>NC_140406.1:5022500-10022500 GCF_056956725.1 Heliconius melpomene rosina | reverse complement strand
TTAATAACAAACACCGATTTTTTCCTTAAACTAAAACCGGTCAAAAACCATATTATTCATGGATATATTACTGACCTTAGCTGGATCTCTAAGTAAATTGTAGAAAACATGTATAAGGATCACAACTTTCACAAGTAATTATAGTAAAAAATGGTCTTTCAAATTAAAAAAAACCTTCCTCTTAGCACCAGATAAAAAATAGATGAAAAATTAAAAAGTAATCCAAAAAGAAAAGAATGAAACAAAAAATAGCTTGACATTGTGCTTATAGGTCAGGCTCAGATGCCAAACTGGAAACCTAATTAATATTTAAGATGTCTTACAGGTTTTAAAAAGTTAAAAGTAAAAATAAAATTTAACAAGTTTTCTACCTATAACCTGAGTTCACCTTCGGTGGAGGCCGAAGGTGGACCTTCGTTTGACCCAAAATAGGCCCAATTTGGGACTATTGAATACAACTTCAGTAAATGTAATAAGCCACGATTGTTCAATTAAGACAATATACGATTGGTTACAGAAGTTATATAAGTAAACTAGTGGACCCGGACGCGGCTACGCCTGCTTCAACTATAAGAATATTTATTAAATATAATCATGAAATTATTTTCAATTCTCAATAGAATTAGTAAGAAAATATAAGCTCAAATAATCAAAAAGAATAATAAATACATATTATTAGTAGATACATATTATTAGAAAAAAATATCTGAGTTATTGAAATGAACTAACAAAAGGATTAAAAGTAACTAAAGGATAGGTATTCTTAATATTAGAAAAAGTACCTAAAGTTTTCCGTGCGTGCGTATATAGATATCGACTCTACGAAACAACTAAACATTTCTCTCTATTAAGTAGGATAATTTTAGCGGGCAATATCAAATAAAATAAGAAGAGAATCAAAGTGTATTTTAAATTAATTATAAACAACAAATAAAGTTCGAAAATGTATGAAAATTTATAAAACCGTCAACGTCATCTGCCCGTTCGCGTCGGTCATACTGTGCCGCCCGCTAGGTGGCTAGGTCATTTGGAATCAGTGACATCTCCTTAATTATTTATTAGTATGTTATACAGTAAACTATAATTTCAATCTAGATAAAATGCTAAAAGTGACTATTATATTTATTTTCATAAGGATGAATATCAAAACGTCGCGGTAGCGGTCGCGTAGCAACGACGGTTGTTATTAACATGGCAGAATAAATTGCATGTCAAATTAGAATGTACTTTAAAATATATTAGTATATATGTGTAATGTAATGTTATATAGCCTATAGCACTTCTGAAGAATGCAGCTTTCATATAAAACAAAAACAATGAAAATCGGATCAGTAGATCCAGAGATCTTAGCGTTCAAACAAACAAACAAACAAACAAACAAACAAACAAACAAACAAACAAACTCTTCCGCTTTATTATATTAGTATAGATGTTTGTGTGAATGTTTGTAAACAAAAATGAAAATTTGGCTTGACAATTAAAGTTATTATATCATTTTTATCTTGAATTTCGTTATTTCTTATATTATTCAGATAGATTAGAATTATTAGATACTAGTGGACCCGGACGCGGCTACGCCTGCTTCAACTATAAGAATATTTATTAAATATATTCATGAAATTATTTTCAATTTTCAATAGAATTAGTAAGAAAATATAAGCTTAAATAATCACAAAGAATAATAATTAGATACACATTATTAGAAAAAATTATCCGAGTTATTGAAATGAACCAACAAAAGGATTAAAAGTAACTAAAGGATAGGTATTCTTAATATTAGAAAAAGTACCTAAAGTTTTCCGTGCGTGCGTACATAGCTATCGACTCTACGAAATAACTAAACATTTCTCTCTATTAAGTAGGATAATTTTAGCGGGCAATATCAAATAAAATAAGAAGAGAACCAAAGTGTAGCTTAAATTAATTATAAACAGCAAATAAAGTTCGAAAATGAATGAAAATTTATAAAATCGTCAACGTCATCTGCCCGTTCGCGTCGGTCATACTGTGCCGCCCGCTAGGTGGCTAGGTCATTTGGAATCAGTGACATCTCCTTAATTATTTATTAGTATGTTATACAGTAAACTATAATTTCAATCTAGATAAAATGCTAAAAGTGACTATTATATTTATTTTCATAAGGATGAATATCAAAACGTCGCGGTAGCGGTCCCGTAGCAACGACGGTTGTTATTAACATGGCAGAATAAATTGCATGTCAAATTAGAATGTACTTTAAAATACATTAGTATATATGTGTAATGTAATGTTATATAGCCTATAGCACTTCTGAAGAATGCAGCTTTCATACAAAATAAAAACAATGAAAATCGGACCAGTAGATCCAGAGATCTTAGCGTTCAAACAAACAAACAAACAAACAAACAAACAAACAAACAAACAAACTCTTCCGCTTTATTATATTAGTATAGATTTAAATTATTTTCATTTTTCCGCCCGCGCTGTCGCATTTTAAGGTAAAGCTTTACGTTAAATTCCACTATTCAACACGCAATATTTCGAAAATTGGGCTAAAAGTTGGTTACAGAGGATTTTAACGATAGGTCCCTACTGGATACTTTGGTCCAGGGAAAAATGTATAAAACTCCTTTTTACTATTTCAAAGAAAACCATACACTAAGCATAATTAATACTCAGAAGAACACTTTAAATTTCTACACATAAATTAAAAATAAAACATAAACAAACGTACATGCATAATCACGTACACATGTAACATGTCATTGACCATGACATTACCCGGTGTAACGTTTACACACATCATGTTAATAGACTTGTTAATTACTTACTCTATTAACATACGAGAACCTTCTTATTTTTAAATATGAACATTATTTTTAGAATTGATAAATATTAGGGTATTATTGCATCAATTATTTTTCTAATGTTAGTTTTTAAAGAAATATTTTAGAACAAATTACACCTTATATATTAATTGTTAGAGCGTATTTTATATAAACATCATATAATAAAAATTATTGCTATTTTTAATAACTAAATAATATTGTTCTCCAACAGGTCAAAGAGACAAGCCTTTCGTATCGGAATCTGACATGCGCCTGCGCACGCCTCGTCCTGACATACTCTCAGTACCACCGAACAATAAATATTATGATGGATTAAAAGAGGCTGAGTCAAAGGTAAAATTTTATTAAAAATTGCTTAAAATTTATTAAAGAATTATTCAAAAATTCCTTACTAATTTAGTACATTTTTATTTTCAGTTTACCTTCCACCCTGACAACAGTATAGTTGGAATATCTGATACAATCAATCCAAATGACAACGAACTGGACAGCGACAAACGAAACTACAGACCGCCCTCTTCCTGGTCTACCAGTTCAAAGAAAAAACGACCTACGATTAATAAATCTGACATCGATGATTCAAATGTCGGTCAAAATAAAGTCAGAACGAATGTTTTAAAAACTAATTTTAAAGATACTTCCTTAAATAATAAACTTCCTTTAAACAATAATAACAATATAAATAGACCATCTCAACATTTAGTTCCTCCGTTCTTGCCATCTACTACAGAAAACGATTTGGGATCAAATGTCAGAGTCAAATCAACACCAGATCCAGTTTTCAATTTTATAAAACGTTTTGATCCTAATTCACCTGATTCGATTAAAACAACGATGACAAAAACAGAGATTATAGATCTCAATAAGCATTTACCTGAAGGTCAAATTAGTTCAGAGGAGGAAAGGACTCCTAGAAAACATAAAAACTTCGGTAACAATTTTAATGTTCTTCAAAATGGCAAGAAGAAGAGTTCTTTTGAAGATTCAAGGTTTGATTCCGTTAATATAAAGTCAAGCTTGGATTCGATAACAGAATCTCCCAACAACCAAGTAGAGCCCCCATCTAAAGAATTATTACCTCCCAAAATTAATGTAACTCCTTTAGTTACAACTACTATGGGTCCTCCTATTTACTATGAATGGAAATGGGCCGTACCTGCATTTGAATTGGAACCTCCCAAACGCAGTAACGAAACCAACACGACCACTCCAATACCAGTTAAACCAGAAAAAAGACCATTCAGTGTAGTAACACGATCTACACCAAAAGAAATAGATCTCACTCCTCGTAATACTGAATATAATATTAGTTCATATTTCGTACCAGATTATGTATTTCCCTTGGACAATCCGCATCCAGGGTATGAAAGTGAGGATGCTCAAACCTCCTTCCAAGTCCACGTTCCTCGACCAGGGAGGGCCAGCTATGGGGAGAACCCAGCGTGCCCTCAATGCCACCCAGCTTACTTAGAGCCTGGTACTTGCAAACCTTGTATTGTCAAGCGGTAACATCTAAACATATAGCTATAAATAGTATAAGTTACCTAGCCATTATAATTTGTTGAAAACGATTTTCTTAATTAAAGTTCTCATTAAGACTAATAAACATGTCAAACTTTATTTATTTAGGTAAAAAAGGAATAGACAGGTTTTAAGTAATTTAAACAAATGACTACTTTAGATCGATTATAAAGTGTTTATGATGGAACTAAGATGACAGAGAAGTCAAGGACGGTTGTTAGTTAAAGTCACAGCCTGGGAATGTAGCAATCCTATACGATATATTATACTGCGTAGTACAAATTTTATATACACGTATAATTAAACAAAAACACATTTTGTTTGTGTATACAAATGTCTGTTATCTTTTTGTCATACGACTCAAAACGATTTTAATTTTATTATATACCTAATAAAGTATGTTATAAACAGGACATAATTATATTTATAGATTTTACGGTCTTCTTTATATAGCAGAGTAAGCAGAGAGAACCAGGGAACCTAGTGTTAAGACACTCTGTTCTCATTAAGATACTTTCGTTTCCCACTTTCCGCCGAATTATGGAGTCACTTTATTTTGAGTAGCGGAACTTAACGCCACGCTTTACCTCGTTACCGGAGCGAAGATATGATATAAATGAAGAAGATATGATATGATAAGATATGAAAATATTAAATATTTCATTTCCTCGCGTTTACAGTCGCACGTTTGTGCCTCTGCTTAACCTGGACTTATCAGTAATTATTATAGAAATTTATCTTGTCATTTTAGGAGGTAGACAGAAATCTTTGATATTTTCCACTGTTTTTAATTTTGTATATAGCGTATAGATTATATATTTTGTACACACATATTACTGCGCCTCGATTAATCAAGCCAAGAGAATTGTTGTTATTTTTATTATACCTAAAATTGCTTTTAATAGGATATGAAATAGAACTTAAATATATTGTAGTAAAGAAAAATCATAAACTTTTTATGTGAGTAATCTACATAATATAATACTTATATATAATATAACCTACATTTATTCTTAAAGACGGTAAATAATGTAATATATTGATTGTAATATTCAGCTAAGTTAGAATAAATATTTATAATTAAGTATGTTTATATTTTAGTACTAATGCTTGTTTCAGCATTTGACATAATAAATAAATAATAAAAAAGAAACACTTTTTATTGTCTTACAACTACCTATTCGATTCTTACTCGGAGCAATTGTGGCCGAAAGTGGAGAATGGAATGTTAATACTTAGTTCTTTTGATTGTCATACTAAGCGTAAAAAAATTAAAAATATTTCTTATATAAAAGAATCTAAAATACTAGCATTTTGTAGTTACCGTAATTAAAAAGTAACTGTGATTTGCTTAGATTGTCGATGGGAATCGTTATCAGCGTGTTCGTCAAATCGAACATATTTCAAAATGGCGTCTAATCACAAATGTCACTTGTCAGTAACAAACTCATTATTTTGCACCTATTTCCGATTTCGCGAATGGCAAAGCGTTATGTTGCGTTAGTGAAACAATTAATAAATCAGCATTTTACGTATTTAAAGAATTGCATATTTTACACGTCGTTTTAAAATGAGCAAATCAAATCCTTTAGGCTTAATTGCGAACTACGGTGATTCTGACGATGAATTAGAAGAACCCCCAGTGCCTTCTAAAAAAGTTGAAAGTGTGAAGGGTATGGCATATCCAGGATATGAAGCTGTTCCCAATCATCATCCAGCTAGCACACCGGCTGGTATTCATCCAGCGCCCATAGCTCATTGTCGTAAGTACTATATTAATTAGTGTATCAATAATAGTTCAAGATGATATTGTTTTAGTAACCTGTTGCTTGGAGGGAAACGATATTTGAAAGGTTTTGTACTTTTTAAACATTCTTTTTGAGATGATTTCTTGATTCCTTCATTTGAAGTTCTCTATTCTTAATTTTGTGCTTGAATTTTGTATTTTTATGAATTAATCTGAAATAAACATAACTTAACACTAAAGCAGCATTTATACAAAGATAATAAAAATCAAAAATTTCATTTTGTTAGTTACAAGAAGTTGTTTTAAGATAACCTAACATAAGGAAAACACAGAGGCAGTTGTGGTGCAGGGGCACAAGGATGTGACTGTAACGCGACATTTGTTGGTTTGATCCCCACTCAAGGGAATGTATTATTATTTGTTAATATTTTAATTTCTTCGCTCTGGCACCAAAGCAAAAACTTAGTTACATTCTGCCACCCAACATGCAATGCCTCGAAAAATTCGCTGGAAAGTGGGGAACATAGTGTCTTAACATAACCTTCCCTTTGCAAGCCCTGTGGGATACAGTGTGAAGCTGATTTTTTTTAAGGAAAACATTATGTATATTTTTAAATAACATTGAAATTGCCACAAAAAAGCACATATCAACATATAGTATATTATTACTTATATGAAGTTATTACATAATTTTAGCATGGTCGGCCTGTTATGATGAAAATAGTGGATTTACTTATTACTGGAACCAACAAACTAATGCAGTGACTTGGGAAGCTCCACCTGAATATTTACTAGCACTTAAATTGGCACAACAACAGTTACATACATCAGGTATTATATAATTAAAACTTTTATTTAGTTCAGGATAGAATGTGAAACAGAAAATGTTGTGTCATGATACTGTTTAATATTGCTTTATATTACTAAGTAAAAGGCCCTTTAAATTTGGCCTGTCTGGCACTAGTACACTAGTACATAATATTAATATCATCATAAAAATTAAAATAATGTATATCAATTTTGTGGTTGTCAATTGATACAATATTGAGAATTTTTTTCAAAAGAAAAAAGGTTCTAATTATAGTAATAAAAAAATATGTACATACATACAGTATGTATATTGAAATAACTCTTGGTATTTCAATATACATAATAAATTTATATATATGTATTTCTTTAAAACACACAAAAATGTCCTTTAATTATCATTGCAGGTTCAACAGAAGTATCGGCAGAAGAATGGCAGTTATACCAACAGGCTTTAGCGGAAAAACAAAATTCACAAAACAAAGTGTTGGCCAAATGCAAAACTAAGAAGCCCTACAAAATTAAAGATAATGTTAAAAATAAAAAGAGATCTCTTAGTGACGATGAGGAAGAGTGAGTAAATATACATATTTTTTATTTTCATGAGACATTTTGAGGCCATTGTAGTATTTTTATTTTGAAAGGATTGAGATTGATGATTATGGATTCAATCCCCACTCTGAGGGATGCAGTGCTGAGTTCCGCCACTCAACAGACAATTATCAGCACACCTTGGAAAGTGGAGAATGAAGTGTCTTCATATAAAATAACATGTTTTAGATTTTGTCATTTAAATATTTTTACGACCTTTGTTGACCTTCAAGAACTTAGTATTAATGATACTGGAAGAAGGTGACAAACTTTGTGTGTGAGTGGATGAGGCGAAAGAGGTATGCATAGACTGCATTTGGTGCCAAGTTCTCCCTGGTCAGGCCACTAGTTATAATTTTTTTTTTGTATATTTATTTATTAGAACATCACATTGAAATATAAATGGTGTATTTTATATTTTTCAGGAAAATTGAACTTATTACATCCTTCCACAATTCTGATTCAGAATCTAATGATGATTCAGAAACAAGTAAAATCAATGAATCACCCCTAATAAATCCAAAACCTAATAATATCCAAAAAAATCCACAAAAAAAGCTTAAAACAAAATCTAATACAGAGTTTGGCCCTCCTTTGCCCCCAAGTCAAAACTACACAGTGCCCATAGGCCCAGAGCTGCCTCCAGAGTTGACCTTGGAGCTAAAGGAACCAGAGAAATTGGACAAGGATAAGGAAGATGTGAGTATTATTCTTTTGTTTTTTTATTAGTGTAGATATATACGTTTTTTACATGGTATATATATGTGATAGTCTTTTTTTATGTATTGTGTATGTATTTATGTTTTAAGTATAT
Organism: Heliconius melpomene rosina; assembly: GCF_056956725.1. NCBI lineage: Eukaryota > Metazoa > Arthropoda > Insecta > Lepidoptera > Nymphalidae > Heliconius > Heliconius melpomene. The sequence goes on along the minus strand of NC_140406.1, from coordinate 10,014,192 downwards.
AGTAGATTGATAGAACAAAATTATTTATTATAATTATATATAGGACTGATGTTTAGTTTTTGTTTCTATTATGTACTTGTATACTATGTGTTTTAAGTTATTCTATTGTATACTAGCGGACGCGCGCAGCTTCGCTTGCTTATTTAGGGGTGAATTCTATAAACCACGAAACGTGTTCAATGAAATATTTTTAAGAGTCTGAATTTCAAATTTTATAAAAATCGGTGGCGATTTAAAGATTTTTCCATACAAACTTACGAGGAGAATTCTAGAAAACGATGAAAAATGTGTTCCATTAAATACTTTTAAAAATCTAAATTTCAAATTTTATAGAAATCAGTGCCGATTAAATTTTTTTTCCATACAAACTTTCAACCCCTATTTCACCCCTTCAGGGTTAAAATTTTTCAAAATCCCTTCTTAGTGGATGTCCAGATTACGAAAGTAAACATCTGTCCAAATTTCACGTTTCTACGCATAGCGGTTACGGCTGTGCGTGCGTCTTACCTCAGTCAGTGAGGACAAGTCCTTTTATATATATAGATTATAGGAGACAGACAGACTAGTGCAGTAGGTTATCATTTGAATTCTGTCTTTTAATGTGGTGCTTGTAGATTCAATACCTACACAGGGAAATAAATATTGTATTAGACAAAGTGCAGTTTTGAGTTCTGCTATTCAATGTGGAACATCTCGAATTTGGGTAAAAATTAGAGAACAAGAGTATTTTGACAGTAGGTATCCTCTACCTACTCTGCTATGTGGAAAAAAGCGTGAAGCATAAAAATAATACACAGCTTGTATTATTAACTAACTTTATTTAGTTACTAGCGGCCCGCTCGCGGTTTCACCCGCGTGAACTATGTTATTATTAATTTCTGTCTCCATGACTACGTCCTAGTGACGTCTATGCAAAATTTGAGACTTCTAGCATTTGTAGTAACGAAGTTCCCTTAGAAATCGAATATTGCAAATTCCCGTCTTAGCGAGCACCTACGTCCTATAAGTAACTCCTATGCAAAATTTGAGATTCCTAGCACATGTAGTTTCTGAGATTTCGTGATTAGTGAGTGACCTTTCGATTTTATATATATAGATATACAATGTCCATACAAATTATTATTTATGTTTTTGTGGTATATAAATTATTATAAAATATAGAATGATGAGTTTTGCACCTGATGATCGCTAATAAATAACTATCCAAGAGTACCAAAAGCTCAATTGACTTTTTGAAATCTATTTTACTATAAGGTGGTTTTACAAAGTCTTTATAAACTCTTTTAATTCTTATGCATTATATATATATTTTTGTTCATAACTTTTAGTAAAGTTTTAAGCTTTTGAGTTGGCTTGGAAATGTTATTAAGCGTTGTGATGGGTTAAAGTTTTCAATCTGATAATTGTAGAAATTTAAAAAAATCCTAATTTTGATATTTTAGATTAATTTAACTATTTTTTATCACATTAGGATGCCAAATCAGTTAAATCATTAGATGATGAAAGTCAAGACGAAACTATTTTACTCAAAAGGTTAAAAGATAAAGCCAAATTATTAGAAAAATTAGGTGGTGAAATACCATCTGAATTACAAAAGATAATAAAAGATGAATCCAATGCGTCTTCTCCAAAAGATATAAATCTAGATATAGATGATCTTTTAGATGAAATAGAAAAGAAAGAATTTAAAGCAAAAGCCAAAACCAAAAATGATGATCGATCTAATGCTAATAGTATAACTAATTCACCAAAAGGTGATAAAACTTCGCCGTTAGATGATTTTAAAACTAACGGACAAGCTCTATTCCCAAGTTCTGTAAATATTGATGAAAGTAAAGAATTAAAACCAGAAAGTAACGAAAAAGAAAGAAAAGAAAATGTCTATTTAATGGACACCAATGAGCATTTAGAGAACGTTAATAAAAAGAAACTTAGAATTTCCAATTCAGTGCTACCAGAACGTAAAAAAGAGAAAATAGAGTTGCCAAGTTATACAACCAAATATTCACAGTTCATAGAAGGGTTTTCAAACGAGAGGACTGGTTTAGGGTTCTCTAAAGATGAGGACAATGAAAATAACCCAAAAAATACGATTAATTATGGCAATGGTTTGACTTTTACTAAGGGAGAGACTTTGAATGAGGAGAAGAAAGATGAGGATTTAGATGATTTGACGGATCTAGTGGAAGCCAAGTTGAAGTTTCTGAATCAATTGCAACCGTGTGTATTGACGCCGCTGCAGGAGATGTTGATTCAGATGCAGGTAATTCTCTTATTTTTTCCAATTTTGAGAAATTGGCTTTACCGATTGAAATGCAGGATTTACTACTGTATTTAAGCAAACTTCCCTCAACATAAAACATTGTACAACTAAATGTTATGGTTTTATTTAATTCAGTTCATAAATAATAATAAAAAAATAATATAAAGTATTTGGTACAAAATTGCAACAAAATAATTTTATTAATGCATTGGCTGTAACTTCCGTTTTCAATGTAAGCAAACATTAGTTTCTTCATCTTTAAAATGATAATCTGAACTAATTTTGTCTAATATTGTATACAAAATTAGACGTCCAATAAATTGACCCTGTCTATTTATCGTTGTACAGACGCTAGTGAGCGCGTTCCGCGCGGGCGCCCTCAGCAGCGTGTACTGGCGGCGCTGGGCACTGCGGGCGGCGCGCGCGCTGCAGGCGCACGAGGCGGCCGCCGCGCCGCCCGGCTGGCACGCCGCCTTCAACAGGTACGTGCACCACCGTCCAGCGACACCACACTGTGCTCCACCTCGGACTGTATTGAGCCGCTGTATGACAACATCTGCCCCAAAGTGTCTAACTGTTTGATATTATATACTCCAATATGACTGTATAAGAACAACTATATAACTGCCCCGCTATGATAGTTCATGCCCCACCACTCTTGTATCTGTGCTCCAATACGACAGTACATGCCTGAGTATTAGGGAGTATAAATTTAATATGTGACATTACATGACTGCCACGCTGAGTAACTTTATTTAACTAACTCACTCACAAAATACCATCTGCCACATAATATTTCGCCTACATGAAAGTCTATGCTAAGTTATAATTTCAATTCTCTATCTGATTATGATATTTTACGATTGACAAGTGATGTCCTGTTATATGACAGATGTATGCACCACTATTACAGTGTCCGACCGGCTATACTCCAATGTGATAGACAACCACACTTTGCACTACTATCATCTACCGGGAGATAGTACGTGAAAGTACGTGGTCTATTTTGTGTTTGACTGTGACTATAAGCGCCTCACTATATTACAATATCTGCCCCAATGTGCTCATTGTTTGACCGTATATGCTCCACTGTGTATCAGTACCCACTGTGGTAGTATGTGCCTTACTATTTGATAGTGCATATCCCATTATGTAACAGTATAACATGGTCCTTATTGATTCACTGACTTACAATAACTAACTGCATGACTAACATATGACAAGGACTGTCTTACATCCCAATTTATGACGTATCACATAGTGACTGACAGGACTGACACAGATAGACTGCTATATACTATATTACCTGACAGTATCCATACCAAGGGGCGTGACTAATGGTGCCCCAATATTTTTATCTATGACTTACAATATATGATACATTATGTGAGAGTAATGCCCCAATCTCTAACAGTATCTGCCAAGGGTCAGACAAAAGTGTCTCATAATATGTGCCTAACTGTCACACCGATGTATGTACCTATTGTATTTTTTTAAAATTTTCGTTATTTGATATTTTATACATTTGTTTTTATTATATTGTGTATAATTTGGGTATTCATTTTTTAAGTCAATGTTTTGTGATATTTTTTAAAATTTTGTACAGTAACGTGTTTTATTGACAATTTACAGGACATTATTTTCTATTTTATCTTTCTACTGGTTTTCGCGATTGCTAAATAGATTATGTATTATTATCGTAAAGTGTCAATGAATATTTGAAACCTCAGGTTAAATAAATGTACTTTAATAATCAAATTGTACACGATATGCTCCCTCAAATAACGGTTTTATACAAAAATTAAAAAAAATGTCCAATTTTTATCTTTTTATAAGTGATTTTTTGTCATCGACATGTCATGTTCGAGTTCTACCTAATGCCTATATTTTATATTATAGGAAATATTTATTTACATTTAAATAATTTTTGACATATAAAACACTATTGATATGTCTAAATATATTATGAATGGTCTGAAAAAATACAATTCTCACTCATTTGGCTTAAAGGATTTTTGTTAGGGACACTTTTTTTATATTTTCAAAATACAACATTACATTTTTTTAATTCCAATTGATACAAGGTACGCTTCGGTGTGACAGGTGGATATGAACTATGAACTTTAAACTGTCGTTATGTGATGTGCCTTTACAGACTTTTTTATGGATTTTTTTTACGGAGGACAAAAAAACGTGAACAATTACTCAGTGATGTGTTAGATTTAAGTCTTCTTTTCTCAAAAATGTGAAGACCATTAGTAATTATTAGTAAATGTCTAAAATTTTTATTATTTAAAAATGGCTACTATACATATTTATGTACATATTTATTTGTTTTATTAGTATAAAAAAATGGTAATGTGATAAAACGTAACTTATCTGTGATAAAAACTACCTGATTATAATTTTGAATAAATTATAGTTTTATTAATTAACGAGTTTCTTTCATCAGTAAACCTAATAATATTATCTGTAATTAAAACAAATGTAAATAAAAAGGTTATTGTTTTCCCCAAAAAAAATAATCAAAAAGTAGATATAACTTTTAAATAATGAAGAAAGTAGAACCTAACAGACTGGTAGAGAATAAAGAAGACTTCGCGCCGTGGATTTTGGTAAGAAATTATTTAATTTGTTAAACTTTTTTATTTTCTTGATAATACACTTTGATCTTTTCCAGGTGGCCTGTCACTAGCGGTTGTATCTGCTGTAAAAAAAAAAACAAAAAGCTACACATTACAAATGATCAAATATAGATTAAAAAAATTAATGGATGTTTTTATCGGGTTTAAGTATGAACAAACGTTTTTAAAAAAAGAAATCCAAATTTTTCCAAATGTCACTTAACTGTGTTAAATGGAGAAGTTTTGATGTTTTTACGTTTTAAGTGTTTATTTTAAGTCCGCCTTAAACTTATAAATTGGCTAAATGTCTTAAATAACTTTTTGAATCCGCTTGGAAGGACTAAAATTTGAGTTGATTCTAAATTTTGATTTACGTATTGTTTTACAAATATTACTGTTATTTAACAGTACTTTACTCTATAAACAATCATACTTAGGATTTTTTTAAATTGTACAAATAGATAATTTTTTAACACATTTATCCAATTTACAATCAAAACAATCCAAAGCCAATTCTTTTATTATTTCCCTTTATATATACAGATCCGAAGGCCGTTACTGCTATCGTCGCGAGTCTGACGGCTTCGTCCAATACGAATATCCGGCTGTCGCGAGTACCGATATGGAAATATGTACTACGCCACCACATCCCACTTCGGAAGTCAAGGTACCTTGGTTTAGCCAGATTATGTGGCATTATCAGGCGGTCGTGGCGTGGTAGCACAGCGTCTGGCTGTAAGGTAGATTCAGCATAAAAAACCTTGTGTTAAGTCCGTTCCTCTCTTTTCGTCGATTTGTAAGACACTACGTGTTGAATGGCGGAACACAACGTCGCGCTTTGCCTGGTTACCTAAGCGAGAAATTGAAAATATTAAATAATTAATTTCCTCAAGTGGGAGTCGAACCCACAATATGTCGAGCTTACAATCACACGCTTGTATCCTAGGGCCACGACTGATCTATATGTCCTTTCTTCTAAGTAATATAAAAAAATCTATCTTCCATAGGATGAAGAAGTTACATCAACGCCAGCAACCTCGCCACCCCGATGGTGGCGCGCGACGCCGCCCCCGCCCGGTACCGACGCAGATGTAGAACCACCACCACCAAAGTTGGTAAGTCCTAGGATTAAATGTCAATGGTTTTGGCCCGCCTGAAGTTTGGTATTCAGGAACTTTTGTGTATTGTGCCCTCGGCAAGAAAATAATCTAAAGTAAAAAAAAACCTACAATGAAGTGTGGGTCGGTCGGTCGGTAAGTGAGTCTCAGAATTGTTATGTTAAAGGAAAAAATATGATTTTGTTATAAATAAAGAGGCTTATATGTAAATGAAGTTGCGGGTACGATCAAATTGGGTTGTAACGCGAAATGGATTGTGTTAAAGGCATAAATGGACTTTAATAAGTGTTCATTAAGTTTTAAACTTAGCAGATCATATAATTATCTTCATCAATTATCATCATATAATTTCTAAAGCGTCAATTTGTATAATTTATCAAGACACTTCTATTTCCGTTTTCTGCCCGAATGCTAGTAATTGCGAGATGGTATACTGATTAGGACTCAACGCCGCATTTTGCTTCTTTAAGAAAGCGAGAAAATAAAAATATTACAATTTTCATTCCCCCGGTAGGAAATCAAATCCTCAATCGTCGCGTTTATAGACGCCCGTTTGTGCTCCTGTATCACGACGACCTCTTTCAACACAAAATTTATTCTATCAATAATTCTGTTTTACAGCACGAATCCAAACACGAAATAACAGACGAGCTGCTCTCATTCTACAACGACATTGCTCAGCTAGACCAAGAACCCCCTGCACCCCCCGACACGCCCCGACCCCCAGATACCCCTCGACGAGCACTAGACACCCACCGGCCACCTTTAGACACCCCCCGGACACATATAGACACTCCTCGGCCACCACCACCCCCTATAATAAGGGATGCCGTAGAAAAACCGGAAAGGGAGAGAGAAAGAGATAGTAAAGCTAAGAAAAAGTCTAAGGTAAGATATATTACATTAAAAATTATTTAAAAAAAATTAGACCTAGCTATAAGTATAATCTTAAACAAAAAATAAAACACAACCAAAACGTGACAATGAGTCATGAAAACAAGGATAAAGGAAATGAAAATATTAAATATTTCATTCCCTAGTAGGAGTAGGAATTGAACCCACAACCGTCTCGTTTAGAGTCGCATGCTTGTGCCCTTGCACTATAACTGCCTCAAATGCGTATAATACGTATATAGTTATTTAATCATTTACTTTTTCTTTATTTCAGGTAAAATTATCGACGTCGTTAAGTATGAAGAATAAATCAGTTTCCAGCTTAGTTGCTAAATGGCAACAAGTGGCCGATGAAATTCATTCCGATTAACATTTATAATATTGTTATGATATACACGATTCTTTATTATTTCATTAAAATTAAAAATTAAAATGGAGGATTTATTAAAATGTTTGTTTTATTTGTTGTTTTTTCAGCTTCATGCTGTATCCCGCACACAGCAGGGTAGGCAGTGAGAACATAATGTATATATACGCTCCGTTCCCCACTTTCCGCCGAATTCTGGAGGCCTTGCGTGTTGAGTGGCGGAATTCAACGCCGCGCATTTTTCTATTATTCGAACCCACATCAACCATCTATTACAGATACACTACAATTAATAAAAAAATGAAATATAAATAAATAATTTTCATTAACTACTTTTAACTAAATATTTTTTTTGTAGAAAAAACAAAACTAGAGGATAGAACCATTTCGAATTCAATGCATATTAATGAGTCAATATCAAATTGAACTTTCTTGTTATCGGCTAGTTTTAGATTGTTTCGACAGAGTTCTATTATTGCCATATTGAGTGAAAACCATAAAATAATAATTGTAGAGTTTACATGTACTCGGGCCAGGCGTGAAGCATCAGCACAATCGTGTGACTAAATGCGACTGGTTGTGGGTTCGATTCCTAAACGAAGAAATTAAATATTTTCATTTCTTCGCTCTGGTGTCGATGCAAAAGCGAATCGCTAAAGGAATTCTGCAAAGGCAACCGCTACTACGAGCGCTAATATTCCCACTCCAATCCTCTGATTGAGAAGAGTGTAAGTACGCTGCTCATCCACACCCGCTTTTTCGACGCGCTCGAAGCGTCCATCTAGTTCGCTTCGAGCCCGTAGTCCACCCGTACCGCCGACCCAATTAGAGTCGCAAGCTCCCAGTATATAGGCAGGTGCTGTAAAGACGCCGGGCTTTTTCCTTGATGCCAGAGCGAAGATATGACAATATTAAGAAATAATATTTCATACCCTCTAGTAGGGAAAGATTTTCACCTTTATTAAGCGTTTTGGAAATAATTGTGAAAATTAGTAAAAAATAAATAAATATAAATATTCCAATTACTATATTTAGATACAATTAGTAGATACCTATTATATAATTTAAATGTACCTATGTATGTATTTATCTTACGCTCTAGTTACTTCTTGGTTCTATTGTCGAATATCCTAAAGGATTTGTCCTTTTCACTGAACCCTCATATTATTCTTTACTTGCAAGGCTGACTTAACAAACAGAACAATAAACAATAATTGTAAAGCAAATAATTATTTTAGCTCGAACTTAAGTTAACGTAGATAACAGTTTTTGAAGTCCGAGATCTTTGGAAATGCTTTTGTGAAAATTCTTAATTACAGCCTTGTTGGATTCTTTACTTAATAATAGGTCATCTTGATCTTGGGGCTAGAGAGAACCTTTATATATAATACTACTTTGGCAGCGTCGACTGTTTAACGCGGTGATTGTGGGTTCGATGCCTAATTAGAGAAACGGATTATTTTCATATTTCACTCTGGTCAACTAGAAAAAGTGAATCGTTGAGTTCCGCCACTCAACATGCAATGGATAGTATAGAACAAAAATTGACAGTTTTTGACGTCGTTGTATAGTGAGTCTTAACATTTATTTAAATCTTTCTTTTATCGTTTCTTTTATCTATACTAATATAATAAAGCGGAAGAGTTTGTTTGTTTGTTTGTTTGTTTGAATGCTAAGATCTCTGGATCTACTGGATCGATTTATTTTGTTTTTGTTTTGTATGAAAGCTGAATTCTTCAGAAGTGCTATAGGCTATATAATATTACATTACACATATATACTAATAAATTAAAATACTTTCTAATTTGACATGCAATTTATTCTGCCATGTTAATAACAACCGTCGTCGCTACGCGACCGCGTTCGTTACCGCGTCATTTTGATATTCATCCTTATGAATTTAAATATAATAGTCACTTTCATCTAGATTGAAATTATATTTCTATAGAATTTATATTCTTATATTTCAAGCAGGCGTAGCCGCGTCCGGGTCCGCTAGTTGTTGATAAAATCACTGAGAGCACATGACTTCTCTCTTCCCTCTGTCTACCTCGTTAGCGGGAAAAAGCGTGAAGCTGTTTTTTTCATAAAATTGTCTCTAAGTACCGTTTATCTATTGTTAGGTAATTGGAACCTGTTTATTTTTTCATAATACCATTGTTTTTTCATAATACCATCTATAAAGTAAACATCAATCATTTTACTCGTACAGTACATATTCATTTAAAGCAGTAACAACAGGTTTGAAAACGTGAGGGATATAGTACTACTCCAGTTAACCCTTTCCTTTCGATATAGGCGCGTGATGAATTTAAATAACCTATTGATCGTCATCCATTTGGAAAGTTATACAAGTAAATAAATATACAATTTCAACAAAAATATTTGTTAAATCAAAGGCTTTACGTGTGGGCTAATATAAACTCATTATACAATGTTGGTGTTCACGGGTTCATAGTCCAGTTAATGGTCGTTACAACAAAAGCTTAGTTCACAAAAGCTGTCGCTTACATTGTCTAGACAAAGGATTTTTTTACTTGCTCACAATCACGAAAGGTTTGAAAATATTGTTGTTTAGAGATTTTTGAAATTGCACTCTCTAATGACTGCTATGTGATTTTCGAAATAAGATTCAGAAATATTGGTTGATTGGGTTTCTCGTGGAATAAATGTAAAATACTTGAACGAAAGACGTAGTTATTTATAATCATTGCGACTACAAACATCCATATTGCAAACGTGTAAAGATCCTTGTCCTCATAAATATTATTTACTAATACGATCAGTAAAATTATTAGAACTATTTTTTTTATATTTTAAGTTAACTATCAAATATTAGACAAAAACTACAACTTATAAATATAACATTACTTGAAATAGATTTCATTCAATTTCCTCAAAAAATCAAAGTGTAAAATCTGAAATACGAAAGCAGTTCTTATCATATAGGTACATTATAAAAATAGTACGTAGCCCTCCGTAGCACTCCTCAGTGTATCTACGAGGTCCGCGCGTAGCAGTCGTCTACGCGGCTACGCGGCTTCGTCGCCGCTACGAAAATTTAAACTCATAAATATTATATAGGTGTGATGATATTTTACATTTAACTTTTTTTCTATGATTAATAATTAAATTTAATTTGTGATTATGTGAAAACAAAGAAATTTTTGAAATATACTGATTAGGATTCAGGTAAGTCGAAGTTTATTTTATTATTTATTTAGGTATATATGAAATAATTTAATATGTTATCTGTAGTGAATGTTTATAATTTAACTATTTAGAATAATTGATAATTTTCTCGTTTTTATTATCACATTTTTTGTACTTTCTACTTCCGCTTATTTGAAGACATTTCTTATTTGTCGGCGGAATATAACGCACTCGCGCACAAACCAAAAGAAAAAATAAATATTATAATATAGTATTTCCAGTAAATATATATATATAGTATATAGTAATTTTTCTTTGCGAAGCGACAATTATCGTGTATCGTGTATTCAAATAGTTGAATCAACGGTATCTTTTAAAAACATAATTTTTTATATTTCACTAGTTATTAACTTCGTACTACGGCTTTACTTTACCGAGTTCAACCAAACAAACACTTTAATTATATAATGTTACTGAGATTTTGAAATACATAATAAACTGAAATATATTTTTTTATTAAAATTTAAGCGATTTTTGTAAATAAAATTGTATTTTAAAATGAAGTCAGTAACTTTTTACATGGTTGCTCCGTTGCCTCTAATGAGTTTAATGTGTATGCGATACGCGTAGGCTGTTTGGAATAAGATGGGAATTTTCCATTCAACGGGGTTAGAATGAAAATTGCTTTGACGATTCGATAATAATAAATTTGTAACGTGATAGAAAATGTACGATAAAATTATTTTAATTATAATATAATTGTATTATAGTAAGTTTACTGTTAACTCGATGGTTGTGGTTTCAATGCGAAGAGAAATGAGAGAGAGAGAATGCAAGAATTATTTTAATTATTTTCGCTCTCTGGCAGACAAAGCGCGGTGTTGAGTTCCACAACTCAACATATAATATCTTGAAAATTATGCGGAAATTAGAGAAAGGAGTATCATTAGATTCCCTCGGTCAAGTCTTCAATATTTAGTTAAACGTTTGAAAATCATTAAGATAATTTATTTACAAATATGTATTTGTCTAATTTGGCGGAAAGCGGAAACTGGAAGGAGGAGTGTCTTAATGGGAACGGAGTAACTTAAGATCAGGTTCGCAGGTTCTCTCTGCATACCCTGCTATGTGTGGGATACAGTGTGAAGCTAAAAAATATTTAAGGTGGGTAATTGTTTTGTCGAAAACAATTTAGAAAATCGAAACGGAAACCAAAGAGAAAATTGAATTTCTCCAACCTTTGACGATGTTTGATGTATTTTTATTTTACTGTAACTTTTTCTTCCTCACTTGTATTTTGTTTGAAATTACTTTTTTGTAATTTCCACTTTTCATTGGCGTTAGGTTCCTTGGTTTTAAGTGAAATTTACTTTGAGGTGTAACTTAATCATTATTAACTTTTAGTTACATTTTTTATAGCTTCACACTGTTTCCCGGCAGAGGCAGGCAGTAGCGGAGGGAACCTGGGAACCTGATTTCAGACAACGGGGATCTATAGTATTAAAATACTCCGTTCCCCAATTTTCCGTTCCGATACTCAACAAACAATGCCTCTAATATTTAGCAGAAAACGGGCATCACAGTGTCTTAAGTGTCCTCTGCCTACCCTGCTATATGCGGGATACAGCGAGAAGGTGAAAAAAATGAATATCGAAAATATTCAGTTTCTTTTTACTTAGAAAATTGAAATATAAATTTCTATAACGAGTGTGAACGAAGCTAATGACTGAGGTGATTAAATAAATTCTCCATTTTTTTTTTTATTGTATCAAGCAATTATAATAAAATTAATATTATAACTAAATAATAATAATAATAATATTAATATTATACTTTTATTAAATAAGCGAATCAATTTTACATTTTTAAATATAAATTATTATAAAAAAGATACATTTCTGTATATTAAAATAAATATCATTTCGGTAATTTGGCATAGTGATAAACGTTCTTGTATGTAATAAATTATTTGAAGTAAAAAGGAATATGCTTATAAAAAATTTAATACTCTTTATTACTGCAAGCACAGTAGTTGTGGGTTCGATCGTTTTTGGCGAAATGATTCTCTGCCTATCATGCTGTATGCGGATAAAATTACAAAGCTGAGAAAAAGAAGATATTCCTATTATTCTTCAAAATACTCGTACCTATACAAATTTTGAGTACTTCTGTTTTAAACTCACGTCTACACACACATAATATTTAATTACTACCTATCATTACGTCTCGTAACGTAATGTTTTAAAAACAACAAGAGCTTTCAAATCACTTTCAATTTCATTCCCAAGTATAAATTAATTTATATTGTATAGAAAATTAATTGAATTTTCTAAAAATAGATCGATATTTATAAATAGATTTCGTCGCACCACAGTTTCATGTTTTTAATTAACATCTGCTATGTAAATTGATAGTAGGTTATTTTTTTTTCACTTTTCTTTTATTGTAGTATATTTATATTTTAAAATTGATAATTTTGAGGACGTAGAGGTGTAGTGACTATAAATGCGAGAGTTGTGGGGTCGATTCCCCTCCGTGGTAATGATTATATTCTCGTACTTCGAGGCGTTAAGTTTTGCTTTTCACGCAATATTTTTTTTTGATTCACTTCTTAAAAATACTAGGATTAGATTTATAAAATAATGGGATTTTCATCATAACATGAACGTCAACAGTAAATCACTAGAGTTACAAAACAAGCGAAAAACGCTTTTATACGTCCCTTAACTAATCTTCAAGGGGTCGTCATGATTCACACTTTTATTTTACTTCCTTATACTCAATCCCGCGGGATTTTTTGTTATTCCGACGAAGGAATCTCTCACGAAACTTTATATCAAGGACTTTTGTTCGTGTTCATTATTTTTTTGTATCATCACACCACTTGTAATAAATATGTAGGCGTTAGTTATATATTGTATCTTTTTTTTTTGAGGAAAATTCCTTGAAAATAAAAATGTTATGAATTCTTTTCAGTGTATTATTATTCCACAATTCTAGTATAAATTATTATAATTATTTTATTTAATTCCTTAGTTATTATAGCTTTTACTCACGGTTTCTCTAGCACTAGGTTCCCCTGTCTACCATGCCATATACTAAGTGAAGTAAAAACATAATAACATAAAACAAACGTATAAGAAAAAAATTCTTAAAAGAAAATGGACGTTTAAATAATAAAATAGCCAAGACGTAACTAAGTTTTAGGTGAATTGGAGCGGAACTCGTAAACTAACACTGGCAACGATGATTGTGGATTCAAATCACACACAGGGGGAGTTTGTTTAGAACAAATGTTAACTCGGTCTAGATAAGACAAAGTTTCAAGTTCTATCTTACATGCTATGTTTCTATATAACAGACGGATATTTAACATAGAATACATTTTGAACTCTAATGGTTTTTTAGGGCTGTATCCCACACTTCCGTTGCCCACTACCCACCAAATTTTGGAGGCATTGCGTGTTGAGGGGCGGAACTTAACGCAACGCTTATTGGATATATTGATTACTCTTTAAAATTATGTATAGTTATTTTGTGAAATTAAAATTATGAATTGTGGCCATCATGGTACTTTATTCTAAACGCGATGGTTGTAAGTTCGATTCCAATTCGAACGAATACATTGTTGTAATTTCTGATAACACAAAAAGTTGAAATTCGCTACTTGAATGTTTCTAATATTAGGTTCTTCCTACATATATATGATATGCCTATAAATTTCCATTTCTCTATGTATTGTAAATTTTCACTTATTGCTAATAAAATACTATCCTATAACGCGGCAAATTTCATACAAAGTGCAGCAAATACGACCATCGATGTAAATTTCAGCTTGATCGATACCTCGCGATCTTGAGACTGGCTTTTGATGGATAGAGGTTTAGATAGACTTACAAACAGACGGGCAACAAAGTGATTCTATAAGAGTTCGGTTTTTTGCTTCTATAGATGTCCAGAACACTAAAAATGAAATGTTTAAGCATATATATAGACAGAATCTTGTATCATATATATATAGTCACCATACATTAAGTCCACCTATATAATAGTCCTATATCGTGACGGTTCTACTGTATTAGGCTATAATTTCCTTCGGGATTTACGATCTTATATTAAAAAGATTGCGTTTTAAATGTATTGGTTCTTTTATAAGATATTGATGTTATTGTATGTAACATAACTTTTAGCCTGACATTAATTTTTAATATTTTTTCTAGACACAATACTGTTTGTGTGTAAGTATTAAAAGAATAATGTGATATAACTATTACAGTCTATAGGTATACAATAGATAACCAGGATGTCAGCAGTCAGAAAAACGCCCAGTGCCAATATTTTTAATACAAATCCAAGAATTAATGGTTAATTTAAAAAAGATATTATAGTTTTTTTTTTTAAACTGACATTTTTTTAGCCTAAATACGACGATTACAAAAAAAATAAATTAAAAATACATAATTAAAACACCATTTACATCTATAATAGTAATTATATAACAGAAAAAACTAAGGAACACCTCCTTCACCTATAAATCTCTCAATGATTTATTCCACAGTGAGCTCCTAAATCTTCTCCGTCTAATATATTTGTAGCACGTAAATTTTATCGTTTTTACAATTTCCCTTGCAGGTGCCAGATGAAGATCGGGTATCTTGTAAGATTTATGATACTTAAGTTATAAGGTAGATTCAATTCTCTTAAGATGAAACTGTCGTGGCAGATTGGAATGGCAATGATTGTAAAGGTGATGGTTATGGGTGCGATCCCCACGCTAGGTAATGAATCCATTTCTTTCCATCTGGTACACAAAGCAGTAGTAAGTTGAATTCCACCATTTAATGTAGTTATTTAAGTTAGGAACGGATAGTGCAGTTAACGTGGCTTAACACTGGCAAAATTCCATCTCAACATTAAAACCATTGACACGAAGAAAAAACAGAGAAAGAAGCCATAAATAGCTTATTGAAAATTGAAGCTTTTATACGTTCTTTAATCATAGATTATAGGGAATATCCCAAGAATAGATCCTTTAATCTTAAATATATGAGTAGAGAGCTTGTTGGACTTCAAGCTCAGTGTTCTTATACTACGTTTTATTGATGGTAATAAATGGGTTCTACTAAATATAGATTGCGTTTGTTAGTTCGTTTGTTACAGTTAGCACCTAAATGTGGTAGGAACTAAAAAAATGACTGAATAAAAATCAACCGTCGCGTTAGTCATACTAAAATGTCAAAAAATTGCAAATAAACATCAATAATTTTGATACAACCAATGGAAAACGTAGAAAATTCTACAATTTTTGCGGAAAATTCGCAGGTAAAATCCCACTAGTACTAAAGCACATAAAAGCTAGTTTTCAGGCAACATAGAGCTAGCTGTTGTAAGCTAACGTGAGATATAACGTGACTTAACTACAAAGGGCGGATCAATTCCGTTTCAATTGTACTAAACCAATTTTCGTATATCCTCTATACAAGGCTATAGTGGCGTAATAGATATGGCTGACTGTGAACGCGATGGTTCTGGATTCATTTCCGTTCAAGGTTTCACTTATTTCTTATATATATTATAGACAAAACAAAAAACCCAACTCAAAAATTATATAAACTAAATTAATATATCCAGTAACACTTGTGCCATCAAGATAAATCCAACGATGCATAATTTATCAAAATCGGCTTACTGGCTTAACAGGAACAGACATACATATATTCGTGCTAAAAACATAAACCCCTTTTCGGGCTTCATCGCAGTCAGGTAAAAATAACATACTCACATTTTTTCCGGCATAGTAGGGTAGCTAGTGTTAAAACACTCCGTTTCTCACTTTTCAACGCAATAATGAGGTGATTGCATTTTTTTTAAGTAGAGCTTCAAGAAATGGAAGGGAGGGGAGGGTAGGCAGAGGAATCCTATCGTTAAGACATTCTATTCACTTTTCACTCGATTTTTCAACAGTGCGTTGAAAATATCCTTTTAAATCAATTCTGATATTAGCAAGTGTGGGTAGCATAAAGTAAAATACAATTTGTATAAAGAAAATCGACAAAAGCAAAAATGTTTCATCGAGAAAGAAATCTTTTACTTAAAATATTTTCTACGAACTTTTTTAGGATAACATAAGCTATCGGTATCTAAGTACGAATAACTTTAGATTGCTAAACTATTGAAAGTAAGAGATTACACCGAAAATTCTTCACACATAATATCGAACAAAAGCTTAGAATCTCGATCGAACAACGGATTTGCTAAAGGAAAAACCTATTATTATATTGTGCGAAAAGCTCTAAAATTATCGTGTATAAAGGGTTGTGCTACAAAAGAACTGGATTAAAATAGAGTTGCTGAGATAAAGGTACGTATATTTTAGCTAGTCTACTTTAATTTCCATAAAGGTATTACATTTACTTATATTCACATTTAAAGGGTGGAAATAATGAAAAATCTTAACAGTTTTGAGAAACGTTAATAGTCTTTTAATTATGACAAGTGACACATTTAGCCTTGGGAGCCATTTTCATTCACGTATTCGATTTTGTAGGTAATTATGATTTTTTAATGTGAATTGATTGTTGGAATATTGTTATACTGTAAAGAGTAGAACAATATTCCAACAATTAATTAAGGATGGAGGATGGAAGGACTGGCCTCAAGTCAAGTAGTTGTATTTTTATATAAAAAAACAGATTCACGCTTTTCTCCGTATAGCAAGATTGGCAGAAGGAACCTAGTGTTAAGACCCTCTGTTCTACATTCCGTACTATATTCCATGTAGAAAAATTATCATTAAAAAGATTGATGTTTTTTTTAAAGTGACGCTAATAGCCCCGCTTAGTGCTGAGACCAGTAGATTTATTATGCGTCACCTTTCATGAGGTGTCATGATTAAAGCTTACGTGATTTATGTTTACTTTACTATTTAACTAAAAAAATAACTAAAATCTAATATTATACATGTGTGTTCAAATGAAATGTTTAATATTTTCGTTTCCTTTGTGGGAATCGAACCCACAACCTGACATTTACAGTCACCCGCTTGAACTAACAAACTCTTCAGCTCTCAAATATTAATGTTGTTCATTATTTTACTATGCAATGATTGCTTAGAAATTATTATTTAAATTATAAATGATTTCATTTATTTGACTTTTATTAACGTGACTAATTTAATGCGATTGTACCGGAAGTCACATGTGCATTGAGAATTATAAAAGTTTGATTGAGTGATTGACTGATAGATTGATTGATCAATTGATTGAGTTGTCGATCATTCTTTTGGCGATCGCGTTAATAGAAGTGGCAAAGATTTGTGATCTATTCTTCAATATCTGTGTTAATTTGTGAGTACTGTAAAATAAGTTTTTTGGAGTGAAGAAGTATTTTATTACATTAGTATAAAAGTATAGATCTATTTATTCATGAATTGGATATAGTTTAGAATATAGTTGTATCTGTCCGTACAGGTGTTACCTCTGTGCATATTAAAGTAGCCCAACCGCAAATACCAACAAACTAACTCCAGTTAGGGTCAAATTATGTATTTATTTATACGCAAGTTACTGAAAAGTGAACTCAAACTTTCATGAGGTGGTCATGTATAAATTAAATCGGCTTATCTTGTCAATAATCAACATTTGGTTATCAAAGGCAACATGGAAATGGTTTTCAGCTTGGTTGTTTAGTATGGGTTTTTGTTTTTTAGTATGGGTTCTTATTAGTAATTTCCACGATTTTTTTTTTAAAATATTTCCTTAATTTGCTTTTATTATTGAATTTTAATAATTTTAAATTGTTATTATTAACTTATTATTTTCTTACGAAAAATCAAAAGCTAAAGTTGATTGTACTAAGCATGAAGGGTAGAGTGAAGCTATATCTTAATTTTTTTTTAATCAAGAATCGGTAAAAATAGTGTTCTTTCACTATTTTTCATATACAAACAGACATACATAATGTATCTTTATAATATAAAAGTATAGTGTCAGATATAATGCGTAAGTATATCACATTGTAGACAACAGAGCGTCATGGCAATCCACCGTCACACAAAGAAGTGGGCTTAAAATAGAAAATCGATGATATTTGTTACTAGGAAACAATCGGACGCTATAGTGGCGCAGTGGAAAAATGTTAGAGTTTTGATGTTTCGATGGATGTAGGTTTGAGTTCTCGTCCTAATATATTTTTTTTTTAGATCCCTTTTACTATATCCCACTTATAGCAAGGTGGGCAGAGGAAACATGGGAACCTAGTAAGACACTTCATTTCTCATTATGCCACTCCGATCCCCCCTTTCCACTGAATTCTTGAGGCATTGCGCGTTGAGTGGCGGAACTAAACGCCGCGCTTTTATAGACTTTCTAAATATTTCATTCCCTCGAGTGAGAAACGAACTTACAAGCATCACCTTTACAGGTCGCTCTGGCCACATGACAAAGCACGGCGTTGTGTTCCGCCATTTAGCAATGTCTCGACTTTTAGGTTAGTGTCTTAACATTAGGCTCCCCCTGTCTACCTTACTACTGTATTTATGAGGTAAAATTATAGACGAGGCATGAATAGGTGAATGAGTTATTTATAATGAAATACCAATGTATATAAATAAACTATTATGGCCGTCTTAATGCCACAAATATGATAGGGGTAAGTATATTTTTAGCAACGCTTTTATAAAATTCTTACGTACAAGTATGTATATTAAGTTTTAATTTTATATGTTGTAACCCACAATTCCGGTTGTGTATATTTTTAAGCATAAATTTCTGTTTTACTTGTTCACGTAGGATTTTCTTCCCCATTTCTCCCCCCCCCCACTTTTTCATTCCCCAAAGAACCTGTACATTATATATAAATTGTAAAATATATTTTGTAAAATTTCAGAGTTTGTAGGAAATTTGAGACGTCTATAGATTACGGAGCATAGGGGAGTACTAAGAGAGGGTTCCTCGAAATCCCTGCAGAACAAGGAAGAAATGATTTTACGTTTTAAACGTGCAAACAAAGTTGCAGCCGACGACTGGTCGTAAATATAAAAATAAACTTTTACAACCAAACTAAGCACGATATATTCCTTAAAAT
Organism: Heliconius melpomene rosina; assembly: GCF_056956725.1. Lineage (NCBI taxonomy): Eukaryota > Metazoa > Arthropoda > Insecta > Lepidoptera > Nymphalidae > Heliconius > Heliconius melpomene. The sequence goes on along the minus strand of NC_140406.1, from coordinate 9,994,689 downwards.
AAACGAATTTAGCATTTTGCTCTAAACGTATCAAACTTAATTTCATATTGCCTCCTTTCAAGTATATTCCGCTGCTAGCGTAATTTAATAGCTAAAAAGCCTAATTTTGTTACTTATCCATTCTCTATCTATACTACTACTAAAACGTTGAAGAATTTGTTTGCTTGAACGCTCTAATCTCTGGAACTAACAGTTTGAAATAAAAAATATGGGTTGTCATTCATATTCAACAAACGTTTACCGAGGAAGAATTTGTTTACTTAAATGTCTAATGGTTTCTCCTTTAACCGATTTGCTATATTATTTATGAACATAACACCCGACTAAAACAGATTGCGAAAATAAATGTATAATTTTCGCACCTCGCACAAGTGCGAGTCGTTATCACCCACCGTAGGTTCTTTACCAATTTCATGATTGTAGGTCTACGGGAACGTGACGTATATAAGGTGATAAACTCAAATTTGCGGGCGTACGCATTAATTTCATACGAAATTAACTATGAATTTTCATTCTTTGGATTTTTTCCTTTATTTTTGTTGTAACTTTAAAGTTCTTACTTCTTGCCAAATTTCATAATTATAGATACACGGGATGTATCCTATAGTTTTAATAACATGGAGAACACCATACAGTTTCACGCTGTCAGCTTCATGGTGTTTCCCTCACACAGCAGGGTAGGCAGAGGGAACCTAGTTTTAAGACACTCCGTTCCCCACTTTCTGCCGAATTCCGGAGGCATTGCGTGTTGAGTGGCAGAACTCAACACCTCGCTTAATACCGTACAAAAAGCAGCCAAACGATACATTAGCTCACGTGTCAACTTATTTTTTTGTGCTTGATATCTCTTCGTGATCTTGAAATAAGTGGTCTTGACAGTCATACAAACATATAGTCAGACGGCCAACAAAATGATCTAAAGTTCAGTTTTTTTTCTTTTGTAAAACGGAACTCTAAAAATTGTCTTAAAATAGTACTAAAGTAAATATTCTAGTGGTTCATTATAGGACGGTTTCTTTTAACGAGCACTTACAATAACAGGTCGTTTGTATGTCAAGATGTTCTTTGATGTTTTGTTGCTTAGTAACGTTTTAAGCATTAATATATATTTATACTAGTGGGCCCGGACGCGGCTACGCCCGCGAAAATATAAGCCTAAATCATTAAAATAAGTTAAAAAATAATAATAAGTGGAGATTTATTATTAGAAAAAATATCTGAGTAACCGAAATGAACAAACCAAAGAAGTAAAAGTAACTAAAGGAAATTCTTAATATTAGAAAAAAAAAACCTAAAGTTTGCTGTGCGCGCGTACTAAACATTTTTCTATATTAAAAAATTATTAATTTTTGCGAACAATATTAAATAAAATCTCAAATGATTAAAATTACGATATTTTAAGTGTATAACATCGGTATAGATAACCGAACTGAGATAAATTAATTATAAGCAGCAAATAATTACATAAAAAATAATAGTAATTCGAAAATCTATAAAAATTTACAAAATCATCAAAGTCATCCGCCCGTTCGCGTCGGTCATACTCATATTATGCCGCCCGAAGGCTAGGTCATTTGGAATCAGTGACATCTCAATTATTTATTAGAATGTTATACAGTAAATTATAATTTCCATCTAGATGAAATGCTAAAAGTGACTATTATATTTATTTTCATAAGGATATTATATTATTATATATTGATATTATTATATATGGATATTATGTATTGATTATAGAAATCATCTAATTTTTGTTAATGATTTGTATAAAGAGATTTGTATAAATCTATATCGGCGCGCACCATGTATGCATTAAGCAAACTCACTGTGGGTGACGTTTTCTTAAAACAGCAAACTTTGCAAGCTGTTGCTTAGCAACGCGTAGCGACGATTGTTATTAACATGGCGGAATAAATTCCTTGTCAAATTAATTATTTTAATATATTGGTATATAACGAAAATATTACAAATATGAGAAAAAAAAAGTATCCTATGTTCATCCCGGGACCCTCAAGTATCTCTATATGAGTATTTTATCACAATTAAATTAGCGGTTTGGCCCTGATTGCGGAAAAGACAGACAGACAGACAGACAGACAGACAGAGTTACTTTCGAATTTATAATATAGGTATGGATTATAAAAACGTCAGGTGAACATATTATATCGCTTTGTCTTTCTTGCGAGAAAACATGACTTTTCTTGCTTCACGCTTTACATTTAGGGACGTAGCCATAAAGAACCGAGTGCCTAGCGCTATTATCTTTGAGGATGAAGAGGTCGATGAAACAAGTATCTTCTTTCATTAACCGCTTCATCCTCCACGTCCACTATCACCAACCTTTTCATACATGCCCCCCGAAGGGACCTCGTGTTTTTTACGTGACCTTCCTATCTTCTGCTGTGCTGTCTTCGTGTGTATCTTCTCGTCGGCCGTCAGCCACTCACTCTTCCTTCACGTATCTTTCATCATTCATTCTAAAACATGTAGGTAATGAAACAGAATATTTAACTGTTTGGAGGACATTTTACTCACATAAATCTGAAGCCTCTTCAACTATATCTTGTTATGTAACACCATAATATTTTATATAATAAGACTAAAGAAATAGAGATTATAATTATAAAACACTATAACCTTAATGAATTTTGATCCCAGAACCATTTCTTTCAGGAAGGACGAAACAATAGATTTTTTTCTCAAAACGTAAAATTCACATGTTATTCAAAGCGCGAAATCTATTTCCTTTTACCGTCAAAGTTTTTGCAATAGCAAAAACAATCAAGTCGTATAACAAAGGGGACAACTCTTTTCATGCGTTATTTTTGCTTATGACTTTTTTCTTTATTTTTCAACAGATATTTTCCATTTATGCGTTTAACAAGTCAGTGATTTATTTCCTTTTTTTATTTTCTTTATTTTATTTCTTTAAATATTACCTTTTATTAGCAATACCATGTATCCACTGTATCACAGTGAGTATTCTTTATTCCGCTATTTAAAATAATTTTCTTTTATATCCATCTTTACTAGAAAATAAATAGGGTCCTTTACTCTTGTTAAAAATATTTACCTATTCAGTTTAAAACGTATATTTAAATTAGTAATGGGAAAGTCAAAGTAGTTGTAGTTCATACAATTAACGTGAATTTAGCTTTACAACTAAAAGTGGAGCTTGCAGAGCATTTAAAGTAAACCACTGGGAACTGAACAAAAACGATTTTAGACCAAATATGTAAAAGTCCTTATTCTATTGTATTTCCAAGAGGCTAAATATTTAGTATAAAATTAATTTCTAGGCTGTAGTAGGGCAGTGGCATAGCATCTGACTGTAAACTTGCTAGTTATGGGTTCGATTCCTACTCGGGGTAATGAATTAATTTTCTTTCATCGCTCTTATAAAATAATGTGTGGCGTTCAGTTCTGACGCACGCAATCTCGAAAAGTGGACGGGAATTATGAAACTAAATTTAAAAACTAATTTTTCACTCAACACTCATTCATTTAATTTTTTTTTATATATTTTTTTCTTTTTCACCCTTTTTTCCACATAGCAGGACATTCCGCCTTGTTTTTGAAACATCGCATGTTGAATTCAATTCAGTTTAATTCAAATCATTCCCTTTAGTGAGCATCGAAGCGACTACCGTTGTGTTTACAGTAAAATGCTGTTCAACTGAAAATGTGGGTGTTCAAACAATAAAACGAAGTAAGTGTGAAAATATATATGGTATGAACGAAGCACTGTTAGAAAGTGCCCACGGGAGCTAGAAATAACATAGTTTTCTGCAATTTTTACAGCTTAATGCTTTTGTCCTTAATATATATGGTTATATACCTACTAGTCTGCTTGTAATTTTGTTTATTTGGAAACTTTCAGTGATCTTCTTCAGGTAATTAAAAAAAAGATTTTAAGTTATATTTAAAATAATAAATAAATAAAAATATATTTCACCGAGTTTCACATATTATTTACCTATGTAGAAAGTAATGAGACCACCCTAGTAAGTTATTAGTATCATACTTTACTCTTTAATAATGAAAGTAATTTTTATTTTAAAACTAACGGCCCGCCCGCGGCTTCGCCCGCTTAAGCTACTTGAAAAAAGAATTACTGCTTCAAAACAGTTAACTTTTACAATTTTAATATAAGACGGACCACCAATAATTCCGTTTCTATTATCTGGGTCATAGAATCCTAAAAGGATATCCAAAGCGAACTAAACTTACTTAATCATCACAACTAAAAGAATTAACAATTAGGTATATAAAACAATAATCACAAGTTTATTTTAATTATATTAGTTACAATCTTTTTAATTTTCCGATATCGTTAACCGCGATAACTTTTTTAATTAACAAAAGTCTATGCAAATCATTTCAACTTCTGCTAGGGATTGAAGCGAATTGCTGAAAAAAAAAACATCGCCTTGAATTCTATAAGCCGAATTAGTAAAATATGAATAAATGTTTATACGCGTCTTTTGAATTCAATTGATTTAACAAATATAAAATATCAATACATGATTCTTATTTGTACTATAGGACTATAGGATTATAAAAAATAAAATTATACACAGAGGCACAAGCGTATGTATGTTAACACGACGGTTGCGAGTTTGATTCCCACACGGGGGAACGAACCAATTAATACTTTCATTTTTTCGCTCTGATGCTACCATCAACACTATACCTCAAAAGCACACACAATATTCCGAAAATATGGCGGAAAGTGGGGACGGAGTGTCTTTGGGAAATGAATGTCTTAAGACAAGGTTCCCAGGTTGCCTATGGTTACCCTACTATGCGTGGGAAACATAGTGAAGCTAAATAATATTGTTTGGCTCAAAATTAATTTAATTGATAGCAATTTAATGTTTTCACACATCTTTTTCCTATTGCATACTGAAGCTGAAAAAAAAGTCTCGGTTGTATTGTATAAAAGCCAAGATATATTTTTTTATACATTTCTAGAGTATACGAAATAATAATATTTACCTAGTTAGTAAATAATAAGTGAATATACACTAACAGAATTGACTGACAGATTGACATAACTAAACATGGGTGATCTTTAACTATTTATATTTGTAACCAAATGAAGTACAAGGAGTGACTTTTATTTCGATATTAATATTATAATAGTATTTAGGTGTTTTTATTAATTTATTAACTAAATTAGAAAAATTGTTGTTTTTTAAAACCGATTACGCTACAGTAATAGATAAATAATTCCTTTCCTCAAGTGGGGATCGAACCCAGAACCAGTCGCTTTTATAATCATTAAGAAAATATTGTAAAATATTGACATGATTCATAAGACGTTAGTTATCACGTCAAAGATATTAGATTCTTTTCCTTATAAGTTTGCTATAAATAAGTTTATAGTTAAATATAAAAGAGTATAGAGTTCGCGTGTCCATTTCATTCTCAATATAAAGTTTTATGATTTGATTTCCTACTTTAAATCGGTCGTAAAAGTTCTCCTTTTATGATATTAAATGATATATTATAACATAAGTTATAGCCTTTTTATTATGTTTTTTAAACGATGGAACAGTGGAGCTCATTAAAAGATTATAAGTTGAAAATATTTTTTTCAACGCTGTATGTATATAAGCCAAGTATTAGAACAGCCGAGCTTGTTCCCTATTTTACGGCGAACTTATGAGACTGCGTATCGAGTGGTGGAATTAAACACCGCGCTTCTTCTTTTTACCAGAGCGAGCGAAATTAATATAACTCATTCCTCCTAGAGGGAATCGAACCTACAAAAGTTGTGTTTGTGCGTGGGGATAACACCAAGAATAAACTAAAAATTTAGTTTTTTCCAAGTTAACAAAATAAGACGTCTATACCTTTATGATGAGAGGACCTGGTATGAAGGCTCCTGGCACTAGGCCTTGATTCACTATAAATTCTCCTTCGCCGAGAATTCATGTCCCATGACTCGATAATTCTTTTTTAATCTGCAAAATTTTGTATAATATGATGAGCTATAAACATTCTGGGTATTTGAGTAAGCATTTTCAAGTCTTACACAGCGCTAAGCAAAGTTTAAGCTTTCGAATTTCAAGTTTTCGACTTCCATACAAGAGTACTTATAAAGCGGAAGTCTAATTACTAACTTGAGTCGAGAGAGTAATCTTAGGTACCTTGTAACCAGCTTTCAATCTTCTTCTGAGTGTTCAAAATGAAGATTTTATGTAATACCACCACCACCAGGCCACTAGGGCCCACACGCTGCTTCGTCCATTTGTACTACTCTCTGTGTAATATTTATTTAAGTGTAATTAAGAAAAAAAATATTAATAATTTTAATATGGTTATCTATACTGTAATGCACGTATCGTGTAAATAAGTATATAGCCGTGTTTTTTCAAGTACATGTACTTGAAAAAACACGGCTATATTGAAATCACAGATTCTTCAATTTTATTTATATTTAGGTAAAGAAAAATTATAAACAAAATATTAAAAAGAAAGAAAATAATATAATCCATTCATTCCAGGTCAACTTACATTTGAGAATCCCAAATCTTGAAATCTTGTTGTTTTATATCAACATACAATTTTATAATTTTCCTATCATCATACAAACAAAACTTTTACAAACAATATCAAACTATTATTTTACTCGTATATGAGTATCAGTAATCGTGAAAATCAAATAATGTACCACCTATGTAGGTACCGGCAATGAATTATATAATAATTTTCTACTCAATTTTCAATTTATTTAGGTGATTGAATGATGAGAAAATGTATGGGCTGTTTTCTAATAATTATAACAAAATATTGGCTTTTGATCTTATCCTATAAAGGTATGATTATGTTTATTTTCCTTTTTTATCTTCAACCTGTACCCCGATAATCCTGACGAAGAGTAGGCAAGGGAAATTTGGTGTTAAAAAAATCCATTCCCAACTTTGCTAAGATATTATGTGTTGAATGGCGGAACTTAACGCCGTTTTTCTTTATTTTAATTTCTTGTAGCGCCATGACGGCATCTTTATTTTAATAGAGCGGGGAAGAGAAAATAATTCATTCCCCCGAATAGGGATCGAACGCGCGATCTCTAGCTTGATTATTTGTACGAGGGCCACAGATTATTTGTCCCTAACATACAAAAACGAAAAAAATGCGTTATGATAAAAAAAAAGCTCTGTATCTCTAAGAAGATTTTGTACCATCTATTATTTCTTATGTAAATCTCGCATACAAAAGTGTTCCTTCTTTGTCTTCGCCTCTTCAGTTGTCACGTTTGTTCGTTCCAAATTTTTTTGTAACACTTTTATAAACGTGAAATAAAAATTTTGTGACGTAGTGTACTAGTTAGAATAACATTTTATGCTTAGTGTTTTGTTTTTTTAGTTTAGATACTTGACAATATTTTTTGCAGGGTAGGCAGAAGGAACATTAGGTTCCCTTAACTTTCCATCGCATTCTTGAGGCATATTGTGTTAAGTGGCGCAACTGGAAGCCGCGCTCAAGCGAGGAAATGAAAATATTAAATGATTCATTCCTTCAAGTAGAAATCGAACCCACAAACACGTCGGTTATCAGTTCGATTTTTACTGGGCAGAATTAATTATTTTCATTTTGTCGACCTAGTAACTAGACAAAGGGCTTTGAGATCCGCTTTTGAAAACGTAATGTATCGAAAATAGAGCGATATATGGGGAATGGACTTGTTTCACACCCGGGATCCCACTTGTTTCACGGTGTATCCCGCATATAACATGATAAGCCAGTGTCATATGCGTGATACACCGTGAAAAAACGTGAGGCTGAAAAAGATTAATCGAATAAACTTTAATTATCGTTATCTTAATATTAATTTCAAGAAGATACTTTTAATGCTCTTAGCAGAATCAATTATGTACAGAAATGATTAATAAATATTCAGCTTGCAGGTTTTAATAAATTAAAATTCATAGTAAAATAGAAGATATTCTTGTAGTAAATTTTAATTAATCTAGATATTATTTGCTACTTAACCCTTTCTGTCATATATAAGGTTATAAATTAATAAGTTTATTGCTATTATAGAACAAAAAATAATTATTATTTTCGTATACATTATACGAGTATACAATACATATATCCTGAGTGGGAATGGAATCCATATTCTCCATCTTAGCAATTATTAATAAAACCGGTTTTTTTTAATATAAATTATTATTTTTCTTCTGCCTTACGCTCCAAAAAATGTGCGGGAAGTAATTTACATGTAATAGTTTTCCCATTACTGGGGGTTGAACATTGCGGTTATAGTCAGACCCTGTCCTATTGGGCAAATATTTTTAGTCTCTTGTTTTATTCCGCAGCAAAATAGTCGGTGAGTACCTTTAGTTAAAAACCTCCTGTCCTCCAACGTAGTGATCATACCCTCATCCTAGGACCAAGTCCCTCCAACTGAATGAGACTCGACTTAAGGTCTTCCTAAGTTATTTAATCATGATTAACATTGAAAAATATACGAATAAGACATTAAATAAAATTAATTTAAGGAATAATTTAGGCTTAATCTAAATTAATTAATCGAAATTTTAAAATCTTTGAAAATTCTATAATACTAGTAGTGAATAAGAAAAACATTTTTTAATATAGCGTCGACGTATAATATGTACGAATAAAACCAAATGATACGCCATATATAATGCATGGTTATCGAAAATAGTTTTTTATAATAGACTTTTAAATTACTTTCATAACTTGCTATAACTATAACTAGTTTTGCCGTGACAGCCTGTTTCCACGTTATATAAATAGCAAGCAATTTAGTTTTATTTTCACATTTTGTATATTTTGTGTGGACGATGTATGGATATCTGTTCTTAATAATTATAATTATGGGCTGTCCTGGTGTAATTATAGTTGAATTTATAATTTGTTGTCATCTCTCTGTTTACGGCTATTAAAAGAAGTCTAAAGATTTTAGAAGCCTAGTGTTTTTTTCACGCTGTACACTACATACAGCTGGGCAGACAGAGGGAAGCTAATGTTATGACATTCCGTTCTTTGTTTTCCGCCCATTTTTCCAGATATGGCGTGTGGAGTGTAGTAATTCAACGCCTCGCTTTGGGAAGAAGTTAAATTAGAATTAAAATTAAGTATGAGACGTAATAATCTGATTGTGAGCGAGGTGGTTATAGATTCGATTCCCACTCAGTTGAAAGATATTATTTAATTTATTTTCTTTGTGTTTTCCCATTCTGGTAGATAAGGCGCGGAATTGTGTTCAAATATACTAAAAATTTCGTATGATTTCTCTCCCTGCTATAAGCGGGATACAGCGTGAAGAAAAAAAAACTCTCACTGCCCTCCTCCAATAACTCAAAATTATCGACATATAATTAAAAAAATAATAATCTAAAATAAAAGAAAACCAGATCATAAAAATACGAATAATCAAAATGTAAAGTGAAGGTACATTTTCCAGCGCTGTCCACAAGTGAAGTCAATTTCTGACATATCTACTCGTATCTGACGTGGACGACGTTTTAATCAACCGGCCGCTGTGGCCGCAATGTGAGAAGGGTTGAAAGTTGTGAAAATATTGCGATTTAACTCAAGCTCGCTGAAAAGTTACGGAAACCTTGTTTACTGTTCACAAATAAACTTTGTTAGTTTAAAATTATATATTTTTTTCACATGGGGCATATGTAAAATTTTTATACTTGCAGGTACTTGCGGCTTCGCCTGAATGGTTAAATGGAAATACCTAAGGCCCTTATTTGTAGATCACTCTCAACTCTGAGTTCAATTTTGAGATGCTGTTTTAGTAATCTATGAATGAAAACGACATCTCAAGATCGCTCTCGAAATTGATCTCCGAGTTGAGAGTGTTTTATATATACGGGCCTAAGAGTTGTGTATGACACATGACACATGCGGTTTCCGCCCGTATGGTATGGTTCTTTTATATATATTTTAAAGAATTTTTAATTGGAAATATAGAATTGGAATATATATATTAGCAAAGTGAGCAGAAATACTTATGCTTTAAAATATATATTTGTACTATATTAGTTACGAATCCATTACCTCTGGCTTATACTGGACCTGTTAGTCTAAGTATGCAAATTTTGAACTTTAACCGAGAATTCTTACATAATAAGATCGTTAATGGATGCCTATCGCTGGTATTGGCGTCTCGCTGTTTAATCGACTAAATAATTTTTCAAATAAACCATGACGTATATTGACACCTTGGAAGCATATTAAAGGGTTCCTCTGTCTACCTTGCTATATACAGGAACTAAAAGGAAGTATTAAACTGAATTTCTAATTTGAATTATTTTAATTATTACCCACACAGAGAGAAAAAAAACTAAATCACGAATTCAATATAAGTAAGAATATAAAGAGATTCGCTTGAGTTATTTATGTGTTCATTTTATTCCCAAATAAGTATATAAGATACGTACAGCTGAAGTAATCTCGGAGCAAAGTTTTTGCTTCACATACGTGTACCTTACCTTCATTAGGTAGTTAAGTGATTGCTATTTTTGTACGTACCATGCTCCCCCTAATTTGCGAAAGGATCTTGATATTTTGCTTAAATAGAAACTAAGCATTTTCTTTTAGCTTCTTTTACGTTGTGTTCTGGGTAGGCAGAAGGAACCTGGGAACTTAATGTCAAGACACTCCGTTCCCATTAAAACACTTCCGTTTCCCATTTTCCGCTAAATTCTTGAAAAATTGCTTGTTGAGTGGTGCCCTTGTCTCGTTACAAGGGCGAGAAAATGAAAATATTAAATATTTTAATTCCCTGAGCCGGAATCCAACCCACGACAGTCACGTTTAATGTCACGAGATTGTGCTTCTGAGCCACGACGACAAATATAACATTTTTGGTAAATTCATATTTGAAATAAAGATTTTGTTTGTTTTGTTTAGAGTTCATTAACTTGCGGAATATGGCGAACCGAGTGTCTTAAGTCTTTTCTGCCTATGCTATTATGCGGGATAAAGCAAGCTCAAACACTACTTTTTATTATTCAAATTTAAAAGTCAAAGTGAAATAATAAAAGTTGATAAACTAGAAGCAATTAATAACCTCTTGAACATCTTTGTAGTAGATTTATATTATTACAACGAAGTAAAAACAAATACTAAGTAAAACAAAAGAGAACTGTTTAAGAAAATAAGACAAAATGCTATATCAACACTCAAAACAGAAAAAGGGACGTTCAAAGTTTCAAGAAAGCTTCCAACTTCTAAGTTCTAGGTAATAAATATCGGAGTCCAACTAGTTTTATAGAAAAAGCTGTTTTTCTTCAGTCAGCTTTTGTGAAAAGAATTTAAAAATATATTTATTATTTACTGTTGTTCTTTGCCTATCTTGTTATGCCTAAATATGCGTGAAGCAGCTTTAAAGTCAAGGATGATCGGTTTTAAATAAAATACATGTAATTTGAGGCCAGTTACTGCGCTAGTCCAAGAGTGATGACTGTAAAAGCGGCTGGTTGTGAGTTCGATTTCCACTAAAGGACATGAAATAATTAAAATTATCATTTCTTCGCGCTGGTGTTGAGGCAAAGCGCGACGTTGAGTTCTGACACTCAACACGCAATGCTTCCAGAATTCAGCGATAGGTGAGGAGCGGAGTGTCTTAACACTAGGCACCCCCTGCCTACAGTGCTACGTGTGGGATAAACAGTGTAGCTGACAAAAAAACATGTGATGCTCACAATATCAACTTTGTATATTTATATTTAAAATTATTTATATTTAAAACATATTTTAATTTTCCCAGTTTGGTCTTGACGTATAGTTTTACCATGCCAGGACAAAATATAAATAGACGGAAACTCTCCATCTACCGTTCTATGCATTAATAATAGCCAAACCACTTTATTATAAGAAAATTATAATAATATTAGTACTACAAAAGCTTACCGCCACAACAACTATTATATTACACAATTTAAATAGATACCAATCAGTTAGAAAGCTTTAAACTGCGATTGAAAGCTTAGGTTTGTTTTAGAACAGAATTAGGACCTATTTTCAGTTTATAATACGAAATCGATTCAATAAGAAGATTCTATACAGACGTAACGTTGTTAATTATTCATGTATTAATTTAATCTTTTATGTGTTATATATATGGGGAAATATGGCTGGGTACATTGTTTGATTGTAAGCGTGATCGTTGTAGGTTCGATCCCCACCCGGGGGAGTAAATTATTTGAGATGCGCTTGCAACATAAATATTTCTTCTCGAATAGATAGAGTGTTTCCACCTTCAGCTCAGTTTTAACTCAACGCCACCTGTCTGCCAGAGCGGAGTAATGAGAATAGTTTAAACTAGCGATCCACTCACGGCTTCGTCTGCTTAAATTCTTATATGTACAGACAGTGATCAGTTACAGTTTTATTAATAAATGTATAGATATAGTAATCGTCCTCCCGAGTGTTAATTGAACCCGCAAACGTCGCGCTTACGACCAGACTCCGTGGCACTGCGCTATAAGAGCCTCAAGCTTTTAAAAAAACAAAAACATTTTTCTATTTATAGACACCTTCAAAAGAAGTAAATTTTCAACACAATCATTTTGTCTATCAGTGGTGTGCTTCAGCCAGTACAGATAATAGCTTTACAATAACCTCGTTGGCTTGCGGCCAGGACCCTATAAAATGTTATTAGTTAGAAACGTGGTCATGTCTTAGATATATGGGGGTTTATTCAATAAGGGAGGTTCATAATGGGGATTTTTTGACACTTGTTATCTGCTTCTTATATAGAGGTTGTTTGCAAATAAAAAAATATGAAAAAGACTGATATACGTATTAGAGAGTGTATAGGGGTACTAAGTGAGGAGTTCTTGAAATTCTTAGGGGAACTAGAAGAAGAGACGAAATATGGCGCGCCTCATGCTTAAGTTAATAAGACTTTTTTATATAAAAAAAATGATAGTATGCATTTTTCGCGGTTGAAAAATGGCTAAATAATATTTTTTTAACTTTACGCTGCTTTCCGTATATAGCAGGGTAGGTATATGGGACCAACAAAGACGTTTACCAGAACGAGAAATATAAATAATTTATTCCCTACTGGGAATCGAACCCACAATGATCACGCTTTGCGTAGTAAAAGTTTTTAAACGAATTAAACATAAAATTTCTTCATATTTTGTCATTTTAAAATGGATAATCATAGAAACAAATACTTTACTGTAAAATAAGTCTTTACTACTTACCAAGACAGCCATAATGGGGTAAAAACGTTTCGTATCATTTTTCACATTTACTCAGATATTCCTTTAAAACCAGCGAAGAACTAAAATAGGGTCAGTTTTTACCGCAAACGAAATGTATTTAGAGGATGAGGAAGACGGATCGCGACGTTATTTGGTCCGACTATCATTTGTTACATGGAAAACCTTTTTATGATGCAAGCCTGGACTAGGTGATTTGTAAGAGCCTGTAGCAAAAATATGGAATTTTGTGCTTTTTCCGATTGAGCTTCGACTTTTTATCAGCATTAAGTATCTTTATTGAAAGTGGGAAAAATAGGAGAGTGTGAAAAATAGAGAAGGAAAAATAGGTTGAGTAAGAGGGCAGACCCTGGCAATAGCCCGGATTAATGCTAGGAGGATGAAGATTGAAAGTGGGCTTGTTATCAATTCGGGGAACAACATAAATAAATTGTAACAAGAGTATAAGAATTTCGATGTAGCTTGATGAGAACGTATGACGTAGTGATCAGAGCGCTTGGACGGTTTCCAAGAGGCTCGAGTTCAAATCTGGTTACTTTAAAATTTTTATACGTTTTCTATAATAAGTATTTTTCTTTCCTAATCATGGAATAACACTTTAAATACATGAAAACTTAACTTAGCTTCACGCTTTATCCCTAGCGGGGTAGTCAGAGAGAGAGAGAGAGGTCAGTCAGTGGCGGTGAGCGTTAATGCGAATAAATATTAAATTATGCCCGTAGGAGACGAAAAGTGGAGAACAGCTCTGCTTCGTTGCTTTTACTATTAAAAACTTGACGTTTAACTTTTTTAACAATGAGGGGTCTCAGCTTTTATTTTTTTTTGCGTTCAATATTAATTTTGGTGTGAGTGGCAGAAATAAATATTTCATTCTCGCCTAGTGGGAATCGAACTCCCAACTTGTGTCACTACGCCACGAGGGCCTTAATCAAATAATTTTTGAAATACAATTTTAATATATTATTGAATTCTCTCATAATTTATCATGTTGTCCATTTTTAAATGAGCTTCATTGATTTGTTCGATGCTCAGAGAGCCGTAATTGGAAGACCAATTACATTCCGAATGTTGTCTTGTTTACATATCGTTTGCTTACATAGTATTGATTCGATTGCTGTCTCACATACATTGTATTGTTGATTTTTGACCTCCTCAATTAAAACAAAATCAAAATATTCTTTATTCGATTTGGTTCTTACAATCAATTATTAATAGCCGTGATGAATATATCAGTAGTATCAGTTCTACAGAAATATATAAACTTAACAGTTGTTCTTGTAAAATATAATTCACGTTAAATGTATAACAATCATTACTTTGTCGAACATCAACCACACTTTTGCCTCCAGAATTCGGCGAGAAGTGGGGGACAGAAGTGTCTTAATTGAAACGTGCCTTACACTAGGTTGCCAGGTTCCCTCAGCCTACCCTGATAAGTGAGAAAATACCAATATAACTAAAACAATACAATACAGTATACCTAACTATAATATTCTTTTTTTTGGAATTCATTGAACTATGTAGTATCGTATTCGTTCAACGTTAAATTGCTGTCATTGTGCTGTCAACTGCGCTGCTATGACATTAGTGGTGTTGGTTTCCGTCAATCAAAATACGACCTTTTATATGAGCGAAAGTTGAAAGGTGGTGTTTTAATATTGGATTCTGTCGAGTTTGAAAGAACCTACAATTTTTTATGAATATAATATTTAGGAAAAAAAAACGTGAGATTTATTGCATTCATTTATTTGAACCTGCTCCTATGAGGCTGCACCTATGAGTAATCTATATAGACGCCATCTTGTGTTAGTAGTTTAAAAACGAATTACGTGTTAAATTCCGCTATTTAAAAAGCTTACTTGAATACGGGCGATAAGAAGTAAATAGCCTCTTTTAAATGTTTCTTGTAAATGTATATGTCCTTTTTGTTTACGCCTGTAGTTCTGGTAAGAGTAAAAGGTAAGCAATATAAGAAAATATTACTTTGTTAAGTGCTGATGTATAATTGAAATTTTCTAGGTATGACTCTTGATTATTCGAATATCTATTTGAATTTCTTGGAATATCCCAATATAGTTTCAGGTACGGAAACAAATAATCCATTGCGACTTATATTTATAGAAGATTTAATACGAAATATTGTCACGACCTTTTAGTAGATATTTCCTTTGAAATTATTAATTAATATTGATGTTAATTAACTTTTTTTAATATGTTTTGTGTCTTTTGTATAATTATACTCACTTAAGGCAAAAGTGGCAAAAGTGAATGTTCGCTAAAATGTATGCAATTGCTGAGATCAGAGATCGGAGTGTCTCGACACAATTTTTTTATGCTCTGGCCGCTAAGACATACGTTCTCATCAGGCTTATTACAACTTTTTTATACGTTGTTAGTATAGCTGTATTATTGTTATTACCATTTGACTATACGGACGAAACAGGTATTTAAGCTAGTATGTTTATAAACTTCACATTTGACGTAAACGTAGCTGAGTGAATAAAAAGGCTGACTGAATACGAATAGAGCATAAGCCCAGTGAAGCGTTTGAAAAATCGGCAAAAAATAACCGTCCACTAGAGCGACAGTAACAAAGCGAAAAATATAATATACATCAATAGACATTGTTATATTAATATTATTCAATATTTATTATTTTAGCTACATACTGGAACCTACATATAGCAAGATAGGCAGAAGGAACCTATTGTGATAAAATTCCATTTTCCACTTTCTCCACATTTTCGAGATTTCGTGTTGATTGACAACGACTCACTTTGTCTTGTTATCTGAGCGAGGATTTGTTTCCTTTTTATTTAGCTTACCACATATAGCAGAGTAGGTTACAGGGTGCGAACTTGGGGACCTATTGTTAATAAACTCCGTTCTCGACAGAATTCGGCGGGAAGTAGGGATTGGAAGTATCTCAATGGGAACGGAGTATCTTAACACTAGGTTACAATTTAACCTATCTTTATAATTGAATCCAAATAAATGTCACTTCTTAATTTTCTCGGTAACAATAAAACAGATAAACATTTCGCTGGATTGGACCATAAATGGTACCAATTCTGTCTTTTATAGGTCCGATTGTATCGTAAATTTCACTTCATTTCTTCATTCAACTTGTCCCAGTAATTGCTAGTTGTGGTACAGTTTCAATTCAATTTTGTTTCAAAGTATAATAGAAATTATTGGTTATTCTGATTTAATCTATATATTTAAAACTCTTTCCTTATTAGATGATTAACAGACAATGCATAGGCGAAATAATGCGGCGCAGAACGCTGAAATTTAGAATGTTTATTGGGAAGTATAGGTGAGAATTATGGGAGGATTTATCAAAATTCTTATGAAAAAGAGAATGAGCAGAATTTTACGTCATAAAGTCCACGTAAACGCAGTTCTATATTTTTTTTCTGGCAGCTTCATTCTTTTTCTCGCGTAGCAAGGTAGGCAGAGGGAACTTAGTGTTAAAACTCTTCATTCCCTACTTACCATTCGATTTTCGAAACATTACGTGTTGAGTGGTGAAAACTCAACGTTTTGTTATCAGATCAAAGAAATGAAATTATTCATTCTCACAATTGAACCTACAACCACCTTTTTGCAGTCAGACTATGTACCGCTGCACCACGACGTTCTTACAGACTACATGTACAAGTTAAAAATAGATTTACTAGTTATAAAAAAACTATTACTAGAATTTTAGTCGACATAAGAAAAGCATGTAAAAACAAGAAAAAATGCCTTCAAGTGACAAATTGAGAGTTTTAAGGCTCCAGTAACAGAATTGTAACTCAATTTGAATGATTAATCTAAAATACTCGTACAGTGCCAATTACCTGTGTAATTTGGAACTTTACCGTTCATAATAAGGTAGAAAAGTTTAACGAACTTAAAATGTATAATATTTTGGGTATAACAGTTGGAAATTATAATGGCGAAGTATTTTAAGTAAATTATCTAGATAATGTCAAAGGTAAATTTTGAATACAGTGTTTTATATATGTTTGCTACTTTTAAAAGAACCTACATTAAAAAAAAATGTAGAAAAAATGTAATATCTGGTAGGTGATTCTATCCTATAGTCCTTTCTTTGAAATGTCTTAGCACTGCGTTCCCGTTACCTATCCTGATATGCGGGAAAAAAGAATAATTTCAGATTTTTCTTATCTACCCTACAGTTACACGTTATTACAGTACCACAAAGACTCAAGTGGCATATCGTACAAAAGTTGCAATATCCCGACCATATGAAATTGAAATGGCACTAACATTGGTTTTGTTATGTCCTTGGCTTTCCAATTTAATAAAAGTCATAGAGAAACGTAGTATATAAAAGCCTTTTATAAAATATAATTTAAGATGTCTTTTATTTTTATTACATGTATAGGGGTTGTGGGGTCGATTCCGATATCTAACCGCATAATACTTCACCAGCTCAAATATAATCCTCAATATCTGGATACGTGGTACACCAGTGTAGTTTCGTAGGAACTTCCCCCACGAGCCACATCTTTTGTTTGCCATGTTATATGCGAGATACATTGTGAAGCTGAAGCTGAAGCACAACGAAGAGGGCACAGAAAACATTATTTCTTAATTTTAATATAGAGACAGATTTTTTTAATTCTTTAGGATTCAGAACATAACATAAACATTTTTAAGCGTTATATAGAATAATCAAATTTACACTAAAAAGAAGTCATAGTGAATGTTTAGTGTTAAATAATAAAAGATTCGCGTCGAAAAAGCATAATAATCTGTTATATTTTTTAATATAATTTCTCTCAGCGAACTCAGCGAAGTGGCGTAATTTAATAAGCGTCGACCGTTTCGTAGAAATTCGGCCAAATTGATGAAGATAAACAAACAGATACGAAACGAAAGGTAAGGAATGAATTTCGTGAGCGTAACGCTGAACGATTACAGTGTTTGAATTTAAGAAGTCCTTTTTATATAAATGTCTTTTTTAATATACATTTTTTTGTGTTTTGGTTCTACTTTATATAATTTTTGTATTTATTGTTTATAGTGGGAGCGAAAAAAGACACGTTTGTATATTTGACACGTTTGTATATAGGAAATAGGAGATATATCTAGATAGGATTGGGGACAAATCTAAATTTGCTTGCAGCTAGAAAAAAGACTTGAACTAACTGTGTGTGTATTGCATAAGAAATTAACTTAGTCACTAATCACTGTGTTATCTTTCACCCCATCTTAATAACGTAGGATTTGGCTCATAAATTTCTTGCATAATAAGGTCCCCTGTACGTAATGTTTTCTTAACACGCTTTATTATAGTATTAATCATATATTTGATCATTATATTTTCTTATAATTTCTAGATATACACATATAACAAGTTTTCTAAGGTTAATAATTAAAGACTGACACTACTTCTTAATTTTGATATACATCCATACCTATATTATAAATTCGAAAGTAACTCTGTCTGTCTGTCTGTCTGTCTGTCTTTTCCGCAATCAGGGCCAAACCGCTAATTTAATTGTGATAAAATACTCATATACAGATACTTGAGGGTCCCGGGATGAACATAGGATACTTTTTTTTTCTCATATTTGTAATATTTTCGTTATATACCAATATATTAAAATAATTAATTTGACAAGGAATTTATTCCGCCATGTTAATAACAATCGTCGCTACGCGTTGCTAAGCAACGGCTTGCAAAGTTTGCTGTTTTAAGAAAACGTCACCCACAGTGAGTTTGCTTAATGCATACATGGCGCGCGCCGATATAGATTTATACAAATCTCTTTATACAAATCATTAACAAAAATTAGATGATTTCTATAATTTGATATTCATCCTTATGAAAATAAATATAGTAGTCACTTTTAGCATATCATCTAGATGGAAATTATAATTTACTGTATAACATTCTAATAAATAATTAAGATGTGACTGATTCCAAATGACCTAGCCTTCGGGCGGCATAATATGAGTATGACCGACGCGAACGGGCGGATGACTTTGATGATTTTGTAAATTTTTATAGATTTTCGAATTACTATTATTTTTTATGTAATTATTTGCTGCTTATAATTAATTTATCTCAGTTCGGTTATCTATACCGATGTTATACACTTAAAATATCGTAATTTTAATCATTTGAGATTTTATTTAATATTGTTCGCAAAAATTAATAATTATTTAATATAGAAAAATGTTTAGTACGCGCGCACAGCAAACTTTAGGTTTTTTTTTCTAATATTAAGAATTTCCTTTAGTTACTTTTACTTCTTTGGTTTGTTCATTTCGGTTACTCAGATATTTTTTCTAATAATAAATCTCCACTTATTATTATTTTTTAACTTATTTTAATGATTTAGGCTTATATTTTCGCGGGCGTAGCCGCGTCCGGGCCCACTAGTACATATATATAAAACTGGCTCGTATTGGGATGTTTCTGCCTTGCCCACACTCGCACTAAAAGGTTAATTTGTATGTTTAAATAATACCACTAGTTATGATCCACATATTTACATTTGTGTGTCGTTTAACTCGTAAAATGGAAAAAAAAAACCCTCGAAGTAAGATAGCCCTCTCTGAGTGAACCCCTGCACTCCATAACCTACGTACATGCAATATTTCAAGTTTCTTGTACTGTCAGTTACTGAGTAACAGAAAAGTGTCATATACCCAACCCAAGATCGAGCTGCTGAGTTGAGATGGCTAGTTATAAAATATATATTTTACTAAAAAAGTCCAGGTAAACCCAATGCAAGTAATTAGTTGAAAAAAATAAATATAAAAACCGTCAAAACGGTTAAGTGCTCCTTAAGTAGTTTAAAAGATAAACTTCGCGTGAACTGAAGCAGTCGCGGCGGTCTATAAATCGATAGTCCACACTATTAACCCAGAAACCGACTGTTTTGTAAACATACGTAATAACTGTCTGTTTCTGAGACTTACTTGCCCTATTTTACTGTGTTTTTATATAAG
This sequence comes from Heliconius melpomene rosina, assembly GCF_056956725.1. Lineage (NCBI taxonomy): Eukaryota > Metazoa > Arthropoda > Insecta > Lepidoptera > Nymphalidae > Heliconius > Heliconius melpomene. The sequence continues at coordinate 9,974,485 of NC_140406.1, read as the reverse complement.
GTTTATTGACATATTAGAAAAACATAATGGTATGTGTCGGTTGTGGATTCGATTACCAGTCATATCAGGGGAGTTAGTTTTTCATTTTGTGCTTCTAATAATTAAAAAAACGCGGTGTTGGTTCGGTCACCCAACACGCAATGACTCGGAAATTGAGCGGAAAACGGAGAACGGAGTGTTTTAGCATAAGATTTTTTTTGCTTTACAACGCGAAATTAGATTGATTTCTCGATATATTCAACGCGAAATTAAAAAGAAACAAAGTATAAATTTCAGTTTTTACGTGGCAACACATTGACATTTTCTATTAATAGATTTGATTAGTATCGGATTCAAATCAGGCTTTGCAAGTGTTGGTCTTTTCATCCAGAAATTAATTAATTCATTAAAAAAAGAACAGAAAATGTAAAAAATTGATTAAGGCTTCCGTATTAATTTTAGGAGTGTAGATCAATATGAAGTATAACTTATAAAAGTTGACAAACTTAGATTTGCAAGCATAGATATCCATTTTGTATGAAATGAATTACAAATAAAAGTTTCCTTTTTTTGTATTGTATTATAAAAATAAATTTCCTTTATTTGTATTGTAAATTCTACCTTTATTCCAAATTTTATAACTGTAGGAGTGTAGGTCCACGGAAGTACCCTATAGGTTTTGATTACGCAGCGAATTTCATATAAAATGCAGCAAAATCGATGCATATATGCTTGTATCTTTTGCGTTGACTTAGAAACTTGAATTTTTTATATGTTTCAAGGGACCGTAGACCTGAATATTTGATATCAATTCCAGCCTGATGCTTCCACGTGATCTCGAGATAAGTGGTCTTGACAGACGGACAACAAGGTGATCCTGTAAGATCCTGTATTTGAAGTACGGAATCTTCTCAGTTTTTCCCTCACTAATTGGAAAGTGTGGCAGACGTATGGTTATTTTTTCCGCGATATTGTTGTGAGGCACGGGCACTAGCGTGTGACTGTAATGGCGACGATTGGGGGTTCGATTCCCACTCGTGCGATTGTAAACGCGACGATTGGGGGTTCGATTCGCACTCGCAATAAAATATTTCATAGTTTTATTTCCCCGCACTGGTAACTAGGCAAAGCGTGGCGTTAAGTTTAGGCACTCAAAATGCAGAGAATTCGGCGGAAAGAGTAGAATGGAATGTCTTAACACAAGGTTCCCAGGTTCCGTCTGCCTATCTGGCAATGTGCGAGATACAAAATATATACCTGTAATTAGTTTAATACCAAGACGCTGTGCTGTGCAAATCTTTTTCAATAAGTTTCACCGTTTATTTTCAAACTACGTGACTTTAATCAAGTAAAACTTTATACAAATATTTCCAACTGAACGTTCAAGTTCTATTTAGATTTTCAGGGTACTGACGTGGATAAGAGAAATTAGAGTTATCTGGACTCTAGAGCGATGATATTTTGACTCTGAAAATAAAAATAAGACTTATACAATTAAATACATTAAATGAATGGATCCTCAAAACTTCTCTTAATTGACACTATGTCCAAAAGTAGGAAGTCCATCGTGAAGTAGTGGAATGGTGTTTTGCTGTTTCCTTTCTCTACTTACCGCACTATTTTTTGTAACTTGACACCGTGCTTTACTATACCAGAGCTAAAACTGAGATTAATTTAAATATTATCACGATGGAATGAAATAATATTTTCATTTCTTTGCTCTGGTGACCAAGCGTGGCCTTGACTTCAACGCCGCCACTCAACACGTAATGCTTCAAGAATTCGGCAGAAAGTAAGGAACGGAAGTGTCTGGATAGGGAACGGAGTGTCATAACACTAGGTTCCCAGGTTCTCTCTGCCTACCTACTATATTAAGGATACAGTGGAAAGCTAAAAAAAAATATTAATCTCCCGAGTGAGGTTTCAATACACAATCATATATTCTTTTAATACGACGGGCGCAACAACTATAATATTTTCATATTATTCTTTTAATTATGAACGACCAATTTGAGTGCACTTTATAATTCTGTCGAAGTGGAACATATTAAATTTAATATTCATTAATTCGTATACCAATTTCGATAATAATTTTCATTTTAAGTATAATTTCATATACTCATATATAATAGTTTATGCTTCGTTATAATAAAATAATGAGTAGAATAAATGTTAAACGAAATCTATTTTGACTTGACGGATTGAGGTGCAAAGTGTTCGAAGCGCTGTGAATTTAAATTTTTATGTCAATATTCATATCGTAGTATGCTTTCCTATATAACATATTGATTGAGTCTTGGCGAAGGAGCACAAAGTGTGGCTGAAGCCGCGACGGGTTGTGGGTTCGATTTCCACTCAAGGAAATGAAATATTTTCATTTCTTCATTCTGGTATAGAGGCAAACCGCGGGGTTGAGTTCCGCCACTCAACGCAATGTCTCCAGGAATTCGGCGGTAAATGAGGAATGGAGTGTTTTAACAATAGGTTCCCTCTGTCTACCCTGCTGCGTGCTGGATAGAGCGTGAAGCTGATTTGTTATTAGCAGTTCCCTCGCGGCTTCGCCTGCTTTAATTAATGCGAATATTTACTTAAGTGTACTTAGGGAAAATTTATTGATTATTTTAGTACGGTTATTTATTATTACTAGTGGACCAATTGAAGCGTATAATGTTGGTAATACACGTTGGCGTTGCCATAGCAACGTATAGGCAACTTTATAAACATAAAAGTGTAAAAGTAGTAACACATGGTCTTATAGATTAGGGAGCCTAAGTTTAAAGAATATTTGTTAAATTAACCAGTTACTGTATCGTTCACCGAGAAGTAAAGTAGATAAATATGTGCGAAATATTTTTATATATTTAATGATAAAATTACTGAGTGTAATTAATTAATGGGTCTACCTAACCTAGCTAGAAAGTTTAAATTTAACATGGTCACCGAGTGTATGGAAGTAATTAGGGAGGATTTATCAAAACTTCTGGATAGGATCACGAAAAAACGAGATTTGTTGAAACGTCCTAAAGTCCACGTAAACAAAGTTACTGGCGACAGCTAGTTAATAACATTACAAGTTTAGTTCAAAATATTTGTCATAGAAATACAAGAGAAATACGAAATACAAATACCAAACTTGTAATAGATTTTTCATTGTGACTTGAAAATTGCAGTAGCACAGCCTGTCAGCATCGTTTTGAAATATTTAAAAAAGTTTTTTTTTCAGAACGAAGAAAAATAAATCTTAAGAAGGAGAGGTAAGATTTTAAATCGCTTGGCAAAAACTCTTTTTACATTCCTAATATCCAAGATATTTTTCGTAACTTTTGAACAATTTCATAATTCATAGTCGTCACCAAAAAATCTTTGACTTTGTAAACGTTTATCATTTCAACCTTGCCAAGTACAATACAAGTTTGGATGTTATTTGTGGCAGATAATTTGATTTAAAAGTCTTAGCAATTTGAGGCTATCGTGGCGCAGTTGGCTGTGTACGTAATGGTTTTGGGTTCGATTCCCATTTAAGTCTACACAATAACGACAAAATGCGGCAATGGGTTTCGCGACTCTACACGCATTGTTTCGATAATTGGGTGGAATTTAGGATGTCAGGAATAAAATGTGAATCTAAAAAAATATCACAAAATGGGCGAAATGGGTCATTTGAACCATCATTAGTTTTTTCAAAGAATAAAGAGCAAAGTTTTCAACGTTTTCTAAACTAAGAAGATTCCATGCCTCACAAAAGATATCCGAGTTAAGCAAACTTCCTCAACATTTCTAAGCACCAGCTCTTATATAATTGATCAAATTTCACCAAAGAGCTTTAGAATCCTAGCGAATGCCTCTTATTTGTCGTCTGTTTGGCTTCATACGAGGCGAGTCTTTTATTTGCCTTTCTGTTGTTACAGGAAGCCTCGGGTGGAAGGCGCAGGTATTTATTCATGTTAAGGTTTCATGAGGCAGGAAATGGAATGGAATTTCACATTTAAAATGCAAGTGCCTAATGTGTTGAGTTCCTTATCCTGCTTCTTTATTAATGTTTGATGTTTATATCTGTATAAAAATAAATGAATTTAGTAGTATTAACGAATTGTAAAATTTTCCAAATATGTATTTTATTGTCCATGTGAAGGAGGAAATATTGAAATGGGTAATTCCAATTCAATCACTTCCCGACGACACTTTAGACTGTTTTGTCTAACAAAAAGAAAGATATTATGATGTCTTAACAAAGGCACATGATGGTTATCTCATCCATAATAAAAGTAGCTTTACGCTCTTTCATCATAGTGGGTTAGGCAGAGGAAAGCCTGTATCCTAATTCCGCCTTATTCGGCTCCACCTTGCCCGTAATACCAAGAAGAAGTGATCTAAACCACAATATTCACGTTAGCCGCTATCCTATTGGGCCACTAAGACCCCAAAAAACTCATCTATTCCAGATAATACCTCACGTTTCAACAGTCAATATATTTACCCATTTACTAAGATTTGTATCCCAGTACCTACGCAATAAAAAATCAAGCCTACATACAGACACGTACCAGCAAAACGATCGTTATACAGAAACATATGTCTATTATATTATTTCTATATTCCTTTAACACACGTAAGAAACATCAGAGAAGCTTTTAAGCTCATTCGTGGTATGAAATATTTCAAGACAGCTCTTGGAACGTCTAAAAATGTATGAAATACGTGAAGCCTTTCGTCGGAACTCGGAATGTAAGGTCCGGTGTATATTGCGATTTATTAGTGTTAGTACTGTATTTTTATTTCTTAGATAGCGTATTTTTAGGACATATAAATGATTATAATTACTTCTTTTTAAGAAAACCTAAGTAATATCTAAAGATAAAAAATAATGAAAAGAAATCTTTGTTATGACAAAAGGTATGGACCATAAGTCTGTAGTGCAAAAAAAATCTCATTGTCCTGAATGGAGATTGAACCTACTACCATCTCAGTGTTAAGAAAACAATGTAAATACTGTACCGTAGGCTAAATATATTATTTATGAATACTCATCGTACGATAGATAAACAAAGGAAGCAATCAAAAGCCCTTGCAAGTAATTCCAACCAACACAAACACGTAAATTAACTTATTCACAACTCTAAGACAAGTTTGTATTAGTTCAACCGACTACAGATAATGGAAATGTGTATGTTTTGGCTTCACACAAGGTAAGGAGACACTCCGTTCTCCGCTTTTCGTCCGAACTTGAGACGTTAAGTTAGGTTAGTAATACTCCGTTCCCAGCGCAGCGCCCAATTTTTGACTCGTTGCATATTAAGTAATTTCTTACCTTACGAGAGTGAGGAAATGAAAATAATTTATTCTTCCGAGTGGGATTCTAACCCACAATCGTCGCTGCTGTGTCGGCTGAGCTACAAGGGGTTTATATCTATAATTAAAAAATAATTGTCTTAATATTAAGCTCACTTCAAGTAACAGAAGAAAATTATATGTAACGAATAATTGAAAAAATAAAGCTTTTCTTAATAAAAAGATCATACATAAGTATGTATTTGTAATTTCCAGAACAAGCAATAAAAATAAAGTAATAGGATTTATCAATTTTCTTTATAGCTAGAGCTTTGAGAAGTCAGATATTTTATTAAAGTGATGTATGCATGTGTGTGACATACAAACAACAAAACATATATAATATAGTATGTAGTCTCTCTAGAAAACCATTACGTGTTTTATGCTCGTCGTATAATATGGTTTTTATTTGATAATAAACCGTCATTGCACGTTATGTCTCGAATTTTATCTAACGTGTTATAACCAATTTCATCTGATAATTTTAAATGTATTAATAATTATTTAAATTTATATTTTCATTTCTTCGAGCTGGTGCCGAGGCAACGCGCGGCGTCGAGTTCCACCACTCAACACGCAATGCCTCCAGAATTCGGTGTAAAGTGGAGAACTGAGTATCTTAACACTAGGTTCACATGGCATGGAATTCAAATCCCACAAACGTAGACAATATTCAAATAGGACATTGATTTAACGGATATACTGGAGGGAAAACGGAAAATGTAATGATTGGATCCGTTACCATATCAGTGGTGTTAGACTTGGCTATACATGCCACTATATAGAGGAAAATTTAATTTCATTTTGTAACGAATAAAATTTTCATTACTCGCTTTATATTCAGTGATTCCATTTTTGGTGGCTGCCTCCACTCGTACTCGTAGCGGAGGAGCGCTACGAAATATTATATTTTAAAGTTTTAGTCTTATGTTAGAGTCAGCACTATCCGTTTATGGTCACTGTCTTTTAATATTTATAGAAAATATTTTTCGGAATTTTCTTTTTAGATGTTTTTTTTTTCTTGACACTGTATCCTGCATATAGCGGGATATGTATTAGGTTAAGTGTTGAGACACCTCGTTTTTCACACAATTTTTAAGACACAGATTGTTGAGTGACCTAAAAGTCGAGCTTTGGTCTTGTTACCAGAGAGATATTGAAAATAATTATTTCCTCTGAACTCGAATCCACAACAGCCGTGTTAACAGTCAAACTCTGTTCCACCGCCTCTATTGCTATTCTCTAGAAATATAGGTGAAAATATTGAATTCTCGCTAAAAATCTGGACGTAGCATTTTTTAAATCCGCTTGCATACTCTAGCGCTAGCCAATTAATCTCCGAGTTTTGTATGAAAATTCAATATATAATATAAACACTATTTTCCACTTTTCCATCTGGTTTGGGCACGTCGAACGAATGAATGATGGAAGAATGGCAAAAAAGATTTATGACGAAAAATTGAGAGGTAAGAGAGGGAGGGGGAGACCTGGGATGACCTTCGGAAATACAGTATCAAAAGTATTGGAGGAAGTTCACGTAACAAGCATGAGGACATTTCGGAGGGCATGTATGAAGAGAGGTTGATGACAGTATACGAGGTGAAAGAGGTATATAGGACTTTAGCGTTTGGCGTTCCGTTCTCTCTGGCCACCCCCGCCAGGGATACAGCGTAAGTAAAGTTTTCCACTTTTCTGTAAGAAAAAATCTAATACGTGGACGCACAATTTTTATATATATTTTAGCATAAACAAAATGCAATTGTTGCCCAGTGGTCTGGCTGTAAAGTTAAGATTGTAGATTCGAATCCCATTTAGGGTAATTGATGAAGGCGACGGTTGTGGGTTCAAATATTTTAATTTCCTCGCTATAGTAACAACACAAATTGCGGCGTAGAACTCCGCCACTTGACATCTTCATTTATGCAGCAAATACTAAAAAATACAAAAAAAATATTTTGAACTTATTACCAACGCGTGCAATCTGCAACCATAGCACAAAAAATTCTCATTTTTCCTTTGCAATTATTTATTAATTTTTCACTTAACGAAGAAATTATATGAAACAAAATTACTAGGTGAATTAAATTAATCATCCCGGCATCGTGGAGCATGCGGCTATGCAATTAAGATAATGTAAGGAGTTTCGCATCCAATTTGCAACGCGCCATAAGAGATTTATTATAGGCTTAATAGTTTAGACAAGACATTGCTTTTATTATTTGTTTTTAAATTTACAATATTTAGGTAAATCTTACTTAGTTGTTTTATTATGAAATACAAATTATAATAAATATCTAGAGCAGCTTTAGTTAGTATGAGTTGGTCAGGGTAATATAGTTAACATTCTATTTTGTTTTCAGCTACATACACGGTTTTCTCATTAAAGTGTTAGAGGTTTTAGAGGTTAAAGATAATTTTAGAGATATGATGGACCTCAACATGAGGCTATGTCTGACTTTGGGTGGACATTTCCGGAAATATTCCGTAATTCTGCTTCAGTATGAATTTTTTAAAATTTCTTCTGGGGGTCACCTTATACTCGCTAACCTATCTACATGCCAAATTCGAACATTTTTGTATATTAATAGATATATAGATTACATATAGTACATACCTAAATTATTTTAAGTATGGAAATTTAAATCTTAAAGCCACCTATATCATGGTTATTGAAGCCTGAAATATCCTTTACAGGGCACGTCGATGTTCCAAACGTAGTATATCTCTGTCACCAGTTCACTACTACCGCTAAACAAGCCATAGCTAAACATAGCCTTCTTGCAGCTCCACCATTCGTTTTATATTAACTTAATGAAATGTTTTTTTTTTTTAACACTAAATTTACTCTGCCTATAAAAAACGAATTTCGAGTGCCTAACTTAAATCTGACCGTAGTTACAGAGAGTTACATCCAAATGATTAACTATATTATCAGGATATAGGCTTACATCCTGATAATATAAAAAAACAATAATGATATAGCTTTTATGCGTTCCCCTATAAGCTAACTATCCAAAGTTCCTGAGATTACATTGTTTTACACAACAAACTCATTTGATCATATTATGAGGATACCTTCACTTATCGACGTAGCTGTTACTTACAATAGGCTACGTAAATCACGAGTTATATATCTAGTTCGCATCTAATGTTCTCATTGATCGTGGGCGTGGATTGTCTTTCAGCGTGTATAGCATACATTCTTCACGGAAATGCAATTCTAGTAGGGAAGGGCGATAAATTAATTACTTATTGGGTATTTGTTTCTTCAAATTATATGAAATTCTTCAATTTATTTCTTTGGTCTAGATTGTTTTTGTGCTTGTGCTTCGCTCGCAGTTTTGCCCGTTTTACCACATTGTCGTAAGTATTTTTGGGAATTTTGTTAAAGCTCCCCGGTTTTCCAAGGCCATATTTCAGCATTCTACACCTCGTAGTTGCAGTAGTAAATGTACATTAAATATGCGACAGGTTGTGGGTTCAATTCCTACTCGAGAAAATTATATATTTAACAGTTACATTTTCTTCGTTCTAGTATCTCGATACTGACTCCTTTTGCGTCGGCAAAGCGCGGTGTTGAGTTTCGCAACTCACAGCACACAACAGGGTAGGCGGATTGCGTGTTGAGTTGCGAAACTCAACTCACTTGTTGTATGCTGTATACAGTGTGACGCTAAAAACAAAATATTAAAAAACTTGCCATTTAAAAAAAAAGCAAGTCTTCAGTAAACAGCTATTATTACATTTCAAGAACAAAGTATATCGTCTAAATGAAGTTACATTATTTTAAGTAGACTGTAGAGTCGACGTTGTGAAGCAAATAAGCTAAACGTTTATAATTTATTCATTTTCTTGATAGAAGCTCGAGTGAAATTTTACTTTCACGATTTCCCCTAATAACAATATTGTTTATAAAAACAATATTTGCTTTTATCGCCGTTATTAAGCCTTTAAAAGGTTATCAAAATGGAACTTCGAGGAATATATTATACTAGCGGACGCGCGCAGCTTCGCTAGCTTATTTAGGGGTGAATTCTAATAAAGCATGAAACATGTGTTCAATGAAATATTTTTAAGAGTCGAAATTTCAAATTTTATAAAAATCGGTGGCGATTTGAAGATTTTTCTATACAAACTTTCAACCCCTTATTTGCATCTTTAGGGGTTGAATTCTAGAAAACCATGAAACATGTGTTCAATTAAATACTTTTAAGAGTCTGAATTTCAAATTTTATAAAAATCGGTGCCGATTTAATTTTTTTTCCATACAAACTTACAACCCCTATTTCACCCCTTTAGGGTTATAATTTTTTAAAATCCCTTCTTAGTGGATGTCCAGATTACGAAAGTAAACTTTTGTCCAAATTCCACGTTTCTACGCACAGCGGTTACGGCTTTGCTTGCGTCTTACCTCAGTCAGTGAGGACAAGTCCTTTTATATATATAGATTATATTTAGGAATTTGTATTTCTTTGCTTATTTTGGTATTGGGACTAATAATATTTCGATGTATTGTTAGGACGGACAGCTTTCAAGTTCGTTGTTCCATTTGAGTGACAATTAATGATTGAATATTTAATTTGGAAAATATTTTTGTATTTTAATCGGAATACTGATTGCAAGTCTGTTTAAATATGAATGTGGAACGAATATTCCATTAGGACAGTACGTCAATTATGGATAATAGAACGATCTTAGTGTTAAAACACTCCGTTTTTCGCTTAATCGTTTTATGATAGATCGTCACTTGTTATTTTTTTCTAGTATTGATAGTACGAATATATTGCTGAATTGGGAATTTATAAATAATATCTGCTTAAATAGGATATATATAGAATTAGATTTATAGGAAAGGTATTGCTGCTATTCGATTTGATTTTTTCCCCTGCTTTGCGAATTCGACGGCTGTGAGTTTGATTCCCAATCGGGGGAATATAATATTTTCATTTTGTGGCGCGGCGTTGAGTCTCGCCATTCAACTCTAAGTGTTTTGCAAATTTTGTGGAAAATGTAGAGGTAACGACTTAATATTAGGTTTTCTCTGCCTAGCCTACTATAGGCGGAATACAGCAAAGCTGGAAAAAAATATTTAGGTGACGAGCATGGTTTTATACTAAACAACAAAAAAATAAATGAAATTGGGGCAATAGCGAGAGCGCTAATTGGGTCATAGCTCGGTTGGTCTAAGTGTTTGAACATGGAAGATAAATTATGATGATAAATCTTTTTTTTAGCCTCACCCTACATACCGCAGGGAACCTAGTATTCAGGCACTCCGTTCTCTGCTATCCACTTAAAACAGAATGTCTGTAAATGCCCAATTTTTGGTACATTCTGTTCATTCATTCATTTGTGTGGGTTCAACTGTGAAAGCAGAGGGAACCTAAAGTGAGTGTTAAGGCACTCCATTCCTCATTCGTAAAATTGTCAAGACATAACTTGTTGAGTGGCGAAACTTAACGCCGCACTTCGTCTACCTTCGTCTATTTTTATGTATAAAGTATGTAAAATTTTATATAATCCTTCCTCGAGTGGGAACGATCCCACACCCGTCGCTTTTAGCACACGTAACGCCACTGCACCACGACGGGCTTTCATTTTTAGTCAATTAAAAACAAGTTAAACTAAAATGGTTATCCAATCCAATACTCTATGTACAAATATTATTTATCGACACACAATCACGTGTAAACCCGCGAATAATAGAAACAAATAATGACAAATTTATTCAAGCGTTATAAGGTTAACGAGAAGTTCGATCAGACATCGTTAAATATGTCGACCTATTGCCGACATAGTTTGTTAGTTATCATATGACGCTTCATTGAACCGGTTATAGTATATAGGTTATTTGGCTTTACTTGAATTAAGTCTAGTAAATCATTATTATAGAGATCGTCGTAGCGCAGTGGTTAAACAGGTGACTGTAAACGCGACGGTTCTGGGTTTGCATTCCCATTTGGGGAATGATTTATTGATATTCAGGTCTATGGTCCCTTAAAGGACAGAATGAAACAACCTTCTAAGTTAAGGCAATCAAAAGATTTGAGCATTTATGCATCGATTTCGTTTTTTTTAGTGGAGTACACACCACTCAACACTTTCAACACTCGCCAACACAATTTTTTAGGCAGTTCTACGAAAATATCGATTGGTGTGTATTACTTAACACTAGGTTCCTTCTGTTTACCCTGATATGCGGGATATAGCGTGATGCTGATTTTTAATTAAATTTAACTTTAGTTTTTTTCTATTTTCTATTCTGTTGTTGGAATAACTAAACTACTTAATATATATATTACCACCATGACATCTGCCAATTACATAATAAAATGATAATGTCTAGTTAGCCAGAGCAATAAGCTATATTTGATTACGATCGAGGGCCGCTCTCGATCAAACATAATTAATTGGGTCTTCGTCTTCAATTAAAGATCGATGACAGGTCTCTGATAACTTTAGGAAACTCTGAAGAATCAAGCGATTTTTTTTAGAATAATAATCAGCTTTTATGTTGACGTTATTTTTTGTAGAGTTGTTATGTATTAAAGTATCTATTCCATATTTTTCTTATTTCTCGCTGTTACACATTTTAATATTAAATATTATATTTGGATCGTCCATTTATAGCAGATGGTTATAGTCTGATATATTAGATTACATAAATCTTCTTCTTCCTCTTCCTGGCATTAATCCTGGCTTTTGCCAGAATCTACATCAAATATCAGGGATCGCTTTAAATCGCCTACCAGATACACCCACAAGGCACAGTCAAAGGCCTTCTGCAGGTCTAAAAAGGCCACAAGGAGAGCTCTCCTTTTTTCCCTGTATGCCAACATCGAAGTTCTGAGTTCTATTAGTGTCAAACACAACTCTTATATGTAACAGTTGTGTATATTAATTACCATTTGAATAGTTATTATTAAAAATATTAATACTAAGCCATCGCTTTTATAAGCAAAGATTAAAAAACTTAAAACATTAAAATTTTGAAATTTGTATAAGGGTCATAATCAGAAAAAGTGTACTTTTTGTGTCTTTTCTTGTCCCGCTACTTTGAATGCGTTTAAAAAATACAATTTTAAAGATAATTTAAATATTTTGCCATTTACGATAAATTTATTTATTAACTTAAAGATTTTTGTAATATTTTAAATGTATTATGGCAAATAATAGTATTTTTTGTTAGTTGCAAAAAACCTTTCAAAATGCTTCTATACAATTTTTCGTGTCCCATTCACCACTTTACTTTTTAAGAATTGATTTGTTACGAATATTTATGGTTTTATTTGATTTCAGATATGTTTATATTACTTTACTTTATATATAATATTAAATAGAAGTACTTATATTGATACATCATTTAATAAATAAAATATATTGGTTAAGTAAATTTGTCCCAAAATATTGTCTTTTTGTTACTCAGGGCTAGTAACGTACAATTAAAATATGAACGCAATTATTTTGGATGGTATTTAATATTACTTTTTATTGTGGCACCATTATTCTAAAAGTCAATGCTGTCGTAGCTACAACCAGTAGTGTTCTCGCACCCGTTGAGGGGTTCAAATGTATTAGAGGGAATGCGTGAAATTACATCTCAGGGTTATAAACGGCTTTTATTTTGGTAAGTATTCTATAATTTCGTTTTCTTGTTTATGTTATTTGCTTCTTTTTACAAAATTTCAAAAAAGAACTTCAGTGCTTGCACATGCAACACGTGGCTTATGAGCAAATATTGAAAAAGGTTAGAATTTCTCAGACTTTATTCTCAATTTCGTTATATTTCGTTACGTAGCGAAACTGAGAAAATATGAAGCCTAGTTCACAATTACGTTACCAATGTTTTCTTATATATGTTTATAATAAAGTTGTAACGAACCGGTGCTTGTATATGGAAGATATGTATATAAGAAAAAAAAATGCTGGCATATGAAAAAAACTATAAGTGACTTTTCATAACGTAAAGTAACCAAAAATAATGATTTTTAAGTTTTTTGCCGGTTTGCGTGTTTGTCTACGTGTTTGTGCACGCTAATCTCAGAAACAGCTTAACGGATTTAGTTAAAAACATTTTTTTATTCTTCCTGAAAATAGTTGTGATTTCATGATTGCTATTTTTTGATAAATATTTTTTTATTTTCAGTAAGCGTTTATTTTCAGTGGCTCCTATGTCAAATGCTGAAAGACATAAAAGATATAGAGAACGTCTTAAAAGATAGATATGCGGAATAAACACTTACAAAGAATTAAACTTAATTCCAGTGATAACGACTCAAATTTTGGTATATTTTAAAGTGGATTTAATTTTATCATTAACTTTGTGATCTCTAACTAGAAATATAAATTTGTTACGTTACGAACTAGCATTAGTATATTGCTAATATTGTCACTTTGTTATGTTTTCTTCTTACATTTGTAATCTGTTAATTCAACGATTGAATCTTGAAAATTTATAACTGTGTCTCATTAAATAAAAAAAAATAATAATAGTTTTATTCATATAATATCCTAATTTTGTTGTGTATAATGCCTTATGTCATCAGTTTCGTAACAAAGATTATCAGTGTTGTTACTTATCAGTTACGTTACGAATTCGAAAATGTCCATTTTTCTGATTATGACCCATAAACGACTTTTTAACTTCCTAAATGGTTAAGTTATATTAACACGGGGTTATGCGCGAGTTAGAATCAAATGACCTCTGGTAAACTGAATTAACATAAAACTCATTTGAAGCTGTGACTAGTTTTCAAACTATTTCCTTTTGAATCCCGTTTGTTATGACTCTGCTAGCTTATTTTTTAGTTTAGCTTTTTCATTAAAATACTAAAAAAAATATAATGTTGAATTAGTAAAGTTAGTAACAAAAAACATGCTTTCATATAAATTATATGGGTCTAGGTCCTGGCTTATCGATGACGACGATGATGATGATGACGAGTTGGATAATATCATACTATTGATTTGTCACTTAAGCTATATCTACCTAGTTTTTTTCAGCTAGCTCAGCTAATTAGCAGGATAGGTAGAGGAAACTTAATGTTAAGACACTCCATTCCTCACTTTCCGCAGAATTTTCGAGGCATTCGTCCGTCTTCGTCTCGAAGTTATGCAGAAAGTAGACAACGGAGTCTAAGACAGATTTAAGTTCCCTCCGGCTTGTTATAGGGAAAAAACTTGATGCTGCTCTTAACCAAAATAAAACAACCAATATAAAATACAAGAGTGTACGTCAATATTATATTTTTAAAAATAAAAAGCACTTTATAACGTCATCGAAAGTTCATTGAGGCGTATAGAACGGTATAACTTCGGTTTATATTCGCAGATATGAAATTTCCATCGCACGTTCATAATACCTGCTTCATTAATATTCTATGGAATATTCCGTCGTAGTTTCAGCTATAATAGTTTATTAGAAGTTTCTAACTTGAAGCTAGAGATCGTAGGTTCAATTTAAATATTATAATTTTAAATATCTATATATATAAAAGGACTTGTCCTCACTGACTGAGGTAAGATGCACGCACAGCCGTAGCCGCTGATGGTAGAAACTTGAAATTTGGACAAATGTTTACTTTTGTAATCTGGATATCCACTAAGAAGGGATTTTGAAAAATTTTAACTCTAAAGTGGTGAAATAGGGGTTGAAAGTTTGTATGGAATTTAAATCGCCACCGATTTCTATAAAATGACCCCTAAGGGTGCAAATAAGGGAGTAAAAGTTTGTATGGAAAAATCTTTAAAACGTCACCGATTATTATAAGATTTGAAATTTAGACTCTTAAAAATATTTAATTGAACACATGTTTCATGGTTTATTAGAATTCACCCCTAAATAACCAAGCGAAGCTGCGCGCGTCCGCTAGTTATATTATAATTCAATTTAAAATTAATAGAGATTTTTAGGGTTCCATACTTCACTAAGAAATTCCGTTTCCATTAAGATATTTGAGTTACCCACTTTCTACTGAATATTGGAGTTATTGCATTCTTGCTACTAGAACACGCAAATGAAAATATTAAATATTTCATTCCCCCGAGTGGGAATCGAACACACATCCGTCACGTTTACGGTCGCTTGTGTCCTTGTTCTGAGTCCTTGAATGTGTTATTGGGTTGTTTTGAGTTTTTTTTATTTTAAGGCAGAGAGAACTTATTATCAAAACACTTCGTTCACCGTTTTACCATAAATATATGGGACGTATGCGTAACGTATTCCGTATAGTATAGAAAATGTGTTTTAAAATTAAATATTTATAACTTGTCTCTAAGCTATTATTCTAGAATCAACGTCTAAAACAGATATCATCCAAATTGTTCTGTCTAGTGTACATTCAGTGTCCTTTACACAAAGGTTGACATTTTCGCAATTTCCGTTGTTTTCCTTTCAAATTCATATAATATAACAAATAAATGTAGCTACCTCGAAAATCTGTTTGTATCATAAATAGAAGTCGCCAGATTCCTAATTTTTTACTCATCTCTTGATACTAAATATAGTGTACGGACACTCTGTTCTTTACTTTAAATGAATTTACAATCATAATTGCAGTCAGATATGATTGTAAATTCTATAGAGACTTTTAGAAATTTTCCAATTTTTCTTGTTTCTAGAGCGTGGAAATGAAATGAATTAATTCATTCCCCGAGTGGGAATCGAGCTCACAACCGTAGCGTTAACACTGCGTCACGAAGGCCTCTTGCCTTATATGTTAAATATAAAATAGATATAAAAAATGTTTCTTCACGGAGAATGCAGTAACAATATCTTTTCTCTGCCTACCCTGTTAAAAGTGGAAGAAGGCGTTTCCTTAGCTAAAAAAATGCCTAATATAATTTAAAATGATATATTTTTGTATAATGTTGAGTCAGCTATCCTATATATATTCCTATATTTTTGAACAAAGTCACTGTAACAGGGCGGATTTTAGAAACTTTACAAATTCAATATTTCGCAGCATTGAACAGGAAAAAAGAAAGTTAAAATAAGGTGTTTCGGAACGCGTCGATTTTCAATACATTCGTAGCCTAAAAGAAATACACGGGCGTAGTAGCAATTTGTTACATCGAACAAGAGTGGGTAATATCGCAGAATAATCGTTTCGCAAAAAAAGATTTGTAAAGGTAAGATAGGTATATAAGTCAGTCTTTTTGTTTGTTTTTAGTAGCGTTGTTTAATTTTCCTACTACTGACAGACTGACACTACTTGAAACTTGAAACCATTCTATAGGAATTTCATGAAATTCCTCCTTAGTGCTCCCCGACTTTTCCTAACCTAATTTTATATCAAATTTCAACTTTCTAAATCTAGTAGTTTCGTTTTGTCGTTGTCTTGTTATACATGAATACATAAATTTTTGCTTAGTATTACGTACTGACCATCCATTTTGTATGACATTTTTCATTCAAGTTTTATAAAGTTTATATTGTGCATAGCTAGTCAGGCATAGGGCCCAGTATTGGAAATCTCTGTTACCCATTTCCGCTTAATTTTCGAGACATTCAGTGTGTTGAGTGACGGAACTCAACACCGCGCTTTTTCTTCACTTATACCTATGTCGCAAAGCCGCAACGACCTTAAGTGAAGACTTATAAAATATAACTTAATAACCTTGTAATATATATGAGTACCATGTTGTTTTTGCTAAAGAAATTGTAAGAGAACTTTCTAAGTCCAACATCCATTAATAATCTGGAGAGAGCATTTAAAAGTTTTTTTTGGAAATTCTTGTGTCAAAATGTTTTGAAGTGGGTACAGCTATATTAATGATAACATCTTATTTTACTTATGTTTTGTATCTTTGATGACAAATTATTTCAGGCAAAACTCTCTTTTAATTTCTATTTTCAAAAACAGAAATGTGAACGAATTATGCTCAAATATTTCAAAACCGCAACTCATTTGGTTCAATTCGATTTTTTTCGACATGTTAAAACCCTAATAGTAGTCTACCAAATGTAGCCTTCGCAAATACAAGAATAATAACTAAGAAAATTATTCAATCAAACTTATGCCCAAATAAACATCTACCACGAAAATTGTCTTAAATTCATAAAAACTGCAATTTATCATTCTTTACAAATGGACTAAAGATTCCACAAAAGCGGTCGTTTCAATTTGCACGGTGCCCTAAAACATTAGAAGGTGGAAATTTATGGTGTCAACATAAAAAACAATTGCTTCCCCGAAAAAACTTCTTTGTACCTGAAATAAAATAATGATGAAATTTAAATTGAAATATTAAGTGGTACAGTAAGAAAGAAATAACAAGGAAGAAACATTTATTTTCTCGCTCTGGTAACAAGGCAAACTGCAGCGTTCAGTTCCGCCACGCAACACTTAGAGTCTCGTAAATTGGGGAGTGGATTCAATATAAGGTTATTTCCCCTTTCTCCTTCTCCTTCCTTTATGAAAAAGGAAATCGTTAAAAATGAGTCACTGATTATTAAGAAGATAAATATTAAAGTCAAAATAATAATTCAAACTTATGTTTAACGAATATTCTGATTAAATCAAAAAAGAAAACACTTTTTGTACATAAAAAAAATCTTAAATTGACCGACGATGTCTTAATGACTATGACGATTAGCATTCCGGTCACGTTTATTGTTAAATAATGATATAATTTCGCCATCAGGGGTACTTTCTTAGTTATAATTCTAGTACACAGAAAATGAAGGATGATTGCTTCAACAGTAGAGCTATTTAAATATAAATATAATAAAGCGGAAGAGTTTGTTTGTTTGTTTGTTTGTTTGTTTGTTTGTTTGTTTGAACGCTAAGATCTCTGGATCTACTGGTCCGATTTTCATTGTTTTTGTTTTGTATGAAAGCTGCATTCTTCAGAAGTGCTATAGGCTGTATAACATTACATTACACATATATACTAATATATTTTAAAGTACATTCTAATTTGACATGCAATTTATTCTGCCATGTTAATAACAACTGTCGTTGCTACGCGACCGCTACCGCGACGTTTTGATATTCATCCTTATGAAAATAAATATAATAGTCACTTTTAGCATTTTATCTAGATTGAAATTATAGTTTACTGTATAACATACTAATAAATAATTAAGGAGATGTCACTGATTCCAAATGACCTAGCCACCTAGCGGGCGGCACAGTATGACCGACGCGAACGGGCAGATGACGTTGACGGTTTTATAAATTTTCATACATTTTCGAACTTTATTTGTTGTTTATAATTAATTTAAAATACACTTTGATTCTCTTCTTATTTTATTTGATATTGCCCGCTAAAATTATCCTACCTAATAGAGAGAGAGAGAAATGTTTAGTTATTTCGTAGAGTCGATATCTATGTACGCACGTACGGAAAACTTTAGGTACTTTTTCTAATATTATGAATACCTATCCTTTAGTTACTTTTAATCCTTTTGTTAGTTCATTTCAATAACTCAGATAATTTTTTCTAATAATGTGTATCTACTTATTAATCTTTTTGATTATTTGAGCTTATATTTTCTTACTAATTCTATTGAGAATTGAAAATAATTTCATGAATATATTTAATAAATATTCTTATACTTGAAGCAGGCGTAGCCGCGTCCGGGTCCACTAGTTTAAATATAATTTGGATTTATTGGGTGCGGCTTTTGAGCTAAGAAGTTAAATTGAGGCCTTAGCTCGGCTTACCAAGTTTACCATGCAATTTGTAAACACTAATATTGTATACAAATTTTTAAATATTGAAAAAAAAAATTGTAGAACCACGCAACACGAACATTTTTAGTAATATTTATTATACAATTGTCCTATCGACTAATAATAATATTTTTGTTTCTTTTGTTTCAGATTTAGCAAATGAGTTTACTTTTTAACTGAAGAGAAATTGAGCAATCATTACTAATGTTGAAGTAAGAATAAGGACAAAATGTTGCACAGAACATCTTCTTCACGAAGGCGCAGAGCTTCTAGGAGCGCTGCTACTTCACCACAAACTAGATCTCCGAGGCCATCAGCGCAGTCGTCACGTCGAGCGTCACTCGCAACTACAGAAACAGATGATGAGCTCGAACCTCCACCACAAAGAAGTCCACGAGCAAGCTTAGCTCCAGATGCAGCATTAGATTCATATCATAGGAGTCCTCGTCATTCTTTAGTCCCTGAAACTAGGTCAGCCAGAAATTCTATTACACCTGAAACACCAATAGTTAGGAACACGTTGGCACCTTCCAGAAATAATTTAGCTGTAGATCAAGCATATGGATCAAGATTAAGCCTGAACCCTCAAGATTTTAATAGGAGCCATAGGAATAGTATTACTCCTGACATGACGGCCAGAAGTCCAAGAAGAAGCTTAGTTCCAGAAGGAACATCGTGGAACCAACCAAGAAATTCCTTAGTTCCTGATGTTGGTAGAAGCCCTCGACATTCCGTCGCAAGCATACAAATTGACCCAGCCAGGAATCAAAAAGAATTAGGCCCTAGCCCTAGAACCAGCCCAAGAGGAAGCATAGCGCCTGAGAGCTTAAAAAAGGAATGTCCAGATTTCAATAAAAGCCCGAGGGGATCTTTAATTCCAGAATCACAAAGAAGCCCAAGGGGCAGTATAGCTCCGTCTGAAAGAAGTGCTCGTGGAAGCCTTGCTACAGGAGATATAGATGCTGCTAGAATAAGCCCTAGAGGCAGTCTAACCCTTACCTTTCAAGAACCACTTGTATCAAGAGAAAGGCGGCCAAGTGAAGATAGTCAAAATGCTGGTTAGTATAAAGTTTATTTTTATTCTCTCACTTTATAATCTGGACGGAATGGTGCGACGACTCCGTACACAAGTCACTTATGTTATTTAAGGACTTTAATTACGTTCACATTAAAATTTCTCTAATATATTTAAAAAATATAAAAATATGTTATATAGATTTTTTAAAATTACTTGTTCGATAATTTAAATTCTAAATATTTGTACAAATATGTTTATCACTTTTAACATAGGAAACAGAGGTCGCGTGTCTCCATATAGAGCGTCCCTGGGCGGCCGTCAGAGTGGCGGATTATCTGATACAGGGTCCAGAAGAGCTTCTAGTTCAGTTAGTCAAGTAAGCTTTTTTAAATGACTATTTTTGTATATATTTCATTGTAACATTTTTGTGTATTTTCTTACTATCTTTTTGACATAATATCTTTTACTTATACAAGAGTATCTCATACAAAACTGCGAACTACCCTTACAACTGGGTTTCACTATAAATTAGCATTAGGTCTTTACATTTTTTAACATCATCAGGTATCTGGTGATGAACAGAGACGATTATGCGGAGAACATGCAAAATACAGCGATCGAACTGGTTTGGGTCTTGGTGTTGGATTGACTACCTATGGATCAGTGGCGTATCAACTTAAAGATGCTAATATGGAAGCGTCGGGCACGGTCGACTTTGTGTGTCGAGCAGCAAAAATCATGAATAGGACTAGTAAGTTTCCTTTTAAATATCTGTTTACCTCTAATATTAGATATTTAACGATGCTACTATTTAAACATGATGGCCAATAGTTCAAATTTAAAGTTATTTTGTTTGTCAATGTATCAATTTTAACTATGGTTTTTGTCTTTACTGCCTGCCCTGCAATTAATTTATGTGTGGATAAAAGAAATAGAAGCAGTAGCAGTAAAATTATATTTTAGAACGCATACGAAGAAATAGCTGATTAAAGCTGGGTGTGCTAAATAAGAGAATTAATCTCCATAGTCTAAACAAACTAAATACTAAATGATATGTAAAATGGAAAATCTTTTGTCTTTCCGTCCCCGTAGGAACTTTGGGAAATCTTTTTTATTGCGAATAATATGTAGAGAGACATTACCTTATTTACCTACATGGCAAATTTCTACTTTCTAAGTCCAGTAGTTTCATGTGTGCGTTTTCTGTCGGTCATTCAACGAAATAACTTTGTATTTATAAAGAAAAAGAGAGATACTAGAGACATATAAATATCTAAGCAAAGCGATCTATAAATATAAATTTGTCTGAGACTTCCATTAACATATTCGTAGCATCTAAATTACAAAGCAGCGGAATAATTGATAAAAGTGTGACGCTAACGATGTTTTCTCATTTGATAACTTTGTGCGAAATAATGGGCGTTTTCATATTCTTTCGTTTCGCAAGAAGAAATTTGCATAAAATGGTGGTGCAATAAAAAAGTGTATAAGAATTCATTTATGTATAAGCTTATGAGAAAATGTATATTTAAGTAATTTATCCTTGCACAAATTTATTGTCTTTTTTAATTTCTTTCTTATGAGGCTGTTATAGTCCGGTGGCACAGCGTTTGACTTTAAACTCGACAGTTATGGGTTAGGTTCCCCACTACTACACTCAGGAGAATAAATTATTTTCATTTCGATATTCTAGTAACAAGACAAAGCGCGGGGTTGAGTTACGTCATTCAACACACAAAGTCTACAAAATAGAGTGGAAAATAAAGTGAACACCTTCCCTTTGTCTGCCTACCCTATATGCGAGATGTAGGGTAAAGATAAAAATATCTCATTATACAGGATTGGAAGAAATAACCAATATTGTAAAATTATAATATTCGTTTATTGAGACAATGTTCATTAGGCAGCGAAAGTGTTGCCATTACTTGGGTTATTTTGTAAATAATATTTATTTATCTATTTATCTGTGGCAACCCGACATCCTTACTTTTTTTAAACTTATTAACGTGTCAAAAAATATATATTGTAGATTATATTAAATAATTCATGTTTTCTCACGTATCTCCGACTAAATACCATATAAACATACATTCTACAGAAAAGCAGTTATTTTATCATGATCCACTCTGGACGGCAACAGTTGATTATTTATTACGGTAATATAAATGAAAGAAGACTGTTGAGAGACTGTTTTAATTTCCTCTACACCTTCAGAGCTTTTGAAACACTTTCAGGCTCGAGTAGTTCCGAACATTTATTGCTTCACTTTGTCTTAACTTTCATTTAATTTAGGGTAAATAAAGATATTCTATATTAGAAAAGGAAATTTGGTCAGATGAGGTGGGCGGATGGTGAGAGAGAACCTAGTGAAAAGACACTGTGATCTTAAAAATATTACTACATTACGTAGTCATGCTCGTTTTCATTCGTTATGTAATTAACATACAACTTTTAGGTTAATAAAAAATTACATTTTTAAGTTCCAATTTAATTAATGGTCTATAAATCAAAAGATATAAGTAATAAAAATTATTCTACTCCTGGAATTATAAAAACAGTTTTTTAAATTTAATTCTTCTTTACAGTTGTTATGACCGTGTTCCTGGCGTGCCTCTCTACGTTACCAGTCATCATGTTAATCATGGGTGTGTATTGGCTCTACTTTCTTTAATTTAATTTTTTACCTGGATTTAATTTTTATTTATTTACATATACTTACATTTTGTTATTCAGACATGAATTAAATCAAGAACTATCAAAATAAATTTGAAAATAGCCAAAAATATTTATTATGCGTGCGTAATGTAATTGTAGTAGTAGTGTAACTGCAGTTACTACTACAATTACATTAAAAATACTATACATATTTAACATTTAAATGATAATAATGTAAAGAAATAAGTCATCAAGACAATCTACAATAATACTCGAACCGTATTTTTCGTCGCAACGATTTTTCACCAGCTAAGATAATGAAAGATTGAATTTCATTATCTCGAGGATCGAGACGAATTATTTTAAATGTTTCAATTCAGAGCTTACTTGATTTCGTTTAAGAGTAGCGTAGACTTGTATTTTTTATTGTCATTCGTTTAAATTCTGAATAAAGATTTTTTTTGAAATAGCAGGCATAGGGAACCTAGTGTTAAGACACTACGTTGCCCATTTTCTGCCGAATTCTCAGAGCATTGTGTTTTGTGAAGCGAAAATCAACGCCGCGCTTTACCTCGTTACCAGAGCGAGGAAATAAAAATAATGAATATATGATTCCCCCCGAGCAAAAATCGAACCCACAAACGTTGCGTTTACAACCGTTGCGTGTTCGCCATTGCGTCTTATTATACAAACTGACTGACTAATGAATGATTAAGTACTTTTAAGAGATATACGAAGATATATGTAAGTATATGTATGTAAAACAAAATTATTAATAATAGGCCATCGTGCCGGAGTGGGGCAGCGTCTGAATGTAAACGCTACGGTTATGAGGTTGACTCTCGGGGGAGTAAATTATTTAAGACTAAAATTAAAAATAAAAGACTAATTCGACGTAAGTCTACAATCGATTTTATAAATAATGAAATTAAAATTTTGATTTATAACGACTGAATTTTGTATCAGACGCTATCTCGCTATATCATGGCTAATATTTTAATTAAATATTTAAGCTTTTCGTTTATTTGCTCTAATGTCTAGGCAAAGCGCGGCGTTGAGTTTCGCCAGTCAACACGCCTCGCAAAATGCCTCGAGAACTAGGAGGAAAATGGGGAACGGAGTGTCCTAACACTAAGTTCCCGCCTACCCTGCTATGTCCGGTATATAGCGTGAAGCTGAAAACAGAAATCATACAAAATGAGTGAATTAACCTAGAATCCTGAAATTGGAACGGAAGCCTCGATTGTGACTTACGTATAAGAGATATAATATACGGTGTCATCGTGGTCGTGGGTTTGACGCTAGATATTGACCACTAAAACATCTTCGACTACCACTAAAAAATCTTCGTATTATAACTTTAGATTTAAATGTTATACTTTTACATAAAAATCTAGAAAACATAATATAAGCTAGTCTTATTTATAACAAACTGTATAGAAATTCTAGCTATGAAACTTTATTATTCCGCTTCGTCTGCACCATTATATTTGCGACCGATACCTTCAATGTGAGATGAACGTCGTTTGCTAACGTCGGTATATGTTAAAAGTGGGTCGAGCTTACGAGTATGTATATACACATTGTACAGCGGGGTTAGGTTCCGCTATCTGAGCATTATGATTAAATAAATAAAAATAGGTGTGACTTATAACTCTGTTTGTACAACTGATGAAATGTGTGATGTTGAAAATAACTGATGAATACAAGACTAGACTATTTCTCACCCGAAAAGAAATACTGAACTGACTGCTTAAAAATTATGCACAAAAAAAAATACAGTCGAATTGATAACCTCCTTTTCTTACAGAAGTCGGTTAAAAACCGGCTTGGATTGGCTTGGCTAACTTAAACATTAGAGTATCAGTTCCAAATTTCTAAAATACATATTATTGTCTTATCCCCCGGGAATCGGTTCATAAGCCGGGATAAACTGTCTAGACATCATATTGCCAGTTGTTATAACAAATTAAATTTTAAACCACAATTGAATTTAAGATTTCAATATCTATTTATTATATTAGGTGAGAAATTACAATGTTATTTTTGTCTCCCGTCCCATGGTACAATATTATTATTATTAAATGAAATATATATTTAAATTACTATATTTAATTACTACTTTATTTAATTAGTTATACGTTCGAAGTCACAATCGATCTTCGCTCGAGAAAATAAATGTGGGCGGAAAACTTAAACTAGTAGAACTTACTGGTTCTTCTACATACCACAAGGAGAACGGTTCTAGGGGACCACGTCTGTCTTTGTGATTTGTAGAAAACCTTCCTGCAAAATGTGGAATAAAGCGTGAAGCCAAAAATAATACCAAAATTGTAATTAATAAGCCTTGTAATTGGTTGATACAAAAAAATGTAAGGCAATAATAAAGTAGAAACGTAAATAAACACTATGGACGTAATATCTATCGTAAGAAATCATATCGCAGAAAAAGAGGACTCTATTGGTTAATTGTAGCTATTCTCCCAAATGAGACAATCAAGAATCATTCATTAATTTTGGCTACTTTTCGACTGTTTTGTAAACGTTGCGAATTATATTTAATACAATATAAAGAAATTAAAAACATTTTAACTTATTATAAAATTTACATTTTTTCCTATAGGTGTTCAGTACATTCGAGATTGCCCAGCAGAACCAAGAATTCCAGTCTACATGGTAGTGGGTGGGGCAGCAGGTGGCGCTGGCATCTGCTGGCTGCTTTGGGCCCAACTTGCCAGTCGAAGTTCTAACTCCAGTGCCAGTGTGCCAGAACGAATACTGGCTTATACTTTGACTATATTTCTTATGGGATGGTAAATATATTAATTGAGGATAGTAGATATATTTCAAAATTTTCTCCATATTCGCTTCCAGAATCTACTCTGAAAAGACTGTTATTCGTATATATTTAGATAGTAAAAGATTAATTGACATTTAGATTTAGTACATTTTCAGATATCTCGTCTTAAAAAAAATCGGACTTACAATAATCAATAGAATAGTAAAACTAGATGTTCTTGGTTTCCCCATGTAGATCTACTTAAAATAATTTTCTATAGGAAAGTTAGAATTTAGTGTAAGCCACAAAAGCTTCGTGACAAAAATCATAACATCTCATTAAACATGTTACAAGTTTTCTTGCATAATAATCTGCAGAAAACTAATGTTACATTTCGTTTTACTTCTAATTTTAACATAATACGATGGTAGACGTTAAAAAACTTCAACAAAACTTCTATATTATAAAGATTTATATTATATTTTTAAATTTACACGAACCTAAAATGTAATGAAAAATTGTTTCGAATTAATTACTCCATACAATGTAGATGCGAAGCCACAAACGAGCAATATTGTAAATAAAATTTATATTATAACAACTTTATAAACAAGTTTAAAATTTTCAACGCGGCGAAGTAACATTAAAGTGGCCATTGTAATTGAATTTATTAAAAAGTTTATAAGGGAAATATTTCAAATGTAGTCCAGGAGTACTCTTTTGTTTTAGGCTTCTTATTGTATGTACTAAAAAAATGGACTTGAAGGCTTTCTTAGCTCATAGAAATAGAAAATTATGGTTTATTATCTGGATTGTAAATTATGTGGCTTTTGGACGTGCCGTGAAATTTAAATATAAATTAAGTAATTAAAAATTCCATGGGTTCTCTCAAGAAGCTATGAAAATATTTTAGTACATTCACATCCTCAAACAGATAAATTTTGAAACAATTTGCTTAAGCAAACCATTTAATCTTTAGATGTTTACTTTCCGCTACCAAATAATTATTGTTTAGAATGATCATTTGGCATGAATAAATACTATTAATTAAATATTTTTGACGTATTACAAAATTTACACGTTTTCTAATATTTATGATCAATATACACTAAGAATTTATTACATTAAGATAAATTAAGAAACCCATTTTATTACTCGCCTCTTAGTCTATACTGGATTATATGACGGTTTATATTTTGTATAGTCTATTTTTGTCAGAGATCCTCCTGACGCTAATTGGAACATTTCCCTCGAGCTCTCATCGTGACGCCTTTGTTAGCGAATCATTTTGCTCGAACATTGTTTGTATTGCTTTTTCATTAATTATTTAATAATATTTATTGAAGACAAAAAGCGTATTTATGTCACAATAATTGTAATAGCACAGCGTATCTATAGAATTAGGCGGAAAATGAGAAATGGAGTGTCTTAACACTAGGTTCCCTCGGCCTACCATGATATATGCGTGGACAAAAAAAAAAAAATTGGTATATAAATAGATATTTTGGCTTACATTATATTATATACTAGCGGCGCGCTCGCGGTTACACCCGCGTGAACTATGTTATTATTAATTTCTGTCTCCATGAGTACGTCCTAGTGACGTCTATGCAAAATTTGAGACTCCTAGCATTTGTAGTAACGAAGTTTCATACAAACTTTCAACTCCAAAAACAACCCCTTAGAAGTCGAATATTACAAATTCCCGTCTTAGCGAGCACCTACGTCCTATAAGTAACTCCTATGCAAAATTAGAGATTCCTAGCACTTGTAGTTTCTGAGATTTCGTGATGAGTGAGTGACCTTTCGATTTTATATATATAGAAGATATACGTTGCCTTTAAAGCTTCCATTTCCTTTTACTATATAGTCACTATAGACATTCACCTTATTTTATCGAAGTTAACACAATAACAATAGATTACTCAACTCCATTAACGCTAATCCGACAGTCGAAAACGATGAAATCAGTCACCGAAGATATATGAGCGTCAGGTGTTTGCCGCCACGGTAATTAGCCTGGGCCAATCAGGTTACAGTTTTAAAGCCTATTATAATTTAACCTATTATTGTGTAATTAGATTATTTAAATTAATTTTAGTTTAAATGAACGCATTGAATGAGATTTTCATGTTTTCTCTTTGATCAACAAGACAAAGCGCTAAAGCGCGTTAAGTTCTTCCACTCAACATGCAAAGTGTGCGAACACTGGGAGGTGCACATGACTGGGTAACAGAAATGTTGTAAACTAGCGCCAAGTTGTTTCCTCTGCACTGCAAGAAGGAGAAAAATCTATAATTAATTGAAAAATCTATACAATTTTCATACGCCCTGAAGACTTATAAAGATAAATTCAAAGAAGCGATTAGTTTCTTTCTCCTATGAACATAATATTTCAATGTAAAATGAAATTACGTAAAATACAGGAAAATAGGCAATACAAGGCGTGAGCAAACAAAACGTGGGTGGCGAGTGGGACGCGGAAACGTGTTTGTCAGTTTAACGGAATTACTATAAAATCTTACGATTCAAATAGAAATTTAACTTATAATAAATGTAATGTATAGAAATATCTAAGAACATTGCTTTTATGAATTAGTTACAGAATTTTGTGTACCTTATTTTTTTAACTTTACGCAACACCCTAACTGCCTTTTGCAACCTGCTATAAGGTAGACAAATGGAGCTTACTGTTAGGACATTCCATCGCTTGTCGTGTTCTCAGAGCGATGAAATGAAAATAATTTATTCCCCCTAGTGGGATATATGTTTCTGTAAGATAACATCAATACTTTTTCTCTGATTATGAAACGACTTCGGGGTAAATTCAGTAATCGACTAATATAAATATGTTAGAAACTGTTACTCTACTGTTAGAAGTTCCCAATAATAATTCAGATGGAGATTGATGAACGCAACGTTATATTTTATGTAATAAATATTCTAAGCTCAAAAAAGATTTTACGAAATTCATTACCTAAGTAGATTCGAGACTAAGTACGGCGCTGAGTTTAACTACTGAAGAACGGAGAGAATGGAATATCTTAATACGAAATTTACTTTGTCTGACATTGGTACTATACTAAGTAATTGAGTTTACAGAATACAGGATGAAGCTTATTAAAAAAAACAGAGAAACCACTTTCATTTACTTTAACTTTATATAAAACTAGCGACCCTCTTGCGGCTTCGCCCGCTTTATTTATATATTTAACTACTGGCTTATTCATATAATGTATATTTGCAAAGCTCACACACATTTGTTATTTGTAATGTGAAAATTAATTAAACCCTATTGCAACCTGCATTTTCGTAGTTCCAAGAAGGATTTTCCAATTGTTTTACACAGCAAGGATTTTTTAGTAGGTACCGTAATTTTAAATCTGTGCTACTAATCTTTTCAAGTACTTATTAAAATATATTTAAATGTCTATTTTTAGATAGTTAAATGACTATTTTTAAACGGAAGAAATTATAAACAAAAACCTACCTACTAATAACTACTACAAAAAATATGAAACCAAATATATCGCGCTGAAATAATACATTCAACTCCAATTATCCAATACGTGCAAACGCATCTAAATCTTCTTTGCTATAGAGGGAGGCGGGGGTTTTTTTCGAGCTTGTGGTTTATGCTGTTAAAACAGCGACACCGGCTGGGTAGGCACTACGTGGCTGCCTGTGAGGAAAATTAAATAGAATGCATCGGCCGGGAATCAAACCCGGGCCGCCCGCGTGGCAGGCGAGCATTCTACCACTGAACCACCAATGCGTGTAATGCAGGCGGGCGCGGCGGACGCGCTTGTATAAGCAAAACGTCGCGGGGCGCGCAGGGACGCGAGTGGCGAGCCGTTTCGCAGCAAGGATTTTTTGATATTGTAACAACTTAGTACTTATTAAAATAAAAAACAGTAAAAGACAGTTTTGATCTACATTAAATGGCCAACGTAACTAATATATTTATTTATATGCTGAGGCTAAGGG
Source organism: Heliconius melpomene rosina (assembly GCF_056956725.1). Classification (NCBI taxonomy): domain Eukaryota; kingdom Metazoa; phylum Arthropoda; class Insecta; order Lepidoptera; family Nymphalidae; genus Heliconius; species Heliconius melpomene. The sequence continues at coordinate 9,945,060 of NC_140406.1, read as the reverse complement.
ATACGTGAAACTTGACTCGATACAGCTGATGTGTGAACGGCGTGGTGTTAACAATTAAATGCGTTTTTCTCTAAAACTATTCGCAATTTCGAAATAGTGTAAAAAGCAAATTTTATCTTCGTTTAACGTAGAAATTTAATGAAGTATTTTAAAGGATAAGGATTAATACCATTATGGAAAAATATCCCTCACAATAAAAAATATATTGAAATTACAATTTTTATACAGATATATGATCAGTACACGTTATTCTTAAAAGATACGAATATGCTGTCGCGGACTTTTTTGTAGATCTTATTAAGAGGAACAATACTCCAGTACATTCTTTTCAGGTAGTACTTACCATTAAAGCAGCGCATGCGCGAAAGTGTCTCAACGGGTAGGACTTTATACACATTTATCGTATTTATGTTAATTTACATAAGAATGTACAAATAATAAACTATATATAAACCTTCCCTGAAAAATACTCGACCTAATGGTGAAAACCGCATCAAAATCCGTTGGATGGTTTAGAAGAAGAAGAGTTAGAAAGTTCAGACAGACACAAAAAGCGACTTTGTTTTATAAGATATAGGATAGGATAGGATAGGATAAGATTTGTACAGACTACCTTTCTTACAGGTTCGCGTGCGGCAACTACTGGACCCTCGGTATAATGTGGCCAGACTACGCACCTACTCTGTTCGAGCCCAACCAATGGTGTCATAGGACACTGTACGTGTTCGCTCTGACCCAGCTGAGCGTTGTGTGGGGAGTGATAGCACTAGTTCTTCTATTGCTACTAGCTCTTGTCATATGTCAAGTAAGATTTCGTTATGATGATATTTCTAAGTAATCGTTTTATTTTGATGTTTTTATTTATGTGCTGCTTTGTTAAGAGAAAACTTGAGAAATAAAGAAAGATTAATGTAAATCTTTATTGTTAAGTAGATTTTTAAATATAAAAATTGGCTTTAGATGTAAAACAATACGAAGTTTCAATTTCACTGCTGACAAATTATTGAAAATTTTGTAGTATTATTTTAAAACGCGATCAATAAGATTAATATCAATTATGTTTTCAACATTTTACTTTAAATAAGTCTTATAACAAAACTTTTATATAAGAAAACATGAATCTCCATAGGTATTCGGCTGCGGTTGGCTCGGACCGCCAAGGTATAAGTAGCAACGGCGCAGTGTCGTGCTCGAGCTGTGGCACAGGAACATCAACAACACTATGGACGTCGCCGGAGCGCTGTTACCGTTCACCCAAGTTGTCCGACCGGAACTAACCATCCATGTTCAAGAAGTACTCACGCAAGCCGAAAGGGAAACAGATTCAAAACTTAAGATCCCCGAAATAAACGAACCAGAAAAATGTGAGGATGACCTAAAAAGTCCCAGAAGTGAAACTAACAATGGTAACGGCAACCCGGCCTGATGGTTGTTGGTCGTGCTGCCTCATGGCAAGAAGCACGTACACTTTGAAGCAAATGATAAAATATATTACTTCTAATAAACTCTTATCGTACATTGATAGGTGCTCAAGTGTATCGTGTGATACGATAGGATCTTATTCTTAAATAGACGTAGCCAGGATTTAGGGCAAGCAAGATATACCTAATTTTAGGCAATTTAATAGAATTTCTAGTCATTTATAGGTGTTATGAGGGTGTTTCGGAACAATCCGACCTTGGCATTAAGTTATGGTTGAATTGGCTTAATTTGAGCAATTCTGAGCATATGCCAGCAAATTATGGATTGGGTCGCATCGGTGCCACCTTGCTACGTCTATATATAGCTGCTATGTAAGGTTTTTACTTTGCTGTAAGGCAACAACGAATATTTACTAGAATTTTATGTACTCGTGTTAATAATTTAGGCATGTATGTCTGTTTGTGGCCAATTTTATGTGTAATGTAAATGATAACATATCGGATGATGCATATTAGTAGATTTAAAGCATAAAATGTTACCGATTATAAATATGTATGTTGTCCAAATTATTGTATTAGTCATTTGAATTTGAGATTCGAGGTAATTATATTTACTTTATCATTTATTAGTTTCTATCGGAATACTCTATGGATGTTGGTCCACATTCAAGAGTGTGCTTATAAATAAAATATTTGGGTTTATTCAGGTAAGGTGCCGCTTATGTTCACTAATAGTTTTCAAATATAAGTCAATGGTTGAAAACTTAGTGACTAAACTAATATCAGGTCAAATCTTTTTACTCCACAACGTCTAACGAAGCTATAATTCTTAATTAGTGTTATAACATCTCTTGATGAAACTCCAAGTAAAAATGTACATTTTTATCACAAAATATAAAATTAAGTTAACACGATCCTTCTCAAGATTATATTAAAAATTCAACACCTAATTATCTCGAGTCTCCGATGAGAATAAATCAAAGTAACTGCATGGAACAGGCTTTAATAGATCGTGGATGAACATGATATTTTTATATAATTAGGTAAAATTTGGATAAAAATATTTTGATGTGCTTTTGTAAATTTTGCACTTTGCAAACTATAATAAAGTCTTATTTTATTATGGGCAATAGAAAGACACTATGGACGTACTTACCTACCGACCTACCGCCTAAGGAAATGTCTACATTTAAACATAGTAACAATTTCTCAAATATTATGGATCGAGCATGTATATTCGAGGATTAGGTTTTTACCAGTACTTAGGCTTTCTTTTGGATTCTTTTTTATATTGTTATAAATAAGTGTATTGTAAAGGCTATTCTTAATATTTTCATAATTTCGTTTTTTCATTGGAATGAAACAAGGAATCTTTCAACATTAAGTATGGAAAGGACACCTTTGTTAAATGTAACTATTACAATGTATCACAATTTATTATAATTTGAAAAGTAATAGGATTAGTAAAATAATTAATTTATATATTCTCAGCTTTCTGTGCATATTTTACAACATTCTCAATTTATATATTAATTTTATATTATTCCGTCCGCAATACTCCTATCTTTTTTAAATATTTCAAGTTTCTACACGTTTTTCTCAACCGTTGCAAATTTTATATCACTACACTAAAAAATAAATAACGGCGTGTGTTTGAAAACAGTAAAAACGATACTCGGATCTAAACTACTTAAAATAATAATATGATGAAAAGAAAAAGAAAAATATCTTTGTTCTTACGAAAAACTGATTTCTATTAGAAATGATAATAAAAAATAAAAGTCGTACTTATAATATACCTAATTACGTAACATTGTCCAACTCATGAAAGTCACATCATAATAAATGGTGGGACTACGGACAGTTGTAGTTAGTTCTTCCCTGTCTATATCGAAGACTAAAGAAAATGCAAGCAATGCAAATCAAAGATACTTTATTCCAGCTTCACACTGTATCTCACACAAGCCGCCATTTGTTTTGTTACTAAAGCGAGGAAATGAAAATTTTCAGTCTGGTTGACAGTCGTACGCTTTAGCCTTTGCGCCATGACGGCCTATAAAATATTTAAAAAACACCTTTTGTGTATTTTATTGTAAAAAAACATTTTTTCTCGAACATTAACGTAATTTTTTTTTTACTATAAAATTATTATTAATCATATTCTTAGAGCTTTTTCAATTTTCCTATTTCAAAAAGAAGCTCTTTAACTCGTGTCGTCCTTAAATAGACCAATTTACTGGATTTTTTACACACACTTGTACCAAAATTGTACCAACTTGATTGAATTTATTGTACTTGTAGGTGCTTGTATTCACGAAGTGTACGTAGAATTGAAATGTTTGAAGGCAATGCTATAGAATTGATATGCTAGGATATTATATTAAAGCTCTATAATGAAACTACTTTTAAGAATAATAATATACTTATTTAGAAATAGTTTCTTTCCTTAGTGTGGAATAACACTTTAAATATATTAAAAATACTGTTAAGAAGTGTGAAAAGAAAATATTTTCATGTATGGCGTGTAATTTTATTATTTTGTAATATGCTTTTATTAGATTGACTTGTATCTTTGTAACTATGTAACAAAATGTATGAAACTAAGTTTGACGTTTTTGTAATAATGCTGTCATTGTGTAAACTGGCAGTTATATTATGTAACTTAGGTGACAATACAATAATATGGTATCATCTAGTTCTGATGATGGAGCTAGGACATGAATTGAGGAGGTTAGGCTCATTTAACGAAGCTTTAGCTCCGAGTAATTTCTGTAGTACTCTTAGCACTTGATGTAGAATAGCGTGTTTTTTAATTTGATCATGGATTTTATGTAATTTTATTAAATGGATAAATAAAATTAATAAACGTATATATACTTTATGTCTAAATATTTTTCACAAATACAAAGTTATACTTGAGTTATTTTTGATGTTATTCAAATTGAGTTAATTCAGTAGTTTCATTATCGAGACTTAGTTACGAAATAAAATATAAAAAAATCTATTTTAACAAATATAATGTATTCAAATAATATTATATAGAAAATATACTCTAAGGGATCTTTAGAAATTATAATAGCATTATGTCTATATTTTTAGAAAAGATAGCGTAAACAACTTAGAGGATTAAAGGAACGTCAAAACAATTTTCTTTGAAAATAAAAATATTAATGTTGTTTCAGATACTAGAGATCAGCCCGTGGCTTCACCCGCTTTGACTTACGTACTAATTATCTAATTTTAATTTTATATAAATTCGAGTTCTCGTTCGTCAAGTTCCTCCGAACAGGAATGAACCCATAACCATCGCAGTTACAGTTAGATCTGTGCCGCTGCGACATTGTGATGACTTTGTAAATTTAGTATCAGGATTTTATACGACTATTCCAGCGAAGATATAATATAGTTGTTTACGAACGTAACCTTCAACTCGACCGCCATAAAATATGAATGGCTTTAGCAAATTAATGTGTCCCTCTAAGATATTATTCCGAATTCAATATCTAAATGGAATAAGAGGCGTATTTCCGTATTTAATGGAAGTGCTTTAGTTTAATTTTATTTGCCTAACAGCTTAAAGTTTCTTGCCTTATCCTCTATAGGAGTGTAGAAAGAGGGATCCTGCCTTCGTCACTTTTGGTTCAATTTTCAAAATAGTTGCGAGTTGAGTGGCAAAAAATAATAAAATTTATCTTCAGACCAGGGCGCCGAAGTCAAAATAATTCATTAACCGACTTCAAAAAGAAGGAGGTTATCAATTCGACTGTATTTTTTTCCCCAACTGAACAGTGGAAATCGAACCGCTACAACCGTCGCGTTTATAGCCAGACATTATGCAGTTTCGCTATCACTTCCTACTTAATTAGATAGACTACAGATCTGAGGGCGTCGAGGGGTAGAGGCACAAGCGTGCGAAAGTAAGGCGATGATTGTGGGTTCGATTCCCACTCGAACGAACGAAATATTTAATATTTTCATTTTCCTTTCTGTGGTCACGAAGCAAAGCGCGTTGATGAGTTCCACTACCCAGTTCCTATATAATTAATCTAAATTGAGCATCCTTGTCGATTTATTTATATTCTTTATTGCACAAAATAAGAAATAAAAAAAATTTACAATAGGCGAGCTTAACGCTAAGAAGCATTTTCTTTTTCTCATCTTGAATCATTTATTAATTTATTTATTAACACTGTAATACCAAAAGTCCAAAATTTACAGATTCTAAGATAATGAAATCCAGAATTTTACGATTGTCAATAACTTATAATTTAATGCGACAACAGCTCGTCTTTATATAAAAAGATGTCCTAAAAAGTTTTATACAAATATAATAAAAAAGGAGATTTCTGAGCTAAGTTACGTTAATAAAGGTAATAAAATGTTAAGATCATCATAGATTAGCTAGAAAGAAATTCGGTACTCTGTTAATTTACTGTTTCAAAATTAATTCAGCCAAGGTGGGTTATACGGGATATATACATTTTAAAGTAACAGTACTAATATTACTAAAAATAAATATACTAAATACAAAAATAAAACTTACTTATGTATTTTGTTGTTATGATTTAATACCAGTATTTTTTAAACCTCTTCTTCTTGGTTTTTCGTTTATCCGAACACTTAAACACAGTAATGGTATATGTGGGTATGTGCTTTAAATTATTTATTTTATCATTAAATAACAGCATTATAATGTATTAATGATAAGAAGTTATTTATTGACCAACAAAAAACAAAATACAAAAAAAACCCGGTTAAGTGCGAGTCGGACTCGCCCACCTAGGTTTCCGTACCAATTTCGGGATTGTAACTTTAAAGGGAAGTACAATTTATAAAAGTTGATACAATTAATTTTGCATATGCACTTTTTGCATTTATAATGGTTCCGTTTTTACCTTTTGAGGTACGGAACCATATTAACGTTTTTTTTTTTTGCCAAAAACAATATCTCTTAAGCACTACATATAAGTAAAATATTAGACTTCTTGTATAGACTTACTAAAATAGAGTAAGTATTTTATATACTAATATTTAATTCATTTTATAAATTATTTACATTTAACTATTAGACCCTATCCTTCTCTGACGAAAGATAAATGTCGAACGAAGAAAAACGGGATTCCAATTTACGTCACAAAGTCCACGCAAACAAAGTTGCGGGCGACAACTTGTGTATATAATATAAATCCTAATAATGGGCCAAATAGGTCTTTTGAATATGAAAGTAGAGGCACAAATCAACTCTAGCTACGCTAGTTATTTAAATGTAATTTAGTGCCTAACGTATCGCATATCTAAGTATAATTCAGTAAAAAATATAAATATATTGACCATCTTAGGTATTATTTTAGACTTTTAGAAATATATAACATGCTAATATTATTGAATTATTGACGTCATTAGTAGTAGCGCAGCTGGCACTTGACAGGCGACCAAAGACCAAAATAATTGGAAATTACCTTGTTTTATCGAAGAAATTTGTTATTGTTTTCTCCAATATAATACATTTTAAATTTTAAAAAAACTGCGAAATCCCGTTTATCTATCCTTTAATTGCTCTTCAAGAAACTATGAATTGTATTTATAGAACAGAAAAATCTATATTATAAATATAAAAGAACTATCATAAAGCAGCATTCAGCCGGACTACTGGTGCGCTACTATGACGTCGAAATTCAATAAAAAAATACAATCGCATTAACTTTTCTAGTATTTTATATAGTCTATATCAGTGTCCACAGATTATATAGACATTAGATTATAACATAGATAATTATTATACACACTATTGTAAAATATCGATTAATCAAACGAGTATTCGATTATTTATAATTTAAATGTAAATTATTTAACGTATACAGCATAGAGAATGTAACGCACGATTATGTTGTAAATGATATGTATGTATATCAATAAATGTGTTTTTAATATATTTTGTTTCATTTTCTATTTTGAACTGAAACTGAAAGAGTGCGAGTCGGACTCCTCCACCGGGGGTTCCGTACTAATTTCTTTAATATAATTCTTTTTTATATAAATAAATTTACTAATATATTTAACTACTAAATTATCTACTACAAACTCTTCTATAGCGATATAATTACCTCCCTAATAAAATTTCCCTCCACAAACATGACTAGGCGTATTATATTTTTGTCGATTCCAGCACAAAAATCCTAACAAAATTAACCTTCTAGTACTCGAGATAATAGCAAATGCGGTACACGTAGTGTCTGACCCTCGTCAGTTTGACTAATTATTACATTCAACTCTATTATGAAATGTCATATCATATTATATCTTGTATATTATATTGAGGTGATCAATATTAACAACGAAGCCGGTTGTGGGTTTGATTCCCACTCAGGGGATTGAAATATTTAATATTTTACTCGCTCTGGTAATGAGGTAAAACGCCGCGTTGAGTTTCTATACTCACGCATTGCCTCAGGTATTTGCCGAAAAGTGGAGAACGGAAGTGTCCCAATGGTTAATGGATTATCTAGGTAAAACATAATAATAAGTAAGGGAAGTCGGCAGGCTTCCACTGTGAGCGGAACGAGCCCATTAGGATTAAGTTAAACTTGCAAGAGTAAACTGCACACTTGTATTTCCACCAATAAATAATCGAGTCGAAAGGAAAAAGCCAGCAGGAAGAGTTAAAATGAAGCCGCTCATTCTAGGCCAAGTATAAAACTCTTTGTTGGTGGAAATGTAAACCGGTTTTATTTAAAAGGAGTCCATTCCGCCTAAGCTTTCCCGCTCATTTCTCTTTGACCGTGGACATCTGGTTCCTGTCAGATAAGTCCAAGTACCTACAATATTAGCTCATGGTTTTAATGTAAAGAAACAAAGCGATTTTTATTTGTTTTTCAATGTTTAGCTTGTAAAATTAAGGGACTCTGAGAAAATAAATTTATGTAAAACGTATAAGATCACACAACAATTTACAATTTTTCTTCGAAAACTTCGATAACGCGGCGTTCAGTCCCGCTTTTCAATACACAACGTGTCGAAAATTTGGCGGTGCATGAGGAACGGACTGCCTTAGCACTAGGTTCACGTTATATGCGGGATGCATAAAAACAACAAACGAAATAATATATAAAAGAACAAACAGATTCTCTTTTTCAGTACAAAATTCCAAAAAAACAATAAACCTGTGTACGTTCCTACATTAAAGCTTCACGTGTAGTTCAATAATGAAATTGGAAAAAACAGAATATATTCGTTGTCAAGAGTATTAGGTTTCAAAGCGAAACCATTAATGTCAATATTATAGATTTTCAGTAAAAATATATTATCTCCATATTTATTTTTTTATTTGGACGTATCTCCCATATTAAATAAATAGTAAGCTATTGGCTGATAATATCTGGGCATTTTTTTATTTTGGAAACCGGCGCGCTTTGGGTGAACTCTGAGTTATACGTCCTAAGAAAGTATTTTTCTTTACCAAGTGTGGAATTGTACTAAATATATTAAAAATGGCTATATGGTATGTCTACTGTAGAGTAGAGTTTAAGTAATACACCTACATTATTAGTTTATTTCGATCAAATTGTAGTATATAGCATATATACGTTTTAGGTAAGTTAGCAAAGAGCGTTGGGTAATTTTTAAATTGGTCCCACAGGATCGACAGCATATTGTGAATACAGACAAGCTCTAGGCCGCACTCAATGGGCGGACTGCCAACACACACGGCCACTCTCACCGGTGGCTCTCGTAATAACGACGTAGTGCATATGTACTTCATATATATAAAGGCAGAGTTTATAAACGCATACACTAAAGTCATCAAAGCTCATTCAGTAAATGAAGTGCAATGTAAGAGACTAATATGGAAAAACTAAACATAATATGACCATAATATGTAAGTTAGTACGGTCGCAAGCCGAGGTTAGAGTTCCTCAGGGGATGCCCTTGCCGCCGTCGACATTCCCTCAAGCAGTCACGTAGTGTTTGCAATTTCCCAGGGACAGTGTGCCCTCTTCTCTACCCACCCGGTGTCGCAATAAAGGCCAATCGGGCTAACCGCATCAGCTTCATATTTGAAAAAGAGGAAATGTAATTTATTTAACATATATCAATTAATACGAATTTCGTGGGTAGCGGAATTCAAAATTTTATGTGAAGGTAGTGTTTTTACTGGATCTCTTTTTTACATGCATTGTACTGTTGTGTTAATTTTCTCTTTTTTTACCGTAGAAACATATGAAGGAGGTTTTCCAAACAACGTGATATTGTCGATGCAATCAATTGACACGTTGGTTGCAAGCTACGTAAAGATAAAAATATATTTGTACATCTATACTCGTATTACAAAGTTGAAAAGTTTGTTTTATTGAATGCCCCAATCTCAGGAACTACTGGTACGAGTACATTATTCGTTTCGAGTCCCATTAAACCTGCGGTCAGAGCCACCAACTGCACTTGAGTCTTAGTTATTTTCATCTGACGAGCCGGCGGAGCCGAAAGTGAAAGCTAGTCATGTATGTATTTCAAAGGAAAATTTATCAAATATAGTATTGATTAATCTAAATCTTAGAACGAGGGGTTCTCATCAGTATCCACTGTTTACACATCTATAGGAACCAACAAACATGATTGATGGATCTCTCAACCCTTACAGCTATGTAATGATGAATAGCGCTACTATTATATGACACCTGGGATTTATTACTGTTTATCTTATTATATGTATATAGTAGTTGGTAAGTTTATCTTATTTTTTTGTTTCACGCTGTATCCCGCATATTGCGGGATAGGCAGAAGGGTGCTGGTACTAAGAATCGCCGTTCCCCACGAACTGTCCAATTTTTTAGACATTGCAGGTTGAGTGGCGAAATTCAACGTTTCTTCTTAATTTGTTAACATAGGAGAAGAAACAAGAATATTTAATTCAAAATTAATGTATCACTTAACTATCTTTATTTACCATTCAACCACGAAGGTAAAACCACTAATAGAAACTGGTCTTTCAAAAATCTTATAGGTACAAAACAGACATAAACAAATAATTATTTCAAAGAAACACATTAGATACGTTTCATTATTTACCACTAACGAGAGGTAATTTCCGAAAATACTTGAGCACTGATAAGGGCAGTTCAATCGTTTCGGTGAGCTATCTATCTACCCTTCTCTTACTTTAAGGGTGTAGGTCCAATGTTCATATAGTAATTATAGCTATAAAATTTAATTTTATTTGAAGCTTAGTTGGACAAGAGTATGTAGAATTTTTTTTGTATAGCAAATTACTCAACAGGACGACGCGACGGTCTGTTTTTTTTTCAGCTTCACGCTGTTGCAGGGTAGGCATGGAAGCCTTCCACCGTATTCTTTAAGAATTGTGTGTTGAGTGGCGGAACTCGACGCCGAGGTGGAGCTAAAATTATTAGATTATCTACTAATCAATATACTCGTTGTACTTTAACTTGGAAGCGAAACACAAATAGATAACGTTTGATTCAAAGCCACAAGTACTTATGTAATATAAGCCTAGAATTATAAAGGATTTGTAGGAAGACCCGAAGATTATACATAGCAAAATCGTGAAAGCAAATATTAATTTAGGTCTTAAGGCTCTATACTTGTCTAAAATTCAATATGATAGCAAATTTTATAGTTATATTTTGGGTACCTTTTACCACCTTTGGTACCAGTTGCTACGATAAAAATGTACATAGTTATTCGGTCAAATGTAAATAATTAATTGTAGTAAGACACATGACATATTCTAATGAGAGCGATCTTGAGATGTCGTTTTCATTCACATATTTTAATCTATGAATGAAAACAATATCTCAAGATAGATTTCAGAGTTGAGAGTGCTTTATAAATACCGGCGAAAGCGCCCCATGTAATCCGCAACTTTATAAGATTAATATAGATTTTAAATCGTGTGTAGGGAACTATTCAATATTATTATAATTTATTTATTTATCACCTAACATCCATACCTTTAATGGAAATTATATATTTTATAGTAATTATTCGTATTTAGTAGGTACGTTTATATGAAAGCGCCCGCCAGCCGTCGACAGAACCGGTGAGGAGTTGTAATATGTAATTCTACCCTCTTTTCGACGGCATATTTTATAACTAGTCGATGCTTGCCACTCGATGCGCTTTATATACGTTCCATTGTTTTCTCAGTTGTTGTTGTTTGACTTGACTTTGTTGTAAAGTGTACTGTGTTAAATTGTGGTTTACTATTTCTGTTAAGTGATATGTCACTATGTGTACATATAAAGTGATGTTGACTAAACTCAGTGCTAAACGTGAGTAGACTTTTATTATCCATCTTGTCGATACATGTGGATTCTTTTACAATGCAGATCAAGAGATAGAAGTAACTTGTGTGAAAAACTGGACAGCTAAGGTGTTTTCTTCTTCCACGTGCTTTACATTTCACGGAGAAAGAAGATGGAAAAAGATGTGAGTGATTTGTCTATATATATATATATATTTTATTGATGAAATTATTATTTTTTCCATTCCTTAATATGTATAAAAATATGTTAATTTAAAAAAAAAATAATACGTATAATTTCATAAAAAAATCTAGTACAATACGTAGCTAACAATGTTATTCTGTTTGTTATTCTGTTACCTGGCGACTTGTTATAATATTAGGTTTTCATATTGCTTTTATTTTTGTAACATAATTATATAATATTTTTTATATTCCATTGATAACAAAATATATCTATATATATGTATATATAGATATGTTTTTTACGTATTTATCGTGTTAGTTACGTACGTATCCCACGAATAGTAGGGTAAGTAAAGAGAGAGAGAGAAGAAGAGAGTACTGTGTTAAAACATTTTTTGCAAGCGCGGATTCATCGTTGTGGACACGATGGGCACGCCCACAATTGACAACATCCTAATTGATTCATAATGTAATTTTATTGTCTTCATATAGCTTTACAGTTTATTGAGATTTATAAGCTGACGATATAATCTATAGGAAAATGCAAAAACTGATGTGGTGAGTTCATACGGCATCTCGCATTCCACCGATTTAAGGTGGTTCACAATCTTTTTTGAGGTCTGGATCCATACATCTCTCCTCCATACTCTCCGTTCAATACTTTACGTCCATTTCATATGCTTGAAGAACATGCATAAGTACTTATGCATTTCCCAGCGATATAAAGCATATTAGTGAACAACAGGCTTATTCGTGTGTTAATTTTATCTTACTAGGTTAGAGGATATCTTTGTCGGTGTGTGAAGAGGTCAAGAGGTCACGACCGTCACGTAACAAGCCGTATACTTGTGATGTTATTGTAGTGGGAAACTATCTTTTTTATTAGTTTATGATGCGTTATATATTGTAGGAATACGATTTTCGTTCAAGTAATGTTGGGTTTATATATTATGACTATCATCATCATCATCATCATCATCATCATTAGCCTATATATGTCAGCTGGACATAGGCCTCTCCATTAGTAGCACAGCGTTTTCCTGTAAACGCGAAGGCTGTGGGTTCGATTTCCACTCGGGAGAACGAATTATTTTCACTTCTTCACTCTGGCAAAAAGAAAAAACGGTATTTTAATTAGGCGGTTAATTGGTGTGAATCTTTCTGTCTTATCTATTCTGTGTGTAGAATATAACGTGAAGCTAAAAAAGAAATACAATAATAAATTTCATACTAGATCTATTTGTCACTTCCACCAACTTCCATGTCTTCTTATCTATCGGACGAATATGTACATTGTAAATAAAATAATATTTGAATTTAAATGAAACGAGCTGACTGTACAATTAGTTGTCTGAAGCGGATGATTGCGTGATAGTCTACGCGTCGGTTTGAAGGCTCGCGTGTACATGGTAGACCGTCTTGGCGCATCGGTACAGTCTCACTCCAACGCGGTTATTGTGGTTCGTTTCTCACTCGGGGGAATTAATTAATTTTATTTCCCAATTCCGGTAACAAGGTAAATGACGGTGTTGTTTTGTTACTCATTATGCAATGTCTTGAAAATTATACCGTGCGTAGGGAACGGAGTGTTTTAACATTATGTTTTCTTTACCTACCCTACTATATGCGGAATAAAATATGAAGGTAAAACGCCGAAAGCAATTATATCCAAAAAAACACATACATATATGGTATATAGACATACATAGTAAACCCTTGTCGAGAAAAGAATTTTTGCCTGATATTAGTTTACCTTTTCTGTTCATTTTGGCACTAGAAAAAGCTACGATAGTGGCTATAGTTGTACCTAATTACTTATAGTGACTCCTAGATATTTTCTTGTTTACAGTTAAATCTTTTTTGACCGACTTCTCTAAAAGAAGGAAGTTTTCGATTGTATTTTTTTTTATGTTTGTTACCTCAGAATTTTGGAGTGGGTGAACCGATTTTGATGATTTTTTTTTATTTGAAAGCAGCTTCTCGTGTGGTAATTTAGTATATTTCTGATAATGGTATCCATGAGAAAATCACTTATCTTAAATTTGCATTTAGTATGTGCGCGACAAATGGACGAATAACTCAATATCCCACCAACCGATTTCGATGATCCTTTCTTTATTGGAAAGGATATACTTCAAGGGTAGTTTGTTGAAAGTTTGGTTAGGTTATTATTACGGGATCGTGTGAAAATTGAAGAAGTCGTTTTTTTTTTTGCTAAAAATATTAGGAAGTAAATTCATGAGATAAGTAAAAAGGACACTTTGGGTCCATTTAGAAATCGTCAGACAAATTTTAGTGACGACTAACCTAACCTAACATTGGGATAAGCTTAACATAAAATCCAGTACTTATACCTTTCATTTTCTCGATAGAAAAAAATATATATTAAATGCAAAAATACGTAACTTTAGTTAATTTTAACTTCAAATAAAGTGTATTATAAGCAAAAACCCTAATCACGAGCATTTGAAAGTTTATTTGTCCTAAACAAAGATAGCTTCGATTCATTTGACTAGCAATTTATAAAGCCGACGGGATTCCACAAAATTTACATAGTAATAGTAACTGTTAACGAATAGCGGTACTAGATAAAGTAATACAATTGATGGTTTACGGGTAGAATGAAAGTGATATCTTCAGTAATTTCGGTTTCAAACCGGTATTTTTAAATTTTTGTCCTGTTTATACATAAAAAAAATATAAGGGGAAGCGCAGTTTTGAAATCCGGTTCATAATATACGACGCCTCTAAAATGGAACCCCTTTGGTTCCCTCTGCTAATCCTGCAAGATGCAAGAAACAGAGAGAAACTAAAAAAGGAAGGAAAGAGTTAAGTCAACCTGCTTTTTGTGTTAGCACAATTGAATACCTACCTATTTTACCTGTCGCGGTACAATACAAACATTTTTCATTTTCATTTCCTCGATCTGGTAACAAGGCAAATCATGGCGTCGAATTCCGCCACCTAACACATACTACCTACCACGAGATTTCCTCGGAAAGTGGGGAACGGAGTGCCTTAACACTAATTTCCTTCAGGAAAATAACGGAGTGTTTTAGCACTAAGTTCCGCTACTCTGCTACGCGATAAAAAGCTTGAAGCTGCTTTTATAACACATACGTCGAATAATATAAAGAATGATAAAATAAAAAAAACGGATAACCATTCAGCTATTGAGTACAGAAATCACAAGCATTTGTATGTCCACAAACAATATATCACACTTTTGCAAACAGAGTGTGTGTCATCCGGTAATTCGATATATAGGGTTAGAAGCGAAAACCTAGAATGTGCTACGAATTGGAAATGCTAGAGGCAGTATTTCTTCTTTAATTTACTTGTGTTCCACATATTGGTAAATGGAATTTAATAGTAATTTTTTAAGACTTTTAAAGACATTGTATCTCGCACATAGCAGGCAGAGGAAACTTAGGAACCTAGTGTTAAAACATTCCGTTCCCTACTTTCCATAAAATCATCAACATTGTGTGCTGAGTGGTGGAACTCAACGCCGCGTTTTGTCTATCAGAGTGGAGAGAGTAAAATATCATTTTGCATGTACGAAGTGATGGACGAGGCGAAAGAAATAAGCAGAGACCGTAGTATTTGGCGCTCTGTTCTCTCTGGCTATCCCGCAAATGGAAAAGTGAAGCTTCACGTTTTTTCCTTACTTAGGTAAGTAAGTAATCATTCCTCCGATTGGGTATTGAACCCACAACCTTCACGTATACATTCAAATCCTGTCCAAAATACCCCACCAGGACGGCCTCGTTTTAATAACACATATTTGGCAATCGTCTTCAACTTGTCATATTCGTGTCATTTCCATACAATTCGTTCATTTTAGGAAGCCCCTAGTTCAGTGGGTGTCGACCTTGACCTTTGATGGATCGAAAACCGATAAGGACCCGCGCCAAAGGGATGGGTTGATGAAAGTGCGAAAATGAAACTAAAACTACTTGTTTTTTATGTTTCATTCCATAAAAATGATATTTGTGTATTTGCCCTTATTACGTTTATGGCATAAGGCTACATTACGTATGTAAGGTAAGCTTGCCTACGCGTATAATCTATTAACTTTTAACAACGGCTTCGCCCGCGTGATCAAATGGAATAAACTAAGAG
Organism: Heliconius melpomene rosina; assembly: GCF_056956725.1. Classification (NCBI taxonomy): domain Eukaryota; kingdom Metazoa; phylum Arthropoda; class Insecta; order Lepidoptera; family Nymphalidae; genus Heliconius; species Heliconius melpomene. The sequence goes on along the minus strand of NC_140406.1, from coordinate 9,929,070 downwards.
TTTTGTATGACACATGACACATACACTAAGCGTCCGAGGTAACTTTGAATTCAGGCTTATTGGGCTAAATTGGAACAATTGACATGATGAAAGACTGCCTTTACAATTGTCCTTGACAAATGGACTATTGTAAAGGCAGTCAGTAAATGGACTCATTTCCTCGAATGGGGATCGAACCCACAACCAGGATAGATAGACACACTTTGTGCCCCTGCGCCACTACTGGCCTCTGGATGTTAATAATAGCATATAATTATATAAATTTATTTCATTAACTTTGATACGTTTTTGGTTGTGGATTAAATTCCCGATCAGAAGATTGTGGTATAAACTCATTAATTTCATATTTGTTGATTTCAATTTGGTTAAAAATATACTTGGAGGAATATTATTCTTTGTATTCTTTGTATTGTTTATCATATCTACTTTGATAAAGCGTAACGTTTAATTCTGTTGACACTAATCTTGACGCATGGGCAAAGCAAAGTGTGTGACTGTAACGTGATGAATGTGGGGAATGATATATTTAATATTTTTATTTAACTGGCTATTTTAAATTAAGAAAATTATTTTTATTAGATAGTAGAAATATCAAGGACGGCTATATAACGGAATAGGTTAATCGTTTCAGTATAACACATTGTCAGAGTCACCTTGGGAACTAAAATGTACCATGTGCCACAATTCTTAGTTAATACTATTTGATCACGCGGGCGAAGCCGTAGGTTAGCATTTAATACAAATTAACTATACATCGCCGATTCTGCGTGTGGTTTTAAATACATTACAAATAATAAGTAGGTAAACAAAATAAAATGGGTCATTTATCAAGTAACATCGAGTTGACAGTAATAATGGACGCTAATAAATTATATTACGTTTTGAATAAAATATTGTTGTTCATGTTTTATCAGGCTTCCTTATCTTTCTTCGATTTTCGAATTGTATAAAATTACAATTTATTTTAAAGGTAGTGTAAAAGTACAGCAGCTGATTCTTTAAGTGTACTTATATGCGAAGCTTGTAGGTTCTTTTCCCACTCAACGTTTTTTTTAGAAAAGGAAAAAAGGTCGGGCGATCATCCAAAATTAAATAAAAATAATTATTTTTAATAACCCACTCTGGCCAAGGACAAGGCGCGGCGTTGAACACCGCCACTTACCACACAATGTCTCGAATACACACAAAACGGAGAATGAAGCATCGTAACGCTCAGGTCTGCCTACCCTACTACGAGAAAAAAAATACGCAAAAAAAAACAAAACTATTAATTTATTTAAGAAATACTTTAAATTAAACACTATTAATATAAATAACTTTCTTTTCCAATTAAAGCGAATGACGCGGGAATAATCCGCTACGTCGTTTTAATTATGTTCGGGTAAATTGCTGTAATCTCGTTATCCTTAGGTCAGAGCCGAGTTACTGCCACTATATGGCATTTACGTTATTTCTTATTTACACTCTTTAAATCCTGTGTCTTGGTTATTGTATCTAGGAACTTGGTCTATAGAAAAAAGGAAAGTAAAAAAATCTAATATTAAAATGTTATATATAAAAATTGTAATATAAAGCCAAAAAATATATATATAATTATTTATTTTGTATTAACTTCATCCTGCAAATATTTCAATATTGAGCACAGTATGCAGAGGAAGCCTAGTGTTAAGACACTCCGCTTACCACTTTTTTCTAGTAATTACATGTTCATTGGCAGAACGCCGCGACTTACCTCGTTACCAGAACGATTGAATGAAATTTACTCATTCCCTTTCCTACAACCGTAGTAGCTTTGTCCAGACTAACGTTACATTTATATATTTTTTTTCTTATATTGTATCAATAAAAGTTTTAATCTTAAATTTAAAATAATTAAAAAGCTTTTACATAATTTTAATATAACTTTAGTTAGGTATACAAAGTCATATAAAGCTCATGGTAGCAAGAATGCTAACAATGGACATTTTCTATGCAACTCTTGAAAGGAAGGAATGGCGCTATTGTCGACTAAAGTATTACGTTTTTAAAAAACTTCTGCGATTCATTTGAATGCTGAAAATAAATTTTATTCTATGTAAGTAGACATTCTCTTCTTCTATGTTATTGTTATATTGTGTATTAATAATACAATTATGATATTCAGGAAGAAATGACAAATTACAATATTAATAAAGGAAAACTTCTGAAAAATAGAAAATTATAGGAATATTATAGAAAGAATATATTAAGTACTAACTTATATTTGTAGTTCATTTCATAAAAAATTAATGCATACGCCCGTTAAAGCTGAAACTAGTCTTTCAACTTTATTTGCCGTGCTCATAAAACCTTTAGGGTGTCTTCCGTTAAATTACGATTATGGAATTTGGAATGAAGCGACTACTTACAATATTTACAAATAAGGTAATTTTTTTTCCTGAAATTGATACGGATTCTTCGGTGTGCTTACGGGACTCGCACTTAACCGGTTTTGGTTATCATTATAATAAGCGTCAAGGTAAAATTTCGTGACATGTTAAATAGGTTCGTTAATTGCCTGGACTCGACCACCATTTAAAATACACTCCTGACATTATAATTCCACTTACAATCTAATTTTGTAAAAGGTAAAGGTTAATTTAGACGCCCTTTTCTATAAGAAGTGATTTTTATAAAAGATGAAACAGGGTAAATACATATTACATAAATAGAATAACTATTTATAATTATGTTATGTATCTATAATATCAATTTGTTTGGTTGAACATGCTTATCTCAGGAACTAAAGATACGAATAGAAAATATATTTTAGATACCTATCGAGGAAGGCACTTACATCACGTAATCGTTTCGATGTAACCCAATGACCCCCCAATCTGTGGTCAAAAAAATACCTAGAAATATCTAAATACTTAGAATGTGTCATGTATCATACGCAATTTTTGTTTATGTCTGTAACTGCCGTTAATATTATGTTTAATATGAAGTTCGAAAAAAGTACTTTCTTTTACCCTTGCTCGCCAAAACATCAAAAAAGCGAACTAGCCATATTCGTGAAGTCAATGCCAGCGAAGCCGCGAGAGTTAGTACAAAATATTAGCTATGAAACATAAAGTCTACAAAAAATAAATTTCATAAATTTGGAATCGAACCTACAATGGTTCTCGTATAAATCAGTATTATCTAATTTTATCAAGATATAGTAAATAAATAAACCTTAACACGTTATTTTTTTAAATCATTTCAAAAACTGTGACGCGCACTGACGAGGGTTAACTCGAACACAATCTTGGGGGTCCCGGGCGAGTTCTTGCGAAACATGGGGTAAGTTGATTATACGCCCTGTCATATTATCATATAGGTATAGTCATATGTATATATTATGCTTAGATTATAATTACATAAAATCTTTTTTTTATACTAAGCGAATGTCATATCTATAACCGCTTAGCTTAGAAATAAATGAAAATATTTAAACTATAATTTAAAATTGCATTTATTATGAGAACATTTGTGTGTATTATTTACTTAAACTCATGGTACATTTCATATATTATAGTGGAATAGAGATTTTTTTCGAGTTGAAATAGAATCTACAATCGGTTTGGACCCAGAGGCTGTGTCATTGATATGAAGGTCTCATTTGAAATGAAGGAAAGATCTTGTTAAGATGTAACCAATTTATCGAATATTGAGGGAAGTGTAGAAAGGAGTGTTGTAACACTAGCTTCCCTCGGGTTACCTTGGAGACACAAAACACATGACGTTCAGTTATATAGCTTTTACGATTACAATCATTGTACACAATTTCAAATTTCAACCTACAAACAAACATTTAAAAGGTTTAAAATTATACGCTATTATGTAAACTTTCGTTATAATTAGTCACAATAATGCTCACGTTGATAAGACTTCGTTGTTATCAGTGGTTTGTAATTGTATGTGTGGACCCAACGTTACTTGTATAGGCTTTTTAGATAAACGATCTATACATTAAGCTTTGTTCTGAGCTTTTCTGTTATTTTGTTGTATAATTTATTTTGAAATTCTACGTATGTTATGATAGAGTTGCACGTTTTGATTGTAACAATCACGTTGTGGTTTTAGGTTCAAATTCAAATTTGGGAGACGACAATGTTTGATTATTTTAAGTTGTATCTCAGGAACCTAGTGTGTGTTTTCACCTTCCGCCCGCATCGTTAGGTTATTTTTGCCCTGATTTTTTGCGAGATCCTCATTATGTGGGAATAATCGTATTTACCGCGTATTACTATACCGTGTTTACTATTACAGTAGGTACCTACCGCCCAGATAGATATGAAATATAACCAAACACCTTTTTTTTTGCGAGCAAAAGCAAATAGCTTTATAAAAAAATTCAATTGCAATTTGACTACTAAAATAACCAACCATTTTTCGCAAAAGAATATTGATTTAATAAATAGTAGTGCAGATCAGGTGTCCAAAGCCGCAGGCAAGTTGCTAGTAGAAATTGCTTCAATAAAAATATATATTATTTTTTCGCTATTATATTTATATATACAAGGGATGTGACCTATAACAAAACTCTTAAATCGAGTGTCCATCGAGAGGTATCTGTTGGCGAAACTCGAGTGTCATCAAAAGGGGACCAGCAAGAGAGGATATAAAGTCGTCGTCAGCATAATCCTTTGTGAAGAAACAATAATGTCAGGGTGTTTTTATGACAGATGTAATATAAATTGATATATTTTTAAACATTCATTGCAGTTTCCCGCATATAACAGGGTAGGAAGAGGGAACCTAATGTTAAGGCAATACATTCTTAATTAGTCTAATATCATAATATTGTGTGTTAAGTAGTGGAACCATAGATCGCCTATTGCCTTATCAAAGGGCATTCATTTATCGCCAACAAAGATGATGAAACATTTTTAGTGTCCAATGAAGCTCAGATCGCAGGTATAATAGATTACTTCGAAACGATAGCCTTCTTCAATAAATGGACTCCAACATTTAAATGTTTCTTGTATCCGAATCAGCAGTTCCTAAGATAAGCGTGTTCGACCAAACAAACTCTTTAGCTTTATAATACATACAAATATATTTTATATTATTAAATTATATATAGAATTTAACTTTAAAATATTTGTGTAATGCAATACTCTGAAGAAATCTCCTCGCAAAAATACCTCCATAAGATAGGAATCCTTAAGATTTGAATTTTTCGATTTCCTTTTAAAGAAGGATGTTGTGAATCGCAACAGGATGCGAACAGAAAAATTTTCTTACTAAGTTATTTCTGTATTTTTATATGTGTACAGAGATAATTTAGTCATAAATTATTAAAAATATATTAATTTAGTAGTATGTTTATAGGCAATTCTAAATACTTATGAATAAGAATTAAATAATTATTTATACTTTTAATTTAGCTGCAGTTTTCACTATATTTTAGCAACCTTTCTTTAACATTTAGTGATGTTTTATTTAAATCAGTTAATAAATAAAAAGTAATAATATTTTAAAGAGTGTGGTTCGTCGTTCGTCTTATTCATATTATGAAAAAGACATTTCTGACTCACACTTCACTGGTATTTTAAAAGCGTTTCTTTCTGGTATTTTAAATGACATATATTTTACTATGCTTATTTAGTATTTTATTTAATTAAATCTATTTTCGTTGACTCTCTTAAGAAATGAAACACGGTATAAGGGTTCGTCCATCAAAAGTTATAGGCATTTATATAGATGCAGGCGCTAGGGAAGGTCTATAACGAGCCATAAAGAGTAATTGCTCAGACGTTACTGTTGATACGTAACAGAGTTATGTGTTAACATTTATATGTTAAGACGAAATATCTGAGGAATAGGTTGCTAAAAATATTTAGGTCTAGGGTTGGGTTTTATTGGATTCGAAGATTTTTTAATCAAATTCTATTAGGGGATATTTTTTTTATATATTTACGTAAAGTGCATTTTTTTTCTATATTAGTATATAACTTTCTAAAATTTTTTTTAGTTTATGTTATAAAACTGACGTTCTGTGCTATAAAGTTACCTATACTTCTTATAATGGCTGTGGCGTAAAAATTGAATTGGTGACTTAAGCGGTGCGACGCGAGCATCGACTAATTGCCATGAAGTAGGTCAGAGCTTTTAAGCTTATTTAAAAAGCTAACATAGTTTCGATATGGAGTTACGACCCGCCCTGGTTGTACTATTTTACTTTTAAGATATTTTTTTTAGTTTAACGCAAGTAGCAGATGAGTTTGTGTAACTATATTCTGTTCTTCATTTAATTTCGGAACATTGCGTGTTGGCTGGCGGAACTAAACACCGCACTTGTCTTGCTGGAGAGTTAAAATAAAAAAAAGTAACAAGTAAAATAAATAATGAATTCTCTGGAAAAATAAAAAAAAATCTATGAAAATTAAATAGGGAGTTTCAATTCCTCAGGGGAATAAATTATTTTTATTTTCCCATTCTCATAAAAAGACAAAGGCATTTAATTTATCGCTCAACAAACAACGCCTCGAAAATTAGACAGAAAGTGAGAAACGGAGTACCTTAACATTACATTCTCTCTGCCTACACTGCTCACTGTAAATGGAACGGGGATTGAACCCATAACTAGATGTATTATTATACATTCTAACGTTAATTATACCCTCTGAAACGACGAGTGAAGGAACCTATTGTTAAGACACTCCTGTCTCGAAAAATACTTCCCCAATAAAAACTATTATTATAAATGATAATAATGTTGTTTGTAACGCTTTCATCCTAAAACTTCTTAACCGAGTATCATGAAACACATACTTTTGAGTTATTAGAAAGGACATAGGTTATTGTTTATTAAAAAAATATTCTAAGAAAGCGAAAGCAAGCGAAACCACGTTTTAGTCCCTAGTTTTCATTCTACATATGTATGAACAATGAATATAGTGTAGTGTATAAGACTGTATAACACCGACTCAGCGCGAACTATTTCATTATCTTAGCTCGCCGCAATCAGTCTTAGCTCCCCACAGCGACGCGAGCGTCGTTAAATTTACATTTTCGATTTGGATTTTGTAAATTTGTTTTATTTTTTGTATTTTATCCATGAATCTTTAGTGTTTTATAAGGTATATTGAAAAATCCTTGTTATGGTTGATGTTTGGCCGTAAACGGAATGATTATAGGTTCCCCACTAGGTAGGGTGATTATATTTAATTAAATTATTTCTATTTCCCTGATCAGGTAGAAAAAGCACGGTCTTTTTGTGTCCACGCTGTATCCCGCACATAGCAGGATAGACAGAGGGAATCTAGTGTTAAGATACTTCGTTCCCATTAAAACATTTCCGTTCCCCATTTCTCGCCGAATTCTAAAGTCATTACGTGTTAATTGGCGTAACTCAAGTGCGGCGTTAGGTTCATTAAAGTCTTCCAAAAGAAACTTAAGTAAATTTTTTACGTGCCTATCCTACCAAATACTTTCTGCATCACCACCTACCAAAAAAATATTATGGATTATAATTTTTTTTTCGGATTTCAATTTATACTAGGACAAATGTTTATGACAAAAAAATGTTCACATTCATTAATGTCTCCCAATTTTTGTCTCCCCCTTCTTACCGGACTGAGAAAATAAAATAGCTTATTTCTCCTAATGGGAATCAAACCCACGATCGTCGCATTTAGAGTCAGACTTTGCGTCACTGACGTCAATATGGCCGGCCTTGCTTTGTTATTACCAAAATTGAGAATTGAACATATTTCCAAATTTCTTTACGTATTTTCCGTAATTATCTATGTAAAGTGTGCCTAGTATTAAGGTTCTTCTCTCGTTCTCCTTTTTTTGCCATTTTGGACATATTGCATATTAGTTAGCTGAACTCAACGTCTTGTCTTGTCAGTGTGTTTTAGAATGTTTATTTGTACTTACTTTTTTATTATTATTTTATTACAAACAATTTAACATAGCAAAAAATGTTCTCAACACTGTCTTAAACATCTAAAACTAAATCTGCTGAGCAAAATGACTTGCTTAATGACCTACGCTAATATACCCTGAATTAAGAATATATATTTCTAATAGTTTCAGTAATACACTAATGTATTTTTTACATATTTTCACATAGATAAATAAGCAGAGGAAAAAAGAGAAAATCCACTTTCATCTTCATTTTCTAATCAAGTAGACATTGCGTGGAAATGGAACCCAACATCGCACTTTGACTAACTAAGCTGCAAGCTCTTATTAGACTCATCATATAATTATAATGAGGAGAAGGAGAAATCAGTTGGAAGAATATTAATTTGGATGAATAAATATGTAACATTTCCTCTTTGGCCTGGTAAGACTATTTGGCAAGTTCTGGCAAATTGTAGTGGAAAGTAGATTGACTTGGGTGATCTCTAAGTTAATTTAATTTACATAACAAACTTTTAAATAATATATGAATTGATCATCTTAAGATAATTCTGTTTAGTAATAAAATTTCTTGATAATTAGAGGAAAGTACTCAAAGTTTTATGTTTAAATATAAATGAGGCATAACGAGTTTTGTAAGTTTTATCATCTTGTTAAATATAAATCGTTTTCGTTTGTTCCAATTAAGGTATTAAGTATTAATATTAGTAGTAATTGATTTTGTTAGGGAAAATTGTGTTCTGTGTAGAATAAAAAAGTAACAGGCATCTAGAGTTCATATTGTTTATTTTCGTACTAAAGCGAGGAAATGAAAATAATTTATTTCCTTGAAAGAAAATCGAACTCACAACCACCGCTTTCAAAGTCAGACGCTGTATCGGTACGACATCCACAATCTTTAGTTCATTGGGACATAATTATGTAAGTTTTCTAATTACTTAAAATATATATTTGAACTACAAACTTCGTATTAGTAAAGTATAGGGTTATAAAAGTACGTCGAAGCTTTAAAAGCGAGTTGCTTTGCCCTGCACGGTCGTTTCAACTTGGCTAGTTAAGAAAATGAACGTTTTAGTTAACTATCTAATTAACTTAAACTAAAGAACTTATGAATGTACGAGTATGTTGTATGTTATATTTTTATAGTCTAGGCTAGAGTAAAAAAATATCATTTTCAGTTGACTCTCTGCTTACGACGTAACTCAACAACAACAACAAAACATTTCTCTCTTAGTAATACTTAGATAAAATATGAAAAAAATCGAAGCTCCCGTAAATAAAAAATCCATTTGAAAAGATTGTTCCATCCCTCACGAGTACTCTGACAATTTGCATAATTCCCAAATTGACAAGGGAAAGTTCATCGCATTTGATTTTACTTTGGAATGGACGTCGCCTACAATGATAAGATAAATAAAAATCTTTGGTCGTTAAGATGTGCTCAATTGTGAATTCGATGATAGTGGGCTCGAATTTCATTTTCAGTTTCACGCTTTTCCCGCATACCAGAGTAGGTAGAGACAATCTTAAGTCAAGTTATCTTCCAGTGTGTAAAATTGTGTAAACTAACTGAGTGTAAAATGTTATGATATATTCGTATTCTACGATTCTTATAAATGTACATAAGTTTAAAACATACACGTACGTTAAAATTTTTATACGTTTTCTAAATTAAATATTTTTCTTTCCTATGTGTGGAATAATATTTTTAAAATGTTAAAAATATGTAATAAATAGCATTATCTCTTGCCAAATGAAAATTCTAAGCAATTACCTTGCGTCAGCGGCAGAGAACATATGGCTTAGTGGTCAGATGCTTTGACGGTTTTCAAGAGGCGCGGGTTCAAATACTGCTACGTTAAAATTTTTATACGTTCTCTAAAATAAATTACTTAACTAGTTTTCTAACGATAATTTTATCCTCCTTTCGGTTCTCTGCTTATCAGATAATAAAAAAATAAGAATAATTTGGCACTGATTTAAATTTAAAACATTTAAAAATTCTAAAATCCTTATTCAACATAATAAGCATCAACATCTTTAAATTATGTCTTCATTTTGATTTTGATTTATTGTATAGAATAATTCAAAGCACAATTTTTTAGGCACTGTAGTAAATACTAAGTTGAAATGGAGTCAACTTCCTTCATCACATTATTCAACACAAACTTTAGCTGATTTATTCCGCTTTTCTTATAAAGCTCGAAAGTTGTTTGAACTTTTAAACGGTTGGTTTCTATTGTTAGGACTTTGGTACACGATGTTTTTTTTATTATTTTCTTCCCTCTTGAAATGCTTATTAGAATACTTTGGTTTTGTAGTTTGCTTCAAGAAATAATAGTACGTACTATATTATTTAGTTGTAAGCGCGATTGTGGGTTCCATCCTCACTCGTGGGGATGGCGATATTTATATTACTTACATTTCTTTGCCTATTTCAAAATTGTGGCGTTAAGTTCCGCGATTCAACACGCAATGTCTCAAATTCGAACAGAAAGTAGAGGTCGGAGAGCCTGGCCACCAAATTTTCTTTGCCTACTGTGTTATCCGAGACGAACGTAAAAAGAAACTATTATTAGTTTAGAACCCGTTGTGTTTAATTTTTAGTGCTAAATAAGTATTTTTCTTTGTGTTAAATAACATTTTAATAATAATATTTAATCAGGCATTCATTATGCCTGTAACATAAAAAGAGTAAGGAATAATTATATTTGAAAAATACAATTTTGGGTTTTATTCCACACTTAGGCAAGAAAAATATTTCTTTAGAAAACCAATGAAAAATTTAATGTAGCTAAACTCGAACCAGTGCCATTTTAAAACCATCCAAGCTACGTAGAATTTCTTATAAGCTTGTTTTAAATTTATTTAAAAGTCAAATTCCATTCATTACGTTACAGTTTTTATACGTTTCCTAAAAAGGAGATTATTATATTTGATCATAGCAAACTGTTTCCTTCTGTAACCCAAAAAGCTTAAGCTAAGCTGCTCCTAAATAGTTTTGACATGGTCCCGTAAAATGGTATCTGCCATCCCTTACATAATATTGTCCCGATTTCCTACGTTTATAGCACAATGAAGACTCAAGGAGCCTTATCACTTGTTTTAGAGAATTATTAAGGACTTAAATCTATATATTTTAGGAAATAGGACGAAATGTTATAATTTTTTCATTCCATTAACGCTTTGCCGCTTACAACAGAGTTGGCAGAGAAAAATTATTGTTAGGACACTCCATGCCCCACTTTCCACCAAATTTTCAAGATACTGCCCGTTGAGTGGCGTCTTATAACTAAAGTGAAAAATTAAAAATAACTCATTCCCTCGAGTGGGAACTGAACCCACAACCGCTTCGTTAACAATCAGACGCCGTGCCGTTGCGCCGCTACGGCCTCACAAAAGTACAAAAGTAACAAAATATGTATATTTAAGTTAACGGCAGTTTAATGTAGAAGCCTTGTTCCATGGAATAATGAATGTCATTTACGTAATTGACTTCTGAACTCTAAAAGTCCACTTTATAGAAATTATGAATTGCGTCATATTTTATGTTGAGAAAAATGTTTTATAGGGTATTTAGTGTATAAAATATTACACTTTTTTTACAAAAGACTGTATGGGAGTGAATTAAAATAATATATTTACTCTAGTATAGATAAAACCCATAACAATCATGAATGGCTCAGGCTACTATGAAAAAAAAATTGCTTCATGCTTTTTCGATATTTTTCTCGCAAAAAAGCAAAGGGAACCTAATATTAAATCACTAAGTTTCCCATTTTGGCGCCCAATTTTCGAGACACTGTACTTTATTTAGTGTGCGTAACTCAACGCCATGCCTACTAAATAAACAAAAAATATATATCAAAAGTTTTATAAGTTATACGTTACACTCATTTCCACATACTTAATAAATAACTCAAATAGTTCACTGCTTCTTCACTTCGACTTCAATTTCATTGTAATAATTTCTTAACTTGTAATAGGTAATTATAACTGCCAAACTCATAACTAGTAGTTAAAATTTAATTTTCATTAAACTTTAATTTGGCTTTATTAACACAGTTGATTACAAAACTGTTCTTAGTATAATTTTAGTGATATAATTTTATTTTATTTTTTTTAATAATGTTCTATAATATCAAGAATTATACAGGGTGGAATTGACGGCACCACTTTAAATGAAACCACAGTTTTAACTACTCTATAAAAGCATAATATAATTCAGAAAAAAAATAATTCCCAAAAATGAAAAAGTTATTTTTTCAAACAAAATAAATAATAAAATAATCGTTTTAAAAAAAAACGCCATTTGTAAAGTGTTATATTATCACTCACACACTTACCTGTCAAAGCGGCAACGTCGCACACGCCTCATTCAAGAAATCGAGTCGCAGCAACTAGCGTAGGTATGTAGGCAACGGCGGCGAGCTGATGTTAAATTAACGCAACACTTAGGAATACACTTTACACACACTTTTATTGAATTATTTCTATTAGGTTTTTAATTTTACTTTTGTTGCACTACAAACACATTTTTTATGTTCCCGTTTTAAACTAACACTCATTTTTAACATGTTTACAAAATTATTACAATAATAGCATTTTTTTTCACTTTTTTTAACAATAAATATTACATTTTCTGTCCACATTACATTCAGCTCGATAATGACCCATATTATTACACTTGAAACATTTAATATTTCTTTTAATTGTAGCATTTCTTTTTACAATAAATGCAGATGATGATGACACAATTTCCCCCCGTAGTAGTATTATGGTTTGGAACTTCCAAGCATTCCAATTTTTCACTCCTTCCAGTTTTATTACTGTGCTGTTTCCTTTTCATTGTGATTGTTTATTTTGCTTGTTTTTCTTTTTTATTCCTTCCCGGCAACTTAACCTCCAAATTTCAATACCAACGCCAAAGCGTCGCGTGAAGTAACGCTGTTTTAATCTCGCCAGTATTTCTAATTTTCTACGATTGATGCAATCTTCTTTATTATTGTTACAACGTGGTCTGGGCCCATAACCCGTTGTATTTATATGGTTTAGTAAATAGCATTCAGCTATAGTCCGACCCAACTACTATTGCGCAGAATGTACGCGCCGCACCGATTCTATGGGAATCCCCGGTAATCGGTGCGGCGTGAGCGGGGTGTCTTTGTACAGATAACAAAATTCATTTTTAATATTGATTGATTGTGCAATATAACACTATAATTCATAATAAATGTAGATTATACTTTTTACGCATGATTTGATATTAAAATAATTAATAAAATTATCAATACTATTTACAAATAATTACTAAATATTAATTTATTTCGTATTGAGTTTTCGCAGGTCCTCGTGTAACATTATAAAACTCGTTTAATATTTAATTTTTATACGATTTTCTATCAAAATAATCATACAAATATAAATAATAATGAAAATCTTAATAAAAAATTTAATAGTATATTCGATAAGTATTTTAGTTAATGGCAACTATTACAATGTTTTTAATTATCTGTGTGAGAACAGAACTTAGCCGCGGAACGGCTAAGTTCTGTTGTATTTACATTATTTTGTTTAACTTTATACATTGAATAATTATTAAGTGTTTTAAATTATTTGGATGTTGTTTAATATTAATTTTATCATTAATCGGATTTCTAAAATCATGATGAATGTTTCGTGATCGTGATGATGTGATTACTGAGTATTTTTCTCAAATGTGAAACTATTGTGTCAGTATTTGAGTGTACTATCAAAACATACATTTTTTAAGACATTTCAAACAAATGTTGAGTTTTTAATATTACTTATGATGTAAATATTAGTGATAGTAAAAGGAGAATGCGACAACGACGATGTAAAACTAATGTTAAATGTAAGTACCTATCTATCGTAGTTCAATATCATTTTGTGTTAAAAATTTTGAATATAACTTTGTGGGTGGTTCAATAACCATGCAGTATTTCTAAATAATTTCATAATAAAAGTGATATAATAAATTGACTTAAAGTAGGATTTTGTTAAACAATTTTAATAAGAGGTTTGAACATTATTTAGATTTATAATAAATAGGTAATTGCGTGAAAAAGAACGCGAGATATCGTTCTTTCTCGTTCGGTTTTGTTTTGACGAATGAAAAGTAGAAGTTTGGCAACGCTTAGTAGTATTTTTGTAGTAGTATGTGTATGTGTGCGTCACACGAAATACAGGTATAGAGAAAAATCGTGAAATGAAAAAAAAATCCTACGTCCAAACTGTTGAGGCATCTTGATTAATTTCTTTAGCTTCGAGTTTGAAATTTTTTACCCTATATGCAGTTTCAATTAAAGAAGCGCAGCCTCTTCCACCCTGTATAAGCGTAAGTAAACGCGATGCTTATTGGTTCGATTCACATTTGGGGGAATGAACTATTTTTTTCCTGGTTCTGGTAAGAAAACAAAGCGCGATGTTTATTGAGCTCGCCCGTTTAGCACACAATGCCTCGAAAACTGGACGGAGAGTGAGAAACAGAATGCTTTAACACTACGTTCCCTCTTACGCCTACCTCGCTAGTGTATAGATATAATAATAACAAAATAAAAACATATAAAGCGGGAATCGAAGTGAGTTAACACTAAATGGAGAATCCCTATCGTGCGGGATAAAGCGTGAAGCTTACAATCTCATATACTCAAGTAATGCCTGTAAACTATTGAACAGCTCTGACCTACATTGCAACTGAATGAGCCGTCACTTCAAATTTTACAACGAGTCCTATTAAAAGTTACTTAATGCTCGACCCAATTCTTTATTATAAGAGAAACAGGTGTTTGTTTATTATTTTCGAGTAACTTGGGTAGTACTTGTGGTACGAAGTGTCTTAACACTACGTTCTCTCTGCCCTGCTGTAGTTACGTGAGATACAAAGTGAAGACAAAAAAAGAAAAACAAAACATTTTTTTAATATATTTAAACAAAAAACATGAAAAAAGTTAAAGGAGCATAGAGGTAGGTCCCCAGAGGGGCATAAAAAGTGAATGAAATATGAACTACGTGATCTTGAGAGATTTTAGTTGGATTGTTTCTGACGTTCACAAGTGTATATATTTCAAATACTTTTTGATGTAACAAAAAATGAAATGATATATTTTTTTAAGAATATAATCGAAAATGTATGCATTGCATGAGCACGGACACACCAATGCCAAAAAATGGAGTACAATGGAGAACACTATATTTCCGTTTGCCAACTGTGTGGGATACAGCGTAAAGCAAAAAAAAAAACAAAATATTTTAGCATAGCAACATTACCTCAACCTAGAATCGAATTCACAATCGTCGCATATACATGCTCAATCTACAGTGTAACGCTAATAAATTAAATGATCACAGTAAATCTATTACGTGTCTCCGGCGTTTGTTACTTGAATATGGTAACTATGTTAGCTTTGCCTTTGAGCTTACTAAATTAAATACATATGGTGCGCGAATGTAGGGAAAATCTTCTTGAAATATAATGTAATAGACTGGCAACTACTTGGGAAGTAGTATTGGCAGCAACACTGTAAAGAATCTTGTTTATTGTCATTATGTTAGAAATCGGAAGAGGTTAGCGTTTTTAAATAAAAACACGATACCGTCTATATGTCAGGGCTTCCGCCTAAAAGGAACTGTTCCCGTTTGACACAATTCTACTGTCGTACTTGTCTTTTTCACTCAAATCTTCCCACTTTTACACGAGTACGCTAACAATTAAATAATTATAATTTACTTTAAAGCCTCTAGGGATTGGGGAGGGAGGGAGGAAAAATTGTACTAATTAATAATTAGTACAATTTTTTTTAATTTCCGTTGTCTCGCTCATATTATTTCAAAAAAGCAGAAGGAATCTAGTGTTAGTATATTCTGTTCTCCATTTGCCCAATTTTTAAATCATTGCTTGTTGAGTGGAACTGAACAGAGAAAATTAAAATAATTCATTTCCCCGAGTAGAAATCCAAATCAGTATTTGATACATAAATAGATATTCATAGTCAAGTTAATACCTGTTATCAGATTAGTGATTGTGTGAGTGGTCGTGGCGTAGAGGCACCGTGTCGTACTGTAAACATGATGTGTGTGGGTTCGATTCCAAATCAAGAGAAAGATTATATTAAAATTATTATATAACAAGCAACTCAAACGGCAATGGCATGAAATTGGTGATAAACCGTGGTTTAAACCATAAAAGTACAGAACTCACTTATGGTTCAAACCAACTAATTTGATCCAACACAAGCATCGAGACTTGGACTTCATAATCTGAAAACTTAAAAGTTAACCTGCACAAGTTAAATTGCACCGAGAAGACCTAAACATACTATAACTTGTACGGTACGAACTGAAACTAAATATACGCAACAATGCAATGCAAATTCAAAGTTTATTTCAAAGAACACGCGGTGAACATGTTTTGAAACAAGAGGGGGTTTTGTTTCTGGTAAAATAATATTGATAGTTAAACTATATTTTTTAAGAATACAATTTTCATGGGATTATACCTAAAAGTTTGTGTTTTTTTAGTATGCATAAGCTTCACGCTTTGAATTAAAGATAGTGTATAAAAGTTGTAAAAAGTGGAGAACGGTCTTACTCCTCCTCCATGCCTAATCTATAGAATATCGCAAGATAAACTTTGTAACGAAAAGGAAAAACCTCCTATAAATATTTTATTCCTTTGATGTTAGAATAAAGTAAGAATATATGTAATTCAAATTCGGAAACGTTAAGTGCCGGAAACGGAAGGGATTACCGTTTTTCCAAGACATCCGGAGTTACCTCGCAATTATAGGAACTGGCAAAATAGCTTTGTTATAAAAGTCTCATATATTATAACAAATAACACAAATAACTGTAAAACGGAAAGTACCCTATAGGTTGCGAATTTAATGCAAAAACAAAATTGATGCATAAATTAGTCGTATTTTTTGATAGCGTTAACTTAGAAAGTTAATTTTTCTGCGCTTCGAATTACCATAGATATTCAAGACCATATTTGATAATAATATCAGCTTGATACCTCTACGTAATCTCCAAGTAAATGGTCTTAATAAATGGACAGACGGACAGATGGATAAGAAACCCATGACTCCGTATTGAAGTCGGTTAAAAATTAAAAAAATACTATTAGATCACAAAATTTTCACAAAAATTGCTAGACAACATAAATTGCAAGTTAAAAATAAATAATTTTTCCAATGCAAATTTAACCAGCGTATAAACTGCTGAGCCAAGTTACAGGTATGTGGGTAGTTTGGCAACTCGTCGCGGTGAATGATAAATTGCTGGGAGCTGCCTAACTTTGTTCTCTCGAGAACGAAATTCGTATGCACTCGCCAGATAAGATTTTGTTAGGGAATCTTTGACATCCATCAAAATATAATCTATCAAATAGTTCGCGGATTAGTTAGTTAGTTTAATTGGATTTTAATTAACATTATGTTTAATTAAAATATTATAAGGATACTCTCAGATTCAAATTTATGCGTAGATATTTTTTTATTAGTTTATAATAGTTTTGCATCTGGGGTATATCTGTAAACCTCCACTTTTTTTCTTAGTATTTTTTTATAATTGTAATACCACGAGAAGCCTATAAATTTTGAATGCGCGCTGAATTTTAGACAAATCGCATTTGATTGCGTTGACTTATAAATAATAAATATATAATAGCAAGGACTGTAGACACATATTTGGTAGCTTTATTACTCTACGAGATTTTGAAAAAAATCTTCACAACAGACGGACAGGCAGTCAGACAGACAGATGTTTCCAAAGGATAAACAAAGCGATCCTATAAGGGTTCCGTTTCTTCTAAAGTACGAAATCCTAAAAATAAATAAATGACTACCACAGAGTCCAAACACCTCGTACTTTAATTAATATAATAACAAAATTTAATTAATCTACATCGTAAAATACTGAAAACGACGGTAGTTCTAACTAAATCCAACGAATTTACTTAAACACTAATAACGAATTAGTGAAATGCCTTCGAATTGTAAACAATATAGAATCTTGGTAAATTACTTGAAGCGAACTTGCTGAATGGCATCCAGTGGAATTGGTTAAGTTATATAATCTAATTCACACTCCAGCCTAAATTGACATATCGTTAATGAGATGTACAAATATATAGTTTATAATATACTTTTACTTTCTTACTTTCCCTCAATCCTCAGTCGAGGAAATAAAATGTTTATTTAAATTTATATTTCCATTTCTTCGCTCTGGAGTCGAGGCAAAGTGCGGTGTTGAGTTCCGCTACTCAACACGCAATGGCTCCAGAATTCGGTGGAAAGCGGGGAACGGAGTGTGAACACTAGATTAGTCCTGCGGGATAAAGCGTGAAGCTGTTTTTTTATTTAATATACTCTTCTTGTTATTAATACTGTACACTGTTGACTAGCTTCAAATATTAAATACAATATTTTATAATGTATTTTCTTATTCTCGTGGTTTTGTTTGCGCAATTATTCCACGTTTACATTTAATTATCGTCGCACGCCACGCCGCTGTATTTACGATATAACGCACAAATTAACTTAGCTATATATTTAAGGTTATTTATTTAGGTGACTTCTTTATGCCGTTGGAATGGAATCTTGCTAACCTCGACATTCTTGGAAAATTTCTGTATAATATATGTATTTTAGAATAATGAACAGGGGCTCTTATTATTATTGAGTCAAACGCG
The DNA here is from genome assembly GCF_056956725.1 of Heliconius melpomene rosina. Classification (NCBI taxonomy): domain Eukaryota; kingdom Metazoa; phylum Arthropoda; class Insecta; order Lepidoptera; family Nymphalidae; genus Heliconius; species Heliconius melpomene. The sequence continues at coordinate 9,910,478 of NC_140406.1, read as the reverse complement.
ACGAAATGGCAATGAACTTTGCTATTTTGAGATTATTTCAATTATTTTTTTCTTTTATTTCAGCTTCACGCTGTATCCCGCATGTAGGATAGGCAGAAGGAGGTTAGTGTTAAAATACTCTGCTCACCGCTCTGCGCTGAATTATGGAAGCATTGTGTGTTGAGTTGCGGAACTCAACACTACGCTTTGCCTCGAAGGAATGAAAATGTTAAATATTTTAATTCCGCGAGTGGGAATCGAACTCGTAACATGTCGCGTTTACCCTGTCTGTCGCTTGAGACCCTGCGCCACGACTGGCCTCAACAGTCTCAATTATCGTACAAAAAAATATGTTAAACTAATGGCGGCGTTGAGTTCCTCCATTTAAAATATATAAATAACTCTTAAACGTAGGCCTTAAAGTGGAACGTAGTAGTGTCGTAACACTCACAGGTTCTCTTCCCTTACCTTGCTTTAAGCGGGATACAGTGGGAAGCTAAATAATAATATTAATTGATACTCGATGACATTTAAGATAATAACGCTCTTTGAACGCATTAATTATGTACGTTGACATTAATGTTGGCATTTACTTTTATCCCTTTAAATATAAGTTGTCAATTTTAATTTGCTTTTATCTGTTCAATTTATATAAAATTTATATGAAAAATATATAAATAGTAATAAGCTAATTAATGTGAATGAAAAAATATATTTTGTGTCTATGAAAATATGGTTTTCGTTAATAGTTCTGGGTTCGATTCCCACTCGGGGGAATGAATTATTATTTAGTAATATTTTTATTTATTACCTCTAGCACCAAGGCAAAAGCCTGGCGTTGATTCACGCAATGCCTCGAAAAATTCGACGGCAAAAAAAAGTGGGGAACAGAGTGCCTTAACACTAGGTTTCCTCTGCCTATATTTCTTTATGCGGGATCCATTGTGCTGCTGATTTATTTAAATCAGTTCATTCATATGAGCGCATCTATTGACTCGATTGTTACATATTAATTTGAGTCTCGTTATTAAATATTAGGAAATTTTGGAGTAGGTATATCTATTTCGCTATTTTTCATGTTGTAAATAATCTTATTAGATTACTATATTTACACTACAGTTGTTATTCCGACCAAGAGGAGAAAATGTATACTGTTTACATTCCAAAGTTCAATCATAAACTTCGTCATTGTTAAAAATACAGTCGAATTGATAATCTCCTTTTTTTAAAGAAGTCGGTTAAAAAGTAATGAAAAAACCAGAGTGGACTGTATTAAAACACACCTCTCTCCGTTTTACATAAGTGCACGTTGGTTGACAGAACCACCTGTAAATACCATATGTACTTAACCTTTATTATTATAAATTTATTTTCATTTACCCGCTTTTGTTGACGAAGCGTGGTATTCTTTACTTTCGTTATCTGACATGCAATGTTTCAAAAATTGAGCGGAGATAGAGGAATGGAGTGTCTTAACACTAGGTTTCCTCTACTTTCTGTGCTACGCGTAAAATTACGCGATTTTTTTTGTTAAGTAGTTTCGCTTCTCCTTCAACTTGTAACTCCTAGTGCAGAGATTCTATTAATTTCCAGCTACAACACGCTTAATTGAACAATGTGCTGAAATTCAACGGTAGTACGACAATTATATTACAATACAAGGATATTGTTTTACTTGTATATTATATTAATATTATAATTAATTTAATATTAATTAAATAAGTAATAATGTTTACAGTGAACAAATACATATTTTTATATAAGTAACCTACCTGCTAAAAGGAAGCCAATCGTGACGTAGTGGCACAAATGTGTGACTCTAAACGCGATTGTGGGTTCGATCCCCACTCGAGAAAATAAAATATTTATTTAAATTTATTTTTCATTTCTCCGCTCTGGTGTCCAGGCAAAGCGCGGCGTTAAGTTCCGCCACTCAACGCGCAATGTCTCCGGAATACGACGGAATTTGTGGAACGGAGAGATAACACTAGGTTCCCCTGCACTATGTGCGTTTAGTCGTCAAAAAACACAGACATTCATAAATATAATCAACTGTTCCATTATAATAGCTTACTCTCAATTTAATAAACGTACACGCCATCAATGCACCTTTCATAATATCGAATTTTAACATTTTGTTTTAAGGCCGTAAAGGCGTAGTAAAACAATACCGGATTGTAATTATGACGATTATGGGTTCGATCGCTACTCGAGGGAGTGACAAATCTTGAAATAAGTTTTTTAGCTTCATGCTATTTCATGTAACTCATACATAAGAAAGGCAGCGGGAACCTACAAACCTAGTGTAACTTACTTCATTCCCGTTCAGATATTTTCGTTCTCTCTCTCCCTCTTTCTGCTTTATTCTGGAGGCACTAAATTCAATATTTCATGTCCTTGAGTGGAAATCCAACCCCCACAACCTGTCGCCCTTGATCCTCTGCGTTACTACACCCTGAAGATTGATACAGCCTGTAGATACTTAAATTTAGTATTTTTATGTGTTTTAATATTTGTGTGAATATTTAAAAAGCACATTGAATTTTCAGAACATAGTGTGACATAATGGAGTGGGCGCACGTCAAACTCAATTAACTCGTAGTAGGTAATGCATTTCAACCTCTCGCTGTATAAAAGCTTTAACGTAAAAGTGAAATTGTAACGTTACGTTTATAATCCAGAATCTCGACACGATGGTTGTGAGTTCAATTCCCCGGCAAGGAAACAATTGGAGTTGTACTTATACATTTTTTTGCGCGAAGATCTCACACATATTCATCATTAAAACGGGGTGAACGAGGTAAACAGAAAAACAACTAATCATAAATGTCTTCATTCTCTAATTTTCGGTCCTTTGTATGTTTTATTTATCTTCTTGTCTGTGCATCGACTTACTTAGCGGAATTAATACAGTGTAAAGGGTCCTTAAGCCTACACTTGGGTCGCAAGTCCCTGGCACTTCTCTGAGCTCCTTACGACGCACGCTCTGTTGGTTATGGGATTCGTTGCGTGCGCTATATATACAAGAAACGGTTCGTCCGATTATTAAATTTAATTTTAAATTATTTGCTAAAGTGAAATAGGTACATATATCACTGCTACCGCTCGCCTTTATGTATATAATACGAATAAATGTGATAAATATACCTCAGAACCGCATGAACCTGCGTTCATTAGGTTGATGTTCCTTATTACAGAGTAACAATGGCTAAAAATCTCAATAATATGGTAAAACATTCAAAATTACAACGCCCTATCCACAATTTTAATTAAGACAAAATCCTTTATAGAAGTTTTAATAGCGACGTCGTCGTCTAGTTCACGAAGTTACGTCAATTAGTGTTTTATGTGACATTTTTAGTATAAACTTTCGTCCATTTGTTATTTTCTTTTTTAGATTCACGATGTATTCCATATATACTACATTAGCTCCGCTTTGCAACCTCACGGGAGTATTGGCTCCCTATTTGGTCAATGCTGAGAATCTGCAGATGTACTCATGAGACGTCGAGTCCAGTGTGTTTCCCTGGAGGAAAATTGGAAGGGTGACAAGTTCTGGAAAATCGACCAGGGTTACCGGCTTATATCCACTGCAGAGCGATCGACAAGGAGGCATTTTATAAGATGTTTATGGAGTTTCCACTTGATATACCGTCTATCAAAGTAATTTTCTTTGGGGAGAGATTTGAATACGAAGACGTATGAATGTGTTCACGGCCACGCCGCTTTGGACGCGGCCTTTGCACATGCAGACAGAGGGAAAAAAAATCAAAACTCTGATGGATTGAAGTTATGTCTGTCTTTGGAGTAAGATTTCCTGGATGGCCAAAGAGACCTTGGATATAATGCAGAACATGAGAGTCAATGGTGGTTAGTATACCGAGAACATTACAGACCGTGTGAAGTGTAGAATGTTGAGCAGGAAGGCAGACCTAGCAACAAACGCCGGGTTTAATGCCAAGATCAAGAAAGAAGAAGCTATATGCAGCATATAGTAGGGTAGGGTCCTTGTGGTAACACACTCAGTACCGCCCAATTCCCAATCGTGGAGCTCAATACCATGCTTTGTCTTGCTACCAGTGCGAGTAAATCATTAACCCCTAGTGGCAATCGAACCCACAATCATCGCGCTCACATTCACACAAGATCCATCTACGCCAAGATAGCCTTGAAAACAGAGAAATAAAAGTTATATTTAAAGAGAGGATGTGTTTTCATCCAATCATTACTTTTGTTAGAACTTTATCGTACAGCAATCTTGAAGTTGTTCTCCCAAAAGAATGTTCTTAAAAAGATAAAAATCTCGGCCTACTTCCAATTCAGTGGTGTCTCGAGAGATTCAAATGTATCTTCAATCGCCAAACCACTGTACGGAATTGACTTTGCCAATATATTTGAGAGAAAATTATAATTCGATATAATGTATATAGCTTTAGGATGGTTGTATATTTCCTTGAAATTACTACCGATTAAATAATGATATTTCTTTGAATTCAAAACACTGTCGTTTCGCAAGATGTCAATGAGTGAGTGTGTCAACAAGCAACGGTTGTCATCTCTAGATTTTTCACGAGTAAGATTTTGTCCTAGGTTAACTTTAACAGTTATTTTACGACTGACAGTATATATAATACGCCCTAAGTGTTATCTTTACAATATATTCAACATTTTAATTATATGCTTCGGTATAAAGGAGTTTAACAAAACTTTTGATTACTTAAGTTTAGACGCATTAGCTTGCTCATTTTCCTTCTTAACTTTAAAGCTTTGATGTGTATGTTTATTTATGTATATAATTTTATTGATAAAAATGGAACCTTTTAGCTATTTGTAAATTTGGCGATATATTGTTTACTGAACAATCAGGGTGGTAGCTGCTACTAAGGCTGGTATGATAGAGCGAGGTTTTAAATTCTGCCATTCAACATTCAATATCTCGAAATTTTGGCGGAAAGTGGAGTGGATTATTACGAAAATCCCTATTTCCTTTTGTTTCTTTAAGACATTTGTTTAATCATTTATCTTATTACATGCACATGCTTTGCTAATTATATATATTAAAAAAGTTATATTAATAAAGCACATAATTGTTAATAAGATTTAATGTGAATTAGCGTGCTAAAGCGTGCGACTGTAAACACGTCAGGTTGTGGGGTCGATTCCCACTTGAGGAAATTAAAGTGTCTTAATGCAAACAGAGTCATTTAACGCTAGTTTCCCAGGTCCCCTCTGCCTATCCTGCTATGAGCGGGATAGAGCGTGAAGCAATTTTTAAGCTTCATGCTGTATCTATAGAGATTAATACATATAACTTTTTTAATCTAAGTAATAATTAACAAAACATGTACATAATTAGATAAATATCTTGAAGAAACAAAAGAAGACTGAATAAAAAGAAAATTACATACAGTTTTCCCTTCAAGGAACGAGGCCTGAATCATTTGTAGGTGACATTTGCGTAGTTGTGTGGAAGGAAACAATTTCTTTGCGAATATACCTCGTTTGAAGCACTCGATGGTTACGGTGAGGTGAGTATGTGCTGTATTTTACACTGTACGATTTAAATTTAACAATATCTTCCTTTAATTATATAAAACAGTAAATATTTTTTTTATTCATCCAGAGCGGGAAAATGGAAAATAATTCATTTCTGCGAATGAGATTCAATCCCACAACTATCGCTTTTATAGTCAGAAGCTGCACTAAGATGTCATAAAATTTATATTGGGAAGAATAAAAGAAAAATGCAGAGAAAAATGAAGAACTATAAACAGTATTTCTTTACAAGAACCGATGTCGTGGTCGTATCGCGATCGAACATTAAAAACAAACCTCGCTTTGCATATTACATAGCACCTTTATTTTCGTACTCAATTGCCACCCCGTTTTATTGCCTTGATGTAATTTTTTTAATATAAATATGTAATACGTGTTGTTGCCCCGTTTTATATTTTAAATATAAAAATAGATAATTCGCGGTATAAAATTGACTTGAGACCATCATGGCGCAGTGGTTGTGGATTTAGTTCCCGTGAAAATCATTATTATTTTAACAATTTATTACTTCCTCACTCAGAAAATAATAGCCTTTTGTTTAGTTCCACCATAGTTTTAAGATATTAACTATGGCAGAACTAAACGCCATGCATCTTTGGCATCCAATTTGTAGGTATTCTAAAAGTGTACTTATTACAATAGTTCTATATCAATATAAATTGCAAATTAAATAACCATTCTTGATTAATTATTTGCGTCTTTACTCCTTATTTTATGGTAGAAGTGGTAGAACCCATTATTTATAAGATGGGAATGTCGCAATAACGATATACCGTCGTCGTGTTATGAAAACCTAGTAATTGCATACAGTAAAATTTGTAAGAGTTCGAGTTGTTAAACAAAACAGTAATTAAATAAATATTAATGTGAAATTATTTTTTTATTTTGTATTTTGATGCAAGCTAAAAAAATGGTTTTTCTCTCTACTTGGAATACATCCTGAGCAAACATAATACTCTTGAAACACGCAATTGTCCGTTCGCTATATTGCATGGAAGAACTTCCCTATCGCGTTCCCTCGATCGAACTCACAACCGTCGCTTTTACATTTTTCTATTTCTAAATTCACCCACCATTCATAAATATATTGCTGATTAAAGATAAATATTTAAATAACATAAATATAGGTAGCGTTTCATAATAAGACGGGCAGGTATCGAGAGCGTGCCTTATCTATAATCGCAATCCATAAAATAAAATAGCTACAACGAAAAAATACTCTACAAAAGTCTTCTGAAGTAGCTAATTTACTAAATGAGATCTCTTATTTGAAATAAAAGAATTAGGAATTTAAAATTTTAGTAAATCGGTTATTTTCTAATATCCGCTCTGGTAACTCAAAGCGCGGTGCTAATTTTCGTTACGTAATATCTCGAATTCAGTTGGATAGGAGAACGTAGTGTTGCAATACTAGCTTCTCTCTCCTTGTAATTACGAAGCGTTCTTTGCAACAACAACAACGAGAAAGTTCAATCAATTTAGCAAATTTTTAACATGAAAAGACATTTCTACAAATCCATGGAAGCTCTTCGTATAATTAAAATCTTTTTAAGTCACCCAGAAAGGCAACGTTTTAATCACATGGGATTGAAATATCTAAAATGTAATTAATGTTAGACAATCCGAGAATACACTTTTGTTAGAAACTCGTAATTGAGCTGCATTCAGGGACCTTTTACGAAAAAGAGAATGGTGTTATTTGTATCCTTAATTAAGTTGTATTTTTAAGTATTAACAATATTTGTCACCTTATGCTGTATCCTGGAGAGTAAGTAGAGGGAACCTAGTGTTAAGACATTGCTGCATTTCTTGTGACATTGCAGTCATTTACCGCCTAACTTTCGACATATTTCTTATTGAATGGCGAAACTTAACGCCACGCTACCCAAGCGAAGAAATAAAATAATTCTTATTTCTATTAAAAATTATATAAAAATACTAATAGTTAAAAAAATATTACAATTCAATTGTTAAAAAATATTGAGTAAAAGAGAGTAGCCGAAGTAAAATAAAACAAGCCAAACAAAATCTTTTTACATAACCAAAATATAAGGTGAGAACAAATACACTTAAAAACCTTCGCTATTATTCTCCAATCACTTTCTAATAACGCTTACAGCTTTCCCATAAGTTGTTAAGTAGACTTCGGAACTAGAACTCTGATAAGTTATAAGAATCATTATTAAAAGTTATATATGCAAACCGTTTATAAAGTAAAAGAAGTATTGGAATAAATACATAATTGTCTAACTTTTGTGTAGGTACTTTTAAAGAATCTTGTAATTTCTTATAAATTATTTATCTCTTAATTTGTAACTTAGAAACCATCGTGGCGCAGCGTTTGACCATAAGCTGTAAACGTAGTAGTTGTGAGTTCGACAATCTCTCCTATGAGACAAATTAAGGGTAGTGTAGCCGTTTAGCAGGGGATGTCCCTAATTAAGTGTTTTAGCATTAGGTTATACATTTGCTATAGATATGCTTGAGTTTAGGCGGCGGTTGCAAATTTAAATACCTAATTACCAATTACTTCCAATTTCTAAGAAAAAATGATGTCGAAGCTTTTTTTCTTGGGGCCAGTCGTGACGCAAAGAGTGACGCAAATGTGACAGGTTGTGGGTTCGATTCCCACTCGCGGAAACTAAATATTTAATACTTTTATTTCTTCGCTATGGTGTCGAGGCAAAGCGCGGTGTTGAGTTCGTCATTCAACACACAATGCCTTCAGAATTGGACGGGAAGTGGCAAACGAACTGTCTTAACACCAGGTTCCCTCTGCCTACGCTGCCTGCAATGTGTGGAATATAGCGCGAAGCTATTTTATTTTTGATAAATAAAAAAAGTAAATTGACATTTATCAAGTGGAATAAATTCAACGCGGTGCAGAAGTCGTAATGGTGTTTTTCGGACAGTGCCCGATGGCGACCATCCATCATTCAATATATCTGAGTGACAGTTGACTAACGAAGGGAAAAATGCGTTTAAACATATATTTTTCTCAAATTTTTAAATATATTTTAAAAGTGTATTATTCACTTGTTATATTTTTATCAATACATATTAATAAATAAGGTATTGTTAACTTGCTATGACAGAACTGTTTGTAACTGAATTTTATAGAAGGCTCTATTCAGTTACATTGTTTTTTTCGAGCGTCCATTTGTGCTCGTATTTCTTCAGAGGTGAGCTACTCACGCCCTCTCGTCCCATTTACGGTGTAAAGGCCATTTCAGCTCAACGAAAGTTAAGTTTTTTGTAAAAAAATAAATGTTTTTAATTAGCTATATTGTTAACGAGTAATAAATACCGAAAATATTATTAAATAATAAAACTCCCATATAGCAGGCAGAGATAACAAGTTGCTAGGCACTCTATTCTCTCACAGTTATTATGATTCCAACTTTCCTAATCAATATGCTATGTCAGTCACGTCAGTAATCATTTCCCCCAACAGAACCTCTAGAGAGCAATCTAAGATCTTGAGGCACTCTGCCGCATCCTGTATAAAATTAAGATAACAGATTGTAGATACTTTGCGTAATTTACGAAGATTCTCTCTAATATAATGCTGTGCCTCTGGCCGGTTCATTAGCGCCGTGGATTGCTTAAATTATTTCTCAAGCAAACGTCGTTATACTTGCCCTCTTTGTACGGGGTGGCCACTAGTAAGAGAGGTAAATTTTCCTTGAAATAAAGATAAGTTTTCAGTGATACACAAAAAGATAAATTTTAGTGATAACACCGAGCCGCAGGGAGATCAGAGATTAATTGTAGGTTCAAGTCAGTGGCAGAGGAATAAATTACATTCATTTTCCTGCTTTCTCATGACTAAGCGCGGCGTTAAGTTCCACCAGCTCAGCTCATATGTCGTCGTAGTCTTTCCCTTTAAGACATTTCCATTTCCCACTTTCCGAATAATAAAGCCGCTACAAACATAATACTTTTTCCTAAGTCTAGAACAACATTTTAGAAATGTAAAAAAATGTGATTGCCGTAAATTTCATGATTGCCTATTCGCTGGCTCCAAAAAACGCCCCGGAGCGGAGGCAAACGATGTTTACGCTCGAGCTCAAATGATGCAAACAAAGCTCCAGACATTTTTGCACCTTTTACGTACCAGCTACTGTACTAATAGACTTATAATATTTTATTATTTCTTATATTGTTTAAAAAATGGTTAGACGTGCCCTGCTATAGGTAAATCGTGATATATGACTGCCTTGTAAATGGGGAACAATTTGATAACAATGCAAGAAATATTAATAAGAAAAATCAAGAAGTTTTCCTATAAACAATCGAACCCCAATATCGTATGTACTATAAGATAACAACGGGACAACGATGAGGTTATTAAAATATTAATTAACTTGTATTTTTCTAATTAGACATATTTTGAACGTAGCAGAAATCGAATCCGTCTCTCGAAGAACTTTAACTGCTAAACCTAAGGTGTTTTAAAGCTACGTTAAAGCTCCTATACGCTTGTTACAATTTATTTACATTTATATTGTTTCATTTCTTACGATTCCGATTATTTTTATCTCTAGTATGGAACAACATTTTAAAAAATAAGAAGAAAGTAAACTTAAAAGGAATATATCACTTTGAAATGTATGTAATCGTGTTTTTAAAAGTAAAATCTAAAGCAATTTGTTTAGACATTTCTGCAGAGAAATTGAATTTATAAAACTGGAGTGTGACATTTTCAAATAATATTATTGGAAAATTGCTAGCGAAATGTGAGTAACTTTTCTTATTTCAAAAAAATTGCTAAATCCGACTCGATCTCGCCCACTGAGGGTTCCCTGCTAATTTATTGATTGCAGTTGAACGAAAACGTGATATTTAAAACTTAGTAAACTTAAGTTGGCGGGAGTAAGCGAGGGAAGGGATACGGATTGCGTTTTTTTATCTTTTGAACTACGAAACCCTAAAACACCTTGCAGTGATAGCTTAAAAATACAAAAACAACAAGTTTGAAAATAACTAATACATAATACCTTATATCGAGGCCTTCGTGGTATAGTAAGAAAGTTACATAGTCGACCAACTAAAAATGTGTAAAAGCATTTTTAATTAATTTTATCTATTAGAAAACACCCAGCGGAGGCGACAACGTAAATATAAGAAATAAGAAAAATACATAACAGTGACAAGTAACTTCGTTAGAGGCTTGGAGGGTGAGGTGATATTAAATAAACTAGACGAGAACTTTATTTTAGTAAATATACTGAAAGGATGTCATGTCTCTTGTTGGATTTTAACCTATCTATCTATATATATATAAAATCGAAAGGTCACTCACTCATCACGAAATCTCAGAAACTACATGTGCTAGGAATCTGAAATTTTGCATAGGAGTTACTTATAGGACGTAGGTGCTCGCTAAGACGGGAATTTGTAATATTCGACTTCTAAGGGGTTGTTTTTGGGGTTGAAAGTTTGTATGAAACTTCGTTACTAATGACATTTGTCTTTGTCATTCGTTACTAAATGATAGGAGTCTCAAATTTTGCATAGACGTCACTAGGACATAGTCATGGAGACAGAAATTAATAATAACATAGTTCACGCGGGTGAAACCGCGAGCGGGCCGCTAGTATATATATATACAGACGGAAACACAGTAAAAGATGTTATAAATATGTTTTTATATGCATGTCTGTCTATGGCGTCGTAGCTTCCATATGGATGAATTATTATTTCTTTAAAAGATAATTTAGTCGTAAAAATATATGTTCAGCTGTTTAAAGATTATCAGCTATTTTCTTTCTAGTTGTAACCTTTTGGGGCTAAAAATTATAAACCTACAGGTTTTTAATTATTAATTGTCCTAATAGACGCCATTGAGATCAATTGATATGTGTTTGACTAAGTTGTTCTCTTTATTTTCGGATTTCTTGTCCAGGATTTTCTTTCTTGTTAACAGCGAGAGATAACTACGTTTCGTTTAATTAGTCTAGTTAAATTTACCAGTAAATGAAAGTTACCTTTAAAAAGTGTAACAGAATTTCAAATTATTTCTGAAGACTGTGGAAATTGGATTTCGAATTGGAATGTCATACGTAGACCTAATAATGGTATGTTACAAACGTAGAGTCATATTTTTGCAAATATAGTCGTATTTGAACTGGCTGTAAGAGTGGAGGTTTGAGTCCCGTTAGGGGGAGTAAATTTTTTTCGTTTCACCAATTTAACCACGCAAATTGCAAAAATAATCAAATTTGATAAAGCTATGTTAACTTTTTATCAGTTAAAAAAATAAGCTGTGTTAACTTTTTTATTAAAAAAGTTTATACAAATAAATTTGTATTTATTTTTTAACTGCTACGTAGACTAGAGATCATCTTTAGGTATTTAATTCCTAAGAGAGTAGAGGATTGCCTTTTTCTACATATTTTACTTACAGTCTATCAACATTTGTATATGACCGTGGTACAGTGCGATAGCATCTGACTGTTAATGTGATGGGAGTGGGTTCGATTGCCGTTCGGGGACATATTTATATTTTAAGTATATTCCCACAATTAAGCACTGCACGTTTTCGCATAACATTTTTAAAAGGAAGCATATTAAAAGATGTGGAACCTAAGAATGTTAAATATGGTGAATATTCTGTTAAATATGGCGAATATTATTCTTGGCAATATCAACGAGTCACACAATAAGCTATGAAAAACACTAATAATTGTTAACTAACTAAAAAATTAAAGATAGATAAAAAAGATTTAAAATTGATAGTACTTATTTAGAATGACTATACAATGTCTTACAAAGTCAATTAAGATAACAAAAATGGAAGTTATCAATCTGCGTAGTGCTATCAATATAACATGCAATTACTTTGATTTATTATTGAACTGCATTGATATTATAATATTCTCACTATTCTCTTCCTATTGTTTTTCCTCATAGAAAAGTAATTTGTCAAAGAGAGCCTAGTTTAAACCCACTCCATTTGGAGAATATTTGCCCGATTGCCGAGCCCGAACTTCGCCTTCATGTCGGTGGAACTGAAACGATGGTTAGTTTTGCCAGAGCATGACGTTGAAAAGAATTCATTCCTGGAGATCGAGCTCACAAATGTCTCGTTTTTTTGGTGTTGGTCCATTGCGTCACCATGCCCTATGTCATTTGTACACAATGAAAGTATATCATACTAGCGGCCCGCTCGCGGCTTCGCCTGCGTGAACTATTTATTATTAATTTCTATTTCCATGAGTATCTAAGTCCTATAAGTGACGTCCATGCAAAATTTGAGACTCCTAGCATTTGTAATAACGAAGTTTCATACAAACTTTCAACCCCAAAAACAACCCCTCAGACGTCGAATATTGCAAATTCCCGTCTTAGCGTGCACCTACGTCCTATAGATAACTCCTATACAAAATTTGAGATTCCTAGCACTTATAGTTTCTGAGATTTCGTGATGAGTGAGTGACCTTTCGATTTTATATATATAGATAAGGTAAAGAAAATAAATATTTCAGTTATTTTAATTAGTAATCCTTAAGAAATTCGTATTGCATTATGTATATGAAATCTCAGAACTTATTAGATTATTTATACTTCTAATAAGCCCATACGACTATAATTATTCTATTTAAAAAAATCGTATTAGTAAAAAACCTAGTCTAATAGAACTTCACGCCTTTTCATCATCTCATTCTTTCAACACCAACGTACAAATCAAACTGGATACTTTCTTTTTTGAAGTCGTTTAATAAAAATACTAATATTGCCTTAAAATAAAAATAATAGTATTAATCGAAAATTAAAATACAATAGGCAAACAGAACAATGTAATTTCGTATATTATTATACTAGTGGACCCGTACGCGGCTACGCCCGCTTGAACTATACGAATATTTATTAAATATATTTATGAAATTATTTTCAGTTTTCAATAGAGAGATGCGTTAAGCAAGCTCATTTTGGGTGACGTTTTCTAACAACAAACTTTGCAAATCGTTGCCTAGCAACAACAGTTGTTATTAACATGGCGGAATAAATTGCATGTCAAATTAATAAGTATTTTAATATATCGAAATATATTATATATATTGATATATATCGAAAAAATTACAAATATGAGAAAAAAAAAGTATCCTATGTTCATCCCGAGATCTTCAAGTATCTCTATATGAGTATATTATCACAATTAAATTAGCGGTTTGGGCCTGATTGCGTAAAAGACAGACAGACAGACAGACAGACAGACACAGTTACTTTCGAATTTATAATATAGGTATGGATGGATATAGCTGAAAGCAATACATCTTATCAAAATGATAAAACGAGTAGGCGAGTTTATATAAATATTACTCCAAGCACTAATAACTAATTAACAGTTTCATCAAAATGTTTCGTTCAATCAATTTGTTTATTGTTTTTATATGTTTAAAAGACGCACAGTCATCTTCGCTAACGGAAGTGCAGCAAGATTGCATAAAAAAATATTCCAGTTCCTCAAGCAACAATGAATTAGTTGGCACATGGTACAGTGTATACAAATTTGCCTTATTCTTAAATCTGGTGCCATCCTCGGCTTGCCCCACTACCACCATAGTTAAGGCAAACCAATCGGAAATCCAACGTTATTCAGAAGCCTACGGACATGATAACCCATATTCTTTCAATGACAATGCTGTTTTAGTGAACGAAGATGATTACTTCTATGGTATGTTGATGGGTAAAACACAAACAAGATTTTACGTATTTGATCCAAGCACTGTCTTTTATAACAAGGAGAAGGTAGACGCTAAGGTTTATCAGAAAATTAACAACAATTATATGTTATACCATAACTGTGCTTTACGAGGTCATGTGAGATGGCTGTTATCCAGAAGAAGGGACCAAACTATAGAAGAAATAGAAAGAGTGCTCAAATCAATATCTTCTGAAGTAGGACAAATGGAAACTCAAAGATTTTGTTTTAACTAAGTTTTTATTACATAATATACTGAGATTTTTGTAATAAATAATTAATATGTAATTCTTTATATTTTTTTCTTATTGGCGCTATTTGTTGTTATAAATGTTTATATTATATGACAGCTTGTATATTTCTCGCGACTGTAAACCAAAGTCTTGAAAAATCTCCGAAATGGAACGGAAAAACGGAGTGTCGGAGTTCTGAGCGGAGATTTTTCTAATACGATTTTTTACTAGAATAATTATATGTGGGCTAGTTAGAATTACATATATCACAACCTGCGACCGTTATCTCATACTTGGCTACTCTATTATATGTGATTGACCCATTGACTTTACCAACACCAGTATTAGCCAGAATTTCATACAATTTGTCCGATTAGAATTATCTTATCAGATTTTTAAAATGATTTATGTTTTCATTAGTAAAAACCAATGTTATAATCTGTCATCATTGTAATTTATTAAGGTCAGTCGAGGCGCAGGTGCCCGAGCGTGCGATAAGTTGTATGTAAGCGCGATAGGTTGTGGATTCGATTCAAACTCGAGGAAATAAAATTTTCGTTCTGCTCGCCCTGGTAACGTGGCAGAGGACCTCCGTTCCCATAGATCTCCCATAAATACGCTTTTCATAGATCATTTCCCGTTCCCCACTTTCCGCTGAATTCTAAAGGCATTCATTGCTTGTTGATTGGCGAAGCTCAACGCCGCACAGCTGAGCCACGAGCCTCTCAAAAAAAATATTCATCACAAATAAAATTAAGCTGAAAAATTGATCTTGTGAATATGTAAAAAGTTTTATTTGTGGGTTAAGGGGTTTTGTTATTTTGTTAAAAATCTGTTCGAAAGGGTCAAGCCGTCTATTGAGATAACATGAGTATATTTTACGGTTTACGGAATACTAGGGATTGGATATGTCGATGATATAAAATTTAGTATTTGTAATATAAATTAAAAAATTTATGATTTTTTAAAATATTTTATGGGTTTTTTGCCAACTTTTGACAGTTCCAAACAACTAAGATAAAAAAATATTGATTTTTATGTTTGGAAAATTAAATATAAAGTGGGAAATGGAGTGTCTTAACACTAAGCTCCTACTGCCTACCCTGCTACCATGCGGGATAGAGCGTGAAGCTAAAAAAAAAAAACTGCTAACGCTAAAGTGCTAGCTACGGAAACTCAACGCCGAAATTATTCTTTTTACCAGAGCCACAAAATGAAAATAATTCGTTTTTCTGAGTGAGAGTCGAACCCAGAACCGTCGTATTCTCTGTTACACTTTATTCTACTGTGCATGCCATATTTAAATAAGATTTCGACTTTTAAAATATCTATAATTAAAAATTTTATCATAAAAATTCACTACATCCCTATCACACGATAAATGTGGCGGTTAACCTAACAATCTGAATTGTTTCGTTCTTTAACAAATATTTAATACTATTTCATTTAATATGCTATTCTTTATAATCTTCTTTGTTTTATTTCGAAAGGTTTTTTACTTTAGAAAATAAATGACTGCGTGGACATGGAGAACGGAGTGTTTCATAATTTATATGTTCATATAGCTAAAACAAGTTTATTTTCATTTTCACGTTGTATCCCGCACGTAGTGCAGAGGAATCGTAGGAACTATTATTAAGTCACACCGTTTCCTATTAAGATACTTCCATTTTTCACTTTTCGCTGAATTCTTGAGGTATTCAGAGAAATGTTGAGTGGCAGATCTCAATACCGTGCTTTGCCTCATAATAATTTCTCTCATAATAATTATGCCAATTAAATTATATTAAGTGACGGTCGAACACTACTACCAATGCGCCAGGCTAGCTACAATGTTATTTAAAATTCACAGGCAGAAGAATCCACAGTAGGCAGAGAGATCTGGTGTTAAGACTTTCCGTTTTGCACTTTTCGTCCAATTTTCGAGACATTGCTTGTCGAGTAGTGAAACCCAACACCACGCTTTTACTAAAGCAAGAACATGAAATTAATTAATTACGTCGAGTGGAAATCGCAGGAATCGAACCAACTACCTTTACATTAACAATAATGTTTTTTTTTTTTATAATAATTTATATTTAAAAATGTATAATTGATTCACTAATTTAATAAAAGTATATTCTGATGTTCCAGTACAACTTCCGATATAACACAATTTACTCGATATTTTTATAAAAGCAACGCTCAAATCCTATTCAGAAATGCCCATTCATTTAAAACACCCTTTGAAACGGCTAATACCAGATTATAGAGACAAAAAGAGCAAATACCTTGTTACGTTTCCACAAAACTCGCAGTTTTATCCCCAAAATGTGACACGTGACTAATAATCTTATAATGATGACATCTATACAAAGGATGTCAATCATTACGCAATTAAACGAATGAATGAAAGTTTAGTAAAAATGCTTTTTGTTAGTACTTTTTGGTTATACTTTAATAATATGGTTTATATGATTATAAATAACGGTGTTAAGGCCGTCGTGTCGTGGTGCAGTGGATTACAGATTAAAGTGTTGCTGTCAACGGCATGTTATTCAAATTTATATTTTCATTTCTTCGCCCTAGTGTGAGGCAAAGCGCGGCGTTGAGTCCTGCCACTCAACATGCAATGTCGCCACATTTCGGCGAAAAGTGGGGAACGTAGTGTCTTAACACTAGATTCCCTCTGCATACCCTGCTGCGTGCGAGATACATCATAAAGCTAAAAAAATAATATAAGACATTGCATTTTGAATATAAACTAAGCGCAATGTTGAGCTACGCTAATCAACTCTCATTTCAATCAGGATAGAACGAGAAACTAACAAAAAGAAAACCTTGAATATGAACTCCGTACCTACATTC
The DNA here is from genome assembly GCF_056956725.1 of Heliconius melpomene rosina. Lineage (NCBI taxonomy): Eukaryota > Metazoa > Arthropoda > Insecta > Lepidoptera > Nymphalidae > Heliconius > Heliconius melpomene. The sequence goes on along the minus strand of NC_140406.1, from coordinate 9,893,156 downwards.
GTCAAGTACCACACACCAACCGTACCAGAATGCACAATCTTACACTAATTTATTTATAATCCTATACCATTTTACTTACAATTTGACCCCATTTTAAATCGCTTATTATACATATATAATGTAGATAATACTTTATAATATTTCATAACGTTTATCCTTATGTTTGTTTAGTAATATTTCATTATTAGTTTTATGAAGTAATAATTTAAGGGATGTTAGCACAAGATCAAATAAACCATTGAAAAGCTTCGCTCGAAATATGACGATAATAAAAAGTTTGGGGCTACTCATGTGGCGGATATGAAATGTTGGCGGATATAGCTTAAAAGTAATATTGTTGGATACTGTTTTCTCGTTTTATTTTGTATTCTTAAAAATATAAGTCAAAGTAATTAAAAATACTAAATATAAACATAAAATATTGTGTATGATTTCAGAAACAAAATAATGTTTTTAATAATTTGAATTCGAAAATTTAAATATATTCTCGATAATTATTATAAACATCTAAACGAAATGAAAAAAATCTTAATTGAAGACCGCGAGGTGCTACTATGTAATAAAAATGCCCTTAGAAGTAAACAAAAGTTATGAAATAGATTTGAGGCGAGTCGTGACGCAGAGCGCACATAAACGTAGGATGGATTCTGAATTGAGGAAATGAATTAAGATTTTCATTTCCCCTCTCTGGTAATGAGGCAAAGCGCGTCATTGTGTTCAGCAGAAAGTGGGGAATGGAAGTGTCTTAATGGGTAACGGAGAGAATTAACATTAGGTTCCTAGGTTCTCTCAGCCTACCCTTGTCTACGCTAAAAAAATAAATAGATAATAATAAATTTCAAGAAAAAAAATACGATAAAAACATACAAACACATACATAAATACATCACTAATAATAAAAATATGTATCGTTAATATTCCGCTCCTCCTAAACCACCGCTTCTTTCACAGCCACAACACCTTGCTTTACTTACAACCCAATCTGTGAGAAAATTAAACAAAATTATAAATTTGATAATACCCTACATAATAGTAATAGATACATAAAAATAAGCGGATGTTTGTCTGTCTGTATGCCAGCTATTTATCTAAAGTAAGTTAAAAGGGCCTCGGGCGATGTTTTTGCGAATTCGTCTTTGCAATTTCAACTCGTTCATAAATTTTTATTTGAACTGTTATACTTTTTTTTAAATATAGTGTTTTTTACGCCCACATGGTTGTAAGTGGAAAAAATATTATTATCTATATAAAACTCTTCCGCTACTTAGTGACTGAACGACAGATGCTAGACTAGGCTTAGAAAATTGAAATTTAAAAATATATAAAAAGCGGAAAGTCTGGAATATGGGCCGAAAAGCGAAGAACGGGGTATCTAATGCAAGTTCTTATTTCTACATGTGATATATGGGAAACCTAGCGATAAAACACATCGTTACCATTAAGACACTCCCGTTCACAACTTTCGACGAAATCTGGACGTTTTAGTAAAGAAATAACAAAAAATATTTCATTTCGCAAGATAAAGTAAGATGCTAAAATATAAAGTTAGTGTTAAAGAGTAAGGGAGGCTTCACACGACATAATGTGAAATTACTTAGAAAGACAGATAATATCGAGCCGTAGTTTGGGAACATGGTTCTGGGTTCAATTTCCAGAAGAGAGTGCTCAATAGATTTTTTTTAGCTTCATGGTGTATCTCGCCTATAGCAAGGTAGGCAGAGAGAACATATGGTTGAGACACTTCGTTCCGTCATTTGCCTTGCTCTTTTAATGGCAGAGCTGGGTTTATTTAAGTGTTTCCAGGTGGAAGTTATACAGGAGCTTAGAATCTTCCTCCGATCCCCATACGAGGGAATGGGAGAATTATTTTCACTTTCCCACTCTGCTAGTGGTGCGATGTTAAGTAATGCCTATATGACAAATCACTCAAATCACACAAAAGATCGTGCAAAGTGGAGTAGGTTGAGTAGGAAGGCAGACCCTGACAATAGCCGGGATTAATGCCAGGAGGAAGAAGACAAATCACTCTTGTTCTCGCAGTATCTGATGGTGATTCTATTCTCATTCAGAGGATATAATTATATTCATTCTTCCCTCCATTTTACTAAAACAAGCCGCGGCATTGGGTTCCACCACTAAATACGCAAAGTTTATTATTTACAAGTGTCTTTATCTGCTTACACATACGGAGTATAGCCTTTAAATACTTATTTTTATATTACCGTCGTCGTGTGAAATAGCTTTTAATGTAGCGGTTGACCACAATCAATTACCACCATAGTGAACGAGTATATAGGTAGTAAATTACTTGATAGTTTATGGAATATTTGATTGTTATTATTAGGGACCTACATATTTGGTAAAATTAATATTATTATATAACGCTAATATTATTATATAACTTCACGCTGTATCCTGCACATACCTGCAGAGTAGGCAGAAGTACCCTGGGAACCTTGTGTTAAGACATTCCTTTCGCAACTTCCAAGATAGGATGGTTTTTTTATAGTTAACAATTTTTTTTAATAAATTTTAGATCAAATTTGTAAGTAAGTTATTAAGGTCAAAACAAATGATACAGACAAAATTGTGAATTTCTCAGACGCTAAAATTAATAGGGGTGATATCTTGAGACCGTAAATAATGAGCTTCTTAGTAAACAACAGCTTATTAAACATTTAATTAAGTGTCTTATTTCATAGAAACTTTGGGAGGAAAAGAAATAAGCTTTAAATATAATAAGCTTAGTATAATTTTATGTTTTGAGACATCTTGACCTCTGATCAGAAAAAATGCGGCGTTAAGTTTCGGCACTCCTCGTGCAATGTTTTGCATCCCATAGAAAATAGAAAACGAAGTGCTTAATATTAGATTCACCTTTAACCTACTATATGCGGGCAATTTCCCCGATTCTGATTCTGTCTCTTTTTTTTAGCTTCATGGTAGCATAGGAAGACTGGAAACCTAGTGTTAAAACACTCCGTTTCATTAAAACATATTAACAATGTGGGGACGCCGTTCACCACTTTCCATCGAATTCTCGAGGCATTGTGTGTTGATTGTCGAAATTCAACGCCGCGTCTTCCCTTGTTACCAGAGCGAGGAAATCGAAATATCTATCTTTAATTGCCTGTATATTCTAAAGTTAAATAAAAATATCATGGCTTTCTTATAGTAAATTTTTCTATTAAAAGGTAGTCCCTTGTTTAGGAGCCATTGAACCGCGTTATTGTTCGAATCTTCGAATCAATTCCACGTTGTAATTCAATTTGCATGTCAGTTTTAAATAAGAATCCCTTTCAGGATATTTTATTCTATTTTAGGAACTTATAACGTCACTACAATTTATATGCGTCAACGTAGCTTAAGCTAAATTAAATACATTGAAGTCCTTCCATTTTTTTTATTTTGAATATTTGTATAACAAAGAGCAGTATCTGAAAATAGCGCGTAAAATTAAACAAACATTTACGCTTTATAATATACTACTACTAGTGGACTCGAACGCGACTATGCCCGCTTCAACTATACGAATATTTATGAAATTATTTTCAGTTTTCAATAGAGAGATGCGTTAAGCAAGCTTATTTTGGGTGTCGTTTTCTAACAACAAACTTTGCAAATCGTTGCTTAGCAACGGTCACATAGCGACGGTTGTTATTAACATGGCGGAATAAATTGCATGTCAAATTAATAAGTATTTTAATATATTGGTATATATCCAATACATTACAAATATGAGAAAAAAAAGTATCCTATGTTCATCCCGAGACCCTCAAGTATCTCTATATGAGTATTTTATCACAATTAAATTAGCGGTTTGGCCCTGATTGCGTAAAAGACAGACAGACAGACACAGTTACTTTCGAATTTATAATATAGGTATGGATTACATTTAGACATAACAAATTATCGCCATTGTATTATAGTTGGAGACAAGGTATACTAAATATGTCACGATTATACTCAACTCGCATTGGCTCTAGATTACTGCAGAAATCGGAGAACGGAGTCTCAACACTATATTCCCTCTGCCTACCACCGAATTTTCTAGACATTTCGTGTTGAATAGCGTAACTCAACGCCACGCTTCGTCTTGCTATCAGAGCGAAATCCACGACCACGACGTCTTCGTTTCTTTATGATAAATTAATAATAAACATCATTTCTTTAAAGTCCCGACGAGACAAGTGTCTTTCAGTCGTATACTAATTTATCTCATTTTTCACATCACCATTTCATTTCTCACCTAGATCCATTGCAATGTAACTGTTACATATTCATATTGCAGTCAACTCGTGTTGTAGAGAATATGATTTAGAGCCAACAGAGCATTAAAATTCTTTTGTCATACACTATGATATGCCTTTGTTGAAATATAATTGAACTAGTTGCAGCCCGCGACTTTGTTTGCGTGTACTTTAAATGAAAGCTTTATTCGCCATGTAATCATTATCGATAAAAAAAAAATTCTATAGGCTATTTAAAATGCCGATTATGCTTTTAATAAAGACCAATTTATGTGCAGGCAGATTCATAAATAAATAATATATAGCTACATTTTTTTATATATAAAAGAGTTACTACATAGCGAAAGAATTTTCTCTTCCATTTTTCATTTTAATAGTAATTTCTGAGATTAACGAGTTCAACTATACTATCTCTTCAGCTTTTTGTTAGTATTAAAGTATAGATATCCCTAATTAAATAAAAATTGCAAATATAAAAAAAGAAAAAAATGCCACAGAAAATCCCTTGAAAAATATTTTTTTACATCAAACGGAATCAAACCCGCTACATAAATATGCTGTTCATAGCATACAAAATTGCATACACATAATGACCAGTCAATATTTTGTATTATTTCTCCATCATTGAATTCACACATCGCTTGCACTCTTTATATTAGCAAGTTTAGTTTAACAAATGAGTGATTTTAAGCAATTTATCAAAATATTTTATTGCAATTGAAGTTTCGCAGTTTTATAAATGACTAGTGGACCCGGACGCGGCTACGCCTGCTTGAACTATAAGAATATTTATTAAATATTATATAATATATTTATTTTTATAAGGATGAATATCAAAATATAAATTCATTTTGGGTGACGTTTTCTTAAAACAACAAAGAAACTTTGCAAACCGGTGCTTAGCAACGACGGTTGTTATTAACATGGCAGAATAAATTGCATGTCAAATTAGAAAGTACTTTAATTTACATACATTTACATATGTGTAATGTAATGTTATATAGCCTATAGCACTTCTGAAGAATGCAGCTTTCATACAAAACAAAAACAAAGTAAATCGGACCAGTAGATCCAGAGATCTTAGCGTTCAAACAAACAAACAAACTCTTCCGCTTTATTATATTACTAGTGGACCCGGACGCGGCTACGCCTGCTTGAACTATAAGAATATTTATTAAATATTATATAATATATTTATTTTTATAAGGATGAATATCAAAATATAAGTTCATTTTGGGTGACGTTTTCTTAAAACAACAAAGAAACTTTGCAAACCGATGCTTAGCAACGACGGTTGTTATTAACATGGCAGAATAAATTGCATGTCAAATTAGAAAGTATTTTAATATATAAGTTAATATGTGTAATGTAATGTTATATAGCCTATAGCACTTCTGAAGAATGCAGCTTTCATACAAAAAGTAAATGGGACCAGTAGATCCAGAGATTCAAAGAGCGTTCAAACAAACAAACAAACAAACAAACTCTTCCGCTTTATTATATTAGTATAGATTTATTGTAGAAATTTCCATCATTCCTTCTATTTCAACTATTTTGCAATAATCTCTCCACAAAAAGTTGTTTGATGTTGTTTGTTGGATGTTGAATATGCTAATCTCAAGAACTAGTGGGTTAAATTATGTTGGATTGCTCGAGAGAAGTCGAACGTCGACGTTGGTTAAATATATTTTTGTCTTTTAAGATACAAAAAGCAGTAATCTCAATTAAAATAAAATTTACTTTATTTAAAAGCGCGGCGTTGAATTCCTCTACTCAACATGCAATGCGTCCAGAATTCTGCGGAAAGAAAGTGTCTTAATGGGAACAGAGTGTCTTAACATATGGTTTCCAGGTTCCCTCTGCCTACCCTGCTACAGGCAAGATACAGCGTGAAGCTAATACAAAATTGCTTTAATAGTTTCACGCCTATATATTTGGTTAGACTGAAAAAAGTTAATGTCTAGACAATATTATGTTATCTGTCTGAATTCTACGCCGCCCTTTGTCTTACCGGAGCAGAGTAATATATATATATATATATATATATAATCGAAAGGTCACTCACTCATCACGAAATCTCAGAGACTACAAGTGCTAGGAATCTCAAATTTTGCATAGGAGTTATTTATAGGACGTAGGTGCTCGCTAAGACGGGAATTTGTAATATTCGACTTCTAAGGGGTTGTTTTTGGGGTCGAAAGTTTGTATGAAACTTCGTTACTAAAAATGCTAGGAGTCTCAAATTTTGCATAGACGTCACTAGGACGTAGTCATGGAGACAAAAAATAATAATAACATAGTTATCACGCGGGTGAAACCGCGAGCGGGCCGCTAGTAAATATATAAAAGGAAATAAGTGTTAAAAAAATTGTCTAAACAATAAGTTTATAAGCCTAAAAAAAACAAAAAAATAAAAAATAAAAGAATATTTTACCATACTATCCAAAAATTGATTAAGCACCACAACCATCACAGAAATCGGTTAGGCCAAACAACGTAACACTTCCTTCAATAATAAATTGATGGGCGCACAGAGCACTTTAGTGATTTGAATGGAACAGCATCTAGTCGATCTCGGTTGTTGATCCACCGTCAACAACAGTCGTTAGAAACAGAGGTTTGCCTCTACAATTTTGATTGCTTGCTGTTAGCCACAACGCTACATGTAGTCTTCCATTTTGAATATTCACTTGTAAATACCTATAGGTTACTAGTACTTATAGATCCGATTATGATCAAAATATGCAAAGACAACAATGTTTCATATTATTGACTTACAAAATGTTTGTAAAATAACACATCTTTCTGATCGGCAATAAATATTTTTATATAAAATATGGTTTTTATTAGTTGTTGAAATAAAAGTAGAGATCTTGCGATAAAACTGTATATTAAAATTAATACAATATTTAGTAGTGCACAAGCAAAATGGCGGACCGCGGAAGAGAGAGAAAGCCTCTGTCTTATGACAAGTACTTAATATGACGTATTTTAGCGCAGGCGTCCCTCATTTCAACATTAGTAAATATAAAATGTAATAATGGAGTGTATAATAATTTATTAGATTTATACATAAAATTAAATAGAAACACACACAACCTTGTGACATAATTATAAAGTGACTACACTCTTTTTCCCGTTTACCAGAGACAACCTAGTGGAACGTAGTGTTAAGACACTCCTTTCCCCATGCACCATTAAATACAAATGTACCTAATTTTCGAGACATTGTATGATAAGTGGCGAAGCTCAGCGCCATGTTTTATCTTGTTACTAGACTAAGAAAACGAAAATTATTTGTTCTTCCGAGAGGGATTTATATCGAACGACATTGTTGCGCCAAAATCTTAATAATATGAAATTTTCTACATACCAACATACATAAATACACAATAAGATAGCAAATACTCGTACGCTATATAATTTGACAAATGACCTTACAATAAATAATGTTTATTCCATTTAGGCCTAAAAATTTTAGCGACAAAGCGAAATAAACGTGCCGATACAAAAAAAAATACTTTCTTATAGCCAAATAAGCGTCGCCAGAACGTCTATAGCACTGTTCATTCATCTTTTTCACATTATTCTTCATACATTCATTCATAAAATTCTCTTTTGTCATCCCATAGCGTTTCTAGTAGGATCGATTTTTCGAAATTTATTACACTTAACAGCAGGTAGTTTTGAAGTACTTGATTTTTTAGAACTGACCTCTATCTAGTACAAATTCTATTTCATTCATAAGAATGTATGGAAACGACTCTAACGCCTACAAATTCGTTGCAGGTATTTAAAGATCGATATGTTTTATGGGATTTGAAAGAGAATGTGAGATTGAATGACGGTGAATGGCACAGTGGGGAATGCGTTTGGTTTGCAAATTATATGTGATGGTTTGGGGGTTAGAAAATTGTCCAAAGGTTTTTTATTTTCTTAGTGAAGAGAATTGGTGCAGAGGCACAAAGTGTGACTGTAAACGCGACGGTTCCAATTGGGAAGATTAATTAGGTTGCCACTTTTATAGGGCAAGTGAGGCTGTGAAAAAAAATAGATATATTCTTTTAAAATATCATAAATATAAAATCAACAAGCTAATCTAAGCACACTTAAATCATTTTCCATCACATTCAATCCTTACTAATCCCGAATACATAACGCGTCTGGGATTAGTGTTGCCGTAATCCCAGAAAATAACATTAATCCCGCGGAATTGCTCGGATGTCAACACGCACTCAGTAGAAACGCTTTTTACCTGTTTCCTAACATGGACTGTATCAAATAGCCTATTTTGTAACCGTCAGAATGTATGCTATGCTGTATTATTTAGTTAGTTAAATTTTTTTTGGTTAAATACAAGTTTTTTTAGTTTCACGCTGTATCTTGCACGTAGCAGGGTAGGTAGAGGGAACCTGGGAACCTAATGTTATGTCACTCCCGTTCTGTTCGCTGTTTTCTGCAGATTTTTGAAGGCATTGTGTTTGCATTTAATATTTTCATTTAAATTCAATATTAAACTCTGGTAACGAGATAATGTGCGGCGTTGCGTTCCGTCACTCAGCACACAATGCCTCCAGAATTCAGAAAAAAGTGGTCAAACGAACTGTCATAATGGGTATGGAGTGTCTTGACACTTTCATACTTTCACATCACTTACTTATTGTATGTAAAGATTTAAGTATAAATTTATTGTAAGAGACTCGGTTCTCCACTTTCTACCCTTTAAATATATGTGTGCTAGATGTTGTGCTAGATGGTATAACGTCAACGTTTTATCGATTAGTTCCATAATTTTAGCTGATTATTTTAATTTTCGTTATATCTATCGATCTAAAAACTACAAACAATTTTTTTTCCCAAAAGAGATATAATGATATTTTTTTTCATAAAAAATTGCCGCCGTAAAAAAAATGTTTGCAGTACATGACATTCAAGTGTGTATCGTACTTAACCCTTCAATTGTCGGCGATCCTTTAAGCGCGCATCGACATATCGGCAACCTTTTATACTTTAGACGTAAAACCGGCAAATTTAGACACGTCTCGGGAAATGATCGCAGTACCTACTGAATGGGATGTCGGGATAATTGATTTTGATCGATTGAGATAATATCTGTCGGTACTCGCTATTCGTAGTAGGTCGTATTGTTAATATTGCGGCAAATGAACAGACGTTTATTGCCAAAAGAGTTCAAGATATTTCTCTCAATTAGGCACTTTTTTGGAAATGATCATGGCGTATAAGCAAATATATAGAACGTTATCATCTTTGTCAACCTGTAAAAGAAATGACGATGTCACAGTCTTTTAATATTATTGGCATACTATTATATTTTTTTTGGATTTATAAAAATTGCTGAATTCTTCTTGTTGTTACGTTCCCATTTTCGTCTCTGATTGCCTTATCGATATGAGTCTTATATTGTTGAAGTTCTTTTCGATAATGATCCACCAGAACACAGGTGGCTCTATTTTTTATAAAGAAAAATCTTGAAATGCTATTTATTCTTTTATTTCTACTTGGTTTTAAAAATAACTTTTAAGAAAACAAAAGTCAGAAAGAACATTTATTTAATATTAAATAAAACTCTACAAAGAATACAAAACACAAGATTAAATCCTGTTCACGGAATTTAAATAAAATTTCAAATTAAAATTATAACCGAGAGCTAGGAGAATGAAATTAGAAAAAAGTATTAGAACAAGAAAATTGCATTTAAAAGTAAAAATGGGAATGGTGAAAAAAATATAAAGCCGGTGCCGTGACTATTGTTAATTATCCAGTCCTAGATAAAAGAAAACTTATCAGACTTCGAGTAGATATCACATTTTGCTGCGCAAAAGAAGAAAAAAATATTTAATCTGTGTATGGGTATTTTTTTATATCCCACATATAGCATGGGAGGCAAAGAGAAGATAGTACAGGGTGAGTCATATTGAACTTTCCGATTTCAATAAGGTGTGTATTAAAAACAAAGCGACATGCAGTAAAAATTATTTTATTGTTTGAAAGCACATAACATGCAGTTTTAATTTAGTTGGTTTTAAAAATGATATCCTGTAAATGTCTACCTCCATTGACCACACACTGCTGAAGCCTTTCCCGGAAGTTGTCCATTACTCGTCGAGTCATATTCAGCGGAATAGCATTGATTTCTTCCGTGATTGCAGCCTTCAGTTCATCGATGGTTCGGGGACGATGCGTGTACACCTTTTCCTTCAGGTAACCCCAGAGAAAGAAATCGCAGGGGGTTAAATCAGGTGATCTCGGCGGCCACCCAACGTCATCTCGCAAAGAAATGAGATGACCGGGAAACATTTGTCGCAGGATTTCCATTGAACGCCTGGATGTATGGGCTGTAGCACCATCTTGTTGGAACCAGATGTTATCGTTGTCATGATTCTGCGTTAATTCCTCCAATTTATGTATTGTATGTATTAGCTTAAGACAATGCGTTCACCACTTTCCGCCTATTGTGAGACATGTATGTTAAGTGGTGGAACTCAACGCTTTGTTTTGCTACCAGAGCAAGGAATACTATAATTTCATTCCCCAGTACGGAAAAATTTAAGGATTTACTCCTGCAAATGAAATTGAACTCAAGACCTTCACATTTACAATCAAATGCTTTCCCAATGCGCCATGATGGCTGATGGCTTCAGTTAAAATTATTTTTTTTATGTTTCTTACATATTATGTCTCAAATTGTATATATGTTGATGGGTACTAGATGACATTATCTATATATATAAAATCGAAAGGTCACTCACTCATCACGAAATCTCAGAAACTACATGTGTTAGGAATCTCAAATTTTGCATAGGAGTTATTTATAGGACGTAGGTGCTCGCTAAGACGGGAATTTGCAATATTCGACTTCTAAGGGGTTGTTTTTGGAGTCCAAAGTTTGTATGAAACTTCGTTACTACAAATGCTAGGAGTCTCAAATTTTGCATAGACGTCACTAGGACGTAGCCATGGAGACAGAAATTAATAGTAACATAGTTCACGCGGGTGAAACCGCGAGAGGGCCGCTAGTATTTTATATATACTAAAACTACTTTTCATACAAAATAATAACATAAAAAGAATCCCATTATAATTATAGCTAATTATACAACGCTCTGCTCTCGACGTTGCCCGAGGTATGGGATTATACAAACAAAGCAATATTTATGTTTGTACACAGCTTCATACGACACGTGCCGCATCTGATATCTTAATTATAAAGTGTAATGGGGGCTAAATATATTTTCTATTTGTAAATATTTTTATTAAAATAATATCTATTTTATTGAAATAGTTGAATAAATGTTAGTTTATTATGTGGGGCAGCCGGACTGCGTCTGGCAGTAACTGCAACAGTTTAGGATTCGATTCCATCTAAGGGTTCTGAATTATTTTCATGAATGAACTCAATACACATGTACTCAATACATATGTTAGAAAAAAAACAAAAAAACCGCCTTTTTAGCCCATAATATTTTTCCGTCCGATTGATATTAAATACTATTACTTTTATGTTCATTGATAGCTAAAAAATATTTATACCTAAATATAATATAAAATTTTGATAACTATATATTAAATGGCAACCCATCATCATAAAAACCGATATCAATATCGCTTAACCTTCAACTATGGACGTGATTTTTTTATAACATACATATGGACGTCGGGTCTGTCAGACCAGTGTATTTATTGGTCATATTCCGGTTGTTTTTTAAAGGAAGAAGACAATTTTATATTTTAGTTTACATGAATAGCCTCAAATCAAGCAAAATCAATATAAATAAAATCGCTTTTTATTAAAGTTTACGCATCACAACGATTTAAGTAACTTAAAGTCACAATTTCAGTCTTTGGCCACGTGGGATGACTCTTAAGAAAATAATACTATAAAAAAAAGACAGATAATAAAATAAATATTTTTTTAACAAAATATAAAGTCTAACAAATAAAAAAAATAAAGAAATTACATCTTATGTTCTAAAATAAAAATTTTGACAACACCTCAAGATAAGGTATTATTGAACATCGATACACAATGGCTTTCAACATTGTAGGCAAACAGGACGATTGCAGTCAACATAAGTATGTGTTGTGTTTCTATATATCTTTTGGGGGCAAAGTGTACATGTTTTTCAAGATCCCAAAACTATTTTTTTTTGCTTCATGTTCAATAAATGATAGATCAGATCGCGAAACGCGAGTCAAAGTCATTCTCAATTCTTAGAGTAGTTTAGTATACGAAACGCGTCTTTTTATTTGATAAAGTGCTATTTTCTTTATAAAATGTCGTCGTCCAATTCTTTTGTTTGATGTTGATTATAAAGTACCGATATTTTTGTCCCTGACGTGCTAGGTCGATCATTTTTTCCATTTTATCATAAAAACTAAAAAAAATCTATCTTTTTTAGGTAAATTATATTTATATTACTAAAATATATAACAAACAATGCCAAATAATATATGATATAAAACAATAAAAACATTTGAATACAAATAATACAATTAAAATATTAAAGTATATTTTGTAATATTATAAAAATATATGGTGTTTTGAAATCATTCATGTATGGGAAACATGGACGTCGGGTCTGACAGACCCAGGCCCCGTTTAGAAAGTTAAATACTCACGTGTTTTGAACCCAGAGACACAACCACTGCTATCTACATTCATTTTGTCATTAACACGAAAGGTACTGAGAGACTCAGTGGCGGAGGTCACCGAGAAGTGGCCGATTTGTAGAATTCGTAGAACTGTCTGGTCTGTCAGACCCGACGTCCATACTTAAAGGTTAACGGTAATAGCACATCCGTTGCCCAGTGACTTTCAATTCGATATACTTTAAACACCCTCTTCATTAGCTATAGAGGCAGATATTATATGGTAGTAGCAGGTGAGTCCAGTCAACCATGTAAATAGTATTTTTTAATCAACAATCTATACGTTTTTTAATAGAACTTGTTTGGAAATGACCCCTAGTGGTGGAGGGTTAGATGTTTTAATTTTAAGATAATATAACAAATATTTGAAAAAAAAAACACAGTGTTACCACTAAGTCTCCTTTAGTGTCCTATTAAAAGTGTAATCTAGAAAAATATAAATATCTCTTAGTGACGAAAAAATTAGTTTCTTCCAAATTTTGTTACTTCTTCGAAATATTACTATCTATGTAAATAATGGCAAAAAAAATTTTTGAAGCAAGAGTAACCGGTAAAAGAGGTAAGGGAAGATCTCAGTTGACATTCAAGTATACAGTAATTGATACTGTATACCTGAATCACCGAGGAGTTCAATCATACTGGAGGAAGGTTACGTAGAAAGTAAGAAGTGCATAAGACAAAAGAGGAGTGACCTTACCGTTTGGCTCTCTATTCTGTCTGGCTACCCAATTAAGGATAAATAGTGAATCTAAAAAGGCACCTATTTCAAAAATATAGAAAACAAAAATAAACATGATATATAAATGAGTCTTATCAAGAAATGGCTTCTCGCGCTAGTCACTATCACGTAGGTACCAAACGTAAATATTTTAACATTTGGACCAACATAACATTTAATTTGCGAAGGTCTAAACCTCTAAAGTCTTTTAGAGAATAATAAAAGTCATGTAGACAGTAAAAAATTGGATATACCTACATATGTATGTACATGTGGATGTACATGTATGTGGATAGAGGTTTATATATTTTTTATCATTTTGTTTTTCATCTTCACGCTGCATCCCACATTTAGCGGTGTAAGCAGATAGAGCCTAATATTAAGACACTCCGCTCTCCACTTTCCACTAAATTCTGGGGCATTGCGTGTTGCGGGGATTGATAATAATAAAATAGCCAAAATATTTGCCGGGAAAAAATATCTTAAGTGTGCATATTACAGCAGGTTAAAAAGTAGTAATTTAATGAAATACTAAATACAATATTGCCAAGTGTGCATGTGGCAATTTCAAATCGATTCCCGGTCAGGGGAATATTATAGTATATTTTCTTTTTTTAATAAGAATTACAAAATTATGACTAGGACTGACTCTACATATATACAGTTAAATGAAACAAATATCAATTTTTTTTTGATTGATTAAGTAACATAGCGGTAATGATCCATACCATGATAAAGAGTGTAGTGATTAATTACTGCCCTTGTTCTAACTTTATATCGAAAATCCATTAAAAGAGCAACAGAAAAGTGGACCAAATTTTAATATCATTATATAAAGTATTCATGAACCTACTGAGGATAAAAAATATTTTAAACGAGTTTTTAACATACTCGTACACAAAAAAAAACATGACTAAAATGTTTCAAAAATAGGTAAGTAAGCATTAAAGTTATAATTAACAAAAAAAATCTTATTTTCTTACATTAACACATTTTGAAAAATTAAAAAGCTATTTAATATAACCTACTATATTATAATAATTATGTTTACACTTACCAATGTTTTATGTTGAATAGAGCAAACCACATCGAATTTTGTCTCGCATCTTTCAAATTTGTATTTACTACAATGATATTTAATTTAACATCATTTATTATAGTAAAAATTGCTCTACCAATACTACATTTGACTAAGAGTAAGCTAGTTTCAAATTAGCACAATGCCCTAAAGGTCTTTTCGATGAAATCTCATAAATATGTATGTGGGTCGTCCATTTATTGCTCCCAGGATTCAAAACGTGACTCGATAACTTGTAATGTAATATTTTCTTATTGATATACTATGAAAAAGTTTCATTGGCAGTCTTGAATAATAAACGCTTTTTTTTGTTTATATGTTCTTTATTGCACATAAAACATATAAGAAATACAAAATTAAAAGTTTAGTTAGCAAAGGGGGTTAATTATGACTTAAATAAAAAAAATCTAGAATACTAAAATAATATTTTTATTACTATTTTATAATATAAAACTTGTTAAGCTTATAAATGTATACAATATATTAAAATAAATCGATGTTTCAGTACAAACAGCAAATATCTGAAACGTTGCAACTTTCGCACAAAATAAATAAAAAGCCAATTACCGGACGTAGCTCGCGCTTGCACACTCGTACTGTAATAAATAAACAAAACTTTGATTTCAGTTTGTTTTGTATCTGTTAGTTCATATCTTATGAATATTTGACTATATGTACACATTTTTGTAGAAAATTTAAGTACTTATAAGTTACTCCGTTCTCCATTTTTCCATTTTTTTTTATTATAAGGATATTTATTATTTGATAATTTAAAATAAAATATATATATTGTTAGCGTATTCGTGTAAAACAGGGTAGATGTAGGTGAAAAAGGATTTAAAATCAACAAACATATCTATATATATAAAAGGACTTGTCCTCACTGACTGAGGTAAGACGCACGCACAGCCGTAACTGCTGTGCGTACAAACGTGAAATTTGGACAGATGTTTACTTTCGTAATCTGGACATCCACTAAGAAGGGATTTTGAAAAATTTTAACCCTAAAGGGGTGAAACAGGGGTTCAAAGTTTGTATGGAAAAAAAATTAAATCGGCACCAATTTTTATAAAATTTGAAATTTAGATTTTTAAAAGTATTTAATTGAACACGTGTTTCGTCATTTTCTAGAATTCTCCCCCTAAGGGTGCAAATAAGGGGTTGAAAGTTTGTATGGAAAAATTCTTAAATCGCCACCGATTTTTATAAAATTCGATATTTAGACTCTTAAAAATATTTAATTGAACATGTGCTGCATGGTTTTCTAGAATTCACCGCCGAAGGGTGCAAATAAGGGGTTGAAAGTTTGTATGGAAAAATTCTTAAATCGCCACCGATTTTTATAAAATTTGAAATTTAGACTCTTAAAAATATTTCATTGAACACATGTTTCATGGGTTATTAGAATTCCCCCTAAATACGCAAGCGAAGCTGCGCGCGTCCGCTAGTATAGTATATGTGTTTTAACGTGTTTTTATTAAAAAAACATTAACCGCTTCCGATTAAAATGTTTTTATAAATATAACAGAAAAATAATTACTTACTACTAAAAATAAAGAGGAGAAATTAAGAAAAATGTAGAAAATATCATAAGCCAAAAGTAAAATTTAGTAATTAACGCAGACGAAGTCATAGGTTAAAACTTGTCTACATTCAAAATACTTGCACAGCAAATCGTTCACACATCGTACACTTTATTATTATTCGATATCCATAAAATTTCGTTACGTCGTCACATATATAGAGGCAGGTGTAAATTGATCGAAGTTAACATCACGTTAAATGACTTCGATATAATCATTATTGGTTTGTTTAAATTGGATTTTTTTAATATTTGCATAGGGTCTTCCATGGCAAACTGAGGCGGTTAGTTCCGCTTCTCAACACGCATTGTGTTGAAATCGGGAAATGGAGTATCTTAGTACTAGGTTTGTTCAGCTTTGCCGCTGGAGTTCATGGTAGAATCTCATGGTATCCTTAGCCATAAGTGGCAAATCCCATAAGGCTTTGATTTGAACTCAATGTAACGCACGTTTAAAGTCATACACGTGTCAAATTAATTTAAATTATTGTTTCTTTCTGTAAAACTATTTCATACAAAATAAATAATAAACTTTAATGAAATATTATGATATGAAGTAGTTTTGTTAGTTTACGTTGCTATTTTCAGTTTGAACTTTAGTTTCTACATTTGGGATCTTGAAACTATGCAAATATATTGAATTGAAAAGTTATATTTAATTATGTCATACTTGTAATAGTATTCAAATTAGTATTGCAATAGTTTATTTTTGAATCTCGCGGCTACGCCTACACCATATTGTTAATTTTTAGTTATTCAGTTTCTTCATAATTTTTCTTTCGAATTGAGGGTAAATTCCCAAATAAACATTCCTAATACATTTAAATCCACAACCCACCATTTATTTTTTCAACGTTATTTTTTAGTAGTTTAGTTTCTTATTCTTTAACAAAATAAAGCGCGGCGTAGAGTTCCTCCACTAAACACGCGATGTCTTGAAATGGGGGAAATGGGAACTGCATGATACACCGTGAAGTTTACAAAAAAATATACACATTTCTCACCGATGACGTCGCTAAAAATAATTGAATGACAACGACATTTACCAAATATGGTAATAATAACGATAGTTCCAAAAACTAATAATTAACATAAAATTTAAATTTCTGATTTCGCATTCATCATAACAGCTTGTAGCGAATTCAACGGAACGACTGTCCAGAACGAATCCCGTTGCAAACTTTTCAAATACACTTTTCAAACAAAATTTAAATTTCCATTTATCAAGGATCAAACCCGATCCATTCGTTCCACTAGCAAATGATATTGCATTGTATTGTACTATTCACCTATTGCGGTAAAAGAGCGTAAGTTTTTAAACTACAATGACACGAAAATAAGCTTTAATACAAAGAAATATAGTCTAAATTAAAATAATCTTCAATTTACAGCTTCAATACTAGATTTTTTAGAAATTGAAATAAGCAAAATAACTGCTGTATAACTGAATGCTTAAGAATCAATTTCGTATACTTACAATTGACTAACAAAATCTACTGACAATCGAACTGACATAACTGACAATATTAAACGTAATGAAAAGAATATTTTAAATACATAATATTAGGGTTAAAAATCAAATTACATATTTATTTGAACTGGTGACATACGCTTTGATAGCCGTGACCTATTAGCAATGACAAAACATACGGTTGTCAGCATGATAGTGGATTTATTATGGGGTAGATTTTAGTGGTACCACGACCCCTATTAATATTAAACTAGGGTTGAGTTTCATACAAATTTTCCAACCCCCCAAATTTAATTGTGTTGCAAATAATTAGAAGAAGCGTAACAAGGGTTGGTTTTATTTGTTGTTGCAATGAAATTATGCTCTTGTATTGTATTAGTTGAATCAACAGCTTGGTTACTTATTTTAATAACAGATTAAATAATGTAACCATTTCGGTTGTTTGATTTAACTTGTATTGAGGTCGTTGTGGCGCGGTGGGATAGCGACTGTACATGGGATGGTAATGTGTTCGATTCCCAGTCGAGGCAAGGAGTTAGAATATAGTATTTAAACAATAAAGGAGTCTTGAGAATTTATGAAAGATACGAAAATCTATCTAACATACAGTTACATTAGTATATTTGGACTCGAGAACAATCAATCCATGTAAACATGTTTAATTTTTTCTTAGCTTGAAACCTTATTTGTATTCTTTTAAGCGTAATTTCCACTTTACAAAATCTCTCCTTAATACTCCTATAGACTCTCCAAGAGTCTCTTGGATTCGACTGGCTGTCAGTCACTCAGTCAATAATGGATGCATACATACATAATAATGTATAAATCGATTACGGTGGCATCGTATTCCGCCACTAAATACGCAATATTACGAAAATTGGGCGTAGAGCAGAAGAAACGGATAGTTTGAACACTAGGTTCCCTCTACCAACCATGCTATACCTAAAAAAGCGCGAATCTGCAAAAATATATAGATAAATAATTAACAAACTAAATGACGCAAATTATAAACAAATAATAATTTCCCACCCCACTCGGCTACCAACAGAGTACTAATACAAATAAATCAGTTCAACAATTGCACACACTTAATGACAGCTCGAAAGTAAAGAAGAAATGATGAAAAACAAATTCTAAATGGTTTCCTAGTTCAAATAGATACCGTTGTAGTGCCGCGTGGCGCTATACAACTTTCGCTAGACAGCTCAAAAAGCTCCAAAACGAAAGCTTTAACAATTTTCAACTTTATTACATAGTAATATAGACAAACTTTATATTACCAAGCGTAAATAAATACACTATAGATTAGTAAGAGACTAAAGTTCGAATATAAAACAATGTTATATTTACCTATAATGGAACTGATTTTAATTCTTATTTCCATAATGATAGAGTTCTTAATATTTTTATGGAATGGATATCAAATTTGGTCCATTTTCAGATGCACGCGTCCTCCCATAGATAATAAATGGTTTCGGCAAATAATTACTTTATTTGATTTTGGATGGATGATGGTCGCCGGCAAATACACCCTCGTGGGAGCTTGTGGGGGTTAGCTTACGTTTTATTTTTGATTTTATAATTGAATGACAGTGTTATATTCAAATTTGGAAGTCGATAATAATATTATACGTTATATGATGACGTACGGAACTTTTACACTATTAGAATCTATAATCTACATGTGTATGATAATTGTGGATTCGGTTTCTGATAAAAAAGAAAGAAAAGAAGAAGAAGAAAAGAAAAGTTTTTGCTTTGGTAGAAAATATCTGTACTGATTTTTTAAAAGCTCTTTGTTCTTTGGACGCGCTAATTTCAGAATGTACAGAAATTTCAATCGTTTTGATGAAATCACCGTACCTGCAGTCGGAGTTACCTCGACTATTTAGTGTATGGCATGTCTGTCACAACTCTTAGTTATTTCCATTTGTTCCATATATTAATAATTGTATAAAAAATATAAAAATCAATATAATTCAAAAATATTCAAAAAACTGTTTATTAAATCTAGTACGTTAACGTTAGCTACTCCATTCCTGCAACAAGACGACACCTTTATATGAAAAAGTAAACGTAAAAATATTTTTCCAATATACTTCTGCTGAATACAAAATTATCTCAGATTGTTTGTTGAAATTTAATATTTCGTTAATGAAGTCCTATTGGTAGACCTGACGTTGTGATATAAAAAGGAGTCAATCTTTAACAGAGCCAGAAGAAATACAAGAGGTAGGTAGCTACTTAAAATAGAATACGACTATAAAATTTAGCGTTGAGTGGAAGTCTGGAGCTGAGATCCACCACTCAACACGCAATGCCTCCAGGATTCGGTGGAAAGTGGGGAACGAAAGTGTTTTAATGGGAACAGGGTGTCATAACATTAAATTCCTCGGTTTTATCTGCCCTGCTAAAAATACGGAATACAGAGTGGAGCTAAAAAAACATAAAAAATATTCTACCTATCTAATCGTTATTAATGAATTTTAATTTGAAATATTTTTAGAAAATTCATATTTGCTTATAGATAGATGAATAATAGAATTGTTGACGATCACAAAGGGCGTATTGTCACTAGGTATGTCAATGAGATCTCGAAATTCCAAATCCCCTAATAAAATTAGTAATGACATTCTATTTGGTACCCTTCAAAATTTCGCCACCGCTCCTCCGACATTCCACACAGAAATCAAACAAGAGATTATAAATCGTAGAATTTTTATTTATTGCTAACAAGCGATTATTATGAAAATATATTTTTGTCATCATTAATTTTATATACATTTTTATCTTTAATAAATTATCTGTATTTACATTTCTTGCCAAAATTACGAATAAACATTAAATATTTCGCCCATTTGATTTCATGCAACAATAACGTATTTGCAAAGTTTTCAAAATAGTCGTAAATTAACTTTCATTAACATATTGATTTTTAAAAGATATAATAAATGGAATTACGTCATTATTACAATAAATGAGCTATTTTTTCTTCAAAATACAAATATTATCGATTCAATAATACAAATACTTTTTTTTCTATAAAGTTTACCAATAAGTAATTTTGAAAGTATATTATAAATAAGGAATGGAAAGTCTCAAGAGTATCGAGACAGATTTTGTACTTCAAAATTATTGTCATTATCACTAACTACGTCTATTTGTTCTTGGTCGTTTTCACAAGACGCTGAATTAATTTTGGAGCAGGATGCCTTTGAGCAACAACATTTCTTGGCTCTTCCATCACTAGTCATTGGGCTTTCCTCTTTCTTCAATTTAACGCGGCGGTTTTGGAACCAAATTTTTACTTGTTTTTCTGAAAGTTTTAGTCTTGAAGCGATTTCAATTCTTCTCAGTCTAGATAAATACATGTTCGTAGAAAATTCTCTTTCAAGTTCCAATAGTTGAGTGCCCGTGAAGGCAGTGCGGATACGCTTGCTGGAATCTTCTTTAAGAGGTAAACGTTTCAAGTCCTTTGAATATCCAGGAAGTAGTTCTTCTTGATGAGCCAGAGGTGGGCTTGGAGTGCCATTTCTACTTTCACTCGACAATGAAGGTGACCTCTGACCTTGACTCTTAGAAGGCGACGTAGCTGCAGATTTGTAGGGATGGTGTAAGTATGGTGACACCGATTTCTTTCTTCGTCTAACAAAAGCTTCTTGTTCTTCAGATTTCACGTAACTTTCAAACTGATGACTATCGCCTTGTATCGGTTCATACACTGGTGGACGAGGCAGTTGATGAATGAGTGGGTATCGAAAATTTAGATGTTCCAAAAA
Organism: Heliconius melpomene rosina; assembly: GCF_056956725.1. Lineage (NCBI taxonomy): Eukaryota > Metazoa > Arthropoda > Insecta > Lepidoptera > Nymphalidae > Heliconius > Heliconius melpomene. Next base: position 9,871,608 of record NC_140406.1, on the reverse strand, counting down.
CGGTCTGAACAAATCTGGAGCACGTTGTTGATGCTGCAGCCCCAAACTCAGCAAATTGTTCAAGCTTCCTGGGTAAGGGTACGGTAGAAATTTTGGCCTAACATCCATATGATGGCTCATAAGGTTCGTGTATGTTTGTATCGGATCACTTGTCATTTCAGCATTTTTGCAATCTTTCGTTTCACTTATTAACGCGTCTACCAAAAATGATCGTGACATGTTGAGAACTACTCACTATGGCGTTCGCCTTGTGACTGATTAAGCAGGGTGAGATCTCCTAAAGTAACAATTATAAAAACTACCCCCACTTAGAGCACCCTATTGTAAATAAACACAATGGCCTCACTCGAAGCGTTTTGGCAATTATTTGGCCCGTCCCACCCTTTTGTCGGCGAGCCGTCAGCCCCAGTGTTAGTAAAGAAAAAAAAACTGTATTCTTATGAATGGAACATTTTAGTAGCTATGAATAATTTTGTATGGGTTCCTAACATCCCTTATATCTGTCTCATTAAACTCAATTTGGTATCTGTTTAGGTCGACTGATGTATCAAAACTGGATATTTAGTTTTTAGATGAATTAGTAAAAAATTTTAAAAAATAGTTTATACTGAATAAATTATTGATTTAGATTTTGCAGCAAATGATGGACTTTTTAAAACTTTGATTAAATAAGTAAAATCTAACTACAGTTTTATAAACATTATTGTCATAAATATGATTAATAATTGACCATATACATATTCTTTCTAAAAATAATAAAAATTTTAGAACTTAAAATATCAAAACGTTTAAATCCATAATTCCAACTGAACATTAATTAGGTATGAATACCCTATAATATGAGCCGTATGCTGTACACGTGATTTTGATACTCGTTCAGAGAAATGGAAGGGTGGGAGCACTAGCCCCGCCCTTAGCTACCCTTATTAAAGAACTAGTTTATGAAATATTAAAAGGGTGAATAATATTGTTATATTAGTAATTGTGAATCAATTCATGTTATTATCATGTCAAGAATAATTTAAGTGCAAGTTGAAAGTAACTATACGGTTGAACGTTAAGTGATATGGGATGGGATGCTGTGCTGTACCATATTTAAATCTCTGTATACAACTGGTTTTCATATTTAATAAAGAAATTGTAAGAATTTGTCACATGATGTCTTCATAAGGCAGTGAAGATGAAGCTGTATATCCTATCCTATCCTATATCTTATAAAACAAAGTCGCTTTTTGTGTCTGTCTGAACTTTCTAACTCTTCTTCTTCTAAACCACCCAACGGATTTGGATGCGGTTTTCACCATTAGGTCGAGTATTTCTCAGGGAAGGTTTATATATAGTTTATTATTTGTACATTCTTATGTAAATTAACATAAATACGATAAATGTGTATAAAGTCCTACCCGCTGAGACACTTTGGCGCATGCGCTGCTTTAATGGTAAATACTACATGAAAAATATGTACTGGAGTATTGTTCCTCTTAATAAGATCTACAAAAAAGTCCGCGATGGCATATTCGTATCTTTTAAGAATAACGTGTAGTGATCATATTTCTGTCTAAAAATAGTAATTTCAATATATTTTTTATTGTGAGGGATATTTTTCCATAATGGTATTAATCCTTATCCTTTAAAATACTTTATTAAATTTCTACGTTAAACGAAGATAAAATTTGCTTTTTAAACTATTTCGAAATTGCGAATAGTTTTAGAGAAAAACGCATTTTATTATTGACACATCACGCCGTTCACACATTAACTGCATCGAGTCAAGTTTCACTTATCCCTTACTCTCAGCATATAAATAAGTATATTAGTTACGTTAGCCATTTAATGTAGATCACAACTGGCTTTTCTGTTTTTCATTTTAATAAGTACTTTAGAAGTTGTACAATATCAAAAAATCCTTGCTGCGAAACGGCTCGCCACTCGCCATGTGTCCGCCGCGCCCACCTGCCTTACACGCATCGGTGGTTCAGTGGTAGAATACTCGCCTGCCACGCGGGCGGCCCGGGTTCGATTCCCGGCCGATGCATTCTATTTAATTTTCGTCACAGGCAGCCACGTAGTGCTTGCTTTTCATCAGGGACAGAATACCCTCTTCAGCATTAACCACAAGCTCGGAAAAAAAACCCGTTTGCACGTATTGGATAATTCGAGTTGAATGTATTATTTAATGTCATTTAACTATCTAAAAATAGTAATTTAAATATATTTTAATAAGTACTTGAAAAGATTAGTAGCACAGATTTAAAATTACGGTACCTACTAAAAAATCCTTGCTGTGTAAAACAATTGGAAAATCCTTATTGAAACTACGAAAATGCGGGTTGCATTAGGGTTTAATTAATTTTCACATTATCTTAAGTGCTTTGCAAACATACATTATATGAATAATACAGTAGTAAAAGCGGGCGAAGCCGCAATAGGGTCGCTAGTATCTTATAAAACAAAGTCGCTTTTTGTGTCTGTCTGAACTTTCTAACTCTTCTTCTTCTAAACCACCCAACGGATTTGGATGCGGTTTTCACCATTAGGTCGAGTATTTCTCAGGGGAGGTTTATATATAGTTTATTATTTGTACATTCTTATGTAAATTAACATAAATACTATAAATGTGTATAAAGTCCTACCCGCTGAGATACTTTGGCGCATGCGCTGCTTTAATGGTAAATACTACATGAAAAAAATGTACTGGAGTATTGTTCCTCTTAATAAGATCTACAAAAAAGTCCGCGATGGCATATACGTATCTTTTAAGAATAACGTGTAGTGATCATATTTCTGTCTAAAAATAGTAATTTCAATATATTTTTTATTGTGAGGGATATTTCTCCATAATGGTATTAATCCTTATCCTTGAAAATACTATATTAAATTTCTACGTTAAACGAAGATAAAATTTGTTTTTTAAACTATTTCGAAATTGCGAATAGTTTTAGAGAAAAACGCATTTAATTATTGACACATCACGCCGTTCACACATCAACTGTATCGAGTCAAGTTTCACTTATCCCTTACTCTCAGCATATAAATAAGTATATTAGTTACGTTGGCCATTTAATGTAGATCAAAACTGTCTTTTCTGTTTTTCATTTTAATAAGTACTTTAGAAGTTGTTACAATATCAAAACATCCTTGCTGCGAAACGCGCCCCGCGACGTTTTAATTATTCAAGTGCGTCATGAGCAGTCATCGGTGGTTCAGTGGTAGAATGTTCGCCTGCCACGCGGGCAGCCCGGATTCGATTCCCGGCCAATGCATTCTATTTAATTTTCCTCACAGGCAGCCACGTAGTGCTTGCTTTTCATCAGGGACAGAATACCCTCTTCAGCATTAACCAGAAGCTCGAAAAAAAGAACCCGCCCGCTGTAGAGGCATAGCACTGAAGATTTAGATGCGTTTGCACGTATTGGATAATTGGAGTTGAATGTATTATTTCAGCGCGATATATTTGGTTTCATATTTTTTGTAGTAGTTATTAGTAGGTAGGCTTTTGTTTATAATTTCTTCCGTTTAAAAATAGTCATTTAACTATATAAAAATAGTCATTTAAATATATTTTAATAAGTACTTGAAAAGATTAGTAGTACAGATTTAAAATTACGGTACCTACTAAAAAATCCTTGCCGAGTTAAACAATTGGAAAATACTTATTGAAACTACAAAAATGCGGGTTGCATTAGGGTTTAATTAATTTTCACATTATCTTAAGTGCTTTGCAAACATACATTATATGAATAATCCAGTAGTAAAAGCGGGCGAAGCCGCAAGGGGGTCGCTAGTATCTTATAAAACAAAGTCGCTTTTCGTGTCTGTCTGTTGTTTCTAACTCTTCTTCTTCTAAACCACTCAACGGATTTTGATGCGGTCTTCACCATTAAGTCGAGTGTTTTTCGTAGAAGGTTTATATATAGTTTATTATTTGTACATTCTTATGTAAATTAACATAAATACGATAAATGTGTATAAAGTCCTACCCGTTGAGACACTTTCGCGCATGCGCTGCTTTAATGGTAAGTACTACATGAAAAAATATACTGGAGTATTGTTCCTCTTAATAAGATCTACAAAAAAGTCCGCGAGAGCATATTCGTATCTTTTAAGAATAACGTGTAGTGATCATTTTTCTGTCTAAAAATAATAATTTCAATATATTTTTTATTGTGAGGGATATTTTTCCATAATGGTATTAATCCTTATCCTTTAAAATACTTTATTAATTTTCTATGTCAAACGAAGATAAAATTTACTTTTTACAATATTTCAAAATTGCAAATAGTTTTACAGAAAAACGCATTTAATTGTTGACACATCCCGCCATTGACACATCAGCTGTATGTTACTCAAGTTTCACTTATCCCTTACTCTCAACATATAAATAAGATCATTAGTTACGTTGGCCATTTAATGTAGATCAAAACTGTCTTTTACCGTTTTTCATTTTAATAAGTACTTTAGAAGTTGTTATAATATCAAAAAATCCTTGCTGCGAAACGGCTCGCCACTCGCCATGCGTCCGCCGTGCCCGCCTGCCTTACACGCATCGGTGGTTCAGTGGTAGAATGCCCGCCTGCCACGCGGGCGGCCCGGGTTCGATTCCCGGCCGATGCATTCTATTTAATTTATCTCACAGGCAGCCACGTAGTACTTGCTTTTCATCAGGGACAGAATACCCTCTTCAGCATTAACCACAAGCTCGAAAAAAAACCCGCCTGCCTCTATAGCAACGAAGTGTTAGATGCGTTTGCACGTATTGGATAATTGGAGTTGAATGTATTATTTCAGCGCGATATATTTGGATTCACATTTTTTGTAGTAGTTATTAGTAGGTAGGTTTTGGTTTATAATTTCTTCCGTTTAAAAATAGTTATTTAACTATCTAAAAATAGTCATTTAAATATATTTTAATAAGTACTTGAAAAGATTAGTAGCACAGATTTAAAATTACGGTACCTACTAAAAAATCCTTGCTGTGTAAAACAATTGGAAAATCCTTATTGAAACTACGAAAATGCGGGTTGCATTAGGGTTTAATTAATTTTCACATTATCTTAAGTGCTTTGCAAACATACATTATATGAATAATCCAGTAGTAAAAGCGGGCGAAGCCGCAAGAGGGTCGCTAGTTGAATATATTTTTTTAATTCCTTACGCCGTATTCCGCAAATAGAAAAGAGGCCAGAGGGTATGTAGTGTTAAGACACTCGGTTCTCGACTTTCTGCCCAATTTTTGAGACATTGCGTGTTGAAAGGCGGAAGTCGATACCGTAAATTGGTATATCATTTTGATAAAATTTTTTAAAACTGTTGTTTTCATGTTGTCTTTAAAGTGATAATTTTATCAGCATCTGAAAGTAATTCAGATTAGTAAATAAATAGTGGTCTACTTCAAGCGGGCGAAGTCTTGGGAAATAAATCAACAACCTTCGCGTTTACAGTTAGACACTGAGGCGTTCGTTGAGGCCGCTGTGGCCTCAAATTATCTGTTTATTGAATTATTATAGCTGATCGAACTTTATAATGTTTCACGACAGATCCACTATTACCTCGTAATCATTTGATGTATCAACATGACACACCTGGGTATTCTATCCTCCCCCATATCAGCAACCCTTTTCCTATAATGGGTTCGAATCCCAGAAAAAATAAGTTTAAATATACACTGTATAGAGTCTAAATTGAAGGAAATAAAGTATAAAATAGATAATATTTGCTTTATATTGTTATTTTCTATCCATTGTTCGGTCTTATAGTTCGTGATCATTTTTGGCTTCGCCAAATTTTTAACAATAAAAAACTGTAAATAAGATAGTACAGTCGTTTCGCCATTTTTTTTGATAAAAAAATTTGTTGTCATGTTATAAAATGCATCATTGCACTTTTGTATGGAATCTTTTGGAAAAAATTCACAATTATGTAAAGTAATGGGATAAACACGACATTAGTACAAACAAGAAAAACAAGTCTATTACTAGTTATTTTCGTTTTCCAAAAGTTACCAAATCATTTATGGGACAAGGTATATATAAAATGATTTTAAATTGTTTAAAATTTAAATGTAAAATATATTATTAGGCTAGTCGTGGCGCAGGGGTATGTGTGTGCGTACGACTGTAAATGCAACAGGTTGTGGGTTCGATTCCCAGTCGGGGAAATTAAATATTTTCATTTTCTCATTCTGATAACGAAGCAAAGCGCAACGTTCAGTTCCGCCACTCAACAAGCAATGTCTCGAGAATTCAGAGGAAAGTGGGGGACGTTGTGTCACTAGGCTCTCTTAGGCTTAGCAGGGTATGCAGAGAGCAGGCTCTCTCTGCATACCCTGCTAAGTACTGTTTGTATGCAAAGTCTTTTTAATTCACTTTGTATATTTTTAAAATTACATTAGAACCTATAGTAAAGAAAAATATATTAATTTAACCAGATTTCTGGCTTTGTCGTTCCAACATCCGCTATGCCACAACAATACAAACCTAAACTAACTTAACAACCAATCTTTAAAATCCAATTTACCTTACGTTTTAAATTTTTAAACACATTAAAACACAATTACTTTAAGTGGCAAACTTCTAAAATGACAAAAGGCGAAGCGGAAATGCCCATAGAGGTGTAATGACCACCTGCGAAAGTCATTTCATTCACAAATATATGGAATTCTTCGACGCCTCACTGTCTGGCCGTACTTCATTCATGCTAAATCAATGAATGAATTTTTGTATGAGGTTTTGTATTCTATATATGTATTGTATTCTATTCTATGCATTGTATTGTGGAAGATTAGAAATTGATAGTGTAGTATTTTAAAAACGTAGAGCCAAAGATTTTGTGTTATTGTTCTGAACACCTCCGAACTGTTGATTTATTAGTTTTTTTTTCCTTACTTTTCATGTTAAAGTATTTTTTTTATTGGAACGTAACAAGTGTATATCTTATATGGGTATTTGATTTACATAGAGTTTTAAGTAGTTATTTAAATTTGAATATGTGCAAAGGTGATTTAATTGTTATATAAGGCCATCGTGGTTCAGGGGCACAACCGTGCAACTGCAAACGCCATGTTTTTGGGCTCATTTCCCAATCGGGGGAGTGAAATATTTAATATTTTCATTTCTTTGCTCTTGCAATGAGTCAAATCGCGGCGTTGAGTTCCGCTGCTCAACACGTTATGGCTCTTAAATTCGGTGGGATCCGGAAGGGGAATGAACGGAAATATCTTAAATCTTAACGGAGTATGTCTTAATACTAGGTTCCCAGTTTCTACCTACCCCGATACAAGTGGGATGAATAGTTTAAGAAAAAACAAAATAAAAGAGCTTAAGTAAAACGCGTACGTAATAAATTATGATAACAAACCTTTTTCCATGTAAAACAAATCAAGACCTTGTCTAGTGACCAGAGCGGAAAAGCGGCGTTAAGATTCGCCACTCAACAGGCAAAGTCTCGAAAATTGCGGTCGAATGAGCAATGGAGTATCTTAAACTAAAAAATATAAAGTTAATTGTGACACTATTGTATTTTGTTAATAAATTCATTGAAATTGATTCACATGAATTTACAATAGAATAAAAATACAACACTTATTTCTGTACCACATAAAGCATTTCAAAACTACAACTAATAAAGCACGTTGCTTCTATTGAGAATCGAATCCCCACCCCTCGTATGTACGTGCCGTGCATTCATAATGTTTGGAGGATAGCTATGATTGCTAATTAGTTTATAGCGGCATTAGTATGGCCATTGTGGAACAGATAGGATATTGTGTGATTTAATATGATGGGTGTACATTCGATTTTAGTTAGGTAATTTAAGAAATGTTTTGAATTTAATATAAGCTTCTGTTTTTTTTAACATTAGTAATTATTTTTTAATTCGTTTAAGAATATGAAAAGAAAATGGGTAAGCAAGGAGAATCTAGTGTTAAGACACACCGCCCAATTTTCGAGTGATGGTTTTGAGTGGTGGAATTCAACTCCCCGCTTTATCTTTTAACCAGATCGATAAAATGAAAATAATTCTTTTTTCGTGTGGGACTCGAGCTCGCGACTGTTGCGTTTAGCAGTCTGTCGTCATTCCACTGTGCCAAGATGCCTTTTCATATTGTACCCTTACTTAAATAATTTATTATTCTATGCATTTTCTTGAAGAGAATCGAACATTCCTATAGTTATTTTAAAAGATTCTATTGATTCTGACGAAAGGCTGCTTGAAATTATTGGCAGTTAACTAATTTGCTCGAAGTAACCCAATCTTCTATCTTTAGCTTGTTTTCATTAAATTTTAGTTGCTATCGTAAACCATCTATTTCCAATAGTAAAATTAAAGATATGATGGCACAGTTGATTTCAATTGGCCGGTATATTTATACCGGATCGATGATTATAGATTCAAAATTGAATCTATATTTCCCTTTTAAAAGTTTCAAATCATAAATTTGAAAAAAATATACATATAGGTCTAAATTTATTTTTTTAATATTCTTCAGTATTTTGTGAACAACGCTACAAAATACGTTTAATAAAAATAATATTTTTTTTATAACAAATATTGCTTATGGCAAATCTTTAATCAATTGACCATGAAACCATACGCTGTAGAGGTATATAATTGATCTAAAGAAACCTAAAGTTCCCATGCTCTCAGCCTCTTGACGCCCTAATTGCTTGTCCAATTGATTGTCAAACCAGAGTGGTCTTGAAGATTTTGACAAACTCGTAGGGTATGGTACAAGGGAAAGACTTTAATGTTAAATTACCAGGAATGATGTGTTGGGAAAAATATTTATTTTAGCCATATAGCAGGATAGGGAGTGGGAACCTAGGAACCTAGACAGGATACTCCGTTCCTATTAGGACTCTCCCGTTTCAAATTTTCCATGGAATTTTTGGGGGCCTGTTGACTGCTCTTTGCGCGGAACCTAACGCCTCGCTTTGCCTCGTTACCTGAAGCTAAAAAAGAATCGATTGTATATTCAAATCGCTTCTCGCTCACATCTTATTACACTTTTCTTGCACAACACCCCTCTTAGTTTAAACAACCGCAATCCCATTGTGCTACTACTACTACTACTAACATAACGTTAACAGCGAAACTTACTGTCAATGTCACATTAAACCTTTGTCATTTTTTTACCTGAGCTTTTAACTGAGCTTTTGTTTCTTTTACTCTTTTCTTTACATTATTCTATTAGTATTCATTCTATAGCTTAATTAAAAACACTTATATTGAGTACTACTTGTGTATTGTAATTAAAATATTTTGAAATCAATACTCATTTGGTAAGCAAATTATTGAAGATTTTCTTTTACAAGGCTATTACGCTCAAAGGAATAATAATTTAATTGTTGTTTTCTTTTTTAATGAAAATGTGTATTGGTGTTTTACTTTATGGTTTTAGGAGTAGAATATTATTATTAACGTTATGTTATACCAATGTATCTATATATATAAAAGGACTTGTCCTCACTGACTGAGGTAAGACGCACGCACAGCCTTAACCGCTGATGGTAGAAACGTGAAATTTGGACAAAAGTTTACTTTCGTAATCTGGACATCCACTAAGAAGGGATTTTGAAAAATTTTAACCCTAAAGGGGTAAAATGGGGGCTCAAAGTTTGTATGGAAAAAATTAAAATCGGCACCGATTTTTATAAAATTTGAAATTTAGATTTTTAAAAGTATTTAATTGAATACGTGTTTCATAGTTTTCTAGAATTCTTCCCCTAAGGGTGCAAATAAGGGGTTGAAAGTTTGTATGGACAAATTCTTAAATCGCCACCGATTTTTAGAAAATTTGAAATTTAGACTCTTAAAAATATTTCATTGAACACATGTTTCATGGGTTATTAGAATTCACCTTGAAATACGCAAGCGAAGCTGCGCGCGTCCGCTAGTATATAATATATTGGCATATGAGATAGATAAGGGCATTGTGGCGCAGCATCTGACTGTGAACGTAACGGTTGTATATTCGATTCCTACGTGAATTAATTTAATTTCCTTGCTCTGGTACCAAGATAAAGCGCTGCGTTGAATTCCGCCACCTCATACGCAGAATTTCGAAATTTTGGCGGTGCTTGGGTTTCGGCGTTCTTGACACTAGGCGTAAAATTATCCTATAATATTCTATGTTTTTCCTTTTGAGGTACGGAACCCTAAAAACAATAACACAAAGCTTTTTCATATAATAGAATGATTATCATAGAAAATGCTAGCTATAAACATTCTATAGCACTTTAAGTGGTTACCTTTGAAACAACAAACGCTTATAAATTAATAAATTCTTTTAAGGAAAAATAAGAATATTTTTCAAGTTGTGCCCGAGCTATGTAAATGTGCGGTGTACAATTTTCGTTGCGGTAACTTTATTTGCATTCTTTAGCATACTTTGCCTGTATAATAATAGGAGGTAAGGAATTTCTCATTAAGAATATATCCTACATTTTGTAAATATTAGGCGTGATATTTAAATTTATTTATCTGAGACCGTCGTGATGAAGTGGAACGACGTGTGAACGTAAACATGTTGGATGTAGGTTCAATTCAAAATGACTATATAACTAGGGGGAACGTACATTCAAAATTAGCCATATTTCAAGAATTCAATTCAATTCATTCAAAATTATTTCGGATATATATTTTATGTGAATTGAATCCACGACCGTAGTTTTACAGTCAGCTGCTACAGACATTCTATAACACCCATAGCACAATTTCAATTTTTAATTTCAAACAAAGTACTAGTTCATAAAATTATCTGAGGCCGTCTTGGAACGAGTGCAAGCGCAACGGTTATGAGTTCGAGTCTCACTTTGAGCATTTAAGCGTTTAATATTTTCTCGAAAATTCCGTGAAAAGTGGGGTACGGAGAGTTGCTACAGCGTGAAGTTAATAAAACAATTTCACCCTTTAATATCAAATAAAGCACGTGTTCACAAACTGATAGTATTTTCATGGTGTTCCAAATTAAAAAAACTACGAAACTAATTTATTTGTGCGCGGGTGTTTATATAGACACCCCTTTAGTGACTTGTCACTGAACTGATTATTATTAGATGACTTAGCCTAGACGTGTCAGAAAAAAAATTGTCACGCTGTTAATTTTTTTTGTATTTTTTAGTTTTATATATATTTTATACTAAGGAAAAAATATATATTTTAGAACAGATATAAAAGAAATTTACTTAGTTGCATTAGAACCGGGCGCGTACCTTGGTCTTATGTAATTTTAATGTTTTGTATTAATTTTATATGTAATCAAAATATTTCTACTTTAATTGTTTTATAGGTTATTAAAATCTCATAGTTTCAAGATTTTAAGGTATTTATGCATTTTTTATAGTAGTGTCACTTAACCTAAACTTAGCTTGGCAGTTATTACAGTTATACAAAATAACCGCCAAGTTTTATGATAATACAAATTATAGACCCAATTATAATTGTTACAAATTCAATTTCTTCTATCTAATTACATTATTAATAACTTACAATTAGTACTAATAAAAGAATTTTAGAAAGAAAATTCTATATAAAATAAAATAATCCTATATTACTGAAAGTGGAATGTAATTTCGTTCCTGTTATTAATCATAGCGTAAAACTGTAGCGACGATACGAGTGCGCGGAACAAATTGTTACAGCGTGACACATTTAGAATGTAATATATTATTACTACATATAAGTGGGTGCTTTACTAGACTTTGTAGGTACGAGATATTACTGTTTATTACAGTGATGAATTCTTGTTGTTTCTGTAGGAAAATAAATAAGGAAGTCGTGGCACAGATGTGAGAGTGTATCGGTGGTTAGGAGTTCGACTCCTTCTCGGGGGAATGAAATATTTTATAATTTAACTTCTTTGTTATTCCTTTGTTTGGTAATAAGGCAAAGCGCGGCCTTAAGTTCTGCTGTCAAACTGCAATGCCTTGAGAATTCGACGGAAAGTGGAGAATAGAAGAATCTTAATGGGAACAGATTTGCAAGTTCCATCTGGCTATCCTGCTAAGTACACGATACAACAGCGTAAAGCTAAGCGCAAGTTTTATGTAGTTTTTTACTAGACGTATAATGTGCCTTAAGATACAAAAACACAAGTTCATAATAAAAATAACATATTAAAGAAATATTTTAAAAGGCCTACAACCAGAACGAATTCCCCCTTTCAATGAAAAAGTAAAAACACTAATCCAGCAATATTTACTTATTATTTATATAAATAACGCAAAATTAAACTTAAAAAATATATCTTACATATCTTTTTTATATTTAGTTACTCAGTTCCATATCCGACGCCTCAGGTCTTTTTCTACAAATTTGCAAAACTAAACTACCTACTTATTGAAAAAAAATGTTTATAAAATTTCAAACGGATGTACAAATATTGTTTATAAGAATTTGCGACAGTTGATCACTTCTATTGTCTGTTTGACCTGAGTTCAAATCCTTTGACGATCGATCGTCGACGATTAAGCTCTTGACGACACAAATGTTACAAAAAAAATGCAGCTTCGTGCATTTTCCCACTAAGCGGGTAAGGCAGAAAGAATTGAAAGAAAGAAAGTGATCAAACACTGTTCCATACTTTCCGGCCATTTTTTGAGGAAGAAAATTAACGGTGCACTACCAGAGGGGTGGAAATAAAATTAATATAAATATTATCATTCCTCCGAACTCAGAACCATCTCATTGACAGTCAAGTACGCTATGCCACTAAGCCACGACGGTTGCAAGCATTTTCATTACCTCGAGTGTGGAATGAACTTATTAGCATCGTAATTTCAAATATGTTGTGCCATACATAAAGAAGTAAAATTTTTTCGTTTCAAAAATATATACAATTTTAAATGTAGCCGGATTTGAATTCGTGCTTCTTGTAAACCCTCCAAATGACGGTTGAAACTTCCAAGGTTTCCAAGAGACACAGGTTCAAATCTCGCTGCACTATATACAAATTTATATACGTTTTCTAACAAAGTGGTTATAAATATATTTTGTCTAACAAAATAGTATGTAAATTTAGTTATGCATCAACGCTATTGCGACCGCAAGCCCGTTCCGCTCTCGAGCACGCTAAGGCACCTTAATGCACCCATAATGGAACTAATTTAGAATAAATGAAAAAAACAAATTAAGCTTTTAGCAATATAATAGAAAATTTAAAGGTGCAATTTGATGTCAACATCCGGCGGTTCGACACTTCCGGTGCGGGGAATTGTTGAATGTCATCACTAATTTAAAACTTGTCTATTTTATCTGTGAATATTAAGGAAGTACGGCGTTTCAACTACTATGAAATAAATATTAGTCTCTAAATTTAGAATAACAGTTTGTTTCTTTTTATTATTAAAAACGAGCCAGCAACTTAGCGTGGACTATAAACTGTGTTTCCGTAAGAGTTCAGGAAACTTTATTTAAGTACTACCCCCTCTTACACTGCCTTAGATATATATGCCTTTCAGCAATCAACGCCGTGTATGCATTGTTATGCGTTCATTGTCTGTCAATCACTCGTTATACGGAAGAATTTTATATATATTAAAATAAGAAACAAGATAGTTACTGGAATAAAAAAATGTTTTAAAATTTATTTATTATTTAACGTAATTTAACGTAATATTAATACTTTTTCAATCAAGCAACGCAGCATATTAACTAGTTATTGAGACACTCCGTTCCCTACGCACAACCCAATTTACTTGACATTGCCTGTTGAGCGGGACAAAATAAAATCCCAAATGGGATTCGAACTCACAACCTTCAAGCTTACAGTTACAAAATTCGACTTACCATATCCAAAATGACAAACCAAGTTTTATTTTACAACTTTTAAACTTAAAAGTTACTCGTATTATACAAAAAGGTAAACTTTTAATATACAATAACAACAAAAGCTCAGAAAGCTTTACAACAGTTAATTATTTACTACGTTACATGAATGGTATAAAACCATTTAATATTACGCTCACTTTAGATTTCATTCAGGTTTCTGAAGTAGCGAGAAATTTTAGTAAAATCAGAAATAAATTCAAAATATAAGCTCTTTGTGAAGCTTTTGTGGAATAAGCTTTATTTTATTTTATATAAAGGCGATAGATGCGTCGTAAGAGGATGAATGAACGCAATAGGAGAGCTTTGAAGCGTGAAATGTCATAGTGTTTAGTTAGCGGCCTTTTTGACTACCGTCTCGGGTGTGGCCATTAAATATGTGGCCATGTATGTGTATATATATACAGTGCGGTGGAATTCAACGCCGCGCTTTATCTTGTTACTATAATATTATATATACTGATTTTATAAACCAGAGAGAACTGTAGTAAGGTTAGATTCTGTATATACATTATACATATATATTATACGATTTAGATATAAATTTATTTTCACCATGCGCAATACTCCCATTTGCTTACTTATTAAAATTGCGCCTTATCTCAAGGCGACTTCTAGGGAGTTACTTTCAAGAACTCAAGATCAAGAACAAAAACAAGCTTTTTGACATCATAATTATATATATTTTAGCTTAGCCTATACCAAAGTAGGTAGCGGTAACCTATATTAACATACTATAAACCTACTCATTAAAAATGGTATACTTTCAAAACCATAAAACCATAAAACATATATTTTTTCTATATTTGGCACTAAACACGCTTATTTCATGGTCCCACAAATACCTTACACTTTGTAATACCAACTCCTCCCACTAATTGATTGCATAACCGTCGCACCCATTGATATTTGCTCATTCACAAACGACACTGGTGATACCAAAAATATGTCTTACAACAGACAGACAAAAGTAACACATAATAAACCTTATTTTATATATACTTAGAAATACATTGCCTTATAAGGAAGAAACACATAGATCTTTTCATATTATAGATCTTCTAAAAATCTTTGTCAAATTGATACGGTGTTATCTTTTTATAATAAACACAATGTGCTCAAGAATTTTATGCGTGCCTCCAAATTTTTTCTAGAAGTCAATCGTTGCTGCACTCGTTGAATAGAATATGACACGGTAAATGGTTTTTAAAGGCAATCGTTTGTATTTTGGAACGTTTAGTCGCTAATTTGATGTTTTCGGTGGCAGATGTGCAAATTCAAGAGATAAAATTCTATTGTCGTAATTTGTCTATACAATAAATATATAGTATACGAGTATGTGATAAGGAGAAGATCAGTTGTGGTGTAGTGGAACTGTTTCTCATTGTAAACATGATGGTTGTGCATTCGATTCCTACGTAGGGGAAAGAATTATTATCATTTTCCGCTCTAGCCAGACTAAGTACGAGTATATCGCACATAGAAAGAACCTACTATTAAGACACTCCGTTCCCCATTAGGACATTTCAATTTTCCATTTTCCACCGAATTTTTGAGGCATTGCATATGGCGTGACTTACCTCAACGTTGCATTTGGGGTTGTTACTAGAGCCAGGAAATGAAGGTATTAGATATTTCTTTCCCCCGAGTGGAAATCAAACCCATAACGTTTACAGTCGCACACTTTTATGCTTCATGACAAACATACCCATAAGCAAAAATCGAACCTGGCAACATCAAATAGCTATCTATGGCTTCACAACTGACCGTCTAAGGCACGAAATATAAATTTAATATCGATATTCATTTCATAACAACCATAATTTGCCTCTTATCGATATATCGTGTATAATAAAACCCTCTTTTATACAAAATTGTAATGCAAAAAAAGACATCTGCTCCACACAACACATTCTTCTATTTCCCGCGTCATTAAACTGAACAACGACACGCTTATAACAATTTTTATATAATTTCTATAATAAATTTTATGCCAAATAAACTTCTACGCTCCTCCCATCAATAAATAATACTGTATTATAGATTTTTCATGGAAAAAAAGCTTTTTTTGTCAAAGAAAGTCCTTGCCGTGAAATTGTTTTTGTATTCAGTTGGTAAAATTTTGGTTAATATCTGGTCTGTAGTGTTGCTGGGGTGGTATAGTGTCATAATGTATGACGTGAAGTACTTGTAGTTTTAGTTGGTACTCCAAATAATTGACAATTTAATAAAAGAAACAGCGTCATGCTTTTTTTCGAAAAAGCAAGCTGAGGAAACCTGGTCTTTAGACACTCCAGTCCCCACTTACCGCCCAATTTTAGAGACATCGCGTGTAGAGAGAACTGCATGTCGCACTTTGTCTCAGAGCGAGTGGGAATCAAACCTATAATTATAGTGTGTATAGTCCCACTGAACCACGAGGGTATATGTGTAATGGCCCTTTCCATGAAGTTGTTTTTTGTACTTCGTTGATAAATTAGAGGCGAGTTTCTGGTTTATAGAATAGAATAGAATTGTCATAGAGTGGTTTAAAGTATCATAGTGTATGACATGAAGTACTTGTGATTTTAGTTGGTACTCCAAATAATTGATAATTTTAAAGAGGCAATGGAACGAGTTGGATTTATTTTAAAAAATAGCTGTTTCTATTGTTAAATGGTAAAAAGGCCAAAAGTGTATTATTTTGGCTGTGTTTAGTATTTTTACATAATTATAATGAAATTTATGGTCTAAGTAATACAAGTATTTTTTTAGGTTTAGTAAAAGTGTTGTTTTAGATTATTATTATAATTTAGCTATACGCTGCATCCCTAATATCTCCAACAGGATACGCAGAATTTCCCGTTTCTCATTTTTCACCCAAAAAAAGGACCAAGGAACTTAGTTAAGACACTCTGTTTTCCATTAAACCACTTAACTTCTTAAATTCTTTGGAAACGTGGATGAAACGGTTGGAAGTGGACGAAGATACAAATAGCTACGTGGAATATATACCGTAGCGCCGCTCGCGTGAAGCTAAAAAAATGTAATAATGGGCTCTCGTCCAGCAGTGAAAGCGAATGTTCGATTCTAGCTCTGACAATAAACTATGTTTATTTCCCCTCTGTGGTAAACCCAAGAGCCACTTTACACACAATGTCTTAAATTCCGTAGAAAGTGGGTCACAAAATGTCTCGAAAACGACATAAACCTAAAAAAACGCGGACATATCAATAAATAAGCTAAAACAAATAAATTAAACATCCAAAACAATACACGAAATAGGATAAACACACATAAACCAGTTATCAGAAATTCATATGTGCAATGGTCACTTGGCACTGATGATACTGACATTAGGTAGAGTAAGCAGATTACACTAATCAGGGTTAGTTAGTGCGTGAATGTTTTCATTTAAATGCGCCTGAGGCTTAACTAAGTAATTTGAAATTGGATGGATTGCATAGGTATGTAATATTTATTATTATTTAGCTTAATAATCCTACACAAGCATGTCTTAATGGGGAAGAGACTGTCTTAGATAATTAAGACAGTCTGCTCCCCATTAAGACACTGCACGTCTCTACTTTTCGCCGAATTCTGGAGGCATGGCGTGTTGAGTGGTGGGCACTCAACACCTCGCTTTTGTTGTAACAGAATAAAGCGCGGCGTTCAGTTCCGCTATTCAAATTTTCGTCGGTAAAGAAGTGTCTTAATATTGGGTTCCAGGTGGCCCGGGATTCAGCGTAAAGCTGTAAAAAAACTAAAAGCTATGTAAAAATATAAGTACTTTTTAGCTCAGCTTTCTTACAATAATATTAACAGTGGGTACAATCATTTTATCAACAAATTTCAACAAAAGAAACGCTCAAAGGGCTATATTGTCAACTTAACATTTAACCAATTACACTACACGGTGATATTCCATATAAACCACAATAACAATTAATTATTCTATTCATATCATTGTATTCTACAAGATTCTTCATTGTATATTAAGTATCCATATGTTTTTCCATTTATAATTGAAATTTAAAACAAAATCTGACTTAAATCAATGATTTTAAAGACGATTTTCACTATTTTTCCAAAATGAGTTAAGCCTTTTTTACTTAAAATTGATATGCACCCTTCATATGTGTAAATTTTGTATTTTCAACTCTAATGCTTATAAAAAGAGTTCATAATATAACATATTCGCCAAATATATGTGCAATAATTTGTACTAAGATAGTTTTGCTGCCATCAAAACGTTTATAGCACAATTTTGAGCTTTAATGTGCAGGAAATGAGATTAAAGTTTTCATATTTCAACTGAAAATGGTAATTTAATCACATCATGTGACGAATCCAGCCAGTTGGTATGTTTTGAATGGAACATTTAATTTGTTTCTTTCATTCCACTCGAATGCGCTTTGTCGGGATTCGATATGCAAAGTCATTGAATTAATTAAAATAAAGTAGCCTTTGATTGTTTGCGTTTGTGTTTTTTTTCTGCCTGACGGTTATAATAACCTTACTACAGATAACCTAGTGTAATTTTGATAGGAGTAGGTTAAAAATAAATTATCTACTATTTGGTAGTTAAAACAATCTTAAAAGGTTTTTTTACTCGGGGTAGTGAATTATTTTCATTTTTTCGCTCTGAAATTTCACCGCTTTTTACACTACGTCTAAGATTTGGGAGGAAAGAGAATAATGGAATAATGTCTTAAAACTAGTTTTCCTCTGCCTATCTTGTTATGTGCATTTAAAGGGTAAAGTTGCCATAATAGCCTTGTAAATTTCGTATTTTAGAAAATAAAAGAAATAAATGTGTAACTTTTATATAAAAAAAAACACAATTTAAAAAAATATTTAAATATTTCAAAACAGATATCGCCAACGTCCATACCACGTTGAACACACCGGTTCTCGTCCGATCACCGAAGTTAAGCAACGTCGGGCGCGGTCAGTACTTGGATGGGTGACCGCCTGGGAACACCGCGTGTCGTTGGTTTCTTTTTTGGAAATTGAGACGCGTGACATCAAGTTCAGGGATATCCCAATTTAATTCATAAACGTATGCATTTTTCAATAATATTTTTTTAATATGTTATTCTGTCAAATGGTCGTCCGTAAACCGACTTTAAAGACAATCACTTTTTAAAAAATGTTATTAGAATATTAAGGAAAGAAGGACTTTTAGAAATCTGTGAAAGTTTAACGTAACGAGAATTAAGCCCTCGTTGAACTTCTAAAAGACGTGATTCAAGTGCTGTTACGTCAATTTAAAAAAAAAATAGAAAAGTGTCTTAAAATTGAGTTAAGACACTTCGTTCCCACATACCAAATAATTTTAGAGACATTGCGTACTCAATGAATAAACTCAACGTTATACTTTATTTTGTTAATAAAGCGATAAAATGTTTAAAAATATTTCCCCGAATGGGAATCGAACCCATAAACGCTACTTTTATCATCAAAGACTGTACTACGTCATGACAGACTCTATAATTAAATTTGAAAATACAATTCCGCGTACAAAATCAAATTTGCCACTATAACGAACTGTAATCAGGTCATCAGTCCGGCCTAGGCTTGCCCACCTCTATATTCCGGTATAGCGGGGACAGAGGAAGGCACTATTGATTGTTCCTAGATATATATATATATATACTATACCTACATATATAATAATATACAGGGTTGATGCTCTTGAATATTGTGTTTATAGTGCATTTTTATTTGAAAGTATCAAATTTAGAAGTAAATTCAACGTACGACTGTAAACGCAAAGGTTGTACGAGGTTCGATTCCCAATTCTGTTCGATTTCTAACACATTATGTGATGAAAATTGGGCGGAAATTGGATCAACATAGTGCCCTAACACTAGGTTCCTGCCTACCCTGTTATACGATGATTATAGCGTGCAGCCTTAATCTCTTACTTCTTCTTTCTTGATAAATTGATCAATTTTTTTTACCAAAAAAAAACACATTCCAATAACGATTCTCGATTAGCTCATTTCCCATAACACCTAAAGAACTGTCTACATCAATTTCATCGAAATCTCGCGTGCAATTCTCTCATAACCTTCGGTAGGCGTGACCCATTCTGTTAGACACGTACCCCTAGATTACGAAGACACTCGGATATTACTATAAAACACGCGTAGGCACCTCTTTATACATTTTACGTGTACAGTGCGAGCTGAATTAAAATTTCTCTTAGGAAGCTTGGTTTTTGTATTTATATATCTTATTTTATCTCGTGGCGCTGTTGAATTTGAACTTAAGCAGTGGTTCTGGGTTCGACTACTAATGGTGGGAACTGACATTAAATGAAGACATTTATTTAGTTTCACACTGTATTCAGGCATACATACGGGTACCTGGGAACCTAATGACAAAACACTGCGTTACCATTAAGGTAAGTACCTCGTCCTCGTCCATCTAGTACGGAAGTCTGTTTCGCATCCGCCGAATTCTTGAGGAAATTCGCGTAGAGTGGCAAAACTCAATGCTGCGGTTTACTCCGTTACCAGGGTGACGATATGAAAATATTAAATAAATAGACAGATAAACACATTACCCTCCTTTGCGTCACACAATCGAATGAAAATATTTATTTTTACGTCACTTTACGTACTAAAAAACATTTAAACAACCAAATAAATTATTTATAACTAAGAGGATGAGAGAGAGAAGAAGAGTCAAAAGGTGACGAAGATGTCGTAAGACAACTCATTAAAGGACAATGAATAATAAATTTGCGAGCAAATTAACAAGAATTTGTCACAAATTATTTATATTTTTGTCGCGACGCAGACGCGAGATGAAAGGAAGTAAAATCTTGCCAATATTTTTATCCAAATTTTTAGATGTTCCTCACGCACCTACCAATTTTCCAACCACCCAAACGGAACATAACGCCGCGTATAAAATCATAATGGTATAAAATAAATAATATTGAAAAAAATATTAAATTGCAGCCGTCGTGGCGCAAGTGGCATCATATCGCGGTTGTGGGTTCGATTCCCACTCGGGGGTATGAAATAATTACTTCCATGTCCTTCCACTGATAACAAAGCAAATCGCGGCGTTGACTTCCGCCACTCCAAGCGTAAAAGGGAAACGGAGTGCTTTAACACTAGGTTCCTTCTGCCTACCCTGCCATATGCAGCATATAGCGTTAGATAAAAAAATAACTTAAATCACTAAAGACACGTTTTACGAATTCCTTAGATTTAACAAAAAAAAATTTAAGAAAATCTCCTATGTTTCAAGAAATTTCTAAATATAAATTGAAATCTATTTTAGTTTCTATTTACTAGTGACTTGCACCCTACACGTTGATTACACTGTGATCCGCGATGGCTGGCATCGGGCACGTCGTGTAAGCTGTCTGGTCTGTGAGCTCAATGAAATAATGCTTAATTTATTTTTTTTTTTTTTGTAGATATACTTTTATTTATTTTTTATTTGTTTAAGTTCAAGAGGCCGTAGCGGTGCAGGAGCACAAGCTCGTGACTATAAAGGCAACGGTTGCGGGTTTGATTCCCATTTAGGGAAAGGAATAATTATGTTTTATTTGCCTGCTGTGGCGTATAACGAGGTATACCTCGGCGTTATGTGCCGCCACTTAGCACGTAATGCCTCAAGATTTCGGTTGTTGAACGCAATGTCTGAAATTTGAGTGAAAAGTTCCCAATAGAAGAAGAAACCCAATGTCTTGACATTCATATGTCTATACAAAAATTTTGACACTAAAACGTTTTTCCCTTGTCTTATATATAGCTTTTTGACGTGCCAATTGACCATAATTTATTTAGCCAATGTTAGTAAAGTTATTTATAAAATAATTTACTTAGACAAAGTTATATTATGAGGGGAAGTAAAAATCAGTAAATACTATAGAATCTATATAAGTAAAATAATATTTCATAGCAGTAATTAGTACTTACAATAATAAAATGTATAATAAGGCGCCTATAGCTCATTAGGATTTAGGGGTGCCTGACTGGGGGTTAAAATCATCCCAGCTGCTAGTGTCTAGCAATAGATAACGTCGTCTCTAATACTATTCCCAGGAAAATATGAAATAATGAGCTTTATAATTTAACGTAAGCTTTAACTAATACGCTTAAATACATTTACAACACCTTATTTTATTTTTGTATAACATATAAAATTCACTATAAAACCCCCATCACGTTATCTTCCTCTAAGTCACTGCATTTTTACATTCAAAAGGAGTGTAGGGAACGATCGAGCTTACTATTTTCAGTTGAATAACTTTTCGCTGGCGTAAACTGTTTAAGCTTCTTCACGTGTAAGCTTAGAGCATTTTTCCAATATATAAAGGTACAAGTTCAAGTCTGTGAATTAAAGTTTATCTTTTTCACCTATAAGTGAGCTTTTGAAAGCTTCTGTAAACCGGTGGAGATTTGTCAATACAATAATAAAGATTTTCCGATTTTTATCAATAGTTTATCAGTGCAATACATTTTTTTTAATAAACATATGAAGAGTATTTTTAATAAATAAATGAAGCTGCGTGTAGGTCGCTAATCTATTTAAAACGCGCGCGTAGCCAAGTTTTTTTACAAACAAAACTGGCGAGCAGCACCGTGTGTTATTTTACACGAACCATTTGAAGCCACTTTTTACCTATTCGTAACTCAAAAACTATTCCATCTAAAGCTGTCATATTTGGCTCAAATATTTAGACCCCCTACCTGTATACGTGCATAAAATTTCATAAACACAGCTCCAACAGTTATTTAGATAATGACGTCCAAAAATCGTTAATTTTTAGGGGGGTGACTGACCTATAGACCTTAATGTTAACCAAGTTCCAGATGACCTGGAATGGTGAAATTTAGCATCCGGTTAAGTAATTGGGTGTATGTAAAGGAAAAAATCCGAAACTAGTATTTTTTTAACATTTTCTTATAATTTTTCAATAAATAGATTCAATTAGGAACATTTACTTATAGTGTAGCGCCTGCCAACAAAATAAGAGCAATGCATTATTTATATATATTTGCTTTTATTTATGTCACACGTTAGTAAATATTTTATTTGTTTTGTAGACTAACTTCACTATTACTTACGTAAGCCATCTAAAACAACACGATGCTTTCAAGTATATTTTAAGATAAGATATGTCTCCATTTGTAGCTGAAAATGCCTCTAATTTATGTCCTGACAAAGCCTGCCATCATGTGGACTTCAAGGGCTTCACGTAAAAATATAAAAATATAATAAATGGATTAACATCCTTCATTATTATTTATTATAATTTAAGCATATGTTTTAGTACTTATTATACTAAGAGTATTTGCATAGTCGATTAACGTATTTGATATTAAATTATTATTACAATATTTAAGTACTAAGTCCTATATAAGATCCTATAAGGGTTCTGTTTTATTGCTTTCGAGGTACAGAACCCTAAAACAGAAAAAAAATACACTAAAAAATAAATATAAAAAAAATAATTATATTGATAGAAATATATATAAAATTTAAGAATAATATACTATCTGTAAGGTCAGTCGTGGCACAGGGGCACAAAGTGTGACTGTTAAACCGACTGGTAGTGAGTTCGATTCCCACTCGAGGAAATGAAATATTTATTTAAACTTATATTTCCATTTCTTCGCTCTGGTGTCGAGGCAAGGCGCGGCGGAGAGTTCCGCGACTCAACACGCAATTCGATGGAAAGTGGGGTTACTGAGTGTATTAACACTAGGTTCCCTCTGTCTACTCTGCTGTGTGCGGGATACAGCGTGAAGCTGATTTTATTTTTAATTTGATATATTGTCAGCCTACCAGCTATCTTAACAGAAGTAATTATAAAGTAATTATTAACAGTAAAAATTTAAGTAATTGTTAATAAAAAAAATAAGAGAAAAAAAGAGAAAATTAAAAATTACTTAAACAAAATAATAAAAAATAAATAAATCCGCTTTACGATGTATCCCACACATAGCGGGGTAGAGAGAGGGAACCTACTGTTAAGACACTCAGTTCCCCTCTTTCCATCGAACTCTGGAGGCATTGCGTGTTGAGTTATTCCAACAAAATAATAAAATTAGAAAAAAATATTAATTAATATATCAGATTTCTAAACGCAGCATACATTCATTACTTTCAAATCTGACAACTGTCATTTAATCAACAAAATAAAAACTATAGTCGAGATTCATAGATAAATATAATCTATTTTCATATATAATTAAATATCGTCTTAAGAGTAATAAAACATAATATTATTGACCATAATAAATATAATATTAGATATATTTTATTGTACGAAGCCGCTCATATTTTAATGGCTTTTTTGGCCTGAGTTTCATGATTTTACTGGTTTTAGGAACACTTGTGAAAACGGCAGAGAACTGAGTCGACCTTGGGATCATATCAATTCAGATTGGTACCGTCAGCACTTAATAAACTTATTGTTTATATTTTTTCCAAGACATGTTGAACAATGAGTCGTTCAATAGAATTGCTTGTGGTTGAAACAAGAACTTACACCGAATTGTTCCAATGCCTCCCGATGGGAGCTGTCTGTCTGTCTTCCATGCTATTGCATATTCTTCGTTTGAGCGTATTGATATACAACAAACTAATAAATTGCGCGAGACTATAGTAGAGTACGTATGTCGTAACTGGAATGATTTAAGTATCTACACTAGCGCTCGAAACGGGAATCCTTACTCTTCTAAAGAAGACATGCTTTGCTTAACTACGTACGGAGCTACTTCCGAAATAAAGGCTGCAGTAGATTTGTACAGTACTAGCGGACGCGCGCAGCTTCGCTTGCTTATTGCTTAGGGGTGAATTCTAATAAACTTTGAAACACGTGTTCAATAAAATATTTTTAAGAGTCTCAATTTCAAATTTTATAAAAATCAGTGGCGATTTAAAGATTTTTCTATATAAAATTTTAACCCCTTATTTACACCCCTAGGGGATGAATTAAAATAAACCACGAAACTTATGTTCAATGAAATATTTTTAAGAGTCTAAATTTCAAATTTTATAAAAATCGGTGGCGATTTAAAGATTTTTCCATACAAACTTTCAACCCCTTATTTGCACCCTTGGGGGGTGAATTCTAGAAAACCATGAAACACATGTTCAATTAAATATTTTTAAGAGTATAAATTAAAAATTTTATAATAATCGGTGGCGTTTAAAAGATTTTTCCATACAAACTTTCAACCCCTTATTGGCACCCTTAGGGGAAGAATTCTAGAAAACCATGAAACATGTGTTCAATTAAATACTTTTAAGAGTCTGAATTTCAAATTTTATAAAAATTGGTGCCGATTAAAAAAAAAATCTATACAAACTTTCAACCCCTTATTTGCACCCTTAGAGGGAGAATTCTGGAAAACGATGAAACACGTGTTCAATTTAATACTTTTAAAAATCTAAATTTCAAATTTCATAAAAATCGGTGCCGATTTAATTTTTTTTCCATACAAACTTTGAACCCCTATTTCACCCCTTTAGGGTAAAAATTTTTCAAAATCCCTTCTTAGTGGATATCCAGATTACAAAAGTAAATATCTGTCCAAATTTCACGTTCCTACGCACAGCGGCTACGGCTGTGCGTGCGTCTTACCTCAGTCAGTGAGAACAAGTCCTTTTATATATATAGATATAGATAGAAGTGTATTATCACAATGGTGTCCTACTTGGTTTATTCGGCGAAGAGAAATGTCCTATGAAGCGCTTACTCTAAACTATGTTTTAAAAAGAGCAACTCTTGAGTTTCTTGCCGTAGTAGCTTCCTATAGGAAAAGTACTTGTAATGGCCAAATTGAATAAAGAATATTTTGATTTTGATTACATTATAAACCTTTCTACTTATGATTTCTGTACAAAAAGTAATGATATCCCATCAAAAACATAAATGTAAAATGAAAGCCAAGTTCAGTAATAAAACATATGCTTTCAGCGATAAAAGAAGTGAGATGTAAATGTATGCCAAGTTCAATGGTCAGTCCTGAAATTAATTTTAACAATATAAAATATTTTATAACAACTGAAAATGTCCATTCTTCTTACAACTTGGAGACTTTATTTATGTGTAATATCTGACTTGGCCAGTTTTCAAATTAATTTACATCGATATAAATAAATGTATTCAAATTCTATTCTATTCAGATTCTATTGTAAATTTATATGAAAACTGGCCAAGTCAGATATTACACATAAATAAAGTCTCCAAGTTGTAAGAAGAATGGACATTTTCAGTTGTTATAAAATATTTTATATTGTTAAAATTAATTTCAGGACTGACCATTGAACTTGGCATACATTTACATCTCACTTCTTTTATCGCTGAAAGCATATGTTTTATTACTGAACTTGGCTTTCATTTTACATTTATGTTTTTGATGGGATCTATATATATAAAATCGAAAGGTCACTCACTCATCACGAAATCTCAGAAACTACATGTGCTAGGAATCTCAAATTTTGCATAGGAGTTATTTATAGGACGTAGGTGCTCGCTAAGACGGGAATTTGTAATATTCGACTTCTAAGGGGTTGTTTTTGGGGTTGAAAGTTTGTATGAAATTTCTTTACTACAAATGCTACGAGTCTCAAATTTTGCATGGACGTCACTTATAGGACGTAGGTATTCATAGAGACAGAAATTAATAATTACATAGTTCACGCAGGCGAAGCCGCGGGCGGGCCGCTAGTCTTATATATTTTACATAGTTGCCAAACAGGTGTTTGGCATGAGTCATGCCGTCCAGGTGGACGGACAAATAAAAATTATTTCTTATTAAATATTTTTTATTAAATGCGAAAGAATAAGCACAGAGTTTTATCACTACTGCCTAATAATAATATATATTCATACACAACAAGATCTTTTAAGGTTAGTAAAAAAAATATAAATAACCAACCGTTTATGTCACAAAGTGTTATAGATCTACATTTTACGTTTTTTTTTTCGTTGACTCGTGACACGCACCTGGACGGTGGGATAAAAAATATTTCTCGTTAAGTGACTCCGCCTACAAAATCCTTGCCAAAAGAATACTGAGACACCCTCCTGACAAATTATAGTTTTTTTTATACCGAAATAGGGTACATATATACCTATAAAGGTATACACGTGTCTCTTATATTGGTAATAAATTTAAATTTTCTTGCTTCTTCCACGTAATCAAATGGATAAACATGACAAATTGTAAGTGCCCGAGAAATGACAAAAACTCGAACGTGATTCATGATATAGCCTTCCTTGATATATTTTTTATCTTCACACTGTATCCCGCACATAATTGGATAAGAAGAAGGACACTGGAAACTTAGTGTTAAAACACTCCGTTCCCCTTTTTCCGCTGAATTCTTGAGATATTTCATGTTGAGTGAATCAATACCGAATAACAAGATATTTTTTAATTCAAATCTCCATAAAAATAAACCAATACCTATGCCCGAAGGAATGAGCGATAATAATTGTAATTTCTCACTATTTTAGTAATAGAACAACAACATTAACTATTAACTTTATACGTCCAGGGAAAAACAATTTATCTTTCACCCGAACTGTGTTGAGCAAACACCGGCGCTTCAGTAAACATAGTGGTAGTTAATGTATTACACCTTCATACATATATAAAGAACTAGCGACCCAAACGCACCTTTGCCTGTGGAAATTGGAAATAATTGTTATATTATCGCCTAATTATACAAAATCTTTACATAAATTATAGCTTATGTGGTTTTTTTTTTATTGTAGATAGGCAAGCATTTGTCTGCTTTCTCACCTGGTAATAAGTGACGATGCGAACGATGGTGGAGCATGCTTACCTAGATAGTGCCTATTCACTCTTGTCTTGAAAAGGGCCAAGTTGTATTTTTCGGGGAACAATTCAGCGGGCAGGGAGTTCCACTCTTTAGCGGTTCGCATTAAGAAAGTAGAGACGAAGTGGTATTCTGATAAGTAAGCCATATTATTGTAAAATTTCTTTGAAATCTGTTCAGGAGTTCTTACTTGAAAGTGGTACAAACATCCATTTTCACTAACTTTCACATTTATAAGATGAGATCGTCGTCAAATAAAAATTACTAGCTCATTAGAAACTAAGTATGACATACCTATGTAAGACAATAAAAAAATCCTGATTGCAATAAACCATTCGCATACAAACTTTTCATATTAAATAAAAGGTTGTATACCTATCTACGAATAAATTATTTTTTTCATAACATGTGTAAGATTTCGTCTCGACGAGTTTTTTCTTTGTGCTGGGGTTTCAGGTTGTTACTTCAAAGATTTTGTTTCTATCCAATTATTTATATTACTTTTTTATGAAGCCACCGTGGCGCAGTGGAACAAGGTCTGCCTGACGGTCGTGAATTGGATTCCTACTTGGGGGAGTCAATTGAGTTGTTAGAAATATCCGCAATTCGGATTTGCCTGATTAGCCCATTTTGATTTCCTTGTTTTAGAGTTAAGCACTTAGACGAGCGTTAAGTTCGGAGAATAGCGAACGAGGTCTCTTAAAACTATCACCTCTAAAGAACCTGCTTTAGAGATGCGACAAAATCGCTTCCCAGCGTCATTATGTTTGTGTAGGCGTGTTCCTCTCTATTTTTGTTGGAAGTTGCATGTTTGTAAACATCTTGTTTGTGTTTCGTAGTTACGCTCTAATAACTATATTTACATAATTCTGCATTAAAATAAAGCTGTGTAAAACGTGTTTTGCGTTAAATGCGATATAACTTTGCAGTTATTTTTAAGAAAAGGAAGAATATTAGGGTCGAACTGTTTTTTTTTACAGTTTCAAACTTTTTCTCTCCATTCTCTTTACAAAACCCAAAACAAAGCCGAAATCAGCTCCGTGCTTTCCTAACTGAGCAGGAAAATAATTCAAATATAATATTGAGCCTTAATTCTTGAAACAGTTATCTTAGAAAACAGAGAAAGAAAGAGAAGATTTCCTAATAACGACGGGAATTTTAAGAAATCTTTTTACATGTTTTCTATTTTTCATTGGATTTTTATTTTAGGTCCTAAAGCCCAAGCAAAGACGCAGGCAACGACTAGTATTATTGTAATATAAGAAATTAGAAGATTACGATACCGATTTTTGAATTTTGAAACCGTACAAATAAGTACAATGCAATAGGTACAATAGAAGTGGTAGTTAAGTGTAACGTGACAGAGAATGCCGACGGCATTTTACACGTTATTTTCTACAAAACTTCAAAAAATATAAATTAAACAATGATTTAAGATTTGAATTTAATAAAAAAAATACCTTTATATTTCAGGCATCTAGTATTTCATTTAATTTGGTAATAAAATATTCATAGGTACAAATACGTCTCAACGCGACGGTTAATTATTTTCATTTATTTTAATATTAAAACATTTTTATTTTTAATTTAATGTAATATTTTAATGTTTAATATATTTATTTCAACGTGTTCAGCTCTGCTTAGAACGCAATATGTCACGAGTGGCCATCGAATCCACAATTTCTCTACTTTCCTATCCTAAAAAAACAATTGCTTTAAAAAGTCACTAAAAATTACTACTTAATTAAAAAAAATTACACTAACCTTTTAATTATACATAAATCTCCCCAAAACGGAATTCTAATCTACATCCAACGATGATTTATTCCCATAAAGCATCAAGATCAATAGAATCGAGTAACATAATTTAAACGTTTAACACCTTCCACAATAGTATCGTCTTACAAATATCCCGCGTCTATACGTATTTTGTACTATAAATGAATAGGTCTCGAGTTACTCTTTTATATGTAATAATTGTCGCTTTATTGACATTTAAGCGATTACAGATAG
Source organism: Heliconius melpomene rosina (assembly GCF_056956725.1). Taxonomy (NCBI): domain Eukaryota; kingdom Metazoa; phylum Arthropoda; class Insecta; order Lepidoptera; family Nymphalidae; genus Heliconius; species Heliconius melpomene. The sequence continues at coordinate 9,841,959 of NC_140406.1, read as the reverse complement.
GTATGCTTTAGATTTTAATCGTACGTTTTTTTTATAAGCAAATTATAGGCTTAAAAGTTAAAATGTATTTATAAGTGGACGGTATTTTGATTTTGTTATAAAGGCTACCGTGACTCAGTGGAAGAGTGTTTGATTGTTAATCCAATGATTTTGAATTGGATTCCAATTTGTGGATATAAATTATTTACATTTGCCAGCTCTGCGCTTGCAAAACGCCGCGTCATTTACACCACTGACCACGTATCTAATGACAGAAATAAGTTTTTTTTTAAATAAGATTTTAATTACTTAAAAAAAGTTCAAAGTATAATAGGGGAAAATCAAATAATTGTTGAAAGTAAATATGTTTTTAACATTTTTGAAGTGTTATTCCACACTTAGGAAAAAAAAAATACTGAACTGAACCTCGCGCCTCTTAGAAGCCGTCTGCGCTTTGACCACTAATAAGTTCTTTTAATTAAAAATCTTATACTTAGCCAGTTTCATAGAGGCGCTAGTTCAAATCCCACCGCGTTGAAATCTTGTATACGTTTTCTATAAAAGTAATATATATATATATATATATATATATTTATAACTAGACATTTTAGAACTAATATAATAACTTTCTAGAAATACTTACTAATATTGTAATCGCTTCGACTTCGATAAATAGGTATTTCTGAGACTAAAAAGGAAATAGAAAATAATATAATACAATTGGATTTTGATAACTGACATAGTAAAAAGTGCAATTACTATGGCATTTACAAAAATATAAAAATTAATTAAAATTAAATCAGCTTCACGCTGTATCCTGCACACAGCAGGGTAGGCAGAGGGAACCTAGTGTTAAAACACTTCATTCTCCTACAAAAATAGGAATTTTTAAAAAGCTATTTTTATTGAACAACAAAAAAATAATGTCAATGGAATAATCCATTGACATTATTTTTTTTATATAAAATAAGTTTATAATAACTTTTATAACGTATTCAATTTTATATAACTGAACGTATAGTCAAAAGCTTATAACGTGCTTTTGTCGACTCATGCGCATTTGCCCCACTCTTTTATGGGCGTGGTCTCTTCATAACGCCCCTTAGTACATCTTTTATGGAATGGCAACTTAGTTTTTACCATTTGTAAATGGTTTCAATTATTTTTATTAAGAATATATATTAAAGAAGGTATGGCTGCAAAAGCGACGGTTGTGAGTTCAATCCTACTAGGAGAAGTTGCTCTGGTAGATAGATTCTTGGCACAGAGTTCTCTTTACCTACCCTGCTACGACAGAAAAATCGTAAAGCTCCTTCACTAAAAAAAATATAATTATTATTTTTAATAAAAGCATATATATTTCGAATATAATAAAAATTTTGTAGAATACATAGCACATTGAACTGCCCCATAGTTAAGCTATGTACTTAACATAGCCATTCTTAATAAATGGAATATCCTAGACTAGTATAATATTTTAAAACGTATTAGTAGTTCCTGAGATTAGCTTATTCAGTTCCATAATACTAATGTATTTTTTGTAAGCTATATATTTTTATGACATGTATAAAATATAATATGTATGTGGATGTATAATGATTATAAAAACATTTTTCTAAGTGTCTAAGAAACTTTACATTAAGCTTAAGCAGAAAATAAGAACAAAGTGTTAGATCACTCATAAAAATCTGATACCTATGTCATAAAAAAGAATGCTAAAGCCAATTTGCATATTATAAACACGCGTTCTCAGGTGTGGAGATACGAAACAGTAAAATTTTTAAGGCTCTACTTATACACGTTAAAATAAATATTCGACGGCAAATCCCCGACGCTACAGCGGAATTTTAAATTGGTCAACATATTGGAATAACGTTTGGATGTTTTAAGAGGATTATTCATAGCTTGCTTAAAACTTTTAACGTGATTTTCACATGTTTTACATGTTTATTACGTAATACGGATTAAAATTCAACTATAATGCTTCGTAACATAGTTTACAGATAGCTGAATAATACGGAATTTATACGACTTCGATACCCATGAAAAAAAAAATCGATGGAAAATGGGAAGGGAGTATTTTAACACTAGGTTCTCTCTGCCTACCCTGCTGTGCGCGTGATACAGCGTGAAGCTGATTTCAAAGACGATTTTTTTCACATTTTCAAATCATTAGTGGATGTGTTATCACATGTGTGAATGTACGTGTGTTCACATACACTCACACTTATGTAACTGTGTTTATGTGTGTAAATGTGTAAAAACTAGAGTGGAAATGTTCCTTTGAGTGAATGCTCGTCAGAACTCACAACCCACAACCCGCTTGTTCTCTGCGCCACGGCGGCCTCCCATATACAAAAAAAAACAAATTATACTCTTTATATGAATACTTTATAATAGCGATGAAGAAGACTTTATTTAGAAATCTCAATGTGAATTGACTTTCAAAGTAAAAAATACCCTATTTCAATGCAATAAGTTTGCTTTTTTATAAAAGCATTACACTATAGCACATTTATAAGTCTACCCTATAAAAGACGCTATTTACATTTTTTTTAGTTTAAATTAGGGTTACTTTATTGTATTGGTCATAATAAGATAAAAGGGTTATAATTATTATTTATAACACTTATAAATCAAAAAATGCAAAACAAAAAGCTATGAAAGATCTTATTGTAAAGGTTAATTAAGATATGTGTGGACAAATAGGGTGGGCAAAATTACTAATAAAATTTAAATATTTAAAACTAGTTTTAATTTTTTTCTGTGTGTACCACGAGAAGGTAGAATACGTAAGTAAGAGAAGGATAGGAGGTACAACTGAAAGTTACTTTTAGAACGGTCTGTTACATGTTTTACCTGATAATAGTGGAGCTTAACGCTGTTATTTTTCTAGAAAACGATATTATTTTTAAACAGTGTTATTTACTTTAGCTGAGTAGATATAAGCCTACAATTGGTAAGTACACGTTATTTCTCAATTTTACCAATATTTTAATATTGTTATTTTTAAAAAATATTAATAAAATCTGTAAAATATATTTAAAAAAATATCAAAAAGCCAACGACACGCGGTGTTCCCAGGCGGTCACCCATCCAAGTACTGACCGCGCCCGACGTTGCTTAACTTCGGTGATCGGACGAGAACCGGTGTGTTCAACGTAGTATGGTCGTTGACGACTAAAAATCATTAATAATATGTTACGTTTCACATAGTCTATTTAATTTTATATATACACATAATAATATTTTTAAATAGATTATTTTTTTTTGCATTTATATAATAAAATATAAAAAATAAATAAAATTATAGCTTATCCTATATCTTATAAAACAAAGTCGCTTTTCGTGTCTGTCTGTTGTTTCTAACTCTTCTTCTTCTAAACCACCCAACGGATTTTATTGCGGTTTTCACCATTAGGTCGAGTATTTTTCGTAGAAGGTTTATATATAGTTTATTATTTGTAAATTCTTATGTAAATTAACATAAATACGAAAAATATGAATAAAGTCCTACCCGCTGAGACACTTTCGCGCATGCGCTGCTTTAATGGTAAGTACTACATGAAAAAAATGTACTGGAGTATTGTTCCTCTTAATAAGATCTACAAAAAAGTCCGCGAGAGCATATTTTTATCTTTTAAGGATAACGTGTAGTGATCATATTTCTGTCTAAAAATAATAATTTCAATATATTTTTTATTGTGAGGGATATTTTTCCATAATGGTATTAATCCTTATCCTTTAAAATACTTTATTAATTTTCTACGTTAAACGAAGATAAAATTTGCTTTTTACACAATTTTGAAATTGCGAATAGTTTAAGAGAAAAACGCATTTAATTGTTGACACATCACGTCGTTGACACTTCAGCAGTATCGACTCAAGTTTTACTTATCCCTTACTCTCAGCGTATAAATAAGTATATTAGTTACGTTGGCCATTTAATGTAGATCAAAACTGTCTTTACTGTTTTTCATTTTAATAAGTACTTTAGAAGTTGTTACAATATCAAAAAATCCTTGCTGCGAAACGGCTCGCCACTCGCCATGCGTCCGCCGTGCCCGCCTGCCTTACACGCATCGGTGGTTCAGTGGTAGAATGCTCGCCTGCCACGCGGACGGCCCGTGTTTGATTCCCGGCCGATGCATTCTATTTAATTTTCCTCACAGGCAGCCACGTAGTGCTTGCTTTTCATCAGGGACAGAATACCCTCTTCAGCATTAACCACAAGCAAAAAAAAAACCCGCCTGCCTTTATAGCAACGAAGATTTAGATGCGTTTGCATGTATTGGATAATTAGAGTTGAATGTATTATTTCAGCGCGATATATTTTTTGTAGTAGTTATTAGTAGGTAGGCTTTTGTTTATAATTTCTTTCGTTTAAAAATAGTCATTTAACTATCTAAAAATAGTCATTTAAATATATTTTAATAAGTACTTGAAAAGATTAGTAGCACAGATTTAAAATTACGGTACCTACTAAAAAATCCTTGCTGTGTAAAACAATCGGAAAATCCTTATTGAAACTACGAAAATGCGGGTTGCATTAGGGTTTAATTAATTTTCACATTATATTAAGTGCTTTGCAAACATACATTATATGAATAATCCAGTAGTAAAAGCGGGCGAAGCCGCAAGGGGGTCGCTAGTTTAGGTATAAAGATATCAGCTATAACTTTAGTTATAATATTTTTAGCGATGTTTCACAAATATACATGTGTTTCTTGTAGTTTTTAGATAACTAATATTTATGTAACTAAACTTTTATAATTATATACTAATTTTAACAATCAAAATAATTTCATTGTTAAAATAAGTATATATATATACATAAACATTTTAACATTCAAAATATATAAGAGCTCCATCCAAGTTTTGCTATTGAACTAAGTTATTCCTTATTTTAAATACATTTTACTAGATGGCGCTGGATCATACAATTTTAGTTATTAGAACATTCAATAGCTGGCACTAATTTTTATTATCAAATCTATACAAAGAGTACCTACTGATTATTTTAATTTTATGTATTTTTCATTATGACAGTGATAAACTATATTATTTTATTTTTAGAAAGTAAATGTTGTGTAATATAATAAATTTTTTCATCGATTAATGTCAAAGATAAGTTTTTAAAAAATATCTTTAGTTGTTACTTAAAACCATAAAATAAAATTGTGTTACTTTGTTTTTTTATAAATATAGTGAAAACAAAATAATAAAATACATTACATATTATTATAATATTTAGTCAAAGCTTGTAAGAACAAATCATAGATGGCGCTGTTACATAAGTATTTGCTTTTTTTGTTCTATTTACTTTAAATACATAGTTTTTAATGTCTATATATATTATTTTCATATATTTAAAATATTTAACATTTTTTTTTTATTAATCATAAAATTTACAACATTTAATTATGTGATATTACAATATTTCTTAAGATTTCTAGATCGCGCTATTAAAGTTTTTTAAGTTTGTAAGTATATATACAATAGTCATCAATTAACTGATGTACTCGCTTCGGCAGTACATATACTAAAATTGGAACGATACAGAGAAGATTAGCATGGCCCCTGCGCAAGGATGACACGCAAAATCGTGAAGCGTTCCACATTTTTTGGAAAAATATTTTATAATGTTATTTTTATACTAGTCAAACGCTTTACCAAATTTGTTTGTGTGGTTTCTAGGACGTAAAATGAAAAATCCTATAGTTTTTATTTTATTTCCGTTGGAATTGAGAAATCCTCTAAGTGGGATTCTACATTCCCTGAGGACCCTACATAAAGCGAATTATAAAGCTATATATTGTCTAACAGTCACCCAGTAACGGAATATGTTTATATTCCGTTACGTTCCGTATATAAATTATATAAACATAACATATTCATAACATATCTACAGGCATTTTAATCTTTTTATTATTTACTTTTGAATGAAGAAATTTCTCATGTAGGTTCCTTGGTGAGTGTAGGGAGCACTAAGATAAGATTTCTTGAAATTCCTACGGGAACATAAGAGAACGGGTGGCGACTACTAGTCACATTATAAGAAATCGTACTAAAAAACAGCCAACCCGTAGACCAGTTAAATTTTATTACTCCCATCGCCCTAAAAACCTTTTTCCGGTTAAAATTTTCCCTAATTCTAAGTAATTTGCTCGCTGGACGTTAAGTGGGTACAAATGTTTGACGCAATCAAGCAATTTGTTTACGGATGACTTTAAGTATGGAGGATGGATATTAAAAAATATTAATACTGCATAGATTAAGGTTTTTTTTAATGAACGAACTAATCTCAGAAACCACTGTTTAAAATTGACAAAATGTTTTCTTTATATATATCTAGTCCTCAAGACCTCACAAGCACTCTGGCCATACTTAAACTTGTTTTAAATTTTTCTTTAAAAAATGTATTTTCATAACAATATTCCTATTTAAGCGTTGCTTTAATATTTTCTCAGGCACTATAAAACGTGCTTTACAATCTTGTCCATGTACTAAGAATTTTTCTTGAGACGATCACAGCATTTGATGTAGAAGCACGCTTCCTTCCTTTTATGAATTAAATGGTGCATATTTAGTAAGTTTTCTATTAAGCATGGCATTTAAGTATATTTTATTAACTTAAACATAATTCCATCGTGATACTGTGGCATGGCGTCTGACTGTTAAAGAACTGGTTGTGGGTTTGTTGCCCATTCGGGGGAATGATTTGAACAAAGACAAAACGCGTCGTTGTGTTCCACCACTCAACACATAGTACTCAACATAAACTCTTTCTCTATTCAGAAAGAGGAAGACTCTTCTTCTTGTACGAATCAGTCTATTAATGAAAACCATAATAAAATCAATTGCATAATTTGAATGATTAAAACAAACACAGGCGGGAATCGACTTTTCTCTACTAACATAAGTACATAACAAATGCATAAACTAATGCTTCCATATAATTAAATGTCTTATTTGACAAGTTTTATATTGTAAAAAGCTTTCTCAAAGCTCTCTTTAAATAAGCTTTTAAATATGTTTTATTTTAATAAATATGTAGAACTATTGTAATCAATCAATGTTCCCTACAGTTTCTACGTCCATGAAATAAATAATAATAAATATATTTTAAATAGTAGGTGAGCATTTTACTACTGAACTACCGATGGAGGCCAGTTGAGGTGCAGAGGCATAAGACTGTGAGTTCATTTCCCACTCAACAGGTAAAAAAATTTTTCGAAAATATTTTTAACTTACATTTTTTATTTCTTTTGTTTGTTTAAATATTATGTCATCGAAAATATTTTTAACTTACATTTTTTATATCTTTTGTTTGTTTAAATATTATGTCATCTGTCGGCGGATTCAAATGGATTGGATGTGTAGAGATCCGCCACTCAACAATTCAGCGGAAAATGGGTAACAGTGTCTTAACACTAGGTTTCCTCTGTATATCTTATCCTATGCAGTGAAGCTGGAATGATAATATGAAAGTAAGCTACCCACAGAACTTTCAAATTCACATTGAATCAACCAAATCCCAGCTATTTAACGCAGACTCATAAAACAGCGTTCATTTAAAATAATAATATGTTTTAAGTTGTCAAAAGCCTATAAAATATGGCTTAGCTTAAAGTTTTAAGGAAAATTTTATTACAGCGTTAAATCCATCCATTAAAATGTTACCAAACAAATTCAATCAACAAGTATTATATAAGTTAACTTTAAGCTCAAATGTCATTTTATAGTCAATTAGTGTTTAAGAGGTTTTATAAGTTTGGAATTGCCTAATTATTTTGTAAAAAAATTGTAAATTTACTCTATCGCGGCGCAGTGTCTGATGAATAAATTTAAATAATGTTTAAGAAAAAAGATGGAAAAAAGATCATTAGAATCCCATACAAGATAGCTATTATTAAAATTAATTAATTTTATGTATGTACTTATATTATAAGGCTGAAGAGCTTGCTTGCTTTTGGGCTAGTTAAACGCACTAATTTCATGAACTATTTTAAACTAAAAAGATATTTTTGTAGAGGGTTGTTTACTTTCCCAGAAAAGCAATTTTTTATACAATGTATATCATATGTATACAAATCTAACTTATTTCTATTGGATCGCGTGGACGAAGCTACGAGCTAAAAGCTAGTCAAACAATAAAATTGTAGTCTGTATATTTAAAAGAACAACTGTTGAGTTTGTTGATGGCTCTTCTCAGAATATCATTCCGAGCCGCTGGTAGCCTTCTGTTTATTTGACGACGCAAATTTACTTTAAAACGTGCCGCAAAAATAATTTTGAATATAGAATATTTTAAATTTGAATTAAATTACCCTGATAAGACAATGGAGTCTCAAAATAGAATGGAAAAAGGAGAACGGAGTGTGGAAGCTCGCTTCGAGAAGGTAATAAAAAAACGTTGATTCATGAATATGTTAATACAGCAAATACACTTATTATTCTACAATTTTTTTAATAACTTCATATTTCATTCCTCATCTACCTGGTTAAGCAGAGGGAATGTAGTGTTAAGACACTCCGTCTCGCAGTTTCCCTTAAAATTTCGTGTTGAGTAAAAGGACTCAACTTGTTACCACTGTGAAGAACTGAAAATAACGAATTCCCCTGAATGGGAATCCAACCCAAAACCTTCGCTTTAAGAGGAGTACGTTGTGCCGCTGTGACGCCACCACGGCGTTTTTCTAGCACCTATATTAACAAGAGTCACTCATACTATATAATTAAATAGATGCTAACTGCTAGGGTATTAAGTTCATTTCTCATGCAAATCGTTGGGAGCGATTCAAGCTCCGTAATTTCCATTTTGAAATCTATTGGTGACTTTAATTAAATCATTTACCTGTTTGTTCCACTCTATGGCGCAGTGGGACTGTTTGACTGTATCATGTATGTACAGTTGTGAGTTCGATTCTCACTCGAAGAAATAATATATTTTATATTTTCATTTTCTCGCTTTAGTTACGAGGCAAAGCTTGAGAATTCGGTGGAAAGTGGGAAAAGAAAGAGTCTTAAGGGGAATAGATTGCCTTAACACTAGATTCCCGGGTTCCCTCTGTTATCCTACTATATGCAAGGCACAGCGAGAAGTTGAAACAGAAAAATAAATAAATAATTAAATTTCATTTTTACATTAACGTAAAAGAACGATTCCCAGGAAACAAAGCTCTGACGCGTGTCGTTGACAAAAGCTCCTTCCTTTGATTTAGAATCAGTCCGGACTCATTATGTAACAAACAAAATGTATGTACATATATAGCAGTGTATTCAAAGCCAAAATATAATTTACAATACTCGTACTTCGTCAGGATTTTTGATAAATATATTTATCTTTTAAATTAGGGCAATATGTTATAATATTATGTCATGTTGACATTTAGGTGGTGCTTTTTCTCCCGAAGTTTTTTAAAACGTACAAAAGAAATATTATAAAATTATTATTTATTTATAAATATTTACAAAAAATATCAATTTCTTTTTTAAGTCTTAATTTTTTCATATTCGTTCTTGGACTGTGTATCGTAGCACTAAACGAGAATTATTTTAAGAACGGGTTTTGTATTTTATAGTCCACACCAACGAAACTACGGACTCCTTTATATTTTAAATTCCTATAATTTGTTCTCCAAATAAATTTGAATCTATTATTATCATTACGTTCCATCGGTTTATAGCAACTGAGCTACAACGGCGTCTCAATGATAAAAACCGCTTTTTCAGTTTTCCAATAAAAAACAATACAATGGCCGAAAGCGTGAAACCAAACAATAAACTTTTTATGGCTTATATTATTTCAATCAAAATTAGACTTAAACAATATAAAGATAAAGTTAAATTTACTTAAGCCGTTACACAATATTTACAGGTATCTAATATTATAAAATCCTGTTGACACAATTCTCTTAATTTGAAAATAAACAAAAATTTCCAACAGCTTTTATGTTTAAAATGTGAATTATACGGAAAGAGTAAAAGAGAATTTGTTAAATAGAATTTGTACCGCTATTAATAAGCTCTTATATTTAAAAATATGTAACTTTAAAAGTACATATGTTAGTTAATGTATATTCAAAAAAGTATTAAAAGTATTTTCGTATAATATATATTCCATACTTTCATTAATATATATTTCCATACGTTCATCAGCATAGGAAATCAAGAGAGGATCTCAAATCTCGATATTCCCTGCGGGAACTGGAAAATATGGGTGGGTTTTTCAAGTTTCAAAGTCCACGCAAACAAAGCCGTGGCCAACGACTAGCTTATAACATATCATTCTAATTATATTATACTAGCGACCCTCCTGCGGCTTCGCCCGCTTTAACTACTGGATTATTCATGTAATGTATGTTTGCAAAGCACTTAAGATAATGTGAAAATTAATTAAACCCTAATGCAACCCGCATTTTTGTAGTTTCAATAAGGATTTTCCAATTGTTTTATACAGCAAGGATTTTTTAGTAGGTACCGTAATTTTAAATTTGTGCTACTAATCTTTTCAAGTACTTATTAAAATATATTTAAATGACTATTTTTAGATAGTTAAATGACTATTTTTAAACGGAAGAAATTATAAACAAAAACCTACCTATTAATAACTACTACAAAAAATGTGAAACCAAATATATCGCGCTTAAATAGTACATTCAACTCCAATTATCCAATACGTGCAAACGCATCTAACTAAATCTTCGTTGCTATAGAGGCAGCCGGGTTTTTTTTTTTCGAGCTTGTGGTTAATGCTGAAGGGGGTATTCTGTCCCTGATAAAAAGCAAGCACGACGTGGCTGTCTGTGAGGAAAATTAAATAGAATGCATGGGCCGGGAATCGAACCCGGGCCGCCCGCGTGGCAGGCGAGCATTCTACCACTGAACCACCGATGCGTGTAAGGCAGGCGGGCGCGGCGGACGCATGGCGAATGGCGAGCCGTTTCGCAGCAAGGATATTTTTGATATTGTAACAACTTTTAAAGTACTTATTAAAATGAAAAACAGTAAAAGACAGTTTTGGTCTACATTAAATGGCCAACGTAACTAATATACTTATTTATATGCTGAGTTTACGTTTTTCTGCAAAACTATTCGCAATTTCGAAATATTGTAAAAAGCAAATTTTATCTTCGTTTAACGTAGAAAATTGATAAAGTATTTTAAAGGATAAGGATTAATACCATTATGAAAAAATATCCCTCACAATAAAAAATATATTGAAATTATTATTTTTAGACAGAAAAATGATCACTACACGTTATTCTTAAAAGATATGAATATGCTGTCGCGGACTTTTTTGTAGATCTTATTAAGAGGAACAATACTCCAGTACATTTTTTTCATGTAGTTCTTACCATTAGAGCAGCGCACGCGCGAAACTGTCTCAACGGGTAGGACTTTATACACATTTATCGTATTTATGTTAATTTACATAAGAATGTACAAATAATAAACTATATATAAACCTTCTACGAAAAACACTCGACTTAATGGTGAAGACCGCATCAAAATCCGTTGGGTGGTTTAGAAGAAGAAGAGTTAGAAACAACAGACAGACACGAAAACCCACTTTGTTTTATAAGATATAGGATGTTTTATAAGATATAGGATATAGCTTCACGCTGTATACCGGACACATGCCAAATGTTTCATTCCATCGAGTAGGAGTCGAACCCACAACCGTCACGTTTACAGTTGCAAGCTTAGCCTACGCCACGACGCTTGTAAATAATAATATATGTAAAGAAAAATATAGTGACAAATCACTCCGCTACGCTAGCCAAATTTTTACCAATAATACATTACTTTATTTAGTTAGTACGCCCGTTTAGTTAAACTTTGCGTGAATTGTACCAGTTTTAAAATTTCCAATTTCGCGCAATCATAAATTTCAAAGGGCCGTAAAAATTCCCGCCGTCGCTTGTAACCTGAACAACACTGTATATAGCACAAGTGATCAAAATTTAAATAGTAAAAGCTGTAGAGTGGAATAACTTATTATATTACTTCATATGTATAAAATATACACAAGTATAAGTATGTATGGTCGAAATTAGTGTTTATTTTAACGAATGTGGATTCAAAATAAGTGTACACAGTGTGTATCTCAATTCAATTAAACAATCAATGGTGGTCTGTATGTTTTGGAACTCAACGCTGCGGTTTGTCTTGTTACTAGAGCGCAGAAATGAAAATCTAAATATCGAAATGTGAATCGAACCCAATACTGTCACGCTTACTTTCGCACGCTAGTGCCGCTGCGCCACAACTGTCTCTTATTAAATTTCATTTTAGAAAATTGAATTAATGCTGCACTTAACGCCGCGTTTTGTCCTACCAGAGGGGGAAATAAACATTACTTAATTCTCTTAGAGAGAATCGAGCCTAGGATTGTCATATTTAGTTACATACACATATAAGTTTACACTATTTAATGCATATACGATTATATAATTATGTCGATAGTCGAAATGCACGCCTAGTCTATTAGTCCAAAAGTACTTATTATGAAGTGATGCAAGAATGTCTACCCGTTCTACCCTTCAGAACAAATTCCTATAGCTCTTTTACGTGATCAGATCTAGAATGATGAAGCTGTAGAGATATATTATTAATTTCTAATCTTAAAAATATTACAAGTACAGAATAAAATATAATACACATTTACACAAATATTCAAATCATGTATATATTTTTTATTGTTTAATAATATTGACTTTTTCCAGAGTAATAATATCTGTATTCCATAATTTATTATAATTAGGACAAAGGAGAAGTGGTTTATCATTGAGACATCACTCACTCTTTTTTATATGAAAAATGTATGCGGCTATAAAAAAAAATCATAAAAAAGTAGTCTTCTCCATAGATTTTTGTCCCCCATTCTTAGAGGTACTGCCATATTTAAGTGGGCTTAAATAATGAGTTAGCGTGTCTAGACCAAGAACCACCTGCTACTAAAATATAAACTAGTAAAATTATTAAAATTTTATTTTCATACATTTTAGTTTAATCCTACACATTTTTAATGTATCTAATATTATAATTTCGTTTAGTTAGTTTTAGTTCCGCCATTCAATATGAAATGCCTAATGGGAAACAGAGTGTCTTAACAGGTTCCCAGGTTTCCCCTGCTTACCCTTCTAAGTGTGGGATATAGCTTAAACCTAAAAGAAATATGACGATGAGGCAATATGACGTGAATCAGGTTAGAGGATCGATCACCAATCGGAAGATTTTATTTCATTTAATCGCTCTAGCAAGTCAATGCACTGCGTTCAGTTCCGCAACTCAACACAATAAATACTGCCGACTTCGGGCGGAAACCAGGAAACGAAGTTTCTTGATACAATTCTTTTTGTTTTCTCGTACTGTAATAAGGAAAAAAATATTATAATAGTACCAACAAGGCATTCAGAACCATCAATCAGTCAAGTATAAGTAACGCGATACATTTCATTTCATTAGAAAACAACGTCATCTTATTTCTTAAGCCGTGTACGTATCAAGTTTAAAATTTTAGATTTTTAAAGCAATGAAAAGATTTTCATCAGGCAAAAAGCTCTCTCACAAGTCTACGCGATGCGAGTAAAAACGTAAACGTTCTTGTTTTATTAATTTATTTGTCAATTTTAGCTAGAGTTTACCTGTGGCTTCGCCCCTGTGATCAAATTTATAACTTTTTTTTTAATTATCTCAATTTCTTTTACTTGAGTCTAAGAAACTAATTATATTATATACATAATTATATGCACCTCCAAAATAAGCTATAAACAGCCTTAGCTTCATATAAAAGAAATTTTTAGAAAAATCACTTTTTCTAAAAATTTCTACATCTCACGGGAGTAGAAACTATTCCGAGTAGAAATTTGTTTTCAATTTCGTTTTCGATCGTGCAAAGTGTCAAGCTTCGATTGACTTCGAATGCAATTTACTGTGTATCTATATGACCTACATACATATGTATATACGAATTTATAGATTGTAATGCTAGTATGTATTAAAATCTGCTTCACACTGTATCCCGCTCAGGGTAGGCACAGGGAACCTGGGAACCTAGTGCTAAAATACTCCGTTTCCATTAAGACATATTTGTTTCACTCTCACTGCCATATTCTGGAGGCATTGCCAGTTGAATGGTGAAACTCAACGCCGCACTATGCCTCGATACCAGAGCGAAGAAATAGAAATATAAGCGTAAATAAATATTTCACTTCCTCGAGTGGGGATCGAACCCACAACCGTCGCGTTACAATTGCATCCTTGTGCCGATACTTGAGAATCTCTAGAAATTCCTACAGGAAATGGACAAACCTATATTCTTAAAGTCCACGCAAACAAAGTTACGGGCGACGACTAGTATTCATTAAATTGAAACAGAAGAGGCATATTCATTGTACTTGTTGATCTGACCTATAAAAATATTAGCATTAACTACCAAATACTTGCTAACGAGCTTAACTTTTCGTTGAAAATTTCGATATCACCTACAGTCAGTACAAATAGTAAAAAAAGTAATTATACTTTGCGTATATTAATGCGGAATAATGTAATTTATTTTTATCTTAAAAAATATAGTTTCTTAAGAATATCGATCGAAAATTGGCTTAGAGGCACAATGTCTGACTGTAAAGTGTAAACATGATGATTGTGGGTTCGATTTCTACTCGGAGAAATGAATTATTCTTATAACGCGCATATCTCAAAAATTTGGGATAAAAATAAGACGTACCTACCCCGCTTTCCACGAAATGTTTTGACATTAGATACCCTGCCCTCTGCCTACCTTGCTATACGCTGGATACAGTGTGGAGCTAAGAAAATAAACACTAAATTATATACTGAATAAAAATGTAAAATGAAACTGTCCAATGTTCTAAAAAAATATTTTTCCCCAATGAAAATAGTATTACTTTTAAGCTTCTAACAAAAACCTCAGTCAAATAACAACTGGATAATACCGGTCGAAACCGGATTTGATCCGGATTATAGCGGCTAACGAGAGCCTTTATTCCTTCTCTTCTAGAGCGTAAGTAAATTGATAATGATGATAATTTCCTTGGTGGTTGTAATAACTACATTCATTGTAAAACAACTGCTATTAATAAACCTACATTGAGTTCATTTATTTTTGATAGACTAATAAAATTAAAATAAACGAAGATTTGATGCCGGTCGTGGCGTAGGGGTGCAAAGTGTGACTGTAAACGCAATAGGTTATGGTTTTAACTTGAGAAAATGAAACATTTATTTAAATTTATATTTTCATTTCTTCGATCTGGTATCGAGGCAAAGCGCGGCGCTAAATTTCGCAGCTGAAGAAACTGTCTCACAGCACCACGGTGGACATTACTTTATACATTAGCTAGCCATCTGTCCGCGTGTCTTGTTTCAGCTGTAACAGAAAGAAGGACATACGAAAATTTTAAATTTCTTCTATTCGTTTAAGTATCGTATAAATCCCGTCAAAAACATAAATGTAAAATGAAAGCCAAGTTCAGTAATAAAACATATGCTTTCAGCGATAAAAGAAGTGAGATGTAAATGTATGCCAAGTTCAATGGTCAGTCCTGAAATTTATTTTTAACAATATAAAATATTTTATAACAACTGTAAATGCCCATTCTTCTTACAACTTGGAGACTTTATTTATGTCTAATATCTGATTTGGCTAGTTTTCTTATGAATTTACAATAGAATCTGAGTAGAATACAATTTGAATACATTCATTTATATCGATGTAAATTAATTTGAAAACTAGCCAAATCAGATATTAGAAATAAATAAAGTCTCCAAGTTGTAAGAAGAATGGGCATTTACAGTTGTTATAAAATATTTTATATTGTTAAAAATAAATTTCAGGACTGACCATTGAACTTGGCATACATTTACATCTCACTTCTTTTATCGCTGAAAGCATATGTTTTATTACTGAACTTGGCTTTCATTTTACATTTATGTTTTTGACGGGATATCATTACTTTTTGTACAGAAATCATAAGTAGAAAGGTTTATAATGTAATCAAAATCAAAATATTCTTTATTCAATTTGGCCATTACAAGTACTTTTCCTATAGGAAGCTACTACGGCAAGAAACTCAATAGTTGCTCAATAAAAAACTCATAGGACATTTCTGTTCGCCGAATAAACCAAGTAGGACACCATTGTGATAATACACTTCTATCTTAATCTATCTATCTATATATATAAAAGGACTTGTCCTCACTGACTGAGGTAAGACGCACGCACAGCCGTAACCGCTGTGCGTAGAAACGTTAAATTTGGACAAAAGTTTACTTTCGTAATCTGGACATCCACTAAGAAGGAATTTTGAAAAATTTCAACCCTAAAGGGGTGAAATAGGGGTTCAAAGTTTGTATGGAAAAAATTTTAAATTGGCACTGATTTTTCTAAAATTTGAAATTTAGATTTTTAAAAGTATTTAATTGAACACGTGTTTCATCATTTTCTAGAATTCTCCCCCTAAGGGTGCAAATAAGGGGTTGAAAGTTTGTATAGGTTTTTTTGAAATCGTCACCAATTTTTATAAAATTTGAAATTCAGACTCTTAAACGTATATAATTAAACACATGTTTCATGGTTTTCTAGAATTCACCCCCTAAGGGTGCAAATAAGGGGTTGAAAGTTTGTATGGAAAAATTCTTAAATCGCCACCGATTTTTATAAAATTTGATATTTAGACTCTTAAAATATTTAATTGAACATGTGTTTCATGGATTTCTAGAATTCACCCCCTAAGGGTGCAAATAAGGGGTTGAAAGTTTGTATGGAAAAATCTTTAAATCGCCATCGATTTTTATAAAATTTGAAATTTAGACTCTTAAAAATATTTCATTGAACATAAGTTTCGTAGTTTATTTTAATTCATCCCCTAGGGGTGTAAATAAGGGGTTGAAAGTTTATATAGAAAAATCTTTAAATCGCCACTTACTTTTATAAAATTTGAAATTGAGACTCTTAAAAATATTTTATTGAATACGTGTTTCAAAGTTTATTAGAATTCACCCCTAAGCAATAAGCAAGCGAAGCTGCGCGCGTCCGCTAGTACTGTACAAATCTACTGCAGCCTTTATTTCGGAAGTAGCTCCGTACGTAGTTAAGCAAAGCATGTCTTCTTTAGAAGAGTAAGGATTCCCGTTTCGAGCGCTAGTGTAGATACTTAAATCATTCCAGTTACGACATACGTACTCTACCATAGTCTCGCGCAATTTATTAGTTTGTTGTATATCAATACGCTCAAACGAAGAATATGCAATAGCATGGAAGAGACAGCTCCCATCGGGAGGCATTGGAACAATTCGGTGTAAGGTTCTTGTTTCAACCACAAGCAATTCTATTGAACGACTCATTGTTCAACATGTCTTGGAAAAAATATAAACAATAAGTTTATTAAGTGCTGACGGTACAAATCTGAATTGATATGATCCCAAGGTCGACTTCGTTCTCTGCCGTTTCCACAAGTGTTCCTAAAACCAGTAAAATCATGAAACCCAGGCCAAAAAAACCATTAAAATATGAGCGCCTTCGTACAATAAAATATATCTAATATAATTAGGTATTTACTTTTTTATTATGGTCAATAATATTATGTTTTATTACTCTTAAGACGATATTTAATTATATATGAAAATAGATTATATTTATCTATGAATCTCGACTATAGTTTTTATTTTGTTGATTAAATGACAGTTGTCAGATTAGAAAATAATGAATGTATGCTGCGTTTAGAAATCTGATATATTTATTATTATTTTTTTCTAATTTCATTATTTTGTTGGAATAACTCAACACGCAATGCCTCCAGAGTTCGATGGAAAGAGGAGAACTGAGTGTCTTAACACTAGGTTCCGTCTGTCTACCCCGCTATGTGTGGGATACATCGTAAAGCGGATTTATTTATTTTGTATTATTTTGTTTAAGTAATTTTTAATTTTCTCTTTTTTTCTCTTATTTTTTTATTAACAATTACTTAAATTTTTACTGTTAATAATTACTTTACAATTACTTCTGTTAAGATAGCTGGTAGGCTGACAATATATCAAATTAAAAATAAAATCAGCTTCACGCTGTATCCCGCACACAGCAGAGTAGACAGAGGAAACCTAGTGTTAATACACTCAGTAACCTCACTTTCCATCGAATTCTGGAGGCATTGCGTGTTGAGTCACGGAACTCTCCGCCGCGCCTTGCCTCGACACCAGAGCGAAGAAATGGAAATATAAGTTTAAATTAATATTTCATTTCCTCGAGTGGGAATCGAACTCACTACCAGTCGGTTTAACAGTCACACTTTGTGCCCCTGTGCCACGACTGACCTTACAGATAGTATATTATTCTTAAATTTTATATATATTTCTATCAATATAATTATTTTTTTTATATTTATTTTTTAGTGTATTTTTTCTGTTTTAGGGTTCTGTATCTCGAAAGCAATAAAACAGAACCCTTATAGGATCTTATATAGGACTTAGTACTTAAATATTGTAATAATAATTTAATATCAAATACGTTAATCGACTATGCAAATACTCTTAGTATAATAAGTACTAAAACATATGTTTAAATTGTAATAAATAATAATGAAGGATGTTAATCCATTTATTATATTTTTATATTTTTACGTGAAGCCCTTGAAGTCCACATGATGGCAGGCTTTGTCAGGACATAAATTAGAGGCATTTTCAGCTACAAATGGAGACATATCTTATCTTATATTATAAAATATACTTGAAAGCATCGTGTTGTTTTAGATGGCTTACGTAAGTAATAGTGAAGTTAGTCTCCATAACAAATAAAATATTTACTAACCCGTGACATAAATTAAAGCAACATATATATAAATAATGCATTGCTCTTATTTTTTTGTCAGGCGCTAAGCCTAAAAATCAATTATCATGAACTTTGATTGCTATGATTTCTTTACAGGCACTATAAGTAAATGTTCGTAATTGAATCTATTTATTGAAAAATTATAAGAAAATATTAAAAAAATACTAGTTTCGGATTTTTCCCTTGATATACACCCAATTACTTAACCGGATGCTAAATTTCACCATTCTAGGTCATCTGGAACTTGGTTAACATTAAGGTCTATAGGTCAGTCACCCCCATAAAAATTTACGATTTTTGGACGTCATTATCTAAATAACTGTTTGAGCTGTGTTTATGAAATTTAATGCACGTATACAGGTAGGGGGTCTAAATATTTGAGCCAAATATGACAGCTTTAGATGGAATAGTTTTTGAGTTACGAATAGGTAAAAAGTGGCTTCAAATGGTTCGTGTAAAATAACACACGGTGCTGCTCGCCAGTTTTGTTTGTAAGAACACTTGGCTACGCGCTCCGCGCGTTTTAAATAAATATATCAAAACAGAGTTATTTTCAAATCACAGACAGTCACTACAATTTCATTTATATTTATAGATATTATTATTACTCTTCTCTTCCTCCTGGCATTAATCCCGGCTATTGCCAGAATCTGCCTTCTTACTCAAGCTAGCTATAGATATTATTATTACTATAATACATAAAATATAAGTAAAATCAGAACTCTCACCTACACGCTAATTGCACGTCGAACTTTTGTATCAAAACCAAAACTTAAGCCAAAGCTTGGGACCAGCGCGCGACGGTAAAGTTGAGCTTTGTTCGAAGTTACCAAACTTTTAGCTGTCGAATACGAGTCATTCATCTGGCACAAAATGTTCTATTAATGAATGTTCTGCAATTATGCATAATTATATATAATTGCAGAACGAGACCAGTTAAACATAGTTTTGGATATCAATTTAGGTCTATTTTTATTTAGGTTGCGGTTCAGCTGCATATCCCAGCTGTAGGTGAGAATTAGGCAGTGGAGGCTACGGTAACGTAGCAGTTCCACCTCTGATGCTGAGCCACCTATTCTTCTAGTTGACCATTTATCGGACATTAACGGCTTTTATGATAACGTATCTAAAACAGTAACAATATAGTTAATAATATCAAATAAATATTTTATAACGATGACACAAAATAAAGCCAAAAGAAATGGTTCTAGTGAAAACATATGTACAAGACGTTATTCAAAAGATCTTAATCAATAATAAGAGTCCTCAACGTGGCCTTCGAGTCTCTTTGAACCCTTATAATACTCCAGTACTTGTAGAATTGTTCGAGAAAAGATGTTTTGGGTAAAATAGTATTATTACGATATGTGAAAATATTTTTACATATACAAAGAACTTACCTACATTGCACAGTGTTTGAGTATATGCGATGTTTGTGAGTTTGATTCTTACACAGGAGAATTAATTATTTTCATTTCCTTGCTCTGGTAATAAAAAAATACACGCAATGTCTCGAAAATTCAGCGGGCAATGGGTAGCTGATGTCTTAGCCTTAGGTTCCTTTCGTTTACCCTGTTATATGCTGGATATAGTTCAAAACTTTAAAAATATATATGGTGTATATGTGGATAGAAAATTCCGTAACAGAAAAATTTTAAGTACTATGTACCTAATTTTGATAGGAAAATGTCAACCTGAATAATGTTTAAAAAAATAATAATGTATCGTTTAGTTTTTCTATGTTTTCCACAATCTTTTATGAACTTTTTTTACTATTTTGAGAAAACATTTTGTTAAAAAATTAAAACAATCTTCAACCTCTTAAATAAATTTTTTATTACAGTTCGTAGTGATAATAAAGAAAAAAAATATTCTATTTACTTCTATAACATTTTATAAAAGTTATTCAGTGATTTTTTAAATATGTATTTTTTATGACCTATAATTTAAAAGTGGTGTAAAGAAAACTTGGAAAGTTATCAATTTCAATTTTTTCTATGATTGATATGAAGCTCTACGATATAAAATAAATTTGTAAATCAAATATAACTAACATTATTGTACCGCAGTGGAATTGCGTCAGATTGTAAATACGTGCTTGTGGGTTCGATTTCAACTGGGGAAAAAGAATTATTTTTATTTATAGAATATATTATTAAGACGCGACGTTAAGTTCCCAACTCTACACACTATAGGTCAGAAATGCGAGAAAGGAGTATCTTAAAATTAGGTTCCTTCTGCCTAACTTGCGGCATCTCCATATACGGGAAAACGTGTAAAGCTGTCATTAATTATAATAATAACCGATAAAAGTCTAAAATAAATAAGATAAATATATCTTCTTAATAACCTTGCACGTGATTCTTCGCTTTTTGTAATTTACTGTATATTATTGTTATAATTAAAAACTCATTCGGAGCTTTAATGACTTTCCAATATACCTTATTACACGCCCGGGCGTAATTATCGTTACTCGAATGTACGTATTTATTTGAAAAGTTCGACGTAACGACGAAAAAAGCACTCGACGAACTCCAGTTGCGACGAAAGCTCGCAAATATTTTCTCACGCTTCGTCGAAATTTTACTTATTCTTATTATACTATAACTAGCTTTTAAAATTCAGTATTAATTCATTAAATTTCAGAACACGAAAATGTAGTTCAGCACTTTTGAGCATTTTAAGTTGAGCTGTTTTATTCATATTTTTGTTATGAAAAGAAACTTTTTTTATGCCTCGTTATAATTGTGTATGTTTAGTGAGATTTTCTTTAGCAATGTAAAAGCTTAGTTTAATTTAAAATTGTAAGTTTTTGCACGGTTTTTCTTCTAAATATGTTACACTGCAGTGTTTTGCTCTTTCTAGTGTAAAAAAGAATGCATGGAGTTATACTACAACGAGAGTACACTAAAAACGTTATCGGAAATAATGACTGAAATTATTATGTTTCTGGTACTTTCTAGATTTTTTTTTCCGCTTAACAGGGTTTTTTATATTGTAGGATAAAAAAACACGCTTTGTGCGTGTTTTTTCACACGCAAAAAAACCTTATTTATTTTTTTATCTTTAGGTAATTATTTTGTTTTTAAAAAAAAATCAGCTTCATGCTGTATCCCACACACAGCAGCGTAGGCAGAGGGATCCTAGTTAAGATACTCTGTTCCCCATTTTCTGCCAAATTCTGGAGTAATTGTGTGTTAAGGGGCAGAACTCAACGCCGCGCTCTGCCTCGACAGTAGAGCAAAGAAATGGAAATTTAAACGTAAATAGAAATTTTGTTTGTATCTATAGCTATATAGCACACATGTATCGCTATACCTTTAGTACTCCACCGTCCTAACAGAAAAGGCAACTAGTAATTTTAGTAACGAGCGCTCGGTCAATTTAATATCTTTTGTTACATACAAATTAAAATACAGTCAATTTTCTATCAGACACATGAATACATGAATACGTTTTGTAAAATGAAATTTTCATTTAAATTATTTTATACTTTGTGGTTTTGTTTGGTTTACTATGCTTTATAAAATTTGATGTTGTGAGAGAAATCTAAGTAGAATAATAATTTTAAAAATGCACATTGACTGTATTTAAATATGTTGAGTAATGGGTCCCCCCATTTCCTTCCCAGCTTCTAATTTTTGTAATGATATATTAGCACATAGTATATAATGTACTAGCTTTTGTCTGCATCTTAGCCCTCGTAGCATATAAGAAAAAATTAAGAATCATAGACAGCTTTACGCTGTATCCCGCACACAGCAGGGTAGGCAGAGGGAACCTAGTGTTAACACACTCCGTTCCCCACTTGCTGCCGAATTCTGGAATTTTTTAAGAATCGTATATGTGACATGCAACATTTTAAAAGTAACTCAGGGTAATTCTGACCGCAAATACAACAGGTAGGTATCATCGACATAATTAACAGGATATAAAATATCTATAAATAAGTGTACTATTCAACACAAAAAGAAACAATTCCTACCAGTAATTCCTGAGAATAGCGCATTTCACCAAAACGAATTCTACCTCTTTACAATGTTAATATACATGAATCTCGATCTTTATAAGCGAGTTAACAAAATTATTCATGTGGATATACTCGTTAATTTTCTCCATATTCTCCAAAAACCTCCAACCTCTTTAACATTCTTAATTACCCGAGTGCGATAAATACAATTAAAAACGCAACGGAACTGTTTACGTATTTCACTGTATTATGTAAATTTTTGAGTTTCCATTTAAATTTGCTTAAATCCAGACGCGTTGATTGCTCGACGTGGCCTCTAGTAATTTATTTTATCCTCATATGAATATTCTTTTTACTCTACTGCAGGAGATGCGGTCTTGGTGTTTTAACATAAAAATTGTGTTAAAACCCTCCGTTGCCCACTCTCCACCCAATATTTAATATATGTTGAGTGGCGGAACTCAACATTATGCTTTCTCTTCACATAAGAGCAAGGAAATTAAAATAATTCCTTTAAGTGGAAATTAAACAACAACACGTTAACTGAGACCACCGCTCGACAGAAGAGATTTAAATATCGAGTGGAAATCGAACTTACAACCTGTCGCTTTACAGTCATGTACCAAACATACATATATTTGCAATCCTGAATATGTACTGTACTCATATAAAATGTTTAATCTAGAACGTAGAACATAATAACGGTAGACGGGACGCAATTAGAGCACCGCCACGTAACCACTCCGCAGCTTCCGAAGGAAATGGTTACAGACAGACGGACAATGAGGTTGGCTAATCGTGGAATGGGAGCTTTAGAAGGGTTTATATTGTTGTTTTATTTTTTTATTTTATTTTCAAAAAAATATTGCCTGATTTTATAATTTTTATAGTAGTATATTATAGTAGTAGTAATTTTTATAGTTATCATTATCTACATATATAGGAAAACTATTTTTTTTCAATATAACATTTATGTTATTAATTTTCAATTTTAGCTTCACCCTGAATCCCGCACAAAGCATTGTAGGCAGAGGAAACTTAGGTAACTTACGTATTTTCCCAAATAGGATTTGAATTCGTAACCATTGCGTACATTGAAGCTACAAACATTACAACTGTACCACGATGCTCTATTCAAAGTTAACTAAAAATATTTAATGAAGACAAAGTTAATGCCACAAGTTGGAACTTTCATAGCTTTTCACGGCTGTTTATTACAACGCATTAGCGAGGCGTCGTTATCTAAGTTTTCCATTATATCGCGGACCTTAGTTCAGGTAACTTTTAAAATATATTGTTTGAAATTAAATGGAAATGTTGCTGTTGTAATATTTTTGTTGTAATGTAATTAAACATTTTTATTTAATTTTAATAGAGACTTACATTTTGTATTGTTTTATTTATATTTCTTTTTCTTATGATAATATAACTTTGTTATATCCATTTATATATTACTATCACATTACTATAAAGGTATGCCTTTATTGGTGGACTCAAATATATCCTCGCTGTGTTAAAATAAAATGTGGCGTTTAGTTCCGCAACTCCACAGGCTTGATTTCGGCAAGAGTGACTAATAGTTACATTTTCTCTGTATTTCCCGTAAAGTACTATAGATTTGTAAAGATAAATTACCCGCAAAACAACTAAAATAGTTTGTTAATTAGATAAACAAGACAAATGATCACGGGTTTGACTGACATAAATCACCCGACTGACCGAGTTTTTATAGTAATTTGTTATACGTCTGCTACGCATAGTTAAGCCGTTATGGCGCATTGGTTCAGCTTCGACTATTGTAAATGCACCGGTTGTGGGTACGATTCCCATTCTAAGGAATTAATTGTTTTCATGGTTTTCAACTGTGGTGTTGAATTTCGCCACTCAACACAAAATGTAAATGAAAAGTGAGGATGATTGACTTTTTTGTTGGAATATTTAAAAAGAATATATTTTTTAGCATTAAATTTCACCTTAGATCTACATACATAACATAGTCCTATACATATATGAAGCACTCAATATTTACTTGCAAAAGAAATGTACACAAAAAATACGAATTCATATTTTCTTAAGGCACTTCTCTTTAAATAGCTCGAGAATTTCATCCTCCGAGTTAGGTACATGTGTTTGTGAAAACTGAGACAGCCAAATAAATGACAAAGCAACACTTACAAGAACACGAGTACTTCTTTGTTTTATATTTATTTCCATATTTAGATTCTTTTCTGTTATAGAAGCTTAACATTTATTTGTTTATTTGCCTTTATTTGTTCTCATTCATAATCCTAGACCCCCAGGAGGTACCTTGTAACTTCTAGCTTGAGATTTCCACGTGATCTTGAGAAAAACGACTTTAATAGATGAGCAGACACAGAGTGAGACAGATAGACAAAAAGACAGACCGATGGACCACAAAGTGAACCTACAAGTGTTCCGTTGACGTGTTAACGGCTTACAAATCGATAAACCCTGCACGGTTGCACGTATTAAAACATGACATATTGTCACGTTCTGATTGAGCCAACCGTATAAATAAATGTTAAAAGTATACTGATATATCTTTTTTTTAAACCATTATAAATATATTCCGACGAAGTGAAATATTTATTTACGTTTATATTTCTATTTCTTCGCTCTGGTATCGAGGTAAAGCGCGGCGTTTAGTTCTGCCACTCAACACGCAATGCCTCCAGAATTAGGCAGAAAGTGGGGAACGGAGTGTCCTAACACTAGGTGCCCTCTGCCTATCCTGCTGTGTGCGGGAGACAGCGTGAAGCTGATTTATTTTATTTATTTACTAGAAATATAAAATTATCCTTAAAAACAAATGTATTTGGAACACACGTCAAAGACATTAATTATATAAAGTGGTTTCATTATCCGGTCGTCCTAAATACTATAGCGTCGCGTTGTGACCTAATTTTCTCTCCCTAGATCACAAAAACTCCTTAACAAATGTCGGTATAGAGTTCCCATACTTATACCACTGGAAGGGATATTAAAATAACTTATAATTAACAGTTTTTCCATATTTGTTGATCTGAGAAAATAAATCAAAACATGATGGCGGAACTCAACGCCGCGCTTTGACTTTATACCACTGGGAATCGAACCCATAACCGTCGCGTTTGTTCCTGCGCCTCTACGGCCTCAATCTCCAATTTATATAAAAGTGTCAATTATTATAAAATAAATAGTATTATCATCCTTACATAATACTTCCTTCCGTACCAGGCTATATCTTTGTACTGTCGGCTATTAGTCCCCACGGGTGCTCCGCGCGGAAGAGCCACCGGACCGACGCAGTTAAACCGCTCTGTAATAATTAGCTTTATATGAATGCAGTATGTCTGTCTGTCTGTCTGTGTGTCTTCTACATCATAATATTTTTTTATGGGTATATGTCAGTGGCGCAGTGCTACAGTGTCTAATTTAGACACTGTATATTAATTTAGGCATTTAGACGTTAATATTGATAAATCCAACGGTTATCAGTTCGATTCCCACTCGAGAAAATTATTATTTCATTTATTTTTTTCTTTTTGGTAACAGACAAACAGCAATGTTGAGTTTCGCCATTCTATATAACTCAATTTCAGCTTTTTAGTTTACTAATAAGAAATAATTGTTAAGATATTATGTTCTCTATATTTCGTCTGGTATTCGAGATATTTCTTTTTTCTCTAGCAAAGTGGAAAATTTAAATTGAATTGGAAAATAATTAAAATATAATCATTTTCCCGAGTAGGAATCCATCATTACAGTTAAAACTAGGTGCTACACCTCGATTTGAAATATACAACAAGTAGAAATAGAAACACAGACATAATCCCGAAGGATTGTACTACATATCTACAGAAGTTCTTCACAGGAGTGCACTGTGAGACGAGTGGGCTTACTAAGCTATATGAAAGGCTTATCAGAAGGTTAGGGTACACCTTTTCTAACAATTTTATTGAAAAAATGATTTTTATATTTCGTATTTATATATTTTTAGGGTTCCGTGTTCTCGTTCCGTCCGTGAATATGTTGTCCTTCTGCCTGTCTGTCCGTCAAAACCATATATTTCTACAGAATGCATGAACAATTTTTGACTTCAAAATTGAACTTGGTATCCATATAAATCTTCGATTCTTTTGTCTGTAAGGTCGACAGCAACGCGGTACTAAATATTTAATTTGGCTCTCATTTTAAATTTTAAGTTTGACGGAATATGCTTATAGATATTATCTTTTACATTTTCAAAGGCAGAAAAAAACTTGTCAAAAATCACTGTATTTTCCATTTTATGTCATATTTAAAGACAATGAGTAAATACTTAATGTCTTTAAATGTAGAAAGAAGTTAGTTAATACTGAAGGAACCAAACCTCGCTTAGGTATATTAAATAAGATTGAGGCGATAAAATAATTTTAATAATATAAATATTTCACCAAGTGGGTAACGAACCCACACCCATCGTAGTACAGCTTGACACTATAAAACACATACACAAAAACTCACAATGTCATTTACGATAATAATAATTACATACAAATATGTAATAAATGATTCAAAATGTAGACGGAGGCAATTTCAAAGAGCTAATTGCAAAGGCGTCCTCTCGAGTAAAACCTCGCAATAAGGGTTTACAGCAAATCTCTCGGGGTTTGTGTTTCTATCATCTAATAAATATAACATTGGAAGCAAATTTGTTTAAATTATTAACGTAATACTGTGCTATAGATTAATGATCACGCTTTCACGCTGTATCTCTTATATAGCACAGCAGGGGAAACCTATTCCGATACGCATTCCTAACCGTTCTCTACGCTTAGCCTAATTTTTGAGATATTACGAGTTGAGTAGCGGAACTCGGAATATTCGGCCTCCCAAGTGGGAATTGAACCCAGAACCGTCGATTCAGATGGTGCAACCAGACGATCTGCCACTGCTCCCTAATAGATTAAATAATTACTTTTTACTTATATATTCTAAACTGCGAAATTTTTATTCGTTTACTAACAATATAAAGTTGTAAAACATCTCCATATTCTATCACAGAATAATCCTTATATGAATATGTATATAAAATTAGATAAATTTCCTCAAATAGCTTTATAGAAGCATGATACGGGAAGTCCCCAGATGATGTTACAATATAAATGACTACAGAAAGCTCATTTCCAAAGCTCTAAGCTTTCAACTTAAGACAAGTAAAACAGAAGCTTGATAGTATTACTTAGTAACTGGAGTGGTCACTTCCGTTGTAAAAGCTTCTTGGACCGAAATACTGTAAAGCGTACGCGACAAACATAATATATTAAAGAAATTTTAGATTGCTATTTCTCGACATATACGAGTATAAATAAGATTTCGTATAACCTGTAAAGGTTAATTTGGAAAGCAATTTGGAAAAAGTCTTTAGCTTTAACTTCATTTGACTTTTACATATGAATTGAATAAAGCTTAAAGCAAAATTTAAAGCGATTATATTAATTTAATATTTGTTTTTTTTTTCAGCTTTACGCTGTATCCCACAAACAGCAGAGTAGGCAACCCTATGCCTGAAGTATCGTAACATTAGGTTCACTAACCTAATGTTTTGACACTCCGTTCCTCATTTGCCGCGGAATTTTCGCTTTTTTGGCGGAATTCAACGTCGCACTTTGCCTCGACACCAGTGCGAAGAAATGAAAAAAATAAATGTTTCATTTCCTAGGTGAGAATCGAATCCACAACCTCTCGCGTTTACAGTCACAGTTTGTACTGATTTACTGGTATTATAACTTTATAGTATGGCGATGAGTATTTGAGGGACGACGGGCTCAAAGTGGCTTCATATCAATTATATCTAAATTACTTGTTACTTCAATTTAATCAAAAACAGTGCATTCCATACATACATATATGTATATGCATATACTATGTAGCTGCATAAAGGAATTCACTAACATTCTATGCAATATAATTGGTAGATTAGATATCATGTCTGTTCCACCGTTTTATTTTAATGAGGAATATCAAGAACATATAAATTACAATTATATAAATTCAAGAAGTCGTTATGAATTATATTAGATTTTTTATTTCCACCTACTCTCTTTTATTTCCTTAGGAGAAAACCTAGTAATAAGACACTGTGTACTGCATTTTTCATCGATTTCAGAGTTATTTGTGCCCAATAATAAGCTTTGTTTGAACATTGAAATGATAATTTAACTCAAAACCGCCGCCGACCCAGACAGACACTAAATTTTTAAAGATCCTGCGTAGGTCGTCCTTTGGAAATTGTAATAACGGGTATAGTTTTATATATAAACTTACTGGAAACTGGAATCCTGGAACTGGAATACAGTCATTTTTTTGTAAAAAGTATCAATAAATCTCATCAAATATTCATGGAACTTCAAGGCGAAGCTACCTACATATAAACATATAATATTATAAATAACATAAAGTTACCTCCTAGTGGCAACCCCTTTTTATATATCCGCGAGATTCTCGCCAAGGAATTTAATATAACGCAGAGGGATGCTCCAATTAGATGACATGCCTGCGTCTCCGAGTATCGATCACTCGCTACAGGTGAGCTGGACCAGATGTTTTCTTTTTATTTCTCAAAAATAACATAGTGTTAATTAAGACAACTTTAAAAAATTCTAAAAAAAGTATCTTTACGTTTGATCCCACATACCTGTAACCTGAGCTAGGAAATCTAAATAATTGATTCTCTTGTACGGCAATGGAACCCATAACCATCGTAAAAATATGAAGAGTAAATATCTTGGCACATCGGCACAATATCTGACGGTAAGTCATGGTCGATTCCCACTCGCAGGAATAAATTATTTTTCTTTCTTTACTCTAGTAACAAGACGAAGCGCATCATTGAGTTCCAAATCCTGCTATAAAGTAGGTTTTCCCGTCATACGTGTAAAATGTCTATTGATAAGTTACACTGTGCAACCCATCCGTACAGGCCGGATAATAGTTCATAATCTGTTACACTCGTACGTAGGCAAATGAACGAGATTGTTGAGCTTTTGAATTCCACGCCCTACTTCGATAACTCCGTTACATAAATTATGGCTGTAATTTACCTACTTTGTATTAAGATTCGAGTTACATTTCAATTTATAAGGATTATATATACAAAATTGATAATTTTCTCTCATATTTCTCATTTTGGGGTAAGCTAATTATTGAGAGTAAAGTTACATATATTTAATTTTTACTTCAATTGATAATAGTTTGATTTCGAGATTTTGTATTAGATAAATTTTAGAAAAAAACACTTAAAAAATATACAAAACTACCTACCTATATACTACCTACCTAGCCTAGATGCATCTCTGAATAACCACAGGTTAATAGTATTAAATAATTAATAATATTCAAAGGTTAAATATAAATAAAACAATAATATTAAATATAAAATGAAAACGGTTTTTATTGATATCATTACAAACAAAACCAGTAAAACAATATCATTATTATGTACTTAAATTATATACACTAAGCACATTTTTTTAACTAAAATGAATAAATAATTTAAAAAAAACATTTGATAACGTAAAATAACGTTTTCAATAAAATAATCATAATTTATTTGTTAAAATAAAAATGAAAATAAATAAAAATATATTTATTTATATTAACAATATTATTCTTAGTCTAATTTATTTTACAATAGAATTAATAAATGCAGTGTTAATAAATATTTTCATACATATATTTTAAGTTAGCAACAAAAAAAACACTTGTGCCGTAATATGACTAGAAATTAAAAAGAGATCCATAATATATTTTCTTTGGTAACTTATTCTGTAAAAATTAGTCTGAAAGTAATATTAAAATAGTCCAGCCATCACTTACAACATTTTTAATTTACGCTTAAAAATTATTTTGGAAATAATAATGAAAAAAAAGTGTATATATATATCCTGCTGTAGACGCACTTAGACACGCTAGTTAGTACTTAACTGGTATTAAATCGATTTAATGTTAGTTAAACGACAATTATCATTTTTTAGTGTGGCTTGAAACCTTTAAAACATTTAATTAAGCAACTTAAAAATAATATACAGACT
Source organism: Heliconius melpomene rosina (assembly GCF_056956725.1). NCBI lineage: Eukaryota > Metazoa > Arthropoda > Insecta > Lepidoptera > Nymphalidae > Heliconius > Heliconius melpomene. The sequence goes on along the minus strand of NC_140406.1, from coordinate 9,811,079 downwards.
GGAGAAAAGTAGAAAACATACAGTTTCATGTACATACTCGTATATCTAAATTTCCACTAAAAACTGATATCTCAAGACATATCAGAAGATATTCAATACAAATATCACAAGCAACTATAAGTTTGTGTAATTAAATAAAGTATTGCACTGCCCGAATTCAGTCTTCTAACATTGAAAATCAAACATGAAATTACAATTTTGATACAGTGCAAAATGATAAACCAAAGGAAATAAACATGTAAACAAATGCTTTTTTTGTATATAAATGATCGTTATAGTAGTAAGACAACAATCATTGAATACTTTGATTATAAAACTCTAGTTATAATATATTAAAGTCTAGGTCGAGTCGATCCGATTTTAAACAACGTCAAAGAAGAGAAAGGAAAAGGAAAATTAAAGAAAGAAAAGAAAGAGTTTAAAAGAGAAATTTACTTATCCTCGAAATAAAACATAGACTAAGCAAAGGAGGTACCAACTCTAAACCCAGACTTACGACTCTACGATGTGTGTATAAGTGGATATGATTTTGAAAAATATAGAATATTATTATGAATATAAAGATGATATGGAAGTTGACAAATTTATGTGTTTTGGTCCTTACATACAACTACTGGGCAGGTTAAGCTAATTACTAATTCCTTTGTGATAATGTATGAAATATACATGTATGAAACAATTATTCGATACTTGTTTGACCTATTATAGAAATGTTTAAATAATTAGTATTTCAAGTAATCGAGTTGCTAAGTAACATTACATCGCTAGAGTGGTGAAGAGAATCAAAAGTAAATTATAATTTATAGAACGATTAGTTTGTTTTTAAAATTTCTAAGCTGCAGAGAAAAGAATCATAATATTTTTATTGGTTTTGTTGTTTCATTAAGTGTATCGAAAATTATAATATGTATATTGACTCTCTTCACTACCAAAACGAAGATAAGTATATAAAAAACCTACTGGAAATATAATTGTTTTTTAGATTCTACAGTCATTTTCTCATTGGATGAGCGATACAATATACTCACGTCAATTACCAAAATTTATTATACATCGTTTATTTGATAAATTCAATCGAATACTATTAATAATCGTTTCAACATAAAAAATCGATACTCTCGATCGCAAAGAAAAAACGCTAAACGTCACTTAAGCTCTAACTTCATATCTATCATTAAATCGGTTACTATCGGGAGAGTCATCTGCAAACTTAATATCATTAGATGATTCTGAATCATCAGCAAACTTAATGTCATTGAAATCTGTTCTTTTCAAAGTGTCATCTTTTTCTCGAGTATCATTAACTCGTTTTAAAGTTGAATCATCTCGGTTGTCTCGATTCTCACGTCTGTGGACTTTTACTGGAGACATTTTAAGTGACAAATCTTTCATTGGTATAACATCTGTTTTCTTTTTGTTTCTTTTGGGTACTTTTGGTGATTGTAAGTCGCTTATGCTAAAGTTCAAGGGATGTATAATGTTGGATCGATCAATTACTTTATTTATGGACTTCATAGATTCATTTGATTTGTTTGACCGGTTGCTAGATCGTTTGAGAGTGGCTGCTGGTCTCTCTTCAGGGGATTCTGTGTTACTGCCGGGATCTGGTCGTAACTCTTTAGGCACGACCTCCTATGTACAAACAAATTATTGAGTACCAATTATTGTTTTCTTTATATGAAAAATTTAATTTGTGTGCTATTATTATGTTTTAATATAAAATCTTGACTAAGCTTGTTAAATATAGAAACTAAGCTAAAGATTGCACTTGAATATGACCAATATTACAAAAAAAAATCTCACTTTATTCAAATTATAAGTATAAGTAACAAGTACCTCATAAATGTTATTTTTGTCCATTTCCTCTATGATATCACCTTCTTCTATAGGCGGTATCCACACCAGAAACGCGGGGTCCATGCCTAGGTAAGAACCTGGTACGGAACCTGGAACAATGTATCTTCTCAACTTACAGCAAAACTTTTTACAAGAAACTATGTGATACTAAGTGATTTTCCACTGCTTGAAATTAGAACAATACAATAGATGTATAAATCTGAACTAATTTATACAATAGATGTATTAATCTGAAACTTTGCAATTTTAAGAAGAAAAATCGGAAGCAGTCACTAAAATAAAAATAAAAATATAAATAATAAATGTTTGGCTATTATATTTTTTTTTATCATTTATTTTTGTGGATGAAGGTAATAACTATAGATATATTATTCATATTTCTTGGATGTATAAAAATACGTGTAAAAATTCGGGTGTAAACAATGTGTTGGTGGTTGTTTTTCATAGATATATGTATATGTTTTTAGCATGTTACTGATGCAAACTTAGAAGATTTACTCCCATCAAAAATCAAATAAGTTTTAAGTCTTACGTACCTGCATTATTGACTTCATAATCATAATAATCAATCTCCATTTCCGGGTGTGATGTTAGACTCAGGTCGGAACGAAGCAGTCGCCTATTACACGTCTCTTTATTATGCTTTGGATTGTCCCGAATTCTGGCCGACGACACGCCGCTTAACGCTGGTGAGTACCAACCCTTTGGAAGACAATAATATTTTTAGTTATAATATCATTAATTATTAAGTTAAAAATATGTCAAAGGTGCTTTAAAGCCAACTAATGCTTACAGTTTGAGCTCTAAAGTCTGTATGATTTTCTAATTGTTCGTTTACTTGGAATTGAGGCCAACTTAAGTGAATTGAAAAAAATATTAGACAAAGCATTATTATTATGAATAAATATTTGGAGATATTACTATATAGTAAAATAATTACTTCATCAACTACAATAACATGAAGCGGATAGATAGATATAATTATTAATATTAATAACATTTTACTGACATTAGTGAGTGTAGCGGCGGAGACAGACGACGACGCACGACTGGTGCATCTGTCCCTTTCCCACACACTATCTCTGTCTTTCTCGCTGCAGATGTCTCTTCCACTTACGCTGGTATTACTCGTGTTCATTTCCGCTGTAACCGCTTCGCTGGTAGACGGTTGTGGTGGTGACGTAATCTGTATACATAAAAAAATTCTATATTCCTATAAGTTTTCAACGTTATTTGACATTATTTATATAATCATCAAGTCGTAAATTGTAAAGGGCAGGCAATTATAACCTATTTTATTTAAAGATTTCTACCAAAATCAATACAAATTTTCTATTAGAAAAAAGTAAAAGGTAAACACACCTGTGGTACATGCGTATTAGATACAGTGTGCGATCTCCTCAGAGTAGAGTACGTCATGGCTTCTGATCCGGTGGCAGCAGGCGCACTACTAGACGATACATTTTCAGGAGTGATCGTGGCTTGACTGCCGCTGGCACTAGCCACGCTTAAGTTATCTGGTATTTCGACTTCCGCGTCTGTGTGGTCTTCTTCATCTCTAAACATGAAAATTAAATGAGCTCACAAATATAATGCTAATTTGATATCTATACATCCACTGTATTTCCGCGCAGTACACCCTCTACATATGGATACAAAAGACGCCCTTCATTATTCGTTTCTAAAGAACTATATAAGAATATTATGTTAGGAAAAACTTTTGTTTAGTTTATTAATTAATAGCGATCCGCTCGCGACATCACTCGCTTGACTACATATGTAGTCTTTTATTTGCTTATTTGAATTACTTTCTGCTCTAAATATATTTTAAATTCAAAAATAGTATCCATAAATACTTTAAATACTAAAGGTTCAGCAAATTCAACAAAACAGTTTTTTATTAGCAATTTCGTCGTACAAAACACTTCATATTGATATAACTTTTTATTTTTAAGATAATTTAAATAAAATACACTCTGGACATATTTAAACTGCGTTTAAATTTTAAGCGTGCACAAAGGCACAGACAAGCCGACAAACATACTTAAGACATTTTTAAAGTATAAAATATAGCAGCACAGTTTCCTATTCATTGTATTAGAATTACCAACTAGCCTAAGTTTTTTTACACTTTAACGATATAAAAAATATATATTTCATTATGCTACAATAACCAACATCTGTGATTTAATATTCAGTGATTTTGCCCAATTGTGATGGTCTACTTACTGTTGTGACAGACCTCGGTCATACATATTGATGTTGCATACCGAATGAAGAGATCCTTTGCACATGTCTAGGCTAGAAATTACCATCTAGGGAGGGTTCAATTAAACGCACAATCATTCTGAATTCTAATCCGACTGAAAATCCCTTACTTTTATTCTTTTGCTTCACGTTTTATCCCGCAAACAGCATAGGTAGATATAGTGAAGCTAGTATTTAGACATTCTTTTCTCCACCACCCAATTTTCGAGACATTATGTGTTGATTGGCAAAACTCTATGTCGCGCTTTGTTTTCTTATATGGAGGAAATAAAAATTATTTTCCGAGTTAAAATCGAACCCATAACCTTCGCATTTGAAGTATGAAGGTTCATACTTCAAATGCGAAGGTTATGGGTTCGATTTTAACCCTCACTGACTCTAGGAACGCAAGAGTTGACGATGCAATCACAAAAATCCTTTCAACCCCATCTCTCTAACAAAAACTAAGTTAAATTACAATCGTTAAAGTGATTTCTAAACAAACCATAGAGACTTGAGTGCCTAATTAGTGAGAAACGTGTGAGTGCCATTGTTCGAACACGTTCTCCACCGGGAGTTGATTGCTTGTTAATTAGCGTATCATATTTATAATGACTCTTTTAAAAAACCTAGTGTTGAATTCGGTTCTATTTTCCTATTAATATAGACACATTGAATTAAATGGTGAAACAGTTGTGAGTTCAATTCCCAGTCGGGAGAATGAAATTTATTAAGAGGAGTGTCTTAACACTACCCTCTACGTTCCCCACTATGCGGAAAAAAACGTGAGACTATTTTTAATAACGACATATTACTCAAAATTAAGTAAATTTTGTTTTATTTATCAGATAAATTGAAGAAAGCTTTACAAAAGTCACTTCTATACAGACTTCTGTACATTCATTAAGCTTGCTTGTAACGGAATATACCTACTCTCGAAATATGGACTGCGAAGGCTATTTTCACTAATTGAGTACTCGAGTTGTGTGACATTGCAACTTGTTTTCACTTTCTTTCTATAGAGCTTCTTGTTTTGTGGATGTTTCTTTAAGTATATGCATGTCTATAGAAAGATTTTGCTTGGCTAATGATTGAGGGCGACAAGCAGTTGAAAAATTGGAATTACAGGTGAAAATACAAAGTTATTAAAGAAATTTAGGGTTTTTTTAAGGAGAGCACCTAATATATGTATATGTAGAATAATTACATTATTTAAATTGTTTCTCTATTCTTTTTTTGCTAAATAAGTATAAGTTAGACACCATCTAACTCCACTGCAGTGGCTTTAATTAAGAGTAGATCTATTTATTGCTTATAAGTTAAGTAATTATGTTTTAAACTATTTGAAATATATGTATATATATGGAAAATAAAACTAGGGAATTTATTATTCGATCAACCAAAGTTGCCGGTTTCCGCGTGACAAATTTAATATTGATCGATTAGATAGCTGAACCGTGAACGTGCGTAGCGATTGTAAAAACCTATGAACGTTGTAAAAGGTATTTGTTAGAGCGATATGTTTTTATGTCGGAATTTTATATATAATTCTTAGTCCGGATACAAAGGAAATCTATAAACATTTCTTTATTTGTATATTATTATTTGTTACTTTATTTGTTTAGCCTATGTTTGTATCTAAAATTTATGTTTACTTTAACTAACTTTTTTGTGAAACTCAATAAAGTTTTATTATTATTTTATTTAATGTATATGTATTTAAATATTTAAAACCTTTTATGTATGTATACCTATGTAGAGGCCGTAGTAGTGCAGCATCTTATTGTAAGTGCAACGATTGTGAGTTCGATTCCCAAAACTGGACCAAACACCTCGTTGAATTTTGCCACTCATCAGGTTTTGCACTCAAATTGGGCTCTGTGTTGGGAGCGGAGTGATTTAACACTAAGTTGTCTTTTCCTTCTGCTATATCCGGGATACAGCGTAATATTATAGGAAAAAGAGAACATAAACTTGTGTTTTTATAGACTTAAGCTAAGCTACGCTAAGTTTTCAGTAGTTTCCAAAAAGCCTAATATTAGGTAACACTTATATAAGCACCTTTAGAATTATAGAGACCTAATTCAAAAATTGACATTTTTGAGTTAGGTCTCTATAATTCTAAAGGTGCGTATAGTAATTTTGATGTTTGGCAAAACGAAGATCGTAATATCAATTTTCAGTAATCGACAATCTATATATATAAAAGGACTTGTCCTCACTGACTGAGGTAAGACGCACGCACAGCCGTAACCGCTGTGCGTAGAAATATTTTCATAATCTGGACATCCACTAAGTAGGGATTTTGAAAAATTTTAACCCTAAAGGGGTGAAATAGAGGTTGAAAGTTTGTATGGAAAAAAAATTAAATCGGCACCGATATTTATAAAATTTGAAATTTAGATTTTTAAAAGTATTTAATTAAATACATATTTCAGCGTGTTCTAGAATTCTCCCCCTAAGGGTGCAAATAAGGGGTTGAAAAATTTGTATAGATTTTTTTTTAAATCGGCACCAATTTTTATAAAATTTGAAATTCAGACTCCTAAAAGTATTTAATTGAACACATAGTTCATGGTTTTCTAGAATTCTTCCCCTAAGGGTGCAAATAAGGGGTTGAAAGTTTGTATGGAAAAATCTTTAAAACGCCAACGATTATTATAAAATTTGAAATTTAGACTCTTAAAAATATTTAATTGAACACATGTTTCGTAGTTTATTAGAATTCACCCATAAATAAGCAAGCGGAGCTGCGCGCGTCCGCTAGTATGCTTATATTCATAGAACTAATAATATTTTGTTCATGTCATAATTTCATTGTTCTTCTTTATATAACGTCAATTGATTTTTGAATTTAAAAAGTAAAGACCGTACAATTTAATTTCTGGTCTATAAATAAAATGTACATACCTAGTTTCGACATTCTCTGAAGTTCTGTCTGAGTCCCTGAGTCTTGTGTGCCGAGTCCTTCCTGGTAGGAGCCGGCGCAAGGAGACCCCTCCACCGACGACTTCTGATAACAACGTGCTTCGGGAACCCGTTGTTGCCCCTAGCTCCAATGATGCTGAACAGGCTGGTATATGAAATTTTTATATAATAAAGTTTAAGTATATTTAATTGAAGAAAAAAAATACAAAAGTCAAGATGAAGTTTGTCAATATTATGTCCTCTGTGCACATCACGAAGCTAGAAAATCTTTTATTTTAGAAGCATATTTGTAAAAATCTCTCACCATCACTGTCAGTCAGTGATTCCTTATCAGCAGCACGTTGATAAGCCCTAGTTCTGTGAGCAGAATGTACAGCTAGGGCTAGGGCGGCGAGTGCTGCGAGGGCAGCTAGGGCAGCCGCTGACGCTCGGGCAGCGCCGCCGCCCGCCCACCATCCGGTTGACATTGACGCGTATGCTGCTGATGTGTTGTGGATCGATTCTGTTTGACAATGTATTAGGAATAGTTTTACTTTCTTTTTCATTTTTAACTTTACGTCGTATCCGTAGGCAGAGGGAATCCAGTGTTAAGACACTCTGCTGCCCACTTTTCAGAGATTTTTCAAGGCATTGCGTGTTGGTGGCAGCAACACCGCGCATTAGAGAGCCAAGAAACTATTAATAGATAATAATTCATTAATTAATTGAATTAACAACAATAATGAATTAACACTAAATATTTACTGCCTTACCAAAAAAGACAAAAGAGAATATACATACACAAAATCTCCTCATCGGTAATAATTGATACAGAATTTGTAAGCTGTACCACTTTACACTTTAACATGCAGTAGATGGCAGTCTGCCAGTTCAAAACATCGATACGTCGTAAATAAAGAAAAATGTAGCTTTTAAGCTCATTCTATTTTTTGCTATAGCTTTTTGAAGTATGCGCCAATAACAAAGTACGTTTTAAGATTTTATTACCGAATGTAAGCTCGAAGATTAATCCATACGATAAGATAAGAATAAAATATTATAATAAAATATTATTTTAGGTTAGGTCGATTAAACTTTTGGCTTAAATCAACTAACAACCTAAAACGGCTTCTAAATTGAGTCGGCTTTTACGTTTTAAATAAAGCTACAATACAGTTTGTTTTCAATTATATCTTTTTTTTTCATTTTGTAATACAGTTATTGTATTTTTATCTGTTGAAACATAATTGATGAAAAATAAAAAAAAATAAGGAACGTTTTGATTAAATGGGTAAAAAATACAATGCTTAGCTTATATTATCATAAATTTTTGTATATTATACGTATGTAATTGTTTTTTTAAAAATCGCTTTAACGATTCCGAAATTTTTTGAATTAAAAAAAACACAGCTCCATTTTCTAGGTACTATGATATATAATTTTGTTTTCGATTAATTAATAACAGACATGAATGAAGCTGTCATGGCGCAGTGGTACTACGTCAGCTTCTTCGTCTGGTGATTTTAGTTCCCACTAGCCCTCATAGAAAATCAAGTTCCTTCAGTCAACAAGCAATGTTTTGAAAAATGAGTGGAATGGGATGAACGGAGTGTCTTAACACTCAGTTCCTTAAAACAAAATAAAACCTTAAAAACATACCAGTTTGCATAGCATGCGCCAAGAACCCGCCAGCACAGCGCTCGCTGGTATCACCGGACCGCAGTTCAACCAGGATGTGTCTCCCACCAGCTATCTCTATCACACCGCCACTGTCTGTTGTTGTTTCTACGTCCTCGGCCTATATGAAACATACAAAAGAATTATTAAACAATAAAAACTAAATAGAATTTCAATTTCCATTCGGAGGAATAAATCATTTTCATTTTCTCACTCTGGTAATAAGGCAGCGGCAGCAGTTCCACCACTTAACACATGTCTTTACCACGACGTTGTCAACACCCACAGAATGTCTTGAAAAGAGGATGGATGCGGCGAGAAGGATATTTTAAAAATAAGATCATTTTGCCACCCTCCTGTTTGTGGGGTACAGCGTTGAAGCTAAAAAGGAAGTCTTCATATAAATATCATACCACAGCAGAACTATCCGGTCCGTCCCAAGTTGCTAAAAGCGGAGAGCCCAGAGAGTCTCCATCTCTAGCGAGGAGCGCTTGCCCAGCACAAGGTAGCTTCACCGCTTCGAAACGTAATCGCACTGCCAGACCTTCTTCTGCCTATAAAGTAAGTAACAATTATATTATATGTACAAATTAATAAAAATTAGGGTATGTGACTGCTAAGCCAAAGGGCCTGGAATTTATTCCCACCCAAAAAAGTATATACAATCCCATATATAAATAATAATATAATGAATATAAAGGCCGTCGTAGTCCAGCGGATTGTAAACGCGACGGTCGTGGGTTCAATTTCGGGAGAAAGAATTATTTTTACATAGTCTTCCACTTTACAGTAAATAGTATATTAAATTGATATTACCTATATTTAAAACTAAAAGGTGAAAATCTATTTAAAAACCGAGTGATCGGGCAAAACTTTAAGACCGGCCCGCCCATATTAGGTCGGACACATTTGGGGAAATTCGACAAGTAACAAACGAGTGAATCGTGATTTTGGAATATCTGTGAAAAGCTAACCGAAGCGTCGTCGTATAAAAAGGTTCGCGAAGCTTTTTATCTCTGAGCAACTTATGATTGATGTTAAACAAATAAATGGTAAAAAATGAATTGATATTGGTAAATATAAGATTGTTTTATTTATAAAGCTTCACGCTGTTTCCCGCATTTTTCGGAACAACTTAGAAATTTTTGAGATATTGCAAGTTGAGTGGTGGAGTTCAACGCCGCGTTTTGTCTTGTTGGCAATGTCGGTAAATAAATATCAGATTTTAAAATAAATATCAGCTTCACGCTGTATCCCACTTACAGCAGGGTAGTCAGAGGGAACCTAGTGTTAAGACACTCCGCCGAATTCTGAATGCAATGGTTGTTGAGTGGTGGAACACAACCAGTCGCCTGACCTCATATTTGATTTTAATTAGAACAATATTGATATAATGTTAATTTGTTCACGTTTTACACTAGTACGGTATTTCATTACAAATTGAAATAGACATCAAATAGTAAATAACCTATTTGCTCATCAACTCCACATACATGTATAACATTACAATTTTTTTCCTACAAATGTTATATATATATAATAATTTTTAAAATATATTACAATTTTTTCCTACAAATGTTATATATATATAACATTTGTAGGAAAAAATTGTATATATATATATATATATATATATATATATATATATATATATATATATATATATATATATTAGTTCTAGAATTTATAATTAACCTGTAAAACTAATCGATGCCGTTATAGGGCAGTTAGTGGATTTGATTCCACTAAGAATGAACTTAGTAGTTGCGCTTTCCAAGTATATCTAAATATAGAATATCGTTAGGTAAAATGGAGAATAAAATATAATATATTTCAAAATTTTCAGTGCATAATCTGCTATATCTAAAAACAATAAATTTTCTAATTGCATATAGAGGCCAGCTTCCAGCATTTTAATGGAAACGCGTTTCATTGGATCCCATTCCTAATCGGGGGATTGAATTATTTTTATCTTTGGTATCAGGACAAAGCCCGGCGTTGAGTTCCGCCACTCAACTCGTCTACTGCGTTAAAAATGTGGAACCAAGTGTCTTAACACTAGATTTAACTTAACACTGCTATATGCAGAATAAAGCTTGAGGCTTTAAAAAATATAATAAATTCCATTTGAACATTTTGAACACTTAAAAGTTTAAAACATGTAAATCTCTTAGAGACTCGATAGTAAAACGTAGGAGCGCGTCGAGAAATTTATAGTGAAACTAATGGCTTTACGAAAATTTACGATTTCGTTGCTTCCGTAAAATTATTGAATTCGCCAGGAAACTAAACATAACATTGCAAAGGCAAACGTTTATCGTACGATCGTAATGGCCAAGTTTTGATGGTCCGCAGGTCCGTAAATGTTCGCAGGTCCGTAACTACGGGTATGCCGCGACTGAAATCAATTTAACTTTCGTCCTGTCAAACCCTTTAGTTTTGTATAATTGAATTTGGGAAAATTGTAACGAATGCTTTTGGATTTGCTCGTCGCTGCTATACTGATTGCGTTGGCTATGTTTGTAATTATTTTTGTTTATTTTTTAAATATTTATTTATTTTTTATACCTGAGACGATGCATGTTGAGTGGCGGAACTTAACGCCGCGCTTTGCCTCATTGCTCTCATTATGGGAGCGAAGAAATGAAAATATAAAATATTCTATTGCTCCGAGTGGGAACCGAACACACAACCGTCGCATTTATGTACGCTTGTGCCCCTGCGCCACGATGTCCTCAATTAGTATACATACATATTTAAAAAATATCAATGAAATAATAATTTCAACAACAAAAAAGATATAAATATTTTAAACTACCGTGTAGATTGTATTCAGGTTCTCTAATATGATCAAATCACGTGAAACCACAACTGCCTGCGCGTAACTTTGTTAGTGATATAAATACATGCACCTGTAGGTACCGTGTACGCATTGTATGACTAAACTTACACGATTTTGCAACATTAGTTTGAGCGGAATGGAACCTCTACTATGAAGTATGAATAGACGATGAATGTGTTTTTTTTTAAACAAAATTAAATTTTAATTAAAAACTAGTTAAAAAACCGTCAATATTAATTACTATTAAAATGTAGAAAGAAAATAATAAGGAAAAATAATCTTGTAGCATTAATCAGCTATTGTTTCAGTCTATTGTTCTAAACTATTAGATGTTATCTAACAATGTCCATCTTGTGACCACGTTAGTAACAATCTTAAATAGATTTATGTATAAGAGATTAATTAGGGCCGCCGTGGAGCACTAGACTTAAAGTGGACTCATACTCTGAGAAATGAACTATTTTCATTTCCTTACTCTGCTTAGAAGATAAACCGCAATGGTAGCGGAGTATATTAACAATAGATTATCTGTGTATATAGCAAAATAAGGCGTAAAACCCAGAATAATATTGATGTCATTGTGGTATATTTTAGAAGTCTCTAGCTGTAGACGTGATAGTTATAAATGCGATAGTTGTAAATGTTGGATTGCCAAAAATGTACAAAGGCGAGTGAAAAAGAGAAGAAAAATTTACTCAACGCTAAAGAGCATTCTCTATCAGCCAAACTAATATAATTCTTTCTACTCCTTATAACAAAGTGATGAAGATAAGTAAAGAAAAAAATACAGAGAAATGCATGGTAGGGGACACGCTCGGCGACAGGAAACTGACTTCTAACACAACAGTTAATAACAGTTGAAGCCAGTCTATTAAAATTTTCATTACTTTATGTGAACTATTATTTTATATCAAAGTTATGTTTGCTGGTTAAATTTAACAATAACAGTTTTGGAATATCGTAAAAATAATTAATTACAATACCGGTATTTGGGTATGTGCTGATATTCTCATTGAAACTTTAAGAAATCTTCTTTTAGTATATATACATGTCCCAAAACACGTGCATGTCAAAATTCAAAGTTCTGCGCCGCGTCTATTATATAGAAAAATAATAAAAAAAGGGTTTTATATTTATTATATAGATAAATATTTTCAGGTTTGGCACCACTGGTGCGTTTAAGGTCAGACGCTATTCCAGTATGCCTCGAAACCCGCTATATTAATTTTAGATATTTCAATTATTATGATTTATCACTTTTTATTCTTTTTAGCTTCACGCTATCGCTATATCTCGTACATAGCAGAGTAACAGCAATTAAAAAATAATTAAAGAAAAGATAACTATTCTCTCTACAAGTAAACTTACCTGTAATAACCAAAAGGACCGAGCAGGACAGGCTCTAGCCGACCCAGCAAGCAGCCTTGCAGCCGGAGCCAAGTGCAGCACACATCCGCACCTGCATCTAGCTCCTATTTCAGCCACTACTATAGATGAATCTCCCGCCCACGGTCGAGCTGTACACTCGCAAGCTGCGAGCTCTACTGCTTGACCCTTTTGGAAAGAAAATATATAGCATCAGACTGTATCCCAATATTACTATTAGTGCGGAGAGAATGGTCACGGAAATTTCGCGCTCAAATAAAGAGGATCTCTAAATCCTAAAAAATTATAGTCTTAAAAGGCAAAACGCAAAAATTTTGTATTAAAGACGCTAGTTCAAATGAGACCTTGTAGCATGATATATAGATAACAGAATAATAATACACCATGTTTACTATACTATATTTTTTATTATCAAAATGTAAATAGCATTAGGATTAGAAAATTACAAATGAATCAAAATAATGTAGTAACATTGTGAAAACAACTAAAAATATGATTAATCTTCATCCCCCTCATGTGTCGTTTCACCAGCATCCTCACCACTTTTATTTTCTTCTTCGTGATCATCTCCTTCGTGCGCCTCCTCCTGTTTATCATCAGCATCTGTATGCTCATGTCCATCATCTTCACTTCCTTCTGGTTTCTCTTCTTCATCACCAGTTTCTCCTTCTTCATGTGTATCTCGTATAACAACTGATTTAGAAGCGAGCTTCTTTTCACTCGTTAACTTAGCTTCCGAGTGCATAGTCGTTTGCGAATATTCTAAATCTTTCAATATAGATTTTTGTATTTCTAGTTTACTAGCTTCTAGTTTTTCCTGTATATCCATTTCAGACTCTGGTTTTTCTTCAGGTTCCTCTTCACTTGTACTCACAGTAGACTTTGTTGATGTAACGAATGAAGGTAAGCTATCCTTAGGAGATACTGGAGGTTCAGTAGATGGTGGCACAAGATGAATACTTGGTATTGTTTTAATGCTAGCTAATGACGATGAGGACAATGATATTCCTGATGCTTCTTTTTCTGCTTTAAATGATTCCTTGGAAGTAAAAGACATAATGGCCGAAACTGTCTTTTTCTTTTCTACGGGTTTTGGTATGAAACCTAAATCACCTTCTTCATACACTCTTCCTAGCGATGCAATAGTATCTGATGATTCAACTCGCTGTACCTCACGGTATTGCGTAATAATATCCAGTAGTCGTGATAGTAGTGCTTGTCTATCCATTATTTCTCGACTTGGGTCTTGAGTAGCCCAATCGTCGAGTTTTAATGCAGCTTGGACAGCAATTGCCGCCTCTTTTAATATTCTTTTAAATTTAGCACATTCTTTGGTTACTTTAGAGGATTCTACCTTAGCTTTGTTCTGGGTACTTATTCGGGCATGTAAATTTTGTTCTAATATACGAACTTGTAGCGACAGGTTTCCATTTTCTTTAACGAGATTTTGTACTTTTGTTTCTAACAATTCTAAATCATAATTACGTTTTTCAAATATTGTTTTTTCCTTTTCCATTTTTTGGAAAGCTGATGTCAATTGATCAATGACTTTCAGCTGCACAACATTTTTATTTATAGCTTTATCCCTTTCTTCTTCTGCTAACTCCATAGCAACTTTAGCAGCACGTTCATTTTCTTTATATTTTTCATTTTGTTCTGCCAATTTTGCTTGTGTTGCTAATATACTGTCTAGTTCATTATTTATTGCTATATTTTCACGAATTACTCTGTGTGTCGATGCTGCTATTCTAAGTTCCGTAGCATCTTGAAAGTCTTGTGCTAATTGTAAAAGTCTACCTTCCATTTCTTTCTTTAACTTATCTTTACCAATCACAAATTTCTTTTCAGCATCATAAATTACCCTTTTATACTTCATTTCTTGATCTTTAAATGCCTGTTCTTGCTTATCAAATTTTTTCATCAAATCATCTCGTATAGCTCTAAATTCCTCTAGCGTGTTTAACTTTCCAGCGAGTAATTTATTTTCAGAAGTCAATTGGTCCTTCATTATTGTAAAATTTCGTTCCAAATCTGCCACTGTTTCTTTAAACTGTGCCGTTTCAATTTCCCTCGTTTCTTCTAAGCCTTTTACTTTTTCTTTTAATTCGTTGTTTTCTTCATTTTTTATATGCAATGTTTTTTTCAAGTAAGAGATTATGTCAGCTCTATCTTCGTCGAGTTTATCGTAAGCGTTTTGAAGTTCTTCATTTCGTTGTTCATATTCATCAACTGCAGTTCGTAGTCTCGCGATTTTTCTATTACATTCCGCTACTTGTAGTTCTAAAAAAGTTCTCTCAACTTCTGTAAACATTGCTCCTGCTTTATGAGTCTCTTCATCTTTTCCCTTTCCTTTATCTTTTTTTGGAGCCATTTTTATTTAATGTAGTAAATTAGATAAAAAATATGTTAGCGTGTATCCACGCGAGTGATGACATTGCTTCATCGATTAACGGTTGCTATGATACGCTTATCGTAGAAACGAATGTTATATCAATAACAGAACATACTATATATTTTTTACGATCTGTTCTATAGTCCTATTACGTATTTGAAAGATTATAATTGATCAAATAAAAAAGGTATTATATGAAGAAAACAAAAAATATAGAATCATTGTTTATGTAAAAATATTATGAGTAATTTTAGATATATATAAAAAACATTTTACAAAAATATTCTACAAGCACAAGTGCAATAATTAAAAGAAAATAATAATAACAAGTTAACTACACATAAAATCAATTCTGATCAAATAGGTACCTCACAAAACTTAGCCCCATACGCCGGCGGAGGAGAGTCACAGAAGCGGTGTCGACTGCGAGTGCGCGTGGAGCAGTGAGCGGGCGCGGGGCACGCTGACCACGCTGACCACTCGCCCCAGCCTCCGGCGCCACCATCTAGTAGAATGAAATATATTTATTTAAAATATAAAACCTAAGAGGGCATCGATGCAGAACTTTGTTTTATAATATGGTATTTGGCACAGCAACACAGGAAGTGTCTAAAACGTGACGGGCGAAGGTTGTGGGATCGATTCTCATTCGGGGGAAGAAATTATCTTGATTTCCCCGCTTTGGTAAGTAAACAAAACAGGATAAGGTTTAATATTCATATTCAATAATCATGTAGATATATGGTGGTTGTGGCGCAGAGGCATAAAGTGTGACTGTAAAACCGACTGGTTGTGGGTTCGATCCCTATTCGAGGAGATGAAATATTTATATAAATTTATATTTACATTTTTTCGCTCTGGTGTCGAGGCAAAGCGCGGCGTTGAGTTCTGTCACTCAACACGCAACGCCTCCAGAATTCGGCAGAAAGTGGGGAACTCTCTTGTTCTTGTCATAGAAATAACAACAAATAATATTTTACATTATATTTAATAATCTCAGAATATTTAATAGGCTAACCTGATAGAGGCAGTGTAGGCAGGCAGTCCATCCTGACATCAGCTACTGCGCCTGTCACAGCTTGCGATACGTAAACGAAACAGTATTCCGGGTAGCGCTCGCTGAAAAGTCGACAGTCGAAGGAAGCTGTGTGTTGTCCTCTAAAAAGAAAATACAGTTTTATAAAAACAATTACTAGAATAAATAATTAATTATTCTGTATTATTTAAGAATATTTTAATTACTTTGTGCAAATGAATGTTAACTTATCGAAAACAAAAAAAATAACTCTCTCTTTGTATATGAAAAATAATGATAATATCCATCCATCCATCCATCAGCCTTGATATATGGCCTTGATGATATGATAATATAGTGATAATAATTCAATTTTTTTGCACCCTGCTATATGCGGAATACAGCGTGAAGCTGATTTAATTTAATTAAGAAAAATAATTAACGTATTAAATTATCCCAATTCTTATCTAACCTGCGCACGCGCCTCTCAGCAACGTATCGTAGTCTATCAGAGTCTCTTCCAAATACTCGTACTCTGTCGGCCCCTTCAAGAACACATTCTGGATATTGGAATAGAACACGTACTCCATCTCCACAGGGAAACACTGAGCCGCCGTGAACGTTTAGAACAAACTGTTCTGACCAGTCCGCCTGTAGATAAAAATGAATAGTTCTAAATTATTGTATTATATTATTGAATTTAAAGTTTATTTAAACTAATTATAAAAATTAACCATAACTTCTGATTAATTGTAATTGACAGATCAATAATAATAATAAATTCTGTCATACGGACAGTCCGTATCCTTTTTCTTAATATAGTTATTAACATACGAGTATATTATAAATACATATAAATAAAAATAAAAGCTTCTCGCGGTATTTGGTTTACGAGGTACCCCGCAAATAGTAGGCAGAGGGAACTTGGGATCTTATTGGGGTCCTATTTCATTTTCCCCAGTGGGAATCGAACCCACAACCGTCGCGGCTACAGCCGTACGCTTAAAATCCTACGCCACGACAGCGTTTCAAGACAAACTTACTTTACGTCAATGAGACAGATTATAATTCAATAAAAGAAAATTGCATATGCAATTAAAAATTCTTACTTAACTTTAATAAAGATTTTTTACTAGCCATCTTCTTCCGAGCTTTTATAAGCGGTATTAATTCCAAAGCGTCGTGAAATATGACATCATAAAAAGCTCATCGAGCTTCGCAGACAGAATAACAAAAGTTAAAGTACTAAAGTGCTAGCGTTTATATACAGGGTGTCCCAGGAGCCAACGATAAAACGAAACCAGGTGATAGACCAAGTCGTGACAGTTATGAGAAAAATATAAAAAAAAATCTTTGTCATGTATTTTTCATATTATATTGATTTTAAAAAATATCACAAAAACCGACACCCTGTGATGGTTTTTCACGTCCCTGGACTACAAATATTACTCTTTCTTCATTTTTTTTTCTGTAATGTAATCATGATTAACCCTTCTGTGAATTACAGTTTAAGATTTAAACATACCTGCATCAGTTTTCAATAAAATGTGGTGTTTTTGCCAAACATTAAATTCAAAATATTTACTACACCCAACTTTAACCGACTGTACTATAAAAAAAATGTACTACACTGTTTTTGCAAGTAACTTTAAAAGTTGGCGCATTTAATCTGGATTCCGAAATGGTACGACACTTGCTGGATTACTTCTTTTTTGAAGAGAGAAAAATCGAAATACACGATAATCGGGATGACGTTCAGCTTTTTGGTATCTTTTCCGATACATTCTAGCTGCAGCATTTGCGTTACATAACCATTCTCCATGAATGAAATGCATATTGGCAACGTGTCAAAGACCGAGTATATGGCCTGCGAGAGCCCGGAGTCGAGCACTGTTCTTATAAGTCCTGGGCCAGCCCCTAAGTCGGATAAGCGTTGCCTGGGCTAAGTGTTTAGTTTAGGGAGGTGACTGGTGTGGTCTGTGATCGCAGGATACCGTCCAAACTCTTATCCGTCTTATAGAGATCGTGATCGATGCCTTCAGACTCGTGCATGACGGATCCAAGGTACCTGAACTTTTCCAACTTAGGGGATGACCCAGGACTTATAAGGACAGTGCTCGAGTCCGGGGTCTCGCAGGCGATATACTCGGTCTTTGACACATTGCCAATATGCATTTCATTCATGGAGAATGGTTATGTAACGCAAATGCTGCAGCTAGAATGTATCGGAAAAGATACCAAAAAGCTGAACGTCATCCCGATTATCGTGTATTTCGATTTTTCTCTCTTCAAAAAAGAAGTAATCCAGCAAGTGTCGTACCATTTCGGAATCCAGATTAAATGCGCCAACTTTTAAAGTTACTTGCAAAAACAGTGTAGTACATTTTTTTTATAGTACAGTCGGTTAAAGTTGGGTGTAGTAAATATTTTGAATTTAATGTTTGGCAAAAACACCACATTTTATTGAAAACTGATGCAGGTATGTTTAAATCTTAAACTGTAATTCACAGAAGGGTTAATCATGATTACATTACAGAAAAAAAAATGAAGAAAGAGTAATATTTGTAGTCCAGGGACGTGAAAAACCATCACAGGGTGTCGGTTTTTGTGATATTTTTTAAAATCAATATAATATGAAAAATACATGACAAAGATTTTTTTTTATATTTTTCTCATAACTGTCACGACTTGGTCTATCACCTGGTTTCGTTTTATCGTTGGCTCCTGGGACACCCTGTATATGTAGCTTTTGTCTTTCACCTCGTGTGAAGGAGATATTTATGAAAAATATGCTGAGTTACTAACTTAATGCATGAGATGAATGTAGTTTGTGTGTAGGTAGTGTGAGTTCGATTCCCATTCAAGGGAATTAATTATTTTTATTTCCTCGCTCTGATAACAAGATAAAGCGCGGCGTTAAGTCTAACCACTTAACGAAAAGTCTCAAAAATTAGGCGGAAAATGAGGAACGGAGTGTCTTAACGGTAAGTTCCCTCTGCTTACTGAACTATGTGCTGGATATAAAAAAAATAACAAAATGTGTTGAAGTTAGTCGTATCCCAGGGGCACAAGCCTGCGACTATAAATGCGACAGGTTGTGGTGATGGCGACGCGATTCTATGGTAGCGAGGCAAAGCGTGGCGTTTACTTCCGCCGCTCAACATGCAATGCTTCCAAAACTCGGCAGAAAGTGGGGAACGGAAATGTACGACAATCAGTATCTTAACTCTAGGTTTCCAGGTTCCCTCTGCCTATCCTGCTATTTGTGGGATACAGTGTGAAGCTAAAAATATCTGATAAGCAAAAACCAACGCAAATGGAAATATAAATAAATAAAAATTGTTAAAAATTAAACATTTCCCCGAGTGGGCACCAAACTTATTATGGTGGAGTTAGAACTTAGCATTATTTTGTGCCTAATGTGAGTACTTCCGAAACTTATTAAGATAACAGAATATATTTCGCTTCTCTAAAATGTGAAGTTTATACTGCACTGAGTATATGAAAGATTAATGCTCGACTGTATTATACCATAAAATTTTGTTTATTATACTTAAACTAATATATTCATGACTGGTTTTAAAATAAAGCTTAGCCAAAATTATTATTTAAATGAAAATTATTTAAATGCTACCGACTACTATATTGTCGCGGAACTTAAAGCTGAGGAAAATGAGAATAATTAATTTCTCCGAGTGGGAATCGAATCCACAACGCTATCCCTCTAACTTAATAATATAATATTTCGGGAAATACAAACGTGTGTAAAATCTATTTCCAGATACATCTTCACAGATCCTCTCATTCAATACAATTTACATAGAGACAAGTTATTGTATCTCAAACAATGTAATGGCTATATCTGTAACATGTTTGCGAAACTACCAATCATCGTAACAAGTCTATATTTGTATAGCTTTTGTTATTGTTAATTGTATGTTTGTTTGTATGCTTCATGGGTTTATACAGTAAATATATTTCAGGTTTAATTGCTATTTTCATAATAGTAAACTAAGGGATATTTTTAGACAAAGATATAGTTTGATTTTTTTTTTAATTTTTTATGCTTATAATTTATATGAAACGTAATCTATATATATAAAATCGAAAGGTCGCTCACTCATCACGAAATCTCAGAAACTATATGCGCTGGGAATCTCAAATTTTGCATAGGAGTTACTTATAGGACGTAGGTACTCATGGAGACAGAAATTAATAATAACGTAGTTCAAGCAGGCGAAGCCGCGGGCGGGCCGCTAGTATTTTTATAAAGTTAATATGTAATAGGATGTACTTTAATACATATATATTATTTACTGACGACTGACTAAATAATTGAAAGCAAGTACATTAATTTGTTTTTTTAAAGGATTTTAGTAAAATCTCGTATTAAATCTCTAACCACACATACAGTTCTACAACTGTCGAATATGCGTCAGTGACTTAACTCTACGTAAATACTTGTGCAAAGTAATTACAAAATTTCCAATCATACGACCTTATGGTTAATATAAACAATATTAAAATTTCATCGTTTCGGGAATCAACCGAACCTGAAATACAGGGAACCGATAAAACAAATAAAGGCCAAAAATTGTGACTACGATATATGGGAGAGGAGTTTTATATGGCAATAAACATTTGAGAGCATGAATGTAAATAAAAATATTGTAAGCGTGTAAATGGTTTTTGGATTACCTATTTTCTATACAATTCGATCTAAAATTGTTTTGTTTTTGTTTTGTTTATTTGTACTGTAAGCTTTGTGAAATGTAACGTTTGCATTTTGTATATTTAGTAATTACATGGTGTTTTATGAGTATTGATAAAAATTTAATATTAATTCAAGACCGTCTTTGCGCAGTGGGACAATGCCTTTTTTTTATCTAACCTAGTGCTAAAGCTCTCCTTTCCGTACGCCTTTCTTATTTTTCCATATTTTGCATGTTGAGTTGCGAAACTCAACGCTGCGTTTTATCTTGTTACCAATGGACAAAAACACACGACAAGTCGCATTTATAGTCAGAGACTTTGTGTCGATGCGGCACGTCAGCCTCTATTAAAATATTTTTACATATCTATAATTTATAATTGGTTCGTATGTAAAATTCTAAAGGATGTGTCTGGATGAATTTGAATTAGTTTCCAGATAAGTTATATAAAACTACCACGATAGAAACTTTTATAGAAAATATACAAATAAAATATGTCCACAGCTCGAGAGCAAGAAACGCGGGTTTAAATTCTTAAATAACTATCATATTTATAACTACTATACCTTAATGAAAGCCACAGCCAGGTCCTGCGGGCCGGCGGCGGCCGCCGGGCGCAGTGTCAGCGCGTAATCCCCCGCCTGTCCAAACAGCTCGCACCGCAGCGTCATGGTGCGCCGGCCTGGGAAACCGTGCATCTGGTGGGGTGCATGGACTTGTTAGTTTATTAGTAAAATTTATATATAGATATACGTTTCACCTGACATAGAGAAGAGTAGGCAGAGAATCCTAGTGATAAGACACTCCGTTCTCCATTTCCCGAATAATTTTCGTTATATCGAGGGGCACGAGCGTGTTACTGTAAATGCCATGATTTTGTATTTGATTTCCCCTCGGAGGAATGAAACATTTTAATTATTTCTTCACTCTGGTAAGAGGGAAAGCGCGGCGTTGAGTTCCACAATTCAACATACAATGTCTTACAAAGTGCTATAACACCGAGAATTTGGGTACTCGTGACTGAGTAGTAGTGTGCGGGAAAAAGCACGAAGCTGTATTTTCATAGCAGCAATTTTAAACATATTAAACAAAACTTATAAATAAACGTTATTTTAATATTACAATTTTGTATTGTACATTTAAACTTGTAAATGTTAAATCGTATAAATATTTGTTAGATTTAAGTGATTCCCATGAGTGAGCCTTTAGCATTAAAATTGGTGGAGAACCCCCCTGTGTGCAATGACTCAAAGAAAATTGCTTTTTGTACGCTTTATATCCTGTATTTGTTTGAATTATGAGTGAATGTACTCGTATTATGTAACGTAACACGTTATTATGATGACAGCCTTAAAAATTATCATTTTTGTTTCAGGTGTCGTAGGCTTTTTCAAGTTTCTTATTTGTATAAATAATAAATATATTATTTTTTGGCTTATATAGTTTTGTTTTTATTTGCATGCTTTTTCCCGCATAGTAGGCAAAGAAATTTAGTTAAGCACACTATCGAATTTTCGAGACATTTTTGAGTGGCAGAAATTAACGCCGCACATTGTCTACCACTGTGGCGAAATAAAAATACTCTAAATGTTAGCATTGCCTCGAGTGGAGTTAAGATCCACAACGTTAGCACTGCGCCACTACGGCCTCAATGAGACACTCTTACTATATCTTGTATTTTAAACTACAATAGATTACTTTGTAAAATAGATATTTGTAATTTATCATCGGCTCGAGCAAATATGACATCATTTATCACATCAGACCTTTACCTTGGAAAACGTAGACTGTAGTCATTAATTTTGATTTATTACAAAGCATAGATTGTGAGTCAAATTAAATTTCCAAATATTTGATTTAATTTATCAAAATTTTATGAAACTATTAATGCTTTATACATTTAAGCTAACTTAATCAATACATAAAACATAAATGGAATATAGTACGGAAAATGTTATGTGTAGTGTAGTTTCATATATTTTCTATGCAAATTAGTGTCTCTCTCCATTCCCTAACCTGCCTCCATACAAAATTACATTTTTTAAGTCCCGTAGTTTTGTCTGTGCGTGTGTTGTCTGTCTATTTAGTTTATTTCTTTTTTCAGCTTTACGCTGTATTCTGCACGTAGCCGGACAGACAGATTGAGTTTGGAAAACTTATGTTGACTCTCAGTTCCCATAAAGACAATTCCGTCCTCCACTTTCCGCCGAGTTCAGAGCGCATTATTCATGGGCGAAACTCAACGCCGCAGTTTGTCTCGCTACCAGAGGGAGGAAATCAAAATATTAAATATCTAATTTTCTCGAGGAAAAATTGTACCCACAACCCGTCACGTTTACAGTCGCACACCTGTTGCCCCTGCACCACGACTGGCATCTTTCTAGAGTTATAGATTATACTCCAATAACATACCTGCTCTGAGTATAAAACGTGAGCATGTGAACTACTGTTCTTTCCATCGCACAAGACAGCACCACCACTAGAATGTCCACAGTATAACAGTTCCAACCAAAAGTCAGCACTGGTCTCCACGGGTGTGCACACCACCTTCGGGAACTCCAAAATAGCAGTAACCTGCCTTTCCGGATACGTCTGTATCTGTTCCGGAGTCACGTCCAAGTTGGCCGTAGGCCACATCACATCAAATTTCCACGATTTGACCATACTATCACCTGTTTCCATGAAACCATTATCACTTATATCTCTTTTCACCTTATTGGTTGTATTTTCGTATTCCATAAAATTTTCTTTATCAGCCACGATTTCTATGTAATAAACACCGCCTCTAGAAAAGTAACCGCAGGGTAGGGTCATGCGGTTTTCGGCATCTAGTGCCAAGGGCATTGTGGCAAGTAGTGACCGGCCTTCGTCGTCTTCTCGCGCGAGGCGTACCCGCAAGGCACCAGTAGTCACTCCGCGTACGTAGATATGTACGTCGCCGCCGAGAGCAACGAGGCTGGTGGGTATCTCGAGCCATACTTGGTTGAGGTCTACACGCTCTTCGTTTGCGTATGGATTTACGAATGTAGCACTGCCTGTAAAAAGTAATAAATGATTATTTAATTTTTCTTCAATATATAAACATAATCTTAGGAACCATTTTAAACATAACTTGTTTTAAACTAACTTTAACTGGATATTTTTTTTTGAAAAACCTGACGTTTCAGCACTTTACAGCAGTCCGTAGAAAAGAGTTTTGCTTAAAATGTGTAAAAATTGCTAAAATCATGGATCTTTTTATCACATTCATTATTTAGATGTATTAATTACACAATTCTTAGTTATTGGTAGCCAACGTGCTTAATTTACACAGTTTATATTATAGTTTTACTTATCAAAATTCATTTGAAATGAAATTTCCTGTCAAACTTTATTCAAATCGCCAAGCGAAAATGATTAATTATACACTTTGAAACAACCTGTACCTTAGAATAAAAGTCAAGTTTCCACACTACCGGGTAAATTGTGAACGTCCATAAATATTAATAATAAACTTCGTTATAATTTGTAGGTAGGTAGAATAAGTAAGAACAAATCCAATGAATGGGAACCCTAAAAACTTGTGAATCAGTTATCGTCGTTAATGGAGTGTAAAACAGTTCGGATGGAGATAAATCGTTTTTGAAAAAGAAAAAGTTGGTATTCGCAAGGAAATGGGTAAAATTATTTTTTAACAATTATTAGGCGTGGGAGTTCCATAATTTTTCTTGACCTTTACGTTAAAAGTTTTACTAATACTTATTTCGTTTCTTAAAACTCTCGCTTATTTAAAAAAAAAACGAATTTATCACTTCAATATTTTAATTAACTTGAAAAATTTATCTTTGATATTATGCATGCCCTATATTTTTTAATATTTATTTCATACATAAGCTTACAAAGTAAATAAAACATTCTCTTACATAAACCACCATTAAAAAGATAGAATAATAAGGCGTAAGTGTATTTGCACTTTCAGGCGATGCTCAAATAATATGTTAAGAAATTATGACTTTCTGGTTAAATGCAGTAGTTATCTTGCTCTGAACTTCAAATTTCAAGGTAATGATAGTCAATTTTTTTGTCAAATCATCAAAGTCATTTAACTTTTAAATAAGTATCATAAACAAATTATGTGTATTTTTTTTTAATTTACATCGGATTCCGTATATAGCAGGGTATGCCTAGAGAACCTAATCTCAAGTGCACTCCGTTCCAAAGTATCCACTCAATTTTGAAGACATTGTGCGTAGAGTAGCGGAACTCAACTCTGCGCTTTATCTACCGAAGTGCGAAAATGAAAATAATCCATTTCCATATTGCGTCATTATATACTATGCACATCAAATTCATTAGTCTAGTCCATCCCACGTTCAAACTGTTGCTTAGTGATGAATGATAGTGATGAATGACCCCTAAGCTGCCGTTACATTCGTATGAGTTGATAATAAATGGAGGTGTGACCAAAATAGAACGTAACTGGATGAAAAGTAATCTCTTTATAATATTGTATAATGGCGAATATTTTTATTGAAGGGTTTTGGACCTCGGTTTTTGAAACTCCTTTGCCTTTATGATTCTTTTTGGTTGAACGCGCTAATCTCAGGACCTACTGGCTCATACTGGCTCTATCATCCAATACACAAATACACTATATCACAATATAACGTTATTCGTCCATTGGTCCTGCGATCAGAGTTATTTCGGACTTTCGGATTATCGGATTATCATAATCGACGAAAATTATGAAATTTGGAATGGGAACGCAGTGAGCAGGATCCCTCTGCCTTCCCTACTATATGGGTGATACAGTGTGAAACTGAAATAAGTATATTTAATTTTATTAAATATAGTATGTAATGTTTTAAATTTACCGCGGTTACAGTCAAATACTACCAATTCTCCACGACGACTTGACTGAGTGAACAAAATTTTTAAATCGATGAAAACAGGAAACATGGAAACATGTTTCACTAACATTAAAAAATGTGGACAAAACGTTAAGAAAAAATACTCTATTTAAAAGCAATAAGATGAAACCGTCTTAATTTTATATCCAGTTTCTAAGACCCCTATCGCTTCAAGCACCTTTTGAAGTAACGTACAAATCCAAATACATTGATAGAAGGAAAGGGATCAAGTTATATTAGAAGTGTTTTCGTTTCGCTTTAATAAATTAAGATGTTTGGCATAAAGCTGAGATGAATGAGGTGTTTTATGTGAGAAATAAATTCAAGGTTTATACAAATTGCTTATTTTCATTTATAATGGTTTTAATGTTATCTGTGGCTTTCACGTTGTCAGCATCATGCATGTATCCTGCACATAGCAGGGTAGACTAAGGGAACCTAGTGTTAAGACACTCCGTTCCCCACTTTCCGCCGAACTCTGGAAGCATTGCGTGTTGAGTGGCGGAACTCTACGCCGTGTTTTGCCCCGACACCAGAATCTTTCGCTTTTGCAAGTTTGATCTCGTATTTCATAAGTCATTTAGTCATTTTCTAACTTACTTTACTTTTCATTTCATTATTTAAATAAATTTCCTCTGAATGTTATAAGAATATTGTTGCTTTTCAAGTCTTCGTCGTTCTTTTCAGTCAAAAAAACAATTTAATTATATTAAAATAAAATTGTGAATTTTAAAAACGTTTATAAGTCTAGACTAAAATAACTCTAGGCAAAAATCAAGATCTGCAAAAATAAGGTAAGCCATCGAAGGGTCAATTCCAGGCCGCGGGCTAAAGACATTAGGCATGATTTATATGTCTAAAACACGCCCTCTCAGATTTTGTGTTACGATTTCATTTTCTACTTTATAGTATAATTTATATGGCCTTTGTTTTCCTTTCAAATTGTACGGCGAATGTTGTCTATTTTTGTTTATAGGAAAATAATATTACTATTTGTTTTATTTTAGCTTCGCTCTATCCCGCATAAAGGAGGATGAGTGCATCCGTGTGATGAGCAGAGTGAATCCGGGAACCTAGTGTTCAGATATTCTGTTCTCCGTTAAGAAACTTCCGTTTCCCGCTTTCCGCGAATTCATTTCCACGCTCTCGTAACCAGGCAAAGCGCGGCGTTCATTTCCACCACTTAATACTCGATAATTGGGCAGGATGTAGTGTCTTACCATTAGGTTCCCTCTGCCTGAGGTTGAAGATATGGGAGAAGACGTTGGAGAATTCAGAATTTCTTTCATTAATTAAAGAAATAATTTGACTAGGGCAACATTAGAATTGATGATTTTCTTAGGAGAAATGCAAAAACGGGCGAATTGGGTTACCCCATAAACTGCGCCACGAGAAAGATTTATAGTTATTTTTTAATAAAATATATCGTTTGTTTTTCAACTGAAAAATGACTTTTTTCCTTAATCTATGACAAATAATGTTAAAAAAAAACGACTACTGAGAACGGACCTCTTTTCATACAATAACGTTGCCATATATAGAGCATAATTAACCTGTAAATGACAGATGAATATAATGTTATAACTACGAATTGTTCTCGCGAAGGTCCAAATTACGGCTGCTTCAATTATTTCCATATAAAAAACTAGGTCTTTCATAAAAATGATAAATGAACTTTAAATTACAGTTTAATTACGTTTCAACAATATGAGGTTGAACGTATTATGGACCATTTAGTTTTAAGCTCATACTGCAAATAATGGTTTTTCGAAAGTTTCCTCTTGACAAAGTTAAAGAGAAGTTTGTGAAATAATGTAGCTATTGTATGTGAATATTTATACTATACTAGTGGACCCGGACGCGGCTACGCCTGCTTGAACTATAAGAATATTTATTAAATATAATATAATAAATTTATTTTTATAAGGATGAATATCAAAATATAAGTTCATTTTGGGTGACGTTTTCTTAAAACAGCAAAGAAACTTTGCAAACCGGTGCTTAGCAACGACGGTTGTTATTAACATGGCAGAATAAATTGCATGTCAAATTAGAAAGTATTTTAATTTATTAGTACATATGTGTAATGTAATATTATATAGCCTATAGCACTTCTGAAGAATGCAGCTTTCATACAAAACAAAAACAAAGTAAATCGATCCAGTAGATCCAGAGATCTTAGCGTTCAAACAAACAAACAAACAAACAAACTCTTCCGCTTTATTTTATTAGTATAGATTTATAAAAATGAACATATTATAGTAAAATTTTGTATTATGTGCAGGACATTATTAACCAATAAACAATATCTTTTAGCTTAACTTAACTTTGGCCAAAACTGATAATTTTAACACATTCATTTACCTACCATTGATGCTGTCGTGGGGGCACAAGCGTGTGACTATAAACGCTACTGTTGTGGGTTCGATTTCCATACAGGCAAAGCGCGGTGTTGAGTTACGCTGAGTTACGTTGAGTGAATTCTCATTTATTTCTGTTTAATAATAAAATACATATTTAATATATGTATATATAATAACATAATCTATATATATAAAAGGACTTGTCCTCACTGACTGAGGTAAGACGCACGCACAGCCGTAACCGCTGTGCGTAGAAACGTGAAATTTGGACAAAAGTCTACTTTCGTTATCTGGACATCCACTAAGAAGGGATTTTGAAAAATTTTAACCCTAAAGGGGTGAAATAGGGGTTCAAAGTTTGTATGGAAAAAAAATTAAATCGGCACCGATTTTTATAAAACTTGAAATTTAGATTTTTAAAAGTATTTAATTGAACACGTGTTTCATCGTTTTCCAGAATTCTCCCCCTAAAGGTGCAAATAAGGGGTTGAAAGTTTGTATAGAATTTTTTTTAAATCGGCACCAATTTTTATAAAATTTAAAATTCAGACTCTTAAAAGTATTTAATTGAACACATGTTTCATGGTTTTCTAGAATTCTTCCCCTAAGGGTGCAAATAAGGGGTTGAAAGTTTGTATGGAAAAATCTTTAAAACGCCACCGATTATTATAAAATTTTTAATTTAGACTCTTAAAAATATTTAATTGAACATGTGTTTCATGGTTTTCTAAAATTCACCCCCTAAGGGTGCAAATGAGGGGTTGAAAGTTTGTATGGAAAAATCTTTAAATCGCCACCGATTTTTATAAAATTTGAAATTTAGACTCTTAAAAATATTTCATTGAACACATGTTTCGTGGTTTTTTGGAATTCACCCCTAAATACGCAAGCGAAGCTGCGCGCGTCCGCTAGTAATAATATACCTGCGATGATAAAAAGCCGCAACAGCGCGGCAAAGAGCGCGCGGCGCATGCTGCGTCACCGCGCCATCAAGCCCTCACTTAGTAGACGCTCTGGAACAAACAAATAAGTGTTATAAGTGTTTTATCTGAAATATTTTATCTAAAAATAAATTTTATTTTATATTATGAAAATCTACGGAATAAATAGTTGAAATTTTATAAATAAACATTAATTTTACAAATCCAGTTAAGTTTCCACTTAAAACGGGTTGAAGTGTCAAAACCATTGAAACTTTTAAGAGGCAGTTTTCAAATCTTTAATATCTGAACCAAAAATACCAACAGACAAGTCGCAACAACTAAATAATATATAATAATAATATGTAGAGCATAATATACACAAGCCTACCTAAGCTTGAACTGGTGCTAGCAAGCTTGAGCTATATGTAACACCTGTCACGTGCCCACGTTATTTGCCTGCGGTACACCTACATACGTACATGTGTGTCCACATAATTGTCAGTTAGTAGAACACGTTTGGAGAAAGAATGGTACAGTTATTTACTAAATGAACATAAATGTGTATAAAATATATATAATATATTATACGAATCGTAGGTTCTAATTTCGCTTGCGTGGACTTTGAAATAAAAAATCTTGTTGTTTCTCGTTTCCGTACGAATTTCGGGAAACCCTCTTTTAATGCTTCCTTACGTCCGAAATAGAACGTGACTCGGTAACGGCAGTTTATAGTTAGAGTTAGCCAGATTTTGTAAACTCAAGATATGTTGCCACCCACAACAAGGTAGGCAGAGAGATCATGGAAACCTAGTGTAAATACACTGCCGTTTTCCATTTAATGCCAATTTCTAGAGGCATTGAGTTGCGGAATTCAATGCTGCGCTTTTCCTTGTCAGAGCGAGAAAATGAAAACATTACATATTTCATTTCCTCAAGTGGAAATCGAACCCACAACCTATCGTATTTACAGTCGAACCCTTGTTCTCCCGCTCCACGTAGAGGAAGCTTTTAATTCAATATCATAGAAGCAAGTTATCAAAGGTACAAGTTAGTTTTGTAAGCCGTATAGCCGTAAGCACGTCACGTATCCATATTATTTGCAGGTAGGTTGACCGGAGTACGTCCGGATCAAATAAAAAGAGAAATAGAAATACATTTTAAATTATATTATACCTACGCCTAAAGTATTAGATAAGTATAACGGAATGAAGTAAATAAGTATAGTAGCAGTACCTACTTAGTTTTCGATATTCGATATTTAATCACATATTAGTACAAACAATTTGTCAAATGTCGTAATATGAAATGGATATTAGACGTCGGTCCATTAGACGAGGAAGTTTAAAAATTATATTTTAATTGCACTCGCTAATTAACGCTAATGTGACACAGTTGTGTGCCTTTATAACTAAATGCATTCGAATCTCTTAGAGAAAACTATTTTTTCTATTTTGTTATTTTAGTAATGAAATAGGTATATTTCGTTTTAATTTTTTTAGCGTCACTTCCTCAAGTGGGAGTCGAACCCACACACACCCCAACAACTTTCATTTTCGTTTTCGTTACAGTGTTTAATTTTCACGCATGGTAGGTAAAGAGAGACTAAGTAAAGGCTTCCGAGACATTTAGTGCTCCATTTTTTTCTCTCGAGTCGCTAAACCAAAAGAAAAATAACAAAATTAAAAATACTATAAAATATTTACAACCTAACGGGAATCAAAACTATAACCATCCCATACGTTACACTACTCAAGATGACAATTTAAATAGAAAATGACGATCAAAATCTTACTCAGCAAGAAAGATAAAGAAAAATGCATGGGCTCGATAGTTTGAATTGGAACTGTCAACTGTCTAATGGTCTAAGAGGCCATTAGAGACGAGATGACCTACATTTGTCAATGACCTTACACAAATCGACCTAATAATAGTTATACGAACGATATGGAGTCACGCGTGAATGAAAGAACTGAGGATGATTTTTTTTTACAGTAAACGTGATGGTTGTGGGATTCATTTTCACTTGGAGCAGTGGATTATTTTCATTTTCTCGTTCCTAGAACTTAGAAATATGAAAATTTAAATTTGCTGAATCGGTAGTTTCATCTGTACACAGTTGAACCTTTCGGACGGAGACCCAGTGACGGAAGAGATTTATTTAAGCATATTATTTTATTTTATGTATTTCTTATTTTAATTACAGTACGGCTTAGCCATTTTCATGGCCTTAGCTGATCTAGTAATACGGCTAATGACATGACGTGGTCGACATATCCACGCGTCATCATTTACACCCACAGTACATATTTCATCGTCCATTGTCTCCGTCTGTCGTACAGATAAATGAGATTAAATGGTGACCACGTATAATTAAACAATATTTCATAAAAACCTCTCTTTCCTGACCGCAATTAATAAGAATATATTTAAGGTTTTTGACGCCATTGTAGATATTGTCATATATATTATGCTTTAGTCAAATAAGATAAATTCCAGTCTTTTCTATTCATTTCAATTAAAACAAGAGAGATTTTCTACTAATAGTATTTTTTACTTCACGATCATGGTCTAACCACCGAGGACGCAAAAGATCGTGCAAAGTGGAGTAGTTTGACTAGGAAGGCAGACCCTGGCAATAGCCGGGATTAATGCCAGGAAGAAGAAGAAGTATTTTTTACTTCACGCTGTGTTCTCTATATAGCAGAGCAGATAGCCGCTCTCCTAGTGTTAAGACATTCCCGTTTCCCGAACATAGCGGTGGCGGCGGCGAACTCAGTGTCACTCGTTGTCTTCTTACCAGAGGAAATAAAAATAATTCCCACGAGCGCGAATGGCACCCCCCAACCATCGCGTACGCGTATATAACAAATGCTCACAGAAATTATTTTTACTTTAATAGTTAGAAATAAAAAAATCTATTTTAATGGTAACGAATATTCATTTTGAATACAAATGTTTTTTATTATTAAATACAAAATATTTTTTGAAAATTCATGTCAATTTTGAAAAAATTCCAACTCCGAATGGGCAATGGGTGAATCCTCAGAGAAATAGCTGTATTCTAAGTAAGTTGGAGAGTAGAAGTGATTTGTTACGGACATATTTCATGGGCAAGTAATGATTTTAGTGGTTCAGTCGCTCTAGTAAATGGATGGAAGGTCGTAATTTAAACGTATATAAGAATATATAATATATCTACTTATATAATACTTAGTAACTAATAATGATCGTCAGCAACTTAGTTTAGTGTGAACACAATTTGTATTTGTTATACGAAACTGAACGCCACGTTTTGTCAAATAAATTTAGATGAATGAGGATCGAACCCACTAACATCGCGTTTATATATTTAACATATTATATGCTAAAAACATAACTCTCTTTTTGGGGGCCCAAATGCAAGAATGCAAGTATTGCGTGTTGAGAAGCGGTACTCAACACGTAGTTGTGTCTATTAGAGCAGGAGAATGCAAATAATTTGATTATGGACAATCATTTTCCTGAATAGGGATCAAATCCACAACCATTGATTTAACAACGAGTTATCCCACTGCGCCATAATGGTGTTATTTATAGTATTAGTTGAAACATTCAAAATCCACAAATAGCCACTACATTAGTATTTAGTACTCCCACCAATCAATATTAAACGTCATACAATGAAATGCGGTCAGCATTTAGCTGTTTTCAAATGAAAAGCCGATCATTTCTATTAGTAAAGTGAAAACAAAATTAACGTTGCGATTTTCAATACCATATATTTGGACTAATTATGTTTTAGAATATTGATAATTGCTATATATTTAATTGAACTATTTTTATTGAAAATATCGAATATGAAACGATTTTAAAAATATTATGACATTTAGTTAGAGTTGGATATGAGCTATATCTAATTTATCTATTGTGGCCGTGGCTATAAATAATTTTTAATTATTCGCTCTGGCAATAAGTCAAAGCGCGGCGTAGAGCTCCGCGACTCAACACGCAATGTCTCCAAATTTGCATAGTTCTTGGGTACTCACTGCCATAACACTACGTTGCCGTGGCTCATCTGCTTTATACGAGATACATCGTGAAGCTACAAGAAACAGAGTGTTCTATCATTATTTTTCTTCAAAAAAAAAACAAAAGAAACTAAACAAAGACAAACCAAACACTATCAAATAAACAAACAGATGGAAGAAACTTCTTTCTATCAATACCACAGCAGTTGACTCAGCGATACAGATACTTTGTCGACAATTCCAAGTGCATTATTTAGATTAAACTTCACACTGTAGGGTCTAAAGGGCCCTCGAGGGCAACAAGTGCTAAGGTCGGTCGTACAAATGTGTTTAGGATATGTTAACGGCAAGATCCTGTCTCCTGATGACGTAATTATACGGAGGCTGGGTACGTGGGAGATAAGAGATGGAAGATAAGGGGACGAGGATGTGTGAACACATGGGTGTAGGGATGGCCTAAAGAACTTTGAGAGCTTTTTGTAGTTATTTATGGTAATGAGTTTATTTTAAAGTGTTAGTACATTTTGTTTTTTTTTATATGAAGGAGCTAGTTTAGATAGTTCATTCTATACTGTTAGATTTGAAGACATTGGTATGTCGAGTGGAGGAACTCAAAGCTGCTTCTTCTTTTGCTATACCGGAAAAATAAAAATAAATAATGTCTAAAAGATATATTCAATTAAATAAATATAAATAGCACACACTACCATATATTTGACAATATACACACATTTGTATTTTATAGTGACTAACACGTTGCCATGGTAACGCATAGTGTACGCGTCAACGGGTCCTCTAGTTAGCTTTACTGTGCATAACATATAGGTACGTACATTAGCTTCAAAGTCGATTTTTAGTTATGTTTTTTGCTTTATTATCCTCTTCGTTGTCGTTTCTGTCGTAGTGTAGCGTCATACCAGTATAATAAGCTCGACGGTTTGGAGTTCAATTTCCACTCGTGGGAATGTAATATATTCATTTCGTTCAATGTCTCAATAATTGAGCAGACACTGGGGAACAGAATGCCTTAATTCTAAGTTCCATCTCCTTACTCTGTTTTATGCGGGATAGAGCGTGAAACCAAAAAAAACAATAATTCAATAGGGAAATATAATAAGTTATGCATAGTGTATATTGTTTAACAACTATGCCCAAGTTGAATTGAAGCGTGTAATACGAGTAGTTTACCAAGTCCGTGCTGTCCACAGCAAGTGCTACTGCGGGTAGAATATTAATTGGGCCCACAAATTTTAGACGCGATGAACTAGCAGTTTTAGGACTACGTCGACTTTAATGCATTTTGAATAATATTATATGCTTCATAATTGAAAATGTTAGGTTCTCTCTAGATATTTAAAGTTTTACACACTATGGATAGATTTTTTTTAGCTTTAAGCTACATTCCCCACATAGTAGCGTAAGCAGATGAAATCTATAAAGTTAGTGTTAAGACACTCCGTTCGCCTTAAGACATTTTTGTTCCCTAATTTCTGCCGTATTCTGGAATTTAGTATTTTCCATCGAAAAGACAATAAAGACATTTCTTTAATTTCCTTTACAAGATAGACAGTGGTGTTAAAATATTCCATACTTCGCGTTTTTTCCATTTATTATTTGTATGTTTTAAGTATAGCTCAGTTGGACAACGTTTGACTGTTAACGCGATAGTTGTGGGTTCGAATTCAGAGGAATGAAATATTTTGCCACTCGACGCACAATGTATCGAATAATCTCTTTAATAAGCGTAAAGTTTGTGGAAAAAACGGAGTGAGTTGTCATTTATATACTCTCTTGTCACTATACCTAATATACTCTCAGTAAACACTTAACGGAAACGTTACAATTAAGAATGTTCCTTTGCTACAATTTTACACTATAAAGCTTGAGTTACAAACGTATAGGAACCCGCAGACCGTATAAACACCAAACTTCGCAGACTTTCAATTTTATACTGTGTTAGCTTCTGAACGACACTTTCGTAGACTTCGTAGTACCTCCCTCATTTTACATTTTATTATTTTTAAGAAAGGTATATTTTTTTATTTAGTTAGAAAAAATATCTAAAAACAAACCCATATATACTCGTTTAATAATAATTCTATTAATAACACTGGTTAGGTTAGTTACTATTTCGTATATGGGTCATAATCAGAAAAAGTGTCCTTTTTGTGTCTTTTCTTGTCCCGCTACTTTGAATGCGTTTTAAAAATACAATTTTAAAGATAATTTAAATATTTTGCCATTTACGATAAATTTATTTATTAACTTAAAGAAATTTTGTAATATTTTAAATGTATTATGGCAAATAATAGTATTTGTTGTTAGTTGCAAAAAACCTTTCAAAATGCTTCCATACAATTTTTCGTGTCCCATTCACCACTTTACTTTTTAAGAATTGATTTGTTACGAATGTTTATGGTTTTATTTGATTTCAGATATGTTTATATTACTTTACTTTATGCATAATATTAAATAGAACTACTTTTATTGATACATTATTTAATAAACAATATATATTAGTTAAGTAAATTTGTCCCAAAATATTGTCTTTTTGTTACTCAGGGCTAGTAACGTACAATTAAAATATGAACGCAATTATTTTGGATGGTGTTTAATATTGTTTTTTTTTTGTGGCACCATAATTCTAAAAGTCAATGCTGTCGTAGCTACAACCAGTAGTGTACTCGCAGCAGTTGAGGGGTTCAAATGTTTTAGAGGGAATGCGTGAAATTACATCTCAGGGTTATAAACGGCTTTTATTTTGGTAAGTATTCTATAATTTCGTTTTCTTGTTTATGTTATTTGCTTCTTTTTACAAAATCTCAAAAAAGAACTTCAGTGCTTGCAGATGCAACACGTGGCTTATGAGCAAATATTTAAATGGGTTAGAATTTCTCAGATTTCATTCTCAATTTCGTTATATTTCGTTACGTAACGAAATTGAGAAAATATGAAGCCTGGTTCACAATTACGGTACCAATGTTTTCTTATATATGTTTATAATAAAATTGTATCGAACCGGTGCTTGTATATGGAAGATATGTATATAAGAAAAAAAAATTGCTGGCATATGAAAAAAACTATTAGTGACTTTTTATAAAGTAAAGTAACCAAAAGAAATGATTTTTAAGTTTTTTGCTTGTTTGCTTGTTTGTCTGTGTTTGTGCACGCTAATCTCAGAAACAGCTGAACCGATTTAGTTAAAAATATTTTTTATTCTGCCTGAAATTAGTTGTGATTTTGTGATTATTATTTTTTGATAAATATTTTTGTATTTTCAGTAAGCGTCATGGCTCCTATGTCAAGTGCTGAAATACATAAAAGATATAGAGAACGTCTTAAAAAGACCAATCCTATTAAATATGAAGATATGCGGAATAAACACTTACAAAGAATTAAACTTAATTCCAGTGATAACGACTCAAATTTTGATATATTTTAAAGTGGATTTAATTTTATCATTAACTTTGTGATCTCTAACTAGAAATATAAGTTTATTACGTTACTAACTAGCATTATTATATTGTTCATATTGTCAGTTTGTTATGTTTTCTTCTTACATTTATAATCTGTTAATTCAACGATTGAATCTTTAAAATTTTAATCTGTGTCTCATTAAATAAAAAAAACAATATTTTATTCATATAATATCCTTATTTTGTTGTGTATAATGCCTTATGACATCAGTTTCGTAACAAACATTATCAGTGTTGTTACTTATCAGTTACGTTACGATTTCGAAAATGTCCACTTTTCTGATTATGACCCATATATTACTTGTTATTATCTGCATTAGTATCCAAAACATATAGAAAGCCAAATATCCATACAAAATGTTCAGTATTTTTTAAACGGTTTTATTTTGCTCATCCCGTTTGTTTATTAACCTTATTAAAATAAGGTTAAAAACTGAACATATTTTATTTATAAATACAACACATGCTAATTGTATAATTCAATATCAAAGTCAACAATTATAAAATGATCATTAAAATTTACTTCAGAAATATATAACCAGGAAAGGCGGGGGACATACAAAGATAAAAGATATAGAGCACTCTCTTGATGAATTGTAAGCCAACCCCCAAGGGGCACGTCTCAGGGGTTGATTATAAAAGCTCAAATTAATTATTACACAAGTGAAGCAAACTGAGACAGCCAAATGAGAATTTAATAAGAGATTTCCATCTTGACATGACTTTTCACCAATTTAACCGCGCGTTTTACGAAGTTATGATTATGTTTAAGCCGTTGTAACTCAATGGATATCATCTGATAGAAATGATGGCTATGGGTTCAATCGCAACTGGATCACAGACAGACGAAACTGTTATTAAAATTGAATTCGTCATCGTCGTTTGTCGTTTCGCTCTTGACAGAGCGGTCGTGGTCGTCCTTTTTTTAAAGGTTGGTGGTGCGCCACACAGACCGACGCCATTCTACGCGGTTGACTGTCCGCCTGGTGCAAAATTGAATTATTATTATTTAAAAGGTATCTAGCGCTATCTATGTTAGATATTTAATTTCAATAGAATTCTTGTGAACCATAAATATTACAGTACAGGTCGTTTACAAGTTTTGATAACTTAAAAATTGGCACACCAATAGCCATTTTTCCAATTTTGGCAACAGCTTGTCAGTTCTGATAAAAGCATCACCCAGTTTTGTGTTGCACATACATTGTAGTTTCATGGTGTATCCCGCATATAGCAGAACCAGTTGAGGGAATCTGTCTCTGTTAAGACACTCCGTTCAACTAACGGGATATTATCTTTTGAGAGGCGGCACTCACCGCTGAGTTTTGTTACCCCGAGTTGGATTAAAACTAACAACCGTATAGTACAAGTCATTCTGCAAAATATTTTCTTTGATTTATATCTAATACAAATTTATAGATAATATTTAGTGATATTTTTCTCTTTATTTATAATAATTTTCATATTTATTCATGTCATACATGTGTATGTGTATATATAATATGTTAGTAGTTCTCATATACAATAACATGACTTCATTGGAAATGATCGTAACGTAGCGTTGCGATTGTCTTTCTTCATGTTTTATTAACAATATGCAATTTTTTATATATTGTAGAATTTGACAATTGAACTTGTTGAGAAAGCAATTCAACTTATAACCGTGTAGTAATGAATTTGGCTTGAAATGAGAACTTACAATACAAGTAAAAGAAAAAATCTGAAAAGAGGAAGATTGAAGATATTTCATAGAAAAAAATAATTATAAACTGATATTTCGTACAAAATTAGTGTATATGCACTCATTTAATTAACATAAAGATATTTACCGTAGACTTACTACTCAGAAATTTGGTGAAATGTGGGAACTTATAGTACAAATAAAAAAAAATGAAATTTATATAATTTAATGTCATATAAAAATATTTGAATGGCGAGCAAATATATAGAATAAACTTCTAAGCAACTTTTCATATTTTTATTATAAATATATGGGAATCCTTGTCCAAGGATACCGCATATATTGTGGTAGTGGTGCGAATAGAGGGTCGATTTCTGTCCATGACTGAGGCCAGAAAATGCCGTTGTCCAAAACGGTTCGTTGTTCAACGTTTGTAAAGCACATTGTCATAATAACCAAGAACAAAATTAGTGCTTTCATCTAAAATAAACGAAAAAGAAATATTTTTTTTATAAAACATCTGATAAAACTCTATTATCATTGCAAGATATTCAAATTGAAAATAAACGCTGAGAAGAGAGATAATAAGAAACTTGTGCTTTTATATAAAGCTACAATGTCTCGAGAATTCGGCGGAATGTG
The DNA here is from genome assembly GCF_056956725.1 of Heliconius melpomene rosina. NCBI lineage: Eukaryota > Metazoa > Arthropoda > Insecta > Lepidoptera > Nymphalidae > Heliconius > Heliconius melpomene. Next base: position 9,772,063 of record NC_140406.1, on the reverse strand, counting down.
GGCAATGGAGTGTCTTAACACTAGGTTCCCTCTGCCTACCCTGCTGTGTGCGGGATACAGCGTGAAGCAAAATATATATATAATATAATATTGTATGTTGAAAAACGGAACTCTCCGTCTCGCTTTGCCTACTAGAGCGAAGAGATGAAAATAATTTTTATAATCCCCAGTGTGAAAAGGAATCCACAAGCATCTGGTTTACGGATAAACTAATCTAAATAAATATAATATTACTATAGTTTTAAATAAAAAAATAATATTAATTAAGTCGAGTTTTCTCACCTTTAATTGTTATCCTTTAAAGAATGTAGCAACACTACTGTTTTTTAAAAGATTGTTTATATATTATGTTTCAGAAATCCGTAAAGCTTAATTGATGACAATTAAGGTAAGACGATTCATAATGATATTAGTAATTATTTATAAATTACTATTAGGTTAATAAAAAATAATATTTGAATGAAAAAATAACGGTTAAGTGCGAGTCAGACTCGTCCGCCAATGCTTCCGTACCAATTTCATGTTGAAGTACTCTTAAAAAGCTTACAAAGTTTAGTTTGTGTACAAATACACTCATTTTTAAAATGAACGTCTAAATTGAACTACCAATATAAGTTTGTTATGATTTTTTTCATGAAATACCTACAAGTTAAGTTATAAGTTCTTACTTCGTACCAAATTTCATAACTGTAGGTCCAAAATTCAGCAAAATCGATGCATATGCAATGCTCGTACCTTTTGATTGCTTGATTCTTTCTGTGCTTGAAGGGATCATAGACTTAAATATTTGTAATTGATTTCAACTTGGTAACTCTAAACAATCTCGAGATAAATAATCTTGACAGAGGGACAAACCGACAATAGAATGATCCTAAGTGTTCTATTTTTACTTTTTAAGCTACGGAACCCTATATATATTTATATAGTTTGTATTTTAACCGACTTTTATAAAAGAAGAATGCAGTGTGAACAGTTGTTGAGCAAAAATTTTAAGCTATTAATGACCTCCCAATGCCTATAGACTTTGGATAATGAAAATTTGGTGTTAATAACAAAAAAAACATCGTTAACTAATTTAAGACGGAGAGCAAGTAATCTATGAAAGGTTCAATTTTTTTTTTAAGAAACACAACTCTGAAATCTTTAAAAAGACAAAAATAAACAATATTTATTACACTTTTTTTCTAATATGCCTATTAATAATATATTAAGTAGTTTTTAATAGTTTTACTCATTTTAATGTCATAATATTAACACTATATATAGAAACATTGATTCTATGTTCACTTATATTTGGCTAAGGTTTCGTTGATATCGATCAAGGTAAGCTATTCTATTTTTTAGTAACTTCTGTAATTTGACTTTTGCTGATGTCTGTAAAAGCTAAATGATAATATTTTGATTGAAAAATTGAAAAAAATAATGATTTGACATAAATTAATACTTCGACTCTACTAAACAGAATGAAAACGGAAAGCGAGGACGGAAGCTAATTCATATATTCATTTCAGATGCAGAAAATTATCATCTTCATCCTGGTACTGACTGTAGCGCACTACGCAAGTGCATTCGGCCTCTTCAGGAACGTCTACCCTTACCCCTGGTACGGACGGCACGTATCCGGCGATATGTTCTCCGACCCAGCATTCATTAACCGTCCCGGATATCCATTCTCGTGGTATACTGACCCAGTAGTTGTCCTCTAAATTTTTTAGAAGATGAATAAAAGTTTTGATGAAAATATTGTTTTTTATTGTTTTTGTTCTATTATTGTCTTAATAATTTATAAAATGGTAATACTATAGAATATATTTCTATAGACTATTTAAAGCCGTTTTGGCGAGACAATATAAACATTAACGACAATATAAACTCGAAAGTGAGGCGATATAAAGATGTACTCGTAGGTAATAGTAACTGTGTAGGCTGCACGATGTTTTAAGACAAATCTTATTTATTTATTTAAGCCTATGGTGCTTGGGTACAAGCGTGCGACTGTTAAAGCGACAGGTTACAGGTTCAATTTCCAATCGAGGAAATTTAATATTAAACATTTTCATTTCGTCGCTCTGGTAACGAGGCAAAGAGCGGCTTTGAGTTCTGCCGTGAACTCAACATGCAATGCCTCTAGAATTCAGCGGAAAGTGGGAAAAGGCAGTGCTTTAATGGAAACGGAGTCACTTAATACTAGGTTCCCAGTTTCCATCTGCGGGGATGTGCGAGATACAGTGTGTAGCTAAAAATCTAATTTATAAATCCAATTTTTGGACGAAACTTCGAAAAGCTTAATTTAACTTTCACCATATTTATCTAACAACAAACCATCTTCCCGAGATACAATTCTTCGCGAGGTCGGTTTCATTTGTTTTATTGATATTTCCGTAGATAGGTGCGAAATATATTCGAATAAATGAAATTATATTGTGTATGAAATATTTTGTATGATAATAAGAAAATATAAATATCTATACTATACTAATATAATAAAGCGGAAGAGTTTGTTTGTTTGTTTGTTTGTTTGTTTGTTTGTTTGTTTGTTTGTTTGTTTGTTTGTTTGTTTGTTTGTTTGAACGCTAAGATCTCTGGATCTACTGGTCCGATTTTCATTGTTTTTGTTTTGTATGAAAGCTGCATTCTTCAGAAGTGCTATAGGCTATATAACATTACATTACACATATATACTAATATATTTTAAAGTACATTCTAATTTGACATGCAATTTATTCTGCCATGTTAATAACCGTCGTTGCTACGCGACCGCTACCGCGACGTTTTGATATTCATCCTTATGAAAATAAATATAAAAGTCACTTTTAGCATTTTATCTAGATTGAAATTATAGTTTACTGTATAACATACTAATAAATAACTAAGGAGATGTTACTGATTCCAAATGACCTAGCCACCTAGCGGGCGGCACAGTATGACCGACGCGAACGGGCAGATGACGTTGACGGTTTTATAAATTTTCATACATTTTCAAACTATTGTAAATGTTTATGTAATTATTTGCTGTTTATGATTAATTTAAGCTACACTTTGGTTCTCTTCTTATTTTATTTGATATTGCTCGCTAAAATTATCCTACTTAATAGAGAGAAATGTTTAGATATTTCGTAGAGTCGATATCTATGTACGCACGCACGGAAAACTTTAGGTACTTTTTCTAATATTGAGAATACCTATCCTTTAGTTACGTTTAATCCTATTGTTGGTTAATTTCAATAACTCAGATAATTTTTTCTAATAATGTGTATCTACTTATTATTCTTTTTGATTATTAAACTTATATTTTCTTACTAATTCTATTGAAAATTGAAAATAATTTAATGAATATATTTAATAAATATTCTTATAGTTGAAGCAGGCGTAGCCGCGTCCGGGTCCACTAGTTATTAATAAAAGGTAACTGTTGTTTTTAAATTAAAATTGACTAGAGCATGAGCTTGATATATAAAATTATAATATAAAAAGTTACCAAACTACGTATGAAACAAATCGAAATTCTCTCCCAATAGGAACCTTATAAATAAAACTTCACACACGTTCACATCGTTTTTACTGCATTTCGTATGAAATTCGCCGCGTAATATAACGTCTCGTAGATCTATAGAAAGAAATTACAATATAAAAAATGTAAGATATCTGTAAAGTTAATATTATAAGTATTTAACAAAATTACCACAAATTTACTTTTCAGAAGTTCCTAAGTGTGGAATAACACCTAAAAATTGTTAAAAATACTATAAATTTATATTTGTAGTTCATTTCATACAAAACGAATGCAAACGCCCGCAAACTTAAGTTTGTCAACTTTTATAAGTGGTATTTCCCGTTCATCTATAATTCTGAAATTTGTAGTCAATTCTCGGTGGGCGAAACCGACTTGCACTTGTCTGGTCTTTTTTTTATTTTCACAAGAATTTGATACATACAGAAGTACCTAAAAGGAAAAACTTTATAAGAAGTCAATTGAGCCTAAACCTGCGAATTCCCAAACAATTTATGTTAAGAGCACAATCGAATAGTCTAGGGTCACGATCAAATAGAAAAATTAAATATACAAGTGTGGCTGTAAACGATTTTTTTTCTTTTCCTCGCTCTGGTAAAGCGCTGCGTTAAGTTTTACAACTTTACACACAATGTCTCGAAAACTGAGCGGAAAGTGGAGAACGGAGTGTCTTCGCAATGAATTCCTTTTGTTTTTCGTTGCTTTTTTATTTATATGTACTACAGTAAAAAGACACTAGAACTATACTAGCAATAGAATAGAAACTCCAGTATTTCACGTAGATAAATAATAAATGTATGGAAAAGCCATAGACCATGAATCACTGAATACACGGTCGATGCAGTCTGCACGCGACACGTCGACGAACTTTACGACGAAACAGTAACTAACTTTGAATCAAATCTAACAGAGCATGGCTGTTCAGGAACGGCTGTACAGTCCTCATAATAAATTGACCTTTAGTTAGTACATATATATAAGTACTATATTTTATTGAATAGAGTTAGAGCTTCTGGTATTATTTAATGGTTTTGGATACATATTTTAGTTATGACTTATATTATAAAACTGATTCTTCACCCTACGGTGCCCTTCGTGCACCAGAGAAAGGCGTTTTCCCCCCAATTATAGAAATTACATGTTGAATGGCAGAACATAACACCATACTCACTAAACAATTTCCGTTTATCTTGATAGCAATGGTATGATACTAAAAATATATTTCAAAAAAGGATTAAAAAGAAAAATGAACAAGCATATTATAAAAGAATAGATACTCGTATATGAAAAAGCGAACTTTTGATTTAAAATTGAAAAACTTTTTTGTATCGTATAGTCCATTTAGTGAGGAGGGTTATTAACTATATAGATATACAATATATATTTGTTTTGTTTCGATTTAACCTACTGCGACCTGATCTGTTTAGGGCACTTAGAATATGTCATGTGTCATACAAAACCTTAGATATATCCATTTGAGCACAGTGATAGCCATCACCATTAAAATATGCTAAAGTTCGATTTAAGCGTGAAAAAACATTTCTCTGTCAAGCCAGAAGTGTCACAGTTATATTTTTTAAAGCACTCGCTTTACAAAACGTGTAAAAAATTTGAAAAGTGCAGTGCACTTGCTTTGTCATTTTCATGGTCTGACGGATGACACACGCGCGTCGACTCGCTACTTCTGTACGCTGACTTTTTATTTCATTTTCAACATGGAGATTGTAGAGGTATATTGAAGGATACGTTTTTAGAGGCATTTCAAATTTTGTATTTAGTTTATTATTTATTTTGCGATTTCAAAAAAATACGAAAGAAAGCTGGCAACAAAAGCCGGGACTAATGCCAGTAAGATGAATTAAGGCAGAGTAGACAGAGAGAACTTGTTAAGACACTCCGCCAGTTTAGAGGCTCTGCCTTCAACGTCGCGCTTCACCACGAATGAAAATAATTTAAATGTAATAAATCCCCCGATTGGGCATCGAACATACAACCATAATACTTGCAAGCAGATAGCCTTAGTTTAAAGAGAGGTTTATTTTTATATATTTTATTATACATACATTTTATAATACATTTATATTAAATAGAGATAAAAAACATATACTTGTCAGCCAAAATATTAAAAGGACTTTCTTACGAATTATGTACTAATAATTATTTACGTCTTATTTCTATGCCTTCTATGAGAAACAGAAAACATACGAATATATAACTATTGGTTAATCCAGAATAAGTAAATAAAAAGTACGCGCGCAGTGTCCATTATGTTACTATAATGGACACTGTGCTCGTACGTAAAAAAAATAGAAAAATATAAAAATTTCAACTTTAATATATCTATTGAGTGGAAAAATAATAAAAAAATAATAAAAGCAATCAAATCGTTATAAAGAGCTATTATTTATATTTTATTAAAACGAGTTTTAAAAAACTTGACCTTAATTGCACTTCAAATTAAGATTATTAAGTTACTGTTCTTCTCTTTATTTTTTTTACTTTGCCCCCTATATACCGTACATAGCTGGGTAGGCTGAGGAAACCCGGGAACTTAGTGTTTAGACATTCCGTTTCCATTAAGACTTCTGTTACCCATTTTCATCCAATTTCCCGGATCAATCGAGGCATTGAGTGGAGAGATTCAACGTGCTATTTTGTCCTGCCAGAGGAAGAAAATAGAAATAAACCAATATGCGTGCAGTAATCGAATGTGAACCCACAACCATCGTGCTCAGGAAATAAATATACTTATTTAGAAAACGTATAAATAATATTTAATGTAATGTAACGTATATAACGTAATGGGATTTGAACCTGCCATTCCATTTTCTCTAAAAAAAGAAAATATTCTCTAGAAGCCTACAAAATGTCCAATTATGTGCCTAATATATTTTTCCATACAAAATATTAAGTAAAACAAAAAAAGTCACTAACTCTCTACTCTCTTTAAATCTCATCTTTAATGACGTAGAAAACGGATGCACCTAATTTCTGGACAAATTAAAGTTTAATGAGGTGTAATATTATTAAACGATTACATTACCACTGTGTAAATAATGACTAAATGTCAAATCGATTAAACATATATTAATATTGATAACATTTTTATTAAATTGTAATATAGTCTAACCTCGGCTATTAAACTGGTATGTAATTGAAAAATGGCGTTAACGACATTCGTTATGTATATAAAGTGAAAATGTTTCATCTCATATTATATTTCACAGTCGAAAGTGATATAGAAAGGTGAGAACTGTTATATTATTTTTTTCCTTCTTCTTATATATCCATCCATCCATCCATCCATCAGCCTTTCAACGTCCACTGCTGGACATAGGCCTCCCCTAATTCTCGTCACTCCGTCCGGTCCTGCGCCCTTTGAATCCAGCGGATTCTCGCTGTTTTCTTAAGGTCGTCGGTCGGTTTCTTATATATAAAGCATATGAAACGGTTGCAGCTAAATAAATTGTAGTAAATTTTAAGTTCTGTATTTTATATCGATAAAGTACGACATATAAGAGAAGTCAGTATTTTTTTTTTGCCAAAATAAAATTATTTAAATTAATTATTTATTTCAATATACATGAACGCGTTTTTTTTGCGTCTGTCGCATAATTATAGCATAGGCAGAGGGAACGTAGTGCTAAGATATTCCGAGGAACGATCCTTCCGTCCAATTTTCGAGACATTGCGTGTTGAGCGGCGAAGCTCTACGCCGAGCGTTGTCCTGTTGCCAGAGCTAGGAAATAAAAATAATTAATTCTCTTCAATATTAATTCCAAAGCGTTATTATCAATGCAATCTTAAAGTATCATTCGTTAATTTTCTTATAAAAAAAGTCGAAATTTTTAAATTGACGAGTTTTTTGTTCATTTCATTAAGTGTGGACAATTTTTTTAAATTAAACTTCATGCGGAAGAAGTCTTAGGAATGCCGAAGTGCCTTTTAATTAAAATTAAACGCATTATTGTAAGGAAATCTTCTTAACCAAAGTTATTTAAGCCAAGCTATTTGTGAGTTACTTTAATTACGTTTGGATGCTATTTGCTGAAGTGATTTTTCTTTGCATTTTTTTACGCCTTCGTTTATCTTCTCAGCATTGAAGAATAGTTTTCTTGATTAAAAAGGACTTAGAAGTTAATTTAAATTTTCATTTTCTTTCACAAGTATTAGTAGCTATCTTCAATCCTACAAAACTTACGCCGAGCCTTAACCTTGTTTAGTCTAAAAAAGCGTTTATCTAAAAAATATGTTAAAATCTTAGGAAGGAACATGATTTCGTCAAAAAAATGTGTTTAGGAATATAACGTTTCATATACATTTTTATTTAGTTCTATATTCTTTCGAACTATTTAAACCTCTACTAAATCTACTATATTTACTTTGCGACTTACGTTTTTACTCACAAAGTAGGATCGGAAACGGGAATCTAGTGTTAAGACACTCTGTTCCTCATATTCTGTTAAATTTTCGAGTGTTAAGTGAGAGAACACAATTTTTACATACATTACCTACTTATAATATACTTTTTTCAGATGAAACTCCTAATCCTTCTTGCCGTCATCGCCGCAGCCTCCTGCAACGTGGTCTGGGACAAATCTGGCCAATATGATTTGGTCGACGACACGCCCTTGAAGTATCGTCTCGTAGATCCCCTTCTACGTCTCCGCGACATTGATGACATATACCCATTCTACCCCTGGCAAAGGGTCGTGTACCCAGAAGTACGGGCAGTGGACAGCCCTTTCATATATTCTTATAAACAAGTCGTTCGTGATTGAATGATGTTTTATACCTCATAATAAAATGTTGAATTAAAATTTATTTCGTTTTTTATGTGTTCATTAAAATAAATAGTTGTTATATTTTATTTTTAATTTCATGCGCAGTATAAATAAATAAATAAACAGTAATGATATTAAGTTTCTATAATTAAAACAGAAACAATCTCCTAAAAACTGTGTGATGGAAATAACTTTTTTATTCTCGTTAATGAAGCTACAATAACTTTGGTGATTATTATTGACGATTTATTAATGCAGCGTGAAGCTTACAAAAATATTATTTCGTATATAGTAACATTTATTATCTATATTTTGCACTGTCGATATATGTATGTTGGTCCTAGAGATAAATGAACATATAAACTCAGGCACAGTTGGACCACAGAATTCGCTTGAGTGACTTACAATATTCCTTTGTAGAAATAGTATAATATACTGGTCTTATAGGTCGTTGATTTGGAAACTACCTGCGGTTGGTATTGAGTTCTGGGTAATTAATATTTACCTATATATATGTTTTTAGCTTCAAGCTGTATCTCTAGCAGGGTAGTCAGTGAAAAGGCATTGCGTGTTGAGGGGGAGAAATCAACACCGCGCTTTGCCTCGACACCAGAGCGAAGAAATGGAAATATACATTTAAATAAATATTTCGTCTCCTCGAATGGGGATCGAACCCACAACTAGTTGGTTTTACAGTTACACTTTATGCCCCTGCGCCACACCCGCTCCTTTTTCACATTAACTTTACTTTTAAAGAGACATTTTGAAATCTTTATTGCCCGTTTATGCATGGCTCTTAATGGTTTAAGGGGCTTTCATTATCCACTTTCTGCCAACTTCTTGAGGCATTGCATGTTGAACGGCGGAACTCAACGCTGCGTTTTGCCTCGTTAATAGACTTGTATAATCTCAACTAATAATGGACATAATCAATTTGTATAGGCCTATGGTTTGTTTTGATTTATCCAGCATAAGCGTTCCGGTTGGGTGGTCTGAAACGGTTTTACAACGCGAGTAGATGATTTAATTATCCCAGTCGATGATATTAACAATTATGTGTTTATTTTATTTTCTATTTTAACTTATTATTTTTTTAAACAAACTCTTTCTGGTGACATAAACGCCTACTCAATATTAAGATATTTGTTTTTGTAGCTTCCTACTAATAATATCCGACATCTACCAAAAGGGATAAATAAAAATAATTAATTCTCATAAGTAGAAATCGAACCAACAAACAACCTTCACTTTTTCAATCAACTGAGCGAAAGATAACGGTAAGATATGCCTCCGCAAGATGCTGTACGGAAAAAAGCACGAAGTTATGTGCTGAGATCACCATTCCTCATTTAACCAGACTAAAGAAAACAAAATTATATTAATTTAATTTCTCTGGTCTCTGGTTACCAGAGCCAGAAGATGAAAATATAAGTATAACTCAACTCAACTCAATTTAACTACGGGCACTGTCTAAGAATTTGGCAGAAAATGGGGAATGGTAGTGTCTTAATTCATGGGGAACGGCATTTCATAATACCCTAGGTTCCCTTTGCCTACCCTGCTATGTACAGGATCGATCCTGTACAGCGTGAAGCTAAGAAAAATACTGGAAAAAGTCGGAAAACTATGTGTGGGGTCGAGTTTCGCCAGTCAACACAATATATTCAGGCAGAAAGTTCAGAGCGGATTGTGTGACACTAGCTTCTCTGTAACTACCCTGCCATCTGTAAGATTCAATAAAAATGGTAAAATTCCTGAAGTAGCAATCGAACCATCAACCGTCGCGTGTATATGCAGATTCATTCAATTTACCTACAAAGTTTTACTGTATTATAGTGGCATATTTTGTGGTGGTTTACAAATCAACTGCATTTCGGTTAAGCTACGCCATTATAATTGCAATTCCACAGCTGCATAATTACGTTTATAATTACTTGTATTGAAATAATGTAATCTGTTACTCTGTGAATGAAATAATTATTAAATATTATTCATATATAATTGCAAAAGAAGTGTAAATATTTAATATATTATGTTTTTTTGTCTAGCTTCATTCAGTATCGCGCATAGACCATAGTAGGTAAAGGGCCCTCGTGTTAAAACAAACAGTTTCAAACGATCTGACCAATTTTCGAGATATTGTTGAGTGGAACTCACCAAACACCGAGCCGAAGCGAGCAAAACGTAATTTTTCTAAATGGAAAATGAACCGTAACGAACGAACGTATGATAGGGCTTAAGGTTCCACTTTATGTACCCTAATCAAGGAAAAGAATATTGCAATATAAGCATTTCCTAATTAAGTTTGTCACCCACTGTTATGAAAAAAGTCAAACGGGTCCCAACTAATGATGGCGTCATTTAGCGCTTCAGGATTGAATCCTCATAATAGGGAACCCTTTACTTGGAATAATTTTAATATTTAAAACAAAATCATTTGTTTTTATTTAATAAGACAAAATGGACTAACCAATTTTAAAATTGAGATTCGTGTCAATATAACTTTCCAGGATCTTCTATAATTCGATAAATGATAACTCATTACATAAATCATAGTATTTTTGTTGGCTTCTAAATAAAACTGTTAAAAAACATTTCATTGATTGTTCTCTGCGGTTAGTTAACTTATTTTTAATAACAAATGTATTTTTGTTGATATTAATTGAAAAATAATATTTGTATCAATTTAAACGTTAAAGTTAAATGCAGATGCAATTAAGCTATACGCCTATATATTCCACATCAAATGGTTTTCATCTCATAGTTTGTGGACATTTGACAGCTCAACCAACAACTAAGGTAAAAATATTTTAATATGTTTGCTTATTAATTAAAAAAAATATATATGAAATAGATTTTCTCACTTTCAGAACTAAACTCCGCGCTTTTTGTCAGTTCATTCCACCTAGTGGCAATCGAACCCACAACTACCACTTTTAGATTCAATTGCGGTGCCCCTACGCCACGACGCCCTCTATTAGTCATCAATTACAAAATTATTGTCTATCAGAATTGTAAACATTTAACTTTTCTTTATTCCAGATGAAATTCCAAGTTTTCTTAGTACTAGCACTAGTTGCTTTGGCACTAGCCAAAAAGGACAAGATGAAGAAAGATAAAGCAGAAGAGCCGAAACCTGCAGACGACCCGAAACCAGAAGACGACCCAAAACCTGAAGACGACCCAAAACCAGAAGACGACCCAAAACCAGCAGATGACCCGAAACCTGAAGAAGACCTTAAGCCTTTGGAAGATAAAGTGATCGAAGTTATCGCAGACAAGCCCCGAGACGTCAAAGTTGGTAAACTGTCCGTCATGGACTGGGAGTCTACTTATGGTAGCCGCCCCGTGGAAATCCTACGTAGCTTCAAACTTGGTGACATGCCGTATATGTATGATACAGGTTTCTATCCAGGATATCAGTATCCTCGTATTATCGGATCACCGTACAGGCGTCTGATCTTCAACCCTGAACAATATTATAACCGTTTTGGATATTATCCAACTGCTTAAATGTAAATAAATATTTTTTTATTAATTAATTATATTTTGTTTTTCTTTAAATTTTTGCATTTTTTATGTCGTTATTATTTGATTTATTTGATAAACAGTTATTTTTATGTATTATACTTGTATTTATAAAAACAAATCAAAATACAATTTTGATTGAAATTGCAACGTTAAGTAAATGATATTAATATAGTCGTGGTATATACAAACCGCGGCGTTAAATTAAACCAAAAGCCAAGCAATATTTCATGTCTTTAAAGAACCATTATGAAAAGATTAATTATTTTAGAAATACTCAAGAACATGTATGATGAATATAGTTTCGATATTTTTGCTTAACAAGACCTTGATTCCATGCTCCATCGTTTCATTATTGAATCATCTTACACGATGAAATTAATATTTTTAAATTGGAAAGTTTAAAGTAAACAAAAATTTTGGAAAAGACAAATTTACGAGTTCTCAAGTAATACCCATAAAGAAAAGAAACATTTCCCCTCCAATACATTACCACCCTAGACGTGATAGGTATTACACGCAACTCCACTCAGCTGATTGTTTGTTATCTAAATATAATGGCACCCATCACTTTGTATGGCCTCGTTATATTGCTATTACTTACATGAAATATGGACAAAGACATTTGAAATTCTGGAATAATATACAAATTGTGTTTACATTCAAATGAAAACTGTTGAGATGCTTCGTAAGGCTATCATGTCTAATATAACAACTTCAACAAAAGTTAGTATTGAGATTGATGATGATGTTAACGCTGGATGGTAGACAATGCTCGGCGTTGAATTCCGTCTTAACTCGACTTATCTGTTAAAGGGAGTGGGGTCAAGATCAACAAGTTTTGCTTTTACAATCAGTTACTATCCCACTACGCCACAATGCCTTTAATATTTTTAATTAACATAATTTTCGTTTTAATTCCAGTATACCACGAAAAATTCTTTAAACTCTGGTAGTAGTACTGAGTTTCATGATTCGAAGGTATTTCAGTGAAACCAGTATCAGGAAAATACATGAATCCATGTAAAAGCATGAACAGTTCATAGATAAATCTCATATTTTAGCTTTTGGCTGCAAACCAGCACGCTCTATGCTCACGCCAAAATTCTGTGTTAAATAGGGAAAGGGTGGAGAAAATAATGGTTTTAATGTAGGTATATTTTATATTAGTGATCTTCATGGCATAGTGGCTGTAAAATACCAGGTCATCTCTATAAATGCCTAAGAAAATAATGCGAGAGACGCAAAAATATAAAAAATTATAATCATATTAGTATAGCTTTTATTAGTTACGGTGATTTTAACACATTTTAAAAGAAATTATTTTAGGCGAATTTAATGTGAAAAAAATACAGTCAAAACCTTCACATTCTATTTTACGTATTACGTATATTTTATTTTAGTATGAACTTAGTAACAAGAGATTTACTTTAATCACTAAGCTAAGTTTTGTTTTGGAGATCCGCCATTTTAAGCGATTAATAAAAGAGTCAATTCTTTAGTTAATAGCTTGCGAAGGTGCCAGTTGAGCATAAATGACTTTGAAAATGTTAGCTAAAGAGTTTGCCATTAAATCCTACATTTTAGAAACAAAATAATTAAAAAAGTGAAAAAATAAAAGGAATACTCAATTTAAAAAAGGCAGCATCACATCTTTTTCTGCATAGCAGAGTATGCAAAGAGAACCTATTGTTAAGCGGAGAGTCTTAATAAAATTCAATACTTTCCGCCCAATTTCCGAGACATTGCGTGTTGAGTGGCGGAACTCAACGCTGCACTCTGTCTTTAAAAGCAGAGCAATAAAATCATTTATATGTAATATTTTTTTCAAATGGGGATCGACCCATATCCATTACGTTTATAGCAGCAATCGAAGGTCTCAAATTAGATACACGTCTTAATTGAAATTTATCATTTTTATTTTTATTACTATACTTACTTCTTTCTATATTTTCTAAGAAGCTTTCGTCCTAATAAATAGACTTGACGTTCACCAAAATACAACATTCTAAGAATAATTTGAAGACATTTAGAGAAATCATGAAAGCAGCGATTTCGGCAAAAGCTATTACATTCAAGGCACATTTTAAACAAAGGCAATTATTATACGAGAACGAGGCAATTCGCCGCCGACCTCGTGTAAATGTTAGGACAGTATGGTATAAGGAGTGAAATATTAATTTTTCGAAGCCGTCGGGTTCAGTGACTGAGCGTCTGACTGTCAGCGCGATGGTTGCGAGTTCGATTTCCACTCGGGGAATAAATTAATTATTTTCATTTCCCCAATTTGACAAGAAAAAGAGTAGCGTTGATATATGAACATTTCCCCCCAAGTCCGATTGGAACCATGTATATTATTAATATTTGTATCTTTCGTTACTAATTGATCAATAAACAACGCACAGACAATACTATACGAGATAAAACAGTACAGTACGGTCGACGAATCGTGGCCGCCCGAGAACTTCTTGGAAATTCCACGGAAACGAAAAAATTTACGTTTACGTTTAAATTTACGGGAATTTACGTTTTATATTTCATGAAAAACGGAATTGCGGGCGGGCTCTAGTATTAAATGTATCTAATAAGACAAGTCACGCCATGCCTTGTAAAACACGTTGCGTCAGCTGGCTAGGCGCATAGTGTGTGACATGGTGTTGGCGCAGCGCCAAAGGTTGTGGTCAGCTAAGATGATAAATGATCCAACTTCTTTACATTTAATTTATGTATGTGTATTTATGCATGTTTTTTTTAAACATGGCTACTGACCGCAGCTTTTTGTTTCATATAACTTCTGTTGCTAGTTTGTTCTGTTGCTTGTTTGTTGTACAGTTATGAACACAATGTTTAAAGTTTAATTTTAAATAAATATACATAATTTGTACGTCTTTATGATATTTCTTGAAATAATTGTAAATTATAATACTTTAAGAATAATTAAAAGAGTTTATTGTGGCGCATCAGCATAGAGTTTGACTGTTTACGTGACGGTTGTACATTCGGTTCCCACTCGAGGATATAATTAGTTTTATGTCCTAGCTCTGGTAACAAAACAAAACACGATTTTGAGTTCCGCCACTCAATCAATGGGTTTCTCCTGCCTACAAAAACTAAAAAAATTAAAAATATTCTAGATCATTTCACAGATGCAAGAAGCTTTTAAATATATATTTATACTAAACATAATTTAAACAAAAAGAGTAAATATAAAAAAATACAAAAAGAAAAAAAACAGGCCTTAAAAACATGTGGTCACGTCAAACGCAGTGTCGTATTGGGACTTAGTTGGGAATACTGAAGAACTGGAACAGCGCCAGACCGAGCCCGAGCAGTAATGAGATACACGCTTGATAGATTAATCTTTTTGTTTACTTGCTCATTGTACAGTCCACTCGTTAGTTTAGTGGTCAAAGTTAATCTTCTTAGTGGGTTTTATATACTCGTAGTGTGTTTTTATTTTTTGTTAGTATATATTATATTATTTGTGGGTCCGATTCCCACTATACAATAAAATAAGTTAAAACATTTAAGTATTTACTTACCGGATTGAGCCGGAACATAGTGTGTCCTGTAACAATATATACCATAGTTAGCTTGTATTGCTATTATGTAATATAAAAAATGTGTAACAAGTGTTATTTTTATAAAGCATGATGAAATCAAGAATAACTTGTTTGAGGAAATACATATTTTTTCACGTTATATCCCGCACATTGTAGGCAGAGGGAACCCAGTGTTAATATCCGTTACCTCGTTCCAAAGCGAGGAAACTCAATAAGTAGATAATTATATATGTATAATTCCAGCTTTATGTTACTGAGATTCTAACCAAATAAAGACATTGAAGAATACAATATCATTTTTTTTTATGATACAGTGTACATAATTATTCTGTGTTAAAAGCATGTCAAAGAATGTCTTGAACCTCCAAGTAACAAATTAATACAAATTTCAAATGACAACAACATACATTTTTTGCTCACTTTAAAAAAATATATATTTAAATACACACGTTTGAAACATGAAGAAATAAGTGAAACCTCTATCCACCGGTTTGTAGGGTACGATGTTTGTAAATACTCCCATATGAACGGAGACAAGGCACAGCTAACGAACCACTTCAGCCTTTCTTTAATGCGACATTTTTGTAATGTATGATGTTTTTTTTTTAAATAGCTTTTCCTTTACACAAAATAATATATGATGTTTTTTTTACTTTCCAGATGTCCCTCATATATGGGAGGAAAAAGGAACAGGAAGGAATTATATTAAGCAGTAAAATTATATAATATGTGTTGAAAAGAGCAACTGCTTCCCGAGGCGGTGGTAGCTTTATGTTGTGCAAAAGTCTTTTCGATTTTTTATTTGTTTGGAAGTTCATTTTGGAGTCTTAAATCGCAAACATTATTTCTATCACAAAATAAATAAAATTTAGTCTTAAAATTAAAAGAAATAAACAAATCTTTTAAAAACATTTCTTTATTCAATTATGTCATAAAAAACACAAGTACTAAACAACGAGTGACAAGTACAATACGCGAAACACAACTTTGCTCTACTTTGTGTAATTTGAAAAAGCTCTAATGGAATCTTATAAAGAGCTTCTGTCAAAGTAATTTAAAAAACACTAGAAAATACGCAAAAGCATCAAAGAATACAGACTTGGCACTATTCGTAATGATATTAAGGGTATAGTGATATTATTATGAATCTGCTGTGACCACACGTCTTTTGCTTTTCAGGAATAGTACGATAATTTAGTTTTTTAAGAAAATCTAAATGAATAAGTAAGTAGGTTCTTGCTGTATCTTGCATATGTTACAGGGAAAGCAGAGGAAACCTAGTGTTATGACACTCCGCTCTCCACTTTCTATCCGATTTTCAAGGCCTTGCGTGTTAATTGGCAAAAGTTATTGTTTTGTCTTTGTTCTAGAGTGAGAAAATGAAAATGACTCATTAGTAGTCTACATCTAGGAATGGAACGCAGAACTGTCGCATTTACTTTAAAGTATGGCACTTCCAACACTTCCAACTCAAGCACAATAAAGTCCTATTTTTTTCTTCTATCCCACAAACATATATCAAATGTACAACCTAAGAATACACAATGCCTACCAAAAATTTGACGGTACCAGTTTATTCAAACTTCTAATTCAAAAGGATGTGAGAACCTTTTTAAATCTGTAAGCCTCGGAGTAATAGCGAGCTTTGAAAAATGTATGTCACTGTAGATATGGTGAAAGCTGAGGACGTATTTTTAGATTAGATACCGAGTGAAATGCTGAAATCTCTTAAAGAATACTTTTATGTTAGCATTTTGACTAGACTTTTTAGATTTTTAACATATTTTATAAAGTTATTCCACGCTAAAGAAATCAAAATATTTTTGACAATACTTTTAAAAAAAGACTAAAAAAAGACTCATAAAGGTCTCTATATACGTACAGGTAATAATTTGATACTAAAAAACCTTTTTAACATCAAATGCTGTAGAATGTGCTCGTGGCTATAAACTATATGACTCTAAACTTGAATGGCTTACTAGTTACTTTTGAAGAGTTCTACTTTACAGGTCCTGGCCCCATCATCAGACCAGCTCAATATTATCTTATTGTCACTTAAGCAACTATAAGTTTTAATTATTAGTCATATAAATTATTATAACTGGGTTTGATTCAATTTCTTAGATCTTATTACATAGTTACAAGAAGACCCTAATGAAAGCGTGTTAATAGTTTATTTAAATAATATTTTTAATCAAATATTTCTTAATAAAAATTAGCAACTGCAAAAATATTTTCTACGTTACAATTTTAACTACACTTAAACTATAAAATAAAATCATAAATATTTTTCCTGCTCTTCTACACGTATATAAAGATGATTACGTAGAATACTCTAGTTGTAAGCTGTAGGAGGAAGTTGAAGAGCTTCCTTGTTCCGTGTGAAAGAGCACTTAGAGAAAATTTTGAGAATGCTATACATTTTTAATAAAATAAAATAAAATTAGAAATCAGGTGACGCATAGGACAATGTCTGTAAATAATAAATCAGGATAATTGTGGGAAACAGAATGTCTTTACACTATGTTCCCTCTGCCTACCCTGCTGTGTGCGGGATACAGCGTGCAGCTGATTTATTTTATTTATATACTTAGGTACTCTATAAAAATTAAATAACTAAAAAACTAAAAATAAATATTTTCTCTATTTTCACAATTCAAAACATTATTTTTGCTACAATTCGAAACATTTAATACAATTTGTACAAATTATGTAAACATTTTTACATAAACTATATAATACGGGCATATTAATAATATATCATTAATCAACCTTAAGAAAGTAAACAGGAAAAGGAAATCACTAATCATTTCCTATAAATATTTTGGTTAATTATATTAATGAACAACGAACTCGTATTTATTTCAGAAAATGTCTTTTTACTTATGAAGTACAACATAATTATCTCCATTGAATTACTCGCTTTTTTATGTACTTACCAGTGGACCCGAACGCGGCTACGCCCTCTTGAACTATACGAATACTTATTAAATATATTTATGAAATTATTTTCAGTTTTCAATAGAGAGATGCGTTAAGCAAGCTCATTTTGGGTGACGTTTTCTAACAACAAACTTTGTAAATCGTTGCTTAGCACCGGTCGCTTAGCGACGGTTGTTATTAATATGGCGGAATAAATTGCATGTTAAATTAATAAGTATTTTCATATATTGATATATATCAAAAATATTACAAATATGAGAAAAAAAATATCCTATTTTCATCCCTAAACCCTCAAGTATCTCTATATGAGTATTCTAATAGATACCACGTGTATATACCAGCTTTGCTTGGTATCAGAACAAATTCAATATGTAAACATTTACTTCAAAACAAAGCCCCGTAAGTTTATATCAAAATTATACAGCCGTAGGCTTTAAGAGCTTGCATTAATTATTTGAGAGTCTAAACGGTATTTGCGATGCCAGAGCTAACATATGTTTGTACAGTACGATATGCCTATATTCGATTGAGAGACAGCGCTGTCGTCGGGGTGCTGGGTGTGGCAAACAATAAGGACAAATAGAGTATGTAAAATACTAACTAATATTTGCGTCGCTTAATTGGTGAAATTGGATGATTATTTAGATTTTTTATGCAATAAATATGCACTGTTTATATACTAGTTTCACTTTGCTTACAATTCTTATTTTTCTCGTATTTTGTATGTAGGTATATAGTTTTTTAGCTTATAGCAGGGTAAGTTTTCAAATATTGCATATTGAATTGTGGAAATATTGTTAAAATAATTATAATAAGCATCTACCACATGTAGCAAAAAAGCCGTTTTATAACTGTAATCATTCTCTTGAATATAGATCGAATACACAACCGTATAGATACACACTGCTCCACTGAGCTACAACGGTCTTAATAAAATCTCGTGTTAGTATTAATAAAATAAATATTTTTTTTATTTCGCATTTAAATTATTCTTTATTTGTATACTTTTGCAATGTCACTGGCTTAGAAGGCAGTTCTGTTGAGAAGAGCCGGTAAGGAAATCAACAGTAGCTCTTTTCAATAGAAAAATAAGCTTATGTTTATTTGTTAACGTACTCCGTCCTGCACTTACAGCCCGATTTAAAACCAAATAAAATTTCCGAGACATGTTGAGTGGCGAAATCCAACGCCGCATGTTAACCTGTTAGAAAAACTGATTTATTCTCACAAGTTTTGCCAGTATTAATACTGACATTTAAGTAATACGAACTAAATTGTAGAGTCGGTTAGGGAAAATCGATATTCTATACAATGTTTATCATCGGAAGCGAGCTCGGGTGCTTATGAATTTGAAATAACTCTTCATTCTCACATCGTAACGAAACAAGTTTTAATTTCAAGGGCTATGAAATATTTTAAACACGCTAAGTGTAAAAAGTTCTTCGTTCATGTTGTTGCTAAATAAAGTTTGAAATGTGTTAATTATTTCTTCATTATTTATATTTATTTAACTTTTATTTATTCAACTTAGAAAAAAATTACTAAGTTTTACCTCCTGCTTCACCCCCGTAGGCAAATGAAAAAAAGTTATTATTTTATAGCCATCCACGGTAACTATTACCAAAGACACAGAAAATCAAAGCCTTCATCGATAAAGGTACATTCAACAGGCAAAAGTGTTTTCAATTCAAACCAGTAGTTTTTCTCAGATTCAAGTTTTCCCATACACCAAGAGAGGAAATCTTGTGTCCGAACACTTCGTTCTCCATTTTCATTAGGAATTCAAAAACATTTTAAATAACAAATAATATTTATAATAATAAAGAATAAACGTAAATATAACAAGCCTTAGTACAAATCTCTATATATACATAATTCATTTAGATGTAGTAGACGTTTTAATTTTAAAATCAAATCCAGGCCACGTTTTCACACGTTTTCCTCTTAAAAGTGTTCCGCGTCAAGTGTTTTGCGAACAAACGATGTGCTGCTTTCTGCAGCTTTTTTCTCAAGTTGAGGGTACCGCCTTCAAAAAAATATTTATTTTTTTAAACTTCACGCTTTATTCATTTATAGCGAATTCAGAAGGGATAAATAAAGGGTACGGTGTAGAAAATTAAAATTATGATACAGGTATATCGGTATAATTATGTTACAGTACTATCGACACCATAGCGCACTGGCACTGTATCTTACTATAATTGAGTGCCATGGTTGTGAGTTCAATCTCCAGTCTGGGATAAAAATTAATTTAATTTCAATTCAAATTCGAGCGGAAAGTGTCTTGACACTAAATTGTCACTGCCTACCCAAGTAAATGCAACAGTAAATACAACTTTTTTATTATTATCAATGTCTCTTGTCTCTTCTAATCTAATAAAAAATAAGAAGAAAAGATTTTTTTCTGCCATCAGTACTAAAACCCGTACCCTCAATCCATTTTCTTTTGCGCGTTCGACTTAAAATAAACTATAAACTGTTCTCGGACGAAGTCTAATTATATTATTTAAAATTTCATCACTTGAGATCTATAGAGAGATCATTTATTTAACGCGAAAGTTTTATAAGAGTATTTAATTTTTGTATTAAAAACTTCAAGATAAATGTTTATTTTTGTTAAAATAAACAAATAATTTGGTTTTCATCTCGGGTCAGATCAAATGAAAGGGCCTTGTAAGAAGCAACGACGCCACTAATCAGGAGAGACCATTAGTATAATGAAGATCTATTTTTGGGGTGCCCTCAACTTTATGTTCATCTTTTGTTTTGGAATAAACTGATTTACTTAACCTAGTTACGCATATTTTGTGTTTTTTTAAATAAATGGACGTTCTTTCTCTTAAATTAGTGACAAATCCCGTTGTTTATATCCTCTTGTACGTGTTATACAATTTTAGAAATTTTAGGTACTTGATTATCGTTGTACGGGTTATTATATTAGGATACCACAGAACTAAAGGAATTCCTCCATTGTCTGCCATAGTTGTGCAGGTGGATAGCATTTGACTGTTATTGCTATGGCTTTAAGTTCGATTTTTACTCAATGAATGAATATATATTGACCTATGTCAATACCTATATATGTGAATGTATGGACACATGTGTGGAAGAGTATGGAAATATATAGTAAATATTTAGATTGTTCTATCGTCGTGGTGAAGTGGATATAGGTTTAGGTTGCGCGGCGAATTTTATCATAAAAGCAGCAAAAACGATGCAAAAAACGACTGTATATTTGGAATATGTTGTAAACGTAATTTTCTTTTGTACTCCAAGGGATCGTAGATTTGGATATTTGCCATTAATTTACGGAGACGGACAAGAAAATGATTCTCTAAGGGTTCCATATTTTTCTTTGAGGTACGGAATTCTAAAAATAAGTTAAAACTAGCTTTATAATGGTCAACGTATGGCTTAAACGGGCAACAAGCGGTACGTATTCGGATCTCGCTACCTTAAAAAAATTATAGCTTCACGCTGTGTCCTGTTTATGCAGGATAGGCAGAAAAATCTATCGTTAAGATACTTCGTTTCGTTTCCGCCAAATTACCGAGACATTGCGAGTTATCTAGCGTAACTTAACACCAAAGTTTGTCTACAAGATCGGGAAATGAAAATCGAACCCACAACCATTTTGACTTTGACCCATTTTGACGTTTTATATATATAGCAACCCACGCGTGGCTTCGCCCGCTTAAAATTATTGTTATATTATCGCCAAATTATACGAAATCTTAACAAAAATTGTAGCATATGTGTTATTTTGATATACATATTAGATATAGAACTACAAAATTTCATTTAAATCCGATTTTGGTAGAAATTATTCAATTATGATAATTATTTCCTTCTTTTATTTTCCGCTTCAAGTAACGAACAAACGCCCCTATTGTTCACGTTTTATTTAAACACTCGCACAATTATCCTTTTCACCACTTACTAATGAGGAGTTTATGCAGAAGTTTTCGCTTCGCCTTTTGAAATGTTTTTTACCTAAAATTTACGTTTTTAGGAAAATTGTGGTTATTTTTAAAGAATGATTTTTGTTTAAGTATAACGATGTGTATCAACATTTTTTATGCCGATCAGGTACCCGGCTTGCGCCAAACGTTACAATCTCTGTATACCTCTTTCCCATTGTCCACTGCCATCAACCTCCGGGTGGTAATCAAGCTTTTTACGTCACCTTCCTCCAGCATCATCGATACTGTGTTTTCGAAGTTCAACCGAGATCCCCCTCTTGCCCTTACCCTTTGCCTCTTACTAATCACCTTTGGGTATGAACATGAAATTTTTAAATAAAAAAATCTCTAGATGATGTGACTAAACGTCGCCTTCCGCCACTTAACAACTTCATGTTATTTGTTGTACTTGGTGTAGAAAATTGGGAGGAAAATGGGGAACGAAGGCTAACACTAGGCTACCGTGCTATGCGGAAAAAGACGTGATTGAAGGCTGCTCTTTTAATCACTTTCATGCTGATATTACTATTCTACTATTAAGAGACACTACTTATATATATATATATATATGTATGTCTCGAGCATTAAAAGCGACCATCGATAGTTAAGATTAATTTGAAGCGAAAAGTTCCAGCAAGTTCACATATTGACGTATGAGAAGCTATATAGTGTGGAAAACTTAACTTAGACTAATATTTACTTCAAAAATTATATACATTAACTTCGTGACCCTGAAGCGTGTGAAAACCGTTTGAGAAATAAATAATATAATTGTTTGAATTAACATTTTATTCATAGATAATATTCCTGTACTTGTCATATAGTAGTAGTAGATAGAGAAATAGAGAGAGAGAAATATTAAATATTTCATTCCCAAATAAGAATCAAACCCACAACCATGGCTATTACAGTCGCAACATCGAGCTCCTGCACCACGACGACATATAGGTACCTAATACCAAATCCGATATAAAGTTCCCCTTTGAAGTTTACTGGTTTATTACTAAATCACATCGGTGTTCGGTCGCTTGAGCAAACAAGTTGTTCAGTACATTTTATAACTAAGCTCTATCAACTAAACAAACTTTGACTTACGTTCAAATGTTACGTCAAACGCTAAACGGAAGTGGATTTAAATTGTGTAGGTACATAGAATAATCTTCATACTAATATTATATAAGAGTTATATAGTAATAGTTATTAAAATAACGCAATATTAATTATGACGAGAAATAAATCATCACCTGGAAACCTAGTGTTAGGACACTCCGTTCCTATTAGGACACTTCCCTCAGTAGTAGCACAGTGGAACAACCGTTGATAGACTGGTGGGATACATGGGTTACTCGAGAGCTATATTTAGTTAAGTTCTACCACACAAAACTAGGGTACCTTTGCGAAGCAGCTTCAATTAGCTTCCTTTTTACTTATTTCACAGAAATTTAAATCTTGTTTATAAAATTTCTACTACGTTTATAATTTCCTTAGCCCAAGGAGGAATTTCTTTAAGTGGTGAAAGGTAATACTCCTGTGAACGACAATTAATTGAAATTACATTACGGCTATGAGAGAAGGAACAACAAATATTGAGCAAGGCACTTCATCAGGCTTGTCACAACAATGCTATATTATGTTAAAATATTGAACGCTGTAAATAATTAGGTTTCTAGATATTGCTAGCAGCTTCTAGCTTTATTATATATGGTACTAGTGGACCCGAACGCGGCTACGCCCGCTTGAACTATACGAATATTTATTAAATATATTTATGAAATTATTTACAGCTTTCAACAGAGAGATGCGTTAACACTAAAAGTGCCAAAGATTGAGACCCCCCTAGAACCGCCGTCGTGACAAATTTGTCCCATTCTACTTATTATGTTGATTGTTGGTATAATACAAAAAATATATTATTAAAATAATTCTAAAAGTATGTAGATCATCTTTAATAATCAATTCTTATGCTTTAACAAACATAAAAGTACCAAAAAACAAAACACAAAGAAAGAATCAAATATTTCTAATACGTTCTAAGGTCGTGACAACTAACTGAATAACTCTTATAAAATTATAAATTATTGAAATTAGTTAATATTATTATTAGGCCAAGTAATGCATTAATATATTCTTCATCAGTGATACATCACAGATGATTTACAACATTGCGTGGTAATGCCTCCAGGTTTCCGCTGAAAATACCAGCGGAGTGCATAGCACTAGGTTCCCAGTTTCCCTCTACCTACCCTACAATTGCCCACATTTGGTATCGAGTGTTGTTCTGAAATTCAAGCCTTGCTTAGTCATCCTTTCATCCTGTTACCTCACTTGAACTAGCGGCAAAATTTAGTATTGACACCAATTTTACCCCACTTTTCAGGCTGTCATTTTTAAGATTTATACATAAATGTATAGTTTTCAGATTTTTCCCTGTACTAGTACTACATGTAGATGCTAGCTGCCAAATTTCATAATTCTAAGTTAACTGAAAGTACCTTATTAATTTGATTCCCTTTATAGTGTCGAAATACACGTTTTTTACTATATAAATGGTCATATCTTTTTTTAAGGGCGCTTTTTCAGGAAATCAAGGGACTGTAGATCGTCATATAGTTGATATTCATATACTCATATAAATATCAACTCGATTTCTCCAAGCATTCCTGAGATAAAGGCACAGACAGAAGCATGGACAAAAAAAATATCTTATAAGGGTTTTTTTTTCCTTAAAAGCTACAGAACCCTAAAAACTTAGGCATTGACTGCTAAACCCACTATTCAATTTTTTTCCGCCCCCGGAAAACCTTCACCTCCACCCACTCGTCCCCGAGGCATGAAAATATGTCAAATTATACCCTCAAATAATAAAAAAATAATGGCGGGACAAAATTGACCCAGTGGCAGTTCTAGGTAAATCTATCTTTTTTTCAAAAAGTATGACTGCTATAAAATTATTTATATTTTTAATTAAATAAAGGTGTAAAATTGGTAATAGTCAAAAAGTTTCATCTACATAAATTAACAAATAAAAAAGTTATTAAGTATATTATAAATTCGAAAGTAACTCTGTCTGTCTGTCTGTCTGTCTTTTACGCAATCAGGGCTAAACCGCTAATTTAATTGTGATAAAACACTCATATAGAGATACTTGAGGGTCTCGGGATGAACATAGGATACTTTTTTCTCATATTCGTAATATTATCGATATATACCAATATATTAAAATACTTATTAATTTGACATGCAATTTATTTTGCCATGTTAATAACAACCGTCGCTAAGCGACCGTTGCTAAGCAACGATTTCCAAAGAATGTTGTTGTCACCCAAAATGAGCTTCCTTAACGCCTTTCTCTATTGAAAACTGAAAATAATTTCATAAATATATTTAATAAATATTCATATGGTTCAAGCGGGCGTAGCCGCGTTCGGGTCCACGAGCACATGATATAAAAATAACAGGAACGAGTTGGAAAAGCAAATCGAAAACCCAATAAATTCCAGGAATGAGTTGCTTTCCACAAAAGTTCAAACAAATGACAACATCAAACCAATATTGTATACAAAATATTTACTCGTTTGTTTCATATCCTTCCAAGGAATAGTTCCGGAAAGAAATGTATTAAAGTTTCACAGTTCAAGTAAAAATAACAGTTTAGAAAAAGCTCATTGTTGAGTTCCGATACTGAAGACGTAGTGTCTTTAAAAGTGGGAAACAGAGTGCCTTAACATTATATTAACTCTGCCTTCTCTAATATATTCCCTAATATAGCGTGATGCTCTATCGTGAATAAATAATAATTTTAGATTTTCTCCGTCCAGTCTATCCATTAAGAGTCTAGCTGGATTAAAGACAGTCAATTAAGAGACGAGCTAGAAGGATTAACCTTCTCGAAGACAGACCCTCGTTGATATTCCCAAGGCAAGCCTATTCAATATAAAAAAACACTATCTGGAAAATATGCTTTAAGATAAAACTTACTTCACCATGTTACATCAATTCTAATTATAAAAATCCTTATAAATGTAATTACTTAAACTACTTATATAAAAACAACGTAAGTAGATAATACAGTCTTTGAACGTCTAATTAAAATTTACCCCACTGCTATCGACGTAAACAAGTAATTAGGTCGTTTAAGGATCAGTTAAAACAAATTAGAGTTTTTCACACAACCAACTTTCTTCGCTCAATACAAAAATAAAATTTTTCTTTTTTGTGAACGGTAACGGTATTGGTATATATTGAAAACTGCCACACGCGTAATGCAGAATGGGCAAAAATCATAAAATTAAAATAATAAAGCACACATAGCAGGGTAGACAGGGGGAACCTGGGAATCTAATGTTAAGACATTCTGTTGCCATTAAGATACTTCCGTTCCTCATTTTCCACCAAATTTTGAGGACATTACGTGTTGAGTGGCGAAACTCAACGCCGCGGTATAAGTTATGACCAATATTGAAATAAAAGGAAGAGAGAAGAACGTACTTATTACTTTATTCATTTTTTTTGCCTACCCTATTCATTTTACAAATATAGACCAATCTACAAAAAAACAGACGAAATCACAACATGTAACAAAACCTCAAATAAAACTTCTTATTAAAACGCTATAAGTAACCTAAACTATACATGTATATTTATATATTAACACTAAAAACGAAAGCTTAAATAGTTAGGCCGACCTCAGCAGAATTTAATTAGGAGGAAGGGACCTCTAACGCTTGAGCCTTCGGACCGTAATGTCACATAGAATCGTGATTCGCTTCAATAATTTAATATATATTAACAAATGAGGATAATTGTACATTTTACATGTTAATTTTGTTTGTCTAGGATTTAAAGTGGCGTAAATTCCTACCTTAAAAATATTGGTAAACTATTTGAATACACGTATATAGTAGTATAAAAGTTCACATTCATTATAGGGATTTTATAAATAGAGTCTATTAGGGAGCCACTGCGGTGCAGTGAGATAGCATCTGACTGTAATCACGATGCTTGTTTATTCCCACACGAGACAACTATTATATTTAATTTATTGTCATTTCTCCTGTTTTGTAGAGGAAGCGCGGCGTTCATCTCCTCCACTCAATACGCTATGTGTCGAATAATCGGCGAAAAGTATGTCTATAAACTACAAATTATATTAAACATAGATCAAAAATAAAATACATATCAAATTTCTTAATAAAAATAATAAAACTATAAGGGTTAAAACCTCTGCAACAAAACACCAAGTTATTTATTATCTGTGCTCTTATATGTATCACCATTTTCCCGCCTAATTAAACGTCAGGCGGCCATATTGGGTGCGTAATGAACGAAGCTAGCGAAGTTTGCGTGCGTCAAATTTTTACGATCGTGTCATATTTTAAAAATGTGGGATATACATTTTTTTATGATTGTCATATAAAATATGTTAAAATATGTACATTATTTTATTTTTGTCAACGTAATATAATTCATATATGTGTGGTGGTAGCATTGCAGGAAAAATGTTATTAAGCAAACAGCAATTTTTTAAATCAACTATAATATTGATTAATTACAAAAAACTTTCTAAATATTTGACTATAAATTTTTAACTTTTGAAAACATAAAAGAGTATCCATCGCTAAATTCAAATTTAGCATATTTATAGCCACACAAAACAACTCAAGCTTATTATATTACACATTATAATCGACAAGAAAATGGACATGACATAATTAAACTTACATTACCAATTAAAATCGTTGTATAATTGAAGGCGAAATCCTCAATACATAAATTAAAGTAGCCATTGTACTCGATAGTGTCGAAGTTTTAATTGTTATCAGTTACAATTTACCAAAAACTCGTCGGTAACCTGTAAAACCTAATTAGTCGCGGTGAAAGAAAGCGATTTCCCCACGAGTCATGAATATTAAAACACCTCGTTAGGCATTTTCGTAAGTTCACAGTTGGGAACCGCGTCACGTACGCGCAATGAACAATGACAGGTTCACCTAATCGGGGTCGTTACACAACTGATCACCACTTAGGAGGCCAATGTCACGATCCACTCAAACAGAATATCGATGGAGATGACACATCCGGGCAAGTCGGAAACTAATCTCGGGATAAGTATATAAGCGGTGGTAGTATGTGGCACAGCATCATTCAGTAGCAAGCATCCAAACGTACAACAATGAACACTTTAGTGTCAATCCTCTTGTTAGCGGCTGTGGCGGTCGCTGAGCCACCTTCGTACAGACAGGAGAGGTTCAGATTCCAGAGACAAGAGGATGGCCAGGCTGTTGAAGGAGATGCTCCTTATCCGGCAGCG
This sequence comes from Heliconius melpomene rosina, assembly GCF_056956725.1. NCBI lineage: Eukaryota > Metazoa > Arthropoda > Insecta > Lepidoptera > Nymphalidae > Heliconius > Heliconius melpomene. The sequence continues at coordinate 9,743,462 of NC_140406.1, read as the reverse complement.
GGATATAGACCATCCAAGGCGTTCGATCTTCCTTCACGTAGGGAATTTCCACCAGCAACCGTATATGGAGTTCCAGCTGACAGTTACGGAGCACCATTTAACACATACTCCCCTCCTCAGGAATACGGTCCACCTAAAGAAGATGAACCTAAAGAAGAAGAGCCTAAGGAAGACAAGGAAGTAGAAAAGGTAGAAGAACCCAAAAAAGAAGAACAGAAGGAAAATTTAGAAGAGGAACCGAAGAAGAACGTTGAAGTGATCAGTTCTCAGGGCGCATATTACGTTTTGTTGCCTGGCTCTCAGCTGCAGAGAGTACAATTCGAAACCGAAAACGATATTCGCAATATGGCATACACCGCGCGCTTGCAATACAGAAATGAAGAGCGAGCGCCTATTTTCGTGTACACAGTGCCCCAATACCAGAACTCCGCTTACGTGCAACTGTTTTAATGAAAGAATATAAATCTCATAAATGAATGTTATTCAAATTAAGGATTTAAATGTGTCAGGATTATTTAAAACAGGCTCTAGCATTTTATTCAGTTTTATGTGTTAAAACGTTTTATAAGGACTCTACAGCAATATGGAAAACCTATCTGAAATTCAATCAAATCATAAATATTTAGTTTTTGTTAAAAATATCATGTTATTTCCAAATTGAATAGCATTAATTTATTATTATTTATTATTTATTTTACGAAACTCGAAATGACAATATAGTTTTAAACAAAATGATATAATCTTTCAATGACCCGTTTTCCTCCTGTCCCAATACATTTTTTATTATTATTTTATCCTTTAAAAAATGTGACTTAAAAGGTAATGATGTAAGAAATCGTAAGTAGGTCACCGCCTTTCTTGAAAAACAAAATATTTAAGAACGCTAATTTTCGGGTTATTTTAACCGTATGAACAAATTCTACATCGTTTTGCAATATTCGTCTGTGATGTGGTGTCACAGCATAATAAAATAACTAAAATATAATTATTCCCATCAATGGGGATCGAATCTAAAACCAACGCTTTTACAGACAGACTTTTCCACTAAGCAATGACCGCCTTGTTTAAGTAAATGTAAATACTAAAAATGTAACCTCCTATTTAGGTATGACGTGAAATTATGTAATACCTGTAACTCTAACATAACAATAGCGTTTCGTATTTGGGCATTCTAACAAGTATTCCATTATATGCTTGTTCCAGTTAGCCTAAAAGAAAACATTGTCATTTGCACTTAGAATTCAGGCCAGGATATTTACCAAATACATGTTTTCTCGCTATTTTATTTAAAGACTAGCGGACGCGCGCAGCTTCGCTTGCGTATTTAAGAGTGAATTCTAATAACCCATGAAACATGTGTTCAATGAAATATTTTTAAGAGTCTAAATTTAAAATTTTATTAAAATCGGTGGCGATTTAAAGATTTTTCCATACAAACTTTCAACCCCTTATTTGTATCCTTAGGGGGTGAATTCTAGAAAACCATGAAACATGTGTTTAATTATATACGTTTAAGAGTCTAAATATCAAATTTTATAAAAATCGGTGGCGATTTAAGAATTTACCCATACAAACTTTCAACCCCTTATTTGCACCCTTAGAGGGTGAATTCTAGAAAACCATGAAACATGTGTTTAATTATATACGTTTAAGAGTCTGAATTTCAAATTTTATAAAAATTGGTGACGATTTAAAAAAAACCTATATAAACTTTCAACCCCTTATTTGCACCTTTAGGGGGAGAATTCTAGAAAACGATGAAACACGTGTTCAATTAAATACTTTTAAAAATCTAAATTTAAAATTTTATAAAAATCGGTGCCGATTTAATTTTTTTTCCATACAAACTTTGAACCCCTATTTCACCCCTTTAGGGTTAAAATTTTTCAAAATCCCTTCTTAGTGGATGCCCAGATTACGAAAGTAAACATCTGTCCAAATTTCACGTTCCTACGCACAGCGGTTACGGCTGTGCGTGCGTCTTACCTCAGTCAGTGAGGACAAGTCCTTTTATATATATAGATGGCAAAAGCGTACGTACAGCGAGAGTTTTGATAAAAATATCTGCATTTAATATCTATATTTAATAAACAATCACTAGTTTGGCAGCTCAGTCTTAATAACACTGACAAATGCCCCGTAAATGTTTTTTCCTCATCTATCTATCTATATATATAAAATCGAAAGGTCACTCACTCATCACGAAATCTCAGAAACTACAAGTGTTAGGAATCTCAAATTTTGCATAGGAGTTACTTATAGGACGTAGGTGCTCGCTAAGACGGGAATTTGCAATATTCGACTTCTAAGGGGTTGTTTTTGGGGTCAAAAGTTTGTATGAAACTTCGTTACTACAAATGCTAGGATTCTCAAATTTTGCATAGACATCACTAGGACGTAGTCATGGAGACAGAAATTAATAATAACATAGTTCACGCGGGTGTAACCGCGAGCGGACCGCTAGTATCATATATATCAATCACATGCAGAGGGCGATCAGTTACAATTTTATTATATGTATAGACTTAATCCCTTGGGCTTCTTTACTACAGCTAACCAAAAGGCCATACTTTTAGTAGCGTCAGGCGTCTGTGTGAACACATTTAACGGCCAGTTAATTAAACGGAGCTATTGAGCTGTAAACTACTTGTTTCTAATTACATTTAACGTTTTATAAGGGAAATAAGAAGTTAATTACTTTCTTAATGGGAAGCTATTGGAAAACGAATGGTTTTTAGTTTCTACTGGAAAGGGGTGTTGATTTACTTTGTTTTTATATTTTTATAGATCTACCTTTTTTTTATAAAAAAATCAGCTCCACGCTGTATCCCGCACACAGCAGCGTCTGCAGAGGGAACTAGTGATAAGACACTCCGTTCTCCACTTTCTGCTGAATTCTGGAGGCTGAATTCTGTGTTGAGGGGCAGAACTCCACGCCGCGCTTGCCTCAGCATTAGAGCAAAGAAATGGAAATATAAACGTAAATAAATATTTCACTTTCTCGAGTGGGGATCGAACCCACAACCTGTCGTGTTTACAGTCACACGGTTGTGCCGGTGCGCCACAATGGTCTCAAAAGTTGAAAAATTAGTAAACAAATTTTGATGACACAAAGAATTTATGATATAAGTCGAGTCATCAAAATTGCATTTAATATAAAATATTTGTTGGATAAACGGAAATTAGTAGATACGATTTTCATTTCCGGTTTCAGTGATCGTTCGATCAGTGATCGTTCGATTTTCACTAAGAATAGCCGTGTCAAACGCAAACGCGCGCACCTACGGTGCAAAGTGCTAACGCAGCACAACAAAGCCGTCGAGGCGGCCGGACTGCGATTATGACCTAGATAATTATTGCTCAAACGACAAATCATATTGTTAAGGCGAAGTTATTACAGCCTAAACATGAGTACACCGTCGAAAGATCGAATAATCCTAACAACGGAATTGGAACATACGTTATATGCCCGACTTAAAGAATTTCAATGTCATCACCGAGAGGAAAAGGAAGAGCGAATAAAACTACAAGATCTAGTAGTAGATCTTAAAAAACAAATAGAAATTCTACAGCAACAGCTACAATGTGTTGCAGAAAAACCAATGCAGGCTCCATCAACATCAATGGATACTGCGCCACAACAGACGGAATACGAGACTGATGAAGAAGAACTGGCCAAAGAAACTGAGTGGATTAGGGTAAAGACTAGAAAAAAAAGAAAATTGAACGCGTCACCTGAGCTATCACCCAAAAATAAAATAAAAGAAAATGTCAGAAAAATCGCCCCACCACCTCCTATCGTAGTAGACGGCGTGGAAAATTACCAAAATTTTTATGACTTTCTGTCTATAGAACATACCGCTGGCACTTTCACCGTTAAGATGTTGAATGGCGGAAGTGTCAAAATAAATGCTTGCGATGGTGAAATATATCGCTCCATTACAAAGAAGTTGACAGAGAATAATTGTCTCTGGCACTCTTATGAAAATAAGCAGGAAAGACCTATTAGAGTAATAGTAAAGAAACTACCCTTTACCTGCAAGCCTGATAGAATTGTTGAAGATCTTAAGATTAAAGGTTTCAAAATACAGGATGCAGTAAACAAACTGAGTTGGAAAACTAAGGAGCTGCTCAACATGTTCACTCTTACTTTCAGCAATGAAGAAGAAATTAAAAGGATCCATGAAATAAAATATATCCTAGGATGCGCCATTGAAATACAACCCCTCCGATCTACAAAACTGATTCCCCAGTGTAAAAGATGCCAGGTTTATGGACATACACAAAAGTACTGTGCCAAAGAGCCTAGGTGCGTCAAGTGTACTGGTAAGCATTTTACCAAAGACTGTACAAAACCATCTACAGAAAAACCAAAATGTGTACACTGCGGTGAACCACACCCTGCTAATTACAGAGGCTGCACGATCGCCAAAGAAATGCAAAAAATGCGTAATAAAACATTAAAAAAGCCTTCGCCTGTGCAACAACAGCAAGAATCGAAAGCAAGAGAGCTTACTACAAGCAAAGCAAATAACATAACGACCGGTTTAAATAAAAAATTGTCTTTTGCCCAAGCTACTAGAAAAAAACCCATAGTAACACAGAGTGAAGGCGAACAAAACAACCCAAAAAAGGACAAACTGGATGAAATCTTGAAGCTCATGATCAATTTCGATGAGCGTTTAAAAGAGATCGAAAATAGCACTAAAACAGCTATAACCATACACAAAAAATGATTAGAAAACTTAAAATAATGGCTTGGAACTGCAATGGACTATTAAAACAACAAAATGAACTGCAAGTAGTCCTAGATATAGAAAATATAGACCTGTGTCTCGTATCAGAAACACATTTTACCAAACAATCTTACATACATCTGAGAGGTTACAAACTCTACCATGCACTACACCCAGATAATAAAAGTAGAGGTGGCAGTGCAGTTATCGTAAGGGACCGTATCAAACATCAGGAAATAAATAAATGTGAAGAGCCAGACATCCAATCTGTGGCAATTCAAATAGAGACAAAACGATATTCACTCACGGTAGCAGCAATTTACTGTCCACCAAGACATGTAATTAAAAAAGAAAAGTACGTGGCGTTTCTTCAAACTTTAGGAGATAGGTTCGTACTTGGCGGTGATTTTAATGCCAAAAATACATACTGGGGCTCCAGACTAAGTAATACAAAAGGAAGAGAGCTAATGAGTGCAGTAAGAGAAGAGAAATGTGACGTAATCTCAACAGGATCTCCTACTTACTGGCCCACTGACCCGAACAAAGTTCCTGACTTGATCGATTTTTTTGTTTTTAAAAACATATCGCCAAATTACCTACGAATTGAACAAAGCTATGATATGAGCTCAGATCACTCTGCAATATATTTAGAAATAAATGAAAATATTTCACACTTGGATAAAACCTCAACACTAACGAACAAGCACACAGATTGGGAGATCTTCAGAATAAACTTGGACAGCAAAATAAACCTAAAAATAGCGCTGAAGACTCCAGAACAACTAAATATGGAAGTCGATAACTTTGTTAAGATTATACAGAAGTGTGCATGGGAAAGTACACCGTATATTAAAAAGAGACAAGTGAAAAATTGCTATCCTAGAGAAATTACAATGCTTATTCAGGAAAAGCGCCATCAGCGTAAGGTATGGCATCAATCTAGATCCCCGAGAGATAAGAACAAATTGAATTATCTCACAAAAAAACTAAAACGGCAAATACAAAGATACAACAGTGATTCAACAAACTGTAACCTACAAAGTCTAACTAACGACCGAAGTACAGACTATTCCCTCTGGAAAGTTACTAAGAACTTGAAACGACCTATTACCCAGATTCCACCATTAAAAATGGGAGACGGAAAATGGGCCGTAAGTAATGAGCAAAAAGCTAAAGCATTCGCAGAATATCTAGAAAATATCTTTAAGCCGAACGAAGATAATGAAAACCAGGGTCCTGTTCCATTAAATTCTTGTGATGAAAGTCAAGACATAAAACTAGTTTCACCTAGAGAAGTCTGGCGTGAAATAAAACAAAAAATTAACCGGAAAAAATCTCCTGGATTTGATTTAATCTCAGGAGATATAATACATAACCTATCAAGAAAAGCTATAGTTAAACTAACGAACTTAATTAATGCTGCATTTAGACTTAAATGTGTGCCAGATCTATGGAAAGTAGCTGAAGTAATAATGATAGCAAAGCCGGGGAAACCACCCCAAGAGATAACATCTTACAGACCAATCTCACTTCTACCTATTATGTCAAAGCTATTTGAAAAATTGTTTTTAAAAAGGCTCAAGCCAATCCTGGAGAGTAAGAAACTCATTCCAGGTCATCAATTTGGTTTCAGAGAACAACACTCAACCATTGATCAAGTTCATAGAATAACAAACCTCATTGAGAAAACATTGGAAAATAAAGAAGTCTGTACTACTATCTTTCTTGACGTTGCACAAGCTTTTGATAAAGTATGGCACGAAGGTTTATTATTGAAACTAAAAAGAGTGTTGCCCATTGAATATGTAGATTTAATTAAATCATACTTATTAAATAGGGCGTTTAGAATAAGACAACAAAATTATTTTTCTAATATCAAAGAAATCAAAGCAGGGGTACCACAAGGAAGTGTGTTGGGTCCGGTTCTCTACCTACTATATACCTATGATATCCCTCAACTAGAAAATAATACTATCGCAACTTTTGCCGATGACACTGCCATAATGGCAGTAGGAAAAACTCATGCAGAAGCAGCCAAAAAAGTTCAAGAAGCTATGAACAAAATTCACAATTGGACAAAACAATGGAAAATTAAATTAAATAAAACAAAGTCGGTTCATATTAACTTTACTAACAAAAGAGATGAATATCACCCCATATTCATTAATGACCAAATAATACCTTATCAAAATACAGCAAAGTACTTGGGCATGACGCTGGATGCTAAACTACGCTGGAAAGCTCATGTTAAGAAGAAAAAAGAGGAATTAGAAATGCGATACAATAAGATGTACTGGCTGCTTGGAAGAAATTCTACCCTAGCAGTTCAGAACAAGATCTTACTATACAAACAAGTCCTCATGCCAGTATGGACCTACGGGATACAGCTGTGGGGCTGTACCAAAAAAAGTAACATAGATATCATACAGCGTTTCCAGAATAAAGTACTTAGAGCAATAGTTAGTGCCCCTTGGTATATTCGAAATGACGACCTCCACAGGGACCTCAGTATAGAGTTCGTTGATAAAGTCATTAAGAAATATGCAGAAGCTCACGAACACAGACTTCATCATCATGTGAACGTCGAGGCAATCCAGCTCCTCGACAACACGGACATAGTGAGAAGACTCAAAAGAATTAAACCTTTCGAGTTAGTGTAGTGCATAACAGTTCAGTGGTGAAAATGTAATCGTAAATATAAAGAACACATTAACTAAGTGTCTTCCCCTTAAATAGAGACAATAAGAAAAGTGCCAATGGACACAATCTTAGCATAGTATTGTTTATTATAAAAGTAGGTTAAAATTAAATTACTCATTAGTCAACGTAATGGCTAGATCGTAATATAATATTATTAGTGTAAGTAAGTTTGTATACGCTAATAATAAATAAATAAATAAAAAAAAAAATTTCCGGTTTCATCGTTTCCCATTTAATTAATATTTACAATTGGTCTAGTTTGTTTTGTGTTGCTTAGATTTTTCTTTTTTTATATAAAAGTACTATTACAAGTCGTTTTACTATTTGTTTTACTATTTTTATCTGGATATATCATTAAATTATCCTAGTTCTATCAAAACAAGGCATGGTGTTGAATTCAGCAAACTTACGCAACTAAAAAATTAAAAATGTTAAAATTGACAGCTGACAAAGTACATACATTGACAGCTGTCAATATATAAAAAATGCACAAGACTAAGAGTAAATCGAAAATCTTTTCAATACTTTTATAAGAAAATTAGTTTTTAAGCCAATAAAGCTAAGAAAGCTTTAAGAAACTAAGATGTTACGAGATAGTTTGATCTCATTAGAGGAAGTGTCTCTTTTGCCGAAGGATAAACGACATTGTGCCTGGATTTCATATTGGTTTATTTTCCAGTGTAAGTTTATTTTTATTTTAAAGACTGTACGTAGCTTAGTCTAGCCAATTTTTATTATATCCTATATGCCTAAAATTTATGTAGAAGTTACTACTTTAAATAAATAAATAAAAATAAAAAAATAAAAATAATAAACGTTTACGTCTAAACACGCTATATCAAAAATTATTGAGTTATTGTAGATACAACGTACAATTATAAACTTAGTATATAATAAAGACAAGGAGGCACATCGTTTGACTAACAAGACAGTTGTGGGTTTGATTCCCACTCAGGGGAATGAATTATTATCATTTCCTCGCCCTCTCACTCCACTCAAGACGCAATGTCTCGAACGTGAGGAACAGAGTGTATTACCACTATTTTCTGTCAGCCCTTATACAACAGGGTTGCTACATGTGGGATACAGTGTGAAGCTAAAAAAATATATAAAACACATTTTCTTTGTAATCTTAATTATTTAAAAAATTATATCCCTTTATTTTATAGACAAAAAAAAATTATAAATATCATCTAAGGCAGGCATTTAATATTAATTCAAATTTTACCGTCACAGGAACTATAAACTATAGCACAATAGTGAAATAAAATGAAAGATTTAGTTCGAAACTGAAATTTATCCGCAATGCAGTTCAGTTGCAAACAGCGGCTGAAACTATCCCTCTTATAAGTTTAAGTAAACTTTCTTTAGAAAGCGGAATACAGTGCCGTTTCAAATATACATATAATAGCGTTTATTTTATTATTTTGAGACCAGTCGTGGTGCAGGAGCACAAACGTGCGACTGTAAACACGACAGGTTGCGGGTTCGATTTCCACTCGAGAGAATGAAATGTTTAATATTTTCGCTCGCATCGGTAAGGAGGAGTCATTCAATAAAAAGAATAAGGACAAAATTAATTGATTAATATATATGCAAACATATTTTTAATCTTGTCAATATCGATATCGTGATGTTTCGTATTGCATTAATTTCTTATATCGCCTTTATTTAAGTAATTTAAAATGTTCTCGAAATATCGTTTCAGCGTATTTCGGTACACGCCTAGCAAAGCCATTGAAAATGTTGACTGAAATTGAAACATTAAAATAAAATCGTGCCCGCTTGAAAATTCCCATATATTTTATTTTATCGGTTGTTATTTAAAAGAGGATTAATTAACAGTTTCGAATTTTATGGGGTGGCTAGATTATGAATTTTTACTATCCGTTTATTAGTATTTTTTTTTTACTATCACACTGTATCCCGCACATAGTAGGGTAGGCAGAGGGAACCGGAGAATCTAGTGTTACGCCACTTCGTTCTCCATTAGTATACTTCCTCCAGAGTAACTTAACAGGTGGGAGGACTGTGTAAAGCTAAAAAAATAATAAACAATTACTGAACTATTAATAATACATTTATATTTCACAGGCGTCATAGTTTATATAGGATCAGCTACAGTTACTTTCTGCGTCTGGTCTCCGGAACATTCCACTTACGACTACGACAAGTTATTTAGAATTATGTACCTGTACGATCCACACGCATGCGGATATCACTTGAGATCCTCAAAATCTATCAACAATTTGAAGTTAAACAACAACACATATGGCCTCAATATATTGCCTATTGAATGGATGCCAGCTTTCGTCACGGTCTCAACCAAACTGTCTACTAAGACTAGAACGTACGGTATAAGAGTCTTTCTAAGATTTTTTTTATTTTAGTACCTACTGAAAAGCATAAGAATTTAGACGTAGTTGGATAAGAACGTATGGCTTAGCGATCAGAGCACTTGGATGGTTTCCATGTGGCGCGGGTTCAAATCTCACTAAGTTCAAAAATTTAATACCTTTTTTAAAAAATATTTTTCTTCACCATGTGTGTTTATGAGAATGATACTTAAAAAAATAAAACATCGAATTTTAAGCCTTTATGATTGGAGGCCTTTTTGGCACAATGGGACTGCGCGTGTAAACATGAACTTGCGCTTCCGCACTTTAGTAAAGGTAAAGCGCAGCGTTGAGCTCTTGAAATCTAGAACGGAGTGTTCTAACATTGGGTTTTCTCTGCGGAATAAAACGTGGAGCTGAAAAATAAATCTATTGGATTATGCATAATTATTAACTTCGAGTAAGAAAAGCAGATACCTAAAAACATATTTATTGTTAATGAATGATTTCAGGTACGTTAAGATAAGTGCTTACATCCATTTACTTTGGATGCTCACAGCAATTTTACTGAGAATTTCATTCCTAGCAACATGGCGTATTCAAAAAATTCTAATCGCTGTCACCTTCTACAGTTGTATATTCATTATTTTATTCGACGTTTCGATGGCTATAGTCTACATAGCCCATATTCAGCAAAGCCTAACCAAAGGAATGATTCTTAGATATAGCGGGTGGAGTGTTGAAATGACAATAAATAGATACGATGAATTTGGTGGGTGGCTACCAATAGCAGCCAGTTCGTGTTGGTTGAGAGGAGGTGTAATTCTAGCTATAAATATATATTGCTGTCGAATCCTACAGTTGATAAGACGTAAAATAAGGAAGCACGAAGTCAAAGAAAGACTTCTAGTCGGGGATAATAGGCCGATACCAGAACCGAATTACACAGAGCCAAACGATGATAAAGTGTTATACTTTAGGGCTGGTGAATATAAGCCGGTTACAAGAAGATCTGCAAATTCTAAGTTTTTTTACTGATAGATGAGCCTTATGGGTTAAATATGTGTAGCGAAGTGGATTGTAATATTAATTTCTTTCTTTCTATTCTTTAAGATGAGAAAATGATAAAATAATTAAAAGCTTTTATTTTATTTTGTTTTCACAAAGTTAAATGTCAATCAATGTCACTAAAAATTTCGCTATCTTTAGATATTTATGCTAAGCCTTATTAAACTTCCAAATAAATGGAATTCAAAAACTCGAGTCACTTTATCACAACTTCTAAGTAAAATGCGATACCCACAATTAATCACAGATATTACTTTCGGTAATGCGAAATGAAAAAAGGTTGTACTTTGAGAAATTCAATTTGAAGGAAGGCGCAGGCATTAAGAAAAATTTTCGTTATCACTTCTACAAGGGGACAGGTCCATTAATTTTCGAAATGCGTAATCAAAGCTTGGAAAACTTGAGAGCTGATGATCGAATTTAAACATTGTCCCTTCTTTAGGTATACTACGGTGTATCCCGCATATAGTAGGATAGGTCGGAAGAACTTAGTGTTAAGACACTCCATTCTCCATTTCTTATTAAGTCACTAAAGGCCGCGCATTGTCTTAATACCAGAGCGCAAAAATGAAAATAACTCATTCCTTAGATTGGGGATCGAACCCACAACGATTGAATTTACTGTCAGACGTTGTCCCACTGCACCAAGATGACCTAATTAGTGAGTAATTTTATTAATTTGTTCATGACCGACTTGAAATTGTTGTTCGCTTATTCTAAATTCCGCATTAATGAGGTTAAGCATTGGAGAATTGACATTTAATTGAATGGAAATGTCTTCAATGGCCGTCAACGATGAGCTCCCTTAGGATTTGGAGTATTGTCGTCATACTTTATCAAAGTAAGTTTAATCTTGTTTGATAACTAAGGATTGTATTAAATGTAGCAATTGTGTTCTAGTGTTGTTTTTGTTTATTTAGCGTTTTGAGGATTGTAGATTCAATTTTGCACTCAATTTAGAATCGATTGGCGGTGTTGCGAAAAGTCATCAAGTTCCAGTACTAACTTCTCTCATCTCTTTGCTGAAAACTTCTATCTAGTTTATTTCGTGTTTGTATAATATAATAAAAATATTACTTTTCAGCATTAATTTGCATATTAATAAGTTATTGGACGCTCAGTTGTCGCTTCGTGCCAGACAGTTCAGAGCTCCAAGAAATAACCTTAATGAAACTTCTATACTTATACGATCCTGAAGCTTGTGGCCGATTGTATTTCTACAATTTTACTGTAAACTTTAATACTGAATACAGATCTGCTATTATTTGGCCCGTCCAGAATAAAGTGGCATCACAGTTTCGTCAGTAAGTCCTTATTTTGGTCTTCTTTTACTTCTTTCTATTTTATATTTATATTTTAATGTTTCTTAACATTTTAATGTTTAAGCTATAAATATTTTTTTATTCTTTTAGTAAAATTCAACTTTGGTTGTGCCTTCATGTAGTGTGGTTTCTCTTTGGTGTTGCCAACTTGACTCACGGAAGGAGACCTTGCGGCTATTATGCAACTCTGGTGCCATTTACTATAGCGGGCGTGACAATTCTGTTGGTCGATTTGATTTATTTAGGTCTCTTTATAAATGACCTTGAAAATACTAAAAATGAAAGTAAGTAAATAACTCTGTCTTATACTCTTTTTCTATCGCATTTCTAGGACAGAATTAAGAAACTACCAATAGTTCATTTTTATGTATTAGTAAAATTTTATTTACTTAATAATAATTTGAGTTCGTCGTAATGTAAGAAATGTTGAGGAAAGAATTATTTCTTTTTCTCTTTTTGGTAACAATACAAATCACGGCGTTTGAGTTCCGCCACTCATAACTTAACAGATGAGAAAAGCTTTCAGCTCAACAACGCTAGAGCTGAAAGTAAATTACTGAGTATCTTTCGTCCGTCTACCATGCTATGTACATGATAAAGGTGAAACTAAAAAAAACAACTAGACGAGTATTATTAGTCCAATGGGAAACACCACCAGCTATAAGTAAGAAGCTAGTAAGAAACTGCCTAATAAATGCCTTCAGGCTTTGACATGTTTCAAACTTGATATAATCCAATATGATGGTGTGTTGATCAGTTTACCCTATTAACTAAGCGTTGGAAGGTTTATAGCCAAATATCGATTAAATTTCAAAATTTAGAGCATGTGCACCTTACTAGTAACTAATAATATTTCATTCGAGGAATTGAAATATGGTGGCGCAAAGGTGCACTTTCCACCGATGACGTCCACATAGTTTTCATCATTGAATGTATCAATCTGTTAGCAAATGCAGCGTAATAAAATGTGTGGTATGCGGGCGAAGCCGCGAGTTTTTAAAGTCAGTTAAAAAATACACGATAAAAATGTATCAAATATAAATAAAAGACAAAAAGTTGATTCAATAAACGAAAAAGGTTTACAAAATGGCAAAGAAAACTCAATTTTTGATAAAGGCTATTAATAAGGGCCTGGCGACTGGTACGGTAGATTTTAACATATTAGTAATTTTCCTCGACTGCCCTCGAAGGGACGGAAGGGACGATATTAGATCGAGCACCCGGAATAACTAAGTATTTAATGGATATTTTATACTCAGATGGCCAAAAATTTGGGCTTGTAACTGATTCCATATGTAGTTAGCGTACGCTTCTCGGTTACATGAAATTTAATTAAACGTTAAAATTCAATACATGGCAGGATGATATGTTTTTTTTATTTGTTAAATAAAACATCAAAATGCGCGGAAACGGCGGAAAGGCGGAACTCAACGCCGCTCTTTGCCTCGACACCAGAGCGAGGAAATGAAAATATAAATGTAAATAAATATTTCACTTTTTCGAGTGGGGATCGAACCCACAACCATCGCGTTACAGTCACACCCTTGTGCCGCTACGCCACGACGGCCTATAGATTTAAATTGATTTTATTTGCTCCTAATGCTGATCCTATAAAAAAATGTTTTTCTAGTTGCAATCGTTCGATATATTGACACCAGTAAGAACAACGTGAAAAGAATGAGTAAGCCGTTTCCCTACAATGCAGAAGATCGAGACGACACGAGCTGGATAGCCCTTTTGTTCGCATATTGCAGCTGTAGAGGCATAGTTCAATGGTTTATAAACTTTTGGCTGGTGAAAGATAACTATTATGCTGGGCTTAGTAACTATCGTTAGTGTGATTTTTTCATATATTTACATATATTTTTTTTACTCTTAATTATATTTCTTCTAAGTCTGGTAGGCTGTCTAGATACGATACACCCAGTATCTCAAATTCAGGTGGCAAGCGGAAAAGGGAGTGAAAATATGTCACTGCCTGGAGGCCATCGTGGCGCAGGGGTGTGACTGTAACTCGACGGTTGCGGGTTCGACCCCCTGACTCGTGGGATTTTTCATTTCTCTGCTCTTTCACCAAGTCAAAAGCCCGACGTTGAGTTCCGCCACACACACACTGCATCGAAAATTTATATGTGAATACAGCGTGCAGATGATTTTATTTATGTATATAAATAAAGTTTTAACTATAATATTACAATATTTTACATACAATTATTTATATATTTCAGATCGTCTTCAAAAAGAACTATCATCACGGCATTTATCGAACGTGTAATTAAAGTTATATTCTGTTGTCAACAAATAAAATAACAATTTGTACTTTTCTAAATATTTATGTCTAATTTTCTTTTCATTAACAAAATACTTAAGTATGGTTTATCTTGTATTATTACATACTTACTTTTAGGGTTCCGTAGTTCAATATTAAGAGTTAAATAGAGTACAGTCAAATCTGCTAAAGTCACTTTCCTAAAATTTTCTTATTTTAAATTAAAAGTTGTTATTATTCAATTAATATTTATAATATTGTATACAAGTCAAATGTAACGGCTATTATACCCATGTTCATTACAGTATTGTAAACACAGTAGCAATCAATGGAAAGCAATCTCAAAATCAAATCGAAAACCTTACGGCAGATTCAGTGAAAATTACTCCCGTCGGGTCGTTCGTGTAATGAGAATTTTGAACTACCCTCTATGTAGTAATTATACGCTTAATTGGTATTGAGTTTGTCGGACAGCTTGTTGATAGCGTATGAAACATTGTCGTGTTAATTTAGTTTTTTTTTTTCTTACATTTTTTTATATCCTACAATGTAATCGAAATACATATAATAGAAGATAACTACTTCGAAATATCATTGATATTTAAAACAAAATCCATTTTTTTAAATATATTTTATTTATGGTTTTCTTTACAAGTCTATGTTAAGACACAATCCAGTGTTAAGGCACTCCGTTCCTTTCTTTCCACCGAATTTTCCAAACATTGCTAGTTTATTGCTGGAAGACAACGTCGCCCCTTGTCTTCTTACCTGAGACATTAGTAGTAGTACAGTATCAATAATTAAGAAATCCCAGTAATAATATTTCAAATCTCATCATAATGCAGGAATAAAACTGCAATAAAATTCGCAATGCAGTTAATAATTTACTTAGCTTATTATTAACTTGTCAGTAGGTTACCTCCGGTTTTTGCACGCAAACGAAATGAAATTGAATCAAATTTTATCATTAATATTTACAAAATTGCAGAAATATAGCTTCACCAGGAGGTATCAGATTAATTGCATTAAGCTATGTGCTCTAGAAAGACAGAGTGCGGCGTTGAATTTCACCAATCGACATGCAATGTCAAGCCCGAATGGATAGCGCGGAACAGAGGGTCTTAAAATAGATTTCTTATATTGGATCAAAAACAAACTTAAGCAATAGCAATGCAAAAACATAAAATAATTAATCCATTTATTCTAATCCTTTCCTAATATATCATTTAACTAGCTTTCATCTGCGGCGTCACCTCGGTGGTCAAATATAAAATTACATATAAAATTTAAGTCAATACAAGGTTCTGGTTTTAAACTCTTACTCCAAGAGACCATTAGACCTGAATATTTAGTATTAAATTTAGCTTGATTCCTCTACTTTGCACTTCGTTCGCTCTGTTTTGGTAATCTTTGTTAATATCATAGAAATATATTTCAATTGTTCCGTTTAATATTAACAATTGATAAACGTATCAATTATTAAAATATAAATATATAATTTTCAAATGAAAGTATAATTTCTAAGATCCAGTACCACTTAAAGCTTTGTGTTAAACACGAATAATGAGACGTCGTCTCTTCAATGAAGTCGTTATCTCGAATGTTCTAGCGCTTAATAATGCATATGCATTATAATGATGCTATTGATATCTTAGGAAGAACACTATAAAGCCAACGTAGATAACTTTTGTTAGTGTAATCAGTATTTTAAAACTTTTATTTTAATTAAATTAATTAAACTATTTTCTTTAGCAAAAACGCGGCGTTGTGTTCCGCCACTCAACAGGCAATGCCTCGAACATTCGACGGAAAGTGGGAAAAGTCTTAACTTCGAAAAGAAGGTTCTACGGTCAGTGAAAAATAGACTTAAAAAAAAAAATAAGAAAATAATATACAGATATATATGAAAATATTCGATTTGTACCCGATAAAATAACGAAATATATTTGTTAGTGTTTTTTACAATTTCAATGTTTGTACGGCACACAAATATGATTATTGATTTATACTACATGTCAACTTTACAACGACAACGACCGCTTTTCAGGCTAAACGTTTTCGATATTTTATTTTACAATACCACCTACATATTGTGAAATATAAAATATAAATGCGTTAAAGTTCCTCTTTTACTATTTTATACGGTTTTTTATAACTAATGACAATATTTTCTGCTGTAAATAATAAAAAATGTTTTTTAGATATATCCATTTCCACGAATAAGTTTACAGTCGAACTCTGTATCACTTCAACACGACGGTTCAAAACCTTTATATTAAGTATTAATAAATATAGAAAATAACTTACCCAAAACGTTATTTCTTCAAATTTGTAAAAGGAAATCGCTCAATCCTGACAAGCTTTATGCTTACTTAGACGGAAATAACTTTCGTCCTGGCGATTTAGATGAGATAAAAGAACAATGTGAATCGAATATGTGCTCAGTGTTTGGTTGAAAGAGGTATTTGTATACTTTTACCTATTACGTGCCAAAAATATTAATATTTTTCACGTGATTTTAACGTCGATTCATATAAATCTTTTGATGAATGATGATGATGATGATGAAACTATTTTAACCGGATTAATCGCGTATATTTAAGATTATATATTTTTGGGAAACCCGACATTTCGAGCACTTTGCAGTAGTCCGTGGTCACGAGTAGACTGAGGTGGCATTCGTTTGTCAGTTGACATAATTATTATATCAAACTACCGCCAACGATTTCTTTATTTTCCCGCGTACTGCCCTGGATTCCTACAGAATGACTTCCTGACCGTATCTTGCCTTCTACTATGGTGGGTTTGGAACTTCAAAGATTTTATGAGTGGGACCCCTGGGTCCACGGACGGTTGAAATGCTGCGCTACGACGGCTTCAATATATAACATTACAGTACAATGACATTTCATAACATACAACATCGTAAAATATCCCAGCCTTCATATATTTAGAAAGGAATTATACTAGTCCTATCCTATATCTTATAAAACAAAGTCGCTTTTCGTGTCTGTCTGTTGTTTCTAACTCTTCTTCTTCTAAACCACCCAACGGATTTTATTGCGGTTTTCACCATTAGGTCGAGTATTTTTCGTAGAAGGTTTATATATAGTTTATTATTTGTACATTCTTATGTAAATTAACATAAATACGAAAAATATGAATAAAGTCCTACCCGCTGAGACACTTTCGCGCATGCGCTGCTTTAATGGTAAGTACTACATGAAAAAAATGTACTGGAGTATTGTTCCTCTCAATGAGATCTACAAAAAAGTCCGCGAGAGCATATTTTTATCTTTTAAGGATAACGTGTAGTGATCATATTTCTGTCTAAAAATAATAATTTCAATATATTTTTTATTGTGAGGGATATTTTTCCATAATGGTATTAATCCTTATCCTTTAAAATACCTTATTAATTTTCTACGTTAAACGAAGATAAAATTTGCTTTTTACACAATTTCGAAATTGCGAATAGTTTAAGAGAAAAACGCATTTAATTGTTGACACATCACGTCGTTGACACTTCAGCAGTATGGACTCAAGTTTTACTTATCCCTTACTCTCAGCATATAAATAAGTATATTAGTTACGTTGGCCATTTAATGTAGATCAAAACTGTCTTTACTGTTTTTCATTTTAATAAGTACTTTAGAAGTTGTTACAATATCAAAAAATCCTTGCTGCGAAACGCGCCTCGCGACGTTATGCTTATACAAGCGAGTCCGCCGCGCCCGCCTGCCTTACACGCATCGGTGGTTCAGTGGTAGAATCCTCGCCTGCCACGCGGGCGGCCCGTGTTTGATTCCCGGCCGATGCATTCAATTTAATTTTCCTCACAGGCAGCCACGTAGTGCTTGCTTTTCATCAGGGACAGAATACCCTCTTCAGCATTAACCACAAGCAAAAAAAAAAACCCGCCTGCCTTTATAGCAACGAAGATTTAGATGCGTTTGCACGTATTGGATAATTAGAGTTGAATGTATTATTTCAGCGCGATATATTTGATTTCATATTTTTTGTAGTAGTTATTAGTAGGTAGGTTTTTGTTTATAATTTCTTCCGTTTAAAAATAGTCATTTATCTATCTAAAAATAGCCATTTAAATATATTTTAATAAGTACTTGAAAAGATAAGTAGCACAGATTTAAAATAACGGTACCTACTAAAAAATCCTTGCTGTGTAAAACAATTGGAAAATCCTTATTGAAACTACGAAAATGCGTAAATCTTAAGTGCTTTGCAAACATACATTACATGAATTATCCAGCAGTAAAAGCGGGCGAAGCCGCAAGGGGGTCGCTAGTATCTTATAAAACAAAGTCGCTTTTCGTGTCTGTCTGAACTTTCTAACTCTTCTTCTTCTAAACCACCCAACGGATTTTGACGCGGTTTTCACCATTAGGTCGAGTATTTCTCAGGGAAGGTTTATATATAGTTTATTATTTGTAAATTCTTATGTAAATTAACATAAATACGATAAATGTGTCTACCCGTTGAGACACTTTCGCGCATGCGCTGCTTTAATGGTAAGTACTACATGAAAATAATGTACTGGAGTATTGTTCCTCTTAATAAGATCTACAAAAAAGTCCGCGAGAGCATATTTTTATCTTTTAAGGATAACGTGTAGTGATCATATTTCTGTCTAAAAATAGTAATTTCAATATATTTTTTATTGTGAGGGATATTTTTCCATAATGGTATTAATCCTTATCCTTTAAAATACTTTATTAATTTTCTACGTTAAACGAAGATAAAATTTTCTGTTTACACTATTTCGAAATTGCGAATAGTTTTAGAGAAAAACGCATTTAATTGTTGACACATCACGCCGTTGCCTCATCAGCTGTGCCGACTCAAGTTTCACTTATCCCTTACTCTCAGCATATAAATAAGTATATTAGTTACGTTGGCCATTTAATGTAGATCAAAACTGTCTTTTACTGTTTTTTCATTTTAATAAGTACTTTAGAAGTTGTTACAATATCAAAACATCCTTGCTGCGAAACGCGCCGCGACGTTTTGCTTATACAAGCGCGTCATGAGCAGTCATCGGTGGTTCAGTGGTAGAATGCTCGCCTGCCACGCGGGCGGCCCGGGT
Source organism: Heliconius melpomene rosina (assembly GCF_056956725.1). Taxonomy (NCBI): domain Eukaryota; kingdom Metazoa; phylum Arthropoda; class Insecta; order Lepidoptera; family Nymphalidae; genus Heliconius; species Heliconius melpomene. The sequence continues at coordinate 9,723,927 of NC_140406.1, read as the reverse complement.
TCGATTCCCGGCCAATGCATTCTATTTAATTTTCCTGACAGGCAGCCACGTAGTGCTTGCTTTTCGTCAGGGACAGAATACCCTCTTCAGCATTAACCACAAGCTCGAAAAAAAACCCGCCTGCCTTTATAGCAACGAAGATTTAGATGCGTTTGCACGTATTGGATAATTGGAGTTGAATGTATTATTTCAGCGCGATATATTTGATTTCATATTTTTTGTAGTAGTTATTAGTAGGTGACTTTTGTTTATAATTTCTTCCGTTTAAAAATAGTCATTTAACTATCTAAAAATAGTCATTTAAATATATTTTAATAAGTACTTGAAAAGATTAATAGCACAGATTTAAAATTACGGTACCTACTAAAAAATCCTTGCTGTGTAAAACAATTGGAAAATCCTTATTGAAACTACGAAAATGCGGGTTGCATCAGAGTTTAATTAATTTTCACATTATCTTAGGTGCTTTGCAAACATACATTATATGAATAATCCAGTAGTAAAAGCGGGCGAAGCCGCAAGGGGGTCGCTAGTAAACTATAAAAATGTTTCAGATTTCTCTTCACAAGAATCTCGAATACCAATAAGTCCTCCATAAAAGAACAATTCAACTGACAATTTCTGACATTATTGTAAGAACGGCGCTAGTTATTTTTAGAACGAGAAATGTTTTTATATTTCAGGAAATATATATGAACATATTTTCTGAGTCAGAAAAATCGATTTGTTTTTTTATAGCTTCACGCTATATCCCGCATAGAGCGTGGACGGAACTCGATATCAAAATAATTCGTTATCCACTTCAGAGCTACAGAGCAAGGAAATTAAAATAATTAATTCCCCCGAATGTTGGTTCGATTCCTACAATCGAAACCACAACCGCTCAACCGCCCACGACCTCAGTACTTTATTTAACCAAACAAATCATAAATATAAAAAGTAATTACATAGAAAGGGTTCTATGTAATTACTTTTTATATTTCCTTCTGAAACGTCTTGTCAAAATTATTCATCTTTTATTAATTATTTTTGGCAGAATTATTAAATATTGTTCCATTCCATTAATCTTCAACGATAACAAAAGTCCAGTAACAGCCATTTGTGGGCTCAATCCATTAACGCCAAGAGAAAGTAAACAAACAAAATAGGGCTGATGCACTTAAACAATAAGGAAAAAGATCGATTTTGATAGGCGTTCCCACTTATGCTAATAAATAAAAATTAATAAATTGTGTAGAGTACATACTTTGTGTTGAAAGTCTCTTAAGACCTTTAGTTTGGTTTTATAATTTTAGTTTTATTTAAAAGTACCATAATTTTTAGCTTAGATATAATTAATTAGCGTTCTTATGAGAAATCTTTTATGAAATTTGTTTTTACTTTCTTAAAAAACACCTAAAATTAAATATGAAAGCTTATGCTTGTATTGTATAAAACAAGGTGGTTTTCTTCAAACTGCGCAATGGATTTTAATGTGAGTGATTTTGAGTTTATATCATATTTATGTATAAGTCCAAGCCGGCGAAGCCGCGAGTGGAATGCTAGTTATAGTATACAAATAATACAATTATTAATTTAAAATAAAAAAAAAACAAAAATAACACAATTATCGTTTCCAGAAATTTATTATGAATGTTGAGCAGATATGACTTCAATATATAAATAATTTCAATAAAATAAAACAATCATAAGTCAATTTTAAGGTCCAAAAACATACAGAGGTGCACGATCGCGGAGCTGCAGTCTTGCTGTATACTTCATATTCTGAATATCATTCTCTGTCACAAACTCAATCCTTTGCAGTTGACCGTTAGGTAAAAGAACGTAGTACGCCCCAACACTCTTCTGCACTTCAATGGGACCATCGAGCTTTTCTGGTGCAGGATTATCAGTAGTTGGGGCGTCTGTCGATGGAGGTCCATATGAATTGTCGGGAACTCCGTAGGTACTGTCCGGAATGCCATAACTTGTCGCTGGTGGAGTTTGTTCCTGAGGAAGAGTAAAGGCTTGGCCTGCAGGCTTCCATCCCGAAGGTGGATACGGTCCACTTATTTCAGGTGGTTCGTAAGTATCAGTTGGGGCCATAGTCGTCTCTTGTGGCAAAGTAAACGCTTGACCTGCTGGTCTCCAACCAGATGGAGGATATGGTCCAGATTCCGTTGTAGCTTCTATCGGTGAGTCAGTCGTAGTTGGTGCTAGTTCCAGGCGTTGAGACCTAAACCTCGCTGGTCTGAAGCGAGGAAGCTCAGCTATTACACTCGCTACACAGCACAATACGACAAAAAGCTTCATATTTGAATTTTTGGTAGAACTGACTAGTTCACTCTTTAACAAAAAACTGATGCGTGTCTAATGAGAGCTGGTAAATTTATACTGATACGTTAGTTTAATTGCTCTTTGTATATCATAAATGGTTCGAATATAAGGTTGTTGGGAGGATAGATTAATAAGAATATAGACACGCTGGCAACGTATTAGGTGACTGACAATGACCCCACTGACGTCATTGTCATTGGGAACAACTGGGTGAGTTGACTATAGTATAATGAATGGTCAACATGATTACACGTTGACGTTAGAATAAAATTCTTTTACTTAATTTCGCCCTAGTCAGGGGCTAGCATGAAGTTTTTTGTTGCCTAGGTAGATTTAACCTATGAACAACCTCACTACAGTACAAGAATTAGGCTAACTTACTGAGCCGAATTAAACTATTAACCCAAAAAAAAAGGCAAATTTTTCATTCCTCTTTTAAAGCAGTGAAAAGTGAGTATTTTTGTAGTTAAAGATACGAACATAATACTCGTATAATAGAATATTTGTAAGTCTTATAATCATCCTAAATTTAATTTAACATACTTTTGCATGCAATGTTTTTCAAACACTATAGAGGTTTTTCTAGTTTCACAACGCTTAGTTAGACTTAGACTCGAGTCCACTAGGAAATCAAAATAATTAATTCCCCCGAATAGGAATCGAATCCAAAACCACCGCTTTGATAACCAGAACTGCTCCAACAATATAAATACTATTTACATTATGTCACAGAGCATCATTACCAAACTCATCGTTGCGGTAAAAACATTATAAATGAAAGGCGCGTCGCCGATCACAATGCCGGACGTGATTTACATAAGAAACGCCCGAACGCTATGGGCACGTTCTGTGATTAAGGTCGAATCAACGCTACGTTTTTCTCTTTGTAAAAAATACATTTTTCAAATTATTGTAAAATTTGTTCACGAAAAATATTGTATTGAACTCGGTATTTTATTTGAGTTAAGCTTGATAGGTATTTTGTGTAGTATCTTTTTTGTTTACACTTCTTAATTAAGGCGTAAATGGAGACAAATACTAACAAATCAGTTTTTCATAAATCTATATAATATACACATATACACACTTATATTTTCTTGAATACCGCTGTATTCTTGAGGTATTGCCTGTTGAGTCACAGAATTCATAGCCGCTTTGCCTTGTTACCAGAGCGTAAATGTTATATTCCCCCGAGTGGGAATCGAACTTGCAACCGTCGCGTTTACATTCACTCATCACGCTTGTGTTCCTGCGCCACGGCGGCCTCGTCTATCTATACCAACAGAATAGTAGAATAATATAATAATAGTGGGATATCCGTCTACATAAAGTATCATATATACATTTTTTTTTGTAGATTTAATACTTGTTAAATTTCCACCCTTTTATACCAAAAGTGATAATATCAAAGTCACAGATCATAAAGCCGTCAGTTGTATGAAATCCAATTTAATAAATGACGAACTCAATACGCTTTGTGGGAACATATCTCGTAGGAGAAAATTAAAAAATCCAGCTCTATATGTCCTTTGCAGCACAGAAAGCTGAGCTTACAGTACGAAGGGTAAGCTTCTAAATACTTATACAAAAAATATTTATATAAAAAATATAGTATGTTTGTTTGTTATTATATATAATGAAAAACTTTACAAATGTTATTAAATATCAATTTACATATTCATCACATGAAAGATGCAAGTTATTAATATATACGAGTATATCTAACATTTAACACAATTTAAATAACATATAAGTAATTTAATTTTTTTATTTTGCTTAAGTCTGAAAAAACGTTTGTAACTAGTCATCTCCTATCCTGGCACTTAATTTTCGAGGTATTTTCTATATCTGATACTCTACTTTTAAATTTAAAATGAAAAAACCTACATTTTCCCGTTCCTGTAAAATTGCGACAAATCTCTCAAAACCAAATTTCAGCCTTCTAAGTATATTAATTTCGTCTGTCCCTAGTCGGTCGGTCATACAGTAAAGAAAATAATATACATTTTAAATAATATTTTCAAGCTATAAATAGCATCAATAACGCATGTAGTGGAAAGCAGTAAAAGATACTCACCGCTCCACAAAGACGACGTTCAATTTTTATCTGGAACAAAAATGACGGCAGATTAATTGAAGCAGTTCAAAGAAAAATATATTTTAGATAAGAAATTTTTAGTTGTTGGCTTGTAAAAGAGTTTGTGGCTGATTTCTCCATTCTTCTATTGTAATGTGATTTTGAAATTGGTTGTTTTTAAAATTAACATTCCCCCGCAAAGCAGAAATGGTAGAGAAAGCCTAGTAGACTTTTGATTGGTGGAACTTAACACCGTACTTCGTCCTAAGTGTGAACCCACAACCATAACTTTTACTATCGTACACCACTAATGGCCACAGAGTGAAAAAAAATATTTAGAAGAGTTTCTCCATTCTTAAATTAGTGTCAAGATGTTCTCCACTTTTCGCTTAATTTTCATGAAATTATTTTATGGTAGAACTCAGCGCTGCGCGTTCTCTTCCCGAGCAAGAGGAATGAAAATAACTTTTAAATATATTCAATCCCCACAGTGGGAATGGAGCCCACAGTTTTCGCGTTTACATGCAGATACTGTGCCTCTTAATTATATTTAACAAAAATGTTATTCAACAATATTTTCTACTAAAACTCTTTTATAAGTTTTATCTAGGGCAAATTAAAAACTACAGGGTAACGGCTTACTTTAGAAATAATTAAGAATTTTTAATACTTTTTCAAAGATGAAGAAGTGGATAGGATTATCGTAATTAGTTTTAAGTAGTTGGTAATTAAGACTGAGAAAAATAAAATTTTGTTTAAAATAATCGTCAAAAAAACTTGTAGCCCAATTTTTATGTATTCTTTTAAATAAACGAAGTATTACAGTCTAAAAATAGTAAAAACATATGTAGACGAAATCTAGTAATGAATCTCGCTGCTCTGCTTCAGCCTACTTTAGCAGTGGTGGTGGTGGTGGTGTACTCAATGCTGCACTATATTTTAACTTTTAACAGCACAAAAATGAAATATAGACATGGCCTAACTGGAGTTTGAACCTACAACTTTGGCGTATTCAGTTGACTTCAATATTGCATATAGGGCTCCAGAACTCAACGCCGGGCTTGATCTTGTTACCAGAACGAAGAAATAAAAATAAATCATTCATCCGAGTAGGAATCGAACTCACAACCGTCGCATTTACTGTAGCGTACTGTACCGCAATGACTTAAAATTAACATTTATACCTTGAATATTTTTAAGAAAATCATATTTAATGCCGGGTGAAAAATGAAGGGTCCTTTCAACAAGAACACTGAAGTAAATTACTTGACCATATTCCACAACACGAAGTGTTTTTATGAAATATTTTAATTAGAAATCTTGTGATTATAATTATATGTTTAGGCCCCTTTATTGTCTAGTAATATTATAAAATTGAAGAATTTGTTTGGTAGAACACAATGACTTTAAGAACTGCTAGTTTATAAAATAAAACTAAAATATTCTTTATCAGATTTCTAGCTGCAAAAAACTTCCTACTAATACTATGAATGTGAAATGTGTTTATGAGAATAGATATAGATTTATATATGCTCACACACATTGAAGAATGAGAGAAAAGATGAATGCTGAAGAAATGCGATCTCTTCTATGATATGCAGAGTCAGCTTAGCTGATCAAAACCACAATGAAGAGATACACAGAATAGCGTGCTCTCTGGTTACCACGCTAGGGATAACTATGACGCTAAGTTAACTTAAGGCGACTTACATACTCGACTCAAAAACAAATCAATTGAAAATAAAAACTAATCTTTCTTTATCCGATTGTTCTCATATTTTCTATCGCCAATATTTAGTTTTTAAATAAACGTCCGATTGTATTGGACACAAAAGCACGTAATGAAATAAGACCCTATTCCTTGGAGAGGAAATGGAAACTTTCCAGACAAAATGACAAATCCTTTTAGAGACGTTTTTTCATAGATTCTATTATAAAAATGATATTTTTTATTACATTTCTTTAAAGGCCAGAAAACACTAACCGTACGAAGTAAATAAAAAAAAAATGTAATTCGTTTTCGTAATAATTGTCTGTCCGTCAAATTTCCAGTGCGTTACAATGTCCTCAAAACGCATTAAAATCAGTCCACTTTGCCTAAGCTGGATGAGAATGCTGGATGTTGCCACTTACGTCGATAGAACTTAAAGCCGTATTCCGCACATAGCGGGGAAGGCATAGGGAACCTGGGTACCTAGGGTTAAAACACTTCGATCCCCTTAAGACACTTATGTTCTCCACTTTCCTTCGAATTCTGGAAGGATTGCGTGTTGAATATCAGATCTCAACGCCGCGCTTTTTTTTTTCTTTGCCGTATTTACAGTCAGGCACTTTAAAGCAATATCTTGAAAACTGGGTGAAGTATTGGGAACAGAATGCCTTACATTAGGTTCCCTCTGTCTACACTGTTATGTGGATATGCAGGATACGGCGCGAAGTTAAAAATACAACAAAATTTGAACTCATTACATCTCTTCATAACTCACAATTACGTCAGTCTCTTCAGAATTAAAATTTTCCTAAGTAAATTTATTTTGTCTATTGAGAAAATTTATTCAAAATCTCTCCGAAACGAATACATTGAAATAATTTAAGGGAATCACAAGGACGGTAAGCGTTCAATTATAAATTTCATAGAATCGACAGAATCTCGTTACACCAACATCAGTGGGCGTCATGTTTGACTGGATATTCCCATTAGTATGCTAAAATGGACGATCCAGCTTATGGTAAACAAGTATTAGGCTTATAGCGGTGTTAGTATGTTTTTTTTTACATATTAAGGAAACAAATATTAGATAAATATATAATGTTGTTTTGTTTTGTATCTATAAGAATGAGTTAAATTGTTATTGTGAAATAATAAGCTTTGATTGTAATTAAATTTTTGAATGACGAAACACTCTGTCTCAAAATTTCAACGGAAAGTGTCTTAATACTAACTTCCCTCTGCTTAATATTTATAATTCCTGAAAATACTTTTTTTTATTAATTATATTTCTTGCACTACAAGTGATCATGGTCCACACCTTTCATCATTGTATGTTTCTTTTTATTATTTATATTTCTTTAGATGTTATTTATGACTTACGTGATGATGTAGATACATTTTCTACACTAATATACCTCATCCTTAAAAACCCAATTATTATTTTAAGTTGCCAACTTGGGTATACTTTCATAAGCACTATACAATATCTTAGCATAGATATCATCAAGCATATGATGAAAAAGGAGAAAGTAAAGTTTTAATTGTAAAAGAACTAAAACGAGAAAAAAACATGTGTGAAAGTGCGGTGCTAATCTATATCGTTTTTTAAATCTCTTGTCATATATAAATAGGTATTAGAACTATTTAAGTAATATATATTTATTTAAGTAATATTATTTTTTAAATCTCTGTGATTTACAATAAATATGTATTAAAATTATTTAAAAAATATATAAATATATACCTATTCCTTATTATTCTTGGACCAAACCCCAAATGGAAAGGATAAAACGGTTTGCCAGCAATTAGACATCGTTTTAATGGACTCGTGAGGCGATCTTAGTTATAAACTTTATTTCAGTGGTTCATTTATTTTAAATGTATATATTCATACGTAGGTATATACTTTCACTCAACATACAATGCCTCCAGAACTCGGCGGAAAGTGGGGAACGGAATTATCATATGGTTCTCTCTGCCTATCCTGCTGTGTGTGGTATACAGCGTGAAGCTTTCAACGTTTTGCGAAGCACGTAGATAGTCCAGTGAAAGAAAACTGCTTTTTCTTTTTTGTTCTACGTTTCTTTAAGCACAATGTAAGATATTTTCTTATAAAATTGTAAAATGGCTGGGAAAGGGGGAATACAATCAAGACCTCCATTTCCCAATTTTTAATACATTGCGTGTTGACTGGCGAAACTCAACGCCGCTTCTTGTTACTAGAGCGGGAAAATGAATTTATTTTATTCCATCGTCTGGGAATCGAAGCCACAACCTATCACAATTACAGTCAAACGCTGTGCCACTACGCCACCTCGTCCCTCTTGAATTATTTTTATGTATATTACAAAAAAGGTATAACTTTCTAATTTTCTTAAATGTGAGTGGTTTTAATAAAATCTGTGAATGGAATGTAATTATACAATCTGTGGAAAAAATCCAATATATGAAAGCACCTGTTCAAATATTGGATTTTTTTCACAGATATATAGATAATTGTGTAAATAATATTTGAAACAGAATAAAAATAAAAAGTATATTCCACTAAGCAGAGCAACGTATTAAATAACCATTCTAAAATACAATGATTTTCCTTAAAAACCTTTTGAACAAAAAAATTATCTACACTTAAATACGTTAATTGCGTAAATTAACAGACAGATAAAAGGTATTTGAAATATAAACTTGGGACTTATTCGAAAAGTCTTTTGGTTTAATCGTGATGGATATTTCTTAGAGCCATTAAGAAGTTAAGTTGTTTACCGAATTGCGCCTCAGCGAATTCTCAACATTTTTCTGGTAAATAAGTAAATACTTCCCGAAAAGAAAGAACGTGCTATTTTTTTTTGTACATTGGTAAAAAAGTACGTTGTTGAGTACCGCGGGTTTAAATGGGAACTTAAATTGATCAACTAGAACCTAAATGCCCAGATCGAATTATCAGAAGGTCCCCGAGGGACCGTGTGAAATGGAAACACCTCATACAATTGTATTTCTAAGTAATGTTATTTGCAGACATATGCCCGATGTGAATGACATGTTTAAATAAATAATGGACTAAAAATAAGAAGGTTCTGTAATAGACTGGGATCCGGCCGTTGAATCCTGCATAAACGAGTTTTCTTAATTAAACCTATATTAATGAATAATAAATGATTAGTAGAACAGATTACACCTGGGTTGCCTGGAAGAATCCTGCCGCAATCACCTTTAATTACATTTTTTCGTAACTCGTTTTTGGAGAAAATTGCACCCATACGTTTTTTATATGAATCGCACATCATTTGAAAGATAATCGCATAAGGAATTGGAAAATTAAGGGTTGCCAGCTCTCAGTCTGCCGCAAGTCTAGGGTTGCCTGGTTTAAACATGTCACTAAATGTTAATAATTTGCACTCATGTGTTTTTTTAATAAATTATATATCAAATTAAAGCTTATTTTTTTCTGAACACTATAAAACAGGGTTGCCTGGAAAATTCCTGCCGCAAACAGGGGTTGCCAGCGTTTGAAAAATTTTATTCCGGTTCCGTTTGACTATGAGAATAGACGATGAAATGCGCGGTCTGCCTTATGTTTTAAATTAAAATATTATATAATAGAAGGTCAATCTTAAAATCAATGTTTATTCTAATTGTTTACCTGTTAAATGATGATTTTAATCATATTAAGTACACGCAGAAAACTATTTAAAGATCATAGGGCAGAAGAAATCATCCTTATTTTTCAAGTAAAATAATGAATCTATAATATTGAGTCTTTGCAAAATCTATTTTCTAAATACTAATATTTATTTATTAATTTAAATTACCATTTTGAAACAATTAAATTATCTAATTAAATAAATGTTTACAAATATCGATCTTCTATAAACTATTAATATACATACATATACATCATGTTCCCTTAATATAAAGAAGGGTGACCATTATTGCGGATATTTTTTTTATTAATTATATTGAAAAATACATTTCAATGAACTCTCTCTCTCTCTCTTCGTCCTCTACTTGTTTGATTTGATTTGATTTGATTTTTTCTCACGCAATTTTTAATAATTTGCATAGGAAAGAAATATATATAATAGAATTATGATAAACAAAACTAAGTTAGCAAAATAAATTCGAAGAAAATCCGACAGTAATGCCGACTAATAAACGCTATTTACGGTTTATGACCAAGAGTCGGCAAATATCAATTAGTTGGCTATTTTTTACTATAGATAAACATTTTGCGGTGCGATACAAAGCAAACCAAATGCAATCAAAATTATTTTCGAAGATGTATTGTTTCTAAATGCAATAAAAGTGCAGATGGCCAAATGAGTTGTTTTTGAGCATATTACTTAGTTACTTACCTTTCGTTTTGGAGTAAAGACGTTTTTACTTGACAAAAATGAAGATGGGAAAATGTGATAGAATTTAACAAGGAATCTTTCCAAAAGTGTAAAATTATGTTATTGTTTCGCCAAAAAATGAATTTTAAATACAGTGACATTTTTTTAAATAGTGACACAATGCACGGTTATCATTTACAGTGTTACAAAAAGTTCATTGTTTTAAAACAAAAATATAAAGAAGTATTTTTTAATGATTTTCTAATGCAAAACGAAAGTATACTATAATCTTTAATATTATATAGTTTAATAAAATGTGACAATTGTGGCCGTGGGAATTGCCTCAGTTTTGATTACACTAAGTTAGGGACGTGAGTGAGTGATTACGCTTTATTATAATTATAAGAACAATTCTTTCAGACCTAAATGCCTTAAAAACTATCAGCATAGACGGACAAGTTCTTGCTAGCGACATTTTTTTATCTATATTTTTTAATAGTTTTTATTAGTTGAATAGTTTTCATTTACTTTGCAAAAACGTAAATATTCGTACCAAAAAGATGGGCGCCATAGTTCTTTCTACGGATACGGACGGCGTTGTCAAATCAAACAAGCAGAGGGCGAAGAGAGAGAGAGATTGTTTATTGAAATGTAATTTTCCATATTTTCTTAATTAATAAAAAAATATCCGCAATAATTGTCACCTCTCATTATATTAAGGAAACATGTTGTAATTAATACCTTATAGTAGATCGATATTTGTAAACATTTACTTAATTAGATAATTTAGTTGTTTTGAAAGGGTTATTTAAATTAATAAATAAATATTAGTATTTAGAAAATAGATTTTGCAAAGACTCAATATTATAGATTCATTATTTTACTTGAAAAATAAGGATGATTTCTTCTGCCCTATGATCTTTAAATAGTTTTCTGCGTGTACTTAATATGATTAAAATCATCATTTAACAGGTAAACAATTAGAATAAACATTGATTTTAAGATTGACCTTCTATTATATAATATTTTAATTTAAAACATAAGGCAGACCGCGCATTTCATCGTCTATTCTCATAGTCAAACGGAACCGGAATAAAATTTTTCAAACGCTGGCAACCCCTGTTTGCGGCAGGAATTTTCCAGGCAACCCTGTTTTATAGTGTTCAGAAAAAAATAAGCTTTAATTTGATATATAATTCATTAAAAAAACACATGAGTGCAAATTATTAACATTTAGTGACATGTTTAAACCAGGCAACCCTAGACTTGCGGCAGACTGAGAGCTGGCAACCCTTAATTTTCCAATTCCTTATGCGATTATCTTTCAAATGATGTGCGATTCATATAAAAAACGTATGGGTGCAATTTTCTCCAAAAACGAGTTACGAAAAAATGTAATTAAAGGTGATTGCGGCAGGATTCTTCCAGGCAACCCAGGTGTAATCTGTTCTACTAATCATGTATTATTCATTAATATAGGTTTAATTAAGAAAACTCGTTTATGCAGGATTCAACGGCCGGATCTCAGGGTATAATATGAGTATTTGTTTTTCTTTGTTTGTATCTAAACTAAAATTTAAAAGTAAATGTAAGACCTCACTTCATCTATACTCGTATATATTTAAACTAGCGGACGCGCGCAGCTTCGCTTGCGTATTTAAGGGTGAATTCTAATAACCCATGAAACATGTGTTCAATGAAATATTTTTAAGAGTCAAAATGTCAAATGTTTTAAAAATCGGTGGCGATTTAAAGATTTTTCTTATTTGTACCCTTAGGGGGTGAATTCTAGAAAACCATGAAACATGTGTTTAATTATATACGTTTAAGAGTCTGAATTTAAAATTTTATAAAAATTGGTGACAATTTAAAAAAAACCTATACAAACTTTCAACCCCTATTTCACCCCTTTAGGGTTAAAATTTTTCAAAATCCCTTAGTGAATGTCCAGATTACGAAAGTAAACTTTTGAAAAAATTTAACGTTTCTACCATCAGCGGTTACGGCTGTGCGTGCGTCTTACCTCAGTCAGTGAGGACAAGTCCTTTTATATATATAGATAAGGGAACCCGGACCCTCTACCTACCCTGCTGTGTGCGGGTAGGTAGAGGGCCCGGGTATCAGCGTGAAGCTGATTTGATATGAATAAACTAAAGACTATGAGTAATTTAATGAACATCATTTAAAGACAAAAATAGAGAGACAGAAATATTTAATTTGCCCAGGAAGAACATTAGATAAACTTCTTTACGTTGCCATCTGTCTCCGTGAACATAACTACAGTAAGAAATAACCTCTTGACATTTGAGTTCGTATGTCACGACTTGCTTGGAACATTTAATTTGGAAGATGTTAAAATGTAGGTGAAATTTACCTACTACAAGTAAAGATGTGATATATGCATAAATGTTTGTTCTTATTAGTAGGTTCACGCCGCAGTTTCACCATTGTGTGTTCTTTCATAATTATATTTTTTAACATAAAAGACTGACTTCACCTTGATCCCATAATCAGAACCTAACCAAACTCTCATCAAACTACCCTTGAAATGTAGGGTACATTGAAAAAAGTGATATTGAGTCCGTAAGACTTATAGGATTTTGTCATGGATAACGTGTCACCGGAAACGGACTAAATTAAAATGGGACTACATGGGAAGCATCAAGCATCAAAGCATAAAAAATACAGTCAAATTGATAACCTTCTTCTTTTACAGAAATCCGTAAAAAAACTGAAAACCCGTCAACCCGAAAACTAAAAACTGTTATAAACTGAAATTCAACAAAAAATATATTACAACCGTATGTAAATATGTTGTTGTTGTATGTAAACCTAACAGTGTCAACTACTCTTGATTCTGGAAAAATCTAACAGATATATTTTAGTAAACATTGCGTTATTGTACTAATTATAATAATATTATAGAGCTCAAAATTATGTTTTTTTTTTTTTTATATATGGAATAGGCTTGCGTTTGACCGCATCAAGTCTGGTGAGCATTGATGCGGTCTACGGTGGTGCACGGTTGCCTAGAAGATACCTATTCACCCTATCTTTACACGCGTTAATCTCAGGAACTACTGGTCAGAATTGGAAAATTGATTTTTTTTATATAATAATCTATTATTTTTGATGTACCTACCATGCTGTAATTGCAGAGACTTTGTGGTCAGAGTCATACTTAGATGAGTCACTAAGACCACAAGCAAAGCCGTAGGAAAAAGCTAGTATAACATGTAGTTAGTTAAACTACTTGTTAGCATTACATAAGATTCTAATTGTCCGTAACGTAGAGCATGACTATTAATGGTAATGTGTAACCAAGTGCTTAACGTGCTCTCTCAAGCACGGTAGAGGTCATCTGCACACCCATCTTGTGGGGGTGAATATAGCTTAAGCTAACCTAGCCAGTCTGTATAATAACTACTTAGTAATTAGATAAATAATAGTCGAGACTTTAGGTGGAGATTGTTGTAGATTCGATTCCCATTCAAGGGACTCGAAGGGGACTTTCGCCACTGAAAATTATTAAAATATTATATTTCCCTGATTGGGAATCGAAACCAGAATCTGTAGCGTCAAAATAGAAATAATAAGTAAAAAAGAAGTTGTAAGACTTATTAAATTACTCACATTTTACATACATATATGTCGGCTGGTGATAATTTATTTCAATATTGAGAATTAATTCATAATTAGTTAATTAATTACAAAATATGTTTTAAGGAGTAAAAATTAGAAATAACATTTAAGAGTTAATAAAATGCTGTAATTATTGAATTGATGGTTCTGTATTTGTCGGCTTCCGGTGGCGCCACTTTGGGCGCGTCACCGTTGTCAATGTCATTGTTAATTTATAAAAGGCCGTGCGGGTGTTGTACGCTCAGTCGAGGCTCTGCCACGGCTCGGAGCACTACTCGTGCTCCACCGCTGGTTATCCTCGACTATTTTAATTATGAATGTTGTTAAGACCTATTTGTAATTATACTGGACTGGAGCAGTGAAAGGCGAGTGTTGATATATCGGAAAGGGATCCCTTAAGCCTACTCCTGGGGTCACAAGTCCCAGGCACTGCTCCAAGCCTTACATCATTTAAAGAAGATAATGTTATTATTTTCCTTGTAATTTATTGTTTAAGTTATTAATTGGCTTATTTATTTGTTTTAGATTTACTTAATTATTTCATTTAGTATTTAGAGTAGAACCAAAGGCCAGGACATGGTCGGAGGTTCTACTCGTTTATTTTTAATGTCTATTACGCCTTTTTCACTCCGACATATACCAATTGCTATGATAATATTATCAGGGACTTTATGAAGTTTATTGCTCTATTTATTGTTATGTAAAATATATGTATTTTTATATAATAAAATTGTACCTGGTCGGTCGGTGTCTGGAATATAAATTATAAAATCTATTATTGGGACATTTATTAGTGTAATAGAACCCAAAACAATATAATATTATCTTCAAAGTTATAATGTTATTAGAACATGAAAGTAAAAGTACCTTATTCAGATTAGCAAATAAATAATAGTGTCAAGCGGGCAGAGCCGCGAGCCAGTTAAATATGAATGTGTTCCTAAATATAAGATAAGTATTGTTTTGAATCTTTATTATTATTTTAAATCTATATCTTTTCCTGGTCATCACAAACTGTAAGCTGTAGACAGAGAGAAGCAACCGTTATTAAGACATTTTCATTTACGAGACATTGCGTGGGCGTCACACACTCAACGTAAGGAAAAGCACGAAATATAATACACATCTACGAGTATAACCATGCCTAGACCCAAGGTTAATAACAGACAGTTTGCTTTATTTATTAGGGACTTAGAAGTTTATTGAACGTAAATACTTCGACCATAACCCAGGGGTCGTCGAGTATTACGCGGTTTTGGGGGATTACAAATTTCCTAAAGCGTTGAAGAACCTGTAGGACTTACCGTAGATTATGCTTTGGAATTGCAAATACTGTTTTAATTTGTTTTGATAATAGTTATTTTGTTTGTTTTGGCCCAAAATAAAAGTAATTATATTTTTTTAGCTTCACGCTGCATCCCGAACAATGTAGGGTGGGCAGAGGGAACCTGGGAATTTAATGTTAAGACAAACCGTACTAAAGAACTTCTGTTCCCCACTTTACGCCTACTTCTTGAGGTATTTCGTGTTGAGTATCACCATGAGGGGTAAATTAAAATATTAAATATTTCATTCCCTCGAATGGAAATTGAACCCATAACACGTACAGGTACAGTTGCACGTTTGTGCCCCTTACGTACCTATTTTCATCAATATAATTTGACACTAATTACCGAGAATACATTTCAAAAAATTTATACATATTTTTAACCAAATGTTATTTTTGTATGAAAACAGCACTATACATGTTAAAAGTCAATTGAAATTTGATTTTAGTGTTTTAAATTCAGGTATATTTTTTTTTAGATTAGTTCATTTGATTATCGCACCAATAGAGCGATTTCGTTTGATCGTGTGATGTTTACAGATAGCAATCTATAGTGTTTCATTAGGTTAGCTACAAATGAATACCTGAATGGACTAATAAAATAAAAAAAAACCTAAATCCAACTGTATAAAACTAAAAACAAAAAAAAACTAGCGCAATAGTTCATTGGGATTAACAGTCTTTCATAATTTTTTTTTTTTATATCATATTTATTTATTTATTTACTTCCAAAATCGCTTATAAGAGAAACACAATTATTTTAAAATATTTTTACTACTATATAAATAGTGGCAATATATTAGTATTTTATGTTTTTGTAGGTATAATTATATTAGTCAGCATTGCCTATTGCTCTTGATATGAAAACTTGCTAAAAATAATTTGTTCTAGTAAATTTGAATTACCTACTTCTTATTTTCTTTCTAGTGGCGCAGTTTAACTATCTCTGATTGTAAACGTGATGGCTGTGATTTCGATTCCCAATCGAAGAAATGAAATATTTAATATTTTGATCCCTCGGTCTGGTAATGAGGCGAGAAGTGGCGTTGAGTTCCGCCACCCTACACGTAATGCCTCCAGAAATTTATTATAAGAACGGAGTGTCTTAACACTACGATCCCTGGTTTCTCTGCCTACCTTAACAAAAATTAAAATGTAAAGCTGGTAAACTAACTAGAGAAACACTCATCGGAATTTTAATAAGCTATGAAATACCGTGTGGTTTTAAGACCGCCCGCACAGCACCGTACGAGTATGTACGAGTACGTCGTAAACTCGTAATATAAAGTTTAATAAGGCTTCGTGAGCCTGACATTACGTTATATGTACCGGAAATTAAAGTTTGCTATCGTTAGGCGTCCTTCAAACTAAAAGTAGCTAAAATTGCTGGCCAATTTGTGCTACCGTTGCGGCAATAAAATTTTATGACAATTAATAAATTTTCCTTTAAAGAATATATGCTTAAGTAAAATATAGCTATTTTATATTTTATACATATCCTATATGTTTAGGTAAAGCAATTAGTACTCTAAATATAATAAGTAGTCTAAAAAATTGTAAATCCAGACACTATACTCTATTCACGAAGGCATGAGATAAAAGGTAATTTAATTTACAATCACAAAATGGGTACAGGACCCTCGGTGTACGAGTCCAATTCATGCTTGATCAGTTTTATTTGACAGTGAAATTCTAAATATTACTTTTTTATAATAACAATAATTTCGGCAAGCAGCACACTGTTTACTTACTGCAAAAAAAAGTAAGTCCAAATATTGTACTACCTTGGATCTGTTATTTAGTCAGGTGGTTTTTAGACTATAAATAATTTAAAAGGCCTTTGAAAATCGCTATTATTGTATTTCGATTTAACTAAAGTAGTGTTGCAAAAAATCTCGTAGACCACAGAATCGATTAAGGCCGAAACCGAGAAATTATTACAATTGAAAAAATATTATGTGTAGACATTAAATTTTCTGATTTTGACAAGAAACCAACTATTCATATAAATATGGTACAAGTAAAAATCTCTGATGGGATTTTAGAAGGAGAAATCATACAAAACAAATACGGGGGATCGTTTTATAGCTTTAAAGGCATCCCTTACGCACAACCCCCAATTGGAGAATTACGATTTGTAGTAAGTTTGATTAAATAATACCAGTAAATTAAGAATATTATTATAACAACTAACTTTCAAGACCGGCTTGTATATGCGACGGTTATGAGACTAATTCCCATAATATGGGTAGGTAATGGATAATTTTATTTTCAACATTGAGCGCAGCTATTGAGCAAGAAAGTTGAGAAAGTATCTTAAAATTAGGGTTCTCTCTGCCAACTCTGCTACCTACAGCTTGAAGCTCTTACAGAATCACTATGTGGTCCGTTGCCCGTCTGTCAAGACCATTAATCTCCAGATAGCGTAGAGGTATTATATTAACTTAATGTTAATATCAAGTATTCAGACGGCGAGTTCGACTCGCTATTGACCGATTTTTATTTTATTCAGGAACCTCAACCAGTAAAGCCGTGGAATGACATAAGAGATGCAAAAAAGGAGGGACCAATGTGCAGTCAGCACGAAACTTTTATGTTCTATAAATATATGGGCGAAGAAGATTGTTTATATCTTAATGTTTATACACCTGATGTAAAACCAGCTTGTCTTTTACCAGTAATGATCTGGATTTATGGAGGTGGATTTATATGTGGTAGTGGAAATTATGATTTTTATGAACCTGAATTTCTTATTAGAAATGACGTCGTTATTGTTTCTTTCAACTATAGAGTCGGAGCGCTCGGTTTCCTCTGCTTGAATACAAAACAAGTGCCAGGCAACGCAGGAATGAAGGATCAAGTCGCAGTGTTACGTTGGGTACAAAAGAACATAGAAAAATTCGGTGGCAATCCAAGCAATGTCACAATATTTGGCGAAAGTGCAGGAGCTGCATCTGTCTCATACCATTTAATATCTCCTATGAGCGTTGGTCTCTTTAGGAGAGCTATATTACAGAGTGGAGCATTTACTAATAGTTGGAGTAGGTCTGAAAGACCTCGCGAAAGAGCATTAGTTCTTGCCAGGAGATTGGGTTGTAATTCAGAAGATGATAATATACTGGCAACATTCTTCAAATCCGTACCCGTTCAAGATTTGATCGACATTGATCAACCAATAACTATATCTGAGCGATATACCGCTAAAAATTATCTTTCTTTTGCAATTGTTAATGAAATGAAATTCGATGATTGCGAAACATTCTTTTCTCAAGACGATTCAGAGAACTTGAGTGCGAAAATCCAAAAAAATATTGACATAATTATTGGATATAATGAACACGAAGGCGTAATGCGTTTTAACTCTGGGTTGAACGTTCACGATATTTTATATCAAGCCAATACATTTGTGGAATATTTTGTACCAAGTTCCTTTACTTATAAAGCTACTTTAAGCGATCATATAGATATAGGTAACGAATTTAAAAAATATTACTTTCAGAATGATAAAATAACAATGAAAAATATTGATCGACTACTACAATTTAGCTCCACCGAGAGTTTTATATATGACATTATAACACTTGCTAGAATGATTGCTAAAAACAATAAAAATAATGTTTACTTATACAAATTTACATGTAAATCAAAAAGGAACATATTTACTGAAAAGTACGGATCAGTAAATAATTTGGGTAACGATACTTTTTTTGTATGTCACGCCGATGATCTCGCTTACCTTTTCCCTTTGACAGCGATTACCCCAAAACTAAAAAATAACTCAATTGAATATGAATTGATACAAGTAGTAACTGCATTATGGACAAATTTCGCTAAATATGGGTGAGTTTTACTATTAGAAGTTTTGTTTTTGTGTTGCATGTCAAATACTCAATATTTTGAATATTAGTCATCTTAATAATATTTGTTTTTATTGAATCTATGATCGAAATTGATCAGAGAAAATCAAAAATATATATTTTTAAATTAAAACATTTTTGTAATCGTCTATAATATGTAAACGTTACGTTACGTTACGTTTTGAGTGACGGAACTCAACGAATCGATGACACAAGCATTGCATTCACGGGTACGCTACTCAATTGCCTCAACGGCGTATATAATGTATCTTATACTACTGTGTGTGTGAGTATGCTATCTGTATCATCTCACAGTCACCCACCCGACCTGCCATCCTACTGCTTTATTTTCATATTTTTTTACAGAAATCCAACACCTAACAATAACAATGAAGTCGAATGGAAAAAATTCACACTTGAAAAACAAGAATATTTAAACATCGGCAATGTTTTTAAATCTGAAAGCTTTCCTGAAAAAGAAGAAATAACCTTTTGGGATACAATTAACGAAAAATACTTTCCAGAATATTTTATTTAGATTAATAAAATAAAATACCGTAATAAATAAATTAATATAAAAAAACTAATAATGTGATGATGATGATGTTTTTTTAAGTAAACAAACTAGGTGATTAAGAGTTGTGACTGCAACAATATTTATAAGGATATAACAAAAAATATATACAAGGATATAACAAAAATACAAGTACTTAATAAACAGTTGATTACGGTCAGTTATCTGTGTAGCACGAGAATTGCGCATGCGCAAGTGCGCGAAGATATTGAATCAATTTTATAACTTATTGTGGTAAAAATCATATAATAGTTACATATAAGATAGTAAGTATATTTTAATAATATATTAAAATATATATATTATTTTGTTATTTTTTTGTATGTTATGAAAATAAATTATCTAAAAATATATGAATATCCGCGTATTGCCTTAAAAAAACTTGTATATATGTTAAATACTAGTATGTTATTCGTAAGCGTTCCCCATTCTATAATTTTTCGCAACCCATCTTGCAATCTCTCAAATATATTATAATTAACTAGTCATTGCTTGCAACTTTGTTAGAGTGAGCTTTGAAACGACAATGGGATATCCCATTTTTCCGTTCCAGTAAGAGACGTTCTCGACTGCATTCCCTAACAATAGGTTAGAGTGTAGGATTGACGCGCCAAATTTACACTTTTTAGTTCAACAGTTTCGTCTGTACGTTGTTTTTTATATATATAGAGATAGATAAAAAGTGAAAAATTTAGATACTAGTCATGATAGTTAAGTACTTTCATTTGGAAAAATATGTATGGTTAAATATTAAAAAATAGGAAGTTACGCATGAAGATACTAGGCAGGACACTCTGTTCTCCGCTTTCAGTCTGAATTCAAGATATTGGGTGGCAAATATCAACGGCGCATTGTTTTTATCATAGCGATAAAAATTATATAAACTGGTTTGGTGACGTGCGTGTGTATTGTGTATAGGAACAACTATGTAATTACATATACGGAAGTCATTTGTTTTTTGTTTTTTTTTTTATATTTAAATGTTATTTGTTAATTGCAAGACTGAGAACGTTAATTATCCTTAAATATAATATCACAAAAAAATATGAAAGCTGTCGTGGCACAGTGATGCACAGCCTGACTGTGCCTGACTGTGTGATGGCTGTGGGTTCGATACAAACTTGAGGAATAAATTATATTTAGTTCTCCGCTCCATAGAAAAAGTACAGTGTTGAACTCCGCCGCTCAATTTACAGGTTTTTTATTAATTTTATTAATCAGATCAGATGTTTTGTCGCTGCGCCATGACAGCCTCCTGATAGTGTTGACAATGTGATATAATAATGTAATACTATTACAGTAACAATGGCAAAAGTAAAAGTTTCTGAAGGCGTATTGGCGGGGAAAGAAGAAATAAACGAATTTGGTGGGAAATTTTATAGCTTTAAAGGCATTCCTTATGCTGAACCCCCAATAGGTGATCTCAGATTTAAGGTAAGATATAAATTAGTGTTTTTATATATTTTTTATTTAAAGATATTTTCATTTCTTCGCTCTGGTGGTGAAGCAAAGCGCTTCGTTGAGTTCCGCCACTCCGCACGCAATTCCTCCAGAATTCGA
Source organism: Heliconius melpomene rosina (assembly GCF_056956725.1). NCBI lineage: Eukaryota > Metazoa > Arthropoda > Insecta > Lepidoptera > Nymphalidae > Heliconius > Heliconius melpomene. The sequence goes on along the minus strand of NC_140406.1, from coordinate 9,702,532 downwards.
CAGACAGTGGGGAATGGAGTGTCTTAACACTAGGTTCCCTCGGCCTACTCTATTGTGTGCGGGATACAGCGTGAAGCTGATTTAATTTGATTTTATATTACAGGCCCCTCAACCGCCAAAACCATGGACAGGGATCCTCAACGCCACGGAACACGGACCAATATCCTACCAATACGATATGTTCATCACACAACAAACTCAAGGCAGCGAAGATTGCCTATATCTTAACATATATACGCCTGAACTAAAACCTACAAAACCTCTACCCGTCATGGTTTGGATACATGGTGGAGGCCTCACCTGTGGAAGTGGAAACGATGATTTATATGGCCCTGACATTTTAGTACGACACAGTGTAATTCTTGTCACAATTAATTACAGATTAGATATTGTAGGCTTCCTCTGCCTACACACAGAAGATGTTCCAGGCAACGCTGGTATGAAAGATCAAGTAGCTGCATTACGTTGGATTAAGAAAAATATAAGTCATTTTGGTGGTGATCCGGAAAACATAACAATTTTTGGGGAAAGTGCTGGTGGCGCGAGCGCTTCATATCATTGTATATCACCTATGAGTAAAGGACTTTTTAAAAGGGCCATACTGCAAAGTGGCTGCTTTACAAGCTGGTTGCCAAATATATTCTTACCGCGCGAAAGAAGCTTAATATTGGCAAAAGAATTAGGATGCGAATCAGAGAATGATACTGAAATATATGATTTTTTAAAACGTCAACCTATTGAAAATCTTATAAATAAAAAAAATAATTTATCATTTGCAGAAAGTATTAAGCTACAACCAAATATATCTTTTGGAGTAGTTATTGAAAAGAAATTTGACAATATAGAACCGTTTTTAAGTGAAGACATATATGAGCTTCTTCAAAATGGCCTACATGAAGGAATAGAAGTAATGAATGGTTATACTGCAGATGAGGGAATTATATTTTTAGCTGGTGACCGTAAAGTTGACACAATCTTTGAGCAAGCGAATAAATTTCTAGAATTTTTTGTACCCAAGCAGATTGAAATTCAGCACTCTATATCGCTCCAATTATATATAGGAAAGAAATTTAAGAACTTTTATTTTCAAAACAACAGAATCTGTCAGGATAATTTAGATCAACTGTTAAAATATATTAGCATGGCATATTTTATATATCCCGCTATTACTTTCCAGAAATCTGTTGCAAAAGTTAATAAAAATAAATTATACTTGTACAAATTTTCATGTAAATCAGAATTGAATATGTTTACTGAAATCTTAGGGTTGACAGATATGTTTAAGGGTGAAATAAAAGTGAGTCACGCTGACGACATATTCTATTTGTTTCCTCTTAAAAAAACGCCACAGAATTTTAAAATAACTTCCAAGGCCCTTAAGATGATCGAAAAAGTATCTAGACTATGGACGAACTTTGCTAAATTTGGGTAAGGTTGTAATATTTTTTTGCATCAAATCACCACCACTCGTTCAGAGTGTCTCAAGAGTTAACAACGAATTTAACCCTCTGCCAACCCTGTTATGCAGAAATCTTATAAGATCACTTTTTCGTCCGTCTGATCGTCAAGAGTATTTATCTCGAGATCGAAATAAGGGTATTAAGCTGACATTAATATCAAATATGCAGATACGGTCCCATAGTCCCATGTGATACTTCTAAGCCAATACGATCAAAAGATAAGAGCATTTATTTATTCTTTTAACTGCATTTTGTACGATGACATGACATTCAAATCAAAACCCATGGAGACATAATTAACATTTATAGATATTTCATAAAAAAAATTATAAGCTTATATTTGTCGTTCATTCCATAATATATATGTACCGCATACTTAAATTTGTCAACTTTATTCGTCGCTTAATCAAAACTTATTATATTTGGTAGACCTACAATTGTGAAATTTGGTAAAAATTAAGAACTTGCAGTGATAATGGAAAAAATGGAAATTTATATTTATGTATATTACAGATAATAACTGTTACAAACTTAAGCTTGTCAGGTGTACTTCTTTTTGACCTATAATTAATTCTAAATTGGTACAAAACACTCAGAGAGTGACTTCAACTTCCACTTGATTTTTTAAGTATTATTCTTTAAATTAGTTTATTTTTAAATTAGTACTTTAAGATAAATAGTGCATTTACGTATTATATGATTGTCATACTATTTAAACTGTTAGTACGTACTTATTACAAGGTTGTATCTATTAGTTTAAATAGGCATTTCAAATTCTAATTGTAATGTAAGTGTTATGTATGTTTAGAATAATAAATACTTGACATTTGCATATTTGCTAAACAGTTCCACGTTTAATTTTCTTACGCGTCCTCACTTATTGAGGAATATTGTATGTGGTCGCAAAAGTTAATGGTGCATATTGTCCTACCGATCCTAGAATTATCCAAAAACCAACACCTCCACATTGAACTCACTGCGCACCGATATTATCACCTTAAAAACATATATTTTTGTTTTATTTGCTTTAATTTACCATATATTTCAGGGATCCCACACCTGATAATTCTTTTGAAGCATTCTGGAAACCCTATAGCATGGAAAGAGGATATTATATGGACATAAGCGACGTTCTTATACCTGGTGTCGATCCAGATAAAGAAGAAGTTGAATTCTGGAATGATATTTATAAAGAATTCTATCCACAGATATCCTTTTGAATGTATTACATCATATTTAAATACTGTATATGTCTTTTTTTATATCTAGAGAAAAATGGCAATTAGGTAACTGGTGTTATTTGTCTGATTTTTCTTTAAATGGTAAGAATAAATCAACAATATATTTTCCTGTACTTTGTACTGTTTATTTTTTTAAATTTACCTATTTGTTGAATTTGAATGGGAATTGTTTAAAATTTTATTTGTTTTTATATTTATGTCAAATAAACAACTAAAGATTTCTTGTTTTGTAAAAAAAAATTTTAAGTTATTCTTCCTGTCTTTATGTTTTTATTAGTACCGCACTAGTTTTCAAAAAAATTCAATGTCAATTCAAAGTAATTGTTAATGTTCGTATTGTTTATAAGAAATTTTAAATAATATAAATAATTGCATCTGATTTAATTAAGAATAGAATAGTTTAGACTATTATTTTTTTTTTATGTTGAATGCAATAAAGAATATTATATACTGGGTGGAATTGTCAGCAGTACTTTAAATGAAACCACAGTTTTAACTACTCTATAAAAGCCTAATATAATTCGGAAAAAAAATAATTCCCAAAAATGAAAAACTTATTTTTTCAAACAAAATAAATAATAAAATTATCGTTTTAAAATAAAACGCCATTTGTAAAGTATAACATAGGCACGCACACACTTACCTGTCAAAGCGGCAACGTCGCATACGTATGTGTGCTTGACACGAAATACAGGTATGGATAAAAATCGTGAAATGAAAAAAAAATCCTACGTCTAAACTGTTGAGGTACCTTGATTATTTTTTTTAATTCTGGGTTTGAAATATTTCACCCTATATGCAGTTTCAGTAAAAGAAGCGCTGCCTCTTCCAGCCTGTATACCCACACTAATATAAATTCTAAACCTTTGGTACAGTTGTACGAGAAGCGGTCCAATCAAAACACTAGCACTGTCGTTCTGTTAATTAATTTATGACATGAGGGAGCGGCCCTTAACTTGTAAATCTTGTTTACTGATAATGCTTTCGCACTTTTATAGTGTAAGCGATAGTGTTTTTACCTTATGCGGCTTAAGCAATGAGGACCTAGAGTCATATCACTCTTTTTTGTAGCTTCATATACAGCGTGACGTTACTTACAATCATTCTATTATTAGTTAACATTTTCATTTCCTCGCTCTCGTAATGAGGTAAGCCTTAACATTGAGTTTCACCACTCAACTCTAAAGTATATAAGAAAAAATAAAACATGTTTCTAAGTGGGAATCGAAACCACAGAAACTATGTCCCACTGCGCTCCTAAGAAATTTATGTAATTAAATAGGCAAGTTCACGCTGTATCCTGCACACAACAGGGTAGGCAGAGAAGTGGTTTATAATCTTATAAATAAAATGAGTTGAAAATCTTATAAAAGTTGGTTTAACTGTTCCGGAGAATAGCCCGAGATTAGCAGACAGACAGTTTTAATAAGACAAATTTAAAATGTTTGTTTATGTTTTAATATCGTGTAAATAACTATATTCATTTAAAACACGATTATTTTGAAGTTACTCACAAACACTTCAATTTTAGTTATATTATTACTATAAGTGATATTTATAATTTTCGTATTATGAAATTTGGAAATTATACAGATATCTTGGCTATGTCTATGACATAAAAAAGTAAACAAAAAAAAACAAGTATACATTTCATAACAACGTTGCGTGAGCGGACAATCTTCATCAAACTTCCGCCCAACAGGGCGCGTCCGAGGCGTCGATGGGGACACGCAGGGGACGTGATGTATGGCGAGGGGTCAATAGTGTTCTCAAACTTTTATGTTTGTGCAATAAAATAAAAGAATTAAGAAGTATATGTAATATAATAATTATTCAAAGAAAGGTACAAAAAAATATTTAATACATGTCTTTTTCTGGTTTTTTTTCTCCCGACGTATGTATATGTTTTCTTTGTATGTGTGTTTGTGTGTTTATTGCGTCATAGCGTCCGAACGGTTAAACCGATTTATTAGAGTTCTTGTGTTGGGCTTTTTTATATCCTTATAGTACGTTGCTGTGTATAAATCTCGCATTCTCGCTCTATTATAGACTGAAAATTAGAAATTTATATAAAATTTGAAATATAGACACACAAAGAATGAATTTTGACATATGATTTACCAAAAACTCGTCGATCTAGCAAAATACGTTTCAATTGCGCCACAATGATTTTAATATGTACATATTTCTAGTTCAATACGTAAAATAATTAATTAACACACTTACATATATTCAACAGACAATTACCTTCTGCTTCCTGAAACTACGTAATAATTAATCACAACATGTTACCTAGTAATTTGTGTAAATTATAAATCAAGCAGATTTATATAAAATTTTTAATTAGAATTAAACTCAAAGAATTAATTGTGGAAACACAATTACGAAGATCCATCTTGACAGATATCGAGATGTTATAGATTATTTTAATAGATCAACTTTTAAAAAGTTCTATCGAATAATAGAGTTTATGTAACAGGATGAAGTTTCTCAGTACCTATTTTAAATTATTATCATAATTTTAAAATTTAAAAGCACACATAAACATATACCTAGTATAGTATAAGTTTTCTTTTTAGAATAAATAGCGAGAACGTAGTGTTAAGTTACTCCGTTCCGTAGTCTACGGCCCATTTTCTTGATACTGCGTGCTAATTGGTAGAACTCAAAGCCAATAATTTGAAATATAATCATTCTAAGTGAAGAACTTACAACCATCTCGTTGCAAAATACGAACTTTTTGAAATCCTTTAATCTAAAATTTGCATACTTTTATTATAAAGTATTTCAATCGCCTGTAAAATCGGAGTTGTAATTAGATTTCAATCCCTTCTAAGATCTCATGGCACAAAGTTTGCTAGTTTGTCAAGCTTCGCTTTAAAGCGTATTTTAAAGTACTTTATAATATTATAAAAGATAAAAGAATATGTGTAGGTTCGAAACAATAGTCGTTAGTGCATTATATAGCCTGCTGCAGAACTTTGTGTTAAGTGTAATATAATATTGCAGTTAAAGGAAAGATAACGATATTTTAATCACTGCATTATCTTTTTACCTGAAATAGATATTATTATTGTTTTTAATTAAATAAACACTATTAATGGATCGAGGTATTAATTAATGACAAACGAAGAAACTACTTAGCTTTCCATGTATTTACCATGCTCAGAGCTCGAAGCAGTGCCTGGGACTTTAGACCCATGTGTATGATTTTCAAATGCTTTAACTCACTCCTCTACTGTCCGAGCTTCTCTTATTACCTAATGAAAATTTAATTAATGACTAATTTAATTAATGAATAATACTACTAGTGCCGCCTTCTACGTACGGTTTAGAAATGTAAATATTTATAATAAGTTCTTGACAGAATGAGCTATGTGAATTTAATTGTTTATTATTAAATTAGTTTATTATTATTATTGTGTTATTTAAAAAAAAAGTATAATTAAGTCGAACAGTTTTAGAAACACTGTCTTTTCCACTACACCATTCCACGGCCATTTTGCAATACATTGTTTGTTCAATTTGTACCCTCCAACCAACCTCAAGAGAGAAGCTACCTTGTAATAACCACTCAAAAACAAGCTTCCTTCCTTAACTAAAAAGATATAAGACTGATTTTTTGTTAAAACACAACCTTTAGAAGCTCCCTTCGCTGAACGTCTTGTAGGTAACTTACGTTTATCACTATTGTAGGTTCGACGAACCTTCTTGTAAACATACTGTTGCTTTTTGACTATTTTATAAGAAAATTTTGGAACTGTGATGGATTTTTCCCACTTTAAATGGTTTATAAATTATGTAAACGCGACGCCTCGGACCAAACCGCGAGTGAATTTCGAGCGGAGTGTCTTATCACTATGTCCCCTCTGCCTACACTGCTATTTGCGGGATACAGGGTGAAAAGTCAGCTTAAAAAAATAATTCTTAGTATATTTCAACGAATAATAAAATTAATAAAAAACAACGTATAGAAAAAATAATTTTCTTTTAGTTTCAACATCATAAATAAAAAAACCGTTTTAATTATAAAATGAAAGGATATTTAGAATTTTAAGAAAAATTTCGCTCTGGAACTTACTTGGGACATTGTAATTAATGCCTCCATGAATGCCGTCAACTCGGACAGCACTTAGACTTTAATTAAATTTTCTAAATAGAGAAAAGCCTTTCTTATAATTCTATCAATTGCGCTTAGAATTTTTCAAATGATTCGTTCGTGCTCTCAACGAAACATTATAATAGAAACAATATAATTAAAATTTTCAATCAAAGAGGCCGTCATGGTGCAGGTGCACAAGCTAGCAACTGTGAACACGAAGATTGTGGGATTCGATTCATTTTCATCTCCTCGCTGTGGTAACGAGGTAAAGCGCGGTGTTTAGCTCCCCCATTCAACACGCTATACCTTAAGAATTCGGGCGAAAGTGAAGATCAGAAGTTCCTTAATGGGAACGGAGTGACTTAACACTAGGCTCCCAGGTTCCCTCTCCTAAACCTGCTTTTTGAAGTATCTGTATCCCTTCCATACAAAGAAAAACCAATTTATTTTATTTCATCGTTGCGCAATGGTAGAGCGTCTGGCTGTAGATACGATAGTCATTAATTCGACTCCACTTGGGGGAATTAAATAAATTATTTCTGTTTCTCTGTTCTGGCAAGACAAAGCAAAGCGGCCTCTCTACATTCCTCTCCTCTCAACTCATCCTTCATGCATTCCTTCATTTATATAGATAACAATAAATCGTTATTACGAGAGCCACCGCCGAGAATAGATGTATTGGTAGTCTGTCTATTCGTGCAGATTGTTAAAATACATACTTTTCGAACCTTTACATGCTCAACTTTTAAAACGGAATGTGAAGTGTCGTGACACCTTATTTCCTATCCCATCCCGTATAAAGAAGGGTCAAGGTCGAGTTATGCAAAAGTTATATGTATGTAATTTAGGTAAAATACATGTAAAATCTAATGTAAAATAATACTGTAAAATCGAGTGATTGTGGGCTATCGACTGATACAAAATTCCTATTCTTTTCAACCCAATTCGTCAAAATGAATATCAAAGAGCTACAAGTATAAGCCATGGCTACGAGGGTGGAATATAACTCATTTATACTGCAAGTGTCTATGCGGAGGTGCATAGCAGGGGGCGCATATTTATATGCAAATATATTCAACGGCATTTGAATCTCTTTATTAAGAACACGGTATCATATCCGGTGTAGAGTTGCCAAGATTATTGCAATTATTAGTAGGTACTCACTCAGTTATCGCAATTATCTCAAGACGTGTTTATGAAAGGAATAGGATTCTCTAGAAAATTTTCATATTAATATACTGCAATGATATTGAATAGAAAATAAATTATGAATATTTGAGATGGGTTTGATTCTCGATTGGCAACATATTTATAATATTTGGAATATTACAGGCAATAGGCAAAGGGAGCCTAGCCTCTACAATTTATTTATATTTGAATTATAAATGTAACTTTTTCAATAAATTTTCATATAAATAAAAAGTGATATGTATAATTCACAAACAGAAAATTTATGTAAAAAACCCAACATAAAATACACCGTTTGATTGAATTAAGTCCTCACATCGCTAGACTAAATTAAATTATACTCGTATTATGGTCGATACTAACAATTTCTACGTACATTGCGCGTATAAGTCAAACCTAATATATAAATAAGATTTACGTTTTCTGATTGTAAAGTAACAAGTTTTAGGTTCGATTCCCTGGGAAATTAATTATTTTTCATTTTATCACGTTTCGGCAGTCAACAGGCAATATCTCGTAAATTAGGAAAAAAAGGAGGAATGAAACATCTTAGCTTAGATACCGTCGTAGCGCCGCGTTTGTCTGATAACGCGACGGTTGTGAGTTTGATTCCCACTTGGGGAAATGAATTGTTTAACATCTATAGATCCCTCTGCCTACACTGCTTTCCGAGATACGGCGAGATACTAAAAAAGAATGTCTTAACTTTGTAAAAAGCGATTTCTTTTTCCTATACAAAAATTGCTTATTTTTTTTAATAATCAAAATACTAAATCATTGTGAGCTTTGTGAAAATAAAAAATATTATAATTAATTATTTTAAAATAATTATTTTAAAAACTACAGTTAGGCTTAAACAAAAGGTAAGTTTCTAAAAATAAAGAAAATATGTTATGTGCGCACTCGTAAATTTCACATGCAAATATATTCAGTGGTCTCTCAAGTACGTACCTGCTGTAAATTAAAACATACGGGTTAATATTTTGTTTAAAAACTATAATTATTTTAAGCTGTCTTATATTTTTATACTTTTGTATTAGTGGTGAATCGAGTGTCTTAACATAGGGTTCTCTGTTTTATTGATATATAGGGAATAATTGAAGCTTTATTTTTGTAATTATGTCTAAAATACAATAAATACTTTTTTATATTACATATCAGTTACTATATAATCTATGATATTCGTTGAATAACAATATATTACTAACCATATCAGAAGAGGTCGCCGTGGCATAGCTGTATAGAATCTGTACGTAAAAGCCACGGAAAACGGAGGGTCCACTTTCCACTATTCGCCCGACACTAGGTTTCCTCTGTCTACCCTACTATATGCGGTATACAGAGTGAAGTTAAAAAGAAATAAAATATAGTAAAAATATAAAATTAAAAATCTCCATTAAGATCTCATATCTAATAAATAAAGAGATGAGCGTATTTGAAATGTAAAGAATACAAAATTAAGTAGGTGTCAGGACAAGCGGACACCTAATTAATTTGCTTTCTTTTTTTTATTTATATTGTAATAAATATCCATTATCATTTTGTACGTTTTAAAAATATATTAAAAAATCAATGCCCCATAAAAAATAACATGAAAAATTCCAGAATGAACAACATAAAAAATGTTTTTAAAAGACGCCATGCAAACGCGACGCGACGAACTCTACATACATTAAGCTCTACAAGTTTGATTTTTTTTTCTTTACACCACTCATAAATTGCTCATCTCGCTGCTTTTTAAGTGCTGAGTTTTAAAAGGATTTTTTCTCTTTATTTGTAGCTTTTGATAGCGCTAAGAATGACACATTTGGTATATATAGCGAGTTTAAGATGATGGTACAGAATGGTATTGGGTTCGAATTCGAAGATTTCACTTAGGGAAAACCATAATTTAATTAAGAAAAACACAGAAACAAGAAAGGTAAAGACGATCAAAATCTGTGGCGTACAATAACTTATATATAAAAAAATACATTCCCTTTTCCTATACTAAGGATAGAGCGTGCAGCTAAAAAATATAAATAATTTCTTTTAAATACTTTCTCTTCGTTTATCTTTGAACTAAAGACAACTATGCAGACAAAACTAGGAGAATGTAAACAAAGCCACATACATACAATGAATCAAACACCGTTGATAATACCACCATTAGATTGCAATTAATCCGGCATAGTGACGTGCCCAATTACCACATTAATATTATTATATACGGTCAGATAATATAATATCTATATTGTGCATGAGGTTATCATAGCCATAGGCGGAGAAATAGAGTATTCGGAGGCGAACAAAAAAATCAGGTGATAAATTAAGAAAAATATCTTAAAAATAAATTAAATACTAAAGTTCAGAATGGCAGTACGTTTTTATTAAATTTTGAATTTGAAAATAATTATTATTTGCATATAAACACACAACGGCGCACATATAATCCAAAGTATTTAGAGCTTGAATTTTATCCCGAGTGAACACAGATCTCGGCACCCGTATAAATATAGATGTTTTCGTTGAAGTCGAGCATTATTTAACATTTAATTTAGGTCTCATTTCCTATTTATGTTTTTGATGAGGTACTATTACTTTTTGTTAAGAAATTATTACTATTGACCATATTTTGTTATTTTTAAAATCGCTTTATTTTCCTACGTTCATTAATAATTATCAGTTTTCAGATTTTTTATCTCTATATTATGTACAACTGTGTTTCTAGCTCATCTAGAAATGGGTTAGGTTTTTAATAAGTGAATCAGTCACAAAAATGCTGGTTTTAAAACGTTAAAATATGAACAAATATTTGAGTACAGTTGTTGAAATTACATAACAAACTAGGGGGTTTAACAAATGTGCTAAATGTAATGCAAGAAAACTAATTAGCTTACGAGTTAAAATGGTTCAAAGTAGCTTGAAATCAATTCAATCAGTTACAATACACTTAGGTGGAAAGTACAGAACGGAAGTGTCTTAATGGGAAAGAAGTGTCTTAACAGTAAGTTCTCATTTGCCCTCTGTCTACCTGGCTATGTGAGGGATACAGCGTGAAGTTAAATATAAATATAGTTATCATTATAAATTTCATGACATAAAATTATAAATGGAGGCTTAAAATGTATTAATTTATATCATAATGTTAATCACAGCCATATTTCAATACAAACTTATTTGTTTGTACACAGATTAATTTTATCATTAATAATGACAATAACCTGAAATTATTATTTCATCATTTCATGAATTAAACAGCGTTGTTAATGTTTGAGTATATTGATTTTGTTGAATATTTTAGGTGGCGTAATTCGGAAATAAGAGACTTCGATGGTTGTGGGTTCAATTTCTCATCAATAGCTACTATTATTATTATAGCTTTATGCTTTTCCACATAGAGTTAGGACACTCCGTTTTCGATCGATGTAAATAGACCAAATGAGGTGTTAGCTTTCTTCGCCCTAGACACAATAACCCTCCGCCTAAGTGAAGCTGAAAAATAAAAATAAATTGTAAATTTTCTAAACTCTTCTTGTTTATATTAAAATACCTAAAACAGTTAAAATTAAACGACGAATACGCTTATTGACCCCAATCCATGTAACATGAGTAGTGTAATACAATACGAGGCAATTTAACCGCAAGGTGTCCACATATTGTACTGCTATGTATACGGTGTCAATGCTGTTAATCATTTATTTAATACCTGATCAGGCTTCTCTCACAAGGATATGGTATATAACTTTAATTTTATGAGATGTTGGAGAAAAAATGGCCTTACGGTTCATCCGCATAGTAAAGCAGAGTGCACCTAGCGTTAAGACACTTCGTTCTCCACTTTAAGATACATTGCCAGATCTCTACGGTTTGTCTATTAAAACATGGTAATGGAAATAACAAAATTCCCCGAGTATACAGTTATTTTTTGTGATAAATAAAATTTGTGAGGATAACTGATTTAGATTTTTTTAGCTTCACGCTGCAAATGGCAGGGTAGCCAGAAGGAACCTGGGAACCTATTTATAAGATATTCCGTTCCCATTAAGTCACTTCCGTTCCCCACTTTCCGAATCCTGGGGTGGCGAAACTCAACGCCTTTCCACACAGCGAGGAAATGAAAACATTTCATTCCACCGAGTGAGAATAAAACTCATAACGCTCACGCTTCAATTCTTATGTATTTCTATATTAAATTTTGACAAGAAAAATGTTGTTGTTGTTGTTGTTGTAGTTATTTAATTATGGCGATCCGAGCGTGCCAGTTCAGCACTAATCACTTCGGCAATGTCACGTTGAATGGAAAACACACAAAGGAGAATGTACGGTAAAGAGACAATATTACGCAATAGTAGATGCACGTTAAAAAGAGATCCAGCTAAGATACCAAGAAAGATGTGTACCATGGTATAACACCATTTCATGTGACAGACAAATGATTTATAGTAGAGACAATACCACAGTCCTTAGCTCAAATCAAACCCCCTGGATTTGAACTGGTACTCCACATGCCTTAACTCATCCAAACAATCGATTAATCAGCTAAACCGCTAAAATCCTCATCCTATTTGCATTATAAATAAATTATTATGCAAAACGTCGACATTTATCCTGGTATTAACCAAATGTAAAAGCCAGACGTAGTAGTATACAGTAAGCACTCAATACAGCCATATACGCCGGCAAATATATGTATTATGAGTATACTGCGAACAGAGACCCTGCCCCTACCGTGAAATTCTAAATTCCATTTAAAAATACATGTAGAAATTACAATCTTATTAAAAAGAAATAAAGTTTATTTTCGAACAACGGCAAATCTTACATTCGTACAGACACATACAAAATGTTTATTTTCTAATTAAGTTCAAACAATGCCTTTATTCACCCCGTCGAAGTGAAATCCCCTTGGTTTTCTCGAAAAATAAATACTCTACTGCTGTAAGCTTTAATTGTATCCAAGCTTTTTATTTTTGAAAGCTGAGTCTAGAATAGGAACTAACATCACCTTGTTCTACTTTTTGTTACATATTCAGAGATATTTACCTATTTTATGCGTAACACAACGCAGCATATATTTAGTTACTAGATCATAGCCTCACGCTGCTAGATAGCAGGCAGAAGGAACCTAGTGTTCAGACACTCCGTTCATTCCACATGTAATTATCAATACATTTCATTTTGAGTTGAGTGGCGGAACTCAACGCCACGCATACACTTTTAATTATAAAGTGCATGCATTTAAAATTATATTCTTAATAATATTTTTGGAAAACTATATTGAGTACTTATTTAAAGCTCTAAATCTGAATATAAAGTTTAGTTTACTTAAATTTATACAACCGAATGTGTACAACATTTGTATTACAGTAAACTTTTAACAATTATACTTTTAAAAAAAGCATTCCCTCCTACGCACCCCAAAATTGTCGACGTACAAAAAGCTAAACCTATAATTAAAGAAATTCATATTCATTTTAAAACCATGCACACGCAAGGGACGTGGGGATTTTGAGACCACCTTTATAGCTGTAATTATTATGGTTTTTACCATTTTTTTTGTTTAATGGATTTAAAGATTTTTTTTTTTTTAAATTTTATTTAGTAGTAAGGTTATCGTAGCACAGTAGAATACCATCTGACTGTAAACGCAATGGCTGTGTGTTCAATCTCCTTTGCGAAATTACTTTACTTTTTTTAGAGAACATATAAAAATTTTAACCTAGCGGATTTGAGCCAGTGCCTCTTGAAAGGCTTTTTTTTAGCTTCACGCTGTCCTGCACATATAGACAGAGGAAACCTGGGAACCTAGTGCTAAAACATTCCGTTTCATTAAAACACTTCACCAATTAGATCAGAGAGAAACTAACAAATATATATATTTTATCACTAAAATTACTTTAAATTAATTTGTTCATCACGGCAAGTTAACGTATCTAATTAAACCGTTCCACTCGAATGTCCGTGTCCAGTCGGTCTTCACCAATAATTTAAACTTACTCGTCCCCTATCTCCCCTACAAAGTGCTTGCGCTTATCGTTTATGCACATTTTCAAGCACATTCCCGTTATTAATGACCAAAGAATATATTACGCCGTCGTGATAATGGTTATAAATAAGTTCAATCCTAAAATGTTTATATTTGAAAATATTTTTGTTATTAATTTGATTTCAGTTGTGAGTCTCAATAATAAAAAAGTGGAAAATAATGTTTCTTAAATTAGGTCCTTTACCGACCTTGCAAAAAAAGACAAAAAAATTTTTTTCTATCTGTCTAGGAAATTCTGAAAATACTTTAAATGTTTATATTGAAAACTTTTATATTTGTTTTTCAATTTCTCGCACTAACGAACAGCGTGCTGCTCAGTGATTCAATTTATAAGAACAAATACAAGGCTGCACAAATATTTATAAATTTTATCATATTTCAAAGTCTAACTTCTATAATTAATACAAATATTTATGTATTCCAAACTCTAGAACTCTTTCTTCGATAGCGACAGACGAGGTATCTAACGTAAAAACAAATATTTCTTAATTAAAAAAAAGATACATTTTATTTGAGATTCGAATAGAGATCCGGACCGATTGCAGCTACTCAGAGGGTGGAGGGTGAGAACAGAAGACCTTGCAATCAAGCTTTCTAATTGATGCGGCTACAGCGGATGCTGTTGATTTCTGCATCAAAATCGTACTTAGGAGTAATCATTATCCCCAAATAACGGAATCTTCCCGACTTGCTCCATCTGGTCCTCGGTGATTTTAATGGCTAGGAGCTCATAATCCAAAGATTTGGATATGCAGTCGTCGAATAACTATCAACTGCATCATCATGCTTGCTATAAATATTCATATACAACTTTCATAAATTACTTATTTACATTAGAATATTAGATTAGATTCCCTCAAATTTAATTTGTATAACAACACAAAACTATACTTCATGTTAGTTTTAGCAAAGTTTTAATATATCCTCTACGATACAACTAGAGGTTGTATGAAAATTTCCCAGTACAGAACCAACTTGGCGAGTAATTTCAACGAAACAAGCGTAAAGCAGTAAACGTTGCATTTGAAAAGTACTAATTAAAAGGGAATTTGACCGCTAAGCACATAATACCTTTGGAACCCCTGTTTTTAACAAATAAAGCCGACGTGTAACTGTCCTAACTCAAAAACCTTTTCAGAAACAGCCTCGCGCTGTATCCCGCATACAGCATGGTCGGTAGAGGGAACCTAACATTAAAACACTCCGTTCCCCACTTTCCGCCGAATTATGGAGGCCTTGCGTGTTGAGTGGTGGAACTCAACGCCGCGTTTTTGCATCTACACCAGACGAAGAAATTGAAATCCACAACCAGTCGATTTTTCAGTCGCACTCTGTGGCCCTGCGCTACGACTGGCCTCTACAACAGATTGTGATCTTAGACAGATTAAGAAGCAAAATAATGATATTTTTTTTAATAAAAAAAACCAGCGAAGTACGAGGAGAACTCGCCCACCGAGGGTTCCGTATCAATTCAATGGGAAGCTATAATAAAAATATAAATTTTCTTCTGAAATTTACAGTTATGCCACTTTCATTACATCGACAGCTTAAAATATAGAACGAAATGACTAAAAAAGAACAAAAAGCACTGTTTATCTACATTGTTTCAAACAAGTGTAAACTTATAACCGGCTTAATTATAAGATGCTGCGCATTTAGCGTTCTGTTACGAAATCCTCTTACAACTTTGTTCAGTACGTCTGTTTCAATATTTTATCAACCGATTTACTTTACTTAAAAAGATTGAATTAATTTTGTATTTTTTTGTCAAAGTCATAAAAAAATATGTTTAAAAATGGCCACAGTTGCTATTCAAAATCGAGGATTCAAATCATATACTTTCTGTCTAATTAAAGTACCTACTCTAATGTAGTATATACTTTGTAATATTTAGAAAGTGAGGATAAAAATATTAATAGTTCATTAATTCCATTCAACAAATCGCGGCGCGGCGTTTTCGGCACATAACGTCTCATATTGGACGTAAAATGAAAACAAAATGTCTTGAAGTTGGGTTCTCTCTGCCCCTACAGTAAATTGAACCTACTACTACCACAGTCCCGGACAGCCACTGAGAAAGAGAAATTGAGTCATTCCCCCAATTCTAAGGGAATTGAAGCCACTACCGTCGCACCTACAATCAGACATTTGCCACTGCGCTACTCGGACGTCATTATAAAATCTTATAATAATTAAATTTTCGACTCGCCCAAAATTTGATACGCCATCCAAAGCGGCTTACTCCGCCCGTTGGCATACAAACCGCATGAAAATTGTGAAATTCCGGCCGTCACGTCACTTGGGATTTAAAAAGAGATTTTTCACCAAAAAATACTCTAAATATAAATAGAGATAAAATGATAAATAGCCTAACTGGATGATAAATGATGTCATTCACGCCTCATATAATAATGTATTAAATACGGACCGGCCAATTGTGGAAGGATTCATCACCTTTTGTTAATTCCTATATACCTACATAAATATACATACATACATATGTGTATAAAAAGGTGTACTAATCGATTTTTAATATGTGTAATGGGAATCGAATGTGATATCGATCGATACATACAAACATATTCGTGTAATTGAAATTTGTTTAATCTTTTATCTGTGGCGCTATCCCGGTGATCGAAAAGAACAAATTCAACATTTCTTTTTATTAGCTTTACGTGGTTTTGCTTATAAGGCAGGGTAAACCGAGGGTGCAAGTGTTAAGAAAGTATGTTCGCTTAATTTTAGAGACACTGTATTTTGAGTTGCGGAATTAACACCACGCTTTGTCTTGTTACCAGAGCGAGGAATTGAAAATAACCCATCGAGATTAAGCCTACAATAGTCATCTTTACAATAAAAAAAAATTATTTATTATTATTAAAACATCAGAGCACCAAGATAAAATCTCATTTTATCCATTTACCTATAACTTTTTTCAAAATTATTTGGATTTATAATTTAAATTTTATATAAATTATACTTTCATTTACTAAACTCCAATCTTATATCCTCGTCCGTGTGGTATTCCATCAAACATAGTTACAATCCTCTCGTTAAGTCAAGTCTTCATTAACACAAAATAGGATAAAAAAGCAACTCTATTAAAGCAACCTGACTTAATTTTATAACAAATTGTCTTATAAAAATTGATTACAGTAATTTTACTAAGACAATAAGCGTATTTTTCTAATTAATTAGAACGTAAAGTGACATAAGCTGATTTTCTCCGCATATTATGTACTAGTGGGTATATAAACACTAATTAGTCTTAAAGTAAAACCTTGCAAGGCAACGACCCGACTCAAGGTGTAAGCTGGAGCCCGTACAACTGCGATACTGCCATCGCGAAAATGTAGCCTCACTTGGAAATTTCTTTTAATAATCACATGGCTATAAGATATTTGTTATAATATGTGGAAATACAAATCTTGAAAAAAATAATAAACAAAGTGTTTTAAATATAGTAAGTAAATTAACATTGTGGCCATCTTGAGAGTCACACGCTGTGACGGGTTGTGGGTTCAATTCCCAAACCAGGGAGGGAATTATTTTCATTTCTCCGCTTGAAGGATAGAAACTGTCAAAACAACTTCAAACTATATTATAATAAAAAAATATATTATATATTTTATACTATCATGAAACTGGTACGGAACCCTTAATAGGCGAGTCATATTCGGACTTGACCAAGTTTTTTTTTTCTATTTAATTATTTACTAACACAAATTTTGTACCGCAAAAATGCAAATGTAGAGGTACAGTATCTTAATAAAAAAGCTAATTAAGTTAAATTCATCAACAAAACGCTCGACCCGAGGCTAAAAATTAAAAGTATTTGAGCATCTTTAGAATTCTTCATAAAATTGTATTTTTACTAAATAACATCGATAATATAATTCTTAAGAATCCTTACAGCTTCAACTTTACACTGTATCCCTCTTAGTTGTATATAGCCAGACGCCATCCAGAGGGAACCTTATTTTCTTTGTTCTCCGATCTTAGAACTTGGTATTTGACTATTTTGAAACGCAACATAATAATATATATGCCAAATTATTAATGACTTAGCTGTTTTGACCTACACTACAAAAAGTGGAAATAATAAAAAATACATACTTATATTTAAAACAAATATTTACCTATACGTATTGTGTACGAGACTGCTAATCGGGATAAGGCGTGAAGCTAAATAAAACTAAGCTATTTCGAACATTTTTTGTGTTAATCCATTCCTCTAAAAAGTCATCCCCAGAGACGCGGGTCAAAACCCGTTACATTTATATTTCTATACGTTTACCAAAATAGTAAAAACTTCGCTGTCTCTTGATAGAAAGCGCACAAAGTTCAAATAGTCAAGTAATGAAAAAGGAAACCAAAGCCTAAATTTGATTATTTCCTTATCAGTGACCAGCGTTATTTAATTATAAGGTCAAGTGCGGTCATTGTAGGCAGTGGGCACATACTGGCGTGACCATCCTGTGTTCTGTTACTACTATGGAACACGAACAAAATAGACTTGGCGTATCATGAATTTTGAATAGCTTTCGTGAGTTTTACCTGAACGTGGAACGGAGGAGTTGTTATTTTTTTTATTTAATACCAAATAAGAAATAAATTGTTTGTTTTCAGAAAAAAATGTATTTTACAATAATAGATTTATGTGACCGTACCGACAACGCACAGAGTTCTACCCCGCGCGTATACGCAGGGTAGAACGCTGAAATTTGGCATACAGTTTCTTGAGGAATTATAGCGAAGCACTAACAGATTTATAGGTAGATAGATAAAAATCTTTATTGCATAAGCAAAATAAACATCATAGGTAAAATGAAAACGAATCAGTAATACATTTGTAGGAATATACTCGTAGCTAATTGTAACTCGCAAAGGCAACCTTATCACTTGTAAGTGATAGATAGTATAGAGTGAAGCTTTATTCCCTCTATCTCATATAACGGAATAGTCTCAGAAAACCCAGTATTAAAACACTCCCTTCCATTCTCGTACTCTACAAAATACCTAAAATTGGATTTAGAAGATTTTTTTTAATTGAGTGCATTTTCTATTCACATACAAGATATCTATGAAAAGTGACGTATTATTCAAACATAAATAAATATATTTTCAACACGTTTGTAAACAAGTACCTTCAAGCTAATTAGCGAGGAAATTTCGTTCACGGAGTCGTTACCAACTGGAAATTTCTGTATATATATAGTCTTGTGCACACCAAATTTGGAAACAGTTGGAAAATTATCTTGTATACTAGAATGTCCTCTAGAGCCTCCTCCTCCTCCTTGCCTGTACAGTGTTCCATATATTGTTATATTAATTAAACTGTTAAATTAAGATGAAGATAATTGTCAAATACATTTACTTATTATAAAAATTCGGCCAATAATGAGTCGGTCGAAGGGCGATCGGGAGTTTCCTACCCATTTCAGGTTTGTAGTTTTACTCTCTCTGGTAAAAGATAAAGCACGGTGTAGAGTTCCACCGCTCAACAAAGTGGAAAAGTAGGGAGCGGCGTGTTAGCTTATAATAAACATATTTATCAAATTTTTATTACACTAACTTATTTAGTAATTACTATGAAAATTCATTCTCCATCCCGATATTATATCTGCTACTAGGTCCTTTTAGTGTGTAATAGACTTTAAACGGCTGCTCATATCGCGTGCCTATCGCATTATTCATTTTAGTTTATTTTCTTCGTGTTATTCAGAAGTTTAACTTTAACAAAGGTTAACGCTACAATGTCTACCGGAAGGGGTTCGTGACTGCGACGTATTGCAGTTAAATTGCTTATGCGAAACTTGAGGTCGGAGAAATATGAAATTTTAATGTTTTATTCTCTCAGCATGGCTAAAAACCTTACTTTAGTATTGTTATAGCGTTGCGTAGCGTTGTTAACATATCTTAAATTTTTGGTTATTTTTTATCGCTGTCTTATTATCAGATTAGTAATTGGTAGATAAAAGTCCAACTTTTTGAAGTTTTATGTTTTTTAGCTTAGAGATATTGTCTAATATATAAGGAACAATAGAAAAATTATTTATAGCAATACAAATTAAGTCAAGAAGATTCTTACATGATTATATGAGTTCTTCATTATCATTTTTCTGCAGCAATCACATATTTATATAAAATTTCTTCTTATAACGTGAGAAAAATACAAAATACTTCAAAGAAATCCATAAAGCGCAGATTATAAATGAAGTGTTTATAAAAAGCTCAAAACATCAACCTTTGAACTTAGAAATGTGTTTGACGTCGCTTTAGTTTTCACGCGAAGCGTAAAAGATTTATCAGATGCCAGGTGTTAGAGAAGGGCTTTGTAAACAACATACATACATACGGTTAAAAAAACTTTGAAAAGCTATTGTAACAAGATTTCATCGTTTGCACACCTCCACTAGAATAGAACAAAGCAATATTCAATTTGTAGTGACAATTTTCTTTAAGTGCCTTATAAAAATGAATAGCAATTTTATAATACGACGTGTATTGCTTCTATTGCTAGTGCCACTTGTCCAGGCGCTGAACAAACCTATACATATACATATTTATATCATTTTTATTTATGTTTACGACATATATATGAATAACGCAGATATAAAAACAAGAAAGTAGGAAATTCATTAATACGTTGGCAATAAACATTCATATTATTACCGCCACATTTGTAGAGGAGTAATAAATTCGTAATAAAGAAAGACGTTTCGGGGACAATACCTACCTACTTGAATAAAATACTCTCGTGTAATATTTTACGACAATTACTTCGAAACAAGCTTCTGATGGTTATTTATTTTCATTTGAGAAGTGATTTTACATCTTTATTTAGGGTGTGATAAAGTAATATACATTATGTATATAGATCTATTTATTTATTTTATCTATATTATTAATAAGTGTGTATTCTATCAATATAATCCTAGCGGGCGAAGCCGCTTGAAAGAAGATTAGCGTTATGTATATATTTTATAATGAGAATGTTATTTAGTGAGTGATTAAGTCTATAATCCAAATGTTGTGTGTCTATAATAAAACAGATGTTCAATTCTCATCGCTAAAACAAAAAAGTTAGCTATGAATAGTTTATTTTTATTCTATAAGAATAATGTCTCAAATTTGGGCCAACGCACGAAAGCTATTACAAATTAACCAATTTCCATATTTTTTTTCCTTTTTTTAATTTTAAAAGTAAATATTACAATTAGGTAAAGCTTTATGTTTTATTCCGCATATAGCAGGGTAGACAGGGAGAACCTAATGTTAAGACACTCTGTTTACTAAATTTTCAAGACATTACGTACCAAGCGGCCGCGTAACTCAACACCGCGCTTTGTCTTGGTACCAGAGTGAAGAGATGAAAATATTTTTTCAGTTCATCATTTAAAATCAAACGCTTCACCACCACGGTTGTGTGAAGAAATAAGTAAAATTTCTGTCTGGCCAAGTCTATTGAACAACGTTTCGAGAAGTTTTTATACGGCCGTTACAACTTTTATTGTTAGGACTGTCTGGAGGAAGTTCGCTACGCAAGCACTTCTCAGAGTTGTAAAGGAAATGGACATTTGACGAGAAACTCATGACGTCACATTTAGGCGAGAAATCATCACTAGTTTTACCTGCGACTTCTTCCTCGTGGGGAAATGGAAATAACTTGTTAAATTGAATTTCAAAGTAACGAACTTAATAAGAAAAACATCGCGTTTAAAAGCCGTAAATATATAATATAATTGAATATTTAACATATTCAATAGAAACGCCTAAATTCAATTGCTTTCTAATAAAGAATGAATGAGAAGCTGAGTCTCGCCTTCTTTAAAATCGCAGGGCACTCACCTCTCAATATGTAATGTCGTTGAAAATCTTTTTCTTTATAAATAATTAATTGATACCACGTACAATTTCCTGTAGAATTTTTCTGAACAAAAGCCTTTGTTGCTGGTCTCCTCCAGCTCGAAATAGTTTTGTTATATACAGGAGTATACTTGAACGGTGGTAAGGCACCCTTATTTTATGTTCACGCACTCCCTCTACGGCTTTTCGTTATAAAGGCAGAACGAAGTCAAAACAAAACGTATTCATTATCAATTTATAGTATAGGAAAATTAAAAGAGTTTTCTTTTTATTTTTCATATAAATGTATACGTGTGACATAGCTACAACTAGGCAATATGTGTTGAATACCAAATTAATAATTTATTATTAAAAAAATTAATAAATCATTTTAAAAAATATTAGAGTAGGTAAAGGTACCTAGTGTTAAGACCATTCTCCACTTTCTGCCCAATTTTCAAGATATTATAGGTTGAGTGGTGGAACTCAACGATCCCCTTAGTCTACAGATACTGAGCAGAGATATGCAAATAAATATAATCATCCCGAGTTCCCCTGAGATCGAACCCAGAACCATTTCGTTTACAGTCATACGATGGCCTTACATGAACTTTTTTCACACGATAGGTATATATATGAATGAATATAAGTGCACGTTGCCGAGCTTTTTAGTAAACTTCGTTAAAAATGGCACGATAAATTTCATCTCTTGTCATCCCTAATGAGAAATAATCTGTGAATGAGTAGAGTTTAATTTTATAAATGAAATATGGTCAAGAGATTTATTTTTTCATACGAGCTGTATTTCAATAAACATTTTTTTTGTTCTGTTTTTTCATAACGTCGTATTTTTTTACTTAAATTCAGTCAAAATATTATTTTAGAGGATTTGAATTAGCTCCTCTTGCTTACCGTTCAGATCTTAGCTCCAGTAAATGAAGATATGGGTACTTATCGACTGTTTCTTACTTATATCTTATAGCCATTACTACTTACATAATAGTTCGAATTTTAACTATAAGCAAGAGTTCCAACTCATTTAATTTTGCGAAAATTTCAATAAATTAATATTCTTAAAACATGGAATGGAAAATGTTTGAAAATATGAGAAAATAACCACAAAGGAGTTTTCGTTTGAAGTAAATAAGATATAATTAATGCCAATTAAAATTTGACTGTCATTTATGTTAATGTAACATTTATAGTACTTTGTGTATAAAAGCATATTTTAATTAGGCATAGTTAATGCTCTTATCAGTCTAAATAAATAAAAAATATATTTAACATGTTTTTAGCTTCACGTTGTATTTTGCACATATAAGCGTAATGCTCTCCGTTTAGTGTTAAGACACTCCGTTTCCATTAAAACAATTCCTTTCTCCTCTTTACGCGGGATTCTAGAGGCATTGTACGTTGAATGGGGAACCTCAACGCCTCACTTTGCCTCGTTACCAGAGCGAAGAAATAAAGTAAACAAATAATTCATTACCTCGAGTGGTAATCGAACTCACAACCTGTTACGTTTGCAGTCGCCCCGCATTGACTCTCCAAAACGATTTTCATCATTAAGAATATATATTTACTATGAAAAAATAAGAAACCAATGAAATATAAAATCTGTTCCCTGAATGAAGAACTTGAATTCACAACGTTTTACAATCAGACGTGCCACTGTACCACCATGGCCTTCTGAATTGAAACAAGTAATTGAGAAAATAAATAAAGCTTACTTAATTATGAGTAAACTTTTAAATTTAATGAATATTCTATTATTAATAGAAACAGTGCAGTTGACTTTTCGAATGAATTGAGTAATTTATTCTAGAAAAGACAGTATTATAATAATATTTTTGCAACAAAATGTTAAAAGCACTAGTGGAAAGCTTTTATGGTCACTGTAGTTTTTTCGCATGATAAAATGTAAATAACTAAGAGTTATGTATGAGACATGTTATAATAAAGGTAAGTATGACCGCAGGTACCTACAGTTTTCATTAACTTCATTTAATATGTATATACGAGTATATAGCCTTCGCCATTAATTAGACCATCCAAAATAAAAATATTGTTTTGAATAAGAAAAAGCAGTTTACCAGATTAAAACGTTCATCCTAATAAAATTTCAGCTTCATAATATTAGTATAGATTTTATATGTTTAAATATATTATCTTGGCGCTTTCGCATTGTGTTACATAGACAAAGGGAACTATAGGCTGATGATAGGATCGATTCCTACTCGAAGGATTAAGCATACTTCTTGATCTCATTGAATAAATAGGGTACTGTTAGTCAAGAAATGACTGAGAGTCAAATGAGTCTACATTGGGGGGAAAGTAAAGAATAAAGTGTGCAACCACTAGGTTTTTTTTTTGCACCTCATGAAAAAATGTATATGTATGTATGTATATATATGTATATTTATTGTGGACTCTTTCCTAAAAAATATAGAACGTAACATAAAATATTTTTTTCTATTCCAGTCATTCTTCTGGTAACAAATTACTTTATGAAATAACAGACCGGACTACCTCATAAGATTACTTTGCTAAGCTGATTATACAAATTTTATTATATAAGTAAAGTCTTCACAAAAAACAGCTTTCATAAATTTATTCAATTGCTGTGGAAATGTAAAAATCCGAAGAATAAACATTTTTTATTTTTGTTTCTGGCAATAATCGACATTGCATTAAATAATTTATATAAAATGTCAAATTCACTATATAATAACAGCGTTGGGCGATCCTGAATCCTGTTTTATTTACCATTGTTTAATAGTTTAAGCATTAAAAAGAAAAATATTTCCTATATATATATATACATATATATACACTTGCTACATCTTCCACGTGTTTTTATAGCTCCATTTTTTGAACTGGACGCTCCCTCCCGCGTATTGCAGGGTGGGAACCTCTGTGGGTAACACACCGCCCAAATTTCAAGACATTGCACGGCGACTGACGGATCTCAACGCCTCACTATCTCTTGTTACCGGAGCAAAGTAATAAAAATAAGTAGTTCCCCGAGTGGCAATCGAACCCAAAGACATCGCATTTAGGTCAGACTGCACCACTAAGACGGCCTCATTTCCCCTTTTATAGCGACATTAAAAAGAAAAATATTCCCTACGACTCTATACTAACAAAATCTTCAATTACTAAATAAGATTGTTTATAGCTTGGCATATAAAAAATATAAGCGCATCATAATTTCTAGTGTTTTCTTTACGCGTTCCAGCCGCCTGGGGTGTATAACAACGTCGGATTTTAACTAAGGGTGGTAACCGTCAATACTAGGGGTGCTTTTGTTTTTATATTAATGAACGATAATTGTTGACTCTACTTTGAAAATTGACTTTTTATAATAGTACGTGTGTTTTATTACGCTTAAATGTAATAATTGACATCATGTTGTAGTTGGAATGTAGTAGTAATAGCCTGATAGTATATTTAAACCGTGATTATGGGTTCGATTTCTCAGAAAATGTATTATGTACACCCTATGTTTTCTATACTTATTATTTTAAAGTTGATGAATTTGTTTACTTGAAATCGAAATGAAACTTAATAAGTAAAGGACTACGTGGCGCAATTGCACAGAGTCTGACTGTAAACGAATCTGTTGTGGATTTGACTCCCACTCGGGAACGATTTATTATTTTCCTTTCTTAGGACGAGGCGAGCCGTTAGTTCCGCCACTCAACATGCAATATCTCGACAATGAAGAAACAGAGTGTTTTAACACTAGGTTCCTTGCTATATGCAGGATGCAGTGTAAATCTAATTTAAGTCAATAATCATACCTCACATTCACATTTATAGAATACTTCTTCCCCTCAAACTTCGCACAGTTTGCCCCTGAGACCAAATTCGACGCGGTTAGCTGCGCTTGAAACCATATCAAAGTGACTATATTAACGTATAAAACGTTTATTTTATCTTCAAATATTTTCTCTAGGCAGTGCCTCCAGAATTTGGCGAAAAATGGGGAACGGAGTGTCTTAACACTAAGTTCCTTCCTTCTTCAAATATGAAAATAAGAAATGTAGTCATTCACTTGAGTAGGGATCGAACCCCCTAACAACGCGTTTACCGCTTGACTATCTTCCACTAAACCACGACGGCTCCATTACGATTATAACTAATAAATGAAAATAATTATAAGCAATGTAATTTCCATCCATATCCATTATTATTAACATGAAATAAACTAAACAAAAACATGATATTTCATCATTTTGTATCTAAACTAACAATAAATTTATTAGAACATCCCCGATTTCTACGAACCTATTCGGACCCCTCTGCCAATATAATGTGAAATTAGTTGTAATTTTGACCGTATTAAATAAAGTGAATTTGTCACGCAACTGTGTGGAGCTTATCGATTTATTACGCAAACGAAGACGGGGCAAAGTATTAGTATTAAAATGTCATATAATTTAATCTAAATAAGGCAATTACAAATATTCCTTAATCTTTTACAATCAGACCGTCGCGTCGTCGTTACGCAATAGCAATGCGTGTGAATGTTAACGCGATGGTTGTGAGTTCGATTCCCACTTGGAGCAATGATTATTCGATTCGATAACGGCTTTTATTTAAAACAAAATTATACTTACAAAAACTATAAAAACCCAAAGTAATAAAATATTCAATTCTAGAATAGGTACCTACTATAAAAGTAATTATCAAACATTAGAACGGGGAAGCGGTTTCACCGTCCTAAGTAAAGGTGACTGTTATGAAACTTAGAATAATTATAAATTCTAACCGCTTCACTCCACCGACAAGTGGGAACCCTACCTCCCCTTTTTGGTGGAACTTGGGTGATATTATTATCGACGTTAGACCGTTGTTTCATACTAGAACGTTTTACATACATATGTACATACTAATGTTGATGTATATATAAGGAAATAATTATTGAAGTTTTTGGGAAACTTTAGGAATGTTTTTTCACATTTCCTAGTGCTAGTAACAAAACAGATTAAGGCGTTTAGATCCGCCACTCAACACAATGTCTCGAAAATTGGGCGGCGTGTGGAAAACGGAGTGTTTTATCACTAGATTCCGTGTACCTACCCTATATAGGATGTTCTAAAAAAATATATATAAAAGATCCACTACAAATATATTTAAATATCGACGGAAGCCTAAGCTAGGCGACACGACGATCTGAACATCGATTGTTTTCACTTCAATCATTCCTTTACTGCAGAAACACCTGGTGCACTCCGACGCTAAGGACACGAGTATCTTTGAATACAGATTTGTGATATCTTAACTGGAAAATTATCTCAATTTGCATCGCCATTTTGAATATAAGCTAAGCTATAATATTCGTTAATTTTGTTATAAATGTTAGGCACAGTGGTAATTTATACATCGTTTTAAATTTCCTTATTCTATTATCATAATTTTTGATTGACTACCTATACTTTGATGATATACTATGTAGCTAGGACCTGAATAGTAGAGTTCTTCAGATGGTACTAATAAACAACTTGAGTTAAGGCTCAATTTTTTATAGCTTTAAGGCCTAAGGCTTTATATAGGTCTGGAAGCATCGTCTTGGTATAAAAAGCGAAGCGAAAGCGTTTATATAAGCCTAAAAATAAACATAGTGTTTATTGTCGTCTCTCTCTGGTGATGAGCCAAAGTATTGT
The DNA here is from genome assembly GCF_056956725.1 of Heliconius melpomene rosina. NCBI lineage: Eukaryota > Metazoa > Arthropoda > Insecta > Lepidoptera > Nymphalidae > Heliconius > Heliconius melpomene. The sequence goes on along the minus strand of NC_140406.1, from coordinate 9,674,996 downwards.
GTTGAGTTCTGTCACTCAATATGCTAATAGATGAAGCTAAAAAAATATACCTAGTATAAACAAGAACTCATAAAATGTGGTGGCACTATAACCGCGATGTCAGTCTTCAGTGACAGACAGGAGACAGCCGCGTACATATCAAGATGAAATAAAAAGATCGTTACAAGTTTTTTTGGGCATGTTTTTGTTTAGAAATAGTAGATTTTATTGCTATAAAAAGAAAACAATATGCTATTAGTTAATATAAAGGCTATGAAACCTTTTGAAGCCATCGTAGCTCTGTGGAACAGCGTGAGTGCTAGAGCGACGCATATGGATTCGATCTCCATTCATTATTATTTAAATTACAACTTATTTCATTAATATAAACAAACACCGTAAATTTAAATATTTTTTTCTAGCTCCACGATATACCCTGCACAGGGAACCTAGTGTGAAGATACTCCATTTCCCACTTATCACCGAATTCTGGATCACAAAGGTGTACATAAATTTATCTAAATAAACAACATCTATATTACCAATACTTATTTGATTTTAATTATACTAATGACCGACGTGCCAACAAAGCAACAACGTCGTGATATGTAAAGATTTCGCAATTAAACAGAGATATGCGTAGAATGGAGTGAATTACCAAAAGATTCTGTCTGCGATCTGGACGAAATGCTTGGGGGTTGAATAAAATAAAAAATAAAATTCTATCACAATCTATATACATCGTGATAGATATAAAAAAGTAATACTAATAACAACTTTGAATACTAACATCATTAATAAAAATAACATTTACGTATTTTCTTTGTTTCATAACTAGAGATTTCTCCGAAACATTTTATTTTCGCAGCAAAATCTAATATAATTACGTTTATACTCGTACAGTATACTATATTCGTATAGTGCTAGAACCTACTTGGCAGGTCACGCGATTTGATTTACATTTTAGTTAGATTAATTAAAGCGGTGACCTTTGGATAAAAGCTACCTATGCAGTACCTAGAGCTACATACATAAAGGATTGCCTTATCTCTATGTAAAAACCTTTTTATATCAGTAATATGTAACTACGCAGTTTAAATTAGTTTTTAGGGTTCCGTACTCAAAAGGTAGAACGAGATCCTTTTACCAAGACGCAAAACAACTACAATAAGGGGGCTCATATACTCGTATATCAAAAAGACATATTTTTACTCGATATTGAGAACGGTCGACGCTTATCTGTGAATATTTCACAGAATATTTAATTATATATTCATTTTATAAATAAGTAATTAAATTAAAATAAAACAATTATTTAATGGGGGCTTCCATATAACAAACGTGTACGGAATCCTTCGTGCGTAACTTAATTATATTACAGTATTGAGGTCATCCTTGCTCACCAGTAGATATAGTACTGGAGAAGTATTGGTTGTGGGTTCAATGAAATGTCTCTACATTACTTCATATCTGTCTAGCTCACTACACTCTACTTTTTACTTTTACATTTCAGAGATTTCGGTGTGAATGTAGTGTTAAGACACTCCTTTTTCCACTTTCCTTCAATTAGTTGGGTAGTTCAAGCGCAAAATCGCGTTTTGTCTAACCAAGTTAGGGAACGAAAGTGTTTATAAGCTTAAATGTTCCCCATATGAGGTCACCCTCAGCTAAAACGTATAAAGTCTATACTAATTTCTAATACGCCACGATGGCGTCTTATAGCTATGATTATATTATTTTTCTATGATATAAAAGTTTCGTATCAGTGATTTTTATATAACAGTTTGAAGTCAGGAATTTCGATTATGAGGAAGAACTGTTGTAATTGCTTTCATACAAATAATTTTCATCGTTATCTTTCAACGATTTTTTTAATAGTAAAGCCGGCCGAATGTGGGCGTTAAAAAAATGGTTTTCTATAAGAAAACTCATTTACCTAATTTTTGCCCTTTACGTCGTCACAGCGATTGTCCAACTGTCAGTAGAAACTAAGTAATATATTTTTGTAGAACCTAGTGTTAGGACACTCCGTTCCCAATATTTCATTTCCTCGAGTTCGAATCGAACCCACAACCTGCGCAACTCGTCATGAGTGGCCTCGATCATTTCCTAGCACCTAATCGTTTCTTCGTTTCAAGAACAAAGACAATTAAAAGTTAAATTAATCGAGTTCTTTTTTCATTAGCTTCAAGCTGTAAGATGGCAGAGGGAACTTTAGTGTTAAGACACTCCATTCTCAGCTTTCCACCAAAATTTGTGACATTGCATGAGTGAAAAAAAAGAACGCCGCGCTTTATTCAGTAAATGTACATATGTATGTATGTATTTTTTAAAATTAATAAAAAAAAAATAGTTGTTCCCTATTATCAATTTATAAAAAAATATAACAAACTAAAATGGCCACTGTTTAACTAAATCAATAGTTCGCTGACCTACACTAACTTTTAAAAAAAATCGCACACCCCCTACCCCTACTCACACATGAATAAATTAAGTGTACGACGTAGGGTGGGATATTCGTAAGGGCAAAATATTGATTCATACCAAAACGAAGGGCGCCATTTGATGATCTCCTTTTAATTGTACCGTCAAGTTTTCAAGTTGAATACAAAATGAATGATGAAGACTAATTTTTAGAGGACAATTGTGTTTATAATTGTTTTTTTTGTGTTTATAATTGTTTATTTTGTGTTTTTGGTGTTTGTTATTGTGATAAGATGTGTCGTACATTTTGTTTATTGTCTACGTCTACGTTTATAATTATTTATATGTAAACGTAGATTCTAGCATTTAATTGTATTGTATTACTTTAGAGGCTATCATGGTGCAGCAGCGCAACGTCTGACTTTAAACGTAGGTTGTGGGTTCGATTCCTACACAATGGAATGGACCGACACACAAAGTTCCCTCTCCTACTCTTCTATATGCTAAAGCGTTTAACGATATTTTTAATTTGGCTAAGTACAAAATTTGCATTAAGATATACGCAGATATTTTAGAGGATAATACATTTTTTTAAATATTTCTTATTTAGTAGCATAACTGGAAGTTGAATTTAAATTATTAAGAAAATATTGAAATGAATATGTCTTCGTGACGCGTGTTCATTCCAAATTATCCCCTCGCCACACATGTCGCGACGGTCGGTAATTTACGTCTCGCTTGTAAAATTTACCGTCAATACCAACTTGCTTAGTGTCTGTTGTCTATACATAAACATAAATATAATGTAGTGTTTCTATTTATTTACTATCTAATTTAGTACAGTTCTATATACAGACAGATAAAGAAATTAACAGCAAGAAGTTCTCGTGACACAGTGGAAACAATGATAGAATGTAAACCTGATGATTGTAAATTCGATATCTACTCAATGTAATGAATAGGTATATTTAAATTAAATTTGTTATTTCTTGAATATCGTAATAGAAGAGTTTTCATCACTTAAGCCAGGATGCTTCGAAATTCTACACAAAACGGAATATCTCAATAATATCTACATTTTTGTATTGTATGAAAAGCCACATTTCATACCTTGTATAAGAAGAATAGAATAGAAGCCTTACCAGACGTAATCAAATACGTCTCCGAGCATGACTCAGGCCTATCTGATTACACGGCTTTCTTGGGATTATCGAAGTTGTTCGTGTAATAAATATATATTTTGTCTTTGTAATATCTCCTTTAGAATGTTATTAAGAAATATTGATTTATAATAATTGATAGTTTCCGACAACTACGGCCTCAGTCTGTCAGATTAGAAAAAGTGCGGCGATAGACTTAAGAAAGGAATTTTAAAGGTAGAGAGCTACCTAGCTCTCTTCCTTTCACTAGCCTTAGTGTGACGATCTCTTTGTTAAATAAGTAGAGTATATGAAGATACCGAAAAACCTTATTAAGACTGCCTGATTAAGTGCTTAATAAAATTATATTTTTTTGGTTGATTTTCTTAAGCACACAGAACTTATAGATTGATTATATTATATAACTTATATTAACCTATCTACTACTAATATTTTTATGTACCTATAAATAATTATTAGCGTTCTATTATAAAAATAATGAAAGTGTTAAAAGATTTAGTGAGCTACCACAGCGTCTGACTGTAATCACGGCGGTTGCAGATTCGATTTTCACTCAAGGAAATGAATTATTATTAACATTTCATCGCTATGGCCAGGAAGCATAGCACGGTTAAATTTCACCACTTAACATGTTATGTATGGAAACTTGAGCCGAAAAGTGAGGAACGGAGTGCTTTGACACTAAGTTCCCTCTGTCTACCTTGCTATATACGGGATACAGCGTATAGCTCAGAAAATAATTTAGCCTTGAGATTACACGATAATAAGGATTGAGAAAAACACAGCGAGTGCTAGTTAAAGACAGTAAATCATACAAAAGAGCGCCCATTCTTAAACTATAGCGACATTGTTGGAATGTAATGACTAGAACAATAGTGTATTCTTTCATTCCAAGACTTTTCTTTAAAGATGAATAATTCGAACTCTTTGAAGCGCACGGTAAAGCTTTTTGCTTTAAGTTTCCCTAGATTTTGAAGTAGTAAAATAATATACATATTTATGCTGAATGTGGTTTGGTTTTCCTTTTCTACTATATTTAATTTAAATTAAAATTAAATTAAATCACTCTGTATCCCGCACACACCAGGTAACCTAGTGTTAAGACACTCCGTTCCCCACTTTCTGCCGAATTCTGGAGGCGAAGTCGCGCTCAAGCCGGTAGTCTAACAATGGTGTTGGACATCGAGAAGCTTGTATAATTCTAATAATTGCTCTAACCACAGGAGTACAAACTGTTCTACCAGATGCCTTAGAGGTGAAATGACAGTGGCTCATCGAGTTTGACAAAAAAATTGTTAAATTACTTAAGTTTTGGATAATTTAGTTGCATTTAGTTAGTTGTTTGTTTAAGTAAAATTAAATTAGAGAAAAAATTGTATAAAGATATTTTTACTTCCATATTAATTACACCTGAGTTGTAAATTTTCCCAGTGCTGTGTAACTCTGATTGCTTCAATACGTGCACCTGATGCCGACATCTTTCACCCTCTTTTAATAGATTTTCTCATTAAATCATCTGGTCTAAGTGGTTTTAATTATGGCTTCTCTACCAAGATTATATCCACACTGTACAAAAGTATTTTCATTAAAAACACAAAGTAAAATTACCATTTTTACATTAATTAATTTTTGAAGAGAAAAGTTTAACTAAATCTCGAGATTTTCACAATAAGTTCTTTGGATTTTACGTTTGTTACCCTCTTGCTACCTGCAGCTTCGCTCTCGTGGTCAAATGGAAATATCTAACAGTTTTTTATGATCCATGACACATCATACGTATGACACATAAACGATTAACGCCAGGCTCACGGCGTATCCCGCACACAGCAGGGTAGGCTCTAGTGTTAAGTTTCCCACTTTCCGCAGAAATGGCGGAACTCAACATCGCACTTTACCTCGGCACGAGAGTGCAGAAAAGAAAATATAAATTTAAGTAAGTAAATATTTAATTTCCTTCAGTGTGGATTGAACCCACAACCAGTCTGGTATATGTTCCTCAAAAAGTAACCTACATATTGCTTCAAACACCTCTTCACTCTAAACGTCCCGTAAAAATCGGATCAGCTAAATTTTAGCTTTAAAATTGTATGTTTGAATTATAGTATCGTATAAATAACTATACATTTGCACGTGAAAACCCAAGGTTATTTTTTGTTAGGCTTACCAATGTACAAAGAAAAGTTATCCTGCTCATAATAAACAAAAAATAAAATTCGTTGAATATTTCTAATGCACTGTACAATTTACAGAGCAATGCAATTAAAAGGAATAAGGCAACTGGCTCTATAGGCGAAACCCAACGGAACCAGGGCTATCGATAATGATTTTGCTTGAAGATTCCTCTTTATTTCCACACATCTTTCGCAAATTTTCGTATTCAAGCAGTCTCGTGAAAATAAATTAACAATAATTTAAAAAAAAAAATTTGAAACTGTAAAATATGATAATTGATATTTAACTTTATTAGATTGTGATTACAATTAAAATCTTACAATTTCTTTATTTATATAACTTAGCTTATATTTGTCAATAACAAGGAAGGGCGTTGTCAGCCATCACTAACAAGTTAGAACACATTGTTCGAAGTCATCGAGTTGTGAAGAACAGTCATGAGTCATACTCTGCGTGTTGTATGGCGTAAACACTATTACCTTTTAATATATTTTTTTCCCTGGTTATATTTGAACTGTATACATTAATTATTTTAATTAATTTTCAAAATGTAACCAAATTACTAAAATAAAATATTTTAATTACTTTGCTTCTACCCTGATAACGCATAGTGTCATACTAAATGGATCAAAAATCAAAGAAATCATGTACAATTTTCAAGACAACTAATTTTAACTTTTCCCTATCTTACCTTAACTTTGAAAACCTAAAGTTAACTAGAGTAAAACACGACTAAAGCACCGACAAGCACCAGTTTTGTATTTATAGTCCTTTAGTTATTACTTCGGTAGCCCTACAAGCGTGTACGTTTGCCGGTCGGCCGCCCCCGTGCGAAACTGTAGGTACTTTAATTGGAGCCGTCCGTCCGGAGATGGAAAGATAGATAGATGGGAGGTATAAAGGCAGGCAACCATTATCTCCATTCGTGCCCTAAAATTTTTGAACCAATTTAATACTAAATGTGCATTTTATATGACATTTTAGCATAGATGTAGAATCTTACGATTTTCTTTTTTTTTTTCATTTTCCATCTGTTTTAGAAAAAAGTGCATTTTGGGTGCCGCACTTTAAATAATACATGTACTCGTATATCAATATTAATATTCTTCTATTTCAATTTGTGTCTTGAGTTGTTAAATATCGAATCGTCCACCATTATTTGTGGAGAATCTAAGAATTAGCAACGTTTATTCCGTCGATTTCTCCGTCATCTGTGGATTGATTTTAAAGATTCTAAACTGATGATTAAAAATATAATTCTCAAGTGGTTAAGTTGTGTCTTTCTACTTGCTTATAATTACTTATATATTATGGAAAGATTAATAAGTAAAATTAATAACATTGTAGCTAATAGCTATTACCTGGAGAAATTTTAATTTTTAACGGACTTCTAAAAGCTTTTGAGCGCCTCACCTCAAGAGTTTTTTTGCGAAAATCTACAAAAATAAGAAATATATACTTACATAATATAATATGACGATGCTTTGGTTTATTTAAGTTTTATGAAGGAATTTGGATTTCTGTTTCCTTTAAAGAAACTTGTGAATGGGAAGTTTGTTCCACATTCACGCACATAGATGAATCTTTATAGTAAAACACATAGGTTATATATAATTTATGTAAAGATTTTGTACATATTTGGCTATAATATAATAATTACTTAAGCCATATGAAGCCATGTTTGGGTCGCTAGCGTATTATAATATTACGCAGTAGGTTTTATTCAATTGAAACTTGACAAATTATTTCGCAGTAATGCCCAAAGACGTAGGATTCGGGGGATTGAATTGGAATTGTTATCCCTTTTGATGTTATGTTTTGATTAAATACGTTTTTAATTTGCGTTCTCAATGTACTTTGTTGATATTTTCGATTCACCCTATATTCCTCGAATAGGGTATGCGGGGTAGGCAGAGGGGACCTAGTGTTAAGACATTGCAATCCCTACTTTTATCTCAAATTTGAACGTTTCGAAATAGTTCATTCTCGCTAGTGGGAACCGTACCCACAACCGTCGACGCAGAACCATTACCTCATTGCCTCGACGGCCTCATCATTTTATATATAAGTGATATCGAACATTATACATAATACTTATATAATATATGTTGTATAACCACATCAAAGGGTTTTTTGTCGAGTGGTTAATTATTTCTGTCCAACAGCTCTACAATGGATAAAGTATACTTTGGTTTATAGTTTATTAATTTAATTTAATCCCGCACATATTAATAAGAATGGTAATAATATTTAGATAGTATAAGAAATTACGAGTATATTCAGACAAAAGCCAGGAAAAACCGTCTGTTTTGCCTAAACTAAACTAAAAGTCATTTTAAGCGCATTATTGCATTCCGCACAAATATTCCAGCTTCCCAACAAAATGAACAGAATTTTCTATTGCATATCCCCGAGACGATATTATAAGGTACCTCACGATATTACGTTAGTTGAGTATGGCGTTTGCGTTTTAAGTGTCTTTATAAAATGCGGTTCCTTATTTTATAACCAGACCAGAAGCTATTTATACAATACAATTCTATTCTTGAGAATATTTTATTCATGACAGTTTGCGTGATAACTTTTATATGAGCTCTAGAATTCCCTGTGAAACAATCGGGCACGTTGAAATATATTAGCTTTTTAATAATACATACATTTTACGTTACTTTATAATACATTAGGTTATTGTTTTTATTATTTTATATTTCTAAGAAAGCATCTATCTGGCAGAGGATTTAGTGATAGATCACTCTATTCTCCATTATCTACACGTTTAGCAATGTGGTCCTAGGAAAAGCGAAATGCTCGGAACAGAACACGATGGCGGAGCGCTGTGGAGACCCTCTGCCCCACCTAAGCATGACAATAAACCAAGTAAGTCATGAAAAAAAATTAACTGAGGGCGAGGATATCAGGAACGCGATGCTAGTCTACCTACAGCCAATTAAACTTTATCGACACAATATTAGCTTTCAACAAACAGTTATTGTTAATAATGGAAAATATTTCAAATTTCGTCTATTGTTAACGCATACCATTATGCGGTTGATTACAGCCAGCGTGGAAGCCATTTGAGCGTTATGAAATTTAATGTGCGGCAGTTCACAATTAATTCTAACTATGCGTTCTGGTTAACCATATCAACCAAAGCTTTTTTTAGCTTCACACTATATTCCGCATTTAGCAGGTAGATTGAACCTTCCACTTCCTTCCTTCCTTCGAACACTTCCGTTCCCCATTTTCCATCAAATTCTCGAAACATTGCGTATTGACGGAACAAAAAAAATGATAATATTAAATATACCATTCCGTTCCGTTCCGTTCCAGAATGGGAATCAAACCCTCAACGTTAATAGTCGCTTGAACCCCTACGCCTATTTGTTGATACCCATATATTTTTTAAGAATTTGTTGATACCTATATTTTTTTAAGATTCACGCTACATCTCGCAAAGCAGGATAGGCAGATCGAACTTAGTGTAAAGACACTCCGTTCCCTACGCAACACCCAATTTTCCAGACAACGCGAGATTATCAAGAATATTTGGGAATTTATAAAGTTGAAATGAATTCTAATATTTCCTATGTATGTAATTTGTACGTACAATAATTGCAAAGTATAAAGCGAGTGTTTTAGCTGATTAAACAGGAGTAGTGGCAGGTCGTAATGAGTCAAACCGCGACGCCACCCTCCCTCTTTTCATATATACCTATATATACCTATGAAAGGAAGACATTCTTAGACGAAGGCAATATATCGCCACATTGAATTTAAAGCAAAATCAACATTTTAAATAAGGTTGCAAATTTTGTATGAGATAAAATAATTTATTGAATTTATTAAGCATTTTAGAACAGTATTTGAGGCCAGTTGTAACGCAGGCACACAAGCGTGCGACTCTAAACGCGACAGGTTGTGAGTTCGACTCCCACTCGTGAAAATGAAACACAGCGCGGCATTGAGTTTCGCCACTCAACACGCAATGCCTTCAGAATTTCGTGGAAAGTGGAGAACGGAAGTGTTTTAATGGGAACGTAATGTCTTAACACCTAGTATTATGTGTTTGATCACTATTGGGGACTCTGAGTTATTTCGATTATCTACTCAGGTAAGATACTTTAAATACAGGGTCCGAAGAGAAAATGGAAAAAAAAATGTCTCTCTGCCCACTCTGCTATACAAAAGAAAAGAAAATATGGTAGGTATTATTATTTGTAAATTATATTTTAAAATGATAATTTACTTTTAATAACACACCTAGGCCTATTATGAACCTAATTTCATTGAAATGCCTTTATATATTTTTATTAATGATCTTATTCATAAAGAAACTTTTATATAATAAAAGAAATGGTAATAAATCATCAGAAAATGACGTTCACCGTTTCCCCCTGTTAATGGTTATTTGACTAAATAACATTAGTCAAAGACTTTTCATATAATATTGTATTGTTTGTTTTCTATGAAAATTTATTAGGAAAATGGAAAATGTATGTGTTTTAGTATGAATTGATTACTGTTTGATGTATGTTTATATTTTATTTTAATATTAAATACATATTTGGCGCAGCGATATAAGGTATGAGTGTAAACGCAACGATTGTGACTTCGATTCCTACTCGGGGGAAAGAGTTATTATAGTTCCCTCGCCCTGATAACCAAGAACACACCCGAATGCATAATCGAATGCATGTCTTGAAAATAGGTCGAATTTCGATTTAAACGAGACTGAGATATTAAAAAAAAACAAGTATGGAGAATAACTGTGTTAACAAGAAACGAACTGAAATTTTAGAAATACTGATACGAGAAACAAATTGATAAAATATAATTTACCCACACTTATTTCTATGTGAAGATTAATATCATTTTACACAAATATAAACCAGAGATCAGCGGTTACAGCTTATAATATTAAATTGTGTACTTGAAAATGATATGTAAATTATTATATAATTATTTAAATTATTTTATTCACAGTCTACCTCCCTACAATATATCCTTTGTTAAGAATCAGAATGCGTAAACTAGCATTGTGTATTAAACGTTAAAATTTAGATGTTAGAATATAGAAATGAAAGTATTAGTATATAATATTTTTTTAGCTTTTTACTATACCGAGCTAGTGTTTAGACACTCCGTTCCTCACTTTCCATCCGGTTTCCGAGACGTTGTGAGCAAAGGAAATCAATCATTGCGTTTGGTCTTGTTACCAATGCGAGGAAATAAAAATATTTTTTTTCCCCGATTGGGAATCGAACCCATAATGTTTACAGGCTAATGCTCTTTCTTCTATTTCATGTGTGGTTTAGTACAATGACGTAATAATAAATCACTCCCATTAAGTGCTGAAGTAAAAGCTGTCTATTTGTACTAAAAGCGCGGAAGAACAAAAGCTTCTCGCTTTCATTTTTTTCTATGCCTATACCACTTATTGGGCAGGGTATAATTTAAACAAAGATTTCACGCTATTTTAAACTATAAATTTTTTTTTTATTATTATTTAATGAAATTAAGTATTTTTAGAGATAAAAATAGACACAAAGGTATCTATTACCTCATTAAATTTGCGCGTATAATGTAAATAAATCATAATTTTTATATATACCACGTTGTTTTTAACACAGTTACTTTTGTATAATATGTATAATAGTGCATGTTGTAGAATGACATAATTGACTTTTCATGTTCTCTTTTTAAAACCTTCTGTAAATATTCAAATGAAATATATTGGGAACTCTGAAACAATAAATTAATAATAGTAAATCTTAAACGCGTTAATAACATTGTGAAATAAAATCATTAAAATTTGTATATTTCATTAAATTTATGATACAAAAGTGGCAAAAATATGTAGATTGCTTCATTCACAGTCTAGTAAACTGCTCGGCATGCGTCAGTTTTAACGAGAGCAAGCGTGAAGGTAATGTATCGAATACATACACACCGGAGACTTAATTTGCGCTAACAGTGACAAATTGTCAAAGCCTTGTATGGGAAAGCGAATTGAAAAGGATTTTTAGGGGAAAATAGTTTTTTGGGTGGTTTAAAATTATATACAATAATACAAATAATACTATTTATCTTCTATATTGCTTATAAAAATTTAAAAGCCCATTATGGCGCAGTGGGACAGTATCGAACTGTGAACCTTATGGTTGTGAGTTCCATTTTCTACACAGAGATACGAATTATTTTTATTCAACCGCTCTAAAATCTGGCCTTGACCACTCAATACACAATATCTTTACTCTTCCTTCGAATTCAGGTGAAAAGTGCAGAACGGAGTGTATTGGCACTAGATTCTCGCTGCTTACCGTGCTATACAGAATAAATGTAGAGCTGATAAAAAAGTAAAGGCTGTGCATCATTTCAACCTTTCTTGTACAAACCTTACTTTATCCAACATCACAGTTAGAAGCTTTGAAAATATTTGTGACACACTAAATTCCAAACGGTATTAAAAATTGTACATATCTATATATATAAAAGGACTTGTCCTCACTGACTGAGGTAAGACGCACGCACAGCCGTAACCGCTGATGGTATGAACATGAAACTTGCACAGATGTTTACTTTCATAATTTGGACATCCACTAAGAAGGAATTTTGAAAAATTTTAACCCTAAAGGGGTGAAATAGGGGTTCAAAGTTTGTATGGAAAAAAAACTAAATCGGCACCGATTTTTTTTAAATTTGAAATTTAGATTTTTAAAAGTATTTAATTGAACACCTGTTTTATCGTTTTTTAGAATTCTTTCCCTAAGGGTGCAAATAAGGGGTTGAAAGTTTGTATGAAAAAGTCTTAAATCGCCACCGATTTTTATAAAATTTCATATTTAGATTCTTAAAAATATTTAATTGAACATGTGTTTCATGGTTTTCTAGAATTTATCCCCTAAGGGTACAAATAAGGGGTTGAAAGTTTGTATGGATAAATCTTTAAATCGCCACCGATTTTGATAAAATTTGAAATTTAGACTCTTAAAAATATTTCATTGAATACATGTTTCATGGGTTATTACAATTCTATCCTAAATACGCAAGCGAAGCTGCGCGCGTCCGCTAGTATAGTATATAGGTATGTGGTACCGTGCGTACAAACAAATATTCGAACAATTTTTAGTAGACATTTCTCAGTTTGTCAAACAAAAATATTATTGATATATGTACATACATTGTAGGTACATACTAAAAAATGTGAATGTTTTTATTTTGACAAATATAGAGCTATTTTTCTTAAAAATTAAATTTTAAGCAATTATAGAGTAAGCAAATAATATTACGTAAATTACTATTTTTTAAATTTTACAACACCATAATCCATAATTTATTATTATATTTGACATTTCCATGTCTGAAAATAATTTTCCAGTTTGTTATCATCATATTATTCATTAACTCAAATTTAGGACGAAATACGCAATTTTCCATGTACATTTCCGGAATACGCCGTACAAGCTTTATCATGTTACGGAGGAAAACGTTAGGAAATCAAATAAAAGCTCAAATGGTCCTGCAATTGAATTTTCACTACTCGAGGGAGGGTGCAGGGCGGAAACGCAATGCAACGGGCCCCTTGAACAAGTGTGCACCTTACTAGAAAATCTCTAAATATTCTATCAAATCTTTTGCTGTTTGGATTGCCCAGAAAGGAGCTAACTCGATTCAAATTCGATTTAAGTAGAGGATTTAACTGTTTATCTATTGAATTCCATGATTTAATTGAAAGTACTTCAAACATAGATTAATTTGTATTTATTTTAATTTTTTATTGTCTTAGCTCACTCCCTAGAAAATGCTTCCGAAAATGCAGACTCCAAGTTATTATAATTGAGTTAAACAATAAAAGTTCCATATTAGAATTTAAAAGAAAACATGAATCAAAAACTCGTCACATTATTGTAATATAATAGTAGAGACAGTTATTTCAGAAGCAATGTTCGGGATAGCAGGTATCCCAATACATATCCCAGTACATAAATGCTCTATAAAAACATAATCATTCTCTACTTCAATATAATAATTATATAAAAGAACAGTTTACTTAATTCAAAATATCGAACATCAATTTTGTCATCTACAAATATCGTAAATAAGGAAAAATATTTTTAATCTGTAAAAAATCTATACAAGTACTTAGTATTTCTTAAAACACTCATTACTTTGAATAGAAAATTATAAAATTAGAGCGTATCGCAATGCAGTAAATACTTACGTAAGTTGTTATAGCGGACAAAAACAAACACCTTCCTGTACTAAACCAATCGAATAACAATATCACAAACAAAACTAAATATAAACAGAATAACAGAACGAACAGCACATGAACACAATATGAGAGAGAAAATTCGAAAATGTTTATTGCACTTCGGAAAAGATCGCGTTAATATTTATTGCATAGGACGTACACCCTCCACGAGGGTTGGCGAGTAACTAACTGAAAGGGTAGCTCGGGCTTGGGGTAATATAGGGTGAGAGGGGGCGAACAGACTGCCGGCTGAATGGGACCGAGCCGTCGCCATTTTCGTTCCACTATGTAGGTTGTATAGTAATAAACGACTCACTTTATTAAGTTTAAACAAACTTTGTATAGTTTGAAAAGGGTTTCTTAAGCTGTTTTATGATGTTCACAGATCGTTTATAAGGACCTGAGATATGAGATTACTTTGCCTAAAACACTTTGATGTCTTTGGTCTTTGGCTAACTTCATATGGAAAGTATAGTAAGGAAGGGTCACTTCTTATACAGACTACACATAAAGACTACTCACACTAATTTATCAAATGTTTTATTAATATAATTGTACTCAATTTCTGATGAAACTCTCCTCATGAAACACAATATTACAAAAAGTACATACTAAGCCGTACATTGAATGCATTGTTCTTTTATATATGCACAATGATGAACCAATTATTGAGGTTTATCCTTTCTGCTCTCATTTCTGCTTGTTCTCATTTATGTATTGTTATATACAAAAAAATACAATTTTCTTTTAAAATTTATAATATTTCAAACATTAAACATATTTTTTTAATAAAAAAATAAGTAGTTACAATTACAATGAAGTTATAATCAAAATAACAAAAGCTATTAAAAGTTTTGAGGAAATTGCAAATCTTCGCTGGGGGCAGCGGAAATAAAAGATTGTTTAATTTAAATGCATTGCCTCACCAGGCGAGAGGTTGCCGGGCTTCCCCGCCCTACTTGAGAAACATTGAATTAAAATATACAATTCTATTCTACGTTTAAGGTGTGAAAAGTTATCTGTATGGAACCGACGTAAGAGTTTTTCTTGAAAGGATAAGTTTCCGTTTCCGAATATAAATATTTCTTTCTATTTTCAGGGATTTTGTGTTATCGATATTTACATAATATTATGCTTTTGTAAAATTGAAATAATGGAAAAAATATCTAAAATTGACATTGTTTTTTCGAAATATTCAAAGTTAGTGAAGCCAGTCGTGGCCATAAGCTGTGGCCCACAACACACATGCGAAAGTAATGCACATCGAACTCACAACCGTCGCGTTACAATTACCGTTGTGCCATTGCTTTACGATGGTGTCAAAGCTACAATTTGGCTTGCCAAATTGGGCTACAAATGCACAACCATCGCGTTCACAGTCGTACACTGTACCAATACGCCACGATAGCTTCTACTTCTACCACGTCACAATCAGTTTTTCATGTTTAAATATTCCCTAGGGTATGTTTGACCCCACAACTATCACGTTTGCTATCCTGTATTTACCCGACACGCCCTAACTCCTGTATGACGCGACGGTGGCTATGGCAATGCTTTTAATACATTTACTTTATAGAAACTGTTTAGAAAAGCTAATTGATTTTATTAAATTAGGTAGTAAAAAAATATAATACTATTAAAAACAGATTTTTGGTAGTTCGTACGATGCAAATTTGCTTGTACATCAATATACCTATTATTTAATAAGATTTAAATATCTATTTATAAATGATGTTTTTAGTTAGTTGTCTGTAATTTAGTAAATGTATAGTTTTTATCTAGGGGCATGCAATACTTATTAAGTTAATATCAATCTATTTAGAAAGAACGCCCAAGATGATATTATAAATGGTTGTTTTCTTTTTTATTTTTCAGGATTCATTTTTAGCCGGTAAAAATTGTGTGGGTGGCACCGTTTTGTTTTTCATCTCATTTGGGCAAAACGAGACGAATTCGTTTTTAATTAGGTATTCAAACATAAATTGATTGTAAATCATATTAAGCTAGAGTGCTTGTTTCTCCATTGCTTAGTTTTACTAGCTATCCTTATAAATTATCATCGATTATCGTGGCGCAGGGGCACAAGTGTGCGATGACGTAAATGTGACGGTTGTAGATTTGATTCCCGCTTTGGGGAATGAAATATTTAATATTTTTATTTCCTCGCTCTGGTAATAAGGCAAAGCGCGGCGTTGAGTTCCACCACTTAACAGGCATGTGGAGGAAATTTGGAGGAAAGTGGGGGAACGGAAGTGTCAAAATGGGAAAAGAAAATTATCACATTTTATAAACAATGGCAAAATAAGCAAGATAAATTTCTTAAATGTTAATCGAACGGCCCCTTAGGATTAATTTTCGTTATCCATCATAATATAAGTATTTCACTATAAGAAGGATGTGAAAATGACAATATTTATATATAAAAATATAAAACCTTACAAGTTACTTTGCTATATTGATAATATTTAAAAATTGAAACATTTCGAAACGAAAAGTGAAAACCATGAATACTAATTCTTGAAAACCGAACAAGTAAAAAGTTTATCTTTTACTTGTTCCGTTTAGGAATTAGAATATAAAATTGTAAAGAAAAGCATATTCATATAAGCAAAAAAATATAAATAAATAGAGATTGTATGTATATACAATTACAAAAAAATATATATTAGACAATATAATAAAAAATATAATTTTCTTCATTCTCCATTACAGGAATAAATTACATAAGAATATTAACTTTAGTAGAATTTATATTTTGGGTACTATTCCAGTTTCTATTCCAGTACAAACAAAGTACCGCACTTTGTCTATACTTTAAATGTTCCTCGTCAATCAATCAATCCAACTTCGTTTAGTATTTATAGAACTATATTTAATTATAATTAAATAACAAAAAAATCACAACGAACTCTATTTTTGATTAAATTATAAATACTTGTCTATGAATTGCTAATGCGAAGTATTGACAAAACGTCGTTTTGTTTTGTTATTATCTGTGACTCGAATAGTTTCGTTTTGAGTTTTTCTCTTCTCCGCCGCTGTGTTTGCACTTTAATTTTATAAAATTTGTTATAATTTGTTATGAACGGTATGTTTTATGTGTCATAAAAACATTTAAAATACTCTTTACACTCGTTTCTACTTCATTAGTTTGTTTATAAGTGTATTCTTCGCTTAACATATAAGGCACCAAGTATTGCCAAGATTTATGAACTACTTCACCATTTGTTATTTTTTGTTATATTTTTATTATAATAAATTCAGGTACATGTTTAATGCCTTGTATTGTGATATGTGCCATTTTCGCTCTCCCTTTATCCCCACATTGATTTTTTATTTCAGGTTATTATCGACCTGTCAAGTAGACATTTTTTCGTCAAGCTGTCTCCGCAAATTCGCAAAATAGGAGACGAAAACCCTTTCAAGTTCTCTAGTTTTATATCGAATCTGCCACCTATAGTAAGTATTTATCATTACACGTGTTGTTAAACTGACATTTTCTTGTTAAATCGTTAGTTGCTTTTATAAATATACACTAACACAATACCATGGATTTGCTCGCGTGGGTGTGCTTGAAAAATCGAAACATGCAAAATGAAATTTATGAATTCCAAAAAATTCCATAAATAACATAATATATGTGTAACTGCTTAATTACTTGCATAATTGATGTTTATAAGTAATGTTTTGGAAAATTTAACAATAGCCTATTTAGCCTTGTTTTAAAGTTCAAAAGAACGTGAAACATGTTCTGATACGACATTATTAAAGAATAATATTAGTACATAGTAGCTTTAACATGTTTTCCTTATAATATTACCTAATATATTCTATATATAATTACAACTTTCATTGTTTAATTTAAGTATATATACAAGTACTACTATAATAAAAAAATAATAAAGGCTTAACATACATTAGTATGTTGAGTATAATTTAGATCTCTCTGAATTTTTATTTTTATATTTGTTGTAATTTGAATACATATAATCATTTTTTTTTAAATTTTGAATGGCTGTCAAAATTAATGGCCGTAATGTTAACAGACCAGCAAAAATTGCTATCATTTCCATATTATAAAATTACTTTACCCGTGGCTTCATCCACTTGGACAAAAACACTTTTTACAACATTTTTATTGTTACTTCAAAATTATGGATTATAGCATGATGTATTATAGGCCTCATACGGATTATCCAAAATATAAGAATTTTCCAATAGTTCCTGAGATTAGCATTTTCAACGAAACAAACTCTTCAGCTTTATGATATTATAATTATTTAATCTTATAGTCTAATCCAAAAACACATTAATTTCAATAAATCTAGAAATTATAAATCTTGCGGTGCAAGGGCACAAAATGTGACTAAATATGACAAATTGTGGGTTCAATTCCCACTTGAGGAAATTAAACATTTAATATTTTCATTTCTTCGATTTGGTGTCAAGGCAAAGCATAGTGTTGGGTTCTGCCACTCAATATGCAATGCCTAAGGCATAACCCTCCTTTTGGGCTTTGCCGCAGCCATATAAAAATGAACCACAAAAGACGGTCTTATCACAAAATCAGAAATTACTTCAGACAATTTTTTAAATAGGAGATTTGTGTTTTGATAAAGTGTGGGCGATGTAAAAATACTTACATCGAACCAATTAACGTAAAGTATTATCACATACATAGCCTTCCTTGATTAATATATGGAAAATATTTTTTTCAATTGGAATCAATAATTCCTGATTGTGCAAACAAAGAAGCTGTTGCTTTAAGCTTTATATGATTACTATAAATTAGCAATTTTTCTCAGGCATTATTTCAGTGTAATCATAATTGTACACTGGATTCTAATACATATTTATTAATGTAATCTATACAAATAATAAGAAAGTAAAAATGGTGTGTCTATACATTGAATATATTTACAAAATATTAATTGAGGGAGTTTTAGGAACAGTAATAGAGCCCAAATTCACAAGATAAAAATTGTCTGTTTGTACACGCTAATCTCCGGAACTACAGGACTGTTAAGTCTAGGCAACATCTAGGCTATAGTTTATTTTGAAAATCTGTATACCTGATGTAGAACCCTAACAGCCTGTCTAAATTGTAAAAGATATAAATATACTGCCTTGGGGAAAATTGAACAACATAACAAATAATTTCCACCTACATAACAAAAATGAAGGTCTGACGTAGGAACCCTAGCAGCCCAAGTAATCTCTAAGAGGTATAAATATAGCATCTTAGTAAAAGTTGATCAACATAACAAGCATTTTCTGTTTACACATTAAAAATGTAGATCTGGAGCAGCTGATATGGAACCTTAACAATCCAGCTAAACCTTAAGAGATGTGAATATAACGGCTTCGGAATAGTTGTTCTGCATGGTCAGTGTTGAAAGAAATGAGGTTATTATTCTGACCTAATAATTTAAAATAACATAAGCTAGGAGTGAAGTGAGTGGGCGAAGCCGCGGGCGGGCCGCTAGTAATATTAATAAATATCCATATATATATATATATATATATGATAAGTATTTAATATATCAGGGTGGTAGAGCAATGCCGCGTTGCAGTAAGCGTACGCGCAGTGGCGCCCCCTCTACCGAGCTGCTGCCTGGAACTACTTCACTCGACGACCATCACCACCACAAACGATCTAGGAATACAAGGTTAGTTTAATGTAAGCTTCACGCTGAACCCTCTAACCGCTCTACCGATGTACTCAACACGCAATGTCTTGAAAAACGGACGCAAAGTGGGAAACAAAATGTTTAACACCAGGTTCCCTCTTTGTGTACCAAAGCCAGGAAATAGAAATAATTTTAATAGAAATAATTTAAATATAATCAGTCCGCCGAGTGGGGATCGTATCCACAACCATCGCGTTTGCAGTCAGCAGACAGCCTCAAGGTTTATTATGAATAGAAATAGAAATTTCTCAAACTAATTTTAGTAAATAATATCTTTAAATTTGGCGGAATGTGGGGAACGGAAGTGTTATAATGGAGAATAGAGTGTCCCACACTAGTTTCCTTTTGCCCAGCCGGCCATATGGAGAAAGAGTGGTATGAAAAAATATATATAAATTTGATAATTCATTTAATTTTCTATCTTTTCCGTTTCAGTTCCAGGAGACATTCTAAAACAGAAGATACAAGTTTCAGTGTAAAAAAATGTTTGGCATGGTTCAAAGAATACACTACCGTATCAGAGCCAGATGTTTTAGGTAAAAAAATATACTTAATTTGTCTATTATTTTACTTTTTCCTTTGCTTATGTGTAAAAATTTTCAGTGGAGTAGGAACAAAGAATTTTGAAATTATATAGCTCTTTTCATTATTTTTCGCTTACAAACAGCAGAGTAGGCAGCGAGAAGTTAGTGGTAAGATACTAAGTTCCCCACTTTCCGCCAAATTCTGGAGGTATTGCGTTTTGAGCGGCGAAACCGTATGCCGTGCTTTGCCTTGTTACCAGAGCGAGGAAATGGAAGTATTAAATATTTCATATCCTTGAGTGAGGATTGAACCCACAACCTGTCCATTTACAGTCGCACTCTTGTGACCCTGTGCTACCACTGGCCTCTTCCTATTTATTTCCCTAAACTCATATAATAGGCATGACCATTTTCTTGATCTATAATTTTCTTAACTGATATAATATTTAACAATCTGTTATAATTTTTTAAATAGAAGTTGCATTACTAAGAAAATTATTTGAATATTTCCAGGACCTGAAGGCATGGAAAAATTTTGTGAAGACATTGGCGTTGATCCGGAAAATATTGTGATGTTGGTCATAGCATACAAAATGGGTGCCAAACAAATGGGATATTTTACACAGGAGGAATGGCTTAAAGGTATACTTATAATTTTTTTCTATTTTTAAGACTGCTACAATTGTTATAGTTGCACAATAAGCATTGTATTGTGTACTTAATAGAAAATAATAAAATTTATTGTTTTCATATTTGCATTCACTTCTCTAAGTGTTTTTTGTTGAAATTTATTTTTTTAAAAATCATACTCTGCAGAATTCATTATTTTTATTTCCTCGGGCATGTAACAAGACAAATGTTACAAAGTGAAGTTAAGTTCTGTATATTAACAGTTTCATATTATCAATGTCCTCAAAATTCGGCGGTGCGTGGAAAATGGAGTGCCTTCACACTAAACTTCCTGTGACTACCTCTGCTATATGTGGGATACATCTGGAAACTTAAAAAATGCAAATATATTTTTTAATTATGTTTTTTAATTTCAGGATTAACAGATTTACAATGTGATAGTGTCCAGAAGTTACAAAACAAATTAGACTACCTGCGCCATTTGCTCAGTGACTCCTATGTGTTTAAAGCTGTATATAGATATTCATATGATTTTGCAAGGGTAAGAGGATTTTTATTATAATGAAAAATTAAAAAATAATAAAAATGATACTTAGTCTTGCCATAAATGCTGTACAAAGAAAAAAATTTTTTTAATGATGTGTAATATAATTAAAAATTAACAACACACACACAACATTGTACTGTATCCTTGTTGTACTGTGTTGGCTAATTAGGAAGCTCCTTTAGATCTTTCAGCATAAACACAGTCATTTTGTTTGTTAAAATAGTCCTCAATTGTAAAAATCTTCTCATCCATTAACAATTTTTTTCTGTACTTTGCGTTGCATTTGGTCCCTTTGCGTACCGCTTAAGTAGTTGTTTTACCACCCCATTTTTTTTTTTTAATTATCAGTTAAGAAATGACCGGAGCATCTCTTATGCTAGATGCAAGTTCTAAGCTGCTGGGTATTATCTTCAACTCCCGAGATAAAATCTCTCATTTTCAGACAGGATTTGTTCGAATTCTTTCCCTTATTGCTTTGATCGCTTTTTCGTACAAACACTATGTGGTCGACCAGATCTTTTTCTTTCACAAACAGGAGGTTTCATTGTACCTATACAAAGCCTTGTACACAAACATTTGGCTAATGCCAGGCACATGAATTGTGATTGTGTGTGTTGTCAAAATCAGAATCCTTATAGAGTACGGCAGTATTGAAGTTAGGTATACATAGATATCATGCGTAAATCTGACTTTATATTTTTTTCTTGCTTTTGACAATTTCCATACAAGTACTGTATTTAATGTGCGTGCAGGACAAGGACCAGCGCTCGCTGGACACGGCGACGGCGCGCGCGCTTCTGGCGGTGCTGCTGCCGCGCTGGTCGCTGCGCGCGCCTCTGGGCGAGTTCCTGCGCGGGCGCCGCTACCGCGTCGTCAACCGCGATCAGTGGACCAATATACTCGAGTTCAGCCGCTCCGTGGACGCGCAGCTGCACGCCTACGACGCAGACGGCGCTTGTCAGTATATACATTTAAATTAGAAATATTCATTATTTACATACACTTTTGCAAGCACTTTTGAACCGTGTAAAAAAAATAAGCAAGCAGTACTGCTAAGAACAGCTGGAAAGAACTGTTGCTCTTTTCTTCGGAATTTTGCGACAAAGTAAAATTGAGATTAATATTTATTAATCAACTTAGTGAAATATGTGCGTCGGCAGTTAGGAGCTATTATTTCAGAAAAAGGTCTTTGTCAATACAATATATTATAATACCTTTATTCGAATTCCCACTTATTTTTGTCCTTGAGTGTCATTTCTTTTATTCTTCTACTTCTTAAAGGTAATAGAAACCTGTATTATTTGTGTATTTTCTTAAATCTTTACACTTTAACAAATAATGTTAAATAAAAATTCCTTTTTTTATATTGTCCAAATTTTTTTCGTATCAGTATCTATCAAACGTAAAAAAATCGAACAATGCCATAACTTCTTGTCCTTCAATCCTTACCACTGTTCAGTATTTTATACCATTTTAAATTTTTTTTTTTTTCTGAACATATTCCCTTCACAGTAACAAAATAAATATAAATATTGACCTTGCATTTATATTCTTTGTTTTCTTTATTGAATATTAATTATTATCTGTCTAGGGCCAGTAATGTTAGACGAGTTCGTCGAGTGGCTACGCAGTGAGCGCGGTGAAGGTGGCAATGTATCAGGAGAGGGGACGAGACCGCCCAGCTGAGATATATGCAATATGGAAGGGGTGCAGGTAACGTCAAACAACTTTATCCTACGTTTATATTTACGTTGTGGGGAGTGGAGTGGAGAAATAGACATCATTTAAATATAATCATTCAGAGGCCGGTCGCTTTATGCGAGAACCTAGTTTTAAGACACTCTGTTCCTCAGTTTCTGCCGAATTCTGGAGGCATTACGTGTTGAGTGGCAGAACTCAACGCCGCACTTTACCTCGACATCAGAGCGAAGCAAGCGAGTGACCACCTGAATGGAAGTCGAACTCGCAACCGCAACAAGCCCACAATTACTGCTATTCTTAATCCAATATAATTATATGACAAACTCATTATTTTTATTTACTTTTTCGTTCCCTACCTTTGAACGAACCCACAAGTTTCGTACTTATAGCCAGATGCTGTGCTATTACATCATGTCAATTATTAATTGTAATTTTTTTAATATTTCTTTTTCAAAACTGTATTAAAATTTATTTTAAGGGCGTTAGTGCTCGTGTATTTGTGTACTACACAAAATTGTTAATATAATTATAGAGGCCGTTGTGCCGCAGCAGCACAGCGTGTGAATGTAAACGAGATGTTTCGATTACCTCTCGGGGGATTGAACTATTTTAATTTCCTCTCTCTGATATTAAGACGAAAGTGTGGTATGGACTTTTACCACTCAGCGAGCAATGTCACGAAAGCGAAAAGCGAAGTGCTAAATTTATTTTCCTGTATGTTCAATAGCGCTAGTGACCGGTGGTCGTCCAGGCGGTCGGCAGTTCGCTGTACAGTAAGTGTATATTGTCATTACGTATATGTATATTACGTCACAACTCTTCATGCCCACTGAACCCCGAAAATTACAAACAAAAAAACATACTTATTAGTAGTAATGAGAAAATATTTTTGTTGTCCCCAGTTCATTGTCATTATCATTTCATTGTAGCTTGTTTTTATTAAAATGTAATTATAAATAATTATACATTTTTAAAATATATTTATGTATGTCTAATAGTAGCTTTAAATTAATTACAAATATCATTAATAATTATGTTATTTTTATATAAGTAATTTATTGGGTTCAGAATTGATTCGCTTAATAAAGGACAATGAATTCAACATCATTTGTATATTGTATCAATCATTTGAAAATGTAGGCAATCTCAAATACTCTGAAATATACATATATTAATTTTGTATAAGATGATTATTTATTTAATTTTATTGCCCACCGAATCAGTTTTATTATTTCAATTTAAAAAAATAGTACAACTTTTTTCTTAAGTGTCAAGTTTTATATATATGTCATACATACATACATATATATGCCAAAATTAGAATTTAGCGATCAAATTATGTGAGAAATGCTAATACGTACATATATTGGGAAATGTAAAAATAAAACATAGACGAAAAATGTAACATTTACATTAAAATTTAATTATTATATAACTGTTAGTTGTTTAGGATCATATCAATTGTTTTTATATAAATTGTAGTCTGTGCTATATCACACTTGATTATTAAAAAAAAACATTTTTAATTTTCGAATATTACAAATTAATTCTTAAGAGTGATGTGGTACTTGCTAAATAATAAAATGATCGTAAACAATTATTATATGATTTTTTTTATTTTTCAATGTATCCCCAATTTTTAACAAAAAAACGTTTTCATTAATTGTTTTTTTTTATTTCATGCTCGAATCACAGAATCTATCGCATTCGACAATTACAGATTTAATTTGGAAGATCAGATAATAATGATGCATTTTAAGTTTAGAAGATAACATGGAGACATTTATGTTTTATGCAGAATCAATACGAAAATAAAAACTTTTTTACAGCCACTTTTGTAAATTAAATTCAATACATAGTAATAAATATGTAGTTTTAAACTATCTTTTTTTCCATATAAATAAAATATTTTAATTATAATTTTCTTCATTTAATTTACAAAGGTAGCTCTCAAACGTTCAATGCCAGTATAATTTAAAATTTTAATCGTAAGTTATCGATATGAACTGGACTGAAGCTTACTTTTTAAGTGTCGCTTACTTCAGAGACTAATTTGCATTTTTGTATAACTTTCATAATTCTAAAGCCTGTATGTTTCTATATGATTTTATAATCTATAGTAAAATTTTGTGACTGCGTAATTTTGACGCCATTCTTATGTCAAAATAATTATTAAGTAATTGATGCCGTAACTCATAATTTGTTTATTTAAGTATCTATGTAAAATAAACAGGCTTCGGAATTAATGAACGCTAAAAGCTCTGAATCAAGTTCCGATGGACTAGGTCGTCTAGTCTAACTAGGTTTAGGTGTAGATATGGTTTTTATAAGACATGTAGTTAGTATTTTCAAATTCTCTATGATTGTAACGAATACGGTATGTTTCTAAGAACGCGGTGTATACAAAATTTATTCTCAAACATTTTTAGGCCCCTTGTACCGAATGTCATTGCAAGAGAAATAAATCATTTAAAACATATTTTGGATTTTTTTAAATATTCCTTTACTTTATTCCTGGTTTCTATACAAGTGAAAAAATATATATGAGCAATTATACGCAGGTTGCTGGTTAGCAGCGAGAAATTAGTGAGATGGTAAGGGGTTATGTTCCCAATGGAATAGATATATTTAAATAATATAAAGTTTACTTATATATATGTATATATTATTTATAAATATACACTAACATTTTGATTTGATTGGCAAAGTAGTGATAAAGAAATTGTAATAACAATGTGAACATTTGGTCAAAGTAAAAAAAAATTTGTATAAAAACAAAATTATTATCTATCAGGGTACAGTAGGTAATATACAAATATTTACTTGAAATTCAAATATTTTTTAACCCTTGATAGATAAAAAGTAAGAAAATTTATTTTATATGAAACACAATTATATTTATCATAACTTCAATTTATTTACAATATCTATCAGCTTTCATTTTACTTCTCCGATCTAACAATGTTTCGTGAAGATTTCCGTCTACTTTTGCTTTTTTCAATTCTATAGTGCTACCCTCATTGATGCGGAGTTTCTTATCTTGAAACTTCTGGAACTTTTTACTGGAAATTGAAAATATTTTTTAATTAAACTGTTTTATCAAGAAAATATGAATTATAAAATAAAGTATGTTATTTAAAAAAAAATGTTTATATATATATATAATACACATTATTCTTATTAATTTATCAACATTGCAAAAATTTCTAATTACATATATAAAACAAGTCTCTAAATACATAAAAATTTAATGAAAAACATCAACTTGCCTAACATGATATACAGTATAACCATGAAGCTAAAAAAAAGTAAACTTACACATAATTAACCTCCACTTCAGCCAAGTCACCTTCCTCTTCCACAATTTTAGTACTATTCACTTCTCTACTCTTGTTGCTTCGTATGTTGCACATACTTTGTTTGCTTGCTGTAAAATCTCTGGCCACAACTGAGTCTTCCTCAGTTATTGTTACAAATTTACTTAGCGAGTTTATTATTGCTGTTTGGCCTGTAAGATTATTTATGTTGAAATAATATTTAAATTAAAAATTTGCAATGGTATTATTATTTTATTAATTCTTTTATGTAATATAAGTGTTAAATAACATCCAATTTTTCTCTATTTCTCTCAAAAATTAATATTATGGCTACAACAAAAATATTACAAAATAAATTATAAATTAATAACCATCTAAAGGTAAGAAAAATAGTTATTAGTGCATACAAATTTGTATATAGCCCTTCATCCATCATATGAATCCTCATTTAGAAACTGTTGAAGGGGTAATATCAGCTATGATTTATGTCTTAATATATTCCTTTAAATGTTAAAAACAATTACCATCTTGCCACACTGCCTCCCACTGTTCCATAGGGCCGACTGCATCTGATCTCCCTATTACAAGACCATCAGAAGAAGTTCCCAAATATTTGCCATAACCAGACTTCAGTGCAAATTTGTTTTCTCCAGCCGGAAAAGCAGTAAATATTTCTTCAGGTGAGGGCCCTTCACAGTCACCATGAGGAGCTCCAACAGTAAATAGACCGTTATCTAAAGCTGATATATAAGCGTTATTCCCAAATTCTATAGCAACTGATCCTGTTATGTCTTCATATTTCTCTACTTTCCACCATCCGGCATGTTTAATACAATCTTCGTCGACTTTTTCATCTTCTGTTTTGTCTTTCTTCTTATGCTTGCGCTTTTTTGCCCTGATTAAAAGTATAATTAATGAAAACTAAAAGTACTTTACAATATTTATTACGTATTGTAAAATTTTGAAAAATAGTACTATAACCTCGATAACGTACTTTGGTTTATCGCCTTTTAAAACTAATTTTCCACGCTTAACAGCTGCATATTCGTCACTCATTATGTAGTTAAATGTAACAAAACAAGACTTGGTATTATTTTTATTCGCAATATATGACAATGACACTATTATATATTTATATATTTATCTAACCACAGTTAAAAAACATAGTTTAACCATAGTTAATATTACAGGATATATATGATTTATAATACCTATATGCTCTATAATAAAAAAAAATATTTATACAAATAAAATATACAAAAATATCTAATTCAACTCGATTGATTTAATTTGAAATTGAAGCTTAATAAAATAAATAATTTATATCGGCTATTAATCTTAATCAAGATATCCTACTGTATATCAGTAACCTTTTATACTGGAAAACTAGTAACTGGTGGGTATGGCTAATGAATAAAATCGTGGAGTAAATAGATATAAAATTAAAAACAGATTTATTTTTATATCATAATATCCAATTCTTTTTGTTAATAAGTCAGTTCAAGAAAAAAATCATTATATACTGGTATTGATGTAAAGTTGGGGAAAAGTAAAATAAAACACTGTAGCAAACTGTATAGCCAAAGATCCCAGGGCCGCCAGACCTACGTCATTTTAGCAAAGCTAAAGTTTTGGGGACTCTTAGTCTAATATGTTGTTAAGACAGTATGCGTAATCACCAACTTGAAAGTGGGCTACTAACCTTTCAGACGTAGCACCAAATAAATGTACATCTCTTTCTGGAAGGATGATCCATCGGATTGTTTTGGGTGCGTATAAGCAAATTGCCTCAATTTTAAACAACCTTTAGGGCATCTGGCAGGAGCAAATGCCCACTTAAAGGGTCTGGTGATAATAAATATACATCTTCTACATTATTCTTAAGAATAAATTATTCTTAAAAATATTTAAATACGAGCGTTTCTACTTCGATGTAGAAGAGTGTGTACCTTAATTTGGCGCTACCTGTGAAAGGGCCCCACTTTTAAGTTAGTAAGTACGCATAGTCTTAACTACACATTAGACTAATAATCGTCAAAATTTCAGCCTTGCTAAAATTAGGTAGGTCAGGGGGCTTTAGGATCTCAGCCAATGTACTCGTATTTTAACTATCATATTAATATAGTGACTTACAAATACTTTAATATTTATTTAATATGTTAATTTTAACTGATTTTTTTACAATATATTTTTTACTTTTTACTTATTACTTTACTTGTGTCTTATTTTGTAATCAGTATAATTAAAAAATATATATGGCAACATTCGTCTAGGCACGCCATTTTGTAATTCTGAGCATGTTGATCTGCTCTCGAAGATGATTTCCTTTACGCAAATAATAATATTAAGTAGCGGAATTCCATAAATATTTAAATTATAGTGAGATTAATAACAAAAATGGATATGCCAGAAGTAAAAGCGTTCAACGCGGAGGTAATAGCGCGTAAATTGTATAGTGGTTTAGTTAACCGTGGCATCGCTCTTACAAATCTTTTACTTTCAGTTATCCGGGTTGTACGAAAACAAGCCTCCGATATCGAAGGCGAAGATGAGTGCTATCACAAGGGGTGCTATAAAGGCAATAAAGTTCTACAAACATGTAGTACATAGCGTTGAAAAGTTTATACAAAAGTGCAAACCTGAATATAAAGTTCCAGGCTTATATGTGATAGACTCGATCGTGAGGCAATCGCGGCACCAATTCGGACAAGATAAGGATGTCTTCGCGCCAAGGTTTGCTAAAAATATGCAACAGACGTTTGCCAATCTCTTCAGATGCCCTGATGATGATAAGGTATTATATAAAAATCACTTAGGTTATATATTGCTATCAATACTATGTTTAACATTCAATTGAAAGAGATAATAAGTAGGTGGTGAGATAAAACATAGGCACTTACTGTGTATTCTCTGTGATCTGCTATTCAAAGTCAATAAACTTATGAGGTATGGAAAAACGAATGTCCTAATTTAATAACTAAAAGTAATTTTACTGTCAAAATTTCTGTATTAATTAATATACATGTTCATATCAGCTCGCAAAATAAATAATAAAATAATTCCTTATTAAATTTCAGCGTAACATAATAAGAGTTTTAAATTTGTGGCAAAAGAATAATGTGTTCAGCCCAGAAGTTATTCAGCCTTTATTAGATATGGCAGATCCAAATCATCCTTTGCATCAAGAAATAATGCAGCAACAACAAAATAATACTGCCAATGGTTGGTATTTGTTTATTGCTTTAGAAAAAATAAAAAAATATATAAAGTGAAAGATTTTGTTTGGTTCAACACTCTAATGTTAGGAACTACTGTTGTCAATTGAAAAATTATTAATATTTGTATAGTCCATCTAATGAGAAAGGCTATATGGTTTAATTATTCAAATAGACAAAACCATGAGTGGGTTTCTAGTTTGAATATAAGAGATTATTTATTTAGCACTTTTAAAGTGGTATTTAGAAAAACTTAAATCAAAATTCGAAAATTATCAGGACTTAATTATGCACCTTTTGGAAACTGTCCAAGAGGCATGAACTTTGAATTTTATTATTAAATACAGTTTTTGTTTATAATTTTTTAACTAGATTAGTGAGTCCATTTAAAAAATGTTTAAAGTATGGTAAAAAAAATGCATTAAAATAATAAAAATAAATGCTCTAATTTTCAGGCAGCAGCCTTAATATTACTCATAATACTTCAGATAGCAAAATGTCACCAATGCCTCGACAAGATAGTCCTCATACATCTTCACCAATGGGTGATGCAGTAAGTTGTTTTTGAAATAATTTTATTTGTATAACATAAAATTACTAATTTAAAAGAAACAATTGTACAATATAATTTAATTGTTATAGAATTATTTAAAGTTCTTTTAGCTTCATGCTGCTACACACATGCTGCTACACACAGGGTAGGCAGAGGAAACCTGGGAACCTAGTGTTAAGATATTGCATTCCTATTAAGACTTACATTCCCTACTTTCTGCTGAATTCTGTTTGCATTGTGAGTTGAGTGGTGGAATTCAATGGCGCATTTTGCAACGTTACCAGAGTGAGACAATGAAAATATTAAATATTTCATTTACTTAAGTGGCAATCCAACCCACATGGTTGTGGGTCAGATTTGTGTGCCCCGTTTACAGTTGCACACTTGTGCCTCTGCGCCAATACTAGCCTCAATTTGATGAAAATAACGAAGCGTTTTTAACAAGTTGTGAAAAATATTAATTTTATTTTCTACATATATAAAAATTTTAGTTTGGCAACATTATGGTATAATAGAAAATTTTCTGACTTTATACAAATAATATGGGTTCAATTCCAACTTTGTGAAGTGTTTTTATTTTTTCTCAGCTAATACTCTATCTTATATACAGCAGAGCCGAGAGAATTCTCCACTTTTTGCCCTAATTAGAGACATTGTGTGTTGATAGACAAAACTCAACAATACACTTTTTCTTACCCAAGTGGTGGAATAAGAATTCATTACCCTGAGTAAGGATTGCACCCACAACTATCACATTTACTACATCACCATCATTGTTTTGTTTCATAAAATTTATAAAATTTTCTTTTAAATATAATATAAGAAAAAATGGCCAATAACATTATTTATCTAAACATTTCAGTTCCAAGATGACTCCAACGGCCCTCAACCAGCTAAATTCAACCGCAAGCTACTCAATGACTTTGAATATGAGAGTGAAGATGAACAAGCTCCAGAACCTTCCCACAATTCTCATAGTACACATAATGCTCATAACACACACAGTACACATAGTAGCCATAATACACATAGCACACACAGTACACATACATCTCATGGCAGTCATAATACTCATAATCCTACTGATGCACTCGGCAGGTAATTTGTTTTAGTTTTTTTAGCTTCACGCTCTATCCCGCGTATAGCAAAGAACGCAGAGTTAAGACACTCCATCACCTATTTTCCGCCGAATTTTTCGTGCGTTGCGTGTTGAGTGGCGGAACTCACGTGAAGCTGATTTTTTAATTTAAAGTTCAAAACTGACCCATACATCAAAGTAATCTGGTGAAAATAGTTTAAATGTAACCAAATTTATATACCATTTACAACCATGGTATTTACAGTCAGCCACTTTCTTATTTTTCCCATGGGATTGATAATTTTTAAAGTGATGTGTGTGTCGTGTGTGTTTATATTTGATAAATACTTATTATAGGACTTAAATTTATATTTAGTTGTGTTTTCAGCATATTAACAAACCCTGAGATTATGAGACAGTTGCAAAGTTTGCAAGCACAAATGCAGCTTATGACTGGAATGCAAATACCTGTAAGTTTATTATTATTATGTTATTTCTCGTTTTGGCGTATTCAAAAATGGTTTTCTACAACATTTATCATTTTATATATACTAATAGACAGACTATTAGTGAAAATCGCATTTGTGGCGATAATTTATTACAAACTGCAAATTTATCAAAACCTAGTAATTTAATTTTGCTATTTTGAAAAAATTCTGTCTTAATTTAAATTTAAAATCATATAAAGTATATGGTCCGACTAAAAATGCGAGGATCGTATTAACGTTCGATCACACTCGCTCGCAATGTCTCGAAATTGGACCGTGCGTGAGGGACAAAGTCCCTTAATCTTGTGTCCCCTAGCGTACTCTAGTATATGCAAGATACGTGATGCGAATAAATAATTAGTATGCATGTTTTTTTAATTCTTTTTTTTATGTAAAAGTATCTGCACGTATTTGTATATATATAACATATATGTATATATATTAGTAAATATAAATGTTTAGTTTTCTGTATATATATATTTATATCTGTATTATATGTAAACTATATCACATTTATAATGTTGTATATTTATTTTCTGTCTCGTAATTATTGTAATTATTAACAAACTTTTTATGCACTACACAGTTCCTATATTATTATTTTTTTTGTAAATGTTTACGCCCAAGATTACCTGTAAGAGATCACTAATAATAGTTGCCTTTGCATGATAAGTTATATCTCTACAGTTATTGTTTGTGTATGCAATAAATAATTTTATCTATCTATCTATAAACAATAAGTAACTTTGATAATGAAAACATGAGTAGTATAAATTGAACTAAACTAATGGAATAAATAACTAAAATTACAGAATTTGATGCCAATGATGTCTGACATGCAGTTGCAGCAAAATCAGAATCAACCATTTTTAGTAAGTTTTCAATTAATAATAGTAACTGTAAAAATAATGTTTATTACTCTGTCCAAGAATATTTAAAAGATATAAATGTGAGGAATTATGATATTTTGAAACATCATGATTTTTAGCTATTATTATTTTTATATTAAATTCTAAAATTGTATAAAGATTGTTTTGAATTTGAATTAAATATGAATATCCTACTGGATAGTTAAGGAACACAGTGAAACATTGACTGTGAAAGCGATGTCTGTGACAAAGAAAAAGGTTTATAGTTCATACAATAGAAAATAGGTTAGCAATTTTCATAATACTTTAATATTAAAATCAGTCTAACTAAAAAAATATAAAAATTATGTTACAAATCAAAAATATTTTTTTCCACTTTCCCGCGAAAACTACTTATTATTTGGCTTTACTATAACAATAAGTCTAAGCGGCCGCGTCTGGGTAGCTTGTTAAGTATTGAATAGTTCCTAACAATTGTGTTTGTCCTTTCTAATAGCTAAATAGCTATTGTTTATCTTTAACAGTGAATTTTTTTAAACATGATGTAAATACTATTATGCTTAATCTATTTTTTATTGATGTTGTTTGTATTGTTTATTTCAGAGCTCTCAATCAGAACAACCAAAACAAAATGAACCCAAAGATGATATAGCAAATGAGTCCGACATAGAGTTTGTGGAGACGGGTCCCCAAGTTATAGAAATACCTGACGCTAATGATTCTAGGTAAATATTTATTTATTAAGTAATTATTTATTCAAGGCCATTGTGGCGCAATGGGACAGTATCTGATTGTTGTGGGTTTGATCCCCACTTGGGGCAATAAATTGTTTTTATTTCCCCACTTTTATAGACAAAATGCAATGTTAAGTTTTGCCAATTATATAATGTTTTGAAATAGAATGAAAAGCACAGTCGTTGTGTCGATTTTAAAGACCCGGAAAAATCCCATTCCCATTGGATCTTAGTGCTCTCGTTTACCTTCACGCCAAATTTCAACTTTGTTAGTTCATGTGTTGTCTGTCTGTGTGAATGCATGCTAATAAATAGGCCTCTACATTGCAGGAGTCCATCACCAAAATCACGTAGACATCGCTCTAGATCTAAGTCCCCTCGCAGGAGGCGACGCTCGCGGTCACGCTCGCGCTCGCCAAGGAGACGGCGGGACAGGGACAGAGACAGGTGAGAGAGGCAGAGAAGGAGAATATAACTGCTTATAATGTTTTTTACATTAGGTTTCTCTTGTCACTATGCACTTTTGTAAGTACTGTGTTAATTATAAACATATAATTATTCATCGTAAAATATACAACAGTCTAAGCCTTAGCGGAAGATAAAAGAGGAGAGGACGAAATAAAAGCAATTGCAAGACTGTTATGGTCCCTAGAATAGTCGTGGTCAGAAAAGAATGGAAATAGTTGGAGACCTTTGTCAGAATAGTGCAAACAGATTTAGCTACTGAAACACGTGGCGCAGGGGTACCAACACCAACACAAACACCGGAGAATCGGTATATTAAAATTATTTCCTTTTCCCTGAAAATATACCGAATTGTACATAATTACAATACACTACAGAGTACAACAATATAACTATATTTATAATTTACTTAAATTATATCAATTTATTTTGCAGAGATCGAGATAGAGACCGGGAAAAGAATTACAAAGAAAGGGAAGTTGAAAAGGAGAAGCAGAGGGAAAGGGAGAAGAAAGGATTGCCAC
Source organism: Heliconius melpomene rosina (assembly GCF_056956725.1). NCBI lineage: Eukaryota > Metazoa > Arthropoda > Insecta > Lepidoptera > Nymphalidae > Heliconius > Heliconius melpomene. The sequence goes on along the minus strand of NC_140406.1, from coordinate 9,640,672 downwards.
CTATGAAAAAAGAAAATCTTAGTGGTATGTTTATTATTTTTACATACAGCAAGTTTTGTTTTTTTTAATACATGATATTAATATGAAATTTTATGTTGAGATATATACGAGTCCGCTTGAACTATACGAATATTGAAGTGTTTTTAAGAAAAAAAATATTTATTATTTTAATTACTTAAGTCTTCTTTTGGTATTCTATTAAATTAAAATAAAAATAAATTAAAAAACGTAAATTCTGATCTTGCGATAATTCTTTGAGGAAAAATAGCCTCCAGAACCCTCTCCATCTATCAATGTTAGTCCCATAAGAATCAGTTCAGAATTCAGATGATCCGGAGATTGCCCCTAAAACAGAAAGACCGCCAGACAGAATTTTGAAATCACAGACAGAGCCTTCAATTTTATATATATAGTAAATTATACAAAATATTACAAAAGAATGATTAATATAATTTTTTAAAAATTCCTACAATGTGAAAATCAACACTGCGTTTCTAACATACGGGCATTCACTATGAGTTAATCGACGGTTATAACAGCAGGCTGATTATTTTTTCTAACTAAAGCTCTAATTTAATGTTTTCTTTTTTTAAATTTAAGTATGCAGTACAACACTCTGGGTGGGCCATCTTTCCAAGCTAGCAACTCAAGAGGAACTATCAGATCTCTTTGGAGCTCACGGTGGTGTAGTCAGCATAGATGTGGTGGCGCCTCGTGGTTGCGCCTTCGTGGTGATGGAGAGACGACGGGACGCTGCCAAGGCCAGAGCTAAGCTGAACAAACACAAGCTGCACTCTAAAGAAATTACAGTTAGTGTGTGACAGTGTTTTTAAATCTTTATTTTGTACTAGCTTTTACCTGCGGTTACGCCTTCATCATGATACATTTGTGATACATTAGTACAATTATTATGATGTAATAATATAGCCTATAGCTTCCCTTAATAATTAGACTCTGACGCAAAGAGAATAAAAACAAAATCATGATCAGAGAGGTCAAAATCATGTGATTTTAACCTGGTTAATGGTACAATTCTATAAAAAAAAAAGAAAAAAAATGGATTCCCTCCGTCTGCTCTGCAGTGCAGAAAAAGCGTAAAGCTGTTTTTTTAACTTAATGCAAAAATCCTTATATCTTTTAAAGCAAAAATAAATATTTTTACCAGGTGGCGTGGGCAGCCGGTAAAGGTGTAAAGGGACGCGAATGGAAAGACTACTGGGAAGCAGAACTAGGTGTTGCATATTTGCCGTGGGCCGCGTTGCACGCAAGGTGGCTCCTCGGTGCTTTGTCATTAGATGCTTTAGAGGATGGTGGCGCCGTGGATGAGGAGACATTGCCTCCGTGGTTGCCGCCACGGGTAAGAATAAATGCTTTTTTAGCTTAAAACTTTATTGTTTCTAATAAACTTGTTTATGTACATATACTACACAATTGTTTATTTCCCATCTTAATTACTTTCTAGCAGGCGAAGGGTTGCTAGTAAAGTAATATTTACCAATAATCATTTATCATTCCATCATAGATAATACCAAAAACAATGAGCGAGGGACTACCAATGTTACCAACAATGGCTGGCGCGTTACCGATGCCGCCTACATCGTTGCCGTTACCGGCGATGCCCGCTATGCCAGCGTTACCAGCAATGCCTGCTATGCCAACTGTTCCTGTACGAATGCCGCCACCGGGGTAAGGAAATTGATGTTTAATTAGTAAATTTATGTATATTACTAATTTCAAGAGGGGCCATTTACGCGTGAAATATGCATTCTCATAGCAACGTGTTTGTCTCTTTGTACAAAAGTGTATATTGTGAAACCTAGTATTGTGTGTTATATTTATCTTATTATTTTTAAATATTTTAAATGCATTACTTCAAAATATACTGACTTTCTGCACTCCTCACACACACACTTGCAAAGTGCAAGCATATACACATAAATACATGTTCAACCTAACTTATATATGTACAAAGTAATTCATTTGTTTTATTTGTAAAATGTTTGTTGAGTATAATATTAAAGACGATATTTTAGATATTGTATTGGAAGACCGGGGTCTCCTAATACAGGCATAATTATTTCTGTGTAAAATCTGTTGAACAAATAAAGTTTTTGTTTTATACTTAATGCGTTATATGTTTTGTTTTATACTTAATGCGTTATATGGAAAAACTTTAGACCAAATCAATATATATAAAGGCCGCCTCTGCCTATAAACTCGATGGTTTTGGGTTCGATCCCCACTGCTGTGGAATGATTGTATTTAAATTTTTTAAATATTTCTTTCTCGAGACATTTCTCGAAAATTCAAAATCAGGCAGCGCTAGGTTCCCTGTGCCTACAATATGTGGGATACAGCGTGAAACTAAAAAAAAGCTTTTCAAGCAAATTGTACCTATGATACTTAAATAATAAATTAACTCAACTAATATTAATTTTCATACATATTATAGTATGCCGGCTTTGCCACCGGGCTTAGGAGCTGCGGTGCCGCCGATAAGACCACCAGTGCCTGGTGAGTTAATAGATAATATTCTTAATAAAAACAAATAAAGTATCACAAAGTGTAAATTGTGGAACACTAATAAAATCTTCTAATTTTATTTTTACTGTACTAGTGGCTGCCTGTTATTGTGTGGACTAACTGCTATTACTTGTATCAAGAAATAGAGATTTGCAGGTTGAGTGACTGAATGCAACCCTGCTTTATGTCTTACCAGAAAACATTTTAAATATAATAATATTTTTTTTTGTCTGTGCGTTTGTTTAAGCTAATCTCAAAATCGGCTTGACCGATTTAATAGCACTTTTCACTAATGCATCTCTATTTTATTTATTTCTTAATGTATGTTTTATTGTAATGGTTTTATAAATAAAAAAGTTATACCATTTAAAGAATGCTGAATTGCTATATACATAAATTAATTTTTAACAGAAAACAAACCAACTTCAAATAATAAACTGAAAAGTATAAAATAAATTTACTTAATATAAAGCGAAACATACTTTGATTTTGTTAAAAAAATATATAAAGAAAGATTTTAAGCCGGTGCCAAGAAAAACAAACAGGCTTAGTAATTTGATATTGTAGTAAGCTTGTTGTAGCACTAGCTTGACTGTAAAAACTATTCTTATTGGCTGAAACTTTACTTCTCAATATAGATGTAGATATTGTTAATTTTCAATTACCAATAAACAAATTGAACCAGTAGTTTCTGATTTTAACCAATGAAATTCTTCTTTATTAGTTGTTAAGTTAGTATTTAAGAAACTCTGTTCCCCACTTTCCGCCGATTTTAGGAGGCATTGCGTGTGAAGTGGCGGATCTCAACGCTGGGCTTTGCCTCGAGCCGTCACAGTCCACAAACAGTCGCGTCTACAGTCACACACTTGCCTCTGCGCCACGACCGGCCTCAGTCGTGTGGCAATATTAGTATAAATTTAAGTTAATAGTATGAGTATAATATATGTATTTATGTTTTTAAAGGCCTCCCGCGTGAAGGTGCATTGCAACAAGCTGGTCTATTAGGCTTTCCTCCCGGCATGCCGCCGCAACCAGGTTAATATTGTTTTTATCATTTTGTACTTAATTGTGTGACTTCAATTCCCGTTTTTTAATAATTTGAAAACGGGAACCTGTATTTACTTTTTTTATAACTTCCGAATTTTGCTTGTCCGAGTTTTCCGAGTTTCATATGTATTGTCAAATGGAAGTAATTAAATGTTAATTACAAGTAATTAAAAGTTTGACACTCCGTTCCCCACTTTCAGCCGAATGCTGGAGGCATTGCGCGTTGAGTGGGCGGAACTCAACGCAACGCTTTGCCTCGTTACCAGAGCCAGGAAATGAAAATTTTTAATATTTCATTTCCTCGAGTGGAAATCGAACCCACACACTGTCAACACCTGTCGTGGTTACAATCACAGTCTTGTGCCCCTGCGTCACAGTCGGTAAAAAGAAAAATATAATTATCATTTGATCTAGGTCTATGCAACTGGGGTGTTTTTTTACTATATTTTCTAAAATAATTTAATTATAATGACTTTTAAATTTTTGTTAAATTTATACATAATATTAACAAATACAAAACGACATGATGATAACAAACCATTCACAGACTATAGTTATTTGCTGTCACTGAAAGAGAGTACTGCAGGTTTTCTATAGAACTTTCTGGAAGAGACAGTGATACTGTACCATGGTTCAAAATATGGCACTGATTTATTAATGTAACAAATACTTTATATACATATATATATTTATAATTTATATGAGTGTTTTGTTTATTGTTTGTTTTAGGTATGGTGGGAGGTTTTCTAGGAGGTCTAATGGGAGTTAATGTGGGTGGGCTAGTGTTGCCGTTGCACGCTCATCCGCATCATCAACATCAACACGCATTGCCTCCTGTACAGCACACGCCTGTGAGTTTATGAAATATAAAATTGTCACTTATCTATTATATAAAAGGACATGTTCTCACTGACTGAAGTAAGACGCACGCACAGCCGTAACCGCTGGGCGTGCACGAAACGTGGTATTTGGACAGATGTTTAGTTTCGTAATCTGACATCCACTAAGAAGGGATTTTGAAATATTTTAACCTTAAAGGGATGAAATAGGGGTGGAAAATTTGTATGGATTTTTTTATAAAATGGCACCGATTTTTATAAAATTTGAAATTCAGACCCTAAGGGTGCAAAAAAGGAGTTAAAAGTTTGTATGGAAAAATCTTTAAATCACCACTTATTCTTATCAAAATTTAAATTCAGATTCTTAAAACATTTCATTCAACACCTGTTTCATGGCTTATTAAAATTCACCTTTAAGGGTGAAGATGACCCCTACAAATAAGCAAGCGAAGCTGCGCGCGTCCACTAGTAATATTATAAATCTGAAAGTTTGCAAAGATCGATGGATGTATTTTATTTTTTTTCTCGAATCTCGAAGGAAACCTAGTGTTAAGACACTTCATCATTCATAAAGCATTCATTCTCCGAAACAAGCATTGCATTATAAGTAGTGGACCGGTTTTTAGTTAAATATATATGAGCAAGAAAGGCTTAGTTTAGGTAAACAAATGAAAATTAAATGAAAATGCTATTTAATTTTATGTAAAATTTAATTGACAATTGCAATAGAAAACACAATTTAATATGAAATTTAATTGACACTTAATTGCAATACAAATTTATGTAGGCGGCGCGCACCGAGGCGCCGGACGATAACATGGACCTGGACCCGGAGGAGCACGAGGACGCGCCCGCGCCCGCTTTGCCGCCGCCCGCCATCGCCGACGTGGCCAGCATGTCCATTGATCAGGTATAAAATAATCATCCTTAAAACGCTAAGGCCCAGTTTCGCTACTAGTTGATAAAGTCCCGGATAGCCTTATCTGCCAGACAAGCTATAATTTTTGGTTTCACAGGTATCATCGAATAGCAATATCTAGTAGAAACAAACATGCACTATATGGTTACATACTTCTATCTAAAACATGGTTACATAATCAATTTATTCTTTTACCACAGATCCAAGCGCTCCTTTCAAAACCACCACCAACGTTCAACACGTCAGAACCACCGCCAGGGTTTAACCCACAAGACGTCCCACACGCTACCCCCGCGATTCCCTTCGATACCACCCAGCCCCCGCCCGACGACAAGCACGACGAGCGACGAGAACGCGACAAGGACAGACGGGACCACCGCGAGCGGGACAGACGCGAGCGGGATACGCGGGACAGGCGGGATAGGGATGCCAGGGATACGCGGGATGGCAGGGATAAGGATCGACGGGATCGGGATAGGAGGGAGCGTCGTGAGTGTGATAGGTAAGTGTTATTTGTTTTGTTTTTTAAGTTTGTTCATTATTTTTGTTGCAAGTTTTTGACTCGCTTTCCTATCAGATGTAAATTCATTATTTCTCGTAGAAGCTTAAGGTGTAGCTAAATGGTGACAATTAACTTGCTTTACAAGACCTACTTTTTCTTACTCAAATACAGCTTCACGTTTTTTCTTAAAAATGAGGGTAGGATGAGGCAACCTAGAACCGAGACTTTTTCCAGACTCCGATAAATTTTCGAATCATTGTGTGTTGGGTGACGAAACTTAACTTCGCGCTCTGTTCTTTTACAAGTGTGGGGAAAGATAAATAATTTATTCCCCATGGGAGAATCGAACCACAACCGTCCTTTTTACAGTCAGACGTTGTGCCGCTGCACCATGACAGCCCCCTTTTATCTTCATGGTTTTAAATATAATTATTTCTCCATAGTGATGTAAAGTGAGGAACGGAAGTTTCTTAATGGGAACGAAGTATCTTGATATTACCTAATATAATAATTTATCTGTCTATTCTGCTATGTGCTAGATACAGCGTGAAGCTAATAAAAAAACGAATAAATCTTAAAATCAGTCAATCATCATTTGGGGCGGCCCTCACTCGTCAACCGTACTGGTTATATTTCAACTATTTTATTAATTTTCTATTAGGGAAAGAGACGACAGACGCGACCGGGACAGAGACCGTGGCCGGGACAGGCGGGACAGGGACCGGGATCGAGACCGGGACAGGGATAGGTTGAATAATAGGGATAATAATAATCGGTGAGTAATAGTTTTATGTAGTCATTTTTATATTCTTGGTAAAATTATTATAATATATTAAAATGATACCAGTCATGGCGCAGGGGCACATAGTCTGACTGTAAACGCGACTGGTTATGGGTTCGATCCCCACACGAAATATTTCTATAAATTTATATTTTAATTTCTTCGCTCTGGTGTCGAGGCAAAGGGTGGCGTTGAACACGCAGTGCCTCCAGAATTCGGCGGAGTGTCTTAACACTAGCTTCGCTCTGCCTACCCTGCTGTGAGCGGGATACAGCGTGACGCTAATAAAAAACAGTTACTATTTACGTAATCATCCAGTGACAAGAGTCGCGAAAAATCACCGCGCAACGATCCAACGCCGGAAAAAAGCCTACAAGAGCGTCTGTGGGAGATGGCGAACGGGAAAGCGGGAGACGGAAGCGACGTCACCGACGCCGGCACCGCCGCGCCCCCACCTACTATACCGCCACCGCCCAATCCACCGCCAGGTATGAATATAATTCATCTGTCATACCTATATAAATATTTTATATACTTTTTAACTTATTTGGCTTTGTGATGATTATTATAATAATAATACTTTTATTGCCCTAAAAACAAAGAAACAATAGAGTAACAAAATGTTGTTACTGTAAATGTACAAAAAGACAATAAAAAAGTGCAATAGCGGCCTTATCACAAAAAGCGATTTCTTACAACCAACCATTTGAAAGGACAGAAAGGTGCAAAAAGTATTAATAGTTTTATTTTAGATAGATATGATATTATTAAATAGAAATAAGTTATTATATTATATACGTACATACATACTTACACACACCCACACATGTATATAGGTACAAATATAGGAATAAGAAAAATGTCAGTTTAGATATTTAGTTTGAGATAGTGATGATTAAGACGCCGTTTAAATATCCCAACCGACTGGGACCATCTCACTTTCACTGGCAGCTCATTCCAAAGTTTTACTGTCATCACCGTAAAAGAATCGCCGTAGCATGTCGTGCGGCACAAAGGTATTTCAAGGAAGTTGTTATTACGGGAACGGAGGGTTTGGGAGTGTTGGGTGTCCGACCCCAGAAACTTGAAACGTTCCTTGAGGTACAGTGGAGTAATATATTATATTACCTTATTATTGATAATATTATATGATACCACCGACGCCATTACCACTGCACTCCCGCCATCACCACCACCTAATCTACTTTCTATGTAAAAAAATAAGGTACCTACATAACTTATTCACAGTAGGCGTGTAAACTTTCTTGAACTTGTCGTTTTAATAATGTAAATAAACAAAATTTCACGGCATTTTGTCAGTTTAGAGGGTGAATCCTAAAAACTATGAAACATGTGTTCAATGAAATATTTTTAAGAGTCTAAATTTCAAATCTTGTTAAAATTGGAGGCGATTTAAAAATTTTCCATACAAACTTTCAACCCCTATTTTATCCCCTCAAGACAATAATATTGCAAATTCTGTTCTTAGCACTTGCGTGTGACATGCAAAATTTTACTCCTAGCACTTGTAGTAATGAAGTTTCATACAAACTATTAACCCCAAAAACAACCCCTTAGGAATGGAATATTGTAAATTCCCGTCTCAGCGAGCACCTACATCCTATAAATATCTCCTATGCAAAATTTCAGATTCCTAGAATTTGTAGTTTCTGAGATTTGATGACCTTTCGATTTTATATAAATAGATAATGAAGGCCCAACAGAAGATGGCGGTTGGACGCAACTACCGCCGCCTCGAGCGCTACAGCCTGCTGCTTTTAGAGCTGGTAAGATTTTGTAAACAGTATTTGTTATATTTGTCTCATTTTTAGTTTATTTTAATAGTATAATAAATTTAAAAAATCAATAGAACTTTATAATTATTTTGGATTATAAAACCCGTCCAGTGCCGTGTGTCCGACAGACAACACACGACGATACAGTAGAAAGTTGAATTTGGCATGTAAATAGTTTAATGTAATTGGGGAGTGTACGGCACCACTCTACAAGTAACAAAATGTGACGTTTGATAAATATACGTAATTTGCAATATTATTTTTCATAATTTCTTTTTATCGTGTTCTGCACATTTAAATTGGATAGATAAATAGATACATAATTTATTGGAATTAGTAATAGAAACTATATTAGAAAAAATACACGAGTAATTTCAATTTCCAGAGTTGAGAATGAGAGGGCCACCGGCTCGGCAGCCAATGAGAGGTATGATCTAATCTAACCTCAGAAAATGACATAAATATTATTTAGGCTAAATATTAAATTATTCATTTTCAGGTCCCTGGATGGAGGGAGGGCCTGGACCAGGACCGTTTGGACCACGGTTCAATGGAATGGGTCCATTTAATCGACCACCCTTCGAAAGGCCGCCGTTTGAAGGACCACCAATGTTTGAAAGGTCGCCCTTCAATCGTATGCCATTCGATGGAAATCGTCCGCCGTTTGATGGTTCGAGACCGCCTTTCGATGGACCACGACCACCATTTGATGGACCACGACCACCGTTTGATGGACCACGGCCACCATTCGATGGATCCTTACCACCATTTGATGGTCCACGCCCGCCATTTGATGGCCCAAGGCCACCGTTCGATGGACCAAGGCCACCTTTCGATGGACCGAGACCACCATTTGACGGTCCAAGACCGCCATTCGATGGACCCAGACAGTTCGATAACTTTGAAGGAGAAAGGTCATACGATGGACCAAGGTACGATGGTCCACAGGAATATTATGAACGTGGCAACAGACGATACGATGATAGAGAGTTCAATGATAGACCTTGGAACGCGGACAGGGAAAGAGATTGGGATAGACGGAAGGAATGGGACGATAGACGAAGGGACCGACGAGTGAGAGAACACGACACGTTCAGAAATGACAGAGACAGAAATGACAGAGACAGAAACGACAGAGACAGGAATGACAGAGATAGAAATGACAGACGACGCTTTGACGAACGATCCAGGGATAGACCCGCCAGAGAGGAAAAGAACCCAAGACGGGATAAAGATAGGAAATCACGATGGGGTGCCGCTGACGAGAGCACAAATGAAGAAAAACCAGACGAAGATAAAGCTAATGATGCATCTAATGTAAGTCAAGTAGATAATGAGGATAGAAACAATCCTAGTCAAGACGAACAAATACAAGAAAAAAGCGCTAGTACAATTAATGAAGCTGAAACTGAGGCCCCGGATAGTGATAAATATGATCCACTGGATAATGATGAGTCTAATGATAATGATCAAGTTGCTCAACGCGATGACAATAATGAATCTAATGAACGAGCAGCGATATATGAAGAAGAGAGGTCAGTTGAACCTGAAGAGATACAAAATAATCAGCCGCCATTAGATCTCTATGATACAAATGAAGCTATAGACACGAGCTTTTCGCTTTCCCGGAACGACTCGCCACAAAGGGAAATAATACAAACACATAAGGAACAAATGGAGGACACAACGAAACTTTTAGATATATTTAGTCAACCTATAGTACAAGAAAAATCACAACTAGAGTTGCAACCGGAACCGGAACCAGAACCAGAACCGGAAAGAGAAAAGGAACCAGAGCCGGAACCGGAACCGGAGCCGGAACCCGAGCCGGAACCAGAAATGGAACTACAAAGGGAAGAACCATCGGACAATATGGAGGTTGATGAAAGAAAGGAGGCTTGACACCGAAGAAGGTGGAAATGTGGATATTTCCAGTGGAAGTGATTCAGGTGACGCGATACCCGAGCGAACCGCGTTACTGCTCCGGTCGCCGTTACTGTTACCGCTCCTGCCGTCGTTACTGTTACCGTTACCGTAACATGGGCTCGCGATAAAGATACATTATGTTCAAAGCGCACGAGATGCATGGTTGCCGTTGCTTTGGTTGTTATTAATTTTCCTATTATTAATTTTTTTTTAAATTATTTTTATACAATCGTTATTTTGTTTAAATAATATTTTTTTGACCAGAAGACATTCACCCACACATAAATGAAAAAAAAATCAAAGCAATGCAAACTTATGCTAACGTGCAATAAAGAAAAATACAAATAAATGATTCACGCCAAAGATAATTAATTTGATATATGAATATTTGAAATATACGAGTGCCTTACTGGTTACGATGTTTTGTTTGTTCGGGGGCGAGGGCGAGCCGAGAAGAGGAACGCGCCTCGGCGCTCAAGTGGAGCGACCCGGGCCAGGTACGGTCTGACGAGCGTTTGGTACAAAATCATTTACATATTCTTTCTTAATATTTTTTTAATTTGGCCATTAAAAGCACTTTTGAATCATCAAGTAACATAGGAATGTTATTAGTTGTTATTAGTTACATACAAACTATATAGATCATGGCTCAGGTGCCACTTGTGTCTTTTATTGTGTCACTTTTTAGAATATATTTAAAAATATAAGTAAAAAATATAATGATTAATGATGAAAGAAATTAAAAATATATAAATGTCTGAAAAATATAATTAAAAGAGTTTTAGTATATGAAAATAATAATAATAAAGATATATAGCTTAAAAAATGATAAACAATACTACTATATTTTTTGTTTTTTGAAAAAGAATAAATTATAATCTAGTGCCCTATCAAATTTGTTTTTATAATATGTGATGCATTAGAAAACACAACCTTCTATTTAATTTAGTCACTTTTAAAATACATTTAATTGTTCCAAAGTGCTTGCAACATAATCTTTTAAATGTACTAAAATTATTTATTGCATATTTTGTACTCGGCGCGCGTCTATTTTTATATTTACTCCATTATGTTGGAATGGTAACAAACACATAAATTACAGGTAATAAAAATTAAATGTACTTATGTTTTATTTAAATGTTTAATTTTAAATAAATTTTGACATTCCAACATGATGATACAATATCGCTAGCAATGTGTGCAAAGGCCCCGCCGGAGCGCGTCACCCGAATCACATGGAAATATCTAGAAGAACAAAACCGAGAAGATTCAAGAACCATGTTGTGACGTCACAAAAATTGTATATTATACACACTAGTAGACGTTCCTTTTTTAAAATTTTGTACATGTTCTACGTGAATCGGCATATCTTAGGTTATTTTTCATTCGAGCTATACATATATTTTATTTTCTTTTTCTTCTTAATTGGTGAAGGTAGGCCAGGTTAGGACATTTCGTCTAATAAAGCTAACTCATAGATACTAACAAACCGATAGATGTATCGTTAATTATTCGTCGTATCGTAAAAAAAAATAGAATAGGAGTGTTTATAAATATTTTACATTTGAATATAAAATATAATTTCAATTGTTCATATTATGTATAATATATATTTATATTATATATATCATAATTTTATAGGGGCTTAGAAAATTAATAATAAATATAATATGAAGATATCACATTATTCATTATACATATATGTATAAGCAGATAAAAATAATGCATGCTTAATGTTTGTCATACTTGTGCTTGAATAAAAAAAATATTGTGAAAAATTTCACCGCGATTTTTTGTTGGGGACACATTTTCAGGTTATTTATTTCGTTTATTTTGACGAAATAAGAATTATAACTCTTCGTCGGGGTCATTTGCACGCATTGTCTAGTTGCTTTGTTTTCTTGTTGAGTTCCAGCATTTAGCTGTTCCTGACTGAAATGTAACACTAAAACACCGTAAATTGGAGCTACAAATGACGACGAAGAGAGTCTAGAACTTAATCAATAGTTTTCTCCATGTTTTCAGTTTTTTTTAGAAATGCAAAAATAGGTAAAAAATAGTATTCAAATTGAAAATATCACATTTACAATGGTTAAAGTTTGTGAGAGTTACTTACTTAATAATTTTTGAGAAAAATACCTGTATTATTTTTTTCTTAATAGAATATTGTTGACATTCTTATTTTTGTTTTGTCCATAATAAAATATGTTTTGTTTTGATATTACTATAGCTGAGTAAGCAAAATTCGTGAATATTTAAATATAAATATTTCCCATATTGGATTTGAATCTGTGATCGTTGCGCGCAGTCTTTTAGTTTCGACGGTGCCACGACTAATTTGTGATAACTACAAAAAAAATATTTACATTCCGGTATAGTGATGGAGTGTAAAATAAAAATGAACAATAATTATAAATACCTATAATAATCTCCTCTGTTGAAATCGAACCCAAAACTATTAATTCTAGCGTTTATGATCAGATGTGAAACTAAGGCGTCTTAATGCTTACAATTGGTGGTATTAGGCAAAATATTTAAAAAGATATTATCATTTGCTTGTAAAGTTGTTATTTTACATCTGATTCCGAAAGCTGATCAGCTATCTATAGAACTGTTAAAATAATGTTTTATAATTACTTAATCCGTAACTATTTTTTAAAAATATTTCTTGTAATTACGAAATATTTCTATATTGGGGATGTATTATAGTAAGTAATTAGAAAGTAATAAATTGAGAATTCATTCTAAATCATGTAGTAGAAACGGCCTTCGACTGTAAATTTGAAGGTTGTGGGTTCGATTCCCATCGGAAGTAAAATAATATATGAAATATTTTTATGACTCTGTTTTTGTGAATTTCAAATTCATATTTATATTAATTTACACATAATAACCTTGATTTGACTAAATATATTATGATTATCTGAAAGAATCAAAATTCAATTCGGTAGATAAAGAGACATGAAATAGTACTTTGGAGACTAATTTTTTTTATGAATCTTAGTTAAATCGTAAATTATATTTAAAATACGGTATCGTATTAACGTAATAAAGAAAAGTATAGTAATTTTACTTACATAATTTTAAAATATACGATAGTATCGAAACTATCGATAGTTCAAAAGAGTACAATACTATCGGACAAATGCAATACTATCGATATTATCCGTAGTATCGTATCTCCCAGTCAGAAAGATATCGATAGTATTGTATTCTTCTAAACTATCGATTGTCCTATCGATCGCATAGGCTTTTTTAGATTATATCTATCGATTGCGAAACAATAGATAGTTTGGCAACGCTAGTTAGGCTAGTTATATATAGATTGACTTGTAAATAACATTCTACTAAATGATTCATAAAATACCTATTTATGTATATTATATAATTTGTAGATGAATTCATCTTTAACCAATTTTTTTATTCCTATAACGTAAATAACGCAATGATAAATTATTTTTTATATTTTTTTTATAAAAATGTCAATTGACATTGACAAGCTAGTATATGTTCCTTGTTGACAAGTGATTTCTTTGTTGTTGTGTGATCGGCAAATTTTACAATTTTGCATCTTATTTCTAGCGCTCAATAATATAAAAAAATGTCAAATATTCAAATTATAACACAAGATTTTGTAAATGTGCATATTACGAAATCAGATAGCGAAAGTGCAGCTCCTGTGGAGCGACGATTCAAAAAAGGAATCACGATACAGGAGTTTAAGGTTACTACTTAGTATGATTCACAGATGATTTTGTTTTATTTTATGTGTTATAAACTAGCAAAAAATTACGTACATTTTTATGTCAAAGAAAAATTTAATTATTAAATTTATTATTACAAAATTTCTTACCATCAAAAGGGAATCATTAATTATTGTTTTCAGTTTAAGACTATAAATTCGTAATAAAAAGGTGGTTTCTTACTTTTAAAGATTTGAACTCAGATTAATTATTTTAAAATATACTTATTATTTTAAGTTACAATAATTTAAAATTACAACTATTTTAAACTACTCATCAAATATTACATTAATATAATTTTAAATGACTTTACAGACAAAATTAGAACTAGTAACTGGTGGCTCGGCTTCCACAATGAAACTAAAAGTATATGATATCAAAAACAACTTCGTATGTGATATAAATAAAGATGATGCTCTACTTGGATCATATCCTATTGATGATGGAATGACAATACATGTTATTGATAATTTTGCTATGATCAAAGATTTTGCAGATGCAGATAGTGCTGAAAGGTGAGATAACATAAGAAATGGAAAAACAGCTTCATGTTTTCCTGTATAGCAGGGTAGAGAGGAGAAACCTAGTGTTGAGTTCAGATACTCTACTCTACACACACCACATAATATTTGAGATATTTCATGTTCAGTGCTTTAATGCTTTATCTAGAAAATATGCTAGCATAGTAAAGAAATGAACATAATTTAAATATAATTGTTCTTGCCTTGAGAATTGAATTAACATTGACAACAGTCAATTTAAGTTAAACTTTCAGTAAGAATATCATGTGAAAAGCATGCTTCTGTACATAATTCCTCAAGTGGAAATTATAATGTCTGTCCAAAAGAGAAGTGAGTGGTATAAAAATATGTTATTGAATAAAACATAAAATAATTCTTAAAGAATATTATAATAAATATTAATAAAAAGGCCAGTTATGGCAGGGGCACAAAGTATGACTTTAAATGTGACTGGTTGTGTGTTTGATGCCCACTCAAGGAGATTTATTATTTAAATTTATATAATTTTATTTCTTTACTCTGGTGTCAAAGCAAAGTGCAGCATTGAGATCCACCACTTAACATGCAATGCCTTCAGAATTCGACGGCTACCCTCTGTCTTCCCTGCCATGTCCCAGATACAGTGTGAAACTGATAAAAAAAATTATAAAATGTTTCATATTATTTTAAATATTTTGCTTTTTATACAAGAGGCAATAGGTTTTTTTTTAATTTTTCACTTTTTCCTGCATAACATGATAAATAAATTGTGTAACTATACACAATTTTAAAACCTCTAGTAAGATTTTAAAGAAAATTCCAGTGAAAATAAAAAAATGAAATGACATTAATTTATTCTGTCAGAATTCCAGCATACTGTGATGACTGGTGAGAATTGACACTGCACTTCTAATCAAATGGAGCAAATGACAATCTTTCATTCTCCTGAGCTCCACTCTCCTCCTGAACCATAATGGTCTATTTTTAAAATTTGATAATAATTTCATTTACATTTTGTTTTACAGATTTCGTCTCTCTGAAGAAGAATATGAAAAGAAAGGAGACACTCTACGCTCTTTTCTCCAACGTAACAAACTTGGCAAGTACAATGAAGAAGAGATGCAGAAACTCAAGGAACAACAACAAAAGGAGCTTGAAGAGGAAGCTAAGTAAGAAATTGTTATTTTTTTTAATAAAATGAAGACAGTTGAGTTGAAAAAAAATATATTAAAGTTAACTATGGTTTAATCGAACTGTAAAATAATTTATAAAACAACAAATAAACATGTTTAATTTATTTTTTACTTTGCTTTGGTAAGACACGGCATTCAGTGTTGCCACTTAACACAAAAAGTTTCGAAAATTGGGTAGTGCGTGGGAAACGGAGTCTCTTAGGTTTCCTCTCCCTACTCTGCTATACAAGGAAACATGAAGCTTTTATACATTCCTGACGTATATGGCATACAGCCGGAGATTAAAAAAATAAAATGTAGCTTTAAGTTCTGACATTCACACAATTCATCAAATTTAGGCAGTGTATCTTAAAAAAGAAAACCTGTATATTTTAGGTTAGCAGAGGCGGTGTTAGTAGGCACCCGTTGCGAGGTGCGCATGCCGGGACAGGGGGCACGGCGCGCCACCGTACGGTATAATGGCGCGCTTGAGGGTGCCCGGGGGTTGTGGATCGGGGTACAATATGATGAGCCCAGGGGAAAGAACGATGGAGAGTAAGTAGTTATATATAATAATAATTGTGCATTATTTTAAGTTAGTGTTAGGCCAGAATAATGAAAATAAACTAAAACTTTAAACCTATGAGTAGCTTTCCGACTAGGCGACAAAAAGTCTATGTCTGCTGGTTCCTACTTTCTATGTGGTATTTTAGAAATCTTTTTTTATATACTAAAATAGGCTTACATTTAAACGCATCAAGTCTGATGATGAGCATTCATGCAATCTACAGTGCTGCACTCTTGCCTAGGAGTTACCTGTTCACTCAGATCTGTTTTAAAACCAATTAAATCTTTCATTAAGAAAATGAATGGTCTGAACTGCTAATCTTAATGAACTATTCCGTTTGTTTTTTCTTTTTATTTTTGTGTACTCATTACTTATACTACTCTCACATTGTACTGGGTCATGCTCATGATCGCATCAAAAATATCAAAACAAACTTTTGAACATTTATTTCTACTACTCAAAATTTGTTTTTTAAATAAATCTCTTGAAAGTGAAACTTAATTATTTGTTTAGCTTCATGCTGTATCCCACAAATAGCGGGATTGGCAAAAGGAACCTAGGTTAAGACACTTCCGTTGCCTACTCTGAGCTGAGTCTGTGTCCGTGTATAGCCGCACTCTTGTGCCCCTGCTACATTTAATTAATTAATTAACTGAATTTAATTTGCAGAGTGAACGGCAAACGGTATTTCACATGTCCACCCAAGTACGGAGGTTTTGTCAAACCAATGTATGTCACGGTCGGGGACTTCCCCGTCGAAGAATTTGATTTGGACGACGAAATATGAAATGATTGACGAGCTTGAAATTGTAATGCTTTAAATATGTAATTTATAATGCCGTCGCGTTATTTGTATTGCTAATTGATATTATGATATAATTTAAATTCTAATTTTGAGGTTCCCTTTGCCTACAGTGCTATGTGCGGGATACAGCGTGAAGTTAAAAAAACGGGAAAATGAAAATTACTTAAATATAATAAATCCCTGAGGGAGATCGAACCCGCACCTGCAGCTTTAATCGTCAGTCAGTTTCGCGTCAGGCGCTCACCGTGTTATCTCTGAGAAAACGCAGCCTAGTTCGGATCTCCCAATGGGTGTTATTTTATTTTTGTCGCTCTGGTATGAAGACAGCATTGCGTTTAGTACCGTCACTCAACACGCAATGTCTCGAAAATTTTGCTTCTGCCCAACGGAACTAAATTTAATCTAAATTTCGGCGTGACACTATAAATTTATTTCACAAAGAAGCTCGAGGATGTCGCGACGGACAAGCATATTTTTATATAGTATATTTTTAATATATACTTTGTAGGTGCTTAAATATAAACTAAATATGCTTTATCATTTTGCAAGCCTAATTACTAATGTATTTTGCAAAAATTCTTTTGGAACTCATTTTTCTTTATATATTTTAAAGTATGATTACTTCTTTCTGTTCTGTAAGATTTTTTCTTTTATTCTATTACTTTGAATATACATGAATATCTAAGTTCCTTATAATATGAATGTCAGATTTTTTAGGATTTATTTACTTGACACTCAAAATTTGATCACAAATTATATTTTTTGTGTATTTCTGTACAAATCTTATTTAATTATGATTTTAGATATTTGAAGAAACTATTTTTTTTAATGATTAAATTAACATTCCAATAAAACGATCATGAGTTTTCAAGCTTTTTAATTTATCTATATAATGCATATTTCATTTATTTTTTTAGTTTTAACTACATTTAACTACACGATTTTTAATAAATATTTAATATATCTCATTGTTTTATTTTTAACCTGTACTTAATATTTACGCCCACATAGTTTGTCTAGTATCGTAGAGGGGCTAGTTCTCCTATTAAGTACAAACTAAAAAAATAAAACATTTATTAGTACTTTACCTGTCGTCAATTCACTGGGCGAGGCTTCCTGGGAGGCCGTTGTGTCCATGCCGGTTATCAGCCTAACTTTAACACAAAGCATCATCGTGCTTTGCCCATCTCTGGTATGTCAGAGACGCGGCTTCAAATCCCCTTACTAAATATAATGAATAATTGCTGTCATTATGCTGTCATAATGAAACCACATGTTTATATTAGTATTATATTTATTTATTCCAGTTATTTTATTTATTCCACTGTTTTAGAATTTACGTCGTTTTAGTATATCTGGTCGCCAGTTGACGGGGTGCGTCTCTTGCGAGGCTGTTTCGTCCTCGCGGTATATCTTAACGGTCTTGTCGGCCTCCGCGGTGAGGAGACGCGTCCCCGAGCGGTCGAAAGTGAGTGCAAATATGCCCGCCTCGCTGTCCATTGAGCCGGGCTGTACTGCTGACTGCGAGGAGTACAGGTTCAAATTTTAGTTATATTTTTTATCTTTTAATTTGTAAAGATTATAAATACCGTAGAAGGAGAATAATAATAATTGTGATTTTATATTACTTATTCTTATGATTTCATATCACTTCATATTATTAGTATTTTTTTGAAAGAAATAGACAGTCTTAAGAAATAAAAATCTAACGTAGATTATACGATATTAAATTAGACAGTATATAATTCAAAAAGAGACGTTTATAATTCTTGCAGTAGCATCTTATAAAACAATATGACAATACAATATTTTTCAAATATATTAATTGACAACTCAAAACACATGTAACGAATTCCTTTAAAAGCAACATCAACCTAAATTCTATCAAAAACAACCGTATGTGTACCTACATACCTGTAATCTCTGAAAATTGTAACCAGTGCGCCAATCCCAGAAATGCATAGTGCCGTTATCTCCACCACTAACCAAAACACCTTCGGGGTTAACCGCCATACAATTCACTATAGCATTGTGCCCCGACAAGTTCTGTATAAACCTGCCATCGGGGCATTTCCATTGCTTTATATTGTCGGGCGAGGCAGAGGCAAAAGTATATAGCTGAGGATGTAGGGCTAGAGCTCGAACTGACTTCTTGTGGTTTGTAAGAGTACATTGAGACTTGCCGGCTGCTAAGTCCCATAGGCGGATTGTTGAATCGTGTGATCCTGTTATTATCTGGAATTAAATTGAATATTATTCGTAAAGACATTCTTCTGCGGTTTTACTGTCGTGGCGCAAAGGTGTAATGTCTGAGTGTAAATCGATAGTTGTGGATTCGATTTCCCACTCAGGGTAGTGAATTATTTTCACTATCTATGTGAAAAGTTCCAAAAAAAATCGAAGTAGTGAAACATATCTCAAAATAATAAAAACCCTCAAGACTCAAGGTCAACTCCTTATCGCATTTATAAGGGTGTTGGGGGGTCGGTTACCTGCGGCTCGGCGGCTTGGCACACGAGTGAGGCCACGGTGTCGGTGTGTCCGGCTAGCGTATGCACGTTGGCCTTGGAGCGCATGTCCCACACTCTGGCTGTGGCGTCGCGCCCCGCCGTCACCAGCACGTCAATGGTGGGGTGCAGCGCCAGCGTGTACACGGCCGACAGGTGCCCGTGGTAGTGGCGTATCACCTGAGGAAGTTATAAACCAGTGTAGGATCGTCAGGGCGCAATGAGATATGTTTGTATGGTATGGTAGGTATGTTTTCTAACTGTGAACGCGACGGTTGTGAGTTCGATTTTCACTCAGGGTAATGAATTATCTTTATTTTCTTGCACTATTAAGAAGACAAAACGGGATGTTGAGTCATTATCGCCATTAAATACGCTGTCTCAGAGATAGTACGTGTTGCATACTGGACACAGTATAATGATAAAAAATGAAACAAATACAAAATATTAATGAATTCAGTAATACAAAGATACTATAAACAAATATACACAAATTAAATGGATAAACAAATTATTAGCAAAAAATATTTATGAAAAATAATCAAAAATAATATGAAAATTACTTTATTATATTCAAGATCCCAGCATTTGACTTGTCTATCTTCACCACAACTGAATAAGTATGGATGTCGTGCAGATACCTCTAAACCTGCAAATTTGTATTGTATTAATAAAAAATATATTGTATTGTGAACTATAAACAATCGATTTTTTTATAGCTGGCACACAAAAAAGTGTTATGCCACTACTTTATTTTGAACAATTATGACGATTATGATAATGATTGTTTGTTTAATCTAATTAATGTATGGGGGACATAATCAATTGCGAACGAATCCACAACTCAACTCGCGTTTATAGTCATACGCTTGTGGTGATGTGCAACAACGGCCTCAAATGACGTGCAGAGAATATAACATACATTTGTTGTATTATTTCTAAATAAATAAATAAAATTTAAATGTATAAAAAATACAAACCTTCCCCATGAAAGCCTTCACAATTTTATATTTATAATATAATTTTTTAATATTTCAGGAAGATTGAAACTATACTTATTTAATGAAATAATTCAAACATGTAGTTACTTTTGAATAGAAATAATAAATAAAAAAAAGGACATGAATTTAATAGTAAACAAAGTGTTATTTACCTCTAACAGTACTAACATGGCCTGTTAGTGAGACTTTAAGCTTGCCACTCGCCAAATCCCATATTTTAATTACTCTGTCAGCCGCACCTTAAATAAAAGTGTAATTAAATAATTTATAAACCTATAAATTTACTTAAGTATGTATTTGGCAGGGTCTAGGCCACACACAATGGAAAGGTTATCAACACACATACTCTCGCCAGTGTTTCTTGTTTATATTTATACTACAATTAATGAGTCTTGGCTACTTTGAAGCTAGATTTTTTAAATTGTTCACTCTGAAACAACATAATCAAAAATATGTAAAATTGTAATGTCAAATGACTAATACGGCTGCCAAAACTAATTAGATGGACTGTACCAGTTAGTATTGGTTTGTAGGAGTGACTGCATGGAATGAGTGAATATATGAAGAATGAGTATAATTCAAACCTGTCGCAAACCATTCATTCCCAGGTTCGACAGCAACACATCTAACCCATCCAAGATGTCCTGATATAACTCTAAATAGTTTCCATGGTGCATGCCACTTGGGTTTTGGCATTGTTGGTGCTTTTCTAGGAGCGGGAACTATTGCAGTGGGGGTTGGTGTTGGTGGAGCACTGTACGGGAGCATAGCACCGTCTGATGCTAGAGCTGCTGATTCAGCCATATCTAATTTTAAAAGAAAAAAAAAAATTTGGTTTATTATATTTACTTCTGTAACATACAACATGAAAATGGATTTTATAGATTTTATTTTAGGTTCACAATGTCTACTGTACACCGCAGGGTAATTTATTTTCTCAAGTAGGAATTGAACCCATAACCTGACCCATTTACAGAAGCGTTTACAGCATTCACTAGAAGCTGTCACATTTGTTGGAAGAAAATATTTAAAAAATATATGTTTATTGTGTATATTTATAGCATTGTTTTATTTCATACCTGTGTCATGAGGTGTCTCAGGTCTACTTAATGCCTCTTGATGCTTCACTGCCTGTGCCTTGTGAACAGCCGACATTACTTGTCCATAACTATCCCTTGCTTTTACTCCCCGTAATATTTTCTCTCTGTAAATATGTGAATATATGATTTAGATGAATGATAACGACATTAACGACATTATGCAGGTTTGAATCATATTTTGGCTTAATATAAAAACAAATGTTTTTTTAGCAACTAATGAGTAGCTAAAAACAAATTTTAATTTAATACTAAGCAGATTATTTGAGAATATTAAATTATAAAAAACACTTACGCTTTTTCATCAATTGGCGGTAACATACTTTGGTTAGAAAGAAACATATCATGCGATCTCTTCAGAGATCTAAACACTAACGTGTGGACAGAATGCTTAATAACTTCGTCAGTCATTTTTATTTATTATTATTTTATGTCAGTATATCATAATATTTCGATTGAGCCTTACAAAATGATTTAGATATAGTTTATTTATGTTTGTTTTCTTAGACACCAATAACCAAGGAATCGCCGATAGAAGTCACCAAATGTCAGTGTCATGGTTTATACTACAGATAAAAAAATTAAGTTTACAGACTATATAAATCTTAAGATTATATCGTACGTATAAAATAAATTCAAATTGAAAAACGTCTTACACTTTTTCCCCTATAAATTTTGTTTTCACATTTCAGTTAATAAGCTTTTGTAAATTTTAAATAGTCACGTATTATGTTTTTTTGTTAGTTTTATAAAATAAATTAAATACCGTAATTTCAGAAAACAATAAATTCTTAGCAGGTAAAAATTTTATTGAAAAATAAATGAAATAATGAATAAATACAAAAACTAAAGATATACTTTAAATTTACTTTATTTTACTAGATTTTGTACAAAATCGTTTTTGTTTAACATAATGAATCATAATAATATCATTCGATTTATCGTCATAAATGAGTACAAACAATGAATAATTAATATAACTTAAGTATAATAATTCTTTAAGTTAATTTATAAACTAAATTACTAATAATTGCAGATTAAAATTTATGCCTAGTGAAGTTTATGAATATAAATAGTACATTATTTTAGATCTAGTCTAGGCGCTATCAATTATTTACATTGCACAGTGCTGGTACTATAAAATAACATATAATTATAATAAAAATACTTATATTTACAAAAAAGAATTATATAAATAAACAAAACTAAATAGTTTCCTTAATTTTACTGTTTGAGATTTTACACATGCTAAGCTTACATCGAGTTAAATGTTAAATCTACTGCATTATATTCGTATTAAAAAACTATTTAAAATATAAAATGCCTAACACAAATAGATAATATAAAATTTTGGTTTATTTCAACGGATTTGTGTTAAATGGCGGTACAAGTGATTTTTGTGGTCCTTAAACGAGTCGATCGACATTGGAGTCGGTGATCATCCACTCGTAATCTATGTCTGTAGAATCGGCGACGGAAAAAACCGCGCCATTCTCGGTTCAGATGGCCGATTTCTCAGAATTGTTCGCATCACTAACGCGACGAGAATGTGGTGCACGTCGCAATGTACGCGGCTGTAGATTCAATGGAGGCAGATTTGGTCTTTCAATTCTAGTTGGGGACGAAACCAACGGTCGATTACCACGACGTAGAGTTTCAATACCATTTCTGAAATATTCCTCCGTTCTATCCGTATAGCTTTCGATTAATGGTGCTGGGTCTTCGTATTCGACGTTAAAGTGTCTTGTAATTGTTAAGTCCTCGGGTGGTCCTAATTTATATAATGGAGGTTCCACGCACTCGTAGTGATGGTCTTCGGTATCGTCATGTGGGTACGTATCGGCTACAAAGTGTCGAGTGCCGCGCGGAGTGAGTGCCGCCCAAAGTACTCGGGAGTCGAGTGCTGCGCTGCCGTATAGGGCGTTAGAACCGCTGGCTTTACCGGTGCCGCTTTTACACCCACCTCGAGCCCTTTAGAAGAAAATGTTACGTTAATCAAATGCATTATTGAGTATCTGTCTTATATAGATCTCGGTGGTTGCAATTCGCAGACCCTCACAATCAAGAAAAGTGATGAATAACTAGAAATTGTAACTTGTAAGCATAATTAGACAACACTTACTCTCTACACTTGAGCAAGAAGAGCGCCAAAAGCGCCGCAATACACAACACGGCGATACAACACGTGATAATCACTAGGAACCATGTGTCGTCGTTGGTGGCTGGTTCTGTCAATGAAATAATATAAAACAATTTGTAAAGATTTTTAAATACTTTTCTATAATGTCGGGAAATATTGTAACTACTACGTAGGTATATATTTCTGCCGAAAAAAAGGTTTAATATTTTAATATTAAAACTTTAGTTTCGCACACAGTACAAGCATAAACTATCAAATATTCTTAAAAAAATCTCTTTAATATTATAATATTCGGGAAGAACACAAAACTTACCATGTCTCGGCAATTCGTGGTACTCCACACCTGGGAACAACGCGTTATCTTCACTGTTAGGCGTGGGCGGGCACTTAGACGCCCTACAGGGCGGCGTGAGATTCGCAATGTTTGCCAAAAACGCAGGCAAGGGAGGCGGCGGCATGTGCACTATGGAGTCCGGTGGTGGACCTAACGAGAGGCAATCCGCCCCGCACGACATGCTATAAAGAAATAGAATTATTAAATAATATTGTTAATAGGAAACACTATTATTGTATTTACAATATTATAGTGAATATTACGACGGTCTTAGTGTTTAACTAGACCTTCGTGGTAAACACGGCTATTGAGGGTCGATTCCCACTCGGGGGAATTTTATATTTAATATTTTCATTTTCTTACTCTAGTAACAGGACAAAGAGCGGACAAAGAGCGGCGTCGGATTCCGCCTCTCAACAACAATGCAATGTATCAATAACTAAGGTGATAAAGTCCAAATTAAAAAGTACGAGAGATGCATTTTCCGAATTTAATTAATTTCATTGCAATTTGAATGAAGGAACTCAACTGCACTTGGATTTACCAGATATTATAATAATTTAAATATAAACCATTTCACCGAGTGGGAATCAAACCTACTATTTCGAGTACAGTCAGCTGTAAGACGCAATCCCACTGCGCCGCCACGCTAGGCTCAAATGTATGCAGCAAGCATAATATTAGAAAAAGATATAAAATTATAAATGACTTTGAATAAAATTATATGTAAAGCAAATTGTTTTTTTTTAATGCATTCTATTTTAATAGAGATACTATTTTACTACAGAAAATAAATTGTTGAGACGCAATCAATAATTGTAAATTTCGAGATTTATATATCTAAATATTGACGAAAAGCAATTTTTTCCTACATGAATACTGAAACATTTGACTCAGAACTAATAACACACAAAAATCACGTTAAAAAACTTACTTTATATATTTTTAATCGACTTTTCCCACAAAAAGCAGCACTTCGAACTTATTTAGTAATATTTTATGAAAATGGTCCATAGATGTAGGACGCAGGCGCGAATTTTGACTTTTACTAAGGTATAATTACGCTTGTAATGTCGACTCTTTACCAAAATATCAAATCCATTGCGGGTTTATAAAGAATTTTAATATAAATATCACTATTATAGAATATCAATGTATAATGTGCATGTTAAAACAAACGCTATGTTAAAGCTTCAATGTATAGTACAAGTTATTGATTCGCGCAAGCGCAAGAACTAATTTCGCGACCCTTGGCTAAGGGTAGACTGTGAATAGGAGCTGGTAATATATATCTATCTCTCTTCCTCATATGATGTTACAGTATATGTGAAGAGTGTAGACAAGTGATTATTATTTGTCGCGCGGTAATATGACGTTGTTATGTTGAGTATAGTTTAGGGCTCTTGGATATTATTATATTTATATACACTTTTTTTTATAATTTTACGCTGTGCCAGTGTGTAACCAAATGTTAAGACACTTCGTTCCCATTAAGACACTTCCGTTCCCCACTTTCTTCATTCAGAGCATTCTTTATCTCGATACTAGAACGAAAAATTAAAATATTAATATTTCAATCCCTCGAGTGGGAATCGAACCCAAAACTTGTCACGTTTACAGTCGCACTTTTGTACCTCCGTGCGACGAATGTCCTCAAAGCTTAAACTGGCCATATATTATTACTTTATTAGTGTAGATGATGTGATACAGTTATAAATAAGGATCCTATTTTAAAACAAATACCTACGTACTATGGCGAAGCGCTAAAGGATATGCACTTTATGAAAAACTATTCAAAGGTAGATGTTACAAAGAGCAGTTCTTAATTAAATTCTTTAGGTATTCCATAAAATGCACAGATATTTACTTAATATTATATAACGTCAAACGTTTTCACATTGATAAATACGTAGGAAAATATCGATAATAATAGGACAGAAAGTATAGAACGGCGTGTTTTAACGCCGGGAATATGAAAATTGACACACTTATAGTTTATAGGAGAAGTGTAGAAGGCAAATATTTTTCAATGATAATGCTTAAAAACTATACACTATCATAAATTTGAAAATATATACACTTTTGTATTTCGTGACATACGCGTATTATACACGTCAACGGGCCCTCTAGTACCTATAATCAAATATAAATAAAGTCATATGTCAGAGAAATAAAATAGAACTCTGTATATACTGACCAAAGTATTTATCAAATGCGGTATAGGCCTCGGTAGCGCAGTAGGCAGCGCGTAAGTCTCATAATCTTAAGGTCGTGAGTTCGATCCTCACCCGGGGCAATTTTTTTTATTTTACGCTTGCATTTGCATTTAGTAGGAATAGTAGGTAAACTAGTGTCGAAACTTTCTTTCTTCTGCTTTCTGATGATCTTATTGTAATTTTTTGTATTGCCAAAGCGGCTGACGAAAATTAATATTCGAATACTGTCCAAACAACTTGTGTCATAATGTCATCAAAATAATTTTCCATTTAATAGTGTATGCTGCCTGCTCAAGAGCAATAAACTTTTTAGGATGAATAGAATAACCGCAAAGCTTCAGAAAGCAGCAGAGAGCACAAGATGAGATATTTTCCTAATAAGTAGGTACAAGTAATATCTCGTATAAAAGTTTTTTAATGTTTGTCCGATAGCTTTTAAACAAGACGCTTTTGTACTCTTGTTCTCTAATATATCTTGAGTCACCCATTACTCCTGAGTGAGGGAAAGTTCATTAAATTGTATATATAATTTGCTATCAATTGAAAGGAGACCTTGTATCATTAAGTTTTGAACGGAGTAAGTACGTTCTTCATATAATACAAACACCTAACTAAAACTAGGTGATTTTTTTTTTTATTTGGAAACATTTCTTCTCAACCGTTCCATTGTATGAATATGCTACGTGGAAATAGATAATTGGTAAAAAGTCGAATAGGTAGTGTTATATGGTGTATCTAAGAGTAATACTTATTAAGAAAACGTATAATAATTTGGACGTAGTGGGATTTGAACTCGCACCTCTTGAAAGCCGTTCAAGCCTGTCCCAGTACGCTAAAGTTTTTATACGTTTTCTAAATAAGTATTTTTCTTTCCTAAGTGTTGAATAATGCTTTAAAAATGTCAAAAGCATCTAAGAATACTTAGTTGGAAAATACCTCTAATACTTATTATATTTATCGACCTGCATATGTATGATATTTATAACTTATCTGATTTATTATCTCATAGAAATGACATTTTAAAAATACTCTTGGGGAACGGAGTGTTTTAATACTAGGTCCCCTCTGTCTTTAATATTATATAGGCGAAAACACATTAAGGTGTTTTTAGAGACCTCGAAAGGTAAAACGCAACCCTTTTAGGATCACTTAGTTATCCATCTGTTAATTGTAAATTTAAATCTTAATTATTACCACTTCTATTGTAAAAATACAATTTAGCAATAAAAATATTTAATATATCAGACGATTTTTTATTTTAGATTCAAAATATTTATAAAGATTCACTAAGTTTCTAAATAAAGTTTGTGCAGTGAGGCAAGTTTGATACTGTGTACCTAGTGTGTATCCAACTTTACTTTAGTTGCAAGTTTATGTTACGACCTAATTTCCTACTTTAGTTTGAACATGACACGAAAGTTCATTCTCTAGTGATACGAAATTAGGAAAACTTTCCTCTGAATGTGTATATTTGATTAATTAAATATAAAGAATGATAGGCTATCATGGTGCAGTGGCTCCGTGTCTGATTGTAAAAACGAAGATTGCTGGTTCGATCCCCAATGGAGTAATTAATTAATTGAATTTTCATTTAACTAACGATGTCAACAGCCTCAATCAAAACATTAATAAAACTTCAAATGTATTAACTTTATGGACTTCTGCTAAAAAAGTTATTCCGATTCCGCTTTATAGCTTCCTTTCATAGCCCCATTTTCTAAGACAGTATTAATATTATTAGCTTCTGAGAGGATTAAATTTTTCCTCTATTGTCGTCGCAACATAAAAGTTACAGGGATACTCTATTACTCTCTGTCTCAGTTTATCCTCAATAAATACGAAAATAAAAGGAACTTCGAATAAATTATGTATCAAAAACAGTTTTAGTAAGTCTACTCCGGACTGACGTATTTCGAATAATTTTAAAATCGTTTTAATTTTTGTCATAATATATAAATTATATGTCCACCGACAATTTGTATACAAATAAAAATTTAAAAAGCTCCAAAAAGCTGGCAATCGAGATATATTCTCGCCGCCACAGTATGGAAGTGCTCAAGATTTAACCGGAGCTAAGGCTAACGAGTTAACTAAAACCGCGAGGTTCTAGGCCGCCCGAGGAAAGTGCGCCCCGAGCCGTCGCAGCCGCGCGGGCGATCGTCCGCAGCGCACGTTACAAGGAGCGTAGCCTGACAACGAGCGCGTGACGTCACGTGCTGTAAGACCTGCTAACGAGTAGTGATCTAGAGACAGTAGTGGCATCACACTAAAGAATACACTTCCATTAGACGAAGGTTTCAAGCTTGTATATATAGTTAGTGAGCTTGAATATTTTGATAGCGCGATTCAGGATTGTTGGTTTGTGTTGGTTGTTTTTGGGGTTTGTGTTGATTTGGATGGGTTGTGCGTTGATTTTTTATTGTTTTGATGGTTTTTAGGTTTTTTGTGGCGTTGGTTTTGGAGTTTTGAGTAGATTTTTGAGATTTGTTTGGAATTTTATTGTGTTTAGAATAGCGACATCTAGTAACAGATCTTGTGGAAGCATTATGTGTTGAGTGGTGGAACTTTATGCCGCGTTTTTAATTTAAGTAGCGTGAATATAAAAAATATTTATCTTGTTATAATATATTAACTTACAATCTATTCTAGACGTACAAAGTAGAGCTAGTTACATATATTTTAAATATGATTTAGTTACCCATGAGGTGGCCCAATCGTTAAATTAAGGAATATTTAATAAAATTAATTTTAAAATTAAAATATAACGTTTAATAAGGTAAAAAGCACCCCCCAGCAACTACCGGCAGCCGCCCCAATTTGGGGAAGGAAAACAAACATAATGACGGCCATGTCTCTGACGTCAACAAGATGGTTGCCCCATTGATAAAACGTCATGCGCGCGCAGCCTATACAACCATTGATAGATCGTGTTGTGCTTATTTACAGGAACAGACTTAGATACGACTTTTATCCGCCTTACATTTTATAATTTTAATTTTAGTAACTAAACATAAAAGGAAGGCTTTTTATTTCATGCATATATTATATGTATATTGTATACCTTGGTAGTTGACTAATTATAAAAACATATTTTGAAGTTCTATATTTAAGATTTTATTTATTTAGGATTTTATATTAAAATTTTGATTTGGTTTTTTGTCATATACTAAAATAATAACATTTTCGTATGTTATATACGAAAAATTTATCAAATCTATATATATAAAATCGAAAGGTCACTCATCACGAAATCTCAGAAACTACAAATGCTAGGAATCTCAAATTTTGCATATGTGTTATTTATAGGACGTAGGTGCTTGCTAAGACGGGAATTGGTAATATTCAACTTCTAAGGGTTTTTTTTTGGGGTTGAAAGTTTGTATGAAACTTCGTTACTACAAATGCTAGGAGTCTCAAATTTTGCATGGACGTCGCTTATAGGACGTTGGTACTCATGGAAACAGAAATTAATAATAACGTAGTTCACGCAGGCGAAGCCGCGGGCGGGCTGCTAGTATCTTTATATAATTTGAAAACCAAATTAAAAAAGCACTTAGAAAATAAGTTCAGGTGTACATTTCAGGTGAGAATATCATGTAAACGCATCGGTCGTAGGTACTAAAATCAATTTCATGAGAGCAGTCTCTGACGCCACAATAATATATAGCCTCCAGGACAGCTTTCAGACGGAGTTTCAGCGTTATACCGAGCACACGCTCCGGCTGAACGAAAGCCCGCTACGATTCAATGTAAAAAAATAAAAAGTTTTCTTTATTGTCTGTGGGAAAAGTTTTGACAGAAGACTGCAGAAAAGTAATATTTCAAGAGGCTTGATAAGGTAAATTTAGTAGATTTGTTTTTAATAACTTTTATTTGTCTACCTTTTCTTTCTTTTGAAATATTCAAAAACAAATTTAAACACTATGTTCCCCAGTTTTTTCCATTTTAAAGAGAACTTTAGATTTTTCTTAGTGAGTTATCACTTTAATGGGCTATCACTATTCCAATACTGACGTCATTGACTCTAAAGCCATTTAATAATTGTTTTATTAGACGTTATTATTTAATATATAAGTACATATTACATATTTATTACCCAACGGACGTACTCTTGGGAAATAAAATGTATAAATTAGACACCATGACAATTAAATAAACATTAAATTTGGGAATGCTTTAAAAATGCCATTTCAAAAGTAAAAGCTTTGTACTATTAGGATAGCATGAAACTTATTTAAAACCTTAAATGTAGATATTTTTTCACGCTGTATCCTGTATAATATATAGCAGGGCAGGCAGAGAGAACCTGGTGTTGAGACTGCTGTTCAACATTTGCCGGCCAATTTTCCAGATATTGGTGTTGAGTGGCGGAACTTAACACCACGTTTTTTCTTGTTAGCAGAGCTTAGAAATGAAAATAATTAATTTCCATGCGTGGAAATTGGATTTGAACCCATAGCTGTCACGCTTCGGTCAGATGCTGTATCACCGCGCCACAACGATCTCAATTATTTTATGGCGAAATGCAAGGAACAGATCCAATACTGCTATGTTCATAATTTGAAAATATATTTATAATGTAATTGAAAAAATACTTTTAAATATACATTATATGATTTTATTAATTAAATCGTGAAAATAAATAAATGGTCGCTTAATACATATAATAAATATCTATCTACTACATTATGAAACATGAATTGCTTTGATTCCTTTAGCAATGTTATCTCACTGCCTTCAATTTCATCAATCATCCAGCTCAGATACAGATGTTAGCTGGTATTTTTGGTAATAATAGATTCTTTTCATTCGTGAATTGTAAATGGCAACAATAGATATTTAATAGTTGCAAAAAACTCTTTTAATATTTTGAATACTTGTTTCCGTTTTTTATTGTACTACTAGTACTGTGGTCCTCTCGCGGCTTCAACCGCATTTTATTTAATACTAGCGGACGCGCGCAGCTTCGCTTGCATATTTAGGGGTGAATTCTAAAAAACCACGAAACATGTGTTCAATGAAATATTTTTAAGAGTCTAAATTTCAAATTTTATAAAAATCGGTGGCGATTTAAAGATTTTTCCATACAAACTTTCAACCCTTTATGGTTGCACCCCTTTAGGGTTAAAATTTTTCAAAATCCCTTCTTAGTGGACGTCCAGATTACGAAAGAAAACATTTGTACAAATTTCACGTTTCTACGCACAGCGGTTACGGCTGTGCGTGCGTATACCTCAGTCAGTGAGGACAAGTCCTTTTATATATATAGATTATTTAAAAGTATTTCGGGAAGATTAGTTGGATATTTTAACATGATAGATGATGATAGGTACTGTTGTACACTTCATAAATCGTAATTTCGCAACAAACGAGGGTTTTTTCTCGTTTATTTCGCAGGCGTTCCGGTACAAAAATTAGCCTATATGTTGCTCCATAACCTCCTCTATAGTACGACTCTTTTAAAAGTTGATTCAACTTTTCCAAAGATTAGCTCGCACAAACAGACAGATAGTTTATCTGGACTGTTATGGTTGTTCATCAGATGTTCCAGATCTTAATTTTTTACATGTCCGTGGGAAAAGCTCATCACGCTCGACACATTTTATTATACTTTTTTTATTTTATCAGTGTTCAGGCAATTTATTTACCATTTTATTATAGTATTTACTAGTGGCCCCCGCGCGGCTTCGCCCATTTGAACTATACGAATATTTATTTAAGTGTTTTAAAAAAAAAAGTATTAATTATATAATTATTTTATGTAAATCGTACATCAACAACATGTAGGTACCTACGTATGTTATACTTGCATTTAATTTTAGATTTAAAACTATTTAGGTCAAAACGATCTTTTAAGTGACCGAGTGATCCGTAATTTATTCCAGACTCAGCTAAGTTGGAGATGGAGCCTGCATTCCCATGAAAATTCATAGAGCAATCGATATGCAACGCGGTGTCGATATTCTATTATCACTTTACATACATTTAAATATTATTAGGATTTATTTGTCTCTTAATTTTATAAACCGACTTCTTTTTTCACAAAGGAGGAGTTTAATACTCGTAAATTATATATTTATAATGAATATTTTAATATCTATGGGACCTCCATTACCGCTAAGTCCGGATCTGTCGATGGAATCCCATGGAAACAAGGGAAACCCTCGCATTTTACAGGCACGTAATTGTGTTATACATATATAATTACTTATAATCATTATATATTTGCTTCTCGTAGTCGTGAGCTGATGATGATTTTAGAAGAAATCTTCAACGATTAGGAGTTAGATAATAATCTGTTGAAAATTATAGAAACTTATGGAAGGCTAGTTTAATATAGTAGTCAAGTTATACCTATATAGGATAATAGGCCGTTGTAGCCCAGGGGCACAAGGGTGTGACTGTAACGCGATGGTTGTGGGTTCAATTCGCACTCGAGGGAATTAATTATTATTTATTAATATTTTCATCTCTTCGCTCTGGCACTAAAGCAGGCACAACATAGGTTTTTTTTTAATTAATTTTATTTGGCTTATAAATCAAAATTAAATCTGCTTCACGCTGTATACCGTGAACAGCAGGGTAGGCAGAGGGAACCTAGTGATAAAACACTCTGTTCCCTATTTTGGAAGTATTGCGTGTGGAATGGCGTAACTCAATGCTGCGCTCTATCTATCAGAGTGAAAAAAATAATAATAGAATAGAAAAAAATACATATACAAAGGCAATTACCCAAAATAAATTTATTACAATACTAGCGGACGCGCGCAGCTTCGCTTGCGTTTTTAAGGGTGAATTCTAATAACCCATGAAACATGTTCAATTAAATATTTTTAAGAGTCTGAATTTCAAATTTTATAAAAATTGGTGACGATTTAAAAAAACATATACAAACTTTCAACCCCTTATTTGCACCCTTAGGGGAAAAATTCTAGAAAACGATGAAACACGTGTTCAATTAAATACTTTTAAAAATCTAAATTTAAAATTTTATAAAAATCGGTGCCGATTAAAATTTTTTTTCCATACAAACTTTGAACCCCTACTTCCCCCCTTTAGGGTTAAAATTTTTCAAAATCCCTTCTTAGTGGATGTCCAGATTACGAAAGTAAACTTGTGTCCAAATTTAACGTTTCTCCCATCAGCGGTTACGTCTGTGCGTGCGTCTTACCTCAGTCAGTGAGGACAAGTCCTTTTATATATATAGAAGTACCCACTTTTTATCCGTAAAAGTTGACGAATGTAAATTATTAAGCGATCTACCCACACTGAAACAAAAGTACGTAAGGCGTGGGCGTTCATCGTGAAACAGTGAAAAATAACTTTAGAACAATATATATTGAGAGAACTTCTTAATAATTTAGAATTTCTTATTAAGTATGTAGTATGTATTATAATAATTGAAACATTTTGCCGAAGTTTTTGCCTGTGTTTATGTGATGATAATACTGTATTTTCGAAGGTCAACCGTGGTCTCCCCGCCCTCTTTTACCAATATCCTCATCTTAAATGACTTACTTGATCTTATGATGAACTCATTAGAGTTTTATAATTATTTATTATTTATAATTCCTATAATTATTTCACTTCTGGATTATTCCTGAGAGTATTCGGATTCCTTTACAATCCCACGCTCGTGACACTGCGCCACGACGGCCTTTATCTCTAAAGAATTATTATCACGCTCTGAAACGGGATAGAGCGTGGAGCTGATTTTTTAGAGACAAAATTTTCTACCGAAAGCTACCAAAGGCTACCAAAAGCTACTAAAATATGATTTTAACGTACCGAGTCAAAATAAAAACCTAATATTATAAGACATGATCGTGTGAAAGGACGACTTGGCGACCGTGACCTCGCTTCCGATCGATATTAAATTATACAACTGATTCTTTATCTATACACCAATTGTATAAATTACTGTTTATATTTTATTGATTGCTGACTAAAAAATTGTTTGAATCATGGTTTATTTTAAGCCGTCTATACGAATTAAATTACCAAAAATATTTAAAAAAAAAATCAATAAGAGTGCAATGGACTGTATTTTTTTTATAAGCAACGTATTTTATTGAATGCATAATTTGACTTTATAAATGGAACCAAAGTGTTAGAATCGGTTAATTAAATAATTAGATAATAAAATACATCTACTATCTAAGAATAAAAATTTAGTTAAAATTGTATTCATATATTCTTGAAATCGAGGTGTGTACGGCGGTATACCTTTGATAGGTTTATATGTGCGAGTATCGTCCTTAACAAGTGGCGTTTTATCTTACAACGATAATTTTATAATTTATTTTGTTTTGAAAAAAAAAAATTATTTCATTTTTGGGAAAATAATATATAATTGTATTAGGCTTTTATAGAGTAGTCAAAACTGTAGTTTAATTTAAAGTGGTGCTAACAAAAACACGCTGTATAATAAATATAAACTACATTTTTTACGTGTTTCAGATATTTTATTAAATTTGTGTATCTAACAACTCAATTCATATTTGCGCTCTATGTAAGTACTCGTAATATTGTTCCCATTGAAATTCATTCTCTTGTTCATTAAATTATTTAAAAAATGAAAAGGCTTTTAATGAATATGTTTTTATGAATAATAAACTCAAAACAATACTATTGTAGCGCAGTGATATATTACAGGCTCTTGTTCAGTCCCGTCATGGACATGGGGATTTTATAAAAATATATATTTTTTTTTAGGCATGCAGAGGGAACGTGAGAACTTTGTGTTAAGACACTCCGTTCCTATTAAGACACTTCCGTTTCCCACTTTCCGCCGAATTCTGGAGGCATTGCTGGAGTGACTGTACTCAATGCCGGGCTTCGTTCCAGAGTGAAGAAATTAAAATATTAAATTTATCTATAGTTAGTGTGCGACACTTTAAGAAAGTCAAAATTTTTAATGTACATTTATCATTCGTTTAGAGGGCATATATGAAGATGTTGATGACAGGCGCAAGAGATATGCAGAGACCATAGTGTTTCGTGTTCTTGTTTCTTTGGTTACTCCGCTAGGAATACATGGCGAAAGTAACAAAAATAATCGTCTATAATTAAAAAAAAACAATAAACCTAAAGTATGCCAAAATTGAACCTTAATCCTCGACAAGAAACTCGCGGTTAAACACAATAACAACTGAACTACAAAGGGCTTGAAAGCGTGAGATTACATAAATGTTAACATAACAACGCCCCTATACTTGCGAGATAGGAATTCCTTTAGAGATATGTACGAGTATGATTTCGACACATTCTGTGATTACTTTGAACATGTCATACACTGTGGGTGGGTATTGTTGGAAATACATATAATAATAACAACTATATATTGGAAATATAGGTATAATATAATAATAACCGTAAACATGATGGTAGTAGGTACGATTCCCAATCGCGGGAGTGATATTTAAATTAACGCACTTCGGTAGTGTTAAAATATAATTAGTGTTAAAATATATCTTTCTCCACAATCTGCCTACTGAACTTCAGATAACGAAGGTCGCATAAGAGTCTCCTCAAATCGCCATGCTCACTGGTAAATATGTGGAAAAAATTATCTATTCATCTGGAAGAATTTTATGTGCTTAAGTTAATATGGAAGTAAATAATATTGTATTAATTGGTTGTTTTAGTTTTAAATCAAAATAACTTAATGTTTTTCTAAGATATTTTATAATTTATATAAAACTCAAAGCTCTTAGAAATGTGAAATTAGATATTTTTATGAAATTTTAACTTTAACTTTAATGTACAACGCATCATTTCATATTAAAAAGTTAATGCCATATGTAAAAGCTAGTAGTTATATAATTTCGATTAAACCTTCTAAATATAATTTACATCTAGAATAGATGAGTTAAAATATTGCATTCGAATATTTTTTACAGATTTCAATACCAATATATGTGAAAAACATTTGATATTATTGTGTAAAATAATAGACGCTTATTATATTCATTTTTTTAATGTATGAAACGAATACAGTCAATGGCTGTTGACTTTTATTAGTACGATTCACTGATTAATTACTGCTTTTGTTAGAGATACGACGGGGAATGCTATTATAACATCATACTGAATGAGTTAGGAGATCGTTGTGGCGCAGCAGCACAGCGTCTGACTGTAAACGTTGTGTCACGGTTATGGGTTCGATTCCCACTCGGGAGATTAAGTTATTTTCACTACCTCCCTCTGATAACAAAACGGAGTATAGAGGCGAAGGAAGATGGAGTACGGAGTTGTCAATTGTTGCCGATTGTCGAGATATTGCAATATGTAAATTTACAACCCTGCTTGAAGTCAGAGTCAGTCTTAAGAAACAGTACAATAAATAAGTGCATGTACATAAGAAATATTAAATTATGTATATTTACTTATTGTACTCTTGCTTTAAGTTTTATTAAACTATACTAGATATAAAATTTGTACCTTCTTCACAAATGGTACTTACGAGGAGAGCTTTTAGCAAACTCACCAGACAAGGGTACCCAGCTTAATAAAGAATTTAGTTAATTTGCTCAATATTCTATTTATTGCTTATCGATTTTCTACCAAAATACCCATCACGTTCCACGTACAGAATAATAGACCAATGCCGTATTTATAGCTTCATAAAGCCCTTCAATTTCAATAGATAGGTTTAGTAATAGAATTTTAATTAATCAAAATAAATAGTAAATTAATATTGTTTGCTCCTAGTGGTATTATTACAGTTAATTTGTTTGTTCTTCTTTTATTATATATTTTAATAAGATGCATTTATTTTCGAGTAATGCTATCATGGTGCAGTGGTACAGCGTGTTACAGTAAACACGACGATATGGGTATAGAAGCGACTTGATTTCTACTCGTAGCAGCGTAAGCAGAAGAAACCTGGAAACCTAGTGTAAATATACTTCCGTTCCCCACCTCCGCCGAATTCTTAAGGCATTGCATGATGAGTGGAGGAACTCGTCGCTGCGCTTTGCCTTGTTATCAGAGCGAGAAAATAAAAATATTAAATATTCCTTCCCCTCGAGTGGGAATCGAATCCATAACCGTCGCGTTTACAGTCACAAGCCCCTCTGCTACGGTTCTAACATAAAACTATGACATACTATTTACCATATCCATATACCTTATATGTATACAAAATAAACAAAACTACTTTTTCTATATCTATATTTGTACTTGTACAAAAAGTATAAATACAAGTTAAAAATGGTTCCACATGACGAAGGTTTCAGTGACTAATGGAGCATTAATTACATGAAAGTCGATATTTTAATAGGCTGAACTTGCGCCTATTTTGGTCTTGCTAAATTTGTACATTTTCGGTTTATTATTAAAATTCGTCACTAAACTAAATGTAACTAAATATATGCATGCGAAACCAACACAAAAGTTTTTTTTTAACGAACCCAAGATCCTGAGATTATTAGTATAGAAAGAAAGAGAAAATTTAGATACAATTTTTTTATAAGAACATTATATAACAATATCTAAGCTTATAATATAATTGATAATCTTAGAAACATCTACAAGTTCGCATTTTGTGGCTGCCCCTATGTTAGACTAATAACCGCACTATATTTACATTATCCCACTATAATTTTAGTTTTACTTTAGTTCATTGAATGTATAAGCTTATAATATTGGAGTTAATACACCGTGGCCGTGGGTGTAGCAATTCTGACGTTATTAGAGCAAATATTTAAAGTAAAGTTTGCGTACGTTGAAGATTTGTAGTGTTACCTATTATATACCATCTTTCTAATAAAGGACGGCTTAAAGCGTACTGCCATAGATGGCTATGAACTAAGTTAATGCTGATGGCAATTAAATACTTTTGAGGGTTCCGTACTTCAAAGGAAAAACGTTTACCCATAGGATCACGTTGTTATTTGTTTGTCCGACTGTCAGTACCATTTATCTGGAGTTTGCTTGGAGGTATCAAACCGAAAAAGTGATGTTAAATATTCTAGACGACGCAGTCTCTAGGTACACAGATAAAATCAAACTTCGAAGTTAACATAATTAAAAGATAAGATACTTTCTGCCGAATTCTAGAGGTATTGCGTGTTGCGTCGCGGAACACAATGCCGGGCTTTTGCCTTGGTGGCAGAGCGAACGAATGAAAATATTAAGAAATAATTCATTCCCTCGAGTGGGAATCGAACCCATAACCGTCGCGTTACAATTACACCCCTGCTCCACGACGGCCATTATATATTTAATATTATTTTTATATATTTTACATTATTTCTAAATATATGACGTAGGTACTTATAAATGTGAAGAAAAGTGCTGTCTTTGCTCGACGCTACATTATAAGAGCTCTTCAGTGTCGAGCCAAAGATTTTCTGTTAGTTGAAAGCGCACAAGTACCTAGTTATTTAAAGAAGTTTTACATTTTTACTTTAAAATGGAAAATCGGAATATGATTGGAAGATCCCCCACTTATAGAAAAATATGTAAGTTATTATTTTAAATATATTACAAAACTTCACTGATCAGATGAAGCTGATTAAAAGCTGGTAGAAATGATTTTGTATGAGTTGTACTCGTCCATTGAAGGTTTCGTACTAATTGCATTATTATAGATGGAATGGTAAGTTAATTTTTAAATATTAGGTGTGGGGGCACACATATCTACGAATTTTGTATGAAGGTAATGATAAATACAAGTATGCAATGGTTTTAGGGTTCCGTATTTCAAAAGAACAAGAAAGAACTCTTTATAAGATATTTAAAAAAATCGTCGTGACGGACAGACGAAAATCAGAGCTGTCTACTAAAAGCGAGCCAAGCTGGTAGAGTTGCTAAATCAAATAATATAAACTATTAGAGTATGTCACTTGGAAGAGATTATAGGACACATTAAAACTGAGGAATTCCTGGTCTCCTGGCTTACACCCAGTAAAATAAAATGCAGAAGATAAATAAATAATACATATAAAAATATATATGCATAATATAACTTACGGAACTTATGATAGCTGCGCAAATAGCAATATTAGAATAGAGATTGCAGTGCGGCGGCAATCGATGCCCTACATACTTGTAGACTGTAGTTGGAGACTTCCGACTACCGGAGTCCGGAACACCGAGCACGTGTCTACATCCGGTTATAAGGTGCTGAATGCTTGTCATTACCAGTATTAATGTTTGGCTTATGCTTGACGGTGGTCACCGGTTCAAATTTAGTGAGAAATACGTTGTGATATAGAACGACCATTCGTAAGGTTTCAAAATGAGGTATTGCTTTCAGAGCGGAGTGTTTTATCAATAGTCTTTACTGTTCTTATAAAATTTAAAATAATGTAAGAACATTGTTAAACTTATGTAATTATGTTAAAATTACTACTGTCTGAATGTATGTTTTAAGATTAAGCTGGCGTTTGGCTGCTAAATGTTTAGAAAAACATACATGGCATACATTTAGTAATACAACTTTTTAACTTAATTAGAGGTTATAGAGGAACAGATGAACATACATACCGGTCAAAATCATAATCCTCCTTTTGCCTTCACCTTAGACGGGTAAAAAATGGTTATTATCATATAAAATATGCGATAACGTTATTTAAATCCAAATGATATTTGAGATAGGACTATAATACATTTATAGAAAAGTCGATTATCATTGAAGCTTCATGAATAAATAGATTATAAGATCCGCTTATACGTTCCGCCTCCGAGCTTAGTCCGACATGAAACTTTGTTAGTCCCACATTTATTACTTTATAACTATTTTAAACATCAAACAGTGTTATAATTATATTCTTAACTAGCGATCAGCTCGCGGTTTCGCTCGCTTTGACTGCAAAATTTTTATTAAATATTTTCTCATCTGAACCACGTTCGTGATCTAATAACGTTTTCATTTTAAGGGAAGTTTGTCAAATTACAAAAATTAAAAAGTGGATTTAAATCGGTTAAGCAGTTTCTGAGATTAGCGTGCACAAACGCACAGACAATCACTGCTTCTATCACTTTTATTAATGCTGGGGGCATACAAACAACGAAGACTTTCAGTTTTATTATAATTACTTATGTATAGATTATTATTAGCTTCTATAATAGAATGTTTGAAGTTAAAAATAGGTTTCTTTTATTGTTGTTTACAATTTCAACGAAAAGGGAGTATTTGTTTAAGGGTATGGTCGTGGTCGTGATTCAGTGAGACCGCATCTGATTGTAAACATGATGTTTGTAGATTCAATCTCTGCTCCATCTTCACGTGGATTATTTTCATTTCCTCTTTGGGAAAGCAAAGTGAGTTTCGCGTGGTTTATTGAAAACGTAGTGTCTTACAAAATACAGCCTACACGTGTACGCACCCGTATATTGTATTATAATGATAGGTACAGTTAAGGAGATTAAAAATATGGTTGAAAAATAATTAGGGAAATGTGTTTGGATTTTATTTTTCCTCAACTATTATTATATCTATAAATAAAATTTATAAAAGTATAAAATTTGAACTTAGCGGGACAAGAATCCGTGACACTTGGTTCATGGTCTCTTCGCAAATTAAACCATACGATCTTAACTTGCTACGTCGAAATTCTTATACGATATTTACGACTTCTTTTTCTTAATAAAATAATTTCTGTAGAGAGAAAACATTTTAAAAAAATGTTAAAATACCCAGTAATAATGTTTTCGTTCAAAACAAAGCTTTTAACTAAAACTTATCGAATAATAATACATACATATGTACATTAAAGTAAACAACCCTTTTGTAAACAACAAAGTAATTAAAAGATTTTAACATTAACAAACACGCGATGCTTTCATTATCTACAATAGTTAGTTGCTAATTTGCTTATTAACTGGACTTAATGTATGGACGCTTTATTTTGATTTATGCCTATTCTTAAAGAGTTTGTTTTTCCAACCCGTAATGCCTCGAAACATGGA
This sequence comes from Heliconius melpomene rosina, assembly GCF_056956725.1. Classification (NCBI taxonomy): domain Eukaryota; kingdom Metazoa; phylum Arthropoda; class Insecta; order Lepidoptera; family Nymphalidae; genus Heliconius; species Heliconius melpomene. The sequence continues at coordinate 9,599,337 of NC_140406.1, read as the reverse complement.
GGAAAATGGAGAGCGGAATGACATGACACTAGAGCCTGTATTTATAAATCACTCTCTACTCTGGGAGCGATCTTGAGATGCCTTTTTCATTTATTAGATTATATATTTTAATGAAAACGTCGACTTAAGATTGCTCTCAAGATTGATCTTAGAGTTGAGAGCGGTATAAAAATACGGACCTAGTTTCAGCCCGTTCCGTCCCGTGCTTAGTCTGCTATATGCGGAATACACTGTAAAATTAAAAAAAAAAATTACTCACGACGTCCATATAATACAATAAAACAATTTGTAGGCGTTTGTCAATATTTTTAATTGGAAAGCGCCCTTGAATAGCACGTGACCAATCAATGCAATTGAAATTGGAAATAGCCGTAAAAGTGATTACTTTTGCCTGCGTCAGTGCTGTGTGTACAAAAAAACGTACCTACATGTTTTCTACTAAAATACTTGTAAAAAGTTTGAAATGGTATTTTTCTATAAAATTAGGTATTTTTAATTTCCACTTAGATTTTTTCCTTTAATTGTATTGTATGTAAGTTCACACTTCGTGCCAAATTTCATAACTGTAGGTTCATGGGAACTACCCGATAGGTTTTGACTGACTGTACACCTCGATATCTTATATTAATTTCAATTTAATACCTCCACGGGAGATGAATGGTCTTGACAGACAGACAGACAGACGGGCAACAAAGTCCAACCAAAGTGATAAGGGTTCAGTTTTTACCTTTTGAGGTACAAATCCCTAAAAACTAAGTTTAGACTTTTAGAATGGCGTTGGTATTTTTTTATTCTAAAATTACACCTTTTTTTATATATTCTTTTTATAATTTTTGTACATTGATAAACTTGCAATATGTAGACTGTATGTCTTCGCCACCATTCAGCATTCCATTAAAAAAATAACGCCCTATCTACATATCTACAAGAATAGTAATCAATTTAAAACCCAGTAAAAGCCTAGAGCGACGGAGCTCATATAAAAGCTCATTATGGCTAATGAAAATCGCTCGGAATATCAGATGAGATAAAAAAAGAAAGTTAATTAAACCTCAACACTATACCTCACCACGTGTACGTAAAAAGGTTTCTGGTTCATAGCGTGGCGTTAGGTTTCGCTTACTTCGAAAATTTACTGGTTGTGAGTTCGTTCCCCATTCAAGGAAATGAAATATTTATTTAAATTTATAATTTTATCTCTTCAGAATTTCTTTAAGAAGACCCTCAGGTACTCAGGTACTCAAGTACCTGAGCCACTCAACAAGCAATGCCTCCAGAATTCTGCGGAAAGTGGGGAACGGAGTGTCTTAACACTAGTTTTCCTGCCTACCATTCTGTGGGCAGGATACAGCGTGAAGCTGATTTAATTTTTAATTTAATTTTTATGAAATGAAATGAACAATTTAATACGGAACGGTCTCTAGCTCCCAGTTAAACGAGGGAGACGCGTAAAATTGGAAGAGTAAATGATTCTGAAACTTGTCTTATATCTATAACTAGCTTTATCTATAGGCCTTCTAGTTGTATCCCGTATATTGCAGGAAAAGCAGAGAAATTTAGTGTTAAGATATTCTATTCCTCATTTTTAGCTCAATTATCGAGACATTGTGGTTTGAGTGGTGGAACTTAACGTCGCATCTTGTCTTGTTACAGAGAGTACCTAAATGAAAATAATTTATTTCTCCGAGTGGAAATCGAATCCACAACTTAAGTAATACTAGTGCCATAAAGTAATACTATACATCACTAAATCATAATATTTTCTTTAACATATTATTCTTATGGACAACCGACATAGCTATTTGTACATGTGGAAGTTTTACAAAAGGCATGTATGTATGTATATAGAATTTTGTACAATGTTAAGAGTTAATGGACTTTTCTCAGAAAATCGTAATACTGTAATGGAAGATGGTAGTAGCTCTTTCATTATATCTATAGGTGTTTGTTACAACTGGGTCTAGATGGCGAATATCCTCGAGATCGAAATGGTTTCGTGTTGAGTAGTGGAACTCAACGCCGCGCCTTGCACTGGTAACAAAACAAATCTTTTTACCAGAGAGTTGAAATAAACAATTTTGTGTAAGTCGAACCCATAACCGTCGCTCTTACAGCCATACGCTGAGCAACTGCACCACGAACGGCCGAAAAATATTTTATATTCATTACCCGTAATGCATCAAACCCATATTCATTTTAATTTGCATTTATGCAGAAATATAAGATACTTATCATTTTATCATTCGTTTTTAGCAACATATTTCCAATATTCAAATTGAAAACGATTGACATTTTCAATTTGCGTAGGTATATCAATCAATTTTTAAAGTAGAAGTAGTTAATAACTTCGTGTTAAAAGTCGTATAGTTCCACAAGGGAGGGACGGGGCAGACACGGGACAGGTCCAGGGGGCGTACTTAATAATAGGTTTCCTCTACCTACCCGACATAGGTATGCGGGATACAGCGTAAAGCTATAATAAAATATATATAAAAGGACTTGTCCTCACTGGCTGAGGTAAGACGCACGCACAGCCGTAACCGCTGTGCGTAGAAACGTGAAATTTGGACAGATGTTTACTTTCGTAATCTGGACATCCACTAAGAAGGGATTTGAAACCTTACTTCTTGTTTATCATGCCCTTATTCAAAGTCTCATCAGCTACTGCATCTGTGTATGGGGGGGTACAAGTAAAAAGTCGTTACTTCCCTTAGAACGTGCCCAAAGAGCCATACTAAAAGTCATGCTTGGAAAGCCCAGACGTTACAGTACCGACCTAGTTTATAGCAATAGCTCAGTCTTAACAGTTAGACAACTTTTCATAAAATCAGTTGTACTGCGGAAGCATAGGAGCACTCCTTTCAAGACCATCTGTAAGCGCAATAAGCCAAAGGTTTGTGATATCGAACGTTGCAAAACCAAGCTAGCTCGTTCTCACTTCTACGTCCTAAGCAGTTGCTTATACAATGATGTTAATAAAATTATCAACATTTACCCTTTGTCTTCGTCAAAATGTAAAGCAGTTATGAATACCTGGCTGCAGAGGTTGTCCTACTTGGATACGGAGAATCTTCTTCGTACCTAACTTACATTCATGACTCGTACATACATATACGCACATAAACACACACACGCACACACACAAACACACACACACACACATTTGACACGTGGTAATAATATAGAATCTAATTGTTTTTCTTTTCTTCTTTTTCAATAATTAATTTAAAACTTTTGTTATATCGCTTTATTTTTGCTTATGTCGACATAATAATATGTACCTAATTGATGAGTATTCTCACTTTTGTCATCGAAATAGTGTCTTAGGGGCAAAGATGCTGGCAGCTGTGACACAGTTTACACTAGTACGGCTGCCATCGCTCACCTCTACTAAATTGTTGTCTTGTTTTTTCCATATTCTAACGAAATTAGAGTGTATATGTAACATTTAATTACTGAATAAAGCATTTATTATTTATTATTATTATTATTATTTTAAAAAATTATTACCCTAAAGGGGTGAAATAGGGGTTGTAAGTTTGTATGGAAAAAAATTTTAATCGGCACCGATTTATATAAAATTTTAAATTTAGATTTTTAAAAGTATTTAATTGAATACGTGTTTCATAGTTTTCTAGAATTCTCCCGCTAAGGGTGCAAATAAGGGGTTGAAAGTTTGTATCGATTTTTTTTAATCGGCACCTATTTTTATAAAATTTGAAATTCAGACTCTTAAAAGTATTTAATTAAACACATGTTTCATGGTTTTCTAGAATTCAACCCCTAAATAAGCTAGCGAAGCTGCGCGCGTCCACTAGTAAATATATAAACATCCATTCATTGAACCTACAACCACTGTGTCCAGTCAATCGAGTCAATTGAGCCATGATAGCATTTAGCAAATAAAAATTCAATAAAAATCCCCTTTCCCAGGTACTCAGGGCTCGAAGTCTAAAGGAGCTTGTTGGTTGATGCCGCGTTTAATAACTTTGCGGATAATTGAGTGAGCGTCCGGCAAATTGCTCCTCTACTCTCGGCTCTCAAATAAATTGAATTTCAATAAAATGTTATCCGTGTGGACTATGTTAATCCTTCCTGTATAATTGATTTAACCTGTTAACTGTACCTGTACTGGTGATATACAGCATGTTCTTTTCTCCGATCCCCACTGTCCAGTAACCATCATGAAGGAACTCAACGCCGTGCTTTGTCGTGTTACCAGAGTAAAATAGAAATAATTCATTCCCCCGAATGGGAATCGAACCAACATCTGGTTGGTGTTTATCGACGCGCTACAACGCGACAAACTCAGTATGTTCATTTTCTACAATTAAAAAAATTATTTAAGTTGACTTTTTGGAATTGTATATTGTATTGAAATATGAAATATTTGTACAGTAGCCTTTTTTTATAACAATGGGAGTTTGCATACAAAATGTATGGCCTAACCAGCTGAAAGCTTGCCTGTAGCAATTATAATATATGAAGTAAATATTGTAATAATTTGAACATACAGCAATGTATTTCTAAAATATAAAATTAATTATCACACAAATTTGATTTAAAATATCCTTTTCCTTTGAAATATTTTTATTCTTTAACTAGCGTAGACGTTCACTGGCGTAACAGAACACCGCATCCTATCTACCAGAGCAAAGAATTGAAAGCGATTTATTCTTCATATTGGAGATTAAATCAAAAACCATCTCGCTTTCAGTAAGATACTGTTCCACTGCACCACGATGACCTTTTATAATATTGTGAGCATATAAGATTAAACCTTATAACGCCGGTTCCTAGTTTTTAATCCTCGCCCGGACGTAGTTATTTTATTATGAAAATCCAAGCCTTAATATGCAAACAATGAGCTTGGAAAAGCACGTAAAGCAATTGATCTTGTTTATCCACCGACTTCCCTTTAAGAATTTGTTATATTTTAAATTGTCACGTTCAACGGATTATAAACGTTAAAATGTCTATCCAAGTGTGTTTAAAATTTTAATAATAACGTTCAATAAAGTTTGAGGTTCCCGATATATTGTGTTATTTTTAAGTCATTACAAATTAAAAATAAAATACTCAAAAAGAACAAAAAGCGCATTCAATTCAATACGAATAGTAAAATTGTGCAGTGCGTGGAAAACGAAGTGTCTTGACACTAACTTCCCTTTGCCTACTGTATATGAGGGATACTACATGAAACTTGGGGAAATTATATTAATATTTTCCATTTTGTTTCAGAAACAATGAGACTGGTAATGCCTGGATGCGTCGGCGATGTGCGCAACATGCCGTTCGTACGTCTGCTGCTGCTTATCACCGCTATGGGTTTATATTTGAGTATGGGTAAGTTCACTTTAATTTCGACTTAAATCCTCAAAAAAAAAATTTTTTTTGGAAAATAGTCGTAGGGAAAATATAGTATCTCATTTATGTCTTCCACACACAACGTGACGTTAGGAAACTTATTAGTGTTCAACTGGTACGTTCGAGACGCCAAAAACAAACCGCATATTAGAACAGTAAATATAGTGAATTCGATTCTCCATTCAAGCAAAAGCATTAAATATTTGAGTGAACAGCATTCTGTCTATAAGAAGCACTAAGTTTTGCTATATAAAAACAATAAACAAATATATAAGAAAATAAAAAGTAATTTAAAAAAACAAAAACCCTGAGTGCATAAAACTGAGAAGAAAAACACAAGCCCAATAGCTTATTAGGATTAACGGTCGGGACCTATATACCTATATTTACCTCCATACCTATATTATAAATTCGAAAGTAACTCTGTCTGTCTGTCTGTCTGTCCTTTACGCAATCAGGGCCAAACCGCTAATTTAATTGTGATAAAATACTCATATAGAGATACTTGAGGGTCCCGGGATGAACATAGGATACTTTTTTTTTCTCATATTTGTAATATTTTCGATATATACCAAAATATTAAAATAATTAATTTGACAAGCAATTTATTCCGCCATGTTAATAACAATCGTCGCTACGCGTTGCTAAGCAACGGCTTGCAAAGTTTGCTGTTTTAAGAAAACGTCACCCAAAGTGAGTTTGCTTAATGCATATATGACGCGCGCCGATATAGATTTGTATACATTAACAAAAATTAGATGATTTCTATAATTTGATATTCATCCTTATGAAAATAAATATAATAGTCACTTTTAACATTTCATCTTGATGGAAATTATAGTTTACTGTATAACATTCTAATAAATAATTAAGATGTCACTGATTCCAAATGACCTAGCCTACGAGTGGTATAGTATGACCGACGCGAACGGGCAGACTTTGATGATTTTGTAAATTTTTATATATTTTCGAATTATTATTATTTTTTATGTAATTATTTGCTGCTTATAATTAATTTATCTCAGTTCGGTTATCCATACCGATGTTATACACTTAAAATATCGTAATTTTAATCATTTGAGATTTTATTTAATATTGTTCGCAAAAATGAATAATTATTTAATATACAAAAATGTTTACTACGCGCGCACGGCAAACTTTAGGTACTTTTTCTAATATTAAGAATTTCCTTTAGTTACTTTTACTTCTTTTGTTTGTTCATTTCGGTTACTCAGATATTTTTTCAATAATAAATCTCCACTTATTATTTTTTTTTAACTTATTTTAATTATTTAGGCTTATATTTTCGCGGGCGTAGCCGCGTCCGGGCCCACTAGTTGCTATATAAAGCTAAAAAAACTTGAAAAATAATTATTATAAACATAATTTAAAAAATAAATACCCTCACAAGTCACGTAAAGCGTACGTTACTCAAATAAAATGTTATGTAAATTAAATTTCGCGAACCACCGTCTGTTATAACTTTTAACTAGCGGTTAGCAGGGTTAACTTTTCAGTCTCCATGCCGTATAATTGTACCTACGTTATATATTTAGGCTAAAAGATTATGAAACAACATTTAATGGCTTTTTGGAACTTTGTTAAAGTTTTAGTTTTGTCAACTTTCATTATACATTTATAACTACATATATATCTATTTGAATTTAGTCTGTGCCTTTCTAACTTATTGCTTTGTGTAAAATGAATATTAATAGTGGGATGGCTAGAGGTATTCGCAGCAATGTCGAATGGATTTTACAGAATTTGAAGGTCTGGAAGAACCTTTCCAAAGGTTATTTCTGAAGTTTGATATTACTATTACGCTCTCTTTTTCATTGAAATCCATTTTTTTAAACAATGAAATACTTTTTTACTTCACACCAATCCAGGACATATCAGGGCAGGATAAAGTGATCTACTATTAAGACACTTTGTTACCCACACACTGCCCAATTTGATCATTGCTCCAATGGAAATCGAATCCTCAACAGTAACGTTTACAGACATGCTGTGCTACTGCACCACGACGGTCTCTCTTCAGAGAGTTAGTCAGTGAGATTATCTCCTTTTCATTCAATAATATTTTCAACATAACATGTTTTGATATACTTATAATAATTATAACTAAAAAGCTAAAGATCATAAATATATTTATGATAAGTGTTATCACTTCTATACTTAAAATGTTCTCAGTTAAATATGACAAACAAGCTACTTAAATAATCGTAAATCTCCTTATGATGCACGTCCTTATAATATTAACTAATCACTCACCTTTGACACACGATGTATAACATGGAACGGATTGATTAAGAAAAGTTTACTACTTAATACATCAGCTTCACGCTGTATCCCGCACACAGCAGGTTAGACAAAGGGAACCTAGTAATAAGTGTATTGCGTGTTGAGTGGCGGGACTCAATTCTGGAATCTTGCTTCAGTGCCAAAGCGAAGAAATGAAAAAAATAATAAATAATATTTCATTCCCTTGAGTGGGGAACGAACTCACAACCGTCGCGTTACAGTCAGGCACACCTAGGCCACGATGGCTCCTTTTATAAAGTTTCTTACATAATACATTAAGTGTCTTTCTAATTTTTTATTTTACTTACCTTTTCGTCATACTAAAAAATCCATAGAAGTTTTTATAGGCGGAGTTATAAATAATACTTAATACTAATATAATAAAGCGGAAGAGTTTGTTTGTTTGTTTGTTTGTTTGTTTGTTTGTTTGGACGCTAAGATCTCTGGATCTACTGGTCCGATTTACTTTGTTTTTGTTTTGTATGAAATCTGCATTCTTCAGAAGTGCCATAGGGTATATAATATTACATTACACATATATACTAATAAATTAAAATACTTTCTAATTTGACATGCAATTTATTCTGCCATGTTAATAACCGTCGTCGCTACGCGACCGCGTTCGTTACCGCGTCATTTTGATATTCATCCTTATGAAAATAAATATAATAGCCACTTTTAGCATTTCATCTAGATTGAAATTATATTTCTATAGAAATTATATTCTTATATTTTAAACAGGCGTAGCCGCGTCCGGGTCCGGGTATTGTAGATATTATGAATGATTGCTTTATTAAAACAACAGACGTACAGACGTACTTACACACTTACATTTTTCTGTATTTGGTACATTAATATTTAAAAAACTTAATTGATATGTTGGAATATTTAAAGTGAACTTATTTTTTTAATGTTACGCACATTTTTATAGGGCCCTAAATCAGTGACTCATTGGAAGGACAACTGGTGGTAAACGCGGTGATTGTTGGTTCTATTTCCACTTGGGGGAATGAACTATTTACTTTTCCTCGGTCTGGTACCACGACAAAGTTTTGTTGGGTCCCACCACATATGACTCAACAAACAACAAACAAAATGTCTCGAAAATTGGGAGGAAAGTGGGGAGTGGAGCGTCTTAACACTAAGTTGCCTCGGCCTAAGTTACGTTATTTCTAATATTATGCATTTTGTTATAGGGGCGTCAGTGTTCCAAGCCTTAGAGGGTCCATTGGAACGAGAAACTGAAAGACAGCTGGGGGAGATTAAGACGGATTTTCTAAAATATCATCCTTGCGTCACAGGTTAGTGGAAAAAAAGCATGGTTTGTTTTTTCTTATGCTTATCTTTCCCCATCTTTCCCCATTTTTATTGGTAACTTAACCGAGCTGATCTCCATCTTGTGTATGTTTGTCGGGGTATAGATGAGTGCAAATGTTTTATAATACATATTTTAAAGTATTTATAGCTTAGAATAATTTTACCTTGTATGGTAAGTATTTTTTCTTAATATTTATATTTTAAAAAATATGTCTAAAAGTCATTTAGGTATAAAATAAATGTAAATAAAAATCGATGATTTAAACATATACGAGAAAAATCTTATTTTCCATTCCTCTTTGAATGCCTAAAATGTAATTCTGTTATTGGTTTTGTAAGTAAAGTAATAAATAAGTAGGTAAATTGTATAGGTTGTCTAGAGGTACAAACATTAAAGCGCTGACATTTTTTTTAATATGAATAGTGTTTTTAATAATTTAGTAAAAAAAGTACCGGTAAAAATGACACCAAATTCTATATGGTTTCTTCCTGGACCCTATAGTTATATACCATTGTGTAAACTAAATCAAAAGAACTATAATATTTTTGCCTAAATTTATAAAATTGATAAGTACAAACATATAATTTACTTGAAGTCACGTGATCAAATAAAGTGGTATTATTACAATTTACTGTTTTCTACCTATCTAAGTATAACAAACAATGTATCGCTATCAGCCACGCGACACACGCTTGCAAAGAGTAAATATTTACGCAAACCGTATATATGAGCATAGTGTTGTTAAAAAATAATAATTAAATTTAATAATTTATCTAAAAATTATGAAGAATGAATGAATGAAGATGAAGGAATCATGAAGAAAAATAATGAAGGTATAGTATGAAGAAAAACATATTTTCCAGGGAGAGCCTGGCCCCCGGTGGTCCCTTCGAAAAGATTCCTAGGGACCACTGGAGGTCATGCCCCCAGGATCGTCGTATCGAAGACGAGTGTGGTGTATAAACGTCATCATCATCATCACATGAATTATTTGACCGTGGAGCGCAACTCTAATGTCATCGTAAATAATTTTTAAAAGTTTGGTCAAAATGTTTCAAAATTTAAATAACAAAATGCAATATAAAATCCCAAACTTTCTCAATTACGAGATACTTGTACTTACAAGATATGGATAAATGATAAACAAGACACCGATGTAACGTTTCTTATACTTTTATAGAAAACCGGTTTTTTAATGAAATGTTCCCGTGTGCTCTGTTCATTGAACCTACCTTAGGTTAGATTACAATTTAGGGCAAGATTTTGTATTTGGCCATAAGTTTATACCGGCGAAGCCGCGCTTATTTAACTTCACTCTAGTATTTAATATTCTATCAAAAATGAAAACAATAAAAATAGCTGTTGTTAATTCAGCAGTAAGAAAAAAGTTTTAAATATGAATTAAAATCATTATAATCATCGATTTACTACGTCCATTACGACTATCGACCTAATAACGAAACAGATTTAAAGATAAATTTTATCTAGTTACGAATTTACTAATGAAAGATTAAAAGAGCGATATAAACATTTTTAAATATGTATAAAACGTCGTATTATATTTAGATGATACATAAAAATATGTATAATCTTTAATTACATTAAAACTTAAAAATTCCTCATTTTATCTTCCTACCATACAAAATATTAAATATTATTAATACATATCGTAAAGAGTCGAGCGCTCGAGTATGCGCACGCGCATGTCGGTTGATAAGTTAATACCTTTAACCAAGTACTGTCACCATCACAGTCTACTGACGATCGTAGCTCCGAACGGCCACGTGTATAGAAATTTAACTGCAATTTCTTTTTTTATTAGTTAAACTAAAATGTATCAAGATGACATCGAAAGTGAATTTTAATACTAAAATTGAAGTTTTCGCGCTATTTTTCGAGCCTAATCATCCTAAACGCTTTTTTAAATACAGTTGACCAAGATTTCAGCCGTTCCGGTTCCTCGGTGCGGACTCATATTGTATATAATAAATATTTGACGACGATTGCATTAATTCAATATATTCAATACTTAAAAACTGTTTAATATGGTGTTCAATTTTAAAAATTAATTATTTTAACTCAAAAATTGTGAACTTTAATTTTTTTGTGCGTGTTAATAATAATTTTAAACAAAATGCCGGATGGAAAAAAAATGGATAGACCCAGGTACCCTCGGATCCACTCGTACGGGAGCATAAGTTCAGCAAGAAGTGACGATGACATGACTGTTCATAGCCAACTTTTCCCATATCCGAAAAAAATGATAGTCGAAAGGGAAATTTTGTATGAGGAAGAACATCCTCCATTCCAGCCACTGTTTGCGACTAGTAAAATCTTTGGAAAAGCAAGATTTACTTGTCTTTTAGTTATGTATATACTGTTCTATGTGACGTATTTAGTGACTGGGGCATTGGTTTTCTCAGCGTTAGAAACTCCCTTGGAGAACCAAGTGTGGCTCGATGTGATACGTGCTAAACAAGATTTTTTGGCTAAATATCCCACTGTAGTTGGTAAGTCGATTTTTTTCTGCTATAACATTTTTTTTCATAAAACCTTTCTCGTTAACGCACATCACTAATTCTATCTTGTAAGATTTATAGCACAGAGCTAAATTATTATTAGGAAAGTAACTATATAATTAATTATGTTAATTAATTATATTTATAAAATTATTTATCAGTCATACTAAACAAAAATATATCATATAAAGGAATATACTTATCATCAATTTATGCTTAAATTTTTAACAATTACTTTCGATTTATTATAAATGATATTTGCTGTATAAACTTAAAGGCCCTTAAGTCGAGTCGTCGGTCGAGTAAGTAAAAACCAGTTAAATTACAGTGCGATGACCTTAAACTTTTTAAAATTACGTAAATAAGCACAGAAAATAACAAAAAAACAACTACTTATATGAAAAATAAATGGTATAATTTCAACGTTTCTGGCTATGCGCGATGATTTTAGGTTCAAATCCTGGCTTAAGTAAAAATATTAAATACTTGTTGTTGATTATATTTCAACAGACAGCTAACAATGAGTCTCGTTAAAACATCAGTTACCGTTTAATTAAATTATTTACCATTCATTTCTTAAGAATCAGTGCCAGTTAAATGCTAATGGACGTCTCTAAGTGCAATTAAGTGTGTATCATATTAAAAAATCTTCAACTGGCCATAAGTAGGAATAGTTTGGGTTATCAAAGTCGTGTCAGGGCTATAGATATTATGGACGAATAATAACCAAATAAGTTGTAAGATTTTTTACTATAAAGTCTTTCATATCTACAGATAATAAATATTACGGTATATATATATTAAATACAAACATAAATACATTTTTTATGAAATATTATAAAACTAAATTTGGTTCGCAGTTACTAGTAACTAAATTTGGCTTAGTTTTGATTTTACCCTCGTCGGTAGATATTCAGAAATTAATAAGCACACTACTTTTTTTAATAATAATTATTTTTTATTATAACTTACACGATTTTATCTATGGAAACGTTAAGAGCCAATTTGCCAAAGTCCCATTTTTAGTGTTCAATTGCGCTCTACAAGGAACATATACAGGTAGGCAGAGAGAACTTAGTGCCTCAGTGTCTCAACACTACGTTTACAATTTTAAGGTTACAGTAAGCTGTGCCACTGCGCCATCACGGCTCCTAAGTCATATTTAAGTAATCAACAAAACATTGTATTCCATAAGAATCACAATTCTTATTCGTAATTATTTATTTGTTTCTATTACTTAATAGTTTTTATTAGCCATATTAATAACAGTTATTAGACGAACCGTCATTTGTTTTTTATTTATTTATATGCCTGGGACCACCTTTGTGGATAAATTTACTTTATTAATTGGATAATTAATATACATAATGTATTTCTTTATATTGTTCTTTACGCTGCTGTGGTGTTCTTTAAAATTGTTTCCTAAATAAGATAAAATCATATTCAAGTAGGTCTTATACTTATTTTCTTCCTAAGTCGGTTAAATGTTCTGTCACTGTGATGTATTGAAGCAATATAAAGATTATATCTACTAACAGATAACAAGGAAATGCTCGTTAGGATTTCCTGATAGCACATGTTTATTGTATGGCTTCCTTCTTTGGCTTTCATCGAATAAAAACATTAGATTATTTTTATATTTTCGAAAATGTACCTACCCTATTTTTTTGGACAAACATTAGTATGTTATTTTACAATTTTAAAGTTTTATTCCACACTTAGGAGAAAAAAACATTTTAGAAATCATAAAAATAAACGAACGTAGCAGGATTTGAAAATGAATGAATGGAAATTTTTATAGGTACGATTGTTACAACTCATTTATTTTATTAGCATTAGTAATTTAGCCGTATGTAGCGGGTTAGACAGAGCGAACTTAGTGTTAAGACACTCTATTCACGTTCCGCGGAATTTTTCGTGGTATTGCGTTGAGTAGTGATTCAACGCCGCGTTACTTGCCCTGGTGCCAGAGCGAAGAAATGAAAATATTAAGAAATAATAATTTATTCCCTCGAGTAGAGATCGAACCCACAATCCACAACCTTCGCGTTACAGTCACACTTTGTGCCCCTTCTCCACGACTGGCCCGAAATAAATAACAATAGTACTTTAAATATATTACTTTTGAAAACACTAATTATAACGTATAAATAAATTTATGTTCGTAAGTCAGCTTCAGCCATATTGGCGAATACAAAAAAAGTTAACTGGACCGCGAAATAAAAACGATTCAGGTGTGAGATCGACAATCCTCGTATTATTTGACGCAAATGGCGCCCGACCGAATAATGGATGCCCTTAGAGCACAAAAATAGAAGTGTAGAAGTGAATCTTGAAAGTAAAAATATTTTTGCTAATTTATATTATACAAATAGAAGAAGTGAAGTGAAGTGTAGTTTATAGAAGTGTAGAAGTGAATCTTCAAAGTAAAAATATTTTTGTACAATAATTTATATTATACAAATATTATTACTGGAATATTTTTTTAAGAAAACGTATAAAAAAATTTAACGTAGCAGGATTTGAACCTGCGCCTCTTGGAAGCCGTCCAAGCGCTCTGACGATCACGTTCTCATCATGGTACATCAAAATTCTTGTAGATTTATTACGATTATAATATTTATGTCGTTAGCATCTCTGTGATGAGATTTTTACAAATCTGCTAAGCAAAGATGATAATTTTAAATAATTCTCGTGTATCAGAATGTAAAAATATAATATATTTGCTATAACAATGTAAGTCAAATTAATGAAACGTATATTTTCCAATTAGTCGAGCATAACTAGTTTGTATTTATTAGTCCTTCAAAAAAAGATGATATTAAAACAGGTTGGATAGCCAATCTATACTTAAATCCAGATAGCTCTACAAATGCCATAATTTATGTAAAGCAGTCTATTTATGAAACTTTAAATGATCGTGTCGTACTATTAACAATCGCCTGATTTGGGTAGAATAAAATAACACTAAAGTTATTTTATATAGCGGCGCAAGAGCATAAGTGTAGTAGAGTTGTGGGTTCGATTCCCGCTCGAGGAAATGAAATAATTAATAATAGCGTTGAGTTCCACCACTCAACACGCAATTCACGCACTACATACGGGATACAGTGTGAAGCTCTAAAAAATACATACGGTTGAGAGTTCCTCGTTCAATGTCCCAAATTGGGTGGAAAGTGGGGAACGGAATCAGGTTCCTTTTGCCTACCTTGCTATATGCAATATACAATTTAAAATTAAACAATATATTATGTATATTATATTTCATTTATTATCGCAGAGAATTGTAATGTAGTTTCAAGGTGGTGACTGACAGATTTCTGAAGAGTTCATAATCTGCTACAAGAAATTGGAGGGACCCGTCCCTTAATTCTCTTCAATCAGTGTTTCTTAAATAAATAATTGTAATATAATATTTATAATAGAACGTAACGTATGCCCATTTTATTATTTCTTGTTCCTTGCAAGGAAAACACAACGAAAGCTCCTCTTATTGGATAGAATATTTCTGAAGATTTACCTTCAATTGTTAGGAAAAGTACGAATATGTAGGTGCAATTGTGTGATCTTTTATAAGCCCCTCATATTATTATTGTATTGATATTCAATACAATAATAAAATATGAATAGAAAAAAAATCTTTTTGAAAATAATTTTAATAATTGATAGAGTGTAAAGAGTCTCAATGATATTTTTGTAATTTCAATCGATTCCGAATATTGTTAAAGCTCCTCTAAGGCTTAATAAAAAAAATTGAAATAAATTAAGCATATAGATAATGACAAAAATCGACTGTCGCAAGTAAGACGATGCTTATTTTGGAATATTCCATGAAAGCTTACAATAACTTTCCATTTACGTAATAATAATTAATAAATAATAGCAATCAAGCAAAATTTATTTATCTTGCCACACCCCCTGTACAGAGAGGCCGACCTCGGTCTCTTATCAAACGATGCTTTATTACTTTGATAACGCTTATCAGTGATATATTACAAGATTATTTAACAAGTAATTGCTCTACTGTGGCTGTTCTGGAATCAATAGTTATAGGTTTTCATATGTCAGATACAATCCAAACGTTGACGTAAAATCGTGATATATATGTATATATATATTTATATATATCATAGTATGGATGCTGGATACTTATCCGCTTAGAAGGCTAAATAGAGGAAACCTAGTACTAAAACACTCCGGGTTTCACTTACGAAATTTTTTAAATATGATTTTCTCTCGAGTGGAGTTGGAACCCAACGCGCTTACAGTCTTACTGCACCACGACGGTGTCAATTATACTGTGGAGTCTCTTGGCTTTACCCTGCTATATGGAGTGTAAAGCAAGAAAAGTTTATATTTATTTTTACTACTTTTTTTCCTTTAAAATTAAGCCCTAGTGCTACGACCTTTCAACTAAAAGTTCATCGACTTGACCCAGCCGCTGCACTCAATCAATACTAATACAGATATAGCTTACACATTTATTTGGTACGTGTTCTGTATAAATAACTATTATATTCTTATAGTCATTAGTTAAGTATGAAAATGATTATATTAATGTACCGCAGTGGGACAGGGCCCGCCTGTAAACAGTACGGTGTTCGATCTCCGCTCTTGGGAATTAGGATTATATTTAAATTATGTTATTAGGATTATATTTAAATTATGGTATAGAATCTATGTTTCTGTCTTTTCGTAATAAAATAATAAATTCATTCGAATTTTATAGGTAATTCGTGTTTACATAAAGTAGCTTTAAATATACAATGTAAACTTTTTATTACTTACTTCTTAAATATATGGTTTTTCAACGTGCCTGTTGAAGAGGGACATACAAACTTGGATCGACCGTCTGTCTGTAAACGTGGCGGTTGATGGTTCGTTCCCACTCGGAGAAATTAATTATTTTCATTTACTCGCTCGGGCACAAGACAAAGCGCAGCATTGAGATGCAGGAGGGAAAGGAGTGTCTTGACACTAGGTACTCTCTGCCCACCCTGCATGCGGGATACCGCGTGAAGCTACTAGAATTTTAGATATTATCTAACTTCAATTTATTTTATTTATGGAGATGCCAAAAAGTAAAATGTCAGAATCAAAATGTTATTAGAAAGAACGCTGAAAATCCATTTCTGATCGTCGATATAAACTTTTACCTAACTTCTAAACTGGTATTGTCATATCGGTGGCTGATATTAGGTATAAAACTTTTATATATTCTTTTATGAAGCATAATGTATGTACTTACTCTACTTTAGAAGTGTAAATTATTCTTATGTTTTAATATTTTTGTTTTCTCCTTTATTTCATTTATTCTTTTGGGTTTTAGTTATCACTAATTTCATAGTTCATTGTTAATTAATTGGGAACGTTTTATTATTTTTATGGGTTACTTTTGTAATATATCGTTTTTGAAATAAGTAATAGTATAGTCATAATTTGAATATTATTGTTTCATTTGAAACATCATATTTAAATTATCGCACGACTCTAAAAGTCGTATTTTCGAAAGGCGGCGTGGATTATAGTTTTGAACAGATCTGCTGTTCGTGTAAAGAATTTTTTATTTTCCAGGTGATTAATACGAGAATACTTTCAATATAGTTAAAAAACGTATCATAGATATTTCATGAAATGCTTTAGTAAATTCAATGTGCTCAGTAATACCATCTGCGGACGGACGCTCTGTACACAGTTTGCAGAGCACTTAAATTGATAGTGCTAGTGCTACCTACTATTGAAAACGTAAAATACGTTTGCCGTATCATTCTATTTATTATTTATAATTATATTAAAAAGTGAAGCCGTCGTAGCCCAGCGGCACAAAGGTGTGACTGTAACGCGACGGTTGTGAGTTCGATCCCCACTCGAGGAAGTGAAATATTTATTTACGTTTATATTTCCATTTTCTTCGCTCTGTTGAGGCAAAGCGCGGTGTTGAGTTCTGCCTACACGCAATGCCTCCAGAATTTGGCGGGCAGTGTGCAACGAACTTAACACTAGGTTAAACTCTGCCTATCCTGCTGTGTGCGGGATACAGCGTGAAGCTGATTTTTTGTTTAAACTTAATATTGGATAGACTAGATGTTTTTAATATTTTTCAATTTGTTGTAATCTTGGCTTAACCTAGAAAAATGTGAGATTTGAGAGGCGCTTCTAGATTTAGTCTTGATATTACATAATAATATAATTATTCATCCGTTCTAAGGCCGTCAAGTTACTTCTTAATAGCTTATCAGCGTAACCGGTTCCACTCTCGTCGCGCCGTGAGATCACCATGGGTGATGTCTTACTGTGTATAAATTTATGTTAAAAACCATGTTTTTTTTTTGCTTATTTGACAAAATAATCAATTTTATGACAAATTAAACAGTGGTTAATATTGGGATTAGGATATTGGGCTATAATAAAGAAAAATAAATAAAAAGAAAATGTTATCGGCCAGTGTTATTATTTATTTGTAGAATTGCATTTAATAAAATAAAAATTCTTAATAGTAAGACTTGTGTACATGTATACAAAATTTTTTTTCAAATATCGTTTAAACATTCTAACAGTAAAATATATTCATACTTCCGTATTTTTAAAAAAATATTTAAATGAGATTTTTCAAAATCGGTCATTGACTTTTTTATTTATATCGCCAAACATTAAATGTGGATACTACAGTTTCAATTCTCGATTTGTTTTTGTTGAATATTTTACCATGGTTTTTTTTCTTTTCCGTATTTTTTCTTCCTTTTTTAGGGTTCCGTGCTCAAAGATCCTATTAAAACTCCACCCAGTCCGTCCGTCTGCTACCAGGCTTCATCTCATGAATGTGGATTTCTGTTGTTGCTATAACAATAAATACTAAAATAAAAGCTTTATAAAACAGTACCTACTCCGTACAATGTTTTTTGTAAACGTAATGTTTTTTGCAGTTTTTATAGATAGGGATACAAAACCCCAATGGTGCGTGAGTCCGACTCCCACTTGGCCGATTTTTACCTTTATTAATCTCCCACAGTCTAAAAACTAGTGATTATTCAATATATTTTATTTTTATATTTTTATTTTACTCTGGTAATATAGAAAAGCTCGACGTTGAGTTCCGCTACTCAACACGCAATACCTCGAGAATTTGGCGAAAAGTGGGCAACGGAAGTGTCTTAATGGGAACGTAGTGTCTTTACTCAGGTTCCTGGTTCCCAGTCCTCAGCTTCCCTCTGTCTACCCTGCTTTATGCGGGAAACAGCGTGAATTTAAAAAAAATATGAATAGATTTATATGAAAATTTATAATAGGTACCTACTTATTTAAATTCAATAATTATTTAAATTTTAGATAAATTATTCATATAGCGCCTGTATTAAGCTAAATCCTTTAAAATGCTTAACATAACTTGTAAACATAGCTATGAGCTATTTTAGTTATTTTATGTCTTTTTACAAAATCTTATCTAAGTCGTTGCATAATTCATGTATTTATTATCGAAAACCATGAGAAAAGTCTTATAATCCATAAATTACATTAAAAAAACATATAAATAACGTATAATTTATACTTTATTGTTTTTTTTAGTGTTCCCACTACTGGCTAAATAACCAGGTAGGCAGTGGGGACCCGGAAACCAGCTGTAAGAAAACTCCATAGATCAGTTCCCCAATAACACGCTTTTTCCCTCCTTTCGTCGAATTCTTGAGACATTGCGTGTTGAGTGACGGAATTCAACACCGCGCTTTGTCTTGTTACCAGTTCATGGAAACGAAAATAATCATTCCCCCCAGCGAATGATTTGCAAAATTTATTTTATATTTTTAAAAAATCTGAAGAATCGACTTTATTTTTTCTGCCTAAAATGAAAATATAACATAAATTTCGAGTGAAATAAATCATATTTAAAATTAAAATTTCTTTTAGTTCTATAAAAAATAAAAAATAAGTCATTATTAATTGTATCATAATTTTCCTGTTATGTATTTATTATGTATAGTAAAAGTAATAATATAAAGGTCACATACTCGTACATCTATATAATTTACTTCTCTACAGTGTATAATATTTCATAATTAATTAATATTTTGCGTAGATACGTACAGCGTCATTTGCTTTTAATGTGAATGCGAGATAGCTTTTGACCTAGGTCAAAACTATATTATGACGTAACTTAGAATTCTAGTACATACATCCCTATAAATATGTTATTATGCACTTACAAAGGTACTTTACATAAACATACATACTTTTAGACGCGTATAAAAATTTGAACATAGCAGAAATCGAACCCGCATCACTGGTTTACAGTCCAAACGTACTGAATTTTTCCGGTTTATTCAGGAGGGTGTGAATTATGTAAAAAAAATTGAAAGGGTGTCTCCAGAAATGGACAGAAGCGTGAAACGTAGAACGTAAACGAAGGTTATAAGTAAACAAAATGTGGCATTTACAATAGTTCTCCATTTATCAAAAGATATCGTGGACTTTTCTTTAAAATTACTTTATCAAATTAATTAAATGGATATACATATATTTAAATGATTATTTAATGCTTATGTGACCTTTTGTTATTTTATTGCTTTACAGCAGGACGTTGCTTCATAGCTTCTCTAATAGATAATACGATATATCCTTGAAACCGTTGGAAGTAATGATGATGAACCTCCATGAACTTGTCGATTTGTTGACAGAATAGTTTTGAATTATAGTAGTTAATTAGTGTATAAGTTAGAACTTTAAAGGTTGTCCAAGATGAGACTGATCTATGCCAAAGTAAAAAATATATCTACCTGCACCCAGAGATGAAAATATGTACTCAAAATTCCATGAGTTCATCGTACAGGTGCTCAGAGCAATGCCTGGGAATTGTGACCCAGGAGTAAGTTTAAGCGGCCCCTTTTGAAATACGCATTTTATTAAAAGATATATGTAAATATTTTATTTTTTAACATTCACGCTGTATCCCGCACATAGCAGAGTAGGCAGAAGATCCTGGGAACCTAGTGTTAAGATACTCCATTCCCATTAAGAAATTTCCGTTCCCCACTTTCTGCCGAATTCTAAACCCACTGTACCCGAGGTCCGAAATACTTCCACCACAGCACAAGTTGCTTTTATTTCCATTTCACCCAAGAATTGAATTTATTATCAAATAAATTATAACTTACAATTTGACGTATAATTTCAATAGAAATATCTCCTAATTTAACACATGTTGCTAACAGCAACGACTACAATTAGTTAGAAATAAGCCGCTTAACCAGACATATTCTATTGAAACTGAAACGCTTTTGAATATGGCTAATTTTCCTCATATGTAAGCTGCTTATGATGTGCGAGTGTAATTTTAAATGTGTTCTGTGAAATTGTTAAAACAATAGAAATGGTAACTGTGATTTTCTTATTTAAATTAAAATTAATCAGCTTCACTCTGTATCCCGCATAAAGCAGGATAAGCCTAGACATTTATAGGACACTGTCTTGCCAATTTTCCGCCCAATTTTTGAGGCATTGCGTGTTGAGTGGCGAAACTCAACGCCGCTTTTTGCCTTCGTATCAGTGCAAAGAAATTAAAATATTAATAAATAATAATTAATTCCCCGAGCGGAGATCCAACCCACAACCGTCCCGCTGTGTTTGTTCACCATTTTAAATTATTGTATTTACATAAGATTACTTAACCAAATCATTTTGTGCTACAGATTGAACTAGTTTGCCCAGAATTAGTACTGCTATTGGATGTGCGTTCTATAGAAGATTCTTTCAAAGTTCACATCTTACTCAAGAAAAATATATTTATAGAGACATTTCTCCAGAAAAATTGTATTTGGTAAATCTAAAATAACTTACAATGCTTGTTTGGAAAATGTAAAGAAAAATTACTAATTTTTAGTTAGACAACCCTCAGTTTTATAAACTACCTTAATGTATAAAATATAAACAATGTTGCTACGTCGCTTGGAAAACGATCATATTATACTGATATACCTATTGTTTTCTTATCTACACATTGTACACACGTTATCAATCGATCATAATAGGGCTATCAGGATTCAGGAGCAATGGCAAGCCCCAGGTCGCGGCATTAATTTTAAAAATTGTTTGTAAGTACAGCCCTACAAATATTTGTAGGTCAAATTGTGACTTGCGTACCACAGTATATGTCTGACTGTAAAACGTGAAGGTTATGGATTTGTTCCATTTGAGGGAATAAATTAGTGTTATTTTCTCGCTCTGTTGCACAGTTCTGCCACTCAACACGCAATGTCTTGAAAATTGGGCTGACCGTGTAACAGAGTGTCTTAACTCTAGGTTCCCCCTACCCTGGTGTGTGCGGGATACAGCGTGAACTATTTCTCTAAATGGCATGGCCAGCAAAGGAATGAGTAATAAACTCACATTAGGGCAATGTTTTAACAAAACTCGCAACCTCATATATTATTTAGATAAGCGGCTTACGCTTCACTGTGTTGCTAATTGAACCGGACCTGTAGCTTCCATGCTTCAGTCTTTTACGTTTATATTATACTTATGAACTTTGTTGTAATGTAATGAAATATTTATAGCGGTTAACTAAATGTTAACCAAAAGTAATTTGGAAGATTAAAATTTATTTAAAAAATTAAATTATACATTAAAAAATAAAATATTGTTCTTATCTTTAAAAATAATTTATGGTATCTGTGTTTTTATCTTTAAATTTAACAATATGGAGATTGTGGGTGTTATATGGTCAAAAACTATCGTCGAGAGGCACTGCAAATGTTGTTATTTTGTTCATTTGAATCAAAAATTGTTAATTGAGTGAAAACCGCTTTAATTTTTTTATAAAATGTAAATATAGACATAGCACGTTGTATGAAGAAGCCCTCGACCACAAGTCGAGAAGCCCGGGGAAGCAAAACAAAAACATTTCACAATTGAAAGGAAAATGTAATATATACTCGTACATAAAGGATGACAAGAAAATCAATTAATAAACAATTTTAATTACAGTGTAGGTAAATGACCTACCTACAAGTTTTTCTACATTCGTTAAAACATTCACTCTATAAATTCATCTCGCTTGTTTTTATTCCATTTCATTTTACGCAATTTATTGCCTTAATTTGGTCCTTAAACATTATTAATATTTTTTTAAAGATTATCTTTATTTATTTGTTAAAGCTAAAATTTGCTTAATATTTTTATTTGCTGAATAAAAATAACAGAAGTGTACATATGAAAGGAAAATAGATTATTTTATAATATAATAAACTATTGAGTAACATTGGATTCGTGTAATGGATTAAATTTAAAAATGGACATCAAAACACAATTGAATGATCTTCATAAATAAACTAAAAATAATCATTGTCTGACAATAAAGTAATAGAGCGTGAGATTTACTTTATGAATATTCAATTAATTTAATATCTGTTACTGAAACGGCCATAGACATTTATATAGCTGCTTTACATGGCGACTTGAATTATTATTGACGTTTCAACGAATTTTAGGACAATAAAGACAGACTTTTAATAGTAATAGCGTTATTTTATATTATACTTCATATTTTTATTTTGGTAAAGGTAGTTCTGGCTTTTTACTGGTAGACAAAGACCATCTAGAGACATATTAATTCGTTCGGCTATTTTAGGCGAAGTAGTAATACACAGCACCGCTAACTTATGAACCAACTACAGAAAATATTCATAATTATATTTTACAATTTCATATTCCCCTATACGGATTCCTCATCCCCACATTCCTATTATTTGCTAGATTATATCTAATCAGATAAGAGACATTTGTTATTATTATGTTAATGTTAGAAATAAATGTTTTTATTTGTGTTTTTTTTTATTTATATCATATGGCCATCATGGCGCAGGACTTGGTTCCGATTCCCACTCGGGGGAATATCTCTTTAATATGTTCATTTTCTCGCTCTGGTTCCCTATTTAACGTGAAGCTAAAAACATATTTTATAAGAAAGGTTTATGGAGGTATAGGACACTAGATTCTCCATGTCTACCTCCTGAATCTGAAAAATAAAAAAAAACGCTTTAGTGGTACATTTTTATTATTGTATTTTAATTAATTTTAAAAATAGCAAAAACCAAATATTAATGACTAATTGCAGTAAACAAAAACTCTGTAATCTATATTATAGAACAAAATTTTAATAAAAGATGTGGCAAAGTATGAGGGAAAGCGACATTTGATAGCAAAGCGAACGGTTTGCGGTATTGCAATATTCAAGTAAGGGTGCGTTATGATTTTATTAGTTTGTATAACACAAAGAAGTTAATAGGTTTTTTATTATGATATATGTTTTATATATATATATATATATTATTAATAATATATATGATAAATTAACATTAATTTACACTCGTTAATTGTAATATTTTCTTTACTTAAATTATGCAGATTAATAACAAGTAACAATGTACTATTTAATTACAAGATGCGTCAAGCCAAGAAGCCGAACGGTTAATGCGATCGTGCCTCTCTATCGTTTGTTCCGTGCTCTCGCTCGCACGCTTGGCTCAGGCGGAACGTGACAATGAATCATGCATTTTCAGGAAAACAGGCAAATTTTATTGTTGTTTCTACAAATAAACATAGCGAAGTGTATACATTTTTTTTAATTCATAGTTAATTGACAAGTAGCGTGTACATTAAGTGTTAACCGATAATGCTGCGGTTCAGTCTAACTGAACATATACCATAAAAACATATACCATTATTAATCTAAATAATGTGACAATTTCATTAACATATTACTATTAATATCGTTTTAAAAAAAAGGAACTGTACAACTTTTTACATTTTATTTCAGTATGCTTGTTTGGTGATTAATTTTTATGCTTACTTGTGACATAGGTTAATGACTTCTGTCACCATTAAATTATTTAGTTAGTTATTTCTTTTGGGCTTTGAGGCAATGCTCGCTGTAAGGAAATAAGGAAAGCTTTTAAGTGCGTTATCCCACATATACCAGAGATACCTTTCATATGTTTTGTTTATTATATATCTATATCTATACTTATAATAAATAATAATCAAAGAACCTTCATGCCAAATTTCAACGATCTAAGCGGTCTAAGATGTTTAGGCCATACATCGTCTGTCAGTTACTCGGTACCGTAAGTGTACCGGACGGGCGGAACTCAAGTGAATGAGCCGCTGACGCCCTGCACACTATAGGTTCCAGATCATGGGAACACGGAGTATGCTGAGACCCCAAGACGTTCTTGTGAGTCGTTCTTGTGAGACGTTCTTGTGAGTCGTTCTTGTGAGACGTTCTTGTGAGACGTTCTTGTGAGACGTTCTTGTGAGACGTTCTTGGGAGTCCTTCTTGTGAGACGTTCTTGTGAGTCGTTCTTGTGAGACGTTCTTGTGAGACGTTCTTGGGAGTCCTTCTTGTGAGACGTTCTTGTGAGTCCTTCTTGTGAGACGTTCTTGCGAGACGTTCTTGCTATACATTGAAACAAGATACTGAAACAGGATGTTGAAACAGGATATTGAAACAAGATGTTGATCACTGTATAACGGTCGGTGACTGTCGGCTCTATTCGTGTCTTGTTCCGATTCTATCTTCTTCCTGTTGTGCTCACCGTTGATTGCCGACTGTCTCTGTCTCGCCCGACGCGCACCTCCGTTGCGCGGAGCTAAACGGTAACGAGAGCCGCGAGCCACCGAGCCGTTTTATCTTTATTTACAACAATATTTTTACTATGATTATCACACATTTACATTTATATTTTAATAACTAAAAATCGGATGTTTTTACAATTTATACATATTAAAAGAACATAAAAATATCTATCTATCTATGTATAAAACATTATACTATTTAAGTATTATCTATTATTAAATTACGAAAAATGCTGTTACGATGACGAATTTTACATGAGTTTTTACAATGAAAATTCTCTCTAAAATTAATTACACACATTAGGAATATACAAATCTGTTATTTTGTTACAGAAAACTATGACAAACAATAATTAATAATAAAATTTACTATACGGAAGTTACTATTATATAAAAAGCGATTAATGCGGCAAATCATAGTACAACTATACAAATAAGATATAAAGTCGAAAATTATTATCTAAAACGGAACCCAAATTTATTTATATTTATTATTTAATGTAATTACTTATTTACAAAGGAAAAAAACACTATTAATTTAGAAAAGACACTAATAATAACATTCAAAATTACGAGAGTGGTATGACGTCACTTTTTGCCAAACTAAACAGTCTCTAACATGTTGTGACGAGTTCACAGCCGATGATGCGCGTCGGTTGTCGCGAACATTTCTCCCGCCGTGCAGAATCAGGTCTCGATGTGATGCTGCATCTTTCCCGCGGTGAGCGACGACGTCTTCTTACTTTGGAAGCGGAACGAGTTTTTTGGTTGGCCTTTTCAGAAGACCACCCTTAGTGCGTACTTCAACTATTCGCACTTGTCCATCTGCACCTGGATATACTTTTTCTATGCGTCCTCTTGGCCACGTATTTCTTGGAAGTTGTGAGTCGGCTATAAGTACCGGGTCACCTATTTCATAAGTAGGGCCTCGACCATGAGGCTCCCGCCGGTGTTGAAGTTCAGGGAGATATTCGCGAACCCAGCGTCTCCAAAACATGTCCGCTAATATCTGTGAGCGTCTCCACTGCTTTTTGCTATCGATGTCGTCCTCACTAAATGTGCCAGGTACAGGTAGACGAGCTGAACCCCCAAGTAAAAAGTGATTGGGTGTTATAGATTCTTCGTCGTCATTGTTTACAGAAACATGTGTGAGGGGACGACTATTCACAGTATATTCTACTTCGCAGAGTAATGTAGCCAAAATTTCTTCTCGGGGGTATCTCTCACGAAGAATAGTGTATAGAGCTGTTTTCACGCAGCGAACAAGACGTTCCCATGCGCCTCCCATGAATGGTGCAGATGGTGTTATGAAACGCCATGCGATGCCTCGACGACTGGCTTCTTCTTTGAATGCTTCTCGAAGTTCTTTGTCTGCTCCATGCATGTTTGTACCATTATCTGAGTAAATTTCGGAAGGACATCCTCGACGTGCAGCGAATCTTCGCAATGCAAGTATGGCAGAGTCTGCGCTTAGGCTGGCGGCGATTTCCAGGTGAACTGCTCTAGTGGTAAGACACGTGAAGAGTGCGACGTAACGTTTCACGTGTTGTCTGCCGACGACTACTGTGAGAGGGCCAAAATAATCTAAGCCGGTGTATGTAAATGGTCTTCGATGATGAGCGAGACGGGATTTAGGATGATCACCCGTAGAAGGCTGTGGGGGTTGTGCCTTGCGAATACGACACTTGAGGCACTGATGAACTATCCTTTTCACGGTGGGACGAAGACGAATTACCCAAAAATGTTGACGTACTTCACTTACTATTATTTCGGTGCTGCTGTGGTGAAGACAACGGTGGGTCCAATCAATATATAACTGTGTGATGTAGTTATCTCCATCTAAGACTTGTGGTTTCTTTGTTTCGTCTTTTATTCCCTCGGCGGCGGCTATACGGCTGCGAAGAACGACAATATCATCTCGGAGTTCTACGGGTAATGAATGAAGGCGACTTTGTTTGGCAATAGTCCTGTTGTATCTTAAGTCTGTGATATCTTCATTGAAAGATTCTTCTTGAGATGTTCGGATGAGAAGATTTTCTGCTTTTGTAATGTACTTCGAATCCAATATCAGAAAATTGTTGGAATCCATAGATTTCTTGCTATGTAGAGTAGTAGATTTCTTTTGCAATGTTTCTCTTCGTTTGTTCCACGTAGGATCTGATTCCATATTTCTACGTGTTCGCTTATAAAAGATCTTCTCTTTTTTATTTCTGCAAATATCTAAAAATTGCAAGACTCTAGCTGTGGCACGAAGTAGTCGCTCCCATTTTGAGAAGCGTTGTGGATCAGGAATTGCTTCACGTAATTTTGTCTTCAGCTGGAGTTCTTTAACGGTAAAAGTATGTTCTTCACCAGTATTATTTGACACGACCGGTTTTTCGATAGGCCAGGTACTCGGATTTTCTTTCAAGAAGGCAGGCCCGTGATACCATTCATGATCAGCTCCAAAATCAGATGGTACTTCTCTGGTGGCTATATCGGCGACATTGAGCTTAGAAGGTACCCAACGCCATTCTTCAACTTTGGTATATTCTTCAATGGCTGCTAGTCTATGTGCGACAAATGGCTTATAAGACCTGGCTCCATTTCTTATCCACGTCAGAACTGTCTTACTGTCTGTCCAAAAGATTTTGCATTCCGGCGCAATACGATGTTCTTTTATGACAGCTTCTGCTATGCGAACTCCCATGACGGCTGCTTGTAGTTCTAAACGAGGAATTGACATAACCTTGAGCGGGGCTACTTTCGCTTTAGCCATGATCATGTTGACTTGGACTTTTCCATCCGGAGCAACCACCCTCCAGTAGGCAGCTGCTGCGTAGGCTGTTTCACTGGCGTCGCTGAATATATGTAGTTGTACAGATGTGGCATCACTATAACCAGAGTAGCATCGAGGTAAGCTCACATTTTTCAATTTCTGAAGGTGTAGCATCCATTCTGCCCACTGCTTGGAAAGATCTTCATCCAGATGTTGATCCCAATCTATAATTCTTCGCCAAGATTCTTGAAGAATTTGTTTAGCACGAATAGTAACGGGTGAAGCGAAACCAAGTGGGTCATAGAGTGACATAACTATCTTCAGAGCTTCTCTCTTCGTAGGAGCTGTTTTCTTTAATAAACTGGGCGGTAATCTTGCTAGTTTTAAATTGAATCGTAATTCATCGGTTGACGGTCTCCACATTAAACCCAAAATCTTTTCTTCTTTGGTACCCAGGTTAATAGTTTCTGTCATATTTGATTGTTTTTCAAGTTCATTTATTATTTTCGGGATATTTGAAACCCACTTGCAGAGTTTGAAACAAGCTTCTCCGTGGATATGTTGGACCTTTTTGGAAGTTTCTATAGCTTCTTCTATACTTCGGAAACTGTCTAGGTAGTCATCCATATAGTGGTTGTGGATGATAGCTTCCACTGCTTCTGGATGCGTGTCGATGTACCTTTTTGCGTTCCAATCTTTAGCGAATATCGCGGTGCATGGTGAACTCGCAGCTCCAAATATAAGCGACGTCATGCGATATTCTTCAGGAGTTCCCTCCCGCCGGTGTCCTCTCCACAGGTAGCGAAGGGCATCCCTATCTTGAGGTCTTACTTTGACTTGCATAAACATTTCGGCTATGTCGGCTGATACAGCGAAAGCATGACGGCGAAATCTCATCATGACTCCAGGAAGCGATTGAAGAAGGTCTGGTCCAGTCAAGAGGAAATCGTTTAGTGACATACCTTTGGTTTTAGCAGCGGCGTCGTGAACAATGCGAAGCTTCTCTGGTTTAGCCGGGTTTTGCACGTCGAAGTGTGGCAGGTACCATGTTCTGCCTGGAGAGATACTTTTAGGTGCCACCTCAGCGTAGCCCTTCTGGACGAGTGATTCCATTTGTTCGGTGTATCTCCTTTTCAGTTCAGGATCACGATCAATTTTTCTCTCTATTGATATGAGCCTCTTCAGCGCCGACTCATAATTATTAACCATGATGCTGTTCTCTGATTTCCATAAAAGTGTGGTTTCAACATGCCCATCTTGTAAATGGTGTGTGTGTTTCTTCAAAATGTTTTCAGCCTTTATTTCTGGATCAGAGTCTGGCCGACGCGGATTAATGATAAGAGATTCCAAGGCAAAGTAATCTCTCAGTTGTTCATCCATTCTATCTTCAATAGCAGTAACTTGATTGACGAAATGGATTTTCTGACCCAATGTCCTATTGTGCGCACCATGTAGCACCCACCCGAGCGACGTGAGTGAAGCGATTGGTTGGTTCTTCGGTCCTATACGGACATCTTCGGCGAGTAGTAAATTCCAATTGTCTTGACCAATTAGAATTTTAGGCGTGGCTGAGTCGTAGGTGAGCTGGTTCTTCAAATCTATTAGATGATCGCAGGCAGCTAAGTCTTCTTCACGAATTGTTTGCGGGGAAAGATTAAGATGCGGAACGGTACGAGCTGTAAAGCTAATCTTCTTTTTCTGTGAATTAGCAAGTGTCACGGTAACACGCCTTGATCCCGGCGTTTCAATAACTATATCCCCGATTGCTTCCATCTTTAAAGGATCCAGCCGTCCCTCAGCACCGACTTCCTTTGCCAAAGCTTCATCTATGAGAGATACAGTTGATCCGTCGTCTAATAGAGCGTATGCGGAGGTTTCTCCCGCCGGTCCATGAACTCTGACTGGTATGATTTTAAGATAAGCATGCGCCTTTGACGGTACCCATGCGTTGGCCACGGTTTCCTTTTCTTCTTGTTGATTTCGAATTTCTGATTTCTCCTTTTTATCATAGTGTAGTAATCGATGATGAGTACCGATGCATCCCTTAATATTGCACTTCTGTGGTTTACAGGAATGTCCTGATTGTCGGAACCGCAGGCATCTGAAGCACAGTCGGTGTTCTTTGGCGAGTTCCCATCTTTTATCTGAGTTGGCATCTTGAAATTTCTTGCAGCTAATACTGTGATGACCTTCTTTGTTACAAATTTTGCACGTACTTTTCACCATTCCATGAAATCTATTAGTTTTCCTTTCTTCGGTAGTATTGTGCGTTCTATGTATCACACGACGAGTAGGCTCTGAGTGCGGGATCTCTGTTGAATAAGGTGTGCGACATGCTGCTTGTTTGGTGAGAAACTCGCTGAAGTGCGTCAGGTCTGGTTTGAATATAGATGCTTGTTCCTCGTACCACCTGGTACATAACGACGATGGTAGCTTTTCACGAAGGGCCCTCGTTATATCTGGCGCAGTGATAAAGTTGTGTAAATCGAGGGCGCGAAACAGATTGACACTGCTTCTTACCTTACTGGCGAATGCATGTATCTCCTTTGGATTGTCAGCACAACGAGGTAGAGATCGAAGCTTGTCATATTCACTATATGCGATTGCATCTGGACGACCGAAATTCATTTCAAGCTCTTCTATGATGGCATCCGGTTTTGAATGAGCTATGAGTTGTGTGTCGACGACTTCCAATGCTTTTCCAGTTAGGCTTCTTCGAATTCTGGCTGTATTTTCAACTTCATTGAAGTATCCCTTAGTGTTTTCATATATGGCCCTGTATGATAGCCATTCATTTAACACTCCACTATATGTAGGAAGATCCATGATGACTTTGGACGCGACGGGAAAATTGTATGACGATGATGGAGGTAACATTGTAGGTTTAGGTACCTCTGTTTTCATACACAACGATGTAGGAGCGGTTTCGGCTTTTTCGCATCTTTTCTTCAAATTTTCTATTTCCTTTTTTAGCTCCTCTATTTCCTTTGTTGAATCTCTCTGTATTGCTTGTTGATTTTCGGAATTGTTGCCGATATTCGGATGTTGAGGCATTCTATAGCATGACGGCACTGGATGTGGTTGCCTCGGAACATCTGCACATGGTGTAAGTGATTTTTGTACGATTTGTGCATTATCTTCAATCCAGGAGCTAACGTAGTCGGTTTTCGATATATTATCTTCCTGGGATTCTGAACTATCTGATTCAGCATCTTCCAGAGCTATTTGCGCGAGTTCAAGCTTGATGCGAAGTATTTCTTCACGAGCATTTCTTGCTCTACGTCTGGATTTCGTAGACTTCTTCGAGTTTGCACGTTTCGAAGTTGTCGACTTTATTTGTGTGCCTTCAAATTGTTCCTCCTTGTTAATTGAAATAATTCTTGAGTCTTCCTTTTCGTCACTTGGTACTATTAAGTTCTTTTCTATTTCGGAATCCTCTTGTGTATTCGTAGGCGGGTGTGTCACCTCTGTGTGACTAGATGAAGGGTCGGCTTCATATCTCAATCCCTCGGATCGACCTCTTGATCTTGTGATAGGCATCTTAGTAAAAACCTACGATAATTGGTAAAACTCACCAAGACGAAACGATAATACTCGAAGGCGGATGCACGAAGATTCTCGGAGACGAACGACGACACTCGAAGGCGGAAGCACGAAGATTCTCGGAGACGAACGACGACACACGAAGGCGGATGTCGGAGGATGATGCACGAACACTCACGAAGACTTACGATAATACTCGAAGGCGGATGCACGAACACTCACGACGTGACTTACGGCGCGATAGATGTCAGCGCAGTAGCGAGCACGACAGTCAATGCGGACGCCAACGGAGGCGGCGGAGAGCGCAGCGGAGAGCGCTATGTGACGGAGAACACTGCGCGACGGAGAGCACTGCGCGATGTAGTACGATAATACTCGAAGGCGGATGCACGAAGGTTCTCGAACACTCACGATAACACTCGAAGGCGGATGTCAGAGGCTGATGCACGAACACTCACGAAGACTCACGATAACACTCGAAGGCGGATGTCAGAGGCTGATGCACGAACACTCACGAAGACTACAGGCGAGTAAGGCGACTTCAGCACAGTTGCGAGCGCGACAGTCAATACGGAATATACTGCGCGATGGAGCACGGCGCGACGGAGAGCACTACGCGATGGAGCACTTACGAAGACTCACGAAGGCGGATGCACAAAACACTCACGACGTGACGGGATATGTGACGTCAGCGCAGTTGCGAGCGCGACAGTCGATACGGATGTGAAACGCGACGGCGAATGCGTTTGCGAGCGCGACGGAAAACACTGCGCGATAGAGTACTGCGCGACGGAGCACTTGCGCGACGGAGCACTGCGATAACTTGCACGATGACGGATGATGCTTCAGCTTCGGTGAGGAGTCCCCAGATCCGGCTCGAAGGACCAGCACGTTGTACCGGACGGGCGGAACTCAAGTGAATGAGCCGCTGACGCCCTGCACACTATAGGTTCCAGATCATGGGAACACGGAGTATGCTGAGACCCCAAGACGTTCTTGTGAGTCGTTCTTGTGAGACGTTCTTGTGAGTCGTTCTTGTGAGACGTTCTTGTGAGACGTTCTTGTGAGACGTTCTTGTGAGACGTTCTTGGGAGTCCTTCTTGTGAGACGTTCTTGTGAGTCGTTCTTGTGAGACGTTCTTGTGAGACGTTCTTGGGAGTCCTTCTTGTGAGACGTTCTTGTGAGTCCTTCTTGTGAGACGTTCTTGCGAGACGTTCTTGCTATACATTGAAACAAGATACTGAAACAGGATGTTGAAACAGGATATTGAAACAAGATGTTGATCACTGTATAACGGTCGGTGACTGTCGGCTCTATTCGTGTCTTGTTCCGATTCTATCTTCTTCCTGTTGTGCTCACCGTTGATTGCCGACTGTCTCTGTCTCGCCCGACGCGCACCTCCGTTGCGCGGAGCTAAACGGTAACGAGAGCCGCGAGCCACCGAGCCGTTTTATCTTTATTTACAACAATATTTTTACTATGATTATCACACATTTACATTTATATTTTAATAACTAAAAATCGGATGTTTTTACAATTTATACATATTAAAAGAACATAAAAATATCTATCTATCTATGTATAAAACATTATACTATTTAAGTATTATCTATTATTAAATTACGAAAAATGCTGTTACGATGACGAATTTTACATGAGTTTTTACAATGAAAATTCTCTCTAAAATTAATTACACACATTAGGAATATACAAATCTGTTATTTTGTTACAGAAAACTATGACAAACAATAATTAATAATAAAATTTACTATACGGAAGTTACTATTATATAAAAAGCGATTAATGCGGCAAATCATAGTACAACTATACAAATAAGATATAAAGTCGAAAATTATTATCTAAAACGGAACCCAAATTTATTTATATTTATTATTTAATGTAATTACTTATTTACAAAGGAAAAAAACACTATTAATTTAGAAAAGACACTAATAATAACATTCAAAATTACGAGAGTGGTATGACGTCACTTTTTGCCAAACTAAACAGTCTCTAACATGTTGTGACGAGTTCACAGCCGATGATGCGCGTCGGTTGTCGCGAACAGTAAGAGTATTATATATACATAATTATATTTCAATACAAAATATAATATTTGAAAATATTAGATATAAAAGTAATTTTCATATTACCAAAATTGCCTCAACAATTTGTTAAAGCCACAAGTCGCAACCCCTAGCGTAAATAAATATTATCTTTGAAGCTTATCCAAAGTTGTTTTAAGTTTCGTCGTTCAATTTACTCGTTCGTGACGCCAATTTGCATAAATGAAAGTGCCCATCAAATTTCATGAGTTTATTAAATCTTTTAATATTTTAATAGAATGGACAATAAATAAGATTGTTGTGTAATAAACTGCTATTAAATTAAATTGTTGGCGTTGGACTTACTCTAACTGTTTAAAAAGTAAAGAACTGAGTGCTTACCTAAGTTTCACTAAATGCTCTCTAAAGCCACAATATTCAGGCTATATTGGCGCAGCAGCACAACGTCTGATTGATGACCAGACGATTGTAAGTTCGAGACCCACATGAGGAAACGAATTATTCATTTGCTCGTTTTGGCAAAAGAAAACGTGGTGTTCAGTTCAACCACTTAACACGCAATGTCTCGTTAAGTTGGACGGAGTGGTGACATAACGGAGTGTCTTAACTCTGCTATATGCCCTCATATATATACCGACACATCGATAAAGTAAAAAAAAATCCAAAAATATATACTTACCTATTAACTACTGTAACCTGTTCGACTACTTCAGGCCCTGGTGGCTCCACTTTTTGAAAAAAATGTGATGGCTGTGTGTTCGAGCCTCACTTCGGGGAATGATTATATTTAAAACATTCATTTTTCCATTCTGATCAAATATTTTTTAAATAAAAAAAATATATATTTAATAAGAATATCATTTGTTTTTTCCAGATGACGACCTAGAGACGCTACTCGATGAAATAGTGCGTGCTAGTAATCGGGGGGTGTCCGCCTCTAAGAATGTAACGGGAGGACCTAATTGGAGCTTTGGACAATCGTTATTTTTCTCTTCTACCGTTGTTACTACTATTGGTAAGGTTATTTAATTATATTATAGTAATTAAAGTTTATTTTTTTATTTAAATTAAGTTTAAAAAATTGGCGGAAAGTAAGGAACGAGGTGTCTTAACCCGGGGTTTCATCTGCCTACCCTGCTATATACGAGATACAGTATGAGGTTTAAAAAATAACGATACTCTGAGACGTTAGTTAACGTTAAAC
This sequence comes from Heliconius melpomene rosina, assembly GCF_056956725.1. Taxonomy (NCBI): domain Eukaryota; kingdom Metazoa; phylum Arthropoda; class Insecta; order Lepidoptera; family Nymphalidae; genus Heliconius; species Heliconius melpomene. The sequence continues at coordinate 9,564,635 of NC_140406.1, read as the reverse complement.
TAACATTAATTCCGCTTCACACTTTCCGTCCAATTTTTGAGCCATGTTGAGTGGCAGAGCTCAACGCCGTGCATTGACTAAAAAACCAACCACCAGAGCAGAAAATAAACATCTTCCGAGTAGGGTTCGAATCTTATTACCTGCTATTTAGAAAATGGAATGAAATAACGACAGCGTCGCCATTAATTAATTCAGATTCCACTTTATATTCCCTGTTCCTTTCTTTTGTTAGTTTACTATACGTGCGTGTCCCTAAGGACAGTCCGTCGTCAATCTTAATTAAGAGCTATTGGACTATTTTGTTTCTTAATATGTTGGAGCTTAATCTATTTTATAGATACTTTTTGTTTATGGGACCGTCGCGTCGGTGCGCAGTAGCACAGCGTCTAACTGCAAACGGGACGGTTGTGAGTTCGATTCTCAATCGGTGGAATGAATTATTTTTATTTTCTCATTTTGGTAACAAAACAAAGCGTGAAATGCGTGTCTTAGCAGGTTAGACAGAAAGAATCTGGGACGGTAGTGTTACCACCCCTCACCCATTCCAACCCTCCCATTAAAACACTTCCGTTCCCTTCTTTCCACCTCGGTATCAGAGTGAAGAAATGAAAATATTAAATATTACATTTTCTTCAGTGGGAATCAAATCCACAACCTGTCGTGTTTACACCGGTTGTGCCCCGGCGCCATGATACGACTGGACTCAAAGGAAAAGCTTTGTGAAGTTTAAATATTTTTGAAACTATCAATAATACCGTTTGAATGTATTTACAAGCAATGATTACGGACTCTATTCTCATAAGTTAAAATATTTATATTTAGTACAATGGTTGGGTCGAACGCACCGACGAAATTACCGGCGATGACTGGCAGGTATAATATAACATTCGAATATAACACGTACAAAGCGTAAATGATTACAGCAACTTAGATATTTAAGGTAAGTGAAGTAACCGTCACTTCGTGATAGTACGTCGTTTCGTGAGTTTTGCTTCTAGCAAAAATAATAAGCAATTTAAGTATTATTTACTTAAATTATATATTGGTATATAATCTTTATAATTTTAACTGTCTAAAAAATTTATAACAATATTTTACTGACAAAATTGAGCCTACAGCGACATTTTAAACGTAGAGTTACTTATATCATTACGGATTATATGGATATTGTATATTTTTTTAAGTATAATTCTTTTTCCATAGGCTACGGCCACGTGACACCCCTGTCGAAGCCAGGAAAACTATTCTGCATGGTATACGCACTGCTCGGCATTCCTCTAACTCTAGTTCTATTGTCAGCGCTAGTGGAACGCCTTTTGTTACCTGCCACAGCACTTTTGAGGTCTCTGAATGCCGCGCTGGGACATTTGTACCGCCCGTTCACTATACGTTTGGTGCATCTTATGATTATTGGTAAGTAATTGAGATATTTCTTAAGAGAAATATTATAGGAATAACTTTACTGAAACTTACGCAAGGAAAAAATTAAGTCATTGTCAACTGAAGACGTAACAAGCAATCACAGGAAATAAAAATAAAAACAAATTAATATAAATTAAAATAATAATAGGTTAGTTAACGATTTAATTTAGATTTAAAAAACTTTTAGAAGTTTCCTGGTCCTCTCTTGTTTTTTCAAAATTTAGTAAATCTATCTACTTCGACTTTATTTTCGCATCATGTATATAAAACACAATGTTTATATATTTTTTTCAGTAACAATCCTAGTAGTGTTCTTCCTACTGGTGCCTGCAGCGGCCTTCGACGCGATGGAGCCAGACTGGGACTATTTGGATTCGTTCTACTATTGCTTCATTTCCCTTACGACTATTGGCCTGGGAGATTATATACCAGGAGACCATCCAGGACAGCCTTACCGACCTGCTTATAAAGTTGCTGCTACTTGTATGTATTCATTTTAACATGTACAGTTTATTTTTTGTACATTTAAGGTAAATGTACGGGAGTTCGGCAGTTTAAGGCTCTCATAACTTTAAACTATTGTAAATACATTATTAAAGGTTATATGAATTTGCAAATTTTAGTGTGATCAAAGTGGGTCTTTTGGCAGTAATTTGATGTGTGAATTATGCGGTTTAACTTAACCTTAATTTTTATATTAATTTATTTGTGGACCTCTAATTTGAACCCTACTTCGTGATAAAATTTAGCTCTGTTTCTAACTTCGTGAGTTTGTGTCCCCTATTTCGGGTCACAAGTTTATACCTCGCGAGTGAGGTTTTATAATAAAAAAAATTAACATCTTTATTGGTTTTGATTGTAAAGAATTTGTAAATAAAAAAAAATAGGTAGATCAGCTTAACGACATTAAAACTTTTATAAAAAAAATCAAATCAAATTAAATCATCTTCACGCTGTATCCCGCACACAGCTGGATAGGCCTAGGTAGGTAGGTAGGTAGATAGGTAGGTAGGAACCTAGTGTTTTTAAAACACTCCGTTCCCGACTTTCTGCGGAATTTCGGAGTCACAGCATGTTAAGTGGCACAACTCAACGCCGCGCTTTGCCTGAAATATAAATTTAAATAAATATTTTCTATTTCCTATACTATTCCTATTTTCATGTCCTGGAGTGGGGATCGAACCCACAACCAGTCGGTTTTACAGTCATACTTTGTACTCCTGCGCCACGAGCAGCCTCAACTTTTATAATTTACAAATTATAAAAGCTCAGGTTTAAAAAACTTACATTTTTGAATTTTTTATAAAAAAAATATATAAAAAACTCGAAATTCAAGTTAAATTTTTTGAAGCTAGGTATGCCAGTTTATAGAACTATATATTTTCGCAACCAGTTTGTACGGCGTTTTGTGTTTAGTAGGTATATATTATATTCTTGAAAAATTCTTGAAAAAATAAAAAGATCTTTATTTAGACTTATAACAAGACTAAGAACACTATTAAAACACTATTAACAAAGACAAAGAAGTCAATGTGCTGATTTTACGTAGATTTATTTGTCACGAAGTTAGAGAAAATAATGAAATGTAGGGGATCTTATTTCGTGTTACTGATTTTAGTAACTTCCGCAGTTCTGTTTATTCAGTATTTTTTACATTATGTAAAGTAATCATTAACTACCACGTATATTCGATAAAATACACAAAAATAAATTATAAAGGTTGATTAAAAAATAAAATTACATTGGCAGTACCTATACGAATTTAGCTTAAAATTACCAATTCAGGTTACCTTTAAAATAGTAATATAGAAATTTAAGTGGACAAAACATATACCGAATTTCGATCACGAGAAACTTTAATAAATACAGTAACTGATTTTAAGCTTTAAATTTAAATTATCTTAGTTATAACATAAATATAAATTTATTAAAAAGTATCTAAGATTCCCCTAATTCGGTAGTAACACGAAATAGCGGACACTTGATAAATAAAATGTCTGCTATTTCGTGAATCGATTTATTGCAATTTTAAAAGAATTTTATGCTTCCATCTATTTTTTTTTTCAATAAAATGTTTTTTTATAGAATACAAAAAAGCATATATTCAATGTTTTATTCGAATAACTTACCTTTGTCTTTCTACAACCTTAAGAAATTCTTACGCTAGTCTTACGGTGGCAAGCATCGCAGACACGTTACAATGCAGTTTGTAGCCAACTCTGCGTTTAAAATGTCGCTATACGCTCAATTTTATCATTAAAATAATGTTACTTAGTTTTTAGACAGTTGAAAGTATAAAGATTATATACCAATATATAGTTTCCGTAAATAACACTTAAATTGCTTATTATTTTTGCCACAAGCAAAACTCACGAAACCACGTACTATCACGAAGTTACCGTCACTTACCTTATTTCATCAAAAAATGCTTAAAGTGTGGAGGAATATTAAAATTTACGTGAAAGTTTATTTGTATGAAAAATACAACTCTGCTGTTTATAATTTAAAAAAGAAGATAATGTTTTTATCGATTTGTTATTTTTTAAACCATAACTGTTAATGGGCATGGTTTTTATATAGTATAGTGTAGCCATATTATAATAAATTTTGTCTCTAATTTTATTTAATTATTTAATATTAATTTATTATAAAACACAATTTGTATCACTTTTCAGGCTACTTAATCGCTGGCCTGACCTTCCTGATGCTAACCCTGACCGTCTTCTATGATATACCACAACTGAATTTAAGTACCGTATTTTCATCAATGAAACTCGACGAGGACCCTGAGAAAATGCGGCTAAGTGGCTCAGGAGTTATGGGACCAGGATATGGTATCGGAGGACTGGTTATGCGAGATGACTATCATCATGACCAACGACGCTCAGTTGTTCATATTAGACCTCACCTTGATGACAGTCCCAGCCCTGAGGACACTACGCCAGTTCACGCACGAGACATCCGAGTACATTAAGCTGCTTTTAGTTATGAAAAATGCCCCAATTTAGTAAAAATAATGTTTTAAAATGTAACGTATGCACTTTTTATTTTTATGACGTAGGTTTATTGGGTTTTGGCTTTATATTTATTTTAATTGCGCTGTGTAGTTTTGTTCATTAAAAAAAGTAATGTTATATTATTATTAATTAATAAATGTCTCAATTAAATAGCTGTGTGTCTAATTAATGTTTACAGTAAAAAAAATATATGTTAGATGAAATTTATATTACAGATACGAAATATGTGTGTTATTCGTATGTTTGCATAATACTTACATAATATTATTCTTCGTTGTATAAAATGAATGTTAGAGACACAACACTAGGAGCATAAATATTTTAAGGAAAATGTAACTTAGTTGACTTATTTAATTTATATTTTAATTTGATTTAACTCGTATGAAATCTTCTATGGCTTTGTCGGCAACCGTCCTTCACATGTACCTATATTTAAAAATAATTCCTTCTAGCACTTTACTGCACAATGTTTCTGTTGAAGAAATCGAACTTAGTTCGCTAAAAAGACTGAGGAGGATTTAAATTTTTCTCTCTTTTTTACGTCAAAACGTAAAATTTAAAGCTATAAACATTTTAATACGAATTTCATAAAATTTTATAAAAACAGACTGAAGATTGATCCCTTTTTAGTCTGTATTGTATACGTGAAAATATCAAAAACCATACCGATTGGTGGCATATCATAATATATTTATAATACATTTTATAAACAATTTACAAAAGGTTACTTCAGTTAAAATATATTGTCATCTACGACACTTAAATATCATGAACTTTCTTAGAGTTTTCAATATTACAAATTAATGTCCAAGATCATGCATCACTAGACGAATCAGCCAAATAATCTATAAGTTACTTCCAGTTAAAAAACAAAAACCAGCCCAAGCATTTAATCGTTCATACGAAATCTTTAAAAACTTTCAGTATGTTTGTAGTAAATACAAAACTAATTCCCCGCTAAAAATATATTTTCATTTTATACTTATACTGTGGCTGTGACAAGCATAAGATGTACATAATTTCCTAAAAATATTTCTCTTGACCTCATTAATCGAAATCTATGACAATATGTAGCTTACACAAAAGAAACTGCACATTACTTATATGATTGATTATTTTAATAGATACTGTATATCGCTACTTGTAGTAAAACTAAAGTAGAATAGAATACGTACTATCCATGACATTAGGCCTGATATATTTATGTAATTTAAACAATTTAAGAAAATTTATATTCCCTGTTAAATATAACAATTATTTAACTTATGAAATTAAAAGTTTAATAGATATAAATTGTGAACATTATATACTTGTTATCCGCTAAACAAATTATACCTACTTCGTTATCATTAGATTCACGTTTATCCTAATCTCTAGTAATACATTTATACTTACAGGGAAAATTCCACTATAGATATATTTAAATATTGATAAATCATGAAATTATATAATATTAAAAATTAACCTTAAATTAACTATTTAGCTGAATGTGTTGAATCTACTAGATAAGCAAAGCATATTCTGTAATTTAAATAATATAAATCACTTTTTAGTTGCAAAATATTACTATTTAAATATAATAAATGCAAAGAATAGAAATTAAAACCTATACATACAGTGAAAAACATAAATTGCCTTAACTGGTAATTACCATAAATATTACATATTGTATTTGATGCAAATCTGAAATAAAGTAATAAAGGTGTTATTAGCATTTTATTTCTACCTAAATCCAATACTTTTCTCGTTTTTAACTCCTATTTCTATTTCTTTTTATTTAATTATTATTAAAAAAATAAGTAAATTGTAGCCCCAACTTATTTACTTGAACATGGTTTGAAAATGCACTTATAAAACGATGTTTGGTTTTTTACTATATAGCAATATTTTATATCATTACGGTAAATCTGGATGTAAACTAGTAAAGTGTTAAAAGGCCATGCAGACGCTTGTCGCGGCTTCCCAAGCATCTACCAACACAAGCGTTTGCACGGATGTTTGTCGTGGCTTGTGATTATACAGTGTTTTTGTCAGCACCACTTTAAATGAAACCGCAGTTTTAACTACTTTATAAAAACCTAACACAATTAAAATAAAAGAGATTTTGCCAAAAATTAAAAAGTTATTTTTTCAAACAAAATAAATATTAACATTATCGTTGTAATATAAAACGCCATTTGTCAAGAACGACGCACGCAGACAAACCTATAAAAGTAGAAATCGAGTCGTAGGTATTGGCAGCAAAGCTCAAAGTTGTTTAGTACTATTTTTGTAGTAGTGTTTACATTATTGATATCTGCGTCACACGTCATACAGTGTCGATAAACATCGTGAAATAAAAAAAAATCCTACGTCTAAACTGTTGTATGTAGATGTGAAAAGTTGTATATACTGGATAACAAGCTAATTTACATTGTTTTCGTCGGCCATCTTTCACCATCAGGCTAAACCTGGCCGAACGCATACAATAATATTGTCAATAAAGTGCGTTGCGATGAAATATTGTCAATAATTTTGCGTAGGATGCGGGGCCATTATTGTCAAAAATATTGTGTGTGTGCAGCTAGCCATAAACTTTAGAGCTCATGGACGTAAGTGCACACCTAAGTGCTCTATTACTTAATCACAAGCACAGGACACATTTACTCATGTATTCAATGGTCACAGGCTATTAATCGATAGAGCAAAATAGTTTATGGTACCTTTAATCTAACATTAGCCTAATTCTAACTTTAAAATCGTAGTCTAACTCTATACTACCTGCGGCGCAAAGTCAGCAAAGTATTTGAAAAAATGTTAATTAATATGGCCTTTAAATTTAAATTAGATTTTTTTATTTGTAAATTTAATCTTCACTAAATAAATATTATTTTTGATTTCGTAGCCATTTATGTTGACAGTGTATATGAATTTTCATCAATATTTTAGAGATAGGCATAAAGTATCCCTGACAAGAAAAGAGTGAGTTATATCTTTTCGATCTTGGGGTATATCTTTTATATCTTTAACTCATTTAGCTCAGTACGGTTCAGAGAGCATAAGGCAGCTAAGACTAAAAATATTTCCTTAATATCTTCGTGTCTTTTAGCTCAGATTTAGAACTTAGTTAGAGGAAAAAAATGTGTGAAATTGAAATAATGGAATGATTATTGATTCATTCAATTGATTGATTGATCGATTCAATGATTTTCCTTTATACTTTACAGGCTTAGAAGTTGAACGGTTGAACTGTCAACCGGAATAAATAGCTAAGTTTAAACTTCTTTTAAGTTGGCATATTTAAAAATCGTTGGTTATATAAAGTTATCTCTCTCATTTACGTGTAAACTACTATATAAGCGCATCTCTTTCTAACTCTCAACGAGCCGTAACTCATCACTAAAATTGATTCTTAAGTAAAAGTATAAGTGCATAGAGATATAATTGAAACACATGCGAGCTAGAGAGTTATTATATCTTTTGCCAAGATATATATCTTTCTTGTCTTTAGCTCACGAGCCAGTCATCTCTACAAGTCTACACACTACAATATTTTTCTCTATCGCGCATGAGGTTATATGCTTAAGGTATAATATTTTACAATTTTAAACTGTATCACATTTCAATAAATCATGGATGCGCCAGTCTCAGCATTTGCTATGTATAGATCTAAAAAGCAACAAAATGAAATGAAAAAAAAGCAACGAAAACTTCGAAATAACTTTAATAAACAAGTGTCGCCGAATGCCGAAGTCTGCGAAAATGTTATGAAAGAAATCGGTATAAAACTAAAACAGAAACAAAAGAAAATTAAAGAATCTAAGAATATTACAAAGAAAAAATCACATAAGAAGAAAAAAGCAAAAAAAGGAACTAAGAAAGTAAAAGATCCACTTAATGGTACAAATAATACCATTAAATCTGGAAACGATGATATTCCAGCGCAGAGGGTATCATCTGAAGATAAAATCGTGAACAAACAAGAAAAATCTACATATGAAGATGATAAGGAATCATTACATTCAAGTAATGATAGTTTTGAATTCACTCCAGTCCAAACAGATAGCACAGAAGAAGGGTTGAAAGTATTTAGATGGATGATTGCTCCATTTAGTCCTGAGGATTTTCTCAATGAAATTTGGGAAAAGAAACCATTACATATTGCTAGAAAAAAACCACACTACTACAATGGCATTATTTCAACTCCGGCAATTGATACTATGCTGAGAACAGATAATATCCAATTTACTAAAAATATAGACATAACTTCATATGTAGATGGTGTAAGAGAGACTCATAATCCCGAAGGAAGAGCCCATCCTCATTTAGTATGGGATTTTTACTTAAATGGTTGCAGTATTAGATTATTAAATCCACAAACTTATATTTCAGAACTACATTTATTAAATTCAACTCTACAGGAGTTTTTTAATTCATTTGTGGGGGCAAATGCATATCTCACACCTCCGGACAGTCAAGGTTTTGCTCCACATTATGATGATATTGAAGCCTTTATCCTTCAAGCTGAAGGAAAAAAACAGTGGAGAATCTACAAACCCAGAGGTGATAGTGAAGTATTGCCGAGAACTTCATCCAAAAATTTTTCTGATGCTGAAATAGGAGAACCAATTCTGGAAGTTACATTAGAAGCTGGGGATATGCTTTACTTCCCTCGAGGATATATACATCAAGGCGTGACTATAGATGGAGAACATTCATTACATGTTACTATTAGCATGTACCAAAAACACTCATGGGCAGATTTATTTGAGAAAATGATCCCTGCAGCACTACAAATAGCAATTAATGAAAATATTGAACTAAGACAAGGTTTACCATTTGATATTTACGACAACTTTGGCCTTATATATTCAGATTCCAACACTCCACGTAAAATAGAAATAGCGAATGTAATCTTAAATCTATTTGACAAAATAAAAAATCATCTACCTATTGATGATACTGTTGACCAAATGAGTAAGAAATATCAACAAGATGCTTTGCCGCCAGTTTTAAATGATATAGAAAAAGCAGTTACAGTATATGGAGATACCGATGTAATGATTGAAAATGGTAAAGTGACTAACAGAGTTGAAATAAGTTTAGATACTAGAATAAGGCTATTACGCAAAAATATATTAAGAATGGTTTCTGAAGATCGCATAAGATTATATTATTATGCAGAGAACTCTCTAGAGTATCATGGAAACGAGCTGCCATATTTAGAAATTGAAGAAGACATGGCTCCCGCTATAGAGACATTGATTTTATCATATCCAGAATATGTTTCCGTTGAAAACTTAGATATTTCAAAGGATTCAGATAAAGTACATATTGCAGATGCTTTATGGAGCCGAGGCTTGATTATGACTGAATATCCTTTAGAAAATATAGATGATGATTAAATTGAATTTTATACAAATATTTTTTTTATTTTTTAATATTTTTTAGTTGTCACCCTAATTCTGAAGAAAAAATATTAAATAGAATTATAATTCTGTTTAGTCTTATTGTCATATCTATAAATATTATATATAACTGATTCCTGTCTGCACATGGTAGATGTAGAAGAAAATCTATTAAGGGTTTTTATCAATGTAATAGATCCCAGAACAATGATTTTTGTCTGTTTCATTGTGCACGCCAATTGTGGAAACGGCTTAACTGATTTAAATTCAGATTCAACTATTGCCAAACTTCCTTTCATGTTTAGTGTTTGTTTTATTAAAATTGGTTAATGTATAAAAAAAAGTTAAAGCAAAATATTTTGTTATGAAATACAGAATTTTATTATGAAATACTAAATAGTTACACAAAATAGCTTCTTTAGTTTCCAACTTATGAATATTTTCTTAAAATGATAGTGTTATTAGAACATGAAAGAAATTCAGATTAGTATATAAATAATTGTGTAATTCAAATCAGGCGAAGCCGCAGACGGTTTGCTAGTTTAGTATAATACACATTAATGCCAATGCATAGTTGAGGATTAATAAAATCAATTTCAGTTTTATCTACAATATAATAGAGTACGACAGGAGGGAATTGTAAAATTTATCAAATCTCACTCTATATACCCGAGTTGGAAAATAAAGGTAATGGACCCACAACTATCCGTCAGTGTCTGTCACATGGCACAATGTAAGTATTATTTTGTAATTTAATTCGTTTTATTTCTATTTAATTAGGTGTAATTATATTAAAAAAAAAATTGTATTGTAAAAAGTTTATTATCAAAAAATGTATGAGAAATTGAGCACCCCATTCATTTTTTAAGCTACATCATGATCTACAAGCTTAAAATAAGTGATTCACCTACACTTATACAATATAATTAATAATGGCAGGTTATTACTGAGAATGTTTTGAATAAGCATTGGATTAAATACATTATAATATATATGATGATAGATTTTATGCATATCATTTATATATAATATCTTTTTTTTATTAACTGGATAATTTCCATACCAGATGTGAATAAGTTGATTCACTTCTTTCACTTGCAAAATATCTTTAGTATTAATTAAACTAATTAACAATTATGTTAATTTTTTCGAAGACTAGTTCTTTAGTAAGATAATTATTTTATCAGTAGGTTAGATTTGGTCATTCACCCTATAAATAAAACAATTGTAATGGTAATAATGATTGAAAAATTATATATATAAGTCCAATTATCAACTTAGTTACTCCTGGCACAATTTTTTTTTAATTATATACATATTTATTAAGATAACCCAATGCCCAAAGTACTTAAAATACAATATTACAATTAAGATCAATATTATACCACCTTATTCTTAAAATGAAATAGATTATGGCGAGGATAGTGAATTATCTAACATATGCACATTATATGAGATACATTTTTGCATTTAACATCCCATCCAATTTTCTTTGTATAGATATTTCTGAGGCATTTTCTAATTTTATCATGTAAAAAAGCTATGTTCCTCCATTTTTTATATAAATTTATAAGGTATATAATTGATAAGTACATATTAACTATATTTGTAATTTAAGTTTAGCAACTTATTGTAAAAAGGCTACTTTTTATTAATGATTTATTTTAAGAAGCTGCACATAATTCAGATTCACATTGTATCTCGCACACACAGAAGGGTAAACAGATGGAACCTAGTGTTAAGACGCTCCGTTCCCCACTTTCTTCAGAATTCTGAAGGCATTGCATGTTCAAAAAGTGGATAGTGGATAAAGTGGAGTGTCTTAACACTAGGCTTCCTCTACATACCCTGCTATATGCATGATAAAGTATGAAGCTGGAGAAAAAAGAAGAGAAGAAACTCTCAGGACTTGTTAAAAAAAAATTCAATTTTGCGTTTCTATTAAGTCTCACACATCTACTATGTATCCTAGAGGTTGTCTGAATAATTGCATGTCAGTATAAATAAGGTATGGACAAACAGTTTTCTACTGTACTTACTTAAGAAATTATAGTAAAATTTTATTTCAATAACATGAATACTGATATCAAGAACATAACCATTTACTTTATGACAATTAAAAATTGTGTACCAATCATGCGGTGACTGCTTGTGCATTTTTTTGCTCCTCCATATTTGCTTTGGATGCACATTTGTAATGTTTCTTTACTTCATTATTTAACCCCTCTCTGTTTCTAGCAATTTCTATGGCATAAAATTGAACTCTTGGCACTAATATAGTATTTAGTTCTGAGTAATCACCCTTAGTATCTGCACGAAGTAAGGTGCCAAAACTGTAATCTTCTACAATGTTTTTGAATTTTTCACAATATACACGCCACTTAGCTTTATTCACATTATTCTTTATTTCTGCTTCTTTTATATAGGAAATATTTAGATCTGGAAAATCTTGTCTAAAATGAGTGTATATCAAATCATCGTGAGGAGTTAATCGGAGCCATCTCGTATCAACTGAACAGAGTACCTGTGAGAGAAATTTCGTATGAAAAACGTTTTTGGTTAAGTTTCATGAAAGAGGTTATTAAATTTTAACTAACATTAAAATAAATATCACTGTGTTCCATAGCTCTGGCAGCCCACAAGTGCTCAAGGGTTTCATCATTACCAAATTCCTCGGCTGGTCTTGTAAGAACGTCCTGAAATACATAAAATTATAGTATCGCATAATATAACTCATGTATGCTAAGGTTTTACTATAACTGTATGTACTTGCCATTCTTAACTATTTTGTAGAGCTATTGAATAAGTCAATAACAAATTTACCGGCGTTACTTATAATTGATAATATTTATAATATACTTTTCTAAGAAAATGAACACGATTTAGCAGCACAGCAAGACTTAAGACAGCCGTCAAAATCGTCAAATACGGTTAAATATAGAATACACAATACACTACAGTGCTACACAGATATTGCACCGAATGAAGCAATTTATTTGGCACAGATTCTATATATCATATAATAATAAATATGATTACACAAAGGTAGATAAGGTACGGTGTGGTTTTTGGTGAATTTTGAATCATCATATTATTCAAAATTTTACTTTATAAATATGGTATTTTATATATTCTTATTAATACTTTGTTTTATTAGGCTTTTAATATTAAAAAGTTACGGTTGTCAATTATACAATATTACCAAAAATAAGATTGAAAATACAATATAACCGTACGTTTTTATAAATTTAAATATTATAACTATTTATACAATGGAAAATTGTTGTAACTTGACAACTGATGTCCCTTAGTTTTTTTATTTATTATCATTAATTTGAAAATGTTTCATATAAAACTATTTTTAAAAAATGTTAAAGATAAATTTGGAAAAGTATTGTATTTTGTCATGTTAAACAAATTACATGGCCCACAATAAATTGATTACTCCTTGATAATACATAATAATTAAATAACTGAATTGAAGTATTCCGAATACTTTTGAAAAATATAGTTATGCAGTATTAATAAATATTTAAAATTATTTAGACAAAAAATAAAATTAACATTATTGTAATAACAATTTCGTTAGAGAAATTACAATGTAAAGTAAAATAATTACATAATCTTAATTAGTTTTATAAAACGATGCAAATGATTAAAATAACAAAAAATCATAGGATACCCTGAAAAATAAACGTATTTTTGTTATATTTTTTGTTGCAATAAAGAACGTAATCGTTAGATGAGAAAGATATTAAAAACGCTACCATACGATAGAGACAAAACATAATCGGAACACTTCGTTCAAATTCCGTATTAATCTACGACTCCATTGGAGGAGGAAAGAAGAGGGTGGCGCATGCGCGTTAGGCCGACGCCATCTCTAAACTTCTATGCATAATACTTGTTGAAAGATTTCGATGAGTTAAGTGGTATTAGTGAACGTTATTTCGAGATAAAAAAACTTTAATCATGGAATTATTGTGCCGCGAGTGAATCAAGTGTATGTGTGAAATATTTGATGACTGTTCAATCGGTGTGATTCCAATCGGTGCCGACGGCGGGGTCTCGGTCTTGCGGAAGTTTCTTAGCTATAGCAACGCATATTTTTTGCTGCTATCTCCGCCGCGCTCGCTACACATCAATTTCATGAGCATTTATCGCCTATTTCACTAGTGGTAACTTTTAAACGTTATTTCCAGCTTTCACACCACTGTTTTTAATAAAAGCAATAAACGCGAGCATAGTCAGCTCGGCGGCGTTCTTACGCGCGTACGCCTGCCTATACATAGACAACTATTATGTATGAATTATTGTTTTGGGTCAAAGACATCTCGGTGTTCTGAATCAACAACAACAGTGTACAATCTTTATGTTTCAGCTTTTTCACGGTGAAGCGAGTGAGTTTTAAGTTGATATGAACTCTGCTTTAAAACCAGTGCTACCCCAGCCGGGGGTGAGTCAGCCTGGCGGCCAGGCGAGTCCCGCGAAGGGGAACGTCGCGAGCGCGAACCACGCGGTAGGGCTGCCGCAGGGTGCCCAGAACTCACTGCACCACGGCACCAACAACCTCGTCGGGCAGAACCTCACACACCATCCCGTAAATATACCCCAGTTGCCAGCGCACGCGGTGCCGTCCATGGCTCCCGTGTCCGCAAACATGGCCCAGATGGCACAGAATATGAGCCACCACGGAAACTTGTCACATATTACACAAAATTCAGTCACTCCAGCGAATGTAGCTGCTAGCCCTAGTAAAAGTGCAAGCACGAGTGCTCCTCTCAGCTTAGTTCAAGACAAAGTGTCGACCACATCACAGCCACTAGCTTTAACTAGAACACCTGAGAAAAAAGAGCCAGATTCAACAGGCCCTGCGAATGGGACTGTAGAGTCACCAAAATCTGGACAAAATGCACCTTCCACGCTAAAACCTCAGAATCCTGAATCTAAACAGGAAAAGCAAGATATTGCTAAAACCTCACCAAGCACTCCAAAACCTCCTGAAAAGGCAACTAGCACTACCCCACAAAAGCCTGAGTTGTCAAATTCTGTTAACCAAGCTGACAGTCCTGCGCAACCTAAAGTAGTGACAGCTAATGAAGTACCAGAAAAGTCACCATCGAAACCTACAGAGCTTAAACCTGCACCAGATGCTGATGTTGCACCAATACAGAGTGATAGCAAACCTGTGCCTGAGTCGGCTAGTGATAATCAAAATCAAGAAAAACCTTCCCCTCAGAAGGAACCAGTTGAAAATGTTAAAGCTGATGTGAAAGAAGATAAGCAAGAAGCAACAGAAAAGCCTGCACAGCCATCAGAAGAAAAAAAAGAAGAAAAACCTGAGTCTCCTAAGCAAGAGGAACCAGAACCACAGAAAGAAGAACCAAAAGCAGAAGATAAAAAACCTGATGTCAAAACTCCAGCTAAATCAGAACCTAAAACACCAAAATCTACATTAAAACTGGCTACAGTGACACCTCCAATGAGGAAAAGACGGCAGGCTTCAGAAAAAGTTGATGGTGCGACCCCAGCTAAACGGCAAACAGAGGGAGATGTGACACCTGATACAAGAACTAAAAGGAATAGGACAAAGGTAACATTTTTTGGTTTCTTATATTTGTAATCTAATCATAATATTTTCTTAGATTATAAAATGCCTATACTTGATTCACAAAGGCATGAGATAAAAGGTAAACATGTCCAAAAAAGGTTCTTTTACATGGCAGGTTTCATGGAGTTATTATATTAATTTTGAAAAATATTTATCTATATATTAATGGAAGTAATATACGAAATGAATGAAAGATAGCACGATAAATAATATTATCTTATTATATAAATAGCAAACCAGTAAAGCTCGAAAAAATATATTTACAAAATTCACAATTTTCTCTTTTACAATACAATATCCAATAATTTTCGTTAATAATTTCTGAAATATAGTTAAGTAAAGGTAAAATAAATGCAAAACGTATGTCACGTTTTAATATCGTCGGTTGAATTGCATTAATTTGTCGTATAGGAAGGATAGACATTTTTTTTAATATTATAAACGCTGTGTTCAGTGAAATGAATTAGTATTATTATTATGTCATTAATTAGGATCAAGTTATAAGTATTGATTATTAAAATTACTGTTTAAATTTCTGGATATCGATAAAGTTATTTTTATAATTATATTTCGAAATTTTATAAAATTGAATATATATTTCTTAAAAAGAAGAAATTATGTTAAAAGAAACGAATACGAAAAGAAGCACTTAAAAAGAAACAAATACAATAAATAAAAAATAAAGATTGTTTTTTTTTATTTTAATTTAAAAAAAATTAAATACTTGTAATACATGTAAAACACCCAAAAGCCTCTTCTCAAACTTGATACATATTTTTATAGTATAAAAATAAATTACATACTGTAATTATTACTACTGTAATTATGACGACTGAACATTTTATATTAAAATATTTTGTCATCTGTCAGATTTTATATTCACCATTTTCAGTTATTTTCATTGAATTTTCGTGTTTCCGTTGTTACTTTGTTGTTTTTATTAATAAAAACTTTAACAATAGAAACTTAATAATAAGCTTAATAATTGAAGTATACATATATTTAGTTTTATTAACCTCATAGTTAAGTACCTTTTAGTAAAACATGAGAATAATTAAATTAATAGAAATAAAAAAGTACGTAAAAGTTTGAGAAACAGAATTTCTTTGTTTACATTTTGTCTCATGCCATAATGAATCTAGTATAGAATTCAATTTAAGTAGCAATATAAACTATTTATTAATGGATAAGGTGACATTGAATATTTAACAAAATCATATTTGATTTTATATAATTGTTATCATTTTAACATCAAGGAGGACTAAAATGAGATAGTCTTAGATTGACAAATATCATCTTAAGTTGAAAGTGTTTACAAGAAATCACATTTTTTAAATCATGGACTTAAACAGACTTAGTAAATTGAAGTTTAATGTTATACTTATAAGAGCTATAATGGTTAAACACGTACGTACGCGTTATGTACCTCGTAAAGTATGTTAACGTATTTACAACAACCTGACTTTTGCCATTATTAACCTTATGTTTATAGTACAGGAGATAAATTATATATATTTTTAATAGGACACCAAATTGACACAGTTACAAAGTGTCTTGGTGAATGACTGGCTGACTGAGCTATATGTGATAGTTATGGATTGTATTTTAGCTGAGGATAAAATATTTGTTTTTTCTTTGTTGTTAATAAAAATAAAGATTTTTAATATGGAGTACAAAGGATAGGCGTGATGTTCTCTTTCTCTAATTTGTAAAATACGTAATGAAAACACATGAAAAAAAATAGTTTTTGGGGTAAAACGAAAAAAAAAAGCAGTAGCGTCTAGTACTAGCGCGTTTAGTACTAGACGCTACCTGATCTGTTAAGCTTAGGTGGTTATAAATCGCTTGAAATGCCTTAGTTTTTCTACATAAAGAACAAGAAATAGTTAACACATATTAGTGGAATAATTATTTCTTGTTCACGTTCGAATTTTGATAGGACGTTTGAATAAATTATTTTTTAATTTCTAATATATTTAGTAGATGTCTAAAATTACTCTTTAAATAAATGAACGTTTTTTTGGAAGAGTCGCTAAGTAAATCGACAGTCGACGCATCGGTCTCTCGAATTTTCTTGTTTATATCTCTGTTTTAAATTTCATAAATTAGGCAAAGCATGGCGCTACAAGAGCATAAATTGAATGAAAGTTTAGGTTGCTACCAATCCTATTGACAAACATCTTTTCATTCACCTGTAAAACTTTTTTTTTATTTGATTAAAATCGAGAAGATAAGAATTAAGGCAAGACGAAGAATCTTAACACTAGGCTCCCTCTGCCTACATACCTATGAAAAAAAATCTTATATAAATCAGAAGTTTGGTTTTGGTTGGACGCGCCAATCTCAATAACTATATTGGCTCGAATTAAAAGTCATTTTTGTGTTGGATCAGTTATCGAGAAAGGTTGTATAACGTTATTAGTTTCGACGAAAATGAGTCGCGAAGTGGAAGGCTTTGAAGTAGTTTGTTGAAGTAATATGTATATATCCTATACCTATCTAAAAGTAAATATTAAAATATGCAGTTGTAAAGTATTTTAAGGCAATAAGAATTTTATATTTTTTATATAATTTCTTTAGCTTTACGTTGCATCCTAGTGTTAAAACAGTTGGTTCCCCATTTGCCGCCGAATTCTAGAGGCATTGCGTGTTCAGTGGCGGAACTCAACGCCGCGCTCTGCTTTGTTATCAGAGTGAGGAAATGAATTTCATTTCATCGAGTAGCACAAATCTATCATGTTTACGCACTTTGGCGGTGGTAAGGTTCGGTGATAAACTCCAAATCCTGAAGAAGCTATGTAGGTGTAAATATGTTTTTTTTAGAAGTCTTGAAACCATGATCTATAATTTGCTAATTAATCGCATAACCTACATACAAAAAAGAGTCTTATAGATATCCTCCTACCTTTTGAAGTGGGTTAAAAGAATCCTTTAATTTGTTTTTTTCTTATTTCCAGGTACAATTATACCAATCGCCAACACCGGAAATAGCGATGGCGACGAAACTGTCGGCGTCAGCGGGTCGCTCAACGCCGACGAAGCCAAACGATGACAAACTTATTGTTTTTTACAAGTAAATATTTATTTACGTTATTTTAAAGATAATTTTCCGTTTAAAAGTTTTCATTTCAAAAAATCGTCAAGTTTTAATTATTAGTTTAGTGATTGTGGGCAGGCAGGGAGAATTTAGTGTTAAACACTTCGTCCTCCGTTTCCTGCCCGTTCAAGACACTCCGTGTTGAGTAGCGCAACTCAACACCGCTTGCAAATAATTTCCCGGAATCGAACACAACCGTCGCTATTACATTCAATGCTGTTCCTATGTACAACTAGAGCGGCTATTGCAAGTAATTAGTTGGTCAGTTGGACAAAAAATATATATATATAAATAATATGTATACAGGGTGTCCCAGGAGTCAACGATAAAACGAAACCAGGTGATAGACCAAGTCATGACAGTTATGAGAAAAATATAAAAAAAAATCTTTGTCATGTATTTTTCATATTATATTGATTTTAAAAAATATCGGAAAAACCGACACCCTGTGATGATTTTTCAAGTCCTAAGACTACAAATATTACTCTTTCTTCATTTTTTTTTCTGTAATATAATCATGAGTAACCCTTCTGTGAATTACAGTTTAAGATTTAAACATACCTGCATCAGTTTTCAATAAAATGTGGTGTTTTTGCCAAACATTAAATTTAAAATATTTACTACACCCAACTTTAACCGACTGTACTATAAAAAAATGTACTACACTGTTTTTGCAAGTAACTTTAAAAGTTGGCACGTTTAATCTGGATTCCGAAATGGTACGACACTTGCTGGATTACTTCTTTGTTGAAGAGAGAAAAATCGAAATACACGATAATCGGGATGACGTTCAGCTTTTTGGTATCTTTTCCGATACATTCTAGCTGCAACATTTGCGTTACATAACCATTCTCCATGAATGAAATGCATATTGTCAATCTGTCGAAGACCGAGTATATCGCCTGCGAGACCCCGGACTCGAGCACTGTCCTTATAAGTCCCGGATCATACCCTAAGTTGGAAAAGTTCAGGTACCTTGGATCCGTCATGCACGAGTCTGAAGGCATCGATCACGATCTCTATAAGACGGATAAGAGTTTGGACGGTATCCTGCGATCACAGACCACACCAGTGACCTCCCTAAACTAAACACTTAGCCCAGGCAACGCTTATCCGACTTAGGGGCTGGCCCAGGACTTATAAGAACAGTGCTCGAGTCCGGGCTCTCGCAGGCCATATACTCGGTCTTTGACACATTGACAATATGCATTTCATTCATGGAGAATGGTTATGTAACCCAAATGTTGCAGCTAGAATGTATCGGAAAAGATATGAAAAAGCTGAACGTCATCCCGATTATCGTGTATTTCGATTTTTCTCTCTTCAACAAAGAAGTAATCCAGCAAGTGTCGTACCATTTCGGAATCCAGATTAAACGCGCCAACTTTTAAAGTTACTTGCAAAAACAGTGTAGTACATTTTTTTTATTAATGGAGGACGTAGGATTTTTTTTTCATTTCACGATGTTTATCCCCACTGTATTTCGTGTAACGCAGTTACGCAGAGATACCAATAACGTAAACACTTACTACTACAAAAATACTACTAAAGATTAAACAACTTTGAACTTTATCGCGATATTTTCAGAATGAGGCATGTGTTTGATAGGATAGGTTATGTGTGCGTGCGTCGTCCTTAACAAATCGTTTTATTTTACAACGATAATTTTATTATTTTTTTTGTTTGAAACAAAAACTTTAATTTTTGGGTTTTTTTTAAAAAATGGTATTAGGCTTTTATAGAGTAGTTAAAACTGTGGTTTAATTTAAAGTGTGGTGCTGACAAAAACAGTCTCTGTAGTATTATTTACAGTGCTATCAGCGTGTTACTTTTATAGGAATTTTTATAAAACATTAACTGCATTAATCGTGACCTATAAAGTGTGAAATATACTTTTCTGGTTTGTTTATATCTTTTCTCATGGCTTCCTGAATAGGGTATAAGTATCCGTTCAATTGCTAAAATTAAAATATGAATAATTTTAATAAAAAACAATTAATTTGTCTACAGAAACGAATATTTAGCGGTGCGTAACGCCGAAGGAGGTTTCTACGTGTGCCAAGCAGTACAAAATGTGTACAGAACGACTCGTAAAATAAAAATACGCTGGTTGTCTCAGGATAAATCTGATTCTTCTGGAGAGACATACAAACCTGACTTTTATGACGTCACAGGTAAAAAAGGATTTTAAAATATACTAGGGCTAGTTAAGCTTTCTATATTTTTTCTATAAGGGGCCGTCCATGAATCACGTGAGGATGGGACGGGACTCCGGCAAAAATCACGATAAATATCAAAATCCTAGTGTTAAGCCCTTCCTGGTTACACAGATATGGAATGCGTGCTAACAACGCTGTCACTGGTGCGCGGCGCTGGTGGCGCTCAACTATTGCGCGCGGCGGAGCGGGCGCGCGCGCAGTCCATACTGCAGCGGGCACTGCGTGCGGAGCAGAGCGGCGCCAACTGCCTGCAGCTCACCGAGGAGCACCCCGATGGCCGTTAGTCATATAGCTATATGCACACAGACAAACAGATACGGTTGTGGACGGTTGTTGATTCCGATTCGGGAGAATGAGTTATTTTCATTTCCTCACTCTGGTAACAAGAGAAATCATGACGTTAAGTTCTGTCACTCAACACGTCAATATCTGGAAAACTGGGTTGTGCATGGGGAGTGTTTTAACACTAAATTGCATCTGTCTACCTAGTTATATGAGGAATACAGCGTGAAATAAAAAATATATATCCATACACGCATAGGCACCTTATGCACGCACATACACATAATCGATCGCTTTAATGAAATGGGGAGTCTAGCCTTCTATACTGTACTAAAATGTACGATGACGACTAACTCTTATAACGAATAACTCATATATTCAAATATATATAGATAAAATATATACTGCTTATTATGTAATATATATGTCGAAGGCGTATTGTATAATCTGCGTCTTCCCGATTTTAATATGGATTGTACTCGTAATTCGTCATAAGTAGTTATATTTTAAATTTTATCCGCAGTGGACCTTTCTCTGTACACGGACGAGTCGCAGCTGGACAAGAAGACGCGTAAACGCAACAGCTCAAAAAGTCCAAGAAATGCGGACGCTAGCGAGCCTGTGGTATTTATTATAAATATGCTTAAATATTTATACTTTTCTAAGATATATGAAAATTTGAATGTGAACCTGAGCCTCTTGGCCTCTTAACAGTTTCCAAGAGGTGTGCTCCAAGTCCCGCTACTGACATTTTTTTATATATTTAAAAAATATATTTTTCTTTTCTAACTGTGGAATAATAATTTAGAAATATTAAAAAATATATCAATATTTATTTTTTAAATCTCTACAAATATATAAATAAATTGAGGCTATCATAGAGCAATGTCTTGTTGCTGGTGAGTTTGATTTCCACTTAAATTATTCTGATTCACTAAAAAGGTTCTGTTTTGTTCTGTAGTCACGTAATGTTTCAAAATGAAGAAATTAGTGATGAATAGAGTGGCTTGGCACTAGATGTGAAAAATAGTATATAACATAACCCAAAATCAATAATTAACCACACCAGAGGGAATCTGATAAGTACTTCAAAATAAATATCACATGAGTGAAGCTAAAGAAAAATATTTAAAACTTGTCAACAGGTAAAACAACAAAACACGCCGCCATCACGCAAAGTGCGAACCCCGTCCCGCACAAAGGTGAACGTGAAACAGAAGCGGCAAGGTAGTACGGCCAATGTGGCGCCCGCTAGCAAGGTAGGCATAGTACGACGGATATATAGAAATGTACGTATCTGCTGACATCCTTACTTACACACGTGAGCTTTGTTTGGACGACGTGTGTCTGGCGACGGGTGAATGGAGTGACTGACTTGACTGACGAAACTGATAGTACTTACTTGACTGATGGTTCTGACAACGTGTCGGGTCGTGTAGGGTCTAGGAAATAATGTAGTGAAATCTTCGATCAATTATACCCTAGATGAAGGATTAGTCTAAGCGCGTGTTCTTATTCGCGATACGAAACTAAGCCTTAAGGCAATGTCATAAAGTTGGATTTTATTGAAATGATCTTATGTCAAGTCTGTGTAATAATATACTGAATTGATGTTTATATTGACTGCTGCCATATTTTTAAGCCGTATTTATACGCAATCCTTTATCTAGTGTATAATTGATCGAAGAGTGAAATAGAATAATAGGATAGCTAACATGACTTGATTGTTTGTTTCTTACATAAGTAAAAGCAAAAGTTAAATTTAAGCTTAGAACTAAATACTTATAAAATAGTATTTTTGATAATTAATTTCCTACCAAATAAAAAAAATCATTTTCTTTTTAAATAAATATATTAATAATGTATGTTATTTTTATTATTATACTAGTGGGCCCGGACGCGGCTACGCCCGCGAAAATATAAGCCTAAATAATTAAAATAAGTTAAAAAATAATAAGTGGACATTTATTATTAGAAAAAATATCTGAGTAACCGAAATGAACAAACAAAAGAAGTAAAAGTAACTAAAGGAAATTCTTAATATTAGAAAAAGTACCTAAAGATGGCTGTGCGAGCATACTAATCATTTTTCTATATTAAATAATTATTAATTTTTGCGAACAATATTAAATAAAATCTCAAATCATTAAAATTACGATATTAACATCGGTATAGATAACCGAACTGCAAATAATTACATAAAAATTAACAGTAATTCGAAAATATATAAAAATTTACAAAACCATCAAAGTCATCTTGCCCGTTCGCGTCGATCATACTCATACTATACCACTCGTAGGCTAAGTTATTAGGAATCAGTGACATCTCCTTAATTATATATTAGAATGTTACACAGTAAACTATAATTTCCATCTACATGAAATGCTAAAAGTGACTATTATATTTATTTTCATAAGGATGAATATTTCAAATGATAGAAATCATCTAATTTTTGTTAATGTATACAAATCTATATCAGCGCGCGCCATGTATGCATTAAGCACTCACTCATTTTGGGTGACATTTTCTTAAAACAACAAAGTTTGCAAGCCGTTGCTTAGCAACGCATAGCGACGATTGTTATTAACATGGCGGAATAAATTGCTTGTCAAATTAATTATTTTAATATATTGGTATATATCGAAAATATTACAAATATGAGAAAAAAAAAGTATCCTATGTTCATCCCGGGACCCTCAAGTATCTCTATATGAGTATTTTAACACAATTAAATTAGCGGTTTGGCCCTGATTGCGTAAAAGACAGACAGACAGACAGACGGACAGACAGACAGACAGAGTTACTTTCGAATTTATAATATAGGTATGGATTTCATCATATTAATTGGGTATTTTTTTTTAATTAAAAAGCCTATAAATTATGGAAATTATTAGACATGGACTGACTGATAACAAAGAATGTATGGGATTTGAAAGAATATGATTGTTTTATTTATAAATGCATGTTATTGTATGAATGTTTGATGTATTTGTTTTTTGATTATTTCCCAAAAAAATATTTCTTTGGATCGTTAATTATTGAACAGATTTTTTTTATTAAATGATTTGAATTTAAAAAAGAGAGTTATTTAGTGAAGTGAAGTGAGAGTAATTTATTATATATTATGCATGCTATAGTACGAATGTTTCGGATTGCAAGTTGATTGGGTCAAGGTACAATTTATTTTTTTCTATTATTCCACTGACCATTGCATATCATTCCCATTATGATCATGAAATTAAAAAAAAAGGAAATTTAAATCTTACAAAAAAATATATTACTGAGCTTAATTAAAATCATAAGTAAATTTTACAGATAATTAATATATCATACACCTTCATCTGTCATCGCTTGCTTTTTGTGTTTTTAATATATTTTTTTTTGTATTTAAATGGTGATTTGCATTTTTTTATTTTTATATTAGATCTTTTTTTCTATTTATTTACGCATGTAACTATCGCATGCTCGGTAAAATAATTTTATTCGGTAGAAACACTAACAATGTTTTAATTTACTAATTGGAAATAACATGTCTTAATGTTAAAAATTAGTGCCTTGTGGAGATGGTTTTGGGTTCGATTCCTGCTTAGAGAAATAAAATTTTTTTCGTTCCGGTATGACATAGTGCAGCGTTGAGTTCTACCAATGAACGCATTATGTCTCAAAATTGGAGCGAAGTGTCCTGGTTATATTCTCTGTCTATTCTGATATCAGGGAAAAACGTGAAGATGTTATATATTTATATCTTAATATAATTGTTTGTGTAAATAAAAAAATATTTAAATATGTCTTTATGTTGTATGTGTTTCTATCCATTTTACAAATGTATTGAATGTGTCAAGTTTATTGATATTTATAAGTAATTTTGTTGAAATAAAACAGTGATGATAAATTGACCATCCTAAAAAAGAAAAAAAAGGCAACAAATTATACATATTAAATACAAAAAAAGCAAAATTTAAAACAACAAACATTTTCAGACGGCCACGGCCCTATCGGAGAAGGCTAAAGCCAAAACGCCTGCGAAAAAAACACCCAATAAACCAACTAAAGTAGAAACTCCCGTCTCAACTAGAAAAGGACGGAGAACTGCTAAAGGTAATGTATAATAGTAGTAGTGTAGTAGAAACTCTAACCGGCCTCCACTCATACCGTACTGTAACATTTTTTATGCCTGTCATAACTTATATAAAATACATTTTAATTTTTTTTTTAGAAAATAAACCATCGCCAGCACCAACGCCGTCGACGTCCACGGGCAAGACGAGTCGCACGCGCCGCCCCATAAAGAAATAACGTCCGCCATCTTGTGTCCGCGCCGACAGAGAGCTTTTGTATAGCTAACATTGATTTTATTAATTGTTTTTATATCTAGATTTAATGTGTGATGAGAGATTTTCGATGAAACAGTTCTTCAGAACTCTTCCCCATGATAAATTCAGTAGAGAACGCATAGCAAGGAGACGTCTCTACGAAAATGTCAAGTCTTTCACAGAGCATTAGGTCCCCTATGATTCGAATGTCTCTACGTAAAAAATAGTTCAAACTGATACTGGGGTGCACCAGCTCAGAGATGAGGACAGTACTCCATTTGAGACAGAACCTGGGCTCTGTACAGGGCCAACAGGGCCAACAACTTCTTTTAGTCCAACTTGGCCTTGCTTTCCATAAATGGCAATCACCCGAAATACTAAGGCCCAATGTGCTGATATCTGAGACTGTTGTGAACTTAGATAATAATATTTATTTATCAGAGCGCTGGTACGACAAAGGCCGCCGACGTTGCACCCGCATATAATGTATATATGAAATTGTGTGGAAAGTGAAGAATGGAGTGTCTTAATATTAAATTCACTTTTTTATTTTGTACCCATTTGTACCCATGCTATATGATGATTGCCACAACAGCTAAGCCGGCGTACTGGTATGGTTTTAGCTTATTTTAAAATTAACATATTAATGAAATAAATAAAAATTGATATTAATTATAACAGTTGTTATAACGAATTTTGGTTTGTTGTCTAATAATTACAAAAAACCTTATTTTAAACTAAATTATTTTTACAGCAGCCTAAATGAAATAATTTTCTAAAAATTTAGTACTTATATGTAAATTTCTCATTACACGTTAGACTTAGGTCTTAATTTGTATGGGGGTCCACACTCACTCGTTTTAGTTTTAATACTTAATTAAAATGTTAACTTCGTTGATATTTAACACTTTCATTAGAAAAAATAAAATTTTATTTTAATCTGCCTTGTTTTGACGGCGACCATCTTGAATTATTCATGGTGAATTGTATTTTACAAACCAAGCCCTCTCATTTGATATCCATATTGGAGAAACACATAAATAATATATACTCTGCCATTTTAATGATGCAGCCATTTTGAATTAGCAACAATACTTAATATTTTTAATTACGCCGTCATCAGAATTAAAGGTATATAAGGTTCAATCGGATACTTAAATTAAAAAATAAATATATTTATTATTATTTTTTTTATAAAATGTGTTTTTTATAAGCGAGTATGTGAAGACCCACAGCCAATTGTGATCATTGTATAGAAGATAGTTGTATTTTTGTTAAAAAAATATGAACTTTTCAAACTTTGTTGACTAAATTATATTATAACGTTACATTGGTATAATATAATCGATTATCTTATATATATTTTGCCTTTAAAATCGTTTTCTTTTAAATAGTTTTTTCTTTAAAACAAGGCTCTCTGTTTGGCGTCATTTATTGTTATTAATTAACATTAAGTGGAGTTTTATATATAAAAAATGTCTGTACATCCGTTTATGGACAAGAGGCGACATTTTATATATATTATTTTAAAAAATATAAATATTCATTGTGGATATTTTTATATTTTCTAATTATTTTTTTTTGAAACTTAGTTTAATCTATGTATTAAATTGCCTTGGTTATGTCGAAATGGTTGTATTTTAGTATATTTTTGTTTTGTAATAAAACGAGAAATTAAAAATTAATTATTCAATAAACAGTATATAATATTATATGAATTTTGACATGACCAAGTCTAATAGCACAATATTGTATTAAAAAAAAAAATAATAGAGCCCGTCAATTTTTCAAATAAAAAAAATCTAATTTTTAAGATATAAGTATAAAATGTCGAAACATCGAAGTTTATACAGATACAAGATATTGTAACATCACATTTTTTTTATTTACTTGTATGTTTCTACTGTATAGGTAAGCTTGGTTTTTTTTTTTTTATTTTTTAGGTCTTTATTTTTTTCTGACATATTAATTATTATAAACAGTCAATGTAAATATTTATAAAATTAAACAAAAAAAATATCATATTATTATTATATAATAAAGTATTGGGCAAAGGAGATACTGCATTCTGCCAAAATGCCTTTGTATGGCTGAATGCTGTCGCTCCATAGTCCAAATAAGGAGTTATATTGAGGTTTTTTACCTCTGAACGTTAAGCAATAGATTTTAAAAAATAAGTTTTATTTGTTTTTTCTATAAGATTTAAAAAAGGGAATCTTTTTCTAGATTTTGCAATTTTAGTGCGGAGAATTGTATATTAATACAAAACATCTAAATTGTTTGGAGTTTTAATGGTTAAATAAAAAAAAGTTTATCATTTAAGGCTATTATTTTGTATACATGTTTTTTTTTAATTAAGATATATTTGAAATGCAGTTTTGCTGTGTCGGGAATCGTATTTTGGACCAATCGTTCTTGAAACGTCACTTGTGTACGCAAGATTACTAACTGCCTATATTTGTAAATTACATGGTTTTAGGTGGTTATACATAAATAAAACTTATTTTTAGTAATTTTAGAGGCTTATTGAAAATTTTAATTTTTTTTATCTATTACAATAACTTATTAAATAAATTTTGGTATAAAGTTCTTGAGACTTTAAATCAGTTATCGATTCATAAACACAATGTTTTTAAGGGACTTTGTATATAGATAAAAGGGAAAGAAATTTTTGATATTCTTCTATAATTTCAGTTTGAATGTAGTTTGTATGTAATTTTGATAAATAGAATCAAGTTTTATAAAAGTATGAGCAGCTAGATTTTAACTTTGAAAAATTTATGTTTTAATTTTCCCCACTCGGGTAGCCAAAGTGCGGCGTTGAGTTTCGTCGCAAAACACGCACCGTCAAATTGGTCTGCTATATATGAAACACCTTCGGAAGCTGATGTTTTTACATTATCAAATTTACACGTGGCCAGTAGTGGCGCAGGAGTACAAAGTGTGACTGTAAAACCGACTGGTTGTGGGTTCGATCACTCGAAGAGTTGAAATATGTAATTTAAATTTATATTTCCATTTTTCGCTTTGGTGTCGAGGCAAAGCGCGGCGTTTAGTTCCGCCACTCAACAGACAATATGCCTCTAGAATTCGGCGGAAAGTGGGGAACAGAGTCTTAACATCAGGTTCCATCTGCCTACCCTGCTGTTTGCGGGGTACAGCATGAAGCTAATTATTGATTTATTTTAAATTTACATGAAATAGAAGTACAATATTATCTATCATTTGATTAAAACAGTTTTATTAAAGCTACTTTTACTATTTGTGAAATTATTTTTTAAAGATTAAACATACTTAATTAAATATTGCTTATTGCATGAAAAAATATATAAAATAAGTTAAAAGTTGATTCTAATTATACAAACTAAATACAAATATTTAAAGTCAGGCTCACATCTACGCACATTTTGTTAAATAACAAATTATTTTTTTGTATTGTTGATCCTCTCAGGACTAACAATGTTGTATGAGTGTGTGTGTGAAACTTAGGTTGAATAAATATCTAAATCTAGAATATATTTTAGGTTTAATTTCTTTAAAATATAAGATTAGTTTAAATTATTGTGTGCATTTTCTGTTTGGGACGAATGTTGTTTGGTCCTCTGGTACAATAGCGTTAGTGTTTTTTATACCATGTAAAAGAAAAATATCATTTAAGAGTACTATTGTAACAGAAAGTCCACAAATTTATATGCAATTCAGAAATAAATATTAATAATTTAAGAATGTATGAGTGTTTTTATTGTACCTGCGCTATGGCATTAGAATATATTAAATAGAGTAGAACTTATCAATTAACTTGTAATTTAAGTGACAAATACTGACGACTTGTAGCATTTGTGAAGTCTTAACGCTAGGCTCCCTCTGCCTACCCTGCTACATACGGGAGACTGCGTGAAGCTGTAAAAACAAATGCACCGTATCTGTTTGTGAGACCATTGCCTACGTTGCGGCGGCCAGTGATAAATTAGCTATTTCTTTGCTGATAATTATGTTACACGCGTAGTCAGAGCGAGAAATTTAAAAACTCCCGATTGCATAAAACTAAAAGAAAAAAAACCCAATAGTTCATTAGGATTCAGTCGGGACCCCCTTAAATTTTACGGCGTTCCTTGTAGACTTATTGGATCAAGAAGTTATACGTAATGAATTGTTGGCCTTGTTGTTTTCTTTTTAGTTTTATGCAGACGGAGTTTTTGTTTTTTAATAACTTTTATTTCAGCTTTTGTTAGGATTTATTAGCTATATTATTAGGATTGTAAAACAAATAACCGCATTCTTAATTTCTTGAAGCAGTAGCATGATTCAAACCCGCTTTCACAGGCCAGAAGAGTACGCAATCACTGCTACAATCCCCCTGTATCCATATTTTTCGTCGTATTATTTTTATTAGTATTATGGTAATGATAGTCATATTTTTCTGAAATCCCTGATTTAATTGAAAATGTTTTTTACTAAATACAATGGCACATACAGCCGCCATATTGAAGATTTCTTTAACGTCATTTATCTAAGAGCACTTGGGCTGTTAAGACAGAACTGACAAATAACGATACCTCATTTATGTAAATCCGTTCAGCAGTTCTGGATATGAGGTAATAAATAATTACATACGTACTAGATACGGGCAAAAAAATATAGCCTTTTCTCTGCAGCCAAAAGAAAATAGAATCATTCAAAATAACAAACCCATCACATTTAAATGCGCGCGCTGTCAAACTACGACAAAATGGTTTCACTATTTTAAAGTTAAAGCAATTGACTTTTTGGTCCTTTCTGATAAACATGTATACTAAAGAAAAACAACTAAAACAATAAACATAGCATTTTTTATAATTTTATTAATCTTAAATCTATGTTTACGAGGCTTCCATCGCAGTGGCGGTCTCCTCAGTGTATTTGCCCTTCTCCAAGCCGAGTGCTGCACGTCTGCCCTTGGCGCGTCTCACTAAGATGTCTTTACGGTCCTTGTTCATCTTTAGTTTTACAATAACACACTGAAAATAATAAAAATATTGTAATTTATGATAGTTAAGTAACTTGACAGAAAATTTATTATGGAAATATCAGAGCCATGGAAGTGTTTCAGCACCAATTACATCTATAACAAAGTCTATGCAATGTTATATTGACATAATCTAAGTAAGAATTAATCATCATTTAAGAGTTTTGTAAAATGTTTAGACAAACTTTTACAAGATAAAATTATTTGTTTACATTATTTACCTACCTTTTCTACACATACTAGAAAAGGTAGTAAACATATATTTAGAGTAAAATATAATTGAAAGAAAAATAATTTCAATATAAACATAACCTCAAGTATAATTTAATCATTTTTTACATTCTGTTTAAGTCTAAGCTATATTCTAACAGTAATCAATAACTTTTAAATTTAAATTTGTTTTCATTCAACTTTACAGCATATTTCACATACAGTCTGCTGTAATATGGGGAAAAGTTCAATAGACTAAATCTGTGCTTACTCTATAACTTAGTGTCTAGACACTCTTCTTGAATGTCAACCGAATAGAGTTGTCATCTAACATTAAATTACTTAAATTATCAAATAAGCAAAAGTTATTGATTAATGTAAGTTTAATTTATTATTAACAGAATTTCCTAAATAAAATATTTATTTACCTTTGAGGGGTGGATGCCGACATACGCACTGGCGCCATTAGCCTTCTCCCTTTGGATCCTCTCAATGTAGACAACAAATTTCTTACGGTACACTTGGACTACTTTGCCAACCTGTTGACCTTTATAATGTCCACGAACTACCTAAAAATATAAAAAAGAAGCTATTATATGAGTATATTTACAATTATTTTGGTAATTAAATATGTTTCGATTTGCCAAGTTAAAAGATCAGAGCCATATTTTGAACCATGGTACAGATTCACTGTCTCATCCAGAGAGTTCTACAGAAAACCTGCAGTACTACTCTTTCAGTGGCAGCAAGCATCTGCAGTCTGTGAATGGTTTGGTATCATCATGTGAATTAACCAGGCACTAAGACAATAAGTATTTTAAAACTACACAAGATTACTTTATAACTACATTTCATAAATGAAAGACTTAATATCTCGTCTTTTCAAGAGAATACAACTGTGAATCAGGTATTTCATTTAATGGTTTAAGTAATTATGCACAAATAACCTAACATATCAATGGTTTTTCAATTTAAAACAAAAACCACATGTACATGACCACATTTTCTATCAAGTCACAATAAATATGTAAATAAAAATCTACATTTTGTACTGTTCAGAAAATTTACAGCATCGATTTTTAAATCGGATAAGATATTGTTACAATTAACACAAGAAAGGAGATAATTCATACTAAAAACATTTTTAGTGTTAAAAAATAACAGCTAAGTCGCTTGTAGGTTACAAATTGGTAATCATTATTATATTGTTTTTTCTTACCTGAACTTCGTCGTCTTTGCGGATAGGCATAGATTTAACATTGAATTTTTGTCTCAACTCCTTAGAAAGTGGAGATGACATCAAGACTCTCCTGATGTGGGAAGGGGCGCTAAAATGCCTCTTCCTGTTTTTCCTCCTGGAGGACGTTACCAGCCTGTTGTACTTCATACTGGTGGTCTTCACTGTAAACCGAAAATAACCACGTTTTAATTCACTGTTTGAAACACAATAGGTTATTGCTTTGTGCGCTAAACGTCAAGTTGCCGAGGTGGTTTTCTAATTCACAATAATATGATATCGACGAAATCAATATGTCTTCTAAAGAAAACATGTTTGAATTATAATTTAGGGACTTTCAACAATTTCAATATGTGTAGCTAGCGGAGATTTTTACGGATTAATTCAACGTACCCGAAACGACACGGCAAAGAATCAAGTTAAAAAAGACATACAGATTATAAACACAGAGACATGTCTATTCGATAATGTTGCCAGATGAAAAATAAATTCATTGTGTAGATTAAAAATATAATTTTATAATATAAGGAATAGATATAATTATTATTTTTTGTACCGTGCGCTATACGCTATATAAAAATAATGTGAATATTTTAATACTAATAAAAAAAACAAATGTGTAAGTATAACATAACCTAAAGAATTATTTTATTATCGTACATATTTCGTAAAATTGAATTCATTGTTTTAAAATATTTTTAAGCTATTAAAATAGTAGTGCGAAATCGTGTAAAATAAAAAAAATGAATAATAAATAAGCATATTAACATATTTTAACGAAATAGGCAAAAAAATATATTTCCATTACTGAGAGTAAATACGTATATGCTTATATTTGATATATTTTTATGTTTGCGTTTAGTAGTGCAAATATATATTTAAAACAATTTTTTTTATAAGTACTAAATTTCTGGCTACAAAAAGATCTTGGTAATATCAACCGAGGCCATTGTGACGCAGTGGGATAACAACACACAGCGTAAAGCACTCGATAGTTAACACGCAACGTATCGAAGACTTCGCCCAAAATCATCAACAAAATATTTTTAATTTACGAAAAGAAGGTTCCTTCCTTACGTTTTAACATTTCCTTCATATCGTTAAAGTCATAACTGTGGGATTTTTACGAAAGAACATTTTCTATTCTTTCAGCGAATGTCGTTTAAAAGCCGTACGTCGTGAATTCACTCCCTCATCCCTTTGAACTGAAGCTCTAAACTTAGTTAAAGGTTTTCCGCATTGACAAATACGGGCTCGTTTATTTGATTCGACGTTTAACTAATGTAATTTAATTTTATTACACTCTAGTTTAGGATAGTAATGTTTAATTTTTTATAATGATATTTTTTTAAAAATAAGTCTTTATTTGTGTTATCGTTGTAATAAATTGGTTTGATTCCCGCTCGGTGGAATAAAGTATTAATTATTAATATTTTCATTTCTTTGCTCTGGTATCAAGGCAAATAACGCGACGTTGTGTTCCGCAACTCAACCCACTTTAGGAAGCGGAGTGTCTTAACATCATGTTCTCTTTGCCTACCCTGCTTTTTGCGAGATACAGCGTGAAAAAAAGTCTGTATTTGCTCACATACTTTAGTATTCGTCTGTATTTGCTCACATATTCATCCATCCAAGTAAGAATCTAACAAACGCCTGTTACAGCTACTGCGCCACAACGCGACGACAATTTTTTTTATTATTATTTTAATTATATATATTTTCTTTCTTTTATAACTGCATTTCGCGTATAACATGTTTAATATGGAATGTGTCAAGAAATTTTAAAATAATATAAAACACATGTTAATAGCACAATTTTTGTATTGCGGCCATCATAATAGTTCACGGAACAATACTAAGCGCGTAGCACCGTGAGGTTCTTTCAGTCACCGGCTGCAGCGTGTGGCCTCGCTGTTGATGACATGGTACTATAGAAATTCACTATACTAAAATGAATAATACATTACGTATAGCGAATGCTACAATAGAATTTGCTATATCAATATTTTTTTTTCTACTTTATCTTTATACAGACAGATATTTTGAGATAATTGGATTTAATTTCAGTTATTTCATTATTATGTTTATATGATTTTATAGTTAGGTATCATTTAAAATTATCAGGAATTAATTATTTATTTTAAGTTATATTTATATTTAATAATTTCATTTGTCGATTATTTCTTCAACATTTTTTTTTAATGAACTTGTTGGTATTACAGGTTTCTATTATGTTAAATGGATGTATCTTGAATATTCACTGTATAGCATGTCTTACTGCGCTTAAAGTCTTGAGTGAATAAGACAAGACATGTTTCTAGACATTGCACTGAACTTAAGGCCGCGCTTTACCTTGTTACCAGAGCCGGTTACGCTGCTAGAACATGAATACGATACAGAATGAAAATTAAAAAAAAAATCAGAATGAAAAGTAGCCTAATCTTTAAGGGAAAGTTCTATAAAAAATGTTCTAGCTATTTCGGATTAGTACGTACAAACAGAAAGAAAATGTAAATAACTGTATGCACTTAAAAAAATACGGGTATTTGAAATTACAGACGTAACTTAGTAGCGTAAAAAATTTTTTTGATGTCCACACATTATTTATAAGCAAACTTTTCCTCATACATTACGTATCCGTTGGTTTTATGAATTTGATTTTGACTAACTTGAAATAATTGAAGGAAAACACTTATATTTCTAATACTTATTAAATTTAATATTTGTTTTTAGCGTCACGCTGTATCCCACACACAGCAGGAGAGACAGAGGGAACCTAGTTTTAAGACACTCTTTTGCCTCGTTTTCGGCCGAATTCTGAAGGCATTGTGTGAGTGAGTGGCAGAACTTAACGCCGCGAAATCTGAACACCAGAGCGAAGAAAATGGGAATATTAAATATTTTATTTTCTCGAGGTCGCTCTCTCTCTCTCTCTCTCTTTCGAACTCACAACCTGTCGCGATTACAGGCACGCGGCACCACTGGCCTCATATTTGAGTGAAATATTTGTAGAAATAGTAAAGGTGCTACAAAAAACTTCTGTACGGATTTTATAAAAGTAATAAAATATCAAATATCACTTAAATTGTTTTAACAACAAATGTAAAAGCAAAACATTGAATTTAAAAAAAAAAGTAAATTCTTTCAAAAGTAAAAATGACAAAAGTCGTGGAGGAAAAAAACAAAGTAGCAAAAGTTTTATTTCATTAATATTACTCCAAGGATCTGTAATTTGCATATTATAAGGCAAGTTTGTTAGAAGTTTTGTGTGGGGTCGAAGGTTCCAAGTTAGCTTTTAGGTGGCGAGTACGAGTACTATTCATTTAATCTATACATATATAAAGCTCTCTTCTCTACCTGAGTAGCTGACCGACTGCGCATAGACGAAACTGACTGACATGACATCGCAAATAAAGCTAGTTAGTCTTTTTAGAGAAAAATAAAAATATTTTATTTTACATAAAAATAGTATGGTATACCATCACGCTGTATGTTATACATGGGTAGGCAGAGAGAACCCGGTTACATAATAAAATAAACGTTACCTAGATCCCAAATAAAACTAGCAAAATATAAAAAAAATCATTATCAAAATTACAAAAATATAAGATAATTAACATAATTTCCTTAATTATTTTCATTACAACATAAAGCATACAGACTAGCATATCTAAAAGAGAAACAATACAAACACTAACACTAAACCACCTGAGATCAACAATAGCTTGAACTCAAACTTAGTACTGGCGACCCTATGACCTCTACAGCCCAACCCGTGGATCCTAGATGTCTCTGCCGTCATTTCAGGCGGACTTGCGCATACCGTTCACGCCCGGGCAGTGAATGGATAGACCTCGTGGGGTCCGTACGTGCCTCTTACGTGTTGTAGTGATGATGACCAGTCGTGAGAGCTTCGGCCAGCTCTCCTGAGCCCGGTTAGAAACCATGTGCGAAGATATAGGTGAGTTGGTGACGAGATTTTATCTTTTTAAGTGATTGGTGTCTTTTCATTTTGTTTTTTTTTGTATGTGGTTTGAATGGATTTCGTGTTTTCGATAGCCACATGTGATTTTATTGGGTTTCGGCTTCGGGAGTTGGGGTCGTGTGGTCGTTTGTCAATATATTGTTCTAATTTTGATTTTTGAATTAGAAAATACAAATTTAATAATAGGGTATTTAGTCCTAGTTTATAATAAAATCTATTAACTCATATTTTTATTAAATTAAAATTGGGGAACTGGAAATTGGAGTGTCGTAACACTTGGTTCCCTCTGCCTACACTGCTGTGTGCGGGATACAGCGTAAAGCTGATTTTATAATTTTGTATGGATCGGTTGAGGTTTTATTTATTTTAAAGTGAATATATTGAAATACCTTGATTGTGAAGTGGGGACGGTTATCGCGCCTTGTACCTACGCTACGTCGCGTTTTTAATTATGTTTCCTGACTCAATTAATTTTATTCTGGATTAATTATTAATTTAATTATTACATTTATTTTTAATAATATAATATATAACAAAATTTCAGACCATCAGACCTGAATCATGAAAGTGAACTGAAACTGCTTAAACAATTTTGATTATAATTAGTAAAGTAATATAATTAAGTTTTTTAAACGTATGGGCGTACAATAATTACAAAAGTGAAATTTCAGTTAAGTTTATAATGAAAATAATATGACGTGATTAAAAATAATGTTATGTGCAATAATTTACTGTAAAATTTTATTTCTATCTTTAGTTAATTAAATAATTGGTTCATATTTTCATGCATATGGTTGACAGGCGGAGAAAACAGAAAATTCATTTTCCATTTTTCAAAAGAATTCGAAACATTGCTTTTAATGTAACAGAACACAAAGCTACTCTTCCTGTAACAGAGCAAAAAAATAAATAAATTCGTTCCCCAGAATGGTAATAGACCCCACAACAATCGCAATATCAGTTAGACGCTTCTAAGCGATGGTTATTATTATTTTATTCCAAAGCTATTAGCCTAACCTGATTACAACAAACCAAATACATACCTGTAGCTATTTTTCTTCAAGAAGGCATCAAATCCCCCCCCCCTTTTTTATTCATCCAATTAGTGAATTATGCCACAAAGATAGACGTGTTTAAGTTATAAAGTTTAATATATTAAGACTAATAACACAGGTGAATTAAGTTTTAGCTATTTTTTAGGGAACTATGTTAGAGTTTCTTATATATTTTTTTAAAGAATTTAAGAGAGAACTTTCTTAAATTTCTCCTAACGAAATTGACCTTGATAATATTTATTGTATATGAAATCCATTCAATTCTCTTTTTATATGAATAATTGGACTTGTTGGAAATGTTTTTCAATTTAAAAATAATCGGCGATGAATATATTTTTTTCCGATAAACGATTTTTTACTAATCAATAAAGTGAAGCGATAATGGGAATATTTGAGTAAAAAAATGTATACATATTATGGATTTCGACAGTCACGGCGTCGTGCCGCAGTTTTTCTGACTGTAAATCAAATGTTCTGGTTATGGGTTCGATTTTTATCCGAGGAATTGAATAATTTCTTTTCTTCGCTCTGATAACAAGACAAAGCGCGGCGTTGAGTTCCACCACTGAATGTCTTGAAAATTGGTACAGGCTGAATACAGCGAGAACCAAAAGAAAAGAAAGAAAAGCTAATCTACTTTCTATGTACTTGTTGGATAATTATAAAGTTTCGAGCCACAGATTCTACAGGTAACGGATTGTGCTCGGCCGCCATTTATAACATGTTAATTAAATTTTGCTTAATAAACAAAATTACGCCGCTACCCGTCAAATTTACTTTCGGCTCCCGAATGTTATCAAAATCACGCTTCGTATACAATTATATGGTTATGTTTTGTTTATTTTTTTTAACACGCGTTTATTTGATACACTTATAATGACTGTGTCATCATAAATTGGCAGATATTTGGTAATATGGAGTTGGTCTGATGATGGAAGCAGGACCTGAATAGTGGAACTTTTCAGAGGTTATTAGTTTAGACTCGTATAGTTTATAGCTCCCAGCGTAGAAAACGTGTTATTTTTTCAGAATCAGAATTATCTAGATTTAGATACATTGAAAAATTGTTAAATAGATGAAGGTAGCTAAATAATAAATATACACATTAATTCAATTGGGGTTTAAACATACAGCCATCGAGCTCCGCCAAAACACTTCAACTTGGGACTTTAGTAAGAAACCTGTACTATCTTATATATAAAAGGGTAGTCAGAGGGAACCCCCATCTTCTGCTGAATTTCTGAGACATTGCGTGTTGAGTTGCAGAACTCAACGCCGCGCTTTGTCTCGATATGAGAGCGAAGAAATTAAAATGTTTAATATTTTATTCCCCCTAGCGCGAATCGAACCCACAACCGTCACGCTTACTCGAACGCTTGTGGCCATGCACCACAACGGTTTCACGGTAGTTTCCGCCCGATATTCGAGACATTGCGTAGTGTGAGGTGGAACTCAACATGGAGCTTCATCTTTTTATGAGTGAAGTGAAGAAATGAGTATTTTTAAGTCCCCCGATAGGCAATCGAACTCACAATCTATACATTTGCCGTCAGATGCTGGCCTGCTAAGCCACGACGTCCTTAACCTTTTTGACTATCAAATTATTAATATCTCTCCATCTTGTGCATTAAATTTTTAATTTTAAGGTAAAAATCACATTTTGTATAACCTATTGTATACTTCAATATGTAAGTACTCGTTTCTAACAATCGATTGGCGGAATGCCGAATATTAGGAAACATAGAACGTGAAGCCAACGTCATTTTGGCATGGCAACCTGTTATGTCATTTTCGACTTATGTTGTTGTTTTGCATTTTATGATTAATTCATTTCAGCTAAGTAAGTGGATTTGTCGCAAAAAGCCTTATAAATTTTACATACCTAGGTAGCAGTTCGATTTCGGGCTAAACTAAAATGTGCATAATTCATTATTTTGAGTATTTGAGTTCACTATTCGCGTTCACACTAGAAAATTAGGAGACGGAGTGTCTTCTCTCAATCTACTCTGCTATATGCAGAACGCAGTGTGAAAAAAAAGCTTAGGTTTCGACGGGACTTCTTCCTACCTTTTTTTTAGCTGAAAGAATCTCATTTGGTTTATAGCGTAGTCAGGCTAGGCAAAATGTTAAGGCTGAAAAGATCTAATGAGTTTTGGATGTAAAAGTTTTGCCTATAAAAGAACTACAAAATAATAAAATGACGTCCCATAAAGAAAATAAAAGGAAAACTTAAATTAATATTTAGGGGTTAAATAGGCTAAAGCGGTTTTAAAATTATTAAGACAGAACTCTATGTATCCGCTCTTATCGCAATGTTGAATTTCTTTCAGCAAACATAAAAATAAGGCACAAGCATGCTTGTCGCTACGTTCCCAGGTTCCCTCTGTCTTCTCTGCGGTAGACAGAAGGATGTGTGTATCTCGCATATCCCGCATGAACCTAAAAAAAACGTCAAAATAAAGGTAAAATTTCAATATTTGTTCTTGTATAAAGTAATCAGGAGACTCGAGTAAAAAGTGCCGTATTTTGGTATTTTAAGAATATTTCTTTTGGAAAGATATAAACTTGCCGACTTATGTAGTCAGCGTAGCATAAACATGGGCTCGATTGGCCTCATTTGGAGTTCGCTTCAAACAAGGGTTGATGAAATTCTTTAAGGTGCGCTTGAATGTAAAGAGATGTTTTAAATATTAAAGAACTTAATAAAGTGTTTTAGAGGCCCTCTTTGCGCAGTGGTATAGGGTCAGGCTGTAAACGTGGTGATTGTTGGCTCGATCCCCACTCAGGGGAATTATAATAATTCTCATTTTCTTGCTCTAGTAGACGAAGCAGTGCTAGGCGCACGTTACAAACGTGTGACTGTTAACGCGATAGTTGTGGGATCGATGTCTACTCCGGGGAATTAACACAATTGAATGTGTATATTACTTTTAGGCAAGATGTCTTAGGAAGCGACTATAATATTATCTACTTTAAAAAATCCTTTGAGTAAGAACCAAATTTAAAAAAAAAAAGCATTTCGTACCTACAATTTGAATGAAAAACAGACAGACACGCAGGCAGACGGAAAACAAAGTTATACTATAAGACATCCGGTTTGTTTTCTTATGAGGCACGGGACTTTGAAAATAGATCTTTAAAAACTTATAAATAACTCCCTTATAATACTGTGTACAGTGCTGACATTTAATAGTGTCAAAGTAATATAATACAAACATTTTTATTAATAAAACAGTATTAGAATTACTAGTCCACCCACCTTCGGGCTCCAGGATATTTAGTATATCCTGTCAATCTATAAACCCAAGTGGATGATAAAAGACCACCCACACCCACTTTTGCCCACATTTACATGTAATTTTTACGACATTGCTTCTTGACCTTTATCAACCTTAGATTTAAATTGTTTTGATATTAGAGCTGTGTAGAATAGTATTAGAATTAGAGCCTTATGCGTATAGAAAATTTTACTGCTTTATGCATTCTTTATATATGTTATAGTAGTTTGTACCAGGGCTGAGTAAATATATAACATTTTTAACCGTTCCACCTTAGATGTATACATATGTATTTTATAATATTTAATCTAAAATCATAGCCTCATCTTTATTTAATACTAATGAAAAAACCTTTTTAAAAACAGGCTTTTATTCAAAAGGTATCAAACCAATAATAGCTTTGTTTTTAAAAAGTTTTTTTAATTAATATTTTATTTTAAATTTTTAGATTTAGCTTAATCTTATTTCTTTTAATGCTTCATTATTGCAAGGTGTTTTCCCGGTAAATTTCCATTTTCAGGTGCTCGATATCATTTAACGTCAGAGTGGTTGCCAAGATAAATCAAACGAGTCCAAGCCAAATCTTTTATGATTCCAATGTCCCTGGCCATCTTCTAGCTCCATATCCAGTTACTAGGTGTTTTCTTTCATGGTGTATTGTATTTTACAAATTAAGCCCTAGTATTTAAAAATCATGTTAGGGGGGGTTATGCAAAAAATCGTGATGCTTCATTTTGTTGCGGTCACCATTTTGGATTATAAACAATATTCATTATATCTAATTTATTATTGCTATTAATCATTGCTGTCAGAACTGAGTCGTAATCCGAATTCCAATTCGAACACTGGGAAGTGGGTTAAATTGACGTTGCAAGATTTCACATACGCTAACAAACACGTTACTCGGTTCGTTGTAACTTTTTTTATATATAAAAGCTTGTAAAACGTGAATTTATATTAAAACTAAATTTAATTTATATTAAAACTAAATTTAATTTATATTAAATAATAATCTGGTATGACTTGAGAGTAAAGTACTTAAGCGTACAGAAAAATTCTCATAGAGCTCTTAGTGGTCATTAATCACTGAGAAGATTTAGCGATTTCACCACTACGGATGTAAATAGCTATGTAGATTTCTAAGAACTTTGAATACTTTCTTTGTTTTGGTAAATACATAAATTAAAATAAATTGCCACAAAAGGGAAAATGATTCATTTTCCGAGTGGAAGTTGAATCCACAACCATCGATTTATATTTAAACGATGTTTCACTGAGCCATGATGGCCTGTTCAATAATATCTTCAAATTGATGTATATATCTAATACTCAGTCTGTCATTATAAAGAAAAAATAACGTTTAGTTTACTTGTTTTTTTTTTGCATTTTTAATAAAATCAGCGATTATCAAATGCTAATAATACTCTCCGTTCTACATTTTATTTAGACTTCTTCTGCTCATAAGTATGAATATTAACAAACATATATAAGACCGCGGAAACATAAAATATGTTCTTACGTCAAACATGAACTCGAAAGCGAATTTTATTCCCACAAAGTTTGCTACTAAAATTTTAAGATATGTTATAAAATGTTCGAGTGGAATACAAGAAACAACTGTATTTTACAGAAATTTTAAGTTAAATTCTATATGGCATATTAGTTGCCGCCTGGAACTTTGTTTACGATAGTTTTTTTAGGGAACATAAGGTTCCGTATCTTCACGATTCCAGAATTTTGGGAAATATTCTCTTAATGCTCCTTAACCGACCTACAGAGTTCTGTTCCGCGTATTTAGTGGTGCGTTGTCTGTCAACCACTCAGTTATCAGAATCATAAAATCTCATATAAAAGGGGTAAGCATAGGGAACATAATGTTTAACATATAAACATAACCCATTTTCTAACAAATTTTTCGGACATTGCATTTACGTTGTGGCGAAACTCAACGCTAAACTCAACTTAAGATAGCATTGTAGGGTTAAATGTATATTTCCTGGAGTCGGACCCAAATGTAGTTAGACTAAAAGTTATATACATGTCAGCGAAGTTATAACGAGGTATAAATTTTGAACTATGAGAGTCTTGCAAAGCTTATATTTATATGATACGATACTATAAATCGTGTGGATTAAATTGTTATTTTCTGTGCAATTACACAATTCTCACGACATAGCACATTCAACGTTACCCTTCTTACTAGATCGAGGAAATAAAAAAACCTAATTCATTGCCCCAAATGGGAGTCGAATCCACCATAATTGTAGCGTCTACAGTCAGCCGCGTGCCGCTGCGCCACGACGGCCTTAACTGGTTGCCGTAGTAATGGAGTACGGAGTGCTTAGACACTAGATTTTTTCTGCCTACAGGAAAAAATATAGAAATCTTTTTTTGAGAGTAAACAAATTGTCTTAAAATTGGCTTACTGGCTGAAATAGAATAAAAAATATAGAATTCAAAATGTCTGATATAATAAAACTTAGCTTAGTTCTATATACAGTAGAGTAGTACATAACACTTAAAATCGTAGCGAATCGTTGTAAAAAGGCGGAAGATCAATTTAGAGCACTATCCAATAAAAACGACCGTTGGTCTTAGAAGAAGAATTCACAATACACTTTTTACTATTCTATGATTTCGAGAGCTTTAAGTCTAAAAGCTTAAAAGCTTAACGTAAAGAATAAAAAAACTTTTTTTAACGAATTGAGTGATTTAGAAAACTTTTCAAATAATACCGTTTCAATTCTAAGCCTATAAATGTCGAAATTAATGACCTTTCGTTGTTCTAACTCAGCAAACTAAAGGTTGATGAAGTTTAGTTTTGTTTGAGTTCGTTCATTGTAGGTTTAGAATTATCATAAGTACAGTGGTTAGTTAGTACAAATTATATAAAATATTAATTGAAAAAAAAAAAGCTTTCTAGACTTTCCATGGTGTATTGTATTTTACACATCAAGCCATTTAATTTGATTATATTAGGTAAAATATGCAAAAATATGTAATCCGCTATTCTGTTGCGGCGGCCATTTGCGGATGCGAATAACAACAATATTGATTATATGTAATTTCTTTGTCATCAGAACGGAAGTCGTAATCCAAATTTCAGGTCAGGACACTGGGAAGTGGGTCAAATTGACCTTGCAAGATTCCACACACATACTAATATTCTAAGTCAAATAAAAGCTTGTAATAATAGAAATCCTAATTACATCTAAATCAGCAGTTTTTGCAATATGCATCAGTCGTGGTGCAGCGGTATGGGGTTTGACTATAAACACGACGGTTGTTTCTTCGATTTCCATTCAGGGGAATGAATTATTTCCTCGTGTTGATAACTAGACAAAGCACGGCGTTGAGTTATAAATGTCGATATTAATGATCGATTGTTATTCTTACTGAACAAACTACGAGTAAAGGTTGTTGGAGTTTAGTTTTGTTTGAATTTGACTAATTTTAATTTGGCACTAGTATCTAGTTTGGTAATAACATATAAATATGAGTATCGTGGAACATAGCGAACATATAATGTGCAACGGAGTATCTTAACACTACGTTCCCTCTGCCTATCCTGGTGTGTGCGGGATACAGTGTGA
Source organism: Heliconius melpomene rosina (assembly GCF_056956725.1). NCBI lineage: Eukaryota > Metazoa > Arthropoda > Insecta > Lepidoptera > Nymphalidae > Heliconius > Heliconius melpomene. The sequence goes on along the minus strand of NC_140406.1, from coordinate 9,520,924 downwards.
GGCTGATTCATCATCATCATCATCATCATCAGCCTGTCCTCGGCCACTGCTGGACATAGGCCTCTCCAAAGCCACGCCACTGAGCTCGATCTTCAGCTCTTCGCATCCAGCCGATGATTAATGATTAAGAATTATTTTGATTGTTACATTACTATACACTTTGAAAACTCTCAGAAGAGTGTAAACTTTAAATAAAATTAGATACAAATCCTGAAAAAACATATACAAATCCTGCTCACCGCGCTTTTTATTGTTATTACACTGAATAAAAGCTTGAATAGCTTGCAGTAACAATTAATATGCTAAAGTTAATCTAAATGCTCTACCTTCTTAAGAATTATAAGGATTCTCACTTATAAGAAAATAACATTTATATTATGGAAAACTAGAATTATTTCTTTTTTTTTATTTATTTATATTTCAGTCCAAATCGTTGTGAGTAAAAATTTTAGGCTGGGCACTATTTGCTTCAATACATGACAGTTCTGGGCAGGGCACGCAGCTGCTAAGTACAGTAATAAATAAGTAAGATTAATATTAAATTAAAATAGAAAAGTCTAGAGAAGTTACTCCGCTACTTTTTTAAACGTTACATTAAATAAAAACACGAGGCAAGGCGCTGCCCATTGAAAATGGATTTTTGTTAAAAAATAATAAATAAAACAAAAAAGAAACAAGCCGACAGACCGCTGGAGCTCATTTTCTGCACCAATGATACCGCCGTGAACCTTTGAAATGTATATTAAGGCTACTTATAGACTAATATTTGTGTAACTAAATGAAATATATTATTTAAATTTAATTTTATTCCATAGTTAGTGTTTAGTTAGAATGGGGATGAATCTATCTAATATTAAGGATATGGACAGGATAGGCAAAGAGGACCTGGTAACCTAGTTTTAAGGGACTCCGTTCCCATTATGACACATTTATTCTCCACTTTTCGTCGAATTCTCGAGACGATAGCGGTACAGCGTCTAACTGTAAAAGTGACGGTTGTGTGTTTGATTCCCCCCCGGGAGAGTGATTTATTTTCATTTGCTTGCTTTCGTAGATAAAGCGTAGTGTTGAGTACCGGTAATCAACACGCAATGTTTCCAAAATTAAACGAAAATTGAGGAACGGAGTGTATTAACACTAACATCCTCTTTCCTACTTATAAGGGAAACTATAAGGGAAAAAGTGTGAAGCTGCTATTTAAATTATTGAAAAGTACTTATTAAAAGCTTAGTTTATGCAAGAAAAATTGTCCATATATATTGCCAATCCGACAATATTTTCAATATACTCAACAAACAGTATTGTTTAACAATACATTCACAAATGAAAACTTTCATAGCTTTTTTTATTTTTTAGAATGATTGATGTTGATTGAACATATTCACAGTTATTGCTCCAATTGGTTTTTGATCCAAAATATATAGGTTGTCGTGGCGATACGGCACAGTGTGTGGCTGTAAATATGATGTTTGTGGGTTCGATTCACAGTCGGTGTAAATTATTTTTATTTCCTCGCTCACTAGAGCGAAAGACACAGAATTTAACGCCGCGCTTTGTTTTCTTACTAAAGAAGACATAGCGCGACGTTAAGTTCTGCCATTCAAAATGCAAAGTCCCAAAATTGGCCAGTATATCGGTAATCAAGTATTTAAATACTGGGTTCCCTCCTTTGTTATATTCGTGATTCAGCGTGAAATTAAAAAATACATCCGAAAATAAGCACTTTTGTTTTTTATTATACTTTAAATCCAGTATATTATAGCAGCATTAGAACCTCCATAGTGCATGTATGAAAAAGTTGACGAGTGAACATATCACTATTTTTAATTAAGTAAAATTCGATAAATCAATTTTAATATATTTTTAATTTTGCCTCCCAATATAACAGAATTTATTGTAACTATTGAATTGAAAAAAAAAACAACTCTCAGTTGTATTAATTACACGACGAAAGTGTTCGTAACATCTCCCAAGCGAATGACATTTTTTTTAATTGGAAGCGAAACACTTACTGAGTTTTTGGTACCATTGTTAGTGACGAAGTAAAATAAAATAAATATTGTTAATATTAAAATTTATTAAAAATATGTATAAACAAAGGTTTTTAAATGATAATTGGGGAATAATGTTTATATTATTATTAAGACCGCCAAGGCGCATCGGCACAGCGTCATTGTGAATTCGATTTCTACTTGGGGGAAAGGTATTATTTTCCTCGCTTTTGGTGACAAGACATAGCGCGACGTTGAGTCTCGAAAAATTCTGTGAAAAATAGAGGAATCGTCAACTCCAATATGCGGAAACCTGTGTTATTATTATTTTTTAGCTTCACGCTGTATCCCGCATAAAGCAGGATAGCTAGAACGCAGTGACAAAACACTCTCCACTTTCAAAAAGTTATACAACTTCGTTGTTCTATTCTTTCTATATTTTCTCATGGTATGTAAAATTCAGTGTCATTTTGGTACACAAATAGAAATAAAATTAAATTCAAGAATCATTCGGCTCTAGCACCATAAAGAATGCTTTACATAATAGAGAGACCGAAGTTGCTTGAATATTTAAATGTGAAATATGAACACTACGCGTAGTTGAGTACAGCTGAGACAGTTGTAACGGGCGTATACGCGACTATAGTATTAAAATTTCATAGCTTTACCTAAGATTTTGTAGTTTCACCTAAAACTTTAATACTTTCTTAAATTTGACGATTTATGTTTTTTAACGTTTTGAGTTTTTTAACGTTTTAAGTTTCTTTTTCAATTTGTAGGAAGTTAAGGCTTTTCAGACGAAAAGATTAAAGATACTTAAGATACTAAATAAGAACACTTCCCTTTCATTTTGGTTTGACATCCAAAGTGAATCGAAAGTACTTGTTATCATTTGTTATAGCTATGATCTGTATCCTTATATAGCAGGATAGACAAAGCGAACCTAGTGTTAAGACATTCCATTTAACACACTCTGCCTAATTTTGGAAACCTTGAGTGCCTGAACTTAACGCCGCATTTTTACGAGTTACGAATGCCAGAATAATAAAATGAAAATAATCCATTCAACTGAGTGGGAATCGTTACATCCGTCCGTTTACAGTCAGAACCTAAACCTATTGACACCCAATATACACTTTTGATACACATATAACCTACATATAAGATTCATCAAAATCACGAACATTTTAAGACCATCTCTATTGAACGAGAAAACACAAAGAATTACAACACTCTCAATAATAAAATACAATAACTTCACTATTATATCATTTCATTGTAGAGCAACTGTAAAAAGATAGTAAATGCTGTAAGTAGCTTTAAAGTGTACGATACGGTTCGCAAAGCAAACGTATCGGAGTACTCGTCGTAAATACTACAAAAGGAAATATAGAGAGATATAAATGGTTAAGTTAATATAAAATGATGATTTTAGAGTCGTATTGTGATTTAATTTCGGTACTTTATATTTTTAAATAAATTTTACAAATATTTTTACTAAGTAGATCTTACTTTTAAGTAGATTTCAAAAAGTAGTTCCTGAGATTAGAGCATTCAGTCAAATAACTCTAGGTTCATAATATTAGTATAGAATACTGTTATCGTAGACAGAGGACCTAGCGAGAGGATATTTCGTACAATACATTTCGTTTCATACAGTAAAAGGATTTTCTGCTCATTTTTATATTGATATGTTATTGATGGAGAAGCCTAACGTCGCTGTTTGTTTTACCAAATGGGGGAAGTAAGAATATATTTATTGATATTATTATATGTTTGAATTAGAGCTTTTGCATGAATTTTCATTTAAATGTGAGGTATAATGCCACTTGATAAAATGATAACAGGTTCATTCCCAAGGCCTATGGACTTAACAATGATCACATACTTTGAAGAAAAGGAAAAGCTTTTTCTTCCTTTCCTTTTAAGTCCCTATTCTCATTCACATTTCCAAAGAACGTATAAGAGAGCGGAGAAAATAGAGATTCATTGCTTCTTAATGTTAATTCCATTATACCGTATTTTATAAGTAAGAACCCTGTAAATATATTAAACGAATTCCTTTGGTGTCTGTTAGCTGACCGCGCCCGATGCTGCCATGTTGTTGCCTGAAATTAAATGTAAATTCGTATGAGTTAGATCTTGAATTTTCCATGAGAGCCTTTTGTACGAGACTCGTTGCTTTGATACATATATTATATAGCGTGTACTGCTTAATGTATACGTTTTAACGTATCACACTGTATACAGGGTTGGCAGAGGGAACCTAGTGTTAAAATACTGCGTTCCTCAATTTTGGCCTATTATTGTGGATATTAGGAGTTGAATACTCATTATCTTTCTACCAGAACGAGGAAATGGAAGTAAATCATTCCTTCCATTGGGCATCGAACCCACAACCCTCGTGGTCACAGTGAAACGCTGCGTCGCCGCGAAGGCTGTAGAAGAAAATTAATTTTTAAGTGATTGTTAATGTTTTTTTTATGGAGTTGAAACTATTATAGTATAATTTATAAGTGTTTGGTTAAAAATAAAGGAGTGAAAGCGAAGTGAACGAAGCGAACTACCTTTAGAAGCTTATCTCTCCAAATATGGTAATATCTTGATTTAGTAGGTACAATGATTCCGTATTAGATAGTTATTTTTGTAATAACACTTTCGAAAGTATTAAATTAATGTCTTTGCTTAGATTTTAATTTATTTTTACTTTAAATTATGTCTAAATTTGTTATTGCTTTTTACTCCTATAGTAAAACGCTAATATGTTTTAGCCTCTGGATGTACCCCGCATATAACGAGGTAGATAGAGGGGACCTAGTATTAATACACACCGTTTCCAACTTTTCGACCAATAAGCGAGATATTGCGTGTTGAATGGCGGTACTTAACGCCGCGTTTTGTCTTGTTACCAGCAAAATAAAATGTAAATAGTAATCGAACCCAAAACCGTCATGCATCACGATGGATTCCTTTCATTAAGTGATTCTTTATAGTATCATAAAAAAAAAACTCGATCCATTTTATAAAGTTCATTCAAGGAGATGATATTTGAACACTGTGGAGCTACTTTGAGACGGCTTTTCTTACAAATATTTATTTAACCCGTAGGCGGATGGTTTTTACAAATGTGTACCTATGACGTTGTTAACGTTGGGAATTTCGTATTTTATGAATACTTTTCAATTAGAATTTTCTTTAGATTCACGATCATTATTCATGTTGCTGCTTTTTGGAGGGTTCGTTTGTTTATGTTTTTTTTTAAGGCCAGTCGTGGTGCAGGTACAAGTGACGGACTCAACGATCAACTGGTTGTGAGTTCGATTCCCACTCGAGGAAATGAAATATTTAATCATTCATCAGTCATTTGTTCGTCGTCGGCAGAGCGCGGCGTTGAGTTCCACCCTCATCACACACTGCCTCTAGAATTCAGTGTAATGGGAAAAAAAAGTTATTTTTAAATAAGGAAAGCTATAAGCGAGGATGTTATTCGTTAAGTTTTTTAATATATTTTTTCTTATATAGTTAGCGAATAGGTAAAGACTCCTAGTGATAAGACATACCTTCATCAGATAATATTCAATTAAGGTAATTAAATTTACCCAAAGTTTATCTGCTGTAACAATCAAACGATTTAATCAATTTCGATGATATACTACTTGTAGTACCCCTGAGAACGTAAGCTTATACTTGTATAAGCTTACGTTCTCAGGGGTGATCAACCTTTGGATTGTAAATGACAAAAAATATTATTAAAATTCAGGTTCATATTCAGGGTCGAGGTAAAGCAAGGCGTTGAACTCCGCCTCTCAACACGTTATGCCTCTGTGCGGAAAATGGGGAAAGGAGTGTCTTAATTCTGGGTTTTCTCTGCCTATCCTGCTCTGTGCGGGATACAGTAAGAAGTTGATTTAAGTATTATGTATTTACCAAAAATTGACGATTATAATGAAATTATTAGTTAAATCGAATATTTCATCAAACAAGACGAGCTTATTAACAAAAGCTTTTAGAGCTTTAAATTTCGTGCTGATTTTGGTAACATGATTAAATTACTATCGCAGGTTGGACACCCATGTTCTACATAATGTCGTTTGACAAACGAGCTCTGTGCAGTTAAATTTAGTATGAGATTACCTGCTAAATCAAAGCGTGTGTGTATTTCATGTGTAATTATATAAAGCCCGTCGTGGTATAAGCGTGCAACTGCGGCGGTTGTGGATTCGATTCCCACTCGTGGGGAATGAAATATTTAATATTTGAATTCCCCCGCTCTGGTAATGTGGCAAAGTCCCCTCCGCCGATCCTGCTATGTACGGGATACAGCGTGAAAATATATTAAGGCCATCGGAACGTTATTTTCATTTTACTAACGTAACTGGACGAAGAAGTAGAGTAGACAAAGAGAACCTGCCATGACGTTATTAAGGGTTATCTCATTTTAATATTATTTAAGAAAGTACCTATACATAAATATTAATTTTCTGGAAACTTATATACACTTTAGATAATTTCTTGACCTTTGAATTTAGATTGAGTGTGTAAGTTGCTTCTCAAATTATAATAACTTACCCATAGGGATATGTAGATGAGATAGCTTATGAGCTATGACTGAACCTAAAGTTTAGGTGATCTCATCGTTAATACTTAACATTAATCTATATTATTTAATGTACTAAATATAAAAAACATGCGTGAGTCCTTTCATTTGATCTCTTACTTGAACTAGCGGCATTAATAAAAAAATTTGCTTACCTTTTAAAGATATTATTTTTTAGGATTTAACCCCAAACATATAGGTTTCAGATGTTTTCCTGAAGTTATACTACCTGTAGATGCCGGCTGCCAAATTTCATAATTCTAGATCAACCGGTAGTATCCTACTCATTTTGATAATTTTTGAGAAATACCATTTATTTATGAAATCAAAACATCGTAGATTTGAGTACGTTGTTTGAATTTTAACTCAATATCTCAAAGCGTTCCTGAGATAAAGGCTCTTGATAGACAGACAAAAGGGTTCCTGAACAGATACGGAACCCTAATAACATCTTCTTGGCGCAGCGGCGCAATGGCGACGGTTGTGTTTTCAATTTTCACTCAGAATGATTTATTTTCATACTTTAATTATGGCAACAACAAATTTCACGCTTTTTCAGCAGAGGAGACGGAGAGCTCCGTTCTCTCTTTCTACTTGTATCCGAGACATATCATCTTAATTTGCGAAATCCAACGATGTTCCAGAATGGGAAATTCTGACGCTATCTCATTGTGTCCCGGCATCCTTAAATAATATCCACATTTAAATTCATCTTGGATCAACCTTAGAAACGATTGATAATGTAAGTCACGTAATTTTAGCATATCACAAGTTATATAGGTAAAAAAAACTGTAAAATACGGTAGATAATAGATAGAAAAGTTTTATTGCATATTTATAAAAACACAAAAAAATGTCTTCAAGTTGACAAACAATTTTTGAAATGTATCTTCATCAAAGTCAGTTTTACTTTATTGAAAGACAATACGACGTTACGCGTAACCCAACGCCTTACTCCGCTAAATTGCATCAGAGAAATAGAAATACTTTTTATCATTAACATTCGAATTAAAGTAGACCAAATAAAAGAGTGTTAAAATATACACTAGTCGGTACATAGAACTATAAAGACGTGACTTTGAAAGAATATAATTTATATGAGGAAATGATCAGGTCACCTCCACGGAATAGGATCTGCAAAGTAGGCAACGGGGAGGGCATCGCGAGATTCAAATTAAATTCTCTTATTTCCATTAAAAATTATATAGCCTTTTTAAATCATGCCGCTATCAGAGGTTTCTTTGTGGCCGTAATATTATTTACAGCGAACAAAAGCGGAGAAACGCTTAGGTACCTTTTTGTTTTAGAAATAGAGTTGAATTTGCTTTATAAATAGCAGAATTGGTAAGTACATCGTTAAAAGTTCATTTTTTCACGGTATTACGTTGCTCACGAAGCATTGGTCGTCAATTTGAGGTCCAATGGAATCGCTGATGACAGCATCGTGTAGTTAACTTGAAGATTTAAATTAAATAACATTTCTTGTAACGAAACCTTTGGGGTAACGAAACCTTTGGGGAATATTTGGGCTCTGGTAGATAGATCTGGCAGAAAAGGGGGAACTGTGTGTATTAACTAGGTTTTACCCACATTGGGATGCTTACCCAATGCGGGTAGACGCGTGATACTGAAAAGGAAAAATTCTTTAACTTCGTCTTTCATTTACATAAAAATTTCTTGGGATCGTCTCTTAGTTGTAAATAGTGAATACAACTATGCAATTCATTTTAATTGATATTAGAATTCTTTTGTTTAATCTATCAGTGTCACAGAGAGTGACTAATTAATAAATTAGAATTTAATTGATACGACATTGTTACTTATATTAAGTTGTTACCTACGTCGAGTTTATGGTATTTAAATGTTCGAACCCAATCATGGCGTAGGGGCACACAGTGATTGTAAAAACAGTTCGTGTCGCGAGTATCTTAGCACCAGGTTCCCTTTGCCTATCCTGCTGTAAGCAGGATAGAGCGTGTAACTGAAAAAAAAAATGCTACGAGGGGAAATTCCATACTACATTTTATAATTCTGATATTAGTGTAATTTTGTTTTTGGAAAAGAAAGAAATACTCCAATACTATTCCTTCTTTTTGGATTTATTCTCAACAAATTCTTTAAAAGCGAATACCGCGTATGTAACTATGAAATTTCAACACTAAAGCTATTACTAGGTATTCAAATTTGGTCGAATACATTTGACAGGAGTTGTCGTTACTAGTTAGTTGCCAGCGTGCAGTTCGACTGTTGATATTTGATTGGCATAAATGAAATTACGTCAAGCTCTTTGCTTTCCGCTCCCAGAGTGTGTTTTGTTCTGTAAAACTTAATATGTCTTTACGAATGTGGATTGATATGTTTGTATTTATAGCTCACGTTGTATCCCGCATACAGTAGGATAGGTGGAGGGAACCTAGTGTCAAACCTCCCAGAACGAGTAATAATTTATTTCCTCAAGTGAAAATCGAACGCACAACTGTCCCGTTTATAGTGCCGCCGTGCCACTGCTTCACAATGCCTCTATAATAATGTAATATATGGTGGCTGTTAAGGGCAGAGATGGTGGCTTCAGATCCCAATGATTAATAAAAGTTATAATAATAATAAATTAAAAGCAAAAATCTTATTACATTATTTTTAGACCGCGATATATGTATGTTATGGCAATACGCAATGCCTCCAGAATTCGGCAAAAAGTGGGGAATGGAGTGTTTTAACACTAGACACCTGTTATGTGCGGGATACAGCGTGAAGCTGCTTTTTTATATTTTTATTCTTTTTATATTATTTTTTATATATGTTATGGAGGTTAATTTGTTATTAATTAATACCTAAAAAATATATAAAAACCGTGTAAAAATCAGAAAAAAAATATCGGAATTGTAATCTCTTTAATAATTTATAGCTTAGATATAGCAACGTACTATTTTAACTCCATATTAATATAACCGTTGGTTTTCTATATATAGGCGACCTATCACACGGACAGCTAACTAGGACATAGGCGGGCTCCGATTAAGTTGTGGACGTAAGCAATGTATTTTTAAATTAAAAGGGTGCGTGCTTTTTTTAAAAATAAACTAATTGTTAAACTTCATTTTAAACTGTTTTATTTAATTAAAAATATATATATTATTTTATAATATTCTAATTGTTTCTTTTGAATTATTTCCATTTAATTTCTCTGGTAAGTAGACAAGCGCGGCGCTTAATTCCGTCATTCAACACAATGTCTTTAAAATTGATCGGAAAGTGGGGAAGTGACAGTAGGTTCCCTCAGCCTATCGTTCGGGATACAGCGTGCTTATAAATATAAATTATTTTTTATTATTAAATTTAATTAAATTCTGTTAAGATTGTCGCAGTGAGACAGCTCGACTGTAAATACGATGATAGAAATAATAAGTCCTGAACCTCTTGTGTCCTTTGGCTAACCAATTGTATAAACGAATATATTTTAAATTCTAATCTGGGATATATTAGTATTTAAAATGTTAATTGTTAAGTTAGAAATTTACTTACCAAAATATTTTTCTACAGAGTTTTACAACAGCCTACCAGGGCCAGGAAAATTAAATAATTCATTCAGCGGCGTGGGAATCGAACCCACAATCATCGTGATTACAGTCAGACGCCGTAGATTCAACTGTCTCATGTTTCTATAGTCATAATCCATATCTAACCTAACTGACCTTTATCGTTGCTTTTATTATGGAAATGGGTAGTTAGGGCGCTATGCCTTCATTCTTTATTATTATGATAATTCAAATCTCATTCGGTACTCGTTTATTTTGTATCTTTTGTATTCATATGGAATATTTTAAAAACAAAAAAGTTTTGACACTGTGTTCTTCATATAGCAAGTTAACAGGGGGAAACTAGTGTTAAGGCACTCCCTTCCACACTTTCTGTTCGTCCTCTCATCCAATATATTCCCGAGGCCCCTAATCCTGGCGTAGGGACATAAGCGTGCGACTGTAAACGCGACAGGTCGTGAGTTTGATTCCCACTTGAGGAAAATAATATTTAATATTTTCACATATTCGCTCAGGTGTAAGGTAAAGTGCGGCGTAAAAAAAATACATCTAACATCATAAATGGGAATCGAATTCACAACCATCTCATACATAAAAATTATGTAGAAATATTTGCGTATTAACCTATACTCGTCATTTAAACGAACGTTGAATAGAAAACATGTTTTGGACATGTCCATTCCACTTGAATTTGATAAACAATTAATTTGAGAAATGTTAACGATTCTCATTTAAAAACTTTTGTTGAACGTGCTTGTGTGTTTTTATGATACGATTCAATATGAAATTATCCTCCCGACCGATTTGGTGATGGCGACTACTTCAACTACGATGAGAGAGGTACGAAATTAGGTTTTTTAATTTCACGCTGTATCCCGCACATAAGTAATACACTCCGTTCCCATAAAGACACTTCTGTTCCCCATTGTCCGTCGAATTCTGGAGACTCGTGGTCAGTGTACTTTGATTTCAGGATTTCAAGAAGGGCGTGTTCGTATATTTCAAATTTACAAAAAAATATTTTTCCTCCCTTACTGGGACATAACACTTTAAAATTGTTAAATATTCGATGATTTTCTTCATTGTACTAAGTTAATACATTATGTCATAATATTTGAAACAAATTTTAATATTAGTCTTAAAGAAATTTAACTCTTAAGACTAGAACATTTTACTTCTGAACTGACGTGACGGTAGAATGTTGTTGCTAAGTAAGTTAAGCTTAGTTAAGCTTCGACTGAAGCTTTCACTTTGAATTTTGATATGTAAAATCCTAGTGTTAGAATAGTAAAGAAAATCCACCCTCACGGGTATACGGGCTTCACAGAATAGAGTAAACCAACGAATGTATTTTTAAGTAGTTTTAGATATATATTAAAAAATAAATATTTTATTTCAAAAATAAAATATACTTTGGTTCCACCAATGCCATATAAGAACACTCATACATACACACATAGACTGATAAACACTCTCTCCTTTGCGTCACGCAGTCGTGTAAAAACGGAGAAAATGTTTTGTTAAACCTTACGTTGTATTCCGCATATAGCAGGGTAGGCAGAGACGACTTAGTGTTAAGACAGCCTGTTCACCATATTTTGTGCAATTTTCGAGACATTGTGTTTTGTGTGACGAAATTCAACGCCACGCTTTGTCTTGTTACCTGAAAGAGCAAATGAAATAATTCATCTTCCCGAGTGAAAATCGAACTTATGAACGCTGTGCCGCTTTGCCAAATATGTATATACTTATATAGCATTATATATACTGTATATATATATCTATAAAATGACACATTCCATAGAAGCATAATATTAAATCTGTACATAATTATATTGCAATTAATTAGTGTGTAACAGAGTGACGACAACGATAGATATAATCTGATGCGAGGTAAATTAGATACAGATTCCCACCATAATGGAGGGTTATTAACTTCCGCTTTGACTAACATATCCTATAGATAATTATCTTTAGTCAAAGAGAAAGAGAAAAGTGAGTGAGTAGGAAAAAGAAAGTTGCCTTCGCTGTTAATATGTGATTATTTCAATTTAAAAAAAAGATGTATTTCAGGGTTTATTACATTTTAGAATAAAAGAAGCATCACGCTTTTTCACGCTTGTTTTGTGCTTTCCAGGATTTTCCTTTTGGTGATGTTATATCAATACAAAATATTTTTTTATTTTAAAAACATGATAACACTTACTTCTGCTACTATATTTACATTATTATAATTATATTTTTTTAAATGTAATATAGCGCCTGTATAAGTTAGCTGTTTTATAATCTCTTTGTTGTATTGTATGAATCGAGCAGGATAGAGATATTTTTTCTATTTCTTACCTTCACGTTGTATCATGTTCATAGCAGGATAGATAGAGAGAACCTGGGGACCTAAGACATTCCGTTCCGATTAAGACACTTCCGTTCCCCACTTTCAGTCGAATTCTGGCGGCGTTGCGTATCGAATGGTGGTACTCAACGCAGCGCTTTGCCTTGTTACCAGATCGATGAAATGAAACTATTAATATTTAAATATTTCAATTCCTGGAGTGGGTATCGAACCCACAACCTTTCACGTTTACAGTCGCACGTTTCTGCCTCTGCGCTATGACTGCTGACAAGCTGGTTAATATATAATCAACAATATTTATAAAATAGAATTAATGTACTCGTACATCTTCAATATAAAAGAAAAGTATTTTATTTTATATCCGTTCTATATAAAAGGATGAAAAATGAAGGTGTAGGTAATTCTTTAGCTCGTGTTTCAGTTGAGACAGTTGAAATCCAATTTTCCAATAGCAAGCCTGTCGACGTTCTGAATAGAGGCAGTATGAATTCTACGAGAAAAATATTTGCATTACGTACCTACATTTGCAAATACACGAATGTATTTTAAAACAATTTGGCTTCGAAATAAAGTGTAATTTTATTAGGTCGAGCCGGAAGTTTCTTTGTGTGGTGTGGGTTCGATTTTTTTTAAATTGTCATTAACATTTATAGTTTTACGGTCTTTTTCCTGTAAAGCAGGGTAGGGGAGAAAAGCTAGTTATTTCGTTCCCCACCTTCCGACCAGTTTTCGAAACATTGTGTGTTGAGTGGTTAAACTCAACCCTGCACTTTTAAATCTTGAGATCGCTCGGGGATTAATACAAAAACAGACGGAATCTATATTTATTTTCAGGCGTTTGACAAGTCAAGACAAGTCTTGAGACTGAGCTATAAAAATAAACATAATAAGATCTTAAAAACTGTAAGAACCAATCGTATAACTAAACCAGTATCAATTCCAATATCAATCACTCAATAGGATATCGTAAACTTTGACCGACCATTTACGGCGTAGACTATTTACGACCCGCTATTGCCTCTTTACAGACCGAAAGATGTACTGTATATAATGTATTATCTTCACATACGCTGTTTTGTTTAGGCTATAATAATGTTTTGTATTTAATTCGTTGTGTGAAGGTAACAGGTTCAAAATTTTTTTAGATAATTGATAGTGTTCCGAAATAATTTATTGTTTTATAATATATAGATTAGTTTACGGTTGTAACGATATTGATGTGAGGCAGTCGTGGCCCGGTGTCAGGGTGTGTCTATAAACGTAATTGTGGTGGGTTCGATTCCCACTCTCTGAAAATTAAAATTTTATTATTTCCATTTTCTCGCTCCGGTACCAACTCAACACGCAATGCCACTAGTTTTCGGGGCAAAATAGTGAACGGTCGAAGTGTCTTAATGAGAATGGATTGTCTTAACAGTAGGTTCTCGGGTTCCCTCTGCCTTTCTTACTTTGTAAAACAGTGTTAAACTAAAAATATATATGTTATTATTGTTATTAAAAGATTAATATCATATTATAGAGTTCACAGTGGTGTAATTTGGAAATTTAAGATTGTTCATTATAAATATTAGTTTGAATTCCATTCAGGACATTTATTATTTTTTATAATCTTAACTTCTGGTAAGGGAAAAACAATATCCTTATGCCCTTGCATATCATCTCCAAGGTTGTAATACAACCTATAATAAACCCTGACATAACCATAAATATAAGGTCACTCAGATAATGGCCGACCGTAAAACTGCAAAATACACGTCATAATGCCGGAATTGATTGAGGAATTTAATTAAAATTGTAGTACAAGAGGTGGTGGCTAAATTAGGTATGTAATTGAAATTTTAAAATGCTGTTGACATTTGATCATAATATTTTTGGGTGTAAAGATGGATAAGGTTTTAGATGTATATATATATTTTAGTAGTTTATAAAGAAAGAAAGTTTCTAAGCAATCATGGCTTGAATTATTAAATTACAATTTATAGTTCGAATAAAAATTTTGTTAAAACAAATTAATAAAGCGTTTAGTCTTATATATGTAGGTTTAATACGCGCTTTAAGTCGAGATTGACGCGTATCACGTAAATATGTATGTTTTTAATATAAGACTCAGGACAAAATTTAATGATCAGAACAAAAAATAATTTATTTCTCTAATATAAACAGTAATTGAAGGAAACTTTTGATTACATAAAAAAAGAATACTTTATATTTTTCTTTATAAAATTAAAAGGAAATGTCAATCAACTCCTGGCCTATCTTCCCACGTAAAGTTACGCCGCGTAACGTAACCATACCCTCCTGAGTCCGTCCCTAATAATTATTAGAATATATTACAAGCGTATTATTATAAATATAATTTACGACGACATAGGATTTAATTGTTAATTTTAACTGTTAATAAAGTTATATTTTAGAAATCTTAGTAGGTACTTTAAGTGTTTTATAATAACGTGCATTTATTTTGTTAAATAACATAATGTGATGTTATGTTATGTGATATATATTTTACAGGTATTAACAATTTAGCTTCTACTTTAAATAAAAATAAAAACTTTATTTTATTTAAAGTGTTTGTAAGATGTAGTTTATTTATATGCGGGATACAGCGTGAATCTGATTTTATTTTGTTCATATTATGTAATCAAAAGCAATATATGTATTAATTCATATTACTGATATCACAAATGTTAGAAAAGATAGGCAGAGAAAATCTAGTGTTTAAACATTTTGAATTAGAATTTCCTTTGATTGTGACAAATGAGGTGGCGAGAATTACTGAATTATTACTATAAACGTAAGCATATTTTAAATTAACGAAAAAAAATAGAACATTGTATTACTACAAAGTACATTTTAAATATACAATAAAAACATTTATTTCTCTATTACAAAGGTAATTAATTTACAATGTTTCTTTTATATTATTTGAATAAACTTTTAGGTCAGCGTCGTTGACTCCTGGCCTATACGCCCACATTCCACAATGTTACGTAAAAACCGCCCACACTATTTTGTATCACATAATCGATCTTTACAATCCTGTACCTAATCTTGCTATTTTACTGGTGAATGATAATTTTGTTTTCTTCTTTCTTAAACATTACATAATAAATTGTTGAATCTAACGCTGCACGCTGTCTGAAAGTACTGATCGAGATGAAATTATTTTAGTTTTCTTTATAATGTCAATAGTTTTCTCTCTAGAAGAAATTAGTACTTTTCCATAAATAATCTTATAGGATCAAGTATTATATATAAACTTCCGTTACTGAGTGACAGAGAAACATCGCATAGCCGAAATTACTAGAACATTAAAAATTACTACTAACGTAGAACTGAAATTTATTTGGAAAGTATAGAGAAGCACTGAGATAACTTTTTTGCTAAATTTTAACGGAAAGGGGAAAGTACAAAATTTTACAATTTACATCATAAACACCAGGCAAACATAGTCGTGGGCGAAACAGAGTGATAAATTATTTCCATTTAGTCGTCTATTTCCCGAGAGAGACATTTACACAATATAAACAGGGATTTTTTGTTTAAATAGTATATTCGAGTTACACTTTAATTATACTACGAGTCAAATAACTAAAATTGAAACGTAAGGGTTATCCCACGTAGTAACCAGAGTCCTGGGGGAAATTTGTCGCATCGATTTGATTTGAGACTGGAATCGTTACTCTTTATGTTATTTGTATTTATATATTGGCTTAGTGAATCTGTATACGGAATATCATTGTTAAGAAGTGGTCGCAAGTTCTGATAAATTTATTTAAAATAAGAATTTACATATTTCATATTTTGAAAATCAAATAATTCACCACTGGTCTGGTGAGCGCAAGACTACAAATACCAGAAACCCGTTGATTACTGTTTTTTATGTTTACTGTTTTCTTAAATTTCTCCTACTTATTTCTTGGTAGATGGAACAGTCCAGACAAGAAAAACAATATTTATATTGTACATACTCGATATTATGATATTTTTCCCGACTAGGAATCGAACTCACTACCCTCGATTCAAATACCATTCAACTCAAACTCAACTCCAGTAGGTAGATATAACCTAATGTTATAACACTCTGTTCTCCGCCTTTATCTTACCGAATGAAGTTAATTAATTACCCTCACTAATATCGAACCCACAACCACCATAACATAATGATAGTCTTCAGTTTTTCTTCTAAAAAGTAAAATATATGTAGTAACCGCAATAAGTGGTTTCAATCGTACAATTTATGATTTAATAACCAACAGTGAGACCCAGCTGAGTGCAATATAGCAGTATTGGCTTAGAGGGTACTCCGGCCGCCCTAGTTACTGAATATGAAGAATAATAGTCAGTTGTTAGAAAAAATGAAGCTTTTTCAAATTCATATTAAAAAAGTCCAACACTTGAAACTTTTGTTTTTTTTCCCTACCATACTTGTTTGTAACAGATAACTGTGTAGTTATATAGCAGGTTGAATAGATTTTGTATTGTATTTTACTGCTATTTCATTCAAAAAAATCACAAGGAAAGCGCGGCGTTGAGCTCCGTTACTCAACACGTAATGTCTTGAAAATGGAAGGAAAGGGGAGAACGGAATATCTTAGCACGAGGTTCCCTCTGCCTACCCTTCTGCGTGCGGGATACAGTGAGAAGCTGATGAGCGTTAATTTATATCTCTGCGTAGATATTACTTATCCATTTTCAAATTCTAAATAAGCATTAACAAGAATTTACTCCCCCATTTAAAATGTAAGTAGTAAGTAACAAGCGTTGTATGTAACAAGTACTTCCTTTGGGACTTAGGGAATGTATTGAAATGCATTAACTTCCCGTATCCGGGATAAAATCTATCCCAAGAGTATTTCTTCTATCAGTCAGGTATTTGCTGTTCACAGCTTTTCGTAAGAGTGGAATGTATCTTTTTTTCATGATGTAATTTAAACCAACTAAGTAACTTTAAACTAAAAGAAACTTAATTATTTTATATTTTTTTGCTTAACGCTGTATCCCGTAAATATCGGAAGGGAGGCAGAGAGAACCCGGGAACCTAGACTTAAATTTCAGTTGAATTCTGGAGATATTGCTTGTTGAATTTCGGAACTTAACGCCGCGCTTGCCTCGTTACTAGAGCGAGGACTGGCCTCTAATAAAAAACACACGAATAATATTAATAAATAAAATAATACAATACTAAATCGGTGTAGGTTTTACAATCACACGTTTTGGAGGACTTCCCGAAGCGTAAAGTATTCAAAACCTCCCACACAATTGTTGACTTGCTACGAGTGCGTTATTTAGGGAGAGGTACGTGGCTTTTATTCTAAAATTATATATAAATAATGAATTATATAAATATATATAATAAATAATGAATTATTATGTGTAAGACTGTCGTTTGGAGCTTCATGTTATATCCCGCATACATATGGGTAGGCAAGGGAACCTAGTGTTTAGACACTCCGTTCTCCATTTTCTGGTATATATTGGTGGATATAGCCGCGATATGCCTATAAGAACAGGGAAATGTTGTGGGTTCGATTCCCATGCGAGGGAGTAAATAATTTTAATTTCCTCACTCTGTCAACAATACAAAGCGCGGCGTTGAGTTTCTTCATTCAAAGCACAATGTCTTAAAAATTATATATAAAATGTGGAACGAAGTGTTTTAAGACTTTGTTCCTTCTTCCTATCCTGCCGTAAAAAAAATTGTTTTAGTTACATATATTTCTGAAGTTTGGTATAGTTTTGAAGAGAAAATAAATATGTATATGATATACTAAGTTCAGTAAACACGAGTATTACTCAAACAAGTTTGGGAAGAATGATGACTTCCGCGAGTGTATACCGATAGTAAGTATGTACATATGTGCTTCTAGGCATAGTATCCATTTCTTCTAAGATATTACTATTTTACTATGAAAAATCTAGTGTTAGTAGGAAAAACTAAGGAAAGTTTGTACCAAAGCTTTTTTGTAATTGAAAAAAAAAACCGAATCAAACGACTCAGAAATTATTATATGGACATAAAACATCCAAATGACCAACCTGTCTTGATTGAAAGAAAAAGATTTTCATACAAAAGATTTAACATGTAGCAAATCTAGGACACACAAACATCTAATACACTAAAGTAATCTATGGGATCAGCAAGTCGTATTGTTGCCAGTGACAAAAATAATATGAAAAAGCCAAAGTATTTTTTCAGTTGTGTCAATGTTTACCACATAATAGGGTAATTCCATAGAGGGAACCTAGTGCTAGAACATTCCGTTGTTACTTATTTTTCGAGACATTTCATATGGAATGGCGGATATTAACACAGCGCTTTGTCTTGCTAGAGTAACATTCCCGCGGTGGAAATCGACCCCAGAACCAATGCCTTTTGCAATCATCCGCTGTCCCGAATTGTATATTGCAACTCGTGTTATATGAACAAAAGCGTTGAGATTATATTGATCCAGCCAGGCTATTTGTCAACTGAATCGAATTGATGTCTAACACTACGGGTACTGATTTGGTTAGTTTTATTTATCAGGACCGCCCAATGGAACTTCATTTAAGGATACTTGTATATTATGTTGTTTTTCGTTAGTCTATACATTTTATTTATTAAAATAATATTCTGAAAATATTATTTTGGTACTTTCTTACAATTGCTTGCTTTAGTAAAGTATAAAATACTAGACTATATAATGTTTTTTTTTAGCTTGGAGTAGGCAGCGCGAACCTAGTATTAAAACACTCTGTTCTCCACGTACTGGTAAATTTTAGAAAAAATACGTGTTCAGTGGTGGGACTCAAGAAAAATAATAATTTATGTACATATCTGAATATACATAACAAACATATAAAGGAAAAACAATTTGTTTTAATGTTAACACTTTTATAATAAGAAATATGGATTCTATAGATAAGACGTAGTCGGATAAAAATAACATACTTTTTTCACGTTTCTTTTTCGCTGAATACTTTCTATGTTTTCAAGTGCTCCATTTCTATAGGAACGCCTAAAAGAAAGTCCAAAAAAACGATAAAAAAAATTTTTTGTATATTCATACGTCCACATTTTAAACGAAGATGCGGTGAACGACCCTTGTGATGTCGATTCCTGCTCAGTGTAATTAATTAATTTTATTTGCCAACTCTGTTAAAATACACAATGTCTCGAAATTTGGGTGGAGGCTGGTCGAAGTGTCTTTACATTAGGTTCCCTCTGCCTACTCTGCCTATGTGGGGAAGTTATTTTTATCACTTTCTTTTTTAATTTCAAAGGGTCCAAAATATTTAATATATGAGAAAGAAAGAGAATATTTTTTTTATAAGCCCTCTTATTCTGTGTATAAAACACATAACAAATTAACAATAGTCAATAAATAATAATAATACACCTAACATTAAGTTAGGTCACATTTAGCACATTAATACGATACATTAAATAATTACGACGTGACGCGTCGTCGAGTTGAATATATAACAACTCGTCCAAACAAGCGTGACGCCTCCACTGATATAGTATTCTGTTTTAAATTAATTATGTGGCTGTATGTTATTAAATATACTGGTATATACTGCTATATTATGTTTATTTAGAAATTTATGTACCTATAGGTGAAATAACGCGGTTTCTTTTGAAACCAGTCGAGAGGTTGTGAGTTCGAGTTTGAGGAAATTAAATATTAATTGGGGGAGGCCTATGTCCAGCAGTGGACCGTAAAAGGCTGATGGATGGAAATATTAATTATTTACATTTCTTCGCTTGGGTAACGAGGAAAAGTTGAGTTTTGCCATTCAGCCCTCGAAGTATGTCTCAGAATTCGAGTATGTCTCAGAATTCGACGGAAACAGGGGAACGGAAGCGTCTTTATGGGAATGAAATTATATTTGAAGACTAGATTCCCAGGTTCCCTCTGCTTAAGGTATGTGTAAGAAAAATAACCTCATGAAAAATTGTGAAATTTGTTGGACACCATCTCTGTAGCACAAGAAAAAGAAGATAATAAAAATTTGGGCGAAGATCGATAAGAACATACATACGGCTAAGCCTAAAGCATAAACGCAACAAAATACCGTTTCTTTTTTTTTTCCAAAATTACACAGAATTGATTGATGAATCGGACTCAATTATTACTTTGATAGATTAAGTAACAATTGGGTTCGATTCACCAAACAGTGGTGTTAGAACACCATCTCGTCTGCAAGTTAACAATTTTTAATTAAAAATAATTGGAAATTTAATTGATTAAATTTGAAAATTTGGTGTAAATAATTGGAAAGATATCTTTCCAATTAAGTACTTAAGTTACTGTAATTATATTAATTGTGAAGGGGCCTCGGTCTCTAGAAATTTGATCTCCAGCTCTGTCATCCTTTTTAAGTGTCAAAATCTAATAAACGATTGTGTAAGCTGAGTGCTTTCAAGTCTTAAATGATGAATTTATGCGTAATGTGTTGTACAGGTGCTTAATAACAGTAGCAAGCTTAATGCATTTCTCCCATAATGGAGATCTTGGAGATGATTTACTTGGTCATTCATTACTTCTCATGATGTCTGGAGAAACGTAACGTCATCTTGTTTAACCTGGTATGTCTAACATATTCAAATAACATCAATGTTACATTTTTTTTCTAAGTGAGTTTTTAGCCATAACTTTAGGCTATATATCGTATAGAGTAGTAGACAATTCTCTCTGTTCTCCGCTTTCTCAATACCTAACGCTTTACTTTTTCTATCTTTTTTAGCTTCAAGCTGTATCCCGCAGTGTGCATGTTGAGTGGCGGAGTTCAACGCCGCGCTTTGCCTCGCTACCAGAGCGAGAAAATGAAAATATTAAATATCATTTCCTCGAGTAATATAATATACATATATCCCGACAAAAATGGAAAAACCATCACAATTCTAGTCTATCTGAGAATATAGAAATATGAATGGCTCCTTGCAATCAGTTTAGTACGGCGGAATAGGAAACCAGATTAGGATTGTACCGATGCGATACAAATGTAATATCCTGTCGCGTCCGTAATAGATAGATTCATAGTCGCTGCTCAGTAAATATGAGTTAGTATTACATTTTTTTTTATTATTTTCGCATAATTATTTTTCTTCTATATTTTCTATTTTTTTTGGTTTAAGCAAAAAAAGAAAGCGAGAGTCATTTTTTTGTCAGTCTGTCTGTCTATTTACTATTTTAAAATTTGATCTGATTAAAATGTGATACACCTAATATAACAGGAAAAATATTACAAATTTATATTTGTTTTAAATATTTTGTTAAAGTTATGTTTATTTATCTCTAGGGTTCCGGTTTTTCCTTTAAGGTACGGAACCCTAAAAAGAACATGTTTTATATGAAAAATCCAATTTTATAGTGGTAATATGTTAAACTCAAAATACGATCCATTCAAAGGATGCCGATATCGAATACGTCTACACGTGAAATTGGATATCAGTGAAGTCGATGCGTCTTTTAGATGCAAAATATGCTCATACTATGCAGCTTGCAATACACTGCGTTTAGGCTATATCTCTTTGAAAGAGGTTTTTTCGAAAGCCGCTTTGTTTAGAAATTTTATTTCATGGGTACAAATATTGGCTTTTGATAAAAAAATGTAAAAAGGACTAACGTTTACATTTTGTTTACAAATTTATATTAAGCAAAGGAAACTATTTTAAACTTATACTAAATTAAAAAAAAAAAAGTTGCGAATAGTAGAATAATCACAACTTCCCGTGATGGAATCACGAGAAATATAGCAGTGTGGGTTCGATCCCCATTCGCGAGAATGAATTATTATTTATTATTATTTTGATTTTTTCGCTCTGGTAAGAAGGCCAAGGACGGCGTTGAATTCTGCCTCAACACGAAATATCACGAAATATCTATGACATTAGGTTCCCAATGCTTTGGGGGAAAACATCAAAACACTTTTTATCATATCATAGAAAATGCTATATTTTTGGGAATAATGAAGAAGAATTTACTAGTTATTTAATAAACTAACACTACGAGCAGTATATACACCATGTAACAATTCCATCTTGTGACAAGATGTCTCGCATAAAGGCAATATTCACTGGGGGCCGCCACTGGCCGAGATTAAATTTTCAATTATAGCTGACGATGTACAAGAGGTCAGACCGACGTATAGTATATAAATATCCTATACTATATACAGCTACGAATCATATTTCTCTAGTGTCCTTTTACATACAAGTATTTTTTAAAAGATTTTTCTGCTAGCCTTAAGCACCGACTGTTTTTTTTTCCAATTTTTGATTATATATATCGCAGCTAAACAATTTTCCTCTTCTTGATTTATTCCTTCAATAGCAGTTGCGAGTAAACAACAGTAATAAAGAGAGTGATTGATTTTGTTTACAATACTAAAGCAAAGGTATGAATTGTAAGAAATTGAACTTTTATATTTGTTTTGTGTATGTAACGTGGAGTAACTTCGTGGTGTTTTTTTTAGCTTCTACTGGTACATCCTGTACAACACAGAGTAGGTCGAGGGAACCTGGGAACCTATTGTTAGGACACTCTTTTTCATACTCAACACGTAATGCGTACAGTATTCGGTGGAAAGTGGGGAACGGAAGTGTCTTAATGAGAACGGAGTGTCTTAACATCAGGTCTGCATCTGCCTATGCTATATGCAGTATACAGTGTTAACCTAAGATAAAATATTTGTATCTATATAAAATATTTGTCTCGATTCAAGGCAATCCGTTGTGATATTAGGTATTCTCTACCTGTTTACTTCATAAAAAAGCTAATAAATTTTTTGAAACATAGAAAAAGAAACATATTCAATAATATTTTTTAGAAACAAGAAGCATCTAAAAGAAAAACGTCTTAACGTAAATCTAACACGAGAGCACTTTGTTTAACGCAGAGAACGCTGTCGAGGTCTTTAATAAGTAACTAAGGTCTAGTGCTCACTCACGTTTTATTCGCAGCGGCAAAATGTTTCTGCAAAAATTTATAATTGTTTGTGTTTTGTTTATGACTCTTTGTGAGCTTTCACAAGCAAGATATTCTTATGTTATTTGCATTTTTTTTTATTTAAAATGGTAACAAACTAATTTGAATTAATATATCCTACATTGTGGATAAATGCCACAGTCATATATATATATATATTGATAATATTAATTACTTATCAGAACTTATTTTTTTCACTTTTGTAATATAATATCAAAGTGCCATTTTTATGATGTTTTAGCCATATTTTCACACGTCTAAGGTTATATAAACATCAATAAAACACTAATCCAAACTAATATTTATTATTAGCTTGAATAATAAAAATACATGATGCTTAAAAATCCAAAACACACAACCTCTACACGAGGTGGCAGATCAATATGAAATATTAATGTAATATGATTTCGTATTCAATCCCTCGGGACGTGATCGCTGCCTACAAACTGTCGCTGTGAGTCGCTACGTGTGCACCTCGCTGGGGAATGTCCGCTCGGAAATTAGGTCACAATGCTCGACGATTCGGTCAAATGCCTGTGAAAGTAGTTTCCGATGCCAATTTTAGTGCCCAAATATATTATTGGAGATTAAATTTTTATATAGAAAAACCTTTTTGAGTTTTGTTTTTTTAATATATTATATAAATGAATATTATTGTTGAAACAGAAATTTTAAAATTATGAAGTGTAATTAGAGATTTGTGTGGAATTATTAAATTAATTTCTGATTAATGTTGTATTAATTGTTTTTTTAGCTTCACATTGTATCCATCAACCATCCAACGCAAAGGAAACCTAATGTTGAGACATTCCGTTCTCCATTTTCCGCCGAATTCTGGAGGCATTGCGTGTTCCTCTATATGGAAATAATTGATTTATTATAACAATAATTATAATTACTACAATAATAAAATTATTTCCTTATAGTATGTGCCTAAGTATAAAATATTATAAAAAAGAGGCTGTCATGGTATACACAGTGGGACAGATTCAAATCCTACAGGGGGATTAATTACTTTCATTTCCTCGTTGTGGTAAATTGTTACCAGCTTTGTATTGACTAAGCTCGGTGTTCAATATCTAAAAAAAACAGAGAAAAGTCACGAACAAAGTGCCTTAACACTTACCATAAATTCCCTCTGCTTACTCTACTATATACGGGATAAAGCGTGAAGTTGCATTTTGGTTAATCTAAAAATATATACAAAAAAATTACAAAACCACACATTTTAAAACACCTTTACAAATAAACACCAAATTGGCATTTCACGGTCGATTTCTTATACTCATCTCTCAAAAGAAGTGAGCGCTGACAAAACGCCGCCAGTCACATCACGTGTGCACCTCGCCGCACCGCCTAGGGAATGCCCGCCGCGAAATTGGGTCACGGTGGTCGAGGTCACGACGCGAATCGAGACATTTATCATTTTTTGCAAACTTTCCCTCTGTTTATTTAGTTTTTTTTACATGCATACATTCTATTTAGTGATAAATTATAGTGATTAATATTGTTTTTATAGTTATTCTGAGTGTGAACACGACAGTTCTGGGCTTAATATCTACAGCCATAAGTCCAACAAGTGGAAAATGAGGAATGGAATTTCTCAACACTAGGTTAACACTGCCTGCACAGCCATAGATAAAGCGTGAGGCTACAAGATTACTAGCTATTTAACAAATTTCATACTAAAAAATATTAAGAATTTTAAAGAATATCAAGTCACTCTGTACAAGATTATATTATTAACAATATTCTCCATTATACAATTTCTATTTCGGAGTAATCCTTTGTGTCAAATTCGTTTATTGAATTCAGTCATTACACGCGCTGTGGGATTAACGACCTTTCTTAATCGGACCGTTTATCTTTAATTGACAAACTCTCCAAATTTCGTGAAAGAGGAATTCTTCCAAAGATACAACGAAGTTATTTTAATGACTTCTTTTAAAGTTGTTTTGTAAAATATAGCTAATTAGACAAATAGAACGTTACGACGTAGTAGTACTTCTGGTTATAAACGTGATAGTTGGGGAAAAGTTAAGCTCGTAACACGCAATGTCTCATAAAATGGGAGGTGCTGCCTACCCTGATATATGCAGGATACAGCATAAAGCTGAAATAAATAAATAAAAGTAGAATCGTCAAAGGAATCTGGGAAAATTATATATACAAATATTTACAAATGTTATCTTTCAAGACTAATTCATTAGTTCTTTTATAAGTTTTACTTTTCTTTAGTACAAATTCTAAAAAGGTACATAAAGTTTCTAATACCTTGAAAATATAAATAAAATATACCTTATATAATTTTTTATATAACATATTTTTATAAATTACAATATATAGTCAAACTTATTCTTGACTCAAACAATTCGTGTCAGCAACAAAAATCTCTATTTTATTATTTAGAGATTCCTTCAAAGGAATAATGCATACAAACGTAAAAGACATTTTTCGGTGTGGTCAAAGAGTTTGCAAAATAAATCAGTTGAATGAAATAAAGAAATAAACTTTGCTACGCTAGTTCCACAGTTTATTTTCTTATTCCTAACTTTGGATTTGTTTATTATTTTAAAATAGATATAGTATTCGTTTTAATGTTTTTAATTTAACTTTACAATTTGTGCCATTTATCTATGGAAAAATATTAAATATTAAATATTTAATTCCTTTTTTTTATTTTCAATTAAAAAAATATACTTTCTTATATTATTCTAGATAAGTTTCTTAAATGAACTTTACCGAATTTAATCTTAATTTGAAATAGTTTAATGAACTAATAATGTTAATATATCTTTTTTTTAGAAACTTAAAAAAATGCTAACTGAAATTGATTTGTGTCAATATTATTAGATATAAGAATTTAATTATTATATATAAGAATATTTAAAGATTTTTTTATAAAAAATATCAACATTTATTAAATAAAACGAAAAATTAGATTTCATTTGAAATAAAGTTCTTAACAAGCATGTTTGTGAAATCTCATAATCGCTACGAGGTCTACGAAAACCGTAGCACGTAACACGTAGCACCTCGACTACGCCGCCTACATTGCACTTCTAATACGATTCAGGTCATTCACATAACACATTTACGTGAGCTAAAGTTTAAATTTACTTGGGTTTTTCTCTTGTTTGACAGTTAAAGTGAATTTAATTGAAAAACTTTCATATAGTGGGAAAGCTTTTGCCTCTAGGTTATTATTAAAATAATATTGATTATTTGTGATATAATAAAATCTTTATTATTTTATTTATTTTTATATATTTTTCGCATATAGAGAGCATTAGCATCTTAGTAGTCATTAAAAATGAACGAACATTAACTGCGTTTTGTCTGACTTGTTTGTTTCCCGGAAAAAAAAAAACTTTCTATTTGTTTTTGATGGAAATCTAGTATTTGTAGGCCCCAAAAAACATAAAGCTTAGCTTTAGCGGATCTCAACACCGCGCACAAATAACAATTTGTTCCCTCGAGTAGCTATCGAACCCACAACTATCGCGTTAATAATTATATTTAACCATTTACTTCTATTACAATACATTTTGAAAAAAATTTTTCAGATAATATTAGCTTGATCGATCTTGACAGCACAACACGACACGCCGACCCAATTTCCGCCTCAAAATATTCCATTCATATTCTCTATTTATATAATATTTTATTTAAAAATCCTATTGAAAGATGCAAAGTTCTTTAATATTATAAAAGTATGTCACACTGAATGTGTCGAAATATTCATAGAGGTACACCTACATACGTATGTAAAAAGACAGCAACTCTACTGATATTCTTTGTACTGCTTTTTTTACTTTCAATCTGTATTCCCCATATATATGTATAGTAGGACGGCAGAGAGAATCTATTGTTAAGACATTCCATTACCTATTTTCCGTTTAACTTTCGAGACATTGCTTGTTGAATGGCGAAACTCAACGCAGCGCTACGATTTGTTACCATTTCTTGTGGGAATCGAACCCGCAAACGTCGCGTTTATAGACAGACGTTGTGGCGTTGACAGCCTTCACGTATTACATGCTTTTTTTACAATATTTGAGCATATTTTTATCCGGGCGAATGCTCTCAATCGATCTTTGACATCGTAACGTGACACACCGACCTAATTTCACTAATATAGCTACTGCTAAATCATATATTAATTTTATAGTACAAGTTATATTAAAAAAAATAACCTTGAAAAAGTATCTGTAGATTTTGGATTCAAATTTCCGATTAAGACTATATTTACATATATTATTGTACTAGTAGCCATAGCCATGTCATACAAAATGTTCAAATAAATAATGTTGTACCGACTTATCAACTATATTATTGTTAAATTTCTTCTAAATCCGTTTAGTAGTTTTTGCGTAAAAATGAAACAAACATCCATCTTTACAAACTTGCACAATTATACTATTAGACGACTGTTCTAAACTGCCAACGCCCCGGTAATCCCGCTCCGGTAGACAGTGTGGTGTTTAAATAAAGGAAAAACGAAAGTAAACTACACTCTCGGCCTCTTTCTTTCTATGATTTCTTTTCCAAAAAAGGATCTAACTTAATTTATAGCATCACTAAAATAAATATTTCTAATTCATATTTTTTTCAATATTCCTTAAAAGCATTTTTATAATAGATCCAATTATTTTTAATATTTCATCATAGTACTGAAAGAACAAACATTGCTTTGAAAGCAGAAATTGTTTGAAATTTCCCTACTATTTAGCTAGCATTTTCGACTTTAAT
Source organism: Heliconius melpomene rosina (assembly GCF_056956725.1). NCBI lineage: Eukaryota > Metazoa > Arthropoda > Insecta > Lepidoptera > Nymphalidae > Heliconius > Heliconius melpomene. The sequence goes on along the minus strand of NC_140406.1, from coordinate 9,492,719 downwards.
ATTATATAATAAGATTCATTTTCCTACAGCGAGATATGAATTGTGTACACTGGTTCGTACTGTCACTGTAACCTAATTGTAAACTATTTATTAGCTAATAAAGTTTCATTTTGCATTTCATATACATTATCTTAATTTGATTTTGCATTTTATAAAGTATTTATCTTTGATTTTGTTAACTCAAAAAGATTGTTGAAATATGTCTATTTATGTCATTCAAATATGTATGTTTAAGTAAGCATACATAGATTATAGGCAATATCGTAGGTTCTTATCCTATTTATAATATTTTTATTTGTTCCGAGGGTAGCGTTTTAGCAGACTTTTAAAATACAGTGGCAAATAGAGAATAAAGTGTTGTTACAGAAGAGAGGGTAAGCTATTGAAAGACTCAGTCTACTCATTTTTTTTTGAAAAAGACCAACTAGAATCACTAAGAGTATGAAATTTTTACCTATAAAAGTAAATTGTCTATAAAATTTTATACCCTGAGTTAGAGCTATAAACAATACAAAGTTCTGTTGACTTTGAGAACAGGATATGTCAATCTTACGTGGCATGACTATACAATATAGTATGGACAATAGAAGTCCCTAGTATTCTTGATTATTATGCTTCAGAATAGAGATGGACTCAATAGTTTCTTTTTATTGTGTTTCCTTATTTTGTGTCAAATGTCAGTTCAATGTCAGTCAGAGGCCAGTTATGGCGTAGGGGACTACGAATACGACTTTAAATATGATAGGTTATGAAGGAAATGAAATATTTAATGACTTTAACGAAAATGTTTTAATGTCTCTGTCTACCTTTTTATATTCGGAATAAAATCTAATAAATTGTGTGTGATTTTTATGAATTTTTAAAACTACTATAGTACTCTGTTATTTTTATATGACAATGATGAATATTATACCATCGAAAGTTAGGAAATGTATGTATATACTAATTATAGTATGTATGTACATATTAATGTACATACACACAATATTAGATAGGTTGAAATGACAGCAATGCAAGTTATGCAGACCGATAGTGACATGCCGTTTGAATGCCATTCGTGTTGGTATGTAATCGTGTCAAATTTCTTAACAGAAGGAGCTTTTGCATGCACATTTTTCTTTAACTACCTGCAATTGGTAAAAAAATCCTACATACCTAGTTGGTCGTGAGTTTGATTCCTACTAGTGGATAGAAACACGGTGTTTAATTCCGTTTAATGTCTTTGAAATGAACGAAAAGTAGCTTAATATTATAAAAGATTTGTAAAAAACATAGGAGGATGGGCAAGCAGATGGAAATTGTGTTGAGACACTCTGTTCCCCACGCACCATCCAATTTTCAAAACATTGCGTGTTGACTGGCGAGACTCAACGCCGCGCTTTTCTACCAGAACGGGAAAATGAATATAATAAAATATAATCATATTTAATTATTTTAGTTTTCTCGATATATAAAAATAATTAAAAAATTACAACAATATTATAAGGTTTAAAATAAATAAAAGCAGAGTTAAATTAAAATCTCTCGTCATTCTGATTTAATATTTCATATTGGAATATCGTAAACTACTATTGAATACAGATTTTTATAAATAATTTTTACTCCGAATGCATATTATAATGAACGACACTACAAACGGGAGGTGAAATATTATATGAAAATGAAATGAAAACTAGAATATGGGAGAATGTTTGAATTTTGGACAATAATATCTCTTTATATAGTTGTTACTATAGAAATATAGCTATAATTTCGCTTCCGGTTAAACCTAATGTCAAGTCATTCTGTTGTTTTTATTTCTCATTTGATATTCTTGGCCAAATTTAACGCCACGATTTGTCTCGCTATAAAAGTTTGTTTTTTAAACATTTTACACTAAACTACGGACGCGCTTATAATGATAAATATAAGCAATGGCTTATAGCATTTTCTTCATAAAGCCACCTTTCACCATAGTAACTTTAGGACTTTCAATCTACCAACAAAAGGTTAAAACGGGAAATAGCGAAAAACTCATAATCGTGTAATCTACGCGGACGAATCCGCGATTAGAATGCTAGTATATATGCATATCTGAAGTCGTTGCTCTATTTTTGTCTGTTGAGGCACGGGAGCAGTACCTATAAAATTTAGCTGTGTAGGCTGCCAGTGACATGAGGTGACCCTAATTTCTGTTAGGCCTACTTTCCAGTAAATATCAAATGAGCTGCAAATGAGCTATTAAAATAACATATTATAAATGGCTTTTCTTAGCTTGGTCTTGTTTATTTTTTTTGTAGCCTGTAAAAGGACAAGCAAAAGGAATATTGTTGTGACCTATTTTTTAAAATATTGTGTATTGACTGGCGGAATTCAACGCCGTTGTCACGTTTTGTTACCATGGCGAGAAAGTGAAAATAATTCAAAAATTACTAAAAACAGAAATTATCTAAATGGATCTCTAAACCAAACATTTCACATTAATTTCCTTAGAACAAATAAAATTCTTGTCGAAACCCACACTCAGCTGAGTGATGTTTGAAAAGAAAGCAAAAACAAACCCGCTTGGAACACAAAGACAATTTATGCAGTATAAAACCCTTGTAAAAAAGTTACATTTGTAACACAAACTGAACGTCAGTTATTTGTTAAGATTGTATAATTTAGTGTTTATTTTCATATTTTGTGTGTATTCTATTTGATGAAGTTTAGTGGCTAGTTACTTTTAAAATTGCAGTAGAGATTATTCATTCAGTACCTATTAAATATATATTTATATATAATATATATAAGAAAATGAAAATGAAAAACGATTTGTTCTCATTGTACATTAGGTAAAATTTGGATGTTTGTGAGCAAAAGACACTGCTTACCACCGTCCGCAAATTATTATGAGACATGCGTTGAGCGATGGAACTCTACGCCGTTCTTTGTTTTGTTATCAGAGCGAGGAAATCAAAATAATTAATTTCCTTCAATGGGAACTGAACCACCTTGGGGAACGAATGGACATAAAAACGTATAAATCCAAAATATCCAAATAAGTTACAACTTCTCATATCTTAAACTAAGTAATTAGATTGCATTTCACAAGTACTATTTTCATTTTGCTCTCTATGCTAGGAAGACAAGGCGCAGCGCTCAGTTCTGCCTCTCAACACGCAATGTCTCGAAATATGTATTGTGCATGAAGAACGGAGTGTCCCTCCCTTCTTTACCTTCTGCTAACTCTGCTGTTTGCGGATTTTCATTGTAAATAGTAGGATCAAAATTAGTATAGAATAACCACTATCCAATTTTAATTTTCATAGAATCATATATATATATATTTCATAAATGTATATAAACTAAAAACAAAAGAAAACAATTTTAATCATCAAAATATACAAGAAAAATTATATCTGGATCTCGATCTCAATAACGGTCCAGCCCACGTCCGCGTCGTATATAAAGGATGTTCTTTTATTACGAATTAAATGAAAGCATTGTTCATTTGACTCTCACAAAGGATTATTATCTTAAATGTAAAATGGTTGAATTGCACAATCTATATATATAAAAGGACTTGTCCTCACTGACTGAGGTAAGACGCGCGCACGGCCGTAACCGCTGTGCGTAGAAACGTGGAATTTGGACAGATGTTTACTTTCATAATCTGGACATCCACTAAGAAGGGATTTTGAAAAATTTTAAGCCTAAATGGGTGAAATAGGGGTTCAAAGTTTATATGGAAAAAAAATTAAATCGGCACCGATTTTTATAAAATTTTAAATTTAGATTTTTAAAAGTATTTAATTGAACACGTGTTTCATCGTTTTCTAGAATTTTCCCCCTAAAGGTGCAAATAAGGGGTTGAAAGTTTGTATAGATTTTTTTTTAAATCGTCACCAATTTTTATAAAATTTGAAATTCAGACTCTTAAAAGTATTTAATTGAACACATGTTTCATGGTTTGTATGGAAAAATCTTTAAAACGCCACCGATTATTATAAAATTTGAAATTTAGACTCTTAAAAATATTTAATTGAACATATGTTTCGTGGTTTATTAGAATTCACCCCTAAATAAGCAAGGGAAGCTGCGCGCGTCCGCTAGTTGAAATATATTAGAACTTAGGGGATCAAATGTTATTATTTATTCAATTTTTTCGTATCTCCTATTAGAAATTAATAATATAACATACATATGCACCACTTTAAAGACCATCAAAGCGCAACGGCAAACCGTCAGATCACAGATTGTAGGTGCGATTCGAATTCGTTCGAAGTAATTATTTTCATTTCCTCTTTGTACTTAAAAGATAAAGCGCTATGTTGAGTTCCCCCACTGAACACACATATCTAGAAATTTGTGTAGAAAGTGAGAAATAGTGTCTTAACACAACTTTCTCTCTGCTTACTACTACTATTATACGCGGGGTACACCGGGAAGTCATGTGCCTCTGCACTACGACCGGCCCGCTTTTCGTATTATAATAACTTATTTATTCCTTTAAGTACGTAGAGAGAAAACAAAACAAGTAATAAAATCTATACTCAAAGCGAAATAAATATTGAAACTGTCGAAAACTATTAAAAAACTCAATCTCATGATATTTCTTACGTTAGCCACAAAGGCAGTGGCTGGCAAGCGGCCAACTTCGCCTTATAATTAATTATGGTTCGCACTACAGCATCTGAACCGACTAATGTAATTGCACTATATAGCCCTAATAAAATGAACTATGATAAAGCTATTATTGAATTTAAAAATTAAATATGATTTAAGAAATAGTTGAACTCGTCATAGTACATTGCTACAGCGTCTGATTGTAAATATGGTGGTTGGGAGTTCGATTTCGTCTTGGGTGAATGATTTATTTTAAAAGAAATCATTGGATTCGAATCCAACAAGTCTGTAAAGTATAACAATTCTCTACTTCACCATGATGTCGTCTTTAATTACATAGACGATATCTAAGCTTTCTCTTTTCTCTTTTTCCCGCAGCAGAATAGACAGAGACAACGAAGTGTCAATATTATCTATTGTTTACTTTCTGCCCGATTTTGATATTGCATATTGAGTCTTGGTGGGACGGGAAGGAATGGGTGGTAATGGAGTGGGGATCGAAGGCAATTTGTGTTGAGTAGTGAAATTCAACGCCCCGTTTTGCCTTTATGAAAATAATTCATTCGCCCGAGTGGAAATTGAATCCACACCAACCCACAGTCCCACGAATGTACAGCTTGAGCTGTACAATCATATTGAAAATGTAATATATTCAGTAAGCACACGCTAACACACATGTAGTGTAATATAGAGCAAAAGTAAGCAGGCAGCGTGCTATGAATGGGGTGAAGCAATTTCGGCCTTAATTATGAATTTCTGCGGTCGCATACTACTATAGTGGTATATGTTGGTTAAAACTTACATTTCAAGTATATTATCTTATAAATTTCACTTATAACGCCTTATTATTTGTGTGGATATCTTTTGAAATATAATTCTAGAACTCAATGAAACCACTTTTGCTATATATGAGCATGAGCTTTATCCTGAATACAGCAACAACAACAGAGGTCTGGCTGTAAACGCGATTGTTATGGATGTGATCTCCTCTCCAGAAAGATCCTCGCTCCTGGCAGACAAAGCCCAGCGTTGAGTTCCACTTTACACTTGTATTGAATTCGGACCGAAAGGAGGCTAGGGGTTAAAACCATCGTTCGATACATAATATATCCTCGTAATAAAGAGCTACGTTATAAACCTCGTGTTTGTCGAAACCGACTCGTTGTTTGATGATGAATTTTAGAAAAGCTGTGAAGCTTGGCACTGGAAATTTATTAAATTCTTTAGGAGATATTGATTTATTTTATATGCAATATTGCGGCATTTTGTGATCAGGATAGTAAAATATCACTAGCCAAGTCAGTGATAATGTTCACGGCAATTCAACTTTCTAAGTTTTAGTTTACGTTTTAAGTAAAATTCTAGAATCAATCAATCAATTTGCACCACTGCCACGACTCGTCGACCGTACTGTAATTACTAATGTAATAATACTATGTACGACAAAAGTACAATGAAGTGAAGTGACTAGTAGTAGTATTCAGAAGTGTCTTAATGGGGAACGGAGTATCTTAACACTAGGGCCCATCTTTCCTCCGTTTACCTTGTTGAGTGCGGGATACACCGTGAAAATAAAAATAAATAGAAAAATAATTAAATTCAGCACGCTAGAACATTAACATATCACAAATTCTATGTTGATATTTAAGTTGTTTCCATTTGTTCCAGACGGATCCGCTCTCGGTCGGCGAACGAGCCGCGGCGGATCGGGGGCCGCGGGCTCGAGTTGACGTCATGCTCATCGCTTTCAACCAATCAGCCAACCTGTCTGACCTGGCGCTCGGCCCCGACCTACCAGCCAGCCCCTTCAGCCTCGCCCAAAAGATCGTCATCGCAATCATCGCCAGCGTCCTATCAGTTCTCACCGTCGTCGGAAATTCCATGGTCATGATAAGCTTCAAGATTGACAAACAATTGCAAACCATAAGCAACTACTTCCTGTTCTCCTTAGCAGTCGCGGATTTCGCAGTCGGATTGATATCCATGCCGTTGTTCGCCATGTTCACTATTTACGGGTACTGGCCGCTGGGGCCGCATATCTGCGATACCTGGCTGGCTTTGGACTATCTAGCATCCAATGCATCGGTTCTCAACCTCCTAATTATAAGTTTTGATAGGTATTTTAGTGTGACACGCCCGCTCACGTACAGGGCTAAGAGGACTACACGTCGCGCGACGGTCATGATCGGCGGCGCGTGGGGCTTCAGCCTAGTGTTGTGGCCGCCGTGGATATATGCGTGGCCGTACATAGACGGCGAGAGGAAAGTGCCCCCCAACGAGTGTTATATCCAATTCATAGAGACCAATCAGTTTATTACTTTCGGGACGGCCATTGCTGCGTTTTATGTGCCAGTGACAGTTATGTGTATATTGTATTACAAGATTTGGAGGGAGACGAAGAAAAGACAAAAAGACCTGCCCAACCTACAAGGGGGGAAGAAGCATGATTCATCGAAGAGATCGAATTCTAGGTAAGTTATCTTGTAAAACTTATGTCATAAATAGACAAGCTCACTAACTCCAAGTTTCTCGAGTCTAAAAATCACTGCTTTTATTTTTATTGATCCCGAACTTTCCCAGATTTACCAAACTTAATAGTAGACGAGCAGAATCATTACTTACAATCTGCAACTTTGGAAATGGCCACAAAAACTTTTACTATAATTCTGTTTGCGTCTCTCAACCCCGACACTCTAGTTTGTGTTTTATATCAATTTATATTAAGGTCTCTTTTCAGCTGTAGCGTTTCTAAATTTTGAGCACCCGTAACGCCCAAACCATGTAAAAGCTCATCGACGATAGTTTTTCTTGGGGCTCGTTCCTAAATGGTGGTAATAACTTCTATATACAATATTAATAATATGAACAAAATCAAAGAGTTTTTCTTATTTATTTAGTAAAACATAACTTTTTTTTTTTTGAATAGCAAGTTACTACGTTATCATTTATTTAGACTTATTTATTATACGAATTAATTATTAATTACAAATTAATTTAAGTAGGTTCGCCTGCAGTCGACATATTTAAACAGCGTCACAATTGCCTTGAAAATTTTTTTTTATTGTATAAACGAAACAAATAGGTAGGTATATGAGATTTTAAATATAATTTTGCGAACATGAAAATAGTCTCTTTGATATGATAATTGGATCTGTCCAATCGTCAGAATCGACGTAGATAATGGAACTCCATTTGTTACAGTATCGATGAATATTCAGTAACAGATGGAACAATAACAGTGGGTAATTAATGATAATAGTTGTGTTTATATATATATATATATATATATATATATATATAAGATATTTCAAGTTTATTTTCCATCAAAAAGCCGTGTTGTGTTACATTCATATATCAGTCATTTATTATACCTATTTCTTATATAGAATTCTATTATAAAAAGAAGTAGTTTTGTTTGATATGACTTCTTAAGAGAGAGTTAATAAAAGTATGTGTAATGATGCAAATGATTCTAATAACATCTAACCATTTAAATTAGTTTCATGCTGTATCCCGCACCCAGCAGTAGGCAGAGTGTTAAAACACTCTGTTCCCCACTTTCTGATGAATTCTGGACGCTGAGAGGCATAACTCAATGCCGCGCTCTGCCTCGACACCAGAGCGAAGAAATGGAAATGAAAATAATAGTATAGATACCCCACTAAATTGCTCAAGGAAACCTTGTTTTTAAGCTTCACGCTGAATCCCGCATAAAACAGAGAGGAAACCTACTATTAAAGCACTTCGTTTCTCATGCTATCACCTAATTTCCAAGAGTGGCTGAACTCTACGCCACGTTTTGTTTTTTACCAGAATGAGGAAATAAAAATAATTCATTCCCTTAAGCGGGAATTGAACCTACATAGTCTCGTTTACAGACTCACAAGAAAATTCTGCTATAGTCATTTAAAATCTATTATTTGTACCTACTCCTACTACAATAGTTTTTATTCAAATAACCTCTTCAGTTCAACGTAACTTTGAAGGACATCCATTTATTACATTATGCATTATCACGTATTCCATTTGAATATCCGTTCACTGAGAAGCTTTAATTCTTAAGAGATTTAGAATTTTAGTAAAGAATTTACATTCAAGGAATTAACATTAGAGAAAGTTCATAGTTTAGTTAATAGCTATCTATATAATCGTTATATATAAAATTCTCCTGTTACTTAGTGACTGACAGACAATGCAGAGACGATTATATTTAATTTATTTCCAATTACCTAGTCTGGTAGAAAAAACGCGGCGTTGAGTTACGTCACTCAACACGGAATGTGTCAAAAATAAAGAAGAAAGAAGAGAAGTGGGGAACGGAGTGTCTTAACACCAAGTTCTCTATGCCTACTCTGCTCTACGGAAAAAAGGATGAAACTTCTATTTTATGTTATCTAAATATAACAATCTAAAACGAAGATAGCATAAACACGCCGCGATTACCCCGTAGAAGGTATAAACGACAAATTCCCAAACGGCCATCTTTTACCTCACGTATCTAATAAAAATACCTATAGCGTGAGTGCTCTTAAAAATTTCAGCGCCTTCGCGTATTTAGGTTGCTTTCACATGAAGAGTTAGTTTTTTTATATTATTTATTTTCTATAATGTATAAGTGACGGTTACGGATTCCCACATAGTGAAGTGAATTATGTATATTCATAAAATACAACATCTGAATAATAAGAGTTACTCTATTGTGTTGTTTTAATAAACTGAAATAGATCTTTACAATATGAAATAATTCAATTAGTTAGAAAAAAATTAATAAATCATCAGTTACTGAAAAAGATTATAAAATTTTATTTAATGCTACATTTAAAAACAGCCTTATTTCCCTTATCACCCTTCGAAACCCCCCACTGCTCCTTACATTGGAACACATTACTCGGAGACACAAAGATTTACGCTACGTTTGATACTTTATTTAGCACATGAGCTTTAACTGTACTTGTATTATTTAAGGATCTAAGAGCCAACCTACTTTTAGAACACTCAAAATTTTGAGACATTGCGTAATGAGTAGTGGGACTCAATGCCGCGTTTTGTCTTATATCAGAGCAAGGAATAAAAATAATTCATTCCCCTTAGTAGGAATTGAACCCACAACCGTTAACACGCTCGCCTCGGCTCGATCGACGGCCTGATGAACTAAAAATGCTTTGAAAAATATATTGTATTATGTTTTTATAGTTTTAGGTCTAATAGGCAATAGATGAGAATATTTTCTGTATTTATTTAATTTATAACTTTTACCAGGGATTTGTCTCCGTGAATAAACGGAAATAACTAAGAGTTCTGTCCCCAATCTTGGAATCGAACCCACAATCGTCGCGTATATATAGAGGTTGTGAAGCAGCCGCACGACGGTCTCTACAATACAAGACAAGATTTTAATACAATTATATTATTTCCGCTTATAAAGTCGACGACAATTGCATTTCTTCTATTAAAGCACAGTATTGTGTTTTATATTGTTAACTCAATTTGCATAATTTTCCAATTAATTGTACTTAGACTATAATGGTTTGCAAGTGGATTTAATGAACATGAGTTTTAATACAATACCACTTCTATCTGCGGTTGCGTATGACAATGTGTCATGACACATTCTAAGTGCCCGAAGTAACTCAGACCACAGGTACATATTGGGCTACATTGAATAGCCCTCCAAAAATAGACAAGCCGACTTAAAATGTATTTTATTTTGTTATGCCATTGCAAGCGAGCAAAGGAAAAAAAATAATTTCCACTAAGGGGAATCGAACCCACAATCGTTGAGTTACGATCAGACTATGTCACTTTTTATGGACTTATTTTTCTAATAAAAAATATTTCGAATCAATATTCTATTTGTTAAATCGATGAACAAAAACCATGTGTTTTTGTATTAACAATTGTTGATACAAAAACACAATTAAATTTCCATTCCATTAATTTATCACTAAACAATTTCTATCTATTATAAACGTACAAAACAAAAAAAATACACAAAAAAAAATCATTTGTATTTCTTTATCAATACAAAACAATTAGAACAATAAAAATATTCTGTTCGCATTTTATATTTGATCGATACAATGAAGGCTATCGTAGCGCAGTGGCTAACGAAAACTTAATGAATGTGGGTTCATTGGGAATGAAATAAGTTTAAATATTTAGTTTCTTACTAAATTCCCCAAAATGGTTGAACAGGATTGGTTACTTTTACTAATTGGCTTGTGTGATAACTTCAATTCTACAAATAATGACTGATTTAAATATTTCTTTTTGAAACATAATTATTGTAAGTTAAAGTTTTTAATTGCTAACTTGGCTAAAGAGTAAACGCGTTGTTGAATTTCGCCACTCATTACGCAATATCTCGAAAATTAAGAGTGGGGGAATAGAATGTCATAACTCTATTTATACTGGATTTCCTCTACCTCTCCTGCTGTGCGTGAAAAAGCGTGAAGCTGAAGCGTGCTATGATAACATAGGGAACAATAATCCACTCGTATTTCGTATTTTATCTACACAATGGGAGTATTGCAGTAAGATTGATAAATAGTGAGTAGCTATCAGCTGGGGGGTATCGCCGCAAATTAATTACGTTTCAACATAGCGTTGGGATAAATAACATAATTAAGTTTAAAATTCGATCCCCTCAGAGAATCCGTTCATTAATTGTATTAGTTCTCGGAAAATATTGTTTTCTTATAGCTTCCTAAGTAAATGCTTTCTCTTGTACGTTATCTAATACAAAAAAAACTGGCTAAGTGTGAATCCAAATCGGCCACAGAGGGTTCCGTATTTATAAAATCGGGAAAAAGTTTGATGTATGTTAACCTCCTTAAATATTTATTTTATTCCATTTTTTTAGTATTTGTTAAAGCGACAACGGAAATACATCATCTATGAAATTTCAATTGTATAGCTATCTTGGTTCATCAGACATATCCTGATGACAGACAAATGAATGGATGGGCAGCGGCGTGTCAGTAATAGAGTCCGGTTTCACCTTTTGGATACGGAATCCTAAAAATGGGAACTATTTTATATAGAACTTTGTAAAATTGTAATTAATTTTTAAGCGATGAGTTCCTTATATTAGCCTCTATCTGTGTTTTCGCTTTCAAAAACTCTCACAAATAGAAATAACTAAAAGATGTGTATGTCACATTCTACACTTAGTAGAATATATAGCCTATACAATAGGTTACATAGAAACGATTAACGTCATGTAATATAGCCTTCCTGAATAAATGGACTATCCAGGACACGCAAAGAATTTTTCAATTCCAGCCAGTAGTTGCCAAGATTAGCGCGCTTAACCAAACAAATTCTTCAGCTTTATAAACATTATTAAGTAAAAGTAAAAGACAAGCGGTTTCAAACCTCATTATTAATTTTTATTTTTTACAATTTAATGATGTTGCAGTAAATATTCAACGGGCTAACTATTGTGATATAGGGAATTACGTAAAAGGTGAGGCTGTCATGGCTGCATATCGTGTATCTGTTAGTGAAGACAATCTCTGCATCTCTCTCTGGTTCGATTCCCATTTTATTTTCATTTCCTCGCTCTGGTAACAAGACAAAGAGTACCGCGAGAACGGCCTGTCTTAGTACTCCTCCTACCTACCCTGCTTATGCGGGGTACTGCTTCTTCCTCCTGGCATTAATCCCGGCTATTGCCAGGGCCTGCCCCGGGGTACTGCGTAAACCTAAAAAAAAACTCATAATCACCTAATTGGGTAATGTAAAAGTACAATGACTGTAATACGTGGAGAGTGGAGAATGGAATAAGTTATGTTTACATAACAAAAATATATATAAAATAAAACATGTCTACATTTTCTATTCCACCTTCCATTTTTATTGAATCTTTTTCTGTTTTCTGTTTCCCTTACAATCGGCTCTTAGAGGTCTTGAAAAATGTTATACCACTTAAAGTGTAAGTAGCGCAACAATGAAGTGCTAGAGTATTCTATCTAGTGGTTATTGTGTTGTAAGGTATCAACGGCACAAAAGATACTGAAAATGGCTATTTCTTCTTTAGATGTTTGTGTCTAACTAAAATACTTGTAAAATTGTTGAAAAATTTCTACTATATTCACGGTAATATATAATCTTTGTTTTGCCATTAAAATATATATTCTCAACTATTAATAATATACAGAGATAAATATAATTTACATATCGCCGTCGAAACTATGAATTCGACTGTAAGCTTATTTCAGGAGTGTATGCACTCTTTTCTTATCACTCATTCAATTCAGAATAAGAAAATCTTTAGGTATACACCACACATTAAATATGTCATATTCGTATTACAAGCAAAACCACGTTACTTTACTAGTTACACACACTCGTTCAATAAACTACTAAAAATTTACCTCCGCTACATACCTAAAAGCTACACAACCAATTTTTTCTTCCTCAATTTTCATTTCACCGCCATCTGCGTCCACGTCCATAATTTCATCCGTGTGCCGTTACGAACTGACACATTAATTTTGCCTGTTATATATATATGCTTGGTTATATTAATTGGATATTATACATATACATAGTTTATAAATTATACATTCTTGTCGTGATTGTTTCGTTAATTAATTTTGATTAAACTTTACTATCTATAATCAAGATATAGCGAAGGTTGTGGGTGACGAGACGAAAGTTAGGCGGAAAAGGGGACAGGAGCGACCTTCGTACATCAGCATATGCAGGATTTTCGAGATATTGCGTGTTGAGTAGCGGAGCTTAGCGCTGTGCTTTGCCTTGTTACTAGAGCGAAATTAAAGTAATTCATTCTCTCGAGTTGGAGCCTAAGCCGCTTTTGTCGCTCCGCTCTCGAAAAATTGGGCGAAAAGAGGAACGCAATACCCTAATACTACCTGAATTCCTGTGCGTGAAGGTGTGTTTAACTCCTATAAAAAAAATCATATTTTCAAACATTTTACAATAGTATTTGGTTTCAAAAAGTAAATTAGCATTTATATGTCACTTGATTCTTTAATGTATGACCATATTTTACTATAATTTCTTATTAAACAGAACGCTCGCTGTCTGCCTCAGATAGGCGTTGTTAGTCTCATTTTATGCAATTTACATTCCAAGCTTGATATAATGACGACTTCCTTGAAAGCTTAAATCAATTATTGAAGATTATTAAATAAGTGTATATATTATGTACTCGTATATAAAGCTTTTGTCTGTCTGTTTAAACGACTGACAGACATAAGAAACTGTTGGATTTAAAAAATTGTTTTTTTTTTTCATATAGGTAGTGTGGGGCCGTACTAGGTATTTTTGATTTTTGTACAAGAACGGAAAAAAGAGGGAATTCCAATTTAACAAATTAATGTTCATGGAATAAATTTATTTTTTAAATCTTAATAAACTGAGCTTTTACTAAAGAAAGTAAAATAGAAAAAAAAAAACCTTTGGTAATAACCAAATTTTATCTTTCGTATTTTAGTACGAAAAAAAATTATGCCATTTTTTAATACAAAAGAGATCACAAAATCGTAAATGATGATTCAAGACAATAATTAAAGTAAAAAAAGTCCTAAGTAGGTGAAGGAGAACGTCCTTAATAGGCAATTACTTTTATTTCTTTTTTTATAGAAGGTTATTTCAGGTGACTTCATCAATGGCTGGCGTAAAAAAGGTTTTATGGCAGTTTTAAAACCATGGTTCCAAGTTTATTGGTGGTGTCGGTTTGTCTGTCATGCTTTATGGTTTATAAGATAATTTCTTTTCTATTAATTTAAATATGTTTCTGTTTTTCTTTTTATTATGCTTGTATCTGCTTCACACTGTATCCTTCACATAGGTATAGGATATGCGGAGGGAATCCATTATTTGAAACTGTCGTGGAGCAGGGGGGTAAACAATTCTTTGCTCTGGTGACGAGGCAAAGCAAGGCGTTAAGTTCTGCCACTCAACAATACGTCCAGAATTCGGTGGAATATGGGGAAAGGAAGTATCTTAATTTTAATTGTATAAATTTTTTTATACATAACTACTTTGGATCTCCATCTTAGGTATTTATATTTTTTTTATTGTTATTTTATGTTGACACCATCGTTGTGGCGCCGTGGGATTGGAAAACTTCTTTTCATTTCTCTGATATACGAAGCGTAGCGTTGAGTTCTGCAACCTCTCGAAAATTTGGCAGTGCACAGAGACTTTAGTCTCGTAACACTAGGTTTCTCTGTCCCCAGTACCCTGCTACTCGTAGAAGCGTGAACATGTTTTTATTGTTATTTTTCATTTGTTAATGAAAAGTCCTCAATTAAACTCTCAAACGCCCGCAACAATGACCACTTGACTTTTCAAAGATGCATCGGGTGCAAAAATCTATTATCAAGGTCTACGCTACTTCCTCTATAGTATATTTATATAAAAACAGAAATAAATGCTATAAAATTTAAATTTGTTATAACAGTTTTGAATATAAGAGACCTTATTGCAATACAAAAGGAGTTCTTGGTTCGATTCTTTCTTGAGACATTTATACACTAATTAGTATTTTATTAGGATAGGTCAAACGCTTTGTATATTACGGTTAGTCATAAGTAAATTACAGATTGACAAAATATAGCTTAATTAATTTTAAAAATTATGTATTATAGTTTCAAACAGATTTTTAAATTGTTTTAATGTTATATAAAAAAATAGTACTTATAATATTTATTTATTCAAATTATAAATGTGAATAGATGGATGTTTGTCCCACTTTTACACAAAAACTACTGAACGGAATAGATAAACTTTACAGTCATAATAAATGTATAATTAAGCTATAATATAACAATAAGTTTAAACGGGCGAAGCTGCGTATGGATCGATAGTTATATATAAATAAATAGAAGAAGAAAATCCGTATAGAGCGTGTGCGGCAACAATGCATCTGAGCCCAAAACTTCGGAAGTCTTACAAGTGGGAGTTAGATCGAGTTTAAAATTCAGACTAAACTTGGGGTAACTTATATGGATAGTTCACCAGATGGTGTTAAATCTTCTTCAACTACAGAATTACTAAATTAATAGAAAATAAGCGTAAGTACAATGGATACTAATATGATTACAATATAAATAAGTCAAAACAAGCGTATAAGAATTTAGACGTAGCTTAAGAACGTATGGCTTGGTGGTCAAGTCCTTTTTTTAACACAGTAAATACAAGTAAGTAACACAGTGATACATAAATTGAAATAAATATTTACTGAGAATTTTAGAAAGATCGCTCTTTTCTTTTTGCTTAATTTTTGCTAAATTATCAGGTGACGGGTGGCGGAACCTACACCCGCACTTTGTCACATACATATCCTAACTACGTATTTATACGATACTACATAGCCGGGTAGGCAAATAAACCTGTGAACTTAGACACTCCGTTCCCGTTATGACACTTCCGTTCCTCACTTTACGATACTACGATTTCCGTATTCTATTTATAATTGTGTAAAAAAGAAGCTTCACGCTTATACCCAGCATAGCAGTGTAGGCAAGAGCGAGAGCCTAGTGTTAAGACACTCCGTAGCCTACTTTTCACCCAATTTTTGAGACATTACGAGTCGAGCGACAGAACTCAACAGCGCGTGTTGTCATGTTACCAGAGCAAGGAAATGAAAATAATTTATTTCCTGGGATGGAAATTGAACACACAACTGTCATATTTCCAGTCTGACACTGTGCCGCTGCACTATGACCGCCTGTTTTTGTATAAAATATGTAATACGAGAAAAACCAGCTAAAAAAATCGGCATCGTTCAATTAAGATCGATTCTGTTGATGATGGATATCATGTTATGTTGAAAGTCTTGAAGCGTTGCCAATAATTTTTCAGTTAGTAAAACCTTTCTATATTTATTAGTTTTTGTATAGAACAGTTTTTCCCTTACGAAAAATGTTTATTTTTTTTAAACTTGGTGTCATTCCGCTCTTCGCTTTCGTCCCGAATTTGAGACATTGCGTGTCGATTGCAATAAAAAATCCATTTTTTTAACTTCACGCTGTATCATGCATAAAGAAGGAACTTAGTGTTAAGACACTACATTCTCCACCTTCTTGTCTTGTTACAAGGGTGGAGAAATGAAAATTAATCATTCCCAAATTGGGAATCGAACACACAACGTCGCGCTTACAATATACAACATAATATTTAATGTTAGTAATATCATAAGTATTTCCTTGCTCTCACAAAGTTGAGTTCTATTATTCGAAAGCATTTTTCCTAGATAGATTTGTGTAGGCAAAGAAAATATGGCAAAACATAATATTAACATCACGTGCTTGACTCTGAGACTGTTAAAGAAAATATGATGAATATACAAGCTATGTACGAAGTGAGATATTTGTTGAAGCAGGTGTTTATCACCAGTTTCCTGGAGGATCTTACCTCTCTAACTAGACGGAGAGGTAATCTAGTGTTAAAATATTCCATTCTCCACCGCCCAATTTTCAAATATTTATTAATAGTGGAATTCAACACCGTGCTTTGTCTTTTTACCAGATCGAGAAAATGACTCATTCCTCTGACTGAAAATCGAACGTACAACCGTCAAACGATGTACCGCTGAGCTACGACAGTCCCTATATAAAAATAATGTAAATTACATAAATATGATTTATAATAAGAATAAAAGTAAAACTATGATGTTGACCTAATAAAGATTATATATAATTATTATATATGAAATAGAGCTTATCTTTTATCGTTGAAGCTTCCAGGCCCCTTCACTGCTACCCTCTTGGAGATAACAAATATATAGATACTACTTACGATATTCTATAAAAAGAAACTTCTTCTTGTTTTTCTTTTTCAGTTATACTAGTTGTTGCCTGCAATTAAATGCAAAATTCCATTTTTCCCGTTCGTTCATCCCCTCTTACTGTTCCTATATCTATATACCTCCTAATCTGCCTAATCGTCGGAACAGGTAAATCATTAAAGGTATGGCAAGTGCATTGTCTTTCAGCCACTCTGTAACGGAAGAATATTTTTAATATTTAAATATGTTATAGATCAAAACAGCTAAAAATGTAATTAATATAGCTATTACGCTTTATATTTAAATACTATTATTTATTTAAAGGCCTGATTTTGCGATGACAGGCGCAAAATAATCTGCGAATGATATGAAGCAGTATTAAATATTTTTTATAAAATATTTTAATCCATTATGATATTTAGTTTCTCGCGCTCCTTTTGTCATCCGTTTTGTAAAGTAATCTATTAGGAAATAGCAGAGATCGTAGAACGTTCAGTCTATTATATAAATGAAATTTTAAAGTTAAGTTTGTTAATATAATAAGGTATGTATATATTAATAATGTATACAGAGTGGAATTTTCAGCACCACTTTAAATGAAACCACAGTTTTAACTACTCTATAAAAGCTTATATAATTCAGAAAAAAAAATATTCCCAAAATTGAAAAAGTTATTTTCTCAAACAAAATAAATAATAAAATTATTCTTTTAAAATAAAATGCCATTTGTAAAGTGTAACATAAGCACGCACACACTTACCTGTCAAAGTGGCAACGTCGCACAAGTATGTGTGCGTCACACAAAATATAGGTATTGATAAAAATCGTGAAATGAAAAAAAATCCTACGTCCAAACTGTTGAGGTACCTTGATAATTTTTTTTAGTTCTGGGTTTGGAATATTTAACCCTATATGCAGTTTCAGTAAAAGGAGCGCGTCCTCTTCCACCCTGTTTATATAATATTTCAAAATTTTGTCTTAAATTTTAGCTTAGGATTTTTTTCTGTTGTTTAAGATACCTATACCTACTTAAACTATAATTATTAATGAATGTTGAGAAAATAAATGAAACCCATCATGGATCATGGAATGATATATTCTCCAAAGCAAAACATTATTGTCTGTATTGAAATAATAAAAAAGAAACATATTTCTTAGTAAAATACAATTTCTGTATAAATATTCCTAACCGCAAGCACACGTCCACTACTGTCAAAGAAAACAATAACATAAAAACAATTATTGTTCTCAATCCCATTCATACAATCTCGAGCATCAGATACTCTATTTCGTTCCGTAGAACGTTCCAGTCGATACAGTGTCGGACATGTCAAGTGAGACAGCATTATACCCATGTCAAAGGACTGAAAGGGATAGACGTATGACATTGTGTTGCGCTTCAATAGTAACTTAATGCAAGGAAACCGCTTTATAGAATATGTCTCCCTGGTACATGTGTTATATTTTAGATGGAAATCGATCGTGTCTCTTCTTTTTTTTTTTTTTTTGTATATATTAATTAAATAATACAGTCAATCTGGGACTTGACATATACCATACGTGCGATATTTTATTTACACTATATTATGTTAAAATTAAAAGTTATTAAAATATTTTAAAAAATAAAATAAATTAATAAAATAAAAATAAAATAAAATAATAAAATAAAATAAATTAAAATATATTAAAATATTTTAATTTATTTATGAAAAAAAAATAGAAGTTCTTTTTTAATATTTTAAACTTATTTTACTTATTAGTTTATTATATTTTTGATATATTTTTAGTACTTTGTAGTTTTTGTATAATGTAATTGAAAAAAAAAATCTATATACATTTTAGAATGCATGTAAAATAATAATAATTATTATTGATTTTGTATTGTGAAAAACAAGCAGAACGAACACAATTCTGTAAAAAAAATCAAAGCCTGACAAAGAGCCATAATAAAAAGCATAGCAATATTTTACGAAAGCACCCAAACGAAATGAATGTAAATCGTTCTGTCAGGGAGCGAGTAATCTGACAGTCGTTTTTAGCGCGAAAACAATATAGAAATGGATTAAAAAAAGTAAAGCAAGTATAAATAAAAATATTAGCCTTAATGCTATAGAGGCCGTCATATCGCAGTCGAACAGCGTCTGACTGTAAATAAGACGGTTATGGGTTCGAATCTAACTCAGGAGAATGATATTTTTCATTTGCTCGTTCTGGTAACAAAACTTACTTAGACTAGACTTAAAATTATGAAATTAGTAAGAAGTGAGAGCTTACAGAAGATAAAGTACTACTTCAACAAACCGAGTGGGAATCGAATCCACAACCGTCGCGTTTGCAATTAGACACTGTGCCAATGCGCCACGTGAAGAGAGGCAAATGATAAAAAACCATCCAAAAACGTTTCTATTTCCGTATAAATGTTGCCTTTGAAATTACTTATTTTTATTTTAAAGTGAAATAAACTTTAACGTGTAGGAGAGACAGTTCAAAATCGTTTGTATTGTGAATATTTATAACTGATAAAGCGAAGTAAGGACTCTCGTGTGTTCTTATTTGTTGTACCAGCTTTAAGAATCGTAAATGTTCTTACATACGAGTATAAGACGATGTAGCTGTTGCGGCTCTTCTATCTTAGTGCCTTTGAACTTTTTTATCAACGTATAGAAGGGCAGAGCCCCCGTACAGCAGGGTAGGCAAGTAAACCTGGAACTCAGGAGCTTCACGGCGTTTACAAATCCCTGCTATTGCGTGATATAGAAAATATATTTAAAATAACTATTAATAGTAGGTATCTGTAGTCAATATTTTCAGTTCTAAACAAATTACTTGAATTATCTTATTTAATTTGAATCTGTTACCGCTAGTTTAATAGAAATGATATGTATTCGATGAACCAAAATCGAGTAATGGAATTTCCATTACTCAATTTTAATTTTTAAGGTTAAGACTAGAGATTTTAAAGTTAAGACGATTTCTACCAGTTAAGAGACATTGCGTGTTGACTGGCGGAACCCAACGTCGCCCTTTGTCTACCAGAGTGATTAATGAAAACACAAAGTTTCAAAGATATAAAAACATTAAAACTTTTTGTTGTAAATTTTATTAATAAGAATGTAGGTAAACATGATTTCAAAATATATACTCGTATTCAAAAATTAATTGCCATAACCCAATTAGTTTTGCATAGTACGCCCGTTATATCTTAGTTTAGTTCCGAACTTAAGCAATATACGTAAGTAGCGTGAATCTTATATAAGTTTATATAAGTTATTAGTTATAACTTATTAAACACTAAGGGCCGTCGTGGCGCAGCATGTGGCTACAAACATCTCGTTTGTAGGTTGTGGTTCAATTCTTATTGGGGAAAACAATTATTTTCGTTTCCTCGCTCTGATAACAACCGTCGAGTTCCGCCATTCACGATACGAATATCTCGAGAACTGGGAGGTAAATTGAATAGAAAATATAGAATTCAGTATCTTACCTTATACATTTCAGTATCTTATCTTACCTTAAATTAAATAGTAGCAATGAGTAGGTCAACGCATTGATAATAAATATAATTGCCATTTAGGTTTCTATTTAACATGGGGACCATAAAGAGAAACATTATTCTTGAACAAAATGTATCATTAATTAAAACTAACAATTGAAATAACAGGAAAATATAAGGCAACGTAATTAAAAAAGTAAGTCACCATAAAATAGCGTGACAGTAAAAACAATGCAACGTCTATACAGGACTAATCTGCAGACGATTTAGACGCGACCAATTTCCACTTGGAGAATGGATGTTTTGATGTCTAGTTCAATTAATGAGCGGTTGCGGTTACTTTTATATATTTAGCAAAAAAAAATTATTATAACATTAAAGTTTTACTTACTTACTAAGCAGTGGTGGCGCAGGAGCACAAAGTGTGACTGTAAAATTGACTGGTTGTAGTAACGAAAAACACACACCTAGTCGGTCTGTAGTCTATTTTTTCCAAAAAATCACATATTTCCGAATATGTGATTTTTTGGAAAAAAATGGACTGACTGTTGAATAAGTGATTTGTTGTTATCATCATCATCATCATCATCATCAGCATGTCCTCGACCTCTGCTGGACATAGGCCTCTGCAATGGCACGCCACTGAGCTCGATCTTCAGCTTTTCGCATCCAGCTGTTGTTGTTATAGTGACAATAAAAATATATAATTTGTTTCAACTGTCTAACTATCAAGGTTTAAGAGATAAAGCCTGGTGACAGACGGACGGACAGCGGAGTTTTAGTATTAGGGTCGTGTTTAACCCTTTGTGTGCAAAACCCTAATAAAGTACTATAATATGTAAATTGTAAAATCGCTATATGGTTATATTTAAAGCACACAACCAGCTAGCGCTCTGGCGTAATGCCAGCTCGGCGTCCATTCATCTCGCTTTATGTGCTTTTGATTAACCCCTTCCTTGCATCTCTAAGTACGGAGGTGCAGAATATCCTAGCTATGTTTAGATATATCTTAAACAAAGTTGTACGTTTTTTACACGTTCGTTTGGTTACTACTGGCTCCCTCTCTATGCCATTTTAAGCGATTACAAATACAGGATACCAGTCTTGTTAAGTTTTTCATTTAAAATTTATGAAAATGACATAAATATATATATTATTATAATTTATATTTTCCTTTTCTTAGTGACGAGACTCGCGAAGTGGACGGGAGAGCAAGATCAGAATCTGGAGACGCTGATTCAGTGTACCACGTGAGGGGAGCTTTACAAGATAGCCGTTGGAGGGAGAATCAGGTAAAACATTTTTGTCATACTCTGGTTAGAGCTTCACGCAGAGGAAACCTTGTGTGAATGCACTCTGTTCCCCACGCATCATCTAATTAATGATTACCAATTTTTTTTCATATTTATTATTAATATCAACGTTTATGAAAATACATAGATATTTGCACAAAGAACTTTACACCAATGAATGTAAATCATTATTTACAAATTTATATAGAATGGCCTACTCCTCGAAATCTCTTTAGTGTAGAAACTTAGAGATTTGTCCTATTTACTCTGGTATTGAGTTTTACGACAGAAATAGGATGAGAAAGGTAACAAATAAAGTATAGGAGGTGTACCTACAATATATTTCAAACACAGAACAACGCTAAGAAAACTAACTAACATTTCTAATAAGAAAAGTAAGAATTTTAAAGGAATACAATTCTAAAAGTGGCTTCTTAACTATAAAAGTCGCAATAAATAGCAAAGGTCTTAAAGTAATTAGACCAATGGCAGACACGCTAGTTCTAGATAGCTTGCAATACGTATATCTGAGTCATTTGATGAAATTTTGATGCACAAATGAAATAGAATTTAATTAAGTAGAACTATTTTATTTCTCCGCTGTGGTGTCTAGACAAAAAGTGCGGCGTTTAGTTCCGCTAGTTCAGCTCGCAATGCTTCCAGAATTCGAATTCGGTGTGTCTATTCTGCTACGCTAAAAGTTTACTCTAGAATAAAATTCTGTAGCACATTTTCTTTTTTATAATTCGGAATTATTATTTTCAATACTTTGACGCTTTAACTAAAGTTGTCCTTTGCAATCTCATCGTCTTTGCAGTTTCTGATTTATAGTTCCTGATATCTTTTTTGAAGTCTTTTATATTTATGTGATTTGATTTGATATATATTTTAATCTAGTCGCCCGCGACTGTGTTTTCGTGGATCTAAACAAAAATAAAAAAATCCCTTCTTTTTTTGTTTCCGTAGGATTTTTTTATATATTTTTATTGTATAAGCGAGAGCGCGGAATAAACGATAGAGAGGCACGGTCGGCCTAAGATTACACTTGAAACACTGCCTTGATTTCATACTTTTCCTCTAATTGACCTATCCACTAATAACACAATAACGCAGATTGGAAGATCTTAAATATTTTATTGAAAAAAAAATGAAATTTTCAATTAACTCCTTTGTATTATACAATTTCTTTTAAAATTTTCTATAGGTTTCTTATTCCAAATATCCAATGTCAATTGTAGCTAATTGACAAAAACAACGTTACAAAGTCTCTTCGGTGGACATATTTACAAAAAAATATAAATTTATTTCTTGCCAAACCTAGTAGTAAGTGGAACGGGAAATTTGAGCATTATCTTCTAACTCTCAGAGGCACGGGTAAATGAATGTACTTTACACCGCACCTTTAGATCAGATAAGCAAAATAGTTGCCAAAGCATTCGAAATGTCCAAATCTATCTGCCATTTGCCAAGTGCTCCGGTTGCATTCACTTTTATTGGATTGTCGCCAAATTGTAGAGCTTAACTAAATTGTTTCTTGAATATAAGCTGTACGAGTATATCTTTTAAATAAGTGTGCCAGTGACAGAATGTAATTTTGCTTGAGTTGAAGGCTGATTTAGCCGGATTTAATTTAAACCAACTGTAAAAATTTCAGTTTTTTTGGTTTTTTTTGATCAACTAAATCAGTAATTAATTTAATTTTCTAAACTTTTTATCAACTTCTATTTACTTAAGTTCAAGTCACAACGATGTTAGCTGACTGCCTCACAAACAGTAAACAAAGCGATCAAATCCACGTGATGTAGAACAAACATCAACATTCAACATTTGAAACAAAGTTGTGCCTAGTTTAAACGCACCGTATATAAATTGCTCAGAATATATGGCAAAGCTTAGCTTAACTTGAGCATTGGAAAATTAGAAACAACTGGCAACTCACAATTAGTAGTGTATATATTGAAATATACAGAATGTAAACGACGCCGTCGTGGAGCGTTACTAGCGTCTAATTATAAACATCATGGATATGGGTTCGATTCCCACTCGGAGGAATTAGAAATTTAAGCCTAATACCGCCATGCTATCTCCAGATAAACAGCCTCGACAGACGGAAAATAAAGTTGTCTTATAAGGGTTGCGTTTTTTCGTTTCGAGGTACGAAACCCTAAAAATACTATATAATATGATTATAAAAATAATAATTATACCAAAAGTGTAATACGTTTGATTTTTTTACAGACTACATCGTCTCGACGTCCAAAACGGGGTTGGAAAGCTATCAGAGCGTGGTGTGTTGCGTGGTATCATTCTGGTAGGGAAGATCTGGAAGAGACTGAGCCAGAAGAGGAACCTTCAGATCCTGGATATGCTACTCCAGTTTCAGTTGAAACTCCACTTCAGAGCACAGTATCTAGGTATTTGTTTTATTTTGGCTTTTCATTTTGTTTCGTTTTATGACCTAAAGGATACATCATTAGGTCAAATTGTATATTATTTAGGTCACACATTGCAGCCACATTGAAAAAAATTTACCTATCAAATTCACATTCAAGCTTTTTTTTAAACAGAGTATGTATTAATATTTTATTTCAACAGATGTACTTCGCTCAATGTCATCAGAGATCCGTACGCTGGTCGTGGTGGGTCCGGGGGCTCGAGCGTCGCTGATGGGGGAACGTCCCCGCTACGTCGTACCTATGAACCACCTCCCTTACCTGCTGCTCGAGACAGCCGGTCACTTCCTCCTAACACTAAAATAAGTACTACTGCTTCTCCGGCACCGAAATCTGCCTCCGCAGATTCTGTATACACAATTCTCATACGACTGCCAGACGCAGATACAGAAAGACCTAGCATTAAAATGATTACCGAAGAGTCTCCTCCAAACGCAAGACCTCATTACCGACCAGCGAGGGGAGATTCTGAGCTCAATTTACATCCAGCAGGCCATGCAGCACTAACCAGACGGACGTCCCATATACAAGATGTCCGAATTCCTCTCAACGCAAAAATAATTCCCAAACAATTAGCCAGCAAAGGTATCACATCTAAACAGCCGAAGAAAAAGAAAACACAGGAGAAGAAACAAGAAACAAAAGCGGCTAAAACGTTATCTGCCATACTTTTATCTTTCATTATCACTTGGTTGCCTTATAATATCCTTGTGTTGTTGAAACCCCTCACTGCTTGCGCCAGGTGCATTCCAGACGAGTTGTGGTCATTTTTTTACGCTCTTTGCTATATAAACTCTACAATAAATCCTGTTTGCTATGCTCTGTGTAACGCAACGTTCAGAAGAACGTACGTCAGGATTCTAACTTGTAAGTGGCATAACAGAAATAGAGAGGCTATGACTAGAGGAGTGTACAATTAGTGTTATTATTGATATGGAATTTTTAA
Organism: Heliconius melpomene rosina; assembly: GCF_056956725.1. Classification (NCBI taxonomy): domain Eukaryota; kingdom Metazoa; phylum Arthropoda; class Insecta; order Lepidoptera; family Nymphalidae; genus Heliconius; species Heliconius melpomene. The sequence continues at coordinate 9,467,185 of NC_140406.1, read as the reverse complement.
AATTTTTATCTTATAAATATTCCCAGTGGGTTGTCAGTGTGGATGGTGCCAAGATAGTAATTGCCCAATTTTGGTACTCGATATTGAAACAGACAACGTTAAGACGTTTTATAGTAAACAATTTGTGTCGCATTTTATAAAATAGTTTGTATAAAATTAATAAAAAAATAATATTATAATATAAAAAAATTGCTCACTTCTTTTAAATTATGTATACTAACAAAATACAAGTGAAGGCTATTCTGAACCTAAATCATCGTATTGCATGTGGAACGTCTTAACTTGGTCTAAAAGACCTATTTTGCCTTCTTTATGTCTTATTTATTTAGCCAGATTCTACATCCTTAGTTCTTATATAAATCAATTTTGTTATGTATGTTATCGTCCCGTCCATTATTAAATTATTTTATTCGCTGTCCTCGGATAGGTTCCTTTAAGATGATTTCTTTTCCTAATCTTCTGTTATAAGAAGATCAGTTTAGAAACCAAATGTTAGAAAAGTATTGCAATATAAGAGTGAGTAGTGTAGTTTAGTATCTTGCGACCGAAGTAGAAATAAAAAGAATTTCTCTAGTCATTTTTAATGGTGTTCGGTAAAGTGTGAGCTTGTAGGGTTAAAGTCGACGAATTTAGTGCGTGGATCGATTTGTTTGGCGTTCAATTTTTGTCTTCAAATGTTTCTAGGTGTAACTTTTTTTTCAAAGTAATAAATTTATGCAAATTCGTATTTTTGGTAAGCGTGTTGACAAATCTGCTGTTTTTCCCAATATTTAATACGTTGTTTTGACGATCTCCTAAAATTTAGCGATGTACAGAGTTTGAATGTAAATTGAATTCGTTGTTTTCCAAAATACAAGAATAACTTTAGGATTAAATTAAAAGTTGTCTTTTTTTAAATAATTTCTCTAATTTTAAGACGGTAAGCAATATTGGAACAATTTTGTGTGGATTTTATGTAGACGTATGGAAAGAGGACGTTTTCAAAGTTACATAATTATATTGGGATATGACGAATATTTCCAATTTCTGTCGTTATTAAATTTCCACTTTGTACCTGCTTACGACTTTCGGTCTTAATTGTTGCTCGAGTAAATTAAAACTAGCCATTTATCCTTTATCTTCTAGTAAGCTGTCATACAACGACTTCTGTGACGTATGTAGATGTCAAACGTAGGTTTACAGAATTTTTGTGGGTATTTTAAGCCCTATCTAATGTATTACAGTGTTAGACATTTTTGTCTTTTTGCATAATTTTTGTGATAAAAATCATGAACGAATTCAAGGTAAAGTTAAATATTAAAATCTATAACTATGACTGATTACATACATACGTTCTATAAATCGTTTAATAGTATATTTAGATGGAAAAAAATAATAGTATTATTTGTAATTTTTTTACAATAAGGTTGTTTCCCTAAAAATATTGAAGTATAGCCCGTGTTATTATACATTGCATATATCAAGAAAATCTCCAAAACAAATTGTTTTCAGTCATAGACTTATAAATATATGAAATATGTGTGTAAGTAGTGTAAGTAAAGAAGTTAATATGAATTCTAAATTTGGTGTTTATTTAAAGAAATAAATTGTAAATATTAATTAATTCCATTTGTATCTTATAGGATATTATATTATATACAAGTATAAATCAGTGTCGTGGAACGTTCCTTTGTTAACATTTTATTGAAATATTTAAAGTATATTCTATGTTTAAATAATAGTTAAAATTTTATACTGGTTAAGATGAATTACGCATTTTATGGATAGGGTATGTGTTTCTGAGAAAGCAAGGCTTCTTGTTTTGATTGTTTTTTTTTTAAGTTCACGCTTTAGCCTATGTATAGCAGGATACGTTTGTTTTCTTCCATTTATATATTTTAATCGTAGCGGTATTTAAAAATTCTTTAATTAATATATAATAGCACTATATTTATTTATTTTCGGTTATTTCTAAGGAATAACTATTAAAACTAATTTTTTTTTTTTACAAATAAGCAAATGCAAAATAGGTCAAAGAAAAGACGACAAAATGCGTAATTCAATGTGTAAATTCACACTTTACAAAGGTCAAAAATTATTACAAATAATATAATAATATACGAAAAAAGAGGTTTTTTAAGATTTTTAAACTAACATATTGGATATATTATGGTAATATATAGATTTATTGCACGTATTGAATCTAAAGTACATATAATCGATTTTTATTCTAAAATATTTTGTGAATTAGGTTAAATAAAACGTGATTTTCCATTAAACAGATGGAACTATAAGACAACTTCAAAGTTACATATATAGCATCGTGAATTTTATAAAAGTTCGTTCGGAATACTAAGCTCGTTAGACCGATTCATGGCCCGGAAAATTGACTAAATTTTCAACACTTCACTTTCTATGCTTTAGTAACAGAATGTCATTTGTATTCGTTTTATATATATTTAAAAATATATTCAGAGTAATATGTTTGTTTCGTTTTGTTGAAATGTGCGCGGACAAACATATATTGGCCCTATGTAAGTATTATTTATACTTTCATAGTACAAAACAAAACAATAAGGCCTTTTTGGTTTCTACAGCTACCTACATATTGAAGGGTATGTCTAAATTTATATTTATATTTATAGCTGGTAGAAGCTTAGTATATCCATCCCCCTACAGATATACTTCACAATTGAATTACTATATAAGAAAATTGTCATACATTTCCTTATCCATGTATGACGTATGTCATATATATACCTAGTATACATTACTCAAAGGTGTCTTGACATTAGTGTCGCTGATTTTCACCCCATATTTCTAGTTCGACCTATAAAAACCAATAATAAATTTAATTAACACATTCTTTTGTAGAAAAATATTCCAAATTTAATGTATATATATAAATCATTTGTCATCGTCATTATTATTCCTTCTAATTCCTCTAAGGCGTTTTATTTGTAATAAATTTTGGTCATAAATTTTAAATCCTATTCGTATTGTCAATGCGCACAGTAAAGTAGAATAATTATTAAATTATATTTTTTGTGAATGTCTTACAATTTAACCGAATTTTGTTGTAGATATCGTGTAGACGTATTTTCTATTATATTTTTTACGATTATAAAGTAATATGGGAATAGAATTACATTACAAAAAAATCATTATAAAATTTAAAGGGTTAAACTGAAATTTGAGCCTTTCGAACAGATTAAATGTAATAAACTATATAGATAATTAATTGCTTAAATTAACTATACAGATACTTAATTGTTTGCGTGTAGGATACTTTTTTCTGTAAATGACATTAGCTTATGGACTTATTTATTTGTTTATTATTATTTAAAATTTTATTAACAGTTGTATCACGAAATTGAGGAAATGTTGATATTATAAATATAATATTTCCCATGGTTTAAAAATACAATAGTAACTAGAATTTCATTTTCTAAAACTGAACCTTATATGTAAACCACAAACAATGTGATTGTAATAAACATCCTCTTATTACTTTAAAATCGTACTTTTCAAATTAACATGTACATATATAGCGTTAGATATCACGAAATCATATATAAGAATATATATTTTAGTCGATATTAGATGCATTTATATAAAAACTATGAATCCTAATATAAAGTAACCTATAAAAGACAAAACTCATATTATATCGTATATAGTCAATTTCTTTATTTTTTTTTATTTATTCCGGCTGTGATCTCACTTTGTTAGGTGTAAATGTAAATGAGTTAAATATCTTACTATAACATAATATAATATTTAAATTTTGTTGAAATAGAATGAATAACGTATGACAAAAGAAAGAGCTACTATGAAATATTACTTGTGACAGATTATATTTGCGGAAAATTGTAATAACGTGATTTAAAATGTTATGTAATTTAAGTTTTAATTCAAATTAAATAAAAGTATTTAATAATTTATCAAAACTTATAGTTTTACAAAATGTAGTTTGTATAACTTATAAGTTTAATTCTCACTTTGTTTCGAAATAATTTACCATTTTAGTTTACTTACTGTTACACACATCACATCACAGGTTAGTATAGAAAATCAATATTTTTTATATTCTGTATCTATTTAAGTAATATTCTGTTCTGTTTTTAAATTATAGCAATCCGAACGTGCCAGTAGAGCACCAATCTCATCGCCAATGTGAGATTGTCCAAAAACATTATGTTCCACAAGAGGAGAATGTAGGTTTAAAAGAGATCCAATTAAAATATTACCTTACTTTAAAATGAGTGCCACTGTGTGAAATAAGTGACAACACATAATGTCAAATCGTAGCCGCTAAAATTTTAAGAGCAATTTTTTTTTTACAACGATCACACAACGATACTTAAAACCTTTTCATCCACGAAGCCACCATATTTTGTATATTAAAATTGTCTCAAATATTTTTTCTTTTCAACTTTTTTAGATCTATCATATTTTTTGTCCTATTAATCCTAGTAATATGTATTATTAAACACATGAAAGTTTGTGAAGATGGAACATCCATATTCCACTTTCACGCAAAATCTGCTTAACAGATTAAGATGAAACTTTACTATTATGTATCAGAATAATACACAGGCTACAATTAATGTAATTAATTGCATAATTTTGCTGTAATATAACAATATTATTAAGCGTGCAAAGCTACTTTGCTAGTTTCAAATTAATCAATAAAACATATATATTTTTGTTTTTAATACAATTAGATTATTAATAATAACATTTACAGTGTAAAATAACAAAGGAGAAAAACATATTAAAACACCTTGTTGTATAATGGAATTCATTAAAAAAGAAAATCTTATTTATTATAATAAATAAAAAACTGGACTTAGCTAATTCAAGGTTGGATTTTACACGAGAATAAACATTTTCGATATAATGCACTGCAATATAAAAATTATATGTTTTTTCTATTAGTTTTTGTATAAACGTGTCCTGAAATCCTGTATTAATATTTTTATCATTTTCGATTTTACTAATTTATATTTTTTCTTATAGTTGAAAACTATTATATTATTATTAATAATATAATATCCGGAATCCAAATATAACGAAACGGAAAACATAATTCTAAATATGAATTTAATATGTAAAAAAATAAATATAAAGTTTAAAGAAAATAAAATATTGTTTACGGATTTATTTTTAATTACGTTTCTAAGCTGAGAATAAACCACAGTAAAAATAAATTAGACATTGTAGGGTAGTTGACGTAACTCTAATATGCAATCAAAAAAGTCGACTATATCAATAAATGTTACTAGCAAGAGACGCAATCATTGACATGGATTATTCAGCTTCACACAGTTTTCTTCGCATAGCAGGGTAGGCAGGGGAACCTAGTGCTAAGACATTCCGTTCTCCACTTACCGTTTGTTTAATCGCGTTTACAGAGTCATTGCGCCAGGACGACTTAAAAAAGTGCCAATTACGTTATGCAAAACTGAATTATTGTAAAAAAAATGACTTTCGTTTTACATGTTGTAGCAGTAACCAATACAATTATTCGATTTGAACATCGTTTTATGTTTGTATTTAATAAAACACAAATATATATTTTTAATCCTAGCTAACTCATTAGTTTAGACTATGTATAAACAACCCCATATATATATTTCCATAGAACTAAATTTATATGCAATGTTTAAACATACTTTGCATAACTGTGAACTTGTTAATTTTTGCGTATATAATCTACACACGCGTTTGATACTCATCGTTCAGCTTAGGAGAGCGTAAAATTCCTTTATAAACGGGTATAATTTTGTTCTAAAATATCTCTTTTATGATAAAATTACGATTTCTGTTCGCATCGTAAATTTTAGAGGTTGGGATTTCATTAAATTAAATTTATATTTTTATGTTATTAATAACACAATTTGTAATTTTTTTATTTAAAAAATAGCTTAATAACATTCATTTTTAAATGAGGTTTTATGTAATTTACTATAAGATTTTACTTGACTTTAAGAAAGATTTAAAAAATATAAATTTATCTGTACACAGATAATAATTTAAGTATCTTTGTATTTTTACTATTGTATCATGAAAATATTGTGTATCAAATTCACTAGCTTGTACTGTAACAGATAAAAAAATCATTATTAAAACATATAATCATTTAAACAAGGGATTAAACGAACTGAAGAACTGTGCTAATTTAATTATGATATAGTTAAATTTAGTGTTAAATTTATTGACAATCGATGTTAAAGTGCCAAATTTAATGCCAAAAATCTTCTTCTTTTCCTTTAATGTCCACTCCTCTTTATTATATTTTGGATATAATGTAGTAAACTACTGTTGAAATTTTCTTTTAATGCTGGAGGTTGCTGGTTCGATATCCACATATTGTGTTTAAAATATTAAAAAAAATATATTCTAAAATAAATTATATGTATATGTTAACAAATTGAAAAAAATATGAAGATAATTTTTAATAATTAGTTTAATAATAAGAAACAATTACAGTGGAAACTATGTAAATTTTAATAATATTCAGTGCCATAGATTTACTTATCTGTACACCTATCATATTTTTTTAATATTTAATAATCATAATTTTTTTAAGTATCTTTGTTGTCTTTTAAATCATATCTTAGAACAAAGTTGTCCTAATATACTTTATATAAGATTTTTTTAAATCTTTTCTTTTATTGATTATTATATTTATATAAACACAAACATAAGTAAAGTTATAAAAGAATTTCAACCACAATATTAAAAAAGCTTTTAATATAATAAGAACAAACACTGTGTATCAACTGACAGTTTGGCAAAATGATTTCAATGTATGCACATAATTAATTTCCATTATAAATACAACTTAGGACGAGTATGATATTTATTATATTGATTAAATTTTATTTTTTACAACACAATTTTCGAGTCATTGTGTGTTGAGTTCCGCAACTCAACGCTGCGCCCTTTCCTCGCTACCAGAGCAACAGTAATATAATCTAGAATGAATATATTATTGTCACTACAACTTTTAAACAAATTGTATTGCTATATTATAAAGTAGTTGTTTTTTTTTCGTATTTTTCTTAATTAATTTTCTAGAAATCATTTACACGTTCATTATAATATTGCATAATTATTGCATTTTGTAATATAAAATACATTTGTTAGTAACAATTATGTTGTTGAACCCTGTTTATAAATAGTATTAAAAATATATGTATATATTTATTCCATTTTGTTCTCGTTCTATTATTTAAAAAAATATATATGTTATATAATATAATATATAGATTAAAAATATGGTATTAAAAAGTATTATATACAATTCCATTAATAAAGTGATTTAATTTACATTTTATAGTAATTTCTGCAAAAAACCTATTAAGAATATAAAATAATTTATATATTCTAAATTCTAAATTATGATATTGTTTCTCCAATTTTAAAGACTCCCTCGATTTAATAAAAAATGTACTTTCTATTTATTACGTAAAATCAGCATATTTGGATAAAAGAAATGTAAAATAAAATAAAAACTGACGATCTGCAATGTACACAACTACTTATATTGTAATAAATAGAATACTAAAATAAATATATAAAGCTATCTTAATTTTCATAAATATTTTAATTACTGTCAACTGTTAAAATCTACTTCTGTTTATTATATTTTATGTCACTGTCAATCAGTATATTATAAAATAATCATATTAATTTATGTTTGTTAAAATTACTTCTCGTGTCTAATTACTTTCTAACTGCCGATGTAAAAAATTATTGTGATATACTTACATAACATTTTAATGTAACCATAACAAATTAAAAATGACGACGCACGGTTAACGATAAACTCAAGTCACTTGCATTTTAAATTATTTGTTTAATAAAACATCTTTTGTGAAATAGAAGACTATCTATCTCTATCTCTTTATCCGAACTTAAACGAATGTTGTTTATTTTTAAACGTGCGATTTTAAATTGGCAATGTTATGAGTGAACTTTAAAATAGTTTTACTATAATAAATGTACAAGTTTAGTACTTCACAATGTATTTATCAATAAATAAATGTGTTTTTGTAAGTTATTTTAAAGATTATTCCATGTTTTTGTATAACCAAAGACAATAAAAATTTAACTAAACAGTGTTATTTTCTGGTGGAACGCCATGAGTTTGAAATAATATATTGAAAGAATGAAATAAAATTAAATGTTGCGGCGTTGAGTTGACGATGAACACTACCCAACACGCAGTCTCAAATTCGAAAAGCGTTGAGCGTCTAAACACTAGGTTCTCTCTGCCTACCCGAATATACTAAGGGACGCGTGCAGTTGAAAAAATAAACAGTAATTAATAACAGTATTTAAACAAAAATAATAAATTTATTCTTTTTAAATTAAATAAGCACCCAATTTTTTTTAATCTCTGTAAATGTGTAAATTACAAATAAATATATTTGTATACGTCTCAACGGTATTTAAACAAACAATTATCGACCACCACAGCTTAACTAATTGTTGATTAATCATTAAATAATAAATGACCTTAGTTGATTTTGAGTGAAACCGCGATGGTTGCAGGTTCAAATTCCATTCGTGGAACTAATTAGAATTATTTAATTTACTCGCTCTAGTGATTCGTTGGATTTTGTCTCGAAAATTGGGCAGAAAAAAGGATACGGAGTGTCTTAATGCTAAATTCTCTTTGCCTATCCTTATATACGGAAAAAGCTACAATCTGCAAAAAAAAGTATGGATATATAAAACCTACAAAATATCCATATATCCACCTATAGTTAGAAAATGTCTAATATAACGCAATATAGAAAGTTACCGGCTTATCTGTGATCAAAATTACGTTAGCTTCGAAATCACAGACAATTTACGTCTTTAGGAAGTAACGTTTCCTAACCGTCATTGAATATAAGAGAAAATGTTGTTTCTTAAAAAATGGAAACATACACTTTTAGTATCTTGAGTATATTGTGATGTAAAGGTTTTGTATTTGATTCCTACTTGGGGGATTTTATTAGCTTTACGCTGTACCCTGCATGTAGTATGGTAGGCAGAGGGAATCTGGGAACCTAGTGTTAAGGCACTCTCTCAAGACACTTGTGTCCCCTCTTTCTGTAGACTAGAGGAACTGAACGCCACGTTTTCCCTCGCTCTGGTAGCGAAAATGAAAATATTAAATACCTACATTTATCCTTTCTTGTAAAGTCCATTTGAATAAATATAAAAGAAATTAAATACACATTTTTTTGCGGATATCAAAGCTATACTCTCCAAAGGCGTAGCGTATAAACCATTTCAAGAGGGCTTACACGGTGAATGGCGGTTACAAAACACGCTGTGAAGAAAATTGAATAAGAACATAATATTATGCTTTTATTATATCCACACTTATGAAAATTGTATGAATTTGAAATATATAAGATTTTTTTTTGGACAGCACAGACTGTGACGGTTGTGAGTTCGATTTCCAATCGAACGGAAATATTGTTTTTATTCTCCTCGCTCTGGTAACTCAATATCTCCAAATGTGGGCGGAAAGTATAGAAAAGAGTGTCTTGACATTAGATACCCATTGCGTACACAACGTAGAGGTAAAATAAAGAAACCACTGAGTTTCACGATTTTATTAAAAAAATGTGTTTATGTGTAATTTTATATTTATTTAGCGGAGAATGGAGTGATTACATTCTCACTGCTTTTGTCACTTGTCTTTGCATTATTTTCATTTCCTTGATCTGGCAACGACAAAATTACAACGAACGTTAGGCGGAAAGTGCGAATCGGAGGGTCATAATTCTCAGTTCCCTCCCTTTATAAGCGGGATACAGTGAGACGCTAAAAACACTATTATTATTGTGAAACTTTAATTATTCTATTCATAATGTTTTTCGATTTCATAATAGATTGATCAAAATTTTGCTTAAGTATATTAAAAATAAGCATCAAGCTCGAATACTTATACCACGCTTCACATTCCGTGTGGATTGGAGTAACTCAACGCCACCATCCAACGTTTTGTTCAACAGGAATCAACCTTCACCTTCATGTTCAAGGTGCGCCATGATGGCCTCGATACATAAATCTAATACATAAAAAACACAGATTCCATAAAGTGATTGAGAAAAAGGTAAAGTATAACTACAACATGTCTGCAACAAGCGTTTCCAATCAAAACGTAATCTAGATAAGATCACTGTTCTGGATGCTGGGAAGCTTCTTTTTTTTAATCAGCAATATTTTATGTGTATGTAGGTATTATGTTTTAGTTTATTCTGAACTTGCACTAGAAAGTCGGTTTTTAACTTTCCTTGAGAACTTGTCGTCGCTTACAAGTTTTTTTCTATATTATTTGGAGAAATCTGATAACTTACCAATAGATATAGTTGTTGCTATTGCACTCTTATTGGTGTAAGAGTAGTAAGTAGAAGAATGCATTGTATGAAATTTAATTTTCTTCTTATCTTATTATGAAATTAAGATGACAATTATATTTTTTAATATTTTTAGCTTCTACGTAGGGCAAACATATCAAACAAATCCACGAGTTTTCCCCACTTTTATCATAAAACCCAACGTTAAACATACCAAATTTAATTGGAAAATGGACCTATAATGAACATTCCTAGTGTACCAAAATATCAGTCAAATTATTCTTTTTTAGGTTCCCGCTGTATCCCATATATAGCAGGAAAGGCAGAGGAGATCTTTTATAAAACATTTTATTCTTCACATTCCGACCAATATCGAGACATCGTGTTAAGTGTTGAAACTCAACGCCGCGCTGTTTTTTGCTTCCAGAGCCAAGAAAATGAAAATGGCTCATTCTTCGAAGTGGGAATCGAACCCATACCACAATGCGTCACGGTGGCTTCATCATCATCACATAGAATGACACACATCTGGATTATTAATCAAGATCTGATCAAATATCTTAGATATATCCTACTTTAATTGCTTTTTCAATTAACGCTTCGACGATCTTCAGTTCGCCACGTAATGGACTCTGCATAGAATGAGAAATGGAAACTAGAAGTGACTTATTCTTCATTTCTTTCTTTTTATTTTGCAATAGTAATGTTTAATATTAAAAAAAAATTAAGTATCTATTCGTATACAGAGTGTAACTCGACGTTTTTTTTATTTTTTTATTACCTCGAAAATCGGACGAATAACCAATCATTCCTCATAATCCATCATTTCATTAGATTCCCTCCGCCTAACACTTGCGGTATACAAAGTGAAGCTAAAACAATCTCTACGTTGAATGCTATTTCTATATATTCTAGTAATCTATGCCACGGCGCCAACGTTCAGACGACTATAATTCCATTTGGCTGCGACTCAGTAAGTACGTACACCTGATACGCTTTCATTCTACAGAAGCGAGATTCATTTATACTTATTATATTATTATATATTTTTTTTCAATTTCTCTGCTGCTGTATAATTTGGTGTTAAAACACTCCGTTCCCCGCTTTCCGCTATTTTTTCGAGATATGTGTTTGTGTCATTGCGAGTGGCGGAACTCAACGTCGTGCTTTAATAGAATGTTTAATGTTTAATTTCTTCGAATAGGAATCTAAATCTGTCGTGTTTACTGCCGCACGCTTGTGGCCCTGCGCGACTACCGGCCTCCATAGATAAGAGTAAATTTAAAATTTATAGTAGTTCAGTTAAGCTGTTTAGTTTAATAGAGTATTGAAGTTCAAACGTGAGATTTGGAATGCTAACAGCCAAAGTTTCTAATTTAACTAGAAATCAAGAGAACAACTAAATCGAAACATTGTTCGCGCGGTTGATTCGACCCTTACATTTAAGTGGTTTTGCCAAAAGCTTTACTGTCTCTAACTTACTTGTATATATTACTAGCACCCCGCCCGCGGCTTCGCCTGCGTTATTAATAACGCAGAACTACGTTATTATTAATTTCTGTCTCCATGAGTACCTACGTCCTATAAGTGACGTCCATACAAAATTTGAGACTCCTAGCATTTGTAGTAACGAAGTTTCATACAAACTTTCAACCCCAAAAACAACACCTTAGAAGTCCAATATTGCAAATTCCCGTCTTAGCGAGCTCCTACGTCCTATAAGTAACTCCTATGCAAAATTTGAGATTCCTAGCACTTGTAGTTTCTGAGATTTCGTGATGAGTGAGTGACCTTTCGATTTTATATATATAGATAGAAGATATCATTATAGTAAGCAAGATTTATTGTATATTGTACATTTTACTTATTTTGATTTATTATAGTTCGAGAGGCGGAACTTAACTCCGTGCTTTGTCTTGTAAAAAATATTATAATGAACTAAGCTATGTAACTTTATATAGTATTTACTTATTATTTATGTTCGACCTGATACCCTCAATATCTGTTACGTGACTCATGTATAAATGGCTATAGTCAAAACTGGACGGCCCTTGTCTTACTTGCGTAATGTAACTTTGGGTAAAATATTTGTCGTTTATTAAAAATCTTACTTTTTTTTTAATAATACCGAGTAAAAAACAATTATAAAAAACATTTTCTTTCATACGTTACCAAGCTACGTATATTAAAAAAATATTGTTCTTTCCTAAGTGAGAAATAACATTTGAAAAATGTAAAAAACCGATAAATTCTAATAGTCATAGTCATAATGTAACATCTCAAAAAGAATAAAACAAAGAAAAAACATATAAAACTAAAATAGATATTACTTTATTAGTGCTGCCAAGTAATTTCCAAAAAAAATATCAATCTTCTCCATTTACTATAGCATCTAATGTACACCGTGGCCGAGTCCTCCGTGGCCGAGTCCTCCGTAGCCGAGTCCTCCGAGGCCGTGTCCTCCGAGGCCGTATCCTCCGTAAGCAAGATTATTAAGACCTATGCCAAGATTGAGATAATCTAGACCTTTTCCAAGACCTACATCATAATTGACTACTGGTACTGGTACTTTAACAATTGGGGCTGTAATTACTGGGGCAGGTATTATGGGGGTAACTACTTTCCTTATAATGGGGATTGGGGCCGCTTTGTAGAAATTTACAGTAGAAACAGCCGGCGCTAAGATTGGAGCTTTGTAGATGATGGGTGCTGCTATTTCTGGAATGACAGAATAATATTTAATTGGACCTACATGATAATCTTATTTAAGTATTAAATTTTCTAAATGTCTTTCTGTGTAATTCATTCTGTGTGCAAAGCGTAGCTTCTGCCGTGCCTCAAGAGTTCGGAAAGAAGATCGGAAAGTGGGGAACAGAAGTGTCTTAAATGGGCAAATTAGTGTCTAAACACTAGGTTAGGTATCTACCTAACCTAGTGTTTAGACACTAATGGGGATCTCCCAAGGTATCCTCTGCCTACCCTGCCATGTGCGGGATAAAATATGAAGTTAAAAAGATGTTTAAAGAATTATAGAATATTATTTGTTATGTAGTTACATACCGTATCCACCATGGCCGAGCCCGAGGCCTGATCCATGCACGACAGCGGCTACCGCCAACAGACAGGTAAACTGAAAGATTTTTTTATAATAGCAGCATAAAGAGAGCAGAGAACCTAACTTCAGGTCGGTCACGATTTGTTGAACGTATTATTGCATTTTTTATGTTCGGTGAAGAATATCAATATAATAAATATAAAATTTCCCTCTAGTGGCATTTTAATCCGTATAAAAATAAAGGAAAACAAAGTGATCCTATAAGGGTTCCGTTTTTAATTTCGACGTACGGAACCCTAAAGAAGGGTGCTGGCAGGCGTTTCCCACTTTTCGGAAAATAACGCTGCGCTAAGCTTACTCGCCTGAGCAGGGTAATATATCCTTTGGCTATTATATAAAAATGAAAGCTGCACTTGAGTCTTTAATAGGTACATATATAAAAACACGAATACCTTCTTGATTTCCAGAGCGAAGCCGCGAGCGGATCGCTAGTTATATAAAAAACTTTTCCGTCACCGAATGACTAACAAATAGTGCAAAGACGAAAAAACTGGACTAAGAAAATTTAAATTTATCATTAAAGTATATTAGGAATTGTTCGGGAACACTAACAGAGAAACGGGAAACAGAATTTTTTCATTTTACGTCTTAAAATTAAATATATAATTACAAGTACTTACAGTAATAAACGTGTTCATGTTGCTTGATTGTTACAAATTATATGTGTAAATTGATTTTACTATTGCCTTATATAGTTCCTTATTTCCTTCGAATTTCATCGACTTATTTAATTCAAGTACATCACTTATATTGCAATTACCGAACATTACCGGCATTAAAGGATAGCAATGATTACTTCATGGCATGTACAAATTACCTATTTTGTATATAAATTACGAGGATTACGCATCAGGATAACTAAGAATTAGAGGAGAAATAAGTATAATTTGCTGGTTTCATTAAAAACAAGTTCAATGTGGTAATGTATGCGGAAAGACTATGAAAAACTTTGACGTCATTGAAGCACCAAATAAGCCATTTTCAGATGTTACAATTCTATGATCAAGAATAAAATGTAACTATAAATCCCAGAACTTAGCAAGTGTCTAGAGTAGAGTTTCGCCTAAATGAAAATAAAAATATTTAATCGATCGCCGAACGAGCCGGAGTGAGATCCTATATCCTGTAAAACAAAGTCGCTTTTCGTGTCTGTCTGAACTTTCTAACTCTTCTTCTTCTAAACCACCCAACGGATTTTTATGCGGTTTTCACCATTAGGTCGAGTATTTCTCAGGGAAGGTTTATATATAGTTTATTATTTGTACATTCTTATGTAAATTAACATAAATACGATAAATGTGTATAAAGTCCTACCCGTTGAGACACTTTCACGCATGCGCTGCTTTAATGGTAAGTACTACATGAAAATAATGTACTGGAGTATTGTTTTTCTTAATAAGATCTACAAAAAAGTCCGCGATAGCATATTTTTATCTTTTAAGGATAACGTGTAGTGATCATATTTCTGTCTAAAAATAGTAATTTCAATGTATTTTTTATTGTGAGGCATATTTTTCCATAATGGTATTAGGGTCATAATCAGAAAAGTGGACATTTTCGAATTTGTAACGTAACTGATAAGTAACAACACTGATAATGTTTGTTACGAAACTGATGTCATAAGGCATTATACACAACAAACTAAGAATATTATATGAATAAAACTATTGTTTTTTTTATTTAATGAGAAACAAATTATAATTTTACAGATTCAATCGTTGATTTAACAGATTATAAATGTAAGAAAACAACAAAGTGACAATATTAACAACATAATAATGCTAGTTTGTAACGTAATAAACTTATATTTCTAAAGATCACAAAGTTAATGATAAAATTAAATCCACTTTAAAATATATCAAAATTACTTTACGTTATCAAAAGTAATTATAGTAATTATTTTTATCATATGCCATTATTTTATCATAAGTAATTATTTTTTTCATATGCCATCAATTTTTTTTATATACATATCTTCCGATGGTAACGTAATTATGAACTAGGTTTCATATTTTCTCAGTTTCCTTACGTAACGAAATATAACAAAATTGAGAATAACGTCTGAGAAATTCTAACCTTTTTAAATATTTGCTTATAAGCCACGTGTTGCATGTGCAAGCACTGAAGTTCTTTTTTGAGATTTTATAAAAAGAAGCAAATAACATAAACAAGAAAACGAAATTATAGAATACTTACCAAAATAAAAGCCGTTTATAACCCTGAGATGTAATTTTACATATTCCCTCTAAAACATTTGAACCCCTCTACTGCTGCGAGAACACTACTTGTTGTAGCTACGACAGCATTGACTTTTAGAAATATGGTGCCACAATAAAAACTAATATTAAACACCATTCAAAATAATTGCGTTCATATTTTAATTGTACGTTACTAGCCCTGAGTAACAAAAAGACAATATTTTGGGACAAATTTACTTAATTCATATATATTATTTATTAAATAATGTATCAATAAAAGTAGTTCTATTTAATATTATGCATAAAGCAAAGTAATATAAATATATCTGAAATCAAATAAAACCATAAATATTCGTAACAAATCCATTTCTAAAAAGTAAAGTGGTGAATGGGACACGAAAAATTGTATGGAAGCATTTTGAAAGGTTTTTTGCAACTAACAAAAAATACTATTATTAGCCTTAATACATTTAAACTATTACAAAAATCTTTAAGTTAATAAGTAAATTTATCTTAAATGGCAAAATATTTAAATTATCTTTAAAATTGTATTTTTAAAACGCATTCAAAGTAGCGGGACAAGAAAAGACACAAAATGTACACTTTTTCTGATTATGACCCATTAATCCTTATCCTTTAAAATACTTTATTAATTTTCTACGTTAAACGAAGATAAAATTTACTTTTTACACTATTTCGAAATTGCGAATAGTTTTAGAGAAAAACGCACTTAATTGTTGACACATCACGCCGTTGACTCATCAGCTGTGCCGACTCAAGTTTTACTAATCCTTTACTCTCAACATATAAATAAGTATATTAGTTATGTTGTCTTTTACTGTTTTTTTCATTTTAATAAGTACTTTAGAAGTTGTTACAATATCAAAACATCCTTGCTGCGAAACGCGCCCCGCGACGTTTTGCCTTCATTATTATTACGTTTTATTACAAGCACGTCATGAGCAATCATCGGTGGTTCAGTGGTGCATAATGCTCGCCTGCCACGCGGGCGGCCCGGGTTCGATTCCCGGCCAATGCATTCTATTTAATTTTCCTTACAGGCAGCCACGTAGTGCTTGCTTTTCATCAGGGACAGAATACCCTCTTAAGCATTAACCACAAGCTCGAAAAAAAAAACCGGCCTGCCTCTATAGCAACGAAGATTTAGATGCGTTTGCACGTATTGGATAATTTTAGTTGAATGTATTATTTCAGCGCGATATATTTGGTTTCATATTTTTTGTAGTAGTTATTAGTAGGTAGGTTTTTGTTTATAATTTCTTCCGTTTAAAAATAGTCATTTAAATATATTTTAATAAGTACTTGAAAAGATTAGTAGCACAGATTTAAAATTACGGTACCTACTAAAAAATCCTTGCTGTGTAAAACAATTGGAAAATCCTTATTGAAACTACGAAAATGCGGGTTGCATTAGAGTTTAATTAATTTTCACATTATCTTAAGTGCTTTGCAAACATACATTATATAAATAATCCAGTAGTAAAAGCGGGCGAAGCCGCAAGGGGGTCGCTAGTATATATATATAGGTTTGATTCCCACGGAAAATAATTATTTTCATTTTTTGGTTCTGATAAAGAGAAAAATGTGGCCTTGAGTTCTACCACTAAGCACACAATGTCTCGAAAAATGTGCCGGGCTCGGGGAACGGAGTGACTTAACACTTAGTTCGCTGTACCCACCCTGTTAAAAGCGTGAACCTAAAAGTTAAGTAAATATAATTGATTTGCCTGAGTGTTCTCTTGACATATAGGAAATGAGACTTATAATTGCTAGAATTTTATTCATTTAAATTTGTATCCGAAAGGAACATTTTCACTTAACTCAAAAATATGGTATGGTTCTTTAAATCTGGCGTTCCGAGCGTGCCAGTTGAGCACATATCACTTCGCCAATGTCACGTTGAAAAATATAAAGTTTTCGGGATAAGATGTCATAAATTAAAGTAATTTTACTTTTTAAATTAAATTTGTTCAATAATTTATTATTCTTATTTAATTGTGTATTATATACTTACATACATACTTCTTTCTTTATTTTCCGCCTATGACACACAGAACATCGCCGCGTAACCATTTTCCAAGACATTGCGTGTTGGTAACTCAACGACGCACTTTGTCTCGTTACCAGAGCGATAAAATTATATTAATTAATTCCCCCGAAAGGGAATAGAACTCAAAAACATCACATCACATCACATGAAACTGTCCATTCTCATCATCATAGTACGTCGAAATTATTGTACCTTTACTCATTTATGTCGTATGTATTGAAAACTAAAAATTTAAACTAATTTAATTTGATACATTGCAAACTTATATTTGTAGTTCATTTCGTATAAAATTAGTGCATGTGAAATTAGTGCACCCACAAACTTAAGTTTGTCAACTTAATGCGCCGCGTAATTAAAAAACTATAGTAACCTATTATTATGAAATCTGGCAAGAAGTGAGAACTTTCATTCACTTTCAGATTTGTACAATCAAGGAAAATTCCGAAAAATAAGTCCATTTTTAGATTATTGTAGAAAGAGACATTTATAATAAACTAATAAATTTAGTTAATTTTACACAAAGAGCACATGCCCACAAACTTGTAAGAGAATTGTCAATGTTAGGGTAATTTACGAAAAGTAAAATAAAAATACCCACATAATTATTTATAAAAGAGGAGAGCTACATTAAGTGACGTTTTGATGGGTTGAGTCTGTACGTCGTTATTCTGCCTCTAGTGAGGTGTAAAATTATTACGGTGTTTAAGTATCTAAAATCACTGCTGAAACTATGCGTTAAAAATGTGAATAAGTGTGCATAAGTGTAAAAGTGTCACATAGAAACGTGTAAAGTGTACGCGTGTATATATGTGAAAGAGGAACAATAAATTATGGTTATCTTAAACTTCCCTCCTGACATTTTGACGGTATGTATTATACGATTGTTTTACTATCTGTTTTCAAGTCTTTATAAATATTTATCTCAATATAAGGCATGATAATAAAATCAACTCAAAATGCATGTGTCTAATTTAAAAAATTGAAGATAATTCGTATATTTAAACAGAAAAAAGTATTTTATAAATCAATAATTTATTTAACTATGTTGAGTTTAAGATGTTTTTTCTAAAATATACTAAAAACATTACAAAATATTTAATATTTTTTTAACTGTACAAATTGTATCTTTATTCTGTACTTGTAGTTCATGTACGAGTAGGTACTTCAATAAACTTATACTTATATGATATATGAGAAAAAAATTACACAGATTAAAAAGAAAGAAGAAAAAAAAAACAAAATTATATAACTGCAAACATTTTATTCAAGACATTGGCCAATAAAATAGCTAGCGCTTCTCCGTCTGAAGACTTTTAAACTGGAATCACTTAACCAAGCTTTCCGTAACCGTAACCATAACCAAGTTTTCCGAGTCCGTAACCTCCGTAACCATAACCAAGTTTTCCGAGTCCGTAACCTCCGTAGCCGAGTCCGTAACCTCCGTAGCCGAGTCCGTAACCTCCGTAACCGAGTCCACCGTAACCTCCGAGGGCAAGGCTATAGCTGGATACGGGGACAGTTTGTAAAATAGGTTTACGAATAATTGGTGCTACAGCAACTGTTTTAATGATGGGAGCGGCTTTGATGACCGGGACAGAGATGATTGAAGAATAACCTGTAAATTTAAATATTAATTACTCGCGTTAACTAAATGGTAATGGCCGTCGTGGCACAATTCCACAAGGGTGTGACTGTAACGAGACGAGACCACTCGCAGGAATAAATTATTGTTTATTTACATTATTTTTTCGCTCAGCCACCAAGGTACACCAAGGTGTATAAGCCCGGCGTTGAGTTCCGCAACTCAACAAGCAATGGATCGAAAATTAGGCGGAAAGTGAAGAACGGAGTGTCTTAACATTATGTTTCCCCTGCCTACCCTGCTATGTGCGGGATACAGCGTGAAGCTGAAAACAATAATTCTGTGTTCTATCAAATTTTGCCTCTTACCGTTACAATATTTTTATAAAAGATACAGATAAAATAAGAAAACAGCTATTTTAAAATTGTTCAAGCCTAAGCTTTACAGTAATCCTGAATGTTACTTCAGTCTACCGACAAGTCAAAGGACAGCAAATACCAATATTGACCGAGCGTTCTCTCAACACTGTTTATTCAGAGACGCTAATACAAGGTATGTGAATGTGTAATGGGACCATTTACGTGATTCTCTATATTACATAATATATTACGTAAACTTTACTACGGTTACTTCTAGTTTAAGCTTATTGTGGATTTTAAAAGTATGTTAAGCATTAATACTTAAAAATATCTCTAGATGACCCAATGACAATTAGAAATTGTTCCATCCATCCATTTTGAGACTCTGTTCGATTGAGAGTCGAGGTTGAGACTCTGGCTGAATTACTGTTTTTTTTCAACAAATTGAAAAAAATGTTCTTTCAAATGCGAATCAAATTCAAAGGGATTATGTGTTTTAGTAAGGTTTTTTAGTCTAGTACCTTATACATATATAATTAAAAATAAATACTAGGATACAATTTTAAAGTTAGGGCATACCGTATCCACCATAACCCGAGCCGTGCACGCTCGCGACTGCAGCCACCAGGCAAGCCAACTGAAAAGTAAACAAAAAAAACTACAGTAATTGTATTATTTGTTATATAACAAGAAATATTTCCGTTAAATATAATTTGTCTAATTTCCTCCTAATATCTTAATTTTATAAAGAGAGATTGTGTAGAGTTCTACATAGTTATGTACAGCGATGTTTTAGGAGTAGGAGTCGCCGGAAACTTTGTTAGTGTGGACTTCAAGACGTAAAATGGAAACTCCCGTCTTTTCACGTCCCAGTAGAGGTCTTTTTAAATCTTCTCCTCCTATATGCCAAACTACGTCACGTAGTTTACATTTAATTACAATTCTTCTTCGAAATTTTCTCATCATCAGATTATGAAATATTGGCTGCAAACACTTTGCTCTTAAATTTCTGCTTATTTATAGTAAGGTTGATGCGTAATACATCGAGAATTATATATTTTTTTAGCTTCATGATTTATCATGCACATAGCAGGGCAGGCAGAGGGAACCAAGTGTGAAAACAGTCTGTTCTCCACTTTCCGCCGAAAAAATCTTCCTTTAGTGGAGGGATTCAAAACCGCAATTTGTCAACCAATTCATTCCCCCAAGTTGAGATCCTACAACCTTCTCAGTTGCAATCAGACGCTGTCGTACCGCTATAGATGACATATAAAGATAATTCCATTTTAAAATAAATATTATATATTTTTCTTTGAACAATAAATGACGCTATTGAAAGAGATAAAAAAATATATTTAAATTTACTCACAGTGATGAAGGTGTTCATTTTGTTTGGTTTCTTCAGACGAAGTGTGTCGATCTTAAAAAAACATCGTGTATTTATACCTGCATATAAGTTTCCTTTTGTTTTCAACAAATTAAATATCGCATGTTATAGCATAACATAATCATATATAATACCAACATCCTTATTTACTTCAATTTACATATTGTTGCGCTCATTTATTTGGGCATAGCCCTAAAAAATACTGTCCTCATATTATGTTAAAGGAGAAAAAAATAGAAAAAGGAAGACTCGGACTGCAAGTCCCACTGAATTCATCATGCAACGCTTAGAAATTTCAAGACTTACTACAAATGCCTAATAATAAATAAATAACAATATTGTTTTTAACACTACATTTAGCAATTCCAGCCCAAAATTTTTGAGACATTGTGTGTTGAGTCCGTTCCTATTAAGACACTACCGTTCCCCACTTTCCGCCAATCTGGATCTAATAATAATATATAGTATATAGTTTATATATACCCTACATATATTTATATTTAGTGTGGAACTAAAGATTGTCATTCGTAGAACGATCTCATGCTCTTCGACAAGTCAATATTGAAGTACGGAAGGTCAATGTTTGCTGACCACTGATTGTGTACTGTCGGAATTGACACAATATAATGCTACTATTTGATATAAATAGCCTTTGAATGGTACAAGAAGGTTGCGGGTATAAATGTAAGTATATTAATCTATTCAATTACTCAGTGACCGACAGACACTATGTGGCGTAGAACCCTGAAATCTGGAACAGGTTCCTTCGTATGCGTAGAGAAGCACTAAGAGAGAATAAAAAATGCTACACTAAGAGAGAACTTCCTGAAATTGCTACTGAAACAGGAAAAATCATTTTCAATTTCGTAGTCCACATTTTCTACTCTTATATTTACCACTCTTTTTTTTAAAACGTTAAACAATACAAAAAATCTATGTTTTCTGGCAACACTGATATATATGTACATATATTTAATTTTTACCGGACCTACATTTAAATTGGGGAATATTTAAGATAATAGAGATAATTAAGTTAATTTAATTTAATATAATTGGTTTATTTCATTTAGTACTAACGATTTATACCGATTGTTTATTTACAATTTTACCTTGAAGTTATCAGCAGGTCCACTTTCTGCCCATAACGTGGATACACGGTACGGGTGCCCGACCCATCAACTGTAAGTTCTCTATTTAACTAAATACATAAATTGATTCTAAATTACCAAAAACTATTAAAAAATATGTAAATCTAACACCTTTTTCGTTCATAGTATTTATTGACTAACTTTTATTTACGGCTACACTCCCGTGGTCAAGTGGAAGTGGTAGAACAATTAAAATGGTTTAAATTATCCTATCGATTCCCTCGATATGTGAACTATTATACACCACAAAAATAAGTTTTCAATTTAAACCAATAGTTCCTGGGATTAGCGCCTCCAACCAAACAAACTGCTCAGATAACTATGAAAGATGAAAGTAAAGATATAAAATGAATCACAGAATTCAAATGATATTAACAACAATATCGATATTATTGCTTTAGTTAATAACCACTAGTGTGCAATTTTATTAGAATAAGTTACACGCTTCGCCGGCGTTGGACGTGTGTTTCCGTTCATTGAAAATCGGTTATAATGTATAAATGTTGCAATTACACTGATTCATATCAAGATTTATAGTGTTTTAGAATTATATATTTATTTTTTTATATATATTATATTTGGACACCGTCGCGGCTACTCACGGTGTTTCAATTCTACAGTTCCTATTTAGGAAATTGGGCAATACGCAGAGAACCGAGTGTTTTAGAACATTCAATTCCCTCTACATATCACCACCACCTCTATATGCCTAAACGCCTTATACAGAGTGATGGTAAAAAGAAATATAAAAAATATGCTATTATAATTATAGTCCATCGAAGACTCCTTTTTTTTATTAGGTAATACGAGCGAAGCGAATGTAGGTTGAAGGGCGAAACTTAGTAGGCGGAGCCCTAGTACTTACAGTACCAGCTATACATAAATTAAAATGGTTTTCAGCAACAAGAAAATGTTGCTTAGCAGTCATTAAAAGGATTCGTTTTGCTGTTAAATTATTCTCTTTGTCTATGGCGCTCATTTGTCGTCCTTTCTCTTTTCGTATTTTTTCCTGTTGTAAAGGTTAGTTTACATGAAGGAACGAGAGTTACAGGGACATACTTGTATATCGACGTTGTAATTTTACAGTTGAAATTTACTACGTGATAGTTGTAGGTTAAATAGTATATTTTAATTTTATTTTTAAACAAAAGTTTTTGACTGAAATGAAAATAAATATTTTATTTCCTAGAGTGAGAATCGAACTCACAACCTCAACAAACCGAATTTACAGTCGTACTAATCAGTCGCAATAATTACTTTGCACTATAATCTATCTATATTATATTTAACCCTTAATGCGGCGTGGAACGCTAAAATCTTGCAGGTCCCTTGGAGAGAACAGAAGAGAGACGACGAAATACTTTTTTGAAATTATCATGGTAACGAAAATAAACGAGATTTCCCAATTTAGATCTTAAACTCCGCACAAGCAAAGTTGCGGGTGACGACTAGTTATAGCAATCATTTTTAAAATCATCATTTCAAAAATTCTCTATAGTATGTTCAAAGCTCTAATTTAAAAGGCACTATTTTTCACCCCAGTAACCGGCTGTCAGCCTCCAGATGAATTATTTGAAACACAAACGTAGATATTTCGCAATTTCGAACAGAAAATAAACAAGGCGAGCATTTTAGTGGTATTACAGTTTTAATTATTTATGTGGAAAGTCATTTTAAACCTACAGTATTTATACAGTTACAGAATGGTTATGGTGGTAAATATTTTAATGTAAACTGAGTGTAGATTCGAATATTATGAAGGGTATTGTATATATTTTTTTAATACACGCTTTTAATGTACTACGACGGTTTATAAATAAAATGTTAATTAATTTTATGTCAATCCTTTTTCCTTTAAGAACTGGGGCAGCGACAGACTGCAAACAAGTAGGTTGTAGGTTCAATTCCTGCTCTGGGGCGTGAATTATCTTCATAGAGAACCCGTAGAGAACAAAGTGTCTTAACACTATGTGTTCTCGCCCCCATTATATGATTATATGTTGGTTACAGCGTGAAGAAAAAAAAATATTTTAAAACTTATAATTTCACATTTTATGTAAAAAAAACACATTTCACAGATATCAAAGTGTAAATGAGATAACAAAAGGCTACTTCATTACCAAAAGTATTCCCCGCAGTCGGCTTGAAGCATCGTCTTCACCCGAGTAGCTTCATTTTCTTTTACACCTTTATATTATTCATGATTGCTTAAAATGTGTTTAATTATAAATTTGTTTTTTTAAATAGTTTTCTAATATTTTTAGATGAGAATTTAGCAGAACGTGGGAAATGGAAAGTGCTTTAATGGGGACGAAGTGTCTTAACTCTAATTTCCCAGGTTCCCTCTGACATAAACACATATTTTTTTTATTTTCATTGTCTCCCTCTACTAGACACGGCGCGGTGTTATGTCATGCAGCTACATAATACATGCGATTTCTCGCACTCAAGTAGACAGTAAAATCATTATACTTAACTTTAGGTTCCTTCTGTCTATCCTGCCGTACATAGCATAAGGTATAAAGCTAAAAAAATAGTAGATTCCTATTTAAAACACTAAATTATAACATAAACTAAAAATATGACTAGTCCAACTAACTTTTCCTCTTTACGTTTTCTGCTAAATGAAGTATATTTTCTTCATAACGTTGCAAGAACTTTTAGTAACTTTCGATACTTGTGTACTGAATAAAACATTTTGACTTTGACTATAGCGTTAATAAATTGTAAATTCCTTGTACACTGCATGAAAGTTGAGTCGTCTATTAAATTTATATGAGAGTTGTGAGTTCAAATCCCATTAGATGCTTTCTTCATCTCTACTGGGTGGTCATTACATAGAGACATTTTGTTCTCCGCTCTCCGGATTAATACGTACACTCTACTTTACTGTACCTAACCAGGCAGGGAAATAAAAATAATCCAATTCCCGAAGAAGGATTGAACCTACATCCATTTCCTTTAGGTGAAAATCTTAAGATTTAATAAAAAGAAACTCTACTTTAAAGCTGAAAATTTCGATGTCTGTTTTATTTTCTAGGATGATCTGAGTCCAATTTCTTTATCTTTCAACATTGAGCTATCTCAGAAAAAAATTGTTGCATAAAATTATTTTAACGTATATTGAAGTAAAACCAAAGAAACAGGTAGTATGTGATATCTAATTATCGTACATCCTACTATCCCGAAGTCGTTCATTTGGAGAGGTTCAGATGATGATATTGTTCTCCGAACCAATCGAATGTGAAGTACGATAACTTAACTTTAGGTATATATGTAATTATGCGTATCTATTTATAGGTTAGAGGCCTAAGCCTAAGAGAGAGAAGCCTAGGCAGAGAGAACCTGGGAATGTAGTGATATAATTATGTTTTCATTTAAAGTAAGTTAGGCAAAACTTATTAAAATATTTTTAATAATTTTATCATAGCTTTACATTCTTCGTTTCATTTCGTAATTTTTTCGTTAATACTCTTTACTCAATTTTATTTACCATTTAAAAAAATATACTTAATCAAAATGAAAATTAACATTAAAGTAAGTATAAAATATTAGTAGCAATAAAGTAATCAAACGTCGAGACGTCCTAAATAAACGTTGCTAAGTAAAATTACATAGGTATGTGCCCAAGAGATGGTTCTTATGTTAAGAGTAAACCAAGCGTAGCACATCGAGATTAAAACAAACTCTTATACCAGTGGGAAATGGAGAAGACATCACGTGAAATTCTGAAGAAATTAAAGTTAATACGGCTGAGTCAATATTTATACTGATATTATAAAGCTGATGAGATTTTTAATGAGAGTAGACTCAGAAAGTAGTGTTTGTTATTGAGAAATTATTTGTGTTTTAGATAATCCATTGTATCTGCGTATTCTAATATACAATCTCCTGAACTGTGATATCGATCTCTAGAACGATCTTGAGATGCCGTTTTAATAATATATGAGTTAAACAGGTGTCGAGATCGCTCTCAAGGTCGACCTCAGAGTTGAGGGCGATTTATAAATATGGGCCTCAGTACTACTACAGTCACTTCTGATTAATGACGGGTATGTTGAAATTTATATGTAACAAAGAAATTTTTATTAGTTATTCGGTGATAATAAATAGCTATTTTTATCCAATTTCATCCAAATCTGTTTAATTTTGGATGATTTTTTTTTCCTTACAGTTTATAATCCAAATAAAAGTCTACCGAATGGTTTTGGTAGTTTACGTAGTCACGTACGTTTAGTGAACATTTATGTCAAAAGAAAATTTTTTTTTAGCTTAATTTGAAGTCAAGAGAAATAAATAATTTTCTTCTGATTTTTTTGCTTAATTGAGAGACATTACGAGATGCGAATGCTTCGTATTGCCTGAACAAACTGATAAAATTATTATATTATAAATATAAGTATTCAGGACGTCTCGAAAATTAGACGTAAAGTGAGAATCGGAGTGTTTTAACACTAGGTTCCCCTTGCCAAGCAAATCATGATTACCAGGATACAACATGAAGCTAAAAAAATCCATCCGAGCTTAAACTAATATAAAAAACCAGGTTGCTTAAACATAAATCAAAATTCACGTTACAGAATAAACATTTTTATTCAGTACCAGTGGAAATTGTTTGAGAACACTTGTGTCAAGGCGAGGAAGAGGAACGGACAACTTTAATAAACTACGACCGCCATCTGTTCCAGACTGCTAAGGCTTTCCTCTCACTAATCAACAAAAAGGGTTTTTTTAGCCTCTCGCTGTACTCCACACATAGCAGGTGAAGCAGAGGAAACCTGGGAGCGTACTGTTAATACATTCCATTCTTCATTGAGACACTTCGGTTCCCCGCATTCCGCTGAATTCTTAAAGCGTGTTGAGTGGCGTAACTCAACGCTGCGCTTTGTCCTGTTACCAGAGCACCAACATTATTATCTTTATTTTAATCTTTAAAGTAAGCGCGTTTCGCCATTCTACATGCAACGTTTCCAGAGTACGAAAGAAAGGGGGGAACGGACGTGTCTTAATGGGAACAGAGTATCCTAAAAATCGGTTGCCAGGTTTCACCTGCATACATTGCTATGTGATGTCTACATTGTAAAGCTAAAAAAAAACTAAATAAATGTAATTTCATAGTGTGTCACCAGCCTATTGTATAAAGCGTCCATAAGAGCCATACGTCGAAGTTGGGAGCCACTGCTGAGCGAGAACGGTTTATTGGATCTCAAAGGATATACTTAATGCATATATCATTTAACTAAAAGCTTTCATTTACCTTAATAATGCATTTGGAAGCGCAATTATAGGAATTACCATATTGGGTGCTATTATGGTCCAATGGCCTCCTCACATACTATCTAATTTTAAGCGTGGTTATTTAGGTTCGATCTCGATTCGGGTGTCTGGTGTCGGGTGTCCTCCTGTGAAGATCTCCTCCAAAGATTGCTAACGTCAAAAGATGTATAAATAAAACAAGATGTATTTTCAGCATATTTTTTTATTGTTTTATAATTATTTAATTTTAATATATATAAACAGGAACGTTTTTATTACATATACGAGTAAAATACTAGCGACCTGCCTGGGTTCGCCTCTGTACTGCAGTACGTAGTATAATCGCTATGTAGAATCGCGTTTCTTTAAATAAATACCCAGTAAATAAAGTTTTATTTACTGGGTATTTATTTAAAGAAACGCGAATATAGTTATATAGTGGTGACATTACTTACAAAACAATTAAAACAACTTAGTTGTCATTTTGTCTCTATGGTTCTAATAAAGTTATCTATATGAGGAGCTTTGAGCCGTCCATCATAGCAGGGTAGGCCAAGGGAACCTAGCGTTAAGACACTGCGTTTCCAACATTCTGCCCATTTTTGAGACATTGTGTGTTAAGTGGCGGAACTTAACGCCATGACGGTCTATATCTTATATTATTAATATATTTGTACAGTGTTTTTACATAAGGGTATACTTAAAATGACTACACAAATAGTACTGGTAACGACATACAAGTACATACACACAGATGTGTACATTCTTTAAATAGTTTTGTTATTTTTTGAGCAAAAAACGTGAACAAAATGTGTCATGAGCACTCTTCCTCTGTTAGGAGATTGGTCCAACGTGATGTTTCAGCTACAATTTTACAAATGATTTTTTCCACAAATAAAGCTATTTATATTTTCATTTCTTTGCTCTGGTGTCGACGTCAAAGCACGGTGTTGAGTTCCATCATTCAATATGCGTCAGAGTTTGGCGGAATGTGGGGAGTGTTTTAACTCTAGGCTCCTTCTGCCTACATGGGGTACACAGCGTGAAACTGACGTACATACATACTAACGTGTTTATATTTGAGTTATATACTTACACTAGCGGACCCGGACGCGGCTACGCCTGCTTGAAATATAAGAATATAATTTCTATAGAAATATAATTTCAATCTTGATGAAATGCTAAAAGTGATTATTATATTTATTTTCATGAGGATGAATATCAAAATGACGCGGTAACGAACGAACGTTGCGTAGCGATGACGGTTGTTATTAACATGACAGAATAAATTGCATGTCAAATTAGAAAGTATTTTAATTTATTAGTATATATGTATAATGTAATGTTATATAGCCTATAGCACTTCTGAAGAATGCAGCTTTCATACAAAACAAAAACAATGTAAATCGGACCAGTAGATCCAGAGATCTTAGCGTTCAAACAAACAAACAAACAAACAAACAAACAAACAAACAAACAAACTCTTCCGCTTTATTATATTATAATATAGTATATAGTATATAGTATAGATATAAAAAGCGGCGTTGAGTTACGCCAATCAATGTTTAGAATTTGAGGCGGAATATAGACAACGGAGTGTCTTGACACTAGGTTTTCCCTGCCTACATTGCTATCTGCGAGATAGAGCGTGAAGATACTTATCAGTAAATAGTAAGTTAAAGTAAAATGGTAGGGACATTTTGTTCTCTTGCCCTTTATGCGGAACACATAAACGAAGTCGGGATAGATCGTTAGTCTTAAATAAGTTAGATTTATAAACTAAGAAATGAAAAGATTTAATATTCACCTAACTACTTAGAAATACTTTTGTTACCAATTAATAAGTACCAAAAATATTTTTATTTTTACGTAAAATATATTATTTTAAACAAGTTGAGTGTTGATTATAAATGTGCAAGATTTCAATTTAGATCCATTTCTATAAAAACTAATTCAAACTTTATATTTTATAACAAAATTACTAAATAAAATATGTTTTATAGGCCATCGTGGCGCAAGACGAAGACGAAGTAAGCGCGATGGTAGTGGGTTCGATTCCCACTCCGAGGAATGAATTATTTTTATTTCCTCGCTCTTTTAACAAGACTCACGTTGCTTAATGTAAAGCTAAAATAAAACTAATTCATACAATAAAATATAATGGCCATAATACATATATTTTTAGCTAAATAAACAAAAATAAAAGCAAATTAATGTAAACTAATTTATCAAATATTCTTGTCTTCGCAAACACTGGGTTCAGGAGCAATCGTGAGGACATTAGAATTGTGTTTGATATCTTCTGGCTGAAAAAATATGTAAATTAAATATAGACACAACGTCTGACTGTATGTCTCTCGGGCGTATAGCTTATTTCGGTGATAAGGTTTGCCTTTGCTAAAGTGCGGCGTTAAGTTCTGCCACTCAACATAATTATGATGTCTCGAAAATTTGCCGAAAGTGTCTTAATGCTAGATTCTTCTTCGGAACCTGCTATAGGCGGGTTACAGTGTGAAGCTCATAAAAATTATAACCAATAGTAGAATGTTTTTACATTTCTACTGCTTCACTCTGTACCCGCACATAGCAGAGTAGGCAGAGTGTACCCTATGTTTATCACCCGTTACGTGCTCCACTTTCCGCCGATTTTTTGAGGCATTGCGTGTTTTAAAATAATGTTTCATTTTGCTCGAGTGAGACTCGAACCCACATCGTGTTGCGTTTACAGTCGCACGAGGCAGGTGGTGACTCTGCGCCACGATTGCCCCAATCATGTATTTACATTATTAATAGAAATATATATGTCAAATAGATGACCTACTTTCAACTTACTTTATTAATTTTCATCGAGTCACTGAGGGATTTTGTCATTCGCTGCGCCCGCTTTTGTGCTGAAGCCGCGCGTTGATGTAAAATCTATAATATGAAACATTTTTGAGGCCATAAATGTACTGTATCGTATATAATCGCCACTCAGCACATATTTTCTCGAAAATGGATGATGCGTGGGGAATAGAACGTCGTAACATTAGGTTCTTTCTGCCTACTATGCGAGATACAGCGTGAAGTAAAAAGGGAAACTTTACATTTTATTCTATAAGAGAGATAAGGCAGAGAGAATTTAGTGTTAACACCTTTGGAGAATTTTCGAATTTTGTAAATTTTACAGATTTCGAGATATTTATCTCGAAAGCCTGGCGGAGAGTAGGGGACGGAATGTCCTAACACTAGGTTCCATCTGACTATCCTGTAAAACATATGATTAAAACTAAAATAAATGCTATTTTCTAGAAGATTTTTAAGCTTCACGCTATATCCTGCTCATAGCAGGGTAGGCAGAGAGAACCTTGCCATTAAAATTTCCCCACTCTCCGCCGAATTCTGGAAGCGTTGCGGGTTGAGCCGCGAGTAGATTTTCTAAATCTATTTACCGATAACCGCCTCTGTTCAGCCTCAGCTAGCTTTTCTTTTATATCAGGCAGGCTGATCTCAGCTGCAGGAGGCTGTAGTAGCCTCTGTAAATGCGCCGGCGGAGTGGACGGCCTTTTGGTTCCATCGAACTCTTCTAAGGGTATCTCGTAGGCTACGGCTGAAATATCAATAATGTATTAATTATTATATATACTTTTATTTATACTGTAATATTTTGTGACGAAAAGTTTGAAATATAGCATAATACTCACGCGGCTTAGGCTTAGCAGGTGTTTCCGGTAGCACTACAGTGGGTAAGTCGTCGCTATGGTGATTTCCGTTAGCGTTTACGCCGTTTCCATTCATCTTTTCATCCACATTATCTCTCTGGTCTGCTGGTACCACGTGACTGGATGAACCACAACCCATTTTGGTCTTTTACCATATAGACTCTGTTTTTTTTTTTCACTTCACTTTTTATATTAATATGGAATTGTTTATGGTCTTAATACATTCGCCTTTTATTTGAGAGTTTCATATGTATGTTTCTTGATATAGTATATTATGAGGTATCGTGGTCAGCAGGAGAGCGACTAATTGGGACACTCATGGGAGTGACTTATTTTAGTAAGGCAAAGTGCAGCTTTTAGTTCCGTTATTTAATGAAATGTTTCGAATTCTGATGGAAAGTGGAGAACGAGGAGTGTCTTGATGTGAGATATTTGCCTACACTCTATATGCGGGATACAGTATAAAACGTGAGAATATTTTTTAAATCCAACATTGTAAAGGCTTAACAGTAATCCAAGGAGTTATTAGTTATTTTGGTCAGAAATATGTTAATTACGCCACGATAATGCCAATTTAATCAAATTTATATTCTTAAAATGACTAAGTAATAAAACCATAAAGAAAGAACGATGTCGCAGCTCTGCACGACCTAGTTTTTTGCGAAATGAAAGGAGAATCCTTTAGCTGTTGATAAAAATTTAGGACATCTTAACGCAGCGTTTTTTTACACAATTGATAACCTCCTTTTCCTACAGAAGTCGGTTAAAAATGAATACTAATTAAGTAAAAATCTAACATCTGTCACTTCCGATTTGTTTACCATCGGCGCTAAATCAGGAAATATTGGCGGCAATCCTTGTTTCCGCTGTTAAGACAAGATGGCGTTCATTTGACGTTTCGCCGGTAATTTATAATCTAGTTACGTCTTACTTTAAAAGGGGTTGTGGGTTCGATTCTCACTTTGGGGCTTATATTTTTACATCTTCGCTCTAGTAACAAGACAAAACATCTCACAAATAGGGCAGAAAATAGAGAATTGAATTTCTTAACACTGGGTTCTTTCTGCTTATGTGCCCTGATATGAGCAGGATGCAAAAAAATATTTTTTAAATTAAAACGCGTATGTATAAACATATACCTACTAGCTATAGAAATTTTCCAAATTAATATCTATAATAATTTTAAGTATATTATACGTCACTTTGTCGTGCGCAAATAACCCTTTAAAAAATATTGAGCCTTTACATATTGAAAAATATTGAGGTATTAAATTTAAATCACTGTTAATAAAGAAACTCATTAAAATTCAATTTATTATTAACATGGCGGAGGTTGTAGGCGTATTTAATAAAATAATTAAAGCTCCGGGCAATGATCGATGCTAATAAAATTCACTAATGCCACATTTTATAAAATTCAATTTTGTGAAAGGCTATTGATTATAAAAAAAAATTAACGTGAACATGTGCTGTTTACTATGAGAACGTGACACATACTGGCAAAGTTCATATTATATAGTACCTACATTATATAGCCTATAATGAATAATGTAGAGAATAATTAATTTAAAGCTATACTAAATTTCCACAGTGCCATGAAAAAAATATTAAATCGCAGAGGCACATTTGACTGTAAACGCGACGGGTCTGAATTCGATTCCTACTCGAAGGAATGCATTATATTTATGATCACAAGACGAAGATCACTATGTTAACAAGAAGAAGCGTCGCCTTGTATCCCGCGCGTAAAACGGGAAACGGAGTGTTTTGACACCAAACTATAAAGTATTATTTCACTACCCCGAAAAAAGTAATAATTCATTATCATTTTTTTAAAGTATTCACAAAGTTAGAAAGAACACTTAGAAATATATTATAACTTTTAATTTATAAAGTAATAACTTATGGTTCAGTTCGCTAGAGCGCTTTGATGATTTAAAGAGGCGCGGGTCCCGGTTCAAATCCCGCTGTGTGGAAATATTTATACGTTTCTAAATATCAACAGATAATTTTTAATAATTTTAAGCCCAAAACTAATGATCGTGTGTTCACACCCGCATCGGCCGCGCTACTATCCTTTTGATTAGTATAGGTTTTATTTTCCATACATTTTCATGCCTTATAGTTGAATCGAAATAATTTGATATTTGAACTAATTTTATTAATCTATTAGCTGATTTCTAATATATCTAGAACATTTAAGTATTTTTTAAATACTTTAATTTTTTTTATAGATTGTAGGTTCTTTTTGTAGGTTCATATTTTTATTTGGGTTTTAAGGACCATATTATTCATTTTAAGATAGTGCGTTTTATGTTAAGAGAAAATAGTTTGTAATTTTTAATAGCGGAATTTAACACCGTACTTTATACAGAACAAAAAGCAAAAAACCAATATTTCAGATAGAAACGTTATATTACGTATACAAATATATAATTTAAAGTTATTTTTCTACAAATATTAAAAATATTCCAAAAAAACTTCACACACACACACTACATTCAGGATTAACAATGCTTACACAGAAATTACAGGTCGCTGTAGCCGACACCCGACACCCCCGCTATGTGACGAGCTAACAACGAATGTATGGAGCCGTCAAAATAACTTTAGATTTTTTTAGCTTTTCGCTGTATACTGTAAACAGCAGGGTAGGCAGAAGAAACTTGGTAACATAGTGCTAAAACACTCTGTTCCCATTAAGACACTACCGTTTCCAGAGCAAAGAAATGAAAATATTTAATTTCTCCAAATGAAAATCGATCCCACAACCACGCTTAATATAAGATGATATAAATAAATAGCTATACCTAATCGTAAAGTCCACGCAAGCAAAGTCGCGAGCGACATACTATATGTATAATAAATTATGAGAACGATGTGCATTTCTTACTAATAGTAATTTCTTAAAGTATGTTTCAGTTGACGCTTAATGGATTTTTTTATATAAAGGATATTTTCCAAGTAAAACAAAAAAAAACTCATTTAAAAATTATTATTTTAAGCAAGTAATATTAAAGTTTTGCAAAGTAAATCTGTACAGTGCAAAATTTTCTTGAAAATTGTACGTGTTTCAAGTTTTTCAGAGAACTGGTTAGCGACTTAAGCGCAGATTTAACTTTATTTGGATTCATTACGCTTAGCGATATTCAACATTGAAATTCTTTTATGAAACTTACTTATATGAAACTGGCAACTGTTACTTCTGTTGGAAATTAAATATTTGACGCTAATTTAATATTATTTTGTTTTTACGCCTTATTTTATTAGTTGTCCCTATTTGCACTCAAATATAGAGTAAGTCTTTTTCTTGCTTTCGGAGTCGCTAAATATTCTCATTCTCTTTCTGTCTGTCGAATCCAGGTGGAAAATGGAGTAACTGCTAACTCTCTTAGCATTAGGTTCTCACTGCCTATCCTGCTATATGCAGGATCCAAGACGAAAGCAATCCAAGAAGTGCAGGTTCAAAATCATCTATGTTTACACATTACATTTTACACGTTCACATTTTATATTATACGGACCAAAAATATGAAATAAAGTTTATTATTATTTATAAGTTTTTATCCAATACAGTACTCAAAAAAAAACATATTAATTTCATCTCCATATATTTCCACATACAATATGAACTAGCTACCTGATTGCCGCTACATAATGCATGCCCCCCAGGACCCCCCTCCCCCCGCCCTCTCCACCCAACCCTAGTGTGAGGACGTTGTGTTAGATACGTATCGTTCATTCATCGATTTTGTTTTTTTATAATTGCTCCTGACCGCTTTATTTGTGGTTTTACTTTAAAATATGAATTTTTTTGGCTTGTATGTTTATTTGTTATTTTTTTATTTGATATCTCTTTATTAGGTCTCTGTGCCACAGTGGTACAGTAGTTGACTGTATATACGATGATTATGGGTTTAATGTCATACAGCGAAAGTGTGGATTCCGAAAATCTCAAAATTTTCTCTCAAATTCTTCTCAAAATTTTATATTTTCAAATTAGACGGAAAAAATAGAATAAATACAAAATATTTTCTTTTCACTTTAGATTTTCGTATTTTTTTATCTTTACGCTATATCCCGCATCTACCTAGGTAGACAGAGGAAGCCTATTGTTCTGTCTCTGTTCGCCATGCACTGTCCAATTTTCGAAATATTGCGTTTTGGGAGGCGGAATTCAATGTCTTGACTTACTTTATTACAAGATCGAAGAAATGAAAATAATTAATGTTTTCTGGTGCAACAAGGTTTCTTCCTTTCTTCGCAAGGTTCCTATTTCTAGAACCTTAACCACAGATGGAATAGACCCTTTTACTTTAACTTTTTATTTAAATTAAGTAGTAATAGTTTAATAGAACTTTCAATTCAGTGAAAAACGCCTACGTGTATTAAATAGCAAACATTATTTCATGCATAATTTTCTATAGAAATGTAACACAGAAGTTGTTATTAACATAAATTATTATTTTGATTACCCAGAAATGTGGACGATTCATCGAAACCTTAAATGATGACCGCATGAGCTTTTCGATTGCATGTTGACCCTCATTTTTAATATTTTTTAGCTTTTACTTGTGACTTCACCGGCGTGGTCAAATGGATATAACACATGAAACAAAACGAAACGATTGATGTCATAAAGCCATAAGACCCGAAACTTGAATCTCGACTTTCAGCTGAATTTTTGAACCCAACCACCACGTTACTGTCCCACCTTTTCGCCACTGCGCCACGATGACCTCTATTTTATATTATTATTTAATTCGTAATCGTATACACGAAATTATAATAATCTTCACAAATAGCAAAAACAGAGAACACAAGCGCCGTCTATGAATAACATTAAGTACTTTAAATAAAAATGATGTTTAAATTTCTCGACAGATGTCGTTCTAAAATCGACTGATTCGTTATGTTTCTAATTGTAACAATAGATGTCTATACTAGTTAGAAAAAGCTAAATTCAACATCGAAATAGAGCCCGCCGTAGCGCAGGGGCACAAGTATGCGACGGTTACAACAATTATGGGTTCGACTCCCACTCGGGGGTGTTAAATATATATCTAATATTTTCGTTTCCTTGTTCAACCCCACCTTAACAATGCTTCAAGAAATCGGCGGGAAATGTGGAACAGAATTGTCTTAATGGGTAACGTAGTGTTTCAGCACTCGTACATGTAAGTTGTGGTTCATGCTTCCCCTCTTTCTTCCATGTTATATGTGGATTACAGTGTGTAGCCTCACACTGTAATCCACATATAACATGGAAGAAAGAGGGAGAAATGAGGCGATAATCCATTGTATCTCTCCATTCTCTACATTCTAAAAATTTTGGTTATGTACTTAATGTGTTATTTTATTCAATTGCAATAGTATATGTATAATTAACATGATATTTGAATCCACGATCAGGAGACACGAGCCAATAGCCTTACAGTTACGTTAAAAATCGAAATTGTGGGTCCGAATCTTATTTCCTATGGTTTATTTTGACATTAATCATAACATAATTAAAAAATTAAGAATAACTTTCATGTTTTTTTTTTCAATTAAAACCATCTGACGCTCTTGCAACTTGTCATCAATTATCAATAACATCAATAATTTCGTAATTTCTTTTCTAATTTTATTTTACTTTGAAGGAATAAAAAGATTTCTATATAAAAAGATTTCTACTATTTAGTTTTTGTCCCATTTAAATACATATTAGTTTTTTTTTGTTTTTATAATATGTATTTGTAAATAAATACAAACCGTAACATTCTTTTTATTGATTTTCGAATTGACCGTATAAAATTCACAAGACATTGTCCCCCAGTCGGTCCTTTTTCGAAGAAGTCAATAACACTGTTAAGATCCATTCATATGATACCGTTATTTCGAACTAGTTGTCTAAAGCTAAATAAGGGATGATCAGATGGACATCACCAAATTTGATTTTATAGCCTTATTATCGTATTCTAAAAGATTTGTATATAGTTTAAGATATATTTCTTATTTTAAGACAAAATAAGAAAAAAAATTTTTTTTTTATATTTTTTTCATTTATAGATATTGCGTAATTAGTGGTTGAATGAAGAAGCGTCATACTAGGCTTAATCTAAAGTAACATTTACGATATTTGTTAAATTATTAGCATGAAGAGATAAAGATTAAGATACTCCGTTGCCCATTTTCCGCCAAATACTGGAGGCATTGCGTGTTGAGTGGCGGAACTTAACGCCGCGTTTTGCCTTGAGAAGACATTAGAGTCATTTCCTCGAGTGGGTATTGAACTCACAACCTGTTGCGTTTACAGTCACACTTTGCGCCCCTGCGCCACGACTGGCCTCTTATAGTAATTATCAATATAAAGTTGCAAATTGTTTTTTTGAATAGCTCCATTACTAAATTTTAACATATAATTATATATTACTCATACATTTTATCTATTTTAATTTTCTAATAAATACAGTGTTTTATTTCAATATAATATATGTGTTATATTTTATATATTTAACAGTTAAACGGTCGACGACCCAGTATTTGCGTTTCCAAACCGATCGCCCTAAAATTTGCCTTTTTAAGAAAAGCGTGGTTGCGTCCTACACAAACATTTTATCCTTTTGATTTGTTATTTAAAAATACATATAAATATATTTTTTATTTATTTTTTGTTATACTATATATAAATTCATTTACAAAGAAATTATAATTGAATAGATTTATACATCTCAGTACAATTAACAATATAATAATGGAAATAATTTGACGATTGAAGACGATTGGCAAAAAAGAATGTAATTTAACTTGTAAAAATATTTTTTGTCTAATTTCTACTTATATATTTTTATATAAAGGCCGTTTTTATTGAGACCGGAGCAGGAGCATAATAGTATGACTGTGTTCTATCCTCACTCGAGGGAATTAATTATTTTTTATTAATATTTTAATTTCTTTCCTGTATGTGGGGAAAAGCCTGTCGTTTAGTTCCGCCACTCAACATGCAATGCCTCAAGAATACGGCAGAAAGTGGGGAATGGAATGTGTTAAAACTAAGTTTCCAGGTTTCTTCTGCCTATCATGCCACGTGCCAGATATAGGGTAAAGCTGGAAAAAATAATCCTAGTATTCTCTCCTTACTCTCCTCTTAACCCAGAGACACTGTGTGTTTAGTGCATTACATCCTGGTATTAAGTAACTACTTTATTATTACTTAAGAAATACACATATTTTTTGAGGCTGTCATAGCAAAGCGGCACAGCATCTGACTGGCACACAAGATGGTTGTGGATTCGATTGCCACTCGAGGTATGAATTATTTTCATTTCTTCACTCTAGCAATAAGGTTCTACTCTAACTCTAGGTTCCCTCTGCCTACGCTGCTATATCCGGGATACAATTTTAACAAATATTATTTTTTCACAATGAAACGGAAGCCTTAAGATAACAACTGCGTAGTTTTACTACACACCAATTAAGGCAAATCAATTACCCACTACTTACTTATGTAATAATATAAAATTTTATATATAAACAAAAAAAAAGTCATTGAAATAGTTTCAAACCAACGTAACACAATTAGAATGGTGTCACCAAAAGCCTACACCAAATACAGAGTGCCTACACGAAGTTTTAAAGTAAACACACCCCCCCTTATATGGAATTGCGAATTGATAGACAAATGTGCCTGGACACATAGTCCTATTAACTTTTACAAGGATAGCTCGAATGTTTAATACTAATTGTCGCCTGTGACTTCGTTTCTTTTATGAAAAGTACAAGGCCAACGAGCGTACGGGTGGTTGTTATCTCCGCTGCCCACAACACCGTGTACCACCGGAGGAGCTACAAGTGCATTGCCGGCTTTTAAAGTGGAGGTAGATGTGCTTTTTAAGGTACCCATGTCTTATCGACCCAGAAACACTGCCGCAGGTATGCCGTAGGTGCCGCCACGTATGCAGGTGGTGAGGATAATAATTAAGTCTGTCTGTGACGTACTGTGCGGTTAAAAAATTCGACGGCAAGTACCAAGTCAAGAAGTTCCCTAAAACAGTCCCCATGATAAATGCGGTAGAAAACGCACAGCGAGGAGATGCCTTTCACAGTTCATTGGGTCTCCAATGATTCAAACGGCTCTACGTTGTATGCTATCAAATGGTTCAAGCAGATATTGTTGTGCACCAGCCCAATTTATAAAAACATAAAATTAAAAACAACTGATTTTACAATTTATAACACGAAAGAATTAATATCATGTTGCAATTCGTTAGTATAAATTAGTCTCATCTAAGTAATACAAACTAATTAAAAAGATAAAGCAATCTTATAAAGTAGCACCACCAGGCGCAACTTTAGACGTCGGTGCGAGCAACAACAAACATATCACTGTTTGCACAAACAAAATTTTCTTTAAACTTGCCAAATTAACACTTTAAATACATACCTACCTATAGAATTTAATTTTTTTTCGCTTCAGCTTTATTTCATATAGAGAAGTGTGAAGGACAACTTAGTGTCAAGATATTCCGTTTTCTGCTATTAATTTTTCGATTAACGCGTTTCAGTGTTGCATTAAGCTTCACCGTAATATAACCGTAATAACTGTATAGTTGGTATATAGACATGGTTATTATAGGCTCGTCAAAATTTCGCTGTCTGAAAGAGGGCTTGACAAGTACTCACAAGTAGCAGAATCAATCAGAGAGTCAGTTCAGAGTCAGTCAGAGCCCCCACTTTCTGCCAAATTTTTAAAGTCATAGGACGTTGAGTGGCAGAATTCAAAGCCGGGCTTTTGCCTTGGTGCCAGAACGAAGAAATGAAAAAATAAACAATAATTAATTTCCCGAGTGGATATCGAATCCCCAGCCGTCGCGATTCAGTCACACATCTACGCATGCATCAACAATACCATATTCACCTTCCAAAACAACATTAATTTCCCAAAAGACCAGTACATATTGAAAGTCATACAACACATCCATTCCACATCAGTCAGTCAGTCCCCAAGCTAGATTCTCAACATATAAAGATCTGAGCTCACTTTCATTCACCGAGAGGAAACCCGCGCTGGTAGACACCACGTGCATCTCCTTACAGGCGCTATAGGTCCATAATTTTGGAGGCTATCCATA
This sequence comes from Heliconius melpomene rosina, assembly GCF_056956725.1. Taxonomy (NCBI): domain Eukaryota; kingdom Metazoa; phylum Arthropoda; class Insecta; order Lepidoptera; family Nymphalidae; genus Heliconius; species Heliconius melpomene. Next base: position 9,426,906 of record NC_140406.1, on the reverse strand, counting down.
CATACAATTACAATGACATATTTAGAGCCTACGCTACGTAAACCTTAACCAGAATATGGTTAAGATACTTTTAAAAGGCCTGATATATTCTTTTTTGGATGCAGCTCCTTAAGGCGGTCCCGCTAGGTTACGTAATGCTCGCAAAAGGCAAGGTTTCTTATCCAAGTTTTTTTAGCGTCAGTATGGTAATGATGGGTGCCATGTTTGTTGGCTTTATAATGTTTATACGTTAATAGTACTGGTCTTTTGGTTTGTTGGCCTAATAGGTGGTTGAGGGTTTTAGTGGGCCGTGGGTTCGATTATCGGAGCAGGGTACATGTTTGTGTTTATTTGTGTATTGTATTTGTGGAAAGATGTGTAAGTTTGAAACTAAAAATAAAAAAAATATATCAATATTTATGGTTTAAAAAAAAATATTTCCTTTGCGGTTTGACTCAAACACCGTGTTAAACACCAATTGACATTTTACAAATTGACAACCGTTGACATTTTATCAAAAAGAGAGTAGGGTACTTAATGTGAGATACACCAGTCTTAATTTTCCATACTATTTGGAATTATCAATTTTTGGAATTGTATTTGTTGAGCGGATTAAGTCAAGGTAAAAAAACATCTGTCATTTTCCCCGGAATGGGATCGAACCTACAAAAATTGTGCTATTATATCGTATTTAGATATTGTCACTAGCTAATACATCTTTTTTCAGCTTCATGCTGTACCCCGCACATATTAGAGTAGGCAGAGGAAACCTACAGTTAAGATACTCCGTTCCCCATTTTCCTGATTTCCAGATGGAAAGAATAGATGAATTGAGGCCAGTCGTGGCGCAGAGATATAAAGTGTGTTAGGGCACGTTCAGCTTCTTGCTCTATCCCGCTTAGGCAGGTAAGCAGAGGGAACTTAGTGTGCACTGCGTTTCGGATTTTCTGCGTAATTTTTGAGATTTTGCATGATGTGTGGGGGAAATCAACGCCGCGCTTTGCCTTGCTACTAGACTGTGATAAAGAAAATAATTAATTCTTCCGAGTGGGAATAGAACCCTCAACCGTCGCGTTTATAGTCACACGCTTGTACACCACAAGTTAAAGCTGTCCATTTAACCAAACGAAGCAACAGGTAAAACCTAGTATTATTATTATAGATTCTCTAACACCAAACGAGGTCGCGATGCGCTTCAAATGTCAAATGAATTTTGACGTTTCGCACTTCCGCCAAAACGACGTTTGTTATGCAATTGGCGTGAAAGTAACTGTGCACGTCCTTCCTGTGCCACCGACGCCGGAAATGAAAATAAATAAATGGCGTTCAAATCGTATGTTAAAAATTAAATCTGACCACGTAACCGACACACGGGGTCAGAATATGTTGTGTGATTGACATTGAAATTATTAATATAATATACTAGCGCCCCGCGCCCGGCTTCGCCTGCGTAAACTACATTATTATTAATTTCTGTCTCCATGAGTACCTACGTCCTATAAATGACGTCCATGCAAAATTTGAGACTCCTAGCATTTGTAGTAACGAAGTTTCATACAAACATTCAACCCCAAAAACAACCCCTTAGAAGTCGAATATTACAAATTCCCGTCTTAGCGAGCACCTACGTCCTATAAGTAACTCCTATGCAAAATTTCAGATTCCTAGCACATGTAGTTTCTGAGATTTCGTGATGAGTGACTGACCTTTCGATTTTATATATATAGATGCATAGTAAAGTTGCTTTTGTACGTGACTCTTCTTAGTGAGAAAATATTTTCTCGCCGCAAAAAAAAATACTTTAGTTACCATCAAGTGCAATAAGTACGAGTAAGTATGAAATGTGCTTGGAGCAAAAATTATAAGAGCCTCAAGTTGTTTACTAGTAGCTACTGACGAGTGGCACTATTCAGATCCAGGCTCTATCTTTAGACTAGCTGGGTAATACCATTTTTTTATATATAAAGTACGTATAAGTACCGAGTTTCATGATGATACGAGTTTTATGAGAAGTTCAAATTCAGTTTCTTAGATTTTATTACATCGACCATTGATAAAGTAAATATTTTATAAGTGCATATAAGAACTCTCTTTAGGGGTCAATAGATAAAATTTCATGGTAGATGCGGTTACCACTTTCTTCCCACCAACCCATAACGTCAAAACGAAATGTGGTACTATGGCAAAATCATTGCTACGGTCCTTAAATGTTTTATTAATATGTATATTTTTAAGAGTAAAATCTGAATTTGGTTAAGTGGCTAACTTAGGGTTCCCAATTGTATATATTAAATGCAATAACTTCACTTCACGCTTTATCCCTGGCGGAGTAGTCAGAGAGAAAGGAGCACCAATCGCTGCGCTCTCTACATACCTCTTTTGCCTCCTCCACCCTTCATACATTCTCTCCAGGGGAGTCCTCATGACCACGTGCCCTTCCTCCAGTATCTTTGATACTGTATTTACAGAGGCAATATGAATTTAATACCTACAAGAGCGGGAAAATGAAAAATTGATTACCTCGAGCGGGAATCGAACCCATTATACATTTTTACAGTCAAATGCTGTCACATTGGTTTAATACAAACAATTGAGTAATATGAAATATACTCGCTTGTGTGTATTAAATAAAACCCACAAAGAATTGAATCAATTTTTCTAAACAATTCAGCCCGCGTCTGAACCATAAGGTATATTTTTATTGACAAGCTTCTAATATAACAAATTGCAATGATTTTCTATAGCTTTGTGCAAGAAACGGCGACAGGTGGTGAGTTCTACGGCTCCCACTGCACTATGATGGATGTATAATTATATTTTCCATATATAGTAAGATATATATCTTAATCGCGATTGTTTCGTACCGACCGTCATCGCTGGGAAGACGTGCCTTCTGACAAGGTGCTACTTTAAAGTGTCTGAAATGTACGCAGGATATTGATATATGGTGTTATAAAATGTTATTTTATAATGGATGCTTTCATAACATAGTATTTTTTATTAATTTAAAAAAAAATCAAATATTCTGAGAAAACTTCGACTTTCTCAATCCAGTAACTTTGTCAGTCAGTTACTCAGTAACGTCCGAGTTTTATATACATTTATGTACATACAATATACATACATAAATTCCATTAACTTTTTAAGTTCAACATTTAAATCTCTCTCAACACTGTAAAATTATGGATAAACAAAGAAAAACTTAATTAGAAAACAAACATTACGTATTACACAATATGTGGCTACTTTGGTGCTAGGGTGATTACTATATCAGGTGACCCGTACGTTCATTTGCCTTATATTTTCCATAAAAAAAAAACAAAATGCTTGGAAATGAACCTACGACCTGACACACAAAATCATTCAACTCAACCTACAGTCATAAAAATGAACAACATATAAACATTACACATAAGGCATCATATTCCGTTATCCGTTCCTTCCGTTAGGCCTAAATGTCCGGCGTGCGGCGGATGCGGGCAAAAGTAAACTAAGACGGTGCCCACCGTATATGTGATGGGTGCGTGAGTTCTAACCCACTGACACTAAGAAATAATCTCAGGGTTTTAAAGGAAATTCCCATGGATTTTTTTTATTTATAATCGCACATATACTAGTTGTAGCCTTATAAAGTAACGTAAATTAACAAAATCAGCTTCACGCTGTATCCCGCACACAGCAGGGTAAGCAGAGGGAACCTAGTGTTAAGATATTCCGATTTCCGATATATAATTTTTACATAATTATGACGAAAAAGATACATTTTATTTTAAAACCCTTATATTGGCAATGAATTCGATTATTATTATAATCTCTAATTAGCATTCAAAACGTAAATATATAGCAAACACTTATATTACTTTTACGAAATTTGATATCACTATCTGTGATATAATTAAAAATTAATCTTTCACTAACAACTAATTATAATAGCATACCCCCTACGTAGAAATATTCCAGTAGTGGTGGCCCCAGCAATTATTGAATAGCAGTCAAATTCAGCATACATGCGAAGGGCGAGTTTTTGCAACGGCCTTCCAGGGGAGGCCTTCTGCGTCGTGAAGGTATCCACTTCGAATACCCGTCCATGCCGTTTATCTGAACGATCAAATTTTTGAAATTTTTAAATTTCAATTTAAAAAAAAACCCCTGCAGGTAATTGTATCGACGATATTCGATTTTGAATTAGGAGTTGAAAATATACTGCTTGATAATTTTTTTGCAATTGTTTGTGGTCGTCGAATGTCTCTACAATGGATTGTTTCTCCCTACCATGCTATTTGCAGGATAAAGCGTGAAGAAAAAATATATACTATATCTATACAAGTATTAGCAATAGATGATCGTAATGAACAAAGGGATATTATAAGGGTGTCGTTTTTTTCCTTATGAGGTACGGAACCCTCAGAAGACATGCCTTTGTTAATTTTACAACGTTAAATAACCATAAATATAATATTGAAATTCTATACATTTTTACTAATTTATATCAAAATTCTTTACAAGCATCCATATCAAATATTTTTTGTTATATTTCACGATACAAATGAGAAAAACCCTAATTAATTTTATAATACGTCCGTTCGATTAATCATAATTGACTTCTTTTAAAAATTGTGACATCGGAATTGAAATGCAATTTACTAGTTACACTCGAACATTCATACATACACACCTATATATACTATACTAGTTTTCTTCGAGAGGTGTGTACAAACTCCGCCCATTTAACAAACGAACTAGACATCAAAATTCGATACACGCATCAACACATGTAGTATAGTAATGTTTTTTTTTCAAATTGTCCCCAAAGGAATCTGCCGTAAATACCATCGAATGCATTAAAATTGTATAGGATATTCGTTTTTGTACGTCGACGTATATATAATTGTAATTAACATAAGACTTCTCGTAATAACGGCGGTGCGCGCGCGCAACTAAAATGGTTAAGCCACTTTTTGTGTTGTATGCGTACTCTGAATATCATAAGCTACCTGCGTGGTGCTGGGTACACTGTAGCATTTTTCTTTGAATGCTAATTTATATATTTTTTTATTTTGAAGTTTTTTATATTGTTAAAGTAAAATACCAATATAAAGCCTAGTTTTTTACACTTGTTTGTTAATTTTTTATTGTCTCCAAAAGTGAACCATCTAAAGAATAAATAAAATTTATGAATACAGATGTATTTTCAATATTAAATAAGAAGTAAGCATTTTTAACATTTTTAAAGTGTTATTCACACGAGTATGTTTATACGTTTTCTAAATAAGTAAGTGGTAAGCTATTTCAATAATTTTGTTATTGTTTCTTAATTATTTTTACTTTTAATTAATTTTATAGATACTGACTGTATTTGGCCACAATTTATTCTCATTATAGCACATCGTCTCGATGCTAAGATAGGAATTAAAAATTAATAAGAGTAATAAATTAATATTAATAGTTTAAAAAACTAATAACTCGCTTTTGCACACTAATAAGACGAATTTAATGAGCATAAACTTGTACTTGTATATGTTTACTCGTAGTATGCAGTCCAAAGTTCCATCAACTATCTTTTCCAGTACCATCATCAGACCAGCTCGACGGTACCATATTTTATTATCATCTGATCTACATATAATTCTCAAGTTTCATGAGATACGAGAATTAGAAGTGCTTGTAATTCAGATTCTTAGATTTTATTAAATGTTACTTATTCACAGCTTACCTAAAGAGACGACATAAGAATTTCAGCAGTGAAGAAAAATGGCATAGGTACATTGACAAGGTTTTATAAAGGGTTTTTTAAAAAATACCTATTATTTAATTTTATTTTATTTTTAAACACAAATTAGTAATTTATGTTTAAATTTGAGATTAACAAGTAAACATTTTCGATATAAAGTTTAACAAAAACAGGAAATTATCATATATTTAACCTTTTAACCCTTACATTCCCTTGAGCATGCTCGCGATAAGAAATGTTAGGCACTGGAGAGGTTCTTGTACCTTCTATAAGATATAATGTTATATTATTTTTATAGAGATGATTTTTTTTTTCACGCTGTATGCCGCTTGTGACTGGGTAAGCATAAGGAATATAGTGCTAAGACACTACTTATACACTTACAGTCCAAATCTTTGAAACATTGCGTGATGAGTGGCAGAACTCAACGCCGTGTTTTGTCGACCATAGCTGAGAAATGAAAATAATTGATTCCCCCGAGTGGAAACTTAAACACTGTTTTAGAGTTTAGAGCATTTTATTAATAATTAGAATATAACTATATATACTCAACAATTCAATATTTGTATTATTTTGAATAAATTTTACAAAACATTACTAACATAGCGATATAACGAAAATTTATTTAAAAAATTACAATATAACCAATTTTAATACAAAATTTCCAAAATCACCTAATGTGAAATTACTATTATCGGGGGAGACTGAGCTACGCCCTGTATGCTGCGACTCGAGACTGTTACCCATCTTACAACTGACGAGGTGCTTTATTGTAAACGATACGATACGATTGCTATACGACATTTGTTCAAATAAATATTGTTATTTTAAATTATTTGTTTTATTAAGAGAATTTGTCTTCTTGAATTAGAATACGCAACCACAGATTCAGCTTGATTTAATGAGAAGCAGGTTAGCCAGAGGGAACCTAATGATAAAACACTGCCAACTTCTCTCCATTTTCCTCCCAATTTAAGGAAATTTCATGTTTTCTATAGATATATCTATGCCTAGCTACCAGCAGGAAATGATACTAATATTTTGTAGTGTCAGTAGTGACAATTAATTTTATTTATTATCACAAAAAGAAAGAGCAATTTATACATGAAATTAAATATAAATAAAAATATTTTGTTATCAATATCTTTAATATTTTCAAAAAATACAAAATTTTCCATACAATTTATATATCGCAGTCCATCCTTATAAACCACGGTCAGCTCTCAACGTACGTTGTCCGTACGGTGTAGTTTTTGCTGTAGCGCGTAACACGATCGGCCCATCTCATAATTTTAACTTTTTTCCTCTCGCCCCTTTAAGGCTGTGATCGCTGCCTGATTACGGGAGAGCCCGCGTGATTGACACACGCTATTGCCATGAAATGCATTGATTTTCGCCTTCGTCTTGGCTTTTAATAAGTATTTTCTACTTATCGAAAATAGTATTTGAGATAAAATTAAAGGTTAAGTCAGATTCACGCTGGATCCCGCACACTGCAAGGTAAATTTAGTGTTGAGACATTTTCCGCTGAATTCTGGCATTACCGTTTATTATCATTACCGTTGCCAAGAGACACAGATTCAAGTCCCAATTTCGTCTGTACGTAGTTATGTTGCCTCATGGTGTGAGAACGGTACCGGTAAACGCCTAATCAGCGTTCGGCGTATGTAACGCGAATCCCCTCATGCCATGGGAAACAAACGTAGTGTTTTAGTTTTAAATATTATATATTTTATTCTTTAGTCGATTAGAGCATGCACTTCTGCTCGGTCGATTCACTAGTTAAGTTAATTTTAAGTTAGTTATAAGAACATATACCTTTGTTCTTATTTTAATTAAAGTAAATTTAAATTTAACTTTCTTAGTTATTTTTAAAAGCCCACTCGCGCTCCCGTAAACATGTCTACGTTCAAATTTTTATATGTAAATATTATTATTTTTAGTATATATGTATATATAAAATAATTAGAATCAATTGACGTATGAATATAGAAATAGTGTTTATTAATGAAAATCGTCCTTCAGGCGGACAATGACTGCCATACGTAGAGCGGACGCGCCGCTTTAGGGGTGCGCGTGCGCCGGCATACCGAATAGATTAGGGTAAACATGTTTATTTAATTTTCACGAAACATTTTCTTTTTTGGTATAGGCAGAGAGGACAGTAAGTAGTGTTTACATAACTTAATAAAGGTGTGTAAGTAAAAACCAGTGAGTGTTTAGGTATATTTACAAAAAAAAAAGTTTGAATTTGCACTTTCAAACTTGAATTTAAACAAGGTTTCAGATTAATTTTGTGTCGTCATAATTTAGAAAGTAATAAAACGTATTGACTAGCCTAGGCACTTCTATGTATTTTATAATCACAACGGTTGTGTATTTGGTTCCCACTCAGAGGAATGAATATTTATCATTTCGTCGGGAGTAACAAACCAAAACGCGGCGTTAAGTTCCACCACTGAAAATGCAATGATTCGAAAATTGGGCGGTGCATGGGGAATAGCCTTTTTAAGTACCCTGGCTCTGTAAATAATTAAAAAATAATGTTATTTATAATATATTTCCTTTGTAACTTGATTAAATTTTATTAGACAAATTTCGTTCCTATTAATAATTTTCCAAAATATCATGGTTACCATACGAAAATTTGATGCTTGAAACCTTTTATGGGGTGCTTTATTCAAATAATGTTCTATAGAAAATTGCGAATCACGCATGTACCACACACTGAATTTATAATGCCTGTTTTGTTTTTCATACGGAAAATTTTGACTTAAAAATATAGAAATAAGACAAAGCGAAAATTATTAATATTATCTCGAAAATTTTATAATAACGCTATATTTTTTATTACCGTGGTTAACAAAGTGATTAATATCTTGAAAAATAGGAAACAGAGTGCCTTGACTTTAGGTATCTTTGCCTAAGAAGAGATGTAAATAGACAAAATAAAAAAATATAAACAACAAAAATTACATATTCTTCATTATCTTAACTTACTATACCTATATTTATGTAGATACAATGTACGTATTAAAGTTGTCATTCAGATAAAGACAAAGGGTAATATGAAATGGGTTGACAGGAGGATTTAAAGCTTGCGTGCTATATTTTATACTAAATATAAGGTTCCCGTTTTAACTTGATGAATATTTCACTTCCTCGAGTGGGGATCGAATCCACAACCGTCGTGTTAGAGTCACAACCTTGTGCCGCTGCGCCTTTACGGCCTCAAATTATAAATTATTTATTCACAACAAAGTTGATAGTTGTATACATTATAAGAATTGTATAATAAAATTGTTGTAACAAACTTAAATAGTTTGTCTTATTAAGGAAATAAATAAATTCCAGTATAACTATCAAAGAAACATAATAAAATCATTTGATTTAAATGTCTGAGTGCAATGCTGTTTATGTAAGTTAGGTAACCTTAGTACATTCAGTTATGTCAGTAATTTTCTCATCGTCCTCAATCTTCATTATTCATTATGGAAAGAGATAAGCATAAGCATATTTTTGCATTTGGTTGTTTTGAGGCCACTGTAAACGCGACTGGGTGTAGGTTCGATCCCCACTCGAGGAAATGAAATAATTAATTATAAAAAGTCATAACATTTTTCTCTAACAAAATATAAGGAGAACAGATCTGGGTGAAACACTTGTGTCATCAAACTAAAATCTAGCTGGCCTAAGGCACGGCAAGGACGTCTTCTTTACAGGCATCTAAGCCATTAAGGCATGCCTGCTAACATTCCTATAGGCATGCCTAGGTAAATGACTCAAAGTAACATAAAAATATTCAGTAATTGTGAAATGGCCTTAGAATATAAAATGTAGTCATAGCACATAGTAATATAATATAATACTTGTATAAATTATACATATATATAATAATATACTTGTATTTTCGAGCTTAGTCTTTTGGTATGATTATCTTTTTTTCTGCCTTCTTAAACCCTGGTTTCCATTGCGAAAAAAAGGTTTACAATTTCACCAATAAAAAGTTTATAGCCTTTTATAGCCTGACTATTTTTATTGATGGAAATACAAATATTCGGGCCTGCCCCGCCTGGGGTTAAAACCAGGCTTAATAACAAGCCAAAGCGCACCGATAAATTCCCCAATTCCACGCGCTATATCTAGGTTCCCTCTGTCTAGTGAGAGTTAAGCTAATAAAATATTGACTTTTAATAATTATTTTGTATATCTCAGACATGTAGACATTACTGTAATAAACATCTCATGTATAAATTAAAATCGAATTTTTTGCTTCCTTAGGGAATAATAACTAATTTACATTTGAAATACAGTAGTTTTTAGCTTTAATGCAAAAATATTGAAAATATTTTATTATGAGTTATTTCGTAAAAGGAAAAACGTTTCGTTTTAAATATTGTTCACTAAATTTTAATTTTTGAACTTGCTGTGTATGGCAAATGAAAATGTAAGAGAAATATGTATATGTAAATTTTATCTACTATTCGAGTCATTTGATTAAATTATTCTAACAAAAAGTAAATTATGTAAATTTTAAAGAAACGACTTTATTTCCTAACGCAAGACAAAACGCGGTGTTGAATTTCGCTACATTACCTTGCTACAGGTATGCAGGATTCAGCGTAGCTAATGATAAAATAAATAGTTTAAAAATATAATTTAAAAATTAAAAATATAATTATATAATATAAATTAAAAAGATTTTATTTAATTTATTTTTTCCATGATTCTGATTGCATAACGTAATTAAAATCTATTAAACATTGTAGTAAACCAGTCAATTTTTCAAATTATTTCTACTACTTTAATACCAAAAAGTAATTAAAAAAACTATCACGTTTCTAATTCTTATTTAGTAAGTCCATTAAAATACCCAATTTTCCTTAGCAATAAACTAACTGGCAATATTTGTTATTCAAATAGGACACCGCCGTCACGTCGATTCCCTATTATTTACGTTTTACGTTACGTTCGGTTACAAATTACTGTCATTTGTTTATCATTCTTCTTCTTTGTTACAGTAACTGTGTTGTAAGCTGAGAAGATTTTATTATTAGGGTGAATATTAAATATTGATTATTTAGGATTCACATTTTTTTTTGTTTTCACATTTCCAGAGAACATTGTTTACTGACTGAATTACTACTGATTAACATAAAGCTACTTTTTTATGTTCATTCGACGGTTCTAAAATGCTTATCTACTTAATTAATAAATGTTTTGAGTTCGAACTTATGGAAGAGATGCTTTTTTTGTGTAATCTATATAGGTACTCGTTTATATTTAATTTCTTTACTGGATGAAAATTTATAGTCGGAACTATTGGACTCAGAAAGTTGAAATTATGGGAACAGATTGTTATGTGTTGTTGTGTGAGTGTGACACTATGCTCCCTCGGCCTACCCTGCTGTGTACGGGGTACAGCGTAAAGCTGACGATGAAGAGTTGAAATTTAGCGTGTAGATAGGTTAGGGAGTACAGGGAAGCACTAATAATGTATTTTTCAAAATTCTTACTGATGGGAAAAAAACGGAAAATTTCATTTTAAATCTTAGTTTCCGCAAACAAAGTTGCGGGCGATGACTAGTTTTATATATATTGAGACGATATGGACAAGGATTCTTGGGAGCATGAAAGATGATGCAAATGTATCAATTAATGTAATCAATCAATAAGTTGATTAAATACAATATATTTAACTACAAAACATATAAAAGAAACGTGGATATATTTAGAAAAATATTTTCACATAATTATAATTAAAATTAATTATCTTGTAGTACATTGTCTCGCTTAATAACAACACGTTAATATGCTCAGGGTTCGTCAAAGTAAGGGCCGATGGAAATTATATATATATTTCCAAATATATTCTCCCCGTCCGAATTTTAGACATAAGAGTGTTGAGTGGCGACGCTCACCGCCTCGCTTTGTCTACCCGAGCAGAGAAATGATAATGACTAATATCTCCCCATAATAGCTCCCCATAAGGGGATCGACCCAGAAAAATCATGCTTAGACACATACATACTATAATATTTTATCGAAGCCATTTTGGTACACCAAGATGGATTTGATAAAAAAACATTTTAGTTATACACATCTATTTAAAGCAATGATGAACCCTGATTAAATAACTTTTGTTTTAGTTCCTTTTAGTTCGTTGCCCAGAGGCACAAGCGTGCGACTGCATACACAACGGTGGTGAGTTTGATTCTTAGTCGTAAAATATTTTATATTTGCCTTTCCTCGGTCTGCCAACGCAATGCCCCAAGAATTGGCGGAAAATGGGGAACGGAAATGTCTTAATGAGAAACTTAACACTAGGTTCCCAGTTTCCCTCTGTGTACCCGGCTAAATGCGGGGTACAGTGCGAAGCTAAAAACAAAATTAAACAACATCGTAAGTTGTTTTTCATTTGTACTGCGCTTTTTCTTCGTACGTCTGTTACTATTATGAATTGGAATATTCACTTTTTTTATTTTAAGAATACTAATGACTAATTATAATTTATTAATGAATTAATTATTAATTAAAAATTAATTTATAATGAATAAATGAATTTGAAAATACATACCTACATATATTAATTTAAATAAAGATTGTATTAGTTAAGAAGTAGGTATTTTTTTCATTCAAGCTAGCTAGCTTTAAGCTGTACTCGAAGGTAGATAAGTAGAAGGAATCTAGTGTTAAGACACTCCATTGTTTACGCATCGGCCAATTTTAGAGACATTACTTGTTGAGTGGCGGAATTCAACGCCGCGCTTTGGCTCGAGCAGAGCCTGGGGCGTACGCAAAAAGTAAAACTCTTGGTTTCTTCCTCTTTTAAATATAACTTTTATTTATTCTAATCTAGTGGAAATCGAACCACGACCCTCATCTATATAGCGAGTCACTGTCCCCATGATGAGACCAATGAAAAAAATTATATTAAAATATTTATATATAAACAACACGAGCATATAAAATTTTATATGAACTCAACCAGCAATAAAAACTGAATAATTACTTCGTATTTCATTTTCATTAATGTCGTATAAAAAAATATTAAATTAAAATAATGTAATTTATTCGTAACGTTCGACTCCATGCTTGTCTACGTCTAGTTATAGCCTGTCAATCAATGTTTACCGATTGGTCAAGAGACAGCCAATGGCAGCACTTAATATATAAAATGTACGCCAAATATCTATAATAAATGCAATAACATTCAAAGAAATTACTTGTACGACAAGGCTATAGGCGTCTAACCTGTATTTTGTATGGTTTTAATTAATGTTAGCCAGGGCAGATGTCATTGGGATAAATAGTAATACTGACTGTGGATGAAGTGGATGTGAGATCCCTTCCCGTTTGAGGTAATTTTCATATTAAAAAATTCTCGTTACCTGGTCAGAAAAGACAAAAGAAGACTTTATATCTAGTGAGAACAACCCAAGAAAAATATAGTAATTAAATTGATAATTTAAATATAACGTGACGGTTGGGTTCCCAGTTGTAGGAACAAATTATTTTCTAGCTCTGGTAACTGGTACTTCCGCTACTCAACACAGAATGTCCCTACATTTGGGCGGTAAGTGTAAGCATTAGATTCCCTCTGCATGGTTTCCCGCTTATGGTAGAGCTTGCTGCGTAGAGTTACACCAATTAACACTAGCGTGTTAGTTGGTTATCTTAGCAGTTTTATATGGACATCAAGTAATAGCATAGACTTATATGCCTTTAAGCTATCTTTCTTTATTCAAGATTCATCAAAGATTTGAAGTGTTCAAAAATTACTTCAAAAAACTATTTATTCACTCGTGCACTAAATCGCGGTGTTGAGTTCCACTATTCAAAACGCAATGTCCCAAAAATTAGACATAAAGTTCGAGACGGAGTGTCTTAACACTAGGCTCTATCTGCCTATCCTGCTATATGAGGGATAGAGCGTGAAATATAATAACAATATTACTGTACTGTATTTTAAAATAGTTCGGCGATATCTTTACACTGGTTGATTACAACTCAATGGTTTTTGTCGTTTTCCCTCGAATCGGTATCGATTGTGAGTTTTTTATGAGGACAGGTTCTTTTTTTCTAGAATTGAATAGTTATGGCGTCTCGTTGTTGTATATTTATTTTTAGCATTGAATTCATTGAAATGTTGTTTTGTTTTCAATTGGTTTGGTTTGTATTTGTGATGGTTGTCGATAATCAATTATGGAGGATAGGTGGGCAAAGAGAGACAAAAGCTGAGCCTCACGCATCTCTCACGCTTTATCTCGCATATATCACGGTAAGCAGTGAAAACTTTGTTTCAAGATACTCCATTCTCCGCTCTCCGCCTGAATTCAAAACATGGTATATTCAGTGGTTTAATTTAATTAATCCAAAGTTCGAGGCTCGGCTTGGTTAATTTTTACATAGGTACCTACAACAAATATGATAGTTAAAAACGTTTTTAATTGTGTTTTGTTTTTCTTAAGTTATAAGCAAGTTACTATTTTATTTACTTTAAGATCTTTTTTGTATGTCAATTGAAAGTAAAGGCACAATGGTACAGCGTCTTAATATTTGGTAAAGGTTGAGAGTTCAATCGTCACTCAGGATTTTTTTCTTTAACAGCATTATCTAGGTAACGAGAGAGGCCTATGTCCAGCTGTGGATGAGGACAGGTTGATGATGATGATGATGATAATCTAGGTAAAGTGCCGCCACTCAACAAGCAAAGCTTCGAATTCGGGCGGAAAAAGAAGAACAGAGTGTCTTAGCACTTTACTGTTTTTTCCTGAGAAGCTAAAGTGGATCTTCTTGGAATGGGGAAAGATTTAGGACTTTAGTAATACTGAATGCAATTACAATAAAATAACATATTATTTATAATGTTTTATTAATCAGTAGGAAACAAAAAGGAACATGTATTAAATTACTTAAAATCAAACATCTAACTGAGTACCGTCAGTCGTTTTATGTAAACGAACGTTGAGAAAAGTCAAAATGACCCAATTATAAAAATAATCTAAGCTTTAAAAATGATATTTTTATCCGCAAAAATATATATTTATGTAACCATTTATTTTTCAAGATTAAACGAATCTTGTTATTCATTAAAATATTTTAGTTATTTAGCATTAATTTTAACAGCGATTTTTTAATATATACGTTATATCGGATCTACGAAGAATGACCTTACTTAAAAATACAGTTTTCAAAAATTTTTCTCAACGTTTGTTTTACAAATAGTTTTTTAAAATATATAGCCGCTTGCAAAACCAAAACAATAAATGCTTAACAATAAAAAAAAAATGAATTTTCAAATTAATAAAAACAGGTATATTCTGTTTTCTTGTTTTTCTTATTTTAACTGAAAAGTATGGTATATACATCTTAACAATGGTCTACAAATTTGTGTTTCATACAAAAATAATTAGGACAAACGCGCTGTCAATTATATAGAATATAAGGCTTTTACATTGTAATTAATATTTTATCATACACTATAATTCAAATATATATTTGATATTTAAACTTAAGCTTTATGTTTCAGTACACATTTGTTTTTTTTCAACACTACTCAGTCGGTAACTAGAATTTTGAAATAAAATTCTTGCAAACTTGAAACGAAATGCTATAAAAATATTATTAGCACATTTTCATATTAACAATTTACTTTAAAAACACAGGTTTGGTACAAAAATACTAATTTTAGATACAAACATTCTTAACTAGCTTAGCAATTTAAGTTAATATATTATACAATGTTACAATCGACGAGTGACAACTTGGCAAGGCTAAAATACTATGCAATTGATTGACCTAAAAATGTAAACACCCGACTCATTCACTTTACGCTAAAACATTAATACTGTCATAGAATATGTATTTCAAATAGAAAATCATTTATATTTATAGGTTTTTATTTATTTTTCTTAATGTAAAAATACATACTTTGAAGAGGTATCGAAATGCATGCTGGACTTTATTTTTTTTAATTATAATTGTAGACAATACTAATATAATTTTAAATATCTAATAAAGCCAATCGTTGGATAAAAGCGAAGGAAGAGTTCTATAGGTATATATACAGATATGTATTTTCTTATTTGGTTTTGGAAAGTGCAGTAATGAGATTATACAAATAGGCGTAAAAAAGACCACCAAGTGACTTAACACTATGTTCTTTTTGCTCAAAGTATCAAAGAAAAAAATATATATCTATTACTTCAAATAACATATTTGATTACAATTAAATAAATTTCTTTCTGTTCGTGAAATACATAATCTATGCCCGTATTATTATTACATTGTCCTTAGTTATTGTTCATAAATTATATTAAATTAAATTATAATATGTTTTATAAGAGACCGGATCATATAATAATGATTTTAATGAAAAAATTATTTATAAATATTATATTATAGAACTTAATAGTAACATGTAATTGAGTAGGCAAAAGAGACGTAGTGTTATGACACCGTACTCTCCAATTTCGGGTGGCGGAATTTAACGTTTTTGTCTTCTTACCAGAGCGAAGAAAAGAAAATAATTTATTCCACCTAGTTGAAATTGAACCCACAACCGTCATATTTACAGCTATATTGCTGCGCCATGACGGCCTAATTAATACTGTTTATAATTTTAGTATTAGAATCTTTTTAGATATCAAAAACTTCGAAAGAGAACGGAGTGTCTTGCTTCTCTGCTATTTCTTCAGCGTTTGAGCTTGCTTTGAGTAATATTGGTAACTTAACAATTAATATAATAAACATACATATATACATAGTGTACATTTTAATAAACATTTCTTAAATGATTTCCCTCTTTCCACTATTAATAATACTTTATCTAAAATAATGAGGGAGAATAACAAGTGATTATAAGTTCTAATATTGCCCTAAAGTAAAAAATACTTTTATTCTTGCAAATTATCTTTTTTTATTATTAATAAAAATTAAATAAAAATCCGGTCTCTTAATAAAATAGTTTAAAAGGAATAAAGGATACAAGGCAAAGTACGACTTAAGTTAAAATTGAACTTAGATATCAACCAATAGCTTTGGTAAATAAGTAGTAATAACTAATAAGAAAAGAGTACAGTAATAATGATGTTATAATGTTGCAAATATCCAGATTTCAGAAACATCCAGATTTCGATGTTTTCTGTAAAAAAAAAAATATATTTACACGTTGTAGTACAGTCGCACAGTTGCGGACGGTTGCGGATTCCCAACCAATCCCACTCGGAGGAATGGGTTACTTTTGTTTCGTCGATTTAGTAACTAGATTACGCATTGTGTTTTGGCAGGCAGAGAGAATGTTAAAAAACTCCGTTCCTCATTTTGTTCTGAATATTTCAAGACAATATTTTTTTATGTGTTTACTGGCGGAACTCAAATCCGTACATTGCTTTGTTACCAAAACGAGCAAATGAAAATACTAAATAATTTATTTGCCTGAGTGGGAATCGAACCCACAATCATCGTGATTATAGTTACAAGCTGTGCCGCTACCATAATGACTTCCTGCTGAATATTAATATAGAATATGTAACTATCAACAATAAATATATTGTAATACCTATTGAACATCACTTCCTTCCACCAGTGCTCAAATCTTGTAACTCGCTGCTATCATCGCTGGAGGCACTGCATCCGTTCTGTGTCCCCGCCGCCGCCATCGCCATTGACAGGGGTATTGTTATGAACTGCGGCTGGGTTGATGATGATGACGCTGAAAGAGAACATGTTTGTATACCTTTGATTTTTAAGGACAAGGATACTTCTATAGAAAACATATAAAAATTAAATGTAGCGGGAGTTGAACCTGCACCTCATGGAAACCATCTAGATACCGCACTCAGTAGAGAAGGAACCTTGGAACCTAGTGTTAAGACACATTATTCTCATTAAGCCATTTCCGTTCCCCACTTTGAGCAGAATTCTGCGCAGAAACGCTCTGCGCTCTGCCTTTAAATAAACACAATAAAATATTTCTTTTACCCAAAAGGGATTCAAACCCACAAACCACGTTCACAATCACACGCTTGTTCTGCCTCCACAAATTTCCATATTATAGAACTTATGTTTCCCACCAAAATTGGTATGAATCTAAATCTAAAATATATCGATTGCGGTCGCCAATATCAAAGCTATGCTATGCACGTTACAAATGGTACCTCAATAAATTCTTAGGTACCCCACAAATCTGTACTGAACCAATAATTCTAAATCTGTTTATACTGTACAGGTACGATGAATATGATAATAACTAACGCAGAGACGTCGTTTGTCTTCACACAATGTGGTCTATATATCATATCAATGTGATACAGCTCTCTAAGACAAAATACAGTGGGATTGATTTATTATTTGATTTTATTGATTTTCTCCTCACATATCTTCTTCATCTTTAGTGGAGAAACAAGTAATAAATTACTTAGTCCCCTACTTTCTGTAGAAGCGTTCAGTTCCGCCACTCAACAAGCAAGAGGCGGAGAATAGTCTCCGCCCTACTTTCTTGCCTTTCTTTTACTTTCTTGCGAAGTGTCTTAATATTAAGTTCTGCCTATCCTCAACTTTAACAATATTTATAAAATGTACTTAGCAAATTAATTCTATGTGTTTAACTTGTATAATCCAACAATTTTCAATAAAATAGTTAAAAACAGAAAACATGTAAAATTTGTTGAAACGAAAAAAAGCTTGCTTATGTTTTTAAGTTTAAGCATTTCTAGGTTTTTATATTTCTAACCTAATGGAATACTGTAAATTGTTAATTTTTTTTTACAAAAAGTGCAACTTTTAATTGAATTATTTTTCTTTAAATATTACGTACCTTAATACTACTTCGGTATCTAATGTTTAAAACATAAATAAGTCAATATATACTTAAATAAAAAATATTAAAAATACCTCCTTCTTGACCTTGGTTGGCCAATCCTAATATGAAGCTATGAGGATAGCCCATAGCTAAATTGCCCAAGCCCAAATTACTGCCAAGTCCATCCAACCCAGTAAGAACACTGGAGTGGTATAACATAGCGCCGCCTGGGAGATCGATTTTTGGTAATATCTTGGGTAAGGATGGTTGACTTGACTTGCTGCTTTCCGGTTCTTGATTCGTAGACGTGGATGGGAGATTATCGTTAGCACCTAGGTCTCTGTAAAAAAATACATATTGACATTTTTTAAAGTGCTATCATAAACTCGTAAAAGGAGAATATTTTTCTTTACGTAGTGTATTGCTAACGCTTATAAATGTTTAAACTTTATATTCTAACCTTATATTATTAAACTGAAAAGTTTATTTGGTCAAGAAATCAAAATTTTATAATAAAAAAATGTGAACAATATTATATTCCTATTAAAAACACAATGCATAAAAAAAACTATTTTATTTGCCCTTCACCTATCCTGCGATGCTGCTGGGAAAAGCGTGCAATTGATTTTTTTTAAAATAAAACGAATAAAATGACATACAATACAACTAACCTTTTAACATCCCGATCGTCGTTGCACATCCATTCTTGTTTATTATTCTGTATGATTTTGTCATTGGGCGACTCTGGTTCACTGCCACTCTCATCTCCACTATCACCAGAAGTGGCTGGTTCTTCCTGTTGATAAAATACAATAATTAAATTAATCAAATATTAATAACGCCTTAAAAAAATAATCTATATTAATACAATAAGTACAGAGTTCTTTTCAAAACTCTAAAAAATTGGAGGGAAAATAGATTGGAAAAGATCAGAGTGCATTCTTTTTTTTAGCATCACGCTTTGCCACACATAACAGTAAATGTAAGAACAATCTAGTGTCAAGACACTATTTTTCGCGTTCGATCTAAATTTGAGATGTGTATCAGAGCGGGGAAATGGAAATAATTAATTTCTCTGAAAGGATATTGAAACCACAAACGTCGCGTTTACATTCAGCTCTCACCGCAACACGCTAAAATTATTTACAACGTTATATTGTATGTCTACGAAAATTTTCATAGTAAAAAATATTTTCATTTAAAAATTATAATTTTAAATATTTTTTACTCATTAAAAATGGCTTCACAAAGTGGTACTACTACATATTCTATTTACACCTGCGCTTCTACCGCGTTTTGAGGTCACGGAAGTTAAAAGGGAAGAGCGTCACAGAAAAGGGGTAATTTACCGGTTGATAAGCATACATAAAAATGAAGTAGAAAAGGCAGTATTTTTTTAAATCTTTGTTCTATAGCTTAACTTGATTAATAGATAGAAACATGGGCATAATATTGTAGTCTTGTTTTCGGTTTCACGTTCGATTCTACATAATAGAGTAAACAAAAAGAACTCAGTGTTGAGACACTCCGTTCTCTACTTGCCATCTAAACTTGTGTATTAAGCTGCGTAACTTAACCCCACGCTTGGAGAGCAAAGATTCCAGGAACTAGAGCAGGGAAATGAAAATAATATATTACAATGAGAGATGAAAAATGTTAAGCATACTATTTTGTTTTAGTCTTTACTTAATAAAATTAGATAATAAAAATACTCTATATGAATAACAAATAGCCACTAAGATGATTTTCAACGTACACGAGGCTGCATGCACAGATGTGATCACGAGATTTACCCAAAGAATATAGAGGATATGACTATATTAAAATATTTCTTTTTAAGTAGCCCTTATCATTATTTTAACTTCACGCTGTAGATTGAACTTATTTAAGATCAAATGAAAGAGGAAATTGTCCCCTTTACTAATTTAATACGATGTTAATTTTATCTTTACACAATTAGTCTCGCACAGCTGGGTAGGCAGAAGGAACCTGGGAACCTTGTATTAAGACCTTCCCCTTACAGACTTCCGTCCTGTACTTTTCATCGAATTTATATTGATGTAAATGATTAATTAATGTAAATATCCTCATATAAATAAATTATCTATAATTAAATGAAAACCACATCTATGAAACAAGAACGATACATTTGAGTTGCGTAGGCGCAGGCTTTGTGCGCCGGCGCACTAAATAATAATAATTGCGGCTAACTAACTACCGCTTAACGCATTCGGCGGTCCGTCCATCTGATAACAACGTACTGATTGTGAAACAATGTTGGCGATTCATTTTTGTTTATTTATTTATTTTTTAGTGCAGACCGTATTGGTGCAAATATTGCGTTTGATTGTAAACGCAACTATACGGTTGTGGGTTCGATTTCCACTCGGGGATTAAAATATTTTGTTAGAAGACGACGGGTTTCGTTTTTGGGAAAATGCTTTTACATTCCCTTCGTTCGTGCGTTCGGGCGTCCTCTTTCTCATTTACTGCCTAATTTTCCAAATATTGCATGTTGAACGGCGATAATCAATACCAATAAATTTAATATAGTTATTCCCCCGGATGCAAATCGAACCCAATACCATCGCTCTTACATTCACATGTTGCCCCACTGCGACGGCCTCAATATTAATTACAATAAAATATTAAACATAATTTGTTTGTCAACAGTACACAATGAGTATAATCACAAAACAGAACCATTTTTGGCGTCTAACAGTTGTTTTATTCGCTTTCCAGCGCTGACGTCACAATCACCGCCTCATTATCCTTTAAGATACCTCTATTGTTTAAAATTGTAAATATTTATAGATAGATACGAGTATATCTAAGTGTTAATGTCGTTAGTTTGTCAGAAATAATTGTTCATTTGAATTTATTTATTATAAATAAATTCAAAAATATAGCAGAGTAGGAGAAGGAAAGGTGTTAAGATATTCCGTTCCCAACTCACCGCCCGATATCAAACACTGTTCCACTGTTACCACGATAGTCTCTGGCGTCTAAGCTTACTTCACGCTTTACGCTTCTTCTCGCGTAGGGGTGGGCTGAGGTAACCTAATGATATGACATTGCTTTCCCCACTTTCTGTCTAATTTGCGTATTTGGCTAAACCCAACGCTGCGCTCTGTCTTTATCTACCAGACTAAGGAAAATTTCGAAAATAATTCATTCCCTCGACAATCAAAACCACCACCGTCGAGTTTACAACAACACTGACAACGTCCAGTCTCTGTGCCACCGCGCCACAATGGTCTCTGGCACCTTACGTTTATAATTATGATAATCGTGCAATCTTTGATTTCTTAAAATCGAAGGAAACCTCCTTAACACGTGATTTAAACCTAAAGTACCGTAAACAGTGAACTCATTGCGGCACAAAATAAGTGATAAATCACTATAAGACAAGGCGGCGTGGGTCGAAAGTATCGTCATTACCGCGAAATTCAATGTGTTGCGCGGGCGCATCGATACAGACACAATATCGTGGTGGCTTCGTTATATTTAAACAGTGTTTTTACCTTAACACTAGAAGTGCCGAAGATTGAACCGCCGGCGTGACAAATTTGTCCCATTCTACTTATTATGCAGATTTTTGGTATAATACAAAAAAATATTATTAAAATAATTCGTAAAATATGTAGATCATCTTTAATAATCCATTTTTGTTCTTTAACACATATAAAAGTACCAAAAAACCAAAAAGGTCGTGACAACTAACTGAATAACTCTTACAAAATTATAAGTTATTGAAATTAGTTAATATTATTATTAGGCCAAGTAATGCATTAATATATTCTTCATCAGTGATACATCACAGATGATTTATAACATTGCATAGTAATGGCTCCAGAATTCGGCGGAAAATGCCAGCGGAGTGCATAGCACTAGGTTCCCAGGTTCCCTCCACCTACCCTACAATTGCCCACATTTAGTATCGAGTGTTTTTCTAAAATTCAAGCCTAGCTTAGTCATCCTTTCATCTGATACCTCACTTGAACTAACGGCAAAATTTAGTATTGACACCAATTTTACCCCACTTTTCAGGCTATTATTTTTTAAGATTTATGCATAAATGTATAGTTTTCAGATTTTTTCCTGTACTAGTACTACATGTAGATGCTAACTGCCAAATTTCATAATTCTAAGTTAACTGAAAGTACCTTATTAATTTGATTCCCTTTATAGTGGCGAAATACATGTTTTTTACTATATAAATGGTCATATCTTTTTTTAAGGATGCTTTTTCAGGAAATCAAGGGACTGTAGATCGTCATATAGTTGATATTCATATACTCATATGAATATCAACTCGATTTCTCCAAGCGTTCCTGAGATAAAGGCAAAGACAGCCGGATGGACAAAAAATGATCTTATAAGGGTTTTTTTTTCCCTTAAAAGCTACAGAACCCTAAAAACTTAGGTATTGACTGCTAAACCTACTATTAAATTTTTTTCCGCCCCCGCATCGTCCTTTCACCTCCACCTCGTCCTCGAGGCATGAAAATATGTCAAATTATACCCTCAAATAATAAAATAATAATGGCGGGACAAAAATGACCCAGCGGCAGTTCTAGGTAAATCTCATTTTTTTAAAAAAAAAGTATGACTGCTATAAAATTATTTATATTTTTAATTAAATAAAGGTGTAAAATTGGTAATAGTCAAAAAGTTTCATCTACATACATTAACAAACAAAAAAGTTATAAACAATCAACCTTGCGTTTGGGACAAAAATGGAACGGCGGCGCTTCTAGTGTTAAAACACCTAAAAAAAAAATATATTTATACTGAAATAATTGGTAAATCGTTTTTTTTGGGGACTAACAAACATTTACATAACGAAATAAGTCCGGTCGGCATCGAAAAAGTAGAGATATCAGTTGTCATGAATTACAAATGATAAATGAAGTAAAATAGTCACTAATAATAATATTTATAAAATAAAATAGCTTAACGCCGCAGGCAGGGCACAAAGAAAATAGTGTAAATCACAAACACTGCGTTGACAGTTTTTAAGACACACAATGTGTTGAATGGCGAAACTCAGCGCCACGAAATGTTTACCAATGCAAAGAAATTTAAATAATTTAAATATAATCCCCCGAGTGGGGATCCAACCCACAAGCATCACACTTACAGTCAGACGCTATCTTATAGTACCACGACGGCCTCTAAAATATTAATAAAATTTTAATACCCAATTATAATTGACGCTAACCACAAAACGACGCGGCATGTAATTGGTAGCTCATTAATGTTGTATATCCAAAACCAGTGGAGACTACTGTATTTTTTTAATTAAAATATATGGGTACTATGTTTTATTATTTGTTAAAAAATTAAATGACAAAGCGCGGCGTTAAGTTCTGTTACTCAAGCCGCAACGTCTCGAAAATTGGGCGATGCACGAAGAATGGAGTGTATTAACACTAGGTGCCCTCTGCCTACTCTGCGCTATGCGAAAAACAGCGTGACGCTAATAAAAATATATGTATTTCTATATCTTTTGCATTAATAATTCCACATCTCATTTTATTTCTATTTATTTTCATAAACAACTTAAAAAAAGTAAGCAAAACCAAAAAGGCACGAAGCAGAAACATTCCAGTCAACACAATCGTGTGATAGCATCAGCAGATTGTGTCGGATACTGGGGACACGCGTTACGATATCGCATCGATAATGAGACCGAATTTGTTCGTATAATGGCCGTATGTGTATAAGTATATATGTATGTGTATGCCGATATAGAAGTAACTATAAAACTATTGCTTTTTTTAATCTTAATTTCATCCAGCTGGCTTCATAGCCAGGCCAGGCCTTGAGGCCAATAGTGGCACAGAGGCATACATTCCGTTCTCCATTTTTTGCCGAATTAACAGAGGCTTTGCGTGTTGAGAGGTGGAGGAAATGAAAATATGAAAAGTTTCATTTCCTCGAGTTGGCCAGTCACGTGCGCCACGACTGGCCTCTACTATAGCAAAAGTTCTACACAATTTTATTATGTGGATTCTTGTTAAAATCCATTTAGCTAACTCGCTGGACTCATGCACCATTTTGCTCCAAATCGGCTTACCATATTGTGTTTTAGAGTTACAACCGGCAATATCTTCTAACCCAAAGCGAATGGTGTGGTGTCTACAAGGGTATGTAATTGCACTTTCAATGGTTTTGTGGGTAGCGACGATACGTGAATAGATCGAGTTTTGTATAGATCTTATTCAAGGGTTAGTTGTTGTTAAAGGATTTCTATTAATGCAAATTTTATAATAAGTTTTATTTTGACAATAAATTGTTTGTTTATTTATTGTTTTGCTTCTGTATCTCATGAAGCGAAGAAACTAGAGAAGACACTCCGTTTCCTAAGCACCGCTCAATTGCCGTAATAAGTTGAGAAGTGGCGGAATTTAACGCCGTGATTTATCTTGTTGCTGTAGCAAGGACAGGGGAACAAAAATATATTATTAATAATTTCCCTTTTAGGGAAATAGTTGATATATATAAATATATATATATATATATATATATATTTAATTTTCATATATAAGTCAAACATAAAACATATATAAATCTTAATTGTGTAATGTGTGAGGAGACAGGAAACACAAATTTGACTTAAAAATTTGGTCCTTTCATCTGCTAAGTATTTCTGTGAAACCTTGGAAAGAACTTCTTTCAAACATACACCCAATTAAAAAAAAAACAAACTAAGTGATTCAAGTAAAAAAATATACAAAAAAATAAAAAAAATAAAAAACCAACCAAAAAGAAAGAAAATTCCAAATTTCACGGATTTTTTTTTTCAGAAAAAGTTTCGAATACTTAAAACTATGTATATTTGCCGATTGTAAATCATTATTCGATCCATACAAATGTCCCGCGGGCAAACATGTGTTGCTGAATAGGTATTATACTGGGGAATGTGAACGCTTGATTTTGAATGGCTGCTTATTATGCACCCATTTACACCCGAAGCTTGACCACGTCGATGTAGCCGGATCCTGGAAGTAGCATCTACAGAAGGCATATTAAATTTTATTTATTTTCACGCATTTCCTGTAATTAGGCAGATTGGGCTTAGTGTTCAAAAATTCTATTTTAATTTTTATGGTTCCGTACCCAGAGGGTAAAACAGGATCCTATTACTAAGACTTCGCTGACCGTCCGTCTATTCGTCTGTCTCTCACCAAGCTGTATTTTTCATCTCATCACTGCGATTATAATATATCATCTGTGAAAGTTTCAACTGCCAGTTAGAAAATGGTATGAAAGCCTTCGGCGCAAGCCTGACTCATACATAACACTTCCCAAATTCTCTCTGCCTACCAACAATGCAGGATACTGCGTGAAACTCATTCATAATGTTAATTAATTAGGAAGATGTGCAAATAAATGCAAATGCGATGCAAATTTAAGCACAGGAACAAAAGCGTTAAGAAACGTGTTAATATTTTAACGTAGCAGGACTTGGACCTGTACCTTTTAGAAATCGTCTATAGTGTGTGATCAACACTTTAATAAATATATTTTAATATAATAAGGCCGATGAGTTAATTTGGTAGAAAGCACTAATCTCAGGAACTACTAATTACTATTTGGGGCAAACAACAGAGGCGCAGGTTACCAGGCTAGTGAAGCATATTAGTATAGCAGTTCATTCAGTAATGGATATAAAGGAAAAATAATCAATTTCACTTCTAGGCAATCTATATCTGTTACCAAAGAAAGGTAAACAGTAGCCCAAAGATACGATACGCATCTTGTATCGGTAACAAGGGCCTTGTTCCTGTCAGTCTTTCTAATGTTCTGTACGTCTGACCACACTATGGGTGCTTGTAATTTAAATATTTATTATGATACCCCCAAAAACTAAGGAAAACTTTCGAATTTTTTTTGTGTAATTCAAGCGGGCGAAACTGCGGGCGTGTCGCTAGTATTTAATATGTATTTAGAGCTTATGCATCTGATAGAAGAGATACAGTAGCACGATACGCATCGCGACCGCGGTAACAAGCGCAGCGTGTTCCTGTCAATCGGGCCGATGCAATGTTACCTGTACGTCGTACAATCGCGCATGTAGTATATAATGGCTAATTCACGTTAACACGCGCGTGGGCGAGGGGAATTAGATCTTCCTTTTACCCTATACTATAGGGCTGAATCTTAGTTTTTCTTCGCTTGAAGAATTTCTAAGAGAAAGCGTTCAAATACAGCTATGTTAAATTTTCATACATCTCTAAATATTTACCTTGCCTTCGTGTATTTTTTTTGTTAGAATATATATAAAAGATACGTAGAAATTTGTAATCGGTTGTTACAAACTCACTAACATCTTTGTAATCCTGCCTATAAAAGTTTCTCTAATGGAATGGAGTGTGAAGATAAAAAAATCGTTTAAAAATATATTTTGTTTCTCGCCTTTTTTTCTACCCGAATTCGAGACATTTTGTGCCTTATTTCATTAGAGTGGGGAAATGTCTTAATTGCTAATGGTAATTAATATCAATCTTGTATATAAGTACGTATACTTATTTAAAAACATCATACAGATCAAATTATCTCAATCCCTAAATCATTATTTCTAAACAAAATATTATTTACATAAATAATTTCAATATTTTTGTACCATTTGTAAAGGTGTAGTTCCTATCACTCACTAGGGTTGATCTCAACGAATTGACGCACGTCCATTGTGAGTCGCAGTTTGATTCCCGGTGGGAGCAACATGACAGTTGAATCTTTACGTAAGTGGTGGAGGTGCCAATTATTCGTGACATGTGACTTTTTAGGTTATACAGTGTGTTTGCCCAGGTACTTGGTGCAAAAAACTGAAAATTTGTATGTAGATTACTAAGAGAGTAAGAGAGTAAGAGGATAATACGAAATGATTTCTACAAATTATTACAGACCTGAGCCAAATTAAATCTTACGTTTACGTAACCGTCG
The DNA here is from genome assembly GCF_056956725.1 of Heliconius melpomene rosina. Lineage (NCBI taxonomy): Eukaryota > Metazoa > Arthropoda > Insecta > Lepidoptera > Nymphalidae > Heliconius > Heliconius melpomene. The sequence goes on along the minus strand of NC_140406.1, from coordinate 9,399,439 downwards.
AAACTATGAAAGGTACAGATTTTAAATTGAGAATTAATGTTTCTTTAAAGAGGACTAAGACAATGGCACTTTTCAAGATAAAAAAAATCTACATTATTTCAACTTAGTAACACAGGAACGGATCCAGTTCTCATAAGAAATGTTTGGAAAGCCACCTCAAATCAAGCCAAGTGCGAGTCGGAACACGAGGTGAAAAAAGGAGGTCCAAAAAGTGAGACATCATAAGTCAATTAGGGTTGTGAGCTTGTCCATAGTGCTCAAAATGGAGGGTCCGTGCTTGTCCTTACATACATAAGATATATAAATTAAATACAGTTTTTTAATCAGCCTGTAGAGCCTAGCAGGCGGCAGCTTTCTTCGAGAATCTTGACGGGAATCTATCAACACGTACATTAAATGTTTTATTGTAAAAAAAAATATGCATACATATATAAATATACAAAAGTAACCAATGCTAGTAAAACTAATTAATAAATAATTCATTTCGGGTATACATATATTTCTATATATCTATACGAATATTATAAAGCTTAATAGTTTGTTTAGATAAACGCACCAATCCCAGAAATTGCTGGATCAAACTGAAAAAAATCTTTTTGAATAGTATAATCCATTTAAAAAGGAAGATTATAGGATTACAGTTACTTGGGGCACTTATAATGTGTCATGCATCACACACAGCTCCCAATTATTTTCATACGACCACAAAGAATATTTTGAATTTGAATTTGAGCTATAATTTCATAGTTTTCGCCCAATTATTATTTACCTTTAACTAACTTTAAGTTGACTAAACTATGACACAATTATAATTCCACAAAACTATATATTTCACTATCAATATAGCTAATACAAACAATTGCTATCGCTGGTTTCACAGATTTCTATCACAATTAGTTATCGAGCCTTTGTTAGTTAAATTGATTGGTGCTTTCCAAATAATCCAGTACCTAACAGATATCTTACCGATTAGAGGACAATAAAGTGTCGTAATTCTAATGTTATTAATATTGGAACAACTTATCCTCGTTTGGTTTTAGAAATGAGAGCAATATAAACGGTGAGAGGGAAAAAGTGGTAAGTCACTTTATTTTAATTTTGGAATTATTCATGGCGTCATGGTGCAGTGGCACAGCAATTGTGGGTACCGGATTCCCATTCGGAGAAAACATTGGATGGAGAGTGGAGAACAGACTGTCTCATATGTCAGACACAGCTAGAAGTAAAAAAATGTATACTTTTCTCGAGATTTATCTGTGACCATAGTATGCAATATAAAGCGTCGTTGAATTCCTGCTTATTTTTGGAAAAGATAAGCAGAAACGATTAAAAATATTTAAATTTGAATGGCAGAAACCACCACGCCGCATTTTATGGCCTATCATAATAGAGACGAATAAAGATATTTGAGACAGACAGTGTTTGTCTGTAAAGGCGATGGTTGTGGATGCGATTCCTGTTTGGAGGAAAGAATTATTTTAAATTTGAAAATTAGGCGGACTTTATGCCCAATCCACACTTAATTTGGAGTGTCTCAACATTAGGTCTCTTTAGCTTTCCCCTATATAAGCGGGATACAGCGTGAAAGTAAATTTAAATAAAAAAAACTTTAAAGTGATTATAATATTATAAATTCAAAGAAAACAATAGAATTTTCCAAAGTCTCTCTTACACCACGCTTATCGCGGACATACGGAAGCGTCCACAATGGCCGGCGAGATGAAAGTCTCATTTATATGCGTGACGTAACGCACGGTAACGCTAATAGTGGCTTGGCATTGTTAAGGGATTTATTTGTTGGAAATACCCCTAGAGATATCGTATTAGGTATTATAACACTATAATATGTATTAATGATTGGTTGTTTATGTGAGGCCGATGATTATGGGTTCGATTCCCACTCGAGAGAATGTATGTTTTTTTATTTCTTCGTTCTGATAGGAAGAAAAAGCGCGGCGTTTGTTTCTCCATTCAATGTCTTAATACTTGACCCGAAATTAGGGAAGGTTTCTTCTGATAACTCTGTTAAATTTTTTGCTGAGTTAGCAGATGAGATTTAATGGTAAGTGAGGTTTATTAGTTAAATCTCATTTTTTCACTCTTACTCCTCATTGTTAAACCAACCAAGTTTCACTTTTTTTTCCCGTATAACAGGGTATATCTGGGGAACCTAGTGTTGGATATAAAGAAACTTCGTTGTCCATTTTCCGCACGAATTCAAGACATTGCATGACAAGACGAGGGGCGAAGCCTTTTCTTGTCACCAAAGCGACAAAATCATAATAATTTATTCCACCGAACAGGATTCGCACCCACAACCATCGCGCTTATAGTCACGATGGCCTCAACGAATGCATTTTTATTTTATTTAGTAAAAATCAAGAAATTTAAAAGCTTTTATAAAATAGTATATTTTAGTTTGTTTGGCCAAAAACGTTATCTACAGTCACTGGCGATATTTGCGGGGCAATGAACCTAAGCAAAACTCGACGGCGCGTATTTTGTGTACCGTATAAATGGAAAATGTTGGTATTTTCACAGAGATTTTTAAAAGAGAAACAAAGAAATAAGATTAAAAACAAAAAGCATCTGACTATAAACGTGGGGAATGATTTATTTTCATTCGCGGCGGCGCGGCGTTGAACTACGCCACTTAATACGGCAAGTCTCAAATTAGAATGAAAAATCTCGCACTGAGTGTCTTGGCCCTAGGCTCTATCTACCTTCCTTGATATATGGATTAAATTGTAGAAAAGAACACATGCTCTTATATTTTTTTGCAGTGAAAAACTTCAAAAATAACGTTCAGAGTAAAAAATGTACGATATCATTTTTAAAATTCTTAAAACAATATAATTACACTATAATTCTGTTCTATACCTCGAAACGTTAATTAAAATTCCTATGCTATTGATACTATATATTGTATAGACGATAGTATTGTAGCTTCACACTGTGTCTCACACGTGGCCTGGAAACGTAGAGTTAAGACACTCCGTCCTTATTAAAAAACTACCATACCGCCAAATTTTGGAGGCCGATTCTTTGTTGAGCAGCGGAACTCAAAACCGCGCTTTGTTAAAATTATTTCATTCCCCCGAATGGGACTCTAACTTGAACGTACATTCATTTGAACCCAGAACTTACATATTACAACCACTGGGCCAAAACGCAAAAATACTTTGTAACAGCTACTATACTTGTAAATATAGCACATCAATCATCAATATTGTTTCAAATAGGGCACGCCTCAACAGAAATTAAATATCGTACAGTCATTACTGAGGGATCGATGTAGCGGATAATACGATCGATTAAATAAACACGGTATGGCCGGTCTCCGAGATCGATACTATTTACTTTATGACTCTAATTTAAACATAGAGAACCTGAGTATTGGACTGTCGATTTTCAAGACAATTTGAAACTAAGATCTACTTCTTAGGGTTGCGTACCACAAAGGAAAAAATGTTTCTGCTCTGAGTCTCTCTGAATGTCGTCTTTCTGTCAGGACAAATTTTCTCAACATCGCGTGAACTTTACATTCGAATAGAGGATAAATAAATAAGCTTCTAAGTATGAAAATGTCTGCGAAATCAAAAGTCACAGGATATTTCTTGTATATTTACAATTATTAATTTAGACGAGATGTGAGAACTTCTGTAAGATCAAATAAAGAAAATAAAATGGAAATCTTAAAGAGGTTATCGTGGCGCAGCGGCACAGTCGGACTGTAAGCAATTCCTACTTGGGGGAAACGAGTTATTTTCATTTCTTCGCTCAGGCAACAGGATAAAACGCCGTCACTCAACACACCAGTGAGTTTGAGGCCAGTCGTGGCGTGGGGCCACTAGGGTGTGACTGTAAAATCGACTGGTTGTAGATTCGATTCCCATTCGAGAAGGTGAAATATTTAATTACATTTATTTTTTAATTTCTTCGCTCTGGTGTCGAGGTAAAGCGCGGCTTTGAGATCCGCCACTCAACACTCATAGCCCAGAATTCGGCACATAATGGGGAACAGAGTGTCTTAACACTAGATACCCTCTGCTTTCTCTGCTATTTGCGGAATACAGTGTTAAGCCAAAATAAATGAATAAAATAAAACTGCAGCATACACTACTAAATAATATTTTCAGTTTTAGATACGGTACATAAAAACACGAGAAGATATACATTGTAAAATGATGTCGATAGCCGCAGGCTTTTGTTCTATCACGAGGTTCCCTATCTAACTGACGGGGTATACAAAATACTCACCATTTGTCATTGTGTGATATCGTACAATAAATTAGATGCTATTCTGGTGCAGTTGAAATACTGTCGATTGTTAAGGGTTCATTTCCCGTTGTGTTGTATCAGGGATGATTTCAAATATTTTACTATAAGTTTATTTAAAATATTTTTGTATACCTAATACATGAATATTCAAAATTAACTAATATTCTTTCAAATTGGTTAAAATGTTATCTATGTCAAAATTATCAGTTGAGGTATTATTGCTTGAATTAGTACTTTAATTTTTTCTTTAAATATAACTAATTCTGCATTAATTTCACTAATTATATAAACTCATAGCCATGTTTCGCATCTATTAATTTTTAATGAATTGATAATTATAATTTATTCTATAGAAAGACAGCAGTTGTGCTGATTTAATGTGAATTAAACTGTAATTAACATGTTTGAGTGTCTATACTGGAATGAGTTGTACAGTAAGTTGTGTTCTAAAACGTGAGAACAAATGTAAGACGATAGAGTACACCCGTTAGCGAATATCAAGATTTGATTATGGCGGCGTATGGTAAGTGGCAGATTCTAATAAATAAATAATATTTTATTTAAAAACATTAAAAAAACACAAAATAAATTGTATTTATAGGAACAATTTTCAAAATAGGTTCATGTTCTAAGGTGTAGCTAAGCACAGGACAAAATTGAATTTCTCCAACTAACACGGTTTTTTTGATAATAGAAAAAAAAGGCGAGATTGAAAGGACAAAGTGACTAAACACTTGTTATCTACCTCGCAAAATCATTAATTAGTACGTGCTAAAAAAAACACTAAGAAGTTTTAGTTATATAAGTTATGCTTATGTAAATGACTGTAAAAATATTTAAATAGAATTATATAAACATTTACTTAGTTTAATATATAAAACTTGTGCATTACATACCTCACAGCCACCAAAGTGTGAACTGTTTCTAGTTGCAATCATGATTCACTATAACCTGGCGTTTTCGTAAGTACATCTATCTTCTATTCAGTATACATTGCTGAGAATTATTTATTTATATCCTTTTCTTATAATCCCCGACGTTACCAGAGATCTGAATGTGGGCAACGAAAGGGTCATAAAGGGAACGGAGTGTCTTAATCCTAGGTTCCTAGGTTCCCTCTGCCTACCCTGCTATGTGCAGGATACAGCAAGAATTTAAAAAAAAACAGGACGAAGTGATATTACTATTCAGCATTGGAAAAATCATGGCGCAGTAAGATAGCGTTTTAGTGTAAACGCAATTATTTATGGGTTGGAAGCCCGCTCAGGAAATGAAATATTCCGATCTCCCCACCCCCAGAACACAAAATGTAGGATTGAATTCTGCCACTCGAATTCGGGTTGAGAGTGGAGAAAGTGTGTTGACACTAGTTTCCCACCTTGCTATATATACGGAATAAGATTGTGAAGCTGTAAAAATATATATTAAACTAGTCAAATGTACATACATATTTATCACCTAAAACATTATAATACACGAGGATACTATAACACAATTTAGATATAAATTATAAATTCCGGAACTAATTAAACTAATTTTCATACATTAAATTATCATAATCATGCTAATGATGAAATTATTCATATTTATTAGGGTCGTGAAATTTAAATGTATCTATTTACTAGTACTAATATTATTTGATAGTGTTATTAGAATGGTAGGCCATTCGGTCCATCGCCATTAGCCATGCCAAGCCAAGCCATAGCCATAGCCAAGTCGAGACTCTTTGTTATCCACTTTCCGTTCGAATTCAGGACATTGAATGTAATATGGTGGGGCTCAACGCTGCTCTGCTCTGCTGCTAGAGAGGAAATTAAATTAATTTACATACCCCGTTAGTGGATCGAGCCCACAACCATTGCGCTTACAACCTGAAACTAATCCACTGGTCCATGACGGTCTAAGCATACATACATAAAAATACATAATCATTCTCTCCACGGTCAGTTAAGACCAATGTATACGATACAAGCTAGGCCGGAGGGGCGCACGACGCGATCGACCGATCCTGTCATTTTTGTAGACCGATATTTGCGCTTCTATCGATTCGCCGTCACGTTCGATACTAGAGGTAGAATTGGGGGCGGTACGTGAACGGGGAACCGAGGGTATGATAGGATAATAAACGGTTAAGGAGTTCACAGGTTCGATTTTGTAACTGTAAATGGCTTTTTATATGTAAAGTCTCTTCAAAGACCACCGTGGCGTAACACGACAAACATCGTCTGATTGTAAATGTAATGTTTGTGGATTCGATTCTTATTCGGGATAATGATCACTTATTGCTGTATTTTATAAATATTTAAAGATATTTTCATTTACCTGCTTTGGTACACGGGCGCCGTTGAATTCAATTTAACGCGCAATGTCTCGAAAAATGGAAGGAAAATTTCTTAACACTAGGCTTCCTCTGCCCAGTCTACTATCTGCAAAAGGCAGCGTGATATGTTAATTTATGAATAGCAGTGTGACATATCACTAGGCTTCTTTGTATTAGTGATAGTGAAGATTAATGCTATTAATTAATATAATTTAAAAACATAGTTAAAAACTAAATAATGAATATAAGTTTTTATGATATGGTTGTAGGATTGATTTTATGGTTTGTTTCGTCGAACTAGTTAGATTATGACCTTAAATTTTACTACCTAACTAGCTGTTTTTTGGACGGCCAGAGTGCCGCCTGAGATGTGTTCGTATTAAGAGGCCTAACTAAAGTAATTATTCTTTAAATATAACTTTTGAAGAGGAAAAAAAATATAACTATCAGCAAAATTTTGAAACGCTACACACAAGATTTGCTTTGAGTAAAATCACAAAGAACAATTTCTCACTTATCTAAAACATTTGTAGAACATTAGACGCAATCAGAACTGCAAGGCAACCATTTTAATTAATACACTACACTACGCGTACCAGTAATCGTGGATAGTACAGAAGAAAAACCAATAACTAAGGGAACGACAAAAACTGCTATATGGCACACGAGATTCCCACGTGCTACCGGGAATCGAACCCGGAACCAGCCTGGGAACGGACATCGGAACGTCTGGTTCTTCGACAAGCTATAATTGGTCAGGATAATAAATATAGCTGAATATAGCACGCGACTTTACTCGTGCCTCGCTATGACCATATATGGGAGCATAGATTTTTCTTTTGAATGTTTTGATTTATCGATTTTGTTATGGATCATCTGGTGGCAGCTTGTCTGGTTAGTAATGTTAGTTGTTGTTAGGGTGACAAAGTTATTAGAAATGTGCATGGATTATCTCAAATATGTTACCAAAGCTGAAGCTTGAAAGTCCTCTAAATGACCTTTAAATATAAAGGTATTTTTTTTTATGGAAAAAGGACAAGGCAAACGAGCATTCGGGTCACCTGATGATGATCACCGCCGCCCACGACCCCGTGCAGCACCAGAGGAGCTACAGGTGCGTTGCCGGCCTTTGAGGTGGAGGTAATTTATGGTTTTTAAAATTTTATAATAAGAGCTGTACAAAATAGATATTACATGTATGTACAGTGGCAACTAACTAAGCTCTAAGTAATGTTTCAACATAGTCCAAGGTTCAAATCCGATCCAACCCCCAAAAGACAAATCGTATGGCAAATCGGAGATAGACGTTAAAATTCGTCAACCGGTCCGCATCGGCACGCACCGGTCGATCGCCTTTCATTTAACCGATAAATAAATAATCGTTTTATTGTACGGACACGTTCCTCGACGGAATCCCGCCTAAGGGCGTCACCTTATATGGAGAAGGAAGCGCGAGCACATTTTATATTCGCTGCTTGTCGTCGAACAAAAAATTACGATCCGCGTACGTAGCGTAAGACAGAGATCGTTTCCAGGGTTGACCTGTTGGTATCTGGAAAATGCTTTGCGTTATCATATAATGATAACATTGTGAGGACTATGGGTGTTGAGAAAAAAATGCAATTAATGTTGGAGTACGTGGTAATTTGTCCTATACTACACTGTACTATAAATAATGATCTGGGAAGGAACTGAGAATTTCTAACTTGTTTGTTGCAATATTATCCATATTTATATATTGCCTCCTTAAATTTTCTAAATACTCTTCACGCTATATCCTTTCTTAATTTCGACTTTGAGGTCATGGAAAAGCGGCACCGTGTGTGACTAAATGCGACAGTTGTGAGTTCAATTACCAATTGAGGGAAAGGAATATTTTGGCGTAAAAAAAGGAGAACGGAGTGTCTTACCACTACGCTTCCTCTGCTTACTTTGCTACATGTGGAATACGCCGAAAGCTATAAAAAGGTATAATTTTAAGCACTTATTAAGAATATTTGAACCCACGGTCATTGCAATAGATACACTCCTACTTGGATACTACGAGTAGTATTAAAAGTCTATGAATTATATTTTATAGCACAACGTGCAGAGCTAACTGGTGGTCTCTTTATTTTCCAATCTATCAAGATAAATATTAAAGCTTAATTTGTAATTCTTATCGAATAAGAAATGTCAGTGAAATAAAGAAATGCGACGAAATGGCACCGTTGGGATTTTTTAGCATCACACTTTATCCCTGTGGGCAGATTGTGGGTTTAATTCCCACTTGAGGAAATGAAATATTTAATATTTTCTTAACGAGGCAACGTGCGGCGTTGAGGAGCGCCACTCAACACGCATTGCCTTCATAATTCGATGGAAAGTGGGGAACAGAAGTTTCTCAATGGAAATCTTAGCTCTAGGTTTCCAGGTTCCCTTTGCAACACAAATCTGACTCCCAAAAAACAGTCTTTCAGAGCAACTTTTCAGTGTATAGTTGATCGAAATATCCAATATAGCTTATAAATCAGAATAACAGGTATAAAATAGACTACAAATTTATGTAGAGGTTATATTATTTTTTAGTTTCAAGCTTAACCTGGGAACTTAATGTTAAGACACTCCGTTTACATTAAGATACTTCCGTTTCCAATTCTCCTCCTAAAATTTTCTCGAGTAGGAATCGAAGTAGTAACACACTGACTGGCCACAAGGTTTTGTATAATTTGGCTATACAATAACAATAAGATTAAGCGAGAGAAGCCGCGTTAGGGTCGCTAGTATGACATAAAGTTATAATTGTAAATTTTCTTTAAAACCAGTAAGCGTACCAAACAAAAAGTTACGTTTCGCGTACGCTTGAATACGTCGTATTGAAGGCATCTCATAGTGGCGTGGCTTTTACTTGCGTGACTACGTTTTAAAATCACTGCGTGCTTTTTTAATGATAAATTTATAATTATCATTATAATTGATTGTTTATTTTTTATATGGAAATGTGTATAAAATTTTTACTAATTATGTATTTGGTATTTTTAAGATGATTGTATAGAGAGATTTTTTTTATTATATGGTTTTAATAAAAAGTAAAATACTTATATAAGTGACTTAGTTAATTAAGCCCTAATAGAGATCGAAAGATAAAAAGTTAATCCATATAATAAAAAGAAATCCATGTCGTGATAGTTGTGGGTTCGATTCTTACTGGATTGGGGGAAACGAATTATTTTTCTGCCTCACCTTGGTGACAATAATTTCCACCACTAAACATGCAATGTCTCGAAAATTGAGCCAAAAGTGGAGAACGGAAGGATTTGACACTAGGTTCCTTCTGCTCCCTAATCCACTCCTATGTCCACTTAGATAAAATATATAAAATTCGGGTTTATTAACCAACACAGTATTACAAACGCAGCAATTATCGAAATTCTACAATAAGCGAACAATTACGCTCGATAGCATCGATTCGGAAAATCGATTTTAAATTCAAAGTAAAAAGTCTGACAAATTGTTCAAGACATGGCTGGAATAAGTCGCTGAGTATTTTAAAAGTAGTTTTGAACTTAAGTTTTGGTTATTTATTTATCATATTATGATTATGCTATTTTTAGTAGGTATTTTTTATTTATGTATGTACTCTATTTTTTTTAATTACTAAAATAATATTTTATTCGTTTTCAAATGTTTGATGTGCCTTATTAAATCAAGAATATTTAGATTTTAATAAAAAAAACCGGCTAAGCGCGAGTCGGCGTGTCCGACTCACACGAAGGTTTCCGTACCCTATATATAAGGTTCCTATATATAAATCACACAGTTTATTGTATGGCAACGCCATTAACTATTTATTTTGTTATGTTTTTTAGTATTTATTGTTATAACCCTAAGTTAACTATCTATCATGATGATATCATCAGATACAACCTGATGACAGACCGACAGACAGACGTAACTCTCTTAGTAATAGGGTCCCGTTTTAGCCTTTGGGTATGGAACCCTTAAAAGTGTGTCATTGTGCAGTTGGTGTGTAAATAAAATGGTTTTATATTCAAATACAGTTCGAAATGTGTTTTTCTTTAAGCTTTCTGTTTTTTTTCTATAATAGCCAAGTGCGTGGCAACAAAAAATATGATACTGTTTCTTCAAAGAGTTTCTTCTTTATAAATATATGAAAACAAAAACAACCCAGATTGAAAAAAAGCTATACAATAAAAATAACCAAGTTTACAGTATACTCTAAAGTAAATAGTAAACCATAGACAGCGTAATAAAGACGAAGGCCCATGTTGCCCTTTTTCGATGTAAAATGTGAAGAGTTTTTATTCAACATACAAACAAACACGCATAGTATTACATTTACAATTCAATTAATCAATTACATACAGCCTTGGTCGCTCCCTGCCGTGTCTATGGAAAAAGTTAACTATTTATTATGTTAGATCCAGTAAAGAATTTATTTTAGGACAAGTGAATGATGAACAAAGGTGGTTAGAAGGTCTATTTTACTAGCCTTAAGTAAGTAGTAAAATATTGATACCATTTTAGAAACAAAAAAGTATCATAATATATAATAGATTAATATTTTGATATAATAAAATAAACTTTTTCGAACTTATAATTTTTAAATATTTGCACGAGCAAAATAAAAAAGTATTTAGTAACCGTTAATAAATCACAAGAAACTTGATGGCATCAAAACAAATCCAAAGACGCATCGTTTATCAAAATCGGTTCACTGGCTTAACAGTTACGATAAAGGAACGGACATACTCGTACACATGTGCTAAAAACATAACCCTCTTTTTGGGCTTCGCCGTAGTCGGGTAGCAATATATAAAAAACCTAAAATAAACAATACATTCCACATTTAAATTGAGTAAATACCAATGTTTATTCAAAATTTCCATATAGATAAACGCTTTGTGTCCAGCTACTGTTTTGAGAGACGCACCGTCGGCATCTAAGTAAACCCATCAAGAGTGAACATCAACAGAGCGTAGCGTACAAACGTTGCAGCGGCAGCCTATTTTGTCAGCACGAGACATCTCTATCAGATCCTTTGGTACTTTAAATATTCCCACCTAATTAACATCACTGTTTCCAGAATGTTCGAACACCCACAGCCCCCATATCGTTAAAAAGTAGGAATCTAAACGATTTTGGCTCACATCCATATTCATGCGTAACCAGAAATCTTAAGCGGTGGCCGAACAGGGCGGGATTCTTGCAGTGGCTCAATAAGTTTTTCGTGTGTAATTAACCTTTTGTAATGCCTCGGAGACGTTGCCACGCGTTCGACGCGCGACTGCCGTACATGGAGACTGCACCTCGCGGATCACCGCCTCGAATCTACATTTATTAAATCACGACAGTGCCAGAACGACGTAAGTGCTACCTTTGCATTTTCAACCCTGTCGAAATAAACATTCGATGGCAAAGACGTTTCGGATGTAAACGGCTGAGGCTGCATAGTTATCATTTATCCGTTCATCGGATATTGAATTGAAAGTGACAAAACAAATCGATCCAAAATCGCTTGATCGACAGACGGAATCAGACATTTTCAACCCAAATGATTAAGAGAAGACAGAAGGCCGCCACGCGACGAATTCCATACGGCTCCGGGACACGATTTTGTTCAAAATAGAGCATCATTAAGATAGGTGAGGTGTCGTGACTTTGAAAAAAAAATTAAGGAATCAGAGTCGTGGGTAGGTCAGATGAATTGAATATAATGAGTGGTAATGTTCGCGATAGGATGGCAGTGAGTCCAGGCGGTGAGGCTGTCAGGCGTGATGGTACGTCACGATCGCTTTGATTGCTGGTGTCACATCGATAAATGAATCTACGGCATTAAGCCGAGTGTCACTGGTCATTTGACAAATGGTTTGGGTCATTTTTTATTATATATTTGTATGTTAGTAAACGTATGTTCAGCCTAGAAGTGTATAATTTAAAAATTCTATAAATCTATAATTATGAAAAATTATCCTTCGTTGGCGTTCTAATTTATGTAGGTAAATATATTGCAGCTGAATTCGTCATACAAAATATTTTCGATATTTTAGAGGTAAGAGTTTGTTTTTTTATAGTTATTATATAAACACTTCTATTTCTTTTTTTTAAATTACTCTTCTTAGAGTCACTTATTAATTAATCCTTACTCGTAATAGCGTAATAAAAATAAATTTTAAAGTTTACATATTTCGTATACTATTATACGTGTATAATGAGACAATCACAAAATTCCGTATTGTACTTTGTTCACCACATGAGACATGTGAAACTCAACACCGCACCGCACCTAGGGCAACTAGGTCATTAAAAAAAGATTGATAAAACAATTAAAAAAAAAACAAACATTTCTTTATTATTATTACTAACAACCATCGTGCAACAAGTCCTAACCAATTAACCCTTTTAATGGAAACATAAATAAATAAACAAGAAACTAACAGAATTCACAACAGATTTGACAATAAAAACTCTTACAATTGCTATTGGTACGCACTGCAAAGGACTACGAGTACATACATCTACATGACAATGCCTATACGAGTACGTGGCCTTCTCATACTTATTGTAAATATTTTATTGTATCCAATGGTCCTCTGTCTGTCTGTCTGTCTGTCATCTTGATTTGTTCGTATCTCCTGTATAATGAAGGTGCAAGCTACTGACGGGCGCTCGCGGTGCCCGGTGATCGATTTACCGATTGAAAATGATTGCGGGTAGCTTAATCTATTATGCTCGAGTTGTCAGCTTAATTATGGCTGACGTTAATACTTCGTAATTCACTTGTGGCGGAAGTTGTTCTATTTAAATTTTTGGTTTGTCTTTCAGTCAATATGAACGATGTTGAAGATGTTTAAACAATTAATGAATAAAACAATTATTATATTTGTTTAGAACTTTAGATAACATAGAACATACCTTTCCAATTTCCTTACTAATTAAGAGATATTGTGTGTTGAGTGGCGGAACTCAACGCTGCGATTGAGATTTTTTATTTTATTTATATTTTATTTTTAGTATTGAAATATTTTGTTAAATATGCATAAATATTGCTCATTTAGTGCAACATTGACGTAATTGTATTTTTACAGAAAGAAAAAATTAAAGTGCTAGGAAAATCGATAATTGTTTTAAAAAATAATGCGATATAGAGGCTTTTATTCGCAACAAGCCACACGACGGCATCATGTAATAACTTCAAAACACAATAATATGAGAGAATGTAATAGATTTGTATAATGGATTCTCACTTGGGGAATGAATTTTCATGATAAATCAAGAGAACGTCACTTTGAGTTCCACAACGCAACACGAATGTCTGGAAAATTATCCGGGAAGTGGGGAGTGTCCTAACATTATATTCCCTCTGCCTATCCCGCTACATGCAGGATACAGGTAGAAGCCAAAAAATATTAATAAATAATCATTTACTAACATTAAAATCCAATGAAACATAATAAATAGTTACACGCATTTCGGCACTGTTATGCAGTAAAGAGGTCCTCCTCGGGCGCGACGTATTAATCACTCTTGTTAAACCCTGAGATAAGGCGATAAGGTCGAAAAATAACGCCTTCTAAATGAATTATGCACTTTGGACGTTACAAATTAACTGTTTGGCTTATGGCTATTAAGAAAGATGTCTATCTGTGATAATATACCGTAAGTGATAGGCGGTTTCTCAAAAACTGCGGTGGGATTTTATAATTGAAAACTAAAATGGTATATCTTCTATTGATATAATTGTTTATTATTACTATTGTTTATTTATTAGCTAGGTTAGGCAGTCATGGCGCAATATTCAATATTAATAAATAATAATTTATCTAAAATTTAGAAACATAAGTATAAAAAAATGAAAAGATAGTTTTTTATTAATTCGTGATTAAGATTTTAAAAAATATAAAATCTTTCAAATGTGCCACTAAGTGTAAAATATTAGTAGTTCCCAAATATAAATAAGTCTTACTTTGTTTTTAAATTGAAACTTTCACAAATTTCTTTATATTTTCCAGTTGCTTACCTGTAACAAAATAAAAAATAATTGTATAATAACATAAGTATATGGAATAGATGAATGAAAAATGTATTATCGCACAGTTAAAATTATTGCACATAAAGATATTAAGGTTTATGACAGTGAATGTTTAAACAGAGTAACAAAGGGGGAAAGAAGTAATTTTAAATTGATCGAGCCGAGATAATGCCCGAAAAATATTTTTTATTAAAGCTTCACGCTATATTCAGCACATAAGAAAGCAGGCAGAGGGAATTTGAAAAACTAGTGTTAAGACACGTTTCCATTAATACATTTTCGTTCCCAACTTTCCGCTGAATTCTAGAGGCATTCTGTCTTGAATGCCGAGGCTCAACGCCACACTTTGCCCCGTTACCAGAGCGGGAAATGAAAATATTATATATTTCATTAATTATTATATAAGAATATTAATTATTTCATTTTCAGCTTTAATTCCAACTCGAGGAAATGAAAATGTTAAATATTTCATTTCATCGAGTGGGTATCGAACCTACCACATGTCCGCGCTTACGCTCGCAGGCTTGATCGCTTGCTCGCCCCTTACTCCTCGCCACAACTGAAGTTTCAAGCCAAAGAAAATCAAAATTGAATTGAATTGAATTCAAAACGCAAATCCCGCAAAAAGCTCTAACCCCCCATTAATTGATCAGTGTCAATAATGACATGTTTATGTGTTTGGTGTATGACACAAAAAGCGAGTTATCAATTTGATATTAGAGACGCCGTTCGTGGCGTCCGGCGCCTGCGGCCGTGTACCCTCGAAAAACTTATATGATGATAACTATGAAATGCAGGCGGATGCTTTATAGATTAGCTAAAAGACTTAGATGAAACTTTAGTTAGTTTCATGTGAAGAGAATATTTTTTTAAGATTTAGTTATTAAGGTACAGCATTTGACTGTAACAGCGATTCTGGGTTCGATTCCTACTTGTGTGTTTTGTGTGAATACGCAATGTCTCGAGTTCCCCTGAGTGAGAATCGAACTAACAACTGTTGCGTTTACAGTAGACGATTAGAGTGAGATGATGAACCGCTGCGTTACGGAATGTCTTAACACTAGATTCCTATTGCTTATTCTGCTATTTGATGGATACAGTGAGAAGCTAAAAAGACTTTTGGTAATAAATTTTTTTTTTACGGTTTAAATATGATTTATAAAAAAACATAACTAACTTTTAACTTAAAACTTACTCTAAACTTTTCTAAGTGAGAGACCTTCATCTAAATTTTTCTATACTCTGTAGACATTTTGGCAAAAGGAATAACTAAGTTTGGCGTCCTAACAAAAAGTCGAATATGATTCAAGCAGTCACATAGCTGACTTTGTATGCTTAATATTTGATGCCTTCGATGGAACTCATCTAATATGTCTACTAATAATATTTGAAATAACAGTTTGTCCGTGTTTGTTGTAAGAAAATATTTTTTTTAATTCGTTATCGATTTCTAGATGAAATAAATTATCGACTTAGTGAAATAAAATCAAAGTGAGTATTCAAATAAGATGCAGATTTACAACCGCAGCGTTTAGTTACGCTTATATTATCCTTTTCTTTTTTAAATCAAAGGCAGAACGTAATATATGCCATTTCATTTTTATTTCATTAGGTAGCGAAACTAAGCGCTGCACTATATCTAACAATCAATTTTTCTAAGTTAGAATAGAACCCACAACCATTGCGTACATCCATTTATTAAGACAATGATTATCTTAAAAATAAATAATTTATTTAAACAATTTATATAAGCAGAGTAGGGTATAATCGTTTGTCTTCAAAATATCGCGGTCGGTGTTTTGCGTCGGCGGCCACTGTCGGGATATTTTTCCGTTTATTATGCTCTTAATGTGACAGACTGAATGCATTGTGGTTTATTTATGTCCTTTCTATTGGGGGCTCAGAACATGGTCACTGTAGACATGGCTTAAGTTACTGGAATGGAAAAGTTCATATTTAATTTACCATGCTGTATTAGTCGTAGAATTGCCCAAGCAAACAAAATAAAAATAATAATTAAATTTAAATTATTATTATATTAAAGTACACTTTGCCTCAGGTCCAGAGTGAGGAAATGAACATATTAAATATTTCATTTCGTCGAGTACGAATCGAACCCACAATCCGTCGCCTTTACAGAGGCAAGCTTGTACCCCCGTGCCACGACTGGCCTCAACTCACGTTTAGATATCTGACTATCTTTAAATTTTGCAAAGCGGCTTCACATTTTTTTCTGCATGGCAGTGTTGGCAGAAGGCGTTTAGTCCCCACTTCCCTCCGAATATTCGAGGGGAAAATTCTTGTTGAGTGGTGGAGCTTCGTATCCTAGAGCCTACAACTTTTACATTTACAGTCAAACACTGTCAGTGGGAAAGGCATGACAGCCTAAATCGACAGCCATATTTTTTTTTATATGTTGTAAGTTCTTATAAGAAGCATGTTATGATGAGTTATCTATAAATCCCATTAAGAACATAAATGTGAAATCAGCCAAGTTAGTTTCCTAGGTTCCCTCTGTGCGGGATACAACGTGAAGTAAATAATAAAGATATGTAATACTAGCGGCCCGCTCGCGGTTACACCCGCGTGAGCTATATTATTATTAATTGCTGTCTCCATGACTACGTCCTAGTGACGTCTATGCAAAATTTGAGACTCCTAGCATTTGTAGTAACGAAGTTTCATACAAACTTTCGACCCCAAAAACAACCCCTTTGAAGTCGAATATTGCAAATTCCCGTCTTAGCGAGCACCTACGTCCTATAAGTAACTCCTATGCAACATTTGAGATTCCTAGCACATGTAGTTTCTGAGATTTCGTGATGAGTGAGTGACCTTTCGATTTTATATATATAGACTAGTGGGCCCGGACGCGGCTACGCCCGCGAAAATATAAGCCTAAATCATAAAAATAAGTTAAAAAATAATAATAAGTGGAGATTTATTATTAGAAAAAATATCTGAGTAACCGAAATGAACAAACCAAAGAAGTAAAAGTAACTAAAGGAAATTCTTAATATTAGAAAAAAAAACCTAAAGTTTGCTGTGCGCGCGTACTAAACCTTTTTCTATATTAAATAATTATTAATTTTTGCGAACAATATTAAATAAAATCTCAAATGATAAAAATTACGATATTTTAAGTGTATAACATCGGTATAGATAACCAAACTGAGATAAATTAATTATAAGCAGCAAATAATTACATAAAAAATAATAGTAATTCGAAAATCTATAAAAATTTACAAAATCATCAAAGTCATCCGCCCGTTCGCGTCGGTCATACTCATACTATGCCGCCCGAAGGCTAGCTCATTTGGAATCAGTCACATCTTAATTATTTATTAGAATGTTATACAGTAAACTATAATTTCCATCTAGATGAAATGCTAAAAGTGACTATTATATTTATTTTCATAAGGATGAATATCAAATTATAGAAATCATCTAATTTTTGTTAATGATTTGTATAAAGAGATTTGTATAAATCTATATCGGCGCGCACCATGTATGCATTAAGCAAACTCACTGTGGGTGACGTTTTCTTAAAACAGCAAACTTTGCAAGCCGTTGCTTAGCAACGCGTAGCGACGATTGTTATTAACATGGCGGAATAAATTCCTTGTCAAATTAATTATTTTAATATATTGGTATATAACGAAAATATTACAAATATGAGAAAAAAAAAGTATCCTATGTTCATCCCGGGACCCTCAAGTATCTCTATATGAGTATTTTATCACAATTAAATTAGCGGTTTGGCCCTGATTGCGGAAAAGACAGACAGACAGACAGACAGACAGAGTTACTTTCGAATTTATAATATAGGTATGGATATCTTTGTGACACACTCTATCTTGTTACCAGAGTGACGGAAGAAAATAATTCGTTTCCCCAGAACGCCACGGTGACATCTGATGAAATAAATTGCCATTATAAAAATAAGGAACGTTTGCAATATTGTATATAAAGATTACATCTAAACTAATACATATCTGAACTACATAGAAAGATTCTTAACAATCTTATCACAGACAAATCTATGTACAACAAACAAATATTTCATAATCATATTTCAGATATTTATAACAAGAAGATATCATTTAAACTATTTATATGCCCTTAGCCTGGCTTTAAGCTAAAGTTTTTTCTTAGACCAAAACATCTACCGGCCGTTGATTTTATGATAAGTTAATACAAATATGAAAGATAAACGATACGATAGAAGATATCGCAAAATTTCAACCCTTTGTCTACACCGAGATATTCAACGCAAAAATAACGAAGCCAACGCATGAGTTGTACCAAAAATAAATTATTTATCTTCAAAAAAGCCATTCACTCTTTTGATATCATCAATCATAATCGACATTTCGTTATCAATGCTTCACTCGGAAATCGAATGTTGGTCCTTTTTGCTTGAAACAATTAGCTTTTGTTTATTGTACTGTATTTGTTTGTTAGTCGGGCGTTGCGCAAAAACGTTATTTTATTGGATTTAGTTTTCGATTTATTTTGGTATGTACGGTTAATGTTCTGGACAATGGATGAGGCTCTTTGATATACCGATGTTGGTGCTTTAAGTAAATGTAATGTTTTAGTTTTGTATCAATCGATTTTAAGTAATATTTTTTATATGGACAGATCTGCTTTATTTGACAAGGAGCCGTTCTGGTTAAGTTGGACATACTTACAGGCAGAACGCATCAAAAGAAAACTAAACGTTTTCAGTTTCCTTCATAAAATAAAAAAAAAACTTTCTTTAGTCTTTATGGAGTGGAGTCTTCAGTATGTTTTTAATCATAATTCGAAAATAATAAATATGAAAAAATCTATTTGATCATTTCATTGCTCTGACTAGCTAGACAAAGCGCGCCGTTGTATTCCGCTAATCAACACGCACTCGCACATTGTCGAATTTAGGCGAAAAGCGAAGAACGGAGTGTCTCGATATTACGTTTTTTATTCTAACCATATAGAGTATAGAGTGAAGTGAACTATAGCGGAAAGCTGCCTTTTTAACAGTTAATATTAAAATTTTCACATATACCTACAACAAGATTAATGTTATTACACCGCCAAAGCAAATCTAAAGATATCGATACATTGAATAAGTTTATATAAAAAAAAAAACAGAGCAAGGGACTGCACGCTGTTCGTCTTACAATGGTCGCTTCGACCTTTGCCACGAAACGATATCGTATCGCATCATCTCAGCTACCGATCCGACCTATTGACCCTTAGGGTGTGTACATTGCAAATATTACGTGGACTGTCTTATTATTATCTTGTAGTAGAGTTAAGAGTTTTGATCACACAGATGAAACCACTGGAGTTAGAAAGTTGAAATTTGGTATATAGGTAGGTTAGGAAGTGTAGGGGAACGCAATAGAGGATTTTTTTACGAGGAGGACTAAAAACTCGACGTAAATTGTCGAGATTCTTCGTTGGGAAAGTCGTTCCTACGGGAACGACCAAAAGTGGGATTTTCCATTTTCTATTTTCATTTTTAATTATTTAGTATACCTATAGTCGATATGAATTCATTTGAACGAAGTACAGTTAAGTCCAAGTGCACAAGCTCTCCAAGTATTTTATCTCTATTTTCTTTCTGTCCTATATTTATTTAAAACTTTATAGTGTCCCTACAAACAGCTTCTGTTATTTGGATGTAAAACCATTGTGTCCTGTGAACAAGTATTCCCGTATTCATAAATAACTGATTCCGTCACCTCGTTTATCATGTTCGCTGTATATTGAGTACATTACTCATTTTCATTTTTGTATCTTTAGGTGCAGTGGTAGCATTGGTGGTCTTTAGCCTAAAGTACTTATAGGCTTAACGTTTTTCCCCAAATAGCATGGTATTTAGAGGGAACTTAGTGTTAAGACACTCCGCTCCCGACTCTTCACACTAGTGGAACAGCAGCGACTGACTGTAAACGCGACTGTTTTGGGTCTAATTTTACACGCAGTATTTGGAATACAGCAGTATTTGGGATACAGGGTGAAGCAAAAAAAATACATAAATAATCGTAATTCCTGTCCCTGCAACAATGTATCGGTTTCAAAATATAACATCTTAATGAGACACTATAATGTAACAACTTGGCAAAAATATAATGCTAAGATGTGCTGAAAAACTGTCGATCGCCGATATAACTCACGCTTTGACAGCTCTTATGATACATCGCCTGGTGCTTTAATAGCGATACAATTCACCTGTCGCATAATTTTTAATTGGTTTTTCAAAACTTTGAAGTATATATCGAGCATCTATTAAAAATTCATATTTTGAAGCCATTTTTGTACTAGCGCGACAGTTCTGAGTTTGATTCCCATTCGGCGGAATGAATTTAGTTAATTTCATTGCTGTGGTAAAAAAACTGAATGTTTCACTATTCAATACACAAAGTCTCGAAATTCGGGCACTGCGAAAATCTCTCTAAAAGCTAAATTCTCTCTGAATATCCTGCTATATGCAAAAAATAAAAATACTATAACTTAGTTAATTGCTAAAATAGAAATAGAGGAGAACTTATATTCTACTCCAAGAATAAACTAAAAATCTTTATTTCTCAACAACCAAATTTTACAAGTATAATTCTTAATTAGTTTTTCGAAAATTGCATGGCCCTGGTATAATCTTTGAATTGCGGACTAAAATATTCAATTTATTCTAGACGATATCAATTATGAATATAAATGAAAAAAATTCGAAGATAAATATAAAAATTCTTATTATTTTTATAAAAAAACTGAAACAACAGAACCCGATAACGTTTCATTTATTCATATAGATGATTAAGTAACAAAATATCATATTTACATTATGAATTCACGTCATCTTTAACGTCCAAACGTTCCCCTTTCATTCAACGGCCGGTGTTTTTGCACACAAACAAACACACAAATCATGATTATCGTCCGATGTGACAAATGATTGATCACCAGCGACTACCATTATATCGAACAAAGGTAAATAACTAATGTGCTATAGAAACCACGCTCTTAAAGCAACGGAAGAGACCTTCAAAAATCATATAAAATTAAAAAACAAAAAGATTTGAAATATGAACAAGTTCGTAAAGAATGAAATAAGGAACGAAAAACTGTACCGATTTTGATGTTAATAGCTCTAAATGAATAGCCGATGTTGTGATAACACTTGATTCATACGTTACTTGTATGAGAAAATTCATATTTTTTCTGCGTGGACGTTTGTAAATTGTGATTCATGAAATGTACTGAAATTGTCTTAGGTAAAATAATATTGAATATATTTTTATTGAAAACCGACAAATCGTTTTTGAAAATTGGGTGACTTTGAAATCTCAATTTGATTTAATTATTTAACAAAAATAATCAATTATATTGTTTAATCTTGTAAGAAGAACGACAGATTTCGGATTTAACTAATTGCCTTGTATCATAGAAGGCATAAGTAGAACATTTCAAATTTGGTTAAGGATAAAGAGGAGCTCGGGCGGAGTTGGCAAGATTTAATGTACATTTCGAAGGGTCCATTTACACCTACTCTTGGCTCGCAAAGCCCAAGCTCTGCTTCTGGTTCCTACATCCATGTACATTTTTTCTCAAATTAAGAAAATCGGATTTTTTTTATTCGGATATTTCTAATTATAGTCTAACTATATCTCTACAAAATAGGAATTATTTTAAAACTTGTTACCCTCTACTTTATTAGTATGGACTTTTAGATGTAAAATCTAAAATCATGTTTTTTTCCTCTTACATGCTTCCTAACCTACCTTCACACCAAAGGTCGTGCTTTGGTGGTTAGTTACTCAGTAAGAGTTTTATAATTTATACTACAATTCTTTTAAAAACTTGTAGAGCGTTTATAAGATTTTATTATAGTAATTTCACGCAAAAGGCTAATCTATTGCAAAAAACTAACAAGAGACCTAAGTTGACACCTAAAAATATGCCTATACTGTAAAATCAAACGTTCTTAGTCCATCAATGATTGATTTATACATACAGACATCTACATCTACTAAAGTATAGTTAGGTACAGACAGTGACAGGACAGACTCCGTGTTATCTGCCAACTTGTGTGGTCCTTACGGAGAGCCACAAAAACCTATCGATTCGCTTTTTGCTGCCGACCAATAACGAAAATACCGACCTAAATACAACATTTTATACAAAATCAACCTTATAACAATATAATATAGGGAATTTCATCAAAGACAAAACTTTCAACTTGTCAATTGATTGAAAGAAAAAAATTATATAATTGCTATAGGATCTGTCAATTTGGAATGATTTCGTCGCAACGACTAATTCAGAAGGCAAGGATATCGTGACTAATGACTACATATACAATATATATGAAGAATGTAAGGTCCTCCCTAAAAAAGACCTCCCTGCTCGTTATATGACTATTCATTGGATATTGTTTCATCAATTGTGGCTTAATAATATATACTTGAGCGGTAAGCTTTTAAAGTAACGTGCCTCAAAGGAACGAGGCGTCGCAGCGTGAGATGGTAATGTATAAAAAATTAGCAATCACCGTACATATGGGGAATTGATAAAATATCGACAGAAAAAGTGGGTTTGGGTAAAACTTCAGAGAGATTATAAATATGAGGTGTTCTGTTTAAATTTAATTATATGGAAATAAGTTATTTCATTTTTGAGAAATATCAATGGTGCTAGAGGAACATCACCTAAAAACCATGAGGATCCATCGGAAGACATGTCATAGCATTATCATCATGTGATCATTATCATCATATCATCAAGAGGTATGTCATCATGTGGTACCTCATCCACTTTCATCAACTAAGCTTTAAAGCTAAAAAATTCCATAATTCTTAAAGGAACCCTATAATTTCCACACATCCTGTCGACTTATTAAATCACAGCTTTCTCTAATGAGAGCAGCCGGGGTGAACGCAGCAGGTCGGAAGATGTGCCTACACGATTGCATACATATGTATTATATGTACTTACATTGAATCGCAAAAAGAAAATAATTACGTTTTTGAACGAATTTAATTTAGAGTATAAATCTTTAAAATTATTTATGAAATATATTTTTTGTAAAATTTTTTTTGTTAATACTGCAAGTATTGTCTAAAGCAAAAAAATATATATAATTTAATTACTTACTGTTCTGCATCTTTCTTAGCACATGCACAGTGCATTAAGTGACGGAGTTCAACGTCGCATTTTACCGTTCCACAGCGGAGAAATAAAAAGAAACTATTCCAATGAATGGGCATCCAACAATCATCGACACTGCAAGCCGATTGGCGGAACTTAACGCCGCGCTTTCTCTTGTTACCATAGGTAGGAAATGAAAGTATTAAATAATTCATTCCCCCATGTCGAATCGAACCTAGATCCGTCCGTTTACAGAAGGCCTCATGTAGATTACTATTATATTTTTATCCTTAATTCAATTCCGACTCCAGACTAATAAATTAGCACTCCCTCCCCCACTTTCCCCTACTTTAGCTTTTATCACTTCAACGCGTAGGTATTTCAAAAAGCTTCATAATAAAAGCCCAACATAATGTTTAGAACTAAATAATTTTGAAGTACCCTTTTAAATCAGTGAAAATATTCGATAAAATTAGTTATCCGTCCACGTACTGCTATAATCGTGTTCCCTTGTTTAACACGCCTTATTCTATATAAAAAACCTAACAATGGTGAAATGTAACGAAAATGTTTAAAATTTTGTTTGACAAAATATAAAATGTTATATAAAACGTTAACACGATGCGTTGGAAATTTCGATTCGTTTTAGTGTGAATTTAATTAGATTTGTGTAAAGAAAATTTTCGAATACTGATTTGGTGATTATTTTAAAGTTAATTTTGTTTGTTTTAGTTATTTAGTTTCTTATATTTAGGAATAAGCGTCGCATACAACTGTGCTTGGGTGGATTTTAAGAGAATTTAATTGGTTAATCCCTTTTTTCTTTCTTTTCCGTAATAATTTTGAAAAATGCTCTCTCAGTGCTTCTTTACATTCTCTCGACTGATTCTACGTACATGGTAAATATCAACTTTCTGAATATATCTGTGTACCGTTGTATATCAGTACCTTAGTAACGGAAGAGTTTTTCATATGAATAAGTAAGTATAAGTATGTACAAAAAATAACAAATTTATCGTTTCTTCATATAAAAGTTGCAAGAGGCTTGTCCTAATTTACGCATTTCCCACTATAACGGGATCGAACAACCGATCGAGGCGAAGAGAACCTAGTGTTAGGTGGCGGCACTCAACGCCGCCCCTTATCTTGTTACCAGACATGACTCATTTGGGAATCGAACTGGCTTTGAGCCAAACGCAGTACCGCTGCGCCTCGACGACCTTCTTTTAAAATGGCTTCAATCATTTTAATTCTTTTCACATACTTAGTTCGTAAAAAGGCAAGATTTTATATCAAAATGCTATTAACAAGTTAAGAGCATTCCGCGGCACAACGCGATTGTTACAAAAAGTATCTAAAACGATCCTTAACATGATGAAACCTGTGATTTCTTTAAAATTTTATTTCTTTTCTTACTTGGTACAGTGATATAACGAATAATGTGCTGTGGTGATGTTTGTGTTATTGTAGATTGGTGTAGTTCTTCAGATTATATTAATATAGAAGTACAGATTATTTAT
Source organism: Heliconius melpomene rosina (assembly GCF_056956725.1). Lineage (NCBI taxonomy): Eukaryota > Metazoa > Arthropoda > Insecta > Lepidoptera > Nymphalidae > Heliconius > Heliconius melpomene. The sequence continues at coordinate 9,374,151 of NC_140406.1, read as the reverse complement.
ATATAGTATAGAAGTAGCGTACATTGTAAAAGCGATGGTTGGTTGTCTGAAAAGTCAAGCAAACAAAATAGCAAATGTACAGAACACTCATAGCTAACTACAACTCATGCCCAACTTTTTATTTAATTTTCTTTTTAAGTCTCAACCCTAAAGCTATAACTAACAATCCATTAGATCCAACGATCGAGGTGTTGAGTGAATGAAGAGATCATTTTGATAATTCAACACTTCCCGCCGACCGTATTGACAGTGTATGATTAATGGTATACATTTGTACTAGAGTGTGTTGCAATTAAAGTAATTATGTGTAAACTTGATGGTAGTAGATTTGATTTTGAGTGGTTGTTTTATACTAGCATTTGCGCGCGGTTTCGGTGCTTTAGCCAGTAGAAATAATAAATATTTGTATTTTGTATGAATTTATGATTAAACGGCCGAGGCAATTTTGACTACAGGTAATTTAGTCCATAGTCTTTCTCGATAAATGGACTATCAGAATTTTTCAATTCGGGACAATAGTTTCTGAGATTAGCGCGTTCAATCAAACAAACTCTTCATCTTTGTAATATCAGAATAGATATACTAATAGCAATGATATTATATTAGTAAAGACATACATAGTAAATATATTTATGAGGCTGTACTCTATGTCTACCCTACTAAATGTAGGGGTATAATGTGGAACTAAATATTTTTTATTGAGACAAACGTCAAAAAATGCGTAACATCACAAAAATTAAGCCTAAAACTATTTTTAACGACCTAAATCCATTTTCCAAATGTATCTAACATTAAGAAAAAAGGTGACACTTGTAAAAAATATTAATCCCTAATAGATATAATAAAACATTTGAATTGTAAATTGAAGATATTAAACCGATTAACATATTAATTGTTAGTTAAAAGACTGAGTCTATTAAGTGCGAGATAGATGGGACCGCCACGCCCTTATAATCAGATGATGGTTTTATGCAAGAGAGAAGCTGCAGTGTTTTTTTTGTTTTTTTTTTTTTCATTCACTACAAACATACGGTTTGTAATTTTGTTAACTATAATCATCATCATCAGCAGCCATCTTTTGTCCACTGCTGGACATAGGCCTTCCCCAATTCTCGCCACCACACTCAATCTCGATCCTTAGCTCTTTGGACCCATCCGCTTCGTCGGGGTCGTCCCACCGGTCGTTTTGTACGGGGTCTCCACTCTAAGACACGTCTGCTCCTGCGGCCGTCGTCGGCTCTACGACAGATATGCCGCTAACTATAATATTTCTTTTAATTTTATATAGACATTTCTTAGAACAAGACTTACGACTTTTAAGTTATAACATAATAGAGTTTAGTATTTACTATATTTAATTTGTCAGTGTTATTACACTGTACATTTAAGTTTGTTAAAAACTTTTAAGTTCTGCCACTCAATATGTAATATCTCGAAAATGAAATGGTAAGTATGGAACGGCGTGACTTAACTAGGTTCCCTTTGCAAGCAAGCAAGGCTGTCTGCGCAGCAAGGTATGGTCGATCAAAATATTATTTTTTATAGGATTTATATTTATTGATTTTAAGCATTTTCAGGACATTCATTAAAAAAATAAAATTAATTATACTTTTGAAGAATCTCTAAGTTGAAACTATACCTACTTGGTTGAACGAATAATTTAGTTGTTTAAAGAACTTGAACAAAAGTAAAATCATATTAAAACTACATCTCAGTATAATTTTAATTTAAAATTATAATTCTACATAAAGCTGTCCTCATCACCCACACCTAAAACTCGGTAGGCAAAATAGAACAAGCGTGAGTTAATGGTCACAGAACACTCTTATAAAGTAGCGTTTTATCATCATTATGTATGAGGAAGTTGAAATATTATAGAATACAATCAATCGATTTTATATCTTTGTAAGCTCATTGTAGGTTCGATTCCCACTCGAGGTGATGTATTATTTTTGTTTCCACTCTGGTGAAAGTTCAAGTGTCGCATATTGCGGAATATGCCTAGAAATGGGCCAAAGTAAACAAGAAGTATAGGTTATCTCTGTATACCATGCCATATGCCATATGTGTCAGATAAAATGATGTTAGAAAATAGTTTGAATATTGGAAATCAATACTGCACTTCAACTAACCAACTTTTAGTATCTAGTGCTTTTTATTTTATATCCAACCAATTTTGTTCCCGTATATCGCAGAGTAGGCGGAGAGAATCAATTTTAAAACACTTTGTTCTCCACATATCGCCCACTTTTCTAAATGTATAGACTATAACTCAACACATAGCTTTGCCTTGTCATAGGAGCTAAGAAATAAAAACAATTTATTTTTCCGAGCGGGAATCGTACCCATAACCATTTCGTTTACAATCTGACTCTGACTTGCAACTACCGCGTACACTAGATCCCGACGTGTATGTTTGTGGTAATCTAAATATTTTTGTTAATTAAATTTAATTGTTTATATAACGACCACCGTTGGTAGCTAAATAGCATCACATACCAATAATACAGCTCATCTGGACGTGACTAAAATGATGAAACTATGCAAAAATACATTAGTCACTGTAATCAAGGACAATGCAACAATGGCGTTTCATAGAACGATGCTAATCATATTAGATATTTGACGTAATTATTTTATGATGTAGGTTATAAAAAAACATGGCTTGATTGGATAAAGTGCGACGTTAAGTTCCGCCATCTTACCGCTTAGTACTTATGGCTACACCTCTTTATGCAAAGAAATACAATATGAAGAAATAACTCTACATTACAATTGGAGCTAATTTAATCCACTTTATTGTAAATAACACATTAGTTTTTTTTGTATTAAGCGGCGGAAATGAACGCCGCACTCTGCGTGGTTAACATATAGAAGAGATTGAAATAAATCAAACCCACAACTTGTCGAGTTAACAGACTGGCGAGTTCATTTTTCCTGGCTACATTTTTTTTTTATTAATAGTTATTTGTTGTCTATTTAGGCCATAAATGTAAAATTTTTCAAAGCATAAAAATGCTTTTATGCCTTTGTTATAAAATAGAGCCAAATTGATTTACGAGAGTTAATTAATTCCGCAAAAACGACTAAACTGATTCTGTTAAATTATGCACATAACGTATATAATATATTTTTAAAATGAAACCAATATTAATTTAAATATTAAATAAAATGTATACAGGAGACTAACAAAGTCAAAGGTAAAGACTAGTCTATATATGCATATTATATACATATATTAACAGAATTTATGAATAAATAACAAATTTTTCTAATATATAAAACGATTATTTACCAGTCATAATTGTGTTGGCGGTTTGCACACGGTACATTTATATGTTGTGCTTAAGGAAAATGAACTTTATTATTATGTTAATAAGGTTGCAAAATTGCATATTAGAAAAATGCTTTCTGCGATGCCCTTATATGGCGTCTATAAAATTGAGGTTGTATTTGATCTTGTTTATTATTACGTTACTAATATGTTATTTTTATAATATTTATATTTATTTCTAGGTGTTAACATTATGAATAGATTTAAGTGAAGTATCTTTTTTTTAATGTCATACTAGGGACATAAACGCGGCTTCGCCCGCTTAACTTTATTGTTATATTATACTAAATTCAACACGAAAACATTCTGAACAATTCGGGGTTCTTATCCATGCCAAATTTAATAACTGTAGGACCACGAATACGGCCTTAAGAGATTTTCCTTTTAAAGTACGGAACCCTAAAAATAAAATTATGCATTAATATTTTTTCTACGCCTATTCTATATATTTTTTTAATTATGATGAAAAACTTTTATATATGGTTATAAAAAATATAATGGATGTCTAAAAAGTATTTTGAATGCGTAAACTGTGTCGTTTTGTGTCGCGTTTAAGTCTTTTCCATAAGGCATTTATTTAAATTATAAATTTTAGTAATCACTGCTAAGAGCTTCATTCAGCTGTTTAATTTGTTTTGTTTTATTAAATAAGTAAGCAATTATATGGTACGAAAATTTAAATCGTGTTGTTTAAATAATTAATAATTATTTAATAATTAATAATTATTAAGTTCCGCTTCTAAAAACGCAATGCATCAAGAATGCGGCGGAAAGTAGAGGATTGATCTATACATATTAGAATAAGCCGAAAATGTTAACCTAGTTTTTTCTTTATCTTCACGCTTTATCCCGCACTTAGCAGGCTAGGCAGGGGGAACCTGGAACCATATTATTTCATTTGTTTGAAAACTATATACGTGCACTGCGTTTGCGCATAGTACCTACCGGTACAACGGCTATGCGTGTACGCACGTGTTCTTCTCCTGGATATCCATTTTTGAAATATCAGTGCTTCTCAATTTGCTAAATTTTTTGGTTATCTAGCTTCAAGCGAATATGTACGGGACACAGCATTAATAACTTTTTTAAAAATATATCTTTGCAAAAAGCTACTTTATAAAGTAAGTAAAATGTAAAACATATTTTTATACTGTGAAATATACATTGTATTTAATTATATTGACATTGTGTACAAAAATTTTGACTTCACAGCTAACTTACCGGTTTCTCAACTTCGCCTTAATCAAAAAATTAAAAAAATAAAGCGACCCACACTATGAGAAGCTCTATAGAAAAATAAACCGGAAATATGTTTGAAGTGGTACTCGTACTCCATATTTGTACGAAACGTTACATACATATCTTAAATAAGGCATTCGTAATTATGTATTTAATAAATAAAAACTATCATTTTATAATAGGCTAAGATATTGGATATGTTATCGTTCTAGGACTTAAGAAAAAGTTGTAACTGTATGAAATATATCGTTTTATCACGACTCTCGACTCGCTCGATGAGTGAGAAAAATTGCTCAGACTATATTTAAAGTAAATGAGGAGTACCAATAAGGAGATGTCAGTTAGCTTTGATAAAATGCAAAAACTTGCAATGGAAGAATGTAAGAGTTGCAATTATATTTATAGTTGAAAATGGTTAATACTTTTGTATTACATCGGATTGTAAAAGCGACAGTTGTGGGTTCAATTCGCGCAATTGGGATAATGACATTAAAGTTCCACCAATCAATGGCATGTCTTAACACCAGTTTTCTCTGCCTACCCTACTACATGCTCGATATAGCGAAAATATTTGTCGACCCAAAAATATCTGGCGACCCAATTCCTCCCTCCCAGCATTAAAACCTGAGTGAACTGTCTGACCGTCAGTGATGTAAGTTCGACCTCCTTTCAGGAGTTCGATAATAAATAAGTTATGATCTAGTAACGCAAAGTGTAGCGCTATATTTTGTCATTTAGATTACAATATTTAAAAAGAAAAAGCTTCATGCTTATTTTGCATAGCAGACAAAGTAAAACTAATAGCGCAGTGGATCTGACTGTAACCACAATGGTTGCAGGTTCAATCCCTATTCGTGAGAATTGTTATATTTAAGTTATATTCGTTCTTCCTCTTTGGCACAAGGAGTAGCATTGAGGTGGGTCCCCAATACGTAAATTACATTAAAAAAATGGAAACCAAATGTGGGGTACATTTATAAAATGTCAACAATATAAAGATTTATTTTATTTTGTACGTTATTGGAAATAAAAATAATATTTTGCAAAGCTAAAAAAAAGGAATACAATATGAAGTAATAATTTTTATATTAATATCAATATTCGTGACAATGTTTCCTCAGTTTCCGCTGGAAGTAGAAGGAAGTCACGTCACGGTGATTATCGGCCGCCAAATATCGCCTTTAAAAGTTCAATCACTTTGAATATAGTAGTGCGAATGTAATATTACTTTTTTATCTTTAAATATACTCGTATATATATGTTTATTTTCCCTTTCTTGCAAGACAAAGCGTAGCGATTAATTCTGCCACTCAACACACAATGTCTCGAATTCGCACAAGGAAAATATAAAAAATACTAATCAATTTATTGTTATTATTGTCATTAATGAACTCGAAGATATTTTTAAAATAATTTCCATTCTAAAGCTAATTCTTCGAAAGACCAAGTTAATTGCAATTATAAAGGTATCTTTCTAATAAATAAACTAAAGATTTCTCCCATACTTATGTTAAATTGTCATTCATACAATCTCGCCTCGATGACATAACGTATACGTGTTCGTGATCACAATTTGGCTATTTGTCGAGCGTGCACTGAATACGGCGGCGGTACAAAGCTAGCTAGGAGCGAGCGAGTCTAGTGCATCCTGCAAAAGACTAAAAAATCAAGGACGATTCCTAGGAAATTTTGATTTCCTGTCTATTCTTTTTGCTGAATGAAATATGTATGTACATTTTGTAAGCTAATTTAAGACAAACTGTAAGAAATAGAATATGTGTATTTTCAAAATATTGCTGCTAATTTATCCTTGTTACACCAGATAATTGCATTTTTTTCTTAAATTAAAGAAAATAAATAGTATTTATTGGTACAAAAAGCCCAAGCAATTTCTCACTGATTACTAATATTTTTTTTAGCACTCCATCTTCATAAAAGATAAAATTCTTTTTTATCTTTACTTCACTATCTTCTTTAACCAATTAAAGTCTATTAAAAACTACCATAAACATAATTTATCGAAACTAAACAATTCTGAAACACCAGGCGCCCGCGCCAGGAGATGCATAGAATATAGATATGCAATAAAGATGCATCATGCACTTTAGACAATTAGATCGTACGTGACGACGACGGCACGGGGACGTGACGTGAAATTTTATGGTATTTTTGTCAACTGTCGAGGAAGTTGGGTGTCATTGTATTTAAACTGCAAGGTGTAGTACATTTTAAGTATTTTTGTTGAAAATAATATAAAATAAAAAAGTATTTTTCTGAAATACATAGAAATGAGAAATTTTGTTTGTAATAACTAATATCCAGGATATATATGAACATAAATAATATTAATCTGTAAATTATTACCTTACTTACAGACGTTACTCTTTTCACCACTTACCGCTTTTGCTATAATTTTACAGCAAGGAAGCCAAACGTTGCACTTTGATTACCTATAGACGTGAATAAATGAATTATTTTATTTCTCCACCATGATAAATACGGCGTTAAGTTCCGCCGCTAAAATACAATCTCATCCATTCGGACGGAAAGCAGAGGACGGAGTGTTTAGGACGCACAAGGCCCGAAGGCTATACGTTCTTTAAATAACCTTAACTTAAATTTTAAGTATTTGCAAGAAATCAATTTATATGTAAAAATATTTAGTTACTAAGTGACTGAGAAAAAACGCAGAGACGGAATTACGCGGCGTAGGACGCTCAAAACCTGAATATAGGTTACGTGGCGAGTGTTAGGTTATCCTCAAATGTCTGGAGTAATTCTCTTTTAGTGCTTACCTCCGTTCCCTAAGGAACCTTAATACATATATCAGCGTTTTACGCCGCGTAGTTTCGTCTGTGTCTTGTCAGTCACTCAGTAATTTTAAATGATTAATTATTATTATACAGATTTATCCAGATCGGGATATGAATTGTTAATTTAATAATTATTTTTAGATACAATAACGTATCAATAATTCATTTTGTGGTTCAGTATAAATTGTAATATTCAGCATTTGAAAACAAAATGTACGTGACATATGGCGATCGGACACGTCCGAGTCATTTCCGTTTAAATATTCGGCGGTCAGAAGGGTGACTATATTTTGAAATTGAATTGGGACAGAGTTTTAGACATAGTTAATTTTAGTTTTTTACAGGATAAAATATTTTTAAATAATTCTGTGTGTATGGTAAATTAGCTGTTTTTTTTAGTTCCAACTTTAGGACTAAATTTAAAAAAAAAATTAACAAATTTATCATAAATATGGATAAATTACTGGATGATTATAAGCTAATAGCCAACTTGCACGAGATTGAGAAGAATATGAGGTTGAAAAGAGACCACTCTGTTCGAAATGAAGAAGCGAGATTAGCCTGATAGAAATACACTTTTATTTCCTCAGTTTGCTTATAATATAATATTATAACATTTTTTAATAAAAAAAACAAATTTAAGAAAAATACTCAAGAAACCTGAAAATATTAGCAATATCACCATCCAGCATTTACATTGTAAAGCCTATCAAATTATATTTAAAAAGTAAACGTATTAAACGATCATATGGGCACTCTACAAAACTAACAACGTTGTTAAATCGTAATTCGTTATATGCTTTGCATTTAGATCCGAGTCAACGGCCGCTTTCGGGCGGAAGGCTCGTCTGCGCGGAAGTAGCCTGCGTGCATTTTATTTTGTCACATCATCACCTATTGGAGACACATTCGCAGGATACCGGTTCGTTGACATAGTGTTTGGGAATTGTCTAGCCTCTTAATGATGGACGTGTGGGGAATGGTGAAGGCAGATTTGGTGGCGGTGATTGACTTCTTGTATTGATATACTTCCGGTACCTGTGGTTTGGTTTTCAATTTAATAGTCACAGTTATTAGCTATTTTTTTTTCATATACGACGTCACCAGGGGTCGTTGTGGTGGTTGGGGGTTCGATTCGTACTCGGGAAAATGAATCGTTTTCATTTCTTAGCTCTTCCTGATTTCGTCAAGACGGCCTAGTCCAATTGATGCCAAATTTGCAAGAAAAGTGCAAAAACTATAAGTACATGTTTCTATGTACTTATGTAAGCAACTATTTGTAATTTATTAATTACACCTAACATAGAGGAGTCTTTGACTAGCATGGACTAGTTAGAGTAAGAATTAACATTAATTAATAATATCTGCTACGGCTACACGGAAATTTTATTGAAATAATTAAATCTTACTAAGAAACCGTCGCCCTAGAATTCACAAGCTACTTACATACACACTTACATATATGTATATGTGTACATATAATATAGAACAAAATGGACTGTTTGTTTATATTTGGAAATCCTAAATATGTACCTATAGTGTCGTAATAGCACAGCGTCACACTCTAAACGCGATCAGTGAGTTTGATACCCAGTTGGAGGAATTAATATACTTAATTTATTTTATTTCTCGTGGAAAATGGAAGTGAAATACTAGGTTCCCAGGAGAATCTAAAAAACAAACATATCTCGAGTTCGGAAAGCGAAGAACAATATACATGCAAAGGAAAGTTAACTGAAATTTATATTTCATGCGAGAAATAACAGTAAAAATTACATCACTGGTGCAGCGCACTTGTCTTGTCTCTATTCTATTTTTGAACGATTTTCTTCGTTTAAGGAATAAATGGACGACTTGTATATCTCAAAAGAAGATTCGCAAAAATTTTATGAAGGTCAAAATGTAAAAATATTTTATGTTGAAAAATATGTTGGAATCTGGCAATTTTGCACGTAGAGTTTGAATTTTATAGGTCAGCTTTTATTTTCAATTTAGCTCTCTTGTAATAATTGAATTATCATAAAATTTGGCAGTCATCATCAAACTGGTCTAATGGCAGACCCAGGACTTGAATAGTGGAACTCTTCTGAGGGAAGCCACTTGAGTTTAGGCTCATATAATTTATAGCTTCGAGCAAATTCTTCGCACTTCTATAGTTTGGTTTAGAAAAGTTTTTTTTAGTTTTTAAAGTAAGTTTAATTTTTTACAGAATTTTACTTATTTTACGCCTATATCTGTATTGAAATTTGTATAAAGATGATCGTATAAAATTTTACCCAAGTAAAATCACGTGTATAATTATATATACAAAACATAAATCGTAATGATCCAATGTATAAATCATTAGGTTTTACGACCCTCTAAATGGGTCTGTAGGATGCGCGGGCGCCGATGACGTCACTGACTTCCTTATAAATACAAGGACTAGCTCATGTCCCTTTTCATTTATTCAATACTAGCGACCCTCTTGCGGCTTCGCCCGCTTTTACTACTGGATTATTGTATGTATGTTTGCAAAGCACTTAAGATAATGTGAAAATTAATTAAACCCTAATGCAACCCGCATTTTTGTAGTTTCAATAAGGATTTTCCAATTGTTTTACACAGCAAGGATTTTTTAGTAGGTGCCGTAATTTTAAATCTGTGCTACTAATCTTTTCAAGTACTTATTAAAATATATTTAAATGACTATTTTTAGATAGTTAAATGACTATTTTTAAACAGAAGAAATTATAAACAAAAACCTACCTACTAATAACTACTACAAAAAATGTGAAACCAAATATATCGCGCTTAAATAATACATTCAACTACAATTATCCAATACGTGCTAACGCATCTAACTAAATCTTCGTTGATATAAAGGCAGGCGGGTTTTTTTTTTCGAGCTTGTGGTTAATGCTGAAGGGGGTATTCTGTCCCTGATGAAAAGCAAGCACGACGTGGCTGCCTGTGAGGAAAATTAAATAGAATGCATGGGCCGGGAATCGAACCCGGGCTGCCCGCGTGGCAGGCGAGCATTCTACCACTGAACCACCGATGCGTGTAAGGCAAGCGGGCACGGCGGACGCATGGCGAGTGGCGAGCCGTTTCGCAGCAAGGATTTTTTTGATATTGTAATAACTTCTAAAGTACTTATTAAAATGAAAAGCAGTAAAAGACAGTTTTGGTCTACATTAAATGGCCAACGTAACTAATATACTTATTTATATACTGAGAGTAAGGGATAAGTGAAACTTGAGTAACATACAGCTGATGGGTCAACGGCGGGATGTGTCAACAATTAAATGCGTTTTTCTCTAAAACTATTCGCAATTTCGAAATAGTGTAAAAAGCAAATTTTATCTTCGTTTAACGTAGAAAATTAATAAAGTATTTTAAAGGATAAGGATTAATACCATTATGGAAAAATATCCCTCACAATAAAAAATATATTGAAATTATTATTTTTAGACAGAAAAATGATCACTACACGTTATTCTTAAAAGATACGAATATGCTCTCGCTGACTTTTTTGTAGATCTTATTATGAGGAACAATACTCCAGTACATTTTTTTCATGTAGTACTTACCATTAGAGCAGCGCATGCGCGAAAGTGTCTCAACGGGTAGGACTTAACTATATATAAACCTTCTACGAAAAACACTCGACTTAATGGTGAAGACCGCATCAAAATTCGTTGGGTGGTTTAGAAGAAGAAGAGTTAGAAACAACAGACAGACACGAAAAGCGACTTTGTTTTATAAGATATAGGATACACGATGGTTCTTGGTTGAAACCCCTTTGGAGGGATAGACTATTTTTACGCTATATAACGCATATAGCAGGGTAAGTCAGAGGGAACCATGATAGAGGAATGTCATATATGTTTATAAACAGATTTATTGGAGGGACTCATATGTTGATATTTCTCTATAGTTTATTTGTCTATTTTTAACATTTCAATATATTTCAATAAATACTATATTCATAAAAAGTTATTTGGAACTGCTATTGATGAAAAATGTACCTATGATATGACGGTTTTCAAGAATCACAGGTTCGAATCCCGCTACGTTTTTTTATTTCTTTTGTATGTAAATAATGCTTATAGGATGGTAAATAATATAGTAGTATTATAGACCCAAATATCACAGTTAAATTATTACTTTACAAAGCTCTTGCCTCCCAAGTTTTAATTAATTACTTATTCATATTATACTTCAAAATGTTATTTAACAATTTGGATTATTAATGTAATAAAATTTCGCGTGATGACTGTTTTGAGTAAAAATCAAACCCACAGCCATCATGTTTACACTCTGAGCCGTAATTCAAATGTTTTGTCCCCAAAGGATATTAACATCTTATCTCCCAAAACCGAGTGTAAAAACGTCGCGTGGGCGACTGACTCAACCCCCCCTATTTGGGCATTAAATTTTCTAACTTCCAAATATGTAACGATAATTATAAATGTTAACCAAATTTATATAAACACGACCTATGACCATCTTAGGCAGCTACCGTGTCTAAATGTGCTAGTAAAGTTGTCAGATAGGCATAAATGTATGGAAACAATAGTCACGTTTTTTTTTCTTTAATTCGTTGGAAAGTTGGTACAGTGTTGATTTTGTTTTTAAGATGGTTTAGATATGAGATATTTATTTTTTAATTGTCTATTCGTAGATATATAATTAGTCTATTATTTTATAATTCTACTAATTCTTATAAGTTTTCGACACTTTTAGTTGTTTTCACATAATATACGCTGAGTTGCGGAACCTAACGCCGCGGTTTGTCCTACTAAAAATATATATAAATTGCCAAACAAAAATTCTAGTGGTAATCGAATCTACGTCCCTTGCGTTCAGTCCGACGCGAAATACGCCACAATGATATCACCATTTTGCGTGATAGTGAATAATGTTATACGTCAATCAGACATTACAATACAATAGATAGAGTTAAAAAATATGTAACGAGACTTTAATACTAATATGATATTAATCACACCTTTATTCGTACTATTCTTTTATTGGAGTTAACGCGACAGTTACAGGTTCGATTTCCACTTAGTATGAATTATTTTCGTTTCCTTGCTCTGGTAACAAGGCGTTGAATTTTGTTTAATGTCTCGATAGTTAGGTGGTGTATAGAATTGGTTCCCTCCGTCTCCCCTTCTTTGTATGAGATACATCGTGAAACAATAAAATAAAAAAAAGTATACTTCCGTATCTAGCAAGATGAGAAAAAAGAACTTTATGCTATTCTCCATCTATCTTCTAGTGGTAATCGAATCTACGTCCCTTGCGTTCAGTCCGACGCGAAATACGCCACAATGATATCACCATTTGCGTGATAGTGAATAATGTTATACGTCAATCAGACATTACAATACAATAGATAGAGTTAAAAAATATGTAACGAGACTTTAATACTAATATGATATTAATCACACTATTCGTACTATTCTTTTATTGGAGTTAACGCGACAGTTACAGGTTCGATTTCCACTTATGGTTTCCGTCTCCCCTTCTTAGATGAGAAAAAAGAACTTTATGCTATTCTCCATCTATCAGTGAGGATTGAGCGGCGTAACCCAACGCCGCGTTGTCTTCTAAATATAAAAACTAAAGGAAGAAACACAGCTAGCACTATTGTTATAAAAAAATATTGTCATTTCACTAGTCTAGAACGCATTGGGCGGCGTTGAACTACGCCACTTACCACACAATGTCTTAAAAGCACACACTAATGGCAAACACTATATTTGTAGGTTCGATTCTCAAAACTCTGTCAAAACAAAACTCGTTAAGTTTCTCCATGCAATATCGCAATGTTTGGAAAAGTGAGCGGAAATTGGGGAACACAGGGTACAAAGGGTTCCTTTTGCGTACCCTGCTATAGCGTGAAGCTATTTTTTTTATAAATTAAATTAAATATTGAATACGTAGCCATCGATCACGTACTCTTATTTTGATAAGTGTCAGTTTGTAGGTAGGGTATCACACCATTTTAGGAATGGAAGATTTCTATCCTATATTATATTTCATGTTCGATGTTTACAAAACACTTCCATTTCAGAGTGTGTATGGCGGTCGGCCTTTGACCTGTGTCAGATTTCGACCATATGGTGTAGTGGAAATGTATAAAGCGCTTAGCAATAAGGTGATGAACTCAAATATTACTGAAGTTTATCAGTGCCAAAACAATCCGTTCTCCACTCTCCGCCTGGACGCCGTCTTGTCATCAGAGCTGGGTAATGACGTTAATTCATTGTCTGGGGTTGACTTTTAAAAGTACTGACCGTACTGTGACGAATTTTAACCAATCTTGACGATTTTTTATTTTTTTTAAAATGTCTTTGTTAAGCCAGATGCTAGTTTTATAAGTATATTTTTAATTCATTATTTTATCGTAATATTATAAAATTGAACAGTTTATTTGGTTGGACGCGCTAATCTCAAAAACTACTGGTTCAAATTGGATCTTTTGTCTTAGATAAATAGATAGTTCATCAAGAAAGGCTATAAGGCTCTATTACATCACGTTAATCTTTACAGTGTAAGTTGCTTAAAGCGTGTCATATGCAATTAACAAAAGAACAAAGTCTTAAATATTTTCATCAGACCATGCGGACGAAGCCGGTGAACTAGTTTTGTTATAAAATGACGTAATGACGTGACACCGTCTCATTTGCGAATGACACGCGATCATTGCTTTCGAGAGGCATAATTAAATTTACGTTAGATATAAATGTTATATAAACATATTATGTACGATATATATAAACTTAATAAATCATCTTCACGCTGTACCCCGCACACAGCAGGGTAGGCAGAGGGAACCTAGTGTTAAGACACTCCGTTTCCCACTTTCTGCCGAAGTCTAGAGGCATTGCGTGTTGAGTGGCAAAACTCAACGCCACGCTTGCCTCGATACCAGAGAGAAGAAATGGAAATATAAACGTAAGTAAATATTTAACTTCCTCGAGTGGGGATCGAACCCACAACCGTCGCATTACAGTCACACCCTTGTATCGCTGGGCCACTATGGCCTCAAAAACTATAAACTTAATGTTATAATAATATTAGTTAAAGTAGCAAATTGTATCCTATTTGTATTATTTATTTATCTTCAGATAATTCTTCCTAAAATCTTGATTGCTTAGTATTTTTTCTATCACGAATTTCTTTGAAATAACTAAATATTTATAATTTTATAATAACATAACCACAAAACCTACGAGTTAATTTGGACAAAGGTATTTGAACATATAATATTTGTTTTCAGTTTAACGTTGTATCCTGAATGCAGCAAGATGGGCAATGGGATCTTAGTGTCAAAAAACTGTACTATTTACGTTCTGTCCAAATTCAAGAATTTACCTGTTGATTGGAGGAGTTTAACGCCGCATTTTTGCTTACCAGAGTGGGAATGAAAATTGATTGTATATAATCATTCCTCTTAATGTACCCGTTGTGATGCAAAGGCACACACGGGCGAATGTAAGCGCGACAGCTATGAGTTCGATTCCCACTTGTGGAATAGAATGTTTAATATTTTGATTTTCTCGCTCTGGTAACGAGGCAACTCGCGGCGTTAAGCTCTGCTGCTCAACATTCCCCTGAGTGAGAATAGAATCCACAACTGTTGTGTTTACAGTCCCCTAGCGTCCCCACGACGCGACGGTCGGATATATCATAATATTATATTCTATCACTTAGACGACAATCACGTCGTATAGCATTCGCAACACTCAATCGCTGTCCCCCTCTATACCCCCACTCATTTCCCACTTTCCGGCGTGAAGTTGCCGAGGGGCGGGACGGAGGCGTGGCCGCTTTCCCGCCGTGCGATTGAAAATACGAATAGAACCTTGCCATACAGCCTAAGAAGAGGTTGCTTTTGATTTTTTTTTAGAAATTATCTTTTTTAAGGAAAACAAACAGTGAAGTAAATTGTAAAATAATAGCACAAAAAATTACACAATATCAATCAAGTCTCCACACATAAAAAAAAAATGATTACAGTTGTTTATTTGTTTTTAGTATTTAATTTTCTTAATTACAAAATTATTGCTTTTAAGTAATTAATTAATTAATTTTAATTTTTGTTTCGATTATATTAAATCTAGATAGATCCAGCCATTTTATATACTTATAATAATAAACACGATAAGAAAAATGAATAAAGCAGCCATGCAATGGTTGCATTCGATATGACAAGGTAACTTTTTTCGTACCGCACGACCAATCAAACTGGTGAACTGAACGCATCTATAATAAAGCAACTGACCTTTGCCTATACATACATTGTAAATCATGATTTATTCATAAGTTTACATAAAGTGCGCATTTAAAAATTAATTAGCAATTGAATATTTGTAGTGGCGTAGCGTCTACATAGAAATGCACGATGGTTGTGGGTTCGATTTCCATTCGCAATAGTAGTACTAGTAATAAGACGTTGAGTTCCTCTACTCAACTCGCAATGTCTCGTAAATTTAGTAGAAACTAGGAAACAGATTAGGTTCCCTCTGCCTCATCTTGCTATATGCGAGATACAGCCTGAAGTAAGGTAAAATAAACAGTTATAACGATCGTAATAGTCGAGGGTTAAGAAATCGATATTTTTCAAATTGCTCGGACACACAGAGCAAAAACCAACTCGTTTCAATAGATTACGATTTTTTATCGATCTATTCGAGTTGAACCGCATTGTTCGAGACGTCAATTAGAGATAATGAAGAATGGCGTCTTTGCGATACGCTAGTTTTTAGGAACGAGGTAATGTTTAAATATTATTGTTATTATTGTTTTAGATTCACACAATTTTTATACTTTTATACAGTTAAAATAGAGAAAATAGGTTCCCTTAGTTTTCTAATTTTCAAACTTTCATTATTTATATTAATAAAAGAATTAATAAGTCATAGTAAACTATAAGATTTGTTATTAGCATTTAAAAAAGTTTTTTTTTTCTTTTTCGAGATTTTTTTACCGGTTTTATAAATTTTAAAGGTTTTGAAGGCAGTACCATCATACAAGTTAGCATGCTATCACTGAGGTACAAGGGGCGTACGATAAGCATTGATACTCGTATGCTTATAATAAATAGCTCGGCGAATAATTTCTAATTTATTACACTAGATAACAGAGAATTAGTGAGTAATTTTGTGAATCCTATGAGTTTTTGGGCAATAATTAATTAACAGTTGACTAGTTCAGTAGTTATTTATTGAAGTGAAATTAGCGATTTTGATTTATGTTTGAGGTTAATATTCGCAAAATTAACGCATTTATGTGTCAATGAAAGTATTTCTAAGTTTGTTATGTTCGTCATATTCTAGTTTGTTCGTCGTGCCACAAGCGTGTAACTTTAAACGCGACGGTTGTGAGTTCCCACTAGGGGAAATGAACTATTCTTTCTATTATTTCATTTCTTCGCTCTGGTAAGAAGGAAAAGTGCGGTGTTAAGTTCCGCCACTCAACAGTGAATCCCTCGAAAATTCGCCAGGAAGTGGAGAATGGAGAGTCTGTACAGCGTGAAACTAAAAAAAATCTAGTTTCTTAGTAAGTCCATTATATGTACCTATACCTACTGGTCGTCACCAGCAACTTTGCTTAGACTTAAAATGTAGACGAAGACGTAAAATTATTTAGATTTAAGTCCATTCTTCCCAAGAGCCACGACCCCCTTCCCCACCAGAATTTTTTTTCTAGATAAACCCACGATAACAACGCGGCAAAAACACCATCAAAGAATACCAAACACATAACAATTGTCTAAATAATTGGCGCTGCGTCTATATCTAACGAATTTCTAATTTATTTAGCATGATAAATACATAGACGCAGTAAATTATAAATCTAATCGACACGCGGTATCTCGCGGCGCCTTTGCCTAAGATTCTGTAGGGCCGACTACCAATAATTTTATTTGCATACTCTATCTGGTGTAGTGCTAGGTGATGATAAGGGCGGTTTTAATTGTAGTGGGTAGGTTCGCCATAAATTTTGTGGTGGAAATTCCTCTTTAAATATATATTTTTTAAATGCTTAATTTTGTTTATCTATAAAAGTGGAGAAAGCTTAAATTAAATGAACTTGTACATTTTGAACTCTTCTTTTATACGATAAGCGAAGAATTTTAGAAGATATTTGTTAAGGAAACCAAAAGGGTTCAAAACCACGACAAATTTCAATTTTAACAGTCTGTGTTAGTACATTAATAACAGCGATATAGTCATTCAGAAATTTGTTCATTATAACTAATGATACTACAAAAAACGTAAGCTCATGACAGAGTTGCCGTTCCTGGTTACTTAAGGGTTGGTAGGACGCCTTACGATCGGACGCTATTCTTCACGAATAACTTTCCTCCTGGTATACTCGTTAAAAGGTATATTAAGAGAAGACTTTACCTGTAGGTCCATTGGATTGCGGATCTCCCGCGTCGTTTTCTGCCTTTCCCCTTTCCTGCTACTTTCCCCTAATTACAGATAAATGCTCCCTGGCAAGAAATGGGTCTGAAGAAAGTACAGAACTTATGTAAATTACATGTATAAAAATAAATAAATAATGTATACACTTTCATATAATTTCCATTTTTTTATCCGGAGCTTATAATAGCAATATGGTAAGCCTAACAGTAGCCATTTCTTAAGTAATCTCTCATCGTGGATGGCAATCAGAGGTCAAATACTGAACGTACTGTATGCATTCGAATGCACTATTGGTTCGTCCTGGTTTTTTTCAATATTACTTAATAATATATCTTTAACGGGGAAATAATTTTAAAATATTATTTTCTAAAGCACAACCCGACACTGAAAGAAAAAAGAGTAAATATAAACATAAAGAGCAATATAATAAATTGAATTAACAAATAATGAATAAGTAAATATATGTGCTACAATACATTATATTGTTTAGCACAATAAACCGGCTTCTTGCAGACAAATTACAGTTTTGAGATCTGTCACCCAATACCCTATGCTAAAGTCTATTATAAAACAACAGCTTAAAGCTGCACGGTAGGAATGGTGAACCTAGTCTACCAAAGCGAATTAAATAAATATATAAATAATTAAAAAAAAACGCCCCCAAGTGAGGATTGAACACACAACCATCCTGTTTACAGTCAGACGCTGTTCCACTTCGCCACGATATCCTCAAAGTCTGTAATTCTATAACTATTTATTCTATAATATGAATGTACTAATATAACATGAATATAATACATATTAATAATCTAGAGTAAAATAACCATAGAAATTAATGCAACAATATTCCCGTGATAGTAGCGTAAAATAGTGTCGTACAGTGCATGATTTAGCATGTCGATATCGATTACTTTGTCGGTGCGCTCGTAAATCCTGCGCCCGCGCACCTAACGAACCGATGTACAGAAACTTCATTAGCATTAGTTCTCTTATAATATAATATGTAAAATTGTTTTATTTTTTTAGATTTCATAATTTTCAATTTCAAAAACTAGAGTCAGGACACTCCGCTTTAAGTTTTTTTAATCATATTGGTTAAATTGTATGTTGAATAGCAGTAAATTGTAATGCTAAACATTGTCTAACTCGACCGTAGTAAAAAGACAATTTAAGACCTTTCTCTGGATGAGAATCAAACCCACGACGATGTATTGTAACATTTAGACACTTTACAAGTGAGTCATGTAGGAGACAGTATATAAATGACGTTTATAAGTAAATTGCAAATATTGATTGTTCAAAAGTATTACAGTTGATTTTGGGCTTGGCGGATGAAAAATTAGTTTCGATACAATAATTTGCATTCAGATGACAGTATTATGTTTTATGGTATTTTTTCTTGATGTCAAAAATGGAATTAACATTTTTATTAACTTTGATAAAACAGTTTCAACGGTAAGGCTTTTCTAAATAATAATAAGAAGGTTGTATTATTTATAAATTTACTATTTTATGCTCAAAACAATTTACTATAGAAAAAACACTACAATAAGTTCCGCCATTTTGCACAAAAGTGAAAATAGTTGAAGATATTAAATTTAAAAAATAAGAAAATTGAATGACTAAAAAGTTATAGAATTATGAAAAAAATAAAAAATACACAAAAATTTAGAAAATACATTTTTTTAAATCAGCTGTGATACATTCTGGGTCATATCGAAAATTATAACACTAGCAGTAATGCTGGGTTTCGGTCCCAAAGGCCGGTGCCTTTGATGTTTGTGTAAAGTAAACGTGACGCTCTTCGCATGGTAATTGCATTGCAAGTGGTGTGATGAGATTATATCGATAAGATAACAGCAACTGTACTCAAAATAAGTATTTTTTCGGTATAATTTATATTAATACAATTTTAAGCCAAGTTTAGAATGCAACTTAAAGAAATAGCAAATAATCTCAATTTTTTATTCGGAAAACCAGTATGATGTGTATTTTATTTTAATTTAAAATTTGTTAATTTTATTATTTTGTAAATAAAAGGTTTTATTGCTGTTGAGTATTTAAATTGTCTATATTTACTTATTCTGAGAAAATAAAGACAATTAACACGAAATTTATGTAAAAAGCTTCAAAAATTGCTTTAAATATGTAAAACTTTAAGGAAATTTTCGATATATAATTACTTAATTAAGCATATTGTATAACATAAATAAAAATAAGTGTTGTAAAGATATCGATGATCATAAAATAAACGGTACGATCATAAATTGCTTACAATATTTCTTAATATTTACTGCGGGTATACCATATCAGTGATCTTATGCAAATATAGCTGTAGTTCAAACAGAACTTGTCTTTTACTGTTATCAACGTATACCCTTATAGCTGTCCCAATCGATATGTCAGGTTGGTTGGTTTAGTATGGCGAATTGCCAATATTATTGGTAATCTTTCGTCATGGCGCAGCGGCACGGAGCCTAACAGTGCTAACTAATTCGAGGGTGGTGGATTCGATTTCTATCATGAAGGAATGGATCATTTTCATTTCTTTACCCCGGTAGCATGGCAAAGCGGTATGTTGATTTCCTCCTCTCAACGCGTAATGTCTTGATAGTTGGGACTTAAACAGAATGTACTAGGGTCCCTCTGCCTAGTAAAGAATAAAGAAAAAGCTTTAAAAAAGAGAGAATATAAACATTTCTGTAAGTGCGGATAGAACACATAATTATCATGGGTAAAGTTAAATACATAAAATAAAAAAATAAATTTGATAGTTGCAGTTCTCTCTATCATCACTAAAAAGTGAGATATTTATAAAAGAACAGCTAGCCCTCTTATCGATACAATCACATCACTGTGGGATAATTATGCTAAAGCAGTTTTGTTTTCTTCACTGCCTCAAGCGTTACTTGTAACTCGTAATTTTCGACACTACTTTCTTTTCGTAACGTCTTCGTGAAAGTATATAAGATATATTGATTAAAAATCTCGGTAAATTCGCTTTTGTAAGAATTGTTATTATAGTTCTTTATTATTTCAAGCAAAACTACTGTGTTTATATAATATGTAATTTTCAAGCGTTTATAGTCACACTCACACTGCGCCACGACTGGCCTCTGCTTTAAATATATTTTTTACAAAAAAAACTAATTTACTAAATACTATTGTGTGGCTTTACGGTTAGTGTGCACTTTAGCAGGTTAGGACGAGGCAATCTTGAATTAAAATACTCCGCTTCTCTACTTTTTTTCCCCACAGATAACAAGGCAAACGAGCGTACGGGTCATCTGATGATAAATGATCACCGCCGCCCATACCCCATCTAAAATCACTAGAGGAGCTACAGATGCGTTGCCAGAATACAGCGGAACAGCAGAATACAGCCAAAGCTAGATTTTCAAATAACTTCATCCTCTCAAGAGGGAATCCAACCCACAAACATCGCGTTTACCATCGAACGCTGCTCCACTGCGACTCCATGGCCCGAACTACTATTTAAGTCATACCCATTTTAATTCACTAACAAAAATAATACACTACAATAACTTCTCAATATAAAAAGCACAACGAACAGGTCTCTAAAACTGATACAAAATGCATCTATCATCGCTTATGGTATCGTATCGTAGGGTATCATTAGTGAAATTATCACCTCTCAAAGTTAGGGGCTTAATGATATTTTTTACGGACTAACCACTGCGTAATACCAATGTTTGTTTAAAACTATTAAATTTCAGTGAATTTTGCTTGTGGTTTAAGTAATATTTTTATTCTTGTGCTCGATAGAATTATTTATATGAAGAAAAGTTTTTTTTAAGCCTTTAAATGAATGTTTTAGGATATTTAAAACATTTTTTTTAATTAATGAAGTCATATTATAATTATTGATGTAGCAGCACGGCGAACGGCACACTGTACGTAAACGTGAATTTCCTGGGTTCGATTCCCATTCGTAGGAATGAATTATATTTATGTTCTAGCTCTGGTTAAAAGACATAGCGCTGCATTGACTTTCACAACTCAATACGCAATATCTCTAAAATTGGGCGTAAAGTGGAAAACTGAGTGTGTGAACACTAAGTTTTCTCTGCCTAACCTGCTATATGCAAAATGCAGCGTGAAGGTAAAAAATGATACTTAAATTATTTAACTATCATTACAATATTAAAGAAATTATTATATTATAGAAAATCGAAAACCGCAAATACATTTAAATTGGAAAACAATAAAAATCGCTAACCCTACAACTTAGACCAACGCCGAACAATTTCGACGAATGACAAATAAGAACCAGTGATTACCACCAGCGTCATTAAGGGGTAATTGAATCGATCCATCGATCTGTAACGATCACGTCACTAGTTGCTCCTCTTTTTTTAATCTACGCTGTTATTAAAGCCGTTATTAAATGTATTTTAGATAAAAAATAATTGAGATTGAGATAGATGGCGTCTTAGACTTATTATTTAGAAAATATATTGATAGGCGTAACTGTGTTACGTTTAACATGATCTACTCATAATATGATAGGCTAAAAAAAGCTTAATAGGGAGAGAAAATCTAGTGTTAAGGCACTACGTTCCTTTTTTTCGCTCATACTTTCGAGACATTGTGTTTTGAGTGTCAAAACTCATCGTCGCGCTATTTTAGCAGAGCGAGAAAACGAAAATAATTTAAATATAAAATGTGTGTTTAGCATTAGGGTTGCTTCCAATCATTGTATACATGTGGCGGCGGTCGCGGAGCAGTGTTACAAGATCTGACTGTAAAAGTGGCGACGGTCAAAGTTGGGCAGGTAGTGATGCACAGTGTCTTGACACTAATTTTTCTCTACCGTATTAGCTATGTGGAAAAAAGAGTGAAAATAAACGCTAAGCGAGCTAAGCTGAGCGACAAAACAAAAAGCTTCAAAACTTCGTCCTCTAAAATTTAATTATTCGCCTACACTGTAAAGTTACTATGAATAATTTATGCATAGACGATTCTGAAACATTCATTACTTTAAAATAGGTACATAATACTTTTCTATTTTATAATATTTTATTAGAAGCATTCGTGGCGCAGTAATACAGTGTCAAGCAACAGTTGTGAGTTCAATTCCCAATCGATCGAATGAATTATTTCATTTCCTCATTTTGATAAGCGCACCAGCTCCAGCTCACAAGCACACGAGTGTACCTACTTATTACAAAAAGTAAGTAACTTATTAAAACCAAAAAACAAAGTGACGTATCACTTTCTCAACAACTACATTGATACTTACAATAAAAAAATAGAAAAAAATCAGTTTATAAACTACGAAGTATTTTACTCATAGCCACTACCGTTCGCGATCAATATATCAAAGTCAGCTGAACATTTTTGCGGCGAGTGGCGTGTCGCTCGTAAATCGTCATTTGCACGTCGAGTTTTGACGAGATAATGAGTGAATACATCATTTAGTTGGGCCAGTGAGTGTTTTACATTCAATTTGTTATAATCTCGTGGTTTATGAAGCTTAAAGTGTTAAAGGAAGTAGATAGATAAATGGGGAAGTCGTTGTGGAAGTTGGTCCTTTTGTCAAAATCGTATAAAAAATATTTATAATCTCTATATATAAAACTCTTCTGTTGTTGAGTGACTTAAAGACAACGTATAAACCGGAACTGCGCCGCTTAGAACGCGTTCTTCCTTTTGGAGTGATGGGAGTACTAAGAAAGGATTTATCGAAAATCCAACGAGTATGAGAAAAAAGGGGATATTACAAATTACTTCACACAGTCCGTGTAAAAGAAGTCATCATCAAAAAATAGTGACTTATTTGTTTTTTCCCAAAATAAAGAATTTATTATTATTATTTTAATTTAATTTCAAGAATTAAAAATAATAGAGAGTGATAAGAGAAAAACAAATGTAAGTATTAAATCGTAGAGTTTCAAATAGCATCAATTATTCAAGTCGTTTTCCTTATACCAGAGCGAGGAAATTTTAATATTAAATATAGCTTTCGCACCTATAAGATAAAGCGCAGCGTTGAGTACTGTCAAACAATACGCATAATGATATTAGTTTCTTTTTACGTACACTACTATACAGGATAGGAAAATACAGGATAAAATATGAAGCGAAAAGAAAATTACATACAAAAAGCAAGTTTAATAGCCACAAATCCACCGCAGTAAGCTTGCGAAATTCAATTAGGCGTAAAAGCAATATGCGAGATGAGGTATTGAGATGTTAGGTTGCACGATGAGTATTTAAATACACACATTTGTCTTATTAACTAAATTATAACCTCTATTTAAAGCTAGGCCAAATCGCGGCGTTAAGTATTGCCACTAATATGCGATGTCTAGAAAATTGGACGGTGCGTGGAAAATGGAGTGTTTTAACACTACGTTCCCTCTGTACACTCTGCTATATGCGGGATATTCCGTGTTTAAAAAAGTCTCTATTCAAATTACACACTCAAATTGTAATTCAGAATCAACCAATAAAGTCATCCTTACACAGGTGAAACTTTGCATGGATGAAAAAAAAGGTTAATGTCTTTTTTAGTTTCAAATAACGCACATAGCAGGATAGGTAGAGGGAACCTAGCGACGACGACCTAAGACGATTAAGTACGTCACTTCAAAATATTAAATATTATAATTCCCCGAGTGCATTATTATAATTCTCCTAATGAATTACTTTCATTACTCCTCTCCGGTAAGACAAAGGACTGAGTTCTGCCAACGCACTATGTCTCAAATGCCTTATCTCGTAAAAAACGGTAAAAAAATTACAAAATACACTCGATATAAAGCTTTACACAGCTTTAAAATGTAAATTATTAATTACCACGTTAACTGGTTAAAGATTAATTGGTATCGATTAGTGAAATCTCGAGCAGATTTTATCTAGCGTATGAGAATGGCAACGAGCTGTCATACTTTACGATCACTTACTGTCTCAAACGAGTTCTCGATTTACAACACTAGGTCTTTCTATAAATAAGAAAAAAATCGTTTTTAAATTAAAATATATATATCGATAACATGATACATTTATCGAAATAATAAAATCGATTTTGGAGTGTAATGACATGTATTTAATAATAATTAGTGCAAAATATTTAAAGACTCTAGTAGTTACTGAATTTGGCTCTGGGTTTTTTTTCTGCACGCCTTCGCTTCGTCCATTAACCAAGGTCACCTCCTGCCTCTCTTACTACTCTCTCTCACTTCTCTTCTTATATTTTTTTATGGCATTCTTTCGTCACTCATTTTCTTGACGTGGCCATGCTACCTGAGCACGTTCTACTTCATTTTCACAAGGTAATAATCATTTAATTAAGTAGAAGTAGAACTCGAATCTATAACCATCGCGTTTACATTCAAATGCCATCACTGCACTACGACTGCCTCATCGAATCAACAAAAAAACAATTGCAATAATTTTGACAGTAAGAGTTAAATAAAAATAAACAGACCCATTCCATTTCGAGGTTAATCAATATTAAGCAGAGTTGTAAAAGGAAAGTACTTTCAGTCGTATTAAATACATAAATACATACAATAAAGCAATAACGAGGGCCCAGTGTAACGCATACCTTTTTAATTTATTTTTAAACGTTTATATGTAAAGCTCGACATACTTTCTCGACAAAAGATCGTTTAACTTTCTTATCTTATATCAGTAGAGTATTTAGTGTCGCCAGTCTCTGCCCCACATTTTTCTCTTATTTAGGAAAAATATATGTATTTTATTGAGCAAAACGCAGTAAAAAATGTAAACTTCACGGTTGTAGGGTCAATTTCCACTCAGGGAAATCATATAACAATGCATTAGATTTCTTCCAGCTTCACGCTGAATCCTGCAGTAAACAGAGGAAACCCAGTGTTAAGACACTTCCGTTCCCCACTTTCTTCCGAATTCTGGAAGCATTGAGTGTTGAGTAGCGTAACTTAACGACACGCATTGTCTCGTTACCACAGCGAAGAAATGAAAATTACAGAAATATTGCAAAAATTGAACCATTAATTTAATAAAAATATATTACACTAAAGTTACATAATATTATGTTGTAAAGAAATGCATATGTTGTGCTACAACGGGTCTATTATTGTAAATATGTATATTTAAATATACAAAGTATAGAAGCTAACACTAGTCATGTTACACGAAAACCGCGTAACATAAACCACGCGAACGCAGTGGCTAGTTATTATGGAACATGCATACATACATATGTATATTGGCGCTGATTACACAAAAAAATTGTATGAATTAAGCACGCCTGCTAAGTTATATCATTTCATCGTGACATTCTGTGTAAATGTTCTCTACAATATTTTAAAACTAGCGACGCACTTGCTGCTTCGCCCGCTTATAATTCTTGTTATATTATAGCCAAAAATCTTTACGTAAATTGTAGACTATGTGTTATTTAGATATATGTATAAGGTAAATTAATTCATGGTTTCATTTAAATAAGTTCGGTAGTTTTTGCACGAAAATGGAACAGACATCCATTTTAACAAACTATCACATTTAAAATGTAAGATAGGATTGGTTGGATTCAAATTTAAAAAAGTACATTATGGTCATAGTTTTATTATACACGCGATTGTTGTGGGTGTGTTCTCGGGTCAACTATTTACTACTCAATAAGCAATATCTCCAAAATTGGGGAAACGAATTGTCTTGACATTGGGTTACCTCTGCCTACCCTGGCTTATAAGACATATAGCGTCAATCTATAAAAGTAACTTATAAAAATCTAAAAATATTAATTCGTATCTTCGTTATCATACCCATAACTATCAAATCCTGTGATGCAGCTTCCACTATTAAAACTCACCAAAGGGTTCTAATCACATGTACGAACCTCTACAGAACTAAGAGCACTCATGACTCAGTGACTCTGACGTCACGTAATTGCGGCCTACATTACCAGCCCCGATATGGCGCTAGTGCAACAGAACAAATGTAAATACTAATTGTTGTATGTCTCTTTGTTTGTATTGCTTAATTTCAGTACCAAAACAGATCGTATGTTAAATGGAGCGGAATAAGCATGTTTAAGTTTTAGAAAGTGTTTGGGATTTGACAAATATATAAGACCAGTCGTCACCTGCGACTTTGTTTACGTAGATTTGGAAGAGACGAGACGAGACGTGGATGATGCGCAGTGAAAAGGAAAAATTCGTTATTTTCAGAATTAAAAAAATGTATCTTAAAGCTCCTCTACAATTCAACAAAGATGTAGGGTTAAGAGATAATATTGTACTATAGAAGAAAGATATCAATAAAAAATATATAAAGAAAGTTAACAAATTTACTGATTTGTCAAGAAATTGTCTAAATATATGCTTGAAATAAAAATATGCATTACTTACAGTTTTACACGTAATAGTTACAGTGTTACATGTCCACTTACGTAGTTGAACTGCTTACGGCGACTGCTTTCCAGTATACGTATTTTACATACCTGAAACAAGATTATTATTTAGTTAAATATTTATGAAGAAGTGAAAATTAATAATAAATGTTTCTTATGGAGAAACTCTGTCTTTAAAAATCTATAATACTTCTGAAGCGTTATTTACGTTAAATGATTTATAAAAATATTAGAAAGATATATAGCTTTTAAACAAAATATTTAATTCTTGTTGTTATTTATATACAAAAAAATACCTTTATTAAGTAAAATGACGTTGTCGTATAAATGTTATTTTTACCGGAAAAAATATTTAATAAAATAGATTTGAATTCATAACCACATGCTTCAATACTCTGCTCTACTATGATCTTTTAGTTAAATATAACTAATTAGCATTTATATTTGAGGCCAGTCGTGGCGCATAGGCACAAAGTGTGACTGTAAAATCAACTGTTTGTGGGTTCGAGTCCCCCTCGAAGAAATTAAAAATTAAAATGTTCACTTCCTCGTTCTGGTATTGAGGTAAAGTGCGGAGTTAAATTTCGCAAACAGAATTCGAAGGAAAGTGTGGAACGGAGTGTCCTAACACTGCGCCTCTGCGCCACGACCGGCCTCACACTGCGAGCTATAGATATACATATGTAAATTATTTAAAAATATATCTATAATTATATATTTAATGTTCCAAGAGGTTGGTCGAACGGTTTTTAATTTCGCCACACAATCAGTGTTAAGGCAAATTGTACGATAAATCAATGGAGCTTCGTAAAAATTACTTGTTTAAAATTCTTTGCTTGGTGTTGATTTACCATATCATATTAATAATGGGAAGCTTTAATACTTTATATCGAAAGTTTCAAGGCAAAACTTATTTATTACTAGCAACTGTAGTTGACTTTACTCGTATCTTTCGAAGTAAAGATAGTTTTTTATTTGTATAATATGATTCACAGATACCTTAGGTTTTTGTTTACGAAGGTAATTTATTATTTTTTCAATATATCTCCTGCATCGTGAAGGATAGACAAGGAGCTAAGTATTAATATATATTTTTACTGAGAACGCAATTGTTCTAATGGGAACTCAGTGTCTCTCTGTAAAACTCGGTTCCCAGGTTCCCACTGCGTTCCTTGCTATATTTGCTGAATAATATTATAATGTTTTTATTAATTTGAAAATAAATATGAAGTCGTAAAAATTTATAGTGCAGTTCATTAATCATATTAGTAATATTAATATATTTAATATAAGTAGCTTAAAGGAAAAAGCTTAAAGAAAATATAAAGTAAGAAATAAAACTATAAAAAAACTGCTTAAACTTTTAAGCTGATGGCAAAAAGTGCAAAAGGCCTTCTTAAGGTAAATTTCCATAAAACGTAGTTCTTAGGATAAGTTCGAAGTTTAAAAGCTTTATAAAGTTTTTTCGTTTAAAATATACTTTAAGAATGAATCATTAAAGTTAAATATACTATTCATTATATAACAAGCTGTTCTCGCGGCTTTGTCCCCGTGCTCAAATGGAAGTAACATGGAGTATGTATAAAATATGACACAATACAATTTATTTCCATCTATTAATTCAAGTAATTTTATCGATGTGTTTTTCGTCAGTTATTAGTAAGGGAAAGCTTGTTTTAGCTTCACGCTGTATCCCGCACATAAGAGGATATGCGGAGAGAAAAGCGACCTAGTGTTATAACACTTTTTTCCTCAGTAACACTTCCATTTACTTCTTTTTGTTTTATTTTTATCTCTTTACAATCAACATGAAAAATGTCGCTTAAATTAGCAATACAATATAAATATTGCCATTCGTAATCAACAATAACAAATAAATGTTCAACAAAGTAATATATTATAATGTAGGTAGAGTAGGTACATACTCGTAGAAAACGAGACGCCACGGGGCGTTTGGACCACACAGCCGCTACCAGCCAGTGCACTTGCAATTACATTTAACAAATTAATAGTAATAAATGACGACAGAGCAGCACAGTTGGTTATTTAGAGTATTTTAGTTTATATGGTGAAGTTGGCTATAGTATGAAGAAAATGTGTTTTTTTTTAGTTTCACGCTATACATATTCAATTAATAGCAAGGTATACCTGCGCTCCACACTTTCCGATCACTGTTCGAGATATTGCATTGTAAGTGACGAAACTGAAAGCCTATATTTGTTTTGTTACCAGAGCCAGGAATCGAATCGACAACCGTCGTGTAGCGACGTTGCGGTCCACCACTCAACGTGCTATATTTCGAAAGTTGCCTACTCCGCTATGTGCAGGATACACCATGAAAACATTTGTTTTTTTTTATTAAAACTAAGAACATTATTGTTTAATCAAATCTTAAAGGATCTTTAAATTAAGTGATTAATATTGTTTTTTAAGCTATTTCAACATTACTTATACTTAATTATTTAATTATTTTTGTAGTATTTTTTTTATTTTTTATTAATCGTTCCTTCTAGATAAGGACTTATTTTGGTTCAGTTTTAACACAATCTCAATGACACAACCC
The DNA here is from genome assembly GCF_056956725.1 of Heliconius melpomene rosina. Lineage (NCBI taxonomy): Eukaryota > Metazoa > Arthropoda > Insecta > Lepidoptera > Nymphalidae > Heliconius > Heliconius melpomene. The sequence continues at coordinate 9,344,411 of NC_140406.1, read as the reverse complement.
AAACAAGCATTAAAAAGCAATTATAAATTTTAAACTGTTGTCACATTTTAATTGCGTTTTATGTTTTAAAATGTATCGATTTTTTTAAAATATTATGAGAAAGTGCCTGCAAGGAATTTCTTGGGCCACTTTTCTTATCACACACGATCACCTTACGTAAATTAACCATATAATTACCATTATATAAAAAACTCGATACTGTTATAATTGAAGTCTTTTTTTTTTATTGTTGACATAGCCTTAATTTAATCGTGATAGTTGATAAGGGCTTGAGGTGTTTGTGGGTTATTAGGAGAAAGAATACACGTCCTCATAATAAAACTTAAATAATTGTAATAATTTTCTTTTTTATTTGAAAACTTGAAATATATTGAAAAATTTGAAACCAGACTCTATTACTCTAAGGATGGTTTACAATATCCCTGTTTTTTTAGCTCCACACTATAAAACAACGCCCACGCCAACTGATTTCATATTTATGTTTTCCGGCATACGTCTCTGAAATTGGGCTAAAAGTCAGGAACGGAATATCTTAACACTATTAAACCCTCTCTCTAGTATAGTTACTATATGGGAGAAATAGCGTGAAACTAAAAAATAATTAATAGCAACTACTGTAAAAAGTAAATAAACCCAAGAAAAATATTTATAGACAAAATGTGAGTGTATATTAATTACCTCTTAATTGAGTACAGCGTTTTCATTGCATTTCAAAATGGCGGCGCGTGGCGGGAACGACTGCTGTTGCCACTTTCGACAGATCATTTAAAATATAATACGTGAAAGCAATATTGTCAACTAAAGTATTAATTAAATATATAAAAATTCTTGTGGCACAATTTCAACATGGTTGAAATTTAAAATATTATGAATAGGATTTATATATTATGACTGACAATGAACAAACAGACGAAATTTGAAGTTGAAATTTCGCAGATTATTAAATGTAGAACAGCTATCCTAGAATCTCTATCATTCCTCAAGGTAAATATAAATAAAGAATTGGGTAACTTAATTTTAGTTCTTTTTTAATGTAAGATAACAACAAAATTTTTATATATGTTTAGAAATATAAATGAATATCAAAAATAAAAATAATTAAATTCATCTCCGTCTAAATGTACTCGTATTGTACATTTAAATTTTAACACTCCAATTTCCAATAGTCTCACTATATGCCCATCATTCCCGTAACTGGAAATTTTGGCACTTTAATCGATTATTACCGAGAGTCATCGTGTGTGAAAATAACAATATATCTTCATATATCATTTGCGGTACAACTTTTACCCGACTACACCAAAAGAGGTGATTATGCAGAATTAATGCTAAAAATATTAATGAACTTGCTTTTTGTTGTTAAATTACCTACATGTTTTTTTGTTATTTCTTGTTTATTATAGTATAGTTTATTAATTTATTTTTAAATAAACGACTAAAGTTCAAGATATCTTATAGGAATATTGTCAACATTAGCAAACGGGCATATCAGTACAAATACAATAAAATTTTCCTTAATAAATCAATAACGTATATAAGTCCATACATACATACAGATAAAAAAGTAAGAAAGGTAGCTCAAACCGCCAGATCCGAGCAGATAATTTGCTTACAATATAATCGGACAGGGATTGCCGGCCTGAGCTAAGGGGCAAAAAGCGAGCCATAGGAAACGGCTATTATATTCAAATTCGGCTCGGTAGAGGCAATTTATATGGATTTTATTGACAAGACCAAAAGCCAGCGCGAAATTCCTAAAGAAAATAACTTTAGCTTCGTTTCTCTTTAATTGAGGGGACAATATCGTTAAAGCGTTGTTACTTAAACTATAGATACTAACGCTGTTGCCTGGTTCCGTGTGATACAATTGAAATAGTATTAACCGGTTAAAACTAGTTTGAGGTGGAACGACGAAAATAGTTAAAATTTGTATTGTTATTGAAATTATGACTTTTCTACGATATTTCATAACATACGAAGAATCCTTTAGTGTTGAACTTTGATGCAATATTTATAAAATAATTTCTATATAAGTATTCTTCCTTCCTAAGTATAGAATAATAGAAAAAACTTTAAAAAATATTCTTTAACCTCCTTGTTTTAAAATCAGTTAAAAATATTATCCACATTTTGTCGAATGTTAGTTGTACTAATTTGAATACTATTTTGACAATATTTTTGTACTTGATTTATAATATGACAGAAATTTATATAATTTCATATATTATCGTAAAAATAACGGAACTTTTGGATGTTTCTCGTTTTTTAAACAGTACTTGCAAAGCTCGGAAGAAGTGGACACAATGCGGGATTTCTTAAGACAGATTACAGAGAAGCGCATTAATAAGGTGACATTTACAGGTAGCGGGATCGTGACGACATCGAAAAGGCTCCTAGCATATTATAAATATTGTAGATATAAAATACCGATTTCTGGAGTTTTACTTTTAAGTTTTTACGTTAACTTAATAAATAAATTATTTAACAATACATCGTAATACATAAAAATATTATAAAAACAATAACAATCTTTAAATTAAGAACTAAGTTTAAAATATGTGAGGCCGAACAACAGTGTCGAACTATAAACACGAAGTTATGAGTTCGATTCCCACACATAAAGATGCAGTGTCTGGATAATTTGGCGGAGCTTCCGAAACGGAGTGTCTTAACACTAAATTCTTTTTGCCCACTCTGCTAAAGCGTAGTACTAATAAAAATAATATACATAATATAAAAAATAATCCATACCTATATTATAAATTCGAAAGTAACTCTGTCTGTCTGTCTGTCTGTCTGTCTTTTACGCAATCAGGGCCAAACCGCTAATTTAATTGTGATAAAATACTCATATAGAGATACTTGAGGGTCCCGGGATGAACATAGGATACTTTTTTTTTCTCATATTTGTAATATTTTCGTTATATACCAATATATTAAAATAATTAATTTGACAAGGAATTTATTCCGCCATGTTAATAACAATCGTCGCTACGCGTTGCTAAGCAACGGCTTGCAAAGTTTGCTGATTTAAGAAAACGTCACCCACAGTGAGTTTGCTTAATGCATACATGGTGCGCGCCGATATAGATTTATACAAATCTCTTTATACAAATCATTAACAAAAATTAGATGATTTCTATTATTTGATATTCATCCTTATGAAAATAAATATAATAGTCACTTTTAGCATTTCATCTAGATGGAAATTATAATTTACTGTATAACATTCTAATAAATAATTAAGATGTGACTGATTCCAAATGACCTAGCCTTCGGGCGGCATAGTATGAGTATGACCGACGCGAACGGGCGGATGACTTTGATGATTTTGTAAATTTTTATAGATTTTCGAATTACTATTATTTTTTATGTAATTATTTGCTGCTTATAATTAATTTATCTCAGTTCGGTTATCTATACCGATGTTATACACTTAAAATATCGTAATTTTAATCATTTGAGATTTTATTTAATATTGTTTGCAAAAATTAATAATTATTTAATATAGAAAAATGTTTAGTACGCGCGCACAGCAAACTTTAGGTTTTTTTTTCTAATATTAAGAATTTCCTTTAGTTACTTTTACTTCTTTGGTTTGTTCATTTCGGTTACTCAGATATTTTTTCTAATAATAAATCTCCACTTATTATTATTTTTTAACTTATTTTAATGATTTAGGCTTATATTTTCGCGGGCGTAGCCGCGTCCGGGCCCACTAGTATAATATAAAAAATAATATTCAATTGGTAAAAAGAGTCATGATAATCATGATTTAAAATGCATTTTATGAACAAAAGCCACATTTTACTTACATTTCGGCCAGATTTTTATCAACTTCTGTTTTTATATTTAGTCTTAATCTTACATTTGTATGTTTTAGATAAAGGATTTTGATAATATAATTACTCAGTAAATACTTGCATGTTCTTTAAACATAACGTTATCGGCAACTTGATATATATTTTTGTTTAATCACTTACACAAATTGAGCATTTATAATACTTTTATGAGTATTTATTGAGAGCTTTAATTAATTAATGCTAATAAATGTTTGTCAATTGCAGAGTAATGATTGTTAATTGATTCTTAGCTTATCTCTGTTATATTTATTGCTTTTGAGTGTATTTTTAAAATTAACAATTAAACAAATTATTTATTTTTATAAAAATATTCTTTATATATTTTATAAAAAAATGTTTTTCACTTTTATACAAATTGACAAGATATAAATCAAGTTAGTCAAAATAGAAACTATATTAGTACATTACTATTAATTCACTGTCACTTATTAGAAATTTCTGTCTATTTTCTGTCTATTTGCGACTAAGGAAGGGGGAAATTATTAATAGTCTCAATATTAATTAACAGTCTTTATGTATTGACTGGTTGATGGTAGTTAACATAATTGTTTGTCTAACTAGATCGAGGTAGCTTACTCATAACTAAGTATAGCAAAAGGATAACATTAAAACTAAGGATAGCAAAAGCAAGCTAGTGTCAAGACACCTGGTACTATACTTTCCGCTCAATTTTCGTGACATTACGAGTTAAAAGGCTTGAAAAGGTTGTCTTATTTATAGAAGATAGGAAATAATATTCAATATCGTATCCCCTGAAAGAGTCGTACAGTGTAAATCATCAGATACTCGGCCATGTCTCGATGGCAAGATAAGATCGTAATCTTTTCGGATATAGCTCGCTATAATCATATGCGCGTTTATTTTTTCCTTTTAGTAGGACGTAACCGCGGACAAAGGCACGTTTGTGCTACCTGCTATTGATCGCGGTTCTGCTTGCCAATATTAATAATTTCTATGAAATACTAAGCTTAATAATTGCTATCGTATGCTGGACGTAGCGCAGTTGCACATTTGTGTAGTGGCACAAAGGTAACGAAGCAAAAATATTAATGGGCTCATTTCCCATTTGGTAAAATGTTTATTTATTTTAATTAAAATATTTTCATGTTCTTGATCTTGTTAGACCAACCTCGTTAAATACCCGAACCTACTACATGTCTGTACTGTAATGGAAAAAGTAGAAAACGAGATATTAATTCTCTAGGATTTCTAGTACTATCTTTCTTGCTATGTTAAATATAACATAGACGTAAGAAAAAAAATCAGAAAAATATATTATATATAAGCAACTGTCAAGCAATTAAATAACTGTCTTAAATTAAAAATAATGGTATAACCAGTCACTTTCCTTGTCATATTACTTTCATATTAAGAAGAAAATTATATTAAAAAGGTATTTTTTTACATATTTTATATGACACAGATAATATGTATATATCCATACATATATTAACGCGTAAATACCTTCATATTATTAATCGTGCCAATTTTCGGTAATTAACGCATTTTAAAAAATTAATGAAATAAGAAAATCATATAGTATTATACATAGCTTGAGTTGTCAGGTCGTTAATTATCACTTACAGTTAAAGCACTTAAAATTGACTTAAAATGTACATTTATTAAGTTTAATAATATATTATGTACGTTATTGGTTCGAGTTGTCAAAAATGGTATCAAAGTATAATAAAGTTGGTTTAATATTTTAATTGATATTATTGTATTTTAAATTAAATGCGCTCGAGAGGCCGTAGTGATGCAGAGGTATAGTGTTTGACTGAAAACGCGGCTGTTATGGATTTGATTCCCAGCCAGGAAATTTAATTATTTTCATTAAAAAACCATGGTTTTCCGACAAAGCATGGTGTACCGTCACTCAACTCGCAATGACTCGGAAATTTGTCGAAAAATGGATTACGGAGTATCTTAAGGGTAGGTTTCCTATGCCAAATAACCATATAATATTTAGCAGAATGATATAAAAAACATTAGATGTTTTATCCTCCACTGCAATGAGATCCAATTGAAATAACCAAGATTTGTGTATGAGACATTTTACTTCTACAGTCTTACTTGAAATCGGACTATTCAACATAAAAAGATTTTTCAATCCCAACCAATAGTTCTTTAGATTGGTGCTTTTAACCAAACAAACTCTTCAAATTTATAATATATACATATAAATTACAGGATAACAAGACGTTTTATTTATAACAAAAGGCAGTAAGGTCATAAAACGAAATGAAACTTGCAAAGGAATTATTCAATAAGTGTATGGGCGTATCACAATAATATATGATTTAATTTGATTCTGCTTAAACGTACAACATTGTAATTAACATGCATATTTCTTTTTGTGAAAGTTTAAAATTAATGACACTTTGATTGTTATATTAAGTGTTTACGACTGATGAAATGATACCTGTAAAATAAGTAGGTACCGATATTGTTGGAGTTTCACGCTGTATCCCTAGTTAGTGTTAAGCCACTGCGTTCTCCTCAATTTTTGGGAGATTTTGAGTTGAGCGGCGAAACTTAACGCCGCGTTTCGTCCTATTACCGTCCTATAAAATATATTATTTTTTTATTAAAAAATTAAAGAAGCAATATAATATAATATATTCGTCGTGTTGTTCTTGTCTATATTTTCTTATAAAATTCTAAACTGTTATACTTAATATCACTTGACAACATTTTTATATTACAGAAAGATTATTCGCTTTAAGTCAAATGAAACAAACAAAGTTGCGTGTGACAGTTAATACTTGTTATATCTATATCGCGAAAAATATAAAAAAAACACTACAAAAATATTATAAAATGCATATAGCATTGCATTGAAAACTAGCAAATTGCATCCTGATAACGCGTTCAATCCGAAACGGATAGGAAGCGCGAATTACGAGAAAGTGCCCTACGGTGCGCACGCGCACCGATTTACGCGCATCACTGAGCTAGTGATGCGCGTATCGCATTATGTAGAGTATAAATAAATCAAAATATATTTTATTTTAGCTTCACGCTGTATTCCATATATAGCGGGGAGACAGAAGAACTATTAAGACGTTCCGTTTCCTATTTTCAAGAAAGTGTGTGTGAGTGTAACTCAACACCACAGTCTTTCTCGATACCAGAGCAAGGATATAAAAAAGCTTACTCTCATATTTTATTATTCTTTTAGGTAGCTAATTATCAAGCATAATATGTAATTATATCTATATCTGCTTGCATTTATGAAAAAATAAATAAACTGTTTATATAATTTTATATTCTCATATCATATTCGAATGAAGCACATCACTAGCCGCCGCGAGCAACCACGCGCTAAATCGATGGACTAAAAACCGTCGACCCCGACACTAACCGAATTATTCTCGGTTCGATTTCTGTACAAAACGATATGACAGTATGACAGGCTGCTCGATAAATAAACAGGAAATACTCCTTTTTTCTGTAGATACATTATTATTATTTATTATTGGAAAAAATGTCAAAATTTGGAGCACTTTTTAGAAAAAAACATACGCAGTATATGAGTTAATATTTCAGGGTACTTTATTACAATTAAAAAGCCAAAAAAAGGTTTCGACATATCAAAAACTAATATTTCAACAAAGGAGTAATATATATGTTAGCAGTTCTTATAAATAAGAAGAAAGCCGACGAATCCTTCAATTTTGTTTTAACTTAACTAAAATATACTTATATTTATGTATGTTTGTATGTACATTATAATAAAATTATTGCACTTGCGAATTCAAACTTGCACATTGACGTCATAACATAAATTTAAAAAAAAATTAATTAAAAAAACACTAGTAATTAATAAAAAAACAAAATAAAAATTAACATTGTTGCATAATAAAATTAATTGCAAAAATGTAACACTGCACTCGTATCTCAAAGAACACAACGTGACAAATATATCGAGTTCAAGCGCCACACCTCTGTCCGTTACTTTAAACTGTTTTATATATATTTTCTTACATATATTTAATTAAATACATTAATTATAACAAAACGAGCTCTCTTTTTGTATGCCGATGCATGGTACAATTTTAAGAAAAATGCGAATATTTTAAATTTATTACTAAAAATTGTAAATAAATAAAAATCTATGCAGGGGGCTGTAAAAACACTAAATTAATATAAATCTATGCCAGCAATAATTTTATTGTCGGTCTATTTGTACACATATCTTCGAATCTACAGAACGGATTTGAATGATTTTTTTGTGGTACCACTATTAATTTTGAATATGATCTAGGCCATAATTCATTTTTAAGATTAGCAGAACATATAAATAATGAATTAATTCTCATTAATATAAAAATGAACATACTCATACTAAAATTGACAAAGAACCAGACCAACTAAAATTCAAGAACAATCATTGCTGTCATTCATCAAAGTCAATGTTTGGGCTTAAAAATATATAATTAAAATAAAATTATTAGAATTACGAAAGATGCCTCAAATTAAGAACCAAATTTGCTTAAAATTGTCCTAAATACTTACCTTTTACTCGACATAAATAATTAAGCATCAATTAACTTCCTCTTTTTAAGTACCCGAACACGAGTTTTGGTAGTCCACCTATATTTCATTCAAAGTCCTCACGCACTTCACGTACTCGTATGTGGATCTCGTGGAGCTCTACAAGCTGTAAACACAACTTTCACTGTTGATTAGCCGGTCGGGTATCGTGCGGTTATCTATCGGCTTAAATGTTTCAGATAACGAGCTTTTTTAATTAAATGTATTTTTCTCAACACGCAAAAATAGCAATTAAGAGTTTTAAATAAAAATCTTATACGACACGATCGAACGAGTTTCGAATATATTCCACTTATATATGTATCAGTTTAAATTTTCGATATTTCGCATATTGAGTGGCAGAGCTCAACGCCGCGTTCCGGTATTTTACTAGATCGAGGAAATGAATATAATTCATTCCTCCGTGTCGGACAACGAACCACTGTGCCATGACTGACATTAACTTTATACCCTAAAAATTACATAAAAACTATCCAACTAATAATTTTTAAAAAGGTAAGCAAACTAAATACTCGCTCACGACAGTATCGATGTAAAGTTAAACTTATAATTATAATTAAATTACTTTAATAAAGTACTCGCCTCGAGCAACGACAGACGGCCAACGTAAATATATACCAATTAATATGTAGGGGCAGAAAAATATGATCTGCATTTGGATTTGCATAATAAAATTATAGCATACGTTATAAAGTAAATAAATAGCTTATAGCAGGGTAAGCGGAAGAAACCTAGTGTTGAGACACTATATTACACATTATGTGTTGAGTGGCGGGAGTCAACGCCACGCTATCTTGTTACCAGAGCAGGGAAAATAATAGTTCATTTTTTCGAGTAAGAATCGAACTCACAATTGTCGTGTTTAAGTTAGCATTGTAGTGAGACGCCTCGACAACAACAATATACAGAATACGTAAAGAAAGTGTAATTAGTATCAATTATAATGTCTTGAAAAGATAATCAGTCTAACGTCGCTCAAGCCAACCAGACACGGTGGCGTTGAACACCGTACCGTTATGGGGAATGCTACACGCTCTATCAGGCGGAACGAATGAACAAAAAAACTATGTTTTCCAATCATTTGTAATAGTGAGAAAAACATGTTAGTTAATACTGAACGAAGGTATGATAATTGATTTTATTATGCTGAGGGTATGTCATAATTTTTAATTTATGGCGTAATAATTAATATTCATATTGGGACGTCGTTTGTATGATTATGTACTTGTTATATTGTACTTATATATGTAAAACAAATCGCTTGGCTTGATAGACAGAAAAGGCTTTATTGTAATCATAGTTTTTTTGGATTCAAAGATTTCAAACCTTAGGATTCACCTAATGCGAAATATTTCAAGACAAACTGATTTAAAAATAAAAAATATGTAAAAAAAAATTTTCCATTCTGTCACAGAAATTGCATATTTTGTTTGACCGAACCATACCTACAAATATTATATTGGTAAATGAAAATATTTTAAGTAAAAATTCGTTTACATGAGTTTTGAACCTACGACCCCTGGTCCATTGGGGAAATACCCGCCTGTGAAATTCTAAAATGTCAGTAGGTACATATCTATTTTTCCACACTTGGAAAACTAACTATTTAAATCACTTGTATTTTTATACCTTTCGTTTAAAAAGAGATTTTCTAACAATTTCAAATGATTTAAGTTTAATAAAAAAAAACAGCCTCTCAAGCCACAACAGATATTCTGAGCATCTCGATCGTGATCTTATATAGTTATAATCTAGATTTTAACTGTACATTACATTTGCATATCCATGCACCGTACATAATCAGTGCGGGAGTGCATCGAGATAACGAAAAAAATAGAGAAAAAAATCGATTTTGCATAAAAAACTCGAGCCGAAACGATGCACGACTGCAAACTGATTATTTTATTGTTAACCATTGTCCTTTATTGCTTATAACCGTGTTATGAAAATGTTATGGCCTTTTGATACGCCGCTTACAGGATATTAAATAAAGCTAAAAAATCTATGTATTAGCAAAGCGCGGCTTGAGTGGGAGAGTTCCACCACTCAACACGCAATGTCTCGAAAATTTGGCACAAATGCATAGTGAGGCACGGAAGTGTCTTAATGGGAACGGAGAATCTTAACATTAGGTTCCCAGATTTCTTATACGTACCCTTTCTTTTGTAAAAAAAAAATATTTTAATTAACTTACGCCATCCAGGCGCAATTACTCAACCTCTGACTATGACCGCGATGGTTCTGCGTTCAATCCTCAATCAAGCAAATGTATTTAATTGAATAAGAGTAAAATATGAACATTTTACAACCGCCATTCTTGCCACGAAATGGCGTAAATATACCTACACCTACATAACCAATATCCAACAGAAATCAAATCAAAATCAAATCATTCAAAATATTATATATTTAAAAGTAATTTAAGGTAATTTAAAAGAAGTAGGTATATAAACGTTAATTTTATAAATACAGCTAGTTAAAAGTAATTTTCTGTTAACCAATAAAATTGAAGGCAATGTCGTAACTGAACCAAAACAGCCGTTTTAAGACATAATAAATAATCGTAAATTTTTGAGCCGTCGTCGTTGCCGATCGCAAAAACGTGCACGCGCGAGAATGTTTAAGATGCAACTCGGTGAGTGGACACAGATTATTAAGAAAGAAAGACGCTCTAGTCGATTTAAGAGGATATTTAGAAATATTCTCTTCAGTAGACGAAACGCAGCGTGGAGTTACGCCACTGAACATGTAATGTCTTATAAAATTGTCGCAGAGATGGTTTCAATTCGATCCAGTATTTGAGATTAGTGCAATCAACCAAACAAATTCTTCGGCTTTATAATATTAGTATTAAGTAGTACCTATAGAAGTGCAAACGAAATTAACAACGAAATCTTTTAGTTTTTAATGGACGTTAAACGATATTTTCATATAGGCAATAAGAAGGATTAAAGTGAGAACCTTCTTGTTCCCAGTGTATACAGTATATGTATTTCTCGGTCTAGGTCTCACATTTCTTCATCATCATCACATCTTATCACCATCATCTGAACTCCTCAGCATTATAATACTAGCACAGTTTACTGGAGATATAAATTCATTGTATTTACTAAAATACAAAACAACTTGGAATCCCCGTCATCATTCTCATAATATTGTTTTATTTATTTCAATTTCTTTACTTTGCTAAATATAACCTCTACAATAACACACTCTATGGCTATACGTGGAAATGCAGTCTGCAGTTTTCTCACATTAAAGTGGTTAACTCAGACTATTGGCGTTCAATTTTCCTAATTAAAATCCTTCTATCGAGTAGAATGTACGTGACAGGTTCCTAAGAAGCTGCAGGAGGAGAGGAATTCATAGAGTAACTAAATTGTAAATAATTGATATGTGATCGTTTTTGGATATATAAATTAAATTCCATTAATATTATTTAAAATAATTTATTTATAATAAGTAAACATTAAAAAAAATCAGCTTCACGCTGTATCCCGCACACTGCAGCGTAAGTAGAGGGAACCTAGTGTAAAGACATTTCGTTCCCCACTTTCCGCCGACTTCTGGCGTTATGCTTCGACACCAGAGCGAAAAAAAGGAAATATAAATTTAAATAAATACTACACCCTTATGCCCTTGCGCCACGACTGGTCTATAATAAGCAAACATAATTAGTAAATATTATGACTATAAATTATTTTTTGTTATCTTGATTTTAGTTTAACGCTATTTTCCGCATTTACCAGGATAGAGGGAAGAAATCTAGTGTACCCACACTCCGTTCTTCACCTTCCGCCTAATTTTCGAACAAAGAAAAAGAAAAACATGTATAAGTGAGTGATTTCAAAGTTATAACTATTAAATGCAAAAAAAAACGACCGTGTGAATCAAGAATTGTAACAATTGATTGATTTCACATATGATATTTATAAAACAAATCATTAGTTCCTAGAACTGCGACGCCCTTTCGTCTGCCTTCGCCGGATGTATAACTTATTTATGTTTCTCATGTATCTACTAACTATTATATTGTTAATACATACTTATATTAATCATAAATTTATATTAAATTTGTATTCATAATAAATTTAAATTTATATTCATAATAAATTTGTTAATTTTCCAGAAAACTTGTTACAAATAAACTTAATTTGAACGATTTCGGTATTATTTTATTGCAATGTAAAGACTGGTTACATTCTCTGTCTTACCAAAAAATAAAATAACCATATTCAAATAAATCTACATATACCTAATATATTTTTCTTTTCTTTAAACGTTTAATCCCGTTTATAGCAAGGTCAGCAAAGGGATACTATTCTAAAGACACTCCGTTCTCCGCTTTCCGTCGGAATTCAATATCACACTTGCCCACCAAAAAGGAATAATATTAATAAATCATTCCTCCGAGAGTGGATCGAATCCACAAACATCGCGTTAGATCATTAGACAGTTAGACCCTATCTTTCTTACTGAGCCACTATGGCGTCGACATTACAGAAAAAAATAAAAATCTAGGGAAGATTGGCGATATACCATCTTCGACCTGCCGGATGCTTGCCCTAGATCAATTTATTGCGACTTTTCCCACACACTCCTAGTACTAATGAATATTTAACACTACTTTTGTATATATGCTAACAACTAGTATTTACTTGCATCTATTACATATATTGGAAATCCCATAAAAATAATTTTGTGGCATTCCTCAATAAAGAGTAATTTATTTCAAAACGAATAGAGTCACCCTAAGTCACCAAAATTGACCAAAACTGTATAGAGAAAAAGGTAAGTCACTCGTAACGCAGGGGCTCAAAGTGTGACTGTTGTGGGTTCGATTTCCACTCGAGGAAATGAAATATTTATGTTTTCATTTCTTCGCTCTGGTATCGAGGCAACATGCAATGCCTCTAGAAATTTTATTTGTTTTTTGTCGAAAAAGGCAATCTAAATACCTGGACTCTGTTAAGAATTAAATACCTAAGCAACAGTTTAATAAATCTAGTACAAATAACAGATGAACACAACACAAAACTAAAAGTGATAATTTTGAAAAAAGTTGAAAAAAGGTACAGATCATGTGATCTACAGACATGTGTCTGTAGTGCTTAGTTAAAATATACTTATATACAAAAAGAACACTAAAGGAACCTAGTGAACCTAACCTAAGCCATAGGGCGATAACGATAAATAAGTGATATTTAAAATCGAAGAAAACTTCTAAGCTCGAGGAATGTGGGCGCCCCCCTGTCTACGCTCTGCCGGATGCACACTCCACTGAACACTATACAGCGAATAAATAATTAATATAGACGATATAGTTTTTTCCTATGTGATAACCTACTCCTAGGAACTTGTCGTTTACGCACGAATATGTATTGATGGTGGTGCAAATTCTTATGGCTGAGAAATTACCATTACTTTATGTTAATTAAAATACTTGGTTTTTGTTTTCTTGAATTTGATATTTAAAGGAATTCCTTTTTTGCCTTTTCAGATTAAATTATAATAATTAGTTTAAAGTTTGTTCAGATATCAATTTTAAGGAATAATGCAGAATAACTAGTCAAAAGTTAAAAATATTGTATTGAATTACTAGGTCTTTTGCTTTCTCGACAAAATCAAAATTAAAATTTCTTAAATTTTAAGTTACAATTTTGCCGTCTTGATGAGTTTGTGTTTTTAAGATAAATTCAGAAACTGGAGTACTATAGCTTCGCAAACGTGGCCTTTGGAAATAACTGAAAGTTGTATATGACACCTGACGCGTTATAAGTGCCTAAGGTAATCACGTCTTTAGAATTCATCAATAAATGGATTAACAAACATGAAAATAACTTTTGAATTCAAATCAGTAGTTGCTGAGATTATTGTGTTCAACCAAACAAACTCGTCAGCTTTATAATATTAAAGTATACTCGTAGAAAGATTAATTTAGCAGTATATTATGTTTCAAGTACTTCATATTTATTTCAAAGGCACCGAATGTATTTTCTAATCGCTAACACAAAATAAATCTACCCTCACAAATAAATAACATGGAATAAACAAATAAATAATAATTTGCAACTTGAAGGATCTCAAAATAAAAATACCTCGTACGGAGTCGCGCGTCGCATTGCAATGAGCCAGTTTTTGTAGCACCACAGCGTGGGAGCTTATCGTTGTTTACTCTTTAACGGTTGTAGAGTTTCCCGGTACAACTCCGTCTAGTTTTTAAGCTTTTCTTAGCTTTACTATACTATACTATAGATATGAAGCGGGAGTTTTAAATTGTTTATAATATAATTATATTTATTTTACCGGTCTGGTAAATGAGTACCAACACTCAATACGCAACATTTGAAAAATGGGTGGAAGTGGGACAAATTCTTCTAGCATAGAAATGTAGGCAAAGACAACCTAGTGTCCAAGCACTCTGTTCTTTACTTTTCGTGCGAATTGAAATGTAAGTCACCACTCAAAATGCACTACGCAAAATGCCCTCTATATTAAAACAATATCAATAACTTTCCAAAATTACTGTAAAAATATAGTAATCGATGGGGAAGCACTAGAAGAGACATCACTATCTCTACGCGCCGTAGATGGCGAACGCTACTTTTACGATGACAAATGCGGAAAGCTTATCGTTATAAGTCATGTTGTTTATCTTTAAGTTATTTGTTTTATAGAAATTAGCATTTGTATTAACAACACATCTATCTATATTAATTATTCCAACAATATGAATATGTAAAATAAATTATTGAAATTGTCCGAGAGCGCGGAAGTTACAGGTTTAATGGAATGAATTATTTTCATTTTCCTTCTCTGGTAAGAAAAAGTCCTACCTAACATACTAGTTAATAAGATTTTTTTTTCTCTCTGTATCTCGCACTTAAGACAACCTAGAAAAGAAAAGAAAGAAAAGAAGAAGAACCTAGTTTTAAGAAAATCCATTTGTCACATATCACCTACGTTTTGAGACGTTGCGTGTTAATTGAAAACTGCGGATTCCTTGGTAAGGAATTATTTTTATTTCCTTACTCTGGTATATTGCATTGAACCCACAACCGTCACGTTTACAGTCAGATGCACAATTGGATTAAACACACGTTAATTAAAAAAAAAAGAAATCATTCCCCCAAACGGAGATCAAACCCACTAGTCATTCCCAAGCAGTTTATTTCTTGAAAGTGGGGAATAAATATCGAATACAGCAGCAAAACAATAAAGCTCAAAAAGCTTACAATCAATTTTCGATCACATTTTTTTTACATTCGAGGTATTTTTCCCGTTTTCCCTTCATTTTGGTTCCGAGCGTCAGCTTTTTATTTGTCAAATAACACGTGCCGCGTCGAAACTCGTATCGTATGTTTTTTGCGGAATTGTTAGTTTTGAATTGAAGATTAGGTGGTTTTCACATTTATGGAAAGTGTGTATTTATGTAAAGAAGTGTGTATGTATGTTCTGTGGCTAAAAAAAACGAAACCCTTTAGAACAAGTTTGTTATCCGTCTGTCTGTCAAGCTGAAGTATCAAGCTAAAATATCAATATCTAGATATATAGTCCTTGGATCACAGAAAAAAAAATCAAAGTCAACGCAATCGAAAGATACGAGCGTTTATGCATTTAGTATTGATGATCTAAAAGAATCATTATAGTTTTATATTTGTAATTCCTTTCGTATAAAATTAATGCATATTTCACCAATCGTATTTTGTCAATTCTTACAAGTTGTATTTCCCGTTGACCCATAATCGAGAAATGGGAACGGCCCCTCAGCTTGCGAGGTTCATTCTTACTTCATAGTTTATTTAGATTTTCCTAATCGCCACGGACTGATGCTCCGTACAATAATCTATTTCTTATTACCTGTATAGTGCCTGTAAGGGCACGGTGTTTCTTTAATTATTTTCTTTTAACTACTATGGTTGTCACGTACCAAGAAAATAATAACTATTTTTAACTTAAATATTTGTGTTTTTCTTCATTTATATAAAAAAATTCCATAAATACCATTCTGCATTAACCTTTACCGCGCCATTGTTATCGCAAAGTGGGAATGAAAGCTTCTGAATTTTTTCAACAACATCTTTATCTGTCTCAATAGGTCGTAACGTTCGCTGGACGTGAGGTGTGAATTTTATTGCTTTTTAGCACTAAGAAAATTACAGTCCAAAATCGATCAATATTTTAATTGCGGAAAAAAATATGGAATACCTTTCATTTTAGGGTTAAGATTTAATGTAGTAATAAAAATATAAAGGGCTATAAGTGAGTTTGATGATAGAAAATTATAGAGAGGCATTTGAATATGCGCTTGAGAGCCTTTTGTCGTTCTTGAGATGGTGCTTGCTTTGTTGAGCTTTGTGAATTCGATTGTAAGAACAGGTAAAGGATAAAGTTGAAGAAATAAATGAACATATTTGATTTGTAGACGTTATAGGTTTAAATCTAATATTATAAAATATGGATGGAAAATAAAATGTCAAAATATGAAGCATTTAAATATTGTATGATACTCGTATTTCTTTTGATTTCTTCATTTGGTCTATTTTGGACCCATATTTGCGCCTTTTCAGCTGTTACTTAGGTCTCAAACACCGCTGCTAGGTCCACTTCTTACAACGTGAAGGGACCGTGAATCCATGGAATGTTGTTTTTTTATACCAAATACTAGATCATACTACTAACATTGCATTAAAAAATGTTATATATAGATAGTATTAAAGGAATTTTAAGTAAAAGTTTATGTCAAACGGAAGCAGGGTTAATAAGATGGTGGCTGGGTCACATAAAAATACATTCGATACTTTCAATGTAATGGGAATGCTATAAAGCTTTATAGAGTCGTATCTAAGGTGTACTACGAGCTTTGTTTGAAATTGATTTTCTAAATTGTAAGATGATTTGAAATTTTTGACATACATGTCTAAACAATCTGTTTTTTGCTGATAAAAAAATATTTCCTTCGCAAGTTAATTCACTGATATATTTTATAAAATTTAATTGAAAATATATATATATTTTATAAAGATTAACACACCGTGGCCTCAAATAATACCATGTAATATTTGGGGTCACCATGGCGCAGTTAGACAGCCGCTGACTGTTAACGTGACGGTTGTGGGTTCGATTCACACTCATGGGAATATTTATATAATTTATTTTTATTACCCCACTCCAATAGACGAAGCGCATCGCGGCGTTAAGTTTTGCCCCTCAATATACAATGTCTCAAAAAACGGCGTAAAATGTTGAACAGTGTATCTTAATACATGGTCCCCTCTATCTACCATGCTATGCGTAAAAAAGCCTGAAGCTGCTCCTTTTCTTCAATTCAAAATGCCTATATCAATTTATTAACAAAAATTGTATTGAAATAAAAATTCTATCTAATACAATACCAGCATATACATTATTACCCTATAAAACAGTTTGTGCCTACCATTTAACCCCATATAAAACGTGGGGTCAGCGGCTTTCCTATAAGGCTTTTGCGGGATCGTTTATAATTATTCAAAAACCTCCGTCCGATTGTTAGAGGCGAATATATCTGAGCGTTAATAGCGAGACAAGGCGCACAGTGCCACCGCGTGCGAGTAATATGGTTGGTATCGCGTGTTATACGATTCAGGATTTCGATAGGAAATTGGAATATTTCTTCGTAATATTTTTTTTAGCTTTACACTGTATTGTGCTTCACATAACGGTCTACATAGGGAATCTGGGAACATAGTGTTAAGCCACTCCGTTCCCATTCAGACATTTCTGTTCCCCACTTTCAGCCGAATTTCGGAGGTATTTCGTGGTGAACTCAGCTCTCCTCCTACCCTGCCATATGCGGAGTACTGCATGAAGTTATCAAAAAAGTTTATTTTTTAAAATGATATTATAAAAAGTCCCCTAAATTAAATTTATTCGAGCAACAATCTCTGTACCGTGTAGCTCGTTTTTAGATCCAGAAACCGACTGGCTTTATCGTAAATAGAGCAGTGTCACGCGCTAACATCGTACAAGCCACCCCGGGAGTCGCTGGTAGCTGCTTAAAACATGCCCTTAAAAGATATTGTCAAGTAAATACAAAAATCAACTCTACCCCTCATAAGATAAAACTTAAAATAACTTAAAATATAAGCGTCTCTAGGTCGAGCCGAATACAACTTCTGCTAACAAAATGAAATTATTGTGTTTTATTACAATGACTTAAGCTCGATTTTTGTTTATTAACTATTTTGATATAAAGCAATTTAATTGGCATAATGGATGCACTCCGTTCAGATGAGTCATTTTATCTAAGATATTTTATCTATATGTATGGACTCTATCTTTTATTTCAGTTAGAGATTTCTGAAAATGAGAATGGAATTATTCCCCAAATTCCGCCCAATTATTGAGACATTACGTGAATGGCTAATATCAAAGCCGCCCTTTGTGTTATTGCTAGAGCAAGGTGACCTTCTCTTACCAATTAACAAAAGTAGAGAATTAAGGGATTAAGGACTAGATTATCTCCACCTATCAATTTTCAAAACCAAACCAAAACGAACCAACATGACAAAAATAAAATAGTTAAGCAGAGTGAAACTAAGTTTAAAGCTGAAAAATATGATAATAACAATTTATCTTTCAATTGTCTAAAGAGACCTAACAGGTAATATATAAATAACATAATATTAATATTGGTATTATAACAGATACATTGTAGGGTACAGATTGCTTTGGCACTATAAACTTATGTCGACGTCCAGCGTCGTGAGCCATGGGACCATGAAATATTTAATGAACTGCGGTGCACTTTGTGTTGTAGACGAGAATATTTTGAAAATAGTATGGCGTATATTTTTAGGGTTCCGTACCTAAGAACAAAAAGACAGAATCCTTATAGGATCACGTTATTGTCCACCTGCCTATCCGTCTCTATTATCAAGAACGCTTGGAAATATTAGGCTGAACTTGATGAGACCAGGGGACACACACATGACAGGACTCAGTACCTATTTATATTTTCAGTTTATTTTCTTTTTTTTTCCAGCTTAACTCTGTTTCCCGTATATAGCTGGGTAAGTACACGGAACCTCGTGTTACATTCATTGTTGTACATGCAATGCCTGCACACCAGAGCGAAGTAATGAAAATATTAAATATTTCGTTTCCCCCCAATGGGAATCAAACTCTCAACCATCGGGCTTTACAGTCGCACGCAATCACGACGGCCTCTGAACAACATAAACATATTAAAAAATTAATATATGTTTATCAAATCCGCTCTATTCAAGTTTATACCACTTCTAAAACACTTGTTCTGAGATTTCAAATTAAATTCATGATTTAGATGCAGTAGACAGGCAATATATACATTATGTTATACATAAAGTTTATTGCTGGCTGCTGACCAAGAATGATAGTGATTACAGTACATTACTCGCAATGTACAATGAAGTTTGCCAAATTAATAAGAGGTGATTAGCGTTATATTAATGTTAGGTAAAGTACAAACTAATTTTGCGTTGTTATTGTAGCCAGGACTCTACTTTGATGAAAATATTTGTAG
Organism: Heliconius melpomene rosina; assembly: GCF_056956725.1. Taxonomy (NCBI): domain Eukaryota; kingdom Metazoa; phylum Arthropoda; class Insecta; order Lepidoptera; family Nymphalidae; genus Heliconius; species Heliconius melpomene. The sequence goes on along the minus strand of NC_140406.1, from coordinate 9,324,449 downwards.
TAATATTATAAACTGTTGTCTATTTTATACTTAATTTAAATTTAATCAAGAAAAATATTTTACGAGAATATGGTGAGTTACTTTTTTGGAATTCCATCTTATACGCAATGATCTTCCACCAGACATTTCTTTGCTGAGTTGCGGAAGCTAAATGGAAAAGTGAAATGATAATTATTAATTCCCCCGAATGAGAATCGAATCTACAACCATCACGTTTTAATCCTTTCACATTGCACGATATAGTCGGGTCAATGGGTCATTAAGTTAATTAGTCAGTGGATGTTGAAACCAATAAAAAAATACATAAATGTTATATGACCACAAATTAGTACATGAGTAATAATTTTCCTACTTTAAAAGCATTTTAGTTAAATAAATTGATAAATTACATATCATGTACGTCAATGAAGCGGTAATTTTGAAAGTTTTCCTTTACACAAATAAATTTATTTCCCTATATGTAGATAAACTAATTGCAATTAAATATGCTACGTATTTTGTATATGCTACTTGCCTTATGCTTATGCTCCTATGGTAGAGTAATTGAGCAGAGACTGTAATCGCTTGGTATAAGAACAATTCTAGATTCAATGAAACTTCATCTTACGGTTTCCTTTGTCAAGTAAATTATGGAGGTCATTTAGTACGACACGCAATATTAGTTTAGATCTGGTTTTTAACTAAACAACGTTTCTATAGTGAAAAAAGCGATGTTTCGCGAAGTGTTTTGACACTGGGTTTTTTGCAATGAAGAATATGTGGATGACGCATTCAAAATTTTTCTAGATCCTTTAAACCAACGCTGCTTAATGAAAGATAAAGACGTTGATAGTGTAGCTATAGTGCAATCATTGCAGGTTCAATTTCATTAAAATCACAAACGAAAATATTGCTTTAAAATTACGACCAAATATAAAGAAAAAAAAAACACTATAAAATGTTAATTCTATTTATTAAGAATTTAAGAAAAAAGTTATAAGCATTAGTGGCAAGTCGTAAAACAGTGCACGAGGTGTGGTCTAACCGTTCTAAGTGTACCACCCAGTAACCGACGATTTATATTTGAACTCCCGCCCGCTTAAATAGAGTTCATGTTGTGAATATAATTGTTTAGAGATTTATTGTATTATATATATGATATCTAAGGAAATAGGATTACTATTTTATTTATTTTTAATTAAGTCTATATTTAAAAAAAGGAAAATTAAGACTTATCCAGAATACCCTTTGAAAAAGGATAATACTTGGAAAAAAACAATTTAACTATAATCATTCCGTGATGATTACTTTCACAATCATCACGATTACCTACTTACTTTCGGAAACACAAGGATAAAGAGCAACGCTTATATCCAATACAAAAAGTCCATAGCCCAGAACTGAACCCCTAACCTCTGCCCCAAAAACCGCATACAAAACACAAGCTAATCTCAAAATGAAGCCGGACATAAACGAGTAACGATAACATATTTACGTAAGGACAGCGCGGCGAGAACAAACTGTCGGCATCTTTACAAACTATCGCACGATCGCACGAGTCCGGGGATAAGATAGTATCGCTTTCTCTTGCTTGGTGAACGGGTGCCCTTATCTTGGATGTGCTCTGCATTGTTTAATGCTTGGTAAGTAAAGTTATTAAACTAGATTTTTTTTGTGTGTTTTTGGTAAACGCGGCGTTGAGTTCCACTGCTGTAGATGCAAAGTTTCAAGTTCTGCGGGATCTAGAATCTTTAAAGCTAAAGTTTTTGATTAACACTAAAAGATTAATAATTAATGTTTCTGTGTAATTTGACAGTAGCGCTTGGTGCTCCGTTCTCTCTGACTACCCCGCTAAGGATAAAGCGTGAAGCTATGTATGTATGTATGTATGTGTATTAATGTTTCTCTCAGATTTTAATTTAGAAAAACAAGCGGCGTTAAGATATGTCATTCAACACGGAATATCGAAAGCAAGCGGAAAGCTAAAAATAGCTTAAACTTTGGAAAAAAACAAAGGAAATACTAATTAAAAAATCATTTAAACATAATTCAAAATGTACTTAGTCATTACAACAGCGTGGCTACGCCCGCGACGCAAATATTTAACATCCGCCGAGTTTCCCAGCACACATCCTCTCGTATGTTTTAACACTAATATGACGCATTGCACTCGTGTAGCTTTTTGTTATACTAAAAAATGAAGTTAATCCTTTTTTAATATTTTTGAGGCAGTTGTGGAACATCGTCTGAATATATACATGCTAGTAGTGGGTTCATTTCCTCGCGGTAGAAGCGCGGTGTTGAGTTCAGCCTTTCGCCATTTCTCGAAATTTGAGAGGAATATGGAGGAACGGAGTGTTTTTGGGGAAAAAACGAAAATATTTAATGGCTTTAAATGTTTTCATATATATTTTTATCATTCTATATGAAACAAGCTATACCGACAAAGGATCACTTAGATCCTTAGAGACTGTTTCGTAAAATCGGGTAATGTTTGATGACATGGAGTTTACGAGTTGTGCCCCTGCACCACGACAGCCTCAATATAATTATGTACCTACATATATTTAACAATATTAGCTTCACGCAGTTCCTCGCGGACAGACATTCGATTACCATTCGAGGGAATGATAAATTTACTTTTCCTTGCTCTGGTACGAACACAACGCGCGGTGTTGAGTTCAACCACATAACACGCGATGTACCAAAAATTCAGCGAAGTGTGAAAAACATAGTGTTTCAGCACTAGGATCTATCTACATATTCTGGTATATGTGGAATACAACGTGAATGAATGAATATACAATATCTTTAAAAGAACAAACTAAAGTCAGTCATAATTGTCATTACGTCTAATACGACATTATTTATGGACTCGGTGTGCGGCAAGCCTTATCTTTTGTTGTCACTTCTATTAAATATGTCACCTGAATTAATTAACATGAAGATGGATTTGTATTTAATTGAATAGAAATTATACAACGGCAGGGACGGGAATAAAATTTGATCTACTTAGTATTTCACATAATAAGAGAGCGTTAGGGGGCAACGTCATATACTCGTACTCGTATAAATATAATCATTGATCCCTAAGTGGGAACCGAACCTACAACCATCGTGTATCGTTAGATACTTGATTGCACAATGTCGTCATTAACATTTAGTTATCAACTATATTATTTATTATTTAGGTTGTATATCGCATATATCGAAACAGGCAAAGGCAACCTAGTTACTACACTCCGTTCCCCACTTTTCCCTAAATTTTCAAGAAATGAAAAAGATCACTCCCCCAAATAGTAATCGAATCCACTTTTGTGCCGTTTACAGTCATACGTTATGCCGCTACGCCACAACGGTCTCAACAAAGATTGAAATTTCAATACTTTTTTTAGTCAACCGCCCAATAAGGATAGATTAAAGTTCATTACAAACGTACATATGTTTTATATTATTACAGGTATAAGAAGCATTAGTCACAAAGCCCCCAATTAAGTTATTTTTACCATTACCATATAAGTATAGTTGTATAATGAAGTATACTAATCAATAATTTTGTGGACACGTGACTCAATGAGCTGAACTAGTTAACGCACGCTATTTCTTTTGCTTCTAAAATAAAGAAGAAAAATATAGTTAATGCTATATTAGTTGTAAAAAAAAAGGAAGCGCTGTGATGAGTTCCACCACCCCACGCGAAATGCCTCAAGAATTCGACGGAAAGTGGGGAACGGAAGTATCTTAATGGGGACGGAGTGCCTTAACACTTGGTTCCGTTTCTGCCTACTCTGACATGAACATCCAGGAAACACCGAAAAGACTTCCAAAAAAAAAAAAGTTTATATTTTTTCTTTTCCATTTCAGTTACTAGTATTAGGGCAGATATAATGTAACTCCACCTTACCTAATTAGTACTAACTTTTGATGAACTAAATCGCTGAATCGATGTTTATGTATTTTACGATTTTGTGTAATTTTATTGGATATTATTCTGAAATTTATTTATAACTAAGTAAGAAGAAAAAGTTCAGCGTTGAGTTCCGCGTCTCTAAGCGCAATGTCTCTGTAATTAAACAGTGCGGAACGGAGTGTCTTTAGTTCTCTCTATCTACCCAATATACGCAAGAACTGCGGGAAGTTAAAAAGAAATTTTGTATACTCCACCTATTTTTTCATATACACAATTAAAAAAGCATTGTCTACGTCTTCTTGTATAACAAACGTTACAACTTAAATCGAACCTATAACCTCTTTCACATTGCATACAACATTTTCTCCTAAATATCAAAATACTGATAACATTAAACATATTACCAACACAATAACAAGGGTACAGAAGTATTTATTTGATTTATAAAAAAGAGTAATTTAAACGTGTGCCTTTTCGCGTGACACGCCCACGCCGCCTACACACGGCCTAACAATGTCCAAAAAAACCAGTCAAGTACGAGTTGGAACCGCGCACCGAGGGTTCTGTTACAATTTCTTGATTTTAGGTTAACTTGAAGGATAATTTATTAATGTTAATAAAAAAGAAAAAAAAACTTAAATTTGTATGAACTCATTTTGTATGAAATAAACTACGAATATAAGTTACCATTTTTTTCTGTAATTAGTCTATAGATTTCCAAATTTTATCATTCCAGATCAACAGCCAACATCCTATAGGTTTTGGTTACGCTACGAAGTTCATACTATATAGGACATGAACGGCCTAATGTTTTAATGTGTTCACTTAAAAGTTTGTTCTTTTTTCTGTGCTCCAAGGGACTGTATCTTAGTATTATAAAATACGTGACATCTCGTGTTCTTAATCGAAAAATCGAAAAAATAGTCTTTCCACATGAACAGGCAGACAGACAACAAAGTAATCCTATAAAGATTCCGTTTTTTCTTTTGAACTACGCAACCCAAAAAAACTTGTTCTTAATACACGAACGAACGTACAGTTGCATTATTTAATTTGTGGGCAATGAATAAGGATATTTTTTATAACTTTCATATACAAGACAAGACAGAATAAAAAATTGTCCCAATGTTTACTTTTGAAATCAACTTTTACTTTGCTACGTTTCGTAATAATAAAATGTAGGTACTAAATGCATTATTCATGTGTATATTAAAATATTTTTAATATGTTTTATAATATTTTAAGACATAATACTCCGGCTCTTAAGATTATGCATTACATGCATTAAGATTTCATAAAGAAAATACATGTATTTTAAAATAATTCGATTGAGTACATCTCTTCTTATCAATTTAACATTTTATATGAACTTTGGGTAACGTAACTTTATACAAATCTTCTTACTCAATGAAAAAGCAGTAGAATGAAGAAGAGAAAGAAACTAAATAGCATTACCATTCTACGTGTGGGCGCTCATCGCGTTGAAGAGTGAGGAGCTCAGAGCACTGTTTGGAACTTATTTTATTCAAACAGCACCATTAAATGAAAATAAATACGTCCTAGAAATTAGCTGATCTTAGTTCTAGATAGGCCCGTTTGACAAATATTTCAAATTGGACACTATTTTCCTTTTACTTAAAAAAAATCACAGAACTTTCGTATTAAACCTAATTTTCACATATCAATCAGTACAGTGTCTGATTGTAAACGTGACGATTGTGACTGCAAATTCTTCTCAGAGAAATGAATGATTATTTTTTTCCTTTTAGTAGTAAGGCAAAGCGTGGCGTTAAGTTCCGCCATTCAACACGCAATGTCTCGAAAAAAAGAACTAATAATAAAAAATCAGAATTGTTTTCCTTTCACGTATATTCTTTTACAATTTCTATATTAAACCTAATTTCGTCATACAAACAAACAAGACCTAGCAATATAGCGCTGGAACATTTAACGCGTGCACATAATTACGTGTATTATGACAGTACAATAAGCGACGACACGCCGACAGCTGTTCCTGCGTCGCGATAACATCGAACGTTGTAGCTTTATCTCATTGTACTTGTAGTGTAGCAGATACGAATCATTGGATAAATCATTTTAAACGTTCAAATAAGTTCAAAATGTGTGTTTTTTTTTTGTGTAATATGAGGGCGGACTATGACAGCGCGGTTGTAAACACGATGGTTGTGTCAAAGCATGGTGTTGAGTTTCGCCACTCAATACATAATGTATTGAATTTTAGTGAAAAGCAGAGAAAGGAGAGCCTCGACACTCGCGTTAACTACGCATTTATTTATAAGTGCCTGAAATGATTACTTTATTTAATCTAAGAAGTAGTCAAGGTAATAAAAAAAGTTATAACCTATGTAGTACTAAGCATAATATGGTCTAGTAATATCTTCTTCTTCTTCTTCTTCTTCTTCATCCTGGCATTAATCCCGGCTATTGCCAGGGTCTGCCTTCCTACACAACCTACTCCACTTTGCACGATCTTTTGCATAGATAGAATATGGTATAGAATATGGACTAGTAATATAACAATAATAAAATAATAATAAATACCTTTATTATCACGAAAGAAAAAGAAAAAATACGTGGCAATATAAGTAATAAGCAATCGTATAAATTGCTTAATATATAATAACAGTATAATAAAAAGTAGATTTAAAATGCATTTTAACAAAAAAACCATCTCCCAAGTAGGGGAGAGCGGGGCTAAAAGTTACCGAGGTAAGTTGTTCCGATGGAAATAATTTCGCGGAGAAAAGTGATAGGAATATTTAGTAAACATATAGTGAAATGCAATGTGATAGCGCACCTATGGCCAGCATATTGAACAATCCAGTGGCACCCGAAACCAATGGAATAGCACACGGGTGTCGTTGGTGCACGATTGTAAATATTTTTGCATTTCATATTTTTGGTCTATCTCACAAATTTTAACGATTAGCCTCGAGTATGTTAGTGTTTTTTTTACATTATATTACCTACTATTTCGGAACACTATTTGTAAATTATTTATGTTTTCTATATCTTATTTGTATTTAATTTTTTTTCAACACGTGTTTTTGGGGCTAGATGTTCCCTTTGTTTGGGGCATGTTGTGACCTATTGTTGTGACGAAAAACTTTCGCCAATTCATTTGTACCAATAATGGGATGTAAATATTGTAATTTTTCATACTAAAAAATATTGCAATTTAGTAACATGCGGACTTATGCTCGGAAATCAACTCGAGGTTATGTGCCATATGAGTTGATGCAAAAAGCAGCGGATGTAGTTTTCAAAGATTGCAGGAATAAGATAAAAACTGTTACCAAAGAATTACATATACATATTAAGTGCAAAAACCTAAAGGTATAAATTTTTTGTTTATTATTTTGGTTTAACAAAATCAAAATAAGTTTTATTTTATGTAAAATTATCTTTTACTTTTTACTTCCGTTGTTTTTCGGCTCGGTTTTTTTTTCAAAATTAATTCTTTCACGATTTTAAGTGATAAGTGACCTTAAAAGGATACTTCTTAAACGAGTGTTGGTTGTGGTGGTAGTGGTTGTTAACGAGTGGCATCTGTTGTGATATATAAAACTTGACTCAATTAGGTATTATTTTTGTGGAAACTAACATTTTGGTATATTAACAAGAAAATACATAAAAAATATTCGGGCTAATTGGGAACCTCTCTTTTTTTGAAGTCGGTTGAAAATGAAAACTTCTTTTTTTAAGGTTGGTTGAAAAGAAATGCAACGATGGGGAATCTTACTTCTGATAATAATTTTAACAAAGTTTTCCCTTGAAGCTATTCCAGTATAAGCAATATTTACCAAAATAAAAACAAATTTTCTCAATTTTGACCGGATTTTATAATCAGAACCTAACCAAACTTTTATCAAACTATCCTTGAAGTGTATTCTTTCAAATAAGAAAAGAATCATTAGAATCGGTTGGCGTGATATTGAGTTATTCGTCATTTTGTCGCACACGTACCAATACAAATTTAATACTTATGTGATTTTCTCATAGACAAAATTGTCAAAAATAGACCAAAAAAAAATTGGTTCCCACATGGGAAGCACTACCTTTCAAATAAAAAAAAAATCATCAAAATCGGTTCACCTAATCAAAAGTTATGAAGTAACATACATAAAAAAAAGAAACAGTCGAATTGATAATCTTCTTTTCTTACAGAAGTCGGTTAAAAAAGATTTGTTTTTGCGCCTGGTAATTATTACGATACTGTTGATTATTTCTTAAATAAACAGGCTTTTTTCGATTATTCATTGTTTTTTATTTTGCAAATAATAGCTTTAAAAATATGGTAACAATTTACCCCGGTCTGTTAACAACTTGCCCCAAGTCGGGGTAAGTTGTTACTTTCCGACTTCAGTCATAAAAAAATTCATAATAAAAAGTCTTACAAAGAATACCCCAAATTACTGTTTTAATTGCAAGTCTAGATATGTAAGTTTAATTTGATTATATTGTATAAATACTAAAATCAAGTATTCGTAGCAATATTTGAGGTTAAAAAAAAATCAGAACTTTTGGCCCCGCTCTCCCCTACCTATCGCCTTTGACCCAGAAGGGATGACATTTAATTTGCAGTACCGCTATAAATCATTTTGAGTCGTGATGATTCAGCGGTCGGTCAAGGATAAACTCTACTTGAGAGCTGTGAGAATTTACACTGATTTTTAAGTGAACTAGTAATTCTGACAGAAAATTGTATTTTTATAATGTCACCCATTTTTTAGTTGTAAATTGTCACACACTCCACCCAAATATATTTAATTTTATTCCACTTAACACGCAATGGTTTTATTCCACTTAACACGAATGACGCAATGATTTGATTTGATTTTCACGCTGTAACTGTAGACTGTAGGCAGGGTAGAAATCTAGAGCCAAGACACGCTGCTAGTGACCCACTTTCCGCCCAATTTTCTAGAATTGCGGACCACTACCACTACTGCGACACTACATATTTAAGGTATGAAGAGTATATAAATCGTATATCAATTTTTTTTCTAAATAAGTGCAGTAAATAACTTTAATTGAAATTACTTAAAAAAAGTTAATACAAAACGCATACCAATTTTTCCTAACCCTAAGAACTTAGTTTCATTCTTTCCCACATATCAATAGTGTTAAATAATGAACAAATGTTAACTTGTTACATAGTTAAAGTTAAAAGTGCTAACTGCTTAAGACCGGCGCTAAATGATTGTATCACTAAATATCCTTTGTAGGGTATAAAACAATTACACCTCGTTCAAAAGTTTCGCTCAGTTAGGTTAAATTGGCTGGGAACCTTCGTTACGGAGGAAGGTATTTTTTTGAATATTGTTTTATTTTTCACTTTTTTATTTCACACATTTTTTTAGTTTCATGCAGTATATCTCATAACAGGGTCGGTAATCAACCTACTGTGAAGGTACTCCTTAATTGACTTCGGGCCTGAAACTCAACGTCGCGCGTTGCTGTAAATATATCTCAAATATTAATAATTATAATTATTATTAATAAATTAAAATCTCTTTTAATAATCTCCACAGTGGGCATCGAACTCACTCGCCTTGAAATCAAATGATCAATCACTAAACATAGATAAGTCAATCCGTCCGATACTACACGCACATTTAAACTTTAATTTTTTTTGGCAAAAATTATTGTGACAATTTGATACATTGTATCTGATGTGACAACCATTTTTTATTATAACTTTTTTGCAATGTAGCCAAAAATTACTGATGCGACCCCACAATTATTTTCAAGACAGAATTCAACGATGCGACCATAATACGCCAATATTTTTTTTGTATTTCACTCCATATAGCTCGGCAAGCCGAGAGAATCTAGTGTCAGGACATTCCGTTCTCCATTTTGTACATTGAGTGACGTAACTCAACACTATAAAAATGTTTGCAAAGTCATTACATAATCACCAAATTTATCGTTTTTTTATTATATTTTTTACCAAACACTGACGTAAGTGATAACAAATATTTTACACCGATTGGTGGCTTTACTAATTATTGTATGTACGCTTAGTGGGCGGGGCCTGGGAACTACATATGTATGTATTGGTAAATCATTTGTATGAGAATTTTGTTTGAAAAGCATTGTTGAAGGAATCCATTACCGCAAAAGGTGTCATTTTTAACAATCTATTATATTTTTAGTAATTTTATTATATTATCAGGAATAGAAAAAGAATATTTTTTAGAAAATGTATTGAAATTTGTACGTAACGGGACACCGTCCAAGACGTACAGGTTTTAATAAATATTTTAATTTCCTTAGTGTGAAAAAACACTTTAAAATATTGTTTTAAATAATATTGTTTTATAGGAAGTGCAAAATTCGAAATACGAGTAGGTCAAGATTAGATAAGATTTACCTTTAAATTCGCAACTTTGCTACATCGTCTACCATTATTTAAGTCGTTATGTCAATATTGACCATATGAGTGAAAACCGTTGACGCATGTGAAGTCATGTACAATTGTACAGGTCACCTAAATAGCTAATGTTTAAGTTTCTCCTTTCTTCCTGCACATCAACGTCGACAGAGGAAACCAAATGAAAATATTTAAATCAGCTACCTCTTTAGCTTCACGCTGGATCTCACACATAGCAGGGTAGGCAGAGGGAATGTGGGAACCTAGTGTGTTATTATTAAGATATTTCTTTTTTGTGTTACTTATTACTTATTTTTTTATATTAAACAGATAAATAAATAGATTTTTAGGAATTTATAACAATTATAATTTAAAATATCCTCATCAAACCTGAGCATATCACCCACTAAAACTTATATTAAGATTCAATCTTAGCATTACGTGACACAAAAGTAAACAGAATGAGTCAATAAGATAAAATGCATCGTATTACAGCTTCCTAGTACTGTACAAGGTTCTAAGATTGCCTCAAAATATGGCAACTAAGTGCTATCAATTGTTCGCGTATAATACCCAGCAATTTATTGTGCAAAGCCCGTTCTTTTGTCAACTATTCAATTATTGCGGTGTGCTTAAAGTGGTGGTCGCCGTGTCGTAATAGGAAAGCCTGATCGTAAATTCGATGGTTGTGGGTTCGATTCAAACTTACGACACAAATTATTTTAATTTTGCTGCTCTGGCGGATTAAAGCACGGCATTGGTTTTTGGGTGAAGAGCTGAAAAACTATCATTTATTTTAAAGTAGGTACATGTCATATTTAATTTTGAATAATAGGAACTTTTCTTTGTTTTAATGTAATATTAGTTTCAGCGCAAACGTAATCAAATTGCAGCATTGAGTTACAATCTTTATCATGAACAGGGAGTCTATAAAGGAATGTCTAAAAATGAACTAATGGGGTCTGGATAAGTCTTTATCATCCCGAAAAAAAATATGTGAGTTACTTAAATTATATAATCTTTTTTCCTGAAAAGAATGGGGTATCCACTATCAAGAAGAAAATGGAGAAGGGAGCGCCAAATGTACAATCTCTGCATACCTCTTTCGAGTCGTCCATGGCCATCAAGCTCCTGGGGGGTCCTTAAGCCTTATACGTGACTTCCTCCAATATCATTGATACTGTGTTCTCAAAAGTCCAGAGATCACCCCCTGCCTCTCTTACCAATGGTTCTTGCTTCATAAAACTTTTTTGTTATTCATTCATCACTCATTCTCGCGATGTGGCCAAACCACTTGAGCACGTTCTCCGACATTCTCACCGTGACGTCCTCACTAGTAAGAAAAAATTAAAATATTTTTTCCTGAAACACGAATGCTATATGTATGTGCTTCATTAAAATCGGTATAATCATGAAACTGCGGGGGTCCATCCGCTCAATCCGTGAAATACTTCACACCACATGTTCGTGAATTTGTAAATTAATTATACTAATTAACTACTTGTTGATTCGGTTCTATTTGGATATATTAACCTAACAGTTTTCTTTAGAATAGTTATAAGTTCGAAAGCTGTTATAAACTCTCAGATGCTACTGTCAGAACTGATATAGGACTGTTTATATAATTGAAGAGTTGGAGTTTGGATTTGGTGGAGTTTCGCCACTCAACATGAAAAATTTATATAGCAGAGCAAGAAGAGAAGATAATACGCTCTCCACTTTCTGCCCGAATTTTCAATATTTTCAAAACACAGCGTCACGTTTTATCTACCAGAGTGAAAAATATACAATCGAAAAAAGAAAAATAAATATAAAAACTAAATACAAAAACTAAGAACAGCTATCTTAACAATTACTGTCACTAGTTTTTCAAGCCAATAATGCCAATATATAGAAAATTCAAAGGACGTTGTTTAACAAACACTTAACGACTTTGCGAGAAGCCTGATGGCTCTCCCGCTGGGTAGCGTCGTTTAGTACAAATTTTTAATTGGTAATTTTTGTTTTTTGCTCTGAATGCCTACTCTGAGTTATGTAAGCAGAACGTATTTAATATAATACTAGGTATATATCCTGCCTTCAAGGAATTTAACTGTCTGTTCTATGGGGATGGGTGTGAAAATAAAAATATATACATAAAAAACCGCCCATCCATCCATGTCCATCAACTTCTTGTATATAGAGACTAGCTGTGTACACAATCGACATTTTTACGAGTTGTTTTTCCCCCAGATATTTACAATGTTGACAGAATTAAAACTTGTTCTGTTCTTTTTGGTTCGTCTTCGAGCAGACAATTCATCACGTATGTATATTTTGGAGCATCAATTACAAGGGTACTTTGTTTCAAAGAGCTCTTGTGAAATGTCATTTTTTGTGTGATGTTTAATAATGTCCAATTGTTAACTAAAATGGCTAAGTTTATTGGATTTTTTTAGCTTTTCTCAGTACCCATCATATAGCAGGGTATCATATAGGCAATCCGTGGAACCTAGCGTTCCTAGCGTGGAACCAATCGCCCAATTTTAGTGACTTTGGGAGTTATGTGGCAGAACTCAACGCTGCGATATGTCTTGTTATAGAGCCTGAGAGATAAAAAAATATTCGTTGCACCCGAGTGGGAGTTAGAAGTAAGTAGTACAGTCAAAAAAAAAGTTCTTAAGTAGATCCATATTAAAAGTCATGGGAAACAACCACTATAAAATAATAAAATCAGTAGCTAGGGGGCGATCTGGAGAAAAATTTCAATAAGCCTTTTTATCAGTGACGAACAATGCATTGCGGAGGGCTAACGACGCAATTAAGTCTCGAACATTTTTGCCAACAAAAATGTATTGAACTTATGGCTTTTGCATATTTATATGCACGATTCCGTCCCAACTGGATAATAGCCTATTGAAGATAGAATATAAATATATTATTCTTCAGATACAGCATACATTGTCCATACAAAACCTAAAATTTAAATTTTATTTGAGCTTTCAAATAAATAAATACAGACATTATCGTTAACATTAGCAAGGAAATGATGGTTATATACATTTATAAATGTATAATTGACAATCTTACATTATGAATGTGTGTGCTTATATATTTTGACGTTTCTATAAAAAATATGGTTGTGTCAGATTTATAACTTCAATGTGACGCCACCCTCGGTTTGTTATTTCAAAGAAATTAATTGAAAATTTTAATAAGGATTTTTTTATTTTAGTTTTTTAGTTTCATTTTAGAAGGGATTCAGGTAACCTAGCGTTAAGACACTCCATTGTCAATTTTTGTCTGTCTGAATAGAGTATTATGCTTGGCCAAGAAGTAGTAGTAATTGTAAGAATTAAAAAGCCATAGAATAAAAATTAAATAGTAAACTATCCATTCAGTTAATTAATTATATCAATCATAGTATTTGCGCCCTATTTAATAAATTAAAAAGTAAGCTTATCAGTTCGTTATAACGAGAGCTTTACGTAAACTATATAGAAACAACGACATTACCGTTTCAGACACAGTGTAATACTGAAACAGAACTTTTAAGATTAAAAATAGGTTCCTTTATCCATATTGTGATTTTTAAAATCTTTAACTTTAAGACGAAAAATGCAAGGTTACGTATTTTCTCGTTTCCATAGGGCCTTCGCGAAATCCTCCATTAGTGCTTCCTTACACTCCTTTACCCACCTACCTACCGTTCCCTACCTGCTAGATCTGAGCTTTTCGAGTCCAGTGGTTTTTTTAGTGCTTGTCTGTCCGTCACGAAAAAAAATCATAAATACTAATTGAATATTCATTAATATTTCGATGCATATTTTACACACACATTATGAAACAACCATTCTAATGAAAAACACAATTGTGTTGTTATACTGGTTAACAAAACACAATGGTAAAGAAACAAATATTAATACTAGTATTAATCGATCGAATCATGTATATTAACCTACTCTGTAACAACAAGCTTTAATAAGCTCTGTCAGGAGAAAGTTCAGATATATGTGGTACCCATCTTTATGTAAGGTTGGGGTAATTTATGTACTGACATACGTCACGCCCTGTCTCGTCGTCGTAAGTTACAACCAATTAACATCCCACTGCTGGACAAAAAATGTTTTATTATATTGAATCAGTATTTTCTACAAGATTATTAAAAACCCTGAACTTAACCACTAAATTCGCTTTCGCACTAAAAAACGTATTTCTACGCATTGCATTGTAGGAAGAGAGTCCATTTTCAAAATTTTTAGTTCAAATTTTAGTTTTCCACCTTCCACTCAAATTCGAGACATTGCGTGATAAAAAAAGTTATAAAAATAATAGATAATAAATTAAAATTTAATTTGTGATTTCTGACTGATAAAAGAAATGTTAAATATAATTTCAAGTGTTTTTTGTGTATTTATAATTTTTTGTAAAATACCCAAGACATGCTTAAAAGTTAAAAATTAAAATAAAGATTTTAACTCCATTTCATTAATTGAATTGTAATTTAATCTTTTGCTTATTAAGCTTTATCTAGGCAAAGTACTACGAATACTAGTGTAACGACAGATTTGCTACACCTTTAAGATCAAAATGGCGATTCATTATATTTATTATTCATATAATAATGACAACATTATACAGCAGAGTAGGCAGACAAAATTCAGTGTAAAGATACTTCGTTTTATACTTTGCGCCCGAAATTGGAAACTTGGGTGTTGAGTTGTGGAACTCAGTCAATTAAGTTAGTTCAAAAGCCATAAAGTATTCATTAACTCTATAACGTAAATTACCTTACCACCATAAAATAAAATGAAGCAATAGGTAGGTACATGAATCTATCTACCTACTTACATACATAAAATTTTTCATTATTGACTGACTGACATACAACCAAATATTTTTTCCTAGGGAAGTATACTAGGGAAAGGAGAATTTGTATCAATGAGAACAGTGTTTTAAGACTAAGTTTTTTCCTTATTTTGCCTTGCAAAATTATGAGTAATATCATAAAAACAAAAAAAAAAGGTTGAAGCATCTGAAGTATAATGTATCTTTGAAATCTATGCTGTCATCTTCTTATTTCGAAGAAATTCTAATCCGTGAGTAACTTGATATAGGTTGATGTAATTTGTTTAAATATCATATTAGATTAGCTGACACAAATTAGGAACGTGTGCTGTTCATACAATGCTATCTATTTACAAGTATAAAATTGTAACACTAGGTTCCCTCCGCCTACCGTGCTTTTACGGGATAGATCGTGATGCTATAAAAATATAATTAAAATACAGCAGCTTCTCCTTTATTTTTCCGCCTACGGGAGGCAGAAAAACACAAAACGCTAAAACACTCCGAGTTTTAACTCACGTAACAATGCCATGTCAGTTCACTAATTACGCCGACAAAATCTCAAGGAATTTCAGCGAGATACATTAAAAATCAATTACATTATCCGGTTGCAGCTTAAAATCATTATTTTCTGTACAAAAATTGCATGAAATATCAAGATTTCATTGTGGTAAGCAAAATTCGGGTTGTTAAGGGACGTTCAGATAGAGAGAGATATACCTGTAATTAATTACTTAAGAAAAAAAATGTATAAGGTGCTGACTAGTAAGTTGGTAAAAAAAGTCAAATATAACATCACGCTGTTTCCCGCATAAACATTAATTTTTTTTTGATTTGCAACGACTTCTATACCGTTGAAAGAATTATTAAGGAATTTATCTAGTTAATTATAATGAAAACAAAAACTTAATTTGCAAATACCATTTTAGTTATAATGATATAATTCAACGACCTTATACGTCAAAAAGTGTCCAGCTGTGTGTATGTCACAGAAATACATATAGGTATATACACTATATAGGTACATACATTCGAAAAACATTCCCTTGCATCTGATGCAATTTATTAAAAAAAACATCAAATATTTAAAGCCATGAGTGGATTTTTTACCTACATGAAGTTGTTGTTCGTTCGTTCGTTCCTCGTTCCTCACTCGGAGAAATTATTTTTTTAGCTTCACACAGCATCCCGCACATATCACGGTAGTTAAGACACTCCGTTCAAATTAAGGCACTTTCGTTTCCGACTTTCCGGTGAACTTGTTAGCAGAGCGAGGAAATCAGAATATTACATTTTCCGACTGGGAATCGAACCCACACGCTTGTGCCCCTGCACCACGATGGGTTAAGAGGAATGATCATTTTTACTAAAGGTCCTGGGGTAATTAAACAACGTGGATTTTGGTTCCGTCACATAATACGTCTTAGCCCTAAAACGTAATGTCTTAACGCTACATTTTATCTTATTATCCCAAAAAAAAGAATAAAATATGAGAATCGCGCCCAGTAAGCACACATCCTTATTTACCGCCGCGCCGCAAATCATGGGGGTTTCTAAGAAAGCGCTGATATAAATGTTTAATCTTTTTATGGGTCTTTCTCTTTAAATCTCGTGTGTATTATATGTTCATTACTCCATACAATTTACGCTGAAAGCTTTAATTGATTAAGATGATTTATTCGAAAATTCCACTTTTTTATTAATTTAAGATTTATAAGAAAGTTTAAAGGTAAAATATTGTCTCGAGGAGGAATTTATCAGAAATAAATCATACATCTGAATGGATGTTATAAGACTGCGTTGTGTTCCGCCCTCACACAATGTTTTCAATAAAGGCAGAGAAAGGAGAAGTGTTTTGACACTAATTCTCTTTGGCTATCCGCGGCCTTTTTCTGTTTATTTTCACATTCCACTTTACAGTGATTTAAGATGATTCATTCGTAAACAAGCATTTTCACGTTTTTTTTTCATTTCAGCATAGCAGAGAAAACAGAAAAAAGTTTATTCGTTAAGCTCGACAGTTGTAAGTTCAATTCCCGCTCGTTAGAATTAATTATCGAGGTTATAGTGGCGCAAAGGTACAAGCATGTGACTATAAACCTAGTGTTAAGGCACCTTGTTTCCCACTTACCGTCCAGTTTTGGAGACAATGCATGTTAAGTGACTGAACTCAACGCCACGCTTTTTATCTTATTACCTGAGCAAGGAAATGACAATAACGAATTCCCCTAACTGTGGATCGAATCCACAACCGGCGCGTTTGCAATTATCCGCTGTGCTGCCTTTGAACGGTCGCAGCATAACAATCTAAACAAGAATTTTAAACATGTATGAAACTTGTATTCATATCCGTACAAAGTCGCATCCGGCGACTAGTTTTAAACAAAATAACATTTAAAATACTTACGCCAAGTTACAAAATAGTAAAATGTAATAAAATTAAAATTCTCCGCGCAAGAATCTAGATCGTATACACTACGGACTTCCTTTTAACGCACCCGCTGGACTCTATGCATGCCGGCTCACAAAAAAAAACACTACTTTTCATTTAAAAAGCACTCTTTTCTCCTAAACTTAAGGCTTGAAATGTATTGGCAATTTTTCCTTTAGGTGACGGAAACGGCGCGGCCTCGAAGTGGTGTGTGGTATAAAGTTATATCCACATGTTGATATTAGTTTCAGTTTCATAATATTTTACTTGAGCCCGTCGTGGCACAGTGATACAGTGTTTAATTGTAAAGATGTTTGTGAGTTCGATTACCACTCAGAGAATGATTATATTTAAATTAATTTCATTTTCCTGCTATGAGAGATTAAGGTTGAGTCATGAGTGACTAGAAACGCAACGCACGCAACGACTAGAACATTGAGAAACGGTTTCCTCTGCTTTTCCTGCTATATACAGATTACTCGCTGCTGTCGTGACCCATCGTCTGACTTATTTACGTACGGCAGTTATGAGTTCGATTTCCATTCGGTGGAATGAATTATTGTAATTTTGCCGCTCTAGTAACAAAACAAAAAGAGGCGTTGAGTTTAGCCACTCAACACGTAAAATGTAGAATGTTTGACGAAAAGTCGGAATGGAGAGTTTTAGCACTAGGTTCCTTCTACCTTCTAACTTCTTGTTATATGCGGGATATAGCATAAGCTAAAAAAATCTAACTCGCTACACTCGATAACTTGGGCAATATTAGCACGCGCCGGGAAGCGAAGGCGCGGCTATCGGCCGACTGGTCTAGTTATCGAAATCCATCCGGCTCACTGGGGTCATCGAGGAGTATAAAGTTCTTGGAAAACTCTATTTGATATAAGTACACGCATTGCGTAAATTACTACGAAAGTTAGGATATTTCATATATTTAGTTGCAATCTTTTAAAGTTAACTACATATCTTTCATAGAATTACGATATTGAAAAATTAAAGCATATCTTTAATACTTATTTGAAAATGTTTTAAATAAGATACTTTTAACGACTACTTTCCTACTTTCTCCAACTAGGAATATACACATAATACAATAATAGGGACACAGAAAATAAGGACAAGTAGGTACAGCTTACAGGTATAGGGAACCTGGGAAACTAGTGTAAAAACACCCCATTACCATTAAGACACATCCTTACCTCAATGCCTGCCTGTCCGCCGAATTCTGGAGGAATTGTGTGTCGAGCGGAGGAACTTAACTCCGTGAAAAAAGCTGTACGATATAAAAAATGGTTTCAAAATAGAAATAGAAAGGTACTTGGTGTCGTAACACTAACTTCCCTTTCTCCTCTCGTAAAATAATAAAAACCGTATACCTATAAATATGTATTACACAATATTATTACAGTCAGGAAGCCAAGTTGAACAATATTTAATACTGTCAGCGACATTAAAATTCATGCAAAACGCACTGGCGCTGGCGGTCGGTAGCCCAGTTACGGACGGACAGATGAACATGTTTATGAACTTTCTGCAACATGTCCGGTTTTTGGGTTGTGAGAAGAATACGAAGTTGGTTATTTAGTAGCGTAGGGCTCGCCTAGGTGGATACGATATGAGAATTTCTATTGCTTTTATCTACCAATTTCTAGAAACGAGAGTTGACTTTTATTACGAATAATGTGAAATGTGAATAATTGTATGTTTTTGAATTTTGTAGAAATTTTATTTGGAATATGAAATGAAACATTTATTTAAATTTGTATCTTTATTTCTTCGCTTTAGTGTTGAGAAAAAGGGCGGTGTTCCGCCACTCAACATACAATGTCTCCAGACTTCGGCGAAAAATGGGAAATGGAGTGCAAGAACGATAGGTTCCCTCTGCCTACCTCCTGCGTTTATAAGTAGTAGTGAAATTTTGTATGTCCATGTATATAGTAATAGCTGTATACTCTCTATATACAATAACCATTTATTAATAACAATTATAAATTCAAATCTAAAATAAGCGGATAACAAATTATATGAACACAAGACAATTTAGCTTAATTATTTTATTGAAACCGACGGTAATTGAGACGTAAATAATATTATTTTCCACACCTATTCATAGTTTAGACAAGGACAGCTATATCTTATCGATATATATTAGAAAGAGATAAAATCATTTCTCTTTTATCTACTTAAATCAACACTTTGGAACTCAGGATCAATGTGTCATAAGGGACGAGTAATGTTAAACATATAATTTGAGCTCTTATGTTAGGCACATAAGGCTTAAAATAGAGTGTAATAACATTTGTAAAGAGAAATCAAGTGTATTTCAAAACTAAGCAATAAACGCTGCGCATACGCGTAGATCTAAATTCTAAGATATAATCCATATCTTGGCACAAGTTAAAGACCATAATATGAATTATATACTTCGCAATTTTAATACAATAAAAGGTTTTAAATAATAGAGCACATGCGTGCGACCGTTGTGGGTTCGATTCCCACTCGAAGGAATGAAATATTTAATATTTAAATTTCTTGATTTGGTAAAGTAGCAAAGCGCAGCGTTGAATTCCGCCACACAATATGCAATACGTCAAGAATTCGGCGGTGAGTGAGAATCTGGACCTTAATGGCACTGTGTCGTAACACTAAGTTCCCAGGTTCCCTCTTCTTATCCTGAAATATGCAAAGGGGATACAGCGTGAAGCGTATAAGCGTATAATAATAATATTGAAATGGTTTATTGTGTAATTTCATAATAGTACATAATATATATTTTTAGTCACAGTGATTTTCTACGTAAATTAGTGTCTTTTTATTATATTTCAGTACATTTATGAGCACTTCACTGTATTCGGTTGTTTTGCCCTTCACCGACCGGTTGGTGATGACGACACACAACGGTAGTTCAACCCAGTGGAGTCGATGCGTTATTTTAAACATGTTTTGTCACCTAGCTTTATTTGTATTTAGCTTTTGAAAAAATCAATTGCTGTTGAAATATTGAAATAATCAATTTGCAAATGCGGCGTTAAATTACGATGTACGTAAATTTAATATAATTTATTTTTATACAATGAAATACCTATAGGTAGATTTTTGCCAAAGCACAGTTAAAAATTAGGTAATTTTATGGTTTTATTTTGTTATTATAAAAAACAGGAAAAAAATTAAATATCTCTATATTTTTTTTTAATTTAAAGAAAGGGAAGGAAATGGTTTTTTTTAATTTTGTATGCGCCTGAACTCTCGCCATTTTGTAGATATTTTTTTCCGTCAAATAACAATTTAGATAATCTTGAAATCTCATATATCACAAGACAGATTTGCTAAAAGTCTAGCCAATCTTACATGCCATTCAAAAATTCCTTACCCATCTCCTAGAAAATTGATGCATAAATTAATTCATTAAACACTATAAGGTCACACAAACATCTTTCGCTATAACTACCACCATATTTATATTACCCTAAATAGATTAAAACGCATACTTGTGCCTTTTAGTATATGCCATATGTAACATCATGGGGTTTAGTCGTTTTTAGTCTATACTATGCCATCTAATAGGCTTTGTTATGCCAATTTTAGTCAAAGAGTACTTTTAAAATATATTTTAAGTCATCGCCTTGGCTACAGAATTTTAAAGATGTGTGTAAAAATGTATGCCCTATTTGAAAACCAGGACGTGGTTATAGATGGTTTTACGAGAATTGCATTCATTATGTCTTAAAAGATAGTGTGATGTAAATTTCTTATCCTTTTCCGTTTGAAGTATTTCTGAATAGCTTTAGTTACTTGTTAGTGCATTACTAGTCCTATAATTTTTGTAATTAATATGAGAATAAAAATAAATAACTAATCCTTACCTGCAGCTTCGCACGCGCTTGTATAAATTTTTTTAGCTATGTTACAAAGATTTCTTGCCGAATATTTTTTTAGCTTCACGCTCCCCTAGTATAACAGCGAGAGACAACGAAGTACCAATCACTATGTTTTCTGCACACATTTCATTATATTAAACCAGTTTTGACACTAAAAAATATCTTCAATTGTTAATTTTATAAGCAAAACCATATCTATACAACCTCCGGCTTGCAATATCGAGCCACATAAAGGCACATCTGCCTGTGATAACACTGATTAATTACGAAGATGAATCTCAACGACGGCCGCGCTACCGTTATAACGAAAACACGCAAGATTAAACTGACACGGCTGACATACGAAATGACCTCGTGTGATAATACATTTTGCTGCAAAGCAATTTCGGAGACAAGGCAACGTGTTTGGAAGATCCTGGCTTTAATAAAAGTTCTTTGATTTTACGATTGTATTTTTTTAAATTTATATGAATGCCGTCATGGGTTCGATTCCCACTCAGGGAAATGGTTATATTTAATTTCTTTTTATTTCTCCACAACTAACACCTCCTCATTCTGGTAGGCACTAAAGCAGAGAAATGAGGCACAGCTGAAAAGTATCACGATATATATCATATGTATGACAATATGACGATCGAGTAAAGGTTAAATAAATTATCTTTTATACTATTCGAAAGAAAAAATCTACCATTATTAAAGTTCCAAGTTCGACAGAAGCAGTAATTATGAAAAAATAATGAGACGCACGCATTCATAATACGATGTTAATTTAAAATTATTATCATAATAATTAAAATATGTACGTTAGTTAGCGTTGTTTGTTTAACCTTCCTGCCTTCGTTATCTACTAAAATTATTCATATACTGCACCTTGCAGTGACCAATTAAATTAAGAAAAAAAAGGTGATATATTGCTGGTACTTAGAGCTAGCTTCATACTTACATATTATGTTAGCTAACATTGTTGCAAACGTTTAAGTTCAAACTATTATTACATTAAAAACTATTATCAAAACTCTCTTATTTTAAGTAAAGGTTAGATTAAAAAGAAGCAGAAATATATTTTTGTTTGCTACACTTTGTACCCAGCATATAGAGCGTAGGAATAGGGAACCTAGGGTTAAAACGCCTAATTCTGGAGAAGTCAATGCCACCCTTCGCCTTGTTATCAAAGCGAGGAAATGAAAACATTACCTTATATATTTCAATCCCCCGAATGGGAATCGAACCCGTCACGTCAATATAGTGTAGTGTAGTATATAGTGTGTAGTAGTGTATTTGTAGTAACGAAGTTTCATACAAACTTTCGACCCCAAAAACAACCCCTTAGAAGTAGAATATTGCAAATTCCCGTCTTAGCGAGCACTTACGTCCTATAAATAACTCCTATGCAAAATTTGAGATTCCTAGCACATGTAGTTTCTGAGATTTCGTGATGAGTGAGTGACCTTTCGATTTTATATATATAGATAAGATAAAAGGGATACAACGTGAAGCTGCTGTTTTTTTTTAAGAAAAAAGAGAGAGAGAGAGAGAAGAGAGATGCATCAACATAAAAAAAAACGATTGTATAATAAAAGTCCAATATCGCAACACATGGGTGTCGACATCAAACTGATTATGTGACACGTTATTGATGACGAGAGATCCTCGCGTGAATTATTTATGCAATTAACCGCGACAAGTACGCTTTTTACAGATACTGTTATTTTCTTATAAAAAATAACATATGTTCCAAGTTGTTTTGTAATATACTGTAAAATTATTACTGAATATTTTAGTTTATCTCGTAGATTGAATTAAGTAGCGACAAGATTTATTTTATTGTTGCAGTGTTAATAGTTTTAAAAAGCGATGGTCGTCAGTTTTAATCCTACTTAGGGATTTTTTAAATTAAAAATGTTAGTATGATGGCTAAATTAAATAAATAGCTTAGCTGTTGATATGTTTTATTTCCCCGAGTGGGAATTGAATCCACAATCGTCAAATTTACATGAATGAATAATACAGCTATTTATATAAATATATATAACTGAAACTCAATTAAATATCCTCCATTATATAAACTCCAAATTCAATTATATAAAGGTTATTAAATACATAAACTTAATAGGTTTAAAAATATATAGTATATTACTGTAATAATCATACTAAAACAAATTATTTAAAACAAAATTTAAATTTATAATTTTAAGCAAAACTTAAATATAAAAGTAAGTATAAAAAAACATTAACAACCATAGAACACAATATTCAAAAAAATCCCAGAAAAAGGGTGAAAGTAGAATTTCGATCTAAAAGTGCACCAATATGAAAAGTGGTAAATCTAATAGCAAAGGTTTGGAAACGGAAATTGAATTCGGCGCAACCATTGGCATACAGCCTTTGAGTATAAAAACAGTTACATTCCGCCTTCAAAAGCTATACGGGAATGGACATGATACGTTTATTTAACATACCTATGGGACATAAACGTCAGTGGTTTTTTTTAGCCTTATTTTTTTAAGTATTTCCTGTTGAGTGGCGGAACTTAACGCCTCGTTGCATTGACTAGCAGAATGAAGCCTCTTGACACTACGTTATCTCTATCTTCGATGCGGTACAGGAGGATGCTGTATGAGAAAAGGTGGGAAGCTGCTTTTTTATGTAGAAATTGAATTATACCACTAAGCAGATTTAGTTATCTCATTCCCTTTCCCTACTCCACAAAGTAAAAAAGTTACATGACGATAAGAACCCCTTAACGGCAAAAATCCTTGCGTCCCTTCCGTATTCCTAGAACCCGTTAAGTTCACTCTGATCTCGCTATCACGATAATCCGATGATGCGGATATTGCCATAAACAATATAAACATCGCCGTAAATTGCTCAAATGAACCGCGCTATATGATTTGAGGCGTAGAAATGGTTAAGCTACTAAAAACGTGGTTATAAGAAAGTATTCCCATATTTCACTTATAATTTGAGACGAATTTTTAATAAGTAACGCAAAAATACTAAAAGTTTTAAAAAACTTTTTAGTTCGTTTTTACTAAAATTAATAAAAAAAGATTTTTTTTTACAAAACTTATAAAAAGTTGAACGTAGCGGGATATGAAATCGTGGTTATCGTTTACCGTCCAAGGGGTCTGATTACCTGCTAAGACATACATTCTTCTAAAGCTAGAACGAGATGTTTATGTTGTTAACTATTTGTGTTACATGTTTTTATACATTTTTAAAAAACGTACAAAAACTTAAGTCAATTATTAATCTTGGCGTTTACACGCACACGCTTGCGCCTATGCACCACGACGGCCCCCAACGGACGCACGGCAATGTTTCGTGGCCAGGAAATCTATTAAGCCAGCCTCCACCCGCTACCACGCTACGCAACACATTTGAGTTATACGCACCATCCTTCCTATATATATATATATATATATCTTATAAAACAAAGTCGCTTTTCGTGTCTGTCTGAACTTTCTAACTCTTCTTCTTCTAAACCACCCAACGGATTTTTATGCGGTTTTCACCATTAGGTCGAGTATTTTTCAGGGAAGGTTTATATATAGTTTATTATTTGTAAATTCTTATGTAAATTAACATAAATACGATAAATGTGTCTAAAGTCCTACCCGTTGAGACACTTTCGCGCATGCGCTGCTTTAATGGTAAGTACTACATGAAAAAAATGTACTGGAGTATTGTTCCTCTTAATAAGATCTACAAAAAAGTCCGCGAGAGCATATTTTTATCTTTTAAGGATAACGTGTAGTGATCATATTTCTGTCTAAAAATAGTAATTTCAATATATTTTTTATTGTGAGGGATTTTTCTCCATAATGGTATTAATCCTTATCCTTTAAAATACTTTATTAATTTTCTACGTTAAACGAAGATAAAATTAGCTTTTTAAACTATTTCGAAATTGCGAATAGTTTTAGAGAAAAACGCATTTAATTATTGAAACGCCGTTCACACATCAACTGTATCGAGTCAAGTTTCACTTATCCCTTACTCTCAGCATATAAATAAGTATATTAGTTACGTTGGCCATTTAATGTAGATGAACTGTCTTTTACTGTTTTTTCATTTTAATAAGTACTTTAGAAGTTGTTAAAATACTAAAACATCCTTGCTGCGAAACGCGCCTCGCGACGTTTTGCTTATTTATACACAAGCGCGTGAATAGCAGTCATCGGTGGTTCAGTGGTAGAATGCTCGCTTGCCACGCGGGCAGCCCGGGTTCGATTCCCGGCCGATGCATTCTATTTAATTTTCCTCACAGGCAGCCAAGTAGTGCCTACGCAACCGGTGTCGCTGTTTTAACAGCATTAACCACAAGCTCGAAAAAAAACCCGCCTGCGTCTATAGCAAAGAAGATTTAAATGCGTTTCACATATTGAATAATTTCAGTTAAATGTATTATTTCAGCGCGATATTGGTTTCATATTTTTTGTATTAGTAGGTAGGTTTTTGTTTATAATTTCTTCCGTTTAAAAATAGTCATTTAAATATATAATAATAAGTACTTGAAAAGATTAGTAGCACAGATTTAAAATTACAGTACTAAAAAATCCTTGCTGATTAACGGTTCGCCGCCCACCACGCGTCCGTCGTGCCCCGCAACATTTTGCTTATAATAGTGGATCCGCCGCACCCGCCTGGCTTCTTTCCCCCAGGCATGGAAGGAAGGCCTACTCATTATGCTGCTGAGGGATATCGATCTATAATCCTTCTTAGTACGGTCGCCAAGTTGTTCGAGAAGTTACTCCTCTCACTTCTTCAGTCACACATCCACCCACAAAGCGAGCAGTTTGGCGAGCGGGTACCACTCTGGGTAAACTACGCAACAGTGATCAACCGAGAGAGAGTAAGAGTGTGCAATAGCAGTCTTCCTTTACGTAGCACGCGTATTCTACCGCGTCTGGCACCCGGGCTTACTTCATAAAGTGCTCAGAGTGGGCACCCCCCAGCACGTCGCGCATGTCTTTGCCGCTCTGCTTTGTAAGTGACAGGACATTTTGCGTGAGAGTTGAGAGTGCTAGCAGCGACCCGATCGCTGCCGTTGTCCCAGTCAGAATTTTGTCACCTGCTCTCTACGCACTATACATTGATGACATCACAATGCCCTAGGGAGTATTACTCAACGAGGAATCCTGTAGGTCGTACGGAACCTCACCCTCCGGCGAGTGACGCAGGCACGTGAACACCACGCGCCACTCACCGCAACCTAAAAATAGAAACCCTAGAGGTACACATTGGTCGCCTCGCGTCCAACGTATTCCGTTGCGCCGGTGTATCGGGTCACCTGCACCTAAGGAGCAGCACTCCGCATACCCTGCCGCCCGAGGTCAGACGTCTTCTTCCGAGGAACTTTCTATCCTCCTCCAAATCCGACTCATGAGCAGTCATCTTGGTCGTTTAATCTAGGCCTTCCTCAAGAAACCGAGTGTTCAATTCCAATCCCCTCCTCTTCCATGTGTCTGCTCTAAAACAGGTTTTCGCCTGGGACCACGGTCGGACCAACGCTCTGATGTCGTTCTGAGCTACTACGGATATGGCCGAGAGAATGCTTCAATTCTGCGCCTGGCAAAGTAAATTTAGAAGTGATTGCACGTATTTTGGAGTTATCCAATAATTATACTGTATTTCCACGCGACATAGTTGGTTACATCTTTCGTTTAAGTATTTTTGGGTAAGAGAATAGTAGGTAGTCTGTTGTTTATAATTTCTTTCGTTTAAGTTTTCTGTTATTTGTGTTTATTTTAAAACAATTGGAAAATTCTTATTGGAATTATGAATATGCGGGTTGCATTAGGGTTTAATTAATTTTCACATTATCTTAAGTGCTTTGCAAACATACATTATATGAATAATTCAGTAGTTAAGGCGGGCGAAGCCGCGAGCGGGTCGCAATTTCAATATATTTTTTAATTGTGAGCCATATTTTTCCATAATGGTATTAATCCTTATCCTTTAAAATACTTTATTAATTTTCTACGTTAAACGAAGATAAAATTTGCTATTTACACTTTTTCGAAATTGCGAATAGTTTTACAGAAAAACGCATTTAATTGTTGACACATCCCGCCGTTGACACATCAGCTGTATGTTATGAAACTTGAGTAAGTTTCACTTATCCCTTACTCTCAGCATATGTTTTTCATTTTAATAAGTACTTTAGAAGTTGTTACAATATCAAAAAATCCTTGCTGCGAAACGGCTCGCCACTCGCCATGCGTCCGCCGCGTCGCCTGCCTCACACGCATCGGTGGTTCAGTGGTAGAATGCTCGCCTGCCAAACGGGCGGCCCGTGTTTGATTCCTGGCCGATGCATTCTCTTTAATTTTCCTCACAGGCAGCCACGTAGTGCTTGCTTTTCATCAGGGACAGAATACCCTCTTCAGCATTAACTGCAAGCTCGAAAAAAAAACCCGCCTGCCTTTATAGCAACGAAGATTTAGATGCGTTTGCACGTATTGGATAATTAGAGTTGAATGTATTATTTCAGCGCGATATATTTGGTTTCATATTTTTTGTAGTAGTTATTACTAATTACTTATTAGTAGGTAGGTTTTTGTTTATAATTTCTTCCGTTTAAAAATAGTCATTTAACTATCTAAAAATAGTCATTTAAATATATTTTAATAAGTACTTGAAAAGATTAGTAGCACAGATTTAAAATTACGGTACCTACTAAAAAATCCTTGCTGTGTAAAACAATTGGAAAATCCTTATTGAAACTAAAAAAATGCGGGTTGCATTAGGGTTTAATTAATTTTCACATTATCTTAAGTGCTTTGCAAACATACATTATATGAATAATCCAGTAGTAAAAGCGGGCGAAGCCGCAAGAGGGTCGCTAGTTGTCTATAAACGTCCTCTACATATATATGATTAGAAACAATCATTTAGTTACTTTTTCTTGATACTTTTTGTAATTTATTTTGTATACAAATGTTTATTTAGCATAATACCGTAGCCCGCATATAGTAAGTAGATAAGGCAGAGGAATTAAAAATATGTCCCCCCAAGTGGGAAATAACACAACGGTAGAAATACGTTTTTGTTAATAATAAATTAAGCACTCAAATAAAGAGGTTCATATACAAAAGCAATAACCATGTATTATAACCCTACTCGAAAAAGTATACATTTTTTTTAGCTTCACGCTTCATCACTAACGGGGTAGCCAGAGAGAACGGAGAGCGGTCTCCGCATACCTCTTTTGCCTCGTCCACTGTGATCTACCTTCACAGTGAAGTGAACAATTGACGAAGTCTCAACTCTAAGAAAAGCTTGGTTTTCCTCGTACCTAATTTTCTCGTATTAAGTCAAAATTAATAAGCAACTTCAACTTTAATAAACTTGTCTCTCGACTCGCTTTTAATTAGACCAACATATTACTATTATTAAAATATATTATATAAACGATCGTTTTATTCCTATCCATTAAAGTAATCCGTGTTAATTATAGATTTATAGCGAAAATAAATTGAGACGTATGTAGGTACTTGGTTCTAGAAGTTGCATTACAGTCTATTAGGAGGACCACCGAAGATGAATAAACCGGAATATTACTATATTATACATACCACGCAGAATAGTAATTTAGAGTAATGATTATATTAAAAACTCTTTCGTTAGACACTGACTAATTGACGTTTTGGCGTGTAGGTTCTTAGGTTCTTCTTAAAAAAACAGAAGGAGCAAAATATACGATTTTACGATTTATATTTGAAATTACGAAAGACACAAATGAAAATGACAAGGACCATAAAGTCTAAGCGGAAAAGTTATGGACGCGGTCTTAAATTCAGCTATTTTAGTCTTAATAAAGATATTATGTAAACAACTTAGTTTAAACAACGGGCGAAAAACTAAAAAACAAAGCGAAAGAAGCGATCAGCGAAAACGTAGTTAAAATACAGAAAATACATATGATATTTAGATAGGAATACACTTTAAAAAATACTTAAATTTTATCGTCCATTAAAAAGAAGAAATTATATGAACCTAAACATGCGTAGTATAATTATTAGAAGTGGGTGTTTACAAAAAAAAAGATAATCTAATTTATAAAAAATTGCACTAGTCATATTTAACTAACTCTCATTTCGTCAGTATAAATACAGACTCAAGTATAATCGTGATATAAAATGCGAAACGAATGAAGGCGACCAAGGTCCGCAATGCCAACTGGGTCAGCGAGACCGGTTACATATGCATGCATATGCCAAAAATTAGGATACTTTACGTTAGATTTTATATTGCTAGATTTTATATCTAAATTTAAGCCCTCATGGCGTAATAGAACAACGTCTCACTATACGCGCGATGGTTGCAGGTTCTATCAACCCTCAAACAATTGGCAATATCAACCCAAAATATGCCAAATAATGGCAATACAAAAAAATTGATGCGGCGTTAAGTTTCGCCACTCAATGCGCAATGTCCCATAGATGATTTTTGTGATGGAAAGTGAAGAATGGAGTGCTTTAACATCAAGCGGAATACAATGTGAAATTAATTTAATTTTTATTTGGAACAAACTTAACATTAGATTCTTTTTAAATATCATGTAAACTTATAAGTTACGTAAATTTTCACCTACATTTCTCATTTGAACGTTAGAAGTAACAAATTACATAATTTATCCCAATTTCCAATACAATAGCGTATGTGGGCGAAACGTGAGCTTTCTTTAAAATGTGTCAACTATGGATAAGTCATGCGAGATGAAACCAAGACATATTTAATATAATTATCTTTTATCATAAAAGTATGAAAAATTGGATTATTATTTAAGTTCACATCTATTAATTATAAAGATTAAATATCCACTTAAGCGAATAATTTAATTTATATAACAATTATTATCTTAAATGTTATTGACTTACCTTTTATAATTACTAAACTAAAGCTTAGTAATGGCCACACGTAAACATTATAAATATATTTTTGCTATTTTAATTAACCACGGTTTAATTTTAATTGGAAGTATTCCAAGTAATTCTAGAAAAACACACACAAAAATGCTACGTATTTTATTAAGCACACACGCATGCGCGAACAAACCTTGTGTTGATTTACTTGTAATATCGACCTGAAAGCATAATACATGTATTTAATGATGACGGTAAAATAAAAAAGATATAAATAGAATAGGAATAGAGTAAAAGTGAGATAAAAAAAGTAAGAAATTAAGTATCAACTCGAGCTTAGTACGTGTGTAGCTCTACTGTGCAGGCTGTGAATAAAAATCGTAAGAGCATTACTTATTAGCAAAATGCTCCATTTCTGCTTCACCTGTAGTCCGCCTATAGCAAGGGAGGCAGAGAATCTAGTTCCTCCGTTCTTTTTTTAATCGAACCCACACCATATGGTGATTACACTTAATCCTGATAATTCTTCAAAATATTCATAAAGAAATACTAGAAAAGTGATGAAGCTCAAAAAATCGAAAAATTCTTCCTAAGAAGTAAAATCAAAACATTATTAACATTCTCAGTATAAAGGTAAAAAATTAACTGGTAACATGTAGTAGGTATAATTTACTTTTCAGTACACTAATAAAAATGTCAAAAGGTGCAATAATGTACTCAATTAGGCAAACTTGTTCTATCAATATATGATTCGAGACTACTTGTTCTAAAAAAATAAGTGTTCATTTTTATTGTTTTTTTAAATTAAAATTAAATTAAATTGAATCAACTTCAGGTTGTATCCTGCGCACAGCAGGGTAGGCAGAGGGAACCTAGTGTTAAGACACTCTGTTCTCCACTTTCCGTCGATCTCTGGAGACATTGCGTGTCGAGTGTCAGCGTCAGTGTCGTGTCAGTTCAGACCCAACGGCGCGCTTTGCCTCGACACCAAAGCGACAACATGAAAATATAAATTTAAATAAATATTTCATTTCCTCGTGTAGGGATCGAACCCACAATGAGTATCATTTACAGTCACACTTTGCACCCCTACGCCATTAGTGAACTTACGGCAATATAGCTTATATATCAGAATAGCACATAAGATACATTTTTTTTTTTAAATATATTATGATTTAGCTATAATATAGTGAGAAGTTAAGCGGGCGAAGCCGTGAATGGGTCGCTAGTTCGTATAGAAAATAATAAAACTTAAGCTAACATGGCAGGTAGGTAAGTCTTAAACACAAGGACGAACGTGCAAGACTGTGAGTGACTAATCTAGATATTTTTCTATATATTTATATGTAAAATAATAAAACTAGTCACGGCCTTAGAACATATAGTTAGAGAAACAGGCGGTAATTTTTTATTGAGAAAAGCTCTCATGTTACGAATTAAGTAAAAATATGTTATTAATGTTTTTTTCAATAGAAAAACGTTATAAACATTAATATGTATAAAACAAATGTTTTAGAAGACGCTATTTTCCACCATTTGCTTGATGACAGACTTTCATATTATTTTATAACAGGTAGAAAAAGGAACTAAAATTCCATTAAAGAACAAATAAATAACTTCACCTTGAAGCTAATTAATAATTAGGTCAGGCACAGGAAGTGGATCACACAAGTGCCCGAGCACAGTACATAAACAGCATCACAAAGGTGTTTTACATTGTGTAATGTTAGATAGGCAAACAGGAAACCAATACATGCATATTAGACGATATTAACATTAAATAGACACGTAGAGATTTACTCGGATCTGATAATGGAAGTAAAGTTACAATTCAATTGTACTACTACGCTGCTAAATTAGTCAAAAAATATTTTTTCACAATAAGCCTGTTATTCTTGTCAGAAAGTTAAGTTTGTCAGAAAGAAGAAAATATTAAAAAATCGAGACGCAATGAATATGAAATACCTAAACAGAAATTACAGAGAAAAAGTAATTGAGACTAAATATATCTAAATCTTAAAAACATATATAAAAAATATTTAAAAAATATAGAAATAATTATAAACAATCCAAAATAGCATTTTTTTTAATAGGAATTTAATTAAATATCAAGAATATACGTGTGTACATAAGCATTTTTATGTACATAACGCATAGTTATTTTTACACTAGTAGTTACCTACAGGTCATCGTCATTTAGCTAGACCTCATTTATTTCCGTTTGCAGGTGTGTCCACCCCACGTCTACCATATATAGTGTTATATAAAATATTCCTTTTCTTAGCCATAAGCATTTCTACCTAAACCGTAAAATTCTAACTGTTTTTGTCGATGCTATTATCTAAAGGTTGCATGGTTTTTCTAATAACGATCTTCGGAGTCGGAGGGAATGACTGTAAAGCTGACCTAAATTCAAACATACAGCTTATGAAATAAATGATGAAATAATTAATGCCTCGTAGTTTATTTTAATTTTTAAAATAAAATACGAGGCATCGTAAAATTCGTATTTTATATATGAAGTTTGTTGCAATTTCCATTTACCACACGAGCGAAGCCGCTGCTGAAAGCTAGTCAATAATATACTTTCTCCCAAGTTATGTCTGTCTAAAAGCTAATAATATTTCGTTATTTAAAAATATCTTTATTAAAGTTCAACACCTAAAAATAAAAAAAGTAAAATAGTGACAATCACGGATGACATAAAACCATCCTTCAGATATGATGTACGGGCTCGGACGCTCGCGCGGCGTGGTCACCTTAGAAACCGTATTGTTCCGTTGTGGCCACGCGAGTACAGTCAACATTCAACTAAGTTGTAGACACTAAATATAATTAAAAATTTTATTAATTGCTCTTAATACTTTCTTGACATCCATATATTATTTATTTAGAATACCAAAATTTAAATTAAATTTCGCGAAAAAAGCATCAGAAATTATGATCTATGATGTGGACATTATTCCCGACTGTTATCAGAACCGCTGAACGGATTTACATAATTGAGATATCGTTAGATTCGTCTTAGCAGCCCTAGTGTTGTTAGATAGGTGACGTTAAAAAAATAATCATGGCAGCTGTTGTACGCCATTGGACTTAGTGAAAAAAAGTTGCTTTCGAATACCACAATATGGGTATCAAATTCAAGAGCTCAATACGAGGATTTCAAAAAGATATATCATGATTATCATACACCATAATAAAACCTAACAAAAAAGTGAAAAAAATATATTAAAAAAAACAAAAACCCCGAAAAAAAAACAAGTCCAATAGTTTTAGTAAAAAAAAAACTCCGAAAACTTTTTTCTGCTAACCGTACTTACAAGCAACGACAAAACGTATGCATTTATCATCATAAGGGCTGTATTAACATTGTCACAGTGTATTGTACGCATTGTATTGTATCCCGACTCCGCTCGCCTAATGATACTTTACTATTCTATAATAAAGTACACGGACAGATGTTATAAGTTTTGTTGGCAGAATATTGAGGAAGCATTGAATATTATTTAAATGGCATTCGATAAATATATACGATAATCATTCCAAATTATTTTTTATTACTTAACTAGTCGTCGTAGCGTTTTTTTCCTGTTCTCGTAGGAATCTCTATTAGCAAAAAAAAGTCTTACGTTCGTGTTCCCTAATAATCTCTTGCCTACCTATATGCTAAATTACAACTTTCTCATACCAGTAATTTCGTAGAATATGTAGAAAAAAACAATAATACAAATACAAGTAAATAAGAACAAATTGCTTAATTGACTAGAGCACTTGGACAGTTTCTGACAGGCGGGGGTTCGTGTCCCGCGCTACGTTCAAGTTCTAACGTTTCAAAATAAATGTATTATCTATACAAACATAGATATTTATATCAAACGTTGTCCTTCTCTTTAGCAAAACAATGCAATTTTCAATTTTTCCCAAAAAATGGGATCAATTTTCGACTATAAACAACAACAGATAATATTTATGGATCCTTGTTTTTAAATAATTTACCAAATAACCATTTTATACAACCATTTTCTCACTTCATCCACGGTCCATCCAATTATATCATAAAGTTTTATATTATGTTTTATATCACTGTACATCCTTTTCACTCCTCCTTTGAGGAAAAGAGATAGACTTACATGTTTATAACTGTTTTAAATTTTTGTAAATTTTCGCCAATAATATTAATAAATGGATATTAGCGTTTAAATATATTGTATCGGAGCGGTTGTAGGTTCAACACAATGTCATATCTCAACATATATGCCTCAAAAATAGCAGGGAAAGTGGAGAATTACGTCTCATCACTATTTTCCCCCTGCGTGCATATGCAGGACCCAACAGAAACAAAAAATATAAGAAACTTTAGTAAAAGTCAATATTAAAATGCAAAAAGTGTGCGTGAAGCAAAAAAATAAAACGATATTTTTTTAGCCTTACGCTGTATCCCTCACAAAGCAGGGTAGGCAGAGGGATCTTGGGAACCTAGTGTTAAGGCACTCTGTTTTTTTTTTAAGACAATTCGGTTTTGCACCGAATTTAGGAGGCATTCGTGTTGAGTGAGAGAAAATGAAACGAGTGGGAATCGAATAGACAACCTGTCGCATTCACAGTCGCCCTGCACCACGATCCCTACTTATTCTATAATATTAAAATAAGCTTTATATTAATTTTTAATACGTTTATACCTCAGACATTTTCCGATATTAATTATTTCAGGTCGCAAAGCATCAGAGCTTTAGCGAGCTTTTAATTAAGACGTGGCTTCAGCATATCTCGTTTTGTTCAAGTAATTAGTCTTTTCATTATTTCTGTCTTGGTAACCCAGATATTTTTAAATAATAATATAAAATGAATTATACAATAGAAAGGACACCGTTGCAACACGTTGGATATTATTAATTTATTTGAAATACGGAGATGTGCAGTTCAAAGATGTGTATTGTAAATTTCGGTAAATTCCGAAAACGAAAGAGTAGGAAATTTAGCATGTACATTTTACTCGTGGCTGTGAACTGACAGAGTTAATTTTTTTTTTTTCATAAAATTTCTGGGATAGGTATCTGAACCCTAATCCTACGCCCATGGATATATGGGTAAAACAGTATCTACAATAATAGAATTCAATAACCGATAAACTACGTAAAATCAAGGGAAACGTACAAATTAAACTTTTGTGTCAAATATCCAACGAAAGAACCGGATCTATTAAGTTCATAATTAGTAAGTGGGTGTAATTGGGAAAAAACAACGGTATCTGATAAAAGTCGTGTTGAACAGAAAATTGAATAACATATGTAAGTATTTAAATATCCTAAATTCCAAATGTTTTATTCTTAATAATTTTATGGCTTGCTTTTAATGTTATCAAACGTTTATAGTAATTAAAGTAATAATAAATTATCATAGTGGCACACCTCTCTTTATGAGTTTTATGAAGTAACTATGTACCTACAGGGAAATGGTCATCTCTACACTATTTGTACTCAACTTTAACGATTATGTAATTACTAAAGGGATTATGTTCTAAGCAAATCTGTATAATTCAGGTATTCTATACAATATCTAGGCAATGTAAACAATATCTGGGGCGTCCAGGCAATATATGATGTTATTGTCCATTACGTTCTTTACCTAGGTAATGAATAACCTTCACGTAGGGATTGTATACAGTGCCTGCTGTTGCATGCTGCTATTGATAACTGACCTCAATGTTAAAAGAACTGTATTGCCTCCACTTTCCTCCGAATTCTGGAGGCGATTGCGTATAGAGTGATGAAAATTAACCACCATTTGCCTCGTTACCAGAGCGAGGAAATGAAAATAGTAAATATTTTATTCCATAACCGTCGCTAGTAAATTTTACTTTGATATTTACGAACAACAGCTATAGAAACATCAAAAAGCTTAAAATAAAAACAAATTTGGTTCTGACAAGTTTTATTGTAATGTTATTTAATTTTTTATTTGATTTATTTGAACCCTGTGCCCCCAACCCCGGTCTCCCCTATATAGTACAGCTAGCGTCGAATATCAAGAGTGTCAGTGTATCTGGGTCAGCGGTGATATTCATCAAGATGGTAATTCGCGGACAATTTGCTTGCTTTATCTGCGCATAATTATCCGAAACACGTACCTTAATGAACGGTTGTCACGATGCGCGTTAAGGTATAGACGGTAAGCGGAAAATGGAGACTATCAAAATATTTATTATACAGTGGGATTGAGGACGTGGATTACTAATCTTATTTAAAATGAGATGAGAGTGGAGAATCAAATGATTTATCACTAGTTTTTTTTTGCCTACCCTACCAACTAAAGAAGTTTTGTATAAGTAACGAAGCTTTTTAGCTTCTAAAATAGTTTTCTATTTTAACTATATTTTTTGTTACTTTAGTGGTTATTTATTTATTTTCCCAAATGATAGATACTACTAGCCTGATTTCCTCAAGCTACTGCCCGCATAGCAAGATAAGCCGAGGAAACATCTGCTTTCCAGATTCCGCCAAGCTTTATATCAAAACGGGAAATAAACATCATTTTAATATAACGATTGCTCCCGAGTGAAGATCGCGTTTACAATCGACCTCGTAATCAGATAAGAAGACAAATCTTAGAAGCGATAAACAAGTAGAAACTATTTTTAACGTCTTCTTGAAAGAGAGTAAAAAAAGTATATAACTTATAACTCACACCCTCACCAAAGACATGCGCATCCCAAGACTGATGTAGGAGGCCGGCAGTTATTAACAGTGAGTTATGGCGACGACACGTACAGTATGTGAGAATATAACAGAAGCGATAATTACCCAAATTTAATTTCCAAGAAACACCGTCACTTGTGAACGCGTTAATAATAAACGATTGTAATTTATCTTATGAAAAATAGTTTTGCTGGTTCTTTTTAAAATTATGTGATGACTTTTAATTTATGGTTGAGATGAAGGAAAGGTAGTGAATTGCATTTTAACTGTGCTTGGTACCTATTATTTAAACAACTTAAGTATGCATTATAAAGTAAAAAACCTAATTTATTTGAAATTTATATTATTTTTATAACAAGAGAGCGACAACAAAACTTACGCAAAATGATAAAACATAATAAAAAAGTTTCAAGCCGTATTTATCATACACAGCAAGGCTGGCGAAAGAAACGTAGTGTCTGTAAACTCTCCGATCCGTGCCACTCAATTTATAAGTGGCGGAACTCAACCCAGCCGCACAATATGTTTTTACTAAAAATATATAACAATAGGGATAATAGGGATGGGGATATATAATAGGAATATACAATATTTTCAAAGAATACACGCCAACGTTGAAATTCATTACGTGGTATTTTTTCCAAAGTCATATATCTTCCAGGACATAAAGTGTAAGCTAGTTTGTGTGGAAAATTAATTTCCGCAGGACAGAACTACTATAAACTCGACACATGATATATTAGAGAAGTTTTTAGCTTTGTAATACCAAATATTTTTCATATATACATTTTCCTGCAAAAGACGATGAGCAGAAAGAGCTTTAGTGTGTAGACACTCTGTTCTTTATTTTTCGTCCGAGTGGACCTAAATGCTGCAGTTAACATGACCATTGTGACTATCAAGATATGTATATGTTAAATATGATTGTTCATATAGTCTTGAGTTTTTAACTATTTTCTCTTTCACTATTGAACAATTGCAAGTAAATGCAGATATACCTACGTTATTTTTATTAGCATATAATTCAATATTATTAAAACATAGCATTTCCTTACATTTTTCTTAGACAGAAGTGACCGGCAACGTAAAAAGCCGCAACAATTAAAAAATAGCGACACCAACGACTGACAAGTAGCACTTAAGAATAGCAGAAAAAGGTTTATGTGACAGCATTATTACCATATAACTTTCATGAACACTAATTAAGCTAAAGAGTCGTAAATATGGCTGAGGTGCAGCAGATTATAGTTATCAGCGTGGGCGGATCAAAACAACAAGAAACACTTTTATTCGATACCTTCCAAGTTCGCACTTTCCAATGATCGATACGATAACTTGACGAGCTTTCACGTCATTTCAGAGACAATTCGAAATACCGTTTTAAATGGAACCTGTATTTTGTTTTTGTATACGCATCTTCTTTCTGGGTTATTATATTATAGGACAAAACAAATCTTCATGCTTTTTCTATCCTAGCTTCTTGGTAGTCGGTGGGAACCTAGTGTAATAATAATCCATTGTTTTAATTTGAATTATTTCTAATAGTTTAATTGGTTAGTCACTTACA
Source organism: Heliconius melpomene rosina (assembly GCF_056956725.1). Lineage (NCBI taxonomy): Eukaryota > Metazoa > Arthropoda > Insecta > Lepidoptera > Nymphalidae > Heliconius > Heliconius melpomene. The sequence goes on along the minus strand of NC_140406.1, from coordinate 9,285,892 downwards.
GTTTCCGAGAGTTGAAGAAACTATAGCCACGTTCAAAATTGAAAATAAATTTAAATTCTCTGTCGTGTAAATCAGCGCTAACGAGTGGGCGACAATCGATACAAAAATCGATACTTTACAGTAATTAAGTAATTAACAATATAGAAGCATAAAAGTTAGATAAAGAAGTGATTTCGTCAGATGTGGGTAGCGTATATAATTTAAAATTGGCATTTTTTTCGCCACGGCCCACGGCGAGATTAGTCAGTTTCGACATCCCGCCCACGTGTACATTCGTGTTATTAACATAAAACGCTACAAACCATTGTGCAATAACAACAAAATGTTGATTTTTATCTAACGACAAAACATGCTAATATATTTTTTTCTGCAAATTCTATAAGTGGTGTGTTCTAATAAAATATATTAATGACATCTGTGCTACTTTGTGTTATATTTAAAAATAAATAAATATACTGGCGCTGGTGAATCATATCTTTACTTTATTATACTTTTTTAGAAAACTTGCAAGAATTTAAACATAGCGCTATGTGAATCTGTGCCTCTTGGAAGGGCCGGAAGAAAAAACAACGGCTGCAATAACAGTAATTTTAAATTAAATAATATTACTACATTTACAACTTTAAGGCGGACTTTTATGAGTTTTGCTTGCATATCCATTGCTTAGTGGTTTTATTTGTAGACGAGAATCAATGCTATATCTGGTTTATAGGTTTTTATTGAGTCGCAAATAAGCCGTATTTAAATATACATACAAGATTTTACTATGAAGTAAAATCTTGTATATCTTGGACTTCTATAAAAAGAGAACTTGGATATATCTACTGTTTGCCATATTTCATTTTTTTATTAATTTATAATCATGATGAGATAGCGTGAAAACTTTTAAAAATTGAGTGAACCACGGTGTAAGAATATTTTTTTTTTTTTAGAAAAATTATATAAAACTAGTTTAAATTTCGATTTATCCATCCAAATCAGACAAGTAAAGTCATAAACACTAAAAATATTACTGAAAATCAGATAAACCAAAATAAACCAAAGCCGTAATCGTAATAAACTATATATATATACCAACTACCAACTCGTATATAATATTTCGTGAAACAAAAGCAGGACCGACAAAGCATCGCAAATCTTAGCGGACAGAAGATAACAATCTCATTCTTTCAACAATGGCCGGCTCATAAGCCTAATTAGTAATATTCAAAGTGCATTGTGGTGGCTATCTGGAAACGTACAATAAGAAAATGCGTTTATCTAGGGCGATACGGTTGTGTCGGACTTAGTATTGTCGAGCTTAAAAGCTTTAACGTTGGAAGCTTTCGATTGGATTACATTGCGCGTTGCTAAAGGTAAAGCTTTTTAGTTTTAGCTGGTAGCAATCAATGGATAGATAACAGTTCAGATTTTCGTTTCTTGGTTAACTTCGAGGGGTGATCGTGTGCAGAATGCGTAATGCGCGGTAGTGCTCACTCTTGTAGCGGTTGTATTGTCTGAGTCCAGTTCGAACGTAAATTGAGTGCGTTGTCTCGTCGCTAATTTAGAGAGAATTATTTTGCTGTTTGCGAAAATTATTGGACGTGTTATGTACGTGCTGTTTATTTAGAAATTGCGCTTTTACATTTCACGTGCTTGTTGGTTTGTTGGTATAGTGTATGTATTGGTAACTTAGTAATTTAAGTTCGTATCTAATATACTCGTATGTCTATGCGTTGATAGTTTAAAAAAATATCAAGCTTTGGTAAAGGAAAAATATTTTTCGGATATCCCATATATAGCAAGGTGGAGAGAGAACCAAGTGTCATCACAGTAATTTTCTAGTTCCCAAATTCCAGATATGGCGTGTTAAGTTTCTACCAGAGAGGAGAAAAAGAAATATTTTATTCTCCAAATGGGGTCCAGTTAATCCAACCAACGCATTAGTACCTAGACTCTGTGCTAAGCGCAGTGTCTTAATAATAGGTTCTCCCTGACTAACTCATTGTATGTGAAAAATACATGAAATATATTAATAGTAAATAACTAGTACAACAAATACCTTAAAACCAACGATCTATGTATTTAACGTCCTATATATACTTTTGGACGTATACAACGCAGTGTTGGTACCGACCTTCGAAAACACAGTATTAAAGATACTGGAGGAAGGTAATGTAATGCGCATGAGGAACCCCCGGAGGGCATGTATAAAGAGGTTGATGACAGTGGATAAGGCTAAAGAGGTACGCACCTGTAGGAGACCATAGCGTTTGGAGCGCCATTCTCTCTGGCTACTGTGCCAGAGACACGGCGTTAAGCTATGTTAAGTTTAAGCGATTGAAATAGTAACTCGTGTTTTATTGGTATTCATCCTTCATATTGAAAAGTATCTAAAAAGGTAACAAATAATTGTTTACCAAAAGTATTCCTTAATTACAGCTTATACTCGTATACATGTTCTGGACCACCGACAGTGACAAAATAGGGTGGTCGCAAAAAATTAGAATAAATATCGATATTAATTAGCCTGTGCCCAGTATTTTATGCTACCGTTGCCAGCATGTCCCGCTGTTACCGACCAGTTGACATGTTGTTGAAATATTTCAGATGGCTATCGATATCTTTGGAAAAGTCGATTGATCGATCTTTTTTGCGGGTGAAAACATAGTATTAGGTATATATTTATTTTGTTTAAAGGCTTATTATAAGAAGTCGAGTCGTCTCCTTTTAAGTTGTACGTTTTGAGAAATTAACTCCATTAAAATACTTAAAGAAATCGCTGGAAAAATATTCGATGAACGATAATTATATAGGTATATGGTATATGAAAGAGAACCGGTGTATATTAAATTACATATTCTGTGTATTAAATCAGTACCTATCTAGAAAACAAAACTAAATATAATTTTAGTTTACAAAACCTGTCATAAGGAAATCTATTATAATTATTAAGAAGCGACAAGAATAATTTCCATTTCATCAAGGTCTAATAAAATGACACAATACAATTATTCCATACTGTGAAATGCATTACTGCTTTTTACCTCGCCATCCAGTAAGACCGAAAGACTGGTGACTCCTTAAGACTCAAATTATAAGAAACTAGCGGACGCGCGCAGCTTCGCCTGCGTAATTAGGGGTGAATTCTAATAAACCACGAAACATGTGTTCAATTAAATATTTTTAAGAGTCTAAATTTCAAATTTTATAAAAATCCGTGGCGATTTACAGATTTTCCATACAAACTTTCAACCCCTTATTTGCACCCTTAGGGGGTGAATTCTAGAAAACCATGAAACACATGTTCAATTAAATACTTTTAAGAGTCTGAATTTCAAATGTTATAAGAATTGGTGTCGATTTAAAAAAATCTATACAAACTTTCAACCCCTTATTTGCACCCTTAGGGGGAGAATTCTAGAAAACGATAAAACACGTGTTCAATTAAATACTTTTAAAAATCTAAATTTCAAATTTTATAAAAATCGGTGCCGATTTAATTTTTTTTCCATACAAACTTTGAACCCCTATTTCACTATAGGGTAAAAATTTTTCAAAATCCCTTCTTAGTGGATGTCCAGATTACGAAAGTAAACATCTGTCCAAATTTCACGTTTCTACGCACAGCGGTTACGGCTGTGCGTGCGTCTTACCTCAGTCAGTGAGGACAAGTCCTTTTATATATATATATAGATTAAAAGGAGAAAACCCTTTCCAGACGGTCAGATATGTAGAAAATAGCATTTTTTATTGTTGAATGATATATTTTTGTTACAACGTCAATAGGCACCTGGCACAATTGGCAATTACCTGGCAAAACGTGATGATTGTAAGTTCAAATGAGACTTTGGAACATATAAAAATACTCAAGCACAATACAAATATAACATATTGTGAACACATTACTCCTTTTTACCTCGTCATCGAGTAACACAGTAAGATTTAAGACCTTTCCTCAAGTAAGTACCTCCAATAAAATCATTTAGCATTTTTATAGCGGCTCAACGTTACGGCTGAACCCATTTGTATGAGGTTTATTATGAAACATGAAGTGAAATATTTATTGGGCAAATGATTTAATGGTCCGTCACATGAACGCTGACGTATCGATGTATTATGAGGATGAACGGTACCCACCAAACAGTTGTTCAAAGTTATTATCTCAATGTGAAATAACTTAAGTTATATGGGATAAGGAAGTCTTCTAAGATCTGAAAAATCGGAGGACGAAGGAATCCAGAACCAGAACCCAAAGCCTTGCTTTGTGACCAGAACCAAGAAGAAGTTCCCTCAAATTCGAACGGAAAATGTGGAAGAAATCGTGAAGTTGTTTTTTATGTACAATAATTTGAACCTAATGATATGCATGTACATTGTACATTGTATAGCTTATTTGCCGATAAAAAACATATACATTTTTTATACAGAATTTCAATAAGCTCATTGAAATATTTTATAGTTATCTTAATAATAATAATAAGAATCGAGCGGCAACAGTAATTTGACTGAGTACGTCCACATATCATTTAAGAATATTTATTTAATGAACTGACAATTATATGCCGACAATTCAGATTCCTTGTGACTTCTCCATGAGCTGTTAAAATAACACTGCTATAATAGATGGTTGAAAATTAAGTTCCCATATATTTCTCGTATTTCGGGATACAGCATAACAATCGATAATAAAAATACAGACAGTGTATAGGTAAATGGGGATCTAATAATTACGGAAAAACATCTATTATTCAAAATTATTCTAAAACTCCAATGATATCTTCGTGCTCTTAAAACGTTTAGGTACCTACCGCTTATCGCACGCGATGGTTTTATATCAAATTATAAACTCAAAATTAATATTACATTCTGAGGCGGCTGTAAAATTTCCTTTTTGATTTGGCATTTCTTTATCTACATAGGTACAACCACTATATTACACTTCAACACGCAATGCGGCCAAACTTGGACAGAAAGTGGGGAATGGAGTGTCTTAACACTAAGTTCTCTCTGCCCACCCGGATATGTGCGGGATAAAGCGCAAAGTTGATTTTTTATTTAATTTTAATTTATATGGTACTAAATCGCAACAAAATGAAACAGAAAGCAGTTTTACGCTTTTTGCCGCATAGCAGGATAAGCAGAAAGAACCAAGTGTTACATTCCGCTCAACTATCGAGGTCCTGTCTCTAATTTTTGAGAGATTGTGTCATTGTGTTGAGTGGCGGCACTCAACGCCGCGCTCTACCAGCGCGGGGGAAAAAAATTGAGAAACGAATCCATAACGGCGAACGTCACCTTTACAATCAGACGCTGTCACACAGCGCTACGACTACCTCAATAAACGACAAGAAATCTAAGAAAAAATTAAACAAATAAATATTTTTACACTGTTATAATCATAGCATTTACGAGTAATAACTACACATACATACATACATACATGCATACATTTATAAACCATTCTTAACCACTCACTATCATTTCGAATAACAAAAGCAACATACGATTAACAGTAGTACATACATTTAGGTAGGTATGTATATGCAATTATATGCAACCAAGCGCTAACAAGAAACAAACAATAATTAGAATTTAAATTCATTGCTTACACAGACTATGATTTTCCAATAGTTTTTACTCCGAGCCAATGGTAGGCATTTACAGCATCGACGTTCAATTGTTTTATAAATAAAATCTCCGCAAAAAATACTACCGATCAATCGTGCGAAACTCGATGTGACGGAGATACGTATTAGTACACAGTTCTGGCCCAAATTATTATTGAGTTAAAGTTCTTTTTCCTATATCAAATAATAGAAATAGTCACAGCTATAATGATTTCGATCCAAATTGAACTCTATGTCAATAAAAATAGGATTGAAATTGTCATTACAAACTAACATCATAGTAAGATTCCTTGCTGTCCAAACATTTTATACTTTCAAATATCGTCATATCTATGGTGACGATCTGAAATGTTATCTGATCAAAATGGGATGTCCTTAGATCTTTATTACATGCGCTCCAAAAGGGATAGCTCGATGCCTGCCTGATGTATACAGGTGGCAAGTTGATACTGTCAGATGACAGGGCGAGTGCCAATTTAAAGTATAAAAAGAATAGGTTCTATGGCGTTCTGCTCCCCTGCATTTTATAGGGCAGAGCCTAATACTTCAATATAAAACGCATTTTCATTCATATTGCATGCTCTTGTCTTACAATAGCAAAAAAATAGCTATAGAACCTATGTTATAAAGATTGTATTATAAGTACCTTGTCATTTAAATCCATAATCACCATGTAATTCACACTTTAGGTTGTGTCAATTGGTGCGCTGCAACCCAAAAAAAACTAATAATACCTTAAATTCGTCCACCCAATAATCTTGGGTCCACTCCAGTAATTCTGCTAACAAGAAATTTACCTTGAAAATTTAAAGAAAAATCCTTAACAAGAAGATATCAGTTCAATGCAAAAGTTTAGGCCCGCTCTCAAAAATTTCTCTAGATACGTCCATGCCGAGTTCTAAGCTGAGCTTTGCATTTGTTGTTACTTCACTTTACTGTATTTTTTACAGCGTCACGTATTTCCATATAGGTATACTTTTGTCGTCGATTTATTAAAAGTGAAAGAGAAAGTTGGCGACACTATCAATATACAAGTATGGGAAATTGTGTGTAAAAAAAGAAAAAAATTGTAGACACAACGCTGTTCTTGACAATATAAAAGAACGATCCATTATTAACTCAAACGACACAAGATGAGAGTGAAAAAAAGAATTTTTCTTTTTTTAATTAATCTACTTATAAACTTTATTTTTTTAAAAAAACTGCTGCTTTTTTTAGAGACGCTCACACAAATGCATAGCTCACTTTAAGCCTCGCGAACTGTATTTGTCCGTATGTTTGTTTTACTTTAAAGAGAAACAATAATTTTGTATGCCATAAACAAACAGAAACATTCAGAATAAATTTAAATAATAAATCAACGAATTGATAACTAATACATCATATATCAAACAGATCGTCACCTTTTGTTTATTTATCGTCAACTTTGCATGGACTATAACACGTGAAATGGAAAATCCTGTTATTTCCCGTTTCCGTATTAATTTTCCAAAATCCTTTCTTACTCCTCTCTACACTCCCTAATGTACCTACGTACCAAATTTCAGCTTTCTAAATTCATAGTTTTTTCTGTAACGGAAGTTATATATACTTCAACCGAGAATAGAATTTGACATCTTGTAACAAAAATTACATTTAGAGCTATTCTCTTCCCTATTATATATTATACAGTGACATATTTATTGACCGCAGTGAAGGCTCCATTAAATCAATTGATTTTGATAAGATTTCTTCAAATGATAAGAATCGTTTAAGCCTCATGTTATATTTATATGTCGATAATATCTAATTTCAGTTATTGTTCTTTCGATCTAAAGAAACTTCAGGTTTGGTTTTCTGGATTTTTTTCACATTATTGATTTGTATTGTATATATATAAGTTATAGAGCTTACATAAAAAATATTTGATTTATACAAAGAATAATCAGGTGTTAACGCCAACCGTGACTCCAAGATATTCAATGTTGTTACTTGACTGAACTAATTACTAGAAATCCAAACTTCCTCGAATACTACTAAAATAGTTTTTGTTTACTCTTTTTTTCAGCTTCCCACTGCTTTTAGCATAGGTATAGCAAGGCACAGAGAACCGAGTATCAATATTCCATTCTCATTTTCTCGGGTTGTCTTACCTATTTGAAAGCAATTTCTTCCCCCTTGTTATTATCTTGTTAGGATCACACATATAACTAAAGTATTTACAGGTAGACGTGGTCCCGCCGCTACAGCCTCAAATATAAATTGATAAAAAGATAGAAAAAGAGTCAAATTGATTTATTCCGTCTCCACAATTTCGATCGACTTGAATGAGTGGCAAGTTGTATGCGATCTCATCTGCATGTCGCCAGATATTCATGTCAGTCGGTTGATTTAAATCACATACATTATGCATACGCGCATGCATTAGACATACGTGCGATGATGCGTTTGGCATTTTTATTGCATTAATTGCAATTAAAATCGTAAATAACCAATATGTTGTTTGTTAGATAGTTTAGTTCTCTACTTCTGTAGAGAAGTACCACTAGTCACCACTGTCACTGGCCACTTGCCACCTAGCCATTTAGTATCCAACAATGACGTAGAGAATAACAGTTTCTTTGTATTTCTTAAAAAATATAGAAGCCTTTATTTTTCTTTATAAACATTATATTATTACTTTTTATCTTATAAATTATAATAAAATTTAGTTGCTAAACTTCATTGCCCAAAGTAAAGAAAATAAATAATAATATAATTTATTTTATCACGCTGTATCCCGCACAGAGCAGAGGCAGAGGGAAGAAAAGAAAATATTATATATTTAATTTCCTTGAGTGACAAAGATCTCGAATATATAAAAATTATACTACAGCTTTATAAGCCAGGTGTTACCTATTATTAAACTAAAGAATGTAATCACACGTCAAAAGTGTAGGCGACATATTAATTGACTCATGTTTTTTACTGTGCGACAAGAAGTTTTTTGTATGGTTTGTATTTAAATATAATTATTTATATTAATTAATTTTGTTTTATATCTTATAAACATAGTATGTAAACTTGTTTGAATTATCTGATAAGAACCTATGATACTACCTCGTGAGGAAAGAATGTATTCGATTTTTTTCCTTTTTCTCATTTATCCATTAAAGACACAGGTCGGTCTTTTTTCCTTATTTTTTAATGTATCGTTCATATAACAGGAGAGGCAGAGAGTATCTAGCACCAAACACTTGATGAGAGTTTTCTTACCAATTCTTGCTTACCAGAGCGTTGAGATGGAAATATTTCATTGCCCTTGTGAGTGAGGATCGAATCCACAACTGTCACGTTTACAGCCCACACTTGTGCTCCTGCGCCACTTCCAGTTTCATCTAAATCGGTTCAGTAGTTTTTGTATTTTTTTTCAAATCTATAGTATTAGTAGGATAGGATTTAAAAACGAGCAACGTTCACCATAATAAACTATACTTATCTGAGCTCTACTGTGTCAATGTGGTCTTTGTAATAAAACGATTTTCCATACATTAGTATGCCGTCAGTATACCAAACTCGTATTAATTTACAATAAGATTCAACCTATTTGTTTTGAAACGGAAAGTTTCCTATTTCCGGCGCTCTACAATTAATTTAGCTATTACCAATGTAGCCACGCCGTGCAACAGTGTACGTAAAGTTTAAAATAAACATATTAAACATAATACGTAGTCAATTAAACTGTTATATGTTTATTTGTTTTACTTAACATGCAAGATGTATCTATTTAAAATCTCATAAGAACCGTATATTCTTTTCTATGTCAGTTAATGACCGAGTGGGCGTCAAAAAATACCCAAGTGACGAATATTGTTTACAATTTCGCCATTTTCCATACTCTAGACTTACAACATAATTTATACGCTTGCAAATAAAAGTCCTTGTAAATATGGATTTTTATTTTATTAATGAATTGAGAAACATAGAATTAACCTCGTTTTGACAAACCATAAAAGTTAAAAGCTTCCAAAAATAACAATATTTCGTTAATTTTCTTAAATAATTTAAAATTAATTACCCGATAGTATTAATGGTTTTCGGCACCAATATAATAATAGTTAAAGCTACCGTGGCGCAGTTATGACGACGTCTGTTGTCTTAAGATTCAGTAGGATGTTAGTTCAAATCTTTAATAAGAAACCATTTTTGTTTTTACTTTTTAGTGTAGTAATGGTGTTTGCTCTTTGAAACCTCAATCCTTATTTTCAAATCATTATTTTTTAATATTCTAAAAAGAAAACAGATTTGTCAAAGTTTACTAAATAATATTCTTCTATAGTACCGACAACCACAGCATAATCATATCAACCATTTATTAACAACATTTCTAATCCTCCAAAGGATATAGGACGATCCAACCATTTCTAAATTAGCACACCTCCTTACAACTAATTTAGTTAGCAAGTCAAGAAAAATCGTATACCAATACCACAGGAACGTTTTAAGCTGTTAAGGTGTAGCGTATATATATCAGTAACAAAGTGCTTGACACCGCACCTGGCGTTTTATCATAGACGACAAGTTGATTGCAAGAATTACAAGCGAACTCGTTTAGCAATTACAGGATTGATTCACTATTAGCAGACGCCCGTAATTCCTCTGTCAATACGTCCTAAAGGAAGAGAAGGGTTTATTTTTATTATTTTTTTCATTACTATTAATTTTAGTAATGTTTTTATAAATTTCATATATTATTTCACGAGAATGTGAGAATTTTATGTTTTAAATAAAAATCGGTAATTAATGGCCATTATTTTTGGCCAAATAATAATAATTATGTTTTGTAAAAGCTTTTTTATGTCGATTTTTATAGCAATTGTATAACATTAAGTATGCATTGGTATGCAACTAACCTAGGGAACCGAGTTATGGATTCCACTTTCATGATAGCAAGCATGGGTAAAACGAAAAATATTAAACAGACAGTATGTATTCCTTATTTTAGCTCCACATTTCTCTTTCATAAAACATTGTAGATGTACTAACTTTAAAAACGCGACTAAATCTTATTTCATCGTACCAGAGAAATGACTTCAGCAAAAGAAAACTGAATGAATCTCGAATGAGCTTTAAATCTAAAACCGTGGCGTTAACGATTAAATTTCACCACTGTGTTACGATGGCATTAGTAACTTATAGAGTGCTATAAATTTCTGCTCCCGATAAGCATCTTAAAGTTTAAACGTAAACACATTAATATTACAAACTTCTATACACTCTTTGGACAATTTAATATCTGTAATTGCTGGGCTGTGTCAACACTATCTCAAAGTAATTGCTTATCGCGTTGGTATTATGATTAAGTATTTCAACAGTGTAAGAGGTAGAGATAAATGGAGCAGATGGGTCCATAGATAGCTTAAAGCAGAGTGATTACAAATATTTCTGTTATGTGCATTTTCATGATCAAAACTGATCGAATTAATGTAAATTTTGCAGTTGCAATGTGGAAGGATATGTTTAGTGATATTATTTATCGTACACTAAATTTAAGTTTATCCTTTTTTTTTAGATTCATATCCCGCACTTAGCAAGGTAAGCAGGTGTAACCTGGGGTCCTAATATTAGGACATTCCATTTATATTAACATACTCACTTCAGTTCACCACTTTCCGCCGATATCTTGAGGCTTGAGTGTTAAGTGGCGGAATTCAACGCCGCGCTTTCCGTCGTGTCCAGAGCGAACTTGTTACAAAACGACAGCCACCGGCCTAAATTTATCGAACTTAAAAATTAAAATTTATTTTTTTTTAATTACAAAAGCGTATACCGCAAATAGCAGATTAGGCAGAGATATTTTTTATATAAGATATTTTTTTTTATTTTGGACGATCGAACAGAAACACAAAAAGATATATATAAATAAACAATTCGCTTTTCAAAAGACGATATTTACAAAATTTAAATACAAATCCAGAAATATGGTGAAATTTGAAGTCAGTTCATTATTTTCTGTATCCTATCCTATATCTTATAAAACAAAGTCGCTTTTCGTGTCTGTCTGTTGTTTCTAACTCTTCTTCTTCTAAACCACCCAACGGATTTTGATGCGGTCTTCACCATTAAGTCGAGTGTTTTTCGTAGAAGGTTTATATATAGTTTATTATTTGTACATTCTTATGTAAATTAACATAAATACGATAAATGTGTATAAAGTCCTACCCGCTGAGACACTTTCGCGCATGCGCTGCTCTAATGGTAAGTACTACATGAAAAAAATATACTGGAGTATTGTTCCTCTTAATAAGATCTACAAAAAAGTCCGCGACAGCACATTCATATCTTTTAAAAATAACGTGTAGTGATCATTTTTCGGTCTAAAAATAATAATTTCAATATATTTTTTATTGTAAGGGATATTTTTCCATAATGGTAATAATCCTTATCCTTTAAAATACTTTATCAATTTTCTACGTTAAACGAAGATAAAATTTGCTTTTTACAATATTTCGAAATTGCGAATAGTTTTACAGAAAAACGCATTTAATTGTTGACACATCCCGCCGTTGACACATCAGCTGTATGTTACTCAAGTTTCACTTATCCCTTACTCTCAGCATATAAACAAGTATATTAGTTACGTTGGCCTTTTAATGTAGACCAAAGCTGTCTTTTACTGTTTTTCATTTTAATAAGTACTTTAGAAGTTGTTACAATATCAAAAAAATCCTTGCTGCGAAACGGCTCGCCACTCGCCATGCGTCCGCCGCGCCCGCCTGCCTTACACGCATCGGTGGTTCAGTGGTAGAATGCTCGCCTGCCACGCGGGCGGCCCGGGTTCGATTCCCGGCCCATACATTCTATTTAATTTTCCTCACAGGCAGCCACGTCGTGCTTGCTTTTCATCAGGGACAGAATACCCCCATCAGCATTAACCATAAGCTCGAAAAAAAAAAAAACCCGGCTGCCTCTATAGCAACGAAGATTTAGTTAGATGCGTTTGCACGTATTGGATAATTGGAGTTGAATGTATTATTTAAGCGCGGTATATTTGGTTTCACATTTTTTGTAGTAGTTATTAGTAGGTAGGTATTTGTTTATAATTTCTTCCGTTTAAAAATAGTCATTTAACTATCTAAAAATAGTCATTTAAATATATTTTAATAAGTACTTGAAAAGATTAGTAGCACAGATTTAAAATTACGGTACCTACTAAAAATCCTTGCTGTGTAAAACAATTGGAAAATCCTTATTGAAACTAAAAAAATGCGGGTTGCATTAGGGTTTAATTAATTTTCACATTATCATAAGTGCTTTGCAAACATACATTACATGAATAATCCAGTAGTTAAAGCGGGCGAAGCCGCAGGAGGGTCGCTAGTTAAGTATAAATATAAAGTCACAAGCGCTACTTTAATTATGAAAGTGCATCTCTTTAGACTAAGGACTAATTTTAAAGATTGTCTTACAGTTGCTATCTTAGAGCCGATGTAGTGATCTATAATCTACCACTCCGGCCAGAGGTCAATAAAAGATCGAAGTTTGATCCTTGATGCTTAAAATTGACCTTACTTCAAACCTTTACTTAGAAAAGTGGCGATTTGTTTATATTGCAATGATGATGGTAAAGCTATAAGCGGTGAACAAATACGTGATGTTAACTAAATTAGCTTCACGGTGTATCCCGCACACAGGATAGGCAGAGGGAACCTAATGTTAAGACACTCCGTTCCTCACTTTCTGCCGAATTCTAGAGACATTGCGTGCTGAGTGGCGGAACTCAACGCCGCTCTTTGCCTTGACACCAGAGCGAAGAAATGAAAATATATATTTAAATAAATATTTCATCTCCTCGAGTGGGGATCGAACCCACAACCAGTCAATTACAGTCACACTTTGTGCCCCTATGCCACGACTAGCCTCTAAGTGGTTTTTACAGGTTGAAATACTACCTTTTTATACTTTTTTATGTGTCTGTGTGTATAAAGCACATAAATCTTTTTTATCAATTACTGTGTTTGTTAGTAAAAATAAAATTAAAATCAAAAGACATAATAAGCCTACATCAATGACAAGTTTAAAGACTTTAAGACTTTGTTTTATCCTTACCTATGTATTATAAGTTTGAATATGTTTAGGTATACTATATAACAGAAGTGGGTTCAATTCCCACGCAGAGCTCCGCCACTCAGAACTCCGCCACTCAACACCCAAAATCTCAAAAAAATGGAAATTAATACTAGGTTAACCCCTCTATAGGTACGAAATATATTATACAGAGTGAAGCTATAAAAATATAAGACATATCGTTTTCGAAAGTATAATTATTTACCTATATGAAAGTTAATTTCAGTTATGGCCCAGTCCGTGTTATTTACAACTGATATTTTAACCATTAAGTATACATTTTATTCAATTATTTAACACATTATTATAATAATACGTTATACCATACTTTGTTTGTTCTTGAAGCAGGCGAGAAATCACTTAAAATTATTATCTTTAACGTTACACGGAACATCGAAACTTGATTATAATTTAACCGCACGCCAAATCTTAGTGAGAAAAATATATTTACTGTGTAAATAAAAAATCTTTTTTGTAAGTACAAAAATATTACTATACTAAGAGTGGACGACATGGGCGTTGAATGACTGGTTGAACACGATAGTTGTAGGTTTAAATCTCAATTGTCTCATATTCTAAATAGCTATCTATATTAAAATTAAAATATGATTTATTAGTACTTACAGTACTTTGGAACTACCAAATTACACGAAACTGCCAGTGATGTCAGTTTCACAGGACCTAAGGAGTCAATGAATGACCGAGAAGAGCCAGCGAGATCTGAAGAGTTGCTTTACATAACAGTAATAAGTTTTGTTTAAATAAGTTGGAACAACGAGCTGAAGAACGACTGCGGTAACTCACAATTTGATTAACTTCATTTAGCTTCACGCTACTATTCCTAGTGTGATAGCCAGAGAGCATGGAGCACCAAACGCTTTGGTCTCTGCATACCTAAATATTTCAACTGCTATTATGAAATAGCAGTTGAAATTCTAGCCAAAGATTAATATATATATATAGTCATATTGGACATCATTATTTACTTCCTAGATACAATGACAATAAATGAACAGGAAGCCAATAAATATGACGATGAAGATTTACTGTTTGTTAATAGTACTTTCTTTGATCAATTTTCATTTCAACGCAGTTTTATGTGCATCTTTCTAAGAAGCACAAGTTGGTAATCAGGAATGTTATAATCGCACTTTCAACAAATTACGACACCGTCTACAGAATTCTTAAGACGCTAGGACTAGTCAAGTGTCGTGAGAAAAAATTCACAGTTCTAATGTTTTCTAGGTAACCTTAGAAATTGGTTATTAACATTATAAAAGAAAACAGAAGTATTTTTTTTATATATTTTCTGGCAGACTTCTCCTAGCATATACCTTCTGTTTCTTTTAGTATTATCAGCATTTTTATACTTTCTCGATTCTTATTTGCCTACTTTCTCTACCTTGCAAAAAAAGTCGAATTGCAATACAAAAAAATTAAGTTCAAAAATTAAAGTAAAATGAAGGGGTCCGTAGCAGAAAGCATTGATCCTAATCTATGTCGTTTATGTGTATCCCTAGGATATACGTAAACGACATAGAAAAACAGACGAAACTA
Organism: Heliconius melpomene rosina; assembly: GCF_056956725.1. Classification (NCBI taxonomy): domain Eukaryota; kingdom Metazoa; phylum Arthropoda; class Insecta; order Lepidoptera; family Nymphalidae; genus Heliconius; species Heliconius melpomene. The sequence continues at coordinate 9,270,641 of NC_140406.1, read as the reverse complement.
CAAAGAACTTGGTATTATGTCACTGGGCGATAGAATCCTAACGAAGTGTCTCAATACTAACTTCCCTCTGCCTACCCTGGCACATGCGGGATACAGCGTGATACTAAATAATACAAAAAAAAATTGCTGTTAGAAATATGTAAGCGAGTAACAATAACTCCACTCTATTAGAGATGGTAAAAACTAATCATTAGTTTTAATTACACGATCAATTTTTTTATGAAACGGTCAGACTGACTGGAAAGCGTTGATCTTACTTGAAGCGTTTTACACTTCTCGTTTCTATCACACATCACATATTTAATCGCAAAAAGTTCAATCGAGCGTGAATAGATCGAAATTGTACAGTTTATTATTAACAATTTAAAAAAAAAATAATTAATGATTTATGATTAAATGAAAAATATTACAATTACTTGTAAATTGTAAATAACAAATACGATATTTTAATAAGTATAAAGTAGCAATAGCCATAAATATGTACCTACTTATCTTGGTAATATTGTAAAGCTGAAGAGTTTGTTTGGTTGAACGTACTAAACTATAAGTGAATATTAAATTATTATTTAATATTTTCATTTGTTCTATTTATTGTTGTAGTTGGTGGAATTCGGCCTGAAATGGGGAACGGATAGTTCTTCCACTAAATTCCCTGGTTCTCTCTGCCTACCCTGTTATGTGCCATGTGCAGGATACAGCAAGAAGCTAAAAAAATGTTTTAGGTTTTATAACATACATCAAGGTAGGAGGTAAGCTTAACGCCATACCTTTTTTATCCAAGAAAATAATTCATTATCCAGAGTGGAGATCGAACTCCTAACCATCTCGCTTACAGCCACAGCTGTTAAATGAACGATTTATTAAATGTGTACAAATGTAATAGATTAGTTAATACGTAACATGAAGTAAATTATATCAGTTCATTAAAAAGCACAAAGCTAGAGAAGTCACAGCTTTTATAAGCAGCTTTTCATACTTTGAATTACATTATCATATGTTTTACAATAAAATATTTTATGATTTTTTTACCTCCACCACCATATAGGGATAAAGCAATCGCTATGATCGATAATATTCTTAATAAGATCATTTTACATTATTAATTATATAATTTAATAATCAAGTTAAATTGCGATAGCAATTTTTCGAAAAGTAGTTTTCCAAAAATATTCATTGCCTTGGCTTAAATAAAAATTTCGTAAAGTACCTACCTACCTACATCCCACAGAACGAGGACAAGTTTTAAAAATTCTACAAGATTTTTTGTAAGTGAGTGTAGACCGACGTCAAAACACTATTTTTGGAAAAATGAACGTAAAATTTTATAACATCTAGGTAACTCAATTAATTAAGAACTCTGACTCTCTTTCTATAATTAAAAATAAATACGTCAAGTCCACAGACAAATAACATTATAATAACATATAAATTTCTAACAACTCATTGTTTATACAGGTGGTGACATATTTTGTATTATTAATAATTTCAACTCAACACGTCAAGCTGTCTCGAGCAGAATTAATTCAACCTATATAAAGGCTATTGTGAGTCCTAGATATCTGCATACAGGGTTAGAACAAACCAACTTAGGAGATAAAGACCGCAAACAGATGAACTACTGCACGTTCTGTCGTAAATCTGAGCCATTGAAACGACTATCATCGAGAGGTATTACAGTACCAGCACCATAGAACCACGAAATGTGGTAAATGGAAGGAGGTGTTAAAGACGACCAGGGGCCAAGACGTTCTGGTATGCATAATATAGTAGGTGCACGTAGCGAAGATTATTCACGAAGCGTCACAATATTTTAAGCGGTTACTTTAAACTGACCCCAGATAATATTGGTGTCGGCTTTAATATACGGGTAAACGAATGTGGAAAAATAAGCACTTCGCGTTAACCTTTCATAATATAAATGCCGAGAATGTTATATTATGCTTTTAAGAATATTAAGAAGACAAAAAAATATTTTAAGCTAAAAGTTGATGTTATGAAATGTAAAATCTATATTCAAATATAAATAAATAACAATGGTATCGAAATAAACAAACGTATACCATTGTTTAATAATATACAATTTAATTGTTGTTTCGTATGATCATGCAAATATTTTAAGGTTAAGTGCCTATTTATTGTAAATAACTGTCGAAACATAATACGCATAAACTTTGCATTGTAAAGTCGTTCTCAATTTAATGTGCAATAAAAAAGTTCACAATCTCTCCTCTCGAAACATTCTCATTGTCAAAGTCGTGTTACATTAAATATTAAGTTTATGTCCCCCCACATCGCATCACTTTACTCAATTGATACCTGTACGAAGTAAATCTGAAAAAGCACAACGAAAAACACACGTGAACAAAAAACAAGTTTAATGATGTTAGTCGTTAAAAGTTAATATTTAAATGAACCACTTACCTTGCAGCAGTCTTCTCTCTTCTATTTTCTATTCACATATTTGTTTTCAAAAAGATTGGCCAATCTTATTCTATGTATCGAGCGTAGTCGAAGAAAGTTGTTAAAGCTGCCTTTCCACGCGAGAAAACTTGTAGGTGGATCATTGAGCAATTACACCGGGTTTACGATTGCAATATTCGTGTTGGACGGGGCGAAAGTAATTATAGGGGCAGGCTGAACAGCTTTGGCATCGACGTACTTAAAAAACTATTAAACGACCGCTTCGAGAATACCTCCGAGGGACGTCCCGAAACGTTCGATTTATATCGATGAAGTCAAACACTATCGGACACTCCTCTTTGAATTATTGAAATTACAAAAGCTAAGACCATACGAGTAAATGGACGTTTCAAATTTAATTTAAAAAGGGAAGACGCCCTGTATGGTCCGCTTGGTGGCGTTCGAAACTGAAATACACCAAAATCCCAGCGAATACGATCACATAGCTTTAGGCCTTTAAGTCATATGATGTACATCGTTGAAATAATGAGGTATCTCAATTTGGGCCCATCGACCGCCACCCCTAATCACAGATAGTTTTTGTTGTGCCCTAATCAAAGCTTCGGCATTTCTGGCTGGAAAAAATTAAAACTAGTAAGTATAACTAACAGCACCTGGAATATTTTTTTTAAAGGATACAAAACTTTGATTAGAGGCACTGGACGTCATACAGGAAGCATGTTCCCAAGAATCCGATGGTGATTGTAAAGGTAAGGTGTCTTAAAACTAATCTCAATACAAAATCTGATAATTTTTTTAACATTTTATTATTTTTTATAATTTCTTTAATGCCTCCTCCATTTTGTCCACGACATTGTACAAACGCATAATATAAATTATTCGAAACGATAAAATAGGTCATTATTAAAAATAGATTAGATCTTTCAAAAAATATTTAAATAGTAAAATTGTACAACATTGTATCTAGTATTAAAATTACTCTCGCTTATTCTGTTACTTTATTGTACATATTTACAAAAAATGTATTTTACAGTAACAATGATCTAGCGTCTCTAGGTATTATTTCTATCACATTGCCTTTAAAAAGTCACTTCTGGGGTATAAAATTTAACAGACAATCCTCAAAAGCGACTCATCGTATATCTTTACTGAGTTAGTTGTGGACGTATATAACAAAAGTTGGTCCTCACAACCACTAAGTCTAAAAACTCACAAATATTATGCCCAGTGGTTATTCATTAACAATAATTGCAAAAATCTTTTATAACGACTATTTTCTGTGACAAAATTAACTACAGAAAGAAAAAAAGTTAATACTTTCCATAGTTATTTTTGTTACAAAATTGTCATAATTTTAATACATATAATAAATATATCTAGATGTTTCCGTAGTTGTTTTAAAAACTTAGAAAGCCAACTGACTAAAGACATGTCGGCGTCACTGCTCCTATTACATATTGTAAAAAGTATCCGGACTCATCCTGCATACAAGCAAGTAGACTTGCGCATCAGACAACCTTTTAAACGAGAATTGAATTATTGCACGTCGCACATTTATCAGAGGCCGATGAATAATCGACTCAAACTGCAATAAAAGTCCGTTGAAAACTTAATTTCATATTTAAACATAAGCTGTTGTTATTTTTTTTTGTGTCATCGTGATCAGTATTTTAAGTCACTACAGCATTTATTACTTTAATAATCGTACAAACGCTATGAATTAAAGTTTATAAAACTAAATATTAGCGTTATTTATAGCCAATATAAACTCTCATTTAAAATATTGTCCGTAAAATGTTTTTCACATTCAATATTATGCACATTTTATAAATATATAATTTGCGATGTATTCATTATAACCCCTGGATGTATTGCTCGATAATGAACTGAGTTAGGCGTTGAGTATTATATTTGACCGTTCAGACTGGTGAGTGATTGGTTAACTTAAGTACAGATAAAGAACGGGTGCCGAACAAAATTCATACTGAGATTCCTTTTTAACCTATTTACTAATGATAAATCAATTTAAATGTTCCTCAAATTCAATTCCATTATAGGCTGCAAAATAATACTGATTCGGACACAACTTTTAAGTACATACTTTTCCCTTACATATTTGTAAGGCACTAAGAATACACTGGTCCACAGTCTTTTCATTTACGCCTTTCTATGTTAGGATACATTAATTACTTAACAACTATATTATTAATTTATTATTATGTTTTAACGTCAAATCCCTTAACAAATACGATCTAGTACTTTCGAGGAATATTGTAATATTGTAAAAATCTCAAAAATACTCATCGCGATTATAAGAATCGATCGACTCTTCATAGTATATTAAATAAGTTTAATTTTTATTAACACGAAATATAGCACCAAGAATTTCATAATAATTCACTAATGAAGCGTCAGCCGATGCTTTAACAGTTTAAGAGACATTCATTCAAAAAACACACATCATGCCTTAAATGTAATATACGTTACGTTGATGGATCACAAACACTGTTATGGACTAAAGCGCAAACTGGGAATGTTACGTTACTTTAATACAGGTATCAATGTTCACAGGACTGTGTCCCGAGCGGACGTAGCTAATATTAACTATATTAAAAATATATACTCGTATATATTAAATTTTAAAATTAAATATAAAATCAGAACAATTTCAATGAAGAGATCACCTAATATATATTAAACCATTGCAACAGCACCAGATAACTTAACAGCAGTTACGTTCCGCCAACATTTAACTTAATTAGAGTGAGTGACTGATGATTTGGGTGAGATGAGTATGGAAGTGCAAATGAACCTAAATCCTAATCGATGCTTTGAATATCAACCTCTTGTACTTAAAACTATAGAGACGATGGCACTTTATTAATGGCCTGAGAATTAACCGAGTAAAATGCATTAGAATAAAATCTTACAGTAATAACGCGAAATTATAAACAAAATTTACATAGCGAATGTAAAATGTTAACTTAAGCCTCGCGTCTCTTTTGATTTGGTAAATCGAGTCACGTTCATGTATACATATTACAGTATGTTTGTTTCTCTGCCAGTCCTCGACTACTGTGTATTGTTCCTTTCTCATGTCGACTATTTATGATGCTTTTATTAAAATGACTCACAGATCTGCGCGTTTTCGAGGATTCGATTTGGGCATAAGATATGCGTTTACTAATAGTTAACATAATTTATGTAAACAAAAAAGAGCTAACATTGTTTACTCATAACAAACGTGAAATAGCTAAGCCAAGAATGGACGAAGCACCTTGCAAGATATTATACTTACTAAGAACTCGACTTTATGCCAGAGCTTTTTGTTAACATTTCTTAACAAAATAAAGGGCATACAAATTAAAATGATCTTTAAAAAATAATTCGCAAACAACCACAATAAATTATATAAGCTTGATGCGACCCCATCCACTGTCATTAAGCGAAAATGTTTTCGACGAGGACCATGACTTTTAAAAGTGGGCAGCGCCGCACCGTTATTGCAAAATACAGATCGGATATCACCGCTACAGAGAGATCTGAATTAAGCCATCATTTAAAGAGGATAGCGATTTCGAAAGATTCTATACACACAAAGTGGTAGGAAACGCGTTTTATAGCTCGCGCCACCTACATGTTGATGTCATCCTTACAACAACAGTTAGCTGATGTTTGAAAGTCCAGCAGAAAGTTTCCGTATAAAAATGTTGTCATTTTATATTGCACAATGTATATAATACGCGTCCTGCATTTCACTCCTATATTCTTTTTACATTACAAAACTATGATCATGCTGAATTTTCTTTATTTATATAGCCATCCACAAACATTTTTATTTACGCAAATCTGTTTTAGTTTTTATTTACTCTTACAAAAGGAAAACATAAAAAAATATTATCTAGTAGAACAGTATTGCAATTTTTAAGTAAGTGCGTGGGCGGCGTTTGCGCTGCCGTAGGCGGACGGAAGTGAGAGCCTGAGATTGAATCTTTCGTCTTTATCTAACAATATTAAATCGCCACTTGCTGAAACGGAACAGACGAGACAATCTCCACAATGTCACAGATCAACAAAACGAGATACAACACTGCCAAGGCTTTTAAGTAAGTTTATGACCACTTTCGATTCAGAATGACGCAACTGAAGATTGGTATTCTCTAGTAGATTTCTACATAAGAACTCATTAAGAAAATATGATGATACTGAAGCACAAGGTGCTCCAAAATTTAAAAAATCTATCAAAGGACGACGAAATTTCTACGGAAATAAAAAATAACAATAAAATGAGTATATTTTTATTTTTCTTATTTATTTTATTTTGTTCACGATGTAAATTTTACATGTGCAATATTTGCGCAACAAGCCAATTTGTTTTAAAATACCTACTATCCAACAATAACATACTAAACTATTTACTAGTTAACACTCAGAAATTTCAAACATTTAAGTACAGGAAGGCACACGACGCTATCTTAGTAGGACTCGGTTTAGTTTGCGTAAGTTATGTTTAATTTTTAAGTAATTTTAAATCATATATAAAATTTTTTTTTTTCGATTTTCTTATCATTATGAGATTCGCAAGAATATTCTAAGGAAATAGAAATAGTTTTGTATTATGTTTTATAATCATGAACTCTCCATATATAAATCACTTGAATGCAAGGTGCGCGTGCGCATTTATAACAAACTGCCTTAAGATTTATGCTGACTTACTATTTAAGAACGTAGTGTTCCCGGTGGGTAACATCATATTTATATATTCAAAATATATATATTTTATATTCCTTATACTCAAGTTTTTTAGCAGTATTATACAAAGTAGTCTAGCATAATCTCTGTTTTCACTTTTTATTTATTTTAGAGACTACGTCCTGGATAAAATTGTGGCTACGTTACTCGAATTAAACTGTCAATCATTCAAGCATTTTAAGACAAATAGGCCAAATATGTAAGGCAAATTATAGTTGTTTATAGATAGAAAAGATATTAGTTGATCGGCGCCAGCGTTTCGGAAGGACGCTGCCCACGCGCGACGCAAAGCAAAAGCGATTATATCACCGCCTGTAGGTGGCCATATAAGGTCAATTGTTCAAAATACAAACAAGTTATTCAATGACCCATTTTATTGACTTATCATTTGTTGGCATATTTATTGTATATTTACTGAACTAGAACAAAATAAGCATTCTCAAAATATTTGCTTAATTTAAATCTGATATAAATGTATACCCGTTTTCTCTACATTATTTTTGATTATATAAAATTTCCATATTTGTTTTCAATATTTATTCTAAAAATAATTATAAGTAATGTCTAAACGATCATGGAAACTTTGGATCTCTAAGACTTTATAAAACTACCTAATACCTTAGTGAATGTTTAAACAAATTGAAATTTTAAATGTCGCTAGGATATTTCCCACGAAGTGTGGCGGAACCAATTCACGGCACGTTCCGAGGATTACCATTTGAAAGCGTTTTGTTTGTAAGCTCTAGTAACGATCAATAGAAAAGTATGATGGATGGATGCTTATGATTTGTTTTCAGAACAGAATAGCTTCGAGTTAGCGGTGTACGCCCGTAGAATATATTAGACGTCTAGCATCTATATAGGTTATTCTATTGTATAGAATAAAACTAAATATATATTTTAAATAGACTGACTATGCCACTTTCATATTTTACATTATAATTTCTATGTTCATGTCCTTATAAAAATATTCGAAAAATAAACTTATAAAAAATTAATTACACTGAGATAAACTAGTACTGAAATGTCTTAACTAGAGCTATAGTAACAGACGCAGTGTTTTGTTCCCATAGCTGTCACGCAGGCTCTACCTATCGGCGCATCTACACCGCTAGTGGACAATCATCCTAACAAAGCGCGCCGGCTACAATCATTTCCCACGAGATAACGGTCGAGCTGTACCGACAAACTTGAATGTAACGATATCTTGAAACTGACGACGTCCAATACTTGCTAGCCAAATAAAATTAAGACGCTTTCAAAGAAACAAGCAATGGAATATGAAGTGGAGGCTTTTGCTGGTCCTGAGCGCAGCGAGCTAGCCGTGGAGATAACAAAAGGATGACCCAGAGATAACTTGTATATTCACCCGATGACAGGAAAACATTGTTTGCGTATTCGAAACAACGGCTTTAAAATTCACTGTCATGGTGTTTCAGTAAAATAAAATTAAATATTCTCACCGGACGTAACCTTGTTTTTTTATTAATACATTAAACAATGGAAAGAAATTGATAAATTTACTCATAATATAAATGAAATTTAGATTAGTTGCGCTGTAATACAATATCTACGAAGACGGCGCGGTGACGAGGCACGCACGTTTTACGCTATTCCCGGCGGGCCTAATTTTAACCATCTGCGTCTCCCAGTCTAGTTTTAGGAAGTGGGCCGGTGCCGTTTCGCCGAATCAATCCAACTGAAACCACTACAAACAACTGACATCAGTATTCATCTAAAAAAACCGTTTAACGTAATTGGATTTATATTAAGCAAAAATAAAGCAATGATCAACTGTCAATCATTAGATCTATTACAGATGTTTGTAAATAGGCTGGATCGGCTACATAATCGCGGGTCCAATTATCGAATGACACAGACTTCAACCTCCGGACGATCACTGGCTATCTATAATGGATGAGCACGTCCAATGTCGATCCAGTAAACGAGATCGCATAAATGCAAACGAAAATACAATGCAATGGCTACTATGACAATTTATACACTAATTCATTAATTTTATCGAATTAGAAAGCATTTGGGAATCGAGGCGCGTTCGAGAAGCGGCGTATAAATTTCAATTAGAGCAATCAGGGCGGTCAGTCGCGGAAGTTTCTGGATCCGATGGGCACGGGATAGTGTGGCCGCACCTTGCATACAAAACGTCAAGCCTAGCGCATACAAAGGAGGACCTCCGCCGCAAATCATTACAATTGCGGTAAAGGAGATGTGAACAGAATTGTGTTAGATAGACGCAAGATAATGATGTTGGGATTTTGGATTACTCAACTGAGACTTGAGCTGACATATTTTACAATTTAAAAAGCACTTACTCATTGTATCTAAAAATTTTATGTTGGTATCATATTTCTTACTACAATAAAACGTTTTCAAATTAGATATTCGCAATGAACAGAAAACAAAACATAATACCCGATTTGCTAAACGAGCTCATGACAATTTGTAACGAGAGACATGGACCACTGATGTAACGTCTGTAACGAAGTCCCTAAACAATGATATAAGCGATCGCATCAACTGCCGCGAAATATCTCAACCTGACAAGCTGACCCAAGAAGCTAACTTTACATTTGCCGACGTAACGAGGGACGCCGGCTCGACCATTGTATTTGTGCCTACACAATTTATTTATTCGACGAACATTACGAAGACACAAAATCTGGTACATAAATACATGTGAAAGCACATATCAAGTATCGGAATGCAAACAGCGGAGCTCGTGTCTGAATTATGCAACAGAAATGCGGGCAGGTCTACCGTAATAGTGCAACGAGTGGACGAAACCTCTTAAAATAATACCAAACGCGATCCGAAATAACGTCGATGCGGAATCGCTCATCAAACGTACTTCCAGTGACCTATATATGGTCTCGTTATGCAATGTAGCTACTAATCTATATTAAGACCTTCATTTGTTTTCAGTTCAAATGACGGAGAAATATGTATGTATGTCATACAAACTGTAGAAAATGTATAAAGATAAATAAATAAGGCTTACTTTAAGTAAAGTTAAAACCATATTGTGTTCTTGCAAGAACTATAAATTAAAGTATTTTTTATAAATTTTATTGAAAAGTTAAGGTAAATTTCAAGCTCACGTATGTCATGTTTATTTTAATCACAAATAGTTTTTTTATATCCTTCCACAACGATTTATTCCCAGTACCATTACCAAGATGACAGCGCAAGTCGCGCATAAGAAAAATCCGAACTGTTCAAAATCTCTTAATTTGTCCAGCAAATAACGACACTGCGATCGATTAAATGATTATTATCCTTATATCGTAGTAGCGGAGAGTTTATTTCGTTAAGGAGGCCAACAAGCTCAATAATTACAGGATACACCGGTATTTAAAGTGAATATTCTTGCAAAGATCAAAGAATTTTAAAGAACGATCTATGTCGCATCGTTAATAAGTAGAAATAACTCATTGATGTAAAAGATGTTTTTATAAGATTCCATATAAACAAATTAATTGATACAATTTACTTGTGACATATTTAATTGGATAATGTATTTTAAATATTAGAGCTTCAAATACAATCAGTTAAGCTTATCGAAACATAATAAATGAAAAGAACATATTTAAAAGCGCATGTTAAAATAATAATACAAATGAAATTCAAAATCAAGATACATGCGCGATAAAGAAACAAAAACTAGAACAATAGCTTTAGAGAGGCGCTCATTAAAGGAACAGTATGGAGACCGATGATATTGTAGCTAATCCTTGAGCCACACGCGGCGACGATTACAACGCACCTATTAGTCAAATTAGCTTTATTGTTAAATCCCGCCAGACTTGAGCAATCGGCTTATACACCAACAATTATGCCATACAATGAGATGAGTCAACAAAAATTGCCCGGGCGTTTATCAAAACAATGGTATTGATAAGTTAATATAGGGACGCGCGAGACGCATAACGAGCTGTGTCTAGAATAGACGCGTGTCGCGCAGAATACGTTATGACTCACCGATGCGAGCTTAAAACGTAATAAAAAAGTAAAAATGTCCAAGCGGCGACATACGAAACGTTTATTTTTTAATTATATACGTGTCTTGAAGTATAACGATATCATCTATAGTACGCAAACACTACGCTGAAAGTGAAACGTGAAGATGTTACGAAACAGCAAAGAATTTGAGATTAGGCGATCTGTAGCGAGGGCAGTGACCGAATTCCGCATTTATACCGCTAATTCATGCAAGAGCATCCTATGTGGCCGAGCTACAGGCGCAGACTCTACCATTTATATTCTCGCCAAATCCCAACGTAGCTTTAGAATACTTAAACTATCAAATTTATGCGAAGACTATCACGTTTATGACAGGAGAAAATGGTCTATCAAACACACATTCAAGTACAGGTACAATGACTCTTTACAACGCGAGAAATTTGTTAAAAATATTGCATAGAGTTTCCATCTAAATCGTTATCTCTGACGTTTTTTCTATGCCCAATCTCTCGGTACCGTAATTACATCGTGAATATATCATTCAGGTCAAACTTTGAACAGGTGAACAATGAGCAGTCATGTTGCCCCGGACATGTTATTCCCGTACGTCAAGTGGACTAACCAATGAAAGATTGTTATCATCGGCCGAATCGAGAGTGGCGACGTAATCGATTTCAACATTTCAATGCTGACAAGTAATATTTTTCAAAGATATTAGTAGTATCAATAATATAATGTTAACCAGAAGGACGAGAAATATCCAAAACAATTCCTATTTATATCTAGCCCGTGCCATTCAATGACCGCAATTTATTAAAAATTTGGTGTAAACATATAAAGGAATATTAAGATTTATAGCTATACTAAATGAAGCAGTTTGTAATATTACCCGGCGAAGTGATTATTTTAATATACTTTGACAAATGATTAGATAATTTATCATAACTAGAAATAATTTTCAATTTCATTTTATAATCCGACTCACATACAGCCCGGAGCTCTAAAGCTTCTTTGAAACTTACTGGCTTAAACACCTGCTAGTTGATAATTTTTTTGTTACATTTTATGGATAAAAGGATATAATTTTTTTATAATAACTTAGATATTTATTATTAATAATCTTTGCAGTAAGAAAAAAATTATAAAGAAACTTTTAACTTTATCAGGTCTACATAGATACTCAATTATGAGAGAAGCACACTTATGACGTCTCGATTACTATGGTCAAAGTAGAATGAAAGACCAATTCATTCATAATAACGAATCAATAGTTACACACGAAACGGCTCCCAATTCCGAAGCATCATTCGGAAATGTTCAACCGGTTTCTGACGTTAATTATGAACCGATTTTAAATGTGATTACTCGCTACCGATCGCTTTCGACACCACTGATGATAGACATCGCTTCCATTCATAGATTTGGTCGAATGATTTATTAAAGATCGCAGACAAATTGATTTTTGGTGAAACGCATAATAAAAAAGAACACATAATAAATTGATCTTAAAGAAGCGAACGTTGAATGGCATAGATTTAATGAGCAGTGAACTCAAGAAGTGAGATTTAAATGGTTAATGTTGCATTACTGTATTCTTCAATCTTATTTACCTGTCAATTTCGATTTGCAATAATTTATATGCAATATTCGAAAGTTCCTCGTGCAATATACAAGTCGAATCCTCAAAAACGATGCTACTTTAAGAGTTCTATATACAAAATCAAGAATACTGTAGTGTCGATACACTACGCAATATTTTAACAAACTTATCTAGAACGTGACTTTTTCCATTAAACGATTAAATATCGATGCCAATTAAATGTAACTAGTAGTTGTGAACTACCGTTGTGGGTGATGAGACATATGGGGGTGAGATAAATGTGCGTGAGAGTACGGTTGTCCTAGCGAGCTGAGCGGGAGCGGGGACGGGCATGGGGGGTGCTGGTGGTACTGTTGCAAGGGCGACGGGGCGAGCCCGGGGTGATGCTCTATCGGATACTGCGCTGAACTAGCGTACGCCAGTTGCCTCACCTTCATATCGTCGTCTACTACGTTATACGTGAGCTCGGTCTCCTCGAAGCCGGTGGCGGCCATCCTCTGCTCGCTCGTAGTGGGCGGATCCGGTGAATTCAGACACGTCTGGATGAGTCTTTTGCCTGAATCCGACGTGATCATTGGTTGAAGCTTTCTCGTGGCGAATGTATACACGTGTCCAGTTTCAGACGCGACTAGTAGCATGACTTGTGTTCCCGTCAATGTTGATAGCTCGTAGGCCTAGAAAGAAATGTTATTACATTAGTTATTATTGTTTTGAGTAATAATGTTTGTAATAACTGTATCTAACATAAAATATTAAAATAGAAAAAAATATGTAATCATTGTTCTTGACAGCATTTGTACATAACAGGTTCCATTTAAAACACATTTGCATACCTTAGACTGGTTAACATTTAAAATGACACATTGGCGTTAATTTAGATTCAGTATCACTATCGCAATAATTTGCTCTAAGTAAGCTTTGATAAATATTTCAAGCTAAAATGAGATTATAAAAATGTATAATATAGTCATAATAATATAATTATTAGTCCTAATCGCTATATGCTTATAGCTTACATCAGTATCATATATCTATGTGAAACAGACGCTGCTAGCTGCTATACAATTAACAAATTCATTTGGATTATTGAAAATAACATTTCCAACCTTTCACCTCTCCCACGCTCGTGCAAAGTAAATCTACATACATTTTCGGGAGCTCTCACAGCTCTCTTCATATTTACTTCGGGAATTATCACGTCTACTGGCGTCATCTATTCGGCTTGAAACAATTTGCATATAACCAGGCTGATTTCGACTTTAAAAGTTACATAATAAAGAAAATGGTGTTTAAACTCTTCAAGATTGACAGAACGAAGTCAGATATATGTATCAGTGGCGCCTAAATTAGTGTTAAGCGAAAAGTAAACCTTGGCGTACAACGAATATGGATTTATTCTTTATTGTACTATTGATGTAAATTAACTTTCTTATTTTTTTTTAATTTGGGTAAGTTGTAACTCTTTACAACGGTTATTAAAAAATTAAGGTGTCAGATTAAGAGTAAATATGAATGTACATGAACATAAATTTGCGAGTCTTTACTTGTTAATGATTTATCATGTAAGGTGTCTACGGTTAAAACTGATATTGCTGTTTCTGATCCTACCATGACCATAAATAACTTATCTTCGAAGTGTTGTTAAAATGTAATAAACTTTTGAACATGATCGCGTTTAAAGTTGTTTTGTACGTTTTTAACTATATAAGGAGAAATTACTATTTCATAAATGTTTTACACGGATTTAAAATTCAAAACGATATATTCAAAATATTGAGTCATCGTGCCACTGTTACCAAGTGACTGGGCGTGAAATATAAACATGAACATGTGGCAATTTTGATTTCGACTTAAGCTTGACTCAATGTCATGTTATGGGTAAATAAAACATAGTGAATTCTCACCAGGTCACTTATCTTTCCCTTATTACTCCTGACAAAGCTACTCCTGGCAGACGAACCAATGGAGATTTGTAAACCAACCAATTAATTGTATTTTGAATCACAATCACTTGTTATTAATAAAATGACTGTTTAATGGAACAGGTAAAACACATAGCAATCACGGCAGCTCATTTCCTGTTTAGATACACCGTGGAAAATGTGTGCATTTTATATAGATCCTGCATAAAAATCGAGCCAATTATCATCTTACAACTGTAGACGTTTAAGATTTACATGTTGATATCGTAATTTAGATGATGAAATAAAATAAACATTTGATATATCTTACTAATTTGGTTAAAATTTATATTACTCATTTGTTATTTAGGTAATGTTTAATAAATACCTTTAAATTAACTTTTATTGTGTTATTATATATCTAGTAATCGTCGCCCACAACTTTGTGGAATTTAATACGTAAAATGGAATTCTTGTTTTTTTTTAATTTTTCTCATTTTATTTATTTTCCATTTATTAATCATACTCAATAATTAAAAACCTTCATGAGAATCAACAAATGATACCAACATACAACTAGTAAAAACGTTCCTACTTTATCGGTACCATCATCAGCGTACAACACATTTCGATCGGTTATGAAACCTATCACGATCTCAATACACAGCATTACAGACGGACAGACATGCAAATGTCAGATGATAAAAAAATAATCAATCACAAACAACTACGATTGTTTGAACAACTGGCATTTGGTAATGACTCTATCTACAAAAGATCTAGCTAGAAAAATAATGAAATAGGATTAATCTTCTTTTATATTGACTCTAGCTATATCCTGTTTTATCAGCTTTTGCTGTATTCCGCACACAGAGGCAGAGGAAACCTAGTGTTATAACACTCCGTTCCCCACTTTACCGTGTTCTTCACCTTTCGCGTTCTTTAATATATCGCAATATCATAAAATAGTGTATAGAGGTAATTTAAATAAATTACATAGCCCATCGTATACTATTATCTAATCTACGTATATATTACACTCCTTACGAGTTAACAGCGTTGCGTGTTCATCAAAAGATCAATGGTTTCAACTGCAGCGTGAACGACAAGACCGACTTATCTCTCATTACACCTATAGATAATCGCCGTAATTGAAGAATATCTGACGACCAGTGTGAAACAGGCTTTAAGGAAAAAAAATAGGTACACCAAGTGGCGATGTCGTTCGTTATTGGAGCATAATTGAATTTCGCGACGATCTACCTTACGACTTAAAGTTTCTCCAATAAAGTTCCATTTATTCTCCACTTCACAAAAATGAAATGATTGATGATGAGATAGTAATTAGCACTGACATTAAAAGACTTTGAAGAAATAAACCTTGCTGGTACGAAATACGTCACTACGCGTCCCATTGTTTTCGATACCGAAAATGACAATTACAAATGTACGTTTAATGAGCTTAGCTTGTAATATGATTAACGAGATACATTTCTTCTCGTATCGACATTAAAAAATTGCAAAGTATATTTTACCGCTATATGGCATTTCTCTTGATTGAATGCTTGAAATGGCATCCAATTACTGTAGCTCTCGGCTGTTATGAGATTTCTTTGGTGCGATCTGTGGATCATAACGCCTTCATCACTGACAGTTATATTTTTTACCTACAGGTTAAAATTAGGAGATTTCTATGCATTGAAGCGACCGATAACTATGTGTAACTATTTTAAAAGGTGCCTAGAATTTAAGGTAAACAGGATTTTTGAGAATAAGAAGATAATAGTATGATAATTATTTCCGAAATGAGTAAAGGCGAACAGAATAAAGTGATGTATCACTAAGGTCTCTCTGTTTATGCCAATAATATATAAACCAGGTAACAAAAAAACTAAACATAGTATTCGGACGGTAAATCCATCCTACCCTGCTATACGCAGGATAACGTATTAAGATAAGAAAATAAAAATCAGATAATAAGCTACAAAAAATAATATTTCTCTCAGTCGGTAGGCACGTACTTTTTCACTCACAATAATTAATTTTCCATTAAAATATTCTATACGATAACATCTTATTTAACTTACGACGCGATAACGCAATTACAATATTAAGTCATTATCGATAGCAGCAGTGGGAAACGAATGAAGCACTTAATTTTGTACATATTATAAGAAAAAGGGGGACACAAAATTATCATCACACATGATTGACAGATATACTAAAGTGAAATTCTCTTGAAAATCTTCATTACTTTATTGCAAAAGCGCATACATTTTTTCTTTTCGTTTAAAGTGAGATGACATAAACAGTCACGTCATAAATTGCTTGACGAGTCGACTGTTTAATGAATATTTTTTTAGCTTTCAACTTTATTTCTTGAAATTTATTATATTATAATGCGTTTTGGTAATATATATTATGAAGATTTTTTTCCATTACCGAGTTATTATAATAATTTGAAAAATTGGTAAGTTGAAACTTGGCGTGTAGGTAGGTCAGGGAGTGTAGGGGAGCACTAAGAGAGGATCTCTCGGAATTCCTACAGAAATGGAAAATAACTGGATTTCCCTAGTGGGCATGGCCAACTCGGTTCTACTCTTTCCTACTCCCATGGTTATCCTACAAAATCAATAGATAAGATAAAACCAAAAGAATAGGTAGATGAAAATCGAGTTAAAAAAGAAAAAATATATAATAACAACTTATATCACATATACTCATATATTCGAAGCAGATCCCCAAAAAGTACGGAACAAAATCTTCCCCCAATAAAAACAAAATACACACTAATAAACCTTTTAGTGCACAAAACTGGAGTAACTGCCTGCTATAAATGTTCACAGTGTGATTTTTACTTCGCCATAATTTTAATGGCAATAAATAAAACAGTAGTCAGGACGAAGGCTGAGTAATTTAATTACATTTGTAAATTTTATACCTCATACTTAATATTAACATTAAAATTAAAGAAAAAGCGTTTATTGATTATTGTAAAAGGTATTTTATATTTATAAGGGTTTAATTCATACAAATTGTATGATATGTCCATATATCTTATTTTATGACGATAATCTATTTGAAAAAATATCGAAAACAGTATTTTTTTTTAATTATTTAATTATTTTATTTATATTATTTAAGTTATTAATCTTAATTTGCACGCGATTCAACTAGTTTGAACATATCCTCGGCTTTATTATAGCGACTGTTCCTTAATTGAAAGTGACTTTGCACTGTGTAAATATTTTTTTTGTATTATAACGGATTTTGATTATTAATGTTATTAATGTTTGTATTATAACCCTTTTTGTCTAGGCAGAATGCAGAGTTGGGTTCCGCAAATGAACCTACAATATCTAAAAACCAGCTAAACATTGAAAAATGTAACAGTAAAAATATATTAATCACTGTTACGTTTGTATAGGGCTCTATAGTCAAGTTTTCTTTTATATTTTTTTCAATATAGTTATAATTTATAGATTCTATCGTCTAACGTCTAGCAAGACCTTTCATTATCATTTGTATCCATACTACAGATACCAGAGTACTACGCGCATCGTTTTTGTTGTGATTTTATAATTAAAATTCATCTCATGTTCGTGAGTAAAGGAAAACTTATTATAAGGAAACCGGCTGGAAAGTTCCGAGAAATGACATAAGTGGAACGTACCCTCATATAATTTTTCTTCTTGAATATTGTAGTGTAGAAGTTAAAAATATTAAAGAGTTAATTAAAAAAAAACAAGTTCAAATACTTCATATAAAAAACAAGTTCAAAATTGTGCATCAAATACGCAGTAGTCTGAATCGATTTTAATAAAACTTAGACGTTTTCCTAAGTTGGAATATACTATATTTAAATAAAAAAAGATAGTTTAGTTGTGATTTTTAAGTACCGATAAATTTGTGAACAAACCTACAAACATAATTTATACTCAAATATTAGCCACTTCATATATCAATAGTACCTCTTATCTATATATATAAAAAGGACTTGTCCTCACTGACTGAGGTAAGACGCACGCACAGCCGTAACCGCCGATGGTACAAACGTGGAATTTGGACAGATGTTTACTTTTGTAATCTGGACATCCACTAAGAAGGGATTTTGAAAAATTTTAATCCGAAAGGGATGAAATAGGGGTTGAAAGTTTGTATGGAAAAAAAATTAAATCGGCACCGATTCTTATAAAATTTGAAATTCAGACTCTTAAAAATATTTAATTGAACACGTGTTTCATGGTTTTCTAGAATTCGTCCCCTAAGGGTGCAAATAAGGGGTTGAAAGTTTGTATAGATTTTTTTAATCGGCACCAATTTTTATAAAATTTGAAATTCAGACTTTTAAAAGTATTTAATTGAACATATGTTTCATGGTTTTCTAGAATTCTTCCCCTAAGGATGCAAATAAGGGGTTGAAAGTTTGTATGGAAAAATTCTTAAATCGCCACTGATTTTTATAAAATTTGAAATTTAGACTCTTAAAAATATTTCATTGAACACATGTTTCATGGTTTATTAGAATTCACCCCTAAAAAAGCTAGCGAAGCTGCGCGCGTCCGCTAGTCGTATAATAGATAGATACTCAAAATGACAACAACATTTTTTTAATCGGTTAAAACTAGGACTGCTTTACTGTTATTAAATAAAGAGTTGATTTAAATTATATTTAGTAGTTTATTTCAAATTTATATTTTTATAAAAAAACTTATTGAAAAAATTAAATCAAAATCGATAACATAAATTCATCAAACAAACAACAAGAACATAAAAAACCGAACAATCGCCAATCATTTCACAACACTATAACAACAATTTCACAATTATCTCGCGTGTAATTAAAAATGAACAACTGTATACTGTTCCATTTTATGTTATGCATATCAATACAGGGTGTTAAAACTTTCACCCAATCAAAATACTTCCTACCGTTTCGTTAGGCTAATTCCTTGTGGCGTAACTTAATCCGGCGAG
This sequence comes from Heliconius melpomene rosina, assembly GCF_056956725.1. Classification (NCBI taxonomy): domain Eukaryota; kingdom Metazoa; phylum Arthropoda; class Insecta; order Lepidoptera; family Nymphalidae; genus Heliconius; species Heliconius melpomene. Next base: position 9,251,009 of record NC_140406.1, on the reverse strand, counting down.
AAAAAATTAATTATACACATGTGCTCTGATTGACAGATCCGCCTTTTCAATTGGATCGTACAACAAACCACTCAAGTGCCTACTTCACTCTAAATATGCTTTTAAACATTCAACAATAAATATATGACGTCGTGGCGGCGAGGTTTGAAACGAGTGACGAGAGGAGAGAAACCAAATATCTTCCTTTTTTTTGCAATTCTAACCAACATAAGATGCAGCGTTAGGTTCCGCCAACGAAAACTTTCCAATGTATATTATCTAATTAACACCGGATTCTTGTTACCGTGTATAAAAATCGAGCAAAACGCGTGAAAATAAAGAAATAAACACAAAAGCGTGTTACGATTACAACCGAGTGAGAGGGTGTACAATTTTTGGAAAAAACAAAATGCTCCAGTTAAGTCAAAAGTGATTGTAGTATCAGGTGCAAGAAATCAAAAACCTGAATCTGCGCGTGCGCAGAATAATTTTCAAGTTTGAAAACCTACTGGTTAAATTAATATTTCTTTATGTCAGTTTAAATAAAAATAAATGAAATTGACACAGATAAGTAATCTATTTTTAAATATAAACACGGAACATATAATTATGTATGTGTTACCTCATCATTATATATTTCGTTGTATAATAACTAATTCCTAATAAAAGAGAAATTAAAATGTTTTGTTTTCTTATAAAACTAAAAGAAATTCAAAACAAACGTCAAAATTGAAAAATAAATACAGTCGCTATTTTTTTTTTACTGAAACTGTCAACTTTTACAAATTTAATCATCAATTCGAGTGTCCTTAAGAGATATGTATGTCTGTCTGTCATAATCTATATTTAACGCTGTTCTGTCAAAGCTTGTACGAGTATTATTGATTACGAAACGTCGCATTGAAGTCACCGCAAAAATTATTTGAATAACATTAATATTCTTACGATATGTTTATATTATACATTTATTGGCGTAAAGTAATAATATGTATATAATGTTTAATTCTTAAACAGAAATTAGATTTCTTCAATAATTGATTGCATGCAGGATTACGAACGAAGTTATGGGTTCAGTATAATTCGAGGATTTTGTATATTAAATCTAGTATATAGGTACCTCATTAGGAAGAAATTATAACGAATATCGGTATGTATATTGTATACACTTTACAGAAGGTACATTTAAAAAATAAAAATTTTAAAAATTATAGAGTTTAAAACAAGAAGACAATGAAACGGGAACTGATAATTTTCCTTAGAAAAAAAACAGAATTCCATATTGTTATAAGTAATAGCTCTATAAAATATACATCTACAGTATTTATATTTTTTTTAATGTTTTCTGAACATTTTGTTAATTTTTAATATAATGTATTTTTTTAGTCGGTGATTTCTCAATAAATCAAAATGACTCGTGTCATATTAGTTTTTCCATCATTTTCCATGTCTTTTATACAATAAACATAAAAAATATGTTTAAATCATAATAAATCCAAGTTAATGAAGCTTAACAGATTTAAGTATCATTAAAAGATTATAATAAAAATAAACAATGAAATAATAAAGAATAATTGATAAATAATAAAATGCGTTGAAAGAGCGAAGCAACAACAAAAAGTAAGATAATTATACAACGTAAAGTATAATCTATGTACATTTAATATCACTAATAGCAAATAATTATATATTCTCTTCTAATGGTTTTTTTTTCTTAAAAAAAAACTATTAGAGGTCAGTTGTGTCGCAGGGGCACAAGCGTGCGACTAATCGCAGCAGGTTCGATTCTCACTCGAGGAAATGAAATATTTTATGTTTTCACTTTCTCGCTCTGGGAACGAGGCAAAGAGAATACGGCGGAAAGTGGGGGAACCGAAGTGTCTTAATGCAAACAGAGTATACACTCCGTTTGTCCGCTCGACGGCCGCAAGCCGAGGTTCGAGCCCCGCAGGGGGCGCCCTAACAGTCATCTACTCTCCTACAGGCAGTCACACAGTGCTTGCATTTCTTCAGGGACAGAGTACCCTCTTCCCTACCCAACCGGCGTCGCTGTAAACGCCAATAGGGCTAACAGCATTAACCTTAAGATCGAAAAAAAAACTCTGTTACTTTAGGTTAGCTGTTTCTAGGTTTTGTCTGCTTACGCTGGGAATATGTAAAAATATATTGAATATCCCGCTTTTAGCAATGTAATAAGATAAAAAGAAGATAGTGTCAAGTCCGTTCTCAGATTTCGTCCAGGATCCGATACGTTACAGAGCGGAGAAATGAAAATAAATAATTATGAGTGAGTGTTAGTGTTTTGGCGTTATAAAAACAAACAATAAAATAATAAATTACCAACCTGAACTCTCATACGGTACCGATATCCATACCTATATTATAAATTCGAAAGTAACTCTGTCTGTCTGTCTGTCTGTCTGTCTGTCTGTCTGTCTGTCTGTCTGTCTGTCTGTCTGTCTGTCTGTCTTTTCCGCAATCAGGGCCAAACCGCTAATTTAATTGTGATAAAATACTCATATAGAGATACTTGAGGTGAGATAGGATACTTTTTTTTTCTCATATTTGTAATATTTTCGTTATATACCAATATATTAAAATAATTAATTTGACAAGGAATTTATTCCGCCATGTTAATAACAATCGTCGCTACGCGTTGCTAAGCAACAGCTTGCAAAGTTTGCTGTTTTAAGAAAACGTCACCCACAGTGAGTTTGCTTAATGCATACATGGTGCGCGCCGATATAGATTTATACAAATCTCTTTATACAAATCATTAACAAAAATTAGATGATTTCTATAATTTGATATTCATCCTTATGAAAATAAATATAATAGTCACGTTTAGCATTTCATCTAGATGGAAATTATAGTTTACTGTATAACATTCTAATAAATAATTAAGATGTGACTGATTCCAAATGACCTAGCCTTCGGGCGGCATAATATGAGTATGACCGACGCGAACGGGCGGATGACTTTGATGATTTTGTAAATTTTTATAGATTTTCGAATTACTATTATTTTTTATGTAATTATTTGCTGCTTATAATTAATTTATCTCAGTTCGGTTATCTATACCGATGTTATACACTTAAAATATCGTAATTTTAATCATTTGAGATTTTATTTAATATTGTTCGGAAAAATTAATAATTATTTAATATAGAAAAATGTTTAGTACGCGCGCACAGCAAACTTTAGGTTTTTTTTTCTAATATTAAGAATTTCCTTTAGTTACTTTTACTTCTTTGGTTTGTTCATTTCGGTTACTCAGATATTTTTTCTAATAATAAATCTCCACTTATTATTATTTTTTAACTTATTTTAATGATTTAGGCTTATATTTTCGCGGGCGTAGCCGCGTCCGGGCCCACTAGTATGTATATAAATAAAAAAAATAGAGAATATAGGTCATTTCACTTCTACGTTGTCATTCTTAAACCGGATTTCGTGTGACATTGATTACATAAAGCAATAAATTTAGTGTCAATAATATTTATTTTGCAAGTGTTAAAATTTTAATTCACTCAACGATATATAATTAAACTGTTGGCTGTTCATATATTTATATTAATTTAATTAATTTGTCCATTTCTAGACCTACTTCTGCCAAAATCATTTATGGCTAATTATTTTAAAACGAAGATCGATATAAACTGACAAATGACGACATAAAATAACTGTCGAATCGAAGCTATATAAGTTAAGTATATTTATAATTAATAAATTTTTACAAGTAATTTGTTTATTGCGCGCACATGTAATAAATATAAAAATAACTGTCTTTATGATTCAGGTGGGCAAAAACAATTTTCGGCGAGGCATTAAGCGTTGTGACATTTCTCGACAAGTGCGAGCTGGTACAGTGGGTTAAAAAAAATCACTAATTGCAAGTACAATGGAGTTCAAAGCCGCCGCTCTTCCCACGGAGCATCGCGGCGTGCGTGCCGGACATTTCCACTGTGTTTGTCTTTTATTGCCAAAAATTAATGTTGGGTAAACAGTACTTAAGTGCAATCCACTTGCAGAAGGCACGGACGAAGCGCCGGCCAGAAGAATTTTGGTGAAAAACTTTCGGCTGAACAGTACAAAATTTCCTTTTGACTGACGATTTGTATCGTGACGTTGACTGAAGTCACTGATGTCCAATGAGAAATGTGGATGACATATTTCGAAGAATAAATGTTGGAAAGAGGTTCATGTTTGTAAGCAATGTAAAAACCAGTCAACCAATTGATTGTAAGCGTGAGGGTTGTGAGTTTGGATCCACTTGGGGGATTATTACGTATATTTTAATTATTTTCATTTTCTCCGCTCTTGTTGATAAATTATTTATTAGTTAATTTCCACCATTTAAAACGTAGTGACTTAAAAAATGTGCGGAAAGCAAAGAACGGAGTGTCTCAATATTAGGCTCTACCTACCCTGTTATTCGGTAATAAGAGTGAAGCTGCTTAAAGCTTTATCTTCAACAATAAATATTAAAGAACGTTATGTACTCATGAAATTGTATTATATAATTGTCAACAGTCAAGTCTTCTTGGCGCCTTGCGAGTTATGTAATTCAATAATTTTAGCTTTTCGAAGTGCTACGTAATTGAAGCTTAGCAAAAGCTCTTTTTGTACTACCGTACCTTTTATGTATAATTTTATGTCTAAATTATTATAAACTTAGTCCACTAACAAATTATACATAATAAAATTAATATAAAATAAATTCGAGAAGCAAACATGCATTAAAACAAATACACGAACTAATGAAATGCAAAGTGCGCCCGCTGCGTTAAATTGAAGTCGTTTAACATAGTCCAAGTTACGATCTAGTTTAGAATAATTATCCATGTATACTTGTATTTTCATCAATATGTTATACTTATCAGATTGCGTTGATATTTAGTGTAAACGAATAAGAAATTGTTAAAATGAATTAAATAGAAATTAAATTTGTAATTCTAATAACGCTTTAATAAGTAATAAAAACGCCGATTTTGATAAGGTTTTCTATAGATAGAATTTTTTTTTAATATTTTTGTATAAAACGTATAATTGGTTATCAAGCCGTCAGAAATAAATTTATAGGCGTTAAAATAAAACTATTTTAGCTATTTCATCCAATTAATACTTAACCTAGATGACGTTAAATATGCTAGTTATCCTAGACATAACTTCTTAGTGATAACTAGAAAAAAATATTATTTTCACATACTCGAAACATTATTAAATAATCAAAATAATGTCTATAGCATGTGAAAATAATACAAAATATTGTCTTTTTTACATTTCACTTGAGATGTGATGAAATTTATATAAATATGTACGCATATTTCCGTATTTCGGCCAGATTGACAAGACAAAGAACCTTTTTAGGTCCTTGTTGCTTTCACTGCCGCTGAGAGTAGATAGCCATTACCTTTAGTTTGCAATCTGCATTTTGGTGTAAATGAGATACCCAATATATTTATTTATATAAGTAAAATTAATAAAATATATTAATAGTGATAGCTGTGGGTAGCACATACATATAGAGTTCTGCATTGAAGCAAAGTTTAGCGTAAAGTAGAGAAGATTCGAAGGATACAAAGTTCTTTACTTTCTTTATACATGAGAGGAAATAGGGATACATATAATTAAAAATAATAATTATTGTAAAAAAAAAACTTAAATATGTATTACAATATTTACATATAAACGTAAACAATTTTGTTATTGCTTGTAAAATCATAATTACTAAGTAAATTTATTACACTTATTTATTTGATTTACATTGCAAAGTAACGAGCTAATGCCCTTCAACTTCCACATAAGAGTTTCCTGCTCCTCGTCAGCTTGTAGAGTGTTTAAAAAAATCTATAACTAGTGTATTTGTCAATCAAAGCTGAGCAGCCAGGTGTCCACATATAGGAAATATTTTCATACATAGCTATATGTGTGGTATATCATAGGTCTATATAGGGGTATAATAAACATAGCATGAATAATGTAAATCAGTTACAATCTGTGAAATTAACAATCGGCAATACCTACTTAGTAACGTTACCATATAGAGAATCAAATTTAAAATAACGAGACACGTGTTTTTTATGTTCATTCATAATGTGGATTTGGCAGAAATAACCTAATCTCTTGGCTTTACGCTGTACACCACATGTAGCAGGAACCAAGGGAACCTACTCTTAAGACTCACCGTTCCCCACGCAGAGAAATTGCAGTTAAGTGGCGGTACTAAACGTCGTGCTCGTCGTCGTGTCGAAGTGAATGTATATCATTCCCTCAAGTGGCAATCAAACTCACACATTTTAACATAACTCCCCTAAAGTAGAAACAGAATTCGCAACCTTTACGTAACAGCCAACCACTGCACAACATCATCAAAACGGGCACGTGTTATAGTAAAAATAAAAGCACCAGGGACTGTGGAAGCCCCAAAAACAGGTTATGAAAGGCCAGGTTGCCATATTTGTGAGTGGATTAATCGTAAATGGCTTAAACGAGCCTTCTGCTTGACCACGGGCCACGTGTTCGTTTGTCAGACCTATCTTTGCGTCATCCTACCCGCAGGTATTTGCGGGCGAATAGTCTTTCGCGTAAAGGTTTAGTAGTGTATGATAGCGGTATCGACAGAAAAACATTATTATTGCAATAGTAAAGTTCTAATAGTAAAGAATTTAGTATTTTATTTAAATATTCTGGAATTGTGTAATGCTTAATAATAAAAAAAGACAATAAATCTGATGACACTTAGTAACGAAGATAAATGTTGGTAAAAATCTTTAAAAGAAAGTACAAATACGTAAAGCAAGTTATTTAGCTTGTTTGTTTTGAGTTGGTCCGAGACAAGGAACTTGATTATGGAAAAAGGGTTACAATTCAGTATGAACCAGTCGGTTTTCTTGAATAACGGTACTATATGTAAATTGTATGATATTCGACCAAATTTTGTACTGACGAAAACTTTTATAATAGCCATAAAAATAACAACAATTGTAGATTAAAATGGACCAGACATTTAAAAATCATGTCAAAAATTTTATGAAAAAATATTTTTTATTGCAGAAACGAAGATTGTAAGATACGGCGACGAGGTAGTAGATGTAGACTGAGTAATGGCTAGACCGATTAATTTAACCGACACTTAAATAATAATTACTGAGCGCTGCAACCAGAGCATTATCGTAACTCCAGTAGCGAGCGGATTGCGTCCAAGAATAACAACTTTGGTGCATTTAATATAAAAGTGTTTTGTGAAAGGTAGCACTGTAAAACAGCGGTTTTTTAAAAGGCTTTAAAAATAATTACATCGTACATACGATAACTTAATTACCTACCAGCTAAATTTTAAAAAATCATAAACAACATGACACAGTTTAGGTCCGAAAATATCTTAAATTAATTATATCAATACGAATAGAGGTTTCATTCGATTTTCAAGTGACTTGAAAGTATTTATGAAAGTAAGATATAAAACAAATAATTATAATGATTTTCTTAAAAACTTTTGAACCAAACTTAAATAACAATAGGATTTAAAAGCAACAATGTCCGATTCATGAAACAATAGGCCATAATTGATTCAATAGAACGATATCTCCTACGTGAGCAGTGCATAGTTATAAGATTGCGGGCGGTGTCACATGCAAATTTAATGACGTCCAATTGCTATCAATACCAATGGTGCCGATAATTGGCTGTTTATAGGCTGGTTACCGTTTCATTCATAAGCAACCGCGATTGCTTTATGAATGGCTGTCCAGTTCAGTCTATGCTCTTAATTTATTGTCAACCGAGCGACTTCCATAAGTTTCCTGTTTGTTCATTACCATTTATCGAATGTTGGCCACGTAGACTATCATTTAGTAGGCGCTACCTCGACCTTGATTTATTAAGTTCATTGAGAAACATTACTGAGTTTGAAGCGCGTCCAATTACCTGCGGTTACGACCTTACTAAAGATCGAAGTTATGGCTGCGAGCGACGCTACGTAGGTAGCAGCGCGATATAGACATGATTTTATTAATTTATACATTCAATTCACCACTATATGTGGATTAAAAAACAAATATCTCAGCTAATGGCCGAGCTTATGAGCGGAAACCCGTCCATCTGTTCATAATTCTCTGCTTAATAGCTTTGCATGGTTGAATACATTTTAGTGTTAAATAAACAAGCTTTATCGATGATCTTCACAATGCCCGTTGCACCGAGGGTTACAGGAGCCGACGATATCATCACGCCGATATGCATCAAGGAAGACCAGTTGTCAATACATTTCACTTGCGAACCAACCAACTTGATGGCCTGTCTCTGATCAGAACGAGTTCCCATGAATTGTATTTGCTTAACGACACTTCTATACTTTTGTATGAAACGGTGCAGATACTCTTGCACATATGTTATTTATTTTCTTATATTTATAAAATTTTCAATAATAAGTAATAATTAAAGAAATTCGAATATTTAGAAACAGTTATCTTAATATTTTAAAATTTTCTTAATGATAAAAAATCGTAAAGTTTTATACATTACGACCATTTCAATTAAATCGTATTTAAATAGCCCGTTACTTTCTTGGATATGTGTATTTACTGGACAATTCAGACGTCTGTGCCATTGGTTTAATAAAAAGTTCGGATGAACGGAGCGTCTCTAAGAGATGCCGCTTTCCCTAAAAGGATAATAATACGTCGTTTCCATGCACTCGACCCACGGCGGATCCTCGGCTCTTCGGGAGAAATGTAAATTGTCCTGGCACCTGACAAATAGCTTAATTAACGGCTAACACGCGACACGTGAATTATTGAGATTATCCGAATGCTTCATTATGGAGCTTGCAGCGCACCGTTTATTATGCACTATTACAACCAGTTTTATGGTCGTTAGCGTCAGTAGGTCGCTCTAGATTTTTTCTCTGAGACTATAATGAACGTTTGATAACGAGCAAATTCTATAAAGTTTCAATTATTTACATTTTAAATGGTGCTAGCAAATGATTGTCCTGAATATGCTCAAATTTAAGACAGAATGCGATAAACAAACGGAGCTGAAGGAAACTATCTGAGTGCCCACGTGCAGTAGTTTAATGGAAGCATTAAATTTCAAGGTTATAATAGGAATTATGTAAAGAGATTTGTTTTTTTCGCAACGCTATGTGCCAGTAGGCGTCACGTGGGCGCGCACGTGATGACTTTGTGACTCTGTGGCATAGAACGACACGACCGCCGGCGTGGGCGACCATCGCAACACTGACTTCCATAAAGCCTGCCAAGCTATAATCTAATGTGAAGCGTTTCAAAACTTTAAGCTATCATAAGTAATAACATGACCTTTTTCTAATCTTAGCACGTCGTTCGTCGTATACTTAACATGGACAACTGTCAACCTTGATTTAATGATCAAGGCTGCAAAAAAGCCAGGAGTTCGTTTGAAGGTAGCGGCCGTAGCACGCGACGCCCGCGGTGAATTCCAGCTTCACATCGAAACGTCAACCATTCCGGGAAACAATGACGGTAAAAACGGATTGGTGGTTCAATTGCATAACGACGTTGACAAAACTCGAGCTTTCCCACCGAAATCTGGATGTTCGGTGGATTTTTTAATTGACGAAAAAACAACGCGACGCTCTGCCCGAGCCGCAATAAAATAAAAACTTACTCGTTAATGTTTTATGTATGACGTTCGCGATGCCCATACATTATGGATGGGGCCCCGCTGGCTACGTTCGGATATTTTGACGGAACGCCAGATATCGGGGGCACTATGGTGGGCGAACTTCTTGGTGTTTTTTCGTGACAACTTCAACTGATAAGATCTGCTGCCGAATAACGACCGTGCGTGGTCGCGTTTCCATTATTCAGAATTTAAGTATGTTAAATTATTTAACAAACAAATAATTAACTTTGGGCGTTCAGCATTCCAATCAATCGTTTTCGTTTGTTTGAGTAAAATACGAATTATATTTATAATATAACTTTTCTGGTACTAGCCCGCCTTGACACGTTTACACAAACAAAGCCTAGAAATGTTTAAAATGTCTGCGGAATGGTGATTAAAATGTAAAATGACTTGGCATTTATATGTCCACATCACTGAGTGGCTAAAATGAAAACAATTTCAATTTACGAGCTTAATGGCCGAAACTCGCAACTTGTCTCGAAGGACCAATTTCATCGAGCCAGTAGTTGCAGGTGTCCGCGCCTAGGTTGCTCATAAAGCTTACGTGCTAAACGTAATTTATCCCATACATTAAGGGATTATAGTAATTATGTACCTACTGTTTCACAGTAAAGCGAATAAATTTCTCGCTTGAACACAGAGTGTATGGTATAAAAAAAAATTGAAAACTGCTACCGCGAGCTACACTATAATATCTTATATGAAGTAATTATAAATGGCCACATACATAATAATATAATGAAACAAGAAAGCTGCTAATAAAAATGAAATATTCAACGCGAACTGATTAACACAATTCGCGTTTAGTAAAAAGAGTCGTTAGACATGGCAGAATGTCGTCGATCATTGTTCGCGGTTACTAGGTACCGTCGAAAAAGATGGGAATAAATGCAGATATTTGGCGAAGGAACTTAGTAAAAATCCCACGGATTGATTCGTACTTGAGAACCGGCTCCTGCCACGTCACACTTACGCCTCACTTTGCACTTGGTCATTTTAAAGCAAGTACTGTCGCGTTCGTGATTTTTTTAAAATTTATTAATAAGACACCATAATATGACATCATAATAAATTATGGCGAAAGCAAGAACCTAAAAACTTACTATTTTTCAGATACTGTTAGTGGTCTTGAAGTTATTGGTACATGCCAGGATGAAGTATAAAGTTTAACTACAAATATGTTCCTGTTTATATTAAATATACCACGGTGTTATGTTCCGCCACCCACAACCTCTAAAGGAAACTAAATATAATATATCTATTATAAATATAATATCTATTACATTTAAAGATATAACAGATGCCCATATAATTGAATTAACCTTATTATAGACACCCAACAAAAAACGTACGAAACAAGAGTAAAATAGACACTAATTGAACGCAGTATTTAAACGCTTACGCTCATACATTGAATTCATCAACTTTGTTTGTCCACAAGGTGCTCGCTGCTCATTACAAGCGATAATGACTGGATCTATCTGCAAGTGTAATGCGATCGGGCTGTACGGAAAAAGGGAACTTGAGAATATCTCAACTGAATTTTAATACTTGTTGTTATACAATAATATTGAAAAAATCTCAAAATATGTGTGTGATGAAGGTATGTTGACGGCTTCCAACAGTAGCGAGTTCCAGTCCCGCTACGTTCACATGATCTTTATACCTTTTTCAAAATATATTTATGTTAGTGTGGACGTATCATATAAAAAATTATATATTACCACATATTCTATGTTACCTACTAAACAAAATACAAAAGACCAATAAGAAACTAATAGTACAAAATATGATGCATAACAAAAAAATTACCTATATAAATAATTGATATCTTTCACGACTCTACCTTTTAGTTACTAGTTAAACGGCAATTTTATACCTTTCAAGATATGTCATATTCGTGCATCTGCAAGAATTTATAATGATACATAACATTTAATTACCGAACTATGAACAAAAAATCAATGTACCTACACGGTTTAAAAACATTATTTATATTCTCATTTGGTAAATTATGGGCGCTTATGCAAGACGCGTCGAAACAATAGGTTGTAACAAATTGCTTTTAAGAAATGCAGCTTTGGCCCTAATTGCTACTTGTAATAAGGACTATAACTACAAAATATAAAGCATATTCTTGTGTCGCCTACCGTACAAGCCTTCGGGTAATTACACGGAGATCGTCTTTAATTAAAATTTTCGGATACTTCGCGAAGTTTAAACTTCAAAGGCAATTTTGGTACTCTAATTACTCACTATATTATTTTTTATGCTACAAAAATTCTGTTGGTACAGTTTTTAAGAAAATCACTTTTTTTTTATCTTGTCATTTTTTTTATTGTAATTAAAACTAAATATATAATGTTATATTAAGAGATAGTAAGCCACCAATACATCATTTCAAATACATAATCGAAATGTCGTCAAAATTTAACGAAAACACCTTTTTTACATGTAAACATTAAAAATTCTGATAACACAATCGCTCGTTACATCTAATCAGAATTCGGGTAGTGATGTGCTTTATAATCGTGCGTTCTACAGCAATTTTCTCGAAATCCCGCCTCGAGAACACTTTGGGTCGTGATCGCGCAACCCTTTGATGCTTCCGACGAACAATGAATAACTTAGTAACTATCTAGGAATAACTAACTCGGACAAATTCACCAATAAGTCTGTCGATTAATCGAACAATCTCTGTAACAGTAATAATCAGTCCCAACCGACTGTCATCTGTCTGTACCCTCGCGAATAAGATTGATGTACGAATCGATGTTTAATCGATTTAGAGTGCTTCTCGATTCGTTTGCATAAATTACCTACTCTAAAAAGTTCTTTGTTTAAGACCAAGTTTTGAAGCTTAAAGTGTTGAATGCTCTATATAGTGCTTAATTTATAACTTAATTTTGTAATAAGAATTTGGATTAACAATTACTTTTTGTTTCACGCTTTTTTTCGTATAGCAGGGTAGGCAAAGGGGACCTAGTGTTACGATGGGGACTCCGTTCCTCGGGAACTAGGCACATTTTCGAGATACTGTGTGTTGAGTGGAAGAATTCAACATTGCGTTTTGTCTTGTTACCAAAACGGAGAAATAAAAAAAAATCCGACGAGCGAGTATCGAACCGATGTTGTTTCGCTGCGCCACAACGGCCTGTGTACCAGATAAACAATACAACATTTAAAATACAAAAAAAACTAAATAAGCATAATCTAATAACATTTTATCCAAAACAAAGACACAGTAATAAAAAAATAAAATAAAAAAACAAACCGCTCTCAAACTTAAGCTTAATCACGCAAACACTTGACAGGGAGGGCAGCGTCTTAACGGATTTATCCGGATTATACATTTGATCCAAACAGCGTAGTACTAGGCGCGCATAACAACGAGGCGTTCACTAGGTGTGAAGGGGCGGGCCGTACGCCAGACGTTCCCTACACACTGGCCAATCAACCTAGACCTGCCTCGCCCCGCTTATTTCTATAAATTGTACGTAATTCTTGGGTCTTTCATAGAGAAACTCAGTTCATAATATACTGGTTATATTTGTCGACCTACGTTACCCTCCTTATGTCTACCGAGTCTAAGTGAAACGCGGTTCATGATAAACTGGTCGTATTTGTCGACTTCTTGGGCAGTTATGAGCTCCTAGTATCTCGACTTGTTTAGGCGGTCTCTTGGTGTTAACTAATCCTACTATTTTGCATTGGGAAATAATTAGTTCTTTTTTTAATTACAATTTGTTTGTGGAAATTTGATTGAAGGTTTTAAGTTATTATAGCGATAGGAGAATTAGGTTACGTCACTATTTTCCATATTAATATATTTTTTTGATATTTTTGAGGTTTATTTTTATTTATTTAAAAACTAAATTAAAAAATAAACTAAACTACACTATGATCACTCATTTTATGGCATTTTTTTAAAACATTTACTCTAAACCTAAGGTTTAGTAAATAAATACATTTAGGTACATTTATAAATTTATTAATTACTTAACTTAATTAATAAATATATTTTTCTAACATTAAATAAGTATAATAAATAAATAAATACACATTTCTATCTCATCTCCGCCATTTCGTAAGCCGGAGCGTGAGATATGGGTCGACGCGCTTCGCAATTAGTGTACGCAACGAATAATTGTTTAATTTCGGCAGTTCTATTTATTTGCTCTACGCTCTCATTTTGTACATATTTCGAGCAAAATTCTGCTAAAATTGAATTCATTTAGAAAAATATAAATAATGCTTTCGTAGATTTTTGTCTGTTGTATTTTTTATTAAAAAAACGTAACAGATTATAAAAATTATGTTTTTAAAATAATAACAACAAAATTTCAAAACGATTTCGTGAAAAGGATGAATAAAATTCTACTTTACTCTATAGATAGTGGTGGTATTTTAAAAATTAGAAAACCGCTGCATATAGAGCCAAATATGGTCCCAAAAGTACTAGGGCATCAGAAGATATCAGAAGGTACAAGGAGTTCCCCGTGCCATCCGGCTTTTGGAATTACTAACGAACAAAAGTTACCTTGCTACATTTAACTATAAAGTTTACAATTGCAGTTTTAGTACTGAGTAGGTATACATTATTAAAATAATGTGTTTTGATCATTATAGAAAATTTCCTTTATAGGTCGAATTACAAAACCACACTGATTCATCAAATATTTAACTAGGGATAAGAACCCACAACCATCATATAAACTTCGATCTATCTTAAATTTATTATTTAACTTAATTATCGTACTCACGAAACTTGATTTGAAGCTTCATTGGGTGTAGGTTATACCTAAACTTGGATACGTCATGTACAAAACGTCAAGTCGAGCAATTTACTAAATTGAGATGTGCCTAATCTCAATTTTATTTAACAATAGTTGGAAATCTCATGCTCTCGTCGCCCGTGTGGGAAAATAATCAGGCTGGCAATCTACTAGCTAGTTCCTAATTAATTTAGTAATCGTTCGTGACGACTTATTCCGGGCCCTAACCACTAACAAAATCACGACTCTGCCAAACGATAATAGTTGTTTTAAATTTATTAAAATGCTCCCAAGGACTATATCGGGATTGGTCTATCGCTCTATCGGACTGTATAATTTATGACTTTTTAATGATGCCTCGCAAGCAACGGCGTAATAGCTTTCAGCCCAAAGTAAAGTCGACAAGTAAAATAATCTTTACGATTTAAAATCGATATTTCAATTATTTTAATAACAGCGTTTGTTCGATTCGATTAATTACAATTGCGCTAATTGCTGGGAGGTTGAGAATTTTCGAAATTCGCGATAAGATTGCCGCCGTATGTGAGACCACCTTGCGAGCAGTCTAACATTTTTAAAAAATTGCAAAATTGCACCTTTGGAAGCCATGTTGCTTGACAGCTAAATATGAAACATAACATAGTTTTCACATTGTTGACTCATTTAGTTCTCTGACCGGTTTTTAGTTGGATCGTGATCTCAGTTCCTTTGACGGTCGTTAAAAATGAGCTATCTCCGAGTTTCCGATCGCAATAATAAAGCTGAATAGTTAATACCTGTCAAGTAGAAATGAGAAAAATGTGATTTATAAACAAGATGCACAGCGAGTTTAGCATTGGCAACATTATAGTATAAAAAAGTGACGCTGTTTATTTCATTATAAAGAATTATATTATCACCAGTATTTATGTATTTTACAAAATATCCTCTCACATCACTCTTACAAAACAGTTAAAAATCAAGAAACTTTAAAGTAAAAAGTTTTTAAAAAAAGCTATGCAACAGATAATAAAATAAAAGTACTGACTGATCAAATGTTTTTCACTAACGATGTGACATACCGCTATAAATTGCGAATCCCCGCATCGGCTTACGCTACACCGCCTCGGGCTACTATGTCGGGGTACACGACAGCCCTACAATGGCCGACAAATGCCGACATCAGCCCGACGTGTATAATAAAATTAAATTTTTATCAAGCTTTAAATTTATAGATTTTCTTAAGAATTTGGGTTTAACAGACATAACAATATAGTAAATCAATTTACCAAAGTTTGCAACGAAAAATTATTAATTATTTTATACAAATATAAATACGATAAGTAAACATGAAAAACATAAGCGACAAAGAATTTTGAACACAGACAAACATATTTACAAATTTGAAAGAAAATCCTTTCGAAGAATCTATTTAACTGTTAAAATTTTAAATAATATTTCAGCTATAAATTAATTCAGTCTTTACTGAAACTTCATACTTTTACATAAAATAATATAAATAAGCCATTAGCCACCGTAATGGAAACATTACGGAAGTTGATTCAAACGATGTTACTCAATCGAACGGATCGTTCGTGTATCGAATAATGCAAGTATTAAAGCAACTCCTGAACAATAGATAAAATATAGATACTAAGGAAATACTAAAGAAAAATAATGTGTTTTTTGTATTGTGTTATTGTGTTTGTTTTAGAGACTTTAGTTTAGAGAGTAATAAATTAATTCGATGTTTAAGTAATGAAAAAAATACTATGTTCTTTGAAACATCGAATAATCAGCAATTTGGTTCCATAAACATCGATACAATGCTAGTCATGTCTTGAATTAACCAAATGGTTAATAAAAAGACATTTTTGATTATAATTTATATTATAAAAATATATTTAAAAAAACCGTAATTACTATCATAAATTGCAATCAATGTATCATTTGAAAGATATAAGAAATATGCAAACGTATATTCCATTTTAATCGAATATAACAAATAAATAAAACAAGATGAAACACAATCTGTGGTTAAAATCGAATAGAACGATTTATACAATCAACGTGTATCTAACAAGCGGATGTGGACTCTCGAAGCCTTTATTTATTCTAATTAATATATTTTTTTAGAATTGTTAAACATATTTATATTATATTATATGTAGAGAATATACACCCTCTAAACCAATCTGAACTAAAAAAAAATACTAGGTGCAAGAAATCACCATAAAATTTGAAAATAAAAATATAATATTTTTTAGCTTTAAGTGTAAACTTACCCATCTATGTACTAAATTAAGTGTCATTTTGCACATAGGTGGGTAAGTTTTGCTGGAACTTCCGCCCTTATTCGAATCATTACAGTGAGTGGTAGGAATCAACGCCGCGGTTTATTTTTGAAGATTCTCATATTCATATATAAAGATTTTTTAATAAAATCGACATTCAGTAATTATACTAAGTTTAAATTGTGATCTATACTATTCTATCCATTCTAAGGATACGTACATACTTATTTCAGATTTTATTATTCTATAGATTACATTACATAGGTATAAAGTTTTATATCATTCTCTTTATTTTCCGCACATACAATTATTGTAGGTCATTATAATTCTAAAATATTAAATAGTAGTTGTTAATTTCATAAGTCTCGCGAGGTCGGTAAACAGGGGTTAACCATTTCACGTAATAATATTATATCTTTAATATATATTATCCCAATTTTATTTGTAGGTAGGTATATAGATAATATTAAATTGATCAACTTTCAATATGAAAAAATATATATTTGTAGAATAGAATTAGTACCTATATAAAAATATTAAATAGTATTTTAACTTGTAATAAAATATTAAGGAGCGCAGCGCAAACGTACAGAAACAGATAAAATATAATATTTAATAAATACGTACGTATATATACATGATTCTTTTATTCTAATTACAAAACAATTTACGTATAGAATAAAAAATATACCTAAATTCTGTCATAAACCTTAAAAAATCTTAAAAGTATATTGAAAGTATAGCTTTAGTTTAGGCACGATACATTAAGATCTAGATCTAGACAAAATAAAGCACGTAACCCTTTATTTGAGATGTAAACCAGATTGTCCCCACATTATCGGTGCATCAAAGACTCCGTGACTGAAGATCCGACAGACAACTTGTATGCAAAGGCAGCTTTTGAAACACTTTAGCCTTATTAATTTTTACCTATGTAATTTTTTTTGACATGCTGTTTAAATATTAAAAAATACAGTTGTAAATTATTTATAATTGTTATTAATACGATTCTAAAATGAGATTAGTTACTTTTGTTTATTTTGTTTATCAAAATAATTAAATTTAATTTCGAATAAAAGCGAATAGTTTCGTTATAAAATTTTTAATACGTATTATTTAAATAAATATTATATGCGTTTCGAACACAAATATAAAATATTTTCATTATATGTACAAACTTATTAAGTTATAAAATTGATATAATTATATATTATTAGTTATTAAATTATAAATGTTAACTCTAAATTCCAAAGACGTAACACTATTACCAGCAATTATTATAAGACAGTGAAATTTGCAGACTTCGACTTATTAAAATTCCTCTACAGATGGCTAGAAAAATCCTGTTTGTAACAGACACCTACGCGAATCGATTGACTTGTAAAATGGCCAGAGGCAGATAATGCCACTATATTGTATAATTTATCTGTTCCACTTTAACATTTTCAGTTTAAATTATTTATTTATATATTTCGATCTTAATGAAGAATTAAATTTATTTAAAAAAACCTATAAAAATTCTTGAGCATATTGATTTAAGAATAAAATTTTGTTAATAAACGTTTTTCTAATATTAGTGATTATTTATTTATGTAATGTCAAGTTACTGTTTTCGGGATTATTTTTTGATACTACTAGCGCCATCTATCGTACTATGCTTACAACATACAATGTCAGATGACTCAAAATGAACTAAAATACACAAAATATGGGTTTAATTAACAGATTTTAATACTATATTTCATTACAAGTAAATAAAAATAATTAGTGATATATCTTATACTGTCGTTAAGGTGAATTTTAAGGGTGTATATCATATCAACATACTAACACTTATCAGCTGACACCTGTCAAAACTTTCTGCACAAATGCTTACAAAAACACATAAAAATAACCTGAAACACATAATTTTAGCTATTTCTAAATACAAATATACTTATTTCATATAAAAACATGCATTATAAGTCACATTTAGCAATATTCCATAATTTTGTCAATTTGACATAACCTATAAGTGTGAAACAAAACTTAATCTTTGTTTTTAAGCCCTTGTAGAATAATTAATTGTTATACAATTTCCCTTTCTAAGCTACTTTAGACTATATCTCACTAAAAATATTCGAAAAATAAGAATTGAAACAGTACATTATTAAATATTACTTAATTATCTTTTGTAATTATTGAAGTATCCAATTTCTAAATATTTAAATATAATTTATTATAATGTGTAATTATTTAGAAGTATAAAAATAATGGTAAAGCAAGAAAATTTATAATTCAAAAGTGAAATTAATATCTAATTTTTAGAAATTAAAGTCGCCTTGATTCTTAGTAATATCAAAATAAAACAAATATAATCCTGTAAAATTACTAAGTGTCAAGTAATAAAATTTTATAATTTGAACTATCTGTTAATGGTATATAAGTTAAATTTGGTAATAACAGTAAGCTCCTAAGCATATTAAATAAAATATTGAATATAGTCATACTGGGAAAATTTGTCGGACATGACTCAGATAAGTTATTTTACTCAATAAACAGCTTTCCCCACTAATTAATTCTTCAAGACAATATATGACACTTTCACACATTGTAGTGACCAGAAGTTATGGGCTAGTTTTATGGAATATTGCCAAAAGTGGTCTCAGCGACCCACCTTCTTCATGATTCCTGTCTTCCGCTTCGAGAATGTAGTGTACCGGCGTAGTTTGTTATCAATGTATTCCATCTTGATTTTTACACGACCTTTGGTCTTTTTGCCGTTAGACGGTGGTGACTTCTTGGGCTGGAGGGAAGCGTAGCCGTCGTCAGCGATGTCGGGCATCGTGCAGTGCTCCAGACCGAGGCTCTGGGAGGGTCTCTCGTCGTAACACTGGTCTGATGGGCGCTTAACACCCGCGCGAGGTACAGGGCAGGCCTGCATGCCTGGCCGTAGGCCTCCGCCGCCGAGCGAGGCGGGCGGGCGGCCAGCGCCGTACATGTCCGGCACCTCACCCAGCAGTCCCATGCCGTAGGGCGACCCAAAGCGGGGCTCTCGCGCTCCGCCGGGCGCGTCCATGATAACCTCGCAGTACGCCACAGTAACCGGTGCGCACACGCGCTTCACACACCTCACCGTTCGAACGTCGAACGGAGACTGACCGAAAACGCGAAAGAACCGAGGGCGGGACTGACGGCTCGGCCGCTCGGACCGCGACTGACTTCGCGGCGTTGCGCCCCGCGCGCCGCGATGGCTATCCGTCCCGCTCGCACACGGTGGCGCGGCGACGGAGCGAGCGAGACGGAACGAGCGGGCCGCGACGTAACCCGACACATCCGCGAGCCGGAACCCGCGAACGCGAAACGTGCCCGAAATCTGTATTAAAATAGAGGTTTTATTTTGAGTTTATTTCGTAAATAGAAGTAATAGAGCGGGCCGGCGCGGGACGAGCGGGACGAGCGGGGACGAGCGGGCGCGAGCGGGCGCGAGCGGCGCCGGCGGGCGGTGGGCGGCCGCGCGCCGTATTTAGACGCGAGCCGTGCCAAATATGGCAATGGCGGTCAAATGGGGGCCACTGAAATCCCTCCTCCTCGCAGCTGGCGATTTTCACGTCTAATAATTAAAATTGTCACGTTCCTCATTGTGCATTACATACATATGCGCTGACATATTATGCCTTTAGATAGACGCTAATGCCACAGGTCCGTCCGACAGATATAGACTCACTTTTTGTACTCGATTTTCCAGTCTAATGTTCGCTGTGGAAATACAATACGAAGACTACATACACATCGATTCGATGGCGATGGTGAAGATGGTGGTGCAGAAATAATTTATAGATTAAAATAACACAAGGTCTTAGAGAAAGTAAAAATTAAAGTCAACTGTTTTTCATGTAAGAGAGAAACTATCACTGTAAGCCAAAGGCATGTAATTTTCAGAGTAACTTTAAAGTTTTGTTTTTGAAATACTTTAAATAATAATACATTACTACCATACTATTCATAACAACAATCACAAATACAACTTAAACCACCTTACCACGATTGTTCTTAATTTGTACAGTTACCTACTTATTCTTAAGTAGGTAACTGTACAAATTAACACTATCGTCATTTATTGCGAATTTATTGAGAAAATGGAAAAATGGTGTCTTTATTATAAATTTTATGGCACTGTTAGAGTATCTGTTAGTTGCCTTGTAGTTCGCCCACTACTGTGTTTAATTTGCTAATTTCCCATTTTTAGATCATTTTACGACATTTGCGTTCTTTGACCTGTATTTTAATAATGAAATGTAATTTTATCTAAATGTCAATACTATTCTAGACTAATGTGATGAAGGTAAAGAGTTATTTGAAAATTTGTTTTTGTTGGAGAGATAGTTCATTTATCGGGGAACGCTATAGGCTGTAGGCTGTAGGAACTGTATAGTCATCACATTAATGGTTACCATGTCATGTACCTAACCAATTTTACTTAAACTAAAGTTACCTCGGACACTTAGAAGCCACAGTTGAAGTTAGTAAACATATAAAACCTGTTAAAATTATTCATATACCTTAAAAAGTTCTATTATAAGTAAATAAATAGTTTTATCAATGTCACATAAATATTATATATGTCACATACTTATTACATACATATCACACATGTATATAAATATGAAAAAACTTTTGTTTATTTGACTTTACATAAAGATTTGCAGTGTGTGAGCGACTAGAAAACAGTACCTACTAGAAAAAGCTAAGCACTTTTTGAAGCCAGCTATTAAATTATTTTTCTAGAAATATACAAAATGTTGTTTATTTAGGGGGGAAACACTCTTCCCCCTAAAAAACAAAATCTTGTACTACTGAGTTCCTTCTGCTTACAGTGCTATGCAGAAAAAGGCTGGAGCTGGAAAAAATAAAAAATAAAAATGGAACACTCAAGATCGCCTGCAACGATCATCTTGAGCAACTAGGCACGTCCTGTCTGCGAAAAGGTGTTTGTCGTTTTTAAATATAGTGAAACAATAGAAAAATGTAATAGAGAAATTAAAAAATATATTTGATTCTCTAACTGTATATTGTTTTATATTCACTTATATGTTTAATTTTATTTAATTATATTTATATATTGTGGACCGCCAGATGTTACAGATCTTGTTCGATGTATTTCCCCTATCGAATCAACCCCTACGAATAGTTTCGCATGAAACCTGTTTAGTCCATTTTAAGCCTTTGGAAATTTAGTTACTAAATTTACATTGACAACTGACGATTAACAATAAACTTGCTTTTTTAAATATTACAATTCTTCTAAATTGTATCTCTCTATTTGAATTTCACATAACGTTGAGTAAAAGCATAGGAAAAGGGGGGCCCAGTGCCTACCCCAGAATAGTCTGGTGCCCATCCAAAAAAGTAATTAACATAAAAAGTTTGCCGAAAAAAAAAAAGAAACCACATTTATACGAACATATCGTTGCAAAGCTAAAGTCAAGGCCCCTCCATAAAATATCTGTAGGTTCGCCCCTGGTGTTGACACGCTGGCGCAGTGAAATACGCCTGAGTGTAAGCGCCACGGTTGTGGGTTCGATTCTCAATGAGATTCGAGTGATGAGTTCCCGGCAGTCAACACACAAAGTCTCGAAGACTGGGGAGTGCGTGAGGAATGGAATGCCTTAAGACTAGTTAGCCTCTGCTGCTTAAAACTAGATAGTCCATTTTTAACCATCAATTTAAGTGAAGCACATCTCAGCTGTTATCAAAGTAACATATTAAATTTATCAGCTTCACGCTGTATCCCGCACACAGCAGGGTAAGCAGAGGGAACCTACTGTTAAGACACTCCGTTCCCAACTTTCCGTCCAATTTTGGAGGCGTTGCGTGTTGAGTGGCGGAACTCAACGCCGCGCTTTGCCTCCACACCAGAGCGAAGAAATCAAAACATAAATTTAAATAAATATTTTATTTCCTCTCGTTGCAGTCACACCCTTGTGCAGCTGCGCCATAATATTATTATGGCAATGGTTCATAAATATTCTTTTTACTTAAATTTAGACTTCACTGAAAACTTCATAAGTTCAATGTTTTTAAAAATTTTCAATGTGTATAAAATATAATGTGTTCAATGTGTTTAAAATAACTAAGGTACATAATTTTATTTAAAAAAAAAAAACAATCAAAGAAAATTCGTTTACGGAATTCTAAACCAATATTAAGTGTGTAATTTGACCAATAATTATTATTTTATATATTAGGAAATTTTACATAAAGTATAAATGAATTTATAGTTTTCCTTCCTCAACAAGTACCTACATAAGCAGGATATTAGAAAGCCAATCTTTCTTTTCATTGTATGAATCACTTTTACGTGGCAGAATTAATTACAATTTCCAGTAAAAAGATTATTTAAATAAAAATAGATTAGGTCGTCTCTCATTAGGTGGACTGCAAACGCAACGATGTGGGTTCGACTTCCACTCGGAGAAAAATAAATAATAATCAAGTCTTACTCTATCTATATATAGACACCAAGAGTAATAATTATTCTTTTCGCTGACAAAAGCTTTATAGCAGTCTTAGTAGTCGTACCTATGTACGTAGCCTTTCTTTTTACCCGACTGTGCGATGCAAATGAGAGTAATGTTTTCATCAGCCGATGTATGTATGTTTGTTTGTTTCTGTGTTGCGTTGTAGAGACCAAAGGGGTTGACAAATTTTCCTGAGTTCAACCAATTAAATATTTTCATAGAGCCCTGTAAATTTTAAATGGATTCCAAGTGTTAATCCTAACTATTGGGGTTTTTTCCTTTTTATTTTCCATGCAATTCAGGTTATTTTTAAAATATTTTTTACAGAATTATACTCTTTGAAACTCCACTTTTGTAAATATTTCGGAAAAAATAGGCCCTTGGTCAGTTAACAGTTGCATTCTCAACTTACATACCAAATGTTGTAACGAATGTGACGTAGGTAAATACCTATATTTATTACTAATTGATAATAAAGTTTTCCTTTATATTACATACATTTAATTACCGCTTAAAGTCATCTGAGAACCTATACTTACATACATACATATAATATATATCTACATAAACTGTGACGATTTCAACTAGTTTTAAAGTGACTAAATGGTCACGGTTCTACGACTACTATATCTCGATGATACTGGAGGACGATCATGTAGAAAGCATTGGGACCCCCCGGAGTGCATGTATGAAGAGGTTGATGACAGTGGAGGAGGCGAACGAGGTTTCCCGTCTCTCAAGCTAGAGAGAAGTTACCAGCCAGCTAAAAAGGCGCTATCTTAGCGATATCAAAGCTTACATCTTTAGCAGGGTAGGACAGTAGTAATAGGTACGCTGTCATCACAAACCGCAATGTTGAGTGAGTTCCGTTATCGGTGTATCGTTGATATGACATTCTCAATTTTGTATCTGAACCCATATCACATTTAGGTAACACTAAAAAAACGAATGTAAAGGATAAATCGTTTTATAATAGTTTATCTTATACAATAAAATGAAAATTAAATATATTAATAAAGCCAAGAGATGCGACTCTCTATTAATATACCTACCTACTAAATACGACAGCAGACAGCGAGGCGTACTAACCAACACTACTATTTTAATCCTTTCTTCCGCTTTGCTAGTATGGCTCTTGGAGACGAGAGTATAAAAATGGAAGTGTGCTTTAAATACCGGAGTTAAATATAGATAAATAAAATAAGCGATGTTAGTTCTAAGCATTAGCCTAAGTTCTAACCTTTGATTGGATGTTGATATGTTCGTGTAGATGTTTGTTTTTTTTTCGGAGCATTTATTTTGTTATTATTTTTGCGATGGGCACGGAGCACCCGGCCTCCCCCCTTCTTACGCCCATGGATCTAAGTATAATTATGCTATTTAATTGTAAAGGCTTAATAATTTATAACTGAAATACCTACCTTAGGTATAGGGACAAATTGGTTGTGTTCGAAATGGCCTTAGTCTATTTGAATATCATACAGGAGTCAAATGAATTAAATAAATCGTAAATATTTCCCGTCACAACGATAAAGTAGATACGTCATTAACGTCATAACTTACATATATAACGTTTCCATATTCCTTATAAGTGCATAATGTTCAGACATCATTTTGAATGTGGGCATCGTGGCGCAGCGGCAGACGTCTGACTATAAATGCAACGGTTGTGGGTTCCTTTGCGGTCTACGACAAGCCGTCACGTAGATTCTAGCACATTATATTATAACACATGCCTATATAAGTACATTTAAATGGTTATTCACATACAAAGGAAAGGAAAATATAAAAAAAAAATAAAGTAGAACTCGTATCCTTTTGAAAAGTCCAAGCTTTATTGCCAATTAGGGCATACGCTCTTATCGCGTTACGTCGAAATTTTTATAGGTTTATTACAATTTAATCCAAACAATGTCACTACCAACATAAGAACACACAATATAATAAAGCCGTAACACTTAACAAGACTACCAACAACCAAATGTTGAAATAACCTATACTGTCGAAGTGTCGATATCTCTGGCGCGAAACTAATAATTCACGCGTCAATTCCATCAGATCCTAATCTGTTAATAGATTTGGACATATACAGGCCATAGTTTTGATATGTTATTCGTATTCGTATATACATTTAATATGAAACACGCTTGAAAAACTGATTTCCGCCGCACTATGCTGTATGTATACACTTTCTAATCGCCCGCCGCATACCTCGCCAAAAGGGGCATGTGCCGTTTGACGCAATGCCATTCAATGTGCCACTGTAGGACCACCATTAGTTTATTTGTATATATATATATATATATGCGTTATTTTATAGAAAAACTTCGTATCGTGATAGTAGGTATTAATACTTAAGTAAACGTTATATAGAAATTATTCGAACGATCCATCTCTGTTCTTTTCGTTGGTCATTTGGATTGCCTGTTGATTATGAACAGAAAAAGAAGTTGGCTTGATTGCTATAAATATATAGAGAAATGATTAGGATTTTTTATACAATTTCAGTCCAAAAGCTTCTATTGCACAAAAACAAATTTACAAGATAAATTTGAACGCAAGATAATTGAAACAGCAATTTGTTGCTGTCGGTGCCATTAGCCAAAAAATAACATATTGTATTAAAAATTACGAATGTTCCATATATTATTATTAAAAATATAGAAAGGGTGACGCTACATCGACATTAGGAATATATTTATTTGTTTTTATTTCTCTACTAGTCTAGCACCTCACTTTGTCCATTCATATAGACGAAAAAAAAGATTTTTTTAAATAAAAAAATTGCCTCGAATGGGAAGAAGTAAGAGGCCTCGACAATTAATCGCGCCACAACTACAACAGATAAAAAAAATATTGTATAAAAATAATAATCTATAATTAATATTCCACAAGTGTCCCCTCAACTCATGGTGACAACAAAGCGATCTATTTGTCAAAGTGCGGGTTCGACGACCGGCTGATGCCTGAAAATGGCGCGTTTCGTTATTATATTCAAACACCTGCGTCACATTGCCATTGTAATATTATCTGATGCTTATGAATTAACTAACCTTTGTATAATAATCAATGATAACAATTATAAAGTCTAATTGAATTTTAAATTATTATAATTAATGTATATCTTTTTAGTTTCCAAATCTCCCTTATATCTATAGTGGATATACCTTGGTTTCATATTCAATGAAACCAAGGTTTATTTTCTCCTTATACAATCAAACCACATAGGTATCTTTTGCAAAACTCGAACCTGAAACCACTGCAAAACTTTTGCAATAGGATTCCACTGCGCCATACAACACTAATAATTTCTGAACATTAAATAACAAATAAAATAAAGAATTAATGTTTTTTTAAACACCACAAATAAGCTGTCAAAGCTTGGCATTACGTAGATAAGTTCCTAAAATGAATATAATATAATTTATAAATTGACAAACCGATATAAATTTAATCCAAAAACGTATTTTAAGTGAAACAACGACTCCCTTTACAGATTTTATAAATACTAATTAGTTTACTTAAGAATCACTTTGCAGTGCTCCAAATGTGGAAATAATTTATTATTAAATATATTTAATCACATTTCTTATAGATAGATATGTTAAAGAAAAACATCTTAATGTGGCTTTAAGATTTTGCAATAAAATACTTTAATGCACATGCGAAAAAAATTATGTGTAATTTTATTTCCTCGCTTCACGCTGTATGCCTTATACAGCAGGGTACGCTGAGGGAGTTTCGTGTTAAGAAATCCGCTCCCTTCTTTCCACCGAATTCTGGTGGCATTTCGTGCCGAGCGGAGAAACTCAACGTCGCCCTTTTTGCCTCCAAACCAAAGCGAAGAAATGAAAATATAAAATATATCATTTTTCCGAGTAAGAATTCATATGGTCTACATATTGTACAAAAACTAAGTAGGTACGTAAAGACTATTCTCTGCTTCCCCAAACGAACAAAGCGATACATCACTAGCCAACGAAAGCCAACAAAATATCTAAACAAACGATACCCCGTAGCAAGGAAAAGATTGCATCAGTTCAAAATAAAGTACCCGAGTCGAATGTCGATACATTTATTGTGTAGCATTGTCGATATATCGAAACTTCGACCGCAAATCGCTCGCCCCTTTGCGGCATTGTCCGCGCCAGCACGGTAAGTGTTAATGTCGTACAAATATGTTGAGAAACAAAAGTAAAACCCGCGTCGACTTATACAAGCTCCTGCGCACAATTTATCGGGCAACAGGATTGAAGAAATTTTAATTAGAATGGCCTTTTAATGAATAAAGACATAAACTATGTTTGTAAATTCCAATAGTTACGATTTGTGGATTGTCAGTGTAATTGACTAGGAGCTAGGTATCGCTGAATGCGGAAAATGTGGATAGAGTCGGCGTTTCGACTCTATTGTTGATAAGTTGCGCTGTGAATGAATGGTTACCAAAGAAGTGTTTATAAGAGAATTGAAATAACTACATATATATAGTAGGGTCTGCAGGAAGATGTTTAATTAATTTGAGATTATCTGGGGAGGCTATATCCAACTTCACGCAATATCCCGCACACAGTAGAGATAAACAGAGAGAATCTAATAATTACTTACCCTCTGTTTCCCATTTTCCACGGAATTTGGAGGCGTTGTGTGTTGAATAGAAGTCAACACCGCGCTTTTGGAAGAAGAAATGGGAATATAAATTTAATTAAATATTTAATTTCCTCGAGTGAGAATCGAACCCACAACCTCTCGCGTTTACAGTCGCTTTTTCCGCCCCTGCGCCACGACTGGCCTCCCTTGGATTATAATTCAAAATAACATCTTATAAAAAACACGTAACATATTATAATTATAAATGTTTAAAGCTAAACGAATTCTTTAAAATTACAACAACACGCAAATAAAAAAACGCATTTACAACACACCGACGCTAACAGAAGCTAATATTTAAATCTCCATATAATTTATAACTCGAAACCACTCGAAGAAATTACCTTTTAATCGAGTGAAAAAATATTGACAACATAAAATCGATTATTTACACTCGACGATAGGTATCGATTAGTCGCCGCGGGATGTTTTGGCATAACATATTTCAGCTTTCTCACTTTAAGTCCTGTTATTTTAATTTAAAAATGCATGTTAATTGCCATTCATTATGTAGGTAGTGTTATTAAATACATATTATAAGAATATTTGTAATAATAAATTGTATTGAACTTTTATAAGAAATTATAAATTATACAATACAATGTTAACAGACCGTCGCGGTCGTGTCGTAGCGCAGCCTCACAGCGTCTCACTGGAACGATTGTGAGTTCGATTTCCATTTGGGGAAATGTATTGTTTTCCTATATCACTCGGAACACAATATCCTAAATGTGTGATAGTGGATGTCGCCTTCTTACCCATAAATTAAGGAGGATAAAATGTGTACTATTATATAAAGAGCTCTTTAAAGATTAAAAAAGCTTTATTATTATTGCTATTGCTACTTCGATCAACTCCACTAGAGAATTTATTAATCTCTTTGTCAGATGTATTTTTTAGCTTCACGCTGATATAGCACCTATAGCTGATATAGAGAGGGAGCCTAAAATTAGGACACAGACTTTCTGTACAGGCTTTCGCACAAATATCGAGACATTGCACGTTGAGTGGCGGAACTCAACACCTCGCTTTGTCTTGTTTACAGAGCGAGGAATAAAAATAATCCATTCGAAGGATTGGGAATGGAATCCTCGGTGGTCGCGAATGTGCTGCTGCGCTACGCCGGACTCTGGTGAATTAACACCTAGCATCACTAATTTCCAAAAGGGTAGAGCAGTGCATAATTACGAAATTATCGTTATTTTAATTAATTATTGAATTTTAAATACATTGCTATTATATAGTTTAAGAAATTAACTTCATATTTCTGATATAGTAATTTACTTAGAGGCTAGTCGTACGTGGCACAAACGTGCGACTGTAAACGTGACAGGTTATAGGTTCGATTCCCACTCGAGGAAATTAAATATTTAATGAACTTAAATCAAAAATCTACTGTATACCTTTATAAAATTATATTCAAAATGGATTTGTATAATCCATCCATCCATCCATATAATGACAAATAAATCACTAAGTAGATTTATTTAGAAAAATAGCGGCGTAATTGTAGGTATTTAAACAACGTGCGGCTCAGTGTAACGGAATGCTGTGAATTTACGCCTTTTATTTTTATTTTCGCCTTAAAAGTTATTTAACTGTTTTTATAATTATATATCTTGCGTAAAGGAATAAATATTTGAGTACAATATTTGAACAGGTGTTGGTTTACCTAGTAAAGAAAGGTTTAAATTAAGTTGATTATTTTTCTCGCGATGCTTGTCGGCTTTAACATTCTGCAAGGACGAAGCATGGCGTTGAATCTCGGCAGTTATCACGTATCTTACGTATATAAAAGAACACAACAAGCAATCAACAAACAATTTATATTTAAAAAAATCACACTTAACACAATTATAACACTTAATACCAACATGAGTAATATTTGAAAATTATTCAAAACAGAAATAAACGAGTGTAGCGTAAATAAGAAGGCGTGCTTAATTTCTCCGTTCACCCAACCGTAAGTTAGTATAATTTATGAGTTAGTTTAATACTATTTAAGGCACAATGCATTTGGCCGCCCACGCGTTGAACGCAAACAGCAAATGGGAGCAAGAAGTAAGACTGGACCTTTGTGATATACCGCCATATTGTGAACGAGGAGTTATTGGATCGACTGTATCAAAATGCGTAGATAATTTGTTTTGTAATGTTTTATATTGAGATATATGTTAGCTGGTGTAAGCTTTGTTTGTGCTTGTGTATTTTAATGTGATAGTTAACTTTGATACAGGACAGAATAAACATTAAAACTTCGACCTTATTTCCAAGATGTATAAATCAATAGATTAAAGTTAATATAACATACAAAAGGCCTACGACTGAGCTGTATTGAGGAAATAGGTCGGGCTATATGTGCCAATTTTCTTCAGTAATCTGTTCCCAAATCACTTTTAATACATATACGGAACGGTGGTGAAATGGATGAGTATTGAGGTCCTCTACAAACACGCTGTTGCACGGTGACAACATCTCGGGGTATTTGGTTCGATTCTTGACGGTGTGACCTCATTTAAAGAAGGTATCTTTACAGTAGAATACCGTAGTGGAGTGGAAGGGTTTTTTTTAATAAAAAATAAAATCGGGAAATAATTAGATAATAAAAAATATTAAAGAAGTAACATATGTGGATATGTAATCACATGTGTGAATGTGATATCATATGTGTGAATGTGAATTTACATGAAAGCTTTATGGTTGGAAGTTTTTTACTACCTGGGGCCCACTTATAAAAACTTTGAGGTCTCAAACCCGCCACACCGGAACAAAAACCTACAAGTTCTTTAAAATACCACAAAAAACAATAAAGGAAAATTAAATAACCATTACAAAATTGATATGTCTCGTTTTATTCACAATATATAATGTACTCTAATATTTACACACTTACATATCTATGTACACGGTCGTAAATAAAAATTTACTCTATTAAGTACTTACTATGAAACATTTAACTACACAAATATAATAACACAACAAACACATCGTACTTTCTACAGAAGACAGTACTCAAAGAGACCAATTAATATTTATTTGACAATAATTTTGTATTATACTTCACAGTACGCAGAAGGAACCTTGTGGAAAACACACCGGTCCCCACTTTCCAACCAATTTTCAAGGCATTGCGTGTTAGTGGCGGAATTCAACGCCGACTTTTGTCTATCAGAGCTGAAAATTAATATTATTCCCCTGAGTGGGGTTCTAAGCCACAATAGACGAATTAACAGTCAAACGCCACTTAAATTCTAATCGATGTCTCTGAGTGCTGACCACACTGCTTTCTAAATGCCACTGCTAAGTTTGCAATTTTTTTAAAACGTCCATTTTATTTTAAATATTAGCCTTTGCGTTGCTATAATATAAAAAAGTTCTGTACATTTAAAAACATCACCTAATGTCTACTTGATACGAGTATTTATTTACATTTCAATTCACTGACATTAACTTTTTTTAGTACATTTAAAAAAACATTTAGAAAATATTATTTAAAAAAATTAAATTAAATATGAACATTCTTTAGTATGTCAATTATGTACTTTAAATAAAATATAACGAACAATTTAGTAAAAAAATATATAAATCATAAGTTGTGATAACTGTAAAACTATTTAAAATTACAAAATTCATTCGCTTTAACTTCTTGTTATTATTCCAGTAATAAATAACAAAAAAATAGACAATTGAATTATAAACAAATACATACAACAACAGTTTGTTCATTATAGACAGAATTTATTAATTACGAAAAAAAATATTATTTTTAATCTAGTTTATTCTAAAAATTGACTTATTGACTGCTAGGCTCAAAAACTCTTAGAAAAATTACAAAATATTAAAAAATCACTGTCATGACTATATGAAAATTGATACAATTATGATTCCATTTATTTTCAAACAATATAATATATCCGTATCAAGCATGATTTTTTTAAAATAAATAATGTAAGTCGACTTGCGTACATAATATTTTGAATTACGAATATCATTAAGATTGTTCTATTCATAGTGTATGGATGACTAAGACATAGGGAACCCACAACCTGTCATCTTTATTCGCATGCTTGTGGCACTGCGCCATAACTGTGCTTACTCTAGTAAGAGAGTGAGACCAGACTTACTCTCTCACTTTAGTAAGTAGTTCTCTTACTAAAGTAAAAATTACACTTAATACAATTATAACACTACACTTATTAGTAAGTAGTTCTCTTACTAAAGTAAAAGAAAGAGTTAATTGTGATTGATGAAACTAAATATTTTGTATACACATGCAAGTCGACTTATCAAGTAATTCGTGTCTGTTACGGATATTATATTATTATATTTTTTGTTCACATACTACATTTAATTGTAAGCTCTATTACAAAGTTTTGCTATGATTAATTTTAGGCCGATTCGAAACAAAAAAAGTCGAAAGCTCGGGTTTTTACGTCTTATTTAACAGTCAAATTTAAAGAATAATAATATAAATTATACATTATATTTATTTGCAGATTTTCTTTATTGAAACGTCAGTGCCATTTGTCATAAGAAAATAATTGCCTGTCAGAATTGATTATGCTGCCATTATAACTTCAAAAGACAATTATGCTTTAACTAATTATTCTAACTAAAATTATTACCTGCCATTAAAATTTGATTACAATTTATATACACAATATCTATTCACTAAAATTATAATATAAAGACTACACTAAGAAGCATTAAAACACGCCATTTTAGAACTTGTACTATATACAAAATTATTAATGTTAGTACAAAAAAAATTGTAGCTTATATTTAAAAATCTATTTATATATACATAAAAAAAGAAAATATATCAGTCTGTCCTTTTGATATAGCGCTGGTAACGATTCGACAACGAAATATTAATTAATATATTAAATGCAGACAAAATAATAAAATATTTTCGAGACTAGTATTATAAGGTCTTTGGTTAACGTTCAAAAATACAATAGAGATAAGAAGTACGTTTTATTATTACTAAAGTTGTAATAATAAAAGTATAAATCAAAATCATCGTGAAAAATCAACATAGTTATATGTATTTCGTATAAATCAATACAAAATGATTTAAATAAAATTCATAAAATTCTTAAATACCTAAATAAAATGATAGGTACACAAAATTTATGACTATTACATTATTGATTTTTCATAAATTTTTATCATATTTTTTTTTATATTTTATATCATCTTGAAATTAATCATTATAGAAAAAAATGTGTAAAAACAGTACTACATAAAACATTTAATACAAGTCGGTTATAATTTCGATAAAGCTTAAGTCCATATCAACTACTTTTTTGATTTTTTTTGATTGTAGACAAAGCACGGCGTAGAGTACCATCACTCAACATGCAATGCGTCGGAATTTGGACGGTGCGTGAGGAACGGAGTGTCTTAACCTTCTGTCGAACCCCGCTATATGCGGCGTGAAGCTATAAATAAAATGCAATAATTGCAAAATATGTATCTGTCGATATAGTTATAACCTCAGTATAATGGAATATCAATTTGCTATATAATATAAACTTATGAAAATTATTAACAGAATTAAAGAAACATAGATTATATAAAATAATGTAAACATCAATTTTTAATCTATTTTATATACATTTTATCGATCGATAGAAGATATCGATTCTATTTGATTAAAATGACAATTATGATTAATATAATAATATTTTTTTACTTCATAAAAAGAATTAAAAAATAATAAATACTAACCATCTATAATTCTATATTAAAACTTTATGATTCTCTTTTATCGGTATAGATAAAATATTCATATCAAGTTGTTTATAATCAATCAATATTTTCTATCATCGATTATTATTTTTTATATAATGAAAAAAATATATTTATTTAAAATCGATTAATATCTTTGACAATCGATTACTAAATCATAATCGTCTACAGAATCGGTTACCGGCCGTACGAAAAGTAGCTACACAAATAACATCTACTTAAAAATATATATGTAATAATAATTAGGAATTATCCTTCACTCAAGCACCGATATGTCGAGATGGACTAATTTTTGTCTAAACTATATCGATTCTAACATTTTTTTAGAATATAATTACTATATCTAAGGACAATGTTAAAAGATTAAAATCTTTTCAGCATTTTTAATATATTTATTTTATTCTTCATTGAAATGCCGATTTTTGTTCATTTATGAAAAAAAAAATATAAGAATTATTGTACAGTGAAAAAACATTTACTAGTTTCGTTGAAAGTAATTAAAGTGAAAAATAAACATCGAGTCCAAAATATTTAGCAATGTTTATTTTACATAAACAAACTGCATGTAAACTGGTAATACATACAAAGTATTTTTACACTTACATATATATTATACGTCGTATAAGTATATTAAAATAATTTATAACTTCATCTAATGTCAAAATTACTATATAATCATTTCTTAAAATTAACTTAATAAGAGTACTATTTAAAATTCAATATAAAGGAATGGCAAGGTTTTTTTAGGTGTCAGTTCAAGAAACCAATGTTTCTTAAGAATTTCATTAAACAACCAAAAAAGTTATAATCTGTATTGTTTATTACTTATATAAATGTACTTTTAGCTGTTTTCATTATTATATTAATAAATATAAATGAAGAGCTTCCATTACATTTATAAGATAGTAAGGCAAAAACAATCTTTTTATATAAAAATAAATGACTGTCAAAAATATGAAATAAAAAAAATATTGTTCTATTTCATCAAATTATTAAAAAACGTATAAATTTATTAAAACAAAAACTATTATTCTTTAATATCATTTTTTTACATTTTCCTAATAATATATAAAATAATGGCACGAAGAAAAAATATTAAAAAAAAACAGATAACTAACAATATTTGGTGTTAACAATGACAGTTAAAATATATAATGTAATGATTTTTTTATAAAAAAAGTATCGAATATTGCTTTCATTTTAACTATTCCTAATTTACATAAATCGATATGTTTTTAAAAACTGTCATTACTCTTGAATCAGGAACAAAGTAATATTGACATTAAAACGATAAAATCCATTAGATATAGATTTTTTCTAGTCAGAAGAAATGTGAAGAGAAATCGATATTAATATCGATTTTTTGTAATAAAACATTTGAAACGATTCTATTTGGCAGTTTAACCTACATACCCTGGTATTGGGGGGACGATTCCCATTTTACTTCACTTACAGCCTTTCGAAACTTTTTTTTGATATAATTTATTGTCCTATCCTCAAATACATAAAGGGTCCTCTTATTCTAATTGTATATCTTATACATATATAATATGTTGTAAATGAAATAATTGATTATATATATACATATAAAGATTACATAACAAATAATGATACAAAAAAATATGTAAAAAAATTGACTACAATCACCTAATATTGTATACAATATTAATATACAAATACAATATCCATCCACAATAAAAGGACCCAAATAAACTTACCTTTCATACTTTAAATTCCGAAAATCCCTCATTTCGAAACATATTTCTACTGAAGAAAAAATTTTTAACGCATTATACCTGGATAGACTTGCGGAATACACGATTTTTTCTTCTACAACGCGCCTATATCCGGATATACTTGCGGAATACCCGAACCAGTTTCTCTGTACTGTAGCGGATCCGCGCGGAATTCCACGGACTTTAACGCCATATGTCCGTAAATTTTCGTAAACTTGTCTATGCAGGCGGACCTCTGCGACATGTGGCGGGCGTCAGCCGATAACATCTCTGTGTTAGTACATTCTGGACATTTAAATTTTTTTCTTGGGGTTACCTGAAAATTGGAAATTTAAATCTGTTTACGAATATAAATTATTGTTATAATATATAGGTGTGTTAGGAGTTTATATAGGTATAATGTATAAATATTTTTTGAGGTTCATGCCTTATCCCGCAAAAAGGAAGGTAAGCAGAGGGAATCTAGTGTTATAATAATAGAGCCAATATTCGAGACATTGCGTGTTATGTGCGAAACCCAACACTTGTTTTTGATAACCTAAGAACAGAAATTAAAAAAAAAATCGAGTACAACAGTACAACAGTACAAAACTCAAGTGAGGATCGAATTTACAATCATCGCGTTTAGTCAGTACCAATTTATTATTGGTTTTCACAATCCGGCGAAATAATAAATAAGTATTTTTTTTATCTTCTGTAAAATAGACGGCGGACGCGGAAAGGCATGACAAGTAAAATTTGTATACAAATTTTTGCGACAATCGACAATCATAGCGGTAATTAGCTATTTTATTATTTTTTCCACAACCCTAGTGGCATGAAGTGCATACTTAGTTACAATTCAAAGGCAAAAATGAAAATATGTTTTTAATGAAAATTACAACAGAGTACTATTCTGGAAAAAATATAGAGATGGTTTTCTTTATTTGTACATATTAAGGCTAAAAAATAAATAAACGAGATCGTTTCATATAACTTTAAAATATATTTTTTCAGTATTTTTAGTTTAACGAATATATCAATTTCTTCCCTATCTTATAAAAAAAAAACATACCTTTATAGGCGGTTTTCTAGTAATATTGGCGACGAGGAAGTTCATAGCGATGTCTTCACAATTGAAATTATCGTCGACCCACGTACGAATCTCGGACGGCATTTTATGCGTATAGTACCAAGACCATATTTTATGATGAAACGCTGCACCAGTTAAAACCTGGAATATTTTAGTGTTTTTATGGAAAATGTAAGATTTCTTTTATTCAGCTGTTGTAATATATACATATTAAAAATTCAACATCCTTACCATGGATATCTGATTCGTCCACTCGCTGTGATACTTCCACGAGCTGGTAACATTGTCCCACACGTGCAGACGCGACGGGAAGCCGACTATTCTGTCGGGGAATTCCCGCCACACGTCGAAACTGGAATGTATGTAAAGAAATATTTAAAGAATCCACCATCTTACCTTAAATAACAATTATTGAATTGTATTTATTTATTTTAATTCTTTTTATTGTAATATTAAATCATACAGAACTACTTTTCACTCGAATATAAGATTCGCTTATAAATGGCGGAACTAAACGCCGCATTTTTTTTGCAAAACTGGGAAACGAAAATGATTAATTTCCATTTAAAAGGATCTAATATCCACAGCTATCGCGTTTACTACGCCAATTTCAATTATATACTTTAAAATTTACAGCTTTTCATTCATTTTTAGTTAACATTTTACTAGCTGGTAATAAAAAATGCAGTTCAGCAATAGTCTTAATGAATCGCCATTTGAAATAGCTTGCCTTTGCGGAAAATGTTTAATTTTATTACTAAGTCACTTCAGTGAGATTAAGGCACTTCGGATTTCTATTAGGTACATATACCTATAATATCTAGATCATTTCATTCAGTATATAATAAAGAAGATAGAAAACTTTATGGCATATCACTTTATTTTTCTCTTTCCAAAAGGTAAAAAAAGACACTTTTTTTACTTCCTCTTCTTTTCTCTCTTTTCGTCTTTAATTTCAACTCAAAACAGTACTGGTTGGTAAAGATATATAGAAAATAACCTATACAAATGTATGCCTACTTCATATACATTGGATGTAATTTACATTTATTAACTGAATCAATTTCGGACATAAGTATTTAACATTGACATTTTATAAAGATTTTTTAAAATCTTTTAGCACAAAAGCACTACTACTACTAATATATCTCATATATATTAGTAGTAGTAGTGCTACTACTAATATATCTCATATTCAGATTAAAGGAATTCAAATAAGTTTCTAAGTAGTTCCATCACAAAACAGCTCTCAGTCAAATATTTAGTTTCACATGAAATTACATTTAATGCAGTGCTATCTCCCCTAAACACACTCCATTCAAACTTGGGACAAAAACCATTTATCTCCCACATATCCACAAATAATAAACAAGAAAAGAAACACATTTCGTTCGGAACTAAACGAAAAAACTTTTTCGATTTATCGAAACTAGGGTAAAAAATCGTCCTTTATCCATCTCCATAACACACTGTCCGTGCTCGTCTGCTCGGCGTGACCGATCCAACGATACGTTGATGCATCGAGGCGTGAACCACTGAGATACGAGTACGCCATGTACGATCCAGATACCATCGGATCTGACAAATAAATGTGGATTTCTGTATGGGAAAAAACACTACTAATATTGGCAGTGGAAATTTTATGATTAATATTTAATTTTCTTATTTGGTGAATTGGAAGCTTCTATTTACGAAAATTTGGTTGGTGTAGCGTATGATTAACATAAACCAAAATCGTCATTATATTTTTTGTCATATATATTTTTGTTCTTGTAGATTTTTTCAAAAAGCGTTAAATAAGCTAAAGCGTTAAGCGCTAATTGACATAAAATTTATATGAGACTACTTACCACAACCACGACCTGCCTTTCAAAATAGAATCATAATAATCTATTCATAATTGGAGCAGTAATCACGTAACTCTTCGTTTTCGATATCAACTAAAATATTTAAGATATTCTCGGTTTAGTTGCACTAATTTGGCCCTACTAATAGACGCCAATTAAGTTTTAACTAATATGAAGTTTACATTTGTATAGGTATATTAAAGTCAGTTAAACGCAAATTGACCTTTCTGAGATCAACTTCATCTAGTTCATGTAATCTAATAAAAATTATGGTCACTTACGTTTTCCATTCACTATAAACATTCGAACAACTGTCAGACTGGGATGAAACGAAGCGATTCGAAAATAACGCAAATTTTATTCCCATTTGAAATAAATGTTCATGGAGCTTACATGTAAAATATAGAGTTCGATACTAAACAGATTTTTATTGGCAAGTCGTAAATTTTCTATAAAACTACATTCCTTTTGTCTAAATATCCTAGAATATATCTACCTATTTACTGCTTTACTAGCCTTAACGTTACTTTATTTTCAATGCCATTAACTCTACGATTTATTTCGCGCAAAAAAAGTTTTACCGACCATAGTTTCAAAGAACATTAGTGTAGCAAATGTGTTCAAAGGAGGTCACGACAGACCCTTAGAGCTCAGTGTTACCAATAATCAGCTCTAACCAGAAGTGTTAAAGTTCAAAGTCAATTATATTTTTTTAAACGATTTTGTCAAAGTATAAAGTAATAAGAATAACCGTGATATCGTGACAGAAAGTAGTATTTTAAAAAGTCTTTTTCGTGAAATGAATTCTATTAATTTCTCGTTTATTTTAATTGTTTTTTTTATTTCTTTATAAATAAGTTAATTATGTTTTAGCTACACCCTTAAGTTAAGAAACTTCGCTCTCCGCTCCCGTATTCGAGATCCTGTTTGTTGAACGAACTCTGTTACCAGAGTAAGATAAATTTTTCAAATGGAAATAATTCATTCATCAATTGAAGGTAAAAACCCTCCACCGTTGGAATGTTTAAAGTTGTTGGAAAAAATATAGTTTCAATTGTTTAGTTAGACAAACTAAGAATTATGGCCTTAGACTCTGTAATCATCAGGCAGTCCCAGTTTAGGGGGATAAAGATATTTTTCTAACTTCTATTTGACCAAATAAAATTTACCAGCTGACAAATAAAAAAAATCGTCTTTTTATATAATAAAATCATATAGCTTTTTATCAATATAACAATAGACGTATGCGCCAATTACAATTGAGAAATCATTCAACTGTTAAAGTTCAAACCGGTTCCTGATTATAATTTTTAGCACAACCTTTTTGAGATTGGACGGTGAAAGTCGAAATTAAATTCTTCGAAAAGTACTCTATGTTGAAACTCATCTCTACACTTTAATACTATAGCAAAACAAACTAAATGTGGTGATTAGACACTTCATTTTTCATCTTTGGTACTTTTCAAAGAACGTAATAGAAACCAAAAATAATGATCTAATTTTTGCGTTTGTTCACGGTAATCTCTCTGTACACGAGAAACGGCGTAAATTTACTGCTTTCCTAGAGTAAGCGTCCATTATTATATTGGCATGAAAAAAATCTCTTCTATCTTATTAGACAAAGGTCTGCATTGAAACAACAACTCGTCAAGTTAATGCTTAAAAAAAAAAAGAAAGAAAAAAAATCATAATACATTCCAACGTACGACCACCGTTCGTTATTAGAGTCACCTACCCTCCTAACTGTGTCACGATGACGTAGTTCGTTATAATAAATCTATAGAAACAACAAAATTTTAATGAATAGAAAAACATATAACACAGCATTAATTGAGTAAACTGACACGGATCTGTTTGGACTGTTCCAACGAAATGATTATTTGAAACGATTTTATGTACACAGTTTTATAAAATAGTCTATACATACTAGTACATTATAATTATAATCAAATATTTGTTAAAATAAAAAAATATTATAAATTTTGTTTTATGACAGCGGGCAAACGAGAACAAGTCGTTCCTCCAAGTACGAACTCACAACCCTCGCGTTTACAATCACACACTACGGCCACTGTGCCATAATGGCCTTATTAATTAAATGTATATTTTTTTCTTTTTTCACTTTCCGCCGCTCCACGTTATGCTTGTTGAGTGGCGGAATTCAACGCCGCAATTTGTCTTGTCACCAGAGCAAAGAGATGAAAATATTAAATATTTCATTACCCCGAGTTAGAATCGAACCCACAACCGTCGCGTCTAGTCACACACTTGTACCACTACTGC
The DNA here is from genome assembly GCF_056956725.1 of Heliconius melpomene rosina. Taxonomy (NCBI): domain Eukaryota; kingdom Metazoa; phylum Arthropoda; class Insecta; order Lepidoptera; family Nymphalidae; genus Heliconius; species Heliconius melpomene. The sequence goes on along the minus strand of NC_140406.1, from coordinate 9,210,474 downwards.
ACAACGGCTTCTATTAATTATTAAATATATAGTTCAGTGAATAACAACATTTCTCGCCAAATAATTTATGTTTTCGCAAAAAATCTTTCCACAGTAGCGCTAACAAGAAAAGTTTGCTTGTAACAAGCGTATAAAAAATTTCACGTAGCGCGGATATACCGTATACCTGAATGGGGAGGGAGCTTAGACGAAATCTAAGAGATGAAGATTTAAATTCAAAAACGTTATCAGTTTTTACAATTTGTTATTTGACTTGCAACGTCAGAAAACAAAAACATTTGAACGTAGTAGGATATGAACCCGCACCTCAAATCACATACTGCTACGTCCAATGTTTTAAAAATTTTCTAAAAAACTATATTAATTTTATTTCGTAAGTAAATAACACTTTAAAAATAACCTCAACCAATTCAAACAAAATTTACAACGAAAAGGAAGTAATGGTTATCTACGTCATTCTACATACAATATGACATATAATAGAGGCTAAATGGCCGAGTAATTATAATTTTTATATTAAAATTTAATATCTATAAGAACTGTCTTAGTTTCTCAGCACATTTCAAATCAATAATTTAGTACGCGTATATTACCGTTTTGTAGCGTGACTGGCAGACATTTAACTAAATCCATATTTTTATTTTTCATTAGCTTTTTTAATTACTTCTATACAATACAGGCTATTTAAAATTTATGATTTAATTTTATAATCGAATAGGAATAGGATCGAAAGCATTTTTTTATATTTATCTACAATTGTTAGCATTTTACCAGAAATTTGTGTCTCTAGCGGGGTAGTCAGAGAGAAAGGACGTTTGCTGTAAATGACTATGGAACCATAATCATCGTATTGGATTGCGGAACACAACGCCACACTATTTAACCAGATAAGAAATAGCTATATTTATAATATAAACCATTTTTTTTCCCGGAATGGACAACCATTGCGTTCAGAAATCTAACTTATTTTACTATAAATTCCAGAGCATTGCACAAAAACCTATCCACAAGTAAATTTCTCTTGTGATTTATAACGTCTATAACAAAGTATAATTGCGAGACACTAGCCAATTAATAATATGAGATACGTATATAAATTAAGGGAAATTAAGCGGTTCATCAGAACGTTGGACTGTACTGTGTAATTAGTGTATCACGTAACCCTAAATTCTAATAAAGATGTTGTGATTTTGATAAATTGTTCTTGTTTTACATTAATTATTCTTAATTTAAATGGAAAAATGTATATTTTTTACTTTTAAATTATTTCTTTTACAAAAGCGTGCTAAGAGAGTGAAGTTATGAAAGACTATACTAATACACTCTCTTTTTAGTTTTTTAAAAGGTTTTTTATCATAAAAATCACTGTTACGTCTCTCGTGCGTGTAACTGTTACTAATTTTAGCTTAGAAGCCACTGTGGCGGCGGTTTTCGGTTCGAATTCATTCGGAGAAAATTATAAAGTAAGACAAAATTTATCCTGCCTCTAAAACGAAATATTTCAAACATGTACTGAAAGCGGAAAAAAATGTCTGATGCGGGAAAACGCGTGAAGCTGAGATAGTGACGTTCACTGTAGCGCCGAGAACTTTGCATTAGCTTCGTATCAAATAGCGTTAGATTATGCATAAAATGTATTTAATTATCTATATAAATATCTCTTACTTATATTAATTACTCTTTCGACTCGATATAAACGACTTATCTATCATTTAGGAAGTTTTCAAACCGGTATTTGAATCCGCAACCAACGCATTTAGCTAATCATACGTAAACTTAGCGTTGCTACAACTATGACATAGGCATATATCTTTAGGCATTCAGAGCTTTAGACAAACAGACATCTCCACGTTACATGCGTACTTAAACTAAAGTGTAGGTAGACGCTAGACAGAGGGTAAGTCAAGAACTACTTACAAAGTTTCAGCTAATTACAAAACTGTAAAGGAAATTTCAGTACAATTGTAACATGCACGAAGTCGAAAATTTTCATACTATAGAAAATTAACATAAAAATAAAAATAACAAGACAACATTTATAAAGGGGATTTTTATATTTAAACATATTTTTACTTTCACTGGTCTGGTTTAGTTAATAGGCGGTGTTGAGTTTCGCCAGTAAATAGTCAACGTATCCGAAATTAACGTGGAATGGATGGATGGATGGCGGAGTGTGTTAAAACTCATGTTAGGATAATTAATAAAAGAATAAAAACATTTTTCAAATCCATAAATGAATGAAAAAATCTCTTCGAGTTAATAATACTGGTATAGATAAAACATTCTAGGCCATGATAGCGTAATAATATAATTTTATTTTTATGAGAAAAGAAAATATTGTTTTAAGTTAATTTCGAGTTTAATGATAAAAGTGTAGTGAATAATTAAAACTTCGAAACTAAGATCAAATATTTGCTAAAATTGTTTGGTTATAAATTTAATGATGTTAAGATAAATTGATTTATATAGATTTTGTTAATCTTTCGAACATTATAGAGCCTATAGGCAATATACTATTGTATTTATACAAAAACAGTAATATGCGAAACATTCATTCATTTTCATTTTCCCGCATATCCCAAGTGCAATCAAACACTATCCCACTGCAGTGCAACCCCTTCCAGAAACCATGCACACCCATACATAAATACAATTATACTCTAGTAGTACCTAAGTACTATTACTACGGAATGAAAAAATAAAGCAATTTGCACGTAATCACACAACAATACGCCAGTACTGGGACAGATTAATTAAAAATGACACGGACTCACCCAAATTCCAACTCATCGGGCGTCAACATGACGATGTCATCATCAATCGTCAGCTGGCATTCCGTCTCGATGTCGTCGTAGGGGAAAAATCTGTTCGACAATTTGTTCTCTTTGGTCTGTATCACTTTCAACGGCTTGTTTACAACTGGCCATTCTGATGCTAGGAAAAAGGAAATATTTATTAGAAACAATAAAAAGAAAATAGCATTTGAATGTTACATTATAAGATTTAGTTTATATTTTTTTAGTTAACACTGTATTGGAGATAGGCATAGGAAACCTAGTGTTGAGACACTCCGTTCCCCACCTTCACACCGCGCTTTTTCTTGTCACCAGGACGAGGACATTATCCCGAGCGAGAATCGAATCTAAAACAGTCATTTATAATGACACTATGCGACTGCCCCCAACATTTTCAGAATTAAAACTAACTTAATGCATCCTGTTCGGAGAAATCTCGAAATCTCGTAAAAAAATTGTTTGGACAGACAAATAGACGAAGGAAATTGTGGGCATCCTTAACGTTATTAAGTAATTACCTACTGCCACTGATCTTCGCTACACTACAGTTATAGTTGTTTGTGTTTAATATCTTTATTTTGTTTAATAAAAGGGCTTGCTGACTATATATGGTGACGCAATGCGAAAGCGTTTGACTAAAATCTGAACGGTAGTAGGTTCGATCCTCATCCGAGGGAAATATTTTAATTTACCTCGCTGGCACTTGGTAGCACAAAGGTCGGCCACTCAAAAGGCATCGTTTCGAAATCGGAAAATACGAACAGAATAGAGTATCTTGACACTTGGATCTCTCTGCTTATCCGCGAGTAAAAAAAAAGGAAAGTAAAAATAATAACAAAAATATTAAAAAATAAAAGCATCACACAGTCGTATACACGACATATCTCGGATTCTCTTTATCTACCCCGCCTAATGCGGGATATTTACCAAGACAAAAAGACTTACAAATATTTGAACATGTACACGTTAAAATACGTTAAATAGCATATAAGCTATTAATAATTATTAAAAATTTTGCTATATACTTTTATTGACAATTTTTAGGTAGTTCTTTCTTTCTTTTAGTTTTCTCGAGTAATACAGAAAATTTTACCAAAAAAACTTTTTTTAATTCGTAAAGCCAAATATTGAGAGACATTAAATAAAATTAGACAATAGTTTAAGAAATATTGGCATTATCAGACATACGGACAGACAAAGGAGTTCCATTTTTATTCTTTTTCCATATGGAACCCTAAAAGTAATTTTTAATTACTATAATATGTTTATGGAAACTAAACTGTTCATGTCATTTAAGTCACATATGAGTGGAATGTGTGCATTCGTTTGTAACAAAAAAAACTTTACATTTAAATGTCATTGGAAAATGAACCTTAACACCATGGAATAAAATCATTTTAACTCGACATTATCGTGATAATTTCACTCTCGGAACATATTAACAGTTGCATGTATAAATTGAACGGATTAAATGTGTTTGTTCACTGCAATTGAGTATTATTTAACTTAATATAAAAAAGTGTTGTACTGAAAGCCGTCGTGGCGCAGTAGCTTAACGTTTATAAACTACTAGCGGACGCGCGCAGCTTCGCTTGCGTATTTAAGGGTGAATTCTAATAACCCATGAAACATGTGTTCAATGAAATATTTTTAAGAGTCTAAATTTCAAATTTTATAAAAATCGGTGCCGATTAAAATTTTTTTCCATACAAACTTTGAACCCCTATTTCACCCCTTTAGGGTTGAGATTTTTTAAAATCCCTTCTTAGTGGATGTCCAGATTACAAAAGTAAACTTTTGTCTAAATTTAAGGTTTCTACGCACAGCGGTTACGGCTGTGCGTGCGTCTTACCTCAGTCAGTGAGGACAAATCCTTTTATATATATAGATAACCATAGGTTTGATTTCCACTCAACTGAATGAAATATTAACATTTCCACGCTGAAGTAACAAGACAAAGCGCGACGTTAACGAAGTGTCTTAACACTACTCAGTAGTGAGTAGGCTCCATCTGTATACCTGACGTGAAGCATTTTTTTATAACTTTGGTTTATTGATTAATCAGATATTTTCTAGCGATCGCCGGTTACATTATGAAAATTTTAGCTCGGAGTGAGAAAATTGGAAAATGTTATAACCTTTGTCCTTTTGATATGGGAACGGCATGTACTTTCAAATTTCACTGTTGGTATTGGATCTACATATTTGCCACTTTCTTTTAATGGAAGAACTATGTTCTATAAGATTTTAAAGCCTTATTGTGAATACTTGAATGACGAAAATTATTTAATGATTAAGAAGATTACCGTCAAAAACATATAATACTATTAATCATACTGAAAACTGAAGAACGACCATGAACAAAGATTGCAGTCTCCCCAGAGGGCATATACGAAATGGTTAATGACTCCAGGCTCTGGAGTTTAGAGTCTAGAGGATGTAAAATACGCTCTGATCCATTCCCAACCCAACCAAAGATAATGTGTATAGATAAAAAAATATCACATGATACCAGGATTAAAACGTTTATTCCAAAGAATTCAAATAACATTTAAATTACAGGCTTTGCATTTTTTCCGTTATATACGTCCCATATTCGTGACAATTGTGACAACCTGTGTATTAGTATTTTCCATGTACGCAAACGAACAGTTATTACTTATTTGAATGGACTAAGCTTTTGATTTTTATCTGTTTTTTTATTTTTTTCACTAAATCCCTCACAAAGCAGGAAAGGCCGAGGAAACCTGGAAACCTAGTGTTATGACACGTTGCCATTAAAACACTTCCGTTCCACATTTTCCGCTAAATTCTGGAGACATTGTGTGTTTAGTGGCAGAACTCAACGCCGCGCTTTGCCTCGTTACTACAGGAAATATCAATATTTAATATTAATTTTTTCTAGTGGCCTCACTTCAAAGAAAATAAAAGTTACTAAATTAGTAGTTATTTTTAAAATTCAACATTTAATCTTAGGACGCCTATAGTATCTTAATATAAAAAATAATAACGAATAAGTAAGACATTTAATCAAAATCGGTAAATGTAACGCGATAAAAAATAAAATATAAACAAACATCTAATCTATATATATAAAATCGAAAGGTCACTCACTCATCACGAAATCTCAGAAACTACATATTCTAGGAATCTGAAATTTTGTATAGGAGTTACTTATAGGACGTAGGTGCTCGCTAAGACGGGAATTTGTAATATTCGACTTCTAAGGGGTTGTTTTTGGGGTTGAAAGATAATGACATTTGTCTTTGTCATTCGTTACTAAATGCTAGGAGTCTCAAATTTTGCATAGACGTCACTAGGACGTAACCATGGAGACAGAAATTAATAATAATATAGTTCACGCGGGTGCAACCGCGAGCGGGCCGCTAGTTATTTATAATACTTTAATCTACTATAGATAATAACGTCACGTCCATATAAAACTGCGATTAATATTTTCATACGATGTTCTTTACTTGGATATTATAGGATTCAGTTGACACGTACATGCAACACACTAAACTAAAATAACGGAAAGTGAGAGAAGTGAAAAACATAGAGTCTCAACACTAGGTTTTCTTTATTAATTCCACAGAAATAATAGGATTTTTTTTGTAGCAGGGTATGCAGAGGGGACTTTGTTTTAAGACACTCCTTTCTATTTCCCAATTCCCGCCAAATTTTCGGCACTCAACGCTGCCCTGTCTTGTTCTCATAAAAATAATACATTCCTTTGAGTGGGAATTGAACTCACAATAATACATTCCATTACGATTAATTATCTAACTTGTTTTTAAATAGTGTACTTTGTACATTTAAAGTAAATGTAGAGTTAATATACATTTTATAAATATATAAGTGAGTACGCTTTTTATGAATATACGTATGTACTTAAAAAATGGAAAAAAAATCCTAACTAGGACGACTAGGTCCTGTCAACTGACAGCAATGATTTTTTTAAAATGATTAAATTATAAGAATTTAGGTCAAAGCCATTAAAAAAACTTACATCAATTTAGTCAGTAGTCCAGCACCAACATGAATATTTTTCTATACATTAATTAATTTACATGTAACTAATTACCGCAAATTAAAATGATGAAGATTATCTATTGATAACTACTACTGTTTACTATTTTTTTCATTTCATTTTTTTTTGTTATCTAATGTTGGTATTACATTATCATTATAACATTATAAGCTTAACAGATTATAAAATGAGGTATACAAAAATTTTGGGCTAAAAACGATTGGGTTTTTTAGCTTCACGATGTATCCCGCATATAGAAGAGGGTACAATGTCAAGACACTCCGTTCCTCCCTTTCCGAGACATTGAGTGTTGAGTGGCGGGTCTTAGACCGCGGTAGACCATGTCTCAGAAAGTATTGGCATAATTAAAAAACTTAATTAGAAACCTCCATACCATTTAGGAAAACTTATCTAATTACATCCTACAGGGCATGCTCTCTCGTTTTATTTTTCGTTCCTTAGTTACATGTATAGAGTTCCACACTTAATATGTTTTTAAAATTATAATTTTACACTATAGTGTATTATTTTGTAGCGGTTTATAAAATATACCTAGATTCCAAATTTCAACCATATATAATGTCTCCGCGTAAAAAGACTGTGACATACAGACGGACAGACAACGATTCCGTTTTTTGCCAAATAATAGCTCGTCCATCTAAAACTCATAAGCAAAGTAATATAAAGTAATACAAATTTATGTTTCAAACAGAAAATCAAAATACCGGTAAAGTTCTAACACCGACTAAGGGAGAAATTGTAATGTTCGTAGGGAAACTCTCAAGAATTAGTATTTTTGTTGTTTTTTGTTCTCTACGAGCGAGCTTTATTTATACAAATATGAATATATGAACAAATAGGTTTTCGAAAGCATATAGCATATAGAAGAAGTTTTAGTTTAATATCTTTGAACTTACTTACTTTCTTTTAAGTTTCGTTACTGACTGACAGACTCACATAGGGCAACTACTCTCTTCTCAAAATTTCTACCTAAACGGAAATATGCAAATTTTGGCGTTTTTCTTCAAAAAGATCACATAAACGAGGAGACTAATATTAAACATATAAGATACTCGTATATGCATATACTACGATCTTTGTTGTTTATGTTTCCTCCAGTTTTATTAGGGTCTCCTCAGTCTATCCAAAATGGCTATAGGTTTCCATCAAATTTGCTATCTGACCTCTAAAGCTTATCTATATTTTCGTGTAACCTTACATTTAAATCAATATATATCTCGTATGCTACATTCAAATCCTACAAAAATCTGTTTTTATATTTTTTTTTACCTCCCTCTGTATTCCGCAAATAGCAAGGTAGGCAGAGATAATCTAATGTTAAGACACCCTATTCCCGTTTTCGTCATTGAATGGTGGAATTCAACGCCACACTTTGTCTCGTTACCAACGGAAGGAAACGAAAAAATATATATTCCCCGACTGGGATTCGAACCCGCAACCGTCGCGTTTTCAGTCAGAAACTGTTCGAACAGCTTATTAAGTTATTTCGGTACGCAGACAACAAACCTAATTAAATTAAACCAATATGCACTTTACGCTCATTTTGGAAACATTAAAGGCTGGATGGCAAATTTAACATCAAATTACTAAAAGTAAATATATAATACACTAGCTTCCACCCGTGACTAACCATGGTAAAATGGAAATAAGTAAGAGATATGACATAATATTTCGAATACTTGGAACGTGTCATGTGACAGAATATGACACATGACACATCCTAACTACAACAAATATTTCTGACCGTAACCGTTTCTGAGTGACGTATTATAGAATATACCGTTCCCTATTTATCGAGATAAATAAATAACCTATATAATACTAAAAGAACGACCAATTCGAACTACCAGTTTCTACCGAACCAACTCACCAGCTTAACAATATTAGACTATACGAGTATTTATACAAAAAATCCCTTAAGTAAGATTCGAACACCTACCCCAAATGTACGACTAGGTATACACAATGCCAAAACACAAAATACTTCTAAATTTGACCATCCACGTCAACACAACCGAAAACGAAATTGGGGCCATTGTTAAAACAATACCAATAACACATATGGCGAACTGGGTTCCGTGTATTGGATTGGATCTGTATTGTGTTTGAGTTGACTCACAAAATGTTAAGGTTTACGCAAATGATATTTGGAATATGGCAACTATTGATGTATTGATTTTTTAGACAACGATTTTGTTATAATGTTCCTAATCGTTACACCTATATATAGTCGCATAAATAGAAAAATGAAGGCATTTATTTCAAAAAATTAAAAATTACGATTATTAACACAAACAATGTCTACCATCTGTTTTCTGTGCATTAAAGACACTTAACAAGGAATTGTTGTACGTCTCTAGTGTTTGTGTGTGTGTTACTGAATACACACATACACAAACAAAATTATTAGACTTAAGAAAACTTTAATTGGCATATAGGTAAAAAACCATGCAGAGAACCATATCTTGAAATTCCTATTTCTATTTTAAGTCTTAAAGACTACGTAAATAAAGTTGCGACCGAAGCATCAATTTAAAATCTAAGCAAAGTAGCTTCCAATAGCAGAAGAGCCCAGACCGTGGAAGTCAGACCTTCGTTGTTCTATAACCCCAACAAATGTAAGGCTTTCAAATTATGCATCGGATTTTAATGCAGCTTTCACTACAGACTGCCGATGTAGTGATTCAGAAGAAGGCAGATAAAGATTTTATATCAACTTAAAACCGAGATCTCAGATTTTTTAAGCAAATCGAATTTGATAAAACTGAAAACGGAGGTAAATCATTTCGTTGTACTTAACTAGTGATAACGTTAACATTTAAAAAAAAGGTCATACAAATGTTGACTAATCACCAATTCGTACGCAACTTAACTGATTACGTAAAAAAAAAACTACATATTTACTAGTAGGTTCATTCTACTTTGATCAAATCTGAAGAATCAATCATATAAAATCTTCATTACAAATAATTTCAACAATAAAATATTTTGAATGTAAAAGCAACGGCATTTACAATATTAATTTAATATAATAAATAAATAAAACAACCTACTTTATAGCCAACCAAGTTAAAGCCCTTAATTATAAATTGAAAACTGGAACAATTACTCGAGAACCACTCGTGTTTGTTGGTTATTATTATTTGAATTTTATATAAGCCATTAAATTTCACCCCTAGTGATTTGTTACCGAAGGATTTCTTTTCAGCTTCATGCTTTTGCACGCGTAGCAGATAAAGGGACATAGATAACTCTATATCCAGACATTTTGTTTTAGTCATATATAATCTATCACCGCATCTATCTTATTGGTGCTTGGTGGAATAAACAATTTAAATAAAATCATTATACCAAGAAAGAATTGAACACACAACCATCATCATTTTTACACTCAGACTGAAATATAAAACTTTTTTAATCTTTAAGTATATACTTAAAGCGATTCGATAAAAGAACCAAATTAGTACTACATCCTTCTAGTGTCCGAACTCTTAAAATGGTCCAAATAAATTTAAAATTTATAGCTAAATTAATACCTACTTAAAATTCTTTCCACGCAACATTGTAAAACACCAAATTATACCAAAAATAATATGTGATATGATAAAAGAGCTTTATCTAACATAATCTATGGTAAGCTTTGCAAACGCTACCAACAAAAGTTGTAAGGATCGTTTCAATACCAACATGTGAACATATAGCTTAGCTCGCTAGAGCTTGCATTCGTAATCCAAAAGGGTGCTGATTTAAATCCAGTTACGTCCGAAATAGCAAAATTGTATGTGATATTTATTTTGCCAATATATTGTTTATTGTGCATTATAAATTTATTTAACTGTAGTTCTAGCGACTCACCTACGGCTTCGCCCGCTAATCTTATTGTTACAGTTAAATTAAAAAAATAAATTATATTATAGCCAAATTACACAAAATCTCTACATAATTTGTAACTTATGTGTTATTGTTTGATGCAGTTTTGCAGTTTAATTTAATTTTGCAGCTTAATTAAAACCGTTCAGTAGTTTTTTACGCGAAAGTGGAACAAAAATTCATCTTCAGAAGCTTTATAATATTAGTAGGCAGTTCGACCTGAAACCCACTACCGAAAGAGAAAGTACAAAATAGGATATTCACTATGCACTTTTACAGAAGCTAGACGTGAAAGATTTACGAAAATTAAATAACACAAAAAAAGATTTTCATATTCATATAATCTTCTATAATCAGTTTATAAGCAACCATAGAAGAATATATAATAAAGAAAACGACTTAAGAAAATAAAACATTTTCTAACTAGGTAATTAATTATATTAAAAGCAAATTTATATGTGAAAAAAAAAATGTATGTTAAAATCCACCACAGAGTTAAAATTAAATATATTAAAATTTACCCAGGTAAGTTAAGTAATAATAGATAATAGTTATTTAAAGATAACAGTGGTATATTTTCTAATAACCATACGAAACCACCACTAGAACCTTGTTTCACACTTTTCGCTCGCGCTCTCGTATCAACACTTCGTGTGGCACTAATTTGTGCAGTCGTTTCATTTTCTTCTTATTTTCGTAAAGCGCTTTTGCGTTCCATGTTTTTAAGAAACTGTAAGACATTTAAACAATACAAGCGATTCGTTCTCGCTCTACCTGCGCATATTTAGCTTTTTTTATTGCGTCGGCAAAATCGAATGACAATGGAATTATGTATAATCAATGGTACAGTTAATCCAAAATGGCCACATCAACAAAATGGCGGATTGCAAATTTAGCACAACTCACCTAATATGGGTGAACAAACTTTTAAAACATCTTAAAAGTTTGTTTTGAAAAAGTTTTATTTAATGAATATCTTATTTGTATAATATGTCACATTCTTTTTTCATTTAATACTTGACGAAAGCTGTTTTATATTAAACATTGTTTTCTATGAATCGTGTCTCCAACGAGGAAACTAATATAATCATTTGACTTGAATTTAAACCTACAACCATCACGTTGACTAGCCTGTATTGAAGATGTTTTAGCGCCATACAAAATATACTTAAATAAATTAATATACCTTCTCCTTCTCTATTATAACCACAGCACCAACCAAAACCCAAAAAAGAATCTCATTATAAACATATATATAAATAATCCAGCAATATGTACAAACACGCGCAATACCAACTGACAATATAACATCTTTTGACATTCTCTTTTTTTCCATTTCGTACTTGGCAAAAGCTTTTTCGCCATTGTTTTCCGTGAATCGTGTCTCGTGTTTGGTAGGTGCGGTGCGGCCATGTTGATAATTAATGCTCGTTGGTTCATTTAGTAGTAAAGGGTAAAGTCTGATCCACTACAATAGAATGGGAATGGATACAAAGAGGGATTGTAGGCATCGTTTTACCTTTCCCTTGGTGTTTCGATACAAAAAGAGTGTGTTACTTGTGGAATTTGATATTTTTTTAATTAATTTTTTTATGGAAACGAATCGAATTTTTGATATATCGATGGATATGGGTTTTTATGATGACATTATTATTTAAATTTTGTTTTAGCTTAACGCTGTAGCCCTGTACCTATATAGGAAACCAAGCGTTAATACATTCTGTTCTCCACCGCCTATTTTTGGAGACATCTCATATTAAAAGCGCGGATTTCAACGCCGCGCTTCCTCTTTTTACCCAAATGGATATCTCCCTGTTCCACGACGGTCTCATATTGTTATTTATCTTTCCACGTTTCACTATAAGCCTCCCATTACCAGTAATAACATTCAACGTTACTAAAACTAATTGCACTCCATTTTATTTATTCATTATAAATATATAGATAACCTAATTGCAAACATTAATTAGCATTTTCAATTAAAATTAACTATTGAAAGTTACAAAATAAGTTCATAGAAAACAAATATTAATTTATTTAACGATGTCATTACTGTGCAGTATCGGTTGCAACTCGATAAATAACGTTAACATCGGCCTGTGTAGATGAACTAAACAGATACATGCGTTGAAATTAATTAACGAGTAAATGAAAAAATAAATATAAAAAAATAACAAGTCCCAATTGAGGCCCCTATGGCACCATGATGACCAGTAATTCGATTCCCACTTGAGGGAATGAATTATTTTCAATCCCTAGCTCTGGTATAAAGTGCGGCGTTGAGTTCCGCCATTCAACACGCAATATTTTAAATGCGAAAAGCCTAGAAAATCTTTATTACGCAATATACAATTAAATATGCTGTTTATTAAATATACTTGAGGCGATGCTTGTAGTTAATATCAGTAAGTCTAGGTATATGAAATTGCTCTTAGAGATTGAAATAAAGAAGGAAAATATTTTAAACAGAAAATATAAAAATGTGATGATTATACTTGCTTACTCTATGTTAAGGTAATAAACTATAAAGGGGTGCAATACACTTAAGGAGAACCGGTAATGACTACGGAAAATCTATTTTGTTTTTCTTTAAGAAACTCGTTGGCGTTGAAAGTATTCCTATAAATATATTCCTTCTTTTCATATACCTGTATATCAATTTCTTCATTACGATGAAACAATTGTCATAACTCACAACACTCCTTTAACAACATAAAATTTTCATATTTTTTTCATATTGTCACGTTGTACCATATAGCAGTATAAGCAAAAAACGAAACGAGTATTAAGACCAACTTTCCATCAAATATTCGATACACTGCGTGTTGCGTGGCAGAACTCAACGCTGCGCTGTTACGAAAGCAAGGAAATGAAAATAATTAATTCCACTGATGCCGATTTATCAAACATTTTAATCATTTAAAATCGAAAACTAATTAAAAAAACTACACATAACAAATCTATCTAAAGACCATTTAAATAGCAACTTGCTCGATAACAAGTCGAGTTACTATAGCAGATGATCACGTTCAGTGCATAAAAGTTGCTGAATGAGAGAAAAACTCTTTACAAAGTTGCAAATTGAACGCAGCACGAGTATTTTTTATACTTTCCAATGTATATGTACATCGGTGTACGTCCAACTATGGTTGATTATCTAGAAATAATGTGTAATATATGTATAGTACGGTCGACGCGACGTGGTCACCTTGGAAGTCAAAAGTTAAGAATGGGTTCTTCAGGATAGCCACGATCGATTGTCGATCATACTGGAACTTATGTTTAATTTAATCCACCCTTTGCAAAAATTGCGAAATAAGCGACAGAAATCAGCTCTTTCTCTAACGAAATTGGAGATAGGACAACCAATAAAAAATACGAATTGAGTGAGAATCGAACCCATAAGCATTGTATATGTAGCATGTAGAAACAGCCTTCCTTACGTTTTATTACTTGGTCTCGTTTATACGAAAGTGAAACGTACTAAATGTTCTTTGTTTAAATAAATCGGGCCATTTTTTCAAAGTCAATTAAAAACGTGTGAAAATGACTAAAATATCTTTCAAATGTCATCATCGCAAATTACAATATATGAATTATGTATGCCTAGCATAGTTGTCGTGTCTGTCGAGTTAGCGTAGTAGCGGCGCTGATCAATAGTATACGATTTACATAATGGTACGTTGAAACAATGTCGAAACTCGAACTACATAAAAATACATTGCCGTGCCTACTGTCGGTGAAAGTACTTAGCCGATAACTAAGTACATTTTAATGGCATTTGTTATTGTTATCCAGAAACAATGCTGTAATTGAGGATATTTCACATTTGTTTATGTTTTTTTAGCTTCACGCTGTATTCCGAACGTTGCAAGATAGGTAGAGGGAACGTAATGTTAAGACACTCCGTTCTCATTAAGACACTTCCGTTCCAAACTTTCGTAAGACATTGCGTGTTCAAGGCCGCGCTTTGCCACACCAGAGCAAGGAAATGAAAATATTAAATATTTCAAGTCCTCGAGTGGGCATCGAATCCACGACCATTGGCCTGAACATATTAGTAGTATATAATATAGCATATTAGTAGTTTTACTAACTAGTGATATTCTCAATTGCAGCGTTGAGTTCCGCCAGTCAACTACTGTCTCTCGAAAATTTGGAGGAAAATGTTGAACGAAGTGTCTTACCAACAAGTTTCCTTTGCCTACACCGCTGCTGCGAGGAAAAGCCTGCCAAAGCAATAGCCTTACGCTATTTTTTAGTAATTTAACTAAGTAAATTTCCCACTTTATGAAAAGGTATAAATAATTTAAGGCGTAGAAGTTTAGAAAATTTGAGTTCGAGTTTCGTTACGTTCAAAATTTTAATTTAATTAATTATTTAAACAATGTCAGTAATTATAGAAGACAAAATGTAATATTGACAATTTTTTTATTGTATTGCATAGTAGTTAATAGAATAGTACTAGTCACAAATGGAAAACGGTAGAAAAAAGAAGGACATTAAGTAAGGGAAAACGAAAGGGCCAACTGGGACAATTTGTAGACCAAAAATGCTATAATTGAATTGATGCTTGATATCGTACGAAAGTGATCTTCATCAAAGTGTCAGGTTTTTTTACTTCACGTTGTATTCCCCAAATAACAGAGGAAAGAAACCCAGTGTTAAGACACTTCGTTTCCTACTTATCGAGTTCCCTTCTTATTGACTTTTAGCCACCCAACACGCATTGTTTCGAAAATTTCGACAGAAAATCATCAACGAGGTATCCCTCGAGGCGTAGGTTCCCTCTGCCAATCCAGCTATGCTGGAAAAACCTGAACCCGCTTTATATATGATTATTATTTGAAGCGATATAAAAAAACAGAGTTTTGCAACCCTTTCCCAGGAAAGCTCTCACTCAATACAAAGTATAGGCACATATATTTACTTTAGTTGGTAAAGTTTACAGTTCAAAGGACATATCGTGGTGTTCGCGTTACGGTTATTATCAAATAATACCGACATTAACCTACGCGCCTACGTCCCTTGGGCGGTCTGACGAATTCACACTATGAGTTATTACTACGGGACAGATAAGCCAGTGAATTGTGTTACATACTATGGATTCTGTATGTATATATATTATTTACTAGCGGCCCGCCCGCGGCTTCGCCTGCGTGAACTACGTTATTATTAATTTCTGTCTCCATGAGTACCTACGTCCTATAAGTGACGTCCATGCAAAATTTGAGCATCCTAGCATTTGTAGTAACGAAGTTTCATACAAACTTTCAACCCCAAAAACAACCCCTTAGAAGTCGAATATTGCAAATTCCCGTCTTAGCGAGCACCTACGCCCTATAAACAACTCCTATACAAAATTTGAGATTCCTAGCACATGTAGTTTCTGAGATTTCGTGATGAGTGAGTGACCTTTCGATTTTATATATATAGATAGATACCATCGCTTTGGTGGTAAAAAGTTTCGACATAATTTATACTAATATTAAAGAGTTTGTTTGGTTGAACGCGCTAACCTCAAGAACTACTGGTTCTAATTTTAAAACTGTTTTTGTGTTTGATAGTCCATTTATCGAGGATTTTTTTTAGCTTCACGCTGTATCCCGCACATAGCAGGGTAGGCAGAGGGAACCTAGTGTTAAGACACTCCGTTCCCTACTTTCTGCCGAATTCTGGAGGCATTGCGTGTTAAGTGAGAAGAATTAATTATAATGATCTATACACACATTTTGTATTATAAATAGACCCCTTTTATAACTTCATCATAAAAGATTTTCAAATGAACAGGACACGAGATCGCGCCTTTTGAATACCGTCTGAGTGTTTTATCCAATTAAGCTATAAGTTCATGTTAAGCTACGGCGAAACTTCTATATAGTTTTTACAACCTTCGTCGTAAGCACCACTATACGAGGACTTTTAAAAGGCTTCCTTTTGTAGAGGTTAATTACAATAAATTATTATTTAAAAAGAAACGATCCTATTCTATGAACCGAATTTTATATATTGGTTTATGTCTGACCGAACCTGGTAACAATTTTTATAGAAAAAATATTATTTTTATATTACTTTAAAATATATTCAAAAATATTTTACAGATGTATATAAAATGTAACATATGTAACAAATGTAACATTCAACCACGTATTGGAAAGAAAGTAAAAGTGTCTAATCACTAGCTTTTTTTATCCATCTCCTAAAATGCAACGAATGTCTCAGGAAAAACGAAAAAACTAAATATTTAATATACATATATTTGACCTCGTTTCCATATCTAAACTACTATAGTTTCAAACTGATGCAGATATTATCTAACCTTTTCCATTTAACCGTCGTATGTAACTTTAAGAAAACGTGCCCCAACTGACATGGTGAACTTAAAAGGAAAAGATTATATATCTTTCCACGAAGTAACCGGTATTTTGGATTAAAAAAAGATATTATTTTTTGAAATACTTTAACCACTTGTTTTATAAAATATCCATAAATTTATATTTTTTTTAACACGATACACGTTAAAGTTGCAAGCGTTATATAAATTTTAAAGGCTATTTGTAGATCTAGATAAAAAATTAAATACCTATAAAATATGAATGTGTACAATGGGCCGGGCGGGTCAAAGTGGGATTAAGTCAATAAAGGAAAAATTTCTTTTTTATATAATATATGAAAAATATACATGATTTTTCATATATTATATAAAAAAGAAATTAGAAAAAGAAACAATATTTTAATTCAATTGTCGTTCTTGGAATCCTTTTCATTGAAGGACTTCATTAAGCAATAATAAAAACGTAAATTTTTCAAATAAAAATATACAAATCGAGACACGACGAAGAGGAGAACAGAGTGACATATCGCTAGTTTCTTCGAAATCCACAAAATTATACAATCAAAGAAAATTCAATGTAAATTAAGATTTGAATAAGATTGAATGATAATAAGAATGAATAAATATAGTTTCAATAAACTCACAAGGCGGCGGTTGTTTCTTCTGATTGTTCCATACGATGAGTATTTTCGCGAGGCTCGGCGTCCTGACCAGTTTCCTTACAAGCGTGAACAGGCTGTCCACTCGGTCGTAAGTTAATATGACCGCTGTAAACCCTGGCGACTTGGGCGCTGTGACCGGGAGGAATAGAGGGTTCACCGGACCGTACTGTGGACAAATACCATTACTATTAAATGGGATAGGAAATGAAATGTTCTGATGCAACTGATGGAATAGTTTTGGGTTCAATTTTAATCGTAGACATAACTTAGGTAAAGTAATATGAGGCGTCAATATCCGCCATGGCCCGCACACATGGCCTGAAAATGGCGAATTTACTAAGGTTATCTCTCAGGATATTCCGAAAAAGGTCCAAAATTTGTGTGTCTAATTTAGTAAATTTTCAAAATATCGTCATAGAATCTTATGTGGTAATTGTAGCTTTGCATGGTAAAGTTTTAGCTGGAGCAGGAGTCCCAGAAATTTTGAGTCACGTTATAAAGTTTTATGTAACCCAAGCTATTTCATTAACTACATTATGTTTGAAATGTAAACAAAGTAACATTTCTATTCTGATATTTGGCTGCGCGATATCTGTAAAGATTCGGACAAACTTTCTAACTGTATTGTCTTAGTTCTTACTTCTTACTCATATAATACCACACAATGTAGAACATGTGTTACATTTCATAAAAAATGAAAGAAAATAGCAAACGGCATCGTGGTGCAAATATTATATGCCTGTTAAGATGTGGTTGCTTCTTTAAATTCCAACCGGGAAAATATTTATTAATATTCACAACATGAATTACTTTCATAGTTCTGTAGCGACCTGTAGTAGGGTTATGCCACGCAGCCATTGGGAAATAAGAAAGAAACTGAAGAACGATGTGACTTATCGAATGCGAAAGGTAGGATAAATATGAAGAAAGATAGAAATGAAAATAAAAATTTCAAGAAAACAAACATAACAAGAAAAGAAATAGCGATAAACTTTTGCAATTATAGAACTAAAGTATGACATTGTTGGTCTTCTATTATTACATTAAAGAGGTCTGACGACCGTTGAAACCATTAGAACATTTTGTCAAAATTTATTTTTATGTAATTTTTTTAAGGAGGCTATCGCGGCACAGTGGTACAGCGTCTGAGTGTAAACGCCTGTGGGTTCTACTCCCACATAGAAAAATAAATGATTTTTCTTTTCTCGCTCTGGTAACAAGACGACGTTGAAAGCAGGGCGGAAACTGGGGTATTTTAGCTATAGGTTCTACCTACTAATCTATAAATCGTGGAGCTGTTTTGATTGAATTTGATTATTTAATAACGATAATATGTTAATTAAAAACTAAGTAACTAAAAGGGCTATACTATAACTTGCTAAAGGCACGCGTTGTTTGAATCCACAAAAGGCGAAAATATATTTATTGGATAAACAAACTTTTCGTTTATTGTAAACAAGACTTGACGTGGGATTGTGCAGCATCTTTCAACACAAAGTATTACAGTTAGAGGGGAAGGCAAAGAAAGAAACGTCTGTTTGCCTCGAAAGCAATGCAAAGATCATTGACATTTTTTTTCTTCTGTTACACGTTGTATCTTGTATAAGGGAAGTTTAGTGAATGCGTTTATAAACTCATCCTTCATACATCCCCTCGATCTACATAGTCTATT
Source organism: Heliconius melpomene rosina (assembly GCF_056956725.1). Classification (NCBI taxonomy): domain Eukaryota; kingdom Metazoa; phylum Arthropoda; class Insecta; order Lepidoptera; family Nymphalidae; genus Heliconius; species Heliconius melpomene. The sequence goes on along the minus strand of NC_140406.1, from coordinate 9,191,090 downwards.
AATTTATGTTTATATTGACTAGTTCCAAGCGCGGCGTTGAGTTCCGCCACTCAACACGCAATGCCTCCAGAATCTGGCGGAAAGTGGAGAATGCAGTGTTTGAACACAGCACTTTCCCTCTGCTTAGCCTGCCGTGTGCGGGATACATCGTGAAGCTGTTTTTTTTATATTGACCAGTAGGTAGGTATAAACAAACAACTGACAAACACACCACGTCATTACTACGAAAGCCATCGGCGAGATAAGACCGATTGGTAGTCTATCCATTGAGTGCGGCAACGAGCCTGCGAAATACGTTCATACGAGTATGTATTTACTGTGAAGCACAGACTTTACAGCAGGGAACATAGAGGGAACGTAAAGGTAAAACTCCAAGTTCCCCAAATTGCCCAATTCTGACATTAAGAACACCGTGATTTTTTTCAAAATATAGATGGATAGATAGAAATATTGATATTAAATATGTTAAATTAAAGAACTTACATATATTAGCGGGTTTAGAGATTGTTATGACGTAAAGTGCATAAGCAAAAATTAATTATTAACTATTTTTTTAACTAGAGAGAACGAAGCGCTAACTCTACACACACCCTATAAATGTTAAGTTACTTATGAAACTTTTGCCGTAAGTCCCATACATATATGTTACCACGTTAAGAATCTTCGTAATCTTATCTTGATCAAATTTGTCTTTTACGTCATATCCTCATAACGTAAACCTATGGAAGATAACCCAAAAAAACCTATGCATAATCGTGACTAATACACAAGAGATTGATTGTTTTGAAGTAAATGTCTATTTCTATTAAAAAGAAATGCTTTACAGGTCTGGTCGGGTTAAAGTGCTGCGATGGTTTCCAGTACTGAACTAGCCATGTGTCTAATATAGAGAATTATCTATTATTCTATTCTAGCTTCATGCTCCCTGGTTAGAGAAACCGAACCGCCAAGATTCTTTCTACTATATTAATAATGTCAATGATGACATTATTTTTTTAATAATATAAAGAGATTAAAGACACCTCGTTCACCCCGTCCATTACTGACTTTACGCTCCAACCTTCGAGATATTGCTTATTTAGTAACGAAGTAGGACGCCGCGCCTTCGACATGTTACCAAAACGAGGAAATGACAATATTTTCAGATCAGTTCAGTTCTTAATTTACGCTTCGAGCGTGCCAGTTGAGCTCCAAAACAATATTTTGATTTAACTAATGCGAATCGAATCTACAACTGTCGCACGTACAATCAAAACTTATTATGCATATATGTAGTATCCATTTCGACGAGAATTGGCCGTTATAAATATAATATTATAGACAGGAACAAAATTGATCCCAATTATTTCATGGAAAAGATACTGTGTTTCAGTTGGGGGCAAATATAATTAAATACAGTAAAGATGATCAATTATAAATGAAATGTAGTCCATTTTACTTTTATGAAGTAATATAACCTACAATTAAATTTATATTATCTCATATTCTTTGATAAAAATGCCAGACGCCATACCGACGTTATGTCATGGTTTGACAATATGCAGCATCAGGTACAGTTGGACGACACCAAGTGGACAAACATGAGATAAAAATATACAAACCAAGTGTATGTAGTGTTATAGATATACAGTATTAAAACAATCTATCGTGGCGCAGTGGCCCAGTGTGGACCCTAAACGCGACGGTGGGGGGTTGGATTCTTATACGAAAAAATAAATCAATTTAATATTTTCATTCCGTCGGTCTGGTAAAAAGCGCCAACCATGATATATGATAGATACAGCGTAAAATCAGTACTAGTCATACTCAGTTTAATTTGGAAGATGTGTATAGCCTATACCCATAAGGAATCATATGACTTTTGCGTTTTTACATGTATTTTTATAGAGTTCGACTTTTTCTTAATAAACATTTTTTCTTACTAATACAATAAATCCGTTTTAATTTACCATTCTGCGTTACCTTATTATGATGTTTACAGTTACATAAGATTAATTTCGGTAAAGCAATTTGTCTATAAACAAACACGACAATAGTAATTTGTCTCGTCGTACTAATTAGTAAGCTGTCGCTTTCCTAGGATAAAACTCAAATTCTTACCGTCTACTCCTATATACTATTATTACTTAGTCAAAACAACTGCAAAAACATTAAATTAGTTACTTGTTACTAAAACAATTTATAAAAAAAGTTAATAAAAAAATTATGCCTTCTTTCTTTTACAAGTATTTTCAATTGAATTCAAGCTGCTGTTTCTGGTACCAGCAGAGTATTCCCGAAATTTCTATTATTCGTTTCGGGAATTACATAACTTTTCTGCAGTTTTCTTGGGATAGAACATAATATACTTTATTGCACACAGAAAAAATTTCTTTCTTATTCTAATAGGTTCAAAAAAATATAACATAAAATAATTCACAAACAACACAGAAACTCGAATAACGACAGACTAATCTAAACATAATAAAAAACCACTTTCGACTTTGTTGAAACTCAAATCTAAATATTTTTATAGTATTCCCAGATTGTTATACTGAAAATGATGAATATATTTCTTAAAACCTAGACAATTAAGAATTCTTTTAGTATTTTTTCAGTCTGATCTAATTCGTAGAACTATATTAGAATCAAATTCTTTAGCATGAGCCGTCTAGCATTAAAGTAATCGTGGAAAATTTATTCCTTCTGAGAATCGTTTATTATAAAGGATAATACATTTATTTTAACTTTATATTTTGTAAGAATGACGTAGCGGCACAACGTCTGACTGTAGGCACGATGGTCGCGGAGTACCAATTGGTGGAATTATTTATTTTAATGTAAACGCCCTGGCACGGATGATATACGGCGTTGTATTCCGCCACTCAACACGCATTGTCTGAAAAATTGGGCGGTGTGAAAAGAACGGAGTGTTTTAAGATTAGCTTAAATTAGCTTAATATTATTTTGAGCATCAAGGGAAATAAAAATAATTTGAACATAATCGTTCCCATGAGTAGGCATTGAACCCACAAGCATCGCCTTTACAGTCAGACGCTGTCATATGGCACCACGACGGCCTTAATTAAGTTGCTTAATTTATCTATCTATATCTATATATATAAAATCGAAAGGTCACTCACTCATCACGAAATCTCAGAAACTACATGTGCTAGGAATCTCAAATTTTGCATAGGAGTTATTTATAGGACGTAGGTGCTCGCTAAGACGGGAATTTGCAATATTCGACTTCTAAGGGGTTGTTTTTGGGGTCGAAAGTTTGTATGAAACTTCATTACTACAAATGCTGAGTCTCAAATTTTGCACAGACGTCACTAGGACGTAGTCATGGAGACAAAAATTAATAATAACATAGTTCACGCGGGTGCAACCGCGAGCGGGCCGCTAGTATTATTATATTATTTAAATTTACATATAATATATTTAAACAGTATAACCGTAATAAACTTGGTTTCAAACGGAGCTGACATCATTAACTTACTATTTAACATCCAGTGGTAGACAGATTATATACGTATTTGTTTTGGTACTATGATTCACAGTAACTCTGTCCACATACAAATATGCATATATTTGTACAAATAGTAATATACGACACAAGCCAGGATACATACATGTAGTTACTAAGAAATATCTATACTAATATAATAAAGCGGAAGAGTTTGTTTGTTTGTTTGTTTGTTTGTTTGTTTGTTTGAACGCTAAGATCTCTGGATCTACTGGTCCGATTTTCATTGTTTTTGTTTTGTATGAAAGCTGCATTCTTCAGAAGTGCTATAGGCTATATAACATTACATTATACAAATATACTAATATATTTTAAAGTACATTCTAATTTGACATGCAATTTATTCTGCCATGTTAATAACAACCGTCGTTGCTACGCGACAGCTACCGCGACGTTTTGATATTCATCCTTATGAAAATAAATATAATAGTCACTTTTAGCATTTTATCTAGATTGAAATTATAGTTTACTGTATAACATACTAATAAATAATTAAGGAGATGTCACTGATTCCAAATGACCTAGCCACCTAGCGGGCGGCACAGTATGACCGACGCGAACGGGCAGATGACGTTGACGGTTTTATAAATTTTCATATTTTCGAACTTTATTTGTTGTTTATAATTAATTTAAAATACACTTTGATTCTCTTCTTATTTTATTTGATATTGCCCGCTAAAATTATCCTACTTAATAGAGAGAAATGTTTAGTTATTTCGTAGAGTCGATATCTATGTACGCACGTACGGAAAACTTTAGGTACTTTTTCTAATATTAAGAATAGAATCCTTTAGTTACTTTTAATCCTTTTGTTAGTTCATTTCAATAACTCAGATATTTTTTTCTAATAATGTGTATCTACTTATTATTCTTTTTGATTATTTGAGCTTATATTTTCTTACTAATTCTATTGAGAATTGAAAATAATTTCATGAATATATTTAATAAATATTCTTATAGTTGAAGCAGGCGTAGCCGCGTCCGGGTCCACTAGTCTCATATAATTTAGCTTCAAGAAGTATCCCTAAGTGTAAAAGTAATGTTAAGACTCTGTTTTTAACAGAAGAATCGAACCAACACTCTGCGCGTTGAAAGCCAGACTGCAGCGCCAGAACAGTCTTAAGAATATATTGGCGTCAATCAAATTGAGGTAAAACAACACATATGAGGCGGAGTCCTTCGATAATGTAAACAATAAATATTTTCCCATAACTTATATACAACCAACTACACCTACAAGTTATTAAACATTAAGCAATAATTTATCCATATAATTATGTTTTAAATTAAAATATTTTTTATACAATTAAGGCGTCACAAGCACTTTTGAATCGTCAAGTGACATAAGTGTCAGTAGTGTCAGTGCTACAGGCAGCTTCCATTTAAGCGTTCAATGAAAAATCTATCTACCTAGCATAGACATTTTACAGATTTTAGAGACATTAGCATTCAAAAGCGAAAACAAAATGACCATCACGAACATATACTTCTCCATTATGTCAAGATACGAGTAGCTTTACTAAGCGGATAGCGAAATGATATACCTAATCAAACCTTATCTCTACTCTCTGCTCTATTCATATAAAAAGGGAGGTTCCATGTTCATGAGGGAAACAACATAATTATGGTAATGCTAAGAAGCTCTAGAGTTTGTTTGGTTGAACGTGCCAATCTCGATAAATACTGGTTCGAATTAAAAAAAATTTTTTAGTGTATAATAGTCAGTTTATCGAGGAAAACTTTGGGGATGTGGGAAACAAACATTGGAGACCTTTAATATATTTTATGTGTTATACAAAACTGTGATTATAATAAAAAATAATATATATAAGTAAAATATATTAATATATAAGTTACTAGTTCTACTAAAGAGGGTAAAAAGATAAGAGCTTTATTAATAATTATTAATAAATACATTAACAACATCACAACACTAGCATGCTGTACATGCGTAATGAGCACCAGATAGACGTCTGCATACAAACTATAAACAAAGGAGTCGATTACACGTGCTGACGACCGGCGTCTGGCACTGACGTGGTGCGGCACTATTTACGAATGGGTAAATTAAATAGCTTTATAATATAACGACACAATCGTAGTAGTCAGCTCGTGTCTGATAAAATGAGATGGTTGTCGGTTCATTTTACAAGTCAAATAACAGAACTTCTTACTTTCTTAAACATATAGGAAAGAAAAATACTTTTTAGAAAACGTATAAAAAATTTAACGTCGTTACACACGCAATTTACCAAAAATTGGGGCGGAAAGTGGAGAACGGAGAGCATTGACACTAGGTTACCTCTGCTACCCTGCTAAATACACGATACGGCGCATCATGAAGCGATAAAAAAAACACTAAGTATATATACTTTCTAAACAATACTGAAAGTACGCCCCGCGTCAATATGAATGAATAATTCACGTGTGTTCACGAGGAAGGTATTTTGGTTGGCGATGAATGTTTGTTCTATCACGAAACTATTTTAGCATAACACTTTTACTGCAGACACTGCTACAAGAAAATAGTATTTTATACATAAACTTAGCACTTATATACCAGACGACCCATTGACGCGTATAATACGTGTTGCCATAGCAACGTGTAGGTATGTCACTTTATATGTGAAAAGTGTATATTTTGTCTAATGGCAGTGTGTGGGCAAGCTATATTAAAAAAAAATTACATTCTTCTCTATGTTAACTATAACTACTAATTTTTATACTGCTCTGTCCGCATAATTACCGTAAAAAAGATACAAAAAAAGAAACAAGTGTTTGCTTCACGCATTAATATGATAAGATGATAAAGACAGGTTTTGTATCGACGACGTTTGGTTCAAAAGAAACACCAATAAGGCTCTAATACATATACGCTACCAACTTTCCGATTAGCAAACAGTTTGTAAAGAATATTAGTTTACACATATATATAACTAGCGAACGTGCGCAGCTTCGCTAGCTTATTTAGGGGTGAATTCGAATAAACCATGAAACATGTGTTCAATGAAATATTTTTAAGTCTAAATTTCAAATTTTATATAAATCGGTGGCGATTTGAAGATTTTTCCATACAAACTTTCAACCCCTTATTTGCACCCTTAGGGGAAGAATTCTAGAAAACCATGAAATATGTGTTCAATTAAATACTTTTAAGAGTCTAAATTTCAAATTTTATGAAAATTAGTGCCGATTAAAAAAAAACTATACAAACTTTCAACCCCTTATTTGCACCCTTAGCGGGAGAATTCTAGAAAACTGTGAAACATGTATTCAATTAAATACTTTTAAAAATTTAAATTTCAAGTTCTATAAGAATCGGTGCCGATTTAATTTTTTTTCCATACAAACTTTCAACCCCTATCTCACCTCCTTAGGGTAAAAATTTTACAAAATCCCTTCTTAGTGGATGTCCAGATTACGAAAGTAAACATCTGTCCAAATTTCACGTTTCTACCATCAGCGGTTACGGCTGTGCGTGCGTCTTACCTCAGTCAGTGAGGACAAGTCCTTTTATACATATAGATAGATAGATGTTAAATAACAACAAAATACGAAGTTATTAGTGCAAGAGATATATGTATAATTCTGTAGATAAAATTTGTAAAACTGATAATGTTTTTGATAACGTAAAATAGCTAGATTGCGTGACATTCTTAGAAATTTTTGCATCTTATTTTGTGATATAGGCAGCATACCTATTCTACTTTCATTAGTTTTAAACATTATGTGATAAGCGGCGGAACTCAACACCGCATTGTATCTGATCAGGCACTATGACGTTTGCTTTTTATAAGCTTTATTTTGATTTTCCGTGTTAGGGTGTGTGTGATATCTTATAAGCTCAATTTGACCCACTTCCCAGTGTCCGATTGAAATTTCGATTACGACTTCAGTACCGAAGACAATGAAATGACATATAATCAATATTGTTTTTAATCCAAAATGGCCGCCGCAACTAAATGGCGGATTACAAATTTGTGCACAACCCACCATGAGTACCAGAAGAAAGGACTTGAATTGTAAAATACCATGAATAAAAAAAACATCTAGAAAGCTTGATTTAAAAAATAAATATATATATATATATTTAAGTAAAGTTAAAGAAAATAATTTAAGTATTAAGTGAGACTTATTCAGGTGTGACAGTGGTTTAATATTATGTACGTGAGATGTATCACACGCGATCATATACAATGTACATGATTGTGGCGATTATACGAGTACACTTGGGCGCGGTTTGCGGCCAACTATTGTATTACTTGGCACTGTACGATAAGTAAGAACAGGTGCTTACAATTTTTATATATTGCTAAATTCATTTTGAAAATATAGAATAAAAAATATACATCATAATTGTTGTATATGAATTAATAACATAATTAGTATTTATTATAAATTTCTTCATAGCGCTACTCGTGATATAGGTAACCTTCCTATTAAACAAGATAAAAGTTAATAAAAGAACTAAATAAAAGCACTTTTTACATAAACATACGACTGCAAAAAGAGGCTATCACGACGCAGTTGTACCATGCGTTCTAATAAAAGTGTTGTTTTGTCCTAATATCTCATTGGGATGTAAAGCGGAGAATGAAGTGTCTTAACACTAGTTTGTCTTTGCCTAACATGCTATAAGTGGGTGTATTCACTAATATACAACATTGTACCTACGTATGTAATAAATTACGTCTAAATTGATGAAAATTTGTATTACTTATCACTTCTTTTCTGATACTAACACGAATGAAATATAAATATTTCGCTGATATAAAATAAACTACACATCATATCTAAACTTCCCCCTACGCTAACCCGTCAAGATATAAAGCCAAAACATGAAATATGCACTCGATGTGTGTAACTTGGGAACTTACGTTACTGTAAATTTATGTCAAAAGAAAGATTATGTCCGAGAAAACCACAAGTAGGACAAACTAGTATTATCAAAAAATCCGTTCTCCAATTTGACCCAATTTTTGTAGACATTGCTTGACACCCAACGCTACGATTTGTCTCAATTGTACTAATTAATAAAATCATTCCTCCAAATAGACATTAAATTGACAACCATCAGATTAGAAGTACTGCATTTTTAACGTTGCCTAATAGTAATAGTTAAGCTGCTAATACAGCTAATGTTGAAAATTGGCGGTTACGAGTTTCGAAGGTTAATTCAATTGAATTCGCTTTGCATCGATCAAACAAGATTATTTCAGGCGCATTTAAATTTATGCCACGGTTTTAAGCTTTGATGCATTTATTTTTATGACGTTAAATATAAATATATCTATTTTTTTAACAATCTTCGAAATCAACGAACCTATATTTATATCTCTTTACATAATTGTACATTTTTAAGGCCATCGTCGCACAGTAGCACTAACTGTAAAATATATTTTAATTTCCTCGCAAATCTAGTAAGTCTAAGCGCGGCGTTTAGTTCCGCCCTGTTATGCAGGTAAAGCGTGAAGCTGCTTAATTGTATTCTATCGCAAAAAAAATACTTTTTTCTATACCTTTATGCAGTTCTCACAGCAAGTCTTATAAAAATAGTCACAACAATAAAAAAATCTCATAATTTCAGCTGAAAAATATACACAATCGTTATATCAGCGTTAAAGACGTGATGATTGCGGGAAATACGTTCCGCGAGTTGAAAGTTCACTTGCAACGAATCAACCATTACAGCCCGAGATGATTGTACGCAGACTACAATAGCTTTTAAACGTAACAATAAATAAAATAAACAGGTCAAGAGAGAAACGACTGGAATTTTCGGAATTTCGAGGTCAGAATAATTCAATTGGAAAATATTCGATCAGAGGTCTCGCTATTATGTTTTAGTATTTAAAAAAGAAATCACTGCTGAACATTGTTAAAAACTTTAACGAGGAAAGTTCGTGAAAAATAATGTTCAATTATTGTCGAGCAAGTAGTAGTCGATCCAATTTTGCATGATTCATTTTCATTGACCGCGAGTTTTAATTAACGGGATATTGACGTGAAAATGATCTACTACGTACATACATACGTATGAATGTATGTACGCATGTCACATAATTTCTCAACGCATGAACGTAAAACAATGTTCCTTGTCGACAGCGCACGCGATTAATTTTTAATGTTTCTCCTTAAAGCGTAACGGCTTGAGTAGTCCTCGTGAGAATACAGTTATTTTTAGTTTTACGAAGCCAGCGACTGACACGTTTATCTAGGCACAATGTCTTTCTACCGTAATGAGCTTATCTTATAAGGCCGAGATTCGATGTCGGATTTGTGGAGCATTTTGCATGTTTTAACATCGGTCGTTGGTATTTGAGTGTCGTTTCAGTGGATATTTGTTTATTAAGTTAGTGGAGTATTTTCTTACATTCCCATTAACCGATTTCAATAAAAGGGGGCTATCAATTCGACTTTGTGTATGTACATAATTAGATAATATTTGGGTATGATAATCGATAAAGGGGCTTCCAAGCACGTTTGCCAAATTACGTAATTATTCAGATGTATCTATCCACGCATTTTTACACTATAATTTAGTTTTTTTAGGTTTGTTTTTTATAACTATTTAAAGTTGTTTCAATATTTCTTAGCTAATAATGATATAAATATATTTTTAGATTGTTTCAATACAAACTGTAGTACGCTGGGATCTTGCAACTAATAGCAGAAGTATCTTCGATGCTACTTGAGTGGAGACTCGTTAGCCTCACTATGCCGTCTATTTTGGATACAATCTTTATCCATTAGGTCGGCTTACAATCTTTCGTAGACGATAAAAGTCTATCACAGAAATAGGTTAGTCGTACATTTTTAACGTTAAGTTAATTTCACCAATTTAATTATTTATGTATAAACGGTACGATTTTTTTAAATTCAATCATTACACAATACAATGGTACTGAAAGTTCAATCTATAGTATATTTATTTAGAGATGAGTTTTGGATTTGTTAATGTAATATTTACTATTAATATAGAAATTTACAACATGAATTATATCAAATTATATCTATATAAAAAATACTAATTAAAAAAATATTGTTTAAATTAGTACAAAATTAAATAATAACAAAACAAAATAAGAAATACAGCAAATAATTCCAAACTCCAACCACCAATTCAAAGGTTTATCTTTTTAAAAGGAAATTACAATTAAATTAGCAACCTACTCGAAACGGCTGAAATAACTCCGCTCAATTAAGATTAGGCCTTTTACGTTATCAAGTGGATTGCTTAAAGGGTTTCGTGCCAGATTTTGTATGTTACGTTCTGGGGCGAGTCGCCAAGATACATCTTAATGTCCTTATTTCGATAATTGAAACTAGAATTAATGTTGCAAACTTGACACATTTGGACCTACATTGCTAACGACCTATTGAAAATTGTTATTATTTGAGTTGGCGCTGTAGTTTGGAAGTAAATAACTAATTGAGTGTAGTGGTTGTGTGTTCGATTCCCACTTGGAAAAATCTTTAGCTTCACGGTTTTTTCCTGCTTAGCAGGGTGGACAGAGGAAACTTGGTAATTAGTGATAAGATATCCGTTCTTTACTTTCCTCACAATTTTCGAGACAATGCGTACGGCGGAACTTCGCCGCGCTTCGTCTGCCAGAGCGATTAGATACATAATTAATTTTCCTCTGGTCACGGTCCACAAAATGCATAGTTGGCCCTACATTAACAACAAAAAAAAGCTTTGTTACTTTTTCGGTAACGGTATAAAAAAATTTGAAACTAGCAGGATTTTAAAGTAAAATTTATACATTTTCTAGAAAAGTATTTTTCTTTCCTAAAAGTGGAATAACATTTTGAAAATGTTATTCAGGAAACTTGTGATTGCTAATTTTGAAACAAAGAGAGCTGGAACTCGGAAGAACCAGAGATGTAGTCGAAATTAAATTCAGAATTATTGTTTACTGACAGGTCAGTGAACCTAACCTAACCCAAAAATGAAGTATAACGTAATTTACTTATGTTTAGATATAAAAACGTCTTAAGAACCAAATCGATTTTAATAAATGATACGTCGTAGAATTTGTCTTGATGGCGCGGGTATTACTGTTCTGTATACATTAATAAAATTTATGCCGTCGGGTTCGTTTTCTTTATAATTTACTTGATCATTATTCTCATAAAGTCGTTTAAGGAAAAGACTAAACGTATTTTAGTAGTACGGTAGGTACAACAAAACAGAACTCGATGAATCATAAAATCTCAAGAAATTCGCAATGAATACATTTCTTAATTAGAACACTGTAAATCCTTGATACATTAAGAATTTTAAAATAGAAACTTTTATTATTTGGTATACACAATAATTGTATTTATAGTCTGACCCATTTCTCATGCAGGAAAGGCAGAGGACAAATAACGAAATTTAACGCCGCGTTTTTCCTCACCAGACTAAAGAGGTAAATTTTCTCTCATCAGCCTATCGCCGTCCACTGCTGAACGTAGGCCTCCCTCATCAAGCGCCAACCATCCCGGTCTTGGGCTTCTCGCATCCATCCGGTGCCAGCCACCTTCTTTAAATCGTCCGTCCATCGTGCTGCAGGGCGTCCTACACTACGCTTGCCTAAGCGCGGTCCCCACTCTAACACGTATCGGCTCCATCGACCGTCGGTACGTCTGGAGACATGGCCGGCCCAGTTCCACTTCAGCGTGCTGATTCTTCGTGCAATGTCAGTGACTTTGGTTCTCTGGCGAATCGCTTCATTGCGGATTCTATCTGCCAGAGAAACTCTGAGCATTGCGCGTTCCATCGCACGCTGAGCGACCTTGAACTGGTGTACCAGCCCTACGGTGAGTGTCCACGTTTCAGCTCCGTAGGTCATGACAGGTAGGACGCACTGATTGAAGACTTTTGTCTTTAGGCACTGTGGGACAGACGATTCAAAAATGTGGCGGAGCTTCCCAAAAGCCGCCCAGCCAAGGCGTATTCTTCTTGTCACTTCCTTCTTGAAGTTGTGCCGGCCAAGTTGGATGGTTTGGCCAAGGTATATATAATCTTGCACAACCTCAAGTGTAGCGCCATTTACGACAACGGGTCTCGGGGGCACATGACTATTAAACATAACTTTCGTTTTGTCAAAATTCATCCCGAGACCCACCCGTCTAGAAGAATCGCCCAGGTCGTTGAGCATCTCCTCCAAATCATGCAGACTTTCCGCCATGATGACTATGTCGTCAGCAAATCGCAAATGCGATAAGTACTGGCCATTTATATTTATGCCCCGCCCGTTCCAATCTAGCGTCTTGAAGACGTCCTCCAAGGCAGCTGTAAACAGTTTCGGAGAAATGATATCTCCCTGTCTTACCCCGCGATGTAATCGGATTGGTCTTGTGCTGTGGTTTTGTACGTGGACGGTCATGGTCGCGGCTTTGTACAGACACTTTATCACATTAACGTACCGACAGTCAATAAGGCATCTCTGCATAGATTCCAGAACAGCCCAGGTCTCGATTGTATCGAAAGCCTTCTCGTAGTCCACATAGGCTAGGCATAGAGGCTGATTATATTCCTCGGTCTTTTGAATAATTTGCCTAAGAGTGTGTATGTGATCTACGGTACTAAAGCCTTTCCGAAACCCGGCCTGCTCAACTGGTTGGAAGTCATCGAATTTATGAGTGAGACGATTCGTGATAACCCTAGAAAATAACTTATATACATGGCTCAAGAGTGATATCGGTCGGTAATTCTTTAACAAGGCTTTATCGCCCTTTTTGAAAAATAATTTTACCATACCCCTGCTCCATGCCTCCGGTGTAATGCCATTATAAAGGACGGAATTGAAAAGACTGGCTAAGCTTACCAAAACAGGCTGGCCTCCTGCTTTGAGAAGCTCTGCAGTTATTCCGTCTTCTCCAGGAGCTTTGTTGCTTTTAAGATGACCGAGGGCTATCCTAATCTCATGTATGTCGATCTCAGGAAACTCGTCTGTTAGGTGGCGGCTAAGTCTGGCTCGCAGGTCATCCACGCTGCGGTACTCTAAGGGTGGTAATTTAGAGGAGTATAAATCGGCATAAAAATTTTCGACCTCGGCGAGAACTGCTGACTTAGAGGTGACGGTAGTTCCTTCTGCGGTTCTGAGTTTTGTCAGATGACAACAGGTGGTAGGAGGCTTCGCTAAGACTTTCGAGCCCCTGTTGCGTGCAATAGCATCCTCAACATCCCGGGCATTTGAACGTCTTAAGTCACGCCTTATTAGTTTTTTCACCTTCCTGTTAAGTATCTGACGCTCCGTTGGTGTAATGCTTGTGAGTTCGCGTCGTTTCCTCATCTCTTCCATAGTCTCGCTTGTAAGCTTTGCTTTTCGTCGACTGCTCGTTGGTCGAAAATATTTTTGGCCCACTTCGTGGATGACACGCAATAGACTGCTAGTGGCGTCATCAATATCCTGCGTGGTTTCCAACATGGCGAATCGGTTCTGTAACTCAAGCTGGAAAGCATCACAGCCAGCCTCAACTTGGGGCAGAGATGGTCTAATAGTCGACTTCATCAGCCTCGCCCTTTCTATTTTGACTTTTATGTTCAGGGTGCCTCTTACCAGACGGTGATCAGCTCCGGTGTTAACCCTGTTGATCACAGAAACATCCCTGAAGATTTGGCGCTTATTGGACATAATGAAGTCAATTTCGTTTTTAGTGACACCATCGGGACTCTGCCAGGTCCACTTTCTTTGGGGCTTCTTCTGGAAGAAAGAATTCATCAGGAATAGCCCCTGAGACTCCAGAAAGTTAACCAGCATTTGGCCCCTATGGTTCCTACACCCATAGCCGAATGCTCCTACCCTCGATTCGCCATATTCTTGTACTCCCACTTTGGCATTGAAATCACCCATAACAACCGTGTAGTAGGTTTTGGTACATGGCATTCGTACATGGCATCGACTTCGTCATCAGGATGTGTAGACGTAGGGGCATACACTTGTATAACTTTTAATCTATATCTGTCAGTTATTCTTATGACAAGGTATGCTACCCTTGCTGACACACTACCAACCTCCACAACGTTGCTTTTGAGTGATTTGTGGATCATAAATCCGACGCCACCTTGGGATGGTTGGTGTCCTTCTCTGAAATAGAATAAGTGACCGCCGTCTAGTGTTATCGTCTCCTCCCCCTGTCTTCGGATTTCCGATATACCCACTATCTGCCAGTTAATATGGCTTAGTTCCACTTCGAGTTCTGCCAGGTGTTCGTTCAGCCGCAAAGAGCGTCCGTTAAAAGTTGCCAGATACAGTCGTCGTTTGTGGTACCCTGACGTAACCCGGGGATTCTTAGCACCCCCCTTCGCACCGTTACCATGGCCGGTACCGTGGCCAGGAATAGTGTGAATACCGGGAACTGGGGGCCTCGTTTTGTGGTCGTCGCTCATCAAGGGGAAATTGCCGTAGTCACCACGCTTGGCATGCGGGTTGGTGACCGCAGTGGCTAAAATCTTTTCGCTAATGACGCTGCTGCCCGACATCAGGATTAGAATTTTAGATTTTAGCATTCGTATGGTTATACCGCCATAGTTTCGGTCGCCAGAGCCTCGTTCGTAGTCTAGCAGGGTGCACCACGTGCAGGTGAGGTTGACAGTTGGGAGCTTGAGATGGTAGACAGCCCCCCTTACACCCCCGTAAGGTACAGGTAAATTTTACAACTTGCCAAATTTACAGGTTTTAATTCTATCGATGCATGATGCAGAAAATGCTTAAATATAAAAAATAACAAAAAGACGTAGTCCTGCGGCACAGCGTGTAAATAATCGCGACGGTTGTCAGTTCAATTCCCATCATGGTTAATGATATTTTCATTTGCCCACTCTGGTAACAAGATAAAACGGGGCGTTGAGGTCTACCACTTAACACGTGACGTCTCGAAAATTTATTGGTGCACGTGCAAAGGAAATAGAATTTCTTAACATTAGGTACTCTCTGCCTACCCTGCTATATGCAAAATATAGCATAATCGTCATAAAAAAGCCAACCAAAATATTAATTAATTAAAAACGATATTCATACCAAATGTTCAGGCATATTCCAATCTTCGTACATCCTGGCTGCCAAAGGAAACACCTTCTCATTCAAAATCTCCAAAGTAGTCAAAGTTATCTTCTCTATACTAGAGAAATATCTATCATACACCCATCTTAGTTGCCAATACAATTCACCTCGCCTCTCTTTGCTTACTGAATGAACAATTTTCAATATACTTCTAATATTCTCCTCGGGTACGAATAACGACAGCCTATTCCAGTCGACATGCGAATTAAACGGCATAACAATAGTATCTGCTATTATTATAGGAATACATTGTGATGCGATTATGTCCATAAGAACTGGTTGAGATAACCTTGCGCTTCGTACAATCAAACAAAACATACCCTCTTTTAATATATCAGGATAATTAAATACTTTCCCAGTGGTATATTCACATCGTTTTGTATAATCTGTTTCTTCTTTACATCTGTCTAGTAATAACAAGTCGTTTGACGATGAAGCTATGCTTTGTAATTGTGATAGATAATCCTCAGGAATATTTAATTGAGTGGAAATTATCATGTAGTTCTTTTGTTTTGGTTGTGTTTCGTCTATTCTTTGTGCTAACCGACTGTACAGTGGTAAGGATATGTCGAAACCATATCGAAAAGTCCAAGTGTTGAATCCAGTGCCTGCTATAATAGCTTTACTTGTGTTGAGGTCAATAACCGAGTTGTAATTTGGCAATGTTCCTGCCAACATGTTGAATATGAGATGATTTTCACCATTATTCCAGCTGGAAAAGAAAGCATTTTTAAATATTTATTTAAAATAAATTATTTTTAAATGTATTCCCTTTATTTATTATACTTAAATATAGTTACAGTAGATAAACATGATAATATGATATTTTTTTATTTTATTATTAATTTATATTTTAGCCCTGTGCTTTTTCTCATATAACAAGGTGGACAGAAGGAACCTATTTTTAAGATATTTCACTCTGTGCTATCCCCACCTTTCATCTAATTATCAAGGCATTGCATATTGAGTGTTTAAATAAAAATAATTATAGTATAACCATTTCCTTAAGTGAGGATCAAGCTCAGGACATTGTGTTTACAATTAGATAATCAACCTCACTGCACCACAACAGTATTTTAAAAATAAAGTAATTGTAAACATAACTGCTTTTTTTGTAAATACTTACTGTTCAAGTGTATGTAGAGCTTGTGCAACATGTTTACTAGAAAAGCTGTTTTGATTCAATGTATCTATACTAGGCACTAACAAGCAAGCATCGTCAGGGTTAGGAGTATAATATTTACTATGTTTTATTGTATTTAAAATTTCGTAAAATTCTTTAGAAAATTGGGATATTGGTTTTCCATCCTCTGTTCTGTAATCTTTTAATGGATAGATATATATCGTTATCTTATCGTGACCTCCTCTCCCACATTTGTAGACGTTAAAGCATTGCCAATAAGTACAGTTTGTGGCGCGTTGTTCTGATACAGGAGATTCACTGTTAAGAGTCCGAACTGGAAATCTTAGGGCATCTAAGTCTACAGATGCATGAAAATCCACTCGAGGCGCACTTCCCGCAAAAATATTACATATCACTATCAACACTAAAGATACTACTATAAACAATAGGAGGCCGACGAAGAACCTATGATACAGAATTTTTCTATACGATGTATACTTCGAATACTTATTCGTTTTTAGGTAGGTCTCCGCAGCCATTTGTGATTTTGGCGGTTAAATTAGCATTCTTAATTTACATATGGCACCCATTATTAGGTACTTCGATAATTTCTCATTCAAAACTTCATAAATTAGTAAAACACTATACAAAGCTTCAGCTTCACAATAATTTTGAGAACTGTCGAGTTACGACTGTCGCTGTGGATGACGGCGATTTGACAGATATAAATAATGTTAGCAGATTAAAATATTAAATTTAGAACAGACTAAAAAGAATAAATCCATATGTGAAATCTGATATACTTTAAAATAATAAAAATCATGTTTTTATTTCATCTTGCCTTTAAATAAGATTACCAATACCATAGTAACAAAATAAATTATACTGTAAACTAAACAATTTATATAAACAGTTATGTCAGATAGTGATAATTGAACGCAACTTTATATTAGTGACGTAGGTAGGTATGTAAACTTTCTTGTTTTTGTGTCAGTTTTGTGTTGTGCGTAGTTGTGGTTCAGTTTCTGATGGCTTGATTAATTTGATTAACATTTTATTTTTCAATTCCTATTACATATTTTGGTTCGAGCTTGACCAGAAATGGCTTTGCTTCCACCTGACCCGGTTTATACAATTCGAAATGTCGATAATTCGCCCGTGTATTCCTTAGCGTTCAGCTTTCTACCGGGAGGACTCGAAAGGTTACTAGCCGGCTCGAAAAATGGATATGTTTATGCATACAACCTTCAGGTGAGATCAGATATTCTAAGTATAATAATTCCATTTTTATGTATCAACTGCGTCGAAGTTTTACATCATGTATATGGCTTCCATATACTGCGTCTTTCTTTGTTTACTACCCTCATTTTGTGACCTAGAAAAAAAGATAGTTTTGTTTCTATGCAAATAAATTTTGTTTTAATGAATGTTCCTTAGGAATAAACTTCAATTTATTCATCGCCTTATAGGCTTTGTTTATATAACTGTTTTAAATAGTGTATATCTTTTTTATATTTCAGACGAACCGGGTCCAGCAAAAAATTAAAGTTGGTCAAGCTCCCATTCTTCATCTCATCCATACAAGCAGCCAAATGATAACCCAAGAAAAGGGTGGTAAGTTCAAGATTTTCAACTTAACAAACAGCGGCTATCAAGAAGAACACACAATAGATATTGATTATCCAGGATTTTGCCGATTCGATGCCAACACAAAACTCGAAACACTTTATGTACCTGACACTGAATCCAAAATATACATATATAACTTTTCTGGAGAAAAATTGGACTGCTTGAAGCCAGAAAACCCAAAACTTGGGGACCCAATGTGTATAAAACATATTGAACTGTCTAATGAACAGCCTTGTCTTCTAGTAGGCTATGAAGCGGGGTGGCTTCTATTGTGGGATCTCAACACTAGTCAATGTATCAGTAAATTGCAAACAAAAGAATGTCCGATGTCAGTAGATTTTCATGTGGAACAACAGCGGGGCATGGTGGGCAACGCCTCCGATGTGATACAAATATTTAGTATAAGCAAAAAAGACTTAAGCTTGGCTCATAAGCTCGATATAAATATAAAAAATCCTGGAATAAACAGAGTATGTACTAGAAACGATGGAAGGGTGTTTGCTTCAGGTGGCTGGGATGGCCATATTCGAATTTTTTCGTGGTTTTCACTACGGCCTCTAGTAGTACTTACTGAGCATCGTCAAGCTGTCCAAGACGTAGTCTATTCTACCCAAAAAGTAACATTTTGGAATGCAAATATAATGGCAGCAGGAGGTCTTGATGGAGCCATAACTTTATGGGATTTATATAACACAAAAAAATAGTTCCATAAAGTAAAAACACATATAACATAGATCACCAATAAAAAGTAAAGAATGCCTCCCATTTAATACAACACTTGTATAACAAACACATTTGTTTAAATAAGCATTATTCATTTACATTGTTTCAATGATATATAAAATGAAATATTGGTTCATTTATTTATAGCATTTATTAACTTTAAAATTGTTTTTTTAAAGAATTTCCGTTTGTCTATCATTGGAATTATTGATACATAATTTTTTTATGATGTATGAGAAATTAAATGCCAATATTGCCTTTGAATTGTGTAATAACTGCTTTAATTAATTAATTTTGTGATTACAATATGGTGCATTAATTTGATATAAAGTTTTAAAGGTTCAGTGGCGGTATATTGATACATTTTTAACTAATTTCTAAGAGAATAATGTAGTATTATTTAAAAATATTTTTCCGTCTGTGCCATCAATGTCATTGTCAATTAATAACAATATTATAATTTCGAGGCCATTTAACTGTAGAAGTGATGGTTATGGATTCAATTTCCACTCGGGTAAAGAGACAAAGCAAATGTTTGACAGTATTTTTTTTTTAAAAATACTTTTTTACCAAGAATCCCCACTGAGGCAATGTTGTGTGGCCAAGCTGTTAGATGCTATGTGAATTTGTTATACAATATAGCAATGACTATATTCCATAAATGATTTATAGCATGTTTTTGAAGACATTAAATCCTGTGAAATTTTATATTTTGTTTGATTTTTACTGTAAAGTTTCATCTGAATCCATTCAGTAATTTTTGTTTGAAAGCGACTTGCAAATTTTTACATTAGTAAGGCTTTGGTCAATCGAAACATAAATTCCTACGGTCAATATTAATCTTAAAAACTATTGGGCTAGTTTTTTCTATTGCTACCAATATTTTTATTTTAGTATATTATTTTTATTATTTTTGAGTAAAATTATTTATTTTATCCATTTCTCTATTTGGAATTGAACTCATTTTGAATTGTAATTGTTGAATTTGAACAAGCACCTCTTGGACGCTGTCCAAGCGTTCTGACCACTAAGCCAAACGCAGTGGCGGACTACGGGGGGGGCGCCCCGGGCCTCGGGTCCAGGGGGGCCTCCAAATGGTACAAATTCCCTTGATCAAATCCTAAATAAGCCCTTGAAAAAACGCATAGTATCTACTTAAGAGGAAGTTTGAGGTTGGAGGGGGCCTCCAATAAACAAATAAGTACAGGGACTAGTGCAGCCTGTACCGGTAATTTACATTATATTAATTAAAATTACTTTTATCTTTCTAATATCCATTTAGGTTGCATGTGGTTCCAGTTTCGTAGTTTTTTTCTTCCAGTTCCTAGGGCCTCTAGACCGACGTCATCTTATAAAAGTTTGCGTACTCACTAACCTAAAAGTGGGGCTCTTCCAGAAGTAGCGCAAAATAAAGGTACATCTCTATCTGGGAGGATGATTGAGCCATCAGATCGGTTTGGGTGCTTGTTGTAAAATTATAGCGTAATTTTTCAAAGTGGTTTTGGAGTCAAATGGCAGTTGCTCCATTTAAAAACCGCTATCCGCCGCTAATATGGAACAACGTGTCAAGTACGAACACTGCTTAAAACGCTAGTACCCAGACAGAAACGTGGAATATTGGCTCTCTAACCGGACGATGTAGAGAACTCGCAGATGTACTTATAAGACTTCGGGTCCAGTGTGCTTTCCTCCAGGAAGCTTGCTGGAAGGGCAATAAGCCTCGCAATAATGGACAGGGTTACCGCCTTTTATACACCGGGTCACCCTCAGGTAAAAACTGTGTGGCATTAGTTCTTTCTGAAAAGCTTCAGAACTGGCTTCTTGAAGCTGATGGTCGCTGCAATAGCTTGATGCGTATAAGGGTGCTGATTGAAGGCGTAACTACAAACTAAATTAGTGCCTATGCGCCGCAGGCCGGCTGTAGCGTGTCCAAAAAAGAGTCATTCTGAAAGCAGAATGAAGAGGTCCTACTTGCTATATATACCTCTCGTCTACCGAAATGGTTGTTTGTTGTTGGGGAAGACTTGAACAGTCACGTCAGTAAGGCGGCTGAGCCGTATGAACATGTTCACGGGGGATTTAGATACGGACTTCGTAATACAGAGGGTGAAAATATTCTGAGAACCTATATTGCGTCTGATCTGGCCGTCGCGAATACGTTCTTTCAAAAGAACCCTCAGCACGGGATTAATGCCAAGAAGAAGTAGAAGAAGTATACGTATTTTGTCCCAATATTAAACAATATTTAGGACGTCTGGCAAGAGTAAAGCCTACGTAAAGGGTTATACCAGGGTTATAATATTTTTTTTTACATTTTTCTCAAAAATATATTTAAATACGAGCGTTTTTACTTTAACGTAGGTGAGCGTGTACCTTAAATTGGCGCTATATTTGAAAGGGCCTCACTAGTAATTAACAAAATTTCAGCTTTACTAAAATGACGTGGGTCTACTAGGGTCCTGGGATCTCAGTCTATTTTATTTTATACGCGGAACTAATATTACTATAGCGTGTGAACTAGCTCATGATGATAAATTATTATCTATATTGGAGCTAAGCTTATGATGGAAGCTTCAGATGACGCTCTGGCTGTAGTCCTAGATAATCTGGTAAAAATTTACAATGAATTTTAGAATGATCAGGTTTTAAATCTAGAGCAGATGATCTGCCTCCACCTGTACCTATCTATCGAATGGTAGTAATAGAGAATATCAGTGCTCGTAACATTCTTATTTCGGCTTTGATACAAATTCCTCTTTTCTTCCATACGTTATTTACACGGATGATATGATTGATTGATGATTCTGTCGAGGGGCCTCATTCAACGACACCGCCCCGGGCCTCCGACGGGGTTAATCCGCCACTGGCCAAACGTCAATCAAACCACGGTAAAATTATTAAAGGCTTATTACAATTTATTTGTATATTAATATTATACATCGTCATTATTACATCGTTTTTTTCTGTAAATTTTCAGTCACTCAATGATTTATATTCATGTTTCCGAATACGTTTAGAGTCCATCATTATGTTTTGTCAGGTGCGTTACTGAAACAAAACCTTGAGCGAGACAACTGACTGATTTAGTTATTTAACCTATTTAAATAGTTAAAATTTCATAGAATTGTAAATAAAATAATATGAAAAACGTAGCGGGATTAGGTGGGAACACCAAAAGAGGAGTCCCCGAAATTAATATGGGAACGGAATAAACAGGATTTGACTATTTATAGACGACAGAAACAAAGTTGCGGGCTTCGCTCGTTAAATGTGCTAATATTTTTCTAGATCGGATTTCAACTCCATAACTTAAGTGTTAAATGATTTAGTTAAAAAAAATGGACTAAGGTTAAAAAAAGAAAAAATACATCATTGGTTTAAAAGTTTATTATAATTGAATTACTAATATCACATTTACAGTGCTCTCTAATTAATTTAATGAGATATTACATTACCTTACATCTAGGACTAGCAGATTCAGAAATAAGGGTATACGTAAGTATATACGAATTATAATGCTTTGTGATATGTATGAAAGATTATTTAAAGAGAAAATGCTTTTAATGTATTTATTAGCTGAAAGTATTTATAATGAAATCAATTTCACACTTTTTATTATATCTATTACGGAAGCAGAGTCACATTTATAGTCAGACAAGGTCCGATTTAAGATAGTTTATAATTAAATTGATACAATTTAGTTTCCTATTGCACCTTATTTTTATACAGACGGAGAGTATTTGTTTTATTTATTTATATATTAACTAACATTTTAATCTACAATCGCTTTTTTATTTATTACATTTTATTATTGACTTTAAAACACCCTATTACTGTTTTTAAATTTTGTACGTAAATTGTATTATGTGCGTACATGACTAAAGTATAAAATGAAATATTTTTGAGAAAATATTATATTAATTGTATTTCATACATTTCATTATCATAAGTAAAAGTAATATTTACACTTGTACAATTTTTCTTGACTTAGGTATAAGTGAGTCGTCCTCAGTGGCTTCGACAAGTCTCCGCCTTTTCCTTAAAGGTCTAGACGATTCTGACGTTTCACGTGGTTTCGCAACAATTTTCGCCATTTTATTTCCGAGCCGCGTTATTTTAAACTTCGGTAATGTTTGTTCTGGATTTATTTCTACAGATTCATTCGATAGATCCTCTATTCTCTCGTTGAAATCATTATTTTGTTCATTCATTTCTATGTCCAAAGATTCATTATTTGCATCACTAGTATTTTCTTCACTTTTTTTCTTATCACCATTCATTGTAAAATCTAAGGGACCTTCGGTATCATCGTTGCTAGCTTCAGCTTTAACCTTACTAGCTCGATGAGCCTGCATGAAAGACGTCAATGGTATTGGTATAGGAATTGGTAGAGGTATGGGTAGAATTACGGGATACGGCACCAAGACGGTAACAGGGGGAGCTTGGCCCAACGGTGGATAATTTAATGGGGGAAGTAACCTAGGCCTTTCTTGTGGCATCATGCCTGCCGGTAGAAACGGTCGTGGCGCGAACATAGGATGTCTATGATCATTAATGTGATTGTTTTCTAAGAAACCTGGTGGTGGCATTCCAAACATTGGATTCGGAAAGGGCGGTGGAATAGGATGATTTGTAGTATTTGGCGGCGAATGTAAGACATTATTACCAACTGTAATTGATGAAGCCGGCGATGACGCGTCTATAGACGGACTCCGCATTTTTATATCCTGTGCCTTTGGTGTGGAATTGTGTCGTACGGTTTGCGAGGTAACAGTGGCTGAACATTTAGATGCTCTTCGTTTTCGTAAATTCATCTTTGTGTTCCTCAAGTCTTTCTTTGTTTCTGGTGATTTTTGTATCGGCCTTTCTTCTGGGGGTTTAGGATTCATTAGTTTTGCAGGAGGTGCTATTGTTATTAACGGCAACGGTGATTTTCTTTGGCTGGTAAATGTTTCTATCTTTTCGCTACTTTGATTTTTATGTGTACTAGGGGAAGTAGATCGTTCTGATGTAGGTGACACTGATCTGCTTTTGCAGTTCTTTAACCAAAGATCTGGAGTTATTAAGTTAGATGAAGATGAAGCATTCACCAAATGTGGATTGAGATCAAGGTGCGCCTGTGTCTCTCGACAGAAGATATGCATTTTGTACTGGTTAAGACATTTGTCTGAGCAGAACTGAAGTTGAGTGGCACCATCCTGAAATGAAAAAGAAAGAATCTTTTAATAATGTTTTGTTTTCAAGAATAGATATTTGGCATCAGATGAAAAATGTTTAAATTTCGCACTAACTGAATTGGTAGCTTTTTATTTAAGGTGGCCGTTATCTTTAATCAATATTTAATATTAAACATTAAATATATTTACCTGAAAATCTACATAAGCAACAGTATGTCGCACGTGCCGGCACCAGTCGCAAGTTTTAGCAAGCTTAAAATTCGCCCTTCTAGACTGACTGAAGCACAATTCTGAGCAAAACACAGCGCCCCCCTGTTGCAGGGCTACGTTCTCGCTTGTTATGTTTTTGTTGCACCACGAACATTCTTCTGCTGAAAATAAGATGAAGGGACATTATTTTCTTTATTTGATACAAATTTTAGGAATGTATGTTGTCTAATGATGTACATAATAATAAGATAATCATTGGGTATTAACTGGCGGAACTCAACGCCGTGTTATATAAAAAGCTAGTTGAACAGATACATATATTATATACAAAGTGCACAAAGATATTCTCAGTAATATAGCTTAAATTTTCAACGTAGCCCAGTCCGTAACACGATAGGCGTTCATTCATTACTAAAGCTCGTTTACAAATAAAAACAATGATATCTCGTTATGGGCCTTATTAATATCCCGTAGTGAGCTAACGACCGCCGATCGGATTTGTTAGACATTTGAGCCTTTCTCGCGTCATTATTTCATTTGAATTATTACTTTATATTTGATAAAATTATTTCAGAAGAACATACCTACTCAATTATATATTTTCGTTTAAGTTATTTTAGCCTATGTCTTGTACCTACGATGTATTGTTTGCTATTGTATATATAGTAATATATATATAATATATATATCTGAGGCTGAGGAAAAAACTCATTAATTTTAATACATTCTCGAATGCTAAGACAAAGAAAAACAATATAATACTACAAAATTTATTACAATTATACATTTTGGGTACATTTCAATGATTAATTGATATTTTTCATACGCTTACGCTTTTTCATACGCTTACGATTTAAATGTTTTTTATGATAAGTTTTTTTTGTGTTAAGTGGTAAGGGAATCTATTGGTAATAATTTTGCAAGACATCACAAACTTGAACGCCAAAACTAAAGTCATGAAAATTTCAATCTAAGATTAAGAATATGAACCCACCATAGAATGCAAAAAAGTCAAAAATTAATACCTCAGGTCAAGTAACCATTCTCTAAAAAGATTTTTGCAAACACATTTTATTATACTCTTATATAGCAATATTTTGCCGAGAGTTTATATAATTCAACTTTTCTTATATAAATAATCTATTTGTCTCAAAAAAGAGTGTAGCGTAGTGTTTCAAATAAATTACCACTTAATTTAAACTCTAATTTCCACCGATCCCGAAAGGAAAACCGATATAAAATCTTAAATAACATAAAGCTACTAATATTTCAAATTACAAACGCCTTTCAATTTTCAATTTCAAAAACACTCTGTAGGTAATACAATACGTTTATCTGTATCCTATGTAACGTTATAAGGTAACCCTAGCCGCTGTTAATCATCGCGTTTTAACCGCAAAGTTCTACATTTATTCCAACGAAATATCTTATATAATGTGGTATTTGGTATACGATATACGAACAATTTCGCGAGCGTTCATTAGGAATAGTAAACCCGCTTTGAAGTATCAAATTCATAAATAACGTTCAAAACACATATCAATATAGAATATATCGTACGGCAACGTGTGAAAATTAATATTTGAATAATGATTTTTCGTTACGTTACCTATATATTTTTTTCTTAAATTAATAATTAATATTTAATTTTAATTTAAAAATAGTTCAATACATAAACAGTACACAACAAGGATGAATAACAGTATTCCTAGAAAAACATCATTGAATTGAAAAAAAAATCTAATTAGATTATTATCTGTGCCCCGCGTTTGGCGCCATTTCCCGGTAAAAAGCGGGGTGCGTTAGGAATCACGGTTCGTGGAATGAAAGCTGCAACTATTCTTGGAACAATCCATCGTATCAATTGTGTGTATCGCTTACTTACTAACTTGTATTGATGTAGAAGGTACATATCTATTTTTTCATTATCATATAAACATTTTCATAGTAAAAAATAATTCATTTTTGCTTAATAATATTTGTCTTGTTATTATATTACTTTGTTTAGATTAATTACTTCACTCATTTTGTGATTCTGTGTTAGCTAAATCTTAAGAACAGGACTTCTGTACTTGTGCGGTGCTTCTGCAAAGCGAAAGATGCGTGAAAACTATAGGCACCTACATTGCTAATGTACGGGGAAGCTTGAACTGCTAGCTTAGTATTTATTAACATTACAGATTTTTTTAAAAATACAATATGTTTATTTGTAGTATTTTTTGACACTACAAATGTTTGTAATTATAAAAGCAATATCATTGTTAACTTATATTTATTAGTTTTTCTTTCATTCATTCACGTGTTTTAAATACATGTGCAAAACGTCTCTAATGACGTTTTACACGTGTATTTCAATTTTATTGTATAGCATCATTCATTACAAAATTTAAAAAAAAGTTAATACAAAAATGTTAATTTTATGTGAGAGTTATTTATAAAAACCTTTAATACATAAAGTAATAAGAAAATACTAGAGACCGCCCGCAAATTCGTATACGTCAACTATAAAAGAAAATTTCTGTTTTCAGTGACAATTTTAGATTACAGAGTTCCACGCCGTGTCTGCCAGACTACTCAGTACCAGCAGAGTTTTATATATAAGTATAGATTACCTTTATTCTTCTGTTCTGTCTGCTCTGGACTATCAGAGTCTTTATTACGCGACGCTGCCCATCTGCGTAGTTCGAGCCTCTCATAGCCGTACCACCCTAGCAACTCGTTCATTGCGGTTTCCGCAAACTCCTGTAAATGCAGAGTTAATTATTGTATTACAAAGGTCCATTTCGTTCTGGTTAACCTATTATTCGTTATATTAAATAAAATATCAATTGGCTATTAAAATTATGGTGTAATTTTCAGTAGCACGTGGCAAGTTGCATGCATGCATGGTAGGTATATTTGGTGATTAAAGCTTCTTTTTTTGCGTCTTCATGTTTTTCCATTAATTTCATTTCATAATACAGTCGACTAGAGGTGGTAGTTACACCAGTGTAGAAAACACCGCCGAATTTTCGAAACATTAAGTTATTGAACTCAACGTCGTGTTTTGTATACTATTCATTCGGGGTGAAGAAATCAAATTCAAAACCGTCGCCGCCGGTACCCCACTGCGCCACCACGGCCTCTGATTTAAACTTAAATAATGAAAATATATTTAATAATATAGGTACATATTAGAGTTAAGGCCCCCCTATAAAGAATACACTAATTGCAGCTTTTGGCATCAACTACAAAATACGTGAAACTTGAAAAACGGGAATCCCCTACATCATACTGAGTACGTGTCATCGATGTTTATTTCTTAAGTGATTCTAATTATGATTCTATTGATTCTATTGAGTGATAAAAAAATCATAAGTTTTTTATTTGTCTTGATTGGAATACCAAAACAAATAAAGCGAAATAAGACATAGCCTTTGGAAAACTGAAGAATATAAATAACTCATACCCCTTGAGAATCGAACCTATAACCGCCGTGTTAGATTATATGTAAAATCGTTAAAAAGAGCCATATCACGCCTTCAGCTACGGCAACACCGAAAATAAAAATTATTTTTTTACATTTATTTATATTTAAACATCAAGATTTGTGTAAAACGACCGGTCGCCGATGACCTCCTTAGCTCTTATTTTATAGCCGGCTATCAAGTTAATAAATTCTTAAGAATATATGAGGCCGCCAGTGGAAGATTGACCTAACTCAATATTTTGGAATAAAAAAAATATTTGAAACTAACAATATATTACGAAAATGTCTCTGCAATATGATATTTATATTCAAATCGTATTAAACATAATTATTCAAATATAAAATAACTATATATATAGAAAATAATTATTTTACAACGTTTGAGTTAGGCATTTTTGCCCTGGAATCTGTGTATTATAAGAGTTGAACAACGGGACGTAATTCAAGAAATATCTGTGCCGCTATAAAAAGATATAATGTTTTCAAAAGTAGTGTTAATGTGTGACAACAGAGTGATTAGGTGTGTGTCATGTGGCTCTACGAGAGAATGATGCCAATAATTTCGTTTATAATACCTACGTATATTTTTCTGGTGCTATAGTTAATAACGCTAATCGCAGAAGAGATTTTTTTATATATAATACATTTTTGTGTCTCAACAAAATGCGGAGTTGAATTACGCCCCTCAATTCTCAAAAGGGCAAAGATAAAGCAATTAAAGACGTATTAATCTCTCTTTCTACATATTAACATTTAAAGTAAGAAAAATGAAAATAAAATGTTTCTTTGATAATAGATTGTTATTTTGTTGAGTAATATTTTTTTGAAAAGTATGTACATATATTTTTCAAAAAAATATAACAACGGTAACTAGCGTGAGAAAAAGAAAATAGAAGATGATGATAGATGTGGACTGTGATTGGTGTTATAGTATCACACTAATGTTGATTTATATTATACAGCCTGCGTAGCCCTTACGCAGAAAAAGTTATCGAATATAATAATCTTTTTGATTATTTATGTAAAAAAAGCAACCTACTTTTCCTTTTATAGCTGGAGAATAAAAATATAACATAATTAATTAATGGAGATTTATTATTTAAACATAAAAATTAGTTCATCAAAAGAATATGTTGAGGCATAATAAATGTAGTTCAATTATTTAAATCCCTGAATATTTCGATGACAAATTTGAAGTCAGAAACGAATGCAATAACTAATAACAATAACAAATCGTGTCTTATTTTTATTCCTGGAAGTTTTATTATCTTATAAATTTATGTTATTTCAGCTTCACTCTGTACCCCCACATAGTAGGATACACAGGAGGAAATTCTCCGCGGCGTTGCGTATGCGTATGGAATGGCGGAACTGAACGCCGCTCTTTGTCTTGATATCAGAGGAAAAGAAAATAGTACGTTCAATCAAAGTCATACCATAACAACAATTTATGTTTAAACATATTGACTTACGAATCTATCTATGAGTATTACTCTTTTCGTCGAGTAAACAGAGGGAACCCAGTGTTGAGACATTCCCTTCTTTCTCAAAGTTATTGTTAGGTCATTTCATTCTAAGGACGTATTGTAATAAATGAACAATGAACAACATCAAAATTCAAATATGACTCATGAGTCAAAGAAAACTTCACCCAAAAAGTTCCTTGTTAAAATATATGAAGATGAATTATTCTTAATTATCATTGCCGATGCAAAATCATAACTTGAACCCAGAACCATCAGAAATACAATTTAACAATTCTGCCAAAGACCACTTCCAAGGACAATATTAAGACGAGCACATCAGCAATGATCACGTGACACATCTTAAAGGACGTTCATTATCCTAGCTTTGACATGCGAGCGGTGCTTAATTAATACAAGTACAAGGCCAGTGACGTAGCTGGGTAGGTTAGCTTTCAAACGATGTCCGGTAATTGGTCTCCTGTTACTCTTTTACTGGTGTCTATCTAGAGTATATTGTAGGTAGGTGGGTAGGTGGATAAGTTTTTTTTATGTAAATGTATGGAAGCTTTGTTATTATTAGAAAACATTTTATTTCGTCGTCTTTTCGCTATAACATATGAAAAGCCCGTAGATGTCGTCGCGGCGCGGAGCCTCAAGCATGCTCAACAATGCGATATTTGTGTCGATTATTATTCGTGGAAATGAATTATTCACAATTTCATTTCCTTGTTCTAGTAACAATGCAAAGCGCTACGTTGAGTTCTACCACTCATCACGCAATGCCACGAGATTACGGCGAAAAGTGGGGAACGGAGTGTCTTAAAATAAAAAAAACACGAAATAAAGCAAAATCAACTACCTACTCGCCTTAGAAATAAATATATTAATTTGTCTTATTTGCAATTAAGCCCGAGATAATTCTTCCTCAATAAACATATTAAAAACTATTTTATACCTTGTCTACGAGTATATTTGAAAAACAAACAAAATACAAATGCACCTAAACAAATCTATTAAGCAACAATTAATAAACCAATACTGTACGTTAACTAACAACGAGCGTACATCATCAGTAGCTGCCTACTGATGAAAACAATATGAAATTTATCAGAAAACAGGCCGAAACACAGTTAGTTAGCGCAGTAACGAAGCTATCTCAATTTACGCGGCGTTGCGTAATAATGAGAACACGATACGAACGCAACCACGGACATCGAAAACTGCACGCCCATTTGTTTGGCTCAACCATGGATTATGCGGTGAGTTCGTATACCTTGCTATATTTAAGTATACCTATGCTGTGTACATCACTACGTCATGTAACTGTTATATAGGGTAAGGATATAACGTAGTGATGTTCTGTTTGCCGGAAATTAATTATGGATATTTATTTACTGTTTTAAGTATTTTACGGAAAATTAAGAAAGAACATCAGGTATTGGTTTCGTTCTTAGTAACACTATAATTTATTTAATCAGATTGGGAAAAGTTTTTTTGAGCGTAATAGAACTCATTTTTTAAATACATGTACATGAACTCTTCAATAAACGCTTTATTTGCCATGAAGATAGAAAAGCTACCTAAACCGTAGTCCTTAACCCGTAGATATTTTATATTAAAGATATATCAAAATAATAAACAATAAATAAAGAATTCTCTATAAATAATTTAAAATCAGTCACAAGAAATAGACAGAAAATATTTGAGAATATAGAAGTAGAAATAATTGATTTGTCACGTTGAATATTTTGAATTTCACTTATCAAATTTTAAACTTTTTCAGAATCGTACAGAGGAAACCATTAGATAACTAAAAATCTATAATTATTGTTTATAATTTACAAGTATATTTAATAATACTGAGTATTCCATAGAATAATAATATATTATTTAAGAAACAATTTTATTAAAAAATAATGAAAAAATAATTATTATCACAGATTTGTAACAGCAGTCAGTCCGTGTTACACTAGTCCTATTAATTTTGGTTCTGCCGCAAAGCAAAATGCATACATATTAATTAACATAGGTACTTTAAACTCCGTATTATACTGAAAATTTGTATTTGAAAGCACCGACGCCGTCAGATATATCCGATGGTAGCGGATACTGTGCGTTTTAATTATCGTGGAATTATTTAGATTCACGTTTTCCAGATTAATGCTTAACTAACTTTACTATTTGGGTTGTGTTGAATATTGGTGAACTGTAGTTATGTATAGGCTCTAAAAGATTTTTTAAAGTAGGTATGATGATGAGATATTTTTTATATTGAAGAGATTTTATGTAGGAAAAATAAAAGTAATATGTGTCTTTAAGTTTTACAAAAATAAAAATTTATAATTTTTGATATTGTGATCTGTCTACGGAGTAAAACAACATAAAGTACATGCTAATTTCATAAAAAATGTATAGTACATGCATCTTTCTATGAATACATCTCCGGTGTCATTATTTTACTGTAGTTTTCCAAAAAACAAAGGGTCTTTAACCGATAATATTCGTAATAATTAATATAATTTGGTAAATACTAAGTTTTTGTGCATACTTTTATATGGTTATTTTTTTTAAACGAAACAAAATCTAATGTTTGGTGGTCATGGTCCATTCTAGCACTTTCTTTGGTTGTTACTAAATATCTTTTGTATCATTCTTTTGCATTTATTGCACCTATTTGTGTTTTAAGGAAGACCCTAATTCAGGTATCTATATATATAAAATCGAAAGGTCACTCACTCATCACGAAATCTCAGAAACTACATGTGCTAGGAATCTGAAATTTTGCATAGGACTTACTTATAGGACGTAGGTGCTCGCTAAGACGGGAATTTGCATATTCGACTTCTAAGGGGTTGTTTTTGGGGTTGAAAGTTTCTATGGAACTTCGTTACTACAAATGCTAGGAGTCTCAAATTTTGCATGGACGTCACTTATAGGACGTAGGTACTCATGGAGACAGAAATTAATAATAACGTAGTTCACGCAAGCGAAGCCGCGCGCGGGCCGCTAGTACTTTATAATAATAACAAGATCTAACTTACCGCGGGCCTAATAAATAAAATAAAAGCTCCATTTGACGTCGCAACGGGCAACACCGAACAAGTAACACAATCCACGCGACGTCGATATTGTGATATTCAATATAACATAAATGCTTTTAATGGCGGTAGCGAAGGTAAATTTAGGAGCGGGGCAACCCGACACCGCGCCGTAGTCGAGTCGACCTACGCTACGTACAGTTTACACTAGATATTATAAAGATACCTTTTTACATGGAAACTTTTGTAAGTTTAATTAGTTACGTTATTTGTAATATGAGATCTATATTTCAATATATATATATATATGGTTGTGTCGTAGCGGTATGACTATGAACGAGATGGTTATGTATACGAATTTCACTTAGGGGACCGAATTATTTTCATTTCATTGTCTCTGAATATGCAATATCTCGAACATTCAATGAAAATTGGGCGAATTTTTAAAGTGGGGGATGGAGTGTCTTAACACTAGTCTTACTTTCTTTCCCTCTGCCTAACCTGATGTGTGCGGGATACAGCGTGAAGCTGATTTGATTTAAACATATATATGGCGCGGCGTTCACTCTACATGAAACGTCTTAAAAATTGGAGGGATTTTGGCACTAGATTTACTCTGCCGACCGTGAAGCAAAAAAAATAAACGAATAATTGTATATGTGTGGCCAGTCCTGGAACATAGGCACAAGCGTGCTACACACGTAACGTACACAACTATACACGTGACAGATTGTTGGTTCGATTTCCACTCCAGGCAATTGAATATTTAATATTTTCTCATTTTCTCTTCATTTTCTCACTCTGGTAACGAGGCACAACACGACGTTGACTTCCGTCACTCAACACGCAATGCCCGACAAAATACATTTAAAGTAATTTGAATTGTAGCACTTAATATCCTTATGATGTTCTTAAATGTTTCCTTGAAACTACTTGATAGCTTTAACTAGGTACATGTGTATCACACGTGTTAATGTATAATATTTATTGCTCTCATGTGTTATATTTTTGCATAGTTCATTAGCTTCAAGCTGTATTCCGCACATACCAGGGTAACAAAGAGAATCTGAGAAACTTTTGTTAAGATTCTTCTCAATAAGACTCCTCCGTGCCCCCCTTTCCGGTGTATTCTAGAGGCATTGCGTTCCTAGAGAGAGAAGGAGAGTGGAAATCGAACCCACAACACAACTGCCGTCATCTGACATTTATCAAGGACTAACACATGCAAATAATGTAAGGTAGAACTCAGTAGGTAGTTAGGTATAAAACAAACAGCTGTACTAGAATGAGTGGGAAAGATGCAAACATATCGCGTGTCGATCAGCCGACCTGATAATTAGCCTAATGCCGTAAAACGATAGCCAACTAATGTGAAAACAAATACTGTGTTATAATTTACTATTTATTGAATATATAAGCATAGTTGACATTATTTATTTATGAGGATTTTCTAGTTGTCCCGCATAAGACAATGTAATGCAGAGGGAATCTAGTGTTAAGACACTCCGTTCTCCACTTGAGATTCGCCCAATTTTCAAGACGTTGAGTGGCAGAACTAAACCCCGCCTTTGTCTTGTTACAAGAATGAGGATATAAAAATTCACTCCTCCGGGTACCTCAACATTCATGAGTAAATGATAGATAAAACATAAATTACAGACTAATATTTTTTCATGAGACCATTTAGTGAGTCAGTCAGTCTGACTGTGAACGTGATGGCTGTGGGCTCGATTGAAAATAATGAAATAATTATATACTTTTTGCTTTAAGCTTTATTCTGCATATAGCAGGAAACAGAGAGAACCTGGGACCCTAGTTTTAAAATATTCCATTCTCATTAAGACATTTTCGTCTCCAAAATGAGAAACTGAAAGAAATATCCAATTAATTTCTTTCGGCACTTTTGAATAATGAATAAAGAGTAATGTCATTACACTTTTAATTTGAAGCTTTTTTTAAACGCATAAAAATGTTACATTGAAATATTTAATAATATTAGTATTTGACAGATTTTCAAAACATACGGATAACTTTCCTAAATCATATTCTTTATATATTGGCTAGCATAACTAAAAACTGTCAATAGCTCAATACATATATTAGTGAATGTGCACTAAAATATGTATTTATAACTTGATCGGCGTCGTCCAAATTCTATTTAAAGTAACCCCATAATACGCAACAAGTCCCACCGCGTTTCATTGCGTCTCAAATATCACTCAATTCTCATATTCATTATAATATAGCGTCATCTGCTGAAATATTTCGAATTGAATTACCCTAAAATTGAATATTATTTAAATGGCCCTTTTATTATAATTTAATGTAAAACATAAAGAGAAGCCAGTCCTGGTGCAGAGGCACAAGCGTGTAGCGCTTAGGGAAACGCGGCAGGTTGTAGGTTCAATTTCTACTTGAGAAATTGAAATGAAATACTACTTTCATTTCATTGCTTTGGTACCGAGGCAAAGCGCGTCGTTGACTTCCACTACTCAACACGCAATGTCTCCAAGATTTGGCTGAAAGTGGGGAATATTACACTAGGTTCCCTCTGCCTATCCTGCTCTCTGCGAGATATAGAGTGAAGCTGAAACATAAATTTAAAGAATACGTATATGTGGACCTATCTAAAAGTAATATGTTAATATCAAGATACAAAATAATTAAAATTGATCGAGTAATTCACTGTAACGAGTATTATATTGCAATATTCTTTTATTAAATATATACAAATTATGGATTAACACCGAATATACCAATATACTCCAAATCAAACTACGTGTCTAGTATCGGAACTTAACGTCGCACAGAATAAGCTGGGAAACTAAGACAATTCATTACCCCGAGACCCCAAGACAAAAACCCACAACCACTGTGTTTACAGTCAGTCGCTCAGTACCATATGGAATGGAAGATGGCCTTAAAGAAATCATATATGACAAAACCAAGTACAAATGAATCTATAAATAAAATGCTGAGTTAAAATTCATGATAAACTGTCTAATCTTGATCTTGAATCATTCTGATTTGGCAAGTAACGGTATTAGTAACTGGTTACATTAATTTGTATGGCGCATTATATCGATAACGCACGGGTAATTGCGGGATAGCCCCACTTTTTGACATAGCTTCCTAATATTTATTTTATATATGTAAATAATTTCTACGAACATTGCTAGCTCCTTTATGTTGAATTGTCTTTGTTTTTTGTTTTTTTAAATAAGCTTTCTTGTGGCAATTTCTTAATAACATGCCTTTTTTTATCCTCAAGCAGCCGTTCCCCACTTTTCCGCCTACTTTTCGAAACATTGCGAGTTGAGTGTAGAGTGTAGATCTTGCTTGATCTCGCTTTGTCTTGTTACCAGAGCAAGAAAATAAAAATAATACATTACCCTTAGTGAGAATCGAATCGATCCATCGTATTTGCATTCAGACGCTTTGCCGCTGCACTAGTACCGCCACAAATTCGACGCCAGCTAATACATCGTTCCATACAGATCTATTTGTATCCACTACAGACGAGCCTGTAAAACACATCTCCCATATCATCTCGCGTAACCATCCATCGATTCACATGCTCATTATAAACGTCTAGCGAAACAAAGCCGGTTTCCCGTTACCCTTCAACCAAGCACTGTTTTGGTCATGCGAGATGGCAACACTTTCCACTTGTTTTAGCTCGCTGTAGCTGTAGAACACCTTTGTAAAAGAACACTGAAACTGTATAGAAGTGACGCATTATGGGCGTCATTTACGTTTTGTAATATAATACTACGACGGAAGAACTATAATTTGTTTATAACTACTTTAAAGTTTTTGTTTATTATATATGCTATTGGTTGGTAATAAATAGGTTTATATTTGTAAGGATCTTATTTTTAAGGCGTCGGCCTGTAAGCGTGTCGTGTAAGCGCGACGGTTGTGGATTGTTGTTCCGCAATCGGCAGAAATTTTTTTTTGCTTCACTCTGTATCCCGCATGTAGCAGGGTAACCAGAGGGTGCTTCGTGTTCGTGAAGTCACTCTACTCACAGACACTCCTGTTTACTCCTAGCCGCATGGAGGTTTTATTTCTCTTATGATATGATTTTATAATAATCTGTAATTTTCATGACATTATTTCTTTTTTTAATTCCAAATAATATGTTTTATTTTCGTATAGACAAAAATAAACATAAGCAGAAAAAATAATTACCTGAGTACTTAAATAAATAAAATTATTATATTTCTTTAATTTAAGCTCTATCTCATATAGATTTAAAATTTGCCTTAAGATACATAATATCTATATACCTAAAACATTTCAAAAAATCTGTAACAATGGCTATAGTGATATCACGTAGCATCCCCAGTTTCACTGGAGTACAAAAGGCAACATCTATAATGTAACTAAATATAAATATTTCTTTGGAAGAAATTTGCAAGAATTTTCAGGGCAACTTTGAGGGCGGTCTGACTGTAAGGGCAACTATTGTGGATCCGTTTTCCACTCGAGAAAATGAATGATTTGCATTTCCTCACTCCAGTAATAACGTTCAAAGCGCGGCGTTGAATACCGCCACTCACCATGTAATCTCCGTGAAGCTGAGAAAAAAGTTATTTGAATACCAGATACATGTCATCTACGTCAGAATGCCGTCATCGTCATGTAAAACAAAAATCGCAAAGTCGTCATACATCTGGAATGTAATTAGTAAATATTGAAATGAAAAAACAAACAGTTCAATATAAAGGCGTGGTTAAGCCTCATTTGTTTATTTTCAATTTTAATTATTGACAGATTTAACTATGCTATTCTATCTTTTATAAGGATCTAATAAAAAAATTCTTATAAAATTAACTGAAAAACTTCCTACAACAGTGTCGATAAAACATTTTACATTATACAAATATAGTGTAGCTTGAACAAAATACAGCTTTTACATTCCTAGAATGTCATTTTAGTTGTCACGCGATCAAAATATTATAAAACTTTGTATGTAGCGTGAGTGACTGTTACCTAACTTAGAATTTGTAATATCTACCTAGTAGGAGTATAAAAAAATTCTCGAAAAAGTTTATAGGCTATATAACATCATTTTATTCGTGCGCACTATTCCTATGGTCCGAGTTACCTGGGTCATTTAGAATATATCATAACTCATACAAAACTCCTAATTATTTCCATTTGCCCCCGCCAGCGAAGCCGCATGTAAATACTAGTTTACATAATTAATATTCAATCCTCTGTTAAAACTGTAGAGCTACTCTTACATAAAATATTCGCACGGGTATCAGCATATTTGTTTTGCAGTTATATAATACGGCGCAGTCAAACGGTTAATAATGTTATTTGCCTTGCCCGTGCCATACGATACCTTCATGGAGTGCATCGTTTAAAACTTCAAGTTTCACTCATCTTTTTTTTTCTCAATCTCGTTATTTATTAACGTTATATAATCAATGTGTTTCTTTTACTTAATTGTATACGTAATAAAATACAAATTTATATTAATTTTATTTATTTAAAAAAATGCTAATTCGCTCTAATTGATGATTAAGAAAACTTTTTGTTTAATTTAATAATAATTTATGAAAAATTAGATGAAATTGCATAGGTATAAAATATGTCCAATTTAAATAAATGTACACTTCTTTGCCTCCGCGTATCACCCGCATATATTCGTAAAGGCAATTAAAAATTAGTGTTAAGAGACTTCATTCTCCACATTTCGTCCATCAAGGATGTCGAAATAACCTTCGCGTTATAAGAGTACAGAACAGCTAAGTAAGAAAAAAAATATATAAAATATATCCTTTTAAGCGCCACAAGTATATTTGTATGATACAAATGTACTCGTATAGTCGGTGTTTAATTACAATTAAAGAATGTTAGAGTCGAGTTACGTGGGGGTTATATGATAGCACACATCACATGTCGGTAGACTTTAAACGGCAAATTGATTTCACAGTATATGTTTATTATTATGCCATCCAACAAAGATTTTTTTAGACAACTTATAAAAGATGGAAAATAGCGAGATTTGCACACTTTGTAAGAT
The DNA here is from genome assembly GCF_056956725.1 of Heliconius melpomene rosina. Classification (NCBI taxonomy): domain Eukaryota; kingdom Metazoa; phylum Arthropoda; class Insecta; order Lepidoptera; family Nymphalidae; genus Heliconius; species Heliconius melpomene. The sequence goes on along the minus strand of NC_140406.1, from coordinate 9,152,654 downwards.
TTTTATACCTTTTCTTAAAAATTATTTCTCTTCCCTAAGTTTGAAATACACCCTTGAGCCGCTGTACCGTATGTTTTCGCACACAGTTTAGTTATTGTTCACTTTTACGCTTACTACTGAGCAGATTTAGATGAAACTTATTAGTTATACTTATAGTATATAACAAAACGACTAAGTAGAAGCGAAGCCGCGTTAGGGTCGTTAGGTTAACTAGAAAAATTGCAAACTAACATCGAATCAAACAAAAAAAAATAATTGGCACCAACAAAACGTATCGTATTTTCGAAAACGCGCCGCGTCCCGCCGCGTCGTCCCGCTCAGCTCGTGACGCAAATGTGGCGGTGTCCGATAGCGGGCTAGCTGAGACCGCCGTTAATTATGAGAGTGTCGTGTTCCCGACGGCGGGAAGGGAGAGACCTTTGTGGAAATATTACACGATCCTCTCGAATTAAATGCTGATCCATATTTCTTTAAAACATATTTCTAAGTTGATTTTGTGTTTTTTTTGTTATATTTTATTTTTTATGGGGAAAATGGGAACGGAGTGTGTTCATACTAGTTTCTGACATGCTGATGTGCGGAGAAAAGACGTAACGCTGCTGTTTAATTAAAGTGACGGATTTTGTTATTGAAGTTACTTTTTAAGGCCATTGTGGGCAGATGCATAATAAGCGACTGATTAATGAAATATTTAATATTGTAATTTCTAATTTCCCCCTTCTGATAAAAAGGCAAAGCACGGCGTTGACTGCCGCCACTCAACACGCAAAGCTTAGAAAATTTCATCGGCTCATCGGCGGAAAGTGGGGAATGATTCCTAGATTACCCTGCTTTGTGCGGGATACAACGTGAAGCTAAAAAAAATCGTTTTTCTTCAGATACTTACATATATTATATTTGTACTTCAGTTAGGAGGGCATCATAGCACAGTTACATTATGCTGTACGTATAAAACTAAATGATATAAATAAAATATTATCTATCCCTTTGCCTATTGATCAACTTTTTATTGAGGCCATTGTGGCGCAGGGGTAGCTACAGCCAGCCTAGGCAGAGCAAGAAAATGAAAACAATTCAATGCCCCTAGTAGGAATAAAACCGCCGCCGCGACGGCCTAAGGGCTATTATAAATTATTGTTTTTAATAAATTTCACAAAAGTGACGTAACAACGTTTTCCGATATTGGTCTCAACTAGACATTAATTATAAGATATCATGTTCCTGAAGACCTCAGTCAGTGGTAAAGCTAGAAGCGTTCTGATTCATATTTATTTCGGACACGGGAAGTGCTACGTTGGACGCGATATTTAGAGAGTTTGGCTTATATTATTTACCCACTAATTAACGTTTATGCTCTAGGAATAATTATTATTTAAAATTAGTTTTTTAAATAATAATTATGTTGATTGAAAATGTTTATATGTAAAAGTTTGAAAAAAAAAGTATTTTCGAAAAAAAACATGTATATTTTTTATGAGCCGTACATGCTAAACGCATACATTAAGCAGTAAACACATATCCATATGCTGCCAACTACTGATATGATGAGCCAGGTATCTTGAATCAAAATTATTATTTTGTTTCTTTAGCTTAAATTTGATATTACATTTTTTACATTTAACAACTCAAATCTGTGGTATGAATATACATATATTATTTTAATAAAAGAGTATAAGTACCTACAGAGTGTACACTCTAAACAACCCATTTTTGGTGTTTCACAAGAAACACTCGATCCCTATCGCGTTATATCTCGTGTAATGGAGAAGATTTTTAATTACAATAAACTGAGACGTACTCGTAGCAATTTCGATAGCATTTTAATTATCTCAGTAGCATGACATCGGACGCCGTCGTTAATTTTATTTTAGAGTAACCGGATTCCCGACATTGGCTACGCAAAATGTTTTTGTAAATTATTTTCTGCAAATTATTTGAATTTTTTATTTAAAAATAAAATGATTAAAAATTAATGATCTATTATTGACATCCGAAAGATAAACAAACATTTTCTACGAAAATGTTTCATTTTCTAACCTTTTCGTCTGTTCGGTCGTGTCTAAATATACCTACGAGACATAATAGGCTGACATAATAAAATGAGTTACCACAGACTCCAAAGAGTGCAATATAGGTTTTTTAATTAAAAAATACAAGAAATTATAATTGTAAAATTTATTTAATGTGATGTAATTACAGAGAAATAAGTGATTTATCTCTAGATTCTCTTTCTCAATCGCATGAGAAGTTTATTAAAATCGTTCATTATAACGATAGCGCTCATTTTGATCGTTCGTAGTTCGCCATTATCAAAGAAACTTAAATAATATATATTTTTAAAGCATACTAATAATAAATAAACAAAAAAAAACAATGTGCATATAAAATATAAGCTACCTGTTAAACTGGCGGTGATATCAGAAGGCCTCATATCGTAACACGATACTTCTTAATCGATACAAAATGTCACCGCCCGGTGTTGTCTTACCTTTCTTCATCCCAGCACCGTACGATGACACATACAAATTACTGAACGTTTTATTGCAATATTTGTTTCCAGTGGACATTGAAGTAATGGACGTTTTTAGGTTTGGATTTTTTTATCTTAAAGGACATAGCGTTTATAAGAGTTTATATAAAAAAAGTGGTCAAGCGAGAGTCGGGCCTCGTATGCTTAGGGTTCCTCACCAGTTTCAAGATTGTAGATTAATGTGAAAAATATATAAATGTTGACAAGCTTAAGTTAGGCACATTTGTAATATTTTTTCTTAGAGAAACACTGTACATGCAATGTTAGCAATTTACTGTAAGCAAGTTTTAAATATACGGAGCCTGAAAATTTCATTAGGTTCTTTCAGTTTTCTCCTATTTTAAATTCTATTCTACAAACGTTTATTAAATCTATCTTAGAGTCATCGCTCTTTTTCCAACTTTTTCCAACAACAGCAGGGTAGGCAGAACGACCTTGTCGTTTTTACACGTAGTCGTTATGCATTGCCCAATTTTTGAGATATTGGCTATTAAGTGGCTAACCGGAGTGAGGAAATGAGAATAATTCATTACTTCGAGTGGGAAGGGAACCCACAACCGTGGAATTTACAGGCGGACGTTTTATCGCTGCCTCACGGCTACCTTTATCCTCAATCGACGGATTTATAATTATTTAAAATCCAATAAAAATACATTTCTTGGGATAAAACTGATCCAAAGATCTATCAAAAGGATATTTTCAATATAATAACAAAAGATATAGATAGAGCTTCTGGTTTAAAAAAAAACCAGGTCATGTAACAAGATGCCGTCACCGGTAACCCGACACCGCGCTAAAAGCGACGACTCGCGTTACCTGCAAAGGGTTTGTGACTAATGCTCAACTTGAGTCTTGACCAGTGGGAAAAAGTTGGTTTTCTGTTATCGAAAATATTTTTTTCTTTTGTTAGCTTTTTTAGCTTCACGTTGAATCCCAGGGCGGCGTAGGCGAAAGGAACCTGGGAACCTTGTGTTAAGGCTCTTTCCCCGTAAAGACACTTCCGTTACTCACTTTTAGCCGAATTATATCCGTTTGTGCGCTATCTGAGGTATTTTGAAGTCGATCATTATTGTTTTTATTTTATTTAGGCAGCAATAAAGAAATGCAGTGTCTATTAGGTTCTGTCTGCATTGGTATGTGTGGTTTTATTAAAGCAATCCCAAGAACAATATTCTTTATTACATTTTCCAAGAATTTAATTTTAAAAACTTATTTTAAAATATATATTGTCACTTATAAATCAGCAAGACTAAACGTTTCGAATTCAACATAAGCTTGATATTTAAGTCTTTAAGCCGGCGCGGCGTCTCACGTTACTTGTAGGGTTAAGGTACGTACGAGTGTAACGTATGAATTATATCGCGTCTGCAATTTGAGAAGTGAATAGTGGCAATACTAGTTTAACTTCTCTATTATAAATTTATGTGGATTTTTTTAAATGGAAAAAAAGTATCAAATTTTTATTGTTGTTATTCGATTTTGTGATATCATCACCGTTAGTTGCTCCTCTATGTCCAAGTTGTTGACAATAAAAATAATAATAATAAAAAAAAAATAAACATTGTAAATTTGGAAGGTGCATAATACATCTAAGATTGAGGCCGAGGCCGGCACAATGTGTGACCATAAACGCGATGGTAGTGGATACGATTCTCAGTTAAAGAAATTAATTATTATCATTCGCTCTGGCAGGAAGACATAGTGTGGAAATTTTTTACGACATATAATAGAACCGGAAATATTTCTATTTCTAATATTTGCCCTTTACCTTAAGTGGAAAATGACATGAAAACGTCAATATTATGTTTAATGATTCATTCATTCAGTTCAATCTTCACGTTTTGCATTTGTTCCTCATTTGGCAGGCAAAGAAACCTTAGTTGGAAGTTAGCACTCCGTTCCACTCCTCCATACATTGCTAGTTAAGTGGCGCAAATAAACGCCGCACTTTAAAAGAAAGATAAAAATGTATAATATTTAAAAGATATTATCTATATATATAAAAGGACTTGTCCTCACTGACTGAGGTAAGACGCACGCGCAGCCGTAACCGCTGATGATAGAAACGTGGAATTTGGACAGATGTTTACTTTCGTAATCTGGACATCCACTAAGAAGGGATTTTAAAAAATTTTAACCCTAAAAGGATGAAATAGGGGTTGTAAGTTTGTATGGAAAAAAATTTAAATCGGCACCGATATTTATAAAAATTTAAATACAGGCTCTTAAAAATATTTCATTGAACATGTGTTTCGTGGTTTCTTAGAATTCATCCCTAGGGGTGCAAATAAGCGGGCGAAGCTGCGCGCGCCCACTAGTATTATATATTCAAAATTGAATACTAACAGTAAAATAACATTCGGAATATGTTCGCGTGGAGTCAAGTTTCGGTAACTTAATACCGGGTTTTTTCGATGCCACACGATACGTAAATATAAAAGAATATTTATAACCTATGCTTTTTATGTGATTTTACAAATGAAAGGAGAGGTCAAGGAGATGCTTATGTTCCATACATTCCATAGTCCGTGGGTACTTTATCTCACAGTACCAACTTCATTCGTAATCGTAGTTATTTTATTAAGCCATTTTGGGCTAACTAAAATATCTTTAATCTCTACTCTATTTATTCAAGTAATTAAAAAAAACTGACATTGATTATCTGTCAATTATCTAGGGGCATTACGTGCACGATTAAAAATCGTGAATAATGTCCATTTTTGACAAACTTTATAAGCTTATAAGATTCGATTAACTATTATTTTTCGTTGTTCACAATATTATAAAATGTTTGAATTAAAGACTTTGACTCTATGTTAATTAAAAGACTAAATGTATATATTTTTAACCGACTTCAAAAATAAGGAGTTTAACAATTCGACTGTATATTTTTCTGTATGTAGGTAATGTACATTGATAGCTAAAATAAAAAAAAATTGCTACATATAATATCAATAATTTCGTTACTTGCACTTTAATTTTATATTTTCTGTTAAAATATTATTTTCATTTATTTCGCTTTATGTTTAATCTTTTGCATATACTTAGTTATAGTTTTGAAATCGGTAATAATTATCATTTTCGACAAATAAAATAATACGATTATACCAAAAAATAACCATTTCACATTTAATAAGTAGTTTAGTAATTATTTAATGTAATTTTCTAATAATTTAGATAACAATAATTATTAACGAACACGAACAAACACGAGAGCGGGTGCGAGTGACACACGATCGCTGAAACCGACACCGGCAACGCGATGCCTCTGCTGTGTACATCATTGTATCAAAGACTAGCCAAGTAGAGTGAACTCTTTAATACCTATTTCTATTAATATGGATGATTGCTTACAACGCAGTGGGTTATCACTATGAATGTAGATACGATGAAGATTCTCTCTGTCAAACGGGTGCGATTTCTTTAAAAATAAGGATAAGGTTAAATTTAAGCAACAAACTTATTTAGATTTCAATTAATTTTTTGCAATCAATGAATGAAACAATGATGAATAATTGTCCAGAAATGACTAAAAATATTTAGGTGCCTATATTCATTATTTATTCGTTAATAGAAAGTTATGAACAGAGTGACTCAACACAATTTCTGTATTTTCTCTTTCTCTCTCTCTCTACCTCTTCATATACTTGTAGATAAAACCATCAAAAGACGCATCTAATTTAAACATAATCTAAGGCAGGGGGTGAATAAACACCACCAGGCGTAAGAGGCGTGCGTGGTGTCGAGTAACCGCTAGCTGTTGCACTAATTTGTGTCTTATTACATATTAATAAGATTCGTTTTATATAAAATTATTGAGGGTGAGATAGATTGATGTATACTCTATAGTTTGAATTTCAGAATGTTATAGTTGAAGGATTATTTACTGCTATTTTATATTATACAAGAAACTGAAGGAAGATATCTAATTATTTGTTGTTAACTTTAAAATAATAACGAATTTGAGCTATATAGATGTGGCACAAGCGTTAGACTATAAACGTGATAGGTTATGGGTTCGATTCCCTGTCGAGGAAATGAAAATTTAATATTTTTGTTTCTTCGTTCTCGTAAAGGCAAAGCGCGGGGTTAAGTTCCGCCCTTTAACACTGTTTAATATGTTACCAACTTCAAGTTAAAGTAATTTTGTCATAAGTATTAGCATTATATATTTTTTCACCCATGACCATGACATTTGATACGAAACCATCAGTATCGATTACAATGATCGTGTGTCCCCTAACCTGTGCTCATGTTAACATATAGCCTTTAATTAATAATCAATTTGATTGTAAGATTATACAATGACTTTTATAGTTGCAATACAATAAATAAAATACCTAAAAGTGATTTTTTTTATGCTTGCTTAACTATGCTTTACTACTTAATAGAAATTGTACGAGAGTAGAACGCAAAAATAAACGAATAATATAATGATATTTTAATCCCAGCGTTAAGTTCCGCCACGCAACAAGCAATATTTCGAAAATTCTATGGAAATTACAGTAGGTACGTAGACTTAACATTAGGTTCACTATGCATACCCTGATCAAAATGATAATATGAGTAGATTTTCTTTTTCCCATATAAGTATGTCCCATATTTCACGGGGCAAGCAGAGATAATTTAGAGTTAGGATATTGTGTTTTCGTCAATTTTGAAAATATTGTATTTATATCCGCGGAACCTAACGCCGCGGGCCGCACTGTTTATCCACGTATTCAAATAAAGTTCGTAAAGTATTGTGAGTATCACGAAAGTTATCATACTTAAATCACATTATATATCGCGCGACCATCAAGTGACCTTGGCCCACCGCGCGGACGCATCCGATGCAGTCACCGATGTTATAGGCTTCAGAACTTAAAAGTATTTAGATAATTGAAGATTATATTTTTTAAATGCAAAATAATAATAACTATCTATCTAGGCACTCGTAGCGCAGCGACACAGCGACTGATTATAAACGCGAAAGTTGTGGGTTCAATGTATACTCGGGTGAAGAAATTATATTTATTTTCACGCCTTGGTAACGAGCAACAGGCAATGTCTCAAAAATTGGTTAGGAAATTTGGAAACGAAGTTTCTTTATAGAGTTCGATTTATGCGGAGAAAAGCGTGAAGCTGATGGATAATATTGAAAAAATTAAAAATAATCAATGCAATACATATAGCTACGCTACCGTTTAAAGTTTAGGTCACGACGAGATTTTATAACCGTTTCTTAACAACAATAAGTATAGAGACAGTGTGTTATGTGGCGGAACTGAACGCCGCGGGGAAAAGAAAATATTTGGAAATCGCCACATACATATAAGAATATCTAAATCTATCACACATAAGTAATTATATCACTTCTAATACACTCGTCTAAAATGTAGAGTATGCGGAAAACTATATTTAAATTCAATGTTGCATATATACGAGTATATTTGATAATTTCAACAGATTAGCAACACTTACATCTGCCCTTTGCGACGCGAGGCCGTGAAATTTAATAGCTGACATCAATTCAGATGTTTCCGCGATCGTCTTGTCACAAGCTTATGTTTATTTGTTTGTTTTTACTTCTTTGGAATATTTCTAATTTTATTATAGTTTTTTTTTGTTAGATGTGTTTAAATGCATGTAATAGTTATGGATTTATATCCTACTTTTGATATCCAAATTCGTAATTTAAAGTATCATTTTTTTTTAATTTCAAATTCATTAATGTAATCTAAATTTAATAATTTTAAGACATTTTAAAGCGTTAAATATAATTTGTTAAATTATTGGTTTATTAATTTGTTAAGTTACAGTATGCATTAGGCGAAAAAGAGAGCGAGATTTTTATTAATTTAAAACACCACATCAATATAAAATGTCACTGCTGTACCTATGGTTTATTAAGAACGTAGAGAAAAAAAAGTACAGTAAGTAAAGTAAGTAAAGTACGACAAAAATAAGTTTAATTTCTTTTTCTGTTTTCCAATACTATAAAAAGGACTCTACTCTACTCTACCTAAATACCGTGTAATATAAAGCTATAGGTACACTATCGTTTACTCGCAAGTATTTATATCTAAAACGATGCAAGGTTTCCATATTGCGTGTTTTCACCGAAATTTCCTACTCCATTTCGAATTCGATATGTTAAACAGTAGTTTAGGAAATTCGCGAAAGACCAATACCTGCATTTACATTTAGATAGACAACAATGTCTTACAGCATAGTACATATTATAATGTATGAAAATCATGTAACTCATCGTGTTGCCACTAAAATAATATTTATTTTATGTCATTTTAGAATTTTATATAGGCTAAAATTTATTTTATTATTTTATTTATAAAATTTACTGAGAGAACCTAATGTTACGTTGTCTAATGAAATAAGAACATTTATAATATAATTTATACTATAAATGAATTTAGAGTCGTGGATATCAAATCATAACATTCATATTTAATATGTAAATCTCAACTGTGATCACATTTAAATAAAAAAATATTGTAGATTAGAATTTATTTCTACAATTTTTTAGCTTGACGTTATATATCTTATACGTGACGGGTGACAGGGGAAACCTAGTATTAAGACACTTCATATATATTTTATTAGATTTGTTACTTTTATATTAATACTAGCGGCCCGCTCGCGGTTACACCCGCGTGAACTATGTTATTATTAATTTCTGTCTCCATGACTACGTCCTAGTAACGTCTATGCAAAATTTGAGACTCCTAGCATTTGTAGTAACGAACTTTCATACAAACTTTCGACCCCAAAAACAACACCTTAGAAGTCGAATATTACAAATTCCCGTCTTAGCGAGCAACTATGTCCTATAAGTAACTCCTATGCAAAATTTGAGATTGCTAGCACTTGTAGTTTCTGAGATTTCGTGATGAGTGACCTTTCGATTTTATATATATACAGTGGGTAAAAAAAGTATTTGCACACTCTAATTTTTTGATGTTACATCTACAAGAAAACAGAATGCTTTTAGTTAATTATTGTATTTAATAGCTTAATCTATATATATTTCGAATTGGTTAATAAAATTTCTCAGAAAATAGAAATTAGAGAATGAGACGGTATAAACACATATTTTAAAGTCAAATAAGTATTTGCACACCAACCAGCTTGTACGTATTTTGTAAAAAAAATCAATAATAAATGAAAGAAAAGACACTTAATATTTTGTGTGCATTCCATTAGCATCAATGATGACTTGCAATCTCCTTGGCATCGATTCCAATAATTTGGACGTTGTTTAAATCGAGATTTGAGCCCATTTCTACACCAAAGCACCCTTCAAATCATTTTTATTTAAAATTTTCATTTTCCTCAAATTTTAATTCAGCAGATGCCATGAATTTTCAATTGGGTGAATGTCTGGCGATTATGGCGGAGTTTTCAGCATTCTACGGACATTGTACATCACCCATTCCTTAGGTTTTCATAGCTGTATGCTTAGGATCATTGTCCTACTGAAAGTAATATGTCTCACTTACGCCTAATTTCGATGCGCTGCAAGACAAAATATCGCGCAACACTTTACCGTAATCTACTGCTTTCATTATTCCTTCGATAAAAGCCAAGTTTCCCACACCATTTTCTGTCATGCAGCCTCAAACCATCACAAGACCACCGCCGTGTTTGACTGTACTATGCACATGTTTCGCCTGCAGTTCAGTATTTGGCTTGCGCCACACAAATGTTTGTCTGTCCGTTCCAAAAAGATAAAATTTGCTTTCGTCCGAAAAAAATAAAATTGTACCAAAATTCTAAAGGGGTATTTAAGTATTCTTTCGCGAAAGTTAGTCTTTTTGCTATATTGGCCTCACTTATGAAAGAATTTTTCCTCGCTGTTCTGCTACGAAGACCACCATTACCCAGTACGTTTCTTACAGTTTGGGCACAGGCAACCTTACCTGAACTTGACGCGATATCATTTGCTAAGCTTTGAGCGCTTGTAAATGGTTTATTTTGTACCGATTTTAAAATTTGTCGCCCTTCTCTCGTACTGAGCTTCTTCGGAAGAACGGACCTTTCCTTATTTTCAACACAACCCATTTCTTCTCGGTTTTTTATAATTTACTACACAGTCGAGTAATTTAACTTTAAATTTGACCCGATTTGGCGATATTTTCAACCTTCATTACGGAGTAAAATAATTTCTCCACGCGTCGATAACGACAGTTCAAATTCTTTCGGCATGTTGGCTTCAAGATTTTTTCTGAACACTAAACAAATGTCTTGTTATTAGAATACGTTTCCCGATGTTCACATGTATACATACAATGTTCACATTTTACCTAAAGTGACAAAATGTCGCGGGAATAACATTGTATCTAGGGAATGGTTGGTGTGCAAATACTTATTTGACTTTAAAAAAGGTGTTTTTACCATCTAATTTTTTTATTTCTGTTTTCTAAGAATTTTTAATAATCAATTCTAAATATATATAGATTAAGCTATTAAATACAATAATTAACTGAAATCATTCTGTGTTTTTCTAGGTGTAACTTCAAAAAAATTAGGTGTGCAAATACTTTTTTTACCCACTGTAGGTACCTCAAATTACTTTAAATTTATAAATAAGTAAAAAATGCTTGATATATAACAATAAAATTTAAGCAGAAAGCGCAGTAACTAAAAGCTCAATACAAGGCCGCAGATTCAATATCACTTGCACGTTATATTTTTTTTTATACTCTGTATAAGGTGTTTATTAAACGTTTTGATATCGAGTAGTTATGGTAATAAAATGTTGCCTTAAAAATTATTAATCTGTTTGTTTCTCAATAACAATGTACATTATATTAAAAACAAGGTAATTATAATATATATTTTTCTTTAATAACGTTGAGAAAAGAAGACTGTATTTGCCAATCTTACAAACAATAAGATGCGAACATAAAAACTAAGGAGTCAGTTTTAAAAAATATTAAAAAAAAATGAATTTTATTGTATAAAAATAAAACAAAATAATTTAATCTAATACCATGTAAAATAATGTAATACTGAGATAGCTCAGAAACACAAAAATAAATATGCCATTACGCTAACAATTTGGGGCGCTAGACGCGTAAATATATAAATTAAATCGACCTCAAACTTTCTTACGAATTGCGTCCCGTGACATCACTAGCGTGGTCACCGGTCATTGACATGTCAAATTATTTTCGAGCCAAAAGACAGAGTAGGATAGTATTTATTATGTATAACATATAATATATATTAAGTATTAAACATAATTATATGAAAACAATAAATGGTGGCGTCTGCTTGCGGCCGTCCCAGGTCTCGAGTTACGAGTCGAGTTCGAGCAAAGGCTCGGCTAAAATTACTCCCTACACACACGGACATAAATACACACAGCACGCACACAACCAAAGCTTATATCTATTATCAAAACATCCAACGACTCCGGTTACAGCGATCTGAGCGTATCGCATTTCACACTTTAATGGCTGGAAAAGGCCTCGAAAACGCGATATTACACGCATTTTATTGTAACGCAAAATGTAATTAATATTGTAATTGTATACTTTATAATTTATTCGTGAGCTTTCGTTGCGTTTAACCCTCGGATCGGATTTATAAACGTGAAACGACGTGTCGTTTTACACGAGATGAAAACGGCCGCTTGCCAAGCTCACCACGACTGGGTGATGTAAATACCGCCAAAATATTGTTACTACGTAATTTCTATCAATATTTTACCTTTATTTCTTCTTCGTTCTCCTTTTTCACTTTCGGTTTTGGCGACGGAGAGTTCGAACTTTTGTCCATTTTTGTTAATAAAGTTCACTATAGCACTGTACAAACGCATATATTATGAAAATAAAGTTATTAAGTTTTACAATCGTAACGTAAGTTTCACGTTATCGTAAACATTTACGGGAAACGTAATTACGTATTACCCGCGCGGCGTCCGTAACGCGACTGAGCGTAAGTTCTTTTCACTGAAAGCTAGACAAAGCTCTTTCCCGCGCTCGCCGAATGGGCGGGGCTTTCAAGCTCTGGGCGGTTAGGTGAGCTTACGAAATTGTAATTTGTAAATTATATGTATAGGTAATGCAGTGGGTATATGTTTCATTTACCTTTTACTTTTATTTAATTTAATTCAGTTTTTTTTTCGTTAAGTATAAATTGAATTATAAATACAATATTAAAGATATTATAATATTTTTGGTGTAGTATATATTTGTTTATATTTTTATATAAATATGCCTAAAATATAAATTACAAATATTATTCATTTAAAGGTAAATTCTGTTTTTTTATCCATACATCTCTAATAGACGAAACAGAATGGTGAATGAGGAGGACTTTTTCGGTCTCCACTTTCTACTAATGCTACAGAATTGTAGCGGAACCCATTGTCCGAATGCAAAATAGTATAACCAAATCGGATTTTTATTTTATTTTTAATATCGTTGTGTTACTGAGTCCAGAAAAGGTATGATAAAATTTTAATTGATCAAAAAATAATGATATACATTTTTTTATGCTTGTCACAAGTAGATCAATGTTTTAAAAAGCCCAAGATCCCTTGGCCTTTATATGTTTTCTAAAAAAAGTATTAGTATTAGTATTCTAGCCCCAAACATTGTCAAACAAATGACATACATATTGTACGTTGTTCAGCTTCACAATGTATCACGCAAATTAGGCAAGAGAACACGCACCGATAAATGTTCGAGACATTGCCTGTTGAGTGACGGAACTCAACGCCGTATTTGTGTTGTCATCGGAGCCCGGAAATGAACATAATTCTTTCCCCCGAGCGGTGATTGAACGCACATCATTCGTCATTACAATGATTACATAAAAGTGGCTTTTAATAAGGAAAACAGATTTTGCTTAAAATTTACCATAAATATTGTTACGTATATTAAATTATTATAACAACTAACTCTAATGTGTTTGACATTTATAGGTGTGACCTGCAAATAACAGGGTAGACAGGAAGAACCTAGTGTTAAGGTACTCCAATTCCGACACAACCAACCGTCATGTACACCTACAGTCAGACGCGCCACAGCGCCACAACGGCAGATTAAAGTTTTAACTTTGAATTGTGTTTTACTCTAAGCTATATCATGCTCTTCAAAGATCCCGTACGTTGGAAAAAATTGATACAAATGTACAGTGTAGGTATATCATATTCTCTTCATTCCTCTCGACACTGCTAAAGCCAAGAAAATAATACCATAGTTAGTTACATCGAAATTGTTACTTAACTAAATAATTTATTATGATTTACGGCAGGACTTCCGCAATGAACTATAAATTATACTTATTTCTTCTATTTCTTTTAGAACTCTAGACATACTCTTATTAAAAGTGCATTTTTGATGCAGTTGCATGAAAGGTGCGCGATAAAAGTCTAGTGCGAAATAGAAATCCACATCAGTAATTAAAATCACTAATTATTTATGTTATTTTACGAAATTTAACACGGTGACTGCTTAAATATTAAGCTAAAAACAGTAGAAACTTAATTGCAATTTTTTATAATTTATTGTATGTATGGTGGTAACACAACATAATTCCAAACAGCTGATTTGATTGTCAAAAGTCAAAATAAATGGCTGTCATAAATCACAGTACCTATAGCTGTTATCGTTATATAAAAACTATAAAATACAAAAGTATTGTTTGTAAGTAGTAATATGATATAAGTGTACTATATTTATTATTAAAATGATCTAATAGAACTTATACCGAATAATACTGAAGTAACCTCAAAAAGGAAATGGCCTCTAAATTACCCAAGGCAACTCTAAATTTAAAACAGGTAAATTTCCATTTTATTTATAAAAAAGTCTGTGGGTAATGTTAAAATATTTATATACAAAATTATCTTTTTCATTAATATTTTTTTTACCTTCATGCTGTATCTGCAGGATACAGAGTAGCAGGCAACCATTATTTAATAAAGATAATTCCGTTCCCCACTTTCCGTCGAATTCTGGAGGCATTGCTTGTTGTGTGGGAGAACTCAACGCCGGACTTTCCCTCATTACCAGAGCGAAGAAATGAAAATATTAATTATTTCATTTCCTTGAGTGGGAATCACAACAATAATGGAAAAAATATTATTGTCTATTTTTCAGTTCCTTTTACGTCAAGAAGTTTTGAAATTATACCGTGATATATTTAGAACAATAAGGAAAGTACCAGATGATAGAACTCGAATGGAATTAAAAGAATGGGCCCGAGCAGATTTCATAAACAATAAACGTTATACTGACGAAACAACTATTAAGGCTATGTTACACTATGGGAGGAAATCTTTGAAAGATTTGCAAAGATCTCTTGCATTAAGTGATAGCTAGTGACCTTAAAATAAATGTATATACATGTTTTTTCAAATCACTTGTAAATGTTTTTTATTAATATTTTGTACATATTATGTAAAATTTAAATGTAGATATAAATTATTAAAAAGTTGATTTGGTTGCTTTTTTTTGTGTTTTTCAACTTTACAGTATATGCCAGGTGGCAGAAAAAAAACCTAAACCCTAGACACTGAGTATTCCGCTTTCAGTCTTAATTAGATATACATA
Organism: Heliconius melpomene rosina; assembly: GCF_056956725.1. Taxonomy (NCBI): domain Eukaryota; kingdom Metazoa; phylum Arthropoda; class Insecta; order Lepidoptera; family Nymphalidae; genus Heliconius; species Heliconius melpomene. Next base: position 9,137,558 of record NC_140406.1, on the reverse strand, counting down.
ATTATAGTGTGTGGAGTTCACTCTATTTATTTACACCACAAATTTTTTTAAATTTTAATTCATATAAAAATAAACACAAAACGACTATATAAATCATGATTTATTATAAAAATGTCCTACACTTTTAAAACAACGTAGAGTAGTTTATATACAAAAACAAACTTTAATTTATAAATAATATAATGTTTTATAACATCATATAAATTGCTAATCACTGTAATACATATAAAAAGACAGCTCATTTCAAGGTATAATTACTTTGTGCTTCATAAAGCCCATGAAATAGATGATTTTGTATTTAAAACTAACATAAGTAACAAATTAATTTTATGATTAACTTGAATAAAAAATTTAATAACTATCAACAAAAATTGCTTTATAAAACAAATAAACTAAAATTGGTACAGTAATACCTGTACCCACTACTACAGTGAATACTGTAAAAAAAGTTATAAAGTCACCATTTTTGTTAAAATATTTTGCTAACCACTGTATCATATTTCGTGAAATATGATGACCGTCAGTACCATAGCAGGGTAAAACATTTAAAAACCCTATGCCCATGGAAAATATAAATATATATCTAAGCAGTTTCTCAAATTGTGATGGTGAGAAAAATGATATAACTGCACTTCTAGGGAAATATTGATCTACAAATACTGTTTTATGTATGTCATATGGCAAACCTAAATAGAGTACTGCATTATTATCCTTTCTTTCGATTATTATTAAATATGTTTGATTGTTAAGTGATGGCTTCAAACAGTGCATATTTCTAGGACAAGTGTGACCATTTTGTTCTGTACATTTGATTAACTTGTTTTTTACCATATCTCTAGGTTTCAAGCATGAGTATTGTCCAGGTAATGCTGAATCAATAACATTCTTAGGCTCAATGTATTCAAAGCAAAAGCTATATAAGTCATCTTTACGACAACACTCCACGACATCATTCTCTTTGACAGTCTCCATCATAATTTCATCATTTTGTGCAATATATTCTGCACTGGTACAAATACCAAATCTATCATGAGCCACATGTAGGCAATATGACCAATCATTACCATTTTTGACTGTGCAATCATTTATGGACATTATAACATCATTATCTTCGAGTCCTCTAGCATGTCTTAATGGTGAATCGTCAGTAAAACCTGTTACTCTCACTCCAATATCAGTTCTATAAGCCAGACTAAATAAAATTGGAGCCGAGAAAAATAGTAGTAATGCTAAAAATGCTAGAGCAACATTGTGCCAGACTCCAGCACAGTAAATTTTCAGTCTTTTTGATATGCCTAGGCTGTTTAAATGTTCGGTGTTAAGTTCTACAAAAGCTATAGGTATTATAGTAAATACATAAACTCCCACTGCGATTAATTGAACATCTTCTTGTGCTGCTGCAGCTGCATGTCCAAGCTCATGGAAAATAGAACTAAGTCCTATAGCAAGAAAGTAAAACCAAAAGTCTGATGCTGGAATATTTACACCTGGTAGCATAGCTTTTACTTCTGGCACACTATTTAGCTGAATAGATTCATGGAAATGTTCAAATATGAATGACAAGAGAGTCCATAAAGCAAATGGAAGAAATATTCCAATAGTAAATAGATATCCGAAGTTAAACCACTTGCGAAGAATTCGGGTGAAGTTCTTGCTCCATCTGTATATAAATCTATTGAATGCATTTGTTGTCCAGGAAAAATTAAAAATCCCAACTTTTAGTCCAGTTCCTTCTAAGAATGCGTAGTACGGATAGTGCATACAACTCTGTAAACAAAAAAAATTTGGTGTATTCATGTTTTTAACTGCATACTCGTGTGCAAAAATGCAAAACATTATACCTACCTTAAAAAATGCATCAAAAAACCAAATTACAACATAAAATGTTAAAACAAACGTGCAAAGTATGGCAAATGACATTTTGCTGATTATTATTTATAAATATATCATCTTATAATCACATTTCAATTAATATATTTAAGATTGGTACCGGCATTAAACTCACATTATCGATTTATTGTGAATAGAAGCAATACGACATTGCAAGTATACTTATATATTATGCTCCTTATTTCTATAATAATAAGACTTTTTAATCCACAACATAATATTGAAGTAACTTGACGTTTACTGTCATATTCCGAGTCCGACTAGATAACGTAACAACTAAAAATCATACAGCCTAAGTAATTAGTTAATTTGAGGTTTTCATCTACGTTTTTTCAATATGAAAGAGGAAATAGGTAATTACAAACATTTGATATGAAACAAAAAATATTTACATAATTACATTTTGATATGCCCTTACATTAAATATGTTAAACGAAACGTAGGTAGTCAATCAATGGCTATATTAACATTGCTGTTTTCGATATGTCAAATGTCAAATCACTTTTGACGGACGGACGCGTAACAGCGAGTGTGTAAATTCGAAATATTTATTTTGTTGCATTTTATCATGTAAGTGATGAGTTGTAACGAAAATGAAAGTGGCCCCTTTGTCGTATTCTTCTTACCGGCGGTTGTTGGCTGCCTGACCATACTCTTGGCCCGACGCTGGTCTAACTCTCAAGTTAGCAATACTTCATCCACTGCCTTTTCGAGGCGGAGGAAAATTATAAAAGACCCGCTTGTTAAACGTCCCTTACCCCCAATTGCTTGCAAAATGGTAGCTCCTGGATCAAAGAAATCATCTGGAGCGACCAAAAAGGTAGGATATTTCAGCCTGTCTGTAAATTCCATTTTAAAACACTAAAATATGTTAAAGTAAACATGTAAAATATATAAATTTACTGACAATTCTATTATATTTAATAAATAATTATTTGTTGTTTTTCATTTTGTATTTTCTATAATTTCTAGGGAGTACCCCCACCATTATTGGATGAAGATATAAACGGTAAGAGAACCAGACCACGGCTCTCTCCTACGAGCAATCCAGGTGACTCTAAACTATCTGATAGTCCAATGCCTCCAAAACACATTCCATTCCCATACATCCCTAGGGATGGAGAATTGTTATTTGAAATTATGTCATTTGTATTCCTACTTGTGGCTATGGGATCACAGTTCTTAAATTTGTACAGGACAATGTGGTGGCTACCACATTCTTATACAACACAGGCAATGGTAATTATATAAATTATTAATTTTAAAATTTAATAAGTTTTTTGTTTTTTTTACTCTGCTTCACAATGCTTTGAAATTGTGGAAAAAGTATATATACAGGTGGAAGCATCTGCATTCCTTTTACGGGAGCAGCATATAGGGAAATTATTCAAACCCATACCTAAAAAAATAATTAAGATAAGGCAACAGTTTAGACATAGGATTTTTTTTCCATACTGTATTAAGTGTGACACAATTACGAATATGGTACATATAAGGTTTCAACAAATTATGATTTCCTTGATTTTTCGAAATCCCCTAAAATTGCCTGTAAGATTTAATATAAAAAATGTTTATATTTCCTTATGTATGAATAATATTTCAAATTAATATTTTTTTCAGAACTTTCACCTGATTGACCCACACCTAGTGGCATTTATAGTGACAATGATCAGTAGAAGGCTACTTCTGTGTGTAGCTATGACTATACTTGGTTTTATATTGCCTCCTAAACTGATGCCTCATGCTGCTGTTGCAGCTAGGTATGTTATTTAAATGTTTATTACATTTTAACCTTACTGACAACAGGGGAGTTTTGTAAGTTGTTTGTTTATTTTTGGAAGTTTTTTGTATTGGTTTTCAATTATTGATTATTTGTGTTATTATTAATTATTTGATGGTTATAGGTTCAGTTTCTACTTGAGGCAATGAGTTATTTACCAGTTCCAATCAGACAAAGCTTGGCAAAGAGATCTGTTACTTCACATGTAGTGTCTTAAATTCAGACAGAAGGTGGAGAAAGGAGTGTCCTAACACTTAGTTCTCTCTGCCTATATTGCTTTATATGGGATAAAATAAGAAGCTAAAAATATTTATTTTTTATTTGGGTCCATTGTCACTCAGTGAGAGACCATCTGACTGTAAATGCAATTCAACGAACTGTGTCTTAAATTAGGTCAGGGAGCTAAAAAACATATATTTCCTTTTATATTCTATACATTCTGTATTATCTTTGTAATAAATTACTTCTTAATGGACTTATGTTGACAAAATGTAATTTATAACAAAAAAATAATGATGTTTGTTATTTAAATATAGTTTATCAGCTACTTTATCTAATTTCCTTCTATGAATTATTATCAGTTTCTAATATTGAATGAGTATTGTTGCTTTAAATGTGTAGAATAAAAATCAGCTTCAGGCTGTATATAGCAGGGTAAGTAGAGGGAACCTACTGTTAAGACACTCTGTTCCCCATTTCCCGTCAAGTTCTGGAGGCCTTGCATATTGAGTCGCGGAACTCAATACTGCGCTTTTCCTCGACACCAGTATAATGTTAAATATTTTACTCTCCGAGTAGGTATCCAGGCCACAACAGTCGCTATATTTTCATTTCTTTTCCGCCACTCAACATGCAATGTTTCGTTAATACGGCGGTGTACGGAGAACAGGGTGTCCCAACACTACGTTCCTTACTTGCTATATGCAGGATATAGTGTAAATAGAAAAAGAACCTAGTTTGACAATATTTCCTTATACTAGATTTTACATAAATTTTTTCCTTGATTAAGTTATTATAAAATATTTTTAAATTACATTTTTTTTTTCATATATTTATATTTTTTCAGGATGTTTGTTTTAGGTATAGTCCTGGGTGCCATGTCGTGGTGCACCTATTTCTTGATACTGAAGTATCCATTTGTGAAAATATTTTATTTATGCTATCCGTAAGTATAATAATCTTTGCTTATAATGTTTTTATACTGCAAGGAAATATTGAAATTAATTTAAAATAATCGAGTCGTTGCTAATAATATTATCAAGTTAAATATATTAAATATTTTTAACAATTTTAAAAAATGTTATTATAACCATACTTAAGAAAAAACTTTAGAAGGATTTTAAGAGACACAGGCTCATATCCAGCTACATGTTTTTTCCATTATGGAATAACACTTTATAAAATGTAAAAAATGTATTTAAATAATTGTTATGTCTCATAAGAAAAAAATAGTTCTGTCGTTCAACATGCAATATCACATCGCTAATGGCTCAAAATAGGTGGAAAATTGAGAATGGAGTGTCTTGACACTAAGTTCTCTCTGCCTTCCGTGCTATATGCAGGATACAGTGTTAATCTATAAAAAAAACAACATTATAAAAATATTTCTTTTAATTTCAGGGCAGTAATATATTTTATACTATTTGGAACAGATTCCGTTCCATTTCTTTTCCTCCATTGCACATCACCATTAATGCACAGTTGTTCGCACGACCCGGAACAAATAAGAACGGAAGTGGAATATTTGAGGCAGGATTTTAATCAGAGAGTGAAGAAAATATTGTGTAATTCTATATTCGGAGCATATTATAGTAGTTTTGTGCCATGTTGTTTTGCTCAGGTGGGTTTAGTATTTTAATAATGTCTGATACCTCTTAATATTCATTCAAATTAATTTGAGACCGAGTTTTTAATATTAGTTTTATTATTAATTCACTTTGGCTTAGTTTCAAATTAAAAGTATTTGTTTATTACGTCATATTGTAAACAGTAAATATTATAGTATGCCATCATGGCATAGTGGGATAGCATTTGACTGTAAAAGTAATGATTATGCATTCAATATCTCAGAGATTTGAACATTCATTTTCACTGGCAAGACAAAAGATTACATTGAGTTTCACCATTCAACATTTATTGAATGGTAAATGAAAAATGCAGTGGACACTAGTACCATTTTACCAGCTTGGTATTTTAGCTTAACTTAATTAGATTTTCTGTTCTTCTATTGCCACTCAAATTTGTGGCACTGTATAGGGGATGTAACAAGTAATAAATTTCCAAAAGTGGCAATCAAATTCACGACTATAGTGTTTACGGTCAGCTGTACAACTGCACCACAAAGACTTCGGACGGGGAACTTTCTATTATTACTAAGATTTCTATTATTAGAGTTTATATTAATTGTTCCAGTCCTACCTTCACTACGATACAGCGGCCGCGGCGCAGCAGGTGGGGCTGGTGTGGGGTGCGTTGTGCGGCCGCTACGCCGCGCACCTGCTGCCCGCGTCGCTGGCGGACGTGCCGCACCGCGCCGCTAGGCACCTCGGGAGATGGGCGCGAGTGACCCGTTAGTGATAAATACAGTTATAGTTAGTGCATGTGTTGTGATGAAAGGATTGTGAAATGTTAGTGATGTAGTGTGTGTGCCTGTGTGTGCGTGCGCGCGTGTATGTGTGTGTGCAAGGAGCTATACAGGAATGGCTGGATGGAATAAGAGACGAGTTAGAATAAGAGAGAAGTTGTTTTACTTGTTTAAACATTATTTTTATTATAACCCTTTTTTTAATTATTCATGATGTTTAAATAAAAACGTAGTCAGTAAATCATAAATCCTTTTCGTCTGCAGCTCCAGTAACAGTACCAGACGTACAACCATGGTGTCCCACACGGTGGTGGACGTATGGGTCGCTGGCACGATTTTCAGATACACTGTTCATAGCTGATACTCCTATAGTGGCAGCTATACCGGATGATGTGCATCACATACGTTTTTATGTAAGTTTACGATTTTAACATTCAATATAGACCATAATAGTAAGCAAATCTTTGTTTTATAATATAAACTAAATATATTGTTTGTATGTAATAAATGAGTAGACATAACAATGAAAAGAGCATACATTTATATATAGAGAGAATTTTATGTCAACATGTCTTTTCTCTGCTTTCAGCTTAAATCTCATACATTGCATTTACAGTCAAATGTTGATTAGATTTACAGCCAATGCGCCTCAACAGCCTTAGCATATATATATCAATTGTGCAAAAACCGCATCAGTTTCGTATTATAAAAAATATAACTTTTTTATCTGTAGTTAGTTTTATATAACTTTTTAATTCAGATATTAATCGTAAATATTAATGTATTTCTATTGTATTTACAGTCGGTGTTCAGCAATCCCTCGAAATTCCTCTGCATTTTGCTGTGTTTACAACTGTCGCTGGTCGCGATGCAGCTCTGCCTTCTATTTAGTTCGTTCGCATGGCACAATTTCATTGCCATTGTTATATTACTATTTATTAACTATTATACTGTATTCAAAATGGTTAGAGATTATCTCGTCGCGTGGAAAGTGTATAAAGCAGAAGATATGATACAAGACAAAAATATTTCGTATACAGTTCGCTAAATGACAGTTTTTTTTATGTCACATGGCATGTGTTTCACTCAGTGATGTTCGGATATAATTGTTTTAATATGAAAGATACTCAGTTTAATAAAAAAATATAAGCTCATTTATAGATTTCTTTCTTATTTGAAAATGATTGTCCTTAAGTAAGGAAAATAATAAATACACTCCTTTAATTATTTTCTTTTACTTGAAAGTATGGATAATCGATACATATTTTTTTGTATTAACATTTAGTAATCAATATTATAACAAATATATCTGGATTATTAAGAAGTAATTATAATATTCTAGAGTAATTATGGATCTAGTCAGATCTAAGTCTACAGTTTATTTAAAAACAAAAATATTTCCATTTAGTGAGACTCTTGCCTAACAATGATCTGGTTATTCTAATTTGTATTGTACTTAATTTAAAAAAATGTAAAAAGAAATACTATTTTGAATTTCTTACAATACTTTTTCTTGTGCCCTTATTATATTTTTTTATATTCCAAAATATGAAAAAAAAGTAAAATGAAGACTGAAGTATTGTTTTTTCTTAAAAATCTAGTTTCAAAATGTTTTTGTTTAAACATGTAACAAAATGTTCTCCAATAAAAAAAGAACTATATATTTAAATCCATAGGTAGCTATGTCGTTTTATTTACCCTCGTTATTATTTTATTGAATACAAACACCACCCTAAGGATTTTATATAAAGAAACAGTACATACTGTGCTAGAGTAGTATCAGGTTTTATTTTTAAAGACAATCAAACTAACATCTTGTTGTGAAAAATATTTATTATCTTCACCTAACATGTCTATATGGTATACAAATATAATTTGAGATTATATTTGAAAAAAATATAACATTTAATGCAGATTTTGAATGGTAATAAATAAATAATAATATACTTTTATATATTATATATAAATAAAAGTTTATTTTAAAATTCTTTTTTTTATTACCATTCAATATATACACTCAATATGTAAAATTATTAATACATAGGTAACTGCCTTTTTATAGATCTTATACTTAATACTTTGGCTGAATTAATCATATAACTTCTTATTACTTTATATAAACCCATGATGACTTTTCTTTATTGTCATTTATTTGAATTTTCATGGATTTCATTTTATCTCTAACTACATCACAAGCACTTAATACTTCATTGTCTTTCCTCTTTACAGCATTTGAACGGACTGTGTGTCTGAATTCAACGAGGATATCTAAAAATGAGTTTGAAACATAACTTTGGGTAGATTCAGTTAATTTTAAGCCAAATTTTGAAAGAACTTGCACTAAGTATTCAGCTATCAATATTACTGGTACTGGATAAAAGTCAGATGTATCGGCCTTTATTAATTTATTACTTATCCTAATTAAATTTAGTAGGCTATTTATACAAGATGCAGTGTCAAAGTCATTCCTTAAGGCTTCTAAATTACTGTCTTCAACTTTTTGCAGTTCAATTAGTAATTTATTGTTATAATCGCCTGCGCTAGAATGACTGTTGTTAACATAAATTTCAACTTCTTTTAAGAAAAATTTAAATTTGTTTAGGACTTCCTGTGCATTAGCCATCACTTTGTCATTGTATTCCATTGAATACCTATAATTGGACATAAGACATGCCATTCTAAATACATCTGCATTATATTTTTGTAATACATCAGGTATTAAAATTGTATTTTGAAGTGATTTTGACATTTTTGTATCTTTTAGCTTTAGATGGCCAACATGAATCCAGTAATTAGCCCACTGTCTTGTGTTGTGAAATGCACATGATTGGGCTTCTTCATTCTCATGATGAGGAAATTGTAAATCAATCCCACCTGCATGGAAATCTAATTGTGAACCAAATATTTTGCTAACCATTGCTGAACATTCTATATGCCAGCCTGGTCGGCCTTCACCCCATGGAGTTACCCAAGAAGGCTCATTAGGTTTATAACCCTTCCATAGAGCGAAATCCATTTTATTTCTTTTTGCCTCATCACTGGGTTCCCCATCATTTTGCATGTTTTGTAATTTTCCATAAGTAGGAAACTTTGTGGTATCAAAATATACAGAACCATCTTTGGCCACATAAGCCATGTTAGAATCTATAAGACCTTTTACAAAATTACTAATTGTGTCAATATGGTCCGATACACGGGTAACTATCATAGGCTTTTCAATATTCAAACTAGACATATCAACCCAAAATTCATGTTCATACTTCTTAGCTACACTTCTAAAGTCACTTTTGGTATCTCTAGCTCTTTTTATAATTTTATCGTCAATATCAGTTATTCCCATAGCTGTTACTAATTTTATATTAAAGAATGATTTCAATATTCTCTGTATGATATCTAATTTAACGTAACAACAAGCATGTCCTATATGCGCGGAGTCGTATACTGTAGGGCCGCATGAGTACCACGTAGCAACCGTAGGGTCATTTAGTATAATCGGCACTCGTTCTTGAGCGACACAATTATAAACATACATTCCAATTGGATTCCCATTCGGCATCAACCATTTTGTGTCTTTAAAAGGTTTTAGATTACAAATATGAGAGAGCTTTCTATTAAAAATTGGTAGATATTTAGTCATTATTGTTATCACTCGTAGCACAAATATGACCAGTGACCAGGGCCTACTTAACTCTTAAAAATAATCACGTGACAGTAAAAATAAAAACAAGAAGTTATCATATCAGCTGATACTTGAAACTTGAAAGTGTTAGAGGGAAACTTCAAAGTGACATTTACTTCAACACTTTTCAACTAGGTATGTGAAAATAATTCAGAAACTTAGAAACTGTCCGGGAATCACGGGTTCGAGTCACAGGTTCGAGTTACATTAAAATATAAATGTTAAATTAAAATATAAATGTTAATTTCTAAACGAGTTTTAAGCAAAACCAAAAAGTAATCGTCCCATTAAAACATTAAAATATCGTCCTGAGATGAATGAATCTATGGCGTGCTACCTAAGTACCTAGTAAGTGTAACCAAATGTCAATGTCAAGATTTGAAAATTACATTTATTCGTATTGTATAAATAATATATATTTTTAAATATAAAAGTGAATAAGTAAAACATGGTCACTTTTGGTCCTGACGAAGTAGGCTTAGCTGATCATTCACCATGCGCAGGAATAAGAGCCGATCTAAAAATGTGTTTATTAAGTAGCGATTGTTGTAAAAAGGTTAGTATTTTATCTTCGGAATTTTATCTCGTGAAATTGTATTATAATTTGGAACAATATTTGCTTATATTTATATAATTTGTATAATTTAATTTATTTTAATGTTGCTAAGTAACTAATGGTATTCATTTATTAATTACAGAATAAAAAAACACCTCGAGAGTGTTTAAGAGACTCCACTGTTCCTTCTGAATGTTTGCAACTCAGACAAAGTTTCTTCGAATGTAAGAGATCATTGGTGAGTTAAAATTATAATTAGAAATATCATTTTTTGTTTGATATAATATGATGTAATAATGTTGCATTGCATATGTATGTACTATGTACATACATATGCAATGCAACATTATTATTAAATAGTAGATAGTGTGAATATAACATTGTCAATATAAAGACCATGGTATTGATGATACTAAAATTAAATTAGTTATAAATAGTTTTAATATCATATAAATTTTAAAATGGTCAAATGTTATGAACAAAATTATACACATGAAGCTTGTTATATTGGATATGCATCTAATAATAAATTCTGCACTAATTTAAAATACTGCGTGTCAAGCCACTTAGGCTTAACTCAACGCAGTACATCCTCTTACTAGAGCAGGGAAATAATAATTATTTAGTTTTCATCATGCTGTCCCTATGCACTACAGGTTTGTTGGATATTGAAAACTTTGTTCTTCTTTTACAGCTCGATAATAGAAGGAGGTTTCGAGGGCACAAAGGATATTAATTTGAAAATAGTGATATAGTTAGTTGTTATTTTATTTTAATAAATTATTATATTATCAAAAGTTCTATTTACATTTTTTTTAGCTTCATGCTATATTCAGTACACAACAGGGTAGGCAGAGGGAACTTGTTAAGACACTCCATTTCATCTATCCCCATTTTCCACCAAATTCTAAAGGCATTGCATGTTAAGTGATGGAGCTTAACACCATGTTTCCCTCGATACCACAACAATGAAATTAAAATATTAAATATTTCATTGCCTCAAGTGTTGATTGAACCCATAACCTGTCAGGTTTACATATATATACATACACATATGTGCATACATACATATATGCTTCTGCTCCTTTGCCAGGACTGACACAGATTTTATAAATCATGGCATATCAAATTGTTTTATTTTAAAAAAAATATATCAATATAAATGTACGGTACTTGGACCTGCATCTCTTGGAAACCAACCAAGAACTCAAATATAATTTTATGCTTAGTATGTAAATAACATTTTTTTTTATTCAGAGATTGATTCCTAAAAATTGTGGAAAGATGGAGTGAATAAAAATAAAATATTAATTAAATTATTTTATTATAAAAATAGTTCAAATTTACATTTCTAAATGTAAGAGCCTCGCCCACAATGAAAACTAGCTTTTGAAGCTAAATATGATATTCTAAACCAACATTCTTAACTTATAACCTAAATTGGTACAACCCCGGCACTAGGGTGTATATTTATTGCTAAATTAATAGAAACAGTACTTTTTTATATACAAAGTGATAATTTGACATTGTAACTGTAAAAATAATAGAAAAAAAATACGCATTTTCTATAGATATTCCAAAATTGTTGCCATAAGAAAAGAAGACTTTTTTTCTTTATAAAATAATTTGTTTCTAACAGGAATTTAATTTCAATTTAACACTTTGTATATTTTCCTGAATAAAACAATTATTAAGCACCCTTCATATATGGTTCTAAAATGAGCACATTGTTGGCAATTGTGTCACATCACAGAAGGATAACTTACTGTATAGTCGACGAGTTAGGGCCGCCCTGAAGTTAGGTTAACTTTTTAGTTCACCCGTGTAGAAAATAATCAAAAATAAGAAAAAAATCTAAAAATTAATCTACAGCTAATTTCAGGGCGACCACGACTCGTCGACCGTACTGTAGACATTTTAGTAATTTTACCTGGTTGTTAAAACTATAATCAAGTTATAAGCAACTATTGAAATTCGAATAATAAAGTAACATTTGCATTTGAGTAGTCGTAAGTAATATGGCAAAATTCTTAACATTTTTTTTTACTTAAATGTGACATAGATCTAAAAAGTATATGAGAAGTGATAAACATGGCAGTGTGTTGACATGTATTACTTATATAAAGCTTAGGCTAAAATCAAGCTACACATAATTTATATAAATATAAATATTAGTAACTTGCTATAAAATAATGAAAACTAAAGACCAATAGTAACATAAATGACTTACATAATTAAATATTAAAAAATATACATATACTTAGTAAAGAATTTGGTGAATTAAGTTAAATTAATATTCATAAAATAATATAATATAATAACACTTTTATTTATATTGAAATTGACTTGTATTAAAAACAGAGCTTGCAAAAAGCGAAAGCTTATTCTTATAAGTGTAAGAAATGCCGCCTCTGTAATTTAATGCCGTTTAATTTTTTATTTTAAGAAAATTACAAAACAACCAATAGAATTTTATTAAAATTTAATAATACAAGTTAATCTAGCTTGGTTCTAGGTACTCGTAGGAAATTCTTTAATTTAAGCTAAAATAGTTTGCTCTACATATTATTTTAAAAAGTGAAGAAATACTGCGTTGTGAATTAGAATTTATAGTTGAGGTTTTACACTATCTAAATCTACTTAAGAAGGCATTCTGTTGGCAAAGGGAGAGTCGGGAAAGATCTTAATTTTATTAACTTATCGTTATCGACCCTTTTTCGTAATACTGTTTACTTAAAATATTTTTCGCTGTCATTCTTAGGTGTTAAAAGTGAGCTCGCCAGATATCTAGCAAGCTTTCTAACTAATTTTTAAATTGACTAGTTTAGCACCATAGCAAAATAATCGCGTTGGAACAATTGAATTATTAGTGCCTTCTAAATCTATTTTAATATAATTCGGGTGTGTTCGCGAAGCTGTTAATGTCAAAAGTTTTTTTAATTATTGTCATAACATTACAAATATAAAAAGGCGGGAAAATTCAACGATGACGCATAGAATTTCGAAATTAAGTGTAGGAAGAATAAAAAATACACATCTCTTAGAACATGATTAATTAAATAATATAATTATTCTATGTAACGCTAACACACCCTTTATTTAACGCCTTAAATATATATATTAAAGATATTTCTGACTGTGCAGTGCAAGATTTTCGTTTTTAATATTTTTTACATAAATTTTGGGCCTCTGAAAACCATGCTGTACTGCGATTAACTTTATCAAACTACTAATTTGAACTTTATATCTCACTATTCGCTTTAACACTCGACTGCCATCCGCAGATATACATATAGTCCATAACACTACCTACGTAAATATGATCATTTGCATTATTATTATTATATGAATGTTGAACAGTTAAATAAAAATTGCATTATTTTATAGTATTTGAGTTTTGTTTAATTAGTGTTAAAAAAATCTATTTACAAATTAATTATTTTTTTGGCCTTGAATGTACTTTAGCAGTCAAAACTTATTTATTTGTTATTTAAATAGATGAATTAGCTTTAAAATTTTCAAAAAAAGATATTTTATAGCTTTTTAGTGTGTAATTTCTCTGCCTGTTCAATGATATGTTACAGGATATGTCAAAACCGAGAAAATGTCGTATTTTTCATAATCAGGTGGTGGCAGTTTTTTTTTTTAAATTTAATATTTTTATAATGTACATGCTGATGTTTAACAATATTTTCTTCATTCAAATTATTTATATGTTAATTTGTATAATAATAACTTTCTTTAAGAATAACACTACAGTGCTGCGCAAAAATAAATTATGGCAAAATCTTTAAAAATTTAATAATTCGATGAGTTTTTTTATATAAGTATATTCTAGAAATATCTAAACTAGTATTGAATCTAATTTCAACAATCCTCAAAGAAACTTCTCAAAGCTCTTAAAATGATGCTCCCATAAAACCTTTTGCAAATATCAAGGTTGCCATACTTGGAATCTTTAATTAGTAATTTTATATTTATTTTAGAAATTAATGAATTTATTTATTATTTACAATATTTATTATTTTTATTTTTACATTCGTGACCCGAATGTAACGTATACAATAAATGTATATCACCACATTGCTGGATATGTTTTAAAAAAAATCTGAAATTTTAGTATCCTCGAGTAATGTAGGTATGAATTGTTATTTTACCAAACTAATATTTTCTTGTTTCATTTTAGTTTTTGCTAGTTGGCACAAACACATTCTCTTTGTCTTTGAATTAAAATGACCTAATTATTTATGAGATAAATATTGTGAAAAAGCCTCTCAAAAGTCTGAACGTAAATTTTTGTGTCTTTTGACTTAATTTTATTTGTTTGTCTTTGAAACTGTCTTTAAATCTGTCGATTGAGTGATACACTCCTCGATGTTTAAATTGTCACTTCTTACACCGACAAATACAGTCAAGAATAAAATATAAAAGTTTGACAGATTAGATCTTAAAATCCAAATAAAGCAACCCTAGACTTACTAGAAAGTCTGTATCGGTCTGTACAGGCCGGTATAACCACACAACCTGGCTCTCAACGCCGTCACCAACATGGCCGCGCCAGACAAATCGTCTAACAAATTTGCACATTCACACACCAAAAGATACATTTTATCGCCATGAGCTGCTACGGACTTGTGTAACGCGATTTTCCTCATTCCCACCGAGTGTGGTAGATGTCGGTAGAGCATTCGTGCTCCTGTCCAGTATAACCAATTCCTTTCGAAACGTTCGCCGTCGTCTCCTTCGAATACCTGAAATTTTTGCGTTGTTTTTAAATATATTTTATATAAAAGACCTTTTTGATATTCTATTTATACTAAGTGTAAATTATAAACCAATTCTTTTGCATGTTAAAGTTGATTTTACGATAGATTTTAATAATTTAATTACAATTTAGTGTTATTCAGAAATGAATCTTTAATTTCAAAAATAATCTAGATATCTACATTTACAAGTTGTAAATTACAATAAAGAAAGGGTTATTTCAAATTATACTTATATATTAGCAATTTACCTTATAAACACTAATAATAAACCCAGTAGTGGGTGTATGCGATTTTTTTGGTCCACCAGCGAGATCATTGAACGGAGGCCTACAGATCATGGCCACTTCACTGTACAAGTCCAGCGTGTGGGCTGCGGAATATCTCATAGTTTTCGGGTCAAACTTTGCCAAAGAGGCACTTCTCATGTTATTGTAAAACAGCAATGGATCAGTTTGCGTAGTATTTATTACATAGTACGATATGAATGGGAATTCTGAATTCTTTTCCATATTAGCTAATAACATTCCGCCGACAGCTGTGTTCGCGTGGGCTACGTCGCTGAGTAGCTCACCAGCGGCAGTTTTCTGTTTCATCAAAGGTTTGGCAAGAGGAGATTCTAGGATAGGCTCTATAGGTTCTAAGGGACTCATTAAATGTGCTAATATACAAAGCTTTGGATCGGCAACTTCGAGTATGCTGAGTGAGTTTTGGGTTTTTGTTGCCATTCCTTTCTCCGGCGTTGGCGGAGGTACAGGTAGCTGAAACAAAATAAAAAAAATAGTAAATGTAATGTAAAACAATATTGCTTAGTTAAATAAATTAAGTGATTTATTTATGATAACTTTCCGAGTTTTAATAGGACTATATTAGAATAAGTGTAACAAATTTTTAATAAGTACAAAATTATTTTATCTACGGGTTTGAAAATGATGATCGTCAATTTTGAACAAATCATACCAAAGCATTAGCATATAACTTACGGGGACACCATCAGGCAGGAACCGGTCTAGCGCGTGAGCGGGTATCACGAAACAGTCTCTCTCCAAAGTTGCCAAAGATACTGGCTCCGTCCGTCTTCGTTCCGACGAGGGCGGTTTGTCCCACCTCATCAGGGACACCGAAGGGTCCCTGGTAACCAACGGCTGAGGGGGCTCGGGCTCCGGCCCCGTCCCGCCACCGATGACTGGTCCACATCGTTCTGAAATTTGGGAGAATCATTGATTATTATTTGCTCAATCAAATAAATTTGCCATTTTTCAAAATATCTTTTTTTTGGGTTTGCTGAAATAAGTTGTATTATTTGAGGATAAGCTCATAGCACCTACACTGTCTCCTTCACTTTCCTCACAATTGCTTTTCGAGGAGGAATCATGACCACATAGTTGAAATAATTGTGGAAATAATGATGACTTCGCTCAAACTCAGTGGCATACATATTTCAACAAATGATTGTTATTTCAAACCCTGAATACGCAAAAATATAAAAAAACCTGACCTGGATTTTGAATATATAATATTTCCACATATCTTCATGTTATTATTACTGCCTTAAATAGACTTCGCTTCAGTCGCGTGCCATACATGGTAAATATTTGGGTGTGACTTTTAGTTCTCATTAGAATTGAACTGTACATTTTTGTCTATTATTCTATCATTTAGCTTTTGGACGCCAGAATGTATGATAAAAGGTTACAGTCATAACAACATGGAATAATTTAGTTTTGTTAATAAGTATAGAAATGTTAATTAATTTCATTATTTATTTATGAATGTACCTACCTACCTAGCTAAGATTATTACTTAAAATCTTTTTATGAACAAATGCTTTTCAAGTCTCAATTATATTAACTAAACTGGTTTACCATTATTGCTCTAGCGCAAGTACTGTAAATACCACTAAATTATTTATAGAATTCTGCTAACTGCATATGCTAACGTTATGTACGTAGATACGTTCGTAATATTTTGCTTGTTTCGTCAGTTGTCACTCAGTATAAATAGATTTGACGGTGGTTGTTTCTCTTCTTACATTACTTTTTTAGTTGTACAAAACACTCTTTAAATGAAATAAATACAAATATACATATACATACAGGGAACAGAAGATATACATACATACAATAATATATTATTGACGAGACATGCACCTTTCCATTAGAAGACAATTTGAATCGCGTAGAGGCAGTATAGAGTCACGTAGAATCACCTACGTGGCCTCGAGGTAAACAAAACTTGCACTGCACACTATATAAGCTACGATCCTTACTTCCCGAGTTACCTGAGCCATCATTATACTGGGTACTGGCCCTAGGCGCTGAGAAGAACAGATGGGTCCTGTAGTGGTGCTCCTCCATACACGAGTATCGGTCACGATCACGTCGCTTGGCGTTCCTGCCAGCTCCCAGAGCTCCTTTGGCCTTCCCCCCGCCCCCTCCGCCGGAGACCGTCTTCTCTGTACTGAAGTTCTTTCGAAACATCAAATTCATCTTGGAAGTTTGCCACTTTCGTCTCGTTCACACATTCAAGTTTGCTAGTTAGGTCGTCTCTGTTTGATTTTGTTTTTGTGTTGAGCGTACGCAAGATGATCAGTTCATTTTAGTTTTAGCTAGCTTTGATAGCTAGACTACATTTGACATGCTTTTTATTTAATAATTGATAAAATTCATAATTCTACAGATAAAAAATGTATTTAATATAATCTTTGTTTATTATATGATGATGGTTTCCAAACTTCTCATATTTTTTAGGTTCATTCGAAATTATGGCTATAATGTTGAAAGCGCATAAATAATATCGGTTCAAAGACTTAACGATCCTTAAGGGAATAATAAAACAAGGCTTAATATTTACAATTTAATGTCTAAGTAATTGTTTGAAAGGTATTTTATAGGACAATAACTATAAGGGATTGGCTATAAGGTATAGGGAGGTATATTTATTTTTCATCTACGTACTTTCATCTAACGTATTTTATAGAATAGAAGAATATAGGCAGAAATATGTTAATGATACACCCCTTCGTTCTAACGACTTTTTGTCTTCTGTTATTATTTTTTGTTTTTTCGTGAAGTCTTTTCTAATCTTTTTAAGGAGAAACTAAGATTTGAACGATGCAAATTAATTTGTGTAATTACTAATATTTTTTAAAGTCTACATATATAATATAGTATATACATAATAAATGTCTGAAATATCCTTTCTAAGCTATTTAAACAGAAATTTACATCTTGACAGTAACATAATAATATTCATAAAGGATAACTTGTAACCAAACCCGAGCAGTTTAGAAGTTAAATTGTCTAAATAGTTCGCAAGTTGTGACGTTACATGCAACTTCGCTGGATTGTGGAATGCATTTAAAACTTCTTTGCGATCTTCAAGCAACAGAGCTCTAAGTCCTAAGTTTTCTCAAAGAACCTAAACTTGTAATTTTATCTCGTATTTGACTTGAATGTTAAATAATGTTTTTAATAATAAATATCTTTGATATTTTAATTGAAAATAGCTGTGCTTTGCTCTACTGAGATCGGTCTATTATTACTGACAGGTATATTGTTGCCAATAGACCTGATATAGTACTAGTAGACCGAGTGGCGCGCCGCGCAGTGATTGTTGACGTTACTATCGCACATGATGAAAATCTCGTGAAGGCCGAAAAAGAAAAACAATCTAAATATTTGGACCTAGCCCATGAGATTACCGCCATGTGGGATGTCAATGCGACTTTCATTGTGCCGATAGTGGTTTCGGTTAACGGTTTAATAGCGAAAAGCCTCGACCAACACCTTAAGAGGCTATCGCTTAGCTCTTGGATCAAGAACCGGATACAGAAGGCAGTATTACTTGAGACGGCACGTATTGTGCGGAGGTTCCTCTCTCTGGAGCCCTAGCCACCGATGGCTTGGACCCTTGTCCCGCCCTCGGAAGAGTGGTTTTTTTATATTTTTAAATGTATTTTTTTATAATAATTTATATTTAAAAATGTAAAATTGATTAACTAATTTAATAAAAATATCTTTTATTTTCAATCAATAATTTTTATATCGATTATGTAAATGCTCCATCTTTCTTGTATATTAATTGTGCGTCTTAACCCTGGTCTCTTCACCTCTGTCTTCTTCTGCTACGAGTATATATGTATGTATTACTGGATATAACGTGAAACTACTACTTTGTGATTTTTTTATTATAAAAGTACCTATTAATGTTACCTACTCCAAAAAAACATTAAAACTGAATAAAAAAATACATAACTAATGTTAAGGCAATTTTCCATTGTTTACATTTAATTATACAAAAGAACAACAAGTTACGTGCATCGTCCGGCTCTGTGAATTATTAAGGCCGTTTCAACGATTACCTTGCTCGTAGGGTAATCTTCTACTTATATAGACATGTATTTAGTTTTAAAAAAAACAAGTATTAGATATTTAAAATAATGACGTAATTTTAAGTTAATAATGATGATTTTTGTATGTACAAATGTTAAAAAACCTGACATTTTGACCATCTATGAACACGGCCTTCTGTAAACTATTGAAAATGAAACTAAAAATTGATAAAGCTAAATTTTATTCGAGGAAATCGTTATAATTCTGAATAATGTAGATTGTAGGCTATTCACACATGTCTGGTTGAGTTATATTAATTAGACAAGGTGGGGCGTAGGGTTCCTGACCCTTTCAGCAGTTTATATACAGTAAATAAAAAATATCTACTGCGGAATTAGAGTTCTTATTATTTTGTCTCTGCTCACTACGGTAAACTGATATAACGAAAAGAAATTTTCGAATTATATTTGCCTTGTACAAAAAATAGTATAAAATTCTATTAATTTTTTTTTATTAAAAAATTTAAACTCTCAATATTAAATATTTATTATGTGAATTTACTCATTCCCCTAGTGGGGATCGAATACAATCGCGTTAACAGTCTGTCAGTCAGTTACTACGACAGTCGACAACCTCAGGAAGGACGACAAAAATGGTAAAAAAGTATGTATACATATAAATAAGTATATACTTATTTTTCAATACTTTTTGTCATGAATGGCTTTTTTTATGAAAAAAACGCACACACACAGTAGATAAACATCTTTGTGGTGCAGAAGATGTCAGTACTATTATTTTAACGACTATAAGTTTATCTATTACTAACGTTCAGTTTTACGAGCGTTATTGTTTTACGTTATGTTTACTACACAGTTTGCGGCTTTTATTATAACGAACTGACCACTGCTTCTCTTACTGGTGTTTAATATAAATTATTATTGATATTTTGTTTTAGAAGCTTGTATTTAATAGTTTCTTTATAAATAAATCTATATACGTGTAGATATGTCATTTATTTAAATACATAATTATATAAAGTATTGAGGAACTAAAATAAATTTCAAAAGATATCAAATCTACTGACCATTGTATGGCCTATACCTAAATGTTAACTAACATTAAATTGTTATGACATCTAAATCCAGGTTGAGGTGTGGAGGCCGTTCGTGATGGTGCAGAGGCAAATTTAAAAAAAAAACAACAAATCCAGGTCAGTGCTGGATCGACACATTTCAACACAATAATCAAATTAATTTTAGGTAGGTACATGAAATTTATAAAGGGGGTAAAATAAATGTTCTATGTTGATTCTTGCCAGCAGAATGACTTTCTTTTCTTATGTTCAGATGGAAATGGATTGATTGAATATTCATTCATTCACTTCAAATATACCAAAGGAACTAAACTATACAAGTCATTGGTTTCTCCTTTAGATGAAAGAAATTACAAAGGATCAAAAAGATCTTTTATTCAGTTTCAGATATCTATTTACCTTTTTTTTAAATAGAAAAGACTTCCTATCCTTTTCGATTGAAGACCTGGTTGAATAATTGGTATGTATCGTTGATTGATTGTAATAATTGGCTTCTCTTTACACGAAATCCTGATTCTGTTTTGAGGAAGAAGCCCACATAGGTAAGTATGTGGGCTTAAAATACACGAAATTCTTTTTTACCAAATTTGACATTATACTGGAATCAAACATTTTTTCCAAGTAGATCAAGGGAAATTTTATATTATAAATCCCTTGCTGGAGTAGAAACCCAAGATAGCCGTGAAACACCTAAGCCATCATGTCCTCTACCATCAAAAGAAAATGTCTCGTTTAATCTATTTCTTTATATGCAAATAAAATAAAATATTTTTTGATATTATTGAAATAGTAAAGAAAAGGTAGTTTCAGTAAATCAAATATAATTAACTAGTCGTCATTCGCAACTCCATTTGCATTGATTGACAAGACGTAAACAGAAAGAACACCTCTCACCCTCTTAGTGCTCCCCTACACTTCCTAAAGAAGTAATTTTACCTAATTTTAACTTTCTTGTCCGCCATTCGCTCAGAAACGGAAGGAATAGTATATTTAACTGATCCAAGGCGATAAAATAGGTTGGTAATGTATTAAAATAACATAGAGACGGTATTGTTTGGTTTCCTGTATTTGCTAGTTTAAGTTTTATGGCGCATACAACTTGGTATATTGCTTTTTCGCATTTGATAGCAATGTTTATGTGCAACCTTTTATGAGTCTACTTCTAGATGTTATTATTCTTCCTTAGTTTATGGATTTGTTGAAAAGTCAAATAATTATATTCAAGATATTTTTTCTGCTTTACGCTGTATCCCACATATAGAAGGGTAGGCAGAGGGAACCTAGTATTGAGACATTCCGTTTCCCATTCTTCGCCGAATTTTCGAGGCATGGTGTGCAGAGCAAACAAATGAAAATATTAATAAATAATAATTCATTCCCCCGAGTGAGAATTGAATCCACAACCGTCGCGTTACAGATACACGCTTGTGCCATTGCCATACGGCGGCCTACGTACTCCATACGTTTATTTCAAATATTTATTATTGTAACGGTCCAAAATTGTTACATATAAAACAAGACAATACTTCCTTAATGCTATCGTGTATAGAATAGATAACAGCATAAGCTGGATCCAAGCAATCACAAGATGTTCCCAGTGGCGGCGGGAGGATCGTAAACCGCCTGATTTAGAGCTTACCCGATGCACTACACTGATGTCCGCCAACACGTACTGAATGCATAACAAATTGCTATTTTATATAGAATATTTAATGTTTCTAAAGTGTTATTATTATTTGAAAATTTTAGGTTTTTCAATATTTTGCTACTAAAAATAAATTAGATAAAAAACTTGAAAAGAAGTTCATTTTCAATCAAACAATACAGCTTTTACTTTTGGTTTTTTCATTTCATTAATAAGTTTTTTAGGACTAAAATTAAAACTGTACTAAATTATATGGCTATTAAAATAAGAAAAATGTTTCAATTACATAAATATATAACAAAACCAATATTAATACCCTGTTCATAAGAAAAAAAAATCACTTAAATTTTAAAAAATTTTTAACACAAAATATAAGAATGATCTTTAGTTTGTACTTTATACAAACGTCACAATTAAAGTAATAATTATTTCCGAATTTTATTTCGATTTTGATGTATTTTCTATTCCAAGACTACTTCATTGAGCTATAGATTATAATTATATAGTGCTCGGGACATCAGCTTCTGCAAGCTGATAACAGTGGGCATCATCAGCATAAGCTTAATATGATAAACCATTTACTGCATATACATATGTACATTAATATTGGAAGTTAAAATAGGTTTTTTATTTTTTTGTTATAATTTCACGCTGTAATAGCAGGGTAGACATAAGGAACCCAGTGTAAAGAAACTTCCACTTCCTACCTAATTTTCGATACATTGCGTTTGTTTGTAGAATTCGTAAAGTTGTAGAGCTCAGAGTGAGTAGAGATAGAACCCGAAACCGTCGCGTTTTCAATGATACGCTTCATTTAAATTGTATTATTTAAATATGTTTTTCTAATTAGCTCTTTTTGTAAAATAAGCTTTGTAAGTTAAAAATAAAAAAATAATAAATATCATTTTTATAAAATAAGCTCAATTTAGCTAATTTAAAAAATGTAAAAAAGTTCGAAAATGAAAAATAAACACTACGTAAAAAAATTTAATAGTTTTTTTAAGCTTAAAATAACCGTTGTAAATAATTTCACTGGAACGCCGTAGTTGGCAACGATCTCAATGTTCCTCTAAGATGAATGGGAATAGTCTACTTCCTAGTAAACATGGTAGTACATTATAGAATTGCAATAAACGTTTACTCTTTCACTTTTGTAACTTTGGCAATCGAAAATATCATTATTAATAAAATAAAATTTCCTTTCTTAAATAGAAAAGGTTCCATTTAAACACTATCGTATCAACGCTTGATATTGCAAAGTAGGGAGAAAGAACCTAGTGTCGAGACAATCGGTTCTCTATTTTCGGTCTTATGGTCGGTATTTTCGGTCTGAATTTAAGACATTTCATATTAAATAGCAAAGCTCAACAAATACATAGCATAATGAATAGTTTGTTCATATCGAAAAAATTAGGATTATTTTGGCTATAAAAAAATCTTTAAAGTGTGGTTTAGGCCACAAAAACTGGAAACTGAAATTTTTTTTATTAAATTATTTCCGAAATAGTAAGTAAAGATCACCATATCCTACGAGGGATGAATAGGAATCTTTTCGCTTATATATTTCTTTGAAGGAAACCACAGGTGTGCTAAATTTTAAAAAAACGTATGTATGTTTCTCTACAAAGTTCTCCAAAATAAAATTCAAAAAATCCTTTTGAGATGATCCTATATTCCAACTTTGAGGACATCAAAATCGATTCAGCAGTTTGTGAAAAATTGCCATCTATGCATTTCTGGAGAGTACATGGGTATCTAAATATAATAGAATGCTGTTTTACATCGGTTTCATAGTTTTAAATTACTTTGTTTAAATAAAGATTTACACATATAAAGCCTACGTTACTTAGCTAAATATCATTTAACAGTTCATTTAATTTGGGCATCGCATGTACAGTGGTCATTAATGCTAAGCCGAGTTAAAATATGTAGGCATTCGTATAGTGGCCATTCCACATTTGCCATTTAAAATTAAGGCGTTTCGGACATGATAACGGAACACGCTTACATTACCATTTGTTTACTTTTGATTATATATTTGAAGCTTATAAGGCAAGGTTAAGGTCACTGTAAGGTAAGTAATTTTTTATGTAGGCAAAGGGGGTTTATTTGTTATTTTTGTTTATTTAAAGACTGAACAAACGATATGCTATATTCAATAACGACATAGAAAAATAACTATATTCTAAATATAAAACAGCGGGTCTACGATTTTCCTGCATAGTGAGGTAGGCAGAGGGCTTCTAGAGATATTGATTATTGAGAAATCTAAGAATTCTAATAATAAGACTCACTTGATTTAAGAGTAAGAAAATGACATGAACGATGTTCAAAACAGTATTAATTTAAAAATAATTAATTAATGAACCAGTACTGCCAACTGAACCTGCCCCGCTAACAGAATTATGTTTAGGACCCCCGTAAGCATATTACAAGGGGCTGTAATCGCATCGCCGCTACTTGGTAAATCTACTGGAAGTACGATAATGTTACAATTTGATTTACGTTTACGTTACACCACGTTGTTATATAGAGTTTTACATTTTAATATTAATAATTTTTGCTAATAATTATCTTATTTTGGCTGTAACTCTCCTTTCAGGTGTTTATTTTAAATAACGTCTTGTAAGTTAAAGTAATCAAGATTTAAAAATTGTTTTAATAAAATAGCAACTATACTTAATCAGCTTCACGCTGTGTCCCCCCTATAAGGGGGTAGGCAAACGAACCTAGTGTTAAGACATTTCGTTGCCCATTTTACGGCCAATTTTCAAGACTCAACATCTCGTTTTGTCTTCTGGAGGAAAGAAAAATAATTTATTCGCTCAAATGGGACTCGAATCCACAATCGTCACATTGACTGACAGACAATGAACCGCTGCGCCGCGACGGCACACCGTCCGACTATTAACAGCATTCTTATAAATTCAAAAAAATGGTGGATAATATGAAACAAATGAAAAGTTTTTTTGAAGTACCACACACGACGATAAAAATAAATTCAAGATGGCCGCCATTACAACTGTCTGACATTTTTTTTACGTGACATCCTTTTTTTAGCATCTAAGTACCTAATTAACAACAGATTTTTTTCTGTCCTGCCATTTTCAGCCTTGGCAAAGGAGGCAGACAAAAAAAGCTATAAATCTTTTATTTTTACTTCACACTTTCGAAGAAAGTTGTGTAAAATATTTTAAAAGTTCTTTACCCCAGATTGGAATCTGCATAATTGGTACGTAAAAGATATTGTCAATTTGGCCTCATAGTTAATTGCCTAAGAAACTATTAGATGATAATTTCAATAATAATTATAATAGAAATATAACACACAGGTTAGACAAACACGATAAAATAACACTTTGTTCTGTTTAATTTTTCGCTTATGCTTTTATCCCAATCAGGGATAATTAAAAACATACCTAGGCCTCGTAGGATAACCACAGATGGAAACAAAATTTGTAATCATCGATGACTCTGATACAGTTATTTCGCTAAAGAGGGCAAGCGTTCATTTATTAAAATACTATTATAGTCAGTAAAGTAACTCAGCATAAAATAAGATTTATTTTTATTAAAAATTGAGCCTTGTATAATGCGTGCATTGCATAATAGCGGGAGGCTTATCATACAAATTGGTTAAATCAAAAAATATGTAAGTAGTTTTTTGTGAGGCCTGTCAGTGTACGCAGTGGGTCACGCATGCGACTAGCCACTAGACTGGTAAACACGACAGGTTGTGGGTTCGATTCCAACTCGAGGAAATTAAATATTTTCGTTTCTTCGCTCTGGAACCTAGGTAAAGCACGAAGTTGAATTCCGCTACTCAACACGCAATGACTCCAGAATTCGGTGAACACTTTCCGCCCAATTCTGGAACGGAAGTATCTTAGCTAATATTGCATTACGTCGCGCCATGTCAACATTTAAATTCAAAATCAGTCACAAGAATATTTATTTCCTTGAACACGTAAATATATAAAAACCACGTTAAAGTATACAATTTCTTTGATAAAAGCAGTAATTTAAAAGTAATATAACTATAATAGAAAGCTTATTGAAATTTTCTTTTCATTGATTTTTTTATATAAATTATTCTATATAGTAAGAAAACTTTGCAAATTTCTCTAAACTAAACAAGTATTTAAAAGATCAATTATCGTAATATACTCGTATTTTCGTAGCGAAATGATTATATTTCGTGACTCATATAATACTTGCTACTTGTTCTAAAATGAAGCAGTAATTTAATTAAAAACTTAAGTATAAAGAAGTTACTCGTGAATACGTTATCTCATTAAATCTTCTTTCAGAGGTCTCAAGAGCTATTAACGCTTGTTAAAATGTTTTAGATTTTTTGTTTATATTTTTCTTATTAAAGATGTCACGATTTAAAATGAAATTTAATTTTGATAATAGCGACTTATTTGCATAATATAATATGACAGTTTATACAATTTTTACTAGGAGTTTGTACCTCAAAATGTAAAAACGGAATCCTTATAAGATCACTTTGTCGTCTATCTGTCCGTCAAGACCATTTGTCTCGAGATTGCGTGGAGGTATCAAGCTGAAATGTATATCAAATAATATTCAAATCGATGGGCTCTTGAAGCATAGCAAATTAAGCTTTTAAGTCACCGCAATCAAAAGATACAAGCATTTATGCATCGATTTTGCTGCGTTTTGTATGAAACTCATAATCAAAACCTGTAGGGCACGTGAGAACTTAAAATACAAATAAAAGAAAAAAATCCGAAAAATGAAAATTTGAAGATATTTCATAGAAAAAAATCATAACAAATTTATATTTGTAGTTTATTTCATACAAAATGGGTACATACGCCCGCAAACTTAAGCTTGTTACCTTTTATAAATTGTATTTGCCGTTAACCTACATCGAGTCCGACTCGCACTTTACGGTTTTTTTATAGGCAATAGAACCAAAACAATGTTTATTTTTATTTTTGATTGTTTGTCTGTCATCTCAAAAACGGCTTAACCAATTGAATGCAGTTTTCACTATTGCAGGTATTTTGGCAAATTTCCCAAAGTGTTTGTTTCATTTCAACCGGCTTACAAATAAAAAAGTTATACCATTTCGTAGAATATTGTTCGACGAGATTGCTATATAATGACCGTTTTATTCCATTGCTGAAACTTTACTTTTTACTATATTTCTAGATATTGTTTTTAAAATAATATTATTATTAGAAAACGAAAGTAATCCAGATTAGTAAATTAAAATATAATGGGGTGGTGTCGTGGGACACCAGGTAGGAACGAAGTTCCTTCGGCTAATGTAGAATCGACACAAATTGCAAAAAAAAGTCGTGCTCTATTTTATGTAGGTTTTCTTGATTTTTCTCTTAAATTTTGCTGATTAGTTTTTATTTAAGTACAAGAAAGTATTTAGGAAATTCTGTATTTTAGGAAATAATAAATTACTTAAAATAAAAAACCATCGTAATTCAAATTATCAACTAAAAAAGAAAGAGGGAGAAAGAGAAAGGTATTATACACTACTCATCTGTGTATGCGACTGTCGCGCCTGCGCACGTCTCATTTAACGGTTTTATTCCACGCATTTTTCTTACGGTTTCACTATCACATTTTTTTCAGATCGGTCACGCAGCGAAATCCCTATCCCTACTACAAGCCTGCCGTAAGGAACTTCGTTCCAATAATAATTTAGTTCAAGCGGGCGAAGCCGCTAGCGCATGACTAGTTACAAATATACCTTATTTATAAAATTTAATTTAAATTTTTAATTTATAAAAGCGAACAATTAAAACTTTAAAGGTAAACGACGAGATTGGAACTGTCATCGGATTATGCCGTTGGAAGGTTTCCAAATGTATCACATCACATGAATACTAGAATATCTTTAGATTCTCTTAATTTACATGTTATAGCATTGTCAGAGATAGTGCTGTGAAATAACGAAGCTTGTAATTTTAAATGGGCTAAAAAATATTTTTCTAATACAATAGTATTAGACAGACGACACGTTGACAACCCATAGAAATCAGAAAACTAATGTTCTTTCTAGCTTCACATTGTGAAAGGTAGGCATCCTGGTGTTAAGATACTCCGTTCCTCACGCACCGGTAATTTTTATGTTACCAAAGCGAGAATAATATCTTGTTCCTTCAACAGAGAATGGTACACCCAATCATCGCGTGTTTTTAATTTCTTCAATATTTACGCTTGCATTTTCTTTCTTTTGATTCCGGATAACTACTTATTATTAACAAAAAAATCCTTCTATTTCAAGAAATATTTAATTGGAAAGCCAGTCTTCAAAATTTACTTAAACATATACATATATTGTTCGTCGAGCGTGACATTATGTTCCTTTTCTGTTTGATCAAAGTGAAATCAGAGCGCGCTTATGGATCGTTTGACAAATTTAAATGCGAATGAGTAGAGATCATATTTCAGTAATTCGAATGTTGTTTTTTTAATAGTCGCTTAGTCTTTGTGACCTGGTATCTGTTTAATTCAAAAATTCGTTTCGTTTAAAGCCTAAATAAAGAAAGTATAAGCAAATTTCAGTCTCTATAGCACATACATATATTATATTGTACTTTACATAGCTCAGCTGAATAGTGATTTTTTTGAAAGTTTAGACTAAAATATATTTATGTATTATTTACTTAGAAAATAAACAAAATATAGGTAGTAAACTCCAGACAATTTAGAACTAACACAGTCCAGTAAAAATGTCGTGTTAAAGATAAAATCAAATGCCACGTTGTTGAAAGCTATCATTAAATATAAATGTTTAAAAATTAAAACTACGGCAATCATAAGGTACACTAACCACCATTTGCAGCTTCGCTTGCGTGAACTAAATATTACTATAAAATCCACTTTTTTCCCCATTGCTGGCGAAATTTTGAAAATTTATCTCCTAGTGACTATACTTCACAAGGGACCTACACGCCAAATTCAGCGTTCTACGCCGCGTAATCCCAACTGTGGCTTGTCTGTCAGTCAATCAGTAACAAAAGATATTTATATATAAACATTATTACTAAGTAATAGATATCGACCGACTGGCGGTCGCTAACAACGGCCTGCACTGTCTACCTGCACGCAATGTGTCCTTATAAATCGGCTAAACGTGTTTTATATGAATAAGGTTTCATGATATAATAGATTTTGCTGTTATGTAAATTGTTACGAGGTTAATAAAATTTAAAATCGGACGATGTGATTATTCTATCTATTATAATGTTATTTTGTATGGTTATCTGCTTTAATGTTATTTTTGTTTATTTTATAATTTTTAAGTTTATAGTGTTAATTAGGGGATTTTTTGACCATCTTACACACTAGGGAACACCTGGTTTTACAACAGGAAACACTGCACGTTAAGTGCGTTAAGTAATTTTACCCTTTCTCCTGTCTCCTAACGGTGTGTTTTGTCTCTAAGTTTTCTTTGTTTACCTGGCTTTGCGTGATAAATTGGGAAGCTTATTTTTTTTATTTAACATGTCATAACAATAATTATTTTACAATTTAAACCGATAGTTTCTGGACTAGCCAACCCAACTATACAAATTCATCAGCTTAACATAGGATCATATGAATTGGCGAAGTGATTAATATTCAACTGGCACGCTCAGAGCGCTATATACTAAGAAATGAATAGAGATGCTTAAATGTGTGAAGAAAAATCGGTGGAAAACGAGATGATTGTACCGTACGATTAGCATAAATATACATATTGTTCTTATACTGGTAATATTAGTTAAAATTGTTACCAAAAGACCCACAAAAAAGACAATATCTATATAAAATATAGTAATAGCATAATATTCTAGCCGCAGTCATAAAACCATCTACAATAAATACAGTATTTACCGAACAAGTTCCCTTTCTTCTCGCACACATTCTGGGCGTTAGCGTCCCGTATTGGGCGCCATTCCAGACTATACTTTATGGGAAGACGTGGCGTGGTCGTCTGAAATTTTATTTTTTATTAACTTTTACATAGACTAAAGAGTATATATAAGAGTATAATATACGAGTATAATATATTATAAGAGTACAATATATTTTAAATTAATAACAAAAATATGATTAGAGAAACTGAATATAATTTTTAGATATAGAGAAATAGAGATAAATTTCTTGATTTTAGTAATTATGAGAAAATTAAACTATTTAAAATATAACTAAAGAAAATATAACTATGTTATTATGAAAATATCATGTATATTTTAATTATAAAAGTATAATTTATTAGGCCCAACTATTCGAATCCCTTATTTATGTTTTGAGTAGACTGTCTCAAGACAGTGAAAAAAATATGGTCAACAATATTTATTTCATATTTTTATAATTAAAAAAGTTATGTAACCTATATTTACAGTCATTCTAAATAAAAACTTGAAAACTTTAAAGTATAAGCCAGTTATTAATGTAATAACTTTATTAAAATATCTTTTCTATTAATTAAACTCATTAGAATAGAAATTATCATTAACGCTACGGAGTTATTATTACGTAACGTCCGTCGTCTGTCCTTCAGACCTCTTTGATAATGTCAAACAAATAAATCAATTTTAGTCGTATCATATACCAGTATATTCGTAACACCATGGCTAAAGAAGTTTTTTAGACTCCCACTGTATTCCGTTTATAGTATGGTAAGTAGAAGAGCTAGTGTTAAGATACTTTTTTCCTTACTTTTCACGCAATTTTCGAGATTGTGCTGAGTGGCGGAACTCTACGTTGCTTGGGGAAAAGTATGAAGCTAATAAAATAATACCATGTTATAGTATTACATAATAAAATAATAATTTTTAATTTTCTTACAATTAATTAAATAGTTTACGCTTTGTAAACTTTGCACACAATTTAGGTGGCTAATTTATCAATTCTTGCAAAGCGGAAACGACTGCAATGAATGTGTTTAGCATAATATTCGTATTGTGCTGTATTATGGCGTTAGGTTCCCGCCTTTGAAAATTTTACTCACAAAACATGGCAAATGTAGCGTGAATGTTTTTGTTCTTTACAATAATGAAAAAAATATATAATATTTCAATTTATCCTAATAAATTACAATTATATGTACTTGGATTTTTTATCTAATACATCCAATTTATTATAAAAGGTCAGTTTATACCGGGACATGCTATTGCGGGATATTGTTCCTTCTGTCTACCACATACGTCAATTAGGCAGAGGGAACCTATACTAAATAGGTATATGTTTTAGCAAAAATATCAACATTTTCAAGCGTCTCACTTTCTCCTTTATCTTAAGAGTTGGTTTATCTATAAAATCTGCTTATTATATCTGTTTTATTCTAATTATTCATACTTCTTTTTTTTAGGTGTACGTTTATAAAAGAATTTTCACGATGTCCTTCAAACGGGTTTATTTATTTCATAAAATAATAACTGTCTACACTATGATACTGGCTGGACGCCAGGCAAAAAAATCTTCGCACAGTATAGTTATTTCAGCGCCTTCTTACATTGTTAGTTAAACAACTTTATCATCAAGTGAAATTATAGATTTATTCAATTATTATAACTTTATAAGTATATTATAGTATATAGCATGTCAAATAATATCACCTTAATATTATTGGACATAAAATAGATAAAAGGTGTTAACTTTCCCAATAATACACGTATTTCTGAGTAACAACTAAGAACTATTAACAATTATCCATTTATTAAGTAGCAAGTTTTATACACCTAAAGATCTTGGTTGCGTGGCTTTTGTAAAAAATAGTGATAAAATCCTAACTCTCTTATCATGCCAATCAAAAGCACATTAGCTGACTTGCATTGAGGATAGCTGATGAAGTACATGAAGATGGCGAAATATGAACCCGCACTTCTTGGAAACCGGACAGTTTTAATACACAAAACATGTATTTTCTTTTCTAATTGTGTTGTTTTAGCTTTAAGTATATAAACTGAATAACAACGAACACTGAATTCTACGAGTATATTGTATTGTAGAGTATATGTCATGCAAATAAGACGGACTTCTCGTACAAATTGATTCAACATGGTTACATAAACTAATTATTTTGCAAGAAAATACAGTAGCTGTTACCAAGTTAATTATTAATTATTATAACGGCCTTATTATTTTCATGTTTAGCGTCAACTTACAGCATGTAATATTTTTTTTGAATAATTCAAGCAAAGAAAACATTTCCTTTGGGCTACGCCTATTAGCGCGGCACTTTTCAACCATAAACCCAAGGTTGAGTTGAGGCTAGTGGGCCACGGCCGTTGGTGGCGGAAATTTGCCAAGGAATAATTTTGGGGTATACAACTTCAATCTTCATTTGGTATGAATATTAAACTAAACAATTGTTGCTTATTTTTTCTTAAGGCTTTTATGTATTTTTGCGTTTATTTTTATAATAGTTATTAATTGATAGATTCACCTTAGACTTCCATCATAGTCGCCATATAGGGTTGAAACTCATTATGAAAATTTTCAAATGTTACTTTGAAATCAGTTTTGGACTGCTCCTTAATATTTAAGAAGCGGTCCAAAATTTCTCTACATTTAGCTTTTAACAGACAGAAAGGACATATACACTTAATGTCAAACCCGTTTAAGAAGACCGATGAAAATATAATTAACCAATTATAAAAATAAATAAAATAACAGTAAGTTTACTGCTAAAGTGGGATTGCTGAAAAATATACTGTTTAATTTACATTGTACGTAATTATTTGCAAGTATATAATCATAGGGATGTGACAACATAAAACGTCATTATTATAAAACGGAAAATATCGATTTTTTACCAATGATACTTAAGTGGGGTCATTAGTTCAGCAGTGGAGTGCTGCAGCTTTAACGTATCTGATTGTATATGTTGTCTGAAATATTTCCTTTCTTCGGTTCGTAGGGTTTTGCTCCTAACATAAAAGTCAACAACCAAATGTTAGCACTAGTTTCTCCCAGTTTCACCACAAAAAAGGACATACAAGTATAAAATGAAAAAAATCTACATTTTAAAGAGATGTCCCTCTTTCCAAGTAATATATTTGCGTTTTCTATAACAAGAAAATAAAGAAATGTTTTATACAAAAGAACTAGTGCCAGGTGTGAAGAGTGTGTGAGATAATAGTCGAAAGCTTTATTCGAGCTTACTCACGTTTAGTTTGACGCATCTAAATTTTAGTCATCGATGTAAAGATCTTTACAGAATGATATCCTATCATTAAAATTGCTTAAATAATAGCATTTTTTTCAACCAAATGTTTGCCCGTCAAGCGGGGTAGGTAAAGTCAAAATACTCGATATCCGCTTTCTTCCCGAATTCGAATAAATAAATCTAAATTTATACATTTCTAAACAAAGTAAGTAACCAGTGCTAATATACAGAAATTGACGTAATCAGCCTATTGACAAATTACTTCTTAGAACCAACGTCGCAACTTTACACTTTGTAGTTTGATTGGAACTTCGCCAAGTATCGTTGAATTAATTTGATCGAACTTTGCTTCTATTTAGAAACATTTAATATTAATGTAGCCAATATATACTTTTGTATAATAAAATGGAATCGGGTATATGGATTGAAGTGTTATTTATAACTAAAAAAAAATAAGGTGAGAAATCTTCCCGGGATTTCTATTTATTCATATACAAAGTCTTTTTGTCTTCACCAGCCATCACTTTAAATGAAAGCATAGTTTAAAATACTCTATAAAAGCCTAATACAATTAAAATAAAAAAGATTTTGAGAAAGAGGCAAATCGGCAACGTTTAGCAGTATTTTTGTAGTAGTAGGTTATTATATAGGTAGGTTAGTAGGTTATTATACAATAAATAAAGAAAAAAATCCTACGAACAAACTGTTGACGAATCTTGATTATTTTTTTTAGGTATGGGTTTGAAATATTTTACCCTATATGCTGCTTTCGTAAAAGGAGTGCTGACGCTTCCACCCCTTATATTATACGGCATAAAATATGTTTTAAAATAGTAATATAGCTTTTATGTGTAAGTACAATAAATAAATCTTTTATTTTATAACTTGGTGAAAGTCAAGTAAAATAAAAGTCAGCAGTGTCTAGATAGTTTATAAAAGATCGATATAGCCTAAGCTAGAACTCGACGTACTAAAATCCCTTTGGGGGAAGTATGCTGCTAACTTTGTTGAAAATAAAATATAAAAATTTCTTAATATCCGTTTATGGACGACTTCATGTTATATTCTTTATTATCTTCACGCATTAATTCTTAATTTTTTTGCTTTCTTAAAAATAATGCATGTTAAATAATTTACTTACATTAGGGAAAAGGAAAATTATTCAAAATAAAACATTACCTCATATGAGAATTGACTCATAGCTATCGCGTGGTGATGTAATTTTCGAATATATTTAATATTTTGTATATAAGTGCTTACAATTAAAAAAAACACATCGTGAGCCTAGCCATACGACAAACCATTGCTCACATTCTGTCTTAATTTTGAGATATTGCGTGATCAGTGACAAGACTCATTTTATCTATCAGGGCGGAGAAATAAAAATAATTCAACTATAACTATCCCCCCAGTAGTGTCTAGGACGGAAGTCACAACAATTAATTATTGCATATGTCTAAACTCAAATCTGAATCAATAATATAATCAAATCTGAATACTGTCCAAAGCTCACAGACTGACAAGTGACCATAGTATCATCAGGTCGTTGATAACAATACATTTGTGGTTTTCAATTTATGTTCCACCCTGGTAAAGCATGTTTCATGGATGACACAGCTTAGTCAGTTATCCTTAAGACGTTTAGGGGTTGATCTGATAACTTTGCGTTTGAATGAGGGGCGGTTTTTATCGATGGTAGGCTAGGCTTAAACCCTACTTTGAATTACGAATATTTCAGATATACATGTTTTATACAAGAGCGATTTTTTTTTATTTCTCACCTTGCGTCTAAAAAGTCGATATTTTCGTAACTCTATAGCTTCACGCTATATCCCATATATGGCAAGGTATGCAGAGGGAACCTAGTGTTAAGACATTCCGTTATGGTAACACTACACACTTCCATTCTCCACTTTCTACTGATTTCTGGACGCATTGTGCCCCGACACCAGAGCGAAGAAATGAAAATATTTAATATTTTATTTCCTCTAGTGGGAATCAAACTCACAATCTGCCACGTTTACAGCATCACGATCGTGCCCCTTAGCCCCTGGCTTGTCTTACTCTAAAGATTAGCATTATGTTAAAATGTCATACATGAGTCTGTTTATGTCGCCGTAGGTCTTATTATAATAAGAATTTAAGTGTGTTAGGTAAAATTTTATTATTTGGGGAATAAAAGTCACCAACCATTATTTGAAGAAGAGAATTGATTTTAGCTTTAGTAACATTTTTAATTCTATTTATTTCAATAAAAGAGGGCACAATCATGATGACCAATAATATTTAAAATATTAGTCGTCTCTTATTAGCCAATTATTACTTAGACCTTTCTTAATTTACAGTTATTTTAATTCGATTTCCACTACAATATTTAAAAGATAAATAAAAATTTTAACGTAGCGGGACTGGAACCCGCACTTCTTAAAAACTTTTCAAGCACTCATCAGTAATTAAGGGATAAGTTCTTATCAAACTACGTCGAAATTCTTATACGATTGCAACAACGATGAAAAATATCCTTGTTTAAATTGTCACTATCCATTATTACATTTAAAATAGAAATATTTCATTTATAAATGGGAACAATATTAAAATCGGTTTCAGATTTCCATTGAATCTGTATATTTGTATTTGAAATGGTAATACTGTAGAGTGATTCTCGTTGGTTCCTTATCTAGAACTATTGTGTCGATTTGAAAAGCATTTCGTACTAAACGTTGTATTAAAACACATTGTAAGTGATTCACGTCTTGGCAAATTGTAAAGTTTGCACACTTTATTTATTTTGTATAAAATTATTTAAAAATATTTTTACGCTTGTTCCATGTACGAACAAGAGGGTATGCAGAGGGAATTTAGTGTTAAGACACTCCGTTTCCTAAGTTCGGCCTAATTTTTTGAGACACTGTTTGTGGCGAAACTCAACACCGCTCCGTCTCCTTGCTTTAGAGCAAGGAAATGAATATAATTTAAATATATGTACACGTTTACAGCCAAACCATGTCCAACTGCCTCACGATGGCGTCTAAAATCTACAAGATATGCAAATAGTTTTTGTTCAAAACACATTAAAATTACGAATTAGGAACTTGCGAATTATGTGATTGAAAGTAATTGTAAAATTTGACATTATATTACATCAAATTCGTAAAAAAATTACACTGAAAAGAATTAAAACACACACACACACACACACATGTTATGACTAAACAAAAATATGAGATGATTTTTAAAAACAGTCCCAATTTCCTTTAATCATGGCAACCCTCGAAAGCGTCTTATTATATTGAAAGCGTAGACGTAAGTCGTCGACGTTTTATTGTTCTGAAACAAGCGTCGTACTTAACGTATGGGGGGAAGTTTTATAATAAAAACGAGATCAAGAGATGTAACACTTGCTGTTGGAATTACGATTTGGTCACGATAACATAAAATACATTTAGTTTCGTATGAAATTGCTACAAAAAAGCTTAAGAAAAGCTGTTTTAGCTTTGCGTTTATCAAGATAGGCAGAACGCAGTGCTTGTTGAGTGGCAGAACTTAACACCGCGTTTTCTCTCTCAGGTCGGGTAAATGAAAATAATTTAAATATAGTTTTAATTACCCTTATAATTTTAATCTCAAGTGAGGATCGTCAAGACGCGACAGTTTCTATTTAATAGGTTTAATTTGTGCATGTGCACATTATGTACATTTGTGCACACTATGCAATTATGATTAACGGCGATTATTGTTCGTTCGATTTTCATTTGATATTTAAAATAATATCGTTTCTTCTACGTCGTTTGACAAAGCTCGATTATTCTTAACCCTAGGTCTGGTCTAGGTATTAGAAAATGGTAGGTAGTACGTAAGAATTAAATAAAATAAGGAATTGTAGTATGATATCAGTGAAAATGCTAGTACAAACTATAAAAAAATATTCTTTTTCTTATATATTTGGTATACAAAGTGTATTTTTAGTAAGTGTATAAATCTAATAAATTAATTACTTTTAAAAGTGACAATGCTAAAACAATGGACGTTTATGATTTTCTTATATGGTATATACAAGTAAATAAGTATGTAGTTAAAAATGTTATAAGAATTTTGGTAGCAAGTATGAAAGCGTTTATAGTATTTAAAAATAACTCGAGACCGTTTCTACGTCGCACTCGAAATGTTTAATGCATAATTTGCGTCAGCTCTGACAAAATAATGTAATTTATGACGTTTGTAATTTATAATACCTTTTCTATTCATTTTCATTAAAATTAATTTATTCCTATTTACAAAATATTATGGTTGACAATGTTTAAGTTTGTAAGTTTCTTCTTTGTATAATTAAAGTTAATCATATTTTGCATACAAAGACTTTATTTATTTGACACAATCAATTTGTGGCCATAGCGAGACCGTCATGGCACAGTGGCACTGTATCTAAGGTTGTGAATTCAATTCTCGTTCAAATGTATGACAATATTAAATCAGCTTCAATAAATGGGCTGAAACTTTAGATTTCAATGTACAAATATTGTCTTTAAAATTAATATTATATCACAAAAATGATTGAGATAAGAAAATAAATATTAGTATAGTACAAGCGGGCGAAGCCGCGAGCGTGTCGCTAGTATCTTATGAAATAAATACATGTGGCCAAAATTAAGTAAAATAAAAAGCAATAACAGCGAAATTTATTTATTATTTGGTTTGCGTGCCTAAAGTATACCGTAACGTACGATGTAAGTTAAACCAAAGTAACATTTATTGCTGAAGTAAAGTAATAATATAGGGGTATGTGAGACCAGTGACCAATTTTATAAGATTATTCAAGTAGCCCATAAATTGTGGGAGTTTCGTGAGATAAATGTACGAATAACGTTGTAGTAATATAATATTGTACTTCAAATATATAATATACTAAGGGTGGGGTTACCCTATGTAACGTTTTTCTGACATTTCTACCCTCTGCCCTCATCAGCGATAATGATTAAATACATATGTAGATAGCTTTAAGTATACAGCAGGCACCAGAAGAAACCTGTCACTGTGTCAACTTGCCCAAGCTTCACCCAATTTCGAGACGATACGCGGAACTCAACGCCGCTCCTTTTCTTCTTAGAACCAGGAAATGAAAATATTTAATTATCCTAAGAGGGAATCGAACCCACAACCGTCGCGTTTACTATCCAAACGCAACTGCGCCATGACAGCCTCAAATTTATGTATACCCGTGAGAAAATCAACATGCCATAGCGAAAACTTTGATACAAAGACGACAAACCACAAAATGCTTACCCTTCAAATATTAATTTTTGTTATAGAAATTTATTATAATTTTTGACGAAATCTTGTGAATTTTAAATGTAAAAATAGAGCTAATTTCTATATTCTATCTGTATTTTTTATTATCTTTAGGCATTCTTTACCCAATGATAAATACGTGACTTGTTTAAAAATGTTAACAGATAACTAATGAAATGAATTAACACTGTCTGAACGTAATGGAAAATGTAAAAGTCTTAGATTCTAAGAGGTTAATCTATTAGTTATATTAATATTAATATTTAGTTTCGGTAGACGAGATATTTTTAATATAAGCGTTTCTTACGAATTAGGAAGTTAAAAATTTCAAAATTTTCAACGTCTATTGCGATATATGCAGATAAAAAAAATCGAAAAGTTTCGAGTCAGAATCACTCACTAAGGGTTTCATACAAATTCGGTTTCAGCTTATTACTTTCGTTCTTGAGAAAACGCTTCATACGGACTAACAGACAGATAGACAGACAGTGTAGGTTCTATTTTATATATTTCGCTTTCTCCGTTTACTCTACAAAATTTCTTAGATAAAAAATAAAATAATGAGTATTGTAATACTTGTATGTGCATGTAGCGTTAAATTGAACGAAATTATCATGGTCGGGTTAAACCCATTTCTAGTGTCGTCGAGATACTAAATTCGCGTGCACTGACCACTTTTAGTAAGGGTGTTTATTTAAAATTATTTGGAAAAAATGGCAAGTTGTTAGAAAATTTAACAAAGACGTTTTTAAATTGATATTATTTTAAAATAAAAAAAAATGTTTTACGCTGTATCCCGCACATAGAATTGTACGCAGAGGAAACCTGGAAACACTCTATTCTTCCAAATAGCTAGTTTACAATATAAACAATTATTTTATAGCGAAATCGTATTATAACTTATATTATTTTCGCCGCCACATAATCCCCGCTTATTCGACATTATTATAAGTCGGCGTGCCGCAGAAATAATCCGCATTGTATAAAACACAAACAAACACACGGCAAAAGCTTATAGGATTTGCGCGCCTATTCAGCTTCGTTCTTGTATGATAAGAGGGCGTTCTTTGTTATATTTACTTAGATTAATGGTCAGGGCTAACTTACTAAATTATGTTGCGAGTGACGTGAAAATCATTAATTTTTTTCGACATGGGGTGAAATTGGTGAATACGTTAAATAGGTATATAAATATAAAAAATAGGAAGATTATTTATATCCTTTTTTTTAAATTAATTTTGATTGAATTGAACACATTGATACTAAATCTAAACGTAATAGTAATACAATCCACTAGTGATTGATATAATTTAAGAAAATCAAATAAATTACTAGCACTCAAATTATATTAAAACTGTTTTTAATTTATTTTGTATATAATACAAAAACATGCAAAAATTAAGGTTTCATATATTATATAACTTTTACAGAAATAATGTCGGCCGATCAAATGTCACTTCATTGGAAACTATCGATTTGCCTTTGTGAATAAGTTATTGTAAAACTTTAATAGACACTTATGTCTACACGTTGTGTCTGTACTTTTAACTTTTGGAACGACTTTTTATAACAAATGAGTTATATACAAAACAACAAACCCGACTGCATAAACTAATTAAATCAGTAATACTCGCGCCATCAAGAAAAATCCATCGACGTATCATTTATCAAAATCGGTTCATTAGGTTAACAAATACGATGGAACCAAGAAACAGACATACATACTAAAAATCACTATAATATATTTTCATAAAATTTAGGAGTAATAAAATTTTAATTTGCATAAGATTTTGAAGATAATTTATAATAATCTAGCTGTCATATGGCTTCATTTCTGTGGCAAGTACATATATGTCATGACAAACTTCATGTATTTGAAAGGAGTCTGTTCGCAGATACAGCAGATACAGTAAGATACAAATATAATATTTACCAATACAA
This sequence comes from Heliconius melpomene rosina, assembly GCF_056956725.1. Taxonomy (NCBI): domain Eukaryota; kingdom Metazoa; phylum Arthropoda; class Insecta; order Lepidoptera; family Nymphalidae; genus Heliconius; species Heliconius melpomene. The sequence continues at coordinate 9,096,858 of NC_140406.1, read as the reverse complement.
AAATCTCAATTCGATCATGCAATTTTTAAGATACACTGTTCTGTTTAATATTTGTATAGTTTTAGCACGGTTAATTATAAATACAATATAATAAATAAAAAAGGAAGTAAATAAAAATGGCAAAATTGTAGGATTTTAACTGGTAAATCTGAGTCTTGTCTAAATTTAAAAGAAAATACTATACATCACACAGTATGTGAGTAGGCGACGCGACAAGACGTAGCGGTAACAAGCCAATCGCAAATTCGTAGAACCTAGTGCTACGTTACTAAGCAATATTTTCCCATCACAAGTTTATTATAAGTTATAGACATAAAGATAATTAATATGTGTACATGGATAACGAGTATACAGATTTTACGTGCATATCGACAAAAACGGCTTCATTTATAAGCATATAAGTATAAAAATATCTAATAGTAGTGTAAGATATCTCTTATAATTTTACTCAGATAACTATCATTTTGTCAAGTTTCTTTTGTTATCTATCGACAGCGTCTCTGTTTACTTGAGACGTTTATAATAGCCTTATAATTCCATATTATATTGTGGTTGTAATATGATACTATAATATTCGCTGATCGTTCGCAATTTCGTTATAACAGCGGCTTGAGGAGAAAAGTCGGTGACAGGAAAATTAGATTTTTTATGTGATATACGACTTAGGTACAACAACCTGGAAGAGGTATATCATTTTTTTCCATGAAAAGTGTTTAGTGTAAAAAACTTAATTAAATAATTTGGCTTACAGTACTAATATACATAATTTCCTTTGCCTTTCCCGTGGTGTGCGGGATTCTGCGTGAAGCTAAAAAATGCACAATGTCAAATCATTGTTAGAGTATATGAAAAATTATTATTTATTTTCAATACCTAACCTCAAACCTCTTTGCAATAATAATTTTACGATTTTAATAAGATTTTTTGAAATAAACGCTGTATCCTGTAGGGCGAGGAAATGAAAATAATTCGATCCCCTGAATGGAACAAACCCACAATCATCACGTTTACAATCACACTGTGCCACCATTTTTATTATATTGTGAAAAGGACATATAAAAGTCGAATATAAAGCAGAAGAATTGTCTGTGGCATTTGTATGCCTCATTTATTCCGTTGTAATGTACGAACTAAAATGGTGTGACGAATTGAACGGTGACCGTAGGCTATATTTTGGTTGGCTGCAATAAGATTTTTAAGTATACATACCTACCTCCATGAATTTAAAATGTGACACTTTGTTTACTACACATTTTTTTACATTCACATATTTTACGTATTTTCCAACACAAGGAGAAAAAATCTTACTAAATCACTCATTTCTTTTAGAATAATAGACACAACTCTCTCCTTTTCAACTTACAGATGAATTGTATTTATAGTACAGCGAAGGCTTTACTTAGTTTGATTAGAAAAGGAAAGATAGAAGTGCTGTAAATACAGGCAATTGGAATATATGTAGGTCATCAGCAGATTTCTCTAAATTCCTTTTAAGTAATGGAATATAAATAGCCTGTTGTTTTCATAGAAAATACATGTGCTAAGCCTTTGCTTCGAAAATGATAGTTTCCGCCTCCCAATAAATAACATCATGGATTAAGAGGCCTTATCCACAGATAAGGCTTCATAGCAAGATTATAAAAACGATAGTAATGGATGGCTATGAAATGAATGATATTAAAATGTCATTTCATGTTAGTTTTCATACATTTATTCAATTATCATTAAATATTTACAAAATAACTTTAATTTCTTTAGCTTCTAGTTTTATCCCGCATATAATGTTAGGACACTCTTACCCGTTTTCCGAGCCCGCTCGATTTCCACATTGCATATCAAGTGGAGAATCTCAAGGCCGCGTTTTGTCTTGTTACCAGAGCGAGAAAATGAAAGCAATTATAGTAGAGTAAGAAGTAATTCCTTCCCCCCCTTACAGTCACGTGCTGTGCCGTTGCGCTTTACTTCCTTATATATTTACCACAATAAACATGTGAGGATGTATGAGTATACACTTCAGTATCGCTCTTTCCTTCATAAATGGTAAAATTTTGATACTCTTATAAATTTTCATAGTATCGTAAAAGCTTTAACGATTTCAGTTATTTGTGGTATTATAGTATCTACTTACTATACATAAATGCATTGAAGTAAAAATATATCTCATAACAAAACAACTGTAGTACGAGAGGACGTAATAGCCTTTTTTTGTATAGTGTCAGTGCGTTCTCTACTTGTTGTCCGATTGGCAAGACATTATGAGACAGGTGGCAAAATTCAACGCCAATTGGGACGTTTGTTGACTATATCTTTTTCTTCATTTACTTTTTCGCATATAAAAGTGCTACTCTACATTTCGAGATATGCGTTGTGAGTGGCGAAACTCAACGCAATGTTTTGAAATTACTTCATAGTATTAGAACGGAACGTTAGATAAAAATGAAACTCAAATATAATATTTCTACAGAGTATGATTTTCCTTTAAAAATATTAAATATAAGATATATCGTAAATAAATAAAAAATATTTATGACGACAATAACTTCGTTTCCAAATAGAGTCTGGCTTATCAAACTTGCTCTACGATGTTCGTATTGGCTTAATTAAAATTCTGGGAAACTTTCAAGTGGTTTATAATTAATAGTTGGATTAATTTGGTATCGACATATGTATGTAAATATGTTCAATGCCAAATAAATTAGCTTATTTGATGTAGACTTCAATTATATAATTAAATTTCCTTCGAGAGCCTCATACAAGAAGCCGTGGCCGCAGCCAAACCGCAGGGGCACAAACGTGCGAGTGTAATCGCGACTGTTGGTGGGTTCGATTCCTACTCGAGGGAAGGGTAAAGTTCCACCACTCAGTGGGGAAAGGAAGTGTCTGATCAGTAGGTTCCCAAGTTTCCTCTGCATACCCTGCCATGTCAGCGTAATGCCGCAAAAAAATATTACGCTCTGGTACACAAAGAGCGGTGTCGAGTTCCACAATGCAACGCGAAATGTCTGGAAAATAGGGTGGAAAGAGGGGAACGGAGTTTCTGAACACGAGGTTCCTTATGACTATCCCGCCATATGAAAAAAAGCGTGAAGATGGAAAATATATCATAATATTTATGTATTTTATAGCATTCGCATGTCAATCTCTCTAAGGTACAAATTAATTCCTATTAACCGGTAACGGAACGTTTTTAAGCGTTATAAAAAATTAAAATTTCTGTAATTTTTATTGTTTCACTAATTATTATAATAAACAAAAAAAATATTATTCTGATCATCTTGCGTTTAACAATATACAAATACATTACCATCAATCACAAAATTCACTAAAACACAAAACAAATAACAATTGACACTTTCACACATTCATTTATCCATTTATCCACATTTTTATTTTCCCGCCATTTTTGACAGCACATGAAAATATATGTTTTTAATGAAACCCAAAGACAATCATATTTTTTTATTTACGTACGAGTTTAGGCTTAAGACACGTCGCGTGCGTCCGCACCGCAGACGATCGCACTATTACTGACTACTGGGTGAGCAGTGAACTGGTCACTGTATCGCCGATGTCGATCTTGATTAACGGTTGCGAGGTCAGGGTTTAAGGCTTAAAACCTTCTAATTAGGCTTAGGTGATATTTTTAGATAGAAATGTTTTTGATTATTTAATAATAACATAGTTTAAAATCATATAAATATGGGTACTTAACTTTTACTTTATTTTAATTTATTTATAATTTACTACATATATGTAGGAATATGTATATAATAGAATTAAACAAAAAATGCAAGTAATATATTCATATGTTATTTATATAAATAATACTTTTTGGTAGACTAATAATCTTATCGAACCGCAAATAACGGCATAAAAGCTCGACTTAAGCTTCTTATGTCTTAGCATATTTATCACATAACAGAAATTTTTAAATAACTTTTGTAGAGTTAACGCTTTAGCCTTGTCCGAGCTCCAGTTATCGCTGATATCTTCGTATTTTTTATTTCCTATGTCAAGTTAAGTCGATTTTATATGTTTCGCAAAGTTACTTGTTAATATACCTACTGTAGTAAAGAAACATTTCTTCATTAATTAAAATATGAAGAATTCGGTCATCGACATAAAGTCAATTTAAGCAATAAAAACTCTCTACATGCATAATATATCTTGAATATATAGACAAATGTAAGTAGTAATTTTTTTCAGTTCAGTTCTCATTCATTTATGGAGTATTTTTTTTAAATCTCTTCAACTGGCTTGGCCACGAAGTCATCGTGGTGCAGCGTCACTGCGTAAGCGCAGTGGTTTTGGGTTCGACTGAATCAAAAATTTTAATTTCGTCGATCTAATAACAATACAAATCGGGGCGGTCATTTCCGCAACTTAACTCGCAATGTCTCGAAAATTGACAGGAAAATGAACAGGAAAGAGACAGGAAAATAATTTAACACTTAGGTTTTCTTTGCCTAGCTTGCTATGCAGGACAAAGATTGAAATTACTTTCTTGTCAACTGACTCAAAAACAAAAAGAACTGTATATTTATTGAGAGTCTTATACAAAATTAGATCGTCAGGGTCGGATTTAAAATAATGTAGTTGAACAAAAGTGATATTTTTGGTTCATTTGCGTCATTGTGATAATGCATGCGATTGTATTTTTAACAAATATTGTCGCTGGATATAAGTTTTCTGGTGGTTTTAGAACTGTCACTGTGATATATGAAGAATTGGAATTACATTTTGCAATATTGTTTTGAGATTAAAAATTTTAACTGATAGTAAAGTATTAAAATATTAATGAATCAATAAAAAAATATCATAAAGTATGATAATATAAATACACTCTTTATATAATTATGTAGAAGATCTATTTAAAATGTCTAAAACATACTTCCTACAATTTACTACCTTGCTACTTACTCGCTTCACATTTTTCTCCTACAGCGGGATACGTAAAGAGAATTTTATGACAAGACGCTCTGTTTTTGCCCAAACACGAGACATCGTGTGGCGAAACTCAACGCCGCGTCGCGTCGCATAAAAATAAATTAAAAAACCACTCCCCCAAATGGAAATTGAAACCACAGATAATATGGCTACATAAAAATCTAATGAAAGGATATTTGTTCGATCAATTTAAAAGCTCGCCGAAGCGGCAACGCCACCTGTATTATCTTGTTACCGGCACTATCTATCAAGAGATCGAGTCACGTACCTCCCCCCCAGCTTCTTTGTCTGTGGTTTCGCCTCTTGAGATTGTTTTGTGAATTTGAAAAGGAAATTTGCACAGTCGTTTCCTTATTTGGTATGATAATTCTGTAAATTAAAAAGGTATTTTTTTAAAATTTATTTCTTTATTATTATATGTGGAAAAAATATATTATTGAAAATAAAAGGTAAGGAGGTACATGTATTTTTTGCAGAGATTTCTACTTAATGTAGGGCAGGCAATATGGCATCTAATGATAAGCCCCTATGTTTTCAACTTCAAACTTTTTTTATAACCAGACTACGAAACGAGTTTAATTAAATACAAAAAAATATATATTTATAAATATATCCGTAGTACGTTTTCACAACAAGGAAAGGCGTTATACCGTTTCAAATTATAAAATAAATTACTGCTCGCTAACTATTTCAAGAAAATATTTTTAATAAGTTCACCATATATTCCAAAGGAACAGAAATATGGAGTACATAGCAAGTGCGAACCGTTTCTCTGAACGTGAACGGTTTTAATGTGCTCGTTTGAATGCATTTTTTTTATATAAATGCAGTAGCAATTATAAATTATATTGCTGGTAGGATATACCGAGGTAACCTCTAGTAAAGGCACCCCGTTTCCCCCGCACTGTCTCTCTTTGTTTTCTCTTTGTTCGGGAATACCATAGAAAGATAGAGATTTATTTTTTTAAACATTTTAGGATTAAATACGACAATATTTACGAGTTAAATTAAATAAATATTAATATAGTACAAGCAAGAGAATCCGCGGAAGAGCCCCTAACATGTATAATACGATTCAGACTAATTTGCAATGCAAAACCATGTATGGCTCCTTCTATACGCTTCGTTCGCTTTTCTTCTCACCTTAAAATATAATTAAGCCATGTATACAATTAAATTTTCTTATATTAAAATTTTAAAAAACCCAATGCCTACGTTCACATACTATAAATATAATTTTAATTATTTATAAAGTGCGCTAACATTACCCAATATTACCTTTTTTTAAATAAATGTCATAACATTCAAAAGAAATCTATTTTTCCTGAAATAATATATAAAGATTTTTTAGAAACACAAAATAGTTTTTTTTAATTACAAATAGTTATTTTTGTTCTTCATCTTATCTTACTTGGAAATCGACTTCACTTCTAATATATATTTCGCGATACTCAAGAGATTTCTAGGTAACGTATTAGAAGAGCTTTATACATATTGCCCGGCTATTCCACTTGTATGTACATTTTATATGGGGTTTATCGCAGTTTATGTTCAATGTACATACAAATATATAGATAGATCTGATAGATGAATAGGCATACTGGAAAACGATAATAATTAATGGCTGTGGAAAATAATTTCCTTCGCAAAAATGGATATGTATAAATTTACTTTCTCTATTATCTCTTTTCGGTTGTGCAAAGACAAAGTGCGGCGTTGGGTTTCGCAGAGCGAACGCGAACATAAAGCAGAGAATAATATGCCCCAACACTCTGTCTACCTTCCCATATTTCTTTATCGCGTATGCTATACACGTTTTTACGCGCTTTTATACAATTTGGAACACTTGTCAGAAAGTGCTGTTCTAAATGCTCTATGTAAATGGGACATGAACATTTAAAAGAAGAAATTTAATCTCCTATATAAGAATTTTCCTAAAAAAGTTTTCCGCGGTTTTCGTAAAGAAGTTTATTATTTTAAATAATAAATAAAACTTCATGTTGGATAGTCCTAGACATAGACGAAAGCTGTAAGTTATATTAATTGACGTTATTAATTTTGACGTAACCCAATGTATCTGGAACCAGCGCTAAACAACCTAGCTTTACATCATCACCAGAGCTTTACCACTTGAATATTTTATTTCCTCCAGGGGGCCTCGAACCCACAACCCAACAACTATGGGAGCCGTCCTAAATATATATTTATTATTTACAGTGGCACAGTTGTGCCCCTGTCCCACGCCTGGCCTCAATCTAAGAATATTTATAATAGAAATCACTTTTGATATAACATGAATGCAAATATTATCAAAAGTAAGTCGCGTAACCTTCACCTATCACTTTTAGTAGGTATTCTGCTTACCGCGACTCTAAAATGAAACTTATGAAAATAGATCCATTTACTTTTACAGCCTTTACTGTAATATTTTTTTTTTATTTGTGTGGTTTGGAAAGCCAGCTCTGGGTTTGATTCCCACTCGAGGAAGTGAAAAATATAATTTCGTCGCTTTGGTAACCAGACAAAGAGCAGCGTTGGGTTCTGTATAAAGAAATCAAATAAATAAATAATATATTGTTGTTAATCATAAAGTAAATAAATACATTTTGAAATAATAGGTTTTTGAAATGCGCAACAAAAGATAAGCTTAATGCTAGCTTTGCATGTTTTGTGGTTCGCGTATTATATTTATCATAAGAATTATAAATTCGTCATAGAATAATGAATCATTGTGTATGAGAATTATGAACAATGTGGCACATTATGTATGGTTGTATATTTAGCTAGTGTTACGCTCGCGGCTTCGTCTGCGTGGACTAGAATAAAAAGCCGTACTTCGTTACTTTCCGTTTTGGCGGGAAAACGTACAAAATTATGAATACAACATGCCATTACAAAATCAGAGATTTGTATCTTGCGGAATAAGAATAGCGGAATGTAGGTAACGGAACTCAAATTTTATTTAGTAAGTTGGTCACCGTATTCTTTAAAATGATTACAAAATTTATTTTATAAACTGACCATTTAAAATAAGCTTTTGCCGCAAAAAGCTCAGATAGAAGAAAATAGGTAAGTCGATTAAAATGTTGATAGTAAACTATACTATAAATAAAACTTCTTCCTAGCCAAAACGCCGGAGTTCCGTTCAAATATACTTGACTATTTATAACACTAACACCTTTTAAACAGACCAGACAGTTCTCTTACGAAAATGTAGTATATATTTAACCCTCAAACTAAATATATTTTCGATCTTTAATTAGTGTCATTAGAGCTTGAGAGAAGATAGGTAAAACATAATGATACCATAGAGGCCACCGTGGCCAGTGGGACAGCTTCTAACTGTAGTTATAGGTTCTCTATTTGGGGGAATAAATAATTTTTATTACTTCGTTCTTTAACAAATAATGTCTTGAATTCAGACAGACAATGAAAACAGAATATATTGACACTATTTTCTCTGTCTGCGTTATGTGGGACGAGCGTCAAGTTAAAAAAAATAATAATACTACCATATTGTATCTCGAAAGTATTTAAATGACATTTAAAATTATTTACATTCCGTCAGTGCTTATAAGTTGTGCTACTAAATCTCTAAATTAGTTTTTAATGCAATTACCACTTAGACGAAAACATTTTTAAGTCCGTTAAAAGAAAACTACTTACTAAATTTTCCATTTATGACTCTATTATTTTAAAAAGGCCATTATAAACTCTACAATATTGTAATACAAAAAAACTCAGCTTTTATTTATCATTTATACAATACTTTGCTACAGTATTCCGTGGGGAGAAAACAAGTTAATATAATTTGAGAGTCTTTTGTGCTAGTTGCCTTATTTATTTTGCTCTGTCATTAACTATAGCTGAATCATGTTTAATATGCGTGCTTAAAATGTTAAACATCGATTAAAAAATATATAATATTCTTTATTACACTATGTACAATCTTAAAATTGTTATTTTAAATTATTTTCTCATTTTAACTTTAAACAAATCCCAACACATAAATATTTCAAATATAAGTAATAATTTTTATGACAAAAATGTTCAAATGAACCCATTCCAATTCCTATGCGATATGGTTATCCTTTAAGTGGCTCTAATATTAATTTTCCAAACATATATAATATAGAATTTAACAGAAGATATTCGTTAAGGCACTCGTTACCAATGCTACATCTAAGCGCTACCTAATTTGAGTGCCTTTTGTGGTAGTTCGGCTAACCACGTCCCTAATGATTGTGGATCGAAATCCAGTTCAAGGGCGGAATTAATAGGCCGCAGTCGCTTCGTTTCCTTTTCCTTCTTGAAAATCCTTTTTTTTCTTATTAACGATGTCTAATATATAAAAATAATAATTGGGTTATTATATTTTTTTTATTCAATGTTGTTTTTGTATAGTCTTTTCATATTTTAGTATTTCTTTATATAATAGTTTTACACAAATAATTTTAAATACTCTTAATAGGTTAATAATATAACTGATTACTTCTCAATAATTACTTTAGTCTTAAGAAGAAAGTAGCCTTTTGATGCATATATGAGTTTTCTAGCAAGCGTTTTTGATGTCTCATGAGAAAGGTCAGTTGCAGAGCTTAACCCCGCAACTCCTGATTATATATAAAAAAATGTGAATAACAGAACTCAACGCCTCATTGGGAAGGAATGGGGATCTAAGTGACAAACATCGTATGTCATCCACTAAACTAAGATAGACTTTAACATGGTGTAATAATGTTCCTGTAAAATTTTAGCTTAGAAGAAGCTAACTCACGATCGTGATTACATACGAGTGAAAACCAAAAATGATATATAACGAGGAAAGGCTAAGTGTTTGTACGTTTATTTTATATATATAGAAATTAGATATATGCTTAACATATTTTATTCAGACCTCGCAATGTCTATATAAGAAGAATTTTATTATGTTTACTTTATATTTTGGGTCTCAAGAATTTTTTTTTTCCATAATTGCAGTTCATTTACTTTTTTTATAAATAGTTCGCGAGGCATAAGCTAATCTTTGCATTTGTGTGAGTGACCATTTATTGTAGAACGTAAAATGAACACTTACACTAATACAAAATTCAGCTTACACCTCACGGACTGTAGCTGTATTTTGATTAAAGTTCTATTTTTTTAATGAACCTTATTTATTTAAAAAAAGACGAAAAGAGCCTTTGCTTAAAGATAAAAAATTTAAAAAACAAAGTAGAAATTATAACACCACATGTATTACGTGCGATCGTAATACAAGTGGTATTATAATTTAAAGTACGACAAATAATATATATATATATTATTTCAGCACTATTATAATAAATAATCCAGATTTACATAATAACAAAAATCACATGTATTTTATTAAAGTGTTTCCGTCAACAGATTTGAGAGGAGAGGCTAAGCGGGATATTTAAGCCAAGGACAATATTAGCATGTCAATATAGTTTGTATTCATACTCTCGAGAAAGTAAGCTTATTTTTTTATTTTTTTTTGAATTGTTTTCTTAAATAGGTAATAACTAAAAGAGTTTCTAATGAGTATCTGCACAAGTATTTATATTCTCACATAAAACATAAAAGCAATACTAGTTTAACTTGAAATAGAAAAGATAAATGTAACTCTTTACAAGATTTATTTTTAAAAGACGAATAGAACTTGTGAACTAATGGTTGTTGATCGTCGTTAGGTCAAACATCACTCTTGCTGGAGTACTTTGATTTTTCACGAGAAAAGATTTTTAACCAATTTTAAAAGAAGGAAGATTTTCACAGTGTCATTTCTTTTCGCTTCATAATTTATCCCTTGCCGCACAACTCCACGCTACGTAAAGGGAACCACTGAGTCGTGTTACCAGAGCAAATATATAGTGAAAATAACTCAATCTCTCGAGCGGGAATCGAACACACTATCGTCGTATTTGCAGCGAGTTTTTTAGCTTCACGATGTATCCAGCATATAGTAGGGTAGGTAGAGCTTAGGGTTAGACACTCCGTTCTCCACTTTACCCGGAGGCATTCCGTTTTGAGTGGCGCTACTCAACGCAAAGAAGTTGGAAAAGAATTAATACTTTTGACCTGTACCGTAATTTTGTACCACTTTATTGCTAAGAACCAAAGTACTCAGACCATACTAAACCAATCTAAAATATACTAAAAGACTAATAAAATTCATTTTAGTAATTCGGACCAGCGCTCCAACAAAAACTTTTATTGTAACTACTAAAGTATTTTATGAATCAATAAAAAAAAAACTAAAACTGAAATGTGAAGCTTATGAGAACATAAAAAACCAATATGCGACTAGTTTTAAACATATTTGTGATTTATTTAGAAGGAGAAGCGGCCAAGATTATTCTGGTGCCGTTTAACACGAATATTTCGTACGGAATGGTCACTGACAACATTTTGGCTACGACTGTCTTCATTTAGTTGTGAAAATAATATTGAAACCGTTGTAGCGCTGACGCATAAAGTCCGATTACAAGATCGTCGGTAATAAATTCGATTCCCAGTCGGGGCAACGAATTGTTTTTAATTCCTCCGTCCGGTAATAATAAGGGCAGGGTTTTGGTTTTGGTTCGGTTCGGAAAATTAAATTTAATTAAAACTACACTTTAATAAGTCTATTCTAAAAGTGAAAATTAACTGACTACGTCTTGTCTGTTGGTTTTCTAGGCGTAACGTGTTAAACCACATTCTGACATCCACTGACACGTGGTTTCACTATTAGATTGCGAAAATAACACGTAATTGATAATTTAATTGGATTTACTATATTTCTCACTTTGAATTATTATGACAGACCGGTGTGTGTTTTGGCATAGGATCGGTGTTCTAATTTTGAATTTGAATAAATATCTGAATAATAATTATTTTTTGTTCAATTTTATTTGTTTATTGTATGCAATTCTTAACATTAGTAAAAATTAAAGGTAGTACCTTAAATATTTTTTAATAAGGTAAATTAAAACATAATTTAATATCATAAATACATCACATTTAATAATAAAGCGAAAAGGTCTAGAAAATTATATTTTCCTAAGCGAGTGAAAGAATTTATTTTATGTTTAGAACAGCTTGAGCGCAGACATTCGTTTTAACGTCAACGTTATTGTAGCTATAATAATTTTTCTATATTAATTTTTCCCGCCAATTTAATTGCATAGTAAATGACTTTTCTTTTAGCTTCGCTTCACAATTTTGAAGACCTGGTGAGTTGAGTGGTGGAACCCAACGACGAGCTAAAATTTCATCACCCGAATGGAAAGCGAACGATCGCGTTTACAACAGACGCTATCTGTACCTAACTCCGTATTGCTTTTTTTTGGTGCGTAACTTCTTTATAGTTAGAGTTCTGTCGATACTCATTTTAACTTACCAATATAATAAAAAAATATATATATTAATGAGTGGTGGTGTAGGACTGATCATAAGCGCGACAAGCTGTGGGCTCGATTCCCACCCGAGGAATATAAATATTTGATGACTAAATATTTCGTCGTTCTGGTAACACAGTAAAGTACAATTCAACGACTAAACTGACAATATCTCCAGAAATCGGTATAATTACATGAGTAATTATACATATATCGTACATAAGTATATATTAAGATCCTACTACTTGCGGGATGTATAAAAAAATGAGGCTATCTATTATTGCATAGCGGACGGAGTCTCGGTCTTGATATCAAAGCGAAGATATAAAATTAATTAATACCCCCCAAGAAAGACTTAACTTAGAATTGAACAAAAATTAATATTTTTATATATGCCACGACATAATAACATATTTTATTAATAGAAACTTAAACCAGGTAGTTACCAGCGATCGCTCCACTCCGACAACTCTAGTTTGCAGTGGAACTCGAAACAATAAAGTGAGCTCAAATTTTATTTGTTTCAAGAACTATGTAGGTACTTGTCGTTGACGAACATTGAAAATATATCTAGTTGGGTATTTTTGTTTTGCAGCGGTTATTACGTTATATTGAATTTTATTCTATTTATTAAAGCATTTATTTATTATTTATTAATTTATTTATTGAGGGAAGTCGCTGACTCCTAATTTAAGATTAATATTAATTACGTATTATTTACATGGTTTAATTTTAATTACGAGAGGAACAAGATATTGTTTGAAATCGGATTTCCGTACCCAAAATTCAATGTTATATAATACAATAGAATAAATTCAGGTTATTATTTTATAATTATTTTTATTCTAATTTATTATGATTATATTCTGATTATTGTAATAATATCGTCATCTTCTTTGGAAGCGTTATTGTATATGTTATGTACGTACATACTATGAACATTTGTATATGAAAGCTTTTTGGTGGTTAAAAATTTAAAATTGCTAAGCCGATTAAAACAAATTTGTTCATAGGTAACTTTAAGGTAGGTAACTTTAACGTTAAACATACGATATAAATTTTGGCCTATATGTAGTTTTAGTTTTTAAGCATATTTTTGAAAAATACCTTACTTATATAATTTGATTGCATTTTACTTAAATTAAGATCTTTAAGTAAAATATTAAGAATTATTATAAAAAACATCGTTATAAAATATCATAGACATCATTTTGTTATAATATATTCATGTGACTCCATTGTGTTTTTTTTAAGCAAACTGAAATTTAAGTTTAGCTTTATATTTTTTGTAGTTTTACGGTGTATCGTACTTAAAGTAGAGTAGGTAGAGGGAACCTAATGTCAAAACACTCCGATCCCTAATTTCTGTCCATTTATTAGACATTGCGTTTTGAATTAACTTAACGCCGCACTTTATTATGTTACCAGAGCGAGAAAATAAAAATAATTCATCACCCGAGCGGGAATCGAAGCCACAAACAACTCTTATATTTATGCAACTTTGACGGATGTACTCTCTTTGACTGTTTAATAGTTATTACGACAGTACAATAGTTACGGCATGAAATATGAGTTACTAATATGAATATTTAACTAGCATTTTTACATAAAAATTAAATTAAATATTTTGCATTCAAAATGAATTCAACACAATTTCAAAAAAGGTAAAAAATATTTACATTCATTTCTAGAAAAGAAAATTTAAATCACACTCATATGTCGAAATTTTGTATTAACTGCATAAATATGCAGTAAAATTATATTGCTAGCAATAAAATTTGATTTGAGTGCAGTAAAATAAGTTGCACTTTCCGAAGACTATCTTTATATAGAAAATGTCTTGATCATTTGGAAGTCTGGAATCAAGTACTCAGTTATCTTACGTTCAATTCTCTTTATTAGTTCATACATATAGATAAAGAAGTTTTTTTTATCTTTCTGGTATATTTTCTTGGAGATTCATAAGTACCTACGTCTTGTCTTCCAACAGTAAGAAAATTATAGTAGCTTAAATTGAATCATTCCTACAAGTAGAGATTGATCCTTTTCCAACCATTGCATGTATATTCAAACACAAACTCACTAAACTACAAAATTACGTTGAGAATTTTATTCCCCCTACTTACTCTGCTACTCTGCTAAAAAAGCCCTTATGTAACAATAAGAAAATTTCCTGAAACTAGGCAAATAACCATAACAATAATAGAAAGAATCACAAGGATAGAAGAATAGAAGAAGTATCGGCTGAGCAAGAGCTCTCAGGTTCAAAAGCATCCGTACTCCACAGACAGGCGCACTCAGAGACGTCAATTGACATTACTTTATGTGAAATTAGTCCAAACGTATTTTGTTCGGCTTAATATTAATTAGACGCTAATTAGCATCTTAGAGTGCAGTTAATATACCGTAAATTAAATTATACCAGGGTATGTTATTTTAACAGAATAATTAGAAATATTTCACAGCGTCTGAAAACGCGACGGCTGTGGGTTCGATTCTCAACAGCGGCTCGGCGTTAAGTTCTGCAACTCAGCACGCAATATCTATAAAAATAGCCAAATAATATGCAATATGCTGGACAAAAAAATCTTTCTTATTTAAAAGGGACTAGAAGTAAACGACATTTATATAAGTATACAAAGGACAAATTACAACATATATTAAAGTAGTCCTACAAAAGACAAAGCTCTCTAATGAGAAGTTTTTCAGGCGTGCTGAAACCTTTACATATATCAAAAGAACGTGTATTTTCTCGTAAAAAGGATATTTCTTATTGAATTGTAGAAAATAAAGCGTACTTTATACATATATATTTAAATTAATAATTAATTTTTAGTAAAAATTATAATTAATTAAAAACCTGCGTTTTCGTTATTAATTCATCTTTACCTACTTTGTCTAAACGGGAGTTATATAGAAAAAACTATAACGATGCGACCCTTTAATGTAGAAAGGGTCGCATAACATTTATCAGTTTCTTTCACCTTTTACAGACAGAGAATCACAGAGAAAGACGGAGAAATCTAGCGTCAAAATTGACCATCCTGATTTTTCATTTCGTCTCCTTTTCTCACACTCATCTGGAATGGAAAAAATTTATTCAAATGATGGCAACCTCAGGATGCAGCTTTTATTTTACAGGCAACCATATGTTACAATGTATCGAAAAAAAACTTTAATTTGATTTATTATTCATTTAAAAATACGTAATTGCAAATAATAGTAAAAAAACACATTTTAATGTGAACTTTAAGTAAGCGACATCTGTAAGGAAACTTTAAATTATTATTCAAAGGTTTCAATCTGAGCTTTTGTTCTTGTGTAATACTACAAGCGCCATCTTTGGCTGCTTTTCGAAACTTTGCAAAATTTACAGAACAGCTTTCAATTTCAACCGTAGCTGGCGCTGTATGAAACAATGAGGATTAAGAATAAAATAATATTAGTTTTGTTTCCTGTATTAAAAATGTAATTACATAAATTTTATCAAAGGATGATTCTACGCTAGCACGTAGTAGTATATGTATGTAAGGTAAATAGGTTATAAATAATAAATCTTGAATTTATTAAATTTCCAGCTACCCATTATATCTCCGTTCTGTAAACTTGTATTCCTGGCCTGACTGACTGTTGCGGATTCGAGAATTCAAATTATAAAAAAAATTCAAGCTTTGGTAACAAGATAGAACGTAGAGTTGAATTCCGCCACTCAAAACATAATATCCAGAAAATTTGGCGGTAAATGAGGAAAGAAATGTCTCAACACTGATTCCTTCTGCCTGCCCTACTATGGGAGAAAAAGCTTAAAGCTGTTTACCTCCAAAATGTACTAAGTATTTAAATATACTCAACCTTTATATTTAAAGAACCAAATAATATAACAAAACAATAAATATAGTGTCATTCCTTATACAAATGGTATCGGAAACGGTGTCAAAGCTATCTAAAAGTAAATCTAGTTCTCGAAATAGTAAAACACAAATATCCAAGATGACACACCTGTGCCCGCCACTACCGACCGAAGTGAAATGTATTATTTATTTTAGTACCAACGCTATAGCAAATCGAATTTACTATAGCATAGTCTGATATTGAAAGTGTAAAAATCTGAAATGTTTCTATAAAAATATGGAGACGTTTTACCGGATTTATTCGGAGAAAATTTAAAATGGTGTTAATCCAAATATAGAAATAGCTGATATTAAATATAAATCCACTTAATTAATTTTGCGGCTCCGCTTATTCGGTCAAATATATGTAAGAGATGAATAGAGAAAGATGAGAGAGAAGAAATTCAACACGAGAAAAAAATTGAACCAATTGTTTCTGAGATAGTTGCGTTTAACCTAAAATAGAATAACTCTTCAGCTATAATAGAAAAGCCACCAAAACGACTGACGCTTGAAATCCCGTGAAACATTACAGCGTTAGGAAATGATCTGACACGGAAGTGAAAGGTGTACGAGATTTCTACGGCACGATGCAAACGAAGCCTATTCATACGTATAAGCGATAATAATAAATAATATATTACAATAGAATACAACAATATTTAAAATTTCCAGCTTGAAAAAAAATATCAACTTAAATATCAACTAAAAATATAAACTTATCGGTCAACGGTTTTTATTTTCGGAGGAATTCTATAAATCAAACTGTAAGCATGTTTTTTAACTTGCGTGACACAATAATCATAATGAGTTTAGTTTATTTTGAGTTATTGAATGTACCTACGTACCGTTTTATTTACGTTTACGCTAGCACGTAGGCGTTAACGTAAACGTATCAAGAACTAAGATAATATTCAAATATATGCATGTAAGTACATTTTCGGTTCATAGACTAGACTATACTCATAAGTATGTGTATGTATGATAAAATAATTCCATCAATCGTTATCAATTTGTTTTCACATTGTGGGTAATTTATCATTGAAGAGTAAATAATAATAGAAAAGATAAAAATGGGTAGCGTGAGTTCGTAACAATACACATACAATATTATTAAATATTTATTTATATTTCCTTTTTTCGCTCTGGTGCCGAGCAAAGCGCGGCGTTGAGTTCTGCCACTCAATAGGCAATGTCTGCAGAATTTGGCAGAAAGTGGGGAACGGAGTATTTTATCACTAGGTTCCCTCTACCTACCTTGCTTTGTGCTGTATACAGCGTGAAGTAGAGTTTTTTGATTTATGTATTTTTATAAACTTATTCCTTTTTAAGCTTCTCCTATCTGTTATTTATAGGTTAGGCAAAGAGCACGGTGTTCTGAAACACAATTGATATTATTATATTTTATCAAAATATTTTTTACGGTGTCGAAATACGTACCAATACCTTTTTTTTAAGTAAATGTAGGATATTTTTTTTAGGAAATCATGGGGTAGATATGAGTAAATGGTTTGAATTCGATATCTCAAAGCGTTCCTGAGATAAAGGCTCTTGACAGACAGACAGATAGAAAGACTGACAACAGAATGATCCTATAAGGATTCCTTTTTCCCTTAAAAGTTACCCTAAAAGATAAAGTAAATGTTAGAGTATTAATTGCGCTTTGTGTAGGTGCAATTAATTAAAAAATCAGTTATAAAACAAAACGGCAGAAGTCTTTTGTTGCGTTGTAAAAATTAAAAAAGTAAATATAAAAATAATAAAATTTAGATTCATGCGCATTAAGCACGCAATGCGTTCACAAAAGAATTCTATTTCCTGTGTACTTACTATTTAATTGTTATAATTTTAATTACTACTTAAATTAGCATATTTAATGAAAAATACATTATTAATTTTTAATTTGTTGTTTTTTTATTTAAATGTTTCATTATTTTATATATTATGCTTTTTATTATGTGAATCTTAATAATTATAATTGAATTGTATAAAGAGACTTCAATAACATACCAAATACGATTTGTGGCAACTAAAAACCAAAAAAAAGAATAAGATATACTTTTTTTATTTTAAAGAAGAATAAAGTGTATAAAAAAGCAAATAAAAATAATCTTGTCAGAAGTGGGATTCGAACCCACGCCCACAGAAGTGGACTGCGACCTGAACGCAGCGCCTTAGACCGCTCGGCCATCCTGACATGGACACATCATCTCAAAATAGTAATCAATCACTAGCTCTATCATGATTCTTATTAAATACATGTACCTTTCATCTATTTGCGAGATAGTCAGAAATAAATTCCTCTATTTTTCTCTGTTTCTCTTTGTATGTTACTATAGAGAGTATGGCTAATATATTACGGGATTATTTGGCTGGCATTATAGAGTTTGCTGCAATCTATTCCACATTTCAACAAAATAATAAATTTGAAATATAATTTATGAAAATGTAATCGTTAAGGAAACCTTTTCCGTTAATTCTCCTACATTAAAATAATTTACTTACATCACGACATCATCATTAATCACTTATATTACCAGGGGCTAATCATGGCGCAGGGGCACAAGTGTGTGACTATAAACGCGATAGGTTGTGGGTTCGATTTCCACTCGAGTAAATGAAACATTTAATATTTTAATTTCTTTGCTCTGGTGTCAAGGCACGGCGCGGCGTTGAGTTCCTACAGCAGGATACAGCGTGAAGCTAAAAGAAAATTTAAATTACCTGTACAGCAGATAACACAAATTATTGCTTGTACTTTATATATACACTTTTCATAAACATTGTTAAATGTTATTATTAATTACTTTACAAAATAAGAAATATTTTTAAGTTCAAATGTTCCATAATACCTCGAACTCCCCTATCTATTGCGGTTTCACATAAGAATATAAAATGTTTTACTACGCGCCAATTTAGTCATATTTTATTTGAGTTTGCTAACGAATCTGTCGACATACAAACATGACGGACTATGAAAACAATCCCGCAGTGAAGAACCTCCAGGACTATCTTAGGATACGAACTGTTCATCCCAACGTTGATTACGGTACGTTTTTATATATTTTTACTTATAATAGACGAAAAGTTCTTAAAGACCTATCGATCTTCTATTCTAAAATGGAAGTTCTTCTATTCTCTAGATAAAAGACGTTACTCTTGCTTAATAAGACCGAAATATTATTTCTTTTGAATTCAAAAATCTATCATACCCTTGATCGCTGGCGCTCCTCAAGGCTGCGTGCTGTAAACTATGCTGTTTCTTCTGCATATCAATAACATGTTGTTAGAGGATTCTAGCATTTATTGCTATGCCGATGATAGCACAACGGACGCTGTATACTCCGGCTGTGCAAGCCTTTCTCGGGAAAACGTCGACCAGTGCTGAAATAAACTTGTGTCTTTTGTTGATGCATCCCTCGGGAATGTTTCCTCATGAGATGAAAGGAATTTGATTCAATTCAACCCCAAGAACGCACATGTTTACGCGTTAACCACTAAAAATTAGGTGACCCGTACGCTTGTTTGTCTCTTTCCATAAAAAATGAATATCTGTGGCGTGGCGTTAACAACCGCCATTTAAGTGACAGAATGTTTCGAAAATTAGACGGAAAGTGGAAAACGAAAGTTTGTAATTCTCTCAACATACCCTGCTTTACTGCTGTGAGGTAAGGTCAAGGTACCTACATATAAACATATATAAGTAGATACTCATATATAAACCACAATGCTTTGTTCTTATTATACCCTATATGATGAACGTTATCGATCCTGCGGTTACCAATCTACAAAGTTATCTATTGACACGCACAGACCGAGTATCAGAACTACTGACTTCATGAATATTGAATATGTATATATATGCCTTGATCTCTCAAAACAATTTAGGTTACTTTACCTAAGCTCTTAGATTACAACGGTTACTGCATAATTTGGCTTCGGATTTAGACAGCGGCAAAGTTTTATAACTTTGGGCTATATTCCGCATTTAGTTTAGTAGGCAGAGAAATTTTAGTGTTAGGACACTCCAATCTCAATTTCCGCTCTGTGTGACTCCTCCGACCGAAGAAATAAAAAAACGTTTCCCGAGTGGGATTACCCGCAAATATCGCGTTTGCAGACAGACGCTGTGCCAATGTACTACGATGGCCTTGTCGGCTGCTCTACAGGTAAAAAACTTAGTGCTTGCAAGGTACCCATGTGAATTATTTTCATTGATTTCGTTATGAAATGTTCTAAATATTTTCCAGTTGAAAAGATAACATAGCTATTTATATATTTATGCCTTATACATGAAAAATATTGAAATCGGCTGCCAAAACAGTGCAAAATCTATTTTTCAATATTTTTTAAATATCAAAAATGTAGCTAAATAATATCTTACCTCTTAGTTATTTACACATAGTATGTTCCTACGCATAAACTCATAAGTTATAAAACAAAACATATTTCGAATACATTTTGATTCATATGGATATTCCCTGAACGGATATTAAGACCAATGTTTCAATAACAATATATATAAATGTATTATAAATATGAAATAGATAATGGATGTCCACATAATAACAATATCGGTAACACGACAGAAATGGTCCTCAGGCGACTAATCTCCGGGCTTACCGTCGGATACGCAGCTACGTAAATATTAATTACGGTATTGCTACAAATATTTACTATATATATATACTATAAATGTATGTATGTATATTCGTATCGTTGTGAGAAAATTGTCCAGTCACTAATTACTGGGGCTTCGGCATGTTTTTGATACATGTATGGCTTTTATTATATTTCAATTTAGCAGCAGCCTAACACAATTTTCTGCTTATCAGGGTAGCCAGAGGTGATCTGTTAAGGACTCTGTTCTCCACTCTGTGTAAGATTTTCAAGACATTGTGTGTTGAGTGCCGAAATTTAACCACGGTTTGTCTATCCGAGCAAGGAAATGAAAATATTGAAGTACAATATTCCCCCACTAGATACTACAGTCGCGTTTCAGATAGGTAGCACTGCGCTACGACGGATTCGTTCATGCTTCAATTTCATGAACTTAATACCTAATATGGGAAAAATGACTTCTATGGACCCTTAATTTTTGCTAATGAAGAAATGTATAATATTTATTTGCTTCTTATTTTTATATTTATTAATATTAAGCATCCCACAATTTGATAGTAGTAAAAGAGAGAGAGAGAGAGGCAGAGTAATGTTAACATGTATGCAAGCCAAAGCGAAAGTAATCATCTAAGCTTGAAGCTAAAATTCCTGAATGAATATCGTTTCACAGATGAGTGCATTGCGTATCTCAAAGGACAAGCCAACGACCTCGGTCTCTCTTATCAAGTATATGAGGCGTTGCCAAAGAAACCAGTGCTGGTGATGATTTGGGAAGGACTTGAGCCCTCGCTGCCGAGTATATTACTAAATTCTCATATGGACGTCGTTCCAGTGTTCGAGGTAAGGTGCTTTTTTCCACATTGTGGGGTAAGCATGGGGAACCTAGTGTGTGGTAACTACCTATTCTTTAATTTCCGTTAACAGAACTCAACGGCTTTGAATTTATTTATTATGTTAATAGCGTAAGGTAACATTTTTACTATAAATTAGTAAGGCTGCCGGACGTTTATGTACGTCGAAATTCACTTCAAAAACTATTTTTTTATCATACAAAAATATTTCCCGCAGTATTTAAATTATAGTAGTGTTAACCCTCGAAAAGCGTGAAAAACAAATCATTTACCTTTCTATAAATATTATGGCCTGAGAAAATTTAGCACATGTCACAAGCGTTTTTGCGTGTGAATACCTTTTCGGTGTCGCGTGCATATAGTAAAGAATAGTGTTAAACATTTCGATAAAAATAACTTCTATTTTGCAAAGTCAGTCTAAAGATACTTTTTATAATATAGTGTAATTTTTTTTCAATACTAGATTAAATTATAGTTTATAAAAACATTAAATTGCCTTTTATAATTTATTTTACAATTTAATTCTGTAGTATATTTTTCTATAAAATGGCGTCAATTTTTGAACCTTTATGTCTTAAAAAAATACTCACTATGGTATTTAGACATTAGAAATATGAACTGTTATACATAATTGTCATATAATTTTCTATATCATAGTAATTTCGGAATGTTTGTGGTTATATTCATATGTGGGTGTGATAGGTACATTTGACCTATATTATTTGGTATGCCAACAATTTATAATATCTAAATAGCTTAAGCTAACAAAGCTACGCTGGAGCACGCACATGTATATGATTTTATTGAAATTAATAACTTCAAAATTTTTTTCTAAAAAAATAGTTAGGTAAAATCAGCTCAGACGTTTTTATGTAAATAGATGTGTACACACTTTGAACAGATAAATGCGAATTATATATAATTTAAAAAAAAATCATCTGTGACAGTCCTTCTTTTTGCGTTGAGTACCGCTACAAAACAGAGAAAAGAGTGTCTTGAATGAGTGAAGTTTAAAACAATGTCCTTTATGTTTCGGTATAATTGTAGTTATATTGACGTAATGTCAGATTTTCTTTTAATTTTGCTTGTTAGGTAATAACGAAATTGTAGCTATTCATTGTATAAATAATATTAATAATCAACATAAATAATATAAAATATATGATAACAATAAGTTAAATATGTATAAAAATTTACAATTTCTATTGAACTTATACCATATCTGGATCACGACCTTAAAACTAATATCCTATCTAACCTATGCTAAAATCCTTTGTCCCGCTTTGGATACATTATTGGTGTTTCAATGGTTTTAGTATTACATAAAGCAAGCACGGAACGTCAATTTGTTGAGGGAATAAAAATAAAAGACTTCTTATTAAAAATTTTAATAGGTATATCTTGGCACAATGGTCAGCGTCTGACAGCAAACGCGTTGATTGTGGGTTCGAACCCAACTCGAAGAAATGAATAGTACTTAAGAGGCGCGGCGTGAGCTGTGTTGGGTTCCGCTGCTCTAAACGTAATATTTCGAATTTGGTCTAAACGGGAAACGGAGACCCATGACACTAGGTTCTCTGTCCCTACTCTACCATATATGGATTAAAGCATGAAAGTGAAAAAACTAATTTGAATAAATTAAATTACTATACCAAACAGTACAATTAATTTTAAATTTAGTTAACAATAGTTTTAATTGCACTTCAGAAAAGCTGGACCTATCCTCCATTTGAAGCTCGTATAGTCGACGGTGTGATTTACGGAAGAGGCGTACAAGATATGAAATCCGTTGGTATACAGTACATAGAGGCTATAAGACGATTGAAGAACAAGGGACTGAGGTTTAAGAGGACAGTCATTCTTACTTTTGTTCCTGGTAAGTTTTTATTTGTTGAAATTTAAATATTTCAATCTCTTTATTGGTCTTAAGAGTATAAAAGTTTTTTTTAATAGTAACCAATATGAAAATTATACTTAATCATATATTAATTACTTCAAAATTAATATTCTGGAAAAATAATACGTAGTTAGGTGGTAAAGGGACCAACGGCAAAGTCAGCGGACAAGCATAAAAAAATAGTCAACGAAAATAAAACTTTTGAAATAATAAAACTTAAAATACAATAAACTCGCTCATTCACTGTTAGGACTGGTTGGCATCTAGTCCAGTAATAGTTTACTTTTCTACTTATAAAATAATATTATCATGTTTAGTTAAGACTATTTTTATTGTGTAGAAAAATGTTTTCCTCGTCTTAAGCAAAGTAAATTCAGCAATGTAAGCGTGTTGGGTAGAATGAATATTATACTAAAATGGATATATGTACCGTATGTACGTATTATGTAAATTTTATTCTAAATATATTCCAAGACTCTTCTCAGATAAAAAGCTATTACAAAAGTTACTTCAGGGAAATTTCAGACATACCTACATATTTACTTTTAATAAAAGTACAATCTGAAATTTCAATGTTAAAAATCCTTGAAAAATATGCTGAAATGACCATATCATACAATATTTGAATCTAAACAGTATCTAATGAAGTTTTATAGCTTCTACTATATTGTTTAAAATGGTCATTCGCGTCCAGCAATGAATGTCAATAGGTCATTTTATATGTAAATTTGTTATTTACTCAACTAATAAAACGGAAATTGCTGTCCAAACAAGCAGTGTTACCGCTACAATTGTTTTCATTTTCCCAAAATATGACCAAACACAGAAGCAATCGTATATTTTATTCAGGCAACTTTTACGGCAACCCCGCTGCGGCAGTCCCATCAGGACTACATATTTAATTCCGTGCAATTCTGTTCTTCCCGAATTTGCGATTCGATACTGAATCGGATTATTCCTAAATCCCATTCAAATGTTCTAGACTGAGATCGCACTGAAAGTTGCAATACAGACGAAACGCTACGGGCTACGAGAGGCCGTCGCGCGTCCTTGTGCAGTGGTGGCATGGTACAGCATGTGACTGTTAACACGACGATTGTTAGTTAGTTCGATTCCCACTCGAGGGAATGAATTAGTTCATATTTTTATTTTCTTGCTCTAGTAACAAGGCAAAGCGCGGCATTGAGTTCCACCTCTCTTCATACATCACGCAATATTTCGAAATATCAGCGCAAGGTAAACAACGGAGTATTTTGACACTGTCTTTTCTGTCTACTCTGCAATGCGGAAAAACGCAAGACGCTGAAAAAAAATGTAATCAAACAGTCGAACTCTTATCATGATACATTTCTTATCAATTCACTCGTTTTTACTGGAAATGTTGACTTAAACTTGGCAAAGCTCTCAAACAACTTTAGTTGGCACTTCGCTTTAAAATATGAAGTGATTTAACTGTAGCAATGCACTTGACTTCCATCGCTTAAGCTACATAGAATAAAATATTAATGGAGAACCACTTGTTCGGAATTAAATAGACCATTAGTCGATGTAAGCTTTTCCGTAACATTCGCGATTGCAATCGTCTCTTTTTACTCGCGTATAGGCTTTTTGTGAATATATTTTTATATTCAAGTTTATGTTTTATTTACGGCCGTCATTTATTTTTTGTAAAATAATCAGATTTAAAATATATCACTTTCATATGTAAATCAGAGCTATTGGACTGTGGGTATGGCGCAGTAAATTTGACTTGCAGATCGTGGGTTCAAATGAGAATGCAGCAGTTATTATATAGGTACATGGTGTTTATCGCTAGCGGGGTAGGCAAAGAGAATCTCTCCGTATTTTACTTTACGCTTAATATTTAGGTTGTTGACTAGTGGCAATCGACACTGGTTAACTTAATTGACTAAAAAAGAGAGAACTAAAGTACTGTATGGCACGCACGAATAAGTTCTGCTACATTAACACTGTCTACAACTTAGAAAAAAATTATAATAAATAAAAATAAGTAGAGCAGTATTACTAATAAAATATTATTTATTATTATTTTTTAGATATTTAATATATAAAAAAAATAAATGATATTTTCTATCATTTTAGATGAAGAAGTTGGTGGACGACAAGGAATGGCCGTTTTTGTTAAAAGTGATCATTTTAAGAGATTAAACGTGGGTTTTGCTTTGGACGAGGGATTGGCGAGTCCTGACGATTCATACGTAGCTTATAATGGGGAAAGAAGTATATGGCGTGAGTATTTTGTTTATTGAAACATTTTGTATGGTTATTCTTTTAGTGAGAAGCCATTATGACGTAGTGGAAAAGAATATGACTGTAATCGTAATGGTTGTAGGTTCAATCCTCTCTCAGAGTAATAATTGTTTTTTCATTTGTCTACTCTATGCGTATGCATGAGGCTTCCAAAACACATAATAAACTAATATGATTTTATGTTCAAAATAAAAAAAATATTAGGATTCCTTTTACTTTAATTTCCAAAATAGATATAATTTCACCATTTTCTTTTAAGAAACTTTAGAATAGGTACGTACATTATAACAACATTCTATGCTAACACTTTCTGTCAGATATAAACTTAATATGCCCGGGCATGTCCGGCCACGGGTCGCTGCTGCTTCCGGATAACTGCGGGGAAAAGGTCAGTACCTACTAACATATCACTTGTGCAAATAAAACAAATGATTGTATGTTTCTATACAACTTAAAGAAAATATCTTTTAATATATGTTAATTTTATTATAAACTAATTTTATGAAGTTAATTTTGTCGTCCATACAAAGTACCAATAGAGAACCTATCGTCCTAACAGTACATTCCCTCTGCCTACTCTAAAGTTCGCGGGATTATCATAAACTATTTTTAAACGTTATTATAAATAAAGTAAGTTAATAAGCTTTTTTTATCATAAACTAATATTGATAGTACCTACCAGAAAATTTTTTGGCAAATGTTTATACATGCACCTACTTCTTAACAGATGTGAGAGGATGCCTTGGAAGTAATTAAGTGTGAAGCATAAGCAATAAATTATATATAAATTTTTCATTCACGGGCCATGTCGGCCCAAATATATTTAAACAAGAATAAAAGTTTTGATATAAAATTCCCACAACAAAACAAACAAACTCACAGACTATATACCAAAATTAAAAATTTATTTAGCACTAACATTAGCTCAAACACTTTACAGCCTACCGTGTAATTATTACAATATTGTTTGTAAATTATAAATCGATTTAATTAACGCACTGGCAGCGGTCCAGCCGCCGCGCCGCGTTGTTTACTCTCAGGGGATAGTTCATTTAAACTCGTTACTTGACAGCTATTATCTTTGTGTTCGTGTATAATCGAAATAAAACCACTTTTTGTTTTTACACAAGGGTAGGTAGAAGGAACCTAGTGTTAAAATATTTCGTTCACTGCTTTCCATCTAATATTCAAGACATTAAGTGTTAAGTGGTAGACCTCACCAGCGGGCTTTGTCTTGTTACTAGGTCTAGGAAATGAAAATAATTTATTTCCCCGAGTGTTGTAGTGTTGTGATGTATGAATAGAAAATAAATATAAAATATAATTATTGATGTCCATTTCAACTACGCCACAATATGTGTATTTTAGTGAACATATAATATTTAAAAAAAACAAGAAACATAAACTAATTACTACTACAGAATTTAGTTACATTTATAGTACCAACATTATTTCCAATACAATTGGATTTATTTTCCAAGTAAAAGAAAAAGAAGGAAATGTTTCGCTAACTTTTAGCCGCATTATTTCAAACGTTACTATTTCACGATTCACTGACATAAAGCTAAGTTTCATTTTATTAGTGGCAAATTGTAAATCGCTTTAATTAGCATATTGGCGGAATTCCAAGTGAACTCACTCTATCTGTTACCGACAATTTTATGTTGCGTTACTCATTGTTTGTTGTATCTGTAACGTATTTATTATAATTGAAATAAAATATGTAATCTAAATATATAGTAGTTTACTTTTTTTATTTATTATTTTTAAAAATATTATGTTATAATACGAGTATAATAAAGATTAATTAGCTATATATTTAAAATAAATTTAAACAATTTTTAGGTCGTTTTTGTAGTGTGAAAAATTTTAAACGAAATATTTATAATCAATTTAATAAGTTTAGTTTGTTTTAATGATCATGAATATCAAAAAACGACTGTAAAACCGACTGGTTGTAGGTTCGATTCCCATTCGAGGAGATGAAATATTTATTTAAATTTATATTTCCATTTTCTCCGCAAAGCGCGGAGTTGAGTTCTGCCACTCAACACGCAATGCCTCCAGAATTCGGCAGAACGTGGGAAACACAGTGTTACACTAGGTTCCCTCTGCCTACTCTGCTGTGTGCGGGAAAAAATGAATCTGACCTGTTCGCTACATTTTTATTTCGTTTAGCAATAGTCAACTAATGTCACAATAGCAAAGTAATATGTTAAGTTGATGTCCGAGTTAAGCACAAGACGCTAAGCTTAATGGGCAACTCGTTCCGCTACCTGCATTATTTTTTTTTATTTTTATTTTATTACACATTAACTTAAACCAAAATGGGAATAGCAATAAATATTTTATAGATAAAATGGAAAACTCATTGATATCCATAATATTTATTCCCTAGCGGTGTGAACATATAAATATTGTTTTATTCAATATGTTTCCAGAAGATATAAAAACAT
Source organism: Heliconius melpomene rosina (assembly GCF_056956725.1). NCBI lineage: Eukaryota > Metazoa > Arthropoda > Insecta > Lepidoptera > Nymphalidae > Heliconius > Heliconius melpomene. The sequence continues at coordinate 9,068,544 of NC_140406.1, read as the reverse complement.
AATAATAAATTTCTACATAACGTTCGAACCGATCGTAAGTGTATAACATATACATATATTGTATTATATGTTAGACTGTTGTTTTTGAATTCAAATTTAATTCAAGGGAATAGTTACTGAAAATATAATATGTAGATCTTTTCCAGTTTGGTAAGACAGAGTGCTGTATTGAGTTACACCACTTAACAAAAAGTTCTCCTGCAAACCTTTTAAAATATGGCGGATATAAAAAATATATTTTCATACTATAGCCAATCTAAGTGTAAAATCTGAATATTATAAACATATCGTCAGTTTAGAGTGTAAACCTGCTAAAGCCTATTAGGCGAATTCTATGTAAAGAAAAAAAACATTTTGTAAAAACTATGAGCTTATGTATCTAAATATATAAGAAGGTTTTTTACAATTTCGAAAATTGATTTATATTTTCTCTACTATTTGAAATTAAATAAAGGTCAATTTTTGTATTTTTTTTACACTTTCGAATGGTATAACAATGTACTTTATATAAACGTTTAAAATTTTATAATTTAATCTTTTATAATTAATATTTCTTAGATTAGATATATAATCGATAAGTTTATGGACCTCCGGCAAGAGTCTAAGAAGAAGCTGGCGGACGACCCCAACTTGACTATCGGAGATGTAACATCTGTTAACCTCACCCAACTTTACGTGAGTTGTTAATTATTTACTTCAGTATTACATATGCAAAAGCTAAACAGCGCTCGTTGAGGCGCAATACTACTTACTACCCGTAATGGTTAATAATGTTTATACAAAGAATAATACATTTTTATATAAAAAACGTTTATAGCGACAGGTTGTGGGAGTTGATTTCTATTCGAGGAAATGAAATATTTAATATTTTCATTTCCTCGCCCTCGTGTCAAGGTACGGCGTAGCGTTGAGTTCCGCGACTCAACATGTAATGGCTCCAGAATTCTGCGGAAAGTCTTAACACTAGGCTCCCTCTGCCTACCATGCTATATGCAGGGATACAGGATGAAGCTAAAAAAACAATACGTTTATATTACATTGGTGACCTCTATTCAGGGAAGAAGCAAATTTAAATCCTGCATTATCAATTCATTGATGCAATATGACTGTCGGTAATTAGTTCTTAACCACTGCACGAAGAGAATCAAAAATATTAATTATATTTTAAAGTAACCGCAATTCATATAGGTACAAGTGTATTTACTAGAATTACTTAGTATTTATTCTAATATTAAACAAAGTTTATTTACAGGGCGGTATTCAGAACAACGTGATTCCAGAGAAGTTTACTGCCAGTTTCGACCTGCGCTTAGCTCTGTCTGTTGATTTTGAACAATTCGAGAATATGGTAATGTATTTTTCTTTTTAAAATTTAAATCAAATACATTTTCAATTAAAATTTATAAATGAATATTTTTAAATTACCTATATTTCTTACAAAAATTGCATATTATACATAGATAAAGCAATGGTGCCGTGAAGCGGGTAACGGAGTTTCATATGAGTTTGAACAAAAAGACGAATATGCCGCACCGACTGTTGTGAACGATTCTAATCCATACTGGACTGCTGTCAAAGGAGCTATCGAGAAACTGTGAGATTATATTTTATATTTATTATTTCTATATTTTATACAAACATAGAGAAGAGATATGTGGTGACCCAGTGCGACAACGTGTTACTGTAATTGCGATGCTTGTGTGGGTTCAATCCCTATATGGGGAAATAAATAAATTAATTGCCGTTTAAATGTAATATTTTGATAATTGGGCTTGAAGTGGGGAAACGGGGTGACTTCATTCTTCTGCCTTCCCCGCTTTGTAGAGAAAAGAGTTAAGCTCTAGAAAATATTAATAATGAAATTGAGACGTTGCCTGCTATAAGCTGATTAAGTAAATTGCGATTTTCTAATATTGTCCTTGTCCGTTCATTCAATTATTATATTCTGTTACAATATTATAAAGTTATTTATTATATTTTTTTTCTAGCATTAGAAAAAATAATAAAGCATAAGCTGTGTTTATATAGCTAACGCAGAATTTTCTTTAGTTACAAAGAAAGGTAATTTAGGTGTAACAAGAAACAAAGCAGGAACAAATGTTAGTTTCTTGAATACAAATGAACTACGAACTTTACGTGAACAGAACACAGGTTCCGACGTGTTTCAGCTACTACCTGCAATTGTTGCGGGTTCAATTTCAGTTGGTGGATTTTTATATTTTTAATATAACTGTTTTACATGAAAAATTTCCAAAAAATATATTATTTTATAGTTACAAAAATAGTACCATTGTTCTGACCTTCCACAACCATATTTAATTTTATCATATACTTAATTCTATCATTTCATATAAATTAAACGACCATTATTTTTTTCAGTAACATCCCACTAAGCGTCCACACGTTCCCCGGTGGTACCGACTCCCGGTACTTACGCTTGGAGAACATCGGCGCTCTCTGCCTGTCTCTAATGCGTCGCACGCGCCCCGCTCTGCACGAGCACAACGAGAGCCTGCAAGTCTCTGTCTTCTTAGAGGGCATTACTGCTTACGAGGAGATTATACCTGCTCTTGCTAATTTGCAATAAAGTGTTTTTTCTTTGAAAATGTGTTTATTTTCTTCTTTTTAAAATCATAACAAATTCTTGTAGCTTGGTTAGGCAACATCTAGTAGAATTGTTTTATTTATTTTTTCAGGTTAACGCAGTTTCCCACACACAACAGGGTAGGCAGAGGGAATCTAGTGTTAAGATACTCCGTTCTCCGACAAATCGTAATTTGATTTCGAAAAAAAATTGGTTAAAACAAAAATGGCGTAAAGAGTTAGAATAATGAAGTTTTTAGGTAACGAAAAAAATTTTAATCATATATTTTTAAAATACACTGTAATAAGTAGTGACGTTAAAATCTTGCACTATTTTTATCTCTAGGTATCTTAACTGTATTAGCCTTTATCTTTTGGCAATCCAGTTGAAGCTTTAAAAGGTTTAGCTACGAGTTCTTGAAGCGCAAGTGATTACTGGAAAGTTTCATTTTAACTTTAGCAGTGTGGTTTTAAGTTTTTGAATATTTCTACTATTTTCTTAATTATATTTTTTCATCTTTTATTTTAAAAAATGAAAATTCCATAACTAACCAAAAAATATACAGTAATTGACAATTTAAATGCTTCTTATCAATTATACGTAGTATCTCGTTTATAATTGTGATGTTATAAAACGTTTAACCAAGTATAGAAGAACTTTGCTTCAGACAAAGTAGAGAGTTTCGTAAGTACTGCCTTAGCTACCTGGCACTCAGTATATACTAATAAGTGAAAAGTGTAGTGTCAGTATTTATTACTAGATTTTGCTGTTCTTTTTTAGCTTTAATAAGAGACGAAGAAAAAGCAATGTCTGCACAGAATTGCATTTTTGATTATTTTTAACATCGGTTCCATGGTGTAATGGTTAGCACTCTGGACTCTGAATCCAGCGATCCGAGTTCAAGTCTCGGTGGAACCTAAATTTCCGTTTTTGTATTCTTTTCACATATAATTATTGCGCACTTTTTTATATTTTAAGTAGTTTAGATATTTTTTTGCTTATTTACTGAAACATTTACTTAAAAAGTAACAAATAATTTTATATCTGACAAAATAGAGGTACAAGGTTCTTCGTAATGTTTGATAAGTGGAAGGCTGAAAACGAAAGGATTCATCACTACGCTTTCTACGCTTACCCGTGATTCTTCAATATTATATACGAACCTTCGTAAGGGGACGTCGTCGCGCACCAGCACAATGTCTAAAGCAAACACGACGTCGAAACTGTGGGCTCGATTCCCACTTAATGAGTTGAATTATTTTTATTAACTCGTCCCGGACGAAGCGCGCGGTTGAGTTTCGCGTCTCATTACCAAAAATATTGCAGTACGTGAGGAAAGGTATGTCTTAACACTAGGTTCCCCCTGCCATATGTGGAAGCTAAAAAACGCATACTTTATATGTATGGAGATATATGTACATATCAAAAGTATGTAGGTACTATGTTGTATAAGCTTATGAAATATTATTTCATTAAAAACAATATCTTTTTTATATATTTCACAAATTTATAATTTACAGTAAAATGTAGAATTGCGTGAAATTAAATAGTTTAACTAATTAACATCATTTTGAGCCCTTTAATATTATGTAGGTTCTTCGCAGCCATTTTTATAGCGGACTAAAAATATTAAGTTAATGAAATGTTTTTTTTAATATATTTTTATTAATATAATTAGGTTTCCTAAATAACTAAATTGTAGAGGCTTACATTCCCACAGTGATGAAAAAATAAAAAAGATGACTAGAACTAGTCTACGATATGAATAAAAAAGTTTCGGATTTTATTAAAGTTATGCTAAGAAATTCTTGAAGAAGCAAGAGATATTTTAAACTTCCGAGTAAAAAGGTAAGGTCTCTGTGAATGAATAATGCGCCTTATTCAACTTTGCGTATGTTCCCATTGTTATACTTTCTTTTGAGTAAAAGGTAAAGTATGAAATTACCTATTTCAAAGCAGCTTAATTTTATAAAAAAGTAATTAATAATATAACATATAATTAATATGGAAATAATTATATATATTAAAGGCACCTGTGAATGTTCGTAGTAAATACAAAACAAAAAATATTATTTTGCTACATGTTACTGTTATTCCTTATATATTTACTTATTAAACGTTATTCCTAATATTTTGACAATTGTCCATAATTCTTTACTTTCTGTGTTTTTTTTTTGTTAGTTAGCTTCTTTCAGATATATTTAAGTAGTAGATAGATTAGGGAAGGGGAGAGTCTAGGGGCCTAGAGTTAAGTCACTTCGAACTCTGCGTTTCGCTCAACTTTCGAGTTATTGTATGTAGTATACATCTTCTTCTATAACGTTCACTTTAGAATAAATTATAAAATCTATAAGGGATCAATTTTGTCTAGACTTACTATTCTAAGGATATCTATGCGGTTAACATTCGTATTTTTTTTATTTAGCTTTGTTCTTCCGCATACGAGAGAGAGATAGGTTTTTAGGTAGGAGGATTTTAAAACACTCCTTGCACTACCCAATTTTCCAATTTTTTTGTCTGAGAATCGATGGCTTTTAGTAATTAAATTATAACATGTATTATATGTTTTAATTGGGCTTTAATTGGGCTTTGGTCATATTTGAATGAGAGACAAAAATAAAATCCATAATTTACAAGAAGTGACTTCCTGTTCACCAGCGTACTCGTATCGAGAGCTCTGGAGTAAAATTCAATTTATATATAGAAAACTTCTTTCGCCGTAGATTATATTACGCCATTTATTATTTTTTTCTTAAGTAAAAATATTATTATTAATATAATAATTTATTAAGGAGATGAGACCAGTCATGGGGCACAAATATGTGACTGTAAACGCGATTGGTTGTGGGTTCGATCCCTACTCAAAGAATTAAAATATTTGATAATAATATAATTAATAATATTTATTTATTTAATATTTATTTCTATTTATTTACGTTTCTCGATAATGTGGAATGTTTTCTCTTTTTTAAAATCGACTCTAACAGTAAAATAATAAACATCAGATCTTAGCTGTGTCATTTAATCTGCATCTATTACGCAAATCAAGGAAAATCGAAATTCCAATTATGTAAAATAATCCTACCGCTACACTAATATTTAAGCGGAAATCTACAGTATGGTCGACAAATCATGGCCTCCACGAAGCTATATGAAAAGCATGCACGATGAAGCTACGTAAAAATTATAGGATGTTTTCGTAATGTTATTTATTCTCTTCACAAGAGCACAATGTGCAAAAGTCTAGAAAGCCTAACTTTAGGAAGGCCACGACTTGTCAATCGTACTGTATGGCTAAATGTTTCAACGTTATTCTATAGTAATTGAAAAGCTTGCGCTCGTTACATCCGTTGTGCCAGGCGCCTCACACCATTAACGTTGGATTTTTTTTACGTTTGACGTTTATAGCCAAAAACTTGATAATGACTATTTAAAAACTTATGCCATTAATACTGTATTTTCATTGTAATGGTAAGATGTTCTAGACATTTATTTATACTCTTTATAGACATTTAAATATAATAGCTCAAGACATTTCGCGTTTTCATTATAATATTATCATTATTGGTAAATAGTCTTAGTTTTTAGGTTCCTAGAAATAAAATTGTCAACTGACCTTATTGATAAGAGTAATGGCAGTTGGGCCTATATTGTTTGTTGAGCTTTACATTACATCCTGCACATATTAGGCTAGTGTTAACAGGTTAACACACTATGTTCTTCATACAATTTTCGACATATATAAGAAATATAACATGTTGAGTGATGAAACTAAATGCTATACTTTGTCACGTTACCAATCCATTCCCCTAGGTGAGAACCGAATCCATAACCATAGCATTTATAGTCAGATCATGTCATGGCTTCGAACTTAAGTAATAAAATAATAAAAAGTCGATTCTGAGCTCATTAATGAAATAATAATGAATGTGCTAGCTATATGCGCAAGTCTATATAAAAATACCTACCTAAGGCAAACGCATTAAAAAATACAAGCGCAAAGAATACCGCATTGAGGCCGTTATAAAGGTTGCAGTGAATAAAACACAAGAGACGATTACGTTTCGGATCAGAACGAAGCTTCATTTTAATTCTTGTTGTATATCTTTACTGGTTTTTTTTTCGTTTTATTGCAATACAAATTGTGAAGGTCAATGGCTCCACGGCCGTTAGTTTGGTTCCCATTCAGGGAATTAATTTAATTTCCATCATTCGACACAGATTATCTTGAAAATAAGGCGGAAGGTGGGGAACGGAGAGTGTCTTTACAGTAGATACCCTCTGTGTTCTCCGTTGTATGTGGGTTAGAAGAAGAAGAATAACAAAAAAATAAATGTGTGTTAATGTATTTGAAACTACCCATTTTGAAATCAAATTGAAACTTTTGTAATTATATATTTTCTTTGCTTTATCCACGCTATTTAACTAATAACTCATCCGCAAAATATGCGAAACATAATTTGAAATGAAAATTTAAAATTACCCCTAGTTGGAGCTGTCTAAATGAAAACGTCAGGTTAACCGCAAGAATCAATTTATGTGAAAGACAGTTTCGAATTAAGCATTCCGTACATTTGTAGTCCGATTGGCGATACATCCAGGATTCGCGTCACGTCGCACCAACAGTTTACAAACGATCTGTATTCCTGTATCACGTTTCATGCTAGTTTTGCATCACTATTTGAATTTTTCTCTTTAAAGACTTGGCAGAATGTACCGACGAAGCCTTCGTGGCGCAGGGGCACAAGATGGAATCAATTATTATTTATTAATATTTTAAATTCTCCGCTCTGGCACCAAGGTAAAAAGCACGGCGTTGAGTTTCGCCACTCAACACGCAATGCCTCGAAAAATTTAGCAAAAAGTGGGCAAAGGAGTGTCTTGACTAGCTTATCGTAAAACTGATTTTCTTCGTAATAAAACGTGTTAGCGTAAGTAAAACATAAATATAAATTACCTATATAAGGCCGAAGATTCTAAGTGAAAGGACAAACTTTTTGATTTATGTCGCAATATGAGAACTTTTACACTTAAATTTTACCGCAATATTCAATTTTATTTACGTTAAGGCTGAACGTCGGCGATAAGTTTTCCTACAATACCTAATAGAATCAAAATAACAGTTTGCTTAGTAAAATATTTCTAATATCGTTTATACGAGAATTCATAATATATTTTATCTTTTATAAAGCTTTTATCCAAATAATTAAGTAATAATAATTAATAGTCGGAGTTTTGGGAAATGGAATTGAACGTTTTTTTTTGTTTACCTTAAATAGACGTACAGCCTGCATAAGGACCTACCTACGGCACATACCGCAAATTTTTTATCGAAATATATATTCCCATATATATTTTCATTTGTTTATGTGCAGTGTACGAACCTATGTAGTTCTTTTTACTAAGAATGTGGTTAAAAATAAAAGAGATGTAAATTTCATTCAAATTCAATATACTTTTAAAAATTTAAAACGAATTCTTGGACTATAGTTATAAACCTAACTCCTTTTACTATACAAGTAAAAATATATCACCAGTTTTTAACTAAACAAAATTCAAGCAAATACATTCAGTATTTCCCGCGAGACGTCCTCTTCGTTGCAGGCACAACCTTTTTCTGTCTCATATAAGGTTTTTTGATTGATTTATTCACGTGTTATTTAATTCATTACTTATCTTAGTATATAAATAAATAACACAAAAAGAAAGTGTAAGAATTAGTTTATTATATTAAATCTTTAATTTCACCTATTGAAAACTAATAATTTAATGTTTTCACAAATGATAAGCGTCATAATGCAATTTATCACTCAGATCAACAATCGTCTGGAAACTTGGATAGAAAGAGGGAAACGGAGTGTCTTAACACAAATTTTCCTCTGCTGAACCCACTTTACGGGAATAATTGTGAAAATAATACATATATCTGTTACTCTTTTTATATTAACAGACACGTACTTTTTAATCAATCTGTATTTTCCGTCTCTACGGTTACGTAACGTACTGGAACCTAATATTGCACTTTAGCAAAATGTGAAACACATCTGTATCTCATATACGTTTTCAATGTACAATGTACTTCTGATATCGAGTCATTTTCTACAGCCATTTCAAGTAAAATTGTAAGTTGAGAAATGAACAGGACTTTTCTATATGCAACTATGCGAATGTTTATTCTTGTGACTGACTTAGATATATTATTTTATATGTGACAAGGAATAGTTTCTTATTTCCTGAGAATTCTGTTCTATCTATCTCACGAATAATAAAATTTAGTACTGTTTATCATTAATTTCAGAAATCCTACTAAAAACAAATTTGAAGACTGATACTCTCTACTCTCTACTCGCAGAATGTTTTTTTACGCGGTTAAGTCTCGGTGGAACCTAATTTTACTTAATAATTTATAGTTATACCTGTGAAATACATGTTGTTTTACATTTGATTTTACTATATTTTTTTTGGCACTCTATGTGTTTCTCATTGATTTTTTTAAAAAATACATAATTGTAATTAGTTTGTAGAAATTTCTCTAGTTAATTAATTTATAATTTAATTTTTTATGTTAGGGCAGATCAAAATTTTCTACTTTTATTATAAAGGGAGTTTAGGGGTTACACCTTAAAAATTTGGAAATGGAACGGGGTACCTTATCGCTAGATGAATACAGCGTATAATACTTTCGTAAAGGAAACAAAAGATCTTAGACATCACACTTTATAATCTATATATATAAAAGGACTTGTCCTCACTGACTGAGGTAAGACGCACGCACCGCCGTAACCGCTGAGGGTAGAAACGTGAAATTTGGACAGATGTTTACTTTCGTAATCTGGACATCCACTAAGAAGGGATTTTAAAAAAATTTAACCCTAAAGGGGAGAAATAGGGGTTGAAAGTTTATATGGAAAAAAAATTTTATCGGCACCGATTTTTATAAAATTTGAAATTTAGATTTTTAAAAGTATTTAATTGAATACGTGTTTCATCGTTTTCTAGAATTCTCTCTCTAAGGGTGCAAATAAGGGGTTGAAAGTTTGTATGGAAACATCTTTAAAACGCCACCGATTATTATAAAATTTGTAATTTTGACTCTTAAAAATATTTAATTGAACATGTGTTTCATGGTTCTTTAGAATTCACCCCCTAAGGGTGCAAATAAGGGGTTGAAAGTTTGTATGGAAAAATCTTTAAAACGCCACCGATTATTATAAAATTTGAAATTTAGACTCTTAAAAATATTTAATTGAATATGTGTTTCATGGTTTTTTAGAATTCACCCCTAAATACGCAAGCGAAGCTGCGCGCGTCCGCTAGTCAGAAATAAATAGGTAAAATAGATAGATATCACTTATAAATAAACGAAGAAGTCCTCACGAGAAAAATAAACACCATTTCATAGAAACATTATTTTCCAACGGGAAGGCAGTTTGCGCAAGTTATCAATATTTTACAGCATTGCGGAGGACCGGGCTTCCTGTGCGATGAGTTATTTTAAACAATCCTGTGCCCTGGAAACTCCTCCCAGTGGGCATGTTCTACAAATGAAATAACCTCTCGTACTAATGTTGGTAATTAACTTTATTTTATTATTATTATAGTATCATGGCGCAAGGGCGCGGGTGTGACAGTCGTCACTGCGACAGGTTGTGGATTCGATTCTCCTTCGGGAATATGAAATGTTTAATATTTTCATTTGCTCGCTCTGATACGGAAGAAAAGCGCGACTTTGAATCCTGCCACTCAACACTCAATGCCAGAATTCGACGGAAAGTGGGGGACGGAGTGTCTTAACAATAAGTCCCTCTGCTAATCCTGCTATCTGCAGAACACAACCTGAAGTTGTAAAAAAATATTATATAATTTTATATACCTACAGCCACATAATTTGTGACAGCTTAAGTAGACTTAAGTTACGTATTTGAAAAGTAAATGACAAATAGTTTTGAGTTTAATTGTAATCTTGAGAATAATTGCAATATAGGTAGTTTTTGGTATAGGCACTTACAACATTGTTTTTAATTCTTTGAAATATGCACGGAACCCTAAAAAAGTATAAAGAATCATATTTACAAAGATTTTTATCACCTAATAAACATAAAGAACTATTTAAACTAAAATCGTTTATACAACCAATAAAATTTTAACATAAATCGGTTATGCGGAACCCGTGCCTGGCACCGCGGCGACCGGCGACCGGTAAGCAAAATAATGTAACGATGCAATTCAATTACATTTCAGTTTCATGAAGCATTATGTTTTAACTGTCAATAGGATTTCGTGTTTCATATACATTTTCATTTATTCATTTTTAAAGACAAATATTAGACTAAACTTGTCACGAGAAGAAAAACATTTCAATTTAGTCAATTGCGATACTCAAACTAGAGAAAAAAAAAAGATGCTTATATTTTTGGACCTATGTTCATCCCGCGTATTTCATATTTTTTTATATAATAAGTCTGTTGATGTACAATTAATTAAATAATAATTATTTTTACAAAGTTTTATAACATTAATGAGAAACAAAGTTAAACTTTACCTAATCTGTATATGAACTTTCCACAAACTTTAGTTACCTTATATTTTAAATTTATGTAACATCCAAAGAAACGTCTACCTTTTGGTCTGTGGTATCTATACTAATATAATAAAGCGGAAGAGTTTGTTTGTTTGTTTGTTTGAACGCTAAGATCTCTGGATCTACTGGATCGATTTACTTTGTTTTTGTTTTGTATGAAAGCTGCATTCTTCAGAAGTGCTATAGGCTAAATAACATTACATTACACATATATACTAAAAAATTAAAATACTTTCTAATTTGACATGCAATTTATTCTGCCATGTTAATAACAACCGTCGTCGCTACGCGACCGCGTTCGTTACCGCGTCATTTTGATATTCATCCTTATGAAAATAAATATAATAGTCACTTTTAGCATTTCATCTAGATTGAAATTATATTTCTATAGAAATTATATTCTTATATTTCAAGCAGGCGTAGCCGCGTCCGGGTCCGCTAGTAGCTTATATAAGGAAACAATACAAATCAATTGAATTGTAAATTGTAAAGTTGTCAGTACTGGAAAGTGGCGCCGGCCGCGGAATTGAACGAGCTTATGCGATTCAATTACTGTGATGCAATAACTGCATTTAGTTTAATGTTTAATATTCTTGCCGTTCATCATATACTTTTATTGTCAGAGAGAAATAACTTTTAAATTTTAAAATATTAATTAATATAAAAAATCATTTAAAAATAACATCATCATTAAACAAAATACTAACTAAGATGGAACCCATAACCATCGGTCGAACTCCACACAATCCTTGCATGCACGGTGTTGTAAAAATATATTAAAAAAATAATTGAACAGATAAATCACATTTTAAATCAAACATTCTTCATGTGACGTATGATGAGGGTATCCCACGTCAAATAGCTATTTATAAAAGTTATGAGTAACATCCATTATCTGCCCACCATTTTATATATAACAAAAATACACATTTTGTTTTGTAAAATATAAGTAAGAAGAATAAAACTTACGTTCTACTCGTATATGTATCAAATAATTTTATCTTCAGGAATCTACTGCTCTAGGTGAAGGACCTATTGATACTCTTTTTTTTATCGACTGGACTTTATTGTTGTTGACCTGGACTGGTCTTGACAGCGTCACCGGGCGGGGCTATTGATATATATTCTATATATGTATATCTGTAATAGAAATTTTGTATAACTGTGGCTGTAACTGTGGTTGCTTTTGTTTGTGGTTCGATTTTTAGACCTTGGGGAATTAATTTTTTTTCTCTGTTTGGTAAGACAAAACGTGGCGTTAAGTTCCGCCACTCGATAACCATTTTGAATTTGGGAGGAAAGTGGAAGAAAAAAAATCGACATCTCGCATGCAACCATTCATTGCGCTGCGATGCAACGTTCAGATGCAACATCACCGCTAAGATACTCATTGTCTATCTCATTTGATAAAAACTTCAAAATTTCATTATATTATTAACTGGTGAGCAAATACGACCGTGATTACTCACCGACACTTCAGTTTGATGAAAATATAATTAGGTTATTTTGTTGATTAACTTATTAAGGCTGAAATAACAAAATTCACAATTTGACTTGTTATGATTGAAAACAAAACCTTGGGTCTAATAATTTGTTTAATAATTTTTTTTTACACTGTATCTCGCATGTAGCAGGGTAGGCAGAGGGAGCCTAGTGTTAAGAAACTCCGCTCGCACCTTCAGAATTCGGTGGAAAATGTCACGCCAATTTTTAAACTCACCGCCTATTAGCGCGCTTTCTCTCGACACTACAGTAAAAAAATGAAAACACAATTTCATTTTCGCGAGCGGCAATTGAACCTACAAACTGTCTGGACTTGTCTCATAATAAATTATCACAAAAATCTTCATATATGATGTATCTTAAATAAAGCGCTCGTAAAATTAGCAATAATATTCTCATGTCTCGTAATACATGTAACGTTACTAAGACTTGTGCTTAATTTCTTTCCAGTCCATTTAAGCTCTTAAATATTAAATACTGCAAAGCAAAATAGATGCAGTCAGAGGAATGCATTCGTACAATTAAGTATTAACCTGTTTCAGAGATTTTGAAAGAAAAAGAAATGATCATTGCTAAGAGATAAATATTCATAATGAAAAATATTTTAGTTTTTATAGTATACTTAGACAAAGCGCATAGGTTACATAAGTACCTAAATAGGTAGAAAGTGTGAACAGAGTAATTTAAGATTAGATATTTTTTGAATAAAACAAAGTAGGAGAGAAAATTCAAAATAAAACAGACATTAAATAATAATATACGTTACAGAGGAAATACATTTGTAACGATATGTACAACTCGCTCACGTAAGACCATATAACGATAAGAATCGCTGTAATACAGAATCCGCTTCCCAGAGTTCAAGAGGTTATAAATCTCCAATTCTATTCGACACTAAATTGTAGAGGAGTCCCGGTGCGCCTTCCAACTACCAATTTCGAGAGAATTGCACCTTTTACTGTGATTTGTGCAGGTACTGTTATGTTTTTTGTATTTTATTAAATGTTTAATACATTTACAGCAAGATATTATCAATTTATATAGAAATATGTGAAAAATATAAGTAAAATTTTAAATTTATACACTTTTCTTTGTCACGTACATTATATAGAATTGAATGTTGTAAATAGAAACACAGTACTATAATTCGATTTTAAAAACTTTATGCTAGTTTAGATGGAACCGAAGCAATGCAACTACTGTTTGTGAGTAATTCTTCTCAAAAATTTCGACAATTTCTTACTTTTTTAAAATTTGCAATACCCAAAATCATATAAAACAAATAGCTGTACATATCAATGTTGCAAAATATGCATTCGATTCGATGAGTTGCTAATAATATAACGTGAAATATTTCAAGAATTTATTTATAAGTTTAAAGTTATTCAAGTCAAGGTTGCCATCTCGTAGCTAGTGAATATTTAGTCACTAAACAAAAAGCCAGAAGTATTCTCTAGAAATGCAAAACATTAAAAATTCAGCCGTTGAGAGTTCCGCATCGACGCCTCGACGTAAGTGTTGCTGTGCATAAAACATACGCGCTCATCAAGTGTTGAGTAAGCTGATGATATAAGACTTTATAGATCCATACTGTATTCCGTAAAGTGTAGGGTAAGCAGAGGGAACCTACTCTTAAGTGTGAGTACTGTCACTCAACTAGCAATGTCTTGACGAATGGGCGGTGCATAATGAACGGGAGTATCTTAATAGGGAACACAGTGTCTAACACTAGATCCCCCTCTATTCACCCCCTAAATATATGTATGTATTTAAATTTGTTTGAAGTTAAGAAACGAACTGATCTTAAATTTTACAAAACAATTTCGTTTTGTTTTTGTGAAAAACAACGCAAGCCTTCATTTCAGTGGCAATTTACAATCTAGAATTTATAAATTCCATAACATTAAATTATTGTCACATTAGGGTTAATTTTTAGGCATGAAAAATTTGTAAATTGTTTACAGTAAGTAACGTTACCTAGATTTGCGCCCTCAAAATCTGATTATTCTTATTTCTACACACCAATGAATCACAAAAACATTACTTTTTGAAAGTAAGACCTATATTTTGTGTGTAAACCATATTAACATATTATTTAATTAAATAATTAATATTAATAAATTTGTGTTAGTTTATAGTTTGAAGCTTTATTCTGCATATAGCAAGATAGACAAAGAAAAGTGTTGTGACAGTTAGTGTTGAGACATCCCGTTCTCCTTTTTTTACCGAATTTGACACTAGAAGTACATAGTTTTCATATTATTTTATGAAATGTATCTAAATCATTTATTTCGTTATTATTTGACAATTTTATATCAATAGTCTATACCGATATGCCACTTTCTTGAACAAGGCTCCTTAAAAATGTATTAAATAATGTTTCTACTTTATCTATTTTTTAATATTAAACTGGCAACAGGAGAAAATATAATTACGCACGCCATTTTCCTAACAGTTATATCATTTAAGTACACTCGAGTTGAACCCCTTACTCATAATTGCCTTTGCTTTACTTTTTATCTCATTAAAATATAACGTTTTTAATTAGCGGCCAGGCTGTAAATGGTGGGCGGTATAAGTGCTTGAATCCATTTACTTTTTAGATAAACTCACTCTGAAATTGTTATAATTTTTAGTATACTACATATTTTTTAGGCTCACACATACTTTATCTATAGCCCCACATATAACAAGGGAAGATTTGTTGCAATTTTCACTTAGTAAAATAATTGGTATATACATATATAATTTACTATATTATATTATGATTATTGATGAATCTCCCCTTATAATATGAATGTTACCCGCCCAGCGAAAGTATTTGAACCGAGACTGGGTTTAAAGTACCAAAGAATTAAAAACCGGTCAATGGACTCATACGGCGTTGGTTTCCACTGGGTAGTGGATCCAACGCCATATCAAGCGACCTTTTTAAAATGGCAAAAAAATACTGACGCTCATAACACAAGAATAAATATTTTCTAGGTCAACCAAAGTGATCATTATTTTTTTAAATGTTGTAGCGAAACATTATTGCATGACTTAGAATTAAGCACAGAATAGAACATTAAAACCATTATGTATTGTAGAAAAATGAGGAACTATTTTCTATGCCCTTTCATGGAGATATTAGATCTATTGTTCGCTTTCATCGCGTGCATTTTGATATATTATCTCTTCTCATTTTCATTTTCTGCTTATATGAAATTAAAATATGAATATCCAGTAATGAATAATATCAATAAATATGCAGCGTTAAGTTCCGCCATCATCTCACAATCTCGATTTTTTTCGCAAAGTGGAGAAGTGAATGTTTTGATAATAGGTTTCCTCTGCCTACCAAAAGCGTGAAAAAGCGTTAAGCTTTTATAAACGATTTTCAAATACAATTAGTGTTAAAATAAGCCATATTATAAACTGGTAGTAGTTTATAATATGGCTTATTTTAACACTAATTGTATTTGAAAATCGTGCCAAAGAAGCTAAAATTCTTTATTAACTATCTTTTCTTATAAACTATTTTTTTAATAATTCGTTCACACTACCAGAGAGTCATCCAGTGTTCCCTAGAGCTTAATGAAGCAGTCTTGATCTATGATGCAGACTTAGGTTCTTGTCACGATGTCGAGCGATGCTACGGCTATACTCCTATTTTTTCTCCAGAAAATAATTGCATTGTTACCAAGCTGAGGTGTTGGTTTCCAAATTGGTGGTAAGAAAGGAACAGAGTAACATATTTTTTGTTTTCTACACATACTAGATCTTAGCTTGAATTATAATAAAGTTCTCGAAATTAAAGCTTGTAGGTTCGATCTTCACTTTAACGGTTGTAGGTTCGATCTTCACTCGGGGGAATGAATTATTATTTAACAATATTTTCATTTCACTCTGGCACCAAGGCAAAAATCCTTACGTTGAGTTCCACCGCTCAACACGCACCGTTCAACACCCAAAGCTCCAACATTGATAATAGGTTCACATAGCAATATATTGTGTATAGCTATAAGCTAAGCTATAACTTCAGTGGAGTAGTCAACTTAAATGTGTGGCCTGAATCAGAGGTCACGATTACACTTGAATGTTTAATCACGACGTTTGAGCTGCAGAGATATTTTACAGGGATGATAAAAGATTTTCATTACAAATTTATTACTAAATAAATTAAAATCAAGAAAATTATCAAAAACAAAAACTAAAAATAAATAAACTATTTCTATAGTTTGTTGGGATTAAAAGTCGGTTTAAACGGGTAAAGATTTAATTGGTTGAAAAATTATAAATATTTAATTTGATTCCTATAATGCAGTATTCAAAAAAAATAAATTTTTTTCGATGTCGTCAAACAGGGGCCATGTTTTAATTTTAAAGTAAATCTAAGAACACTCGGGCTAGACAAGAGGAATCTAACAATGCCTCAATCATGGAAATCCGTTCAACGGTTCTGGAGATATGAGGTAAATATTGCATACGTGCATACAAAATATCCTAAGAAAAATTTAAAAGGTTATATATGTGCTATATTAAACCGTATATATTCAGTGAAAGTACGTTAAAAAAGCCAGAATATTCAAATCGTTGTTAAAAATCCACCATATTTCACTCTCACTAACGAGTATCTGCATACCGTAGTGTTGGCTGCAGAGTAAACATTTACTAACGCGGAACTGGACGCGCGAGCCTTTATCGCGGGAGGCAAAACGCTAATAAAAATGTATGCATATCTAGCTATACAAACTAGAAAATATGTCTATTATTATTATTATACGAAAATAATTATTAAGAGATACTCTTTAGAGGTAGCTATAATTGAGCGTTTTAATTCTCCTCTCGTAGGACCACGTGTGGTGTTGAGTTCCACCACTCTAGTAAGAAGAAAGAAGAACGTAGTTTCTTGACTTGTTTTCAGGTTTCTCTCCCTACCCTGCTTTATGCTAGATAAAAAGTAAAATTGGAAAGAAAAATCATACATATCCTTTAGGGACAGTATAACTAAAGGGATTCTTAATTATTTGATGAAACGATCGGACGAACTGGTGACTGTAAACGCGACAGGTTGTGGGTTCGATTCCCATTCGAGGAAATTAAATATTTAATATTTTCATTTCATCGCTTTTGCATCGATGCAAAACGCTGCGTTGAGTTCAGCAGAAAGTGGGTAGCCGCCGCATCTGATGATGATGCTATGATGATATGAGATGAGATGAGATGATGAGATGCGGGATACAGCGTGAAGCTGAAAAAGGATATTGTATATATTAAAAATGTCTTTAATATTTATGTATATTATACAAATCACGTACCTAATATCAATTTTAAAACAATTTCAATTCGTCTTTGCTCTCCGAACACCCCAAGAACCCTGACAGCTAAAGTAAATGTGAGAAACACTAAATGATGAATCGTTTTACTTTTTCTCGAGCTGACAGTTTAAAATTGGCCACCATAAAAATATATGTTGAAATTAAAATGAGCATTTATATTTATTCTATCTATTTATTTTTTAAATAAAGAGATTAGAAATTTATAAACATATGAAAATCATTTAAAAAGATGAGCATGCAAAAAATATATTCGGAAATTAAATATTTATAAGAGAGTTTAAAATTAAAATGAGAGTGCACTTTATTTTTTCATTTTTTAAAATAAAAACTAAAAAATAAGAGTCTACAAAAATATATACGGAATTTAACTATATTTGGTGCTGACTGGCTGGATAACATTTTTAAAACATTATAATGATACGCATATTTAAGAATAAATATATTTTATAATATTTCAAACATACATTAGCTCCACGCGGTATGCTGCACAAAGAGGAATAGCCAGAGAAAATATAGTAAACTAGTGTTATAATAATCCAGTCGCCTGATTCTCACTGAATTTTTAAGACATTGTCTTCTCTTAAGTGACGGAACTTGCCTTGACTGAATGTCTTGACTTAATGTCGCCTTTTATCTCGTTACTAGAGCGAGGAAATAAAAGTATTAAATATTTCATTACCTGAGTAAGAATCGAACCCACATCCGTCACGTTCACAAAAAATAGTTTAACTATAAATAATACATCCATAGAGCTCAAATTTAACCTCCAAATATATACTGAAGGTTGATTGCTTACCTTATTTTTCTTAACAAGAAATGTTTGTTTCTCTCATCTTATTCTTAAAAATAATAAAGGAGCACAAAAATAGAATGTGTATATGACAAAACAGAGAGGAAGGTTCACTAACAAGCCACAACTTGCTACCACACTTGACCGCTTTAATTATTTCTGTTACAGCTCTGCGGTACTTCAAGTACTAGACAGTAGACACTGGTGCTTGTGTGTTTTGAATGATGTTTAATCTGTGATATATTGGGGATACCATACATAAAAAAACACATATAAATGTCACATTATTATTATTTCATACATCTCTTAATTTTTTTTATTAATGTGAACACTGGACGTGTAAGTCAACTCTCCAAGAATTGAAATTTGGCATGTGAATATGTCAGAGAAACTAGAGCAACTAAAGAAAGCGATATTTTCTGGAGTTTATGTGTTAATTTTGAAATATAGAAATAATATTTGATAAATGTTACCATTTTATTAATTTTTAACTAAACATCTCTGAAATTTACAGAATCTCAAAAGAGACGAATTTAATCAACAAATTGAACAAAGTGCTACGATTTGAGTACATTTTTGTTTGAGTTTTAATACGTAAAAGTGTTTCAACTGTCAGTTTAAATCACTGAAACGAATAAGTTATAAAGCTTCATATATTATTTACGTATTCAGCTGTAAATGTCAAAATGTAACTGATTTTAAATATTTTATACAACATTGTTTTTTTCTGGGACAGTTATATTTTATATATTTTTTATATCAAAGAAGAGTTTATATAGTTGAACGCTTTAATATCAGTAACCAATGGTTTGAATTGCAAAATTTTTTTGCTAGAGAGCCCATTTATATAGGATAACGTTTTGATGTAACGCACTGTACCTGCCAAGTTACTTCGAGCACTTAGAATATGTCATACTCTAGTAAACTAAACATCTAACAAATGTCAACAGGTGCTGTTTACCTTTGTTCGTTGCTTTGCCCGCGTGGAACGTACCAATACGTCTACTTCGTTAATTCCTGTTTTGGCGGGAAGTATATTTCCTGTTTTGGCAGGAAGTATATTTCTTTTATTCAAAATCATATTATAAACTTGATATTATTAACTTAGAATTTGTCGCCTTCATTCTGATATTTTGGACATGTAAATCTTATTTTACCACTTTAAAAATTGGAAGCTTTATTTAACATATACTTTGTAAACTTTGTAAAATATACACTTTTCTTTTGTCCTATCTCTGTAATAAAAGTATTAAATGTTTTCCAAAGCCTTTTATATCTCTTCCCGCTGTTGGACAGTCATATCCACTTCCTTTGGTTGGCTGGAAGAGATTTCTTTTAGAAATAAGCCCACCATTGTTAACGAATATCTCAATTTTGTTTTACTTATATGTTTTTTAAAGTGCAATAAAGTATATATATTATATTAATGGTCAAACTCATTATTTACGACAAATGTCCTGTAATTTTCCACCATTCTATCTAAATGTGAAGCAATCTATTTACTTATCGTTAATCCCATATAAATTGCTAAAAAAGAAGCTAAAGAAGCTAAAATTTTTTTGGACAAATAATGATTTAGATTTTATAATAAAAATAATGTATTGCCTAGAGCGCTACATTTTACCTAATTTTATTCATTCAGATAGTAAGTTGAAATTTACGATATATTTTTTATTGGTTAAAATAAACGTCAGATAATATTTGAAAATATTTCATGAAATATTTAATTCTATACTGTACACAATATATATATTACACAACATTTAAACGAGAGAAAACAAATTAAGTAATAATTTATATAGTAAAATTAGTTAAATTACAAGTCCATGTAGGTTAAATTAAAATTAAGATATGTGAGTGCAGCAGTTTCATTGCTAACTAAGTAAACGTATAAATTAAGTTCCTTTTTGAAAAAGTATTTACTTTTTTAAACCTAAATTCAAAACCCGTAACGTATTAGTACTACAAAACTAAACTAACATGAAACATTAATTAAATATTTCAGTTCTCCTTAATTAATAACTTTCTAATGCTGAACAAATGAATGTTGACTTTCCTGTATATTGTAAGGATTGGAATGGATTAAATTTGAAATAGTATAGAAGAATTTTTATTGTAGACGGTAGAGTATATTGCCGGGAAAACTAATATAAAATAATGTAATGAATTACATTTCACAACTTTTAATTACAACAATTAAGTTTATTACTTAATTTCAATTAAGATAAATTAAAATAGAAAAAAAATTTTTTTACAATAAATAAAATGACATTAGTCGTACAAAGAAAGAGCTGAATGCTATATATGACTAAGCCGTATTGTATGGCAATGTGATATTAATTACATGTAAATTAAGATATGCCGCATCCGCAATGCGACTCACTGACTACCAAGCACTTGTGCCCACGTCCCTCTACTCTACTCGTACCTGCAACTTTATTTTTAATAGCTGATTCTTGAATGGGGTCTTGCATTTAATTGTACTTCACTTAATGAAATGGAATGGATAATAAACCTTAATTATATAATTATTAAAGCCTTAATTATATGACACTATTGTAAGAAACTATTTAAATGTGTATCAGGCTTTCCGAGAATTTATGCAGGTGGATCGCCAGCTTTCTCACTGGGCGCAGCATCAAGGTCGCTGTCGACTCTGGTGCTGCACGGGGTCGTGGGCGGCGGTGATCATCATCAGATGACCCTAACGCTCGTTTGCCTTGTCCTTTTACCATAAAAAAAAAAAAAAACTCGCTTACCTAAGATTCCGTACCGATCTCATAATTTTAAGTCAAGTACATATTATAAAACTTAAATAGTTGCGACCGTTTGCACTCTTTTTTATTATATTAACTACAAATATATATGAATATACGAGTATATCTGTAATAGCTTTTTTGTAACATTCTGTGATATAACTATAAATTTCCAATTTCCGTTGTTTTTATTTTAATTGTAATAAGTACTCAATTCTGGAATGCAATACTTGCGTTGGAAGTACCTAGTAGCCATAGATTTTGATTATCATTTTTTTTATGTTAGAAGGGAGTTCATATCTGGATCTGCTTTTTTTAAATTTAGAATAGGCAGACCTAAAAACTATGACGTGAGAGCTTAAAGTAACGTGCTTTAAAATATCAAGAACTTAAAAAGTTTATATATATATATATATATATATATATATATATATGTATATATTACGAATTAACAATATTTATTTGGAGAGCAAAATGCTCTTGAAGCTACGTACATTTTCGCCCGAGAGCAACTCTAAGTCACGCCAGATATTGTGCTGTCAAGAAGTAATCTGTAAATTTTAGCTCAAGGCAATGTTTGGTACGAGAAATAGACGAGACTGTTAAATTACCATTTATTATTGAATTTCTATTTTCACATAAAGCTTATTAATTTTTATGGTTATTATAACAAAATATAAAAATACAGTTAATAAAAAAAATCGACAGATAATAAGGGTTATTGTTATATATATTTCTCAACAATTCAATATTTACAATTAATAATAGAACCATGTTAGTTAAATTTAAAAGTTTCTTATTATATAATAAAGGGTAGTAGTGAAGTGCACGATATGCATAATGAGACGAGTTAGCTTGCTACCATGAAGATGCTGCTCATCTCCTCATATATTTAACACTAGTGGACCCGAACGCGGCTACGCCCGCATGAACTATCCGAATATTTATTAAATATATTTATGAAATTATTTTCAGTTGTCAATAGAGAGTTGCATTAAGCAAGCTCATTTTGGGTGACGTTTTCTAACAACAAACTTTGCAAATCGTTGCTTAGCAACGGCGGTTGTTATTAACATGGCGGAATAAATTGTATGTCAAATTAATAAGTATTTTAATATATTGGTATATATCGAAAATATTACAAATATGAGAAAAAAAAGTATCCTATGTTCATCCCGGGAACCTCAAGTGTCTCTATATGAGTATTTTATTACAATTAAATAAGCGGTTTGGCCCTGATTGCGTAAAAGACAGACAGACAGACAGACAGACAGACAGAGTTACTTTCGAATTTATAATATAGGTATGGATACATCTTATTTAAAGATCATACTTAACTTTTATCTTATAAAATTCTTACCTCGACTATATATCTACTAGAAACTATAAAATACATTTATTTTATAACAAAAAAAATTCTAAGAGTTTTAAAATACATTTTCAAATTCTGTTAAAAAATTGAATAAACAAAAGGCTTATTTAGTGCAATGCCGATAACTGTATTATACTCAACTCCTCCAAAACTAATTTCTTTAGCATCCCGCTATATGAACAATACTGACACTGCGTGTCTTTTCTTTATTTCTTCTTTATTCTTGTCTTCGAGGTCGAGAAAAAAAAATTGAGGAAATGAAATCAATTGACAGTTCTGGAATCCAAGTTGAAATCGAACCCATAACCGCCGTACCTACGATCAGACGCTTTACCACTACACAACGACGGCTTGTATATAAAATATTTTAATCTTTGCTAATTCTATTTAAATCATAACTAATGAACATACAATTATTATATACGAAATTGACTGATACGCACAATTGCACAGTCAACCGTAATGCGGTTTTCATTCATGATACATACGATGGTTTTGTAGCACTTTGTCACTCTGACACCGCGCCAACTCCGCGTCAGATCGTGCGTTTACGGAGTTAGGACATCTCACTTATATCTCATGTCGGTATCTATTATCTTTACATGCTACGACCAAGAATTTTCTTGGAAAGTTGAAATTTTATATTTCATTTATAAATACATGTATAAATTTAAATTTGCTGTTTTCTTGCCTTCTCAGAATTAACCGAATGTACCTCAAAAAGTAAAAACTCAAACCCTTATAGAATCACTAAGTTGACGCAATCAAAAGATACAAGTATTTATCCATCGATTTTGCTTCGTTTTGTATGAAATTCGATGCGTAATCAAAACCTATAGGGTACGTCCTATGGACTTACTGTTATAAAATTTATCACGGTAGCGGATAACCGGTATTTTTTATTTTGATAAAGTGCACTTACATCAATCAATTTTTTTTTTTTTACTCGGATAATTGTGTAAACTGCAAATTGATTTGAATAAAATCATTTAAAGCTTAAAAAAGCAAATTTGATAAGTAAAAGTATAGATTTAGAATTTAAAACATATTCGTAAATATGGATATCTAAAGTATAAATATTTAAAGAAAGCAATATTCCATAGGCAAGTATTTCATTTTATATATGAAAAATCATCGAAACGTATCTTTTCCGCAATATAATACTAACCATAAAATGTTTACAAATTACGTGAAACTGAATTTCACGCAGGTTGAACATCACGTAATTTTACGGCACACAACGCTTATACAGTGTGTTATCGTAGGAAAAATTGCGTATACCGAATTGTATCTCATATGTTTTTATTTGCCAACCCATCAACAAATAAAATAAAACTAGACTTACTTATAGGTACGGTTTCGAATTTATTGTTTTCTTTTGACATAGTGTGATATACCTATACTTTTTTCTATTATTCTGTATTTTTTAGCTGTTATCAGTTAAGGAAATATTTTTAAAACTCTTATTATATCTTCGCACTCTGGTTACGAGGCAAAGGGCAGAGCTTTGAGTTCTGCCAATCAACGCATTGCATAATGCGTCAAGAATTTGGTGGAAAGTGGAGAACAGAAGTGTCTTAGTGAAAAATGAAAAAAATATTACCATTTTTTTAAACAACGTGCTGAGCACTTAACACACGTCAAAATTAGAACGAAGATAATATATTATAAGAACCTTCCACACAATCTCATGATATTACCTAAAATACATTATTATTATAACAAATTCAATTTCGGAAACAATTTACATATACAAACTTAGTTAGCATATATATGTAAATCATTCTTGTCTATACAAATATCTTATTTGATTTACATTCTCTATAAAATATTCATTTAAGCTCTGTTACAAGTACTAAGTTAAAAGAATGAATAGCGGACGAATTGCCGCTGTGGCAAATAGAAAAACTCAAAGCTCCCTTAAGTGGTCCTAGTTAGGTTTATTCTTACAACTTGAGCATTAAATTTAAATATGGCTTAAACAATCTAATTGGACATTAAGATTTTAAAATGAAGGATCACGAATTTAAATAGTTCAGTAATCATTATTTTAATAAAGAAGAGTGATTTATGTCAAGTGATAAAATTGTTCGTCTTATTTAAAGATGATCTATTTTGGCTCTCATAAAAGATTTATCAAAGCACCTCCAATTTAAATTTGAATCGTTAATTATTATATAACACAAAGTTATATTTTATGTGGTCTCTATAATTTTTAATAAATATTCGTATTTGTTTGCCAGTCGTGGCTTAGGGGTACAAGCGTGAACTGTGAACGCGGCAGGTTGCGGATGCGATTCCCACTTGAGGAAATAAAATATTTATCATTTTAGTTTCTTCTCTTCTAGTTTTCAGTGTCGAGACAAAGCGCGGCTTTAAGTTCCTCCATTGAACACGCTAAGCAGGACTGCCCTAATACTAGGCTCCCTCTGCCAACTCTGGTGCATGCGGGAGACAGCGTGAAGCTTCGTATTTAAAAGACTTGGTTTATTGATGTGTGATAACAAAAAAAAATCTCATTTATCAAAAATACGTAGTCAAATTAATGCATTAAGAAAACCAATGAATAACTTTCATTTTTAGAAACAATAGCTGTCATTAATATTATTGTTTGAATAGTCTACATTAATGGTAATAATGGACAGCAATACTGACAAAAATGTACAAAATAATAAAGACTTGACTTGTTGACTTGACTTGCTTGACTTGAAACTATATTTATACTCATTTATATACAGTTATTTTGCTCTACGGACATATATAAACCCGTAAATAGACTAATTATATTTAATGGATATACTAGTATAAGGGACTCTTCGAAAGTATTATTTATACTAATATTTTTAGTATATGTAAAAAAATATACAATTGACAAATATACTTGTTTATAAGATTGTAAATCTAAATAACTGACTTTATTTCTAAAGTTACATACATTGATCACAATATTTAATTTATTTAAAGATATTACCTCACTGTTTTTCCAGTCGATTAAATTTAAAGGAAATTGACCGATAAATGGATTTCAAGCTGAAATATCTGCCGATATTTAAGTAGTTGCTTCTCTCACATTAATATTCTGTATATAAGCATTTTTTTTATTTTTCCACTTATGGTATTCATAAGTTTTATATATTTAACTATAAATCATGAAAGATTATTGAATTTTACACTTTTATTATTAAATATTATGCAGTTATATAAGTTCTAGAAGAGTTATGTATTAAGCATTTACAGCACTTGCGTTCCTTTATATATGTGTATGTAAATGATTATTAATACCCTGAAATTCCTAATACAAGTTCAAGTTTTTATTTCACATATCATTACAAACATTAATTGTTTTGAAAACCACTCTGAATATATTTAAAAAAAAATATGTCCAATTGACCCTCGGCAAATGATAAACAATTCATGAAAATGTACATTTTAATTTCGAGTCTGTGACCTACTTTTCTAACATTTTATTCTTTGGTTCATTGAAAAAAAACAACTTATATTTGATAATTTGAAAATAGCCCGCTATAATCCTGGTAATTTAGGCGGATCAGTCTAATTTTATATTCAAAATCGTTGACGCTGTCATAACAATTTAGAGATGTATGAAAAAAATTATATAATTTTTCACTGAATCGACTTTTCCTATATTTATTGTTTCTTTCTTTAATTTAAGAACCTAAAGGACATTAATATAAGATATAAGTATATTTTCCAATGCTTTACAAGTTTATAAAGTTATTACATGTTGTTAAAACTTTTCCCGCCAAAAATAAACTAGACAGGCAAACTTACCTGGTTGTTTTTCTGGCGTGGGCGGCTCTTGATGATGTCGGAGAAGCTGTAAAGCAAATTCAGTACCAACTTCCTCAGATCTTGGACAAGGTATATACGCGTATTGTTTCTTTGTCGGCGCCGGCACGGGCGCGACGCGATGCTTGCCGCGCTCGGCCATGCGGCGTCTGACTGTTACTCTGCTTAGTGTTGCCAACTTGTGGGAAATTCTGCCTTAGATTATGTGATTTTATATAAACAGATATATTTAAGTAGAGAGTTAGAAGAATAATATTTATTGTATAACTATAAGATGTCTTTTAAAATTCTATTATATAAAATTTTTGGTAAGATTAATTTAATTTACATTATAGTCTAACATACTACATAGACTAGTATAGTCATAACATGATTTTATTAAAATGCACCTTTTCCTTACACACTAAAATATATATTAATTAATTTCATACAAAATATTATACTGCGTGAAATAGCATGTAATTTAGGAGAATTTTCCAAACTGGCATCACTGACATTGCCGCAGCTAGCGTGCGCCCTTATCGATAAAGCGCGCGTAACTTAACAGTTAACTTGTCCAACCAATAATCGCCTCATTAACACACCACTTGTTTGAAACAAAACCGTTTGCGCTTTGATTTACTTGAACTATCTTATTGCTTTTGCACGATCGTTATTCATTATCTGTTCAAATTTATAGCTAATCTATATTAAGATAATTTATATTCTTTAAATTTTAAACGGTCATGAATAAAATTTTTATTATTTTTTTATAATTGTTTAAGTTAATAGATACTAAATATAGTATCTATTAACTAAAACAGTTAAATATACCTATGTACTTTCATTTCAAATTTAACGTAACTTTACTTATATTTGGAATAATTTTCGCAAATACTCATTTAATCTGCGCTAGATTACATTAAAAGTATATTACAATTACATTTTATAATAAGAAAGCATGTTTTTTTATTCAATTTAGTTCCAAGAAAAACTGAACTGAAAGTTTTAGATTAGATCCAAAAAAAATCATATTCATTTCTAAAACGAAAAAAGCTAATTTAAAATGAGATCAGATATTGTTTTTACTAGGTAGGTATTTCGTTTAATTTATACTAATAAATATGGATGGGGAATGGAGTGTCTTAACAAGAGGTTCCCTCTGTCTACCCTGCTGTGTGCGGGATACAGCGTAAAGCTGATTTTATTTATAATTATAAATATTTTAATTTTGAAAACCTAACAAACACTAATCGCTTAAATTAGAACAAAGACCTTTGTTCCACTCGTGATATCAAAAGATTTGTCCCATTTGATAAGCGTTATTTTATTTTAATAAGTATAAAGATTTTTATCGTTGAAATTATTTACATATAGTAAAAATATTTAACTTTTATAATCTGGTTAATATTTACAATATAATTTTACTTTTCTTAACTAGTTTACCATGTCTTCGAGTAAAATAATTTAAATATCTCAATCCTATTTATAAAACTATGCTTAATAAGTAGCACAGAGTAAACAAGGTAGTATATTCCGAATAAGGAACAATCTTTTCAGAAGATTTATTTTTATTTTTAATCTTAAAATATCATTACCACACTTTATTCTAAACTTTCCTTAACACCCAAATTCGCGGTACGTCACTAGTTTCACCAGTGCGCGCGCATTTCTCGTGCTTCCCGCACTACGGTCGATAGCACGCGGGAAAGCTGCACCATGCGGAGCCAATGCGTTCAAACTTTAAATAGGCTTGGCAAAACTTTTGTTGAACTTATTTTTTTATATATTGCTGTTTTAAAGGACAAGGAATAAAAATTGCAGGTTCAGTACATACATAATGTACTTAAAAGAGTTTAATAAAATAATTGTTCATATTCCAAATATTGAATGTATGTACATTCTACTTTATTTTTAAATTGATATATCCTTTAAAAAATGAAATCATTGCTCTTTCTTTTTTTATTAAAAAAATAAGTACGAGTACCCGTATGTCAATAACAGGAGTAAATACTACTATTGTATTATATTGTGTATTGTAATACTATTGTATCTCCTACAATATTAAAAAAAAGTACAAATACGTAATTTTTACGCCAAATGAGCTACATATAACATCATCTTTTATATTGAATAATAAAAATGAAAGTTACAAATATACAATAGTTATGTTTTACATAATAATAGTAGAATATTAATTATAAATTATATTAATAAGTTATGTAAATTGATCATTCTACTTAAATTAAATATGCCTGAGCAACTGTTTCGTTAACATCTAGTTTACAATTTACATAGCTAAGTTTGAGACTTAGGAATGCATTGAAAACAGAATCATTGTTTTAAGTTTCATTTAACTTTTCTGTGTTGTAGATTTATTTGTAAATTTTAAAAAGTCTAAGCTGAACATGAACTATATATCTTTCCTATAACAAAAGTACTTACTGCCAGATTTGTTTTAAATATTCATAAAATTATTTTTGCTTAATATCAGTTGAACAATAATTGTCATTTCCAGATTCGGAAGTAATGATGATTCGGAGTGATCAATTATTCACGTAAATGTCTTATTTTTACGCTATCCTCCTCTCGGTTGCCCATTGCCTACCCTGCTATAAACGGAACACAGTGTGATGTTAAGAAAAAAAATAAGTTAACGAAAAAAAAACTGAAGACTCTCCAGAATCTCAAATAATTACTCTCAAGTACACACTGCGGATAATTTGTCTAAAATTTCTTCAAAAGGTAGGTTGTTTGAGATTCTTAAAAGCCTCAATGTCAGACTTCAGACTGCAGGTTGGCAAGAATTCATGTTAGAATTTAGCCAAGTGTAAAATGCTATTTTACAATCATAAAGAAATAGTGAAAATTCATTGCGGTTGTCAGTATAGTTCACAAAGTAAATGATGCTGTTTATTTTTACTTATAATAAAAAGGGACATAATAGTTTTTGCAAAATAAAAAGACTATACTATACAAATAATTAAAAGAAAAGCTTCAGCTTTACTAAAATCTTTTGTATTTAGAAAAACCCTTATATCCTCAGTGTGTCATGTTAATTAGACATTTAATATTCTTTTGCCAAATAAAATTAAAGCATGATGCAGTGGAAAAAGATCTGGTCGTCTTTAGGATTTCATTTTTTTTTCGTCGGCTCTAGTAAGTAATATTCAGAGTAAAAGTGTGTCGACGATCCCGTGTGTGTTTAAACTTTAAAGCATATAGCTAGTGATATATCACTGAGCTTTTCTTTCTATCTTCCTTTACTAATAGAAAAAAATATGTAAAAGTACCGCTAGTTCAGAATATCTGTGCTTTTATTACACCCTAGAATATAGAATGAATAATATAATAACCCAAAATTTTAAATGAAACAAATGTAATTACGTTACTAGAATTTACTGTTTACTAATTCAGTAGAACTGTCTTAGTAGGCCCCTTAAATTTTCCGACTTGATAACTTTATAAAATATTCGGTACAGTACAAGTTTATATAATATTTCTTAATTTATGTTATTTAGTTATTTAAAAATAAATTTGTGATATAATCTACCTACATTAGACTTACTAATTATATTTCATTTGCTATTAGATTAATTATAAACAAGCTAAAGAGCTATGAGATTAGTATTAAAACGAGAATATTATAATATTATTATATTGAAGTAAAAAATAAGAACAAATTTTAAGAAAATAGGAAGATCAATCGTTTCCAAGCTCAGTTGTTTTCTTCATAGGGATTTACAGTATTTTTTCCTTTTTTTAGCTTCACGTAGTATTCCTCATATAGTATGGTAGGGCAAAAGGAGTCAATGAGGTTCCCTTTGCAGTCACATGCTCTGCTTACGCTTAGTAGTTTTACTTATCTTACATATTATTCTTGCTTATTTATCTCTATTCACACAGCGGGGAAGTCAGGGAGAATGGAGCCCCAAACGCTAAGGTCACTAAATTTTTACTTTAAATTATTTACTATTTTTTTTTACTTTTTTTTACTATTTTTTTATTTTAATTCACGTATCTAAAATTTTTTCGTTACATCTAAACCCAAAAATAGAAAAGCACAAGTAGGGTAAATATTTAAGTAACTATACAACAACGTTATGTAAGAAATGTTAATTAAATGGATATAAATAGAGCAGCCATGCAAACATTTAGGATTTGCCCGCCAAAGAATGTTTCGTAGCTATAAGCGATCAATACGCTTGATTGGCGTTTTGTTACTTATTACATTTTTTCTT
Source organism: Heliconius melpomene rosina (assembly GCF_056956725.1). Classification (NCBI taxonomy): domain Eukaryota; kingdom Metazoa; phylum Arthropoda; class Insecta; order Lepidoptera; family Nymphalidae; genus Heliconius; species Heliconius melpomene. Next base: position 9,037,607 of record NC_140406.1, on the reverse strand, counting down.
AGAGTTCTTGGTGATTTTCTTTTTTATAAGTTGGATATATTAACTGCCTTTCGAAGTTTTTATAATTTATTGTTCAAGTTGTTTAAGAAAAATCAGAGAGACTTTCATTTGTCTCTTTTTTATGTTATTGTTAAAATTAAAGTTTACGTTTTTTTTTTATTTAAGGATTTAAAAAAAAAGTCACATATTATTAATTTATTAAATAACTATATTTAAATGTATCCTATACATATAGGTTTCAAAATAAAAAATAATTTTAGTTATCTCACTTTGCATATTAATCATTGAAAGTTTATTCAAAAAGGTTTTTAGTCATATTAAAAAACAGCGACGAACGGACGAACAATGGAACGAAATGTCCAATACTCAAAATTTATTTTTCTTTCTAAAAATCTGATAAAACTGAAGCTTACAATAACCTCTAAAGCTACAAATAACCTAATGTCAAGACACTTTTCTTTCCGCTTCTATTCTTACATAACGTAAAATTTACAGAGCCTTATGAAACGAAGCTACCATTTATACTGCGTAATGTGTACTGGCACACTCAAACAGATGTACCTCCTTGGCGAGAATTTGCTATTTGCTTAAATATTTAGAGACCGGGTGCAATTTTGTTTGCCTAACTGCTTTTAAGTTTACAGAATTGTTAAATGTTATATGGAACGGAGAGATGGTGGGACATTTGATTAGATGGGTGCAGAATCGAGTCTTTTACGCTTTATCCCACATATGGCAGGGTAAGCGGAGGGAACCTAGGTGCCTAACCACTCTGTTCCTCATTAAGACACATCCATTTCCTACTTTTCGCCAAGTCGTTGAGGCCTCGAGTAGTTTAATATAATATCATATTTTTCTGTTTTATATTTCTTTTATACCACTAATATTATAAAACAATAATATTTTAAAGTTCCAATACTAAGTTTAGCGTATTAATAATATTGTAATGAAAAATTTGCTGAGAAAAAATATTTGCTATTTTATTTATATATAAACGTGTTGAAATAAAAGACTTTATCAAATACCTTATACACGATACACAAAACTAAAACAGCTTCAAAATGCATCTGCCTTGATCTACTTAAGTTTATCCTATAGTTTTCTCTACGAATACAGCTTAAAAATAAATCAGCACTCTTCTATTGTGCCGTACTATTTATTTTAACGGTACAATCTCTTTTGTATGTCCATATAATATTGGCAAAAAAATTAGAGCTTAATGAAAGATAGACCAGAGAAATAATTTGTTAAATTACAGTGAATCATCACTTAGCTCATTTCTATTTCTATATACTATGAAAATGTAGTAACATTTCTCATCTAAACTGTAAAATACAGTGGTATTAATGATCTAGCGACATGTCTCGTGGGAATCTTTTCCGTTTCATTGTGCATATTTAGGTCAACTAGTACAACTCCGCATTCGTCCGCATACTAACATACAAAATATAAGACAACAATTAACATCTAATTTTGATGATTTACTTTTTTGGGTACAAAAATAAAATAACCTTTTCGTTATTAGGCATTTCTATGCCTAATAACGAAAAGGTTATGGATTCTTTCAATTATAATTATAATTACAACAATAATAAGTAAATTTGCCAATTATTATGTCTAAATAATTATATAAATAATAAATAATATTAGTATATTTTAAAGTCAGTATATTATAATAACAAACATATAACATCTAAGTTACAAATATGGTGATGTAAGTCAACACTGCGCTTTTTTAGTTAAACTAAAAACCAATGCAAACTTTATTTCTTAAAATAATAAAGCAGCTGGTAGAACATTGATTGCAGAGCAAGCTTTTGTGTCATATTTATAAACATGAAAAAAAAATCATGATATATAATAATTCTTATACATGAAATAAGTCTATAAATTCTATAACATTTTGTAAGTTTACGTAATAACCTCGTCTGTCGATAACCTACAATTTAGTACGCTCCCAACCTAAACTAACTTTGAGATTTTTTTAATTTCATAGTAATTAATATATATATTTTTTAATATATATATAAATATATATATTTTAATTTCATTATATATAGGGATATCAAGTTAAAGTTAAAAGTTAAATCGTGGTTGTATGCCACCGACTGTAGCAAAATCTAATTCGATTATGAAAATAAAATAAAATTAAAGTGGCATACGACCATGGCTATCCTTTGAACATATCTGTATCAATTGATTTTTAATAGTCGGTTATTTTTTTAATAGTTAGCTTTTTAACAGTTAATTATGTGTACCTATTAATTTCAGAACAGACTATTTTCTTGTTTCGTACTTTTTAGAGCATGTTTTAGCAGTAGGGTTTTAGTTTTTAACTTTAATTTTATTTTTTTATCTAATTTAGAAACAATACTTCAAAATAAATCTAGTATTAGAAAAACAACATAAAGCAAGAGTTTACATGTATGGCAGAATATTCGATAAAGTATTATTAATAACGTTATTAGTCTATACTAATAAACAATATTTTACCACTTTGCTGACTGTACTTTACCAATATATCATAAATATAGTTGGCAAATAAAATGTATCGAATATTCCCAAGTATTTGTAAGGCCTTGTTGATAAGTATTATTTATATAGGGTGTTGCGGTTTTAGCATTCTGGGCTCGGCTGACACGTATATACGTACCTTTTCATAATTTTAGTTGTACGCTTAAAAGAAGGCTAGTTCTGTTGACTTTCTTTTGTCACGTTTTATATAAATGTGTGTTTTTTATAAATGATTCTTTTAAAGTATCAAAATTAAAATTAAAATATAACGTAACATTAAAATTATTATGGTACAAATATATTTTCAGTATATATTTTCAATCATAGGTAATAAAAAATAACAATATACAAATGAAGATAGTTTATTGAAATAAGAATTCACATTTAATAAGAAAAATAAAATAGACAAGAGATACAAAAATAGAAAAAAAGATCACTTCAGCTTTTCAAACGTTTAGTCCAGTTACTTAGATGCCTTTTCCATAGCTGTATCAATGTCCATAATGCCCATAACCAAGACCGAGTCCATAACCAAGTTCCTTGTTAAGTCCATACCCACCGTATACGGGCACAGATTTTAAAATAGGCTCAGACAGTATGGGAGCAATTTCCACATTCTTTATGATGGGAAGAGGTTTGATTATGGGGAGAGGCTTAATAATAGGCAGCGGGTTAATAATGGGGAGAGGTTTAATAATCGGCAGTGGACTTATAATAGGAGCAGGCTTGACGATAATGGGTTCCTTTATGATTGATCCTGAAAATTAAATATATTAATATTTTATTGCACTAAAAAGAAATAAAAATTACATTTTATGATATTATTAATAAAATAGATTATAATTAATAAAATGAAATATTTAATCTTTTCATTTTCTCGCTCTAATAACGAGGCAAAACTTAACGTTGAGTTCCGCTACTCAACATGGAAAGCCTCTAACGTTCGACGGAAAGTGGAGAAAGGAGGTATCTTTATGCGAACGGAGTATCTTGTATTAAGACAGGTCCCCAGGTTCCGTCTGACTACCACGTCGTATACGACATACAGCAAAATATATATATATTAAATGATAAAATGTAGTATAGTGACCTCACTGAAAGTTATTTCTTACTGTCAAAAATTATAAAATATTTATTTTGTAAAAGATTGCAGAAAGATGTATGTATATTTACCGAAAATTAAGAACGAAATATTTTTGAGAACATATGATATTAATAGATATACATAAATACTATTTCGGGATTATCAAATTATATAATTTATATTATGTTTTATAAAGTTATGTTACAGAAATATTATTTGTTGTAGGCGAAAAAAAATATTAGTTGCCATAACATTTAAAAATAACTTCTCTCAATTATATGAGAAAATGTAAATTTTAAAGTAGAATAATTACCGTAGCCCCCGTAGCCCCCGTAGCCGTAGCCGCCGTGACCACCGTAACCGAGTCCGCCATAGCCGAGGCCGAGGCCAGAACCGTACGCGCTAGCGGCGACCGCTAATAGGCAGGCAAACTGAAAGACAGTAATTTTTGTTAAATTATTCTTTTTTTTTCGTAATATATTATTATTAGATTTTCATGAATACCTTACAAAGTTAGTAAAAGCAAAAGAAGTATAAGAAAAAAAATATAGTCTTAGTATTTCACATTTTTTTTTTTAAATTTTCAATCGCAACGCTGAGTACTAATTTGATTTCTAATTGAAATAATAATTAAAACGTATAAATAATTTTCAAAAGGTAGACTTCTTAAAACAAATTATTTTTGAATCATAATTTAAAAAAAACTCCCTGCTTCTTATAGTTTACTGCAAGTATAAATAGTTTATACTAGGTTAAGGATTAAAGTCCGTTATGAAAAAGCATTACGGCGTTTGAATGTAAACGTGACGGCCGTAGGTTCAATTTCCACTTGGAGAGGAAGAGAATACGCAGGAGAATTAATTAGCTTCATTTTCCTTGTTCTGGTATTATTACCAATTTTGTCCCGTGACAAACAATGCCTCGAAAATAGGGAAGTAAGTGGGGAACCTAGCCTGCGAAAAGCGTGAAGCTATAGAAAACAAAAGATTTAGATTATAATAAAAAAAAAACATATTACTTACAGTAATGTAGCTGTTCATTTTCTTGGATTTCTTTGGCTGAAGTGTGCCGGTCATTAAAAAATATTGCATATTTATACTCGGCAGTTTCCTTTAGTTTTCATACCGTATCGCATGCGTTTGGTACCTTTGTTGCATACATCACCGTCATTAGCGCATCCTTGCGCACCGCCGCATTTGCATAATTATAGGCCTAATTTATTGAGGATTGTTTTTATTTTATTCTATGCAGGATAGACACTGGGAAATGATTTTAAATTGTTAGTTTGATATTTAAAACTATAAGTATATATGTATGTAATTATGTATACTTAACACTCACTCTCTGATATGGCATTTTGAATGGTTGGAGCAATGGCCATTTTTCTTAACGCCACCAATGCGCCACATAATATAAGAACTATAAATAATCCTCTTAATAAATATGAAAGCTACAATTTAATGTCAGACATTTTTACTGTAGTCAACAGCTTCAGTTTCACATTTTTTCGTTTTTTCCGCCTGAATTCGAGTCCTTGCGTGTTCAGGGGTGGAACTACAAACGTAAATAACTTGTCATCGTTTGCCTCCACAACCAAGTGTTTATAATCTGACGCTGTCCCAAGCCTTTTAAATATCATATTTAAACAATCATAATAAATATATTTTATTACACATTAAAAGAAATACATAATACAAACATTTTACGTTAAGTAAAAAAGTAAAAAAGTACAATAAGGCAGTCTTATCGCTAAAAGCGATCACTTCCAAGCAACCTTTGGATGTCGAGTAATGATAAAAGTGGGCGGTGCATTAAATAGAATATTTTCATATTTATATAACGCTTTAAAAATATATTAAATACATAAAATTTGAATAAATAAATATAAATTTATTAAGATATGTACATATTATCCTATATCTTATAAAACAAAGTCGCTTTTCGTGTCTGTCTGAACTTTCTAACTCTTCTTCTTCTAAACCACCCAACGGATTTTTATACGGTTTTCACCATTAGGTCGTGTATTTCTCAGGGAAGGTTTATATATAGTTTATTATTTGTACATTCTTATGTAAATTAACATAAATACGATAAATGTGTATAAAGTCCTACCCGTTGAGACACTTTCGCGCATGCGCTGCTTTAATGGTAAGTACTACATGAAAAAAATGTACTGGAGTATTGTTCCCCTCAATAAGATCTACAAAAAAGTCCGCGACAGCATATTTTTATCTTTTAAGCATAAGGTGTAGTGATCATATTTCTGTCTAAAAATAGTAATTTCAATATATTTTTTTTGTGAGGCATATTTTTCCATAATGGTATTAATCCTTATCCTTTAAAATACTTTATTAATTTTCTACGTTAAACGAAGATAAAATTTGCTTTTTACATTATTTCGAAATTGCGAATAGTTTTAGAGAAAAACGCATTTAATTGTTGACACATCAGCTGTATGTTACTCAAGTTTCACTTATCCCTTACTCTCAGCATATAAATAAGTATATTAGTTACGTTGGCCATTTAATGTAGATCAAAACTGTCTTTTACTGTTTTTTCATTTTAATAAGTACTTTAGAAGTTGTTACAATATCAAAACATCCTTGCTGCGAAACGTTTTGCTTATATAAGCGCGTCATGAGCAGTCATCGGTGGTTCAGTGGTAGAATGCTCGCCTACCACGCGGGCAGCCCGGGTTCGATTCCCGGCCAATGCATTCTATTTAATTTTCCTCACAGGCAGCCACGTAGTGCTTGCTTTTCATCAGGGACAGAATACCCTCTTCAGCATTAACCACAAGCTCGAAAAAAAAACCCGCCCGCTATAGAGGCATAGCAACGAAGATTTAGATGCGTTTTCACGTATTGGATAATTGGAGTTGTATGTATTATTTCAGCGCGATATATTTGGTTTCATATTTTTTGTAGTAGTTATTAGTATGTAGGATGTTGTTTTTAATTTCTTCCGTTTAAAAATAGTCATTTAACTATCTAAAAATAGTCATTTAAATATATTTTAATAAGTACTTGAAAAGATTAGTAGCAAAGATTTAAAATTACGGTACCTACTAAAAAATCCTTGCTGTGTAAAACAATTGGAAAATCCTTATTGAAACTACGAAAATGCGGGTTGCATTAGAGTTTCATTAATTTTCACACTATCTTAAGTGCTTTGCAAACATACATTATATGAATAATCCAGTAGTAAAAGCGGGCGAAGCCGCAAGGGGGTCGCTAGTCTATATATATAAAAGGACTTGTCCTCACTGACTGAGGTAAGACGCACGCACAGCCGTAACCGCTATGCGTAGAAACGTGAAATTTGGACAGATGTTTACTTTCGTAATCTGGACATCCACTAAGAAGGGATTTTGAAAAATTTTAACCCTAAAGGGGTGAAATAGGGGTTCAAAGTTTGTATGGAATAAAAATTAAATCAGCACCGATTTTTATAAAATTTGAAACTTAGACTCTTAAAAATATTTCATTGAACACATGTTTCATGGGTTATTAGAATTCACCCCTAAATACGCAAGCGAAGCTGCGCGCGTTCGCTAGTATACGTATATAAATATTACATACACACAACATACATAGACGTATATACTAAATTAGCTTATTTCGAAATTCGAAAATGTGATCTACGAACACCAAATATAAACCTGATGCAAAGATTTTGAATCTTTATTTTTAAGTAATTGCTCCTCTTTAATGTAAAGATAACATACATTCGCATAATCAAGAATTGGTAATAGGAGCGATTGCCAGTGCAGTTTTGGGTGGTATTGCTAGGAAATTGCACAGGCTTCGTAGACACGCAGAAGCAACGTAAACCTTTCTACTTACCTCTTCTTTTAGTCCCGCTACGATTGAATTATTATACGTTTTTCTTAATAAGTATTTTTCTTTGACAAGTGTGAAATGACAATTTAAAATGTTAAAAATATTTAATAAGTCCCCTCTTGCCAAACGATAATTTTAAGTAAATATCTTTGAGTAGCGTAAATTTGAAAACATCTCATACAGAAATGCTAACAACATAAATAAATTGTAATAAGCGTATAAAAATTTCGACCTAATTTGATAAGAACGTAAAATATGGCTTAGTGGTCAGAGCGCTTGGACGGATTCCAAAAGGCGCAGGTTCAAATCCTGCTACGTTATAATTTTTATAAGTATTTTTCTTTCCTAAGTGTGAAATAACACTTCAAAAATGTAAAAAATAAATGCTTCTTTTTTAATACCAAAGGTCATTACGATTGTTTTATCCTTATTAAAAAATATATATATATACAATATATTAGACGTTAATTTATTGCCATTATACATACGTATTGCTTAAAACATTAAAAGGTACGGTTATTAAAACGTCTTGCATGTTTTGCAAGATCGTGTTATAAACTAGATCAAGTGGAATTATTAACCGACTTCTGTAAGAAAAGGAGGTTATCAATTCGACTGTATTTTTTTTTGTTATATCGTTATAAACAAATGCCATTGTTATTTTACTGTAGGTATGTAGATCAAGAACGGCGGGGGCCGGCCGGTCTTCCGGCTCCTGAGATTATAAAAGATGCAGTTATACAGGGTGGAAGCGTTAATTCCCTGAGTATCAAATCTACAACGGCCACGTTTGACAGTAAGACTCATCGTAAATCTGAACTTACAAACATAAAAGAGGTCATCACAATGACATAAAAATAGCATCAGCAAAAAAATATATACAAATAATTAAAAATTAAGAGGCACAACCGTGTGACTATAAACGTGAAGCTCCATCCTCACTCGTGGAAATGAATTATTATTTTCATTTCTTCGCTCTGGTAACAAGGTGTAGCGCGGCGTTGAGTTACGTCACTTAACACGCTCTGTTCCAAAAATGGTGGAAAGTAGGGAACGGAGTGTCTTAACAATAGATTCCTGCCTAACTTTCTATGCGGTAAAAAGGACGTAATTACTTTTTACTATAACAAAGCAACGAATCCATTAACACTGCGCAATGCGTGACGCAGTCGTTAGCGAAACCCCACTCATGACTTTTCATGATCTCATAAATTAAATATTCAAAAGCTACGGTTAAGTATATACTTATACAGACAGATATATATCGGTATATAAATTTTGAGGATATCGGCGTACCTAATACAAATATTTAAACAATTTTTATATTAGGTATCACGCATTTCTCATATTATGCGGGGTACGGTATCTCTTTTTTTATATTATGTAACATTGTTGTCTTTTGTTCCGTAAAAAAAATATTCATTATCGTATCTTATTAAAAAAAATCACGAGTGGAATTGATCTAGGTACTTGTATTGATTATACGCCATATTGAGGCACAAGAACATGAGCGTGGAACGATAAACGCGATGGTAGTGGGTTCAATCTTCACTCGGGAGACTGAAATATTTAATATTTTCATTTTCAAGAATTCGGTGGAAAGTAGGGAATGGAATTTAATGGGGAACCGAGTGTCTTAGCACATGGCTCCCAGGTTCCCTCTGCCTAACCAAAACAACTCCTTTCCTCTTAATAAAATACATAGTAAATATTATCTACGTATTACTTATATTACTCCATATTTGAACATAAAACACAATTTAGAAGAAAAACATTTACTTAGCATACAAATATTCTAGATTTCAAATATTCTAGTCTAATAAGAAACCTCTCTTCTAAACTTGCCCAATAGGCATAACAATGTTATTAAAGTTATCATAGAAATGATTTTTAACCTTACTACAAGCGTCGAAGATCTAAATTTGAATGAGAATGTTATTCATTTTTAGTTTTCAATATCTTATATACTAGTAAAAAAATTAATACGTTTACACGCTACATTATTTGGATTATATACTACTGTAAACGCGACAGGTTGTGTATTCGATTCCCCCTCGAGGGAATGAAGTATTTAATAATTTCAGTTTCACTTGCCAAGACTGATTGATCTGATGATATTTGATTTGATCTGAATTGCCAAGACAACTCAAAGGAGCCAACCCAAGCACGACCTGGCTATCTTCCTTATTGCATAAGATATCTTGTCCACCTTCCTTCCTGTAGTCCAAACACAAACTGTCTACCATTCTAAGTTCAGAATCCCTTTGGCCAACTTCAGGCTCCAACTACAGTGTCTAGTTGTGTTTTTTAATTAAATGTAGAAATACGGTTTTTTAGAGAATCAAAATACCATAGGGTTTATGGTTTAAATTTCAATTAGATATCTCCAAATGTTCAAAGGCTCTTGACAGACAGACAGACAGACCGATGGACGGATGGACGGACAAAAACTTATAAAGGTTCCTTTTTTCCTTAAAAGGTATAGAACCTTAATAAGAAAAACTACAGAATACATATATTATTTGACTTATTTGCTATAAACGGTGCATCAGTTTCGATATGCAATTAAAACCAGCTGGCTGTACGTTTCACCTGAACATTGCGAAGCGTGTTCATATCCCGAGGGATTTTAATTAACCGTCTCATGTTTTAACTTTTTTAAATTAAACTAGGAACATGGAACCGTACATGTCTGTTAATTAGATACCTTATGATGCAGTGCAGTAGTAATATTTCTGACTGGATCCTTGATGAATTTAGGTTCGATATTATTATAGGAATTAAAAACATGTTTAAAAAAAATTTTCATAAATTAGAACTAATTACTCTTTGACGCTGTCTCACTATGCCACAGCAACCTCGAAAATTATTTTATTTTTAACAAAAACTATTTCAACATATTATAATTCGTTTTTATTTTAGTTGTCATTAATTATATTTATAAGATTTTCTTACAAAAGGGTTAGTACCATTCAATTCAAAGGAAATTCAAAGGAAAATGTAAAATTACATAACCAGTTACATAACCAACTGCAATTTCAAGCTTAACTTTGTATGACAGCGATATTTCCTTCTCGTCTTGAATATCTGGGTTGGTTCAGTTTTATTTGACAAAACCAACTTGAAGCTTTTAAAAAACTCTTCAGCATGAATTTTGTAGGTGCAAAATAACATGAATTACTATATTGAGTGTTGATGTTATTTTTAATTTTAAATTTCTATACTACTCTACATTATATAATGTAATTTCAGCTCATTAGGATTTCGAACGTTTTTGCTTTAGGCTCCTACATATAGCAGAATGGGCAGAGATAATCTATTGTTAAGACACTCTTTTCCTCTCTTCCTACCCAATTGCATTTTGAATGGTGGAGCTCTAATGGTGTTTTGTTTTTTTACCAGAGTAAGGAAAAAAATATTCGAACCCAAAACCGTCGCGCTTACAGTCAAACGTTATGCCACTGTGCTACGACGAAGTAGGCTTTTTGGATTGCCACTATGTAATTGTAGAATTCTTAAATACTTTTAATTTTAAGAGAAACACTTTCTCAAGCAATTTCCTAATTTTAGAAGGAAAACATAATAATATTTTTTAATAAGGTAAATAAATAATAAAATACTAAATAACTTTATTAATTTGTTAACTTATATGATATTTCAGTCGAATCACTAGGTTGTAACAAAAAATCTGATGCAAATGATGATGCTTTAATTGTTAACATGTTACAAGGCAGTTAGTACGCGAGACCCTACACCGAAGAAGAAAGGAGAGTAAGCTAAAACGTCACATTATAAATGACTATTGATAATTTTTCAAGCAAAATTGGAAATTGCCACATATACTATAATTTCCATATGAAAAAAAAAGACTTGAAAAATAGTTTTTTCTATAGAGAAATATTTTTTTTTGTAAACATTTTGGAACAAATAATGACGTTTTGCAAAGCAATGAATCTTGGAGGTTCATATATGAATTGGCAGATCAGCAGAGATGCATTTCCATGAAGGTCTTTTTGTCCTTGAATGTGGGGCCCCAGGCGCCGTAGTTCTTCTGCTCTGGCTTCTTAGTATCTTTGAAAGTAGATTGACTTGCGACAGGTTTTCTGAAATAGAGAATACTACATTTTTTATGTATTTCTTTAGATTCACTATGTATCCTGCATACAGGAATAAGTAGAGGGAACCTAGTGTTAAAACACTCAGTTCCCTTTTACCCTAATCTTCGGCCTTTGTTTTATTAGCAGAATAACAAAAATGAAGAAAATAATAATTTCAGAAAGAAAGTTAAGTTAAAAGCTTTGTTCTTTTGACTTATAACCTACTTATTATTATTATATATAAAATATTTTCCAAATATTCAATATTATAGAAATTCAACGAAAAACCTAAGCATATTAAACAACATCTGAGAATCTACGTAAATTTACTATTTCAGTATTCACACTTGCAGACAAGATTGCTTTGTAATGTACTCATATATTTTGTTTAAATGTGAACGCGAGAAATGGAATGCTTTTGTCCTTTTAATAAAATGAAAAAGCATTCTTGTGGATAAGTCTTAAACAGTGAGTAGAAAAAGAAAAGTACCGCAGTTTTGTATTTACAGTGAATGTGAATTGCAATTGAATGGTACAATTTAGGTACCTAATTTTCTTGCAGTTACGCTAATTTGTACCATTTTTTTTTATAACTAGTATATTTAATAACTATTGTACTTGATAGTGCTATAAATATAATAATATATGCCAGTGCCCCCTTTAAATATTATAATATAAAGAGTTAAAATTAAGATGTCTTTTCAGGGAAATATTTAGTCGCTTAAGAAATTTCTGGTTGTTGGAACTTAAGAATGCGCTTTAAGTAATTGATTGAAATATTAAAATTTTGAACAGGCGTGATCATTCTTTAATTAAACCTACTACCGTCGCGTTCTGTCATTATCTGTTGGTCTCAAGTATCATCTAGTAATATTATATACATTTTGTACGAAAAATAGTCTATTTAAATAAAACAATATTGAATGGAATTGAATTGAATTCTTTTTATATGGCGTTTCGAGCGTGCCAGTTGAGCACAATTCATTTCGCCAATGTCACGTTGTATGGAAAACACACGAAGGAAATTGATAAAACAATATTAATAATCATATCTACATTACAAAAGTAGAATATATGACAGCTGTCTTTGTTCTAAATGAATTTAGACCTATGTGGGTGTATTTAGACACCAGTAAGACAGGTGCCTCGTACCATAATACTCTACAGTGTACTCCGAATTAAATTTATCTAACGTCATAATTAAGACATTATGTAAATGTTTTGATAATCAACTTTGTTTTGTTTGTCGTGACAAGTACCTATAATAAGATAAATAAAAGATAATTATGTTGTTATTAAAACTAACATGTTTTATACGATTGGATCCTTGAAATTATACAAAATCAATTCTTATACATCATCATCATCATACCTACAAATCTTATACAAACACGTTATAAGGTAGTTTTACTTGTAAAAATATAATTAAATTATTTTTATTTCAATTTCACTCTTTATACCTAGCAAGGTAGCGAGAGATAATAGAGCCAAACGCTACGGTCTCTGTATATCTCTTTAGCCTCGTCCACTGTCATTCAGCTCTTTATGTATCCACTATGGGCGTTCTTGACTTTTTAATGGACATGACACTCCTCCAGTATCATCAATACTGCGTTCTCGGAGGTCAATTGAGGTATCCCCTTGCCTCTATTACCTTACTCTTGGTTCATAAATCTATTTAAGCTGTATGCTAATTTTAAATAGTTACATTGTTAATTTGGACTTACTTCATAGGAGCAGTTACGTCAAATTGGTTGCACGCGTGGTTAGCCTTAGAGGCGGTCTTGCACTCGTCGCCGCGGGCCATGGTTTATCGGTGATGGGGAGGGGGTGATGTGAAGATGAAGGCAGAGGAGACCGAGGACCTATGGCACGTGCTGTATGTGCGTGAGTACTGCGTGCTCGAGTCGGTTGCCGGTGTTAGCGCGACGACTGCCTTTGCGCGTGCACAAGTTCTTAGCGAGCCTGAAATTAAATTGTTGTATTTTAAATATATTTTTTATCGTTTAAAATAAATAATATTAGAAATATGATGATGAATATTATATTAAAAATATATATTCATGATCAAGACATGGTATTTTGTTTTTTTTTTAAGTTTTGGAAGAGTTTCCGAATTTTTAAGTAGTAATACTTTTGGTTTAACATATTGGCACGACAAAACTCAACGCTGCAATAACTTTAAGGGGTTGCTGTGTACCGCAATATATCACAGCTGAACATTAACTACATCAAAAAGTTATAAACATTTATATCTATTCTAAGCGTAACAATTAGTAGAAAATAGATACATTTATTAATTGTAAGAAGTATAGAAATCAACATACATTCAAAATAAATTAAATTAATTCTGATCAACTCTACAGCAACCTTAGCAACAAGGTATATATTTCGCATATAAATTGATAAGCTTGTTTTAAACTAGAATGAACCGATTCTATTTAATATATATAATTATATTATAATAATAGGGTTTTATGTGAAATATAACGTCTTTCATATCTACAGAAACTGAATGACTTCTGCTTATGTTTTGATTTTTTTGTGTGTTGAACATATCATGCGGTAGATGCGTGATTATGATGAAATTTACAAAGATATATCTAATTTTATTTCTATTTCTCATAAATATTTATCATATTATAATTTATCTTGTTACTATGCAAATTTTTATGGTAGGAAGAAACATCGAATGATAGATAAAATAAATAGAAACTGCAATATGTGCATCTAATCTAAGTTATTTTTATAATTGTTTCAAAATATTTTTCACACCTAAAGCTTTAGATTTAGAGAGAGAAGTATTCGCATTATAGTGTTACAACATATCCTGAAACAAATGTTTGAAATTTTCATAATTCCTCCTGAAAATATAATGGATTTTCAGTTCAGAAAAAATATTAAATTAATTTATTAATTAATTATCTATTAATATGTATGAATGCATTTATATGCACAAACAGGTTTATTTATATAGAAGACAATAAGGTCCTTTAGGTCATACAACTGGTCTGACCGCCTGATGCAATAGTAACGGCTATGGGATCACACTCATTTCAATACTGTTTGTTGCATATTAACATATTTGTAGTATACTAGCATTCGTAGTAATGAAGTTTCATACAAACTTTCAACCCCAAAATCAACCCCTTAGAAGTCGAATATTGCAAATTCCCGTCTTAGCGCGCACCTATGTCCTATAAATAACTCCCATGCAAAATTTGACATACCTAGCACTTGTAGTTTCTGAGATTTCGTGATGAGTGAGTGACCTTTCGATTTTATATATATAGATTAGAAATGATAAATTAACTTTTGAAAGCGAGTTTAACTTTAAAACATTACTAAGTTGTTAATTAACATAAGTTGTTGTCAGCAACTCTTTATTCTTTCACGCGGTCTATGCGTGCTAAAGATATTTGTTGCAGTGGTACACGCGAAGAACTGAACGTTATATTTCTCACTGCTCACCTTCCTATACGGAAAATGCGTGAAGCTAAAATCTCTCAGAAGGTCTTAATATGTTTATTTTTTTATTGTTAGTGCTTTTAGCTAAGTCGGAGAGAAATACAGTTGAATATAGGGCTCCGTCTCATTGTTCTAGAATAAGGTTTATGCGACAACAACACTCCAACTTGAAATATTCCTCCAAGAGATTCGAGTTGGAAAATTCACGGTATCGTATTATTATTCGTATTATTTTAAATTTTAAATTAATGATTCACTTTCTTATCTATAATGTAGTTTTAAGCATGTAATATAAGTTTAACTTAGAAGCAAGTTCAAAATTCTCAAAAACTTTAAATACAGCAATATTCTACAGCAAATTTTCTGGCACTACACTATTAACTAAAATAAGATCTTTTTATCCTTTTACATTATAAAAATCATGAAAATGGAGGAAAATTTGCATTACTTTCAATAGAAATCAAGATTGTAATAAAACGAAATTCATGAATATTCCAAAAAAATATGTTTTTAACTAGCCATATCAAAATCTACTTTGCAAAAGTAAATAGAACAGCTGTTGTTAGACGCTCTGAGCAGTTCCAAATAGACTATGTGCGACTACGAGGTGACTTAGAAACGTATCCTCTAATTTAGGTCACAACGACATGCCGTTGTATTCAGTTTTCACTGTAATGGCAGTGTACAGTGTATTATAGCTTTTTTTTTAAAGTACATTACATGAAAAAGGCGAAGAGAAACTCCAGTGTATTTTTACTGTATTTTGTTTTTCTTTTTGTTTATGTTGTAAGCCGTATATATAGCAGGGATATACAGAATGAAATATCTGACCAATTTTCGAGTCTATACATGGTGAGTGGCCGAACTCAACGCCAGGCTTTGTCTCGTTACCAGAGCGAGGAACAGATAATAATAATTTATTCCTCCAAGTAGTTACCGAACCTACAACCGTCCCGTTTAGAATCAAATGCAGTACGCCAAGTCGGCCCTTTTTAGGGTTCCGTACTTGACAAAGTAAAAACGGAATCATTATAGATTGTTTTACACGCTTTTGTTGCTCGTCTGTCTGTCTATTAAGACCATTTTTCTCAGATTGCGCGGAAGTATCGAGCTAAAATTAATATTCAATATTCAAATCTATGGTGCCTTGAAACGCGGAAAAAAATAAGTTACCGCAACCAAAAGATACAAGCATTATTTATGCATCGATTTACGGAAGCCTTGGTGGGGGGCAAGTGCGACTCGCACTTGTCTGGTTTTTCAGATAATGTATTTTTATTTAACTTAATGCATCTCCTACATTTATTACACCGTCCTCCACTTTTAGTTACTTTTTTAAAACAATTATTAGAGTGTGGAACTACATATTTCTTAATCAGATCAAAGTAGTGAAAATATCCGACCAACCGTCTGCCGTCCCTACCACCGCGGTGGTCGCCACCTTCAGGGACACCCAATCTACATACGTCAGGATACCATCATATTTTTTTATTTAAATGGTATTTATGCTCAGATATAATTAAAAACACAGATTATTCAGAGATATTCTTGAAAGGTTTCTCTAATTATTCCCATTTCTTCGTAAATCTGGTTTTAAAGTTCAATGACTATATTATGTCACGCGAGACCGCGCTGACTGCTGCCTGCACGCGGCGCCCTCGTGCTCGCGCTAGAAAACAACTATTTTACATGTCACTCGTAAACACTAACCGGTTTGTGGAATAACCAATGTATTCTTTGGATGTTTCAACATGATTTTAACTTATTTTTTTATAAATAATAAACCATGTTGTATTTTTCGTTTAATAACACACACAATTTTTACAAAGTATAATAGATCAATTTGAAAAATAGAAACATTAGTTAATGACAAAATTTGGTATTAAAGCCGCTAGTTCAAGTAAAGTGTCAGATGAAAGGGCTCTGGCTAAGTCTGAATTACAGGAAAACCTCGAGACCTCCAATTTTTTGTACGGAATCCTCGGTAGGTAAGCCCGACTCGCACTTGTCCGCTTTTTATTTTTACATTTAAAATATCAAAGATAAATGCAACTATAATAAATATAAATCACATTCAGGGAAATGTTAATACTTTAAATATTTTAACGATAATAATTTTAATATATTTTTTTTTGTTAAATTGCTATTAAAAACGTTTTTATTTCGATTGAATAAAATACAACATGATGGGAGGTCTCGAAAACATACACATTGGCCCAGTGAAAATTGAACTTGAACACTCACAAGTGGGTCTCAAAATTCTCTTTAATGATTTATTATTTTTATTGTCAAATTGTAACCTTTAGTTATATGTAAAATAATTAAAATCTTACGTGTAAGGGTTCTTTTTATATTTTTTTTCTTTATTTTCCATTTTCGTTCATACTTATTTCATTGGTTAAATTTTTGAAGCTTATCACTAGTAACAGCATGACTAACCAATGAATTCCATGATGACGTGTGGATTTCGAAAAAAATATGCTAATAGGATAATTTAAAATGTATATTTACTACTGTAGCCAGTACTGTATTGTATCAACTAGTTTTACTCAAAGTAAACGACTTACAGATAAAGACCTATATTTATATATATTACGTCAATGAGTATTTAAATAATAGTTAAAAATAGAGGAAAAAATATTTTTATATTATAATTACTTGATTAGAATTACTTGATGAAGACATAAAAGTTACCGCAGTTCAAATAAAATATTGTGTTAATTATAAGATCCAAGGGAAATTCTTTATATTATATAGACAAAATTCCAAAAATTCATTTCTAGCATCTCTCATCTTTAAGCCCTATATTTATATATTAATAATAGATCTATCTCTCTTAAAAAAATTTAAAATGGGTTATTAAATATAATATTTTGAATTTAAGAAAAATATACAGCAGTTCCAAAAGGGGGAAAATATATTTATTAAAATATCGACGATGTATATATAAAACTCATAACGATATATGTTTCATTTATTGGCTATTTTGTAATCTTAAATATATAGTTAATTTTTTGTAACTAAGGCTGCGCAAGCGCAGACAATTGGATGAAGAAGTATATAAACCTTTTCTCTCTGAAATCTATGAAAATGGATTATTTTGTATAGAATACAAAGAAAAACTAAGTTAAAGATCACACTGATGTGCTATTCCAATTTCTACCTATTATTAATTAAATTATGCATAAACTACTAACCTGGGTAAAAATTTGTCGGTTATCGCAAATTTTCTCTTCGATTTTGTCATTGACACCCAAATTTCCTTAGAAATAAAAAAATAATTAATAAACTGTAAACAATTTAGCGGCCGAATCAAACGAGGACCTAACCCGGACTGTGACCGGTCGGTCGAAGCCTGCATTTATGTAGGACACGTTTTGATACAGGTTTTATGACGTTACAAACATTCTGCTATAAGCAAGATGCAATATAATTCATTCTGGAGTCTGGATTATTTCTAAGGTTTTTGGATATACTTACAGATTTTTGAAAATTTTTGCCCTAATTGGAGAACATCTACTTACACGTGATGATTTTGGGTTAAATGCTGGAGTCGGATGGCGGATTTTTTGGTTCCCCATTTAGGGAAATTGCGGCTTTGCATTTTGGCTTTGCTTTGCTTTTGCTTTTAGTCACCCAACCGAACAATTTATGTGGAGAATCGAGTGATTTATTGCTAGATTCTCTCTATCACTCATAATACAATGAAATTAAAATTACATAATTATACTATATATTTTTATACACATCCGTTAATTATAGTACCGTTTAAATCAAAAAAAATATTTGGTAACAATTTTTTTATTTTATTTTTCTTTAATAACAAATTTAACAATATTTTTGAGGAATAAATAGCATAGGTATTTATTAAATTTATTCAAGAATAATTTTATTATGATTAAATAATAAGAAAATTATTCTTAAAAAGAGCGTTATTCTGCACAATTTTAATGTTATTTATATTGCATGAAGCGTGCGACTGGTCACGTCGCATCGGTAACTTAATAAACATTAAAAAATTTAATGTATTATATTTGTTTCAAAATACTAAGTCCACCAGGTTATGATCCCTTGGTGATAGAATAACTGATTGACGTAAATGTCGAAGCCAGCAACCTTTTCCAAGTTGTCGGTCCATCGAGCTGGAGTGCGCCATACACTAGGCTTGCCGAAGTCTCCACTCAAAGACTCGTCTAGTCCAATGTATTTGCTATATTGAATAGATATACGCAGGTGTAATTCCTATTTTACTATTAAAATTCAAAATTTATGATCATAACCTTAAAAACCAAAATCTTAATATTAAATACAGTAGATATTGTTATAAAAATATGAAAATGACTCTTCCAAGCTTACAAACTGATCTCATAATAAGTGGCGAGTAGCACCAGCTCGTTTCTTAGACAAAGTCGTTTAAATTAAACCTAAGATGACTCCAGAGGCCATTAAGTGCACGTGTCGCAATTAACTGAGGGCATAATCTTCTGGAGGACCGCCAAATGCCAACCATAGCTTTTAGTTTATATACTGGTCTTAACCAATTTAGTGAGAAAAACAACATGGTCAATAACTATGTATAGCAAATATTGATCGTGAACGTGACGGGTGTAGGTTCAATTCCAGCTCGGTACAATGAATTATTTTCATTGCCTCGACCTGTTCACAATTTAATAGGATATAATGCTCTGTAACGATTGTTGGTAAAGCGAATAAATATATAAATATGAAATAAAACTATTATAGTTTCAGCTATTGTTATTGTTTAATCTGTATAAGGCTTTATAATAATCTGGTCAACCTTCTTCTGGCGGCGTTTGAAAATCCATTCTAATAATAAAACTGTTGTTGCTGAAAAAACACCTGTAAAACCAAAAAATATATTTACGATAAAATAAATATTGATTCGAGTTGCCTTAATTATTTTTATATTTTAATTACATATTCATTGTTGTAAAGGCGTGGAGGTTAGTAACATTACTTGTAAATAATATTCAACTTTGTCCTCTTTTTATATTTTATTTGCGAAGATATTATAGAAATAAATAAAGCGTTGCACTGTAAGCGTCAAATATGAGATACATTAGTATATCAATATAATAAGTATTCCTATATTTTAGATTTTACCCCAATATCAACCCGTGAGCTCTACGTAGGAAATTCATAAAAAAAATATATAATTTAATCAATTTCCCACTGTATCCCGCATAGCAGGGCAGGCACAGGAAACCTAAAGTTAAGACACTCCATTCCCCAATTTCCACCCATTGTTAGAAACATTACGTGTTGAATATCGGCATTTAACGCCACGCTTTGTCTTGCTACCAAGACCTTGGCTTCTCAATATTAACTATTGAACATAATTAATACATAAATTATACTTTAAATTACCAAGAAATAACACGAAGAATGAGCCCTGCATATCGCTAAGATTTACAGTGTGGTTGTTGACTTCCTCCACAGTGGAGGTCTTCCAACAGCGGTCACGCTTTGGCAAATAAGCGCTCAACCACTTGGTGATGAGCCCCGCTTTATGCATACGATTTAATCTACAATTATAATGTAAACTAATGTTAATTAGTTTTAAATGGCGTTTAATTATATTAATTAAATTTTTTTTTTGCTTTGTATTTAATAATTTAAATCCATTTTGAGGCATTGCGTGTTAAGTGGCGTAAGTTAACGCCGCACTTTTGCCAGAACGAGGAAATGTAAACACTAAATATTTCGTTCCCCCGAATGGGAATCGAACCCACAACCGTGTTTACAGTCAAACGCTTGTATCTCTATATCATATTTTTCATAATTATCTTTAATCTACGAACGAGATTAACTAGTTCTTACTCTTTATTTATCACAGGAAGATACGGACTTCCGGCAGGAACTATCATTGCTATTTGCTCATCCATAAATTCTTCAGCACCTTTACAATAAAATAATAATTTGAAAGATGACTCGTCATATCTTTGTTTATTTATTGAAAAAATATAATAGATAATTCAAAACCTGAATTAATTTATTTTTAACATTTTTTAAAGTGTTATTCCACACTTAGGAAAGAAAAATACTTATTGAGAAAACGTATAAAAATTTGAACGTAGCATAGAATTCAACAAGCCAGTGTACATCTGCTTTGTTGACTTTTCTAAAGCATTTGATTCTATTAAATACCCAAAGCTGTGAGAAATTTTATTAGCCATGGGTACGTCTAAGCACCTTGTGCACCTTCTTTGGCGACTAGGACGGAACAGCCTCCGTTAGGGCAGATGTCCCACTATCGACCAATTTCCATTTCAGCTCGGGAGTGCTGAAATGCCCGTACACTATACTTAATTCAGTAGTTGGCACACACCTAAACAAACACGAAGCGACGGTTGTAAGCTTCAATGACACTACTGGAAAAAAATCCGGAATGATTAAGCAAACTACGTATTTATACCATCATGCAAAAGGTGGAAAGACGAGGGCAGTATATTTTTCTTAAATTACAGCTAAAATATTGAAAATTTAAGATATTAAAATTATATTTAGGAAATTCTATAAGTGAAAACTAAATATAATTGTATGATATCTCACTCAATGCATAATCGCAGGTGTCAGTTTTGACGGTCTCAGCTCTCATGAGATAACTGAGACGCAACCTCCAGTCGATCAGCGCGTGGCGTTGATTGCGGACCCGGTTTAATAACTCCGAGCCTTGGGAAGAAAAATATATAGAATTATAAAGTGCATATTGCATATTTTATTTTCACATTGCATATTGCCTTGTCTTTTACAAACTGAAATTAATAACAAAATATTTTAATTTATATCATAAAAAAATTGTATTGTAGAGAAACAAATACATAGAATATTTCCATATTATTATGAAACTTAAATCCGCTTTTTCTAAGCGAAAAGCGAATTCCGTCGAACGTCATAACGTTAACGCAACAAGTTTTCCAGTTAAAGTTGTATGTGAAATAAATTTTCTTACCGGAAACGAGGCTGCCTTCAACAACGTTAATGCCGCCAGTCACTTCCGCCCCTTTCACTAGTGCTTTATACTTTGGCTCGTCAGAACTCTATGATTTTTATAACATTTATATATAGTTTATTTGAACTATTTAGTTAAAAAGTAAAAAAAATGTTTAATCATATACGTGTTGTGTCTATATTTATACTGTAACTATACAGATATTTATCACATATGAAATCATTACCGGAAAGGAAATAAAGCAATTTCTTTAATGATGATTATATAATGTTTAAAAAAGATTTAAACAACTACTTTATATTTAAGAACTGAACTATTCTGGTAATTTTGGTGTTAATTATTAAAGCTTATTACGTTCTTACAAAGCTTTTTTATCTATTAATTACATTACAAAGACATAACAAAATCTATTTTTCCATATACCTTCAATTGCATCTCCAAAAATGATCCTTTACTAATAGACCAAGTATACGTTTTACTTTCCAAAAGCTCAGATATGGTAGTGACTGGTATTTCAAGTTTAGGAAAAGTCAAAAAAGCGACCAAATTCCCTGAATAAGTGGTGACCACCACTAAAACGACTATCCACCAAGTACCGACCACGAGACGCCCACTGTCCGCTCGAGGAAGGTACATGCCTCCTACAAATTATAATAAAAACATATATAAACATCATCCATCATAAACGCATTGTATGTTTATATTTATTATATTGATGTTTCTCATTATTATTTAGTTTATATACTTATATATAACAGATGACAATATATATTATACTCGTACACAACTGTGGTAGGTCCAACATGTAATAGTGCCAAGACCTGAGGTCTTCGTAATCTAGTTATTTATTGATCTTGCTAAATATGCAAAATGATCCTATGAGTACTATATCTAAAGTAAGATTTCTCAAATCTCGAATTCTCGTTCTACCCCAATTATACAAAATATAGATGAAAGAACTTGGCCGAATCAGTAAATTATTTATTAATATATATACATACAATTTCAATAATAAATATTTATCTTTATTTATATACCTTGCTGTAACAAAGCTCCATAGATATACCATAAACAGTTGTGAATAGTGGACAAACCACCTTCTCGTGTTATTTCCATAGCGTCGTAATATGGGCTCAGTCTATGAATTATATAAAGCGTGGGGCCCATCAAAATGACAGCAAAACCTAAGCAGAGCCATGTCTAAAGAACAAAAGGTATTTCAATTATTTAATTTAACTTTATGTTTATAAAATAAAAACTAAAAAATATGGCTATAGGCTGTAGGTACGAATCCTAGTAGAAAGACCACTAGTCTGTTGAAAACGAACAAATAATTATAAAATTGTATCTGTATGTATGTATCTCTGTTTGTCCGGGCTAATCTCTGGAAAGCTAAACCGATGTTCATGGGACTTTCACTGAAAGACAGAGAGTAGTGCGCAACATATTGGCATATAGGCTTTTTATCCCACAGAAATTCCCGAATTTACCAGAAAAACTACATGCGTACCTTAGGCGGTAGGTAGTTATATGTGAAATAACTTAACATTTTCTATTAATAATGACAATTATTTGGAGCAAAATCAAATAATATAGCAAAATATTACATAAACATGAACACAACTTACGTCTGTAGTGAAAGGCAGCAGAAATAGTAGCGCTCTACTCAACTCTCTTGGACGAGCAATCATGAACGAATAAGTTTGAGTACTAATCGGTATTGTGTAGTTTATACCTGAATGAAACGACATTTTCTATTATTCTACATTTTATACTATACAAAAGTTAATTTACGTTACATTTTTTAAAAGTTAAGTGCAATTTGTAGAAAAATATATGTTTAAAATTGTATTTTGGAAAACTTCTGACTGGGCAAAATATTTTAATTTGTTAATTTGCTACACCCCTACAACATTAGTAAGGCAAAAACACCCACTTTCTATTATGGAACTTGATAAAAGAAATTTAACAGAAACAATGTCAATTTATTGAGAAACCGATTATTATTCTTTCCTTTATACAAACCAATGACTTTATTAACAAAAACACACATTTTTGTTCATCAAAAAAAGCACGGAGAACTGAAGTGGCGGAAAATTTCTTTACTACTAACTAACTAATACACAATATATGTTTTAAAAACGCCGTAGATTTGATTCATTTGGCTAGGGACAGGACTAAGTATGCGAAGTTGACTGCCAACCTTTACTAGTTGGAGAGGCACATTAAGAAGAAGAAGAAGAATATATATTTTAATCATCATCATAGAGTTTTTATTATGTGTTATTTATATTCTTTTTCATTTATTTATATAAGTTAATTACCATGAAATATTCTCTAGACAATATAAATTTATATATACCTGGGTTATGATCAGATAAAACAGTGAACGCAGCGGCCGCGAGTGCCGCACGCCCCTTCGCAATCGCTGATAGAGTCAACATGGAGCTTACGCTGTGAGACATCTGAATAACAATATCTTTGTTAACATTTTTGTTCTAATATTGCAGTATAAATAGACAGAGGGAATCTAGCATATAAGATATGAGAATTCATTCTCTCGAGTAGGAATCGAACCCACAAATGTCGTTAGCTTTCAAACGTAACTAATATGCTGGTAGTTCCCAATATGCTTACATAGTATTTTACAATTTTCCGTTAACATATATGCTTGACAACAGTAAGTTGTTGAAGGAATAAAATGAAAATATAGCTTAGTTTACAACAGAGCCTGTACGTCAATGAAATAAATGATTCACTGAAATATGTAGATTCACTTAAATTTTACATTCTTTTTAATTTTAATATTGACTTATTAAAAAATTATAAGTGATTACAATAGTGCTATGAATTAACTAAAGAGATTTTCTTCATAATTAAAAAAAATACTTATTTTCATTTCTTTTTATATGTATATTATCTACTTTATATTTTATTTAAAAAATATGATTTTAAAAATGTATTTATAAAGTAAAGACTACTCACATCCGTCGCAGTGTCGTTAGTATGATTTTGTTTTATATTTCCGGGTAAAACTATTCGAATGCTGAAATAACATTTGAAGAAATAACTAGATCAGAATACTCAATAGTCAGTCAGTCTCAATAGTTGTCTTGTCTCATGAGAAGCAAACCACATACGTATTGCGCATACAGTTAGATATTTTCCCACCGAGACACAAAGACCTCAAAGTCTATCTAAGTATTTTTAAATTTATAGGTATAATTTTCCTTAAGATAAGATAAGATAAAAAGTCTTTATTGCACATTTACAAGAATTACAAGTATAATTTTGGGACATAAAATGCGCAAAGGCGGCCTTATCACTAAAAGTGATCTCTTCCAGGCAACCAATCCAAGGATAGGACATCTAAGAGAGAGGGCAAAATGTGGTGCAAAGCTTAAGTAAACTTAATAAATATATAACCTGTACATACAATACATAATACATATAGATACATACATATAGATATACATATATATACAATACACATACATAAATATATAGATAATATACATACACATATACATTAAATATATACCTTACCTTTTTTCAAGCGCTACGTAAAATAGTCAAATTTAGTGATTTCAATATCACCATGTTAAATATAAATTTCAAAATAATTTCTAAATTCGATGTCACTATTATATTGTACCAGGTAAAGTTCATTTTAATATGATGTACTTTAAAAACTTTATTACTAGTTATTTCTCAAAACTTACGTAAAATTTTTATTCTTAGCCAGTTGTTCTACAATATCGAAAAGTAGACCACGGTAACTAACAATAGATCCAGACTCGTTTGATTGTAAATATGTCCATGGAGGATTCTGAAAATAAAGATTTAACTTATTTTGCTTACTTTAATATTTTACGTTTTATTCCTAGACGGAGAGCTAGATCACTACATGCTCTGCCATCTCTTTTATCTCATCCACTGTCATGAACCTTTTCATACATGCCCTCCGGGATGTCCTTACGCTTTTCACGTGATCTTCATCTAGTATTATATGTTTTATGTTAAATTTACTAAGTAAAATATTTTTATATACATATGTATATAACTTACGTGATAGGTGATAATGGGCAGCTCTTTACCACGGAACCCATGTACTATATGAGGAAACAGAACGTCTTCAAATTTTATGCCGTCGATTGGACGCCAAATACCGACCTGTTGAAGAAGAGTTATCTTAATATTCTTAGAAAACATGTAAAAAATTGAACATAACGCCGCGCCTCTTGGAGACCATCCTAACGCTAACTCTATCCTAGCATTCCTCTTCTTATCAAGCTATGCCAAAATTCTTGTACGATTGTTACAACGTTATTTATATTCCAGCATCTCTGTAGGGAGATTTTTATAAACTACCGCTAGCCAAAGATTTGCATTATTTTTTGGCAAGAGAGATTACTATTACCTTAAATTTAAAGGTTTTCATTTACAAAAGGCTGTCTAATTCTGAAAATATGTAATGAAACACTGAACTAATAAATTTTCTCAATATAGGTAATACTCACATTCAATAATTCAACATGTTCAATAACGATGGACGTCACGTTACGTTTAGTTTCATATGTCTTTTCCCTGTAAGTGGCCCCCCAGGTGTCGGCGGCGAGCGCCCGCCACCAACTACAGTTGCCGCATTCACTTTTTACCATTATGTATTGCTGAAGAATTATTATAGTACCAGAGATTAATAAATTTTGATACTTATATAATGCATTTAGTTGCTGTCATAATTATTATCTGTTCACGTAATTTATTTGAGAATATTCTGGAGATATATTTCGTTTTTTAATTTTATTTTTTCCTTTCATTCGCTTAGTTTAATGTAAAAGAATTACATGAGTGGTCGGTGTGCCTAAAGCTCGGTAGAGAGTGTGGAACGGAGTGAGCTAACTTTCGATTTCCTCTGCCTACCCCGCTATGCGGGAAAATAGGTGAAATGTTTAACCTGCATATGTTTCAATAACGTATCACGTCGTTGTAGCTTAGTGGGTCGTATCGCTTCCCACTCCTCGTCTGACACTTGCGCCGCCACATCGAACTCCTCTTGCACAGCCGAGTCCAGCGCTGATATGAATGCACTCATCATTTCCTTAACGTAGCATATCAGACCGTTCTATTAAAATATAGGTTAGAAACATTTTAAATATTAAGATCTTCGCTTATGCAAAAGCCTAAATCTACATATTATGTAAATAATTTCGAATATGTAAAATATGCAAATTTTGTGGATTCTAATACAATTTCTAACCAAGTTTAGATATTTTTCTTAATTTCAATGGAAAATCCTGTATCAGTGGAATAAAAACTACTACAGTTTCTTAGTTTATTAACATTACGTCTTAGTACAAGGGCCGCCCTCACGTAGGTTTTCCGAATTTTCGCTTCCCACTCGAGGGACATGTTTAACTTACTGTTGCACGCTTGTTCCCTTGCGATACTTTAAAAAATTATAAATAATAATTTTTATTCAATGAGATGGTCCATCTTAATACAAACCTTGCATCCTTCGCCATTCTCCGTAACATTATAAATATAAGCAACATTCTCTCCTTCGTACAAATCGTTGATCAGATTGGAAAAGTTTCCTCGTCCACTCGTGTCAGATATGACATACAACCATTGTGCCTGTGTGTGCGACATTAGAAGTTCCCGCGCTGCTTCCGCTATCGTGGCCATCACAGCTGTTGTTACTATTGCTATGAATTTTTCTCCTAAAATATAAACTATTTTTGTTAACAATATAAATAATTATATTTAATAAGAAATGTAAATAATTATATTTAATGAGAAAAGAAAAGTGATTCTATAGGGCAGTATAGGGTTTCCGTTTTTTTTTACAAAAAATTGAACTATCGACTATATATATAATTCATTGCTTCTCAATTTCACCAGAATGAAAGTAAAAATATTTATTACTTTGTATATTAAGGTACGAAGAATTTATTTCTTTGTTAGTATGAGTATTCATTGTAAAAGATTTTCATATATTTACAGATATATGTCCAACAATGCACTTACATTGTATTGGTTCAAAAAAGTTACTTAGTCTTTCCTAAATGACGAGAAATGTGAAAACATAAAAACAATGCAAAAAATGTCATTTTTATATTTTTTGTTTTTGCATTGATAATTGACATGTATGATGTATATGTAGAGGTTGATGTTAGTAGACGAGGTAAAAGATGTATGCGTAGACCGTAGCGTTTGGCGCTCCGTTCTCTCTGGCTACCCCTGAGGGGATAAAGATCAGATCTGAAGATCAGATATTTTATAAATGACCTATCAATAGTTACCTACAACTTACCTATATATTTAACAGGTAATTTCGACAACACTCGGTTAACCTCCTTTCTTCTCAAGTATTCGTTGACTTCGTGTTTCATTTTAAACACTGTGACAGATATCGACGGCACGTCGTCGTCGTCTATCTGGGTGGTCAGTGATTCGACCACGCGAGATATCATGTCTCGGTCTAAAATTATTTTTTGATTATAGCGATTAAATAAATACCTACAATTCTAATTAAAATGTATTTGAAATAATATTTTTTTTTGAAATTATAATTTCAATCATCAAATATATTATAATATTATAATATGTTTGATGATATTGTGGCCGTCGTGGCGCAGCGGCACAAGGATGTGACTGTAACGCGACGGTTGTGGGTTCGATCCCCACTCAAGGAAGTGAAATATTTATTTACGTTTATATTTCCAATTCTTCGCTCTGGTGTCTTGGCAAAGCGCGGCGTTGAGTTCTGCCCCTCAACACGCAATGCCTCCAAATTTCGGCAGAAAGTGGGGAACGGGGAGTGTCTTAACACAAGGTTCCCTCTGCCTACCCTGCTGTGTGCGGGATACGGCGTGAAGCTGAAATAGGCGTATATTTTCAATCATTACTTCAAACACTGTAACGCAGTAAAATATATGTAAAACATAAAAAAATATACTTTTTTTCGCTTACTGTAACGCATATGATGCATAACGCATACATTTCTATACGATTTAATAAGTAAAAACTCAGTGACTCTAGATTTTCCTGTTTTTTATGTATTAATCGCCTCAGTAAAAGGAATATATAACAAATTTAAGGTCTAAAATAAAAGAAAAACTATATAAAATATGCTCACTTAACGTATCATCATGTAGTATTATAGCTGATTTCCAAATCATTCCTTTTTGAGTTCTTAAATCTAGGAACAGTTGCGGTAACTCCTGTCCTACAGCAGCGTATGTAACCGTTATAGCTGAATCCGTTGGTAGTCGGGGACAGTCGACTTCGGTCAATGCGAACAATAAGAGCTGTTCTTCTTCCGTTTTTTGAAATAACGACCAGGTACCTTCACATGAAGCTATACTGAACACTGCTAAGTAACCTAAAAGTAACAAATACTATTTCTATCGAGCTGTATTGATGACTTAGTTCTTGTGACTAGAATGATGGTATTAGGTTCGAATCCTTCTTGGTGGAAATGTATATGTGCTACCTAAGTCTAAATAGTCGATACACAAATACTTGAATGAAATAGTCTCTGAATTAATGGGATGCAGAGGAGACAGTAGCAAGTCTATTCTAAGGGCTAAATGGCAAGAAATATGCAAAGATAAAAACAATGCAAAAAAATATTTGTATATTCTTTTAAATTTTTGCATTGATATATATGATG
Source organism: Heliconius melpomene rosina (assembly GCF_056956725.1). Lineage (NCBI taxonomy): Eukaryota > Metazoa > Arthropoda > Insecta > Lepidoptera > Nymphalidae > Heliconius > Heliconius melpomene. The sequence continues at coordinate 9,007,951 of NC_140406.1, read as the reverse complement.
TATGTATAGTTTCATGACAGTATACGTGGCAAAAGGGATATGCGGGGACCGTAACGTTTGGCGCTTCGTGGTGTCTATTAGAGATAAAGCGTGAAACAATTTTTTTTTTTTTTTATATTTGGCTATTCTATACATTGTTTCTTTAAATACAGTAAAAAGAAAATTGAATTCAGATCCACCATCTGTGTTATTTTGACATATTAACCACGTTTGTGTACATATAGTTTCTAATACTCTATAATAAATCACTATCAGGATAAAGATATTTAATTCACTAAAAATTGTATTAAATGACTGAATAAAAATCTATGTTGTTACCACTTGAACATCCCTAATTTATATTTGGCCATAACAGTAAACGCTAGGCTTTAAGCGGAGACTAATGGCGTTGGAAATCAGAATGGACGCCAATTTATGGTGAGTTTTGAATTTAACTGAAAGGTATTTGAATTGAATCAAATCGTCAAACCTTGCCAAATTTTATTAGGCAATAAAATATATATAGAATCATTCACAAATGTTACTTTGTATTTTAAAATAATAAAAAGGAAAATGTTATATGTGCTTAAAAACATAATGATTTATTAATACTATTTTTCTTTTGAGCATTCTATTTAACCTAAAATTCTCAGTTTAAATTTAAATTCTCAGAGACCAGTCGTGGCGCAAGGGCTCAAAGTGTGACTGTACGAGTAAACGCGACTGTTTATGGGTTCGATCCCCACTCGAGGAAAAATACACACCTATACCACTATGTTAAGAGAGTTAAAAAATGTCAAGATTACCCTTCTTTAAACTGATAGCTGTCCATGAAAAATAATGCACATTGACTCCACCGTGCTTGAGCTCAACTCGCGCTAGTTCTTTGATATAATCCTTTATTTCATCCAGCGTGGTTTGATACTCCTCCCCTAGAAATTGTCGATCTAATACTACAGCTGAAAAGTATTTTTTTTTCTAAATGCTCACAATTAATAATGTAATTCATAATATCTGCTTAAAAGTATGAGTCAATAAATTGCTAACTTAGTTAAAGACACTTATTTTATATAATTATTAAAATATTTCAATATTTATAATTTACCTATTGAAGCATTCGCAGTGATGAGGGACGGAAAATCCTCCGCCTGACCAAATTGAAGTGAAGACCAAATAACACACGCTACCATCCATAGCTTCATTGTCACTTTCGAGCTAACTTGCAAGGTTCACAAATATATATGAAAATACCCGTCATAATTATGGTTAAAATTAAAATCCAATCAAAATCGTCTGTTTTATTCACCGTTTAATTAGAAACATGTGTAGGGGAGTATGTGGGCCATGTTAACATTTCATGTACCCGTTTCAAATAACTGGTGAGGTTTCGTGAGGCGCTTTATTAGTGGTAACTGATGTACAGGGTGCAATATGTTGTGGGCAAAGAAATAAAAGATTTTTTTTTTTCTGTTCCCATAATATGTTTAGATTTTACATTTTAACATCACACAATATTGTACCACTTGCAGCATTTTTTTCTCGTACAGCAAAGAAAGCAACGAGAGCGGGCGGTCGGGCGGGTAAATAAAAATAATTTATAATATAGTTAATTCCCTGAGAGGATATCAATTCCTAACAAGATTTCAATGTAGTTATATACAGTTAGCATATAGTTTAGCTGGACTGTTATACTTAGTTGTTCTTAAATTAAACTTATATTAAGGAAGCATTTAATTATTTCTTAGATTTTAGATGGTCCGTTATGGTTCTACATCATATGTTGAAGTCCTCAAAATCAAGTATAGCCTAGATCCTGTCCAGGCCCAATAACTACACAATATAGAAAGTTTCATTCAAAAGGTGCTAGTTAGTATACGTATACAAAAAGACAAAAATGTACATTTGCATTTTTTTTTATTGTTTTATAATAGTAGATAGATTTACTATATGTCAATGTAATTATTTTTATATATTAGTAATAAGAAATTTAATGAAACACCCCTAGATACACCATACAAGAAATTCGTGAAAGGTTATAGACATTAATAATGCAGAATTAGAATTACAAAACTCAACACTTGGTCGTAGTCGACGGCTATAGGTCACAGCTCAATTTTTCAATCATAGTAAAAATATAACTAATTGAGAACTTACAATAACACATTTTTTTATCTTTTTAATACAATATAATATACAGGCCATTCGTGGCGCAGGGGCCCAAATGTGTGACACTCAAGAAAATTAAATATTTATTAAAATGTATATATTTTTTTCTAGTATCGAGGCAAAGTGCCATGTCAACACGCAATGTCTCCGGAATTCGAAGGAAAGTGCAGAAAGGAGTGTCTCAAAAAAGCGGGGAGAATTTTTGCAATCAGTCTAGTAGCCTTTCAATTATATGATACAAATATTTAATAATAATACATTACGAATAATATTAATTCTCTTTATAACACTAGTAAATATAACGTTTATTGACTACAATATTAGGTTAACCATATTTATGCTGTTACTATCCATAAATTAGCTTATTTAGGGTTCGAAATATATTACAGTACAAATATGCTACCGTATGGCACAACATATATTGTCATATTTCGCAATATTTAACATTACAGACTACAGAATAGTGAATAGTTGAGTACGTTAATGTAACTGAGAAGTTTTATTTATCTGTTGCCTAACTAAACTACTGTCATTGACTTTGACAGCATCGGGTTTATTTTATGTTAAAGAAACTACGGGTAAAAGCGGGTATTATGTTCATTTGCATGTTTTACCAATTATTTACTAATAGCTACTATTATCTAATATAACTTTAAAGTTTATTCTCAAAAAATGCCGACAGAATATAATAAAGTATTTATAACAGTCGGAACAACGCGCTTTGATCTATTATGTAAATATGTTTTGTCACAACCCGTGCTTTACGCGCTAAAGAAAATTGGTTGTAAGGAGTTAACATTCCAAATCGGAAACAGTGATATTGAGCCTGGCCATCATGAGAAAGAAGACTTGAAAATACATCTTTACAAATTTAAAGATTCGCTTAAAGAGGATATAGATAACGCAGATCTTGTAATAAGTCACGCAGGGGCCGGCAGTTGTTTAGAAGCTCTCGACGCTAACAAACCTTTATTAGTTGTTATTAACGAAACCCTAATGGATAATCATCAGATTGAATTAGCTGAGCAATTGCAAGTTGATGGGAACCTGTATTATTGCACTTGTGCTACATTGGCAAGCACACTCGAAACGGTTGACTTTAGCTGGCTATCGCCAATGTCAAAGCCTAATCCTAAGGCATTTATTGACTTTTTGGATAATGTTTTCATTGTTAAGGAACATATACATTAATTACTTTCAAATATGAATGCTTTATTAAATGTAAAATTATTAACATTTATATAATAAACTGTCATATATTAATAAGGAAATATATTTTTAAATAATTTACTCTCTTTTCCTGTTTATATTGAAGATACTGTGTAAATTATTTTTGTTACTAATGTATAAATACTATATTCAATTTTGAAGCTGTAAATAATTATTTATTATATATATATATTAATTAGTTAGTAAGTAACAACCTGTTTAAAATATAGATATTGATACTATTTTTATTTTGGATATGATATTTTTTATGACATAAATCTCTTTCCCATATGCATTTAATGTGTTCAACACAAGAAAGATAAATGCTATAAATAAACTTTCTATTTCTTTTTATTGTGTGCTCAATCAATATTTTTTCAAAATAACTAGTCAACTAAGCATTTAAAGCTAATGTTATTACATTTTTAAGACATTGTTGATGTTTGCATAATTTATGAAAATCAAAGCAATTAAATGATAATAATTTACATTCACTGTATTGAATTCTAAAGTGTGTAATAAATTTATTATTTCCTTTTTTATCACCTTTACACTTAATCTGATGTATAGCAGAGTATACAGAGAACTTATTAAACATACTCCATTTCTTGCTTCCCATCCTTATTAGAGACATTGCATATTGAGTGGCATTGAATATCTTAACACAGCTTTTCTCCAACTGGGGAGTTGAAGCCACAACCATTGTGTACATTCAGATACTGTACCACTCTGCGCCACATTTGCCACAATGATAACTTAATAATGATTCAAAAGTGCTTGTAATAGTTTATTTGAATAAAGAATATTTTGAATTTGAATGAACTATTAAGTACAATATTTATAGCTATTTTTATATAGAATTGTCATAAGAAAATAGGCATTTTGCTGCTGTTGCCTCATCCTGTAAGTAGCAGAGTAGACATAGGGAACCTAGTGAACTCTGAGAGAACCTAAATTCTAAAATGAAAATAGGATGATTAACAAAACAAAATATATTAAACACTTTATTTGAAAAAAAAATGCAGATCACAACAAAAAGTTTATGTTAGAAAATCTGAATTCATACTTTAGAAAGTCACATTTTTGGATATAAATAGAAAACTTTATATGACTAAATGTTTATTTTATAACTTTACACTAATTTTTTAGCTTCGAAGAAACTCTTGAGATGTCTCATCTGCCAATAGCCAATGCCTAGAAGGACTCCAGTTTGAAGCAAACTCCACCATAGAACTCTTTGATTTGTGCTTTCTGAAGTCTGTCGAAATCTTTCCTCACGATGCTGCAAAGTTTCAAAAATATTTTTTTAGCTTCATTCCTTATACTACATATAGCATTATATTTATACTGCACGTAACAGAGAACTGCCGATAAAACCTAGTGTCCTTTTTAATATAACAATTGACTTTTATTAATTAAAGGCTTGTTTAAATTTATTTATATTACAATATAAATTTCTTTATCATTATTATATAATAAATAGTTGACTATTCAATTTATTTTTATTTAAAAAAAATCATTTCATTCAAGTCATTAGGTGTATTGGCAAAACTTAACATCACCCTTTGTCTTACGGGTGTTGGGAAATAGCATGACCGCTAGTACCACTGTGCCATAGTGGTTTCAAAATATGAGTATGATCATAAATCTATTATGCTAAAACGTAAAGATTTTAATATTTTAGATATTCATTAAAAATACAATAAATGGAATTATGAAATAAAGTTACAATTAGTAACTGTGTGTTTAAAATGTTGTTAGAGTGAAGTGTGAGCATAATGAAAATAATATGTATTTAATCTTTAACAATGAATTCATACAATATATTTTGATTACAGTTTGAACAATAGTTAACGCATTAAAAAAAAGCAGTTTCACAAGTTTTCACATATATGAATCTGTAGCCAGAGTAAATCTAGTGTAAACACAGTCCCTTCCCCATACACTCATAAATTTTTGAGGAATTGTGTGTTTTATGGTGGCATTTAATGCACACTTTGTCTACCAAATGATAATATTTAATATACATATATTCAGGCTCCTAAGTGGGGATTGAACCTACAACTATAGCATTTGTCTTTATATTATTTTTTAATACAATTGAATAGTTACCCTTTGATAACTTTGTTCCTTTGTAATCTGGTGCACTTGATCCAACAACTGTCTTATTCTTAATTGCAATTCTGTAAGCTTATCTTTTTGTGCTACATTAGCATAGTCCACAGCATGTTCACCAACTTGAATATCTAAATGAACCTGTAAAATAGACATTTATTTTACTAATAAAGTATTTTAAAACCATCTAATAAAAATAAAGTGTATAAGTACAATATGCAGCTTTTAAAATTAGTTATGTTCACACAAATGTTATATTTACATTCCTAATAATAATATAAATAAGTGCTGATGTAAAAGAACAATTGTGACACTAATAGACATTTTCACCACTTACCCGTAGCTGGGATCCACTAAACCATGAAGTGCTGTTAGAGTACATACAAATAACATGTTCTCCAGGAGTAGTTGAAGTGAAGGAAATCATTCCCTCTGAAGAATATACTCGAGACAACACAATGCGATCATTGGGGTCACGAACTTCAACGTGCATGCCAATACCAGGAGATGACGGCATAAAACCTCCAGATCTTGGATCATATAGCTCGACCTTGTAATTGACTGGAAATTAACAGCACATATTGATTATACATATTTCATTACCTACAAATAGATAGGAAAAGTATATAAGGAATAAGTACCTATTACTGTTGTATCGTCGGGAATTTCTTCTATGAAACATTTTCTCTCCCCTTCAGCTATATGGAAATATAAAGCTGAAGTTACATCTAAAATTAACAAGAGAGATACTACTGAAGCTAAATTAAATAACATCGTGTATTGGTAAAATATGGAATAGCCGCAAATTCATGAATCTAAAGTGACATGACACACGTCATCTGAAAATATTTTTAAAATTACATTTATGGGTGCGTTCACAAAAAAAAAAGAATATTTAATGGTGCATTTGCGTGGATCAAGGACACACACCTACGCTACGAAGGTGAACGCGGTATAAGAAATCAAATGCTAATCAATTTATGGAATAATCTGCTTGTTTTTTATTTTTTATCGCGATCAATTCTAGAGAATGAGAATTTTTGTATTTAACGCTCAATTAACAACATTAGGTATTGAATATTGAGTGACGATCCCAATTCCCGATATCACGATTAGTTTAACTGAACCTATTTGAACTGATGTAATCAGTATGATCCGAGTCGGGCCCGGGAGTTATTATGGCGGATCCAAACTGTCCGCCTTCTTGCTAATTTACCGATCTGACTATGGCAGTGTGGCTAAACAATGGCAAATCTCAATTTGAGCAATCCAATCATATGACACGAAGAAGAAGAAGATCGAACCTACCTCCAAAATTCAGCAGATAGTGGGGAACGGAGTGTCTTAACACTAGGTTCCCTCTGCCCACCCTGCTGTGTGCGGGATACAGCGTGAAGCGGTTTTTTTTTTTAATTAACACCCCATCCCCTGTATAAAAATTTAATACATAACCACAGTATCAAAATTTTATTCACTACACTTCAATACTGAATATAGTTTTATTGTTGTTTTCATACGAAAACAACAATAAAACTGTAAATGTTGTAGTACGAACGCACCATCAAAGTGAAAGATGATGACGTTTTTGACATTTAGCTTTTTCATTGACATTGTGTACAAAATGATATTTTAGAATAAAAACATGTAGGACATTTAATGTTTCAATGCATATGGAGGAAAAATTAAAATAAATGCAACGTAGTGAAATTATAATTTTTAAGTCACAGTTTTCATTTTACATAGTTCAAAACAATTGCATTAATACGTAAAAATATAACCCTTGTTTAAAAATGGATCCCTTTATTATTGCAGCTATTATTAGTGCCGTCGTTATTCTTGTGTTAACATTTGCAGTTCTACGAGCAACTAATGTTAAACCGCAACGTAAGATATACATTTATTTAATATCATTTTTACACAATTCACAATATATTTAATTTTAACATAACAAAAATTAATTCAGCTGGCGCACGTCCAAGAGCTGTAGTGCAAGGAGATGGGGGCCCTGGGAGAGTGCAAGCAGTTAGAAATCAAAGGGCACGGATGAGAGCTAATGGTAATATTAAATTTAATGCAAGTTTAAATTTATAAACTCATAATTTGGACTCATGCTTTATGAAATATATACAAGCAGAGATAACCGTGATAAAACACAAAATTTTTGAACTCAAAGTTCGAAATAGTGCATGTTAAGAGGAAAGCTCAATACCAAGCCAACAGAGCACCAGAGTGGATATCAAATGCACAACTATTGCTTTATAGTCACACACTGTCCCAATATGCCACAATGACCTCTTTGTTTTGTATTATATATAAAACTAAATAATATTAATTTTAATATGTAAGCCGCAAGACATCAGGCAGCCCTTATCGAAGAAGAACCCGCGATAGCTGAAGAAGAAGAGGACAATGCTATTCCAGAAGCACCAAAAGATTTTGATGACAAAATGGGTGCAAAGGTAACAAAAAAATTATATTATCTATAGTAGTATGATAGTTTAGAAATAATAGGGTAAAGGAATTAAAAATGGTTTCATTTAAATAGTTATTATGTATTAGGACACAATTGAAATATAAGCACATTTATTATTATTTATCTTCAAATATCTTCATTATTTTAAAATCGTTTACAAATTTACAATACAATAACTTAAAATATTTGTCCTTATCAGACCCATCTCAATATATCTCTAACATAAACACAACCCAAAGAGGATTTAGCATTCAGAACCATCATAGCCCCATTAGGAAGCCTGAAACAGTCTGTTCTCTCCTTTGGCATTAATAACTACATTATGCTGTCAACTAACTTTATTTTATGTCAGTAGTGCAAACTAAAACATGTCAAAAATATATTTATAATGTAGGTTGTAAATTATTGTATTAATAACTTCAATATTCTTATCAGAAACGAGCTAAATTGGAAGCCAAAATGGAAAAGAAAAAGGCACGAGAAGCTGAAGAACAAATGCGGGAAATGAAGAAGAAAAAAGATGAGGAATTGGAAGAAGAGAAAAAAAAACTTAATGAAAAACGAGAGGTACATAGCATTATTTAAATTTTCTTCATTCATTGATTTGAAATTGCTGCCCTTTAGGATTATTAAAAAATTATATGATAAAAATTTAAAAAACCTCTAACACAAAAACTCTAATAAGAGTAACATTGCCAACTATCTAAATTGTTTTATCACACAATATCTCTTCTTCTGTATGGTGGTGAACAATTGGATATCCTACAGATTCCAAATGGCAATGCTATATCATAATATTGCCTGCACATGGTCAAGGTTACTATGTGCAAGCAATATTATTAAAGCAAGAAATCAACCAGACCAGAGAAAGTTGCTTACAGGTCTTCATCAATTAGAAAAGAGTTAATTCTCTTGGACTGAAAATGAAACATGACTATATAAAAAACAATCTCGATTAAGTCTTATTTCAAACTAAAAAAAGTAGATTGACATTGATTTATCCATTTGAGAGCTACAATACCACAGACAGCGACACAACAAAAAAAATACATCAAACAACATCTCAATAAAGTGAAACTCAAAGAACTTATAACATCTCAATATTTCCATCAGGGTTTAATAAAATATAAGTGCAGAGTCCAGACTAACTTTTTTATATATAACAAGCCCTTACTAATACTAATCAGAATATTCTCACAATTTATTTTATCTAATAGTAACATATTAATATTTTTTTTTCTTAAATAGGAAGAAGAACGTAAAAGGGAAGAAGCTGCAAAGAAAGCAGAAGAAGAAAGAAAAAAGAAGGAGCAAGAGGAATATGACGCTTTGAAAGCTGCCTTCTCCGTTGAAGGGGAGGGATTTGACGAAAATCCTGAGGAGGATAAAGAGAATTTACTTAAAGAATTCATTAATTATATTAAAGTAAGCCTTTTTAGTTTCTAAAAGAACCTAGTATCAAGGCACTCTTCCCCACTTTTCAACCTGAGTTCTAAAGTGTACAATAAAGTGATGGATCAATCAAAATCAAATCAAATCCTCAACTATCATATTTAAATATAAATTTCCTCATACAATGTTATATGAAAGTTATGTTTAGGAGAGTAATGTTCATTCTCATCATCATTCTCTTTTGTGTAGGATAAAGTCTAAAGTTAAAAAATATGTACACTTGGTATTAATTAAACCAAGTTTACTGCAGTAATAACAATTATAAAAATCCTCCATTGTGATCTATGACATGGTCTTCTATATTATATGAAAAGGGATTCATTTATTATTATCTTCTAGGTTTATAGGGAACATGCATGAATATAAAAATATTTATAAAAAAATTACTGGGTACCTAACCAAATTTTTGAATATACTTTATTTAACAACATAAAAAAATTTTTTTTAAACGTCAGTTCTAATGTTAACAGGCACAAAAAGTAGTTCTACTAGAGGATCTTGCAGCACACTTCAAAATTAAGACTCAAGCAGCCATAGATAGAATCAGTGATCTTCAATCCTCCGGGGACCTAACAGGTGTTATAGATGACAGGGGAAAATTCATATATATATCACAAAAAGAATTAGAAGATGTCGCCAAGTTTATCAAACAACGGGGACGGGTCTCTATAAGTGACTTGGCCGAAAGTAGCAATGATTTGATCAATTTGACACCTGTTACAGTTAATTGATTTTGTAATATGTTAAGACTTCACAAATATATTTATATTTTGTAAAATAAATATTTTTTGTTAAATTGGTTTGTTCTTTTTTAAGTTTTTTTTTATGGTTAGTTAGTTTTTTTAAGGTTGCTTAAAAACATGGATTGTACACGAAAAAAATAGAAAACTTTTCAAAATACAAATGTTTATTAAAAAAAAACAAAGGAAATATATTATTCATCTAGTTCATAACCAAGAATGTCTCTCCCCCTTTCTAACATTAGCAATGAAGATTCTTTGATCCTTTCTAATACTTCCAGTAACTTATTTTTTGTGAAAACTTTGTATAGACCTCGATTTTCCCCAGCAATCAAATCACTTATCTTAATAGCTTCTTGGTGATTATCAATATCATCACTACTTTGTAATATTTTCAATATTAGAATTGTTATTTCCGGTATACACAGGCGTCTTAACGTATTTAACTGTTTAGTTCTTTCTTCATGTTCTTCTTGAGTGAAGTTGCAAGACTTCATCCCTTCATTTTCATCCTGCAACCAACCTCCAGGGAAAAGTAAAACATTATAAAGAAGCCCTTTTGTATGTCGCGACTGGTGTAGAATGGCATTTTTCCATCTAGCCTTTTGTTGTTCTACTTGAGCACACCTCTGTTCATGATGAACTTTATCAGAAAATGATGCATCTGACAAAAGAGGTTCTACATCTTTTGGTTGGCCGCTAATATAGTGCCTATACCAAGTCCCAAATCCTTCCAATGCTTCTAAATATGATTTCAAGCATAAATGTTCTCTTAATTCTGATGAATCACTGGGAACAGTGTTTATAAAGTCTTTAAACAACTTATTGACACTGTTGGCACACTTCATGGCAGCTTCTGTGCTACCAATGAATATAAATGTACGTATCATAGCATTGCTCAGCCACAATGCCTGTTCTAATTGATTGGGGATTAAAGATAACCATTCAAGTGAAGATATAACTTTTTCAATGAGCACTTTATCCTTTTCTACTGCAGTTGTTTGAGTGAAAGTCAAATCTAAATTCCCATAACCCTGCTGTATGTCTAAGATTGCCTTTCTTATAGCAACTCTCGCAGATGCCGCAACATCCACACCAGCTTTCATACCAGCTTTAACAATGTCATCTCTGTGTTCACTTTTTTGAATATGGTCCATGAGTTCTGCATATAAAGTAATTTGTTTATCAGCAGGAACTGTTGATGTATAGTAAGCAATAAGTTCAGGACACTCACATGCACCTTCTCTTAAGCCATTAATCAATTGTGTTACATATTTTTCTAAAATTCTATCTCCAATATCATGTTGAGGATCTTTACCCATCTGTCTTAGGACAAGTACTAAATGTGCCAAAAATCTTATAAATTTGTCTTCTGAACTATCAACCCACTCTAATGAATCTTGCATAATCATTCTTATGTGGCCTAACATGAGATAACGTTGACAAGTTTGATAATTTGATTCTCTTTTTCCATTCATCAATGATTTAACTGCACTGAACACTTGTTGCAAAGACATTTCATTTATCTGCAAATCACTCTGCAATAGCTCCAAAACTTCAGGTGTTGTAGTATTTGCATCTGCTGTTGCATAGTGTTCATGCAAAAACCTATCAACTCTGGCTTCAATTTGTACTCTTAAATGTGCCCATAGCAGATCTTCCCAATTCCCTTGACAAGCTGGTATAGCACTTTGTAAGTTGCCACATAAAATTCCAACAATGGCTCTATAATGTATATTTTCTGAAACATTATTAGCTATACCCAAGGCACACCACTTCCACAGATCTCTGGAAGAATTGCCCGAAACTACTAATGTGCCATCCATTTCACCTCGCTCATAGTGTAGTAATTTCCAGCCCTGTATAACGGCACCCCGCCACGCCTGCCCAGCACTGATACACAATGATACAGCTTCAGCAAACTTTCCACATCTCACTTCAGTAAATATTTTCTTGCACAGGTCATTATCATCTTTCTTGTCATCAGAGTGAATTGTTCTATTTTGACGTATTGGGGCATCTGGGTCCATGCATGTTATCATAGATTTATTTTTTTCTTTATTGAATAAACTTGAACCTATAAGTAACTGGTGTAAAGTGTTACCCCAATGAATATTGTTTGAAATGATTGGAGCAGCTGTGTTTGTTGCAGCCTCTTGGTATGCAGCTGTAGCCTCTAGCCAATCAACAAGTAACTGCAATAACCTAACTTCAGATTCACTTTGAAAATATGCATTTACTAAAGTCTGTTGTGATAATGTAGGTTCAACAAGAACACTATCCAGAGAATTTGGATGCTCAAATATTGAATCAGCATATAAACAGTGTATCAGTTTCCAGGTGTTTGCTTCTTCTGCAAGCCAGTAATTCTGAGCATTGTATCTATTCCATGGCTCCACAAGCTCTAAAGAATCACAACAAACTTGAGCTAACCTCTCTAATGTACTTAAAACAGAACTTGGTCGACTAGATTGTATAATTTCAAAAAATGCCTCAATCAAACCATCTCCTGCGTTACCAGTATTCACAAGAATTGATGATTCATCTAGAACTTGTCTTAAACTGGTGTCGTTAAGATTTTTAAATATAGAGGTTTCGTTAAGTATCGGTGTAAGATTTAATGTGTCTTCTCTTCCCAATAAATGTCTGATTGTTTTACTTTGGATCGGCGTTCTTTGTGTAGAATGAAACTGAAAACTGCTATCGAAGCTCATGTTGGCTTTTAAGAATTACATATATTAAATAAGCACAAATTAACAGAATAAACAAATCTTAAGTAACGCCTAACACTAACACATTCCCCGCCGCGCCTGATTTGACAATTTCAACTTTCAAGTTTAACTGCAACTGCTATAAGACTAACCACACACACACAATATTATGGTCAATACCATATTGGCAATAATATTGTTCAATATATGGACCCGTATAATAGACATTATTACGAATGTTTCGTTGTAAAATCTGACGCAGTCGACAACACACAATGCGATTTAAAAAAAAAAATTTTTTGTAATTATCGAGCAGCTTTTTAACACACTATTTTTCTTAACGTTATTGCGATATGCTTTAATAGATTCCATAGCTCTTGATAAGTTCCTATGTATTCCTAAACTCCATCAAATATTGTTTTTCCGTGGAAGTTTTCGTCGTGTATGAAATCTACAATAATATTGATGAACCGGCCGCACGCTAACAATATTATTGAAAATACGTACATTATTGACAATATTACTATACGTGTGTGGCTAGGCTAAGACATAAGCACTTTTATAGTTACATGGTTACAGACTATATTTTTACTTATATATTTTTTAATTATTATTTAAACCATTTTATTGAATTTTTTTAAGCCAAATAAATTTACTACAATTCATTTTATGTCATACCGATTTCTATAAAATACTGTAAATACTTAGCTACTTGGTATATGTGCACAAGCCTTATACCTACTTTACTTTTCAAAGCGATACTTCTAAAGCGGGTTTTTCTTTTGAGATATATTTTACTTCAATTATTGTATTTTCGTAATATTTTTATATTTTACAGACTTAAAAAAATAATAATTTCGAGAGCATTATCTATTATATAGTTGACAATAATAAAATTACAAATATAATTCACTCAATTTATATTATTTTATATTTGAACGTCAGCCAAATTAAGATAAAAATTCTTTTAACTTACTTTGCCCTCTTTCTTCTTTTATTTATACTTCATACAAATAGGTAAGTAAATAATATTAAATATTTCTTATAATATTATGAAATTAGTATATAAAGAAATATAAAGTACATTATACCTATAGTTACTTAATACCATCATATATAAAAATATTATTTTTATCACGTTTAAATGCATGCTGTATATATAGATAAGCATGTTGCAATTATAATTACAATTTTAAAAAAAAATTAATCTATAAATAAATTAACATTCGTAAATTAAAGATCCCTAAGCTCTATGGAGTTAAATGTTCCTTGTTTAATTAATAGACTTTATACTGTTAAATTAAATCATATAATTTCAAAATTTTAACTAAATATTCTTACTTAAAAATATTTTAATTAAATCACAACAAGGCATTGTTTAATTAGACAACTCTGCATTTTATAAGCAGTTTAAAAATGTTTTTACACATTTCTTAACTACTTGTACTTATCATATAATATATTTAAACTTCATTTCTTCTACAGGTATATTGTAATATATTACTACGCATGTATTATATTTTAAAATATACATAATGATAAAACAATTTCAAAAAATATATCTTTTATTCTTTAATTGTAATGTATATATTACTGGTCCTTAAATTAGCATTTGACAAATGATTTATACCATTTTATAACTTAATATAGCTGAAAAGAAATTACAATTTTATAATAACAAATATAAAACAGCATTGTTTTATATAGAGAACAATATAAAATGGGAACTGTTATATATTCTAAGAAATATTAAAAAAATATAACAAAAACCTCTTTCAATGGCCAGACTGGTCCAGGCTATCGGTTGCTACAATTCATTCAATTTTGCATAATTGGTACCTTAAACAATTATGAATTATGTTATTATAAATTACTGTCAAATAACTAGTAATCATATAATATCTAATAATAATATACATAGTATATTAGCCTTGATAGTTAAACTTTTTCATTTTCTTAAATAACAGTATCATACAATATACACCATATATGTATATTGTTCATAATCACCATGAGGTACTCTATCCATAACAGTTTCTAAAACTTTCATATGGAACACCTATAATATATTTTCAATTCAATATTTATTGATTTTTTAGTATTTTTTTATTCGGACAATCTTTTAAAACTGAACAAATAACTAAAGAAATAAATATGAGTTATAAACTAACTTCAATTAGTAATATATAATGGAAAATAATCAGTGTATACCCTTTAAGAGTTTACACTGATTGGATTGTTATACAATTTTTTTTATTTAAATGTTAATACTTATATATAACATTTTTTTTATTATATGACAACAGTAACATCTTTGTGCAGTGTCTGTCAGTTGCTTGTCAAATTTACAGTCTCCAAGTTTAGACTTTTGAAAAACTAGTTATATTAGTAGAAAAACATTTATTTCTCACTTTAATTTATGTCTATTTTAGGTCTAAATCAGGACAAAATGAGAGAACATATTATCACTTTTATGAGCATGAAGAGAGCCAGGATTGAAGCTATTTATAATGTTTATGTTAAAAAGGTAAGGATTCCAAGCTAATATTTAAAATTTATCATTGTTGCACTTTAAATCTGAATGTAACTTATAAAATCTGGTAGATGAAATTGTTCAAAATGTATAGAAGTTGCATTGTTTTCTTTTTGTACATCATAGTTACTGTTAATTAAATTTTTATAGTAAAATTATAAATATTAATAAATAATTCATCTTTCTCAATCTCATACAAATGTTCAACATACTTAATTCTGCATAATTTTATCCATGACTATTTTAAAAACCTTTCAAAATATTATACATAATTATATATAAAAACGACTTAAACTATTGCAATTTTATGTAATTTAGTAAATAGACAGAATTTTTAAAATGGTTTTAAGAACATTTTATTATTATTTACAAATATAGCAAGTAGTTATGCTTGAAACACAGAGAAATCATATGCTTAGTAGATGATTTTGTAGTTAATAATTATTGTTAACTGTGTGAAAATATTTGGAAATTTGAGAACTGTTATTATACTTATATTTATTGAATTATATTTATATCATTAATATTATCTTTATATAATTGTAATATATTTATCTTTTAATGAAGGGATAAGTCGATATCTTGGAACGTATTTTATCTATAAATTTATGCAATTAAAAATTTATAAATTTAAAGCAAAAAAAAAATAGAAAATAAAACTAACGATATAGTATTTACTTTTATTATATAATTAAACAATATTATTTTTATATATGGCTTTGCGTAAACTGTAACGCATAGAGCATTTACGAATGACGTTACAATTTACAGATTATTAACAGTATATTACATATATTTTATCAATAATAATAGATATCATTAAATTAAGAATGTGTGATTAAAATTAAAACAATGACAAATTATCTTAGATATATTTTACAAAAACACAATTTTATTTTTAATAAACATTAGCTGTATTCGTAAATGCATAATCGTAAATGCACAATCTTCAAATAATAAATCTAAAACAATTTAGTTTGAGCATACAAAACGCTTTTTTTCTAATTCGTAATTTAAAATTTTACATATTTCAACAAAATGTTTTCGGCATTGCGCAATTACTACTATTTCACCATAATTTCGTCTTCTGCTTCTCTATTGTTAGATTAATAGCGTGGCGGTAGGGTTTGAAGGGTCATCTGTGTTACTCTTTATTTCATATTTGTATCTAAGCAGATTATTTTTAAACGTGATTTTATTTTAAATCTTTACAAAAAATTTAATAAAATTTTGAATTATTTTGTTTGTAATCTAATTTGTATTGGTTTTTAATAGTGCTTATTTGACTTTACCGCGCAAGTACAATATTCAGAAATGTATTATCTATCTCTTTCCAACATTCAGAAGTCGCTCAGTGCTTGTGGCGTTTGGTGCGGTCTACGCTACGTTTCGTCACTAGAATTGAATTGCTACTTATTTGAACAGTGTTTTTAGACCATACTCCGCCATTATTATGAACATTTTTTTCTTCCTCATTATTAATTGAATACATCGTAATAAGTGTGAGTTAAGTGTGGAAACATTGTCATATTAGTTTCTCGATGAGTGCTTGAGAAGTGTATCATTTCCTGTTCCATATCGTATAGAAACAAACTAATACGATCGCTTGCGAACTCTATTCGTTATCACGTGGGTTAAATTTCGAATAATGTGGCTTTTTGGAATGAATTTTCTATGTTTATAATTAATGTGGACGTTGTCGACAATGTTTCTTTTGTATAAACAAAGACCGGCTCATAATCAGTGTTAACCGTTGTTTTTCAGAAGCGCGCCGTAAGCATACCATCCTCGCCTTCGATTTATCGAGAGCCGGCTGGCGATTGATACAAAGGATGACTGTAAATAGAGGTTCAGTTCAGTGTAGAACAGTGTCAGTGTTGTGAAATAGTGTACAAGTGAAACGTTATATAAGTTCGGGATGAGTGAAGTAGGAAGCCCGCCCTGACGCGTCCTGCGCCGGCGTCCGCGGCGGGCGACGCTCGTGTCATGGCCCCGGCGCTCCCACTCACACAATTTACCCATTACGACGCGGTCACTGAAACCGAGAGAGCACCCCACCGGAGACGGGCCTTGGCGTCCGTCAATAACCAAACACCCATGGAGGAGGACGACATGGGACTGCAGAACCAGCCGAGCTTAGCCAAGGATTCTCAAGAAATGGAACAGATACTAGTAGACCTTGGTAATAGTGATGTTCAAGCAGACTTGTTGCAAACCATTAAAACTCTAGAAAGCGGTGGCGACACTCTGTCTACAGGTGATACGGATGCAATATTCCCTCTCAGTGGATTTGAATTAGCTGACACTGTTGATTCTGAGGGAGACGCATCAGAGGATAAGATTAGACTGCTACAAGCAAGGCTAGAACGTAGATGTGCATTTTTATTGCGACGGTCAAGGATATTACAAGCTCGGGCTATTGGCAAAAGGATATCTGAAGAAGCCTCTCAAACCTTTGAAAAAAGTACTCGAGGAGCTCGTAAAGATGGTGGTGGAAGGCCTATGGGCTTAAAAGCTTTGTTAAAAAGAATTGAGACTACCTCAGCTTTACAAGCAAGTGCTTCATCTAGATCAGTAGTGGGTCCAAAATACTATAGAGCAGGGACTTCAAAATGTGATGCTTCAAAGTCTGCTTCAATAGGCATAGCTTCAGGCACTTTGGCTGGCTTAGAGGATTCAGCGGGTGCCCTAAGATCCCATTTGTCTGTGGTCAAGCATCAACTAGACTCGGATGCAACTGCCTCTTCTTCAGGAGCTGAGAGTAATGATGAGGCTGTCACTTATAATAATGCTCATCAACAGCATATGCCAATGTAAGTAGCTCTTCTGAACTTTCCTCTTTGCCTACATTTTTATTTATATTTTTATTAATAGATTTCAGAAGTAGATAAATACTATTGGTAATGCCTAAAGCTTTTCCTATAATATATTAAGACATTGTAAGAAATTTTATACACCTAAGAAAGTGGAAATTAGAGAAGAACATCATGTAATTTAGTGACTTAAGTAAGTAAGTTTCTATTACTTTTATAAGAACTATTGGGGGCATTTTGACTCAGTAGAACATCACTTGACTAAGTAATAGCAGGCAATGGTTGTGGGCTCTCCACTCAAGGAAATTAATTATTTTCATTTCCCCTTTCTTATAAGAGAATGTGTAGCATTGAGTTATACTACTCAACATGTCTTGAGTTTGGGGAAAACTATAGAATGCAGTGTCTTGTCAAAAGGTTCTCTTTGCCTAAACTGCTATTTAAAATGAGAAACCAAAATAAAAGCAAATGTCATTTTACCATTTGTTTACTATATTACTACCATAGCCATTTGCCAACTCTGGTTCAACCCACATTGTTACAAATTTACATATAAAGCAGAGAATTGAGTGTCTTAACACTGTGTTCTATCTGCCAACTGCTGTGTGGATAGTGTTTAAAATGTTATTTTTTACAGAAGAAGAGGGTTATGGTTTTAGTGCAATATGTATGTATATATGTCTGTTCCCTTGTAACCAATAAATGATGCATCATTGAACCAGTGGACTAATTTTGATAAATGATACATCATTGATTTTGTCTTGATGGTGCAAGTGTTATTGGATACATTAATTTAGTTTGTGTTACATGTTATATATTTAGTATACTTTATGAAACATTTGCAAAGATTTCAATGCAAACAAGATTTTACTACAAAAATAATATATTATTATTATTATGAGTAATAAATTATTTAATAATTATATAACATTAGTGTGATTTATATGCTTTATTCTCTTAGTAATATGGGTATGGCTTGTATTATGGGTACTAGTATAATTACATTTTACATTATCCAGTAATTCATATGCCGTACAAAATTTTGTACTATTGAAGAAATTCATTCTACTTTTTGCTTGTTTGTATTATATTTGAGATTGGATATATTTGGGCAAACTAAAAAAAAATTAAATTAAAATATAAATACATGACATAAAAGTACTTCACTTTCATATAAAAAAATTACATTGCAGTTTTTAAACCTGCACTTGTTGGCTACTGTCCAAGCACTTTAGCCAGTTAAGCTACGACATGTTCTTAAAAAAAAAGCTTTGCAGTTATGTTAACTTTAAATGGTTTTAAATTATGATAATTTACCGTTTTTGGAAGTAACAACAATATTAAAGTTAAAATAATTCTATACCCATTTAATTAATTAAAAAAAAGTAATTATATAAAAATTTTACAGAGAAAACAAAGTGTCAGGACACTGTATCACATTTGTTGCCCAATTTCCCGGACACGACGTAATAAGTGGTGGAACTAATCTCCGCGCTTTCTAATAGAGCAGGGAAATTAATAAATCTTCCTCTTGAGCGGGAATTCAACAACTATCGCGTTTGATGCTCTCTCTAATGACGGCCTCCTTAAATATACATATTTTATTGTATATTCTATATTTTCAGTGAGAAACGTGCGTTATATTCGTGGCAGAAGGCGCGCGCGTCCGTCGCGTCCCGCTGGTGTTGGCTACAAGTTCAAGTCCAAGAGCTAGAGTATAAGATTCGACAGCACAACGATTTGCATAGACAGGTTAGTTTTATAGTTACTTAAATTAGCGTTGTTATCGCAACGAGGGCTATCATTCTTACACTGCTTAGTCCACATATTGGTTAGTGATAATTTGATATTTAACTTTAGTCAAATTGAAATTAAACATGTACCATACATTTATCTCAGAAAAGTGAAGGACGAAATGTAGGTAGTGCCTTAATTATTTCGTTTATGTGTAAACCTACCCATGTGAAATCTTAATTTTTTTTAAATTCTCCTAATAAAATAATGAAATTTGGTTAAAAACAAATAAAACTTGTTACTGCTAAGTCACAAGGTCGTCACCTCTTTATATAAAATATGACAAATTAAAATGCAACATAGATAATCATACATTTTGCTTTAAATGAAATTGTGTCTATTCTGTTGTAATAATTTCTATATATTATGTATATAGTTCCATACCATACTATATATTTGTACAGATACAAAATATATATGTAATACAGTTATTGTGATGAACAGATAACATATAAATAGATGTACATTTTATTTTTGGTCTACGAAACATCCAGAGTAGGGCTTGTTTTCGAAGTCTGTTATGTTTTAACCCACAAATCTTTTTAGTATTTTGATTTCCATATTTTATTAAAGAGAGAGAGAGATGGTTAAGCAATTTCAATAAAAATAATCAAAAAGTGTTTACAATTTGTCTTATTTTCATATTCAGTTCATATTGTTAGTTATTCCTTTTTGATTTCCTTTTTATCAGATAAATTACGTGTTTTTCCAATTTCCAAATAAAAGACAGTGTTTTAAACCCACCTTAGAGATTAAAGCACTGTCTTTTATTTCCTCAAGCTATATATGCAATTTTTTTACTGATTTTGCTAGTTTATGGCACACTTGATTTATTGAGAATTGTCACTTCAATATGTATTATTATATGTATAGTCTTAATGTACAAATACAAATCAGATACTCGACTATACAAATATTTGTTGGTAATAAAAAACAAATTCATTACTAAGGACACTGTCTCTGTAACTTGAAGCTAAAAGAAGCAATCAAAATGCGTGGAATAAACAAAAATAGGGCTAAAATGGCGGAGTAAAACTATGCAATTATCTTATTAGGTAAGAGGAACATCTATATGTAACAATATGAAAATTATATGAACATATTATATATCTATACATTATAATATACAGTGTTTTTGTCATCACCACTTTAAATAAAACACACAGTTTTAACTATGCTATAAAGGCCTAGTAAAATTAAAATAAAAGAGATTTTACCAAAAATAAAAAAGTGATTTTTCAAACAAAATTTATACGCCTCATTCACGAAATTGAGTCGTGTAGGTATTAATAGCAAAGTGAAAAGTTGTTTCAGCTTTAGTAGTATTTTTGCAATAGTAAGTGTTTACGTTATTGTAAACACTTACTAGTAGTGCGTCACACGTAATACAGTAGGGATAAACATCGTGAAATGAAAAAAAAACCCTACGTCTAAACTGTTGAGGTATCTTGATTGATTTCTTTAGGTATGGATTTGAAACATTTTACCATATATGCTGTTCCCGTAAAAGGAGCCCTGACGCTTCCTATCTACAGGAAGGTAAATCGTTTTGAACCTTAAAATGTCACATTCAAATGAGTATGTCACAACTGCACTATTATAGCGTCTTTATTATTATAATACTAAGGTAGATTTCAAGGACATTAACGCAATTAAATATAATGCAAGCTTGATATGACTTTTCCGATTATTAAAATGGTTTTCTGTTACATAATGCTGTATTGATTTGCCCAACTTCCCTCATCATATTTCTTTATTAAATTCACACCTTTGTTACGGATTCGGTTAGGAAAATATTTTAATATCTAAATATTTCGATTTTCTCGATGCTCTGATAAAGCAAAATGCGGCTTTGGCTCAACGCGGAATGTCTCGAATTTGGGCATAGTGTGAGAAAACCCTACCATGCTATATAAGGGTCAGTGTGGAAAGTGAGATTCAGACATAACATGCCATTTCAATTGTAGTCATAGTAACTAATTATGTTTTTATTACTTTGTACAGGTACTTGTTTGTTTTATGATAAAATACAAATTTGAGGCCAGTCGTGGCGCAGGGAACAAATGAGCCCTCCTAACTTTACTGGATAAGCAAAAATGATCAATTTATCAAATAATTAATTGTTATTTTTGTCAACTTTAAAACTCATTTCACATCACTATCTAAAACTAAATGAAATCAATTACTAATGCATGCTTTCAGAAAAGATTTTTAAATGAAAAAAAAAAAAACAAAAATACCAACAAATATTTCGTCGAATTTCAGTAGTTACGTATTAAGCATTGAATTCAGTAACTAATCTTATCTGCCGGTATTTAGGTCGGGTACTAACCTTTCATCCTACACTACAGTGTACACTATAGGTTGTATAC
This sequence comes from Heliconius melpomene rosina, assembly GCF_056956725.1. Lineage (NCBI taxonomy): Eukaryota > Metazoa > Arthropoda > Insecta > Lepidoptera > Nymphalidae > Heliconius > Heliconius melpomene. Next base: position 8,985,594 of record NC_140406.1, on the reverse strand, counting down.
AAAGGATTATGGAGATTTTCGAGTTACAAAATTATTTTCTTTTTGATGAAGTGATTGTTATTTAAATGTAGGTACTCTAAAATATGTATGCATGTGAACCTATTTACGTAAATGGAAAAGTGATATAAATAATAATATGAATGGTTATTGTGAAATATGTATAGCATGTAGGTAGAGGGAGTCTAGTGTTAAGACACCCCGCTCCCCACTTTCCGCCGTATTCTATATGTATTTTTCCCTTGAGTGGGAATCGAACCCACAACCTATCGCGTGGACAGTCACACTGTTGTGCCCCTACGCCAGGAATCTATACTTCTATACTAATATAATAAAGCGGAAGAGTTTGTTTGTTTGTTTGTTTGTTTGTTTGTTTGAACGCTAAGATCTCTGGATCTACTGGTCCGATTTTCATTGTTTTTGTTTTATATGAAAGCTGCATTCTTCAGAAGTGCTATAGGCTATATAACATTACATTATACATATAAACTAATATATTTTAAAGTACATTCTAATTTGACATGCAATTTATTCTGCCATCTTAATAACAACCGTCGCGTCGCTACGCAACCGTTACCGCGACATTTTGATATTCATCCTTATGAATAGTCACTCTTAACATTTTATCTAGATTGAAATTATAGTTTACTGTATGGCATTCTAATAAATAATTAAGGAGATGTCACTGATTCCAAATGACCTAGCCTACGGGCGGCATAGTGTGAGCGACGCGAATAAGCAGATGACATTGACGGTTTTATAAATTTTCATACATTTTCGAAGTATTGTAAATGTTTATGTAATTAATTACTGTTTATAATTAATTTAAGCTACACTTTGGTTCTCTTCTTATTTTATTTGATATTGCCCGTTAAAATTATCCTACTTAATAGAGAGAAATGTTTAGTTATTTCGTAGAGTCGATATCTATGTACGCACGCACGAAAAACTTTAGGTACTTTTTCTAATATTAAGAATACCTATCCTTTAGTTACTTTTAATCCTTTTGTTGGTTCATTTCAATAACTCAGATAATTTTTTCTAATAATATGTCTCTACTTATTATTCTTTTTGATTATTTAAGCTTATATTTTCTTACTAATTCTATTGAAAATTGAAAATAATTTCATGAATATATTTAATAAATATTCTTATAGTTGAAGCAGGCGTAGCCGCGTCCGGGTCCACTAGTTATTCTATATACATGTATAATTGAATAATATTACATTTCTGTTAGTGATGGCTAATAAATTATATCATAGCTGAATAAAACATGATAAAACCAACTAAAATCTGACTCTAAAAAGTCCATGGAAAGAAATAGCACAATACATAAAAATACAAAAAAAAATCAAAATATAAGCAATTTACATTTGTCACCATTCACCATTGTGCCATTAATCATGCTTAAATTTATATACAACTAAATAAATTGTTAATTATTATTTATTCAATTAAGAAATAATACAAATTAAAGGAAAATAATAAAAAAAAAGCATAACAGAATTAACCATTATAACCTTGCTATTTAAATTTTATAATGATTAAAATGTACTAATATCGCGTTGATAAGGCGTTTTCACCCAAAATTTCTTTATCGTACACACAGCGTAAATGTATGTAGCAATCGTATGATGAAATACCTATAATATTCAATTTCACTCGAAGCCGTCTTTTGTCGGGTCATTAACTTTCATAGAAACTTTTATTATTATTTTAAGCTAAAATAAACTATATTGTTAATAGTTGTATCATATGTCTATATGATAAACACTTTTAAGTGATAGTTTGTTTATAAATTTTACTTTATATAAAGATTCAATTCAAATGGTTTCGTGTTTCTTTTAAAGAAGTAATCATTTGTTAATAATATAGGGATAAATAATAAGTGACCTGAATGATTGTCTTAATCCAATTTATGTATATAATTTTTCTTTCACAGTTTTAAATAAACGGTCTATATCGCTATGAAAAATATGTGTTCACAATTCTGTTTACACTTCCAAACAATATGTTTAATTGAAACTGTTATATTAAGATCAATTTGATATTCGGATCTGAAGTGTGCTGTCGAAATTGATTATTTAAGAAGTCATGAACTCGCTAAATAATTAAGCTTTCAACTCCGCGCCATTCGACCGATAGCTTTTTCAATAGTATCCGCTTTTATTGATTTCCCCCCGCCCTTGATATTTGTAGCGACATCGAATGCATATTCTGCATATCCGAAAATAGATTATGAGGAACTAGTTTGTTTAATATATATTAATAGCAGATGTATTAATAAAATATATTTTTTACGATTTTTTTATTGATATATTTTTACACATACATGTACATATACACATTACCTAGTTATATAAAGTACAGGATTATATATTAGTAATCAATTTTTGTTTTGTTACGTTTTAATTATTTTTCCTCATTAACTTTCAAAGCTACGTAGAAATATATACTACATTATAAATTTAAATATATACACATTACATTATTTATGCGTGTTTTACCGGCGCGCAATGTCTCGAAATTGTGACAAAAAGAGGCGTACTATAATTATTTAACATTAACTTTCAATATCACCTAGTAAAACTTTATTTTTTTTTAGCTTTACCTTGCTTCCCGCATAAAGCAGGCTAGACAGAGGGTTGGTGTTAGAACCCTTCGTTCCCCGCTTTCGTCAAAATGTTCTTGCGATTCATTGCGTGATGAGTGGCAGAACTCAACACATTGTGTCTTCATACCAGACCAAGTAAATAAGAATAATTACCTTAGATGGGAATGGGGACCACAACCGTAGCGTTTTTAGACGCTGTGCCACGACGGTCTCCTTTTATAATATAGTTTAGTTCATATATCTCTATATAATTCCAGGTCCGAGAAGCCAAAGGTCCCGTAGAATTTGAAGGTGAACCCGTCGGCTACGAGGGCAGTTTGCCCGGCGATGAGGATTCTTGCACCTGTGCGAGAGTGCGTCCCTTAAGGAGGGACACTTTTAAGAAAAGGAAACTTTTGCAAATGCACAATTTGCATATAGCTACTCCTAAAGCGGCTAAACCGTCTGATATTAGGTAAGTAGTGTGTGTTTGTATGTTTGACGCTATCGCGGCACAGTGGGGTAGCAAATTGTGAGTGTGGGAAGAATCTAGTTTTAAGGCATTCCATTATGCTCTTACCGCCAACCAATTGGAACTCCAGACCGCGGTTGATTGTACGAGGCTTCCGTTTTTTTTCTTTTGAGACAGAACTCTTAAAATGTTTTTTTGTACTATTGCTTTACACTGTATCCTGCTGTAGGCACAGGGAATGTAGTATTTAAGACACTTCCCCATGCACCATTCAATTTTCGAAACGTTGACTGGTGTACCTCAACACCGCGCTTACACCTTTTACGTTTTAAATTTAATTATTAACATTTTAATTTTCATTTTGTCGAAATAATCCAGATGTAGCTGCGAATATCAAGTGGAAAGTTGTGCAGTGTGTACGGGCCGAGCTGAGCCCACGCAGCCTTTGCCGCCATTTTCAACTCTTGCCCCGCAACAGAGGATAGCACTTGTTGATCCGTGCTATCATCCTGTTTTGAGTCATGTTAAAGGTATGATTTATTTATTATTTAGTTACCTTATTAGCTACAGTGCGGTCGGCATGTAGTGGCCGACCTGAAGTTAGACTTATATGAACTGTTGCCTTGCGCTCTCGTGTAGAAAATAATTAAAAGTAACAATATTCATAACAGCAAAACCACAGCTAACTTCATATCGGCCAAATTTACACAGTAAAGTTTTAACTAAAGAGTAATATTTTCATTTCCTTGCTCTGCTAACAAGAAAAGGTTCCACCATTTGGCGGTTCGAGGGGAATGATGTGTCGTTTACAATAGGTTCCCTATGCTAAAATGAAAAGGGAGGGTACCTCATATATTAAAAGCCATTAACAATTTGCTCTCAGATATATCACCTTCAATCCACCTGTCCGCCCTATCATCGCGTTCCTGGTTCCGTTCCCGGTTGAGGTCGTGGCGGGGGGCTCACCACGGCACTTCAAGCTCTACGCAAGGGCACTCCCAGGCATCGAACTCGCGACCGCCCGTGCACCCGCCGCGCCCCGTACGGAGACATGCTACTAGTGAGTTGGTTGTTTGTTTTTATTTTATATTTTTTTTTATTTGATGTTTGGTGGAGAAAGTTTGGTAGCGGACAATCTATTCATGATATTGTTAAGGTTATCAGGACAACCTACTAGTGACTTGGTTCTTAAATATTTTCTTTTTATTTTAAAAGAAAAAGGGAACCCTTTAAAATCACTTTGTTGCCCGTCCGTCTGTTTGGGATGAAAACTAGAGCCAGAAAGGAAAATTGACAAATCGCAGCGCACACACTATGACTCGAAAATTTGCAAAAAGTGGTAAAAGGAGAGACTTAACGCTATGTTTACACTGTCTACCTCACTAAATGCGGAATAAAGTTGAAAAAAATAGATTTTATTTTTATGCTGTATATGATATTTTACATAAATTTTGGAAATAATATTCTACATTTTCTTTTTTTATCTATAAAATCTTTTCTTATAATGTATGTGACTTATTATTATTTAAGGATTGAAAAGAGGTCGTCCGCCATTATCGAGGAAAATAAAAGAGCGAGACCGGGATGATGATACTTCTACGTCGGGGCAAGACAGGTATGTAAAAAAAACACAAATATGTACAAAAAATAAATTAAAAACAAAAAACTGACTACACACTTATAAATATTTAAATGATTTTAGTATGTTTCGTTATCATTGTAAAATACTACGTTGTCAATCAAATGGAATTGATTCTGAATATTTTCCCAAGATATCTTATAATATAATGCTTGGGATTGAACCCACAACAATCGTATTTACCGTCAGGCGTGGTCTCACTGCGCCATGATGCCCTCAAATGTCCATTGGAATCTTAATACATGGTTTCGATCATTGCGTGTTGTGTATTGGAACTCAAGCCGCGCATTGTCTTGTTACCAAAGAGACGAAACGAAAATTTTATTCCTCCGAGCGGGAATCGAAACCACAACCGTCGCGTTTTTTTTAGACACTTCAGCAACGCCTACGATAATAATATATGTGAATAAAAAATATATAAAAAGTAATTAATAAAAAATCCAATTCAAATTTTCAGGCGAAGTAGAAGCAGCACAGAGTACCGAGCGCTCCGACGGCAGTCCTACGACATTGACAATATAGTGATACCGCAGAGTGTAGCCGCTAGTACACGCCCCGAAATACTTAATTATAAAGAAATTATTACTCCTAAGTACGATTTTATGTTTTTTCCTATGTTTAACACTATTTCGTAGCTATACGCCGTGTCTCGCCTGAGTGGGGAAATGAATATAATGTATTGCAAAGTTGGGCTCGAACCCACAACCATCGCGTTAGAGCAAGATGCTGTTCAGATGCCGCCACTACGATAGCTTTTAATTTTTATATTTAACATGCTCTTGTTTTAATACATAGTTCAAGACACCTTGTTTTATCGATTTATTTGAACTAGACTAATAATATCAGATGAAAATTATACATAATATAATTAACGACTTAGATTTATAACACAAATAGGCATGTTTAATATAATAATGTTCTTTCTCATAATTAAATAATTTTTATTTACAGATGGCGAGTTATGGAAATACCGGAAACGCCGCTCAACAACGGCGTTATGAAGTCTTACCGTATGTCCATAGAGAGTGATGTGAGTTTTTTTATAATTAAAGAATAATAGGTTGACGTTGTATCCCGCTTATAGCAGGGAACCTAGTGTTAAAACATTATTCTTCATGCACCACTCAGTCTACTTTCGAGACAAGGTGTGTTGAGTGGTGACTGTACTCTGTGCTTAATCTTGTTGCCAGAGCCAGAAAATGAAAATAATTCTTCCACAAAATAAATAATTCTTGCAAGAAATGAAAAAAAATTGTACTTTTTTTAAGAAATAGACAACCTTTTTATTTATTTTGTGAGCTTGTCGCTGTATCGCGCGCGTCACAATTATACTCTTGTTAGAATACAATAAGGATCAGAATATTTTTATAAAATCTATTTCCAGGATGAGGACATATCAGAAGCTGCAGTACAAGCGAGACACACACGCGCCGAAACCAGAGAAAGAAATAAGTACATGAGGAAGCAACGTTCACGAAGAAACCATATTGAAGAAAACAATGATGTGGAACCACTACCGCAGTTGAAACCTCAAGTGCAAGTGCAACCTCAAATGCAAGTGCAGCCTCAAGTGCAGTTCCAGAGGCAACCTTCGCCCAATATGCATGAGGCAAGCTTTAATTTTTTTTTTCATATTGTTAATTGTGCACTAGGAAGAACATAATATTTAGAAACATATACAATTCAAATATAATTTACAATATTTATTTTTTTAATTTATTTTACCTTAAAACAAATAAATGACAAATATAATTAGCTAATAAATAGTACTTAGACTTTCATAAAACAAAAAAATTAAGTAAATTATTTTAGTTTTTATAAATTTTCAATGCAAGAGAAATAAAAAGACAATATTCAATATTTTTAGATAATGAATCTTGAACAAGCATTTCTTTCAATATACAAATTAATTAAATATATTAACAATTAAAATATTTATTTAATAAATAGCTTTCACTCTTGCCAAATGGGACATTTTTCATAAGAATATTTTTTGTGTAGCAGTGTTTCCACATGAAAATATAAATTTAAATAAATATTTCATTTCCTCGAGTGGGGATCGCGAGAGTCACATATTGTGCCTCTGTGCAACGGCCGGGCTCGTAAAATCTACTAACAAACAAATATCATAACATTCTATAATTTCAGATAGTGCGACCATACTCGCCCCGACAATTCCCCTTACAAGAGGACCAGTATATAGAAATGCTGAGGAACATGCCAGAGGGCTACCGTCCGACAACGCCGGAGACGCCCAAGTTAGATGAGTGCGAGTCCAGCTCCCTTTCACCAATGTCACCCCTGGTCTTTGATGGAGACGACCCTGACGATGCTGAGTGGGAACCTAGTGCTGAGAGAAGTGAACGAAGGAAGAGTATGATGAGATAAATTATATATGTGAATATTATTTGTGAACGAATAAAAACAGAAGTGATTTTTGAGTAGTTTTTGTGTATGGATTTTTGATGCTTGAAATTAAATTTTAGTGTTTCTGCTCAAATTGAATAATAGTGTCCGGATAAAAGTAATTGGTCAAAATGTTTTTTCTTGTTATATGATAAAAGTATGTTGATACCTTATTGAGAGGTTATTAAAGAATATAACTTTCTTTTAATATAATATGTTTGCTTTTATACCACTGCTTAAATTTAGTTTGTAAATTATTTACCAGCATAATAATTGAAAATTAAGATAGTCTCTGACAACTGATTGTCATAAGAAACAGAACCAAATATAATTTTTAAATGCAACATATTTGAATTTAACAATTAATTAAATTTGATTGTCCATTGAGTTTAAACATTTGGTTATAAAATATTTTTCTATATTTCATATTTCAATATATTTAAGCCATTGTAGCACAGTGGGACAGTGTTGAACGTACGCGATGGTTGCGGATTCGATCCCACAGAGGCAATTCATCATGTTCATCCCTCGCTCTGGCTCTTTAAATTTGAATGGAAAGCAGAGACGGGAATATCTTGACACTAGTTTCGGTGTACTTAGCATGGGGCTTTTCTTTCATAATATTAATAGTATAAACTTTCAACTTAAGTTGAGACCGTTGTGGCGCAGCGGCACAAGGGTGTGATTGTAACGCGACGGTTGTGGGTTTCGATCCCCACTCAAGTGAAATATTTATTTAGGTTCCCTGTGCCCACACTGTGTGCGGTTTTCAGTGTGAAGTTGATTTAATTTAATTTTTAAACTTAAGTTTTCTGTATATAAATGTCAGTACAACCAAATTTGAAAATGAATTTAATGCATTATTTAGAAGTTAGGCTAATTATAAGAGCTTTCATTATTATATTTCAGATCTCAAATTATATAAACAATTTGTTTTTATTGGTGTTTGATGTTTCGTTTTTTCGAATGTTGCGATTATTATAAATTAAACTACACACTTAAATAAGTAACTTTTGTTTTATATATTCGCGTCTTCTCTATGTAAATAGAACAACTGGCAATACAACATTACTAATTGAGCTATGATTTAATTTTTCATAAGTTATTCATATAGTAAGTTATGGGACTTATATAATAAAGGTCCAGAAGCTTTATATTATTATTAAGATATATGTTCTAGCCAAATGTATGTTGTACAATCATTAATATTTATAGAAACAACATTGTACATAGATACATAGATTATTTGTATGGAAAGCAGAAATTAAATGATTGTAAAGGTATACTTGGCGAGAGCACAGTTGTATAATAGTTAATGTTTTGTATAACTTGTATAATACTAAAATAAACATTTAATATGTACATATGTGTAGTGAACCCCAACATTCCTTGCAGTTCAAATTTTGTACGACCTTTTTTGTTAAAAATCTTAAACTCAGTTAAGTTTCGGATTTTGAATATATGCAGTATGCACTTTAAATATATACATCACAAATTGATTTAAATATTATTTATTTATTAATTTTATTTGCTGAATAACATATAATTTATAACAGGAGCAACAAAATACTCTAAAATTCTTATATTTGCTTATGTCACATTGTATACTACAACATAATTGAACAGAAATTTTATTAGATATGGTTTAATTACTTTTTGTAACAGTTAAGCTTTATAGGTCATTTCAAAACTTGTATCTTATACTTCATTATTTTATGTCTTTTAAATAAATTCAACTAACAATAATGTAATATTATAGTATGTAGAGTTCTTAAAGTAATAGAACGAGATATTCAGTTGTATACGAAATTTGTTCTTGCAAATTTATAATGGGCGTCACTATTCAATCTTAATAAATAATTAATTACACAAGTACACTTAATGGGTGCCTTTGGTTCATTGTCTTTTTGAGAGTATTAGATATGTATCTAGATTACTGTGTAAAGGAGTTTTTCTTTTTATTTTACTTGTACATAAAAAAAGGTTTATTCTAAAATATGCCATTCTTATGAAATACCTAAGTTTAAAACGTGTTCAATGATTTTAGAATAATTAATTGCTTTAAATTACAAAATTAGCATGTTATATTATTATTTGTATCGCAACTCCTTTATATTGTAATATTAAATTTTTGTATAATTTAGTAATTTCTAGTTTAAACTGGCCCAAACGCCAAGCGAATGTAAATAGTAAATGGGCAGTGAATAGTAACTAATAGACTGGTTATGAATAATTTGAATCTCTATAAGAGTAACCACACTTCACTTTCACCTCGGATTTTAAATTGTCATTTGTAAGTGATTTATAAGCGAGTTTTGCAAAGATATTTAATTTATATCGTTTTCTTAAATTTCATTATTTTAAGAAAATAAGTTGTTTCATACAGTTTGATTGTTGCATAAAGAGTTTTGATATTTGGGTTCTATCAGATTGTATTTGACGTTTGTCACATCGAAAATTTCCCGCCAGTTTTATAAAAAAAAAATTTAAACTTATATTTGGAATTTTTTTTTTCAGTCAAATCTCTTTGTGTAAAGATCAGACTTAACGTGCACGACGAGAGTATTTTTTTTATTTTATTATTTTAGTACATGACTTGTTAGAGAAATTTGATTATTAGTTATTAGTAGTTATTAGCCAGTGAAATGTCTTAATTATATTTTATTTGGTATAGGTGATAATTTTTTATATGAATTAAATTGGTCTTGTGTTAAATTTTTGTTTTAAATTTTCCAAACTTATATTGTATATAAAATGTCAATTTTTTATGTATTATTCTTTAATATTCTCAAAAATTTGTATATTTCATGAATTTATTACTATTTGTATGTTTTCCTCTATATATTGATAGAATATGTACATGTTGGTTTTTTCCCTATATTTTTCTATATTAACATATATAATAAATAAACTTTGAATTTCTCTAAAAGTCGTCAAATAGCATTTCGATATTTATATTGCAAAATGTGACAAGTTAGATGAAGTGCTAATGAATGTTCTGCGGAAGGAGCCAAAGTCTTCTTGTAAAGTAAGTTTAGGATAAGCGACTGCGAGTCGAGCGCTTGTATACAATGTCTTGTATATGTTAGTATGCAGAATTAAAATAAACATTTATGAGTTATTTGTTGTTTTATATTACTGAAATACTATTTAAAATGTTCTCTGTGAGTGTCAATTATTAGCAGATTATCCTTTGTTTGGAAGTGTTATTATTTTTTTAAGAATTTTAAAAACAATCAAATGTATTTGTAGCACTTTATTCATGTTCAATAATTAGCAAAATGAGCGTCAGCTCCGGATGAACAAATGAAAGATAATTGCTTTGATTTGTCATGGCAAAGTTTATAAGACTATTATTCTTTATTAGAACTAAAAAATAACAATTAGCTGTAATCCTTCCCATCCATTAATCATGCGAGGTATTTTTTAGTCCTGGTGATAAATTGAGTTTTGCATTTTTGTGTATGTTCATATAATGGTGTAGGTGTAACGTCACTTGTTATATTTACCTTTAGGCATAGGCTAGGTCTTGCTCTGTAAATAGACTATCTAATCTATGCAGCACACATTGTTCATAATTTAAACCAGTATCTGATATTAGCGTATTCAAATAACTTTTTCCAATTTATAATATTGGAATAGATAAATAAAACACAATTCATACTGTACGTATATTTGTATTTAGTATCTACAATGTTTACTACAATATTAAAAGTAAAAATGGCATAATCTCATAATTTGTAAATTTTCATCACTAAACAAAATAAGCGTAAAAAGAAATCTAACTTTCTACACTACGAACTACATTTCTACTTAGTACAACTACTACTTTATCTATAAATGCTGAAGTATCTACAGATATAATTGCAGATTCCACGGTTTCTTATAATGTGAATTATAGATGCACCTATTACATATACGTATGAGTGTACATATACATGAAGACGGATGAAAATATATTTTATTTGAAATCATAAGAAACAATGAAGAAAATTCAAGTTTTTAAATAACATTAAATAACTGATTGTAAAAGTATAGACTTGTACACAGTGTATCATAAAAACGAAATTAAAGTCTAGGAATTAACCATCTTCAATGTATTAATAGTTAGGGCTGGAGGTGTAAAGGCCCTGGGACATTTGCTTTACTTGCCATCTAGTCCATTAATATAAATATATAATTGCATGAATATATATTTGTACTAAATAAATATATTAATATTATCTACTTTAGGTGGGTACATCACGACACACTCAATATTTTGAACGTTAACTTTTGTGATGATAAAATTGACTAATTTGAACATTTCTAACTGTACCATATTATTTCTTTCACTCATGAGTAAAAATTGACAAGTTTCTTGTATTATATAGGCAATATAATTCAAACATATTGAATGGAAAATCCTAAGAAAATGTATCCACGCTACGCTACGGTAAACTGAACTTAGTAATACATACAAACAAATGTAATTACGATAACACACAGTTTCTCATTTGTCACGTAGTAAGCTTTACAGCAAAAAATAGCATCAGCAAAATCAAATCAAAAAAAAAAAAATTGACATTAAACGATTTTGATTTGTATAATCTTGAAGAACTATTGTCATCTAATTCAGTATTCAATGTGATTCAAAATAAAAAAATATTAAAATATGCGTATATAAATATAAAATGCTCTAACATTTATTTATATAAAAAAATTAATTAAATTATATTTTTTTGCTGATGCTATTTTTATATAATTGTGATTACTGATAAAACTTATTTATAGTTATATTCTGTAGTATAGAATCTATACTAAAAATAATTTCATATTTTTTTAAGAACAACTAATACAACAACAACTTATAAAAACTAACTTATTGTACTACATTCAAGCTTGTTATAATCAAAATACCAATAAACACTACATTATCATTAATAGTTAAGTACAAAACGTACAAACAAATCTTACAACCAAACACACAACCAAATCCAAATATATACAAAAAATGGCACCTTTTATTAATAATATTAAGGAAAGAATTACAAATAATATGGTAAACTATTTAATAATAAAATTGTAAAAAATCACATAAAAAAATCCTTTGAATGTTTAATACTGTGAACTCAATATATGTATAAAATGGTTAATACACACAGCCTTATATAACGTTATTTATATGTAAATGCAGTGGGGAATGTTAATTAATTATATTAATTACTACTGTATATATTACATCTTATCTCATAAAGTTCCTACGACAATAATATCACATCCTTAGAAAGAAAGTGACAAAACTCAACAGGACAAGCCAAGAAACAATCCGTTCTCCGTTTTACACCTGAATCTAAAACATTGTGTTGAATAGCGTAACTCAACGCCGCACTTTGTCATGAAGTCATTTTCCTCATATTGTAGTTTTTTGAGTTAGATCACTTTTCACCAAGAATGTAAATAATAATCTTTTAAAATGTGTACATTATAAGTATCTAGTTATAGAAATATAGCTATAAAATAAAATAATAACATACAAATAGTACAAATATTTAAAAAAAAAAAAAAATGTGCGAATAATCATTAATTGTGAGTAAACGATAAATACAAATTTTATAGTTACGGTAGAACCATGAAAATAATAATAAAAATGTCAATAGTAACCAAAAACCTAAAATCCAAAGGATTTAATAAAAAGTACAAAATAATGTATATTAAAATAACTAATTAAAATTTACTTATCGCTCGGTTTCCCCAAGAAATAGATGAGTAATGCCTAGGCGGAATGGACTCTTTTGGAATAAAATAAAACATTTCTATTAAAAAAGACTTTAGGGTCCGCTAGGTCCGCTCCCTAAAACTGAATGAGGTCGTGTTTCAGTGCTCGATCTTTTCCGCCTTACTATTTAAAGGTGGAAATTCAAGTATGCGTGGTTTCAAGTTCTACGTAGCGGTAGAAACTGGGCTTTAACATAAATGAATATCATTGTAAATAAATGGTAAAAATGTATAAATATTTATGGCAGTGAATGTACTATTTATTACCTTTATTTTCAAGTATTTATTAACTTGTGTTAAATTTTAATTATGAATAAATATTTCCATTTCCCTACAATTCAATGTATTTTACTAAAGAAATGCAAGTTATAGCAGACTTTAATAATATTTCTTTTAGCTCCACTGAATTAATAATTGTTGGAGCTATCGAAATTTGAACTTGCAACTACTTTCATACATTATACATATAATAAATATTAAAAAATAACATGAAAAGAAAGAAAATATAAAAATATTATAAACATAGCCTTACATTATCAATGGCAGTTCATAAAAACAGAAAGGGGAATTCCCCTTGCTCTTTTTTATTTTCTTGGGCAGATTTGGGACACTATAAATTTACCCTAGTAATGGCAGTGTATTTTTACAAAAAATAAAAAATCTTAAAAGAAAAATTTATGTATCAGATAAATGCTATTAAAAAAGAATAACCCCCATATATATTCTTTATATATAAATATATAGTAGCATAACCATATTTTGTTTTTCCACTAAAGTGTAATTTTATTCAAGACAATTATTTGTTGTCATTAAGTTATTAGAAATACAGAAGAAAAAGATAGATCCTCCTAATTAATATTCCTTGATAAATCCTGTATTCGGGTGGCGTTGCACTCTCTACAGTATAAATGTCCATCGAGGGGATAACAGCCACGCCCTTCCTCCCTGAAAAATAATAAAACAAATTCGGGGTTTCGTAATTCGTACCTCAAAAGAAATAACGAAACTATTATAGCACAATTTTGCCTCATATTTAGCAGCGCCATACTGGATCCAATAAATATATTGGATGCTCTTATAAAAATAAGAGTAAGAGTCGTGGCGCAGGGGCACAACATATACATGTTTTAAATGGAGAAAAACTGAGATCTAATATAGTAATTGATATGAAATAATATCGACGGTTGTGGTTTCGATTCCCATTTTCGTGGGATTGAAATATTTTATATTTTTATTTCCTCGCTCAGGTCGTTACTTGAGCGATCGTTGCCTCGTTAGGCAAAGCGAATCATTGAGTTCCGCGACTCAACACTCAATACCTCGAGAATTTGGCGATAAGTGGGGAACAAAGCGCCGTAATGAGAACAGAGTGTCTAACATTAGGTTCCCAGGTTCCCTCTGCCTACCCTGCTACCCTGCTGTGAAGCTAAAAATACCAACCTTGAGCAAAGCGATGCGCAGCAGTCCTCACAAGAATAGCATGAAATATGAAAACTCTTGTCTAAAGCCACTATTCTGACCGTCTCTTCATTACCACCCTCAGGTATTATTGGTTCACGACAGCGCGCACATCGGGGGGCATATCTGCAATTTGTAAATAGTTTATATGAGCTATATGTATAATAATATTATAAAGCATAAGAGTTTGCTCAGTTGAAAACTAAAGTCTCAAATAAAAAAGAGAGAATTTTCAATTGCACTTGCATTGCAATAGTACATTTTTTGAGGAAGTAACATAAATTATTAAGTTATATCACAACTGAATTAAGTTAGATCCCAAAACTAAGTCTCAATTCTTTTGTCAGTATAGTCAATATAACTTGTAACTTTAATATTGAACTGAAACTCTCTTTGTGAAAGGCCATTTCACATTTACATTATTCATGCAAAATAAATTACTCAAACATAAAAATAATATTTAAAAATAAAATTATTATAAAAGACATAATCATACCTTTTATGAAAGTCCTCAATACAATGTATTCTATTTACCGCATCCACTGTAAATGGTATACCGTCTAAACTCTTTTGACATACAACGCAAGTAAAGCATCGTGGGTGGTACGGTTTGCCTGTTGCTCTCAAAATGCGATCCAGTATGGGATCTCCGCAAACACAGCATTTCTCTAATGTTTCCAAATAATCCCTTTCGCATAGGGCTTTGCCCTGTACAGCATAGAAAGGCCTGCCCTAAAATTAGATTTTTTTATCATATATTGACAGAGGGAACTTCGTGTTTATACACTCCTATTAAGACATTTATGTTCTCTACTTTCCACAAAATTTTTGAGGTATTGTGTATTGAATGGCGCAACTCAGTCCATAACCATTGGATTTAGAGCTGACCGCTTCTGCCTCTACACTGTATAGGCCCCAAACGAGATTAGAATCAATAATTTTTGTTTGTTGGAACTTCGTTAATTTATTAATAGATAGGTAAACAATAACTAACTTGATAGTGCTCAAAAAGCCCAGATTGAGTTCCATTACTCAACATGCAATGCCTCAAAAAATGCTGCGGGAAGTGGGGGATGGAGTGTTAGTACTAGGGTCCTTCTACCTACCCTGCTGTGTGCGGGATACATGAAGCTTGACTTATTTTAAGTGCATAGTTAGCTTTTTTAATTAAGTGAAGTTTAATAATTTAATAAGCTATAAAAATATCATTTACTTCCTAGTCATAGTTACAAAAATATAGAGCTAGAACTAAATGTCACATTTGTTCTTTTAGAGCAAAAAAAATTAAAATAATTTATTCTGCTGAAAGAAGATCAAACCCACCACTATCACATTTAAGTTAAACATTAAAGTTATTTAATCTATGTTTAAATTTTTCTTACTCTGTAAATGAAATAAGGAAATTTAATTTCTTTTTTGTCAGCTTCACTGAATCCAGTCATGTTACAGTCACACTCTTGTGCTCCTGCGCCATTATGGTCTCATTAAAATAAATGGTATGAGATGGTTGATGTTTTATATCATGTTAATATTGATATATCTATTAGTTATTTATACATTTATATCAAAAAACTTAGGAAATATGCTTATGTTTGAAAAAGTTTGTTTAAATTTTTACAAAAGCACTATTAAAGAGATTAATATATAAGACAAACTATAACATTAGAAAATACACATACCTGTAGATTAATTCCACACTGATGGCAGCAAAAGCATTTAATATGATATATTCTTTCCATCGCAGTACAACCAGTTGTTTCTCCCATAATTTTTTCACCACATCGGTAACAATTTCCGCAGTATAATGCTTCATCAGGTTCAGGTATAGGCTCTGCCACTGTTGTTCCTACATAACCACCATAAAGAGATGTGCCAGACAACTGGCTGCATGGTCTTGGATTAATAGGTTCATATAAAGATTCATAAGTTGAAGAAGTCTGTGAACCACCATAGGTAGAAAAGTCTTGGGCATTTACTGAAGCTGAAGAGGGTGGATAAGCTGACCCTGGGCGACGCAGTTCACTGTAAGTTGACTGACCACCTACATCACTTATTCTTGATACTTCTGACCGAGCATCTCTGTCATAAAACCCTTCAATGTTACGTTGCATAGGGATGTTTGAGTAAACATGATTAGTACCTCCCGGAGGCAACACGTTACTATATAATAGTACATCACCGCTTCTAATTCTAGCGGAATTTCTTACAATACAACTCTTCACTGGCACTAAATTAGAGTAGGTGGAACTAGTTCGACTTCCATATTCTAATCGAGAAGAGTAAGAAGGCTCACACGCAGACTTTACTGTAAAACTTTGTGGTATTTGAGGTAATGGTGCTTTGTTTTTTTTAGGAGGAATCGATGGTTTTAACTTTGCTGCATTTATATCATCTTGTAATTTAGCATCTAATTCATTTGCGTAGATACGCAGATCTGCTAATTGCTTGTCAAGGGTATTCATTGTAATAATGAAATTAGTCCGTATAATAAATTATTAATTCATTTTATTCGTAAAAACACGAAATTTCGGCACTCCTTTGTAAAATTTGTAATTCGTAAACACAGATAAAATCTGATAAATACTGAATGACATTAACATTTTTCTAAAAACTTATAATAAATTAGAGTCGACCCTTTTTAGCATATCAATACAGATCATAAACTACATACAGCAAGGCATTGACTATTACCGCTGTACTGACGCATTAAATTTTGTGTATATATGAATAGTAGAGAATATATTAGGTACATATCAAATTGGCGTTTGGAATGGGAGGAACAATAAGTCGAATATTTTTTAATATAATATAAAATGATAAATATTTATTAATATCAAGGTATGAACTATTGTTATCTATGTATTTTTGCCATCTCATATGTAGTTCATAGATCCCTTTACTAAAAAACCATTCGGACGGGAATCAATTGAGTTGAGTCTTTGTAAGAAGTATCCAAATTTTGAGAAAAATTGTAGTCTGTTAGAGCAAGGCCCGCGGAGTACGATGGATGTCTTAGACATTCCAATTGAAACTCTTCTACTTCGGTAGCCGTCTGTAACGTAGTTGTTTAGCAGCTAGCTTTTGGATAATGGTTTACAATTGCTGACAATAGACGTCTATCGTAATCGTCTAGCCAGATTTAAAAAAACTGTCCACCAAAAGCATACAAGTAACTTTTTTAAAATTCTAGTAGTAAATTAACACTCTTGTATCGTATTAAGAAGTGTTCGAAGTTGAGCCAGTCATATAGTGCAAACTAAAGATTGTTAAATTTGATTGGTAGTAAATTGTTTATTAGTTGTAATAAATATGAAAATATTTCTTAATTGGTCCATAAAAATTACACGTAAGAAATTAAATATTTTCTTTCTCCTTTAAAGTTATTTATGAATTCCGCATTGTTGTAACTATGTCGACAGCCGTAAAAACGATTCAAAAATATACATGCTTGTTAATATTAATAATGCAGGTTTGTTTTAGTTTAGTATGTTTTAGGAATTATTAAAACGTTTAAATTACAAAAAATAGAATAACGCAAAAAATATTTTTATTATAGATTGTGTCAATAGATTCTGATGAAGATGACGGTATGTATAAGTCTATTATAAATTTATATAACATTTATATCAACATTGATTTGATTTTTCAAATATTTTATTAAATAAATTGTAGATTTCGGTACAACAGAACCAAGCGAAGAAGAGGTAAATTTATTAATTTTATAAATTAACTATAGTAATGGAGGATATATATATATTTTTTAAATATTTATTATTATTTTAATTTTTACAGTGGCATATGGATTTTATGCCGGTAAGTACCACAGCCACAGGTACTAACATGTTAATCCGTTTAAAATATCAATTCTATTTTTTTATAAATTATAAAAAACTTTTCAGACGGGATATCTACCCGACAGCGTCTATCGAGAGTTAGCTTGGTATGGAATATTGCAAATACAGCCTTTACATCATAGTACAAAACATAAAGTTGCTGCACAATTAATTTGGCAACATACACTCGGTAGACCACATGTTATTATGGAAAGCCCTCCTCAGGTAATCGGGAGATTTAAGGTTTATTATATTGTATACCTAAATATAAAGTTATTAGAAAAAAAGGTGTTTCTTTTATTATAGTCAACTCAATCTGAAGGTAAAGTTAGTCGTCAAATATTAGCCGAAGAAGCAGCGAAGTGGTCGAGGGAACAACGCGCTGCACAAGAAGTCCTTATGGAGAATATCAAAAGTGGTGGTAATGGATTGACGGTTAGAACTGTTATCAGCGCGCAACATAAAACGATCTACATTATACAAAATGGTAAATTCAGTTTTCAAAATTTATGCGTAAAATAAATAAAAGTATGTTACAATAATTTTAAATTCTGTTTCCTTAGGTAATTATTATACATGTCCAGAGGGCTCTGAACCTGATCTTGATGCGTACAGAGCGCAGGCCAATATGCACGAAAGAAAATGTACTTTCGGAAAATCCTCGATTCCTGTCCCAATAGACCCATGCATTGAAGCTGAAGTTGCACCCATAGAGTATTCATTTCATGAAGGCTGGATGTTTTGTCTTGGTAATGGTGAAAGAGAAAATAATTATTTTCAGAACGGTACCTTAGATTGTGGTAATAAAACCAAGGTAACAAATACATGATTTAATAATTTCATTATAAAGATACTTTTTCCAAGAATGTTGAGCTAGCGATTGCTCGTGATTTGAATTAATATTTTTAGATTTCAGTTGATGAGTTTTTAGAAAAGTGTGCAATAGATTACAATATCGTTATATCATTTGATTACTTTGGTGACGAACCAAGAAAGGATTTATTACATAATGCTACATTGTGCACAACTTGGGATCCATGCAAACTATCATATTTATATAGATTAGAGGTACTTATATACCGCAATCCACAATATTATTGAAATTGTTATAGAATAAATTATAATAATTATAGTATTAGGTACCTATATTAAATGAAATTTTAGCCACCGCCAGTTGAGCTTACTCCTGCTTTCCCAACGACTACTCCAAATCCTTGTGAAACGACAATATGTCCGGAATGTATGCAAGGATTTACTGGAGATCTGGGAGTCCCAATCGAGTGTAAGTTTTTTGTCTGGTTAAGATTTTATTTTATTTTCGTATTTATTTACATGTTTTTTTTTAATTACAGTGGAAGAGAAGTAGCGGCATTTTAAAAATATACTTTATTTATGACTAATTGACTTTTATTTCTAGTAATAAAATGCGCTACCACATACACAATAGGTCCGTGTGACTTGACCTACTTAAACTTATTGTTATGACGGATCTCCTTACACGAGAGTCCCGTGTGCCAGACGCCGTCGAACGCCTTGTTCACGTTCAAGAAGACAACTACTGCATTCTCTTTACGGTTTGTGGCTGCTGAGGCTAAATGAACCACCCTCGCTATCTGCAGAGTGGTAGACTGACCCGAGCGGTGAATTCAAATTGTTCGGGGCGCGGTTTGAGGACCCCTCGATTTCGTTATCATTAGGTATTGACTGGAATACGTTACCTAAAATACACACATGTAACTGTACTGTCTCAAAAGTAGGCAACAGAGCGTCTTAACACTATGCCTTACTATGCACGAAGCTAAAAATATAATAATACATTTTTTTTAGTTTGTTTTTATTTAGAGAGTTTTTAAGTAAATAAAGCACAAAAATGTCAGTCCCATCGTTTCGTCCAAAAAAATTAAATTCTAAACAGTTCAGTTTCTTTTTTTATCAAAAGTCATATCGATGTTTAACGTTACTGTCAATGTCACATCTTGTGCCATCTGCCATGTGTTTGTGATTTCTGTGACTCCATTCGAATCCTGTTGCCAATATGTAATAAATTGTGAAATAATTAGTATATTTAAATGATTGATATCGTGACAAGTTTACTTTATCTTTTACTTTCAATTAAACGATGGTGCTTGCTCAACATTTTGAAGATTTAATTGAATTTCTTAATAAAACTGATAAATTTAATTTACCATCAAGTAAAGAAAATGCATTTAAAATAGAATATTCTAATGTCCACGTGAGTATTCATATTCCTTTAACATATTGAAGTAAGTTTAATAGCGTTTTTATTTTTCAAGCAAGCTATGTACTATTGTAAATATATAAATTTTAAATAATTTTACTTCGATAAAGACTTTTTATCTTTCTATTTTACTTTATAGGATGTAAAGTGCGAGAGTGCTTCTTATAATGGAAAAAAACCACAATTACCATTTGCTGCTAGTGAGATTTTCTTCGCCCTGTTACACAAATGGAGAAGATTAACTGCAATAGATGATAAATGTAAACCAGTGTATGAAATAACTTTTGATATTAAAGTAAGATATGTAAAACTTTCCTGTTAGAGAAATATTTTGCTAATGTTGTTTTCATATTTTTGTTAAATTAACTTTTGTTCTTATGATGAGCTTATAATCAGCTGTCACTTGAAAATTAACTTTTTTTTTGTTTATTAACTCATTAAGAGCAAATACCAGTGATCTTTATATTAGTTAATTAAAATTAATAATAAATATGTCTTGTTGTAACTTTGATATAATATGCATATGCATATGCATAGGCATACAAATACAAGCATGTATTTGTTAATACCATGCTAAGTGTCTGGCAATGGATAACACCATTTCTAATATTATTTCCAAATATATATAAAAAAAATTGAGCATTATAATGTAATGGAAGTTAAGTACTATTTTATGCACCCTATGCCTATTTACCTAATAACAACAAAAGTAACCACCAGCCAAATTTTGCATATTCCCTTATAGTATTTACCGATTCAGGTTTTATAACATAACAAAATTCTGGTTCCTTTCTGCTCCTGCTTTATTACCAGAGCACAGGAATGACAATAATTTATACTCCTAATAGGGATTGAACCCACAACTACCACCTTGACAGTTTGACACTGTTTATCTGCAACACAATGGCCTCTTAATATTGTTTAGGGTAAAAATATTAGATTTTCTTTTATTTCCAGGGTAGTGATTTCTGTTTTAAACCTGGTGACATAGTTGGCATTGTACCTCTCAATACAAAAACAGAAGTGAATTTTCTAATTGATCGCTTGGATTTAAAAGACACTGTAGATTTAAATTATACACTCATTTTAAATGGGTTCAAAGGAGCCAAGATTCCTTCACATGTTCCTGTTCAATCAACATTAAGATATGTGCTAAGTAATTGTGTTGATCTCAGGTGTATTGTTAAAAAGGTATTTAAATTTATATTATTATAATTTTATGTTAAAATCATTAGTTAAAAGTACTTCCTTTGAAAGATTTTAATTATATAAATATTTGTGCATATTTTTTTTTTTTTTTTTTCAGCTATTTCTTCTAGCACTTTCCAAATATACAAGAGATGAAAATGAAAAAAAGATTTTAGAATATTTATGCAGTAAGGAGGGCTCTAATGTCTACACATCACATATTTTAAATAAAAACATTTGTATATTGGATTTACTTAGTATATTAATATCATGTAAACCTCCTATTGAAGTTTTATTGGAACATTTACCTAGACTTTTGCCGAGACCATATTCTATTGTTAATAGACAAAATAATGATGATATATTAAAAATATGTTTTTCTGTCAAAGAAATTGGGCATAATCGAAAAGGATTAACTACTGGATGTCTAGAAAGCTTAATATTAGAAAGGAATATAGATGAAATGATGAATAATTTAAGTATAGACAAAGGATTTAATAAAATTCCTATGTATTTAAGGAAAAACATCAATGAATTTTATATGCCTGATAATTGTAAAAGTCCTCTAATACTTATTGGTCCTGGGACTGGAGTTTCACCTTTTATAGGATTTTTAGAAGAAAGGGAATACTTAAAGAAAAATAACTCAGGTTTGGAATTTGGACAAGTATGGTTATTTTATGGTTGTCGAGATCCTAACTTAGATTTTATCTATGAGAAGGAGTTAAGATATTTTGAATCAGAAAAGATTATTACACATCTAAAACTGGCTTATTCTAGATTTGACGATACTAATGTTCATTATGTACAGGTGACTATTACTTTATTGCTTAATAAACTTAGCAAAGTTTATATTGCTTTTAAAAATTTCGTGTAGTCGCACAGTGTCTGACTGTAAATGTGATGGTTGTGGGTTCGATTCCCATAATAATCCTATAAAGTATAATTTTTTGTGTTTTAGCACTAAGTTCTCCTATCCAACTATTCGCGGGATACAGCGTTTAGTTACAAAAATATTTCATTGACAAATAAAAAAAAGTAAGCAATGTTGAACAAATCTAACTAATAGGTAATAAATAGTTCTTAGAACACATATAAACTTTAACAAATATCTAATGTTTTTTTTTATTTTACTTTAGGATGCCATTGTTGAAAATGGCAAAGAAATTACAAATTTAATTATGCAAGGAGTTTATATTTATGTTTGTGGAGATGTTAAAGTAATGGCAACACAAGTGAAAGAAATTATTGTGCAATGTGTGGAACAATATGGCGAAATGACTAAAGAACAAGCAGAACTTATTTTATCAAATATGCAAAAAGAAAAAAGATATTTGAATGATATATGGAATTAATTACAATTAATGTCTATAGCCAATTGTAAATAAATCATTGAATACCTATTTATAATATATTTTTTAATAACTTCAAGCTGTCTTTTGCCTACAACAGAATTAGTGAGAGCACTGTTCTGCTCCCGCCACTATTGTCCATTTTCCGCTCGAATTCCAAACATCGCGTGTTGAGTGGCGGAACTCGACGCCTTAGCACGAAAATAATTCACTTCCCGAGTAGGATCGAACCTACAACTATCGCGTTTACAGTCCGACGCTGTTCTATTATTCGATTTAAATATTTAAAAATTAGTATATAGTAATTAAAATATGTAATTAAAACTCAAAAAATCATTTACAAAAATAATTTAATAGGCAAATCTCTAGTAATAAAATGTTCAAAAAGTGTCATTGGTGTATATAAACTTACGACTATGCAATCTAGCTTCAATACATTAACACAATTTTCGTTGTGCGGCAAATACGCTTTAAAACTAGCGATAATGGGGCCATCCACAAATGTCTTTCCACGTCAAAGGAGGAATCTTTCGTGACATCACATTTAAAAATATAATATCCAAGTATCAACACACGAGATTTGAAAATGCACCCTCGTAACGCCCTAACTAACTAAGAACAGGACAGTAGACAAAAATAATTTTCTATTATTTTGAATGGGTGTATAACACACGATTTAACGTGTCTGTGTTTGTTGTGGCATCGTAGCTCCCAAACGGATGAACCGATTTACTTGAGTTGTCACTCTGATTCAATAAAATATTTTCAGGCGTTTGATGAACATCAGTTCTCATAACATTTATAATTTCGAGAGTTTTTTAAAATTTTCTGATTGATGAATGTTTTTTAAAAACTCCCTAATGTAGAATTCCTAAATATATGACGTCAGACTAGATAGGGTAGTCCCACAAAATTGGCCAGCTGCGTCAAGGTCAGAGGAGGGGTCAAAAATCATGATAATCGCGTGACGTAATTTATGGATGGCCCCTAATAGAATTATAACTAATTCAAGCAGGCACTCTTGGCGGAGGACACTTAAATATCTCCTGTAGAGGTTGGTTTTTATGACTGACACTAAAGCAATTACAGAAATCAGACTCTTTTTATTGTCTGTAAATTATTAATTCTACAAGTAATTTTACACAATGCATAATTTTTTAAATATAATTAATCAAAGACATACAAAACTACTATCTAAAAAATTTAACAAATTATTCCAAATTGGAAAGCTCATTATAATAAATTTAAAACAATCATGATGACCCTGTGATTATTACGAAATTAAAAATGGAAAAATATTTATCTTCAAAAAGAAAATGTAAAATCTTTTCACTTTGCGATGTTTTATCGGAATTATTAAAAATATTTATTGTTATTTCGTAAATCTGATCCTGCTTAAGATTAATTTTATTAGAAGTATAGTATAAAAGTTTTAGTACTTTAGTGTGTACAATTTAATACACATACGCCGTTTCAGTGTGGTTATTATCGCTGTATGCAATGCTATTGGTATTATACACTAGTCACTAGAATTACTCATTACTTTATATTGAAATTAATAACAATTTTGAAATCAAATAAGAATACATCATTAGTTTGTGATTCATATTTCCACCTCCAATTCAATTCCGTCGAATTGTTACCACATAGGTAATAAAAACTTGGCCTTGTTTTCCAATTATGGCTTCCGCTTAAAATAAAATAATACAAAATAATACTAATATTAAAAGTATATCCTTTACAATACACAATACATTAAAATAAAAGCAAATTATATCAATTATTATAAACTAAACATGATGGCCGCGATTTCTTTGATATAAAAGCACAGTTTAAATTTGTAACGATTTTTTAAATCACATATTGCACGGGATTTAAAATATACAAAGGTATTAAGATTTAGGGCCTAAAATACACACATTTTCTAATCTGCAACATTTGTACAAAGCTGAATAAAGATTATAAAAAGTTTCTATCGAACATTGTAAAGTCGTAGCAAAGAATATGAGCATGTCATTACAGTCTTAATCATATCTTACAGTCTAAGCAATAGAGTAAAAAAATATGGAAATAAATATTTGGTCATTTCAAAAGTCGTCGAAAATAGGAATGTAGAAGGATAGAGAACGAGTGGAAAATCAAAAATATTTTGTTCTGTTAAAAACATTTCTAGAATATTATTTAATTTTGGAAGTATTTTTGTTAACTATAAAAATATTTTTGTTTCTTATAAATTAAAAATGCCACATAAGTTTTATAAACTACCTTAAATTAATGTCTATGTACAGTTTTTTGGTAAAGTCGTAAAAAAAAAACAAAACTGCACTTACCTTCTAGAATACATTCAAAGCGATACGCTGCCGTCGTATCTGTATAAATTCTTATCACTGTAAATGAATTGATGTGCTGCTATTTTTGAGGCGAATTATATTTTATATCTTATTACTTGATATCTAGGTCCACTTTTGCGTGCTCTGCGATATCCAACACAGACTCAACCTACGCTTTGGATGTAAATGCAATTATCTTGTGAATAAGATTAATTCAAATAGTCAGCCAGTTCTCAGTTTCAGTCAATTCTTTTTATAACCAACAAAAAAAAGAATTTATACAAATATCGTTAAGAAAGCCATATCTCTCTCTAGATCTTGACGCTAAATATTTATTAAGGTACGGCAGCGTAACAAATGTAGCTCATGTAATTTATTGGAAATATTTGGCCAGATTACCAACCCTTATATTTTTGTTAAAATTATTAATCTAATAAGATAAATTTAAAGCTTATACGACAAAGCTTAATAACCTTACACAATATGGCATTGAATTGTACGTACATACATGCCTATACGTGAGAGAAGTACGCGTGATGTATGCGATGATATATCTATATCAGAAGTAGATAATATAATATCTACAAACAAACGTTGATAAGGACGAATATGGTATGCGTATTGCCAAAATACCTAGAAATTTAATCCTAAATACCCCTTGTATTAATGATTAAATTGGAATTGTCCAAAAAAACCTAAGCTATTGCTTTTATTTTATTAATAACTGACAGATTGATACACAATGCAAGAATCGAGATCGACTAGAGACGTCCGCCATCTTCCTTCCTGTTTAACGGCAAGGTGAACGTAACTAGTAGATCGATGAAAGTCAATGTCTGTCTACGTGAAGTAAAATTTTTGTCCGATTGTAAATATTATATAATTTCGGTATACGTAAATTTGTTTTATTTTTATCCTGTTATATTGTGGAGGAGCAACAAACCTAACTAAACCAACCCATTTATTTGCCACTTTAACCGAAACATTTTTAGGAAAAGTATTTAAGCTAGCGTAAAAAGCATTTAATGTTTTTTTCGTTGACCTTTTATTGGCACAATTTTAGATTTTCGTTTCAAGTCATAAATAAAAAAAAGTTTGCATTACGGGTTCAATCAAAGTTCTTGTGTAGAATTTTATGCGCCGCTTTTATCAGTGGCGTTAAAGTTCTCAATTCCATTGCGCAGTTCAAGAAGGGGTGTTCCAATAGTTCTTCAGCCGTGGCTCTAAGGTCAGCATCGACTTGTAAACATTTGTCGAGGAAATCTTGAAATTCTGGAGACAATTTTTCCCATCTAGGCACTTTAGGTCGACCTACAGCCGCGATTAAATATAACGCCTTTAAAGGAGTTTCCTTCATATAAGGTGGTTCACCTTCGATCATTTCGATTGCCATAATTCCTAGGGACCACACGTCAACTTTCTTGCCGTATTGTTTTCTTGTTACGACTTCAGGCGCCATCCAATATGGCGTACCTACCATTGTTTGCCGTTTCTCATCCCCTACGATATTCGCGCAAAAGCCAAAGTCAGTTACTTTTACTGTTCCATCCATACCGAGAAGTACATTATCAGACTTGATATCTCTGTGTATAGTGCCTTTGGAGTGCAAAAAAGCGATTGCTTGTAGAGTTTCACGGCAAACTGCAGCAATTTGACCTTCCTTCATCACTACTTCTGTAACTACATCGGTTAGGGAACCTCCATCAAGCAATTCCATTGCAACCCAGAGGTGATCATAGCAAAGGAACGCGTCGAGGAAATTGACAAGGTTTTTGTGATTAAAACCTTTCAAAACATTTATTTCGTTCAGTATGAGATCCTTTTTGGTTTGTTTCGTTAGGTCAATGTCTTTTATAGCAACTCTAGAGTTGTCTGTGCTGTCTATAGCGATGAACACGACACCTGAAAATGGGAAAAAAATCGTGTTAAACAGAAGCAAGTCATTCGTCACTAAGTAAGAGATAAATGCTTTGGATCATATTTATAACCGCATTTTGTATAGTAATTAGATTGGGAAAAATAAAATATTTTTATATAACAGTTTCTTCGAAAGGGAATCAAACCAATACACTGCGCGCGGTCCGGCACTTCAATTACGCCACGATGGTGGCGTGTTAAACTTGATACCTTATAAGGCCTGACTGCCTTTAGGACAAGGTCTTCTTATCTGCACGTTATGTTACATAAACCATTATAATGAAATGTTGTATATTGTTAATATTCTTTATGGAAACTCATATATGGAAATTATGTAATATTACATGATAGCGTGATTTGAGGCCGTAGTGGCGCACAAGGATGTGACTGTAACGCGACGGTTGTGGGTTCGATCTCCACTCGAGGAAATGAAATATTTATCTAAATTAAATATAAATTTCTACGCTGTGGCTTCGAGGTAAAAGGCGGCGTTGACTTCCGCCACTCATCACGCAATGCCTCCAAAATTCGGCGGAAAGTGCGGAATGGAGTGTCTTAACACTAGGTTCCCTCTGCCTACCCTGGTGTGGGCGGGATTCAGCGTGAAGCTGGTTTGGTCAATATTGTTATATTTACATTCTCTGATCTATACTTTAGAATATTTCATTATATAAATTTACTATCAATCTAAGTCAGGTATCTATACTAATAATGGATAAAATTCATAATCAGAGGAAAAGATAAATGACAACACAACACAACACAATAATATATTCGCATCCTATGATTATTCAAAGGATAGGCTTTGCCAAAGGGCAAACAGATAATACTATTCTGGACAATAATATAGGCAAAAAAAGATTCTCTGCTCAATGCTCATAAATGCATTGCAGGTTAGGCAAATAGTGCCAAGACACTTCATTCTTCACTTTCAATCTAATTTGTGAAGTTGCAGAATACATTGGCGCACTTTATCTGTAGTAGAGCGGGGAAAAATGTCCTGCAAAGGAATCAAACCTGCATCCATTACATTTACAGTCAAATGTGTCACATTTTAAAAAATATTGTTTTCAAGTTCATATCTAAATATTATTCACCAATAATAAACCATAATCCATTAAATAAACATAACAATTATTACATGTTATTTACATACAGTTGTATGCCATACAAGTTTTTATTTTAAAGTCACAATAAGATTCAAATAATTTTTAATCACATATATTCAAGGCTAAAGATCATGATAATGTTTCATTGTCTGTTGTCTTCACACAACCTCCAAAAGACTTTGTGCATAAGATTTTTTACATAAATAGTAAAAAGCAAATTGCAAAAAATATTTTTTTTTAAATTTTCAGCATTGACCATTGTGATTATTTATTTTAATTTTTATCAATGTGGTGGTACTTTTAAATATTTTTAATTTTGCATAAAAAGGACAAATAGAACTTAGGCCCATATTTATAAGGCACTCTCAAGTCTGAGATCAATCTTGCCTTCAATGCCATTTTCATTCATAATTATATATCTATGAATGAAATGGGACTTAGTAAATGCCAAGACACAACAGTCTCCTGTACGTGCCCAAATTCCAGGCATTGCAAGTTGAGTGGATGAACTCAATATTGTTCTTGTCAGAATAAATAGATGAAATTAATTCGTACATCCAAGTGAGGAAGACAGACACCATCTCACTGTACCATGATGGCCTTAATTATTACTAAATAATTAAAATAATAGAAATTGCAGTATGTTGCTTTTTTTAAAATGTACTTTGTGTAGTAATGTGTGTAATTTTTCATTAAAAAGAAATCTTACCTGAAGCTCCAGCACCAAGCTGTTTGATCCTTTCAAAACGAACATATGGATCATCTTTATTACATATTCTTTTCAATTCTTCATAAATTTCTTCATCACTTAAAGTTGCATTCATAAGTTCTTTCTTCCTCAAAATAGGGCTCTCCTCTGGTTCAGTTCCTAGACCTGTCAAATCTTCGACTATTGCCGTCAAGTCCAACATGGCATCTTTCTTTTTAAGACTATTTTTAATAGGTGATACAGGCATAGTTTGTCTCTGAGTAAATGTATCTGTAGGAACAACATCTTCTTCACTACTCTGACCTAGTGAGATATCCGAATCTTGACTTTGGTGAGCATTTTTCTTTGCCAAGAACTTCTTCATCTCCAATTCCTCTTTTGAAATGGCTTCCTCTGTTACTATAGGTTTGCATGGTTCGTTTTCTGCCTGCTCTTTTTTCAAAACATGAAAATTGTGGAACGCAACAGCTTGTATAGCAGCATTTGGATTTTCCTGCTGTTCGGATGGTGATATTTGCGCATTCAGCTGTCGCAGCCATGACGAAGGTAATCCCTCTAGCATTCCTGTTTCGGAGTTTTTACTAACGTGTATATGTTGCTTAACATTTGTAGGCATACCAATCTCCGTTGCTCTTTCATCTTTATGATATTGCTTTTTTGAGAATAACTTCCCAAACACACCACGGCCTGAGCGTCCCGTCATTGTGACTTATTTACTTTTGTTCGCGTACTTAAGCCATAAAACTTCGAAAAAATAGTTTTTGAGATCACAGCACTACATTTCTTGAATCAGGCTTTCGTAAATTAAAACTAATTAAGTATTACCGAGATAGGAGTGGCTAATCACGGACGGACAAAACTGAAGACATCACATCAGATATTTTATCATCTGTCAAATATTTGGCAATTTACAGAACAAAAATACATAAACTTCATTGTACGCAGACACTTTAATATGGAAATAATAAATTACGTTTAAATATAATGTAAAAAATATTATAATCATAATTATTTTAAAATAGAATAAAATATAAAAATATATAATCTTAAAAAATATTTTAATAATGTTATTTTAATATTATTATAATAAATATCCCTAATTTATTCTACTTGGTATATAAAATACTAAGTTGAAACGGAACGTTGTTACATATGTTATGGTGGTAGAATTGATTCACTGATAAAATAGGTACTAAATACTAAATAGGAATTTTGGATGATTCATTCTTCAATGTAGAAAAGATACTCCGGGTTTGTTTCTTTGGTATTATAAGATAGGGGAGAATTTAGTATTGATAAGAGAGATTTCAATTTCTTATCTGCTCAAATATAAATACGTATAGAATCCTTGATGTTTAACATCTAATATTATCACATTTTACTTATATTAGTAAATTTAGTAAACGTGATAGATATTTTTATAAATAATGTTATTATCATACATATTATATATTTTAATTTTCCACTTGTGATAAAAAATCGAAACATGGATTTCCTTATTTCGATGAAACGTATTTTCTATAGCAATAATATATAATTATATTTACTTACTAAAAAGTAGTTTACGCACACAGCAGGGTAATCAGAGGGAATCTAGTTTTAAAACTCCATTCTCCACGTTCCGCCGAACTCTGGAACCATTGCGTGTTGAGTGTCGGAATTCAACACTATTTGCCATTGATAAAGTTCAGGTACCAAAAAATCTGTTATTATTTAACTAAAATGCAAAAAATAGTACCTAACTTTCGATAATTAGATATAAAGTTCTTTTTTGTTTATATTTTCTTGGCAATAATATTAGAAATGACGTTGTCCATTGCCAGACTTAGAATGGTTTTAACTTTAATAAACTACAAGCGCCTACGAATGTAATATACTAAAGTTACATTTAGTACTTAACTGACAAGAATTACTTCTAATAAGAACGTTATATAATTTTAATGAACTAGTGAAAATAAAAATATTTGCTCCTAATGAGTACCTAGTGTCTTAACACTAAATTCCCTCTGCCTACCCTGCTATATGCGGGATACAGCGTGAAGCTGATTTAGATTTTATTTATTCTACATTTTTTTTAAATATTAAAAGAATCTTTAAAGAGAATTTAGAGATCCATTTGGCAATTTGTCGTTGAAAGAAAATACAAGGCATTATGACACTGTATTATACAAACAAAACATATAAAAACTTTCTTAGAACGGAAGTGACAGCTTGTAAAAGGATATCAACTTAAATTTAAGATTGGAACGTATTCCGTCATACATAGATTTCACTTCGGTGTAAGAAAAATATTTGGAAAGAGTATACCAATGTCTGACTTGCTTGGATTTTTTCAAAATAAATTAAACATAGTACAGCATGGCTTCATAAAAATCGATTATTTTTATTATAAAAACCACACATTTATTTGTTTAGAGAGAAAATAAAATTGCCATTGCTAAAAAAATGAAACACTTTTTGTAAAATGGTGATAATAACAATAGGGTATCGTTTTAAAGTGAGCAAAATATTAGCAAAGAAATTTTAACTAAAAGGTTCTTGAACTATCTTGTACGGATAAGTATTTGGACAAAAGATGTCGAATGATTCGCCAGTTTCAATATCTTAGTTCTTTGCCAGATTGCCTGATCGTTATCATTCCCCATGACCTGTGAAAAATTTATTAAAATGTCTCTATATATGATTTCTTATATTCAGCAAATCATAGTTATTACGCATTTTTACGCACGTCCTGTCGTGGCGCAGGGGCGCATGTGACTGTAAACGCGGCTAGTGGTGGGTTCGATCCCCTTTCGAGGAAATTTAATATTATTTAAATTTATATTTTTATTTCTTCGCTCTGGTGTCGAGACAATGCCTTCAGAATTGAGTGAAAGTATCTTACTATTAGGTTCCCTCTGTCTGACAGAGCGTGAAGCTAAAAAAAAATATCTTTTTCTATAATTTATCGATATAACACGAAGTTGCATCTCTAAATATACCTATTCTAGTACTGAAACAGAACTACACAGGCGTGAAAGATTTTTGTATAGTAAACAATTCTTTCCAGCGTCCGCGTGCGCTATTTTTAGGTCAATGGCTTTATTCGCTCATCGACTAGCTAAAACTAATATTTCTGTAATTTTCGTTTTTTTTTTACTAACCATATTCAATATTTTCCATTATATTATTATTAATTTAAAGAATAAATAAAAATACAGTAAAAATTGATTATCTGACTCTCAATTATACGGATCCGCGATTATCCGGACATTCCGGTAAAAAGATATCTATAAATAGAGATTCTTTTGAAATAGTTTAGTTTTAATAGGCACAGTATAATATTATGTACAATAGAATTTTGATCCTACATTGGCTTATCGGGATATTCGTTTATCAGTATGCCTAACTACTTATTAGTCCGTTTAATAGAGTTTCTACTGTATTAACGTTTTCTTTTATATTTTATTTAAAATCGCGTGAGAAATACGATTTGTAAAACACTAATTTAGTCTTAAAGATACAAATATGAGAAAACACAATAATGTGAATTAAATTATTACGTTAGTCACGATTTTTTAAACAATGCTTTTTATAAACTATACTGTAATTTAATAATTCGCCTTTACCTATCTCATTACCTATTCTTTTCATCTAACTATAGTAGACCTAGAAACGACATTAACAACTTATAATTCTCACTGGAATTATTGACCAGACCTAATGTACGATAAAGTAATTAAATACTATGTAATGGTGAAAAATTAGGACATATAAAATATTTCATTATTGTATGACGTGAGTATATATTTAGTTGGGTACTGGGCGGTGATCCGCCCACTGAAACTCAGTCTCGACGTCCACTCCGCGCGGTCCGCCTGTTTCCCGCCAAACATTTTAATATTTATTTATATATTATTTATAGTTTTAACGCGTGTGAATTGTTTACAAAACGACATTTTATGTTCGGGAAACAGTATAACGAAATTATATTTGTGTTTTGAAAGCATAAGTGACGTTGTTATACGATTTGTAGAGGATTTACAAAGGATTCTTCTTAGCAAGGTTACTATTTATCTCAATAATATAGCATGTTGCGATTTCTTAAAGTGTTGATAAGATAATTTTATTTTTTACTTTCATATGTTAATAATACAAATATTTTAAAGAGAGTCGATATGTAAATTTCTTATAAAATCAGCTGTACTTGGACTGAAACGGATATCTTTTTTATGTCACATTCCCTTGGAATTTGTAATTTAACCCTTATTGTTTTTAAACTGACAAAATTTTAAATGAATCTGTAAACTTAATAAATTTTATCATTTAACTGTATCTCTTAATCGCCATGATAAATATTTTTCGTGCAAAACGTGAAAGTGAATATAAACGTAATAAGGCGAGTTTAATGAACGCACAAAGATAAAAATTTCGAAATTTATTTCAGCCACTTACAACTGCTGCCAACACAACAAATCTAACTTTGTTTACACAAGTGGCGTTGTCAAAATTGAATTTAGAACACATTTTAAATTTTATCGTTAGACGCATTCTTGCAAGTAGTTACTACAAAGAGACATTCATTAATCAATTTGTTGAAATAGAAGTTTTATCGACCAGATTATAGTTCTAAGTATTATTGAGACATCAAATATATTATACATCTATTTCAAGCCACCTTAAGAAAGGTCTACCGGTGTCTGGTAGGTACATTATAGAATATCTAATAACAATATAAAAATATATAAAACAATTTCAGATCTAATATAACTAAAAATTTAAATGAAAGGAAATATCTCCTTTTCTTTCACGAAGAAAATAGGGGCAAAAACTTCGTGTTGGTACTTTGTGATAAGTACTTTAAGCATTATTTTTTTTGTTTTTCATTCCCGTTAGAGTTAGACTTAACACACATTGTATTCCGTATTTACATAATTTAAATATAAAAATACAGTAGTCCGTAAGGCCATATTAGAAAAGTAATCAGTAAAAATATTCTTTGTTAATTATTTAAATGAACAAGTAGATTTTTTGTGGATGCTACATAAGATGCGTACCTACTGTCTATTATTAAAAATGTTTAATGTTGCTTTTGATGTAATAAAAAAAACTAATTACTAAAAATAACTGTAATAGCTATTCCCATCCCAAAATTGTAAAAAGTTTATAGTTTTAGTGGAGTTTTTATCACATTATAAAAAACATTTAGTTCGCAAACAATTATAAATTAAAGTATATTATAACGCGATTGTTGTACCTAAGTTTCAATCCCATTCAAAATAAAACTCTTTCATTTGTCTTCTTTGGTAATACCAAATATATAGCGTCCGTCATGCAATATGCAATGTTTTGAATTCAGGTGAAAAACAGATATTTTTGATATTGACATATTTAGCTCACTTTATATGTCTTTTCCAATAAAAAAAATGAAATTCTTTTTAACCCGATTTGAGTACTCACATCTTTGTTTTAAATAATATTTTTTCGGTTGTGATATGATAGGTTTATAAGTGATAAAAATATATTTAGCTAAATACTTATCGTCTACCACCTACTAGTATACTACTATTGGTACACATCAAACTGAGTATATTGACGTCATTAAGTGTTATGAAACGTAAAGAAATAAAATATAATAAGCAATGTGATATCATTTACAGATATAATAGGGTACAAATAGTATCTATAACATAATATTACAAATTTTACGTAACAATATGAAATGTGTATGTAAGAATTGAAGAAATTAATACAACGCTTATAATCACCAGAATAGACGGAAGTTGACAACAGAATGTCTTAACACTAGCTTTTCTTTGCGTTCTCTTTAAAAAAGTAAGCATAAGTGATATTATTATGTGATGTTAAAAAAAACAATTAATCATTAAATATTCTAACAGCCATATTATAGAACAAATCAAATAAAGTATAAGATTTACAACTTCATTGTCTACGTGAGGGGAGTTAGTTTGCGTGACGGTATCGAACCGAGCCCATAAGACCCCCAATTATTTAGTTCGAGACTGTATTACTCTAAACCGTATTATTTCATTATTTAAAAAGTACAATTGCTTGTGATTTTTTTTACCTTTATTGAAATGTTATAGTTGTGCTCTATGCTATACTTTGCAAAAACGTATGGTATGATATTTTTCTTTAATTTTTTTAGTCACGTTCAAGAGTTAATTCGCAATCGCATACATTCAATAACTATCTGATATTAGAAAAAAGGATTCGATGATTTATAATCGAAATTATTCAAAAATCGTTAACCCTTTAACGACAAAATACCTATATGTTTTCATAGTACGGAACTGTAACATTATAAAATACTCGTTCAATGAGTGCTATTTCGTTAGACGATGAAGAAAGCTCGTTTTCTTGAAAGTTGATCGCGTCAGCTTGGCGCGCTGCCATTAGATATTCAGGAATGAGACCAATATGAAGGTCAGGTATTTTAGATTTGACGTATTAGATTTAAGTTGACGCTTTGCATTTGTTTATTGTATAATAACAATATTATAATAAAAAATAATAATAATATATTCATTATAGTATGTATCTCACTTTTTGTGGAGATGGAGAGTGTTCTGAGGAACTGTTAGACCTGCCGCCGACTTTTTTTATCCGCACAGTTCGTCACAGACTCAAATATCATCCACACCATCTGGATACGTGGCACTCTATAACTGTGGGGTAGGAACCTCTCCATGAGTCACGCAACTGTGGAATGGCCTACCTGCGGCAGTGTTTCCAGGTCTATATAGGTACTATATACATAGTTTATTAAGGCTATTAAAAGAAATTAAAAATCTTAAAAGTAGAATTTTTTTATAATTTTAGTCTGATAATTTTCTTCAACATAAGTGTATTGACCTAAACCTTAAATAAGAGTAAGGCGAACGTCCTAAATAATTTTGTTTTGTTTACGTTTGTTTTTCATCGGTTGCCTATAGCAGTTAACACTCGCACGATCTTTAGGGTTGCTATAATCGATATGTAAATAAATATTACATTACGCTCGACGAGTCGTGGTCGCCGTGAAGTAAGGGTTTCTGAAATTTTGCCCATTTTGCACTCGGGAATAAAATAGTCAAAAGTAAGAAATCCTAAAATTAAATCCGTGTAGCCATTTACAACTGAATGCAGAGCTACCATAACTCGTCAACCGTACTGTACATATCTATATAGTCCGATGTAGTCACCTAGGTCAAAAGCATTTAACTTTCATTAAATTATAAAGCTCAATTTTTATTTTTATTTTTAGGGAGTAATACTAGAACTTTATCCATTGCCAGACACTTAGTATAGTATGGTTAAAACTCCCTACCAGACAACCCTATATATTAAGGGAAGTTTGCCAGAATCTAATATTGAAAACCGCATTTAGATTGTGTAAGCCGATTCTGAGGTTACCGTGATCGCTAATCTCGAAACTCACAGACAAAAAGACAACATTTTTAAGTCATTGTCATTAAGTTTTGGGTTCTTTGTTCTATTTTATTACATTAATAAAAAATAAAAAAAACCCTGAATAACATTTTTTTAAATATATTATATTCCACGTACAGACAGGGATCTGTTAAGATATTATTTCAACTTTATAATTATATTTTTATTTTTAATTATAAAGTATAGAAATAGATATTTAGATGTTAATTGTTACAGCATAACAAAGATAGTTAGCTGTAAACTCAAAAATTAAAACATTTCGTTCCCCACTTTATGGAAAGACAGAGTGAAAAAGTTTTCCAAAATTTCCGGAAAATATAAACTTGATATGAACATAACGCTAGCGCGATCTAACTTCATTCAATGCCATCTATATTCCGATCCGCAAAGCTAAACGATAAGCAAATATAATTGTAATTTCGTGTTCTAATAATGTGGTAGTTTTTAAAGAAAATATCTTTTGACAACTAAAGTGTCAACCAATTCAATAAAACAGTTATTTTATAGCATTTAATTCCAACAAAATACTTTATACTGACATAACTTTTTTATCTATAAACCGATTGAAATAAAACAAACACTAAACATTAAGGGAAATAAATTATTACAATAGTGAAAACTATATTTAATTCGGTTAACACATTCATGAGTTTAGCGTACACTTCTGCACAGACAAACACAAAAACATACAAAACTTCACGCTGTATCCCGCACACAGCAAGGCAGGCAGAAGGAATCTAGTGTTAAGGCACTCCGTTCCCCACTTTCTGCCGAATTCTGGGGGCATTGCGTGTTGAGTGGTAAAACAAAAGTTCATGTTATTATATCTTACTAATATAATAAATGTGGAATGTTGTGAGGATAAATGTTTTTAAACTTTGCTGTTACAAAGTAGTAATAATTTACAAAGTAAAAATAAATTAGATTGACACAACGATATGACAAAGATGAATAATCAGGAGATGGCAGCAGGCTGGCAGCTTAATAAGTTGTCTGGCGTCAGCGATGATGAGAAAAAAGAAAACCAAATATATACGCTATTTTTGTAATACCTTTGTTCGAGACAATTTATGAACAGAAGTGAAATTATTATTATATGTATCTACGTATTTGTTCTTTTTAGGTTCTGGCTGTATTACGCACATTGCAGAGTAGGCAGAGAAAACTTGGAATCTAGTGTTAAGACAATCTTAACCATTTTACCATTAAGACACTTCCGCTTCCCACTTTCTCACGAATTATATACCTAATTTATTATTTCCCGACAAATACGAGTAGGTAACGTGTTTGGAAAAGTAAAGTTACTCTATGTTGAAAACTTAAAGTGATATGCCACTTCGTTGAGGATAAAATGAGAGGAATTGAAGTATTAAGAGTAAAATTAAACATAGACGCGAATTATTGATACATAGCACGGAAAATGTTCTTTTAACGTCTTTTTATAGCGATTATCTTATGAAGGAATCATCGCCAAACTTAATAATAATTTCGTACGCCGCCCTGCATATAAGTATAACATCATGATTCACATGGCAGTCATGGATATTTCGGGATTAAAATATATGTATGAATTCTAATATTTATCGTAGATTATTTTTTTATATGTAACTTTTATTTATTTACAGTTTACCTTTTAAGAATGTGTCTGAAATATCGATAATTGCAAATATTTTTTCTGGTCATTAAAAATAAAGGCCGTAATTCAATGGAAATTGATTTTTGAATATTTGCCAAACTAATACACAAAATATTAAGATCTAAACAATAAGTGCAAAGTAACCAAATAATATAAATAAATACTAAACCTGATCTGCGTGTCTTAAATAAAATCAAATCTATTCTAATCCGTTTTTTTACCTAATTAGTAATGTCGATACATTCCTTTTAATTCTTATCTCCGTCATGGATATATTGGCAGCTATTACACCAGCAATTAACAGTTGATTATTCTAAAAATATAAGCAACGAATGTTTTAATGCATGATTTAATGTTGAAACTCACGATCTTGAAAAATGTATAGATCAACTATTTAATAAATAGGGTATATCAGTTAATTGTAATTGTGAAATACTGTGAAATTTATATTCATATCACTTTTACTTTCATTTTTTTTATGTAACAATAGACTAAAAAATATAATGACAAATTTCTTTCGTCACCTATGACTGAATCCCAATGTATAATATATGCAGTTAAATTTTTAATT
The DNA here is from genome assembly GCF_056956725.1 of Heliconius melpomene rosina. NCBI lineage: Eukaryota > Metazoa > Arthropoda > Insecta > Lepidoptera > Nymphalidae > Heliconius > Heliconius melpomene. The sequence goes on along the minus strand of NC_140406.1, from coordinate 8,946,957 downwards.
GTATTTTTTTAGTTTCACGCTGTATTCATTCCGTTCCTCGTTGTCATCCGAATTCTGTAGTGTTGAGTGGCAGGCCTCAACGCCGCACTTTGCCTCGTTACCAGAGAGAGGATATAAAATCTCTTATACTAAATATTTCATTTCCTCGAGTGGCATTTCCTCTACTAATTGTAATTGATTTTATTTATATTTATATGATATTATCATTGTCATTAAGTCGGCTGAAATTTAGGTTTCTTGGAAACTGTTTGGGAAGTACTAAATAGGTACTAAAGAAAACGGAATTTTACATTTTATAGAGCACGTAAATGAAGTTAAGCTAACTCATAGAATATAATAGAAAATGTATATTTGAAAATGTATAATTTTCAAATATACATTTTCAAAATTAAGATTTTAATATGAGTAAATATCTAACATGTTAATAACGAACATTTACTTTCATACATATGTATGTATATATGTATACTAGCGACCCCCTTGCGGCTTCGCCCGCTTTTACTACTGGATTATTCATATAATGTATGTTTGCAAAGCACTTAAGATAATGTGAAAATTAATTAAACCCTAATGCAACCCGCATTTTCGTAGTTCCAATAAGGATTTTCCAATTGTTTTACTCGGCAAGGATTTTTTAGTAGGTACCGTAATTTTAAATCTGTGCTACTAATCTTTTCAAGTACTTATTAAAATATATTTAAATGACTATTTTTAGATAGTTAAATGACTATTTTTAAACGGACAAAATTATAAACAAAAGCCTTCCTACTAATAACAACTACAAAAAATATGAAACCAAATATATCGCGCTGAAATAATACATTCAACTCCAATTATCCAATACGTGCAAACGCATCTAAATCTTCGTTGCTATGCCTCTATAGCGGGCGGGTTTTTTTTTTCGAGCTTGTGGTTAATGCTAAAGAGGGTCCCTGATGAAAAGCAAGTACTACGTGGCTGCCTGTGAGGAAAATTAAATAGAATGCATTGGCCGGGAATCGAACCCGGGCCGCCCGCGTGGCAGGCGAGCATTCTACCACTGAACCACGATGACTGCTCATGACGCGCTTGTATAAGCAAAACGTCGCGGGGCGCGTTTCGCAGCAAGGATGTTTTGATATTGTAACAACTTCTAAAGTATTATTAAAATGAAAAAAACAGTAAAAGACAGTTTTGATCTACATTAAATGGCCAACGTAACTAATATACTTATTAATATGCTGAGAGTAAGGGATAAGTAAAACTTGAGTCGGCACAGCTGATGAGTCAACGGCGTGATGTGTCAACAATTAAATGCGTTTTTCTCTAAAACTATTCGCAATTTCGAAATAGTGTAAAAAGCAAATTTTATCTTCGTTTAACGTAGAAAATTAATAAAGTATTTTAAAGGATAAGGATTAATACCATTATGGAAAAATATCCCTCACAATAAAAAATATATTGAAATTACTATTTTTAGACAGAAATATGATCACTATACGTTATCCTTAAAAGATAAAAATACGCCATCGCGGACTTTTTTGTAGATCTTATTAAAAGGAACAATACTCCAGTACATTATTTTCATGTAGTACTTACCATTAAAGCAGCGCATGCGCGAAAGTGTCTCAATGGGTAGGACTTTAGACACATTTATCGTATTTATGTTAATTTACATAAGAATGTACAAATAATAAACTATATATAAACCTTCCCTGAGAAGTACTCGACCTAATGGTGAAAACTGCATAAAAATCCGTTGGGTGGTTTAGAAGAAGAAGAGTTAGAAAGTTCAGACAGACACGAAAAGCGACTTTGTTTTATAAGATATAGGAGGATACGTAATCAGAACCGATAAGCTGTTATTATCTTGGCCACGGTACATTGGATGCAAGTCGCCATTGTACCGGCATGATTCAGGTCGGATTCAATTCCACTAATTGGCACAATTGCGCGCGTCCTTTGCCCCTGTATGAAAGCGAGACTAATTCATTCGTATACCTTAGTCCGTAATAGGACTAGGACTATTTATGTATTATATATGACTGGGATTTGCGTAGGTTAGTCTAAAATTTCAATTAAGTTATGCGAATCTCAATCATTAAAATATGGGATTTTTATACTTTAATTGAATTTAAGTAAAAAAAACAGTATATAAACTGACAATATTTATTGGAAATATCAAAATATACACGACCGTCAACAATCCATTAGGGAACTGTACTCGTAATTGTGGGGTGCGGGAAACTCCGGAAGGGTGCGTATGTTTATTTAGTTAAAAGTTAAATATTATTGGAGAAAGTATGATTATATTAATATTTTAATAAATAAATATTTGTCTTCTATTAGAAACTTCAATTTTCACCATAAAAAGAGATCTTTGACAATTTCCATAGCGTGCACAGCATCGATAGGTAAAGGAGCATTAAAAAAACATCAATCGGCAGGACGAGATGTAAGGATCGAAACATCTTCATCTTTTTTTTAGTTTTTCATCATCTTCTTCATCTATCTTTTGGTTTTTGATTAGCCATATTAATTGCTTTACCGCTGTGAGGAGTTAGTTAACATTTGAATAAATTTTAAGAATGTCATATTTACCAAATAAATATATAAAATGCCGGCGTTGACGTTACTCTCGGAATACATAATACCTATATAGATAAAGATAAAATTAAAGTGATAATATGTGCTTCAGAGTACTGTAGAAATTATATTCTACAGTTTAATGACTATTTAGCAGGCAAGCAAAGCTATTTAGATGCAAGAGAGTAAATAAAACTAAAGCTTACATTAAAACTTACAGAAATTTTATTAAAATTTCAGATTCCACAACGAAAAATCGATAACATCACAAGGCGAAAGACCGCGGGCGATCGAGACATCCCGAATTATACGAGTCGGTGACGTGATGACGTCCACTGACACTTCGACCTCCAGCCAACTATCCGCCGCCGCCATGGAAGATCACAAGCGAACAGTCGACGAAGCTTTCTTGAACAAATTGAAAGGCCTCGTCGAACGATTAAGACTTGAAAATGCTAACTTGAAGAAATCGCTCGACATCGAGCGGGGCGAAGTCAGAGCGCTCAAAGCCCGACACGAAAGCACAATTAGAAATCTAAAGACTGAATGCAAAAAGAAAGAGGATTTATTAGAAAAACAATTGCGATCTGTGACAAAACCAGAGAAAATTGAAGAACCACCAAGTAATTACAAAATGGTGGAACTCAAAAAGTTGACGACAGAAATTCAGTTTTTAAAAGCTGCTAATAAGGGTCTTCAAGAGAAACTCAAGGTATAGATCGATAAATTACGTAGTTTTAAGTAATTACTTAACTAATACATCTTTTTAAATAAAAAAAATCTCGAGCAATATTTTAAGCAGGGAGAAACAAAAAAATATTTTGACATTATATAACAGGTATTTTATTCACAAAATTTGTAATTACTTCAATTATAAATACTGTAGTACTTATGAAAAGCCCGAAACTCCATACTATTATGACTTCTCGTACATTTTTCATATTCAACGGTTTCTTTTCCTTATTGTTTTCGGAGTAGGACACTTTATTTTTTGTTTGTAAAAGCGTATATTCATCAGATACACTCCAATGACGAAGAATTCCACCTTGATTAAGATGATTTAGCAAATAGTTAAGTCTTGGTAAATATGGGCTTCCATAGCGGAGGCCGTAAACCACTGAACAGGGTACAGGACAATCCCCAGCTGTGTGATAAAGCGGTCTCCCATTCCTCATATTAGACGGCTTGCGACTTATATACTGAGCATCAGATTTCTTTAGTAATACTGCGTACTGGTACTGTCTTTCTTCTATTACCTGTTTAATCTTCTGGTCGTTGATAGCTTCGGTTCTTTCCATAATTTGGTCGAGATGTTCTGGGTTTATACTTCTTTTGAATATTCTCATATGGCGGTTGTGTACTCCTAAAGTTAAATTGTTCGCTAATATTTCGTCTAGTGTATTTATATCTTCTTTATATCTTGGATATGCTATGGCTGATGTTATGATTCCCTGAAATATAAAATAATGCATATATTTTCTGCATTACAAGATATAGATAGATTCTGTCCCATATTATAAAGAGAAATAAAGAAAAATATATTATGATATAAAAAAGTAGAAAAAAACATATTACAAGTTTGTTTAGATAATAAAAACTTACATCAATAGCACAGTCTACAATTAAAGAATATATCATAATCAATAGTGCAACAGCTCTAAAGAGTGGCCCAGGGTACTTTATGTCTACCGTCTGTCTTATAAAACACTTTATTAGGTCTAAAACTGTTTCGGATTGCGATCGTCTGTCTTTGATTTTCCATATTCTCGTTTCTACTTTTCGAATTAGAAGGCTCACTCCAATTAAAGCTATTACTATAAAAATAAATGCGAATAACATATCAATTGAAATTAATCTTATGGTAGTCATGAAAGTGGATTGGCTCATTGATTTTTTTATAAGGAAACATAGTTCATCTTGGACAAGAGGATACGTTGTATCGATATAGCCGTAGTACGAGTTTTTTAATATTCGGGAATTTAATTCCATGTCAGTATAACCATCCAGTAAATCCGCTGTAACCCCAGTTGCTGTGCCATTAGGCAACATGTCTCCTACGGTGTTTCCGTCTCTCGGTGCCAAGGGCTTACATGTAGCATTTAATATACTAATTACAGTTGATGCTAGTTTTGAATTGCAGTAAACGGGTCCAGTTTCATCGGAAATAAATATTTTTCTAAATACGCTCAACCGTATCTCATGTCCGTTCAGATCTTCGTGTTGTTTAGCTAGTATATGAGCTATATCACGTACTTCTGTTACATCTTTAATTTTACTGTAAAATGGGTTGTATAAGTACATTCTCAATTTATCTGTCCATACCATTATTATTGAATTCGTTATACTTCTACTCCATAATAATTGAAAATGGTTAAACATGTCATAGTTAAAGTAGCTGTTAATTTCGACTGGTGTGTTTACCACGAAAATTATTGACGACCTAGGCTTGAAAACTCCAGTTCTGATTAATGCTTGTAACGCATATTCACTGCTTTCTATCGTCAAACTCTTAGAAGTCACTAGGTACGCTGTGTTTCCGTGTGTATCCAGTTTAGGTTTCACTTCAGTAGCGTTTGGATCTTGGCAACCGTTCAAGAGCATGACGGGATATCCATGGCCGTAGTTCTCAGTGTATTTTAAGATCCTGTTTTCAAAATAAGTGAACTCACAGAAAGTGATCGTGAAAAACCATTGCTCGAATGCGTTAAATATTTTATTTACAACTTGGAAAGCGAAATCGGCTCTTAAATACGTTTCGTTATGGTAGGTAAAAATTTCTGTATACAGAGGGCTTGATTCGTTCAAACATAAACAAAGTTTAAAAACGCTTAGAGCTAAAATTACTTTAAACATTTCGAGCCACGTGTAGCTGGCTATTAGGGCTTAAGGTATACTGCAGAGTTAAAGGTCATTGGAGTATGAACGGCATCATTAGTGGTGTATCACCGGCGATATGTAGTGCTTACAAACCGTCAATTATCGTGCAAGGGAAATATTAGCATTGCTTAATTGCGTCAATAACATTCTATAATAAACAGTGAAGCGACACTCGATTCGACTATTACGTGCCGTAAAAAATGGTAGCAAGACATGATTATGATGAATGGGTCAATTATTTTTTTTAAATTACCAGAAAATTATATCTTCTTATAATCTTCATATCTTTGATCTATCTTTTATACAGGTTATGGAAGAATGTAGATTTAAGGCAAATAAAAACATATGTACAGAAATAACATCTGTCGTAGTACTAGTATCTACCAGTTGATACTAACTAAATTTATAACATTTTATATATTTATTTATTTTTATTTTATTTTAAAAACATGGTGTATCCTGCATGTATCAGGGTAGGCAGAGGGAGCGTAGAGTTAAGACACTTCCTCACTGCTTTCCGCCGAGGCATTGTATGTTGAGTAGCGGAACTCAACGCCCCGACACCAGAGCTATAATGAAAATATTAAATATTTTATTTCCTCGAGTGGGAATAGAACCCACATCCTGTTGCGTACAATCACACACTTGTGCCGCTGCGCTACGACTGGCCTCTAAAATTTTATTGATTATAATTACGATAGTACCATTTAAGTATCGTAAGCCATATAAAATTTATGAACCTAGAAATTGTCACCACTGTAGTGGATATTAGAATATAAGACAGTATATTTTAATATCAATAAATAAATAAATAATTAATTTATTTATTATAAAAAATAATTATATTAATAATTATAAATTATATTAATAATTATATTATATAATAATTAATTTATTATAAAAAAATCCTTATATTCAATAAACATTTATACATATGAAATAACTATTATATAATTAAACTAATAAGATAATAACGATTGCAGGTAGCGCAGGCGGCGGAGTGCGCCCGCGCGGCCGAGCTTCGCGCGCAGGTGGCGAAGCACAACGCGCTAGAGCACGCCGCGCGGAGGGATGCGCGCGCGCAGTGCCATAAATTGGTATTTATTTTCTAAATTTATGTCAAAATGTTATTTAATATGAAGGATAGAGAAATATTTTTGGAAAACGTATTAAACAATAAAATAACGGGACTTTAACCCTCCTTTCTGTTCTTTTTTTGCTCTTTAATTTTTGCATTTAGAAGAATTGGTAGATTCTTATAATTATAGATGGTAGATTCTTATAATCTTTGGAATTAATAATCCTATCGCTTATTTTTTTTAATAAAATGATAAGTCTAAAGCGCCTCCAGTCCGTCCACCGTCTGTATCCTCACAAGCAGCCACATAGTGCTTGCAAATTTTTCAGGGAGAGAGTACTCTCTTCCCTTTCCACCCCGTGTCTCTGTAGCCAGTTGCATTAACAGCATTAACCTCAAGTTCGAAAAAAAAATCTAAAGCGCCTGATGTAATTTTACTGCAACATCACATAAAAGAGCGATTGTACATTTAATTTTTGTTTCTCATATTAAGTATCACTATTTCATGTAATAAATTAAATTTAAATATAATTCAAGTGTAATTTGGAATTATTTTAAAAATATATAAACACTATTATAAACACATAAATCTACAAAAGACCCTGCCGTGTTTCAGAATTTGTTACAGTATCAAATTCCTTTAACGTTGCTTAAGTTTCTTGGAGTAAAGAATTGTTATGTACATACATTTACATAAAAATATTGATTTAATAGATATGGATAGTGGAAACCATTTTTAAGTAACCATTTTTTATAAGCAACCATCTTCTTAACATAAAAAATTACAAGAAATCTTTTTAATTAATACTATTTTTTTAGCTGGAGGAAATAAAATCGAAGGAGCGGGTGATTATACAGCTCAAGAGGGAGGCGGCGCGAGCGGCGTCGAATGAACAGGTTAGTTTTATATTTATATTACTTATTAAAGATATTTCTTATTAGCGCGAAAATTACGAAACTAAACTATGCTTTTCTATTTTTTGTTTTTTTTTATTTTTCTCTGACATAGTTTTACCAATTTCAATTTCTGACACTGTAGAAGTGCTGGCAGATACGAACTAGCGCCAGCAACAAAAAAAAAAAGAAAAAAATGTGTTTCATTTTATACCTTCTTGATTATTTTAAATAAGAGCTACCTACTGAAACATTAATAGAAACAATCATTAGCTGGTTATCATTGGTTCGATGTCATGATGATGTTCGATGTATTCGATGTTTGTCGTTATGAAAATACATCGATATTCGATCGATGAGGCCGTCGTGGTGCAGGGTGCAAGGGTGTGACTGTAACGCGATGGCTGTGGGTTCGATCCCCACTCGAGGAAGTGAAATGTTTATTTACGTTTATATAGCAAAGCGCGGCGTTGAGTTCTGCCACTTAACACGCAAAGGCTCCAGAATTCGGCAGAAAGCGGGTAACAGAGTGTCTTAACATTAGGTTCCCTCTGCTTACCCTGCTGTGTGCGGGATACAGCGTGAAGCTGATCGATACATCGTTTGTTACAGATGAATTCGATGCATCTTATTATAAATATCGAGTGAATTCGATGCATTGATTTTGATTGATTAAAATATTAAATATTTAATTCTTTTGATTGGGATCGAACCCACAACCATCGCGTTTACAGTTTAAAATGACCTGCACTGATAATGATTATGACTGTACTGTAAAAATGTAATTATAAAAAATATTTATCTAATATAATTATATATGTATGTACATATTATTAAAACTTAAAAAGCTTACTAAGTAATAAATTGATGTCAAAGTACACGTTAAATGTAATTCATATTCTATTCAACACCATATATATTTCCACAAACGAGCCGAACCTGTTACGAGTTCTTAGAAGTACTAATGTTCGTAGGTAAACGTTGATTCAGGCTTGCATACTGATATTGAAGCTTACGTGTAGTGTGTTAACTTTATTCTATTGTATTTGGTTTTTTAAGCAACATATTTACAATAACTTTAAGTAATTAAATTGCGTTATTTATTGTAAATAAAATGTTATAATAAATAAGTTAAACTTTATAAACAAAAGGGTGTCATAAAATTTTTATCTTTTAAATAAAATAAAATATGCTAAACGCGTAAAAATGTTTGTAAATTATAGAGAACACTGGGTTTTATAAAATGTATTTTAGAAAACCCAATATAAATATACTATATAATACTATATTATATAATTATATCTACTATTAATCTAATTAAAATAGTTTATTAAATACCTTAATAGTATTAAATAAAATCTCTTACCATCGCGTCGTCTAATGTAAATATAGTTCAGAAAGTCGAAATAATAAGTGAGACAGGTAATTTTAAATCGTGGGAGGGCTACATATATTCTCTAGTGGGTAATATATATGAAAATTAAATGGATAACAAATAACAAAATTGACTATTATTGCTATAAATTATTAGTTTTAGTAAAGAAGCAACAAGCCTCTGCTAACAAGTAAAAAAGAAATAAGCTGTTTGTCATATAACACAACACGAGCTTACATTCCATACGCCGGCACAATATGAAATACAACACCGTAACAGAACTCCGCAGGGCTTCCCATTCAGGGAAATCTTTACAAAGCCTTAAATATGATTATATGTTTTCTTAACGGTTTCTTTAATACAAATTTTATAGCCCTTTATTTTGATATCAAATGTCAACTGCATTATAAAAATTGTATGATGGTTGGTTGGTTTTGTCCGATTTTAGCGATTAATTTATAAGAGAAATAGAATTGATTCAATTTATATTATAACTAGCGACCCTCTTGCGGCTTCGCCCGCTTTAACTACTGGATTATTCATGTAATGTATGTTTGCAAAGCACTAAAGATAATGTGAAAATTAATTAAACCCTAATGCAACCCGCATTTTCATAGTTTCATATGAAAAGCAAGTACTACGTGGCTGCCTGTGAGGAAAATTAAATAGAATGCATCGGCCGGGAATCGAATCCGGGCCGCCCGCGTGGCTGGCGGGCATTCTACCACTGAACCACCGATGCGTGTAAGCCAGGCGGGCGCGGCGGACGCATGGCGAGTGGCGAGCCGTTTCGCAGCAAGGATTTTTTGATATTATAACAACTTCTAAAGTACTTATTAAAATGAAAAACGGTAAAAGACAGTTTTGATCTACATTAAATGGCCAACGTAACTAATGTACTTATTTATATACTGAGAGTAAGGCATAAGTGAAACTTGAGTAACATACAGCTGATGTGTCAATGGCGGGATGTGTCAACAATTAAATGCGTTTTTCTGTAAAACTATTTGTAATTTCGAAATATTGTAAAAAGCTAATTTTATCTTCGTTTAACGTAGAAAATTAATAAAGTATTTTAAAGGATAAGGATTAATACCATTATGGAAAAATATCCCTCACAATAAAAAATATATTGAAATTATTATTTTTAGACAGAAAAATGATCACTACACGTTATTCTTAAAAGATACGAATATGCTCTCGCGGACTTTTTTGTAGATCTTATTAAGAGGAACAATACTCCAGTACATTTTTTTCATGTAGTACTTACCATTAGAGCAGCGCATGCGCGAAAGTGTCTCAACGGGTAGGACTTTATACACATTTATCGTATTTATGTTAATTTACATAAGAATGTACAAATAATAAACTATATATAAACCTTCTACGAAAAACACTCGACTTAATGGTGAAGATCGCATCAAAATCCGTTGGGTGGTTTAGAAGAAGAAGAGTTAGAAACAACAGACAGACACGAAAAGCGACTTTGTTTTATAAGATATAGGATGGGATGGGATAATAAGCATTTATTTAAGATCTTGAATGACTTCAAACAGTGATAGAGCTAGGATGTATAACGTAAATTCGTTACGTTAAAACTCATAACAACACTAGTTTCTTTTTTATTAATGAAATTATATGATGCAAGTGAAATGTAGAAATAGAGTCGCGGGATCCACAGGAATATCTTCAGTGGCATTTAGCCCCTACTAGGTAGCTAGATGCTGAGCAGAGAGAACCTGGCAACCTAGTGTTAAGATATTCCGTTCCCATTAGGACATTTCCGTTCTCCACTTTCCCCCTAATTGGAGAACCATTGTATGTTAAGTGGCAAAACTCAAAGCGCTTTGCCTCATTACTAGAGCGATGAAATGAAAAAAATAAATATTTAATTTCCTCTAGTGGGAATCGAACCCACAGTCGGTCACCGATCCACCGGTGACAGTTCCACGCTTGTGTTCCTGCTCTACGACTAGCCTCTGGTTTATATATCAACTAAATATTATTTATTTAAAGGATCAACTGAAGTATATATATACATAGTTCTAAATTAAGTAGTTCAAAAGGCATAATAATGTGAGGCAAAAGGAATTTGTGAATCGTGGGAATCCGCCCCAGGGTTATAACTTGATAGGCATCCAGAGAAGTTCCCAGTGCAGTGGTTAAAATAATTATGAAAATGCTGTAGGCTACGCGTTTTGGTTTATGCTTGAAATAAAATTAACTATTCTTATTATTTACTTTTTAAGTATGCCTATATTTGAGCTTTATGAGTGACTAGCGGATGCGCGCAGCTCCGCCTGGGCCAATCGATGGCGATTTAAAGATTTTTCCATACAAACTTTCAACCCCTTATTTGCACCCTTAGAGGGAGAATTCTAGAAAACGATGAAACACGTGTTCAATTAAATACTTTTAAAAACCTACATTTAAAATTTTATGAAAATCGGTGCCGATTTAAATTTTTTTCCATACAAACTTTGAACTCCTATTCCACCCCTTTAGGCTTAAAATTTTTCAAAATCCCTTCTTAGTGGATGTCCAGATAACGAAAGTAAACATCTGTCCAAATTTCACGTTTCTACGCACAGCGGTTACGGCTGTGCGTGCGTCTTACCTCAGTCAGTGAGGACAAGTCCTTTTATATATATAGATAATTTTTTTGGTATAATAGTTGACTTTGGCGCGCTAAGTTCTAGTAGTAGGTTTAATGCCCATTCCAGATAAATATTCATTATATTTTATTATTTATTTTGTTTTGTTTTGTTTTGTTTTTTCATTATTTATAAACAAACAGTAACACAATAACTATAAATACACATGACTCTTACAAAACACTTTTGTTATTTCAAACATGATTGTTTTTAAATAGTTCATTTACAAGGAATTGTCATTCGTTTTCTATAACAATAACAAAATGGGCGCTATTCGCTTAAATTTAGAACTGTTATTCAGTTTGAAAAAGGACAAAATACTATAAATTTGTCCAAAAGATATCCTTTTTAGTAATTTTATTACTTCTAACAATCTCTGTTGTCATTTAAAATATTTAGAAGTAGTTACTGATATGGTTATGTAAAGGCGGTTACGATTTCAGCTGCAAGCTATAAACATATCAATCGAATTGCGGGTGGATTGGCTTATAGCATTAGTGTATCCGGACGTGATAAGAATAATATCAGCAATATTATTTAAATTTTATTTTTTTGTCATTTGTGTTCTATTCCATTGACGGTGTAGGTTCGATTATCACTTAAAGAAACCTATTAATTAAAAATACAGTAACGTGGAGTTCTGTCACCCACCATTCAATATTTCTAAATTGCGTGAAGAAAGGAGAGATGTAACACTAACTCAAAAGAAAAGTAAGAATAAAAACATCAAAAAGGTTTTTTATATCCAATTACTTTGTGAAAAAAAAAAGGTTAAGTTTTTAAATCTCATTATGCTTTAATCATATAAATTATTTTATTGCTTTGAAATGAACACAAGTAAGCAATAGCTCCAAGCAGGTTAATATTAGGCTCTAAAGAAGAATATGCCATTCAAAATAATGACACCGACATCAAAAACTTTTCTAGGACAAGATAATCTTTACACGGATTACTTTCGTAGAACATTATTGTACCTACGAATGAATTATTTTAATTTATTTTGTTAAAATATCTCATAAAAATTAATGAAAATAGCTTAGATTATTACATTTTTTACTCGTTTAGCGGTCGGTGAGTTTGGTGAAAAAAAATGTAGAGATAACATTGAATGGTTTGGTTGGAACGTGCATAACTAAACGCAGTAATTATTGTGAATTAAAATTGAACTCGAGATGGTATATATGCAATATATATATATATTAGAATAAAAAAAGTAGAATTTTCAGTTAAAAAATGAAACGTTTATTACACCATATTAAAACATAATAGAATTAAAATAAATCACAATCTATTTAAGTATATGGTATAATTTATTTTTATAATGGCAGCGATGATCCGCACTGTATTATATAGGTACCTACAATTAACGTGACCATTCTTTTTTCGACACAAAACGGGACATCGACTTTCTTCGTTAATTTTCAATTTTAATTATTTTAAACTATTGTATTAAAAAGTAATATTTAACTATTTCATGTTCATTTTGTGTTTTTTTGTTGGTTTTTTAAATATTTTTTAACATCGTATCGTGAAATTAACGCGGCGAAACCTGATTCGACTTACCAAAACTTACTTTTTCGAAAAACGGGACTTATTTACGTCCCGGTGCATTTCTATGGACACCAGGACACGAGATTATAACGGGACGGTCTCGTTCAAAACGGGACGTCTGGTTACATTAGGTATAGTTAGGTAGGTATTAAATATTGTTTGTTGCAACCGACCGTGGTTTATTCCCTAACCACATTATCAGCATGTGTTTATTTACTAGTGAAGGAACATATTAGAATATTGTAATTATTTTTTTACATAAAAATATTTTATTGTTTTGATATATGAATATGACTCCAGTATAGATTATTTATTAGAGTAGATTATTAAATGGATTTAATTTCTGAAAATTGTATTTATATTCATATTTTTAATGGATTATCAGATTGTAATGTCTTTTTACACATTTCATATTTTTCTTATTAATTATTTATTTTTAGTTACTTCACTCTATCATGAGTGATTGAGACTTTTTATATAATAGCATAAGTTTAATAATAACTTCATAAAAAATATATGTTGCTATATATTTCTAAGTAACTTCATCGGCTTTCAGCTACTAACTTGTTCGTATAGCCTCAACTCCCAGGCCGTTGAACAATACATGAGACTATCATCAGAGCGACCGCGGTAGTCGTAGAGAGCGCACGCGCGAAGCTATCTTTAATTCTAACTGACATATTACTTCCCGCGTAAAACTTGTGCCAGATGCAATATTTAATATAATTAGTGTATAATCTGTGACTTAGTGTTGTTATTTTTTAATTTACACACATTCGTACTTTTTTGTGTGTTTTTAATTAGTTCTATTAACTGTGGTGTAGTGACCGTTGAGTCGTGATCTAACGCTCATTATTTGTGATTATTTCGGATTTACTTTCTATTACTGTAAGTACTTGTTTTATTGTTTATGTTTATCTTTCATTAGTGGAGAAAGTGGAATTTGTTCACCAATTTGGTGATCCCATTGGCACACTTTAGATCCACCAGTCAAACGAGTTGCAGGTCAATATTTAAACGAATGTCGTTGAGTTTGTCGGTCTCACGCAAGTCCGCTTCTAGCTAAATAATATCTTCACTCAAATCAAACAATCATAATTTACAATCATGAATATTTAAAGTAAATTTTATATTCGACGAGCGAACCCTTTAGCGAACTGTAATGTAGAGATCTTGATAAGTGTGGTAGAGATAAAAAAACACGAAGTAAAAACTAAAATTTTAACATAAATGTAAATAACACTTTTTTTATTTAAACGTATAAAATATATTATAAAGATTCGCTTAATATTTCTGATAAATTGGTTGCAATACAAAAATTTTAAGCAGTCGTAAAAATATATATAGGTACAACATTTAGATAGCGAAAATTCTCAACGGATATTCATTTGTTGGCTCTTATTTCTAGGTCAATAACACGTAATATATTTTCGCATTTTTTATTTTAATTTATAAAAATATAACTAAATACAAAATATATTTTCGTTTTTTATTTATTATTTTATTCAGTGTGTTTATATTATTACTATTATACTAAAAAAATATAGTTGAGTTAAGGAGTCAATGAATTGTCGATTTTAAAAAACGGTTAAAACCGGTTAAGTGTCATTCGGAACGTGCTCCGATTTTACAAGCACTCTGCATTTAAGATCATGAAGCTCACGGAAATAAACATTTTTTTTGTTTCTGTAATAGGTAATATTATTCTATTGAAACGTAAAAGTAAATTTTGTGTTCTTTTATTTAATAATCGACAATTAAGTATGTAAAAATAGTAGAGTTTTTCTATTTCAACACTTTCGAACAAACAAAAGTAATGGAAGGTTGGTACGATTGGATATCTATTACTATAGACAATTTAAAATTATTCTATAAAGAAAATTTAAATAAATAGAATGTGAAAGTAAAGTGCATCATTTAAATAATGGTTTACTTGAAAAGGAAATGAGTTTGTAAATAATGGCTCATTAAGTTCAGCCTTTCTTCGAGGAACCATTAGCACGATCCTTCAAGATGTTAGCGTATTTAATTTATCTCTTTGCGTTACTCAGATTATTTAAATTAACTATTCTGTATTAAGAGTTTCGATGAATGAAAACGTTTTTATGGGACTTTACACTTACACTTTATTATACACAGGTAGGTAGGTATTATACACAGCTGTTTTTTTTGACTATCCAACTAAAAAAATATTTTCCAATTCAAATCAGTAGTTCCTGAGATTAACGCGTTCAACTAACAAACTCTTCAGCTTTATAATATTGGTCTAATACATTCCCACTTATGAGATTTGTATCCACAGTTATGCACTTATATATCTCACAATGGAGTCTTTAATTATTTAGAGATCTTAATAAGATAATCATTAGAACCGCATATTAAATAAATAAATTTCATTACCTTTTGTGTTGAATGTGATTTTTTTCGCTTGGAAATATTTCATTAGCTCTCTGCATAGTACATATGTACTTAAAGTCTATATTCTTCCTGTAATAAGTAATAACACACGATATGTCAAAACAACCGTGATACAAATACACAATTTCGAATATCTCTCATCATCTCATATTGTATTCTGTAATTTTTCATCTTAAACTCTCATCATAAGAGCCGTATTATATTATAGTCGGCGGTCGTCATGCAGGTCCACTATAATAAATAACTGTCATTCATTTTGTCTGTTCCATCGTAAACTTTCTACGCGTCTGAAGCTTACACTTGTAAATGCTGGCGGTACGGCTCTTAGAGATGAGTTAGGCGTTTTACACACTGAATGCTTGGCAATAAAGCTATAACATTGTTTTCTAATAAGAAAACTCATTTAAATTACACAGTTATTTTTATTCTATTTATATATTACCTCTATTAAATTCATATAAATGAAATTTTTATTATAACTAAATTAAATTAATAGTGAAAGTATGAAAAGTAGTAGGCCATATTTTCAAATTTGGCGTTGATTAATGACAGGAGACGTCCGAACACTCGGCGAAATTAAACTCCTTTTTTGTGAAATCATGCAAGAAATATTATTATACGCATTAATTTAGATAATGATATGCAGTTAACGGTAATGTTGTCTCGTTGCAAGATTTTTTTATCTATGAAACTGATAAGGATGCAGATAACGTATATATGTAGATAGTCCGTGGAATGGTTGTTACTATGTATGTCTAAAGTCATACGCAACGATCGAAGGTTGCACTGAGAAGATTTTCTTCTATGAAATTTTATTGTAGAGATGGTTATCAGGAAAAATTTACTCTTTAAAATATTTTCAAAACTTTAATAATTATAAAAAGAATCGTTCAGGTATTGCAATGTTTGTGAATACATACAATTTAAAAAAAAGTAAGTTGGTAAAACTTTAAACACAACAAAACTAAATATATCACTATGTATTTTTTTTTATAGATATATTCTGTATATATACGCAGAGCTTACAGTTCATTATATTCACCCTATATAACAATAAATCTATTGTAAACACCTATATGTCATATAATACGAGTACAATTACAATTTTTAGTCTCTTCGAGTCGCAACAAACGTGGGAGTACGACATTGAGGTCGAATCCGTTCATCTTAAATACCTCGTTATAATCATCGAAAGGAAACATTGGATTGTGTTTTTATAATACTATTGTCTATTTGCATTCAATAGCCTAAGAATGGGTTCCGAGTGATTGTTTGGACGGTGCTTTGATATATAGTTTTCCATGTGTGCGATTGTGTCTATAAACGTTTATAAATATTAAATGAGTTTCTTATAACATGGCTATAGGTGGTCGTGAGTTGGATTCCCACTCGGAAAAACAAAAACTTTTCCTGGCTCCGGCAAGACTTAATGTGGCTTTGAGTTTCATCTCTCAAGATGCAATTTTGACAAGAGGCCGTCGTGGCATCACGCATGGCACAAACGTATGATTGTAAACACGACGGTTATGAGTTCGAATCCCACTCGGGGGAATGATATATATTTTTTTATTACATAGTTTGTTACAACTCTACCTAATAAAAGCGTGTTAAAAAATTCATAATTATTACTTAAATAAGTTATTTCAAATATATTTGCTCTAAGCAAATGGTTTTAAAGCCTTTCCGTACACATAACTGGAGACGGAGACGGATGCCAGTCAACAACTAAACAAACGAGCTCGGTAACGGCACTCATTACTTCAATGGCGATACACAGACAACATCTTGTTTAACTGCAACGCTATATATTAGATTTAGTTCTATGTATGTTAACTGAGATACCAGTGGGGGCGCAGGGGCACTAGCGTCAGCGTCAGGACGTTGTAATGCCAGGACCTGGATATTGGAACTCTTAAGAAGTTACTAGTTAATCATTCGAGTTTAGGCACATACAATTTGTTCAGAGTACATTCTATAGCACTTGTATCACTTGTGTGGAAATCAATTTCTTTAAGTTTTTTTAAACTGTATATTCTTCTGATAAATAAGTAAAACTTTAACGCGTTTAACTCTCTTAACGAAGCGCAGAGCGTTTTAGTCTTTCAGAGACATAGCCTATTGAATAAGTAGTTGAAAATTTGTTTAAATGAGAATTTTAAATTATTTGATTTAATATAGGACAAGGGCTATATTTTCTTTTAAAATTTTCTCTTGATATGATATCACCATAATTGTATTATATTATTTACACCACCCATCAGCCTTTTAAAGTCCACTACTGGACATAGGCCTCCCCCAATGCTCGCAACGCCGTCCGGTCCTGCGCCCTTGGAATCCAGTGGGTTCTCGCTGTCTTCTTATTTACACATTCTAATTAAAAATCAAGCTTCCACTATTAAATAATATCAAACGAGTCTCGAGAAAACAATTTAATAGCTGCTCTAGCTAAAACTACTTGGTCGCCATTGAAGACAACTTCGTGACGGACCACAAAAACTGATGGTTGGTGCGGCAAGATCATTGCACCTGGTTCTTTGTGTACCACAGGCCAATAGCTATCGCGTGTCATATTTGGTTCGGAGTTTTTGCTTTAGAAATCGCATATACGCAATAGTGTGTATTTCCTCTATATTAATTGCTAACTAGTTTTTGCTCTACTTAGTTCTGAATCTCGTTTAGTAGAGCACATTGGAATTGTATATTTTTGTTTTAGATTTCTATAGTCGACACCTTTGAGGCACAGTTGTGAGATTAATGGGTGAATGTTGTGGTGCCGAGTTCAAATACTATTAATTTTATAATATCAATGCTTGTATTTTTGGTTTTTTCCTTTTTTTTTATCAAATTCTGTATATATGTATGTTTAAATTATTTAAGTATTTATAATAACTTTTAAGTCGTATAATTTTGTTGCATCACTATTAAGCAAATTTGTCCTAACATAATACACCAAGAAATTATGTCAAAGTAAGAGTTTATGGGTTTTAGTAAGAGGAAGTACATTATAAAAATATGAACTAATTTATTTGTAATTTACTAACATTCGTGCAATGATTCTATTTATTTGATAACTTTGTTGGTATTTCCTATGAAAATATTAAAAATCATTAAAGAAAAAAATATAATAATATTTTTTTCTTTTACCTATTTATTTAAAAGAAAGATAACTTTAGAAATATAATGCATTTCGTTGATACTGTGTAAATGAGTAAAGTATAATTTTGCGCTAATTTAAAATATATTAGAAAGACATAATATATTTCATCACACATGTGTTGGAACTTCCATACATTTTCTAGTAATTGGCAACTAATGAGGGATGTGGAAAGTCAAGTTAAGCGTCGCAAACGACTTACAAACTGCAGACCTCAGACTTTAACAACGAATTTAATTAATATGAATAATTTCCATTTTTATATTGATATATTCGTACGAAAATAAATATAAATAAATATTTATTCGTAGTGCCTTTCTAAAAGTTCAGGTTAAGAGTTAGGGGTTCTTTTTGCATTTAAGCACTACATACTACTCACAAGATTACACAGTGTTTAAATACTCTTACATTTAATAATAAATAATTGAAATATATTATCAGTACTCTTCATAATTATCAGAAGTGTAGATATAATTGGTGTGAAGTACTATATAAGATGCTTATATTAATATGATAGACAATAGAAAGTACTAGATATTTAAAGTATCTTATAAGTAGGTACATGTCACACATGCTATATTTAATTTTTTTGAAGAACAAATGTTAACGAATAATTACGCTCTTCTAGGTCTATGATCTAAAAATAATTAATAGAATGATGGGGATTCCCCACATAGTTCTTTTACTCTTGAGACGGTTGTGCCGTAGTGGCTCAGTGGCACAGCGTCTATTTGTAAGCGCGATTGTAATGGGTTCGTCCCACTGGGGGCAACAATTATACTTAAGCTTAATTTAAATTCGCCACTAGACACTACGTTACACTAGGTTCCCACAGCACACTCTGCTATGCTGGAAGAAAGCGAGAAACATCTTTTTTTTTATTCATACAGTTACTTAAACAAAAAGAAAGACTATCTAACCAAGCTTCATCAACTTAGACACATTGCGAACAACTTGAAAGCATCGTTATATTTCAATTTTATGGCTGTCTTCATTATTGTTAATGTATATGACATTTATGTAATATCTATTAGCGAGAGAAATCAAGCAATTCATAACGATATTTTATATTTAAGATTAATTTAGAATTTGTATAACATGTACAATCAGCTTCACGCTGTATCCCGCACACAGCGGGTTGGACAGAGGGAAACTAGTGTTAAAACACTCCGTTCCCCACTTCCTGCCGAATTCTGGAGGCATTGCGTGTTGAGTGGCAGAACTCAACGCCACCAACGCCAACTCAAAATTACAAATAATTCTTATTGTTATTAAAAACAATTAGTTTTCTTTTTCTATTATATAACATTTCTCATTACATACTTATAAGGGTTTCAATTACCTTTTCCTAAAGTAAAAACTTACATCAATATTACACAATTTTAAAGCAATTACATTCCAAACTGTTCGATATCATTATTATAGCTAATTACATAGAAAAATAGGAAACGAAGGAAGCAAACGTAACATGCACCTAACAACTGTCCACGGTAGGGTACCAACGGTGGTACCAACAGGTGAAAGGTTTAGCGGAACTAATATTGATTTCTGTGGTCGTGCAGCTAATGGGTGGGTGACTAATGACAGGTAGTCCCATGTTGATTCATTTATGCACTTTGCTATTGTGTAGTACGCCGTACTTACATCACGGTCGTTGTGGTGCTGAAGTCATCGTATGAGTATTTTACAACGGACAGACGCAACCGTTGTACTAATTTGTCTCAATTCAAGAAGCAAGATAGTACTTGTTTAAATTGGGCTGAAAATTTTTGAATGTAACGAATTTATGCCTGTTTTTAGGCAATTGAGTGGTACTGTTTGGTTAAAAATTAAGCTTTATAATAATTATTGTTATAGCTATGAAATATATCTTAAGATTGTGGGTATCGTGTGCATTTTCCTCGATCTAGAGTCCTTTTGGTATCCTGTAAATAACTCATAATCTGCCAAAGGCATATACATGTAGTTAAAACATACTCATTTTAACACGTAGGGACATAAATTTTATTTATATGCATTTATTTTTTATATTTTAATATATAAGCAGGTGTAATTCTAATATTTAGCTAGATTATTTGAAAACCTTCCACTTATTAACAAGTTTTGCTCGATTAGGTGCTAACTTATTGATTAATGACTTGCAATTTCATAATTTTATTAGCACAGAGTTTAGCGCCAAACCAGCTCGGTGAGTTGCTTATGTAATACTTTTTTTTTATTTTAATCCACGAAATTACAATTTCTTGGATAACATCGAAAACTAGATTTCTTGAAACAATTCGCGTGCTGCAAGTAATTAATAAAATTTGTGTGAATTTTAAAAGGACGAATGTATAACGTTTGGTAATAGTTTCTTTTTTGTTTGGGCAAAAAGTTTTTGTGACCTAAAAGAGTCTATTCGACCGTTTCTAGCATTACGCAGTGAAGAACGCGTATAAAAGGAACGAGAAATTGAGATATTATTTACTATTTAGAATTTATTATTTACTAATTAGTATTAGAAAATCTTATTAGTTGTGCCTTAACTAACCTTAATATTTTGATAACCAATATATTTAATAAAGTCCACAAAGAAACTAAAAAAAATTACTTTAAGTATATTTTACAATTTAATTTATGTTTCAAATTTATTTTTAATAATTAAGTTTTATATATTTTAATTTTTGTATTATCTTACATTAAGTAACTATAGCTTTCGATAGTAATTCATAGAAAAAATGACGTAAAGGCTATCGCAATGAATCATATCTGAATCAAAACATTTTATAGAAAGCAATTAATATAACTTTCTTTTTTTATATAAGATCTAATATCTATAGACAACACAAACCAATTGCGATCTTAATTTTGGAGTATATGGCCAAATAATTTACTTGTATTTAATATAATAAATATTAAAATTCATTCATTTTCTGCTTTTATGTAGAGTAAGAGAAAAGAATTCATTGTAGAATTTTAGAATCATTTATTTATTAGTAAGTAAATATAACATGAAAATTTTACCTCGAATATAGATCGAACCTACAACCATCGCGAGCTGTCCAATATAAACAGAATAATAGTAGCATGAAGTTGACTATTGTTTAATTAATATTATTGTGAGTTTTGGTTCATTTTTTATTTCTTGTACATATTTTTTAATCTATCTTTCTAAAGACAAAACTACATATGTAAGCGAGAACCAAGGTCGTTTAATTTTTGCAATTATTAGCAATTAAATAGTTTACTTACAACGCAACGGCTTACTTATGAATTGTGATGATGGCACGTACGAAATCGTATTAAAAGGTTTTATTTAAATTTTACTTCTCTATTATAGTTTTTTTTTTAATGCATATAACATAAAGATAAGCATTAAATTCAATTAACTTGTGTAGATGCTTCTATGCGTGCCAGTTGAATATGGCAGATGTTTTTATTATATCTTTCAGTAAAGGAGTAGCTTACAATTTAGTTTGATACTTCTTTTATAATATTGTTATTTTCACATGGCCTATAAACCTACCTAAATAAAAATAAAGTATATTATTCTGAGAAAACGGTGCACGCAAAAGGATTTTAATTAAGATTACAATAACGTGCTCTTCGTAGGTTATGTTTTTGTTATTTTGCACCGAGTTGCCCTCCCTTCGATTCATGCCAATAATAATAAACTTTTTGGATTCGTACATTAGAACAGGTTATTTTTGAACTTTTATAGCTTTTTGCCTTATTTCTTTATTTATTTCTTAAGATAAAAAAACATTAATATCAGACATCAGCAACCAGTTTGTGAGATTAAAACCACTTATTAGGGAGAGAAGACTCTTCTAAAAGAAAGTTTAAAATAAGCCTGCTTAATAACTGAAGAAATATAAAATATTTTTTACGTCTGGTTATATTTAAATTGACAACTTAAAATTTACAAATATATTTTTTATCTGTTATAAATAGTCTGTGGTCTTATAGGAATGACAATTACAAGTTTTTGCCCCAGCTGATTTAGCTCGGCTAGGGCAATGAACTTGTATTTCATAACCTGACCACCGCCACCGGACCGGTCAGATGATGCGAATGATGAGAGATGAGACGGTGCCGAATGATGGACGCTGACAAATATTGGAAGAAAGGTTGGTTATGTAATTCAAGAGATAAATTAGTAATAATGTGGTATCATTAAAAATATAATTAACTTTAATAATATGATTTTATGTGCTTATTAGAGTAGCAGTGTCAATTTAATAAGAAACTTCCCAATTACATCGCAATTTTTTACGGACCGTTAACAGCTGCATTTGTACTAATTAAATTAAACTTTTGCCTGCCTCCTAAGCTCTGGATGTAAGGTATAATTTGTTTTTAAATTTTTATTTGGATGTAGATATGATTTACATTAGACAGATGTGCTTCAAAAAGTAAATAAAATAAATAAATAAAATAATAAATATTTTAATTATAATATCTATTTTGTTCCTCATCTAAAAGAATGTAACAATTAATCATCATCAATTATAGCATTTTAGTTATTTAATAAAAGGAGGTGAATATAACAAGTATTAAATTAAAAAGTACATATTCTGAATAAATTTTATAATATATAGCCAGTTAGATATAAA
Organism: Heliconius melpomene rosina; assembly: GCF_056956725.1. NCBI lineage: Eukaryota > Metazoa > Arthropoda > Insecta > Lepidoptera > Nymphalidae > Heliconius > Heliconius melpomene. The sequence goes on along the minus strand of NC_140406.1, from coordinate 8,923,796 downwards.
TAAGAACCGAATCAGCTTGAGTTATTAACACAATAAAAAGGAAATTGACCGTGTAGAATGAATTTGAGCCAAGGTAACTTCAGTTTTTGCTGTTACATTTATATAAATAAGTTAGATTTGTATTGGAATTCTAAATATTTTTTTAATGTTAATGTTAATCTTTATTAACTTGTATACAATAATGTTGCAAATTTACTTTGAAGATATTTTTCAACCAAATTAGGTTTGCATGTTTAAATTTCTACAATCCGTGAACAATCACTTTCTTCCACCTGCTTTATCTCATAAATCACTTGCCATTTAATTACCTGATAATTAATGAACTATCCCACGAAAACAATTAAGTTTTCATTTTCGAACCTCTTCTTTCGTTAACGGAACAAAACAATATGGCGGCAAAAAATAATAAAGTTTATTTTATCTGCGCTTTCTCTTTAAATAAAAAAACAAATCGTTAACTAGTTTTAACAACATTTTTTTGTTGTCTTTTTAATTTACTTTAATGTATTAAGTAATTCTTTGGTTTAAGTGTTTCCGTTAAAAAGTACTATAAAATTTAAGCATATTTTATATATATTTTTTGTAATTCTCGTCGCGTCTATTATTATATATTTTTCACTTGTAATCTCAAGTTACCATAGCTTATGCAACCATGACATGTGGTCCAAATAATAGTTCTCATTTGAATACAATGAGTGTAACGCGTTGGATATGTCAGATTAGCTCGCAACTTGTTAGTACCTATGGCTTTATTTCAAGTTTCATCACGTCATAGGTTAAAGTTGCTAAGTTCAAGACATGTGTGCTTTATAAGTTTTTTTTATTTAGTTTCACGAGAGCGAGTACAGGGTTAAATACTCTGTACCCCAATTGCCGTTTAATTTTACTGATATTACCTGTTGAGTGGCGGAACTGAACGCCGTGTTTGTCTCAGTTAGCTAATGAAAGTACTTAATTCCCCCAAGGGAACAAATTCATAATCGTTTGCATTTATGGTCAGTGAGCGATGATGCACCACACACTTTATTTAAAGTTGTATGAGGATAGTAATGAAAAAAAATATATATTTCGGCGCAAAGGTTTTGTATAGTAAAGTATATTTAAAATGAATTAAGTAATTAATTCTTGAGGTAAAAGTCTCTTATAAACAAGTATTTTTATATAATCAAGTTTTACCAAATTCCTTTTTTATTTTTTTTATCTTTATCAAGAAAGTTAAGTACAACGAACGAATAAATTAGTAAATAAAATATCTGTATTTTATCTATACTTTCCCATATTATACGTTGGTTGAGTAAAGATATAAATAAGCTTTTGTAATATTTTAAACTCCCAAATCTTACCTTCAATTTTTGCACAAAAAACAAACAAATGAGTTTAACTTCTAAGCAAAATACTAATATGAGGCATATTCAAATCAAATTGTTCATTAATTCGGGTTCCCATGTAGGCGTGCCTTAATGCACTCATGATTATTGGTCTCATGCAGATGCATGCAATAGATATAGATATAGCAAACTGGTTTCTGATCAACCATTATGTCTTGGGAACTCTTTACTTGAATCATTTATGTTATGCAAATGTGCTTCAAGCTATACGACAGTGTTTTAATTTCCTTCCAGTTAGTATTTAATAGGTCTAGTTTATATATTTCTTATTTTTGTTTGTTGTATCTATCATATAGCTGGGTTGACACAGGGAACCTTATGTTAAGAGTCTACATTCTTCATTTTGCGCCCAATTTTCAAGATTTTGTGTGTTGGGCGGCAGAACTCAACGCCGCGCTAATGAAAATAATTGCTTCCTCTGAGTATGAATTCTAACTCACAACCGTCGCGCTATATAGTCAGATTCCATAGTAAATCAAATATTTTTATTTAAATTCAAATCACGATTTACCATATTCTTATGGCTGATTTTAAGTGAGGATAGTAGAAGGAGTATCAATTAAGGAAACTTGGACAATAAACGGATGTGTATCCTCTACTACTGTGTCTCTATCAGCTTGTAATGACAACGGAATAACAAATTGTATGCATATTTAATATTTGTACATATGTGTATTGTTTTATTATCTAGGTGTATATATATATATATATAGTGGCGAGGCCTTCGTGGCGCAAGCGTGCGGAAAGGAACGCGACGGGTTGTGGTTTCTATTCCCACACGAGATTTTCATTTCCTCGCTCTGGTGTAGACTTGAGTTCCGCTATTCAATACATGTTGCCTCCAGAATTCGGCGGAAAGTTGGGAGCGGAGAGTCTTTACGGTAGGCTTCCTCTGCCTTTTTACATGCGGGTTTATGTAGCCCGAAGCAAAAAAATATCTATATATAAAATAAATGGTGTATTTGAATTTTAGAAAATTTAAATGCAAACATATATTGATTTTAATTTATTTTATGACAATTTTAGACTAAAAGGTTACTCGATTCAGACAGTGGCTAGATTCCGGCTTAAAAGAACGGTTACAAAAGTTGAATTGCAAAGCACGATGACGATACGTTATTACGAATTTTTACAGTTTTTTTATAAAGTGACCTAGAAACTTTCAGAAACGAGAACACTTTGAAGTTTTCATATGTTATTCGGCAGTATATATGTAAGCAGTTTTTTAAATGTATGACACGTATTTAAATTAATAAAAGAACGTTTACTATTATATTTTTTTGATAAACTTACATGGGTTTGGCTGCAAATGATGATTGTGAGGATGTGACGATGGTTGTGAGTTCGATCCCCATTCTAGGCAATGCTTATATTTATATTATTTTCGTGTCAGTGTCAGTTGGAGGTCAGTCGTAGCAGAGGGACACAAGAGTGTGACTGTAAATGCGGTAGACTATGGGTTCAATTTCGAGAAATCGAGGAAATGCAATATTTAATGTTTTCATTTCTTCACTCTGGTATAGAAACAAAAAGGGACGGTGAATTCCGCCACTCAACACGTAATGCCTTCAGAATTCGGCGGAAAGTGGGGAGCAGAGTGTCTTAACACTAGCCTTCTACTTGCGGGATACAGCGTGAAGCTGAAAGAGAAATATTTTCATGTCCGTGCCAATTACAATGTTTCAAAAATTGACTGGAAAATAAGAAATGGAATCTTATAACGTTAGGTTCCCTCTAACCTATGCGATTAGATTTTGCCAATTGACGTTTTAATTTGCTTTAATTGTTTTCCCCATTAAAGTGCAATATATGCGCGTTACAATAGGAATAAGTTAAATATAATGTGAAACTGTATAATAAAATAAGCTCAGCCTTATTAGCCAGACATCGTGACTACATTCCGCGGATTGTTCTACTATTCGGTGAAAGTTGGTATTGAGTGAACGATCGGAAATATTATCTGTACGTGTTTGATTGCTTTATCGCCGCCATCTTTGTCTTTTGGAAAAATATTGTGCGAATTTGTGTAAAAATATTAAAATTATTATTAAGTCATTGGTAACACACATATTAAAATACTAGTGGACCCGAACTCGGCTACGCCCGCTTGAACTATACGAATATTTGTTAAATATATTTATGAAATTATTTTCAGTTATCAATAGAGAGATGTGTTAAGCAAGCTCTTTTTGGGTGACATTTTCTAACAACAAACTTTGCAAATCGTTGCTTAGCAACGGTCGCTTAGCGACGGTTGTTATTAACATGGCAGAATAAATTGCATGTCAAATTAATAAGTATTTTAATATAATGATATATATCGATAATATTACAAATATGAGAAAAAAAGTATCTTATGTTCATCCCGAGACCCTCAAGTATCTCTATATGAGTATTTTATCAAAATTAAATTAGCGGTTTGGGCTTGATTGCGTAAAACATAGACAGACAGACAGAGTCACTTTCGAATTTATAATATAGGTATGGGTACCATAAAATATTACAGTAATAGAATAAAACTAGACCATTACGAAAGAAAATCCTATCTTATTGCTTAAATATTAAATAACATTTCAATTTCAATAGAATTTATTTATTATGAGAAATGAAATATGTAATGAGACCATCTCATCTTCTAACAGTCGTATAAACTTCTAAGGTTAATGACATATTATATTCATCTCGGCTCCCACGTGCCCGTACCGCTAATTACTCAGTACTTATTCCATAATAATTACCTGTAACTGGTTCTTGCGAAAAAATGTTCAATTGTTTTCTTTATAATTTAGTAACTGTAAAATTATTAGAGAAGTGGACTTTGTTGTGGCGTAGTTGAGACAGGTCTAATTAGATTATATATAAGTTAAAATTTTACTTTGATAATAATAAAGGTATTGCCTTAATTAGACAGGCAGTCACAAGTTAGTTAGAGATGGTCAATCATTCTTCGAGAACATAGTACCGATAATACAAGAGGAAGATTACGTAAAAAGCATGAGAACTCCCGTGGGATATTTAGGAAGAGGTTGATGAGAATGAGCAAGGCGAAAGAGGTATGCAGAGAACAGTAGCGTTTGGCATATAATAATCTTGATTATTTATTGTTAATTACGCTATTTCAGGCATATTTATCTTTAAGTTTGTAAAATATATAGATAGAGTTAAGATAGAGGAACTCTATTAGGTAAAACAGAATTGTGTTTAAACACGATAACTACAGAACTGAAACTAAGTATACAAAAATATTTTGTGCTAATAATTTGCTATAACGTTTCTAACTAGAAACCGTCAAGTATTTTTTAAGAACTATCTCGATCGGATTCTGTCTGGCTGGTTATCTAAGAAACAGACCGAGACAATGATATGTATACGTAGCATATAACTGTTAACTTTTTACTCAACGAGCAAGCGCATCTTCTAGAAAAACAAAATCAATTTTAACTCATCAAGTTTTTTTCCTATTTTCCATCTATAAAAAAGAACTTATTAGAAAATTTAAAATAACCAAATTCACTTTTATTATAGACCATTCATTAAATTTCTAACGGCGCTTATCTTCTAGTCGGTACAGAATAATACTATCGTAACGAATCGTTATATTACTTTCCTTTACGGCGTTTGGTTAAAGTTCATTCACCAGTAATCACAAGCACCAAGTGTTGTGAAGAATCCGGCGGAACTAAATAGGTTCCGCAGATGCGTGTGTCAAATCATACGTGCCACATTAATGCTTGATGCCGTTACGCGCGTGCCGTAGTTATACCATTAGCTTAGCAGTAGCTATACCATTGATTTACTATTACGACAGTGATAATAGGTTTCATTATTACGAAAAACTATTCTATAATGTTATTTTACTATTTTATAATATTAAACTGTTTCGTGAACTTTATTAGGACTATTTACTGTTCGTATAATAAAAGAATAGTAAATGAGAAAATGAAATTAAAATATCTCATTAAAAAAAAATTAGTAGCGGGAACCTATTGTTAAGACACTTCATTCCCCACTTTCTGCTGAATTCTGGAGGCTTTGCGTGTTGAGTGGTAGAACTCAACGCCGCGCTTTGCCTCCACACCAGAGCGAAGAAATGGAAATATAAACGTAAATAAATATTTCACTTCTTCGAGTGGGGATCGAACCCACAACCGTCACGTTACAGTCACACCTTCATCTTAAAAATTTCTCATGATTCATAAATAAATTTACAATAAATTAAATACTATATACCTTTCAAAGCCTATGTGAAAAAGAATGGGAGAAAAAGATAGGGGAGATCCTAAAAGATGAGGATGAAAACAGAATGTGCTGGTACACCCAGAAATTTGTATTCGACATAGTTTGTTAAATGAACACAATCTTCCAAATAGAAATCCACAGCCATCACTAGCTGCTAGTCAAACCTCAGATACAGATATTAGCGTTTCCTGTGCAAATATAAGTAATCATATGAACCTGTCACTCTAATGGGCGGTTCCGTTACACAAGTGCTGGTTTTTGCTGTTACATCTAAAGAGACGAGGTCTCTAATAACGCGTGGACTGCAAAGTATGTAATTGTATATAATAAGTGTGTTTTTTATAATTTGTATAGATAACTTAATTATCTGTTTTCTTTTTGGAAATAGCTTCCGTCTTTTTTCAGCAGTAGTCGCTTACATTAGAGAAAAGAAGGCCAAACCAAAGATATTAACAATTCTTATTTCTCCAATTGAAAGGAAAATAAAAAGTAGTAGGTATAAACAAAATATATGAGTAAGTAGATAAGTGCCACAAATGTATGTAAAAAATGTGCATTCTAACATAATAATACAAACGTGTTTTATTTCCCTGCCCTGTACCTACTCGCTAGACAAAGCTAGGCCATGAGATCAGACTACCTTGACACTAAGTTCTCTCCGCTTCTGCTTCGCTGAAAAAAGAACGATATTCAATTTTGAAATGTATCATTAATATTACATTTAAAGCATATTTGTTGTGCTTCATACTATTTTTAAAACCATATACTCTTAGAATCTTTTAACATTTGTAGACTTTTTTGTAGTAATAAAACAGTTTCCTTATAAAGCTGTAGGTACTTGGTTAGCCGTATTTAGATTTCAGACAAAAGTTAAGCAATCAACGTCCAAGATCTCAACATTTTTGTATAATGCTCGCGGCTTAGCCTTGTGGTTGTGAGAGAAAAACGTTAACGTGGAGTTTTATTTGAGACTTATAAGGGTTCTGTTTAATGTAATAGAGATTATATATTATTATAATTTTATAATATTTATATATTTGCTTATGAAAGGCAACTAACGAGAAAAGTTAATTGAGAATTTTTCGAAATGGAAAATTTTGCCATGACATAATTAATTGATTGAGTAGATATTTCGCTTAAAAGGACCCGCTACGTAAAACTATTTATTAATTGCGTATGCGTATCTTTAAATCAACGCAAATTCTAAATGGTAATAATTTTTTTTCCTGTCATTTACGTACTTCTAGAAAAGTAAACAAAGCCAAGTTAATAACAAACGTACAGCTTCAGGTCACACGATAGTTTTATATCAACACAAAGGAACCCCATTCCTCTGAATAGCGGTCTAGATAAATAGAGCACAGAGAACAATGATGCATCGACAGTTTTTTAACTGGCCGACTTGTTAACTGGAATTCTTGTGGGAAAATCGTGAAATAATATCAACAGTTAAAACTGAAGATAGCAATTATGAACTGTTATGCAGTTCAGTTTTCGTCTTATTATAATATCGTAATAGATTTAATTGGATCTCTTATTGATGGTTGCGTTGGACAGGCTTATTCATATTTAATGGTCGCGGTAGCCTTTTTTTATTCCATGATAATGGAATCTAGATGCTAATATAAGGAATTATCTTTTATATTATTACAATTAAAAAATATAGTTAAAAATATTACCTACGTGTATACGCATTGTATATGTCATATGTGTATATTAACATTTTAAATTTAATAACTAAGGTTTCTGAAAATACGTTATCATAATAAACCTGTTGTGCTTTAAATAAACTGAGGGTTATTAGAGGTTGTGCGAGACCTCGAGTTCTGCACTTTAAGTAGCATCTTCAAAATTACTTTAAAATATTTATTTTAAGTATTTAAGGAAAATTCTATATTTTGAATGTAAAAGTTATTTGTGCATTATACATTTAAAAAAAATGGTACAGTTATAAAATTACACAATATGCATCTATAATTATTTGTAATGTAACATACTTTGAGAAATTAGTTGTTCAAATTTGCAATATTATTATGAATAGGCGGTAGAAGTGCATTCGACCGTGGGTTTTGGTTAATTGAAACGTTTACTTGCGGTTTTCGTATAGCTTTCCATTCGATGAGTGCTTATTTACTAATAGGTAACAAAGTGTAAACGCGACGGTAGTGGGTTCGATTCGATTGAAATAAACTGAATAGTTGAATGATGAAAATTCATAAGGCCATCGTGGCGCAGAGACACATCTCGGGTTCTAGTAACGAGGTAAATCGCGGGGTTGAATTTTGCGACTCAACACGGAATGTTCGAGAAATCGGCCGAAAGTGGGGAACGGAAATGTCTTAATAGAAAAAGAATGTATGTAAGACTAGGTTCCCAAGATCCTTCTCCCAATCTGCCTATGTGCGAGATGGTGTGAAGCTAATAAAAAAAACTATTTTCATGACAAACGCTACGTTAAGTCCCGCTACTCAACACGCAATATCTCGGATTCGTGTAGAAAGTGAAGTTTAGTCTTAACACTAGATTTTCTCTGTCTATCATGCGGGAAAGAGCGTGAAGATGCTTTGCTTATTTTTCTTCACATATTTTTATAATATATCATTTAATAAGTGTACTATTGTCATAAAAATAGTTTATTTTCTAAGTCGGATATGCGAGTAGTTTTATTAATATAGTGTTAGCATATTCGTGTAAAAGTGGGTAGATTTAGAGAAAAAGACAATAAAAGCAGTGGAATTGTGTCAAACGGGAACAGTTGCTTGTAGGCGGAAGCCCTGATTGGAAGGTATCTAGTGTGTAGTGTTGTTATTGAGTGATACATGTCACTTATTGTAATTACGTGGAACCTCTATCCCAGTACGTTGGAAACTTATAGACGGTATTTATAGGTATTTTTATCGTGTTTTCTTAAAAACGCTACCGCTTCCGATTTCTAACAATAGTATATGTACAACTTAATAGTAATTGTTACAATGATCATAGTGCGGTGCGTTGTAGGCGCGGTATCCAGGATGCTGCACCCTACGCGCCATTGTTCGTTTTGCTTTATTACATCTCTACATTTCGTAATGGGTAGGTGTAGCTAGATCAAAAAATTGAAACTTAAATAATATTAAAAAAAGATAAAGAAGCCTTTTTAGCAGACTTTTGTATTATTATAGTTTTTCAAAAAATATGTTTTTAAATTATATATGAATATATTATTTATCCATCTTTCATAATAACACAATTTACACAAGTACACAGTTTATTTCAAAGTTAATATAAGGCAGTTTTAATAAACATAGTAGCTATCAAAGTTAAATCAGAACGGAAGTTACAGATTACACGAACATAAATGTTTACGAAACAAGTGATAAAGGTAGGCTGTATCTACAGTCTACGCGAGCCCTAAATCTGTCCACGCCCTGCGTTAAGTACACTGACTTGGGCAATGTTTGATTTTACATCACAGCTATGTAGGTTTCTCTGCCATTATGTAAAAAATCAAAACAAGGTTCTATTTGTCTTTATTTATGTTATTTTTTTTAAAGAACGACTATCACTAAATAAAGTGAAAATTAATATATTTTATATAATATATTTCTAGCTTGTTCTACCTACTTCATAAAAATCGGGAAATAAGTGCAGAAAAAAAGATATTTCTGTCAATGTGTTTATTCATATCTTAATACAGTAGAATATTAAGTTTACAATATTATGCGAGACGTAAATCATTGTTAATAGCGTCATTTGTACCAGCCATTCATATTTGGCCTCTGGGATCGATATGATTACTACATATATATTATTCGTTACGTGTTCAATCCACAATTGAACGCAATTATCGAGTAAGAGATATCGATTTTGATTATTTCCTCCGAATAAAACGCCTGTAGCACGTCACTTTTAGTAAGGTAAAGTTTTTTTAATTTCCTGATAGGGAGAGGAAAAGCTTACGTTGTAATTCTTCTGCCATGAAATCGATTATTTGTAAAAAAATACGTTACTTAATAAATCGATATTAATAATTCACGAATTAAATGTTGCTATTAAAGGATGTTACAAGTGTTGCTAAAAACTAAACTATTAGTATACACGAATTACTGGTAATGAAGCGTAAACAGTTTTGATACTTGAGTTGAGCAATACATTGCAACGTATGACCTGATTTCAAATCATTATTTATATATATAAACGATTAATATACCTGTCAATAAGTTTCCAGTTGCATAGGTGTCTTATAGTATATCTAGTATGGTAGATTGGGTACTTGCTGTACGTATATATGTATGACGGCACTTGGTTTCTCTTTATAAGAAATCTTTAGAGCTTTTTTTTCTATAAGTTATTTTATAAATTGGTTTAATAATGATTTATATATTATGAACTTATAATATTTTAGCTTTTAAATGTCAAAATTACGAATTTTAAAAACTAGAATTTCAATTAATTATATAACTTAAGTGTGATATTAAATGTAGTTCTGGAGAAGACAGAGTAATCTTGGCTATACATATCAATATTGAATTTGAGTCTTTTTTTTTAATGTTATTTTTAATACGAGGCCATCGTGGCGCTGTGGGATGGAGTGGTACTACAAACATGATAGGGTTGGACGATCAATTGCCACTTGGGCGAATTCATTATTTTCATTTCTCCGGTCTGGTAGACAATATTTGGAGTTGAGTTACGCCACCCAATAAACAGTAATATATGGGAGATGCTTGAATATAAAAAATACATTAAGACTATTTAAATTTTATCCTTGGCTACTTATGAGTCATTGAACTTTGATGGGTCAGTCGATCGATATTTATCTTTACATATTTGGTTTATGTAATGGTACATACATTTCCTTATATTTTCAGTACATAGATGGTATTTGCGTGGGTGTAACATTTTTTTTTATATTATGTGACTTTATTTTTTTTTGTTACACGAAAAGTGTAAAGCGTGGGAATAAATGTTCATCTTCATATAAAAATCGATTATGCAGGAAGTAAGATAGTGTATCGATTTAACTATATATTGCTTTACATATTTTCAATATTTAATTTGAGATTGCTTATAACATAACACCAAAATAAGAAAATTCTGAAGATATAAAAACGTTTTTTTCTATACGATAAAATACTTAATATTTTTATTTATGTATTATACTTTTCTATTACACATTATTTGCTGATTATAAAACTTTAGCTTCATAAAAGTTTCCATTTTTTTTTCTATCACATGCCTTGTGTGTGTCGAGCAATAAAATAAGTAATAAAAACAAGTAATGGCAGACATTCTGTTATGAAATAGAAAGAGCGTGCAATGTGCGATTTTACATACGTAATGAAGAAAGCGCGAATTGATTGAATGGTAAGAGTTGTTTGAAAAACAATGCTGTATTTTATCTCAATATAATATGTTATTATTATATACTTGTCACTTGTTTAATGATGAAAGGAAATAACGGTGGTTTTTTTAAAAATAAATGTTACGGTAATAAAAAACTGCAGCTTTCGTATTGTATGTAAGTTTTAGTTATTTATTATGTGCGAGAAACATGGTATTAATATTTATTCTTTGGCTCCGTCGACCTTCGGGGGAATTAGTTATTTTCATTTTCATGCTCTTTTAACATAATAAATATTTAGTTTCTACCGCCAATGAGAAATAGGTGGATAATGCTTAGGCGGAACGGAGTCCTTGTAAAAAATATAGCTTCATATTTCCATAAACAAAGATTTTTATGCTAAGTTCCGCCACTTCACGCAGTGTTTTAAATTCGATGTGGAAGCGGAGAAGCGAGTGTCTTGTTTCTATGTAATACGAGTGATGCACCTGATGCTACCATGTTAGAAGCTTGATAGAATAATTTATTGATTTATATTTTTCTAATCATTTTTGTAGATTTAATGTAGCATCCTAAAGAATTATAAAAATTTTATTTGCGAGCGTATTGTGACAGTTATAAACCTCGTTAATCTAATTACTATTAGAAGTACCTAGTTGTGTGCGATATTATCATTTATATGACCAGTTTCCTACTTATGCTCTATTAAAGAAAAGTGTAGCATATTTTTCCAAGGCGTGGATCTTAGAAATTTATAACAGGAAACGCATATAAGGCACGAAAAGAAAGTCTTTCACAAAACGAACCTTAAAAAATGTTATTTCCTTTATTTTCGTGTTCGATGTATCGAACAATGATATTAGTAAAGTAGAAGGATTAGTGACAATTATTAATTCACAAGTGGTCTAAAATATTTATATAAATATTATCCACTAAAGATACGACTTCAATTCACTGTTTTATCTTCACGCTTTATCCTTAGCGGGTTAGCCAGAGAGAAAAGAGCGCCAAACGGTACGGCTCTATATATTTCTTTGGCTAAGTCAACTGTCATCAACCTCTCCATACATGCCCTCGGGGTGGTCTTCATGTTTTTACGTGACCTTTCTCCAGCATCATGAATACTGTGTTCTCAAATGTCCACAAAAGTCACCCCTGCCTCTTTAATTCACATTTCTGGATTTTTAATTTGCCTACATAATTAGCTATCGTGTGACTTAAGTTTTAAATTATAATTATGTAAATAAAATTATAATTCAATTAAAAATTATATCGATCTAATATTCTTCTTTGGCTCATTATATATACATCCGGTATTGATTATAACCTATAATACTAGTTTGTTAGAGTGCGATAAGAAGTTTTAAATTACATAATATGAATTTAGGCCACGCTGATTTGTTCGTACAACTTGTTTTATATGCAAATATCTAAAAAAATTGATAAATGAGAGAAGCAATGAAGCGGAAATTAAATAAATATTTTAAGCTTAATGAAGTCGCTGCGCTACCGTCGTGATTTGGGTGTGCGAATTTGATTGACAAAATGTCAATTTTTAAATTACCTATATATAGCTTTATATGTGTTGATATAAGTGTATCTAAAAATTTATAATTAAATTTATTAAATATTGTAATGTTAGAAGTGTGAGTAGCTTGTCTTCGTGCTTTAGGGAACGCCACGTTTTAACCAGACCGAGAAAACACTTTTAAGTAAAACTATTCGTAAGTAAGTAAAAGTAGGTAGGTAGGTAGGTAAGTATTTGATTCCTGCTTGGGGAAATTAATTATTTTCATTTTCTCTGCACTGGTAACAAGGCGAAGGACCATTGGATGGAAAGTGAAGAACGGACTGTTTTAACACTAGGTTTCTTCTGCCTAACATGCCGTTTGGTATATTTTATCTTCAAAATAGATATTTCTACACAGACATATATATGTATGTATGTAATATGTAAGTAATTTATAACAGTACAACATTTCTGAAATGTAGGTAGTGTTTATATAATGATCTTTTAAATGTTATAACTATTGTTTTTGGCAATAGCATTATTTAACTGCTGTACAAATAAGTTCCATAATTCTCGTAATCTGTACGTTTTTAAGTATTATAACATCGACATTTGTACTGCAATAAAAAAAATGTATATTCATTTAAATTTATTAATATGAATTATAACATTTTTTTAATTACTTCTTATTTTATTTAATATCATTTCTATTGGTTTAGAAATTAACTTCTTTTAGCTTCATGTAACTCGCGTATAGCAGCCAGAGTACAGAGGAAGTGAAAATATGTTCATTCCCCGGAATGGGATTCGAACCGCTACTGTCTCGTTTACAGTCAAACGATGTGCCGTTGTATCTCGACTGTATGTAATAATAATATTAACTGCATTACCTTAACAGATACCAGTTGTTAAGATAGTTATTTACTCGTATTTACTTCACATAATTATATGGGCAGTAAGAGTTGTATATGAAACTTACATATATGTAACTTAGGGCGATAATGAAAGTGGAGTCATTATTAAACAATTTAATAATATAATTAAGTAGTAGCTTAAGAGAAAAGCAATTTACTATTGCTCTCTAAATACATGGAGTAAATCCTTAATGGATATTGCTAAGTATTAAAAGTAATTTGTTAACATATACTAACATATGTTTGACGTGTGACTGTAAATACTACAGGTTCTGGGTTCGATTTCCATTCGAAGAAATTAAATATTTAATATTTAAATTAAAATCGTAATTAATCTTTAATTAATTGCTTGTAAGTACAGTTACAAACAAATAAAAGTGAAAATATGAAAATTTCACAACCAAGGGCATATAGGAAAGTGGTAGAGCATGTACGTGCGAAAGTTGCTACTAACATTGTGCGATAACTTCACAAAAAACATGTATGTCTCATTGAAGTGCTAAACCTAGTCATTATTTGAAAGTAACGACTATTTTTATTAATTAAATTTTAGCATTTTCACGTAATTTAACGCAGTGCAGGGTAGACAAAGGGAAATTAGTTAAGACATTCCGTTCCCCACTCAATTTTGTAGAGATTGTATATTTAGTGGCGGTTCTCAACGCCGCACTTTGTTTGACAGAGTAGGGAAATGGAAATAAATTAAATATAATCACTCCTTGAGTGTGAAAGTAATAATTGGACCATTTATGTGTGAAGATAAGAAAAACAATTGTGTTTTTGTATTTTTCCTTAGAAAAAGCACAGGTAATTTATTTCCAGATTTTATTCTATTTTAAACAAGCAATAACATAAATATTATGTTTATTTGTTAAAGTAAAGTATAGTGGGAGCTGTTCATATAAATAGCTATACATACAAAGATTATTATATTTCAATAAACAATTTTCAATTCCCTAAATGTACGAGCTAGTATTATATTTATTCTTATATCAAATAGCAGTGATATATAGAGTTACCCTGAAGGTAATAGAGTATTAGGTACACACTACAGACACCCGTATAACCCTTTCAATATCTCATGTTACTATGTTAGCATGTGGGCATATTACGTAATTTTTAAGCATGTCTTCAACCAAATCATCCTTTAAAGTAAGTAAATTAAACTAATTATAATAATTGCGGTAACGTGTCGGTCTGTTTGTCAAGATGTTATTATGCGGTCAACGTAATATAACTGCTTAGGATTCCGCTAAATGTTTTGTGTATTTTAATTAATTATCAGTGCGAGACAAGCGGTTGGACTTGACTTTATTTTATGCGTATGCTTAAATAAGAATTACTAATATAAATTTGCTTAAATTTTTAAAGTCTTTCCTTAAAATTTGAGAAGGATTTTATCTAGGATTTTCGATTGTCACACATTTTTTTTTACTTTTCAACTATATTTATTTCATCGATCTCGTTGCACCAAGAGACCATTCAACTCGGCACGGCAATCAGTAGTGTATCACTATACTTTTTGCATAGGGAGTTCAGTCTATTATCAAATATTTAAAATAACATAATGTAGGCCAGTCGTGGCATGGGGGCACAAGCGTGGGCGCAATGTCTCCAGTCCTCCAAAAGTGGGGAGCGGAGTGTCTTAACACTAGACTCCCTCTGCTCCCTCTACTACACGTGGGATACAGCGTAATATTGAAAAAAAATAAAAATTAAGGAACACCTTCATGATAATAAATAAATAAATGTACCTAGAATAACAATTACTATATACACATCAAAAAAATACTTGTATGGTTAACAGTTGACGCCCACATCACATCGTCCAGCTCATGACCGATGTGTTAAGTAGTGAAAGTTCGTGGATATAATACTAAATCAAATAAGATAGGTTGAATGACATCTTGAAGAATGCGGCATTGCACTTAAATCTTATGCAAGAGGACACGCAAATTATTATTAGGTTTAGATGTGCAGCAAACGTGTAAAAAATATTAAAATTTTGTCTAAAATTTTAATTTATGCATTATTTATTTATATGAATTTAAAAATTATTTCATAAATCAGTTGTGACGCAGAAGCACCGTGTGTGAATGTCTCCGTTCGATTTCCACTCCCATTTCCATTCCTATTCCCATGGGAAGAAACAATTATTCTCATTTCTCCGCTCTGGCAAGAAGACAAAGCTTGGCGTTGAGTTCGTGCGAAGTGTCTAAACACTAGGCTTCCTCACTTACCCTGCTATATGCGAAATACAGCGTGAAGCTTAAAAAATATTATAAAATACGACATTATTTCATAATTATTTTAAGTGGACCGGTATCGGAATAATACAATACGTGGTTTGTTGTTTCAGGTGAGGAATCTCTTTTCTTTACAATGTCTTGTATCAACATTGAGCAAATAACTTAAGGTAAGTTTAATATCAAATTTTATAGTATTTTATACGTTGTATTTGTTATCAGTAATTTATTCGCATTAAAAATTAGTTGATGTAACTTTTTAATAAAAAAAATCGATAGACAACGCACAAACTAAACACGTACAGTAGAACGATGAAATTAGGCCTTGAAGTAGCCTTGAGAAGTATCTATCTATCTATCTATATAGGAAGGATTTTCCATGAATTCTCTAGAAACGGAAAGTTTATGCTTTTTATAGATCATTTAAACGAAATTTTAGGCGACCATATATACGGTCAATACCTATAAAATACTAATAAAATATAAAAAATGCATACAAGTGAGATAACTTTGCCCTTTTGCTGTAAACGCTCATTTTCTTAATCGCGGGGTTACTGACATTTAGCGTGCTCGTCTAAACAAGGACTTGCATACGTTGCCAGTGATTTAATAACGTAATTGATATAAGTTTCTTAATATTTTGTTATTATAATTATGATAATTTTGTATTGAGGTTTCTTATATATAGAGGATTATATAAATCATTCTTTGATTATTATAATTGAGTTAATTTTGTTTTTATAAGATGAAATTTTCTTTACATTGTATGAGACAGAGAGAGAGAACTTACTAATTTGTATACAGTGTAACTAAACAGAGTGATTTTCTCCCACTAGGCCAGGTCCCTAATATGTATTATGTATAATTTATATATGTATGGATAAAAACAACAACCATACCATTACGTTCAGTAAATGATATCCCAGTACGAAGGTCCAAATATCCTACGATCTCTGGTTACCTCTTTCGCCTCGTACATATCCTTACATCACCCAATTATAACATTTTTTCATTATATTTTTTAGGTATTTTTTATTTGTATTCAATTCTATAAAGATATATATTATATTTATTTATATAAATATTTATTCGTAGTATATATATATGTATATATATGTATGTCTATGTATTTTATTCTTATTTCTACTATTAAATAATCTCCTGCAATTTAATGCACCACCCACCATCTTTTTTATACAACTCCAACGACCGAAGGTTGCCTGGAAGAGATCGCTTTAAGCGATAAGGCCGCCTTATTGTACATGTTTTTTCTATTTATTTTGTATATAATTTTTGTAAATTTTTTATGTGCAATAAAGTATATTGTATTGTATTGTATTGTATATAATATACTATCAAATTGATACAAATATTGGATCCGATTTCTATACATTCAGTAATGTCGATAATTATTAAGTCATATTGTGATTTGCGAGTGAATGAACACTTAAATGTTTACTTTCATCAAGATAATGCTTAGAATGATGATGATCTAGAATGAAAGTAAGCGCGTACAGCTTATTAGTATTGGATATTTGCTGTGGTTATGATTTACGATGTTAAAATGCGTATTTCAAGGTTGTAATTGCAATATTAATTTTATATATTCATATTAGGTTTTAATTTATGTTTTTGTTTTAAGTTGTATTCAGAATATAGCAAGGAAGGCTCAGGAACCCTAATATTAAGGAACACGGTTTCCCAATTTCCGTTCTATTTTCAAGATATTACATGTTGAGAGAAGGAACTCACATTCAATGGAAATAGTCCGTTTAAACGAGTGGGAACCAAACCCACGACCGTCTTGTTATAAGTGCTGCTATGACTTCTGTATTTTATTATATTGTATACATTTACAACATTTATTTAAGAGAGTTATTTTTAAAGAATATGTGACAGAATAAAGAAGAATGTACTGGTGAATTTGATTACTAAATGCAATGTTTGTGTGTTGAAATCTTAAGAAAGTAAAATAAATATTTTTAATATAAATTTTCCTCCTTTCATTAATAAATGAAAAAGAAGATTTAACATAATGAGTTATTGTATAGATGAATAATGTCGATAAGCTCTGAGATAAGAACTTTACTCATTATTTATAGGTGATAGTAATGTATGAAATAAAAAATCAAAAGCACGAGCCAATGTTGTCTATAAATATAACATTAATGGCGTTCTTCACGGGTCTACTACCTGCCTCGCGCGACTGTATGCAACTGTATGCAAAGGATCAAGGTGTTTTGTAACTGTAGAATATTACCTATATATATATGTATAAGTATTTTTATTTAAATAACAATAAATTCATTTAAATTAAATAATATGAGGTTAATTACACAGGCAGAACCGCAAATAAAAGCTAGTTGTAGCATAAAAATGTTAATCATCGTTTCTAATAAGAATCTTTTCAAATAAGTAGAAGTTACACAGTTGTTAGTAATTTAAAATATAATTTTTATAACTAATCCCCACGGTGTCAAGGATGGCCGCTTTGCGTGTTTTGACGTTTACTTTTTAAGTAATGTTTTAATGAAGATAACGTTTATACTATACTAGCGGACCGCTCGCGGTTTCACCCGCGTGAACTATGTTATTATTAATTTCTGTCTCCATGACTACGTCCTAGTGACGTCTATGCAAAATTTAAGACTCCTAGCATTTGTAGTAAAGAAGTTTCGTACAAACTTTCAACCCCAAAAACAACCCCTTAGAAGTCGAATATTGTAAATTCCCGTCTTAGCGAGCACCTACGTCCTATAAGTAACTCCTATTCAAAATTTCAGATTCCTAGCGCTTGTAGTTTCTGAGATTTCGTGACGAGTGAGTGACCTTTCGATTTTATATATATAGATACAGACACATAGCTTATTATTATTTTTTTAATATTTATGTAAATAAAGTACAAGGCGAATTATGTATGTACATTATACACAATAAATATTTTATATAATATGTAGAATTTGTGTAGTAATTATAGATGTTAAAAATTTAACTAAAACTAAAAAGAACAAAAATGATATGAAAAAGCTTCAGTCTGGTTAGATGCAATACGATTACATCCTCCAACATGCAAACACTGGATCAGTAAAAAGTTTATAATAATTATGTTAAAATTGTAAAAAAATTAAAGTAAAATTACACTTGGTAATTAAATTAAAATTAATTATTAACCATTGTATATACAGTCAAATACTGTGCCATAGCAAACAGAATTCAACTAACAACAAATTCACATAGCAGGGTAAGCAGAGGGAATATGTAATAATGTAGACATTGTTAACTTTTCAATTAATTTTTGAGACATTGCATTTTGAGTGGAACTTAACTCTGTGCTTTGTCACTGTTTATATTTTTTATAATGGAGAGTCCATTCCAGTCACTGTGCTATAGCGGCTTCGATCATACATAATATGAAATTTCACATAAATTGTTAAACTTTATTACCGCATTTTCATCTCTAATATATATATTATATAGTGTATGTATATTGTATATATATATATATATCTATGTATTACAATAGTTTACTCTTATATATGTACGTATATATATATATATATATATATATATATATATATATATAAGCTGTATTTTGTTACTAGTATATAATTTTTTATTTCTTAAATTGTACTTTGTTTTGCTCGCTACTCACTCATCCACCTCCACTGGTTGACTGGAAGATATCTCTTATCCACCTTTGTACACAAAATTGTCTATATATTGTTTATTATGTATTTTTTTAGTGCAATAAAGAATATTATATATTAATACTTCCATACTCTTAGTGAAAAGTGAAGGTCATTACGCCCCAGCTATTATGCTTCTATTACTCTAATGTATTGTGAAATCATGTTATAATATTGTTTATAAGGATTTGAACGTTTGAACAATAAATATTATAAATAATATAATGTTAGTTAAATGGTAGTGAAATGTTGTTTTTGATTGATATCTATCTAAATTTAAATTCCATTCGTAGTATTGTAGTCAATAATAGTTTTTTTTCTCAGATATAATTTGGCGATATCTTGGCACAGCGGGACGGCGCGGCGTCTGACTATACATAAGCAAATAAGTTATTTTTATTTTTTCGCTCTAGTAAATAAAGCACGGGATAGAATTTCGCCACTCAACATGCAATATTTTGAATTTCAGTGGAAAGCGGAAAACAGAATGTCTTGACACTACCAAACTCCACCAATCTTACTATATATGGGACACAGTTCTGGACAGGACCGGAAGCTGAAATTATATAAAAAATATGCTCATTTTACGGTCAAATTCAATGTCTTGCTACATTTTTTATTCTTAAATAATAATAAAACAATTTTTGTATTCATACTGCTAATTAAAGGCTGATTTTATATTCAAATTTAAAATTCAAGCATTATATTTTGAACGTCAAATAATTTACAGCAATAGTAAATATGTATAGAAAATTAAATTGTGGAAAACAGATTTTCTTACTCTTAGGTTCCCTCTGCTATTTGCGGGATATAAAAAATATATGAAGTATTTTAGAATCACTTGTCTAAGCAGTTTTCGAGCGAGGGCGCGACGTATCTCTATCTATAAACGGCGTAACGCAATTGTCCCATTTGTGACAACCTTGCGTTTTATTGTGCCTTTTCACACCCAAATAGGTTGTTTCTAAATTAATTAGTCTTTAAAGGTCATTTGTTTTGTTTGGTTAATGCTACTACTGAGAACGGATTTAGTTATAAAATATAAGTAGGTATATAAAATGTTTTTTTTGGTTTTTGGTTTCATTTTTTTTATAAAGACAATTTTTACCACTGTTTTCGGAATTATTATATAAAGTTGTATCATTTCCTGTACTAATACTTCCATAATAATACATTATGATCTATCATATCATATCTATCATATCATAATAATACATTATGATCTATTCTCCACTTTCCGTTATATAGTTGTCACCCCCACAGTACTCATGAGAAACAGGAAAATCCTTGAAATGTTATATAAATTAATAAAATACAATGAAGATGCATAGCTAATTGAGAAACTCATAAATTCAAATGATCTTATGACATTTTGATAAAGGTTGATGTCAAAAATACAAAACTTTAAAAAAGTTTTTTGCCAAGCTTGGGTCGGTTTGTCTTTAACCTTTTGACCTATTCGAGGAAAGATTATAAAGTGTATGGTTTTTATTTTAGGGTTTATAAGAAATTGCCGGACTCGGCCGGAATACTGTATACGATTAACGATATCTGTGATAGATGGACCTAATCAACAGGATCCATTAATAAAAGAAATGTTTCGCTGTAGCGGTTAACCAAAGGTGCACGATGTTACTGTAGTGCTTTGAAAATGTACAAAATAAAATTAGCAAATATTTTTTATGCACTTTGCGAATATAAAAAAAATTACCTACTTATCTATTACTAGCAAATCTAAATATTTAATCATATACCAATTCTTTAAAGTAAAATGTTTGATATAAAAATTACCATGATTATGTGTTGCCAGTGCAAAATTATGGATATCACCGAAAATTTTAATAGATAAACTTGTCCATTCAATATATGCAAATAATATAAATTAATTATTGTCTATATGTTATGTATGTTCTATGTTGATTTTATATATTTTAAATGTTCTATTTTGCATAGCTAAATAAGGTCAATTTTCTGTCAGTGATAAAAAATATGACGTGTTCTAATGGATGAGAAAATTTAAATTAATTATATATTTTTTGTAAAGCAGTAAATTAATACACTGAGTTATTATATAAGATAGGTTATGTTTTTGTTAGCTTCTCATAGTTTTATTACTGTTACAGATTATATTAACTTACCTTCTTAGTAAGTGCCTTAACTACAAGTGTTAGTACACTTATTTAATTATAATATTACAATTATTCAAAAACGGCAGATTTCTTGAAAATAGTTATTATTTTTAGTGAAATATTTAATCAATTACCATATTTTTTCAAATATGTCATGTCATCTCATTCTCCAACGTCGTCTTTGATGCCACGTGCAGCTTGTCGTCACGCAGTATTAAATAACAATACGATGGTCATGACACGGTTACGTCTGTTGCGTAGGCGCAGGTCTCATTGTACACCTACCAGCGATAGTTATCTGGCGCTATGGATTATTCATCTTTTATTTTTGTTTAGGATTAAAGGCAATGATGAAAGGATCTTACGACTTCGAGCCTTATGGGCACCGCATCTCGTAAACATCACGGTTTTAGGTTGGATATTCGCTCGGAGAAATAAATTATTTTTAATTCCACACCCTGGCAATGAAATAAAGCGAATCCTCTAGGTAACCGCTGTTCATAGTGCTATATGCGAGATATAACATGAAGCTGCTTTTAGAATAGTGAATGAAAAATACTTCCTTTAGTAAGAGATTGATATCGCACAATGTTTGAAATATTTTTATCTAACTTTAATTATCTCTTTTTAGATTATTTTATATATTTTTGTATTTCGAAAGTCTTCTCACAGTGTGCAATTATAATTAACGAATTTCTAACTTTTGCGAATTTATTATATAAGGTTAAATTTGTTATACATCATTTATATGGCGAAGTATGTGTTGAACGAAGATATGATCGCTCTGGTTACGAGCTAAAAGCGCGGCGTTGACTTCTACCACTCAACAGGTAATATCGCCAGAATTCGGCGGAAAATGGTGAACGAAAGTATCTTAATGGGAACTTAACTCTAGGTGCCCACGTTCCCTCAGCCTACTCTGCAGAAATAATATAATGTATACATTGTTATAAATATACATGACTCATATCTGGTTTTATTATCAAAATTATACACTTGTCCAAAAGTCAATTTAGTTGATTTATGAATATTGATCGACAGGTGTTCCTTTGAGGTTGAGCGAATTGTATAATATTTAAATAATCTTTGCAAAACTAGCAAATTTGTAATTGTTACTTTTATAATAAAACTAAAAATTGTCTTTTTTAAATTAAGGAATATTATTTAATAATTGGAACGTGATGTTTAGTTCCCTTTTTTTATTTAGTATTTTTTTTAAAGATATTACTTAATGTCCATTGTTCTACATGAGCACAAAAAGAAAAAGTTTTATTTTTCTTATTTTTTTATAATTATTTTTTTTTTATTTTAACTTAACTGGCAAGCAATTACAATATAGATGGGATGGTACTTGACTTATAAAAACTCTATTGACGTTATGCTTCGTAGATTACAGAACACAATAGTACGTGAAGTAAACCTTGGCTGAAGGAAGCTTGACGTTGTTTTTATGGAGGTTAATGAAATGGAATTGTAAACTTTAAATAACATTTAAATAGAAATCGCTTCCTGGCAACTAGTGGAAGCAGATAAGTGCTTAACAGTGGGATGAGATTTGGGATTTTTAGGAATATATAAAAAAAATACACTGAGCGCCTATTTTTTTACTTTCGAAATATGCCATGGCGTTTTGCGAAATAATAATAAAATTACAAAACTAAAAAAGTAGAAAGTATTTAACGTTATTATCAACTATCGAACTCTGTACCTAATCCTTGACCTATGGAGATTTGTGATGGGAACCTATTAATTTATTCGTAATCCCGTCAGTTGACCTTGAAGTGTATAGTTTAATTGTCTCTTAAATACGGTCATTATTGTGCTTATAAAGTCACAGCGTGTCGAAATCTGGGCATTGAAAATACTTTGGAATGTACACAACTTATTTTAAGTTTTTGGATTTTTATAGTAATTTTACTTAATATTTTTTTGAATAAGTTATAAAAATGTAAACAAGTCTCTAATTCTGGCGGGACTTGGAGAAAAAAAACAAAACTACGTATATACGAGTATATAAATGTATAAGTGTTTTGATGTGTATTACATACCTTTAATAAAGTAGTAAGTATCGTGGGAATATTGAAATGAAATGAAAGAAATAAAAGTCTATAGCTTGAAATGAAAATAACCAGTGAATACATTTCTATAGACGTGCACATGATCCATCGATTGCTAGTCGACATGATAAATTGCTTCTTATTAAATAAACACCGGAGTTCAACCAAGTGTTATGTGAATGTGAAACATTTCTTTATGTGATTTGAAATGGTCATTAGTTCGTCAATGTTTTTAATTAGATATCTATATATGAAAAAATTCTACTGTTTTAAATACTTTCTATTTTTTTTTCCAAAAGATATTGATTTTGTATTTGTTTTTATATTTCTTCATTATCGCATGTCTATCACATTTTGCGGATTAGTAATAAAGAAGGTGATGTCTAGAACCGTAAACATATCTAGAAATGTAAATTCCACTTTGAAACACACTATCAAGACAAAAATAGACAAATCTGTGTGTATTTATAATAATACAGCCATTTTCGTAACAAACAAGAATAGTAAAGGTCATGAATCATGAACGCAATAATTAATTAGTTGCGAAATCAATAACAATGCATGTGGGACAGCGGGTCGCTTTCGTCCTCCCTATCTGTCGATCACGGACAACCGCACCTTTTCAGGCTCAGCAATTCAATGTTTACGCTTTCGAAACTAATAACATAATAAGAAATTTAATCAGGTGTTAATAGCTTAGGAATATTTCTCTTATTTATAGTAGGGTAGGCATAGAGAATCCAATGTGAAAACACTTTGTTCTCCGCTTCCTGTCTGAGCTCTTAACATTCCGTGTTGAGTGACGAAACCTAACACCAAATAATACTCTTAAAATTATTTTTATATATATGTAGAGTAAATAGTACCTAATTTTTCACATAATTAGATACTGTTGGAAAAAAGTTTATAGAAAATGATATGGTTATGGTTTTATATTGCCACATATATATTTTATCATTCTCTCCTAATTTCTAAATAATTTAGAAATAATAAAATCAAATTTCAAAAACTAATTTTGACTGCAATTCATTCAGCTTTAACTAATGAAACTATCAACAAACTCCGCTACGTTCTTATACAACTCATGTTGCAACAAAATTAAAGGAATATCTTGTTTGTAGGTAACACGAACGTTGTAATGCAAATAAAAATTCAATTATAGTAATTGGTGTGTCACGTAGAGACGATTACCTATTTTGTTCAATTATATTATTGCATCATTTTATATCATATACTCGTTTAGCAATTACTATTCACATTGTTTACTAAATTATTTTCTTTTAATTTCTCCGTTCTGTTACATTATGTAGAGTATTTAGAAAGGACCTATAGTTTTGTGATAAGTAATTCTTATTTTCTCTATATGTTGATTAATTTTACAAAAGAAAATCAACTTCTAGCAACTTCTAGCAGATTTCAAGAAGTAGGCAGAGCGGGAACCTTATTTCAAATTTCGAGATATTGCGTGGCAAGGAAGGTGGAAGGTTTTATGTACCAGACCTCTTTGGGAAATGAAAATAATTTGATGATAACCATTTCCTCAAGTAACACTACTACTGGGTTGCTCTACTGCGCCTCGTTACATTTATAATTTTTTTGCATATTTTACATGAACGTAAATATTTTTTTGGAAATACGATAAATGCGTGAATATTATTATAATGTATTTGTTACAAGATTTTATTAGCATACATATGTAAATTATAAATCGACACTGGCTACTTAGGTTTTGACTTTGGTTGCCCAATTCGAACACGTATGCAATCGTGTTGCCTAGACTTTAGTACATGTCGACATATAGGTTTAAGAAATTCATTTGACTATAATTTATAGATTGTATATGTGTTGAATTATTTTGTATTTTACAATATAACCGAAGAAGAAAGAAAGAAACAGATTTTTTTTAAATTTAAAAATGTATTTCTGTTACAGGTATTACATTATGAAAATGGCGTTTATCGTATGAGTAAGTGGGAAGATGAATTGCTTCAATGTACCTTTATTTACAAATCTTATAATTGTTTATATAATTAGATTTTTTATATTACTTATATTATTTGAAACCTAGTTCAATGCCTCTAAAACCTTTCTCACGCGATCTACAGGAATGCTCCAACAGTATAAACTAGCAATGCAAATGTTCATTAATTACGAGTATATTGACTTTCAAATCATTACCGTACAGAGAAAGAGCGCTAGAGCTAGATACAACTATTATGCTTGGTATATGTTTAAAACTCTCTGTGAATTGTTGACATAAGGGTCAAATGGGGAATATTTTATTTATTGTTTTATTTTTCAGCTATTACTATTTAAATATTACATATGTATATGATAAATAGTGTAATTTCTAACTTGTTTTTGTTTTTGAGCCCTTTTTTGAGTACTTAGACTGAGATATATTTTTTTTTTTTATGAAAAGAGGACAAGGCAAACGAGCGTTCGGGTCACCTGTTATATTATTATTGATATAGATTACCTAGGTATATATAGGTTACTTCGTATATATTTTTAATTATTCGGGCAGAGATAAATGTATGTAAGTTGCTCGGTTTTCCTGCATTACCTCCATCAAATACGATTACATACTAGAGTATCCAACAAAACACTGCATTTTTAAAAACATTAATTTTAAAATCCTTAAATTGTTAATTATAAAATTAAACCTTATTATAATAACTTTATATTAATTTTCCATACACATTTGTTAACATTATAAATAGATGAACAATTAATCAAATGCACAGCAACATGTAACCGGTACGCCCTTGGTGTTGGTAGCAGGGCGATCGTTCTTCGTACTACAGTCGACCTGTCATGTAGGCTTTAGACACGAAGATAAGAATATACGCTGCCATTCATAATTTGAGATAACCCACTTAGTTAAAACTATTATTGCCGTAAAACGTATTATTTGCAATAGTAAAGAATATATAATATATTGTGTAAGTCTTTGATATGTGTATACTAAATATACTGACATTGTAGCTATACAGGAATGGACAGACCTATGATTTCGCTGAATAGTGAAATGTTTTAGGTTCTTACAAAAACGTTTTAATGCAATACATTTATATTAAATATTATCTGAAGATAGTTTTGATAAAAAAAATCTGGAAAAAGATAAAAAATTATAATGAGACACTTAACAGTTTTTATAACAAATACACAAGCCTGGAATTGAATAAACATAATATTAATTTAAAATTAGTGGTAGAGCAACTTGAGAAAAAGGGCCAATTATACACACTTGATCTACAGTTTCTTAAATTCTAATAAATAAAAATATCTAATTTAACCCATGTTATCTTAAGGTCTATATATGTGTTGTTTATACAAGAAAAATAAATCAGTTACTTGATTTTTCATTTATATGTTATCGTATTAAGAAATATACTTCGAATTTGCTCTAAAATGCTAATAACAGTAAAGATTAGTATAAACGTGCAGTACTTGTCGTTCAGGTACCCAGTTTAGTATTGAAATTTAAACAGGTCGTGCCAGTTATATGCTAATCTCATTAATAGTTTCGTTCCAACGTGAGTTATCGGTGGACAGTCCGTTATTGTGAATTAACGAATCCTCGTTAGGCTTATATATATATGTGTTGTATTTAGAAATAATTCGCTGTATTCGATCTAATGCTAATTATTTTCTTTCACATATATTTTGCATTTTTTAATATTTTGTTATAATTATAAAGAAAGTTATAAATATATCGAAAAGCTGACATTATGAGGATCTGCCAGCCAATGCATCTCTAGGATAAAAATATTGCTGAAATAGACGGAATATAGGAAATATGGTGGCTTCATTGTCTGTATGATGCGGCAAATTTATGCTAAAGTGTAAAAAGCTTAAAATTTTATAATTTTTAATTTAAAAATGATTGTCTTTTTCACCTAAAATCAGTACCAACTAAAACTTGTAAACAATGAATTCTAACATTATAATAACTAACATTTTGTTTCTTATATTAGATTTCAACACAGATGTTGGTATGTCATATCACATTCGAACCCCAGAGGCCTACGGTTCTAAGAAAGTCAGGCCCAGCCAATGTTATCCCATGAATAATAATGTACGAAAGCGCGTGCCGGAAGTGAAATTATGAACAATCATCTGTACATATATATAAATATACATATCGTAAATATTTTATATATTAATATGCTGGTTACTAAAATATTTACTTAGTTTAGTACCTATCGGTATCTAGGATTTCTTTATTACATAATATTCTTTTGTATAATATCTGCAAATATAATCTAATATTTGTATATATATATATTGCTTTTGAAAGTCTAAAAGAAAGCATTTTTTTCTAACTTAATGCAGCTCTGAGAACATTGCAGTCTTCGAATCTCATATTTAATTTTTCTATAATTACAGACTTTTTGTTTTCTTCACACAGTAATAGATAGCCATGAAGCATTAATTTCATATTACCACGCAATTGATTGACTACAATCGATTTAGTTTAATAATCTTGAAAAAAAAGTTGGCCAACGCGGAAGAGGCAATGTTCTTGTGAGAAAACGGAACCCTGGTTGTCTATTACATTTTACATGTTGCATAATACCGTTCCCAAAGATCTAAAAACAAGTTCTATTGAATTACGAATATTTACAACGCGTTTCGCTATAATTTGTGTAATGACGACCAAGTTCTATGCAATTTTTTCGATTGAGAAATAGTTTTGGCGTTGTTGTTGTTTTTTTTTCAAAGTTAAATGACATACTTTAAGGCAAAAATGTTCGTGGGAATTAGGAGACGTTTTTGGTGTGAATTTGTGGTCGATTAATTTGTAAAATATCTATGTGACATCTTGTATGATGATGCAGGTGAGACGTGTGATGGTTGTGAAATAATGTCTTAACTTTTGGGATAATATAAAAAATATTACTATTATGTTATTCTTTCATTTGTTTGGCGGAAGTAAAAATATTACCACTAGAATTATTTGTATTTACTTAGAGACTCATCTTTATCTAGACTAAATATTAAACATATTAATTTAAATTTATATAAATAAATCAGCTTCACACTGTATCCCGCACACAGCACCCGCACAAGGTAGGCAGAGGAAACCTAGAGACACTCTAATAACTACTACAAAAATATGAAACCAAATATATCGCGCTGAAATAATACATTCAACTCGAATTATCCAATATGTGCAAACGCATCTAAATCTTCGTTGCTATAAAGGCGGGCGGATTTTTTTTTTTCGAGTTTGTGGTTAATGCTGAAGAGGGTATTCTGTCCCTGATGAAAAGCAAGCACTACGTGGCTGCCTGTGAGGAAAATTAAATAGAATGCATCGGCATAAGACAGTTTTGATCTACATTAAATGGCCAACGTAACTAATATATATTTATATGCTGAGCGTAAGGCATAAGTGAAACTTGAGTAACATACAGCTGATGTATCAACGGCGGGATGTGTCAACAATTAAATGCGTTTTTCTGTAAAACTATTCGCAATTTCGAAATAGTGTAAAAAGCAAATTTTATCTTCGTTTAACGTAGAAATTTAATAAAGTATTTTAAAGGATAAGGATTAATACCATTATGGAAAAATATGACTCACAATAAAAAATATATTGAAATTATTAATTTTAGACAGAAAAATGATCACTACACGTTATTCTTAAAAGATACGAATATGCCGTCGCGGACTTTTTTGTAGATCTTATTAAGAGGAACAATACTCCAGTACATTTTTTTTCATGTAGTACTTACCATTAAAGCAGCGCATGCGCGAAAGTGTCTCAACGGGTAGGACTTTATACACATTTATCGTATTTATGTTAATTTACATAATAATGTACATATAATAAACTATATATAAACCTTCTATGAAAAATACTCGACCTAATGGTGAAAACCGCATCAAAATCCGTTGGGTGGTTTAGAAGAAGAAGAGTTAGAAACAACAAACAGACACGAAAAGCGACTTTGTTTTATAAGATATAGGATTATATAGGTCATTATTAAGTTTTGTGATTGTCAATTACAAAGCTTACGATAAAATATATTAATTGCACACCTTATATGGTGAGTACCATATAGAGAATATAGAGAAGAATGGTATTACATCATGTTATTGTCATTAGATAATGCTAGGAAGATTTCTTTTTTTAGAAAAACTTATTTTGATAGATATGCAGATAAATATTAAAAAGTCCAAATGAATACATAAAAATTAAATATCATTCAATTTTTTTTTCTACGTTCTGTGAGCGTAAATCTTTATTTCTTTTTTTATTAATAGATATTTGATTTTCGTGATTTTTATGAAACTTTCCATTAAACCCTTAAACGAATCGAATTAAAATCGATAACTATACGATTAATTAATTCGATTGGACTTAATATCTTTTTCTTTTACCTATAATTACATATACACTCAATGTTTAAACAAACCTACAGCCGGTAGTAACAGACAGACACTACACTCTTAGTCTTACGCAACGACACGTCTACGTCTATATCAAATACAAATAATTGGTACCTATTGTCCAAACTATCCAGCCGTTACATGCTTAAATATTATATAAACGAATTTTGTTAGTTTTTTTTATTACAAAGAAAGTGTAATGCTTCGTAGAATTAAATATTTATTTAGTGTGAAATTGAATTTATTAGCGATTGCCATGAGCCTTGTCATAATATTTGTACTAGCTGCCCATAAGATGACGGTGAAAGATTGGGTTAATTATTTTTCTTTCTGTGACGTTCGTCTATAGTTAGAAAACATTTTTTGTATAGCCAAATTCCCAAATGGCAGGATACGTAGAGGGAAACTTGTGTTAGGATATTCCATTCTCCAGTTTCTTCCGAATTTTCGAATTAGGGAAACTTGTGTTAGACGATGACGAATAGTGAAGAAAAAAATAAAAAATATATTATCATCTCTCTGAGAACAGTAACCTGAGGCACCAGCGACCATAACTTATTAGTAGCGACAATAATTTTTAACGGTTAACTTGCCTCGACAATAAATTAGATAACTGCGATTTTTATATACATATGTTTCGTATCAAAATGCTTAAATTTATCTTCTTGTTACTTTAAAGATGAACTTTCTGATCACCACGAGGTCTGGCATTTTGATTGGAAAACATAAAAAAATATATATCTATGTAATAAAATAACATAATCCCATTAAATTCACATAGGTTTCCTATCGTAACATTCCTAGAAACGATAAACTCAAATGTCTAACAGTCTTTCTGGTAATTTCGGGCCCAACTGAATGCTGAACACGTAAGAATGTATGTATATATGTATGTATGTATGTACATTATCACGAAACACTCGATAATGCCGATCGTAGTTTTGTATACGTGACCAGTGTGGAACTACTGTGCGTCACCTTGAAAATGCACGCACTTTCTAAGATAATCTCTATTATTATGTAGTTACTAGATATTCCTTTAGTTATACGTGATTAAAAATATATATATACTAGTTTGGTTTTCATATGAAATTATTTAAGCTAGGTAAAGAAGCGAAGGAATTATTGAAAATCCTTATAATTAAGTTAAAGTGTCAGTTTTTTATTTTAAAATATTATTATATAATTCATTGTCTTTTTATTATTTCCTTATTTTAATGATGTATACAAAAGTACTTTTTTTATTAAAATATTATACAAATAACAATGATTGTTTTGTAGAATAGAATTTATTTAAATCTTCTCTGTTAGCCCTTCCCACGGCCCTAACTCATGAATTACATAAGGCACTGTGAATCTCTATGTTAACGCCTACACATGAATTTTTGTCACATTAATTATTAATTTTATAGGCGTTCAAAAATCTACCGTTAAATAACTGTGTTTTTATGTATTATATAATTGTTTTTTTTAACATAATAGGAAACTATACATGTAAAACACTTCCGTCTGAGTGACGGACAAACGCTAAAATCTAGTAGGTTCCTTGGGGGGTGTAGGAGAGAACTTGGAGAGTATTTTGGCAGCTGTGACACAGTTTACACTAGTACGGCTGCCATCGCTCACCTCTACTAAATTGTTGTCTTGTTTTTTCCATATTCCAACGAAATTAGAGTGTATATATAACATTTAATTACTGAATAAAGCATTTATTATTATTTATTATTTCTCGTACAGAAATAAGCGAAAGAGGGATGAAAATTTCCATGTAATTTTCATTGTGTGCTGAGCGGGGAAACTCAATGCTGCGCTATACCTTGTCTTGGTACCAGAGCGAGGAAAATGAAACTAATTCAATTACCCTAGACGGAATCCAACCCACAATAGTCGCGCTTACAGTTGCTCACTAAACCACTGAGCAACAACCGTCTATTAATATTCAAGTTTAAACTGCTGTTCTCTAATTCTTTCGCGACACAATCACGAGCGTGCGAAGTACCGCCGGTCGCACGGCCGTCAACTCTATTGTTTGGCTGATTTAATTACTGGTGCCGAGTTCACGCCAATAATGGACTATTTTTTAATTAACTTTTACCATCTGGTATAGTGGTTTTGTTGTTTACTTATATTTAGTTATAGCGGGCTCAGTTTTAGGGAATTTAGTTTTAGGGAGTTTTCCATATGGTTGATTGATACATTTTTAAGGTGTTGTACCAAAGGGGTAAAACGGTACCCTATTACTTAGACTTCTCTGTCTGTTTGTCATCAGGCTGAATCTCATGAACTGTGACAGTTAGGCAGTTGAAATTTTCCCAGACGATGTATTTCTGTTGCCACTAAAATAACACGAAATAAATACTTACAAATAAAATAAATATTTAAAAATCAGGAACGTTGTATCTTGATCCTATGTTTTCTCCGTTTTTTCTCCGCAGTACTATAACGATATTCTTAATCGAAACAAAACACATTATAGTTGTTAAAATATACGTATGTACCTACCTTATGTACATTAAATATACCCTAAATTACACTTGGAAATTAATAATTGAGTCTAAAAACTTACTATTTTTAAATGCATTTGTATAATTTAACATAACTAAATAATTATTAGATACCATTTTTATAACTTAAACAGAAGAAATACCAAAAAGTGAATTTCTTCACGCAGCACATTCACATGGCGCGTTGAGAATAACTAATTGTTATATTACCATTTATGTATGAACAGGGTTTTGAACTCTTGACACCATACATAAATATTGTGTAATCGAATTTAAATGGTCCACTACGGCGTAGTGGGACGACTTATCAATGTAAACGCCAACAGTTGTTGGTTCATTCCCAGCCGGGGGGAAAACTGTATTAAAAATATTTTAATTTTGTCTTCAAATTGTAGAAACACAAGATATTTCATGATTACTGGCGTAGCTGAACGCCGCGTTTTGTTTCGAGCGGTTCCTGTGGAAAATGAAGAACTAAGTGTCTCATTCATTTGTCTGTCGTACTTACTTTGCTAAGACATAAAAAGATTCACCCATGTCCACGCATAGCAAGGTAGGCAGAGGCTAATGTTAGGATATATCATTCAGTGGGGATCGAATCCACAATTATCGCTCGCTACAGTCGCTGTTCCACTGCGCCACAACGGTCTTGTCTAAGATATAGCTTATAAGTCTCTCTGTCCTTTTATTTAAGTAACATGGTGCTAGTAAAGCTGCTATTGTCCTTTGTTGTCTGTGGACATTTAAATAAAATTAAATATAAAGTTTCTCATGCATTTTAGGTGATTCATCTCTGTCTTCACTATCTGTCATAGCTGTAATATATAGTAATTTATTTTTGAATTGCCAAATTTTATTACTTTTCGCTGATTGGTTACGTAAATAGAATATTTAAGAACCTAAGGTGATGTCGTTATAGGGTATATTAGAAAGTGGGTAGGTAGGTAGGTAGGTACTATAAATATTATTAAATCGTATTTATCTTTACTAATTAATAACTTACATTAGTTTACAAGGGGAAAGTTGAAATATTAATTAATTATTACGTTATAATTAAAATGTTATATTTGTGTTTAAATTAGTAATAAACCTTTTATAATGAAAGATAAAAATATATAGCAAATAATGCTAAAACAAAAAAATGATCCGTTCTCCGCTCTCTGTCCAAACGTCTGTTGAGTAGCGGAATTCAACGCTGCGCTTTGTCACCGTGGTTTTTTTAAAATAAACTCCTAATACTGAGTAGATATATAGGGATAACTTAATGAAATAGGGCCATATTATTCAAATTTTCTTTATTAATAATTGCAATATATCGTAATGAAATAGAAAACGCCACTTTAAAAAAATAATAATAAGTATCTAATATTATAATTAAGTTGCAATTATATTATCACGGATAAAATATAACATACATTCCAAAACGGATAAGGACTAAGGACTAAGGATAAGGACATCCTCACGGCCTATATCCTTCTTACATGTTTGGCTATGACAGAAATCATTTTGTTAAATAACCAGAACATGTTTATATATTTATGGCTATTTCAAACCTACATCCCCTAAATAGAGAGCTTTTACTCTAAAGCCACAACGCAAATATGGTAGTTCTATCTTTCACGTAACAAGTATCGCCTATTAAAGAATTGTTTTGCGTCTGTTAATTTCAACACATTTAGCTTATGTATTTAATGTTACGTAGAAATATCGTTTCTTAAGAACATTTGAGTTAGATTTTCATACGTTTTGTGTCTTAGTTTTTGGTGAACTCTACGCTACCTTTTGTATACCAGAGAGCGTAGAAATTAATATAATTGAACTGAGTGCAAATTGAATCCACAAACGTCGCATTTACAGTCAGGTGTTCCAACGGTTGATTTCTATGCTTTTACAACAATTTTGTAGTTTATATGACTATTTATCGTCAGTTTTCTCCATTTTTATCGCTTCTTAATACTACCACACTAGAATAACATAATGTCTTGAGTTAATTGTGAAGCATTTATTTTGACATTTAAAAGAGGAAATAGACACAATTGACTCAAATGGAAATGCCAACATACAGTTAGAGCTGTCATAGTGCTCAGAAAGTGTATCGATGCTCTGGTCATGGTTCGTATTATAGCTTAATAGTAGTATGGAGAATATTTTTAAGATAGTATAGTAGTACAGGCCGTCGGGATGCAGTGGGACAGCGTCTGTCAGTAAAATCGATGGTTGTATGTTCGATTCGCATTGGAGGGAATGATTGTATTTTAAATTATTTTCAGTTCCCCGCTCTGGTAGAGAAAGTACGGCGTTCATTTCCGCCGCGAAAATTAATTATCTTATAGTTTATTATATTTAGTTTACTAAAAATTTATTTTTATGTAGACTTATTATACATACTGACATTTAAAATATTGTTTAACATTTAAAAATTTATAATGAAAAAAGAAAATATAAAAAAAAAAATACGCAATTCAAGTCAAACAAAATGAAATACTTTAGTTACGCTTAGTAAGTATGAAAAATTACGAAGGTTACCAATAACAATTTCATAGAGCTATTATCTGTAAGTGGGACGTACTGGTACCTACATATGTGTCTTCAAAGGAAAACGGCCCACAAACCTCAACTTGCATACAAATGTGCTCTACAATGCATTGCGTAAGCCTTTAGTACTTAAAAGTCTCGGAAAACAATAACTTACTGGAGTTTGGGTAATATTCTAAGACGTTGTGTTAATAATAATTAAAATATTTGTGAATAGATTGACCTGAATCGTCATTTTCAAAAGCTAGATTTGCTGTTTTTTTTTTATCTTGAGTAATTCACAAAGTAGACAAAGGGATTAACAAATTCAGTCTTCACTTCACTTTTTGCAGATTTATATTATACATGATACAAGAAATATTGAAGAGTTGGTGTCACGGTAAGGTTCAAAGTAGGTGGAATGGGGTAAAAATATTCTATGATTATTAGGAAAGCCAATTAATGTAATTTAGAGGTTAATTCTTACATATACTAAATTAAATTTTGAATTGAAGAAATATATAAGGTTCATACAAATTAAATGTCAATAGCATAACTTTCTTTTTACTCATCTAACCATAGCCTATTCTGTAAAACGAAACATCTTGTCACGCTATTAATAGAAGCTATGAGCGTGACACACAAAAAACCTAACGCTTAATTCTATAACGTACTTGACCTTTCCCAACATCTGCAATTTGAGACCGTTAGTCCATCCGTTATAGACTTATGGGCAAGCTGCATGGCGATCAATTAAAATGAGAGGAATTTTAAAATAGCGAAGTCGACGTGTGCCTGTTCTGCACCTGGATGATTATTGAATTATTTATTAATTGCTTGTAAATATGACTTCTATTATTGAACTTGAAAAATACGTTAAAAGAAGAGAGAAAGCGTGCTTAATATTAATTGATAAATAAGTATTTTTCGTAAGTCGTTTATTGTGCTTAAATATTGATGATGGAACAAATATTTAGGCAAATGTCATAGAATATTAAACTTTCCTCGATAAAGATTTTAAGAAGGTACATTGTAACACTTTAAGAAGTAAAAAACTTAAAGAAGTAAAATAAATGGTAATTGATACATTGCGGTAAATTAAATATTGTAAAAAATATAAATGATAAAATATCTATCCACTAGTCATTCTTATTTAACTTTCTTATAAAAATAAATAACAAGTAAGACTCTTAGTTATTGCTACAATATTTTTAAAAATATAACAAAAATTTAAAGTTACCTGAAAACAGCTATACGACGTGTTACTTAAGTTAAATTGTTAACATAAACGAGATATTTATCTTTAAAGTTCATAAAAGTTAACATGAAACTTTCTAAAGCTACACCCTAAAAGTAGGCATGTCTCACCGGAAGTTAAGTCCCATTAAATTTGTAAACGAATTATAAACGATGATTACATGATTATCGTTAACGGATTACGCAATGCTACCAACTACAATGACGGTACATCAATTGGTGTATGTATGTAAACCACATTACCATTGTTCATTGAAAATGGAAGGAAATTGAACCATTTTGAACCGGTTTTGAACCTTCTGATACATATGTTATTGTAAAATTTAAGATATTTTTTTTCAGATAGGCAATTAGTGAATATTTAAATATATTTTTGTTTCTATTAAAATAATGCGAAATTCTTATTGTATTACTAAAACAAAAAAAATAACATAATTTGTTGTACTTTTGCTGTACTTAGACTACCTTATAATTCGCTTATTAGCGAGCTTACATAGTATGGTGACAGAAGCGTTTTGATGTAGATATTCCTATTTAACATACACAATTACAAGGAAAAGGAAAATTAATTAATACATTCCAATGGAACACCAAATTTTAATATGTAATAGACATTACTTGCCTTTTAAGTAAATCAAAGTCATAGTTCCAATCAGTATGCAAAAGGCATGATTTCA
Source organism: Heliconius melpomene rosina (assembly GCF_056956725.1). Taxonomy (NCBI): domain Eukaryota; kingdom Metazoa; phylum Arthropoda; class Insecta; order Lepidoptera; family Nymphalidae; genus Heliconius; species Heliconius melpomene. The sequence continues at coordinate 8,886,950 of NC_140406.1, read as the reverse complement.
TTGTAATAGTTTACATTTTATGTACACAATATGTGTGTGATTTTTATATATCGCTCATTTGGTGATACAATGATATATATGCACTTTTTGGAATGTTGCAGGAGACGTAAACTGAGTTTGTAGATAGATAGTGTTTCCACATGTCTTTATTTGTCTTTTTTTACGTTATTTTTTGACCTGATGACCTTTTGACTGTATTTTTTTTAAATATAACATTTTATTTAGATACAGTTAAAAGCTACAAAATAATTCAATCACGCTATTTTCGACATTATGATATAGTAAATCCACATAGTGTATATACTTACTATTCTTATATATTTATATTTATGTTATACTAAATTTTAATTTAATGGTAAATTTTTATCCATCTTCACATTTTCAGTAAAGTTTTATAAGAGTTGAAGTTATTTAAAATGGTCTAAATCTAAATATTTATACATCAGGATTAGAATTTTTAATAGAAAATATATTGTCTATCTAGATTAAAATAACTGCATAGAAACTATATTAACACCTACATATCTACTCTAACAACTAATGTGAAAGGTAATCATTACATCACTATTATGTATCGATAATGCTGTCAACACAAACGAAATAATTATTGCTCGATAATCGATTTTGTATTCGATAAGTGAAAATCCATTGATCTCATTCGTTATATAATATAGGAGAAGTCGTGTGAATGTGGACTTGGCGAGTAATCTTCAAAGTTGGTTACATAGCCAAGGTGTGGCGTGCTCTAGTTCGGTAATTAACGATTAGAATTCGTTATGTGGATGTAGGCGCTTATAATTTAAGGAGAATTACTTTTGTTAAGTATTTAAAAGGTCCTTCAAAGTTTTTTGTTGAATACAATGTTAATAAAAACTTTTTTATTAAAAGACTTAACGGACTATAATGAAAACAAAATCTGTATATCTATAACAAATTGAGAACCTCCTTCGGTTTTCTCGTCGGTTAAAAATAAATAATAACGCTATTGTATATACTTCTCTATTATATTTAGTTATCTTAAAGTTTTAATGTATTTTCTATGTCTGTGGTTTCTATGTATTTTCTTCGTCTTCTTATGATGATAAACCACCATGATAAGTTAGGAAGTAGGAAGAAACCGTTTAAAAAAACATGAGAAACTCCGTCAAAATAACTAAATAAATTCCTAAATTAATAAATGAATATGCCACATTGGTATCAAACACTAGGTCCATACTTGCGCGTACCTGTATGTCGCGTGCCAACAATACTTTTATTCGAATTTTATTGGACTTTCTAATTGTTAGTCGCGTTACCATACAACCTTAATTCTGTTCACGCTCGATATGAGAACAATTTAGTGTAATGTTACATGAGCATTGAAAAATTTGTATGGATTTGTGGTTAAAAGTCAAAGAACCTTTACGTATATTTTTTAGCTTCATGCTGTATCCTACGCATACAGGGTAGGAAGAGGGAACCTGGGAACCTAGTGTAAAGATAATTTTGTGTTATTCTGAAATTCGTGCTTTTAGCTTTTAAATCATATTTTCATATTCAATTAGTTACAGATAGTATTTCTGTAAAACTCGTTACATATCCTATCCTATATCTTATAAAACAAAGTCGCTTTTCGTGTCTGTCTGTTGTTTCTAACTCTTCTTCTTCTAAACCACCCAACGGATTTTATTGCGGTTTTCACCATTAGGTCGAGTATATTTCGTAGAAGGTTTATATATAGTTTATTATTTGTACATTCTTATGTAAATTAACATAAATACGAAAAATATGAATAAAGTCCTACCCGCTGAGACACTTTCGCGCATGCGCTGCTTTAATGGTAAGTACTACATGAAAAAAATGTACTGGAGTATTGTTCCTCTCAATGAGATCTACAAAAAAGTCCGCGAGAGCATATTTTTATCTTTTAAGGATAACGTGTAGTGATCATATTTCTGTCTAAAAATAATAATTTCAATATATTTTTTATTGTGAGGGATATTTTTCCATAATGGTATTAATCCTTATCCTTTAAAGTACTTTATTAATTTTCTACGTTAAACGAAGATAAAATTTGCTTCTTACACTATTTCGAAATTGCGAATAGTTTTACAGAAAAACGCATTTAATTGTTGACACATCCCGCCGTTGACACATCAGCTGTATGTTACTCAAGTTTCACTTATCCCTTACTCTCAGCATATAAATAAGTACATTAGTTACGTTGGCCATTTAATGTAGATCAAAACTGTCTTTTACTGTTTTTTCATTTTAATAAGTATTTTAGAAGTAGTTACAATATCAAAACATCCTTGCTGCGAAACGCGCCCAGCGACGTTTTGCTTATACAAGCGCGCCATGAGCAGTCATCGGTGGTTCAGTGGTAGAATGCTCGCCTGCCACGCGGGCGGCCCGGGTTCGATTCCCGGCCGATGCATTCTATTTAATCTTCCTCGCAGCCACGTAGTGCTTGCTTTTCATCAGGGACAGAATACCCTTTTCAGCATTAACCACAAGCTCGAAAACAACCCGCCCGCTATAGAGGCATAGCAACGAAGATTTAGATGCGTTTGCACGTATTGGATAATTATGAATGTATTATTTCAGCGCGATATATTTGGTTCCATATTTTTTGTAGTAGTTATTAGTAGGTAGGCTTTTGTTTATAATTTCTTCCGTTTAAAAATAGTCATTTAACTATCTAAAAATAGTCATTTAAATATATTTTAATAAGTACTTGAAAAGATTAGTAGCACACATTTAAAATTACGGTACCTACTAAAAAATCCTTGCTGTGTAAAACAATTGGAAAATCCTTATTGAAACTACGAAAATGCGGGTTGCATTAGAGTTTAATTAATTTTCACATTATCTTAAGTGCTTTGCAAACATACATTAAATGAATAATCCAGTAGTAAAAGCGGGCGAAGCCGCAAGAGGGTCGCTAGTAAACGTATAAAGCGTATAAAAAAATACTAGTTGTCTATTATTTTCAAATAGAAGCCGACTTAGACAACGTGGAATTTGAAAAAAAATTGGAATTGGCTTATACAAATGTATGAGCCACGCATTTTGCACTAGCAGTTTTAGCAAAAACTGTGATTACCCTAATACTTCAAGTGTTCCAGATTTAAGAATGTTTTAACATTTTATCTTAGTCATTTGTATAACAAAATTCAACATATTTACACTAAATACGGCAATATCATGTTATATTATACAATTCTCTGAAGTATTGCATTTCAGAGACAACCAGGGCATAACTGACATAAACACCGGTCAAGCGCGAACCTACTCTGAACCAATCTCATTTCCGATTTCGTAATTTCTTTTTAAAAATATATATTAACAGTTATTAAGATTCTGTGCGTGTTCTAAATTTGAAAGTCTTTGTTAAATTAATATACTTCTATTTTTTTGTTATTATACTGTAATAACAGTAGCTACAATAATATTTTTCGTTTAAGTTTACATTCAAGCTTAACCGGTGGTTAATATTTATACTAAACATATCGTATCTCCTAACGTTGGCTATAATACACAAATATCTATATTTTCCCGTTATTGTAGGAATTTTGGGAATCTTCTTTTAGTACAAAACTTCCCAAGGAACCACTATTTTAAATTCCAATAGTTCCGTAGTACGTTGTCTATCAGTCAGTTTCTCATCATCAGTCATGAGATCAGTATCAGCCTCCGAAACAGGACAGTTTTATATCTATATATTTTTGGTCAGTCAATGTGCGGTGTTAGGTTTCGCTCATCAACCAAAAATGTTATTATAAACTTTTAAATAGGATCTTTACACGTGCTCTCAATTTGTATATGAAACAGCAATAAAAATATTTTAATAACAAAATATATTTAATTACAATTAATGTAATCAGTATTTAAAGTAGTAGTTAAAGTAATGAAATCATAATTATAAATATAATATGTAGACTCATACTGTAGACTTATAATGACACTTATTGCAATGTAATAAGGGCTATAACAATAAAATCATTAAATATTATATTAAAATGCATATCGCGTCTTTTGTCGTTTCATACTAGCAGTAGCATTCAGAAGGTTAATGTTCCTTTGCGAAACATTAAAACACTGCCTTATTGTCATTTCGGTTAGTCTATTTATAAAATATTTGTAAATATAAAAATATGAATTAGGCCATTATTTTGGAAACGGAATCTCTTAATACTAGGTTCCCTTTGCCTACGCTTTGCGTGAAACAGCGTGAAGGTGTTTTTATTTGTTTATTTTTTAAATTTAGAACGTTATTGGGTAAGGCACCTCGGTATGTATCAAATCGTCTAAATACCCTTATTAGAATATGAACATACCCTACGGTAATATATGAATTAAATGAATATTCCATATGATGGAATCCCAAGGCTCAACTTCGTGCTGATCTATTAGAATGTAAATAATTATTGATTCTTCTAGGATGACTTTTTGTCATGTAGGTGACCTTTGATGGTAATACCATTAAACTAATATTGCATTCCTAAAATATAATGATTTTAATGAAAATTTATCATTTAATAGCCAAGTGGCGTGGTTCCATCTTCCATTTATGTTTTGTCTAAATTAACTGATATTCCAAAAAAACTTGTTAAAAATTTTATCTATAGCAAAATATTAGATATTTTTATTTAGTTTAGTTTAATACGGTTGGAAAAATTGTACTGAGTTGTAAAAAGTGAAGGGAATATTATACACACCTACGTAAGTGATATAAGGTAAAAAACTACACTAATCTGTGGTCTCGTGCAATTGAAAGCTGTCATCAGGCTTGTGGCAAAAGTCTCCACTCGTACGCGATTATTTGCATCCTGATATTATAAACCATTACTCATTTGCTTTCTACACACTTTAAATTGCAAAATCTGCTCTAAGTTCTATATGTTAAGATATAACTCAGTATGTTATAGATTCAATACACGAACAAATTTTAAAATACTGACAAAACAACTGTATTTCTGTTATTATAAGGTTTAATTTTCTTTAATCGATTGCATAAAGCACAATATCTGGAAGTACAGCGGATGCAGTACAGTCTGCCACGCTTTCCTGTCTTTGAAGCACCCGGTGTTTTTTGTTCGCACTGTACTAGACACACTAACGTTAGAATAGTTTATGATCGCTCCAATAAGTGTGACAGGAATATGTCTATATAAGAATGACAATTGTATAAAAAGGTTTCCGTTTCCAAGACGGAACGTTTTGTTGATTATTTAGCTTTAAAAATTGCTTATATTTTGGATTCATTTTTTAAATTCTTTTTAGATTTACGCTATATTCCGCTCACAGTAAGATAAACAGAGGTAACCTAGTGTTAAGACACTCCGTTCCCCATTTTCCTTCCTACCGAAGTTTATGTTATATTAATTTGGTATTAATATATTATTGTATATCTACAGCGGTTACAAAACAATTTCATAGTAATAATAATCGTCGCGAGTGGAATATTGATACGGTTAAAGGAAGTAATAATAATCGACATATTAATTCTGATGATAATGTGAACTAAATATTATTATTTCTTACTAATGTTTTATTAAATTTGTACATGTAGTACTTACATTTTTTTAATTCATAGAAAAATGTAATAATTTACATAAATATCTTTGTTGCAGGCGCAAAGAATGGAGTGTGGAGCCACAGACTTTGGCAGAAAGCGTGGTGACCAGGTAAGAATAAATAATATTAATGTATACTAAGTACTAATACAACTAAGTCAACTATGGTTGATATAATTATTGGTATTTATTATTTATTAATTTTAATTAACAATACATGTGTCTAATGTATATGTCTATTGTATATGTATATGTCTAATGTATATGTATGTGTCTAATGTATATGATTTTTTCTATGTTGTGACATTAGTGGATTAGCCCGACATTTCAAGGCTGATCGAATCATTGTTATTGTTCAGTGACAGCCATTATTTGCATATCTTGATGAAATGGTCAGCTATTATTAGAACTTGTTTCACCTTGTATTCATTCAATCATAGTATTCAATCGTGTTATTATTTTAACTATGTTTATTGCAATAATATCTTAAAATGAATTATAATAAAATCACTTTTAAACTGTTAGGTGTTGGTAGTAAAATACATTAAAATTTTCATTAATGCTCATCATTCGAGGGGATTTTTGACGAGTATGTGTGCAAACTATTTGGGAAATTATCGATTTTGTTTACATATTTAAATAGATGCTTCTGGCGCTATTATATATTAGTTTTTAATTTATAGGAAACATTATAATTTTAAATTTTACTTTTTTTTAAATTTTATCTCGAACAGTAATATTTAACTTTGTTGTTGTTGTTGTTGTTGTTCTTTAATTATGGCGATCCGAGCGTGCCAGTTATATTTAACTTTAACTAAAGTTCCGATAAATGTCAGGAGCCTTTGACATTTAGATGACAATGCTCTTTCACTTTCCCGCCTTTAGACAGCTGTCAAATTATGCAATCGAATAATTGATGGTGGACACCTGCCACCGTAAGGTGTATGGTACAAGAACATAACTAGCAGATGTTGTTCTATTTATACTATTACGAGATCTTTATCAATTAATAGAAATAAACGAATTTTTAGTTTTGCAGAGTGTAGATAACATAGCGTATAATAGGTATTTGTAGTTGGTTTAGTGACCTACTAATTCAGGTATATGTTTATGCCTTTGCCTAAAAATTAAAAAAACTTTTTAGTAGAAACAACAAACATTGTATATAAATAAAACCGGACAAGTGATAGTTGGGAACGGATTTTGAAACGTTTGATTTTTTCCGTCCGTAGATCTGAGTATGAATTTAAAAAAAAAACTGTCTACACTGAGATCGTATCCTCGAACTTCGGCTTAGCCGGATGAACCAAAAAGACCAACATGTCTATCAATTGCTATCAAAATATCGAACAGCCAAGTCGATTTCATTCGATTGTAGAATCGAGCGGTTTGTGTAACGGTTCCGCTCTACGCACGACTTCGATATATTAACTAGAGAAAATATGTAGTTATTTTGTTATTTAAAACTGATTTTCAAAATGTGAAACTATTTTTGCATTATCTTTTGAAAGTAGACACTTGTATTGTTATTTACATTCGTGAACAAAAATAAGATTATATGAAATTTATTTTGTGTTTTTACGGTGCTACTAGATGAAATTAAGAAAGACATACAGGTTATAGAGTGAGCGAAGAAGCAGAATTAGGTAGAGGAGGATGCACATAAAAGGTATTAAATCTTATCCACCTCAAATTGATGATGATAATATGTACTAAAAGAATCATAGGTGAATAAAAAAAACATGATATTCATCGTATATTTACTTATTTCACAATATTTTTCCAAATTTTATTATATGACTAGTGGACCCGGACGCGGCTACGCCTGCTTAAACTATAAGAATATTTATTAACTATATTTTCAGTTTTCAATAGAATTAGTAAGAAAATATAAGCTTAAATAATCAAAAATAATAATAAGTAGAGACATATTATTAGAAAAAATATCTGAGAAATTGAAAACCAACATAAGAAGTAAAAATAACTACAAATTAAGTAAAAATACCATAAGAAGTAAAAATAACCCGTACCTAAAAACTACCTAAAAGGATATTTTTTGCCAGCAATATCAAATAAAATAAGAAGAGAACCAAAGTGTATTTTAAATTAATTATAAACAGCAAATAAAGTTCGAAAATGTAATAAAACCATACCGCCCGAAGGCTAGGTCATATCGAATCAGTGACATCTTCTTACTTATTTATTAGAATGTTATACAGTAAACTATAATTTCAATAGATAAAATGCTATAATGTTTATTTTCATAAGGATGAATATCTAAATGTCGCGGTAACGATTGCGTAGCGACGCGACGGTTGTTATTAACATGGCAGAATAAATTGCATGTCAAATTAAACAGTACTTTAAAATATATTAATTTATATGTGTAATGTAATGTTATATAGCCTATAGCACTTCTGAAGAATGCAGCTTTCATACAAAACAAAAACAATGTAAATCGGACCAGTAGATCCAGAGATCTTAGCGTTCAAACAAACAAACAAACAAACAAACAAACAAACAAACTCTTCCGCTTTATTATATTAGTATAGATATAAGAAAGGTAATTTCTTATATTTTCTACAGAGAATTTGTATACACGAGTGAAATGTGATTATGATAGTGCGAAGGCTGTATTCTCACGACGATGCGACGGCGACGTATGAAACATGTTCCGTTTATAACTAAGGTTAAGTGCACAATGCTTTTAAATCACATTAGTTATGGGGTAAGAAATATTCATTTCTTAGCTTTATGTAATTATAATATTAATGCTTCATTAAAAAAGTAAAATTAGTAATAAATAATGGAAAATGTATTGCCTCAGTTGTAATTTTATCTAAAAATACTAAATACTCAAATATTCTTTGCCGTCATCCTGAAATTTTCCTCATATTTAGTAGGCAAGATTTTCACGTTGGCAATAATCTTTATTTTAAAAAAAAAACATGATAAAAGCATTAGGTATATAACATATTTGTGTAGTATTTAATATAGAAAGATTCATTGTCCCAGACAATGCCAGGTCAAACCGCTAGTTAGTCTTCCAGTACGATTCTCACAACAATAATAAACAATGGAAGATAGACTTTATGAAATTATATCGTATTTTGCAAGCTGTCAGCCATAAGCTCGGTATGGCAGCACAATGCAGTTACTTTACCTGTCTTCGGATATTCTATTTGCTGGAACAATGTTAGTAATTTTCATTTCAATTTGAAATAATGTAATAGAAATGTTAATTTTTGAAATAACATTGTGTTTATTATAATTGTGAAGCTTTTATGATCGTTAACGTATATACCTATATCCATTATTTTTTTTAATCTATCGATTTTTGCTAAAAAGACACTGAAAACCTTGTTAAAAGTCATTTCAATATCTTTGAATATAATAGTTTATTTAAGAAATTTGGTGAAGGCGGAACCCAACGCACAGTTCTATCTAATTTTAAAAGAGAAACAACAATATTCTCCCTAATGAAATTTGAATAACATCTAGTGCAGACAATTTAGTAAATAGTGCCTTTTTATTTAAGTACGCGACGATGATTAAAAGTCGATAATAGTAATAAACATATAAAATTATATTAAAAAACTTCAGAATTCTTATAGTTTCCGTATGCACATAACAATTTAAAAGCTTACGACTAATAAAAATAAATGAGGAAAACTGAAATTTATTATTTACCATTAAAATTTGTTGGCCCACATATGAACTTGTCCCATTAAGCGGTAATTTGACGTCACACGACCATCGATCAGAGCGGACCGGGATCGATAACCGGTTACGAGTTGCAACGGTACTGTATTAAGGGGAAGAATATTATGCTAAAAAAAGGATATTTCTCTTAATATATATACATAGTAAAATAATTACTAAAAAGCCGAAATATTTGAGAAATAGTTGCTGTTCTAGAACTATTCATTAAGTAAATATACCTTCGAGTATACTATTTGTCATCTATTAAAAAAATATATTTATTTATTTTATTGACATAAGATAATAATATCGACTATATAATAATTAAATTAAAGTAAATGAATGAATGAAATAAATACAATATAAAAAAAATCATATAAATATTATCTAAAACTTAAAATGATACAAAAATAATATTTTGGGTATAATGTATTTACAAGAAAAAATAAAACAAAAAGTATATAACTACTTGAACTCTTTTACCATAAATTGTCAAAATTCGTTAGCCCACTTTCGAACCAGTCCCATCGAGTCCAAGCTGACGTCACAGTCATCAATCACAATAAATTTATCGTCAAGTGTTGAACAAAAAAACTTTAAAAGGACTGTAAAAAGAAATGTATTTTAGCGAGTAATTTGTAAAAAGTGCATCAAATAATGAGATTTGAATAAGCGTAAATACCAATAAGTAAGAATTAAACAACTTTTGTTTCTTTGAATTAGAACAGTTGAGTTAAGAGGAAAATGATGAAAAATATAAAAAAAAAATACTGTCAACTAGCCCAATCGTAACGCTACCTACAAAAGATTAGAACAAAATATATCCTATATTATACAATATATCAGGCAGTTCAGATTTATATACGTTTGCAAAAATTATGTTCCTATCCATATAGTGTGGAATCACATAAAAAAAAATAGGAAAACCTACCATAGTCCTGAAGACAAACTAGTCCTTAAGACGCGGAAAATGTATTGCTATATATTTGACTTCTGTTCAGAACAAGTTGCAGGTCGTTTGTAGAACATTTAAATGAGTTAAAAACATAAATTATGTACCTAGAATCATTTAAGTGTGAACTGAGAAGTTTATTTATTTGAAATATTAGTATGCTTTTACACATTTTAGTATTTAAGCAGTTAAAGATAATTTGCACGTCTACATTTTCTTAATAGAAATTAACTTTTAGTTGTAATAAATTTCGATTCAGGATATAATGATTCTTTGAATTACAAAGGAATCGATTATGTGAGGCACTAAAAAATCTCTTTTTCATCATCGATTAAACTTAAAGATTTATTTGGAATTTGGAAAATATTTCTTCATATATAATATTTAGGAAGGAGTATAAACCTTTCGGTAATATTATAAAAAGGTTTAACTTCACGCTTTTCTAAATATTATTGTAAGTAACAAACTTACGATTCATCGGGCCGTTATAAAGGATCGATTTATTATAAAATCGGCACAATTGACAATAATTCACGTACTTAAGAGAGATGACGGGAAAAATATAAGCTTACCTACTCACAAAAATATGATGCAACAAAGGAGAGCTTTCACATTTTACATAATAACTCAATGACACGAGTAAATTCCATATATAAAGGTCGTTTAGCATCAGTGGACGTTAAGAACCGAAATACTTATTTTATGGTGGCAAAGTGGACATGATGAGATTGAATTTATATTTTATGCCCCGGAATTACCTGTTCGCGAAATTTTAAGTTTCGTTATTTTTGTAAGTGTTCGTAAACGTCAGCTTTTCTGAAATCTTAAAGTTTATTAACGTTATATTAGTGCAGTTGAAAAATCTTTGGCATGTATGAAATAGCTTAATATTTGAAAATGTTCTAGCCTATTCGTCTAACGTTTCTTAAGTAGGAGATGATTTTATTTTTAATCTGCCTTTCATAAGAATAACGTGAAAAGGTTTTTAATAAAACTCATTACCTCACATTTCATTTAATTTTTGGTCTAATCTGAATAGACGGTGCTAAAGATAATAACATGACATTTCGAACATTAGTACACAGTCGATGATTCACAAACTTAACAAATTATACCACCGGAAGTTCTAGCATTCTCACGTGCACTTTTCGCATATTTACCTTGTAAGGATTCTTTGAGATTTCTCTCACATTTCTTGAGCTTATCTTGAAAATCTGAAATTTCACATGCGGTTTTGAGAATTTGCTAAATGTTACCTGTTCTCAAAAATTAAAATTAATATGAGAAGAGCTTAAACAAAAAAAAGCTATTATTATATAAATATGTAATGAATTCTCATTATAAAAATATATAAATAGTTATTTCAAAAGTATATTTATTTTGATATAAATTTTACATTTTCATAATAAAACAATAAAATAGACAATTCAAATAACAAAAGTAGGCCCCACGATGGCCTTTGAACTTGCATCTGATTTGTGGAGCGACAGACACACTTAGAAAGTAACTCTTTGTGGGAATCGTTACAGCTTTTATGTAAGCACTTAAACTTAAAAAACTTAACTTATTAAGTTTTACTGTTGATTGCTAATAGCTTTTAAGGGTTTAAAGATAAAAGTTTTTTAGCGGTTAATTGTGTTTTTCAATATTTCCACTAAATATAGTGATAATGTGAAGATATACAAATGTATTGTTTTATTATATTTAGTATTTTATTTATTCAATTTTATATTATTTGATATTTCAAATGTAGGTTAATATAGGTTAAAAATACGTATCTACAACATGTCAAAAAAGGCGCAAAATTAATATATGGCCTGAAAGTTTTTACTTAATAATAAAAAAGTTTATTGTATGCACCGAATGTAATTGCTGGAATTGAAGAGTATTTAAAAATTGTATTAAATTTAAAATTGGAAGTAATTCATCTAAAGTTCTACAGTATTAGTAAGCGCATATTGTACTGTTGAGCTACCTACTGCAGTATAAGAAACGATTTAAGAATTTTTATCGCTTCATTAAGTTGAATGTGATGTATGACTCGGGCTATATATTTGAGTTGAGGTAATAACTGTGTGTACTTGTTTAGAATGCAAATGAAATAACACACATAGCTTCACGCTCTATCCCGCACTTAGCACGGTAGGCAGAGGCAATCTGGGCACCATGTGGTAACACACTCCGTTTCCACTAATACTAATTATTATGATTTTTCGAAAAAAGCCGCTAAAGCCGCTAAAATTAGAAAAAAATGAGATCTGCTCCCAGGAAATTAATTATTTTTCATTTCTACGGTCTGGTTATAAATGGCAAGGTTGAGTTTCGTCACACCATAGAGTAAAATAAAAAAAAAATACCGATCACTTCTAAAGTCTCTTGTATTTCTTTATATGACAAAATAAAACTTAAAGTATTTACCGAAACCAATGCCCTCAAATGTTTATATTAAACATAATATACTGCTAATTAAATCTTTATATTAAATGCTGACAAATAAGATTGGTCGTGAGATAAATGGCTGGTATATCTTCTTATGCAATACACTTAGCGATTCATTGATGCTTTTAAGCTCGTGAAAGTCAGAAGCGACCCGAAACTATTTCCTTTGCCACCTCGTTTTTTAATTGTTGTAATAAGGTTGCGAGGCTTCATTGCCTAATGTTTAATATTGATGTTTTTGATAGATAGTGTGTTTTAACCGACTACATTAAAAAACCTATTGCTTAAAAATAATAAACTGAAAAGGGATAAAGAAGTTAAACCAAATAAATTGAAGCACTGCAGCCAACAGTATTTCTTAAGATGAACTTGTTAACTTAACTTTACATTTTATCTCTAGCGGGGTAGTCAGAGAGAACGGAGCACCAAACGGTCTCTACATACCTCTTTCGCCTCGTCTACTGTCTACCTCTTCATACGTATCCTCTGGGGGGGTTCTCATGCTTTTTACGTGAGTTTCCTCCAGTATCTTTGATACTGTGTTTTCGAAGTTGACTGAAGATAAAGATGGTTGTGGGTTAAATTCCGAATAACTAACAATATTTATAATATAAATAGTTCTCGGTCTGAATAAAATGCACCGTTTGCCTATCTAGCACGCGATATCTCTCAAAACGTGTAAAATTGAGAATGATGAGGTTAAAACTAGGTTATTTTCCTTTAACTACGAACAATGAATATACATATATATATGATAACATTTTATAACAAAAATTACATATAAAAATTGCTGATATCTTATTTTATTAAATTTTTCTATAATTGTTGTTATAGCGGCAATAAAAATACGCCATCTGTGTTAAATGTTAACTGTCTGACTATCTACTATACTTCTCCGAAGCTGGGATCGAACCCCTATTCATCACATGAAGTTAGGTCTTTCTCTGCAATAAAGACATCTATACACATACATACATACATACATACATATATTATCTTCTAGTTAACGTTTAATTAACGCTACTTGACCTACAAGACAGCATATTTTGAACACAGCTAACAATCTGTCCCATTGTTCTTATAAAATGCTGGTGAACGGCCATAGCTGAAAAGAGGTTAGAGATCCTTGAATTGTCTATACTCTAAGGAATAGAATGGCTATTGAAGTATTACAAAATAACAATCTCTTTAGTTATACATATGTATGTAATATGTATGTCTTCTAAGTCAGTTTTATATTTGTATAAAGTTTTAGTTTTATCAAGAAAGTATCTATAGTAAACACATAAATAAATGAAGCCTATTCGCAAAATTCATTCGTTACATTACCAAAGATATTTACTACTACTACAGTACACTAAAGATATTTACTACTAGATACTCTAATAAAAATGCTGGCTTGATTTTCTATTTAAATAAGTATAAATGTTCGTTTTCGTAGAGCGACAACAACAACGCGACAGAAAGAAGTGAAAATGGGGAACGGAAGCGATACGTGCGAGCGATACCTTAACACTAGGTATACAGGTTCCCTCTGCCTAATTAGAAATTTCTTCAGGAAGTGATTAACTTTGCTTAATATATATTTTCAATTAAAAAACCTAATATAAACCTACACACCAAAATATAATACACTTTGGTCAATTACTATAGTAACCATGCAAATTGTAGTACGAGTACGCTTTCACACCATCTGCTAGTCTATTCACGTTTGATTGTATGATTTATAAAGTTTCCGCCTCCGACTCGACTCGCGAGTCGCCGCGTAATTGAATGTTCTCAATCGAATTGATCACTGCTCCCACTTGTAATCATGTTATGTGGAGTAGCCATGGATTTTTGCTATGTCTTTAAAATATCTTTTTTTTTTTCAGCTTCACGCTGTATCTTGCCTATAGCAGGGAGGATGAGGGAACCTAGTGTTAAGAGTCTTACTTAAGACACTCCGTTCCCTAATTTCCCCCGAATTTTCGATTGCATGTTGGGTGGCAAAACTCAACGCCGCGGTTGGCTCTGTTACTACAGCGACGAAATGTAAATATTAATAAATAATAATTCATTTCCATGAGTGGGAAATATTAAAAAAAAACAAATATTGTAAAAACGTCCCTCAACTAAAATGAATATTTAACTAAGTAATACGTTATAACTATAGTTTGGTTAACGTCTTAAAAAAAAATTCAACTAATTTGATTAAAAAATTACTTACGCTAGAAAATATCTAAAATAAATATTTAATGGTCACTCTTTAAATAAGTGACGCATTTATTTAGCGTAGGTCAGTTCAGCCCGGGTCGAACTTTCCCATACTTTTGTTGGCTTTATGTTCGTGCATATGTTTCATCATTGGATTCTAGTACTTGAGCGTCTAAAAAGGTTATTGTGTTGCAACTTTGTTTTCAAAGGAATCTAGTGGTTACAAAATTAATTTTATTATAGATATTCTATTTTTTTATATATATTTTCAGCACATCTAAGGGGTAATCTAAGAGAAATCCTAGTATTTCTAAATCGAGAATGTACCATAAGTTAGGCATTACATTATTACTTTAAATTACTTATTTTAATTAGTTTAATACTTTTAGAAACATATAAAAATTAAAAAATATAGTTTAGTTTTACATAAGCAACTTCACACTAGTGCGGCGCCATCTGATATATTTTAATTTATTATAATCGATATAAAGATAGAGATAGAGTATTACGGAATCGTTACGATACCGTTTGAAATATTATGTCTCGAGTGAAATATCGTTATTTGCCTAGTCCCGTTGATTTATGCCGGACGATTAGCGATTGCGATGGATAATGTGCTTATTTAAGAACGGCTCTAGTTTATTAATAGACCATTTCATATATTTCATTCAAGCTGTTGAACAAAAACTTATTTAATTATTTATTTGTTTTCTTACAAATTTTGTTAGATAAACACAGAGAATAATAGTAATAAACGAATGTATTACCAAGTTTTAATGTCTGGCAGTCTAGAACATCTAAAACGGAGAAAAAACGGAGGGTCTTAAAATTAGGGTCTCTTTGTTTAGCCTGATAGGTGAGAAAAAGCATTAAGCTGCTTTATTTCCTACTTTGCTTAAATTTTAGAGACATTGTGTGTTGTGTCGCAAAATCACCATTTGAACTTAACATATGAATAAAAAATATAAAATAAAAATATGAAATATTCTTAAGTAATTCGTAGTGTATTGAATGTATCCTAATAAGAGAATATAACGAAATATCCTACACCATTATTAATGCTCATACTAGACTAGTATACTAGCCTTATTACCACGAATAATTCAGCACATTCATAAAGTCATACTAAATTAATAGCAGATACGAGGCATAAGGCATACATACATACAATTTGCACACCGATTTCGGTCTCGGTAAGTCACGGCTTCCTATTAACTATTAACGAGAGCTTGGGAACTGGGCCAAGTTACGATTGGAGCGAGTGTTGTCGATATAGTAGGCACTGGTCGAGTCCGGTTGTAGGCTTATTTGATAATGTCAATATAGGATTTACTTTGTTATCATCTATCTATCTATATATAGGTGTAGAGTATTTTATTTAATTGCAACATTGATATTTCTGAACTTATAATGCTTTTTTATAATAAGGGTTTTAGTTATGGCAAACAATTAATAACTCTAGAGAGGAAATAAAAAATGCATCATTGAGTTTCTTGCATCGTCCCTCTATCCTCTAGTCTTTTTTCATTAATTTTTTTTTCAGCTTCAGCACACATCAGGGTAGGCAGAAGGAACCTAGTGGTAAGACACTCCGTTCCCCACATTCTGCCTAATTCTGGAGGCATTGCGTGTTGAGTGGCAGAACTCAACGCCGCGCTTTGTCTCGACACCAGAGCGAGGAAATAGAAATATAAGCGTAAATAAATATTTCACTTATGAGTGAGTGGGAATCGAACCTACAATCGTCGCATTACAGTTACAGTTTTAAAATCTTCATATTATATCTATAAAAATTATAGATATAATTTTTATTATATCTATAATTTTTATTATATCTATAATTTTTAAAGAAAGTAACCAACTATATTTGATATTTTGTATTACATAAATAATGGTTCGTCGCATTGTTTCACTATGAATCAGCTGATAGTAATACTATAAGGAACAGCAAATAGTGAAAGTTTGTTTGGACCGTGTTGGAATGGAATCAATGAAGAAATTTGATTACATTCAGATCAGGTTTAAGAAATACCGTATATTGGTAGATATTTGTTTGACTATAAAGTAGTAAAGTAAATTTAAAATCAATAAATTTGAATGAAATTATGCTTAAATTAGTTACTTAACGAATATTTATGAAAAATAATTACAAAAACAATTAATAATTATTTATGATTTTCAAATAAAATGAATCCTCGTTGCATATTTTAAATGATTCCTATTATCAGCTATATGCAGGATACAGCGTAGTAACCAGAGGAAACCTAGTGTTAATACGTAAGTGTATTAACACACCGCCAATTTCGAGACATTATGTATTGACTATCCGAATTCAATATCCCGCTTTTAACATAATATAAATAAATATTCCAAATAGAGTGCACTTTATTTATATTTAGTAACATTAAAGACTGAATCTTGACTATGAAATGGTTTCAATGAACAATTATTATTGTTCCATTACAAGACGTAGGGCAATCACTATATTTCACTCCGCGATAAGGCAATCGGTATTTATTAATAACGTTGCGATTATTTGCGGGAAACAAGGTTTATGTTTTAAGGGACTTATGGCCTATTAGGGAATATGTTACATAAATGGTGTTTGTGGTTTAAATATACTACTAATATAATCATAATAAGGTACTAATATTATAAAGCAGAATAATTTGTTTGGTTGGACGCTTTAATCTGAGATTCTACTGGGAAAAAAATCAGCTTCTCGCTGTAACCTTCAGACATCAGGATGCCTAACCTGGAACCTAGTGTTAAGAAACTCCGTTTCCCACTTTCGGCCATAATTCTGGAGGCATTGCCTGTTAAGTGGCAGAACTCAACGCCGCGCTTTCCTCGAGTGGGAATCAAACCCACAACCAGTCCAGTCAGATTTTGCAGCACACTTTGTGCCCCTGCACTACAACTGGCCTCACTGGGCCACTCAACAAATTACCAATATCAATGCCTCCAGAATTCAGAGGAAAGTGCGTAACGAAACGGAAATATCTTAATAGGAACAGGAGGATAGGAGTGTCTCCTAAGTTCACATGTTTCCTTTGCGTGAAGATTTTTATAACTCTTCAATATATGTATAGATTGTGCTCAACTACTTCATGTAATTACTATTTCAATAGCTATGAATGTTCAGATTGTCGATAGTAATCAGTTCTTGATTAGCGAAAGTCAATAGAAAGGCAGAGGGTCATCGTGATATTGCAAACAGACAGACAGAACTGCCCTACTAACAAGCTGCAACGAAATTGATTGTACAATAGTATACAATGTATTCAGTTTTAACGGATTCATAATTTTTTACTATTTTACTTTACTATTTAAGCAATTTCTAAGTAACGAAAGCAACGTATTCCAATTATTCTATGAAAATCGTCGGTGTTTTTAAATGTTGTATTGTTTAATTGTTATATATAGAAGAATATTTCTAGAAGTTTCTTGCTGCATCACTATCAGAGAGCCCATCGTGCTCCACGATGAGGAGCATGGAACAGTGCCCGGGACTTGCAACCGAAGAGCAGGATTGCGGAGACTCTTGAAAATAGGCATTAACGCTCGCCTATTACTTAACGAGCGAATATAATAATATTAAGATGTTAAAGGTCTTCCGTAATAAGTATTAAATTAATTATAACGTCATACTTAAGCTAAAAAGATCTTATCTTTGTTGCGTTCGTTGATCAAATTATAACGTAAGAGATTAATTAGCGGACTATATTCTATACATTACGTTCATTTATGGCATGTATACCATCAAAAACGGGTGGACATCCATATTCCAAAAAATACCGAGCTGATTTGGATGAAACTTCGGCTGTTCCGTATGTTGGAATATACCGTATTTAAATAAAAAAACAATATCAATATAGCTTTTACTTTCCGAGATTTTGTGGGCTATCATCATATACAACCTGTCTATAAACCAATAGTAATTCCAACAATATCACATACAAGCCAAACTGACTACTTCCAATTTTTGAGGTCGGTCTTTTTGGTCTTTTGAGAAAGACGAATCCATCTTAACAGATGTCACATAAATGTATGTAGACAAAATAAAATAACTATTTACAATGTAACACCGCAAGTGTAGAAAGTACCCGAGCACAGGCTGGTGAGGCTGGCAGTTGCGGTTAGAGCCTACATCGCGTCGTAGACAACAGGTTGTGTTCAAACCATCTTTGACTAACAGTTAATCCCTTTCACCGTTTAGATTTATATAAATTTGTTAGTGTTTGTCGAAATGTTCCTACTTTACTTATTATTTTTCATTGGTGCTTAAGAATTTAGTTGGTTGAACCCGCCAATCTCAAGAACTGATAGTTGGAGTGAAAATTTTTTAACCTAGATATTCAATTTATGGAGGAAAGCTTTATTACATAATCGTAATTTGCAAGGTTGAGATAGATATATACGTGTAGGTTCAAATCCTTTTCGGGGAAGTTCCCTTTTAGATGGCTTCAATAGGGTGCGTCATAATATAAAATTAATTAACAACTGTTAAGATCGATAATATTGATTAATAATTATTCAGGGAATATGAACCAATTTCTAATGAACCAATTATTACATTAATAATAAGCAAAAAACAGTTTTACGCTTTTTCCCAAACACCAGGTTAGCTAAAGAGAGTCTCTTGTTAACCCACTGTTCTCTGCTTACCGCCCGGTTTCGAGGCATTGCTCAATGCCTCGCATGGCTTAACGCCGCACTCACGCCGCACTCTTACCCCAGCGGGAAAATAGAAACAATTCATTTCTCCGAGTAAGGATCGTACTTACAAACATCGCGTGTACAGTTAGTTGTTTCACTGCACCACGATGACCTCTAAAAGATTACTTGTAATTGAATTTGTATACTTAATTACAGAGTACTTACTCTAATTTCTCTGACTCAATCTTGTAAATCGAAAGTAATATTATTTATTGGATTAATTCAGGTTTCACTATTCAAATATCAAATATTTTATACGTTCTGTTCCAGTAATACCTACAGGCGTGACCTACCATAGGTCAGTTAAGTCGTAAAATAGCAACGCAGCGAATCTATCTCATCTGTGTATTATGAAATAGAAGCCTATTTTACTTTATGATCGGTGTTTTTCTTTTTGACTTGAATATAAAATAAATAATATATTTTTAAATGCCATCGTGGCCTAGTGTAACAACGTTTAAGTTCTAAATGTGTTGTGGGTTCGATTCCCTTCGTGGGATGGATTTTTGTTTCATTTTCCTACTCATAAAGCGCGACTTTCAATGACTGAATGAACTAAATTGAATTCAAGAGAAAAGCGGAGAACAGAGTATTTTGACATTAGGTTTTGTGTAATGCCTAATATGCTATATAAAGCGTGAATCTCAACTTAAAAAACATATTTTATTATAACACCTTCCCTCTGACATATTCATGGCGGGTGGCTAGTTGATCGTAACTTTTTACATTAATAGACTATTATTATATTCGATTCCATAAATTAAATAGAAGCAATAAACAACAGTTTCCATCCTTTGCTATTATCTGCAATAACTATTAATTCTGCTTACCATTACAAGTTTTCCATCTGATAAGAACTTGTTGATTTATAAACTGTAATTGAATACATTCGTCATTGATAATTATTTGATAGAGAAATGTAATTTAGTCGATTTGCTTGTAGATTTTCACAGGCGCTCTTTAAAAATTCGCATAGAAAGAATAATTAAATACTTTTATTTATTGTATAAAACATAAACAGAATATTAAGAATGATGACGTTTGTTGTTTTTAGAAGAATATAATACTATGATATTATGTAATTTAATTTGTTACTTATACTCCATCACTCTATATAAGCTTTCATTCAAATAAGGTTATTATTTGTAAGCGAACTTATTTTAGTTTCTTTATTTATAGTTTAAAAACATATTTTTTGTTTCAGGTAAAAGAAAAGAGTAATAGAGAAGATTTAAAAACTGACATACAACATAGAAAAGAAAATTTTTATAGGGTAAGTTATATTTGTAAGAATAATTTCAATAATTAAGAATCGAACCAATAACCATCGCGCTTACAATCGGACGGTGCTGCTGCGCCATAGGGGCCTCTAATATTTTAAATATAAATTTATTTATTTTTAATTTATAATTTACGAAATTCGTATTTTTCAGGAGGCCCCGTCGGACGAAGACTCGGCGGTGTCTTCCGCGCCCGCCTCACTCTCCCCTCAACCGCTCAACGAAATGTGGGTAAGTATACCATAGCCATATAATATATGGTTGGACAAAATAAAAAAAAAACAAGAATATTAATTATTAATATGTTTTAGTCAATACTTTAAAAAATTCTATACTCTGACTTGCGTCTCTTGGAAATCGTCTAAATGCTAGACACATTAAATAAATTGTACTAAGTGTGAAATAATTAAAAAAAATTGAAATAATATATTTTGGCTGCATTATTATCCAACTTATGTCAACAAGAAATAAAGAAATGATACATGGCGCCATCTTTAGATTTCGTACAATATAAATAGCGGCAAATTGCTTATCAAAGACGCAGGTATTAGTAGTGTAGGTACAATTTTTTTTGCAACTATTGATATTTAAAGTATTTTTTTTTAGAAATGAATGTGTTTTACAAGTAGGTAAGTTTTTTTAGGTTATATTTTTATAACTGTACTACATGTTTCTAATTGATAAATAATTGAACACGAATAGAACAGCATATGGACCGTTTATTTTGAAAGTGGTGTAAGTCCATTTTTGAGAAAAATGAGCTATCACGTAATTCATGCTTAATTTAATGTATTTTTTTTATATATAACTAGTCCGTGTTTAATTTCTCAAAAAAAAAACCCACATTTTGAACAACTTAAAATCGGTCGGTAAATGAAATTGCATAATCATCGACATACTAACCTTTAATTTTCTCGAAACAAAAGAAAATGGACTTACACCACTTTCAAAATAAACGGTCCATATGTTTAGAAATACATGAAGCATCAATTAAAGAGAAACGCGAATTGCAAATGTTAAAAGACGCGCTACATTCACAAAATAATTATATAAACTCTTATGTTATTTGCATATGAATATTTACTAATATTTTCCTTTCGTTACAGTTTATTGTATTATTTTAAATATCGTTTATAACACTTACGCTTATCTTAAGTGGAAATATACTCGTATGAATAATATGAATATAGAGATAATTAAAAATAAGTAGTTAAATTCAATATACAACCTAAACCGAAAAAAAAACACTTTTCTCAGAGTAGTACTTTAACTCTACAACAATCAAGTTACCAATTACCCAATTGGGTTATAATAGCGCCCAAATAGATACTATTAGATATGCGAAATTTCGTAAAAAGTCGGAATAAAGTGTTTATTTACACATTTAATTTGTAAAGAAGTAAGGAATTCGAAACAGCGGCCTTGATGCACTGTAAGAGCATCGTAATGACATACGTCAGTGCAAATATCAATATTGCGATACTAACCTCATACACTAAAATGCTGGTATTTCTTGCTTCAACGCGCTTTAAACTCTCTATTCTTTATGATATATTGAATTTTATTGCACTAGAGTAGGAAAACGAAAATATTTTAAATATGAGGAATTATTTTTAATCACGCTTTTTCCTGCAGAGCAGAGGTAGGCAAATGAATCTTGTGAATTTTCCGCCCAATTTTCGAGGCACTGCCTGAATGGCGGAAATTATAGCTGTGCTTTGACTATTGAAGCAGGACAACCTAAGTTATTTAAATATTATCATAATACGAGAAGGGATGTCGAACACTATAGTACTATAGCGGTTATATGCTGCCCCACTGTGGCATTTGCCTTAACTCGAATCTACAACTATCAAGCAAATTCAAACATTTCTCAATTACGCCATGATTATTTTCTGATAGTTAAAATAGGTAATTCTTATAGTTAGTCATTTCATTAGTAAAGGTACCTAAGGAATTCGGAGCCGTGGCCTTGGTGCATCATGAGAGCATCGCGTACACAAGTCAGCCGTCAGCGTAAATATCATTATTGCGATACTAACATGTCACCCACTAAACTGTTGGCGCTTGCTTCTTGCGTCACTCCATTGTTTTGTAGGGTAACAATGATATATGCGCACTTGGGCTTACTTTATATAGATAGTTGCTCTATTTAGTTATAGGTTTTATTTTATTTTAATTTTTTATAAAATAATATGATAGTATTAATAGATTATCTCGATGTTATTGATTTAAGAATGATGTTCAGATGTGTTGTTTTTCAGATAGGTTATTTCGTAATTTATAATTTTGTAATGACATCATTTTCTACTTGACGATATCGTAACTAACATGGGGACCCTTATGAACATAATAGTACCCCATGTTAAATTGAATCCACAGCCATCGTGATACATATCAGCCTCGCTACAATAGAACTTCCATATTATAGCCAATTATTACCTTAAGTATAACTAAATATAAGCAATTAGAAAGGTGAACCTTGACAATCCACTAAAATCAAAACTAATGGCAACAGTCGTGCGGGCAATGCCGTACCGCGGCGGAGCGGGCGGCGTCAGCGGCGCGCGAGTGCACGCGGCTGTCGGACGCGTTGCGGGACGCGCGCGACCAACTCGAGCTCATGGAGTTCAGGCTGCTCGAGCTGGAGGACGCCAGCCCGGACAAGGTGAGGATTATGGTATTACATCCTAATACAACCTTAATTATTTAAAATCTTTATGTATGTATACAGTACGGCCGTCGTGGCTGCCCTGAAGATAGCTGTAGATGGTTGCGCAGATTTGTTATTAGGGATTTTTCTTATCGTTGATTATTTTCTTTCCGAATTAATTAAAATTAATTATTTATACACAATATTCACAATAAGCTTATTGAATCTAACTGTACCTAATTAGTGCAGATTTGATTTTAGGATTATTTACTTTTGATTATGCGCAAAAGTTCAGAAAGTGTAATTTTAGTAGCCACGACACATCGGCCGTACTGTTATTATTTAAAAAAGGTAAGTGCTCTACATTTCGCTATAATAGTTTTAAATTGTAAGTACTAGATCGTATAAGTGATGTGTATATGATTGTGCTCGAGTTTGGAGTTAGTGATTGTGATTGTGTTCCAATACTTGTGATTAAGTTCAAAGATATGTGCTTTGTTTTAAGCTAAAGGATCATTTTTACGATAACGGTGAGTTATATTAAATATTTTTTATAGGCACAAAACAATAGAGTAAATTAACGATTATAAAACGAAACACTTCTGAAAATTGTCGTTTTAATCTTCCTTTTTATTTTAAATAACAGTTTCGTGTAAATCAACCTCCAATTTGAAGGCTTTATCCAACCAAGCGATAAGTTGTTGCCAGAAGTGATTTAAGCTATTATTTATCAATTATAATGGCGCTAACATAACTGGCTTAGAGGTGACGAAATACATAATTATTTGTCAGCTATAGCTAATTAGTATTAGAAATATAAAAAAACTTGCCAAACAAGATATGTGCGGTAATTTAGTTCGATATACTTTATAATTGTATGTAATTATAACATATTACGTAGACGTTAGGTTAGGTGTGAGCTACAGGTGCAGTGTAATAGCAATACGAAACAAACTAAAGTACTAAAGCATTCGTCATGCAAACTTCCTGTAAAACTTGCATATCTTATTTCTGACTCCTTAAACCTTTTATGGGCGTGAATTGCCTGTGGAATTTGTTTATTGCTATTATGGTATATATAGTATATTGATGAAAATAATATTTTGTGTTAATTAATGAAGTTATCCTTTAAATAATGAATAAGAAAATAAATTAGTTACAGAAAATTATATTAATATTACATAGCAAGATAAGCAAAGGTATAAGCTATTGGCAAATTCAAGATATTGCTTAAGTGGCGGAAATTAACGTTGCACTTTACTTTTATTGCAAGTGTCTAATAAAATTGTATTATTTTGTTTGAAATAATGAATTCTACCGAGTGTGATATGAATCTAAAACCATCGCGCTCATCCATATATATCTCGACTTTGCTATGATGGCGTTTGACAATACATTTTCTGTTTACACTTTCAAATTTTGTTTTTACGTTATTATTATAGTTAATGTCTTTAATTATTCCTATAACCTGTTTAAGTGTTAAATAATGTATGAAATAATTGTATGCCAGCACTTAGCCTCGATACAGTAATTTACTATTAACATTAAGCCTTCTAGTGATGTAAACAAACATGTGACACGCCTATTGATATAGTACGTATGATATATTGATATTTCAAGTAATGCCAACTTTACAAAATTACAATCATGTGCAAATTTGTTAGTAATATAATATTTAATGGATTTTTTGTGTTGGATATATTGGAAAATTTATATTGACATAACGTGAATTCATTTGCTCTTAGTAGTAGATATATCATTGAAGTATAGAAAAATATTTTAATCAAAATAAATATATTCAAAATATTTCAAAATTTTATTGAAATACTTATGCACATAAATAAAATCGATATTAAAAGAAATAAATTGACAATATGAAATTGCTGCTAGTTATATTTTAAGTATTTTTTTTAAGGAATAAATCAGGAACAAGGCTATGTAGTACAAAGGAATGTCGTATATATAAATATATAAGTAACTATACTTCGTTTGTTTACTTGTCTAGCAGAGGTCACGTTTGAGAATCTTAGCATATTTAATAGAAACGAAAGGATATTTTTACAAGGTCGCAGGAAAATCTTGTTAGCTATATCGTCTATTAAATTTATTATCTTTATTTTTCTTACTTTGTACTATGTGTGTATATAAAAACCATACAAAATGTTAATGTATTTTTTTTATAAATTTATATTAACACGAGTGGTTTAACTTAATTTATAAAAGCCTCTTATACATTTCCTTACAAATGACGTCATAAAACAGTACGGATTTGGACGCTACCATTTCCTCTTTCCTTTCCGTTTGTACGCAATTAAAGTCTATTTATGTACTGAGTGTACCGTAATGCGTATCTAATACTCAGAACCTTAGTTCTTGTGTCATATGTAGGTATTCATATATCTATGAATGAATGTTGTCTTATGAAAGAATTTTTATGCGTAATGCCCACATTACATGCAGATTTACATTCAATTCCGTAATTGTTAAAAAAATCTTATGTAAGAAGTTATTTTAATATTTTTATTAGGTTTTGTTTAATACTGTAATATATTTTTCTGAATAACTTCAGTAGGTATCTGTTAGCTAAGTAATAAATAGGTCAACAGGTCTTCATAGTTACTATAATAATAAATACAGACGAAAAGAGAGCAAAATAATTACTTTATTCTTTCTGTCTAAGAGATTTTGAGCAGAAATTCAGCTTTTTAAAGTCATGATTATATGGCAATAAGATTATGCATTGCTATGGCTGTCGCGTTACAAATACCTAGTGATGTGTAATCGAGTGGTGGTTAATTGTGGAATGGTGGATGCCTTAATAGTGTTTCCAATAACGTATTTTAATGTGTTATTCATTATTTATTTATTGATTAGTATTTTACCGGTAACTATAAACATATAGTTTATTTAAAAATAACATTTGTACATAAATCGTTTATATATTTAATATTTTTTAAAGTTTATTAAAAAAATAGTTTAACTAAAGGAAGACTTAAAAACTAAAGGAAACTTAATGATTTACAGCAATTGGATAGCTATTTAATTAATGTACAATCATTGCAATAAATAACATTTCATCAGTTAGTTAATTGTTATATTGCGTTAAAAACAAACGATTTCATTCTCAATGCGTGCGCCTGCGCACCGCTATACTGTTTTTATGCATCCAGCCTCAGCCATAAGAGATTTTAGATCTATATCTAACAAGAACGAACTGCTCTTTTGTAACATTTGTATACATAACCAAATTACCTTAATTCTAATACCACTCATAACAAAACCTTATATAGGTTTTCATAGATGTGGGATGGATAGCCACCACCATACATAGAGTCGCCCACGCACCTCGTGCCGAAAACAGATTATCTCGTCATTTAATGTTTGAAGTTTAACCTAATAATACGTGGTTGTTAAATTTATGTAACAATGGATAAAGGTGCTTATAAGTGGCGTATAATTTATATTGTAAGGCACCTTTCCTTTACACGTTATGTTCGTAATATTTGATAATATGCAAAATTTCTTCATGTAATAGCGGTATTGAATATTCAGTTGTTGATAAATGATAAAAACATAAACCAGCGTATTATATATAAGTTTTAAACATACATATTATTAAGCGATGACATAATAAATAGCAAAAAAAGTAATCGAAATAATTCTCACTTTCTAGGGTGCTAGGGATACCCTAACAGACTCTGATTCTGGCTGCGTGTCCCCTGGGTCCCGTATAAAAGACTCAGCGTCGCCCGAATTCAAACGAATGGACTCCGGCTACAAGTCCCCACACACACCAAGCAGCCCCTGCAATCCACGACGGCATATCTCCCAAGAAGAGTTTAAGGATGAGTTCGCTAAAGCCCAAATTCTATCGGATAATATTGATAGGAACTCGGAAACTAGTGACTCATTAAAGAGCAATCCTATGAAGGAACATTTGGAACAAATGATCTTAAATGCGGCGTCGGCGGAAGACAGGAGCTGCCTGGAACAGGTTTTGATGATGCTCTACAATTTCCAAGCATTGAGCAGTTCTGTTAGTGAAGATGAATGCTATCAGGTAAAAACTAATTTGTTTTTTATTATGCTAGTAATTTATGAGTTTTACATTTAATTTAATTAAGGCGAAGGCCTCAATTGCGTTATCTAAATGTTCTGTTACGTTCTCATTATGTTACTTATACATACTCGTACATGTGTTTGTTTTTAAAAATCTTGCCAAAGCATGAATTGCTTATAATATTTCGTTACTTAGTAGTTCATAGTAGAAAAAAATATATGTGTAATTTACGAACATTAGGTAAATTTTTAATAACATTATTCTTAGATTTGGTTTGTTTTATCGTTTAATTACCATTATCTCGAAACTAGACGTATGTAAGTTCGATCTTTTCCGAAACGATGATTTTTAATATTAATTAAAAATAAAAACAATAATGACAGAACTTCAATGCAGTTATCATACACAAACATCAAACATGTCACAACAACAATAAATTTACTGTTTTCAGGCGAAACCGAAAAGAATATGTGATTTGAGACTAAAATCCGACATCGACATCCCATCGCACAAAACTCATAAAGCGATCGCGACTGTCACCCCGTACCAACAAAAAGGCTACAAATCAGACTCCTTAGAAAGCCTTTGCGAGGAAAGAAAACCAAATAACATATTACAAGAGAGTGGTATATTCGAGGGCGTCGAAACTGAAACTAGATGTACACAAACAGAGGAAGCTTTCGAATTCACTAGTGAATTGAACACTGAAATTCAACGACTGAATAGTATTAGGGAGAAATTGGAGAAACAAGGCGTTAGGAATAGGAATCTCAGCGATGTTGATAGTTTAGAGTGTAAATGCGTTAAATTGGGGAAGAAACATAAACAGTATTACGAGAGGAGGCTAAAGTTTTTGGAAGGCAAAATATCGATATATGAAGCGGCGCAGGACGTTAAAGAGTCGAAATTAGCTCAGAGGTTGCAAAAGGAATTCTTGCTTGAGAATCGGATACAAGTAAGTATTATGTGGCTTTGATGATGACAAACTAAATTTTATATATGCTTAATGGTTAGACCATCACCACCACTAAAGAAGTTTTTACTATTATTTCACTTGGCGGAAAGTTTATAATTTTATTAAGATTGCTTTAGTTAAATAAACAATATGAACGATCATTATTTATATAGAAAATAAAAAAAACTATAAAACATATGCGTATATTGTGATCATTATTTAAATTAAATAATTAAATTTAATAAATATTTTTCAGGACCTAGAATCAGAACTATTAGAACTTCAAGACAAATACGAGAGGCTCGAGGAGGATTGTTGCGAGTTAGAGGAAATAGAGAATGATACCCGCTTACATTGGCAGCAGTAAGTAATGCTTTAATTTATTTTTACATTATTTACATTTGTGTGTTCTGAATTATATTGAATGTAGAACTTCTGCTCTTTGTAATATATTTGATCCTCGAGTGAATCGTACAGCTTTATTACTATAGATTCTTATCCATATAAATATATATTTAAAATTTCAGATTAGAAATGGACTATGAGCTATGTTCCGCCCAGTTGAGAGACATGACGGAGCAGCGTGAGTGTTCACGTGCGCACGCTGAACGACTAGCTGCAGAGCTGGCGGCTAGGGACTGCGCTTTGAAGGCTAAAGAGGTATTTTAATTTATTTTTTGTATGATATTTGTGTATTTTAGGATAGATAAACAGGAAGGGTTTTTTTTTATATTAGAGAACACTGGGGGTTTGATTCCTACTTGGGGAAACTAAGTAAAATCCTTTTCTCGCTCTAGGAAGAATATAAAGCTTTCCTTATGTTCCCACTGTATATACGGAATAAAAAACCCCTAAAAATTTAACAAAAAAAAAAAACAAACATATGTTTTTATTTTCTGAAAATATTAATAATAATAATATTTGTTTTCAGAACGAATTACTAACCAGATTGCAGAGCTTAGAGCGAGCTGTACCAGCTTTAATAGCTTGGAACGTTTTGCGTACGGTCGGTGCTTCTGTTAGTTGTGGGACTCAAGTAAGTAGTTATTTTTAATGTGAAAAATATTAATGTTTGTTGCAATTTTAATTTGACAAAATTTTCTATAAGTAAATGACAAATAAAAGAAAATAGTTATAATTATCCTAATATTAAATAAAATACATAAAATTATATATTTATATTATAGTTTTTATTTTTGCAGAAAGCTTTAATAAACCGCATATCGCCTCTCCCGCCCGATACAAAGACGGCCATCACGCAGATAAAGGAAAAAGACTGCAGCATCGTTCCATTGCAGAATTCTTTCTTACCTCGTATCACTGAATTGCAAATGCAAGTTAATAAGTGAGTTAAATTGTTATATAAAAACCATTATATAATCTATATACCTATTATATATTTACATTTATTTCCAATTTAACTCGAAAATGAATTATATTGTTCCCGTAGTTTAAATATCTGTCTTTGAATATTAAGTAATTGTGATAAACTTATTAAAAATATTTAAATTAAAGACGTAAAAAGATAGTGTGTGATTTTCACAGTCACACGATGGTTTTAGATTCGATTATCACACGGAAAATAAATTATTTTCTCTATTCCCTTCTGGTAAACTCGAAGATATTTTTTTTAAATTCTATAATGTAACTTAACATTTACTTACTGTATATTATTTCAGATTAATATCAGAACGTAAAGAAGTACACAGGCAATCGTCAGAAGTAAAGAAAGTTCTAGAAGATAAAGTCAAGAGTCTTGAAGAAGAATTAGCTATTGCCAAACGACAAATGTTCGCGGCCGTCAATGGTGCTGAAATTAAAAAAGATAAAATTGAGGGGAAGATAGAACAATTAGAAGATAAGATAAAGATTGAAAAGCAAAATGGACAGGTATTTTGTAGTTTTATTTATTCATGGAACATGGAATCTGGTGGCTTAACAGTAGGTCTCCAGATACCTAATGTGAGGCTGCGATGTGGATAAGATTCACATTTAAGTGAATGATGACATTTAAAAGTCTCGCAGGGTCAGATTCGCAGGGATGGAGTGTCTTGACACTATAGTTTTCTTTTTCTCTACCTAACATAGGTATATACGAAATGGATGAATATTAATTTAGTTTATATAAATTATGGATTATAAAAATATATATAATAGTGAGTAGCAATTATGAATAATAATTTTATACAACGTAATACAATATTATTATTTATATTTAGCTCTACGAATAAAAATTTTATAGTATGTAACTATGTACTTGTTTATACACTTTTATGTTATTATTTATACACAGGTACATTAATATGTTCTTACCATCATATTGTACCCGGTATATAGCAGGGTAGGCAAGGGAAACCGCCCAATATTTGAGACGTTTCATGTTGAGTGACGGAACTTAACGCTGCGCTTTACCAGACCGAGAAAATAAAAATAATTCAACTCCCCCAATCGGCATGGAACCCACAACCGCCGTGTTTACAGCCAGACGCTGTGCCATTACGCTAGTAGGACTTTTATGAAATATATTTTTTTATTTATACATATAGTCATAATTATTATAAAGAAATAATAATAATAAATAATATACATATATTATTATAATATACAAGTCATACTGACACATCTCATGAGATCATAGCTTCCTATGACGCAAATAAAACAAATAAAAGAAAATTAATACAAAGTAAACAGAGCGTGTTACTCGTTATCTAGAAAATTATAGGCCGTGAACAATTTCTATAATTTCAATAATAAATTATATTTTTTTCTTTCTTCTTCATTTTATTCTTAAACCGCAATATCGTAATAAATTTATAATTTTTATTTCAATTGACTGCTTGAGTCGTTTCGTGATTTTTCTTAATGTCTCAGTAGTTTTGTTGAACATTTGACAGATAGTTTTGTTTTGGTTGAGTTATTTTTTAATTATCATTTAAGTATTTAATGTTGGGCTTTGTGTATATTAGTTTTATTGTTCTTATGTAATTACGTAACTTATGGTAATTTTGTATTTTCGGTCATTTGAGCATTTTTTTTTTAACTTTATCTTTTATTCCGCATATTAGAGAAGGAAAAATTACACAAAGTGTCAAGATTTCGTGATGGTGGCGGAACTTAACGCCGCGGTATATTTTATCAGAGTGAGCAAATGAAAATAGTTTATACGTAGATCCCTTTACTAACTTCGCTATATAGGTACAAAGAATGCTACGGGCGAAGCAGCGATCTGGTTGCTAATATATCATAAGTTGTTATTACTATCAAATAAAACTTAAAATACACACAAATTAAATAAAAAATAACATCTTCCAACAGCTCCCAATAGATCCTCTAACCAAAGCCAGGATCCAAGCGCTATTATCAACGGAACAAGAACTAAACACCAGGATAGCAGAACTAGAGAGGAGGGAGGCGGCTTACTTGGAAATGTTAACGCAAGCTGACGACATGTGGGCGGAAATGGAAAGTGGATACAAGAAGAAGATCGATGAAGCGGTACAGAATGAAACTCTGTTGAAGGGGAAGGTGAGTTAAAACCAAAATCAACATATTATTAGTTCAATAATTTTAATAATAAAAGTACCAGCTTAGAGCTGTTATACATTTTCTAAACAAGTATTATTCTTCTAATTGTGGAATAAACCTTTAAAAATATAAAAAATGTGGTTTTATTTTTCAGGTAAAGAAACTAGAAACAGAAAGAGATCAATGGAAGAACTGTTTCGAGCCTCTAAAGAAAAAACTGCGGGAAATTGAAGAATCCGAATCAGGAATGAGGATAGCTTTAGAAAAGGCTGAAAGAGATGCTAAAACACTTAAAATACAAAATAGTAATTTGAACACCATGTTTGGAAAGGCCGATTCTGAAGCTAAGAAAGCAGAGGCCGCTGTTAAAGACCTCGAGAGTAGATTTAAGGTAAAATACAAATTAAAATTAAAATATAATAAGTTGAGAATTTAATTCTTATTTCTGTTAAATTTATTGATACTTTTGACGTGAAATAGGGAATGTATAATGAATAAAGTAAATGAATAATGTCGTAGTAGGGAATTAGTGTCTATGTACAATGCAAAGATTGTATGTTCTAAGTTAATTTAAGAAATAATTTTTATTTTTAATATTTTCAGTTTATCATAGAGATAAAGAAAAACTTATATTTTTTTGTTATTTTAAACATCCGTTTTACAACCTATATTCAATCTAGTCAGAGGATTCTCTCAGTAATTCATATTAACACATTATTTCTGGATACTTAAAAAAATACTGTAAAAGTAAATAAATTGTAGATATACAATATTTAAATAAAGTACAGTAATATAGAAAAAAAAATGTTTATATTCATTTACAGAAGGAAATCGATCAATTACGCAAAAGCAACAAACAAATGGATGAAGATCTAACAAGTCAACGAGATATGACCAAAAAGACTGAAAATAAATTCATGGGTGACTTGGAATATATAAGGAAAGAACTCTCTAGGGCTTGTAAGAACAATCAAGAATTAGAAGTTACTAATAGCGAATTGAAGGAAGAGGTAAGCTTATTTATATATTAATAAAAATAATAATAATATACATTATTAATAATAGTATTGGTTATTTTTGGGTTTTCATGGGTTTTGGATATATGGAATCTGTTTAGATTTTTTTTATAATGGGATATATAATTTTTCGGGGTGTTTGATTTTTTTTTAACTAAATATTTTTTGTATAATGGAGACTCGATTATTCCAACTTTGTTAGTCGTATTTATTTAAATAAAATAAATACGTTTTGAAATAAATGAATTAAAGTTGTTAAATCAATATTTCTATATAAATGTAAATTTAGTAATTGTTTTGAGGTTTTTTGCTGTATATAGAGTTATTTAATTTGCAAGTCTCCACTATACACACATATTTGGGTACTTAATATATGGAAAAATGCTTATCTTATTATTTTACATTTTTATAATACTATTCGACACTTTGGAGAGAAAAAATATCTTTTTTAAAACGTATTCTAAACAATACGTTATATTTTATATATTTTCTAAAAAAGTTTTAAGTTTAAGCTTAAATTATATGAATATTATAACTTATTTTTTGGTTATTTACTTGATTATTTTCATATAAGTTTGTGCTTCTAGATATGGGCGTAGTTGCTTTGTAGTTTAGTTTAATATGGTATTTGTTTTAGTTGATTTAAATTATTCGGGGACTATATATGCTTTAAAAACTTTTGACATAAAATTAAATTTTATATGACTAAAGAACAAAAAGGTAAAATAATTATCCATAATAAATAAATATTTTATGTCGAAAGTTTTAAATAAACGCTTTATATTGTGTTTGAAACGAAATTGTGTATACAAAAAATATCGGTTCACGAAGACAGTGCATGTACCACCGCGTGTTTTGATTGTATGGCGTCGTGTAAATATATATTGCATGGGATTTAAAAGGCTTAGAAACACGAAACGAAACTAAGAAGACATTATTTTTAGGTCGAATCATTAGAAAAGCAGCTAACGTTAACCCAAAAAGCTCTAAGCCAATGCAAAAGGAAATGCGACGATAAAATGAAAACTATCAGTCACGAATTATCAATAAAAACGGAGGAACTCGAGGAGTTACGCAGCGAAATGCGACAGAGTTTTAACGCAAGTCGTTTTGACTTGAAGCCAGATAAAACCGAATACGTAGGCGAAGGATATTCCATATATACAGCTATACCAAAAAAAAGTGATTATAACAGAATGCATCATAGCATGAGCTATATAACTGAGTCCCATTGCTCTTGTCCAGCGCTAAGGAATCAGTTAGTCAGTCAGTTGATAGAGGATTTGTTCGATAGAATACATAACACGGTAGATGACGATTTAACTAAACTATGTAAGGAAATAATGCCGGTCAACGGTAAAGTGACTGAGGAGAATAAAGCTAAAATTACTAATTATCTTCTAATGGCCATATCTAAGGAATTAATTAGATCTATAGGTGATGCCGACGCGAAAACTGATAGCGAGGTAAGTGATTTTTTTTAAATTTTTTTGTGACTAAAATTTTATAATTGCGTTAGTTATGTGTCTAATTGACTAATTATGTTGGTTGTGGAACAACTAAATTTTACCGGTTTTATAATTTTATTTAGATTTTGTCTTTGTTTTTATGATGAAAATCTAAAAGGATTGCTAGAATGCAAATTCTGAAAATAAAGCATTTGTTATAAATGTACTCTCATGCTGTAACTTTTTAATTCGAAATACTTTTATAGTTAATTACTGTTAGAAAAATAAAAAAATGGTTATGGACATGTATTTTATGTTTACAAAAGCACATTAAACCCCTCAAAATATTCATTCATTCATAGAGTCATGAAAGACAAGCACACGTGTTTACAAATATTCATTTAATAATCAAATATTCATTTAATAATAGATTTCTTCTGCGTACCCTGGTATAAGTGGGGTTAAAAACAATACGTTACCATAATACACGTTCTATATTAAAAAAATCATAATAAATGTAAAGATACACAAAAATAAACACAAAATGGTATATTTAGGACTGGCAGCGCGCGCTGTGCATGCCGTCTCTGTCAGGGGGGAGTGTGGGCAACGCGGGCGTGGTGCGCGGCGCCGCGCGTCTCGCCTCCGTGAGCTGCGCCTGCGCCGCCGCGCGCCTTTGCGCCGCCGCGCCCGCGCTTCGCGGCGTCGTCGGGGACTGCCAGGAGGTTTGCAATTGATTGCGCAGTATTAGTTATAGAAAATGGGATGGATTTCTATGAGAGGGTATGAATTACTTCCATTTTCCGGATCTGGCAAAGACAAAACGTGGCGTTAAGTTCCGCCATTATACACGTTTGTGTATATTCTTGTCAAATCTTGAATTCAATCAAGTAGTAGAGAACAGACTGTTTTGATACTATGTTCTCTCTGTTTATCTCCCTGCTATATACCGCAACATATGTAAATACCAAAGAATTAGATTTTCATGTATTTTATAAGTTAAAGTAATATTTAAAATTTTTAACAGGAAGTTTTGGAGCATGGCGATGTAAAAATCATGGAGGAGCAATTAGCGAACGCGATAGAAAGTATTGTTGTAAGTTTTTTATTGATACATGTTATTTTTTATAGAAGCTACATTAAGTTAACAAATTATTTAAAAAAAATGTTTTATATTAAAAAATTAATTTAAATATTAAATTTCAGAATTGTCCATCTTGTGCGTTGGGTACAAATGCGATAGTTTGGAGCACGGATGTATAGTGATATAACTAACGTGCATATTATGTGGGTAACATTTATTTTTAATAGAATATATTTATATTTAAATAGCATATTTAATATCTAAAGAAAATATAAAATATATAATATTTCACTTTTTTGAAAAACGTATAAAAATTCAACTCGGGCCTCTTGGTAACTGTTCAAGCGCTCTGACCATTAAGCCAAGCTACGTCCTATTATTACAGAGGTGTTGTTAGCATCTCAGTAAGTCTGTAATAATAAGTTTCATTTAAAAATAAATGGTTTTTATAATTATTATATGAATTCTTTTTATTTACACATTATTTATTAGTATTCTTGTATGTTCCAGTTAACCTCCACCGACCTCAATCTGGTGCCTTCATTAGTATAATTAGCGACTGTATATATAATTATTATATACTTTGTATAATACTCTAGGTATAACTATCTAATACCTAAGCTCTAAGTTAACATATCGAACAAAACGTACCTTCAATCGAATAAGAATTACGAAATAAATGTTTTTTTTTTGTTTTATTTCATTTTATTTCCTTTATTTATCGTTTCCGTGCCAATTGTGTTGTAAATAACGTATTTTTTATTATATTATAGTTGAATAGAATACTAAAATTCCGACTTACACGAAGTTTGTATTTTACTTATTTCATGTATAGAAAGAAAAATAAAGTTATTAATTTTTAAAATGTGAATGTCATTGAAATAAATGAATATTTAATTTTATTTTGGCCTTTTATTCTTGATTTGACTTCCCTTTCTGTCAGAATATAAACGTGTCATCTTAAGTGACGATGACAGAATAATATTTATTCAATATTTTAAAATGATGTCGTAACTTTAGAAATTTATAGTTTTCGTGCAAATAGGTAAGGTTTCAAGTAAAGCTTTTAGTATATTTTTACATATAAAATAACTTTTTTGTAACATTAGTATGTAGTCATTACATAGCTTTTTGGTTGTATTTTGTTCTAGTAAAACTATAAAGTTTTACTTACATAACGTAGTTCTTTACATAAGAAATTTTAGACTTTAATTCTACCTTAGCCTATACTCTTTTAAAACTATTATAAGTGTTATTTGTTTCGATGCGATACAAAATTATGAAATATCCATATTAAATAGTTTCAAATTAATTCACGTAAAATCCCCTATGTTAATATTTTAAATAGAAACATGCCATAGTGTGATAAATATCTATTTTACAGATTTCGTCAGCTAAATGTAATGAAAAGACACCAGAAGTAGCAAAAAGAAAATGTTGTCACAAAAGTTGAGCGAATGTATATGCAATGAGCCCATAGATTTAAAATCCCAATCAGGTCTAAAAAAGACTGCATCCGCGTGTTCTTGTTCCGTATGCGATTCTGTCTCGTGTTTTTATATTAGAAATAAAAAATCCACTCAACCCTGTTCTTGTAACCATCAAATAGTTAATGTTGAAAATGTGAGATCTATTACAAAAGAACTTAAAGAGTTTAATGAGAAAGATAATTTTACTGAAATCATTGATTATAAAAAATCCGATGTTGACATTCTTTCTGACACAAAATGTGATTTACAAACATCCGAAAAAGAAATTGGTCAAAAAAGAAAGAAAGAGGTCGAGAAAACTTGTGAAATACAAAAAAAAGAAATTTCCAATAACAACGAGGTTAATAAAGCTAAAGCTGAATTGAGCGCACAAATTATGAATGTCCCATATGAAGAATTTAAGTGTTCTTTGTCTACAAAACATAACAAGACTGACTCAGCTCACAACAACGATAGTCCTATTTATAAAATCAATGAATTGGTAAAACCAGATATTTTAACTCGTTTGAAAGAAATTTATAAAGCGTGTAGTTGCACAGTGTGTGAATGCATTACTGATAAATCTTTACCTATTAAAAAACTTGTACCTGATAAATCTTTACCTGACAAAGAATTATGTAACTGTAGTCCTTGTGACTGCAATGAATGTGTTATTGCTCAAAACATTAAAAAACTTGATCCAAGACCACATTCAGGGTGTCCGTGTGTGAGATGTGATAGAAAAGACTGTCGAGGCATTGTTAAGAAGCCTACAGCAATATCGGCATGTGACTGTAACCCATGTGATTGCTTAAATTGTACTGATGCCTCAGCCAAGTCATGCACTTGCGAACCTTGTCAATGTGCGGAATGCACAATAAATAATAGAACACGGACGCCTGTTCTATCTGCGAGTACTCAGAAACACGTTACCCAAAGTACGTGTAGATGCAAGCCTTGTGAATGTGCAAATTGTAAACAAATTTTTACAACAATCGCTGCAAATTTAATACAAGATATATCTAAAAAATATTTAAATAGATACTCTGAAAATGATTTATATTTAAATGATCTAATTGTATTTAACGAGGACTTTTGTGAATATGATCAGAACGAAAGGAGAAATACTATCCAAAGAAACATTTATGATTACGATATAAATACACCATTCATAAATGATCAACTAATTCAAACAGGGTACAATAACTTCAACACTATTGCTATGATGGCCATGTACAGCACTAATTACTCCAAAGTGGAGTTAAATAATACGAAAGATTGCAAATGCCTAGGTTGTGAATGTCTTATTTGCACGAGCAGAGAAAATGACATTAAGAATAAAATCTCTTTTAATGATTTTCGCCACCGTAATGTAATTGTCACTAGCCAATCTAAGTCTTGCGATTGTGTGGCCTGTCAATGTGAGTTTTGTAGCCAAGCACAAAATAAATTAGCTCACAAGCTGATTCGGTTAAAGGATAATTGTTCTTGCTCTATTTGTGACTGTATAATGTGTGATAATATAGCACATTCTAACAAAAAAGATTATATTGGGATAAAACCACAGTGGGTACAACAGGAGCAGGGCCTGCCTATTCATGTATCTAAAGATACTTCATGTACAAATATTTACCCATTCAAAAAGGGTAAGCTGCTAGCTCCTACTAAATTTGAAGATAATGTTTATGAGCCTTCCTGCCTGAAAAGCCAACTATATTTTAGTAATAACGTATTTGGACCACACATAGAAACAAGAACACATTTGTCTAATTCTATTAATATATTGCCGGTATATAAGAAATCGACGAATTTTAAAGAAAATGATAATTCACAATACTCGATTCCAAATACCGAGTGCCCTGTAAAAGATATTTTTTCGAATAACTATATAAAGAATAATGATCTGCATATTGGTAATAAAGATAAAGATTTTTACATCCCCACGAAATTAAATAAAACAGATAAATCGTTAGAAAAACACATAACAGAAACCAAAACTTTTAATGCAAATTCTACAAATTGTAACGTCACTGGTACTATTAACAAGAACCCATTTAATTGTTTTGATGAACCTAAATCAATAAATATTGTACGAGAAAGTATAACAAAAGACATTACTGTTTTAAACAGCAATTTTAAAACTGTAAATCTTAATTTACCAAACAACTTAGACAATACGAGGAAGCATTATAGTAAACAAAATTTAATAGCTTCTACTGAAGAAAATAACGAAATTCTTGAGGCTGATCGAGTTGACTTACAAAAAGA
Source organism: Heliconius melpomene rosina (assembly GCF_056956725.1). NCBI lineage: Eukaryota > Metazoa > Arthropoda > Insecta > Lepidoptera > Nymphalidae > Heliconius > Heliconius melpomene. The sequence continues at coordinate 8,847,626 of NC_140406.1, read as the reverse complement.
TAAAAATAAAACAGTAAAATATAAGTATACAAATAATAAAATGTATAGACGTTTGATGAGACAAGCTCGAATGAGCAAGAGGAAGAAAACGGTAACAAATCGAACTAAAGATAATTGTATAAATAATGAAAATAATGAAAATGTCAATATAATTGAAAACTTTAAAATAATTGTCGACGACTCCAATGAAAAAAATTTAACACTAACAATAAAGAATAAAAAGACTGTAGATGATTTTTTCTCGTCCGAAATGAATATGCTCAATAAAATAAAAAGCGAAGTTCAGGTTTGTTAGCATACATTATTTATTTCTTTTCTAACATCACGTTCTATCCAGGATATACAGAGGATAGTAGGATAGGCAGAGGGAATCTAATGTTAGAACATTGTTTCTCACGCACCGGCAATTTTTATTTTTTTAAAGTACTCATTTACTTACAATTTCGAAATTAGTACGAAAGTCTCGGTGGTCGAGTTCGACTAGCATTTACCCGATTTTTGCCTGATGGTAACAATGAGAAATACTTCTTTCTGGTGCTTAGGTCTCATCAAATAAAATGTTTTCTTTTTTATCATTTACCTTATGGTCCTACATCCCTATATACATTTATATTACTTTACATCTAGTCCTTTATTATTGTTCAGCCCTTATAATTCACTAGAATTAATATGTAAAGTCTTAGTAATTATTTTTGCAGACTGTAGAAAATAACGCAATAACTAAGCCTTGGCCAATCTTACAAAATAATTTCTGTATGAATTGTTCAGAAATAAGACAAAATAAAGGCGTCTGCACTATTCCTGACTTTCAGTTGGACGTAAAGAATGCTGTTAAATTTGTCTCACAGCAGTATGACGACAACGCGAATAATGTACTGGTAATTTAATATTCGCAAATATTCTGTAATTAGTTATTGACGCGATGTTTCTGGATTCGTTTTCCATTTCGACTATTTTTATTTCCTCGCCTTATTACTTTTATAAGTAAGTTGAGTTGGGCCACGCAGTGTGTTGAAAATTGGGAAAGGAGTAACTCCACTACTACACACACTAAGTTTGAAGCTAATAAAAAATATGGTTATCACTGGAGGCCATCGTGACACACCGTCTGTGTAAAATAATGCTTGTCCTTTTTGAAAAAAAAAATTAATAACTTAATAACTAAAATAACAGTATTAAAAATATAGTTTGGTTTAAGTTCATTAAATATTTCAATTACAGAGGACAAAAAATGAAATATATAGATACAATGACTCTACAACACAAACTAAAGCTATGACCATGCAGATAGACAAAGAGACAAACTGTAGTATAATTGGATCAACGGTAAAAGTTTTACATTTTATGCCTCTTGCTTATTATAAAATAATTCTTGTTCGTTAAAAAAAGCTATTATATACCTATATAGATATATAATAGCTATCTTTCTATCTTTTATACACTGTTGATCGGGAAAAAGTTAATTAAAAAGAAGAAAACTTCTGAAACACATCCTCGCACATCTACAGCTAACTTCAGGGCGGTCACCACGGAAGAAAAAAAGATGACCGATTTCATAAAACTAAATTTAAACATATAATAAATTTGTAATATTACAATTATGTACAATTTTCTAGGACAATCTACGAAATAACATGAAATATTTATTAGACCTCGTGCTGTCACGTGTAGTGTCAATGCCTAAACTAAATGTTTTATCTAGTATGTTCGACACTATGGACCGTGTTTCAAGTAATATACCTAAAATTAACGTAATTACATTTCAATTATTATTTTAATATTATAGTAGAGGCCTCCAGAGGTTATAATTAGAACAGAGTGTCTTAACACTAGGTTCTCTCTGCCTACCCAACTCTGTGTAGAAAGCATCGTGGAGTTAAAAAAAACAAGAAGTGAAATCTATTAGCACTCGTTAAGTCAAATATTTTTTACTTAAAGTATGCAGATTAACAAAGAATATACGCCCACAAGCCCATCTTGCAAATTTCAATATACATAATTGTATTTTTTTATCAATTCTCTATTATATGTAAAGTTTATCTATTTATATTCTTCATCATTTATATGTTAATTTCAATAGTCAATAAAAAGTTCTTGTGATGGCCTTAAAGCGAATATCATTGAACTGAAAAGGGTTTCTAATAATTCGTTGCTAGTGAAATGGAAGGCGCCCCAGAACACTGCATACGTTCAGGGATACGAGGTAATAATATAATACAATTTATTGAAATCCTATTCAAATAAAATAAAATGTAAAATAGTATGTGTAAGAAGAGAGTTCTTCACTTGGATAAGATGAAGAAAATGGATATATTTAAATATATTCATAAATTTGTGTACAACACATTACTGCGGTAGAAAAGTGTGTCTAAAAATTCATAGAATGGAATTTTAAAAAACTTAAAGCTTTACCCATACATTCGTTAGTGTATAGGCAAAGGGTACCTACCTAGTGTACACTTCGTTTCCCACGCATTTTTCAGTTTTCAAGATTTTGCATGTATATATGAAAATAATTAAAATATAATAATTCTCCCAAGTGGGGATCGAATCCACAAGCATCGTGTTTACGATCAGATGCAGTCTTACTGCGCTACGACGGCAATATATTGGTTTTAGGTTAACGTTTATTAAAATTGTTTTTTCCTTTCCTAACAGTTGCAAGTAGACGGTCGTTCAGTACAAAAAATATTTAGCCCTACGCGATGTATGGCGGTGCTGACATGCCTGCCTCGGTGTGAAAAATTACTGTTGACCATTCGTACGCTGACCACTACACTGTTATCTGATCATTACCCAGCTACCACTATTGTTTATCGTCGAAGGATTAAATAATCTAAATATTCTGATTTCTTAAATGTTATAAAAAAAAATTGTAAAATTATGTAGATGGCTGCTTTTCTGTAAAATGTTCTATAAAAGTTCCCTTTTAAATTTAGTTACTTATTTATTTAAGAAAATTACATACACATTAATATATTGGAAGTTGTTTTTGTAAAGCAAAACTTGATAGACTTTTTTGCATGAAATAGAAAATTACACCATATAAAATTGTTTTTTATTTCTATTTAGTCTTTATTGTAAATGGATACCTAATATATTATACTAGCGGAGGCGCGCAGCTTCGCCTGCTTATTTTCACCATTAGGGGTGAATTCTAATAAACCGTGTGTTACAAACACGTGTTAAATGATATATTTTTAAGAGTCTAAATTTAAAATTTAACTTAATTCATTTAATTTTATAAGAAAACTGTCTTAAAAAGGTCGGATCGTGAGATTGCCACCTCCCTGCTCTAGGCTATAGACTAATTAAGAAGCTTAATTTAATTATTAGTCGATCAATAAGTCAGAAAGAAATAAAAACTCCTCAGACATATCTATGATTTAATAGTGCATCTCAAAATGTAATGCCAATTTTTACTAGGTGTCAATTACATTGTATTTGGTATGTAATCAAAATTATAGTTAATCTAATATGAGTTCTAACCATGAACAGAAACCAACGTAAATATGTACCAAAGACTAAACAAAATGTAACAACTTTGAAATCAAAACATAACATTCAAGATGATTTTGAAGAAGTATTGGCACCGAGGTCTAAACGAAATCCCTTTGTCAGTAATAAAGCTATGACAAGCAGATGTTGTTATGTCAGTCCAGCGTGTAAAGATGTGGAACTTTCAACTGAAGAATCGGGAGTATACGTGGACGATCATGTAATGCGTGATTTTTTTTACAGTTTTTTAAAATATTTTTAGATATTTATATATATGTACTGTTATTTAAAATATTTTCGTCTGCTCCTTCGGTAAATTCGAAAATATTAGCAAAAATCCCAGGTACTATACTTAAATGTAATGTGTTAAATGTGTTAGCCAAAAATTTAATGAGTTATCGCTAGATTCTCTCTACATTATGCGTCATGTAGTAGTATGCTGTATTCCACATATCTATTTGCTATAAACAGAGGTAACCTAGTGTTTAGACACTCCGTGACTACACACCGGCCAAATTAGTAGTATTTGATGATTTACATTTAAATTCGCCTTTGGTGCATTTTTCAGTTCAATACTCTAATAAGGCAACAATATGACTTCGACCCTGCAATTCCTGATGCTATAAAAAACTTAAAAGCATTACAAAAAGTTCTGTGCGGTGCTTCGAAGGTTGACAACTCATCTCAATACGGAACAGCTGAAGAAACCTACGTGAAGACGTGTGACGGCTGTAAATGGCAATATGTTGAGGATCCTAGTGATATAGACAAATATATTACTAAAGATAAAGGTACCTTATAACTTATCTACTTTTTTCGTAGACAGAGTCACAAGTTCACTTAGTTCATGGTACTTTTGAAAATTGTGTAATATTGCATATTGCATTGCATTATGTATATTACATAATATATAGATAGAAAATATTGTTATATTTTCTATAAGAAAATTAAACAAAAAAATATTAAACAGAAAATATAATAATATTTTCTATATACCTAACTACCGTTTCTGAATGACTGATAGACAGAGGCGAAACTATTGGGCGGTTAAAGCTAAATTTGAAAGATAGCTTCGTTGGGAGGTGTAGCAAGCACTAATAGATTTTCCAAAATTCTTACAGTAACAAAGGAAAAAAATATATTTTACATTTTATAGTCCGCCCAAACAAGATTGTTAGCAATATAATACTACAACCTTAAGAGTTAAAATTCCTAGTATTAAAGTATGAAAATTTTGAGAATCACAATTACTTTGAATGTTTGACCTTTGAAATAAATGTTTTTGTATAACAATAACGATTTTCGCTTCCAATTAGCGACTAATTGGAGTTTAAAAGTAGATAATCTGTTTTGCTCCGATTCTACAAATGTCCCGTTATATTTTCCATTTCCATTTAAACTTTTATAGATACTGATGTTGTTAAGATATTTGTTGTTTTTGTAATTTTGTTTGCTGATTGGTTGCTTTGGTTTTTTTTTGTTAAACGTTTGTTTTCAAAATTTTGGTGATTTATTTTTGTTACTGAATATTTGTGAAAGAGAAAAAAATCATTATTATAATTTATAAAATACTAGAGTCATTACATTTTTTTGCGAATGACACGTTAGAAATGGCATCCTAACAAATTTCTATTCAGTTTTTCTTATATTTACAGCAAGACACACTATAGAAAGTCCAAACAGTGGAAATATACGAATTAATGATATACCTAACATAAAAGTGATCGCTGAGAAATTTGAGAAATACAAAAAAAACAACGTTGAACTTCGAAAGTTGAAGGAAAAAATTGTATGTCTCGAATACGATGTCTTTGGAGAGAACGACGATACTCTAGTTCAAAAATTGAGAGCTTATTTTTCCTTAAAGCCGATAAATAATAGTGGTTTGTGGATATTCTTTAGCTTTTTTATCTTATCAGGGTAGGCAGAGAGAAGGTTATGAAGAAGTATTAAGAATTCATCAAAGTGGCTTACCTAGGGACCCCGGGACCCTACCCGAAATCGAATCCAGTATTAGTGTGTTTACAATAATATTGCGCAACGAGGATCTGCTGATTATATTAATTAATTTTGATAAATTAATAGGTAAATGTAAATATAAATATACATACATATAAATACAATTACAATACATTACAGGTACATATAAATATCAATTGTTTATATTATGTTGTGCGGATTTTTTTATTTGCATACATTTTGTAAGGTTCCCACCAAACTTTCCACAAAAATTGTTATTTTTAACTGAACTTAACCTTGAATGATTGTGTGCACAGTAAGACTCTTCCCATCTTTGTAATTTAATAAATAAAAAATATATTTCAGATTCTTCACCAAATACCTTAGCATCCAAAATAAGACACAATTTTAACATAAACGACGAAGACTTAAAAAAATTAAATGAAAACGAAATAGAAATGATCGATTCTAAAATAACAGAAAATAAACCATATCTCGACGACCTCAAACAATTACTCAAAAGGAAACACGAATTTAAAACTAAAAAGCGACAAAGTACTTTAGATGTTAGAACTTTATATGAGATGGCTAAAAATGATACTTTAATTATAGATAAAATGTCTACAAATTTATTAACTAAAGACGAAATAAAAAATATTAAGGAAATTATTATGAGAAAAAGTCGAACAAGTGTCCACGGTTGGAGCAAACGTCTTGTAAAACAAGAATTAAGTAATAATATATCGCAAAATATTATTGCCCAATTAATGGCTGAATGAATGCTATTTAAAATATATAAAAATAAAGTTAATTTCACCTAATGATGTATTTAATATAAGACCTATCATTATTTTCTATTTAATTGAAAAAAATACCGTAGAAATTATAAGCCTTAACGCAAGTGAAATGATGAACCTGCAATAGGTTCTTTCTGTCTTCACAGCTATATGCGGGGTACAGCATAAAAATTTGTATAGGTAAGTATGTGGTTTGTGTTTTCAACAGAGTAAATGTTAAGGCCTATTTTCGTAGATTTTTTAAGCTATTTTATGATATATTTATATAAACAAACTGTACCGTTTCTTTTGATTATAAACATAAAAACGTATTATTCAGAATTTTTTATTAACGTTAACAATATTTATAAAAAAAATACATATTATTTGATTCGAGATTTTTTGTACTTATAGAGAACTATATAAAATAATAAAAATAAAATATATAAGAAATATCATATGCAAAATCTAGTAAAGCGTCGAATCCGAATTAATAGGGAGTGACATGACACCTATTGTTTGGAAAATCGATTTTTTTTTAGATAATCAAATTGTATTGATTCCTCAACATATATATAACAATAGATTAAGTATCAATTTTTAAAAACTATTCTCTATTAATATTTGTATAACATACAAAAAATATTATAAAAACTACACAATCTGTTCCTATGATATTATTTAGTTAATAGATTTATATTTATTTACATAATATGTCGTTATTTACTTCCATTTTCTTTAGTTTCTGGATTAAAGGCTGGGTCTAGACCGAGTTTCTTCATTTCTACCGCCATTTCAAAGAGATAGTCGTAGCATTCAGTCCTAAAAACAACAAAATAATATAAGAATCATAAGAATATTAAAAAAAAAAAACATTAAAAAAGAGGCCGTCGTGGCATAGGGGCACAAGCGTGTTGTTGACAGTTGTGGGAACGATTCCCACAAGGGGAAAATGAAATATTTAATATTTTGATTTACCGGTAACAAGACAAAGCACAATGTTGAGTTTCGCCATTCAAAACGCAATGTCTCGAAAATATTCTTCAGTATTTTCGACGGTACCTGGGAAACCTGTCTTAACACTAAGTTCCCTCGTCCTAAATAATAAAATAATCAAAATTTCTTGAAAAAATAACCATCTCCTTACACTTTTCCACTTGGTAAAAATTGTCCATTTAATTATTATATGGTTTTTATATATTTAAAGTACGAATAACGAGTCATGGCCGCCCTGAAGACAGTAATTAGATTTTTTGAAATTTATAATAAAACCTAACACCAAGCCAGCCACAACTTGTCAAAAGTACTATACTCACATAGTTTTAGCCTGTTGCCAACTATCACCCCATACATAAACACCATGTCTCCTTACAAGTACGGCAGAAGTTCCTGGGTACGATTCTAGAGCTTGGTTCAAACTGCCCGCCAAGTCTTTCTCGAATGGAGTATTTTCTATTATTGGCACTATTAATTTCTCATCATAGCGTAGATAGCGATTCAGTTTTGCGTCTTTTATACCCTGTTGTTTAAAAAGTTACATTATCTTTTTTGTTCTTTCAGATTTTGTACCAATTTTTGTGATAAAATATAAGTGAAGTTGCTTGGGGCAATAAATTTTAATCATTTCCAGTACAAAGGAAATGGAGCGTCTTAACACTAAGTTTACTCTGCCCACTCTGTTATACCATATATTTAATGTTTTAAATATCATTTCATTCCTCATTTATAATTACTCATTTTTAAACCTCTACCACTTAGCTTTTAGGTCTTTTCAAAAACATTGTAATAAGCATTGCATTTCAAAAATTCAAGAACTTGCAGACCATATTTAATATCTTAACTATTTTTTCAATCACAACCAAAAATATTACAAAAACACTAACCTTAATCATCTCCTGGTGTGTAATTTCAAACACTTTGTCATACAATAGCGTAACTCTCACAGCATGGGGTGAATGTGTATGTATCACTGCTCCGGCGTTACGGTGTTTGTATGCGAGCATGAAGAGAGGTGTGCATTGGCTCTTTTTTAATCTGAAATTGTTTAATGTCAATGTTTAAATACTATTTATTTATATAGGCAGTTAAAAGTATTTAGACTGTCAATTAAGAAGAAATCCATAAATTGCTGTCCTATAAACTGTAAACAACTGCAAAAACAACAGATTGTGGGATCGATTCAAACTCGAGAAAATTAAATATTCAATATTTAATTTCTTTGCTCTGTTGTCGAGGCAAAGCATGGCATTGAGTCCTACCACACAATATGCAATGCTTCCAGAATTCCAACCAAAAAGGAGTGAGGGACCAAATTAACCTAATGGAAACAGAGTATCTTAACACTAGGTTCTATTGGTTCCCTGTGCCTACCATACAGATACAGTCTGAAGCAAAAAAATCTATATAAATAAAAAATGTTGAAGTGTCAGTCTGTGAGTTCAAAATAACTGTGTTTTATTTAATAATTTTTTTATGTTCCTAAAAAATTTATATATAGTACTTTTCTTTCTTATGTGTATTTCACATTTTATAACTGTTAATAATTACTCACTTCTTTTCCGGGGGCAGCAATTCTAAATCCTCATCATTAATATTTTGAACAAATAAATCATTGGGCTTCATTCTTTCCTTTTGAACTCCTGAAGGTGCTATGTATATTTTGTCACTAAAATTATAAATTAATAACTTAAAGATATTTTAATATAAAGAAATTTAAAAAAAAAATGTTTGTAGCAATTTAACTGCATAGGTTTTTATAGTAAAAAGACTGTTTCATACTATAAGGAAAACATTTTAATAATGTTTAAAGGTTATCTTATTTAAAATTCATTTTAAAAACAAACACTTGAAATCATTGAACAAACACAAAGTGACTACCGGCTAGTAAAGTAGTTCTGCTACAAAGAGCAGACAAGAAAATCAGCAGTTACTCTCTTTTAATATCAATGTAAAATTATAAATAAATTATCCTACATAAGATCTGAATTTTCTTTGAATATTTCTGGAGTGCAATAAACTTTACTTGTTAGTATTGTTTTTACAATTACTTGTCGACAAACTGAGAGTAGTTTGCAGAATTTTATTATACAGGCGACTATCAATAATACATACCCTTCTTTGATAGAAATTCCTCCACCAGTGCCAGTCACCCAGCCTAAGTGATAGAACTGGTTGCATAATTCTGGTATTAAATTTTTCGGATGTTCCTAAAACATTAACAAATAAATATTTTTCATGTACAGAATATTAGTTTTCTTGCAAAATAAGCACACAACTATGATAAATTTGTTAACTTTCAATCCCCAGAGATACATCTTCTCTGTAAATTAATCCAATCGTTATTATTAAAATAATATTAAATACGTTTAATTTAAAAAGTAATTATTATAATAGAACGTTAGCAAATTAATTAATAACATAAAAAAATTACTTACCGGACCAATCTCTGTCATAGTGGAATTTTCCCTAGGTTTCTAGTTTCCCTAGTTAACTATTGTGGTTAATATTGTTATCGCTTTTATTTAAATATGCCGATAGCGCTTATCAATATTTCTTGAATTATAAAAGTCAACAAATATAGTTCAATAAAATTTCATTTAATAAGCAAAACATTTCAAAATTGAAATGTCACATTTTGATTTTGACAGATGGATATCGATTTTAACGGTGTTAAAAATTATATTGTAATATATTTGTTGTGTGACTAGCACTGTAACAACTTACATTAAAATTAATTTCTGTAACATTTTTCATGTACATGTTATTTAAAATCAATTAACTGTAATTTATACATACATATATTTAAGAAGGAAATCGATTTTCTTTTCGATAATAGTCATTGTGATGTGAATATCTGAGTATCAACTTATTTAAAGTATGTATTAAATATAGATTTAGTGTTGTTTATAAGTTAAGCAACTATTTATTTCAAATATTGTGTACACCACGAATTTCAAAAATACTTATTATTATCTTAAGAAGTTTATAAAAATATCACTTAGACAATTTATATAAGTAATTGTATTTCTTTATGCATAAAAGCTTCTGGCCACTAATGATCTGCTTGTGACGGTAGTAACTGTCTGTAATATACTCTGAAAGAAACAAAATTAACATACTTAAATTGTAGTTTAATTGCAAAAAAATCATAAATTAAATCATTGTGATCACAGGCCATGATAAAATCTATCCATTTATCAACACAAAAATAAATAATTAAATTGATTGTATTTAAAGTAAGTAAATAGGTATTATAGAAAATATTTGTATATACTTATTTGAAAATATGTGATAATATTTAAAACTAAGGTTGTAATGAAATTACAGAAAAAATGCGTAATAACGTACCAGAATGTCTTAATCGTCGATATAAAGCTTTGGACGCTTTAATCAAGGATCTTACGGAAGAAAATATGAATTGTTGCACATCTAGCGATCCTGGTATAAAGCTTATGTGTGAATTCTGGAATATTCTTAAAGAAGATCCGAATATTGATTTGACGGTAAATCATTAACAATAAATAAATGTTAATACATACCTAATGGTGCAACATTTTTTATTCACGTATTCGTGCTAATTTTTGGAAATCCTAGTCAATAAAATACTTATATTATTAAAAAAATATTAGAGGCGGAACTCAACGTCGCGCTTTGCCTCTGGTATCACCAGAGTGGGGAAAAATATATTGTGCCTTATTAAATGTGTTGTGCCTCTAATTATCGTTTTAATTAAAATTTCATCACTACCATTTTTTTATCTCAGCAAGCGGTCCAAGAACGTATGGTTGTGAATAAAAATAGTAGCGTGTTTGGAATTCAGAAGTTTAATTGTTACATGGCGGGGTGCTGTAATAAGAATGAGAAAAAACCTGAACCTAAAAAGCAGTTAGTATTTTTAGTACTAGTATTAGGTAGTACATGTAAGTTTTGTGCGACTCGCTCGCGGCTTCGCCCGCTTGTATTACACAATTATTTATTTTCTCATCTGAATTATATTCGTGATCTAAGAATATTAATTATTATTTCAAAGACAATATCAATACGTAAATACGTTATACATTTCAGCAAATTCAATAAAATGCTCATGTTGTAGCGATATTGTCGCATATGCATGCGAAAGAGGAGTGTCTGGACTCTATATGCTGGATAAAGTCTAAAAAGAACGAGATAATTTTTTTATTATTAACTATATTGATGCAAACTCATCAAGGTTTAATTACTACATAGGTTCTGTTTTTTTGAATAACCAAATATAATGTATTTTAGTATAATTTTATATATTTTAGCACTTGCGGTAAGGAAAGGCCGGAGAGTTCAAAACCTAAGGATCAAGTTACAACTGATCCGTTGCCGCTTAACAAGGTCCTATGTAATTTGAATGATGTAAGAAAAATCTATTATTATGTGAAAATAAACTATTTTTTTGGTTGAAATAATTTAGTTTAAAAACGTATTTATAAGTTAATATATTTCTGACCATATTTAGTTTGTATACTTAAATATATATTTTGTTATGCTGTATCCCGCAAATAGCAGGATAGGCAGAGGGAGCTTAGTATTAAACACTCTGCTCCCCACTTTCTGTCGAATTCTGGAGGTAATGAGTGTTGAGTGGCGGAGTTCAACGCCGCGTTTTCGGTTGGTGGTGACTAAAGCGAAGAAATGTTAATATTAAATAATTAATTTCTTCTACTGGGAATCGAACACACAACCTGTCGCGTTTACTGTCACACGCTTGTGCCGATGCGTCACGACTAGCGTTGTGTAATATAATACATTAAAGAAAAATAATAATAAATACCAAAGGTAGCTTCATTCGAAATGAAATGTCAAGCAAAAGTGAAAGATCTATTAGAAAGACAGAAACAATTGCGTGAACAAATACAAACGTTGGAAGAAAGGGAAAAGGAGGGCGTACAAAAGCTTAGAGAAGCGGATTGTATGTGGTCGTGTATGGAAGAGGGTTATAAGAGGAAAATAGCAGAGTCCATTGATAGGCAGAAGGAATTGCATAAACAGGTGTCTTAATTTTGTTTAGAATATAAGATTTTTCAAATTACATTTTTAAAGTATTATGACACAATTAGATTGAAAAAAATATTTTTTAGGAAACGTATTAAAATTTTGAACGTAGTGGGATTTGAACCTGCACCTCTTGGAAACCATCAAAGCTCAAAATTTTTGAAAATCTCCGCTAACTGAACTCCAAGCAGAGGGTTACAATAAAACTAAGCGCATTGTCTTTTACGAGTAGCTATGTCCTTTATTTAAGGCTTTTTGGCAAGCCTTTTCTTACGAACTAGTAAGAGTTTTCTGACAAAGACTTTTTTTACTAACTTTTCAAATAACTTTATTATTTATTTTATATGATTAAATGATTTATTGTATGAATCCATAATTTATAGCTAAAAGACGTTGACGCTAGTAATAAAAAATGGCGGAAAAACAAAAAGGACTTAGAATTCCAAATGACCAACCTAACGAAATGTCACCAGGAAATAATAGAAACTATAAATGTTAAAACTAATGATGTAAAGTTCATTGATACGGAAATAAATAATTTCAAAGCCCACATTGAGTGCAGTAAAAGTGATTTAGAAGCTTCTCAGAAATCTATTGGCAGTAAAAAGCAATCGTCTGATGTATGTATATATGCATATAATAATTAATTTTCTTTTATGAATATATTGAAATAGTTAGTTTATTTTTTGTTTATTTTACACAAGGTTTAGAGCCTTTTAATGGTCATAATTTTGCTAACGATATGTGGCAAAAAAGTTCTATGTACTTAAATAAAACAAAATTTTACAAATAATTGTTAATAGAATAGCTGTAAAATTATATTGATTGGATTTTATATAAAATTTTAGGCAAAAATAACTAAAATACAAATTGAAGCTGCAAAATTAGAAAAAGCCTTAGAAGAAGAACAAATAAACAAGAAGAAAAAGGAACAAGAAGGCACTCGCTATGTAAAAGATGCAAGGGAAGATTTACAAAAACTTACAAAGTTATTATTGCAAAAGAAACTCGAAAATGAAGATATGGAGGCTAAGGTGTGTCATATTTTGAATTTATCAATATTTTCAGACCGGACGACGACTGTGCCATCACTCCACACCTAATATCTCGCACGCAGAGAATACGCAGAGAATAGATTGCTATTCTTACTCTCTGCCGACTCTGCTATATGCAAATCTTATTGACGTAAATTATTTTATGTTTATAAATTTGACATTAAGATTCCATTCATCCCTTTTATTTTGAATAATAGAGATAATTAAACTTATATTGCAATATTGTACAACTTATATCTTAACCAAATATTTGTTAATAAGCTCAGGGGTTGTTAAGCATAAAAATGAAGATATATTAAAATTTTGTTTAAATATATCACCATCTTTTGCAAATCCAGATTGTTACACAAAGACGCTAATCTTTGAAATATCATTTAATCCTTTACTTTAATATCAATATATGTATATGAAGTAAATTTGATTACAGCGAGAAGCTCTAATCACAGAAGTAAATTTACTCAAACAATCATCCGACCAATGTAAAGACAAATGCAACATAAAACAACAAGCAATAATAGATGAAATAAAAAACATAAATAAAGAAATAGCTGATAATAGTCTAAAATGTATACAATGTCACGAGTGCACAGACACTATGGACATTCGTAAATATTGTACGGAGTGTCCTAGATGTGTGTCTGAGAGAGACTGCTTGTATCAAAATGCAGAATGTACTCCAGATCAAAGTCTAGATTGTGTCTGTATGTCGGTTAAGCAGAAATTTCTTGATAATGTCTTTGATAATATGTATTCGGTTTTACTAAAACAAATTAAAGCCGGTTCTGGTAAAGCAGTAGCTGAAACTGTATTGGATTGTTTGAAAAAAAGTAGAAACGGTAAAATTAATGGTGAAACTAAGAAAGTGTTGCAAGATTTTATACTAATGACCTTAAAGAAGGAATTGAAATTGACGATTGTTGGTGGCGCTATTAAAACTAGATGTGAGGTAAAACTATGTTCACATATTTGAAAAATTGTATGAATTAGATACTTAAAATAAAAATTCTAATATTTTAAATAAAAGCTTAACGTCTACCTATTTTTACGCAGAAATATTATTCCAAGTTCTTTTAATTTTAATCAGAATAGTACAAAACATAAATAGTTTTGTATTTTCTTTTTGAGAGCTTCAAAACTTACATGTTCTTAGGTCACACAAAGTATGATGAGCGTTCTTTAGCATTTGAACATTTATTACTTCGTATAAATTAAAATCGTTATTCGTTGTGTCTTTAGATGGATGCAGAAACTTATAAACAATTAATGCTCTGCCTCCAACAAGTTAAAGTTACTAAACCACAAAAAACTGATCAATCGACTGATGCTAAAAAGGTAATGTATTTTTTTCATGTAGAAGTGAAATATTGTTTATAGTGTGGCGTAAAAGTAAGGGGGGTAAAAATATATGATGTTTAAAGATTAATAAACAAAAAACAAAAAAATATGTTATATATAATGCCTTTATAACATAAAAATCCTATAACAATATTCGAATTTAATCAAGCAATAGATTAAAAAAAGATCTTTACTTTTTCGTTTCGAATATAATTTAGATGTCTCCTATGTTGTATGTGTCTAGTCTTATATAAACAAATATAAAAGTAATATAAAATATAAAATAGTAATATAAAATATAAATTTCAAAATTCAAAGGCGCCATGTCAACGTTGGGGAGGCGATACAGAGTGCAATTGCCCGAAAGGTCCGGACAAATGTATTTGTACTAAAGGAAATTTGCCTTTAGCTGCAGAGCCTACCAGCTGTCCGCCGGATAAGAAAGAATCGGTTAGAATAAAATAAATTGTTGTTTTTCCTTAGCTTCACGCTTTATCCCGTACATAGGGATAGGTCTTCAGGGTGGGCGTATGGAATCTAAATACATCCGTTCCCCACTTTCCGTACGTATTACGTGTTGAGTGACGGAACTTAACGCCACGCTCTCATTACCAGAATACAGAAATAGAAATATTAAATATTTTATTTCTCCGAGTGGCAATTGAACTTACAACACCACCACCACTGGCACCAGTTAGTTACCCAGTGCTTTACTGTCTGATCATTTTATAAATAAGACTAGACTAGACTTATTTACATCAGATAATTTAACTACGATCTCACATTACAAATAGAAAACATAACTATACGAAAATAATTTAGTGGAATTGAAAAGAGAAGGAGTTTTATTTATTAATATATTGTCACTTTTAAAAAAGGGTGAAAGAAAAGCCTGTCCTTACAAAGAGTCCACGGCGTGTGGTGAAGATTGCGCCATGAGAGTCCCCAGTGCGGTCGGACGTGAGGTGGCCGCCAGTAGACCTGACCCGTGTCAAGGTTATTTTGTTGTTTTATGTTTATTTATTGTTGTTTGTTGTGTTGTTGTTAATATAAATATATAACTTTCTTGTAAAATTTTGAAAGAGACAAAAGTCTAAAAGTTTTTAAGATTCTGTAAATTCTGTAAATTCGGAAAATAATATTTTTTATGAGTAAATTGGGAATTTCCTTTGGGGAGTTCCTTGCTTTTAATTAATTTATTCGATATAACAAGTAATTTATTAGATACTAGCGGACGCGCGCAGCTTAGCTTGCGTATTTACGGGTGAATTCTAATAAACCATTAAACATGTGTTCAATGAAATATTTTTAAGAGTCTAAATTTCAATTTTTATAAAAATCGGTAGCGTTTTAAAGATTTTTCCAAACAAACTTTTAACCCCTTATTTGCACCCTTAGGGGGTGAATTCTAGAAAACCATGAAACACATGTTCAATTAAATATTTTTAAGAGTCTAAATTTAAAATTTTATAAAAATCAATGGCGATTTAAGAATTGTTCCATACAAACTTTCAACTCCTTATTTGCACCCTTATGGAAAGAGTTCTAGAAAACCATGAAACACGTGTTCAATTAAATACTTTTAAGAATCTGAATTTCAAATTTTATAAGAATCGGTGCCGATTTAAACTTTTTTCCATACTAACTTTCAACCCCTATTTCACCCCTTTAGGGTTGAAATTTTTCAAAATCCCTTCTTAGTGGATGTCCAGATTACAAAAGTAAACATCTGTCCAAATTCCACGTTTCTATTATCAGCGGTTACGGCTGTGCGTGCGTCTTACCTCAGTCAGTGAGGACAAGTCCTTTTATATATATAGATAAAATTAAGGACAGTGTTGAGAAATGAAACGTACGTTTTAGCCCTATCGAGAACTGAATATTTCAAGAGCAATATTAGCTATGTGAATTCAGATCCTAGATCGCTCTAGACATATATATGTACTCGTATATTAGGATAAATTCATCAATTGTCTTATCTCTATTTTATTTGTATTAAATTTGGCACATCGTGACGATTAATCACATGGTTAAAGTTTTGATCGATTCTTTTATAGAGCCAACATGCCAATTTAAGAATATGAGAGCAGCGCAGTGTGTCCTTGGACCTGAGTCTATTTCAGTTATGACGAAGCCCAGAGTAATCCCGGTTCAGGTACTTATTATAATAAACTAAAAAGCTTGTAGGTTTGATCCCCAGTCGGAGGAATAAAATATATTAATATTTTTATGCTGTTATATTTTTCAATATACTGATGCTATTAAAGATATCAAATAAAAATATGTATTGAATAATAACTTATCGCCACATGATATTTTTTACAATAATATTTAAGTGACAAATCTCGTAGGCATAATACAGTTCTTATATTAGTTGTGAAGATTCAAATATTTCTCTTAATAATTTTGTCCAAGTTGTCGGATAATTTAATATTTTTTTTTATGTACAACTTTTGTTTTCGGTGTATTACCTAATATTTATTTTTTCAGAGTTTATGTAAATGCCAATCCTCGTCGACAGGAACATGTGTTTGTTCAAAAGGTAATTCTTAGGAATAAAATTTATTTTATATAAATAAATATACACTTAATATGGGAGTACAAAATTGAAAACGATTATATTTTAATATTTATAGATATAACAAGTGTTCCTAGAGAAAGAATTATTGAAGAGGTAATGGGTAGATACACAGATGTAGCGCCGATACAGAAAGTCAGCTTTACTATGATAAGCAGCGATTCCGTTGTCTAAAATTGAGTTGTACATTTGGGTGCTTGTACACATTTCATTTCGGTCTTGGATAAATTTTATGTATTATGCGATTGGGTAAAATAAACTTTTAATTATTTTGCATTTTTATTTATATTAATTTTGTGTTGATTAAGAAACTATAGTTTGGGTTACATGTACACGTATGAACTGAACTGCTTTCATTTGTTTTGTACTCCCATATCTAATTTATTGTTTTACATATTGTAATACTAAATTTTGCACAATTTTTACAGATGCAAAACATTTGGAAGCAGTTTCAAATAAAACTTGTGATAAAAATACATGTACTTTTATAAAAGAAGTGCCTGAAAATATAGAGCTTTTACAAAAAGAAAATTCTACAAACGTTAATTCGGCACAAATAGATACATATGATGCTGTAACTATTAAAACGTCCCCGGGCAGTACAAAATGTGCTCCAATAACACCTATCGATATGTTTAATGATATTAGTCAAACAGATGATAAAGAGAAAGTTCTAGAAGAAAGCTGTTGCACTAAAAATAAAAGATTATCGTGTACCAGCCGTACAAAATTACTTCTAGAACAACGGGACATACCATGTAAAATTAGTCCATCAACGAATAGGGAAATTATATTTAAAGTAAGAATATTAGGTATTGAAGAAAACAAGGCACCTGTGTTTGCATTAAAACAATTGAGTTCAGGAAATTTCGAAGTACTATTTGATAAAGAATATGAAAAATATCACAAGGAAGTCATTAAAAATTATGAGGGAGATGAAAATATAGAATATTCTTATATTGTCCGGTCACCATTAGGCCATTATATTATCGATTTGAGTGGAACGAAAACAGATGGTGCGAGTAAAGTTTTTATTGTGAAATCTGACTCTGGAAATTTACTTATATTGGTAGATGAAAAGTCTAAAACGTTGCAGTCTAAGCTAGACGATATACCTAATAAGTCAGTCATAAGTATACGGGATATGAAAGATATTTTAAGGCAATTACCACCAAAAGTATACGATGACAGCTCAGCTTACTCGGCAAAATTATATGCAGGTCATAAATCAAGTAGTGATTCGAATTTATTTGAAAAAGTTAAACTTAATATAGAAAATCATAACAATTTACTTATAGATTCCTCGATTGTTCTAAAAAAGAGGTGTTCTGGTGAATACAATGTAGTTCTTAACAGAGAATCAAAACAAAAGTTTATTGATAATGTAAGGCATTACTTGAGCACGTCAAGAGGACAGTTGCCTGTTAAAGTAACCGAATCAGGCGTTATAGTAGTCGAAGTAAATGCAATAAAAAATCAGGAGAAACAAAATGCTTTCTTAAAAATTACACCTTCTGGTGATATATTTGTGACTTTATCAAAATTAGTAAAACCTTCAAGGGGTAATATATTGGATAAGGTTAATAAATGTTGCTGCAAAGCCATTTCTACCTCTTGTAATGGTCAGAGTGACAGTTCGTGTGACATAAACAAATGTGTTTGTAGAAATATATGTTTTAAATCTAAAAAGTGGTATTATGAAAATGATTTTACAAAATCATCTACCAAAAAATGTGGCAATTTGAACATGCAAGATAATGTTTTTGATTGTTTTAATGTACTTATTGATAAAGAACCGGTTAGAAATGAAAAAGAGTCTCCTAAAAAAATGTACCTTGAAGAATTATACAGTAAACATTTAGATACTAAATTTCATAATAGTGATGAAAAATGTTCTTATCATGGTTTAAAAAAGTTAGAAAGTCGTTTTATAAATCAAGATACGTTTGAAAATACAGAAATAATTAGAGAAAAACCGAATTATGTGGAATTACATGTAATAAAAGATAGCGACAATTGGAATGCTTTAAATCACCTCCCACCCCAATTGCCACAATTTCTAAGAGATTTTACTTATGTTCAATAATATTTTCAAAAGGATTTATGATTATATATATGTCTTGTAGATGTGAAATTAGAAAATAAACATGTCCTTATAATTATTTGGATTTTTCTTGGTTGTTCATGGTGTATTGCCGCATTTGGAGCAATAAATAAGGAATATTAATCATGTTCTATAATATTCTTATTTTTTTGTTTGTCTCGATTTATTGCAATGTGAATTTAAGTAATAAGTACGTGCCCATTTAAGCTCATATATTTTCCTGTGCTTTTATCAAAGCAAAAGTATAATGCGAACTCGTTTATAAAGTGATATATGCGGCTATAATTCTCTTGAAAGTACACATTAGATGCAGTATTTTGGAGTCACGAGCACTCGATGGATGACCAAAGTTTCTTTGTGACTTATGAATTTTTAGAATTGCTGTTTCTAAAATTTGTAGCCTCCCAATTTTTTTTTAGGTATTTTTTCCCGTTTTACTCAATAAATGCCTTTTTCTTTAGTGGGAGAGGCTTATATTATGGTGTGGCTCGTATCACACTTTCGTGTCATTTTACGTTTGTTGTTGTTGTTGCTTACTTGATTTAGCTGCTCTGCTATCAAGGTTGAAATAAGATTTTCAGCAATGAAGAAGACGACCAAGGAATTGATATTGATTGGCGGAACTTACTGCTGTCATTAATTAACAAGCGATGTCTTCACGCTTCTGATTGACTAAGCGCGACTGGAAAAACAAAAGCGGCAATTTGTGTTTTCCCCGGTAAGAAACAAACGTTATGGAGAATAATTTAAATTGTCTAGACGGAAAGATAAAAATTATGCTTGCATTTTATTCAATTTCATTAGTCGCAGAAATATTTTACAAGAAACCCTTAAGTATTTAAAAGAAATGCTCTAGTTGCTGTTTTTAATTTTGAATCCTCTTAAGATACTCGCTTTTAATGAATTACTAATAATAAATAATATTGACTGTATAAGTGATGTGCCATGTTGGAATGAAACCACTTAAAAATCTGCTTAATTTCTTTCTGTATTTGTTTAAAAGACAATAAAATTATAACAAAAATGTATTTATTATTATTATTTATATTTATTTATTTTATTTATTCTTATTACAAATACTATATAAAATTGTAGTATGTGTATTAAGATTTTTAGGTGAATTAGTAATAAGCTAAAATTAACAGAAAACATTGTATCAAGAAAAACTTTATTGTAAAAAAGAATAAGTGTTAACAAATGAAGATATTTTTCCAATAAAAAAATAATAAAAATTAATTAATTTATTATTAAATTATTGTGATAACCTCTTTTGCTCTAAATTTCATACAAAGAGCAAAAAACTACTTAGATTTGTAATTAAAATAAGAAAATTAAAAAATTGTATGATCTATAATTCACTTTAGAACTGAATTAAACCAATAAAATAGGTATCGCTAAATGGTCCAAGAAATAAGATATGAATGCTGTTTAAGTCCCCAAGTGCATGGAAGTTAGATATCAAATGGTGGAAGTTTGCGTGCAGCTGCATATGAGCGTGATCGAGCTTCGAATGCTAAATGAGGAGTTAGGGTTTTCAGCTTAGAGCATTGTTGTGGTATCTAAGCGTTTTTTTTTTGATAAAAAATGTGATAATTATTATGTTTAAGTTAAGTCTTAACATTTTACCCTATTCATTTCGTCATGAGACAAAATGTAAACGAAGAAATATAGTCGAAAACTTTAATGTATTTTTTAAATTTCTATTTTACTTGAAAACCTGTAAAATAACTTTGATTTGTTCACCTTTTATCTCATGCCTTCGTGAAGGTTTCCTCTAACTTCTCTCTCTCTAATCTTCCAATGTCTTGAAATTAGATAGAAAGTTAACAGACATTCGTGATACGCTGAAGCGTTTAGCTTTAAAGAATAAGAATTATTTTTATTCAATTACACAAGTATCTTACACAAGTATAAAAAAAACCTTTATTCAATTACTGCATTACAAGCACTTTTGAACCGTCAAGTTACATATAATTGTCAGTAGTTCAGGAAGCTACCACTGACTCGGAAGGCAGTTATGCTAGGAAGAGCCGGTAAGACACTCTGTTTTTCTCTTCTCTTTTGTTCTTTTCAAAATACAATTTACGATAAATATATGACAATACATATAGTGAACACTGAGTTGACATAAAATTTTATGTCTAACTCTATATAAAACAGGATTATTCTACTCGTTTCCTTACAATTTCAGGACCGGAGTAAAGGAATAGTGGAGTAAAAACTCGAAAGGCTACGATACTTACACCCTCACGAGGCTTATTGAATACAAATTGTTTCTTTATCAGCTAACTTTGTGCGAATTGCAAGAAAATGTACAGACGGCAGACTTTTGTGTTATATCTTGGAACTAGAGTGAAATATATATATGTATAAGAAATATATATATCTTAGAATTTTTTTTGAAAGTTCTGCAATATTACAATACTATGTGTGAATACACAAGCTGGATGGATATGGATATTAAACGTAAATTGTATGCTTCGGGCGAATGCTTACATTTAAATACATTACGTGCTGAGTGATGGAACTCAACGTTGTGCTTTGTCTTGCCAGAGAAATAAAAATAAAATCATTTCTACGAGTGGGCATCGAATCTATAACTATCGGGTTCATAGTTGGACGCAGCACCAGTGTGATCTGTGCGTCATTGTATTGGTACTACACTGTCGACATACCTATGTCTTTTGGGGCGGATTGTGACTTACACAGTTTTCTGCCTACCTGGCAAAACGAAAGAAAAAAAAAAAAACAATGACATAAAAATCAATATCCACACAATTTATATATATATAGCTGTATGAAGATTTTGGATTCAACTCAAACTCGGAGAGGTGAACTATTTTCATTTATGTGTCCTAGCTACAGCATTGCGTTAAGTACCGCCACTCATCACGTAATGCTACGAATATTGGGCGGTGCGGCGGGAACGGAGCGTCTATAAACTAGGTTCCCTCAGCCTCTATACGGGATATTTTCTTGACATAATACACTTGTGCGGTATACTGTACCTTCTTCAGATACAGTACATTTTGATGTTTCTCTGTAGGTGCGATTGGAACGTGATTTCGCTTTTTACTGTCAATACAAAAATATGTTTTCCCCAAAGTACAGGTGAGTCGTATTGAACTTTCCGATTTCAATAAGGTGTGTATTAAAAACAAAGCGACATGCAGTAAAAATTATTTTATTGTTTGAAAGCACATAACATGCAGTTTTAATTTAGTTGGTTTTAAAAATGATGCTCTAAAATTTGATACCCAATTTCTGATTGTTGGTCCAGTGGGAATGGGATCACGTCGACCAATAGCAAAATGTAAACGGAACGCACGCTGTGTTGTGATCACGGAGCCGCCATTTTTAATAAACTCTTCAACTACGAACGCACGATGTTGTCCCGACCAAGCCATTGCTCACACTAAAACTGCATGTCATGGCGCGTCTAATGACACCATCCCCACCCTTCTACTCCTTCCCTTCTTCGTGCAACGTCCTTCCAAAACCGGAAAGTTCAATATGACTCACCTGTATTTGATTCGTACAGACAAATTGAATATCAAATTTGTATTTACATACAAATATTGCAGCAATATGAATTCTTACTGTAGCTTTATGTTGAATCGATGTTTCTTTCTACTATTCGAAATAAAAGAAAATGTTGCAAAAATATACAGCTAAGTAAGAAATGCTAAGTATCTAATAATTATTGCGGGCGATTTCACTATTTGAGGAACATATAAAAATAGGAATTTTATACGTATATAAAATTAACATTATTAAGTGTTTTTTTATGATTAAGCGCTTTTCTCCCTCATAGCCATCGAATATTAAAACACTCCGTTTAAATTTTGAAATTGTAATTTTACTTTTGAATAATTTACCTAATTATTATTAATAATTATTTTAAGTTATTAGTGAAATAGCATATTGAAAAATATTCTGAACAAAATAAAAGGCCAAGCTCATTTGTATTGGAGCTGTATTCCAAAGTAGAGGAAACAAAAAATCGTGAAGATAGCGTGCCAGTAACTTCGGTATTTCGCCCCGTCACGTCACGTCACGTCAGCGGGCATTTTTTCACGATTGATTTATGACCCCTCTTCTGATCTGCTTTTTGTGTGAGATAACAAGTTTTGTGTGGTAATTGAATAGGTGGTAATAGTTTCAGTTGTGTTTTTCATAAACTTTTTTTGTTATTTTCAAGAAAATGATACTGAGATTTTAAGCAAAATACTCTGTTCTTTCTTTTTTGGTAAATTTTTAAGAACTTGTTTCTGTTGAATCACACAATTTAATGCCAGGCATTGTTTTGCTACAGCTTAGAAATGAAAATAATTTAAAATAATAAATAATAACAATGGCCTCAACCGAGTAGGGTAAAAGGAACTTAAAGTTAAGTAATTTTTTATCCTATTTTGCGAGACATTGCGTGTTAAGTGGCGGACCTCAACGCCGCCCTTTGTCTATTAGAGCAAGAAAATGAAAAAAGTTAAATATAATCAATCACGCGAGAGGGGATGGAACCTACAACAGTCATTTTCACAGTCTTATGGAGTATGGAGTTCCAATGTCATAGATCCAAGATTATAAAATATTTTTACCATTTTATATAATTATTATAAATACAATATCATTTGATAGCTGTCCTTATGAGAATCTACAGTAATGCACATATTTATTAAAGCCAAGTAATTACAGATGTGGGGTCTATTTCCTTGAGCGAAAATTAATTAACTCCACCATCAGATGCATAAGGCTTCCTTGGCTTCGTTCCCGGGCTTTTGAATCTTTTTGTACTCTTAATATTATGTGTGCGTTGTTTATAAAAAATGTGGTTTTTTATACATTTGTGGAAGATTTCATATTATTTATGTATAAAAATCTTTGAGGTTATAGCGGAAGGTGGGAAAGCCCTCTAGGGCTTTGAATTTTTTTTATTATTTACTTTTTAATTAGAAAGGGAAAAAAAGTGTCTCGACACTAGATTCTCTCTGCATTCTACGTAGAATACAAACTGAAAAAAATATAATTGAAGCCGTGAACTCTCATTACGGTTAATAGCGTTATTTATTCATGTAAGCGTTTCTTTTCTGGTTTATATAAAATTATGTATTCTCATCACTTACCGGAGCCAAGGCAATGTCTTATAATTAGAAAATACTGTTCTTTTTTTTCAGCTTCACCCTGTGCTTCGTGTGTAGCGGGTTAGGCAGAGGGATCCTAGTGCTGACAGTCCATTCCTATTAAGACACGCTTCTGTTATTTTAATCTCTAAATTCCACAAAATTCTGGAGGTGTTGCGTGTTAATTACTTTTTTATATAAAAAAAATCAAAGTTAAATAATTTATGAATTCAAATACATATAAAATAAAAATAAGATTGTAATTAAAAGAAATGGAAACCGCGCTAACCATTTTGGTACAAAAAAACACTTTCTTTAGTAAGGTTTATAATAATAAAACACGAAAATTCCTAAATAATTTAACTTGCAATAAAAAATCTTAACACGTTAAAAGTTTTCTTACAAGTTTTAAAGTCAAACTTGTACTCGATACTAGCGTGCCGGATAATAAAAATGAAGTGTAGAAGTTTAGGTTATATTTGAACCAGCGACTACCGTATAGCGGAAGTATATAAAACTGAATGACTTGTATAGTACTATAGCTGTTTTCTGTAGTCTAATTTTACAAAGAGTAAACTATAGCCTCTATTTTGCATAATATATTATTATAGTTATTTTTATTACAGTGAATGGCAATTTTAACTGCCTTTTTTTCTCCCAGAAAAAGCAGCTAGAAATTTTGACACTTGAGTCTCCGCTCTCCGCCCAATTTCAAAATACATTCAATAGCAAAGCCGAACGTCACTCTGTATCTTATCCGAGTAGAGAAATGAAGTCGAATCCACGAGCGTCGTTTTTATTCATACATTGTTCTGAAAGTTCAGGAAGTAAATTGATTACAATTTACTTCCTAAAATGTCTATTAAATTAATTAATTTTCATTTAATTTTCTTGAGTAAATATAAAAATATTTACTCGACAGCAAAATATATAATTTTCAAATTGCTCTATTAGCATGACGGCCCTCAGATCTTAGCGGACTCGGACGCGGCACGATCTCGAGACTACTTTAAATAAAAAGCGCACCGCTCCAGTAACTCTACTTCTATCTGTCTAGAATTGTATTTTAATTTTGAAGGTACTATTTACTTTTCACATTTTTAGTATAAATATTAAGTGCTGCCCGCCATTTTGTCGGCTTAAAATTGTTAATGTTATTTTAAATATTAATTAAATTGATAATATTAATGAAATAAATAATACTGAATGGAAATTAAATAGATAATACTGATGAAATTAGTTTAACTAATTTTGTATACGTTTCAAAATTTTATACTAATTTATAATTGCATAATTTTTAATCAATTTATAAATCAATCAATTTGCAATTCTCATTACGGCATTCCTGTACGGTTCATATAAAACACAATTTTCTACCGCATTAAACATTGAATTTCTGAGCTTATGGGGTTTTGTGGAGTGTACCATGGCTTAACGACGTTACAAAAAAAACTGATAATTTTTTAGCTTCAACTACGGACATAGCAGGATAGACAGAAAGAACGTAAGGTCAAGACAATTCGTTCTCTACTTCTTGCCCAGATTTGGAGCATTGTGTATTTATTGGTGGGTTTTCAACGTCACTTTTTGTCTTTTTAGAGCAGGAAATGGAAGATTTTTCCTAGAGGAAATCAAACCCAAAACCATCGCCATCGGTATATCCCTATCCCACTGTGTCGCGATGACTTTTATATACTTTTATTCACAACTTGCATATCTAAAATCCAAAATAAAAATTTTCGCTTTATCAGATGTGGATTCGAAAGCAATTTAACTAAATTGATGTATACAGACAAACAGAAACAAAATAAAACAAAATATTTCTACATGACATTCGATTCTCTTAAAATCCACACACATTTATCAGAGACTGACAATATATCAGGGGGTGGAATTTAAATACTCGTATTATCGTGAATTTTTGTGTTTTCCGTTAAACAATCAATCAGTGTTGGATCTGTGCTACGGCAAGGGAATCAATCACTTAGGGCTTCGTTCATAGTGAATTATTTTTAATTTTTTAAATCTTTTAACTAAATTGTTTTTTTTTGTTATTTTGATATTTAAAAGCGTTATCTGCATTAACTCTTTTCATTAGATAAATAATATTTTTCTTTAAAAAACGTGTAAAATAATAACGTAGCCGGATTTTATGTACTCATACGATCTAAAACTATATTTGTCGTGCTCATTGTCTATATGTTCTAATTAGAAATATTATAAAATACTTAATTAAAGAAATATTATCATCTAGTATTTTTTAAGATATTTTTTTTATCCCGCTAATATGAAAAGCATGTATCTTTTAATTTTAAAAAATGGTATCGTAATAAAAAAAATCGATGTGATTAATTAAAAAATTATAGGTAATTTTTTGCTACCAGTCCAACGACTATTAAAAGCAATTTTAAATTTAATAAACATTTTACAATAACTAAGATTACATTTTGAACACGCCCTAAGATAGTTCCCCTAGACGCGTAGCCATCTCTAATGTATTGGAAAATTGAAAATTTGCGATGCGATGATGTGCGGTAACCTTGTAGTTTGCCTATTCCGAGCAAAGCTTAAGAATTTGCGGATATAAATAGAATGTGGAGTGCATTTTGTCGAAACATGTTCTTTCATCTGGTTTCGTCTCCAATTTACAGCAAATAAATCAGCTTCACGCTGTATCCCGCTCACAGCAGGGTAGGCAGAGGGACAGTAGGAGTAGAACCTAGTAGTGGCGCAGAGGCACAAAGTGTGACTGTAAAATCGACTGGTTCTGGATTTGATCCTCACTCGAGAAGGTTTGTGGGCAACCCACAGGTTAAATATTTATTTAAATTTATATTCCCATTTCTTAGCTCTGGTGTCGAGCTAAAGGTCTCCAGAATTCGGCGGAAAGTGGGGAATGGTGGGTCTTAAAACTAGGTTCCCCCTGCCTACCCTGCTGTGTGCAAGATAAAGCGTGAAGCTTTTATATTATGTAATTTTGATTAACATGCAGTCATGGTAACCGATAGGCATTAAAAGTAAACGTTTCAGTATTAAAAACATATAAAAGCGTACTAAAACCTTTATAGAACATTTAATTTGTCTCACAACAAATTTCTATCGTACACCAGAAATTGAATATACAATTTAAATCGGAAAACAATAAAATGTAAACGGATCGTAGACTACGGGCGACTGTTCACACTTCTAGCTTCGATGGCTAGTTCTATATATTTTGTAAAGCGTGTAAACTGTATTGTTAGCTGCCAACGTGCGACGGAATATCCTGCGCGCGAGCAGGACCCTTCCTGTGTTAGAAGAGTATCGACACCCACCACCTCCGCGCTACATGCAATTCTTATAAAAGCTAGTGCGCATGGGGGTGCGCTCTCCTTGTGGCGGGTCCGTTATCGTGCGTAAGGTGGTTGGCGTTGATACTGTGAGTTCGTTCCATATTCTCATTATTTTGTTATTGATAACTTTGTCTCATGTAAAACAACGATTGTCAAGTAAAGTCATTAGTCATTGTTTAATTATACTTCATTGTGTAACTTAATCAGTTCATAAAGAAAGATTGTTAGTCAAGTCTTAGTTATTGTTTAGTTATATTTGATTGAGTATTCAGATTTATTCACTCAGAAATAATATTTGTATAAGTAAATTCTGTAATAAACCGCTTGTAATCCATCCTGAATTATCTTTTTATATTAACCACTTCTGATTCCTAAAAGTATATATTATATAATGTAATTTATATTTTCCTAAATATGTATTTTCTTAACGTTATACTGTAGCCCACATACAGTGGGGTAGACAGAGGGAACCTAGAGTTGAGCACATTTACAAAGAAACCAGTGGGAATCTAATGAAGTCATTTGACAATCGAGTTTTCTTTAATTTTGTGTGACGCTTCTTAAAACTTTAAAATATTTATCAATCCATTCTTCATAATGAAATTAGAATCTCAACAACAGCTTCGAATGCATCTCTAAAGCGACTTTTAACAACATAATTTATATGATAATTTCACACATATTTGCTGTTTAATTCCATCTAGAACTACCTACTTGTTAATTCACTGCATTGAATTATCGTCAGAATGTTGTTTTTGGTTAATATATGTATATTAGGAGAGGTCTTCGTGGTTTAGCGGCACATCATCTGGCTGTAAACGCGACGTCTAGAAATTTAGTTGAAAAATGGGAAGCGAAATGTCTTACCACTAGGTTTCCTTTTCTTCCCTGCTCCCTGCCTTTGCGTGCCTACAAGCAGGACACAAAAGTTAGCAAAATTAAAAATATGCAGTTTATTTGAATATTGTACAAAATTATAGAACTAACCATTGATACTAGAAGTGTGTTTTTTTTGGTATTATTATGTTGCATTTTTTTATTTTTAGTTTTGTAAAACAAAAAAAAATTATTCAATTTTTCAGCCTCAATTTTTGTTAGAAACATTTTTGGGCTGTTTTTGGCACTACGATCATGTCTGATGGTATGTTAAATGATAAATATTGAGAAGACAGCTAACAGAGAGATAGTTTGTTTAGTATGGAGACCGCGACGACACACTATTGATGTTTCCGAATGAGTGGCCTGGATATATATAAAGAGATGCTATTACTAGAAATTAAAGACTATATTTTAAGTATGTAAATAATAAGCAAGAATTATTTTTTTTTTTTTTCATGCTTTCATATATTATCTTTATGCTATATATATCTTGCATATGTCCCCTAAACTTACCCTATTATTTTCTTTATGTAATATTCAATAATAACTAATATTATTGTATTTTTTCTATGTATTTTCAAATTTAAATATCTTCTCGAGACATTTACTTAAGTGTATAGAAATCGAATCACATACTCCTTGATTTTGCTAAGATCCCGTGTGGAATACAAATGAGGCCGCCGTCTATTGAACGTTCCACCCTGAGGCCACTCGCTATACAATAGTGCACAGTCACGATATTTTTACACTATCAATGGAATTTATACGTTTTAATATTGGAAAATAGTTTATATGTGGGAAAATCTGTGGTTGACATAACACAGTGGTTGCGTGTATAATAACCTAGAATGGTTAATTATATTATTTTACATATGTGCTTTTAGGGATTTTTGGGGTTTTTCCCCTGTTTTCTGCTTATCTATGCTTACTTCAAATATGGTAATGACATAATATAGTAAAGAAAGTAAAAAAATCTTTTATCACGCAGTCATTAAACTGCAATACAAAGTACTCGAAGCTATAAATTATATGAGCCTAAACTCGAGTGACTTTCTAGCAACCTCTGAAGATTTCCATTATTCAAGTCCTGGCTTCATCAGCAAATCAGCTCTTAGGTGCCATATTATTGTATTGTCACCTAACACTTAAGCTAAGTATAACTGTCAAGTTTTATTATGAAACAAATATTAGGTACGAGTGATTCAGATAGTTTGTTAAATATTATCATAAAATAAAAAAAAAATCTGCATTAAAAAGTAATAAAAAATAAAGCATCAAAGAGGAAGATTTGCATTTTCACAAAACCTCTGGCTTCAATTATTTCTACCACTATTTATCTTTAATTAAGTATATTATAAACGTAATAACTTATTTTTTCTTTCAGCTGCACTTATAAATTGTATAAATCTTTTTAAACCATTTTCTCAAGAAGGATTAAGGAAGGAAGAAGGATGACCTAAGTAAGGTATCCGATGGCACATACGATACTTCAAGGTTCGGTTCCCACTCTACGAAACATATTTGAAATTAGTTGTAAGTCACAACTTTATTTACGTGGACTACTTCTTAGTGCTCAAAAGGCATTAACAAGATTAGATATGAATATTAATAGTAAATTAAAAGCAAAAAATCTTTTTTAGAAAAAGCTTTTATTTAAACGATTAAAAAAGGAGAAAAAAAAAAATTCTTTTAAACTTTAACTATCCCCACATAACCTCATTATACACAATTTATATGATCGTCTCGCAATTTACTTATATAAATAAACCAGTACTTATTTAATTACGTAAAATCTATTAAGTTTAAAATTTTAAGGTTTTAATTTAATTCAATTTAATATTGATTAACGCGATTAATTATACATAAATTACAAGTTAAATAAAAGCTTTTAAAAAAGAAATTAAAAATAAAGATTTTAATTACGACAAATTACTTAACATTAATTCATACCTTTCATACCTATATTATAAATTCGAAAGTAGCTCTGTCTGTCTGTCTGTCTTTTACGCAATCAGGCCCAAATCGCTAATTTATTTGTGATAAAATACTCATATAGAGATACTTGAGGGTCTCGGGATGAACATATGATACTTTTTTTCTCATATTTGTAATATATATTCGATATATACCAATATATTAAAATATTTATTAATTTGACATACAATTTATTCCGCCATGTTAATAACAACCGTCGTTGCTAAGCAACGATTTGCTAAGTTTGTTGTTAGAAAACGTCACCCAAAATGAGTTTGCTCAACGCATCTCTCTATTGAAAACTGTAAATAATTTCATAAATATTCTTATAGTCCAAGCGGGCGTAGTCGCGTTCGGGTCCACTAGTCTATATATATAAAAGGACTTGTCCTCACTGACTGAGGTAAGACGCACGCACAGCTGTAACCGCTGTGCGTAGAAACGTGAAATTTAGACAGATGTTCACTTTTGTAATCTGGACATCCACTAAGAAGGGATTTAAAAAAATTTTAACCCTAAGGGTGCAAATATGGGGTTGAAAGTTTGTATAGAATTTTATTTAAATCGGCATCAATATTTATAAAATTTGAAATTCAGACTCTTAAAAGTATTTAATTGTACATGTATTTAATGATTTTCTAGAATTCACCCCCTAAGGGTGCAAATAAGGGGTTGAAAGTTTGTTTGGAAAAATCTTTAAATCGCCACCGATTTTTATAAAACTTGAAATTTAGATTCTTAAAAATATTTCAATGAACACATTTCGTGGTTTATTAGAATTCAGCCCTAAATAAGCAAGCGAAGCTGCGCGCGTCCGCTAGTACTGAATAATATTATACATAGGATTGTAAAGTATTAAAGTTCTCTATACGTTGAGCTTTAGGGAGTGATAAAAAAAATACGCTACAAGTAGAATAGTAAGCAGTTTTTGTGATCTCCCGAATGAAAGATAGCTGAAACATGATCCAATAAAACAAATTTTCATAGTACATGATTTATGGAATGGTTACGATATCTTCATATTATATTGGAAATGAAAAACTGTAGTGTGTCAGACCAGATGTTCTGCCGATGTTGCTTCTTCTCGAATATTGAAAAAGATTGAACATTTCAATAGCTTTTGAAATAATGTGTTTGTTTTTGCCTACGTGGTGCTGCGCCATAACATGGGATAAGAAGACAAAACACGGCGTTAGGTTCCACCACTTAACATGCGGAAAGTGGGTAACGCACTGTCTTAACACTAGTTTTCTTTTGCCTACCCTGTTATGCGGAAACATAGCATAACTTTTTTTATCGTTGATATTTATCGCAGCTGCTTTGGTAATTATTAAGTAGGTATAAGCGATAGATGCGTATTAAATTTTCAGGAAAACTTTCAACAGCAACTTAGGATCTTTATGTTTCTATCTAAATATTACGGGAAGAAACATTCAGTCTAAATTTAATATAATATTTTGTAGTTTCAGTTTTCAGTCAACCTTAAACTTGAATAATAATTAATTTACTACCAAAAGCCACTTAAAAGTAAGAATAATTACAAATTTTAATTAATTGTTTGCGTAGAGTTGATACCATGAAATATTTAAATTTTGATTCGTAACCAGTGTCACTTTATTGGCTGGACCGCTATAAAGTTGCCCCTTTACGATGGGATGCTCGTACATAAATAAGTCTTCGCTGAATTTACAAAAGTTGCACCTAAAGTATAGATATAACAAGATATATATTATATTATACGAATTAGTTTAAGGAAAAATCCTTGAAAATCTATATAGTTATTTATGTTTTCTTTTTATAGAAGTTCTACTGTGTAATTATTCTATTATTTATTCTCTCTGTTTTTTTTTCAGAGCTTAAAAAGAAACTTATATATCCTGAAGTTCTACCGGCTACTCAAAATGTTGGGAGTCTGTTAACACAAAATGATTATAATATATACCTAACTAGAATTTATTATTTTAATAACGATCATGAAATGTAAATCCTAGAAATTCCTTTTCATCATGATACTCTGTTCTTGATTTTCCGCTTGGAGCACCTAGCTAGTACCAAACACGGGTCGACACGGTATTTTGCTTCAAATAAAAATTATTTATTTATTTTAATTTATATATTTTGTATTGAAAATAATAATGTATTTTTGTTAACAAAATCTGAGTTACGAATTGTAGCAAAAGTGTATTTCTTATATAAATGAACGCAAATTCAGTACATAAATAAACAAAATATCATGTTAAAATTTTATTACTAAACAAACTACCATTCGAAATAATCGATATGTGTACAAGAATTGACATTGCCACAGTGTCGTCTCTCCTGCAGGGGAGGGCAGTCGCGGCCATTACTGTGTCTTTCTCTAATAACTGTACGAGTTCTGTATTTACTACCGAACCCGCAAGTTACTGAACACAGTGACCAGTCACTCCATTGTGACACTAGACAGTCTTCAGCTGTAAAGAAATAAAGAGAAATAATGATAAAATTGTTTTTTTTTTGTTTGTGTTATAAGCTATATCTATCTATACTAATATAATAAAGCGGAAGAGTTTGTTTGTTTGTTTGTTTGTTTGTTTGTTTGTTTGTTTGAACGCTAAGATCTCTGGATCTACTGGTCCGATTTTCATTGTTTTTGTTTTGTATGAAAGCTGCATTCTTCAGAAGTGCTATAGGCTATATAACATTACATTACACATATATACTAATATATTTTAAAGTACTTTCTAATTTGACATGCAATTTATTCTGCCATGTTAATAACAACCGTCGCGTCGCTACGCAACCGTTACCGCGACATTTTGATATTCATCCTTATAAATATAAATATAATAGTCACTTTTAGCATTTTATCTAGATTGAAATTATAGTTTACTGTATAAAATTCTAATAAATAATTAAGGAGATGTCAATGATTCCAAATGACCTAGCCTACGGGCGGCATATATGAGTATGACCGACGCGAACGGGCAGATGACGTTGACGGTTTTATAAATTTTCATACATTTTTGATCTATTGTTAACTTTTATGTAATTATTTGCTGTTTATAATTAATTTAAACTACATTTTGGTTCTTTTCTTATTTTATTTGATATTGCCCGCTAAAATTATCCTATTTAATAGAGAGAAATGTTTAGTTATTTCATAGAGTCGATATCTACGAGTATGTACTAGGTACACACGCACGGAAAACTTTAGGTACTTTTTCTTATATTAAGAATACCTATCCTTTAGTTACTTTTAATCCTT
Source organism: Heliconius melpomene rosina (assembly GCF_056956725.1). NCBI lineage: Eukaryota > Metazoa > Arthropoda > Insecta > Lepidoptera > Nymphalidae > Heliconius > Heliconius melpomene. Next base: position 8,813,748 of record NC_140406.1, on the reverse strand, counting down.
TTGTTGGTTCATTTCAATATCTCAGATAATTTTTTCTAATAATATGTCTCTATTTATGATTCTTTTTGATTATTTAAGCTTATATTTTCTTACTAATTCTATTGAAAATTGAAAATAAATTATTAAATATTCTTATAGTAGAAGCAGGCGTAGCCGCGTCCGGGTCCGCTAGTCGTATATAAAATTCGAAATTATCAACTTTCTCCGGTGAAAGATCGAATCGTAATCGATTCAGAAGTCATGGTTGTTCAATTTTGTTTGTTTGCCTGTTGGTTTAAACGATGACTATAACTTTAACAGTATTCGAAGATGAGTTTTCTAATGTTTTTTTAACCGACGAAAAAACTAACGGAAGTTCTTAATTCAAAGTTTTTTTTTTTAACTTTAAACTGTGTTTTTTTACTGAGTAGTTTATTTTTTTTTATTGGCTAGGTGCAAGTGGAAATCGAATCCACAAGCCAGACATTCTCACACTATACCAAAATGATCTTATATATTACATATAGAGTGTTAGCTAATATTATTATAATATAGGTCATGATGACCAGCCAATTTCTCTTAAATTAGAGATAAGTGGAGAACTAAGTGACTTATTATTTTAAAGCAAAAAAATACAGAATTTAGTTTTAATAACTTTAATTTAGTTTAGCTTGACACTAATATATAATTTAGTTAATTATTTGGTTCTCACTACAAGCTTTATTTTTGTAACAAAGCATAATAGCGCGTAATTAGCTTTTATGGTAAACATTTACACATGAAATGACACCAGTTTCATTATGCGAATTCAATGTACAAATTAGTTCTGTCCTTGTATAATATACTCGTACATAAATTTTTCCTTGATATTATCAGAGAGACTTTAAAGAAATGGAAAATATTAAATTGCGCGATAATAAATTACAAAACAATAAAATAATGGTCAACTTACGTTGAATCCTATTAACGGCATGGTGGAGTCGGGACCTAAAATGTCTAGGCAGATGTTTCCCCAGACCAAACTTCCTGCCTTTAGCTACAGCTAGAACTATATCGTCCATATTCTTTAATTCGCTATCGAACTCTTGTACTGGTGTACTGAAATAAAAAAAATATCGAGTAGGTAAATATTGAAGCCATCGTGAGTAGACACAGTATCTGACTGTAAAAACGACGGCTGGGGGTTCGATTCTTACTTGGAGGAATGAATTATATTTATTTCCTTACCGTGCTAACAAGATATAGCACGGCTTTAAGTTTTGACAACACGCTATGTCTCGAAAATTGGGAAACGTAAATTCTTAATACTATGTTTCCTTTGCCTACTCGGTGGAAATATATGGGGAATACAGCTTAAAGTTAAAAAAAATCTTTAAATATAATCTTGTATTTGTACGTATGTCTTTTAATAGGCGATGTATGAACATGAAAATGTTAATGAATTATGAATAAAGAAAATTACCATTTTACACTTTGTAGTTCTTATGAACTACGTGATACGAATATTATGATAAGATAATATAATAAGATTTTTTTAAATTATACAATAGAATACTTGATTGTATTAGTGTTAAAAAAACAAATTTTATCGATTTTAATAATTTAAAATACAAGATTAGGTTAAAAATTGCAATAAAATTTTTAAAATGTATTTTTTTTAAATAATGTATTATTTGAGAGAATTGGGGGTTTTAAGTGTAGTATACACAAGTACCAAAAATACTTACGTAAACGGTGAATTAGTTACTACTATAACATTATTATCAGGCACATTATATCTTGGAGTTCCCACTGCATCTTCCTCTAAATCTTTTAATTGGTCCATATAGTTTTTGGTCGTAAAATCTTTCTGTGTTTCATATTCTTTTAAAAGGTTTACCTTTCTTCTTGGTACACCTTTACGCTTGTCTTTTTCTTTGATAGACAGTAACAATTCTTTTCTTGCTAAATCGTTTACTTCCTTTGTTGAATATTGTTTGACCTAAAAAGGTGAATATTTTATGCAAAAAATAACTATGGAACTATTAAATAAGAAATTACATTTTTTATTAGCTTCACATTATACTCGTATTCTTATAGGCAGGGATAACCTATTGTTAAGACGTCCCCTACTTTTCACCCAATGCCGTGCTTTGTCTTGTTGTGGGAGCGAAGTAATGAAAATAATTATGAAAAAAAAGATAAACATTAATTTTACAAGCAAAAAATACCTTAGTAAATTCAATCCTAGCGATACTGGGCAGGTCTTTCAAATCCGGATAGTAAAAGCCAGCAGCAGGATGATTCGGGCTTCGAGGTCCATGCTTAGTTACGGGCGCAGGGGGGGATGTTTCCCAACGAGGAGCTGTAAATGTGAGACCACTTGCCGCTCCCCCGTCTAGGGGTGATAACTAAAATTTGGAGAGTATTTTTTTATTTAAACATTACCTTTTAATCATGTTATTCAAAAAGGAATAACTAACAATTGCTTGTTTGTTAGTAAAAAAAATCAGTGACTCAGTAGTTTCAACCAAACTCTTCAAATTATAATATTAAGCATATATCCTATCCTATCCTATATCTTATAAAGCAAAGTCGCTTTTAGTGTCTGTCTGTTGTTTCTAACTCTTCTTCTTCTAAACCACCCAACGGATTATGATGCGGTTTTCACCACTAGGTCGAGTATTTTTCGTAGAAGGTTTATATATAGTTTATTATTTGTACATTCTTATGTAAATTAACATAAATACGATAAATATGTATAAAGACCTACCCGATGAGACACTTTCGCGCATGCGCTGCTTTAATGGTAAGTACTACATGAAAATAATGTACTGGAGAATACTCCAGTACAATAGTTCCTCTTAATAAGATCTACAAAAAAGTCCGCACCGGCATATTCGCATCTTTTAAGAATAACGTGTAGTGATCATTTTTCTGTCTAAAAATAATAATTTCAATATATTTTTTATTGTGAGGGATATTTTTCCATAATGGTGTTAATCCTTATCCTTTGAAATACTTTATTAATTTTCTACGTTAAACGAAGATAAAATTTGCTTTTTACACAATTTGGAAATTGCGAATAGTTTTAGAGAAAAACGCATGTAATTGTTGACACATCCGGCCGTTGACACATCAGCTGTATGTTACTCAAGTTTCACTTATCTCTTACTCTCAGCATATAAATAAGTATATTAGTTACGTTGGCCATTTAATGTAGATCAAAACTGTCTTTTACTGTTTTTGATTTTAATAAGTACTTTAGAAGTTGTTACAATATCAAAAAATTCTTGTTGCGAAACGGCTCGACACTCGCCATGCGTCCGCCGCGCCCGCCTGCCTTACACGTATCGGTGGTTCAGTGGTAGAATGCTCGCCTGCCACGCGGGCGGCCTTCTATTTAATTTTCCTCACAGGCAGCCACGTAGTGCTTGCTTTTCATCAGGGACAGAATACCCTCTTCAGCATTAACCACAAGCAAAAAAACCCGCCTGCCTCTATAGCAACGAAGATTTAGATGCGTTTGCACGTATTGGATAATCGGAGTTGAATGTATTATTCCAGCGCGATATATTTTTTGTCGTAGTTATTAGTAGGTAGGCTTTTGTTTATAATTTCTTCCGTCTAAAAATAGTCATTTAAATATATTTTAATAAGTACTTGAAAAGATTAGTTGCACAGATTTAAAATTACGGTACCTACTAAAAAATCCTTGCTGTGTAAAACAATTAGAAAATCCTTATTGAAACTACGAAAATGCGGGTTGCATTAGTGTTTAATTAATTTTTACATTATCTTAAGTGCTTTGCAAAAAATACATTATATGAATAATCCAGTAGTAAAAGCGGGTGAAGCCGCAAGAGGGTCGCTAGTAGATATATAAACATAACCTTGGTTCAAATATCCAACTAATACATGTGAAATTATATAATTACTATAGACTATTGTTGGCGCCATTTGGTGTCAACTTCATCCAATTATTTGTATGAATATATAATTTACTCACATCAAGAGTAACTTCTTCTACCCACGACGAATCTATACAAAGATTCAAACTATCGACACCCACGAACCAATCGGGAGATGGAATAATTCGGCTAATAACTGAAATCTGTAAAGAAAGAATGAAATATTTAATATTTTCGCTCTTGTAACAAGACAAAGCGCGTCGTTGACTTCCGATTTGGGTATTCGCCGCAAAGTGGGGAACGAATGTCTTACTACTAGGTTCTCTTTACCTATTCTGATGAAAGTAAAAAAAAACTGTTCTATAGCATGTTTATAGCAGGAGGGTAGCTAGAAAGAAACTAATGTTAAGTCACTTCGTTCTCCGCTTTCCGGCCGAGGTCGAGATATTGTTGGTTGAGTGACGTAACTCAACGCTGTACTTTGTCTTACCAAAAATCGAACCTATAACCATCGTGTTTTGCTAGATACTGTCGTACGAACGTTACGTTATATTTTGTTTTGATAGCCTGTGCTTTTGAAATATTTGTTTGCGATGTTGCACTGATAATAAATTGAATTTTCTCAATATATTCTATATAGCTACATTTAAAATGCTGTTTTTGGTTTCTTTTGATATATACATCTATGAATAAATGTTTTTAACTAATTGATGTTTGTAAACATATTTCTAATGGAATGTAGATACACAGCACTTTATAAATATGTACATATTTGTATTTTTATACTTTTATACAGTCATCAAAGCTCAATAGCTATTCAATAAAAGAAAATATTTGTCTTTCCGCACTTTTGGCCGCATTTAACGGCTTAGGCAGGGATAATTTCATAGGGCACGTCACTCCGTCCTCGGTCTTTAGTCTATTTTATGATGACTGAAAATAGTTGAAGTTAATTAAATAAAAAAATAAATATTCATAATTCATAATAGATATAGTTTTGAGGTAAAAAAAATAACTTACTAAGATAATAAAACACAACTTAAATTATATTATTTAAATAATAATAATCAGTTTTTTTTTTATAATAATTTATATTTAAACATGTAAAAATGATTAATTAATTTAATAAAAGTATATTCTGATCTGTTTTTATTAGTAACACAATCAATACGAAAATGATTCATACCAGGCTATGGTCCCCATCTACAAACACCATGTTTTCTGTCACTCCAGTCCCCTTACCAACGGGTGGAGCCGAAAACTGATCGTAAACTTTCATATCTTCCTCTCCTTCTACCACCATCTCCTCCATTTTACCAGATTCAGCAAAATTACGAACTGATTGTCTGGCTACTTCCCCCACGTGGTATAGTTGATAGGAGCTGTTATGGGATTGACCTGTTAAAAATAATAGTATAATACACTCTCACGACTCAAAAAGTCAAAAAATTCGGCCTAAAGTTCAGAGGTAGTACTCGGAGTATCTTAAGTCTTAACACTAGGTTCCTTCTGCCTTCTTTGTAATATGCAGAATATAGCATGAAGCTTAAAACACCTTTATAAATCTGATATTGTTTATAATTCTTCCTATCCATTTTCTTCCATCCTTAAAATTCTGATAAGATGATTTCATTAACTGGGCTAAAGGTCTCTGACCGATGTATTTCGGGAATGCCATTATTAAATAGGTTGGTCGTAAATTGAATCTGTTTTCTATGTACATTGTGCACTTCAAATAACCTAATCAAATAGATGTTTTTTCTGTTTCCCGCATATAGCAAGGTAGGCAGAGCCTAGCAATTTAAGATACATAGTATGCTTTATGTCGGAGCTCAACGCCCCGTTTTGTTCCTGTGGAGAGTGGGATTCGACGCTGCTGCTTGAACTGCTGCGTCATGACGGTCTCTAGAGACTTTGATGTTTTTACTGCAGCAAAGTGAATGTGTCTAGATCCTTATGCGATGGATCGTGGACATTTGCTCAGAGAAATTATTTTATTAAGTTTACAAGTCTGATAAGATAAAATTCGACGTTGGTTCCACTATTAAATACGATTTTCAGGAGATGCGTCAAATTAAATAAAAGTCAACAAGTACTTTATATCTTATGGAGACTAGAAACGAATCAGAATGACCCGAAAAAAGGAAAGTCCATAGTATGTGAAATTCATCCTCTGATAGGAATTTTATTTGGTGTAACACACAGGGTTACCTTTTCTCATTGGTCTTGGAGGTTCAGTGAAATACAGTATGAGGGTTGTCAACACAAAAGTCTAAATCAAAGGTTATTTACTTAACCTATTGGTAGTAAGTTTCTCATATTTTTGGCTATCAGGAAATACCTTACCTATGTCACACAGATTAATCACTAAAGAGAAATTGGTCCTTCGTTATCTCTCTTCATATCGACATAAAAAAACACGGAGAAATGTATTAAAATATTTTATATAAAAATTAACAATAATTACTTATTCATAAAAGTACGTTTCACCTTTATTCATAAATTTTGTGACAGTTTAACATTATATTGTCATTTTAAATATGTTATCTATACTAGTTACTGTTTTAAAGAATGAATGAATGAATGCATTGTGTGTTGTTTATCTATTTTTTTCGCGCTACAGATTCCGCTATAATAAAGAGAATTACACAGCCCATGTGTTTGTGCTCACATAGGGGAAATAGGGATGTCCGTTTCTGCTCTACGAATTTAGTTTTACATATACATACAAATTAACTATTACATTCTCTCAATAATTTTATAATCGCCAACCCTATCTTCTAAGGTTTTTTTATTGAAATCAGACAAAAGGATTTGGAAAAAGGACAAAATGCCTCACACAAAGCGTCGCGTCGTATTCAAAGAGTTGTATCCCATCATGTAATTTAATAATATAAGGAATACTTTTGTTTTTCTGGTCACGACTAGCCTAGTTAATTATATAAAGGAGATTAGTCCTCTGTGTCGTAATACAATTATTTATATTTAGTTTTTTATTTACTACCCTTCTATGAAAATTTATTAGAAAAATATTTATCTTTATTTTTTTTAGCTTCATGCTGTATCCCGCATACAGCAAGGTAGGCAGAGGGAACCTAGTGTTAAGACATTTCGTTCCCCATTTTCTGTTGAATTTGCGCCACTCAACACGCAATGCTTCAAAAGCATTGGGCGGAAAGTGGGGAGCGGAAATGTCTTAATGTCTTACAGAGTGTCTTAACACTAGGTTCCCAGGTTCCATCTAGCGCCCCTGCATATGCAGAATACACCGTGAATTATAAAATTTATTCAAAGTCAAAGTCAAAGTCAAAGTCAAAATATCTTTATTCCATAAAAATGCTTAACATTCACTTGGACATGTCATAAAAGATAAAAAAAAATGGAAAACAAAATAACCAAAAAAAATGTGCAATTTTGACTTGAAAAAAGCCCGTTCAAATGGTTGAGCTCATGAGAAGATACAGGCAAAGAAACTCATGGCCACTCTTTTTAAATGCCAACATTTGTTATAAATCACAATTAACAATTTTAACTTAGAAATAGAGCAACTCATTTCCAAACATCTTTATCGCGAACATAATCTTTAACAGAGTAATAAGCTTTTTGGCAGAGCCTGTGCTTTACCACTTTTTTAAATTTGTTCAGTGATAAATTAACCACGTCGTTTGGAAGTTTGTTATAAAAGTGTATACTTTGACCTACGAATGAGTGAGACACTTTATGGAGCCTAGAGAAGGGCACAGCAAGCTTATTTTTATTTCTTAAATTATATTGATGGAGGTCACTGTTTTTATTAAATTTATTAATATTCTTATGCACATATACTAAGTTGTCGTAAATATATTGGGAGTGTAGTGTGAGGATGTTAAAGTCTTTAAATTTATTCCTTAGTGACTCCCGTGGACCCATTTTATAGACTGCTCGGACAGCCCGTTTTTGGAGCACAAAAATGGTATCTATGTCAGCGGCACTGCCCCAAAGTAATAGGCCGTAAGACATAATGCTATGAAAATAGCTGAAGTATACTAAACGCGCGGTGTCAACATCGGTCAGTTGACGAATCTTGCGGATAGCATACGCTGCCGAACTAAGTCTACCAGATAAAGTTTCTATATGCGGACCCCATTGTAACTTAGCATCTAATGTTATACCTAAGAAAACAGTTTCATTAACTACTTTAAGTTCCTTATTGTTCATCAAAACCCTGGTTTCTACTTGTTGAACATTCTTAGTAAAGAACCTGATACATTTAGTTTTACTACTATTTAAAAGCAAGTTATTGGCACTAAACCAGTGCAATATCCTAGAAAGAGCATTGTTTACATCGTCAATTTCCAATTGCTGTCTATTAACCTTAAAAACTAAAGATGTATCATCTGCAAACAACACCATTTCACAGATATCTCTCATAAGGTGAGGTAAGTCATTAATGTACAAAAGGAACAAAAACGGACCCAGAATAGAGCCTTGTGGCACCCCCAATGCTACAGGTGACCCGTGTGATAGTTTCCCGTTGACATTTACCTTTTGAATCCTATCACTTAAATAAGAAGTGAGAAGATCCAAAGCAATGCCTCTTATACCATAGTGGTGTAGCTTCCTGATAAGAGTTTTATGCTGCACACAATCAAATGCTTTGGATAAGTCACAAAACACCCCAAAGGCATCACGTGACTCCTCCCAAGCCGCGAATACACTCTCTAATAATTTGACCCCAGCATCAGATGTTGACCTTCCACGAGTGAAACCAAATTGACCTGTGTGCAGTAATTTATTTTTATTAAAATAAGTAAGAAGCTGACTGAGTATCAGCTTTTCAAAAATTTTACTAAACGTAGGTAGTACTGAAATCGGTCTGAAATTTGTGGGGTCTTGCGTACTACCTGATTTAAACAATGGAGTTATTTTACTATATTTCATCAAATCAGGAAACACTCCACAATCAATACATCTATTAAAAATTGTAACTAAATCAGGAATCAAAATATCAATTAAAGAATTTATGATATTAACTGAGACACCCCACAAGTCGGCTGTCTTTTTCATACTAATTGATTTGAAAGCTACACTAATGTCTGAATAATTTACATGACGGAAAACGAAACCATTATAAAATTCGGGAACATTGTCTTTAATTAACGATTCTGCAATAGTGGTGGAAGAACCTAAATCGTTTGTTAGACTGACTGGGAAAGTAGAGAAAAACTTTTCAAATGCAATGGCCACTTCCAAATCGGAATCAACAATGTGACCGTCAATACTAAGTTTAAAATTAGAATCTTTCACCCTAGTTCTCCCAGTCTCGGCATTAACAACCTTCCAAGTGGCTTCAATTTTATTATTACTATTTCTGATTTTTGTTTTAATAAATAAAGATTTAGCAATTTTGCAAACTCTTTTGAAAATTTTAGAGTAAGATTTTAAGTACTCTTTAAACTCTTCACCACTATTAAACTGTTTTTCATAATATAACATATACAGTGTCTCCCTACTCTTATAAATACCTGCTGTGGCCCAGTCTCCAAAGATAGGACTATCAGTAATTGTAATCTCTTTGGGAGTAAATATTGAATGAAATTTATTAATAAAAGAGTAAAAAAAAGAATTGTACAAAGAATTGGGAGGTAAAGTTATATCTAAAACTAGTAAATTAGTTAGTAAACTAACTCTCATACGTTCCAAACGACTAGCTGTGACAGGTACAACAGCAATTCTTTTCTTAGCCACCTGTTTTTTCTTACTATAGAATTCTACTAGCTGACCAGAGTGGTCAGAATCCAATTTATTAATAATGCTTTTGTAGCATGGAATAATGTCAGTAAATATGTTATCTATACAAGTACTAGTCGTAGGAGTTATTCTGGTTGGCTCCATAAATAAATTAAGTAAATTGTGTGACTTAAAAAGACTTAATAAATTAATGGTGGGACTAAAACTTTCCAAAATATTAACATTAAAGTCCCCACACACTAACAAAGGCTTACCCGACTTGGTAAGTTTGCTTAAGGCCTCATCCATTACTTCTAAAAATAATTTTAAATTGGCGGAGGGAGGTCTGTATACACATATAACAATGAATTGCTCTAATTGAACACACGCTAATTCGATAGAACATTCTACAGAAAGGGACACAATATCTTTCCGTTCCTTGAACTTAAGGTTCTTGTTTAATATTATAAGCGACCCCCCGTGTATTGTGTTGATTCTGCAGAATGAGCTTCCTACCCGGTGGTTTCTGAAATTAAACATGAGCTGGTTCACCTTTAACCAATGTTCAGTAATACACAAAATACTAATTTCCTCCGAGTTCATGAATAATTCCAGCTCTAGCTGCTTGCCCCCCGTCAAGCAACAGATGTTCTGATGAACTAATCTAATAGAATTAACATTTTTATTATTATTTTTGCATGGATATTGTGATGATGTGCAATGTGCGTGATTATTGTAATTTAATTGTAAAGCTGGCTGGATCAAATGGATATTTAATAATAAATTAGAGCTAGAGGTTGCTACCTCTGTTGTCTGAGAAATTAATTTAAATGTTGAGAAATGTCAACAGAGTGTAAATTATTAGACATAATGTCAGAATAAATTGGAATGTCAGTCTGCTCAATAGAAGCAGTTGAAGTAGTAGCCAAGTTCTTGGCTGATAAGTCAAAATAATAGGATAGCACAGAAGCTATCTGTCTCTTAAACCTATGGCCAAAATAATATTTACTTTGAGTCAAAAATAAAGTTTTACTAACTATTTTGTTAGTGTCAATTAAATGAAATTTGTCATTATATGTACTTATTGTGTGCAGAGTAGAGTTTAGCTTATATCTGTAATTATTTTCCGCTTCTGGCTGATTTTTACAATAAGGAAATGTAAACAAAATTATTTTACTTATATCTAAGTTTAATAATGACTTACAATACTCATTTAACTGTTTTTTGTTTAAATTTCCCCTATTACTTGATAATATAACAAGTTTGTCACACTTATTAAATTTATAACTTAAACTTCTCTGCATGAGAACTTCAAAGGATGCTGACGGATAACAAAAACTAACAGCTGACTGTCCCGGTAAACAAGAATTCAAAATTGAACCCATATTCCTTCCAATATCATCACTAAATAAAACTATGTTTTGTGCATTAACTAATGAACTAGGTTCATGAATTGATGCACGAAATGACTGCTGTAACCTGAACCTACTACTACTATTATTATGAAGGCTGTCACACAAGGGGTTGGTCAAGGGGACACACACCGGAATACTTGCAGGTGATTGCTGTGATGAACGGGCACAATCACAAGAGTGATTGTTGATTAAAGAATCAAAACGTTCAGTGTTATTTGTGGACAGTGTAATAAGATTGTCCATCACCTTGGAATACTCTTGTATTTCGTTCAATGAATTGACATACTTTTTATTAAGTATATCAAGGGAGTCTTTTAAATAATTAATTTCACTTTGTAGTGCTTGTGTATCAGCTTCATAATTTAACCTACATTATTTATTGAAAAGTTTATCAATATCAGATATATCAAGGTATAGGACACAAACAAGAACAAATACAACTTCATCTCGAAATCTTTTCTAAAGGATTGTTATAAATCGACATCGTTTTCGATTCAATAATCTTATCTAAAAGCACTTTGGTAAAAGATATGTCACCGAGCAATGGGGAAGCCCACTTTGATAGTATCTGGAGAAGGGATGAATAAATGTTTTATGTTTTGAATCGAAGATTCTGCGTTATCTTACCTGTGGGGCTGTAGCTATAAACAAATTGAAATAGTTTGGAACATTGGCTAAGGGTTTATGCTATACTTCTATACTATTATTGCAAAGTTGAATGAGTCCTCTAATCACATAATCTCATGAAGGACTGGCTCATATTTAAGAATGTCTTTATATTGGATGGTCCATTTATTGAGGAAGGCTATCTATATTATACCACGTTAATCGTTTTGATGCAACCCATTATGAGCACTCGGTTGAAGGTTTTTAAAAATATCATCTATAAAATGCGTGGAATTGCATTTACGCTAAGATTTATTAGAAAGAGTTTTTTAGGTTTTGGCTATTTTGTTTTTATTTTATATCATATACTTAAGAACTTATTAAATTTTATTTCTAGTTTTTCTTAAGTTTTTATATTTACATTGGTATACACAACGTCGCATAGCAATTGCTATTATTTAATTCAAATTTTATAAGAACGAATTAAAGTTACATTTGTATTTAATACAACATTTTTTGTACTAAAATCAATACAAACCAAACACAGTCGACCATTGAGCTTTCGGGCGGTGCATCGGATAATCTTTGGGAAATGTTTCTTCGCTCCACAAAAATTTCATAGTCACTTTATACACAGCCATATCCACGTCACACGCCGAACAAAGGCCAACGTAAAAACAAATAAAAAACAATATGGCCGCCATTTGCGGTCGCGACTTCATAACGAACGGGTGTATTACGCGATTACTTTTAAAATTCAATATTATAAGTAAGCACTGTGGTAATAAAATATTTAAATAATATATTTATTTCAATTTTGTTCCGCCTGCGTGTTGCACGATTGAACAGAGATCGTGGACTTTTCTATTTTGAGTTCTGTGTCCGTTTCGACGAAAATAAACGCCGGGCGACGTTTTAGAGTGAACAGATTCGGAATGCCCTTTCATTTGCGCCAAAGTAAATGTAAATATACTGGAGAGGGAATGGAGTATCGTCTTTTGTAACAAGTTTTTTAATTGATATTGACTGATTGGATTTAAATGTTATGTAAATAGAAATGTTTGAAAATAACTTTAATTACTTCCCAATATTTTTTAAAAATTAAATAAAAGCAAACTGTTTGTTTAAAATTAAAAAATAATAATGTGTATGTACGTTATTTGTATATTACAATAGAAAATAATACAATAGAAAATTAATGTTTATACGCGCCCATCTTCGGAATTACTGTTTGTATTTGAAAAATCTATCTTAATTGTCAAATAATTATTTGTGTTAATAATTATTAAGCCTGAAACGGATTCAGAAAGGAAAGGAGGAATATAAGATATAATGGACAAGATAAACTATAAGAAATAAGAAATGGGCGCTAAAGATGCTCAGCCGGATAAGCATTTTCCAATGATATAAAAATCCAAGCTCTGGAATATTTGATGTGGAATGCTAAGAGATAACCAAAATTTTATAAAAATCTAATTTGGACGACGTTGTAGACATTGCCTAGTATGATATAAGATTGATATATTATATCTTTCTTTTCTAACATAACGTATTAGAGTTATTCAAGACGCTTAAAAATAAACGATTGAGTTCTATTTCGGGGCGCCTATTTTGTGATATTTTTACGACGTTTATTGAGGAAGTATTCAACGTGAAATTTCTACGGGAAAGAGCGTTACATAATAAAAAAAATATAAGTTTTAGTATAAGTATTTTTTATATTTGTAGAAATATTATATTTATTTATATTTTTAAATGTCGAATTTAAAAATATTCATGTATATAAAAGAAAGGCCAGTTGTGGCACAAGGGTAGAAGCGTGCAACTGTGGACGCGACTGGTTCGATTCTCACTTGAGGAAATTATTTTTTTATTTCCTCGCCCTGGTAATGAAGCAAAGCGCGGCGTTGAGTTCCAAGGTAAAGTAAATTTATTTACGACCTAATTTATTGTTAAATATGTTAAATATTAAACGATTGTCAATTTAACCATTGAATACTAAAAATAACTTAAATATTATGTAATGAAAAAAATATGAATTGAAATTTTGTAAGATTTCAAATATACATACATTTTTCTTTCACTTTCATTTATTATTGCGTTTATATGTGTTATTGTATTGCAAGCAAGAGTACAAACGTTTTTTTCGTAAAAATATGTATTATACGATACACAGTTTTTCTACTGTCTAACTACAGTATAGCTAGCTCTGTCAGTAATTTAATTTTATAACTCTACTAACATTATAAATATGAGAAATTATAAGGATGGCTATTTGTTCACGTACAAACTACTGAACGGATTTAAAATAATTAAATTACTTTAAAATAATTAGCCTCAAAATAAAATATAGTTTATAATTTAGGCTAAGGTTTAAACAAAACCTTAGCCTAAATTATATATTTGGTTATAACATATACCAGACCAAGCGGGCGAACCCTTGTGTGGGTCACTAGTGTTAACACATTTTTTTTTGGATAAAACAGACAATTAAGCTTATCACATTAAGCAGAAATACCACTCGTACGCGTCTGTCATATCTGTGACTGGTCGGCGGGAGGACGCAGTGAAACGCCATCAATCACTATCCTGTGACATTCGGTTATCGTTTCCATTTCGTAATGTAAAGTAGTAAATATTTAAAATAGCAATTTTAATTTTTTTAGATTTGGGTGAAGTATTCGATTTTTTTATTAAATTTGTCTGTGAGAGCGGTAGCACAGCGTCTAACTGCGGCGGTTGCGGGTTTGATTCTCACATGACAAAATGAATTATTGACATTTCATCGGTCTGGTAAGAGACGCGGCGTTGAGTTTCGTATATTGGATGTTAAGTTTCCTCTGCCTGTTCAGCTATATCGGCGTGAATAAGATTAATTTCTCAATATTGATATACGTTATTATAATATGTATTCGCCATCGTGGCACAGTGGGGCACCGTCTGACTGTAAATGTAATGGTTTTAGGTTCCAATTTTTGTTCAATGAATTTTAACACCAATTTAAAATGTAGCGAAACTAGTTCAATTTTCTCGGGGGAGTTTCCCAAGATTGAAAATATTTGAGGATTTCCCCTATTGAACATTTTTTTTTTCTCTAATCTGGACAGATCAAGTACGGTGTTGACATACGCCACTTGACACAAAATATCTTTAAAATTTAGGGAATGTGGAGTTTCGTGTTCCACGTTGTCTTAACAATACGCTCCCTTTACTAAACCTTGCTAAATGTGGGAGCTACTCGAAAGTTTATATGAAATAGTTTAAAAGTTACTGTTAAGGGTTCGGCTTTATATGACAAGCTTTTAACAACTTTATCTATGCTCATCTATATATATAAAATCGAAAGGTCACTCACTCATCACGAAATCTCAGAAACTACATGTGCTAGGAATCTCAAATTTTGCATAGCAGTTACTTATAGGACGTAGGTGCTCGCTAAGACGGGAATTTGCAATATTCGACTTCTAAGGGGTTGTTTTTGGGGTCGCAAGTTTGTATGAAACTTCGTTACTACAAATGCTAGAAGTCTCAAATTTTGCATAGACGTCACTAGGACGTAGTCATGGAGACAGAAATTAATAATAACATAGTTCACGCGGGTGAAACCGCGAGCGGGCCGCTAGTATTTTATAAGCTTAACTATTTTAATTGCGTTACAGTTAGTAAAGCGTTTCAAGTATCTTTGGAAATTTATGTAGTTTAAATAATAAATTATTATGTTTGTATTTATTACAAGGAATTTCAAAAATTTTAAATATTAATCGTACTTTTAATACTTGCAATATTTTACAACTGTCGTTTTATGATTTTTTTTTAATAGAATACAGACAAGATATAAACATAATTATGACATATTTAAATTATTACATTATAATGAATCTTTGTACCTACTTTTTTTTAGTTTTGCACCCCCTCATACAGACTGAGAAAACCTACAGCTAAAGAATTTCGTTCTTCACTTGCCTACCGAAAACGAGATCAGTTGAGTGGTGGAGGTCAACGCTGCACTCTAAATTAATAATTCAACGTAGAAATAAATTAAAAAACAATATTATTTTAATTAATTGAGTGGGTATCGAACTTATGACCTTTTACATTTAAAAAACTTTCATATGGTCACTTATAAATAACTGAAAATCAAATAGAATTCATAACAGAAATGTACCGACACTAAATAAAGGCTCGCTAGTATCTCTAGTAGTCTCTAGTAGTCTCTAGTTATAAATTAAACTTGTTATAATTTCTAGCATAAGTTTTACTTTGAAAATATAAATGATTCGGAAAACCGCGAAATGAGTCCATCTTATTCAGAATGTAAAATTTAAATTAGCCTCGACATATTATACAAATGAAATTGAACTTAAAATTTATAGTAATAAAGTTGTATCTATCTTTAATTTCCTTACAAACAACTATCCTTTTCCTGCATCGTTCTAAATGAATTTCGAGATCTCTCAAAGTAGACCCTTTTAATATAATACTGTTTTCTTATTTTCAGACTGGAATATTAAAATATGCTTTGTTAGAAGTATAAGTTGTTTGGAAGAATTCAAAAGCTGCGTTGTTGAAATTATTATTATTTATTTCTTTTAATTTTTTTTTTGCTTTACACTGCATCCCGCACATAGCGGGATAGGCAAAGGGAACCTGTGAACCTAGTGCTAAGATACTTCATTCACATTAAGGCACTTCTATTTTCTACTTACCACCGAATTTTAGCTCGCGTAACTCGTTACTAGAGCAAGGAAATTAAAATATTTAATATTTAATTTTCTCGAGTGGGAATCGAACCCGCAACATGTCGTGTTTACAGTCGCACGACTGGCCTCATTTGACTGTTACTGTTAAATTGAGCATAAAATGTAGTAAAAATAATTAAGGTGCAGTTAGGTGGCATTCGTCAAACTTACTTTTTTAAAGCCGGTTAATTATTGTATATCACAAAAGCGATAATTGTTTATACAGTCTATCAGTCTAATTAAATCTAACTTGGTTAGGTTAGGAAAAAAGAAAGAGAAAAGTGAGAGTTTTAGCATTACCAAGTTTTCTATACAAATACGATTTTCTATTCGTTTCTCATACTTATCTATGGTAAATGTGCAAAGATATGAAAATTAACAAATTAGGCGGGCGACGACAGGCTTATACTATACCAGATATTTCCTAATAACATGTAATTATAAACCTGATTACATAACTAGTACTAATGAATACATACGCGCCGTACATCATCCCTCTATATTAATGTAGGACAGCCTTATAATTATCAAAATGCCATACTAATGAAACGTGATATTATTTAGTAATTAACTATTATTAATGTTACCACAATAAGCGTGTTTATGGGTAATGGAACTAAAATTATTGCTTATCAGTTTTAGTAACCTAGGTTAGATTTTGTTTTGTTTAATAATCGACTTTAAAATAAGGTTATTTGTAAATCCACATATGTATGGTAGAAATTAATTGATTATAATTTACTAGGTACTCTGTAATCCATGTGACATACTTTGACATAATAAATACTGTTTTAAAAATAAAAATATTTTAATAGCTTTTAAAGTCTCCAAAAGTAACTTTAAGGTTTTTTTATTTCACATAATTTACTTTTGAGCTCAAAATCGTAGATTAAAAATAAAAGCAAGCTACTCCTATACATACAAAATTGTATATAAAATGTTATTATTATCTAATCTCCTAGAGTACATCACGTCTAGACAGCGCGTTATATAAATTGTGAAATGCCAAAGTGGCGTAAAACATACATACATACGTACATACAAATATATATATATATATATACTAACATAATATTCTATAACCCTAAGGCTCGGTCCCGTGTAATGTGGCGTGAAGAAAAACAAATAACATTCTAGCGAGCGAGCCAGACGGACGAAAGACATCCTTTTTTAATATACGTTTTTGCAGTATGTATATATATATAGTATATATGTTCATTATTCATTATTTCAGTATTT
Source organism: Heliconius melpomene rosina (assembly GCF_056956725.1). Taxonomy (NCBI): domain Eukaryota; kingdom Metazoa; phylum Arthropoda; class Insecta; order Lepidoptera; family Nymphalidae; genus Heliconius; species Heliconius melpomene. Next base: position 8,796,171 of record NC_140406.1, on the reverse strand, counting down.
TTTTTGAATACGTGACTGTAAAAAAAACGATAATTATATTTTTTTTTTGGCTAATATGATATTACATAACCAATACCTACAATTAAGCTAACCTCGTCTACGTTGGCTGAGAAGGTTTTTTAAGGAAAAGTGTAATTAATATGCTTATTGTAATCTATGTGATTTCACATACTGTTATTCTCACTTTAATAGAGCAATGTATTTTATTTATGGTTTGTCGAAAGAACCTTCATATACCCTTTCCTTCCAGTTTACTTTTTTAAGAATATAATCTACAGAACAATAAATTAAATAGTTTTTTGCTCAAAATGATTGATTATATGTATAGTATTTTATTACTTTTATAAAAAATAAAATTTAACGTAATAATTAAGTATATTTTTCATATTCCAAACATTAATTAATGACAATACTAAAACAGTAACACGATACGAACACTTTTCTTTTCATCGAAGATCTGTGTCAAGCATCATCGAAGGAACTTAATTGCTGCTTATCATAAAGACTACGACTATTTCCGAGGAGGAAAACGTAACATTATGAGATGAATCGTTGAGAACGCTCGAGTGCTGGAAGCTCTTATAGATTGCGTGACTTTGTGCAGTAGGAATAAGATATATAAGATTAAAATATACATAAGATTTTTCTATTACATATAAATATATTTTTAATAGTATATACATATGTCCCGCACATAGCACGCTAGGCAGAGGGAACGTAGTGTTAGGACACTCCACTTTCTTTAAAAAAAATTCATACTCATCCTTCAGATAGATAGTAGCTCCCAAAATTTTCTTACTGACATGTTAAATCCACATATAAATTAACCGAGTACGCAATCGGTCTGCTTTTTGTGGTAAATCGAGGTGCGGTACGGCATTAATTGTATTCTTGTGGAGAGCCATTCATTAAGCAGGTGAAGTTGAATTAGGTGTTTGGTTGTTTAAAACGATTAGACTTGGTTATTGGTTGTGTTTTAGTAGTTCAAAGATATTTTTATAAAAAAATATACATACCTGACAGTATAAGACGAGTTATAAATATAGAATAATGGATAATATGCTAAAGAATTGTATTAATGTAAGAAATGTTTTTTAATATTAACTAAATCTCGAAGCATAATAATATACATGTAACCTAGAACTTAATCTGCAATATACAAATTGGATAGAAAGTGAGGTTCGTCTGCTTTCGTTGGGTGGACTGAAAGACTTGTCAAACTACACCAATGAAAAAAAAAAAATCGTTATTGTAGAAAACTTTAATATTTTACCATAGCGAATCTTCTACAAGAAAATGTACTCAGTAGACATAAAATATCAAATTTTAAATTTAACTAAGCTCGATTCATTTCAGCTTAAGCTGCATTAGTAACAAATGAGACAAATAAACACAAATATATAACAATAAATTAAACGTAGACACACCAAGGGTGAAAGGACGAGGGAACGTTCTCCATTATCCAAATCTTGTTAAAATTCAAATCCAAATGTTTAACTATTCTATTCTCAAACATTTTATCGTCTAATAGCATCATTTGTATATCTGTACGTCGGACAGAGTAAACAAGGCAAATTGGCAATCAAACGGGTCTTTTGTGGTCAAAACGGGTCCCAATCAGCCATTGACGTGTGGATTTGTCGATGTTTGATGCCCGTTTTAAAATAATACGATTCATCAATCGCTTAGAGTATTGGGGTTTAGGTAGAGAAGGGTAGGTAGGGGTAGGTAATGTTGTTTTACTTTATAATATTTGAGGCTGTTATGGTGATGTCGATTGTAGGTTCGATTCCCACTCAGGGCAATAAAAAAATAACACTTTCATTTTCTGGTTCTGTGTCTTAATATTAGTTTGCCAGCCCCTTTGGCTATGTGCGGACACAAAGTGAAAATGAAATTTATATTACCTAATATATGTAAATTAACTTATATATTATTGTCATAAACTACGTTTTGGAATTACTACTATATGTGGAAATTCAGAAAACAAATCGTTCTAGTTCAAATTCTCAGTCTCATTAATTTTCAACATAAAAAAATTGAATATACCTTATTTCAAAGTTTAATTACTTTGAAAAGATATATTCTAATTTTATTTTTATTATCTATGTCAGTTGGTGACAAAAGATTCTATAAAATAAAAGTATTTATAACGAGTTTGTTTTTGACCCATTTCTTGCTTTAATGCACTTTTAAGATCTCATTTAAATTGTGCTGAAAAAAATCTGATTCACTTGTCCTAGTTTTTTATTGAAGATTTTCAGTTCCGCTCACGATCCAGTTATTGTAAAAAGTCTTTTTTATAAGAATATGGCAACGCTGAAATTGCCCAAATTTACAAAGAAATTCTTAGAAACTCTTTGCTAAATCTTGAATTTTCTAATATGGAAATATTTGTGATATATTTTCTTGTAGTAAACTTTACATATTACAATAAGAATAACGTATTACGTTAAAAAATAACTTTTTTGACAACAATTTTTTGAGTAACTAATAAAAGATTAAATTTTTATATAAAAATTGTATATTAAAGACAGAGTAAGATATTGAAGATATTTAAAAAAAAAAAAAAATAATATCTAAAACATTTTCACTTTACGTGTTACTAAAAGGACTAGCAGTTACACAAGTAAGGATTACGTTGTAATGGTATGTAAACATTGACAGTACCGAAACGTGCCCATACAACCTGCGGGTGGATCAAACTTTTTCTTTGGTCCAACGGACTGCATTAATCGATAGTGTAAGAGTTGATGTCACTGAAGTGTTTTAAATGCTTGCCAAATTCAATTTTTTCGTCATAGAATTCTACAGAAACCCGTGAAATATTTGAGGCAGATCTTTAGTTTTTTTTATATGCAAAATTTTAGAAATTATGTTATGTTTGTATATATCTTTTGTTACTTTAATTAGTTACTAGCGATCGTGCCGCCCGCTTAATTTTTCTTATTCTTATATTAAAGCCAAACTATACTAAATCTTCGCAAAAATTGTCATAGTCATTCTCACGTATAAACTATATTGCTGTAAAGTTACTAAATCAGCTTAGTGAAGCTTGCGTGAATAAAATTCCATAATTATTTTAAGAGAACATCATTTGAGTCCGGTTTTTTTAAAGTTCGACAAAGCTCTATTAATTAACACATAAGCAATAAAACAAAAAAGATGTAATCCTGTTATATATCCGCTACCCCTATAACAATATACATTCCTTAACTAAGTTAAGTAAGTAATTCACCAACTTCATAAGTTATAAACAAGCAAGTATGTACAAGCAAATACCTTAAAATTTCCCACTTCTCACGGCGTTTGGACCCCTCATTATAAATCTTGGCCGCCCAGATAACCCGCTGTCGTCCCTACTCAAACAATTCACAATTACATGCAATATCTCTGTAGATAAGCGTGTGTTATTAAATGGAGTTTCTAATGATATTTCTACGTGAAGGGTGAGTTACTCGTATAGCACTGTACCTACTTAACTAGTTCTGTTACCCTAAACATGATTAAGATAAACTATTTAAAGAAAATTAAGAAATTAAAAGGCTTAGTAATAAAGAATAATTATATAAAAAAGCAAAATGATATCTTAAAAGATAAAACGAGAATATGTATGTACATACCTATTTTACCTTTATATTATTATTTATTATTTACCTTTATGTCGTCGAACAAGTCGTATATTCGTTTATATAGTTATTCCAAGATCGTTTTTTAAATAATTGATAGATAGAAAGATAATTTAACTATTGATCTTTTAAACAAATATTTATAGCAGTGTGACATTGAAATGACCAATAAAAAAATATTTAAGTAAAGTGCAGAAATTTTTGGACCAATAGGGACCACTATATATCAACACCAAAAAAAAGTGGTGAGATCATCAAGAACGCATTATTTCATTTTTTTTCTAAACATTTAGCTAGTTATTCAACAAAGGCTCTAATTTCGAGCTTTTCATTTGCAAGCTGAATAAATTTCGAAACGCACGAAATATACCTCTGCCGTCCTTTTACAAACAAAATGCATTCCATATTTCACGTGGAAGTACGTAAAATTTAAAGCACTAAATCACTGGGCATTTAGGCCGGTATAAAGAGAAAAAGTATTTGTTGAACTAAAACTAAAGTGAAGTAAAAAATATAAAACGCGCTTTTAAAAATAAAGGAAAATGGACGCCTACGAATAAAAATAATTACCGCAGCGGCCGGTCTGGTCCAGTTAAAACAATTTTAGGAGAACAAGCTAGCTGTAAATATACCTATTTTTATTACAATATGTATATGAATAATATTTAAGGATTTTATATTTCACTCATTATTTTGTATCGCTTAGCACTTGTTTATTTCTTGCTCAGTAGGAAGCACTACGACTAGGGAAAAAGTTTTATAGACATACATAATATATGTATGCGACCAATGAAGTGAAAATGGATAAAAAATGCAATCTGAAGTAGCCAACTGAAAATATTTTTTTCAAATATGACGAGGATATAGTGTTGCAGAGGGAGAGGAATTGTGTTTTTTTGTTTATTTCAAAACTTTTTAACACTTTGATTATATCTTATATCTATACATTAATTAGCTTCACGGTGTATCCCGCACTCTGTAGGATAGGCAGAGGGAACCTAGTGTTAAAACACACCGTTCCCCATTTTCCGTCTAATTGGGGCGGCATTGCGTGTTGAGTGGCGGGCTCAACACCGCGCTTTGCCACGACAGAGCGAAGAAATTATAATATAAATTTAAATAAACATTTAATTTCTATATGTGGGGATTGAACCCATAACCAGTCGCGTTTACAGTCTATACATTATGTCACAAATTTAATTATAACATGAATACCATAAAAAAAAACATTTTATTTATATTTAACTTTTTTCAATTAACCACAGAGTAAAAAAATTAACGAGTACACATTTTATATTTTATTCCACATCAAAGTAGATTAAAGCGCACCTCAATGCCCGGCTCCATACATTTCGACCGCGGACCGACTAAACGGGCAACACCTGTTCTGTGGCGAGGCTACAAATTGTTTATTTACTAGCAAATAGTGCTTGTGAACGGTGTGAATTAATAACCGCGTTTACCGGAAGTGACATATTGACAGACTATCGGGAGGTAGAGTTACTGTAGGTGTTTAAGTTAAAATAAGTGTCTGATATATTTGGTACACAAATATACCTGAAAATTAGACGCTGACGCAAGACGCTGTATCCTCCAAACAGCAAGGTAGGTAGACGGAACCTAGTGTCGAGACACTACGTTTCCCATTTTCCGTCAAATTCTGGTTTGCTTCGACACCAGAGCGAAAACATGTGGGGATCGTTTACTAAAAGAATGTATTTACTTATTTTTTTTCAAAGCTTCATATTTGAAGTAGATATTGATTTTTCCGATTTATGAAACTGATAAAAAGATCTCGTTAAAAGTTAAGTCTAAGTTTTTCTTATTCGTTGCTGTACTAGTTATCTACTTACAAATTATTTGCTTACACTCTAAGAATCTTACCTAAGTAAATAAAAAAGAAATACTTAGCATCATAGAATTTGTATTCATGTTTCATACCCTAAATAGGGAAATATTTAGAATTGTTTAATTATAGGTAGTTTAGTAGGGAGTGCACTGCTGACATTTAAGAATTCATACATTAAGGCAGCATCAAATATATTGTGTGTATTGTATTAAACGTAAACCTCAAATAAATCGCGAATAAATACGCAATGTTATTTGTATAGATTTTCATTAATCCTTTAAGCTTAAACAAATCAAATAATAAGTAATAAATTAAATAAAATTTTAATATTTTATATGAATTATTTCTGTTAATTATTTTTATGCACAACTAAGGTAATCCTATGCTGTTGAATATTTATACCAAGATTACCTGTAAGACATCAGTAATGGTAATGTCTGTTTTTTTTTGTTTGTTAAATTCTTTTCATAATCTTCAAAATTAGATATTTAGTAAACCACATCAAAATTATAAATTACACAAAGTAAACATCAAGTCACGTACCCCCTCCTTGGGACAGAAACAACATCTGCTGAATAAAGTTCGGTGGTAATAAATCGTTTCATCTCCCGGGACCACTGACCGTAGCGTAGGAGCATCTGGACGATGGTTACACATTTCCACTTACTTTTGGTCCACCCATTTGTTTTTATGGTATAAGGTGCCAAAAGGGTTATTGGTATCAGTGGACTCTTGAGTTTTTTTGTAAGTGTTAAATTTATTTTGTATAATTAAACTAGTTTTCATTTGCGGCTTTGCTATCATGGTCAAGTGGAATTAACGAAGAGTTGTGTATGACACATCCTAAGTGCCTGAGGTGACTCCGACTAGGGTGGATTACATCAAATCGGTTAACGTCACGTTTGTTTTCAACCAGACAAATTCTTAAACTTAATAATATTAGTATACATTTTATTTAAATATAGGCCTGAATTCTTGTATACACTCTTAAAAATCTAAATTTATTATTTCAAGTTTAAAAATATAAGGTTTAATGTGAACATTCTCCTGTTATTTTAAACTTGCTGTTAGTTTATGCCATAGTTTTTCAATAAAGTCGGAGATAGTTTCTGTTTCTTTTAAAGAAATTCTCCTGAATTCCTTTAATTTCTGCCGAGACTAAGCCAACCTCATGAAAAGTTTCTACGTTGTTTTGGTTTCTTCTATTTAAGAAACTTGACTTGGAATATGGCGGAAATTAACTACTACTAATAGAACGAATAATCATATTTTTTTTTTTTGGATTTTAGTAAGTCAGAACCATCTCGTTCAACCAAATAACGCAACAATTGTGTTTCTTTATAGCTTATTGGTTACATAAATTATGTTTAATAGATTATGGTTACCTTCGACGTTGTCTTACTCTATAAATTTCTTACCATATGAGCAAAAGTATTTTTGTTTTATTTATTTTGTCCTATTATAAAAAAGAAATTACTTAACTTAAGCAACTTACCTAAAAAGCAACAGAAAAAAACCACGCAAAGCTTTTACCACTTTTTAATATTTATATACGAATAAATTTAAAAAGTACAAACATAATTTTACGTTGGACGTTTCGCTATAAAATAATTATAGTGTCTGACAAAATAAACACGAAGCGATTTCAGCTTTTAACATTTGGAAGCCCGCAATTTAGTTATGGCATCGAAAAAATTTTCCAGACGAGCATTTTAATTAAACCCCCGCTCATGTTAACCGACGATAAATTTGTAAATGTTTTATGGTATTTTTACAGGAAACAGCTATGATTTGGTTGGTTGGTATATCAATATTTATATTGAAATTTCGTTTTTTTTTAAGATATTTAAAACATAAAATGTAACAGCTTTTGAATGGAATTTTCATAACTAAACCAGATTAGCCAACTAAAGAAAGGTTTAAAAATTCATTCGTCGTTTTAGTATGTATTTTTATATTTGTGTAGAATTAAATATAAAAAATACCGTTTATTAGGTTTTTCATTCAGCTCGTGGACCATCCGCTAACTCAGTACGTTGCCGTTTTGCGGATCTTATTGGATTACGGTTGACAAAACCTGCTGTCTCGACGAAAACAAAAATCTTGTCTGTCATCTATTTTAAGCCAATTTTGAAAGAACATAACTTATTTTATTTGGGGGTATGATAACTCTTATAATATAAAATATAAGGAAATGATTTTTTGTTTATATTGAAAATATTTATTTAATATTTTTTTTTATTATTTGTAGGACGCAATCGTAGTGTACTAAGATGGCGTCCTACAGCTTGATGTAATAAAATCATATTATAATAACAATCAACTTCACGCTGTACACACATAGCAGGGTAGGCGGAGGGAACCTATGTTAAGATACTTCGTTCTCCATTTTTCGCAGGCATTCCCATTCTAGAGTTCAGCCACTCAACACTGCACTTTGTTTCGACACTATTCGACTATTTCTTTCAGTGGGGATCGAATCCAACATTTGCCCAATGCCACGCCTGGCCTCGAAACAGACAAACCCTTTATATAGCGAAGAGTAAGCAAGCGTAGTGGACATATCACTCTAGTATACACTCTACATCCATTTAAAACAACTGCATAAACGAGCACAATCTTTTAAATTATGAAGATATTTAAGAAATATCATACAGTTATTTCAGCAACATCCCAAGCAAGTAAAAGCGAAAAATAAATTATTTTTATCAACTCAACTTTGCGATAAGACTTGTTACTGTCACCGTTATCCGAGCATAAATGTTTCAAAGAAATATCTTAACATTTTTCCTTAATCTTCTAACTAAATGTTTTGGGGGAGCCTAATTAAAAGTTTGAAATATAAGGATACGTTAAATGGAACGCTGTCAAGTTCAGATTTCTGTTAAAATTGATACATTTAATGAGGCTACGTATATTTTTCGTCAGTTTTTATAAGGTTTCGAGAGGTTATCAGTAATTTAGGTTGTTATAAGTTCCATATTGGGTAACTGTAAAATGTTAATTTTTTTACACAATTGCGCGATGCAAATGAGGTAAATGTTATAGTATGTATGGACATATTATGTATGTATGTTTGTGCCTAAGTGGCTATGAAGACATGAAACGGTTTACGAACGAACATTTCTATGATGATTGACAGTCGGGGCTCATTTTTGTACTTATTAAATGTTTCCGCTGTGGCGCAGTGGCATAAGAGTGTGAATGTAATACGACGGTTGTGGGTTCGATCCCCAATCGAGAAAAATAAATATTTATTGAAATTTATATTTCCATTTCTTCGCTCTGGTGTCGAGGCAAAGCGCGACATTGAGTTTTGTCACTCAACATGCAATACTTCCAGAATTCAGCGTAAAGTGGGGAACGAAGTGAGTTTTAATACTCGTTCTAGGGTCTCGTGAAGCTGATTTTGATTTTAATCTAAACCTTTCGAAGGAGCCCTGAAAAACTTCCTTCTAATTCATTCATTCATTTTTTATGGTTTTTTTAATTTCTTTTTCTATTTTTTTTCTTTTATTATCCATATGATGTTTAAAGTTTATCGTTATTTAAAATAATATCGCACTTTTGATCGTAAATACTACATATAATATATAGAATTATTATAGAGAATATTACCCCGATTTTATTATTTTTGTGACGTTAAGCAATTTTGTGAGATTTATGGATGCTTTAAATTCTACTAGATGCTGAGCACATAGTCTACAGGCGGATGCTTGTAAATCAATATTATTTATTTAAAAGTTAAATTTTAGATTTAGAAATTCAATAATAGTAATGGGTTTCAAAATAATTAAAAATAAGGATGTATTTTATAAATACCTTGAAATTTTGAGACATTAGGTAACTCAAAGTAATATTAATAAAATAGAAGATTTAAGGCGTTTAATTATGGCACCAATCTTGGCCAATGGACCTTCTATTTGATTTTTTAAATTTCTCTTTCTATAATACTTAGAGCACAATTTTATTCAGCCAATTTAATTTATGTAAAAAAAAATTTGTTGAAGCAGAATTTGGCGGAAAATGGAGAACGGAGTGTCTGACCGTCAGGTGTACGGGATACAGTGTAAAGCTAAAAAAAAATATTTTTATTTAAACATTTGTGACAAATATTACTTTCAGTAACAGTACTTTTCATTAAAACTGCATATTTTTTCCATACTTTTTAAATAATTTTATTTATTTTCTTCCATAGTTTGAAAAGAGAACAAAAAAAACATTAAAAAAAATGTGGTAATAAGATTCAAAGTACCAGGTTCGCATAAACGAGAAGACATCTAATTCAATTATATCAAACAAGTATGCAACGTTTTTATTAAATAATACGTACCAGGATAACATGAGTGTATTGAAGATATGCGAAGAGATACGTTGTAAGATGTGTGAGTCAATGTATTTACATACATTGATTGCCATTGGCTTATAAGGCCAACATTGGCCTACTCGTAATTCTAATAAATAAAATACAGTACGGTCGATGAGTTGTGGCTGCCCCGAAGTTGGCTATATTAATTATATGGGGGCGCATAGATTTAGTTTTAGAATTTTTCTTACTTTTGATTATTCTCTTCCCAAGCGAATAATGCGCAAAAGTTGATAAAATCTATCCTCAAGGCGACCACGACTCGTCGAACGTACTGTAAATGTATGTATGTAGAAATTACACTGCAAGTACAGAGTAAATATGAACTGAAAGTACCAGGCGCCCATAAGCACGGCGGAGGTTTAATTTTCCGGTAATCTATACACTAATGCAACGTCGAGTAACGCCCCGCGGCTGACGCTCCGCCATATTGGATTGCGAGTCATCGTGTCGCTGTTAAATTGCAGGTGAAATATTAGATTATGTGTGATATGTATAATTTATAATTAACAAAAATATTAAAAGTGTAATTTATAAATAAAATAAATAATAAATTAGACACTTACAATCTGACTGTACGCTATGGTGGCTTCTTAATTATTTATTTTATAATTAATCGCCATCTTTCACATAAAACGATTTAATCCTATATTTCACTTCAATAGCAAAGCAAAAACAGCCAATCAAGACCCCCAATTTGGTAACCACAATTGGTCCAGGATCTTTCCGAGTCGTAAATTAGTTCTCGTTAACATATGGATTCCCGTATTCCAGCTAACAACCTGACCTCCGAAACTTCCAAATAAATGACCGGGCACGCCTCAATTAGCGGCTGATGCTTCGTACGTTTTATGTGAAGCTTTTTTTTTGTTTTGGCTTTTATAGTATATAGTTTAAATGTTATATTATATTAAATATTAATAATATTATTGATTAATTTATTGATTAGTCAGTAACTAGAAAGTTTGTTCCGAAAGGCAGGTTATGAATTGAAGGGAAAAAAAGAGAAAGTAGTTCCACTCTTTTTTTTGCATTGCAGAGTAGAAGGAATCTAGCGCCCATGAAATTTATTTATCGCAGTAGTCCTATGTGCAATGAGGACCAGAGAGACCAGATCAGAGGAAAAACAAAAAAAAAACGCATTTACACAAAATTCTTCCAAATAGGTACAGACAGCGCTACTTGCTAGTGTCGACTTATATTTTAGAGTGCGTTGGTTATTTTCAAGTTGTCCATTTTAGGCCGATGTTTACCAGTTGGCCCTTAAGTGTGAATCGAGCCTACACCGGAACGTCTCTCCGGGGAGTCTGCCGGGAGTCTTGCCCAGACCGTAACTTTGTTGAAGTTAAATATATTTTATTTTGTGTTTGTTTTTGTTATCTAAATTTGTAGGGCATAAATTATATATTTTATTATTTAAAAAAAAATAAAAATTCATATTCATATAAATATTTGCTTAATACGAAGAACCCGACAAGTAATTATTACCCTTCTATTGGGATGTCTCGTTCTTAACTTAAGACCAGTCTTTATGATTTTTGGACAATTTATAACAAAATTAAAGCGAAATAATTTTATTTGAAAATGAGAAGTTATATGATACTCCATGCAGACCTACTTCTTCAGACTAGAGAAGAACCAGCACTAGAAACTCAGCTAATTTATTTAAGTAAATAATTTATATATTTACAATTACTTACAGATTTAAGGAATAGTGGCGGAACTCAACGAAAAACTCAACGAAAAAATTAAATAATTAATTTCCCCGATTGGGAATCGAATACATAACTACCGCGTTTACCGCCACACGCTGTGCCACTGCGCCCCGAAGGTATAATATAGGTGTGTGAACATAATTAAACCTAAAATTATAATCAAACTCCATCAAATACTCCTATCAGAATTATTCATAGTGCAGGGTGCATTTCATTTTCTGGGTACATAGCGTAGTAACGAGTTTGTCAAAGCTGGTGATGACTCTGCATATGTATGAGACTTAGACATCTTTATACAGTTATTGTATTTATAGGTTATGCAGTTTATTCTCTCCTTTAATAATAAAGAATTAACTTGTATATGTTGAGGCCATTATAATTCAGGGGAATTAATTATTTAAATTTTCTTGCCCTGGTAGACAAAGCGCGTCCTTTAGCTTCGCTAGTTGTACACAATGTCCAGAAATTGGGGGGTACGTGGGCAATCGAGTTTCTCAACACTAGGTTCCCTCTGTCCACCCCAGGAATAAAGGTGAAGCTGTTATGAGTGCTGACACCATTATGGTTTGGCTGTAGTTTTGTCCACTTTTTATTGGACATATTTATCATCTCTATCTTAGAAGACGTTGTGTTGAGACAGACACTTCCGTTCTCCACTTCCTACCAAGTTCTTGAGGCACTCGGCCTCAAGTAAAATATAACAACATAAAAAAAATATTTGAAAGCTTCTAAAATTTAAACCAGTTAAATTTATGCTTTTATATACATAAATATATATATATAGATATATAAGTACTGTAATATAAATTTTATACTTTCTGAACTGTAATTGCAAAGTACTCCGTTCCCTTAATTTCCGTAGGGCAAACTGGCCAGCAACCGAGACTCGCGTAAAGTATGGACATGGCATTTAATTATCAGCGGGCTTTTACTGTCGCCGTTGTAATGAATATGGTAATTGACATTTTTAGATATATTTTTTTGTCTGCTTATCTTTTTTTATTTATTAAGAGATGCTATATGTTTTTATCATTATATTTTTTATTTAAATGGCTTATAAGCTTGTCAATGAAGCACAGTCTACACCTATTTATCAAAATATTTTTAAAATTTAAAACAGTAGGTATAGATTAATTGCGTTCAATTTGTTGAGATATTTTTGAATATTGATTACTTAAGTACCTTAATTTTTTTATCATAATTTTTAGTATTTATAGTGACAGAGAATGTAGTAACTTGTAACTTTAACTCTAAAATACAAACTATGTAATCATTTACTACAAATAGTAAACTTAACAACATATAATAAAGTTGATTGGTGTATGTAATATTTATTGTGTGTTATTAGAATATATTTATTGTACTGTATGTTTACCTTAAAAATAAATAAATAAATAAAATAAAATTCCCATCTGTACTAATATTATAAAGCTAAAGAATATGTTTAGAAGGAGCTAATATCAGGGTATTTTTAGCATTACATTAGTTGTTTTTACATAATCCACTGTACTTTTGTTCAAAATTACCTACTACAATAAAAATGTATTATGTGCCAATCACAACTCATTGTTATTTCTATTTGACCACGCGGACAAACCTGCAAGTAAAAACTAGTAAAACAAAAAAAAAACCCGGAATATCATTTTCATACATAAATTCATTATATCGCACTCGCATTACAGAAATTTAATATGCAATTACTAAGTTTTTAATTACATCATGAGATAGGGACCTATGGGGGTAGCGGCTGCGAGTACGGTTTTGCATAAATTATACAATTGGTTTTAATATCACCCGCTGGGTCAGCGCTTTCAATGAAGTGTTTTGGTAATTATCTACTGCTCGTTTGTTTTAAATGAGCGGGCCATTTGTGTTTATGAAGATAGCGTTTAACTATTTAATTGTGCACTCGTGGACTTTATTGTTGAATTTAGGGGGTGGTGGTGGGGGTTGATGGTGTGGGTTTTTTTGGTGATAAAAATGGTTGGAAGATAGTATATTTATAGTATAAGTCGTCCCGTAACTTTGTTTGTTTAGATTATAAGATGTAAAATGAGGGTTCCGCTTTTTCTGGTCTGGTATAATTTCGAGAAATCTTTCCGCATGTCAAGCTTAATAATAATCTCTTAACTTAACTCTTTAATATAAATAACTAGCGGCCCGCTCGCGGCTTCGCCTGCGTGAACTACGTTATTATTAATTTCTGTCTCCATGAGTGACGTCCATGCAAAATTTGAGACTCCTAGCATTTGCAGTAACGAAGTTTCATACAAACTTTCAACCCCAAAAACAATCCCTTAGGAATCGAATATTGCAAATTCCCGTCTTAGCGAGCACCTACGTCCAATAAGTAACTCCTATGCAAAATTTGAGATTCCTAGCACATGTAGTTTCTGAGATTTCGTGATGAGTGAGTGACCTTTCGATTTTATATATATAGATTACTATTTGCTATTACTTAAATTATTTTTTAATTAATTATTTTTTTAATGTTGCCACCTTACACAATTATGATTACGTTAATTTAATGTAAACTCACCTACATTCTGTATACCAAAATTACGCTTCATATATAAAACTTCCAATTTCTCGTCGGTTAAAAATTCTTTATATGTTCAATATGTTTTAGGGAAATTCATTTTGAGATACAGTAGATAGGTATATTATAATATTTTTACATAAAATTACTTAAGACCTACGAAGAATAACTAAATGTAAGATGGTGACGCCAAGGAGCGCCTTTTCTTTAGCTTATGGAGATTGGTTAAAATATTTTACAATTTTACAAAAGATTCAAAGTGAAATGTACGTCTGGAAAGTTTTATTAGAAATCAGATACATGAAACTACAAAATGAAGATACAGAATTCGGTTTCAATGGTCAAGAATAAGACTATAAAAATATATATATATATTTAGGACAGCATATATTTTAAATTCAGTGGTTGTGGGTTTGATTTCCACTCGAACAAATGGACAAACCCATTATCAACTATTTTTTTCCATTAATTGCTTTAAACAGTGAATTCATGTCATAATTTACTAAAAAAGCTCGCTTAAACGATTTCAAAAGCTCATATATAAAAGCTAGTCACTTAAAAGATCGTTAAATATAAGAAAAATTGCGCAGAACATTTTTATTTCCCAGAAAATAACGAACCTGGTGATATATTTTCTCACAATCACATTAATGGCGTAGCGAATCTCGATTTTATGAGTGTAATTAATTTTAGAATATGGAGACATTCTGTGCTTTGTGATAATAGATAGTGATAGTAGTGATTTCTTACTACGCTTTATATTTGTATGTAGTGCTTCTGTTGTCATATAAATTTTCTTTTATACGGTTATTAGAAGTTAATATTCCTATTATAGTGTTTGTGCTGCACCGTAAATCGTAAAGAGATAGTATGGTTGGACGTGCTAATTTCAGGAATTGCTGATCTCAATTGGAAAAATAGCTTTGTTAGATTTTGTTTTAACTACAGTGGCCCTAAATATTATACGTACGTATGGACCTATAACAAATTAAATTACCCTGGACTAAAACAAAAATAGTTGAATATCTTTTTTAATACAATAATCTATATATATAAAAGGACTTGTCCTCACTGACTGAGGTAAGACGCACGCACAGCCGTAACCGCTGTGCGTAGAAACGTGGAATTTGGACAGATGTTTACTTTCGTAATCTGGACATCCACTAAGAAGGGATTTTGAAAAATATTAAACCTAAAGGGGTGAAATAGGGTTTAAAAGTTTGTATGGAAAAAAAATTAAATCGGCACCGATTTTTACAAAATTTGAAATTCAGACTCTTAAAAGTATTTTATTGAACACATGTTTCATGGTTTTCTAGAATTCAACCCCTAAAGGTGCAAATAAGGGGTTGAAAGTTTGTATGGAAAAATCTTCAAATCGCCACCGATTTTTATAAAATTTAAAATTTCGACTCTTAAAAATGTTTCATTGAACACATGTTTCATGGTTTATTAGAATTCACACCTAAATAAGCTAGCGAAGCTGCGCGCGTCCGCTAGTATACAAATATACATGTAGTCGCTGTATTAGCTTGTTCACATGATAAAATAACAAAGAATTTTCTAGAAAAAAGTCGAACAAAGCGACGTGTTCGAAGATTTGTTTCCTATCGGGTAATTCAATATCGTCATATAATGGCATAACTTGGGTTTCTAGTCACGAATAGCCTACCTAATTGTATAAAGAAGACTGTTTTCTAACTTTATATTATAATTTGCTTGGCTTATTGACATGTTTTATGTTTTTATTATAGCTCGTATAATACCCATATGAAGTTTGAAATTAGAAAAAAAGAGAATTAATGGTTTATAGCTTTTTGTTAAATAAAAAATCTGCTTCACGCTGTATCCCGCACACAGCAGAGTAGGCAGAGGAAATCTTGTGTTAAGATACTCCGTTCCCCACTTTTCGCCGAATTCTGTAGACATTGTGTGTTAAATAATTTTTGTTAGGTTTAATAATTGTGATTTATATAATATATATTTTTTCACTTTTAGGGTAGGGAGTAGGGAAAGGAAACTTAGTGGGTAAGGCAATCTATACCCCACTTTTGCGCCCATTATGAGAGTCGCCTATGTTGAGTGTTGAGTATAATTAGATATGTTGTATCAGTATAAAATATATCATAAACCTAAGCATACCTATTATACTTTTATCTATAAACTTATACAGTCGAATGAAACCAATCTAATTTAACATCAATTCCGAACTCCGAAGTTATCGACAAAAATAATCTAATAATTTTTGCTTTCGAAGTATTTAAGTATAAAATATGCCAGAGCAAGTAGAACTGTAACGATAACATCTTCCTTCAGGTAGGACGGGACAAATAAATACCTTATCTCGAACGGGAAGAGCCGCGAAATGTGGCTTATCTGGGGAGATAGAAGAAAAAGTTTCTAGTTCCCCTCAGCATTCCGACGCCATTGTCTTTCTGCGTCCTAATTATATAAATAAAAGTTTCCTGCGAAGCGTGTTTTTGAAGAAAGGAAAAAAATTCGCTGATACAAACGTGTTACTCGTGTAATCGTCGCTTCTGACGGACTTTTGGACTTTTTATATATAACAAGAGGTATTAACGGACGTCCTGTCTATTGTCTAATCGGGTTCCCGATCTCGCCGACATCGTTTGTGAACGTTGGGACGTTGAATTAATGACTGTATTTTTGTTTGTACGAACCCAGATGAATGACAATTTTTTTTTGTTTACTAGCTAGCTTCCTTTTGTTCTGAGAATGATTGACGTCAGCGTTTTGAAGGTCAAGAAGACAATCTATAATATTCTTCTCAGTTTCTAAATCAATGGCGTATTGTACACTTCTAGCTAAAAAGCCGGGCTTAATTTTAATTAACTTTCTTCTAAATTATAGGGACATTTAGTATGATAATATATCTAATGATCTACCATACTATATTTCCATACATAGTGGACAAGATTCTTAGCTACCACAGTTTTTAGTGTTATTTTTTATCTTCACGCCACTTTGTAGAGGAAACCTAGTGATAACATCTTCCGATCCTCATTTTTCGCTCAATTTCGGAAACATGATGTGTTGAGTGACGGAACCCCACGCTACACTTTGTCTTGGTTCAGAGTGAGGAAATGAAAATAATTTATTCCCCCAAGTGGGAATCGAACCCAAACCAACGCGCTCACAAACGGTATGCCGATACGCCACGATGGATTCTACCGACGGCCACAGCTTGTGTTGCTTTAAAATAATGAAAAAATATACAAATGAGATACGTTATCCAATTTATTGCCAATTTAAGCAAGAACACAGTATTTACATATTAAAAAAATAAAAGAGCACTTGCGGTCGCGTTGTCATCACGGACGGACGTATTTAGCACGTCGCTCCAACACTTTTATTGGATTCTTCGAATCCGGAAATAGGAAAAGGGATTTAATTTCACGGTATCGTAAACACGCAAATGTTTAGTTTAGGTATTTTAATTTCGTCCGACGCGACGTGTGTGGTATATTAAGCTGTTGATGTATTCTACTTTTGCTGTTGCTTGTGGGTTCGACCCCCACTCTAGTAGTAGATTTAATTTTCATTTCATCTCAACGAGATCTTAAGATAAATGGTGTTGACAACAACAAAAAGATCCTATAAGGGTTCCACCTTTTCCTTTTGAGCTACAGAATCCTAAAAAAAAATTCATCTTTCCACGTCACACATACTCACAAAACTTTGAAATTAATATCCTTGTTTGTGTATTAAGAAAAAAAAGGAGAATAAGAACCAGCTCTTTTAATCTACACGAGAAAAAGTTAGATAACACTTTTTACTGGCGTTCGTTTATTATTAAAAAAGTTTCGAGCAGGACGCCTTGCACTCTGAATTCTAACCTGAAAACGTAAAAATAAAAATTCATAATCCCATTCTTGTTGCATTATTAAACAACGAATTCCACTTAAGTTTTTCTCATATTTCAAAGGTTAATGCAAAAACTGAATTATGTGCAACATATTTTTTAAGCTTTCGTATTTAGCTCGAGCTAAAGTAAAGTGGAGAAGTGTGTATTGTAATAAGTAAATGTACTCGTAATGCTATCTATATATATCTGTTGGTCTCTAGTTTCTTCGTAGAATATTAGTAGTTGAGGGTTCGATTTCCATTTATGCAATATATATATCTTGTTTTAAATATTTTTGGTTAGCTTGTCTGTTAATAAAATACTGTCTGAATTTATAAAAGAAATTTGACAAGTTTACAAGTTCAAAGTTTACATAACTTATCTCTCCATAGTAGTAGTGGTTAGGATTAATACATACGCAATAATACTTTATGTTTAAATTTTTTTACAGATGTCTAGATTTTTAAATAAACCCTTCCTTCTTATTTTATACTTAGTCGTCGTTTTTCATTAGATATTAAAATATAAAATGGAAAATCCCGTTAATATTCGAGAAATCATCTCTTAAGGCTATCCTACACTTTCCAAATTCCTAACCCTGCTTACATACATATTAATATAGTTTTGGCTATCTAAGTCAGCTAGGTACTCGATAAAAACTAGTTTCATATATTATAATAATTAAAGTCGGGAATTCACACTACATATAAATGAAACTTATTCCACCCAATATATAACGACGACGGTATTTACAGCTATTACAGTTAATGGAAGACACTGTATGAGCTTGTTTGTTTTTTTACTATTTCTTTATATTTCTCTTAACTGATCAAATACATGCGAAACGCAACGAAGCATTGTCAATTTTAAACGTAACTTGCTCAATGTTTCGTCGACGTGGCCGTGGCCAGGCGTGGAAGTCAAATGAATTCTGAACACTGTTCCCATTTTTAGGATGTTCTACATACTGAATTATTATGTTCGTTAATTTTCTTATTAGATTACTTGTTCCGTTGTTTATATTTTTTATTTTATGTTATTTAGAAATATTTATATGCTTAATCGTTAGGTAGTTAAAAGTTTCTTTAAAAAAAGTGTGTTATTCATTCGATAATTATGTTGTATATACGGATAAATTGAATGTATTGTAAGGGTTAAATAGTAAAAATAGCAAAATATAGAAAAAACAGCGATAGGGTTCGTGATCCTTATGTAATTATAATTAACCTATCATTTAGAAGGTTCTGAAATTATGATAAGTATAAAATATTCTGTAATAAAACCGTTGGTAAACATTATTTTGTTCGAACCTTATAATCAGTGAAACTATTAACTAAATTTGGTGATATAAAAAATTCTAGGTACCGTGCACAATGTAATTATTATACCATAGTGTTACTTTGAAAAGTTTGTAGGCATGTCACTAATGAGTACTAAGCTTTTTGGTATAGTGAGATACTTATATAAATAATAGAAATAATATTTAAAATATAATAAAAGAAAAAATATATATTTTTATAATAAATAAATAATAATATTTACATATGTTTAGATAGTTTGCAGTGAGCTTTATCAGTAGCTTCTGAAAGCGCATTAAATATTCGCGCGGAGTGTCTGGCGCGGGATGCACAGGGACTGGCGCGTGCGATGACTAGGAATTTCATATTTAATATCGAACGTTTCTTTCTAATTCTAAGAGGGCGAACAATTCTGTTTTTATGTACTTTTCTTATATTTGTAGAGAATATATTGCTATAGCGTGTATTTACTCGTAGATATATATCTATACGCACATATGTACATCTGTACGTAAACAGAATATAAGTTGTTGAACTGTGAGATCAGGTACTAAAATATTTATATTTTTTTATATTCCTACATTTTACGTAATTTAAAAGAGAAAAACATTAAAATATTTAATACAAGAATAAAATAAAGTGTAGTCGTCTGTAGAAGTTGATGAAGTATTTGTAGTATTTATTAATTTAAAAAATATTAAAAGAAAAAAGAGAACCCTTATAGAATCATTTTGTTATCCGTTTGTTAAGACCATTTAACTATAGATGACGTGGAATATAATATATTTAATTTTACCATTCCTTCGAGCACAGAAAACAATATTATTATATTATTTACACATATGTAAAAGAAAAGAAAAATACTTTAAAGCAATTGAGTAAGTTAACTCAAATAATAAACAAAGGGAAACAGAAAATCACATAAAACCTTGATAGCTAATTTAGGTTTTACGATGGACTATGTACGATATGAGAAGTAAATTACTCTTTTTCATGAATAAATTTAAAAGTTACAGGCTTGGGCAATAATTTATTCAAAATTCATACATTTTTATGTCACCACGACCACGTGTCTCTATCGAATTGAGTATTGTTCTGTGAAATATGATGAGATTGGTCATATTTTATTAGTTAAATTAAGGCCGTTGCATTGTATCGCAGAGCCTTAGTGTCTGACTGTATATAAATAATTGAGTTCGATCACTTAACCCGCAATGCCTCAATTGGGCGGAGAGTGGACAACGGACATGTCTTAATGGGGAACGGAGTGTCTTAACACTAGGCTCTCAGGTCGCCACTGCGTGTTATTCCGTTCGTGTATTGGACTAAATAAATAAAAAAATAAAAACCAACATATTCAATCTCAATCGTAAGACAAATCGTAGACATCGTACTTATTAAATTATTGCAATATTTAACTTTAAAGTGTTTCATATTTTGTAAATTAAACTTAAAAAAAGGTTCTTATTTTTGTATAAATAAAATAAAGATGTATACAATATAAGGCATTGGCCTTATTTATACTATTTACTATTTCATGTCACTTTAAATAGATTATGTTCCCTTCGTTTGAAGTTTGAAGTCGTCAAGTTAGAGCAAAGGAATTCTCAAGATTACCAAAGTGTCCTTCCCACATTACTGAATAGTTAGCCCGTCCCGATCCAAGAATAATGCGTAGAAATAGTACGAATTCATTGATAATTATCTTGCTTAAAAACTTAGTTAGGGTTCTGCCAAGTACAAGAAAAAAATAAAAAGTTATATATTGTTTGTTAAGTATCGAATACTTTCAATTGGCATAATTTTTTAGTGTTATATTAGTGTAATACTTGCATTAGGTACTATTGCTACAAAATAAGGTCTTTTTTTGCATGGGCTGACATTTTAGTTTTTAATGTATGAATTTTGTCTTTAAAACAATAATATTATCAGATCTTGAAAGTAATTCAGATGAGAAAATAAATAATTGTGTATCACAAGCCGCCCGAATAAGAATACGATCGAAAATTTGGCGGCGCGTCAGGAACGGAGTTTCTTGACACTATTTTCATTTCTCTATATTATTGGGATATCCCTGCCCAACCTGAAATAGTTGTCTTTTTAATATTTTTTACTAAGTTTTTGCATGTTATATTCAGAAACTGATATTAACTGTAATGAAATAGAAGTGAAATAAAAATAAAATTCAAACTCACATGAATACCTCTGAAAGAAAAATACTAGAAAAGCTTTTACCGCAAAAGTTGGTTGTATATTTTGAGCTCCATTAATTCAAAGTAACATCAAAAAATGAGAGCTTACATTCCTACTAATGTCCGTTTCTGACGTTATTTTAAAAAATAAAATGTACACAGATTTATTGCTTGTCCTTTTTTTTCTAAAGTTATATATTAACAGTAGACACTTCTACTGCCACAGAAGGTACAAGTTTACTAAATATATTTTTAAGACTCTGTGAATATGGTATTTTTTTTATGGTGATAACTTTGGATATGTAATTCATTATTATCATATCTTAATTTATTTTTATTTTAGGGGTCCGTAACATAAAAAAAAACAAGCCTTAAAAATGCTTAGTTATCTTTCTAGCCGTTTGTCAGCTTGGCAAGACCATTTTTCTCAAGATCACGTAGTGTAATAAAACTATAATTAATATTAAATATCCAAGTTTATAGTCCCGCAATGCATAGGAAAAATTAAGTAGGTATATAAGTCAACACAAATAAAAGATTGTATCATTTATGCATCGTTTTTACCATATTTTGCATGAAACATCGTCACATAATCCATAGCTAAAGGACTACCTGTGGACCTACCGTTAGCAGATTTAGGATGAAATGAGAACTATTCGAATCCAAAAAATGATAAATTATAGGTATATCACAGAAAAAATCAGAAAAAACTTTTATATGTAATTAATTTCGTACAAAATGAAATTTTTCCACACTTAATTATGTATCAATTTTCATAAGTTATACTTACGGTTACCGAAACTGATTTGCGAGAAAGTAAATTTACTTATTCAAAATGCATAGCAATATAATGACAGTAAAAAATACGTTTCCTAAAAAAGTGTAGTATAAAATAAGTATAAAATACTATAAAATATTACTTTAGAATAAATATTACATAACACTAAAATGCCATTTCTATATACACTTAGTCTAAGGATACCAAGATTGTCGTAGAACTTGTGTCGTTAACCCTTTGTACTTTACAACATGTTCACAATAACAGGGTATGATGGCTGGAAGTTGGAGATAATTGTTTGATGCCTTTGAATCTCTGACACTAGCGCTCTCGACTTACACCTGGTATGTGAATATGTGAGGATCCTCATTTTGTTGACTTTATAATAGGATTATTATAATAATTTAGTTATTTTGTTTAAGCCTTAATTTTTTAATTTATTTAGATTTTTAGTCTCAATTGTTTTTAAGTATTCGTATTTTTATAGAAAAATTAATTATTATTTAAAATTTGGTAATTAGTCTATTGTCGATTAAAATATATTTATAAAAATAAGCCAAAAGTTTTGTGATTAGTATTGTAGAATTGAAAATTTGATAAGAGATATTAAAACATTCAATAAGTAAAAAAAACATTAGATAAATAAAAATAAAAATATATATAAGTATATTTAACGATAACAATATAAACAAACAACATATCGATCATATTGTAAAATGACAATTTCTTTTAAATGGTATTTTTTATATCAATCCTTTTCATTTAATCGAAGAATATTGTATGCACTTAGTATAACCAGCCAAGCAAGAATCAAAGTAGAAACTTTGCATTATGTACAAAACTTTAGTTCTGTAGATAATTTGAGGACTCCCTAGGCTCTAATAAAATCAAAACTCCCAACAAATCGATTTACAACCGACGGACCCGCTAACTTAGCACTTTATCTCAACTTGCTCTCTTAGCCGGGGTTAAATGCAACTTGTCTGACCTCTTTGAAACTCGATAACTTATTTACTTTTGTTATTAATCGTATGAGAGTAGTATCGTATTCCTAAATTAAAAATATTACTAAATGTTATTACTGTAAATATATTAATATGAAAAAATCATTTTTCCGAAAGAATATGGGGAACGGAGTGTCTTACCTACACAGTGAGGTTCAGCTACCCTGCTATATGAAACAGTGTGAAGCTATAAAAAATCAATAAATCACTATACAAGAACATTCCCCAAACATCTAAAATACGTAGAAACACATAAAAAAATCTTAAAATATCTGCTGATACTACACTAAAGTCACGTACACCGTTAGATCCTAACAATAGAAGTTCTGGAGTAAGTTTGAGAGCAATAAATCCAAGCGTCTTCCGGGACTGACCTTATCCTGGGTCTTGCCATCTGCACAACGGTTATTGGTTTCTACTTACTTTTGGCTTGTTTATTTTATCGATTGCAGGTGATGAAAGGTTTTTAGCGGATATTGGGAACGTTTTAGTGTTTTGGATTTCTGTTTTTATTAGTATGTCCGTTTCACATTGTTAATTGGGCAAAATGGATCTATCCAATTTCCAATTGTTCATCACAAAATTAAAACAATGAATTGACGTTGATGGCCAAACTATATACCCCACTATATTACAAATGTGATAGCTTGTGAAAGTGGATGTTTTTCCAATTTCAGTTCGTAAACTATAAGTAATATAGCTTATATGTACATTATAATAACTGGGGAAGGAAGTGTCTTAAATGGGAACAGAGTGTCTTAACACTAGATTCTCTCTGTCTACCCTGCTATGTGCTGACTGTAGTATGAACCTTCAAAAAATAACACGTACGCTACAAGTTATATAAACATTTTAAATATTTTTTCTATAATACATACAAAAATAGCTTTAAGCGGGAGAACCCACTTTCGGGCAACTAGTATATCGAAGGTAAGAACGAACGATGAAAACAAACATGTTCCAATGGAGAATCCTACAAAGTGTAGTTAAAGTTTCGTAGCAATAAATTCGTCGTCCCCCGAGACGGGCTTTATTCTGAATCTGGTGAGAATCTAGACAGCGCAGCGGTTATTGGCGTCTTGCTTCGTTCAAATGCTTATTTACTTTTAGATTTTATATAAACGTATATATATTATTCTGGATTATGTATTATTTTTAATAGTAAATATTTTTTCAATTTAAATTATTTTTGTCTATATAACGATATACAGTTTAAGATTGGTACAGAAAAGTATCTTTTCAAAAATAATATAAGTCAAATGGGTTTAGTATTTTGTTTAATAAGTTTTTTCTTAAATACTTTATTATATGATTTATGGAGAGCTTAGTAATACTGGTTCAATTTTTTTTCGTTTTAACCTGTATCACGCACATAGCAGGGTAAACAGACGGAACCTGGGTACCTTGTATTTAAACACTATGTTCTCATCAATTCCGTTCCTCACTATGTGAGAATTCCGGAGGCATTGCACGTTGGGTGGTAAAGCATAACGCGACGTTGTCTTATTTTTATAATGAATTCCCCCATGAGGGAATCGAGCCCAAAGCCATTGTTTACAATCAAATCCTGTACCTGTGTATTATTATTATTTATTGAAAATAAGCTTGATAAAATTCCTAAAATTAATCCATACCCATATTATAAATTCGAAAGTAACTCTGTCTGTCTGTCTTTTACACAATCAGGGCCAAACCGCTAATTCAATTGTGATAAAATACCCATATAGAGATACTTGAGGGTGTCCGGATGAACATAGGATACTTTTTTTTTCATATTTGTAATATTTTCGATATATACCAATATATTAAAATACTTATTAATTTGATATGCAATTTATTCCGCCATGTTAATAACAGCCGTCGCTATGCGACCGTTACTAGGCAACGATTTGCAAAGTTTGTTGTTAGAAAACGTCACCCAAACTGAGCTTGCTTAACGCATCTCTCTATTGAAAACTGAAAATAATTTCATAAATATACTTAATAAATATTCGTATGGTTCAAGCGGGCGTAGCCGCGTTCGGGTCCACTAAAATTTTAATATATTTAAAAAAATTGGTAAAAATTATATCCATAGCTATAAAATATTCAGATAGATGGAATGGAATGTTTTAGGCAAATGGCACCAAGCGATAAATATTTTCATTTTATTCCTTTGTGTATAAGCTACTTTCATGTCGTGTCGCGATAAAAAGCTTTTCATGTTACACGTGTTAAGCGGAAATAGCATTTTCCAAAACAATTTTCACTAGATGATCAAATAACTATTGTAATTTATTGTTTCCTTTTGTGTTGGCATTTCGTATTTTATATTATAGTTGCAATATTTTGAATATTATAATATTCTAAAAGTCCAGTCGATGCGCATAAACGTTCGAATATAAATTCGATAAGTTGTGGATTCTATTTCCACTCGAGGTAATGAAGTGTTTAAAATTTGTAATTTTAATTCAATTTTATTTCAAGTGTAGTTTTGCTGGATAAACGTACATTTTAGTTAGCAGACAAAAGAAAATTACAATTTATTGACGTCCCTGTTCTTGCAAAAAACTTGCAACTTATCGAGAACCGGTGGAAAGTAGAGAACAGTGGGTTTTACATAGGCGGGAAATAAAACATGAAATTGCTAAAAAAAACCGAATGCATAAAAAAAACGTCATAATTTAAAAAAAACAAAAAGAAAAGAATATAGAAATATCTAAGAATCCAAAGCAGTTATCTTCAGTAGAACAAATACATACTCTTCAATTATTGAGTAAATAATGTCTAGTTTGTCCGTCGCTCGCTTAATTACTGACAATTGTGTTTGTTCTTTCTTTATACAACTGGACAGCGTCTGGCGTTCATTACAGTAATTTACTTTGGCTTTATATAAGATAATTTTTATATGAAGACTAGCGGCCCGCTCGCGGTTACACCCGCGTGAACTATGTTATTATTAATTTCTGTCTCCCTGACTACGTCCTAGTGACGTCTTTGCAAAGTTTGAGACTCCTAGCATTTGTAGTAACGAAGTTTCATACAAACTTTCGACCCCAAAAATAACCCCTTAGAAGTCGAATATTGCAAATTCCCGTCGAGCACCTACGTCCTATAAGTGACTCCTATGCAAAATTTGAGATTCCTAGCACATGTACTTTCTGAGATTTCGTGATGAGTGAGTGACCTTTCGATTTTATATATATATAGATATCTTTTGTTTTACATGTTAAATTTTCAGAAAAACCATTGAAAAATCTAATAATATCTTTAGATTTTGTTGGTTGTATGATTGTACGGCTAAGTATTGGTTCATTAAATTTATATTAAAAAAATCTTTTTCCAATTTGGAGACACTAAATGCAGTGTTTTATTAGTTAATTTAACAAGCAAGATCTCTACTCTCTACTAGAGGAATGTTTTATCACTAGGTTCTTTTTAAAAATTGAATACATATAATATGCGTATTGATATAGTATGTAATATGTTTATTGCTCATTTAGTAAATAATATTTAATTTCACTTTAAAATAGAAAAAAGAAATATCTCGGAAGAAAGAAAGAAAGAAATATAGTCGGAAGTAAATAAATTAAGAAATTTACTGAACAGTTGTATAAAATTAGTTACAAGTTTAAAATAAAAATATCTCACTAAACTATTTATGTATATACATAGAAATAAGCAAATGAATAACAAAAGTTAATCAACGCCTCTCTCACAAACTACCGAGTACAATAGGAGACTAATGTAAAAGAAAGTTTTCTAACTTAGTACCCTTAGGAGTACGGGGACGAGTGCATAATAATACTTTCTCATACATTTTGCATAACAAACCAATGTTTTTATTTTAAGTTTTTTTACTTTATCTAAGCAGATGATTTTCTTTTAAATTTTTTTTAGTTCGGTGTTGTCTAGGCAGTTCAGTTTATGCATAGAATATCTTTCTAGTAACAGAATAGTGTTGCCTTCCACCATTAAAAAAAGTATTTTTGTATCAAGTATTCTAAAATTTTATAAATTTAGATTTTATTACTCGTTCAATCTCATATATAGTCTTAGAGAAAATGTATATCTAAAAGAAAATACTTAAAAAAATATATTTTTCTACATAAAATGTATTGAAGCATCACGTACTGAATTGAATGGTGGAATGAAAAGCTGTATTGAATTTAAATTAATCTATGAAATCTATATCTTTGTAAAAAAATATATCTACATATAAAATTTGTTTTTTTTTTTATGACAGATACATTGAAGTGAAATCATAAAATTTTATTTTTTGGGTTAAAATTTTTCAGTATACATTAGTATTAGCTTCCCGCTTTGTCCTTTAAATAAGCTGTTCTTTTTTTTCCAGACAGAAAACGATAGTAATTCATCCCCGAATGGGGACCGTACTTGGAATTAAAATATAGGGTCTTACGTTGTGCCACTACACTAAGATGGTCTCTGTGTCTATATAAAAACGTTTTAAAAAATGCATTTCAAGGGTTCTATAGCAGTATTCTTGTAAAGTCAGTGAAGACTTGAAACTTGAGCCAAGACAATTATAACAGTCAAAGAAGAAGATTAAACAACCAACTTTCATTTAACTTTCATACTGCTATGTTAATACATTTAACGTCTGTTATTTAGTATAATTAAATTTATATCATCTAAATTGTTACATTGTTTTTTAAAAGAAAAAAAAAAGGTTAGTTTTAAATACAACATTTTTATTCAGATTTTTCTATAGAATAATATTTTATAATAATGAGCAGATTAAAATAAAATCCATCTAAGTATAATCTTCACGCCCTACTTCTTTTCTTTTGAACTTAAAATACCTACGTTTTTTCCTTGGATTTTTTTAATAATTCCCTCTACAATCTGCCAATTTAAAATTTTCCAAACAACGTCCGGGAATCCATTAACTAATTGTTAATTATCTCACCCCACCGACGATGACATCTTGATGAAGATCCGAAATTAATATCTTTCCTAAGGGGAATGTACCACTGCACTTTTTAACTGTCGCTCTTAATTGCTGTAAGCCCTCGATAGACTCTTATATACTTTATATCTATACTAATATAATAAAGCAGAAGAGTTTGTTTGTTTGTTTGTTTGTTTGTTTGTTTGAACGCTAAGATCTCTGGATCTACTGGTCCGATTTTCATTGTTTTTGTTTTGTATGAAAGCTGCATTCTTCAGAAGTGCTATAGGCTATATAACATTATATTACACATATATACTAATATATTTTAAAGTACATTCTAATTTGACATGCAATTTATTCTGCCATGTTAATAACAACCGTCGTTGCTAAGCGACCGCTACCGCGACGTTTTGATATTCATCGTTATGAAAATAAATATAATAGTCACTTTTAGCATTTTATCTAGATTGAAATTATAGTTTACTGTATAACATACTAATAAATAATTAAGGAGATGTCACTGATTCGAAATGACCTAGCCACCTAGCGGGCGGCACAGTATGACCGACGAGAACGGGCAGATGACGTTGACGGTTTTATAAATTTTCATACATTTTCGAACTTTATTTGTTGTTTATAATTAATTTAAAATACACTTTGATTCTCTTCTTATTTTATTTGATATAACCCGCTAAAATTATCCTACTTAATAGAGAGAAATGTTTAGTTATTTCGTAGAGTCGATATCTATGTACGCACGTACGGAAAACTTTAGGTACTTTTTCTAATATTAAGAATACCTATCTTTTAGTTACTTTTAATCCTTTTGTTACTTCATTTCAATAACTCAGATAATTTTTTCTAATAATGTGTATCTACTTATTATTCTTTTTGATTATTTGAGCTTATATTTTCTTACTAATTCTATTGAGAATTGAAAATAATTTCATGAATATATTTAATAAATATTCTTATAGTTGAAGCAGGCGTAGCCGCGTCCGGGTCCACTAGTATATATATATGTATGTATAAATCTATTGAGGGGAAATTTTAAGAGTTAAGGGATTTTTTGATTAATTCTTGTTTAAGAAAGGGGTGATTATTTGATTTTGTGTAATCAATAAAGTGCAAATTTCATTTGGGTTTAAGATTTTTTCGGTTGAATTTCTGTGGTTTCTGAATATAATTTGTTAATATGATGAAACAATAATGTCAGAAATATAGCCGTAGGTTTTTGAAATTCCGAATTTGTTTATATGGGAATATGTCTTATATTATTTAATTTTTTACTGTTACACTGCATTCTTCACAAAGTAGGGTAGGCAGAGGGGATCTAGTGTTAAGACACTATTCGTTCATCGTTTTCCGCCGAATTCTGGAGGCAGACCGGAGAAATATAAATACTAATTTTCGTTTGACTGTAAGCTCGATAGTTGTGCATTCGATTCCCAATCACCATGACTCTATCTATCTTCCAACGTTTTCAGTAAACTAAATATACAACTATCCTCAAGAAAACGGTATATCGAAGTTCATTAAGTAATTAAATTGTGTATCTCAGATCTACTCGTCAGTTCATCTGTGGAATACTCTAAGGGATGCTGTAAAGTGTATCGCAAGCACTTGTCACGTATGCAAGTGTTGCCACGGGACTGGTGGAGACCAGTAATTGTTAAAGTGCTTAAACATATCGTTGTCGTTAAGTAATTGGATTCAGATTATGGCTTTTGATTTAAATATCATATAAGTAATTAATTTTATTAAATGGGAAATTATTATTTTTATCCACACTGATATTCAGTTTCTAACAAATTGTTCGTTACTCTCTGAGTGATAGACAACGAACATCCAAAACTACTCGCATAGTTTCCTTGGGGAGAAACTAAGAAAGAATTTTTCGACATTTCTGTAGGAATGAGAGTAAAAAAAGGATGTATGTATAGCCCACGTAAGGCCAATCGTGGCACAGGCCCACAAGCCTGTGATTGTAAAGGTAGTGGGTTCGATTGCCACTCTAGGAAATGAGATATTTAATATTATCGTTTTCTTCGATTCGCTACTTAAAACGAGTGACAACTAACTTTTAGTTTTATTCTACTAATATAATAAATGTGAAAAATTATAAGGATGGATGTTAGTTCCACTTTCACCTGGTGAAAAAATATGATTTAGACTATAATTTATGTAAACATTAGATATACTATAATTTGGTTATGATAAAACAGTAAGTTTTATCACTCAAAACTGCCTTTGGGTCGCTAAGATATATTTTTATACATTTTTCTCCAAAAGTATACTTTACAAACTAAACAAAGTTATTCAATCTAGTCCAATTTAGTAGTGAACTGAGAACTCAAATCAAGTTGGAGATCCAGGGGTCCCAGCGGACGCAGTGAGTGCATCGCAAGCACTTGACACGTGCAACTTGTTTGGAAATCCCTAGGATTAAGGTAAAGTTGGGGATGGGCGTCTAACATGAGTGATATGTAGGGGATATCATTGAATTCATTATATTATGAGAAACGATATGATGGTGTATATAAAACCTTAATCACATGCTTCTATTAGGTCGATGTATTAATTAACTATGTAATAACATAAATTTAAGAAATTTAAGGAGCTTCATTTCATCAATTTTTTTTCTTAATAATTCATTATTGCCAATTATGCATGGATTAGCACTACCGAGCTGGTACAATGTAGGCCAACGAAGACGAAGGAGGTAAAATCCTTAGATGCCTGTATGACTCAAAGCTTGAGCTCGTTAGATTCGTCTTGATTCATGATTTTATATTCAGGAATATGAAAATGAAACAGGAAGGTGGATGATGGAATTCTCAGAGCTTTTTGTTTCGAATTTTTACAGTAATTACTTTTTAAATTTTATTTATTAATAGGTCAATAGTGAAGATTTTTATTGAAATATTATGTTATTTTTAAGAAATACTAGAATTAGTACTGTTATCTATACCGTTGTCCATACTATTTTCGTAAACTAAGAAACTTTTGACTATGGTCTGTTTCTCAGTTTCATTTTTCTGTAAATACAGCGAAGTATTATGTAAATTTCGCTCTGTTTATTTACCATATTTTCAGTATGATCGTGTTTTCGTTTGTATTGTAAACTGTGTCATCCTCGTTGCTTTGTGGCAAAGCAAGTGTGGTGCTTATTAAAAATTCAGATGTTCTATGAAAATGTATTTCTGGGTAAGTAATGAGTCAACGGGCTAATTACACGAACTACTACAGACTCATATTCATACGTAAAACATGTATGTATATTTGATATTCTTGCAAACGAAATAGCATGGACATATTTAGATTTACTTTTTTTGCAATAGATAGATAGATATTCTTGAAATCTTTTAATAATATGATATCGTTTAAATCCCAATACTTTATAGCGTCAATCTTTTCAAAATATAATGTAAATATGTATTATGTATGTAAAATCTTGATGATAATAGAATTTAAAAATACCCTGAGTGGTTCTTACAGACCAGGCGTACCTAGCATTGTGTCTGCTTTATCAAAATAAACATCCAATTCTGAAGTTCAATCTCGTACTTTACAATATATAAAAATACCGGTTAAATGAATTTATCTGTTTCAAGAGATTATTTTTCATTGTGCATGTCCCCGTGCAGGTCGCAGCTGCGTTCCTCTGTAGGTAAGGAGCTCATTCAATATTTACGATTGTTGCAACTTGGTGCGTGGAGTAAGAGAATAGAATTTAATTTATAGAATTTACACATTTTATAAATACACCATATGATTTAGAATATATCGTTTTTTCTTCTTTTTAGCTTCAGACTGTATAGGAACCTGAGAACCACTTCAATTCCCCACTTTCCGTCAAATTTTAAAGGCATTGCGTGTTGAGTGGGAGTGTTGAGTGAGCTCCAGAGTAAGGAAATTAAAATATTCTATTTTCTCAACTGGTGTAGAATTCAATGTATAAAATTCGGGCTAACAGCAGAGAATGAAGTGCATTGTGTACTCTGCGATAAGCTGGATAAAGTTAAACCAAAAACCAAAAATATGGGGTGGGGAAGGGGGGATTTGTTTCTAGTATCATCTACAAGAATGTCCTTAGATAAAAGTATTGGACAAAAAAATCATGCAAATCGCTCTTAACTTAAACCACCGTTTCCTTAAGACCATACGTTCAGTATCAACAATGTACACGTATATATGAATGTACGTGTGTACGTGTAGCTTAGGCAAAGCTTACGCGACGGTATAGCTGCATCGTCAACAGTGTATGCACACTTAGCTTCTCAAAGGCATTATGGCGGACCAATATAATGGCTCGTCGATAATTCATTGCTACTAATGTCTTATAAACAAAGCCCGTTTGAGAATACTAATCGTTTTATATGACAAATTATGTAAATATATTAATGGTGTTAACTTATGATGAGGCAGTCGCGGCGCAGGGGCACAATGGTGTGACTACCGCGACGGTTGTAGGTTCAATCCCCGCTCGAGGGAATCAATTATTACATTAATATTTGAATTTAACGTAACGAGGCAAAGGGCAGGTTTGTGTTTCGTCACTCAAGTGATCAAAACGCAGTGTTCCGGAATTCGACGGAAAGTGGGGAACGGAAGTGTCTTAATGGGAACGGAGTGTCTTAACAATAGGTTCTCAGGTTCCCTTTGCCTAATCTGCTATGAAAATGAAAAATTTCATCAAAATCAATGTTTTGTAATTATAACCAATATTTAATAATTTGTATAATATTAGAAACTCTATATAATTCTTCAAAATTTGATGGATTAGTACCTAAGAATGTATAACAATAAGTAATAAAGGAATATGGCAATATCAACATTGCAGAATAATTCGCCAGTTTCTACCCTTTATTTACCTTACGAAATATGAAAAAAGGGATGAAAAGAGGTATTAATAGGACCAAATATAAATATCTTAAGTGTCATTATATCGCTTCCGTTTCTTGCTACCATCGAACCGCAACGTCGTCGGCGTACACTGTATCAGAATAAAATTTTTGTATACAAATTTCGCCTTTATTACAGGGTATTAGAATTTATTTTGGCAAACCGCAAATTTGCTTTAATCCACACCTTTCAACATTCTTTTAGCGAAGTAAAAGCCCGCTAGAAGATTTAAGAGTTTAAGAGCTCGCGCTTGTACGCTACTTCATGACGACAAAGCGGTATTGTAACAAGTTCAACCTATTTTTTTAGACATTTCACAGCTTTTTGTTTTATATATTAGATTGCATGACACATATATTTTGTGTCAGTTTTTAAACCTAATAGATTTCTTAAGTTAAGTAATTAACTAAAGAAATCTATTATTTCAGTATGTGAGGTTAAAACTTTTATTAGATGATAATATTTCTCCAAGGTTTAAAATAAACTTCAATGGGATCTGGGAGTAAGTTATTCCTTTTATGTAAATACTTGTCGGTTGTATTTTGTTCACTTCTATAGTTTTATTAATATTAAATTTTATAAAATGTATGAACTCATGAAAAATACGCTAACGTGTGACATAAGCAACATGTTAGTTGACTGAAAGCAATGTTTTAAGGGTTTCTTATTCTGAGAATTAAATTTATGATAAAGATACCTGTAGAGTAATTTATAAAAGGTTAATTTTGTTATCATCGCGGGAAATATATGTTGGGATTACATATTTAGTAATACTAGCCTTTCTGTAACATTATATAAAAGTCGTGGTTAAAATAAATTGAATACCCAGAATTTTGAACGTCTGATAAGTTAAAATATTCCGTTTTGACTAGACGTACCTAATTGGAGCAGAAAATGAATGTTTCTTTAAAATATATTCTCCCTAATATTATGAATAGGATTCACAAAACATTGTTTATTGTTAAGAAAATAATAAGGTTCTTTTGGCCTTTATTTTATTTAGATAAATTTTAGAGTTATTCCTTTATAAATTTTTTCAACCAAGTTTCTGTTGAGTCTATTTTAAAAAAATACATTTATAATGACCGTTACTTTAGCTTCTTATCTATCTTTATTTTTTTCTTTTTTACCCTAATTTGACATGCATTAAAATATAGATGAATTTTCTTTCATTTGATAGTGTAAATGAGATCAGTCGGTCGGATTATAAACGCTACAGGTTAGGGATTCGATTGCAACTCGAGAAAATTAAATATTATATAACAATTAACAGAATAATTTACCACTATGTTTTCTCTGCCACTGCAATATGGGGGTAACATGTATAAATATACCCACTATATAATTATAAACAAACCGCAAATTTAACATTGTTGCCCTCGCATAAACATTTAACACTGTAATTTGCACTAAATTCTTAAACAGAGATAGTTTGGTCGTTTACTTAGTAAGGCTACCGCTAAATTACAGTTCGCAAGTATAACATAAAGTGAACTTTGAACAGAATAGTTTGTTTTGATAGCTTAATAAACTACTTCTAATGATATAATAACAGTTTCTTTTTTATTTTCTTGTAAAAATTTTACGTATCTTTACTTTTTTTTGCAACGCATACGTTACACAATATTTCTCTTTTTGTAAAAATATTTAAATAATAAATCTTTAATACGAATATTGTATTTGATGTGAGTGACAAAAAATATTAATAAAATAAATAAAGTATTGCTTATAAAAATATTTTCATAAGCAAATCTTTATTTATTTTTTATTTGAATTTAGCTGTTTTAGTTAAAATAACTATCAATTAATTATAATTGATAGTTATTTTAACCAAAACAGCTACATAATATTCGTTATATAAATATTCAAAACAATGCTGTTTTACATAACAATTATATTTTATAAGCACCATAATATTATTAATTATTCAAATATTTAACTAAAGCTTTATCTTTTAAGAAAACATTAAGTCACGAATTTAAATTAGTTATAAAATAAATGGTAAGGAAAAAGCTGTAAGGAGCTCCGATAAGTGGCTAACACCATATTTTCATACCTATAAAAGTCTGTAAAATCCACTTTAAATCTGCATTTTATTCACAGGAGAGCTAGTAATAGGGTTTTAAATATTCAACAGTATTCAATACCTATAAGTTTTAAACTGCATGTTAAAACGAATATGCTTCCAGGCGATTCGAGATATTTATGGAAGCTGAAAATTTTGCAAACGTTTAGAAGCCGTTTTATGTAAAATACTGAATTTTATTTTCTTGAGAGTTATTTTATTTAAATGTGTTCTGTTGCCGACTCAAATGTTTCATATGATGTTGTTTGATTTATGTGGTTTGTTTATATTGCCTTTATGTAAGTGTAACCGGAGTAAAATAAATAATTTATACAAAGATTTTCAACTTATTAACATGATTCAAAAGCTTTAAAATGAAAATACAAGTAACTCTTTTCATAAAATGTATTTTTTTTTATTTTTATCTCCTCGTTTTTATTGCGTAGATAACAGGGTAAGCGGAGGAACCTTGTTCTAAGATACTCCGTACTCCACTCTTCGCCGAGTTCTTAGAAGCATTGCGTGTTATGTGGCGGAACTCAACGCAGGGGTATTGCCTTGTTGCCAGAGCAAGGAAATGAAAATATTAATAAATAATAATTCATTCGCTCGAGTGGAAATCGAACCCACATCTAACGCGTTACAGTCACATCCTTGTGCCCCTGTGCCACGACAACCTCTAAAAATAAAATTGTAGTAGTAAATATAAAATTAAAACATCTTTAGATTTATATTTTTTAAAAAAGGTTTTTTTTTCTTCTGATTGATATCTGAACTCACAACCACCCCCACAATCATATCAACACAAACTCTCAACATACAATATTATAAGTAAAGACTCAATAATCCTCTATAACGCATAACTTAGCCGCTCATATCACATTGCACACATTCCATTAGACGCGAACGATTAATTGTCTGGCATACAATAATTTATAGTGTAATTCTAGTAACATAAAACACTTTCAGTACATCACTGATGTTTAGACATTGACGCTATTGTGGCATAGTTGGGAAATATCTGATTGGACATCGTTATC
Source organism: Heliconius melpomene rosina (assembly GCF_056956725.1). Taxonomy (NCBI): domain Eukaryota; kingdom Metazoa; phylum Arthropoda; class Insecta; order Lepidoptera; family Nymphalidae; genus Heliconius; species Heliconius melpomene. The sequence continues at coordinate 8,760,029 of NC_140406.1, read as the reverse complement.
AGAATTGTCGTGGATTCATTAACAGAGATTAGAATATACTAATATTATAAAGCTTTAATTATTAGTTTGCTTGTTTGTTTAAGCGAGTTAATCTCAGGAACTATTTAATTAAATTGAAATAATAAAATTTTTATGTGAAATAGTCTATTTACCTTAATTGTTTTCATGTTATTCATTTCATATATTTTTTAATGTTTTTTATTTAATATTTTGTATGAAAATGTAATAATAAAATAAATAAATTGAGTAAGGTTCCTTCTTTGATAAATGGGGGATGAATTTAATAAACACTACATAATACGGAACAATACCCTTCTTGTTGGAATGCCTGACAAATCTATTATCGCTACTATCTTATGAAGATGACTAAACTTGGCACTCGGTATCTAGCTCATAAATCATTTTAGCTCGCTTTTTACTATGCACTTACTTTGAAACACTGAAAATGTTACCCAAGTTAGAATGTATTGTATAATTTAGCTTTCTTGCTATGTGTCTACGATAGATGTGTGTCTAAAAACTATACAAATCAGAAATTTTATGCATCAGTGACGTAATTGCATTTATGCTGATAACACAAGCTAAATATATCAATGTATGCAGAATTGATTGTGTCTTCTGAAATATTTTAAAAAAGTGCAAATACGTAATTTTTCCACGATGACCTCGGCTAATATTCAAATTCAATATGATATAAAATATAGTGCCGTAACACTACATAAGTTCAAAACTCCGTCCTTTAAAACAGAAAATACGAGTACACACGATTAAGATCTAAATTACATAGCACTTTATCAAACATGCCGCTCAAATTATTCATAGTGCAGCCTGCGTCTCATTTTCGGGCCATTACAGCGTGTGGGGTAACGAGTTTGTTTATTCTTTTGTTCCTGGTATATTGAACAGTGTTTGTTTGTAGAAAAACGAAAGAGACACTAGTAAAAAAAATATATACACAATTTAACTTTTATTTTTCACAAGACTCACCAAATATTACACAAGAAAGTATTGTAAAAATGTTGTTCGAGTCTCACTTTTATGGCGTTATAAGTTGAGCCGTCGTTAAAGCGTAATGATGACATAAACGCGGATGTATGCCGTTAGCCGTATATTTTTCTAACGTTCCTTTTATGTTGCTACAGATTCCACAAGCTATTCTATGATGAATGAAACGGAAGGAACTTTATAATCTATACTAATATTATAACGCCGTAGAGTTCGTTTGGTTGAACGAGCTAATATCAGGAACTACTGGTTTGAAGTAAAATGTTGTCTTGTGTTGGATTGTAGATTTATTAGTATTTGTTTAGTAGCTACAAGGTTTTTATTTCTATGATAAGTCTACAACCAATGGTCTATGTCCAACAGTGGACGAGGACACGCTGATGATGATGATGATACACACAAACCATCTATGATTGAAAGTAGGCCTGCGTTTAATTCAGCGCATGTCTATTGAGCCCATTTTTCTAAAAAAAATATTAAAAGTACTTTTGCTAAATTTAATTTAAATAAATATATTTTTTAAATATAATATATAAATACAAGAGCTAGTCTACAATAATTTTGTTTTTTTTTTCAGTGTCCCGCTTATAGCACGGTAGATGGAACCTAGTCAAGACACTCTGTTCCTCGCTTTCCGTTGGGCTTCCCAATGTCATTATTTATTACTATTTTAAATTGCAAGAAAATTACTTATATAGATATAAAACAAAAAGAAATCCGCTAAAATACCATCAAATAAGTAAAAAAAATCCTTATTCTATTCTAACAAAAACAAACCAATATATCAATTAGCTAAAGATATCTATAGACAGTGGTCAGTTGGCCATGACGCGTTCATAACTAAATCTGCTAATTGAGGCGTGTCCGGTCATTTGTTCTGAACTTTCAGAGGTCAACGCTTGTTAGTTACAATGTGAATCCGAATGTTAACGGAAACCAATTTATGGGGAAAACGCACCGAATAACTTTTAGTTACAAGAAAAGGGTTGATCGTTGGTGTTTTTCCTTATAAAATAGGAAATTCAAAGAGTTAATGTTATATTTAGTTCTATTTTTATGTTGTTTTCTTTGATAAAATAATAAAAGAACGACAAAAATAATAACAAATGTGCTATTTATATATACTCTACAAAAAATCTACAATTCTTATTGATAATTAAAATAAATTTGTTTAATTCAAGCTTACTCTTTTCAGAGAGTTAATGTTATATTTAGTTATTTACAACGGTAAACTTTTGGTTATTGGGTAATAACCAAAAGTTTATATTATACCAATATTAATTTTATTGTTAAATCATTTCAAACAAAAACGCGGGAAAATCGACGACACATTAAATCTTATGATTACGATAGTAGGAACCTACGTATATGCAAAAAGGTTTTTACCTTTGTAAAATTTTCATCAGACCAAGAAATATGTAAAAATATCTAAAAAATCATAGATAAGAAGCAATTTCGTACATAATCTAATATTTCACCTGCAATTTAACAGCGACGCGTCACGATGACTCGTAATTCAATATGGCGGAGCGTCAGCCGCGGGGCGTCAGTCGAGATCGCATTAGTGTATAGATTACCGGAAAATTAAACCTCCGTTGCGGTTATGGGCGCCTGGTGCTTTCGTGTACTCATATCATATGTTAGACTTATGTCATTTTATAAACATTTTTTTTTATTATTTTATGTTGACAGATAATAGAACTCAATAAAATATAAACATAATAAAAATAAAAATCTGTATTAGCTAATAATATAAAAAATCCCTAATCGCAAATAGTGACTACATCGGTATCAATAGAAAAGAATATTTTATATTAATTGAAAAGATTCGTTTTTTTGTAATATATCAAAAAGTCCTATTTTACTTCATAAAAATAATGATTATGAACGCCTTTCGCGCCATAACAAATATTTTAGAAAATTTGAAATATGAACTTTTAATATCATTTTTTTTTCTTAAATTTAGTATACGAGCTTTAAAATAATATAGTATAGTTATATTTTATATTTCGAATTTTTATTATTTTATAAATTTTACTTAGATAAATTAAAATATTATGAAAAGAATATTCAATTTTCTAAAACAAAATTAAATTCATATCAATAAATAAATTTAAAGTAAAATGTAGATACTATAAATATTTTATTACGTAATATTTTATGACAGTTTAACAGAGTATATTTGAATTTGTACTTAAAATGATGTAGGTACTCGATACTCAGAATCGACGACGCTATTCTATGATAAATTGAATAGCGCTCGCTCGTTTACGTGACGAATTATTTAATATGCATTTACACTCCGGTGGTTTGTATTTATATATCTTCAGCATTAAAATCATTAGTTATTGTTTGCTGTTCTTAAATTTGAATTATACTCAAAAAAGTAGGAGAAAACTTGTGTTATAAGTTTATAAGAAAAAAAACAAATTAACTCATTAATTTATAAATCGGTTGTTGAACTTTTTTCTTGTAGACAAAGAGCGGCGTGAAGTTCCGCAACTCAATGCGCAATGTCTCAAAATTTTAAATGTTAATAAGAGTAGTAGAACTCAATATTATATCTAAACCTACCAAACGTGAACGATTATCTTGATTTATTCAAATATCGATTTAATAGATGGTACCTATCGAGTTGTTATGTCAAACAAATCAGCGTACATACATACAAAGAGGTGCAAAATGTGATACGATAGTTTAAGTATAATTTAAATTTATATTGCACTAATATATTATTTCGATAAATTAAAATAATTACAAATATATGTGTAAATGTTTGTTAAATTTTCAACTAAAAACTACTTACAAACAATAACTTGTACATTGTACATTTTCCCACAAAAACATTGACGAATTTATAGTCGATTAACATCGAGCTTAATTAAAACTGTCCCGTGGAAAATGGTTAAACATGAGTAAATTATGGGCTTAAAAGATAATCGAGTTAGATTGATGTGAAATGTCATGTTATGTATGGCCAGTTTATGTTATTTATAGAATTAGTTATTTTGTTAGAAATGTGTATGGGGTACGATTTTTTTTGTTTTATTTATAAAGTAATCGATAAAGTTAAACAGAAAATGAGATTGTTGCTGATTTTACTATAATGAAGGCCAGTCGTGGCGCAGCGGTACAAAGTGTGACTGTAAAATCAACTATACCCACGTATATATTGGTTCGATCCCCATGTGAGGAGATGAAATTTATTTACATTTATATTTTCAGTTCCTCGCTCTGGTGTGCCTCGCAAAGCGCGGCGTTAAGTTCCGCCACTCAACACGCTATGCCCCCAGAACTCTACGGAAAGTGGGAAAAGGAATGTCTCAACAAAAGGTTTCCCTCTGTCTACCCTTCTACATACTAGATACAACGAGTAAATAAAAAAAAATATAGAAAAAAAATCTTTATCTATCAATATTCTAAAATAACTTTTAGTAAGTTAATATCAGTTTCATACAACTCGTGTGTTTGAAATGTAGTAGAGTCGAGAACGCAATAAATTGAATAAATCCCTTGCATCCGCTGTGTTGCTACTGAAAATAAGTGTCACCACCGCGCTGCGCGTCCATTTTATTTTTAGCATATTCCAGTAATGACTTTTTCAATATCTACGAGTGCTTGACTTATAAAATATCTAATTTAATATAAAAAAATAATATTTGTAGTAATTATTAATGTTTTTCATTTTCAAATTATAAGTTCTTTTGGCATAATGGTATTTATTTCAAAATTTTATTTATCCAACAGCAGTCTTTACTACAAGCAGCCTTTGCAATACACACAGTTAACACCGGAGTATATAACATAACTTAATAAAATTTCCAAATTAAAGGTGAAAAAAAAAAAACTTTAAAAATTGTTAGTTTAAATTTCTAAGCAGTTATTTACTTATAATGTAAATTCGACCTACTCAACGTTGAGTCAAAGACAGGCTTTTTTTAATAACCCTACAAGAACTAAAATGATCTACAAATTTCAAATTGTATATTTTGTTATTGAACGTTTAAATCAGATAAATATAAAAATATTAAATTGTCAACATTAAAGTATTTTGTTATTCAGTATTAATGAACATTAAATATTAATGAATGGATAAGAAAGTAATTCATTTCAGTACAAATCTAGACCAATCCCTGTAGGCCAAATTTTTGTTTACTGTTTTCTTAGGTATTTACTCTACCTACTTACGCTACCCTATTTACTCATATATTTGTTTCGTCAATATCCCCAGATTGGCTCCAGAATTTCTCTTAAGACATCAAAGCCACCCTTATATATTATAAGGGAATAAGAATGTTTTTTCGCTTGAAAAAATTGGTGTGATAAATAAATTAGGCTCAGATTTAAGCGTACATTTTTCTAAGAGAGCGGCGGGCGGGATTCAAAATTGGGGAAATATGTGGAAATACGTCATTTTGACATATGAAAAGCTAAGTCGATTTGTTTTGGACGTTTTGAATTGATATAAATTGTGGGACCATTGTCAAAGAGAGTGTTGTTACTCTAAATAAACTAGTATAAAATCACTCCATCTACATTAAGAATGAAAGGCTAGACTTTTTTCTTTAAAAAATAATTTAAATTAATAGTTAATATCTCTATCGATGGTTGTGGGTTCGATTCACGTACATTTTACATATTCTGCTTGAATTTAAATAAAATGTAATTGTTCTTTTACTAAGAATTATATAACAATGCGATTTTTTTTATATAATTGTAACGTGGGAAACGAAATGATTTATCATTTCTTATCATTTATCCTTCTTTTCTTTAATATATTATACGGTGGGTTCGAATTTCATCGTACTTTTACACAAAAAATTACTCAAAAAATATATTATATTAAACAGGAAGTATCGTATATAGTATAATTTTATTTCATCCCTATCCGTTATGTCCAGGTCCGGGTCGTTGCCCCTGTAACGACACATACCCAGTCTTTTGCTTTTAGCTGAATGAAATTCCACATGGCCAGAGATAGCGGATATATGTTGGTTATTTTTAATAATATTGGTATTACATTGAAAAATCCACCTACTAAAGTTTTACTACTGTAGGTAGTTTATTTATTTGTTTTTTATAGATAAAAAAAAAAAAAAAAAAGCATCTTCGCATAACAGGGAGAGAGAGAATCTAGTGCTAACTCTCCTTTCTTCACTCTCCGCCCAAATTTGAAGATATTACATATTGAGTGGCGAAACTCAGAAATAAAATGATTTTTCACTTACGAATATAATATTAGGTTATCTATACATTAACTCGTTCCCCTCTTATAGGGTACGTTTAACCTATATGCATTTTAACTCATTTCTTTATGTTCTATCTACTTTAAAATGAAAACTTCTAACAGTGAAACTCATTCTTCTTTATTTTTATTCTTCGATCCAGTGCGATTTTGTTAATACACAGGAGTAAAAATAAACCAACCCACAACCATAGCTAAATACTCATATACAAAAGTTTAATTCAATTAAATAATGTTATTGTTTAATAAAATAGTACTTATATTTTTTGCTTTTACTCTTAATAAACTAGTAGAAATGAGAGTTTTTTCAATATAAAATATGTAATTTTTTACATAAAATACAATAGAATGTACAAAACAATAAGCGAGCTACTCTACAATGTACTGCAAATAATTTATTAAGTTTATTTGTTTTTATTTTATGTTGTACTTTTTGTTGAATTTATACGTTCAACATTAGTTTAAAGACGACTTAGTAGTAATTATTACATGTAATATTTAGACATCATCATTTACATATATGACGGAAAAACGAAGAGACCCTCGTGGCGCAGTCGGACAGGAACTAACTGTAAACGCGATGATTGTGAATTCAATTCCGGGGAGGATGAGGATTTTTTTAATTTCCCAGCACTGGTAAGATACAATGCTTTATTTAGTTTAGTCTATATAAATACAGGAAACACCTTACATTCGATTAAGAATCCTACTAATATTATAAAAGTTTGTGAGGATGGATGTTTGTACCAAATTCACGCAGAATCGACTGGTAATACGAGTTACCTTAGAATATCAAATAAATATACATAAAGTTTTTTGGTATTTTAGGTAAAATAAATAAGTATAAGCGGGCGAAGCCATACCTGGGTCGCTGGTAGGATATGAATTTCTTAGTTTTATTTGTCAGTTAAATAGCGCATAGTTTGTGTAGTGGACGTTCAATGAAAAGAGTCTGAAAGGCACTTATTTCGTTGAAAGCGTTGTAAGGCCTTTGTGCTGTATGAAGGGGCAGGCTGACTGGTTTTAAAATTTAAATTGTCATGCGTCATATTCAGAATGGTATGTCAATAAAAGCTTATATATGCAGTATAAATAAATAATAGTTATGTTTGAACTTTTTTGCTCATTTGAAATTATTATGATTTGCTGCTTTAAAGAAAATTGTATGTTTTTCTAATATGATTATTTTTTATGGCTATTGTTATTAAACTACTAGTGTCGAGATATACTAGAGCGATAATAATGTTATTGGAACTAACGAAATTCATTAAATTAAACTTTAAATTATTATCTCTCCTCCTCCTCCTCTCTCTTCATTTATCTGCGAATTGTATATTTTAAATATTTAACTAAACAAAAAGAATGAGTAATTTTTTATAGGAAAAAAATCGAACATGAATCCAGGTGAAAACGCTAGCTAAGTTAGCAATCATGTCGCATCGTCCCTTGAGAAAATTCCACAAATAACGGCAGGTAATAACGTTATGGGTTTTAAATGTTTTCTTATCCATTTTGTAATAACACAGTACCATAAGTTATATTAAAAGAGGGGTAGACTTAAGGAAGAAATTATAAGAAGGATTCCTTAACATTTTTTATATCACATACATATATAGCATTTAATGGAAAGGTTAGTTGACAGAGGTGGCCAACCAGTAGAAGTAGATCAAATAAGAAAAGAAGGACATTATAAGCTATAAAGATATTATATATTAACACACCGTACTACTAACATAAAAAAATAAAACGTAAAGTTTAAGACAATCCTCATCATCTTCTCCTCATGGAGTTCGAATTCCTTAGAAGATGTAATATCTCACTAGCCTAAATATTTTGCAATGTATCTGCAAGAATGCGTCAGATTAGCTACATGTGGTAAAATGTTCAATCGTTGGTACCGACGGTAAATATATGTATATATGCATCTGAAATTGTAATCATTCTTGATTATCTTTTGCTCTGAATATGTACTTATACAATATGTAAAAATAAAAATACAATAAAAATATTACATTTTGTTCAACCTATACATTCAGGTAGATATTTTACATAAATATACTCGTACGTACAAGGTGCTTAAGAAAATCTGGACTAACAACTCTTATATGTAGATTGTACATCATCGATGTTAAAGATGGAGCTTCTATTTATATGACAGCGCACCACGCTAGTGTACTTATATAAAGTAGATTAAAATGGAAATGAATAATTTTTATATCCTCGCTCTAATAAAATATTTTTTATTTCAGCACCACATTTTATCTTCTAAGAAATACAAGAGAAAGTGCGGCGTTGAATTTCGCCACTCACCGCGGAATGTCACTTAAAAATTGGATGGTCCATGGAGAACTATTCCCTTCTCTTCATGGGTGAAGCTGTAAAAAATATTTATTGTTTTTTGCAAAAAATACATCTCAATAATTATCGTTTTATTTCTTTGATCAACAGGACCTAATGGTCTACTTTGTGTTCTAGTTCTGCAGAAACAAAATAGTCCCTAACCACACGTCATCCCTGACCGATACTCGAACCCATCACTATCTCATAAGCACGAACAGTTCCAAACCATACACAAAACCATAACACCAAATCATTTACATACACAATAAAATCGATTTAGCCGCGTACCGAACAGCGATCGACGGCAAAAATGAAACTTCGCGTTGTGGAAATCAGTCACTATCAGATTTGAATTTAAATTTGGCCGTGCAAACGACGCTGGGATTAAAATTCAGTATTTGAAAGGCATTGTAATTAATCTTGCCTCGCACCGGTACGGTAACCCGGTAGTCCCTTGCGCCGTTAATCTTTCTTGTCTCACGTATACAAATAGTATGAAATCGTGAGGTTATGAAATTAGTTAGCTTTCTTGTTTTAGAATCTAGTGTTATATAAATATTTGTGCAGTTATATTTACTTTTATGATTGGACTTTTTGCTGTTTGTGGATAAATGTTTTTACATATATGTATGTAAAAAGTATTGAGACCTTCGCAACGATGTGTTCTTGACTGCTATTCGTAATAATGTATTATTTTCATTTCCATTGGAACAAGGCAAAACGCGGCGTTGAATTCCACCATTCAACACGCAATATCTCGAACATTTTACACTACATCCCCTTTTGCCCTATCCTATATACATCGTACAGCATATTTTGATATTAGTTAATATTTAGGTATTACTTCATAATCTAACCCCAGCGTAATGCGGCATATTACAAGGAGCTTGTAGATACATACGCATATACGAATTTTTACTTCCCAATCATTTTAAGACATTGAATGTTGGGTGGCGGTAATAGGTGGACATTGCCTTTTTTTAAAACTTGTGAAATATTTGTTTTCATATATTTTACACTAAAATTTAACGAAGAAAAGTTATATTATTCCATAGTAACCCTAAGTGATTTCATGTATAAATCGACATTTATGATTATGAGTTTCAGTTCCTTAAAATAGGTGGTTTAGTAAGGGAAGTTGTTCGTGTTATCAGACTGTAAGGGCGCTATAGCCTCGCGTCACGGCAGGAATCAGTTACGTTTTACGAAAACAATTTTGTAAACATGAATAAAAAGCTGTTTAAGATATACACGGATTATATTAGGAAAACAATAATGGTAAGTATTTTGTCGTTTTTATAATCTTCATAAAGAGAGACTTGGATTAATTGTTTTAGGTTCGGGAGATTATTTATTTTTATTACCTCGCTATGGACAATAAGAAGAAAGAAGAAAGGCGTTGAGTTTTACCACAAAACATACAATGGCTCGAATTCGTGCCAAAAGTAAAGAGCTTTAATTGTTAATTCAAAAAAAATCAATTGCTAAATATATCAAACTAGCGGCCCGCTCGCGGTTACACCTGCGTGAACTATGTTATTATTAATTTCTGTCTCCATGACTACGTCCTAGTCACGTCCATGCAAAATTTGAGACTCCTAGCATTTGTAGTAACGAAGTTTCATACAAACTTTCGACACCAAAAACAACCCCTTAGAAGTCGAATATTGCAAACTCCCGTTTTAGCGAGCACCTACGTCCTATAAGTAACTCCTATGCAAAATTTGAGATTCCTAGCACATGTAGTTTCTGAGATTTCGTGATGAGTGAGTGACCTTTCGATTTTATATATATAGATTAGCTTCAAGCAGTATCCCGCACACAGCACGGTAGGCAGAGGGAACCTAGTGTTAAGACACGCCATTACTCACTGTTCGCTGAATTCTGGAGGCATTGCGTATTGAGGGGCAGAACTCAACGCCGCGCTTTGCTTTGGTAAATATATTTACTCCTTAAATGGAAAAGTTGATTCTTGCGAATTTAGTAGATTAATAGTATGGCACACACATACACAGTACGTATACAAAAATATTTTATCTATATAATTTTCAAAAGCCTTTAGCATTTCAACGCAGCAGGTACTTATCGTTGGAAATAAATAGAAAAAAGAACGTGTAAAAATTTTTTCGATTGTTTGCAACAACAATGACCCTATGTAAGTGACGTGCTTGGAATGGAAAAAAGGTTTCGTGTAAAATGCATTATTGGATAGTCCAGTCATATATAGGCATATACTTCTTAATGGACCGAGATCCCAGGGCCCCCAGACCTACGTCATTTTAGCAAAGCTGAAATTGTTGAGTTGGAGCTATCTCCGAAAGGTCCTCACTTTCCAGTTAGAGAGTATGCATATAGTCTTAACTACATATTAGACTAATAGTCCTCGAAATTTCAGCTTTGCTAAAATGACGTAGGTCTGGCAGCTCTGGGATCTTGGGCTATAAGTGTTGTACTTACATACTTACGTAGGTTAATATTTAAACAAACCAAACAATTTTTTTTCACTTATCATTAGTTTATATATGATGTTTAGATGCCATTTATTACCTTTTCTTGTTTCTCTGTTCTCTCTGTTCTCCTTTTTCCACGTGATTTCGATATGAATATTAATTAACCTATTGTCTGTTTTTTACCTCTTCGCTGGAAATGTTTATATTTCATCTTAGATTATCGTTATCAAACTGTAAGGAGTTCGGACCGGACTTACAGGAGTGAGAAAATGAAAATATGAAATCTTTCCTTCCCCCCGAGTACGAATCGAACCCACAAGCACGCTTACAGTTGCACGCTTATGCCCCTTCACGACGGTCTATTTCCAATTCCTTATAACAGCAAATGCAAAATATATTTGCACGAACAAGCGGATTGCTCATCTAATTACCGTATACGTAACAAGCTCCACTAAGTTTATACTATACCAGAATGGGAACTATTCCTAAACAAACACAGACAAAATAAACAAGTCTCGATTCATTCAATTAGCGTTACTCGGCAACTCCCTAAGGTGTTCATTTACTTAAAACGTATGGAGCAATTACTTTGAAGTACACGTACAAGTACACAGTGTCGTAGGCAATTGGTAAATATTTTGGTAAATATAAAAATTATAAAAGAAAAACGCAGTACCATTTTTCCGCTCTGGTAGGAAGGTAAAGCGCGGTGTTGTGTTCCGCCCCCTTTTCGTTAATATAGCCATATTTAGATATGTACGAAACCCTCTCAGCCAAAGTGTATAAGTCAGAATTAATCTAATCTGGATACTTGCACATGATGCGAGCAAATCGAATTCCCGATGCCACACGCTGGAAGCGCCGATAATTGAGTCTGATAGTCTAAATAGATACCTATCATATTGAGGTGGGGTTATGAAATTATTATTTTTTGTTTAAAATAACTATTTCATAGGTTATCGGACTAAAAATAATTGTTTTTTTGATTGCTTTACACTTTATTACAGTATATAAGGGTTAACATTGAGAGAACGTAGTGTTAACACACTCCGTTTTTTCCACTTTGGCTAGAATTCATGACGCTGCGTGTTAAAGGGCGGCGTTGAACCGCCGACCTCTCAACGGACTGAACAGGCGTAATTTAACGCCGCGCTTTGTTTTACCAGAGTGGAGAGATAAGAATAAGTATTTCGTTCGAGTGGAAATGAAACCCACAGCCATCACGTTACAGTCACAACCTTGTGCCCCTGCTCCACGACGAAGTATCCTTGATATTTTAATTATATCCGGAACATCCCTTATAAAGTTTTATCGCATATACTAATACAAAACCACAATTGTTTCATAGTCCAGCAATTATAATAATTCGCTAACGTTTTGTGATCATAAACATAGTGTATTGTTCATTACGTGGTCTGCACCTAGAAAATTTCCCAACGGATAGAAATGGTCAGTGCATACAGATTGCATGTACGGGCGACCATATGTGAAAATACTTCAAATAACTTTGATTCTTAGTGTTATTAAAATAAAGACTGTTTTAAAGTATTTGGAAATATAATATAAGAGATTGTATAAAGTTTGTTGACGTTTGTTCACTTTATTATTTTGTTCTTTCGTCTCGCAAATATTTTGTCTGGATCAGGTTGTTTGCGCGACTCTGGAAATATTTGATCACAAGTACAATTTACAATGTACTTCCTCTTCATAAATAAAATATATATATAAAAAAGACTTTTTTCCTTGCAAAACATAGTAAATGCAAATTTATATTTTCTATTCTATTTTATACTATTTCTATTCTATGTTAATAATAACATATTTTCTATAGAATTCCCTATTAATCCGCAAGAAGCACTTGGGTGAAGGTCTCTTCCAAAATAGACCATGATCATCAGTCTGGGTGATTTGAGTTCTGTTGTCTCTAAATATATCGTCCAGCCATCTCGTGTGAGGTCTTCCTTTATATCATTCCTCTTGGACCTAGCTAGAGCGGCCTAATATAAAATATGTACGTAAATCTCCCTTATCTTCTATTGTCCTATAAGTTTCTAAGTCTTAATAACATTTTTAGAAAGATATTTTTTTTATTTAACATAACGAGACAAACCTGCGCCTCTACGATACTGTCCAAATACTCTAACCACTAAGCTATACGTTCTTATCGCGCTATTTTGCGATTCTTGTACGGTTGTTACAACTTACCATTGTTGTAAACAAGATTTAAGCTACCTTTATGCCCAATACGAACAAAACCATAAAACCACTGTAATTTTGCCAAATTTGAATATCAATTAACAACCTTGATATATGCCGTACACCCACACTTATTGTAGGTACTCATTGTCCTTAGTGAATATGTTGAAATTTTTCATGCAAATTACGAGCGAACCCGTCAAGCTCTTATGGTAATGTGTTTTGATCAAATACTGTCTCCGAAATATTATTATGTACATATTTTTGTGTTTGGCATTCGTTTAAACTTGATAATGGCGTATGTATGCAATTCTAATTTTGAATTATTCGTGTATTACATATAGGCATATATATAAGTATACATATATGTAGGAATGTTAAAAAATCAAATTCAAATTTGGTGTAGAATAAAATTATTAGAGTGAGAGAGACGATTAACACGACTGTACTATAAGTGCCTGAAAAGTGATTTGTGACAAAGTATTCCGTTTTTAGGGTTCCGTACCTCAAAAGGATCACCTTATAGGATCACTTTGCTGTCCGTCTTGTCGTGTTGCCCGTTTGTCCATCTGTCAAGACCTTATCTTGAGTTGAGGTATCAAAATGGAAATTAAAATCAAATATTCTTGAAAATACTAATATATCTATTGAATATATTTTTTTAGTTTATTTAATTTAGTGTAATTTATTTTTACATATTCATACATAAATTTTAATATTGACCACGTCTATTTATTTCTAAGTTATCCTTTCTGCGAAAACGTAGGGTTTAACGTACTTTTGTGTTTATAATAATTTTTATAACCAAAAAGTTTTGATAGAAAAAGGTCCACCAAATAGGAAAAAGTTTTTTCACATAAATATTAAGTATAAATATATTATAAAAGTACACCAATAGGTTGAAGTCCCGCAGGAAAATATTCCTATATATAATTTCAGACATACGTCACTCCACTACACCACGGTCAACTAGAGTTATAATAAAACAACATTATAATAGAAGTTTATATGAACCAGTTTAAAATAAAACATCCACGTGGACCTTTTTAAATATATTTTTCTTAAAGCATAACAGAAGACCGGTGGGACGACCCCTTGCCAGATGGGCCGACGACATAAAGAGGTTGGCGGGAAGCGGATGGGTCCGAAAAGCTGAGGATCGAGTGCGGTGGCGAGAATTGGGGAAGGCCTATGTCCAACAGTGGACAAAAGATGGCTGTTGATGATGATGATAATGATGATAAAAGGGCCTTCTGGGGCACAGATATAGTGCAGTTGCCTCTTTAAAATATAATAATCATTGCGTTTTCTATCTGATTATACACAATTATTACATTTTAAAAAGGCAATGTTAAAACCAGTTAGTTGTGAATTCGAATCCCACTTGGGAGAATGAATTATTTACATTTCACCTTCGTTTCTAGTAGACAGAGTACGGCGTTGAGCACCGCCACTTGACAGGCAATGAATCGAAATCGGGCGGGAATTGGTGAACGTAGCATCTTAATAGTCGTTCCTGAGCGCGGGAAATATTCAATAATTAATTTCCTCGAGTGGGAATCGAACCCACAACCTTTCGCGTGTATAGTAGCACGCTTGTTCCTCTGCATCACGACGGAAATAACGAATGGAGAATTATAGGAAACAATATTTACTTCCTTTTGCATATGGTAACTTAGTGCATATTTTATGCGACCACAAATTATGAAGGCAGTAGCCGCTATCCCTCAGTGGACCGGAAGTGACATAGAAGTTGTATATCTAGCAGATTTCCAACTTTATGAAAAACATATTTTAGATTGAACGCATATACATAGTCATGTTAATAATTAAGAAATTGTAGTTAGCCTCACTCTGGTTAAGCCTCCGATAACCTGAACATTTATTATCTCTGCTGTCGAGGCAAAGCGTGGCGTTCAGTTCCGCCACTGAACTGCAAATTCTCTAGAATTCAGCAAAAAATGACAAAGAACAGAGTGTCTTAACACTAGGTTCCTTTTTTATACAGCGTGAAGCTAAAAAGTAATGAAAATACAAATACAGTACTATACTTTATGTTTTGTACACATTTATTATTATTTAATATATACTAATGTCTCACACACCGCTCGTATACTAAGAATATGAAATCTAAGAAACAAAAAATATCTTCGAATTCGGACATGAGACAGTCCTTTTCATAGTAAGCGAGATATTTTATGCCCCAATAGCTACTCTGATCACGTTTCCCTTACATTAATATGTATGTAATTCAGAACGTTATTGAACTTGACTTAGATGATGTGAATGATGAAATTTTGAACGAAAATATAGTAAACGCTAGTTAATAATATTATTTAAGAGATTTTATAATATATTTATAGTATTTGACATAAAAAAACAGCATTCATACTTTTTTTAGCTTTACACTGTATCCCGCACATACCAAGGCAAAGATACTCTGAGAACCTAGTGTTAAACACTCCGTTCTCAGTAAGACACTCATACATACATTTAATCCGGAAATAAGTTTATACTATACTTAATAATAGACATGAGTTAATAAATATTTCTTTTACAAAACGCGTTTTTTACGCTCAGCCTAACTCTGTCTAACTGACATAATTATATTTTATGTCCATAAACAATTTTAACTGTTCTATTATAAGGCTTTACTGTTATTATGTTAATTCAAGTTAAGCACTATTCATTATGCATACTTCAAGAAAGCTGACCATAGAAGAATGTGTTACATGCATTATATTTCCATACTGTGAAACACATTACATTGTTAAGGTTTTTAATTCTAAGCAGTATAAGAAATATTATGCAAAATTAAAGAAAAAATCGAGGTATGTTTAGTATAATAAACTAGCGGCCCGCCCGCGGCTTCGCCTGCGTGAGCTACGTTATTATTAATTTCTGTCTCCATGAGTACCTACGTCCTATAAGTGACGACCATGCAAAATTTGAGACTCCTAGCATTTGTAGTAACGAAGTTTCATACAAACTTTCAACCCCAAAAACAACCACTTTGAAATCGAATATTGCAAATTCCCGTCTTAGCGAGCACCTACGTCCTATAAATAACTCCTATGCAAAATTTGAGATTCGTAGCACATGTAGTTACTGAGATTTCGTGATGAGTGAGTGACCTTTCGATTTTATATATGTATATAGATAAGCATAATACATCGATTACCAACAAACTGACTGCGCTATGACTGGCCTTAGTTGAATTTATAAAGTTCTAAAAGTTTTAATAAAATGTATTAAACACATATTCCTTATGCAATGTATAAAAATATTTTAAATATTAGTTCAAACAGAATCACCCGTCACTTTTCCTAAATGTTTACGAATGTATTATTCTTTTGTCATAAGCATAATTCTTTATATCTCTAGCCAAATAGACAGTTACAATCATTTCGCCAGTATCATCATCTTCTCCATACCTTATGAGGTCTCCAAGCTTTTTACGTGACCTTCCTTCCGAATATCATCGATATTATGTTCACGAAGATCTACCAAAGTCTCCTCCTACCTCAAAAGATAAAATAAATAAAGATAAAATATATTTTATACATTAAACTACAGCCAATAAAATCATTCCTACAATGATTCGTACATTCGGACAGCAAAAGGGCAACATTGGTATACAATTTCGTTCGACGATTATAGTAATTCAGCTTTCGAGTGAATAAAATAAGCCTGTCGTGTCGAACAATTACACTTGGATATCAGGTCCACGTTATAGTTAGCGTAGATACGTATGTGGAAATGGATGAATATTAACTCTTCATTTTTCGATTGTAGAATAAAAATATTTGATTTTTTTCAGTGACGAGTGAAAGTATATGACTTTTTTAATGAAGTACTCGTAGCAATTTGTCGATACTTTTTATATCTTTATGCATAAAATATCGATATTATAATCAATTTGTATTTCCAAATTGAAGTAAAACGATGATAAAAATTGTATTAATGATATATGAAAAACACTAAATTGATATTTTTTTTATTTTAAAGATGTTAGGTAAAAAAGGAACTTATTTACAAAAAATTAAGCAGCATGACGCTTTTCTCCGCAAGACTTAAGCAGAGGGAACTTAATTAAAATAGTCAATTTCTTACTTTCCGCCCGTTTTTCAGGGTATTGCGTGTTCAGTGGCAGAACTCTTAGAATCACTAAGAACTTGTTGAAAATCTCTAAGTGTGGTGTCGCTACGAGTTTTTGGTAAATTCAAAAAATTGATGGGGATGGGGATGGGGATGTTTAATTGCCACTTATTTCCCAATTTCAGGGAGAATATTCGTTTCTATTTTTTTAGTAATAATTATTTACATCATCACATTCAAATAACACCTTAAGTAAAGAAAATAGAACTTATTTATAAAAGTAAAAGTATACGATTCCTCCAAATATATTTTTATCTACGTTCTTTAATATCATTTTTCAAAATGTTACCAACACTTAAAAGTGATAAAATAAGAACATAACTTCTTATTCGATACTAAATTAAAGTGAAATGGAAATAAAACTACGAGCAAAATATTATCTCCGGTAGCGAGATAGCATATATTTTACTCGAGCGATTATTTCGTCGAAATCGTTGGCTGACTGAATAAAATAATCCCATGTTTATTGTTACCATAAAATTAAATGTACTGAGATATTTTACGTTTTAAATTGAATAGTCTACACTACAGTAGAACTCAACACGCAATGCCTCCAGAATTTGGCAGAAAGTGGGGAACGGAGTATCTTAACACTAGGTTCCCTCTGCTTACTATGCTGTGCGCGGGATACAGCGTGAAGCTGATATTTTTTAAAATTGAATAGTCACTTATTTGGCGCCACAATAACGTAATAGCGATTTTTTTTAAAAACAAGTAAAATTTGTAAATTCTTTACCCTTCAATGTTTGTGTGTAATAATATTCCCTTTATATACTAGTTGCTATGCATCATAAGTATTTTTTTACTTTTTGATTCCTTCTCCATTTTTGCATTTTTTGGTTTGTAAAATTTAATTTTAGTTTGCAGTAAAATGAATATACGACTATACATAAATATTCCGTCAAGTGTAAATTTAATCCAGAACTTTCACCTCTAATACGAACCTTACTAACTACACTATGATGCCGTGATCGCCCTTTTTTGAAAGGAACAGCCACGCTAATATGTTGAGGTAATATAAAATTGCTGTAGGTACCTGTATATATCATTTTTTTAAAAACACAAAAATATCCCACAAATACAAAAATCCTCCACACCCCCTGGTCTATTTATTTTATGCATTCCACACGAACGATTTCCACTGAAAGTTAACCCAGTGTCCATTATATTGATGTCCCGATCGGAAGGATTTCACTGTCTTTTATATTAAAATTAAATTTCTTTTATTATATCACTCGATTGGTGGTCGACAAATTGCTGAATTGATTTCGAAGTCGAATCTCTCTTTGGATATTCGTTTCACACTTTTTTAAAGCTCAGCTAAGACTTGAACGTGAAAAGTTGTTGAATTAATTAACACCCGGTATTGTTTTTGTACTGTGGTTCTGAATGTACACTTACTTAATTCCGTCATGAGAATGCCTTATCAGATTAAAAAAAATTGACGATAATTTTTCTTACGAAGATTTAGATGTTAATTTATATATATCTAGCTTACTTTTTACAGTTTCCGTAATTTATGCTGTTCTTTATATAATAAAAATGTTGACTAAATAATAATAAAAAATTGAAATTAATATTCATTGTGACATTTAAAAAAAAATATAATAAAAAAGGCAACCAAAATAACAATGGTAAACCGTAACAAAGGCTTTGCAAATTAAAACATAGCCGCAATGCAAAATGAGAGTTACCACTTGCATGAGTGCTCCCAAACAGACACACAATCGATCCTCTCTACATATGCATATGCATATGCATGTAGAGTAAGTATATAATAAATAAAGTTTTAAGTTTACCTAAAAAAAAAGCTCACAAAATCCTTGTTATTCTATTACACGTAGCCCACAATAAACATCTAATTCTTTTGCGCACCTCTGCACCCGTTTCCGTCTCTATCACTCCCATACATCCAACTCTATCTACAGTTTAGTCCGAGGCTCTGAATTTCCCAGTTTTGCCCGAGAGCTCGTGGCGAGAGGACGTGGATTTCGTTATTTTAACACACGAAAGACGTTTCGGGCGTGTTTTTGCCGGGTGCCTTAATGAAAAATTGATGAATTTGCGGTCCTAACGATCCATAGGTTGGTGTAGACTGTGTTCTAATTAAACATTGTGACAGGATGTGCGCTTCATGAGAGGTAAGTACGTTGCTACGACTATTACAGGTGTACACTGGTTTGTAGGTGCGATATTTTGGGTCCTCGATTCTCCTTTCATTTTATTTGTATTTTACTGTTGATTTAGTGTATTTAGTGTTTTTGTGTAAGTTTTGTTTGTTGTTATCAATGTGCTTGAAACTTTTAAAACTATTTTATTATTTTGAATTGGAAGTACTATATATTATTTTATTTTATTTTTTTTGGAATTTTAAGAAATAGATTATTACAGAATATTATTTGTATATTTTTTATATTTCAATTTTTTTATAGATTTTTTGATTGGTTAATTTTTTTTTGGATCCTACACACAAAATCCAAATGATTAATTTTATAATGAATGAAATGTGTTATAGTATTTTGAAATTTATCATGAAAGCCAAGTTACATTTATGAGTGAGCGAGCTTTACTTCATTTTAAATGGAAGTTCCGTTTCATTATAATCTTTCATTTGAGCGTGAATCCATTAATGTCAGCATTTAAAATATTTATAGTAAACTACACCCAGGAAGGTTTAATATTTTAATATTTTATAAGAGGATTCATTTAATATATTTACTCAACGTAGAAGTAATTAAATATGAAACAACAAATGGAGCTTCTAATTGAATACTATATAAAAAGGCTTAAGTTTATGAAAATTTATGCTTACAAAGTAAAACAATTATATATTTCGTTAAACATGTTAAAAATATAACCACAAACACTGAAAATACAAACTGATGTCTACTAAAAAGTAAAGTATTTTCACAACAGTAATATTATTCTAACTATAAATAAACTTCACGAGCAAATTCTATCCATTGAGAACTTTTCGTTTCATCATACCGTTGCCCAAAATATTTCCATCTAAAACAAAAGCTGCCAAAACTATTTCATTTAATAATAAAATAACTGAGTTAACTGGAGCATAAATTTCATTACCCCTGTCGGTTCACTCGGTTTCCGTAGAATTATATGTTGCTACTCTTAGTTGAGGTGCACGTTCATATTAGACTAGCGGACGCGCGCAGCTTCGCTTGCGTATTTAGGGGTGAATTCTAAAAAACCACGAAATATGTGTTCAATGAAATATTTTTAAGAGTCTAAATTTCAAATTTTATAAAAATCGGTGGCGATTTAAAGATTTTTTCATACAAACTTTCAACCCCTTATTTGCACCCTTAGGAGGAGAATTCTAGAAAACGATGAAACACGTGTTCAATTAAATACTTTTAAAAATCTAAATTTCAAGTTTTATAAAAATCGGTGCCGATTAAAATTTTTTTCCATACAAACTTTCAACCCCTATCTCATCCCTTTAGGGTTAAAATTTTTCAAAATCCCTTCTTAGTGGATGTCCAGATTACGAAAGTAAACATCACGAAAGTAAACATCTGACCAAATTTCACGTTTCTACCATCAGCGATTAAGGCTGTGCGTGCGTCTTACCTCAGTCAGTGAGGACAAGTCCTTTTATATATATAGATTACTTACATATATTATGTATAAGTATGTATAAATTAATAATACATTACGTCATTGAGGTACAGTGCCTAAGTGTAATGCAATGATTGTAGGTTTGATTCTCACATTCATGTTACAATTGTTTTGAAAGGAATTGAAGAACTTGGTAAATGATTTTTTTTCTTTAACAAAGAATAATTAAGAAAGATTAAAAGCTAACTAAATAACTAAAAGTTCACATACAATTCAAGTATATAAAGCTCGCAAATTAAAAATATATAAACATAAAGTATATTATGTTACACAGGGATATTTTAGGTTAATGTAAGAGTTCATCTTATTGTCTAGTAAATATTTTTTACACAAGTCTCGTATAAAAATGAATAAAATCTTATGATTTTCTTATTTCAAAATTTTAATGATGGCTTCTTGGAATGATTGATTTCTTCTATCATTTACCTAAGTCCGAATTCGAGTAAAATCCACGATTTTACTCCATTTCGGGGAAATGTCTACGTTTTATAAACATTATTTCAAGCATCATTAGATATCTTATAAAATTATATCATAGAATAAATTATATATCTCTTAAGGACTATAATAATATACTTTAAACTCGTTTAAAAGATGATAGGGTTGCAAAATAAGTTAAGACTGAAACTGAAATGAATGCTGTAAAATATTGATGAGGCTTCTATATAGTTCACCTTAAGTACTTCGCATGTCTAATTGTTATTTGTCAAGTATCAATAAATTTGAATTTCAAAACTTGGAGCTTTGATACATAATTATTTTTTAAATGTTAAATAAATCAAATTAAATTAGAGAATTTATATTTTACTAGCGACCCGTTTGCGGCTTTGCCCGCTTGCTCTACACAATTATTAATTTGCTTATCTGCATATATTATAAACCAATAGAAATAAATAATATTACAAAATGCGAGATAAATATAACGACGGTAATGAAATGAACGGTAACCGGAGAATGGAGTATCTTAGCATTCCCTCTCTCTATTCTACCTACCTAAGCAGGAAATAGAGAAAAGAATATAAATAATGTTCTATGACTCTTCACTACGTACATGGAATATGTCAAAATAAATAAATATAACTATATTAAATTTAGAATAAAATGAAATTGTGGTTTTTTGGTCCAAATCGGTATTAAAACGGTTATTCATAAATTATATTATAATCATTTAATTTGGTTCAATATTTCATATAAGTGATTAACTTCTCATTATACATTAAATTGGTTTAATTTAATAAAAAATAATTATAGCTTTTATTACGAATGAATAATTTTAAGTTACTATTAATTATAATATAATATTAATTAGTATTGTATTGTTTATATCGTTAATCTTTTTAATGGCATTGTCAAACTATTATTGAAAGTGAATTCGATTCGTTATCAGACGAAATTATTTTTTATATTTGAAATATTCGTGCTAAATATTAACTATTTAGTAAAAAAGAAAAAAAAGCCATTCAAAGCGCAGTGTCTCGAATTCGGAATATCTTAACACTAAACTATCTTCAATAGAAACTCAATACAATCAACTATAATATAAAAGGAGATGTTCCCACTGACTAAGGTATAGGTAGCACGCACAGCCGTAACCGCTAATTGTAGAAACGTGAAATTTGGACAGATGTTTATTTCTATAATGTGAACACCCAGTATGAAGGGATTTTGTTATTAAAAAATTATAAAAATTGAAATTCATACTCTTAAAAATATTTCATTGAAATTCATGGTTTATTAGAATTTACTGAGAGTAAATCTACGGGTGCCAATAAGCAAGCAAAGCTGCGCGTGTCCGCTAGTATTATATTATGAGTAGAACAATAGTCCAAAGCTCCAAAACAAAAATAAATTGACACGTGCGTAGACCATCTTGTTTTATTCCGTTGGCAGTAACAAAACGAACTAATGGAACGAGACAATCCTACAATAGTGGAATAACGGAAACGGAATGCATGGATATATGAAAATATCACATTAATCTGTAAAGAACAAAAGCGTTCGGAATAGCGTTATTGTTCACAAAAATTTATGTCCTTTGAAATATTTTTTTCAATTGAGCGAAAAAATGCTTAAACGGCCCACTTTCCATTAACTTCTGCGATGTACAGTGATTTAGGGGTACCGACTTGAAATATTATGATCGTAATTTTTTGCATCGCCACTCGAGTGGAATTTTATTGTTATTTCCTTTCAAAATGTATTAAATGTGTTATATTTAAGTTATGATGTAATTTGGTTGCGATAAAAGTGTATCAAATTATAATGTACTTGAAGTGTATAATAATTTTAATGTTTTGTTTTTTTATTATGGCATTCCAAAGACAATAATCGAGTTGGAGGTTTATTTCCGTGAAAGGATATTATTATAAGCTTATTTCCTATTTTCAAATAATTTTACCAATCAAAATCAAGGTATTTTTGTCATCTGGTGTATTTTTCATATTCCTTTTGTTCAGAAAATGAAAAACAGTGCTGCTATTTTACTGATTTTGTTCCTCATTCAATATGTAATTCGCACAAAAATTTAATAACTTAAAAGAAAGCTTAAAAATTCTACCCTACATTCTATAGTTACCTGGTAGGTAGATAATGATAATGTCCTAATACCTAATAGGTAGATAGTTAGTATAAAAATCGATAGGTAGGTAACAAAACTCGTAGAAGCCAAAACAATTTCTCAATTTAGCAGTGCAGCAAATACGTTCCCATCTAGCACGTTTTAGTGTTATAACAATACGTGAGGCGGTGACCAATAAAAATGGTGTGGCTTTTTCCTTGACATGTTAATGTATTTTTTATTTTTCGTATAAATACATTCTTTTGTTATATAAAAATCGGTTATTTTAATACGTTTAATGGAATCTTTTTATAGGTGTAACTGAGTGATAACTTTCGCGCTATTATATATATATTTCATGTTTTTTCACAAGTTTCTAATACAACGTCTCACTTTCACAGACATTGCGTGTTGATTGATAAAAATCAGCTCTTTTACTTGCTACCAGAGCGAAGAAAATGAAGTTTTTTTTCAGCTTCACACTGTACTGTATCTCGTAAATAGTAGGGAAGGCAAGAGGAATCTAGTGTTATGACACTACGTTCCCCACTTACCATTGATTTTTCGAGGCATTGCGTGTTGAGTAGCGGAACTCAACACCGTGTTTTGAATTGCCACTGAAGTAAAAAGATATAAATATTAATATATAAAAAATAATTTCCCCGAATGGGAATCAAGCAACCGTCGCGTTTACAGTCACACGTTTATCCACTTCGCCAGGACGGCATCTGAAGATAATACATCTCCCCAGAAAGAAACCGAACCTATTAACGTCATATTTATCAGTCATTTGCTTTGGCAATAATAATAAATAATTTATTTTTAATATTAATATGATTAAATGAAAATTATATACCATGTATAATAAAAATATACTCATCTATCAACAAAGACGTCCATCCGTACTCTCGTCACGCGCAAAGCAAGCAATAAAGTGCTTGAGCTGAAAATTGAAAGTGACTCTCGCTGTAAAACGTACGCAAATAAAAGTACGGCAACTCCACGAGCCACGGTGCGGCTGCGAGAGATTGTCTTTGGAGTAAATTAAACTTGGATATAAATGAAGATGGCACTTGATTATTTAGTTGTTAATTGTATTTTCTTAATTATTTACGATTGTATTTAATGATATAGAATCATATGTTATCCTATCCTACTAATATTATAGTATATAGTAGTAATATTATGTGAAAGTTTGTCAGGATGTTTGTTCCACTTTTACGCAAAAACTACCGAACGAATTAAGATAAAACTTAATAGTAATTCAATCAATCAAGTAAGTTTTTTCCCTTTGCACTGGGATTGCAAAATGTGGGGAAATGACAATAATTCTCCTAGTTCCCCAGTATCTTGGTGCTTGTCCCATTTTGCCACCTCAAAAGTGAGGAAAGAAGTAACTTAATGGGAACGGAGTGTCTTAAAACTCGGTTTCCAGGTTCCATATGATTACTCTTCTATTTGTGGAAATTTCCTTTCACATTTATCATATCAGTAGGATATCAAGCATACGCAAATGACGTCTTCAAGTGTAGCCCTAAAAATCTTTTTCTATGGCTGAAGTATCTCAGAGTTAACGTAGTTAAGGCAATTCAACGTTAAAAAATGTTAAAATATATTTTACTGTAATTTTTTATTTCGTCTAACTGGTACTCAAGCTGTTCTGCATGGGAAGATTTGAGTAGTACGAAAAGCTGAATTTTTGGTTGCTGACAAAATGCGATAGCTTTAAAGATGAAATCTTTTTAAATAAAACTAGATGATTTTGATTTAAGAAGTCTGTAGGAAGATATTTTAAAATAAAATATTTTAGATAAGTTGAGTTTCTTAATAAAAAATCTGTTTAATGATGAAAAAATAGATATATACATATCTTATTATATTCTATTATTTGTTTTTAATTAGTACTAGCGGCCCGCTCGCGGCTTCGCCTGCGTGAACTACTTTATTATTAATTTCTGTCTCCATGAGTACCTACGACCTATAAGTGATGTCCATGCAAAATTTGAGTCTCCTAGCATTTGTAGTAACGAAGTTTCATACAAACTTTCAACCCCAAAAACAACCCCTTAGAAGTCGATTACAAATCGATATTCCAAATGTCGATATTACAAATTCCTGCGTCCTAAAAGTAACTCTTATGTAAAATTTGAGATTTGCACTTGTAGTTTCTGAGATTTCGTGATGAGTGAGTGACCTTTCGATTTTATATATATAGATTAAAATGTATTTTTAACACAACGAACGCTAATCGACATTAGTACATAGTCATCGTACTCTGAGGTAGTTTGATTTTAAATTAAAAAAAAAACTACTTTTATAATATACTTACTTACTTACTATACTTACTTTTATAATATAAAAAAAGAAATTTTGAATAACTTGTGTTGTCTATCGTACATTTATGTACTGAAGCGAAACTAACGTACGATGACCTAGTTCGAACTCTATTTCTGTGTATCACAAATACAGGGGAACTCTAAGAAACGATGTTTTTACTTCGCCAATAAAGTGTGTTGCAAAGGAAACGAATAACTTTAAGAAATATAGTAGGTTTTGTATCTAAATATCTTTTACAGAAGTGTCGTTTTTGTTTGTTTTTTATGTGTCATTGTACGGCGTTAAGTATCGCCATATAATGAGCATTCTCTTGAACTAAAACAGAGCGGAGAACGAAGTTTCTTAATACGAGGTTTGCTCTGTCTACCCTTATTGCTTATGGCACCGAAGAAATTACCTTTATTTTAATATAGTTTAAAATATCTTATTGCACTCTAAATCACAAAGTAGCTACGCAAAACTTGGCGCCAACAATAAATATTTATAAAATAATTGTATTAAAAAAAAAAGTAGATAATAAAAACGACGACGAAATACTCAATCAGTTAAAGCATAAAAAATAATACGTATGCGTCCAATGAATGTTTCTACCATACCTTAACCTTTCTGATATCTGAAATAACGAGAAAATAATAAGAAAATCCATCTATTCTTAAGTGAGGCAAACTTAAAATTTTCAATTTTTCGCTACCGAGGAAAATCGTGAGATTATTGTACTTTTGGAAGCTTGAAAGTTTAAAGTGCGCAACTGGGGCAGTAGAAAAATAGCGTTCCGAAGCTATTTCCATATCGAACTTTGAAAAATATGCCCTTTTGTTATAGTAGAAGAACCTGAGCGTAATTTTAACTTTGAGATTGATGGTCGCCGTGGTGGCTCAGCGACACAGTGTCTGATTGCATACGCGACGGTTGCGGGTTCGATTCCCATTGGAGATAATAATTATTTTCATTCGCTCTGGCACTAAGATTAATTTAAATTTAGAAGAATAATTTAAAATTCTTCAAAAAACGAGATTGTCTGAAGTAAATATTACAAGAAGACATTAAAAATTTTCGTTCGAAAAAAAATAAAAATGCCATAATAGTTTTAAAGATTGAAGGAAATAAATAGTAATATCTATATATATAAAAGGACTTGTCCTCACTGACTGAGGTAAGACGCACGCACAGCCGTAACCGCTGTGCGTAGAAACGTGAAATTTGGACAGATGTTTACTTTCGTAATCTGGACATCCACTAAGAAGGAATTTTAAAAATTTTTACCCTAAAGGGGTAAAATTGGGGTTGAAAGTTTGTATGGAAAAAAAATTAAATCAGCACCGATATTTATAAAATTTGAAATTTAGATTTTTAAAAGTATTTAATTGAATACGTGTTTCATAGTTTTCCAGAATTCTCCCCCTAAGAGTGCAAATAAGGGGTTGAAAGTTTGTATGGATTTTTTTTTAAATCGGCACCAATTTTTATAAAATTTGAAATTCAGACTCTTAAAAGTATTTAATTGAACACGTGTTTCATAGTTTTCCAGAATTCTCCCCCTAAGAGTGCAAATAAGGGGTTGAAAGTTTGTATGGAAATATCTTTAAATCGCTACTGATTTTTATAAAATTTGAAATTTAGACTCTTAAAAATATTTCATCGAACACATGTTTCATGGGTTATTAGAATTCACCATACACATACGCAAGCGAAGCTGCGCGCGTCCGCTAGTTAGATATAAAATTAAACAAAATATATAAAATTCCCCATCCGCTAGCACTTTTCATTGAAATCTAAATTCTGGCGAACGCTGTGCTATCGCGTATGACAAGAGACTTCGTTGAACCGCGTAATCTAAAATAGCTGTACTAAATATAATTTTGTGTCAGTGTGTCACTACTGAGGTGTCGATTCTGCAAGGTTGAGGTAAGTTTGTTGGTGAATCATCTTATAATAAACCAACCTTATCTAAGCTTTATAGAATCAGTAAAAATAATATTTAATAATCTAGACATTGAAAATTGAAATTCTCATATAGTAACCCCTCAGTAAATCCCCCGAGTGGGAATCGAACTCACAATCGTTGCGTTCTAGTTAAACGCTTGTGCCCAATGACGGCCCTAAATCAGTACTAAAACATATTATATTATTCCGATAGCTTATAACAATATGGATTTAGGTAAGAGAATATCCTAGCATATATAAACAATGTAAATATTACAATAATGTAATGCATCACTTACTTAGTCAGTAATAAATAAGTTTTATTTTATACATTGATATTGTAAATCGCAATATTTATCTCCCAATTTCATAAACCCCACCTAAAAAAATCTAGAATCAAATTACTCTTTTCTTTGTCAATTAAAAAAAAAATAACCAACCGAAACAACAAAAGCCTCCACTAACATAAAACAAACAACAATAAACCCTAACGTCAATGAAAAATAGCTTGTTATAGAAATGTTGCTAAAATCAACAGTTGTTAGTAATTTATTCATAGAAGATTCGCGGCTGAATGAAGCGCTCGACGCCAGAGCGTAGTGGCAGCGGCGACGAATTCTTTTCTTTTCTCTCTTGTATCTGAATCGGGTTCACCGTTTCATATTATATTTTTTTGTTTATTTATTCTTCGTTTCATATGTATTTATAATTGCTGGTGTAATTATTATTTACTTTTTGGAATGAATAACGTTTCAAGTTTGTTTGTGAGCATCGCGTTATTCAAATATGAAGGTAGCAAAGGAAAATTTTTGTGTTATATTTTTTAATACTTTTACTTCTATACTAATATTATAAAGTTGATGAGTTTGTTTGGTTAAACGCACTAATCTTAGGAACTACAGGTTTGAATTAAACATTATTTTAGGGATATACAGTCCATTTATCGAGGAAGGCTATATGCTTAATCTTGGCGCATCATATTATCAAGTAACGGACTTAAGACTTAGAGACTTAAGTTACCTTGGACACTTAGAATCTGTCTTAATATGTCATACACAACTCAACTTCTTCTCTGTTCTTCTCCGATCTTCATTTGACCACGCAAGCCACGGCTAAATGAATGTACTATTGATTTAGTAGTTATACAATGTGATTGGTAAGCCGGATTTTGTGGATTCCATTTCCATCATTGATGGTCATTGCCAGATGCCAGATATTTGTACGTTGAGTATATATTTGACCAGTCGTGAGGCAAGAGTACAAGCGTGCCCGTTGCGGGTTCGATTCCCACTCGAGGAAATGAATTATTTAATATTTTCATTTCCTCGCTGAGAAAATGGGAAACGGAAGTGTCTTAACTCTAGGTTCCCAGGTTTGCTCTGCCTATTCTGTTACGTGGGGATACAGCGTAAAGCTAAAAAAAAAGAGTATCGATTTGTTTTGTGTGTCAGCGTTAAATTGACATTTCGTTGTTAGCTTTGGAACCTTTTGTAATTATACTCCCTTGAATGTAAGAATAAGGCGGTAGAGTATGAGTAGAGTATTTGAGGGCTGCAATGCTTGGCATTTCATTGCCTCTTCTCTGACAATCCTAGCATTCCTAAAGGGATGAGATGTGAAATTATAAAAACTTAAACCTAAATAGTCATATTTATTACTTAATCGGACACATGCGCTCCTTAATTAAGAATAATATATATTAAAGTATTATAAGTAATTTTAATGTTAAAACCTTATAAAAGAATACTTAACATAAAAAATTATATAAATCTTCAGAACTAAAAGATAATCTATCATAATAAATTTATATAGAAAATTCGGAATAAGACCAATCAATAACTACTCAAATCAAGTTCTGGTACACGACAATGCTTTTACCAAATGATAGACGGACGTAAATGACCGGTGATTGTATCTATATTATTGTTTCCTATCGAGTAAATAAAGGTAATGTGTATATTATATAGCTATTAACTTTAATATATAAGAATTATATGAAAAAAAAATCCTTCTATAACTTAGTTGCCTTAAATAACTTAGGTGATATTTTCAATTTGTGACATGGTCTATTAAGGCATTATTTGACTAATATTTGTTTATTGTTTTGATTATATATATTTAGATATAATCAATATTTAATAGAGGCAGTCGTGACATAGGAACACAAAGGTGTGACTGTAACGCGACGGTTGTAGGTTCGATCCCCACTCGAGTGAATGAATTATTAAGTTTAGTTAAGTTACCAAAAAGTGAAGAATTATTTACCAATAAACATAACAGTTCCTCTAAATATATAAAATGTGATAAAAGTATGAATATAAATAGAATTTAAAAATGTCAATACTAAAAATACTTTTACAGAACAAGTTTAACATTTTTATCACTTACAAGGCAAGGAAGGAATCAAAATATTGTCTTTGGAGACCTTTTGTAAGGCGATCCTAAATAAAGATTCCTATCAAACACAATAGAAGCTAAATTGAAATGTAAAATAAATAGCCATCATTTTGTTACCAGTTCCGGTTCTTAATATCTGAACAGCCTATCGATTTCATCAATTACCATTTCAAAGAGACTTGGAAAGGTATAGATGAAACGACTAAATATATAGATTACTTAGATGTATCATAGATATTATAGGTAAAATTAGACTAGTAGTAATTAATTTGTGGCATGATTAATGTGTATCTAATTAACATGATGGTGGTGGGTTCAAATCTTAGTCGGGGTAGTTATGTTTGACAAAGAACTTTGAAAGCAAAGCGATTTATCAGAAGATTCTTTCTCCATCTCGCAGTATCTTAAAGCAGCTTCACGCTTTATAGCCAGTGTTTGAGATATTGACGTGTTGAGTGGAGGAACTTAATCATCTAATGCTTTATCATCTAACCAACAGTTACTAAAAAGACAATAAAAATAATTCATTCCTCTGAGTGGCGTCGAAACCACATACGTTGACCTTAAAAACTTTTTTTTCTAGCAAAGCAAGAATATGAAAAAAAAATCTTTCCCCAGAGAGCGAATAGAACTATAATCGCCGTCCTTATAGTTAGGCATCATCATCATCCCACTCCGCCATAGCTGCCTCAATCTTAAATTATAATAATTATTAGAATATTAGTTAGCAACTATTCCGCTACCTAATTTCATTAAAACCACGGACCTGGGGAAATACGTGAAGTCATTGCTCACTATGAAACTTTGCTATTCCATTCATAAATATAAGATATTAAGCTACAACTTCCTAACTCCCACTAAGTCTCATAGTTGAAGTATTATGTACCAAGTTAAAATAACTTTAGCCTTCTAATAATATTTCATAATATTAAAGCTGAAATTGACGTTCTGGTAATGTGAATGGGAAGTGTTTAACTTGCTGATGGTTTTGGGTTCTATTACCGAACCAGATAGAGCAAAATATTTAAAAACAAAACAATTTACATACGGATTTTTTTAGAACTAATTGTATTGAACTGTTATAGCGTGAAAGCTATAAATTCGATAAAACATTTTTGTAAGAGACAGTTATCCGTTGCCGTCCTTGCCTTGTGATTCTACTCGTTTTATATATAATTTTTAGTACAAAAAAATTAGTCTGTATTAAGGAACCAATATTTAGTTTTATTTAAATGTAAATAATAAACATACCATAGAATATGCGTTTAAAAATATCAATATATATATCCTAGAACAGTAAAAAATGTTAAATCGACTGTAAAACAATGGCGAAACCGAACTATAGAGGCATAGACGATGCTCTGTGGAGGAAGCGAACAAAACTTTTTTACAGGGGATTGGGGATTTATACCCTGTAGGATCGGTTTATGAATTTACTTCAAAGACGAAAATTATATTCTGAGCAGCGAAAATATCATAGTAGAATTAAAAATATTACTTTTCGTGAACTAATGTATGTATGTACATATATATAGCGATCATTCGGTCTACAAATTATGTATTTGTAAGTACATAAGTTATCTTCTGAAATTTCCCAGAAGATGCTATTAACATTTTTGTGAATAGATATTAAAATAATTTAATTTTTTTTTATCATAAATGCAATTACGTCAGTATTACATCAACTGAACGATGAAGATAACTATATACTGAACGATTAATCAGTCAATGATGACTGATTAATCGTTCAGTATATAGTTATCTAAAGTTAATATTCTCATGAATATTTAATTTATATATTTTTAATACAAAAAAGTATTATAACGGAATAAAAAGAAAAGCACTAAAGTATACACTAGTCACATGAATAAAGCTATGTAAATACCAAAGTCCATATAATATTAAAATCTTACAATATATAAAATTCAGTGCAAAAACTGTAACTCCCCTAAAAAGACTAACCAACAAGCTTTATATAGATTATGATAAACATATCAAACTAAACGAGCTCAATATTAGCGTTAGCCTTTTAATATTTCATCAATTTCCACTTAATTATTCGCCAGCCAAATTATACAGCCAAATTCAAATGTAGGTCAGGCGAATGCATACGAAATGAAGCGTCACAGCAATGATAATTAGTTTCATAATACTTTGCTGGCGGTAAAAGATAAATGCGACGCGAGTACAGTGAAAACCTTTTAAAATATTTGTTATTCTTAATGTCAACCGGGCTTTAATCACCTTGGGAAGATAATAATGCAAACAAATTGTGGCTTTTGGTGTGCTCGGCTTGTTGGGGTACACTTTTATCTGTTTTTTCGCACTGTAGTTTATTTTTTTATGTTGAAATTTTCATTGAAAATTTATGTTTTCATGGTACAATTCAATTTATTATGATATAGGTGCATAAGTTACGAGTGGCTCACAACTCCAACGTATGGCGTGGACAAAACGTGTAAAATTTTGTTTTTTCCGTTCTCATAGGATTTTCGAGAATATTTATTCTCTCTGCCTATTCCACTTTAAGCGGGACAAAACTTGAAGTTATCTCAGTATCAGTTAATAACGGTAAATTTGTATGTCATTTATCTATTCTGTTTCTCTGTCAACTCTCTCTTTCATTTATATTTTTGTGGGCAGAGGGAACCTGAAGCTATGACATTCCATTGCACACTTATTGACAAAATTTCGAGATATTCTGTGTTGAGTCTAGAACTATTTTTCTATATTTGTTATTTGAAAATAAAGATATATTTATAAGTACCAAAGAATAACGATGAATTCCTCGACTTTTTACTTTTTGACAATAAATTGACGTTAAGTGACGGGTGACTGAAACCACTAGCGAAATCTTTGTGTTGTGTTTCATAAAAACATTTTCGTGTGCAAATTTTGTTCAAGCGCAATGAAAAATTCTATTATAGAACTGCTTGCTCATTTATATTTGCTCTTCCGTAGAAATGAGAAAAAACCTTAGATAAGTTGTCTCAGTGGGTTAATATAAGCTTAATTTATTTTTTTATATATCTAATTTTAATTAAAAAAAAATAACGGCCATACTAGAATTATGTTAATATTTTCTTAAGATAACAACGAGTAATAACAAGGGACAATATTAAAAAAATAAATTTCATTAGTAGTTTTATATAGGGAATATAAACATAATATATGTAACTCGCTCTTAACTAGAATCTGTTAAGAGAGAATTACTTCTTTGAACCTCTATATCAGCTATAATTTATAGTAGGGTAAGCATTGTACCACCAAGAGTGAGTATCCCTTAGGTCCAGGAAATTTTATTATAGCCCATATATTATTTAACTTCTGTCAACTTTTACGATGCACGTAAAAACAATATTTACAGTGATTATGTCGGTACCTAATATGTGTAAGAGAGCCTCAGAGGTACCTCATGAGAATTTTCTGTAATTATTTGTTTATATATTCGGGTGAAAGCGTAGGTGATGTGACAACTTATGTCAAATTCTCCTGATCTATACATATAGAAGACGATAGTTTCTGCCAAGTAAAGTTGGCACGCGTTGACGTCGCACATCTAGCAGGACTCTCTGTTCTTTTACTTTCTGCCTCAAGTCTCAACAGAGCGGAAGAAATGAAAAAAAAAAAAAATTACTTCTAGGGGAATCGAACTTACACTGCCCGATGGCCTCTTCATAATTCTTAAGTATGGTTGGTTTAAAAGCCTATATATATTTACAAAAACTATGATTTTAAATTTAAAAACGCAAGTTGATATATTTTAGTTCCACATTTTTCAAAAAGGTATCGAAAGAGAAAACGTACACAACCATATTGACCCGCGTCAGCTGACATTTTTCCCAATGGGCATTGTGTACGTGTTCCGAATGATATTGTTCCTCATAATAAAAACAATCGAATGATATTTGAAGGTGAGATACTAAGTGACAGCTATATCATTAAAGGATGATAAATTATTTTTTTTTTATTTCAACTTTTTATGTTATTGATTTGGGATATTTTCATTCTATATTTTGCTTTCTTTTCAAATAAATAGCTAAGCTAGTCGTTGAAAAGACAGAAAGAAAACAGAAGTATTTTGGTGGTTTATTATTTACAGTTTACAAACTTTATTTTTAAAACTAATTTTAAATACAACGAGTAACTTGATGTTCTTATTTAAATTTATTATTAACTTGAAATATGTTTTAAGCTATTTACTCGAAATAAGCGTTGTTCTACATACTTATAAGCTTAAAGAAGTTTGTTAAACTTAAACACGTGTAGCAGAAATGTTGAACAAATTGCTTAACAGAATATTTTGCCTTAATATCACCTTTCAATATTCTATATACAATTATGTATATGACTTATACGAAACATAATGTTTAGTCACTCCGTTCC
Organism: Heliconius melpomene rosina; assembly: GCF_056956725.1. Lineage (NCBI taxonomy): Eukaryota > Metazoa > Arthropoda > Insecta > Lepidoptera > Nymphalidae > Heliconius > Heliconius melpomene. The sequence goes on along the minus strand of NC_140406.1, from coordinate 8,725,396 downwards.
CATTGTGACACTTCCTTTCGTTACTTTCCGTCAAATTAATAAATAATTTGTCATAACATCTTTACCATTATTAACTTGAGAATATTTTTTCATACTTTTTTATCTGCGGTCAACTCAAAAAGTTAAGGATAATATTCAAATAAACAAAAATTCGTCCATCATCCTTTCAAAGACAGACGTAGGGAACGACGGATAATTTATGATCTACGGCCCCTTAGGGGTCGTTTATACTCAAACAGAAGGGCTACCTACTTAATAATTACCTGAGAAAATGTCTTGATAATTTCGCTATTACAATTGTTGACTTTAATATTGCCTTTTGGAGTCTAATAATATGCAAGCCAGGATTAGAGGCTTACAAGCATTTGTTGAATAATTAAGAGGAGGAGAAGAAATTTCAGTGATCATTCGCGGAGAACGTAATTTCTTAACACTAGGGATAGCTAACTAACTTCCTCCTAAATGCGAATTACAGCATGTAATTATAAAAAAGAAAATGAGCATCAAAAGTATTTATAAAATACGAATTTTCTATTTCTTCTTTTTTCTCTACTTAATGACTTTCGATGTAAATCAACATTTGTTTCAGCTTCACGTTGTATCCCGTATATATGGTAGGCAGAGGGAACCTAGTGTTGAGACACTCTGAGTTCATTCATGTTCACACACTTCACTGAGTGGCGAAACGCAACGTCGAGCTTAGCCTATTAAATTTTATTACACTATATATATATTAAATTATCAAACCAAATGAAAACGCCAATAATAATTAGTTTGTCAAGAAGTCCCACTGAAACGTAAGATGTAATTTACGTTTGACAGAGGACACTCCGCAGATGCGGATGAGTTTCAGCTGACAATGTTGATTCGAACGGTTTGCACCTCAAAGGGACCGAAATAGATTAGAACGTTGACCCTACTACTGTGATATTTGACTAACGAACTCATTCACTGGTCTCGATTAGATCTATTTTTAATAGTGGGGGAATGTTTAGTTTCATTTTTATGTGGAAAAAATACGTTTATAATATTAGAAATTATATATAATTTAAGATTCCTTTCATAACTGTAAAAATGTTGAATTAGGCATTTTAAATGTAACTATTTTATATATTATGTTAGAAATTCCATAAATATATAATGAATTGCTTAAAGTTACAAATATTATACTTCCTAGCTCTTTCGTTTCATTATAAAATAAAAACAATAAATAAAATTATAAAAGAAATAATTAGAAACCTTTTTTGTACATAATTCATTATTTCTAAGGGGAATCGAACTCACAAACATATCGTTTACAGAAGCTGCTACTGCTCTTTATCATTACATTAGAGTTATTTTTCTCCGTCAAAATAATTATATGTGGGTGTATAAAAATGTCTTCTTGAAACGAATACAAATGTGTTCCTTATCTCAATTATATATAATTATATATAAGCAACTCAAAAAGATTTAACTAATTAGTCCAAGCAATTAAAAAAACCTATCTCTTGTTACAGATTAAAAATATCAGTATGAAAGCCGGATAGTGAAGTGCAAAGCTCATATCGATAAAATGGCGAGGTTTATACTAATGTTGCTGCCGCTAGCCGCGGCGGCGCTTTCTTCTGACACCGACACCTGCAATCCGGACAAAATGACCGTATACAGAATGGTTTTGCATACCTATTGGACTCGGGAGAAATTTCCTAAGCATTACCCGGATTGGAGGCCGCCGGCGCAGTGGTCGAGGATATATGGTAAGCTTATTTTTATAATGTCATCATAAGTAAGCTCGACGATTGTAGGTTCGGTTCCTATTAGGAGGAATTATTATTTTATTATTGTCTCACTGGTCGTAATAAAAAGCTTGCCATGGGTTCTGCTAAATATTTAATACGTAATGTCTCGAAAATTGGGCGGTGCGTGGAAAAAAGTCTGTTAACATGAGGTTCCCTTTCTCTGTATTATTTTTTATATCTGAAGGTTGTAGATTAATAATGTATTCAGTAGTACTTTTTATCATCATGTATGTCTTTTCGTGAATTAGGCAAAGATTACCTACAAAATTAAAAAAATAAATCAGTCACTATTTTCCCCCAAAATAAAGATATTGAACGCTAAGTAAACCCATAACATATTGTTTAGTACTATTAAAGGGCTCAAGCGTGTGATAGAAAACGACAAAATATTTGATATCTTCATTTCCTCCCTCTGGCACGAGGCAAAGCGCGGCGTTGAGTTCCACCGCTCACCATGCATGCATGAATTCGTCAGAAAGTAGGAGAGTGCCCTAATGGAATGTCTTAACTAGGTTCCCAGGTTCTCTCTGCTAAATGCGGGCTACAGGGTAAAAATAAAAAAAATGTTTCATAAAAAAAAAACGTATTTCTCTAAAGTAAAAATAGTGTAAAGTATTAAATGGTATAAAATTAATAACAGCACTCAGTCACGGTGTGAAAACAAACTGCTTAAAATACTCTTGTACTTCATATTTAATTTTCATTACTACGTTTTATACGCTTTGAAGAGAAGTTACAAATATTAAATTGATCATATTTATGAATCAGTTTCATTTTCGATTTTCATTTATATATTTTTTTTTTGAGTACTGGTTGTTGTTTCGATCCCCACTCGATGAAATGAAATATTTATTTAAATTTATATTTCCATTTCTTCGCTCTGGTGTCGAGGCAAAGCGTGGCGTTGAGTTCTGCCACTCAACACGCAATGCCTCCAGAATTCGACAGGAAGTGGGAAACGGAGTTTTTTAACATTAGGTTCTTTCTGCCTACCCTGCTCTGTGCGGGATGCAGCCAGACGAAGAGCCTAATGTAACATACATTTTTTCTTTAATTTTATGTATATTTTTTTATTTGTGAAGGAAAATAGCTTTAGTAAGCTCAAAATACAGTAATGGCCATCGTTGCGCAGTGGGAGCGCTTCAGACTGTAAAAGCATCAGTAAAGGCAATAAATGGTCGTTTCTTATTCCACTCGGAGAAATGTTTTTGTTCAAATTAATTTATTTTCCTTGCAAGACAAGGAGTCACGTTGAGTTTAGCTAATCTATGTAACATCAACAAGAGTTTTACTAATATGTAAGTGTAAAATACTTACATATCAGTAAAACTCACATATTAATATTAAATACTAATAGTAACTACATATAATATTATAAAAAGTAAAAATATGTTATAAGATACTTATCGTAGAAAACACGTAGCTCTTAATTAAAGTTGATACTACACATTACGAAGAGCGCTGGCGTGTTGCCAGTATGAGAATAGACTCATCGATATAGACAGGAAACTAAATTCCGCCACAACACTATTGTATTTCAGGAAGTATGATTTGGATCTATGAAATTGTATTAAGTTAAAGTAAATTAAAATTTTAATATAAGTGCATAATTCAAGGAGTAAAATTATTTCTTGCATGAAGCCTATTATTAAGAGTTTTGCTCTTCACTACAGTGAACGCCTATATTCGATACGTAGCGTTTTCAGTTGACAAAATAATGAACAATTGCTATTTAATTATTCTTGATTTTCCTTTCATTTGCAGTGATTGAACCTACAACCATCGCGTTCATAGTCAAATTTATTTTCATATACGTATTAGGATTATCTACAAAACTTGGAACTTATTCAGATCTATTTTTTTTTGGTCGATAAAAAAATAATTTTGCTTTTAAGCTTATATTTCTGATGGTACAAAAATTAATTAATTACTAGAATTTTTTACTTATAGAATTAATATTGAAACTTTTTTTATATCTTTGAGTACAACAGCAACCAAATTGATTGCTCGAGATCAGCCTTCGCAAACCTTGTTTGTTTCTAATCTCCAAACTCTCTAATAAAATTAGTATCAAAGATGAATAAGCGAAAATATTTCTCGTCGTAAAATGGGATAAAAGCTTTGAAGTTCGGAAATCTCTTTAATTACCGACAGGAATTTACTCAAAGACCTCTCCAAAAAGCAATCTTATTATTTTATTAAAATTGTACGTTTCAAAACATGAATATGGGATTTTTATATGGAATTGTAATATAGAAAAAACTAGAAACAATTGATAGTAAGACAAAATATTGTTGACGACTAACATAGAAATATGAAAATCTTCACTTTCTTTCCAGAATCTAAAGATTTGTTGCCAAATTTCTATCTAAAGTAGAAAAGCACTTAAATAACCTTCAAATATAAGATACATATAACATTACAAATAAAATGGTTATTTCTTATTGTATAACACAAAAACCAATGATTGATTACCAGCTTAACGTATTTTAGATACAAACAAGAGATTGTTCTAATATAAACAGCTGATATAAATAAAACTCAAAGATTATTCTGTCAAAACAACGTACTTTGAACGGTTCCATTTCGGTACATTTTATAAATACTTTTTGTTTGTATTGGCAAGAGGTATCGATGACACTTTCGCCGTGAATCGCTTTTGTGAGAACAAATTAAAGACTTAAATTGTTAGTGCCGACTAATTGATGCTGACAGTTGTTTTAAATTAGAACTGTTTTAAATTGGACTCGTTTTTTATATACTTTTATACTAATTTATATTTTATCTTATTAATTTTAATATTTCCTAGTTATTTAAACGATTTCTTAACATATCTAATATTAGGAATAAAATTATTGAGTAATTAGTTATATTATTCTGCAAATAAAAAACCACACCCAACCTTTTTCCTATTTGCCCTCTTTTCACTATTAAGGTGATTTGTGCTGAACTCAAAACGTCATAATTAAGGAACTGAAGTGGACTTACCCTAATGATTAAAATTCACTTTACTTATTATAGACTTTTAAAGTCAATAATTAATTATTTTGCAATTATTTTTAGTTACACTTATATGTAAACTAAACGATGAGGCTTTCGTAATGCAGCGACAAAAGGCGCGGCGTTGAGTTCCGTGAATCAATAAAAAATTAAAAACTGCGTTCAGTTTTTGCGGGGTCAATTAAACTATTTTTGATAATTTGTGTAAGGAATGGAAAGTTCAAGCAAAATGATTCCTCTGCCTACCCTGCTATGTGGGATGAAAGATGAGCTATTTTTTTATAAATATTCTATTTCAATCAACATTTCTCTCGAACGCCACTACGTCGGATAAAATTAGTAAATTATTTTACTACGAGTTAGTCATATTGTGGTATATAGATTATTCATATTAAAACTTGGCACAGATCCTCAACCTGACTAGTCGAGTGTCGTACTACATTTGTAAAATGTACACATGGCAACTAAATATAATTAATAAACGTGTTATTAAAAATATTTCTGGGTAAAATCCAAAAATATTTTAAATAACACCTTTGTATAATATTTTAACATTGTATTAAGAGTTACGACAAAAGTGAAAGAAGCTTTGGATATGGGTTCTATTCCCATTTCGATGACAAGATACTATTAAATAAACCGTTTTAATTTTCTTATTGAAGTGAAACACAGTAATAAATTATGAAAGTTGTACGTAAAAAAATATTTCAAATTAAATTATCTTGCTTTATATAAGCTAAAACTATGTTCTAAGTGCTAAGAAATATTAATAGAACTTTGTCTTAACCAGTATGTTAAAATAAACTATTATTATATACCTAATAAGATTTTTTCAATTGAGTGGAAAGTGAAGAACGAAGAGTCTTACCACAATTCCTTTTTTTATCCTATAATATCCCGCATATTATAGGACAGGCAGAGGAAGAGAATACAACGTGACTTAAAAAAACAAATATTGTAACAAGTATAACTAGAGTTAAACAAAGATAGACAGTTTGCTCGTATCGTGTTAACGATCGCAATTAGGTGCAGGCGTACCTTAGAGTAATGGCGTTATTTGCTTCACTCCCCTTCCTTCAATATCTGTTTTCTAAGAAAAATACTACAATCTAACAAGACCGTTAATCCCCTCTATCTTATTGGCATCGCAATAAGTTTTAATAAGACACTTCTGTTGCTCTCTACATGTTATTTGATGTTTATCAAAGTAATGTTTTCTTATATGGTTGGACAGGATAAGTTTTAGGTATATTGCAGCTTTTTAGTAATAAAAATAGAGAAAATCTACATTATATCTTAACAGGTAGCAATTTGGCTAATTTTCATGGTTCATTCCCTTTTACCTCTCTATCGTTTCGATCCATTTTTTTTCTGTTCAAGCTTAGGGCAACATCCATGCACGGTAGGCAGAGAAAATGTGAGAGTTAAGACAATCAGTATAGTTTTTCGTTTTCTTATTATTCTCACGAATACGATTGAAACCAAAACTATCGCGTATTATCGCATACACTCTCCCACTATGCCGCAATAGCCTTAACCTTTCATATTAATTAATTAATTAATCAAATTTTTTTCTTTCAAATCGTCCTCTTAAATAAATAATATACAAGGAGCTGTCCCTGTAACGTTGTTTACATAACGTGAGGTGACTCACCCAAAGCGATACGGGACTGTTGAACTCCAGCTCTGCCAATTGGCCGCGATACAATCTGTACGAGAATAAGTGCAGATAAATTGTTTTACATCATTCATGTTTCAGCTGCTGGTTTGTTTTAATAAAAAATATATTTTCTTCTTCTTCAGCTTCACGCTGTATCCTCTATATAGCAGGGTAGGCAGAGGAAACGAGGAAGGAACGAGCACACGACCCTATTATTTACAGTCAGACGCTGTCCTATTGTACCGCAATGGATTCACTTTTTAATATAATAATGGCGGTATACTATAACGTGTACTTATTACATACATGCACATAGAAATCTCACATATCTATTTTAAATATTCAGAAGTAGGTTATATATTTTTAGTTTGAAAAAATATATTATTTATATAAAATACCAAAAAGATTATTCTAATATAATATACTTTATGTATTCAAATAACGTAAACGATGTTCAAATGATGGATAAAAATAAATCTGAATAATTTCATTTTATTTTCATATTAAAAGGTCAACTTCTGACTAAATTGCAAATTGGATTATTAAGATTTACTTGTCAAATTAGATGTCTATTAGCTTACGACTAGTACCCGAGATTAGAATTGATTATTTTGAGTATTTATTTTCATGATATTTTCTTAGCTCCACACCTTAGAGGGGAGGAGAGGGAGAACCTAGAGTCTTTATATTATCTTATATACGTATTTCCAATATCACCAACTTCTTGATACATGTTCTCATGAGGATGTGAACTTCCTCCATTATAATTGATAATGTGTTCGAAGGTCAACCCCTGTCTATCTTACTTCTTGGTAAGAGAGGCAGGGGAAGAGGCTCTTCATGATATTTTTTTGTGTTAATTTATGAAGATACAATTATAGCAAGTGTGTCAATCCAGTTTATTAGATTTTATTACATTGTTACCAAGTTACATAGTTACAAGTCTAGTCTATTCGTGTCGTCTTTATGAAACCTAAAACAGCTCAAACTTTAAATAGCAAGTAATAATTTGCCTACAATTTTCGATATTCCCTTTGTACGTCAAATAATTCTAATGATCTTGAAGTTATTTAAGAGCTTCTTTAGATCCTAGATGTTATATCAAAGAGAATGTTAAGCAATAGCTCAATTAATAATTTACATTATAATTTTATTGTTGATCATAATTTTATACAAAATATTATTAAAACTTAACTTAGAAATTACTTTTTTAAAAAATACTTTATTTTTAATTGTCAACAGTGCATAGTGGCAAATGTTGTTTTGATCAAAAACGAAGATTTTTATATTTACTAATTGAATAAATTTCTACATCTGCCCTCTCTAGCGACTACGCGCGGCTTCGCCCGCTTTAACTTGTTGTTATAATATAACAAAATTACACATAACATCTTTACATAAATGATGGCCTATGTATTATTCTGATGCGTGAGTTTTATTAGTGTGAAAGTTTCATTTAAATCTATTCAGTAGATTTAGCGAGAAAGTGGAACAAACAGCCATCCGCACAAACACATTTATAATATTATAGTAAGAATATAATGTATAAGCATAATAACGGCATAAAAACTCTTCCGTTACTGAGTGACTGACAAACAACGCAAGGACGAAACTACAGGACTTATAAAGTTGAAATCTGGTACACAGCTAGATTATGGACATAGTCTACTTTGAACATCACTATCCATTCCTAGTCGCCTGATTATAGAAATAATACAGTACCTCAATCGTGCATCGAACCCGCAACATCCGCAATCACACGTTGTTTCACCACGTTGTTACTATATGTTATACATTTATATTCGCAATTGTTTTAATGTCATTGGCACGACTTTCCTTGTGAATCAGTCTCCTTGAAACGTTATCAAAGTGCGCGGAAATGGGCCAGCCTTGCTCATTATTAAAATAAAGCTAATGGATACAATTTGTGGTTCTTTTATTGTTCACATTATTTATTCATTTATTTTTAGTTTCACGTCATGTCCCGCCTATAGTATTGTGGGCAGAGGGAACCTAGTGTTAAGACACTCTGTTTCCTCTATCCTGTCCAATTACCTCTACTAGAGCAAGGAAATAACAATAATTTGATTATAATAATTCCCAGAGTGGAATCAAACGTGGGTGTCGAGGCAAAGCAGGAGTTAAGTTGCCACTCATCACGCGATACCATCAGAATTCGGCGACAAAAACAAAACGGAGTGTTTCAACACTAGGTTCGATCTACATACCCTGGTGTGTGCGGAATACAGCAACACTAAAAAAATGTTATACTTTAATTTTTTTTAGGTATTTCTTTTGTTAGAGAGAAATTATGTTAAAACTAAAAGACGTGTCATACCACAAACAATACAAGTTTATGAAAGTGGTTATTTATATAATGAAATAAGAAAATTATACGAAAATCCCTACAGAAAATTCATAGTAAATGAAACTAGATAGTACTGTAATCAGATTCAGTCTTTCAAATAAGCAAAGCTGAATTAACTTTCCCTTAGCAAGCTCTCCAAGCAAATTGTGAAATATTTTTTTCTAGGATTTGTTTACAAAGCAATTTGCTACCCTTTTATCGCCTTTTTGTTCATTTAAGATTTTATATAACTTCATTAAAAGAACACCCGCGGAAAATTCATTTTCTTTTGCCATTAATCAGCGGTACTTGCTGATGAATATTTATTTTTTAACTTGTTTACAGTGTAATATTTTAATTAACACTTTGTTTTTGTGGCTTACTTCGGGTGTACTAGTATCTGACTGTAGTTCCGATGGATGTGGATTCGATTACCACGTATATTATTAATTAAAAATATTTCAATTTTATATTGAGGCCTTGGAGAAGCTTCACTGCGTTGTTTATTAACACGACGTTTATTGGTTCAATTTTCATCCCTTTAGTAACCAGACTCTCTTTACTGAAAAAAAAACATTTAAAAAAGTCTACATTTTAACCCAGAACTTTCTTTACAGGTGTATCACACAGTCGCTCCTACGTGTTGTTCCGGTTGGGTCGTCGAGTATCAGCGCCAGTTAGACAATTCACAGAATCTGGTAGATCAGACGCTTTGGGCTCCAGTCCTGGCACAATGGATGTGTTTGGAGCACCAGCTATTGGACAAGGTGCCGGGCGGACGGAGGCTGAATTCTTCGTTGACGGAAATCATTCTAGGGTAAGTAAAAAAAATTGTGCATGTACACGTATTACAAACCATTTAAGTAATTATATTAGATTATTATTTTCATTAACAATTATTTTAGAAAAAAACGATAACTTAAAAGTATTTTAAAGTATTATTTTCAAATTAAAAATCTTATTTTATCGCTTTTAAAGGCTTGTCGTCAATTGATCGTAAGATAAATTTTGATATTAAATAAAAAATAGAGAAAATATATTTTTTATATACATTCATAATAAAATGTCGTTAATTTTTTCCATAATATTATGTTATATTACAGTATACTCGTATGTACAATATAATAGATAGATACTGGATATTCAAAGACTAACCACATTTTCAAATAAACGGTCAAATAATTAATATTCTGAAATGTAGTTCAGCTTTGTTTAGCTCTGACAACGATAGGTATGTTTAGTGTTTAAAGGATCAGAGAGGATTGCGGGGATTGATCTTTGTTGATGGAAACGCGAATATGCTATAGCTATGTATTATTATCCTAGCAAGCTATAAAATGTTTATTATTTTATATATTTGTTTAATAAATATATATATATATATATTTGTATATTAATAAGAATATAAGGAGGGGTAGTAAAAAATAATAAAAAATATATTTATAAATCTATTTCGTTACTGAGTGACTCACAGGCAAATTTACTGGACTTAGAAAGTTGGACTTTAGAGTAGCTGACTTCTGAGAAAGGTTTTTCAATTTCTGCCAGACGCTGGAAATATATTTTCCATTTTACGTCGTACAACCGTACACAAAGCCGTGGGGGGAAACTTGAATATGTCAAATATGAACTATATTTAAAAATAAGGTGCGTTAATTACTCATTAAAAAGAAACATTCAGTATTACAATAATAATTGGCAAAACTTCATATTTAACATTAAAACTCATATACATTTTAGTTTCGAGTAAAATAGTGATGTAACCACGCCCACAGATAAATAATGTTGTACAAACCGCGTACAACGATAGCATGTTCCACGAAACGATTGCAATAAACACAATGACAGTTTACAATAATTTTACAATCCAGCTCGTGAAATATAAAAGGACCTTTTCATTTTATTACTTTCAATCGTGGGCGATGATTTTTAGAGCTAATGGTATGTAAGTCAGAGTCGCATTTTTTTTATTAGCCCAGGAAAATGACCATACCTTTTTTTAAAATGTTATTTCACAATAATGCTAGAAAATTATTTGTTGTAATAATAGGTATAAATAAGCTGGAACAAGTGTTTAAGCAGACGTGCACGAGCGGGGTTTGAAAGCTGCCACGTGATATTTTTTATACATTCTTTAATAATGATATCTATTGTAATTTAAATAATTCCTTTAATTAAAGATTGATTTTAGCTCGTAACCATCGAGTTTAGTAAGACACATCTAAGCTGCCCCTCGATTTCAATAAGGCAAGCAAACAAAAATGAAACCTATTTAAATATATTGCGTTCTGTTTGGCTAAAATGGCACTTCATAGATCCGAAGTGTGGAAACCAACACCTAAACCATCAATCCAGAAGCCTCCCCTTTGTAAAATTTGAACCTACGACCCTTATATCCTGCCTGACTGTCCACTTTCAACAGCGCTACAAGCACCCGTATCGTATTTCAACACTAATTAATGCCCGGGAGAGCAAACAACAATTACGATACGTCAGGAACAAATAAAAACAGTAGACGATTCAAATCGAGTAATAAAAGGGGAATTTATCGTACTACCATCGCGGCCATTTTATTGCCAGTTGAGACTAATTTCGGTTGTTTACCGCTTTACAGAAGTTTTTATGTTGCTTCATTTATCAGCTGACGTGTTGAGGTCAAGAGGTCAGAGGTCGGCGTGGAGGTTTATTATTATTTTTTTTTTTACCACCCTTTATAAAGCCTGTGTTTAGACAAGTGGCCACTCTATTTAGTTACTTCCATTCTGCCAGGATATATTTGGTGATTTATAGCTTACATAAGATAACAAAGATTAATTCAGTAACATAATGTTACATACACAATAACGAGTAAGCTCTGAAAATATATTTAATATATGTTTTAGCTTAAATTAATGGCAAATAAAAAGGATAATTATGTAATTGCCTGTATTCCGCACATAGCAGAGTAATCACAGGAAATTGGGGAACCTACTGTTAAGACGGATTGTCTTATAGTTCCCATTGAGACACTATCGTTTCGTTCCCCACTTTCTGCTGAAAACTCGAGGCAGAAATGAAATCTCACGTTGTCTCGTCAACAAAGCGAGAAAATGGAAATATTAAATATGTCACCCAAGAATAGAACCCATAATCGTCGCGATGTACGACTAGCGACTGTACGCTTATGCCTGTGCTGTGCTATTTATATTGTATTGAGGCTATACTGGCGGCCTGAATACATAAGAATATTAAAAAATAAGCATAAATATATACTAAATTATACGTAGGTAATAAGTAGATTACATTTCACTCGAGGGCATGAATTATTTTTATTTCCTTTTTCTGTAGAAAAAAATAAACGCGGCGTTATGTTCCGTCATAAAAAAGAATAATATTAAAAAAACACGTTTTCGATTTGAATGACCTACTATTTCTTCATCATACAATTTATGATACATTTGATTAAATCCTATTGTCGTTTACTCGATTTTGCGTCTATAGCGGTATTAGTTTCGTGGTTTAATTAGAAAAGTTTACTAGCTATTAGACTCGACTCGAACCGTACCAGGATTATAAATTCTGCAATATTCTAGTCTTTTCGATTTAAGTTTATCTTGTAGCTGCAACATGAAATGTGACATACATTAAATTAAGTTATATTTTTTCATTTTCACTCTCTATCCCGCATAAAGCAGGGAAGACATCAAGGTGTTTTCCACTTTCGCTCAATTTTAGACATTGCGTGTTGAGTGGCAGAACTCGACGCCAGACTTTGTGTAGTTTGCAAAGAGAGGAAAATATAATAATTAACTATTCCGAATTAGAATCGAACCAATAACCATCGGTTTTTGTAGTCAGACGGTATGCCACGACGGCCAATCTTACATAATAATGTCTCAACATCGGGTTTTATCTTACTGGATTTGAAATAAAGTAATTCAAATATGAACATTTTATCAAATGAAAATCGAATTTACGACCTTAGAGACCATAGACCGTTTGTACTCATTGTTAGAGACCTCTTAACTGAGTAAGACAACGTCGTTGATTTAATATATTTAATGTAATTTGTGATCTCCCAGGTATCTGTGATGGCACGAATGATTCCGTCTCCAGACTGGTTCATCGGAGTGGACAGCTTTGATCTCTGCGTCGACGGCAACTGGCTTGATAGCATTACTATAGAGGTATTATAGATCCTTTGATATTGAATACAATATAGTCTGATAATATTGAATTTATATTCATGTAGGCATTAGTGTCAATACTCTCCATCTTGCATTTTCCATCCAATTTTCATTTTTTTTATGATATTGCGTGATAAATAATTAATTGCACTGATTGGAAATATAATCATGCAAATACTTTTTGCATTTAGAATATTTCGTAAGTATGAAAAGTATGGATACCAAAAAGATAATAATATCTAAATTCAATTTATATTGAAATAAATAAGAATAAAGATAGTCAAACTATTTAATAAAAAAGTAGTTCCACACAGTGGTATAAAACGATTTTGTTATAGAATCAAATTTGAAACGAAAATAAATTGATGAGTCAACGTTTTAGCGTTTAAAAAATAATGTCACAATAAATCGGACATGAAACTTCTAATATATTTTTTTAGTTTATGTTTTATTTCGCACATAACAGGGTAGGCAGAGGGAACCTGGGAACCTAGTGTTAAGACATTTCTTTCCTATTAAGACACTTTATTAGGCACTTTTACTAGTAACTTTATTTATGCTAGGTGGACCCATTAGACGCGGGCACGGACAACGGTTTCACGTTCACAGCGCCCAACTGGCCGACGGCCCCACAGGGGGTCGCGTATCGCATCACGTCTAAGTATCCATCGCACCCCGCTGGCTCCTTCTTCTATCCACATTTGAGGAGACTACCGCCGATAGCCACTTTCCAGTTTATTAAAGTGAGTGTTAATGGTTTATTCAGTTGCAAGTTAAGTTAGCTTTTTTATGCGTATTACAATAAAAATGTCAATTTTGTTTACTTAATAAAAGTTTATAATAATATAAACATACCGATCGAAGGGCATAATTGAAGAATTCTATTAAATTTGAATCTATGTTTGGCAATGAATAATACGTAAAAAATATCTGAAAAAATATGCTAAAATTGAAACTCTTTTTTCGAAATATCAGTCAAGCTACTAAACATTAAAAAGCATATACCTATCGGATGTAGTGTATTGAATAGATATAAAAAATATATTTTTTTTAAATCAATCAAATATTTCAATTAATTGTAAAATTTAAATTATTTATTGTAATATACGTATACATAAAAACACGCTCTACCACTTTCGTCCCTTAGCTCCGCGAATACGAGCTCTCGGAGGTATTCCACCGCGACAGCGACGACCGACGATACGACGTATTGCAACTCGACAAGCTAAACAATAACAAAATAGACGTTCTAGACGGAAACAGAGCATTATCCATAGCTGAGGAAGTAGAACGAGCTGAAGCACCGAGGATTTACTCTGAAGGATCCTTGACTACACCTGATAGCGCCTATTCTTATTATTCTATGTAAGTATTTATTAAGTATTTTAACTTTGATTTCTGTTTAAATTGAGTTGTGTTTTGTATTTAAATTGAATTATATAATCGATATATAGACCTAAACCTAGTAAATGCTAATAGATCCTGTATATTTCTTATATAAATGTGAATAATTAAAGTACATTAACAGAATAAAATATCATATTTACTAAATTTTACCATATTTTCTTTAAATCGATTTCAAAAATTCCACATATCATGCAGTTCAAACAACACAACAACAGAGGAGCCGCGGTCAGCCAACGAGGTGCCGACATCGGGCCCGACGGCGAGCGAGCGCTCGGCGCTACGGAGTCTAGCGCGGCGGTACCGCGCGAGGAGGCGCCGTAAGCTACGCGCGGATAATGCTGATCCAGCTGAGCGGAGGAAGCGGAAAAGAGCGAGTAAGTGCTAATTAATCATTAAAATTTAAAAAGGCGTGAAACGGAATGTCGTAACACTAATTTCCGTGTGCGTATCCTCCTGTACGTGGGATACGGCGTAGGGATAAAAAAACACTAGAAAGTACACTAAAAAAACACTAGGTAAAAGGAATAATTTTGTCGGATTTCCAAAAATGTATTAAACTAAATATATCGATTCGGCTTAAGAGTTTAATTTAAAATAGATTTTAGTATTAAAATTTAAGATATGTAAAGTGAAAAAATACATTATATGACGTCCACAAAGCTAAACCAGATAAAGTAAACTTGAAATTTCATTGAATAATTAATTCAAATCAAATTGGACTTTTGTGGCCATTATTCACGGCTTTATGAGACTAAAATTCACATATTCAAGTATTCCCTAAGGAAATATTAGTTTCATGCGCTATACTTGTACGTATATACGTATTGTGAGTGCTGCCAGTATGTAATTTCATTTGCTGTATAAATTATTACAGCCATAGACTCCTTAAACGTTCGTGTAATGGATGATACTTATAACATTATATTTACACTCGTATAGTGTTTCAGCGTAGGTGATGAAAAATAAAATATTATATTTTGTTTTGAATTAAAGTTAATAAATGTTAATTTGTGGTGGGGAAAAATTCTTAAAATATTTGTATGTTTCATTAATCTCAGAAACGGCTTAACCAATTTAAATGCAGTTTCCAATATAATTTTTTGATAAATGTTTTGTGCTTTTTTTATTTCAATCGATTCGAGAATTTAAATTATTTTGTTCGGCAAAATGTATATATTATATAACTATTTATAAATATTATATAACTGTTTATTGAATTGACTGAAGCTTATTTTTTAATGTATACATATTATCTGTAAAAGGATAACTTTTATGAGCATAAATTAAAAAAGTATATATTTGAAGTCATCACCTTTCCTTATTACCAGCTGTGTTATCTAACCACTGTACTAAGTAGGCCAAGAGTCGATGATAATAAATCATACTAACAACAATTAGTATTTGGACCGTCCGAGCCAGTCATTCCTTCATTAATCACAAACGTCTTTATATAACGAGCGAACGGAATTGATTACAGCCGAATTGCATTTACGACAGCTGAAGCTTCGATTCGGAACTTGCTTCTGCTAACAGTAAATTCTCGTTCGTTCGATTATTAGTCCTATATTGGTAAAAGTTCAGTTAAATTTATTTATTATTTATTATTATTAAGTAGGCGACAAAATTTAGTGTTAAGACACTCCGTATTCTACTTCCCATTCAATTTTTGAGACGTTTGTTTCGGAACTATATGCAGCGCTTTTTTCCAGATCGCTTGTAACAACCGTTAAATTTATGCTTTATAAATATTTACGAAGCATTGTTTAAAGCTAAATATTTTATTAGTTCATTAAGTAATGTTAAATAAATCAATCAACCAGTTTGACAAAATTTGAAAGATTTTATTGATCTTCCTTGTATGGATAATCATGAGGATATTTCATTATATTCACCTAATTAGGCCAAAATGACATAGTTGAAAAATGTATGTTAGAACAATGGCTATCGGTTAGTTTCTTTATCTGGAGAATATATTCTTTCTTATGATATTGATTACGAAAAAAAATACCATTTCTTTAAGGTTTCTTTTTTTGTTGGCTCTGTAAACGGTACGTTACTAGCGCAGAAACATTAAAAATATAAATTGGCAAACTAAAAAAATATTTTATTTCTAACAGAGCTTCTTGACTGCCGTGTATCCGATTGGGGAGAGTGGAGTCCATGCAGGAACGACGGAGGTTGTGTCGGATCAGCTCTACGAACGAGAAGAATCATACGTCGACAAAGGCCCGGTGGTAACCCTTGCCCGCCCACAGCGCAATCCCGATGGTGCGCCTTGAACTGCTCCACACCTATACTGAAAGACGATTGGAGAAATAACCTCACGTAATGTGATCCAAAGTATTCCAAATTCTTATATTTTTCTTAAACTTCTTTTTGTTTCTTCCCTCTTATTGCCCTTGTTTATTTTGTCACATAAATAAATAGAACAAATAAAAAGATAAATCGTTGAGAAATTCGATAAGGCGTTGTAACAGAATAAAGCCAATTTCTTTCGAAAACGTTAATACACTTTCCTTATAACATAATAAACCTATTCGAAAGAAACTAGATGGTTTTATCGAATAGCTACGGATATTGATAGCACATCATATTATGTATAAATTATAAATTAATTTCTGATACAAACATTTTCCCTAATCTCGCCGCATTTCAATAGACTACCTATTTTTTTGATTTCCCTTTGGCGTCTGTCCGTCCGTCCAGTAAAATTTTATTTTATTCCAATCGTATCTTACTAACTGATATTTGAATGTAAATTCGTGGTGTATAAAAATGTTTCATAAAGAAATTCTGTATAAAATAATTTATTAAGACTGTCAGTGAGTAGACTTCTGTTGTTTCCTGCTGTACCTAAGAACTGCTTCTTCTGTATCATTTTCATTTTATTTGTCAATTATCACTAGAATACTAACTTGACTATACTGAGATGTGAAATGGACGCATTAATGTTATAATTTCAACTTCCTTTTTGTTACCTACGGAGTTATTTCTACAAACTCATATTTATTAGAGATAGAGAAGAGATTTTTCCTTTTTTACACAACTTGATAATTTACGTAATAAGGACAACTTTGCACTTTGCTGACTGCACACGGTTGTCGAGACTTAAATAAACACATTTACTTAGACAAGTATAATATTACAAATTATAAATGTTCAATATCGTTGCCTTGATATTCGCCTAATTAATTATCATTGAAATAGTGAAGTTGGAGTTAAAATCAATAGTCCGCGTGTGGTTAGTCAATTAGTAGTGTATTCGTCTCCTAACGCTGGCTCTGTACTTTGGGTCAATTAACATCAAAATTTCATTAAAAAAAATATTAAAATCATATCATCTCATCAATTCCAAATTTGTTTACTTGTGTGGCGTTAAGTTCCACAACACAATATCTCAATTCTAGTGGAAAGTGAAATACGTACTGTCTTGACACTTTTTCCTGCTACCTGAGAGAAAAATTGATCCAAAGCCGGAGTAAGCAGTAAATACATATCGCTTAAGTATTCAGAAATGTGACAGTTACTCAATAAAATGTAGTTGTTTAGGGCGTAATGACTCCAAAGATGCAGCTTTTATTTTTAATAAGTGAGTGTAAAAACATAGTTAAGTCTGTACGTAGAGTAAGATTTACAGTAAAAGTGTGAGATAGTATTTTGCATTCTATTTCAGTACATTAATTATAATATGATTTAAATGTTATAGGAATATATTTAATATAAGTGATTCTCTAAGTACGTATCTTTTCATTTACTTATTGTGTATCAGAAAAATCACTGTTTTTGAGTTAATATGCTTATTTATGCCAAAGAACTAAGCTTAATTTTGATATTACTACAAAAAGTTCGTCCCAAATATTTTTAGAAAGTTGACTTAAACTTCAAATAAAAAATAGAATGAAAACTTAATAATTTCTACATAATATAATAAAAATACAAGTTTTTTTATTCACAATTATTATAATCAATGTGTTTCAATTAAATAAAAAATATTTGCTCTACTTTAAAAAAAAAGGATTTGTGATTGCGACCTAAAAGTAAATGTCAGTATTGATAAGGCTGAAATAACAAAGAAGGTCTTCATTTGAAATTTGTAAATTATTTCTCGGAATAAAAAGTATAAAATAAAATTGTTACATAGATCCAAACTTGTTAACCCTAGTGTACTGAGTATGGGTATTTTTTACAATGTAAATTATTCTGATTTCAATAATAAAACGTAATAACACAATTTGTCTTTTATTTACAACAATATAATATAAGTACAACGGAATTATTGTTTATATTTCGACATTATTAAGTAGAACTTTATAACTTCACACATACTACATATATGTAACGTGTCATTGTAGAAATATTTAATTATCTGTAAATAAAAAAAAAATCATGATTCTTGGACACAGTAAACAATGACATAAGACATTTGCTCCATTGACCAAGATATAATAATTCTAAACTTGTCAGAAAGTACATAGCTGAAATAATATAGCACCAAGAAAACTAGAATAAAGAATTGATATGTTATATTTGTGAGCCATAAAATTTCATAAAATACGTATATACTTGTATGTACCTATAAATATATATAATAGTAGTTAATTTATAAAAATTCTCACATAAACATAAAAATAACAATACCAATGAACATCTATGTTATATCTATGGAAACAATCAATACTGAAGTCGCAATATATCTAGCAGCCTCATTAACCGCTTTCATTAGCAGCACGAACTAACACTGCGCCTCTAAATCCACGCAGAGTTCTTAATTCTCCATTCACAGAGTAACACAATTACATACAACGCTACAATTGGAAAGTGGGACTATTCCTTATTTAACACGACCTATTTGGAATTGGGTCGGGCAATAACGTCTCTGTGACGAGTTTTTGTAAGCCTTGTTATACGGATATGCTAGACTTAGTTTAAAGAGTCAGCTACGTAAATAAAAGGGTGAGAAGTAGAGCACGAGGTAAGTACTGTTGTGTTTGTTTAAAATTGAACTTTTTTTTAATATTCTGAGATTTTAACGTTGAATTTAATTAAATATAATATTAATATAATGAATAAAAGATAGACAAAAGGTTGGTGAAGTTATTATGGACGATGAGAATCAAAATATGCCTTTTTTTTTTTTTTGTCGCTGGGAAATGCATTTACGCAGACCGCCCATACGGAAGGCGAGCCTTACGGATGAGCGGTACTGTGGAACTCATCGGTAAAACCGATCCTACCCACTAAAACCCAGCGGAAACCCTCTCCACCAAAATGAGACGCCGCAGGATCGCTCGCGCATGCTACTACGACGCCTCGGTGGAAGGCCTTTTGCAGGCCATCGTCGCTTTCTGGGTGCCCTGGGGTTTCTCCTAGGGCATCCGCAGCCTTGATAACCTGAAGGAAGATCACCCTGACCCTCCCGCGGTAACTCCTCTAGGGTAGGGGGAATAGAAGATGCGCATACCGCCTTCTTCTACCCCCTGGCCTACGGCGGCGGAGCGAATCTGCGTTCGAGCTGGACTCGCGCACCCGCTCCGCGGCCTCCTTCAATGCGATTACTGATTTGCAGAAGGAGACCATTGCAGACCAGCTCCTCTCACAGTCCAGCATAGCCCCTACCACACTGGCCAGTGAGAGGTCCCTCCCCACTACCGCCATCAAGGCATGGCGTTGTGGGGCCCAAGCGGGGCATTCAGCCAGAGTGTGATGCGCCGAATCCACGGAGGTATCACACTCATGGCACACCGGCGACATCTCCCGACGTGCAACCTGATGCAGGTACTTACCGAAACAACCGTGCCCCGTCTGAACCTGCACCAGTCTGAACGTCAGGACACCAAACCTCCTTTTAACCCAGCGATCCAAGTGTGGGCGAACTGCCTCCACTGTCGCTAGGCCTGCCGCCGGAGACCCCAGGTCCCCCCTCCATCGCCGGATCAGGGCTTCATCCGCTCTCCTCCTGATCCGTGCGACATCCTCACACGATGGTTGTACGCCTCGCGACCGCTCGCTTGTGCGGAAAGCATGAACTCTGGCAAGCACTTCCGCCTGTAATTCCCAAGGCGGATCGCTCGCCAAGAGAGTTGCCGCCGTCCAGGACACCGTACGGTACCCCCGAATTGCTCTCACCGCTATGAGACGCTGCGCTTTCCGCAATTGGGTCTTATTGCGAACGATGAGAGAATCTGCCCACACAGGGGCACCGTACAGAGCCATGGATCTCAACACGCCGACATAAAGCTGTCGGCATGGAGAATCTGGCCATCCGACATTCGGCAGGAGCCTGCCGAGGGCCCCAGCAGCGTTTACTAGCTTCGGCGCAAGCTGAGCGAAGTGCGAAGCGAATGACCACCGTCCATCCAGGGTCAGACCCAGATACTTCATCTGAGTCCGGACCTCCACGTCCTGTCCCTGGAATAATATGCCTAGGTCAAAATATGCCTAGCATAATGTGTAAAATGTAGCTACGAAACCAAGTGGTTAGATATGTTGTAAGTATGTTAACATTTTTTTACTATATACTCGTAGTTCAGGATTACGTATATCAGTATTAGAATTTAGAGCATTTGCTTCTTTGTTATGAAAAACTTCAGGTTATGGCTGATAAATTCGGGTTAGTCAAACTAAGCTCAGAAATGTAGTCCGATGTTATCTATATATATAAAAAAAAGGACTTGTCCTCACTGATTGAGGTAAGACGCATGCACAGCCGTAACCGCTGTGCGTAGAAACGTGTGCGTGAAAGTTTGTATAGATTTTTTTAAATCGGCACCAATTTTTATATAATTTGAAATTTAGACTCTTAAAAATATGGCATTGAATACATATTTTGACTTATTTTCATGCCTCGGGGACGAAGTGGAGGGGAAAGGGCAATGCGGGGGCGGAAAAAAATTGAGTAGTAGGTTTAGCAGTCAATGCCTAAGTTTTTAGGGTTCTGTAGCTTTTAAGGAAAAAAAACCCTTATAAGATCATTTTTTTGTCCATCCGTCTGTCTGTGCCTTTATCTCAGGAATGCTTGGAGAAATCGAGTTGATATTCATATGAGTATATGAATATCAACTATATGACGATCTACAGTCCCTTGATTTCCTGAAAAAGCACCCTTAAAAAAGGATATGACTATTTATATAGTAAAAAACATGTATTTCGACACTATAAAGGGAATCAAATTAATAAGGTACTTTCAGTTAACTTAGAATTATAAAATTTGGCAGCTAGCATCTACATGTAGTACTCGTACAGGAAAAAATCTGAAAACTATACATTTATGTATAAATCTTAAAAAATAATAGCCTGAAAAGTGGGGTAAAATTGGTGTCAATACTAAATTTTGCCGCTAGTTCAAGTGAGGTATCAGATGAAAGGATGACTAAGCTAGGCTTGAATTTCAGAAAAACACTTGATACCAAATGTGGGCAATTGTATGGTAGGTAAAGGGAACCTGGGAACCTAGTGCTATACACTCCGCTGGCATTTTCCGCCGAATTCTGGAGGCATTACCACGCAATGTTAAAAATCATCTGTGATGTATCACTGATGAAGAATATATTAATGCATTACTTGGCCTACTAATAATATTAACTAATTTCAATAACTTATAATTTTGTAAGAGTTATTCAGTTAGTTGTCACGACCTTAGAACGTATTAGAAATATTTGATTCTTTCTTTGTGTTTTATTTTTTGGTACTTTTATGTTTGTTAAAGAATAAGAATTGATTATTAAATATGGTCTACATATTTTACGATTTATTTTAATAATATTTTTTTTGTATTATACGAACAATCAACATAATAAGTAGAATGGGACAAATTTGTCACGACGGCGGTTCAAGGGGGGTATCAATCTTCGGCACTTCTAGTGTTAAAAGAAAAGAACATGAAAGGATGGCATGGAAAAGATAACATTTTAGAAAAACTGTTGGACCATCCGTGAACTTAATATCTGGGTTGACTATACAAAGCATGTAACTCAATAAGGGTTAACCATAGGCAGGTTACTTAGTAATTAAAGTTATTTTTTAAGAAACGAAACGTTTTGTTTATTCTGAAAATAAAATAAATATTACAAATATAATTTATTTGCAATTAAAAATGTGTTCTTAGATTATACAACACAACAATGTTTAGGATTTGTAATGTTCTTGCGCGGACTCTTTATGTTAGAAAATCCGAGAATCAAAATCAGCCATACTTATTTTTATTTTTAGTACTTTCTTAAAAGATACAACTGCTTTCCCTGCTGACTATTGATCTTCAATCTACAAAAGAGAGAGATAGAGACAGAGATTTTCGGTTATTATAAATATTAAAAACCATAGAGCTCATTTAATCAGAAAACGAAATATTGTTTATTCATTATAGAGTATTAATTAAGTATTTTTCCCGTAAAACGATAATTTATTGGTATTCGTAATGAAAACAACGATTGGACCGCTTTGCCGTTGTTCAATTAAAATTAATAAGGGCTAATTAATTTTCGAATTTCCCTTTATTGTCTCATATAATGACATCGCTACATGACACTCGTTTAATGAAAACATTTAGAGTAATTTGTCGTTCACTTGTTCAATTTTCACGTTTGTATTGTGTGGCTAAAATTTTATAATGATCTATAATTTAACGTAATAATGTTAGTGATTAAGGCAATATGTACTAATGTGTGAAATAATTTTTCAATTAGTAACGTATTCTATTCTTGTATTTTCCACATTTTACTAAATACGCAGAAATATATATGTCAGTAGAAAGCCATATAATCGTTTGTAATTTTACACTCATCTATAGAAATTCATTTATAAACTTTCTTATTACAAATATAAAAAGCTTTTATATAATATCAGAAACCTACAAATAACCAATTATGCACCTTCTTCTATTTTTATCCATATTTATTAGATTACGATTGCCAGTGAAACCACAAGCCATCTGGTCTTACTTTGCGGTTTTAATGGGTCTTGGAAATATTAAAACATTTTAAATATAAAGTCTTGGGTGGGAGAGCTTTAAAATTAGGATTATTTAAAATATATATCATTAGCCTGTTATAGTTGAACTTAAGGATGTGTAAGGTGATGCTTGTAACCATTTTGTATTTTTTATTATATATAAATATTTTAGCTAAATTAATCTAACTCTCCTTTCGTCTCTACGCACGATATGTTGCACTTATGATATAATTCAATTATTTCTTAGTGGGATTGAAATTAAACGACGTGAGACAGTAATTGGACTGTATGATCACGGCAACATCTAAATTCAAGACGCTCGAGTGCTAATTAACTATGAATATTTAATACGTCATCCTATATGTGTTGCATTAATATTAATGGGGTTATTACTCTTTAATATTTTTTGGTAAAATATCTAGTATACTGTGAATTTCTCCTTTGTAGTAAATTATAAGGATCTTGTGTTAAAAAAAAACCTAAGGTTTTATTTTACACTAGCAAGTATACAGATCAAGTAGAATAAATATTTTCTTTATACAAAGTGTAACGGGACAGCGGTTACGGGTTAAAACTCAGTCAAAATCCTTAATATCTAATTAAGTTTTAAGTTTTTATACATAATACAAAATTTTAAATGGTAGTACCTAATATCGCAGTTTTCTAATATAAAGAAACCAACAAACCTGTATTTTAAATAGAATTATATATAGAAAAACTTACTTAACTTATTAACTTATTAACTACACTAGGTGCCCTCAGCCTACCCTGCTGTGTGCGGGATACGTCAAGCTGATATATTTATTTTATTTTAATTACATTAACGTATTAAACCTAATACCGAGTAAAACAAAATTTTTCATTATATTCTCAAATGAATGACTAATTAATATCTTTGTACAGTGTCAGATGACCTCTTCCCTAAGGCCACGCCTAGCCCACACGCTACTAATTAGTCCTTCTATCTTGCAATGTTTGCTGCTAATTGCTTTTATTGAGCTACGACTTCAAGTTCATTCACACACATAATATATATGTACGTACAAGCTGTTTTTACTGGTTTTTGTTATAAAAAAATCGGACAAGTGCGAGTCGGTATATACGTAATTGTAATACGTTCAAAATTATTTGATTTTAGAAAGAAACATGTATTTTTTCTATTCTTTTTCGCTTAAAATTGTACAAATTAAGTACTTCACATATAAAAAGTCACACTTTATGCCTGGCTGTACAACGAAGCGCCCTACTTGTCAGCGCGGCGTTAAGAATGTTCTAATTAATGAGATAACAGTGCCAGCCTTTTTAAAATCCACACTGAAACACATTTAAAATTAATATTTTATGTTTTTTTTTTAAATTTTTAATTTTAAAAAGTTCTCTATTATTATTAGGAAGGTGACAAACATATTTATTTGTTATGTTGAAGCTATAGTGGCGCAGTGGTTCAGTTTAAGATTGTAAACGCGGTTGTTATTGGTTGAATCCCCACTCGTTGAAATAAAATATTTGTGCGAATGTGAATCCACAGATACTTACTGTATTATTTAAAATGTTGTAAAACTTACTTAGGTTTCTTTATAAATTTATAGCATAAAAACTTTTAGTAATTTGCTATAAACAACAACCAACGCACACGTTCGTTATCCACAAAATATAAGCTGATTAAAGGATAAACAAGGGACGATTGCAGCATTGGATTACGAATAAAAAGAATGGAAAATATTATAAAGTTGATTCTGTATTAACTACTACCACTATATTTCAGCTAGCCACAGTTTAACTGAAAACTAACTTAACTTACTAATTTAACTTCACGCTGTATCCCTAACGCTACTTAGCTCTTTTGCCTTGTCCACTGTCATCGACCTCTTCATGAGTGCCCTCCAGAGGGTCCTCATGTTTTTTACGTGACCTTCCTCCAGTATCTATGCCATGCTTTGGATCGAACTCACAACCATCGCGTTCATAGCGCTGTCCCATTACCCTTCGATATAATATAAATTAAACTGTAATTGACATCTCTGAGTGCGGATATCATAAAACAAACTCAACAAACAAGTCATTAAGGTTGAAAAAAACATGGCATCATATAGTAAAGTCAAAAGATCCTGCCATAAACCCCCATAACAATCGTTTCGTAAGCGATAGTTATTGGCAATTACCGTGGAGTGGGCGGTTAAGTGACGTATTTATTTACGCTTTGTGCGGCTTAACTGTAACGCGTGAGATGACATTCGAGACTCTTTGTGATTGGGATGTTATAAAGTATGAACGGAATCGATCCAATTTTATATATTAGTTACTTTTGTTAATGTTTTTAGTTAGTTTATTGCTGTAACTATCACATCTTGCTGTAAAAGAAAGTGGAAGCATACTCGTAATATCTAAAATCGAAGGGAAGTTAAACGGAACCTATAAATAGCTAGGTTTCTTGTTATATCTCATATGCCTATTCTGTGGAGGTCTTCTGTTTAGGTACTATAAGTATGCCTTTAATGTTTTTAAATCGCAGATTTTTTTAACTTCACACTATATAATAAGGCAGAGAGAACCTAATGTTAAGACACTTCGCTTCTTTCGTTACGCCTAATTTTTGAGATCTTGCACGTTTGTATCGGAACTCTTGTAAGAGCAGCGTAGAAATGGTTTATTTAGAAAAAAAGTCGTACAATGAGAATTAAATCCACAATTTTCACGTTTAAGTCAAACGATGTGCGCTATGACGGCCTCGAGTATACAAGTAGGTATTCTATATAATATATAGTAAAATAATATATATGTATATATATTACCTTAATATTTTAGGGCACACCTTCGTACAAAATGACTTGGACTGGGTTATAAACCGGAAATCGTAAACCAATTTTGTAACCACAAATCAACAGTAGCAGTGTGTACACAATTTTATACTTTAAGTACATGCAATAAAGCATATTTTCACCATGAAAAACCATGTTTCATTAACAATGAACTGTACTGCTATAATTACAAGGTATAAATTTCTTAATCATGAATAAACATAATTAAATTTTTTTTTTTGACATAATTTAGTTTATAGATCATTGTTTCCTTTAAATGTTAATATTTGATGACCACCATGGTTTATTTAGTAAAAAGTCCTAAAGTTCGAATACGAATAAAGACTGTTTTTCTTATGTGGAACTAAGGCAGTCTCTTATTCGAGGTATATTGTGTAAATATGTAGTTCATTCCAACCGATGAAGTATTAACGTATTCATATCCGTAATTTTGCGATGCAAATATCCGATGTGCGAGTGCTTAAGCATAATTAGAAAATACTAAATAGATACCTATTTTCGAAATTTCTTTCAAAAATACTTTTAAAAATAATAGGTACATGTATTTAATGATTTAACACGCGACTACTGTGAATTCGAATCCCACGTTGAGACAAATTTGGTTCAGGTAACAAGACAACGCACGGCGTTAAATTCGGCCATACAACACACAATGTCTAGAAAATAAAAACTAAATTATAGAAGTCAAGAATACATTTAAATATTATGTTTTTTTGTCATCCTATTGTAGATATTCACCATAAAACCCTACAGCAATAAAGAGTTCACAATCATTAATCATCATTACAATTTATCATTCATTCTAAGCCGATGTCATTTATCATTAAATAATAATGATTTGGGGGAAGTGTTATGTGCTGATTTACTTTATAACAGATCAACCCAGTTGGGTTTCCAAATAACTTTTGTCAAGATAATTCGCAATTATCAGACTTGAGCTGAGTTGATTGTAATAAGTTTATTTTTGGATCGAATGACAGTTTAATACTTATAACATTACTAGCGACCCTCTTGCGGCTTCGCCCGCTTTAACTACTGGATAATTCATATAATGTATGTTTGCAAAGCACTTAAGATGTGAAAATTAATTAAACCCTAATACAACCCGCATTTTCGTAGTTTCAATAAGGATTTTCCAATTGTTTTACACAGCAAGGATTTTTTAGTAGATACCGTAATTTTAAATCTGTGCTACTAATCTTTTCAAGTACTTATTAAAATATGTTTAAATGACTATTTTTAAACGGAACAAATTATAAACAAAAACCTACCTACTAATAACTACTACAAAAAATATGAAACCAAATATATCGCGCTGAAATATTACATTCAACTCCAATTATCCAATACGTGCAAACGCATCTAAATCTTCGTTGCTATAGAGGCAGACGGGTTTCTTTTTTACGAGCTTGTGGTTAATGCTGAAGAGAGTGTTCTGTCCCTGATGCAAGCACAACGTGGCTGCCTGTGAGGAAAATTAAATATAATGCATCGGCCGGGAATCGAACCCGGGCCACCCTCGTGGCAGGCGAGCATTCTACTACTGAATCACCGATGCGTGTAAGGGCGCGGCGGACGCGCTTGTATAAGCCGTTTCGCAGCAAGGATTTTTTGATATTGTAACAACTTCTAAAGTACTTATTAAAATGAAAAACAGTAAAAGACAGTTTTGATCTACATTAAATGGCCAACGTAACTAATATACTTATTTATATGAGATATCTGAGATATCTGAGAGTAAGGGATAAGTGAAACTTGAGTAACATACAGCTGACGTGTCAACGGCGGGATGTGTTAACAATTAAATGCGTTTTTCTCTAAAACTATTCGCAATTTCGAAATAGTGTGAAAAGCAAATTTTATCTTCGTTTAACGTAAAAAATTAATAAAGTATTTTAAAGGATAAGGATTAATACCATTATGGAAAAATATCCCTCA
Organism: Heliconius melpomene rosina; assembly: GCF_056956725.1. Lineage (NCBI taxonomy): Eukaryota > Metazoa > Arthropoda > Insecta > Lepidoptera > Nymphalidae > Heliconius > Heliconius melpomene. Next base: position 8,697,332 of record NC_140406.1, on the reverse strand, counting down.
CAATAAAAAATATATTGAAAATACAATTTTTAGACAGAAATATGATCACTACACGTTATTCTTAAAAGTTACGAATATGCCGTCGTGGACTTTTTTGTAGATCCTATCAAGAGAAACAATACTCCAGTACATCATTTCATGTAGTACTTACCATCAAAGCAGCGCATGCGCGAAAGTGTCTCAACGGGTAGGACTTTAGACACATTTATCGTATTTATGTTAATTTACATAAGAATATACAAATAATAAACTATATATAAACCTTTCCTGAGAAATACTCGACCTAATGGTGAAAACCGCATCCAAATCCGTTGGGTGGTTTAGGAGAAGAAGAGTTAGAAAGTTCAGACAGACACGAAAAGCGACTTTGTTTTATAAGATATAGGATGGTACAGCTTTTGACTGTAAGCGCGATGGATGTGGGCTCAATTTCCACTCAGGATGAAATGATTGTATTTGAAATGGTTGGCATTTCCTCGCTTTCGCAAGATAGAATGCGGCGTTGAGTTTTGCAGATTTGAAACGAACGAAAGAACGTGGTTTATAGTGGAAAAAGGGCAGCAGGTAAATATAAGTATTTGTATTATAATAAGCATTATTTTGAACATGATATAAAGTTTTGTCTTTTTTTCGTATGCCTTGTTTATATGCATTTAAGTACACAAACACATGCTTTATTGAGAGATTACATATAAATAATTTAAATTGTTATATATAAAAAAAAGACATATTTATTTTTAAATAATCCTACAAACAAAATAAACAACCGGACATGTAATTATTATCCATAGGGTTATCTTCACCCTACCTGCTTCATTCTTAAACGTTTGATCGCATACAAGGGGTTCTTTAACAATACGAAGAATTATAGCGGCACACAAAATTTTACTTTTGTAAGTATATTTTACAGTACGGTCGAAGAGCCGTGGCCGCCCTGAAGTTAGTTGTAGATGGCTGCGTAAATTTAGATCTTAGGATTAGTTTATTCCCAAGTGAATTATGCGCAAAATTTTAAAAAACCTAACTTCACAACTACCATGACTTGTCAACCGTACTGTACTTTGGGTTTCTTTAGACTGTCAGATGTACTGAAGGATAATGAACTCGCTTCTTTCAGCTTTGTAAAGGTGACATGTCTTTGAGGCTGAATGCGTTGAACTAGTGTGCCCCATATTAAGTATATGCTTTGATAGACTTCTGTTTAGATTTCAAAATGTTTTTGAGTGATCGGGTTTTCAGGTTTTCGTGCTGTTATCTATTTTTTTAAAGCTGTATGCGAGTTACGTATTGCGTGTTAGACATTGTAAGTTAAAAATGTTCTTGAAAAATACTAAAATAAATAATTTTTTTTTAAAACAGTTAAAAAAATTCCATTTAAGTTAAAGTGACATTTTTCGTAATGTTAAGCACAGGCACGGTGGTTATGTTTTTAATAGAAGATATTTTGCATAAACACACAAATGACACAATAATTCTATTAATAATTACGTAAAAATAAGATACAAAATACAATTTATTTACAAAAGTATATTTTTATTGAAATCAAAAACCTATCTGTAGACTAACTTAACTAAGCTTAAGCTTTATATATCTACTAGTGGACCCGAACGCGGTTACGCCCGCTTGAACTATACGAATATTTATAAAATATATTTATGACATTATTTTCAGTTTTCAATAGAGAGATGCGTTAAGCAGCTCATTTTGGGTGACGTTTTCTAACAATATCGTTGCTTAGCAACGGCGCATAGCGACGGTTATTATTAACATGGCGGAATAAATTGCATGTCAAATTAATAAGTATTTTAATATATTGGTATATATCGAAAATAATACAAATATGAGAAAAAAAAAATCCTATGTTCATCCCGAGACCCTCAAGCACCTCTATATGAGGATTTTATCACAATTAAATTAGCGGTTTAGCCCTGATTGCGTAAAAGACAGACAGACAGACAGACAGACATAGTTACTTTCGAATTTATAATATAGGTATGGAAGTACATTGTACATAGCAAAAGTAAACTGAGCGTTGACACATTGTATGGACGCAGCTAACAATGATCATGATTGCACGATACAGTACTATTCAGGTTACTAGGAGCACTGTCACGGTATCGGAGAACGTTGTATTTGACATTAAAAATTTCGATTAAAAAAATATCGAATAGAAACATGCATTTTTCCAGTCATCAACTTAATTGATTTGTTGTAACATAAATTAACAAAAAACAAACATAACATATTTTTGAGGTTCTCGCTGTATCTCGTAGCAACGTAGACAGAGGAAACCAGAGAACCTAGTGTAAAGGCACTCTGATCCCATTAAGAAATTTCCGTTCCCCATTTTCCGCTGAATACTAGAGGCATAAATATTTCATTTCCTCAAGTCAGAAGCGAACCCACAACCTATCACTTGTACAGTCGTACGCCTGTGCCCTTCCAGCTAAATTGGCCTAAATATAAATGTCACAAAATGATTATTAAACGATTACCGTGTTATCCAATGACAATACAAATACTCTGATTAGTGTACCTAAACACACGGGTACATACGAGTATATCTAGACACTTGCCTATTCATGTCCAAATCTGTTGCTTCGAACAATGAACTGATTCAATGGATACTAATATATAGGAAATTATTCGTATAAAAAATATATTCGTATATCATAAATGTATTATATGGGTCTAGTTTTTTCGACCTCACGCTATATCTCACTTAGCAAAATATGCAGAAAGAACCTAGTGACGTAACATCTCATTCACTACTTTCCACTTGAAGATATTGCATTTTGAGTGAAATATTCCCATATTAATATACCCATATACCCATAGCCTTCCTAAAAGTGATAAATACTTTCTTTGAATTAAGGATCTCCCCTAGGGGGCTGACGGGTATGGATAATGAATATATGATGAGCAAATCTTTACAAAGTTCAGTTAAATGTAATGTGTATTCATCCACGAAAGATTGCTGTTTCGAAATGAGAAAAGTTGTTTGATAAATTTGCGAAACATTGTCGAGCTATCGTGTTATAAACAAAATACAATTTGGGAAATAGCTACAAAACAGCGTCGTTTGATGGAATGTGTATTTTAATTATTTCAAATTAACTCAAGTAGGTCTCATGGCGCAGTGGAACTCGGAACTAAGCGATACAGTTGTGGGGTCGATTACCACTTGAGGGAATTAATTATTATATTCACTTTCCAAACTTAACAAGACAAAACGTAGGCACAGAGTTCACCAAGACGCAAGGACTCGAAAATTAACGAAGATTTAGTTTAGCATTAAGATACTAAAGACCTAAGTGAAAGAAAACGTTGTCAGATACCAACAATATGAAAATTGTTTTTCATTTTATTATTCATTCATATCCCAATGTTTTATTATTATAATATACACCTTAATGGATCCCCTAGGATATGTCAATGGCCACCGCTACAAGCTTGGGTCGTTTTGTGTGGTTGGAACAAGGTCTATTCATAGTATTCGTATGTTTATTCAGTGTCTCGTTTCCCAGGGGGAATATTGTATATTATATACCTTTAAAATGCACTTTAAAGAGGAAAAAAAGTATAATAACTATAACTTGTAGTAGCTAGTTAGATTTTTTGGTATACAAAGAAAACCTAATAAAAATCATTACATTTTCTATCGAGACATTGCTTTCAGAGTTGAAATAAAAATAAGTATAATAATATTATAAAGAGAGCAAAGTCGTTTTGACTGAACGCGCTAATCTCAGGAACTACTGGTTTGAAGCTGTTCAAGCAGATTAACTGGTTCGAATTAGAAAAAAAGCTTTCGTATTAGATCTTTACTTATCAAGGAAGGTTGTTGTGAATATTGTATCTCATCAATTGTTTCGATGTCGACTGTACCCGCGGTCAGTGTTGCCTCCGACGCTTACATTGTGCTGATTTGGCGACGGAGGCAAAATTCACATAAAAGCTTTGACTGTATAGGTGGAATGCAATAACTATTATAAGAATAGTAAAAAAATAGAAGATATATTTTTATTTTCATCCATTTTATAATAATAAAATAAAACAAAACATACACACACACACGTTTTTTTACATTCTAATGTCGATTTCGTAGATAAATCCACTCAGAGTCTAGTTATTTATAAGCTGTTATCAGCTCGATGAAGCGGAAGAGAATTTATTTGTGAAACCAGAATTTAATTGCCTTTTCGGACATAAAAGCTGGCGTCTGTCGAAATTGTGAATTTCTCCACGATCTGTTTAATTTAGAAATATACAAATATTTCGGGATTACGGAGAATCAATATTTGCGTTTATCTTTAGCTCACCCAGATTTCTTAACATTTACAATATATGTATACATAAATCAAAATCAACTTCACGATGTATCCCTGGCACATCAGGGTAGACAGAGGGAGCCTAGCGTTGAGATACTACGTTACCTATTTTCCGCCGAATTCTGGAAGCTTTGGGTATTGAGTGGCGGAACCCAACGCCGCGCTTTGCCTCCACACCAGAGCGAAGAAATAAAATATACATTTCAATAATTTTATACTCTCAAGTGGAGATTGAACCCACAGCCAGTCACGTCTATAGTCACATACTTGTGCCCCTGTGCCAAGACCAGACCTCTGTGTATTATGAAATAGCTAAATTTATTAGCGTTATATATACGAGTATATGTAATTTGCAAAATATATCAATATTTTTTTCATTATATTTTTCATTGTTTCTGCTGCAATAAATTCTAGTTTATTTAGATGTTTTCAATTTTAAATTTCTAATTTTCTACTTATTAAAAATCTTAGACAAACAAATAATAAACAAAACTTGCATCCATAATCGACCTGTATCTGACCTTATATAATTTTCTATAGTACTAAAGATAAGAAAAATGCTGCTTAAACCTAGGTTCCATATTAGATGTTAGTTGGGTTCCTAATAGGTACATTAACTGTAAACTTGAATTGGTTACTAATTTGTCAGTACGCAGTCCAATGCTAATAGGATGGGCAGTAATCGATGAATTTAACGATCATAGCCACCTTTGAATTGCGGGGTGCTATTCACAACGACTATTATTAAGCAACTGTGTATTGGTAGTGATGGGAAATAATATCGATTAGAGAGATATAATTTTTATAATAAATTTAGCTTCGCGTTAATTTCTATGCAACTGAACGAACGATGGAATGAACTCCTAGTTTTAAAATTCTGATTTGGACATACACAAGCCTACGCTACGTTGTCATTTGCGGCACTTTTAAATTTGTAGGGGTATTGCACTAGTCTTATTATATTATTTATAAACACGCTATATCAGCAACCTGAATTTATTCGCTACAAATGCAATTGTGAAATAATGTTCCACTATTGTTTTGTAGCGTATAAATAACCAAAGTAAATATATAATAAAAGAGTTGAATATCAGGTCTCGTCTTATTAACATCGCCATAATATACCTGTCGCCCACATTGGTGACCCCGACGAAAGGTACCCCGACGGGGGGTACCCTGTTAGTTGCAGCCTGACGTGAAAGTCCACATTGGCGAAGCTCTAGAATTCAGCCCGAAGATATCGACGAGACCGAGGCAATGATCCATCCAACTCCCGTGGTGCTACTTTGATACCACGTAAACCGGACTTCAACCCAACGACTGCCCGACGCAAATCTTCAGAGATTTGGTGAGTGCACATTCTAATCGGCTTCCCACAAGCGGGTCTCACCGGTTAGAATTTCAAGAGGCAATATACCACCATATCCATACATTGAGATTTTCGAAGCTGATGAAGTAATGGAAAATACCAAGTTTTACGAAGGCATCGATTTTTTAAAAAAACTAAGGAATAATTTATTAGTAGATATGCGCGATAACAGATTAGTCGACGCATTACAGGATTATTACATCCGAAAAGGATAATTAATTCTGGCACTTTGAAATTACGACTATCAATGTTTAAGCGCCTTTAAATAAATGTAAGTATGGTAGAACAAAGAAACTAGGGAAACTTCTCAGTCAGTAGAGAATCATGACACTGACTGCACCCTCTCCGCACGCACCGCCATCAATAATTACCGAGGCATCCCAAGCATGGTCGAAGCCCGAATCCGTCCACAGCCACAATTAAGCAATGAATGGAAAATGGTAATTTTCTTTCCAAGGCTCAACCCGAAGCCCTACAAGTGCAAGTCAACCATATATACTGCGCATATTTCGAAAAAGAATATAAAGTATATTACACGACGCAACGCACCCAGGATTCAGAACAATAAGAATAATGTTAACGAGTCATTATTTCTGACCTGGTATGAAATACTCAAGTACGTGGACAACACGAAGCTATCGTGTCAAATGGCGGAACTCACACGTGACAACAATTCGTCACTTATTCTATTCCCCGAATTCGAACGGGTTGAAAACATTCGTGCGCACTCTACCTGTAGGTACGTAGTACCAATCGATACATAATTACGGTCATTGACCTACTTACGCCAGCCTTCATCGCAAACAAAGTCGACGAACACAAAAATTCACCATCAGCAGAACGACAACAATACTGAAACAATGCGCAAGCGCAGCAGCCGACGACAGCAAACGCCACATCGAGTTACGAGGTCTGGGCGAAGAAAACAACTTGTGGATCAATTTAGTTTATAGGCATAATATTATATTTTGTTATTTTATATTAATTTTTGCACATTTTTTTTCCCAAAGGGGGAGAGTATTGTAGAGGTATTGCACTAGTCTTATTATATTATTTACTAGCGACCCCCTTGCGGCTTCGCCCGCTTTTACTACTGGATTATTCATATAATGTATGTTTGCAAAGCACTTAATATAATGTGAAAATTAATTAAACCCTAATGCAACCCGCATTTTCGTAGTTTCAATAAGGATTTTCCAATTGTTTTACACAGCAAGGATTTTTTAGTAGGTACCGTAATTTTAAATCTGTGCTACTAATCTTTTCAAGTACTTATTAAAATATATTTAAATGACTATTTTTAGATAGTTAAATGACTATTTTTAAACGGAAGAAATTATAAACAAAAGCCTACCTAGTAATAACTACTACAAAAAATATATCGCGCTGAAATAATACATTCAACTCTAATTATCCAATACGTGCAAACGCATCTAAATCTTCGTTGCTATAGAGGCAGGCGGGTTTTTTTTTTGCTTGTGGTTAATGCTGAAGAGGGTATTCTGTCCCTGATGAAAAGCAAGCACTACGTGGCTGCCTGTGAGGAAAATTAAATAGAATGCATCGGCCGGGAATCAAACACGGGCCGCCCGCGTGGCGGGCGAGCATTCTACCACTGAACCACCGATGCGTGTAAGGCAGGCGGGCACGGCGGACGCATGGCGAGTGGCGAGCCGTTTCGCAGCAAGGATTTTTTGATATTGTAACAACTTCTAAAGTACTTATTAAAATGAAAAACAGTAAAGACAGTTTTGATCTACATTAAATGGCCAACGTAACTAATGTACTTATTTATATGCTGAGAGTAAGGGATAAGTAAAACTTGAGTCGATACTGCTGAAGTGTCAACGACGTGATGTGTCAACAATTAAATGCGTTTTTCTCTTAAACTATTCGCAATTTCGAAATTGTGTAAAAAGCAAATTTTATCTTCGTTTAACGTAGAAAATTAATAAAGTATTTTAAAGGATAAGGATTAATACCATTATGGAAAAATATCCCTCACAATAAAAAATATATTGAAATTATTATTTTTAGACAGAAATATGATCACTACACGTTATCCTTAAAAGATAAAAATATGCTCTCGCGGACTTTTTTGTAGATCTCATTGAGAGGAACAATACTCCAGTACATTTTTTTCATGTAGTACTTACCATTAAAGCAGCGCATGCGCGAAAGTGTCTCAGCGGGTAGGACTTTATTCATATTTATCGTATTTATGTTAATTTACATAAGAATGTACAAATAATAAACTATATATAAACCTTCTACGAAAAATACTCGACCTAATGGTGAAAACCGCAATAAAATCCGTTGGGTGGTTTAGAAGAAGAAGAGTTAGAAACAACAGACAGACACGAAAAGCGACTTTGTTTTATAAGATATAGGATAGGATAGGATGACATTGATAGTTAAATGACTATTTTTAAACGGAAGAAATTATAAACAAAAGCCTACCTACTAATAACTACTACAAAAAATATATTGCGCTGAAATAATACATTCAACTCTAATTATCCAATACGTGCAAACGCATCTAAATCTTCGTTGCTATAAAGGCAGGCGGGTTTTTTTTTTGCTTGTGGTTAATGCTGAAGAGGGTATTCTGTCCCTGATGAAAAGCAAGCACTACGTGGCTGCCTGTGAGGAAAATTAAATAGAATGCATCGGCCGGGAATCAAACACGGCCCGCCCGCGTGGCAGGCGAGCATTCTACCACTGAACCACCGATGCGTGTAAGGCAGGCGGGCGCGGCGGACGCATGGCGAGTGGCAAGCCGTTTCGCAGCAAGGATTTTTTGATATTGTAACAACTTCTAAAGTACTTATTAAAATGAAAAACAGTAAAGACAGTTTTGATCTACATTAAATGGCCAACGTAACTAATATACTTATTTATATGCTGAGAGTAAGGGATAAGTAAAACTTGAGTCGATACTGCTGAAGTGTCAACGACGTGATGTGTTAACAATTAAATGCGTTTTTCTCTTAAACTATTCGCAATTTCGAAATTGTGTAAAAAGCAAATTTTATCTTCGTTTAACGTAGAAAATTAATAAAGCATTTGAAAGGATAAGGATTAATACCATTATGGAAAAATATCCCTCACAATAAAAAATATATTGAAATTATTATTTTTAGACAGAAATATGATCACTACACGTTATCCTTAAAAGATAAAAATATGCTCTCGCGGACTTTTTTGTAGATCTCATTGAGAGGAACAATACTCCAGTACATTTTTTTCATGTAGTACTTACCATTAAAGCAGCGCATGCGCGAAAGTGTCTCAGCGGGTAGGACTTTATTCATATTTATCGTATTTATGTTAATTTACATAAGAATGTACAAATAATAAACTATATATAAACCTTCTACGAAAAATACTCGACCTAATGGTGAAAACCGCAATAAAATCCGTTGGGTGGTTTAGAAGAAGAAGAGTTAGAAACAACAGACAGACACGAAAAGCGACTTTGTTTTATAAGATATAGGATAAACACGCTATATCAGCAACCTGAATTTATTCGCTACAAATGCAATTGTGAAATAATGTTCCACTATTGTTTTGTAGCGTATAAATAACCAAAGTAAATATATAATAAAAGAGTTGAATATCAGGTCTCGTCTTATTAACATCGCCATAATATACCTGTCGCCCACAAATTAAATAAAAAAATAGTAGTGCAGTGCGCAGCTTTTACCCGGGAGATACCCGAGAAAGGGAACCCGAGAGCTTACTTTTGAGACATTTCGTTTTCTATTAAAATATTTCTGTTCCTGACTTTCCGCTGGATTCTTGAGTTACGAGTTCAAGAAAATCAAAATATTCAGTATTTAATACATTAGTGACTCATCACTACAACCGCTTCAATAGATATTTGTCCTGACTATTTATATGGCACGAAAATAGTCTGTGTGCGAAAAAATGTTTCTCTGTCGTCTTTACATGCTTTACAAAAGCTATAAAATGATACACAAACAAATAAAAATGATAAAAGTGTTTGATAAAAGTTTAGAAAATTCCTAAGAAGTAAAAGAAAATGAATATTGTTTACTTCATCGATATCAAAAGATAACATAGTCCATCACTACAGTAAAGCATCGTCGTTCAGTTACAACTGCACTCATTAAAGGCGCTAGTTGCACTGCGACATGAACATTCCTGCCCGCTGGCAAACGTTGCGGCCATTACGCCAGGACAACTGGATACTAATCTTTTATTGTATAAGCTTTTTTATTTTTGAGCTAGTTGTGTAGTGTAGTTGTGAGTTTGATTCCCACTCGAGGCAATAATTTATATTTTCATTCAACAAGCAATGTTTCGTTATTTCAACTAACAGCTGGGTCCCCTTTGCCTACCCTACCCCTATATAAGGGATACAGCGTGAAGCTATTATATAATCTATGTTTATTTTTTTCAGTTTCCCGCTTTATCCTGTTTATAGTATGGTTAGCGGAGAGAACCTAGTGTCCTGACACTTAGTTTTCCGATTTAACTCAACATCGATAGAAAATTTATAAATTAAATTGTTAATTATATAATTTAAAGAAATATCTAACAGTTACTAAAAAATCAATAGATCTCTATAATAAAATAACATTATAAATTCCATTATTCCTCAAGCACGAAATTTCGAAAGTTAATAATAATATAATGATTTCAATAAATTTCATTTACAAAACATTGCTTCCCAATGTGGTGAAAATTAAAATCAGTGCGATTTAATTAAGCCCTTTGTTCCCGTTATAATATTCGGGCTCATTGGACCCCCTGGACTCGGGCCCCTTAAATTAATTATTCGTTATCAAATCGACAAGTCTCGACAGGTTTTGTTTATTATTAATTGGTTCTATGCTCTCGAATTTACTTGTGCATATTATATCATCTTTAGATTTATGTAAAAGGAAATATATATTCAGGTTGTCGTAGCGCAGGGTCGTTGTGGATTCAATTCTCACTCGAGGGAAAGAAATATTTGGTATTTTTATTTTCTCGTTCTATTTACTAGAGTATATAAGTACCTAAAAAAATAAGATCCTTTCCATTTCACCCAAAAAAAAAAACGCTTTTTCTTATAAAATTCTCCAAGAAAAAGATAAAATAGAAACATGGTAAACGTCAAGGTATTCACTACCATGCGTGGAGTGTACCCTCGTACCTCGTTAGACTTGCATTCAAATGGAACAAATATGTAAGTCTAATTGGTCCCTTTGAGACGGTAGGCTGCGACGTGAACCGAATGTATGTAGGACTTTAAATTTAGATTACAGTTTAAATATGTTAGCGAGATAGCGACCTGGTCTTTTTCTTTTGGAAAAACTAGGTGATGACATAAGATAACGTTTTTCTATCTGACTGCGACATGCGAAGGAGAGTAATGTGTTTAGGTAATAGAATACTCTTAAAGGAAGTTAAGAAAAAATATAAATATACATCAATATAAATATGAATACTTGAATAGTATTACAAACTTAATTTATTGAGGTTTTTCGTGGTGCATGGGTATAAGCGAATGACTAGATAGGTGATTTGCGGAACTTAACGCCGTGTTTTGATTCGACACCAGAAGGATGAAATACGAGTGTTAAATATTTCATCATTATTTCCTCGAGTGAGGATCGAACGGACAACCAGTCGATTTTGTAGCATACTTTGCTCCCCTACGCCACGACTGACGAAAAGTAAATGAATTATCAAAATACAATACATAAAAACACACAAAAACAGTGATCTTTCTCCATACATTTTATTTAGAAAAATACCACATGAAACAGTCTTTTTAAGTAACACACAAAAACTTCACAGAACTTTCACACAAAGGCAGGCCTTTGTCACTTAGCTCTGGAACCTATACTTTGATTCATAAGCGAATGTGTTTATAATGAAACTCGACAAAAGGTGAATTCAATTCAGAAGAGAGCATAAAACTTGGGTAGATTATAAATATTATTATACTAACTCCCCCTTTTCCAATAAATAAAATAATTAATAATATAAAGGATTATTACTACAAAAATGACATGAATAATATTGAAGTGTATATGGGAATCAGTTTCAAACCTTTCTTTTTTTTAGTCGATGAGAACCAAATTATTTTAGTATTTTTATCATTTAACTGTTAGATTCTAGCACATCCTAAAAAGAAAATAAGAGTCAGTCAGTCAATCCTTCTCTGTAAATGGACTATGCAAAACAAAACTTTTAACTAATATGTTCCCGAGATTAAAGACTCTTCAACATATACACAGCTACTATTATGTATGTATATGCAAAATCTCTCTATCTTTCTGTCAGGGAAAATTTAGTTCGTAAGTAAAATAAGTTATAACAAGGTAAGTTATATCTTAAACGAATGGAGGCGTATAGAAAGAAAAAATTTGTTTATCACGCTTGTTTGTACACTTGATTTTATTTCTTCAGTCCGTTAGTTATGAATGGGAACAATATGTTCTTGTCGACAGCTTTATATATCTAAATATAAACTTATTTGTGATTTATGCTGACGTACCTACGTATTTACTAGTGGTTTTGTTTTTAACTGAGTTCAAATAAAGGAAGTTATCAGTTTTACGTATATTATTGGAACTCGGTAATATTTGAGCATGATGATCTATTAATCCAAGCATTTTATATACTTATTTATTCACAGATATCTCGGAAATTTAGAGTAATATTCAGTCGATAGTTTTTAAAAAAATAAATTATTAAATAGTCCAAATATCATCAGAATCGTTTTAGTAGTTTTTGATGAATGAATGTCTGTGATATAAAAACATTGTGATATAACAGAGTAAGTCGGTATTTTTTTCGCTTACATCAAATACAAGACATATTGCAAAAAGTTGTATTTATAGCCTAATTCACTTTTCAATTTGGTTTAAACGGCATCTCCGTACATACAATGCAAGAATGCTTAAGTTTGAATTCTACGGGGCAGTTTTAATTTAAGTAGTGATGTTTCCTCGTCTATATTGTTTTTCTTATCTTCACACTGTATAACTGAACAACACAAGAATATACTCGTACTTCTTTTATCGTTAATGGTCAAAAATAAAGAAAAACAAACTCTCGGCTTTATATATCCCTAGACACCTAAAATAACCGAATACAATTATAAATATTTATATTATATATAATATTTCAATATATAACAAAAACTACGTACATAATATAGGTGAAAAACAAACTGAAATATGTTCCCAGTGTTACTTAAACCATATATATCTCTAGTACCTCTAAAACACGGCCCATAAAGAGCATTACCGATGCACCCTCCACAAGTAGGCTTTTATGGAATTAGCTCAAGTTTTCCGGAAAAACGTAACTCGTGAATTTTACACCAGAGACCGCAATAAGCTAAGTGCAACGAAAAGTGAACGAACTAGGCTCGAGAAAGTTTTGACATCATTATATTAGTTTACTATGGAATTATAGGAAATTATAATTATTAAATTAATTTTGTATATTTTAGAATGTATGTTCTTCTTTTTAGAGTATTTTATTATACAAATATAGAGTTATTGTGAGGGCGTCGATTCTCACTCCAGGGAATGGACTGGATGTGCGCAATATAGTAAAAAGCTAAAAAAATGGAATCTACCTCTTAAAATAACTTCTTTACTTACTTACTTCTTATTTACTTCTTTACTTTTATATGTTGAATCACAAAATCCCTTGTCCTTGTCCCTAGAAAAGTCAGTCACGTTTTAGATTATATGGGCAATCGGTTTTCTCCTTAATTAATTATTTCCACTCGTAGTATTATTTCCGCACTTAGCAGGACGGCAGAGGCAATTTGTTATTCATACACTTCGCTCTCCATTCTTCTACTTGGGTGAATGAATTATTTTTATTTTCCATAGACACGCAATGTTTTGAAATCAAAAGAGTGAATCAAACTTTTTTTTTGCCGCATTAGTAGGTTAGGCAGAGGACACCTGGGAACCTAGTGTTAAGACACTTCCCCACTTTCCGGGCATTGCGTTTTGAGTGGTGAAACTCACTTTGCCACTTTATCAGAGCGAGGAAATTAATATATCAATTATTTAATTCCGTCGAGTAGAAATTGAACCCACGACCAACGCGATTACAGTGTCACGCTTGTGCCTCCGCACTACTGCGACCCCAAATCTATTTATATAAAAGGACTTGTCCTCACTGACTGAGGTAAGACGCACGCACAGCCGTAACCGCTGTGCGTAGAAACGTTAAATTTGGACAGATGTTTACTTTTGTAATCTGGACATCCACTAAGAAGGTATTTTGAAAAATTTTAACCCTAAAGTGGTGTGATAGGGGTTGAAAGTTTGTATGGAAAAAAATTTAAATCGGCACCGATTTTTATAAAATTTGAAATTTAGATTTTTAAAAGTATTTAATTGAACACGTATTTCATCGTTTTCTAGAAGTCTCCCCCTAAGGGTGCAAATAAGGGGTTGAAAGTTTGGAATGGAAAAATCTTTAAAACGCCACCGATTATTATAAAATTTGAAATTTAGACTCTTAAAAATATTTCATTGAACACATGTTTCATGTGTTATTAGAATTCACTCCTAAATACGCAAGCGAAGCTGCGCGCGTCCGCTAGTTAACTTATAAAAATCCTTAATACATTCTAAATCCAAAACCGCCTATTCAAATTTCAGCTTACGTATTTCGCCGTTATCACATAAATTCATAAAGCTTGAAAATGATAACGACGCAAAACGAAAATTAGTTTACTGCTGAGCTTTCGTTCGTCCCCGTATGTGAATAAGTATACTGGTGATAAGTCAAGCTTGAAGTAATTTGTTTGCTAAGACTTTTGCCGCTCGTTTAGATTTCCACTTGAAGTTTAAATATTTGTATGAGTAGCTAACTGTAGGTATATTATGTTTTAGGAATATGATAAATAAATGTGTATAATCTATTAAATTGTGAATTAAGTTATTTTTTTATTTATTTTTTTATCCGCTTTAAACGGCATAAACAAAAAAAAATATTTTCTCCGTTTTCCGCTTTAATCGTAACGCTTATAGTCCGACACAGTTCCGTTTCTCCAAGACGGCCTCTAACGAAAGTAAATGAATATTCAAAATTTACTCGTACATCAACCTTCTTAAATGACATTTTTTTCCTTTTTAGATGTCCTTGTCACTTAAATCTCACACAGTACGCCAAATATATAAATGATTTAATGAAGTCTCATCAAGGGCTCCATACGTTCTAAGTAATTACATTTAACTACGTATTAAAGCATATTTCGCGAAAATGCAGACACCGCGTCTAATTCCCCACCTTCTCTGTGAACGTTAATGAATTAGAACTTGTATAAGAAAATTATCTTTCATTTGACTTATGTATTTATTTTACTGCAGAATTAAAAGAAAACTTTTAATCTGCATATACAAGTAGCAATGTAGGCAGAGACTAGTGTTTTACTCCGTTCCAACTATTGACTCAATTTTCGATATATCGCCTGTTAATTGGCGAAACTTAACGCTGCACTTTGTCTACCATAGTGAGGAAATTAACATAATTTTAAATTATTCATTCCCTTGAGTGCGCATCGACCACACAGCCGTAGAGTTCGACACTGTCCCATTGAACCATGTTTTTAAAAAAAAACGTCAATAAATACATTGTCTTAATAAATTAACATAACTCTTTTATTACAAAATTGAACAAAGCAAATTGAATTTTATTACCAAATTCAACAGAACAATTTTATACTACGAGAGTAAGAAAGACCGGTCTTATAGAACTTAATCTATAAAAAACTTCAGTATTTTCTCTTCAATCTTCCTTCGTACTACCTCATATTTGAGTCAACTAATATTTCTCCGAGGGAATACACAAAGAAGTCCCCAAGACGGGATGAAGTGAACCGTCTAATGAACAAATGTTTTGGTACACAATCAATGTTTTGGTAGGCCGGTCATTTTTCATCAAAAATTGGGGCTTGGGGATCTTTTATTGTAAGAGGGAGATGAGAAAAGTTGGTTGTATTTCTGATGCCTTTCTTTCACTTCTATTCATTAAAGATTTGTAAATATTTTTTACTACATGTAATATTAAAATCAGCTTCACGCCGTATCCCAATGTCAGTAGGGTAGGCAGAAGAAACCTAATCTTAAGAAACTCTGTTCCACTTCCACTTTCCGCCAAATTCTGGAAGCATTGCGTGTTGAGTGGCGGAATTAAACGCGACGCTTTTATCTCGACAGCAGAGCGAAGAAATGAAATATAAATTTGAATATATATTTCATTTCCTCAAATAGGGATCGAACCCATAACCAGTCGCGTTTACAGTCAACACACCTGTGCTCCCGTAATGTTTGGAAATACCACCTTTTTATTGATAATTAATATTATAATTATGAAAAAAAATGTGAATCTTTAAAATATAACTAAGAAGACCAGCTTCATTTGAATGAGTCGCCAATTTTTAATTTTCACCATGCAAAATTGGAATTAAAACATTCGTATATCAATTAACCTACCCCCAAAACTGCATGCTTTCCAATACAAATACATGTATTCAGCATCAGACCGATGTTCCATACTAAAAATTGCGTAGTCACGAATAAAGATTTACTTGAAAGGTTTATTGATGTTCGTGACCGCATCTCCCCCAGCCGCGGATTTAAACCCTCTGTTTACAATTCGTTCGGAAACTTTACATTTTATGTAATTGCTGTGGCATAAAACATTTTACAGTACATAATTTTATATTTTTTATACTCAACTTAATGAGGCTTCTGTTGTTTTTTCATCGTTAAATTATTCTTTTCTTTGTTTCATATTCTCAGTATTATTTTTTATTCGATACAATATTTTGGAAAATCTAACGCTTTAAATATTATACAGTATACTAAAGGATGTCTCTAAATGACTCCAGAATTCAGCAAAAAGTAAGCCGCGGAGTGTCTTAACACTAAGCTCTCTCTGCCTACATTGCTGTATGCGGGATATATCGTGAAACTATGAACTTAATAGTTTAATTTAAAATGTGTGAAAATGGGAAAACGAAAATTTTTATTACGTTCTAAAGGTGTAGCATGTTGAGTGGCGGCACTCATCACCGCGTTTTCCCCTTAAAATAACTTAGGAAGTCAATATATACAAATATCACGTTCCCCTTTATCACCCCACGTTGTGCTAATTACATATAACAGATAAACATCTAACAAAGTAATAAACGGAAGTGTTTCGATAAAACTGGTGTTAAAACGTTCTACGTTATCATGACAAGGGGAAATAAGACTGAACATAAAAAAAAAACATTACAAGTATTTAAGTAAATTAAATTTACATACGTGATAATATTATTTATGTAAATGAGACGGTTTTGGGTTCAATTCCGACTCGAAAAATAAATTATTTTCATGTCTTCGCATTGTCCAGACAAAGCGCGGCGTTAAGTTCCGCAAAAAATAAGAGAGAACGCAATGCCTTCGCTACATTAGTAGTCTATACAGTGGAAAATTCAATAAATAATTTGACATCAAGGTCCAGAAGAAGAACCTTTAGGAACATAGTGTGAAGAGTATTCATTCATGAAATAAAATTTTGGATTCGTTTTTAATTCCTCAGGTCCTGAATTTCCAAAAACTTCCATCTGAATACCAAATTTTGAGATTGATCCGTCAAGCCCTTTCAGCTTTGCGTTGAAAAATCATTCAGGTCTTGTAACTAAAAGTCTCGTTCCTTTTACATATTGAATTTAAGATTTTAAAGCAAACTTCAATATATTTGATTTTCTTTATGGCCTGAGTGGGACGGCGCGGCATCTAATTCTATGTGTGATGTTTGTTGAGTTTGATCCCCTCTAGGGGTAATAATTTTTAAAAAAAAAAAAATTAAAAACTTCCTCATCCTGGTAAATAAATGGTGATGGTGGCGTCAAGTTTTACCACTCAACACGCAATGTCTCGAATTTGAGTTAAATATTGATTTCATTGCATTAGTAGTAAGTATTTAATACAACAACATTTACAAACAAATAAAGCACATTAAGACAAAGCCTAGTCGTAGCGCAGGTTCGATTCTCACTCACTCGAGGAAATAAAATATTTAATATTTTCATTTTTTTCGCACTGGTGTCTTATCACTACGCTCCCTCTGACTACTCTGCTACATGCGGCATATAGTGTGAAGCTGAAAAAAAAAATAAAAAAAAGAGAAAGGTCCGTACGTAACACATAATTCATTGGTTTTAAAGTTTTCATATATTCCGATGACATACAGAAACGCTCAGAAACTAACAATTAAGTATTATTGATCATTATATCCATACTACGAGTATAGACAAACTATAGTTCATTATGTATTTACTACTGGGAAATACCACGAACAGACATCAATTCTAATAAACGTATTTATTAACAAAATTTATACCATAATAATGACGAAACTTTATTACGAATTAGTATACTAATATCTTTTTTACTTATTTAGCACAATTTTGTTGGCTATTACCGTGATAAATGAACCAAATAATTCAAGTTTTCTTTTATTTATGTATATATTCTCTGAAACACTGACGCAATATCTCTCTCTCTTTCTGTATATAAATTATCATCTTAACTAATGTTTGTCAGTAGTATAATTTGATTTTTTTTAGTTGAGAGCGATTTATAAATACTGGGCTATGTACTCGAAGGGGCTTTGACCGCAAATATAATCAACCACTATGTAACCACATGAACATGTATAATAGATTTAATAAATAAGATATTTTTTTACGATACGAGAATAATTTTTCGATTTATACCAATAATTTATGAGATTAGCACGTTCACCCAAACAAACACTTCGACTTTATAATATTAAAATATATTTACATAGGTATATAAATTATAACATTTTAAATGTCTGTCTGTGAGATTATACCCTCTCTTTCAACTCGAGATGAGTGTAATTGTGACTTTTTGCTCAAAAATGCTATTTACTTCCCAAGTGCTCTCAGTCAAAGAGCCATTCGAAAGCCTTTTATAGGGTTAAGCAGTGCTAATGACTGAAACAGATAAGTTACATAAATTACCATAATAAGAGGACTTTTAACTTAAAGTTATTTTATATTTAAAGGGAAATTAGTGGCTACTTATCTTGTTTTAACTATTAATATATATTTTTTTCGCTTTACTCACATACACATTTTGGTTTCACGTCGTATCCCGCATATAGCAGTGTAAGCAGAGTACTGTCCTCCGAATTCTGGGGGCGTTGCGTGTTGAGAGGCGGTATTCAACACCGCGCTTTGCCTCGATACCAGAAAGAAGAAATGAAAATATTTAATATTTATTTCCTTGAATGGGAATCGAATCCATAACCTGTCGCGTTCACATTCACACGCTTGTGCCTCTGGCTACCTAATATTTTTTTATATAAAAAATGTGTACATTTATTGGCCTACCCTGCTTAAGAAATATACTTAGAAAAAGTATATACAGCAGAATTCAAATTTACTAGGTTAATACAATATTCTAAATCCACAATTACCCTCCAATAAATCCCAATATAAGAAAAAAAGAGAAAATAATGACGCGTCATTATCATCGTTCTCAACATTACCAAAGGGCACGCACCTCATTAAAACGCATTTAATCTAATCGCCGTACAACGACGACTTGCACAAAACTTCTCTTAGACTTTCATGCAAAATTACGTTTGGTTCCCCTCTTTTAGGGCGCGTTCATACGGTACTAATATTTCGTAGATCAAAGGTTTTGAGTGTTTCATGTTTTTTTTTATAACATATTCTTAAATACATAAATATGTATTTAAGAATATGTTATAAAAAAATAACGTATATAATGTTGTATACATTTTCAGGAAAATGTTTATGTGTTCGTTTCTAATTTATTTTAAAACTTGTTTTAATAAGCTTATTATATTATGTGTGTATTCTGTCAATTTGCTAGCACTTAACACTTTGTTTCCAGGTTCCCTCTGCCTTCCCTGATATGTGCCGGATACAGCGTGTATAACTTTTATACCTTATTGTTAATGGACGATTCGTGAAGTCATGCTACACTTGGTTACAGTATAGCAGTGAAAATAATTCGTCCCCCTTAGTGGAGATCACACAAAACCCACTAGATTATAGGCAGAGATTATCTCAATGCGATACCATGGTCCCTATTTACATGATAAAAAGTATAAGTACAAAAATATTGTAACTTTAACAAAGGTAGATAATAATCTTTACAATATAGTAAAGAAATATAAAAATTGCTGGTAAATGCACGACAAAAAATTCAAATTTAATTTTGTGTTTAACGTGTTTTTTCATAAAAACTAATTTCACGTAACAAATTATTATTTGATAATGAAATAACTTTAGTACAATCTTGTAAACGTCTCCTTTTGTGAATAAAATTTCGGCAGACCGGATTACACGGTCGGTCAGAATATTAAAAAACTTTGCTCTACCAACTTGAATTGTCTTTCAGGGAGACTGTTTACCGCGCTAGCTCTTGTTTTTTGCTCGAAAGTTCAAAAAGTTCTCTATTTTTTCCGGAGGTTTCTTACTTTAATAATCAAGTTTATTATAAACATTTTCAGCTGCAGTACGCCGTTCCGTTGGCTCTACTTTTGCTCGGTGAAATTCCGTGGTTCTTTGGGGTTAATGTTTACTGACAATTTGTTATTTATTTAAATATATAAATATTTACTTCTATACTATTATATACAACGGTTGTGAATGAAACTTTTGGACTGCTTAAGCGAGAAGACTCAGAATTCTAGAGTGTGAAGGAAATTTTAGTAAGAGGGACGTGAAATAAAATTTCGTTATCGGCACTTAGTTTAGAAGATAAATAAAAATAAAAATATCGCATATTTAAAAACATTCATAGAAATATCAATATACACAAAAATACATTATATTGCATATTATATTACAATATATCATGTTTAAATAAAAAAAATAAGCTAATTGTTTGCCAAATTGGTTCCACAAGTAAAAAATGGCGATCGTAAAAAAATTTCATTAAAAAAATACCCCACATAACATCCATTATATTGGACGATATTAAAACACAGTTTGATATAGATCAATCAATTACGAAAATACCACAGCGTAGTGGCAGTGCGGAATATTGTCATCCAGTTTTTATACGTCTATAAAACACGCATCAATCATTGGACATTTGAAGGGGAAATTGAATCCACTACCTACGAGTATGTAGGTCAAACTAATAAAACCGTTAAAAACAATAGCTTGTTAAACAATACATGTATGGTAATTCTTCGGTATATGAGCATCACGGCAAGTAGGTACAGTAATGAGGGAAATAACAAAGCTAAGCCAATCTCGAATAAACTTTGAAAAAGATTTTTAAGTGCTCTTGACTTGTTAATATGGAAAGTGGGAATTATTTCTGTGTCACGTTATTATTGGAGTATAAATTGTTTTAATTGTGTTTTTTTTTTCAAGTACGTTTTTGACTGTCTTGGTGTTCTTTTTAATTTATGATGAATGAAAATTTATTTGATATTTTTGTATTAGGTATATCATTTAATATTAAAATATATTATAGACACGTACATATGTATATAAACTACATTTGAAAATTGGATTTTCATTTTATATTTTAATAATTGATCTATTTACTCTTCATTTTTGTAAGTTGACTATTTTTTTTAGTTTCCCGTTTTATTTCGCACCTACCAGGATAGGTAAAGAGATGAAGGGACCTAGTGTTAAGACACTTCCGTTCAAACTAGCAACATACTGCCGATTTCTCGAGGCATTGCATTGAAGGTAGGTACTCATCACTACGCTTTGCCACGTTACCATTTACGCATTGCCCTCTGAGTGGGAATTAAACCCACAACCTACGCGTTTATAGCCACACGCTAGTGTCACTGTGTCACAACGGTCTTAACTCTATATACTTTTAGATCGATATACATACTTATTCTTAATATTGCTTTATTCTTTTTATTAACTGGCTGCAAATACAACCAATCTATATTATTTAGTAAATGAAATCACTAACAAGCCGAAATTGCGGTACGTCCGCTTTACATTTCGAACAAATATGGTACCTGTTCCATGTGCATCACACCATGAGCGACGGTTATTTAACGTTTTACTGTGATTTTTGATGAATTGCATAAAATTCGCTTCTTTGTTTATTTGAATGTATGTAAATGTACATAATATTCATGATATTTCATACCCAGCATGGAAAGCAAAAAAGGAAAGGAAATGTGAGGAGAAGTAGAAGAAAACAATGTTTTAAAATTAATTTTAATATACAAACGATTTAAATTTTGTATACAACATTTAAAAGAAATAAATCCCAAACACATTTCTATATTTACATTGATTTATAAAACAGCATGGAGGAAGGCAAACCTGGCAAATAGTTCGTTTTGCTTTAAGCGTGCCGTTTATTCGCGCCCGCCAGACCATGTGTGATTAGAAAGGGCGCCCTTGATTCAGTGTTCTGTTTGTATTACAATTTACTCGTTTTGGAGAGCTTCGCCAAATATATATGTATTTTTGTTTAAAATTTATTCTAGAGTTTAAAAAAGGGGGTTCTAGGGTTTTTAAAAGTATTTTATGAATGAAATAGTTTGCCGTCGTGGCGCCGGGGCACAAGCTTGCAACTGTAAATACGACATTTGTGGCTTCGATTTCCACTCGGGGAAATGAATGGAAAGTGGGGAACGGAAAAGACTTAATAGAGGTTTCCCAGGTTCCCTCTGGCTAATCACTATATGCAGGATACAATGTGTATCACCTGTGTTAACGTTCTTGTTAAAGACATCATGATTTTCTTTCTCATCAAAGTTTAGAACTGAAACTGTATAATTTTATCATTTTTTGAAATATTATATTCAACTCTTCAAGTAAAACAACGCAAAGAATAACTAAAGTACAAAACAACTTACAGCATAAGCTTATTAAGTCTATAAAGCTTATTTGTAACAAATAGAAAAAACTCACACAGCGTATTACGAAAGTATCGAGTTACGCGTTAGTTCGCAAGCCTTTAAGGAACTTATGTTCAGAATGTACCTACTTACTTTATTTTCCGCGTATATTATTGTTGGTGTAAACAAAGAGAATTTATATTTCCACATTCAATACATTTTATAGATATTGTTGCATAGCGAAACTTAACGCCGTCGATTGTCTAGAGAGAGAGCTAAGAAATTGATAAAAGAACGAAAAATAAAAATTATTGTTCATAAGCCTTCTTCCCAAGCTAGGATCGAATCCACAACAATCGCGGGAGTTTTCTACTATTGAACTGTATCACGAGCGTCTTACAATGTACCTAATATTTTCCTAAAACTAAAACATCCTTCGCTCAAATACTCCAAGTTGCAAAATCGTCTGAAAGAATTTAAGAACAGAATAAATCAATAGAGTGCAGTCATAAACTTTGTTGAACTGCCTCGAACTCGCAAGAATGCCAAAAGCATTGGGATAGTTGAGTTACTTTGCTTTTAAAATACATTTGAAAATTGTCTTAACGTTAAATGTTTATTCTTATAGGACTTAGTCGTTTGTTCTTAAAGCGAAGTTGGGCTACAGATTGGAGCACTTACTTACACTGTTGTAATAATTTAAAATGAATGGATATAATATTGTGAACTTTCGAAAATAAATATTAAATTATGCTTTAAAAGTACGAAGAAATATTTATTATAGTTGAGAAAAAGTAATCTCGACAAAATTTGTTTGTTTTTATATTGATATGAGTTTTCACGACCGACCGGCACCGACTCCAAAAATAATGGGTGCTAGATAATAAATAAATCTATAAGAATCAATAATTTCTAATTACTTCATTTTTTTTATTTTGAAACAAAATAATTATTTATATTAAGTATTCTAATTTCGGAAATGGGCCATTGAAAGAGCCGTGACCAAACGGAACGCTAGCAGGGAAAACATTGAAAACAACCGAGCCCTAGGCAATCCATTTACGAGGTAACTTTTGTTTACGTTGGAACATTCGACTAATTTCGTTATAGTGGACTTTCTACGTTGTTTATTGAAAGTTGAATGATACTTATCTCATATTCAATTAATACGAGTAAAAAAAATACTTAAAATTTGATAATTTAAATGCACATATTTCTTGAATTGCATATTGTAATGCTTGTAAGTGCTAAAACACTATATTCTTACTCAATTATTTTGAAGACTGTTCTTATTGAATAGCAGAACTAAACACCGCATAATATTGTATTACCTGCTCCTCTTAAGAGTCGATTAAACCACCAACATTCCCACCCAGAAACCCACATTAAGTCCATTTCAATTGAACCACTTAACGTAATACGTTAAACAAAGTAAAATGAGACATCTAACTAATATAAGGAGAGTATTTTGATCGTCGCCATACCTGTTTATATAAAGATAGGTACGAGCTACGGTAGCGTCGATGCACGGCACCGTCACAAATGTATGCCATTTCATCAGTCAGTGTCACGTGTAAATAAGCAGTGTGGCGGAGCGTGGTGAACGCTTTTGCTATGATGAAGCAAATTACTTTTGTATTCTTTATTGAATATTGTTTTTTTTTTATTATTTTCTTTCGTTTTTTTTTAGCTGGATAGGGTAGGAAAAGAGTTAGTTAAGACTCTTCTGGTTGTACGGTAAAAAAGCCTAATATTATTTATATTACACGATAGGAGAAGACATGTCGAAAAGAGATCCAGTTAAAGTACTGCTTTCATCTATAAAATAAAAAAAACACTCCTAGTATCTAATTTTTGCCTATTTTGTTTTTTAAACTATTTTGTTCTCATTTCTTTTGTTTCTCACATTGCTATGCTAGAACCAGTTCATATTATAATGGGAATGTAACACGAGTGCCTTTGTCAATGTACGAGTAACTGGATCGTCTATTTTAACGAACTTTAGCTAAATAAAGAAGTTTTACTTGTACGAATATTTCCTAATATTGTGTCAGGAACTCACGACATAGTCCTAATAAAGAAAAGAACGACTAAATAAAACAATATAAGAGATAAGTCATTCCATAATTTCACAAAATAGTCTATCTTGGACGATTGCTATCAAGCGGAACTTAGGGAGTAATTAATATTTAAACATTAAAAAATGTTAAACTTCTAACTTTTTTTATATAAGGCATTGGACGTTATGACGATTTTTACGAATTAATAAGAGAGAATCAAATTATGTCGAAAATCAAAGACCTTATTAGTAAGAGAGAACTGAGTAAAATGCCAATCAGGTATATATTTCACACACGTTTGAAAGCATTGCGTGCTGATGTACTTGACGGATGGTTCGATTTCTAAAGAAAATGAAAAGAATTAATTATTTTCATTGCTTCGCTCTGGGTAACAACATAAAGTGCTGAATTCTTCTAAAGTCTTGAAGAAAAAGTGTGAAGAGAACGTAGTTTTTTAGCACTACAATCTCTCTACCTACCCTCCTATACCTACGCGGGATATTACTGCAAAATAATTTTGCCTAATAACCATCTCTACACTATTTGTATAACACAAAAACACTATAAAGCTAACTTATTTACACAAAATAAAGGGAAATAAGAAACGATTGCGTAAATTTTCACACAGCCATCACTGTCATGTAAAGGTCGCCGTTTCATCAGTCAGCGTCGTGCGTAAACAGAAGACCGGACACGGGTCAAACTTTGGGCATCGCTCACTCGACCATATATATCCATGTTTGATAAATTATGTTATAAGAGTATAAAGCGATTCCAAACTAAGAAGCACGTAAGCCTTGTAAGGAAAGGTATATGTAAAATAGGGTATAATATAGAGTAAGAATTAGAAATAATAAAAAAGATTAGGATCTTTTTTTGATGTAATGGTTCAAATGTTATTTGAAATAGTCGCGGAGTTAGAATGTCTCGATGAGTGATATGGTTACATGTTCAATTCCGCATGCATTCTCTAGAAACTTATGTTTAATTTAAATATTTTCAAAGACTAATCTAAAGCTGAAGTTTGCTTAATTGTACGCGCTAATCTCAGAAACTACTGGTACAAATAGATTTTTTTTTCGTTGCGTAAGATAGAGATAAGCCATTTAATAAGGATAGCTACTTTATGACATATAAAGTATTTCAATGTATATTGAAGTGGTAGCCCACTGTGGGATAACCCCACTATGCTCGCCGTCAGAGTTAGCTCAGGCACTTAGAATGTGGTATGTATCAGATAAATATACATACACTACTTTTAGTTATTTCCAGTTAACCAAGCGAATCCATTAGTAAAAAGTAGTTCTCTATAAAAACTGAAATTTAAACTTAAACTCGTGAACAAATTAAAAACGTTCTTCTTAAAGAGATAGCAAATTCTGAATAACTTTAAGCAATAAACTAGAATATTGTTGACAAGAAGAATGTGAGCGAAGCTGGTGGTAGTTAAGCGTAGCCGCTTAATGCAGGACGGCCGCAGCTATTTCTTGTGGTTCTTATATTGTAGTACTTAAGTCATTAGCTTACGTGAAACCTTAAATAATAGTAGAATTTTAATTTTTGTATGTAATCTTGCTCGTTTTATGATAGTATTGGTTTTGGAAAAGATTTTCCGAAACTTAAATATACAATAAAATTGTTAATGTTTATTAACACTATAAACTTACACACTATAACTAAATAAAACCTTTTCTCAAATGGTTTTATTTATTTTTCTCTTATGTTACTTTATGTGTGTTTTTATTCAATAAAATATTTCATACTTGTTACAAAAAAATGTTAACAAATATATAACATACTTTTACATTTAGTCTACAAATGTTTTCAAAGCAAACTCTCCGTTTTCCCGTTTCCCTCCGAATACGAGACATTGCGTATAGAGTACGAACTTAATGTCACACTATGTATATTTATCCTATATCTTATAAAACAAAGTCGCTTTTTGTGTCTGTCTAAACTTTCTAACTCTTCTTCTTCTAAACCACCCAACGGATTTGGATGCGGTTTTCACCATTAGGTCGAGTATTTTTCAGGGAAGGTTTATATATAGTTTATTATTTGTACATTCTTATGCAAATTAACATAAATACGATAAATGTGTATAAAGTTCTACCCACTGAGACACTTTGGCGCATGCGCTGCTTTAATGGTAAATACTACATGAAAAAAATGTACTGGAGTATTGTTCCTCTTAATAAGATCTACAAAAAAGTCAGCGATGGCATATTCGTATCTTTTAAGAATAACGTGTAGTGATCATATTTCTGTCTAAAAATAGTAATTTCAATATATTTTTTATTGTGAGGGATATTTTTCCATAATGGTATTAATCCTTATCCTTTAAAATACTTTATTAAATTTCTACGTTAAACGAAGATAAAATTTGCTTTTTAAAATATTTCGAAATTGCGAATAGTTTTAGAGAAAAACGCATTTAATTATTGACACATCACGCCGTTCACAGATCAACTGTATCGAGTCAAGTTTCACTTATCCCTTACTCTCAGCATATAAATAAGTATATTAGTTACGTTGGCCATTTAATGTAGATCAAAACTGTCTTTTCTGTTTTTCATTTTAATAAGTACTTTAGAAGTTGTTACAATATCAAAAAATCCTTGCTGCGAAACGCGCCTCGCGACGTTATGCTTATACAAGCGAGTCCGCCGCGCCCGCCTGCCTTACACGCATCGGTGGTTCAGTGGTAGAATGCTCGCCTGCCACGCGGGCAGCCGGGTTTCAATTCCCGGCCGATGCATTCTATTTAATTTTCGTCACAGGCAGCCACGTAGTGCTTGCTTTTCATCAGGGACAGAATACCCTCTTCAGCATTAACCACAAGCTCGAAAAAAAAAACCCGCCTGCCTTTATAGCAACGAAGATTTAGATGCGTTTGCACGTATTGGATAATTCGAGTTGAATGTATTATTTAATGTCATTTAACTATCTAAAAATAGTAATTTAAATATATTTTAATATGTACTTGAAAAGATTAGTAGCACAGATTTAAAATTACGGTACCTACTAAAAAATCCTTGCTGTGTAAAACAATTGGAAAATCCTTATTGAAACTACGAAAATGCGGGTTGCATTAGGGTTTAATTAATTTTCACATTATCTTAAGTGCTTTGCAAACATACATTATATGAATAATCCAGTAGTAAAAGCGGGCGAAGCCGCAATAGGGTCGCTAGTATATATTATAATAATATTACATTTAGATACAATAGAACTGTAATTAATATATCGTTAAGTTAAAATCGCTAATAGCTAATAACTTGGAACCCTGTCTAGGAGAACGTCGGATAGGAAATTGGCCGCATTTGCGAGTAAATCGCTATACTATGAGTTACAATTAGAACAAACGATTTTCGATTAATGTTTACTTTCAGTACTGCTGATTTGTTTTATATATGTAGTGTACCTACATATATATATGTTACGTTCATATCTAATACTCGCTTTTCATATTTCGTGAAGTTTGCGATAGAATCTTGCTATATCAATTCTTAAAATTATTGGTAAATATTGCACTTTGGAAAATATACACATAAGCAAGCTTAGTCGCTGAGTATAGTAGATAACATTAGAATATTTTGGGTTAGAACAGAGATAAACTAGTGTTATTCGCAGAAATCAAAGCTTCTTGTGTCAAAAAAAGGAAAATAAAAGAATGAAAATACTTCAATCACCCGAGTAGAAATCGAACCTACACTCGGACACTGTGCGGCTGCGTCGCAACTGTTTCAGTAGCAATGAGTGCCAGACTTGTACTCGTAAATAGAGTAATTGTGAAATTGAGCTATTCCAAATAACTGGCCATAACTTTTACTGCGTTTTATATTGGTACGCTCTAAAATACCACTGTATTAAAATATTACCTTTTATATGTATATACTGACAATACTTTTATGAAATTATTTATTTATATTACTTTTTAAATTGGTTTAAAATATATATATTTGTTTTGTCTCTTTTATTAAAACTCATATACTATGTACGGAAGGTTAGAATAAGCAATTTGTCCAAATATTTAAAATAAACATAAACATAAAAATTAATAAACATAAAAAATAAAGCTCTACCTTTTTTTATAAAAAAAAGTCGTGAGAGTTGCAATTTTAAAAATATCTCTTAAATCCTGTACCAGAAATTACCTTTTACACATAATAGATAACAGAATAAACATTCAATGGTCAAAAGTACGGGGTAGTTAGGGGTCATTACATTTTCGAATTTTTAGCTCAACCTTTTTTCCGATTTGCATGATCAGCGCTCAACGAAAGGGGTCGTTTTATTACAGCGCCATTTTAATGCTCTGTCGTAAAATGAAGTGAGATCTAAGGGCCTCGTTGGTATGTATCTGATCGGTCTTAGGTAAATACATTGTTATTATTCTTTAAAAGTTTTTTATTCTTTAAATTCTTTAAAATTTTCAAGTAAAATTAAGTATAATAAAATAAAAAGCAATTCATTTAGAATTGCTTTTGTTAGTAATAAATGTATAAAAATGCGTTTGATTCCTACGCGGGAAAAATAATTTTGTTGGTATTAGATATATAAAAATGAGTTTAATTTCTAATCGGGAAAATTAATTATTTTCAATTCAAGCCGTTCGCTACCGTCTGGTAAAAATACAAGCCTTAGTGTGGCCTGGAATCAAATCACTCAACACGCAATGTCTCGAAAAGCGAGAAAATGAGGGTTTCAACATTAGGTTCCCTCTACCAACGCTTTTATGCGAGAAAGAGCGTGAAGCTGTGTTTTTAAGGTAGGTATTGCACTTTACAAACTGCCCACATAATTTAATAGATTAATAATATTGTAAATATAAAATTCACTTGAGGATATATTAGAAAGCATTGTTCTGCAAGTGCATATAAATCAATAATAGACAGAAGAACAGAACAAAGAAACGACAAAGAAGAACATAAGTGATGGTGATTGACGAAAGATAACGGATAACAGATTTAACTTAGTAAATTAGTAATGCATATCATAACTTGTAAAATAGAGCTAACTATTATATTAGCATAGTACACCACTGACCCACTAAGTTACACGAGAGTTACAGCTGTAATAACTATAGTTGTAGCAGTTTCGGCTATTTGAAATATTCTCACTTTGCAAATATTTGTAAAATAATTTAAGATAAATTTTATGGTTTTTTTATTATATTTATTATATTTGTCTGTAGGAAATTTCAAATTAATCAATTGTCAGTTCAGAATATTTATGTAACATGTATAATTTGCTCTTACTCGCTTATAGAAAAAATATAAAATCAACTCGTCCATGTATTTTTTTTTCATCTTCACATTGTATCCAATAGTGTAAAAGGTACGCAGAGGAAACTTAGTGTCACTCTTAGTAACACTCTGCTCCCCGTTTTCTGAAATTCAATTCGGAAAAAAACTAAATTCTGAAGGCATTATATGTATGAATGGCAGAACTCAACTCGATCGTCAATGTTGTCTCGATACCAGAGCGAAAAAATGAAAATATAAAATATTTAATGTCCTCAAGTGGGAATCGAAGCCACAACCTGTTGTATATACAGTTGAACGATTAATTTTGAATATTCAAATAATGTATAACATTTCTTATTTTATATTCTAGCAGAAGAAATATGTCATCATAAGGTTTATGTGAGATAAGAACGAAATAATTTATGTTGTCATTTCTTAGACAATGTTTTCGGCAAACTACGAGAATAATGTACTCACTGCATAGTTTTACACTATATCTAGATCTCGTGGTATATATCCTAAGTTTATACTTACGGCTAAATTATTACGCCTCCAGAATTCGACAAATGAGTGTCTTAACACTAATTTCTCAGGTTCCCTCTGTCTACCATGCAATGTGCAGAATAAAGAGAGAAGGTAAAAAGAATATGCTAAACATTTTACACTAACATACCACATTTATAAATATATATATATATATATATATATATATATATAGAAATTGCCTCCACTTTAATCTCCAACAAGGGCCCCCGGCCTGTAGTAATTAGTAATCATACTTACGCGTCGTTTTATAAATTTAATGTCTCCAAGCTCAATTACGTATTCGTCGGCAGTATTCGCTTTCATTAGAGTCATTAATGGAATGGTTATTGCAAATACTTTTTTATAACCTAAGACTTATCTAGTGACTTCTTTTGTAATATTATCATGTATTTTTTGTAGAGCATAGATCATTTAGTGATTGGACACACCATTTTCCGATTTCCCACCGAATTCGAGATGTTGTTTTGACTCAAACTTAAAATATCTGTAGACGTATGTTAAGTGATTTCGGTGTTATTATTTATTTCTAACAATAGTCACGCATATGTTTCCTCCTAAAATGTGTGTATTTCTGTCTCATGATATTCAGATATATTTTTGAGAAAACGTATAATAAACATTTGAACGTAGCGGGACCTCGCTTCTTGCTCCTGTCCAATGTAGATGTTAGACGGTCCAAGGTGGTGGCGTTTTCTAAAAAGTTCGTCTTTCCTAAATGTGGAATAGCACTTTGAAAAATTATAAAAAAAACTATTCAATTCAATTCAAAAACAATTATTTAAAAACTTACTAAAGATAGCTATATACAATAAGCATCAGTAGAAATTAAGGTTTACACAGATATCAAGAGCTAGAAATACAGCGAACGACTGTTTCATGGTATCTGCTTGCACCCCTAAAATAAATTCGCCTCCTTATCAGCCTCGTGGGGACAAGTAAGGCCGCCCGTAGACTAGCTAGGCTTAAATATACATGCCACTGCCATCTTTATTTTGGCTTATGATTATATCGTTGATGTCAATCAATCAATATATTAACATCAATTGCTTTTATTAAAAAATATTTCATTATAGTCGAATTATTAAGAGACCATTACATGTATTTGTAAATAAATAATATTTCATTTTAAAAATTATATTTTAACCTGTTAGTCTTCTCGATATTTTCAATTCAATGATAACTTTATTATTTATTATCGTTTAAATATTTTATAATCGTTTGTTGTCGGCTTTATAGAGCGTTTTGCGAACAAAATGTAATTATTCAACAGGAATCAAGGCACATGTCATTTACAGAGGGTTTGTGTGAGTTAGGTATTTTAAAATAAAAATTCTACTGTTTTATTTATTTAGCTTTATTTATTTAGTGTCATAAAATAAGCAACAGAGGATGGAAACTAACTGATCCAGAGGATGTCCTGACTAATATCTGACCGATATTTGTTTGTGGGCATACGGGTACGCGACCCCGGATCCTCGAGCCGCCACTCTTACATCCTCATCCAGTCCGTAAGAATGGTGTCCTAACCCCCCCCCCCCTTCCCCTCCTCCTTTCCCTAGCTCCTATCCTACCCCATCTATTTTCCTCTCCCCCCCGGTTTTTCCCCACAAAGGGGTTTTGGTGGTCAGACGGCAGTCGCACCATGTAAAAAACCGCCATCCGCCGACATAATGAGAAGTCACAGAAAGAAACTGGGTACGGCTAGGGCGTCGCCGCTAAACGACGCGCAGGCACATCGCCCTACACCTGCGATAAGTGGGCAAGGGCTACCGTGTCAAGTACGGGCACGGTTAAAGACGCGAGTACCCAGAAGGAAACTCCGCTTTGCAACGTGGAATATTGGCTCTCTAACCGGACGATGCAGGGAACTCGCAGATGTACTCATGAGACGTCGGGTCCAGTGTGCTTTCCTCCAGGAAACTCGCTGGAAGGGCAATAAGTCCCGTAACATCGGACAGGGTTACCGGCTTATATACACTGGGTCACCTTCAGGTAGAAACGGTGTAGCGGTAGTGCTTTCTGAAGAGCTTCAGAATGGGCTCCTTGAAGTTGACCGTCGCTCCGACCGCTTGATGCGGGTGAGGGTATTGATTGAGGGCGTTATCACAAACTTAATCAGTGCCTATGCTCCCCAGGCGGGATGTAGCGTGGCCGAAAAGGAGACATTCTGGGAGCAGTATGAAGGGGTGCTACTTGCTGTGCCGTCTACCGAATTGGTCTTAGTTGGGGGGGACTTGAACGGGCACGTCGGTAGGGCTGCTGAGCCGTATGAACGTGTTCACGGGGGTTTTGGGCACGGTCTTCGCAATTCAGAGGGAGAAAACATTCTGAGAACCTGTATTGCATCTGATCTGGCCGTCGTGAATAAGTTCTTCCAAAAGAATTCTCAGCACCTTATCACGTATAAGTGCGGGTCCCACTCAACTCAAATAGACTACTTATTGACCAGACGGTGTCATATGGGCAGGGTAACTAAC
The DNA here is from genome assembly GCF_056956725.1 of Heliconius melpomene rosina. NCBI lineage: Eukaryota > Metazoa > Arthropoda > Insecta > Lepidoptera > Nymphalidae > Heliconius > Heliconius melpomene. Next base: position 8,664,425 of record NC_140406.1, on the reverse strand, counting down.
TGTAAGGTCATTCCAGGCGAAAGCCTAACGGCCCAACATCGTCTTCTTGTCATGGACTTTAACGTCACTCCGAAGAAGAAAGTAGCCGAGAAACGTAGGCCTCGGATCAAGTGGTGGTTGCTGAATGGACCGATGCAGACCGACTTCCTGGCAGAGGCGAAAAGTCATAATCTTTTGACTGACACCGAGACTGCTCAGGATGCTTGGGATCGGGCTCAGTCGGCAATCATTGCGGCAGGCAGGCGAGTTCTTGGTGTTTCTAGGGGAGGACGTGTCATCGACAAGGAGACATGGTGGTGGAATGACGAGGTCCAGGAGGTGACTCGTGAAAAGAAGGCTGCCTTTAAGAAGTGGCAGGAATCCAACTCTCCTGAAGACAGACTGGAGTACACAGTAGCTAAACGTGCCAGTAAAAGAGCTGTAGCCAGAGCCCGCAGTGAGAGTTTGTCACCATTGTATGATAAACTTGAAACTGTGGAGGGGCAGAAGCTCATTTACAAACTGGCACGTTCCCGGGATAAAGTGACGCAAGATATTGCAAAATGTCTTTGCGTCAGAGATTCCCAGGGCACGCTGCTCTGTAATCATGACTCTGTGAAGGAGAGGTGGAGAAGCTACTTCCAGGAGTTGCTGAATACTCAGCACCCATGCAGTCTTCATCACGACCCACCGCCTAACCTCGGACTTATTGCCCCAATAACCCTTGACGAAACACGTAATTGCCTTCGACGCATGAAGAACGGAAAAGCGGTGGGACCTGACGACATTCCGATCGAAGCGTGGAAATTGTTGGGCTCTCTTGGTGTGCTCATGCTTACTGACCTTTTTAACCATATCTTGAACACTGGTAAGATGCCGCATCAGTGGCGGCTTAGCTTTATTACCCCTATTTACAAGGGAAGGGGCAGTGTTCAAGATTGTGGTGGTTATAGGGGCATTAAGCTTATGAGTCATACCATGAAGCTCTTCGAGCGCATGATCGACCTCAGGCTCCGCCGAGAGTGTACTGTCTCTGAGTCTCAATATGGATTTCAGCCAGGATCGGGCACCATGGACGCCATTTTCGCCCTCAGAACTTTGATGGAGGCATACAGGGAAAAAAGGAGAGCTCTGCACGTGGCCTTTTTAGATCTGCAGAAGCCCTTTGACTGTGTGCCTCGTCAGTGTATCTGGTGGGCATTGCGATCCAAAGGGATCCCTGAGGCCTATATTGAGATTATCAGAGGCATGTACCACGATTCCGCTTCTATGGTTAGGACTGCTGTTGGCGACACTAGACCCTTCCCGATTACAGTGGGGGTTCACCAGGGCTCGGCTCTTAGTCCGTTCTAGTTCAATGTAGTGCTCGATACTGTCTCGGCTCACATCCAGGACCAGCCTCCATGGCTGATGATGTATGCCGATGACATAGCACTCATTGCCGAGAACCGACTGACGCTGGAGCGTAAAGTGAACCTCTGGAAGGGTACGCTTGAGAACGGCGGTCTTAAACTAAATGTGTCGAAGACAGAGTACATGGCCTGTGGGAGCCGGGACTCGAGCACAATCCTTATAGGTCCTGAGCCAGCCGTTAAGTCGGAGAAGTTCAGGTACTTTGGATCCGTTATGCACGAGTCTGGAGGCATCGATCACGATGTCCATGGCCGGATAAGCGCTGCCTGGGCCAAATGGCGGGAGGTCACTGGTGTGGTCTGCGACCGCAGAATACCGCCCAAGCTCAAGGGGCTGATATACAAGAGCATCGTCCGACCGGTACGAACGGCAGCGAATGTTGGCCAGCACTATCTCGGCACACTCTGGAGCTTCACGTCACGGAAATGAAGATGCTGAGGTGGATGTGCGGCGTAACGCGGTCTGACCGCATACGCAACACATTAATTCGAGGTAGTCTTGGGGTCCGTGACGTAGCGGATAAGCTCCAAGAGCGTCGCTTGAGATGGTTTGGCCACGTTACGCGCCGGCCTAAGAACTATGTCGGACGCAAGTGCCTTGCTATACTAGTTCCTGGGGCGCGACCTCCCGGACGCCCAAGGAAGCGCTGGTTGGATGTCGTGATGCAGGACATGAGAGCCAATTGTCTAACCACCGAGGACGCAAAAGATCGTGCAAAGTGGAGTAGGTTGAGTAGGAAGGCAGACCCTGGTAATAGCCGGGATTAATGCCAGGAAGAAGAAGATAAAATAAGCAACAGATTGCTTAAAAAATAATATTGAAATTGTCTGTGGTTAAAAAATAAACGAATTGAAATTTAAATGTAGCTTTTTTATAATTTAATTTTAAATTCTATTCGCAAATAATCTTAGACATTAAGAATCCTCCATCTATAATAAGAAATATTCGAAAAGCTTTATTCAAGCCATAAACTCAAGATGGGATAGTTGAAATTAAATTCGCACGAGAACATAAAGACGCCTTTGGATATAAAAATAAAGTGCTTTCCTTTATTTATTTACGTTCCTTTACGTTTGGATTTTATACGTATGTCTTCGCAGTAAGAACAAAGAATAACGAAAATTTTATTATTAATATTTTTGTTGTACAAAAATCTTTTTTTAGCACGGTGTAATTAAATGATTAAACAATATTTTTTTATGTAATTAGTTTTTAATGGTCATTAATGTAATTAACGTTTTTAAGTTCTCTTGATTATTATGTATAGACATTAGAATAAATAAAAAGAGATGCAGTAAAGAACAGTAAGTAAAAATTTTGTAAGTTTAATGTAAATAAAATGCAATTTATTATTATCTGCATACTAATGAAATTCTGCGCCACGAAGCCTCATAAATTTGTAAATTGTGAATGAGTCTACTTCATATATTGTATAATTTAAACACGTAAAAAATATTTCAACTTCATATATATCTAAAGGCAGTAACATTCAAATAAACATTGAAATAATTAAATAAACATAAAAAGCCTTTAAAATGAACTAATCTTTATATATGTACATTGTACACATAGTATACCTATGTATTTTTATAAACTATTGTTGCTAGCGATAATAGTTTATAAAAAGTCCTTTGTTCAATTTCCACTCGAAGAAATTAAATATTGAATATTTACATTCCGTAGCTCTGGTAACGAGGCAAAACGCGACGCTAAGCCCCGCCACTTAACACGCAATGCCTCCAAACTGTAGTAAATATTTAATAAACAATAATAAAAACAACATTTCGTAAAATTACTTAACTTTTGTTTATTTCTTTTTAAAACTGTCAAATGTTGTTTTAAAACAATTCATCTGAATTTTACTGTCAAACTCGTAACTTTGTTATGAGAAAAGTTTGAACAAGAGATTTTTTCGCAACGACCTTTTACAGCGTCTGTTACGATAAATATTTCGTGTACATAATAACTTATTATTTTAAATTTAATATTTCATAATTTTTCTCAACGCGACAGTCGTGGATTCGATTTTAAGTAGGGAAAATATATTTTTTTCTACTCAACAACATATTTGGCAAATTCGGTGGTAACGGAGTGTCATACTATATTTATTATTTACCTATCAGATTAAAAGCCAAAGCTATATTTGTTAGAAGTAACCAAGAAACCGATAAGTTTACGAATATAAATATTATCTTGGGCGGAATTTGAACTCACGACCAACGAATTTCAGGAAATTATTATAAATATAAATGAATATTCATCAAACATAAATACACGGAAATTGCAATTACAAAGCTAGATCAGGTAGCTTCCAAACACGAAGAAACTAAATGTTCTCGCTGATGAAGTTTAGACGCGACGGTATGCAAATTTTACACAATTTACATTTCACACTTAAAATGTACAACAAGATAAGTTCTGATCGTAAACAGCAGCTGGCACAAGAGATATTTGAGTTGGCGAACAGAAACGACTCGGCTCTCAGTAAATACGTGGAGTTTGGAAAAAACTTAACTTGGCTTGGCTGACGTGACGACTTTGCAAGTCATTTCTTTTTTTTTTCTATTTATCTTTTACAAGATTTTTGTTAGATCGTCTTTTTAACACTGTCACTTGTAGCTATGCTACTATGTAATATTTTTTTAAGCGGGGACCTGAAAATTTCAATTCCCTGTGGAAGTCTAACAAACAATGGTTATTTTTACAATTATAAGAAAAGGACTAAATGTGATAAAAAATATTTCCATATTTCCTTTATGATTCCATTTCTGGATTCTTAACCAATAATGGATGCTACAACACTTTTGGAATGGTGTCTTCATGTTTCTTTTTATTAGTGAAAAAAAATATTATTTATTTTTATTTTAAGAAATTTTATTTAGATTGGTGAAAGAAAAAAATATTTAAATTTTAAAATACACATTTTGAATTCTCCATGCAAATTAAGTAAGATAATATTTCTTTACGATAAATTCCAAAGATTCGAGTTCCAGATATCAATAACTTAGTGGAACATAAGCCACAATGGAAAATGGTTTATTAAATGAATTTGCTCAGCAACCTTGCCTTTGAGCCTTTGACTCAAAGAAACGAGATAGAAAGTAATACGAACTCGATGTTAAATCTCTTTTGTATGTTATATTAATAGAAATGGTAAATGAATTGTTTAAATAATTAGTTAGAATTGTTTAAAGAATTTTTAATGGCGTCCAATCGTTTCTCTTTATGACATTTTCAAAAATTGTAGCAGCACAATAGAGCGACGTTGCATCGCAGTTCAGGTTAATTGAACGTGAATTTTGTACGACATGTTATTTTATCTTAATCTGTTGATATTACCATTTTTCAGGCCAATTTTTAGGATTAATTTAACACTTTTTACTCAAAAAGTGTTAAATAATATTTTTTGATATTAACTTTTCTTTTACTGGGTAGACTAAGGTACCTACAACTATTAAAGTAAAATAAAGTAAAATTATAAAACACAGCTTTCTTAAATCGATTCTTCAGCGATTATATAATAAAAAATATATAAGGGTACATATTTAAATATTAATATATATCAATAAAATAAAATTATCCTTTAAATATGAAGATTCAAAAGACATTAGATTATTCCTAAGAGATAACTGATTCTAGACAAACACGACAAATCCTCTAATTAGTTCCACATTCAGCTATGCTCTGATTACTTAGATATTGAGTGCATCCCACATCATGCTAGCGACTTGTGCCTTGCTTCCAGTGAATAGTGATCAAATATCAATATAGCTTCTATTTATATATTACTTGCTATACATTAGAATTACTGTATTAAAATAAAGTATTATATAACGCGTGGAAAGCCACGGTTTGCCTCGTTAACAGAACGAAAAAATTAAAATATTTAATTCTTACACTAATTTTTAACTACGGCTTCGGCCCCATGGTCAAATGGAAACAGTTAAGAATTATGTATGACTTATAATACATTTTAAGTGGCCGAGGAAACACCGATCGCAGGTATGTAATGCGTGTTAAATAGCCTATACCAAAAAATATGTTTTGATTCAAACTCGTTTCTGAGATTAGCGCGTTCAACCAAACATTCTCTTTAGTCTTGCAAAATTAATATAAAAAAATAAAAATTACACATAATTTAAATACAGCAATTGAACTTAAATTGAAATATATATAAACAATTTTTATTAAGTCTTATTATTTTTTATTCCACTAAGCTTAACGGAGAACACTTAACTACAAATTGAATGGACACAGCCACGGTCATGTATCCAATAGTATCAAAGACAATTATAGAGTAAGAAATATCAGACGTTTAAAAATTTAATTTATCTAACATTTATGTTAATTTATCTTCTTTTTTCATTCCAATACCAGAGTGGTTACCATTTGATGAGTATACATTTTGTTAAGCTGTATTTTTTAACTTATCTAAGAGAGTTTGCTACTCGTTGCCGTGACTGTAGAGCTTTTATATAAGCATTATAATTAGATTAAATTAAAGTATATAAAAAATAATATTTTATCATAAAACCTAGTGTTAAGGCACTCAATTTTTCACCTTCTCTGCACTCGGACATTGCATATAGAGTAGCAGAACCGGACTCTGCGCTTGTCTTGCAAGATCTTATAAAACATAAACATCATATAAAACATACATAGACAAATATCATATAAAACATAAACATCTATAAATATTTACTCTACCGTACGTTTACCGGTACCTGTAGGTGCGATGTAAGTCAATTTGTCCCCCTGGCTAGCATCGCGGTAATCCAGTTCAAGCCGGATCGATCGAGTTAGGTGTTACCTTGTTTACTAGATTAGTGCTGCTTTTAGATGAACACACTTTGGAGTTTGCACTTTGTTTGTACTAGTTATTGGCGATTACCGATCAGTCATCGATTTGTGAATATTAAACATGAAATAAGATACAAAATTATATTTTTAGAGAGCTTCTATGGGTGTTTTACTATGGTAACAATTTTGTGGTTTTTTTATTTTCATAGTGTATCCCGCACCTAACAAGGGTAGGTAGAAGGAACTTAGTGTGAAGACACTCCGTTTTCATTACGAGACTTTCGTTCCCCACTTTCCGCCGAATTCTTGAGGATTTGAGTATAGCGTGGTGGAACTCGACCCCGCGCTTTGCTTCGCCTCCAAATCAGGAAAATAATAAAAATATATTTAATATTTCAGTCCTCCAAGTAGGAATCGAACCCACAATCATATTTTTACAGTCGACAGTACAGAACTAAGCAACAAAAACATTTTTTTTTATCTAAAAGTAAATTTCAAATACTGGTCAGGTGCCAGCGTTACCTTTCAAACGATACGAATACCCAATTGTACGGTTATTACTTGTAATATAGTGAAAAAGTATTCGAGAAATAGCCTATTATCACTCTTTATCCTGTCTAGTCCATATAATGATGTCTTAAGTAAAATGTTGCATGCAATTCCGACCTTTTCTCCCATACATTATAGGTTAGAACAGCTTGAACAAATATGCTATTTAAGCGTGTGTGTTAGCGAAACGTGGTACCTGACCCATTACTTTTAATAACTAGTATTTCCTCACAGTACATTCACATTTACAGGCATAGTGGGTTCTGTATCGTAAAGTCTAATATCGCGTGGCAACCGACCAACGAACGTCCCTGTACTAACAAAATCCACTTTCAGTTATGCTTTATTCGCATACCTACATACGTTTAGCCACACATTTAGTTTCAGCTCCTGATATGGTATAATGACCTTTATGGGAAGGACAGTAAGTAGCGAGATCGTGTGTTCACGAAATTTGTATGATATTTACTAGAACACAAAAATTTCCGTTTTAGAGATTTATACTTTTGGTAACACATACCTACAGAGGACTTCAAACTATTCGATTGACTCTTGTGAGACGTTTGCCTAAAAAGTACTTATATGGATTTCTACTGCATCTATGTATGTATAAACCGACTTTTGTAAAAAGTGAGGTTCTCATTTTATTTTATTCCTCTCTAATAATATATTTTTATAATAACTAAGTCTTAAAATCTCTCATTAAACCTATATTCTATAACAAATGCAACTTTTTAAATATAAAAGTTAATGTACGTTTTTGAGATATGAGCTTTTAAAAACATTGAAATGTATTGATAAATCATACTGCAAAAAATGTCTTAATAAAAATGACTATGAACGTGAATTCACATAATTATATAAGCTAGTCTACCACAACCAGTAACTGTAAATACTTACAAATACAAAAGCTATATACATAACAGTAACTCATCTAAATCGTTAAAAGTCATGTTAAAATAATAGAAAGTAAAAGCCATTATTCAGCAAACTCGATTACTCCCTCTTCATAGCACTTCTTTATGACTATCGTAAAATATACCCGATATGACTGTTCGCAAACAATAATCTAGCGAATATAAAACATTTTTCCGTGTTATTTGTAAATGTAATATGGCACTGGAATAGGTTAAATGTTGGTATTTTTAACCGACTTCTGTAAGAAAAGGAGGTTATCAATTCGACTGTTTTTTTTTTTTTTTATTATTATTTTTTTTTATTTGTTTTTTATGTTTGTTACCTCATAACTTTTAACTGGGTGGACCGATTTTGATAATTTTTTTTTATTTGAAAGGTATAGCTTCCCGAATGGTCCCATTTTTTTTTTGGTCCATGTCTGACAATGGTATCTATGAGAAAATCACATAAGTCTTAAATTTGCATTAGGTATGTGCGCGACTAATAGCCGAATAACTCAATGTCGCGCTAACCGATTTTGATGATTCTTTTTTTATTTGAAAGGATACACTTCAAGGATAATTTGGTGAAAGTTTGGTTAGGTTTCGATTATGAAATCCGGAGAAAATTAAGAAAGTTTGATTTTTTTGTCAAAAATTAATTATACTGTAATAGTTACAAGCAAAAACTTTTTAAATTGATGTCAGAAGTGAGATTCCTGATCGTTGCATTTCTTTTCAACCAATCTCAAAAAAGAGGATGTTCTCATTTTCAACCAACTTCAAAAAAGGGAGATTTCGAATTCACCCGAATACTTTTTATGTTTGTTCTTGTCAATATACCAAAATGTAACTTTGCACAAAAATAATAGCTAATTAAATGAACTTTTACATAGAACAATTACAACCACTCGTTGACAACCACTACCACCACCATCACCACTCGTTCAAGTTAGTGATGGGTAGATCTTAAAATGATGCTTATTTTAAGATCTACCCATCACTAAAAATCGTAAAATAAATTAATTTTTAACAAAAACAAAAACCGACTTCTAACAAACAACGAACTAAAAAGTGAAAAATAATTATATAAAGATTTTATAATTTTGAAGTCGGTGTCAACTAATGCTACAACACCTTTACTACAATATCTAATTACTAAGCCTGTTTGTTTTACTTGGCACCGACTTCAAAATTATAAAATCTTTATATAATTATTTTTCACTTTTTAGTTCGTTGTTTGTTAGAAGTCGGTTTTTGTTTTTGTTAAAAATTAATTTATTTAGGGCTAAGCTTAAATATTGTATGAGTACCTATACTTTTTTTTAGCTTCACGCTGTATCCCGCACACAGTATACTCCGTGCCATTTTCCACAGAATTCTCGAGGTATTCTGTCTTGAGTGGTGAAACTCAGCCCACTTTACGTCGTCACCAGGAAAGGAAATGAAAATATTAAACATTTCATTCCCCTCAGTGGAATCGAACCCACAACCGTCCCGACCCGTTTACAATCACATCCTTTTTGCCAACGAACCACGATGGCCTATACATATTACATAATTTCGTTGTCTGTTCCGCAAAATTACAAAATGACTGTATACAGTAAATATTTAAAACTATATTGAATTGTGAAATCCATTCCTACTCGAGAGAGAAGTAGAGTAATTTAATTTAATTTCTCGATTCTGTTAAAAAGAGTGCCCTGAATTCCAAAACTCTACACCCTGTGTTTCAAATTCAGCTAGAAAATGGAGAACAAAGTGTGTCTCTGGCAAACTAAACGTGAAGCTTGTTATTTTGAAGCCAAGATTAGATCCTCTAAAATAAAACTCGATTTTGTAAGAGACGATCATCAACAATATCGACTTATATAATCCAAATCTCATAATAATTAGATTTATCTCCCAGTCTAGGGGAAGTCCCGCACATAAGGGTATATTTCTTAAATTCGCCATCTCGTCAAAACGTAATTTTCAGATCCAATTTCCTCAGCGTTGCATCGATTATAACATCTTCAGTTTTTTACTGGCTTAAAGTAGAATTAATATAGTATCTATTTACATTACATACATTAATTACATATTTGTGATCTTATCTATAGAAGACTATACGTTGCCTTCAATTTTACTTGCGTAGAATATAAGATGTTAAATGAAAAAAAAATATTTTTCCTTTCCCGTAAAACATTCGACTTTTTAAAGTAATTATATCTGTTGTTTTTTATCTGGCACTCAGAACAGAAAGAATTGTGAGTAAAATATAGATACATACATAATTATGCAAGTATACATAAATCTTTTAAATGTTTCTTATTTAGTTATTGAAAATTCCTATGTTATGAAATACACATTGAAAACTGTTCAAAATATTTTAAAGTACCAAGGTTTTCCTTTATTTAAAATGATACACAACTAAAGTAAAAAAAAAAACAAAAAGTAAAGAAGGGCAGAGAGTGAACGTTGATTTCAAAAGCATTTTTTATTAAATTACAATTTTTTTTCAATGCTCAAACTTGTTCACCCCTCAAACGTTACTGGTAGCAGAAATTACAAAAACTGAATTTGTATATCGGAAATCCCCTTTCGATGTCAGGGGATTACTTAAATAAGAAATATTATTTCCACGCCTTTACCACGAGTTCAAAATTATAGTCAAAGATAAAATCAATACAACATAAACACATATATTTAAATTCAATACAACAAAAAAAAATAGTCTGTAGCATCTTACTTTAAGCGCGATGGTGATAGGTTTGATTCCCATAGGGGCAATAAATTATTTCCCTTTTTTCGCTATCTCAACACGCAATGCCTCGAAATTTGGGCGATGCTCGGGTTCCCTCTGCCTATTCTTCTATAAGTGAGATAGAGGATAAAGCTGAAATAATAGATAAACTCTGAAACCGATTTAGGTGTGAGTTCGATAAACGTCATGGGAGATATTATGGCTATGGAAGCCATAGTCAAATGAAATTTATTAAGAGTTGAGAGAACTCGAGATAACTCGCAGGCCTGTAAAACCCACTATGGGTTACATAGAAACGATTCATTTGTTATAATATGGCCAATAACTTTCTTTGGATTAATCGATTATCCGACACAAAAATATTTTTTTAATTTAAACTAGTAGTTCCCGAGATTAGCGCGTTCCACCAAACAAACTCTTCAGCTTTTTTATATTAGTCTAGGTAAAGTTAATCTCCCGATCTAGAAAGGCCTAATAAAAAGGAAAGCTTTCTATCATGAAATAAAAGAAAAATCCTGAAAAAGGTAATATTTTTTACTGCATTTTTTTCTGATCTGTATTAAATATCTGGAATTTAACTATTACGTGTGGGTAGGTTATTATAAAACAGAAAAAAATATATGTTGTCTAGAAATCGTAGTAGGAAGCACAAATATTTGCCAAACACTCAACAAATGCTTTTTATATGTATACAGTTATGTAAACGCTTATAAAAATATAGAACTAAATTAAGTTTTTAAGTTTTTTACATTATTTATTGACCATTCGATTAATTATAATGAAATATATCTAGAAAAAAAAATCGATTATATATAAAAATTTGCTTATAGCAAAAGCGTCGTAAATCACAAAATTTAGCTCAAATAGCTAAATTTTGTGATTTACGACGCCACATTACAAATATTTAATACTCTATAGAAGTTATAATAGTAATCTAATTGTAATTTAGCAAGTAGGTAGTGTATTTTTGCAAATCTTGCTCTTGAATAGTGAAAACTACATTATTAGTGAAAACCACATTAAAATCCACACCAACCTATTAGTGAAAACCACATTAAAATCTGTCGCTGAGAAAATAATTTATGCGTAGAACAGTAGGGAGTTACTTCGTTTTACACTAGGTTTCTTCTGCCTACCTTGCTGTGTGCGGGATACAGCGTGAAGCTAAAAAAATCTTTTTCTCTTTTTTTTCAGACAGTATATTGCTTAAACCAGGTTATGCGGATAAAGATGACTTAGAATTAATACCTTCCATTCTCCATCTTTCGACCTAATTCGAGACATTATGTGTTGACTACCGTAACTCAACGCGGTACTTTACTTGCTACTACTACTAGTTGCGATGCTTTACTTTCAGGTACAAATGTGGAAACAGCATAACATTTAAATTGATGTAAATTGTCCAAATTAGCCAAATGCTCCTTTTAACAGACTGCCATTACGATACGATCAAAAAAAGTGTCAACCCTAAGCCCTAAGGAAATTAAAGATTCTATCCGCTAGAACTTAATCCCCCAGCAATAGTAAGCCGGAAAATTGCAAATTAAAGTCAACGGTTGTCATTTTAATATCGATTTAAATACAATGCAATAAGGTATATTTTAAAATATCACAACAAGTATAAGGTAACAGATAAAAAAGCTGATTCAAAAGCTAAGATTCTAGACGAGTTCAATTAATTAAGGCTCTACTATATGGACGTTATCGAGAGGTTTTGCTGTGGTTTTTGAAGGAAAATAAAGTGGAAAAATGGGGGATGTTTAATATCTTTGAAAGTGTAAACAGAATAAAATATGAACTTAATTTTTTTACCCTTTTGCTGTATTCTTGTAATGGAAAGGGGGTACGTAATGATTGTGTTGTCTATAATAATTAAATGTTTAGATTTTTTGTACATATAGTATAAAATAATGGGACACGTTGAACGCTATACTTAATACAAATTTAATCTGTTAAACATTATGTTTGATACGGTCCTCTCTGCAAAATGTTATAAAATATCTTCTGCTTTTAGCTTCGCATTGTATTTTTGCTGGACATAGCAGAGTAGGCCAAAGGGACCTGGAATTAGTGTTCAGATACTCAGTTTCCATAAAAACACGTTCGTTCTCCACTTTCAGCCGAATTCTGGAGGCATTAATTATATAAACTTACCACCAGCTCAAAAGATATTTCTGCTGAGAAGAGTCAGCAATTAACTCACCAGTTACTATTATTTCAATGGGATAGTTTAAAATTTGGAAAAATATTCGCCTATTTTTCAAACAATACCCTAATATTTTCACATATTTCAAATGCATGCTACATTAAAGTAAATACTTACATCTGGTATTGCTCTGTAACTTCGTCAAAAGCGAGTAGCGTCAGCTTGCCGACGATTTCGTGACAAGAAACAACTTATACGAGGAAGTTTAGTACAAACTATAAGCATCTGTTTTTGGAATGGAATGTTTTTGTGCTTAAATTATTTTTTTAATTTTAAATATTCAACTTTCGAAAATTATATGTTTTTACATAATTTTATTATTTTTCTTTATATTAAATGATAAGGGTTAAAGTATATCAATAATCTGCTTTTAAATATTTTAAAGACGTTCAAACTTTACTGGCACTTTATGTGCTACTAGCGGACGCGCGCAGCTTCGTCTGCGGATAATAGGGTAATAATACCCTTAGGGGTAAATTCTAATAAACTATGAAACACGTGTTCAATTAAATATTTTTAAGAGTCTCATTTTAAAATCTTATAAAAATCAGTGGCGATTTAGACTTTTCTAAACGAACTTTCAACCCCTTATTTGCACCCCTAGGGGATGAATTAAAATAAACCACGAAACATGTGTTCAATGAAATATTTTGAAAAGTGTAATTTTCGAATTTTATAAAAATCGCGCTTCAAAGATTTTCCATAAAAACTTTCAACTCCTTATTTGCACCCCTAGGGGATGAATTAAAATGAACCACGAAACATGTATTCAATGAAATATTTTTAAGAGTCTAAGTTTCAAATTTTATAAAAATCGGTGGCGATTTAAAGATTTTTCCATACAAACTTTCAACCCTTTCATGGCACCCTTAGGGGGTAAATTCTAAAAAACCGTGAAACACGTACTCAATTAAATATTTATAAGAGTCCGAATTTACAATTTTATAAAAATCGGTGGCGATTTATAGATTTTTCCATACAAACTTTCAACCCCTTATTTGCACTCTTAGGGGGTGAATTCTAGAAAACGATGAAACACACGTTCAATTAAATATTTTTAAGAGTCTAAATTTAAAATTTTATAAAAATCGATGGCCATTTAGGAATTTTCCCATACAAACTTTCAACCCCTTATTTGCACCCTTAGAGGAAGAATTTTAGAAAACCATGAAACATGTATTCAATTAAATACTTTTAAGAGTCTGAATTTCAAATTTTATAAAAATTGGTGCCGATTTAAAAAAAAATCTATACAAACTTTCAACCCCTTATTTGCACCCTTAGAGGGAGAATTCTAGAAAACCATGAAATATGTGTTCAATTAAATACTTTTAAGAGTCTGGATTTCAAATTTTATAAGAATCGGTGCTGATTTAATTTTTTTTCCATACAAACTTTCAACCCCAATTTCACCCCTTTAGGATTAAAATTTTTCAAAATCCCTTCTTAGTGGATGTCCAGATTACGAAAGTAAACATCTGTCCAAATTCCACGTGTCTACCATAAGCGGTTACGGCTGTGCGCGCGTCTTACCTCAGTCAGTGAGGACAAGTCCTTTTATATATATAGATAAGCGCTATGATATTGGAGGAATGATCTCTGATAAAACGTGGCGTTAAGTTTCGCGACGGAATACTCTATATCTAGAAAATTAAAAAAAAACGAGAAACAATGGGTTTCCTTTTTTCTGTCGATGATTATAATTATCTATTATTGTAATACTAATTAGCTTACATATATAAAATTACAAAACCTAACACAGTAATCCACAGAAGCTAAAAAAAGCCAATAGCTCCTTCAAATATATCTACCCACTTATATCAAAGAAAATACGTTACGCACGTAGGCGATACATCGTAAAAACTAGCGACAGAATTGAACGACTGCTATCTTTTTTAGTGTTGATTGGATCGAATATTTTACTATAGGTCTCCTCTAGATAATCCTGGATGTACATTTATTAGCCTTCACACGTCTACGAACACATTATTCTATAGAGAATACTTTTCTACGATTTTCTTTTATATATTCTAAGAACTTTTAAAAGAAAAGGGACATTGACTTCAGTGACTTTGAGTCGCGAAGTCTGAATTCTGAATAGGCCTTTTCTGATGTGATATTGTGATAATAAATTCTAAGCATATTTCGATAAATAATTTCAATTCAATTCAATTCAATTTGTAAAGATTGAATTAGATTTATATTTTGGTTATTTTATTCGTCTCTCAGCTCTTTTGTAGGGATAAATTAACAACTAATATTAGAATAAATTAGTTTTACATCATATTTAATTTATTATTGTATACATAAATAAAAAACTAACAAAAAGTGATAGATAGAGATTTTAGATTTTTTTTTGTTGTCACGGCGCGGCGTGGCGGTGCAGAGTGCATCGTGTGAATTCTTGTAATTAGGATAATTTCTAGTATTAAAAACAAATATTTCGGCCATTTTTGAATATACAGTGAATTTTATAATTTCATATATGTATAGATATTAAATAATCATTGGAATAGTTTGAATTAAGGTGCTACTCAAGGTTCGAAAAAAAGTAGACAACTATCGAGTTTTGCCGAAAATCTTTTTGTGAAATGATATCAAATATTCTCATACTGTATATCTGTGTGAAGCTATTGTCGCGCATGAGGACAGAAGTGTGACTGTAACACGATGGTTGTGAGTTCAATTCGTAGTCGGGGGAATGAATTAATCTTTATTAATATTTTCATTTCTTGGCTACTTCGCACTCAACACACAATTCTCTGAAAATTCGTCGGAAAGTAAGGGGCGGAGTGTCTTAACAAGAGGTTGGCTCTGCCTATGGTGCTATTGTAGATATAAGTATAACCGTATTAATCTCTCACACTACATTACCAGCACTAAGAGCAGTTAACGTCACACTTAATCGTGGTAAAAGTAAGTTTCTTCGCGATAGCAATGCTATGAAACTTGTATGCGAATAGAACTTTAAAGTTTACGATTGTTTATAATTAAGATATGAAGTAAATGTGAGAGAAATAAAATGTTACATTTGAGTAGGTTTATATATATTTAAATATACAGGGTGTCCCAGGAGTCAACGATAAAACGAAACCAGGTGATAGACCAAGTCGTGACAGTTATGAGAAAAATATAAAAAAAAATCTTTGTCATGTATTTTTCATATTATATTAATTTTAAAAAATATCGTAAAAACCGACACCCTGTGATGGTTTTTCAAGTCCCAGGACTACAAATATTACTCTTTCTTCATTTTTTTTTCTGTAATGTAATCATGAGTAACCCTTCAGTGAATTACAGTTTAAGATTTAAACATACCTGCATCAGTTTTCAATAAAATGTGGTGTTTTTGCCAAACATTAAATTCAAAATATTTACTACACCCAACTTTAACCGACTGTACTATAAAAAAAATGTACTACACTGTTTTTGCAAGTAACTTTAAAAGTTGGCGCATTTAATCTGGATTCCGAAATGGTACGACACTTGCTGGATTACTTCTTTGTTGAAGAGAGAAAAATCGAAATACACGATAATCGGGATGACGTTCAGCTTTTTGGTATCTTTTCCGATACATTCTAGCTGCAACATTTACGTTACATAACCATTCTCCATGAATGAAATCCATATTGGCAATGTGTCAAAGACCGAGTATATCGCCTGCGAGACCCCCGGACTCGAGCACTGTCCTTATAAGTCCTGGGCCAGCCCCTAAGTCGGAAAAGCGTTGCCTGGGCTAAGTGTTTAGTTTAGGGAGGTCACTGGTGTGGTCTGTGATCGCGGGATACCGTCCAAACTCTTATCCATCTTATAGAGATCATGATCGATGCCTCCAGACTCGTGCATGACGGATCCAAGGTACCTGAACTTTTCCAACTTAGGGTATGACCCAGGACTTATAAGGACAGTGCTCGAGTCCGGGGTCTCGCAGGCGATATACTCGGTCTTTGACACATTGCCAATATGGATTTCATTCATGGAGAATGGTTATGTAACGTAAATGTTGCAGCTAGAATGTATCGGAAAAGATACCAAAAAGCTGAACGTCATCCCGATTATCGTGTATTTCGATTTTTCTCTCTTCAACAAAGAAGTAATCCAGCAAGTGTCGTACCATTTCGGAATCCAGATTAAATGCGCCAACTTTTAAAGTTACTTGCAAAAACAGTGTAGTACATTTTTTTTATAGTACAGTCGGTTAAAGTTGGGTGTAGTAAATATTTTGAATTTAATGTTTGGCAAAAACACCACATTTTATTGAAAACTGATGCAGGTATGTTTAAATCTTAAACTGTAATTTACTGAAGGGTTACTCATGATTACATTACAGAAAAAAAAATGAAGAAAGAGTAATATTTGTAGTCCTGGGACTTGAAAAACCATCACAGGGTGTCGGTTTTTACGATATTTTTTAAAATTAATATAATATGAAAAATACATGACAAAGATTTTTTTTTATATTTTTCTCATAACTGTCACGACTTGGTCTATCACCTGGTTTCGTTTTATCGTTGACTCCTGGGACACCCTGTATATGTTCAAGGAAATATTTTATATTTTTAGAAGTGGATAAGTAACATTTTCTTTTTTAGGTTCACACTGTATAGCAAGGTAAGCAAAGGGAACCGAGACATTGCCGGTTGAGTGGTGGACTCAATGATTGTTGTCTTATTACGTTTTTTTATACCGTGTAAGTAACTACACGCACACACGATTATTTTGAAATCACAGACAGACACTTTAATTTTTTTTATATGAATTAAGGTTTTAATTATAGATTAAATTTGCCCGCTTTTTTGAACTTCTGCTAAGGCGACATTTTTATTTTTTTTAATTTAGCAGGGCAACTATACTCGTTGTTCTTCATCACATATTCCAGATCTTCGATTTGTATATTATAGTAAATAGAAAGCGAAAACATCGTTCACTAAGGTGGCATTTCATTAATTCTTATAAGAAATGTCTACATAAAAATCGAAGGAATTAGTTTACCTGGAGTGTTATTGCTACTTATTAAATGTTTCAGATCTTTAAAAGATTTTCGCTTACGATCAACATTATCAAAGTATTATCACTTTAAAATGTTGTTCTTATAATATAAAAAAATATATACTGCAAAAACCTGCAGAAAAATACAAATATTTTACTTAAAATAACTCAGCACTTATTTTCATCTTTTCTCTGAAACAGCGGCTCATAAGATTTAAACACTTCTAATAAGAGTGTCGCCTTTTCACTTGGAAGCTTTTATAATTTCTACACTCATTAAACGAAATTGTTAAGAAAATTGCCTCATTTAGTTGCTTTATAATATGAATATTAGATAAGGGCTGTTGTAAGAGCAATGTTTTTGGGTTCGATAACCGGATAATCGGAAATGCGCGAACATCTCTCTTTTCTCCTTCTCCTTCTCTTCTCTCCTTTTACGTATGTTATAGATATACGGAATACAGGTGAAGCTAAATACATTAGTTCCATTATGTTAAATAAGAAAGTATTATGATTTAAATGTAAGTGATTAGCTATTCTGTTCTTTGCTTTATATGTACTATTATGTATATACAATTGAGGCTGGTGGTGGGCACAAGTCTGCGAATTTAAGCGCGACAGGTTGTGGATTCGATTACCACTCGAAAGATAGTAATATTTATTATTTCGTTCTGGCAACGAGTTCCACCACTTTACACGCAATACCTACAGAATTCGCCAGAAAGTGGGAAACGGCGTGTCTTACCATGTTCCCGGGTACCCGGGAATCTGCCTATCCTGCTGGAATACAGCGTGAACCTAGAAAATGTATCTATATATAAACTTATATTACCATGTTATAATGCTAAGTCGTTTCTTTAAAAATTACTTACACAAGCTTGTAATATAATATCTTGTGTAAAAGTTCTAAACAAAATCCTTTCGTTTAAGAAATTTAGGCGTTCGTGTTACAAACTTTCAAGAATTACTAAGTAATGCTGAGCCGAGTTTTAATTAATTGAGCTCAATTCGTAGAAAGTATAATGAGAGGAAACTTGATAGTTTTTAACTTTACGTTGCCTTTATCGAAATTATTATTCAATAAATTAATATAATAATATTTAAAAGTATAGATTCCTTATTATTATAGGAAGTGTTTTTTTTTTATTTAAAAAAAGAAAAAATACCTTTAAAAATACTAAATCGAGAGGGTGCACTTTTGTTCTACATTAGCTTTCTTTATTAAACAAACACACACAGCAGAGTGGTAGGTAAAGTGTTAAGACACTCCGTTCCTTATATCCATCGTATTTCTGGAGGCATAGCTTATTGAGTGGCGAAACTCAACTCTGGTATTAAGGTAAAGCAGGGAGATAATTATTTTCATTTCTTTGCTCTGGTGTCGAGGCAAAGCGAATATGTCAATTCTTCAATTGGAATGGATTGGAAATCAAACACACAACCTGTCTCGTTTGTGCTTTTACGCCATAAAAGGCCTCATAAATTAATTCATGTTATATTATTAAAATTGAACAAATCGAGTGCAAACCATTTTCATTACATAAAGTAGCTATGCAGCTCCAAACTCGCCCAAGTTAATTAACTAAAATTTTTCCTTGTGGCTTTTGGGCAAGAATTTAATTAGACATTTTACGCCTTGATTAAACACAGCATCTTAATAAATGGGCGCCTCTAAGTGAATAAATAAAGTAAAGTTATTAACAATTTTATGGGAATGTATAAAAAATCATTATAATTTCATAATATTTTTAGATATCGCCGATAAATTTTAAGATTTGGCTTGATATCTATGATAGAGTCATTTAAGGTATATTTTTTAATAGAAAACAGAGGAGAAGAAGAAGGGGAGAACGACAGCAGAGGAGCAACAGGTGATTTGCGGCCTTTTAGGTGGAGACAGATACACTTTTTGAAGGTATCCATGATGCTGATGATGTTGAAGCTATAGTATTTTTATCAAGTATTGACTCCTAAAAGCCAATGATAATAGTCCTTTGACGACGAAAAAAATTATCGCAACAAAAAGGTAAAGTAATCACAAAGGCTTATTATTTAAGCTGGTTATATTAAGGGCAGATCATCGAGGGTCACACGGAATCGGGAAATTAATTATGAGAAATACATTAGCTGGATTATGGGACTTAATGCTAATTTAAATGGGTACGCATCCTAAAATGTTATTTTGGGGTACAGGCAATTGCTTATCCTCATTTTTTCCTTCTTTAAGGTGAAACTAAATTTAAATATTTTAATATATAATTTTATTAAATTGCATGTAAATAAGATGATATATAAAAAAGGTGCTCTAGCCGGTTAAGATATAATCGAGTTACACTAATATTTTCATATATATTATTTTTTACATAATTAATACATTTTTATATACATATCAGGTATATGAAGATACTAAATAAACAATTAAACAACCAACGCAATAAATTAATTCCCTTACCCGATGTTACCATAACGCCAAATACGCCGTAAGTACTTATCTAACACGTCGCTGTCACGTGACATGACATTGTTTACGCTACCGCTAATGGCGTTTGGTCAACCGTCACGTCCAGTTATACTCCGTATCAATATAATATTATATGTTATTTGACAAGCTAGTCCAAATAAATATAGTAGTGCCAACAAGTATTTATTGAATATGTAACATACAAATATTATGTACTAGTGGGCCCGTGCGGAGCTACGCCCGCTTGAAATAGAAAAATTGAAAACTAAAAATTCCGTCAATTCAGTAAAACAGTTGTATAAAATAACTTTTACGGCAATTAGCAAATTTGTTGAACTAAATACTTTAAATTGTCATAACTTTTTTATTTATGAAACGATTATAATAAAATAAACCATATATGTTTTCGGAAGCTAGCCAGAATCCAATAGTGAAAACTGCATCTAAATCAGTTAAGTCGATTCCTAGATTAGCGATAAAAAAACGCACAGACAAACAGACAAAACAATTAAAAATCATTGTTTTAGGTTCTATTAGGTTAATAAAGGTTCCCATTAACATTTTTTTTAAATATCTTCCAAGTACACACTGACCCTCCGACCCTCTTACGATTTTATTATAAGTATAGATCTATAGAATTAAAAAATTCAAATCAGCTTCACGCTGAATCCCGCACGCAGCAGAGTTGGCAGAGGGGACCTAGTGATAAGACACTCTGTTCCCCACTTTCAGATACAACGTCATAATAGAAATATTAAATAAATAATTCGAAATTACCATATCAACATTATTCTATTGACATTATAATTTAACACTAGTTATTTGAAAAGAAAACGAGAAAATATCATCCAATTAAGAACAATCGTATTTAATCTGGATCGCAAACCTTCCAAATAGATATCTTTAATTAGAAGCTCAATGCGAAGTAATCGTATTTCCATCGACACCAGATAACTTACTATAAATCTGGATTTTTCAATTAAGATGTACTTATTTAAGGTATTTAAGGTTACATTTAAAGTATCTTTTAACTAATATTATGGTTATTATTTAAAAATGATGAACTAAACTAAGGTAAAACAATGAGTGATTATTTTTCTTCGAATGAGAGGTTAATTCTGTTAAAAAGGAAATCATAAGAAATCTCAAGCTGGCGTTGCTTCTTGATAAAAGATGAGAGGGGGATCCCTCTCATCTCCCTTTCAGTAAGACAGGATTTTTCAAATATCCTACGGTAACGGATTTTTCATTTTACTTCTTAATGTCTACGCATACAAAGTTATAGGTATTTTTTACTTTTATGTTATTGATCGGTACTAAAATTAATGTAGATAAAATAATAAAATTAAAGGTAATAAACTACTTTTCAATACATAGATTTGATTATGAAAAGTTCATAATTCGCTTTTTCACGACTGAAAGGAATATTCATGAAATGGATACAATTTTACTACTAAAAATTGTTGGTAATTCACACAATCCTGCAATTCAAAACCAATTTATGGTGACTTACAACCTATTCGAACCAAGTAGCTTAACAGTAATCGAGAAAAGTAAGTTAGAAAAGGTACTGCAATAGTTTAAAAGAGGACGAAGTTGCAACCTTTTCGAAGTAAGAATGAAACTTATTAATGATCCCACTACAAGTTCTCGGTAACTCGTTACAGGCGCAATAAATAACGAAGAGCATACCTTCCTACATTTTTCATTGCTTTAGTTATTTTTATATGCAATCTTCTTATAGTTGATTTATCTTTAACAGTAGTGAAGTGAAGGATCACTTCGTTCTTCGCCCTCCAGTCAAATAATAAAATGATATTTGGACGATGTCTTATCAGACCTGAAAAAAAATATGATTCATATCTAGGAAGGACAAATACTTTACCGCCTTTTCGACGGTTTCCAAGGGGAGCGGTTTGAAATCCCGCTTTGAGATTTTTTTTACACATTTTAAAGAGTTCATTATTTCTTTTGAAATTTTACCAACTTCATCATGTTTTGCTCCACCGTTTTGTGTAAATATGATAATTTAATTATATACATAGATATATTAAATGGTGTAATGGATTCTAATTAAGTTAACAAAATGATGAAAATTAAATACGTGATTTCAAGTAGAGTATGTGAAAATTAAATTTAAGATAACATTATTTTGTTATGAGCAGTACTTTTATTTATGAAGTAAGATAATATAACGCTTCTATAATACGTAATTTATAATTTACGAGGAATTAATTATAATGATCTTCCTCACTCTGGCAACAAGACAATATGCGGCGTTAAGTTCCGATACTCAACACGTAGTATCACCAACATGGAATGAAAAGTAGGAGTGTCTTAATACTAGGTTCCAGCGTAAAGCTAAATAAATATCCCAAATAAGTATATGTTTACATTTTTTTTTAGTTTAACAAAAATAAAACAAAATATGTAATTCTTATTTTTATAGAACTTTTATCCTTATTGCTTGTAATAAATCCACAATACTTTTGATGTATACTTTAACAAGCTATTAGAAGCATATAATCCACCTTACGTAATAAAACTTACTCCTTGTTGTCATACAACGCAAACATGGTAAGTGCATTACTTAAATGGATTTTTAATGCACGGATTTACGTCATCCCCTAAGACGGGGGTCTTAGGCGAAATAAATGCGAAATTTGGTTATGAATACCATTTGGTGATATAGGACAAACTTTTGATTACTGATGTTTGTATATAAATCGACTAGTAATCTACCAGGGGTTTACTTACTTGTATGTAATTAAAATCGATAGTTGTCACTTAGTAATAGCTTATTTATAAAAATATATCCTATATCTTATAAAACAAAGTCGCTTTTCGTGTCTGTCTGAACTTTCTAACTCTTCTTCTTCTAAACCACCCAACGGATTTTGATACGGTCTTCACCATTAAGTCGAGTGTTTTTCGTAGAAGGTTTATATATAGTTTATTATTTGTACATTCTTATGTAAATTAAGATAAATACGATAAATGTGTATAAAGTCCTACCCGTTGAGACACTTTCGCGCATGCGCTGCTCTAATGGTAAGTACACTACATGAAAAAATGTACTGGAATATTGTTCCTTTTAATAAGATCTACAAAAAAGTCCGCGAGAGCATATTCGTATCTTTTAAGAATAACGTGTAGTGATCATTTTTCTGTCTAAAAATAATAATTTCAATATATTTTTTATTGTGAGGGATATTTTTCCATAATGGTATTAATCCTTATCCTTTAAAATACTTTATTAATTTTCTACGTTAAACGAAGATAAAATTTGCTTTTAACAATATTTCGAAATTGCAAATAGTTTTACAGAAAAACGCATTTAATTGTTGACACATCCCGCCATTGACACATCAGCTGTATGTTACTCAAGTTTCACTTATCCCTTACTCTCAGCATATAAATAAGTATATTAGTTACGTTGGCCATTTAATGTAGATCAAAACTGTCTTTTACCGTTTTTCATTTTAATAAGTACTTTAGAAGTTGTTATAATATCAAAAAATCCTTGCTGCGAAACGGCTCGCCACTCGCCATGCGTCCGCCGCGCCCGCTTGGCTTACACGCATCGGTGGTTCAGTGGTAGAATGCCCGCCTGCCACGCGGGCGGCCCGGGTTCGATTCCCGGCCGATGCATTCTATTTAATTTTCCTCACAGGCAGCCACGTAGTACTTGCTTTTCATCAGGGACAGAATACCCTCTTCAGCATTAACCACAAGCTCGAAAAAAAACCCGCCTGCCTCTATAGCAACGAAGTGTTAGATGCGTTTGCACGTATTGGATAATTGGAGTTGAATGTATTATTTCAGCGCGATATATTTGGATTCATATTTTTTGTAGTAGTTATTAGTAGGTAGGTTTTGGTTTATAATTTCTTCCGTTTAAAAATAGTCATTTTACTATCTAAAAATAGTCATTTAAATATATTTTAATAAGTACTTGAAAAGATTAGTAGCACAGATTTAAAATTACGGTACCTACTAAAAATCCTTGCTGTGTAAACAATTGGAAAATCCTTATTGAAACTACGAAAATGCGGGTTGCATTAGGGTTTAATTAATTTTCACATTATCTTAAGTGCTTTGCAAACATACATTATATGAATAATCCAGTAGTAAAAGCGGGCGAAGCCGCAAGAGGGTCGCTAGTTATGTATAATTTTAAAAACACGCTTTTCCTGTAGGTAGTGTTTAACTATGCAGGTTCTGGCTCCATCATCATACGTACATTACGTTTCGTATAATTCCCTAGTTTTAATATTACAAATGGATCAAACACAGTTTCATACAAGCCGACCTACTTAAAATGTGGTTAAAATGAAATCCTTCCCTGAATTATACGCCACATACATGGCAGTATAGTCAACTCTCCCAACGGGGACAAAGGAGTCCTTTTAGGCATCTTTTCTGTATTATGTTATTATTTTAAAAAATTTACAGGCGGTTGCCTTTTTTTTATATGGTACTTGAGGCCTCCAACATATCCTACGTGCGCACTTTGTACATGACTTAGCACTTCAGGGGTCGTAACGCATGTCTTGTTAACAAACAACGCAAATTGAAATCGTGAACGTCTTACTATATTAAATTCTATTAAAAACCTAAATGTGAAGTGAGAGCCAAGTTAAATGTTGGGTAATGCGTCGTTCTTCACTTTTTCGACAGAAGAATCAATGATCTATATACATAGATGTAGGAGTTTTTACTTATAAGATTTATTATATTTGCATTTTAGTGTATATCCAGGTCGTACTGGACTTATATTAACTATCAGGTTGATATTTGTTTAGTGCCTAATGTAAAATTGACAAGTCAAATTTAGAGCTTGAATTTTATCCCGACTGAATTCAGAACACGACTGATTTGGAAGAATTGGAGGAATATTTTGCCAGAGAAGTCAAGAACGATGCACGAACTCAACCTTTAACTTGGTTCCTATTTCACATTCATGTTTATGTGGAATCGAATCAAAAAACACCTACTGTGCCACTGGGGCCCTCTTTTAATTATTATTTTGTAACAAAATTTTAGTTACGAGTTATACACTCTTACGGTTAGTATATTGATTAAACGTCAACCAAAGCTTCAGTGGAGCATCGTCGATAGAGCTTTGAAGTTGCGATGTAAACACGGTTCATTGCACCGAAGGCGAGCTTTTAGTGTTCAACCGAAATATGATAAACGTTATATTTAACAAACTGAAAGGAATATTATGTGACATGTAACATAGGAGTAGGTTGTACGTAAAATATAATTTGTAGATATTTTTTTATTTAATTATTTGTCATTTTAAACAAGAAGAAGTAAATATGGGATAAGTAAACAAAAAAAATATTAAATTTTCTATCATTAACTTGGTCAAATATCTACGATTATTTATCTTTTGTACGTTCACGCTGCTTTCTCCATACAGCAGAGAAGACAGAGAGAACATTGTGTTGAAATACTCGTAATATAGAGCGAGCATACGAAAATATTTACTTTCCTCAAGTTTGAATCAAATTCACAACCGTCAAGTTTACAACTCTGTACCACTGCGCTACAATGACCTCCATTTTTTAAAAGTAAAAGGAGTAAAGAAAGAAAGAAAGTAAAGAATAAACAAAAGTAGATCCGTGAAATGTATAATGCATTATCTTGAGACGTTGAAAGCTTAGTCAGAGGCATATTACGAGATAATTTAGATGGTCGCATCTGTATCAAACATGTATAATTGTATATTCCCCATTGAGTGATGGCACAAGGCTACTTTATATAAGTAACTTTAAGTAATTAAATACAGTTTTTATTTTATTTTAATGCTATTGCAGTAGAGACATTTAGTCCGTAAGTTTTTACGTTATTTCTTTTCTTAGTATCAATATTAATTATATTACTATTGATGTATACAATTATTAATATTTATTATTATTAATAAGCTAATTTATAGCTTATTAAAATTTAACTTGCTTTGCTACAAGTAACATTTCTTGTTTCTCTGTGAAGGTTCTAAATTTGAGTAGGAATTGAACCTACTGTACAGAAATATAACATCAACTCGCCCTCCACAACGACACCCAATACTCGATGTAAAAAAATCATATTATATATAATTTACGGTCCAAAATTCGATACATGTATTAAATCGTAAAACATAATATTCTCTAAGGATTCATATATTTCATACAACTTTCTCTTACGAAATCGATAAGACCGCTGATATCAGGTTTGCACCATAAAAAATGTAAATACTAAAAGCTCTCCCAATAATCTTACCTTGAGCTGCTATCGTTGGTAAAAATAAGGAATTTTCAGGAAGAACCTCTTAGGGGAAGCTTTACTGATCAAATATTCACGCCAAACGAACACACCAAATGCTCGCTGGAAAATTCTAAATAACGACTACTTTTACAACATATTTGAACAAAAATGATTGAATACATTAAATTATAAAATTTTAATGTTAGTGTTTTTGATAAATCGTCCATTAGGGATATTGTTTGTATTTCGTCTTATTACTTACATGCATTCTAGTAATGCAGGATATACAGGAAGGCATAATAAGACACTCCTTTCTCCCAAAGAGTAGGTATTGTCTAATTATGGGAGAGCAGAGTCACTTAATGGGTGAAGGTACTAAACATCCTACGTACCTTTTTTATATTTCGCTTCGCTTTTCAAAATTAATGAATAAAATAATATTTCATAATCTCAATACCCAAAACAACATCTTATCACTTATATAATTCTTATGTAATCATTATTTCCAAAAAAATCTTCTTAAATCTTAATAAATTACCATTTTACACAAAGCAATCCTGTCACAATTAAGCTGAGTGGCATTCGAATGACAATGAGATACAAATATTGAGGGCCGTTACGTAATTGTTCGCAATAAACTTGGACGTTTTTTTATTAAAACTGAAGACATTATTTTATTTTCCCTCCTCATTCTTGTAAAACAAAGTGTAGCGTTCAGTTCCGCTACTCAACAAATTGTCTCGAAAATTAACGGAAATGGAGAACGAAGTGTATTAACACTATGTCCTCAGCTTGCCCTGCTATATCCTGGGCATATACGAGTATATTATGCATACCTACCTACATAAATATTTTCCTAAACATTTTCAAAGAAAATTCATTGCGACGACCAACGTCCATACAATTTTAACTTTTACCCCATTACGATTGAATACAAAATTGTTTTTCCCATGGTATCGTATTACTGAAATATCAAACGTCAACAATGAAGATTCCTGACATCGGCAGGGTTATAGTATATGTAAGGATATTATAAATGTGACATCGGTTTCTTGTCATATTGTGCAGCGATCGTGTGCTAGGACCTGAATATTATTAAAAATTCTATATGATGGTGTCGTGGTCATAGACCGTCCAAGACCGACGGACTTGAATGGATTCCAAAAGGTGCGGGTTCAAATCCTGCTACATTCAAAATATGTGTCCTAAATATGTATATTTCTTTCCAAAGTGTAGAATAATACATATTTTTTTTAATTTACACATGAAGGTGGTGGTTCGATGCCACTCGATTATCTTTTTATTATTTTCTTTTCTAAGCTATGGTGACATATAGTGCCGCGTTGGTGAACTTGGACGGTGGGGAACCATCCATTCATCAGCCTTTCAACGTCCACTGCTGGACATAGGCCTCCCCTTATTCTCGCCACTCCGTCCGGTCCTACGCCCTTTGAATCCAGCGGATTCCCGCTGTCTTCTTAAGGAGAACGTTTAACCCTAATTCTATTTTCTCTCTTCCTGCCCTGCTATACCCTGAAAGCTTATTTATAAGATCACAACACTTTTTTGTTCAAAATTTTGTTTGAAACTCTATTGAGAACAAAAAAGTAATAAAAAATATGTACATATATAAATTTTTATTTTTATATGGGGAATCTGGAAACTGGAAACGGCGCGATGTGTCACTTAATTTCAAAGTTTTGTCTGAGAACGTTTTGTAACAAGTTGTGCTTCTTATTTGCTTTGAAAATGAAATTGTTTCTCATATTATATTATAACTAGTGGACCCGGACGCGGCTACGCCTGCTTCAACTATAAGAATATTTATTAAATATATTCATGAAATTATTTTCAATTTTCATTAGAATTAGTAAGGAAATATAGGCCTAAATAATTAAAAAGAATAATAAGTAGATACATATTATTAGAAAAAATTATCTGAGTTATTGAAATGAACCAACAAAAGGATTAAAAGTAACTAAAGGATAGGTATTTCTTAATATTAGGAAAAGTACCTAAAGTATTCCGTGCGTGCGTACATAGATATCGACTCTACGAAATAATTAAACATTTCTCTCTATTAAATAAGATAATTTTAGCGGGCTATATCAACTAAAATAAGAAGAGCACTAAAGTGTAGTTTAAATTAACTATAAATAGCAAATAATTACATAAAAATTAACAATAGTTCGAAAATGTATGAAAATTTTTAAAACTGTCAACGTCATCTGCCCGTTCGCGTCGTTCATACTATGCCGCCCGAAGGCTAGGTCATTTGGAATCAGTGACATCTCCTCAATTATTTATTAGAATGTTATACAGTAAACTATAATTTCAATCTAGATAAAATGCCAAAAGTGACTATTATATTTATTTTCATAAGGATCAATATCAAAATGTCGCGGTAACGGTTGCGTAGCGACGCGACGGTTGTTATTAACATGGCAGAATAAATTGCATGTCAAATTAGAAAGTACTTTAAAATATATTAGTTTATATGTATAATGTAATGTTATATAGCCTATAGCACTTCTGAAGAATGCAGCTTTCATACAAAACAAAAACAATGTAAATCGGACCAGTAGATCCAGAGATCTTAGCGTTCAAACAAACAAACAAACAAACAAACAAACAAACTCTTCCGCTTTATTATATTAGTATAGATGTTTATATGAAAGCAATTGTTTAAACAACAACTTTTTTTCGCTCTGTTAAAGCAAAATCAAGATATTTGGCACTAGGTACACAATGTCTCCGAAAGTAAAGAACAGAGTGTCTTATAAACACAAGAAATGCAATAAAATTAAACAAAATCGAAAAATATTAGCAAAACTACAGCATAACAAATAGACTTGATTCACCAGTGAAAAGATAAGACGGGATAAGATTACATCAAACTCAACAGAACATCTCATAAGCGGAAATTTGTAAGCGCCTCTGCCAAAACATCACAAAATTCGCCCCCAGGAAACGTTAGGTAACCCTTACTATCACTTTCGGTTGGGAAATCGTATTCATATTTAATAATAATAATGTTGTGTGTATATTATAGTGGATTGAAATGGCTTTTTGTATATGAAATTGTTGTTTTTTATAGTATTTTAGTTTTTTTTTTTAGCTTCTCGCTGTAGTGTTATATATCCATAAAATATAATATATCCATAAAAATATTAATAAATAATAATTAATTTCCCCGAGTGATAATCGAAACGACAACCGTCGCGTACACGTAGTGCCACTGTGCCAGGACGGCGCATTATATTTATTGTTTTAATATTTTGAACATAATAACGTAGAGTTCAAATAGGTACGAGGTTATTATAAGTAAACATAGCGGTGCATGTAACGAATAATGCGTTAAATTATTTGGCACATTTCACAGAAATAACAAAGTTAGCATTTAAAATATTATGGAATGCTTTATCGAAAATCGATAATCAATAATTATTTACATCGTTCAGCGGCCAGTAATGTGACTGTACCTATATGAAAATTTTCATATAGAGGCAGTTGTAGCGTAGCTGCAAAGCGTAAGACTGTGAACACGACAGTTGTGGTTTCGATTCCCTTGCGGAATCAATTATTATCTTATATATATATATATATATAATATATAGCCTTGAATTCCGTCACTCAACACGCAATGTTTTGTAAATTAAACGGAAAATATCCTCATTTTTCTCTTCTACGGATTGTCCTAACGCTAGGTTCCCTCTGCCTACCCTGTATATGCGGGATATAGCGTGAAATTCAACTAAAATTGTCCTGCGTTTTTGTACTAAAACAGACGATGTCACTTCTATTACATTAATATAACATATAATATCCTGTTCTATCTTATTTTATGATACATAAAGTGGCACGAGTGTGCACAATTTAACGCAAACAATAGAACCTTTATCTTTGGATATCGGCGCGCCCCTTATACTTGCCACTAAGCTGCCTTAAGCAGATATGAGAGGCCAGCGTAAAATGATCTGTGGTTTTCTTCCTTAATACAAATTGTCATGAAGAAGAATTGAGGAAAGTTCTTATTATATTCTCTTTTAATAAAGGTGTTTTTTTTTAAATTTTGTTCGTTTTCGTTTTGATTATAATATAGCAGTGGTGTAACAGTAGTAATTACGAAATGACTAAGTATATGTATTTTCGTAAACATAATAAATAGTTCAGTATTTTTCATTTCAAGCAATGAAAAATGCTGAATTAAATAACAATACCCAAAATTATTTATAAGACTACCAAATAAATAAAAATCAATGATACAATTTAGAGAAAATATCAAAAAGTAAAATTAAGTTTCTTAATACAAATTTCCTATACCATTAACCACGAAAAAATGATTACTACCAAAGTTACTTAAGAAGGCTTAGCTATAAGCATAAGTTCATATAACAATGCCTACGAATATAATATTCATTGGAGGTTTCTTTATTATTTGGTCCGCTCAACCCCAACTTCCTTAACAAACACACATACACACCTATATACACATGTATATATAAAACGCTAATTGTTTGCCCGTCCGTACGTTATATTTGTTTCTACATCAAAGAAACGGCAGGTGGATTAAGGAGGGGTCCGCCTCTTCATTTCCTTTATAAAAATTCTTGTTCTAAAATTTTGTAAGTAGCTTAAAATATTAGTGTCATAAAAATGAATGTGGCTTTTAATGCTTAAGTATAGAGGTATATTCCTTTATTAAATTTAAATGAATCAAAAGTTTAAGCTTGAAAGCAGGTTTAGGATGATTAAAAAATCTTCTCTCGAGTCTCAAGTTTTTTGCGTCGGTTTTTCTTAGGTCTGAGGCACCGACTTTAATCAACCGGTAGTAAATTATTTGACATAAAAAAAATAAGCATGGAACTTCTTATTATCAATAAAATTATTTGAAAAATAAAAAAAAATCAGCTTCACGCTGTATCACGCACACAGCAGGGTAGGCAAAGGGAACCTAGTGTTAAGACACTCCGTTCCCCATTTTCCACCAAATTCTGGAAGGGGAGGAGATAACCGTAAAGAATATTTTTCCAATATACAATTCAAAAAATAGTAATCCCAAGGACCATTCAACAAACTATAGTCTCCATAGAAAAACTCCACATCGAAAGAGACTCTTTAAAAGCACTCCTCAACTAACGGCCCTCTAATGAGATGTGCTTATTTTTTCTTATTCCCATCCGCAGTTTCTTTTAAACGAAATGAGTTGATAAAAAATTCAACCACTCATTTAAAGTAAGAATTGTAGAATCTCTCTCTTTTCTCTTTTGTCGTGGATAAGGTATACTCGGGCTGTCATTTATTATGACGACATTGTCGGCTAATTTGTTTGCGTGAACCGACAAAAACTTGTCCGCTCCTTTTGTGTAACAACGGAGTTTACTTAAATTTCTCTTTTGATGTTTTGTGTTAATGTGACAATTGTTTTTTATAAAAAATGTTACAGAAATAATGGATATTGACAAATACATTTGTGTTACTCTTAATAAATAACTCCAGTGAAGGCGAAAGGGCATTGTACACGTGGCAGGTTGTGGGTTCAATCCCCGTTAGAACAAGTGAAATACTCGTATTTAATATTTTCAATTCCTCGCTCTGGTAACGACACACAGTGTGGTATTGAGTTCCTATACTCAACACGCAATGCCTCGTTATCAGCTCCAGATTTCAAAAGTAAAGTGGAGAATTGAAGAGTTTTAAGGGGAAAAAATATTAATTTATATACTACATGCCATTGTACCCTATTTACGAAAATTAATAGCTTTATATTATCACCGGTATATCAGGATAAGCAGACAGAACCAACTGTTAACAAGAATAGGAACGCCTCAATCCTTCCCTCACTTATAGCCTATTTTTTGTATTCAATGGCGGAATTTAACATCGAAAAAAAATTAATAAGACCGAAGCTATATAAAAATTAACAATACCACACATAACTATGTAAAAAAATACTGCAACATACTTGTAAATGACAGAACATAAAAAATACATAAAAAATATAGTATTTCTAAAGTAACAAAAACACAATTTACCTGAATGCGTTTTATCCGCGCCGTCAGCAGCACCTGCGATAAAATACGATAGATATTAAAAAAATACGTTAGAACAGCAATTTTAATGCGTACGATCGAAGGCAATAAAAGCACTTGTAAAATCGTCCTTTATAAATTGCTGATATATAGCAAGGGCCTACTGTTCAAATTCTAGCTCAGTTTATCTACATTTTTACTGAGTGACTATTATAATCTAAACACTTCGTTCTCCACTTTCCGCCCAAATGTTAGGCATTGCGTAGAACTCATCGCCGTCTTTTCTTTGCTTAGTATTGTCAATCGGGGATCATTCCCATTATTATCATAATAACTAATTTTTTCAAGTGGAAATCGAACCTACAATCATTGCACTTATATTTAAAATCCCACTTTCCGCCGAATTCTAAACAGTGTGTATTAAATGGCGAAACTCAACCCCGCGTTTTGATATTGAAAATTTAATTTCCTCAAGTGGGAATCGAACCCACATCCTGTAGCGTTTACAGTTACACAGAATACAATGCTCAGTTTGAAAATGCATATTAAATTTTTTGAAAAAACGTACTCGCGTCAGTTCAAACATGGTGGAAATTCACGAGAACTCTTATTCAGATTTAAGCCATTTGTTAAATGCGACTAATGAAAAGTTCGTTATTGTTCAGAGCGACAGACGCGCTCCGTTTCACCGCGACGCGCGACGCCCCGAAAAGTACGTGATTTAGTTTATTTTCATATTTCATGACTTTTTACAGCATGTAAAATGGCCAGCTTTTATGTCCAAAATGGAGATTTTAAATTGTATTTTAATTTAAACGTTGGTATGATGTAGGAGTTTTTAGGGTTCCGTATTTCAAGAAACGGAAACTTTATAAGATCAGCTAGTCTTGAAGGCTTAGCAATTTATAAATAGAAATATTTTTTAAAATTTCGTTTCTTTAGTTGTATGCTTTTTCCCTACGGTGTTACCAGAAATAACACAGTGAGTGCTATACGCTGTGATGAAATGACAATCACGTCGGGGTCACCAATGTGGGCTACAGGTATATGGCGATGTTAATAAGACGAGACCTTATATTCAACTCTTTTATTATATATTTAATTTGGTTATTTATACGCTACAAAACAATAGTGCAACATTATTTCACAATTGCATTTGTAGCGAATAAATTCAGGGCGCTGATTTAGCGTGTTTATAAAGAATATAATAAGACTAGTGCAATACCCCTACAGCTGCAATCTTTACATACCCCTTTTGCGCCGTTTAATGTCATGAACCTCTTCATATATGTAATACTAGCGGCCCCCGCGCGGCTTCGCCTGCGTGAACTACGTTATTATTAATTTCTGTCTCCATCAGTATCCTCGTCATCGTCCTTTAAGTAACGTCCATGCAAAATTTGTGACTCCTAGCATTTGTAGTAACGAAGTTTCATACAAACTTTCAACCCCAAAAACAACCCCTTAGAAGTCGAATATTGCAAATTCTTAGCGAGCACCTACGTCCTATAAGTAACTCCTATGCAAAATTTGAGATTCCTAGCACATGTGGTTACTGAGATTTCATGATGAGTTTCACCTTTCGATTTTATATATATAGAAGATATCTGGCTCCTCATTGATTTCACACTATTAGCAGTGGCAAAACTCAACGCCGTACTTTGTCGTGTTATAAGGGCGAGAAAAATATAAATAGAGTGGGGACAATCCCATCGCGTTTACAAGCAGCCTCTGTGCTAAAATAATACACATATATTTAACTAAAAGTAAAAGAACGAAAATCTCTATAAAATGAAGCGCATATGTGAATTTTTATGCATCGTCTAAAATAACAAGTGAATAACAAAACTTATGGACAAACATATCAATCACAAAGTAAGCGGAGTTTCTCAAGTATTGGAAATATAGAGGTATTTTGATATAAGGAACGTAGCATATATCTTAAAAGAAAGAAAGAAGCCTTGTAAAATATGCTTTAAAGTTGTTTAGAAGAACAATGCATGCATATTTTGTACAGAGGCTTGTACAGTAACATTATTAAGAAATATATACTTCTAAACGTCAATTGTGGGACGGAGTGTTTTAACACTAGGTCGCTCAGTTTGCCTAACCTAAATGCTATCTTAGAAAATGCAAAAGAAAACAAATCAGATATTTATCTAAATATTTGTAGATATTCCTTAACTTTTTCTTATAAATATAATAAAATTATAGATTTAATATAAATAATAAGTCTCACTCTAGACCAACGCCCACAATATCCACCACTAATTAGTCCGTCCATCTGTCGCACATCTCCATCGTTACTACTAATGATTGCTCTGATAATTGGTTATCTACGATTGTTTGTTAAGTATGGAAATAATATTTTTAGTATTATCAACGTTTAAATTCTGCATTTAAAAAAGTAATAAAAACCACAGTTAAAGTAAAAAGTGGAAAATGAAAAAAGAAAATGTTTAATGGGAACGGAATATCTTAACACTAGGTTCCCAGGTTAAGCTACTAATTAATATACTTGAGCTCAAAACAATGTCTGTGATTTCAAAGGCCTCTTAATAAGGCATTCACTCGCCACTATTATTTATTAATAATCAAAAGCAAATAGTTTTCCTATAGCAAATTTAAAGAGACACTTATTATTTTCGGCAAATATAACAAGTGAACACTATTAATAGTCATTTTTTTATGAGTAAAAAATAAATTTGAAATTGCCTTCATCAGTGTTTTACGCTTCCCGACCCGATGTCTCTGATAAAGCAGAAAGAAAGAGCGATTTTTAACTGAATAATATTTTCAAATTGCGGTGCATGCCTGAAAAAGACAGTTAAGTAACAGTTAAACGACGTCATTGGCGTTGCGCAGTTATGCAACACTGCCAACTAATTAGTTAATACTTGAAAGTTTCAACTCCTAAGTAGATAGCTGTGGCTTAAATTTTTAACTTGCAAAACATTCCGCAAAAATACTTAACAAAATTCCAAATTAAACCACAAAACCAAAATTAAAAACGCATTCATTTTTCGCTGCTTGAGTCACAAAGCGCGCACTCATTCAGCATCAACTCACAAAAAGTTGCAATTTTGCCTCTCATTTAAAAAAAAGGAAAAACTATTTCCCGAGTACACTACGATGGCCCGCGACCTACTTCGGAGCTAAGAATCCTCTAATTAATGAGGTGGCCGTGCCAGCCTTTTCACTGCATTCATGTTTAACTGTGTGAAGTCTTTACAATTTTTTTATTAAATAATATTGTGTCTAATAGAGTGTAATATGATATGTATACATACATATGTGTATTATTTATACAGTGTAGATATACTTTTTCATATTAGTTATTTTATTGCATTATTTGTTCTATTGCAGAGAAATCGGGATATTATTAGCTTCATGCTGTAATTCTGCACATAGTAGAGGCAGAGGGAATCTGGAAACCTAGTGTGAAGACACTTGGTTTACACTAAAACATTTCCATTTCCCATTTTCCGCAAAATCTTGGAGGTGATACGTGTTGAGTGGCGAAAATCAACGCAGTAACCACTACAAAGAAATTAAAATATTTAATTTCCTCGAGTAGAAATCGACTCACTACCTGTCGCGTTTTCAGTCGCACACTTGTGTTCCTTCCTGCGCTACGATTGTCCTTATATTATTTATTAGCTTCCCGTTGTATCCCGCAATTTAAGCCAGAGAGAAGAGTGTTAAACGATAGGATCTGTGCATACTTACCTCTTTTGCCTCGCCCATAGGTATTAACTTATCAATCTATCTAATATGTGCGGAATACTGCGTGAGAAAAAAAAATATACATATATTTTCCAAAAAAACATATAACAATATAAGACTTGATGATAAGTAGAAAAAAATATTATAATGATAATATTACAAAAGTTAATACCTAAGGTGCTCTACACAAGTAATACATAGATATATTTAGAAATTGTGTTAACAGTGTAGTGTAGGTGAATTGAGTAAATCGAAGGGAAGTAAATAAAATATACACGTTTAGTGTTCAAGAACCCTTAACAGGGTCAGGTTAGAGTGGTTAGAAGGGCTTCGGTAATTAGATTCTATGTTCAAGTGCTGTAAGGATAGCTTAACTAGGTTAACTTCCAGATATATGGGATTTCCAAATGAAATATGACGATGCAAAATTATTTGTTATTAAAAGTTTGCACAAATCTAGCATATAGGTATATAGCAAATATTTTATATAATATTAACTAATATTAAACCTATAACGTAACTTCATGCTGTATCTCGAATGAAACTGAAATCCCAGAACCGAAATGAAAACCTAACCCTAGTATGTAAAATGGAGAAAACAATATGTCTATTGCATATTTTATAAAGCAAAAAAACGTTAAAAAACGCATACATATATTTATTCAGTCTTCTCAAAGTTCTATCAGATGCATAAAGCGCTATCAAGAGTAAACTAATTAATAATAAACAAGTCGTCTGTCTCGTTTGTCGTAGATTTGATAACGAATAATTAATTTGAGGGTGACACCGCCCATAAACCCAATGAAGCTGAATTATATAAAGGATAAATAGTAATTGAATAGTACCTTTCTATTTTCCTTAAGGGATGAAATCATTGTCTATTCTAATGGTAGATTAGAGTTGAATAAGTATATAGTTTAAACTTATACTAATTATCATTTTAATAATAACTAAAACTCTTTAATCAGAAGGTGGTCTTTTTTGTATGTTCTTCTAACGCTTGAATGATCTTTGATAAAATTTCAGTCTATGATCTTTTTTTATATATTGTAATATTAATTTCTTAGTTCTTCATAATGTTTTTAACGACGATCTTTTTCAACCATTTGCAAACTCGATTATTGATTGTTATAATTATTAATATTATAACTAATATAATAGATATATTATTTTGTTTCACGCTATTATTCCACATTTAACAGAGTAGGCAGGGGGAATCATCAAGTATAAAAACGCACCAATCCCGATTTCCCGCCCACGTTGCTTGACGGTTGCGGGCTCCACACCATGAGATTTTGTTAAGAAATATCATCATAAAAGATGCCATATTTAATGTATACGTTCATTATACTTCAAATGAAACAAACACAGTCCTCTAATTGGCCTCATTGAGATGAGGGGTCCGAACGTGATCTGTGTACGAAATATTATCTAATGATGTCTATTTAAATATGCAAATGTCTTTCGAAGAGTATCTTTAGTAATTTTTATACAACTTGAGACAAAAAAGCTTCTTTAATAAAAAATAAACTTGAACATTCACACTCACAGATTCAAATTTTAGAACAAAATTTAGAATCTAAAAACTTATAAAGTGGGATTGTTGTCAGTTACATTTTAAAATGTTATGTGGATGCAACTCTTACTTTTCTAAATCAATGTATATAAAAACAAACGCTGAAATTCCTTGTTTAGTAGATAAATAACTCATACAAATATACTTTTTTTAGCCGCACGTTGCAGCAGGGTAAGCTGACGGATCCTGGGAACCTAGTACTACCTAGTACCGACGAATTCTGGAAACTCGCACTCAACGCCACATACAAATATATACAAAAACTTTTATCTCTTAGAAATCATTTAGCTTCCAACAATGACTAATTATACCCACTCTATAAAGTAAATAAAATGAAAATTTAATATATTTACGTACACACATTTCCCTATAAACTCATAGTTCATAAACATAAAATATACATAAAGTTTAACTAGCTAGCAGTAATAAACCCAACAACGGTCTTTGAGTGGCTATTTTGCTTCAAATGAAAGTTTTATTTCAACGTACGTACAGCAGATACAAAAGAATAATATTATTATGTAGAATAACATTTTAGGAAAAAAATATTTTTCCTGGACGATTCAGGTTTTTCATCAATTTTTAAATAACGTTACCAGGCCATACAATGAGCACCCTATATCTTTAAGCATCAGGAAAGCAAGAACTAAATGACTCATCTACGAACCAATAGCCTTTATCGCATGCTAAATGCGAGATATGCATATTTCTCAAAGTTACGTACATACGTTTTAGCTTCATGCTCTATCCCTCATGTAGCAAGATAGACAGAGAAAACATAGTGGTGAGACACTCCGCTTCAATAAAACATGCCTTCTCTTATTCTTAAAAAATAAGTAAAAAAAATATTGAATTAGTAATAGTAAAGTAGTTAATAATAATTTTAGTACCTAAAATTATTGCAAGCGAATTAATTTGAATCATTGAAAGATTACAATATTAGACAAGAGCATTTAGTTAGGTATTTGATTAAGTCTGATTTGATTGATTCTGTAGATTTATTCATCGGGGGATGATATCTTACCCCGCCTCAGTAATTACATTTGCCTTCACATTTAAGTATACTTCACGAAAATGCAAACGCTGCGTCTAATTTCCACCCATTCGTTACCCCTACTATTTGTTTTGAATTGAGAAATCATACTTGAATTAATTTTATTTTAAATGAAATAAAAATATGCTTAATCTTGTTAAAATAAATGTAGGGTCGTAGAAGTAGGGCAATATCCTATTCGAAAAGAAGTCCATGCTATTATTGAGGAAAATTATGAAACAGATAACGAAGTATATTTTTTTAGTATGGTAACTTATATAACATATATACTACAATATTTAACTACATATAAAAAACTTTTCCGTTACGGAGTGACGAAACTGAACTGGGCTTGAAACAAATAAATTAAGCATGTAGTTTAGGAAGTTTAGCAAAGTTCTAAAATGGATTTCTCGAAATTCCTACGGGAACAAAAATAAATAAGACTAATCAATAGATATGTATATCATTTAGTTACTTAACTGTATGCATTTTTGTATAAAAGTATAATTTACATATTTTCGATTTCCTTAATCGGTTTTTATATAAAAAAGGATATAATCTTAAAACAATAGAACCCCATGCCATGGACCCCAGGCTTAAATGATGATGTGCATGAATGAATTTAAAATAGAATTTCAAATTTTACTCGCACAATTCACTGAAGGAATATTAATTTGTTGACACTCCTTCAAAAGTCCCTACTTTTAAATTGAATAAATAAAGTCAGAGCAATAAATCGAATAAAATGACTTGGTGTGTTTGATAGTAGCAATTTTTATAATATAGAATCGTATTCCTAATAATAGTAGAAACCGGTCAAGTGCGAGTAGGAGTCACCCAAAAATAATTTCGTACCAATATCAGGATTGTAGATCAATCGAACTACAAATATAAGTTTCTCAGAAAATTATAAGTTATTAGTAACATTTACTTTTATATACTTAACAATTTAAATGTTAAATACAGAAAAAATATACGGAATAATACAACCTTACTTTCTGTAAATATGATTTAATTTAACAAAATTACTTCTATGGAACACACCAAGAAATTTCATATAATTCACGAAAAATCTAATTATAAATAAAGAAAAATCCTTTTAATCTACACAAGGGACACAGAACAGATTACTTCATAACACGACCAAACGCGTCACTAATTAGTCAAAGATTCCATTACCAGCGTAATGTAGCGAAGGTTTAATTTTGCGGTGTTAACGAGGTATTTAAAGCTTAATACTTCATTATGTGCTTTCACATGCTCCGGGCAGTACCGGCATTATGCTGTGATAATGAAACTTTTGTGCTATGCTATACTTGATATGCCTGTATATTAGGTTATTGTTATATGTTGAACATTGCATAATAATATGACTTTGGTAAGAAATTACATACAATTATTAACATACTAGTGGACCCGTACGCGGCTACGCCCGCTTGAACTATACGAGTATTTATTAAATATATTTATGAAATTATTTTCAATTTTCAATAGAGAGATGCGTTAAGCAAGCTCATTTTGGGTGACGTTTTCTAACAACAAACTTTGCAAATCGTTGCTTAGCAACGACGGTTGTTATTAACATGGCGGAATAAATTGCATGTCAAATTAATAAGTATTTTAATATATTGGTATATATCGAAAATAATAGAAATATGAGAAAAAAAAGTATCCTATGTTCATCCCGAGACCCTCAAGTATCTCTGTATGAGTATTTTATCACAATTAAATTAGCGGTTTGGCCCTGATTGCGTAAAAGACAGAGAGACAGAGTTACTTTCGAATTTATAATATAGGTATGGATAATTACATTTTTAACTTTTTTTAATACTAAAAACAACCTGTATTTAACTCTATTATCTTTTCTCTAATTGTAAATAAAATTTGTGCTGGTACCTTTACTTAAAGATACAACGTCTTGAATTATAATAATCCAAGTTTTTTTGATAAAGCACTCGTATACTAAATACGTATACTAAAATATATATTAAATTAAAAGGAGACTTAAGAAAAATATTGTAAGAAGACAATTCTAACGCATTCACCCATAAACATTTTACTTGAAAGGTTTATTGATGTTCGTGACCGCATCTCCCCCAGCCGCGGATTTAAACCCTCTGTTTACAATTCGTTTCTAAACTAACTTATTTTATAATCGCCAAAATGGGTAAATTTACTTTCGTCTTCGGTTTGTGAATTCTTAATATCATTAGAAAGAAGTTTGCCAATCAAAAGATTATTGTGGGGGGGTGTAGATTATACATTACATTACAAGTTACTTAAAATTAAAAGCTTCTTTTGTTATTTAGAAAAAATATTTTATATTTATTAATAGGCAATAACTTAAAATTATTTTCTCAAGTATTACCTATAGAGCTTATAATTTAAGACTATCATTTTCAGAATCATTTGACTGTGAGCACGTTGCGTTGTAGGTATGATCCTCATTCTTTGAAAGAAAAATCCTTTGTTAAGTTTAATATACTTAAAGAATGCTTCCGCAAATACAAAGAAAAGAGTATATACGGCTGTGATGATAGTGCACAAGGCAAAAGTCACAATGTATGCGAAAATACTGGTGACTAACATTTCTGTTTGTATTGTATGAAGTTTCATGATCATATTTGAGTACTGTATATAATGTACATACTGTATATTCATATACATCATATATGTAACACACACAATGCCCCAAGAATTCAACGGAAAGTCAGGAACAATAGTGTTCTAATGGGAAATTGAGTGTCTAGGTTACTACGTTCCCAAGTTCCTATATGCGGGATTCAGGATTGTAAAAAATGCAGGATACAGCGTACAGGCATAATAAAAATTCTTTTTATTTCCTAGAAGCACCACGATGCATGCAAATTGTGCATTAAACTAAGGAACATTTAACAAAGCGATGAATGGAAATGCCTTCATAATACTGTCGTGAAAATTACTTTGTCTTATAAATTAACATACTTGACATACCTTCAAATAAATTTTGAACCATTCAAATAAATAAAAAAATATTGCATCTTAAACAAATATTTTCATATAAAACTTTATGTTCACCACTTTGGGCAGAAAGTGGGGAACAGAAGTACCATAATGGTGGGCGAAGTGTCTTTACATTAATTTTCCAGGTTCCCTCTGCCTAGCCTGTGCGAGATATAACGTGAAGCTAAAAAAATATGAATTCCATCAGTCAAGAATAGAATTTAGCAAATAGAAACTAGTAATATAGAACAGGTATACTAAAGGTTATTTAACGTAACGATATAATTTTAGCTCCTTTCATTTTAAAGCTTAAATAATTAAATATTTATAATGATATTTACACGTTAGAAGCCCCATATAATGTAAACATCTGTTTTCAACCAAACGAACGTTCATACTCCCATCTACACCGTCGTTTACAAGAATTGTCATTGCTCTTAACATTATTTTATTTAAATTTAAATCTTAATATAAAAAAATAAGGCTTAAAATTAAATAACCAGTAGGAAGGCTCTATAAACCGTAGTACCTACTCGCAACAATCCATGGTAATGAGTGGAATTATGAAATTTTTCTGTGAATACCTTACGCTATCCCCTCAAAGGGTCCTTTGGTCTAATCCTCTTTTGAGTCAAACGACTTGAATGGTTGAAATTCTGAAAATATTTAGTAAGTGATATATAAGATGTTTTACTTGCCTTTGTTTGTAATTTAATTAAATGCTGAAATTGCAAGCATTTTACTTTTATTATGGTGTTTTTTTTTATTTAAGAAATAATTATACCTGTAGTTATGTATGTATAAGCATATATAAGTCATTAAAAACTGTTGATAACTTTATATGAATAATTATATATTTTTTATTTTATCTCGCACATAGCTATATACATAACAGGATAGGCAAATGGAACACGCGAACCTAGTGTTAAGACACTCCGTCCCCATTAAGACACTTTCGTTCCGAGCGAAAAAATAAAAGAAAATTATATGTTTCATTTTTATGAGTGGGAATGGAACCCACAATCTGTAGTCTTTATAATCGCACGCTTGTGCATCTGCGCCACGACTAGCCTAATCTATTTATATAAAAGGACTTGTCCTCACTGACTGAGGTAAGACGCACGCACAGCCGTAACCGCTGTGCGTAGAAACGTGAAATTTGGACAGATATTTACTTTTGTAATCTGGACATCCACTAAGAAGGGATTTTGAAAAATTTTTACCCTAAAGGGGTGAAATAGGGGTTCAAAGTTTGTATGGAAAAAAAATTAAATCGGCACCGATTTTTTTAAAATTTGAAATTTAGGTTTTTAAAAGTATTTAATTGAACACGTGTTTCATCGTTTTCCAGAATTCTCCCCCTAAGGGTGCAAATAAGGGGTTGGAAGTTTGTATGGAAAAATCTTTAAAACGCCACCGATTTTTATAAAATTTGAAATTTAGACTCTTAAAAATATTTCATTGAACACATTACGCCCCTAATTACGCAAGCGAGGCTGCGCGCGTCCGCTAGTAATTATATATTTAAATATAAAATAGATCATATTTTATCAAAATTCAAAAGTTTCCACAGTTCAATTTTTTATCATCATTTGGGCGGTCATCAGTCAGTCTACAACTTTTTACTGCACCATGCCAGCCATGTGGAAACTAAAAACAACTGTAGTGCTAATGGACAGTTGGTGTGCCTTATTTACTCAGATTACAATACAAATAAAGTGTTTTTACGCGTGCTCTCCGTTATAAGAAGAGAATAAATGATATAGCGATCTGTGTTTCCTTTGTTAATTTCTTATATTTAGCGATATATTACTAAATATCTCTTGTATTTCTTTACATCTTGTCATTGTATTAACTTTCTATGGCAAAGCTGTTTTATTATGCTTGTATATTTACTTTACTTTTTTTAGCTTCACGATGTAGAAGATAGAACTGTAAGCAGAGGGAACCAGTGAACCTAGTGTTAAGAGATATATTGTAAAGGAGGCCCTGAAGCCTATACATGGGTTAGGTCGCAAGCACTGCGCTGTGC
The DNA here is from genome assembly GCF_056956725.1 of Heliconius melpomene rosina. Classification (NCBI taxonomy): domain Eukaryota; kingdom Metazoa; phylum Arthropoda; class Insecta; order Lepidoptera; family Nymphalidae; genus Heliconius; species Heliconius melpomene. Next base: position 8,620,747 of record NC_140406.1, on the reverse strand, counting down.
TCAAGAGTATATATATTCGCCGTAATTTTGTAAATTTTCTAATTCATAATAATAAAGAACCTAATAATAACAACAAAAGTTTTTTTAACATCTTTAAAATACAGAAGATAACACTTTGTTTTCAAACTCGCACTATTCATTCGAATCAAATAAATTAAGCATAATTTTGCCATGACAAATTGCAACCCACAACCATCGTTTGTATACCAATGTTATATAAGTACTTCATACTTTTTTCATAAAATCCTCAAAAAGGCCCACTAAGTTCTATCTACTTGAAGTAAAGAGAGTTTCTGTCAGATTATGCCCATTCAGACCATCATGATAAGTGTAATTGTGACTTTTATTTCAAATTGTTCAGCGTTGCATTACAAGTATTCTTGTTAAGAATCTTTCAAAGAACTAAATATAGCTTAGTTGAATAGTTCTATTTCTTAAAAAAAGAATATTAAAAATTGAATTATAAATAAGAATAGAATGAATACTATTTATGAAAAAAACAAATTTGTGACATGCCATTTTGAACCTTATTTTACTTTTATTGAGACTGGCAAGCCCTCGCGGCTTCGCCTTCTCTGATAATACAAATATTTTTTAATATAAATTATTTAAATAACCACATAGGAATAACAATTATATCATATGCCTAATTTATTTTTTAACATACAGACAATTTTAATAAAAAATAATACAATTAATATATTTTATACCGCTAGCGGTGTAAATACATTCCATTAGGCTTTTACTTAATTCAAAAGAGTAATTAGGCTTAACTTGCCACTAATGAAGCTGCCGACCGCAGAAGGGCTCACAACATGAAATAGAATTGCTGCTTTTTAAAGGAGTATTTACACTGTAGTGCCGGTCGGAGATTCTTGTATGAGAAATAATTTGATATGCGTGTTTGGACCGGAACTTGACTGGAATGATAGTATGAGTGCTCTCATTGTTTCTTACATAAGAATATTTCAAACAGACTAATATTGGAGCGAGAAAGAACCGTGATTGCCATTATATTGTAAATCCTTCTTTATATAGTAGTTTTTTAGCAGACGAAACCTAGTGCTAACATATTCCGTTGCCCATTTTCCGCCCTAACTCCAGGTATATATGTTGAGTAGAGGAAGTCAGCGTCACGAATAAAATATTCTGAATAAATGTATTGATCACCCATGTGTAAACGTGTGCAAGTCAGATTAAAAAAGAATAATACACAAACTAACACAGTTATAAACCTTATTTATATCATCATAGGTGATATTTCTTAAAAATAGAAAAGAAGTATTAAAATAAGTCATATGAGAGAAAAAGTGATCTGCAAGTGTAATGTAACTAGCTAACTATAACTATAACAATTTGGTTTAATAATTATTCAATAATTTGGTTGAAGAGTGAATATAAAAAAGGTAACAAAAAAATAACAGAATATTGTAAAAACAACAAAATTATTAATATCTGATTTAGTGAGTATAGTCTATCGGCATAAAGAGTCGATTATTTGAGATCGTTGCTTAAGAAATCTTCTTAGATTTACGTTTTCGATTAGATGTGATTTTATCAGTAATTGAACGATATTTCACGTTTCCTCCTAAGTGATTTTCAAGTACGTCATTTTTCACTAAATGAGATCTGTTTAAGGTGAATTCTTTGTTTTATATATAGTTGAGTATTTACAGTTATATCGGACCAAAACTATGATTTATTATTATTATTATTATATTATTATACACTTAATGTATTATTTGATTTTTATCGCAAAAATGGAGGTATCTTTTAAAAAATTAAAAAATAATTTTAAAAAAATAATTACTTAAAAATTAATTAAACATTATTAATTCATAGTTATAAAATAAACATCAAATTCACAAAGCGAATAAAGCCTTTTGATCAAATATTTTAGAAGAAGATAATAAAATATTCACAAGCAAAACAGATAAAATGAACTCGATGTTATTTCCATCTTTTAATTTCGATATTTTGAATAACAAATGTCGACAGACAGACAAATTATTAAACGCTAGCTTCTGATTAAATTGATATAATTGCTCGGATCCACTCAGACATTTAAATTGTGATCTTTTTACTTTCCCCCCGATATTGTAAGCGATTTTGTAATTTATCGTATGTAAATAAACTGGTGTTTGGGTAAAGGAAATTTTATTATAATCAAGTCAAATATATTTCATCATTTATTGTTGAACTTCGTAGGTTATTTTTTTATAGGTATTTTTCATATTCACGCTTTAACCCCTTATATCAGGTTAGGAAAAACGAGAGAAAAGAGTGTAGGAAAACATTACGTTCTCGTCTTTCCGCCTGAATTCAAGATATTACGTTTTGAGTGGCGGAACTCAGTGCTACGCTTTATTTAACCAAAACAGGAAGTTGAAAATAATTCAAATTGAAAAAGTGGCAATTGAACCCACAACCCTAGTGTTCACAGTCAAACGCTATTGTGCCAAATGATTCATTTAACTAGGAAAATACCGATAACAAAAGAAAATCAGTATAAAGATAAAATAATAAAAATTAATGCTATCAATTTTTATAGTACAAAACAGTCTTTACAATGAGCTATTCGAGTATTTATTAGATTTCTTATTTAAATATGTCTTAAAAAATTCTGCTTGAAGTTAACATTCATTTTTATATTATATTAAAAAAATATACCGTAAAAAATCTCGTTAAAGCTTATTTTCTCGTAAAAACAAAACGTTCGAATCGTAGATATTTTATAATCTCTAGTTAGTCAAAACTCATAACTTTTAACATTTTATATTAAGATGTATACCAGTCGACTGTTGTTGCTTTTGCCTTAATCTTTTAAGACCAATTTACGTTTACCAATGAATTAATGAATAAATGTTTTTTTCACATTTTTTTTTGTTAAATAATCCACTTAGGGCTATAATTATATCGAATTTTTGTATTATATCTAGAATTTTTGTAAATTTCATTTTTGGTCATTCACATTATACATACCTATCAACCACTTATGTATATTACGGTTAAATTAATATAATTTTCTCGTATGTAAATATGAGTATTATTTAATTACCTAAAGATTTTTTTTTTAATTATTTTATTTTGATTGGCAAATATTAAACGTATTTAAAAGTTATTCCATAACAAGAATAATACACGCGTCGCCCTCCGTACAATTATTCAGTCATTTTCTTGGCAAAGTTTACGGGGCTGTAAAAGACACTTTAGAAAATTAATTTGAAGCAAGGTAAGTTCAAATAAATCCACATAGAGAATTTTGTGCTTAGATTAAAATCGTAAAAGCGACAGCCATAAAGTCTTTATGTCCTTCATCTTGTAGATTTGTGAAATATATTATAAATACTTGACTAAAATGCGTATCTGTTTTATTAATTTTGGGGATTTGAAATTTCTAACAAATTTAGAAGTAAATTTCTAAATTTGTTGGACTCTTCCATGAATAAGTGACTTGTAAAATTCAATAGGGTTATCGTCTACAACAATGTTAGTATTTTTAACAAATAGAAAAAATATTACTTTGAACTAATAAATATAAAGTATCTGAATATTATAAAAATATAAACTGGTTATTTAAATAATCAAAAGAAAAAAATATCAAACTAGAGACATCTGGACTTGAACCAGGTTCTTCTGGTTTCGGGGCCATGTATCTTTGATACTGTATTTCCGAAGGGCAACCAAGGTCTTCCTCTACCTCTCTTACCGCTTACTTTTCAATCATAAATCTTTTTTGCCATTCTTTCTTCACTCATTAGTTCGACGTGCCCAAACCAGCTAAGCACGTTCTCCGTTCTTCTTCATAATTACCGTGACATCCCCGCTAGTACCAGATTATATGTGGGTCATAATCAGAAAAAGTGCACATTTTGTGTCTTTTCTTGTCCCGCTACTTTGAATGCGTTTTAAAAATACAATTTTAAAGATAATTTAAATATTTTGCCATTTAAGATAAATTTACTTATTAACTTAAAGATTTTTGTAATATCTTAATTGTATTAAGGCTAATAATAGTATTTTTTGTTAGTTGCAAAAAACTTTTCAAAATGCTTCCATACAATTTTTCGTGTCCCATTCACCACTTTACTTTTTAAAAATTGGTTTGTTACGAATATTTATGGTTTTATTTGATTTCAGATATGTTTATATTACTTTATTTTATGCATAATATTAAATAGAACTACTTTTATTGATACATTATTTAATAAATAATATATATTAATTAACTAAATTTGTCCCAAAATATTGTCTTTTCGTTACTCAGGGCTAGTAACGTACAATTAAATTATGAACGCAATTATTTTGAATGGTGTTTAATATTATTCTTTATTGTGGCACCATTATTCTAAAAGTCAATGCTGTCGTAGCTACAACCAGTAGTGTTCTCGCAGCAGTAGAGGGGTTCAAATGTTTTAAAGGGAATGCGTAAAATTACATCTCAGGGTTATAAACGGCTTTTATTTTGGTAAGTATTCTATAATTTGGTTTTCTTGTGTATGTTATTTGCTTCTTTTTACAAAATCTCAAAAAAGAACGTCAGTGCTTGCACATGCAACACGTGGCTTATGAGCAAATATTTAAAAAGGTTAGAATTTCTCAGACTTCATTCTCAATTTCGTTATATTTCGTTACGTAACGAAACTGAGAAAATATGAAGCCTAGTTCACAATTACGGTACCAATGTTTTCTTATATATGTTTATAATAAAATTTTATCGAACCGGTGCTTGTATATGGAAGATATGTATATAAGAAAAAAAAATTGCTGGCATATGAAAAAAAATATTAGTGACTTTTCATAACGTAAAGTAACCAAAAATAATGATTTTTAAGTTTTTTTGCTTGTTTGCTTGTTTGTCTATGTGTTTGTGCACGCTAATCTCAGAAACAGCTGAACCGATTTAGTTAAAATTTATTTTTATTCTTTCTGAAATTAGTTGTGATTTTGTGATTATTATTTTTGTATTTTCAGTAAGCGTAAGCTCCTATGTCAAATGCTGAAACAAATGCTTTTTTTTTTTAGATATAGAGAACGTCTTAAAAAGACCAATCCTATTAAATATGAAGATATGCGGAATAAACACTTACAAAGCATTAAACTTAATTCCAATGATAACGACTCAAATTTTGATATATTTTAAAGTGAATTTAATTTTATCATTAACTTTGTGATCTCTAACTAGAAATATAAGTTTATTACGTTACGAACTAGCATTATTATATTGTTAATATTCTCACTTTGTTATGTTTTCTTCTTACATTTATAATCTGTTAATTCAACGATTGAACCTTTAAAATTTTGATCTGTGTCTCATTAAATAAAAAAAACAATAGTTTTATTCATATAATATCGTTATTTTGTTGTGTATAATGCCTTATGTCATCAGTTTCGTAACAAACATTATCAGTGTTGTTACTTATCAGTTACGTTACGAATTCGAAAATGTCCACTTTTCTGATTATGACCCATGTACGAGTATATATTTTATACATACCCAAAAAATATGTGTATATGCATATATTTAGACCTCATCATAATATTGTAATAAAATTTACAAATAGCGTTAAGCTTTCCGGAACAATGAGCCTCGCTACTATATTAAAACCGTATTTGAAGCTCATTTAACACAAAATGTCAATCTATTGCTCTATTAGCTTAATTTGACGTATAGTGAAATTGTGTAACGTAGTGGGACTAACTATAATATTATGTATGAATATTATGAATTTTCACGTAATTTTAATCTGTTTCCAGTAGAGTGGCGTTTCAAATGAGAAGCAAAGCGCGGCGTTAAGTTCCGTCACTCATCACGCAATGGCTCCAGAATTCAGCGGAATATTGCGGAAATTGCGGAATATATTATTCGGCGGAGAATGGAAGTATCTTAATAGGAACGGAGTGTATTGTCACTACGTTCCCAGGTACCCTTAGTATGCGAATCTAAAAAAACTTTAGTAATAGTACTTTTGTGCGACAAAATCTTCTGATTGAATATTAAGCCAATTACCCTTAAATGAAATTGAAAGTTGAGTACAAACAAAATGTTAGGTTTAGTCGACAAAGGACCGTACAGGCCAATTATTGCTGAAACATTCACATGATATGGGTATTTAATAAAAGAGTTTGCTGATTCCAATCAGACGGGTACATACGGATGAATTTAAATTAAATGATTAATGAAAACCATTTGTAAAATAAAGTTTCTGATAGATTGTCTGTATTTCAAACTTATTCCAATCAAAAATTGTACTGTAAATTTAAAAAAAAACAATTTTTTTTTTCAGCTTTTCATATAGCTGGGTAGGCAGAGGAAACTATTAACTAGATTAAGAAAGAATTAAAATATTGATAAATAATAATTCATTCCCCCGAGTAGGAATCGAACCCCAAAACATCGCGTTACAGTTTCACGCTTGTGGCCCTGCGCTACGACGGCCTCAACAAATTGAGATGCGGAATAAGTTGGTAAAGTGCAATGTTGAACTGTGCTTCGTTTTACCAAATAATATTACACCGCAAATTTTATCATATTAATTTTACCAAATACCACAAGAAAAGAAAATAATAAATATTTACAATTATTCGTCCAAATGAAAATCGAACCAGCTATCATCGAGTGTACAAAAAGACTTTTCCACGTCGTAGCAACGATGAAACATGCAAACAGCGGTAAATCTCACACTCACAGGCACTCATTTATTAAGTTGCTTCGTTTAATCAAGGCGCAAATACGTAATTAGATTCCTGCGAAAAAAAGCTTGAAAAAGTTCCCCTTAATTAAGCTCGCGACCGACTTTTGAAACGTAGTGTTTATTTACAACAATATTTCAATTAACGAATTTAAATTTTTGGTGCGGATTATAAAATTCTTAACTTGCTCCTTCCTATTAAAAATATAAAAAAAAAAACAAAAAGTTATAATATTCGTTTGGCTTTTTGTTTAACTTTAAGTTGCACTGCACTTATTTTTCCAGTAGTTGTCTAAATATAGTTAAAATAAAGCTGGTAACGTCACGTTCCAATTAAAATATTGAACTTACTTTATTCTTTCAAAGGTACAATTTATATTTGTCTTTTAGGTTATTTCTAATCAAACTACTCTACAGAGAGAGAGTAAGCGTTAAGACTATCCGTTTCCTTTAATTCACTTCCGTTCTCCACATTCACCAAATTCTCGAGGCATTGCGTGTTGAGTTTGATTATTCCAAATTACATCATCTCGAGTGGGAATCAAACCCACAAACCACTGCATTTACGGCCACACTCCCCCAGAAAATATATATTATAATTACAAACACTAACAACAAGTAATCATTTTAATCAATTTTATTATATCAATAGATATTACAATAATAAGCTTTGTATTTGAGTTATTAAACAAGCAAAACTAAGTAATAATATACTATTGTTTGACCACGTTGCCACATATTGACTAAGATTACCCTAATCTATAATGAATTTGAAATGACGTAAATAATTGAGATAGATAATTCATTTGTAGTGCAGTTTATATGACGGATGGTTCAAGATTCAAATTCGTTTATTTTATATGAGTTATCAGGATCTATTCGAAGAAGAAAAGTAATAAAATTTCATTAATTATAGGCTTTTAAATATTTTCGTATATGAAATATTATTTTAACATTTCAGAATTACGTTTTAATAGAAAAGACATAAAAAATATTTAAGTTGATCTATTTATCGATAACAACATAAAAAATAATATAGTGCTAGCACTTCCTCCATCAGTTTCCATTCCAAATTTAAATCATACATATAGAATAATAATTAAAACAATGAACTGATTCAAATTCAAATTTCAGTCACTAGTAAGTGGGTCAAATTGAGCTTATAAGATTTCACATACAAGAACACGGCTAAATAAAAGCTTATAATGAAAATAACGTTCGGTAAGTATTATAACGTAAATATACCGAAAACGTATAACATTTAACGTAAATAAACCATCCAATATTTGTCATATACACGAAATCTATGATGTGTAGTAAATAAAAGGGTTTTTATAACAATTTTCACGGTGAGATGCTTTTCAGTAGGGTATAAAGGATATTGAACGCTCCGCTTGTCCCGCCCTAATCGCTTACACGGTTAATTATGCACGGATATACGTATATGTCTCTATATATAAATTTCTAAGTTAATCTAAAGATAGAAAAGATAGAAAAGTTTTGTGCTATTTTTTTTTCAGAAACTACTTTTTTATTAAATAATTATTTTCGGTCTCCTTATAATGAATTAAAATTAAGGTTAAGGCAGCAACTGAATTCCGTGGTCGTAAACGCGACGGTTGTAGGTTCGATTCCCACTCGAGGGAATGAAATATATAATATTTTAATTTATTGGCTCTGGTGACGAGGCCAAGCGCGGCGTTTATTTCCGCTACTCAACACGTAACGCTTCCAGAATTCAACGAAAACTTGGGAAAGGAAGCGTCTTAACTCTAGGTTGAAGGAAGGAGACAAGAAAAAAGAGTTAAATTAATAAAAACATATTTAAAACCAATTATATAAGACTTATGAAATTAGTAAAATAAAATTAATTGCGTGAAAAACATTATCCAGATTACGTGGGACTAATGCCTTTAACACTATTTAATTTAAGTAACTGCTAATCATTTCTTTTCTCTTTTTATCATAGATTATTTCCCATATACAAGAAAGAGATAAAAACTATAAGTGCGATGTTATTTAATAATGTTTGAAAATCGTATGTTAAAACGGTTCGTTTAACTAAAATGTTATTTTAGGATTCTTGTTCCGTATCTTTTAAAGATATTTGATACAGAATATTTACATACATATATATTTATGCAAATAAAATATTTTGATCATATTAGTTTAGTCGTCTGAGCGCTTGAACTGTTTTCAAGAGGCGCGAGTTTGAGTCCGGCTACGTCAATTTTTTTTATACTTTTATATGTTTCTCTCTCGCGAAATGATGATTCTAAGCAATTATGTTTGAGAAGCGTAATTTTGTAAAAATCTCCTTACAGATATGTTAGCAAAAATAAATTGTAACAAGCATATAAGAATTTCGACGTAACCCAACAAGAACGTATGGTTTATCTGATCAGAGCGCTTGGGCGGTTTCCAACAGGCGCCGGTTCAAATACCGTTACTTCCAAATTTTTATATATTTTCTAAAAAGCATTTTTTACCTAAAAACTAATAACTCATACAATTATACTATCCAATTAGAAATCTAATAAGAATAAAAGATGTAATTTTTCATAAGCAATTTTCGATATTCACAATTATCGATCGCAAGCCTCCAATCCTACAGAATTATTAATCATTCGTTTAATACACGCCAGACACAAGAAACGGCCTTGCTGTATGCTAACGTCTATTGTTAGGTATCACAATTGAACTCTGTGGTGCGATCAAATATTTATGAAATATCGACCTTTTGCTGTAGAAGGGTAAAAATGTTACGTCGAATTAATTAAACGTCATCGATTCTTTGATATATTGTGTGTATTCCTTAATTATATTATGGATATTGGATATATAGAGAATTTTTGAGTAATATTTTGTATTCAGGTGGAAAGTGGAGAGAATACGCGGATAAAACATGAAGCTGTAAGATTTCGCCAACTATCCCAATTCAAGTGGGGTATCTCTTTGCTAACCTCATAATATGTCAAAAATTATGTTTTATATTTTTAGGGTTCCGTATCTGAAATAGAAAAAACTCTAAAAAAAGTGACATCTTATCTATTCTGCATATTGCATTTGTACAAGTATACGTAAACCTCCATTAAGCATATTTTTTAAAAAATATCATCTATATCAACGCAAAATAACTAAATTTAAAAAACTTGAAACCATATATTATAATATCTAAATATTTCTCCACAAATAATTTTCAGCTTTACGTTGCAAAGTAAAACTTTAAAAAATTACACAAAAAATCGGCCAGCTAGTTTTAATATGAGAGCTAGATAAAATTGAATACCATATGTGCATTTTTACATTAGGTACCGCTCTGTCCGCTTCATTAAATATGCACGTTGTTCATGCTGAATATATAATGTATGCATCTAACTAATTTTCCGGAAATTTCGTAGCTTTTTAGGCGACAAGAGAGGAAATATAACAAAGTTAAGTTATGACTTTTTACGTTAAAAATATTTAAAATTTTAATTTTGTCATTTTTAGTTTAAATTGTGCTGTACAAAGATAGACTTAAAAGTAAGTAAAAATATTTTATTTTAATTGATTGATCAAGGCTATGGTAAATTAATGGTTTTTTCTCACCAAATGATATCAAAACATTCTTACCTTGTCATAAATATATGTACGAGTATACACTACTAGCGGACGCGCGCAGCTTCGCTTGCGTAATTAGGGGTGAATTCTAATAAACCACGAAACATGTGTTCAATAAAATATTTTTAAGAGTCTAAATTTCAAATTTTATAAAAATCTGTGGCGATTTAAAGATTTTTCCATACAAACTTTCAACCCCTTATTTGCACCCTTACGGGGTGAATTCTAGAAAATCATGAAACACATGTTCAATTAAATATTTTTAAGAGTCTAAATTTCAAATTTTATAAAAATCAGTGGCGATTTGAAGATTTTTCCATACAAACTTTCAACCCCTTATTTGCACCCTTAGGGGGTGAATTCTAGAAAATCATGAAACATGTGTTCAATAAAATATTTTTAAGAGTCTAAATTTCAAATTTTATAAAAATCAGTGGCGATTTAAAGATTTTTCCATACAAACTTTCAACCCCTTATTTGCACCCTTAGGGGGTGAATTCTAGAAAATCATGAAACACATGTTCAATTAAATATTTTTAGGAGTCTAAATTTAAAATTTTATAATAATCGGTGGCGTTTTAAAGATTTTTCCATACAAACTTTCAACCCCTTATTTGCACCCTTAGAGGGAGAATTCTAGAAAACGACAAAACACGTATTCAATTAAATACTTTTAGAAATCTAAATTTCAAATTTTATACAAATCGATGCTGATTTAATTTTTTTTTCATACAAACTTTCAACCCCTATTTCGCCCCTTTAGGGTTAAAATTTTTCAAAATCCCTTCTTAGTGGATGTCCAGATTACGAAAGTAAACATCTGTCTAAATTCCATGTTTCTATTATCAGCGGTTACGGCTGTGCGTGCGTCTTACCTCAGTCAGTGAGGACAAGTCCTTTTATATATATAGATTAAGCTATAAATAATTCGTTACAAAAAAAAAATATAAATTTTCGTATTTTTTTAATTCCTTAGAGAAATTATATTTTAAGGTACAATTAGAATATAAAAAGAACACATGTCTCAAAAATATTAAAGCAAATGTTTTCAATAGTAACATAAAAGTTTGAGAAACGCAGTAGTGAGGTGAGCCATTGTTCATTTTCCATTGTATTGTGTTGTTTGGCCTAGCTTTATAAGAGACGTTGTAAGCGTTATTTCATAAAAGATACGGTTACCTTGTTTGCACCCAATATTACTGAGAATGTACAGAAATGCGTTGATATTTATGCAAAATTATCTAAAAGATAAACAGTTCAGTACAGTTCTTTACTCATATCTTATCTTTATTATAGCAGGATAGTCAATAGATAGATAGATAGATAGGGAACCTAGTGTTAAGGCACCCCACTTTCCACGGAATTTACGAGAGTGTGAATGTGGAGTGGCAGAATTCAACGCCGCGTAGTCTTATTACCAGAGCGAAGAAATAAAAATATTATATTATTTATTCCTCTTAGTAGAATATTAAGCCTCAAGTTCTTATAATTTAAGCTAATTTATTTGAGACTAATATTATCCTTCTCAGAGTGACCCAGACCCGGTATAAGAATTAGATAGAATAAACCCAGTGACGTATCACTTACTCACTAGGTTCCCTCTGCCTACACAGCAGGGGTGTGCGGAACACATCGTGAAGCTGTAAGAGAAATACAAGTAAATAACGATTATATTTTTTAAACAAAAAGGTTGTCTTCTTTAAAATGTTTCTAAGAAATTCGTAGTTATAATTCTGCATTCTTCTTCTTTTTAAGATGTTGCTCATAGCCTTACGAACTTTTATTCCACGATATATAATCCAACCTTAATTAATTAAATAATGAGTGTACATAATGAGAAATCATAGTAGTTGCAGTACAGCGGATGACTGTATAACGCTATAAATTGCAACTCTTATGCTGATTAAAGTGAGAAGCAGAAGCGATTTATAAAATTATTCACATCTTTCTAGGCACCTAAAATATTTTCCTTTATTTATTAAATGGTACAAGAGGCCATTGGTCATACGAGTATAAGCGAGACGGTTCTTGTTGTAGTTTGTTTAGTTTCGCCTCTCAACACGTATTGCCCAGAAAACTGGGCGGAGAGTGTCTAAACACAAGATTTTCTCTGTCTCCCCTCTCCACTTCTTTCTCTATGCAGGATATAGCGAGAAACTTAAAAAAATTGCAAGTTATAAATATATGATTATTTAAAAAATTTAAAATATCAAATCTACGAAGCCATATGCATTAGCAAGTATTTCAATATAATTTTTCTCATTTCTTATTTTAAAAGCATTACTTCTGAAACCCCCTAAATAAGATCGAACTTGCTACCATCGTGACAACAAACAACAGTTATCAGCATTATAAATGATAATAATTAAATCGCTCGCACTGTTGAGTTACGCCAAACAAATGCAACGGAACACTGTGCAATATATGACATCATAAACCTCCGTCACTTACCCACCTCCATTGTAGCGGGTATTATTACTTGTACTTCCAAAATGTGCTTTAAGTTATAAAGCTACCTTTACAATTTATATGTGCAGTTTGATACTAGAAAATGAAGTAAAAATAATATATATATACTCATAGGTGTAGTGAAACAGTAACTGAACGGGGTTGCAAGTTCAATTCGTTCGTTGGGGGCATCAATGATTTATTTTATTTTTAAACTGAAATTATACATGTTTTTATATAATAACCAAACTTTTCGTTTATATTCACATGTTAATTCAATTGTTTTGATTACGGCTTTTAGGCGTAGCTCAAAGTATATAAATATATGAATATATTAGGGTTATCTAATATTACATTTACTGAAAATACAAAGAAAAGTAATAAATCCTTATTTATTACTTTCATACAAAATATTACTTAAAATCATACGAGTTGGAATACTTAAAAGTATTATAAGTAGTTACCTATGTTCATACGATCTGATCCTTAAATGTTCGTCGTAGGGTTTCAGCTGCCAATTCTCTATTTTTAAAAAATATATTAAATAACTTCACACAGCCTCCTGGGAACCTTGTCTTAGGATACATATTGAGTGGCGGAACGCCAATTTCGCCTTGTTACCAGTACAAGGAAATTAATGTTTCCCATTTCCATAAATAGAAATCGAACTCACAACCTCCGAAGTAGGTAAATATCGAATGATCAATGATCAATAATATTTATCTTGAACAAATAATAAAAACTGCTATTAATAAATTACTTGTTATTTAATGTACATATATATGTAATAAAAATAAACGAAGATAAAAATTATGTTCTCCATATTATTGGTACGTGCACATCCACATAAGTTGAAAGTTGTGCGTTATCAGGTTAAAACTTCCCCCACCACAATTAAGTGTGACGGTAACCACCTTTGATGTTAGTATTTTGTTCAGGATTTATATTGTTATAAATTGTTTAACTTATTTTATGTTTGCGTAATTTAATTTAAAACATATTAAACATTGGCAAGTGAGACGTATCTTTACTTGTATGATAGCGACCTCAATCAAACAAATTGTATAATGAATATGTAAGTAGATATTGAAGCCAGTCGTGGCGCAGTGCGTGACTGAGAACGTGACAAGTCGTGGGTTCGATACCCACTCGAGCAAATGAAAAATGTTATATTTTCATTTATTCGCTTTGACAACGAATCAAAGTACGGCGTTATAAGCAACTCAACACGCTTTTTTTCTGGTACCTATCTGTTTATTTGTCTTTCTTCTTTTTTTCTGAGTACAATAAAGTTGTTTTCTATTCTATTTCTATTTGTATTCTAAGGCCTTCAGAATTCCACGGATAATGGAATGGACCGGGAATGTCTTGAAACTAAGTTTCCTCTGCATATGCATATCACTGAAAATTTACTGTAACCGGTAACACGGTACTATAGGTCTATAACATTATCTAACAATCTCGGGTTTTATGACACTTGTATTACGTTACACTAACATTTCCCTTCACATCACGAAAATAGGATAATTACGCTACGTACATGATAATAACAATTCATTTAATTATGTTATTAAATGTAAATGTAAATGTATTTGTAATTGTCATGATTTTCATGAGGCCGTTGTGACGTTATTGTACAGTAACTTGAGGGAAAAATACATGTATATTCTGCTGATTATGGCAAGATAAAGCACGGCGTTCAGTTCTGCTATTTAACACCAAATATCTCATTTTAACAAAAAATAAAAAAAATGAAATATCGAATTAACAAAAGTCAGGCGATAAAAAAATATACTGATCCATTATATCCGGTCATCCGTTTTGAAAATGTGGAGGATTCATTATTCTCTTACTATTATTTATTTTATAGATTTTATCTTGTCTTCGTCGATATGTTTTCGTGAATTTTAAGTTCGTTGATATTTTCTCACTGGTTATACGAGATTTAGTAATCAACAGTGAAGTTTGATGAGGTCGACATTTTTAACATGCTTTTATTGGATCAGCTAAGTCACTAAGTAGTTAATAAGTATTATAATGAATCTTGGCAACTGCCAAGATTGCAAGCTTTGAACCTAACTAGCTTAAGTTTTTTTAGCTTTCCGCTGTATATTGCACATAACAGGGTAGGCAGAGGGAACCTGGGAACCTAGTGTTAGGACACTCCGTTCTCCATTACGACACTTCCGTTCCCCATTTTTCGCTGGCGGAACTCAACACCACGTTGTAGTTGATAATTCAGTAATAAAGTATCATCGAGATGGTCTGATTATGCAGCCAGGACCTGAGTAGTGAAAATCTTCAGGGGTTACTTGCATTCGCAAAGATCTCAGTACAAAGTGAAATAACTAAAGTTGCTAAAGAAAACATCGACAAAAAGGACATATTAAATATTATTATTTTTGTCATTATTTTGAATGAACTGAACGTACAAATAACACGGGGACCCGGTCGAGAAAATTGGATCACCAAATTAAGTTAAGAAGAGATGGTGGATTTTAAAAATCCTCTGATCCGTCACGATCTCTGGAATGAGGGAAAATTTATTTTTTTCCTGTATGTACGTATATGTATATCAATATAATTGAGGCTAGTTAAGGCAAAAGCTTGCGTAAACGCGACAGGTTATGGGTTCGATCTGATGACAAGGCAAAGCGCGGTATGGAGTTCTGCCACTCAACACACAACGCCTCCAAAATTTGGTGGGTACGGCAATGTCTTAACGGGAGCAGAGTGTCATGATACTAGGTTCCCAGGTTCCATTTACCTAACCTGCTAGGTGCGAAATACAGCTTGAAGCTTTTAAAGTTTTTTTTTTTTTCATTTTGTTTGACGCTTTTTAAATAACTGTCTTCCACAAATAAAAGACAAAAAAAGTTTTAAAAAATAAGGAACGACCGAATGAAGATACACAGTTTGTATATTATAAAGAATCAAAATGATATTATATACATAACAGTTTAGACGCACGTTTAGAAAACCTTTAAAATATTACTTAACCATAAGACAAACAAAATTATACGTTTCAGAAGATAAAAAAATAATTAAACGACAAAAAGCTAGCGCTTATCAATTTTCATAATAAAAATTCAATATACATACAGGTAGGTAGGTATATTGAAGTTCCTTTTTAAGAAATCCTTCGAACGCTCAGAAAGTGGGTGATTTTGATCGAAGACGTGAGGGGACCGATAACAAATTATTTTTCCACAGTACGAGTACCTACTTTACGTTTAAAATTATTCTTCTTGATTGATTGTATCCGTCGTTCTAATTTTATTTCGGTACGCTGATAACGTTTGACAATGGGGAAAATTTGTTTTAATTTTTTTTTGTAACTTGCGCATCTTCGCATCATTGTCTTTTAGAGTAGATTAAGAAAGAAAAAAATATATATTAACTTAACGTGAAGAATAACTTTACGTTTCTCATTCACTCACAACTCATTTTTCGTTAATAATTTATTTAGTCAGCTTAATGTGAAATTTGTGGAAATATTATCTCGAATATAAATCGAACCCATATACAATGTGCCAGTCATAATTTCCAACTAGGCTACGACAACTATTCTTTTTAACATAAAAGGTCATCGTGGCGTATCGGTACAGCGTCTGACTATAGACGCAATGGTTATATGTTCGATTCCCATCCGGGGGAATGAATTATTATCATTTCCGCAGCTAGGTAACAAAAATGCAGTGCTTAATTCCGCCAGATAACACACAATATCTCTTATATCAAGTGTCTTAACATTAGATAATCTCTGCCTACTTTGCTACATCTATACTAATATAATAAAGCGGAAGTGTTTGTTTGTTTGTTTGTTTGTTTGTTTGTTTGAACGCTAAGATCTCTGGATATACTGGTCCGATTTTCATTGTTTTTGTTTTGTATGAAAGCTGCATTCTTCAGAAGTGCTATAGGCTATATAACATTACATTACACATATATACTAATATATTTTAAAGTACTTTCTAATTTGACATGCAATTTATTCTGCCATGTTAATAACAACCGTCGCGTCGCTACGCAACCGTTACCGCGACATTTTGATATTGATCCTTATGAAAATAAATATAATAGTCACTATTAACATTTTATCTAGATTGAAATTATAGTTTACTGTATAACATTCTAATAAATAATTAAGGAGATGTCACTGATTCCAAATGACCTAGCCTACGGGCGGCACAGTATGACCGACGCGAACGGGCAGATGACGTTGTCGGTTTTATAAATTTTCATACATTTTTGAACTATTGTAAATGTTTATGTAATTATTTGCTGTTTATAATTAATTTAATCTACACTTTGGTTCTCTTCTTATTTTATTTGATATTGCCCGCTAAAATTATCCTGCTTAATAAAGATAAATGTTTAGTTATTTCGTAGAGTCGATATCTATGTACGCACGCACGGAAAACTTTAGGTACTTTTTCTAATATTAAGAATATCTATCCTTTAGTTACTTTTAATCCTTTTGTTGGTTCATTTCAATAACTCAGATATTTTTTTCTAATAATGTGTATCTACTTATTATTCTTTTTGATTATTAAACTTATATTTTCTTACTAATTCTATTGAAAATTGAAAATAATTTAATGAATATATTTAATAAATATTCTTATAGTTGAAGCAGGCGTAGCCGCGTCCGGGTCCACTAGTATAGGATAAAGCTGTAATATTAAAATTCAACATCTAATAAGCATTCAGGTTGTTAATTCAAATCTACACGAACACGGTCTATATTCTATACAGAATTCACAAGTAATTAACGTTAATGGTAGTGACATGACACTAATGTGTGGCAACAATAAACGAAAATTGTCATACCACGAAGCGAGTGCGCTATTAAAAATTCCATCATCACGAATTGCTGGCGGGCAACATGTCAATGTGAAAGCTTATATACTGGCGGCATTTTTATATGGAATTCAAAAGCACACTAAGAATATATCTTTAGTATGGTATAAAGTATGTTTATGTGAAAGACTAAGGATTTAAAAAAAATACTTAGATATTAGCAATTCAAACACGGCTTCGCATATGTATATGTAACTAGCGGCCCGCTCGCGGTTTCACCCCCGTGAACTATGTTATTATTAATTTCTGTCTCCATGACTACGTCCTAGTGACGTCTATGCAAAATTTGATACTCGTATAATTTGTAGTAACGAAGTTTCATACAAACTTTCAATCCCAAAAACAACCCCTTAGAAGTCGAATATTGCAAATTCCCGTCTTAGCGAGCACCCACGTCCTATAAGTAACTCCTATGCAAAATTTGAGATTCCTAGCACTTGTAGTTTCTGAGATTTCGTGATGAGTGAGTAACCTTTCGATTTTATATATATAGATTACAAGCGGCCCGCCCGCGGCTTCGCCTGCGTAAACTACGTTATTATTAATTTCTGTCTCCATGAGTACCTACGTCCTAAAAGTGACGTCCACGCAAAATTTGAGACTCCTAGCATTTGTAGTAACGAAGTTTCATACAAACTTTCAACCCCAAAAACAACTCCTTAAAAGTCGAATATTGCAAATTCCCATCTTAGCGAGCACCTACGTCTTATAAGTAACTCCTATGCAAAATTTCAAGTTCCTAGCATAGTTTCTGACTGAGATTTCGTGATGAGTGAGTGACCTTTCGATTTTATATATATAGATGACGCACTGTAAATTTTATCTATATCTATCCAGTTTTTGCGTGAAAGTGGAACAAACATCCATCCTCATAAACTTTCATATTTATAATGTTAGTAGGCTAACATTGAAGCCAACGTGGCATAACGTCATCCTATAAGCACGATATCCTGTTCCCGACAGGTGCTGATTTTATTTGTACTGTATATAATCTGCTCAAATTAAACAAAGCACGGTTGTGATTCGCTACTCAACACCCAAAATTTCGAAATTAGGACACTAAGAAACAGAGTCGTAACACTAGGTTCCCTTTGCCTAAGCTGCTACGCGATAAAAAGCGTAAACCTGAAATAAAACATTTCAAAATAAAATTGGGCTGCAGTATTATAAAATAATTTACTTTTTGTAAAAATATTTTTTCTATATTTAATTAGAAAAAGGTATACTCGTATAATTCTTAATTAAATTCACAAATGGATAATTGCATTTCCGCATATAAAGTTACCTGACATTTGCAATGCGGGGGTGTCTTTCGGGGAAAAGTATACCTACTTACATTTACATCTATTTATATTTATTTACCACACTTACGTCGACTGCCAGACTATAAATAGAAAAAAACTACGCGGCGTAGAACGCTGAAAGGGAGAATTAACCGAAACTCGTACAGGAACGGGAAAAACAGAATGTTATCTTTTGTAGGACATGTAAACGATAAACACTCGTCTAATTTTTATACTAATGAAAAATATTGTATTTATAATAATAGCTATACCTACTTATATAGAGTGGCCTGACACAGTGGTACATTTGTATGACGTTATAGGCAACGGTTGTGGGTTCGATTCGTACTCGGGGGAATGAATTGTTATTTATTAATAGGTTATCTCTGCCGGATTAAAACTTTGATCACTTAACACATGTCTTAAAATTTGCGAAGTCATTACTTAAAAAATACATTTTTTACTCTAAGCTGCCAAATTGCACACTCCTTCCTCCATGCGGACGGAGGAGTATGAGATTTAGTAGTTTTATTTTGTAAAAAGGTGTTCCATTTTTTGTTTCACATATTAATACACTTATAGATGAACCATAAACTAAAAGTTAAAGCAAATTCATTAAACGTTTTACTATCACAAGTGCGCCTATAAGAATAAACTCTAATTTAACGCTAAGACTCGATCCTGTTATACAAGACGAAGCAGTTATTTAACCAGCGTCTGTACTCTGTACCGCCCTAATTGCGGTGTTCCGCAAAGCAGATAAGGTTGCCAGTTTATTTTAGGGGTGTAACGCGATATGCTATAATCAGTGCGCGGACGACGTGTTACTTTGTTATTTAATTATAGAATTTACCTTTTATATAAGGATTTTGCTAAAAACGGGTGTTTTCTTTTTTTTTGATGTAAATCCGTATAAAGTATAGAAAAACGGAATTTTAGGCTTTCTTATATTCTTGTTTTCAATATTAGGAGAAACTACTATTTTAAGAAGAAATATGATTTAGGAATTTCACAAAGTACTCGTATTTGATAGGCTGAATAGGATTATATTGAATCGAGTGTTTTAACACTTTAAAGACTAGCTCTTACCAGCTATATGCGGGATGCAGAGTGAAACTAGAGAAAACAAAAAAAGCTTATCTAAAGCTTAACAAAAGCACTCTATTATCCTCACGTCCGTTTAATACAATATGAAATATAAATTGCAACGTCTCTCACATTATTTAATGGCATATCTATCGGTCATAAGAAATTTAGATCGCAATTTCTTTTCTTGAAAGTCAATAAATATCGTACACAGAATGTGTGGTTGACTTATAAAATAATGCGGCCGCCGACCGCATCCAGGGGGTGGGAGCCAATATAAATTCCGATCGGTATTAGGTGTCGAATTAAGGCCGTATTCAAGAATTTATAATCTTTATAAAGAATCTTTGAAAAGATTTTGATAGCACATATTTTATTGGTATATTTTATTATTTGTTTATGCTTTAGAATATTTCAATATTAGTCGATATAAGTCTCCATTTTCTACGTTTTTAAAGACGTCAAACAGCCCAATAGGCTTTAAGTTTCAAACAATCCCCTGAATGGCATCA
Organism: Heliconius melpomene rosina; assembly: GCF_056956725.1. Classification (NCBI taxonomy): domain Eukaryota; kingdom Metazoa; phylum Arthropoda; class Insecta; order Lepidoptera; family Nymphalidae; genus Heliconius; species Heliconius melpomene. The sequence goes on along the minus strand of NC_140406.1, from coordinate 8,600,260 downwards.
AGTTAATGATAATTATCAACATGTCCAAACTATGCCATAATTTAGTTAATAACATAAAATTGCTTAATAATTTGTATTCCATCTTAAAAATATATAAACAGTATCTTTATAAGAACCCAAATTGAGATATTACACATACCCGTTAAAAAAAAGGAAAACAAAATGCCCCACAAGATTCTTAAAGTAACGTTGAACTCAGATTTGTTCAATCAAAACCGGCACGGCCATTGTAACAAGAGAAATGAAAATATGCCCAGTCATAAATAATCTACAATAAACCGGCCTTTTCATTAATATATAGTACGGCCAATGTGTCGTGGCCGTCTTGAAATAAAGGTTTCTGGACATTTATACATTGTACACTCAAAAAGAAAATGAACAAAAGTAAGAAAAAATCCCAAAACAGACATGCGTAGCCATCTGCAGCTAATTTCAGGGCGGCCACAACTCATCGGCCTTACTATACGTAATGAAAGCGAATATTGCCGACGAATGCGTAATTAGGCTCGCTCGCAGGGTCTTATTCCGAAGTAAGGAATATTGTGAAGGTTCAATAAATTATTTATAACATGAAATTGAAAAGATGTATTTTTTATTTCGAGTTATTGGTGAGGGATGAAAAGACTCGGTGCTTGGCAAATCAATCAATCGTGTGATGTATCGCAAATCATTTTTGGACTAGACGAGGGCTAAATCTTTCACTGAAAAAAAGACAAACATAAATATTAAATGAAACTATTTTTTTATTATCTGGACTTGCTCCACGAATACTTTGTTTTATTTCATGCATCTGCGGAGCAAACTAAGTATTAGCCATTTAATCTCCTTCTCTATTTTGTAACTATTTTCAAAATATTGCAAGTTGAGTGGCTGAACTCAAAGCCGTTAGCCCAAAGAAGCAGATTCCTTCTGCCTACCTCGCTATATACAAGATATAGACAACTTAAGAATAAATTAATACATTAACATTAGAAAAAAGCTTAAACAAGTATCGTATAATCTTAAAAATATTCCCTCTGCTCAGATATTAAGAAAGTATTTGATGCATTTTACTCGAGTGAGATAAAATGACATCCGCGATTATCACAGGAACCGACCACTTAAGTGTTTATTGCGACGATTACGCGAAAAATGTGCACTCACTTAACTACAGCTATGCGCAAACGTAGTTTATTAAACTATTTTATAATTGAACAATACTTATATTTTATCAGAGTCTACTATAAAGTAAAAAGTATGTACAGCTTTGAACGTTGCAATAATATTTATAATATTCTAAAATTACTCATGAGAGAAATATTTCAATTTTTTGTGTTTGTTATTATTTAGTGTTAAGACACTCCCTTCTCGATTATGAAACTTCCGTTACTCACTTCGCCTAATATCCGAGACTTTTGTGCTAAGTAGCGAAACTCAACATATTTTTTTTCTTATTAACAGAGAGTTAAAATTTTACAAAATAAATAATTTATTTTCAAGAGTAACAATGGAACGCACAACCGTCGAGTTTACAGTCAGAAGCTGTGCCTCCAAAGACCTCCATCGTCGAACCCAAACATAAATTAACCACAAAAATAAATAACATAAATATTAAGAGTTGCCATTTAAAAAAAGAGACACGATGACATTGCTCCAAATGAAAATATAAAGCCATAACGTTCCTTCCTCCTACTTGAGACGCGGTGTGCGTAAAGTCCTGATATGCCGCCTCATTACCCTCGGGACGGGATTGTGTAATTCAGAATGCTCAGGTGAATATATTGGCTTGTGTTCTCATCATTTGGTAGCAACGTTTCCCAAATGATATGTATGGATGTTGATATGAGTGAGGAGATGGCTTCCTGTCGTTAACTGTTGAGATATGGTTTTTATAGTGGTAGTAAATTGTTTGGTTATTTATTAATATTGTGTGTGGTTTTTGGTTCAGAATAGAAAATTGTCTTGTGGAGGTAAAATAAATAATCATTCCTTTGTAATTTAACTTTAATTTAATTTAAACTTTAATTTAAGCGGTGTACTCAGAGAGCTTTCGTTGTTGAAATGATTTACCAAAACATGTATATATGAATATTATTTATATAATAACCCCAAATAAATCTTTCGCTATCAACATAAATTACACATCCTTAATATTAAGACCATAAATGTTGTGTAATTAGTACTTTAACCTTTTAAGCTCTTTAACTTTTGTAATCTTGATATCGCGTCTCATTACCCTGGAGAGGAAATTTAAACGTAATTTTGTGCTCAGATTGCTATTGTTGCTAATATAAATGCATGTGTTTATCTAAATAAATTAAATAATTATTATTTTGTATAGAATGAGAAGATAATTGAGAATGAAATGTCAAAAATATTCGATTTGTCAATCGAATAGGTCGTTTAAGTACGTAAATTGAGAAAATCCGTACTTATGTCTAACAAATTTATGATCTTTAGTCGTGTATATGCACAAAATTATATTTTTCTATTTTTCAAAATGTTATAAAAGCCGATGCAGCGAAAGACCACAGGTGTGTGGTTGTAACGTAACGATTGTTCGACGCTCGATTCCCACTCGTGGGAATTAAGTAGTAAAAAGTTAGTCTTCGCTCTAATACCAAAGCAAAGAGCGGCGTTCTGTAGCGGAAGTGATACCATAGGGAGGTACGAATCGAACCCACTACCGTCGCATTAATAGTCACACGTTGTGCTATTCCCCGACGGTGTTACATAACAATGTATATTTATTGCAGATACCTTACCTTAGTTAATTTACCTCGCTTACCTCATTATATAACAAAGATATCGAGAGAGATATTTACTAAGTTTTACTATATTAATCTATATATATAAAAGGACTTGTCCTCACTGACTGAGGTGAGACGCACGCACAGCCGTAACCGCTGAAGGTAGATACGTGGAATTTGGACAGTTGTCTACTTTCGTAATCTGGACATCCACTAAGAAGGGATTTTGAAGGGGTGAAATAGGGGTTGAAAGTTTGTATGGAAAAAAAATTAAATCGGCACCGATTTTTATGAAAATTGAAACTTAGACTCTTAAAAATATTTCATGGGACACGTGTTTCATGGTTTATTAGAATTCACTCCTAAGGGTGCAAATAAGCAGGCGAAGCTGCGCGCGTCCGCTAGTCCCTATATATAAAATCGAAAATGTCTGTGAACTTAGCAGAGCATTGTCCAGCAGATCAAAAAAAAAATGGAGTTCTCTTCGCATGCACCTGAGTTCTATAGTTCCTGATAGGTTTTATAAATAGTTCTGTCGTTTTTACCCCTGAAAAAGTTATGTAAGAAAATGATCTGCTAACTTCCCTTGGCAGATCATTTTTTTGCAAAAAAAATCGGGGCGAGATCTGCACTCATAGGGATGAATAAAATAGTTCCTGATAATTTTTAACAATAGTTCTGTTAATTTCACGAAGAAAAAAAATTTTAAACAGAAAAAAAGAACGTTCGTTTCGAAAATAGTTCGAAAGGTAAAGTAATTTTTAAAATTAATAAAATGATACTCAGACGCGAGAACTCTTTATTTTACAATAGAATATAAGTAGTTCTACGATATTAAGCCTGAAAGAAAACCAGAACTCTGAAAAAACTGCCAGCAGAGCATAGTTGATTGTATGAAATATTGAAAAATGTCCATTTCAACTCTTCATATGTGAAAGTACTAAATAATTTTCTATTTTAATGTGCTCAGACTCGGGAACTCTTTGATTTCTACTAGAATATGAGCAGTTCTATTATACAAAGCTAACTACAAAACCAGAACTCCTGTAAAAATGCCAGCAGAGCATAGTAGAAAATTCGATTTGTTGAAAAATATCAAATTAACTTGTTGCGAAGAAAAATATTTCTTAAAAATATTAATATCAATCTCAGAAGCGAGAACTCTTTATTTTACAATAGAATATAGGTAGTTCTACGATACCTAGCCTGAAAGAAAACTAGAACTCTGAAAAAACTGCCAGCAGAGCATAGTTGATTGTATGAAATATTGAAAAATGTCCATTTCAACTCTTCATATGTAAAAGTACTAAATAATTTTCTATTTTAATGTGCTCAGACTTGGGAACTCTTTGATTTCTACTAGAATATGAGCAGTTCTATTATAAAAAGCCAATTATAAAACTAGAACTCCTGTAAAAATGCCAGCAGAGCATACCTGATTATTTAATTTGTCGAAAAATATCACATTAACTTGTTGCGAAGAAAAATATTTTTTAAAAAGATTAATATCATTCTCAGAAGCGAGAACTCTTTATTTTACAATAGAATATAGGTAGTTCTACGACATTTAGCCTGAAAGAAAACCAGAACTCTGAAAAAACTGCCAGCAGAGCATAGTTGATTGTATGAATTATTGAAAAATGTCCATTTCAACTCTTCATATGTGAAAGTACTAAATAATTTTCTATTTTAATGTGCTCAGACTCGGGAACTCTTTGATTTCTACTAGAATATGAGCAGTTCTATTATAAAAAGCCAATTATACAACTAGAACTCCTGTAAAAATGCCAGCAGAGCATACCTGATTATTTAATTTGTCGAAAAATATCACATTAACTTGTTGCGAAGAAAAATATTTTTTAAAAATATTAATATCATTCTCAGAAGCGAGAACTCTTTATTTTACTATAGAATATAGGTAGTTCTACGATACCTAGCCTGAAAGAAAACTAGAACTCTGAAAAAACTGCCAGCAGAGCATAGTTGATTGTATGAAATATTGAAAAATGTCCATTTCAACTCTTCATATGATACAGTACTAAATATTTTTCTATTTTAATGTGCTCAGACACGGGAACTCTTTGATTTCTACTAGAATATGAGTAGTTCTATTATAAAAAGCCAATTATAAAACTAGAACTCCTGTAAAAATGCCAGCAGAGCATACCTGATTATTTAATTTGTCGAAAAATATCACATTAACTTGTTGCGAAGAAAAATATTTTTTAAAAAGATTAATATCATTCTCAGAAGCGAGAACTCTTTATTTTACAATAGAATATAGGTAGTTCTACGACATTTAGCCTGAAAGAAAACCAGAACTCTGAAAAAACTGCCAGCAGAGCATAGTTGATTGTATGAATTATTGAAAAATGTCCATTTCAACTCTTCATATGTGAAAGTACTAAATAATTTTCTATTTTAATGTGCTCAGACTCGGGAACTCTTTGATTTCTACTAGAATATGAGCAGTTCTATTATAAAAAGCCAATTATACAACTAGAACTCCTGTAAAAATGCCAGCAGAGCATACCTGATTATTTAATTTGTCGAAAAATATCACATTAACTTGTTGCGAAGAAAAATATTTTTTAAAAATATTAATACCTTGCTCGGAACCCAGAACTCTTCATTTTTCAATTAAAAATAAGTAGTTCTACGACATTTAGCCTGAAAGAAAACCAGAACTCTGAAAAAACTGCCAGCAGAGCATAGTTGATTGTATGAATTATTGAAAAATGTCCATTTCAACTCTTCATATGTGAAAGTACTAAATAATTTTCTATTTTAATGTGCTCAGACTCGGGAACTCTTTGATTTCTACTAGAATATGAGCAGTTCTATTATAAAAAGCCAATTATACAACTAGAACTCCTGTAAAAATGCCAGCAGAGCATACCTGATTATTTAATTTGTCGAAAAATATCACATTAACTTGTTGCGAAGAAAAATATTTTTTAAAAATATTAATATCATTCTCAGAAGCGAGAACTCTTTATTTTACAATAGAATATAGGTAGTTCTACGATACCTAGCCTGAAAGAAAACTAGAACTCTGAAAAAACTGCCAGCAGAGCATAGTTGATTGTATGAAATATTGAAAAATGTCCATTTCAACTCTTCATATGATACAGTACTAAATATTTTTCTATTTTAATGTGCTCAGACACGGGAACTCTTTGATTTCTACTAGAATATGAGTAGTTCTATTATAAAAAGCCAATTATAAAACTAGAACTCCTGTAAAAATGCCAGCAGAGCATACCTGATTATTTAATTTGTCGAAAAATATCACATTAACTTGTTGCGAAGAAAAATATTTTTTAAAAAGATTAATATCATTCTCAGAAGCGAGAACTCTTTATTTTACAATAGAATATAGGTAGTTCTACGACATTTAGCCTGAAAGAAAACCAGAACTCTGAAAAAACTGCCAGCAGAGCATAGTTGATTGTATGAATTATTGAAAAATGTCCATTTCAACTCTTCATATGTGAAAGTACTAAATAATTTTCTATTTTAATGTGCTCAGACTCGGGAACTCTTTGATTTCTACTAGAATATGAGCAGTTCTATTATAAAAAGCCAATTATACAACTAGAACTCCTGTAAAAATGCCAGCAGAGCATACCTGATTATTTAATTTGTCGAAAAATATCACATTAACTTGTTGCGAAGAAAAATATTTTTTAAAAATATTAATACCTTGCTCGGAACCCAGAACTCTTCATTTTTCAATTAAAAATAAGTAGTTCTACGACATTTAGCCTGAAAGAAAACCAGAACTCTGAAAAAACTGCCAGCAGAGCATAGTTGATTGTATGAAATATTGAAAAATGTCCATTTCAACTCTTTATATGATACAGTACTAAATAATTTTCTATTTTAATGTGCTCAGACACGGGAATTATAATTGGCATTGTATAATAGAACAACTTATATTCTGTTAGAAATCCAAGAGTTCCCGTGTCTGAGCACATTAAAATAGAAAATTATTTAGTACTTTCACATATGAAGAGTTGAAATGGACATTTTTCAATATTTCATACAATCAACTATGCTCTGCTGGCAGTTTTTTCAGAGTTCTAGTTTTCTTTCAGGCTAGGTATCGTAGAACTACCTATATTCTATTGTTAAATAAAGAGTTCTCGCTTCTGAGAATGATATTAATATTTTTAAGAAATATTTTTCTTCGCAACAAGTTAATTTGATATTTTTCAACAAATCGAATTTTCAACTATGCTCTGCTGGCATTTTTACAGAAGTTCCGGTTTTATAATTGGCATTGTATAATAGAACAACTTATATTCTGTTAGAAATCCAAGAGTTCCCGTGTCTGAGCACATTAAAATAGAAAATTATTTAGTACTTTCACATATGAAGAGTTGAAATGGACATTTTTCAATATTTCATACAATCAACTATGCTCTGCTGGCAGTTTTTTCAGAGTTCTGGTTTTCTTTCAGGCTAAATGTCGTAGAACTACTTATTTTTAATTGAAAAATGAAGAGTTCTGGGTTCCGAGCAAGGTATTAATATTTTTAAAAAATATTTTTCTTCGCAACAAGTTAATGTGATATTTTTCGACAAATTAAATAATCAGGTATGCTCTGCTGGCATTTTTACAGGAGTTCTAGTTGTATAATTGGCTTTTTATAATAGAACTGCTCATATTCTAGTAGAAATCAAAGAGTTCCCGAGTCTGAGCACATTAAAATAGAAAATTATTTAGTACTTTCACATATGAAGAGTTGAAATGGACATTTTTCAATATTTCATACAATCAACTATGCTCTGCTGGCAGTTTTTTCAGAGTTCTGGTTTTCTTTCAGGCTAAATGTCGTAGAACTACTTATTTTTAATTGAAAAATGAAGAGTTCTGGGTTCCGAGCAAGGTATTAATATTTTTAAAAAATATTTTTCTTCGCAACAAGTTAATGTGATATTTTTCGACAAATTAAATAATCAGGTATGCTCTGCTGGCATTTTTACAGGAGTTCTAGTTGTATAATTGGCTTTTTATAATAGAACTGCTCATATTCTAGTAGAAATCAAAGAGTTCCCGAGTCTGAGCACATTAAAATAGAAAATTATTTAGTACTTTCACATATGAAGAGTTGAAATGGACATTTTTCAATAATTCATACAATCAACTATGCTCTGCTGGCAGTTTTTTCAGAGTTCTGGTTTTCTTTCAGGCTAAATGTCGTAGAACTACCTATATTCTATTGTAAAATAAAGAGTTCTCGCTTCTGAGAATGATATTAATCTTTTTAAAAAATATTTTTCTTCGCAACAAGTTAATGTGATATTTTTCGACAAATTAAATAATCAGGTATGCTCTGCTGGCATTTTTACAGGAGTTCTAGTTTTATAATTGGCTTTTTATAATAGAACTACTCATATTCTAGTAGAAATCAAAGAGTTCCCGTGTCTGAGCACATTAAAACAGAAAAATATTTAGTACTGTATCATATGAAGAGTTGAAATGGACATTTTTCAATATTTCATACAATCAACTATGCTCTGCTGGCAGTTTTTTCAGAGTTCTAGTTTTCTTTCAGGCTAGGTATCGTAGAACTACCTATATTCTATTGTAAAATAAAGAGTTCTCGCTTCTGAGAATGATATTAATATTTTTAAAAAATATTTTTCTTCTCAACAAGTTAATGTGATATTTTTCGACAGATTGAATAATCAGGTATGCTCTGCTGGCATTTTTACAGGAGTTCTAGTTTTATAATTGGCTTTTTATAATAGAACTACTCATATTCTGTTAGAAATCAAAGAGTTCCTGAGTCTGAGCACATTAAAATAGGAAATTATTTAGTACTTTTACATATGAAGAGTTGAAATGGACATTTTTCAATATTTCATACAATCAACTATGCTCTGCTGGCAGTTTTTTCAGAGTTCTAGTTTTCTTTCAGGCTAGGTATCGTAGAACTACCTATATTCTATTGTAAAATAAAGAGTTCTCGCTTCTGAGAATGATATTAATATTTTTAAGAAATATTTTTCTTCGCAACAAGTTAATTTGATATTTTTCAACAAATCGAATTTTCAACTATGCCCTGCTGGCATTTTTACAGGAGTTCCGGTTTTATAATTGGCATTGTATAATAGAACAACTTATATTCTGTTAGAAATCCAAGAGTTCCCGTGTCTGAGCACATTAAAATAGAAAATTATTTAGTACTTTCACATATGAAGAGTTGAAATGGACATTTTTCAATATTTCATACAATCAACTATACTCTGCTGGCAGTTTTTTCAGAGTTCTGGTTTTCTTTCAGGCTAAATGTCGTAGAACTACTTATTTTTAATTGAAAAATGAAGAGTTCTGGGTTCTGAGCAAGGTATTAATATTTTTAAAAAATATTTTTCTTCGCAACAAGTTAATGTGATATTTTTCGACAAATTAAATAATCAGGTATGCTCTGCTGGCATTTTTACAGGAGTTCTAGTTTTATAATTGGCTTTTTATAATAGAACTGCTCATATTCTAGTAGAAATCAAAGAGTTCCCGAGTCTGAGCATATTAAAATAGAAAATTATTTAGTACTTTCACATATGAAGAGTTGAAATGGACATTTTTCAATAATTCATACAATCAACTATGCTCTGCTGGCAGTTTTTTCAGAGTTCTAGTTTTCTTTCAGGCTAGGTATCGTAGAACTACCTATATTCTATTGTAAAATAAAGAGTTCTCGCTTCTGAGAATAATATTAATCTTTTTAAAAAATATTTTTCTTCGCAACAAGTTAATGTGATATTTTTCGACAAATTAAATAATCAGGTATGCTCTGCTGGCATTTTTACAGGAGTTCTGGTTTTGTAGTTAGTTTTGTATAATAGAACTGCTCATATTCTAGTAGAAATCAAAGAGTTCCCGTGTCTGAGCACATTAAAATAGAAAATTATTTAGTACTGTATCATATGAAGAGTTGAAATGGACATTTTTCAATATTTCATACAATCAACTATGCTCTGCTGGCAGTTTTTTCAGAGTTCTGGTTTTCTTTCAGGCTTAATATCGTAGAACTACTTATATTCTATTGTAAAATAAAGAGTTCTCGCGTCTGAGTATCATTTTATTAGTTTTAAAAATTACTTTACCTTTCGAACTATTTTCGAAACGAACGTTCTTTTTTTCTGTTTAAAATTTTTTTTCTTCGTGAAATTAACAGAACTATTGTTAAAAATTATCAGGAACTATTTTATTCATCCCTATGAGTGCAGATCTCGCCCCGATTTTTATTTGCAAAAAAATGATCTGCCAAGGGAAGTTAGCAGATCATTTTTTTACATAACTTTTTCAGGGGTAAAAACGACAGAACTATTTATAAAACCTATCAGGAACTATAGAACTCAGGTGCATGCGAAGAGAACTCCATTTTTTTTTTGATCTGCTGGACAATGCTCTGCTAAGTTCACAGACATAAATCGAAAGGTCACTCACTCATCACGAAATCTCAGAAACTACAAGCGCTAGGAATCTGAAATTTTGCATAGGAGTTATTTATAGGACGTAGGTGCTCGCTAAGACGGGAATTTGCAATATTCGACTTCTAAGGGGTTGTTTTTGGGGTTGAACATTTGTATGAAACTTCGTTACTACAAATGCTAGGAGTCTCAAATTTTGCATGGACGTCACTTATAGGTAGGACGTAGGTACTCATGGAGACAGAAATTAATTATAACGTAATTCACGCAGGCAAAGCCGCGGGCGTGCCGCTAGTATGTCATATAAACTGAAGTCGCTAACCTTATGCAGAGCTAATAGTTTGCTTTGTTCCATACTATCCCGGCGAAAGTTGAGATTCCAAGTTTGTAATACCTCCAGGATTACCGAACAAAACTAGATTAGACGATGTCTCCGTGAGGAAATCACCCTTTGAATATTACCTTGCTGTCGTGATAAGAAAGTTAACTTTTTATATATTAAGTTATAGCAGCCTCTAAGGTACGGAAGATGATTTGATGTATATTTAGATATCTAATATAAATTTTTATCGGTTTTTCTTAAAGAATATTATTAGTTTAAGCTTTATTTATATAATTGTAGATTTTTGATTATTTTTTTGATGGCAATTTTTCTTCCACGATGGCGCAATTTAGAATCTCACTAAATAAAGAAAGTAATTTTTACAAAATAATTTATCCGCTCTGCCATTGTAAATTTAACTCCACGCCGCGTTTTGCCTCGACACCAAAGCGAAGAAATGAAAATATTAAATATTTAATTTCCTCGAGTGGGAATCGAACCTACAACATGTCGCCACCAGTCACACGCATGTGCCACTACGCCCAGCCTGTGTTCAATATTTGAATGGCGCTAATTTTTAAAAAAACATTAAATTACAAACTCAGAGCAATCAAATGTGCAATTGAATGTAATCGGTTAATGAAATGAATTCAACTAATTTATACTAAAATATGAATAGTTGATGCTAATTTGCTGCATTGCCCTAACATGCGTGATCATTATCAAAATTGTATCAAACGGATTTAGCTATTAATATATGTATATAATATTTAATTATTAATGAATTCATTCTTTAGTAATTTATGTGGCTTTTTGGAGTCTGCTGTGGTCGTTTCCTCTGTTTAATAGTAGTAGATATACGAATATTTTATATAGCTTGTTGCAAAAGTGTCTGTTATATCCTACTTAAATAATTTAATTTTGATTTTTGACATGAGCAGAGAAAAAATATTAAGAGAATGGTCTCTTGATCAAAAAAATGTTTTTCTCTCCATATTTTGCTCATTAAGAAACGTCACATGCAAAATGTTAGAACTCAACTTACTCCTTTTAACTAGCGCCCGCTTGAGCTAAAGACATATTCATTTAATATTTAGACAAAAACTCAAACATTGTTTGGTTTATATTTATAAATAACTATGTACACATGCACAAAAATCTGTTATTTTGAAATCACAGTCACTTCAATTTTCTTTATATATGTAAAGAGATAAATGATTTAATCTTTTGAAGATGAAAAGATAGACAGACTGACAACGAAGTGTTCCTCTTCATGTAGAAAACCTTAAAAAGCCTTTCACATTATTAAATAATAATTAAGAGAATACAGTAAATTACAGTACATTTATAAACCTGTCAATATATTTGCTTAAACCACAAATTCAATAAGTAGGTCGGGCCATTTTGCTTATGGAAAAGACAAATAAAGCCAGCGACAAATCCTACACGTATGTATGTGTTGACGTCTCAACCTATTTGGCAGTATATATTTTACGTGATCCTACTGTTTGTTTATTAACGAGATATTCCTGCTACGACAATTGACACAACGCGAAATATTTATATGAAAATGTATTTCTCCTTTTCAGAATATTATTGTTTATTCTTTTTAATGACTTTACATATCTAACTTTATGCAAGTAAATTCGATATCAACTCCCTGTAGACGAAATGGTAATGGGTTCAATAAATAAATATTTTTTAATCGAGATTAACTTGGGCGAATTTCAGATATTTCTCTCTGAATACGTTGTTACGCCATTCTAAAAAGAGGAAAGAGTGAATAGGCATTTTCTGGGTAAGCATGCTCCACCATCGTTCGCATCGTCACTTACCACCAGGTGAGATAGCGGACAAATGCTTACCCATCTTCAATAAAAAAAAAAAAAAAAAAAAAAAAAAAAAACGGGTCTAGTTCTTATAATGTAAGAAGTTGTTATAGTGTCGAAGTAGGTGAAAAGTGGATAACAAAGTTAATTATGCTTGTGTTCTTTCTTTTAAATATATTTTATTTTAAATATATTTGACTCCTTTTTTTACATGAATTAATAATTGACATTGTTTTTTTTATAAACGTTAATACAAAAATTTTAAAGTAATAGCATTTTTTTATATATGCACAGGAAAAAATCCACAACTCCAAATTCTTTGAAATGAACACTACTAGAAGAAATGGCTTACAAGGTAACATAATGTTATACTCGTAGTCTATACAAAATACATATAAAGTACTAAGTACTTATAATAATAATATAAAGTCGTCAGTTTAAATGAGATTGCTCTATAAAAGCTTATTTTATTTACACTGTTTTGGTTTCAGCATTATAATTAAACTATTTCCTTTATTAGCGGTTGGAAATATACACACTACGGTAAAAACTAATGAACGGCGTTGTGGTTTCCATGTTTACCATAATGAAATAATGACCAAAATCAAATATTATCGTTTATAGATATTTTAAACAAAGTGGCGCAGAGGCACAGAGTGTGACTGTGAAAACCGGCTGGCTGTGAGTTCGATCCCTACTCGAGGAGATGAAATATTTATTTAAATTTATATTTCCATTTCTTACCTGTGGTGCCGAGGCAAGGCGCGGCGTTGAGTTCTGCCACTCAACACGCAATCCCTCCAGAGTTCGGCAGCACAACGCTGAAATTAATATAGATAACTTAAATATAAATGGCATATAATGTTTAACTAGATACCTATTATAAAATATATGTCGCCGACACGGAGGCATTGGTACAATTGTCGCCGATCACGGACGCCAGTGTGTACACACGGTGCAGTCGAGAGGTCACATAGAATTATAGTCAACTACCCCCCAAATCCTGTGTAAAACGTCATTTCAATCAGTACAAGTACTTTTTAGTCACTATTTCCCGATATTTAAAAGTATGAATTTGATTAAAAGTATTAATTTTAAGCTTAAAACGACTAATTTGAATTGAAAAACCAGCTTAAATGGATGAATTCAAATTATAAAAAAGGTGACTTTGATGCGTAAAATAGTAATTTGTACTTCAAAACGCTTATATTCATGTCATAAATATTTAAATTTTTAAATTTAAAGACTAGCGCAGTGAAAATAAAAAACTAAAAGGTACAAATTTCATTATATTGGCATGTTCATTTTTGCAAGCTCGACCCCTTCATATTGCTAAAATAATATTTCCGACCGTCTTCACTTTCGGTAAAATGTGAGGAACATATTAAATTCATTGCTAAGGATTCAAGCTTCTTGTTTTACAGAAATGGTTGAAAGAATTTCTAAAATGTTTCTGAAATATTTAACTATAGGTACATTTAAAAATATTTAAAATTTGACTAGGTAGGTACTTTATTTTTGAATATGTGTTTTTTAATGGTAAAAAATAAAAAAATATATAGTAGCACATAAAAAGAATATCTTGTAACAAATCATTCTTATATCATGTATATTACATCTAAATTAAAAAAAAAATAAAAAATATATATATTGGTGATCGAAAACACTTACGCCTTTAATTCCAAGGCCAATTCCCCTGACCGGCACTTACAACGCTTCTATTATGGAACATGTAACTAGGCAAACGCGAAGTTATTTTGTTTTCAGCTTCACGCCGCATATAGCAAAGTAGGCAAAAGGAACCTAGTGTTACCATTGTGAATCGAATGTTTCCGCCAATTTTACAAGGCATTGCGTGTTGGATTGGGGGAACTAAATGCCGCGCTTTACCTTGTTAGCAGAGCGACGAAATGAAAATATTTATAAATAATAATTCATTCCCCCGAGTGGGGATCGAATCCACAACCGTCGCGCTTACAGTCACACGCTTGTGCCATAAATGAACAATATTTTTTCAGCTTCTACGGAGCTGTAAGTGCGACTTTGCAGAGTTGGGAAATAACAGAGGGGTTAAATGAAAATAATTAATTTGTCCGAGTGTGGAACCCACAATCATTGTTTATATGTTTCAGATGGTTTTTCGGTGCGCCACATTTATATATTTATAATTGAAATGATCCATTTAATATCCTTTTTTAAATGTTCCATTTAATAAAAGCTTGTCATTTGTAACTTAAACCACAGCGGCGTTTCCGGCGTAAGAAATTGGAGCGGTCATCCCGGATTAAGCGGATGCCCTTAACTACTAGGAACTTCACTGGAATTTTCTTATTTATTTCCTCTTGTTTTTATTTAGTGTATGTTTGTATTCTACCATAACAATAAAGAAAAAAATAAGAAATAATTGAAAATTGTATTTAACTATCTCTGTGGCGCAGGGGCATAAGCGTGCGACTGTAAACTTGATAGGTTGGGGGTTCGATTCCCATTCTAGAAAAAATAATGAATATTGAAATATCCTATATTGAACTTTCCTCTGCCTACCTTGTCCGTGCAAGTTACGACGTAAAGCCATTATTATTTATTATTTCTATATAGAACTCAAGATAACATGACCAATTTAGGTAATTAAGGATATCTAATAAGATTAAATAAAATGAAATAAACCAATGCTTTGTTTATTAGACTTACCTTATTTCAACGTCAATATTTGGCTGAAGACAATGGCTGTGGACTCAAATTCCTCTCAGTTATTTATGTATATTCCTTAATATTAAATAATATAAAATTTCTGTGGCCAGAAAAAGGAAAAATGTATTATGCTAATTAAGAAAAATTACTTTTCCTATTATATGAAAAAGACAAAAAAATATGTTTGAAATTCACGATTACTGCACATTTTAAAAGAAAGTGTAGTCACGATTAGACATACAAATATTGAAAATATACACGTAATGTACCATTTACCAGTGTTAAACCACAAATAATGTTCTTATCCTATATACGAGTAAGACACTATAACAAACTAAGTACTGCATGTAAAACATTAAAGTTGGCTAAGTTTAAAAGTGCATTGTCCGGTACTGAGAGCTGCGGTGAGAAACTTAAGCGGTACCAACTCCCAGATGAGACATCGGCGCCAGTTTCCAAGTTTCACCGCCTATTCACGCCGAACCTTGCTTAATGAATTGTCGATCTATATATTGTTTGTATAGAATATTGTTATATATCTTATCTATATTTATAATTGTAAGTCCGATATATGTATATATAGGGTACATTAAAGTATATAATTTGTTAAATTAAGTCATATTTTTTTGGGAACCTAGTATTTTAAAACGCACCACTCGCCGCCTAGTTTTCGAGATATTACGTATTAAGTAATGGAATTCAACGTCACGCTTTGTCCTGTAACAAAAGCGAGGATATGAAAATAATTCAGTTCTATGAGTGGGAATCGAAACCACAACCGATACATTTATAATCAGACGATGTTCCACGGCGCCACTGCGGTCTCTATCGTAATAATAAATAATAAAATCTTTTTTATATCCTGCTATATGCAGCATACACCGTGAAACTGAAAGAAAAAAGGATGTATTCCTTACAATTTCGTATTTAACTACTAAAAAACGTATATTATGTAATATATCATTGAAAAATTTTGACGTCTTCAATATCAAAATAATTTTAGATAGACTTTTACTTAATACCATTTATCGAGTTTATCCTATATTTAATTTCACTACTACACCAACTAACTTTTTACTCTAACTTTTTACGTCGTGTTACAAGGCAATTTTTTACATCGCATTTCTATAGAAGACGACGCCGTCAAAAGTTTTTGATTCAAAGGCACTAGCTTTCTCTCATCACGTCGAGCGACCGGATGTCACCTGATGAGGCGTCCTTTATGCAACACAATATATATACATACATGAATAATATATATCTAAAGTATGACTTTTTACCAAAAAGTTTGTGTAAATTTAATTTTCGAAGCATATTTTTTTTTATATTTGGTATAATAAGTTATTTTTTCAGTTCATGTATAAATCAGGATAGACTGAGGGAACCCTGCGTTAAGACAGTCCATCCTCCTTCCAAATTTTGGTGACATTGTGTGCTGAGTGGCGAAACTCGTCTACGCTTTATTTCATTACCAGAGTGAAAAAGTCAAAATAATTAATTCCCTCGAGTGAGAATCGAACCGAAAAATTAAACTGCAATAATTTTACATACGTATATTTTATTTATCCCAACCATTTGTATAGTTCACTAAAATGGGGCGGAGGCAGCGTACTTCTGGAAACGATCAAATAAAGTAACATGGATAACATACGCACGTGACGGTATCAACGGTATCGACTGCGCTGCCAATATTTCAACGTGTTTTATGTTTAATTTCTTTTAGGGTCCTACCATTCGCTTGTTCAAAAGGATAAAAAAATATTTTCATTTTGCTGTGCCTTTTCCAAAAAGTCCCTGTTTTTAAGAGATAAGTATTTTATTTTTCATTTCAGTTATATACACTGTGACTAAATACTACGTAATGGATTTTAACATGGTTTTCACTTATAAGCAGTTCAATTTATATAGAAAGTTTCTATATTATAATACACTAGTAATAGTTTTTAATATATTGAAGACGTCATTCTCTGTCGTACCAGACTAAATCTAGATTTTTTAAATAAATTCAAATAAACACATAGTATAAAAGCAAGTAAGTAAAATAAGACAAGCAATGTCTATCCGTGAACACGTCCTTCGATAAATCGCGAGGTGTCACGGTGGTCACGTAGTACCGGCCCTAACGACTAGATCATAGGTCGAGCGTAAACCGAATTTTACAACACGAACTGTTAGTTGCTTTACAATTTGTTTTAATCACATTATTTATAAATAAAATATATATTATTAGAATATATTTTAATTAGGCTCATTTTTTAGTTATACGCTTTCTCCCACTTAGAGAGGGAAGATAGGGAGAGCATAGTGAAAATATTCTCCGGTCTTTTCATCGTATTTTGTAAGCGCGGTGTTCAGTTTGGAATACCAGTGGAGTAACGAAAATAATAATAATTCTTTAAAGTAGGGATTCGAATTATTTTTTTAAGTAAACAAGGAAGACTAAGTTATTAATAATTAGCTTCTCCATTTTGTTAAAAAAAAAACGAATACATATGTGTACCATATGTATTTGTCTAGCACAATAATACAAATGCTTCAACGTTTAAATTATAGCGTCTATTACACTACGGTCACGTATTTTTGAAACGATCCAAGTAAATATTATATTATGAGGATAGCATATTTCATATTTGTAGGACACGAGTTGTCATCATGAATTTGTAATTCTTAATATTTTGTCCAATATTTTTTATATTATAGAGTTCAGTTAGGTAGATAGAGGAACTCCTTAATGCATATTTATTTCACAGGATCACTAAACCTTAGGTCATAAGTCCCAGGTACATTAAATTTGCAATTTTTGTCTTTAAAGTGTGTATCACATACTAAATTTTATCCCTTTTGAAGTCTCAAATGAATACTTATAAATAAATATAATTTTGGTTCTCATATTAATTTTATGTAGGTACTACCTAAGAATATCCAGGCTGATTAAATATAACTTTTATTGTATAGTAGAACCATATCACATCCATTTGAACAATTACTCCCTTATGAAAACAGGACAAATATGAAAAAATAAAAAATAAGTTAAAGTTCAATGAACACCTGCCAATAAATTGTAATATAAGAAATACCTAGCTAGAGTAATTTACACGTATAGACAGATATTTGTAAAAGCGGTCGTAGAAGTAGCTTGTAGACTTGAAATAGCCTCATATTCTCGTAGACGACATACTATTGAAAATATTAGAAGGCTACGTGAAAAATGCTGTGTTAGTAGAGAATGAGAGACCATTTCTATTCCAGTCCAATTCACCTAGCTATCTTGGGTATAATGCTGAGAAAGTTGTTGTTAGACTATTTTTATTTCTATACTAACTTCCTTATTCTTCTTTGTCCATCGTAAATGCATTTCTATCATACTGTATTATGATGTATTTTGAATTATCAACAGGAAATGAAAAGACAAAAAAAAAATGTTTACTTTTTATAATACTTTTTTATACTGTATGAAATTGTTTTTTTTTTGTGTTTCTTGTTGTGTATTCAAAAATTATAAAGAAAATTTAAATAGGTATTGAAAATTAGGCTAATTTTTTTAAACAAAATCTTTTTATAATTGTCAATATTAAAAAAAAAAAAGTTTTAAGATTTATAGTAATTTTCATGAGCTTAACATCTTTATTCATGTTGTGCAGGCCGCACGTCACCTTTTTACACACGAGTTTTTGTTACCACCAATTGTTTACTTTGTAATAATATGTTCTTACTGAAAACACGAATAAACCTTGTTATCTTTTATCTAAATTAAGAAAGTATATAATGTTTATTTTATATAAAAAACTAGAGAAACTTTTTAAACTGGAAAAAATATCACGACCGAATGAGCCACGCAGAAATTCGTTTAAATCGCTCCACTGATTTTCCAGCCAGGAATTTCTGGATTTCATCAATTTGCGAGATTTTCTTTAGAAAGGAAATTTCCTTCGCACCGATAAATTACACGCGCTGATTTATTTGGCAAGTTCTTAATCTTACCTCCGCTTCTATGTAAATTTTCATTCTTAATACAGTGCATTATTGGTTATTAATTAATCATGTTTTTACTCTAAAAAGCTCTTAAAAGAAAAATAGGCCACAACTTTTAATTATTAACTGAGGACGTAGTGGATTATGGATTCGATTGTAACTCGAGAAGATAAATTATTTTAATTTGCTCGCGCTGGAATTTAGGAACATTGTCTTATCACAATGTTCCCTCTGCCTACCCTGCTATATGAAGCTATAACGTTAAGGCAAAAAAGTATTATTTGACTACATAATTATGTGAAAATAATACTTTTTCGTGTATTTTATCTTTAGAAAATATGAGACATCATGGCACAGACTCACTAGCACGTACTTTAATCAAGTAGGTTCAATTCCCACTCGGGTCCTGGGGAGTGAAATATTTAATATTTTCATTTCATTGCTGTGGTAACGAGGCAAAGCGCGGCGTTGAGTTCCACTAATCAATACGCAATCCCTCCAGAATTCGGCGGAACGGAAGTGTCTCAATGGGAACAGAGTGTCTTAAACCAAGGTTCCGAGGTACCGAGAAAATAATAAAATAAAATTACAATAACAGAGTCAACATTCATTCAAATTTGTATACAATAATTGGCTTGTCAAAGCCAAATATCAATTAGTGTAATCAAATTATACGAATTAATATTAATTACTATATTATGATAGTCTATCTGACGCACGACTCCGTTCGAAAGTGTCCTACGTGCACACTTTGAACACGGCTTTCCACTTTGTGGCTCGTAAACGCGTCTTTTGTTAACAAACCTAATGCGTGCTTTTACGAGTGTATATTATATGTGGGTATAGTACGTACAGTCGAATTAAGTACAATAAAATATTCTATTTAGAAACATTTGTCTTTGATATATATGAACTTTAAATATTTTTTACATTTTTCAAGTGTTATTCTAGAAAGAGAAAAAAGAAAAACACTTTTTTTAGTAAACGCATAAAAAATTCACAGGCAAATTTTTTATTCATTTTGTAAGAAAAAATAAATTGACAACAACAACTATCTTTGCCCATTTTTATAGCCTCGATCGAATTAAACAAATTATAAATAATTGAAATTAACAACATAATGGCTTTTCTATACCCATATAATATGTGATGGTAAACCAATGAAATTTTAATTTTAAAATAACTATCGTCTCTATAAAAACTTTAAATTGCAATTCGTAATTTATTTTCATACTTAAAAGCATTCTAGAATTCAAGATAATAACTCTAACGACTGGTTTCGAACTCGCCTTAAGCCACGTCCCGCTATAAATCGCAAAGTGTCATGACACAGTCACGTACTTTAGTTTCAACGACTAGATCTTAGGTCGTGCGTAAACTAAATCTTTAGGTCACGTGCTTAGCAAATATTTGAGAAATCATTGAAGAATATGTTGGACCAAACTTTTGCTTACGACGTGACCAAATATGAAAAATTATCTAGTTTCTTACTTTTTTAGCTTCTATGTGGTTTTCAATATTTTTTTGTTGAGCTTCACGATGTTTCCTGCATTTATTTTTTTAACATAAATCAGACTAGGGTCTGATTGTAACCGCTACGATTGTGAGTTTGTTTTCCACTCTACGTAGAATGTGAAGAACGGAGTGTTTAAACACTAGGTTCCATCTGCCTTCCCTGCTATATGCGAAATAATGCGTAATATAATAATAATAAAAATATTAGAAGGGGGTTTTTCGTTCCCTCTCATGCTTTTATTACTACCCGAAGCTTTACAAGCCTACGATATTGTCTCCTTTCTTTTTACAGCGCCATCTAAGCTTTCCGTCGTGGACCCCTAACAACAGATTAAGGCATCATGCTAGAAAAAAAATAAAAACAATATCAGACCTAATTGACATATTAGCTAAGACGTATTCGTATAACGAAGTCATTCTTTCTGACATCAAGTGTGTCAAGTTGATTACTTACAGATATATTGTTCAGGCACTCCTCGAATTACAACCCCTACAAGGAACTGCGCCCTATAAATTCACACGTGGCGATAGTAACTCATGTCAGCTACACTGATTTATTTTGTGACACAATTATTTATTGTTAAGAACAAAATGTTTAATTAAGCGATCATAATGCACAGAGTTTTCAAGATTTTCAATAACATTGTATGACATATGACAACACGAAAATGTGTTGTCATAAAAATAATATTTAGAGGTATTATTTTTATGTGCCTAAAGAATTAAGACCTTTTTGAATTAATCTTTTAACAAAAAGTAACATGAAAAAAATTGAAATCATGTAATTACTCATTTCCTGTTATTATTTTAAAGTTCTGATTCTAGACTTGGGTCGGTTATAACCTAATTTTACTCGTGCTATATTCCTATAAGAATGTATAATATCTTGAGTTCATTTAAGTGAACTTTCGCCTTACTTTGTCTTTTGAAATATATTTGCTACAAACCAAACATACATATACACCGTACAGTTCCAATAGAAAAGAAAAATACTAAAAGTACGTAATGTATACCCACTAATCTAAAGCTTAACAAGTATTCTATGAAATCTGAGTCGTACCACGCCTCATTTTCATTTACATACAAAATACGCTTAATTCCTCCAACAATGAAGTAATTGCCACCGCAATCATTATTACAATGAAATATTCAAAACACGTTGCACAAACTTTCAACAATAGCGTAAAATTGTTTCCTCGTAAACATTTTTCCGTTGGTGGAAATATCTTAAGTATTGCTATGTACATCGCATTTGATACTAAAAAATTACTTAAGATATATAAATTTTATGTCAACGGGTTTTAGATATATAATGTAAAGAAGATACAAGAAGAAGAAAAAGGAGTACAATTATTACAATTCCAAACTCTTCTTCTGGAAAATTCTGGAGGAAGTGTGTGTTAAGGGGTGTGTGAGGATGGACTATCATAATTGCTTTAATAATTATAATAAGCGCTTTATTGTGCTTCCGACAATTTTTGTATCAATACCGAGCAAAGTGTGCCTTACATTATGCTCTATTTAAAAATAAATATGTATCTAAATATTTAATTATGATTGTCTTATAAAAAAATATATTTCTTTAACTTTTAAAGTATAATACCGTTAATCTATCTATGTAAAAGACATTACCGTAACTAACCCTTGCAGCAACCGCTAATCTTCTCCATGCCTTTGTCTCCAAAGTAATATTTTAATTAAGGGTCCGTTGCTCGCGGAGGCAATTAAAACTTGCACCCTCTGACGTTTGTTTTTGGCAACTTATGTAATCCACGGATGCGCACTTCGAGCGGGAAAATTGTACAACTTTTTAAAGTTTTCACCTTTTTTTCGTTTAGGTAAATGATTAAATGTTTTAATTAATTTACATTTTCTTAAATAGGTATTGTGTGTTGTTTGAAGTTGAAATTTAGGAATTCATACTATACGTTAATAAGTTAATCGTAAACCAAATTCAGTATTTATAATAAAATGTATTATTTTGATAATATAAAATAACGATATGTCTTAATGGGGAACGGAATTTCGTAATAATAGGTTTTCCATGTTCCCTTTGCTTACCCTGCTATGAGTGGGAAATAGCAAGAAACTAAATAAAAACATCCAAAAAGTCTTTACAAAAAACGACCTAATACAAAACATTAATTTCAATACTGTAAATTCTAAAAACGATTTAGCTATACGTTTTATCCTGCATATAGCAGGGTAATCAAAGGGATCCTAGTGTCAAAACACTGAGCTGCCCGCTTTCCGCGCCAATTCCATACATTGCCATACATGCCGTCAGGTGATGGAAGTCAACGCCATGCAATAGCCGAACAGAGCATGGAAAAAAATCTAACCCCCTACAAAAGTTACACAGAATCAATAAATTACACAGACGCTTACACATGAGCACCTATGTAAATATGTTCCACCCATATATATACACTATCACATTACACTAGCGTATACTTCTACATTTTAAGGATTTTTTCCAACAGTATTAAAACGGTGCAGACCAAGTTGCTAAAGGCAATTTCTACACATTGCACGTTTAAACATAATATATTAGCTTGCCAATTAAAGTTAGTATAACTTTTCTCTATATCCAGTTGGATTTTCGACTCTGAAAACGTAATTGCTTAATTTCACAGCATTTATCTTTTAGGAATATAAAATATATACTAAAAATGTTTGGTTATTTTCGTATGTAAATGTAGTTGTAGATTAATCTATTACCTACTATTTTATACAGTTTTCTTTAATGAAAATAAATGATGCTTTAGATATAACAATTATGATCAGATTAAATTTTATTTCATTTATCAGATGTGAAATAATATTATTATGAAAATATAAAAAACGGAGCGGATTTTTCTTACAATTACTTAGTAAGTATTTATCATTCCTAGGTGTAGAATAACGTTTTAAATATGTTAAAAACCTCAAAATTTACTTTTATTTTAAGCTCTAACAATACAGAGCGATAGTTCTGGGTACGAATCCTATTATATTTCTCCGATCTGATAGAAACACGCAATGTGTCCAGATGAAGGTGTAATGAGGATAGGGCGGAAAGCGGAGGACGGCATATCACAAAGTTTTTCCTTTTACTCTGCCATTACCACGATTAAGCGTAAAGCTGAGAAAACTACCATAATATAACGATCAAAATATATAAAATTTTATTATTTCCCATTTTTGCAGCAACAAAAAAAATGTTTCACAAAAAAAAATATTATCCCCAAACTCCCATATTTGCATATATACAGATTCCCAACACAAATAAAACTAACCTATACGCAAAATCCCATACAAAAACAGCCCGAAGCAAATCTGGTATTGGTCCAGAGAGGGGATCGAAACTTCCAATATTGTCATGTTTTATGCGTCTGGCAACATCACATAACGCTAATACCATACGATTACTCGCCGGCGGTTCGACAAACACCGCCAATAGAGAGATTATGATAATTTGTGTAGCCATAGGGTCGTTTAAGACTGGCTTACAATTGGAAATGACGTCATTATACAGAATAAACTCGTTGTAGGTTCGGTTTCCGCTTGAATTAAAAAATTAATAAAATACATTTTAATTTTCCCCGACTGGTGAAACAAAGCACGACAAAAATCTATATCATCATGTTCTTTTTGCATACTCCATAGAATGAATACGAGAAGGTACAATGAGGATGCGAAAAAGCTGCATTACGGCTTAAGATAATTTCGACCTTTATATACTAAGCTCCTCTGATGTTACCTGGATGGCGGTGATCACTTACCATCTTCGTACTCCGTACGCTCGTAAGCTCGTTTCCCTTTGTTTTTCCACAAAAAAATTAGTTGTAAGGGTTCGTAACTTTATTTAATGGGTATCTAAGGTATACCTATATTTACTATATTATAACACTTATAAAAATTAAAATTAGAATTAAACCCACGACCTATCTAGGTCAGCAATCAAATTTCCATAATTACTGTAGACCCACTGGCAAATCCCAAAACTTTATACAAACATTAATAACACTATCAAGACTTGACTGGTTGCTTTCCTGGCTGACGTCCAGAGGCTTGCAATTCGTTGGAAACGTTGTACTTTATGCGTCTGGTATCACCAAACAGTGGTAATACTTTACAATCACACTCAGGCGGTCAATAAATACTATCAATTGAGGGCTTTTGGAAATATATTTCAGTTTTGAGTTTTGAATTGTGAGGTCAGCTTTGTGAGGTACTTACTAAAATAACTTCAATTTTATAAAGCCTGAAATTGCAATTCTGTTTTTACAATTACAATTCTTATAAATTGAAATGAAAAAAGAAACCGGTTAAGGGCGAGCAAGTTCTAGCAGCAAAATTCATACAAAATGCTGCAAAAGCTATGCATAAATGTTTATATCTTTCGATGGCTGAATATTTGATATTAATTCAGCTTGTTACAGGCTCCCTTTTTATCTTTTCAAGTACGGAACCTTAAAAAACAAAAAAATGTTTAGCTTGGCTATACCAAAGCTACTTAAAAATCTCAAAAACATAAACGTCCATGAATCCACCAATAATTGGCTGTTGCCTTTAATTGAGTAAGGCATTCTTTTTGAAATACCAGCGCTCTATCAGTGCAATGTAAAATCGACTGGACCAACGTTCGGCCTGCCAATTTCGTCTGCCCGATGTGACTGGAGAGGGAATATCTGAAAATTCAGCTGAACCGCCTACGGGCAGGCGAGTCTGCTAAGTCACTTACAGATATTTTCTAGTTATATTTTGTAAAATAAAGAAAGTTTTAAAATGGATTTATAATAATTATTTCATTATTATGATAACTAAAACTTTGTTGTAAAATAAAATTAGTTTATAGATTGTTTCTTTTCAAAGATATGTTTCATATTTTAATCTATTTAAAGATTTAATGGAAAACATATTTTTTGATAATAATGAGCAAAAATTGTAAGAGAAATTTCATTGTGTAAATTATGTATCTACTAAATACGTCGATTTTATAACTTTTCCTAACTTGCTATTAAGGAAAAAGCGTGAAATAGTTTTTTAAGTAAATAAATATAATTGTCAAATTATATTACACCATTATTATTTTCAATTTACTGTTAACATTACGTACCTACCCACTTACGTATAAAAAAATAAAAATAATTTCTGTCGTAAGCAATCTTAAACTACTTACAAGAGAAAACAAGCTTGTTTTTTTTAATGTCTTCCGCTCGGGGCGCATCAGCTAGATTTCTCCCTGCGTTGTAAATGCATTTCACATGCCTTCGGGATATTTTGCATCTGACTTTCTTGTTTTCTGTTCAAATTGACTTATATCTGAACCAACATTTATAATGCTATTTACTTAAATTATGTTTAAAAGAAAAAGAAAGTATGAGCATGTTCTTACCATTGATAAACACTTTATTTCACTGTTAGTTGTATTACACAACTTCTGTCATTGGTTTTATTATAAGTATTTTCTGATGCTAGCTTAATTTTTTATATGTATTTTAATTATAATATTAAAGAAGAAACTACTTAGCATTACGTTGTTGAATAAGCTCAGAGCAGTGCCTGCAACTTGCGATGTAATTGAAGGTATAAGGGGCCTCTTAAATGTGTGTTAACAATTACTTTCATTGTCTAACCTCCTCTCTCTATATTACCTAATTATAGCCAATATTTCGTAAGGATTTTGCTGCTTTTACCATAAAATAATTACAAGTAATCAAACAGGATAGGCGCCCAAATTTATTTTACAATTTTTCCAACAAATTCACCACATTTCCTTTTAAACCTTATAAACTTTGACGTTAAGCGCAATCGTAAAGCCGCTGGCCCCTTGCCAGTGCTGTTCCACGAAATACGATAATTGCATACCATTCATGTGATAGTATTAAAGAACGTTATCTGTCTCTTATCTTTTAGAACTTAACACTTACGTAACTTAGTATTGCGTGACTTGTTTACCTAACGTAAGTTGGCTACATACTCGTATGCTTATAATTTTATACATATTTATTTGCTTCTTTACTTTTTAACAGTTCACGGTGAGAATAATGAAGAATATGGTGAGGGGGTTTGGCCACGTCGTGCGGATGAGTGATTGAAGAATGGCAAAAGAGATGTTTAACAGAAAAGCGTAAGAGAGTCAGAGTTGATCTGGAAGAAAGAGATATACACCGACCGTAGTGTTTGGCGTTCCGTTCTCTCTATGATACTATGACAGTATGTTTAATAGTTAAATCTTATGATAGATGCTCGACCATCGTAAAATGGAAAATTGACTGAAAGCTTAAAGGCATGAGGCTGCTTAGACTAACAGGGTAAGCAGAGTGTACCTAGTGTTAAAATACTCCGTAGCCCACTTTCCGCATAATTTTGGAGATAATTTTAATTATACCTATGCACCTATAATGGATTTAATTATTTACGGAACAAGATACACTTGCGATAATTAATCCAATTAATTTACTAGTAATTAAACTTCATAATTAATTTTTATTTTAAATAAATTATGCTCACGTATATTGGTAAGATTGGTATTACAATTAAACCGTAATGTGTATGAAAAATATTATAGACATATATATACTTAATGTAAATAAAGCTTTTTACAAGAACAATAAAAAAGTCTACAATTATAATTTTGATTTAAAAATGCCGCATAATAAATAAAAGAAAACATAAAAGCCTTATCACAGTCTAATGTAACGCGTAAAATCACAGAGTGTCTGGACACTTGCCAACGCGACACTTGCACACAACACAACACACCGCTAATTACCGACTGTGATAATATTGAGCAAAATGTTATCAACTCGAACCACCACTCAGGACTTTTATGACACATGGCTGAACGCCAGCGCGCCGTGCATTGGTTTTATGAGAAATTCTTCGTGTTGATAATTTTAAAAATGCTTGTTTTTTAGGGTTCCGTATTTTTTAAGGAAAAAAGGAAACCTTATAAGATCACTCTGTCTGTCTGTCAAGCCTCATTATCTCAGGAACGCTCGATCTACGGCCCCATAATTTCCTGATAAGAACATATTTCTATATTTACTTGTATATGGCTATAATATAAGAATCCACAGGAAGTATTGGTTTAGGAAATATCTGAAACGGTAGGTTAGGTTAGCTAGGTTCCCTCTGCCTACTTTGCCGCATGTGGGATACTGGAGATATGGGATGAAGCTGATTTTTACTTAAATATTTCCAGCTAAAAAGAACCCAGTACTAGGTCATATCGTAATTCAGTTCTCTCGTTAACGCTGCGATGCATTTACTAATTGCCTCTAATGCGGCAATCAAGCTCTCTACACAGACCAATTGCATTCTAATACGGAGCTGTTCAATATGAATTACTTTGTTGAGGACTCTTGTAGTATACTGTATAAGTGTTATATATTAATGGATAAAACATTGTAACAACTTAAAGGCTTAAAGGTTTTTCAACCTATTGGTAATAGACAAATATTACTAATTACTATTTCTTATTTTAGTTAAGACAGAAGTCAGCATAGCTCCGCGGCGTAAGGTCGTGACTGTTTTCAGTTAGATTCTGACTCGGGGAAAACAATTACTTGCCTCGTTCTAGTAGCAAGACAAAGCGCGAAGATAAGTTCCGCCACCCAACTTGGAACGTGTGGGGAACAGAGTGTTTTAACACTAGGTACTCTAAGCCTTATGCGAGAGTGTGAAGATAAAGAAATATTTCTTGAAGGACAGTGTTATGTATTATTTTTAAATTTGTTATGTAATTTATAAGTGAAAGCATATAGAATATATATTGTTAAAACGAAATATTTTCAATAGAACCACCCCTGACCATCACTCTACAAAAACATGAAAATTTCTTAAACAAACTAACATACTCGCAAAAATTTCAAAAAAATAATTGAAAATAATAAATACTGAACTTAAAACTAAGTGAACATGTAAGCCTATTTCCTATAATACGTAGTTCAACATGGTCGGCAGTAAGAAAACGTGAAATGGACGTTTGCCTCAGACGAAATGGACTGCTGGCTGACGGCCAAATGTTACTAATTGCTTTGTTACGCCCATTGTAAGTCAAAATGTTTGAAATTTAGTTACTTTGTTGTAAACAATACTTATCTTTACAATTTTATAAAGACGAATAAAATATTTCTGTCTGTCTGCTTATCACGCTTTCACGCTTAATTTTCCACACTTAATAATAATTAAATTTGGTTTATTTTATGGTGAAATACAGGGTTGAAGGGGTTGAAATGGAATGAAAGTTTTTATGGAATTAGCTACCCAGCAAACGTTGGCTTAATTTTTCGATATAAATAAACATAATTTGCGATTAAGATAAATTTTAACTTCTTTTTTAACGGAAGTCAGTGAAAAAATAGGAAATTATACATCTTATAAAATATGTACAAAAAAGTCCGCTACGGTACTCGCCTTTTAACATATCCAAATTTAACCGAATTTGACACTCTTAGCTTGACTGGAAGATGAAGAGGGAACCACCTTTACCAACAATTTTCTAAAATATGTTATTACAAAATCCAACAGAGTTTAGTATAATTATATAAATTTATTATTAGATACTAGAATACTTATTTTTTATTAAAATCCTAAAGCAGCTTGAAGAATTTTACATGCTTACACTTTAATAGTCAATATTAGATTGGCTCTCAAACTTTTAAAGCGAATTTTGTAGAAGCTACGCGTGATAGTGCTTATTCTATTCTATTAGGAAAGCGTTAGAACTATATGCAGTTTAAACTTAATGGCGCAACCGAATGTACTATTAAGCAAGTTTATAAAGCTCTGGCATTCGATTCATTGTAAAGTTTTAGATTAAAACTATAAAATACACATTTTATTTAGCGTAAAAGTTTCTTAAGAATTTCTTTACAGTATATAAATTTTTGATTAATTTTATTTATTATAATATTTTTATGAATATTTGAAGTTGGGACTGTAAGCGTAATTTCTCAAAAAGTGAACGAAATGCGTGAAACGAAGTGTCTTTACACTAAGTTGCCAGCTATAAAATACGAGTATATTACTATTTGCACTTATATATAGCATAACTTGCATCAAAATAAAAAAAAACCTTTGCATAATTTAATAGCTCGCTTTCCACAAAATATTGCATTTTTAATATTCACGTCTGAAAGCTCAGTTAACAATTGATCCGTCCTTTACAAAGTCACACAAGGGGCAGGCTATATTCTTACAAATTGCGCCGGTACCCCGCTGACGTAAGGCAACCCTCCCATGAGAACGTAAATTGCCCATGAAACATTCACGTCTGTCTGACATCGATCCTATGATACATAGTCATATTTTATTTTTAAACTGAACCTAAAATGTCCTATATGTATATTCAAGTTTGTAAGGAGGTAAATCAATGAGTCGTTTAGATGAAAATATGTAGAGTGGAGAATTTTTCTCTTATTGCGAATAAGATGGCGAGTATAATTTATTTACAACTAGTGACCCTATTGCGGCTTCGCCCGCTTTTACTACTGGATTATCCATATAATGTATGTTTGCAAAGCACTTAAGATAATGTGAAAATTAATTAAACCCTAATGCAACCCGCATTTTCGTAGTTTCAATAAGGATTTTCCAATTGTTTTACACAGCAAGGATTTTTTAGTAGGTACCGTAATTTTAAATCTGTGCTACTAATCTTTTCAAGTACTTATTAAAATATATTTAAATTACTATTTTTAGATAGTTAAATGACATTAAATAATACATTCAACTCGAATTATCCAATACGTGCAAAAGCATCTAAATTTTCGTTGCTATAAAGGCAGGTGGGTTTTTTTTTTTCGAGCTTGTGGTTAATGCTGAAGAGGGTATTCTGTCCCTGATGAAAAGCAAGCACTACGTGGCTGCCTGTGACGAAAATTAAATAGAATGCATCGGCCGGGAATTGAACCCGGGCTGCCCGCGTGGCAGGCGAGCATTCTACCACTGAACCACCGATGCGTGTAAGGCAGGCGGGCGCGGCGGCCTCGCTTGTATAAACATAACGCGCGTTTCGCAGCAAGGATTTTTTGATATTGTAACAACTTCTAAAGTACTTATTAAAATGAAAAACAGAAAAGACAGTTTTGATCTACATTAAATGGCCAACGTAACTAATATACTTATTTATATGCTGAGAGTAAGGGATAAGTGAAACTTGACTCGATACAGTTGATGTGTGAACGGCGTGATGTGTCAATAATTAAATGCGTTTTTCTCTAAAACTATTCGCAATTTCGAAATAGTTTAAAAAGCAAATTTTATATTCGTTTAACGTAGAAATTTAATAAAGTGTTTTAAAGGATAAGGATTAATACCATTATGGAAAAATATCCCTCACAATAAAAAATATATTGAAATTATTATTTTTAGACAGAAATATGATCACTACACGTTATTCTTAAAAGATACAAATATGCCATCGCGGACTTTTTTGTAGATCTTATTAAGAGGAACAATACTCCAGTACATTATTTTCATGTAGTACTTACCATTAAAGCAGCGCATGCGCCAAAGTGTCTCAGCGGGTAGGACTTTATACACATTTATCGTATTTATGTTAATTTACATAAGAATGTACAAATAATAAACTATATATAAACCTTCCCTGAGAAATACTCGACCTAATGGTGAAAACCGCATCCAAATCCGTTGGGTGGTTTAGAAGAAGAAGAGTTAGAAAGTTCAGACAGACACAAAAAGCGACTTTGTTTTATAAGATATAGGATAGTATATTCAAAAATTGTAGCCTAAATAAATAAATATAATCATTTTTTCTAATGTAATA
This sequence comes from Heliconius melpomene rosina, assembly GCF_056956725.1. Lineage (NCBI taxonomy): Eukaryota > Metazoa > Arthropoda > Insecta > Lepidoptera > Nymphalidae > Heliconius > Heliconius melpomene. Next base: position 8,568,976 of record NC_140406.1, on the reverse strand, counting down.
AGCTATATTACTGCGAAGATTGGTCTAAATCCGTTTAGTATCCTCACAAACTTTCACATTTATAATATTAGTAAGATAGTATAATCGAACAGGATTTTTAGCTCTAGTAAATTTTAATTTAATAGCATTAATTTTGCTACAAAGTACGCAATTCCCCAAAATGATTATAACACTAGGTCCACACTGGTAAAACTGAAATGAACGTGAATCTTGAAAAACATGATCTTTATTTCTTGAACATAAGATAGGAGACAGCGTATATCTATTCAGATATGAAAATATATTTCATAATGAGACTTTTCAAGTAAATACAAGATGAAACGATAAATTCGACAATTTAGACATACAAAATGAAAATATATAGAAGTAAATTTCCCATCGCTTTGCTGCTATGGGGGATAACATCATAAAGGGGATATTATTTTGTATATCTTTTGCACCATAACGTTATGGAAATGGCTTTAAAGGGACGTACCTTACATATCCAATACTCGATGAAGATAAAAGGATAAACTTGTTTTTGTGTTAAGAAAAAATAACCTTTATACTTTTGCTACCTATTTTTTGGTGTTACGGTTGTTTTTTTTCATAAAACATTAAATTTGTCAATTTTGGAAACGTTGGCGGATACCAACACCGTGTTTTGTCTACTATACCAAGAAAAAAATAATGTAATAATAATTTCGCAGAGTGCACAGTGCGTCCTCTTGAATTGAATTAATAATTTTGATGAATGAATGTTTGGATCTCACTACTGTATCGGTTTTTGTCAAGACTTATTGAAGAAGAAGAAGAATTTTCTGTATATCGATCAAATATCGTCTTATTAAAAAAAGTTAAAATAAATGGAGGAGATCAATCTTCATACGCGTGTACTCGTATACATGCTACAACTACACAAGACAAATAGATGTATGTTTTCCCTTGAAGTTATTTATGGAATGAGAATTTCATGTAGCATATGTTAGTGTTATTAGTAAGTTAATAAAAATAACTATTTACATAATCTTAGAATCCACAACTATCAATAAAATTTAAATTTAAAAACATTATCTTCTTGCTGAAAAACAAAACAATACAATAAAAACAATGGCACTCTAAACTAAAAACAACATATACAGGCACTTATACCGCCTGGTTTCGACTGCGGAAAAATTCTCTATGATTTACAATCTCCTTCTCTTGTAAGGAGGCTATAAAACAGTCCCCTGTCAAACCCAAGCTGCGGTGAAATCGAGTGGTAATGCTCAACAAATATTTGGAGGGCCGAATGCCTGAATTGTTCTGAATATAGGACATTTATTTATGAAAGTGAATTTCTTAGCGCTGATTGAAGTGTCACCACTGGCAATTGGGTGGAATTGAATAGGCATCAGGAATTGAGATTGATGCTTTCAAAGGATTCAAATGAAAATCTAAACAAAAGCTTGGGCAATATCAAGTTTGGGGTTATATTGTGGGAAATATGTGAGATTTAGTCAATTTAGGTTTATTTTATCGTGATTATTAACTCTTGAGTTTATTATATGGCACGCAATAAAAAACCTACGTTTTACTAATAATCTTAATATCCCGAATATATAAGGGTAGGCAGAGGGAACCTAGTGCTAAAACTCACTGTTCAACCAACCCAATTTCCGCCCAAATTTCGTAACATCTCCAGCGAAGATTTGCTTTGTTACCAAAATGAGGAAATGAATATAATTCCTTCCTCCAATTTAGACACAAACTCACAACCGTCGTGTTTACAGTAAAACGCTGTACCACTGCTTCATGACAGCAGTTTCCGCTATCAGATCATCTGATATATCAAAAGATAAAGATCAGTGTTTACTTAATTAACATGTAGGTCTAGTGTCATCAATCAACTGAGATAGATAGAGAAATATTAATGTTATTATACGCAGTTATTTCTGTTTGTGTATTAATATGTCTAGTACTGTAGGCATTACGTGTCTAATAAAGCTCGAGTTTTATCCCAGCTAGACCTCAGATGGGAGATAAAATACTCTGCTATAGTTTATTTATTAAAATATCTATATACGTAATTAAAATGTTATTCTCATGAAAATCACATAAGTCCTAAATTTACATGCAAAAAGTGCGCGGTTTATGGACGAACAACTCAATATCCGGTTTCGATGATTCTTTTTTTGGAAAGGATTGGATACACTGGTTAGGTTCTGATTATGGGATCCTGTTGAAGTCAATTTTTTGTTGAAAATTATGATTATTTCGCTTTAATGCCTACGCTAACAATCGATTTCGCTTCACCCTAAATGTAATTTGAAACAGGTGGCTCTTCAGCGACTACCTTATTTTGTATTTTTTTTATTGTTATGTCATCATCATCATCAGCCTGTCCTCGTCCACTGCAGGACATAGGCCTCTTCAATGGCACACTACTGAGCTCTTGTACTATGTAGTGTAGCTTTATGGGTTTTTTATTTAATGTTATAATCTATATATATAAAAGGACTTGTCCTCACTGACTGAGGTAAGACGCACGCACAGCCGTAACCGCTGATGGTAGAAACGTTAAATTTGGACAGATGTTTACTTTTGTAATCTGGACATCCACTAAGAAGGGATTTTGGAAAATTTTAACCCTAAAGGGGCGAAATAGGGGTTGAAAGTTTGTATGGAAAATTTTTTAAATCGGCACCGATTTTTATAAAATTTGAAATTTAGATTTATAAAAGTATTTAATTGAACACGTGCTTCATCGTTTTCTAGAATTTACCCCCTAAGGGTGCCAATAAGGGGTTGAAAGTTTATATAGATTTTTTTTTAAGTCGGCACCAATTTTTATAAAATTTGAAATTGAAACTCTTAAAAGTATTTAATTGAACACATGTTTCATGGTTTTCTAGAATTCTTTCCCTAAGGGTGCAAATAAGGGGTTGAAAGTTTGTATGGAAAATCTTTAAATCGCCACCGATTTGTATTAAATTTGAAATTTAGACTCTTAAAAATATTTCATTGAACATATGTTTCGTGGTTTATTAGAATTCACCCGTAAATAAGTAAGCGAAGCTGCGCGCGTCCGCTAGTCTATATATATAAAAGGACTTGTCCTCACTGACTGAGGTAAGACGCACGCACAGCCGTAACCGGTGTGCGTAGGAACGTGAAATTTGGACAGATATTTACTTTCATAACCTGGACATCCACTAAGAAGGGATTTTGAAAAATTTTTACCCTATAGGGGTGAAATAAGGGTTCAAAGTTTGTATGGAAAAAAAATTAAATCGGCACCGATTTTTATAAAATTAGAAACTTAGATTTTTAAAAGTATTTAATTGAATACGTGTTTCATCGTTTTCTAGAATTCTCCCCCTAAGGGTGCAAATAAGGGGTTGAAAGTTTGTATAGAATTTTTTTTTAATCGGCACCAATTTTTATAAAATTTGAAATTCAGACTCTTAAAAGTATTTAATTGAACACATGTTTCATGGTTTTCTAGAATTCTTCCCCTAAGGGTGCAAATAAGGGGTTGAAAGTTTGTATGGAAAAATCTTTAAAACGCCACCGATTATTATAAAATTTTTAATTTAGACTCTTAAAAATATTTAATTGAACATGTGTTTCATGGATTTCTAGAATTCACCCCCTAAGGGTGCAAATAAGGGGTTGAAAGTTTGTATGGAAAAATCTTTAAATCGCTACCGATTTTTATAAAATTTGAAATTTAGACTCTTAAAAATATTTCATTGAACATAAGTTTCGTGGTTTATTTTAATTCATCCCCTAGGGGTGTAAATAAGGGGTTTAAAGTTTATATAGAAAAATCTTTAAATCGCCACCGATTTTTATAAAATTTGAAATTAAGACTCTTAAAAATATTTTATTGAACACGTGTTTCAAAGTTTATTAGAATTCACCCCTAAGCAATAAGCAAGCGAAGCTGCGCGCGTCCGCTAGTGTGTAATAATAATGATAAAAAAAATAAGTGAAATTCTTTTCCATTTAAAACATACGTCTCATTTAGATCCCCAACTTGACAATGACATATTTATAGTAAACAGATAAATAAAGTACATGTTTATAAATATTAATAGATCCATACATCATGTACGTCTGTCGTCTAAGCCAGTGCCTACAATAGTGTTTGATTATGTCTCTAGAGGCAAGTATATAAGCGGTCGTACAGACAGCGGCGATTAGATCAAGTCGCGGTGCACGTATAATATTGGATAAATGTCAAACTTGATGTATGGGGTGGAATACGACATTGTATTGTGTTATGTGGTACAAGATGTTGGGTTTTAGCGTGTTTCTTATAATCTACATAGAATGCAGCTACACGCTGTATCCCTCATGTAGCAGGCAGAGGGAACCTAGTGTTCAAACACTCCGTTCCTCTCAGACACTTCCTTCATTAACTTTTCGCCGAATTCTTGAAGCATTGCGTTAAGTAGTAATTTTTTTTTTTTATGGAATAGGGCAAGGCAAACGAGCGTTTCAGTCACCAGGAGTTACAGGTGCGTTGCCGGCTTTGTTGCGCTTTGCCTTGTTGCCAGAGCAAAGAACTGGATTCCCATTTGGAGAAATGAATTATTAATAAATAATAATTCATTTCTCCAAATGGGAATCCACCCTACAACCGTCGCGTACACCCTTGTGCCACTGCGCTACCACGGCCTCCATTATTTTATTTGCTTGATAAGTAGAGACCGGTGATTATAACATTTTTATATGACATATCACTTTAAAACTATACTTTTTATATTTTATTTTCCATTAGTTATGTAGATATTTGGACATTTAATGCTTTGTTACCCAAACCAACAAAAGCAGTATCCAAACAGTTAAAAAGTTAGGTACGTTTACTCTAAAGTTTTGAACTATTTGGCCAGGACTTGAGACGCCTGACTTAGGTGAAAAGTTTGCTAAATAGAAACTACCGAACCTATACGAGACGTGAATTAGTTATCTTATTAGCCATATAAAGAGTTAAAACTACGTTCAAAGCACCAAATGGCTTGAAATAATGTTGGTTGTGCAGAATATAAAGTAAAATGGCGAATATAAATATAATTTTGTCAGTCGATAAGTTGAAAAGAATGTTGCAATAAATATATCGTCACAGAATAAAATCTGCATTTACTATATTATAATAGTGAATTTATTTGTATGCTTTTCTTTCTTTTAATATTTACCAATTGTGATACCTTCTTTTATTAACCGACGTAAGTTCTTTATTTGAAATCATATTTTTTAATTTGCATAATTTTTTTTATTTTTAAATTCTTTTTTTAATAAATAGGTAGTTAGATGTTCATAATTCTCTTTTTTAACCGACTTCTGTAAGAAAAGGAGGTTGTCAATTCGACTGTATTTTTTTTTTGGTAGAGTATCCATGAGGATACTCTATAAATTTTTAATTTCATTTTCCTTGAGTGGGAATCGAACCCACAACCTCTAACGTTCACAGTCGCTCGCGTGTGCCCCTGTATAACGATTGGCCTTATTATAATTATATATTTTTATGTACATAATTAAAATAAAAAAAAAATGTTAACCAATTAATTTGAACAGTGTATGTTTGAAATTAACACTCATAACGATTAAGTGTCTCATATAATTTACGGCGACAAATTTACGTGAATCCAACACAAAACAAGCGGTCCGTCTAAACTGCGGCCATTCTCACTCATTAACAAAGCACTCAAAGTAATCACAGAAATAAGAAACAAAGGCGACCGTTCGCGATGAAAGTAATTCATTTTAGTGAAAGCATTGTCCAACAAAAATGGGTCACCATATTTTTACCAGTATTTGTTGTATTGTGGGTTAGACATTTTAATTTGGTAGAAATATTTTATGTAAGTCATCTTGATTTAATGCGTAGGTATGACGTTTGTCTTGCTATTGAAAGTTTTAAATTATTAATGTATCATTTAACAAATATATTGGAAATTAAAAAAAATATATATAATTACTAGTGGATCCGAAAGCGGCTACGCCCGCTTGAACTATACGAATATTTATTAAATATATTAATGTAATTATTTTCAGTTTTCAACAGAGAGATGCGTTAAGCAAGCTCATTTTGGGTGACGTTTTCTAACAACAAACTTTGCAAATCGTTGCTTAGCAACGGTCGTTAACGATGGTTGTTATTAATATGGCGGAATAAATTGAATGTCAAATTAATAAGTAAGTATTTTAATATATTGCTATATATCGGAAATATTACAAATATGAGAAAAAAAAGTATCCTATGTTCATCCCGAGACCCTCAAGTATCTCTATATGAGTATTTGATCACAATTAAACTCACTGATTGCGTAAAACACAGACAGACAGACAGAGTTACTTTCGAATTTATAATTCCTTATTCAAAAAAGAGATAATTATGTTAACACAACAATAAAAATATACACGTAATGAATCGCCGTTTCCGAAACTCTGAAAAGTTAATAAGGCTAGATTAAATTCATCCGAAATTTATTTACGTTCAATTAATGAATAATTTATCATACTTTAGTTTTCTAGACTGAGTAGGTTTTTTTATACGTTAAACTTTATAAATTGAACATATTGCTTGTAAGTTCACTCATAGCTATAAAAAAGAAAAGGATGAGTTTAATTCTATATAAAATTCTCTAATTCAGCCAGCATCTCCTGACAAGCTGAGAAAACACCAGCTCTCGATTTCATATAACAAAACGATATAAAGGTCCAAATATAAGATAATTTGATACCCCTTGTCATATAACATATGAAACGTCAACAATGGAGAATCCTGACGTCGGTCTATTGTCATATTGTCCGGCGACCGAGTGCTAGGTATTGAATATTATTAAAAATTCCATCAGAACCCCTCGACGCTACGACACTTATTATTAGGTATATGTGTATTTTCTGTATTCTATTGTATAGAATTTCAATGAAAAAAGTTTTTTAATTGAGCCCATTTAAGTTTTGTTTTAATTTCACACTTGATATTTTTTTTGCCTGTAGTGTCTGTTGTTTAGTGTCTGTTATGTATGTCTGTATGGCAGAGTAGGTAGAAACTAATGTTTAGACAATCAATATCCCAATTCTTGCTGAAAGTTGGAATTTAATGTCGCACATTTTCTACCACTTCGCGATTGAATTTTCTCTAAAATATCAATTATTAAATAACAACCTAAGCATAATACAAAACGAATGAGACATTTCAACTAGAATTAATAAATTGTTAAATGAATAATATTTAACAGTGCTTTGTTCAGCGGCAGAAAAATTCTCACCGGCTTCCTAAGCCTTTTTATTCATGTTCTATTCTTTTATCACAACTGTGAACTAAAATTCTAATGGGAATTGAACACATAACCTGTACCACAACTGGTCTTAAGGCAAAATAATATTATACATGTAAAATGTTGTAAAATGTAATAGTATTACTTAGTTATTAAGTACTATCGTTACAATGAGCTTACATTCAAAACTTTTATCGACAGCGCGTTGAAGTTGTCGGTTGAACTACAAAGTTGAAAACATAGGGTAACGAGGCATTAGCATATTAATCGTTTCTACATATATTCATCTTTACCGTTTACCGCACTTTATAGCTTTATGATAAATTATTCCACTTTATGTTTTTACTGTAAAACTTTACTAGTTTTGGATGGGAATGGAGATGGGTTAGCGTATTCAACCAAACATTTTTTTCGCTTTTTAATATCAGTACAGATTATATCACAATTATTAATTAAAAAGAGCATTTTTGTTACAAAAAAAATACTTGAACATTTAGAGTTTATACATTATATTAAATTCAGATTCTTCTATTTTACAGTAAATTTTATTATATTTATTTTATTGTGAAAAAAGTAGGTAATTATGAAATATGAAAAAAAAAACACTTAGAAATTAAAAAAATAAGCAATATGATTTTTTTTAATCATAACTTTCATTATCAAGTGATGTTTAATTAAAAACATCTAAATTGCAGCATGAAAAAATAAAAATATTATAAAAATTAATATTTTTACAAACACTTAAACGATTTGGCTTTGTAAAACTACCAAATTATTCGCTAAACATTTAATCGGGGCTATACAGAAACAGGTCGTACCAAAAGCTATTTAACCGCTTCGAAATGCTGAATTTTGTTTTCGGTTTGGTAATTCTGGAATACCTTTGTACGCCGGAAATTTAAGTAATATGAATTCTAATTTAATCCGTGAAAATAAATATTATTACCGCCGTGGCGTGCCGCAGTTTTATGTAATTTATGTACGGAAAAATATTTTTTGTCGACAACTAACGGCTGTGTGGTGTATTTGGATTATGTATTTACATAAGTATAGGACACAATAGTAGGGATTCTAATCCAATTCGGATTTTCGGCATTTTTATTTACATATTGTTTGTACTCTATGCTGTTATTTTAAAATAGTTAAAAAGCAAAAAAAATAAGTCAGAAAAGTCTAAGGGTAAAAAATGAAAAAAAACCTTACCATTATGAGAAAATAAAATATTACATAAAAAGCATTTAGACATAGGAAACTTAAAAACAACAGATTAGTATTTACTTATAATTTGTTTTTTATTCACTCATGCATTCACACTTCACACATTGTTCTTTTTATAGATAGAGCCCAGTAGAGATTGCGTGATGAGTGGCAAAGCTCAACGGTGCTCTTACTAAAGAAAGATAAAGATAGGCAATTGTTACAAAGTTCATAGAAAGTAACTTTCTAAGTTTTGTATGAGTAACGTTGTGTAACTTACACAATGTATACAAAACTGCATTGAAACTTCTAATTTTCTCATTCGTTTGATGTCACATAAAGTTTTACTGTAGAAATTCTAACTAATTAATGTACCAAATTTTTAAATTAAAAAAAAAATAGATAGCTACATATACCAGGTATGTACAGCTAACCTGGGATGATAAAAAACTATTGTCGACAGTTTTGAAGTCATTCAAAAATGAATTACCTAATATACAACGGTATAGAATCTGACTGCAGACGTCAATACCAAAACCATCAACTACCATTAAAAATGTCATTTTTCTTATAATAAAATAATTTCTTAAAAAATAATAATCATAAACCGTTCGCGAATTGATTAAAAACTGTAGTACTTTTTCTTTCAATATAAATAGTTGAATGATGTTAATAATAGAAATTCACATCCACCCCTTCACGAACACTAACTTTAACAACAAAAGAAAAACATGAAATATTCCAAAAAGCTACAAACAATATATCTATTTCATATTAAACCGACATTCTATTTATTTCTCCTCAAAATATGAGACAAGAGAGAAGAATGTCACCCCTAAACCACCTGCTGTGTCTTTGATACGGAAAACAAATGATATATACGGATGGATGAACAATTAGTGTCGTATGTGTATGTATGTATAGATGCGCTAAAGTGGAGGGAAGACCAAATTTGTTAGACCTTCACGTTCTTATAATACATATATTGATATTTAATATTGATTTTTGTATTTAATAACGATATTATGAAAGCTAAATATATAGTTACTAATTTAATTTTCTGGTTTAACAGTAAAATTTTTGTACAAAAAGCGAAATAGATAAGAGGGTGCGGTGTAAAGTTTCCGGCCTATACATATATTTCTTATAAGAAAGGAGAAATAAAAAAGTAATATGACTTAAATGACATAATTTAAGTTATGAACAATTTTCACATGAACCATAATTTAAATATTAAAAAAATATTTAAACGTGTATTTTTGGTTCACAATGCTCCTATTGATTAATATCATATTATAATATCCCATTTTAAAACTAGACTTCCCACTAAGAAACGCCTACAGCATCGCTACAAGGGCAAAATATTTATATAAATATCAAAATTTCTTATATTTACTACTCATACAAAGGTTCTACTAACGCTGGTCGCTCAGATCTGCTTAAGGCAGCTTAGTTTCAACGCAGGGGTCGTACCAATATAGAGGTATCTATATTTATTCACTCTATTGTTTTGTATTCAATTGTGCGTATTATTCGTTTCCTTATGCGCAGTATATTACCACGAGGCAGCTAAAACTTCGTAATTATTAAATATGTTTAGATAAAGATTGAAATACAATAAAAAAATATCTAACCGTTAATTAATTTAACAACAAACTCAATTTCACGCTGTATCCCGCAGACAACAACTGCTGCGGCTGTGGGAACTTATGTTAAAACACTCTGTTTCCCATTTTCCGCCCAATTCTGGAAGCACTACGTGTTGAGTGGCGGAATTTAACGCCGAGCTTTACCTCATTAAATTTAAATAAATATTCCATTTCAACAAAGAACGATGTATCGTGGCGCAGTAAAGCAGGATCTAATTATTACCGTGATTGCTGTGGGTGTGATTTCCACTCAGGAGACCTTACCCTAAGTTTTGTGTATAATTTCATACCACGTAATATACTAGTATTATGACAGTATAATACAAGTATTATATTCAAACATTGAGTTGAGTACGTTGAACAAAAAGGCATACCTTGACAAACGCCAGAATTAATGCCAGGAGATAGAAGATTGAGACATACATACATACATATATGCATATAATATTAACAATTTTCACATATCCTATTTTATATATGTAGGTGTATATTATTAATTACTACAAATTAACTATGTTGTATTGTAAAAATTTTACAACTTTTAGGTCATGTTTAAATTATGTTTCAGCATTCACTTTACGTGTGAAAGCTGTACACTTTACTAACACTCCCATCAAAGCCTACTTAGGAAGGCATGAGATTTTGAGCCCTTCTACTTAGGACCCTCGAAATTGAGAATTCTCATCCAACCTTCCTTCCTACTCTATTCATATGCAATACGTCCCTTGCCTTTTAAAGATTACTGTAAACTGCACTTAGGTATACAAATAAACAAAGATATATAAAAGAAAGAATTAAAAATCAATGAATAAAACTATTAAAATTCATTCATTCATATTGTCTGGTTACACGAATCGGGCCGGTAGATGCAACACACGATTTTTTTATAACAAAATATTAATTTTTAAAACCAAAGAAAAGAAAAAGAAAATAGAATAAGAGATTCGTACTTCTAGAAGTTCATAATTCCTTTTTAAACAATGACATTTCTGTATAATATATTCTTTTTTATTTAAGTTTCATTTTATACTTGTAGTGTTGACGGTGAGTAATAAAAATCTACTTACGTTTAGCACTGAGTTCAATCATCACCACTTTAAATGTACATTTAATGAAAACACGCACAGTAAATCACAATTTAACACTGTACAGAATAAATCACAAACATATATATAAAACAAACACGATAAATACAAAATTTGGAAAGAAAACTAAGTAAAACAAAGGAAGGCAAGGAAAGCGCACCAAGTGGCAAGCATCGACTGTTAGATATAAAATATACCGTCGACAAGAGGGTAGGAGTAAATATTACAACTCCTTACCGGTTCAGTCGACGGTAGGGAACGAATACTTACTATAAAATATGAAAATTCTATTAAATAAACTATAAATATAAATAATAGTTTTTTTTAATTTTCGCCATTTTTTAAAAGTAGAACAATTATTTCAAAAGTAATTGGAATAGCAATTAAATTCTATTTCAGAGAACTCTCGTTATATATGAAATATCCAAAAAATAGGTCGTGTACAATTGATACGAAATTCTAGGGCAAAATCAATACTGAATTTAAATTGCACTTAAATGTATGTTATATGTATACGTACACATATATGATAAATTTTTATCATCATCATTCGTTTTAAATTTTAAAATTATTTTAATTAACTATTTATGTATATAGATACCATCTTTTACCTACGGATTTCTCCCAGTAAAATAACTTTTGTATGCTTGTACATAGCCAATGATATTGGAAAATAATAGACTTTATTATAGCCTACAATTTTCCTTTATAGGTTGGTAGATTTTTTATTCCATTTATCAAATATTTCCTTTTCAGTGTCGTTATACAGAGGGTTAGCTATTGCTTATACATGTCTGTTCAATACAATGCTATATAATCTTAAAAAGAAAGAAAAATAAAAATCTTACACACATGCTTATTGAATTTCAAAGGCAAGGAAAGAAAGTACTTTTGTAGTCTTTTAAAAGTTTCAAAGCAACGAAATGAAGTTATAAAGTTTGCTTGATGTTCCCTTAATAGGAGTGGTTGGGTTAACAGATCTATAAAAAAACAACAAGAAGTAAAATGTAAATCAAAACAAGTTTTTAGTTTTATAAGAAATCTATCTATCTATATATCGAGAAAAGTTTAAAAATATTAGATAAAAGAGAGAGAGAGAGAGAGAGAGAGACATGCAAATACAAAACATGTTAAATAAATCATATATTGTAAACAATAATTTTAAAGAAGTACAAAACTAAGTTGTAACATGAAAAATAAACTGAACTACAATGATACGATACACGACACAGTTCTGGAATCTTAGGAACTTTAGAGATTTCCGCTTAAAGGATGTAGCAATTTAATATATATTGTTAGATAAACAGTAATATAAATTGTTCCTTTGATATTGTAAAATCTTAAAGACATACAGAATGTTTCCTTCATGTAATGGATATGTATGTAATTCATCATCATCATCATTATCAGCCTGTCCTCGTCCACTGCTGGACATAGGCCTCTCCAATGGCACGCCACGTAATGTAATTGCTATATAGTAAGCCAGCAGTAGTAAGCCTAAGTTTATATGTAAGTTCAAATAACATATGAAATATATTGAGGTTTTAGATATTTTTCCAATGAAAATCATAATTTGTGGTTAGCTAACAAGAACTATCGACGTTTCGAGTGGCACTCGCTGTAAGTTAAGCGTGAACTTTCCATTGCAGGGTTTTATACTTTAAATTAATATAATTATTTTAAAAAAATAATTAATATATAAGTGTTATTATTAGCAACGTAGAGTGGGAACTTTAGTACTCAAACTAGCCTAGGCTTCCTCTGCCTACATTGCTAGCATTATTTATCTTGTAATTTTTACACAATTTACTATTTGAAAATTAAAATTTAACTTATTTTCAATTATATAAATAGTATAGCTGTACAAAAATAAACATAAATATTAAATATATAAATATTTCATTGCGGATCACTAATCGTACCGCATATTGACTCTCACGTTTTCAAATATTCACATAACCGAATCACCTAAGAGTACTTTTTTTCACGGCAAATCAAATTAACATGCATGTTCTTTTTTAATTTAACTGATTTAACTAAACTTAAAACTTTAAATAAATATTCATTAATTAATTGGTATTTTCTTAAAAATATTTCACAAATTTAAACGTTTAATCTCTTAGAAATATTATTAGATTTAAGGTATATTAATCAAATAATTTCAACATGACAATATTTGATTTGAGGGGGGACCTGGGAAGCTAGTAGCCTGGGAAGCCTGGGAAGCTAGTAGTAGCTAAGACATGTTGAGTGACGGAAGCCAACGCTGCTTTTTCCCTGGTTACCAAGCAAATTTATGAAAATATTAAATATTTCATTCCCTCGAGCGGGAATCGAACCCACAACGTAAACCTAACGTTTACACTCGTAAGCCAACAATTCAATAAGTTGCTTTTTTGCTTAAAATATCAATAAAAACGAAATATAAAGAAAAGTTTTTTAATAAATCAAGACCCTCGTACATTGTTACTCTAAACTAGATTTATTTCACAATAATACGAGGTACTTTTCATGATTAAATTCGCAACACAAATAAAGCTCCATAACCGCAAATAGGGGAGACGCAAAGAATTTTTTATATCATAATAAAAAGAGGGAAAACGTTAAAAGTTACAAAAATCAAAGCCATTATATTTATTGTTGGTACCCCAGAAAATGTATGAATGGGAACCTGCACTCTAAAGATAAGGAGGTTCGTTTGCCAACCGTTATGCATCAGTTGAACTGAAAGTTCAGTATATGTAATATTGTGATGTATTCCAAAACGCAATGTTGTTTCAAATTGGACACTTTAGCACCAGCGTGTTAAATATTTAAAAATATATATTTAAAATGTAAAAGTCATTATTTTTGGTAGTTTTTTAATAGTATATGAATAAATACACATGAATAACTTTAAAATGTCTGTCTGTGGTACTTAATAATCATGTTTTTTTAAATTCATATAGTTATTTACACATTTCTAAAACACAGACAATTTTAATTTTTTAGTCTGCGTATCTATATGTTTGTCTGGGTATTTAAATATAAGTATATTAAAATAACCAAACAATTTTCCATAAATACACTTAAAAAATATCAAATAAATGTTCGTTTCTTTCAAGAGTAATTATTAAGCATCACTTTACGTATGTAAATAAAGATAATCATTTTCCAATTTCCAACATATCTACTATTTATACAAGCTTTTCAGAGTTTGGCTGAACGCACTGATCTGAGGAACTACTGGTTCGTTTTTTATGGCACAATTATTTTATTGAGCTAGTTCTGATTTTTTTTTTAAAACACCAAAAACTTTTGAGACAATCAAGAATCACGAAAAACCTTATATATTAAGGTACCTAAATATTACAAAAAAATATCTTTATTTCTGGTGTATACAATAAATTAACAGCTATAATTAAATCGATATAAATAATATATGATATTTAAAATAAAATAGAAACTTATAAAAGGCACTTAAAACGTACGTCGGTATAAATTCAGTCGCCGCAGGTTGAGGCACTGAGGGTTGGTCATCTTTATTTATATTTCCCCAACATTTGGAATATCGATGGCTATTCCCCACGAGCATGTTATACATTTGTTCACATATGAGTGTCGAGTACATGCTTATATTTATGTATCTAGAGTATTTTATGGGTAGAATATGGTTAAATATTGCCAATGAACTACATGAGATACTACTACTGAAATAAGAAAACTGAGATTTTGTATGCTAAGTTAGGGAGCACTAAGGGAGTATTTCTCCAAACTCCTACGTAAGCAAAGCAATGGCAATGGCGGGTACACTAATCTTATATTAAACATGGCAACTTTAGCTTGTTGTCCGACAGTGTATTCAAATATAAAGACAACAAGTACATGTATCATCAAATTAAAGTAAAATGGTGAAATATCCTCTCCTCCTCTCTTCCACTTAATCTAAATTTTGAATTCAATCTTGAGTGCATTAAGTGTCCGTAAATCTGTATAAAACAAGAATTCAATAGTTTCCTTTAAAATAGAAATTATTTAATTCAATAGACAAAACAATTTCACTATAAAATAAATAAAAAGAAATTACACAGTAAAAGTTGGTACCCAACGTTGCACTTCTTCTTGCTCAGACCAAAGAAATTGATTTCGTTTTTAAAATTCTTCTATTGAATTCGAATGTAGAACCATGTCACCAAAGCTATTGTCCTAAAAACAATGAAAATCTACAACAGAAAAGATTACTTTTAGAAAAAAATAATCTAACAATTCAAACAATAGGAAACGGTATTTCTATATGCGAAACTCACATGCAAATTAGAACAAGACTTCGTGTTGAAATGGAAATGCGGAAAGCAAGTTACAGCACTTGCATACATTTTCCGCGCAGCTTTCTAGACGTTAAAGTTCTATTTACTTATATTTATTTATACGATTCTAATATTTATTTTGCCGATTTCGCAAACAGTCTGGTAAGATTAACTAAGGTTAATAATACCAGAAATTGCAAATGTGTAATAAATATATACACATAAATCCTTATTCTCCATTCTTGATAGACGTTCTGAGGGAAATATTCTAGCGTACTACTACTTAATATAATAATGATATAGACTAATTATGTTGATCAAGCCCACTGGAGGAAGTAAAATATTTATTTACGTTTATATTTCCATTTCTTCACTCTGGTGTCGAGGCAAAGCGCGGCGTTAAGTTCTGCCCCTCAACACACAATGCTTCCAGAATTCGGCAGAAAATGAGGAACGGAGTGTCTGAACACTAAGTTCCCTCTGCCTACCCTGCTGTGTGCGGGATACAGCGTGAAGCTGATAATGTTGATCAAGAACTATTCACTTTCCTTGTTTGACTGGCAACTATTACAACTATGGAATTACCACTGAAAACTATTACTGGAACTTTAGATGTCATTATACGTTAATTCAATAAAACGTACTAAAAGTATATTTCTATATAGTTCCTCAATAAACCAAACACATTGAAAGGCAAACTGGCGTCACCAAGCTAGTCCAAACTGATTAAGATTGCTTGATTGATTGATTGCGTGATTTTAAAACACATAGGTAAAAGTATATAATTTTATCGCTTTAATATCTTTCATCGCAATTTCGAATTATTCCATTGCCTATATTACACAGATAAATAAGCCGTCATTTATGAAAATACATGGCCATTTTATTTGTGGCCTTAACCGAAATCAGGGCAATCTTATTTGATAGCGCGATATAAACTTTGGCAGTTTTAATGAATTCGTTTCATCCAGCTCCGCTCGCCCGTAAATGCGACTATCTGATTATAGTTTGGTCAAGTTAAACCGTTCTAGATGGAGTTTGTAAGTTCATCCATAAATTAACTGTGATGGCTATTGGAATTGTGACATACATATGTACGAGTATGTACATGGGTTGGTGAACTTCGAATATTAAGTTTCGGTGGAAAATCTATTTAATTATTTTTATTAGTTGCTGAGAATTTATAGTCTCATCTTAATGCTTCACTTTATTTAGTGGTTAGGTAGCAAGCAAACCACAGCATTAAGTTCGACTCCTCAACACGCAAGGTCTCGTTGCTTTGAAAGTGAGGAACAGAGAGTTTTAACACTAGGCACCGTCTGCCTACACTATCTCGGCAAACTCAGAAGCTTCACGTCACGGAAATGAAGATGCTGAGGTGGATGTGCGGCGTAACGCGGTCTGACCGCATACGCAACACATTCATTCGAGGTAGTCTTGGGGTCCGTGACGTAGCGGATAAGCTCCAAGAGCGTCGCTTGAGATGGTTTGGCCACGTTACGCGCCGGCCTAAGAACTATGTCGGACGCAAGTGCCTTGCTATGCCAGTTCCTGGGACGCGACCTCCCGGACGCCCAAGGAAGCGCTGGTTGGATGTCGTGATGCAGGACATGAGAGCCAATGTTCTAACCACCGAAGACGCAAAAGATCGTGCAAAGTGGAGTAGTTTGACTAGGAAGGCAGACCCTGGCAATAGCCGGGATTAATGCCAGGAAGAAGAAGAAGAAGAAGACCCTCTGTCTACACTACTATTTGCAGAATGCAGCTTGAAGCTAAATAAAATGTATTACAAAATAGTTGGCACCTAGATAACCATGAAATTAATCCTGCAAAGACCTCATTAGAAAAATGTTTAAGTTAAAAACACTGAAAATTATACTTAAACAAGTTGTTTGCATAAAACATTTAATAGAAGCTCCTTTTACTCCAATGACATAGTTTGCAGGTAAACTTGAATTTATACTAACAATTAAACTAAGAAGTTTTTAAATTGTATCATAGATAACTGTCTAGAAAAATATTTTAACGTCACTATTTTTAATGTAATACCAATTATAGAATACATTTGTTTATTCTCAAGAGACACTTTCATTATTAAGTTGCACTTTTCATACTTTATAATTTAAGAGGCCAAAGAGGACACAAGCGTATAACTCTAACGTTGAGTTCAATCACTCAACTCGTGTTCAAAGCCTCCAGAATTCGGCGGAAAGTGGGGAGCGGAAGTGGGTGTAGTGTGTGTGTGTGTGCACATTAGGTTCCCAGGTTCCAGAGAAAAAATATCGAATACGGATATTTTGTATCGTAATGTTAATTTATTGCTATTTTTTTAAGCGTGATTTTAAAGACAATTTCTATTGGATTTATTCCTACACAATCTTTTTTGCTTTAACACTTCCACTACCATTTATCGGTATAACATAGCGACTGACACACAATCGACTAAAGTGGAGAGTACGATACAATGAAACAGGAACATAAAATACAATAAATTCTTATCAACCCGGATTACTCGGCCCGTAATTCGAGCCTTTAGCTCTAAGCGCAACTATCGGACTAATAGAATTGGCTCGAAAAACGATAAAATAAATGCGCGGACCTAGTTACGCTAAATGTCCGGTCGTCTATAAAGCCTTATACTAGTGGGTATGTAACCTTTGATTTTTTTATTTCTATTTTATTGAAGCAAGAAATGGCATGAGTAAAATAATTGTGATCTTGCTTTTTGGATGATCAACTTCACGTTATATCCCGCACACAGCAGGGTAGGCAGAGGGAACCTAGTGTTAAGAAACTCCGTTCCCCACTTTCTGCCGAATTTTGGAGGCATTGCGTGTTGAGGGGCAGAACTCAATAATAAATACATTTTTGGATGATCGATGAACTCAAAAAAAATTTAGGTAATATGTTCCTCATTCCTATTGTACTCATATATTATTTGAACCCATCATCGACGTGTTAGCGCAGTGCTACGTCTGTCGTTTACTATCAATTTAAACGCAAATTATTTTCTTTAGCAATAAAAGTAATAAAAAAATATAGATAGTAGATAGAAGTTTATATACACAAAACATATTAAAACCATAATATACCAGGTACAGAATGAAGCAGGCTTATCAGAGTGTCCTGGGATTTATTACTCTGCCGACCCCTAGATACATTAATAACTTAATTACATAATATTTATGCTGTGTCTTAAGGAAGTTAGTTGCCTTTCTCTACCATGTAATTTACTATATTTATATCTTTGTTAAGACCAACTTAACGTTTTTAAAATATAATTTTCACTACAATAATTATATAACTACAATAGATTGTTATTGTGCATTTAATAGTGTGCTATAGAATGTGGGGCCTAAACTCGAGTGGTTTACCAGTAACCAATACAGGTCCTGGCAGGTGGTGGCTGGCAGTAACCAATACAGGTTACAAAATTCAGGTCCTGGCTCCATCATCAGATCAACTCGATGATACCATATTATTATTTATTCATCTAAGCTACTAAGCTAAGCTTGCTAAGTTTCATGAAATTACAATTATTAAATTCACTTTCCTGGATTTTATTACATAGTCACAAATCGACTAATTAAAAACCTTTTTTAAATTATATATTTACATTTGTATATTATAAAACAAAATATACTTAAATATGACGCAATTATAGAGGTAGTTCTTGCATTTACAATACTTTTTAACTGAAAAATTTGAGTAAAATTGAAATTTGAGTAAATAAAACGCAATATTAGCTTATTTACCAACAAAATTATACCTTTCCACCCGAAACAGTAACACTGAAAAGTTATTTCAAGTTTAATATTCAGTTCGCATTTTATGAATTTCCCAGCAAAAACCTGTACGGTAATGAAGTGTCTTTACGAGTATTTTACTTTATACAAGTAAAACAACGATAAAACAGCGTTAAAGCAAGTAACGTACAGTTACGTAAGAGAGGAAGGGAAGAAATTAAATTTTGTAAATTAACAAGTTTGCAGGGAGAGTTTTAAGTGACTTTTTTGCTCTCATCTGAGAGTAGAGCTATTTAAAATTAGCGTTTGCTCGTGAATTTTTCGTTTACGTCTTCAAAGGTGTTATTTTATTCGATTTTTTTTGGAAATAACAACATTTATCATAAAAAAATGTTGTGACAACTATTTTTGTGACTTCTTCAATAAATAAATAAATTACGTTAATAAATAATATGGTCGATATTTATCAAAAATATTTCCAAAAGCGAAGAACTAAGTTGAATCAATAATATTTGCATCTAAATAAGACAAACGATTCCATTACGTAATCGAAGTAGAGTATTAGAGTATTCTCTATTAGATCGATTTATAGATTCTCTCGATCCACATTACAGGCTTAAAGAAAGTGCAACGGAGTGTTTGAACACTATTTTCCCTCCGCCTAATAAATCTGTCTGTCTACCTAAAATAGATAGAATATACCGCTATATGAGTGCACAAAAAACATTAATTCTTGTGGATTTATTTCTACTGCTACGCAACTACTACCAAAACACTATTGGTTCTATTGAAAGTACATATAAATAACTAATTTCAATAACGCACTAGCAAATACCGTTTTGTTTGTATGAAACATCAGAATACATTTCTCAACTGCTGTCTACGTCTCCAGACTTTCCGAGTGCATAACCACACTTTATGAGCTAGATAATCCTCACGAATATTGCTCGTGTATATTGCTAAAGGTATTTGGGGAACTGTGCCCATAGAACTGTTTTAGTAAATTAATTGCATTTTCACGTATTTGTGTTATTTTGTGCGGTAAATCAAAATTAAAAGCCTGTCGCTGCTGAGTGATACAAGTGTGCGCTTGTAAATTATGCGACAGATTATGGGTTCGATTTCCACTCAAGGAAATTAAACATTAAATATTTTCTTTTTTTCGCTCTGGTGACGAAGCAAAGCGTTCCACCACCCGGAACGTATTGTCTTTTCCCTCTGTCTACCCTGTAATGTAAAGCTATTAGAAAATTAAAAAAAATATGGGAATGTGTTACTCTTTGTATTTATTTAATATCCGAACTCACCGAATTAGTTTCATTTCCTCGCTTTAGCAACAACTCAAAACGCCGCATTGACAAAACGCTACACAACACAAAATATTTCGAAAATTGGATGGTGTATGGAGACCGAGTGACCTAACACTAACTTCCATCTTCCCATATTGTTATATACAAGAGACAGTATTGCCCGCTTATAAACGTCTTAATGGTTTTCAAACTAATACCATGGACACAAGCACAGCAATATTTTACACCTCAAACGTATCCCAGTGTCTGCTGCCTCGAGAATCCTTCTGAATACAAAACCACAGTTTATGGCCATCAGAATGTCCACAAACGCAACATGCTCGTACATATAGAGGTCATGGAGCTATAATTGCAATTTAGTAATGTAGAAACGTGCAATTGTATAATAATAAATATATATTAATCGTGTTAAAATAATAGATAAATTAATTTTTAACAAAAAGAAAAACCGACTTCTAACAACGAACTACTACTACTATTTTGAAGTCGGTGTCAAACTAATGCTACAACACCTTTACTACAATATCTAATTACTAAGCCGGTTTGTTTTACTTGGCCAAATAGGACCTCACGGGAAGCATTACCTTTCAAATAAAAAAAAATCAAAATCGGTTCACGCAGTCAGAAGTTATGAGGTAACAAACATAAAAAAAATAATAATACAGTCGAATTGATAACATCCTTTTCTTACAGATCGTAAATAGATCGTTTTACCATTGTTTTTTCTTTCCGATACTAATTATTAATTTAATACAGATAAAAGAATATAGAAGTCATTTTAGACGGTATTTTTAAGAGAGTGCATAATGAAAACTCATCTTTTAAATTAATTAAAATTAAATCTGGCCTACTAACTGCCGCTACTTTGTCGCTACCAAACTTACCATTATATCTCTTAAACCTTAGACAGTCTAAATATCAAACCCCCCAACAATGGCCCAACAAAAGGTGAACGCATCGTTAGTTGCACGAGATTTATCCCAGACTTATTACTGGCGTGTGAGGGAGTGCGACCATAAGTTACGATGCTCATCCACTTGTCGCCATGTGTGAAGCGGGCTTAAAATGTTACAAAATATATTAATAAGTGCTAAAAAAGATTTTTTTTTTTTAATTATAATTTTTATTTCTAATTTGAGTTTATTATCTTTTTATTTCGTAGAATAGCCGCCTTACAGGACCTAGTTGTAGCTCTACTTCTTTGCCCATTTAGGAATTTATTAGTAAGTGCTAAAATTTGATACTACTTTTTTTGACGCTAAAAGCTAAACGAATTATCTAACTTAGTGAAATATCCCCCGATTGAAAATGAAACCGATAACTGTCACGTTTACATTCAGACTTTTATCAACTACGTCACAACTTCACAATGACTTCTTTTTTCATTTTTTTTTCTTAAATTATATTTTTTGTCACGCTTCCTGTATGTAGCAGAGGACGAAGAGGGGACCTGGTGTTGACATTAAGATACTTCGATCCCCACACACTGGGGATCCCCAATTTTCGAGATATTGAAATTTTTATCTGCTTATTATTATTAATTAATAAATAATTCCTTTATTAATACAAAAATTTATCATCTATGTAAGTATATCTTATAGCGGTGGCAAAAACACAATCTGCCACGGCACGGCATTTTACCCGCCGCCGACGTCAGTGGCACGTGCGCGGTCTTTATTAGCGCGGTTTCAACAAATAGCCCGCTTTTGCTACTCAACACCCGTCTGCGGAACTACTATGGATTATATTGATAATTTTAAGTATAATAAATAATTTTTATATTTTTTTTATCATTTATTTTTAAATTCCAAACAAGTTTTGTAAGTGAAATGTGATTCGATAGATTTTATTAGTACCTAAAACAGTTTTAGTATAATTTTAATCGACCGTAATAGTGACTGGTTGTAGTTTCGATTCCCACTCGAGGAAATTGATTATTTATTTGAATTTATATTTGCATGCCTCCAGAAATCGGAGGAAAATGGGGAACGGAGTGTCTTAACACTAAGTCCCCTGTACCTACCCTAAAAAAATAAAGTCGATTTTTTATTTTCAAATTAAAACGTTATACCGTAGTAGCACCATCAGACGCGGTGGATTAGACCGAGCGTTGAGTCGTGTAGATAAGCCATTTGTTAAATACAACTAATGAAAAGTTCGTTAACAGTGCGCCGGTATGAAAGCTCAAAGTTTTATACAGCTTGCCAACTAAAACCTGCGAAGTTGTACAATAATGGCAAGTATCATGTTATTTTAAAATTTTAAAGGTAAAATGTCGTACCGAGTGAGTGTAGGTTCAATTCTGTAGTTAATATCTTTATGAACTAGCTTTGATAACATTTCATTTTGATTTAAGTAATGGGTATATGTATAAAAGAAAAGAACGTTACAAGCTTTTATTTGTATTTAAAGCAAGTTTGTCAATTTTATAAGATATATTTCTTATACATATATATGGTAGGCGACCCCGACTCGCACTTGACTAGTTTATTTATTTACTTTCATTTGTTTTCGTTAAATATGTACTTTTTTTTGAAGAAACATAGCTTAACTCTAGTAGATATATAATTTACAAAATAAGCCAATTTATTTCAGATACATAAACATTTTATTATAAGCTGTAGATACTAGCTACCTACTAACTTAGTTTATGACAGCTTAAACAACAACGTTAAGTTACAAATACAAATTCGTAATGTTTTGAAATGTTCTGAATGCGGGGTTTGCTGGTTCAATTCCCATACTTTTTATTACATCCCCCCAATAATTATTTATTCATATTTCCGCTTTGTTAAGGCAAAGCCCGCCATTCAACACTGTCACTCAATACAAAATTTCTCAAATTCGGATAGTGAATTAAATATTTTAACACTAAGTTTTTTTTTGCAGAATAAAGTGATATAGCAATAAACAATAGTACAATTCCTTACATCACCAGCTGAACACGTGTCTAATACTCAATTATTTCGAAATAGTGTCATCTACTACAAAAACATCACATAATATCAAGATAAATATGAGAAAATAAAATACTCTCGTGCCCTGAAGGTCTCGGAAAGACAAAATCATCGATATTCTATACTAATTGGATTGTGAGAGGGAAGGTATAAAGAAAACACCTGTGATAACGAACTTAGATATTGCGCTATTACATTTCTTATATATTTAATAGTTTTTTTTTATTAGCACTTAGAATGTTAACATTTGATTATTGTTCGTATCGTTGCTGATAGAATGCAAAAAAGCGCCGGTCTAAGTTCCGCTACATTTATAATAATTTCATCAATTATTCGGCCTCAAGCGTGTGACTGTAAATGCGAAAGGTTGTGGGTTCGATCTCCACTCAAGGAAATAATCAGCTTTAATCAGTGTTTCTAGTATATAATATATATATACGTATATATGTATGTATGTATAGGTATATATTATGTATGTATTATATATGTATGTATATGTATATATATATTGTAGCATGTGTTATGTATATAATGTGTTAGTTAATATATATATATTTTTGATATTTTAATTTTTTTTTTGATTGCACTTTGTTGTTATTCCGCTGTTTGGCACTCATCCACTTCCATAGGTTGGCTGGAAGAGATTTCTTTCAGAAATAAGCCCGCCATTGTAAACATAACTTTTTAACTGTTCTCTTACTATTTTCTTACATGTGCAATAAAGAATATATATATATACCTCCAGACTACTCTACTCTGCCTACCCTCCAGTGAAGACTAGACTACTCTGCCTACCCTCCAGTGAAGTTGAAAAAATTATCTTAACAATAAATTTGATCATGGTTGTAATGTAAGTTTAAATCCAATTTAATGAGCAAGTCGTTTTATACATAGATATTGAAGTATGAATCAAGAAAAGCTCACGTAGAACATATTCAAATGCAATATTAGTAAACAGAACAACTATTTCCTTACACTGTTGTAGAGTAAAGTAGGTTTAACGTACTGTAACTACAGGGAATAACAACATTTAAATAAGTAGGTATTTGTGTAGGTTTAGTATTGCAGATGAGTATGAACGAAGGCCTCCGTGGCTCAGTGGCACAGCATGTGACTGTAAACGCGACGGTTGTGGATTGGATTCCCAGTTAAGAGCATGGATTATTTTATATTTTAATTTCCCCCCCTCTCAACCTCTCAATTTAACTCGCAAAGTCTCAAAAAAATCGTTTTTATGTATTTATTTTTACACAGTTCCTTCATATAACAGGTTATGAAGGGGGAACCTGGGAATCTTAACTAATGTTAAGAAACTTCGTTCGCATAAAGATCCTTGAGTTTACCAGTTTCTACAAAATTCTGAAGGCATTGCGTGTTGAATAGAGGAACTCAACACCGCGCTTTGCCTCGTTACCAGAACAAGGAATATTAAATATAAAATATGGAAATATTAAATATTTCATATCCTCGAGTGTGAATCGAACCCGTCGCAATTCGCCCTTCGCCACGACTCTCCTCAATACAAAATGTGACCTGAATATTATAATTAAAAACCAAAAATGTTCACAAAATTAAAATAACGGAATTCTTTTTTAAAAAGCCACCAACTAAGTGATTATGCAAAATAATATAAAAACTTCTTAAAATCCTGAACTCTATAATTTTAATTGCATTACTTATATAATATTTATATAATCACAAATTTCAACTCTCATGCTTTAGAAATAAGTGACAAATTCGTGAATCAGTTAAAAAATTCAGACTGTACGCCTTTGATAACATAGAGCAGTGTTATTCTGAAGTTATGCGCAAACACACCAATCAAGTTCAAAATAGATATAGATATTGCAAGAGAATGGCAAATCAAAGGAAACAAAGGACTACTTCTGATATTGTATAGAGAGGAATTTACACTGAGCTCACAAGCTTTGTTAACTTTAATTATGAGTGAATTAAATGATTTTATATATATTTTTTTGTTTTTTAAGATTATTGTAATTATTGTAAAAGTGTAATTTTCAATTGATTTTTTTTTAAATAGGTACAGCGGAGGGAGTGGCGAGAATTAGGGGAGACCTATGTCCAACAGTGGACGTTGAAAGGCTGATGGATGGATTCTTGTCTTTATTACTGATGATTAAAATTAAATAAGACAAAAACTACTTTGTATATATATATTTTTAAATATTTATATTTGAACAATAAATAATTGTGAGAAAAATTTGAGAAAAAATGTTTATGACATTCCATTAAAATTTTTTCATTGCAATATCTCATACATCGCGTTTACACTCAAGCGTTCTGCTGTGACGAAACTATAGCATAGTAAATAATAACCATATCTCAAATAAAAACATACAAATAATACTAAAAACTGTTTTCTTTTAGTTAAACTTACAAACCAATATAATAAATATAGAAACAAACACACATTTTTATTTCTACCCACAAACGCTTCAATCCCACCCTAATACGTAGCGTTTCAGATATATAATCCCTATACTAATCCTCATTCGAGCCTACGGAACCGTCTGGATATAGATAATGCCGCTTTGTACCGCCTTTGCTACGCCTATTAGTATACGAATAAATAGATAGAATGAATAATTCAGAATGAGATCTCTGGAAAGAAATGGCTGTCCGTTGTTATATAATGTTTTACTTAAACAAAATATATATTATACGTTCCAATATTGCTGTTATATTAATTTCATGTACACATTTTAAACTAAAACATAGGAATTTTCCAATAAAGTTAAAAATTACCTCTAGGTTTTTGTATTCAACGTATTTCTGCAAGCTTTCGAAAAGCAAGCAAATGTGGAACGGAATGGGAACAGTAATGAGAGGAAATTAGATTTCGATATACCATTAGGTTAGGTGGAGCATTCCAGCTTGTTTCTGAAATTAGTCTTAGTTTAAGAAAAATTTAATGGAATATGAAAAGGTAGCTAAGGGATATACGTAGTAGGTAAATACTATAAATATTAATTTGGTTAGAATTATAGTAATTTGTATTAAAAATAATATTTTAAACTTGATACCTTCCTAGAGTCCGACGTGACAAACGAATAAGTTGAGGTAATATAGCCTATATATATAATTCACCATGAATAAACTATCACAAAATTATATGTTAATTTTGAACTACAGATTCACAAGATAAGCGCATTAAAACAAACACACTCTCCAAAAAGCTGAAGCATAATTATAACATATAAGATAATATTAGTATAGTATAGCAACTAGACTATGAAACTGTTATACAAAAATAAAGCTAGAAAAATTCCTCTGCAAAACCCCAGCATAGCACTGTGCCGGACGTATAAAGAACATTAAAAAGGATTTTCTTTATTACCAACCGGAACTACCTGGCCAGGAAGTGGCGTAATTAGATAACTTAAATTTAGATGTTTTAACGCGTACTGTTCTAGTTGTACAGTTTCTTTATTAAACTTTGCTTTCATAGTTTGTTTATAACGTTTGTTGTTTGTTGTTATCTTGTTTGGCGAAATAATATTATCTAGGTATACTTTGAGACATAGTGTACCTACTGTTAGAGTTTATTTTTTTCTCTCATTCCTTGCTATTTATATGATAAAAGAACCTGCTAGCGTTAAAACGCACTTTTTCAACTAGCGTATATAATGAAAATAACATAATTATAGAAAACTTCTCACTTACACTTCAATTCCCACTTACACTTACGTATACGAAAGTTCATTGTAAAACTATTTTCATATATTGGATTTGGTACACAGTGTGTTACACGGAATCTAATATTTGTCCCGCATATATCAGAGTAGTATCTTGACAGAGTAGTATGTTGTGGAAAGTAGTGTCAAATCATTCCCTAATCGAAAAACATGACGAGAAAAATAACTTTAACATTGCTAAGTTAATAAAAATATATAAAAACTTATAAATAATTAATTTCAGTACACGAAAAGTTATTTTACATCACAAAATATGTAGGTGACCCAACAAAAACAGTAGAACTCAAGTACCGACATTCAACCGCATGGCAATTACATAGCTACCTGTTCACAGTTTTAGAATTTCGAAATAAAAATTATACAAATACGAGCACTGGAAAAAAGGAAGAAAGAAAGGAAAGCAAAAAATAATAAAAAAAATGCTTTCAAACAAAATGAGACACGTAACTAAGCGTGAAGCTACGTTTCAACCCGCTTGTAAAAAGTGCAGGGCTATTTTTATCTTGCATTAACCTATTTAACGGTTGACATGGAAACTAGGTCCCCTACGCTATGATTTCATAGGTAGTACTGTGACCGTACGTTGAAAGTGGTAATTATTATTTTTATTTACATACAAAAAACATAAATACTTTTGTTTATTAAAATTTAGATAGCCTGCCATTTTTCAGTTTTAATCTAGTTAAAATAGTTGCATAAGCTTATTTATATACTTTATGAAGATTTTATCGTACGCGACGTTAAAATCCGCCACTCAACACGCAGCGCCTCCAGACCTCGGCGGAAAGGGGGAAACGAAAGTGTCTTAATGGGAGCGATATGGTAAGTAGCACTAGAGATATATTGCCAATAGAAATATTCTTAGAAGAGCTGCAACAGAAATACATCATCTGTGACAACTTAAATTGTCTTATAATTACAGTTTGTCAGATAGGTACGAGTATATATTCTGGTGACAACGGAGTATTAGGGTCCTGTTTCACCCTTTGGGCATGAAACCCTAAAAAAGAACAATCACGTTAGAATATAGATTTGTCATCATTTGGTCCATAAAATTAGACAAGCAATGAAAAGCATAACTGTAACGTGGTAAATAAGATGGCTTCTTCTTTTACAAAATGCTACTAGTTAACAAAGTTTCTCGCAAGCGACAATATAAGAGAAAGAAATAAAAAAACATTACCTCAATCCAATTAATCCAGGTGTATGTAAGAAATTATAGTAACTTTGTAATCGTAAGAACAAACGAGATTAACTCCAGGTTGTCTAATTAACTCGGTAGCTTCATCCGTTCCGCTATAAAGTAAATCCTTTCTTTGTTAATATGTCTACTATTCGCAAGTTAAATGTAATACTTACATAAGCTTTTAGTTACGTATATTATAAAGAAAAATTTTTTGTATGATGCAGTTGATGTCGGTAGATTTCTTATCTTTTTTTTCAACTGTAGCAGAGGGAACCTAGTGTTAGTACACTCCGTTCCCCTCTTTCCGCCGAATTTCTGAGGCATTCCGTGTTGAGTGTTGAGTGGCGAAATTCAACGCCGCGCCTATGCCAATTTACATTGCGATTTGCCTCGACATCAGAATGAAGAAATAAAATTTTAAATATTTAATTTTCTGGAGTGAATAAGAGAATAAAAAAAGTACTTATTAACGAATCTCTAATAAATAAATAAATATCTGTAAAAATCATTATTCTTTTATGTAATATGTATCTTAGTCAGCTTAAACAAGGCAGTGAAAGAATGTTATTTTACTTATTTTTAAGTTATTAACGGTGAATAAATATAAAATACTTCTGTAATGTAAAGAAGGTAATATTTTATTTATTTTTATTGAGTAAATATTACTCTTAATATTTATTTCATATTTATTGTTTGTTTGTTTACTCGACGATCAATGGTTAAAGAAATAAAAGACATAGCAAATATGTATACAGTACAGTTATAAAAACGACTTATTTAAATATTATTCAATGATAAGCAATATCATATTATATTAAAATTTAATATACTCCTATATTAGTATAAGTATTTTGTATAAAATTTTCGATATTACATCATTTTTAACGCAACTATTGATATTAAATTATAATTTAATTTATATTTATAAAAGTTGTCGTAGCCCAGTGGAACAGCGTCTGATTGTAAACGTGACGATTGTGGATTCGATTCACATTCGGGGGAAGGATTATACTTAATTTTATTTCATGTCCCCGCTCTAACGAAAAAAAAGTTAATGAATATAAAAAAAATGGTAATGAAGTCAGGCCAATCGCGTTTACAGGACAAAGTGTGCCTGTATAAGCGACTCATTCGAGGAAATCGTCCAGAATTTATCTAAAAGTGGAGATGAGAATGTAGTGTCTTAACACTAGGTTCCCTCTGCCTAGGCGTGAAGCTGAACAAGTATAACCACAAAACATTATAACCTAACGCAAGTATGTACATCGTACACACACCGTACCTCTGGGAGGATCGTAATTTATCTACAGGCTGTATCCAGGGGTAATTTAGTTTAATCAATGCTAGAAATTCTGTAAATTACATTGCAGCTACGATACATACTACATACTTACTCGTAAATCATCCGTAATGGCGAGGGACTAAAACGCGCTATCGTTCTGATGAAATTAAACAGTTATTAATGTACCTATTTGAAACGAAATGGTAGTGTGTTAGATTCCTGCTCGGAGGATAGGATTATTTCTCTGGTACTCGGATAAATCTCTCCGTTGAATTCCGACTTTCGACAAGCGATGTCTTGAAAATTTGACGGAATGGGGAATGAAGTGTCTAACACTAGGTTAGGTAGGTGCTTTGAAAGACTAATAGTTCATTTATTTGTTTCCCTATAAACATGATTCAGTTTAATTTCACGAGCTTGTGGTTGGCATACTTTCTGAATATTTATCCGTTAATTAAATACCAATATAGGTATAAATTTGTAATCTACCAAATATTACAAAAATAGTATGCAGATATATTATTTAACATAGGTGGTCGTTTCAGAAAACAATAGCAGACAGACAGCCAGTAATTAGCAAGGTCAATTACCGTGACAAACTCCTAATCTACATCACGAAAATGGTGATTTTCTTCCAAATCCCATGGTAATTTCATTATACAAACTTTGTATTCGGGTCTAAAACACATAAGTCCGACGATGAGTCCTCAGACAGCTAACGCGATGGACCTTTGGGAGATTAAGAGAGCAAATCTAGTCCGGCGATTCAATTAAAATTTGCATATTGTCACGCATTTCGCCTTACAAATTGTGAAAATGCTCATAACTTATCTACATAACATTTAAATATTTAGATGTAGGTAGGTAAGTTTATTAACATTAAAACATTTTTATTTTGATTTTTTATTTATTTAGATACGTGTAAAATTATATATATAATATTTGCCTGATTTTCCGCCGAAGTTTGTATCGTTAACAGAGGATAAAAAAATATTTAAAATTTAATTCCCCAGTGTGGGTATCAAACTCACAACTAGGTACGCCACGACAGATAGATGATATACCTATACAATTATTGGTAAGATTACAAGTAATGTTTTGTTATAAAATACAAAATATTTTTAAGAACCTCTTATATAATTAAGCTTAAATAAACATTTTACTTTAAGACTTTCAAAAGCTTTTACAAGTTTGCCGTAATTAAAAATAAAATACTTCTTAAGTGAATTTCGGTAGAGTTTTGTATATTTTATTAACTGAATACGCCCTGTTGTTTGCAAAAAAAATATTATTTTTAATTTTTAAATAATGAAAATTGAAATTTTTAACTAAAATTCTTTTTCAGCTGTATCAGATTTTTTTATCTATTTGCAAATTGTATCTAACTCGCACTATTGAAAGTGGACTAACGTAATTAGATATACTCCATTTCGGTCATATTTAGATTAGAGAAGAGAAAGGCTATTAAGTGCCGAACATTATCTTATTATTAAAACGACACAAAAGAAATTTTTCCCTGAGAAGGAATCGAACCCACAATCGCCACGTTTACAGACGCTGTGCCGCTGCGAAACGAGGCCTTCTCATCACGGCTGGTCTTGTATAATAACAATTTAACTATACCGCTATATAGATTCTTTTATGTTTTCTAAAAAGTATTTTTCTTTCCTTAGTGTGGAGTAACACTTTTTAAATTGTAAAAACTAATTTAACTATTTTCTATTAATATTATTCTGTTTCAAAACACACCAACTAAATATTCAATAGCGAAGCCGTTCTAACGTTTTAGGCGCCCAATGCCACATGAGTGAAACACTTAAATCTTTCATTGGGTCTAAAAACTCCATTTTAGGGTCTTCATTACCATTTAATGTGCGGCAAACGTTTGGACGCGATAAGAGATTATGCAAATTTAAATCAAATTGTTAGTGGCCAGAGATTTGTCCAACTAAGCTTTTGAATGGCCCGAATGCAAGCCTGAAAATTTCTTTTGAATTCTACAAATCTTAACGATTTTGTTACAACATTGCCTTCTAATTTCACGAACGGGAGAGCAGGATGAGAATGAAAAAAATAGATTGTACCTATGGGCTATGGAGTGTATAAAAATAATGAAAAATGCTGCAAAAAGAAATCTGTAAATACAAGTAGGTATATCTTTAAAAATATTGTACTTATTTTATGACAATTTTTTTATACATAAAATTAACCTATTTTAAAAAATAGTAATATAATTGGCCACCGTGGCGTGGTGAGTGGGTGTCTACTATACAAGTGATGGTTGTCGATACCTAAGGTAAAAATCAGAATCTTCTAAGCTGGCATTCTCCTGCAAGTTACAGAAGCAGAGGGAATCTGTTCGACACTACTAATTTAATCTATAGTAATAAGTATATATTAATATAAATTTGCACAGGGGCACAAAGTATGACTGTAAACGTGACTAGTTTTGGGTTTGAGGAAATGAAATATTTATTTAAATTTATATTTTCATATATTCGCTCTGGTGCCGAGGCAAAGCGCGGCGTTGAGTTCCGCAGAATTCTACGGAAAGTGGGGAATGGAGTGTCTTAACACTAGGTTCCCTGTGTAAAAATAGAACACACACACAATAAAATCCTCCTGCACATAAAAAGTACCTAGTTGTTATAAAACTAAACAGGTAAAAAATATAAAACGTAGTCGTGTATTCCCCTTTCAAAATTTGGACTTTCGGGAAATCCACTCTTAGTGCTTCCCAACACGTATTAACGTCGGTTAATTAGAAACGGGGCGTAGTTTTGAAATTTTTAAAATTCGCTTTAATGTTTGATTAAAATTACGGTTGCGGCGCTTTTTTATTAAGTGTAAAATAAAGCGCCGTTACCGTAATTTAGGTTATCGAAAAATATACCCAACTCTGTTATTTGCAATACGTCCCATGTAACAGAGCAAAATTTTTAAAGAAAGTTATATTTTATAATAATAGATAAAATACTCTTCGATCACACAGTAGGTACATTATTACCAGATTAAAACAATAATAAGAAATATTTTCTTTATTTTATTTCAGCTGCACGCTGCGCGACGTCCGATTTTCGAGACATAACATTTAGTGGCGTAACTAAACGTCGCGGTTTGTGTCGGTACCAGGGCGAGGAAATATAAATAATTTAATCTCTCAAATATTTTCCATATTCAAATCTGCAACCGTCGCGTTCACAATAATGAATATGCTATAAATAAAAATGCAGTATGATTTATTAAAACAGTTTATTTAAAATATATAAATAACCATGTATATAATGTAAGTTAAGCCATTTAAGCTTTGCTAAGCTTGTAAATTTACTCAGGGCATTAATTAAAATTGGTTTTATAGCATTTTTTTTAATTACCTTTATCGTTTTATACATTTTCATAATTATTATTACTATAATAATTTTAACATAACAATATTTGAACTCACACTTTTACGACAATTCTTTTTCTTAAAATCGATTCTATTTACTGACTTTTAATCTTGTAATAAAAACTCGTTAAAAATATTAATATTTCAAGAGTTAATATATTCTACTAAATTTATTAACTTTTACTATTTTAAACTAGTGTAAATTTATTATATAAAACATTATTATGAAATCATCAATGACTTGAAATTTAACTATTACTCGACTCCATAATGCGTGAAAAACAAAATAAAAATATAATTGAAACAAAATAATTTAATTATGTCATTAATCTTCTTTGCTTTCTCCAGGGGAACCAACAAGAAACCACCGCGTCCTAGCTTTGACCGCCGTATTTCTAACTAATCTCTTCTTGTCGTCGAGAGATGGCGCTAGATCTATTAAAATATCCTGCTTATATGGAATTAGGAGCATTGTTGAATAGGAGTTTGCTATTTCGTAGAGACATTGCAAACTTTTTATTCGGACGTCCTGAAAAAAAAAATTGTTTTATATATTTGTTACAAGAAATATATTTAAATAACTTGTGACATTATAATTCGTTATCTTGGCCCTAAAAGTCATATAAAATATTGTTTTTTCTTTTGCTCCACGCTGTTTCCCACTTTATAGCCGAGTAGGCAGATGGAATTGAGAAGCCAACATGCAATCGTCGCCTCAACCGTCGCACACTCATACCCCTGCACCATGACGACCTCAACTATGCGATAATGATTTACAAATATTAGTACTTACCATAGAATTAACATAAG
Source organism: Heliconius melpomene rosina (assembly GCF_056956725.1). Lineage (NCBI taxonomy): Eukaryota > Metazoa > Arthropoda > Insecta > Lepidoptera > Nymphalidae > Heliconius > Heliconius melpomene. The sequence continues at coordinate 8,535,114 of NC_140406.1, read as the reverse complement.
TTGTCAAATTAATGAGCCGCGGCAAAATAGACTGTAAGCTCTGTGCAATAGTCACATTTTTAGCTTGTACAAAGTGTATAAGGACTTCTAACATTACTAATAACAGATCTTTATTGTCATATTCTAAGGCATCTACTACTAGAGGTGCGATCTGAAAGAGAAAGAAAATGTATCTTTTTATTAAGATAATATACAGACAGGGAATATCTAGTGTGAAGACACTCCTTTCTCCACTTTTTGCCAGAATTCAAGACACTACATGTTTAGGAACTTCTCCGCCGCTCTTTGGCGAAATGTAAACAAATTATATTCTTACGAGTGGAAATCGAACCCACAACTTTCGCGTTTACAATCGTGCGTACCTCTCCACAACAATATCCTAGTGCCTCAAACAAATACTCGTAATTGTATTAAAATGTCAATTTAGTTCAGCGACTTGCGCCTCTTAAACGATCTAAATACGAAAAAAAATGCGTAATTTAACATACCTTATTAACCTCACTATTAAGCACAGTTTTAGGTGTTTTCTCCAAAACGTACGCCCAACTTAGACAATATGCTTCTTTCGTACCACTCTGTGAAATATTTAACTTTTCCGATAATTTAGTAAATGTATGAAACATTCTCTGTTTATAAAGGAGGCTTGCACGACAATTATTTCTTATGCTTAGGTAATCTGGAGATTCCGTCATGATTGTGCATACTGCTTCAGAGCCTAGTGTACTTGATTCAGGGTTAGATATGGATAATATAATCTGTAAGTTACAATAATATTATTACAATGGTACTTGCTTATAAAACGTGCAAAAAAAATAATATAACGATTTGAACCTGCGCCTCTTGGCAGCCGTCCAAGCGCTGTGTCATAACGCTAAGCCAACACAACGTTATAATTTATTTATCATATAAGCATTTTGGCGCGTAAGTTTCGGTCAAAACTGTCCGAAATCAAGACCTATATAGGCTATAAAATTATGAACGAGACAATGTCAAATTTTGTCAACCCCCCAAACTCCCCTAACGTAACTACATTAATAAATAGCCCTTTAGTCCACGATTAACAATGATAACATGAATTACAATTTCCCTGGGATTTCATCATCAGAACTTGACTTGGTAGCAATGAGGAGATTCTCCTCCTTTTTGAAATCAGTTAAAAAGTGAAAATAGTCGTAACTTACTTTATTTAGCCAAAATTGAAATAAATCACTGCCTCTCAAAAGAAGTCCTTTAGCAATCCATCCATACAAATTCAATAATCTTGGGCATAAATTCTCTTCACTTTGACTAATAGATGATAAATAATTTTTTAAAATTTCATACAAGACTTCGAATTTCTGGCCATTTTCAGCTTTATTCAGAAAGTGTGCAATTAAGCAACAAGCTTTTAATCTTACGATCTCTTTATCACTGTTCAATGAAAGTTTTAATGCTAATGACAAAATTTCTTCAAAATGCATATTATAAACACTTTGGTGTATCGAACGATATAGACTTTCTATGACTTGAAAGTATAACTCATTTTGCGTACATTTTACTAAAATGTCTTTAGTTTTATTATTTAATATATTTTGCTGTGCGTTAATATTTAAACTACATATTGTATTCGAAATTAACGTAAAACCATGATCTAAAGAATCATGTGATGCTTCAATTTCTTTGTAAAGCCAAATTAATATTGATTCTATTAAGCCATGATCAGTCTCGATTTGGGCTATTTTATCGTTAGAATATAAACTCGAGTTGGAAATCGAATTATTAAGAGCTGAAACAATTTTTACACCATCTTCATCTGTTTGAATGAATTTCAACATCTCTTCCACAATAATTTTAGTAAAATCATCGATGCTCGCCAAACTCGATAGTAAATTTAATCGTTTTTGAAATGCAGTTTTGTCTTGAGACAAGTTGTTTATGTCGCATTTGCCTTTTACAACTAAACTCATTATAAGTTCCGGATGTTTTCTAGCGATGGCGTGAACACATTGAATTGATATTATCAATAATTCATCGTCTTGCGAATTTTGTATATTATATATCAAAATTTCAACAAAAGGCACTACTAAGTCGATTTTTAATGCATCGATTACTCGAATTAACGTTTTGAAACCGCCAATTTGATGTTCTTTTGACCTTTCACTGACAGCTGTCAAACACAGCTGAGGTATTTCGCAAACTTGTTGTTCTATTTCATTAATAACCGCCCAATGTTTGGCCATTTCGTATAAATCCGCTAAAAAATCCAAACTAGCAATTTGAAGTTTAGGTGATGTTTTAAATTCATAATACGCTAGAACTGCCGGTATCATAGATTTCGTTATAATTTCACACGATTCTTTCGAAGAATTAGCTACCGTTAGCAAAATTTTTGCCGTTTGAACAAATTGTATGACTGTTGTCGATTCAGCGATGGCTGTCTGCAGAGAAATTAAAATGCCTTTTATAAAATTTTCGAATGTTTGGTCTGTATTTGCAATTGTGGCTAATTTAGATGTTAAGGCCGATAAAGCCTCGTGAGCTGCCAATTTTAATTCTTCATCACTTTTATGTGTTATGTCCCTATGTATAGATGACCATAAAGCTTTTATAAAAGGTCCATAGCTCTCTGCTTTAAATATCTTGCAACTGGTAGCCTGTAAATATATAAGTAAAAATAAAGTAATATGTACAATTTTTTTCCTTTCCATTATCAGTCACTTTTATTAGCAAGTATAAACATGCTGTTATAAATAACAATATCTAATCTTTAACTGACAAACCTAATGTAATGTAAACATAAAACATTCTTATAATAACATGTTATATAAGCTCTATCAAATCATAGTATTTTTTTCTTTGCATTAGCTGTATCCCACAATTACCAAAATATGCAGAATAGAGAGAGGGAACCTAATTTTAAGAAACCCAATTTTCTTTTATTGACTGGCATGCCTGAGTTAAGCTGGGGTTTATCTTGTTACAAGAGTGAAATATTTTAATTGAATCCATAACTGTTGTGTGGTAAATTTTTGCTTTAAATTTTTATTTAGGAAAGCAAATTTTTTAGCAAAAACTTTTTGAACCCACCCACTTCTTGGATACCTTACAAGCAAATGTTCCCAATTAAACCATACATTCTTATAAGGCTACATCAAAATTCTTATCTGCTAGTGAAAACTTATTTTTGTTGTATGCATCTATTAATTATGTGAATGTATATGTGTATTATAATAATTTGTACAATTTTAATAATTAGCCAACTTACCAATAATACTAAAGAATCAAGCTTAGCGACATGCAAGCTTGAATCCAGTTTTTCTATTAACAGAACCAAACAATGCTCTGCAAACTCCGGTATTGCACATAAACACGGACACAGTGCATTTGCTAAATCATCCCTGCTGACTGCTGCAGGATCATTGGGTGAAGGGTGAAAATCAATTGGATAATAACAAGATATTACTTCAAACATTTCCTCAATCAAATGTCCGAGAGATATATGTGATAAGAATTTAGGTAGGAAATTGAATAGGAATAATAAATTTCGAGGATCTCTCTCACCATCCATTGATGATATAACTCCATATAAAAAATCTGGACCAAGTGTTTTCATATCTGGAAATAATAAAAAAAACGTTTCAGAATTATTCATATAATTTTTTCTTTATACAATATATTTTTTTTTTTATTGTATTTTTGTTCAACTTCACTCAGTATGCCACATATAATGGGGTATTTTACTCTCTGTCCAAATTTGTGATGCATGTTGACCGATAGGACTTAATATGGTTTGTCTTATCAAATTAGAAGAAAATGAAAATAATTTATTCACTAATTGAATCTCAAAACTCAGGTTTACAATTAGAGATACATACCTCCTGTAATTAGAATATGTCATGTGTCATACACAACTCACAGTTGATTCTTACATTTTATTGTGAGTGCAGTCACAATTAAAAGTTAGTATTATATATACTTACAATTAACATCCTTTTCTAATAACTTTTGTAGTGTCAAGTAAATATTATATCTATCATGTCTTACTTGTGACTGACAAGCAACTTCTCTGAATAAAACTGTGAAATATTCACCACTATTTTGTACAGTATAATTATCCATATCTACAATATAGAGATATCCTTCTAAAACAGCTGGAATGACTCTGTGGTTATCTTTTAAGCGGTCTATATAAAATTTTGATATAAATTTAATTTGTTTTTCACTTAAGTAATCATTAGGAATTTCTTTCAAAATTTTTGTAAAGAATTTCATTCCTTGCTCTCTGTTATGTGCTTCTTTATTGGTAAGAGCTGCTCCCATATTTTCAACTAAACAAGTTATTTCCAGTTTACCTGTTACTATATCTGCAAATAAGAAAAAAATTAATTAATTAAGATAAATTTTCTTTCGCTCGATTATAAATTTAAAAGTAATAAGCGATTATTTTTCATCTTACCTGCTACAATATTATGTGTTTGATCAAATAAGTCATTATTTTTCATTATTTCTTCAGCTAAATCAGATTTAAACCATACAGCCTCCATTATTAGATTTTAATTATTAAAATATTTGTATTATATTTTATATTATGCCTTTATATTTAGTTATTAATTTCTCAAAATAATTCCATAAGAGTAAGTACTAAGTTTCAATATGTCACATAAATAAGATATAAATTATAGGCCGTATGTGCAATCTCTAATACTTAATATTAAACTGTTGCTATCACATGACAGAAAATGATTTAGTTATTTATTATTGCAAGTGAAATTATATTGAATGGAAAACTGATATTAGCATATTACACTTGAATTTGAATTATAGGTTAGATTACATTTACAATACTTTTTTTTTAATATTGTAAACAGTTAAACACTTGTGACCTGACACCATCATATACAGATCATACATTTATCAGCTTTATCACTATATTTTTTTGCAAAATTATTTCAAGATTAATATGCATTTTATTATGGTATATTCAATTATGTACATAATAAAGAGCGTTAAAATACAATATTAAAAATATTTTTCAAAAATTGATAAAGCAATGCGATGGACTCTAAAAATTAAATGTAATTGACATTTGACAGTTTTTATCACGCCGTCGTTGACATTTAGTATAGCTGTTTAACGCACATCTCTTCGTCTTAGTCTTCATCACAAACAATCACAAATTCGTAACTTACGTTGAAGTGAGTGATGCAATATTTGAAATTTAAAAAATACCAAATTCTTAATTGATTTTAACACAACAGAAAATGTCGCGCAAGACCTTAATTGATTTTGTGATAAAATATCATAAACCAAGACTGGTAAATAATATGGTATGTTTTCCTAGCAATGGGAATTCATTTTTCGGTCGCCGTTTTATAATTCCACCAACTCCAGCCTCAAATTCAACTAAAAAAATTCAATCCCCAAGACATTTCAGTACAAATGTAACAAATTTTAATGAAATTCAACTTACAAGCAAGCCAGAGAAAACAGAAGGCAAATTTCAACTAATGTTTACTTGCAAGAAATGCAATACACGTAATTCAAAATTCATTACAAAACTAGCATATTATAAAGGGGTCGTCATAGTAATATGTGATGGCTGCGATAACAAACATTTAATTGCAGATAACCTCAACTGGTTTTCAGATATGAATGGCAAGAAAAATATTGAAGATATAATGGCTGAAAAGGGAGAAACAGTCCAAAAAATTATGTCTAGTGATTTAGAATTTATTGCACAAGAAATAGTTGGTGATGCTGAGACTAAATCATTAGATAGTTAATAAATATGTGTACATAAAAAATGCTGTAAATATATATACTTATACTGAATCTAGCTAATATTTTTTATTAGGCTGGTTGTTTAGCCAGGCATCTTGCCAAATATTTGGTCTGGTAGCTCACTATACATTTGCCTATTTGGTGAGGTAGCTCATGGAATAATTTGCTATTTAACCAAGTTTTACCTATTTTCCCAAGTAGCATGTCAAATATATTATTTACAAGCCTATAATATTTAAGCATTCAATTAAATTATATGTGATTTAATGTATATATTAAATATTAGTATTATAAGGGAGGTATTAAAACAATTGCAACAGATTACATGACTTATTTATTTCATTGTATGGCCGAGCTAGTAAAAAATATAGCTTATAAAATATTTGAGTAAGTAACATAGCAAAATTAAATTGATTAAATATATGAAATATTCACTATTCATAATGTAGCACCATAGTGCTTTATAATTATTGTACTTAATTGGCACCAGATGGTAAAAGTTTACATAAATCTAGAGTTACATCAGCCTATATGAGAATTGAATTTTTTTAGCCACATTTATTTCTGCATATAGCAGGGTAGGCAGAAGGGACCAAGTGTTAAGAGACTCCATTCACTGATCAATTTTTGAAATATTTTGTAGAGTGGCTTTACTCAATACCACTGTCTACTATTAAATATAATCATTTCTCTGAATTGATCGGATTGAAACCACAAAATTTGTTTTTTTTATGAATGTGACAATTTTAAGTAATAAAATTGTCACATTCCTAAAAAAAACCTATTTCAGATGATTTCATTTAAAAATTGGATATTGATTTATTTGAGCACTATTTAGTTCTTATAAGATTTTTTCTTAATGGAGTTTTTTATATAATAAAATATTAAATATAATTTTGTAGACTACATGTAAGCTGATGATAGTAAATATAAGGCACAGTAAATCACATGGGTAATAACAATATAATCTCTAAAGAAATTGCGCATAAAATATACATTAACTATCCTAATTCTAATTATAAAGATCTTTTCATTTATTTTTAATATGGAATGGTAATTTGAAGACAGTCAAAAAATATACAATACATAATTTTGTAAAATACTTAAGAAATTAATTTATACTAAAGACATTAGGTACAAGTGGATATTCATAGTCACTAGTCAGATATGGGGCCATCCACAAATTACATCCAGAGTTACGCAAATTTTAATTGAAATTAACAATTATATTAATAGTAAATTAATTTGGTAATGTGATTACATCACACAAATTTCATAATTCCCTCAGTAATGACATAAACCATAAATGCACTGGTCAAATTTGAGAAGCTATCCTTATCTACTGTGAATTCACACCTAGAAGTTCTTAAATTAATATAGCAATTCAGATATCGTTTGTACTTATATGTATTTAGGATAATTCGACTTAACATTGTATCCCATATTTAGCAGGATAGGATAAAATCTAGTGTAAGGACACTCCATTCCCCATTTTTGGTACAAATTTTAAAAATTATGCTGTCACAAAATCTAGGACACACCAACTTTTTGTCACACTCTGTCGATCCTCTCAATTTGACATATTGAGTGACGTAATTTATAGATCGCCCCTGAATTAGAATATAGTAATATAATAATACTTCAATTATTAAACGAATAATTTGCTTAAGCTTTGTAGCTGCATTTTTTCAGTTAAATTATATTTTTTTTATAAGTCATACTAAATAAGGGTTTAACTAAATTTAATAATAGGGTAGGGTAACAAGATGTAATTATTGCAAATTTAAATCACTGCAGAGAGCAAGTTAATTCTAGTAAATAAAAAAATACTCATAATACAAAATGCAAAAGAATAACAACAGATCAACAATAAGATGAATAATCCTAAAACCATGCTAGATTTTTATAATCTGTAATACTTAAAGCATATACTTTTTTTATAATATATGGTAAGAGATCAGTAGCTTTACATTTTTAGGCTGAAGGACTCTAGTGTTAAGACATTGTTTCTTAATTTCGAGATATTGCGCAACTTAACATCGTGTATGGCCAGAGCTGGGCAATGAAAATACAATCATTCCTCCTGAACCCATAAACATCGCGTTTACATTCAGATTGTATCTGCACTACAATGGCCTTGTATAGAGCTATATATCTTGTCGATAAACAATAATTGATCTACTTATTCTTTCACATTCAAATAGTAAAATGGAATATGTATTGGGAATGCATAATAATTTCACAGTTTTAGTTGCACTTACTTATTGCTACTCAAATTTCAGTCTTTAAATCCAATCTATACTCGTTTTGGACGGCTTACAATTGCATAATCTGTACCATTACAAGTATTATGGGTTATATCTTCTAATCCAATTTGATTTTGCAGAGCTTGAGCTTGGGCAGCCGTTGGAACCTGGGGTCCCGGTGTGTTAGGTTTCCTTATCATGCCATATCCTAAATGAGAATCGTCAGCCAATCGTGCTGTTTGCATAACATTTTCCACCTCATCATAGTCATTCCATGTATCTTTTTTTGTATCATTTAGAGCTAATGTTGTAGGCCTTGCTTCAATCTTTCTATATGGCGAAGATTTATTCAGTTTGCTAGACGAACCAAAATATTGTAGCCTGTCATAATTTTCCTCCTCAGGGTCAACAATGGGACTTGGTAATAGGATGATTCTAGAAGATTCTGGGCCCGATGTATTCAAATTATCCTGAGATCGTGATATAAATTTCATAGAATTTGGATTGTCTGCTAAATTGGGAGTGAATTCTGTATGATTGGGTGCGTCAATGCCAAATGTTTTCCAGGCCTCACTTCTAACTTCAACCTTATCGTATGGCACTGATGGGGGACTATGTTCCCTTTTAATTTGATCTATAGGTTCATAGTTATCTAGTTTTTTATAGCGACCAAAATCAATGCTCTCATCTGTAGAGCTCAAATCTTTACTTATTTTGTGTAGATTTATTATTTTTCGAGGTGGCTTTTGCGGTTTAGGCTTTAATGCAGGCTTAGGCATAAGTAATGGAATTGTATCTCTTTCTGTACTAGTAGTCTGATGACTGGATATTGAAGTTGTTTTGAAAGAGAGTGAGCTTAAATTCAAATCATCAGGTTTAGTTGCCACTAAAGGACTTCTAGATCCTGGGAAAAGATTAGCAATAGGCTGTATATTAAAGTCACTGTGTTCAGGACTGTTAAGATTATCATTGCCAATCATTTGTTTCATTGTCTTCATTTTAAGAGACAAACACTTAAATATTTCAGATTGGTTTGGATGCTCTAAGTGGAAAATACCTTCACCAGTATCACATTTTCTGCCTGCTTCAAATGTAAATTTACCCTGTCTGTAACCGTACCGTCTTATATATCTATATGGCCAAGTCGCGTACAATTTATTATCATTTACATCTCTTAACTCAATGGCTGTAACTGTTAATAGAAGGAGATATCTAATTGGTTCAAATCCACATCTGGTAGAGGCTTCTGATGAACACATTTTGACTGAAAATACTCCTTCTCCAGAAGAACAATAAAGATCATTATCTTCATCACAAGATATGGGACTGGAGTCTCGCCCTTTAAAAGCAACTGATTGTAGAGCAGTAACCCATTCCAGTGTTTCTTGTTCTGTTTGTGCACTGATTTGTTGAGTATGTGACTTAGTCAATATAGTAATAGTATTGGGACTAGAATGTGTAATTTTTATGCAATTTTCAAGAGTAATTACTTTTGGAATAGCACCAGATGGTACATCGTCTTTGTTGTCATATATTTCGAGTCTCTCTATTCCTTGTATACTTGCATTGAATAGTATACAATATTTTTGTTGCCAATTTTTCTGAAAAAAAAAGTATACTTCTTAATACTTAATAATAACAAAGCTTAATGCACTTTGTAGCCAATATTGATTGGCTGCACTGATTGAATAAATATTAGGATTTTATTTGTATAATTTACGATCGGAATAATAACGAGGAGCATTTGCATTTAATATTGTAATTAATAATTGCAATGAAATTGTCAAAGGAAATACAAACAAGTAAATTTCCGCTTTTTATTTATATAAATCACCAGAATTATTAAACGCTGTAAAGTAATTCTACATGTACACATACATCAACCCCTGACTCATTAGAAAGCATATTGTCATAACTGTATCATGCCGCGTGTAAATTTCTTTTAAAGATAATACTTAAATTACTTTATATTTTTTAACATTTAAAATGATTAGTACGTTATAAGCAATGGTACCTTCTTCGGAAATTTACTGAACATATTTCCTCCCGCTGGTGGAAATAACAAACAACCAAATTTTATTTCATCGTCGGGCTCCATTGTAACAAAATGTTGTGAGGAAACTATTAAGAAAACACAGTTACGACGATCATATCACTCCAAATCATTTAATAAATATCAAATAAAGTGAATGGAATACTTTTACACTTTTAATTATTCACGCGGAAGAAAAATATTTTTAAATGCTCTGAAGTGCAATGCAAAATGCAACAATAAGTGACAGCACTGACAGATAGTAAATTTGCTGTACAGCATATACTTTTATTAAATTAGCGAATTATTTTTACATTTTTAAATATAAATTATTATAAAAAAAAAAAAAAAAAAAGATACATTTAAAAATATAAAAAAAAAAAAAAACCACTCTTCCGAGGGCGGGACAAGGGTCCAAGCCATCGGTGGCTAGGGCTCCAGAGAGAGGAACCTCCGCACAATACGTGCCGTCTCAAGTAATACTGCCTTCTGTATCCGGTTCTTGATCCAACAGCTAAGCGATAGCCTCTTAAGGTGTTGGTCGAGGCTTTTCGCTATTAAACCGTTAACTGAAACCACTATCGGCACAATGATAGTCGCATTGACATCCCACATGGCGGTAATCTCATGAGCTAGGTCCAAATATTTAGATTGTTTTTCTTTTTCGGCCTTCACGAGATTTTCATCATGTGGGATAGTAACGTCAACAATCACTGCGCGGCGCGCCACTCGGTCTACTAGTACTATATCAGGTCTATTGGCAACAATATACCTGTCAGTAATAATAGACCGATCCCAGTAGAGCAAAGCACAGCTATTTTCAAGAACTGACATGGGATTGTACCTGTAGTAAGGCACCTCCAATTCTACAAGGCCATATTGAAGAGCAAGTTGCTGGTGTATTATCTTGGCTACTTGATTGTGTCTATGCAAATACTCACCATTAGCAAGATGAGAACAACCAGAGACAATATGTCTGAGGGACTCCCCAGGTCGATGACACGCCCGGCAGATGTCGATAGTGCCATCTTTCATAATATGTCTCTGGTAGTTCCGTGTCTTGATAACTTCGTCCATAATTGCACAGACAAAACCTTCAGTTTCTCCGAAAAGATCCCCGAACTGTAACCAAGATAATGATGAAACAGTATCCACGTCCTGGCCCACTAGGGCTCTATGGAATCTACCATGCAGCTCCTTGCTCTTCCATACAGCCATGCGATCAGAAGTAGTAAGGACTACAGGCCGACGCCAGTTCTCTTTGCCCAAGGAAAGAGGAGTAAGGCCTTTGTCAACTGTTACCACATCCTTGTGCATATCCACGTCAATCTTGAGAAAATATTCTCTAAGACTGCATACCTCGTGGTTATGGAGGTTCTTGACATTCAAAAAGCCACGACCTCCACACTTACGCGGGATATACAGTCTCATTACAGACGAACGCGGATGGTGCATTCGGTATGTCGTCAACAATTTACGTATTTGGCGATCTACGGAGTCTAACTCAGTCTGCGTCCATCTTACAATGCCAAAAGTATAGGCTAAAAGCGGCATAACCCAACCGTTGAAAGCACGCACCTTGTTGCCACCAGATAAAAGGCTGCCAAGCACTTTTTTCAGGCGACTAAAGAAACGCTCCTTCACCAATTGCTTTATGCTCCGCTCATCAATACCCAATGCTTCAGACATTCCAAGATATTTATAAGTCTCACCTTCACCAAGAGTTCTGAAGGAAACAGAATCTGAAATGCAAATATTATCAGATCTTATCACACTCCCCCGCACTACATGCATGCTAGCACATTTATCGACGCCAAATTCCATTCTTATATCACTACTAAAAGTTTGAGTTACCTTTAGTAGCCGCATAAGATCAGAACGTTTTGACGCAAATAATTTCAGATCATCCATGTACAGCAAGTGAGATATGACCTTACCCCCCCGGCGAAGACGAAAGCCTAAACCTGAATCCTCTAACATAGTGCTAAGAGGATTCAGAGCTAGGCAAAACCATAAAGGACTCAGACTGTCACCCTGAAATATACCCCTCTTTATCCTTATCGGTTCAGACGTTGCAGGAATATCACACTCCCCTAGATGACGAAGGACAGTGACCCATTGTCCCATACAAGCCTCCAAAAATGATCTCAAAGTCATATCAATCTTATATAACTCCAAGACCTTCAAGAGCCAAGTATGTGGCACTGAATCATATGCCTTCTTATAGTCTATCCAAGCAGTAGTGAGATTTTTCCTGTTCCGTCTTACCTGTTGGCTTATAGTTGTGTCAATGAGAAGAAGTTCCTTTGTACCACGGCCACCAGCCTTACATCCATTCTGAGTCGGTGCCAAAATTTTGTTACGAACAATATGTCCTGTGATTTTTTTATTCAGAATAGATGTAAGGAGCTTATAGATCGTAGGTAAGCATGTTATTGGGCGATAGTTTTTAGGCTCCGTGGTACATCCGGATTTGTATGACAGGAATGTTACACCTGTTGTCAAAAATGTTGGTAACGTACCAGAATCAAGGGCCTCCTGGAATTGTGTTGCGAAAACGGAATGTGAACTGCGAAACCACTTCAGCCAGAAATTATGCAACCCATCTAGCCCGGGACATTTCCAATTACTAGCATAACGAATAGCACACCACACGTCAATTTCGCTTATTTTTATTGATCTCATTGGTATAATATTTTCGCAATTTTTCGCAATATCACAAAACCATTCACCCTCAGTGTGTTCAACAGGAGCCGACCATATACTACGCCAAAAACCAGCACTAGCATCTGGATTCGGGATCTCGCAATTAACCACACTATCCCCAGAACGTTCCCATTTCCTGTATACACTCCGTTGGTTCTTTTGAAAGGCACTATTCTGATTGTATCGATCCCATCGTTCTCTATATCTTCTAATGCGTTTTGCCAATGCATAGAGTTTCTGTTTCAGAAAGTCAATACGGTTTGTGACGTTAGCCATATACTCACTGGGCTTTAAATTTGTTCCAGCAAATGCTTCCGCCACAAACCGCATGACCCTCGGTCGACGATTACCCGACTTGAAACTTATTAGCTTACCAATGAGGATTCTAGTCAGATTTATACGCTTTTCAGTGTCGTACTGCCATGCCGGCACCGTATGCTTTGACGCCTTAGTACCTCCTTTATTTGGGAACTGTACACCAGCAACACGACATACAGCTACAGCACCACAATACAACAATGAATGCGTATCAGTAAGATCGTTACAGTTGTTAAAATGACTTGGCAAATGTTGATCTAGAATCCTCACTAGTGCTATGTTACGTCTATGCATAGGCAAACGAGGTAATTTTGGTCTGAGATTTACCGGAATGGAACCATATTCCAAAATAGCATCTTTCAAGCTTCTCCTCAATCGCTCATCATCCTCAATCACTCACAGACAACTCAATATTACCTTGCGACTCAATGTTGGCGTGCTGGAACTGTGACCGGATGTCGCAACTCTTGTTGTTGGTAGTATTGACCTGCTGAAAGCTCAAGCGTAGCCTTTCCAGTACGGATTCATCCAGCAGATGACGTCGCTGAATGATCCGCACCCTGTCCGACAGTCGCTGTGCAGTAACGGTCGCTGTTGGTTCAAGCTCCTGAAACATAGACAGTAACCTTGAACGATACGCAGTGAGGTTAGTTCCCCCCTCTGTTGCCCTATAGTACGCACGCATGACACTCTCATTCAGTTGTTGAGACCATCTCATGCGAGGCACTTTACCACCGGTAGCGGGAGCCTTGTTGAGCATCCTCGACACTCCTGGCTCCAAACCCTCCGATGGCGGGATGTCGGCGCGCCGGCGTGGTCTTAAAGCCGGCCCTTCCGACTCTGACATTCCTCCCTCCGAACCCGCAGTCGAAGCCGCAGTGCGATAGTCGTCTTCTGATGACGGCGGTTGCGGATTCGAAGGGTAACATCTCCGCCCATGGTGTTGGGAGTGCACTTGTCCTCCTGGCATATCCGTCACTACTTTTTACTCTTGTGCCATCTTTTACCAATATTTGTTTTAATTCTAGTAATCCAGATCATATTTTTGTATCCCATTTGCTTATGGTTTTGTACTTTTCCTAAATTATTTATTAATTTATATCAACAGTAAAAATTTTTCCTGACATGTTTGTTTGACGGTTGCTAGGGTTTTTTTTTTATGAAAGATGGCACTATCGACATCTGCCGGGCGTGTCATCGACCTGGGGAGTCCCTCAGACATATTGTCTCTGGTTGTTCTCATCTTGCTAATGGCGAGTATTTGCATAGACACAATCAAGTAGCCAAGATAATACACCAGCAACTTGCTCTTCAATATGGCCTTGTAGAATTGGAGGTGCCTTACTACAGGTACAATCCCATGTCTGTTCTTGAAAATAGCTGTGCTTTGCTCTACTGGGATCGGTCTATTATTACTGACAGGTATATTGTTGCCAATAGACCTGATATAGTACTAGTAGACCGAGCGGCGCGCCGCGCAGTGATTGTTGACGTTACTATCCCACATGATGAAAATCTCGTGAAGGCCGAAAAAGAAAAACAATCTAAATATTTGGACCTAGCCCATGAGATTACCGCCATGTGGGATGTCAATGCGACTATCATTGTGCCGATAGTGGTTTCGGTTAACGGTTTAATAGCGAAAAGCCTCGACCAACACCTTAAGAGACTATCGCTTAGCTGTTGGATCAAGAACCGGATACAGAAGGCAGTAATACTTGAGACGGCACGTATTGTGCGGAGGTTCCTCTCTCTTGTTGTATATTGTTATTACTCATAGTATATAGTTGTATCCCATAGTATATTATTAAAGAGTAGGTGTCATTATTAAATAATACAAAAAGAATGATATTTGTAAATAAAAGCATTGTGTCTAATGACTATGATATTTATTAACAAAGATCTTTTGTACAGTGCGATATTAAATGTTGTTATCTGTATTAAATGTACTGTCAAAACGGAATAACCTGTGTGTCAAAATAAACCGGACTTGAAAAGCTGAAAATCCAAATCTTGTTTTGATTTGAAACTTTCGATAGTATTTATTTTATTAATAATAAAATATATATTTAAAATAATAATTACACTATAGAGATTTTGACTGTAAACATGTCAAATAACGTAAACCCCTTAGCAGGAACAGCTCACTTACTGGATGAACTAGATAGTATGTTAATTTTTCACTAAAGCTATTGATATTTTATTTTATAATCTATTTTATTAATTATTGTTTTATAAAGAAAAACTTATGGTGTTGCTGCGTGACGGAAGAACATTAATTGGCTATTTACGTTGCGTGGACCAATTTGCTAACTTAGTCTTACACAAAACCATTGAAAGAATCCATGTAGGTCGAGAATATGGTGACATACCAAGAGGAATTTTTATAGTAAGAGGTGAAAACGTGGTTTTATTAGGTGAAATCGTAAGTAAATTATATTTACTCTTAAATTCATACAGTCATTTTCATTTGCTTAATAATAATTTTATTGATACTTCATTGTAACATATTATTTTTAATTATAAACTTTACTAATAATACTTACAGGATAAGGACAAAGAAGACAATCTTCCACTGACAGAAGTATCGGTTGATGATATACTTGATGCTCAAAGAAGAGAACAAGACTCTAAAACAGAACAACAAAAACTTCTTTCTAAAGCACTCAAAGAAAGGGGACTTAATTTATTAGCAGACCTGGGTCATGATGATATGTTTTAAATCTTGTTAATTTTAATTATTTTATCATTAAACCTATTATTAGTAAATTTTTAAATATAATAGTTTATTTATTTTTTTATTTCACTATAATATACAGGTATATATCTGATTATGTTTTATGTATTTAAACCTTGTGAATTGAACATATGAATTTATCTTTACTTTTATTTCTGTATATTTTTATAGAATGGTTTTGAGAAAATAAAAATATAAAAAGTATGGTATATGGTTGTGGTGCAGTGAGATAGCGTCTACTGCTAAATGTGATGGTTCAGTTTAATTATTTAAAATATTTTCTTTTGTGAATGAAGGTGTATGTGAAATAAAGTATCTACATAACTTTTGCTCTTCTGCATACCTTGCTATGTAGGAAAATTCTTTTTATTGATTTAAGTAGATGTATGGCCATGAAGTGGAATAAAAAATGCACAAAATGATGAGAAATGCACGGTAAAAAATTATTAAGTAGGTAGCAAGACGTACGTTTGTATAATATAACGTGATAAAATTATACAGAATTAAAAATTAATGTACTAACTTTTAATGTATTTTGTTATAAATAAATAAATAAAAAAAAAGAAGATAATCGTGTACGGTATTCTTTACATATACCGTATACGAATACCGTTTATTTCGATTTCAAATATTAATTAATATTATGAACAAATATTAATTAATATTTGAAATTGAAATAAAACATATAATTGAATAAATTATTTTATTCAATTTCTGAACGAAATCAGTTTGACCGTTGTGTCTTATGACAATTGACGTATCGTTTGAAAACAATACCGCAAGTAAAAAACGGATTACGGGTTATCCTAATTTTATTATTACAATTAAGTATTATAATTTATATACTACATATAAATGAATATATTAAATTACAGAAATAAGAATATTTTTTAAATAATGGAAACGGTCATAATAAATAGTTTGTAAAACCCGTAGGCACGTTGTGTGTAACTTTGAAAATATTTCCCGAAATGTGTTCATCTAATCCAAATATTATAGAGAGGCTTAGAAATGAGAATTTGGAACAGTTTTTTATTTTAGTGCGTATGCATTTATCTTTTGTTGTTGATATAAACACAGACGAGTGAGTATTAACTGTTTATATTTAATTCAACTTAATTTACTTGAGGATTATGATATTTCTTTTAATTATTCTAGTGTCGATTGTTCGACGGATAAACCAAAGCAATTTAGGTGGAATTTTCCTAAGAAAACGAAAAATGCCAGTTCAAGTTCTAGTCAAAATACTATTACCAACACAAAGAAAATTGAAGAGACAAACTCGATTACCGCAGATGGAATACGTAAACTATATGAATTAATAGAATTCCTATCGAAGCCCGATAGTAAATATTTGAACATTTCTATATTTATTTTAATAACTTTTTTCTAATATTCCATTGCTTTGTGTATAATAAAGTGTTATTACCTACCTATCTATAATATTGATAATTTCATATCATTCTTTGTATACAATTTAACAAAAAATATATTTCCTACCACTAGATGTAACACAAGAGGGTATATTTCGCCGTACCGGCTCTCTGAGTAGGCAACAGGAACTCCGACAGTTGCTCCTCAATAGTTCAAGTCTAGGACTTGATGAAGGAAAGTTCTCAGTTCATGATTGTGCTTCTGTTTTGAAGGGATTCTTGGCTGAACTACCTCAACCATTGTTAATGGATCAGTATTATCAGACTTATTGTACTTTAGCAGGTTAGTAAATTTAGAATTTGTGTAGCTTTATACTTTATTTCCTTAATGTAGCAGAGTAGGCAGAGAAGATGTAGTGTTAATAATCTTGAAAACAACCTGGTTTTGAGAAATGGTGTAGTAAATGATGAAATTTTATGTCAAGCATTGTGTAGCCAGACAGGTGAAATGAAGATTATTAATGCCCGTGAAAATTACTGAATCCACAACCATTGTATCTAAGGTTATATGCTCTACCACTATACCAGAATATCCTCTTAGTATTATATAATAATGTTTAATATAATTAGAATTAGTGTTTATTTGTGGTGCAGTCACACACTTGTGTGACTGTAAGCACAACAGTTATGGGTTTGATTCCCATTCATTGGGAGAATGAAAATAATAAAAAAATATATAATTCATTAAATAAATAATATTTTAATTTGTAAGAAATTAAAATAATATTATATAAATATTATTTAAATTTCTTCCCCTTCGGCTTCACCTAACACACAATGCCTCGAAAATTCAGTCTAAAGCGGGGAACAGAGTGTTTTAATACTAGGTCCCTCTACCTACCCTAAGTGCAGGGTACAGCACAATGCTCAAAAAAAAAGAATATGTTATTATTTATTATTAGCAGTTTCGAAGAGTCTTGCTAGTTTAAAATTTTTTTCTAACTGTTTTTCTATTCTTTTGTGTGTAAATATATTCGAAAAGACTTCAGACTTCATATTTCACATTTCAGCCCAATACCCTCCGAATATAGAATCATCAGAAGTTAAATTGCTAACAGCGTTACAGCTTTTGCTATTACTTCTAACACCATCTCATAGGAATTTTTTAGAAAGATTACTTAGTTTGCTTCTTTTGGTGGCTGATAATGAAGCAAGTAATAGAATGTCACCTGATACTTTAGCCACTATGTTTACACCGCACCTGTTGTGTCCCAGAAAGGTAATATATATTTTTCCTTTTTTTAAAATATTTTCTTTTATGTTTATGTATGTTACATTTGTATTCTGCAAATGGTAGTGTAGGCAGAGGAAACCAAATTAAAAAATTAAGAAATTCTTTTTTATGTTCTGCTTGATTATGAGACATAAGATGTTTACTGGTGGAATATAAAACTGCTCTTTGTGTTGCTACAGTAGGGAAGTAAATATATATTTTTCTAGTGAATTGGGATGAAATCCATCATGTCATTTACAGGCAAACATGGTCACACTGTGCCTCTTTATAGTTAGGTATTCATTAAAAAATATTTTATGAGACACAACAGTTTAAAAGAATGCCTTTTAACGGTGCACATGCACTGTTTAAATAAAAAATAATCATAAATGTGAACCAAACCCACTCCACTCACATATTTTGTCTCACATAGCTATAATAGCCTCTAAAATTGTAACAAGATAAGAATTTCGACATAACTGTGTGAGAACGTATGGCTTAGTTGTCAGAGTGCTTGTTTGAATGGTTTCCAAAAAATACCTCTTCAAATTCTGCTGCATTCAAAATTGTATATGTTTTCTAAAAATGATTTGTCTTACTAAGTGTGGTAGAACACTTTAAAAATTATAGTAATAGCCTATTAAGACATCTAAGAAGAGGAAGCAGATCATTACCAAATTTATGTCCTCACAAAAGCATTGTATAGACCAAACAATCATTTCCTGTTTATTTGGAGCAGAGTTGCAAAATTTTATTTGTCTTTGTTAAAACATGTCTTGTTTTAATATTCCTGTTATACATTATTACTTTCCTGTTATACAGGGTGTCCCAGGAGCCAACGATAAAACGAAACCAGGTGATAGACCAAGTCGTGACAGTTATGAGAAAAATATAAAAAAAAATCTTTGTCATGTATTTTTCATATTATATTGATTTTAAAAAATATCGGAAAAACCGACACCCTGTGATGGTTTTTCAAGTCCCAGGACTACAAATATTACTCTTTCTTCATTTTTTTTTCTGTAATGTAATCATGAGTAATCCTTCCATGAATTACAGTTTAAGATTGAAACATACGTGCATCAGTTTTCAATAAAACGTGGTGTTTTCGCCAAACATTAAATTCAAAATATTTATTACACCCAACTTTAACCGACTATACTATAAAAAAAATGTACTACTCTGTTTTTGCAAGTGACTTTAAAAGTTGGCGCATTTAATCTAGATTCCGAAATGGTACGACACTTGCTGGATTACTTCTTTATTGAAGAGAGAAAAATCGAAATACACGATAATCGGGATGTCGTTCAGCTTTTTGGTATCTTTTCCGATACATTCTAGATTGCAGCATTAGCGTTACATAACCATTCTCCATGAATGAAATGCATATTGGCAATGTGTCAAAGACCGAGTATACGGCCTGCGAGAGCCCGGACTCGAGCACTATCCTTATAATTCCTGGGCCATCCCCTAAAGTTGAAAAAGTTCAGGTACCTTGGATCCGTCATGCACGAGTCTGGAGGCATCGATCACGATCTCCTTGGCCGGATAAGAGTTAGGACGGACGGATCACAGACCACACCAGTGACCTCCCGCCACTTAGCCCAGGCAACGCTTATCCGACTTAGGGGCTGGCCCAGGACTTATAAGGACAGTGCTCGAGTCTGGGTTCTCGCAGGGCTTATATTCGGTCTTTGACACATTGCCAATATGCATTTCATTCATGGAGAATGGTTATGTAACGCAAATGCTGCAGCTAAAATGTATCGGAATAGATACCAAAAAGCTGAACGACATCCCGATTATCGTGTATTTCGATTTTTCTCTCTTCAATAAAGAAGTAATCCAGCAAGTGTCGTACCATTTCGGAATCTAGATTAAATGCGCCAACTTTTAAAGTCACTTGCAAAAACAGAGTAGTACATTTTTTTTATAGTACAGTCGGTTAAAGTTGGGTGTAGTAAATATTTTGAATTTAATGTTTGGCAAAAACACCACATTTTATTGGAAACTAATGCAGGTATGTTTCAATCTTAAACTGTAATTCACAGAAGGGTTACTCATGATTAAATTACAGAAAAAAAAATGAAGAAAGAGTAATATTTGTAGTCTTAGGACTTGAAAAATTATCATAGGGTGTCGGTTTTTCCGATATTTTTTAAAATCAATATAATATGAAAAATACATGACAAAGATTTTTTTTTGTATTTTTCTCATAACTGTTACGACTTGGTCTATCACCTGGTTTCGTTTTATCGTTGACTCCTGGGACACCCTGTATATTGTAAGATAAGATTGTTGTAATTAATAGGTACTTGGTACGTTTACGTTTAACCAATTGATGCCAGTCGTGACGCAAAGGCCCATCGTACGACTGTGAACCCGACAAATTGTGGGTTCGATTCCCACTCGAAAGCGTAACGTGGAATTCCAATGCCTCCAGAATCCGGCAGATAGTGGGGAATGGAAATAAACTTAATTCTAAGTTAGTAAACTTAATTTACTTCCTTCAAGGCGGCCACGACTTGTCGACCGTACTGTGAATTCCGCATATAGCAGGGTAGGCAGAGATAATCTAATCTTAATACACTTCTAGTCAAATTTCAAAGTTTAAAATTTTACCTTTTATAATTGCTCTTTCAGCTATCACCAGAGAACTTTCACGCCGACTCCATAGCGTTATCTCCCCTTATAAGTTTCATGATACGTCAGTCCGCACGTCTGTTCGAATCTCCTGAACAGTTAGAGACAGATGCGACCGCTTATTTTACAAGATTAGAGAAAAGACGTGCAATGTCACCAGATGTCGATTTGGATGAAAGTATTAGCGATAGGTAAGTAAATTAATAAAAAAAATAATTTATAGATTTTTCTATTATATTTTAAAAGTTTTATGTGGTCGATTTTTATATAGGACTTAAGCGCGGCGTTGTCCGCCACTTAACACGTAATGTCTACAGAATTCAGCGGAAAGTGGGAAACGGAATGTCTTAACATTAGGATCCCTCTGCCTACCCTGCTGCGTGTGGGATACAGCGTGAAGCTGATTTATAACATATATTTTCAGAACGGCAGCCAGCACGGTATACACATTCGTAGACCGTCACAGAACTATTGTAGAGAACGCAACTAATCCGACCGACACCGCTCTAGCTAAACTATACGCTCACATACAGGCGTTGCCCGACAGCCAACACAAGAGACGGCTTGTGAAACATTTTAATAGACAAAATGGATATGGTATGTATTGTAAAGCTTAATTTTTTTTCAACTTATTTTATATAATGACTAGTTGTGTGCGGCCACTTTCTGTGCATCGATTTTAAGATGAAATGAAATCATTTTTTTAAAGTTTCCATAGGAATTTTAATATTTTATTTGATAGAGGCCGTCGTGGCACAACGGCATAAGGGTGTGTGTGTGCGTGTGTGTGTATGTGTGCATGCGTGCGTGCGTGCGTACGTGCGTGCGTGTGTGTGTGTGTGACGCGACGGTTGTGGGTTAGATCTCCACTCGAGAAAATATAAATAAACTAGCGACCCTCTTGCTGCTTCGCCCGCTTTAACTACTGGATTATTCATGTAATGTATGTTTGCAAAGCACTTAAGATAATGTGAAAATTAATTAAACCCTAATGCAACCCGCATTTTTGTAGTTTCAATAAGGATTTTCCAATTGTTTTACACAGCAAGGATTTTTTAGTAGGTACCGTAATTTTAAATCTGTGCTACTAATCTTTTCAAGTACTTATTGAAATATATTTAAACTAGCGACCCTCTTGCGGCTTCGCCCGCTTTTACTACTGGATTATTCATATAATGTATGTTTGCAAAGCACTTAAGATAATGTGAAAATTAATTAAACCCTAATGCAACCTGCATTTTCATAGTTTCAATAAGGATTTTCCAATTGTTTTACACAGCAAGGATTTTTTAGTAGGTACCGTAATTTTAAATGTGTGCTACTAATCTTTTCAAGTACTTATTAAAATATATTTAAATTACTATTTTTAGATAGTTAAATGACTATTTTTAAACTTTGTAGTAGGTAGGTTTGTAGTAGGTAGGTAGGTTTTTGTTTATAATTTTTAAGAAATTATAAACAAAAACCTACCTACTAATAACTACTATAAAAAATATGAAACCAAATATATCGCGCTGAAATAATACATTCAACTCCAATTATCCAATACGTGCAAACGCATCTAAATCTTCGTTGCTATAAAGGCAGGTGGGTTTTTTTTCGAGCTTTTGGTTAATGCTGAAGAGGGTATTCTGTCCCTGATGAAAAGCAAGCACTACGTGGCTGCCTGCGAGGAAAATTAAATAGAATGCATCGGCCGGGAATCGAACCCGGGCCGCCCGCGTGGCAGGCGAGCATTCTACCACTGATCCACCGATGCGTGTAAGGCAGGCGGGCGCGGCGGACGCATGGCGAGTGACGAGCCGTTTCGCAGCAAGGATTTTTTTTATATTGTAACAACTTCTAAAGTACTTATTAAAATGAAAAACAGTAAAAGACAGCTTTGGTCTACATTAAATGGCCAACGTAACTAATATACTTATTTATATGCTGAGAGTAAGGGATAAGTGAAACTTGAGTAACATACAGCTGATGTGTCAACGGCGGGATGTGTCAACAATTAAATGTGTTTTTCTGTAAAACTATTCGCAATTTCGAAATATTGTAAAAAGCAAATTTTATCTTCGTTTAACATAGAAAATTAATAAAGTATTTTAAAGGATAAGGATTAATACCATTATGGAAAAATATCCCTCACAATAAAAAATATATTGAAATTATTATTTTTAGAGAGAAAAATGATCACTACACGTTATTCTTAAAAAAAACGAATATGCCGTCGCGGACTTTTTTGTAGATCTTATTAAGAGGAACAATACTCCAGTACATTTTTTTCATGTAGTACTTACCATTAGAGCAGCGCATGCGCGAAAGTGTCTCAACGGGTAGGACTTTATACACATTTATCGTATTTATGTTAATTTACATAAGAATGTATAAATAATAAACTATATATAAACCTTCTACGAAAAACACTCGACTTAATGGTGAAGACCGCATCAAAATCCGTTGGGTGGTTTAGAAGAAGAAGAGTTAGAAACAACAGACAGACACGAAAAGCGACTTTGTTTTATAAGATATAGGATGACTATTTTTAGATAGTTAAATGACTATTTTTAAACGGAAGAAATTATAAACAAAAACCTACCTACTAATAACTACTACAAAAAATGTGAAACCAAATATATCGCGCTTAAATAATACATTCAAATCCAATTATCCAATACGTGCAAACGCATCTAAATCTTCGTTGCTATAGAGGCAGGCGGGTTTTATTTTTTTTGAGCTTGTGGTTAATGCTGAAGAGGGTATTCTGTCCCTGATGAAAAGCAAGCACTACGTGGCTGCGGGGAGGAAAATTAAATAGAATGCATCGGCCGGGAATCGAACCCGGGCCGCCCGGGTGGCAGGCGAGCATTCTACCACTGAACCACCGATGCGTGTATGGCACACGGGCGCGGCGGACGCATTGCGAGTGGCGAGCCGTTTCGCAGCAAGGATTTTTTGATATTGTAACAACTTCTAAAGTACTTATTAAAATGAAAAACAGTAAAAGACAGTTTTGATCTACATTAAATGGCCACCGTAACTAATATACTTATTTATATGTTGAGAGTAAGGGATAAGTGAAACTTGAGTAACATACAGCTGATGTGTGAACGGTGGGATGTGTCAACAATTAAATGCGTTTTTCTCTAAAACTATTCGCAATTTCGAAATTGTGTAAAAAGCAAATTTTATCTTCGTTTAACGTAGAAAATTAATAAAGTATTTTAAAGGATAAGGATTAATACCATTATGGAAAAATATCCCTCACAATAAAAAATATATTGAAATTATTATTTTTAGACAGAAAAATGATCACTACACGTTATTCTTAAAAAATACGAATATGCCGTCGCGGACTTTTTTGTAGATCTTATTAAGAGGAACAATACTCCAGTACATTATTTTCATGTAGTACTTACCATTAAAGCAGCGCATGCGCGAAAGTGTCTCAACGGGAAGGACTTTATACACATTTATCGTATTTATGTTAATTTACATAAGAATGTACAAATAATAAACTATATATAAACCTTCTATGAAAAATACTCGACCTAATGGTGAAAACCGCATTTAAATCCGTTGGGTGGTTTAGAAGAAGAAGAGTTAGAAACAACAGACAGACACGAAAAGCGACTTTGTTTTTTAAGATATAGGATAAACCAGCTATCCAGAACACCGCAGGGGGAACCTAGTGTTAACACACTCCGTTCCCCACTTTCTGCCGAATTCTGGAGGCATTGCGTGTTGAGTGGCATAACTCAACGCCGCGCTTTGCCTTGACACCAGGGCGAAGAAATGGCAATATAAACGTAAATTATCTACACCAAATTTAATAGGCAGTTTATGTATGGTATAAAATATTTTATAAAAACGGTTGTGGATTCTATTCCTACTTATGGGAATGAATTATTTTCATTTCCTTGTTCTGGTAACAAGACATTTTTGATTGGCCAAATTCAAAAAGAGAGGGACTCTCACCGCGCGATACCGTCAGCCTTTAAAACTTTTAAAAACCTTATATTACAGGTACACCAATACA
This sequence comes from Heliconius melpomene rosina, assembly GCF_056956725.1. Lineage (NCBI taxonomy): Eukaryota > Metazoa > Arthropoda > Insecta > Lepidoptera > Nymphalidae > Heliconius > Heliconius melpomene. The sequence continues at coordinate 8,509,999 of NC_140406.1, read as the reverse complement.
AATTCAAAGGACGGGTAAAGTGGCTGGTTCTAGAAGTTTCGGGGACTCAATCAAAAGGCATATATTTAACAAGGGTTTATTAAATAAAACACCAAAGAAGGGATCTGCTAGTACTATTAATACTGTAGAAGAGGTAAGGTTAAATGATATATTATTATAAAATTGTTAATATGTCATGTTATTTGTTAATATGTTTGACAAAATGTAGGAAATGTCAGTATTAAATAAAATTAAGAAATTAAATTTTATTTATACTGTTACGTGAGTGTTTATACTTAATAACAAATGTATTTTTTTACATTTTTAAAACTATTATTGCTATGTTAAATCAATATTTCATTGGTATAATCGGATATGAAAATTATTTTCTTAATATTGAATATTGATTGTTAAGGATTTAAATCAATTTTGCAAACATATCAACAATTCAAGCATGTTTGTAACTAACTGTCCACGTGTCTGCCACTCATAATATTACGTCTATCTAATAACTTTCGCTAAAGCTAAAAGCATGCATTTATTACAGAAAACCAAAAATAAAAAACATCAAGACGATAACAAAGTCGATGTTACACACAAGAACATTGTACTCAAAAACTTAGCGAATAAAATAGCGAGTACCGAATCGATCGATTACGATTCCGATTCGAGTACATTATCGGAAGGTGCTCTAAATAAATCGAGAAAAATGAGTCCCAAATTCGTTTCCGAACCAAATTTGAGTCTTTTAGCAAATGAAGAGACACCGAAAAATACAAAAAAAAGATTATTTAGATCTAAATTGAATCAAAATACAGGGAAAAAGTATCAAAAACGTGCAATACGTACTACACCTACCTGTGTCTCTTGTGTAGATCAAGATTCGGAGGACAGCTATAACAATTTTAACACGCCAAATAAAAATGAACCTATAGACAATGAAATAGAATTTAAGTTGCATTATTTGACAAGTACACCAGGAATATCGGATTTTGAAGAACTTGAGAATTGTGAGACGCCATACATAGTTAATTTTAGAAGAGCCTCAATGTCGCCTATAACGAAGTCTACACAGAAACTGCCTAAAGCGATGCAGGTTTGTTTTGCATGGCTTTTTATGTATGCATATGCTTTTTTTTATTCTTTGTGTGTCGCATTCTAATGTCTAATTTTAACAATATTTCTTATCTTATTTTTACCTGCTCTTAGACCGGGCATCGGGCATTTAAATAAACATAAATATAGTATGATATTGGAACTTACATTCAATTGCATTACCCTAAAGTAAAAAAATCATGTTATGTTATATTTTTTTAGGCTCTCTGTTTTAGCTGGGCACCCTAAGTGAGACAGGACACTTGGATTTTCTTGAAGACTTCCGTTTCCCACATTCCGACGAATTCTGGAGGTAATGGGTAATGAGTGGCGAAACTCAACGCCGCGCTCTGCCTCATTACCAAAGCGGTGAAACAAAATTCAATTCCTCGACTTGGGGGAATCAAACCCACAACCATCGCACTTACAGTCATACACTTGAGCTACTGCGCAACGACGGCCTCAAGTCACAGTTTTATTATATTGATCGATTTATAGATTATTTATTATAATTTTTACAGGAATCAATAATGACACCAAGATCTCGTAAACCGTTAATTATTACATCAGAACAACGCGATTTACCCGAAACTGTAGAAACAAAGGATGTATCAGTAAAGTCTGATATATATTCGTCGCTATCACCAAAAAATGATAGTGACTTTGTGTCGTCCGATGACGATATGTCACGATCTACGTTTTTGAGTGAAAGGTATGATTTTTTCAGGGTATTTGAGGTATAATATCTTATCAATATATTTTTAAGTATTATATTATTTAATTTAATACAAAAGTGAGCTTAAAGTTTCGGAAATTGTATCCCGCATAGCCAGGACCTATTGTCAAGATGATACTTCATTTTGATTAAGATACGCCATATGAACGAATATGTGCCACCTCTGTCTTATCAGAGTGGTAAAATGAAAATTATTGAAATAGAATCATTGCCTAATGTAGGAATCGAACCGACAGCCATACAGTCAAACCATATCCGTTTGCGGTACAATGGCCTGTTATATTATATATTTATTTTTAACTATACTTACATAACATTTTCATTTTAGATCAGCAAGCGTTTCGCTACGTATGAATGCAGAACCAAGATCCGATTCCGTATCCGACATAAGCCCTCTAAGATCGGGCATCACTCGATTCGTAATAAGCCACGAAAAACGAAAAACCGAAGACCTAAACACAACACTATGCGAAGAAAATTTAATACCAAAAATTAAAATTACCCACGACATGACTAATTTGCAAACTAAATCCCTTACTGAACCGTTCCGAGAATATTTATTAAGTAGGTCCGTATTGACCGCGACGCCTATTGATTTATCGATTTTAAATAAATCAGATGATGATAAATTAACTGATTCTTTATTATATTGTCTCGATGGTAACGTACCATCGGATTTAACGTCGTCTATAAGTAACTTAGCGGTCGATTCAAGTTTATCCAATTCAAGATCTCCACTACAAAGTGTAAATAATTTAAATTTAGAACTAAGTCCAAATAGAAAGAGATGTGCGAGCACTTCAAGTGCAACAGATAACAAAAAAATTATGTTCGAAAAAGAAAATTTTGAATTACGTGAGACTGATCTGTAGGATGCATGTTTGAGTGCCTTTTACGATATAAAAAAAGTTACTCTCCATTGCGGTATGATTATTCATATACATATTTTTTATCTATATTCTTATAATTTAAAGTAGTATTTACGAATTGTAAATGCCTTTTTAATATTACAATATATTGAATTATAATAAAAACATGTCCATAATAAGTTTGTTGTTTAATTTTGTTTTTATTTAAGTAATGACGATATAAAATTTATCAAATAATGCATATAACAGTGATTATTATAAGAATAATGCATGTGAGGTAACAGTAGAACTGACAGCAGAGACGGTAGCAGTAATTTACGAATCTTCTTGATATATTTTCTTTTGTATTGCTGAAAAAAATAAAGTGTTTCAAGATTCTAATCAAAATTAACCACAATGCGAAGAAAAAAAATCTGTTTATAAGTGTTACAAAATTAAGGAAGTTACGGATGTAGGTAACATTTCGGATGTACTATTTCGGTTTTGGTTACGGATATTCCATTTTTAATAAATTTATTTTCTAAAGAATAATTATTGAAAGATTTTTAACTCTGTAAATTTATTGCTTAACATTTTTTAGTGGTGTTCATACTTGACTTATTGCTACGTCGTACTAAGTACTAGTGTATGGGCTCGGCAAGAGAAAATTTAAATTTATCATAAATATTCTCATATAGACTGCGCAGTCTAAACATTCGTAGGCGAAATTATACTGTTAGAAATTTGTTTTAGCAAAATTTATAACAAAAAACTTACTAACGCTTAGCAGCCACTGATTTCGATTGTGCCCGAGGCTTAACACTGGCAGACCTCTCTTTGATGTATATTTTTTCTTTCTTTATTGGTGGTACAGAAGTACTTCTTTTATTTCTTGTAAATACTAAACTTTTACTAATTGAAGGCAAAGGTCTGAATTTTTCTCTTTCTCTTTCCCATTTCATCAATTCCTGCATACGTTCTCTTTCGTACTCATCTCTTCTTTGTTTCTCTAGTAATTTTTGTTCTTTTTTGTGTTCAGCTATCAATTCTTTCAAGGCTTTCCTTCGTTTGTACCATCGACATATAGGTGATGTTTTTTGTTCTTGTTCATAATTGGATCGTTTACGCACTTTCCATATTGTAGGTTTTTCTAAATATTGCACTGTTTGCTTTTGATTGTATTTTTGTGGTTTGTAGTAGGCTATCGTCACTGGTGCGGGAAGGTTTCTAGGTTCTTCTACGTAAACCTGGGGACTGACAGTAGAAAAAGGTAAAGACAAAATTATATAATTCATTATATATTAGGTATATAAGATATCATTTTTAGAGTAGTTCTAAAAAGTATAATCTCTGTTAAGATTGAAAGTATTTATAATCAAATAAAGTACATTAAGGCGAGAAAAATTAATAGGTAAGAAAAAACATTACTGAACAATTATTTTTTTCTTGCAGCTTGGACATTTTTGGCCGGGCCTACAGGAACACGGCTTTCCTTTAGTCGATTCTAATATTTTATTGATCATTTGCACATTTTTGTCTCATCATTAATTTGCTTGCTTATTTTGAACTTTGAAGTATAAAATATATAAATTACAATTATGGCATATTTGACAGCAAGACTTGTAGTTATATATTGACTTAAATAAAAACAATCGTAAATGACATTGGTTTTATAATTAAAAGAATGTTAAAAATATTTATTAGTGAACTCAATGCGTCGAAGCCAACCAAAGAAGTCGAAAAAAGGGTCAAATATACAATACAAGGGAAAAGACAAATAAAAAAAATTATTAGCTTAGAATATGCTTGAAAACAATTTCTCTTGAAATTCCAACGAAATTGTTAAATTGTAACCTATGAATTGAAAATTGTAGAAGCAAATACGGCAAAAAAAACATAGAGCTTGAAAATGTGTAAATTCATAATTGGCACCTTTAATAACAACTGTGTTTAATACTTCGATATATCAATAATGATTTTACATTATATATCTACTTATTTGTCTACGTATGAACTTATTTTTACTCGCGAAATTTATAAATTCTATATTCTATTTAAGTAGTCGCGATTTAGATAATAAAACATAATTGTTTTTTTTTTGTTTTTATTCAAAGCCACCTATTTATTATTTACAAAAGACGACTTTGACGTAATTGTAATAAAATTATCTCTGCAAACTTAATAATGACCTTTATCTTATCAGTACGGAAACGTTTAACTAAAGTAGGTAGGAGGTACCCACATATTGTTTTACATGTTATTACACTTAATTAAATAGAAATATTAAAAATTTAATATAAAAATGTAAAATTTATTATAAAAAGATATATACCTAACATAATTAATAAACATTATTTTGAAAAACGAAAATCTATACTATCTATGATACTTCTAAACTTATATTATAAATCTGAAAAGTTATGAACTACAAGTGAACTGAAGAAGTGATTTACTAGTTCTACAATTATTTTTCTATTACGCTTAGTTAGGTAAGTTTACTATGCAACGCGGGTAGGAGGTGATCCTTTCCCATATGGAGTAGATATGGCACAATTTTGAAATAGCATTTCCTATTGTTTTTCGTGTTTATGCAATGTAGGGCAATTTAAGTTATCAGCAACTTAATGCTAGCTTAGATACGTTTAACTCCCAGGGATCCATTATCGTTTATATTTTGTTGCTTCTATTATAGAGAAAGTTTCTGAGAGTTGTACTGTGTACGGCCACCACTATAATTATTCTATGCATTCTGGATACAAAGTATTAAAATTGCATAGTCAAGTCAAGAGTTTCCCACAAGCGTGCGCAAAGTTTTAATTATATTCCTCTAGAATTTTTTAATGGAATTTTAATATCGATGAAATAGAGCCAACGTAGCGCATGAAGAAAAATTTGAATGTCCCTACATTTTAATTTAAAAAAAACCTCCGATCTGGCAAGGCGAGCGCGGTGTTAAGTTCTGCCAGTCAACATATAAACACTAATGAAACTAAGAAAGAGTGAGGTTGAAAAATTTATTAATTTTCTTTGAGTGATGAACGAACCCACAAGCGTTCGCGTTTATAGTCGTAGGTACCATTGCGCCACCAATGATCTCATTTAATAGCTCGTAGTACTTATAATAATAATAATAATAATCACAGTGCAATAGTCTTAAAAGTTTACATTGCGATCTTGACTGATAACGGTTGATATGGTAACTGTTAATTTATGCAATTTCATAATAAAGCATATGGCTTTCGATGTTATGTAAACGCAACCTATTATATATACTATTTGTTTTATTGTAAAAAAAATGTTAAATTGAACAAAAAACAATGATTAAAAGAGATATTGCATGGCTTTCAATATAAAACTCTTGAAATATAAATTTCTCATTATCGGAACTATGCTTTGGAAATGTAAATTTAAATAACCTTATACTTAAATCACAAAAATCGATGGTTATAGAAACAAATATGGACATAAAATCCATACGAGAATCGACGATGTCCCCTAAAAATTGATAATTGAGTAGGAACCTGGTTTTAGGAATAATATGTCCAAATACTTTAACCATTATATTTTTGTGTATCTATTTAATTACATAATTTAATATAATTGTAAGTAATTTATATATTTCAAAACATATTGACAATGATATCACACTTATCACTAATATATTTATATCTACATTAAAAATATTTATAAACTGATAATAAAGAAATAGTTGACTTTTAAAACTAAAGTGAATCTTTGTTCAGTCTATCTAAAGTAGGTACTTAGCCAAGCAATTGCATTTATTTAGAATCATTTGTCTACACTATTACGTATTAGAAAATAACAACAGTAGGTTATTATATGATAAAATACGATACATAACACTCGTTTATCACGTTCCTTTATTAAAACTGAGTAATCATCGATGGAAGACGCGAGCTTTAAGTAAAATAAGTATTTTATGTAAAAAAAAAAATATTTTATTATATTTTTATTATTTATAATAAAAAATAAATAGTAATTAATTGTATAGATATGTGTCGCATATTAAATTGTGTCAGAGTGGGTGTGAAAAATGGGATTTTTCGTAATTCAGGAACGACGTTCGCAAAACGCAGCTTTAGTGTACGGTGTCAACATTACGTAAGTGTTTTGAAAATTTTAAAATAGTCTTCATTAAAAACTAAAAATGTTTATATTAAATAACTCAATAGTATTAAAGGAATAATTATATTAATAATTTGTTATCAGCAACTTCATTTACGTTAGATTCCATTACCATTCGTTGTTACTAAGTAATTTTGTTTAGGCGCTATATATAATTATATCTTCAATGTTGAGCATGTATCTAGAACTTTAAAAGAAATTACTACATATATAATGTTGCTATTGACTAATAGCTATATAACAAAAGAGTTTCATCAAAATCCGTTCAGTAGTTTTTGCAAGAAAGGAAGTCTTAATGTATTAATAAAAAATAATCTATATATATAAAAGGACTTGTCCTCACTGACTGAGGTAAGACGCACGTACAGCCGTAACCGCTGTGCGTAGAAACGTGAAATTTGGACAAAAGTTTACTTTCGTAATCTGGACATCCACTAAGAAGGGATTTTGAAAAATTTTAACCCTAAAGGGGTGAAATAGGGGTTCAAAATTTGTATGAAAAAAAATTTTAATCGGCACCGATTTTTATAAAATTATAAATTTAGATTTTTAAAAGTATTTAATTGAATACGTGTTTCATCGTTTTCTAGAATTCTCCCCCTAAGGGTGCAAATAAGGGGTTGAAAGTTTGTATAGGTTTTTTTAAATCGTCACCAATTTTTATAAAATTTGAAATTCAGACTCTTAGACGTATATAATTAAACACATGTTTCATGGTTTTCTAGAATTCACCCCCTATGGGGTGCAAATAAGGGGTTGAAAGTTTGTATGGGAAAATTCTAAAATCGCCACCGATTTTTATAAAATTTGATATTTAGACTCTTAAAAATATTTCATTGAACACATGTTTCATGGGTTATTAGAATTCACCCTTAAATACGCAAGCGAAGCTGCGCGCGTCCGCTAGTTTAATATAAAGTAGTAATATATATTATACTAGTAATTAGCTGCACCCTACCCGCGTTGCTATGCCACCAATTAAAATAGATCAGAAGGTAAGACGATACACAAATATTCAATTAACTTTGGGTCATTTTATGATTTCGTTCATTTCGATGGCATCATCTGTCGAAAATTGGTCGTACCAAATCAGAAATTTTCGTGGGTTCATGCACAAGAACTTTGAAAAAGATAATCACATGATGAAATGCATAGCTTATGGTTCTATAAAGAGCATACAGACAAACCTTCATTTCCAAAGCAGAAGCGTGGCGTTCAGTATCATATCTCTATAGCACGCCTCGAAAGTGTGGTGGAGAGGGTGTGGTGGGGAACGGAGTGCCTTAATATTAGGTTCTCTCTGCCTACCCTGCTACATGGCGAATATAGCGTGAAGCTAAGGAAAACATGTTGAAACGCCAATACAGCCGTCGCTATTGCGTAGACAGCTACGAATTGAATTCAGTATCAATATTAATAAACATAAAAGCTTAACATAAATCTAATATAAAATAATATAGTAAATTATAAAAAAAATATTTCAAAGCGCAATTAATACAGAAAATAAAACAAAAAGAAAAATATTAATAATGAATTCATACCAATCCCGAGGGCTCGCTCTAATTAGTTAAAAGAATAAATTATACAGTGTCTTTTGTTCTTGATAAAAATTCAAAATTTATTAAGCTCTGAGGTGGAATAATCAAAAGTCGTTGCGAATAAAAAATAATTAATACAGTTTACAGTTTACAGAGGACGCAATCGAATTTGCGTTCTCTCTTATTACAAACAGAATATTAAAGAAAGAAATACCATTTTTTTTCGTGTTTGCATTTTCAAAAGCTCTCTGCTTTTTATGAAGCGAACTGAACTGAGCGACTTTATGCATTGAAAGGAAATTGAACAATATTGTGCTCGTACCATGAGAGTACGATTTAAGAATTTATGAATACAATATGTGGGGCCACAATATTTGTGTATAAACAAATATACTAAATAGATAATTAATTACCATCTTGATCCTAGAACTGCAAGAGGCCATACGTGTTACGGCGTTTAGTTCCGCCATTCAACACTTGACTTGGCATGAGTTTCCGTTGAATTATCGAGGAATTACGTGTTGAACGGCAGAACTCAACGCCGCGCTTTAATTCGTACTAGAGCGAGGAAATGAAAATACTAAATATTTCAGTGGGAATCGAACCCACAACTGTCGCGTTTACAATACGTTGTGCCCCTGCGTCACAATGGGTTTAAAATATTAATTGCTGTCCGAAAATTTCACATTCTAACAAAAACTTTTCACCCAAAAAACACTTTAACAGCCACTGGCATTAGCATATAAAACATACAACTTCCTTTATCCTGATTCTGCTACGAAGCGTATAAAAATGCTAATTCTGGAAGCTTTGTAAGAAAATCTGAAATACGTTTGTAACAACAAAAGGATACGAGATATGTACGCAAACTAGCAAGAACATGCTTATTATACGAAATATACTCGGCTAAGGTTTAATTTTTATTTCTTGTTTACCGAATTTTCTCTATCGAATTCTTATTTTATTATTGGTCGTACCTAATCTAAATCTTATAAAATACACCAAAAAAGTGTACAACAAGTGAGTAATAAGCGTTTTTTTCAGTGGTTCCGTTTTCTTTTAAAATACAAAACCATAAAAAAAGTAAATTTTTAAAACTATCAGAATAAGTTGTTTGAAAAAAATACATATTAGAAACTGGATTATAAGAAATTATTATAATAAAGAAATATATAAATTAAATATTCTACAATTCCAAAACCCACAATAAAGCTAAAATTATTAGCAATAGTAAAATTAATATATCAAACCATTTTGTGCCAAATCTCCTAACGATAATCCGGCACCCTATGATCATAAATTTAAAAGTTACGATAACACGGGCCGTGGGTTCAAATAACTTGAAGGGGAGTGTTACGCAAACGATTTCCACATTATGCAGAAGGGTGTATGAGGGTGAATCTGTACTTCAAAATGAAATATCATTTGGTCATAATAAAGTTTCCAAATAAAGTTATTTTACCAAATTTTCTGGATATTTACCTAATTTTGCCAGTGAATTGTAGAGGCCTTGTGATTTAAGGGTGTATTGTTTGAACCTCCCCGTAAACTTTATTATTTTTGTTTAATTATGAATAGGGTTAAGTTAAATATTATTTATGTTTTAATATATTAAATTTAATACTTTGAAAGTTAATATGTTTATATATTTTAAAGCATTACGCTGTATGCCACATATAGCAAAATAGACAGAGGGAACTTAGTGTTAAGACACTCCGTTTCCCACTTTTCACCGAATTTTTCGAAGAATTGTGTGTTGAGTGGCGAAACCCAACGCCGTACTTTTGCCTTAGTGCGGGAGCGAACATATGAAAATATTAATAAATAATAATATTGCCCCAAGCGGGGATCGAACCCACAACCGTCGCATTACTGTCACACCTTGTGCCCCTGCGCCACGACGCGATGGCCTCTGTTCTCACTTGTAAAATAAAAAAAATATATGAACAAAATTAACCGGTAAATATATACCTAACTATATGAAATAAAAAAATAACAATATTACGATGTTCTATATTAAATTAATGAGCGACGGCCACGAGCTTGCCACATGGCTACATAAGTTTAAGGAAAACGAATTACCTACGTACTATTTACAGTTACTTATGTAATTAATATTTTTATCTATTACTATAAAATCAAGGTCGTCGAGGGGTAGCGGCACAACGATTAGACCGTTAACGCGACGGTTGTAAGTTTGATTCCCATTCGGAGAATTTAATTATTTTCATTCTTAGCCCTGGTAACTAAGTTGAAGAGTTCGCTACTGCTATATACGGGATAATGGTTATGGTAGATATTTAATATTTTCACTTCTTCGCTTTTATGACGAGGCAAGGCGCGGCGTTGAGTTCTGTCACTCAACAAGCAATATCTCCAGAATTATTCAATAAATGGAGAACAGAAGTGTCTTAACACTAGGTTTTCAGGTTTTATTTGCTTACTTTTGCTATTTGTGGGATACAATGTGAAGCTAAAAAAAAACCCGGTTAAATGCGAGTCAGAATCGCCCACTGAGGCTTCCGTACCAATTTCAGGATTGTAGGTTAATGGGAAGTAAAACCTATAAAAGTTTACAAGCTTAACCCCATCTATAAATTTTAAGTTTTTTGTAAGTTTTCTCATAGTGCTATATTTCATAACTGTAGATCCACGGGAAGTACACTATATTGTCCTGTTTTGGGCAAATCGCTTCGCCTCAGATCACGTTAGCCCATAGATGCCTTTAGTATCGCTGCCACCGAACGCTGCTGAAGTGTGCTTAGGACGGCCACGTTTCCTTTTCTCTTGTGGTATCCAGTCCAGGGCTTGTCTTGGAATGTGATCGAGGGTTCCTCCTAGGGCGGGAGAAGCATGTAGTTGCACGTAGTTGCAACCAATGAATTGCCAAAGTGATAATACAGCTAAATCTACCTGGCTTTAGTATACGAGGTACAAGAAAGTTGCTAATACATACATATATATCGAATGTTGATATAAGCTGTTAGTAACTTATTCACATTGTTTATTATCCTATGACGTCAACTCGACTCTTACATATTATTATGTATAAATATGACGAAGTGTTTTCTCGTCCACGATGGTAGTTAAATAATTCAAAGGAAAAATTATAAGTATTTAAATTTATCATTTATTAATTATAAAAAAAATTATAGACGATATTATTATTTACATATGAAATATTATCATTATCTGTTCTGGCATTGTCAATATATCGAAAATGCTGTAAATAACAGTTTAAAAATATCTTCTTAAGAAATAATAAATAATCATATTCATTAAATACAATAAGACAATCATAATGTATTTTTTTCTTTTCTATTTTTAAAGAATAAATTTCACCAAAATTTTCTTATTTTTTCCTTAATGTTTCCATTTTTATCTTCATTGTTCCCCATGGAACAAAACAGTTTTCCTTCTACGCTTTTCATTTTCATTTTGTAAATGAAAGAAAATGAAACACTTTATTTAGAATAGTCCACATAGTAATAATATAATGTTGGTACTAACATGTACAGTTGAGAATGCGACGAGAATCTACTTGAAATAAAATGAACACCAATAAATTGGACTATTTGTAAAGATCAATAAGTCAAATGTATTGCTAAATTGCTTTTTATTTACCATTCATTTCTATGTTAGTTGAATGATATTGAAATCTTCGTTTTTTTGAAGTATTTTTAATTTTTAAGCTCATAATTTAATGTTAGTTGATGCCAGTCGTAGCGCCGAGGCACAAGTGTGTGACTTGAAAGCCGACAGGTAGTATGTTCGATTCTCACTCGAGGAAATGAAATATGTAATATTTTCATTACTTCGCTCTGGTATCGAGACAAAGCCATTCAACACGCAATGCCTCCATAATTCGGGGGAATACCCTGATGTGTGCGGGATACAGCGTGAAGCTGATAAATTTAAATTTATTGTTAAAAAAATAGTCATTGAGTTCACTACATTAGCTAAGAAAATTATAATGACAAATTATGTTTGCATTTAAATAAGTATTTCCCACTCTAAATAAACTTGGGCATTAATGAACGACTGTTGTCCGAAAAATCACCTTGTTAATTATTTTAGGATCGTGTTTGTGTTGTAATTAGAGTCAGACATGTATGTAAACAAAAAAAGATCTTAGTTTCAATTTTTTATTTTTACTTGTTAATTTAGGCAAATATCTGCCTAACTGTGCCATGTTGACTTATATAATAAAAATATTTTTTATTTAAAAATATGAATTTTGCATAAAAAGAACAACTTTTTGTGCAGATTTTTATAATATAAAACTTAGCAATATTATATTTCTGAGTAAATTTATATTTAAAAAATATTTTGTGTTTTATTGAAAAAAAAAAGAAGCTTAAAAGAAAAAAAATAAACAAATAATTATCTGATACACTTCACCTTGATAATCTACCACACACTAGAGGTTACCAGTAGAAACTTAACTAAATAATCTTACATTGTTTATTAATATTATTTATGTCAACATTCAATATTTAGTTACTAACATCAAACGCGATAAGTGCTCTCATTTTGTTGTATACGCTTATCACGAGCGCTCTGTGCAAATGTTATAAATAAAAGGAAAATATTTCTCCTTTTTTTTATATATATATAAAAAATAGAAGTGTCAATATGTTACGTGTAAATATTGTGAGAGGTGTAGGAAGAAGGTTTTACTCGGTGGTTGGTGGCGATTCTCTTCCGCCTGGTAAAATATTTTTTGGACAAGAGGTATGTACTATATAATAAATTATCAATAAAAATATATAATACATTTATATGTATACATATATAAATTTTATATTAATTATAACTTCGTTTGTAAACAATTTTAATTTATCATAAACTACGTATAAGAGCAAAACAATAACTATAATTTTAGATATTTAAAAATACGTTAAAAAATAATTGTTATTGAACTCTAAATTTATGTTAAAAGGTTATCAAAAATTCTTGTTTACTAGGAAGCATATGGCTGTTATCTTATTTTGTTATCTAAGGGATACATAAAATGTTTTAGTTATTAATATATTTTTCGTTATATTTGAAACGCAATATATGTAATTTTAAGATGAAAGACTGATAATTATTTGAAATCGTAGTGAAGAAACGAAATAATTGTATAATTGAAAAATATTATTGATTTATAAGTAGCATAATCATAAATAATAAAGTTTCGTATAGTTCTTAATGTTTTAAATATAATTCCCCTTCTTTTTCTCCTTTAATAAAAAGTAAAGAGTTTAATGTATGACATTTAAAAATATTCAAAAAGCAGCTCTAAGCTGTATTCCGTATTTAGCGTGTATAGTGCTTCCTCCCAGAACCGATCCCACAACCGTTGAGTTCACAGCCAGACCCTGACCTACTGCATCACACCGACCTCACCAGACAACTAGACAAACCACCTAAACCAATAAACCAGAACAATGTACCTACATTATACAAGTCTTGGAATACATTGCAATATAATACTACCATCAGCATATATTAATATCAGGATTGGCTGAGTATCGAATACATATATCATTTTAGATTCTACGATATACGAGTATGTACGTGACTCTACAATTGTACATTTCTATGACAAACATCGAAGACGTCGCTATTTCAGCATTTTGATTGCTGTTGCATAATACAATGTGCAGCTTTAGGATTTTTCACTTTATTAGGTTTTATCTTTATATATTCTTAATAAAATAAAAATATTTATATAATATTCGTTTTCGTATGCTAGCCGTAGTTTAAATTAACTTCTACATACATCTATCATAATGTTTATTATGATAGATGTACAAATTTGAACAAATATATAGAAAAAAAAGCTTTTAAAAGATATCAACTATTTATTGTTTCAACATATTGTAACAATTTTTAACTTGTGAATTTTGCAAACGTTACATTTTAAAGTAGTTTGAAATACAAATCATTTAATTCTAATTTAAGCAAGTTAAGCAAGGCCCACTCGAGTTAGACATTGATGGGTGTGCAAATGACTTCCTGGATCCTGTGAAGGTACGTTCAGCTGTCAGTCCTGATTGCTGCTATCGACATCAATCACAGTGGCTACCAGATGCCTGTTTAATCATACTCTGATAAATGATCTGACCATTAAATACTTATTTAGATCTAAATATGAATGTCGCTTTCACGCTAAGTTGACTGATTTAAAAAGAACATAGAGTAATGATTTCGAAAAATACCTTCTATTAATTACATTGATGTTTAAGAAAATGACCAATATCAGCCATATTGTCTACATTTTTACCTTTAAATGTCTAATTTCATTTCCATTATCAAAATATATTTTTTTTATTTGAGTCACACAGACCGCCACTGTGATAAGCTAACTTCTACATGACAACCTAAAATTGATATTTTTTTCTATTTCCTTTTACCTACAACAAAAATGTAAAAAAAATGTAGATTTTTTTATGTAAAGCTATTCCTACAATAGAAACACATGTAAAACGTTTGATGTTAAGCTTTTTTACGTTATTCTTGTATTACATAGAATCCTAACCGCAATAAAAAGGGCATAAAATAGAAAATGCTCGCTCAAATGCTGATGCTAGTGTAGTAAATATTTTATCTCATTTATAGCAAGGATTCTTTATGAATTAATGTTAATTTGATAGCAAATTTGATTACTTTTATTTGTTTATGAAGGAGACTAGGTATTATTTGTTTGTCTAGCTCTTACAACCTTGGCACTGTATAAAATGATTACTTATGTGATTTCAATGAAGATCTCAATGTTAGATTTTTTTTATTGCCCAATGAAAATGAGAAAAGCGAGAAAAATATTTTGTTATGTGTATTTTCTTACGTATATTTTCTTAATTAATATTTGCTCTGGTATCGAGGCAAGCGCGGCGTTTAGTTCCCACACTCAACACGCAATGCTTCAAGAATTCAGCGGAAAGTAGGTAACGGAGAGAGCCTCATGAGAACCGGAGTGCCTTAACAGTAGGTTTTCAGGTTCCCTCGGCCTATCCTGAAACGGAGAAAAGGTGTCATCGTTATAAAATAAGTAACTACTTACACTACACTGGACACTACATTGTTTTAAATTCTATTTATGAAGGGCGAGAAGAGTTGTAATGTAAGGGCAACTAAACTCATCTATAAACATATATAGGCGTCTCAGTCTATAAACCAAGCTTTGTTTTTTTATGTTTCTGGTATATCTTTTGATTAGCATTCCATTTATCACATGCAAAAGTACTATAACCTGATTTTGTTTGGAATTGAATTGGAGCTATCTACATAAACTTTACGATGTAGATAAGTAACGTAAAAATGAAGATTGGAGTTTATTTTTTAAATCACCTCTGTAAATTAAGGTTACAATATTTTTACATTAACTTTTTTTAACAAAATAATCATGTTATAAAATAAATATTAAGAAAGGAAGAATTTAGAAACCTTATTGCCTTTATCCTTATATTTTTCTCTTTGATCGAATAAGATCAACAACGGTGAGGAGTGTCTTAACACTACGTTTACTCTCCTTACCCTCTTTTATTGCAGGATAGAGCATGAAGTTAAAAAAATAAAACAACAAAAACCGGAACTTTCGTGGTAAAAAGCCGTCACCCGTTGACAATGATTTCAGGGTTCCTCAGTACAAAAAACAGAGTCACATCTTCTCCTATGTAAACGTCCATAATATGTAAATATGCCCGTTTCAATTTATTTCATACTAACTAATAAATGTCACTTATATTATTTTGTTTATTATTTCACTTTTGTTTTTCCTTATGAGTATATTTGTATATTTATAATCAGTACGGTGTACATAAAATTTTGTGTATATACATAATATTTTGATGTAGAATTTTGAGTGCAGTGACTAAACTTTTGTAACTATCTCTCAGTTAGGCGAATGATTACATTTCATTTTTATATTTTTTTCACATAATTTTTTTTTTCTGGTCTGGTTGGACAAAGCATGGCATTAGGGTGGTATCTGCCACTTAACATATAATTTCTCTAAATAGACTAGAATAGTGCACCTGCACTATGTAATTGATTTAAGACTACATTTTTTCTGCTGATCCTACTATGTAGATGAGATGTAGGAAACTATAAAAAATACGACATATATTTTTTTCTTATGTATATGTCAGGGTAGGCAGACGGAACCTATTTTTTAAACACTCCGATCCCCACGCACCGCCAAATTTTGTAAACATTTCGTGTTGGGAGCTGGAACTTAACGCCGCGATTACGTCTTCTTTCCAGAGCGAGGAAATGATAATTATTCACTCCCCCCTAGTAGGAATCGAATTCACAACCGTTACTTCAGATGCTATTTCACTAGGGTATTACAATACGACACTAGATACATTTCGTTGGTTTAGCATCAGCTCACGAGAGGTTAGCAATTCATGTTATTATTAATGAGCTGATGTTGGCTTAACAGGAACTAAATGAGGTAAACATAATATGCATAGTGTTATACATAAATAATTGTATGTATCTACCATCACTGTTTTGTTTGTACTGGTACCGTAAATAAGGGTCTAATTACAAGAAGCATTTATTAATGACATTCTCAAATATGACTTAAGAAATAAATTACTTTAATGACAATAGCATAATGTTTTAAGGTAGTTGGAAGTTTAGATTTTTTGAAATAGTTTTTACAGTTTCCCACTGTATCCCGCATATAGCTGAGCAGCTTCACGCGTTTCCAAATATATCAGTCTTGTTAGACAGTGTTTCCTATTTCACTGCCTAATTTTGACATTGTATGATGGACGCTGCGCTTTGTCTATCAGAGCGGGGAAATGAAAATAAATATTCCACCGACTAGGAATCGAACCCATAACCGTCGCGTTCATAGTCACATGCTATACCACTGCGGCACGACGACCTTATAACTTATTTAATCGCTTTGGCACAAGTTCTCAAAAATATGCAACAATGTTTTCAGAAACTCGAAAAGAAATAAAATGAAATATGGAAAAATGTAATAAAATAAAGTTATTTTACTCTTTAGTATAGCTTCAACTTAATATACTTGCAAAAATGTTTCAACATATGAATATAACATAAAAATCTTTACTAAAACGAAAGTCCAAGCAGAACTAGTCTTCAATAATGTATTCCAAACTCTGTAAAAAATTTACAGAGTTTGGAATACATTATTATATCACCTTCGTATGTACTTATTTCACTTCTTGAAGAGTATTTTAGAAAATTTTAAGAAAAAGGTACAACTTTTCTACACATACTCGTACATTTTTATGTTGAAGTAACGAAATTATGTCGACTTTATACTTAATTTTTTCCTTTTTTTTACTTTTAATTTAAACTAATAGTTATAAATTTACTACTGCCTGCACTCTTTTTTACCAGACTTCTGTAAATGGGGGAGGTAATCTATTCGACTGTACTTTTTTATTTGTGTTACCTCAAAACTTTTGATTGGGTCCACCGATTTCGATGATCATTTTTTTTATTAGGAAAGGTATACATTAAGGGTAATATGATGAATAGGGTTCTAACTAATAGGGATCTTAGATCCGATTCAAATAATCCGCTTTTTTTTGTTAAAATTATTTGGTACTATTTATAATGGTACTAGTTGCGTAATTTAGTAATACTTAACTAACAAAAATAATTTAATAATAATAATTCCTAACAAAAAGAAAAAAGCACAATGATGACATATTCTACATAATAGCTTTTTTGTAATTTACAATATTGTGATGATTTTAATGGTAATTTTAATTCAAGCATATTGATACACATCTCCTTTTGAGGAAAATTTCACACCAAGTTATGCATATTAAGTATTTCAGAGATATATCTCGTGTGAAACCATTGATTACGAAGTTAATTATACGGAAATAACAATGAAATCAATACAAATATGTTTACAAATGGCTATTATTATATACGCATAGGAATATTATGTTATTGGTTGGACACAAGGTCCAATTGTATTAATTGCACTTGCACGCGTAGTCTGCGTGCTACATTGACTGTCATATCAATATATTATACGCGTAATTACCTTGACTTTGGCTGTCGGTCGTTGTGGCTAGTTGTAGATCAATTGATTTCTGGTCAGCTCTCCTTAGCAGATACCTTCAGAATTAGTGGTGTTAGGACCTAGGTTGCCTAGGATCGAGAATATTTTATGTGGAAATATATTTTTTTTACTTTTACCTTACTTTTCATCAATAAATAAAGATATATGCATGTTTTTATTAAAGAGCTTCGTATAAGTTTCATTTTTGACAAATGCCGTCGAAATGTTATGGTAACCCTCATTGGGCTAGTCGGATTCAAATATTTAAGTTATTATAACTACTTACTTTTATTATTATGTAAACTTCAGCCTTTTTGAGGCAATATAAATTATAATCGGTTCACCAAAAACGTACAAACAGATTTAATAATAAAATATACGAGAAAACATTTCGAATATGTTCCTAAAATAATTTTATTGTTTTACGTATGTTTACTAAGTGGCAGTAGTATATAAAAACCTTAAAAACTTGACTAAAATTGTAGTTGTCTCTATTTGCTATTGATACTTTTAGGGTTATAAAATGTGTAATCATTTTTAGAGGGATTTCTCGGTTAAGTTCTTTTTAGTATTGTAGTATATTAGTACAGATTATGTTGTATAATTTTCTATATATTCAATAAATAGTTAAATACACTAAAATATAATAAAGTAGGGAACGAAGAATCTTTACACAAGGTTTCCTCTCCCTATCCTGCTAAAATTATCAAAATACAAAAACTAGCACGTGAAAACTGGCGAATAATAAGCGCAAGAATGTATGGGGTCAATTTTTTTTACGTATGTTTTTGATGGGTTCAGCCAAACTGCGTATTTTAAGAGATTATTCGCCTTTCCAATCCCTTCCCAGCTGCTGGTGATCTCACGGCCCTCGTACTTTGCAATTACAATGAATGAATTTATTCCGTTCGTTCAAATGGAAAGACCATTTTACCTGAGAGTTCACTAATGAAAATTCCTAATATTGTGTAAATAAGTAATTAATTTTCACCCATTACTTCCTATTTCAATCCATTAGATCAAACCAAGTGGTTCAATAAAAGAAACATGACGCTTTCAATAAAAGGAGTATTAAGTTTGATGATATCATTGAGTATCATTTAAAAGTGAACTATAAATAGTATTTTTATTATAAAAATAGTCAATAGAAATCACTGAATAATATACTGTAAACGCCTTGCGAAGTTTTTTTAGTAATTTTTTTCTCCATCTTGGATGAAACCTGCACGTCTATGTTGATATTTTTTTGGTGATTATAGTATAGTAGTAGTAGTAGTATAGACCATAAGAGTTGTCCTTACCACTATAATAAATCGCTATAGCCACTAGTATCCTTAACATAGTGTAATGAAATCGAGGAAACTATCCCATTGCGGTAACTTTCCGGGTTTTACCTTATAATGTCATATGTACCATATCTCTTAATAATATGGATTCTATCCCCATTCAGGGAAATGAATTGTTCAATTTAACTGATTAAAGGAATGGAGTGGAGATTCCAATTTAAGACAATAAATTATCTCTGTCTACTATACGAGAAATGCATTATGTATTACCAATATTTTTTCATACACAGGGTCTAAACGCGGACAAACGAAACATTGTAAGCGCAGAACGGAAACAGCAAACATTCACAGACAGATCTCAACTGAAGTATGCAAGAAGACTAGTTGTTAAACTTGGCAGCGCAGTTATTACTAGAGAAGATGGCAACGGCTTAGCTTTGGGACGACTGGCATCGATTATTGAACAGGTGATGATTAACAGATTTTTTCAAGCAGAAAAAAGATATAATTCCATCCTTTTCTTTATTGTTATAGAAGACACCCATAAGTTACATTTAGTAGTTTAGAACTAAACATTCATGAATAAACATTTCAATTTTAGCAACTATTTTCAGGCTTCATAAGCAGATTACGCGCGTGTGCTTCATTAACTCGATTGGTGATAATTAACGTTTATGGAACGCCATGTATACTGTATAAGGCTTTGCTAAATGCGCTGCTGCAGGCAAATCTAGCTGTCGAATTGCTATGACAATTGGAATAGTTCGCGAGCAACATTAACGAAACAGACGACTGTATACTGTTATTATTTGGAATTAGCTTTTATGATGGTATTTTGGTACAGTGGAAACAATGTAGTGGAAGTATTAAATATTGAAGAGTATTTAACTGTGCTCTTCAATATTTAATACCTTTCACTGTAAACCTATATTGAAGAGTCCAGATTAA
Organism: Heliconius melpomene rosina; assembly: GCF_056956725.1. Lineage (NCBI taxonomy): Eukaryota > Metazoa > Arthropoda > Insecta > Lepidoptera > Nymphalidae > Heliconius > Heliconius melpomene. Next base: position 8,489,375 of record NC_140406.1, on the reverse strand, counting down.
TCCTGGATATTAATCCAGTACCAGTACATATAATACACGCGCGAATATATAATCCATTATATGATATGTAAAGCTCTTGTCAGTTGTATGACAAATATAAACTACATATGAGTTTAAAAATATAAGAACCTTCATTTTTTTTAATTAAAAAAATTCTAGTTGACGTGAAATTTTATTATAACGTCGCTGTTTTTCACATTTACATTTTTTAATTTTCTTGTAGTTACCAACGTTAAACTATAATTTTCTTGCACGATAAAATGAGTGGGATGCAGCTTTATAAGTACTTAACCCTTTCAGACCTCGCGTGCACAATTGAGGACATAAAAGTTTTGAGTCTTTTTACTACTAAATTTAAATTTTACGTAAATAAAAACTGTTGTCATCGCTTGCGAACATTCTAAATTATTAAAAATGAAACAACTAGCGGCATCTATTGATACGTGTGTGCACTTCTAAGCCATTTTCGGTCAGTTACCAGCGAAACTTTGAACTGAGTAGGTAAGTCATTTTTATTTTATTGAAATTTCAAGTTTTTCTGCTAGATATGTTTTGAAATAAATATAAATGGATAAGTTATACTATATAGGCAAAGAACAAAGTATTTTACATCAAAATTTTTAGTTATTTGTACAATAAATCGCGAATATTCGTTATGTCCACAAACGTGGACAGTAGGTATTGGTTAAACATTTTTTTCAAAATAGGTACTTTGCTGCTGTTAGTAAATAAAGTTATTTTCTGGTAATAAATGTTATAATTTATTATAAAATTTGCGTGGTAAAGTCTTAAATTGTGTTTATTACAGGTAAATTTATGATCAAATTATAATCATGTTTTCGAGGGATGCTTTGAGAGCTTTGGAAAAGGATAACCAGTCGGAATTTGAGCTATCTTCGGATGATGAGGATGTGGGAAATAATAATAATGTCCCATTTGCGAGACACGTTAGGTTGGGAGCCGATGTAGTAACTCAGAATCAAAGAGAGTACACCCCACTTGACCCCCCTGACGAACAAGAAGACGAAAGTGAAGACGAAGAAAGGTCAGCTTTCAATTACGAGTCCGAGCCTGAGGCGCCAAGAGAGCCGGATATTGTGGAGGGCGAAGAGGAGCAAGTTACGCCGAATGCTGAACTTTTCGATTACCTTACGCCAAAACCGAACATAAAGTGGAGGCATAGACAAATAAATAACACAATACCAACGGATTTCTTGCTACCAATAGCTTTAGAACCCATCGTGCAAGATCCCATTTGTTATTATAATAGATATGTTCCTGTAGAGCTTTTTGAACAAATGGCCGAAATGACAAACTTATATGCAGTACAGTCAGGAAAAACCAGGTTTAAGCCTACGTCCAGCTATGAAATTGAAATTTTATTTGGTTTGCACATGGCAACGGGAGTTTTCAACTATCCAGTTTTGAAAATGTACTGGGAAAATCATATTAGCATTCCACTTTTCACTAACAATATGGCAAGAGATAGGTTCTTTGAACTTCGTAACAATCTCCATTTAGTAGATAATATGAAAAAGCCTACTAATTGCACTGACGTGTTTTATAAAGTAAGACCAATCTATAATGCGATCCGAAGCCGATGCTTAGAAATACCGCTAGAAAAAGAATTGTGTGTCGATGAACAAATAGTTCCTTTTACAGGGAAACATTCTGCTAAGCAGTACATCAAAGGAAAACCTTGTCCATGGGGAATCAAGCTTTTCTTTTTGTGTGGGAAAAATGGCCGTGCCTATGACTTTATTATTTATCAAAATTCTATTCCAGAATTAGACAGGTCACTGATAAAGAAAGTAGGCTTTGGAGCTGCGGTAGTATTACATCTAATGAAAAGAGTCGGTGACAGTAGAGGTCATGAGTTATATTGCGATAATTACTTCTCGTCTTATTACATGCTCCAAATTTTGAAACACAAAGGCATAATGGCTACCTGCACTGCGCGTGTCAATAGATTTACAAGGCCACCGTTGCTTAGTGACAAAGATATAAAAAAGAAACCAAGGGGTTTTGCCGAAGAGCTTTGTAGTACGGATGGAGATGTCACCATGGTGAAATGGCTTGATAACAAACCAGTCAACTTAGCTTCCAATTTCGTTGGTATAGGAGAAAAAGATATGGTGAAAAGATGGTCCAAAACAGAGAAGAGATTTATAGAAGTCGAGAGGCCTGAAATTGTAAAAAAGTACAATCACGCCATGGGAGGGGTAGATCTCCTTGATCAACTTATGAGTTATTATAGAACGTTTATAAAGTCAAAGAAGTGGCCTTTGCGTATGATATTCCACGCATCAGATTTGGCAGTTGTTCAAGCCTACCGCGAGTATGATATGGATTGTGACTTGCTTGGGATACCAAAAGCAAAACGGCTCGCACTTCTTCACTTTCGTCGACGCTTAGCTGAAAGTTTAGTTCTTCGAAACAAAATATCAGGTGCTAAAAGGGGTCGTCCAAGTAGTTTGAGCAGTCCTTTACCAGTAGTTGTTCCTAGAAGACCAGGAGAAGTACGTCCGTCAACTGAAATTGCTCGAGATGGTATTGGTCACTTTCCAGCTCATGACGATGGTTGTGGAACGCGCTGTAAGTTAACGGGGTGTAAAGGGAAATCCCGCATCAAATGCATAAAGTGCAAAGTGCACTTATGTCTGACTAAAGACAAAAATTGCTTCCTAAGTTTTCATACCTAAGTAACTAAAGTTCCTACTATTTTGTTGTCTTTTTAGAAGATTTTTTATGTTGTTTTATTTTGTAAGAAGATTTATTTTTGTTTTGAAGATGTTTAATTATTTTTAGTTTGAATTTCATACTTTTGTAATAATAAAAATGGCCAAAATCAAGCTATTTGTTATTTGTTCAATTATACCCATACATCAGTTATTATAATCACTTAGGCCGAATGTCCACATTTGATCACATAAAGAAAACATCAATTTTCTCGGAAAATAATCTAATAATCAATTTTTTTTTTGTTTTTCCATGCTCAATAGGCGAATATCTAACTGAAATAAAATCGGCTCAAACAAATTCTAAAAAATAAAAAATCAGGTCTGAAAGGGTTAATTACTGTAATTATGACCTTTTGTATTAAGTTGAAAAGTCATATGTTTGTTTATGTTCAATGAGGCAATTGAGGCCTCATGAATAACATATTAATTATAAGGTGCGAGGGCCAAATAATATCTATATATTTTTAACACATTTTGTTCTTAACTTCAACAGGTAGCAGAATGCCATCACGAAGGACGAGAATGCATTATGGTAACCAGTGGAGCTGTGGCTTTTGGAAGACAAAAATTGACACAGGAATTGCTTATGTCGATGTCAATGAGAGAAACATTGTCTCCAAGTGATCATACTAGAGAAGTATGTATTTAAATAATATAAAAATTGAATTTGAGTCGTCTTAACGCACGCACAGGCGTAACCGCTGTGCGTAGAAACCTGAAAAACGCCTCCAGAATTCGACGGAAAATGGAGAGCACAGTGTTTTATCACTAAGCTAGATATACAGCTGGGTAGACGCTGACGGGATACAGCGTAACAATCCAACATAAATGAAGTGCAAATGAAAACCAACAAACATTTATTGTTGATCGAAAATTTGACAATATCCGTTATATCTTGTTCCGCGTCCATTCCTATTTTGTTATGCAAATGTTCGTTTCAGGACGCCGGCAGCATTCTGGACCCGCGGGCGGCGGCTGCGGTCGGACAATCTGAACTTATGTCGATGTACGACGCCATGTTTTCACAATACAATGTCAAAATAGCACAGGTAATATATTATAATGACATTAATTACTTATGTTCTCTCTGGTAATAAGACAAAGTACGGTGTTGAGTTCGATAAAAAAAAATAAAAAAAATGTATTGAATTAGACATCTATGGTATATTTGCTTGTATTTATGGACATTCCTATTAATGATAGAATAGAATAGATATACCCAATGAAGAGACATCACTATCCTAGTTTGTCTAGGTAAGAAAAGAGAGATAGAAGAGATATTGTTTGATAGTAGAGTATATATTTTAACGAGTGAAATCGGAAGGCACATAGAGTGTATTCAGGCTATCTTAATAGAAATTCACCTATAAATAAAATAACTAGGCTTTATATCACATCCTACATCGACATTTTTCAAATAAAGTCCAATTACATTAATGATCTGAAAGTAATAGCTTTTTTATCTTCACTGTCCGTAGCGGGTTAGACTGGAAACATGCCGCCATGTTTGTACTAAGCTACGGTCACTGTATCCTTCCATCGTTTCTTGTACAGCTATCAACCTTTAAGTTATCTCTTGCATTCACAGTATGGAGAATTTTAACACTAGGTTTCCTTTGCCTGCCTCGCTACTTATAATATATTGTATCCCTCATGGATACAGCGGGAAGCTAAAAATAATATCCTAATATAGTAGTATTTTTTGAATATTTATTGACATTTCTAAGTATTTATGTTAGAAAAAAATTGTTAATGACACCTATCAATTATAATAGTCGTCACCCACAATTTTGTTTGCGTTGACTTGCTTGCTTGCTTGCTAAATGAATCTGGAAATGTAACGTAAACTGGAAATTTGCATCTTTTCCGTCCCCATAGGAATTTCGGGAAATCCTCTCTTAATGCTCCCTTACGCAGCCTACATGAGAAATTTCAACTTTATAAGTCTCTTTAATCTACTGGTAAAATAATTTAAATAGTAATTTAATTTAAATATATTTGCTTTACATTATATTTTACTTGTATACTTTAAACAAACGTTATGATGTAACTGATATACTCTAGATATGACATGATAAAATTTATATATAAATTAAGTGGTTTATTATCTCATAATAGTATGAAACATAGTTGCTAAGTTTATTTAGATATTAATAAACTAATATGTTTACATTAATCGTATTCCAGATGTTTTAGTAGTTATAGATCTTATTTTATGTTTCCATTTCATTAATTTTATAATTATTTTGTGTCGGGTAGCTTCCTTAACTGTAAAATCGTTGTACTTCCTCGTTCTCTTCAGAACGTCGGTATGATGGGTTACAATAAAATAAAACTTTGATGGTTCCAAGAGTTCCAAGGTTCCGCGTGTCTTGATAGGTTCAAATTATTATGTTATGATTTCAAAATAAACATTGTTTCTATCCTTAGTTTAGAATAATATAATGCACAGATTATACGTTGAAAAAGTTGAAAAAAAAAGATTTACAGGACAGGAATAAACAAAAATGTTTAAAAATATATTTTTGGTCACACACACAGAAGAACCGAAATCAACATGTTTAAATCATTTTTTAAAAATATTATATTGAAATGGAAGCGAATTCGTTGTGTATAATAGTTAACTATAAATGATAAATAAATTATTGCTGGACACGTTTCGGTGAAATAAACGCTATTTTAAAGAGAAAATATTGCATCATTTATTCATTAAACAATAAATGGCGGCACAATCCAAAAATATATGACAATAAATTTAATGTATCCATACAATAAGCAATTCTTAAGCGTAGTTTCATTTATTTGAATCGATGAGTCTTATCAAGATGAGTTTTGGATACAAAAAATATTTTTAAAGGTTCCCTTTGGTTGATAGGTTCCCTTTGCCGCTGTATCTGTACCTATATGACAATTGTAATAGTGTTACAACACTATGTTACGAATCTTCCACCCAATTTTCGAGACATTCCGTGTTGAGTTTTGACTCAACACCGCGAAATCTTACCAGGGCAAACAAATGAAAGAAAAACACGATTACATATCTAACTAACCATAAATCTCTATATCCAGGAACTGACAGCTGCAGTAAGAAAAACATTTTATGCACTTTACAGCTTCACAAGCGCTCCAAGACTTCCTGATAAATTATACAGTCCGAAACTATTTTAATATCATCTGCTCAAGACCTCTACTTGGCCACGTTTTCTTAAATAAACATTTTGTACGGAATGAAATGAATGCGGAAGAAACGCGAAGTAATTTTGCCTTCCCCTGGAATAAAATGCTGAGCATCGCTCTAAGTCTGTAATGAACGCAAGTGATTAATATTCTAAGAATAAACGCGACTATCGTTACTAAGTTCTCGTAGTTTACATAAATTATTAGTATCGGTTTTATGTGACTGGGTTGTTAACCTGGAAATTATATTTTATTTAATATATCTAAATATTTTATTTAATATATCTATATATTTTATTATTGACCTAGTTATATTTAGAAATTACTATATTTTTTAATCAAATCTATTCTTTGAAAACAAAAGTATCAGTATATTATGTAATGTATGGTTAAATAACGTAGTAGATAAGAATACCAATATAATAAATCTGCACCAATTAGAAAAATAGTGTCTGACTGTAAATATGAATGTTGAGGAGGCGATCCGCCCTCCCCAGGGAATTCATTTTTTTTTTGTACTTTCTCGCTCTGGAAAGATGAAACAGAGCTTTGAGCTTCGTTAATAAATAAACAACGTCTCGAACTTGGGCGAAAAATAGAAAACTGTCAGTGTAAAGCCGAAAATAAACAAAAAAAATATATACAGGGTGTCCCAGGAGTCAACGATAAAATGAAACCAGGTGATAGACCAAGTCGTGACAGTTATGAGAAAAATATAAAAAAAAATCTTTGTCATATATTTTTCATATTATTTTGATTTTAAAAAATATCGGAAAAACCCACACCCTGTGAGGGTTTTTCAAGTCCCAGGACTACAAATATTACTCTTTCTTCATTTTTTTTCTGTAATGTAATCATGAGTAACCCTTCTGTGAATAACAGGCCATCCCCTAAGTTGGAAAAGTTCAGGTACCTTGGATCCGTCATGCACGAGTCTGGAGGCATCGATCACGATCTCCATGGCCGGATAAGAGTTAGGATGGTATCCTGCGATCACAGACCACACCAGTGACCTCCCGCCACTTAGCCCAGGCAACGCTTATCCGACTTAGGGGCTGGCCCAGGAATTATAAGGACAGTGCTCGAATCCGGGCTCTCGCAGGCCATATACTCGGTCTTTGACACATTGCCAATATGCATTTCATTCATGGAGAATGGTTATGTAATGCAAATGCTGCAGCTAGAATGTATCGGAGAAGATACCAAAAAGCTGAACGTCATCCCGATTATCGTGTATTTCGATTTTTCTCTCTTCAACAAAGAAGTAATCCAGCAAGTGTCGTACCATTTCGGAATCCAGATTAAATGCGCCAACTTTTAAAGTTACTTGCAAAAACAGTGTAGTACATTTTTTTTATAGTATAGTCGGTTAAAGTTGGGTGTAGTAAATATTTTGAATTTAATGTTTGGCAAAAACACCACATTTTATTGAAAACTGATGCAGGTATGCTTAAATCTTAAACTGTTATTCACAGAAGGGTTACTCATGATTACATTACAGAAAAAAAATGAAGAAAGAGTAATATTTGTAGTCCTGGGACTTGAAAAACCCTCACAGGGTGTGGGTTTTTCCGATATTTTTTAAAATCAAAATAATATGAAAAATACATGACACAGATTTTTTTTTATATTTTTCTCATAACTGTCACGACTTGGTCTATCACCTGGTTTCGTTTTATCGTTGACTCCTGGGACACCCTGTATATAACGGAGAAAAATATTAAAAAAAAATGTGATATAAATCTTTTTTATAAATAAATATTCACTATATTGCTTCGAATAAGGAAAATATAAAAGTTCTGTTTTTGAATGCTCACATTTATTGTTTAACTGTCTTGTTTATTGGTCTGATTCAGATTTCTTCCGCAAAGAGGAAAGACATTAATAAAAAAGTTCACAGTAAAATATGATGTTACAATTGTACAAACACTTTGTCGTATACAAGTAAATAGAATATCGTCTTTTTAATTATTTCTTTCTATAATATTTTATCCTGCCTATCCATCCATATCCATCCTATAGGCAGGAGAATCTAATGCCTTGGAATTTGGATGATGGGTAGCAGAACTCAACGGCGATTACATTCCACTAAGAATATTATAAATACTTTCTTGGGACCGAACCAAAAACTATTGTGTATTCTTAAATGTATTAGTATTAAAAAGACATGGATAGAACATCTCTAGTTTTCTCACTAGTTTTTTCTGATTGCTCCACAAAACAATTTAAATCCATTTTTTAAATATATTTAAATAATATTTCTATAATTTACTTTATTACAGGTACTAGTAACAAAACCGGATTTCTACAATGAAGAAACAAGAAAAAATCTATTTGCAACGCTCTCGGAGCTTATCTCGCTCAACATCGTCCCCATAGTGAACACTAACGACGCAGTTAGCCCGCCGATGTACATACACGACGATACTGTCGTACCAGGGACTGGGAAAAAGGTATTTTTATATAATTGTTTTAGATTGTGAGAAAATGTGCTTTTTTTTAGATAGAGAAGGGAAATAAGAAGTAATGAAAAATCAAAATCATCGAAGAACGAAGTAAACTGTAAATAAAATGACACTACATATTAGACTTAACGCGGCGTTTAAATACACCATTAACAGCGGAGAACAAGCAATGTACTACTATACTGTATAATTGATAGAAGGTTTTGGCTCTATGGCCCGTATTAATAAACTGCTGTCAACTATAAAATCGATCGTGAGACGTCGTTTTAATAATCTATGAAAGTAAAACGGTATCTCAAGATCGATCTGAGAGTTGAGATCGGTTTATACGGGCTTATCTTCTCTCTGCTTACCTTCTATATGCGAGATACAGCGTGAAGGTGAAAAAAAAACTTTACAATATACGTTTATATATACGTGATTCTAGATTCTATAATATTTTATATTTTTATTTAGTATAATGATACGTACATTTATATACAAATATCAGAGAGCTTTTAACCCGTTAAAGTGTCAAAAATTTAAATATAAGTTATATAGTTAGGACGCTAAATCTAAAATATAAGCAGTCATAGTGGCCGCAGATTAAACTTTATGGTTACGACGTGAAGCTTTCATGCGATATGGGCTCGCTCTATCTCGAATAATGTGCTACTGAAATGTGTTCTAGAGTGTCTCCTAACTTACTGACATCGCTAATGTTTATGATTTAAGATCAGTCAAATCAAAATATTTGTTTTGGTGGTATATGTATCATTGTTTTAACTCTACATTTCTTTTAAAAATTAAAGGAGGCAGAGAGTAAATTTAATATTAAAATACTTTCTATTAAACGTAATCGGCCATCAGTGCAACAACGTCTGAGTGCCACCGCAATTATTGTATTTTCGATAAATGGATTTTTATGATCATCGCTCTGGTAGACAAAATGACGGAAAGAATGGAGAATCTTAACACTAGGTTTTCTTAGGCTACCTTTCTATATGCGGTCAGTATTAATATTTAAAATATTTGTTTTTAGGGCATTGGTATAAAGGATAATGACAGTCTATCTGCTTTATTAGCGGCTGAAATTCAATCTGATCTTCTTATTATGATGTCTGATGTGGACGGCATTTACAACAAGCCACCTTGGGAAGACGGTGCCCGTATGATGCACACTTACACATCGAAGGAAAAAGATCAAGTACAATTTGGTCAAAAATCTAAAGTAAGTGACTTTTTTTCATTTATCAACAACAACAAAAATCTAGCTAATATTATAAAAATAATGTTATGGATGCTTGTTCTATTTTTACAATAAACGAATGAATGACTGAATGCTTATATTTCAGAATAATACATAGGCTACTTTATGTGTATACACTTTATGTAAAGATTTTGTTGTTTGCCTATGATAAAACAATTAGTTTTAACAGGCGAAACAACATATCTATCGCTAGTAAATAAATATATCAATAATATATTTTTCTAGGTTGGTACTGGAGGTATGGATTCAAAAGTCAATGCAGCGACATGGGCAATGGCACGTGGAGTTAGTGTAGTAATTTGCAATGGAATGCAGGAGAAAGCTATTAAAACGATAATAAGTGGTCGTAAAGTTGGTACTTTCTTCACCGATAGCCCCACTATTTCATCCGCTTCTGTAGACGTAATGGCCGAAAATGGTGAGTGGACAATTTATTGTTATTTCAGGTTCTATTTACTCATTAATTTTATAAGCGTCTTCAAGTTGTGTTTTTTATAATTTGTTGGTGTTACGCCTCCTGAGTCGTAATTAAATTCTCTACCTAGCAGTAAAAGATAAATTAGTGGTAATTAAATTTCCAAATATTGGTTTCAACTTTTGATGATAGAACATTGTATTGGAATTTTATAAAATTGTACACGTCGTAAAGCATTATTAAATTCTCCCGTATATTTTTCAATGTAATAAACGTACGATAGAATTTAAACATTGATTAAACTGCCAATGCTGTTAATTCAAGAACCTTGAAAAACTTTAAAATAAAATTAAATATAATTATAACAATAATGTCAGTGCATTTTTTTTCTAATTTGTATAAATATTATTATGTTACTTTTTAGCCCGTAGTGGTGGAAGAGTTTTACAGAAGTTGTCACCATCTGAAAGAGCATCAGCTATTCATAATTTAGCTGATCTATTATTAGACAAAAAAGATCAAATACTCGAAGCCAACGCAAAAGACTTAGATGAAGCTACTAAAAATGGACTCGAAAAACCTTTATTGAATAGACTCTCTCTTAGTCAAGGAAAATTAAAAACTTTATCGATAGGTTTAAAGCAAATAGCTGATTCCAGTTACGAAAATGTAGGGCGAGTATTACGAAAGACAAGGCTGGCGGAAAATTTAGTACTTCAACAAGTGACGGTTCCGATAGGAGTATTACTGGTTATATTTGAATCTAGACCAGATTCATTACCGCAAGTAGCTGCATTAGCTATGGCTTCTGCCAATGGTTTGCTTTTAAAGGGTGGAAAGGAAGCAGCTTATTCAAATAAAGCTTTAATGGAACTTGTCAAAGAATCTTTAAAGACTGTCGGAGCTGAAGACGCGATATCATTAGTTTCTACAAGGGAAGAAATTAGTGATTTATTGGCAATGGAAAAGCATATTGATTTAATCATCCCTCGAGGATCTTCTGATTTAGTTAGGAGCATTCAAAAACAATCTCAACACATTCCAGTTTTAGGCCACGCTGAAGGCATTTGCCATGTTTACTTAGATAAGGATGCCGATTATGCCAAAGCCCTGAAGATCGTCCGAGATGCTAAATGTGACTATCCAGCTGCGTGTAACGCGATGGAAACGGTATTGATCCACGAAGATCATGTTTCGGGTTCTTTATTTACCGAAATTTGTAATATGCTCAAGCAAGAAGGTGTGAAGATACATGCTGGACCGAAACTTGCAACCCACTTAACTTTTGGACCACCACCGGCAAGGTCTATGAAACATGAGTATGGTGCACTGGAATGTTGTATTGAGATTGTAAAAGATATGGAAGATGCAGTGGATCATATACATAAATTTGGAAGTTCTCACACAGATGTCATCGTTACGGAGAATGGTAAGAAACAATTTTATTTGATTGTTGTGGTAGTTATGACCATTTATTTATTTAATTTGCAATTAACGATCAAAATAATTGTAATATAGTTTGTTAATGTTCACAAGAAAAAGTATAAATTATTAACAGTAAATTGATAATATATTAAATATTTTTACAGAAAACATTGCCAAACAATTCCTCGGTGCAGTAGACAGCGCTTGCGTCTTCCACAACGTGTCGTCGAGATTTGCTGATGGTTTTAGGTTCGGCCTAGGCGCTGAAGTTGGAATTTCCACCGCTAGGATACATGCAAGAGGTAATAACATTATATTGACATTAGTATAATGTATGTTTTGGTACATATATTTTATATATTATACGTCATATATTATGTAATATGATTAATGTTGTTATTCATTCATAATTAAATATATTTATAGGTCCAGTTGGAGTAGAAGGACTTTTAACAACAAAATGGATTTTAGAAGGGACAGACCATACTGCTGCAGAATTTAATGAAGGAAAACGGAATTGGCTTCACGAAAAGCTACCTATTAATTGACTAATTAGAAAATTTGCGAAAATGTGGAGAAAGCTATTTGTAATGTAATATTTGCGAAAATGTGGAGAAAGCTATTTGTAATGTAATGTAAATTGTTATTAAGCTGTAATTTTAAATTAAAGTTAGTTTTTTGAAAATATTTCCGAGTGGACATCGGCATCGGCGTGGACGTAGCGGGACTCAAACCCGCACCTGTTGAAAAGCATCCAAATGTGAATTTTAGTTCTCCTACGTTAAAATTAGTTTCTAAATATTTGACAAGTTAGTATCATTTATTGAGTGTATTCTTTATGCTAGTTATTGTGTTTTCCCATAATATGGAAAAACCTTGAATTTGCTTAAAATATTACGTATTTAGATTTATTACATATTTATTTATGTGTCATATAGATTAATTAAGTTTTAATAACTATTAGCAACGATAGCTAAATGTAAATAATCTTTTAATAAATAATTGTAAGAAAAAATATGTGTACTTTTTTATCTTTCAATATATTATCATCTTTATCTCTTTTTCTGTTATAAACATATATATATAGATATATATATTTCATTAGATCATAGGTAAATTATCTAATATAATCAGGTAACTTCTGAACCTTAAATAATACTCAACTCTGTAATTGAATATTATCTCAGCTCAGCTCAAAATATATCAAACTTAATAGCGATCCGCCCACTGTACTCTATTGGATATTATCGGATATTATATGATAGCTAATTTGAATTCTGTTTAGAGAGTTATGATAATATTTCAGTTATCTTTCCGTTCATATTTCATTTAAGAAAAGTTGCTAGGGATAAACTCGGTCCGACCTATCCCATACATTTAATTATCAGGATATCTGTGACTTTTTGCATAATATTATTCTAATTTGTTATAACAAGGATGAGATTAGATTTTTCTTATATTTAAAATTAATTTTCTTTTCGTGGTTATTAAATATGTCTATTCTCATGATATCTCGTTACGTTTTCCATTTTTTGTCATTTAATCTATACTATCTATACTAATATAATAAAGCGGAAGAGTTTGTTTGTTTGTTTGTTTGTTTGTTTGTTTGTTTGTTTGAACGCTAAGATCTCTGGATCTACTGGATCGATTTACTTTGTTTTTGTTTTGTATGAAAGCTGCATTCTTCAGAAGTGCTATAGGCTATATAATATTACATTACACATATATACTAATAAATTAAAATTCTTTCTAATTTGACATGCAATTTATTCTGCCATGTTAATAACAACCGTCGTCGCTACGCGACCGCGTTCGTTACTGCGTCATTTTGATATTCATCCTTATGAAAATAAATATAATAGTCACTTTTAGCATTTCATCTAGATTGAAATTATATTTCTATAGAAATTATATTCTTATATTTCAAGCAGGCGTAGCCGCGTCCGGGTCCGCTAGTAATATAATAAAGCGGAAGAGTTTGTTTGTATGTTTGTTTGTTTGTTTGAACGCTAAGATCTCTGGATCTACTGGTCTGATTTATTATGTTTTTGTTTTGTATGAAAACTGCATTCTTCAGAAGTGCTATAGGCTATATAACATTAAATTACACATGTGTACTAATAAATTAAAATAGTTTCTAATTTGACATGCAATTTATTCTGCCATGTTAATAACAACCGTCGTTGCTAAGCACCGGTTTGCAAAGTTTCTTTATTGTTTTAAGAAAACGTCACCCAAAATGAACTTATATTTTGATATTCATCCTTATAAAAATAAATATATTATATAATATTTAATAAATATTCTTATAGTTCAAGCAGGCGTAGCCGCGTCCGGGTCCACTAGTAAATTATAAAACGGGTACACGTTTTTAAATTTTCTTGTGTTACCAGTTACCACTGAATCTAAAGGAAGAATGAAATATATACAAGTCCATATACCTATGTAAGTATTTTTTTTAAGCTTCACTCTTTATCCCGCACGTAGCAGGGTAGGCAGAGCTAGCTTAGTATTAATATTATTGATACTCGGTTCCCCATTTTCTGCCGAATTCTGGTGGCGTTGCGTGTTGAGTGGCAGTACTCAACAGCGACCAGAGAGGAAATAAAATTATTAAGCATTTTATTTTGTCGAGTGGGGATCGAACTCACAATCTGTTGTGTTTACTTAGTCTTAGTCGCTCGCTTGTGCCCCATGCGCCTCCACTGGCTTCAATATAATTAGTTAATTATTTTTATTAACAATTTATTAGCGCATTTTTCGTTTGCTCGTTATGATATCAAGTTTAGCAGATTCGTTCTGTATTTAAATTTATTTTAGTTTATGAAGAGTGTCCCGACACTAGATTCGCCATTATTTCGGATTTCGTATAAAAGTGAAGCTTAAAAAGGACAATAATAATCTATATATATAAAAGGACTTGTCCTCACTGACTGAGGTAAGACGCGCGCACAGCCGTAACCGCTGTGCGTAGAAACGTTAAATTTGGACAAAAGTTTACTTTCGTAATCTGGACATCCACTAAGAAGGGATTTTGAAAAATTTTAACCCTAAAAGGGTGAAAAAGGGGTAGAAAGTTTGTATGGAAAAAAAATTAAATCAGCACCAATTTTTATAAAATTTGAAATTTAGATTTTTAAAAGTATTTTATTGAAAACGTATTTCAACGTTTTCTAGAATTCTCCCCCTAAGGGTGCAAATAAGGGGTTGAAACTTTGTATAGACTTTTTTTTAAATCGGCACCAATTTTTATAAAATTTGAAATTCAGACTCTTAAAAGTATTTAATTGAACACATGTTTCATGGTTTTCTAGAATTCTTCCCCTTAGGGTGTAAATAAGGGGTTGAAAGTTTGTATGGCAAAATCTTTAAAACGCCACCGATTAGTATAAAATTTGAAATTTAGACTCTTAAAAATATTTAATTGAACATGTGTTACATGGTTTTCTAAAATTCACCCCCTAAGGGTGCAAACAAGGGGTTGAAAGTTTGTATAGAAAAATCTTTAAATCGCCACCGATTTTTTTAAAATTTGAAATTTAGACTCTTAAAAATATTTCATTGTTTATAAGAATTCACCCTTAAATAAGCAAGCGAAGCTGCGCGCGTCCGCTAGTAATAATATATTTTTAAGATGGATGAAGATACAAATTGCATTTTCGATTCGGTTTAGATATGGAATATTGGACGTGATATGAAATGGTTTTTCAACATCCTTCCGATAATTTGTGGGAGCTCAGATTCATTTCATTCGTACAAAATTTTATGTCACGAATATATTATATTTTTTTAAATGATACGTTTTCCTTTACACATTTCAATATAAATCGTCTACGGAAGATTCTTTCTTTTCGACGTAGCTCAAATTGTAGAACATATGGCTTTAATATTTTAAAATAGTAAGACTTTTCACTTAATCTTACTTTTAAAAACTTATTGAACCGTGTTTACTATCTTATAGACCGTCTACTCTTAACTTAAACCTACAAATAAGGTAATCGCAAAACACTTTTTAAATTGGCAAATTGGTTAGGCGTCATAGGCGCCTGGCAGATGTGAAACATCGTGTTCGTACAACTAATATGCATAAAAGACAAGAGAAACTATGTTTATTTATTAAAAATTATTTAACAAAATAATTTAATAGCTACATACATAAATTATAAATTTAATTTCCTTTGGCTGAGCAACGTTCACCAAAACGTTGCGCCTGGTGCATGTTATGACGTTTGCATTCATCTAATCTCACACTCGTAGGTAACAAATCTTCTTCAGTGTAACAATTTATTTCGTGCATGTCACCTTCTATATGCAATGTGTGAATATGCCTCTGGAAATCTCTCATTTAAAGTCATTTTACACAATTTATAATAATTAAATATTCCTTTTTAGAGTTCCGTACCTCAAAAAGTAATAACGGAATACTTATAGGATTACTTTGTAGACCGTCTGTCCGTCTGTCAAGATCATATATCTCGAGATCGCCTGTTCAAATCAAGCTCAAGTTAATATTAAATATTCAAGTCTAGTCTATGCTAAAATCAAGTTTCTAAGTCAACGCATTCAAAAAATACGAGCATCGATTTTTCCATTTTGTATGGAATTAAACATATAGGGACCGGACCTGTCCGTGGTGATGATCCTGTGGACCTACAGATATAATTTTTTGCATGAAGTGAGAACTTACAATACACATAAAAGAAGAACTTGAGAAAGAAGCACTACATAGATGGCTAGATGATCTCAATCTAGCTGATAGATGGCTTGGCAATCATAATTTATAAAAAATATAGTGCCGAAATCAGATCCAGTTTTTACCTTAGCTGGTAGAAGTAACCAAATACGTTCGTATATTCAACATTGCATATCCATAAATATTACCATTTATATAAATAATCTTTATCGTACTGCTGTCTTATTGATCTCCCTCCTCATATGAAAAATGAAAACGACTGTGATTTCCTCAAAGCACTTAGAGTGCTTGCGTTAAACCAATTTCGCGGTATTAAGGCAACAGTTCGAATGGAAATGTCGTATTAAGTGAAACTATTCATCATATCTTCAATATCTTAAATAAATCCTCCGTCGATATTGACTTGCTTTGAACATAGATTTGGTTAAATTGTTTTCTCTATGTACGGTAGCTTCTTAATCTAATTCGATATAAACTAGGTATATTATAGTTAAGTTTCATGTATGTTTACTAGCTTTAACCAGTGGTATCGATCGAGTGGTTAAATGGAAATGGCTACTGGTTGTGTATGACACATGACACGTGACACATTCTATGCGCGGTATGTAACTTTGACCGCAGGTACAGTGGGTTGCAGCGAAACGAGTAATTTCATGTAATATAGCCTTTCTCGATAGGCTCATAAAAAAAATACTATTTCTTTTCTCAATTTTTTATTTTAACGCTATAAAATCGAGATCCAAAAATTGTGTTGAACATTTTTTTTTTTCAACAACATGTTTTATATTTCATTAAACATTACAAATGTTAAAACATTTTCTTAAATTAAGCCTAAAGGAAATAATTATACCAATACAACTCAACTTACCTACTGTATGTTATTCGATATCTTTTAAATATAATGAAAATGTTTTCGACTTTGTAAATGTTGTCGTCTTAAGAATCAAATTTCAAAGATAATTTAATTACTAATTATTTCTAAGAAATTCTGAAAGGAAGAATGTAGACTTGACCTAATTACAGCTCCAGTATTATAAAATAACGAATCCGAGTGGCAGGTACGATCCACGAGGCGTTAACGTAAGTATGGCCAGAAAAAACCTTTTAAAAATTTATATATCATAAGTTATCAACGCAATCATAAAATATATATCAATTCTTGCAAGTCTACACCAGAATTGTATCTTCATCATTCTCGTTTTCGTCTAATATGTTGTTTGTGTCAATAATTAATTATTCCATTATATTTTCAAGAACAATGTTATAACTACAATTTTATTTACTTTTACTGCTTGGACTTTACAAGAATAGAAAAATGTAATATAAAGTAAAAAGGTATACGCCGCTAGCCAAGCAGTATTAGCAAGGGATGCACTGCGTCTCAAGCCATCGTTATATATACATACATCGTTATACATTCACACAAACAATTCTTAGTTTCCGCCACGAGGACTGTAGATAATTATTAAAGCAAAGTTTATTTAGATTTTTTAATACTATATATAACCCCTATAAATATCTAAATCTAATTATTTCGAATAATAATATCAAAATTTAATTCTATTCTAGTCATGTTCGTAGAAAATCCATTATTTTCTTTTCCCATTATATTGCTGCTGTTCCATTTCATATATAAATGAATGCATTCGACATTCTATTCATCCGCAAATAACTGGTTATAACCTACGTCGTTCTGTTCCCTTTACCGAGCAAGACTCTTGAAAAATTCCACTCTACTTTTTATAATATACTCGTAATTTTGCTATTTCGTTGGTTTCATTTCATGTTTTGTGAAATAAAATGTAGGTACATTCCCATTCTCATTCATTAATATTTACTTTTAGCATTTTTTCTTTTATTTGTATTGTAAGTTCTCACTTTCACACTCTCGCGCTAAATTTTATAACTGTAGGTAAATGGGAAGTACAGAGCCCTAGCATTTAATTACGAGGCGAATTTCATACAAAATACAGCAAAAATTATGCATAAATATCTTTTGATGTTATTTCACA
Source organism: Heliconius melpomene rosina (assembly GCF_056956725.1). Taxonomy (NCBI): domain Eukaryota; kingdom Metazoa; phylum Arthropoda; class Insecta; order Lepidoptera; family Nymphalidae; genus Heliconius; species Heliconius melpomene. The sequence goes on along the minus strand of NC_140406.1, from coordinate 8,471,195 downwards.
GTTTGTAATGATAAACTTACAATTTAATTAATTGCATACCAAACGAGCACATACATTTGTCCGAAAACTTAAGTTTGTCAAGTTTTATAAGTTATACTTCCCTTTCACCTGAACAAATGAGTGTGACTGTAAACGTAACAGTTTTGGGTTCGAGTTCCGCTTGAGGGGAATCAATTATTATTTGTATATATTTTCATTTCCTCGCTCTGGTAATAAGGCAAAGCGCGGCGTTGAGTTCCGCTACCCAACACGGAATGCCTCATCCGGCGTAAAGTGAGAAACGCTACATTTTAATATTAGATTCTCTCTCGACGTACTCTGCTATAAGTGGAATACAAATGGGATGAAAAAAAAAATTAATTAAAAACAAAATGAGTGCATAACGGAAACCTAAGTTTGTCATTTTTTACAAGGTATAATTTCCATTGACCTACCTATCTTGAAATTGGTAGGAAGCCTGGGTGGGCGAGTTCGACTCGCACTTAACCGGTTTTCATATCTCGATATCTACAAACAGTCAAAGCCAATTCCGTTCTACAGACAAGCTTAAGTCAAGCAAAATAGAAAGGAAGTAAGAAAACAATAACAGAAACTTAATTAAACACTCTAAAGTAATAGAAAAAACTAATAAGATCCTCGACGTTCCATACTCCCTAGACATTAGATACTCTTACAATTACATCCAATTCCAAAGACTTCGTTTTATACAAAAACACATTTTGTTTCTAAATATTATAGCTACAAGATGCTTGGCAGTATAATATTGCATAATAAAACCAGCAGAACCAAATGACAATACTAAAAATGTAACAAAATCCCAAAAGTTTGATTCCGGCTTCAGGAAAGAAAACGTATTTTTTCCAAGCCCTAATAATCATATCTATAAAAATCAAAGACCTATTTCAGTGTTCATTAGGATTGTACCGTACCGGAGATTATCCCTATAAAGGCTGGATTGCAATGTTATTTAAAAGCCATACCACCAGCTATCAGATGTTATGGCGTCTATTATCGTTTCGACCTGTCTTTCCTGATTATGTTTTTATTCCTTTGACGATGGTGGTACAGTGGTGAGGGTTTGTTGAGTATATATTAGAACAATATGATAGTATACTACGTTTAAAGCGTTTTTTGAGACAGATTGACGATCATTGAAAAATACATTTAATTAATTTTAATGAAGGCCAGATAATTTTTTTTTTAGTTTGACCCTATATCCAGGATATAGTAGAGTAGGCATCTAGTGTTACGACACTACGTTCCACAATTAAGCTGCTTCTTTTTCTCACTTTTCAGTAAATTCCGGGCGTTTTTATCGGCTATTAAATGAAAGTAGAGAGGGGTTATAGACGATATCGTCCTATTTATATATAAGGACTAGTGGGCCCGGACGCGGCTACGCCCGCGAAAATATAAGCCTAAATAACTAAAATAAGTTAAAAAATAATAATAAGTGGAGATTTATTATTAGAAAAAATATCTGAGTAACCGAAATGACCTAACAAAAGAAGTAAAAGTAGCTAAAGTTTGCCGTGCGCGCGTCCTAAACATTTTTCTATATTAAATAATTATTAATTTTTGCGAACAGTATTAAATAAAATCCCAAATGATTAAAATTACGATATTTTAAGTGCATAACATCGGTATGGATAACCGAACTGAGATAAATTAATTATAAGCAGCAAATAATTACATAAAAAATAATAATAATTCGAAAATATATAAAAATTTACAAAACCATCTGCCCGTTCGCGTCGGTCATACTATACCACTCGTAGACTAGGTCATTCCGAATCAGTGACATCTTAATTATTTATTAGAATGTTATACAGTAAACTATAATTTCAATCTAGATGAAATGCTAAAAGTGACTATTATATTTATTTTCATAAGGATGAATATGAAATTATAGAAATCATCAAATTTTTGTTAATGTATACAAATCTATATCGGCGCGCGCCATGTATGCATTAAGCAAACTCACTTTGGGTGACGTTTTCTTAAAACATCAAACTTTGCAAGCCGTTGCTTAGCAACGCGTATCGACGATTTATAAACATGGCGGAATAAATTGCTTGTCAAATTAATAATTTTAATATATTGGTATATATCGAAAATATTACAAATATGGGAAAAAAAGTATCCTATGTTCATCCCGGGACCCTCAAGTATCTCTATATGAGTATTTTATCACAATTAAATTAGCGGTTTGGCCCTGATTGCGTAAAAGACAGACAGACAGACAGACAGACAGACAGACAGAGTTACTTTCGAATTTATATAGACAACCTTGGCACATGGCATGTAGTGACATAGTGTGTAGTCCATAGACATTAGTGAATGAACAGCGCGTATAAAAAAGAGAAAAGGGTGGAACCCTAAGAGACGCCCGCGCGAGTGAGGCGGGGAAAGGAGACAGTACTTTTGATTTCGAAGTATAAAAAAATATATAGATACATTATAAATAAAATAATGTAAGCAAACTCAACACTGTCAAGAAATAGACAGTTTTTCCTGAGGGAATCGAATTGAAAGTGCTACACCCACTAAACTATGCGTTCGATGTACGCAAAATTGAAATTATTCATACCTTTCTATCTCTTAAGTCCCCAATGTAATATAAATATACATTATGTACTGTCTTTGCTTAGATTTTTAAATATATTAAAGCACATTATTTGTGACGCACAGCAATAATATAAGACATTTTTTTTATTTATCATTACATTCTACCTCACTTTATCATTCATGTATTAAAATATAAGATATATGTATAAATAATATTGTAACAATGGCAATTTATAGTTTCGACATAGTACTTTAAGATGTTTAAGAAGACGCGAATACTATAAAAACTTACGACAATCAATGGTACCTATAAAAGAATTTATTAAAAAAAGTATTTGGAATACTACTGTGAGGATATTCGTAATCAAAATCTTTATTACTGATATTAAAGTTTATTAATTTAAAAAGAAATTCCTTTTCTTACAAGAGGTTAAAGTATTTTTTATAATAAAAATTTTTGGGCTAAACTTTGTTTTATGACTTTTAACGTAAAGCCGTGCGTATAGAGTCAGTATTTAATATAATTTTACATTTTACATTTAGTAACCGCAAAAAAGGTTATTATTTTTACTTGATATCGTCGTGGCGGAGTGGTACAGCGTCTGGCTATAAAAACGATGATTGTGGGCTCCAATCGAGTCGGACTCGAAGGAATGAATTATACCAAGACAAAACGGGTTGAGATAAGTGGGTAATGGACAGCCCATCCTGTAATAATAGTAATCAACTCTGGGGCCCTAGCCACTGATGGCCCTTGTCCTGCCACCGATGCCCCTCGTCCTGCAGCCGGAAGAGTATTCTTTACCCATATATTTAAATGTATATAATAATACGATTTCATAAAAAGAAGCAATGTAACGTAAAAAAATACAAGAAGTTTTAGCACTTGTGTGTGTGAACGCAGCTGAACTATTATTTGTATAGCACCATCCGTACGGCAATGACCATTAATCTTAATAACACGAGTACGATGATGATTTTGCTCTTCGCTTCGCTTTATACTACTTTTGTTGTAAATTTTTTTATGTATTATAAAATATTAATAGAATTTTACGACAAAGCGGGGAAATTTAATTTTAATAATATAATTTTTAATAATTTTAATTCCGCTGAGTCTGGACTCTCAACCTTCGTATGTACAGTCGCACGCTGTCTCATTTCGCTACGACGTAATGGTCTCTCTATCAATAAGAAGTTCTTTAGATCTGTAGGACAATATATCTCTGGTCAACTTATAATAGACACATTATAAGCTCAGTATATATCTAAGTATTTCTCTACATAAGTGATTAATTCGTTTTAAATCTGTGAATAAATGCCTAATTCTAAAATTTATCCTAAATAATGTGGGGTTCATGGGAAACGGAGTGTCTTAACACTAGGTTCCCTCTGCCTACTTTACTGTGTGCGGAATATAGCGTGAAGATGATTATTAACGTATAAATAACATAAAAATTATTACTTAACATATAAATAACATAAAAATTATTATTTTAACTGAAGTTAAAGTTCTGCATATTCATGCCAATCTTACATTTATATAAATTCGAGAAAAACTCCACAAAGTTAATCTTAGCTATAAAGTGCCAGCATTTTATGACAACCTATACAAACAAAACAAGACTTGATCGTTCCTTGGAGTTGTAGACAAAAACTATCCAGCCTTTAGATAGGATCTTTATATTCGTATTCCGAGATTTACGTCTATTCCGTGAGTTCTAGGTTCGTTCAAGAGTGAATGTTCAGATAAGAATATTTTATTATACATAACGACCCCTGTTCGAAATGTTACGTGCCGATACAAAAAGTAGAATTAGATTCTGTAGTATAAGAATGAACAATTTTTTTGAGTAATTTTTTGGTGTGTTGGTTGAAGATCTATCTAGCTATCGACGTACGTTTAGAAAAAAATATATTTATAAAGATTTGAACCGATTTTTATGGAACTTTCACTGAAAGATAGAGGAGATCTTTAAGTATAATTTTTAAGGCATAATTTTAACGAAGGAAAACCGCATCTGCAAATAACAATACATTTTCTACTAAACGAAAAATTTCGGAAAAAAAAATTAATTAATTTACAAATAATTTAAATAAATATTCAAGGCAAGTACACCTACGACACGATTATTTCGACATGTACTGCTATATTTCAAAATGTGAACATCGAGCGAGAAGCAATAATTTACTATTGGATACTTTTCTAGTATAAATAATACTACATAATACAGTGCTTCTTGTCACGAATGGGCTCGACGCATATAAACACGAAAGAAATACATAAACAAAAAGAATGCAAGGGGATAGTGCCTGTCATGTGATTATTACAAATGTATAATATATATAACTTAAATTATTAAATGTTTATAATACTTATTTAAATAATAGGACCAACTGTAGTTTCTACGTATGTGGGGGACATCACTCGTATCATCTATCATTCATGTTTTAACTACGTGTCAGTCAATTTCAAGGACACAGAAAGGATATTTCTTTTATAAACTATCTATATATATATATATATGTCTATCTTTATCTTTATCTTATCTTGTATATGTATATATACAGAGTGTAACGTGATCGACGGATCAGTGGTTGTCTATAGGTTGAGGATCTTAGTGCCTATCCATTTCACCCCCATGTATACAAACATGTTCAGCGATTTTCAGTGGTTCAGCAGATATTGTTTTTTACTTCAATATACATGATATACCCACAAACGCTACGTTATCCATACTGAAAAGCCTTAAATATTTAGAGCGACATATCAATTGGTTCGCTCGTGGCTCGCATTCGATTAGAGTCTAATAATACGTTAGGTATTTTGACGTAATCTATTCTACCCTTTTCAGCGCGTAAGAATTTGGGACCTATTAAGATGGAATTTGGCGATACTTGTGGGACGTGTCCAGCTAACACGAGTGGGCACTGGGTGTGCCTATTCTTAAATTTATGGCTAGATTAATAAAATTGTTTCAAAAATTAGTGAATCGGTTTATATTACATTTATTTAATTTATTTTGCAACAGAAAATTAAGTTGAAAGATAGTAAATTTAATGGGATTTTTTTAGAGTAGTTAAACACTTCTATATTTTATATTTGTTCATTATTATTATGCACTATGTTTCGAAAATTTTGCGGAAAGTGGGAAACAGAGTGTCTTACCCTAGCCCCCTTCTTCTTTCTTCCTTGAATATGCAGGATACACCGTGAAGCTAAAATATGGCTATATATATATTTAAATTAGAGGTGAGTCGTCTACATTATTTCGAGTATATGCGGAGAAAAACGCGAAGCTGGCAAAAATTGGAAAAAGTTTAGCATTCTTTTATTTAAAAATAGAAAATATATTAACACGTTCAAATGAAATAGAAAACAGCGTAAATAAAAATGCTTTTATTTCGTATTTTCAGTGGGAGAGCGTTACATTTGCTATTTCCACATAAAGTATTGGACATTACCGATTCCCTTGTGATTTTAAGCAAGCTCACCATACTGCAAGTAACTGGGCACTTCGAATTTGTGATTTCGTTTAGGGATTTTTTATTTATCTAGCTAGGGTTTACTTTTTAATATATTTAAACAATTCACAGTTGGGTAGATTTTTGTATTTGTTTTGTATTTTCATTTAAAATATTACACAATAAATATTCTTTATTTTAATGGACTTTTGTGTGAACTTTTGAATTGTTGCATGAAAATAAAGTTATCACTGTGAAGGAAAACTTGGAAGGAAGGAAATGTAAATAATTGAAATACAATTCTTACCCTGAGTGGGCACCAAACTAATGAACATCGAATTTACTTTCTGACGCTGCCCCACTGTACAGCGATGGATCTATAATTTTATGAATAGCATTAAGGTGATAATAAAATGATAATGATTATTTAATTTCGCATAAAGTTATTTGCACCTAAAATTAAAGGTAATGTTCACCAGGTTACTGCGTGAACGTTATTGAATTTAACATAACGACGTCTATTAAAGGACAATTTGGGTTAGAATGTCTAGCTACTCGATTATTGTAATAGTTTATAATTTATTTTATATGATCTTAATTCGATATCATTTTTGGGATGCCATTTTCACGCATCGATTAATAAAACGGCATCTCATGATCGATCTCAGACTTGAGAGCGGATTATAAATTTGAGCTTTAAAATATGTAGGCATATTTAGATAGCCTTAGTTGTGACACATTCTGTTCTCCGCTTTCCGCTTCATTTAATGAGATATTATGTGTTGAGTGGCGGAATTCAACGTGGTATATAGCCAAACGAGAATAGAGGGCAAATATTTTAAATTAAATCATTCCCCTGAGTGTGATTCGAACACATAATTATTACGTTTTAATTTAAATTTCAACATACATATATTGTACATAACAAGCCGAAAAGGAGGTCTTTAAGACGCGAAGTAGATGTTATACTATATTTATTGTATTTTCCGTATTCTTTTTTGTTATCTAGACGTAAACGTGAGAAAAAACTTAACAAGGATATGAATATTTAAATTTAATCATAAAAATACTGTAAAGCTTAAAGAAAATGTTAGACTTTAGAAAGATTTTTACGTTATTAGGGTTCCATGTCTCGAAGGTAAAAACCATTTATATCGAGATCACGTAGAGGTATCTAGCTGGAATTAATAATAAATATTCAGTTATATAGTCCCTTGAAGCACAGATAAAATCTAGCAATACAATCAATTCTATGTCAACACAATCAAAACTAGGGAGCATTTATGTATCGATTTTACTACATTTTGTATGAAATTTACCGCGTAAACAAAACCTATATGGTACTTTCCGTGGACCTATATTTATGAAATTTGGCACGAATTGAGAACTTCGAAAAGAAAATCGAAAAGTGGAAATTTATGTTCGTCAATTTTTATCAATTACACTTTCCATCGACGTACAATCCTGAAATTGATACGGAAGCCTCAGTGGGTGAATCCCACTCGCACCTAACCGATTCTTTTAAATATTCATAATGTTTCGAAGAAAAAGTATTATTTGTTCCTTGTAAAAATTGTTGCTGGTGGATTACCTCGCTTGATTTTGGTTTAATTTTATTTAGTACATGCTTAAACTAGAGAAAATGAAAATGGCTGATTTAAAAAATAAACATGAAAGCTTATATAATTATTTAGTAATTTACAAATTAATTTATGTTGTTAAAAATTATGTTAGATAAATATATGTATGTTACATTCTCTTACATTATATTAATGACGTATGTTCTAAACTCGTTTTGCTTATCTCATTAAAACTTTTAATACGTAACTTGTTCTACTGAAGTGCTCAGTTTGGGAGCTCGTGGTTATTAAAAATTTCTTGATCTCCACACCACATTTTGACGTTTATAAAAATTATACTAATATTTAAAAATATAAATTGCTTAGTAATAAATTTTTCTACCACAATTCATTCCTCCGAAGTGGGATCGAACTAACAACTGTCGCGTTTACAGTCAGACGCTGAGCGAGAATGGTCTCTTACATTATTATTTGTGGCCAGTCGTGGCGCAGGGGCCCAAGTTTGACTGTAAACGTGACTGGTTGTGGGTTCGATCCCTGCTCAAGGAAATAAAATATTTATCTAATTTTTTATTTCCGTTCTCTCAACACGCAATTCCAACGGCAAGTGTGGAGGACAGCGTGAAACTGATTATATATTTATTACTCTTTAATAAATATTAGTAGACGAGTAGTCCACGCGGGCGAAGCCGCGCAGGGACCACCAATATCTCATAAATTTCTTAAAATATTCAATAGTGAATCAACGTTTGTTAGTGATGACATTTTGAAATCCCAGGCCGGATTACGTTACTTCAGCAGACGCTTAAGTGGCTGATTATTCTGTATGGACAACGTAAGACGGATTAGAACTCTTGGCGAGGATTCTACCCTTTTATCTTCGCAATTCCCGAGAACTTGAATATTTCAAATGGTTTATTTGCATAATGCGTGAGGTTGTAACTTAATATGAGGAATATTTAACCCCAAGTTCCAGTACCAAGTAATATCCTCACATATTTTATGTTTATAAATAAGTATTATAGTGTTGTTTTAAAGTTCAAGGATTATCTTCAAAACAGCTGAATTGATTTCTATGAGACTTTCACTGAAAGACAGAAGAGATTCTGGACCAACATATTCATGACTATTTTTATAAGCCCCGAGGCTTTCACGTAAAAAAACCCTCATTTCTCATGGGCAAGTAATGTAGATTTAATTTAAGATTTATTAAGAGTGATACAGTATAGATAACCATACTAAAATAATTAACCAATTATATCCAACTCCTAAAATAATCAACCATATAATATTAAACAAATATTCGTATAGTTCAAGTAGGCAAAACCGCGCGGTGGGCATCAGTATTTAGGATGTACATAAATCTTAATAATCATCTCCGATAAATATAACGTAGTACGCCTTTAGGTACTATATATCAACGCAATTTAATATAATTAATATATATATATAACATACACGAACTCTAGATACTTACCAAAAATATAAGGAAAAGATTTCCCCTAGGGATAACCACCTGACAAGACAATTAGTTACGAGCTCTTACATGGAAACAAATTGATATTATCTGTAACATAGAAAATCAGTGAAGTAAAAAGACAAGATCTGAGGGAAAAGGGTGACTTTACCAACTACGATAACCGACGAAAGGGTACTACTAATAAAAAAGATTGTAAGCAAGGGTCGAGTCATTCTTCACTCGGCGGCCAATAATAATTTATGTTTTGGAATTCATTTGTCGTCAATGTAGTCTAAAATATATTTTTTATCATAACATCGTTTTTATAAAGTTTAATTAATTGATATTTTAGTAATATTATGCAATAACTTTCTAGTTCGGTAAGAAAAATGATTTTTTTTTTCAAGTTTCAAGTTTTTTTCAAGTTACAAGGCTATTGGGAACATTGTATGGCGCAGTGAGACTGCGCCTGGCTATAAACAGGGTTAGTTATAAGTTCGATCCACACAAAGGGGAATGTATTTCTCCATTGCTGCGCTCTCGTAATATAATTAAATACAATATATCTCAAATTAATAAAATATTCAATATTTTTATTTTCTCGCTCTGGCAACGAGGCAAAGCGCAGAGTTGAGTTCCGCCAGTCAACACACAATGCCCCAAAAATTCAGCGGAATATTTATTTTCACCGGGAAAAATCTGTATACTAACCGCTCAGAAAACATATCCCATTCCACCAAATTTTATGTGACAAAAACAAAACATCATATTTTTTTATTGCAAGCAGTTTTTCCCTCGACCCGTTCGTACTGACATAAAACAAATAAGTGAACGACGCAATGTAGCTTGGCTATTGAGTCAACAACGTTAACTTGGTTATCAACGCGGATCGTCGGTTGGGAAATTAGGAGGTGCCTCGTAAACTTGAGCCGCCCAAATTGAAAGAGCTTTATTAAATTTAAAAAAGTAAGGAAATCCTTCTGGATAGAGGGTACATTTGCTACAAAAATTTGCTTTTATTCGTCTATATCTTACTTACCCTATTATACTTACTTACTTGGCTTACTAACTAAGTAAGCTCGGTAACTGTAATCGAAAGTGTCGAATAAAAATTATTTGTGACGGTAATCGAATCGGATACAAAAAAATCGATTAATTTCGGATATGGGTAAACATAAAATTGCTATTGGAAAAAAGAAATATTGATCGAATCTCGGAAAATCGAACCCACAATCGTCAATCATCATTTTTCTCTCCGTTCTCCATTTTCTGACGAATTGTAATACTTGTAGTACTTGTAAGTACTTAAATATATATTTTTATTTTTTTGCCTGACATTTCACAATGTAATCATAATTAAAATGTCACTTACATTTTTAATATTAAAAGCAACGAAAAACGTGAATAGCAAAACCTTCAGTATCAAATATTAAAAATATTTTATAAGAAAATAAAAAACACTTTTATTTATTTGACGACGTAAATCTTTGAATTTTACAAAGTATTACAGTAAGGTGAATATGGCAAGTATCAAAAGAATTTGACTAATGAAGCAATTTTCAATACATGAACTCTTCAGCCTTTAGATGTTGCTTTTCTATAAGAAATATTGAAATTATATTTTAGAACTAAACTAAAAAATATCTAAAAATTACCTATGAGAGTTGCATTATATAAAAATACATTTATTTTGACATTTTGACGTGATAACGTCATATAAAGCAATGAACGCCGGCTGCACGCGTGAATAACTACGATTCATTGTCACCTAGTGATAAGACACTCGGTTCCCATTAAGACACTTCCGTTCCTCACTTCTTGTAAAATTTTGGAAACATTGCGTGTTGAGAGGCAAACTCAACGCCGCGAGTTGCCTCGTAAGAATCTAATTCACCGCCTATATATTATATAGGCCAGTCGATATTTTCTTAATAAAATATTTTGATTTCAATTCAGCTTTGGTGGAATCTCATTAGTAAGCGCTGAAAAGAAAATCAGTGTTTATTGTGCTGCGTTTTGGGAGAGAGGTAATGCATTATATCTTATTAAGTCTCTACTTACTCTATATTGTAAATGGTGACATATACGTGTTACTTTATACTTTGCTGTATATACTCGAACTACAAATAATTATTTAATACTAGCGACCTCCGCTAGTATGGCCGCGCTGGTATGTCAAATGGAGACGAATGCTGCGTTGGGGACCGCCACCCAGCACGTCATATCCAGAACGGCAAGAAGTGGAGAACGGAGCAGCTAATGCGTTCCGATCTCTCTGACAACGCCGTTAGGGATAGAGCGTGAAGCTAAGTTAAGTTATAAAATAAACCAAGTGCGGTTACAGTGGATTACATCGACACGATTAACGTGATAAAGCGTGATACTTATAAAATACGGGTTCAATAATACAAACATTTTAACTTACATACGAAGCCGTGCGTAATAAATCGATGCGAAATTGCAATCGACAACGATTCATATCACAAATGTCATAGAACCGATATAAAAGTGATGAATTTAATATCAAACGTCGCAACTAGCCATAAAGGAGGACAGATCGTGCGTACTGAAATTTTAATTGCAACTGTTCATTGTAGGGAAAATGGATATTTTTTTTAAACAGTTTGCCAAATTCCAAAATTCAAAAAAGAGCATATTAATTTTATCTTCAAATTAGTTAATATTTTTTATTTAAAATTTTATTGATTGAATATACTACTATATCCAATTTTGGTACAAAATATACATATGATTTAGTAGTAATTTGCCATATATAGGATCAATCTTTGATCGTATCATACACTTTTCGTTCTTACAATTTTTTGAACGTGACCTTTTCCTTAGTTGGCTGTAGAGATTACACAATCGATTGCAATTTGACTTTCAAAGCTAATTTGGTAAACCAACTGTTACTTGAAGTTGAATTTGTTATCAGAATCGTACTAGCTTTTTACGTACTATGAGTACGTACGTCGATGTTGTCATTGATGTTATGAAAGTTTAGCACACATTTTTTTAGAGTATGTAGAGGGAACATAGTGTTAAGGCACTCCGTTCCACACACAGTTCTTGGAGCTGTTTTGATTCTTGCTCAGAACAATATGTAGACGGTAATGAACGGTACTGAAACAATAGTAGAAATGTGGTGACCAGATTAACTCTGGTTCTCTATTAATATCTCCTTATCATATACTTCACATCGTCAGGGGGCTAAAGTTGATAAGAAAAGAGATAAGTGAAAACATTTCATTGCTTATAAAAAATTTCCTAATGTTGAAATCTGAAATCAATTCCTGTCGGTTATTCCTAAACAAACTTCCCTTATAAAATCATTCAGGCAGTCTAATATGACGCAACATCAGTAAACGCTAAAAGGTTTTTTTTTATTTACATTCTATTAGTTATATAAACAACCAAACTAAAACCGATTTAATTTGAGTTTTCTATTTACTTCTACATACGTTTATTGTCCAACTTAGTTATGTAAAAAAAATCGGGCTTAAGCGAATAGCTATATGAGGCGCATGTATAATTTACTAATGTATAAATTACTACTTTATCAAAATTTTGTCAGTATGTTAGTGGCAAGATTATAACATAATGTATTCTGACATACATATCGTTCTGTACATTTATTGATATCAAGTATGCAAAATGACTTTAAAAGCTCATTACACTGTTATATTATGCAAATCCTGAGGTGACCCGAGTGTAAACTGTACTTAATATGTTCTACGGCATGAAAGTTTTAAGGAAAATAATTTTACATTTTAAATTTCAATTTCGGGTATTAGAAGATTTTGAATTAAAAATAAACTTTAAAATTTAAAAACGAAGAGCCAGTCGCGGTGCAGGTGTTCTGGGTTCAATTCACAATAGAGGAAATTAAATATTTTTTTTTTTATTTCTTCGCTCTGATATCCGGTTGAGTTCCGCCACTCAATACGTACTGCTTCCAGATTTCGACGGATGAGTTAGCAGTGGAGTGTCTTAACACTAGGTTCCCTCGGCCTACCCTGCTACATGCATGCACAACGTTAAGTTGAAAAATAAAAGAAAGAGTTTTTGAGAGCACGAAAAGCATCGCATGAATATTTTGTTAATATTTAAACGAGATATATTTATTTATCCTTTGACAGACTTTTACTTTATGTGTTAGAAAATATTATTTTATTATTTTAAACATAACCTGTGCTGTATGTATATAAAATCCTTTAAATTAATGTGTTTTAAAATTATGGCAACCTGGTGGTCTGCAAATTGATTTGTTTATTATGTATAATAAATAATTAATTAAAGATCGTACCCACGATTTCCATCCAGTCCATTGGGATTCCTGGCTTCAACATTAAACTTGTCGTTTTAATCGTGTAAGTTGTATCAGCTTTAGTTTAGATTAAGCCACGAGGGTTCCCTGAGGATATCAACTTGATCTTCCGACTTGGCGGAAGTTTAAATAAAGGAAGTAGGTGAGTCCTGTATATAAGTTGCAGGAAAGCTTGATTTTCGTTAGATCTATGTAATTTCTGGGATTCTAAATTTCATTTTCAATTATGCGCAACCTAGACATTTATAAGTATACAATATTTGAATATGTAATATATTTCTGGGGACGTCAAACAAAGAATAACGAGTGCAGCATCGCATCTTGTGCACTTATATTCCTTTTGGAACACAAGTTAGAACAATGTTATCAAGAAGAATGTATCATATTTATATGAAAGCTGGAAGAAAAAATTGAATAAGGTCAGATAATATATAGAAACAATAAATATAATAAATATTCTTTCTATATATTCTTCTTAATGCCAGGCGGAAGAAGAATATATAGAAAGCATATAGTAAATATGCTCTGTGCATATAGTGAATATAGTCTTTTAAACTCGGAGTTTGCGAAATTAAATATGTACAAGAACAAATCACATAAATATCCGAATTATACCCCAAAAATATATTAAAAAGTTATTAAGTTATAGTATCTCATTTATAATAACGTTATCGAAAACTACAATAACACGCGCGACAATGAGCAACGGTTAGCAACAATGAGCAAGATGTGTTTTTTAATTTATGGAATTGTTACATTTTTAATACATTTTGAAATTTCTATAGCATTTAAATATTTGCATTAGAAATTATTCGCGACAACTTTTATACAAATATTGTTAGATTTTCTTTTAATAAAATTTAAACAAATGATCAATTTATAAAAATAAATAATCTTAAAATTTCAGTTCACGTTTAAAGTCAACAGGAACAATGCTACAGAAGTAAGGTTTTATAAAATAAGTTTAATAACATTTAAAATGGTTTATCTTAAAGGAAGCTTCGAAACGGACGACAAGTTGGGAACTTAACTTAAGTCAGTTCAGTTGGCAGACCTGACAGAAAGTTCACACTGTTATTTGACTAATCTACGGAGGACTTGAAGCCGTGATAATGTTTTAATCTATTTAGATATATATTTTTAATATTAAATAGATGAAATTTATATATTTCTGTCGTACTGTAATGTCAAAGCTTCTTACAAGTATTCTGTACAAGTTATTATAGAATTGTAGGTAATCAATATTGTAATAGAACACAAAATAAACAGCACAACTTCCCTTAACATTTAGCGTTTGCTACCCTTAACGTTTAATTATTAAAATCGTTTCATAAACACTTTTTTTGAAACGGATGAAATTTTAATTTTTAATATATAAAGATATAGTGTTGTTAAGACAGGCGAAGCTACGAGCGATTCGCTAGTATAAATATAAATTTCCCCTTTTCGAATTTTCTGTATCTCAGTTCGTAAAATTGCAATAATATACATAGACAATGCATAAAATAAATTTTTATCGTATATTAAATTCCTTATTGCAAATGCATTGAAGTATAGCATCAAGTGTACCTCAATAAATTGACCGCCGTACTCATGGGAACAAAGGAAATAATGTTCTATTAGAATTGTACTCGGAAATGATTGGAAACTTATTGCTTACGTGCCTGTATAAAAATGCTGAGCGCAGCTTTGGTTGAAATAGCATAGATTTTGAAAAAGCTCAAGCAAAAATTAAGTTTATTTAGTTCCATTATTACTTAAACACGATGACAAACTAATGTATTAGCGCTAGTAGTAGGACATAGTGTTAAAACACTCCTTTCTCTTCAGTTTACAGTCAGACGTTCCATTACGCCAAGACAGTGTTCATAATATATATTTCATTCAATCATCATCATCATCATCATCATATAGCTGTGTTAATAAGCTTAAGACTTTCTTATAACTCTCTATATATTTATGTATATACTTAGAAAGGTAATAAGCAATAACGTAATGTAAGGTATTATCAAGTTGATAAGGAACTATAGTAATAAAATAGTAAAGTTAGTTTGTTTATTTGGCTATTTTTCCTTATTAGTATATTTACTTAGAAATCGTAAAAAAATATATTACCCCCTACTTAATGAAAAGGACACAGAGAACGGTACGGTATGTTAAGTCATTGATGTAGAATTTCCCTGAAACAAATGCATAACAAGTGATTTATACATAAATCAAAAACCCGACTGCATAAGCCAGATTAATGTATACACTAAAACTTGCGCCATAAAAACAAATCCAACGATGGGTCCATTTATCAAAATCTATTTCAAAATCTAGTTCTCTGGTTTAACGGGAATCTGGTTACAGGGGAACAAAAGAAGAACATACATACATACATACATATGTAGGTATAAACACGCGTAAAAAACATAACCCTAATTATCGGCGTTGCCTTGGGTCAAAATATTGGATGGTGGATATTAAAAAAAACTTTTAATATGGTAAATTTTTAATTTCGTGTTTAATGGCGTTGGAATGATTCTCTTGCCAGAGCGGTGAAAAAAGGAAATTATTCAACCCTCCGAGTTATCGAATCGTGCTATGATAGTATCTATATAAAAACAGGAAAGCAAAATTAAACACCAAAATTGAATGCACATTTTTCATTATGTTAAAATAATTATGCGTAAAAATGTCATCGCTAGCTTATCGAAGTCGACGAACTGTAAAAAAATTTGGTGCTCAGAGATTCTTGGAACTTTTAACAGGGAATTGTTATGGCTTTATAATTTTATACGAAAGCTTCAGTAAAAAACAATAACATTTCTTCAAAGAAATTTCTTCAAAATATATATTTTTTTGTCTTTATAAGCTGAGGTGTTTGAGGTCCCTCACGTATAGATTTATTACTTATCTGTATTTTATAGTAAAAATATAAATCTGAAGAAATTGTTTGGTTGAAAGCACTAATCTCAGGAGAACCTAATTCGATTTTTTAATTATCGTCCACTGTATCTGTGGTTAGAGTTACTTCGGGCACTTAGATTGTGTCATTCGTAGTCACGTTACGTCATGCCATGTCATGGGCCACGTGATTATTTCTATTTCATACCAATTTCCTTCGTGTGTTTTCCATACAACGTGACATTGGCGAAATGAATTGTGCTCAACTGGCACGCTCGAAACGCTATTTATCAAGAATTCATTTCAATTATTTCTATTTCATATTCCGGTCGAATCCAAAGCGAAAATCAAATTAGGTATAGATCGAAAAAAACTTTAGATAATAAAATATTTTAAATACTAAACTTTCAAACAAATCGAAATTTAATATCAAATAATATAAAGAGCAATGAATAATATTTGTAGATGAAATATTACCTTAAATTTTCAACGGCTACATTTGTAACACGTGGCTCCCGATCGTAACTTATAAACTATTATATTAAATTAAAACTACCAACTTCTAATAAGAGTAATAGGATCTTTGAATGTTTTTTTTTAATTTGTACGTTGTATTCCATACATTAGCATAGAGCAGGGTAGGCAGACGGAATCTCGGAACCTGCACTCTTGGTACACACATACGATAAGACTGTTAAAAATAATTTTATTTAATGAAAAAATACTTTATTATTCAAATAGATTATATAACATTTTCAAATATAACTGTGACGGAACTCTTCCTTACCATTTTATTCTCCAAGCATCTTCTAAGATTATTAATATTAGAAGAAGTGTAGTTTTAATAATAAAATAAAAATACTTATGTATGCGTTATTTAAACGTATTTGTGTTCGAAAATTACCCTTGCTAGGATTTCAAAACAGCAATAAAAGATACTTGCAATTTTTCACTTTCGATATTTTACCTAGGGATCGGTGAAATTTTAAATAACAAAATTTTTCAAAAGTACCCTACCTTAAAAATGTTACGTGGGTTTTTTCAGTGGGATCTTAAAAAAATATATGAGTATACGACTTCCTGCTTTCTTTTCAACCCACCCCCAAATTATTATTTCATATATCCGAAGAACTTCGCCCCTAAAAACAATGGACGCATAAAATAGAGACTTTTTATCATTCATAACTCCTTTGACACTTGACCAAAGAACATCTTCCCTTACATAATGCGGATGGGATTTTTTCTATACATAAAAGATGTTAGGACGAAAATGTTATTGAAAGGCTGTTGCTTTATTTTAAAAAGTAAGATATATAAAAATATCTTTATCATTATTATTATTATTAGAACATGTTATTCTTTTATTTTATTATCATCAAGGACTAAAATAATAATGTAATATATTCTTATTTATTAAATTTTTAAACGGTTTTAAAATCTATACAATATCTACGAAAAATACACATAGATCAATATTTTAACTTATGTTTCGGGATAATTTATTTTGCAAAGTCAATTAATTTAATTTAATGTCCGCCGCAAAATGAAGAGTCAAGCGGTGTAATTTCAATAAAACCTGTGGAATATTATTGACGATATATAAAGTATTTATTCTAATTATATTATCAGTAAAAATAATTAAATATCTAAGATTTTTCATTGATTGCTTGGTAGGAAGAACTATACAAGGAGAAATTAATCCTAAATAGAAGAAAAGAAATCAATAATTTCACCCGAGTTGGTTCAGATTATCAATCTGAGGCTCCTGTAACATTCTTTGTCCATAGCGTTTAATTGTAATCGCGATCGTTTTGGGTTCGATTCAAACTCGGGTGAAATTATTGATTTGTTTTCGTTGCTCTAGTAACGTAAGTAAAGTAGTCTAATGAATAATAACTAAATATAAAATCATATAAGTTATAAGAAAATCTGAATAACAAAAATCATAAAGGAAATAAATTTGAGGTACGGCACACTAAAAATATGGTTATTTTGAAATCACATTCAAAATAACAGACACTTGATGAGACCTACACATAATGAGCGCATATGTCGGCAAACTTAAGTATGCTTTCGTTTCGTTAGTTTTGTATTTGCTTTTTTTAGTTAATTTTGTTTTACTTTCCGTAGACCTATAATTCTGAAATAAGGAACCTTCAATGAGCGAGTCCGACTCACACTTAAACAGGTTATTTAATATATTTTTACTCAATTGTCCGATGGGTACGTTTTGTATGAAATAAAAAATAATCGTTACACGTCAGTTTGCCTTTGTCTTAGATCGACATTACAGCACGTATGTAAGTAACAACTTTGTATTTCATACTTACAAATATATAGCTGGTTTCAGAGATTCAAATATGACCTAAAAGTCTAGACTGACATAAAATTTATATCAACTAAATCATTAGAGTCTGCCCTTGACATCGTCTCGAAGCTGTCGTCTCTACGATATGATTGATAGAAGTTAGTTTGTCACTCACAAAATATGTTTCCAAAGATTTATTAGTCTTTTGTGAAAAACTGTTCAAAATTTTACTATGGATTAGCACTATAAAATCAAACAAGGTTACTGTTTTTGTTACCTACTTTCATATTTAAAAACATCTTTATTAGGTAAAAGTTATAGCCCACAACTAGTTTACGCAAAATCCCGTTATTACCTGTTCCCGTTAGAATTTCAGGAAATTGTTTCTTAGTGCTATCTTTCACTCTCCAAGGTACTTACTAAATTTCGTCTTTTACGCTGTATGTTTACGTAATGTCTCCATAATTCGGCGCAATGTGGGGAACGGAAGTGTCTTAATTGGAACAGAGTGTTTTAACTCTAGGTTCCCAGGTTCCCTCTGCCTATCTCTCCTAAAAAAAACGTCTTAATATCTAAGTAATAAGTAAGGTAATCCCTACTTAATATAGATAAATGTAAAAAATAGTTGATATTTGTATGGAAAGCAGAGACTGTAATTGTATCGAAATTACGTCTATGCTACAAGTCTACTACGGCGTATGACTCTCATTTGAATAGAAACGATGTCTAGACGAATGTCCTATAGAAAGAAGTAAATTAATAAATCTGCCTTAAGGTCGGTGCAAATAATTGAAAAAAAAAAACGTCTTTTAAGTGTAAAAAACGTAATAATGAACATTCAGAATTTCTTACACAAATTAAATGTATATTTTATTTCTTTGATATGATTGAGAAATACAATAAATATACAGCTTTGTTCTATGAAATATAAATACATATATATTTTTTCGTTTTAATAATAATATACTTTGCCGTAGAAAAGCAAAAGAGCCTTTCGCCCGGGGCTATGTTATCGTTATAAGTTTTATGCTAAATGTCAAAAGATAATTCTTTATTGACTAGTAATAGAAGAAAATTAAGTAAACCGCTACCATCACTAAATTTACCTACACTAGGTGTTTTTTTTTAAATTTCGTTGCGTCAAATGCCAGGTATGGCCAGTCCATATTATTTCCCATTATCACCCGCTGTCACCAGAATAGGCTCATAATTTCACCACTTTCCCCATGTAACGCTATTACTTAAATTATCAATATAATAATATTATGGTATATGATGCAATTTATTATAAAACGTATTAGTTCAGCTTACATATAATGTAATAGATGAACACAGACCCAAACGCTTTTGGAGATGAAATTTGAAACAGGTATGATGCGTATTTCATTCCTTTGTGGTTAGGACTGATAATGAATAAATCAATTTCACGCTGTATCCCGCATTTGGCAGGGTAGGCAGAGGAACCTAGTGCTACGACGTTTTGAGTGACGGAACTTAACGCCGGGATTTCTGCCTTGGTATCATAGCGAAGAAATGAAAATATACATAAATAATTATATATTACCCCTAATAGGGAACCCACCACCGTCGCGTTACAGTCACTCCCTAGTGCCCCTTTTCTAGCATTAACTTTGTTGACGTCCAAAGTTCAAAGGAATAGATTTGTGTGATGAAATTATTTGTGTGAAAGATTGTATATAAATATTATTAGGTCAAATATAGGAAATTATCAGTTCAGTGGATATGTATTAAAATGTTTCTGTTCACTGAATTCGATAGACCCCAATGTCAGCAGAAAATCTTCAATATTTATTAAACATATAAAAATATTTTTTCCCTAAAAATATTAGAAATGTGAAAACTTCACGTCTTAATACATTTTAAATAACATTCTGTTCATAAAAGTATGATTTTCTTAATTAAACACAATATGGAATGCTTTTAATAATAATCTGTTCTAACATGTATTTAGAATATTTTATTTCAATCATCTTTTTTTTTTGTTTCACGCTGTATTCGGCAAGCAGCAGAATAGGCGGAGAGAACCTAGTGTTAAGGTATTCCGTTCCCAATTTCACTGCAGCTTTAGGCATTGCGTGTTGAGTAGGCGCTTAACGCCGCGCTTTGTCTTGAAATAACTAAAATAAGACCCGATACACCTTTAGTATAAAAAAACTTTATGGCTTTACACGAAACTAATATATATATATATATATAATAATAATAATAATAGTAATATATTAGTAATATATATATATATATATATATATATATATATATATATATATATATATATATATATATATATATTATATAATAAATTGGAAGAATTTTTTGCATCGTCAAAAGCAGTTTATCGAAAAAGATCGAAAGTTGTGTTATGATGTCGATTTATATTAATTTAACGAGCTCAAAAGCTTTGGGACGTTGAAAAGGTTATTTATAATTTTAATAGATTTTTTTAAGTCAGAGGTTAAATGGTTGTATTTTTAATTTGCAGGTCTATTATTAATGTTTATAAGCAAAAATATATGTATTTTTTAAAGTTCTTGATATATTTTGTTTTCGTTCATTATTTTTAATCCATTTAAATTATAAATATCGAGAATCAATTGAATACTTATAGTACGGACTTATAGGGATTTAATAAATCAATTTATCTGAATGATGAAGAATCATATTAGTTAAGTCGGCTCTTTTATCGCCAGTACGCAGCGATTTCCTGTTTGCACGAACTAATCTTACGGCGGTATGTGAATTATTACTTTTATTATATAAATACACGGTAATCTAACGGCGGCGGTAGTTGATTTTTTTTTACAATAACGTTTAAATGTCTGACGGTAATTAACATTATGCTCTATAACCATCTTCCTTATTAAAGGGGGGGAGTGAAAATTAAACGAGAATGGAACCCACAACCATCATTACATATCTCATACTTATTTTTTTTTCTATTTATAGAAAATCAAATTTATTTCAGTGATTGCATTTAAATTGGATGATTAATCAATATAAAACTATGTTAGTGTAAATATTTTTCGTTAATTGTTGTGAAAGTCAAAGATAGTTAAAACGGAGACTTCAAAGGCGAGGTGAAAAGCATTGATTGATCATTGTTTGAAGGTACGTGAATATTCGTTTAAGAAACTTACCCAATCAAGTTCGTATCGGTTTGGAGACTAACTTTAGTTAACAGTATTGCTAATTAATTGGGAAATTTTGTCTATTTCTGTAACGAATACTAAATTTAATCAAGAATTCCTTTAGTAAATGCTCCTGTGCCACACCACAGGGGCACAGGCGCTCGAGGTGGGGGGAGGAGGCGGAGTAGGTAGATTGTGGGTTTGATTTCCACTCAAGGAAATATTTAATATTATCATTTTCTCGCTCTAATAAGGAGGCAAAGTTAAGTTTTGCTACTCAATAGGCAATGCGTCTAGAATTCGGAGAAATGTGCGGAATGAAAGTATCTTAATGGGAACAGAGCATCCCAACCAGTTTATAAATTGTACTTCCCTAGTTGTAGATCAATCTATAATCCTGAACATGTTACAGAAGCCTTGGTGGGCAGTTTCGACTCGCATTGTATCGATTGTGTTTTTCTTACTTAGGTTTACTATGAAGAATGTTGAGAACTAAGCAGTTGCTTACAATTGTAATAAGTAAGATATTTCATCTATACGAGATTAGATCTTGTGACCTCTGTAGTGGTTATTTAAGTTAAATGTTTTTATACCTTCAAGCTTTGCGGCTTTCCAACATCAGAAAATGGTAGCAGCTTTCTAGATCCTAATAAGAGTTTCAATTTGCTAAAAAGAAAGGCTAGATAAACCCCAGTATGATTATAATAAAAATTCAACCAAATTCATTTATGTATATCGTACTAACGAATTGTTTTATCCTTTTAGTGTTATTGTTGTGTATTCTGGCAAGTTTAACTATTTCCGAGGCAGATACGCCCCGCATTACGCAAATGTGCGTCGTGAGCGGGATTTTGTTCTGTATCTACACCCCTTATTGCTGTGTATTTTGCGAAAGTACACAATGAAATTGCAAGGTCTAGTACTCAAACCGACATGATATAACGAAGACGCATAGAACTCTTTGTTTACAGATCATGTTTTTTTATGTTTGTTTACTGAAGTACATGAAACTATGAAAATATTTTGAATGCAATTAGAATAAAGGCTATTTTTTTTTATTTATTTATAATAAGTATAACAAAATTGTATTTTAAACATATAAAATATTATTATTTAAACATATAAACGTAGGATGATTGAACTCATGTTTTTCTTAAAGTTGTACATACTATTAAAGTCCTCACTTTGTAATATCATTATTTCCCAAGGTAAAAATGGAACTCACAACATTGACTGTATGGCAAAACTCTTTGAAAAATGCCATATTTCTATAAAAAAAAAAAGGATTATTTTTACTTACAGAATTATGCTTACCCGGATCCCGGCTTATCTCGATTTTTCTTTAGACGAGAGCTTTGCGTAATCAAAGCACTCAGCTTCATTTCAGCTCAAGCTTATCTGTACTTAAGAATATTTTTAATTTAGGGTTCGTAAATTAACCACGACTTGTCCTTGGCCATCTTACCTTAGATATAATAATGAATATCACCGCTAAATACCTTTAAGATTTTTCGTTTACTGTAAAATCGGAATAAAATGTTATAATTTTTTTTGTTTCTTATGGTTCCGTATTTCAAAAAGAAAAACCCTTATAAGATAATTTTGTTGTTCATCTGTCTGTCCGTCTATCGAGACCGTCGGCAAGATTATGTGGGAGTGTTAAGGCGAAATTAATATCAAATATCCGGGTTTACGGTCACTCGGAAAACAAAAAAACTTCTAAGGGTAGGTACTTTACGTGAACCTCCAATTACGAAATTTGGCAAGAAATTAAAATTTACAGATATTTCAAAGTAAAAAAATATTACATCCTTATAAATTTATACAAGTTCATTTCATACAAAATTTCATAAAAATTTAAGTTTATCATCTTTTATATACATCCCGTTGTCATACAATCCTAAAATTGAAATACTTTACTCCAATTTCATTTATATCAATGGATTTTTAAATTTAATAAATATAATATTGTATTTATATTTAAAACATGTTGTATAAAATATATCAAAAGCTTTTGAAACTATGCAGCATTCTGTGCGAGGGTAATAAGCTTACATAATATCTTCCTAATTATTTTGTACTGGGGAACTTCGATATCACCATAGGGAGGCGAGAATTCGATTAGGGCAATCGATATTGCTCCCAGAAGGAGGATAAATAAGAGGTGTAAAATATTTTGCACTCTTCAAATTTTTCACAACCGGACTCTTGAGATTTAAAATATTCAAATTGAAAATTGATGGCGAATGTTAGATGTTGCTCGAGTTTTTTTTTACTGTTTTTTTTATATATCAAAATCAGCTTCATGTTGTATCCCGCACACAGCAGCGTAGGCAGAGGGAACCTCGTGTTAAGACACTCTGTTCGGCACTTTCCGTGTTGAGTGGCAGAACTCAACGCCGTGCTTTGCCTCGACACCAGAGCGAAGAAATAGAAATATAAACGTAAACAAATATATATGTTTTATACAATTATTTTATTCATACTATAATTGTGCGTTATGGCAAATCTAAATTTAATTTAATCATTAAAATTATATCTCTATTAGATAACCCAGTACTTTCCAGAACATATTATAATAATACAAAATAAAACTAATTTTCTATTCAAATGTTACACAAAGGTATCTCTAGGAATTTTACTTAAATTATTATATCTGAAGTTATCTTAATTACAATTTATAGCTACAATGGAGGTCCACCTCAGTTGCATTCCAATGAAAATACGATGTTTGCATACAAATACCTTTGCAGAATTATGTAAAAACTATGGAATATTTTTTCAGCTCTACGTTTTATCCAGCATATAACAGGGTAGGTAGAGGGAACCTATTGTTAAGGCACTTCGTTCCCCACTTTCTTAATGCCTTAGGCCTGAGAAGAACCGGCGCAAGAAGAAATTATTACGCTCGTGCCTAGCTGGAGCGTTCTACTTTTTTACCGACAATCTGAATGATATATTTTAGATTTTTGAAAAAAAAATCTCTGAGGTATGTTTTAATACAAGGTTCCCTCTGTCTACCCTGTTGTGTGAGATATACAGCGTGAAAATAAAAAATAAATAGTTTTGTCTATTACAAAAAAACTCAATTTTGCAAGATATATTTAAACTTACATCGATGAAAAAAATACTTTATTTAATACCATATTAAAAAGAAAACATTAATAGTACGAGAAAAGAAGAGAATTTAAATAATACTCATAATATATACATAACGATATATAGGTAGTGAGTGCTACGTCATACGTAAAGAGTTGTGAAAGTAAGATTAGCTAATGCAAAAGGTAGTCAGGTAGAAAATACGAAATATTCAAATAGGTCGCATTCGTCTCCGCATGCATTATTCAATGAACCATCCCAATGCAGTTTTATATTCACTTCACTCTGTTGAATGAATTGAGGACTAAAACTTTACTGGGGTGGATAAAAAACTGAACAAGGGTTCCAATTTCTGTCTGTTACCGATAATATTGTTTGAGGACTTACAGGCTTAATTGTAGCGCTTTCCTCGTATTGCATTTAGATTTTTGTGTTTTTTTGCAATTTGTAGCGGAATACAAATCACTTTTTTACAACCTTGTATTTAACTTTAGTTAGTTGGTGTGTGTGAAAGTTTAATTTGAGCTCACTTCCCAGTGTTTCCCAGGGCAAGCTAAAATTTATATTACGAGTACAGTTCTGATGATAATGAAATTACTTATAATCAATATTGTTATTAATTAAAAATGTTCGCCGTAACAAAATGGCGCATTTCAAATTTATGCACAAGTCACCTAATATAGATATTAAATGAAAGAGCTTGATTTGTATAATATACCATGAAAAAAAAAACATCTAGAAACCAGTCCCCAGATAGTATACCTGACCTTTTGAATAAAAGCTTGATTTTAAAAAGGATTTTTATATTAATATTTTATACAACCCATGATAACTAATTATTAATAATTAATAAAATCTCATACATAACATGTATTCATGTATTAATTAAGGCCAGTTCTTCATATATTTTCAATCAAATTAAAGTTTTAATTTATGCCTATTTGTTATATGTGAAAGCAATTATTTAAAATTCATTTATTTATTATACTGGAATTATTGTGAATAGCATTTAAATTGCAACCGCAAGCTAAATTTATTTGTTGTTTTCAAATAAAATGGTAATTGTGCTAGAATATTGTAAACATCGTATACATCCTATATAATTTTAAACATCCATTTATTTTCATTTCTTAGTTGGACAAAACGCGGGGCTGTGTTCTGCTGCTCAACATTACGAGAGAATTGGGGTGAAACGGAGAACGGAATATATCGTCTCTAGGTTATCTCTGTATACTTTGCTATATGTGGAATACAACGGGAAGCTAAATTAGAAAGGTATTGTGGTGCGTAGGTCGCTAATTTAAAAATATAGCTTTAGAATTGTTTAACGAGACCATATTATATGTTTAATTTCTGATAAAACATGCAAATATCTTTTTCTATGGCCCTATGTTAAGTTATTATCTTATTCTGTAAAACGCATGTGAAAAGCGATACTGAAGGATCAACCCTTCCAATGACACTTTTCGTAATTTACTGCCATCTTGCAATATGAATGGGGATAGACTATTGAAATTCCATTTGGCGTCGTTAAAATCTGTCGACGTTATTCGATGGGAGCGTGAATCATATTTATTTCATGATATTTATGGGCATGGATTGTATATTTAATAGTATTTAATATATTTTTATTGATGTCATTATTTTTTTATGGTTTTAAGCTATGAATTCATTATGAATATTCGTATAGCAGAGTAAGCAGAGGTAACCTAATGATAAGACATTCCGTCCCCAATTTTCCGCTTGGTTTTTATTTTAATGAATATGTACTAAATTTTGTTTAATATTTAAAATTAAAACAGCCTTGAATATACAAAGCGTGTCGTTAAATGTCTACAACTTTAAACTTTTTATTTCATCGGCCCAATTCTCAAGCGGTTTCAATTTCTAATATACCAGATATATTTTTCCAATATATTTAAAGTTGTTTCTATAACAAACTTTTATAAAAAAGCTTACACTGACAAGCTATAAGTTTGAGACAGAAACAAAAAAGCTCCTAAGAAATATCATCTCTGGGAGTAAAGTTTCCACGAGACGGAAACTTACGATATTTTACTGTTTTTACGAAACTCCTATCTTAAGAGGTTGGTCTCGCTCCATTTATCAAATATTATCAGGGCTTAAGCTTTCCATTATATATAAGAAGTGTAGTAATACAAGGATGTTTATGTCCTTTATTTAATTTTAGAATTAATAATATCTACTTTTAAATATAATTATAATAACATAAAATTAATCAGATATTAAACATAATTGCTGTCGCACAATACTCTTTCTCCTCACAAAAATTCTATAAAATAAAAAAAAAATACAAATAAATAAAATTTTATCAATCATTCAATCATTCAATTCATAAATAAATTAAAAATATTAATAACACATCATTTAATGATAATTTGCTCTATTCTTATTCTTTTTAAAAAACTCGAAAATTACTCATAAGCTATTCAGATTAATTCACCACGTAAACAAGATAGGATATTTCCTTTATTTATAAAATTTTGGTAAAAAGTGAGAACTTGCAACAAATATAGAAAAAATTATTTCGTTAAAAAATATATAATATCTATATATTTTTAGTATAATCATTAAGCCCTCGATAAATCTACTTTTATCATGCTTTTATCTTATATTTTGGTTGGAAGAGTTCAGACCGGGGTTTTAGTAGGGCTGATAAAGACACGTGTACTCAAAATTTTTCACCCTATCTTTAACACTAAGTCTGCCTAAATTATGGTTACACTTAAAGAGATAAAAGAAAGATACAAGTACTAGTAGCTTCAAGATTTTTACCATATAGTAATAAAGTACACAATTTCTAAAACAATATATTTTTATATATTTAAATATGATTAATATCTTAGCTTATGTAGCGTAATAAGAAAATAATTGATAAAATTACTAAGCATTAATAAACTAAAATACAATATAAAAAAGAAATAGAAAAAACATAATTCTTAAAACTCAATGAAACGTCAGCCCGTGTTACATTTGATTTACAACATCTATAAAATGGACTTCCGATAGGGTACTAATGGTACTCTGAGTCGACTGAAAGGCAGGAGGAGGAGAGGAATGTCTCCTCTATCGATCTTTTACCTCTAATAAGGCGCATTTATCATGTTTTATGCCTTGGATTTATGTTGATGAAATAAGGCATAGTCGCTGTGTAGAAACCGAGAATTGTCTTAGCGTCTTGTGTAATTTAGCTTATTATTTCAACCTTTTGTGATTGACTAATAAAATCGGACTACATACGTGGGTTTGTTAATATTGTGGGTTTGATTTCCGCTCGAGGAATTTAACCTTATTATTATTATATTACCCTATTTAACCCTGACGTATTATGTCTGTGAGACCGTGTGCCTTAGGTTTACCTATATCTATATAAGCAATTTTTACTGCGCACACTTAAATAAAATTTAATAAATATTTATTTCAATAGAAAGAAAGGGGGCGAAGCCGCGTGGAGACACCTAGTATATTATCTGTAAGATATTAAGATATGTCATATATTAAAAACAAAAAAATAAATACTATTACGAACCTTTTACTCCAGCCTACATTACCCTAAATAAATGGTTGAATGTATAATAAAATAGCCCTAGGGAGTCTAGACTCTCACTCTTCAGAATAATAGTCAGGCTAGCTTTAATTCACTTCTTATGTTAGCTTCAACACGAAGCTATGTAACCGTAGGTCCTTTTACAATGACTAGAACATTCTCAAGATTTTCAACTAAGTGCCTTATTATTAAGTAGATAAGTAAGATGAAATATAGTAATTACTAATAATATAATGCCTAAGTCTGGCTGTAAAGATAAATCTATATAGAGGAAGTTCATGGCTCAGCTATAAAGTGGCATAAATTTCAGGTTAAATTTCTGCTCTCAAAGATTAAAATTATCAGAACTATCGAAATCATGAAAAAAAAACACGATAACATCGGTCTTAAGTGATAATATCGGATATAAAGAAAATCGTGCAAAATGTTTAAACATTTTGAGTTATGTTTATGCCAAGCCATAATATATTATACTCGTAAGCCAACGATTTTATTATCTCTAAAAAGCTAAAATATTGTATTAAATTTGCTAAAGCTTAGATATTTCGTCTTCCATGTTCCGAATTCTGGAGGTATTGGGTGTTAAGTGGCAGAGCTCAACGCCACGATTTTGTTTTGGTACCAGAGCGAAGAAATAAAAGTATTAATAAATAATAATTCATTTCTCCGAGTGAGAATCAAACCCAAAAACGTCGCAATTTCTTGAATTAATTAATTACTTATTTTAACAAACTTTATGTATAAATAATGTTTATTAATATAAATACTTTACATTTAGGTAAGTAATAAGTTCCGTTTAATTAAATTCTAGGAAGGTTTTATTTTAGCGAAACGCCACGAATTGTCGCACCAGGTGCGGATAAAACTAAGTTCCCTTAAGTTATTGTGTACTCGTACAGTGGCTTCGCTTACACTAGCAAACGGAACTTTTCAAGCGGATTAAAATGTAGACAGTATGGTGGTTTTTTAAATGTCATTACCAAGAAGGAATCTAATCTAGTGTTTAGATGAAACATTTTAATTTTCGCGTTGTAAGAATTAAGACATCCTATATCTAATTATCCATATCTTCGGCGTGTGTTTCCGGTTTGGCCGTGATGGTGTCGCAAGAGGCGACCAAAGTGTATGATGGAAAGCCAGGTCGCTAGCGATGACTATACTTTTGGGCAGACTGCACCGAATTTTTACTGTCCTTGTCATTTAAACCGGCGTTAAGTAGTTTCTTTTTCCCATTGCACTTCGCATTAGATAATAGCGGGCGCCCAACCCTCACTCCTTCCCGGAATATGAAAGTGGGAATGTATGTGGTAATGTAAATTATGTGAACATCTCACAGATACCAGTAGTTTAGCTTATTATTTCAATTATTTATTGTTATCTACTGAAATCTACATTTGACTATACACGTAATAATTGAATTTAAATATCTAATTGGTAAATATTTGGTTAGTTAAGAGTGAATTTTAGTTGAATTATTTCACTCATTTCTCCAATATCACTAAAATATATTTAAAATGAATCTTTCGAGCAATTGTCCTTACTTGAGTTATGTCAATGGAAGTTTGTAATATATTGAGAAACTTTAAATAATAGGCAAGTCTAATTACTTTTACTGAATCAAAATAATACGCAATAAAGACGAAAGCAATAAAGCAAAGCTTTTATCGAAATTTATTTCAAGCAATTGTTCTGTTTCTTAAATGAAATTTTATACGGCCCATTTTCAGTACGACGAACTATACTACCGTATAGTACTGTAAATTTTTAACTTGTACTTTCAATTTTTTTCTTAGTCATAGTTCCATGTATATTATCATAAACGGTAGATATGCGTTGAAGAGATACTACCACGAACCTTTTACTCCAGCCTTTATTATCTTAAACAAATGGTTGAATGTTTAAAATAGCCCTAGAAAGTCTAGACACTCTTCAGTATCATTGTACGCTAGCCTGATCATTGTCGGGCTAGCTTTAATTCACTTCTTATGTTAGTTTCCACACAAAGCTATGTAACCCTAGATCCTTTTACATTGACTAGAACATTCTCAAGATTTTTTTCTTTAGTACATTAATATTATAATTATCTACGTATCATATTACCTTTCAATATTTTATCTAAACAAACTTTTATTATCTCCAAAAAGTCTATCACCAAGTCTATCTATGTATGTTGTACGTCTACGGAATTTTATTAAGAAATGTCAACTCGGTACAACTATGTAGGTCACACTAAGCTACGTGGTAAGGCGATTAAGATGTTCTGAAATATGGAGGTCTTTTTAGACCGCGGGGAATATTTTTGTGAAAAAAATTCAATCTTAAAATAAGGTTATAAGGCTTATATGGGAAAATTTGCATTTTTCGACCGAATTTATAGGACTTGCTTGGACATATATTGAAATGTGAGCCATGAAAATGGCTTGTAGGCATTGGCGTATTTAAAATATTAGGTATTGAAGGTTAGTTTAACCAGAGAGAACGTACACAAAACGCGCTGCGTTGTATGTATCTTTTTATACTTATTTTTTAAAATACGGAATCCAAAATCGAGATAATTCTTTCGAAATGCTGTGGATAAATGAGGATCACGTTAGGAGAATTTTAGGAGAAAATCATTCTGATTCCAAGTATCTATGAGATTGTTACCTATATTTGAGGATAATATTGAGAGCAAGAAAAAGCAGTGATACAAAGCAAGAACATAATTGTGAGAAGGAGAAGTTGCAGGCATGGTCCAACAAAATGGAATAAAAATAGCCACCATTGCCAGTAAGGTCGCGTTCGAATAATATAATAGCATAACTTGCAAGTATAAGCGATGAAGTTAATAATTTGATAATAAGTATAATAAATTTGATCGTAGAATATATTAACTCAAAAATAAAAATTAGTAGAAGATAGAGACTGTACAAGTGGATATAATTAGATGAGATCAACGAACTGAGTATCCTTAAACATATTAAAGTCGCATATCTTATAGCCCCATAAACCTCACCGTTCTCGAATTATAGAGTTGACGGGAAACGGACCCGTGTCATTTTGATACCTTGCCTTTGTTTGACGTGATAGGGTATTAGGTACAGTAGCTATGTAATTACATTTCCTTATTTAGTTTTATCACATCTTTAATATGTTTTTTTATGATTTTACAAAATGAATATTTATTTGATTTGCAGTTTACACGCCTCTTACATCTTATGTCTATACTAATATTAAACATCTATTAGTATGAACTGTTATATTTATGCTTACATTTCTATTAATATTAGCTACAAAAACATTAATTTGAGCACGATTCATAGTAACATCTAGATGAAAAGATAAAACCTTGTAAATAAGAGAGTTTTTAATTAATTTTAAACTCATGAAAAAGCTTTAGTTGGTTTCGAATTTATAGATTTTTATTATAGTTAAGTAAAACAGACTAAGACTAAAACTATATACCACATCAATACTAAACGCTTCGTAATATAATATTAAAAAAATCAAATAGTATTTTTAACGCTATTTCACAAAATGGATATAACAAACGTTTAGATATACCTAAAGTTATAAATGCTACAACTTTTACATTTTTGTCAAAAGTTACACGCTCGTATGGACAAAACAACATTTTATATTGTATAAAACTATACAAGGGCCTATAAAATTGCTTCCTTTGTCTTCAAAGGAGTTAGAATCCGTGGCATGTAGGTAATTGCATGGAAAGTCTTACGAAAGGACTTAGTACTATTTAATATAGGAAATTCTTAGAGTACACCCTCGAACGAGTATCTACGTGATGATATGAACTATCGGAATTAGAACATATTGATTTGTAATGGAGCGTTAATATATATATATCTAAATATCTATTGAATGTAATGCAGGATAGCTGCCAGTTAATGTAATAAATTGTACCATTGTCTTTGAAAAGAGCAACTGTTGAGTTTCTTACCGGCTCTTCTCAGCAGAACTGCCTTCTGAACCGGTGGTAGCTTTTTTCTTATATGTTCATTCGACAGTTTAAAAGTGCTTATAACAGTCTGTTTGAATAAAGAACATTTTGAATTTAAATTTGAAATAGTAAAAAATAACTAACATATTATTACTATTTTAAATTGATTGAGACCACTATAGCTCAATGGATCAGTGTCTGAATGTTATAAATATGACGTTTAACTTAGTATTCAGTTCAAACTCGACGGAATGATTATTCAATTCAATACAATTTAATTCAATTCTGGAAATAAATTTATTATTTTTACTCATTAAAATTATTTTAATTAGTTAGTATAGACAAGGCGCGATATTGAGTTCTAGTTGAGTATATATAAAACAGCCACAATAATATATATATTGTTAGCGTACAAGTGTAGATGTGGGTAGATTTAGGTGAAAAAGACAAGAAAAGCAGTGGAATTGTGTCAAACGGGAACAGTTGCTTGTAGGAAGCCCTGATTGGAAAGTATCTAGTGTGTGGAACTTACGTGGAACCTCTATCCGAGTACGTTGGAAACATATAGACGGTATGTATTTTTATCGTGTTTATTTTAAAAACGTTAACCACTTCCGTTTTCTAACAATATATATATTTAGTATGTCTGTGTTACAATTTTACAAGGATTAAAGCAAGTTCTAATTAATAATCATTTAATTAGGCCAATCAGTCTCATAGTTCCAATTCAATTAGCAGCGCAAATAAATCTATCTAAATCCAAAGAGTGATTGCTTGAAAGCTATTTAATGTTAGTTCTATAGTTTATGCTTGATTAGTCCAATTCTACTCCGATGTAAAATTGATTAGGTCTGTTTTTATTTAATAAATTTATTATTTAATAAACAAATGTAATGAATATTTGTAAAGCGTTTACATAACTTAAAATAAAAAATAAAGTAACTTAACATCAAGGGACACAACTTTAAGTCTAAGCTACAAAAATTAACATATAAAATTCAGATAAGTTCTAAAAAATATTTATTTCCCTTGAGATTCTTAAAGGAATAAATACTTATATCGGACAAGTGCGAGTCAGATTTAGCCATCGAGGGTTCCGTACCAATTTCAGGATTGTAAGTTGTCAACGAGAAGTACACTACTAATAAAAGTTGATAAATTTAAGTTTGCGGACGTATGCACTTATTTATATAAAGTGAATTACAATTATACGGTTGCAATGATTATTTCTATGAAATGCTCATAAAAAACTAACAACAATGCTACAAAAAATGCTAATTTTGAATTTGTCGTGAAAAAATATAATAGTGATATCTGATCTTTAGTATAATAGATAATATTTTGCTTTATAAGAGTGAAAAGAAAATTTACAGCCTTGCTCTAAGCTTATAAGGGTTAATTCCGTCGTCACCCTGCGGGATATGCTCTAGCAAAGCTTTATAGACGAAATTTATATATTGTAACCTAGAAAGAAAAACTAAATAATTATCATTTATTATTATTATATACATATTTTGAGGCTAATTGTGGCCCAAGGGCACAAGTGTGTGACTGTCAACGCGAGTAAACTGTTCGATCTAAATTTGAGGAAATTAAACATTTAATATTTTAATTTCTTCGCTCTGGTGTCGAAGCAAAAGCGCGGGGTTGAGTTCCGCCACACAACACACAATGCATCCAGAATTCGGTGGAAATTGGGGAGCGGAGAGTCTTAACACTAGGTTCCCTCTACCCTGCTGTGTGTG
The DNA here is from genome assembly GCF_056956725.1 of Heliconius melpomene rosina. NCBI lineage: Eukaryota > Metazoa > Arthropoda > Insecta > Lepidoptera > Nymphalidae > Heliconius > Heliconius melpomene. The sequence continues at coordinate 8,437,107 of NC_140406.1, read as the reverse complement.
GAATACAGCGTGAAGCTGATTTTTTATAAACATATTAAATATTTAACGCTTAATCCTATCCTATATCTTATAAAACAAAGTCGCTTTTCGTGTCTGTCTGTTGTTTCTAACTCTTCTTCTTCTAAACCACCCAACGGATTTTGATGCGGTATTCACCATTAAGTCGAGTGTTTTTCGTAGAGGGTTTATATATTGTTTATTATTTGTACATTCTTATGTAAATTAACATAAATACGATAAATGTGTATAAAGTCCTACCCGTTGAGACACTTTCGCGCATGCGCTGCTTTAATGGTAAGTACTACATGAAAAAAATGTACTGAAGTATTGTTCCTCTTAATAAGATCTACAAAAAAGTCCGCGACGGCATATTCGTATCTTTTAAGAATAACGTGTACTGATCATTTTTCTGTCTAAAAATAGTAATTTCAATATATTTTTTATTGTGAGGGATATTTTTCCATAATGGTTTTAATCCTTATCCTTTAAAATACTTTATTAATTTTCTACGTTAAACGAAGATAAAATTTGCTTTTTACACTATTTCGAAATTGCGAATAGTTTTAGAGAAAAATGCATTTAATTGTTGACACATCACGCCGTTGACTCTTCAGCTGTACCGACTCAAGTTTTACTTATCCGTTACTCTCAGCATATAAATAACTATATTAGTTACGTTGGCCATTTAATGTAGATCAAAACTGTCCTTTAATGTTTTTTCATTTTAATAAGTACTTTAGAAGTTGTTACAATATCAAAACATCCTTGCTGCGAAACGCGCCCCGCGACGTTTTGCTTATACAAGCGCGTCATGAGCAGTCATCGGTGGTTCAGTGGTAGAATGCTCGCCTGCCAAGCGGGCGGCCGGGGTTCGATTCCCGGCCAATGCATTCTATTTCATTTTCCTCACAGGCAGCCACGTAGTGCTTGCTTTTCATCAGGGACAGAATACCCTCTTCAGCATTAACCACAAGCTCGAAAAAAAAAACCCGCTCGCTATAGAGGCATAGCAACAAAGATTTAGATGCGTTCACACGTATTGGATAATTGGAGTTGAATGTATTATTTCAGCGCGATATATTTGGTTTCATATTTTTTGTAGTAGTTATTAGTAGGTAGGTTTTTGTTTATAATTTCTTCCGTTTAAAAATAGTCATTTAACTATCTAAAATAATATATTTTAATAAGTACTAAAATAATATATTTTATTAAGTAAAAATAGTCATTTAACAATCTAAAAATAGTCATTTAAATATATTTTAATAAGTACTTGAAAAGATGTCTGTGTCTGTGCTACTAGCACAGATTTAAAATTACGGTACCTACTAAAAAATCCTTGCTGTGTAAAACAATTGGAAAATCCTTATTGAAACTACGAAAATGCGGGTTGCATTAGGGTTTAATTAATTTTCACATTATCTTAAGTGCTTTGCAAACATACATTACATGAATAATCCAGTAGTTAAAGCGGGCGAAGCCGCAAGAGGGTCGCTAGTATAAAAAAAAATAGAAATATATATATAAGACTAACTTACACAAATCACCTGTACAAAGAAGAACTCGTTTACATACCATATCTGCTTTCCACTGGAAAGAATTCTTGATATAAAGTACAGGATTTGTATTTCAGGCAGACTGAGTGTGGAGCCGTGTCTCGTATACTACTATTTTTCATGTTCAAACCTGTTTCGTAAAGCTTTTAGTTCACGCACTTGAAACTGTTCTGTTTGCTAATACGTTTTATGGAAAAGAAAAGGTATATCTTAAACCTGTACGTGACGAAAGTTTAAATTTGCGAGGCAATGTCCTGGTATGTTTGTTTCATATTTTATGTTTATATAGGAGGCCAGTCGTGGCCCAGGGTTGTTGGTTCGATACTCACTAGAGAAAATGAAATATTAATTTAAATGTATATTTTCATTTCCTCTCTCCGGTGTCAAAACTAAGCACGGCGTTGAGTTCCGCCACCCATCACGCAAAGGTTTCAGAATTCGGTAGAATTAGTCTCGTAACACTAGGTTCCTTAATTCTATTAGCAACTGAAGTTATAAACTTTATAGCCAATGTCAAAACAAGCTAAGGTATTTTTTTTTATTATTAAACGTAAAACAAATCGGCTGACGATTAAATTTCTAGGCTAAGTGAATTAATATTATAATAGGAATCAAGATCTAGCTTTAACTCTGACAGGTGACGGAATAATCTAGTTCTATGATCCCACTGTCTAACAGACTTACGAATATTTTGTATTAAAAGCTTATTAAAATATCACAAAGTTTGTGAGTTGATTAATAATTTTTAGAGTGGATTAACACTAAATTGGCATAATTTAAATCATCCATACTAAAATAATCAACCAATTTGCCCTAAATACAATTGAATAATATTATTTTACTATAATTACGAAACCAAATTAAATATATATTTCCTATATAATCGATATATCTCTCAAAACAATGGGCAAGTAATAAAGGCAAGTCAATCAAAAACGAATAATTCGAATGGCTTCATTCGTATCTTTATAATAGGGTTTGTGTTGATTTATATTGCGTTTTCATGCTTACGTTTGTCACGTTATTTTGTAGAAATAAAGCAATCTGAAATATTTATTGTACGGTATATATTCATATAATATCCTCTATACACCCAGAAAACCTTGGGTTGACCTTGGCAAAAGACAATTTCAGAAAATTCTCCATTCCACTTTTAATAAAATAAACTGAGTACCAAACTATACCCAATGCAAACTTGGCCGAGATTCTTATGGAAGAAGTGTAATTTCTATCTAGAATTTTTGTCGATCAAGCCAAAGCGGCGAAGCTATTTACTTTATACCGGTACCAGAATGTAATATGAAAATTTTCATATAATTTTACATGCAAATGCGCTCGTACGCCTAAGGTAAAAAATGATGACGTTTACGTTAGTTCAATCTCGCTATGTAGGAGATATTATTACCATATATTAGGGCACCTCTCTCTCTTTTTAGTATTTTCCTATAGCAAGCCTTTTATGAATATTTTAACACTTTAATGATATTACTTTAGTTATTTACATTGTTATTACTTATTTAGCATAATATAAACAAATATATTTAGTAGTATTTATTTAGTATATTTTTTGCAAGTGTAAGACTGTACATATTTAAATAAGCAATACCTTATTACAAAAAGAAAATTGTAATGTAAAAAAAAGAATTTAAATATAATTCCGTTTTTACGTTCTGGGGTACAGAGCCCTAAAAATTATCACTTGCAATTACAATACAAGTCGTAACTAAACAACCATGCCATTGCCATTCGTTAATTTTCATACAAAACAAGCGAAACAAAATTACATATAGGCTCAAAATAAATATGTTAGGCGAGAATTACATTATCAGTATTGTTATCCAACCACATCTGACATTCAATAGCTACAATTTAATCACTAACGATTTGGTAAAGTTCCAAATGTTATAAATGATACTTTATGGTTATTATTATAATGTATCATTAAAAATGAAAAATATAGCTTTCATACTAACACAATCGTATCCATCCATACCTATATTATAAATTCGAAAGTAACTCTGTCTGTCTGTCTGTCTGTCTGTCTTTTACGCAATCAGGGCCAAACCGCTAATTTAATTGTGATAAAATACTCATATAGAGATACTTCAGGGTCCCGGGATGAACATAGGATACTTTTTTTCTCATATTTGTAATATTTTCAAAATATACCAGTATATTAAAATACTTATTAATTTGGCATGCAATTTGTTCCGCCATGTTAATAACAACCGTCGTTGCTAAGCAACGATTTGCAAAGTTTGTTGTTAGAAAACGTCACCCAAAATGAGCTTGCTTAACGCATCTCTCTATTGAAAACTGAAAATAATTTAATAAATATTCGTATAGTTCAAGCGGACGTAGCCGCGTTCGGGTCCACTAGTATATATTATATGTTTTTAAAAAAATATTTATATTTTCAGAATTTGGTAAGGAAAAGCGTGTTTTGTTAGCAATAAACCTAAAATTGGTAATTATAATTTTTAAATGTGTAAGCCTCAAAACAAAATCAAAGATAACTAAAAAATTTCATATTTTAGTAGTACACTCAGCAGTATAAACTAGAAGTTTATTAATGAAATACAAGTAATGAGTTTATAAATCTAAGTTTATATGTATAACAGTCTAAAGTAAGTATCCGAAGAGTGGCTTAGGCGTTAAAATCGAACATTTAAATATGAGTGGATAAAGATAGTAGCGGGTTTGATCCCTATTCGGGTTAATTATTATATTTAAATTAGTTTAATTTTTGCGTTGAGCTCAATCTCAACACAATATGTATGAATCAAAAATTGGGCGAAAAGAACGGAAAGGAGTGTTGTATCACTAAATCGAAAGTAGTGAAGCTAAAAATATAGCTTTAAAAATGATGATTTAGATATACAAAATCAAAGTAGAACGTATAAAATGCTACGATGGCTATACTCGTTTAACATAATAAGGCAGGCGAGCACCTGCGTCTATTCTGTGATCCGAAAGGTTAATAAGTGTGTACTCGGTCGCTATCTGGGTTTTATTAAAATTGTTTATTTTAAATATATTGGGATACAGAATGATATTATCAAAAATAACATTTTTAATCATATAATATAACAATCCCCAGAAGTCATAAGTTTGTACGTTAACCGTTTAGGAAACCGTTTGTCGTATCACCACTTATCGAGAACACTCCTGGGCAACGCAAGTATCTTAGGAACTTCCGTTTCCCACCTTCCGCCTAGTTAGGTTCCAAGGTCCCCTCTGCCTACCTTGGTATATGCGGAATGTAGCGTGAAGCTAAAAAAATAATATTCCGAGTATGATTTGAACCTGCAGTCAATTATATCACATACACGTTATATGTGAAAAATAATTGGCTTATGTTTAAATTTTAAATGATTATGATATAAATAAGCATTCTTTATGAATAAGAAATAAGTATAACTTTCAAAGGCTTTGTTTCTTTAAGAACGACAAAAGAAATGTCAACTTTTAAGTGCACTTAAAGAACTTTTAAAATCATATTGAAACAACGTCTCTTAGCATTCCTTGTTACACGCTAGTGAAATATTTTATTCAACGATATCTTTATGGTACTTTTGCTCATAAATTTTCCAATTGCTTCAGTAGTTATTACATTGTTCAAAATCAAAATTGTGAAATAAATTTGTATTGACACTAATATAAATGAAAAATTATATATTTTCTGTTTGTATGTTTAAAAATTGTATGGAATTCAATCACGAAATTAGGACTTTCTTACCTCACTTTTGCTTCTCATAGAAAAATATTCAATAAAATAAATGTTTTTATTTTATCAGGTTATAAACACTAATCAAAATTGGTAAAACAAGAAATAACTATTAGAAAATCTAGATCTCTTAAAGATCCACCATAAAATTTCCACCACGTTGCTGTTAGGTTTCTATTTAATTTTAACATATCAAAGAAAAAACGACTATTGAAATTTATATCCCTTTATGATAGGAGCAAATATAAAAATTAAAAATGGAGTGTCCTGACATAGGGTTCCCTCTGCTTATGCTTCTAAGCGGGTTACAACTTGAAGCTGAAGCTTTTGTATGAAATATTTCTTACTATGAAATATAAATATTAAAAGACTGTAATAGACCAATACATAAATACAGTTTCTTCTTATAACATTTTCACATTTTATAATATTTAATTATAAAAAAATATTAATCACCATTACGAATATAATAAATTATTTTTGTCAACACAACTGATATTTTCTTTGATCAATTAGTCTCAATAATTACTAAGAGCGACAGCACGGGGATGTAATTAACTTCTTCACAGTTAATAAAATTGTTTCATTGTAAACAAAGTAATTAATGTCACCGGAAGCTTAACTTTTAAGCTTTACTGATTGTATGGTCGTAGATCCGACTACATATTTGTAGGTATTTTAATTATGTCAATTTATTTTGAACTTGGCTGTTTATATGGAACTCAACTCAACGCCGTTCTATGTCTTGTTACCAGAGCGAGGAAATTAAAATTATTCAGTCCTCAAGTGAAAATCGAACCCAATACTCAAATACTATGCCTCTGCGCCCCGAGGATCTCTTTTTGTATATATCATAATATCTTTACACCTACAACGCGGACCAATAACGCCAAAAAGGATTTCTGGTAATTTCTCTAAAGGACTCGTCCCGCAGTGATATTCTTTCATGAAATAAAATCAGGAGCTCGCTGAATAATATATTGTTTGACCTGAAAACGACTTTCCCTTTGGATATCATGATAGATGTATCAACGCTTACACGTTCAATATTTCATGTGTATGTTTTAGATAACGTTTTTATTAGCTTTTTCAATAGAGTGGTATGTGTTAGTATTTATGTGATATTTTGTAATATCGATTCAGTTAAAGTTGAATATAATCCTTTTTTAAGCTTCTCTTTTACAATACGAATATATAGTAGTATAGGTAAAGATAATGTAGTGTCAAGACACTCCGTTCTCCGCTTTTGAATCAATATTCCGTAGTGAGTGGCGCAATTCAACGCTACACTTTGTGTTACCAGACCGTGGAAACAAAATTAAATTTATATATTAAATATCATAAGGTAGGTTAGGCAGAGATGTATGTTCCAATTTCAAGATTGAGATACAGGTGCAAAATTAAACAGAGTGATTTATTTTCAGTAATTACAAGAAAATACATATAGCTTTAATAATAAAAAAAATGTTAACGCTATGCAGTATTTACCATACATTGCGAACATAATATGAAAAAAGTGACAGAAAAAGATTTACTTCTTGTCGCTCACCCCGCGAGCTAAGTATAATGTACTTAACATTAATCCAACGGGGAAATGGCTGTATATATACGTATACCAAAATACATTGTATATGAAACATTTCTTTCCTTTTCTATTTTATAGGGACATACATACACATCTCATAATACTTTATATAAAAAAATCGAATTAACAGAATATAATATAATAGATACAATCTGTCATAATATTTCAGTTCGACGCTATATTCTACATATAGAAAAAACGCAGCCAATGTTATTTGTCCAAATTCTATATAATTCGTGTTGAGTGGAGGAACTCAAAGTCAAAATTTCTGAATTGATGTACAGTATAAGATAACCTATAAAACTTTCATTAACTACAAAATTATCTTTGACTGCAAAATTCAGTAAAAGAGAAAAAAAAATAAAGGTAATATATTTATAAAATTTGTTAAAAATTATACCCTTTTTAATATCATTATTACATTGTGTATTTTTGAGTATTTTACTTTTCTACAACAATTAAGGGACAGCAAACATTTTACACAAAGTCAACACGAATATATCCAACAATTCATAATTACGTAATGTCTAAGCGGAAGCTTTTTCCTCAAATATGTCAAACAGAATATTCACATGGTGTTTGGTTTGTAACCCTCTGGTCCTCAATACTTTATATGGCATTAGAAACGGGAATTTACTTTTTACAACCCTGCATATTTGTAGGCTTGTATTTTTATGAAATTCTTTTATTGTGGTTTTATTTACTTAAACATAAATTTTAATTTGAAATAAATTTGCAATTAATATGCAATTAATATGAAAATTTGATAGATCTTTTTATGTTTAACGAAAATTATATACAATTGTCTAAGAGTTCATAAAATATAACTATTGCTACTGAAAATATAAATATTTTTTTTATCTTAGTGTTAAGAAATTTTGTTGTTTATTATAGTAAATACAAAGAATTCTCCTAGTGAAATCAAATCTATAAACAAAGTGAGTTAAATATTATTTAGACATTCTCCAATAATTAAATAACAACTACATATTTCGATCTTACACTTCTTAGTCCTTAATAAATAGCATCTCAATAGAACCTTCACTAATATTGGGATAGTATTAATAAAGACCTCCTGACATCACCCCGTCATATAAAGGAACCCAAAGTTTGTTTTAGGGATTACTTATTAATACGCTTCGGGGTAGAACCTTTGGTCCTTCTTAAATGTTAGGATTATCTCAGGCCTATTATATTTATATATGAGAGTGTTTATTGCTGTTTATCCAGAAAGCCCCCTGGGTAGGGTAGAATAAACTTTGTGTGACAAATTGCAGAGTTCTGTACGAGCTTTCATGTGCTTAATAAGGTCTGTTAAGAATTATTCTGTTTTAATACTTGGAAAGCACAAATTTTGGCAATTATTTCGTTTTTGTGACATCATTGTTGCAAATTCTAATTCTATTTGATTGTATTGTATGGTTGTTGCCACAATAACCACAGTAGTAATTACTAATACTAATAGTAGCTCGTGTTTTGCCAGCTGAAACTTATTGTTTTATTATGATAGGTAAATTACATAAAAGTTTCATCTCAACCTGTTTAGTATTTATTGCGTCAAAGTGGAACAAACATCAATTCTCACAAACTTTGACGTTTCATCATATAAGATTTTTTTTCTATCTATTGAGAGTTACCCAGAAGTTAATATCTTTCAACTAGAAAAAAAAACCGAATAGTATTGGATATTGTCAACTTATCTCTTCTAACTGCATAATGAACACAGGATAATTTTCTACCATTTTTTGGTTATATTTTTATTAGCGTTGAACTTTTTTTGTTTCATACATTATTTAAATGACGCATAAACCCGCATATTTTTGAATAACAAATGTGAGATATCTAGTTGTTTCATGATTGTATAGGAACATTTATTTTTAGCTTCACGTTTCGACCCCCGTAAAGCGAGAAACTGCTGTTTAGACACGTCGTTCTGCTTTCTACCTGAATTCAAGATACTGCAAGGAGAATTCCGAAACTTAACGCAGCACTTTGTCTTTATATATGTAATAATTCATAATCCTAAGAGGTAATCTACAACCGTCATGTTTGCTATCACTTTCCCACTGCGCCACGATAACCTCAAAATTAATTGACACTAAAATGACACGAAAGCAAAAAATTAAAAAGGAAAATATTACAAAACAAAAGCAAACGTGCAATGCAACCCTACCCAACAAACCTTACCCTAAATCTGGGATCTAGGTCAATTTTTACCTGAACACGACCACCTTATAAAACCCACGTTCACCAACTTACTTAGCAAATATACTCGTACGGTAGACGATACTCATAATATTTAACGGCTTATATGACTATATGTTCATATAAAGCACGTGACATAATCCCTGCGAATGAGTCTCGTCAGAAGGTCTCTCTTCTCATCTTCTAAATATTATGCTTATTTTTTATTCTTTTTCACCATACTTTCATCAAACTTCTATATTCCTTTTTACGTGTATTTAGATTATTATTATAATTTTTTGTTGTATATTTCAAATGACATAATGTTTTTAAATGTTTTGAATAAGATCACTCTTCTTACTTTTATATATTTGAAATGAAAATGAAAAAAAAACTTTCATAATTACTGTTAAAATCTTTTGTCCAAAGCCATCTTTAAATGTACTTGAAACCGATGATTTATTTAAAACGTCGAATAAACTTACCATTTGATTATTTCCGGAGTTCAGCTGTGGGTTATCGATTCTTTCACTTTCAATACAAAGTTTTTAATTGTTCAAGTCGCTTTTACAAGGTGGTTCGTGATTATTAATTTCGTTCCAGAACATTTGATTAAGGAAAGTATTATTTGTCTTGAATTTGAATTTCAATTACAAAGATTCTTTGAAGGAATAATGGAATCTTTTATTTTATAATTTACTTTTATTGTTTTAATTATATTAAAATGAAGAAATATCCGTTTTATATAATTTTATCACATTTTCAGCTATAATAAAAAAATACATTATATAATTATGTTTACTAGCGCCCCCGCACAGCTGCTTTCCTTACGAATATTTCTTTAATATTATTTAAGTATATTTAGGGAAATATGATTAATTATTTTAAGTAGTGGGTACGAGCTGTTTTGCAGATTTCGACAACTTAAAGAAGATTATCAATTATTTGTACTTTTGACACGTTTCTCAGGTTTCTCGTCACAAGAATAACATTTAATACTAGCAAATTAATTCCCAGAAAGCTACTTCGTACACGAAAGCATAAATTAATTTTCTCTATAAACGCCTTAAAGTTGTAAATAAATTCATTAAGCAATTAAAGGCTCCTTTTAGTCTTTTAATTCAAAGGTGACTCGTGCGAAATTAGGGTAAATATTTCTAAGTGTTGAAAACAAATTTAAGTACTTTAATTAACAACAAAATTAGGCAACAAAATGAAATAGTCACAAGGTTTAATTACAAGACTAGAAGTTAATTTCCAAGGATTTTCAAGTTTATGTTTGAAATAACGACTCCAAAATTCTGGGACGTCTGTTGAGTGTTAAGACTTATATATTTATGTGAAAATAAGCTTTCTCGCTACAATATAACTAGTCAAATATAAACTCTGTTTCATAAATAACAAAATAAGTGTAATAAACCAAATTTTATGTTGTTGAAATTATAATTAAAAGTTTGCATTAAATATATAGTACACAAATGAAGGTTCAAGGTTTGAATCTACTACGTTTTTTATATAGAAAAACAGGCAATTAAAAACGTCCTTCCTACATAATGGTGCTTATTTTAACTCTAAAATGATTGTGAAATAACTTTCATTTAAAACAATATTTTCAAAACTTCTCATATAAATAACATACGTTGTGTCTAAAGTTTATTAAGAGCAAAGTTTAGAATACTTCACATAAACACATGGCAGTGTGTGTTGGCTAACTTTTGTATAGCAACGCACGAATCTTTTAATATAAAATTATATAAATACTTTTAGCGTGAAGGTTTTTTCACTTACTGTCCTAATATTGAAGCAAAATTAATTAAATGTGATATAACTGCTAACTATTCTACATCGAAAAGAGAAACACATGTTAAATAAAATCGGTTAAGTGCGAGTCGGATTCGAGCACCGAGGTTTTCGTACTTATTTCAGGATTATAGGTCAACTTTGACTTAGAGGCCTCATTTATTTGTACTTAAAGAAACTATAGTCCCTAAATATTTGATATTAATTTCAGCTTAAAATCTCTAGATCTCGAGATAAATTGTCTTGACAGACGGACGGTCAACAAAATTATCCTATTAGGTTTCCGTTTTTTTCTTTTCTACGTACGGAACCCACAAAAAAGCTATCATGTAAATTTATTCTTATATAAACGAAGTACTAAAAATATTTTTTTCATTATTATCATACTAAGTAAGCTTAATATACTCCTATTAAAATTATGAATGCAATCTTAAAACTGTGATGAAAGCTTGATTGTTTCATTTTCGCTACAAAGGAAAATTATAATTTCAGCTCGTAAAAAGTATCATTACAAGCCGCCAAGCATACTTTTAAAGTCTAAACAACGACAAAGCCCCCTAAAAGCGGTACAAATATAATCCAGTCGGTTTTTGAAGCAATTTACCCAGTAACGAAGATACTTCGGGAGCTCATCCTGAAAACTTTACCTTTAAATGCGACCCGATCTCCTTTGCAAGGCAAATCTTGCCTGAACAGTTGCCGCGAATAATCTCTTAACGGGCACCCAAATTAGTGTATTTTATGCAAAATGGTGTACACCTATTCAGTCGTTTTAATATGCTGTTTTTAATACAAAAATTAAGCTTATTTGTTATTATTCTTTTTCAGTTATTATGCTGCGAATGAGGCGTATTTAGGCTTTTTTGATCTTACCAGGATTTTTTATACCAAATAAATACCTATTTTTGCAATTGTTTCTTTTTAATAATTTCAGGGCACTACATATTGTAATTAATTGTGTTTTACCAAAATTTTATAAAAATTTTAATTTAACTTTTAAAACTTAGCTATTTCTTGCTCATAAACAGCGTAAAATCTTATATAATATTTTCTCAGTGGAAATGATCTTTTATCTGTACGGCCTTGGGCTAAATTTACATCCTGTTAACGACCAGCTCACACAAAAAACTAGAGCACTATTCTAGGGACTAAAAGGATAATTTTAAAAAGAAAACTTCTTGCAGAATAATTTTTCGCTCCTCTTGTAAATACTGTATTTTTTTTTAATTTGCTGTACAGTTCTATTAAAAATATTTGTATATAAAATAAACAAAATAGCCTAAGTAGCCTAACAACCTGACGATTGTGGGTTCAATCCCCACTGGAAAGGATTGATTTTTTTTCATATAAAATCTCTATTTTTCGCGATTATTTTTACAAGCTTTTATTTAACTTGCAATGGGAAGGAAGTATGTTTAGGGTAAGCTAAATTAGAAGCACTTCCTCTCATTCTTTCTTCTTATCGCCCCAAGCGATACGACAACGATAATCATAGTCCATCCGTAACACCAACTTATCCTGCCCAACCCCCTTTATGTGGGAAAGCATAAAGTTTAATTAAATTAATATAAATGGCATCCCATTCTTCATTTATGTTGCCGTGGCCTATATGCAATCTGACGCAGTATTATTCAGATATTCTAGTATCGTTTTATTTATTTGTATCGGGCGAGTAATTTTCCTGCTAACTAAATGAAAAACGTCTGCACGATCCTTTGAAAACATTATGAGCCTATTATGTATAACATATTCTTCTGCATATTTGACGTATATAACGGAAAAAACTGAGCATACATAATAAAAAACGTTTTCCTTATTATACAGATGTTTTTGTACGAGTAAAATCTTAAACATGTTTACGTAATAAAAATATATTTTTCTTACTATGGATTTATTGTAATAATACTCGACGTTTAAGCCTACTAATTATGTTATTTTTATACAATTTATGAGGTATATTCAACTTTATTAAGTTAACACCGTCGTGGCGCAGCGGATTGAGGAAAGCGTAGTGCAGTGAGATAATCTCTGACTGCAAGAGCGATGGCTATGAGTTCAATTCTCACTCGGTGCAATGAATTATTTTTTTGTGTGCCAAGTCTGGTAAGACAAAGAGCAGAGTTAAGTTCTTGCAATATATTATAAGCAATGTCTCAAATTGACACGAACCATAGTTCATCTTAATGAACATAGTGACTTGTCACAAAATTTTCTCCGTCTACCTTATTACTACCACCATTAACAAAATATAATATAGCTATAATAAGGTAGACGTTCCCCCATAACTTTTTGAATTTACAAATTATAAAAACGCACGAATTGCAAAGAAAATTTGCTGAACAATTTTACTTAAGGTGGTTTTTTCCCGTATTTAATATTTGCGGCTCTTAAATTGAATCCACTGGAGCAAGTATTTAATTTCCGCGTTCTTTTCAGAGACTAGCGTTTATCTTTCTAATTTACGATAAACTGGCATAACAGAGTTTTTATAGAAAGACGTTGTATGAATATGTATGGCCCATACAATCAAAAAATAATAGAAATATCTTACAGTAAAAACAGTCAGGGGCAGTTTAGCGTATCTAATTTCTTTTGTTTTTCAATGATTGTGAGGACCATTTGTTATTCGAACAAGCATTTAATACCGTTTAGTTACATATTGAGGGACTTAGGAGGGAATAGTGTTAAAAGCAATAGGGAAAGCTAATAAGGGTAGTATGTTAATGTTTTCTTATCTATTATCTATTCTACTTCTGATATCATCGCAAACTTTACTAAGTGCTGTAACATTGCTGTCTCGGCCGGTATCCCGATTGAAAAGGAGTTAGGAATAAAGAGAGATGAGGTCGTCATGGCACAGTGGCACAAATATGCGACGGTTTTCGATTTGGTTCTCACTCGGGAAAATAAATTATTATTTATTAATATTTTCATTTATTCGCTCTGGTAACCAGGTAAAGCGTGGGGGTGAGCTCAGTCGCTCAACACGCAATGTCTCGAAAATTCGGCAGAAAGTGGGGAAAGGAGTCTGTCTCTTCACATTGGGTTCCGTCTGCATATAAGAAAGTAGCTCTTTTATGCGGAATACAGCACAAATCTGAAAAAAAAAAGAAAAATGAGTGAAAGTGCGAGTTTTATGTGCGAGTAACATAAATAAATCTCCAAGAGCTAAGGAAGGGATTGGTAAAAAGGGAATTGTGATATGACAAAGTATTGGAAGCATAACATTCAATGTCATAAGAATCATTTTACAGCTCACCCCATCCGCGCCAATTGCGTCCGACATTATAGCAAGTATACGAGTATGTCATCTAATTTGAATAACAGAAGCCGAATAGAAACTAAAAAGAGGAAATGTCGGAAAAGGAGAAAGAAACGTAATAAAAGAGTATTAGATTTAATGCCTTGGCTTAAGATATGCAGTTTTAAATGTTTAATAAGTTAACCAAAATAAATTCTTCTTGTTTACGAGTGTACGCCGTCGTACAACACCCAAAGTGTCAAGAAACTTCCATACTTTGGCAAATCTATTATTACTAACTGATTTATGTTTCAAAAGTTATCTGTGCATAGAAAAAAGATTATCTAAAAAAATAACTAATATTTAAATATAATAACGAATTGCCTCTTCGGCATTGTGGTCAGTGGTCACGTTTTATTCCCGTGATGGTTGTGATCCACGTAGCTTATAGAAGCTATTTATGGCTACACGGAATAGCACTTATAGCAAGTCAATATTCTTATAGAAAAATATCCATACCTTGTTTGGGTTGTTCAGATTATGAAACATCGTATTTATACAGTGAAGTAACTCCATTTTAAAATAGTAAATGTAAATATAACTGATTTTAGTAAATCAAACACCATAAATATTAAGGAAAGATTATCAAAAAATTTAAGAACATTGTTTTGGATTCTATTACATTTATATGACTCCAATAATAAATTTCTCATATATATTTCAGGTACACACATATATTAGCTACAATATTTAATTTCCTCAAATGGGAATCGAACCCACAGCTGACAAGTTGACGTTAACAGTTAAACTTTGTGCCCCTTCGCCCAGCGTGGCTTATATGTTTTAAATTTCGTGAAAAACGTTTAATCTACTGAAAACTAAAAAGGCGGCTGTCCGTATTTGAAAACATTGGACAGCACGCCCCAGAGAGCAATTTATGGAGGGATCCAATATGCTAAAATACCAATCGGCTTTAATTCGACCATCCAAAACCAATAAATACCCACATTGTCGAGCTGAATAGATCTTACATTTGATCAAATTAAACAAATTTGCAATTATTATTGGTTGTTTAAAATTGTTATTTATGTGTTTTCTTCGTACCTTTATCACCATAATTTTACTTTACTTGCGTCAATAATTTAAACTTTAAGTATTAATTTTTTAATTTCTTTTCAAATTGTCAAACTTATAGATTAAATATTTTTTATGTAATAAATATAATAACAAATGACAATACCAATAATAATGTGAAGCATTAAAGATTTTCACGAAGCATTTTAACTAAGGATAAAATATTCAAAACTTAACCTACATCTTGGATATCGTTAACCTTTTTACATAATTTTTTTCTTGTTAATATAATTTTTTAATCCACCCTCGTACTTGATATATGACTTCTATATAGTTTGGATACTGTCAGAATTTAGGCATAACCTAATCCGAGTGAAGGGCACTGAAGCGAAGTCACGCGACCGAGCGTGACTGTTACTCTATTACATAGGCGAGCTAAATTAATTTCATACGACTGACATGTTGTGTAACTGCTGTAAAGGCTACTCTTTAATTAAATACTGTATTCCAAATAAATATTTTGTCATAGATTAAATTTAATCAGAGGTGATAGGAAATTCCGCCGAATTTCGAGACATTTCATGTTGAGTAGCGGATCTTAATACCGTGCTTCGTTTACCGAATAAATTTTCACACTGTAGAACTATTTGATTTTTGCATAAATAGTCTATGTTAAATATAAAATCAGCAACTTCATTAAACTGACCAAGCCTTTGCGCACATCAGTTACGATCGGGGGTTTTGCCTCTAGCTAACAGTTCCTATATTTTACTATTTGTACCTATACTTCAAATTATCATCCCACTAACATTGAATGCTAACCAAGCCTTTAGTATATTGTTAGAGCTACAACTAAATTAATCATTTTAAACCTTACATAACAAGCAAAAAAACATTAAGTAAAACTACCAAGTTACAAATGCCTGCCTTTTAAACATACCCGGAATTATTTTTTTGTCACGTTTCTTTTTCTTTTGTAATTTAAAATAATTCCAGGATAAAAAGAGCTAAGCCCTCTAAATCCACGGTAGCCGTTCTCATTGCAAATATAATTTTAAATAAGTGCTTTATCTTCTAAACTGCAGCTGTACGAAAGGGAAATATAAATTCATTTATTCATTATTGTAATATGATTTATATTGTGCTTTAAAACGTCCGTTCCATATTTGAAATGGGGCTAGCAAACAATATTTGTGACTTTTGAAACCTATTAATTAGAAATAGAATTTTAAAATACATGTTATAAAGCTATCGTCGGTATAGGACATTATCTCGGAGAGTTGGCCGAGAAGACTGCAAACGACGAAGGTTGTGGATTCGATTCTCACTTGGGGTAATGGCATATTTGAATAGGTTTATAAATAAGAAAGTTATATAATTTTAAACAATATTATTTGAAAATATTACTATAAAAACAGGCGGCATTCAAAATTAATTGTGCCATTGAATAACTAATGTATTTGTATAGGACAAAAACATAGCTAGCACGGTTAGTGCTTCAACTACTTACTGTAATTACTAAATACGGTGACTGTTCAATAGATTCCTTTTGTTTCTATTTTTATGAATACAATGATTGGTTTCCTAGAAAGGTTTTTCCCCGGTGCAACAAAGCGAATTTGCTACTGAAAACTCTTGATGATTATTTGCTACTGAAAAGAGATAGTTCGTTATTCAGTGGTATATATTATTTATAAATTGTAATAGGTAAAAACAAAACAAATAAAAGGTACAGTTTTTTGTATTCTAGGTACATCACAGAAATAAAGAAAGAGGAGAGCATGGCAGGATTATAAAGCCTCCGGTAAGGATAAAAGTATGAGAAAGAAACGAAAGTATGAGAAAGAAAAAGAAGAATGAGAAAAAAGAGAAAGAGAATAAACTGCAAAAGTACCAAACGGAAGTACTGCTAAAGATGAAGTATGAAAAGTCGAAGAAAGAAAGAGATGAAAGATAAATGAACAACTTCAGGGAAAACAGGAAGTGTTGTTTATTTTTAGATCTTTCCTTCAATTACAATCTTCACATCTGGACTGAATATTTGCAATACAAATGTATGTTATGAAGGTACATACTAACAGATAGATGGCACAAAACTTTCCTGCAAACACCATTTTCGACTTGTGACTTATGACTTCCCATTGCCTTCAAATTGATTCCATTATTCACATCGTATATATTTATATGTACAATTTGTATAGATTTCCATATTACTTATACGTTTTTGTCACATTTATATCGTATTTCCTTTTTTCATAGCTTTCCTGGAATGTTTAATGTTTTGTTTACGTTTACTTGAGGGGAGCCATAAAGAGTGCCATTCATGTAAAGAAAGGTTATTTTATATATCACTCATTTGGTGTAACAATTGTATTGTATTTGCACTTTTTAAAATTTGTAAGAAAAACATCAACGTCAATATAGAAAAATAGTCTTTCGGCATAATATGTACATATCTAACATCACAAAAAAGAAACAGAATTACGTCATTGTTGTAAGAAATGAGTGATATAAAAGAATAGTAAATATTGCAGCATTTGTATCTACATTATATTTTTAAAAGATGTTAAGAATTTTAAACCTTACATTTCCATAGAGTTAGGACGTACATTTAGCTAAAAAATTGTAAATAGTTGAAATTCTTTGAAACTCTTATGCAGGTAATTTAATTTAATACGACTTTAAGAACTTAATATTTAAAAATATCATTTTCAATCGCATTTATGTCTCATATTGAAAGTACTATTTATGAAATCAAATCAAAAACACTTTATTGCACAAAGATAATTATCGTATCGTGGGTAATCACCCATCATAGTGGGGATATTTGTATAAAAGCACACCAACCTGTGGACCAAACTCCATTTTACCCCCGCATACATATAATATGCGGATGCGAAGATCGAGCTCAGTGGCGTGCCATTGGAGAGGCCTATGTCCAGCAGTGGACGAGGACAGGCTGACGATGATGATGATGATGATGACATATAATATATAATATATCTATTAAAATCACGCAACGCATATAATATATCTATTAAAATCAATGCAGGACAATTCAATAAAGCTTTTGTCGGAGACAGCCACTATATCTGGTCGCGATATATTAGTAGCGGTCAGATATTGCTTAATAATTCGTGCAACAATGCAAATATATTTCCGCTTTTAGAATATAAGTAACTCAACGCAATCAAGATCGTAAATTCCGCTTATTTAGCATGCACGAAATAATATTAGTTTATATTGTTCTCCCTAAGTAAGCTCTTTTGTATTTTTAGCATATACTAACAAACTATTAACACTATATCGTATTTTTTAACATATATTTATGTTTATAAATCCGCTTTATTCATACGAATACATAATCTATTTAGATAGATATATATAAAGTGAAGCTTGGAAAAATACAGAAAAATATTTATATTTAGCGAATTTTTAACTTAAAATCCAACCATCATTGTTAAAAACATCCGATGTGATGTGATCGCGAATTCCAATCAATTTTAATTTGATTGTCGACGCTCTGAATTGAACTTGTTTTTTTTTTGCAAATTTAAAATTCCTTTGAAATAAAGTAGCACTTGATTATTCACTGCTTTGGTATTCAGTTCCCGTAATCGGTTTCCGCTTTACTTCAAATTTACACGTTAAAATTTGATTCGTACAGCTTATCTTGCCATTAATAATATTGTAAGACAATTGTCAGTATGAGGGTATTTTAGAAAAAATAAAATAGCGATACCCACATAATTATATATAAAAGAGGAAGAGAACGGCTATGAAAAGTGACGTTTTTGATGGATTGAATCAGTATGTTATTATTCTGCCTCTCGTAAGGTGTAAAATTGTGACGGTATTCAAGTATTTAAAATCAATGTGATTGTTGGAACTAAGCGTTTTAAAACGTGTATAAGTGTAAAGTGTTATATAGAAACAGTCTTAAGTATGCTGTGTAAAGTGTTAGAAGTGTGAATATGTGAAAGAGGAACAATAAAAAATGATTATTAAGTATTTTCTTATACTTACCTCCTGACATTTGAACAATATGTATTTACTTTCAATTATTATTCTGCTTAGTTAGCAACTCTTCGTGTCTTCAATACTTGGGAAATATATTTCGTTAGCTCAATTAGGTATGTAATATTCCATTACGTTTATTTTATTTTTAGGATTTTGTATCTTTTAAGGAAATTCTTTAAACAAACCAAAACAAAAGGTCGATTAAAAGCATTTTATATTTTTTTCCTTTTCAAATTACAATAGAAAATATTTTTTGTATGAAAGGGAAATGTTTAAAAGTAACAATTGTCTGACTGATACAGCTCATTTAAATTGTAAGAAAGGCCCATTCTTGTTAAAGAGAATAAAAATTCTGTTTCCCGCTGAGGATTTCGCTTAGATCTAATGAGGTGTCAGGATCATTGTTATATTTCTGTATACAAATTCAAGATAATACTTGTAATATTAATATACTCATGAAATATACAATGATATTGTAGAATGAACTTATTCATCTTTATAATATGTTTATAACATAAAAAGAAAGAACGTATAACTTTTTTATTACCAGATTTTTTTTATATCTATATTTATGTGAGCTCCAGTGTCATCAATACTATGTGCCTGAAGGTCAATCGAGGTCACAGCTTTTCCGTTGTTCACACATCGAAAGCAATTTTCAAAACAAGTTTCGACAAAAAATTACAAGACGCGACTTTTTTCTATAATACCATTAATAACTGCAAATACTAAAATATTTCAAAGGTTCCTTATATTAAAACAGATGGACTTTTTAGCATATTGGATCTCATGATAAATTGCTTGAGGGAGCGCTTTGACCGATTTTTTCCGAACTTTCCAAATATTTTAATGAAAGTAATGTATTTGCCGGATTTCCTTCCTCATTCCTATAGAATATTCAGTTGAAATTCTTTTGTGCAATAAATATACCTTGCCTCTTATAATAGGGTAAACTAACTAAAGAAACAATAAATATATAAATAAATCGTTCTTCATGAATAATAAATGACTGTAGCATTGTGAAGGAACCTTCTATAATTACGAGTACTAACAGGAATTTAATGAACCGTTGCAGGTTCAATTATTCTTTTGCTTGAGTGGGGATCGAACTCACAACCCTCGAACTAAAAAGCTAAACTTAAAAATAATATTTTATTAAAAATAAATTAAATTCCTTTGCCTACCTTACTATGTGCGGGATACAGCGATTTAGTAATGTTGATTTAGTATTTTATTAATTTCAATTTTAAGTAGCTACGTAAATAGTATTGCGGCTTGGATTCTAAGATCTATCAACGTATTAATATGACTGTAAATTAATTAGACAGAAAGAGTAAATACTATTTGTAGTGTAACGATATAAGTGATTAGTAGAAAAAACCAAAATATTTCTTCTAAATTTATTGAAAAAATACTCAAATAGAAAACATCTGTGATTTTTAAACAAAGCCAATGTAATTCTAGTTTGGCAACATCTAAAATACAACTGTATTTTGCTTGCCTATTTTGCAAACTCCATTTACATAATGCGAGGTAGCTCCAGGACACGTGTCCCTGCTGGATTCATGCTCTAATTTCTCAGTTAGCAACAATTAGAAGTTTAGCCGTATTATTTTCAGTGTTTTCAGCACATTTATTAAGTAAAGCATTGTTTTAAGTTATTCCGAACAAAATATGCATAATAATATAATTTTTAGCTTTACGTTGTATCCCACACATAGCAATGTAGGCAGAGGGACCTAAGATATAGTGTTAAGATATTCCATTAAACATGTAGCAACCCCTAAACTAATATTTCTGTGTAATGTATGAGAAAATCTCTATGCAGTTAATTTACTACAAACTCATGTGATAGCAATATTGCAATGAGATCAAATTGACTTGACTATAATATCTAGTACAATAGGCTATTACGCGGTGATTATCGAACAATAGCATATTCTATTGATGTATGTGTTGTATTGATTTGCTATGTCATATTGTTATTGGGCAACTTAACTAATCTGTTAAATAACTTACAAATCTGCGTATTGTCATAATTAGAGGTAGTAATATATGATAGGTTTAAGCTTTATCCCTCATATAGGCGGAGAGTCGAGAGTAGGCACAAGCGTGTGACTGTAAACGCGACGCAACAGGTTATGGGTTCGATTCCCGCTCAAGGAAATAAAATATTAGTTTTTTTTCAGATCTTTTCTCTCCGCATGATCACGGAAACATTTTTGATCGTAAACGGCAATGTTGTCGGTGCTCTTGTGAACTTGGCAAAGGTGTTTGACAGGGTTTTATTAAAAAAAAAAGCTTCGGAAGATACTGATCCAGTACACTGTGAGAGAATCCTTACTCCAGGCTCTTTATAAATATCACTTAGCATGTGTGCGCATGGCATGGCTATTTGACATCTAATTGGGCTTTAAACAAGGTTGCACCATGTTAGCTTCGTTGTTCTATTTGTATTATGGATAACGGTCTCCAAGGAGAGAAACAACATGGTAGTTCAAGTAGGTGGTGACCAGAGGGTAAATTGCCTGTTGTTCTTGGATGATGTAGTGCTAATTCCATATTGTTACCAATATAAAAGAAAACTGTCAAAATAATGATCTGAGGCTGAATACAAGTAAAATACAAGTTCTGGAAATTAAAAGTAATGAAGAAATGGACTGTAATATCTTTACTCCTTTGTTATTTTTTGCTAAAAGTAAAAATTCCATAAAACAATTGGCAGTTTCAGGTTTAAGCTATGCGGTTGTGGGTTCGATTCTCACTCGAAGAAATGAAATTATAGAAACTACGTTCCTTTAAGATTTTTTTATAAAGGAATTTAGGTCACGCTTATAATATAATTCTAAATTATAATTATAGTATTCATGTTTTAGACGATTAGGAATAATTATAACGCTGTCAAAACTATAATGATGTATGAATGTTTAAACACTTCAAAGGTGACAGCGCAAATTTGCAATTAGTTTTAGGAGTAGCAAATACTACAGGCCCTGTAGTATGTTTTATGGAAAATTAATCATTAAAATGATTAAGTATTTCAAAATGAGTAAATTAATCTATCATCAACAACGATGTAATAATATTAATATACTTAGCTATGTTTTAAGGTAAACAAAATTAATTATAGCTTATGTGTTGCCCTTGTTATTATTAATGCGAAATTCAGCATGTAGCTAAACAAAGTCGTGTATATACCTTATAGGCACACAAAAAAGGTTCAAAATACAAAAAAAGATAAAAATTCTTAGTCGTCCAGTAGTCCTAAGTTTTTCTTATATAAAAAAAACTGGATGGACGGTAAGGTGATCCTGTAAAGGTTCCGTTTTTGACTTTTGAGGCACGGAACCCTAAAAATCATTCATGTTGTTTTACTGTTTTTTTCTTCTCTTACCAAATGCTTTTTTACTGTTTTAGTGTACTATAAATAATAAATCATCCAATTATGCATTATAAGCTAAACTTTTAAAGGACAGATGCTCTAAAAAAATAGATTAACTTGAACTTTTTAATAGATCTTGTTGAATTTGAGCGTCTGTCGTCGAAATTTTTATGTGCCACATTTTTTACGGGTAGTTTGTTTTATTTTATGTCAAGTAGTTTGGAACTGCTCCTAAAACACAAGTTATAACTGTCATTGTAGTCGTCTCTCTGGAGGGAATGAGTATAACACGAGTTCAAATAAAAATAAGTTAGGTACTTCTTTATACATTTAACTTTTTGTGTCATACTATCTAGTATTGGGTAAGTTATAAGTAGATTATTTGTTATACTGTCTTGTTAAGGGAATGTGGACTTGGATATTTAATATTAGTTTAATACCCACACGTGACGTTAAGATATATAATTATCTTGATAGAGGGACAGACAGACATACAGATAGACGGACAACGAAATGATCCGGTTCCATTTTTTTCTTCAGAGCTACGGAATCTTAATAAACTCTATAATTTCAACTCTAAAATTCTAAAAGTCTAAAATTTAAACAAATAATTATAATAATGAATCTAATGTCTCAATTTTATAGTTCAATAGTTTTATAAAAGTACTCGCTCATTAAATTTCAAAATTTAAAGTGAGTGAAATTAGTTTTTTTAGACCAATTCTTATGACAAAAAATCGAATGAAATATGTCAAAACGTTGATGCTAGGACACATTAAAAGAAACTGCTGAAAAGAGCCTTTATTAAGCCCATAACACGTTAATTATTACGCAATTAATTGTCTTAATAGATATTGCAAGTCGAATAACGCCACGGAAGTAATAATACTCAATTGCTAGTAAGAACTTCGCCAAAATAAGGCTCTCGGGTCAACTTTATGACGGCCACTTTAATTGCTTTTCCTTCGGTAGGTACTAAAGTAGGAAAAGTAGATTTGAGTATTGTGACAGTCGTAGTGCAGTGGGAAAACATGCGAATGCTTACGCGATGGTTGTGGGTTCGATCATTTTGGGTAATTAAGTATTTTCATTTCATTTATACACACTCAACACTAAAAATGGAGAACGAAATATCTTGAAATTAAGCTGGCACTGCTTTTTATACTACGGGGGAAAAAGCGTGAAGCTAAAGCTTACATTTTCTGTTATTTCATGGATATATGGCTCGCTATAGGTTTTGCAGCTAAACAACGTAATATATGGTACATAGTTTACTATATTTGTTTTAAATCTATATATATAAAATCGAAAGGTCACCCACTCATCACGAAATCTCAGAAACTACATGTGCTAGTAGTCTCAAATTTTGCATGGACGTCACTTATAGGACGTAGGTACTCATGGAGACAGAAATTAATAATGACGTACGCAGGCGAAGCCGCGGGCGGGCCGCTAGTAATCTAATAAATTATAGATATAATAAATATATCAAATTAATAAACAACAATATTTGCAAAATACATTGCTTTTAAAAGTAGATTTAAATGTAAACAGTGTACATTTAACGCACGTTATCAGTTGTAATTTAAAATACCCAAATGAAATGAGACAATGAAATCGGACTATTGATTCTAATACTGTTAACTTGATATTTATCAGCGGACCGTCGCCGTCGACTCGGGAAACGTTTTAAATAAGAAATCTCCTCTTTAAATGAGATTGCTATTGGAATTGATAACAAGCAAAAATACTTACAAATTAAAATTATTTAAAATCAATTTTGGGGTAATATTGACTAAATAGTTGTTTGTATGTTAATATATTTAATTTCATGTGATTTTTAACTATACTTTTTTCAACTTTTCTATTAACTGAAATAATTGTAGTGCAGTAGAGTTTTAGCTTTTGAGAAATTCATTTTTTTAACTAGTTAATACAAAAAAGAAAAAATATAATACCCGTCGTTTCGTCGTCGTATGGTAAATAAATTAGTAGTTTAAGCGGGTAAAGTCGCTAGTATAATACTAAAGACTTCAACATCTCAAAAGTCGAATCTGTTGAAATTGTTACTTTATCTAAATTGTTTCTAAGTTAAACTAGTACAAACGCCAGAGAAAGTTTTCTTATATTAGTATTCATCCCACACCTCGTCGAAAATACTACATCCGATGAACTTGACGAGCAATCAGAATAAAATGGGTCAAGTTTGTATACAAAATTCAATACAAATAAATGAAAGAATTGAAAACGGTATACTTTTACTTATATCAACAACCCCCGTTGTGAACAAACAACAAACAAAACAAATTGAGTGTTGAGTGGGGAAACTCAACACCGCGCTTTGTTTAACAGAGCGAGGAAATCAAAATAAATACAATCTCCCGAGTGGGAATTGAACCTACAACCATCGCGTTTATAAGGCAGTGGGACAGCGTATGACAGAGAAAATTGTCAATGATTGTTATAACTAATGATTATGGAATTGTTATTATTACGACATTATATACCTACAGTATACTCAGTGTATACATCGAGTGTCTCTGAATGGACAGGAGTGTGTCAAATTGCGAAATTTATTATGATACGATAATTAGTGCATTAGCTTAGTTGCATCGGCCGCTGTGGGAACACGTTGTCTCCAAGTGTCTAGTGTAGTTAAGAAAATTTCGAACAGATTTGATATTTTTTGAGTGTGAACATCTCAAAATTTTTATCATAGTCTACTTATTGTACCATTAGAAATTAGAATTTCCATTTATTTTCTTTTCATATATATTATTTAAATATAAATGTTACTTAAGATCTGATAACGCCCTAATGAATCTATCTGTACGAGTATACTTGTAGCTTCTACCCAAATCTGTTTAGACCCATGTCGGCCTAAATCCTATATGAATTAAACCATTACAACCACAATCATTGCGTTATTCAGGTTAGTAACGTAAATTAAACGTGTCTAGAACATTACACAAATGTATACTACGGCTATATTATATACTGTACTCGTTATATAAAATAGTCTATAATGGCTGCAGTAATCCTCAATTTTAACACACGTTCATTACTATCGTTTCACGCCGTATCCCTAGCGCGGAGCGCCAAGCACTACGTTTATTCTTCTAATTCTATTCTCGATCCCCATTCGAGGAAATGAAATATTTATTCAAATTTATATTTTCATATCTTCGGTCTGGTGTCGAGGCAAAGCGCGGGATTGAGTTCCACTACTCAACACACAATCCAGTATTCGACGGAAAATGTGGAATGAAGTGTTTTAACACTAGGTTTTCCTTCTGCCTACCCTGCTGTCTGCGGGATACAGCGTGAAGCTAATAAAATAAGGGACACGTCAAAAAAGTGTATTATGTTCTATATTCATTTGTGTGTACTTCAAGTAAATTCACGAATTTCGTAACTCAATATAAAATAACATGTTCTAGGTCTCTCGAGTGGCAAGACTTCGCAAGTCTTTTTCCAGTTGAAATTTTGTACTTAGAATACAAAACTTCTTCTCGGATACAGCGTTGTTCATTAAAACTTACCTTCTTCTGAAGTAATGAACTTCTAATTAATGTTAATTTATTCCTAAATTCATTATCCTTTACTTATTTGAATATTAAAGGCCATATTTATTATTATTAATATTATAATAACATGTAAAAATGTTTCTATTCTTTCTCCACTTCTCCGAATCCTTTTTTTACTGTAGAATACTTTTATAAAAAAAGAATCATTGGTAAAGTTTGGTAGTTTCTAGTTATTAATTATATAACATTTAATTATTTTATTTAAAATAATATATGTATACATATATACAGAACATTACACACTTTATGTAATGTAATATATGCCAAGGTACTTGTAATTTAAATAGAGAGAGGAAAACAGAGTTGGCGCTAGTTTCTATTTGTCTTTATTACGTCGCGTACGATGTCAATATTTAAAACTGCAACTTTATTGCAAAATTCTGTTCAAAATAAAATGTTTTTGGACTAACATTTAGTCGTAAAACTAAAACTATCATGTTTTTTTTACTACTGTTTATTTGTTTTCCTCTGGTTGGTTGGTTTCGTATCTCAAAAGGAAAAATGAAACTCTTATAGGATCATTTTGTTGTCCATTTGTCCGTGTGTCAAGATTATTTATCTCAAGATTTAAAATTTTATAGTAACATTTCAAATATTTCTAAGGAATGTAAAAAGTAAACCTCTAATTTAGCTTCATTTATCAAGATACATTCAGTATAATGTCATTAGTCTCAAATCTACTTTTACCCTATTTCGAAACTCCGAATCAAATCGTCCAATCGGGGCATTCCGGTGGAGTTTAATTTAAAACCTCCGCATCAATTCGAGCATGCATGTATACAGGATGGAATTGTCAGCACCACGTTAAATGAAACCACAGTTTTAACTACTCTATAAAAGCCTAATATAATTCGGAAAAAAATTATTCCCAAAAATGAAAAAGTTATTTTTTCAAACAAAATAAATAATAAAATTATCGTTTTAAAATAAAACGCCATTTGTAAAGTATAACATAGGCACGCACACACTTACCTGTCAAAACGGCAACGTCGCACACGTACGTGTGCGTCACACGAGATACAGGTATGGATAAAAATCGTGAAATGAAAAAAAAAATCCTAAGTCCAAACTGTTGAGGTACCTTGATTAATTTCTTAGGTGTGGGTTTGAAATATATTACCCTATATGCAGTTTCAATAAAAGAAGCGCTGCCTCTTCCATCCTGTATAATGTTTACAGTACTGACCAGTATATAGGTTTTGGATTCGGATGGAAAACGAAAAACACGATATCTTTAAAAATAGGTTCTCCCAATCTACCTTTAAAATATATTTTTTAATTGAATCTACGATGGTTGTGGCGTAAAGGATCAGCGTCTGACTCTTAATGAGCTGGTTTCATGTCCGATCTTCAGTCGGACACATTACATAATTCTAAAGTCCGCTACTCAACTCGCAATGTCTCTGAAATTAGAAAACGGAATGATTTATGTTATCTCTGTCTGCCTTGCTATGAGGGAATATATGTGTAAATACTTTTAACATTTTAAACTGTTATTCCACACTTAGGAAAGAAATATACTGGTCGGATTCCAAGAGGATTTTTATACTTATTCTAAACTAGCGACCCCCTTGCGGCTTCGCCCGCTTTTACTACTGGATTATTCATATAATGTATGTTTGCAAAGCACTTAAGATAATGAGAAAATTAATTAAACTCTAATGCAACCCGCATTTTCGTAGTTTCAATAAGTGTTTTCCAATTATTTTACTCGGCAAGGATTAGGTACCGTAATTTTAAATCTGTGCTACTAATCTTTTCAAGTACTTATCTATATATACAGGGTGGAATTGTCAGCACCACTTTAAATGAAACCACAGTTTTAACTACTCTATAAAAGCCTAATATAATTCGGAAAAAAAATAATTCCCAAAAATGAAAAAGTTATTTTTTCAAACAAAATAAATAATAAAATTATCGTTTTAAAATAAAACGCCATTTGTAAAGTATAACATAGGCACGCACACACTTACCTGTCAAATCGGAAACGTCGCATACGTATGTGTGCGTCACACGAAATACAGGTATGGATAAAAATCGTGAAATGAAAAAAAAATCCTACGTCCAAACTGTTGAGGTACCTTGATTAATTTCTTAGATGTGGGTTTGAAATATATTACCCTATATGCAGTTTCAATAAAAGAAGCGCTGCCTCTTCCACCCTGTATAAAAGGACTTGTCCTCACTGACTGAGGTAAGACGCACGCACAGCCGTAACCGCTGATGATAGAAACGTTAAATTTGGACAAAAGTTTACTTTCGTAATCTGGACATCCACTAAGAAGGGATTTTGAAAAATTTTAACTCTAAAGGGGTGAAATAGGGGTTCAAAGTTGGTATGGAAAAAAAATTATATCGACACCGATTTTTATAAAATTTGAAATTTAGATGTTTAAAAGTATTTAATTGAATACGTGTTTCATCGTTTTCTAGAATTCTCCCCCTAAGGGTGCAAAAAAAGGGTTGAAAGTTTGTATAGGTATGTTTTAAATCGTCACCAATTTTTATAAAATTTGAAATTCAGACTCTTAAACGTATATAATTAAACACATGTTTCATGGTTTTCTAGATTTCACCCCCTAAGGGTGCAAATAAGGGGCTGAAAGTTTGTATGGGAAAATTCTTAAATCGCCACCGATTTTTATAAAATTTGATATTTAGACTCTTAAAAATATTTTTTTGAACATATGTTTTATGGTTTTCTAGAATTCACCCCCTAAGGGTGCAAATAAGGGGTTGAAAGTTTGTATGGAAAAATCTTTAAATCGCCACCGATTTTTACAAAATTTGAAATTTAGACTCTTAAAAATATTTCATTGGACACATGTTTCAGGGGTTATTAGAATTCACTCTTAAATACGCAAGCGAAGTTGCGCACGTCCGCTAGTTAAAATATATTTAAATTACTATTTTGAGATAGTTAAATGACTATTTTTAAACGGAAGAAATTATAAACAAAAGCCTACCTACTAATAACTACTACAAAAAATATGAAACCAAATATATCATGCTGAAATAATACATTCAACTCCAATTATCCAATACGTGCAAACGCATCTAAATCTTTGTTGCTATGCCTCTATAGCGGGCAGGTTTTTTTTTCGAGCATGTGGTTAATGCTGAAGAGGGTATTCTGTCCCTGGAGAAAAGCAAGAACTACGTGGCTGCCTGTGAGGAAAATTAAATAGAATGCATTGGATTTTAATTTTTAGACAGAAAAATGATCATTACACGTTATCCTTAAAAGTTAAAAATATGCTGTCGCGGACTTTTTTGTAGATCTTATTAAGAGGAACAATACTCCAGTATATTATTTTCATGTAGTACTTACCATTAAAGCAGCGCATGCGCGAAAGTGTCTCAATGGGTAGGACTTTAGTCACATTTATCGTATTTATGTTACTTTACATAAGAATGTACAAATAATAAACTATATATAAACCTTCTACAAAAAATACTCGACCTAATGGTGAAAACCGCATAAAAATCCGTTGGGTGGTTTAGAAGAAGAAGAGTTAGAAAGTTCAGACAGACACGAAAAGCGACTTTGTTTTATAAGATACTAGCGACCCCCTTGCGGCTTCGCCCGCTTTAACTACTGAATTATTCATATAATGTATATTTGCAAAGCACTTAAGATAATGTGAAAATTAATTAAACCCTAATGCAACCCGCATTTTAGTAGTTTCAATAAGAATTTTCCAATTGTTTTACACAGCAAGGATTTTTTAGTAGGTACCGTAATTTTAAATCTGTGCTACTAATCTTTTCAAGTACTTATTAAAATATATTTAAACTAGCGACCCCCTTGCGGCTTCGCCCGCTTTTACTACTGGATTATTCATATAATGTATGTTTGCAAAGCACTTAAGATAATGAGAAAATTAATTAAACTCTAATGCAACCCGCATTTTCGTAGTTTCAATAAGTGTTTTCCAATTATTTTACTCGGCAAGGATTAGGTACCGTAATTTTAAATCTGTGCTACTAATCTTTTCAAGTACTTATCTATATATACAGGGTGGAATTGTCAGCACCACTTTAAATGAAACCACAGTTTTAACTACTCTATAAAAGCCTAATATAATTCGGAAAAAAAATAATTCCCAAAAATGAAAAAGTTATTTTTTCAAACAAAATAAATAATAAAATTATCGTTTTAAAATAAAACGCCATTTGTAAAGTATAACATAGGCACGCACACACTTACCTGTCAAATCGGAAACGTCGCATACGTATGTGTGCGTCACACGAAATACAGGTATGGATAAAAATCGTGAAATGAAAAAAAAATCCTACGTCCAAACTGTTGAGGTACCTTGATTAATTTCTTAGATGTGGGTTTGAAATATATTACCCTATATGCAGTTTCAATAAAAGAAGCGCTGCCTCTTCCACCCTGTATAAAAGGACTTGTCCTCACTGACTGAGGTAAGACGCACGCACAGCCGTAACCGCTGATGATAGAAACGTTAAATTTGGACAAAAGTTTACTTTCGTAATCTGGACATCCACTAAGAAGGGATTTTGAAAAATTTTAACTCTAAAGGGGTGAAATAGGGGTTCAAAGTTGGTATGGAAAAAAAATTATATCGACACCGATTTTTATAAAATTTGAAATTTAGATGTTTAAAAGTATTTAATTGAATACGTGTTTCATCGTTTTCTAGAATTCTCCCCCTAAGGGTGCAAAAAAAGGGTTGAAAGTTTGTATAGGTATGTTTTAAATCGTCACCAATTTTTATAAAATTTGAAATTCAGACTCTTAAACGTATATAATTAAACACATGTTTCATGGTTTTCTAGATTTCACCCCCTAAGGGTGCAAATAAGGGGCTGAAAGTTTGTATGGGAAAATTCTTAAATCGCCACCGATTTTTATAAAATTTGATATTTAGACTCTTAAAAATATTTTTTTGAACATATGTTTTATGGTTTTCTAGAATTCACCCCCTAAGGGTGCAAATAAGGGGTTGAAAGTTTGTATGGAAAAATCTTTAAATCGCCACCGATTTTTACAAAATTTGAAATTTAGACTCTTAAAAATATTTCATTGGACACATGTTTCAGGGGTTATTAGAATTCACTCTTAAATACGCAAGCGAAGTTGCGCACGTCCGCTAGTTAAAATATATTTAAATTACTATTTTGAGATAGTTAAATGACTATTTTTAAACGGAAGAAATTATAAACAAAAGCCTACCTACTAATAACTACTACAAAAAATATGAAACCAAATATATCATGCTGAAATAATACATTCAACTCCAATTATCCAATACGTGCAAACGCATCTAAATCTTTGTTGCTATGCCTCTATAGCGGGCAGGTTTTTTTTTCGAGCATGTGGTTAATGCTGAAGAGGGTATTCTGTCCCTGGAGAAAAGCAAGAACTACGTGGCTGCCTGTGAGGAAAATTAAATAGAATGCATTGGATTTTAATTTTTAGACAGAAAAATGATCATTACACGTTATCCTTAAAAGTTAAAAATATGCTGTCGCGGACTTTTTTGTAGATCTTATTAAGAGGAACAATACTCCAGTATATTATTTTCATGTAGTACTTACCATTAAAGCAGCGCATGCGCGAAAGTGTCTCAATGGGTAGGACTTTAGACACATTTATCGTATTTATGTTACTTTACATAAGAATGTACAAATAATAAACTATATATAAACCTTCTACGAAAAATACTCGACCTAATGGTGAAAACCGCATAAAAATCCGTTGGGTGGTTTAGAAGAAGAAGAGTTAGAAAGTTCAGACAGACACGAAAAGCGACTTTGTTTTATAAGATACTAGCGACCCCCTTGCGGCTTCGCCCGCTTTAACTACTGAATTATTCATATAATGTATATTTGCAAAGCACTTAAGATAATGTGAAAATTAATTAAACCCTAATGCAACCCGCATTTTAGTAGTTTCAATAAGAATTTTCCAATTGTTTTACACAGCAAGGATTTTTTAGTAGGTACCGTAATTTTAAATCTGTGCTACTAATCTTTTCAAGTACTTATTAAAATATATTTAAATGACTATTTTTAGATAGAGTAAATGACTATTTTTAAACGGAAGAAATTATAACCAAAAACCTACCTAGGTACTAATAACTACTACAAAAAATATGAAACCAAATATATTGCGCTGAAATAATACATTCAACTCTAATTATCCAATACGTGCAAACGCGTCTAAATCTTCGTTGCTATAAAGGCAGGCGGGTTTTTTTTTTTTTTTCGAGCTTGTGGTTAATGCTGAAGAGGGTATTCTGTCCCTGATGAAAAGCAAGTGGCTTGGCAACTACGTGGCTGCCTGTGAGGAAAATTATATAGAATGCATCGGCCGGGAATCGAACCCGGGCCGCCCGCGTGGCAGGCGAGCATTCTACCACTGAACGACGAATGAAGCAAAACGACGCGGGGCGCGCAGAGACGCGAGTGGCGAGCCGTTTCGCAGCAGGGATTTTTTGATATTGTAACAACTTCTAAAGTACTTATTAAAATGAAAAACAGTAAAAGACAGTTTTGATCTACATTAAATGGCCAGCGTAACTAATATACTTAAATATATGCTGAGAGTAAGGGATAAGTGAAACTTGACTCGATACAATTTATGTGTGAACGGCGTAATGTGTTAACAATTAAATGCGTTTTTCTCTAAAACTATTCGCAATTTCGAAATAGTGTAAAAAGCAAATTTTATCTTCGTTTAACGTAGAAATTTAATAAAGTATTTTAAAGGATAAGGATTAATACCATTATGGAAAAATATCCCTTACAATAAAAAATATATTGAAATTACAATTTTTAGACAGAAATATGATCACTACACGTTATTCTTAAAAGATAAGAATATGCTCTCGCGGGCTTTTTTGTAGATCTTATTAAGAGGAACAATACTCCAGTACATTTTTTTCATGTAGTACTTGCCATTAGAGCAGCGCATGCGCAAAAGTGTCTCAACGGGTAGGACTTTATACACATTTATCGTATTTATGTTAATTTACATAAGAATGTACAAATAATAAACTATATATAAACCTTCTACGAAAAACACTCGACTTAATGGTGAAGATCGCATCAAAATCCGTTGGGTGGTTTAGAAGAAGAAGAGTTAGAAAGTTCAGACAGACACAAAAAGCGACTTTGTTTTATAAGATATAGGATAGGATAGGATAAGTATGTAGAAATACTTATTATGTAATATTCGCTGGTACTAGTAGAAATCACAAGGCACTAAATTTTCAGGCTTATCGCTTACTGGGATTTTGGAAACCAGAAAAAGTGTAAATAAGCACCTCGATTATATTATAAAAATTAGGAGCAAAATTGTACGTCGAGTTTTCATAAATATTTCAGGCACTCGGAGGTTAGCCAACTTTTTTTAATATTAGCCTTTGCGGCTTTTGCACTTCTATCGTCGGAAATAACTTGCCTTATGAGGTTAGCGTTGAAAGGAATTTTATATGGAGAATAAATTATTAATTTTATCATTCCAATCTTAGAACTAAACTGCGTTTGCACAAAGTTTCTTATAGAAATAGAAAAAGAAGAAATGAAACTAATTCAGTTCCCTTGTTGGAATTGAATGAGTGGCATTTTTAGTCAGACGCTTTGCCGCTATGCTACTACAGAATCTACTTTGAATTTGCGAATTCAAATACTAAACAATTATTTTTTTTTAGATTATTATATATTAACATAAGAGAAAAGCAGCCTTATGTTAGTTAAAAATATTACTTAGACCTATAAGAAATATTTCCTTTTTTTCCTGGCATTTTATTGTAATTTGTGAAGTTTCGTCCCTCTCGTAATGTTCATAATGTTCTTAACAATAAACTTGACTATTTTAAAATTATTTTTGTCACGATCCCTTGTTACATTAAATTTTTAATTACACCTCTATTAAGTACATTTAAGCCTAATAGCATTCAATTTATTACTAATGCAGAAGCTTAAAGCTACTGACTTGATCAGAATTTTAATTTACAGCTGGTGGTACACGAAATATCTACAATTCAGGTAGAGATGAGATAGAAGTGTCTAGACACTAGGTTCTCTCTGCTTACCCTCTATACGTGGTCACTCTGGTAACGACGCAAAGCGCGGCGTTAATTTCCGCAACTCACCGCAACATGCCACGAGTAAGTCCACACTTACGGAAGTGTCTTAATGGGAAACAGAATGCCTTAACACTAGGTCCCTAGCTTCCCTTTATTTTTTTTTGCAAATAGTAGAGTAGCCAGAGGGAATTTTATGTTAAATATACTTCTATTTCTTCACACCGTGGAAAATAAAAATAATTCATTTGCCCACGTCAGAATCGAACTCACAACCGTCGCGCTTACACAGACGCTGTGCCGCTACGACACGAAGCGACGGCCTCTTATAAATTACTTGTAGGTAATAGTAATAAGAAGAAGAGTTTCATGATATACACATAAAAATAAAATAAATAGATAAACTTAATTTAATTTTCAATATTTCACTCTAGCCTTAGTAAAAGTTAAATTTATTCAAATATAATCATTTAAATTTAAACCACTTTAGAAAACTCATAATATTCAATTAGGGGTTGTCTGGGAATTAATTACGTTTGTTCTAACTACTTGATTCATAATAATAATTAGCATAGGATAAAAAAAATCGATAACTTAAAAAGAAAAATATTTACAAAAAATCTTTTTATTTTGTCACCTGTCTATTTACACATACGTAACAATAATAAAAGGTAATTTAATACATTTAGATCTATTATTATTAAGTTAAGTTAAGAAATAATAAAGTTAATCTTCATAAATAATATCTTTAGACACAATTTTTTTATAATTTGATACTTAATAGGCCAATTAATACCAATAATTAATTAAAACAAGAGCACGTTATTGAAGGGCACTAAGTTAATTTAAAACTAAATATTAATTGAATTTTGATAAGCGCGTCCTTTGGCTTCTGCGTGGGTTAATTTAAGTTTGAGTTTGAATTACTTAGTTTATTTCAATTATTATAAACTAGCGGACGCGCGCAGCTTCGCTTGGGTATTTAGGAGTCAATTCTAATAACCTATGAAACATGTGTTCAATGAAATATTTTTAAGAGTCTAAATTTCAAATTTTATAATAAAAAAGTAAAAAAAAATTTTAAGTTAAACGGTTTTATATTGCAGATAAATGTACTAAAAGCTAAAAAATAATTTCATAGAAATTATGATTACTAAAATAAAATCGTGGGGCACGTCCAATATCTACAATTGAAAGACATAGCGTGAGACTTCACCCACCTAGTGGTAAGTAGCAAGTGTCCCCACGATTTTATTTTAGTAATCATAATTTCTATGAAATTATTTTTTAGCTTTTAGTACATTTATCTGCAATATAAAACCGTTTAACTTAAAATTTTTTTTTACTTTTTTATTTTTAAGTTTTTAGTTTTTATTTCTCATGCTATTCAATTCGTTGAAATGAGGCTCGATGTCTCATTATTGCAAGGTTAATGGAGAATGTTACGAACGACCCCCCCAGAGGTCCAATAGAGGGACAAGGCTATGTACAACAAGATGTGCCTGAATCTTGAGGGGAAAACGCTAACGACATATCATTTTTATCCACCTAGTGCCATACAGTTCTCGACGCGCTTTTACCTTTTACCTTGGGTGGTACCCCTAGCGACGTATCATTTTTAGGCACCCTATAGCCACACAGTCCTCGACAGGATACCAGATCTTGACTTAGGTGGGAGATTCATATTGTAATTGTGTATAGTATACTGTATTATACTTACCAAGCCCTTTATTTTGATACCCATATTGATGGGATTGAAAACTACATTATCCGCCATTTTGTAGCAGTGGCCATCTTTGATTTTGATTTTGTATAGTGCACTGAATTCTACTTGACAAGCCCTTTCATTTGATACCCATATTGATGGGATCAAAAAAACTAACTTGTCCGCCATCTTGTAGCGGCGGCCATCTTGGATTTTGATTTTGTATAGTCCACTGAATTCTGCTTGACAAGCCCTTTCATTTGATACCCGTATTGATAGGATTGAAAAAAACTAACTTGTCCGCCATCTTGTAGCGGCGGCCATCTTGGATTTTGATTTTGTATAGTCCACTGAATTCTGCTTGACAAGCCCTTTCATTTGATACCCGTATTGATAGGATTGAAAAAAACTAACTTGTCCGCCATCTTGTAGTGGCGGCCATCTTGGATTTTGATTTTGTATAGTCCACTGAATTCTACTTGACAAGCCCTTTTATTTGATATCCATATTGATGGGATTGAAAAAAACTAAGTTGTCCGCCATCTTGTAGCGGCGGCCATCTTGGATTCACAATAATATTGAATATGGATAATTGTATTGTCACCAGAATCAAAGGCGTATACCAAATTTCAGATCAATCGGTTAACGGGAAGAGGGTTAAATTTCAATTACTAAATTCGACCCAAACAAACAAATAAACAAACGGGGTGAGCTAAATAAAACCGTTTAAAAATCGGTGGCGATTTAAGAATTTTTCCATACAAACTTTCAACCCCTTATTTGCACCCTTAGGGGAAGAATTCTAGAAAACGATGAAACACGTATTCAATTAAATACTTTTAAAAATCTAAATTTTAAATTTTATCAAAATCGGTGCCGAGTTAAATTTTTTTCCATACAAACCTTGAACCCCTATTTCACCCCTTTAGAGTTGAAATTTTTCAAAATCCCTTCTTAGTGGATGTCCAGAATATGAAAGGAAACATCTGTTTAAATTTCACGTTTCTACGCACAGCGGTTACGGCTGTGCGTGCGTCTTACCTCAGTCAGTGAGGACAAGTCCTTTTATATATATAGATGTGTATGTAAACTGGTTGTGGGTTCGATTTCCACTCGAGAAAAAGAAATATTTATTTAAATTTATATATGGCGTTGAATTCCGCCACTACCACGCAATACCTTTAGAATTCTGTGGAAAGTGGGGAGTGGAGTGTCTTAACACTAGGTTCCCTTTGCCTACCCTACTGTGTGCAGTATAAAGCGTGAAGCTAAAAAAAAATTGTTGTCATTACCAAAAAAATATAATAAAAAAAGAAACATTAGTTAAAACAGTCAAAAGTACTGAAAGCAATATATAAAGCCTTTAATTTAATGTATCCTTCAATTTGTTACTTTCTTAATGAAAAACAAACTCTTTCCTTTAATTTTTCTGTTGAAATTCTTTGGCCTTTTTGGAATGAATTATCCTTGTGGTTTGTTTATATATTGATTTTTAAATTCTACATGTATTCAGTTTTCTTTAATTCTTCTTATTTATTAAAATTGTGATAGAAAATTTAGTAAACTGACCACTTAGCTTATTGCTTAGTGGTCATTCCCCTGAGTAGGATTGAACCCACACGTCGTTTCTACGTTACCTGTTACAAATATTATACAGGAGTATAAACCAAATCTTATAAGACTAGAATCGCAATCTCTTTTAGAAGGGTCTATGGTAATCCGGACGTCATGTCATTCAGAAATGGCCTACGTGCATAGAAATGAAATGACAACGGGGGCCCGCTATTACGTATTTGACAACATGGAAATTGTCTGCAAAAATTCTTTGTAGCTATTGAGACTTACCAGATTACTTTATTGTGATTTAATAGAATAGTTAAGGCAGTTCTTGCTATTATGTTAAAAAAATGTTTAACATTTCCCAATGTTATTGAGTATTTGTACTTGGAATTTTATATAATAAAATTTAGAGATAACAGAATTTTATATAATAAAATTTAGAGATAACAGAATTTTATATAATAAAATTTTACGTACAAATTAATATGTGGAAACATATAAAATTAACAATGATTAAGGCTTTTAAATATTTTATTCTGTTCTTTTTTTCAAAAAGATTGTGTGAAGAAGATCCATAAAACCCTTTCATACTTACCCAAAGGGATACCTTCTAATGACAAAATTTATAATATAGGTTAACGAGCCAAAACGCTTGGACGACGAGTGCCACGGATACAAGCCCAGCAATATTAAAATTTTAAATCGAATTACCGAGTAAATAATGAAAACGAATGATTCGTTAAGCTAACATGTCTTTAAAAAAATTAATAAGTAAGCGTAGCAAAGCTGCACATTTGTTATCATCATTTATTGAACATCCTTCGAGAGACTGTCTAAACAAGCTTCACCAAATATTTGGTGGAACAATTAATTGCTTCCAATCAAATTGTTCAAATATTGAACAGATTCGAAGTATAGTCCTAAACAGATGTGTTTCGATACACAATACAATGTAATCTTAATAATTAATTTGTAAATAAATTGGCATTTTTTTTATTTTACATTATACACTTATTGTTTAGACCGTGTAAACTTAGGTTTCTTTTTATAACTAGTGTCCAGCTTGCGGCTTCGCCCGCATGTTAAGCCGTTTCTGAGATCAGCGTGAACAAACGCACAGACAAACAGACAATTTAAAAAATATATTGTTTTTGTTTCTATTACGTAATTAAATAGCAGCCAATAACATTAATTATTGGTGGCATTTGATATTTTATCATTCTCGTGTAAAAATAAAAGTATGAGAGAGATAAAAAAAGTATAAGCAACAAAAGTACAAAGAGTACACAACCAGTACAAAGAGCGGCGTTGAGTTCCGCAACTCAACACGCAATGCCTCCAGATTGCGGAAAATGGGGAACTAAGTGTCTTATCACTAGGTTTCCTAGACTGTAGATGCTTATGCTACTTAAGCTTACTGAAATCCAATAAGTCTTTCAGAAATTACTTTGAACAGTTTCCTTTGTGAGTGAAGATCAGGCTTCAAGAAACGTTCTTATATTGTATAATAAATAAATTTGGTAGCAATATTAGACATTAATGAAAATGTATCTAGACACCGCCACGAGTTGATTTAAATCAATAAAAGTTGTAAAAGTGGAAGAATATGTAAATATGTTGTAGGAGAGAAATAACTAAAACAAAACTATTATAAATGCTAATGTGAATTTTCATTTACTGTTAATGTTTTCATACTACAAGCTATAAAAACTATCCAAGTACTAAAAAAAATATTTCTTTCAAACACAACTTTAATACAAAGAAATACTTTTAAGTTTGGTTACCTAATAACCTTAGTGAGAATTATCGTATGAACTTAGCTGGTTAGTCTAAGAGTCTGCTAAACAAAGCTGCTTATATAACAATACAATGTAAGTTCACCGTAGAGACTTTAACGAATTGCAATCTATCTATATAAATCTGTATCACGCTACCGTCCTTTCGATTGCAGTCTTAGATTAATCTTTAGGTTTTTGTAAGCAAAAAACCTATATGTATAATTTAAATTTTCTAATATTTTCTAAAAATGAATTTAATAAAATTTCACATTAAATGTATAAATTAAAAAAACTGATGAAACATGAACGACCTAAATATAATTAATTTGGCACACGGACAATTATATACACACATCCAATAAATCTACTTTAATGAATTTCAATTCGTAATTAATATTTTTAGTAGAATCAAACTATAATTTTGAATTCGAAAGCTTCGCGAAGCAAACTAATTTAAAAATATAAAATTTATTATTTTATAATTATGTTACAATATAACTATACTTATTTATATACCTTCATTACCGACTTTTGGGAAATAAGCTTACAGCATCATTAACTCGTTATCTCAGAATATTATCGAAGTCTCCTAATATCCTTGAGCCCTTTATTCTTGGAACCTCAGAGCACTTAAGCAATGTTCGTAACTCCATTAAATACCTAATTGATTCTGAATACACTAAGCCAGAATATTTTGTTCAAACAAATCTAACCATATCTACTAAATTGTTAACTAGCAATGTTTTGATTTTTTAATCTATAGTATATTGTTATGTTAAATGCTAAATTGTTTGTTTGGTTGAACACTAATCTCAAGAACTACTGGTTCCAAGAAGGTCCAGTTCTTGTAGATTTGTCGAAGAATAGGCTATAATATGTCGCGCTTAACGTTTAGCGTTAAAGTTTAACGTTTGGGCGTAAAATTTGAACGAAGCGGAATTTGAACCCGCGTCTCTTGGAAACAGTCCTCTTGAAGACCGTCCAAGAGCTTTGACCACTAAGCTCATCAAGCAACCGCGAAATACTTATACGTTCTCCAAATAAGTATTTCTCTTTTCTTTTCAACGTATAAAAATTTGAACAAAAATTTTAAATAATTAACTTAAAAATTAAAATTACTAAGTTGATATAGGTTATTAATATTATAGTATTAAAGAACTAAGAAGTAGACAGAACTCTTTGTAAAGCCACATAAATCCGCGGAGAGATTAAAGAGACCCTCGTGCACAGTATTTTTATGTGCCCCATTTTATGTAAGCATTAAGATGTTATCACATTAATGTAATGACTTTCAAAGTATTTTGTAATGGTTCTGATTTAACTTTTACAACAGGTTCAAGAAATATGTTACTTATATTGTATTTTACTCGGGATTCACTAAGTTTGAGCTACTTTTCTAAATTAAAATAGAACGTTTTTTTTAATTTTAAACGCTTACAAATAAATTATTATCCTGTATACCGTCGTGGCATAGTTCAGTATTTAACTGTAAACGTAACGGTTGGGGATTCCATTTCCATCAGAGAAATGAAGCGCGTGCCAACATTCTCAGTTTCTCGCTCTGGCAAAGAGGCGAAGCGCGGCGTTGAATGCCGCCACTCACCGCCGCCTTCAGAATTCGGCGGAAAATAGAGAACAGAGTGTTTAATACTAGGTTCCTAGGATAGATAATGTGAAGCTAAAAAATATTTATATATATTGTATATTTAAAGGCACGCATTTGTAATAATCTTATTAACCTTTAACTATGGACGTGATTTTTTTATAACACACATATGGACGTCGGGTCTGTCAGACCAATGTATTTATTGGTCATATTCCGTCTGTTTTTTAAAGGAAGAAGATAATTTTATGTTTTAGTTTACATGAATAGCCTCAAATCAAACAAAATCAATATAAATAAAATCGCTTTTTATTAAACTTTACGCATCACAACGATTTAAGTAACTTAAAGTCACAATTTCTGTCTTTGGCCACATGGGATGACTCTTAAGAAAATAATACTATAAAAAAAAGACAGATAATAAAATAAATATTTTTTTAACAAAATATAAAGTCTAACAATTAAAAAAAATTAATAAAAATAACATCTTTTCGTATAAAATAAAAATTTTGACAACACCTCAAGATAAGGTACAATTGAACATCGATACATAATGGCTTTCAACATTGTTGGCTAACAGGACGATTGCAGTCAACATAAGTATGTGTTGTCTTTCTATATATCTTATGGGGGCAAAGTATACATGTTTTTCAAGACCCCAAAACTATTTTTTCAGCTTCATGTTCAATAAATGATAGATCAGATCGCGAAACGCGAGTCAAAGTCATTCTCAATTCTTAGAGTAGTTTAGTATACGAAACGCGTCTTTTTATTTGATAAAGTGCTATTTTCTTTATAAAATGTCGTCGTCCAATTCTTTTGTTTGATGTTGATTATAAAGTACCGATATATTTGTCCCTGACGTGCTTGGTCGATCATTTTTTTCCATTTTATCATAAAAACTAAAAAAATTGAATCTTTTTTAGGTAAATAATATTTATATTACTAAAATATATAACAAATAATGCAACATAATATATGATATATAACAATAAAAACATTTGAATACAAATAATACATTTAAAATATTAAAGTATATTTTTAATATTTTAAAAATATATGGTGTTTTGAAATCATTATGTATGGGAAACATGGACGTCGGGTCTGACAGACCCAGGTCCCGTTTAAAAAGTTAAATACTCACGTGGTTTGAACCCAGAGACACAACCACTGCTATCTACATTCATTTTGTCATTAATACGAAAGGTACTGAGCGACTCAGTGGCGGAGGTCACCGAGAAGTGGCCGATTTGTAGAATTCGTAGACCTAGATGGGTCTGTGAGACCCGACGTCCATACTTAAAGGTTAATGGTTCTTGCTTAATAACAGTTTTCGTAATTTCCTATAATATAACTTCTACATACTGTAACTACGTGTATTTATAACAAACATGCTAACTGGAAATTAGTTATGTATGAATATTCAGCCAAATTCTGATAGTTTCTGTTTGAACTAATAATAGCGACGGAAATTAATATCATATGTCTTTGCTAGTTCGGTAGAATGGAACGGAGAACCAAAAATACTGTAAAGTTTAATTTTTAGGGTTCCGTACCTCAAAAGATAAAATCGGAATCCTTATATGACCACTTTTGCAGACCATTTAATTCGAGATCACGTGGAAGTACCAGCTGAAATTAATATCAAATGTTCAGGTCTATGGTCCCTTGAACCATAGAAAAAAATCAAACTTCTAAGTCAACGCAATTAAAAGTTACGAGCATTTGCAAATTCGTTCGTTTTACTCAATATCTATATGGTACTTCCCGTAGACCTACAATTATGAGGAGTGAATTATTATGAGGCATAAAGTGAAAACAGAATTATATGCTATGTACTTACCAAAACTAAATTATAGTAATATTATCGATATTACGTTTTTTGAGGCCTTTTATCATTCCCAACTAAGAATAGAAAATAAATCCTTTCACGGTTTAGTGATCGAACTCACACATCGCAACAAGTATTGACTCACTGTGCCACCATGGCCTCTATGGCCTCTCGAGACCACGTTAGTTAAATACTAGTTAAATAAAATAAACAAGAGGCTTCCAAAATGTATAGACGTATGCAAAACTAACTTAGTATTAGTGCAGTAAAAATGTAAAATAGTAGAACTGTACAAAGTTTGTCATTTTCTGAAAGTTATGCAACTGGCACATACAAGCTTGCGGTCGCAGCTGTTATAGACCAGCTAAGCTATGCGGCTTCTTATTTTGTATATTTTTGAATAAATTGATAGCTAATCTTTAGATTCGAATTTTTAAATCTAAAGATATTTTCAAAATATTATCTTTAATTATAATTAAAAACTTACTCGTAACCAGAGCAAGAAAATGAAAATATTAAACATTTTATTTCCTCGAGTGAGAATCAAGCCCACTATCTGTTGCGATTACAATTGGACTCTTGTGTTCCGATCGGAACGAAACATCTTTAATACCTGCTTGAACCATTATATCGAAAATTAGGCAGGAAGTGAGAAACAGAGTCTCTTAACACCAGGTTCTTTTTTTATCCTACTTTTTTAAT
Organism: Heliconius melpomene rosina; assembly: GCF_056956725.1. Lineage (NCBI taxonomy): Eukaryota > Metazoa > Arthropoda > Insecta > Lepidoptera > Nymphalidae > Heliconius > Heliconius melpomene. The sequence goes on along the minus strand of NC_140406.1, from coordinate 8,393,715 downwards.
CGTGAAGAAATCCTTTTACGGGTACGCCACCCGAGAGAGGACTCGAGCGAGCCAGGGCTACGGGAGCCAAATATTTTTCCATAACCCCAACGGCTCTCTGTTTTCTCTGTTATGAAGGAAAGAGCGTGAAGCTTTCTCTTATTTTAATTTTATACTCATCCTATCCTATATCTTATAAAACAAAGTCGCTTTTCGTGTCTGTCTGTTGTTTCTAACTCTTCTTCTTCTAAACCACCCAACGGATTTTAATGCGGTCTTCACCATTAAGTCGGGTGTTTTTCGTAGAAGGTTTATATATAGTTTATTATTTGTACATTCTTATGTAAATTAACATAAATACGATAAATGTGTATAAAGTCCTACCCGTTGAGACACTTTCGCGCATGCGCTGCTCTAATGGTAAGTAGTACATGAAAAAAATGTACTGGAGTATTGTTCCTCTTAAAAAGATCTACAAAAAAGTCCGCGAGAGCATATTCGTATCTTTTAAGAATAACGTGTAGTGATCATTTTTCTGTCTAAAAATAATAATTTCAATATATTTTTTATTGTGAGGGATATTTTTCCATAATGGTATTAATCCTTATCCTTTAAAATACTTTATTAATTTTTTACCTTAAACGAAGATAAAATTTGCTTTTTACAATATTTCGAAACTGCGAATAGTTTTACAGAAAAACGCATTTAATTGTTGACACATCCCGCCGTTGACACATCAGCTGTATGTTACTCAAGTTTTACTTATCCCTCACTCTCAGTATATAAATAAGTACATTAGTTACGTTGGCCATTTAATGTAGACCAAAACTGTCTTTTACTGTTTTTCATTTTAATAAGTACTTTAGAAGTGGTTACAATATCAAAAAAATCCTTGCTGCGAAACGGCTCGCCACTCGCCATGCGTCCAGCGATGTTTTGTTTATACAAGCGCGTCCGCCGCGCCCGCCTGCCTTACACGCATCGGTGGTTCAGTGGTAGAATGCTCGCCTGCCACGCGGGCGGCCCGGGTTCGATTCCCGGCCCATGCGTTCTATTTAATTTTCCTCACAGGCAGCCACGTCGTGCTTGCTTTTCATCAGGGACAGAATACCCCCTTCAGCATTAACCACAAGCTCGAAAAAAAAACCCGGCTGCCTCTAAAGCAACGAAGATTTAGTTAGATGCGTTTGCACGTATTGGATAATTGGAGTTGAATGTATTATTTAAGCGCGATATATTTGGTTTCACATTTTTTGTAGTAGTTATTAGTAGGTAGGTTTTTGTTTATAATTTCTTCCGTTTAAAAATAGTCATTTAACTATCTAATAATAGTCATTTAAATATATTTTAATAAGTACTTGAAAAGATTAGTAGCACAGATTTAAAATTACGGTACCTACTAAAAAATCCTTGCTGTGTAAAACAATTGGAAAATCCTTATTGAAACTACGAAAATGCGGGTTGCATTAGGGTTTAATTAATTTTCACATTATCTTAAGTGCTTTGCAAACATACATTAGATGAATAATCCAGTAGTTAAAGCGGGCGAAGCCGCAAGAGGGTCGCTAGTTAGAGTATAAACGTATTAACGTTTTAATAGCTCTTTTGTTGCCGATATACGTCACTTTGAGAAAATTTAATATGACAGTCACTAACAAAGCATTTGTCAAAACGCTTTGATGGTAGCGTTGACCCTATGAACCGCATATTTCAATGACTGAGAGACAAATTTAAATATAAATATATTTTTTACTGTTATGAAAAATTGAACTCTATTTCTTTAAAAATAAGTATCATTATTTCTAGTATAATGGCAAAAATATATTGGTACATCCCTTTCCGTGCCATCGCCTTGAAACCCTTTCCAGGGTTCGCACATTCCGCAGAATGTATTGCACTCGAATAAATTGCTATGTCATTGAAGAGATGTCTTAGGTAGGGCCTATGATCTTTTAGTTTTAAGATAATAGTAAGATCTACTTGGAATATTGTTGCATGTAAGAAGTCCACTTTGGAATACATTTTTTCTAGTTAAAATCAGCTTCAGCAGCTTTTTTCTAGTTTCTTACTTTAAATTTATTTGAAATACAAGTATCTATTTGTTTTTTTTATATAAAGGCCGTCATTGCGTTAAATTCCATTTGCACTCTTGTGAAAGAATTATTTTCATTTCCTCGTTCTAATAATAAAAAAAAACTCGGCGTTGAGTCCTGCCACTCAAAACTATTAAATATACAAACATAAAAACCTTAAAATAAATGAATTTGAATTATCATTAATTGCTACAGTTCACAAAATAACAACTATCAAAATATCTATAACTGATGTTTAATTAAGCCCTAGTAGACAATATCTGTTTCGTCACATTACCAAAGTAAACTGTAAACTAGGATAAAAATTTTGATATCTCAAACTAGCCGTAGTAAATATCAGCTCAAAACATAATATTTTTCATTATATGAAAAAATTGCTCACTCCCTTGAACATCTAGATGAAATTAATTTAAGCTTTAATATCAAATTTTAGAACTACAAGCCGCCGTATATTAATTTATAAGAAAAGTAGTTACTTAGTAGTAGTCTTATAAAAAAAACAAAAAAATAATAATATCCTGCCGTGCACGGATTAATAATTGAAATGAAAAAATAAATGAATATTTTAATGGTCACACTATTAATTTTTCTTCTATCTTTGAATAAATGTTAGTACATTTCTGCATAACATAATAATATTTCCTCATATTTTAATCTACAATATAAAATATAAAGAAGGTACAATCTGATAAATTCTCATTTAAGTCATAAATAATTGTTTTACGTAAAAAAAACTATTTTTTTTATATTAAACTTCTGCTTTTTACTATTAAATATTTGAGCATGTATGTAACATGTACATATCCTCATAGATTCAGCAGCATTTAAATTTAAAATAGGTCAAACGACTTAAATACGTTTAAAAGAAGAGAATTGATGTGAGGCAATAGAAGTCATTCTGTCCAGAATCTAGCGCTGAACTATTTACATTATAACAAAACAATGGCGAGTGGAGAATATATGGAATTAACAATTTAGGCATCGAACTTTAAAATCTTTTATACTTTTATTTTAACACAATTAAACATCTACATGCATCGCTAGAAGCTTGCGTGAGGTGTACGAGTATATATCATTAAGATAAGTATCGCTATTTTTGAAATATTATATAATACCTATGTGAGTCAACATTACGCATGACTATCTTTTACGTGACTCTTAGGATTTCAATTTATGGAGTATTTTACCCGGAGCCTATTAAATATGTGCTTAAAACATAACCGTCTTTTTAAATGTCGGGTAAAAGCACAGATAATTTACTTCGATTGAACATGCAATTATACTTTTCAATTTCTTAAGTAAAATAATATAAGCAGCAATTAAAAATAAAGTATAAATTATTTTAATTATAATTGTGAATAATTGATTTCAATGGTAATACTATCTCGTAATAAAAGAAAAAAACAGTCAAAAGAATTTAATATTCCGTACCATTTTATAAAACATAGTTATAAATAAAATTCAAATACTCAGGAGTACCAGTCGAATATTGATCGAAGTTCAGGGTGTCTGTCTGCCAACTAAACTTTTGCCTTAAATCCGGTGGAAGCGTGCAGACGACTTTGTGGTGGGAACTGTCATAACTCATTACTAAGCCACAGGAGCGCGGCAGCTGATTTGATCTCTAACTTATTAAACTAAATACCGTGTTATCGGTATGTGGTTTTGTCCAATCGCTCGATAATTTTCATTCAAATGAGGTGGATATTTGGGGAAGCATATTTGGAACGGTCGTGCCAATTTTATGTTAAAAGATTTTAATATATCTATATATATAAAATCGAAAGGTCACTCACTCATCATGAAATCTCAGAAACTACAAATGCTAGGAATCTGAAATTTTGCATAGGAGCTACTTATAGGACGTAAGTGCTCGCTAAGACGGGAATTTGCAATATTCGACTTCTAAGGGGTTGTTTTTGGGGTCGAAAGTTTGTATGAAACTTCGTTACTACAAATGCTAGGAGTCTCAAATTTTGCATAGACGTCACTAGGACGTAGTCATGGAGACAGAAATTAATAATAACATAGTTCACGCGGGTGTAACCGCGAGCGGGCCGCTAGTTATATATATTTGTAATGTTGTTCATAAATAATGTATTTCTGTTTTATGATTTTAGGAGTCTTAACCCTTAGTAGCCTGATTTACGCGAGTCTTCTTTTTTAAATATTACTGTATTTGCTTGAGGGTCTAGATGAAGGGAAAAATAGCTAAATAAATCACAATATTTATTTTACATATTTATTTAAAAAAAAAAACAGGTATCAATTTTGATACTTCAGGCATTATGGCCATAAAGAAATCTTAAATGACCTATGCATGAAATAATGCGAAACATCGATTGTTTTTATTATCGCATAACGATACTTTGCATTTTTTACAGAACCAGGAGGTAAGTTTCCTACAATTACTAAATTTACATTTATTCCTAGACTCCATAAATATTTTTTCATGGCCAATACAATCGGAACGCACGTCAGTTGGGGGTAGTACTTGTGCACCTGTCCGGGGTTTTTTAGAGGGTACTGTATTGTCTTGTTGACTGTTGGTACTGGGTCTGCCTCTTTTATTTTTTGAGTGACTTTGATATCTACATAAAGTATCGGCAAGCTCAGTTCGAAAATCTGCTAACTTCATAATATTCTTCTGAAGTTTTCCTTTCCTTGTGTTTACCTTTTTGTACAGTACCCAAGCATTGATGACAGTCATGTCTAACAAGTGGTAGAAGAGCCTCGTTGTCCACTTTCTCGACTTTATGCGGATGCGATATCGACCAATGAAGCTATCCATCAAATCAACGCCGCCCATGTGTGCATTATATTCTTTTACAACCCGAGGACATGATATTTGAATATTGGCCTTTAGTTTTTTTTCGTAGCGGGTTATAGTATCCGCTGGTTCAGCGCCAACATACGTGGATAGTAATAATACCTGTTTGTTGTCTTTCCAACTTGTGGCCGACAATTCTAGGCCTTCGTGAGAGGCCACATTTTCGTGATATGTTCCTCTGGGTACGTTGGATTTCATAATCTCCCGTTTCTCCGGCAACTTGCACGACTTTCCAAGCCTGTTTCTCTGTACTGTTCCAAGACAATAAATACCTTCGTTGGTCAAGTAATGTACCAGAGGAATATTCGTATAAAAATTGTCAAAATAAATTATATGATTGACATGCCTTGGTACTGGTCGTAGCAATCGAATAACTGTATTTGACACAGCTCCGAGGTCTGGTTCGCCAGGTAAACGGTCCATGTCCTTAGCTCCCGAGTAAATCTCAAAACTGTAGGCATAACCAGACAGAGAGCATAACACGTATAATTTGAATCCCCACTTATGGGGCTTGTTGGGTAAATATTGTTTCATAAAATGTTTCATTTTTGTGGAACACATCTGCTCGTCTAGTGATAGACGATGCTCAAATGGTAAAGTAATAAATTTCTTGTTCAAATAGTCTATCACTGGTCTTACTTTATGCAGTCGGTCGTGCTGGGGGTGATCAATGGGCAAATGTTTAGAGTCGTCATTCATGTGAAAAATTTCTCTAATTTTATCAAATCTGTTGCGATTCATTGTTTGTACTATGGGTTCAAACTTTGTAATGTTTGACCAGTATGACCGGACACTAGGATAATGATATACACTAGTAAAAATAAGAATTCCAATAAATTTACGTAATTCTAAGACAGTTACAGGTTCTGTAAAGTTGGGATTCTTTTGGAAGGCATATTTATTTGACTCGTCCACTAGAAATCTCAAAATGTCTTCACCGAAAAAATAAGAAAAAAACTGAAATGGAGTGTCTAAGTTCATAATTTCTTGTGAATACTCAGTATTTCCAGCAAACTGGAAAGCATTTTGGACTAAATCCATATTTTTTACTCTCCACACTAAGTTTCTAGAGTTGAAAGGTGCCGTTTGCAGGTTGTTCTGGCTGCTGGTTGTAGGAGTTGGGTTTCGTTCAACAGTCTCTAAATTATGTTGCATGTCGGTATCTACGTTTGCTGCAGGCGGATCTGCATCCAAGTTTGGGTCAGTGGGAAAATTACCTACATCCTCTTCATCATCTAGCTCCATCAGACGATCTCTTTGGCTCGAATAATAGTCTATGTCATCTTCATTGTCGGTGGAATCGTCTTCCGAAATTTCACCATTTTGTAACCGCTTCAATATGTTCTCAATCTCTTCTGGCCGCATTTTGGATAAATTTCTATAATAAATAAAAACAAAAGTAATCCCCACACCAAGCTATGCAGAAAAAATATGAAACGAAAGTTCAAAAAGTTTTATAGCTAAAGAGTTAGTAGGTAGGTTTTATGTAGGGCGGAATGCCTGAAGTATCAATATTGATACCAAAAAAAAAGCACTAATTTCTTCAAGTAAAACATGCATTTGCTAAAAATAATTATATCATAGCGAAAATAATGTATTCACTTACCTCAAAAGTATTTATATTCTTCAGAAAAAGAAAATATATCAAATTTATATTCAACAAAACTTTTAGTAAAATGTGTTTACTTGTTCACTTTGCCGCGCAAGTAATATGTCACAGATAAAATAAAACAATAATGACATTTGTTTTTTTTTTTAATTTCGTTGGATAGAATACTATACAACAGTAAAATACATACAGCCAACATATAAAAAAAACTAATAGTAATGTGAATATTCGGTTTAAAATATTAGTATCAAAATTGAAACTCTAGGTTATTAAGGGTTAAAGTCTTATTTAAATGGTAAATAAAGTATTGTGCTGATTTACATTTTTAATTTGAGTCTTAATTTTTTTTTTACTTTAATAAGCAAATGACAACTAAAGTTCTATAAAATAAATTTCAATAATCTATAAGTTGTGATGATGAGAAAGAAGTGATTATCACTTCTTTCTGTACTATTAGAATTTTAATGTTCATCATTTTAATGTTCGTGGGTGTTCGTTCGTAAACGGTGGCGTAATGGGTTAAGTTCTGTCAACACGATGGCTTGATGTGAATTATTTATATTAACATTTTCTAAAGTGTTATTCCAAACTTAGGCGCGGGTCCAAAATCCCGTTTTGTTATAATTTTTATATGTTTTCTATATATGAATTATTTTTATTTTCACGCTAACGCTATGATAAAGTGCCACGTTAAGTTTGTGACTGTGTGAATCAGAAGAAACGTAGAGAGCGGAGTGTCTTGACGTGAGGTTCTCTTTGTCTACCCTGTTATATGGTGGGCTAGAACGGCAAGATGAAAAAAATATTAATTTTCGTATACGGCATTAGATCAAAAAGGATTTCCAGAACTCAACGGTACGTTTGGGAATAAGGCCGATCACAAATCGATTTTAGTTTGTTACGGCTAAAAAGTAACATATTAAAAGCTTCTCATATATTTTACATTCTCCCCAAAATTACTGATGTTAATTTCGAGCTATGGCATTATTATTTTTTAACTAGCAGACCCGCGAACTTCGTATCGCCTAAAGGTCGATTTTTTTTTAATATGTATTCTGCTATTCGCAACACCGGGTCAGCTAGTAAGATAAAAAAAAAACTTAAATCATTTTTAATTCTTATAATATTCATTAAAATTATAATGAACAATAACAATTTCCGATATGTTATTATGATGCCTACTTATTATATTTTATTTTATTTTTACTTATTCTAAATTTAGTTTCATTTTCATTGTAGTACTTTATGGTACACGTTATTTTTTGTTTGGTTATCTGGCGCGTAAATAAACAGAGCAGATGGTTTCCCAACACGGGAACAGGCAACATACAACAAACCATGCGAGAAACATGAGTTTTCTATTTCTATATTAATACCACAAACACTTAATGACTGCCCCTGGGATTTGTTTATAGCTATTGCGAAAGCAAGCCGTACTGGAAACTGTAGTCTTTTAAACTCGAATGGTATGTCATTCGCAATCATTGGGATGCGGGGTATCAAAACGTCTTCTCCTTTATACTTTCCTTTCAATATGATTGCTTCTATTACGTTATTCATTATTTTTTTATCGCTAAGCGTGTGCCGTTACAAAGTTTCAGTTGGTTAATGTTTCGCAACATTATAATTACACATTCAAGCTTTAATTGAAGGCTGTGAGGCAACAATCCTGGCAAATCAAGTGAATTAAAAATTCCGGTGGATAGTTCACGACATCATCTTCATTAGTTGCCGTATCAACTGACTTATGTGTCCTTATTTTGCCAGGAATGCCATCTTGAAAATTTATATTTAATTCATTTACATCAGTGTGTTTGGCAGCCAATAAAGTTCTTTCGCTCAACCAATTATAGAATAAATAATCAGCAACATTTCAGCAACATTTGGAAGCACTTTATGAATATGAGTTCATCTTTTGATTACGTTAACTGACAAAAACTATCAGGAAAGGTGATGCAGCCAGTCAGCGCACCTATAGGAAATTTGCCATTACCAATATCAATGAGTTGTTTAGAGAATATGTCTCCAGATTGATCATTTTGCAACATGACACGCACATTCTTGCTTAAATGTAATACCTTGACATGTTTCCACAATTTCGAGGACTTTAAACATGAATTCAGTTCATCAGCTTGCATTGAACATGGAACCACTGGCAATCCTCCTCCTTATAATAAAATCATTGCGCCACCAAATTGATTGGCAAACTGGGTTTTTACAATAACCTTACAATATTGGCAAGCTGAGTTCATAGATACAATAGCAACACAGCTGTAGGCACTACTGGCATCAATTGATATATCGTAACAAAAAGCAGCTCGATTCAAATTTGCACCATTATCAGTCAACTATCGTGCTCACGTTCATTGCAATCTTCACGTTCTGGGAGTTCTGATTAGATTTTTCTGCCACCACTTCTGCTATCCACCACCGTATAGAAAGCATATTTAGTAAGTCACAAATACACAACAATGCAACACTTTATTTATATTATAGAAATTTGTGGCTTTTAGATTTAGTAATATAGACGCACAATGAGACGTTTACATTTCAAGTGACATCTTACCATAGAAATATTGACAAATATTGACATTAATAGACTGAGATCCCAGGGCCCCCAGACCTACATCATTTTAGCAAAGCTGAAATTTTAAGGATTGATAGTCTAATATGTACTTAAGACTAATACTCTCTAACTTAAAAAACCTTCAGAGATAGTGCCAACTTAAAGCACACTTCCAGCTACGTCAAAGTAGAAAGTCTCTTTTTTTTTCATTTATTTATGTACCACACAAGAAAGAAAGTACAAAAACTTATGACAACAGAAAAAATGTGTACGTCCTATGCCTTAAGGTTGCCTGGAAGAGATCGCTGTTTTAGCGATAAGGCCGCCTCTTGTACATTTCTTTCTGATCCTGTTTCCTTTTCTTGTGTTATATTTTTGGGTGTACAATAAAGAATATTATTATTATTATTATTATTACAATGGATAACTTGTCTCTAATAGAGATCTCTACTAGAAACCCTTGAATGTAGGGGATGTTAAAAGAAATGATTCGGGTACGGTATTTTAATATAATGTTAATAATAATAATAAACCTACATACAAATATACATAATATTAATCAATATTACTATACCTACATAAATATATACAATGACATAAAAGAGTTGAAACAGAAAAAGAAAATTAATAAAAAAAAAACAAAGCGACTACTGAAGATTCTAATTGAGATTAAGAAAATGTTGTTTTATTTTGATTTTAAAAGTATTTAGAGATGGAATGCCCGACAGTATAGAATTAGGTAGTGAGTTCCATAAGCGCACTGCTTGAACTGTGAGGGATTTTTCATAGAAACAGGTATTAAATATAGGGCACTCAAGCTTTCATAGAGTTACACATGAGCGTACAGGTCTCTCACTTGGAAGTGTCAATTGAAAACGCTCCCTTAAGTAAGGAAAAGAGTTTTTATATATGTTTTAAAGTAAAAAATGTATATTTCACATTCTTTCACGTGGACCTATGCTTCTGCCAGACGTCCTAAAGGTTCCTTAAAATTGGGGCAAATTACATTAAAGTAAATCTAAAATTTAAAATACATTATTTACAGTCTATTTCAAGACCCCTCATAAGCAACCAGATCAATCCGATGGCTTTATCATTTACCCAGAAAGAGATATACCGTTATTTTGCGCTACCTCTGAAAGGATCCCATTTTCAAGTTAGTGAGTAAGCATACTGTCTTAACTACGTGTAAGACTAATAGTCCTCAAAATTTTAGCTTTGGTAAAATGACGTCGGTCTGGCGGCTCTGGGATCTTGGGCTGTAATATTTATACGATACTAACGTTACTCAATTGTTTTGCCTTTCAGGAATCCAGCTACTAACATTTAAACTTTATAGTAGGGTATTAAAATCCAAATTGACTTTTAAGTATTAATACGGATCTTTTGTATGGGAATATAGAAGTGTTGTTTTTAGAACCTTTCTGGCAATTTTTTTAAGTTTTCTCTCCGTTAGAACCATCCTCGTAGTTCAAGGAATATTATAAAAAAACTCGAGATTTGCGCTTAGCAACACATTCAGCGATTAATTTTTATAAAAAAGAAGATATTTCGTATATTTTATTGATATTATAAAATTACTTTTGTCTCGTTCCAGAGTGAGGTAATGAAAATATTAAATATTTCATTTCTTCAAGTAGGAATCGAACTCAGAACCTGTCGTGTATACAGTCCGGTGCTTGTGCCACTGCGCCACAACGGGCCTCAAAATTATAAGAATTTATTTTTTTTATCTGTGATACACATATATGTTACTAATTTATGGATTTTTTTAAAACTTTTTATATTACTATTACTATTATTTTTATTACTATTTTAGTTACTTAATATACTTACTTAAATTTATATCATTTGGTGTTGAACCATTTCAAATAATAATTATTACGTAAACGTCAAAACATATGTTTATTACGTAGAATAATTTATTTTAAGGTAACTCATTATTTCTTATAAAATGTATCTGGGTGACTGGAGTTCCACATTAGATCCATTTTTTTTATGTCAACAGAAAATGCTGATCACGCTGAATAACTTTTCCTGAAGCGTTGTATTGATATCTCTTATAGATTAGGCGGGCTGCTAGGGTTTCACATGAGATATTCGGGCTATCAAAATAAATTATAGCCTATATGTAGGCGAAGACTAATGGCTATGCAACAAAAGAAGTTTCATTTAAATCCGTCCAGTAGTTTTTGAGTTAAAGAGTCACAACAGACAGACAGACAAGAATTCCAAAAATTATATTTTTACCTTCTATTACTTATATTAAGTCCCCCTGAAGTGTTTTTTTTAGTTTATATTCAATGTATAGATTTTACCCCCCTTACAGTTTTATTATATATATAGATATAGATTAGGAATATTCAAAATGATGTCTAAATTAATCAATTTCTTAGTTTATTTCCTCACGCTGGTTCCCGTACATAGTAGATTACGCAGATGGAACCTGGGAACCTAGTGATTAGACACCCTGTTCCCATTAAGATACTTCTTGTCCCCCACTTTCCGCCGAATTCTGGGCGCAGTTTGTAAAGGTAACAGGTTGTAGGTTCGATGTCCACTGCAGGAAATGAAATATTTAATGTTTTTACTTCTTCGCTCGCAATATCTCGAAATTTGGGCCCAAAACGTAAGTCTTAGCATTGTTTTACCTCTGCATATCCTGCTAGAAGCAAGAAGTCCATGGCACAATATCTTCGATGGGTACATTTATTTTTCAAACCAAAAAAAAAGTCAATAACAAAACAGCCAACAAAAAAATATTACAACAATGTGGAAATGCAATAACTTTGAACGAAAGAATTTTTAACATCACCCACCGTTATAAAAATTATGGTAAAATTCGTTACATTTTTAAGCAATGGAATGCTTTTATTTGGTTACATATGACGAAATTACCGTGCCTCTGCGGGAAATATATTATCGTGAGACTTTAATGGTTATTTAGTGAAATTTTACGTTTTAATACTTTAACTTTATAATAAACTGATTATTATCAAAACTAAACTAATCTGTTAATAGAATCTAAAACTAGGTACGTTACAATTAGCATTAGGTAAAATTTTGTATTGTAAAACTTTAACTTACATCTTTTAAATTGCGTGTACATATTACCTTTAGATGGCTGGTTTTATTAAAAATATAGTACTTTTAATAAAACTTGTGCATATATTTTTTTTACTATCGTGGTATTATTATAATTTAAAATAAGGATAGAATTTAGTGTTTAGATGTTTAAACTATTAACATTAGTAACGAATATTAGTAATTATTATGATAGTGATATTATTGTACGTATCGGAATGAGTAATTAAATACTGTAGAGACTGAAAATTTTAGTAAAAACACTAAGGTAATGTCTAACATTCGATGTTATACAACTTGCAAATATAGGAAAGTTGAAATTGTGTGACTTTGTTAAAGCTGTGAGGAGATAACTTTAAATGTATAAAAACAAAATCCATTTTTGTTCTCCCGCCGTCTGTGAGACGTACGAATTGTGCGAAAAGTACTTAAAGAATAACGATAAAAATATCAACATTTTTATTTCTTACTAAAATCTTTTTAAATACATTTCTTTTTATTTTAACTATAAAATTCCACTAAACTAAAACGACTACTACTATTTTTAACTTAACTCTTACAGTTCACTAAGTAAACCTTTGTTTATTCTACATGTTGATAGAAGGAAGGTAAACACGTACATTTTATAAGCAGATTTCTCCTCGGTAGGTATAGATACTATGTTTGCGCCAAAAGCGTTAAATCTCTTTTACTTCGTTAAATTGCCGCCACGTGCAAGTCCTAGCGCTTAGCTATAGCTGGACGCGAAACGCAATAATAGACCTCAATAAAAGAGTGATTTTTTTTTTATTTTTATAATCATGCTAATTATTAATATTTAATATTTTTCTTTATATTTTAATGTTAATATCTTCACACATTCTACTTCAGATTTAGTATGATTCTTCTTTGTTTTTTAGGTCTAACATATTTTTACCTAGCTTTACGGTAACTGAATGGGTAAAGCCTAAGGCTTTTTAATAAGATTTCGCTTTCCTTCCATTTAGGTAGGGAAGGCCAGAAATTTATTGAAACGTATTAATTTTTCACTTCTGTACGTCTACAGGTCGTTACAACAAATAGTTGTATAATAAACTTATCGGTTTATTTCTTCTAGGCGTGTTAAATTATATAAATGTTATAGTAAGTACATATATTGATAAAAAAATCATGGTTTTTATGTTGATTCATTAAAGTTAAATTATTTTTGATCAATGATATGTCTAATTCGGTAGGTATAATAAATATGTTGTGGATTCGACTCTCGCTCGAGGTAATGACATTTTTAATTTCTTTGATTAAAGACAAGACCAAGCACGGCGTTGAGTTCCGCTTACCAATATGCAAAGATTCGAAAATAGCGGGTGCAAGTGGATAGAGTATCTTAACACTAAGTTTCTTCTGCCTGTCCTGGTAAATGCGAATTACAGCTTGAAGCTGAAAGAACGGTACAATAGCTATCGTCATAGAATTAGCTACACTATTAAGTTGAAATTGTACTCTAGGGAATGTTATTTAAATAAGAAAATATTTAGCTTTAAATATTTGATTTAGTTATTCAAAGTACGAATTTTCTGACATCCAACCCGGTAGTTCTATTTTACCTTTATAAGCTATCCCATTAAATTATTGATGGAAGAAAGTAAAAAGATATACGAGTATAAATATAACATGACTTGTGTTCTAACACAATGTCACTTGGTAATTTTTCACAATTACTGGTAATCACCTTTACAGTTCCCCCCAACTAAAACTCTATTAAGTTCTTTATACAAACGTGTTACATTGAATATAAATAACTGGACTATAATATGGCGAAACTTCCCAAATACAATAGAAATTCGTTTTTATGGCACGCCATTGCGTGACACCGCGACCTTGAGAAGTCCGCGGTTGACATACTGTAATAGGAACATCAATACTCGTTTAGCTCAACTAGACGTGATACCTATAATTACATAAATATATTATACGCCTATATGGTTGTACTTTAGGTTAATCAATAATCAAATAATTTCAATTTCAATCAAATAAATTCAAATAATCAAGAAATTGGTTCGTTCGAGTCCGACCCGCACCTGTTCAGATCTTTTAACACGTCATCGGTTAAAAAAAATGACAGAAAACAAAAAAAATCACAGTTAGACCGAGAAGACCTAGTGCATTTTTGAGACATTACGTGTTGACTGTTGCGGAACTCAACGCCCTGCTTTACATTATACCAGAGCGAGAAAATGATAATATGAAATAATTAATTTACCCAATTGAAATTCGAACCTACAACCGTCACGTTTACAGTCACACCCTGTGCTACTGCGCCACGATGGCCTGTTGTATATTGTTTTTTCGGGATCTTAATAAAACTTGTAAATTTAAGATGGTATATCTGTATTATTAAGTAATTAAATAATCATAATCCCACCAAAAACAGGAATATTAAATGACAATTACTGTTTTCACTTGGGATAGAATTTTAACTATTAACTTCCGAACACTTCCGTTCTCCACTTTACGCTAAATTCCGAGGGCATTGGCACTGAGTGGGAATTGAACCCACTGCCACTTCGCTACGACGGCATCTCCTTCATTACTGGTATAATAATAAAAAAATTAAGGTCGAAAATTGTCTCTCTCAATTAAGAAAAGAGCAGCTTTCCATCTTTTATTAAATGTTGAATGGTCTTTAGTCTTTACTAAAGTTAAAGTCCCTACGAGTAATTTAGAAACTTGACTAGCAAAAGCACCTCATATATAAAAGCAGTTCTACAGTTAAGTCATACATTTGACTACATAGTTTGTAAGTAATAACAACGATGAATATTAAAATACTTTAATGTTTCATTTGAAATCTGTAATATTGAAGACTAGCTAAATTCTTGTCAACTTATTATTGCACTTAATTGATGATATTGATGAAAGCTCGACTCGAAACTTTACTTAACTTTAGTTAGTTTGGTGTTAACTTTCACACAATTGAAAACTTATGTACATTGGACACTCCAAATTAATTGAATATTAAGTTTTTCAATTTGTATTGTTCAGTTAAGAGATACCTGGTTGAACGTAAAAGTATCACCATCTACACTAAGACCACTACCACAACCACCACTCGCGTCACCATCATCATCATAATCGTCAACAAGAACAGCTGTCATCATCCCAGCTATTACTAGATTCCCTTTTACTACCATAAATGTAAAATACATATACATACATACAAATATTTTAGAATCGATTTTGTAACGTAAATATAATGTCCATATAAAATTTGGTATTCAGCGCTGTAGAGATACCTTTCCCGGGATAAAATAGAATTAAAAAATACAATTAGAATATATTTGGTAGTATGACTTCTATAAGGACTGCCTTATCTTCTTCCTTTGAAATTTTATTAAAATCGGTTCAACGATCTGAGAAAAGTAACGAAGTTACTTTCTTATTTATAAAATAACCTGGGGAATGGTTTTTTCATTCGAACAACGTTACGAATTTCATATTAGGAAAAAAGAAATCAGTCTGACTTTAAATCATAATATCTAAAACAAAGTAAACAATTTTAAAAATTCAATTTTAAAGTCAAACTTCTTATATATAGTCTTTTATAAATATTTGAATTTAACGACTTCTACCCAACCCTTACGAGCCGTATTCCCTTCGGTCGTTGAATGCTTTAGATTCAGTTGTTATGTGGGTGTAATACCCTCATACATGCTAGTATAATATCTTATGCTTTATAACATGTTAAGATTATTTGAACATTTTTATCTTTGTAAGTGATATTTTTAATATTTATTAAAGTGTTTTATTCCACTCTTAGAAAAATACTATTCTAAAAAACGTATAAAGAAAAGAATGTATGGTTAAATGGCTTAGTGGTTTCTAGTCGGTTTCTAGGAGGCGCGGGTTCGAGTGCCGCAACGTTCAATTTTATGCGTTTTCTAAATAAGTATTATACTAAATATTGAATTTCACCGAGTGGTCAATGAAATATTTAATATTTCAACTTACAACCGTCGCCTTTGCAGCCGCATGCTTGTGCTCCTGCTCTACGACGGCCTCGTACTTGGATTTTGCTATAGTTTAAAGTAAAGTTACAATTAAAACTACTTATTCAGTGTAATTAAGTATTCAAATATATGTAAATGGCACCGCCACTTAAATGTTGAAGCTTAAATGATGCAAAAGTCGCAAAACAAACAGCTTTGTACCTATATACATATGCATGAAGCCATCGGTAGCGCAGTGTTCAAGTTTCTGTTAAAATAAGACTAAGAAATTGTACGATTTTTTTTACAGATTTTAAAGAAAAACATTCATATGAATTACATTTGAATTTGTAGCATCTAGTTCCGCTTAGTAATTTTTTATACGGTTTCAAAACATATATGAATGTTGTCTGAAATTGAATGTAATAGATAATAAAATATTTTTATATAATAAAAACAAATATTAAAAATTAAATTAACCTCACATGTTATCCCGGCCTAGAGGGAACCTAGTGCTAAGACACTCCGTCCTCTATTTTCCGTCGAGTTCTAGAGGCATTGCGTGTTGAGTTAGAACTGAACGCTGTGTTTTACTTCGATATAAAAATATAAATTTAAATAAATATTAAATTTCCTCGAGTTGGGATCGAATCTACCACCAGTCACGTTTACAGTCACGTATTTGTGTCCCTGCGCCACGACTGGCTTCAAACAAGTATTTAGTTTAATAGAACGCTTTAGGCTTACATGGAGCTAAACAAATGTATAAAATATGACAACATACTCATCCCATGGCAAGAGAGCGTCACCCACTAATAAATTATCTAATATCTTTAGCTAGTAACTTATCAATTCAATATACTTCCCTTATTCTGTTCGGGTGATACATTTGGTAATACACCTGTTATAGGGATGAACAAAGATCAAAGTAGTTTGTAAGTTTATAGACAACATATGCGTAGGGGAAGTTTTAGTCTGTAACCTTTAAGTATGCATAATTTATAAGGGTTCCGTATAGAACTCAACGTAGTACTTTCGTAACGAGCGAAGGACTGTTTAACCTTACGATACAAGTGCGGTAGAGTTTATTTTTACTATAGTTTTACATCGTCCACTTTAGATAAGTAAATATTAAAGAAAAAAATATATATATTTACATTTAGAATTAGTTTTGTATTTTAATTTTGTTTAATACACCTACTTACTTTTCTTAATATTCATAGAGTAACAAAAGCTAAAATTTAATAAGTAAATTCCGTTTATAACGCTGCCGAGTCATAAAATATTTTATGGTTTCTCTGTCAAAAGTATCCTATTGACCAAATTACTCGAAATTAAATTAGTTTTAGGCTCGCTTTGACAGTTATTACGCAATAAGTCATAATTATTATTATAGAAAATGTTGTTTTTGACTATAAAATATAAAATATTTATCCAATATGAAAATATTTTTTATATTTAAACATTAACAATTTTATCTATAAAAATTCTAAGTATACTGAAACAAATTTTTATATAGGTAATATATTACGTATATAGTACAAAAGAACCTATGTATAGCTTAGTGGTTAGATAGTTTGAGCGGTATTCAGGAGTTTTCAAATAAAATATTTTTCTATTCGTAATGTGAAATAAGTAATACTTTAAAAGACGTAAAAAAAGTAAAACTATATATATATTTAGTACCTATACAAAGAAAAAATAAAACACAAGTCCATTTTACTTCGACATGTCATGTATGTCATAAATTAATTGTACAAGCACCAGTATCGGGATCCTTTGATAGCAAATAACAGTAATTCCTCGTGTTACACATGTCCATAAACGGTAGTTACATACATTAGGGGCTCACTGTGTCCCATGACTCAAGGCGCATGTAACAAGAGTATTATATTGTCAGGTAGCTTCCGTCCTTCATGATTATATATTTTCGTAGGGTTTCGAATATTATTTTAATTTTATTATTATTATTTTTTTTTTGTACGTCACATCACTAGAAAAAAAATGGAACCTTGACAAGATATCGTAACTGTGATCTTTATATAGAGGCATAATTATAAGAAATTTCTTATTATTATATACAAAGAATGTTTTGACGTTATATTTTTTAAATTTTTAGGAAACAGATCTACAGATTTTTTTTCTTTTGTAACATTTTTTAAATTATTTTTCAATATATTCTATGCAAGTTATGAATAAACTTACAATTACTAGTTAAATATGTAAGTTAAATTGTAACTAGCGCAAGAAAATTAGATTTTGTAAGCATTGCTTCATCTTTATTGCAATTTTACGGTCACACACTTTATTTTGCTCGCGCGTTTCATACGTTTATATTTTTTTCTTTTTTATTTATATTTATATTTTAGTTCGTTTACTTTTTTTTAAGTCAAGCACTAGTTGAATTACTACTGGGTATATACATAAAGGGTTCCGTACTAATACTATAAATATAATTAAAAAGGCAATATTTAATTGTAGCGAAAAGTGGACAACAGAACGTTTTGACATTACTAAAGTAATCCACACTAGTCCATATGCGTGCGTGCGGAAAAAAGTAAAAGTACGTATATTATGATTTTTTTTAAAGAATAAATATTTGTGATTCAATGACATACGTGCCGATAATGGCAGGTTACGGGTAACCTTAGGCCTGTCTGGCAGTTACTTTGATTATGATTATAACCTATAAACTACTACTTAGTAATAAACAATTCATCAAAAAAATATAACGAATGCTAAAGTATAAAACATAAAACTAAAATTTCAAATGTCGCGTGCTTATTATATATTCAAAAATATATTAACTTGGACTTAATTATAAAAGGCACAAGCATTGTTATTTAGATTTCCTTCTACTCGTATAACAATATTTAAGCCCAAATGTAAGCAGGAGATTGTATCGCGACTTCCAATCTCTATAAACTAGCGTTAATTTTGATAAAACTAATAAGTTTGTAAGTTCTATTATTCCAAAGTCATTATAAAGTAACCTGTATTGTGTAAATTAAAATATACGAGTACTACAAAAGTATACTGTAATGTAGGTAGTGTTGTCTTAATTTTTGAATATCCTCCCTCTGCCTTGCATCTCTCAGGGGTGGCAGAGGGAACCTGTTGTTAATGTACTCGGTAGGTACTGCACTTTTCATCTGATTTTCAAAATATTCCGTGTTGATTAGTAGCTCAACGCCGTGTTTTAACTACCATAACTAGGAAATTGAAATAATTCATTCCCACGAGTGGGAATTGAACTCACAAACATTATTACACTACCTTATAATATAGTGTACTAGCGGGCGCGCGCAGCTTCGCTTGCGTATTTAGAGGTGAATTCTAATATACCATGAAACATGTGTTCAATTAAATACTTTTAATAGTCTGAATTTCAAATTTTATAAAAATTGGTCCCGATTTAAAAAAAAATCTATACATACTTTCAACCCCTTATTTGCACCCTTAGGGGAAGAATTCTAAAAAACCATGAAACATGTGTTCAATTAAATACTTTTAAGAGTCTGAATTTCAAATTTTATAAGAATCGGTGCTGATTTAATTTTTTTTCCATACAAACTTTCAACCCCTATATCACCCCTTTAGGATTAAAATTTTTCAAAATCCCTTCTTAGTGGGTGTCCAGATTACGAAAGTAAACATCTGCCCAAATTTGTCGTTTCTACGCACAGCGGTTACGGCTGTGCGTGCGTCTTACCTCAGTCAAGTCCTTTTATATATATAGACTAGCGACCCGCTCGCGGTTACACCCGCGTGAACTATGTTATTATTAATTTCTGTCTCCATGACTACGTCCTAGTGACGTCTATGCAAAATTTGACACTCCTAGCATTTGTAGTAACGAAGTTTCATACAAACTTGCGACCCCAAAAACAACCCCTTAGAAATCGAATATTGCAAATTCCCGTCTTAGCGAGCATCTACGTCCTATAAGTAACTCCTATGCAAAATTTGAGATTCCTAGCACATGTAGTTTCTGAGATTTCGTGATGAATGAGTGACCTTTCGATTTTATATATATAGATTAGTAATAAGGCTAGTAAAATATTTTTGTTTTAGCTTAATGTATCCTGCACATGACAAGGCAGACGAGGGAACCTGGAAACATACTATTAAGACACAACGTTCTCATTAAGAGATTTCCGTTCTTCACTTTCTGCTGAATTCTGAAGAATTTTTGACATTGCGTGTTGAGTATCGGAGCTCAGCGCCATGCTTTGCCTCGTTACTAGAAATTTAAAAAAAAAAAATTGTTCGAGTTGGAATCATCGAATGCGCAACCTCTTGCGTTTACACTAGCACCTTGTTGGTTTGTGTCCCTATGCCACGACTGGCCTCAAATACTAAAAGTAAATTATAAAAATCAATATATAATAGGCAAATTTTATACTTCCCTAAAGGTATTTCAATGTTAACCTATCAGTAAATACATCTCCAATATACTCGTTCCTTTATCAGTCTTCATAAGTGCTTACGATATAAAGCATTTATCGGATATGGTTTAGCGCGACAGCAATTCCATTGTTATTCCTGTCGTGTCTGTATCGAATTGTCTCATTTCGGTCAATAAGCTACGGGTACGGGTGGCTTTCTCTGATCTTCTTGCTATATAACTTTAGATATCCTATAATATATAAAGATAAAGATAAAAGATAAAAGATAAAAGATATTTATTAACAAATAACATGCACAATTTTTGTTACATCTGATATTACCCACACTAGATATTCCTGTATCGTGGGTTCCAATATATGATTTTACAATTAACGTTTAATGTTGACACTCGTTTAACAAGAGATAAATAACATAGTAAAAAGGTAAATTATATGTATGTATATTTATATTTAGAGTCTTTATTGATATGTTAAATGTAATGTTAGACATTTTGCAGCTTACAGTTTTAGGAAAAAATCGAGGTTCGATTAAGAATTTTCTTATTTACAAACAATTCTAAACTTATATGTTGTATAAATAAATTTTGTATGCATGTATATATATGAATTAATATAATATTAATTTAAATATAACGTTTTTGGCGACTTTTGCAGCCCTATTGAAAGTAAGTTAAAGGGATTATAAAAAAATTGTAATAATTTTTTAGTTCAATTAGAAAACAACTTTCGTTCGTTTCGTCGGCTTACACGTAAGCCTTTTTAAAATATATATTAAGTAGGTACCTAACAAATTGCCAATTTATAGCCAAATTCCTATTTGAAATTTGTTTAAAATCCATCCAAATATACTATGTAATCTCTATGAATATTTAATTAACTTATTGACAGTTGCTTCAAAATAATTATATCACAGTGACAATATAAACGTTAATATTTAATCAGTTCTGTTGAATCAGTTATGCAAAAGCAATTTCTTGTCGCAATATGACGCATTATACAAGTATTGAGATCCTTGTTCTATTTTGGTTTGAAGGATATCCTTTATGTATGACAGTGTTAGCCAGAATCTGTAAAATATTCGATATACTCGTATGTATATTATTGTTACAGTACTTGGAACAATGTTATCATTTGAATATCTAATGAAGATTTTTAACTCATTCTAAAAGTTTTTTTATGTTATTTCGCTAACTTATTAAATTATTTACATTCTTTTCTAAATAAATTGTTACTTTAAAGAAAAGTAGAAAGGAACGATTATTTACATAAAGGTATGCCTTTATGTAAACAATGTTTAAATGTTTATATGTTTATATGTTTATATGTTTTTGTATTAAAGAACTGTTTTATATTCAATTATTTATTATTATTTATTAAATATAGGACTTGAATTTATAACAACGCTTCGCTCGTTCCTGACAATTGCTGTTGTTCAAGTGTTTCAGGTAAGCTCGAACGAGTTCACGCGGTCTTTTTCAATTTATATTTTATTATAAAAAATATATATTTTAATAGAATCTTGAGAAATATATATGAAAATACCACATGGATTTTCAGAATCTTGATGTAATCTTTACAAACCAATCTACGAAAAGCTTAAGGCCTACTTAGAATATAAGAAGCTTAAAATTATTTCTTAAACATTCAGCAGCTTTATTCACACGTGTTTTGGATTTGTATTTAATATCTGCTCGCTTGAAGTAAAAGAAGTTTATAATTAAATATGAGTTTTACAGTAAATATATTTAAAAAAATGTAATAAAATAACATAAAATAATAATTTTAATATTTTTAAAGTGTTATTCGATACTTAGAGAAAAATACGTTTTTAGAAAGCGTGCAAAAATTCTGCTACGTTCAAATATTTAACCGTTTTCTTCGACTGTAAACGTGACAGATGTGGATTCGATTCCCACTCAGAGAAATTAATTATTTAATATTTTTATTTCCTCGTCCTGGTAACGAGGCAAAAGCGGCGTTGAGTTGCGACACAGACCACGCAATGTATCGAGAATTCGGTGGAAAGTAGGGAACGGAATCTTAATGGGAACGGACGAATTGTAAAACTTTTTGTGGTTTGACTTTATATTTGGACTTTATAATTACACACGATAGGGGCGACTAACGCTAGTCGTTTTCAACTAGCATTTGGCGGAGAGCCCGAACATGATAGCTAAATTGTTTCATCATGAGTATAAAGATATTTTCGTGCCAAATTTTAACCCGTAAGTTTTTGACTGACTAGAAAAAAAATGACATTTCGTTTCCCATTTTTCGCTTAATTTTCGAGACATTGCGTGTTGGGTGGTAGATCTGAAAAGAATCCATTGAATGAAAATAATTTAAATATAATCAACCTCTGAATGAAAATCGAACCAGCAACCATCTAGTGACGACGATATCTATTGTTCAGATAAAAGTGTTTCCAAATCCTATGCATTGGATGCCTAAAACGGACAGCGGCTAATTGATTTGTAGAGCTTCCACACAGTTCCTGTTTTTTCTTTTTTTTTTGGTTTCGCTCAACCATCTGCTTCAACCGCGCTGTAGTGAACCATGAAATACGAATTTCTAACTCAATTTCCTTGTTCATCTGCATATTGCGCCTGAATTAGAAATATTTCACGCTACGGAGCTGAAAGCTCTATTACCTACTGAATACGTAAGTTAACATAAAATTAAACTGGTTGTATGTAAGGTTGGTTTACGGATAACAACATAAGAAAACGTTAATTGTAAATTGCATATTAAAAGTATGGATTATTTTGATTATGTGTGTCCTTTTTTGTATTGAATT
Organism: Heliconius melpomene rosina; assembly: GCF_056956725.1. NCBI lineage: Eukaryota > Metazoa > Arthropoda > Insecta > Lepidoptera > Nymphalidae > Heliconius > Heliconius melpomene. The sequence goes on along the minus strand of NC_140406.1, from coordinate 8,370,383 downwards.
ACTGAATTATCATTATTTTGTAAAACATATGACAAATGAACAATTATTTGCACTTGCTAGTTCCCATATCTTTTCATTTAATTTAATTGTGCTATCTACAATTTATTTATAACATATTATATACATGTGTGATATATGAGAGAGAGAGAGGCGTCAAAAGTCTAAAACCTAGCTGGATCGTGCCTGTCGCTCGCATGCTCGGCTCAGGCTTAATTTTCAGTTTTAGTTCACTTATGAGAATTTTATTTGACAATATGAACTAAATTAACCAGTAATTTGTTTTCATATTTCGAATTTATATCTACACAAAATAGGTAATATTAAACTATATAAATTAATAAGTTCAGTTTCTTTATTGTTGGCCTTTGGAGCGTGTCAGTTGATCACAATACACTTCACCAATATCACGTTGTATGAAGTAAACACGACGGAGATTGATCGGTGTAAAAGATATAACTTTACACATAATAAATGATTATAAAAAAAACAATAGAAGATTTGCTTGTCATTTTATACAAGCAACTGTGGACCCGAACGCGGCTACGCCCGCTTGAACATAAGAATATTTATGAAATTATTTTCAATTTTCAATAGAGATGAGTTAAGCAAGCTCATTTTGGGTGACGTTTTCTAACAACAAACTTTGCAAATAGTTGCTTAGCAACGGTCGCTTAGGGACGGTTGTTATTAATATGGTGGAATAAATTGCATACCAAATTAATAAGTATTTTAATATATTGGTATATATCGAAAATATTACAAATATGAGAAAAAAAAGTATCCTATGTTCATCCCGAGACCCTCATGTATCTCTATATGTGTATTTTATCACAATTAAATTAGCGGTTTGGCCCTGATTGAGTAAAAGACAGACAGACAGAGTTTCTTTCGAATTTATAATATAGGTATGGGTAGCTCTGTAAATAATATTTTATCCTCAAATATATTTTTAAACATTGTATTTCTCATCTACAAAATTATATTAAAGTTTCTAAGTAATTACAACAGCAAAATTTAATAAATATTGAGCTCATATTTTCTGCAGCAGGCGATACTTTGAAACAATGAATTACATCGTATAAGTTTAAAACTTATTTAAGTATCAACTGAACGTTTAGAGCGTTGGCTTTAATCCAAGTAACATCAATTTAAGCTATCAATACTTGAAGAATTATGGTAGTTGATTATTGGAAATTTTAGTGCACTTGAGATATTATATAACCATAATATAGTAGACCATCGTGGCGCAGTAGAACAGCGTCTGGCTGTAAGCGCGACGGTTGTGGGTTCCATCTCCACTAAGAGGAATAACTACTCTATGTTGACTTGACGTCTACAAAAAACTTTCAAGAAACTAAATTCAAAATTGCAAGGTTATATGCGTGAGTTGTCAAAATGTAAATAGGTTATTTTAGTATTTTTGTAGCCAAGTAAAGTACTTAATACACCATTAATATACCTATGGGCTTAAAATGTTATTTCTCATAATTGGAATAATACATTTAATACTGCTACATCATTCTTATTGCAAATCGTATTGCGAAATTAAACAAAGACATTTTTTGTTCAACTATGGTGTATAGTAGATTCATGGAAGAAAACAACTCATAAAAAATGTAAGCGGATACTAGTAGTATAGGTAATGAAGAAATATATTAATTGGAATAATATAATTTTAATTTATTTGAGCTAATCTAAAACATTATTTTAAGTTAAAAGTAGTTGTACCAATATAATTTAATAAAAAAAGTTATTTCTTTAACCCAACATTTATTCTAGCACTCTAATCGCTAGTCTTTCTCGGGTCTTTTTTGCAGCGTCACGTCTTTAAAAATGGCGGTCCTTAAGGAGCCACTTGAATTTAAAGTCAAACGGATGCTTTAGAAAAAGTGAACAAGTAAAAATAAAAATAAACCGAGACCACAATAGCGGATTTCGCTAAACATTATGGCACAATTTTTGTTGAATTACATTTTACTATTATATACTTACTTTTTATATAACCAAAATAAAATGTTTCGTTTTACAATTTTAATCATTGTATTTTTTTTCTAATTTCAAACTGTATCCTGTACAAGACAGGATTGGCAAAGTTAGCCTAGTGTTAAGAAACTCCCATAAGACATTTTTCACCGAATTCCTGAGGCATTTTGTATTGAATGGTGGAACTCAACAATACTCAACAAACTTTAAATATTTAATTCGCCCGAGTGGGAATAGAACCCATAATTGTCACGTTTCTGTAAGCAACTCAGCGTCACTGCGCCACGACGGCTTCAATGTAGTAAACATGCTAACATTAAAATATTTAATCGTATTATTAAGTATTCCGGATATAGCAGGGTAGGCAGCGGGAATATCCGTTCTTCATTTTCCACTCAATCAATCTTCATTTGGGTAATAAGTGACTGTGTGGTTAGTTTCTAATTATTTTGCAGGTCAGTTGATGCTGATTAAGTTTATAAATGAATGGTTGGCTTTTACGGATTGCCACAATGTTCGTTCGGCCAGGAAAACGAGAGTATTCATTAACTTCAAACAATGTTTCCGCAGCAAAGAAAAGGAATTTACACGAAAATAGCAAAGTTAATTTTATTTGAGAAATTCATGTTGTTATTAAGTTAATTTAGAAGTTTTATAAAAACTTAACTTAAATTTTATAAAAACTTATTAATGAATTTAATAAAAACATAAATTTTTGAAATAAAATTCACATTGCTATTCTCGTGCAAATTTATAACAGCAAACATATAAAATCTTTTATTTAATTAATGTTAATAAATATGTGAGGCCAGTCGTGACGCAGAGGCACAAACGTGCCTGTAAACGCGACAGGTTGTGGGTACGATTTCCACTAGAGGAAATGATTTTTTTAATATTTTTACTTCCTTGCTCTGGTAAAGAGGCAAAGTGCGGCGTTAAGTTCCGCCACTGAACATCCAATGCTTCCAGATTTCGGCGGAAAGTAAGGTAACTTAACACTAGGTTCTCAGTGGGGAACGGACGTATCTGAATGCGAACGGAGTAACTTAACAGTAGGTTCCCAGGTTGCCTCCAACTACCCTGCTATGTGAAATATTAATAAGTTTCTTCGAGAGTTTTATAAATACAAAATATTAAATCAGTTAATTTTAATATAGGTAACGAGTTTATATGGATAGGATATAAAAAAGAGTCGCTATATAATTATTGTAGCGGAAACTAAGCGTGTAGGCAGCAAATCTACTTTGTTCCCATAATATATAATTATGATTTATATTTACTCGTATATAAATAAGTAAAGTGCGACCATGGTTCCGCAACAATACCTTACTAGAGTGAAAGGAAAGCGAAATGGTTTGTCGCTTAGTCCACCCCGCCTTCCGCCAGACGAATTAGACGTAAAGGTCAAAAGGATATACTCGTAGACTACCTCGTTTGGTTCTTCCGTTCAAGCGCGTGATTCGTGGTCACTGTTGTGAAATAACATACAATTGTACCTGTAATGTACTTATTTGAATAACTTCGCAACTACTTGTTAATATGTTGCTATATGAATGTGTGTGACAGTCGTAAATTCATAATAGATATTTAAATACGTTCGTTTCATAGAAGAAATAAATTGAAGCTAATATTCTTATTTTTTTTAGCTTTACATTGTATTTCGCACACATTAGAGTAGGCAGAGGAAACCTAGTGTTACGATACTCCATTTCCCAATTTCCGCCAATTTCTGGAAGCATTGCGTGATAAGTGCGAAAGATTTAAGTGTCCTTAAGTGGCCATCGAACCTACGACCTGTCAGGTTTACACGCTTGTGCCCCTGCGCCACGACTGGCATGTGAAGTTCTTAATATGTTTGTAAAGTTAATTTTGTTAAACATATTACTTACATATAAACATTGTGTTAGTAGTTACATTAGTTCCGTGTCAATAAATAATAGTAACATATTTTATTTTATTATTCACTTAGTATTGTATATTGTTTATATAACCCGGCGTTTGACGCTACCGGGTAAAAAATACCACAGAGGTGTAATAAAAATATATAAATCTTTTTTTCATGGATGCAATAGACTTGTAAAGTACGAATGGCTGAAAATTACCCGGAATTGCCTAACGACGAACTCCGGGATAATTATATAACTTCTTCTGAATTTATAGCATAGAATAGACACCTAATAATTAATTGGCCTAATGTTTAAAAAATGCTAAAAAGGTTTATAGACGGTAGGGTGAGCAGAGGAAACGCAGAGTTAAAAAACTCCGTCCCCCATTTTTCGCTCAATTTGCGTTGAGCGGAATTCAACTAAAATTACCAAAGCAGGAAAATTAAAATAATGTAAATATAATAATTCTCCCGATGATGGGAACCAAACTTATTACCAACGCGTTTACAGTCGGAGGGTCATTGTGCCACAACGGTGTCAAATTAACATTAACTTTCGGCCTTAATTTAGAATCCATGATTCAAACCACCTCATTATTATTTATAGAAAATTTGAATTTACTAAGAAATTATATTGAAATATTTTTAGAATTACGTTTCCAATGTTTATATATTTTTATGAAATCAAGGTTAAAGAATTCCTTGACTAATTCACGTTAGTTATCAGGGTTAAGAACCTCTGATTCATTATCCGGTTCATAGAAAGCTGTCAGTCCGTAAAGGTCATTCAATTTTGTACGACAATATATTGTTTAAAGTAAAATTGAATAGCTCAATGAAATTATTAATAACTTTTAATGGTAAATCAGTTAAGTAAATACACAAATTTGCAAAGTCATATTTTGATTAAAGCTTACTTTAAAATAATATGTTTCATATTATGATGAAATTGTGCATGACTTATTTTGAAATATTATATAGTAATTAATAGTTGCATAATGTAAAAATATTTTTTTCAGCTTCAAGCTGTATCTCACATATAGCAGGGTAGGCAGAGGGAACCTAATGTTAAAATACTCCGTTCCGTCTTTACGCCGAAATTTAGAGGCATTGCGTGTTGAGTGGTGCAACTCATCGCTGTGCTTTGTCTTGTTACTATGACAAAGAAATGAAAATATTATTCATTCCCCAAATTCATTTCCCTAAGTGAGAGTTGAACCCATAATCGTCGAACCCACAATTTAGTGGATGTTTATTTACTTTAACTGATTTGACGGCTATAATTCAAGTGTTATTTTAAAACACTTTGTAAAGTTTTGATAATAACACGGTAATGTGGGGACAAAAATTGACAACAAAAATGGACAACGAAGTGGTTTTATGACTTTCCTGCTCGATGCTCAAGATGTTTTAGAATCATATCTGATCATTATGCTTCAGGCCTTTATGTACGTTCGAAGATTTAAAAATACCTGCAGAAGTCTATTGGAATGAAGAATATTATGCATTTGAATTTGAATTTAATAAGATCATCACTACAAACAAACCTTAGATTTAGTTACAGTATATGAGAAATACCAAATATTACTGAGATTAATCTTACTTTTATTATTGGAGTAATGAAGGTAATTTCTCTAATGCCCTTATTATTTCCCAGACGGGTTGAAATTATTGTTTGGTCTGTTATTTAGTATTGTAATTTTTCAAGCCCGAAAGAATTGGCCATTTTCGTTGTTTTCTTTCTGCTAACAAGTTATATGTGTAATTACATAATTAGGCAACATTTTCACTTATTTGCAAAAATTAACAAAATCAAGTAAGTTTGTAAATTATACAAATATTTTTAAAAATTTTCTGTCCTAATTAAAGGTTCTAAGTGTAATTAATTTAGTTAAAATTAGCTTCCAATAAAGAAATTCACAACAAAAATCACACAATAAAATTATGTTGATCATAACATGTAATTTTCTTCTTTAATATAAATAGGTTTTAATAAAATATATTTAACAATATAGGTAAAATCCCTAAGAAAACTGGTTTTTACTCGCTATGGTGGAAAATTCGGAATGTATTTATTACATCATATTAAAACGGATAACGCATATTATAGTAATTAATATATAAATTTATTAAATATCGTTATTGCCTTACATAATATATACGTGACGTATGTGTATTCTTAAAGCAATTAGTTATAGTACTTTTATAACAGTACCGTCTTAATAACCAGTTTGATGGGCTTACCCGGACCAAATGTAATTCTCATAAACAATATAATATATGGTATATGCAAAGTATACATTAAGGTTAATTTATTTTTTAGTTAGTTAGTTTATTTAATTATTTTCTTTCCATTAGACTAGACTATTATTTATTCTTTACCGCGTTTTGTTTTATTACCAGAGTGACTAAATGACAGTTCATTCCTTAGAGCGGGAATCGAACCTACAATAGTTGCGTTTACAGTCAGACGCAGTACTGCTGTGCCATAACGACTTCAATTCTATTCTATTTAAGTATTTATTTTACAATGACTTCTCCGTGACTACGTACAATATATTTAATATTCTAATAAATTATTAAAATTCTAACACACGTGTATTTACTGATCACAACCTTGTCGTCAATATTAGTTTAAACCTGAGAAATTACAAATAACACAAGAACTAAACGAAGGTAAATTATTGTGGAATGGCTCACACTTTACTAGCTGCCACGTCATAAGTAGAGACCGAGGCTATTCATATTTAAGCGAAGTAAATAAAGGTAAGCGACATTTCACGATCGATCCTATAGATAATATAACGTAAAAATGTTGCTTTTAGTAATCATTGCTGTCAATCTAATTGTACAGGGCTATACTAAACAAGTATATTACCCTAATTACCCTTTACCACACGCTATTGTGTTCGATGGACCTACAAACTATAATGAAAGTAGATACGGAAGCGAAGAAGCTAATGAAATTGATGATTTTGAACTGGATGTGAGATTCGGTCGAGAAGACAACTGCCCACAAGGCTACCATAAAGAAGGGGATGTGTGCTTCCCAAATGATTAATCTTCAAGTGTCAGTTCCAGTGCAAGTGTTGTGACAATAATGTGTAAAATTATTTTAATTTTTTAAGTGTTTATAAAAACAACGTTACATGTAAGCACATAAATAGGTTAATATTTATTCGTGATATGACAGCAAATAAAAGTAAAAGGTGTAGCGTAGGATAAATTATTTATAACGTTGAACTCATGTGTGCTTGAGCTCTGACGAAATACTGTGCTAAGTATATATTAGATATATTAGAGGCCAGTCGGCCACTGGAGGAAATAAAATATTTTATATGTATTTCCTTTCCTCGCTCTGGTAACAAGGCAAAGCGCTGTGTTGAGTTCCGCCATTCAACATGCAATGTCTCCATAATCCCACGGAAAGAGGGAAACGGAAGTGTCTTAATTCCCATTAGAGTGTCTTAACACTAGGTTCCCAGGTTCCCTCTGCCTACACTGCTGTGTGAAGTAAATATAAAATAATACCTCATGTGTGCTTGAGCTCCGAAGAAATACTGTGTTAAGTATGTATGTACTACCTATATTTGTATTTAGTGTTTGAATGCTATTTTTAAGCGAACTTTTATTATAAGAAATGGTAATATAGCTATTATGTATATAAGTTATTATTACTTAATAAATATAATTATTTTCATATTAATTTATACAAACCTGACGTGATATTGATTTATACTCGAATAGAAAATAAAATTTTTAGAGATGCAGTATCTTTTTATCTTTTTTATTATTTATTTATTTTATTATTCATTTCTGGGTTAGAGTACCAGCTTGAGCCATTTTCTCACATACAACGTAGAGCCTACTGAATCATTTAGGACCCAATAATCTATGTACGCTATCGGGGACTTGACCACCTGAACATGCCGCAGAATTTTCTAGACTTAAATATCATCCTCACCACCTGGATACTTGGTACTCTACTACGGTGCGGTTCCATAGAAACTTCTTTCCTTCTTTCCAGGTCGACACGACATGGGTACCTTCAAAAAGTGCATCTACCTCCACCTTAAAGGCCGATCACATACCTGGAACTCCTCTGGTGTTACATATTAAGCAGCGGTGAGCACTTACCAGCAGGTGACCAGTGCGCTCGTTTGACTAGTCCTTTTCATAAAAAAAAGAGTTTATTAATATTCAAACAAATACAATATTTTTTTATTTTTTTATCCTTTAATTTCCTTTTACTTGTTAATAAGTTGCAATAATTATATTTTATATATAATATAGTTTTAATAATATCAGAACACGAGTAAATTATATAAAATTTTTGAGTATTATATTCAAAATGTCATAGTATAAAAGTCAATAAATCGCTCGAATCTCGCCAGTCCCTCTGTCCCTTAAAAGATTACTTAACAGTTTTATTGCCTATAAATAAAGTCGGGAAGCGACGATTTATTCCAGAGTCGACAGAAAGTAGCGTACAGAGGGTGAAAGATAGTTTAGCTCTACAAGCTTGTGTATATTTTTTTGTTTTTACTAGAAAAATATTTTATGTACCATAAAGACGGATTCTGTGGTGTTCCTCTGTGTTTTATTATTTATACTGTGCTATCAAGGTTATTTTCTTGATGTGAATGTGAGAAAACATAGTTCTCTATTGATAGTACCTATTTATTTATATCGTATCCATCCATACCTATATTATAAATTCGAAAGTAACTTTGTCTGTCTGTCTTTTACGCAATCAGGGCCAAACCGCTAATTTAATTGTGATAAAATACTCACATAGAGATACTTGAGAGTCTCGGGATGAACATAGGATACTGCTTTTATCATATTTGTAATATCGTCGATATATACCAATATGTTAAAATATTTATTAATTTGACATGCAATTTATTCTGCCATGTTAATAACAACCGCCGTTATGGGATCGTTGCTAAGCAACGATTTGCAAAGTTTGTTGTTAGAAAACGTCACCCAAAATGAACTTGCTTAACGCATCTCTCTATTGAAAACTGAAAATTATTTCATAAATATATTTAATAAATATTCGTATAGTTCAAGCGGGCGTAGCCGCGTTCGGATCCACTAGTATACATATATTTCATGCATAAATTATTTGTTACTATTATTATTATTTCGTGAATTGTATATAAACAACATTTCTTATCTACAAACGTGATTAAAACAACATAAAAATATTAATACAACACAAATATCTATGACACTTCAATATTAATTATTAGTCACACAAAATCGCAAAATTTCATCCATAATAGAATATGCATGAAACTAATATTCCTATATTGACACTCTGGAACTAAGCAAGCTCGTTCAGGCGTCACGTTATATTACCATTGACTTTGTAGTCTAGTCGTTTGGTAGAAGTAATACTGTATGATAAGACCCCTCAAGTGCCTATTATTTCATTATAATAATATATGGGCTGTTAAAAGAAGGTATTCGTATTATAATTTACTTTGTTGTAGAACGGAGAAAAAACCTAGTGTTAAGGCATCCCGTTCTCTATATTTTATGCAAAAATTTCGGAACTTCGGAGAAATTCAACAACAGAGTGTCCTAATATTCTCTCTTTAGCCTCCCTCTGCATTGTACCCTGCTATAGAGGGAAATTAGCGAGAAAGCTAGAAAGAATAATTTTCCAGAGTGGAAATCTTCCGCTCAGCATGTAGTGTTTAATTCAAATGGAAAGTGAAAAATGAAGTCTCAACTTTAGGTTCTTTTAACTGATATATGTGAAATACAACGTGAAAAAGCATGAAAAAGATTTTTTTCTAAGTAAAGCCCACAACGATTCTGTATGCAAACAAATACTATTCCACTGGCTCACGATGTTCTTGTTGCACTTTTGTTTGTATTTAGCTTGTAAAATTGCATCTCGAATAACGTTAACGCACGAAATACGTGCAGTAAATATTCTAAAGATAATTAATTGTTTTAACTTATACTTCTTGCTGCTTACGTTATTGTCTTTAGTTACTCACATATACAATTATCAGTAACAATCGTTTACTTTCATTTAAAAATCATTTACATGCTTAAGAATATTGCTATTTTATTCTTTTAACGAAATAAATTTATTATATAAAATATTTATGAAACCGTCTTGACACAGAAAAAATCTTCACAGCTTTTGTGTAGTTGTACCCAAAAAGAAAGAACAATAGAAAGTACCTACTTCGAACGACTCTTCGGAACCTCAAGACAATGTGATACAAGCTTAAAATGTAAATAACCCTGTTTTTTATAAAATTACTTATGTTTATTATAAATATATTGTACGACACATGAAATTTGCTTTTTTATTATTATTAGTTAAAAGTAAAGTATTACGAATTACATAATTTAATTATTTATTTCTCAAAATATCTTGTACAACACCCGCAAAAACGCCTTTAAATCTATTAAAATGCATATAATGCAGTATTTTCAATCGAAAAGTGCATAAATACGGAAGATTTACATAACAAAACCAAAAATCTGTGAGACAAATTGTCGGTCATAAGGGTTTGATTAGGCTTTAACGGTCTGAAACGCCTTCGCAGTTAAGATTGATGACCACTTTATTTCTTTCTTGACTTTGGAAATGACGATAGATGAAAAAATGAGTTCTCTCGCAGCAAGTAATGGAATTTATGGGAAAATTGATCTTGGAATATAATTCTTCTCGACCTCATTTATAGACGTGTTATTTCAGTAAGGTGTGACTGTACACGCGACGGGTTGTGGGTTCGATTCCCACTCGAGGAAATATTCGCGCGATATTGCATTTTGCCACTCTTCACCCAATGCCTCCAGAATCCAGCGGAAAGTGGGAAGCAGAGTGTCTTAACACTATACTTCCTCTGCCTACTCTGCCTCATGCGGAATACTGCGTGAAGCTGAAAAAACCTTTTGTTTTGCAACGAACATTATTTATGTTTTTTAGTATTTCCTATAGTTCCAATCAGCGTATAGGAAACATTTTGCTTTAAATATTATATAAGGTTAAGAAAAAAGATGAAACAATATTATTTTGAATAGAATATCCAGTTTTCTAGTTCACCAAAATGTACGTTCAATAGAATTTAAAAATAAAAAAAATCATTCTCCCGAGTAATGGAAAAACCACTGCACTAAAATGGATTCATTTGAAATTTCAAATAAGTAAAAAACTGCTAGACAGAAAAAATATTCCAATGTCATCTAAATGGTTGTTCATTATAATTTTATTATTTTCGTATAGTTTGACAGGCGACGTGTTACCAAAGGATCTTTTTGCAAAGTAATTTTCTTGTCCGTAACGAAAGTTTGAGGCACCTTTGTAGCTTTTGACCAACTTATTGGTTTTGCTTATATTAAAAGCCGACCTTTTTTGGCCAAAATAATTTTCGTAAAGACGGGGGTTTCTTTGCTGAATGTAATCAAGTAATATATTTGATATTTTATTTATTAAATTTTTAGGTTCCTCAGATAATATACATATCGTAAGACCGTTTGCTTTGTTGGAAAATATTTGTAATGTAATACCTATCTCTTGATTAATATACAACAAAGAAAGTGGGTAGAAATTTAATTTAACTAGGGAAGTCTTCCTCATTGTATCTTTGCTTATACAGGGCACGAGGGCTAGTCCCTTCTTAGAGGCCTCCGACTCCGTCGCTATTTATAATGAACAAATAGTCATGTTCAACAGTTATTATTACTATTGTAAGTGCTAAACAAAATCACTTATCGTCATTTATAAGTTTACTAGCGACCCTCTTGCGGCTTCGCCCGCTTTAAGTAGTTAAATTGGATTATTCATGTAATGTATGTTTGCAAAGCACTTAAGATAATGTGAAAATTAATTAAACCCTAATGCAACCCGCATTTTCGTAGTTTCAATAAGGATTTTCCAATTGTTTTACACAGCAAGGATTTTTTAGTAGGTACCGTAATTTTACATCTGTGCTACTAATCTTTTCAAGTACTTATTAAAATATATTTAAATGACTATTTTTAGATAGTTAAATGACTATTTTTAAACGGGAGAAATTATAAACAAAAACCTACCTACTAATAACTACTACAAGAAATATGAAACCAAATATATCGCGCTGAAATAATACATTCAACTCCAATTATCCAATACGTGCAAACGCATCTAAATCTTCGTTGCTATAGAGACGACAGGCGGGTTTTTTTTACGAGTTTGTGGTTAATGCTGAAGAGGCAATTCTATCCCTGATGAAAAGCAAGCACTACGTGGCTGCCTGTGAGGAAAATAGAATGCATCGGCCGGGAATCGACAGGCGGGTTTTTTTTACGAGTTTGTGGTTAATGCTGAAGAGGCAATTCTATCCCTGATGAAAAGCAAGCACTACGTGGCTGCCTGTGAGGAAAATAGAATGCATCGGCCGGGAATCGAACCCGGGCCGCCCGCGTGGTAGGCGAGCATTCTACCACTGAACCACCGATGCGTGTAAGGCAGGCGGGCGCGGCGGACGCATGGCGAGTGGCGAGCCGTTTCGCAGCAAGGATTTTTTGATATTGTAACAACAAACAGTAAAAGACAGTTTTGATCTACATTAAATGGCCAACGCAACTGATATACTTATTTATATGCTGAGAGTAAGGGATAAGTGCAACTTGAGTAACACACAGCTGATGTGTCAACGGCGGGATGTGTCAACAATTAAATGCGTTTTTCTGTAAAACTATTCGCAATTTCGAAATAGTGTAAAAAGCAAATTTTATCTTCGTTTAACGTAGAAAATTAATAAAGTATTTTAAAGGATAAGGATTAATACCATTATGGAAAAATATGACTCACAATAAAAAATATATTGAAATTATTATTTTTAGACAGAAAAATCACTACACGTTATTCTTAAAAGATATGAATATGCCGTTGCGGACTTTTTTGTAGATCTTATTAAGAGGAACAATACTCCAGTACATTTTTTTCATGTAGTACTTACCATTAAAGCAGCGCATGCGCAAAAGTGTCTTAACGGGTAGGACTTTATACACATTTATCGTATTTATGTTAATTTACATAAGAATGTACAAATAATAAACTATATATAAACCTTCTACGAAAAATACTCGACCTAATGGTGAAAATCGCATCAAAATCCGTTGGGTGGTTTAGAAGAAGAAGAGTTAGAAACAACAGACAGACACGAAAAGCGACTTTGTTTTATAAGATATAGGATTATACGTCGTGGTGCAACGGCACTATCTACTACTTCTAGACTATCCGTGGCGTTCAGTTCTGCCATCCAAAACGCTATATGATGAAAATTCAACAGAGAGTGGGGAACGAAGTTATCTAATGAAAGCGATAATTTATGCTCTGCTATATGTCATATACAGATTGAAGGTCCAAAAAAAATCCTAAGGTGAATACAGCCCACTCACAAACAATAGCGCCTACATTAAAAGACTCACTACACCACGATAACCTTTTAAGAGAGTACAAAATTGTAAAACCTAATTTACAATTTAATAAAAAGTAAGTTTTATTCAGTATTATATGAGATTAAAGCTATTTCAGGACACAATTTAGTTACATTCCTACGAACAGATTAAAGTTCCTGAATTCTATAGAATTGAGGTCAGGTAAGTCCTCATAAATAGAAATTCAATTTCATTGAATAAATTAAAACCCCTTTAGTCTACTGGATAGCGTCTGAGGCTACGTTCTATATATATTTCAATCTTCAAACATGAGAATCGTACAACGGATGCTATTTTAGTGGAATTTATATTGAATTTAAAATAATATCTCTATGGCGCAGTGGAAGGAGGATTATTAAAAATTACTTTGTGATTTCAAAATAACCGTTAAACTGTTTTCTTAAAAATAAATTAAATAAATTTCCGAATTTTGGATTTTGTCTTTCGTATTGTCCGAGCACAGCGGGGCCAATTGTTATGTAGATTTTATTAAAAGATAGAGGAGGCTATGGAGCAACATGTAGCCTATTTTTAATCCCGGAATTCTTGCGGGATCGGGACCTTCACTTTTTTAAGCATATTTAACTATGCCAGTATGTAGTTTAGTAAATTCAACCCATTTAAAGCGAACAAAAGTCTTAACTTTTCATTTAACACAAAGTCACTTAGAGAAATATCCTTTATTTTGTTCTTATTAATTCTTCCAAGAGGTATAATAAAGAAATAGTTTGAAAATATACTGAAAGTAGGACAACGTTTTTACAATTAAACTTATTATGAAAGTTCTGAACTTAATTCAACAAAATTAAATTGCTAAGAGCCTAACACTAATTCTTCAAACAGTTGCCTAAGACTTATTGCAAGTATTTCATTAACCTTATCTTTTATATCTCGCACGCTATTAAACATTTATAAAGTAAAAAAATATAGAATAACTTTTTAAAGCCTAAACGAGTATAATCTATTACAAGATTAACATTAAATTATTAGTAATTAATTATACATAGTAAAAAAATAATTTTATTATTTTTAGGGTTACGAACATCAAAAGGAAAAACGCAACCTTATAATATTACTTTGATGTCCGTATGTGCGTCTGTCAAGAGTATTAAGAGTATTAACTGGTTTTTGTACTATTACTATTCTAAGAGGTGCAGGTTCAAATCCCGATACGTTCAAATTTTCATATGTTTTCTAAATAAATGTTTTTCCTTCCAAAGTATTCTTCCACAATAACAATTTATAAATGTTAAAAATACTCTTACTCTTACTTGGAATTACGTGTAAGTTTCTATAACAACATTTTAATTTTTGTATAACAAACATGCCTTTGATCATTTACATTTCTTAGAAATAACACAAATATTGTGAACGGAGACAAAGCGCTAATGAGAGTAGAAAATGAAGTTCTTTGTTTGACATCGTGGTATTGTCACAGGAGTCCATTTTTAATCAAATAACGAATAAATGTTTCCACTGAATGTTGCGCTTGGCTCAAATTAAAGATCTTCTCTTTATATAATTTGCAAATATTATTTTAATTTTATGCGAAAATTACAAAAGAAAATGCTTTTCATTGAAATAAAATTTCTTTTAAACAAGTCATTATTATTTATTATTCATCTTTATATTTGTTTTTTGCGTATGCTTGTTAGAGTTTTTCATGAATTAACTTTTCTTTTTTTTCAGCTTCACGCTTCAGCATGGTAAGCAGAGGGATCCTAGTATTAAGTCTCCGTTTCCCACTTTCCTCGGAATTTTCAAGTCATAGCGTATTGAGTGGCGGAACTCAACGCCGCGCTTTGCCTCGACACCAGAGCACAGAAATGGAAATATAAATGCGTACAATTTAGGCAATCACCGGAAACATTTTTAAGATCCTAAGTACCAAATATAATAAATAACTATAAAAGAAATACTAAGGAAAATCATTAAAATAGAAAATACTTATTTATTCATAGAGAACCGCTACCAGCTCAGGCTTACATGTGTTGTAGAAAGCTAAAAAATTGGCTTATATTTTCTTTGAATAGTATAGAGTAGCTGTAAGAGGATTTTCCGAACTTTCCACAGGTTTTACGCTGTATAGTCCTCACAGACGATACTATTTATATATTTTTTAGTTTCATGCTGAATCCCACATACAGCCGGGTAGACAGAGAGAACCTAGTGTCTAGACAGTCCGTTTCCTAAGCACACACTCTTCCCTCCGGTAAGCACACCTTTTTACCAGGTCGAGTAATTTTATAAGTTATTACTAACATTAACATAATTAAATTTCTAGAATATTTCAAACATGCTTATCCTAACATATGCAATTAAATATGCGGTAATTGGACTTGTAACCACTAACAGAATAATTAAATCCTGGTTTCATTTCGTAAATATACGAGTATATTAATATTGCTCGTAAATATTAAATCTTAATATTCTTAATTCAGGTTCACACTGCACGGAGTAGGCAGTGAGGAACAAAGTGAGGAACAGAGGGTTTTAGCACTAGGCAGGGGGTGCCTAGTGCTAAAATATAAGTGCTAAGAACAGAGAGTTTTAGCACTAGGCACCCCCTGCCTAGTGCTAAAACCCTCTGTTCTTCACTTTCCGTCGAATTCTGAAGCTATTACATATTGAATGGTGGGACTCAACGCCGCGCTTTTGCCTTGACAAAGAGTGAAGAAATGAAAATATTCAATACTTCATTTCATTTGGGAATCGAACCCACAACCTTTGTCGTTTACTGTCACTCGCTTGTGCTCCTGCACCACGACTCATCTATATTTCATGGCAATATTAAATACACATTTCTGATAACGGGTACTTTTTGTTCTAATTAGGAAAGCGACGGAAGCGAGTCAGGTTCATCTTATTGCTTGTTAGCTTGATCAATATAACTACATAATCGTAGTGTGATTTTGGAAACTAATTTCGTTTAATTAATAAATATTATAAGTATTTAATAAAAAACAATAAATCAGCTTCACGCTGATCCCGCACACATCAGGGTAGGCAGAGGGAACCTAGTGTTAAGACTAGTGCGAACCTAGTGTTGGTTATTGGTTTATGATTAAAAAAATCATAGTAATTATTGACAGGGTGTAGAGCGGCGGAACCTAACGCCACGCTTTGTCTTCCTACCGTGAGGTAGAAATTAAAATAATTCACTATCGCTGGGAATCTGTGGGAATATATTCAATGATAATGATATACGAATCAAAAATATTTCTTATAAATAAAACAACAATGTCTAAAACATTTTTTTTATTAAATTCAGCGTAATTAACATAATTTTATAATTTAATATCCCTTTTAAATAAGGGCTCAAATTATTTTAAAGGGATATAATGCATCATACGGAACGAAAATTCATTAAACCTCAAACGTGTTTTAATATTAAGCTAACATTTGACCTTACAATAATATTAGATTCTTTATAATAATTAATATTAATTATATACAACAGAATAAGATATGTATGTACACTTTAATTATTGCTATATACATTCAAATTATTTTAGTTGGAAATAAATATATTTATTTAAAATAGACTTAGGGCTAGGTTGATTATTTTATGTTTTACCAAAATGACCATCTACGTTCTACTGTGCTATGCACCATATTAATACATATTTATTGTACACTTCCAGTATACAATATTATACAGATATCACTGTTAAAATATAATTAACTTTTCAAAAATTATTAATTGTACAGGAAATATACTACTTTATAATAGCTACACTATAGACGGTTCAATTTATAGAAGAAGATTTAAAGAATTTATTTTTTGTTACTAAATACGAAGAATTATTTTAACATTTAAAATTTCACTTTGAGCAACTTAGCGGCTTTTAAAAGATACGGACTTATACTTCTACAATATGTATTTGGCACGAATTATTATAAAATATTAAATAAAAAATATTATGTAAAAAAACCATACATTTCTTAAAAATAATTTATGGTTTTATACATAATAACTTTTTGAAAGCTCTCCTAAAATCCATATTGAATATCGTGTATATTAATGGGTTTAACGCCGAATTTATATATCCAAGCCAAGTTACAAAGTTTATAAACTTGTTTGATAAGCAACAGCTCGCGCAAAATGGAATAACCAGGTAGAGAACAAAGAAAGGTAACCAACACACGACGAACACTCCCATAATGATGCCTAAAGTACGAGCTGCGCGCCGTTCCCTTGTCAGGGAAATGCGCTGCTTCTCTTCTATGAATTGATAAACAGTGTTTTGTTGATTAGGCCTCGCTCTCTTGGGCACTTTAACAACTGTTTCTATAACCTCTACATCACCCTCATGAGCTTCCTTAGAATTGCTCTCAGAAGACGTATTTCTATTTTCCAAATTTTCCGCCATATCCGTTACAGAGTTTTCATTTGACAGAATCGGAATAATAAGCTTATTCTGGGATTTATCGTTTTTGCTCCAATATCGCTTCTTAGGTTTCTTCTTTGGTGTTAATTTTTTTGTTCTTTTATGCTTTTCGTTTTCCGAAACAAGTCGAGTTGCCCCGTGATGCTCGTTGTGGTTTGTTTCTGAACTCACAGAATCTTGGTCATTATGATCGATCTCTTTGGTTGCAAATTTGTTTTGCCCACTTGATATGGTACTAATTTTAGTGGCCTTGGCCCGATCCCTCAACCTTTTTTTCGTTGCTAAATATATTTCAAAATAAACTACAGTCATTATTACTAAAGGTATATAAAATGAACCAGACGAGGAAAATATAACAAATCCAGGCTGTGACGTCAAGCGACATGGTGTATCCGGTTCGAACACGTCCGGCCAGTCGTTCCATCCTAATAGTGGCGGAGAGCTGATAATGAGAGAGAACGCCCATACCACGCCGATCATTAGCATTACTCTTTCCAATGTTCTCTTTTGCGCGTAATTTATTGGGTCTGTTATCGCCCAATATCGGTCGAGAGCTATCGCGCAAAGATTCAATATAGAGGAAGTGCAGCACATAATATCGCACGTAAGCCACATTTTGCACATATATATACCGAATATCCATTGTCCTAGGATCGAATATGCTACATTTAATGGAAGGACTAATATTGCTACAGTTAAGTCCGCTACCGCTAGTGATACTATGAAGAAGTTTTGAACAATTCTAAGTGGTTTATATGTGAATACGCTTAATATTACTAAGATGTTACCAACGATGGTGGAAATGATGATAAATGTTAGTACTATGGCTGTACAAATGGCCTCCCATTCTGGAACGGCCAGCGTTATTCCAAAGCTACTTGGATATTTAGGGTCATCTGCGACGGCGCAAACGTCTTTATCAACGTCTATTAAGTCGTAAGATTGCGTGTAATTTATCGAAGTGAAGTTAGCGTAATTATGTGTGTATGTTTGGCCCATTTTGTTGTTTCATTGATATAGTTTCATGTAGCGTTGCTCTTGTCGCCAGGGTAGATGTTTTGAATACTTTCAGTAGGCAAGTGGCTATAACACGTCTTCATTTGGTCTAAATCCAAAAATGTCATTTCCTTAAAGTGAAATCCTTGATGTGACATGATCCTGTAAAGAAAATCATCATTTAGAACGGAAATTTATGTTAAGATACAACATTTTTTATTTAATATAATAAATTATGTACCTTTTAAAAGATTTCTTCTGTTGAGATAGCGAAATATTGTACTGATTCATTTTAGGTGTATCTTCGAGCCTTGAATCTGAAACAAAAAAAAAAGGATTATTAGAAAAATATAAAAAGCAATAAATAGCTTTCTTAAATACATATCAATATATTAATCTCCAAATAGGATTTGAACCCATGACTCTTATGTTTATTAAAATACCTTTCAATTGTACCATGCTGACAGAGCGAAAATGATGAAAATCTTTTTTTTTCTATTCCCCCTATGAGTGGGATATAGCGAGAAGTAAAAATAAATAAGGCTATATTACATCACATTAATTATTTTTTATGAAACCCACTGTACCGATCGTTAAAGTAGCCCTCAAGCATTTAGAATATGTCACACACAACTCTTACTTATTTCCATTTGACAACGGAGGCAAAGTAGCAGGTAGAAAACTTTTAAAATGTATTAAGCATGACAAACGGTCCTAACGCAAATGGAACATTAAAACACAAAGTGAGGCAATAATTCACTAAAAGACTAAGTTAGTTCAAATGATAAACGTAGTAAAGACGCGAGCTTCTTGCAACTAATTAATGACACGAGTTGCAGTTAGTGAAACTTTTCAGGAATTCTTGGTGCAATATGATTTCAATTTTAAATGCGAAATCGCCATTTCCGAAACAAACTTCAACTATGCTGTAAAATAAAGTGTAGTTTAAAATTTTTAAGTCATTTGAATATTTTACGAGGGTCCTGTGTAGTTTTGAACTGAAGTTGCAGGATTATCTATTATTTACATTACTTTTGCATCATAATCTTTTACACACTTGTTCTCTTGAATACATTTTTAAAATTTCTGTTTTTAATAGTTAAGCAATATACATAAGTGAGTAAGTAATATTTACGTTTTTTTATGCATTGGGTAGTCAAATTATTACCGTCTACAGTTATTCAAATATTTTATAAAGGACATGGAAACTTAGTTTTAAGACATTCCATTCCTACCAAAACTTCTGTTCCCCACTTTACATTGAATTCTGGAGTCAACACCGCTCTAACCAATTAATTATACTAACGTCGTACTAATGGTGATAAAAATAATATTTTTTTTATCAGTTTCTTTTAGTGTAAAAGTAGGAACACAACAAGAATCATGAATTACAGATGTATAAATTGTAATAAATCTTCCATATTGGCTAGCACGTACTCGTACTATTCAAGGTAGTCTTAATAGGGCGCGTTAATGAAACACGTGTACAGCGTTCTGTGTAATTATACTCGATATATTTCATTTTCACTACAGTTATATAACAACTTTTTTATCGAGGCCTATTAAATAATGTACGTTTTAATTTAAAATATATTTATTTGATTCAAATGATTATTTATAAACAAGTGGAATTAGTATAAAAACTGAACTGAGTGAGTGAATTTGAACAGCTTAATAGAAAATGAAAGTATTTTACAAGCATTTATGGTAAAAACATGGGGGAAAAGAACATTTTAATGTTTTTTTTAAAAAACTACATTATGATCTTTAACATTAAGTAGCAGATAACCTTATTGGTGCCGATGTGGGTTTGATTAAAAGTTAAGATATTATAAAATATTTCCATTGAATCTGGACTGGTAATGTCTGTACTGGCGTTTCTAATTATAACAACGCATTATCAGAATTTGAATGGAAAGTAAAGAACGAAATATCTTTCCTGTTATGGGCAAAAAGGATTAAAAATGAACGAAGAACAGAAAACAAACGTGGCAAGTTCATAAGTCATCATTAATGCACATCTTCATTTCCTTGCTTACTGACTACAGTATTCAACACTTAAATAGTTTAACACGTAATTACTTGAGTAAGCCGAATATATAACCTACAATTTTGAAAGTATCACTTTGGAGAAGTATCCTTAAAGCACGGCGTTGGGTTCCGCCACTTAACACGCAATGCCTCGAAAACGGAAAGTTGAGAACGGAGGTTTTTAATACTAGAGTAACTCTGCATATGCTCTTGCAATTATGGCTGTCTTCGTCTACTACTGGAAATGTACCACTATAAAAAAATACTTGGAAAACCTTGGAATGTATAAGTGATATGTGCCATCGTATAATAGTGAAACAGATTGAAAACGTGATTGCTGTGATATTTGAAACCCACTCGAAGGAATAAATTATTATTTACATTTCCCCACTCTAGACGACAAAGTGCAGCATTGGGTTCCACTAATCAACACGCAGTGTCTCTAATTCTGGCAGAAAGTGGAGAATAAAGTATATCAACACTAGGTTATTTGTGTTTATTGTAGGCGGGATAAACCACATCATATAAAAAATAAAAAATAACGAAGAATAGTTGGCTCGAGAATGAATAGGAGAAATGAATTGAAAGTTAATATTTTCATTTTTTCGCTCTGGCAACAAGACAAAGCGGGGTGTTGTAGATTGGGTAACGGGGTATCTTAACACTAGGTTACCTCGGCCTTGCTATATGCAGGATACAAAAATTATTGTCTAATGCAAAAAATGGACATAAAAGAAAATACAATCGCTTATTTATCAATAAGGCCGTCCTTTGTATTGATTTATATATGACTCTATCGATGTTATAATATTCTATATCTATTTCTGGTGTACAATAACTTTACTTACTTTACGTTTGAAACTGCATCTCTTGCAAAGATAAATCTAATTTTCTTTCTTTTTAATCCCAAATATATAGAAAAGACTAATCCCGAACACCTATACAACTTTGTATTTCCTACGGTACCTGAGCAGAATAAATGACTCTGAACTCAAACTACGATTTATCTTCACATAAATTCCTAGAGTTCTAACAATGTTGGAAATGATCTTTTTACCTTTTTATCCAAGTTATTTGGTATTTTATTTCGACATAAAATATAGAATGAAATTAAATTTATATAACAACAACTGATATAAAAACTGTACTTTAAATTTAGTTCTATTTCACTATTAATAATTAAATGTTACGATTAAAACATATTATTAATGAAAACAATATAATAATATGACATTATTAAAGTAAACATGGTGGTTGTGGGTTCGATTATCACTCGAGGGACTGATTTTATTTAAACGGAGTGTAATAACACTACGTTCCCTCTGCTTACCCCGCAATGCCTGACCATCACATATACAACTATTTAGTAAAACTACTTTTTAATTTTAATTAAATTATTAATATATTATTATTATGATAATTTGTGAAATAAATGTGACTGACGCTCACGTCAACAAGCTTATTTACTTTTGTAAGCTACTAAGAAATTTTAATATGATCGCAAACTTTTCTAAGCAACATTGTCCTAGCTTCCTTCAGTTCTTCTGAACGTTTCTTGGGAATCTACAAAACTTGCATTATTGAGTCGTGAAATTTTAGTTTGAAGTATCTGCTACGTTTTATGGGGAAATTTTCATAAAGTTTAATAATATTAAATACATAAAAAGATTGATAACCTAACGGATTTTCAACGAATATTTTTCGGACATAACATTTTATATCAACTAAATCCATTAACACAATCAATCTATATATATAAAAATTTTGCAGCGTTTAATCTACAACGTACAATAGAAAGTTAAAGCATGTAAAAGAATTTCCCAAAAATCTTACTACACATGGAAAAACTGAATTTTAAATTTCTTTATTTTTATACAATTTAATCATAATTTTGTTATTGTATTTAAGTAAATATTTTCGCTCGGGACATTGTTTAGAACAATTACTTACTTAGTACTTAGTGAAATAATTTATATCTAAGAATGTTATTTTGTTACTAAACTCCAACTTAGTTCTGCTTTGTATATTTCAAATATTTTAATATTTGAAATCATTTAAGCATTTCAATTCATATTTAGCATCGTTGAATTAAGCGTGTAACGTTATTATCAACGAATAAATAAGTAACTTTTTAATTACTTTTAACTAGTTTCACGCTAAATCCCTAACGACCCCGTTAGGAAGACGGCGTGAAACAGCGTGAAAACAGTCAGTCAGTAATTGCAATAAGGAATATGTATCGCCCAATAACAATACTTCACATTAGTTTCTTTCTAATATGGGCTGATTCCTACAAGCAACTGCCTCGATTGACACAATTCCTTTGCTTTTATTGTCTTTTTCACCTACATCTACCCTCTTTTACATTAGATTGGTAGCAATATATTATATTACGTTGTATCCTGTATATAGCAGGATAAATAAAGGGAATCTAATTCTACGACACCCACGCACCACGTTCACTTTTTAAGACTGTCTTGTTACTAGAAGTAAAAATAATTATTTATAATTTTACATAGCAAAGTGCGAAGTTTATATACGATGCACGTATAATGTATATGGATTCTTATTTTATACTTATACCGAGATTGTACGTTACTTGAGAGCACTTTAAGCCAACCACACGCCTTTAAGTAGCTACCCTCTAATACCACTCATTGTCTGCTTTAACTTAGAAAATGTTGTGATAAAAAATATAATGTGTTTATATACATATCTTTATAAAGACCAGTTTAATAAATATAGAGGCCGGTCGAGGCGTAGAGGCACAAAATGTAACTGTAAAACTGACTGGTTGTGGGTTCGATCCCCATTCGAGGAAATGAAATATTTATTTAAAATTTATATTTTCATTTCTCCGCTCTGGTGTCGAGGCAAAGCGCGGCGTTGAGTTCCGCCACTCAATACGCAATGCCTCCTGAATTCGGCGGAAAGTGGGAAACGGAGAGTCGTAACAATAGATTCCTTCTGCCTACCCTGCTGTGTGCGGGTTATTCCTACTCTGCTGTGTGCGGGAGATTCCAACTGAAACTAAACGACTTTGTATTTTTTCTGGCAGATAGTAAATACCAAGTTACCTAAGCCAAGGACAGAGCTCTTCCAGCTCGGTCTCGCAAATTACAAAGCTGTAGAGGCCATTAGGGCCAACAGCATACTGCTTATTCGAAAAACGAAACTGTGTACTCGTAGCTACCAAGTTCCCAACCTACCTCAAGCAGGTGAGAACGATAACAATCCAAGACTATCGCCTGTCTATAAAATATTTTCTATTTTTAAATAATCTTTCTATAAAAATTTAAATCGCAAATAAGCGTAGTCAACAATGCTTGATCCTCTAACTATAGGTACATTAAAATAAGCATGACATTATTCTACTCGTAGCATGTTATCGAAGCGTTCCGTCAGCATTATGCGAAAATAAATATTATTTGTTCGTATTCTGTTTAGGTAGTCCACTCAAATTGAATCTATTTATATTGGAATAAATCGAAAAAATGTTTACCATTTTCATATTGAAAAGCTACTTACGAACGAGAAAATATTATTTTCAAAAGTAAATTCATATATATATTTTAAGCATAAGCGCTTACATGTTTTCAGATGTAAAAATATATAAAACTTTTTTATAAATTAAAATATTATAAATATAATTTTTTTTTCAAAGACGCGATTAAATTATTTCGCGATCATATACATAGTTAAAATAATTTTAATTTCTATGAGAAATGAGCTATGCTCGGAGTTTGTTTAAGGTATAAATTCATAAAAGAGGTTACCTAGAAAAATCCAGCATAACCGAAATCAAAACTGATAAATATGTTGAAGTGGCAATGAGCAAAAATCTTGTTAAACGACTAATGGCTATTGGAGCAAATGGGTCCTTAAGTGAAGACCGCAGTTCAGTAAGACCACCTGAACGAGGTTGCTGGCTTTGACTGGATGCGGCAATGGAGAACTTTGATACGCCCTGGAGGAAATCTACGTCGAGCAGATAATACAAGGCTGAGTTCATGTACTTTAAATAATAAATATAATGCAATAAAAAGAATTAATCTTAAAATAATTACAATATGCCTATTCGAATATTTCAATATGTATGGTTGTAAAAAGAAATAATGGCTCAGTTTATATGCGTTTGTATATGCATACAAATATAAACTCGAGCTCATGACAACACCTATGAAATTTCTAATACACATTAAATTAAAAAGTTCAAAAGATATCTTTTTAATTTCCCATACGGTTTCATCGTGACATTTTACTTCAAATCTCAGGAGAATCCATTTTGTAGGCCGTGTTTATGTTCATCTTCTTAGGCTATATATTTTTTTCATAATATATGTAGACTGCATTTGAATAGAAATATTTTATTGATTTCATAGTTCTTCTATTAATGAATTCCACAGTTCTTTTACTACTTATTAAATGTTTCTATGGTAACATTTTTCTTTGACAGGCAGCCATGTTTGTAAGCAAATGTTATAAGAGGCGGTAGATATTTCCTTTAAGGTAATTTGCTATATTGGTTTGGAGTATTAAAGGCGACTGTTATTGCAATGTAAAGGGGCCCTTGAAACCTACTCCTGTGGTATCATGTCCCAGGCACTGCTCCAACCTCAACAGTATTAGTATATTTTATAATTTTACAATTGTTAAAAGTTCATTCAATAAAATACATAATGCGAGCTGTAGTTTTCTTCATATTATTCAATACAGAAGATAACATATATAGGAATAAATATAAAAAATAGAATAAGCCTGCCTTGATTGTTCTGTATAATTTTCATAAAAGTATAAATATTTTTTGCACACACTTTAGTGAATTCGATTGATTGACTAAAACCATTACGTTATTGTTCTAAGTAAAGCTATTTACAACTCTACTCAAGAAAAGCCTGTAATATTCAGGGTGTTTAAGCCATGGAATGTGGAAAACGGAAATAATTGCCCACGAGTGAGCTCAAGAAAACCGTGACGTCACGTCTCTGCCGTGAAAGTGAAAGACTTAATGACCTCGTAAGATGGTCCATATATACCTGTTATACACGCTGACAATACTTATACCTGCTTAAGATATATTTTTTATTTATCTTTTTTATTACCGGTCAATTCCCTTCGTGTGTTTTCCATACAACGTGACATTGGCGAAATGAATTGTGCTCAACTGGCACGCTCGAAACGCCATATATCGAGAAATCAATCAATCAATCTATATTTTTTATACAAAAATTAGTATTAAATCAAAAGATGATAAGTATTCTAAAACAAATATATTAACTTATACTATGAGTTTTTCTTAAGCAGTAGAACAAAGGACAAATTTAATACTGAGAACAGTACAAAAGCTAAATTCTTAAATTTTATAGATTTGATAAAAACAAATATTTTATCATAAATTTGTATGAAAAATATACGATACCCTATATAAATTGATATTCATGTCCACGGAATTGAAATTTTACGTCGCTAAAAGATATGCAAGCTCCAAGATTTACGTTTATTGGTAAGACATGATAAACTTTTCTTGTACTTTTATGAACATAATTTTTGTTATTTTTATTTATAAATAGCGACCCATTCTGTACCTATTTGTATAACAAATTTGATGAATTAATTATTTTTTTCTAAACTATTAGGTATATATATTAGGTACTTACATTTGGGTAGTAAATAAAAATAAGTAAATAAATTTTTAAAACTAATATTTTTTTTTTAGTTCCGTAGAAGGTGTATTTACTTCAAAAAATTTAAATCATTGAGCAGCGTGGTTTTTTATTTTTAGAAAACATATACATAAAAAGTTGAACGTAGAACTGGAACATGTGCCTCTCTAAGTGCTCCAAGCGCTCTGACAACCAAGCCATACGTTGTTATCAGGCTACATTAAAATTCTTATATCTTTCGCTTTTTAAAACTTACTTATGTTGTTAGTTCTTAGAAAATTCAAGTTTTTATATGTGTTCTAAAAAATATTTTTCTATTCTTAGTGTGGAACACTTTGAAAGTGTAAGAAAATGCTTTAGTCCATGATTTAGTGTCTGTCGAGTTTAATTATAAATGTATAAACATTTATATTACTGACAATATCAAGTTCATAATTACGAACCTCATTTGCTAGGTAATAGGTATTTAACATATTATTGAATAAAAATTTCTTTCTATATCGATTAGGCCGTCTTTTATAACTCTTACGTTGATATTTTCCTGAAGGTCGCTTAGTTTGTAAGTTATTTCGTGAGCTTTGATATTAACATCAAAAGGCAAATATTAGCTTAGAAATATTTTACGGGTGCTACCTCCTTTGCCTTGAGTCCATATTTTGACATCCTTATTCTTGAATTATTTTATTTAAAATATTCTTATCTCAGCTAAGATAAGTCAACGCAGGGCGTTAAGTTTCACTATTCAATATACAAAGTTTAAAAAGAACGAAATAATTAAGCAATTCTTAAATTTTATTAGGTCTTCTCTGTTTACATTTTTATATGTGGAAGATAGAAGAAACTTGTTAAATTTCTAAAGAAACATCTAGGCTATTTCCAGAGCCAAACAATCGAATTAATAACGCACTGCTGGCTTGTTGGAACTGGTTCAGTGTCGTGTATCGTTTGTGATGTATTGTTAACTGTAATGCGGTACAGTATTTTGTTGTAATAAAAATGATTAAGGCGTACATTAAGGACTGCTATAATAATTTAACGATTTATAAAAATAAAAGAAATGTATTATTATCGATTTCTCACTCTAGTAAGAAGGCGTATGGTGTTGTTTATCTCTCAACACATAATACCTCAAAAAAGTGGGTAAGGAGTATATTAGCATAAGGCTACCTCTACCTACCGTGATTTTTCGGAATATATTGTAAAGCTAAAAAAGAAAGGAATTTACTATTGAATGATTATGAAAAAAGAAAACACATTTTAATATGAAGAATAATAAATTACATTTTATATTCTTTCATATAATACATATATTAAAAAACTTTAATTAATTTGAAAGTTGCAAATATATTGGTTGCATATACGATACGGCTTAACGGCTTTAAATGAAATTTAAAGCGCACAAACGTGTTTGTACCCTGATAAGCGAGAAAATAAGATTTTGTTTATATAGTTTAATCAAATCGACTGTTTTTGTTGTAGCTTCACGCTATATCCCGCATGTAGCACGGTAGTCGGAAAAGACCTAGATTTGAGGCATTTCGTATCGAGTGGCGAAACTTAACGCCGTTAATATTACACATTTAAACAATTATGAAATAGCTCTTTTACAATATTATGAAAATCTATATTAAACAATTTTTGATATTTCCCTTAAATTTTCCATCTACACCTTTCAAGTTAAAACAAACTGAGCCTTTTTGCTTGAGTAAATCACATTCATTGAATATTTGTAGAGGCAAAAGTCAACACGAGGTTCACGAGGCCCTATATTCTCTAAGATTACGCCCAATGTTAATTTTAATTTACCGAAACCATTTGGGTGGTATATGCAAATACACATGCGTCACTGGCGGAGCGTTATAAATCTCAAAGCTCTTACATAGGCAATTTTTCAACAAACACAACGACTGTTTTTGATGTGTGCAATGAAATAAAAATTCGTGGGTTCGATTTACATTTGGAAGAGTTCAAATTATTTAATATTTTTATTTCCTCGATCTGGTAATAAGGCAAAGCGTGGCCGTGGCGTAGAATTTCACCACTCAACACACCATATCAGAAAAATTAGGCAAAAAGTGTGGAACAGCATATGTAAGCACTAGGTTCTGCCTTAGCTATGTGAGAAAAAGCTTGACTGCTGAAGAAAGCTGCTTATTACATTATACATGACCTTTGCGTTACTATGTAAAAAACTAAAGATTTTTTACTGCTGCCTACTTTAATTTTGAGCACACCAAAAATGTGTAGGAAAACGACATAGAAGAATAAGAAAAAAATCTAATTAAACATTAAATTACATTTAAGTTAAATTAATTATAGAAACAAGCTCGCAGAAACATAAAAGTAATGCACAAATCATGTATTTGCATCTAATTAAACCGCGATGAAATGTTATTCAATATTCAATAACCAATTAGATTTCAATTTGTATCTAATTAAGTATCTTATAATTGATAGTTGGATTGTGGCTATAGGCATAATTAACAACCATGCTCTCAATACAACGAAAATAAAAAAATAGTGTATATAAAGAATATATTTAGAAAAAGCTGAATAAATGATGTGGATTACTAAGCAAATATGTAACATATTATATATACACAAGCTTCCATATAAAAATTACAAAGCGATTGGATTCTCGCTATTATGAGAATAGGTAGATATCCAATTATCCTAGCCAATAACAAAGAAATGTTTTAAAGTTATCTATATAAAGGATTAGTTGTCGTTGTTGTTTGAAAAAATCCATTGATCTTAATGCAAATATTTTTTTCTAAATTATTGACACTAAACTTTACAATTTTTCTTTTATAATAAACCTGATCGAGTATATTAGACAGGTTAAAAAATCAATTATTTTAATTTTAAAGCCCTTTTCAGAAAATAAACACTAATATTAACTAATGTAAAAATGTACTTTATATATTGTTTTTTTTTGCAAATATGAAAACAATTATTTGTTATTTAGTATATTTATTCACACATAAAATAAATATTATGTGTTAAATAGTTAGTCTTTATAAACTAAAATAAAATAAGAGCCCAGATAAATATAATAAATCTTGTCTAGACCCTTCATACTTGAGCCTAGATTTACTTAGGTCGACCTAACTAGTAATAGGATAATAGTGTCCTAAATGACCAAGACAAACGAGCTTAGTAATAGCTTTATATAAAATAGTATTACTGTAATTGAAACCATTTCTAAATTATTTTTGTTTTTTTTTAGGTTCACACGTTTTACCTGCAGAGCACGATAGAGAGAGAGACACTCCGCTTTCCGAAAAAAACATGACATAGCATATTCAGTGGCCGGACTCAACTTCCAAGGTAATGGACATTATATTGTTTTATTTCATAAATTTCCATATTATTTTTACAAGAGCAAAAATATATATTTTAGTTGCAACTATTATTCCATGTCAATTAGTTGCCCATGAATCACGGTTCACTGCAACAAGCGGCTATAAATACATAATTAACGTAAAACCACAAGAGAACTGTAATCACGTGCATGTATGTACTGAATATTCAATATTCAAATTGTACTAATATTGATCATCGAAACTAAGCTGGTGAAGAGACGTTCTGAGCTCCATTTAGATGATAATTCCCAAAGGATAGATTAGTGGGGGAAAATAATTTACACTTCAATTTACTTTGTCCCATTTCATTATATTGCTTCACGTTTTTGTGCTTTGAAAATATTATACTAATTTTTTTTTTTGTTTTAAAAGTGTATTTTAAATAAAGAAAAACCGAATATTTGTGTGTGTGTACTTGAAGGGTCCATTAAAAATGTTAAATGATGTTATAAGAACATTTTTATGAGTAATCTAAAAGAAAATTACTTTTGAACTTTTTTAGCATACTTTGTAAAGATACAACACAGACGTACTCGCAAACGTAACTTTTCAGATAATATATGTTTCTTTAAATTTCAGATTGTTAAATAGATATATATATTTTTTACAATTTATATTAGGAAATTGTATTTTTATATTATATCGAATTGTTTACAGAAAGATTTATACCCACATATAATCTGCTTATAAAAATTAAAAACAGATACATAGTCTTTGTTATCTATATTTATCTTAAAAGTTATTTTAAAAAGTATTTTTAATTTTATCCAGAGTTTATTTGCACATGTATAGATCAGTTTGTTCATTTGGAACTAAACTGGAAGTTGGAGCCTGTAAAAAAGAATATGAAGTCGTCCTACGTACGGTGTATATATAGCACAGTACAAACGTAAAAACAGATTGAAATAGTAACTTTTGCTCGCAATATTGCAAACCGTTTTAACGACAAAAAGCTTTTCCAATCGAACTTGGGTTTGTTAAATAAAAAAATCTATTGTGACGCAATAGTGACTTATATGGTTAGACATGACGGTAGTAAGTTCATTCGAATATGAATATAAAGGATTTTATTTTTATGAAATTATACAACAGAGTCTGATTGTAAACACCCACTTGATTCCCACTTCAGGGAAAATATCATTGTCACTTCTCAGCCCTTGCAACACAGAGTTGGTAAGCATCCCGGTAATTATTTTATACGTTTCTAAAAATTTATTTTTTTTAGTATGTGATTAACATATATAAATATATTTTTTCTTATTCCACAAAAGAACTATAAATATACATAAAATCTGTTATTCCCAAATAATACTAATTATGGCAGCATTACTTTGCTAAAACGATACAAGACAAATAATTTTGTTTACAATCTCCTCTAACAAATAAGAAATTCAATACAATATCTTGATTTTTGTAAAAAGATCCATTAATCACCTCGTCCCATTGTTTACTTGCAAGCAGGTTGCGTCATTGTTTGTGAGCTTTAATAGCTAAAAATCTGAGCTATTATATTATATGTCTATCGAGTCATTTTGTTTTAAACTAAAGTCAATATTGACATTATTATGACGCAGTTCTTGATCCCTAATTTTTTTTAGAAATAAATATATCCAATGTTACTAAATGATAATGTAGCATTCTAATAATTAGATATAGATTATTTAATCGTATATAAGTGGTCTTATTTTCCCTGGAACACGAAATGCGGTGGCGATAAATAACGTGCGGTTTTAGATTCCGTGACACAAAATCCATCAACAAAATAATGAATAGAGAGTCTCTACACTGCTCTTAGTGTACCACTAAATTCTCTTGCTTGATGCAAAAGTACAATTTAAGTTTCTATAAGCTAGTATCCAATTCAAAACAAATCAGTAAAAAAAACAAATCTGAGATGCATAAGGGCAACTGTCAAGCATGAGAAAGATTTATAGTAATGTTTCTTTTTGGTCGTATATTAAATTACATGTATGTACGGAAATATATCATTTTACTGATTTACGCCTAATGTTTATTCGATGATGACATACGTTGGAAGTTTCGGCCGCTTATTTAGACGCACCCATCCCTACGATAAATGGAATGTGTATTTAGTTGATATTGTAAATAATATTTAGTTTCTGGTAGAGAATTCGTATATTATGAATGTTGGTTGACAAATTTAGATATGATAATGCATAGAGTTTTAGTAGAGTAAGTGCCAATTACTTACATATAAAAAAATATAATACTTATTATTTGTTATAGATGCTTTCTTAAAATTTGAACTATCAATATTTGTTTGTGAAATATCAAATATTTTTCGCCCACTGCGGACCTAGGCCTCCCCCAAGATTTTAGATTGCTTTCCGCATCTAGTGGCTTTTAGCAATCTTAATTATATCCTCTGTCCTCTAAGTTTCGTCCGGTTTCGTGACCGCCACTCTTAACTTAAGAGAGTCTAAACCGTTCTACCCCAACGGCCATTGCTTCTTCTCGTTATTTGTCCCACCCACTTCTTTTTCGGATGAGCAATTCTTAGAGCAATATCGCTTACTTTCGTTCTCCTAGGGATATCCTCATTTCTAATTCTATTGCGGAGGTAAATCAAGCATTGCTCTCTCCATCATCCGCTGTGTAACTTTGCGCATCCATATAAGAATAGCAAGTAGCGGCTACGTCTCGCTCCTGTATATCTTAACTAGCCACTAATTTCGTTGCATTGAAATATATTCACAAAAAATATAATAGAAAAGTAAATTTAACAGTTCAACATAAAAATTGATGGAAAAAAATCATCCAACTTAATTAAAACATGAATTTTATATCAAAAGTATGAAACAAAGTCAATTATAATAATTATAACACCAATTTCGATATGAAATGATTGTCCACTTATCGGCCAATTCATTAATGTTAGGCACTTAGAGTAGCGGTCACGCGCAACGATGGTTACAATTGATAAAACAAAAACAAATAGTTAAATTATTCCTCAATAAAAGCTAATTGGATGGATTTGATCAAACTCAATGATTTTGAAATCTATTTGTTATATCACAAATATAAATCGTGTTTTTTTTATTTTTTCTAGAGAAAATATTGTTATTATAAGTTAAGAGATTTTAACTAGTGGCTTAGGACATTTTAGGTGAAATGATAATTTATATGAATTTATGGGAAGCAAAAATGGAGATAGATCATGATTTAAAAGTGAATATTATCTTTCTAAAGTTTGCTAAATGATCACCCTTTCTAGAACCACCATTTAGAATGCACTTAATCAATTTATTTAAAAAATTATATAATTAGTTCTATTTTTGAAAAAAGTTAATTCTGAAATCTTTAGAGTTGTGAGGTTGAAATGTACTTTCTTAGATGATGAAATAAACCGTTTAATTGATCGTCTACGATGTTTTATACATTTGCTAAAATAAAAAGACCAAAACTACGTTTCTTTAGAAACGTAAGGGCGCACTGAAAAGATCTTATAAATTTACAGTCAATGGAAGGAAAATGAAGGAAGAGGATATATATTTTAGGTTTGCTAGGACTAAGACTTCTTAACTTTTTGCTCAGTCATTCACTTTAGTATGTCTTTGGCTAGCACTTCTTAAGTACCTTTCCGGGTACTACAGTACGTAATATATCACTGTCTCATTTTAAGTTAATAAATGAAACATGTCTCGGTGAATAAAGTGAGATTTCTTTTAAAAAATATTCTTTTCAAATCCCAAACTAATTTTACTGAAAAGTAAGATGCCTTGATAATTTGTTGATGCTAGAGTGTAGGCAGAGGGAACCTGGTGTTGACACGCTCCGTTCCCCACTTTCCCCGCGGAATTCTGAAGCCTCCAGAATTCGGCGGTAAAGTGGCGAACGAAATATATTAACACTAGGTTCCCTATGCCTACCATGCTGTGTGTGGGATACAGCTTAAAGCTGTTTAACTTTACATTTCAGCATTACAAATATGCCTTTGATTCACATAAAACATCTCACGTGCGATATTTCGAGCTGACTAAGCAAAGAGCTTTAGGAAAACGTTCACTACCACAGACGCAATCATCTGCAATTATACTAGATCGTTCAACCTCAATCGGTCTTTACACTTATAATTCCATTAAGTCTTAAGTTAATTTTTAAGGTTAATCGGTAACTTTTGTTTAGTTTATGAAATTATTAGTATCTACATAGCATAGGTATATGCTTAGTATCGTGGCAGCAGGCAGCAGGTAGGGCAGGCAGCAAAATTTTATAAAATTATAAAATCTATATCAATAACAAATATATTCCTTGATAATGGTTTTTTGCAAGTGAACTATTTTGAACTGTATTCCACAAACACCTTTTGCAATTTTGATACTAAGCTTAAACTTAGCATCAAGTAAATGGTAATTCTCTGACTTTAAAAATATAGATATGCCAATAATATATATGTATATGCGTATAAGAATTGCGACGTACTAGGTAAGAACGTAAGGCCTAGTGGTCAGGGCGCTGAGACGGTATCCCTGAGGCGCAGGGTCCACTTTTCGTCCCATTGATGTTGAGTAGAATACAACGTGTAGTGAAACTTAACGTTAAAAACGAAAAAGTGAGGAATTGAAATAACTCATTATTCCTACTGGGAATCGAATCTACAACCGTCACGTTTACAACCAAATATTGTGCCGTTTGCCCCACAACGGTCTTAAATTATTAAAATAAATAAGTAATGTATTTTAAAAAC
The DNA here is from genome assembly GCF_056956725.1 of Heliconius melpomene rosina. Lineage (NCBI taxonomy): Eukaryota > Metazoa > Arthropoda > Insecta > Lepidoptera > Nymphalidae > Heliconius > Heliconius melpomene. The sequence goes on along the minus strand of NC_140406.1, from coordinate 8,335,905 downwards.
GAATAGTAAACAAAGTATTTTGTCAATATAACAAACGAATACTCTATGTTATAGTTCTAATTATTTTTAATAACCACGAATGTTTTAATACTCTTGTTTTAGTATCAAATTCTACAAACAAAAAATATTTATTTGATGAGAGCTTCAGGTTCGGAAAATATAAATAAAATAGCTGTTATTCATCCAGTCTGAAAAATACACGCACTGACAGCGTTTATTTTTGAATAGAAATAGATTTAGTTATTTTTTGGGAAAAATGTCCACCATGAATGCTTACCGTGTATACAATATATGTATTTCGTTTATGAAATTTGTTTTTTTTATTTTTTTTTTGCAAGTTCTTTTATTTTATACGTCAGAAGAAGTAAAAGTAAATTGGTTGGTTTCAACGCCACGTTTTCACGTTTTCGAGTTCTGACAATGAGACGATATAAAATAATTATAGATATTTAATAGTACAGATACCATTAAATTTTTATATGTATAAATATTATTATATTTTATACCAACAATCAATTGGTTGCGTCGAATGAATTCGTTCGGAAATCGAATGTCACTTGCATTCATTATGTGATATGAATGAGAACACGTTGTTGTGGATTCGTATTAAATATTAAAAATTATTATATGTTAGTCTACTTATGTCAAGAGGTAGCTGATTTATAGGATTTAGTAGTATTTATTGAGTATTATACAAAATTTAACACTAAAATTAAGATAAAACTATTTCGACATAATGATGACAAATATAAGTTAGTTTTTAAAAGATCGTTACAAGTATTAGAATGATATTGGTTTGTGCATATATCTATAAGTCTAACTAATAAATTTAGAATATAAACCTCATATATAGGTACATGCCCAATTATTGTTGCTTGTTTGAAACCATTGATTTTAACACATTTTTCTTTGAAATAAATAATCTATAATTATTTTTGATAATAAAAACTCTGATCTGAATATTCTTATTCCAAATCGAATAAAGTAAACTGCATATTTATTTTTCACCCAAATTAAAAAAAAAAGACCTGTCATTCTTTTACGATGCTTTGACAGAAATTGGGTAAGCATTAGCCGCTGTCAGTGGGAGAGCAAGTAGCTCATAGCTACGTGACCTGAAACAACAAACTACCCACCATATTTTATTCCACAGAACAAAATAAGGCAATTCTAAAACCGAAGGGGATCCATTAAATTTAATTAAGAAAATACATACGTATAAATAACCTCGTATTAGAGTTATACGCAATATTAATGTTACGCCAAAAACAATAAAATATACATAAAATTTACTTTATTTACCCTACAAATACATTGAAGGATGTTGTTTGAACGTAATTAGCTTCACGGAAAAATATCAGACGTTTGAAACAAGGCTTTATGTCAATGAAATAAAGTATCTTTTAATATATTATGTAAATTTTATGACGGTCCCTAATGAATGTGAGGGCTTAAGGAACACGGCGTCTATTATAGGTATTCTAATTTATTTAGTATTTATTTACACTTTATATTATTAAAATAATAAGAACATACAATTGATGCACAAAATTAGGTTAATTCAAAAAAAAAGAAAAGGAGGAATAAAAAGAATTAGATTGCTAATAATATTAATTTAACTATGAAACAGCGTTGATATTAAATTTTAGCCAAAGTTACGTCGTCGTTTCTGATCTTTTTTATCAACTTCACGCTTTATTACGTAAACTACACTCTCCACTTCCCGCCTGAATTTTATGTAGGGGGTGGCCCAATGCCAACCCAACTCCTGTATATTATCAAAGCATCTTGTTCTCAATTAATATTATTCAGATATTAATTGACGTTTCTAACTAAGATTGTAAGTTCTATAATCGCTTTAAACAAGATTGTTCCAGAACCGGAAGACGTCGCTAAGAGCAACTACTCGCTTAAAGGCTTTCCTTTACCATCCCTTGTAACTTTAAATCCTGAGAGGTAAAAAGTTTATGTTCATATTTAACTTCGTAAAAGCTGTAAACAAAAGACAATCTTAAAACGTTTTAATTCTTAAACTATTTAAATAAATTACGAAGTAACTGTCAGAGTTTACTAGAGTTTAACAAATACAAACAGCAAAGTTTTGTTGAAGATTTTGTGGGGCGTATTTAATTTAGGTTGAAACTTTTCATTTAATACTAAAGGATGTAAAGACATAATATAATAAAACCGTAACTCATCACTATACATAGAAGATATTTGAGAAAATCTGTTGTTGGGGGCATTTAACCAAAACAATGGTTTTTTTAATTTTTGTCTGTTAGTCTGTGCATTTGTTCACGCTTAACCTATTTAAGTGAAAATTTTCATACTTAATGTTTGTTTCATTTCAATCGGTTCATATAAAAAAAGTAATGTCAATATAAATAAAATTGCATATGACGATATTGCTACAAAATAGATGTTTTATTGAATTAAATGGTGCGTTATACGGAGTGACTTAGTTCTAGGGTGCTTTTCTACACAAAGTGCTATAAGTGCAGAGTTATAAATTAAATGAGTCGAATGGTTTACTAGTAAACTACGTATTATTAACAAGTTTCATGATGAAATAAATTATTAAATGTAAAAGTGGGCCAGATTCAGTTTCTTGGATTTTACTAGCCTGTTAAAGAGAAAAAACAGACAAAACAAGTACCGCTAAAATCTTCAAGTCAACAGTATTTCACGTTAGCATAATTACCTACCCGCATTTTATAATGAATTGTGCCCCATATATAATGTCATTAGCGTCATTTAAATTCCAAAAGGGAGTTATGATTAGCATATTTCAAGCTTAATTATTTTACAGATTGCAAAATAAATGGTGTTTTGCAGAACTTGTTAATTTCGTATTTGCCAGTTACTTAGCACAATTCCTTATTCGTTTGTTCTTTTCATTTCGAAGTTCTAGTAATATAAAGTGCGATTTCGTTTAGTTCCGAAGATATTCTGTTCTCCGTTTAGTTCCGAAACGGAGAACAGAATATATTAAGAGAACATTTAATTCTATCTTTCTATACTGATGCGGGAGAAAGCCGTCGTGGCACAAACATGATTGAAATATTTAATATTTTCATTTCATCGTTCTGATGACAAGGCGAAGCGCAGCGTTAAGTTCCGTCACTCAATATAAAAGTGGAAAACAGAAGTGTCTTAATTGGGAAAGAAGTTTTAACAATAGACGCCCAGGTTCCCTCTGCCTACCTGCTATACACAGAATATATCATGAAATCATATTTTTTGTCTACATTTATCTTCCCTTCGCATAAAAAAATCCATAAATAATTTTATAGATATGAAAACAAGTATTCTTTATGTCACTATATATGTATATTTTTATATAAAAATTTGGGTAATCACTAATTAATATGTTTGTAATTAGTTGTTTAACTTAATTACGTTAGCTAAAACAAAAGCTTCAATTAAATTATTTTCTCAAAGCGAAAATTTATCATTAACTTTTAATTAACTGAACCTTTCTTGGCTACGACCGAATTAACTATTTTATTTATTTTCACGCATCTATTGTCATAGGATTTCATAACGTTGAACTAGATTCTCTCTGCCTGCAAATAGTATAAATATATTTCTTTTTATAAATTCATTAATCAGCTTCACGCTGTATCCCGGACGAAGCAGGGTAGGCAGAGGGAACCTAGTGTTAAGATACTCCGTACCCTATTTTCCGCCGAATTCTGAGGGATTGCGTGATGAGTGGCGAAACTCAAAACCACACTTTGACTCCCCGACACGGGGATCGAATCCACAACTAGTCGTGTATATATTTGTGCCCTTGCGCCACGACTGTCTTTTCTCTTTTTATAAACTGATTTACATTCAATTTATCACTCCTTAAACAGAAGAGAATATTATATTAAAATTTACACGTAGCCTAAATTTAAAGCTCTTTTACAAATTTTTAAGCTTATCAAATTTCCTTGAAATTTGAAATAAATATACACAATGTACAAAGTATCATATATCATAATTAGCTGCATTCCTACTTGAAAATTTAATGAATCTACGTATCAGCGAGAATGAACGTTGAATTTGTTAATATATTACCGTAAGAGCTTTAATATACGAACTTATAATTCTAAATGGCTCATTTCGCAAAATAATTTGCCGTTTGTAGCTATAAACTGCCTTCGTATGAAATACTTAGAGATATTTAAAATGTTGGAATACATTTTAAGACGTCAAAATAAAACACCATTATAGCGCGAAGCGACTGTGACTGAATGCAATTTGTTTATAAGATATCAAATAAAAATTAATTCGATTTATATTCTTAGGCTATATTCTGATATATTTTTATAATAGTTGGAGGCTAGTCGTAGAGCAGGGGCACAAATGTGTGACTGTAAACGCGAAAGGTATAGGTTCGATTCAAACTCCTTCTTCCTGGCATTAATCCCGGATTTAGCCTGGATCTGCCTTTCTGTTCAACCTACACCACTTTACATGCTCTTTAGCGTCCTTGCTGGTTAGATCATTGGCCCTCATATCCTGCATCACGACATCCTATCGGTCAGAACGACGGTCAACTTCAAGAAACCCATTCTGAAGTTCTTCAGAAAGCATTACCGCTACACAACTGATGGGTGCGAAATACAGCGAGAAGCTAAAAAAATCTATTTCTTGAAGTCCAAACGCTTGAAACGATGATTAAGTTATTAAAAAGGTTTCAAAAAGACTAGGCAGTTTATTTAGCGCCTAAACATTTTTTCAAATGGCAACAAAGACATAAACCCTAAGCGAAATTATCAACAAAGAAATATTTCGCACCATTACACGGCGTAGAGTCGTATCGTAGTAATTGCTTTATCCAATAACCAAACAAACAATCAAAATATAATTGAATTTTGCCCGGAGTTTGCTTGAGGGGCGCCTTGATAGAATCTCGAATGTCTGCTGCAGCCCGTTTACTTTAGACTTGAAAAGTATTTACTATAGGTCAATAATTCTTGTTCGTCGTCCGTATTCTTTGGTGCGATGGCAAAAAAAATATTTTCTAAACATTTTGTTTCGATTTAAAATACACCGTGCGTATGCTCTAAATGCTCTAAAACCACCTTTAGTGAAAAATTTTAAGTCCTTTTAGCATTAAATGTTATTTCGCTTCCATGTATAGGTACACTATTTTTGTATTATAAAATATGTGACAGATAAAAAAGCTTTTAAAAAATTTAAATTTTTTAAAATTTTATTAACATGTAACAGTATAACTAATAGTGTTTCAATTTAGTTTTGCTTATTCGCTTTATTGTTGTTTATTTTTATTTTTTATCTTCACCTGTTTCCCGCATATATCATGCATTTTCCCACAGAGCAGGGTAGGCAGAGGAAACGTAGTGTTAAAATACTCCGTTCCTCATTTTCTGCTGAATTCTGGAGGAATTGCCTGTTGAGTGGCGAAACTCAACGCCATTCTTTGCCTCGTAATCAGAGCGAAGAAATAAGAATATATATTTTAATAAATGTTTCATTTCCTCGAGTGAGGCTTGAATCCACAACCAGTCATGTTTACACACACTTCCGCCCTTGCGCCACGACCATAAAATACGATCATAAAATAATAAAATATTTTTCTTATTCAGAATTGCTTACTTTAATAAGAAAGTTATAAACACTTTTAATTACTCGCCGTACTTGTCGCTACGTCTTGCAATTATAATCACGAGCGTGTAATGGATGGCTACGAGAGCGTGACTAAGTAGCTACAAGATACGTCTTAAGCTATCCATACACTAGAGTTATGTTATAATATCTATATTATATTTATTGAAGCGCTAAACTGTAAGAATAATTTATTAATATACTAGGGAATTCTTATTTATTATACATTTATTAATATATTATTTAAATATTAATTTCGTAAGCAACATTCTTGTTTACGTTTTCATTTTGTAATAATAATAGCCACCTGCAACTTCGTTTTAATGAACTATATACCAAACCTATATATATACCAAATTTTGATTATAAAAATAAAGGCCCATTTTTATATATATTTTTTCTGAACAACCAAGCCTTTATTATAATACAATATGATATTTTTAAAGCTTAAAGTTCGATTATTCAGAACAATTTAGTTAGGACACTGAGACTAACAGATTCACTTAAAGGATTATTTTGAAAAAAGTTCATAACATTTCTTCAGATTTTCTTTACGTCTCATATATTCATGGCACGGAGCTCATAATAAGAGAGCACCGAAGCTTGACACACCCATCCTCGTTACGGGAGTTAGTTTTCATCATCTCATTCGAAATGAAAAGCTATTCAATTTAAGTGAAAGTGAGCTTTACACTAATTAAACTTTACTTTTACATCGTTATATTTTTTTTATTTCTTTCTTACTTTAAAGTATCTTATGTATTATACTAGTACCTCTCGTACAATTCTAAACAAAATTGCTTTATATTTTCAACTTTTTTAGAAAAAATAAAACCGAAATGAATTATTTATATGAAATCATTTTCATGGTAATATAGTTTTTTAATATAAGTGAGCTTTTAACCAAAAATCGCAACTAAGTATGTTTATTTTAGTCAATATTGGATACTGTTCCACATAATATGATATTATAGTCTTCATAATATTAAACATGTTAAGAAAAATCTAATATAGAAGGAATGCTATCTATATACTTTTTCATTTTGCACATTATAAACAACTCGCACGAATGAGGCTAAGAAGCTAAACAGACAATTTATTTGGTTGTTTGATTAAACTAGTTTACTAACATAAGTCTGCATAACCTTGTATTTACTTAACCCTACTAAGCTCGTAAAATATAGTGAGATTACATGCCCTACTTATACCAGTACTATTTAATTTTTCATAAAGCATAGGTATATTACTTTTAAACTACCTACAGTAGAATTTCTTTATTTAATTTGCGGGTGGTTATTTAACCATAAGTTGTGAATTTAATCTACATAATAAACATACATATTAAGTAAATACGATGGATATACATATAGCAGGGTGGGCAGAGACAACCTAGTATCAAGAACTCTGTTCGTTATGTTACAGAACTTAACACCGCAGTTTGCATTATCATAGCGCTAGCCAACTAAAATAATTCTCCCAAATAGGGATCAAACCCACAACTTTATTATTTACCGTCTCTAGTCAACCATGATGGCCTCATAGATATTAAATGTGTAATTTGGAAATTAATAAACGTTGCAATTAATAAGAAAAAACAAATGCATATTAAGCCATATTGTAACTAGTTAGATGAAGTAGTATTAACAGAAACTTGCGTTGTCCTTTTCATTTCCAGAAAAAACTTTTCTGCTACTATACAAGTATTATAATGGTCCATTTCTTAGGGTCGAATAAACGTCTCTAATTGGATAAGTTGCCAAACTCACTTAGGTGCCGTTTTGTTTAAATAAGCAAGAAATAAGCAAATAAATCGGCAAAACGTGATAATTTTCGTGAAACAATTCTCATTACTCATATCTCCCTCTAATTGGACGTTCACAATTTTCATTACTCATATCTTCATCTAATTGGACAACTAAAATTTAAATAATTACAGCTATCTTGTTTCTTTTTATCTTTATTACTTATAAGTAATATTTTTATTGGCCTTTGAAGAGTTGTGAATAGTAGTATTTTCGTATAAAATAATTAACTTCTCGGGCATAAAGAGAATAATGGAGTTAATTAATACTAAATTTAAAGTATTAAATTATCTAGTCAAATAAAGGACAAGATGTTCACTATTCAAGATTAAAAGGATCAAAAGTGACAAAGGATAATTACATCGTCTTTCACATGCATTTATAAAAAGCAATTTTCTGTGCGCTCCGATTTGATTTTAGATTGATAGCGACCTACAGTGGATTCATCTGTTCAAAGGAATATGGACCTTGCCGTAATAAGGCATTTACAAATCACACACAGTATAGGGGCGTCAATCTCACGATGAAAAATGTATGGTTATTTCCGGTTCACTTATCTCGAACCTTGCATCGAAGATTATAACAATATTGTTTTTTATTGCTTTAGAAACTTCATTTCATATATGAAATATAATACAGAAAATTAATAATTTATGATTGAAATACTATTGTTTTAAAAAAAAAAAAAAATCAGCTTCACGCTGTATTCCCCACACAGCAGGATAGGCAGAGGAAACCTAGTGTTAAGACACTCCGTTCCCCACTTTCTGCCGAATTCTGGAGACATTGCTTGTTGAGTGGCCGAACTCAACGGAGCGCTTTGCTTCTAAACCAGAGCGAAGAATTGGAAATATAAACGTAAGTAAATATTTCACTTCCTCGAGTGGGAATCGAACCCACAACCGTAGCGTTACAGTCACCGCTTGTGCCGCTGCGCCACGACGGCTACTCGGAAAATAGACTACTAGGAAATTATGGCCTTGAAGTATTCTAATAAATCTATTTGAAATGTACAACTTTACATACATTAATTAATTAATTTCAAGACTGTACGTATTTGCAGGTCGCTTTTCTATTTTGGAAGGCACGAAATGTTATCATATAGTTCACTTAGATCTGAAATGTCTCTTCACAAAATAAACTTCAAAGATAATTTAACTAAAATATTTAACTTGTGCACTTTTAAGTCTGATAATGTTTATAATATATATTTTTAGCAAATTCCTGGTAAATATATAAAATATCTTAGTTACCTATTTCTTTAAATGTTGTTTTATTATGATCCGCCAAAAAGACACATCAAGTGTTTTTTTTTTAAATTTTGTAATAATTCTCTTCCTTTTAATGTTTGCAAATACATGCATTTTATATTAATTAATATTGTTATTTATTATTCATCAAATTACCTAATGTTATGTTTAGTATAATGCCTCCTCCTCTGTCCCCATCTGTGGTGAGGTTAGAACCCACTCCCTCTTGAATAAATATTTTAAATCTTAGCGCTCTACTTATACATTTCCTTGCTAAATTACTTGGTAAAAAGATTTAAACAAATGTTTGAAGAAGATTTTATAGAATGATCATTTCACGGAAGAGACTTATTATTTATTCAATAACTTTAGCTCATTTTAATATATAGAGGAGCGCTACTCTAAATCTCAGTAAATTCTGTTCTTATATAACGAAATAATCAATATTTTTTTCAATAATTACCAAATATTTTTTTATTACCTATTTTTAAGTTTTTTACTCCACTCCAGTTTTCCCAATTTAATGCCCAATTTTCAAGACATTGTATAAGACTAGAGTCTTACACTACACTCTGCTACCATAACATAAATTAATTAGTCGACACCTAGACGCAATATTTCTAATTCAGGCGGAAAGAGGAATACCGAGTATCATGACACTCGGCTCTCTGCTATATGCGGCATACAACGTAAAACTGAAAAAAATTACAAAATGAATACGTACAAGATAAACATAAAAAACATATTTTTGGGAGGCCTACTCTTTCCACGCTGGAACTTGACTCAAATATTTTTTCAAGAAAATAATAATTGACAAAGGTGTCTCTCGCATTTAATTATATTGATATTTTATCAACATTCCATAAACAAAATATCGAAAACATTAATTATGTTATTTTCCACTTCGTCAAGACATGTCAAATAATGAACCGTAAAAAGCGTAAAAGACATGTCCATAGTAAATAAATACAAATATGAAATTTCTTGTTACATCTTCAAAGGAAATTTAACGAAAACAATTCGCAATTCGATATTTTTACTGGTTCCCAGTAATACATGCGCAATTCACTCAAAGCGACATGTGTATTGGATTATTATGAAGACTGGCGCGAGAGAATGGAAGTAAAACGTTTATACGGTGTACCAATGTGCCACGCATTACTTTTAGGCCATTAAGTAAACAAATGGACTCTTTTTTATTGAAAGCTACGTTCATTTATTGATAACAGTATTCCCGTTTATATGGCTTTATATGACAAATTTTGTATATCTTCGCTTTTTTGTACCAGGAATATGCAGATATTTTAACTCCACCTATATCGTTTTATGTAATGTTCAGAAATACTAACAATCTCTTGGTTGAAATAATTTAGAAATAAATACGTATGCATGTAGCCTATTCCAGTGATTCTTTTATTGATTTTTTAATCTGTTTATCTAAATAAGAAATCACAATTTAAAAAAATATATAAATTTAAGATAAGCTTATAAATATTATACAAATATAGGCAAATTATCATGATGAGTTATCTTTTTCCAATAAATAACATGAATTAATGCTTTATTAATATTAATATAAATTATATACATATTCTATGTAGATAATTATTATTTAGTTAAAATACCTTTCTACCCCGAACTAAATTTAATATTCTATTCATTGAATAAGTTTGCTATGATTCTTGGGTCAAATTTGCGCTAAGATGGATTACGGTATAATTTAATATTCACCCGTAAATAGTTACCCGCGTGATATACTACGATATGACTGACGAGGGGTTTGTTACTTTATGTCTACACATCGTACTTGTATGGTAGATTTTATTTATTAATCAAAATATACAATTTTTATTTAACACATAATTTTGAAGTAAAACTTATTTGTGAATGTGAATATTTGAGAAGAGCGTTACGAAAAGTGTGATCGGTCGACGCGAACGAAAGTTGAGAGGGAGATATATATCAGTGGATATATAAAGAAAGAGAATTATGTTTTGTATATTACTGCAGGGGCAAAAGAGAAATATTTTCTTTCTCTCTTTCTTTTCATTCGCAACATATGTATTTTATTTCTAAAACAATAAGCCTATTATCTCGGTCTTACAATGAACCACAGTAATTAGTGATGTACCCTAAAATTAAAATAATAAAATACTAATCGAGAATATTAATGAAATATATGAAAGTAAAACTTATTCATATAAAATATATTATTAAGTGTGAGCTCAGCATTTGAGCTGACCATATTAATTTTAATATACAATGTAGGATGCTGTAAATGTAAGTATTCGCAATACAGTATAATCTCCTTTTATGAAAACCCACATCCACCCAAGTAAAAATTTGTATAATTATTAAACGACGCACGAATTTTATAACTTCCTATACAATTATAATTTCAGTTTCTTAGAAACCACTGAACGTTGGCACGAAAAAAGAAAGAAAAAGTTTGTCAGTCCCAACAATTTTTTCCGGGGAAAGGTAAAAATAATAAAGTCCTATTCAAATATTATGGAAAAGAGTATTATGTAGAGCTTTCCAATTCCAAGGGACAAGTATACAGCAAACACCTGGGGCTTATTCTTCGGGAAATACTTTAAATGATTTATTCCACAGAGTGGACCAAGAAAACCATACTCAAGACAATGTGTTTGGGAAATTCGAGACATTGAGTATTAATAGGCTTTATTCAACCAAAGTGAGCTAATGGAAATAATTCCTAATATAAGTGGAAATCGAAACCCGAAACCATCGCCCCTACAGTTAGAAGCTACCTCACTGTAATATAATATTACATCTAAATAAGCAGAGAAACCTAGTGTTAAGACACTTCGCTCTCCAGTTTCCGCCGAATTTTTCGAGACATTGCGTGTTGAGTGGCGGAACTCAACGCCGAGCTTTTTGCCTTGGTGTTAGAGTGAAGAAATGAATATTAAACGTTGTGCCCCTGCGCCAGGACAGGCCACCCTAAAATCTAAAATTTCATCATGCTTAATACAAAGTAGCTAAATCTAAGTAGGAAATTCCCAATATCTCTTAACCTCTGTTTTCAATTATGGGATATAAAATATTGGCGAGGGATAAATTAAGTAAAGGAAATTAATAGATTAATAACGAATTTCATCAGTAGATGTGTCCGGTCACCATCAATCTTCCTTATATTAGCTACCATTAAGGTCTCCATTATTTGTATCATCTGTCTTAGTCGATCTTTGTCAATTTATGCATATTAATATATAATATTCACTGAAGCAACAACAAGTACTTGAATCAAATATTAACCTTTAAAGTTTCAAGATTATAATCTTTGTTATAGAATATATTATAGAAAGTTAAAAGTTGTTTACTAAATCTATCTGTTTCAATCATTCATATCATGTTTCAATAAAAACCAATTTAATTTTTTTATTAGTAAATCCAAAATAAAAATTTCGGGTAAAAAATTAAAAATTGTAACCTATTGGAACTCCGAACGAAACGAATGTTTTATATATTTTCAAAAATGTTTTTCTATCTAAAAATGTAAAATACTCCCAGACATACTTTTCCTAAATATAAATATAATCTACGTATTTAAAATATATAAATCCAAATACGTCGAACATTCTTTATTATCTTTTATTTTATTTTCCTCATTCAAATATTAAATTGTGCATAATAAAGTATAAAAAAATAAATATGTATTATGTTTTATACAACAGCACCTTTAAACTAAGAATAGGTCAATCATTCGATATGTTCCTATTGATATCACTTCATATTATTAAATTTCCTTTAAATGTAAATATAGTTCCTTATATTTCCGGGAAATTGAAATATACGTACATTATTGGAAGACGCCTTACATTCACATTGAATGTTGAACGAATTTATCAAGAATGGACAGAATATTTGTAGGAAATTGGTTGAAATACTATAAGTCTATTACATTTTATAAAGCTAGTCTATTTTGGGAAATATAAAATTCTGAACAAAAATAATAATAATAAGTTGCTAAGTGTTTTAAAACTATCATTATGTATCCAATATGGGTATGTATAGTATTGGATACACAAATCTATTAAGAGTTCCACCTCTTTATTGTCAGTGACATTAATTGATTAAATTTAAAAGAAGGATCTATAAAGTATAATACAGATATTATCTGACTAGATTTCTGATTATTGTAAGGAGTATCTGCCTATATACGGTAGTTGTGGGTTGAATTCCCGTTAGAGAATATTTACATTCAGAAATATTTTTGTTTTTGCCATCTAGCCCTATAAAATGTCATATGTTGCGTCTCCATATATAATATTTCTAAAATGGAGCTATCTAATCTTAAATTAAAATAAACAACATGTAAAAGTAAAATAGTAGTAAAGTATCGGAGTAGAGTATATATTTAATAAGTACAATAAATGTATATATTTATTTGTATACCATATTCAAATGAGATAGATTAGTATAACAAATTTGCTATAAAATAGGGACTTAAAATGAAACTATTTAATAAATGCTTAAAAAATCGTAAATGTTCTAAAACTTACCATGAAATTCACCTTAATATTCTTATAAAGAACATTTCAGCGTTGGCAGTCATTTTAACATGTCCTTTCACAAAAAGTTCAGGGTTAGCCTTAAAATTTTATTTGATAGTAAATCGTATACTTTAATAATTAATTTGTTATATATTATAAATCACAATTTTATACAGGTGAAAGTTAGTGTAGCGTGATCGTAGCTTGTAGCGTAGCCTAGCGTGTGCTCGCTGTAGCTGTTGGTTATCAACTGGCTCTACGAGCTCTACGCCGTAGAGCCAACAACCGCTACGGATAATATACAATAACGTTGATTACTTTTTGATAGCAGTCAACGAAATTGTTAAATAAAATCTATATAATTTAATTTTAATTAATGCTTAGAGTTTTTTAGTTTAAAAATTATTATAAAGTTGTAATAGAAAGTGATATTAAAATCTCATCAGTATTCCATTACTGAACAATAAACCCTTGTATTTTAATATTTTGTTATTTATTCCTTACTGTATAGACTTTATAGTCATGCCGCAGGGGCACAAATGTACAACTGTAAACGCGATAGATTGTGGGTTCGATTCCCGTTCGAGGAAATGGAATATTTTATTATTATTTTCATTCCCTCACTCTGGTAACAAGATAAAGAACGTTATTTGTTTATTTAAGACCGTTTTTAATTATAAGCAAATATACACAAATGGAATGAATATTTTGCCCAATGAAGTAAAATAAGAAGAATAATGTCGGTAAATAAGTAGCAATCTAATGAGAAATATTTTATTTTCTTAATAAGTGTTGATAACAATTCTTTCGTTCAACATTTATACTACCCGTCGGTATCGTTTTGTGTAATGTAATTGTATTGTGGCGCTAATACTGTTTGTCGTCTAACAATCCAATAGAATTCCAAAGCAATTTACTGAAAATGTAACGTTCCACATAGTTAGGGTTTTCTGCGTCTTATTTTAAGAAGATAGTAGAAAAAATAAATTAAATATAATATTTTTTTAATTGCTACAAATAATCAAAATTATTCAAATAACAAGGCAGTTTTTTAAAAAAAGCTAATTTATATATTTTTACTCATTTTTCAACATTTTTGATATAGCATGCTGTATCGGATGTACGGAACGCCAAACGCTACGGTCTCTGCATACCTCTTTCACCTCTTCCATTATCACTAACCTCCTCATACATGCCCTCCGGGTGGGTCCTCTTGTTCTTACGTCACCTTCCTCCAATATCCTTGATTCTGTGTTTTCGAAGGTCCACCGAGATATTTTTCTTTATAAATCTTTTTTCATATTCTTTTATCACTCATTCGTTTGACGTGCGCCTTCATTCTCACTAGTATGTGCCGTTTTGTATATCTCTTCATTGCGGATTCATCTTTCTTTCATTCTTCTTCTGTAATAACCACAAATCTACGTTTTGCAATATCACTGAAATAAAGAGAAAGGGAATTAGAAGTCGTCGTAGCGCAGTGTTTAATTAAAAACGAATTGATTATGGATTTTATTCTCACTCATGACTATTAATTATTTTGATAAAGTGAAGAATAAGGTGAAAAAATAACATTTTTCAAGTACATAATATTAAAAATACAGTATCTTTATATGTGGTATTTACGATAAATGTCCATCAGAATTATATATTTGGTTCTACTTATACTGTTATCCTATCCTATCCTATATCTTATAAAACAAAGTCACTTTTCGTGTCTGTCTGTTGTTTCTAACTCTTCTTCTTCTAAACCACCCAACAGATTTTGATGCGGTCTTCACCATTAAGTAGAGTGTTTTTCGTAGAAGGTTTATATATAGTTTATTATTTGTACATTCTTATGTAAATTAACATAAATACGATAAATGTGTATAAAGTCCTACCCGTTGAGACACTTTCGAGCATGCGCTGCATTAATGGTAAGTACTACATGAAAAAAATATACTGGAGTATTGTTCCTCTTAATAAGATCTACAAAAAAGTCCGCGAGAGCATATTCGTATCTTTTAAGAATAACGTGTAGTGATCATTTTTCTGTCTAAAAATAATAATTTCAATATATTTTTTTATTGTGAGGGATATTTTTCCATAATGGTACTAATCCTTATCCTTTAAAATACTTTATTAATTTTCTACGTTAAACGAAGATAAAATTTGCTGTTTACAATATTTCGAAATTGCGAATAGTTTTACAGAAAAACGCATTTAATTGTTGACACATCCCGCCGTTGACACATCAGCTGTATGTTACTCAAGTTCACTTATCCCTTACTCTCAGCATATAAATAAGTACATTAGTTACGTTGGCCATTTAATGTAGACCAAAACTGTCTTTTACTGTTTTTCATTTTAATAAGTACTTTAGAAGTTGTTACAATATCAAAAAAATCCTTGCTGCGAAACGGCTCGCCACTCGCCATGCGTCCGCTGCGCCCGCCTGCCAAACACGCATCGGTGGTTCAGTGGTAGAATGCTCGACTGCCACGCGGGCGGCCCGGGTTCGATACCCGGCCACAGGCAGCCACGTAGTGCTTGCTTTTCATCAGGGACAGAATACCCCCTTCAGCATTAACCACAAGCTCGAAAAAAAAAACCCGGCTGCCTCTATAGGAACGAAGATTTAGTTAGATGCGTTTGCACGTATTGTATAATTGGAGTTGAATGTATTATTTAAGCACGATATATTTGGTGTTACATTTTTTGTAGTAGTTAGTAGTAGGTAGGTTTTTGTTTATAATTTCTTCCGTTTAAAAATAGTCATTTAACTATCTAAAAATAGTCATTTAACTATCTAAAAATAGTCATTTAAATATATTTTAATAAGTACTTGAAAAGATTAGTAGCACAGATTTAAAATTACGGTACCTACTAAAAATCCTTGCTGTGTAAAACAATTGGAAAATCCTTATTGAAACTACGAAAATGCGGGTTGCATTAGGGTTTAATTAATTTTCACATGATCTTAAGTGCTTTGCAAACATATATTACATGAATAATCCAGTAGTTAAAGCGGGCGAAGCCGCAAGAGGGTCGCTAGTATTATTTATATTCAATTCTATGTCCAATTGATATTATTTTGTAACTTCTGAATTAGCAAATACTTTATGTTGTTAAACCTCATACACCTCATCACTCGAGGACATTTTAAAAAATTTATTTATTAACGTTTGTGATAAATATTCCTCACCGCAGGAACTGGTATATTGAATGTATTCACACTTAAATATAAATCCATTAGAGACAACTGAAAGGATTGACTATAAATTATCCTAATTTACACAAAGTAAGCACTTACTTGATATTCTCGGCACTAGCAGTTCAACTAATATTTCCAGACGTTCTACGATTCATCTTAAGCTCTACAGCATATGTTATGATTTTACATAATAATATAGTGTATAAAATATTTACATATCATTTACATTTTAGACAAGTTATTTCTTGAATATTTTGTACTATAAGTTTGTGTACATATTTTATACTTTTATAAAGAAATAGCTTAAAATTGTTATTTTATCGACAACATTATTGGTAAAGTAAATTTTCTGTTCATCAAAAAGTTCATCTTCCATTTACCAGAGGAAAACACATAAACAACTTTTAACAAAATTTGACTTTAGATTATGGTGACAGATCTAACATTTATATAATACGTGGAAAATAATGAGACAGAAGAAAATAAATTGAATTTATGAAGAGTTGCGCAATCCAAAAACCCAATTATAAAAAAATCGAGGAATACAGTTTGGCCTTATAGTTTCGAATGATAGATTCGAAATCGAAATAGAAATATCAAAATCTATCGACTGTACATAATATATGTTATTTAATATTTACATTTTTTCGTTCTGGCGATAAGGCAAAGCGTGGCTTTGAGCTGCGCCGTTCAACACGCTGTCTCTAGAATTCGACGGCAAGTGGGCAACAGAATGCGTTAACACAAGGTTCCTTCTGCTTACCTTGCTATATGCAAGATACAGGGTAAAGTTAAAAAACAAATAATAAAATAACATACCTATTAGGATCTTTCTCCTCAACTTCCAGAAGCTTCCGATCCTAGCTGCCAGGTGAAGCCTGACGGGCTCGCTTCATGACATTGTCAATTTCCTTCTTGCGGCCTACAGGGTTTGATGGATCTAAAAAATTATATAAGAAAAATCTAATTCGGCAGGTCTATAACTTCTTTTATAAATTTGATTTTTGATTTGATTTGTTTTGTTTGATTTGATTTGTTTTACGTACAATACACGGCTGTATCCCTGACACAGCCACACTCAATTTTTTTAATAAACTTAATTACGTAAGAGTGTTTTCGTTTTTACTTCAAGTAATTCACCATGAAAGATACATAAAAAAAATAATAACACCGAATTATTTGCTTGAATAATTTTAGCCTAGACCCGTCTTTCTAAAAATTTATTTTACTCTGTGGATTAAGCTCCGGATCAATCAAATAGTTTTAGATAAATCCGATCTACGTTAAGCCTAAAACAGTTATTTTGGGATAAAACTTTATCATGCTTTATCGTGCTCATAAGTGAGTGTCATTCCATCAGTACTTGAAATTTAGCTTTTTTTATTATTTATTACATTTTTAACTAACTCTACATGTACATTAACACGTAGAAAAATATCAAGTAGAGCCTTTTAAATATCGTCAAAAATAAATTAAAATCTTTGTCACCAATTTAAAATGGGTAACGCATTTCTATACCTAATATATGTACTCGTACCATCCTCCTTTTGTAAAGGCTTCGCGTGCATCAAGTGGTTTCAAGTAAACCTATTGTTCCGACTGCGCTATAAAGGTATTGGCTCATTTTTTATTATTTTCAATTCTGTAGAATTCTTGATATTGGATTCTTGGAGAGTATTTTTTCTAGAAACATATCATATTGCAGAAAAAAAATACACAAAATACAATTATTACATTATATACATACTAGTATATCGCATTAGTCTTCTTGTGGATTAAGGCAGTGAGAATTAACGTACATGACTCTGTACCTACCACCGACATCAGAAATACTGTGCGTTCTTTTTATATCAAAATTTCATTTCTCATCGTCATTCATCTTCATCTTCTCATCATTTTAAAATAAGGTTAACGTAATTTCTTGTTATATCTCGAGTATAAGCTGTAACTAAATAAAATGAACATACATTCTTATTCCAACATTGTTATAATATTCACCTTTTGCTATTTCACGTATAAAAGTTTCATATATAAAGATTACCTTTATAAATAAAGTTTATAATAATAACGATATACTAAAAGGCTACATGAAGAATAATTTTAAATACACTGTCTGTGACAATGTCAGTCATAAGAGAGTATATGAGGTGGAAAATACACAATTTATCCTAGGCTAGCACTCCCTGAGGTTATACTCGTAACTTATTTTGTTAGTATAAAGGGATGATCTGTCAAATGTTCTCAACTATATTTCTAAAGTATTATATACTCGTATATATGTATTCAAATAGTTACTATTATGTATATTTTTCCCTCAGCTTTTACAGAATTAAGTAATATATCCCTTTATCATTTAGATCTATCAAATATTTAAATCTACGGTACCTTGTAGCACAAAAAATATTAGAGTAGATATTAGCGTTATACAAAGTTTTTTGCTGCATTTTTTATGAAATTCGCCGCGTTATCAAAACCTATAGGCTGCTTTCTTTGGATCTATAGTTGTGAAATTTAAAAAGAAGTGAGCACTTCCAGTACAAAAAAAGGATAAAATATATAAAATAAGGAAAATTTTAAATTTATATTTATACTAGTGGGCCCGAACGCGGCTACGCCCGCGAAAATATAAGCCTAAATAATTAAAATAAGTTAAAAAATAATAATAAGTGGAGATTTATTATTAGAAAAAATATCTGAGTAACCGAAATGAACAAACAAAAGAAGTAAAAGTACCTAAAGTTTGCCGTGCGCGCGTCCTAAACATTTTTCTATATTAAATAATTATTAGTTTTTGCGAACAATATTAAATAAAATCCCAAACGATTAAAATTACGATATTTTAAGTGCATAACATCGGTATAGACAACAGAACTGAGATGAATTAATTATAAGCAGCAAATAATTAAATAAAAATTAACAGTAATTCGAAAATATATAAAAAATTAGTAATCCATCAAAGTCATATGCCCGTTCGCGTCGGTCATACTATTATACCACTCGTAGGCTAGGTCATTTGGAATCAGTGACATCTCCTTAATTATTTATTAGAATGTTATACAGTAAACCATAATTTCAATCTAGATGAAATGCTAAAAGTGACTATTATATTTATTTTCATAAGGATGAATATCAAATTATAGAAATCATCTAATTTTTATTAATGTATACAAATCTATATCGGCGCGCGCCATGTACGCGTTAAGCAAACTCACTTTGGGTGACGTTTTCTTAAAACAACAAACTTTGCAAGCCGTTGCTTAGCAACGCGTAGCGACGATTGTTATTAACATGGCGGAATAAATTGCTTGTCAAATTAATTATTTTAATATATTGGTATATATCAAAAATATTACAAATATGAGAAAAAAAAAGTATCCTATGTTCATCCCGGGACCCTCAAGTATCTCGATATGAGTATTTTATCACAATTAAATTAGCGGTTTGGTCCTGATTGCGTAAAGGACAGACAGACAGACAGACAGACAGACAGAGTTACTTTCGAATTTATAATATAGGTATGGATAACCAGTCGTGGCGCAGGGGCATAAACGTGCGACTGTAAATGTGACAGGCTGTGGATTCGATTCCCACTTAAGGAGAATAAATTTTTAATATTTTATTCATATCATATTCTTTTACAAGTGGGATACACCGTGAAGCTAAAAACAAAACGATAAAAGTGATATTTTTATCGTCACAAAACTATTTCTTAATACATCTCGAGTATTTTTAGTATAGATACAAAAATCGTAAAATTAAAAACCACTAAAATCATCGCTCAAAAATTTCGATTTCATATTATACATTAATTACAAAATCTTTTAGAAATATTTAACAATTAAGATAAAAGTTTTATATTAAATGTGAGTAGAATTAAAGGAAAATTTATAGCGATTTGGGCATATTCGTGTTCAGCGTAATGAAAGACCTTCATCAATTCACTTTCCAAAGAGAATTGTTTAGAATATTTAATTTCCGTTACACCAATTAAATAAGCTAAATAACAATACTCTGAAATAGTGTTAGCGAGAAGGGATAAAGAAATGGTATTTTACTTATTGTATTTTCCATCGAACACGAATTCAATCTTATTTAAATCGGCCATTTGTTACTACTGAAGCTAACTTAGTGTTGGTCTGACTAAAAAATGTTTGATTAAATCCACAATTTTTTACGCTACTTTCGAATATAAACCATCTTATGTAAAATTGAAATTAGAAACACACACAAATAGATAATTGCTATGACATAAAATAGCATCAGCAAAAAATATAAAAAATAATAAATAAATAATTATTATATTTTTTGTTCAATTCATAAAAACAAAAATATAATCTGTCTGTATGTCTATTGCATTATATGTAACTTAAAACATTCTTCATTGAAGGAATTTTTAATTAGGACCATCCAGTTTAAATCGTTTCCTTTTCGAAGGTGATTTAAAATTGTATTACTTATTTATTATTTGTACTTATTAATTTTTTGCTGTGAAGTTTACTGAGACACCGACACTATAAATATAAGTTCATTAATAAATAACAAAATAAAAATACTTTTTTATATTAATCGAATACCGAAAAAATATTCTATTATTCATTATTTATAACAATTTATTCGAATAATGCATAACTCTGCTCACACTGTGCAATACAAGAAATCAATAAGCAAGCTTCTGTGAAGATCCCAAGCTACCTAACCTCAGTCAATTGCGCCAAGAGCTTACACGTCAGTTCGTAACAAAATCTTGAGAAACATTTACTTACCTTTTATAGTAAGAGCTTTTGCAATGCAATACTTTAAATATATATATAAATTCAAATAAAATCTCAAGGTATTTAATTGACGATTTATTGGGTGTATTACAGTAAAAATAACCATACTAAAATACTATTTTTTTTTGTTTAAATACACTAAAATAGCAACTTGTAGTGGTCGTTTATAGGGTCACATTTAAAAGAGCCAAAAATAAACTGCCTCTAAATAGTCATTTCATAAGGTCAAAGTGGAAACTATAAAGTCCTAATATAAAATTAGAGGTAACAAAATAAGACCATTAGAGCGCAACAGGATATTGTCTTTCTGTCTCTTTCTTCTGTTGATTTTTAACTTCACGCTGTACCCCGCATAGAGTAGGCATAAGGAACCTAAGCCTAGTATTAAAATTCTCTGTTTTTCATTAAGATACTTCCATTCTCCACTCTCCGCCGAATTCTTGAAATATCACATGTTGAGTGGCAGAACTTAACGCCGCGTTTTGCTTTGTTATCAGAGAGAGAAAATGGAAATATTGAATATTACAGAACTTAATTACGTAAGTGTGGTAGACTAAGTATGGAATCAAGTTCGCACCTATACGTTCTCTGCTGAAAGTGCATAACGGAGAATCTTAACACTTTATTTACTCTGTCTACTCTTCTCCATATTACTCTTCTCCTTCTGAAGCTGAAAAAAAATAAAAAGGCAGTGTTTTGTATAAATCAAGAGTTATCAGCATACTCTACAAAAATATAACGAATATTACGTATATTCTTATAAACATCATATAAATAATTTAATAATTAAAGTTAAAATATGTATATAAATGTAATATAACATTTAAACAGTCACCCTTTTAATTGTCCAATTTATTTAAAATTTGAACCTTCATTTAAATCGTCAAGGGATGCCACGTTTCCCGCAGCCGCAAGCTCTCGGCAAACCGACAGTGACATTATAATCGTATAACCCGACCTTTGGACTTAATAATGTGATGCTTAAAATGATATACATACCTCTTTTATAGCACTAACTAGGTTAAGAGCTAAAAAGTATTTCTTTGTTTTTCATTATGTATCATTAATTAATTGTAATCATTTTTTGTAAGTAACATTTTGTAAAAATCATATATAAGTTATCAAATTCTTTATATCTGTACCATTTCTCTATTATTATAAATTTACTAGCGGACTCGGACGCGGCTACGCCTGCTTGAAATATAAGAATATAATTTCTATAGAAATATAATTTCAATCTAGATGAAATGCTAAAAGTGACTATTATATTTATTTTCATAAGGATGAATATCAAAATGACGCGGTAACGAACGCGGTCGCGTAGCGACGACGGTTGTTATTAATATGGCAGAATAAATTGCATGTCAAATTAGAAAGTATTTTAATTTATTAGTATACATGTGTAATGTAATATTATATAGCCTATAGCACTTCTGAAGAATGCAGCTTTCATACAAAACAAAAACAAAGTAAATCGATCCAGTAGATCCAGAGACTCTTCCGTTTTATTATATTAGTATAGATAATCATAATCGTAATAGGTTTTCTTAGTTTACCTCACTATATATAAAAAACAGCATCAAGCTGAAAAAAAAGGAACTTCTCAAGGACATTTTAGTGCTAATTAAGGTCTGAACCTGCAACAACTGACTCCGCGAGATATGCACTATTTTGCGTACTTTTGTACTAAGTACGCTAAGAGTTGTTTGAGTGACTAAGCTTTTATGTTTGGGAAAGGAGTTTCATGACAAGCTGACACTTCAAAGTACTAAGCTATAGCAAAGTTATATTAGACTAGCGGACGCGCGCAGCTTCGCTTGCGTATTTAGGGGTGAATTCTAATAACCCATTAAACATGTGTTCGATGAAATATTTTTAAGAGTCTAAATTTCAAATTTTATAAAAATCGGATGCGATTTAAAGATTTTTCCATACAAACTTTCAACCCCTCATTTGCACCCTTAGGGGATGAATTCTAGAAAACCATGAAACACATGTTCAATTAAATATTTTTAAGAGTTTAAATTTCAAATTTTATAAAAATCGGTGCCGATTTAATTTTTTTTCCATACAAACTTTCAACCCCTATTTCTCCCCTTTAGGGTTAAAATTTTTCAAAATCCCTTCTTAGTGGATGTCCAGATTACGAAAGTAAACATCTGTCCAAATTTCACGTTTTTATCATCAGCGGTTACGGGTGTGCGTGCGTCTTACCTCAGTCAGTGAGGACAAGTCCTTTTATATATATAGATATAGGGCTCTATTTGTAGCTGCTGTAGATCTTCTATAATAATTATGGTAAATAAATCTTCATCTAGATGTCCTAACACTATGTTTATAAAATAATGTTTTTATAATATTGAACAATTTTTATCTTTTAATATTCTACAATGATTTTTCTATAACAAAATGTATTTAATTTTAATATTTCAAAAATATTTACGCAGTAATGTTTAACGTAGGGTTTCCATCTTAACAAAAACACTTATTATCATAATTATAACTTTCACACTTTTTTTTATTATTTGATTTCAAAACGAACACAATGAACATTAATATGAAAAAATTGCATTTACAAAAAATAACTTCTTATTTTGTTTATATAAGATATAATATTATATAAGATACAAAATATATATAATGTCTACATTTCATTAAAAAAGTATCTTAAAATTACTTATAAATGTTGTAGATAAATCTTATTTCCAAACAACTTAATTTGAGCTTAGCGTAAACTCTATTCAATACGAAGCGTCTTGTCGTAACTTTTGAAATTGTTTTAATTCGTTTTGACTGACGTTTTATTTCCAATGAACTTAACAATAAGAATTCTCTTGTATCATGGGGGGTGGGGGAGAAACTAAGAAACTTTTTTTTTATGAAAGTAACAAATAAATAAAACTGAATCGTGTAAAATTGAGACGTGTCTCGCCTGAGCAGACTTGGACAGGGCCCTAGTTACAAATATTAATAAAAAGTTAGCTTTAATATATTTTCCCTCGCTGTAATTTGGTGACATTGTAAGCCTCTAAGATTTTAGGCTAACGACAGTCTGAGGTCGTAAAAAGAACTTTTAAAATAATACTGTAAAAAAAAAATAAGCCATGGTCCGTAGTTAAGTAAACTTTTAGAAGTGAAAAGCTTATTATTATTAATTAGCATTTGTCACTTTATTTTGTTAATAAAATTATTTTTAAATAAATTATTAAAGCAAATAATTAAAAGAAACATTCTGCCGAGATTTACAGTCACGCTCTCTCTCACCAGCTCACATCGATCTTACGTTACGATATATTTTTTAATAACTGTGGTCCACGAGTGTAACTAAAAAGGACATTCCCAATTGATTTTTCTTATTGTGGCTTTCAACCGACTAGTAAGAGCCATGCGCTAAAATAAGGAAACATCAATAAAATGGTTATGATGGTGGTAGCGTCTTGGAGGAGTACTGACATTTTTGTGTAACTTGACGGTTCAAAAATTCTTGTAATGTCCTAATTGAATAAATTGTATTTTGATTTTGAATGAATTAAGTAATTCCAAGTTATAGATTAAAGATTGAGACATCCTAAGTGACCTCAATCCGCCCAATTTTGAAGATATTACATATTGAGTGGCGTAACAGACAGATGCTGCCCCACTGCATCATAACGGTCTCTAATATAACGATATGTAATTATGTTCTTAAATATCTATTACTTTCAAGTAAAGTAAAATAATTAAAAATCTTTTATGCCAATGTTTTTCAATATTATATTTGTTTTATATTATGAAAGAATGCTACCTAATAAATTGCAAGAACTTTACATATAAAGTTTATTTTCCTTACAGTGTGCGCTCGTAAATCTTTCACGGCACTTCCTGTTCTACTTCTGACACATAAAAATCCAATTCATGGGAAATAGTCAATTTGTTATCATTCGATTGTAATCTAGTTGCAATAATATATTACAATATACATAACAAAATCATATCTAACATATCAAATATCATAAAAAATAAGCCCGAGTGATTTTTTTCCTATTGAATGAAGTAAATAAAAAGATATCTTGTATATTTACGGAACGGAAAAATACGGAAAAGAACGAAAGTCTTCGTTGTTAATATATATCATTCGATTATCTAACGAAACTGTCCTATTGAAGTTAAATTGCAAACTAAATCGAAGACGTTTTAAAGGAATGAAAGGCGGACCTGTTGCTGGCGGAACCAAAAAAAGACAACAACTTTTGAAATGTTTTCCTTAACAAGTTCTTTAGGAGACAGTTAAAATAAATTATATTATTATGTTTAAGATATTTAATGTGTATATAATTGTTTTGTTTTTTTTTTCAGCTACACGCTGTAGGCATCCCGCACACAGCAGGGTAGGCACAGGGAACCTAGAGTTAAGACACTCCGTTCCCCATTTTTTGCCGAATTCTGGAGACATTGCGTGTCCAGTGGCAGAACTCAACGCCGCGCTTTGCCTCGACACCAGAGCGAAGAAATATTTCATCTCTCCGAGTGGGGATCGAACCCACAACCAGTCGGTTTTACAGTCACACTTTGTGCCCCTACGCTACGACTGGCCTTAATTGTTGTGTTTAATTTAATAATTTTGAAGTTGACCTATAAGTTGTTAATTAATTGATAGAAAAAAACAAGAATATCTTTATGTTTTTGTATAAAATAAAATAAATTTATTAAAATTCTTAACATAGCGTGTATATTATTATTTCAATATATTCCGTAACTAATTACTTTACTCCAATCTCTTAAGCGTGCCTCCCAACGTTTACCTATCACAAACTTTATTCACCCTTAAGATATCGTTTACAGGTTATCATGCTGTCAACGAAGTATAGGCGACCGCTCAGTAAACGATAAGATCGCATCATCGATCATTTACACTGCCTTCATTTAGGCTTAATATCGTACTGGTTTTATATTATATATACTAGGGGCCTGGCGCGGTTATCCCGCTTCTCGAAAAAAAACTTGATTTTAATTGAAAAATGTTTAATATTTCATATCTATATAAATACGCGCTCACGGCAAACGCGGTTGAGGTTCACTCCATTCCCCACTTTCCAACTATTGTGCGAGATCTTTTAACCAGAACAATGAGCTGATAATAATCAATTTCTCCAAGATGGAATCGACACCACAGCTGTGTACTTTACAACCAGACTATGTGCCACTGGACCACGTTGTCCTCAACTAAATGATATCTAAAATAACTTATTATTATATAACAAACTGACAATTTACAATAAACTTTCCCCTGTCTTATTTCTATATCTCTAAACTGAATATTGTATAAAATATTTTCTGGAATAAGCGTCATATTGGCAGCAAACGCCTTTCAATTTTAACTTACAGTTCAATTGCGTCGGTCTGAACTCTCAACAGACACGTAACTCAATAAGAAATATTTTCGATCACAGTTTCTTGGCGATTGCAGTCTTGTAGAATTCGAATAACAGCTATATTGACTAATTCGGAACTATAAGATAGTCGAACGACTAATAAGGGCTCCTTCCACAAAAATTAAAATACTATTTATCTTCGCCACTACACAGCTACTACAAACTTTAGTACTTGTAAGTTAACGTTGTCAAAGTCAAGTAGAAGTTTTCCTTATGATTAATAACTCTGTTGTTCTCCGTCCGTCCATATAAATAAAATTTTGCTTTCTTTTTTCCAATATATATATTTAAAAATACATATTGCCTATATCAAATGCTACTTGAGTTCATTTACAAAAGACGTAAAACTTAACATCCCATAGTAAGTACAAACTTAATATTTGCAGTGATTTTTTAAACGGCGCACAAGATGACTCCAAGCCTTATCTAACTTTCATCGGTCACTAAATACTTATTAAACAAGATCTTTAGAATTATTTTCACATAAACCAGTTCTACCCCTGTAAGTGTCAGGCTCCATAAATAAAATCAACTAAATTTGAAAAAAAAATACAATAATTATAATAATTTAAAAGCACAATAGAATCATCATAAAATATGCATAGGTACATATATATATTAACTTAGCACAAGTTATTAGAGTAATTACTCTCGCGGCGCAATTCAGCGCGACGCTGAACTATTTCTGTTCAAGTCTTCACGACTAACACTATTATGCATTTCATAGTAAATTGTTCCGTAAATTCCGTTGCCAGGTCGGGAAAATGAAACTGTGACAAATTGCCACCAGAGTCCTTTGATAATAACACAAACGCCAGAGGGATATACAATAAAAGCGACATAAAGGTAATATGATAAATCCAAATCCTATGACAGGTATATTTTTAACTATTAGTGCCTATATATATTGGTCAGTCTACCGGCTTTCAGCATAAAGCGACGACCAGAATGCATATGTTTTTCAAATGTATTTTAACTGTTTTTTTTGTAATATATTTAACAATAGCATGATGTAAATAAATTTTAAATAGTAATATAATACAATAATAACAATATAAAATGAAATATAAATAATTTAATATTTTTATGTATTTAAAAAAAGTTTAGCTACAAAAAAAAATATACACACATAAAATTTTTAAGAGTTTAGCTCCTTGATATATCCAGATTTTATCAATGATTTATTTATAGAATAGGCACAAACGACCCTAATGGAACCCAGTACTAACTAAGAAAAACATCTAGATGTACATTAAAACTTGTTAGTCATAAATCAGTCATATCCTAACTAAATTTTACGATACTTATAAGATATATACTATACTAGCGGACCGCTCGCGGTTACACCCGCGTGAACTATGTTATTATTAATTTCTGTCTCCATGACTACGTCCTAGTGACGTCTATGCAAAATTTGAGACTCCTAGCATTTGTAGTAACGACGTTTCATACAAACTTTCGACCCCAAAAACAACCCCTTAGAAGTCGAATATTGCAAATTCCCTCTTAGTCTTAGCGAGCACCTACGTCCTATAAGTAACTCCTATGCAAAATTTGAGATTCCTAACACATGTAGTTTCTGAGATTTCGTGATGAGTGAGTGACCTTTCGATTTTATATATATAGATAAATATAAATAAATATAAAGTCAATTATAAGTAAATAACTATTTCTATACAGTATTTTTCCGTCCATGAAAAAAGCTACTCAGTAAAATGGACACTTTAGCAAAGAGCACTTTAGTTTCCACTTTCAGCTTGATTGTGCAAAAAACATCAGTATTTTGTATTGTAATATAAGTATATACAACAAACTACAAGCAACAAAAGCAAAATAGAAATGTTTTATACAAATATACAGAACCATAGATATTTTTCACATTTCTCACAGGATATAAATATAAAATAAAAGACGTAATTTTTTTTATAACTTGTTGTATTTTATCATTTTATTAAGCTTACAATCAATTATTTTTCATACAGAGTTGACGTTGTTAGTTTTAGTGGAAAGAGAACTTAAGTGGCAGTTTATTTCTGCTACCTTAGACCTATTTCCACATAAGTTTTATAAACAGTATATGCAATTAGTAGTGAATTACTAATGCATTATTTATTAATGTATGGATTTTTTCTTTACCTCCTCGCGGTGACGAGTTACTAATTCCTCAAAAGCAGAACGGAAGCCGCAGTACTGTAACAGCAACCCATTCGTCACGAGGTCCATCATTCATGTATACACAGGAAAATCTACTGTACGGTCGACTGGCTCATCCTATTGCAATATACAATATATGGCTAGATATTATGTTATTATTTATGTAGGGGTTCGATTGTATGCGACGATTGCTATGATAACATATTATATACATATATTATCTATTTTTTAGGGTTCCGTACCTTTTAAGGAAAAAAGGAACAGTTGGTCCGTCCGTCCCGCATAGGCATAGGCAGAGGGACCGTATTGTTAAGACATCTCGTTCTTCCTACTTTCGGAATAATTTTCAACTCTGGACATACATTTGTTTTAAAAATGTGTACTCTCACAATTTTCTCGTAACAAGGCAAGTAGAGTTAAGTACTCCAGATTAGGGTAATATCGCTATTTACGTGATAAGTACATAAATGTTAAAAGTTAATATTTGTTGGTCCCAAACCCTAATTTTATAATTCCAGTGGCAACCTAATTTACTAGAAACAATTTGGTTTACCTTAAAACATCTAAATTAAAGCCAAAAGACATGACGAAAATATAAACGCTCTAATTAATTATTAAACATAAGTATTAAAAAAATATATTTTTGTCTAAAAATTATTTTCATTACGAATCAACTAAATACACGTTTCATATTCACTATAATTATGTAAACAAAGAGCACTTTTACTTACTGTATATTAATATTTTATTATCATTTAAATTAGAACGTAAGTACAAACGGTAACATAAATCTTTTTTTTTTTACTTTTTACTAGCACTATCTTCAAGTGAATAGTGTTTCAGTGGACTTTTCAGTAGTAGCCTGTAATTTACAACCGGGGTGTATGGCGACAGCAACAAAAAGTACATTTCATTGCAAATCCTTTACGTTTCGTGTGTTCGTGTGTCATAGTACTGCAACAGGTACATTTTTTACATTTCTAAAAAAATAATATTTGTGCAATATGATATAACACTTGTGTATAAAGTAATAAAGCTCAGTTTTAAATAGCAAGGTTAGTTTTTAAAATTCCGTTTCATATTTCTATTTCCCACGCTTGCCAACCTGAAGCGAGGTATGAACGCTAATGGCGGATACATTTAAAACTATAAATTATATTTTTTGTTAACAACACACGAATATAAAAGCTTTTTTGAGAATTTATTATGAAATTTATTATGATTTTTGAGAATTTATTATGAATTTATTATGTGTATGAATTTTAATTTAGAATTAAAGACCAATTATTATTTTGATGAAATCTCTTCTTACATACAATTTCTACAAAATATATAAAAAATAATATGATATTATTTGGTTAACACACTCACTGGGATCCCAATGGTGCTTAATTTTTAGCTTGTGCGATTAAGAAGGAAAATTAAATACTTCATATAATTCCTCAAATAAAGACATAAATTTCACCTTGTACGTAGCAAATTATGTAAATAGATAGAAACTCGTTAAGCTTTGAGATTTTTTCTTCAGAACGCTCGAGCTTAAAGTACGATGAATAAGTGCTTGCGTTTAAATCACTTTTTATAAGATAAGACATAACCTGGTCCCTCTTTATTGCAGCAATTTCGTGTAATATTATAAGATAATGCCGAGCGAGTCATAATTCACACTAATAATATTCTATTACGCGCATTATTATGTTGTCAGTGAGACGACGCTATTTTTTCTTTTTAATTTTAGGTGCTTTCGCTGTTGTTTATAATCATTATATTTTGAGAAGAGGTAATAGGAATTATTGTTTATTAAATTATATTAAGAAATCCTTTTTATACGGATCAACATGTTAAGGTGGTTGGTTTATAAAGGACTTTTATGGCTATGTTTAGTGTATTCTTTAGTTCCTCGTAGTATCCTTCATACAGCAGGCTTCCCAGAGAGGAGCTAGTGTTAAGACACTCTGACCCTCTGACCCTCATTTTCCGTTCCTCATTTCGGGGGCGAAACTCAATGCGTCTTTTTGCTACCAAAGGAAATGAAAATAATTAATTCTAACAAGTACGAATCGAATCCGTAACCATCGAGTTTGCTGCCAGACACTGTGCCGCAGCGCTACGACAACTTATTACATTTACTTACTACTGCTACTACTACTACTACATTTACTTTATATATATCAATAAAAGCGATATAAATTATATATGCAAGCAATTTTCTACAAATTATAATACATTTGTGTTGTTTTGAAATTGTCAAAGGAGATAACCTTTGCAACAATATGTACCTCCAGTGACTAGAGCACCATATATTTGCAGTCGTAACTTTGTTCTACAACTGCGGAGGAAGCAAAGTAAAGATCTCGTTGGCTCGGAGTCATTTCTTCTATTCATTTCTCTAGAGACTTGCAAACAGAAACTTAGTAACCGTGTATTTACTACCGTACCACTAAGCAAATTAAAGCTATATTTTAAAGTCATCTACGAGTGTTGAATTAACAAATAACTGTATAAGATGGTTGATACCATAATATTTTGACCATTATACCAAAGGTTTTTAGTGATATGTAGTGCAAGATTTAAAAGGTACATTACGTTTATTTATATAATTATTTATATATTTATATATTTTTTTATTATTTATTTTAACGAGATTATTGGAGACCAGTCGTGGCGTAAGTGTAAGACTGTAACATCGATGGGTTCTGGATTCTATTCCCAGTCGAGAAAATAAAATGTCGAGGACAATCAAGTCGTTGAGTTTGGCCACTCAATGAGCAATGCCCCCAGAATTCGGCAGAAGGTGGGAAGCAGAATGTCTTAACACGATTTCCTCTGCCTACCCCGCTAAATGTGGAATATAGCGTGAACATGAAATATAATATTTGTTATAAAAAAATCCTATAAAATAATTCTAAATAAATTTGGTTTCATATAAATTGACATTTCAACTTAATTTTAACTTAATAACATGTCAAGTATAAATTTAATTTGGACGCCGGCGAACACTCGTGCACATGCTTTCCAAATTCCTACATGATTAAATACGCGTTATAATTTTGCAAGCTATATCTCATTGCGGAATTTAGATTACTCCACCGCATCAAAACTTTGCCTAAATATTTAATCCTAATATTGTGATTGTAGAAACTTCATTATATAACAAATTAATGGGAAAAAATGTTACAAAACACGAATTCATCTCTAAAATATTAATCTAAAGTTCGAAATCTATATTTAACAATTGTATAGAGTGTGGTGTTTCCTGACTTATTAAAATTTTGTGAAATCATACCTATATTTCAATCGGGTAGTACTTTTCTGATCTCAATAATTTTCAATCCGTATCTTTCTTCTAAGTTGTGAAAAGACGTTTGTGTGTTAAAGGTTAAACCAAATAAATGATAACACGCCTTGGGATGACATTCTCGTTCCAAAGGTACTTACTATTATCACAAATAATTAAATGTGAATTTGTATATAATTTATTTAAAAAAAAATCCACTGATTTTCTTGCGGCTCCACCCGCTTTCCACCGAATTCTGGTGGCATTGTGTGTTGAGTTGACAACAGAACATGAAAATGTTAAATATGTCATTTCCTCAAGAGTTTGAATCTAACTTACAATTTTTATATATATCTTTTTAAATTTTTTAAATGTAAGAAGCATATTAAGGCAAATAAAGTTGGGGGCGGCAGCTAGTTATATATAAATGTAATAATTATATATTATACAAATTTAAATATTTCTTAAGTACACCGTTCTGAAATTGGCGTGTAACGAATATTGAGGCCCGACTTGTTAATTTACGCGAGTAAGTTTCGGGTCTGTGCCAGTATCTCGTGAATAACCAGAGATTGGATTATAGGTTTCTATTGACTTAATGGCCGATTACAGCTTTATTCCTTAATTAATTAATTGAATCTATATTAGACAACACTTTGTAGCGTTAAATAATTTAGGACCGTTATATATTTCGCAATTAATCTATATTTATTATTCGTTTTATATGAATATTGTATTTTTGTATAATACAATATAATATTGAGATTATCTAATTTTGTACTAACCAGGAGTTATTAATTTTAAATTGAATTTTGAAACTCCAAAAATCGTCAACAGACTTTTAATGATTCTGTCAAGCCAAATTAGAGAAAACGGTGAAGGAATCAAACTTCTGACCTTAAATTTAATATATCACTAATGAATTACCTAATCTAGTAGTTACTAAACCAAAAATACTATTTATTTGTCAATATCTATTCACAACATCTCGAGCTATCGTCAGGCACGAGCACTACATAGCATACAAATACTTATATTATTCATTTTGGCTTCGCTTCAATATGTTTATTTGGTAAATATATTTACAAAAGAAATAAAACTGTACCAAATATTACGCAATAGTCAATATTTTCTCTCTGAATTAACACAATCAGCGTTATCTACATTAATATTGGCGTTTTCGTAATTTATTGGTCAAATAAACTACGAGTATATTTATATCAGGTAAAAGATTTTATTTATTTGATGTATTTTATTTATTTTCATGAATCTATTTTAGGGTTCCCTTCATAGCAAATAAATAAATATTCATCAATTTGTTTTTTTTTTTGAAATTTTGTCATACATATAAGTATTTCCATATCATATGTATCTCGCTTGTATCGCAATGTTTATTTACACGTAGAGGTTTTTTAAAAAAAATAATCATTTTCCCAGGTTGGTTAAGCAAAGTACAGTTTTGAGCACGTTACCGATCACACTACAATATATCTAAATCAATTGACTTTTCATTAGGTTAACTCCTCATATACCCCTAAATGTGTAGATTTCGTAACGATTCGATTAGAAATTACATTACTTAGTAATTCAAATTTACTTTTGTGATTTATCTTATTGTGGTTTGAATCTTTTCACCGTGTCTGTAATTAGATCTATTATATTTAGATATATTATATATGTAACCATTTATCTACGTATTTTCTACTAAAACATAAAACCAAAGGGTCAAAAGAAGGGTCGAATAGAATTTCAATCCTTTCCCTTTAAGATTATGTTCCCTCAATAAGTAAACTCAAAATAGACGGCGATCCTGTTTTCCTCGAGTAAGAATACCGGTCAGGCTTAAGCACAGTACAAAAGAGTGAAAATGTGGACGTAAATGCGTAACAAAAATAGAATTCCCTTTTTACTCCTATGAAAACAATTGTATTTCATTACAATAGTTACTTTTTATATTATGATATTTATTTAAAACAAGTACCTAAACACTTACAAAATGAAATAGAAACTTTCAAGCAAGATTTTACTTAACGCTAAACCACTAGACTGTGAAATACTCAAGTTGCCCTTTGGGTACATTGAATGATTGAAAAAAAGTTAAACTCGTAGAAAAAAATCTGACAAATGCGAAGTAAAAAATGAAAGATAAATAATATAATAGAATAAAATATATTAAGATGAAATTAACGAGGTTCATCAAATGAAATTCATTTATGATGAGAAATTCATTCCTACCTAGGTATATGGAAATATTAATGTTATTCATATAAATGTTCAACAAGACGGGAAATTAAAATATATTAAATACATTCATTTTCTTGTGCCCACTCATATCATGTTCGATACTCCACCCCTACTATGTTTCTATGGTTTTAAACTGTGTTCATACAAATATATATAAACAGTATATGTAGTATATATGTAACTACATAGTATCCTATACACCTACATTACAACGGCAAAATAATTAACACGGTAATTAACATAATACAATTCGTTCATTTAATTTCAAAACAAGAATTTATTTATAGCAACTAAATGTGAGATCGCTTCTCAGTGTCCTATTTCTAATTGAATAAAACATTAATTGGAATTAAACATCGAAAGTTAAACATAGGGTTAGGTACCCCAACTTCTAACAAATTTGTATAAATTGAAAGGTAACGACGTCCTTATTAACAGAAATAGTAAAAGAGTATCTGTACATGTGTTAGAATTGGGAATATAAGATATAATCAGTATTTATCAAATAAACTATAAATTCACAAATTAACCCTAAATGATCAATAATATCACTGAAAACACAACGAACAATTATGTAGTCATGTTTTTGTATATAAAAATAAACAATATATTTTTTTTAATCAACATCAATATTATTCGGAGGTAGAATTGTATAAGTGTCATGTACGTACTGTTTACTCAATTCTATAAATAATAATATTCAATTCACAATAGAATTACAGACAAACAATTGTCATAAGAAAGTCATAAGAAATCCTAATGACACAGTAGGCCACACAGTATACAGGAAAGCTTCGGACGTTCAGACTTCGGGACGAGCTTCGACAGGTGAAGAATGCCCTTCATCAGAACAAGCTATCAGTTCCCCGCCAGCGATGTCAGGAGACTAAGAAGAGAGATAGCCGGCACTTTAAGCATAATAAAATTAAAAGGTACAACATTTATATAGTTACACAAGTAAAACTTAAACAAATAAAAGACTTAAATATTTAAGGTCAAAGTTTTACAAAGTTCTCACATTACCGCTGAAGCTGTCTAAAGACAAACATTTTCTTTTTCTACCTCTCGGTGAAGAAATATAGCTAAGGAAGATAAATTCAAGCAATAGCTACTACTATTTATTTGATCGCACGTGCCGCGTCACCGCCACCCGCAACAAAGACGCTCACTTATTTGATATACGAGTATATATTATTGGAAATGGGGCCTAGTATAGACGTCACACGATTAATGGTTAAATTATTTATTTTTCATATACAAAGAAATAGATATTAAATTAGCACATGCCAGTTAAGTAAAGTAAATATATACTATTAACTAATATATTTATAAAGTAATACTAACCTATTGTCATGGATATATTGTAAATATAGCTTTATATTTTATAGGCAAAGGCAGTATTTTAACTGGATCTCTTTGACATGCATTCTCCTGTTGCGTAAATATCTCGTTTTTCTATTCAAACTCCTTTGTGTGTTCTCCATACAACGTGACATTGGCAAAGTGATTAGTGCTCAACTGGCACGCTCAGAACGCCATAAACTAAGAATTGAACTGAACTGAACTAAAATTTATAACAATCGTCTACTACTAAATTTCCAGAGACATTTAGACGCCAGACGATGGACAAAAATATTCGCTTTATTAATTCTTCAATTTTAAATAACACCAAATTGACTAAATTCTCAATGTTAAATATTTCCAGTTTATTCCAAGAGTGGGCGAATTGAATTTTAATAGTACCTGGCCTTAATAACTTGAACATTTTTAATCAGAATGAATTTCTCATTAAGAGTTCGCGTACAGCCTTCTTCAGAAATTATATATTGGAACAGGATTTATTGAAACGCACTAATAGGTTTTAATTTCGCTTCAGGTTTCCATTTTAGATTCCACTAAAATCTTTTTGTTTGTAAGGATAAAGGTATCTTCTCAACTTTTGTAATTTAAATATCAATAAGTTTAAGAGCTAAGTGTCGGCTAGTCGGCTTAGAGCTAGACCGCTGTCTAGCTCTAAGCTAGAGAGCGTATATTTTCGTAATTATAGAAGCTAGACACTTCTATAATTACGTAAATATGTCACCTACAGAAACAAATTACATTGGAGCGTATCTGTAGGCGGCTGTATGTAATTACATTTGTTTTGTTTTTGTACCTGTTTCCAGAGTATGGAAATTTCTGTCCTCAAATGTAAAGGAATAAATCCTATACATCAGTATAATTATAATTAATTTAACTTAATCTCATTCGCCTCACATAACCAAAATATTTTAATTTAAATGTATAATAGTACTGACCTAAGGTATTATATAGAAATAATATTTTACTTGACTTTTAGCATATTATCCACACATAGGGTTTTTTTGCAACAAGCTTTTGTTTTATCCCTCCTTATTACTCTTTATCCATTGCATAATTAGTACTAAATATAAAATAATTCCTTTTAATACATAAAATTATTACAGAAATATATTTAAATATAACAATAATTTATTTCCAAGTCTTAATAAAGATAAACTCGTGGTCTTTTAATTAGTCAACGTTTCGTGGCTTTCGCAAACAAGTCTCATTAGCAAATCAAATCGTACCCCGAAAACTTTGTTTTTGTTTCCGACTAGAAGTTATATTCTGAAATTCAACTTTTTCGTATGGAAAGTCAAGTTGCACATATTACGTAATAAATTTATAGGTGCCTAATGTCAATTGATCATTTATTTCCACACCTAATGGGTATTAATTTTACAATAGAGTAATTTTTCTTTAATAAAAGTGAAAAAACAGGCTATAATTAAACAATAAAAAAAATACCATTGAACAAAATTTCGCTATCATCCTGAAAATTAAAAGTTTAATGAAAGTTTGGAGCTTAACGCCTTTTGACGTAACTTTATCCTAAAACGCTTTTAAAGAAGATACAAATTTTGAAAGTCGCAACCAATTAGGTGAAATCTGGAAAACCAGTGTTCAGAAATAATAAGAGAATAGACTTTTCTTACTAAGAATTGATTATAATTTAAGCTGCTTGGACCTCCAAGGTGCTCCAAGGTAGTAAACCTGAACCGGAATTAAGTAAGCGTAATTAAGAAATTGTACAGCCTTATATAAACTTACTTATTTGAAACAATATTTTTCATGTACGCCCACAAAGTCTTTGCAATAATAATGTAATAAATTTTATAAAGCCCAAATTTTTCACAACAGACCCACCTCGTAATTCATAAAACAGAAAATAGGACAAGAAAAATCTGTGATAAAAATTTATCTCAAGTTTTTATTGAAAAACCTTGTCATGTTTTATGCAAAAGGAAATCTAGCCAACCGCAGAGACGTGTCGAATTTTAATTGTCTCGGATAAGTTTTGTATAAAAAAATTAAATAAGGAACCGCCTAAACAAAACTTTTCCT
Source organism: Heliconius melpomene rosina (assembly GCF_056956725.1). Lineage (NCBI taxonomy): Eukaryota > Metazoa > Arthropoda > Insecta > Lepidoptera > Nymphalidae > Heliconius > Heliconius melpomene. The sequence continues at coordinate 8,298,255 of NC_140406.1, read as the reverse complement.
AAAGATGTCTCTGATTATTTGCTTGAATTATTTTTCTACAAATGGGGAGGAGGGGTTTTGATAGATACGTACCTATATTTATTTGAGCTCGGTGGCACCAAGGAGTTGTGGTTTTGATTCCCATTTGGGGGAATGAATTATTTAATTATTTTTCTTGCTCTGATAACAAGGTATAACGCGGCTATGTGTTCCGCCACTCAATAATACCTCGAATATTCGGCGGAAATAGAGAACAAACTGTCTTAACACTAAATTTCCTCAGCCTATACATAAAACGAAATAAACATTTATGTATAATATTAAATTATATACTAATAACTTTTCTATATATTTAACAAACTTTTTAGAAATCAACCAAATCTATTAAATTAATCTATTAGAAAAATAACTTTTGGAAAAGTTATATAATTGATTCATTGATAAACTCGTCGCCCTTAGAGAAAACAAACAGGCTTGTTATCATCTTATCATGAGCAATACTTGTTTTATTATCACAAAACTAATTGTATATTAAATAAACTTTTATTAATATCAATTAAAAATCGAACGCCCTATAAAATACCAAAACTGTAATTCCATTACTGAAATAACAAAGGGAGGCGTGTAGATGACGTGTGCTGTAATTTAAAAACTTTTTTATTGCATATAATAGGACGTTAAAAATCCATTGTTTCAGCGTACATACTTTAAAAGTTAACGACAGTATACTCGGTCGTGATATAAAAATATCTTTCAATAAAATACGGTTGAATGAACATAATTATATAAGACTAGCGGACGCGCGCAGCTTCGCCTGCTTATTGCTTAGGGGTGAATTCTAATAAACCATGAAACACGTGATCAATGAAATATTTTTAAGAGTCTCAATTTAAAATTGTATAAAAATCAGTGGCGATTTAAAGATTTTTCCATATAAACTTTCAACCCCTTTTTTACACCCCTAGGGGATGAAATAAATATAATAATGACTGTAAACATAAAGCTACATCCGGCAAAGGCATGTTGTGGTCATTGTGTATAATATTAGGATAGCGTTCGCGCACATAAAAAAATATATGCTATTCTTTATTTTCTTTTTGTAAAAAACTGTCTATAAAATATACAAAGAATTGCTATTGTTGTTAGCATAAATAAATAGGTATAAAAATATTAATATATTAATTAAATTAAATAGATCGATCGATCGATCTTCTTTCCATCCACTAGGTGCTAGGTATTTTCTAGTTCACTTTATTATGATTATGGGTGTTATTTGATTTTATCATTAGATTGTATTAAATAATATATCAACTAAATCCATAATATTGATGCCGCTATGGTAAAGCGGCATAACATCTGACTGAGATTCGCGATTAAATACGCAATGTTTCGAAAATTGAAAGGAAAGTCTTAACATATACGGAATATAAAGTTCTAAACTTTCTGGTACCCTAACGAACCATAATAGCCAGCACGTAGTGCACACAGTCTTAATTACTCCTCTATAAGTACAAAACAATGCGAAAACTTCAGATAGTTAGAACTTGGGGCACACGTGAGATGAAAACCTAACCAGATCTTGGTGGTCCATTTGCAAACGCATGCTGTATGCTTCACTAGAATTCTTGCTTTTTGAAACTTGCTCCACTCTCAGTTATAACCTTTTAGCTCACTTATTATATAATAATTATGTAGTTAAATTTCAACGTAGAATCTTGGTATTTAGAGCAAAATTTTTTCATAATATTAATATAATATAGCTTTTATTAGAGGCCTAAGACAATAATTTCCAATTATCTCTGTATCTTCTTTGGTCTTGATAATATGATGGTAACAAATCTATTCACGATCTGGACTTCTAAGATCACCCCTAGAAGATGTCTGTTTGGTATTATGTCTTATAACAAAACTTGTAATTTAACAAACAGACAAACGGAGGAACGGACGAATGGATTAACGGAAAACAAGAGAGATAAAAAATATTGTATTTAGTTGTTATTAAATGTCATCAATAACATTTTTTGTTATATGTCTTCCATGTATGGACACCAATCCGTTACGATTTTATTATAAGTATGGATATTTACATATGTTTTCTATGCCCTTTATACGTATGTAGTATTTACGTATATATTATAGGATATAAAGGTACCAATTACCTTTGTAGACTATTTTTGAATCATCTTTTGCTTTCCATTATTGTTTTAGTTAATAGTAATTATGAATATCTTTCAAACATTCCTTGACAGTGCTATTGCAAACAATATGTTTAACATAATAATATACTTTTATTATTTAACTATATTTAAAATAAAAATCGCAAGACGAGTAAATTAGATAGCTCGAAATTAGTGCGGATTATCTAGATAAATGCCGTAGTACTTTTTCTACGTAAATTGATAACCGCAATAAATCTTGATTACATGATTAGTATCTTAAAAATTATTCTTAACAAATAATCGTAGCCTGGCAAATAAATCCAAATAAATAGTCCTAAAGAAGTATCCCTAGAAGTTAGACAAAAGAAAGCGTATAAAATAAATGAAGCTTCTGTCAGAAACGGTGAAGTTTGTTAGAGACGATAAAGTTTTTTAAAAATAAAATATCTAGGTACCTGAATATAAACTAGTTTAAGATAGATCTATCTAGTCTGGTTTTATGGCTATTGGCTGCTGCACAAAATAAAAAAACATATAAGGCTTGTAAAAAAAATATTTGTAAACTAGTTCGCATCAATATTTGTGATAGAGAACTTTCATCATATTCATTAAACGCGATACGACTCTTAGAAATATTACATATATTTTTAATTAATGTTTTATAAAAATAACATCTTATAATCTATTCTTTTGAATTTCGTTTATTTGATTATATTAACTAAATGTGAACAAATAATAGAAATGGCCGTATGGAAATGAAGCGGACAAAAGCTTAATGCTAGTTCAGATGTAGTTATAAATAAACAAAAACTAGAATTTTCTGAAAAATAAATGCTCAAAAACTTTTTCAATTTCAAATGCACAATGAAATTACTTGTAACACTTAACACGACGTAGTGATTCTATACATCCTGCTCACCTTGTCGCTTGCACAATCAGCTTTGCGAAAACATTTTGCAACTTTTTTAATTTTGCTCGCGTCCCTCTTCAATTGAAACAACTGTTTACCGACTGAACAATGGAAAAAAGTTTAGATTCATTGCACTCTAAGCTACAAACAATCTATTTCAATAGTTATTTTTTTGTGAATGACTCGTACAATATGTTGGCACATATTATGATAAAACAGTACCAGTATCTTTATTTTTACAAAGAATATTTGTTCGTTTGTTTTGTATAAAGCACCGGCTCAATGAACACTTTTATATCTCTTTTTATATGTTGCCTTTTGTACGTAAAAGTTTTTTGTTTATTTCGCGTCATTCCGACTTAAGCTATCATTGTTGTAAATAGGCAAATCATTTTTTATTTAGAGTTATTGTGACGACGTAAATTAGACAAAAAAAAACATGATATAAGTTTTCTTTTTTCGTACTGTGCGAAATATTGTGTATTCAAAAGCCAAGGCCACATCTCGGGTTTTGAAGAACTCGTACTGTCTCCACGGCGCTGGTGCGAGGCTCCGGCACTGCACCAATTGTGATGCCTTCTTCAATTTTCAAAAATATTATTTAACATTTTAAACAAACACATGTACTTCATTTTTCTTACGTGATTCTACAACGTTGTTGATTAAAAAATCAAACCTAAAGGTGCAAATATTTAAATTCAATACAGAAATATGATTGAAATCGTTCTATTTGAATGAAGTACAATTTACATTTATCGTCGATCGTAATACTATATCGGAAGCTATCTTTGGAACTATTAATATGTAAAGCCCAAACATTCAATTTAAATGGCTTTGATAACAACTCGTGATTCAACTTGATAGCTTACTACGAATAATGATAAATTAATGTTTCCAGTATTTTCTATTTTCACATATCTCGCACATTTTACATTAGGAATAAGACGAGGACTAATCTGCGTGTGTATTTACAAATATGATACATATTAACCCGAGAAATAATCGAAGTAGCCTAATTTGATCTATCGATCACTTTACATATACTTTTCATAGATTTTTTAAATAGTTTTGAAGGTTTTAAAAAGAACAGAGTACCTTCATTATCCTATATCTTATAAAACAAAGTCGCTTTTTGTGTCTGTCTGAACTTTCTAACTCTTCTTCTTCTAAACCACCCAACGGATTTTTATGCGGTTTTCACCATTACGTCGAGTATTTCTCAGGGAAGGTTTATATATAGTTTATTATTTGTACATTCTTATGTAAATTAACTTAAATACGATAAATGTGTCTAAAGTCCTACCCGTTGAGACACTTTCGCGCATGCGCTGCTTTAATGGTAAGTACTACATGAAAATAATGTACTGGAGTATTATTCCTCTTAATAAGATCTACAAAAAAGTCCGCGATGGCATATTTTTATCTTTTAAGAATAATGTGTAGTGATCATATTTCTGTCTAAAAATAGTAATTTCAATATATTTTTTATTGTGAGGGATATTTTTCCATAATGGTATTAATCCTTATCCTTTAAAATACTTTATTAATTTTCTACGTTAAACGAAGATAAAATTTGCTTTTTACACTATTTCGAAATTGCGAATAGTATTAGAGAAAAACGCATTTAATTGTTGACACATCAGCTGTGCCGACTCAAGTTTTACTTATCCCTTACTCTCAGCATATAAATAAGTATATTAGTTACGTTGGCCATTTAATGTAGATCAAAACTGTCTTTTACTGTTTTTTCATTTTAATAAGTACTTTAGAAGTTGTTACAATATCAAAACATCCTTGCTGCGAAACGCGCCCCGCGACGTTTTGCTTATACAAGCGCGTCATGAGCAGTCATCGGTGGTTCAGAGGTAGAATGCTCGCATGCCACGCGGGCGGCCCGGGTTCGATTCCCGGCCAATGCATTCTATTTAATTTTCCTCACAGGTAGCCACGTAGTGCTTGCTTTTCATCAGGGACAGAATACCCCCTTCAGCATTAACCACAAGCTCGAAAAAAAAAACCCGGCTGCCTCTATAGCAACGAAGATTTAGTTAGATGCGTTTGCACGTATTGGATAATTGGAGTTGAATGTATTATTTCAGCGCGATATATTTGGTTTCATATTTTTTATAGTAGTTATTAATAGGTAGGTTTTTGTTTATAATTTCTTCCGTTTAAAAATAGTCATTTAACTATCTAAAAATATTCATTTAAATATATTTTAATAAGTACTTGAAAAGATGAGTAGCACAGATTTAAAATTACGGTACCAATTAAAAAATCCTTCCTGTGTAAAACAATTGGAAAATCCTTATTGACACTACAAAAATGCGGATTGCATTAGGGTTTAATTAATTTTCACATTATCTTAAGTGCTTTGCAAACATACATTATATGAATAATCCAGTAGTTAAAGCGGGCGAAGCCGCAACAGGGTCGCTAGTTAATAATATAGCAAAAAACCTATGGCTATACTTTTGCACATATTATTATCCAAGCTAAGCAACTCCAGGTATTTTTCCTAGTTTATTAATGGAATAAATTTGTATTGTCAATTCTTTATTACTTTTGCAAACACATTAAAAAGTTAAACAGTTCTAATGTATTTCGTATTTATTTTGTCTCTATTGTGAAATTGTATTTCGCTGAAAGCTGTTTCCAAGCTTTTACTTAAGCGCGATGACTTTTGATTTCTTATATACTTTTTATAGTTTTAATTCCAATGAAGTTATTGCCTTTTCATAATATAATGGTAAACGTCTCAACTTCATCCGGTTGGGTTTTTCTCTAATACACGAGTATGTCATTACAATAATAACATTTATTTTCCTTTTTGGAACCCTCTACCCCCCTACCTCCCTTAACGCTTGAAATATCTAATTACCTTCTTTTAGTTAGTTGTATAAAAGAAATAACTGAAAAATTGAAACGGCTTACTCTTAATGTCATAGGAAGATACGGCCATTTTTATTTATAACGGCCACTCGTGTAAAATATAAAAAATTGGTGGGCCTAATGATGTGTAAAAAGGATAACAGCAACACATCCATTGCTGTAGTATTACTAGTACTACAATAATATTTTAGCATTCCGGGGAAATAAAAATGTAGAACAATAAAACCAACTAATTTATTGGTACTATAAAAATTATAAGAAATTGTACGCGTTTATGCAAAATCGCAAATGTTCAAATATTACAATTTTTTATATGTAAACATGAAGATAATGATGCAGAAGGAAGTGAAGTGTTAAGACACTCCGTTTCCCGTCCACAGCTGAATTAAAATACTTATCAAGAACTTTTTTGTTATGGATCCATTAAGTTATATATTGTACGATTTATCTTCTACATTAAATAATGCTTATAAAAATAAATTAAAATAGTATATCGTTTTAGACTTTAAAATCTCAATATAATATTCAAATTAATTTCAACGACTGGTAAACAGTGTATTTATATACAAATGTACTTTTGAAATTACATACCATTTAAAATATTTGAAACATCCTTTGAAGATTTTTCGCAAATTATTTAAACAGTACAAAATGGTGTAGCACTTTATACGGCAAATATTGTTTTGGTATACGGAGTGTGTGATCTTGCATATAAATGAAATTGGAACTTAAGCCTAAAGCTCTTAATGGATCTCATTCGTCCACTTAAAACGGGTCTCCCAGTTTACCGGCATTTTATAAATTTAGTCTCATATTTTAATATAATTTTCAATTAAATATTTCATGTAACAAAGTATCTACAAATATATATCGAAGCAAAGTAAATTTAAACAGCTTAACAAACTCATAGAGATATATTTGTAGAGCCATAGCATGTTTACCTTATAGATTTTTTGAGGTAAAATAAGTAAAAAGTGAATAAGAAAAAATAGGCCAAGTGGACGTCGGCCTCACCCAAGGAGGCCAACAAAAGAAAAACTTATAAAAGTTGACAAACTTAACTTTGTGGTCATTTTGTATGAAATGAACTAAAACACAATAAGTTTGTAATGATTTTGTTCTATAAAAGAAAAATATTTCTTTCTTTTTCGGATTATTTACTTTTTTTGTATTATAATTTGTCACTTCGTGCAAAATTTCATAACCGCAAGTGTACGGGAAGTACCCTATAGATTTTGATTACGCAGCGAATTTCATACGAAATGCAGCACAAACGATGTATAAATGCTCGTTATCTTTTGATTACCTTGACTGAGAAGCTTATTTTTTTCTTTACTTCAAGAGATACCTGAATATATAGACAACATAGTGATCCTATAAGAATTCCGTTTTCACTCTAAAAAATATATAAAAAATAGTTTTAGCTTTTCCCATTTATGATAACCACGGAATAAAAATCCGCCAGACTCCAATGATAACCATATTTTTTTAAACATCACGATTTATCTCTGGCGGAGTAGTCAGAGAGCCACGTCCTACGGTTGTCCACTGTCAACAACCTCATCTTAGATGTCACCTTCCTCCACTATCGATACTGTTTTCTCGAAGATTAACCGACTCCTTGCTAAACCTGTAATACCAGACCTATAGAACGTTCGCTTAAATATCAATAGGTAAACACGTAGAATATGTAATACATGTGAGTTGTATAACTATTTAATGTCGCAATATCATATTCAAACGAAGCTGATAATCGGTTGTGTTCTGACGTGATAACGCACTATTGTGCTTCGGCCTTATTGTTATTAAGGTTCCTATAGCCGTTATTCTGCACCTACAATGTCGAAGTGAACGTTAAACGGTTCAATAATTTTGTTATTTTCAACCAATATTCACAGATCTGTACAAACTAAATGGTATTAAAATTACCGATTTTGTCTTTTTATTTAGTAGAAGTGAAAAAATAATAATAAAACTTTTAATATAATAAATTATAGTTAATATAAAATTTGTATTTCCAATATGTCTTATATCTTGTTAAGACGCAGAAAACATAGTAAATGACTGAATTTTCGTATTAACTGGAAGTATCAACTGCTGAAATTGGTTTAGTTAATTTAGAAGAAAATTAATATTGTACTAAAATATCAAATTGTATGTGCATTTAGATATTTTTGGATTACACAAAATAACTGAACCAATAAAAATATATATTTTTGTTTTGTTCTGGTTGCTAATTTAATTTTAAATTTAAATATATAATGTAATTCTCAAACCTATCTCTGAGGTCAAAAATTAGTTTTAAATGTGAACATTTTTCATATAATATTTTAGCCTACATCCATCACGTGCAGAGACAGCGCTTGTTATACGTTTCCCACTTGTGACAGTATCATTATATTCATGCCATTAAGGTGAAATATTTTTATTCCTAAAAACAGCAGGCAATAGGAAGTAAAATGTTTCGAAAACAACGCTCGGAAATTTCGACACAATATTTACTAAGCAAACTTTTATTATTACGACTAGACTAGAGTACAAATGTACCAGACCAAGTGTTAATACCTAAAAAAATATACAATTTTCCTTTTCCTTTCTTGATAAGCTGGAAGAATGCCTCTTGTATCATGTACTGAATAGAATCACAAAGACTCTAGATCCTTTTTTATTGCTGTCTGAATTCGCTATATTCTTGAAGTATAAGTCTACTTTTTGGTCATATTGGGTATATAGTATGACGAACAAAAATATGGAGTACAATTTATTATGTCTTCGAACCTCAAAAGTAAAACGGGGATATTACTTTTATTTCATATACTTGTCATGATTGTCTTTCTTTTCAACGTAGACTTATAGATTATACGAATATTAGAAATTTAATAATAAATTTCCTTGTCAGAGTAAGCTTACATCGTAGTCTCATATATTATGTCAGTTTTATTTAAGAAATAATATTATTAGGTGAACAACTTACCTATCGCCGTTGTTCTATAGATGGCTGTAGATGGCTAGGTCAAAGGCGTCATACAGTCCCCTGAGCATTTGTTAACATAATCTAACAGTTACATTAGAGGTTTGGTATTGTGGATATGGAAGATGTCTGTCTGTAATTTGCGTGATTTTTTTCTTTTCTCCTTCAATACGAATAAATTTGTAGTAAAATGTATTAAACGCTATGAACATGACTCGAACCCATGTTGCAAGTGGTTAAGATGCGCTCAGAAACCATGAGAAAGGAAGTCCACCCACCATACTCTCCAGATGTTACGTTCCAATTATCATTTGTCCCGATCCCAGTATGGGTAATTAAAACTTCGATTCTTATGAAGACGTAGGTAATTGAAGAAAATCAAAATACGTTTTACTTTATATTTAGTAAATTTATTTTTTACTTTTTAGTTTATTGTATGTAAAGTTAAAGAAATTATGTGCATACCAAAACAAGCTTACCACATTAAGTCCTTCAGATAATCAAATTGAACTATTTTATTTTTTAATATGTTTCCTGGATTGGCCTTCACCAACTAACTATCAATCTTCTCGTCATTCGGAAGTTATACCTCATTATTTCGGAGCATCGGCTCGACACTGATCCTAATTGGAATCGATATTTTCAACGTCTTTTTTAAATCTTTGTATATTCTTTAAAAGGAATTCGTTGTAAAGTTTCGATTAAAAAAGCTTGGCAGCGATATTCTGCCAACATTTTTCAATAAAACTTGCGCAATTTTAATTACCCTTGCAAAAAAATTACTTGTACTCATCTTTATGGGGGTTGCCAGTATTTTTGTGACCTATTTAAATATTTGAGTTGTTGCCTTCCGTTTTAATGACTCAAGGGGAATTAATTTCAATAAATTAAATGAAAAAGTTGAGTCTCGCGTAAATTTTGAACGAAGTTATTTATAATCTATGTATCTTTTATAGTCTACATTCTCTTGTATTTATTTTATAAATTGTATTCCGGAGTAAGTTGTAATTAACTGAATATTATGTATTTCTTTATATCATTCCTCATTTTAAAGAAAATAGATAAAAAGATATAGATGATACACCGATTTCTGTGAATTTCCTAACTAACCTAAAGATCAGCTTTCAAACAAACATAATAAAAATATAATATTTAGAATTAGCGATGCTTTCGCTATTAAACAGTATTCTCACTGAATCGAAAGAAAAAACAAAATATGAAATGTAACTTATAAAATTATAAAATTAAACGAAATTTTTTCATTAAAATTTTTACAAAACTTATAAATTGTTTTGATGAAATAATTAATTTTTAACTAAACATTCGTTTTTAAACACATTTTTATAAAGATACCAAGCACAATGAGAACACGACTCGGATCGAAAGCATAACCTATTCAACGTGACATTAGAATGGCTCGGCAAGTGATTAGTGCTGAACTAACACGCTCGGAACGTCAATCATTTGGTCTGCCTACATTCAGATACTTGGAAACTTCGAAGCTATAGAGCTCATTTAATTTTACTAGCACAAACAAGTATCGCATTTCTGTACACAACCACTTTCGTCTACATACAAGTTAACATATTAATTAAACAAGAACGATCTCATGCAAGTATTCATCGACGCGTGAAATGAAATAGTCAGATTATGCTTGTTGCAGTCCGCTTTACCGATTAAATCTTTAATTCAACACAGTAATGGGAACGTCCACAAAATAAAATGTCCAATTCATTTGTATGGACGAATGAAAAATTCCTGAGTAATCTATATTTAAATATATAATTTTTATTTTTATAATTTATTTCATATTACCACGCTGTATCCGGTACATAGCAGGATAGGCAGAGGAAACCTTGGGACCTAATGTTAAAACACTCCGTTCTCATTAAGACACCTCCGTTTTCTCCACTTTCTGCCGAATTCTAGACAGATTGCTTGTTGAGTGGCGGGAGTCATCCCCGCGCTTTATCTTATCACCACAGAAAGAAAATGAAAATATTAAATACTTATTTTCCTCGACTTGGCATCGAACTCATAACTTGCCGCGCTTTTAGTCACACGCTTGGGTCCTGCGCCATGACTGACCTCAGTGTGAACCTAAAAAAAATATTTAAAAAAGTTTTTACTTGTGAATCTGCCGAATCTATATATGTCTTTTTTCATATTACTAACAGTAATCATTTAAATTTAAATGATGTTTTCTTATATAAATGACTATTATAGCCACACCCAGTCTCTAATTAAGACTAAACTTTAAATTAGTTCATTCGTGAATGTCCACTCACTCTCACAGTGGTAGTTAATCATTATTATAATAATGCTAACGTGAGTTAGCTTTTACTGTCCAAATTACCCTAATATCAATTAAAAGGACATTTCGTTTTATTATTCTCTTTCAGCGGTTGGTGTATAAAGTAATAAAGAATTTAAAAGATTTTGCTCGGATGAAATTTAACATTATTACCGCACTCAACGATCAATGTATTTTGTACAAATTAATTTTAAAGAATTAAATGATGGCATATTCGGTTAAATTCCGGTTAGCTTAATTACAATTATTATTAGAAAATTCGAACACATGACTTAATGGAAACAAATTTAAAAACAAAAAAATACTCGTTAAGTGTGAACTGGACTCTCCCACTGAGGGTCTACGGGAAATATTATATAAGTTTTGATTACGTGACGAATAACATTGGCAATTCCAATTTGTGTATGCACTCGTTGTATGAAATGAACTAGAAATACAAGTTTGTAATAATTCTTTCCTATAAAATTCCTATTAATTTTCATTTCTCAGTATTAATTTCAGTTTGATACTATAAAGAATTCAGGTTTTTCCTTTAGAAATACAGAACCCTAAAAAGAAATGTTTATTATTGAAATATTATGCATGCACATATATGATTACATGGTAAACTGATCTTTAAGCCACACTAGCAACTTTATTATATGTTAATATTGAATCTAGTGAAAATTGCTTATACGCGTAAAAGAATAGTAGATACGTCGTACATAGTCATTATCGCCGTGCCAGGGGTATTCCCCGGGGACTTTTAAACAGGTTTATCCCTTACGAGGCGATTTAATTTATACCTACACCTAACTATATACAGACGTTGACTTATTTTTGTGATACAGATAAATAAGATTTTAAAAGTAACGTATTTAAATGATTTTATGTAGAATTCTGGATTTAAATTTTAGAATGATTTTGTCACTGAGGCCATCTTGAGAAAATCGATGCATAAATGCTCGTATCTTTTCATTGATTTGATTTAGAAGCTTATTCTTTCTATGCCTTTACCTTAATACCTCCATGTAATCTTGAGATAAATGGTGTTGACAGATGGACAAACTAACAGCAAAGTTTACAGATTTTTGTTTTCATTTATTGTGAGCGAGAATTTAAAATATATTTCCAATAAATATTAATTTAAAAGGTATTTTAGTCACAAATTCCGTATGTGAAACGCGTAAGTCCTAATAGAGGTGCCATACCGACTGAGCATTCCAGTCTCTAATGGCTTTATAACACCCTGAGTGTAGGTCACGAGGTGCTTTGTTCGCTCGTTCAATTGATCTTATTTAAAATTATAAAAGACATTTTTTACATTCCACGCAAGTTATTGAGAACAAATTTAATTTTGCGCTTATGGAGAAATGCATTCAAGTTTCTTTTTTCTTTCTTGTGAGGTGAAGCTAGCAAAACCATTTTACCTTATAATAACATTTACTATATAAATATTTCAGTCATATATAAATAGCGGCCATCTTGGAGCACAAGGGTGTGACTGTAACGCGGTGGTTGTGGGTTCAATCACCACTCGGGGGAAATGAATTATTATTTTTAACCGACTTCTGTAAGAAAAGGAGGTTATCAATTCGACTGTTTTTTTTTTGTTTTGTTAACTTTTCACTGGGTGAACTGATTTAGATATTTTTTTTTTTACTTCAAAAATAAAAAATATTTGTAAAATTATTTTTCACTTTGTTAGTCGGTTTTTCTTTTTGTTAAAAATTAATTTATCATTTCTTCAATCTGGTGTCAAGGCTCAAACCCGGTGTTGAGTTCCGTACTCAACAGGCAATGCCCAAATACCCTGCTATGCGCTTGATACAGCGTGAAGCTAATTCTTACTATATAAATATTTGTAAATAACTCGGCTACATTATTATTAGAAAAGAAAGTGTTATTATGTTTATATATTTTAGACATATTGGAAGCTTTTCCTCTCTGATATTAAGATGTCGTGACATAATTGTTCTTTTTTCCTAAGAAAAATTTCCGTCGTAATAAGAATAACGGGTAAGTGGCGACCCAGGGACGGAGTGCAAATATAAATAAACACACATTATATTGCTCGTGAATATTATGTTATAAGCGACTTTGTTGATAAAAGCTTCTGGTTTATTATTTAAGAAAACTAACTTTTATTTTCAAACACAATTATATACTAACCCAATTAATTAATTAATCAATAAAGATATTTCATTGGACGCCGTAATTTAATTTATTCAAGCTGAACTGTTAATTGAGGTGAACTTAATCTACTTAAGCAAATTTAAGCAAACTAGCTAACTCTAATTAATAAGAAATAGAGAAATAATTTCATAAAACACTTTTCACATTTTGCTAAATGATACAAAAATATTTTTTATCTATCTTATATCAAACGGAAATAATTAAGAATTGGGTAAGTGTTATAAAAACACACCGACCGATTGTAACTCGAAGAATATTAAAAATGAGTTTCATCGAAAAAATAACGTGATGATATAGCCTAAAGCTTTCGTCAATAAATGAACTATCCAACAAAAATAAAACAAATCGAACCAGTAGTATTTTTTAGCTTCATGGTGTATTCCGCACATAAACAGGGTAGGCAGAGTAAGGGAACCTGAGAATCTAGTGTTAAGACACTGCGTTCTCATTAAGACTTTTCCGTTCCCCACTTTCAAATTCTTGAGGCATTGTGTATTGAGTAGAACTCAACACCGAGTATTGCCTCGTTACTTAGATTAACGACAACCACACCACAACAATATTATTAAAAATAAATTATTTTTTAACAAAAACAAAAAAACCGACTTTTAACAACGAACTAAAAAGTGAAAAATAATTTTACAAAGATTTTATAATTTTGAAGTCGGTGTCAAGCTAATGCTACAACACCTTTACTACAATATCTAATTACTAAGCCTGTTTGTTCTACTTAGCACCGACTTCAAAATTATAAAATCTTTGTAAAATTATTTTTCACTTTTTAGTTCGTTGTTAGAAGTCGGTTTTTTGTTTTTGTTAAAAATTAATTTATTTTACGATTTTAAGTGATGGGTAGATCTTAAAATGATGCTTCTTAAACGAGTGGTGATGGTGGTGGTAGTGGTTGTCAACGAGTGGTTGTGGTTGTCCCATGTAAAACTTCATTTAATTAGGTATTATTTTTGTGCAAAGTAAAATTTTGGTATATTGAGAAGAACATACATAAAAAGTATTCATTAATTCATATTAAAGTTGGTTGATAATGAGAACATCCTCTTTTTTGAGGTTGGTTGAAAAGAAATGTAACGATCAGGAATCTCACTTCTGACATCAATTTAAAAAGTTTTTGTTTGTAACTATTACAGTATAATCAGTTTTTTCCCAAAAAAAACAAACTTTCTCAATTTTCACCGGATTCCATAATCGGAACCTAACCAAACTTTCACTAAATTATCCTTGAAGTGTATCCTTTCAAATAAAAAAAGAATCATCAAAATCGGTTGGCGCGACATTGAGTTATTCGTCTATTTGTCGCGCACATACCTAATGCAAATTTAAGACTTATGTGATTTTCTCATAGATACCATTGTCAGACATGGACCAAAAAAAAATGGGACCATTCGGGAAGCTTCACCTTTCAAACAAAAAAAAAATTTCAAAATCGGTTCACCCAGTCAAAAGTTATGAGGTAACAAACATAAAAAAAAAAAATATAAAAAAAAAATACAGTCGAATTGATAACCTCCTTTTCTTACAGAAGTCGGGGAAAAAATAAAAAAGTGAAACAACTTGCACACAACTCTACAAGTTTATACAAAGTGTAACAATTTTTCTTGAGAAATTGAGACGTTATATTTTGCAGGGTAAAAAACTTCATAATTTAGATTTCATTTTGTAACTGACAATTCATAACAAGGAAAAATTTAAAATTTACTGCATTAAACAATTGTAATTGAAAAATAAAGGACTCATATTGGTATTAGGTGCTATAGGTACTAAAAAAAAAAACAAAAAGCTGCCTTTTTTATTACTTAGATTATTTATTATAATTAAATAAATATTCATATAGTTCAACAATAAATATTCATATAGACAAAGCCACGCGGAACAGCGAGTATAGTATCTAGATATTTTCATATCATGAATATCTGCAATTAACAAGTAAATGTGTAATTTCACTTTTATTTACGTTGAAAGGATGAACCATGGGAGTGACGTGTATTTGCATGTGATTGATGCGTGTTAACTGCTTGTGGGATTACCTCGCACAGCTCTACCACGTGCTCCTGTTGATGGAGGAAATTAGTTCGCAGAAAATTATTATTAATGACTGTCGTACATTATGACAAATAAATAAGTATTTGTTTATATATCAGTTACAACGCAAGAAGAGACATGGAAACCTAGTGTTCGCTCTGTTCTACATTACCGCCAAACTCTTCAGGCATTACGTCTTGAAGCGTGGAACACAAAGTCGCAAAAAAATATAAAATTAAGTTCGAAGTTTTGTAACGAAATAATGACAGGTCTACTTATTAGTTCAAAAGATGGAAATATGAATATAAAATAGGGCATTAAGTACGATGATTATGAGTCCAATATATTATGTGAGTCACTCGAGACAAAGTACAACGTTACACGTACAACGTCCATCACTTAGCGTCCAGTGTCTCTATAGCGTATCTAAAAAAATATAACTAATGCAATTATTAGTAAATATAATATTAACGATAGTCTAGTATTAAAACATCTCACTCTCCGCTTTACGCGCGGTTCAGAACCGAGACAATTGTCTTTAACAACATTTCATAATTAATGATGACTACAGGCACATATAGATGCGACGCCACGTTGCAATAACGCACTAACGTGCTGGCGAAGCATTCCTTCATTATGTTCGCTTATTAGGTTATATCATCCTCATCACTTCATTAGGTTAACACATTGGTAGCACAATCGAAGTGAACGTGACAAATTATTAATTTATCGGTGACATGTTTTTATACCTTCGAGGCCGTCGTGGCGCAACGGCACAAGGGTGTGACTGTAACGCGATGGTTGTGGGTTCGATCCCTACTCGAGGAAGTGAAATGTTTATATATCTATATCTTCGCTCTGGAGACGAGGCAAAGCACGTCTCCAGAATTCGGCAGAAAGTGGGGAACCGAGTATCTTAATACTGGGTTCCCTCTGCCTACCCTGCTGTGTGAGGGATACAGCGTGAAGCTGATTTATTTATTTTATATTTTTATATTTTCTTATAAAATATGATAATGTTTCGTTGAGAACGACACGTCTATTCCTTTAGAAAAATCAAAAATATTATCGTCGTTTTAAGGCATGTCGTTTTTCCATAACATAATAGAAAAAAATGGAACCTATGTATATAGATCCGTTATGTTTATCTAAATATATGAACTCTAGTGATATTTGAACATCCAAATTCCAGAGCGACCATGTCAATAAACATAGAAAGAAATGCCTTTTTAATTTTCTTCTAGAATAAGCTTTGTGTAGCTTAATCAATCTTGTAGTGTCAGTTATGCGTTCCAAAGAAAAATTTAAGTAGTTTATAGTAATAAATTGCTATAATTTCGCGGAAAAACCTTTTTCCACTTTCCCTCTTTACACTGTTATTAACAATAACAAGGGTTCTTAGCTAGTTCAGATTACTTATAGATACTGTGATAACACACGACGATTATGAAAAACCCTTCTCGAGACATTAATTTAAAGTGATAATATAAAGTGGGAATTGATTCTATTTATAGCTCTTATTTATTCTACTTACAGCTTTTACTAATTATAGTGAGACAGTGTTGCTAGACTACAGATATTCTGTTATTGTAAAGCTATCCTAGCACAGGTCGAGACTATTCTCGATCATGTCAATAATAAATAATTTAATAAAATAAATAATAATAATATTTATTTTAATAAATAATAACACTTTAATAAATAATAAATTGTGTATTACTATTACGCTATTTTTACTTTAAAAATATAAACATATTTAAAATAAGTACAGCATTTTCTTATTTAAAAAATCTTAATAAAGCAATGCAGCCAACTTTAGAAACGAAATATTCTAAAAGCTTTATAATAAAAGAAAAACTGCATTCACTTTAGTGTTATTGTTATTACAATGAAGGATCAACGCTCTATCCCAGACTATTGTTTCAGTAAATACAAACTTACTTGTACGGCTTTTGTTTGCTAAACAAATAACAAGACCGCCGACTTGCGAGTCACTATTGTATATACTCGTAATATTTGCGAAAGATTGTCCCAGTTTCCGTTTAATGAAAATCTCATCACGGAATATCTATTCAAATATAGCTTCTTGGTATCTTGAACGTCTTGAAGTAAATTATGTAAATAGTTTTCGAAAATTTTATAATAATGTTATTCTATTCATTGAAATATATTTACTAATATTATTGTTCTTATATGTTTAGGTTTTTGTTATATGTGTAGAAACATATTTGAATATTTATTTTTTTATCTAAAACTTAATATTATTTGTCGCTTATCGGTGTGGTAATCATAATTAAATTAGGGTGTTGTGAAAACTTTGTTTACACGTAAATCGATGATGAAATTTGAGTCAAAATGAATCGGCAATTGTGGTTGTGGATGCGATTCCCACTCGAGAAAATGAAATATTTTATATTTTCATTTTCTCGCTCTGGTAACCCGGCAAAGCGTCACTAATCACGCAATACCAAAGTGGGGAACAGAAGTCTTAACGCTAGGTTCCCATGTTGCCTCTGCCTACTCTGCTAATATATTTGAAAAATAAATTTTATCACACAAAAACAGAATTTAGTGGTCAAACATTCCGTTAACCACTTACGTTCGAAATCTTGAACATCGAGAAGAAACTGAACGCCGCGCTGCTTTACGAATAAGTTGTTATAGTTCCAGTCAATATCAAACGTACAACCATCAATTTTACAGTATCCTCCCACGGCACCAGGATGGTTGATATTTATTTTTTATCATTATCTACTTATACTTATACTTACCGCTCTCAGTTCTAGTAAGTCAAATTGGTAATGTTCTGCAACCTGTTGTGTTTATATAATGAAAAGTGTAGTAATTTATCACAAAATTACGTGTACCCTATAATTGAAAACAACACTTGAACGATAACATGGAAGCACCCAAGTTCAGTTCATTGATGTACATAAAATGTAAAATAATTTGTATCAATGATATTCAATGGCACCTAAACGAATTTTAAATATTATATTATTAAGAAAATATTTAAAAATAATGAAAGAATACTTCGTTTTTGACTATTTAATATATATTTTTGACTGATATATTCTTATTCGTTTTATCATTCTCCATGTATTATGCAAATCGTTACATTGCAATAGGTTGCCATTGCCACTAGCACATTATTAAAAAAAAAAACAATTTATAGATTGTAGAAAAGTAAATAAAAGAAAATAATAATTATAATATTACTTATATTTGTACATAACAGGATTTGTCACAAATATCTTACAATGAGTACAACATAAACATATAAAATTATAATAATACTCGAAACAGTAAACATTATAATAAATACGAAAACATATTCACTCGTTAAATTATTTTAGATAAACAGAACTATTACAGCACACTTTTAGTCATCACCACCGCTCATATCAAAACATGGAGACAAATAGACAATACAATTTAACTAACTAACTAAAATTAGACTATTACATAAATATAGCTATCACAGACATATTAAATACGGGCGTTGCTAAGCTTCACGCGTATCTCTCCCGTACTCTGGCGAACATTTCCGCTGTATCTACTTTGTTGGGTCCGTCGTTTTTCCCAAAGAATGTCATCTTGCTGGTTTTCACTAGGCCTTTGGCGTCGTCGCCCGCGCGCCGCCAGTACACCGTCTGGACAGCATGACGCCCTGCGATGTAGCGGGTTGCGCTTCCAATAATTTGCCTCTTGTCCATTTTTTTCAACGTTCACGTCAGACCAAAGTTCAATCAAAAATGCTATAAATTTGAACGAAAGTTCAAATATTTCCAAGCTTTATGTCGATCAAACTACAAAAGTTCGTTCAAAATGAATTCCGATGTAGTGGACTGTACTGTATCAGAATTGTTTCACAATATAAACCGTATCAAAGCGCGTCTCTTTATATATGGAAGCAATACGCGTCGATGTGACGTATTTTATCAGCGAACAAATGATATGAATGTGTGTGTGTACACTTTGCACCGTGCAAGCGCGTGCCTCAATTAGCAAATAGATTAGACAAGAAAATAAACAATTGTCAGCGTCATATAATTGTTGTGTAAAGAATAAACAGTCCCTAACTAAAGTTTATAGGATTGAAGCGGATTTGAAATATAATACAATAGCGAAAGTTAGTAAGAAAGTTTGTATGTTTCTTAGTAAATTACTCAAAATAAATTTCCATTAAAATAAATAAATAGACCAGCTTCACGCTGTATCCCGCACACAGCGGGGTAGGCAGAAGAAATCTGGTCTTAAGAAGGAACGGAGGTTCCCAACTTTCCGCCGAGTTCTGGAGGCATTGCGTATCGAGTGGCAGAACTCAACGCCGCGTCTACTCTTAACCTCTACTCAGGTAGAAAAAATCATTTCCTTGCTTTGGCAATATAAAGCACACCGTTCAGTTTGACCACCCAACACGCATTGTATAAAAAAAAATACTAAATAAAGCGATAAAAGCGAATCGAAGAAATAAAGTAAAGAACAGATTATATTAACACTGGGTTCACTCTGTCTTATTTGTCTTGTACAAAACTAAAATTTCTTTCGATAGTCATTTGCTGACTACGAAATGTTAATTAACTACCACTTACTAATAGGTGGACATGAAATATAATATTGTAATAGCTATAATATAATAGCTCTAATTCTAACTACAATTTCAAGATATTTACCAAAATAATATTTGTGTATCTATGAGTTATATAGTACTCGAAATTAGTTTGTTTACCAAATAAATATTTGTTTCGTGTATTTTATTTCATACCTAAAACGCTGAGCGATAACATTATGTTGTTATAGTATTTACTCGATTTTACTAATTCTGTAACTAACTTGGGTATTATTATAATTATTTAGAAAGACTAACTTATTGTTTTTTAGGTTCACGCTGTATTCTGTATATAGCTGGGTAGCCATTCTCCCGAGTGGGAATCGAATCCACAATCGTCGCGTTACAGTACATAAACAAATTATTCTGATTTTTCATAGGATTTTTGTTCTATTTGTCAACATAGGCAATCCTAAATGGGCAAATTTTATTACTTAGTAGCTATATACTCGTATATTATACTAAAATAATGAGAAGTCACTCCGTTTGGCAGTTGGATCTTAACAGATTTTTTAAATAAAAAAAAAACTAACATAAACAGTAATCTAATCTACAATGTAAACCGACCCATTTCTAACTCATATAATCTCATAGATACAATATAATATTTTTCATACTTTCATCAATTCAGTAAATAACGTTCATTATAGATGGACATTCATGAATAGAATACATTACATAAGGCAGTAAATAATGTAAATAAATAACACTAGCACAGCACTATTGCGTGAACAAAATATTGAAATACACTATTTTATTCATACATAAAGCCATAAAATTATCGAATACACATAAGTGTTTGTTTACTATAAATATTTATCAATATATGTAGGTATGTGTCATAACCAATCGATTGTTACAATCGATGGAAATTTTTACGAAACGAAGAAGCTAGAGGTGAAATTACTTAATGTCTGTGTCATTGCTATCATTCCAGAATGCTACACATACATACATATGCAAGTTAAATATAAAATGCGTTTATTATAGATGAAGTTTTATAATTTTCGTTATTCCTTTTTTATTCATAGTATGTATACATTTTAATAAAATAATATATCTTGCCAATAACGCTAATATTGGAACTATTTTAAAAGGCCAAAGTTGAAATTTATGAGACGACTTTGTATAATTTTATTTCATTACAGCGATAGCTATTTTCATAAGCTATGACGATAACGAAAAAAAAACAGAAAAGAATTGTATAATAAGAACATAGAAATGAAATCGTAGCACATACTATATTAATATCCAAAAGGAGCAGTCTATAAGAGGAAAAAAAACTTTACTTTACTTCGTCCGATTTGATTAAAACTTTTCAGATTTAAATTTTTCATAAAGCTTAAAAAGAGTGTTTGACGTGCACCTTACGTATTCAATTCATTTTGACTTCGGTTGCCGGTGGCGTCATTCTCTTTCATGTGACACCGAATTATAAACCTTTGGAGTTCTGGCAACGAATTTCGTTAGTCATTTAAAATTCAGATAAGGTAAAAGTAAAAGAAAAATATATGAAATTAATTCATAGCTCTTTTTGTGATATAAATTAATTTATCTAAAGCAATAGTTACATTGTACCTTATAAATAATTTATGTAAATTATTTTAGTAATTTCATATAAATATTTTCTGCGATGCATAAATGCTCGTATCTTTTGATTGAGATGATTTAAAAGCTTAGTTTACCGGAACCGTAGATCTGAATAGTTTATATTAATTTCAGTTTGATACCTTTACGCGATCTCGAGATAATGGCCTTGACAGACGGATAAAACGACAACAAAGTAGATGACGGTTTTTCCTTTTGAGATACGAAATACGAAACCCCAAAAAAACATTAAATTATACACATGGGAGCTTAATTGTGAACTTTCTACAGAATAACCTACCTTCTTCGAATCACAAGACAATCACAATCAAAATCTAAAGGGCTTGAATGTGGGATTCCTTGGGTACTAGATCAAATACCAACCAATCATGAATTTTACAATTATTTTTTTTTACCATATTACCTAAGCATTATAAAAACAAAGGATTCCCCACTCATCATCATATTATTTACTCATGATGTGATTCAAACAAAACTACTTGTTTACTCTACGTTTGTTTGTATTGTGATAAGCTATACGTTTGGGCAGGTAAAATTGTTATATAAAACAAATTTTAACGTATGATTTTTGTACATATTTATTTTAATAATATGATAATTATAATGGGGCCGACGTCGTGGCGTTGGCCGCCAAATTCTATAGGCACTTTACGCTGGGGCTCGAGTGGGAATCGAACCCACAACCTATTCCGTTTACTGGTCGCACGCTTTTGGCACTAACGCCACGAATGGCCTCTACAGAATTGAAATTACTAACAAAATATAACTCGAATTATATTGATTTCTCAGCCCTAGTGACAAAACCCTCCGTTCTCTGCAGATATAAAGACGTAATAATATAATCAAGTCAACATAATAATATTAAATAATATAAGAAACATATATCACTAACAATAATCGTGCTTTACTACATTAAACTCAACATAGCCTGTAGAGATAAGCATCACTACTCCTATCTAACTTTAACCAGATGTTTATTTGTTATAGTGTGTAATAAAACTGCGGTGTACTTATATATTTTAATCTTTTATAATATAAAAGGTATTTTAAAGGTACTAAGAAGAATTTGAATACTCCCTATTAAATATTTGCTTTTAGGGGCTTATATTTGTTATATTTGTTGATAATTATGTTATACGAGTATGTGCTGAGTCAACGATTTAGTACAAAATGTAACAGATTTGGTAATACTGTGAAAATATATTATTAATTGATTATATTGTAACATATTTTGTTATTCGTATGAATTTTTTTCCTCATTTTCTCCAAACGATAATATTAAATTTTTTTGTTGATTTTTTAATTTTCTTATTGGATAAGAATATTCTTTGATAAATAAACCTGCAAGATAGGAAAAGAGAAGACATGGAAAAGAGAGTAAACAATGCCTAAATTTGAATGCGTAAAATTGAATATATAAAAAGTATAAGCACATTTTAAATTTCTATAAATAGCCCTTGTGATTGATTGATTTGAATATACAGATTGAACTCATATAACATATAGTGTAAAAGTCAACTGGCTCTATAACACGGAAACCAGATATATCTTGCGTCAATCTATTAAAATAAATTATTATGATGAAATGGAAGTAATGCATCTTGTAATATATAAATGTTTAAATTGACTGTTATGTATTTTTTACCTTCATACTATTCTTTATTATTCTTCTTTATTACATTATTAGCGTCCCGCCCGCAGCTTCGCCCGCGTGAACTATTATTAATTTCTGTCTCCATGAGTACCTACGTCCTATAAATGACGTTCATGCAAAATTTGAGACTCCTAGCATTTGTAGTAACGAAGTTTCATACAAACTTTCAACCCCAAAAACAACCCCTTAGGAGTCGAATATTGCAAATTCCCGTCTTAGCGAGCACCTACGTCCTATAAATAACTCCTATGCAAAATTTGAGATTCCTAGCACTTGCAGCTTCTGTGATTTCGTGATGAGTGACCTTTCGATTTTATATATATAGATTTATAACTTCATATTTGACTGTCAATTTTGTTTATTAAATGAATAATCATGTAGTTCAAGCGGTAGAAGCCGCGGGCGAAGCCGCGGGCGGGCCGCTAGTATATAGATAAAATAAAAAATATGATATATAAGACCTTCAATGATTTCTTAAATATATACATCAAAAACGCTTATAAAATAAATAATATTTTTATAATATTACATATATAGTCACATACGTACATATGTATATAAAACATACGTCATTTTTATTAAAAAAATCATAACATTTTGTGACCTGACCTAATTGTAATTAAGGTTAATGTAACTTTATATCGTGCTTTATGATAATAGAAGCCATATAGTCATTACATTGTAAAGTTTTTTTTGCTAAAATATTGTGAAGGAAACTCAAAATAGTATGTCTAAAATATCATTTACTTGCTACTGCTTCATTAATTTTTTTGTTATACTAAAATTAATTAATGATAAATCTATGTACAAAAATAGATGTTTGGTTGGAATTCATTATACCAATTATTATATCCTATACTAAAACATATTATTATATATTTAAATAAAAACAAGTTAAGTGCGAGTCGGAATCGCACATCGAAGCTCCCGTACCAATTTCAGAATGGTAAGTCAACGAGAAGTACACTGTAAACCTTATAAAAGTTGACTAACTTAAGTTTACTATATAGTTTGCATATACACTCATTTTGCATATAGGAAATGAATGTATATGATTTTTATTTATTTATACTTTTGTTTATTTTATTATTAAACGTAAGATATATAGGGGTTTATAGCATTATGTAATCACAACACCCAACGAGCGTTCCTTGAATAGGTAGGTACATAATAAAAACATGCTTGGTAAGAGTCAAAACAAAAAGCAATTAAGTTTACACGCCAAAATGTATACGTAATATGTACTTACTGTCTTTTTATTGGAAACGCTTTTATGAAATTTAATATTATTCGCCAGAAGAAAATTGCTGACTTCCCTCAAGGAAAAATTCGATAATAATACGAATATTTACGTTTAAAGACTCCAGGAGAGAATTAGCAGCAAATATGCCAATATTTTTGAATATATCACACTTTAGATGGCCTCCTATTTTTTAATTTTAACTTAAACAAGTATCAATCATTCCTAGAAATAGCACTTATAAAGTGGTTTTGCCAAGTAAAGACTGTATCGACGACTTTATATTATTAAATGTTTTATGCTATTTACTATCTATTACAAAATTATTTGTCTTTTTTTGGCTTAGGTTGTATCATATATAAGGTAGGTAGTAGAGGGAACCTAGTGCTAAAACTATCCGTTTCTCTTTTTTCCTCCAATTTTAGAGAAATTGCGTGTTGAGTTGCATAACTCATCACCACGCTTCGTATAAGATTATGTATTATAAACTCGTTATTTATTTCTTGCTTATTGATTTATCTATTTTACAATATTTTGTTACAAACAGTATCAAAGGAATTATATTTAATATTTAAACTGTATCCAGTTTAAATATTAAATATAATTCCTTTGATTAATTATAAACATATTTCATAATACGAGTATCTTGCCTAAAGACAAAATCAATACGAACTACCGAAGTATTGTTAAAATGACAATAGCAAACTAGATAATAAGTACAAAACAGTAGGTTCGTGACAAAGATAAACGACGTAAACGATAAGCTTAGAATTTTAGGGCAAAAAATCCATTAGATCTTGTTTATTGTTATATCTTGTTAATTGTTATATTAACGACACTGACAATCTAACTTTTGCATAAAATATTATTAATTTGGATAATTTGTATTTAAAAGTATTGTGCAATATTCAAATGTTGAGTGTGAGTCAAGAATTAATAAGATTTTTTTTAACTTTTACTCTATCCTTAGCGGGGTAGCCAGAGAGACCGGGCGCTACGGTCTCGATCTTCTTCTTCTCGTCAACTAACATCAGCTCACAAATACATGTCCCTCTGGGGGTCCACATGGTTTTTACGAACTTTTAGTTAACTTGCCGTGTTTTAGTGTATGTGAAATCTTGCAAACTCAATTGACGCACCGACTGACGTACTTCCTACGAGTGCTTAAATTTGGATTACGACTTAAGTTTTGATGACAATGAAATTACAGAATATAAATAATCAATTTTGTTGTTAATCAAAATCGCTGATTACAAGTAAATGCCCAACCCACTTAATGGAGGGTATCGATTCTTGAATAATCTATCCACCATGAAGTACCACGTGTAAAGTATTACGAAAAAAAGGACACCTAGAAAGCTTGTTTTTAAAAAGGCTTTTTCACCTAATACGTCATTTTACTACGTGACCTTCCTACAGTATTATCGATACTGTGAAAAAATCAAGTCTATAAATAAGTTATTGAGAAAAGTTTACGGACGAAAAATGATAAGCCTTATGAAAAAAGCACTTACCTTTTAAATATCAATAAGCTCTTATTATTCTACCCTGAAAATATATCAAAAACATCTGACATAATTATCGCTCTCGTGGCGATAACTTTCAAATGATATCTAATTTACTTTTAAATAAAAGAGTTTGTCTTTGGAAAACTTTATAATAATTGCTTGTTTCACGTCCTATTAGTAATAAATGTTTTTATGACATACATTTGTTTCAAATTCTCATACATCTCTGGAGAGAGCCATTTCCAATATGACAAAATTGGATTAAACCTTGAATTAAGGTACATTTAGAATCTACTAAGGCTAAGCTAAGACTTTTAATATAAGACGACATCTATTTTTTTTTTTAAAATATGAGTAAAATAAAAGTTATTTTATATTCCTTCCTTCGTAGCGCAGTGGTGGCATTCGTTGTAGGTTATATAGACGCGGCGTAGAGTTCTGGCACTCAACATACAATGTCTCGAAAACTAGATGGAAGGTGAGGAACAGAGTATCTTAACACTAAGTTCTCTCTCTCTCCCTCTCTCTCTCTCTAACCGGATTTTTTTATTTATAAACAAATGTCTTAGTACAACAATATTTTTCCGTCATTTATTACTAGTGTGAAACTTGATAAGATGAGTAAATCACTCAATTTCTTGCGTGGTCTCAATAAAATATTTTTTATTACTTGTTGTGTTATCCTCTTTATAGTCCGAGGTTATAAAACATTTTTAAATTAATAATAGACTGTATCGAAATTTCATGTTTACCGGCTTATTCAAGAGATAGACGACTTTATATAGACACTTGAGGTCATTAATACTAGGCTAGTGGAATAATATAAAACAATGTAGATAATTACACACACGTATATTTAGTTTCCACAAACACTGCTCTACCTACTCTCCCACTTCTCTATCTACGAGTACTAGCTATAACTAGCGGCCCCGGCGCGGCTTCGCCTGCTTGCATCTAAATTAACATTTATTTAATATTATTTAGTGTATTTAGGAAAAACTGGTTAATTATTTTAACATCATTATCTAAACTGTACTATATTTAATAAATAGTGATTTATAAAAACTAAATTTCCTCTTCTAGTACGGATAGTTTTAAAAGGAAAGAAAATTTGAATAATTTGTTTAATATTGCGTATATTACGATGATTAAACTTTTTAATTGGCCTTTGTAGGAACAAATCCATTGAACTTGGCATAGCTCATTGATAACTTTATCAGTAAATGTCAACGTCCTACTAAATAGTTATATCATACAAAGTAAATTATGTACTAAGCAAATTAGTAAGTATTAGTAATAATTATTAGGCCTGGTTAAGCTCAACTAATATTACTCTAGGTGTAGATGTTTAACTAAGGGCTAAGGCTATGTATGGGTCAAAATCTATAATTAAAAAAATTAGAACAAAAAGTTATTCATTTTTAAATAAATAAATATAACCAATTCATTTTGAAATTAACCTACAGTCATTAATTATGTGTCTCCTTAGATAGTGAGTGGTATCTATCTATTAAATTTTATTACTTATGTTATAAAAGTATTCGGCATTTTATTAGACATACTTACCTTTTTTGAACCAATTTTATAATATCCTTTTTTTGAACTTCGAAGCTGAGAACAAATATTATACAATCTACAACACATAATATGCTAATATTTAAGAAGCAAATAAAAGTAATAAGTAAACAATTGTAACAAAATATCACCCTTTATTTACTATTTAGAGATATTTACTTACGTTTTTAGTAAAATTTAATCTACCTACCATATTGTTTATTTAGACACTACTGATAATTGTCAAGGATTTTTGTATAAATGTAGACATAAAGTATTTCAATGCCTCATAGTTACAGTAAAAAATATTAATTTTATAAATATATAATAATAAAATATTAATTTATAAAAACGAACAAAATTTTTCGTTTCCATGAAACAGCTTCACGCTGTATCCCGCACATAGTAGAGGAGGAAGACTTGGAAACCAAGTGTTAAGATACTGCGTGATAATAATATATAATTATAAATAAATCTCTGCTTTTTAATAAATAATGCGTCCTGTGATTATTACAAATTGTAAGATTTAACTAAATCTCTAAATCACTAGAAACATAATAAACGGCTCACTCGACACACCTTCGCAAATTCCACATGCACAAAAGCAATAGATTACGATTCTACTTAGGTCCCTTTCAAACAAATACTACGAAATTTATAGTAAAATATTAACACTAGTTCTAATAATAATAATGAATTGTAATGGAAAACAAATATTTTCTTTCAAAATCCGCTGTAAATATTATCTATCAAACATAAATATATAGTCATGGTGTTGACTTTTCCTTATATATTTTAAACATGTTTGTAATAAAGCCTTACATTTCACTTCATAGCCCTGATAGAGGTAGCTTAGTGACATATCTTGCCATATTTGGTTAGCTACAAATATTTTATCGCATATAGCATGCAAATTCTCAAAGCCAACGCCAAATGCTGCAATTTATCCAATATAATACAGTTGGCGCTTGATGAGCGAGGCCTACGCTCAGCAGTGGACGGCGATAGGCTGATGAAAAAATACAGTGAAAACAACCGTTTACATTTGAGTCCCAGAGAAAATATACATATTGTCACAAGTAAAAACGATGAACATATCTTCAAAAGAGCTCTAGAGATACCGACTCCATCCATACCTATATTATAAATTCGAAAGTAACTCTGTCTGTCTGTCTGTCTGTCTTTTACGCAATCAGGGCCAAACCGTTAATTTAATACCGTTAAGTTAATAAAATACTCATGCAGAGAAACTTGAGGGTCTCGGGATGAACATAGGATACTTTTTTTTCTCATATTTATAATATTTTCGATATATACCAATATATTAAAATACTTATTAATTTGACATGACATGACACAATTTATTCCGCCATGTTAATAACAACTGTCGTTGCTAGGCAACGATTTGCAAAGTTTGTTGTTAGAAAACGTCACCCAAAATGAGCTTGCTTAACGCATCTCTCTATTGAAACTGTAAATAATTTCATAAATATATTTAATAAATATTCGTATAGTTCAAGCGGGCGAAGTCGCGTTCGGCTCCACTAGTTTTATAATAAAATAATTTCAAAATTGAAGTATGAAATATCCTTTCAATTGCATAAATTCGCACCAAGTCTCGTGATTTATTGGTGTATGTCAGCACCTACTAATACTAGCAATTCTCGGATGCTGGTCGTCTGTCACTGTGACACTTCAAGTTTGGGCTTTGAACCCCTATTAATCAATCTAACGGCTTGAGTAAATTCTAAAAGTTTAATACGTTAAACTGTCATATTAAAATAAGGAATTCGAAGTACTTTTGTCACTTTTCATTAAATTTGTCATGGTTGAGCTCCTCACTTACTTTCCTCTTAAATTCGTTATGTTTCATCATTATTTGTATAAAACATTTGAATTCAGTTCTGTTATTTTATTCTTCTGTTTCGAGCGTGGCAGTTGAGCAGAAAAATAATAATTTAAAAACCCTAAACAACATTAATTTTAAAACATTATCCAACCATTATTCTATATAATATTGAAGTGCTGTGAGGTGCTGATTTACCTAGTTAAAATCATCATTCTTAAAGGAAAATCGCTCTTCTTGTATTGATTTAAAAAGTATCACAGAAAACGTCTAAATTGCACAAAATCAATTTTTAAAACTATCAAAATTAATTTCTATTACTTTACTTACGAGTATATTAAGTTTATCTTGATCCACGAGCTAATTTGTTCAATAGGCTTCTTTATTATTTGAGTGAAGTACCTTGTTACGTCTTAAGTATAATAAATGTTATTAAAATGAAGATTTATTTGTTTTTTTCTACGACGTCGTATTACATTTTCATGGCCCGGCATGCTTGAACACTTCTTGTTTAAGTGACAGACGGACGTTTCTTTCAAGAGTGAATGTGAAATTTTTATTGAGAAAAGGTTTTATTATTAAGTTGATATGAAAGGAAATATTCATAAGTGAAACAGTGAGTGGAGGCTATTATTTTTTTCCGAAATAAATAAATACATATTTACTTATCTCATATTGTCAGTTTATATTGTTTATATACTGTACCTATCTAAATAGTCAGAAATTAAAGTTTAAATATTTTTTGTCATCTACGAGATTAGTGTCCAGAAAACCTAATTACAAATACAGTACGTATAATAATAAATCTAGTATAAATCACAAAAACGAATAGCCTCTTGCTATATCATTAGCGGGGTAGCCAGAGATAATGTATCGCCAAACACTACGGGTTACCCTATCACAACTTAAATAAAAATAAAAACTACAACCTATGAACCTACCTATTATAGAGTAGATGAGAAATCGAAAATAAGCTCAAACTTTTTTCTTTTTTATAAAAAAACTTACAGTTCAATAGTTCCTAAAGCTGATGGAAATAAATATTTGCTTAGGTTTTGTTTACGAATCAAAGCAACCTTCAAGTAAAGTAAATGTTGCACAAAATAGCTGTTTTTGTTTACTCCAACATGTATATAGATATACTCATGTTTATAGGTAAATTATATTAGAATATTGTAACTAAACATCTTAAATATATAATGTAAATATTATGATTTTGTTTTTGTTTAACAATTACAGTATCAATGGATGAAATAAAGAATGAAATCATCGGTCTGCTGTAAAACAGTCTCTGACTGTAAATCCTGGTTTCCGCCGCGAAAAAGAATGAAAAAGAATAATAATACTTAGAAATAAAAAGAGAAAGAATAAGAATACTTAGAAATAAAAAGAGAAAGAATAAGAATATTTAGGCGGAATAGACTCTGTTTTTTGTTTGTTTCCACCAGAAATCGCAGCTTTACCGCACATACGCAATGTATGGAAACTTTCCTGGTCAGGTTTATATAGAAAATGGAGAAAACTGTCTTGATGCTTAATTCAAATGATAAAAGCAGGATAAATCATAAATTTCAAAAAATATATGTATTAGTAGAAGTAGCAAGTTCGTTTCCTTAACTTTTAAATAATATAAGACATTTTTGTTATGTTACATGTTATTTTTATTCTTTAAAAAAATCTAACCGAAATTCATCTATTCAATGGAAGCTCATTAGCAACTGATTGGCAGTCTATTACTAAGTAAGTGACTACGAATTGTAAATTCACTTTTCACCATGATTAAATATTTTAAACTATATTATTACGGATTTTTATGAATTAATTGATTTAATTCTCAATAGAAATTAAATAATAAATATTTTTATTTTCTTGCTCTGGTAATGTGGCAAAGAGCGGAGTTATAAATTAAGTAAAGTTCCACCTCAACATGCAATCCCTCAAGACTTTTGTGAAAAGTAGAGAACGGAAGTGGCTTAACACTAACTTCCTAGGTTCCCCAGGCCTATCCCGAAGCTGAAAAAAAACTGAGGTTTGAACGGAACAAATTGGAGGTTACTTTATCATTTACCTAATGCAAGAACTATTTTTTCTTTTTTTATATTAGTTATGCGTATAAAAAGCTAACAGATTTTATCATATAACAATATCCGTAAATTTAATATATAAACAAATAAAAATGACGTCTCTACCTATGGCACGATAAATATTTTTGATAGGAGTGGAACAAAATATTATTGTTCCGTTCAGTTGTTTACAATATTAGTTATAAATATATGTGTATAAGTACGTGTGAACTGTAATATATACACATATAAAATGGTACAAAAAAATAATCATGAGATAAATTGAAGTAAAATGAATTCAAACTTAGATATTTCTTGTTAGTAATATTAAAAATGTCTTTACCAGTTTTTGATTTCTATATAAGTATATTTTTTTATTTATATTTGCAAATAATATAACAAATAAATTCAATTTTAAATCGATACTCTAATAAAAAATCTGTCGTTGTTCATTGAAAATGAATTGAAGTTGCACTGGTTTCCTCTGCAATGAAATCTTTGAACCCGTCGACATAGAACGATGACATCCATATCATCACGTGATAATTTATTCCTTTCGCGTGAATGTCATATTGGAAAAAACTTGTCATGTGTATGTTGCCTTAAATTAAATAAATGATTTTTGCTATTATATTGTTTCTGTTTTTTACATAATAAGTGACTTTATAATATTAAAGATTTCTTTTGGCAATTGAGCGGATACAGGACTCTATAAGTATAGAAATATGTTATATATTAATTAATGTTTCTTATAGGTAACTAGCGGACGTACGCAGCTTCGCTTGCTTATTTAGGGGTGAATTCTAATAAACCACGAAACTTATGTTCAATGAAATATTTTTAAGAGTCTATATTTCAAATTTTATAAAAATCGGTGGCGATTTAAAGATTTTTCCATACAAACTTTCAACCCCTTATTTGCACCCTTAGGGGGTGAATTCTAGAAAACCATGAAACACATGTTCAATTAAATATTTTTAAGAGTCTAAATTAAAAATTTATAATAATCGGTGGCGTTTTAAAGATTTTTCCATACAAACTTTCAACCCCTTATTTGCACCCTTAGGGGAAGAATTCTAGAAAACCATGAAACACGTGTTCAATTAAATATTTTTAAGAGTCTTAATTTACAATTTTATAAAAATCGGTGCACATTTAAAAAAAAATTCCATACAAACTTTTAACCCGTATTTCGCCCCTTTAGGGTTAAAATATTTCAAAATCCCTTCTTAGTGTATGTCCAGATTACGAAAGTAAACATCTGTCCAAATTTCACGTTTCTACGCACAGCGGTTACGGCTGTGCGTGCGTCTTACCTCAGTCAGTGAGGACAAGTCCTTTTATATATATAGATACCAGTCGAAGCCAGCAACCTTCTTCATTTCGTCGGTCCATCGAGCTGGAGGGCGCCCTACACCACGCTTCGCCGATCCGCGGTCTCCACTGGATGCGGAAGGCGGAGGATCGGGAGCTTTGGCGCAACCTGGGAGAGGCCTATGTCCAGCAGTGGACCCGAAAAAGATGGTTTGATTGATTTGATTGATAGGTAATACTAGTAATTCAGATTTTATAATCTTCTATCAAAACAATATAAAATAAAATATAACCAAAGATTTTTGTGGGTGCCATAAATTGTTTAAATGACACTCGACTGAACCACGTATAATAAGTAATCGAATAGCATTGTACGTGGCGTTGGCGAATATCTAGAGACCTTTCAATTAAATCACAAGCACCATTAGTCTTGTTAAATTCTGTATAATTAAGAAAATAATTGGTAATTTATAGCGGTAGACTTCCCGCATTAATTAATGTTATATTCGACAATATTATAAAATATTGACATATCATAAATTGACTTATAATTAATTAATTATTAATCAGGTCTCTTAATGATCTATTTATTTTATTGGCAGTTTTCAATTTATTTTGCTTGCATGTTCTATAGTAAAATATTGTATATCTATCTACTATACTATTTAATAATATACGAAAATTATAGAATATTCGAATTTATAAAAAAAAATTTTGTATAGTCCATTTGTCAATTTGTTCTTTCGAAGTACCTGCCGTCAAAGCTACGTCGAATATGAATATGCTATGTTTTTTCAGCATCACACTGTATCCGGCAAATACTACCGCATAACAGCGTAGGCAGAGGGGACCAAGTAGGGGACGTAGTGTCAAGACACTCCGTTCCACTGTAATACTTCTGTTTCCCACTGTTCTCATTTACTTACTAAATTCTGGACGAAGTTCATAAGACACCTCCTAATTACCAAATTTTTATGAACTCTTTGTGGCTATATATACATTTAAATGGTGGCAATCTCACGTTGTAGCACTTGCGAGATCTTGTACACACTACATATAATTAGGAATGGGTCTAATAAAAATACAGACTTTAAATTGGCTCTCTGACACCTTTCTGCATATCTTACAAAATGTGGAAGATAAGTGAAAATAAGACAAGTTTTTAACATATTAAAAAAAATTGACGAAGCTGAAAAACATACCATTATTAGTATATTTAATATTAAAAATCAGCATGGTATTTTATATATAATTTGTTAAAACTCGCTTGTTTTACTATTATAAAGTATACAAATAAAAGGACAAATTCCAACATCTAGAACAATACTGATGTCACATTTATATTTACTATTAAACAAATACTTACTTTTATATCGAAAGCAATAGAAGCTACTTTACCATAGCATAGATAATTAGAATAGTTCACTGTGAGGAAATTATTATGATACCTGAACTTTGGACTTTGCTCGTAGATATGGAAAAATTATGTGTTTAGTATAATAATTTCCAGATAGCTTTTATTGATACTATTCACTTCTATATGATAGCTGTGGAAATTTACAATGACTAAATTAATTTATGTTTATTAGGGCCGTTCCTCTTCAGGAAATGAAATATATGTAATATTTTCAATATTTCATGATGTTGTCCAGGCAAAGCGCGGCGTTGAGTTCCGCCACTCAACACGCAACGCCTCCAAAATTCGGCGGAAAATGGGGAACGGAGAGTCTGAACACTAAATCCTAGGCATCGCGAATGCCTACCCTGCTATTTGCGATATACAAAGTAAAGAAAAAAATATATTGCTGTCGTGAAGTTCAAATTACTTTATTAATGCCAATATAAAACAAAATTATTTTCAAAAAGTATCTCATATACGACACTCATAAAAATTCTGTCAGTTCAACAAGTTTCATAATATAACATCAGAAAAAAATACTGCTGTTCTAAAGAATGGCAAAATATGTAAATTATTTTTATTACAAGAACGTTACGAAGAATTACGTGTGTGATATCGCCTACATTTTTTTTATATCTAATAAAAGTTATATGTGCACTAGTGCAAAATCGATTCTTACATAAAGAGAGCCAATTGTATGTCATAATACAAAATAAAACAGCTTCAACATTGACATTCAATACTTACTATTATCTAATACTTACGGCCATGACATCACGAGGGAACATGCATCGATGATGACCAGGTTTATAGGGTTGCCGAGTATATTTGAAATCGGAAACTTCTTGAAGTATAATAAAAATCTTTGTATTTTTAAGATCGACTTGCAACAGTAAATGTTACAAGTTAGCGAATTTTCTTACGTAAACACTTGTAGCTTTGTAGATAACATGTTATGTTGAAGTGCTTATAAAAACATAAATTTTAAATTTTCACTCCATTTGAAGAGAAGAAAACAAAGTGATCCAAATCTTTTTTTTATGTATGTCATTACATTTTTGTATTTTGTGTTTACAAAATACATACATCTTGTAAAAATAATTTTAATTATTATTATATTTTTAATTAATATTATATATGGAACATAAAATCTATATCTATAATTAGTATTAAAGACTATTATTGATACTGAAATAAATATTATAAAGAGGTAAACTTCAACAAATTGTGGTGTGTTCGTGTGAGATAGGAGCCACGCGGCGCTCGTGTGATGCCTAGGCAATGAATATGCCTAGTGCATCGTTGTACAACGTGACAAAGGAGTTCCAGTTATGTGAACGGGAAAATTAAGCTAAAAATGTACCTAACATTCAATTTCTCAAAAATACTTTTATGTTTTGCTTATACAATAAATTACCTACAGTAATTAATAATCTGAATAATATGGAATTTTGTGGGAGTAATATAGAGTGAACGTTGTTTAATTGATCAATTAATCGATGAGGTAAAATGTAGCATATGATTACGCCATATCTATATATACATAATAAAAGGAAAGAAAAGTCAATTTTGTATATAAAAAATATATTAATTGAATCCTTTTATACAACAGAAGCGATCAATTAAAGAAGTCAACAGAATTAATACAATTAAAAATCCTTATGTGATAATGTAACCTCAAGCTTTTGAAAATCGTATAGTTCTAATGGGTGAAGATGCGAGCGAGCTAGTTAAATGAATAAAACAAAATATTTCAAATTATACTAGTAATTGCTATTCGATTATTGTGAAAAAATATTAAATTTATAATATTTTCTTAAGTAAACTGGCGCAAACAATAATCATAGGGTCACTAACAGGACGGCCTCCATAAAACCTACTTGTTTTGTTTCAATATACCCAGAATAGCTACTTGACTCACAATATCGACGTCTCGTACTTCAATCTTGACAGTGTATACATATTACTGTTCACGGAGTAATGAAAGCCTTTCGACAACACAAGGCCAGTAAATTCATACAATAAACTTACCCTAATGGATATTTTATTCACGTATGCGTTGTTAAGCTGTAGTTCAAAACAATAGACGAATATTATTACCGAATAAAATTATGAGCATTATAGTTGTGACATAGATATATCTACGTAAATAGATATAAAATAGATATAAATTTATAGACCGAGATCCCAAGGCTCCCAGACCTACGTCATTTTAGCAAAGCTAAAATTTTGAGTATGTATGGTCTAATATATATAGTATATTAGACCATTATATATATAGTTAAGATTATTGCATAGTCTTAAATGTATAACATTTCGGTTTACTTTCGGTTTAGTGAGTAGGCACACTTTCTTAACTATATAATACACTAAAAGTCCTCAAAATTTCAGCTTTGATATTTGCCGATTCAAAATATTGAACGGTCTTAAAAGTTAACAACAATAAATAAACTCAAACAGTTATTATAAAATAACACTTATATTATAAAGGAACTTTTAAAAGTATACATTTTAATAAAGGTTTAAAATAATAATACACACCTATCTCTAATTCTCCCTGGTTATTAATTAAAAATATTTAATTAAAAATGACCTAGCTAGATAAAAATCTCACTAAGCATATTTATGAAAGTAAATTTCGTTTAATAATAAAATATATCGATAGAATTTTATTAGAAGGAGGAAAATATTTTGCACGATCATTTTTCACGGGAAACACCCCAAAGCACTCGAAGCGTGATAAAATTTATATGGGACTATCCTAGAAATATATCCTTTAGACTACACATATCAGCAGAAACGGTTAAGTTTGTTTGGTTTCGACCTTAAGAAAGTAGAGTGACAATAGTGCCATTGTAAACAGACTAGAGCCAATGTAATTTTAAATAGATTCTTGCCTCCCTATGTACGAACAAAGATTGTTACGTGAAAGTCAAAGCCAGTCGAGGCCAAGAGCCGTGGCACAAGTGTGTGACTGTAAACGCGACAGGTAGTGGGTTCAATTTTCAATAAAATAATTAATATAAGCATTACCTCGCTCTGCTAACGAGGGAAAATGCGCTCGTTGAGTTCCGCCACTCAAAGCAACTCCTCCAAAAATCGACGGAGAGTTAAGAACGGCAGTGTCTTAAAGAGAACACTAGGTACCCAGGTTCCCTCTGCCTACCCTTCAATGTGCGGGATACAGTGTTAAACTAAAATTATGTGAAAGTTAATGACACTCTCGTCGTATATTTGAGATGAATGTAACTTTGAGTATTATCTGCAACTAGGCCACGCCAGCAATTCTTGTTCTTTTACGTAAAAAGTAAAATTTCGCTTTTTTTTCCATAGGAATTTTAGAAAATCTTCTCTTTAGTGCTCCCCAACGCACCCCAAGAAAACTATATGACAAATTTCATCGTTGTACACTGCGTAGTGTGTGTATTATCTGTTACCCAGTACAGAAATAATTTTATATATAGGTATGTATATAGCTTAATTAGGTCAAAATATGAGTTTTCACCAATTTGAAAACCAATATAATATTATAGTAAGTTTTAAATAGGTTCTAACTATAAACGCCTTGATACTAGTTGCAATGTGGACTCCTGGAAATGATTATATTCAAATTACATTCGGTTCAATACAAACCATGGGGTTCTGTTTTACTTACCCTTAAAGGAACTGAAATGAAGAACAAAATGTTTTTATATTTGGACTTCTACCCACATTTGAAGCGTGAAGCCAATAAAAACCATACAATGGGACAAAATTTAACAATAAAACTACCTTTTCCCGGTTATTCTATTCTCACAATAGTGATAACAATATTTACTTTCGTAAAATATATTTCAATCGTACATGTTTTATTACAATTACGTCAATGCAATAAAATAATAGTAAACTATCGAGTATGACTTAATAAATATATAACAGTATTGATTATTTCTTATCGAAAACAACTTGTTACGTATATTTATGTAAATGTAGACTGCGTACGTAAAGTACATACGTAGCTTAGTTGGTTTACATGTATTCTTACGTTTAAGAATCACTGTCGTAATCAACTACCACACACGTAATGCCTCTAAGATTCAGCAGAAAGTGGGTGACGGAGTGTTTGGACACTAGATTGATCAACCACTCAATAAATTGTGTCGTTAAGATAAGCGGAGAAAAGTGTCTTTGCCGAGCCTTTAATATATTTAATAAAAAATAACACCGTTGAAGTACAAAACAAATTTTTATTTTCAATTAACGAAACGTGTTATAAACTAAAATTAAAATAAGCGAAAGATGCGATGCCCGGCTACCAGGCTGTTAATTTTTTGCCTGTATCTTATTTACGGCGCAATATTTATTTTAACCTGATTAAAAATAAAGAAATGCACTAAACTTAAATAATAATGTTATAGTTATTTAATATCTGTTATGTTATTTAAACAAATATATGTGAAATCAAAAACAAAGCTTTTATTCATATTCGTTTTGTATATTCTATTCATTATATCAGTACAATGTGAGCGGGGAAATTGAAATGTCAAATGTAGGTAGGCACTGGCGAAACAATGCTATGTAATAACAAAAGATATAGTGCACTCTATTGGCTTAATTAATAAGAAAAGTTTAACTGGAACATGACGTTTATTACCATTATGTAAATAATATTGTCGATGTAAATAAATATTTCTATCGTTTTTAGAGTTTCGTACCTCAAAAGAAAAAAATGGAACCCTTACAGGATCACTTTGTTATATCTCTGTCAAGAGCTTTTATCTGGAAATCGCTTGAATTTGGTAATGTGAAGCTGAAATTCATATTTAGGTTGGTCGTGTCTTAACACTCAGTTCCCTCTGCCTACCCTGCTAAATGCGGGATACACCGTGCAAACGAAAAAATATCTAAACGTAAACTTGTTTGTGAAAATATGTGTTTAAAAATTAAAAATAAAAATATTACACTAAATTGAAACATTAGCTCTTTCATAATTTCGCAGTGAAAATGTTTAATAAACGTCATTTAACCAGCAACCTGTAAATTTTCTAATGTGGCATGTTAGAAAATTGGTCTAAAAACAAATGTTTATTATTCTTGTTCTAGTCTATAAAATATAACAAATAATTACATTAATGTCTTTATTATAATACTGTTAGAAATCGAAAGCGGTTTACGTTTTTTTAGGAACAAAATAAAAACTAATATCATCTATTTATTTCTAAATTATTTAGAAAGAGTTTCTATGTAATGGAAATAAGTGATATGTACGACAATAAAGACCGTTGCCTACAAGCAACTGACCCCGATTGACGCAATTCCATTGCTTTTATAGTCTTTTTCACTTACATCTACCCTCTTTTCATGAGTTGGTTAGCAATACAACAATTGCTCGTAGTAATATTCTGTACTGGATTAACATGCTAACTGAATACGTAATATAATAGTATTAACATATAATATCTCTTATGCTTGGACATAACAACAAAGCTCTCAGGAAGACTGTCACAAAGACAAATGTATCCGAAAGGATGCCGAAATCTAGGTTTTCCAGGCTATGTGAGTATCATTGTTTACATTGAATTTATATTGTTCACTAGTGCTATGTTTCTACTTATACTATTACTATTTTTAATACCAACATAGTATGAATGATCTCCTTTAGATATTAACTAGTAGTCCTAATCATCATGTCGTTAATTTGGATTTCATACAAAATTACATCTGTAAATTATTGACGCCAGTCATGATGGAGAGGCCGGAGAGGAGACAAATGTACGACTGCAAACACGATAGGTTGTAGGTTCGGTTCCCACTCGAGGAAATGAAATTGTTCTGGTCTCGAGGCGAAGCGTGGCGTTCAGTCCCTACTCAACACGTAATGGCTCTAGAATTCGGTTGAAAGTGGAGAGCGCATTGTCTCAACACTAATAGCCTCTGCGTACCCTACATGCGGGAAACAATGTGAAAAAAAAGTTGAAAGTTGGGAAAATTAGCAAAAAAATATTATTAGTCCAGTTTACAAATTAACACTAACGTATTTAAAAGCTTCATAAAATGAAATTACATAGAATAATTGTACTACTACTATCTACAATTTTTCTTTTAAATTTAAAAAGCTTTTATGTTTCAAGAGAAGTTTCTACTACTTTGTTCAACTTTTCATTTTCAATTTACTCGTTAAAACTAGTAAAATACATAATAGTTTTAGCCGGCTAGAAAAGCTTTTTAGTGCAATCTCTCTCAACTCTGTTAGATATTCTTGTTTTCTTCAGGCGGTAAAATAATCGTTATAAGGTATTTGCATTAAAAGTGTTTTTATGTTTTCACATTAGTATGAATATAGTAATTTTGTATATCCATACCTATATTATAAATTCGAAAGTAACTCTGTCTGTCTGTCTGTCTGTCTGTCTTTTATGCAGTCAGGGCCAAACCGCTAATTTAATTGTTATAAAATACTCATATAGAGATACTTGAGGGTCCCGGGATGAACATAGGATACTTTTTTTTTCTCATATTTGTAATATTTTCGATATATACCAATATATTAAAATAATTAATTTGACAAGCAATTTTTTCCGCCATGTTAATAACAATCGTCGATACGCGTTGCTAAGCAACGGCTTGCA
The DNA here is from genome assembly GCF_056956725.1 of Heliconius melpomene rosina. Lineage (NCBI taxonomy): Eukaryota > Metazoa > Arthropoda > Insecta > Lepidoptera > Nymphalidae > Heliconius > Heliconius melpomene. Next base: position 8,257,412 of record NC_140406.1, on the reverse strand, counting down.
AAGTTTGTTGTTTTAAGAAAACGTCACCCAAAGTGAGTTTGCTTAATGCATACATGGCGCGCGCCGATATAGATTTGTATACATTAACAAAAATTAGATGATTTCTATAATTTGATATTCATCCTTATAAAAATAAATATAATAGTCATTTTTAGCATTTCATCTAGATTGAAATTATGGTTTACTGTATAACTAATAAATAATTAAGATGTCACTGATTCCAAATGATCTAGCCTACGAGTGGTATAGTATGACCGACGCGAACGGGCAGATGACTTTGATGATTTTGTAAATTTTAATATATTTTCGAATTACTATTATTTTTTATGTAATTATTTCTTGCTTATAATTAATTTATCTCAGTTTGGTTATCCATACCGATGTTATGCACTTAAAATATCGTAATTTTAATCATTTGGGATTTTATTTAATATTGTTCGCAAAAATTAATAATTATTTAATATAGAAAAATGTTTAGGACGCGCGCACGGCAAACTTTAGGTACTTTTACTTCTTTTGTTTGTTCATTTCGGTTACTCAGATATTTTTTCTAATAATAAATCTCCACTTATTGTTATTTTTTAACTTATTTTAGTTATTTAAGCTTATATTTTCGCGGGCGTAGCCGCGTCCGGGCCCACTAGTAATGTTGCTACCGTGTATTTTATAATATATATATTAAATACACGGTAGCAAAAGTAACTTATGAAATACGTTCACATCCCACTAAGGTAAAAAAATGTTTTATGGCTTCAGACTTTTAAACATTATTTGAAATAGCCTTTAATAAAAAAAGGAATATGATTAAATTTATTTAAATAAATTCTAAAAGAATGTTTTATCCACTGACATTAAATAAAGGTTAGTATAAATATATAGAAACTAAAAGGGTAATGCCTCCAGAATTCGGCAGTAAGTGGGGAACGGAGTGTCTTAACACTAGGTTCCCTCTGCCTACCCTGCTGTGTGCGGCATACAGCATGAAGCTGATTTTTTTTTAAAAGGGTAATGCACTACCATAGTATTAGTCACAGTAAGGTTGACGCCGCGCCGAACAGATAATATTACATAAAGGATAAATGTATAAAATTTCAACGATTACCTAAAGGTCTCAAGATATCATTTAAAATTTTATAATATAACTATTTTTATTTTGTAACGAACATAATTTATATTACTTTTTTATGTATGTCGTGAAATAAACTTTTTAAATATTTGACGAGATTCTATTGCAAAAGTTTACATTGTCTCGTGACAAAGCCATTATCTGACTAAAACCAATTACAATAGAGTTTGTTCTCACAGAATGAGTTTACTTTATCATATATTGAAGCTGTAACTACTCACGGCAGCTACGAACAAGTAAAGGCAAGATACACATTTCAGAAATATAAATATGTAGATACTAATTACCGAGGGCTGCTGTTAGAGGGTTAAGAAACTACGAAATTATATAGAAAGCTTATTTAATTCAATTAAAAAAAACAAAAATAAACCTAAGGCTCCTTACTGTCTTCAATTTTTGGAGAACGGTAATCTATCTAAGCCTAACTTAATTTACGACTTAATTATTCATCGGTAAGATAAATGTTTAAAATTTGTAAAAAATCCTTTCCTACCAATGCCGTTCACCCCATCTCTTTCTTTCGTCAGCATTTTATTTCTAGCGGATTTAGCTATTTCTTCCACCTGTGCACCGAGCGTTATATAACATACGAATACTTGTTGTTACACAATTACTATAAATGAAACATTTTTGCTGGTTTTCAGATATAGATTTTCTTGTCATATTGTATGTTGTCAGATAGACTGGAGTGCCTGACGCTACAATCTTTGACAATATTATTTCAAGAAATTCGCTTAACATCCATCAGCCACCTCCCAGTTTCATTGTTGGGTCCTCGTCACCCTCGATAAGTGAATAAAATATGTCAATGACGAGCTCATTCTCAAAGGCTATGGTTTTAGAAGAACTAAGCCATTTAATATATAAAAAAAATATCTACTTTATTCTATTGTAGACAGTTTACAATTCTAAATGTAGTTGGCGCTCTGATATCAAGAGAGAAAATATGAAAAAGAGAGGGAAAGAAAAGGGAAAAACAAAGTGATTTTTAAATATTTTTCCTCTACTTATCCCACAAACATGTCCAATTATCACATACGAACAAGCTATAAAATCTACTAACAATAATAGTATAACATTTTGCTTTCGTAGTGTGATATAGTTCATATTCCGTTGAATAGAATTCATGTTTTGCTCTATATATCTAGTCAGGCGCTTGCATCGCTATTGTAGTTAATGAAGCGAGCTTTATTTATAACTGGTGTATAATTAATTACCACTAAACGCGCTCGTACTGAGTTCATGTATAACATTAACATTATATGCTAGTTGCTACCAACTATTAATAACATCATTATTTTACGAAATTTAGTTCGCAAACAGTTTACAAATTAAAAGATATCTAGAGATACTAAATCTAAGCGTAAAATAAAAATAACTTATAATCAAATATAAATTTATTTCTTACAAATGACTTTTAAAAGAAGTCGGTTAATAACTGTAACATAAATATAATAACATAATAACTGATTACAAACAAAATATTGCTGTTTTATATATTTATTAGAAAACGACTCAACAAATTAATAGCTTTAATTGCAGAATCTGATACAAAGCATAACAAAATGAATGCTTGGGGCGAACTTGATTTAAATTTGAATCCACCTCAAAGAGCGCGGTCTCAAATAATAATTCAACTTTCAATAACAATGTCTTTCGCACGTAATTCCTTATTTGACAGTTTAATTGTTGTCTCCGACCTCGACGCGCTGAAAGCGAGCTTTGGTGATCTTTCAGTTTCTGTCTACGATAATTATATTTTAGACTATTGTCTATGTAAAATAATTACTCTGTGTATTATTCCGTAAAACCGTAAAATTATAAAAATCGTCAGTTCATAATTTTATGGACTCGCTAAACGCGAAATTGTAATCTATCGATAATTTGTGAACAAATAAAAAAAATCACCATACAGTTCAAAAACTACTATAGAAGACTCAATATATGTAAATATTAAAAATATAATTTATGTAAAAATATCAAAATCGATTTTACATATAGATAAGAGTATATAGCTTAAAACCTAGAGCTCTTAAAATGTAAATTAAATCTCAATGGATACTGGAGACCGCCCAAACAATAATATTATCAAAGTAATAACCATAAGTAAACAAAACGGATGGAATATTATTAAATATTTTGTATAAATGTAATATAAATTTTCCTTGTATTTTTAAGTTTATTTAATAGGAAATTTCGCATCCCACAGAACTTGGCCTTATGTCTTGTCTCTAAAATCACAAAAAGCATTTAAAATTAAAGAGAAAATATATATATAGGTTATTAATTTCTTGCTTATTTAATAAGCATTATATTTAAAATATTAATTTTAAATGTAAGTATTAAATATTATATTTAATAGTAACACAACCGTCAATATTAACAAATTCCTATACCGACTACTATACAATATTCACAATTAGACCTTATAACTCAAATTTTATCAGTGTTGAGTTGTAGGAATTACGAATAAAAGATATTTAATGTCTTCCCTAGACACTACATAGATACTATTTTATAGCGATAGATAAGTAAGAAGCGAAGCAGCAGGCATTTATTCGATGCTTTTGTATCATTATGTTATCTAATTTAATCTCGATGATATTTTAAATTAAGTTTCCTTTGTAATATTCTAGAAATTGTATAGGTACATTTTGTTCACATAAAAATCTAATTTTCAAGTAGACAAAGGTAAAATTTTAAATTACTCGGAATATTTCGTTCTGTAAAACAGTAATAAGATTTTTTGATTTTCGCGATTATTACACGTTTTAAATAAAAAAATAACCGGATTCATCGCTTATATTTAGTACTAGCAGAGTAACTAACTATAACTATACTATTATTTATGAAATTATTTTCAGTTTAGGGATGAATTCTAATAAACCGTGAAACACGTGTTCAATGAAATATTTTCAACAGTCTGATTTCAAATTTTATATAAATCGGTGGAGATCTAAAGATTATTATTCCATACAAACTTTTTACCTATATTTCATTCCTTGAGGGTTAAAATTTTTCAAAATTCCTTCTTAATAAATTGAAACTACTGAACTTAGACACTTTATTATTTATCATGTAGTTTTAAGATATGTTCCTGGACTAGTACTACATGTAGATGCTAGCTGCCAAATTTCATAATTCTAGGTTAACTGAAAGTACCCTATTAATTTTAATTTCTTTTTAACCGACTTCTGTAAGAAAAGGAGGTTATCAATTAGACTGTATTTTTTTATAGTGTTGAAATACGTGTTTTTTCCTTTATAAATGGGGCCGTAGATCTACTTATATGGTTTGAATTTCAAGCGTTCGTGCGAAAAGGCTCTTGACAGACAGACAGAGGAACGGACAACAAAGCGATGTTATTTTTCTTAAAAGGTACGGAACCGTAAAAATAGCATTTTTGAAAATAAAATGATGAATGCATATTCAAAAGATGCTGTGCAAAAATTACTTTGAATAAAATACTTGTATATTATTACTTTCGTATCACGTAATGTATGCACCAGTCCTCAACAGAACATATTCTATTATGCAAATTTCATTCTATTACGCTATACTTGACATAAAAGACTTAAAAATAGAAAGGATTTACGCTTGTTCGCTATTTAGGGACGAATTTACTTGCAGCGTTTTTAGGTGGAATAAGAAAGATGTCTCGAATTAATTTTTATTATATCATGAATTCTTTTCACTAGTTCATTGAATTAAGTCCACTGTGGCGCAGAGGCACTAGCGTGCTACTGTTAACGCGACAATTGTGGGTTCCAATCCCATTTAGGAGATTGAATTTTTTAATAATTTTATGTTCTCGCTCTGGTAACGAGGTAAAGCGCGGCGTTGAGTTCCACCACTCAACACGCAATGCCTCAAGAATTTGGCGGAAAGTTAAATCTCTTAATGGGGTACAGAATGTCTTAACACTAGGATCCCAGGTTCACTCCGCCTACCCTGTTATATTTTTTCCAAATTTATTTTATGTAATATTTCATAGAACAGCTTATTTAATTATAAACTTGCATCTAATAAAAAGAAAAGGATTTACAAAATTTTTGTTTTAAAAAATCTGAGTATATTTTTACAAGTATAGCAAACTTACAAGTGGGTACTTAAATCGCTGAATGAAAATAAAAATACTAGAAAGCAATTCTACTGAACAAAGCTGGCAAAATAGTCAATAGTTACTCTTCACAATATAAGAGTTTAAAATTTTGGTACTTAATGCAATGGTAGCTAGCTAATGGTAATTGGTAGATCATAATTCAATTGCCGGTAAATTTACTTAAAACATCTAAATTGCTATTTATTTCATATTTAGTACTTCTAAAATAAACAATCGCGGCAATACTAAATTATTAGTAACATGTCAAATAAGTTCGGAGAACCCTACACGGACCTCAAACGCCATCTCCGACGGCACAACAAAGACAGCGTAATGGAAGTGTTAAAGGGTGAGTAAATTAATTCCGCGCTGAGCGAAACATTCCTTAATTTGCAATTCCTTTATGACACCATCAAATAGGGTTCTCGTGAAGCTTATTTCCTTATGTGGAAATATCTATTTAATTATATATGTATATTCATTTAAATAGACATTTTGAGGAGGAGTAAGTGCGACAGATTGTAGGTTCGATTCCCAGCGAGGAAATTTAATATTGTTATTTCCTCTCTCTCTGTTGTCTCTACAATTTGGCGGAAAATGGGAAACGAGGTATCTTAACACTAGGTTCCCAGATTCCTTCTACCTGCATTGCAATGTGCGGGATACAGCGTGAAATTATTGAAATATATATTCACAACAGACATTGTACACAGGTTTTCTTTTAAATATTAATATAATATTTTCTGCAATTTTGCACTTAGGTGAGCGTGGATTGTACTTATGTACCTTTAGTTGCAGCTATCTCTGAAAGGTCAATTTCAAGTTAGTGAGTAGGTAGTCGTATTCTGTCTTAAATATTAAATTAATAATCCTGAAAATTTCAGCTTTGCTAAAATGACGTAAATAATTTTATACAGATGTTGATGATAAACTAAGCACCAAAACTCAAGGAAATGTAACTTTCTTAGTATTTCTATACCTACCGGACACGTAGTTTTCAAAGTTATAAATATATCAGCTTTGATCGTTCATTCGGTGTAATTTAATTACGTAGTCTTAAATATCATATGAAATGTATAAACATGAGTTGAAAAAAACAGCCTAGAAACGTTTTAAATGTCAAAATTGAAATAGGTCATCCAATTCACTTTTCTTAATGTGGTAGATTTGCATTGAATATTTAAATTATTGTACAACAAATCTATTATCAAATCAAAGTTACATATAATGACATTGAAGAGAAATTGTATTGAGATAGATAGGTAAGGGCAAGGTGCTCTGTTCTGCAATTTCCGCTTTCTTCGTTTAACTAGACTTAAAACAGAACTTTATTATAAATACACTATTAGATATTTTTAATACTATAACACTATAGACATTTGTTCCTTATATTTTAAAACTTATTATTATTTTGTTTCCTTATTTTTTTCAACTTCACGCTGTATCTCGCACACGTAGCAGGGTAAGCAGAGGGAACCTCCGTTCACCACCTTCCGCCGAATTTTCGAGGCATTGTGTCTTGAATAGCAAATCTCAACGCCTTTGTTTGTATATCATAGATATTAATTATATCATCTTTATCTTCATATTAATCTTATAAATTGTTACATACAAGTAAAGTGATATGATACCCTATTAGGCCTCTCCAATAGCACGCCACTGAGCTCGATCCTCAGCTCTTCGCATCCAGCCGTTGCCCACCACTTTGCGAATATCGTCATCCCATCTAGCTCGAGGGCGTCTTACATGGAGAGGCCTATGTCCAGCAGTGGACGAGGACAGGCTGATGATGATGATGATGATGATGATACCCTATTAGTTCAGAGTCTACAATGTGTACCAATACATGCAAGTTACAATAGTAAAGCGCCCATAATATAATTCTTACATTAGAAATATATTTATACAGATTATGCTAAAGATAAACTATAACTGCGGCATGATATCCTCTTTATTTGTAGAGACATTGCAAATCAAATCTTTATTTTTTTTTTATTTTCCACCAAAGAAAATCTTATGATATTAAGAAATACAACACACCCATACAAAAATATAAGAAAAAAGAATAAAACCAAGTATAAAAGCCATGGACTGGTGCAAAATAACAAAGCTTGTATATGGAATGCTATGCCCAACCCTGCGTGAAATTGAACACACACGTTCTAAGGCATTCTATTATCACTTTCCGAGCTAGTTCGGCACTTACTAGCTAGACGAAGCGAAATCTGAGCGCTTATTATGTACCGAGATTTTATTGAAACGTAAGTAATATCAAAATGTGTATATATATACATTTATAATAATACTTTACATAATTTCTTTTCATTTACAACTGTTATAACGTGTTTTATCCTAGCCCTTTTAGATCATTGGCTTTGAATATACTCGTACTTAATTAAATATTTTTTTCTAAGCAAGCAAGATTTAATGCTAGAGACTTAAGATAATGTTAGATTTGTTTAAGTAATTGGGCTAATAGATTAAACGGTATACCTAGAATTTTTCATTATTTTTTAAAACGCATAAAAACTTCAAGCTAAGCTAAGCGTAAGCTTAAAAATTTTAAAAATAATATAATTAGCTGTCAAGTTCACAGTTGCCATTACAGATCTCAGATTCTTTTTCTAGAAAGCTCTGGTTAAGTAAAATGCAGTAGGTACCTAATACTCGTTTATTATTTTGTGAACGAGGTTTGTAAGGCATATTCCGCAAATTGCATTATTTAATTCTTATTTGACCAGGGAGAAAATTACAACAAACTTTAAATTCAATTATACTAACTTTCTAAACATTAAGGCCAATGTAGGCACAAAAAATATTTTAAATATATCTATTCGCCAAATTACTTGAGCAAATCTAATGTTGTCTTAAATCTTTAGTATTAAATCTTGTTTGCGTTAGAAAATATATATATATATATATATATATATATATATATATATACATACACACATTCAAAGTCAATGATCTAAAAGGGTAGCTAAGATGAAACACATTATTACAGTTGTATATATGTAGAGTAATTCGTAAAAGAATAAGACCCTTCGCTAAACAAATAAGTTTCCAGAATTAACGGAAGCTCCGAGGTTTAGGAAGCAGCGCTTAGGATCACTTCCGAAAGTCGTTAATTAAGATGGGATCATGTACTGGATTTCCTTTGGAAAAAGGCTTAAAACCGACGTTAATTTTATCTACAGGCCTACTAAGTTTGGTAACGCTGATTTCTTATAAAATTCTTTTGAAATAAAAATAATAAACTCAATTTTTATGTTTACTGATTAAAGCACGCAAATAAATAAGATAACAAAAAAAATAACTAAATGTTTAATAATCGTTTATTATATATATAAACAAACTGCTAGAAATGGTAGAAATGTATACTAACAACTGCAAAACACGTTAAAGCGATTTATTGAATTGTCAGCGATCCCGTGAATTAACTAAGTGTAGTGATTTATTTTTTTTGTTTATTTATTTGGAATAAACCTAAATCTTACTAATTTATACTGTAAAAATTTTATAATTTTCACTCAATTTTAAATGCAAAACTTGAATAAAAGTGACTAACAGTCCTCTGGTAGTTAATTGTTGTTTGACACTAAAAAATATCTTTCATTTAGAATTGGTCACGGGGGAAATCACAGAAAAATACTGCAATAGTATTTATATGTGTCAATGTGTAGTTTTATTTGATAGCAACAACATGTTACATTTTCCACATAAAACCTAAACAAGCAGAAAATTGCAAGAGTTGCTATAAAATTATCGTAGGCGTTATATCATAGTGTACATACATTTGCTTGCAGAATAACTCGAATAATGTAATTTTTGTGCAATAAAAAGATAAAAGTAATCTATTATTTCCTGATCTATTTATTTCTTTTACATGATTTAAAACCAAATAAGTTATTTTAGCATAGAAAGTACTATGGAAGTCAAACAGAAAATTTGGTAATAGAAAACAAAGCTGACTTCCATTTTCCATTCGAGTGAATAAAGTTGAGCCGTAATAAAATGATACATTTCTCAGAAACTCTGATTCAAACTTCAAAGCTGCACTTTCATATGTACAATATTGTATGAGAAAAGTAAGATATTTGACATACAAAGTAAGAAAATTCCTTTTCGTTTTTAAATTCTGTTTAAAATTATATTACATTTTATTTTTAAAATATGCATTATTAACTTGATGATCGTCATTTATAAACATGATCAACTTATAAACAACCCTATAAATTTATTAAATATTGAAAAATATTATTTTCTTTGATACATCAAACGTATGAATTTTAACAAAATAAACAATAAACATTACGATGTTGGAAATTTTGATGATTGACGCTAGTGCACACTCGACCCCAACTGCATGAAAATATATTAAGCATTATAACTTTAAAAGCTTTCAACTCCGCCATTACAGTGAATTGAAATTGAAATGTTATTAAAGCCTCGTATAACTGAATTGACTTTGAGACTTTAAAATTTGAATTATGATAATGAGAGCACATTGAATGCGTCAAGTAGTGTTTCATTGAAATAACAGATTTAATAGACACGAAATCTGATGATATGTGGTAAATACCTACACCACTATATGTATATACACATATTAATCTTTAATATATATCATAAATATTATTGTTTGACACACATATTATTTTTCAGCCAAGCTTTGGAACACTTTGTATCCCGCATACAGCAACCTAGTGTTAAGATACTCCGTTCCTCACTTTCCGCCGAATTGTCGAGGCATTTTGTGTTGCCTTGTTACCAAAGTGAAGAATACGAGTTAACGCTCATATCATATGTTCACCCCCTGTGATCGCTAATCACAGATGGTCTTTGCCGTGCTCGAAGAGCAGCCTGACCGTTGAATCTTGTACCGCCGCACAGACGTGCTGTGAGGAAGGTCGAGGGTGTAGTCAAAAAACATGTATAGCTTAGTTACAAAAAAATAAAAATTCTTATACAAACTAAGACAAACCAAGGGAAGCTCTCCAGTAACAATTTTCTACATCATAAAGTTTGTTTTTTCAGTGAAAAAAAAATATAAAGAAATTGCGGCCACTAAACTGTTTCATCGAATTACTCACAAAATAATGATCGCTTTAAGCTTAATAAAATATTATTAGTAGATGAATAAGATTGACAGATTAAATTACTCTTTGCAAACGAAAATTCAAGATAATTGATAAAGTGCCTGTACAAAGCTCTAATTTCGTTGAGTTTCGTTGATATTGCTATTATAATACTATTCTTATATAAATAAGAGTAATTTAACAAAGGCAGTTTACATATTGAAAAGTTTAACGGTGTAACTTCAAAGTCAATTTAAAAGTTTGTAGCTATGAGTTATCCTTAGGGATTATTCTACTCGTTCAAAAATGTAATGAACTTATTTTTATAAAGGTATTTAAGTTTATAAATGTAAAAAATATACGTATACTCATATATTTATACATAATACTACTATGCTCATATATTTATACATAATTATTTATGTATAAATATATATGTATATCATCAAAAAATAAATATTAGAATTTCTCATAAACTGTTTATTTTTCTGCATCTAATTTAAGTAAGAAATCTTTAAATCTATATATATAAAATCGAAAGGTCTCACTCACTCACTCATCACGAAATCTCAGAAACTACAAGTGCTAGGAATCTCAAATTTTGCATAGGAGTTATTTATAGGACGTAGGTGCTCGCTAAGACGGGAATTTGCAATATTCAACTTCTAAGGGTTTGTTTTTGGGGTTGAAAGCTTGTATGAAACTTCGTTTCTAATGACATTTGTCTTTGTCATTCGTTACTAAATGCTAGGAGTCTCAAATTTTGCATAAACGTCATTTATAGGACGTAGGTACACAAGGAGACAGAAATTAATAATAACGTAGTTCACGCGGGCGAAGCCGCAGGCGGGCCGCTAGTTTAAGATAAAATCAGTGCTTTATTTACAGTACTGTGTTGTGAGAGTAGAAAGCCTACATGAATCTATTATTAATGTATCGAAATTAAATATTCACTTTATATTTTAAGCATAAATAAATAATTTCTTTACTTTGGTACCTTACTATATCCCTCTCCCTTTATCATTTACCATATCATCATATTAACCGTTAAAATTATAATCGATAGCAACTATGCTGCGATCCCGCAGTTTATATCAATATACTTAAATTATTTTCTTTTATTATTTACTAAATACATCGACAAACAAATAGAGCAATTTCTTATTAAGTAAAGATAAACTTTTAGTCCAAAATCATTCTTGGGCTCAGTGTTTAGTCGCTTGTAAAATTGCTCGTACTAAAAAGTTAAATGAACCGTAACCTATAATTCTGTCCCGGAAGTTATTTCGTATTAGTTTTAAGTAATCCTATTATCAACTAAAAACATAAAGTAAAGGATAGCAAACGAAGTTTATTTTCTCTGTTGTCTCAATATAAAGCACTAACCAATTTCTTTTAGTTTGGCTACAAAAAAAAAGAAGCACTTTATAAGATTGAATATTAATTTGATTGTTATTTCAAAATACTATTTAATTACAGTTATAAAATATGTTTTTAATATTATAAAAGATTGATATAAAACACTCTAGAGACCTAAAGACGAGAAGTAATCACAAAACATCGCAGACGAAGTGTTCGAAGCGTTTTTGTTTATTTCTAAGGCTTTGTCTTCGTACTGGGGCGTGTGATATTTCAGACAAGAACTTTCTTAACTCATAAATCTAAAGCTCAATACACACTATGACCGGATCAAGACTCCGCTTGGGGATTGATTTAATACATTTATTATCTGTCAAAAACGTCATTTAATACGAAGTTCCAAAATGGCGTTCGTTTTTAATTTCACAGAAGATGCTTAAAGACTTGACGTGCTATGGTTGCAAATTTTTATGGTAAATGCATAAAATCTAAAACCAGTTACGAATAGATACCAATGACGTAATCTCCTACTACTACTATTCTCAAAAAACATATCAGAACGAGAAAGGGATATCTCTCGTTCTATTTTACGCAATTACTTATTTTCTATAATACGTTCAACTTCACCGCCAATACCAACGGGCTACGACTCGATTTCGTGAACGAGGCGTATGCAATTATAGGTTAATGTATGTGTGTGTCATTCTTAACAAATGTCGTTTTATTGTAAAATATTTTTGGCAAAGTCTCTTTCGCTCTTTCTTAGGATTTTATAGAGTAGTTAAAACTATGCTTTCATTTAAAGTGGTGAAGATAAAAACATTCTGTATACTCATAAATGAATGTCATTCTATGAGTATGCTAGGAGTAGGTTTCTGTAAGTTTCTACTTGATAACAAGAAGTGAAGCCTATTTGTTACAGCTACGTAAGGTGTCAAAGGAATTGCAAATTAACGAAGCTTTCACTACCAGTAATTAATTTATTCGATGCATAATACGTATTAATTAGGACTTAATTTCACGTGATGCGTCGATGTGATTACAAAAGGTAATCACATTTATTTACTAAAATATTGGGCGCCTATATACTATTGTGAGCATACTGTGATAAACCCAGCCATTACATCAGGTTTGATAAACCCCAAATCAGTAGCGTAGCGAGCTTAATTCGCGCCCAGGGCAAAATATTTTTACAGGCGAACACTATATAATTTCAAATGTATATTTAATTAGATTTGCGGACTATTTGGCGCCTCTTTATGAACGGCGCCCGGGGTATGATGCCGCTGATGGTAGGAACGTGAATTTGGATAGATGTTTTTTTTAATGTGGACACCCACTAAGAAGGGATTTGAAAAATTTTAACCCTAAAAGAATGAAATAGGGGTAGAAAGTTTGTTTGGAAAAATGTTAAATTGGCATCGATTTTTATAAAATTTGAAATTCAGACATTGACATTCAGGACTTATAAAATTTATTTTTATTTTATCTATTATATAAAAGCATTATAAAAAATATATTTTAAAAAAGTCAAGATTGTAATTTTTATGATAATATGTAAAATTCTTATAAATATCTGTAACTGTAATCAAAAAATGAAATGTGTTACAAGCATAAAAAATATACTGTAGCATTACGTTCCAGAAATAGTTTACTGGTACTTAATCGTAAAAGTAAGCAATCGATTTAAATACATATGAAACTTAAATCGCTTACGTTATCTGTATATGTGGAATCGGTATCAATCATCGAGCAATAACATCACTAGAATACGAATCTATTATCTTTTGTAAATTGTATTACTTTTCCCACGCACTTGCTTGATCGGGCGTCAGTTGTAGTCGTAGATAGGTATACTTTTCGAAGAATATTAAACTAACTAGACTGATATTTTTCCTTAAAAATGAAGAAAGTAATATTTTTATGCGTGTTGTCACTGTCCTTGTGTTTAAGCAAAGCAGCTGAGGAAAAAGGTAAGCTTGCTAGAACAATCTGGCGTCCATCATATTATTGCGTTCTATTAAGAATTTCTCATAAGCATATTACACGTATCGGGAAACCAGCTCTACACTTCTATATAAAAATCAGTAACTGATGCGTTTCTTTAGTAGAAAGCAAAAATTATGCGTTTATTGTAAATCAACGTCTAATATTACTTGCACGTATTACTCATTACTTTAAACTAAATAAAACATGTCACCATTCGATTTATTTTCTCAATTAATATAATGTACTATGTTTTCATTTTATATATTAATATTTATTTGTCTACATTAAACAATATTTATATTACTAGAAAAAAGGAATTTACACAATCTTTTTTCATAATTGTAATACACATTGTTGCTTTATTTCGTATCATTTCTAACTTCTAATAGTAAATCTAGAGCGAGAAAACAAATGCTTATCAAAGTAACCTTTGATAAATATATGCAATTATTGTTTTATAAAACAATAGACAAAGATAAAATGAGCGCCTTAATTAAATTATCATATATCTTCTCTAGCTGCAGAATCATAGTCCATAGAAAGAAATAATTAAATTTTGATATGTGTAACCTGGATTGAACTAATCAATTAATACATTTTTAATGTTTTAATTCTTACAGTATTTAGGATATATGAATATCTTATATATTGGATATTTAGGATATCCACATATCTTTAGTATTGTAAAAAGTTATTATTTTTATAGAAATAAGAAAGTTCTATAAAAAATACAAATATATAAGTACAAATATTATACTCACCGTCATGCTGTATATACTAGGATCTGCCACATGCTGCGGGTGGAGCTGGGCAAAGCTAAGTTGTTGTTTGCTACTTTTCTGTTTTGTCTGCATGTGCTGGGTTAGGTTAGCCTAAGTTCAATCTGTGTGTGTGAACATGTTTCTGGAATATGTTCCACATTATTTAAAAATATGATGCAACTTCACAATTTTTTTCTCATAGCAAGGTAGGCAGAGGGAACTTTGTATACCATTTGTTGTTTTCCATATAAATATTATCATTTTTAAAATATTGCAGTCTATGATAGAATTTATCACAATGCATTGTCAACTAGACTGTGGAAATAATTTAAATATAATTATCCACCAAGATATTAACCATTCAATACATCAAAAATGCTCATCACATTACACATTATGAAACCGTATCTCTTCAATGTCAAAGACGTTTCCACTTTTCTTGTAAACTTTCACATACATTTTTCTTATTATTTGTAGTGCAGAATTCACTAGTGGTTTTGAATAAATTTTACATTTTTGTCATGAAATGTTAGCAGGTAACTCTTAGGGTCTAACTGTTAGAGTTAGTATTTAATCTATCCTCTAACTAAGGATACTAAAACAGTTTCATTACCCACCTTTGAATAGATCAAATTACCATAAACTGTATAATATTTTCTGTCAACATTCCTTGATTCAATCAATTTCTTTTAACAAGACATAATGTGTATTAGAGAGATGCGCTAAATTGAATCTTGGCTGGTGACCTTATTTAAAAGGAAGCCAAAGATTTTTTTTCTATTTGCTTAGTCACTAGTGGCAAGTATTTATAGCAGAATAAACAAAAAGAACTTGTTTTCAAATCAATACTTTCTTCTCTGCTTTCTACCAGTATTCAAAACATGCTGAGTGGAGAAACTGTGTGATTCATTTTCTTGAATAAAGATTGAAGCCACCAGTGTTTACAGGCTAAAAGAATAATTTGAACATATTTACCAATTTCCAGATTTAAATGTAACTATTTTATTGTTTGATTATAATATTAATAACATATATTATATTTAAATCTGTTTGTACAAAGATGAAGAGTTTTAACATACATTGATGTTCTATTATATTTTATAGTTCAACCAAGCCTTATGGCAGTTTGCGAAACAAGTAAACTTATATTATAAAGGTTTTGGTTTAAATTATATATTATGCTATTTATAGTAATATTATGAAACTGAAAAATTAATTTCTTTAGTTGAACAAATTATATTATTTTGTAATTGTTTCTATATAATCCACTGTGCCTATAGTCAGAGTTACTTCAGGTACTTAGAATGTATCATGACTCTAAATTCTTAGATATTTTAGTATGACGATGTGGATAAAACCATAAGTTGAATCTAGTGCTGTATAAAATTAATCCCATCAAAAACATAAATGTAAAATGAAAGCCAAGTTTTGTAATAAAACGTATGCTTTCAGCGATAAAAGAAGTGAGATGTGAATGTATGCCAAGTTCAATGGTCAGTCCTGAAATTTATTTTTAACAATATAAAATATTTTATAACAACTGAAAATGCCCATTCTTCTTACAACTTGGAGACTTTATTTATGTGTAATATCTGACTTGGCTAGTTTTCAAATGAATTTACATCGATATAAATGAATGTATTCAAATTCTATTCTATTCAGATTCTATTGTAAATTCATATGAAAACTAGCCAAGTCAGATATTACACATAAATAAATTCTCCAAGTTGTAAGAAGAATGGGCATTTTCAGTTGTTATAAAATATTTTATATTGTTAAAAATAAATTTCAGGACTGACCATTGAACTTGGCATACATTCACATCTCACTTCTTTTATCGCTGAAAGCATACGTTTTATTACAAAACTTGGCTTTCATTTTACATTTATGTTTTTGATGGGATATCATTACTTTTTGTTCAGAAATTATAAGTAGGAAGATTCATAATGTAATCAAAATCAAAATATTCTTTATTCAATTTGCCCATTACAAGTATTTTTCCTATAGGAAGCTACTACGGCAAGAAACTCAAGAGTTGCTCTTTTTAAAAGATAGTTTAGAGTAAGCGCTTCATAGGACATTTCTCTTTGCCGAATAAACCAAGTAGGACACCATTGTGATAATACACTTCTATCTTAATATTGTACAAATCTACTGCAGCCTTTATTTCGGAAATAGCTCCGTACGTAGTTAAGCAAAGCATGTCTTCTTTAGAAGAGTAAGGATTCCCGTTTCGAGCGCTAGTGTAGATACTTAAATCATTCCAGTTACGACATACGTACTCTACTATAGTCTCGCGCAATTTATTAGTTTGTTGTATATCAATACGCTCAAACAAAGAATATGCAATAGCATGGAAGAGACAGCTCCCATCGGGAGGCATTGGTACAATTCGGTGTAAGTTCTTGTTTCAACCACAAGCAATTCTATTGAACGACTCATTGTTCAATATGTCTTGGAAAAAATATAAACAATAAGTTTATTAAGTGCTGACGGTACCAATCTGAATTGATATGATCCCAAGGTCGACTTCGTTCCGTGCCGTTTTCACAAGTGTTCCTAAAACTAAGGCTTTGTCTTCGTACTGGGGCGTGTGATATTTCAGACAAGAACTTTCTTAACTCATAAATCTAAAGCTCAATACACACTATGACCGGATCAAGACTCCGCTTGGGGATTGATTTAATACATTTATTATCTGTCAAAAACGTCATTTAATACGAAGTTCCAAAATGGCGTTCGTTTTTAATTTCACAGAAGATGCTTAAAGACTTGACGTGCTATGGTTGCAAATTTTTATGGTAAATGCATAAAATCTAAAACCAGTTACGAATAGATACCAATGACGTAATCTCCTACTACTACTATTCTCAAAAAACATATCAGAACGAGAAAGGGATATCTCTCGTTCTATTTTACGCAATTACTTATTTTCTATAATACGTTCAACTTCACCGCCAATACCAACGGGCTACGACTCGATTTCGTGAACGAGGCGTATGCAATTATAGGTTAATGTATGTGTGTGTCATTCTTAACAAATGTCGTTTTATTGTAAAATATTTTTGGCAAAGTCTCTTTCGCTCTTTCTTAGGATTTTATAGAGTAGTTAAAACTATGCTTTCATTTAAAGTGGTGAAGATAAAAACATTCTGTATACTCATAAATGAATGTCATTCTATGAGTATGCTAGGAGTAGGTTTCTGTAAGTTTCTACTTGATAACAAGAAGTGAAGCCTATTTGTTACAGCTACGTAAGGTGTCAAAGGAATTGCAAATTAACGAAGCTTTCACTACCAGTAATTAATTTATTCGATGCATAATACGTATTAATTAGGACTTAATTTCACGTGATGCGTCGATGTGATTACAAAAGGTAATCACATTTATTTACTAAAATATTGGGCGCCTATATACTATTGTGAGCATACTGTGATAAACCCAGCCATTACATCAGGTTTGATAAACCCCAAATCAGTAGCGTAGCGAGCTTAATTCGCGCCCAGGGCAAAATATTTTTACAGGCGAACACTATATAATTTCAAATGTATATTTAATTAGATTTGCGGACTATTTGGCGCCTCTTTATGAACGGCGCCCGGGGTATGATGCCGCTGATGGTAGGAACGTGAATTTGGATAGATGTTTTTTTTAATGTGGACACCCACTAAGAAGGGATTTGAAAAATTTTAACCCTAAAAGAATGAAATAGGGGTAGAAAGTTTGTTTGGAAAAATGTTAAATTGGCATCGATTTTTATAAAATTTGAAATTCAGACATTGACATTCAGGACTTATAAAATTTATTTTTATTTTATCTATTATATAAAAGCATTATAAAAAATATATTTTAAAAAAGTCAAGATTGTAATTTTTATGATAATATGTAAAATTCTTATAAATATCTGTAACTGTAATCAAAAAATGAAATGTGTTACAAGCATAAAAAATATACTGTAGCATTACGTTCCAGAAATAGTTTACTGGTACTTAATCGTAAAAGTAAGCAATCGATTTAAATACATATGAAACTTAAATCGCTTACGTTATCTGTATATGTGGAATCGGTATCAATCATCGAGCAATAACATCACTAGAATACGAATCTATTATCTTTTGTAAATTGTATTACTTTTCCCACGCACTTGCTTGATCGGGCGTCAGTTGTAGTCGTAGATAGGTATACTTTTCGAAGAATATTAAACTAACTAGACTGATATTTTTCCTTAAAAATGAAGAAAGTAATATTTTTATGCGTGTTGTCACTGTCCTTGTGTTTAAGCAAAGCAGCTGAGGAAAAAGGTAAGCTTGCTAGAACAATCTGGCGTCCATCATATTATTGCGTTCTATTAAGAATTTCTCATAAGCATATTACACGTATCGGGAAACCAGCTCTACACTTCTATATAAAAATCAGTAACTGATGCGTTTCTTTAGTAGAAAGCAAAAATTATGCGTTTATTGTAAATCAACGTCTAATATTACTTGCACGTATTACTCATTACTTTAAACTAAATAAAACATGTCACCATTCGATTTATTTTCTCAATTAATATAATGTACTATGTTTTCATTTTATATATTAATATTTATTTGTCTACATTAAACAATATTTATATTACTAGAAAAAAGGAATTTACACAATCTTTTTTCATAATTGTAATACACATTGTTGCTTTATTTCGTATCATTTCTAACTTCTAATAGTAAATCTAGAGCGAGAAAACAAATGCTTATCAAAGTAACCTTTGATAAATATATGCAATTATTGTTTTATAAAACAATAGACAAAGATAAAATGAGCGCCTTAATTAAATTATCATATATCTTCTCTAGCTGCAGAATCATAGTCCATAGAAAGAAATAATTAAATTTTGATATGTGTAACCTGGATTGAACTAATCAATTAATACATTTTTAATGTTTTAATTCTTACAGTATTTAGGATATATGAATATCTTATATATTGGATATTTAGGATATCCACATATCTTTAGTATTGTAAAAAGTTATTATTTTTATAGAAATAAGAAAGTTCTATAAAAAATACAAATATATAAGTACAAATATTATACTCACCGTCATGCTGTATATACTAGGATCTGCCACATGCTGCGGGTGGAGCTGGGCAAAGCTAAGTTGTTGTTTGCTACTTTTCTGTTTTGTCTGCATGTGCTGGGTTAGGTTAGCCTAAGTTCAATCTGTGTGTGTGAACATGTTTCTGGAATATGTTCCACATTATTTAAAAATATGATGCAACTTCACAATTTTTTTCTCATAGCAAGGTAGGCAGAGGGAACTTTGTATACCATTTGTTGTTTTCCATATAAATATTATCATTTTTAAAATATTGCAGTCTATGATAGAATTTATCACAATGCATTGTCAACTAGACTGTGGAAATAATTTAAATATAATTATCCACCAAGATATTAACCATTCAATACATCAAAAATGCTCATCACATTACACATTATGAAACCGTATCTCTTCAATGTCAAAGACGTTTCCACTTTTCTTGTAAACTTTCACATACATTTTTCTTATTATTTGTAGTGCAGAATTCACTAGTGGTTTTGAATAAATTTTACATTTTTGTCATGAAATGTTAGCAGGTAACTCTTAGGGTCTAACTGTTAGAGTTAGTATTTAATCTATCCTCTAACTAAGGATACTAAAACAGTTTCATTACCCACCTTTGAATAGATCAAATTACCATAAACTGTATAATATTTTCTGTCAACATTCCTTGATTCAATCAATTTCTTTTAACAAGACATAATGTGTATTAGAGAGATGCGCTAAATTGAATCTTGGCTGGTGACCTTATTTAAAAGGAAGCCAAAGATTTTTTTTCTATTTGCTTAGTCACTAGTGGCAAGTATTTATAGCAGAATAAACAAAAAGAACTTGTTTTCAAATCAATACTTTCTTCTCTGCTTTCTACCAGTATTCAAAACATGCTGAGTGGAGAAACTGTGTGATTCATTTTCTTGAATAAAGATTGAAGCCACCAGTGTTTACAGGCTAAAAGAATAATTTGAACATATTTACCAATTTCCAGATTTAAATGTAACTATTTTATTGTTTGATTATAATATTAATAACATATATTATATTTAAATCTGTTTGTACAAAGATGAAGAGTTTTAACATACATTGATGTTCTATTATATTTTATAGTTCAACCAAGCCTTATGGCAGTTTGCGAAACAAGTAAACTTATATTATAAAGGTTTTGGTTTAAATTATATATTATGCTATTTATAGTAATATTATGAAACTGAAAAATTAATTTCTTTAGTTGAACAAATTATATTATTTTGTAATTGTTTCTATATAATCCACTGTGCCTATAGTCAGAGTTACTTCAGGTACTTAGAATGTATCATGACTCTAAATTCTTAGATATTTTAGTATGACGATGTGGATAAAACCATAAGTTGAATCTAGTGCTGTATAAAATTAATCCCATCAAAAACATAAATGTAAAATGAAAGCCAAGTTTTGTAATAAAACGTATGCTTTCAGCGATAAAAGAAGTGAGATGTGAATGTATGCCAAGTTCAATGGTCAGTCCTGAAATTTATTTTTAACAATATAAAATATTTTATAACAACTGAAAATGCCCATTCTTCTTACAACTTGGAGACTTTATTTATGTGTAATATCTGACTTGGCTAGTTTTCAAATGAATTTACATCGATATAAATGAATGTATTCAAATTCTATTCTATTCAGATTCTATTGTAAATTCATATGAAAACTAGCCAAGTCAGATATTACACATAAATAAATTCTCCAAGTTGTAAGAAGAATGGGCATTTTCAGTTGTTATAAAATATTTTATATTGTTAAAAATAAATTTCAGGACTGACCATTGAACTTGGCATACATTCACATCTCACTTCTTTTATCGCTGAAAGCATACGTTTTATTACAAAACTTGGCTTTCATTTTACATTTATGTTTTTGATGGGATATCATTACTTTTTGTTCAGAAATTATAAGTAGGAAGATTCATAATGTAATCAAAATCAAAATATTCTTTATTCAATTTGCCCATTACAAGTATTTTTCCTATAGGAAGCTACTACGGCAAGAAACTCAAGAGTTGCTCTTTTTAAAAGATAGTTTAGAGTAAGCGCTTCATAGGACATTTCTCTTTGCCGAATAAACCAAGTAGGACACCATTGTGATAATACACTTCTATCTTAATATTGTACAAATCTACTGCAGCCTTTATTTCGGAAATAGCTCCGTACGTAGTTAAGCAAAGCATGTCTTCTTTAGAAGAGTAAGGATTCCCGTTTCGAGCGCTAGTGTAGATACTTAAATCATTCCAGTTACGACATACGTACTCTACTATAGTCTCGCGCAATTTATTAGTTTGTTGTATATCAATACGCTCAAACAAAGAATATGCAATAGCATGGAAGAGACAGCTCCCATCGGGAGGCATTGGTACAATTCGGTGTAAGTTCTTGTTTCAACCACAAGCAATTCTATTGAACGACTCATTGTTCAATATGTCTTGGAAAAAATATAAACAATAAGTTTATTAAGTGCTGACGGTACCAATCTGAATTGATATGATCCCAAGGTCGACTTCGTTCCGTGCCGTTTTCACAAGTGTTCCTAAAACCAGTAAAATCATGAAACCCAGGCCAAAAAAACCATTAAAATATGAGCGCCTTCGTACAATAAAATATATCTAATATAATTAGGTATTTACTTTTTTATTATGGTCAATAATATTATGTTTTATTACTCTTAAGACGATATTTAATTATATATGAAAATAGATTATATTTATCTATGAATCTCGACTATAGTTTTTATTTTGTTGATTAAATGACAGTTGTCAGATTTGAAAGTAATTAATGTATGCTGCGTTTAGAAATCTGATATATTCAGAAACATTTAAAAATATAAAAAACCACACTTCCGAGGGCGGGACAAGGGTCCAAGCCATCGGTGGCTAGGGCTCCAGAGAGAGGAACCTCCGCACAATACGTGCCGTCTCAAGTATTACTGCCTTCAGTATCCGGTTCTTGATCCAACAGCTAAGCGATAGCCTCTTAAGGTGTTGGTCGAGGCTTTTCGCTATTAAACCGTTAACCGAAACCACTATCGGCACAATGATAGTCGCATTGACATCCCACATGGGATGGGTAGACGTATAACCGGTACCGGTAGGACGGTAATCTCATGGGCTAGGTCCAAATATTTAGATTGTTTTTCTTTTTCGGCCTTCACGAGATTTTCATCATGTGGGATAGTAACGTCAACAATCACTGCGCGGCGCGCCGCTCGGTCTACTAGTACTATATCAGGTCTATTGGCAACAATATACCTGTCAGTAATAATAGACCGATCCCAGTAGAGCAAAGCACAGCTATTTTCAAGAACAGACATGGGATTGTACCTGTAGTAAGGCACCTCCAATTCTACAAGGCCATATTGAAGAGCAAGTTGCTGGTGTATTATCTTGGCTACTTGATTGTGTCTATGCAAATACTCGCCATTAGCAAGATGAGAACAACCAGAGACAATATGTCTGAGGGACTCCCCAGGTCGATGACACGCCCGGCAGATGTCGATAGTGCCATCTTTCATAATATGTCTCTGGTAGTTCCGTGTCTTGATAACTTCGTCCATAATTGCACAGACAAAACCTTCAGTTTCTCCGAAAAGATCCCCGAACTGTAACCAAGATAATGATGAAACAGTATCCACGTCCTGGCCCACTAGGGCTCTATGGAATCTACCATGCAGCTCCTTGCTCTTCCATACAGCCATGCGATCAGAAGTAGTAAGTACTACAGGCCGACGCCAGTTCTCTTTGCCCAAGGAAAGAGGAGTAAGGCCTTTGTCAACTGTTACCACATCCTTGTGCATATCCACGTCAATCTTGAGAAAATATTCTCTAAGACTGCATACCTCGTGGTTATGGAGGTTCTTGACATTCAAAAAGCCACGACCTCCACACTTACGCGGGATATACAGTCTCATTACAGACGAACGCGGATGGTGCATTCGGTATGTCGTCAACAATTTACGTATTTGGCGATCTACGGAGTCTAACTCAGTCTGTGTCCATCTTACAATGCCAAAAGTATAGGCTAAAAGCGGCATAACCCAACCGTTGAAAGCACGCACCTTGTTGCCACCAGATAAAAGGCTGCCAAGCACTTTTTTCAGGCGGCTAAAGAAACGCTCCTTCACCAATTGCTTTATGCTCCGCTCATCAATACCCAATGCTTCAGACATTCCAAGATATTTATAAGTCTCACCTTCACCAAGAGTTCTGAAGGAAACAGAATCTGAAATGCAAATATTATCAGATCTGATCACACTCCCCCGCACTACATGCATGCTAGCACATTTATCGACGCCAAATTCCATTCCTATATCACTACTAAAGGTTTGAGTTACCTTTAGTAGCCGCATAAGATCAGAACGTTTTGACGCAAATAATTTCAGATCATCCATGTACAGCAAGTGAGATATGACCTTACCCCCCCGGCGAAGACGAAAGCCTAAACCTGAATCCTCTAACATAGTGCTAAGAGGATTCAGAGCTAGGCAAAACCATAAAGGACTCAGACTGTCACCCTGAAATATACCCCTCTTTATCCTTATCGGTTCAGACGTTGCAGGAATATCACACTCCCCTAGATGACGAAGGACAGTGACCATTGCGTCGAATCCGACGCCAAGAACAGAAGAAGTTGGAGAGTTTTGTAATGTGGAGGCGATTGATGCCCAGACCACATCCAGTACCCATAGGGAGAAAGAGAGCACTACCCCTATGACGTTAGGAAGAACTGAGGCCCTTACCAAGGAGAAAAGAAAAAAGGGCAGAGTCAGATTCAGCCTCAAGTTGTAAGGCGATGGCACCGCCTAAAGTGCCTAAAAGTCGCAAAGGAAGAGGAGGAAGACCCTTGAGAGTGCGTCATATTGAAAATAATCCTGCTTTAGTCGCAAACGCATCGGTGGGGTCACACGCCGGGGAGACTGATAGTGAATTTTCCCAGCTAGGGTCATTTGATATGGACTCTCGACGAACGGCTACTGAGGATTCCATAGATACGGAAGATGAGTTATTCAACTCCTCTGTTCCTCCAGTAGCTACTAAAGCAAAGAAAAATCTTCCAGCAGTCAGCGAGCTGACTAAAGAAATGCAAACAAAGGCGACATGTGAACTTAGTGAATGTGTGAAAAAGAACCTATTAGCTGTAGAAAAAGTTACGGATCGGTCTCGTAATTTAAAAGGTAGCTTCGTTCACAGCCTACGCTTAGCAGCGATTACTGTAGAAGCAGCATTCCAAGAAATGGCAAGGCGTGTACCTGTTGATGAAAATATAGCTAGGTTAGAGCGAGAGAATGGTGAATTGCGTGCACAGATCTGCAATATGGAGACAAAATTCAACAAACTCTCAGAGGAGTTAGATTCTCTCCGAACTCAAAATAGCTTGATTGCCACAAACGTGTGTACTCAATCTCCGAGAAGCAAGATTTCGTCTATACAACGCCAAGCTTCTGCTTCTCCATTAAATGTTACGCCGAATATTGCCCGCTCTTCAAGCTCAAAGAAAAGCGATGAATCCAGGCTTATGGAGCAGATAGGGATGTTGATAGAGCAAAAGTTGGCAGCGTTTAAAGCAGAAATTTTTCCTGATAGAGCTATTAGGCCTCCCTTAAGGCAAACTATTCTTGCCACACAAACTCCAGTAATTGCTGATGCCAATGTTGTAGAACATGCGGATATACAGCCAAGTTCTATAAATAGGAAAAAACGTGGGTCGAAAAGGTCTACACACGCACCCGTTGCTGATCTACCACCAGTGCCTGTTCCTCAAGAAATGCAGACACCAACTTCACAGCCTTCTACCCAAACTTGGGCGACAGTGACTAAGAAGAAAAATAAAGAACAGAGCCGAAAACCGAATGGGCGGCCAAAGACTCAAAATCAGCAGTTACCTAGACTACCTACCTCTGCAGCAATTTCTGTTACGGTACTCGAAGGAGCAACCATAACATATACCGAAGTAATGACAACAGCGAAAAGTAAAATTCGCTTGAGTGACCTTGGCATCGACAATGTCAAAGCAAAGAGGGCTTTGACTGGAGGATTAATTCTAACAATAGGCGGCGTAGATAATGAATCTAAAGCTGACCTACTGGCGAATAGGATGCGTAACGAGCTTGCAGATCTAGGCGTGAAGATAGCTCGTCCAAACAAAATGGGCGAACTGCGCATTTTGGATTTGGACGACGCTGTAACCCCACAAGAAGTTGCATTAGCAATCGCGGAGTCAGGAGGTTGTTTAGTGGAAAACGTGAAGGTTGGTGAGATTCGTCGGTCGCCCTCCTATCTGGGGACTGTTTGGGTGCGATGCCCCCTGTCTGCTGTCCGAAAATTGGCAGACTTAGCGCAACTACGAGTAGGTTGGCTTTCCGCACGAGTTGAGCATTTAAAACCAAGACCTCTGCAGTGCTTTCGGTGTTTTGAAAAGGGTCACGTTGGACGAATGTGTTCTAGTGGAGTCGATAGGAGCGACCGTTGCTTTACATGTGGTGAGCCTGGTCACAAAGCCAGAACCTGTAGTGCGAAATCGCCAAAATGTCTTATTTGTGCGGATCTCGGAAGACGTGCAGACCATAGAATGGGCACTAAACAATGCTGTCCGCCAAACAAAAAGCAGAGAAAAATGGGGACCTCAGTGGCTACCAATGTGACGAACGCCCAGACTACGACTTTATCACCGGAGTCCAGGCAGTCGGAGATAATGGAGGCTTAACAATGACACCCATACGAGTTCTTCAAGCCAACATAAACCACTGCCGTAATGCTCAGCATCTCCTTATGCAGAGTATTAGGGAGTGGTCTGTTGGGCTTGCTGTGGTTGCAGAACCATACAATATACCCAACCACCCTCGCTGGTTTGGGGATGAGTTAGGTACTGTAGGTATATTCTGGGGTACTGGAGAACGTGTTCTACCTTGTTCACTTCTAGAAAGAGGTCCAGGATATGTAGCAGTACAGTGGGGTATTTTGGTAGTAGTAGGGTGTTATATCTCCCCTAACATACCTCTTTCCGATTACGAGGAGTATCTGGATAGACTGGTCAGTTGCGTTCACAGATGCCTACCCCGTCCGTTGATTGTCTTGGGAGACTTTAATGCCCATGCTAGGGCGTGGGGAAATAATAGAGATGACGCAAGAGGAGAAATAACTCTTGAATGGGCAGCAAGTCTAGATTACGGCTTTTAAACCGAGGGACAGAAAGCACTTGTGTGCGGTGGCAAGGAGAGTCTATCGTGGATCTAACTTGGGCAACTCCTGCAGCCATTCGCTTCCTGTCGAACTGGCGTGTAGCAGAAGAACTGGTAACCCTTTCTGACCACCGCCATATAATTTTCGATGTGTCCATCCGTCGCGACCGCTCTAATTATTTACGTAGAGCAGGCGGTGCATTGCATCGATGGTCTCTTAAGAGACTAAATAAGGATTATCTCCAAGCTGCTACCATTGTTGCATCTTGGCCAGAAAATACTCAAGAAGCTTTTGTCGACGCCGAGAGTGAAGTGGCTTGGTTCAGGAGTACGATGGTGTGGATTTGTGATGCGGCGATGCCCAGAATCAAACACGTCAACTATAGATCAGAATACTGGTGGTCATCGGAGATCGCCCAGCTACGTGAGTCTTGCTTACGTACTCGGCGTCAGTACACCAGGAGCCGAAGACGTCAGCGAGTTACCCCAGAAGAGACAAGCCGCGATTATGAGGCGTACCGAGGCCACGGAGGCGCTTCAAGTGGCCATTTCAGAGGCAAAAGTGCGGTCCTGGAGAGAGCTCGTTGATGGTTTGGATCGAGATCCATGGGGGCGTCCATACCGTATGGTTCTGGGCAAACTACGACCATGGATGCCGCCTTTGACAGAAACTCTAGACACGGATCTGTTAAGAAGTGTAATTAATACTCTGTTCCCTGTGATCCGGTCACATTCTCCAGTGGTGTTCTTTCCTCTGGCTTGGTCTGACGAGTTGTGCGTAACTGAACTGGAAATGGAGCAAGTTGTACGCCGTCTCAGTGCTCGTAGTACTGCACCAGGTCCTGATGGTATACCCGGCAGAGCTTGGGTTTTGGCCCTACCCGCCCTGGGAAGCAGGCTAAGACTACTATTTAACAGTTGTCTTCGTTCTGCTACATTCCCTAGGGCCTGGAAAGAGGCAAATTTGGTGCTTCTTAAGAAGAAAGCTAGTAACCAGGGTGCACCCTCTTCGTATCGCCCCATATGCTTACTAGACGAGGTTGGTAAGCTCTTTGAGCGGATTATTGCCAATCGCCTCAATGATCATCTTTCATGCGATGGTCCTAATATATCGGATAATCAGTTTGGTTTTCGACAGAGGCGCTCAACTGTGGAGGCTATTCTGCGTGTTCGCTCTCTTACAATGGAAGCTACATCCCAGGGTAGAATGTCTCTTGCGGTAAGCTTGGATATTGTCAATGCTTTTAATTCTATCCCTTGGAATACGATTAACGAGTCACTAAATTACCATCAGATGCCCGTGTATCTGCAGGCGATTATTGGGAATTATTTGCGAGATAGATACATTTCATACACGGATCAAAACGGCTACAGAATCCATAGAAAGATGTCTTGTGGGATCCCGCAAGGATCTGTCCTAGGGCCACTTTTATGGAACCTTGCCTACGACGCTGTTTTACGTGTAGTTCTGCCTAGGGATGTCGAAGTTATTTGTTACGCAGATGACACGTTGGTGTTGGCAACTGGGACTACTTTTGAGGATACTAAAAGGCTTGCAGAGATTGGTGTTGAAATGATCGTCACAAAAATATATGACTTGGGATTGCGCATAGCGGCTCACAAGACTGAAGCATTATGGTTTCACAGGCTGCCGAGAAGTAGGGAGCCACCTGACACGTATGTTTGTGTAGGTGATCATCAGGTTCACGTCGGTCGGCATATGAAATACTTAGGGCTCACATTAGACAGTCGCTGGGGATTTGAAGAACACTTTGACCGCCTAGTCCCTCGAATAGACAAAGTAGTGGGTGCTCTGCACAGTCTACTACCTAATCTTGGAGGACCGACAGAGGAAGTTCGTTTGCTTTATGCTGGTGTTGTTCGATCAATGATCCTTTATGGTGCCCCTGTCTGGTCCCACAGACTGTCAATTCGGCGCTGTAGAACTAAAATTTATAGTCTACAGCGCAGGGTGGCTATCAGAATAGTACGTGGTTACCGTACGATATCCTATGAGGCAGCGACCTTACTGGCACGTTTTCCGCCTTTAGATATTCAGGCATCTATGAATGCGAGAATATACAGTCACATTCGAGAGACAGCCGCCCTGAGCACCTTTGATATCAGACGAAGAGAAAGGGATGTTGCATTCCAGACGTGGCGTACACGGCTTTGCGAAGAGCGCTATGCTCACAAGCGTGTCGTTCAAGCGATACTTCCTTCCTTCGAGGCTTGGATGAGACGAAAACGTCGAGTTACGTACCGTCTTACACAGATAATCACCGGGCACGGTTGCTTCGGTGATTATTTGTTTAAGATCGGACGTCAGACATCTCCGATTTGTCTTCACTGCGAAAGAGATTCTGATACTGCCCAACATACTCTTGAATCGTGTACCACGTGGGACACGGAAAGGCGGGCTTTAGTTCAGGAAGTTGGACGTAATCTTTCCCTTCCTGTGCTATTAAGAAAAATGTTGCGCAGAGAATCAGCGTGGACAGCCGTAGTCACCTTCTGTGAGACGGTCATGTCACGGAAGGAGGCTGCTGGGCGAGAACGGGAGAGGGCTGGTCCATCTCTTCAGAGAAGGCAGCGTTACCGTGGACGTGTGCTTGGCAATCGTCCTGGTCTCCCTGGTCCTCGATAAATCAGTTTAGACCATTGGTGTGCAGTGTGGGGAATCTGCGCACCCTATCCTGGTCTATTGTCGAATTAATTTAAATTATAAGAGAGCTCCGTTGAGGAGCGCGTCATCTGAGGAGGGCTACGGACGTAGTTCTACCAATTTCCCGGGTCCTCCCATAGTGTCGAAGTCGGCAGCCGCAGGGGTTTTAGTGGGTAAAAAATCCCACATAATCTGGTCCTCCCCAAGGATTGGATATCTTTTGAAGATTTCCCCTGCGAAAAAAAAAAAAAAAAAAAAAAAAAATAGTTGTGTCAATGAGAAGAAGTTCCTTTGTACCACGGCCACCAGCCTTACATCCATTCTGAGTCGGTGCCAAAATTTTGTTACGAACAATATGTCCTGTGATTTTTTTATTCAGAATAGATGTAAGGAGCTTATAGATGGTAGGTAAGCATGTTATTGGGCGATAGTTTTTAGGCTCCGTGGTACATCCGGATTTGTATGACAGGAATGTCACACCTGTTGTCAGAAATGTTGGTAACGATCCAGAGTCAAGGGCATCCTGGAATTGTGTTGCGAAAACGGAATGTGAACTGCGAAACCACTTCAGCCAGAAATTATGCAACCCATCTTGCCCGGGACATTTCCAATTACTAGCATAACGAATAGCACACCTCACGTCAATTTCGCTTATTTTTATTGATGGCATTGGTATAATATTTTCGCAATTTTTCACAATGATATATTTATTATTATTATTTTCTAATTTTATAATTTTACTAGCGGACCCGGACGCGGCTACGCCTGCTTGAAATATAAGAATGTAATTTGTATAGAAATATAATTTCAATTTAGATGAAATGCTAAAAGTGACTATTATATTTATTTTCATAAGGATGTCGCATAGCGACGACGGTTGTTATTAACATGGAAGAATAAATTGCATGTCAAATTAGAAAGTATTTTAATTTATTAGTACATATGTGTAATGTAATGTTATATAGCCTATATCACTTCTGAAGAATGCCGCTTTCATACAAAACAAAAACATAGTAAATCGGACCAGTAGATCCGGAGATCTTAGCGTTCAAACAAACAAACAAACAAACTCTTCCGCTTTATTATATTAGTATAGATTAGTATAGATTGGAATAACTCAATACGCAATGCCTCCAGAATTCAATGGAAAGTGGAGTTACTGAGTGTCTTAACACTAAGTTCCC
This sequence comes from Heliconius melpomene rosina, assembly GCF_056956725.1. NCBI lineage: Eukaryota > Metazoa > Arthropoda > Insecta > Lepidoptera > Nymphalidae > Heliconius > Heliconius melpomene. The sequence goes on along the minus strand of NC_140406.1, from coordinate 8,226,867 downwards.
TCTGTCTACCCCGCTATGTGTGGGATACACCGTAAAGCGGATTTATTTTTTTTTTTTTATTATTTTATTTAAGTAATTTTTAATTTTCTCTTTTTTTTTCTTATTTTTTTTATTAACAATTACTTAAATTTTTACTGTTAATAATTACTTTATAATTACTTCTGTTAAGATAGCTGGTAGGCTGACAAAATATCAAACTAAAAATCATATCAGCTTCACGCTGTATTCCGCACTAAGAAGAGTAGACAGAGAGAACCTAGTGTTAAAACACTCAGTAACTCCACTTTCCATCGGATTCTGTTGGCATTGCGTGTTGAGTGGCGGAAGTCTACACCGCGCCTTGCCTCGACACCAGAACGAAGAAATGGAAATATAAGTTTAAATAAATATTTCATTTCCTCGAGTGGGAATCGAACTCACAACTAGTCAGGTTTTACAGTCACACTTTGTGCCCCTGTGCCACGACTGACCTTACAGATAGTATATTATTATTAAATTTTATATATATTTTTATCAATATAATTATTTTTTATAAGCTTTTATTTATATAAATTTTTTAGTGTATTTTTTTTCTGTTTTAGGATTCTGTACCTTGAAAGCAATAAAATAGAACCCTTATAGGATCTTATATAGGACTTAGTACTTAAATATTGTAATAATAATTTAATATCAAATACGTTAATCGACTATGCAAATACTCTTAGTATAATAAGTACTAAAACATATGTTTAAATTATAATAAATAATAATTAAGGATGTTAATCCATTTATTATCTATAAACATAAAAGGACTTGTCCTCACTGACTGAGGTAAGACGCACACACAGCCGTAACCGCTGTGTGTAGAAACGTAAAGTTTGGACAGACGTTTACTTTCGTAATCTGGACATCCACTAAGAAGGGATTTTGAAAAATTTTAACTCTAAAGGGGTGAAATAGGGGTTGAAAGTTTCGTCGATTAAAAGTTAAAAGTCGATTTTTTTTAATCGGCACCAATTCTTATAAAATTTGAAATTCAAACTCTTAAAAATATTTAATTGAACACATGTTTCATGGTTTTCTAGAATTCAACCCCTAAAGGGCAAATAAGGGGTTGAAAGTTTGTATGGAAAAAACTTCAAATCGCCACCGATTTTTATAAAATTTGAAATTTCGACTCTTAAAAATATTTCATTGAACACATGTTTTATGGTTTATTAGAATTCACCCCTAAATAAGCTAGCGAAGCTGCGCGCGTCCGCTAGTACTTTTATATGTTTACGTGAAGCCCTTGAAGTCCACATGATGACAGGCTTTCTCAGGACATAAATTAGAGTCATTTTCAGCTACAAATGGAGACATATCTTATCTTAAAATATACTTGAAAGCATCGTGTTGTTTTAGATGGCTTACGTAAGTAATAGTGAAGTTAGTCTACAAAACAAATAAATTTTTACTAACGTGTGACATAAATAAAAGCAAATATATATAAATAATGCATTGCTCTTATTTTGTTGGCAGGCGCTACACTATAAGTAAATGCTCCTAATTGAATGTATTTATTGAAAAATTATAAGAAAATGTTAAAAAAATACTAGTTTCGGATTTTTTCCTTTACATACACCCAATTACTTAACCGGATGCTAAATTTCACCATTCCAGGTCATCTGGAACTTGGTTAACATCAAGATCTATAGGTCAGTCACCCCCCTAAAAATTTACGATTTTCGGACGTCATTATCTAAATAACTGTTTGAGCTGTGTTTATGAAATTTTATGCACGTATACAAGTAGGGGGTCTAAATATTTGAGCCAAATATGACAGCTTTAGGTGGAATAGTTTTTGAGTTACGAATAGGTAAAAAGTGGCTTCAAATGGTTCGTGTAAAATAACACACGGTGCTGCTCGCCAGTTCTGTTTGTAAAAAAACTTGGCCACGCGCTCCGCGCGTTTTAAATTTAATATCAAATACGTTAATCGACTATGCAAATACTCTTAGTATAATAAGTAATAAAACATATGTTTAAATTATAATAAATAATAATTAAGGATGTTAATCCATTTATTATCTATAAACATAAAAGGACTTGTCCTCACTGACTGAGGTAAGACGCACACACAGCCGTAACCGCTGTGTGTAGAAACGTAAAGTTTGGACAGACGTTTACTTTCGTAATCTGGACATCCACTAAGAAGGGATTTTGAAAAATTTTAACTCTAAAGGGGTGAAATAGGGGTTGAAAGTTTCGTCGATTAAAAGTTAAAAGTCGATTTTTTTTAATCGGCACCAATTCTTATAAAATTTGAAATTCAAACTCTTAAAAATATTTAATTGAACACATGTTTCATGGTTTTCTAGAATTCAACCCCTAAAGGGCAAATAAGGGGTTGAAAGTTTGTATGGAAAAAACTTCAAATCGCCACCGATTTTTATAAAATTTGAAATTTCGACTCTTAAAAATATTTCATTGAACACATGTTTTATGGTTTATTAGAATTCACCCCTAAATAAGCTAGCGAAGCTGCGCGCGTCCGCTAGTACTTTTATATGTTTACGTGAAGCCCTTGAAGTCCACATGATGACAGGCTTTCTCAGGACATAAATTAGAGTCATTTTCAGCTACAAATGGAGACATATCTTATCTTAAAATATACTTGAAAGCATCGTGTTGTTTTAGATGGCTTACGTAAGTAATAGTGAAGTTAGTCTACAAAACAAATAAATTTTTACTAACGTGTGACATAAATAAAAGCAAATATATATAAATAATGCATTGCTCTTATTTTGTTGGCAGGCGCTACACTATAAGTAAATGCTCCTAATTGAATGTATTTATTGAAAAATTATAAGAAAATGTTAAAAAAATACTAGTTTCGGATTTTTTCCTTTACATACACCCAATTACTTAACCGGATGCTAAATTTCACCATTCCAGGTCATCTGGAACTTGGTTAACATTAAGGTCTATAGGTCAGTCACCCCCCTAAAAATTTACGATTTTCGGACGTCATTATCTAAATAACTGTTTGAGCTGTGTTTATGAAATTTTATGCACGTATACAAGTAGGGGGTCTAAATATTTGAGCCAAATATGACAGCTTTAGGTGGAATAGTTTTTGAGTTACGAATAGGTAAAAAGTGGCTTCAAATGGTTCGTGTAAAATAACATACGGTGCTGCTCGCCAGTTCTGTTTGTAAAAAAACTTGGCCACGCGCTCCGCGCGTTTTAAATATTACCAATAATATATTATGACTATCTATGTATATGTATGCTATAGCTATGTACCACTCTCCACATTTACTGGTACAGGGGGATGTATAGTATAATATGAGTAACATATATTTTCTATGCCCATATAACTTGCATCTTTGAGAAAAATAAATTAAAACGGTTTTTTACAAGTTCAGTAGTTCAATTGTTAAAAAAACCAGCTGACTCAAGAATCATTAATATTTTTATAATAAAAATATGATGTCATGCAAAGAGCTTTCCAATATTATATGTGTTCGGTTGTTTTCTTTACTAGGTAGGTACTTTTTTTATAGAGAAACGTAATTTTATATTTATAAGATTTATTTGTCTTTTTAAATACTTATATTATCCGTATAATTATTTATTACCTCAGAGGTAATAAAAATGATCTAGACTATTCTCGTTAACTGTTGTAGTACGTATATACCGGCGTTGTCAGACGTCCCGATTTTTTAGCCTAAACCTAAATGTCCCTTCCGCACGGAACAGATCATAAGAAATCCCTTTTTATTACTTGAATCTTTTAATTAGTTACTAACAATTTCGGAAAAATATAAATAACCTAGGAATACTTAGACACTCCGTTTCCCATTTTCCGCCGAATTCTGGAGGCATTGCGTGGCGGCATTTAACGCCGCGCTTTGCCTTGACCCCAGAGCAAAGGAATGAAAATATTTCATTTCCTCGAGTGATAATCGAACTCATAACCTGTCGCACTTACAATCACACGCTAGTGCCCCTGCGTCGCAACTGGACTCGTATAATATAAACATACAAAAACCAATAGCTTCGATTCTAAACTTAACGTTTTTATAAATAAACAATAGGGTTATCTAAAGTGAGTTGTTTTCATTTTATATATTATATCCAAAAGAGTATTAAAATTTACAAGGAATTTTAATGACATTATATATTTTTACTAATAACTTCGAAATAACAAGGTATTTTCCTTAAATTGATTTAACTTAAAACCTACGCTATTTACCTTAGGAGTGAGCCACGTTTAACTGTAATTATGCAAGTACATCCGCGTGTAATGGTGACGAGAATGCAAGATGCATTCACTTTGAATGATAATGATTATTCTTTAGAAAACGTCTATAGATATTCTTTTAAAAAAAATACATATAATAACACTGTAACTCATATCTTTCTGTATGAAAAATCCATTATTTCCGAACCCAAAACAAAGATTTTTAATTTTTTTGTCTGTTTGTGCGTTTCTTCACGCTTATTTCAAAAACGACTTAACAGATTTCAACTGTAAATGATTATATTTACAGTTAGTTTTGGGTTCTTTAACCACTCGAAATGATTTATTTCCATTTCCATTTGCTCTGGAAAGGCAAAACACGAATGTCTCGAATAAGAATTAGAATTGACTGTCTTGGTACTAGTTATGCAGGAAAAAGCATGAAGTTTAATAATAAGTTATTTATTGTCGGATCACCATAATTAAGCCCTGTTGGTGTGACGATACGGTTTTGCAATAACTTGTCGACTCGATTGCACAACGCAAGTTGGAGGCCCTGTAGCTCGCTTGTTTTTTACTTTAAAACGATATACCTATTTATATTGATATATTTAACCATATTGTTATTTATCTCCATATTTATTTATTTATTTATTTATTTATTTATTTATTTATACGGATCTCCAACTGTCGTACACATTGGTTTACATTACATACATTCTTAGGATATACTAATACTATTATGTACAACTGATTATAGAAGAACACATCATTCATAATAGCAGAACATAAAAGTTTTACATTTACATAATATAAATTTCCATCTGATTAAATAATTGTATAAAGATAGCTTAATAATTATTTTTCAGTCTGATAAATTTTATGACATTCTTATTTTTGTTATAAATTTTCGATTTCATTATATATCCAAAAATACACTGCCTTATGTAGATGCACACACCGATATACATTAATTATCAGTTTTATACGTCATTAAGTCGACAACGATTTTTCAAGGTTTACAAGATCTCACTAGATTTGTAGAAACTAAGTGTTATAATATATTTAAGTTTGAGTGACTGGTATCAAGTTTAATATATCTAACAGGCGAATATTATTGGCGCAGCAGTATTGAGACATGTTGACTGGGACAAATAAGAGGGCTGCCGCCTTAGGAGTAAATAAAATCGAGACTATCGAGCTATAAAAAGTATCTTACTTTTCTTTTTTAATTTTGGTTTTACTGATTTTTATTTGAATATAATTATATAGTTGCTTGTTTTGCACTAATTAGTAATTATAGCTTTTGTCTCCCTAAATTAATTTACCTTAGAAACGTATTATTTTGATAATATTTTAAGAGAATTATGCATTTAAATAAAAAAAACAAACAAACAAACTCTTCAACTTTACAATATTAGTATAGCAAGTATAGATAAGTGCATCGTACTATATTCTAAGACGGACACGGATCGTTACGACAGCATTGAATATTAGCCGATAAGACGTTAGCATAAACAGGCTATAATTTTCCACCAGAACCAGTTACGACGCTACAAAGTTATTTTTAAGCACGTATATGTGAATTTGTTGTTGCAAATGTTTTAACAATGTCTTATGAGACAAATAGACTTGAAAAGCAAGTATTTATTCATAGATTTTTTTTTTATCTTCTTGCATTTACTCATTACTTACTTACATTTTGTAACAGTAAAATGGTGATACGTTATACAGATCATCCAAACTCAATGGTTGTGGACATGGGCGTAGGAATAGGGGAGGCCGGCTACTTATATTAGGCTAGGCTAGTTATCGTATACACGAACAAAACTAAAGTCAAAAATGAAAATGTCCCGAAGATATGCCTATGGTTGTGGGCTCTTCGCACTCGGGCATTTAATTATTTTTACTTACCTGGTCTGGTAGACAAAAAAATGAAAAAGAAAGAAAGTTGGGTTCGGTCAACCAACACGCAATACCTTGAAATCTGGCGGCGGTAAGGCGTGAACGGAGTGCTTTAACGTGGAGCTAAAAAAGATGCTAAATTAAGATATTCCCGTAAGTAATAAAACAACTCTTAACTCCGCCATTATGACGTCTCTCAGTAGTTATATAAAAGTTAAATCTATAAATAGATGATAATCTATATCTATTAACATATTCAGAGCAGAATTCTCATGATTAGAAATCAAGTTGGACAGCCAAAGGATTATCTATTAATTTGCATATAAATCACTTACATGATTAAACAAATATGGCTGGATTATTTATTAAAAGACATCAACATGGTACAGTTGGCATAGCCTTGATGAGAAATGTATGTTGGATATGGGAATATTTTGCTTCCATTTTTCCACGTGTAAAGTCTTTATTTATATAATTACTTATAATTTAATTAACCTAGTAGGATCTTAAATCTAGGTTATCATCATATATTCACGCTAAATTCCGGGATGTAAGCACAGAGAACGTAGTGTTACGACACTTCGCAACTATCCACCTCCAATTTTGGGACATTGTTGAATGGCGTTTCCACAGAAAAGAAAAGAAAATAAAATAATTCATTCCTCCGAATGGAAAATAAACCCACCACCGCCACGTTTTCAGTCAGACGATCTGGTGCTGCGTTTATCCTATCTTAATCTAATCTTAATATACAACTTATTATACTATAATTCCAGCTCCACAAGCACCACCAGCTTTAAATGCGACAGATGCTAAACTTGCGCCACCAGTCAATGCTACACCACCACATGAAAAATCTCAAGAAGTGCCAGTAACCAATAAAAATGAAACAACATCTGATAAACCTTCGCCTCCGCCCTCACTGCCTCCTCATATAAATACTACTAAGCCAGAAGTTGATAATAAGACTGCAGATAAACCAACGCCTAAGGAAGAAACTGCTAAGCCGAGTAACAATGAAACAAAAGTAATGCCAGATAAAGAAAGTAAGGATATGAAACCTGATGAGAAACCTAAGAATGAGACTTCAACTGAGAAAGTCTCGGAAAAACCAACTGAAACACCAAAAGTCACAGAAGCACCTAAACCTATGCACATTATTGAAAAAGCTAGAGGGTGAGTATTCTTTAATATAAATTAATAAAAAAAACTATTCTATCTCTATTAATAAACAAAAAATGTTCATTTCGGAGTGTCATTAAATTCTGAACTCATTTAATTCTGTTGAGTCCTTTTACACATAAATTAAAATGATTTTCTATAAAAATCTTGGAAAGGACTAAAACATTTTTATAGGACTTCTATTTTTTTAAGCATTATGCTTGAAGCTGTCAGTGATCCAGCTGCTGATTCAATGCAACAATTGTTGTGGTGGATTCCTTTCCCACTTAGGAGAATGAATTATTTTCTATATTTCTCGGTCTGGTAAAAAGACACACAATGTCTTGAAAATAAAATGAAAATTAGGGAATTCTTAGAAAAAAGCAATTTTATCCCTTATATTTTATTTAAAACTAAAATTATAATGCTTCAAATTTATATTTTCAGTTTTGACGGACCAAGTTTCATTGGAGGCATCATTCTCACCTTGGGTCTCCTTGCCATTGGATTCATGGGGCTCAAATACTACAAGAATCAAACTGAAAGAAACTACCACACACTTTAAAGCGAAATATTTATATTATTAATTATCTATGTGAGTGCACTCTGCTATTTACTTATAATATTATATAGCATATTTTGGTTTTTCTCTATAAGTTATGAGATTATATTTTTTGTTTTTCTGTGCACTTTACATTTTAAATGTCCTTTACAACAGGGTTTCTGTATTGAGGTATACCACCTAGGTAACCTAAATTAGACATAATATTTCTGTTTCTTTTTCTCGAATTTATGGCATAAAAGAATATTTTATGACCAACATGTTATAAGATTTTAGTTTTAAGCCTATCTTTTGTTTGTTTGGCATTTATATAATTATTAAACTTTTAAGCCATATTTGTGTATGTATATATGTGTAATTTGATGTTTCACACTTTTCTAAATGGATGTACCTAAGTAATAAGTTTGCTTGGAAATTGCTACTTAGATTAAAAAAATATACTTCAAATTATTAAAAAAAAAACTATTTATCACGTGTTTTGAAACTACAAAGTTTAAAGCTATTGTGCAATTTAGTATTAGCGTTGAATGTTTTTTACCTGTGCCATGGTTTCTACTGTTTTCAATAATCCAATTTAAAAAAAATTAAACCACTTTTACCAGAATAGATTTCACACCAAAACTTTAGTTGTAAGCAAATTTAATATAATTAAGGAAACAATGTGATGATAAAAGTAAGGGTTTGCAATTGTATTGGTTTGGCACAAATATTTGAATCTCAATTGAAATATAAATACCAATTTTAATTTGAATCTCATCAATCTTTTTCTTACAAAGAATTTAGGTTAATACCAATATTTGTGCCAGACCAAAGTGTGCATTTTATTTTTTCATGGTTTTGTAAACTGAAGTTGATTCCATCCTAAAGTGCTCTTAAATGTGAACTATATATGGATTATTCAGAAGTTAACACTCATGTCACGGTCAATAGTTGAATTAATAAAGTATATATACCAAAAAATATTGTTTTATTGATTCCTTTTCTTATATGGCGTCACCACTCCACACTTTGTATTACCCGAGAGTGGAAATGGAATTATTCATTCCCTTTAATGAGATTGTATCTATCTATCGCATTTTACCGTAGGAAATTGCCCCACTGCCATGATAGCTGCTTAGATTTATTGTTTAGTTTAAATGCCTTAAGAAATATAATCAATCCAAAATGTTGCTTGGACAGAATTATGAAATAAAAATAAAGAAAGATAACAGAGCATGTTATATAAATGAGGCATATAAAAGCAGCAACATTCATTTTTTTTTTGAAAATGTAACTAAGTGTAATATGTAGTGTAGTGTAGCAGCTGCACCAACAGATTATATCTATAATAAATTTTCAAAAAAAATGGATGTTGCTGCATTTACTTTTATATGACACAAATTTATTATTATTATAAAATAAAATAAAATTATTTTTTATTTATCAATACTAAAAATTATTTTGATAATGTACACAATAAGAGTTAATAAGTAACCACTCTTCATAATTTATTATGTAATTAAAATATAATTTACAACAACTTGTCAGCTATAAAAGATTTTACAATAAATGCATGCTTCCATGGTAAATATGATTTATATTTAAAATTTTAATTCATTCATAATTGCAAATAATAATAATATAAAAGATGTTAAAACATGATATTTTGTTTTTAATAATCATAATCTAGATTAACTTAATAAGTTAATACTTGTAGCATTTTGTTTTTTTAAGTCTCATGCATATAACTCGGTAGGCTAGCTCGGTAGAATCTAGTGCTAAGACACTCTTTCGCGTCAGGTCCAAATTCGCGAAAAAGAAAAACTTAAATAATTAATTCTCATTAATTGGTGGATTGACTGACAAGTATATGTTAATAGCCAGAATCAGTGCCGAATTGTCTTCTGCCTGTATGCATTAAAAGTCAACTATATTAATTATTACTAAATAGGTATGTCCTTATTAAGATATTTATCCAAAATTATAATTAAATTAAATTGTAAATTAACTTAGAAATGGAACACAATTTTCCCTTTTAAGACATTAATTAATTTAGCTAAAATCTTTTAAAGTAAATAATTGATATATTGATTTACTTACACTAGGCCCTACATTCCTACTCATTTCATTACATTTAAGATTTGCTAATAGTATTTCTCCTTCCTTACAACTACAATTTTTATAGGCTTCTATTAATAATTTCGGTGTTTTGTATACATTTGTTATTGCTAAGGCTTTTTCTACAGAAACACCTTTTAACTGTAGAAGTAATTTTATAAAAGTATCAGTTACTGTTAATGGCTTGTTTTTCAGTGCTGCTTTGTTGAAAAATTCAAATGTTGTGAGTATATCATTTTTAGGTTCTTTATTGTGCCCCTGCAGAGTTTTGTCCTGGAAATAGTAAGATATTATTCAAATCTTTAAAATATATATTTTTTTCAAAATATGCATTTATAACAATTTTTGTTTCAGTTACTTAGGAAAAACACTGATGTAATGCATAAAATTAAGCTTAATATTCATAACCATTTTTAAAAAAATATTCTAGTGCTCACATACATAAATGCAATCCTATGATTTTATATTTTACTAATTTTAAACAATTTTTTTTTATGCCATTTTGACTGATCTAAAACACAATGGTTATGGGTTTAACCCTCACTTTTAATATCCCTTCTCTGTTGAAGCAAGATATTTAGAAAAAGAAGAGTTAAGAAATTCACCTTATATTCAAAAGTCAATCTTAATGTCATCATAGCCAAAAATCTAGCAGAGTGTGTCAAAGAATCTGTCACTTGTACTTTAAAACCATCTTGTACCCTTGTGTTAGATAATGCCTGCATTAAGGTCTGAACAGGCAAACCTACTTGTTTATTGTTACCATAATTTTCCACCATATAAATAACATTATTTAGACCACATTTTCTTAATCGGAACTTCTGTTCATGAAACCTTCCATCTTTTATACTAGCGCCTAAATCATCCATTCTCTTTCTTTCTACTATGAAGGGAAGGACTAGTTCTTGTTTGCTTATTTTATGCACTGCAATCCATGTGAAATCACCAACTTTCAAACTTCTGTATTCATGCTTCAAATCTCGATATTTATTAAATTGCGCAACAGTTGGATCATTTTTTTTAGATACTCTGAAAAAATATATATGTTACTTAGATACTTTAACAATGCATATAGCAGGGTAAAGAGTGAGTGACAGTGAGTGAGTGAAGAGTAATGTGCTGCGGAGGTGTTAAGAAACTTTCTTCTCTACTTGCTTTGAGACATTGTAGAAATGTCTTGAGACATAGCAGAATTCAATACCATACTTTGTCTTGTTACCAGAGCAAGGAAAAGAAAATAATTTATTGGAATGAGAATCAAACCCACAACAACCACAACTATAATTTGTTTTTATTAAAAACAAAGCATATACTCACCCACCAGTTTCATTTTTATCAATCAATAAGATTATATCAAAGGAACCAGGTTCCATTTCTATTAATTTATCAGAATTTTTTAAATCATTTTTCTGTCCACTATAATCTTTGCTGCAATTTTTTTTATTAATGTCATTTAATATAACTATTTCAGAACCGATATCATTTGATTTATTATTACTTAGATCTTTAAAAATAACATCATTCATAGTAGGAGTGTTCTGAGCATCTATATGAAGTTCCTTCGCAATGCTAATTCCTCGATCAGTTAAAGCAAATTGACATTTTTTTTGACCAATTTTTTCCACTAAGCCTTTTGTTATAAGTCTTTTCATATTTGACCAAGCATTATAATATGTTCCAGGTTTTGGCTTAGTAAAGGATTCTTCAGAATATTTCTGAGCTGATTCAATTAAATCATCTTTATTCAGTGAATATTTACCATGAATTGTATGATCAAGTAAAGCCATTAATAATGCGTAACTTCCAGATCTGAATGCAGGTTTATATTTAATTTTATCTTTTCTGTTTTTTAAACCAATGGGACAATTTTCTCTTGATTGTTTGTCTGATTCTTGGGAGAAATTTAATATCAAAGCATCTTTATTGGAGTTTTGTGAGCTTAAAAGATTTTCTTCAGACGTAGCACAGTTTGAATTTGAATCGATATTAAAAGTATTGTAGGCTTCTAAACGTTTGTCGAGATACAAGCACAGACGTTTATCAAATCCTCTTAGTATAGCACATTCAGCACCAGACTGTAATGGTAATGGGTATTTAGATAAAGAAACGAGTGCCTCACTTAGCATAATTATTAATTTATTATTCTTTTGCTTAGCTTCTTCATGTAGTTCTTCGAGCCAGTCCTGAAATAACGGATTCGGTCTAGTTCGCTTAAATGTTATTCTTTTTCCGTTCACAGTACTCATTTTTTATAAATATTAGGCTACTGTTTATATTATTATTAATTACATCGTACATATCCAAAATAAAATTGTTAGCATTTTTATTTATGAAAAGTCAATCATTTTAAAATTTGTACACAACTGTTTGACACTCCAAAGTCCAAGTTTTGACTGATGAATTTTAATTTAATTTCTTTATCAGTTTTGAGCAAGCAACATGTTTTGAGCAAAGAACATTATACTCTATAATAAGAGATATACGATCTATAGTATTCTACTAATTCTCGTAACATTTGACATACGTCATATTATAATAATCGATACTGTAAGAAATCGATGGAAATTGTCGAAAACATCGACACAAAATAAATCGATTTGTGTCCAATTTTAGATCACTGTTTATCGGTTTATAAAATACTAGCGGACCCGGACGCGGCTACGCCTGCTTGAAATATAAGAATATAATTTGTATAGAAATATAATTTCAATCTAGATGAAATGCTAAAAGTGACTACTATATTTTTTTTTTATAAGGATGAATATCAAAATGACGCGGTAACGAACGCGGTCGCGTAGCGACGACGGTTGTTATTAACATGGCAGAATAAATTGCATGTCAAATTAGAAAGTATTTTAATTTATTAGTATATATGTGTAATGTAATATTATATAGCCTATAGCACTTCTGAAGAATGCAGCTTTCATACAAAACAAAAACAAAGTAAATCGATCCAGTAGGTCCAGAGATCTTAGCGTTCAAACAAACAAACAAACAAACAAACAAACTCTTCCGCTTTATTATATTAGTATAGATTGAAGTTTATAAAAAATTGAAAAAGTATTTTTTAATTACAATAAAAAAATACTTTATCCTTCCAAGAGGGAGGATAAAGAATGTTCATTAAGAAATGTACAGCGTCACGTTAATGTAAAATTTTTATTAGCTTTAGTTTTTAGTCCTTTTATTAAATGTTTGTTAAGTTTATTGTAGATAATGATATTAAGTTATAGTATTCTCAATGTGAGTTTGTGTGTGTGTGTATGCGTGTGGGAACCAGTACCAATTTACTGCATCAATCATTCGTATTTTTCTACTATATGTGACACTGGCAGACTATTTTGCGCCTGTCATCGCTAAATCAGGCCATTAAATATAAGGAGAAAAAAAAACTTTTAAATACTTCAATATTTTCTATATTTAACATTAATACTTACAATGAAAATCACCAAAAACATAGAAATTCGGTATTAATAAGTGTTTATATTTTCTTATGGTAACATTTCCACGGCAGTGTAAACTTATGTAAATTACAAATACATTATCTGTAAGTGTTACGTTTTCAAGCGGCTATGTTGTGTCTTGGAGTTGCAAAAATATTTATTTCTGAGAAAAATATGTTTTGTTTTTAATAAAGTGAAGTGATAAGCGAATCAAAATGTCGCTCGAAATTCCATTGATGAGCACCGATGAGGTAATTACTACAATTGTAATACAATATTTATATTAGCCTTAACTCATGTCAATCATATAACAATTTTTGTTGCTATTTATACAGGTGATAGAGCTAGATCCAGAACAATTACCATCTGGTGATGAAGTACTTAGTATATTACAACAAGAACGATCTCAGCTCAATGTTTGGATCAATGTGGCTGTAAGTTTAAATTAACCTCTTATTCTATCATTAAGTGTGTACGTATTTAGTTTATTACTATTAAAATATATAGATTAAGTTATCAATTGTAAAATTTTTAGTTGGCGTATTATAAAAAAAAGAAGATCGATGATTTCCTCAAAATACTGGAAGCATCTCGTGTGGATGCAAACATCGACTATCGCGACTTTGAGCGAGATCAAATGCGAGCTCTTGATATGTTGGCTGCGTATTACGTGCAAGAAGCAAATAAAGAGAAGTTGAAAGACAAAAAAAAAGATCTTTTCACAAAAGCTACCTTGCTTTACACAATGGCAGATAAAATAATCATGTATGACCAGGTATAAAATCAACCATAGAAATAAAAATCTAAACATTTGAATTCCTTATATTATTTTAAATATACTTAAAGATATATAAATTTCTTATCTTTTGTAGAATCATCTCTTAGGTCGAGCTTATTTTTGCCTCCTTGAAGGTGATAAAATGGGACAAGCAGATACACAGTTTAATTTTGTCTTAAATCAATCTCCTAATAATGTTCCTTCATTACTTGGTAAAGCCTGCATTGCTTTCAATAGAAAGGATTACAGAGGAGCTTTAGCATTTTATAAAAAAGCGTTAAGAACTAATCCTAACAGTCCAGCAGCATTACGTCTTGGAATGGGACATTGTTTTATGAAGTTGAATAATCAAGAAAAAGCTAGGTATGATTTAATTTTTTTTGGAAATTGCTGTATGGAAATCTTGCTGTTTCCAAACCTATCTTCATTCAACTTAATTGTCTTTACATATTGTACAAAAATATTACATCTCTAAATTTATATTGCCAGTCCCTATTAACATTGTTGGATGTGAACATCGGCCACTTGAAAGGAGACCCCTCACAGTTTAAAAGGTTAATAATTTTTTTGTATATTCAGAGCATGGTTAATGAAAATGTACAGAACTTTAACATGATAATCTATAGAGCTCTAATATTAAAGCACTTTAGATGTTTATTAACCAATACTGTATATAAAAAAATATTCTCATTTTAAGCCTTAAGGGGTCTCTTTAAAATGGCTCTTTATTTAATTAATTATCACATAATTAATTATTGTAATTATATGATTAAATGATGACAGGTACTATCATCATTTAATCTAGCAATTACATTTCCACACTCGTGTCATGTCTTCCACCTCTGCTAAATATACTTCCCACATATAATCTCTTCTTTCAGTTACTATAAGAGCTAAATAAAACATATATATTTTTTTCATCATAATTGAGAAATAAATTCTATATTAGTCTGAAAATATACTTCTTTTTTTTTAAATAACTAGTCAAACTTCTTACATTAATTTTATTTTTTTAAATTTTCATTAAGAATGGCATTTGAGAGAGCACTGCAGTTAGATCCACAGTGTGTTGGAGCTTTAATTGGCCTCTCCATTTTAAAATTAAATCTACAAGAGAGTGAATCTAGCAAAATGGCTGTCATTATGCTGTCAAAAGCATATGCTATTGACCCAAAAAACCCTATGGTGCTGAATCATTTGGCAAATCATTTCTTCTTTAAAAAGGTAAGTTTGAATATATAATATTTTTTTGAAGTGTTTGAAAAGTAATTTATATGTTTTGTTCTTATCTTTTATTTAATGAAATAAAACTAAAGTATTATGCAATGGAAAATAGAAGCCGTGGTAGAGTTGTTTTCGGAGTTGCCGAGTATAGAGTAATGATTGTGAATTTGACCCAATGCTACAAGTCTTGTAAACTAGTAACTAGTATCAAAGCTCAAGTAAACCTGCTATCAGCCTGTTAAGATAATCCTCAGAAAATCTCAATAAGAGATAAACAAGTTTTTATTAAATTATGACCATATGTATGTATAATCATGTTGTCATCAATGTTTTTTATAATTTCGAAGGTTGATTTGTGTTCTCTAGTATATGAAATAAAACATAGGTTGATTTTGTATTTTTTTACATATTCATTAAATGTATGGGGTTAGTAGATGTAGAGGTTTTGTACTCTAAGCCAACAACATGATACTTAGCAAGGCCTTCATCCTAGAAATTGTAAACAATATTTTCCACAATCTAGAAACTAATACAAAATAGACAAATTTGGAGCTTATCATGGTGGATGAACAATTGATTAAATTATTTCCAATCCTGCAAGACAAACTGCAGCGTTAAGTTATTCCTTGACAAATATTATATGTATTGTCTCATATTCTTAATTATCTATGGCTACTATACTACATGCAAAATTACCAATTCGAACATACTGAAATCGAATTTTTACTAGTCCTAGATGCTATTATTAAAATTAGACAAATCCACAAATTTTCGTATTTCTTTAAGGATTACAGCAAGGTTCAACATCTTGCTCTCCATGCATTTCACAATACTGAGAATGAAGCTATGAGAGCAGAAAGTTGCCATCATTTGGCACGAGCTTTCCACGCCCAAGGGGATTGCGTGCAAGCCTTCCAATATTATTATCAAGCTACACAATATGCACCTCCCAACTTTGTTTTACCACATTATGGACTCGGACAAATGTATATATATAGAGGTGATACTGAGAATGTATGTATGATTTTTTTTTTTGTATAAAGTATAATATACAGTAGAAACTCGATTAACCGGACTAATTGTTGTCGTTAGTCATTCGGATAATCGAAAATCCGAATAATCGATCGGATCTATTAAAAAAAGCTGGTTTGTGAAAACTATAAGTACATTTCAACAAAAATCAACGTTTATTAACCCAGATAAGCCTGAAACTAAAATTTTCTGAAAATATTGAAAAAAGTTACATTATTTAGTTTATTAGATCTTATGCAACATAAAAAAAATTATGAAAAAAAAATTAAGTGTAAGGCTTTCAGGGAAACAGCCGTCCTATATGTAGGACAGTAGGATAATAAGAGGAAATAAAAGACCATTTATGACTAAACAGAATGTAATCAAAAAGTGTAGTTTATTAGATAACTATTGATTATATTACCCATTGTTATATGTAATTTACTAGATTAACACTATTTATGAATGATATGTTTCAAAACACTTGACACACACTCCAACATCACATTTCTTGCAACGTGTCAAACATTTTTTGTGACATTGACGACAGTGTGTTTGCTTCGATTGAGGAATAACCAGATGATTCATTTGGTCTTTACGACTATCAGCATGTTCATGATGGGAGGGTCGGCTAGGCCCTCTTTTGGCATTTTTTCTGTTTGATTCAATCAAAGCAATTGCTACCCTTCTGCGAAAGCCAAGATGATCCAGTTTTCCATGATTTATTTTATATAACTGCCATGCATTATGTTCGGCAAGATCAATCATGTGTGTGAGCAACGGCATGTACCATTTCTTACCTCGTATACCAATTCGGTAATGTGAAATATTTTCATCAGACCGATCCACTCCTCCCATATATTTGTTATAGATGGACACCATATGTGGTTCTTCTATGACAATGTTTCTCTTTTCACTTTGTGAGAAGCGTTTTGCAGATTGTTTAGGATTTATTCCTACAGCATTAGAAGCAATACTGAATATATTATTGTCATGCCATTTAGCAATAATGAACGTGTTGTCATGTGTCGTTCTGTAATCGACAGCACCACGTTCCTTTTTTTTCAGTAACTTCGATGTAATCAGAGGACAACTAGATGTCCTGTTTTCTCGAACTGTCCCAGTGCAACGAAGGCCTTTCTTTGTTATCTCTTCCAGCAAGGGCGTCCCAGTAAAAAAATTATCAAAAACTACGTGGTAAGGAAGGTCGAAGCCACGTGAAATCAGCACATCGCAAAAAGTGAGAACAACGCTTGCACCCAGTCCCAATTCTTTATATATTGGATTGCACATAGTTGTAGCACCTTGGTATGGTTCCATCCATAAAACATACCCTAACCGTGTAGCACCAACCCAAGCTTTGAACCCGTACCTAATAGGTTTCCCTTTTATGTGCTGTTTGCAGCCATGTCTACCATAGTAGGGGATCATGGCCTCATCTACACTGTAATGCTCTTCAAGAGGAGAAAACTCTAAGAACTTTTTATTTAGAAGTGTAACTAGGGGGCGTACTTTTGTGTATTTGTCTTGCAAATCCAGATTATCATTGACATGAAGGTGGCGAAAAATAAAGTCAAATCTATCCCTAGTCATAGCCGAGCTGATCAATTCATTCTTTGTATCAGGGGAGTTTTCCCAATACATTCTTCTACGGGGGAGCCATGAATAACCACTAACCAACAATATGCCGATGAAACATTTCATATCTTCAGTGGTTATGTCTCCAGGCAAATTCTTTTTGACAGCATATTTATTGCTCTCTGACACCAACAACGAAATAACATCTTCATCTAAGATGTTTTCAAACCACTCAATTGGGCGCTTATCTTGGCAAGCGCCTTGAACATCTGGCCAATTCACGGGATTTTTCGCCAAGTCCCGTTTTCTCCATGCGTAGGTACGCCTACGTTTAGTTCGACCTGTAGAATCAGAAGGTTCTTCTGTATCACTCACCATAATCTGACCTTGAATCATTACTTCAGCCGGTTGAAGCAGAATGTTTCGTGGCAAATTATTCAAAGTTACATTATCTTCTTCACCCGAATCTTCGTCAGTGAGACAGTCAGGATCAACAGGAGGAGGTAGAATACATATCAGTCGTTCTCTATAATCTTCTTCATTATCAGAAACATTTTCTAAAGCATCTAAAATTTCATGCGCAGCTAACGGTCTGTAAAGAAAAAGTTGTATTATTGTACTAAAATCATGTATATTATCCTACTGTCCTATATATAGTACGCTAGTATTTGTAACAAGTTATACGTAATTTATTTATATTATTTTGCTAGAATATTTATTTAGTACAAAAGTTAATATTATCAACTAGATATTAACACAGAAAAAAACAACTCACGAGTAAAATATAACTTTTTATACATACCTGTTATTTGCCATGTCTGCAACGCACTTTTATTACACACTTTTAAGGTAAAATATAAGGTAAAAACTGTTAAAATAACTGTCTTTTTATTTTTTCTAATAAAGCTGACACGTTTCTTACTGCAAATCATAAGACTAAATAATCTTAGATAAAGAGGGTATTCTGATATTTTTCTTTATTTCTACTGTCCTAAATATAGGACAGTAGGCTTATCTGGGTTAAGAAATTATGAACATTTTCCAATCACACAATTTATACACATATAAATTACGTACGCATTTTCGTACATATACATTTTCTTAAGTTTACGATAGTACAGATAATCGCGAATCCGTATAATCGAGTTTCTACTATATATTTAAAATAATTTAGAGGTCTTTGTAAAGAATAGTGTCTTAACACTAGGTGTCTTAACTCGACGTCGCGCTGTCTTGTCACAAGAGTGATGAAATAAAAATAATTCATCTTCCTGGGAATCGAACCTGCAATCGTCGTGTTTTAATGTCAGACGCAACGCTATTCTCTCTTTTTCTGTAGAAACTTAATATGATCATTATTATTGTATTTTATTTAATGTTTCTTTCTTTTCAGGCAGCACAATGTTTCGAGAAAGTTCTCAAAGTACAACCTGGTAACTATGAAACAATGAAAATATTAGGTTCCCTATATGCCAATTCTCCATCACAGCTCCAAAGAGATATAGCGAGGCAACACTTGAAGAAGGTCACTGAACGGTTCCCAGATGATGTTGAGGCTTGGATTGAATTGGCACAAATTTTGGAACAGAACGATTTACAGGTTTAGTATATTAGTTTTATTTAAATTTCATGAATTTTTTAATATTTTTTATAATATTGCTAAATTTTGCGAATTTGTTACGAATATTTAAAAGCCAACTGTACACAGCTTTTTTTCTGCTTAGCAGGATAGATAGAGCGAACATAGTGCTAACACACTATTCCCCACTCTACCGAATTTTTGGAGACATTACGTGTTGAGTGGCGGAACTTAATGCTGCGCGCTGTTTAGTTATTAGAGCAAACAAATGTTAATATATTGTTATGTATCCTACATATTTAAAAGGGCAAACATGACACTATAAAAAATATACCAAGAAAGTAACAAAAACCTGTAACTTCTTTACATATTAAATGAAGATTAAATATATATGAGATTGCAGTGTCAAGTTTCTGGCCCTCAACACGCAATACCTTGAAGGTTCGGTGGAAAGTGGGAAACGCTTCCCTAAGTTCCCTCTAGTAATAGTGAATTTCCCGAAAAAAAAAACACATTTTAAATATTTATATGTTTCACAGGGATCACTAAATGCATATTCAACAGCAATGAAGATACTCAAAGAAAAAGTAAATGCAGATATCCCTGCAGAAATACTAAATAATGTTGCAGCCTTGCATTACAGACTTGGTAACTTGAATGAAGCTAAGAAATATCTAGAAGAGGCTTTAGAAAGGTAAATTTAAACATATTAATTGTTTTTTTTTATCATTACACATCTTTGGCTTATAGGGGGATAGACGAAGTCTGAAACCTAGGTTTTAAGTTTCCGCCAAAATTTTAACCGTCGAGTGACGGAACTCAACGCCGCGCTCTGTCTACTAGAACGGGGAAATGAAAATAATTTAAAAAAAATAATTTGTCCATCGTGGGATTGAACCTAACTGTTTGAACATGATTGTGGTGGTTTGAAATTTCATTTTATATTCTGGTTTTGTGAACTATTTAGAACTTTATAGTTCTCTCTAATTTTTCGATACCAAAATATGTTATAATGTTTTTGTCAATGTAGAAAGTGTAAATAATATGACAGCTTAACGTTAATTTATACTTTACTTAAATACATAAAATGATATAACCTATCTTATATCATAGAATACCTTTACTTTTATTTAAACAGAGAAAAAGTAGACGCGGAGACTTTGGACGCCCAATATTATAACTCCATAGCGGTCACCACTATGTATAACTTGGCAAGACTTAACGAAGCACTATGCATGTATAACAAAGCTGAGAAGTTTTACAAGGACATACTGAAGGAACATCCCAATTACATCGACTGTTATTTGAGGTGAGATTATGGCAAATAGTAATAGATGGTTGTAGTTATATATTTGTATTTTATCTTTAAACTGTATCTCGCATGTAGGGGGCTGACAAATTTTTCGTCGTTGCGGAACTTAACGTTGCAGTTTGTTTGGTATCATGCAGTTTAGCAGAAATCATGTTTATGCAGCAGTTTAGCAGTAGTGCCTGCCAAGCTAGTGGTAGCTTTATGTGCTTTTAACAAACTAAATGTGCTCATAATAATCTATTTGAATAAAGAATATTCTGAGTTTAAAATTCTATACAGAAGCTTAAAAAAATTACATAATATTATTTAATTGTGATAAAAAATATATGACACGAAATAAATTATCAAATATAATTAAAATATTGTTTTACCATATAGGTTAGGCTGTATGGCCCGCGATAAGGGTCAAATCTACGAAGCGTCAGATTGGTTCAAAGAAGCTTTGAAAGTGAACACTGAGCATCCTGACACATGGTCCCTATTAGGTAACCTACATTTAGCACAACAAGAGTGGGGCCCTGGACAGAAGAAATTTGAAAGGATCTTGCAAAATGCTGCTACGTCTAGTGATGCTTATTCTTTGATCGCTCTTGGTGAGTAATTTATTTTTGATTTTTTTACAATTTATTTGTGTGTTTATCAAATTATAAAGCATATTTAACTAATGGCATTTTTCAAACTTTCATGATTATTGTAATAATTATAAATTTCAAACAAAAATCCGACTTCTTCAATTTTAACCAGATCTCATAATAAGAACCTAACCAAACTATGCTTGATGTGTATCCTTTCAAATAAAAAAAGAATCATCGTAATCGGTGGGCGTGATATTGAGTTATTCGTCCATTTGTACCGCACATACCTAATGCAAATTTAAGACTTATGTGATTTTAAAACTTTAAACGCGGCGGTTGTGGGTTCGATACCTGCTCAGGGAAATTAATTATTTATATTTTTCATTTCTTAGCTCCTGTTACAAAAAATCGCGACTTTGAAATAGTAATTTAAATAAAAAAATAATTGATAGCTATGCAATGAAATCAAATTTTAACATTATAACGGCGAAAGAAATGCTTATTATTGTTAATTTAATTAATGTGTTACTTATATTAAACAGGCAATGTATGGCTGCAAACACTACATCAGCCGTGCAGAGAGAAGGATAGAGAGAAGAGACACCAGGAGAGAGCTCTTGCCATGTACAAGCAAGTTTTGAAAAATGATCCTAAGAACATATGGGCGGCTAATGGAATTGGTTGTGTCTTGGCACATAAGGTAGTTATTATATATTTGTTGCTTTGTTACATTGTTAGTTATTCACAATTAATTCTATTGCGATTCGTTGACGAGAGCATTATATTAATTTATCCTCTTTTATATATACATGACTATGTATATTACTTTAATTATAAGTGAAGTAAGTTATGAATACTTTAGCAAAAGTCGTAGCGTATTTTTATTTTTTATAGAGAAAAGATGTAGTAAAATCGAGTGATATTTACTCTGATTTCCATTAACTTATGTAGTTTTTTCGTATTTGCATTATTGTACCCTGTTTGTTAAATGTACTTTTCACTACTGTATTTTGGAAAAGTTTCCTCAACACTACATGTGTTAGTGTTATTTAAATTGTTCATAAATAAAAAAGTTATGTTTTCATTATAAAGTACTGCATGCGACGATATACTTTTTAAAATGTTAGTAAAGTAAGTTAAAGTTTATGTTATTAAATCACGAAAATAATTCAGACGATGAAATAAATAATTTTGTAGGTGAAGGTAGCTCCTTAATATATTTTTAATATATATATTTCTTGGAGCATTCATTTTTAATTGCCTAATACTAATTATTAAACAGGGTTGTATAAACGAAGCTCGTGACATCTTCGCCCAAGTGCGTGAGGCTACAGCGGACTTCCCCGACGTGTGGATGAATATTGCACACATTTATGTGGAACAGAAACAATATATTAATGCTATACAGATGGTAATGTTTTTTATATTATTTTATGATTTTACAGGCAATTGTGTACGACTGTACCACACGGTACAGTGTCCGGTTGTAAATGCGACGGTTCTTTGACCTTTTCTTACTTCCATTTCCGCGCTCAGGTTAGACATAGTGCGTCATTGAGTTTCGCTCAGTAGAACGAGGGTTGTCTTAAGACTAGGTTCCCTTAGCCTACTCCATTATATATGACTAAAGAGTAATAATAAAGTATAAGATAATATGTGTTTTGTTTTACAACAGTACGAGAACTGCATCCGCAAGTTCCGCACGCACCACGACGTAGAGTGGCTGACGTGGCTGGCGCGCGCGCAGACCCTGGCGGGGCGCGCGCGGCCTGCCCGGTCGGCGCTGCTGCGCGCACGCCGCGTGGCGCCGCACGACGCTCCGCTGCTCTACAACACGGCGCTGGTGTTGCGCCGCCTCGCCGCGCACGTACTCAAGGATGACCGCTCCGAGCTCAAGGTGGTGCTGCGCGCCGTGCACGAGCTGCATGTGTCGCACAGGTCTGTTTGATTTTGTGTACGCGCGTTGCGTGGCCCTACACAATATATAATATTGTTTTATGTATAAACAACCGTGTGATTTTAGAATACCTTGATAAAGATTATGCTGTATAAAGGTTTATGGAATTTTTTCTAATGTACATTTTTGTTACATATAATATTAAAATTATACTTTGAAGTAGGCATTGAGTTATGATATATGAAAAGCTATCATTGGTTATACATGAACGTTGGACCACAGGTACTTTCAGCGCCTGTCGGCGGCGGGCGCGGGCGCAGCGGGGAGCGAGGGCGGCGCGGCTGGCGAGGGCAGCGCAGCGGTGGCGGAGCGGCGTGGCGAGGCGGGTGCAGCGGCGCTGGAGGCGCGCACGTGCGCGGACCTGCTGTCGCAGGCACAGTGGCACGTAGCGCGCGCGCGCCGCCAGCACCAGGAAGAGCTCACGCTGCGGGACCGGCAGCGGGAGCAGCGCGAGGCGTTTAGAAGGCAGCAGGTAGGTTCTGATTACTTTACAGCGTCTGACTAAACGCGACGGATGTGGGTTTGATTCCTATTCAGAGAAAACAATTATTTTCATTTCCCCATGCTGGTAAAAAACAAAGCGCGGCGTTGAGTTGAAACATTAATAAGTACCTACCCAAACATTAAATAAAATAGTGTTATTCAATTTTTTAAAACATTTATTAAATGCTATATAAATATAAATAATATTTAGTTT
The DNA here is from genome assembly GCF_056956725.1 of Heliconius melpomene rosina. Lineage (NCBI taxonomy): Eukaryota > Metazoa > Arthropoda > Insecta > Lepidoptera > Nymphalidae > Heliconius > Heliconius melpomene. The sequence continues at coordinate 8,202,781 of NC_140406.1, read as the reverse complement.
TACGGAATTTTTGAGCATTGCCTGTTATGAGGGGCGAAACTTACCGCCGCTTTTTGCCTCATTACCAGAGTAAGGTATAGCGCGCACTAGTGATTTTTGTCACCGTGACTGTTGCGCGACTGTCACCGTGTACATTACACTAAATGAAGGTGCGCGCATTTGGATACGTGACAATTGGGTTACTTTTTGTCCGCGGAGGCCGGCAACACGCCGGTGACGCAACTGTCACCGCGTCCATAGATTTGTATGCCCGTGCGCGCATTAGCAACTAAATGTCACCTCCCCCTTGCGGTTTCCATACTAGTCGTCTTCCGCATAAACATGAAACAGCAGCGTGTTGCATTGCAGCACAGAATTTTTATGTCAATAATTGCGTCAAGTTCATCACCAAGGCAAAACGTGTGTTTTCATGAAGATGAAATAGACAATGACAATACTGATTGACGAAATTGAGTTGAGGCTATTGCTCTATGACAAATGAAAAGTTAAAAGCCAATATTTTCTACATTTGCTTTTTTTTCTATTTCTTAATATAAGTGCACAGACAACCATCTCTTCGAGATCCATTTTATCAAATGTAAAAAATTTCGTCACTGTCATCGCAAGTGCGCGCAGTGGCGAAAAGTATGGTGACATGTCAGTGACAAAAAGTTTATTGTCACCGTGACAAAAGTCACCAGTGCGCGCTAAGGGTAAAGAAAATATTTAATTTCCCCAAGTGGTAAGTGGCCTTAAATATTATGCGATGAAAAAAAAGATATTATTCAATATTATAACTTACACTTACTAGTAAGCTCATAATTAATAAAGTAAATGAATATAAATTATATATTTAATGAAAATGTATACAATAAAAAAATATTTAAAAAATATATTTTATTAATCGCTGTATTATTTATGCAATCATTATTAATTACGAAACAAACAGGAAGATGAACGCAAACGTCGCGAAGAAGAACAGGCAAAGAGTACAGTGGAAATGCTGCAGAAACGCCAAGAGTATAAAGAGAAAACAAAGAATGCGCTGCTTTTCGCAGACATGCCAAGCGAGGGCAAGTCCAAAGGCAGAGGTCGCAGGCGCGACGAGTATGTGTCCGACTCGGGAAGTGAACCTGATAGGCCGCGGGATGACGGGTAATATGATTTTTTTAATTTAGTTTATTGATTATATAAAGAAACTGTTATGAGTACAGTCTTTTGTGTTTTTATCGAGTTACGTCGATATTTAAGTGTAACTTCAATGTTAATACTTTGTTGCCTTTTGACAATGTAAATGTAATAAATAGAACATGAAAGTTTGTTATACCGAAATATTTGAATAATTAAAAAATAGTAGATAATTAATTATTATTTATTTAAGTAGTAGTTAGTTAAATTGTTAGTTTTTTCTTTTGATCTTTTAATTTGATCAAAAATTGTATAGGTTAGTATTGTTTTACTTACCTTAAAAGAGACTATAGTAAAATGCAAATGTGTTTTTATTCTCTATGAATGCACTAGGAACCATGTCATTAGACACGAACATCAGACAAATTGAAATTAATAACAACAACCACTGTGATAAGAAGTCACGCGGTCTTGTAGACAAAGTATCAATTGTTAATCAATCAAATCGATCAAGCAACCATAGTTCATAGATTACCAATATCGGCATCGGTCTGCAAGACCAAATGATGTCACAGCAGAGCCTTAAATTTGTAAATTATAATGTCACCCATACTCCATGATATAAGTAACCTAAGTAACCCCTATGGTGCCCATAGCGCGGAGCCTAAGCAACGCAAGCGCAAGCGCTCGGGCGAGGGCCGAAAGGGCGGGCGCTCGCGCAAGCGCCGCGACCGCCGCTCGGCAAGTGACAGCGACGCGCCGCGCAAGCGACCGCGTAAGAAGGTACGTTCACTTTTTAATTTTTTATTACTTCACACTTTTCCTCGGCTTCCGTCCAAACACGTTGAAACGTTGCGTGTTGAAACTGATGTGATTAAAGTCTTTCTCCAGAGTGAGGATATGAAAATTATTATTTCCCCCGAGTGGGTACCATGGCCTCATTATATTATAGTGATGCTGTCATTATATTATATGGCATTATATTATAGGTAGTGTCTGAGTCCATAAATAAATAGTAACGGCAATGCAGAGTGCATTGCTGTTGCTGAAGGCAAAATAATGAAATTATTTAAATTTGTTTATATCTATTTACAAATAAAAAATTGGACGGAGCTTTATTTATAGTTAGGGTTAAACATTTTATTATGTTTATAGTTGCGTTGATGTTCACAGCTTTGTCTTAATTTTTTTTAATGTGGTGTTCTGGTTTTTCGTAAAGTTATAAAAATAATTATTTCTTTACGCAATTAAGTCATTGGGACAGAGTCTTATTTTAATGCACAACCGACACAGTCGAAACATCGTATAGAAATGAATCCGTCGACATAATGATACACATTATTTATACTATCTTACAATAAGTTATCGTCGGTCACCAACCCACTAAATCATATGAGAAATGAAATATCAGCTTATACAAATAGTTACTATTCTTTCTCAAACATATAATTTAATCAAAATTACAGGGAGAGAAAGGAATCGGTCGTCGCGAAAAATCCAGGATGGCGGAAGATAAGCCCGGCTCTAAACGTGGTAAAATCGTTTCCAAAGAAGTCATATCGACATCCGATTCAGATTCAGACGCGGGCAATCGTAAATCCCGTAGCCGCAGTAAGAGCAGTAGGAGTAGAAGTAGGAGTGGGTCTCCCAATACAAGTAAAGGAAGGAAGAGGATTATGTCTGCTTCTGATAGCGATGGGTAAGGAATATTAGTCGTTTTCATGTAGCAGAGTAGACGTAGGGAACCTAGTGTTAAGATGCTTTGTTTTTCACGCATGGGCATATTTTTGAGACAGCTCCCAAGTTATTTTTTTTAATTGTTGGCTTACAGTTTCAGAAATAAGCACAGAATCAAAAATAAGTTTTGTCTCCTTAGATATGTATGAACATTATTCATGCAATTTTTTGGCCAGCTTGAATATTGTAATTTAAATTTATTTGTAAGTTACTTATCACTTAATTGATATTTCTCGATTTGCAGATCTAAGGCCCGTTCAAAATCTCGAAGCCGTTCAGGTTCCGCCAAAAGTCGTTCCAGATCCAAAAGTCGATCAAGATCCAAATCAAGGAGTAAATCTAGATCTAAAAGCCGATCTAGATCTAAGAGTCGTTCTAGATCTAAAAGTGGATCTAGGTCAAAAAGCCGGTCTAGATCTAAAAGCCGATCTAGATCTAAAAGCCGTTCTAGGTCTAAGAGCCGTTCTAGATTTAAAAGTGGATCTAGGTCTAAAAGCCCCTCGAGGTCACGGTCCAGGTAATATTCTTATTTTATTAAGTTTTGATCATTCAATAAAATTATATAAACCACTAAGTTAAACTTTTTAGTGATTGATAAACATGGTTTATAATATTTTGAATTCATTTATATTCTTGATTTTTATACTTGTATATATAAACTTTTAAATGGAGAGGATGAAAATAAAATATTAAAAAGATCTAAATTCTAAGTTACTATTTATAGTATGTTTATATTACAGGTCTAAGAGCAGGTCCCGCTCAAAATCCAAAAGCCATTCTCGATCTAGATCTAGATCTAAAAGCGGATCTAGAAGCCGCTCTGGATCTCGGTCTCGGTCTGGATCTAGATCTCGTTCTGGTTCCAGGAATTCTAGACCTGCTACACCTGAATCTAGGAAGTCTGTCTCGGCTAGTGAGGATGAAGCTTAGTTGTTTAAAATATTGTATGTGCTACGTATGTTGAAACAAGATGGCGACGATAGTTTTACAGTACACTCGACCAGTCGTGGCCCGCCCTGAAGTTTACTGCAGATTTTTCTTACTTTTGATTAGTTTCTTTTGGAGTGAACAATGGGCATAAGTTGAGAAAGCTAAACTTTAAACCATGACTCGTCGACCGTACTGTACCTAATAGGCTATTGTAATTCTTCTGTTGTTGTATAAACAATTTCTCCCTAATAGCCTATGTTCTCTCTAATAGCCTATGTTAAATAAAAATGTATATAATAAAACAATTTGGTGTATAGAAATATTTTCATAATTCAACAATAATATATATAGAAGTAATCTTAAAGATCTTTCAAACAAAAAAAAATATAATATTTTGTCTTCCCTATAAACTTCACTACCAATATTATATGACTTTACTATAATTACTAATAATGTTATATTACGTGGCGCATATTCAATTACAACGTCATATGTTACCTTAAAGGTATTTAAAGTAATATTAAAATGGATATTCATTCTAGATGATATTATTTTATCAGAATAAGCTAAATTGTTTTGCTTCTTTTTTAAAGATCATCTGTAAAGAAATATTTGCTTATTGTAAAAACAAAGATAAATTAGGATATACATAAATTGTACTGAAATGTATAAACACATTAAAGTACTTAAACCATATGCTAAATTTATTTTGTCACCATCTTTATTTGTAACTCTAATTTCCTACAAAATTAAACCTTTCATTCTATTTTCTAGTGAAGGCAAATATTTTCATTTGAAAAATAATAAAAAAATATTGACACAATATGTTTATTTATTTTCGCGCGATCACGTTGGCATCATTACATCATTAGAATGGACATGAGTCCATTCTAACCGTTAATATAAAAGATACACATATATATAAGGTAATAATAAAACGAATATATCAAAAACATTGTATATTTCACGACCTATAGGTATAATGAGAAGTTTCTTGAGACATACATTTTAAAGATATACTAAATCTGAAATAACACTACTTAAATAATCTGGACATAAAAAAGTTGCCAAAATGATTTAACTTATACATGAATATTTTCATATTTCATAGACTTATTATAAAGTCTTTTATGAATGTAAACTAATTTATAAGTACTTATGTGTATCAAACAATAAATATTCTTAACAACAGAGCAATGAAAAATACTATTTAATCTGAAAGTGGATATAGAAAGTAAAAATGATTCAAGAAACGAAAAATATGTATGAAAATTAAAATTATAACAAAAATACCTAACTTTATATTTTTGTGATATTTCAGATTTTCCACAAATTCCTATTACATACATATAACCTTTTGAGTGTACATACATTATATACAGTACGGTCGACATGTCGTGGCGGCCATAAAATTATTAGCACAGCACAGCAGCTGCAGACGCCTACAGCAACCACGAATCGTCGATCGCACTGTACAAACAATACGGTTATATAATACAATACATTTTATTATCTACAAGCGATAACACAACCACGCGCGTCTGGAAGAACAAACATACACAATCTTCTAGAATGTACGATCAAATCCGTTTTCATTTCATTTCATTTAGACTTCTAATGGACTAGAATCTAGATAGTAATATTGCAGTTAAAAAAAACCTTACTCTTAGTAATTGAGCGTTACGTAAGAATATAGATTATTTCTACTTTAAATTGTCTTTCATGTTTGTCTGTTATATCTGTTTTAGTATCAACACAAAATCAACTTTGAAGTAAACAATAAAAATAAAGCATTTTACAGATAATAAATTAACAGTTATAAATTCTCAGAAGAAGTACATAATAGCATTATATTAATATATGTACTAAATAAATCACAGTATGAAATAGTAACGAATTACTTTAAGTAATTCCTTTAATTTTATCCCTTTTTTATTTGGTGTTTTTGTTTACTGTAAAAATCATAGGTACAACAATAAAATGAAACACAACAATTCAGGTCCTAAGGTAAGGTATAGGTAACTTATTAGATATAAGAATTGTAAACATTTCACTATAAATTATCTTATATTTGGAATTATAATTATTATAATAAACACTAACAGAATCGTTAAATGATTACCATACCCAACTACAACTATGAGTTTGTTTTTATTTAAACAAACTAAAGCCGGATTTATATATCTACTAAGTTTGAAATATTGTTTTGAGCAATATAAACGTAACCAGTCGTGCATATTTATAAATATATTTAATTACATGAGAATATACTACAATAGTTAACACTATTACATTATATCTAAATAGAAACTACATTAAAATTCCATACAAATTTTACTAAAACTAATCGATTAAAATTGATTCAAAATTCGAGTATATGGCAGTATTTGTTATCAATTTACGTTAAAAATGCCGTGTTGAAATGAAAATATAGTTTAGCTTTACTAAGTGTGCGCTAGTTTAAATATCGGCATAATTACTAAACCTATATGCTATATCGATGTAATTATTAAATATCCATATAAATAATAAATGCGAAAACTTTTACCTACACTCTAAAAACAATTAAACGATTGTTAAAGGATATAATAAGGTAATTCTGACTTAGAAATAAAGAATTATATTCAGCAATATAATAATTCACTATGACTATATAAATATCAATAAGAAGTAACAATAACATATATTTTTAATAGTACAAGCTTTAAAGCAACAACATAATATGGGCACGGAAATTGAGTATGCGCCTCATAGGCGACATGCCATGTATACGACGGCTTTAAAGCAACTATTAATAGTTGAATTAAAATTCTAGTTTGACTAAAATGGGCAAGGTTTATACGACTAGAGTAGAGATTCTTTTTTTTTTATTTTTATCGGCTTCATGCTGTGTCTCTCACAGCAGGGTAGGCAAAAGGAAACCAGTGTTAAGACACTCAGTTTCCATCTTTCTGCCGAATTTTTCGAGGCATTGCGAGTTGAATGGCGGAACTCAACGCCTTGGTGCTAGAGCGAAGAAATGAACATATTGATAAATAATAATTCACCCCCTTGAGTGGGGATCGAACCCACAAGCGTCGTGTTACATTTACAAATTCATACAATCAAAAATATAAATTCAAAATTCAAATATTAATTTAAAATATGAATATTATTTCACTTAATTATTAGTACTACTTTCTAATCACCCTAATAGGCTAAATACTTCTAGCGATCTATTTCCGTTTGCAATATAAAGTACTAGAGTTTCATTCCTACTGACGAACATAGTAATGAAGCGTAGACTGCACTAACCGACCCACTCTAAACCCACTCTAACGACTCTAAATGTTTGAGAAAATAGGACAACAGCACACAATTTGATATGGGAATGAACTCGTTACTGATTAATATTTAAGTAGTAAAGTTATAAAAAACAAGTTATACATAAGAAAATCGAACACTTCGATCACATCGACACAATCGATTTTTATAACAGGAACTAGAAAAAATAACAATGTACATAGCAAATAAAAATTGATATCTAACAGTTGAGGAGTTAGGATTCAAGTGTACTCGCGATATAGTGGAGTGGCGGTGTGAAAGCCCTGAAGTTGGGCATTTTAATCTTCTGCACACTTCTTGTTCACTAGAGATGGAAATAATCTAAATAAAAGAAATCCTAAAATCAAATCTGCGCAGGCATCTACAGTTAAATTTAGAGCGAACGTAATCTTCAAAACGTCACAACACGTTAGGCCTACTACACTAATACAAAGGTAATTATAAAATTGTATTCAATTTAAAAAACACGATATATTTAAGGCGGTTATTGGCTTTACGGTTTATATAGTATTGGTCCTAACTTAATATCTCAATTCATCTATTTTTATTAAAAATAATTGTGTAAGTATCTATTACCAAAATTTTCGAAATTCTTTATAATTTCCAATTCCTTTATTTTTATGTTAAGTATAAATATTACAAATTTATTTCTACTGGTGTATGTTTATTGGCTTTTGACGTAAGTATACCTTTATTAATTTACTAAAATATATTGCTTTTTTACTGATGTACGTAAATAGCTTTAGCTTTTAATGTTCATAAAACTGTAAGTAAAATTGGAGTAAGTTTCAATAAATTTTAATGATTTGAGCTAAATATAAAGTGAAATCCTATAAATATTGTTTCATATAAATAGTTTTTAAAAAAAATTATGAATATTTATTATTTATTAAAAGTTTATAATACTATTGACAATATTTAACTAGATCCTTCTCCTAGAGTACCTAAATGTTAAAACGAATTTTACTAATTTGAGTATTTTAAAAAAGCCAGCTTCATTGTGTAAATATCTTGATCCTAAATTAATGATTACAGAAAATAATCCTTTTTAAAAATATACTTTTAACATTTTCTGCCACAATTTTCTCCTTTTCTACGTTTATTCAAGACATTGTCTGCAAAATAGTGGAACTTAAAGCCGCGTTTTATCTTTCCAGGGTGGGATGAAATATTCCACAAAATGTATAAAATCCATAATACATTTGTTTTGCTGTCAAATGCACATAAGCTGTATTCCAGAATAAGTAAATTAGGTATTTATTAAAAAAAATATTCAAATTTATATGGTAATAAACTATTATAACATTGTTAACTATACAAACATAACACAGAAGTAACAACTTCAATTAACATTCAAATATACACACATAACTTACAATAAAATATAAATAACAATTACATACATAACTGACCTTAATATCAGAACAAAAAAATATCTAATTCTGATTATCTTTACTTTCACTTATTCCGTTGGTGTGTCCAAAAGTGACCGTTCCGTTGGGCATACTGGCGGTAGTGGTGTGAGGTCCGCCGAGAAATGATGTGAATGTTGTATCTCTACTTATAGGGGGTTCGAGTCCTTCAGATAGTGGAATACAATCTAATGTTGGTACTGTATATTCCCTGAAAACAATATATATATGTAAATAATTAAATTTCAGGGTAGGCAAAGACCAGAGAGAAAATAGTGTAAAAAAAATTTTTTTTTTTTAGCATTATTGTGTAAAGATGTATTTATCAGCTATAAAGTTCTGCTTGCAAAAAGAACTTATTAAGTTCCAACATTCTACACTTTCCTTTTGTATAGTTTTATGCTACATCCCGCATCCATACTATGTTCCCCACTTTCCACCAAATTTTCAATACATTACGTGCCTTGGTTTGGCCTTATTCCCAGAGCGAAGAAATGAAAATATTAATTTTACTGCCAAAGAAATGATAATATTAAATAATAATATTACCTCGAGTGGCAATCAAACACTAACCATCGCATTTACACTAACATACGTGTAAGCATTACTAATGACTTTTCTATTAATATTTAAATAGAAAACTATATTAGACTTACATAGAAACATTATCCTGTGACTGTACCGAGTCATTAATCAACTGTGGCAGCACAGGCAAAGGCGGTGGACTGGTGGGGCGCGATGTGAACAGGAACACTCCTATCATAGCCAGTAAGTATGATAGGAAGTAAAGGGCGTGGAACTGTAATAGAAATAGTTTTTTTTTAAAACTAGCGTCACACTGTATCCTCCACATAGCAGGGTGGACAGTTTACTGTTCCTGTGGCTACTATAACTATATAAGTAAATAAAAAAACGAATTAGCATTCACCTTAAATTGAAATATATACATCCCAGCTATAAGTGTATAGTAATCGGCCGACAAAAACGACAAGTGTAGAATAATGGCACCCGCATCTCTTAGCATGAAACTTTGTAAAATCTGAAATATTATCTGTACTCCACAGTAGCTACCCAATTGAACTATTGTTTCTATCTCATACCAAGTAAAGCTCATTAATTCACTTATTTCAAGGAAAAATGTTTGGGAACAAGATATTATACTGCCAATAAAACCCAGCAAAGCCAAGTACTCTGCACAAGAGTGTGTTTTGAGCATTATTTCCTGTAAAACTGTGACCATTGCATATAAGAGTGATCCTCCTAGACACAGCATGTCACCTACTAGTTGGTTTTTACCTGAAATAAAATTTATTTTGTTGAATATATAATAGTTATAATAGTAGAAAATAAAGACCATCATGGTCATTACTTAACATGGAATACATTTTATTTGGACAGAAATATATAATTATATTTATAAAAGGCCCAAAGCTTATGAAAGACATAGTAACTTGTAGAAGAAACATATTTGGAAACATTGGTGTTTTTACTGCTAAACTTTGTTCTACTTTGTCTGCCAGAGCAGGAAAATAAAAATTATTTTATAAAATGGAGGAAAAGATCCCTTTTGTGGAGATCTACCCACAGTCATCACATTTACAGTCAGATACTATCCCACTGTACCACAAAGATAAACCAAAAGATTAAATACTTTTAACATATCATACCATCAGTTGGGGCTCCCTCCACATCTGCCCATACAACACAGACAACAGCCATTAGGCCTAGCGTAGCACCTGCTACATGTGCCACTCCAAGCCGTTGACCTCTCCATGCACCACCCACTAAAGCAGCCCCAACCCCACTACAGGCTAACAACTGTCAGCTCAATACTGATGTGAACCGCTGAGAGAGTACTAGTAGGAAATTTGCTTCAACATCTAGTATACAGGCTATTAAGACTAGCCACCATTTCCTATAAAAATTAATAGTAAATATTAGTAATATTTGAGTAAGATACAAAAAGCTTTTACTTTTTTTCTGGTCTAACATTGTAATTCACATGTAGCTGGGTAGGTAGAGGGAACCTAGTAATATTAACCTTGTGTTTTAACTGACAGAGTCCAATTTTGTGCAACAGAGCAATGAAATGGAAGTAATTCATTCCCTATGGGAATAGAGGAGATCAAACCCACAAGCCCACATTTGTGGTGTTAGACTTTGATAATCAGATGCTGTGCCAATGGGCCACAACAGCATCATTTTACAGTATTATCAATAGATTATATATTTGCAAAATATAATAAAATTTGTAAACTAAATTATATAAAAATATAATCTCCATTATGTGTTAAGTCTTATAATAATTTATTTAATTATATTATAAATAACTTTTTTTAAATATAATTATGTTTATTAAGATCGCTTGTCTTTCTAGTATCTTAGCAAATATATTTCATATTAGTAAAAATTTTTATTAGAAAGAAGAGGTGCTTTATGAATAATAGAGGTATACTTACTGTAATATTTTTTTGGGTCCAGTACATAATAGAGAGGGTGTAAATAAAATAAAAAGGACAATGTAGGGGATAACAAGCTGGCCAGTAGTGGGAAATTGCCAAGTCGCACTTTGCAAAAGGGTAGTTAGTATACATTTACCACTGAGTAATAACGATAAAAGTTGACCCAAAATTATTCCTCGCCATACTTTCCTGAAAATATAATATATCACTTACTTATTCACAGCAGTTATCATAAATTATACATAAATCAGCGATACAAACCATCGACCCAATTCCGAAAAATAATTCTCAAATTTTGCACTAAAATTAACATCTTCCATGCTTGTTTGGTGAATAGATAATAACTTTATGTGGACAACAACCTTAATAGTATAAAATTATTATAAAATTGAAATAAAATCCATGAAATTTTCATAATTTACTAATAGGGCTAGGACTCCTTGTTCGCTCAAAGCAAAACAATTATTTGACATTTAAATTTTTGTTCAGAAATGAGTGTTGCAAGGTTTGGAAATGTCTATTTTGAAACACTGATTATTTCTTTTTACATATTTTATATAAAAATACCTGAAATAAAAAAGTAATTTGAATGTCTTAATATTTTTTTTCTGTTCTGTTCTTTTTATTATGGCATATTTATAATAGCATAATATTTTTATTAAATTGAGAATAAATGACAGTGACAACGACCAAGATAACTTATTTGTTGATTATTGAAGATTGAAGTAATGCCAACTGCAAAGTAAAATTGTTTATTGTTTACCTTTAAAGATTATATATAATTTATAATTAATATTGAATAAACCCGAAAACTCAACTCTTTTATTAAGTACTAAGAAAAATTATAGTGTTCTATTAAATACTGTGGATAGTAAAATGGGCGATGGTTAGTAACATTTAAAAATGATAACCTACAATACTAAATATGGTTTTAGCGACCTGACTAATTTAATGTTTGTTGTAGAGGACGTAATACGAAGAAGATTACTAATTGACGGCGATGGGACCGGTGACGATCGGAGATTAAATGTTTTGTTAAAAACATTAATAAAATGGTGTAATACTACAGATGAGAAACCTGAAGATAGGTTGGAATTTAGAATTGGCATATTGAATTATAATTATTAAGTATTATTAATGTTACACATACAGGGAAAAAATAACATTTAATCATGCTTCATACTTTTCAGTAAGAAAATATATTTTTTTCAGCTTCATTCTGTATCCCACATATAGATTTATGCACAATTCATTGAGCATTGTTGTCGCGCTTGTTGTCTTCTTACCAGAGCAAGGAAATGAAAATATTAAATACTTTCCCTGAATGGAAGTAGCACCTACAGCCAATTTTACTGATATATATGTTTTTTACAGCAAAACTACACATGACAGAATGCTTGCACAATTAGCACAATGTGAGTTTGCAGTCACAAAATCTCAATTAGGTTCAGATATGATGGCTGCAGAACTGAAAAGTTATGAGGAACTATCAAAAATATTAGAAAATGGTATTGAAATTGCCAAAGGCAATATAGAGAAAAGCAAAGCTGATTTAGCTCAAGCCAAAACTGTAAGGAAAAATCGTATCGAATATGATGTACTCGCTAAAGTAATAAGCGAACAGCCAGATAGGAAAGAAACTTTAGAACGCTTGGGCACCTTAAAAACTGAATTAAGTAACTTAGATGCAACTAAACAACAATTAGAAAGCCGTCTGTCATTGAGAAAAAAACAGTTTCATGTTTTAGTGACGTCCATACATCAGTTACAGGCTTTGTTAGATGAACCGGATGATGTTGATCTGATTTCTGAAGATATTGAAATGAAAGATGTGAATTAATAAAATCAATAACTACTTTTTTAATAATAAAATCTTGCTTTACATTTAAATCATTTTATTTTGCAATAGATACTCCGCACTTTATTCCTTAGAATTCCTTAGAATATTAATAACAGTTCTGATTTGTTAAACATTATTTTTTTTATTTGTTAATTTTTGATATTTAACTGCTTAAAACATTCCTAATAAAATACTGAGTTACCCTATCATATTATATAGAAAAGAAAAGCAGATTAGGCTTCAATAAAGGGTTTTTTGGGCTGCAGCCTCAGCAATTTCCGACCGAGTAAATTAACAAGTGAGTGCTTCCTAAAATATTTTATTTGAGTTATACATTATTAAAATGTTTGCGTTATATTGTGATATATTATTTACTATTATAGAAATAGGCAAATATGTAGGTACACAAAATTTAGACATACATTAGGTTCAGGGATAATTATATTTCTCGCAAAGGTAAGCGACAATAAGGCCTAATAGCGTATAAAAGTATCATTTTATTTTATGCTCCGCAGTAAAGCTCTCGGCGGGCTAACAAAATGTGGACGTTATTGACTTAGATATTTAATATTACTCGCGTATTTTCCGAGGGCTTAGTCTGTAGTTTTGGCACTCAAATATGTAGGTAGGTACATTAGTTGAATTATTAATATTACAAGTTCAGCAGTGTACTCGGCATTTTTTGTTTTTAGTAACTGTTTGTAGTTCCACTCTTTTTATTTACAGAAAATGGTGAAACGTGGAATGTAGAGCATATAATATACTTGTAGGTAAGTATGTTTTTACCTACTGAATTTTTTAAAACAGAATATTCAGTTTACTATGTTTATAAACTCTAATGTCTCTAACATTAGAACTTAATACTGCTTAAACCAGAGTCTATTAAAAAGATTCAAAAAATTGAACGGAATTCGAATCAATAAAAACACGTTTTCTTCAAGCTCGGCCCCACGATAGTCTTTTTGTAGTAGTATGTAGATATCGCGCTGTGCCTAAGCTAGACTTCGTTTCAGAAAGAAAGGTGGTTGATGGATGAATTTAGTTGAGTATCCGCCATTCAACACGCAATGCCTCCAGAATTAGGCAGGAGAACGGAAGTGTCTTAACACTAGGTTCCCAGGTTCCCTCTGCCTACTATGTGCAGGATACAGCGTGAAGCTAAAAAAACGTTATCAGTGTAATAAACTGATGTCTCTTTAACAATAAAGGAGTTAGGGCAACCCATTCTTTATGTACCTAAGCATTTACTTGCACATAGGTAAGTCATTGGCCTAAAGCTCAAAGAAAATATACGCTCATCATATCAAAAGTTCCAGAATAGTTCTAAGTTTAATCTATTGCTTACTTCATGGTATTTTTTGTACGACAAAGAAGAATAAATTAATTAAGGCAGCTTTATGTTTTATTTGTGTTGGTACCTATACCTACATTATTATAAATAAAGATTTGACATAAAAGATTTGATAACGATAGGCTTAATATTACTCCATTAAAATGATTAACTCTAAAACTATATACATATAAGTGATGGAAAATAATAATTGTATATTCCAAAGACAATTAACTATTATTGTCACGCGAACGAATATTCCCGACAAAAAAAAAATAAAACCACAAAATGTTGAAGGAGTTTCATTTTGTATGGTAGACAAACAAACAAAGGTACACACCACCTAGATCCAGGGGGGTCTAGGTGTAAAGTCATAAACATTTATATCGTTTACTTTCAAGTAGGTACGTCAAGCTAAAGTTTACCGCGCAAGCTCGAGCTTCATGCCGTCAAAGCAAGCTTTCGTTTCACAGTGTCCGCACGCGATCCCGCTATACTTTTACGAAACTTGTTTTTTACGTTTCATAAGAGAAAATGCCCTCGTGGTGGGACTATCTGCACTTCAATAGACAGTATAACAATAAAAGGAACTTAGAAGAGGGCTTATTCCAAATTGCATCACAAACTTGCAATATTTTGGTAAAAGTTAACAACACAAACAATATAAATTTAACAAGGAACGACAGAAGTGATGAGTATGGCTGTGCGGGTCCGCCTAAAGGGAAAAGTTCAATGCAGATCTGCGTGCCGAAGTTCAGGAAAAACTCAATTACTTCGGGCTGCAATCCTGGACTCTCTGTAAGTATAACTATATAGACAATTCGTACCAATAACCTTGTTTTTCATGAGTATACTACATTTTGTTTTTTCATATGTCCCCTTATTGGGCCTCTATTATATACAACAATTATTGTTTTTAAAGGAAAGTTTAAATTAAAGGATAGAATTAATTTAATATCATAAAGTAAAAGATTTTAATAAATTTATGAAAAAAGAAACATTAAAAATATTAAAACAATTTGCCTTGTGCTTATTAGTCAGCCATTATTTTAAGCTAACCGAACGCATTCTACAAAATATTTTAATATTTTTAATTAAAAGTTTTAATTGTCTAAAAATTAAAATATATTAAAATATTGGAATGGAATTGAAATAGATAATTTTAAACTTGAACCAACGAATGGGCGAAACACCTGTATGTCAAAAAAGAGAGAGAGAGAGAGAGAGATAGAGCGAGAGTGAGAGTGAGAGTAATATTTTTAAAATAAAGTAAAATATTTAAATAACGAATATTTAAAAACTGTTTCGTCTTGAGGCCAGTCGTTGGCGCAGGGGCACAAAGTATAACTGTAAGCTCGACTGGTTGTGGGTTCTATCCCCACTCGAGGAAATGAAATATTTATTTAAATTTATATTTCCATTTCATCTCTCTGGTGGCGAGGCAAAGCGCGGTGTTGAGTTCCGCCAGTCAGGCCGCAATGCTTCCAGAATTCGGCGGAAAGTGGGAAACGGAGTGTCCTAACACTAAGTTCCCACTGCCTACCCTGTGTGCGGGATATAACGTGAAGCTGATTTAATTTTTAATTTTATTTATAAAAAGTTAAAATTTCACTTAAAAGAATATATTTCTTTGAAGCGCTGTCTCATGCCTCAGTTACGTTTAAAACACGACTCTCGTGCTTTTCAAGCTTGGCTGCACACAACTTTATGTTGAAATATCAAGTTACGCTTTATGAATTAAATATTTTCTTACATTTACACTAAGAAAAAATAAATAAAAATAAAGTACGTCCCAAAATGCGCTACGATAGCCATTTTTTGTGAAAATATTTAGCAATCTGTTCTAGGTTTCTTTTTATATAGATTATTTTTGGTTTCGATTGATTGAATGACATTTTTCTCATATGTTTTATATTGTTTTTACTTTTCAATAATAATGAAACCTAAGATGTTGTAGAACATTCATATAATATTAGATATACTCCTGGTAGAGCAGATGCTTTTTATTCAACTGTAAAACTGAAATTTAAATATTTAAATTGAAATAAAAATAACATATAAAATAAAGCAGATAAAAAAAAAGTTTAATTTTTGCCTCTGCCTATATCTAAATATCTACAACGTAATTATTTAGGTATATGTTTTTAAAATGTCCTTTTGGTCTATTAGTCTTTAGCTTGTAAAGAAAACAAAAAGATTAACAAAATTTGATATTTGTGAGATAGAAAAACGAATTATTTACTTAAAGCAACTTATTACTTTTCATAATCAATTAAATATAACTATAAATTAATTGATATTATTATATTAATTTCAATCAAGCAAAATAACGTTCACAACACCGATTAATATTTCAATTTACTTAACATAAGGCTTAATTTTACAATACAATATACAAGTAATAATAAATGAGCTTCAAAATGTGAATCATGCATTGATCGAGCTTGTTCTTTCGCTTTGTACATCTAATATTCAGAAAAACATATAATTACAAACCAATCGACGCGGTCTCGTGACTGATTGATGATAGTAATTCGGCTATTGACATAGTTTTTGGTGATACGGCGCACACTAATAGTGATTTCTATGAAAATCTATCATAAACCTTATGATTACCGAAATCACGCAAACACCCACGAGTGGGCGACAAACGAAAGTACTACCTACATAAAAATTGAATGGTGGCAACGAAAATGATAAAGCCTTACCACTATACGTCCTTGTCTTCCATGTAAAAGATGCATTGCCGCGCGGGGCGAGTCCAGTCTACACTGAATGGCCATCGGTAATAAACGATATATCGGATACCGGATATATCGGCGGAGACGCGCGGTACATCACTATTGTTGGTGGAGCTCAAATTTTTGCAAGCTGATTCGTTTCGAGGTGAATGACCCGCTTCGTTTAAATTTGTTTTGTTTTAAACTTAGCGTGCCGCGGTGTGTTGCCATTATATTGATTTTACGTGGAAAAGACATCGCTGCATACACTGTGCCCGACGACGGCGGCGACGTCGACCTTGTTCCAATTATTTACCCATTAGCCGTGGCTTTGTGCTTGTTTTTCGGGAATGCCGTTAAGTTTCGGCCATTACAAGTCCATTTTTATAGAGCCAATGTAAATTAGCCTATGACTAAGAGTTGTAGCTACGAGTACACTCAGCCACATAATTACAAACCTTAATTGCATGAAACATGATTCTGAGAAACTGTATTAACGCTGTTGCTCGTCTTGGAAATTGCATCAGTAAGGTAATTTATGCTACAATCATGTTAACCAGATCTCGTTGATTTGACTTGTTTTGTTATCTTGCAATTTAATATTAAATACATGCCATATACATACATATATTAAATACATGCCGCGGTCGATACACCATTGCACTAGTTCAATAATAAATTTGAAGTCTAAATATAGACAATACCAAGAAGTAGGTTTCTGTGAACCGGTAATTACGATATTTTTAGACTTTAAACATCCTTAAATTCTGTTGGGTATACGTACATACAGTCACTCAGTCTAAATTTAGCATCCTTAACGTAATCTCTTACTACGTAGTAAGTCGTCCATTATCAGTAATTTCACTATTATAATAACGACGAAGATATTCTGAAACATTATTTAAGTTGACACAAAGGGTTAAAATCTTTTAACACTGCGTCTAACTTCTTAGAAACTTGTAGTTGATATGACGAAGTTTGTTAAGGATATTAAATCTCATTTTAAGCGAATACTGTTTGAATATTACTAGCGCATACTATATTATTAGAGCGAACTAATAAGGTAAGAATTCAATTTGATATTTTTTTAAATTCCTTCCTTTAAATAAAGTAAAAGAAAAACGTCAAAATGTAGTAAAAATTATAATAATAATTTAAAAAATATCAGAAAGACCATTATAAAGATAAACAAGTGTATAATATAGAAGACATTTTAAAATAATTTCTTTACTAAATCTAAAATATATAATTTCCTCCATTACAGCTTAGTTCTACTATATATTCATGTATATATACAAGTATCCATATGCAAGTATGTACATCGCTATATGACTTGCAAGCTAACGCATTCTGACAGGTCTGTATAAGTCAGGCTTTAACCTACATTTCAAAGCTATGGTAACTCATTCTTGGACGGTTATTTAGTATCATGACCTACTTTAAGTACCGTATCCACGTATCTAAGTTATTGCTACGAAATTCGTAGCGCGGCGAAGTAAGCACCTGCTACGTGATCGCTACGAGGCTAACCACTGGTAGGCGGTAAAGTTGGAACGATTGCCTTATTTTATCTTGCAGTTAATACTCGTAGACTTATAACATAAAGTTTATTCTATTTTATAAAAATATATTAATACTACGCGCGAAAATATATTAATAGAACGCAGCTCTCGCTTGAACTATACGAATATTTATTAAATATATTTATGAAATTATTTTCAGTTGTCAATAGAGAGATGTGTTAAGCAAGCTCATTTTGGGTGACGTTTTCTAACAATATACTTTGCAAATCGTTGCTTAGCAACGGTCGCATAGTGACGGTTATTATTAACATGGCGGAATAAATTGCATATCAAACTAATAAGTATTTTAATATATTGGTATATATCGAAAATATTACAAATATAAGAAAAAAAGTATCCTATGTTCATCCCGAGACCCTCAAATATCTCTGTATGAGTATGTTATCATAATTAAATTAGCGGTAGACAGAAAGACAGAGTTACTTTCGTATTTATAATATAGGTATGGATGAATTTAAATAAATATATAATTTTCTCGTGTGTGTGTGTGTGTCTCGTAAGTGGGGAACCCACAACCAGTCGCGCTTTCAGTCACATTTTGTGCTCCTGCGCCACTCCTCTTTTTTAAAAATAATTCAGCAGAATATTTCATTTTTAATACAAGTTTCTATATTCAATTCAAGTTTACCTTGTAGCCAGTTTTTAAATGAAAATTTTAAAAGTAGCACTTTAGAGTTGAAAAACTTAAAAGTAGTTGCTTTATATAATAGATTTAATAAGATAAGAAGAAATACTTGTTAATTAGTTAAGCTTTCAACAAATACCCTGATTTCTAGAAAATTGTAGTACATACTACAAAGTATTGTTACTATGAAACTTTTTAAAAGCTTTTATTTAACTTGCAATGTATGTATGTGGGTTCGGGTGAAATCTTAGAGCTCAATTTTGAAGTAGATATCGTCAACCGATTGAGCTGAAATTTTGTATACACGTTTACTTTGGATGACAATGCACGATAGAATATGTGACGTCATTCTAAATGTAATATGGCGGACCATGCAAGATGGCGGAATTGTTATTTTTAATGTACTTCTACAATATGGGTATCAAATGAAAGGACTCGTTGAGAGCAACTCGAAAAATAATGTGATGTCATTCTAAATCCCATAAGGAGGATATCGAAAATAGCCGAGTATCTATTTGGTCTACTTCTACAATATAGATATTAAATGAAATGGTTCGTTGACCGTAACTCTAAAATTAATGTGACGTTATACTAAATCCAATATGGCGGAACATCTAAGATGGCGGAATAGTTATTATTTATGCACTTCTGCAATATGGGTATCAAATGAAAGATCTTGCCGAGAACAATTAGAAAAATAATGTGACATCACTTGAAATCCAATAGAATCGACACGGTTCAAGTTTTTTGTGCTTTCATATAATGAAAGGTATGTTCGTACGATTGAGCTGAAATTTTGTATACATGTTTGGTTTGGATGACAATGCACGATAAGGTTTGTGACTTCATTCTAAATACAATATGGCGGACCATTCAGGATGGCGGAATAGTTATATCTCATGAACTTCTGTAATATGGGTATCAAATGAAAGGGCTTGTTGAGAATAACTGGAAAAATAGTGTAACGTCATTCTAAATCTAATATGGCGAACCATCCAAAGTAACAGAATAGTTATTTTTGATGCACTTGTACATTACGGGTATCAAATGAAAGGGCTTCTTAAGAGCAACTTGAAAAATGATGTGACGTCATTCTAAATCTAGTAAGGCGGACTATCCAAGATGGCGGAATAGTTATATTTAATGGACTTCTATAATATGGGTATCAAATGAAAGGGCTTCTTAAGAGCAACTTGGGAAATAATGTGACGTCATTCTAAATCCAATATGAGGGACCATCCAAGATGAACGAATAGTTATTATTTTTGCAATTCTGCAATATGGATATCAAACGAAAGGGCTCATTGAGAGCAACTTGAAAAATAATCTAACGTCATTCTAAATCTAATATGGCGGACCATCCAAGATAGCCGAATAGTTAATTTTAGTCTACATCTACAATATGGATATCTATTGAAAGGGCTCGTTGAGAGTAACTCGAAAAATGTGACTTTTTCTAAATCCAATATGGCGGAACATCTAAGATGGCGGAATAGTTATTATTTATGCACATCTGCAATACGGGTATCAAATGAAAGGGCTTGCCGAGAATAATTAGAAAAATAATATGACATCTAGTGTGAGAAACCTTCTTCTTCCTGGCATTAATCCCGGCTATTGCCAGGGTCTGCCTTCCTACTCAACCTACTCCACTTTGCGCGATCTTTTGCGTCCTCGGTGGTTAGACCATTGGCTCTCATATCCGGCATCACGACATCCAACCAGCGCTTCCTTGGGCGTCCAGGAGGTCTCACTTCAGGAACTGATATAGCAAGGCACTTGCATCCGACATAGTTCTTAGACCGGCGCGTAACGTGGTCAAACCATCTCAAGCGGCGCTCTTGGAGCTTATCCGCTACGTCACGGACCCCAAGACTACCTCGAACGAATGTGTTGCGTATGCGGTCAAACTGCGTTACGCCGCACATCTACCTTAGCATCTTCATTTCCGTGACGTGAAGCTCCTGAGTGTGCCGAGATAGTACTGGCCAACTTATCCGGCCATGGACATCGTGATCGATGCCTCCAGACTCGTGCATAACGGATCCAAGGTACCTGAACTTTTCTGACTTAACGGCTGGCTCAGGACCTACAAGGATCGTGCTCGAGTCCGGGCTCCCGCAGGCCATGTACTCGGTCTTCGACACATTTAGTTTAAGACCGCCGTTCTCAAGCGTACCCTTCCAGAGGTTCACTTTACGCTCCAGCGTCAGTCGGTTCTCGTCAACGAGTGCTATGTCGTCGGCATACATCATCAGCCATGGAGGCTGCACTACATTGAATAAGAACGGACTAAGAGTCGAGCCCTGGTGAACCCCCACTGTAATCGGGAAGGGTCTAGTGTCGCCAACAGCATTCCTAACTATAGAAGCGGAATCGTGGTACATGTCTCTAGTGTGAGAAACCTAGACAGTGGTAACTAAAAAGTAAAAAATAAATTATAAGCAAAAAATCATTTTTAGAAAAAGCTTTTATTTAAAAGCCCTAAAAAGGAGAAAATAAAATTTGTCTTTTAAATTTTAACTATCAACTCATAACCTCATTGTACACAATTTATGTGATCATAAAAGCTTGTCGCGTTAATCAATATTTAATTAAATTGAAAGTTTAAAAATTGAAACTTAGCAGATTTTACATAATTAAATTAGCACTAGTTTAGTTACACAAGTACATCGCGCGACAAGCTTTTATGATCATATAAATTGTGTACAATGAGGTTATGAGTTGATAGTTAAAATTTAAAAGACAAATTTTATTTTCTCCTTTTTAGGGCTTTTAAATAAAAGCTTTTTCTAAAAATGATTTTTTGCTTATAATTTATTTAATTATAAGTTCTTCCTTATTTCAATGACCTGAAGCTGTCTTGATGTAACTTTATATTTTTCTAAGATTCATTTATGTTATATAAAATTATTATATTGTTATTATTGAAGATATTGTGGCGCAACAGCTCTTAACTGTACACGCGTTGCGAGTCCGATTCCAAATCAGGGAAATTAAATAATTTTAATCCCAAATCTTAAGCTATGCAATATTCCTCAATATAACTCACCTTTAGGCGGTACGTGAGAAACAGAGTATTTTAAAATTAAGTTCCCACTGCCTAACCTACTCTTCTATATATATTATGTATGTAATTAATTTAATAATTATTCAATAATTATTCATTAAAATGAAAAAAAAACTTCATCGATGCCTAACATCTCTATAAATTATTAAAATCAATACCAGAAATATGCTTGTAATGACCGAATTTGTTTAAAAAGACTGAATTTAATAATTTTCTTTATTCAATAAGTATATTTATTATTATAAACTTATTCACGACTCCTTGGGAGCGCTACGGTAGAATGTGCTACGCTTAGTTTATTTTTTATAAGGTTTCTTGCAAATGCCAGAGTGTTGTAGGTCGGGGTCAAGGCTCGGAGCTCTGGGCGCGTTTTGCCTCTGATTAGTAGTTTATTTTACGAATCCATTAGGCAAAGTGTTCAATTTAGCGGACATTAGTGTCTAGTGCTTGTGAAATTTTGTATAAATATTTAATATAATAATATTAACAACTTAGGCCAGTCGTAGCACAGGGCCACAGGCGTGTGACTGTAAATACGACAGGTTGATTACTCGTCGAGGCAAAGCGCGGCGTTAAGTTCCGTTGCTTAACACATAATGCTTTCAGAATTTGACGCAAAGTGGGGAGCGGAGTATCTTAGCACTACAGCTGGAAGTTAAAAAATATACTAACACTTACTCGGACACAGTGCTAAAATATTCGTTACGCTGTAAGGTAATAGCGATATCAACAAAAACTAACTCAAAGTCCTCTAGAAAAAACTTAAAATGAAAAAGGGCAATGTTTGAATCTTTTTTGACTTCCATAATACACGTACAACTCAGAAAATATCTTTTTTTTTAGATATTTTTGTTATTTATTTTAAGGAAGTTAATAAGT
The DNA here is from genome assembly GCF_056956725.1 of Heliconius melpomene rosina. Lineage (NCBI taxonomy): Eukaryota > Metazoa > Arthropoda > Insecta > Lepidoptera > Nymphalidae > Heliconius > Heliconius melpomene. The sequence goes on along the minus strand of NC_140406.1, from coordinate 8,179,762 downwards.
TATATTATTACTATAAAGTATGCATAATAATTTTTCCGTGCTTAAAAGTATAATTGTAAAACTTAGAAATGACCTCTATTCTAGGTGACAAATAATATTTTATGTGAATAATAATTTTTAAACGTGTTTACAACTAGAACGATGTTTATATTCTCTAGGAAACTGAATAAATAACATTATGGCAAGGTAAGGTATCTGATGAAGAGATAAAGGTTGTTTGTTCCGTTATTTTTCTAACGGAAAAGCTCTTAGTGTGAGAAAACATCCATTTCAAGGTTTCATTTTTGTTCGTATTGTCATTTCTTATATTTTACTTAGGTATTTCTAATATTCCTTACAGTTAAATAATTAAAGTTGTTTAAGGTAACTATATAATAATTTTCATATAAATATTTAAATAATATATACATATATGTTATGTATATGCATATTATTTCAAACAAAATATTTCATCAATAATTATTTAAAATAATGTCGATTTAGTTAAACCAGACTTAGCTAGAGCCATTTATCTTACGTATAGTAATATCAATATTTTAGAATATCATGATTTTAATAATTAATGAAAAATTTAACTTCCTTAAATAAAGATCTACAATTTTTGTCCTTGCCACGGTACAGTTAGTATTTTTTCTTGATAAGTATATTAAAATATATATTAGAAGTGCTTAAATTTTATTTTCCCTTATTACATTTTTTTAGTTTATAAACAACCCGAAAAATATATTATTTGGAAAAATAATTACATAAGTTATATTTGTAAATATTTATGCATTAATATAACGCGGACAATCTTATACTTGCAAAAATTACGTAGCGTGGCTCTATGAAATTGTTAGGCAGTGCGAGTGACTATAATTTATAACTTTCTTCGCGATAGCAGTGACGGCTATGAAAAGTTCCGTGATGGTTGTATTTTGTTATTATATAACACTAGCGGCCCGCCCGCAGCTTCGCCTGCGTGAACTACGTTATTATAATTTTTTGCCTCCATGAGTACCTACTTCCTATAAGTGACGTCCTTGCAAAATTTGGGACTCCTAGCATTTGTAGTAACGAAGTTTCATACAAACTATCAACCCCAAAAACAAACCCTTAGAAGTCGAATATTGCAAATTCCCGTCTTAGCGAGCACCTACTTCCTATAAGTAACTCCTATGCAAAATTTGAAATTCCTAGCACATGTAGTTTCTGAGGTTTCGTGATGAGTGAGTGACCTTTCGATTTTATATATATAGAAGATAACTAATGTCGTTAATTTTAATGGCAGCTGACTTTAATAAGGTTATAAATAAGTGAGTTATTACATAAAATAACACATTATTACAAAGTACATTTGTATAAGATATTTAGGATTTTTTTCATATTCATTTGTCTTAATTAACAATAAAATGTTAAATTTATATCATACGTTATAACTCTTTTTATTATTAATTTATTTCAACGAAAGAATATAAAAACTTTTGCATGACATAATATCTTTTACTTAATGTAGTATACATTTATAATATTACTTTCTAGTGTTATAATATTAAAAACCCTGACTAATTTAAAAAGGTAATATACAATATATGTTTTATTATAATTCAGTCGACTCATGTTGAACGTAACGAAGGCCGTATTTATATGCAGGTATGTTACAATTGTTTCCTTGACATAGCCTTGAGTTCTTTTATTACTTCACAAGTTCACCCGCTTATGAGTATGAGGTGTTTCTGTGTAATATATTATATTTGATTTAATATATGTATTTTAATTTTTGGTTTTTTTTTAATAGCTTTTACTTGCGAGGTAACTAAAATATAAGAATATCTATGTAACACGCAACGGAAGCTCACAAACTTTTCCACTTCCACCCAGCCCCAGCCCCAGCCCCCCCGAACTTAAAAATTGTATCACACTGGACATTACAATTTTTCATGAATTGAACAGAATATTTTTTGTTATAAGTAAAATAATAAAAAAATATGGAGATATCTTTTTCAGCATTTGCCTTTTACCTAAAATTTCCGAAAGCGAATATCCTAAAAGCTTATTTGGAAAAAGGGTCAACCTTTATAGAATAAAATAATACAAACCTACCTGAAACGAGAGTTATTTTTATTAATATAAAATATGATATTCTGTATTGCAAGCCTGTGGATGAAATTATTTAAGCATAACTTTTAAAGTTATAATATGGACTTCCATTTAGTATAAGAATTTAAAAGCTAGATATTTAATAATTGTAAAATAGCAAATATTCTAGTGTTGGTATACTTAATAAAAAATTAAACGAAGTACTTTATTAAATTAACATACACAACCTTTCAAGATAACACAATATTATGTATAATTAATAACTTTGAAGGGCAAAAGGGTTTTAATATGACATGATGACTAACATAGTGCAAGAAAATATAGAATTTGCGTAAACTTTACATTATGGAGTGAATATAAGAATAAATTTAATTATTCTTTAAGGCAATGTAATTTTTGTTATTCAATTAAGGTGAAATTGGAATTCCTGGCAGTCGATTGAAGTGCCCTTAAGGATCGTGTACATATACTGTTATGTAAATCTTGTATCGCTCGCAGATTGCTTAATTTATTCAATTTTAGGATTTCAATTTTCGTTGATTTTTTGATAGGGATATTTCGGAACTTCGGCTTCGATTTTAATAGATCGGAGCTTCGATTGAATTACCACCTCTGACTCCGACTTCGGTTCTAATACTATTCAATAAGAGAAAACGTGATGGCCGCCGCAGTCGAACTACAAAATATAAGTGTTATTGAAAATAATTTTTGTGAAATTTTGCAATAATTTACAAAATAAACTATATATTTACAAAATGTATAAGTAAGATTTCGGTTTCAATTTCGGTTCCCGCTCTTCAAACCCCGAAAAATCGAATTCAAAAAATCCGATTCACGCTTCAGAACATCCCTAATTTATGATTTGAAATTCGAAATGTGTACTTAACCTATTTGGTATTTCGGATTTTCATAGCATTTTTTTATATAGATGTTGTCGAGTGGTTTGTAATGCCCGTATTTCAAAAAAAATAAAAAAATAAAATTAATTTCTATATATGGAAATGATTTGCGTCTATTTTATTTCTTAAATAAAAGTTTAATCACATATTTACGTTTACTTTATTTTATTTCTTTATTAATAATTGAAATTTAGTTAAATATCCTTATAGTCAGATATAACATTTATAAAAAATATAATGTTTTTTGTTGATAATTTGAAGGTTATCTCTAAAATGTATTAACGGGCTACAATAAAACGTCGACAGTTAACTCTAATGGTAATTTGTATAGCGTTATATTGGAAGGAAGATAAGTGGACTACCTTTAAAGCGGTCAAGGTCTCGCGACCAACCCCTTTACTATCGTCGTAATACCGTACCTACTATATACGAGATAATTGTTGGTACTCAACCTGAGTAGTTCCACTGTTTATGTTCTATTTTTTAAATGGTGAGCTTTTATTGCTTTTAATAGTTTTTTTTTTATACAAGTTAAAGACGTACATGCACTTTGCCGTGTCACACTCTAAGAGGAGACAGTAGTACGTAATTCAAGAATTTCGTTAGGTGATTGCAAGTAAGTACTTTTAAAAAGTTAATATGCTTCTTTAAATTTTCTGTATATTCTGTCATTTTGGTACCTATTAAAAAAGTAATATAAAAATGTTTGTTGTCGTATATTCATTTTATTTGATAGTGACCCAGATTCATAATTAATTTTCTTTTTATAAATAAATATTTTATTTTATTTAAAAAAATATAGACTAATTAATTAAACATGTACTCTTACCAAGCATATAATAAAAGTTACTTTTATTTCTAGTTTTTATTAAATATTACTTGAGTTACTTACATTTTATATTTGAAGGTCTAAAAGAAAATGTAAATGGATATTAATGATGTCTACTATACATATATGTATGTTTGTGCGTATAATATATGTGTTTATTTTGTTTTTAAGTGTAATCGTGGTTACCGGCGTCGCCGTTCGTGCAACATAACGTTGCTACGCTTTCGTAGCCGGATCAATTACACACAACAGGGTAGGCAGAGGGAACTTAGTGTTAAGACACTCCATTCCCCACTTTTCGCCAAGTTCTCGAGGCATTGTGTGTTGAGTGTCCACAGCCAGTCGATCTTACAGTCACACTTTGTGCTCCTGCGCCAAGACTGGCCTCTTCGATCTTTTTTAAGTCTTAACACTAGGTTTCATCTGCCTACCGTGCTATGTGTGATAAACTGTGTGAATGTCCAGCATTTGGCAATGTAGATATACAGGACCTAGTTATAAACAAGTGTCATTCAGATTCACCCATTATAGAAAATTTATTATTAAAAATATAAACGAAAATGGCATAGTAAAACTAGCCTTGTTAGTTTTTGAGCGCGCCCTAAAATTTTATTGTATAGACAAAGTTCAATTTCCCCATTGTCGTGAAATATTGTTTACTACCAATACCTGTGGCTTGCACGTGGCGCGCTCGTGGTCCCTATCGAGCCTTCGCACGCGACTCGTCTCATTGTATACAACGATTGAACCGTAGATTGAAACGTTGATAGTCGGTTGACATTCAAACAAACGCATAGTGACTGAGTAAACCTCCATTCTACATATCATATTCGATATCGTGTTAGAACGTGTCGGCCTTTATTTTTTAAATGAATTTAATGTTTTATAGGTTTGTTTGTGTAAATTATGGTACATTAAATAAATAGCTACATGTCCATTGTCTTAGGTCATTTTATAATAATTAAATATTAATTATGAAATAACATATAAAAATAACATAATTTCATGAACCTATTATTTGTTTTTCTAATATAGATGCCATAGTAACAAAAAAACACTACACTCTAACCCTATACTTAGTATTATAGTGTAGTATTTTTTTGTCATTTTAGTGAATAAATGCAATTTCGAATTACATCCCGATGGTAGTTTTGGGTATTTTGGTATTTAAAAAAATATAAATATAAGTATATTACGTTTTCTCCTAATTCTACCTTTTAGTATAATTATATAACATTTTTTTTATTGGATTTCAATTTTACTATAACGGTGGTATCAAAGTGGAATGAAATGAGAAAAATATTAAAATCTACAGGATATTTCTATGAATATTCCAATATACAAGCTTGACATGCAAATATACAACATATCTGGTGAAGCAATTGCATTGAATATTGCACTATTTTTAAAAGCCTAGCGTAACAATTTGGGTCACGTCATCGCGGCCGATCGGAAAATGTTTATGATTTACTATTTTCCTGACAGGTCCATTTTCTTCTATCATATAAATAAATTTTTCTTAGCTAATACAATATGTGTATGTATATACGTACGTTATGTATGGTTAGGTTTATTTCCACTCGGGGAATTTATTATTTTTATTTTCTCGGTTTGGTAACAAGACAAAGTCAAATTTCCACCACTCAACAAACAAGGTTTGTCTCAAAATTTGGGCGGAGAGTTAGGATAAGTGATTTAACACTAGGTTGATAGGTTCCCTCTGCTTACCCTAACTAACTTTCGTAATTATATTAGATATCTAAAATAAAATATATCTTTCATAATTTAGACTTTACTTTGAAATTACTATCAGTCTATCGCCCTTTAATTATAATTCGTTACGCTTGTAGGTATTAGGTATTGAAAACATCAGAATATAGCATAATTGTTTTTATAACTTAGGCTCCAATCATAAAATGTTCAGCATTTTATGCGTCTATAACATAAAGTCACGCAATTTTATGATTGCTTAAACAATTTTGGCTATTTTACGTAACCTAAAATAACCAAATAGCCGTTTTAGTATATATAATAATTACATACATATTACGTACTAAAATAACTGTACGCTATACGTCTTTCAGATCAAATATTTTAATAATAACAGCTAAAAGATCCTTAAAAATATATTCATCTATTCGAATACTTTCCAATTTATCAAATATGATCGACCAAATCGTTTATTTTTGGTATTTATAATGTTTAATATATTATATAGTATGGAATGTGTTCATATGGTTCGTAAAGATAGATCGCGGAAAGAACACATTGAGTTGAGATGGAAAATAATGCCATTAAGTTTAGGGCAATGTTACAATTTTTTACTTTTACCTGAACTTTCTTATAAAGTTTTCAAATAGGAAAATCATATAAAACTTTAGTATAAGTAGCTATCTGTTCAGAAAAGCTAGAGAGAGTAGAGAACTTTGTAAGCCACTAAAGGAAACTTGTAGGGTACTTCTTAAGCAAACGTGACGTAAAAATTTGTCGCTGGCATTTGACAATTTAGTTTTTTTTATTAATATGTCTTTTATATCGACTTTAATATAAAATTTACATATTTTAATAGATAATTTATTACTAGCTCATAAAGAACGGAGTATCTTAACACTAGGTTTTCTCTGTCTACCCTGCTGTGTGCGGGATACAGCGTGAAGCTGACATTGATTTATGTTTGTATGTTTTACGTACCTATATGCACGAAGTTATATTAATATCTAATGTCATTGATGCTTCCTTGACATCATTATAGGCCCGCCGCCCGGCCCATTCATTGTATGTAGTTCAAAACTAGTTATCAGAGTGGTTTGATTATTGACGTTTCCCACCTCAACAATACATTTCAAACTCGATGCTGAAGGCTTTAGAATTCAATAGCTGTGAATTCGATAGCGCCATCTTATTTCGAATTCCTTCAGATCTTATTGGAAATTCTATTGGATGCTTATTTTTTAGTTATTATTATAAATTTATGTGTTTTAAAATTGAATAGAGGTCGCTGTAATTTTCTGAAACCAATAGATATTTCAATAGTGACAAAATATATCTGCCTTATAGACCTTAAGAAATTATTACATTAAAAATGTTTTATGTTTTTTGTTAAAGAAAACTTTTAAAATCACTGCTATGTATTACTTGGCAAACTACCCCGCCTTAGATAGAGTTTTCTGTCTAATTACATAAAGTTGTGTATCCCAACACTCAATATTCCAATATGGCTGAAAGTAGAAAACAGAGAAAAGGCATCAAATTCTCTCTGAAAAAAAAAAAACTTTAATAATTAAGCAGTAAAATAGTCCAAAATAACCAGGCATACCTTGAACCACGTAATTAGGATCGTAAGTTATATTGTCCCAAGACTAGCACTAAATCGAAAGTTAATATTCTCTTCGATTTTTAACAAACCATTTTATTGAACTACATTTGCGGTCGTCACCCTATCTTTGTTGGCTTGTCGAGGCTTGTTTACAAAACCATTACTCATTCTACCTCTATATATTTGTTACATTTATTTAGCTTGACTATTTACGCTTTGTGAAGTCTGCTTTCAATACCAAATCGTTAATTAAGCTTTTGTTTCCTTACTTTTATTTAAGTAAAAACAGTGATTTTATTGATTACGTACAATTTTTTATATAAAATTTCAATATTAAAAATAGTTTTCTCGTCTCGTGCTTCCGCATCGTATATATTGTGTGGTTTATCACAGGCAGAATACCGCTTGTTGTGACGTTCGAGTATAGAGATGAGGTCACATATCTATATATATAAAAGGACTTGTCCTCACTGACTGAGGTAAGACGCACGCACAGCCGTAACCGCTGATGGTAGAAACGTGAAATTTCGACAGATGTTTACTTCTGTAACCTGGACATCCACTAAGAAGGGATTTTGAAAAATTTTAACCCTAAAGGGGTAAGATAGGGGTTGAAAGTTTATATGGAAAAAAAATTAAATCGGCACCGATTTTTATAAAATTTGCAATTTAGATTTTTAAAAGTATTTAATTGAATACGTGTTTCATCGTTTTCTAGAATTCTCCCCCTAAGGGTGCAAATAAGGGGTTGAAAGTTTGTATGGAAAAATCTTTAAAACGCCACGGATTATTATAAAATTTTAAATTTAGACTCTTAAAAATATTTGATTGACCATGTTTTTTATGGTTTTCTAGAATTCACCCCCTAAGGGTGCAAATAAGGGGTTGAAAGTTTGTATGGAAAAATCTTTAAATCGCCACCGATTTTTATAAAATTTGAAATTTAGACTCTTAAAAATATTTAATTGAACACATGTTTCGTGGTTTTATAGAATTCACCTCTAAATACGCAAGCGAAGCTGAGCGCGTCCGCTAGTATAATATACGAGTACTAGTGGACCCGAACGCGGTTACGCCCGCTTGAACTATACGAATACTTATTGAATGTACTTATGAAATTATTTTTAGTTTTCAATAGAGAGATGCATTAAGCAAGCTCATTTTGGGTGAGGTTTTCTAACAACAAACATTGCAAATCGTTGCTTAGCAACGGTCCCTTAGCGACGGTTGTTATTAACGTGGCGGAATAAATTGCATGTCAAATTAATAAGTATTTTAATATATTGGTATATATCGAAAATATTACAAATATGAGAAAAAAAGTATCCTATGTTCAACCCGAGACCCTCAATATCTATATGAGTATTTTATCACAATTAACTTAGCGGTTTGGCCCTGATTGCGTAAAAGGTAGACAGACAGAGTTACTTTCGAATTTATAGTATAGGTATGGATGGATATATATAAAATTTTTATCTATACAAATATCAATCACCTTATACTATAAAAATACACACAAAAAAACATATTTTGTTTTTAATTTACATTCGAGCCACTGTAAAACTGAAAAATATTATAAATACAATGTAGAATATAATATACAGTATGCATATGTGAGTATAATTATATAGTATTAAAAAATATAGAGTCTAAAAAAATTACAATTTAATATTTAGAAAATCTAATTCTTATTTTTTATTTTATTAATTAAGTAGAACTTTTATTATTTATTTTAATTTTTAGAACTATAATTAACTGTAGAGTCAAACTCATGATGAGGTTGCTGAATTGATTTAGAAATTAATTTATTATTCCCTTAATTTCCTTAAGTATAACACCGGAGTTATATGAATTTTGACCTGCGTTGTACTGTACGTGCTATTTGCCTAATTTGTTATTAAATTAGTTGCCATGGCGACGGTAGAACGACAAACCGTTTTGCCCCGCAAATGTTTACAGCCTTTGAACGGAATTTAGAACGCGTATAACTTATATACGACAGGTGCAAACATGTGAAAACCTTTTTAGAAAGTAAATTTAAGCGTACATACATACATGTACCTATAGAGTTTTATATAGACAACATAGACCTAATAAGTAATAATGTTACTATTTTTTAATAAAGCATCATTAAAAGAAATAATTTAGTTGTTTTTTATTTTGCTTAAAAGTGTTCAATTGTGCGTATACTGAACTTTGTACTAGCTACAGTAAAAAAATCCTACAATACCTTTTTAAGCTGAAAAATTCATAGCTTAAAGGTAATATTGGTACATTCCTTTGTTTTACTGTATATTTTTTATGTTTGTTCAGAAAATCTATATTGATTTACAAAATCTGTGTATATTTACAAAAAATATTATAAATATAGATTTATAATAGATTTTTTTGAGTGGGGGGTCTCGAATACGCTTCTATTGAAAGCTATCATATACACTCTAACTCTGCCACTACTGTGCGAGTACAAACATAAAAAAATCTATACAACTTTTATTTATAAAGTTTTAAGTATATAAAATACACAATAATGTTGCCTTTAAAGTTCATGACGACATTGCGGCAAAATATAAAAGCTCTATCACACTGTATCCGAAATTTGATTGATGGCTCACTTACATTAAAGACCTGACGTAATGGTTGAACAACAAGATATAAAAGCAACAAAGAATAGCTTTCATGATATTTTAGTAACAAATGCCTGTTTACTAACGACATAATCGTGCAAAACTGTAGAACTATTCAATTAATTGAAGTATGGCATGGGTGCTAATGGTATTTATTCTTTGGATAGTCACTTTTGTTATTTCTATCTGCATTCTACTAAATGATTTATCATTAATCCAATGTATAAATAGTACAATAATTGAGATAAATAATAATTCCTTACCGTTGTTTCTGTTTTAATGTATTATAATTTCATACTAAAAATTCAATGCATTCAATTGAAATTCAATTCATATTTTGCTTAAACATATTATTAATCTGTTAATAAAATTATATTAAATTTAAAATTGAAAATATTTATTAATACTACCTTAATCACACAGAATGACATGAAATCGAACTGTTTAATGAATAAGTATATTATGGCTTTTATAAATAAAAATATTTATAAATTTCGATATAATTTGTCTTATAATATTTTTTTCAATAATACTTTATTACAATAATTAGTTATATACATAAGTAGGTATTTACTAAATCGTTATTTAGTGTTTGAAGCGGCGTGAATGTGAGAACTTGTTCCATTGCGTGCTTTCAAATATTTTATGCGTAAAAAGGCTTAATAGGTACGTAGTATTTTTATACATAATTAAACAAATAATTTTTTTATGTAAAAAAGTTCTTGATATTTTCTTTAGCTGTATGTTCCATAAATATAAGAATAATTAATCGTAAAGTCTAAATAAATTACAAAATAATGATCACAATTTTTGGCTTGTTTTTCTTAAGTATTATATAACAATTTAATTATTTCTAATACTTATGCCCAGTTAAAGCAGCTATATAATAGATCACACTATATTGGTGCTGCTAGCGTTGAATGTTGGCGACATCAAAGTCCAATGAAATCTTTTGACGTTGAGTTTCATATGGAAATGAGTTCCTAATAAAGCTTTACCTGGAATTTGTTAAATTCACTATAAATTCAATATAATATACCATACTTTATAAAAAAAATCGGAGCTTTTTCTGAAATTCTTCTGTAGAGAGGCTATAACAATTGTAAGTATGAGACTACTTACTAAATTATAAAAATATGTAGCTATTATATTATAAGAGTAAAAAATAATTAGTTATTAATTATTATTTGTGGATATTGAAAATGAAAAAAAATCACTACAAATTAGTGTTCATATTGCACTCGTTCCTGCCGTTTTCTACTGAAATAAAAATAAAAAAGTAGCTTCAAGAGACTACCTTGAGCCAAGTATTTTAATTGCACAGAACTTCGGACTCTCTTTACCTTTTAAAATGAAATACGTACGTAGAATGCTTTTCACCCTTAAATTTAATTAAACTTGGAGGTACGGTTGCAATTACGTTAAAATAAATAGATTAAAATGTATTGCAACTACTATGTTAGCAAAAATATTTATTTGATTTAAAGTACTTTTACAGATTAAAAATAAGTAGAATAAAAGTATTTAATTTAAGCGTTTCAGGATAATGCAGAAAATTCTAATTAGGATTATGTAAACAAAAGGGGGATAATAAAAATCCTAGCATATGAAGCTTCAACCTCATATATACTTTTGTATAACTTTTTAATGATATAGTAGAAACGTGTTGTATGCATGCATGTATCGTGTATTTTTAGAATTGGCAGCAACTAACAGTCTACAATAGGTAAAGGCAAAGTACTATCGTGAAATATAATCTGTAATATTTTTATCATATATTAATATCGTTTTCACACGCTATGTTAATAGCACTATAGTTATTTTTTAATAACTATATGTACTTGCTATTGGCATCCAATTTTTAATGGTTATGGTTTCCATAGCTGTTGAGTGGTTGAAACTCTGTAATTTTTTTTTTCAGTCTATCGCCCCGGCTTTGTATAATGACATTCATATTTAGACACAAATACCATAAATATATAGCTATATACGAAATAAATTATATAATAGTATTTCACTTAATACATTACTCATGTAAGAAAATTTTAAGTTATTTTGCACCACTTCTTGTCGTCCGATTTGCTTGAACAGTTTCACACATACTAAGACGTTATGATAAAATATTTTTTAGATTTAAAATCTCGACAACGACAAGATTTCGGTCATTTTTCACAAGCTTACATTTATTTTTATTTTTTTGACATCAAACTTTAGGCTCTGCAACCATTTTTTAGGATTAAAATTTTTTCTCGGCTTATAAAAATTGTAGTTGCTACTACTAGCTACAGAACGTTTTCTAAATGATTAAATAAAATTGTAAAATATAATCGGATTAAAAATACTTACGTCGACGTAAATGGATTAGATGTCCAGACTAATTTCCTATTGTACCGAATGGTAAGTGGCCGTGCTTATTCCCCTAATGGATTAATACATAGGTATAATGCAAACTTGACTTCCATTGGGAGTTGCTGAATATATAATATATTTTTATTTAATATTGACATTATTGTACTTGTAATGTACAAAAAACATAATTAATATATGCTTAATTTATGCCAGACAATTTCTAATTAAATTAACAACTAAAGAGCAACTTAATTTTAACTAATCCGTTTATACTTAATTGTCTACTTAATTGCTTAAGTACCTAAGCCTAACTAACATAACGTAATTTTCAAAGATAAAAGTACTTAGTTAGTAAATATAAGTTCAATATCTAGAGGCGTTCTCTGTATAAATATTTTTTTATAATTTATTAATATTATTTATTTACTCAAAAGGCAACTAACTGCATTTGTAATAATTCTCTTACATTCTTCTTTCAAAGAGGGCGTATAAACGGTTTAAATATTCAAAAGCATTGCTCTTGCTTGACGCCAGCGCATAAATTGTTAGCTGTAAAGAGTTAGTACTTCTGTCATGTCTTACGTTTGAATCTTTTATAATCCCTTCTTCGTATGATGCCGCGTACAGTGTCTTGTGGCTTTTAGCTTATTAAAATGTAAATAAAACCTTTGAACCTTACGTAATCATTAGATGGTTATTTAATAATTATGGTAAAGCTTAGACTGATATAGTTTAAAAGTTTAAAATGACATTATTGTACATACCTATACGAATTAGGTTCATGAAAATCCTAAGGTTCCTAAAAATAGGTAATACAAATATACCTATATATATTATCTAATAATGTTATAAAAAATACAAGTAAATTAACAATATATGGTAAAAAGTATGATTTAAAACATAAACGAAAATACACAAATACTAAATTTTAAAATTTAAAAGTTGATTTCATCAAGAGAAATGTCTTTTACGTAGATGTTTTAAAATTCATTAAAATGATTGAATCATTTTAAAGCCTATAAATTTTTAAGCGCAAATAAAAATACCATTGTGTTCGCTGAGCGAGTCCTTCTTTATATCCCATAAAATTCTTTCAGAAAATGTTTTATCACTTTAAAAATAATACATTTAGTGTTTTTTTTATATAGACATAGATAATATCAATATCATAGATAAAAAATGTTTTAAATCATGTAGACCTTAACTGGTACAATCACTGGTGCAATCATGTAGGTACTAAATATTTAGTTTAAAAAATCAATGTCTATGTAAAAAGCAATATTTTCAACTTTATTATTCAAATACAAAACAAAATTATTTGAATTACATTTACACAAATAAATTTAATATTACAGTCATTATACGTCGACTAAATTATACTGTTGCCTGAGTAACAATAATTAATGTACTTTAAGCAGTTTTAGCCTGCATAGTTTACGGTTAGAACTAACATTGTATTCAAAATACACGTGAACAATGCGGTTGTAGTCGACGTCATCTATTTTGCAGTATTATTTTTGCTGCAAATGCGCTTACACGACTCGAAAGGAAACTTCAGGATAAAAAAATGCAGTTATCAATGTGTTACTTTAGTTGTACTAGTGAACAAAATTATGTTATTGCAACAATATTGACCTACTCGTGCTCATTGGACACGAAGTGGTCAAGCAAAGTGAAATGGTCAGTTAAGCTATTTATTTTTACTATAATTATGTAATTTTAACCTCATTTTATACCTTTATTTTTTTATTTGCAATAAAATTTTATTTTGGTGTTATGACGATTCGAACTTATAATCGATTAACGGTTTTTTGTTATGAAAAGATTGACAACTTCATGATAAAAATTAATAAATAACAACTTGTCAATTTTTAAATGACATTTTAAATTGTCTGTCAGTGTCAAAGATGTTTATTTTTGTTAAGTTTGCATTGTTAATATTACGTACTTACTAAACAAATTATATAAAGTAGTGATATGGCTATTTTAGCAATATTTAAACAAGTTATTAAAAAGTGCAAAGTTTGTTGATTTTATTTATGCATTGATAAGGAATTTAATAAAGTTTTGTTAACAAACAAGTTAAAAAAAACGCTTACGTTGATTTTTATATACAAAAACATTTTACAATTAATAATAAGAATTTTATTCGATATATGATATCTCTTTCGACAAATCACACCGTAACATTTTGTTCTAGACTGTACTAGAATCGGGGAGTCTGGGGAACGCGTCGTCGTCTGATGAGGAGTTGGAGCAGTGGGAGCAGATATTCATGATGAGAGATGAAAATGGAAATAGTTATAATGATAAGTAAGTACTTCTAAGCAGTAAATTTGTTATTTACTTTATTAATATTTTTTATTTTAAAAACATTATTTACATAATATTTTTAATATTTGTATTTTCTAAATATTTTTTGTATTCAACATTTTAATATCTACTAATATTTAATTTTAGAAGAAAGAAGCGCAGTATCTGGTGCAGGCCGTCATGTATCCCAGTATCAATAGTGATAATATTAATAGTGCTTGTTGTTTTGGTGCCTCTGTTAGATCAGCCTAACATTGCGCAGGTGCTGCCTACTATTGCTCATGTTGATATGCATTGCTCAGATGAATGTAGGTATGTGAAACAATATATTTTTTTGTAACTTTACACTAGAACCGCTATATCCTATATCTTCACACTTATTGTAAGATTTGTTATAAACTACATAGTAGAAATAGGTAATAAACAAAATTATTAGTATTAAGATATGCTAATCCTCTCTTTCTGCAACCTTACCTGTTGGGTGGTGGAACTCAATGTCTTGTCTGGTTAATCAGAACAGGAAATAAGTTAATAAAATTTCCTTAGAAGTCATAACTATTATGTCTCTCAGTATCTCAGCGACATATTGTTGTAAGCCTTATTAGATTTAAATAACATTTTCAATTGTATATCAAGTTAAGTATGTCGACAAGTTGTGGTTGCCCTGAGGTTAGGCTTTCTAAACTTTTAATATTATGTATATAATCAAAAGTAAAAAACTTCTAAGATCAAATCTGCACAGCCTTCTACAGCTAACCTCTCTTCCATGAGTGGCGATGATCGTTCACCATCAGGTGACCAGTAGCCTGGATTGCCTTGTCACCTCAGCCACGACTTGTCGACCATACTAAGCTGTCGTTATTTAAGTAAAAAATATTTAAATTTATTTTAAGGTTATCATTAGTAGAAAGTATACCGGAAGGGCACATGTATCCACCGAATGTAACGCATATGCCAACTAAAAATGCTTGGTTAGATTTGATAGATGAAGCTCAATCGTCCATAGAAATAGCCTCGTTCTATTGGACTCTTAGGTTTAATGAACTCTATCCTTATAATACTTCTGTTGAGGTAAGATTTTTTTATACCTTCATGCTGTATCCCATACTATGGTAAGCAGAGAGAACCTAGTGTCAAGACACTCCTTTCCACACTATCTGTGAAACTTTCTAGCCATTGCCTGATGAGTGGTAGAAGTCAACGCATCTTTTGTTGTTGTTGACATCTGAGCCAGGAAACAATATATGTATAATTTATTCTTGTCAAGTTGGAAACTAATCCACAACAGTTGCGTTTAAAGTTACAGTGTGCTACAGAGCCACAACCTGAAAGATAACATGAAATATATATACCATGAAAGTAGTTATTTTTTTATACATTTTTTAAAAAGAATTAAAATAACTTTTTTTATTATACATTTTTAATGACAATATTTCGTTTTCCGCCTAAATGAAAAACATTGCATGTTGAGTGGCAGAATTGAACACTGCCTTTAGTATTGCCAGAGGGAGGAAATGTATTATAAATAATGGGAGAGGTTAATCCCGCAACCATCGTAATTATAATTATAAGCTGTAATGATCTCAATTGCACTTTAATATCATATTTAATTTAAATATATCAGTTTTGATTGTTAGTTAAAAATAATGTATCTTTGTATATTTTCTAAAGTGATATAAAGTACGCATATACTATTGTTTATACGTATGTAGTATTATTTTTTAATTGTATTTTCTACTTTGTAGGGGGAGCAAGTGTTCCAAGCTTTACTCGCCGCTGGAACTAAAAGGAATATAGAGTTGAAAATTGCTCAAAACTGGCCTACTAAGTCAAATCCAAATATAGACACAGAATATTTAGTTAAGAAAAAAGCTGCACAGGTTTGTATGTAACTTAACAATTTATAAGTAAACTAGCGACCCTCTTGCGGCTTCGCCTGCTTCAACTACTGGATTATTCATGTAATGTATGTTTGCAAAGCACTTAAGATAATGTGAAAATTAATTAAACCCTAATGCAACCCGCATTTTTGTAGTTTCAATAAGGATTTTCCAATTGTTTTACACAGCAAGGATTTTTAGTAGGTACCATAATTTTAAATCTGTGCTACTAATCTTTTCAAGTACTTATTAAAATATATCTAAATGACTATTTTTAGATAGTTAAATTACTATTTTTAAACGGAAGAAATTATAAACAAAAATCTACCTACTAATAACTACTATGAAAAATGTGAAACCAAATATATCGCGCTTAAATAATACATTCAACTCCAATTATCCAATACGTGCAGACGCATTTAACTAAATCTTCGTTGCTATAGAGGCAGCCGGGTTTTTTTTTTCGAGCTTGTGGTTAATGCTGAAGAGGGTATTCTGTCCCTGATGAAAAGCAAGCACTACGTGGCTGCCTGTGAGGACAATTAAATAGAATGGTCGGCCGGGAATCGAACCCGGGCCGCCCGCGTGGCCGGCGAGCATTCTACCACTGAACCACCGATGCATGTAAGACAGGCGGGCGCGGCGGACGCATGGCGAGTGGCGAGCCGTTTCGCAGCAAGGATTTTTTTGATATTGTAACAACTTCTAAAGTACTTATTAAAATGAAAAACAGTAAAAGACAGTTTTGGTCTACATTAAATGGCCAACGAAACTAATGTACTTATTTATATGCTGAAAGTAAAGGATAAGTGAAACTTGAGTAACATACAGCTGATGTGTCAACAATTAAATGCGTTTTTCTGTAAAACTATTCGCAATTTCGATTTATTGTAAAAAGCAAATTTTATCTTCGTGTAACGTAGAAAATTAATAAAGTATTTTAAAGGATAAGGATTAATACCATTATAGAAAAATATCCCTCACAATAAAAAATATATTGAAATTATTATTTTTAGACAGAAATATGATCACTACACGTTATTCTTAAAAGATACGAATATGCTCTCGCGGACTTTTTTGTAGATCTTATTAAGAGGAACAATACTCCAGTAATTTTTTTTCTTGTAGTACTTACCATTAGAGCAGCGCATGCGCGAAAGTGTCTCAATGGGTAGGACTTTATACACATTTATCTTATTTATGTTAATTTACATAAGAATGTACAAATAATTAACTATATATAAACCTTCTACGAAAAACACCCGACTCAATGGAGAAGACCGCATCAAAATCCGTTGGGTGGTTTAGAAGAAGAAGAGTTAGAAACAACAGACAGACACGAAAAGCGACTTTGTTTTATAAGATATAGGATCTGTGTTTTATTAATAATTAAAGAAATATGATAAATGTAATTATCATATTTCTTTTATTGGATGATGGAACGTAATCTGGCTTGCTCTAACTGATAGACGTATTATAAGACACAAAAATATAATTATGTTCTATTTTGTTAATAAAAATGGAATACAAGATATTTTTACTTACTATATATAAATTCATGTACAGGCAAAAATCAATAACATTTTTATTACATAGATTGATATTGATATCAACAGGTGAGAAGTTTGAACTTCTCAAAGTTATTAGGCAGTGGAGTGTTACACACAAAGTTCTGGATAGTCGATCGAAAACATTTCTATATTGGTAGTGCCAATATGGACTGGAGGTCACTCACTCAGGTAAACTTTACTTACTTTTAACTTAAACTTTTAAAGTTTTTTTGTTATTAAACATATATGTGTACTCATGGGAAGCATGTAAAGGTGAATTTAAAAAATATATTATTTTGTAAATTAAAAAAAATCGTTTACCGTTTCCGCTTATAGTAGGTAAGGTAGGAGAATGCTAGTATTAAGACGCATCGCCCAATTTTCGAGAGATTGCGTATAGCTTATTAGCTTAACATTTTCCCGAATAAGCCGACCGCCTTTACAGTCAGATGATGTAGCACAACGCAATAACGACCAAAAATTATTTATTGATTGATCTTGGCGTGTGTTCTACAAAGATGATATTGTTTTAAATTCATTTTTAGTTTATATGATTTATATATAAATAAATATTATATAAAAATACGGAAACTTGATTTAAAGTTAGTAAACAGTGCAAATATTTTAATAATAATAATCTAAATTGATTGCTTCCTTTTGTAGGTGAAAGAGTTGGGTCTCCTCGCTTATAATTGTTCCTGTTTAGCTACGGATTTGGGGAAAATATTTGATGTAAGTCATTTTTTATATTATTTGTAATTATATTTACTATTAAGATTAAAGTAAGTAAAGTAAGTAGCAAGTCTTATATTACTTAATTTTTTTTAATAATCTTTCTCTACATAGAAATAAACAAAAGAAAATATCATTGTTATGAATATTGCTATACAAAAAAGTTTTTGCCTACACAAACGGTAGAGTTATCTCGTAGTCCAACAAAAGCGGCTAATTACTAGAATCCGCGCTCGCTAACTTATTGTAGTAAAGCTGAATATCCACTTCATGCTATTAGTACAATACTATATATTTTTTTCAATATAGATGAGTTTAATTTCTTAACGGATAACAATTAATTTCATGAATTTATAGGTAGCTTATGGCCTTCCTTGATAAATGATTGATGATAGCTATCAAACAAAACAAAACAAAAAATCAATTTGAGGCCAGTAGTTCCTGAGATTGGCGCTTTCAACCAAACAATCTTTCCAGTTTTATAATATTAGTATAGATAAAAACTACGTTACCTAATAAAAACTACGTTACGCCAGGATTAATGCCAGGAGGAAGATGATACCTAATAAAAAATAATCGTAAAATTTTATATTAACCATTTTGTAATATAATTAATATTAATTGTATAGGTATAAGTAATACGCATAATATTATTAAAATATATAAAAACCTACATATTTTCTTTATCATCTTTTTTTATTAGAAAACGTGTAAAGTAAGTGTAAAATAAGTGTGTTCGGCTAGTGGCTTTGCCGCGTGGACTATACGAATATAACTATTCCATCATTCCCCGTTTTGGCGGTTAAAACGTCATTTCATTATAAATCTTCGATATACGCGTACATTACTGGAAAAGTTTAAATATTGATTTTAAGATTGTACTTCGTTTTAATCGCAATAAAAGAAAAAGTACTAGCTACATATTTCTGCTTTGCGAAATTTATTCAGGGAAATTAACATTTAAAAAAGAACCTTGTAACTATATCAAAGCAAGACTTTAACAAATTATAAAGACACAGCGAACAAAGGTATTTTCTATATAAACTTTAAGGAGTTGGTACGGGCTAGCACGTGGCTGTCGCATCATTATTATTGCCTTCATTAAATTTACTGCGGACGTTTCCTGTTCCACCATATTTAATTTATGCATTTCTTGTACCTCGTTCTCGTTTGATAATTCCTCAAATGTCACGCGATTCCGTTTTTATTGAAAGGACTATTAGAATTTGCAGCCTTTTATTTTTATTTCTAAATGAAAAGATTTCTTACAGAATACAGCGTGAAAATTTAAATAAAGTTTTTTTTAAAATTTCACGCTGTATTCCGCATATAGCAGTTTAGTCAGAGGGAACCTAGTATTGTCGCTCAATTTTAGAGCGAAGCTTAACGTAGCGCTTTGTTGTTTGTTGTTACCAGGGAGAGAAAATAAAAATTAATCATTCCTTCCAGTGGTAATCGAACCTTCTAGCGTCGTGTGTACACTCGGAAACTGCCGCTACGCCCCGAGTTATTATATAATATTATTTTATATATTGTCATAGGTATACTGGAGCTTAGGTATAGCAGATTCGATTCCCGAGGAGTGGCCGGAAGAACTCAGTACTGACATCAATATGGAACATCCAATTAACGTGTCCGATGGTGTACATAGCTACGGCGCTTATATTACTGTAAGTATATTTGAAATTGTATGTAGGTAATAATGTGAAAAAATATTGCTTAAATTTCTCCTAGTCAAGTCTTGCTTGTGGGATAAAGATATATTACTCAAATTTTCACTTTTCGCCCATTCCAATATGGAATTATGAATATCGCACTTTATAAATCGCAGGAAAGCAGGAAACGGGGTGTGTTCCCTAGAACTGGAAGAAAGTACTAAATATTTTCATCTATCTATTTTCTGAGGGGAGTCTGGACTTTACCTTTGGACAGATATGTTCGTGTAAAAGTTGTTTTTTTAATTTTTAAAATCTTACTGGGAAATTAACATAGTCCTAAATGAGAATCGATCTTACGATCATCTTGTGTGTAGTAAAATACTTCGATACTGCGCCACGTAAATGTTCATAACTATAAATAACGTTTCACTCGAATTCAAAATATTCTTTATTCAAATATACTTTTGTTCTTACTTTTGAATGGTCGACTGAACGAACATGTCGCTACCATCGTTTTATCATTCGGATAAAACATCCGGTAGCTAATTGGTATCCGGTCAATCTGATCAGATGGTACATCCATATCCGACCGGATATCGAATGCTTAAGCACAATTTTCTTGATAAATTGCAAATTTTAAAACCTTTTTATATTGGCTCACATTTCAATTTAAAATCCTGAATTGATGCATGCTGCAACTTAATTACATATTTTTCTACAAAGGTATTATAGTTCTGAATAAATATGAAGTTTAATAAGACAGTCGATGCTTGGCCAACGCGACAATATCCGGTCATCCGGTCCCACTTCCGGTATCCGGGATCGGAACAAACGATTGTTTCCATAACTTTTGTATAGATATTAATAAAAAATATACATAAAATATAAGTATTTGTGTCCTGCATATTAAATGAATTAAATGCAAGTATCGAATTTGAAACGTGATTAAATTATATCAATGTACATTTATCGAACATTTTGCTTAGGTAATTTGTACATTCAGCTGTACACGGAAGATAAATGAGAAAATGAGCTGAAAACAATGATATTAAAATATGTTCGTTAGTCAGAACAACGGAACCGACTTTAATGCCGTTTTCACGATTGTATTTAAGCAATCTTCCCTTAAAATATTTAGTAGATTGTTTTATTTCAATCGGTTCATTAAAAAAAGTTAAAATCAATGTATTGTATTTTGTTCAACACACTTCCTAAAAAAATAAGTTGTTCAAGCGTGCGAAGTCGAGAGCGGGTAGCTAGTAAATAATAAATCTAAATATAATTTGTTCTAGAAATATATTTTCTGAAGACTGATAATGATGATATTATAATCTTGATAAATAATTTTCACGACATTGTAGTTCTTTAGTTATTAAAGACTTCGAAAGTTTCATAACGATCTAAGTTTTATATAGCATAAGTTTTACAATTCTCATTTGTATGCCCTTGTAAGTTTTTTTACAGTCGCTCATAAATTGTAGTGTCACTTATGCTAAGTCAAATTATGTCAATTTTTAGATAAAATTTTAATAATGTTCGCGTCACGTCACCTACGTGTTAAAAGCTTTTTTATTATTATATTTTTAAATTTTTTGTCTTTGATTTTTTTTTGGTTTTTGCATCCAAAAATAACTTCTTTTAAAAAGTAGTAAGGGTAGAAGTTGAATGTTTAGTATTAGCTTAGTATGTATCCTAACGTTTATAACAACCGTGAAAATTTTCATATAAAATGATTTGGTATTCAAATTGTATTCTGAATAAATTATTATTAATAATTTAAGCAGATTGTGTGTTGCTGGAGTAGAAAAAAAAGCGCATAAGTGCACGCGATACTCGCATTAATCAAACTCAGTGCTCGTAACCCTACGCCTAATAAATAATACTTTGCAATATGAAAAAGTGAGATTTTCTTATAAAATACATTTTAGAACTGTTGATATTCAGATAAAAATTTAAAAAAATGCTTTACGATATCGTGTGATGGTGGGATATAGTAAGGCATAGGTCCCGTATAGAGCAAGTTAGACAGAATGTTAAGACACTCCGTACCTCACTTTCCGCCCATCTAGCGGAGAGATATTTTAAATTAAATAGCTAACTGAATTTTGTACTAAACATTCGCGAAAAATTGTATTAAATAAATTTTTTTATTTTATTTTGTAAAGCAAAATAAAGGCACTATTTAAAGGTCTAATATGACAACCTGTTTCTCACTTTTAACTATTCATTACTAATTTATACAGATATCATATTTTTATATAGGATTACGTGAAATACGTTTAAATATATATATTTTTGGAAAATGTAGCTATTTAAATTATAATTGAATGAGAATGCCCGCATAGGAATAGCGATACTAATTTAAACCTAGTAATATTTAATGTTAATGTACAGATGCTATAGCATTAGCAATTACTTGAGTACGTACTAGGATACTACATAATGCATATTAGAAATTAGATCGTGATTAACCATGAATTAATAATGATATTAGGTAGTTGCTATGAATTATTTAACACGAGTTCAGCTTAACGTTGTTATCCCGCATTTACCTGGGAAGGCACAGCTGACTTAGTGTAATACACCCCGTTCCCCGTTTTCCACCAGATTTTCGGAAAACGGGACACTGTCACGCCCTGTGTCTCTGCACCAACCAACGGCCTTAAGCATGTTTTTTAAAATTATACAATGTTAAATATATACCTGTGTTAAACAATCATATTTTTTTTAAAAACTCCCTATTTATTATTTTAATTAAAAATATATATCCGTATTAAATATTGTGATTAGTGCAGGGCATGGAAAATCTGAAAAGTTTAAAGTAATTTGAAATATATATAATTTTCTATATACACGTTACTTTAGAAGCTTTCAGACGCATAAGTAAAAGTTTCCCTGTGTTTTATAAATTTACCCATAAGAGGTCACTCAAATGTCACCATTGTTTGTACAGTGAGGGAAAGTGTTTGCGTTTGGTTGAAAGCTAAAACAATCTGTGAGCGAGTGACCTTAACTAACTGACTGACACATCTAAAGTGTTTACAAGGCTTTTAAAGGCTTTAGATAGTTGATTTACTACGTTTCAGTTTGTTTATATAGGTAAATTATGGTAAATAAAGCGATGCGATGTGCGTCGCCTCGTGACAGACAATGTCTCTATGATTGAGCGGTGTTTGGAGAACAGAGTGTCTTGACACTCTTAACACTAGGTTCGTCCTGTACAACTCCTGTAGAGTAGTCTACGGGAAAAAGCCTGAAACTGCAGAAAAAGTCTTTACATTTACATTTTTAGTGTGTAGTTCCACACTAAGGAATGAAGAATGCTTTTTAAAAAAATAAATAAAAAAATTGGAACGTAATTTGAGTAGATTTGAGACCGCGCCTCTTGGTTTCCTAGTGTTCTTTAAAAAGCTTTAACAATTATTTATTGTTAATTTCAGAGTTCCCCTCCACCACTCAGCCCGGCGGGTCGCACGAACGACGACGACGCGATCGTTGGTATCATACATTCCGCGGAGGAATTTGTGTATGTCTCCGTTATGGACTACGGACCTGTGCTTGTTTATTCTCCTAAGCTTCAGTAAGTAAATATTTTTTTTTAATTTAAAAAATAAATAAATCAGGTTCACGCTGTATCCCGCATACAGCAGGGTAGGCAGAGGGAACCTAGTGTTAAGAGCGTTCCCCACTTCGCCGAAAAGGCCCACGGCCCGCTACGGAATTGCCTGTTGAATGGCGGAACTAAATCCCGGAACTAAATGTTAGTGTCAGAGTAAAGAAATGAGAATATTAAGAAAGAATAAATTATTTAAATTATTCCAACGAGTGGTTTCCAACGAATGGTTACACACGCTAGACCATGATGAAATAGAAGATATTATGAAGGTGACAGAGTAACAATAAATAAATAAATAAATAAATAAATAAATAAAATAAAAGGTGATTTATTTTAATATCTTTAGCATATGTACATATACTTTTGCAGTATTATTTTATCCCCCCTACTTACTAATATTTACTTATATTTTATATGTTACTATATTTACTTATGTTTTATGTAATTTATATACATATTCTTATAATTTTAATATATTATATTATACCTACTGCATTTAAAATGTATATTAACTTTATTTAACTTATAAGCACTTGTTTTAACCAAAATCCAATAATAGTTCCGCATGGCAATCCTTGGATATCTCCGCACAGGGAATCCTAGTCAGATATCCAAGGTGCCAAGCGATTTTCTTGGTCAAAAATAAAAATAAAATTGTCCTAATGTAATTTGTATTGGTTTTGTAAATAAAATAATAATAAATAAAATACAACGAGTGGGCATCGAACACACAACCATCACGTTACAGTCACACCATTGTGCCCCTGCGCCACGACAGCCTCTTAAATAACAATCTTATATGTTAAATATTTTTAAAACACATTTAGAACGCTGTAATAAAAAAAGTAAAAGGTTTTTATACAAACTATCAACTGAAATCTGTCTGTGAATATTCATAATTTCCTATAAGGTTTTGGCCCAAAATCGACGACGCATTACGTCGCGCGGCACTTGAAGCTCGAGTCAAAGTGCGCCTCCTAATAAGCTGGTGGCGACACTCCAGCACCGCCGAGGATCACTTCTTAGCGTCGCTGTCATCTTTGAGGGAAGCTTACCCGAGAGTGGATTTACAAGTGGTATGTGATTACAAGTGGTATTATAGTCGTTAAATTTTGTACTCGGTTTTTCTATTTGTAAAATATTGTGTGAAACCAATCATACACTTTGTTTTACCAAATGAGAAAATAATTTTAAAAAATACATCATTCAAATCAAACTGGCGTCAAATTATTGCACAGAAAAAATAACGATTTTTTATATCTTTTCCTTGACATCAAATATGTTTCGATTTTACAACCATTGTACCTATTACTTATAACTTTTCAGTTTCACACAGTATATCGTATTCGGGCTCCGTTTTCTACATTCCTCAAAAATACAAAACACTGCTAGGGGAACTCAATTCACTTTGGTCTTATTAGAGTGGGGAAGTAAAATTAATGTATTCCCCCGAATGCGCGAACGCGTTTAGGCCCCTAAAAGCGTTCGAATCCCACTCCTCCCCAAGTTTTATAAATTATATTACATTTTATTATTAATTGACCAATATTTCCAGCATATATGAAACAAAATTAATATAAACTATTGTTTTATTTAAACAGAGACGCTTCATAGTCCCATCGACGCCTGAACAAGATAAAATTCCTTTCGCGCGCGTCAACCACAACAAATATATGGTCACTGACAAAACTGCATATATATCTACTTCCAACTGGTACGGGGACTACTTCGTCGATACCGCCGGGGCTGCTTTCGTTTATAATTCAAATAACAACAACAACTTTCCCAATAACAACAATAACGTTCTCAGTAACAACAATAACTTTCCCAATAACAACACTATAGATAATAACACAAATTTTGTTGATATTAGAACTCAATTAGTGGAGGTTTTTAAAAGAGATTGGAACTCTCCATATGCAGTTCCGTTAAGAAAATTATAGCATTGTTATTTATAGTATTTTTTTTGTAGTATTTTTTGCTATTTAAAGATAATGTCTGATTGTGTTTGGGTTTTTCTTTAGTCTTCTTTTGAAGGTCGTTTTTATAAACAACGTATTAATTAATATTATACTTATTTCTTTTTTAATTTTTGTTTCTTTTTAGATAATGTTGGATTATGTGTTTATTTTATGTTTCAATGATTTTTGCTATTTTATTCATTTTTTTAAAGTGTTGTAGAATTCCCTTTTTTTTTATTTCGATTAAAATAAATGTTCATTTTTAAGGCCTCAAAGGCGTCATACTTAACAAACTGCCACATTTATGTTTAAAAATAAATAATAAGACTATTTCTATAATACTGCTGTTATAATAATAATATTATACAAAATATTATGTAAGAATTTTGTTCAAACCTGAGTAGCGAAACTTACTAATATTTCATATCAACATTAGATAATTATGTAAAAAAAACAAGATTTACTTAATAGTTATAAAGGATTAATATTTAGCCACTGCAAAGTGAAAACCTAACCATTTTTTTATTGTATTTAAGTGTAATATAGTAGTAACTCGCGGAGGAGACATGACGATGGAAGTGGAAGATATACTTTAAGTATATTTCTAAAATCAAGGCGTATTTTTAGTTTTAAAAAACAAATAATATTTATTTACACTGAAAAATCTGATTTTGGATTTTACTTGGCAGTGGCTTTTCGTAGACGGAACAAATGTGTATTATGGTCTGATTGCGGGGAAGAATCATGATTATGACTGATTTTCAATTTATAAAACGAAATACTTCGCAAGATTAATGCATTTGCATTGCTTTTTAATTTTGTTTGTATTATAAAGTTTGTGATAGCTTGCCTTTGTGATTCTTTAATATGTGTGTTTGTATAGATTTTTATATATTCTAGTTCTAACTAGATTAGCACTTAAGTGAATTGTTAATATGGAATTTCGTGCTTGTTATTAATATTGTTTTACTAATTACTCGTTGATTTGCAAATTTTTTAAAATATTATATAATTGGTAATTTTTGTCATCATTGTGTCACATTTTAGTAGTCCGGTCAATTTAACTTAAAAAATAATCGTTACATTATTACAAATAAAATATCATACTAAAAATGTTACATAAGGTCAACATTTCAGATTTTTTGTCTGATAAACGGAAAATTTATAAAATTTGTCTATTATATACTTTTTCATAAGAATCACCATTTCGGATACAGCAAGGGCTTTATTTACAGAATTAAAGAATGATAAATATATTTAAATTTCCAATACAAAAAATGTAGCAGAATTAAAAAATATATATATCTGCTTAGTTTTAAATTTTTGTTCGTATAATTTATTTATAACTATTTTATTGATGGTTGAAAAAGTGTGTTTTCATGATATTATTTGATATTATTATATTTACGTTCTATGCTTAGTATTTACAACATAAATGATATTTTTCTTGATAAAATATTATGAAGATGGAATTGTTTGAAGCTACTAAGGTGTGGGTGTATTATCTTGAAAGCCATGGCACAATGCGTGGCCCAAACAAAAAAATCCGATTAAGTGCGAGTCGGCCTCGACTACTGAGGCGAACTTAAAACGCATTGTCAAATAAAATTGTAATTATATTTTATCAAACAGTTGTCTGTGATATCGATTATATGCAGTCACCATTTTTTTTAATTTGCAATAAATTATCAAACATATCATACATACTACATTATTTTTGAAATTAAAATTTGAATTATAAAATAAGGCATCGAAAGCAATAGCGTGTTGCAAAGGAGGACAATATGAGTGATATTTGTTCTAAATGTTGTAAATAAACATTAAATTTTATCCTCAATGTGGTTTTTTATTTAATCCTTTATATAAAATACTTTAATATAACTTTAAAATATAGTGGAGGGAACCTAGAGTTTAGACACTGTTCCCCAGTTTCCGCAAAATTTTTCGAGGCATTGCGTGGTGAGTGGTGGAGCTCAACGGCGGGCTTTTACCCTGGTACCTGAGCGAAGAACTGGAAATATTAATAAATTATAATTCATTCCATCGAGTGGAGATCAACTTACAACCGTCGCGTTACAGTCACACCCTTGTGCCCTGCGCCACGACGGCCCCTAATATATTAATATTTTGTATACTATAGAACTTGTAGAAGTTATCGAAATTGACTGCGGTACTTAACGTTGTACTTATATACAAGCCGGACTGGAGAAATGAAAAAAGAAAAATATATCGATAGTGGGAGTTGAACTATCACGTTTAGTTAGAATTGAAATACTACAAAAAATATTAAATTAAGTAACATATTTTAAAACTGATGTTATAAAATTATAACTTAATTTAAAGTTAAGCCAAAAATAATATAATGATGATTGCAGAAGACTAAAAAGTATAGGATGGTTACAAAAAGAAACAAAATTTCTCATAATATTTATTAATAGAAATAAGAAATATCAATCCTTATTAAGAAATAAAAACCTTACAAATAAAAAACTTAAAAAATAAAAAAAACATGTCGAAGTTTCAATTTTATAAATATCAGCCTCACGCTGTATCCCGCAGTAGGGTAGGCATCCCTCTGCCTAGTGTTAAAGACATTTCGTTTCCCATTTTTCGCTGAATTTCGCTGAATGACGTTGCGCTTTGCTTTGACACCAGAGCTGAGCTAAGATGAAAATATACATTTGAATAAATATTACATTTCCTCGTGTGGGGATCAAACCCACAACTAGTCGCGTTTACAGTCACACACTTGTGCTCCTGCGCCACGACTGGCCTTATATAAAATATTATTATATTTATTAAATATATAAATCAATTGTACATTATTTTATTATTAAAGACCATTTTTGCTAATCCTAATTTGGTCCAACAATGACCGTCGACGAGCGCAGAGGTACAAACGTGTGACTGTAATATAATGTTGTTATTTCCTCACACTGTTCAAAGCGGGGTGTTGAGTTCCGCCACTCAACACGTAATATCGCGAGAATTCGGGGGAAAGTGGAACGGAACACTGTCTTAACACTAGGTGTTATAGGTGAGATACAAAAAAATGACGTAAATGCACAATTAAAAAAAAAAGATTATATAAATCAAATAATATCTCCAGTCTCCTGCAAAAAAAATTAAAAAGTGCAAAAACGTCATTGTTGCACCAAACGAGCGATATGTAGATAAATGGTAATTTTATAGTTGAAGTCATTTTGAAACTATTTTAAATATTGTATTGAAAGTTTTATTAATTCCAGCATGTTGTAAGAATATATTATATCATATTTATTTATCATTTAAATTTCAATAGAAAAGTTTCTAACTTTCTTAATTTTTTTACGCTAAAACTTACTTTAACAATTTCATTAAGATATGAAAATATAATTCTAAAAAGTAATATATTGTTAAAGTTAAAGTTAAGTATTAAAAAGTTACATTTAATTTTTTTTTAATTATGTGTGTATGTTATACGTCCGAATAATGGCAATTACTACATCACTATATAAAAAAAATAATAGACAAACTGAAAACCTTTATTATTTTATACTTTCAGCAAAAAAAATATATTTGAGAAAAAAAAATCAAATATTTAATAATAATAAAACTCTTTGAAACGTATACACACAATCAACCATTATACAGGGTGGAAGAGGCAGCGCCCCTTTTACTGAAACTGCATATAGGGTATAATATTTCAAACCCAGAGCTAAAAAAATTAATCACAGTACTTCAACAGTTTGGACGTAGGATTTTTTTTTCATTTCACTATTTTTATCCATACCTGTATTTCGTGTGACGCACACATACGTATGCAACGTTGCCGCTTTGACTGGTAAGTGTGTGCGTGCCTATGTTATACTTTACAAATGGCGTTTTATTTTAAAACGATAATTTTATTATTTATTTTGTTTGAATAAATAACTTTTTCATTTTTGAAAATTATTTTTTTTCTGAATTATATTAGGCTTTTATAGAGTAGTTAAAACTGTGGTTTCATTAAAAGTGGTGCTGACAATTCCAATTCCTGTATAACCGTATAGTCGTTTACATACATCATTGCTATTGTTTGGATGTGTGTAGTGCCTGTGTGTTGTGTGTTTGTATATATTAACAATTTAACAATCACCTGTACACATATGTGCGTGTAGTACATGAACTAAACACACTACGCATGCGTAGCACTGTCCTCCACGAAGTCCCTCGCCTCGTGGATGGTGACGCACTCGACGTGAGACACCTTGTTGCGGAACTTAACGCCGTAGAACTTGTGCGCGTGCTCGAGTAGCTCCGGTCGGAAAGTTGTTGTTATGAATTGAGCTGATGCTGATAATTCGTGGATCATGTCGGCTATTGCCTTACGATGTTGAGCGTCTAGTGCCTGGAAAAAGTAAATAATAAGTAGGAATTTACTTATTAGTTTGTAATATTTTACGGAGTCTAAATTATAAAACTTTTGTAAATGCGTTAACTCTATATTTTTTATAATATATCATTGTCTGAAGATTAATACAGTTATACATTTTGAATAAAGTTTATTATCTGAATATTTTCTAATAAGAATTTATTCAACAGTATTTTTAAACTTATACCTAGTGTAACGTTAAAGATTTTTCTATTTTACACCCTAGACAAAATTAAAACAGCAGTTCAGAAATTATTTATGTAGGAATATTTTTTTTATTTAGATATTATATGTTAAAATGTGATGCCAAGAGATCTCGCGTATGTCGCCCTCGCCGTCTGAGAACGACACCTTGATGTCACGCCTCTCACCACGTTTTGACACGTGACACAATGTCACACTTCACCTATGTACCTTGTCATGTCATCACTGACCTGGTCGATCTCGTCGAAGAGGTAGAAGGGCGCGGGGTCGCACTTCTGAATGGCGAATATGAGCGCGAGCGCCACCAGCGACTTCTGCCCGCCCGACAGCTGGTTCATCTCGCGCATGTCGCCCTCGCCGCCCGTAAACGACACCTTGATGCCCACGCCCGTGAATGGGTCCGCGTTGGGTCGCTACACGAAAACACATGAATTATTAGAAGTACAGTGTCAGACTGTAAATACGATGGTAGAGGGTTCTATGACCATTTCGGGGAATTAATTATCTTTCTTTTTCTGCGAGAGTAGCAAGACAAAGCGCGGCATAGAGTTCTGCAACTCAACAATATTGCGGAATTTCGGCGAAGGAGAAAGTGGAGGACGGTGTCTTAACAATAAGTAAAATTTTGTATGATTGAAAACGCCCTTTCAATCATAACTTACAAAATATAAAGTAAAAAACATATTTACCTCAGGATTATTATCCTGTCCTTCATCAGGTGCCACGCGCATGATAAGACTCCCTCTTCCCTGCGGCACCAACTTTTTGAACACTTCAGTGAAATTTTTACTAACTTGCTTGAACGTAAATTGTATAGCTTCTAACTTCCTGTGCTCTAGGGTCTCGATTAACTCACGGATTTTTTCGCCACTAAAATGATGAATTGAAAATAGTTAAAAACGAAAAAAAGTAGTAATTAAAAGTATTATAAAGATTTAAAGTAATCCAGAAAGCAGCGAAGTAGTATTATCCATATAATATTTTTTACTACTACTGTATATGAAAATATAATCTTTTTTTTTTCTTTTTGACTATTTTGTTTAGATTAAAACTATTTCTCATTATCCTATTCAACGACATCAAATACCTGTTTAAAAAAATCCGATGACGGTTTCGAATTCGATCATCGGATTCGAACCTGCCTACAAATTTTCAAATGTCAAATCTAATGTCAAAATGGCGGTCCAAAAACGTCACAAGATGTTTTTACGTCAATTTATAGATACAGTGGGTAAAAAAAGTATTTGCACACCCTAATTTTTTGATGTTACATCTACAAAAAAACAGAATGTTTTTAGTTAATTATTGTATTTTATAGCTTAATCTATATATATTTCGAATTGGTTAATAAAATTTCTCAGAAATTAGAAATTAGAGAATGAGACTGTATAAACACATATTTTAAAGTCAAATAAGTATTTGCACACCAACCAGCTTGTACGTATTTTGTAAAAAAAATCAATAATAAATGAAAGAAAAGACACTTAATATTTTGTGTGCATTCCATTAGCATCAATGATGACTTTCAGTCTCCTTGGCATCGATTTCAATAATTTGGACGTTGTTTAAATCGAGATATGAGCCCATTTCTCCACCAAAGCACCCTTCAAATCATTTTTATTTAAAAAATTCGTTTTCCTCAAATTTTAATCCAGCAGATGCCATGAATTTTCAATTTGGTGGATGTCTGGTGTTTATGGTGGAGTTTTCAGCATTCTACGGACATTGTACATCACCCATTCCTTAGGTTTTCATAGCTGTATGCTTAGGATCATTGTCCTACTGCAAGTAGTATGTCTCACTTACGCCTAATTTCGATGCACTGCAAGACAAAATATCGCGCAACACTTTACCGTAATCTACTGCTTTCATTATTCCTTCGATAAAAGCCAAGTTTCCCACACCATTTGCTGTCATGCAGCCTCAAACCATCACAAGATCACCGCCGTGTTTGACTGTACTATGCACATGTTTCGCCTGAAGTTTAGTATTTGGCTTGCGCCACACAAATGTTTGTCTGTCCGTTCCAAAAAGATAAACTTTGCTTTAGTTAGAAAAAAATAAAATTGTACCAAAATTCTAAAGGGGTATTTAAGTATTCTTTCGTGAAAGTTTGTCTTTTTGCTATATTGGCCTCACTTATGTAAGAATTTTTCCTCGCTGTTCTGCTACGAAGACCACCATTACCCAGTACGTTTCTTACAGTTTGGGCACAGACAACCTTACCTGAACTTGACGCGATATCATTTGCTAAGCTTTGAGCGCTTGTAAATGGTTTATTTTGTACCGATTTTAAAATTTGTCGCCTTTCTCTCGTACTGAGCTTCTTCGGAAGAACGGACCTTTTCTTATTTTCAACACTACCCATTTCTTCTCGGTTTTTTATAGTTTACTACACAGTCGAGTAATTTAACTTTAAATTTGAGCCGATTTGGCGATAACTTCAACCTTCATTACCGAGTAAAATAATTTCTTCACGCGTCGATAACAACAGTTCAAATTCTTTCGGCATGTTGGCTTCAAGATTTTTTCTGAACACTAAACAAATGTCTCGTTATTAGAATACGTTTCCCGATGTTCACATGTATACATACAATGTTCACATTTTACCTAAAGTGACAAAATGTCGCGGGAATAACATTGTATCTAGGGAATGGTTGGTGTGCAAATACTTATTTGACTTTAAAAAAGGTGTTTTTACCATCAATTTTTTTTATTTCTGTTTTCTAAGAATTTTTAATAATCAATTCTAAATATATATAGATTAAGCTATTAAATACAATAATTAACTGAAATCATTCTGTGTTTCTCTAGGTGTAACTTCAAAAAAATTAGGTGTGCAAATACTTTTTTTACCCACTGTATATAGAAGTGAAGGTTTTAAATGTGTACTATAACTTAAAGTATAAAAGTTGAAAATGCGCGCTGCGAAAGCGTTTTAATACATCATTTTATTACCTAATTTGAACATTTTATGTTTCTTCCAATTAAATTAACGTAACAAATTAAATAATAAAGTAAAGTTCATATAACATATTGAATTAAAACATTTCTTTTTCAATTTATATTTTTTTAATTAATGGGTCACTTAGTCTTAAACATTACATTTTTGTAATACCATATTTTTAACTAAAATACTTTTCCTACGCGCTTCCAGACATATTTTTAACATTATAAGCTGACACCGAAGGATTATCTAAATAAAGAAAGCTTATATATATCAATCTTTATACACCTTGCGCTATAGTTAATGAAAATAGTGTTAAGACACACTTCATTCTTCACTCCTTTGTTGAAGATACACAATGACTTGTACGAAACAAAGATATTTTTTTTGTATATTCAATTTAGTAGAAATGTGTCAAGTACGTCTCATTATTACAACGACAATTGAGAACATAAACCCAGTGAGATATACTAATTGCAGCCGCAATATTCATAGTATAAATACTAAAGAAACATTTAGAACGCCCTTATACAAAGAATCATACGAAATGTATTACAAGTTTCTTATTTGCTTAATATTTTTTCCTATTTTTGTAAAGTGTTTCGAATATTTTAATTTCGATGTTATTAATAATATAATTGACAGTGTGAAAGGGTCAGATAATAAAAACGAAAATAAGGAAGATAATTCCGTATTGGACGATGCCAAGTTGAATATAACAGAATTAGCAAAGAAATATAATTACAAAATCGAAGAACATACTGTTGTAACCGAAGATGGATATATTCTTAATATTCATAGATTACCCCCAAAAAATGGTAAAAAATGTGGTACAATTTTTCTTATGCACGGTATTCTAGATTCTTCTGACAGCTGGGTTTTACAAGGACCGAATAATGCATTAGCTTATATTTTAGCTGATAACGGATATGACACTTGGATGGGAAATGCTAGGGGTAATAAATATTCCGATACACATACAAAATTGACCAAAAATGAATCAGAATATTGGAAATTTAGTTGGGAAGAAATCGGACTATATGATTTACCTGCCAGTATCGATTATATATTGCGTGTTACAAGACAAGACAGTCTATACTACGTGGGCCATTCACAGGGGACAACAACGTTTCTTGTAATGAATTCTATGAAACCCAGTTATAATAGTAAAATTAAAATGATGTTCGCTTTATCGCCGATCGCTTGGTTCAGTCACGCTAAGAGCCCTGTAGTTAAAATGGCGGTAAATTTACTATATATAATAGACACTAATATTTACATATCGAGCACGGAATATTTCGCCAAAATAGAAAATTATATATGCAATTTTATATCGGGATGCGACAATATGCTACAGTATTTAATTGGCAATGATTATAAATTTATTAATTGTGGTTTAATGTCTACTATCGCCGGCCACAATCCTAGTACATCGTCAATCACGCAGTTAATCCACTACGGACAATTGTATCTTTCTGGTAATTTCTGTCGCTTCGATTTTGGAACTAAAGACAATTTAATAAAATACGGACAAGAAACGCCGCCATTTTATAATTTAAGGAAGGTTACTGTTCCTATCGTGTTATTTTATAGTAATAACGATTGGTTGTCAGATGTTGAGGATGTATCGATTTTATTTAATAACTTGCCAAATGTATATAACACCTATAATATAGAAAAATTCAATCATTTTGATTATATGTACGCGAGTGTTGCTAAATATGCTGTTTATTCGAATATCCTTAAAGAGATACGTGAATTTGAATCTAGTGAAGATAATTTAGATTAGTGACAAGAGTAGTTGTTGCTGACCTTAATTAAACATATAAATTAAAAAAACGTGTTTATTAATGTATAAAAATATTTCAGTGTAACATCAGGTTTATTATATTTTTTTATAAGAACAGTTTCTTATATTAAATAGCTGATATAATAGGGTAAGCAGGGAGCCTAGCATTAAGGACACTACGCTCTCCGTCGAATTTCGGAGGCATTGCGTGTTAAGTGACGAAACTAAACGCCGCGACTTGCCTCGGCACCAGAGCGAAGAAATGAAAATATTAAATATTTCTTACTCATGATCTACTTTTACTCACCCAATATCAAGTTCTTCTTTCCGTTTGTACAGCTTTTCCTTTTGTTCCGAAAAACTTATGAACTGATCCAACGCTTTTTTATTCACGTGATTGTATTTCTTTAGATGTTGATTCGCCTTTTCTAACTCTTTGAATAACTGTAAATAGATTTATTATGTTAAGAAAATAAATAATTTAAATACAGATATTATTATTTTATTTAATTAATTAATAAATTCAATGATCATTCCAAATTCAGAATAAACATTTGTTTCCTTTTACAATCATAGAATTTTCAATTTTCATTAACAAAGATAATAATACTAATTTAATTGATATGTTTTTAATACCTGTTTCAATGAAAGTTTTTGATATTTCGCGTGTAATTCTGGTGCGTTAGGTAAAGTACCGAGAGCGGCTATTTTATCTAAAGATTCTTGTATTTTCTCTTGTAGCAATACTTCTTTTGATGCCATTTTCTCTAAGCCTTTGGCGTCTTCCTCCATTTTGTCTTGAGCTTCTTTTTCCTATGTCAAATTTTAATTTAGATTAGTAAATCAATTATTACTAATATAATAATTAATACTATAACGCCAATATATATATATAATAATGTAAAAAATAATAATGTAGTGTCAAATACGACAGTATGTGAGGGGTGTGGATTCAAATAAAAAAAGTTTAAGTAATACTGCTACAGAGGCAAGAAGCAGGTATTGTTAGAAAATATAACCAAACCTTATTCCTCCACTTATCCAACTCCAATTTAAGTGCTTTTTCGTTCTTAACGGCGGCCTGCACTTTCCGCTCGACCTCTTCCATTTCCTTATTAATTTGTCGTATGCGTTTTTCAGCTGCCGAGAGATCACTTTTACTGTTTGCGAGCCGTCTTTTCCTATCCTCTACTGATATTTCTTGTAATGCTTGCACTAATTCATCTTTGCGTCTTTTTTAAAGAAAAAAATATTTTAATCCCGGTCACGATTAATATATGTATATACTCTGTATATGTATAATCAACTTCTCGCTGTATCCCGCACACAACGGACAGGCGTTGACACTGACTACAGCCACGGGGAACCTAGTGTTAAGACACTCCGTGCCCCACTTTCCACCGGATTCAGGAGGTACTAGCCCTATTAATTTAAATTTTCTTTATAGTATTGTAATACACTTTTTTGCAATATAAGCGGCCACATTTTTTTTAAATAAATGTAGAAATACGTTTTTTTTCAGGAAATTATAGAGCCGTAGATCTGAGTATATGGTTTGAATTTGAACTCGAAGTCTTCCTGAGATAAAGGCTCTTGACAGACAGACAACAAAGTGATCTTATAAGGGTCCTTTTTACTTAAAAGGTACGAAACAGTAAAAAGAATTAAATATAAAATCACCTTATAAGATTATTAGTCAATAAATTCTCCAATTTATTCTTAGTAGCTTCCAAATTCATTCTCTGGCTGAACGCTTCCTTATTCTCTTGCGTAAGGCGTCGAATGGCGTCGTTTAGTTCATCCACTTTACCTTGATCCGCTGTAGATAGTTGTTCCATTAGCTCCTGTTGGATTAAAATTGAGTACTCGCACTCTTTTAAGGATATATTATATAAGCATCACACAAGTCTAGTTCTAAGTAAAGTTATATATATAAAAAAGTATAATAATATAACATAACTGTATATTTCACACCAAGTTCATTTTGTAACTGTTTATTTTAATTTTTTTTTAGCTTCACGCTGAATACAGCCTTACAGCGTTGTCTTAACACTTGGTTCTAATAGGAGCCTAGTGTTACGACAATGTTATAACTGTTGAAGAAAATATTAAAATTCTTATTTTCACACCAAGACTACAAATAAAAATTTTCTTTTTTAAAATATTGTTCCGTGTGGATTTTAAGACAAACACTGGGCTAGATGTTAGGTCGTTTGGTTACAAACTAATACACTGAATATTTTTTAAATAAGTTATTTACTGGAGTTAAGTTAATCAGCAGACAATCAGTTTATAAGATTATATAAATATTATAATCTCATTAAAAATATACCTGGTGTAATTCCGATTCCAATCCCTCTTTAGTAGCCTGCATTGCTTCCAAACTGGATCGACATTGAGCTAACGACCTTTCTTTAGGCCCTCTAAATCTTTCTATGGACGCTAGTTCTTCTTTCATTAGACGTATGTCAGCTTTTACCTTGTCGAAAATATCTCTAAGAGTAAAGATGAAATTGTCAGTAAATATTAATTGAAAAATAGTATAATGATTAATGAGGCCGTCGGGACGAAACGTTTGACTGTAAATGTGACGGTTGCTGGTTCGATTCCCAATCGGGGGAGATTATTTTCATTTTCTTGCCTTGCATTATTTTGGTAACAAGATTACTAGGCGTTTCCTCTGCCTGCCCTGTCATGTGCGGGATACAGCGTGAAGCTAAAAAATATATTATTTATACTAACTTTGCTTTCCCTTGTTTAGTTTCAGTCCTTTGCATTTCTGATACAATTGTATTAATACTAGTTTCAGTTTTATTCAATTCTTGTCTCAAAGTGTTCAACTCTTCGTCTAAAGTTGTTATTTGCTCCATTAGTTCAGATCTAGTTTTTTGCATTTCTAGACGAGACCTCGATTGGTTGAAATATCCACCAGTGAGTGATCCTTTTGAAGAAACCTATAAGTAAATAATAGAAATAATGTAATCGTTATAATTTTCTATCAAGTGTCAAATATAAAAGAAGTAAATTTAAAAAAAACTATTACAAAATCTACCTGTGAATTTATGCACAGTTAAATTGATATTGATAATGAGAAGTGAAATAAAGGGACATTGTATCTTTTGGAATACTTTTTATAATCATGCAGTTTTTTAACGTCATTTTGTATATGAGAATGTATTGTCAAGAGACAAAATAAAACTGCCTTCACTGGTCAAAGTGCCCAATAAAGACATAATATATTAGAAATTTAAAACCATTAAGCAAAGCCATTGCAATCAAAATGATTGATTGCAATTGAAAATATTACCTGACTTGAGTTCGAGCCTTACATATCGATTAACGTCGCGTAAACTTTTAGCGTGACAATAATAAATCATAAATACCTGATCTCCCTCCAATGTGACACAGTCCAAATGAAACTGTTTCCCCAATTCCGTAGCACACTCTAAATTTCTGCATATAAGAGTTTTACCAAATATATATTTCATTGCTTTAGCGTATTTCGGGTCATACTTTAGTTTGTGCACCATAGCTATTGCATTCTGAAATAATCACTGAAATTAGTATACAGCTTTTCAAGAACGAAATTTGATTTGATTAAAATATTATTTTTAAAACAAACACAGACTAAACTGAAAAATTAACAGACTTGATATTTCACAAATATTGAGTATGTTTATGAAATCTCATTAATAAAATGATCAATAAAATAATAAGAAAAAAAAATAAACATATACACTTGGTAAGCTTACATTGTCACTAGGATATACCATATCCCTAACTTGGAGACGATTGAGAGGCATGAAGGTCACTTCTCCAGGAAGACTTTGTCTATTCATTTCCTTTAATATTTTAGTACCAACCGTGTCTGATTCTACAATATGGTGGAATAAACGATTGCCGGCTGTCACCTTAAAATTTATATAAAAATGTTGATAAATACAATGATAATTACCTATACTATTATAATTTTTTTGTGTACTATAAATATAGATTTTAGTTATTTCTTTTCGAGGGTTTTACATTAAATGAAGTAAACCATGGTTATTTTTAAATCATATAAATTGAGATATACTAAATAGTAAATGAAAATGTAGTATTTTATTGTGCAGAAAGAGACAGACTGCAGCAGAGAGAACATAATGTAGAACATCAAATGATCAAGACATAAGGGGGTACAACTTTGTCACGTTTGCCCTAGTGGGAATCGAATCCAAAAGCATAGCATACATATACAGAAGCATCACATGTATAAACGGAGACCTACAAAAATAAAATAAAACAATGTACCTCAACAGCAGTATAAATAGTTTTATCGCATGTAAAGTTCTCAATAACCGGTCCATAGTATTGAGTGGCTATTTTGGCCCATTCTCCCCCACGCTCTTGGAATGTCTCTAGTACTTTACGTACACTGTCACGACCGTTGAGAATTGGCTGTAAAAAATTATTTAGTTATTACATTTTTCTACAATATAATATATGAGACCGTCGTGTGACTGTAACGCGACCGTTGTGGGTTCGATTCCCACTCGAGGAAGTGACATATTAATTTACGTTTCTATTTAAATTTCTTCGCTCTAGTGTTGAGGCAAAGTGCGGTGTTGAATTCTGCCACTTAACACGCAATGCCTCCAGAATTGGGCAGAAAGTGGGGAACAGTGTGTTCTAACACTAAGTTCCCTCTGCCTACCCTACCTTGTGCGGGATACAGTGTGAAGCTGAAAAAAAAATGATATAGAATACAGATAAGGTTATAACTTTTTTATCTGAATGTTTAAGTATTTTTTTTTTATGATCTTTAAGAATAAGATATCAATTATAAATAATTGAACTAAAACAACTATATTTTTACAGTACAGTACAGGTTATGTAATTAGAATGACCTGAAAAACTATATTAAGAGCTAATTAACACCTCTAAACGGAACGTAATAAAGAAAGGCAAAATATTTAGTTTACCTTTCCTGCCATGGAGCGCAATGCTTGGTCAGCTTTAGCTAAATCTTCCTTTAACGAAGACAAGTTTTGGGTCAATGTTGTTTCCTTACGCCATAGTTCACTGAAATGTTATATTTTTTTTAGATTCAATCCAAGGTTCAAGTTTGGGCTATGTCTAACTATTTTTTTCTTTTTAGCTTCACGCATGTAGCACGGTAGACAAAGGGGACCTGTGAACTTAGTGTTAACAGTAAAATAAGACACTTCGGCTCCTCACTTTCCACTAAATTGCGTGCGCACGGAGGCATTGCGTGTTGAGTGGCAAAACTCAACGCCGCGTTTTGCGTAGTTACCAGAAGTGAATCGAACCCACAACCGTCGTAATTACAGTCACACGTTTGTCGCCTTGCGCCACGACAGCGTCAAACGATTTTTTTATATTTCTAAAATAATATAATTTTTATTAGCATGTTTTACATACAAATAAAACTTTAACAAACAACAGCTAATATATAAAACAATTAATTTACTTTCTAGCACTTTGCTCTTGATCCTTCCGTTTCTTACATTCATAATACTGTTTGTTATGTTCATCTATGGCTACCCTCTGTCTTTCCATTTCCTTTGTCATTTCTTCTATACGTTTCTCTAGTTCCGTCAGTTTGACGGCGTCACGTCGTAGGTCTTCACGTAGTTTGCCTTCGTGGTCTTTTTTGTCTTTTATTTGTTTGCTTAACGATCTATTGACATATAAAAAAGAAATGTAAGTTTTTATTATGAGTAAATTGCGGTTGTTAGGTAGATTCCTATTTGAAAAACTTAAAAAATATACGTATTTTTTGTTATGATTAGGCAAGCCATTGAGTAAAAAAACTATTTTCGAAATATATAAACTTCAATATTATATTTATATGGCACAAAATTATACATTTAAATTCTTGTCTATACGAATTACTATATTAAATTAAATCTTATTAAATGACACGAACAAAACCACCTAAAGTGATATACAAAAAATATCCATACTTAAGTTCCTTCTCAATCCATCTATCTCTATCCTGTTTGGACGTAAACTGAGTCCCTCTGCCTTGTTTAGCGTATAACTCTTGTCGTTTTTGTTGATTTAGGGCCAAAGCTCTAGTACACTCTTCTTCAAGAGATTTCATTTCTTCATATTTGGGCTTTAGTTCCTCTAATTCTCGTTCTTTCTCTGATATTTGTTGTCGTAGACGTTCTAGTTCAGCTTCAGCTCTTTCCTAATAATAAAATATGATAATTTTAAATTACTATATGAATATTTTATTATTGTAAAGGAATGATGTACAAACCACATCATGTGTAATATTTTATAGTTTTTTTTTTAAATCAATACCATATTAGTATTAGTCGAAAAATATATCACTATACAGGTCTTTGAGAATTTGAGAAAATGAAAATTCTAATGAGAAATATGTTATTCAATATGTGTTAATTAATAATGTGTACTTAAAGCTTTTTTTAATATTTATATTCACATGTTTGTTACATTACTACATTACATTTTAGTATATTTGCATAGTCCACTCATTCATCTTGTCTATTATAAAAAAGAGTATAATTTTAAATACAATAGTAAATACCCACCTTAGATTTATTATCTCCATCGACATCGTCAGTCAGATCTTTAATAGCCAATTCTAACTTGGTCTTTTCTCTTAGTAATTGCTGTTGTTCTGTAGACAATATATCTTTTTCCTCTCGAGCCGCAGCCACATCTTTACGAGCTTCTTTTAGTTTCCTAATAAATATAATATATTGACTATAATATAATATATATACTATATAAAATCAAACAAAATGAGGTAGTCGAAGCGCAGCGGCACAAGGGTGTGATTGTAACGCGACGGCTGTGGGTTCGATCTCCATTCGAGGAGTGAAATATTTATTTGCGTTTATATTTCCATTTCTTCGCTCTGGTGTCAAGGCAAAGCGCAGCGTTGAGTTCTGCCACTCAACACGCAATGTCTTCAGAATTCGGCAGAAATTAGGGAACGGAGTTTCTTAACACTAGGTTCCCTCTGCCTACCCTGATGTGTGCGGGATACAGTGTGAGGCTGATATACTATATAAAACAAATTAACTATAGGTTGTCTTGGTGCAGTGAGGTAGATAGATTCTCCTGTTCGGAGATAGGATTTCTCGTTCTAGTAACAAGACAAAACGCAGCGTTGAGTACCGTCACTCAACACACACTCTCGAAAATTTGGCGGTATGAACATTGTCTTAACAGGTCCTATGATTATATTACGCGGAATACAACATAAATAAAAAACTTAAACATATAAATAAAAATAAATATTATTAAGAAATTTTTCAAACGCGTCATGATGACGGTATTTGCTTTGTTTAAGAATCTATTATGTCAGTTAATTTACATATTGTGTCATACTTATTACCCAATAAATTTTCACTTGTTATTTATGTATAACAATATTTTATTAGATAATATAGTACATTTCATTTAAGACTATTGTGAAAAATATGTTAATATTTTAATATAAACAAGATGTTTGATCACTATAATTTGAGGAACTATTTATATTTAAATTATTATTTACATTAATTACGTTTGTCAAGGGGCCTTTTATAATTGACACAAGTTTAGCGGGTGGCATTGACCATGTGACCAACATTGTGACATGGTGTAACAAGCGATGGGGACTCTTCCCCTGTCACACAATGTCATTGTCATTTTACCTAAAATATGTGACATCACATTTCAATACTTTTGTTTAGCCTTAAGCTGAATCCCGACCATAGCACACAGCAGAGGAAACCTGGGAAGTTTTCAGTGGGAACCTAGTGATAAGACACTCCGTTCTTACTAAGTTACTTTTGTGCCCAACTTTTAAAAGAATTCTGGAGGCAACGTGTTGAGTGGCGGAACTCAACGCCGCGTTTTGCCGTTCTCCACTCTCCGCCGATTGCTCGACGCATTTTGTTGCCTGGCGGATATCAACGCGTCTGTCGCGTTTACAATGCCACGCTTGGGCCACTACGGCATAAAATCGTCGTCTGTCATAATTTATGGATATAAATTGAAACCAGAATAAAAGAGAAACAAAGCTTTTAAAAGGTTCTCTCTGCCTACTCTGCTTAATGCTGTTGTAATTATACAAATATGTAATATGTAGAAAAAAAAATCACTTATTAGATTCCTTGACGTGGTCCTGAGCCTCGCGTACCATATCTGCATAGTGCTGTTGTTCTTTGCCACTGTTCGCCCTCATTTTTTCCAACTATAAAAATATATTACAAATATATATTAGAAAAATGTCAAATATTATGTTTAGGAAAAATAGTTTTTTCTAAAAATTACATTGATACACGTGTGTGCACACGTGTGTCACACTTTGTGCCCCTGCACCACGATAGGCCTGTATGTACACACATACGTGGTGCAGGGGCACAAAGTGTGACTGTAATAGGAAAAATAAAAACAATTCAACTTACATCCTCTAATTTTCGTTTATTTTCTCTATGTTCAGTGTCATGAATAATAA
This sequence comes from Heliconius melpomene rosina, assembly GCF_056956725.1. Taxonomy (NCBI): domain Eukaryota; kingdom Metazoa; phylum Arthropoda; class Insecta; order Lepidoptera; family Nymphalidae; genus Heliconius; species Heliconius melpomene. The sequence continues at coordinate 8,136,141 of NC_140406.1, read as the reverse complement.
ATTCTAATACGCGTCTCGCACGATCCCATTTTTGATACTCTTTTAGCTCTTCTTTCTCCTCTTCTAATGTTTTAAGTCTTTCTTCAATTGTTTGTAGAAAATCATTAATTTTCTCTACCTAGAAGAAATTAATTAAACGTTAATTCATAATATTGTGCTATACTGTACATTAATAATAACAATTTTATAATATAAGCACTTTTGGTAGTGTATATTATCTATTTGAATAAAGAATATTTAGAATTTAAATTTGATATAAGTTTTTATATTCAAGAATCAATTGAAATAAAAAACACTACAGCTTAAAGGAAGTTTACCTTAACACAATAGTGAAGACTATATTTAAATCGGTAAAGATAAATGTGCCTACTAATGGATTTTCTCATATACCTTCCATGTATGATTGTAAAACGAGATGGCTTTCAATTCAAGCTCCACTCGAGGAAGTAATTTATTTACAAATTTATATAATTTTTCTCGGCTTTGATAAGTCATGCAATATTCAATATCTTGAATTTTAACAGAAAGCAGAGAGAAATGTGTTTTGGCACTAGGTTTATTCAGCGTACCTTGATTTATGCGACGCAAAGCCTGAAGCTGAAAAAAATATTATTAACCTCACCTTGCCAACAGTTTCTTTTAATATTGTAACTGATTCTTCGCGTCTCTCATCATATACTCTTGTACCGGCCACTTCTCTTAGCAACTTCAATCTGTGAGAATCTGGAGCCACCGCCATTTGGTTAATCTGTGAGAGCAAAATGTCCGTCGGTCAAAAATTGATACCATAGGTATATATTGATAGTGGAAAACAATTACGAACGCTCGATTAACGAAACTTCATTTTGTCAACTGTTTCAAATTGAAATTATAGGTGAATTAATTTAGTATTAAACCTCGTTGCGCGAGTCGGACTCGGACTTGACCAGTTTTTGTTTCACTTTTAAGGAAATTGTATACAATAATAATTTTTATCCTGTATCATATTCGTAGAAAACAATAGCATAAATTACCTTACTTACACGACAACCTACAAGTACCTTACTTACAGACAACTGAACATGCATAATAAAAATAAAAAATATATTGAATTTTATTATTATAATGTTATAATAATAAATTAATTTTTAACAAAAACAAAAACCGACTTCTAACAACGAACTAAAAAGTGAAAAATAATTATATAAAGATTTTATAATTTTGAAGTCAAGCCAAGTAAAACAAACAGGCTTAGTAATTAGATATTGTAGTAAAGGTGTTGTAGCATTAGTTTGACACCGACTTCAAAATTATAAAATCTTTATATAATTATTTTTCACTTTTTAGTTCGTTGTTAGAAGTCGGTTTTTGTTTTTGTTAAAAATTAATTTATTTTACGATTTTTAGTGATGGGTAGATCTTAAAATGATGCTTCTTGAACGAGTGGTGATGGTGGTGGTAGTGGTTGTCAACGAGTGGTTGTGATTGTTCTATGTAAAACTTCATTTAATTAGCTATTATTTTTGTGCAAAGTTACATTTTGGTATATTGACAAGAACAAACATAAAAAGTATTCGGGTGAATTCGGAATCTCCCTTTTTTGAAGTTGGTTGAAAATGAGAACATCCTCTTTTTTGAGATTGGTTGAAAAGAAATGCAACGATCAGGAATCTCACTTCTGACATCAATTTAAAAAGTTTTTGCTTCTAACTATTACAGTATAATTAATTTTTGACCAAAAAAAACAAACTTTCTCAATTTTCTCCGGATTCCATAATCGAAACCTAACCAAACTTTCACCAAATTATTCTTGAAGTGTATCCTTTCAAATAAAAAAAGAATCATCAAAATCGGTTGGCGCGACATTGAGTTATTCGGCTATTAGTCGCGCACATGCATAATGCAAATTTAAGACTTATGTGATTTTCTCATGGATACCATTGTCAGACATGGACCAAAAAAAATGGGACCATTCGGGAAGCTATACCTTTCAAATAAAAAAAAATTATCAAAATCGGTCCATCCAGTTAAAAGTTATGAGGTAACAAACAAAAAAAAAAAAATTAAATTAAAAAAAAAAAAAAATACAGTCGAATTGATAACCTCCTTTTCTTACAGAAGTCGGTTAAAAAATAAAGCCTGAAACTTTCGTAACATAACTTTGTTTTTGCCTAAATTTTACGGATAATAGATTTCATAAACTAGGAAAATAATGCCACATATATAATGATATCCGGAGGTAAATCTTGGATTTTTATATAAATTCCACCTAGTGAAATTTCAATCAGTAACAATTTTGAAATTAGACATTCCTATAGAATCTATACTATATTATATTTATTATATATCTATATTATATTTTTTTAGGCTTTTCTGGGACAGTGACAATGTCGGACTGTAAATATGACAGCTGTGGGTTCAATGTCCACTGCAGATGTGATTTATTTTTATTTTCTCACTTCTGCAAAAACAGAACGCGGCGTTGAATTACGATAGTCTACAATGTCTCCAAATTTGGAGAATGTATTATTTTAACACTAGTACTAGTACTCTGCCTACCTGCTATATGCAGAACACAAAGTAAAAAAGGCTGAAAAACAAATTACTCACCTTTCCCTGTTTCACAATGTAGTAAGGATTTGAATTGGATAAGCCTGCACTCTCCAACAGATTAAGTACCTCAGACCGCGGCACAACTTTCTTATTAAGAAAGAATTGATCTTTCTTAGATCCTATGACTCTTCGCAAGAATATCTCATCTTTTTCAATCTATAGAAATAAAATTGTATATCTGAGAATGTTGCAGCTTAGTGATTGTAAATGAGATGGTTTTGGGATCAATATTTACTTGGGGATGTGACTATAATAACTTTTTTCATTTCCCTACTCTGGCAAGACAAAGTTTGGCATTAAGTTTGGCTAATACACAGTCAATGTCTTGAAATTAAACACAAAGCGGAGAACAGTGTCTAGATTCTAGAGTCAAGACACTGTTCTCTGCTGAGGATAAGGAAATAGGCAAAAAGAAGGTCCTTTTTGCCTACTTGCTATATGCAAGTATATTCATTGTATTGTACAATGTAAAACCAAAAATATAAACAAATAATACTCTTAAAAAAAATTGTACAAAGCTAACAGTAAAATATTAGGAAAAGAATACTTAATAGTGTAATAATTTTTGCAATATTCTAGCAACATTGTTTATATTAAAACCACTAAATAAATGTTTATCAATTACAACTATAATAAAACTTATTATAGTTGCTAAGAAGCTATTATTATAGATGCTAACTAGCATTAATTGACAATGGTGAATCATAGGTGTAATAAATATTTTTATATTTGATCGGGGATCGAACCCACAACCACTCACACTTACAGGCACACTTTCTTCCACATCATACAGCATGGATTTCTGCCGCTTAACATGCAATCCCTCCAGAATTTAGTGGAAAGTGGGGAATGAAGTACAGTGAACATTAGCCCACTAGCTAACTTCCCTCAGATACAGTGTCAAGCTGATTAAATTTGATTTAATTTTAATATATATATTTAAGTCATTCAGTTCCCAATGAACCACCCAATTTTGAGTCATTGCCCCATGACATGGGAGAACTCAACACTGTGCTGTATCATTTTATGAGAGCAATCCCCTGAGTGGGAAATGAATTCACAACCATTGTGTTTACAATCAAATGCTATCCTTCTGCATCACAACAGGCCTTTTTTATTGATTTACTTGATTTATACTATATAAAGTAACAGTAGTTTATGAGACAAGTTAATTATTATAGTTAAACTAATTGAAGAATAAACACGATATTGGATGTCTTGAAATTGTTGAGTTAAAACTCTCCAATGATATCTATTTAGTAATTGTTGTAGATTCAATCCCCTCTTAGGGTAATGAATAATTTTGTTTTCCTCAACACTTGATGTCTAAAATTTTGGCAGAAAATAAAGAATAAAGTGCATTAACATTTACACAACACAACACAACATTAGATTTAAGAAGAATGGAATTTAACTTAAGTACTTGCCGGAATTCTATTGTCAGAATTGTCAAATATAATTTCCACAAAGGCAGATATCACCCTGGGTCCAGTTCCTTCATGAAGTAAAGCCAAACGCTGCTCCGGTCGAAGGTGTGAAAATTCATCACTCAACACAAACTGAATTGCTATAATAAAAAAATATTATTTCAAAGAAAAGATCCGGAAAAGGCACAATATAAATTTATGACTCTCAATACTATATTAAATAGACTATCATTGTTATTTTTGTTTTTTTACTTTTAGATTGTTATTTTTGTTACTGAGAAGTGTCATAACTCAGCCGTAAATATAAGTTGTTTAGGTGTCAAAATATATTAAGTAGTGCTTAAAATGTTTTTAGAACAGACAGACTATAATATTCGCCAAAAATAATCACCTGGATCATCTGTACTATGATGTTAAGAACTATAGATATATTTACACTTACCATGAAAGAAATTACTTTTGCCAGATCCATTGCGTCCTACTACTACGTTGTGACGTTTATCAAAGGGTTCCACGACAATTTGCTCCCGATAACTTTTAAAACCCTGAATTATCACCTAAAACCAAAACAAGACTTGTAACATATACACGTCACTATATAACAGTATGTTCATTTGAGATAAAATAAGTCATGTATAATTTATTTAAAATGTAAATTGAATGATTATCGGTTACCTGTTTTATATGCATTTTTGTGCTTTAAAACAAAATAGAATTAACTCATAAATTTAAGTGAAGCATTCGCCGCCATTTCTTGTTTGACATATGAATGGAAACATCAAGCGACAAGCTATACACCACAGACTGCGAATGAAACACAGAGTACATTCTAATATACTATGAAAATGGAATGAAAACACTTATGTAGTCCAGATAATAAAGCTCAATAATATAAAAAATATTTTATTTAAATACCGTAAAATGGGGTTAATTTGTTTCAAATTTCAACTTAAAATTTAAAAAAATTACGATGTTTCCGACTTTAAATATGAAAACAATATATATCCGAGTATGAGTTGAAACTAGTATTACAATTGCTATGCAGTATAAATGTTTTTATGCTTTTATAATAAAATATAAGAATATAAGTCGTTTTATTTAGGTGGATGTGGAAATACGCAGGATAACAAGGATCATGATTTGTAAATATTATAGTACGTGAAATAAAAGTACTTAGATATCCTGAATACCGATTTTATTTATTTAGTTTAAATTTATACTTTGTTACAATTATTAGTTTTTTTATTCTCTTCAATAACTTTCACTATGAGATTTTCATAATATTTATATTTTTTTGTTCCCTTCCTATTGAGTTAAAAATATATGTGTGTGCATAATAAAATGCATTATGATATTTAATTAGAGTTATATAAAAAGTAAACTGCGCCATGACGGTATCGTCACACATCCACATCACACGCTTGTGGTTATAAACGCAACGGTAATGGGTTCAATTTATGAGATGAATCGGTGGTGAGGTCGATTCTTTAACACTCTACATCTCAAAAAAATCGGTAGAAAGTAGGGAACGGAGTGTCTTCACGCTAGATTTCCTCTGCCTATCTTACTATATGCGAGAATAGCGGAAAGCTGATAGAAAATCAATATAGACCTATTAATTATTGCAATATAGGTACATATTATTATAATAATCAAAATTTCGAAATCAAATTTCGTGACCCGGATCAAAAAAAACATCATGTCCTGATGTTTATGTCATGTGACTAAAATGTTGCTCTAGTCTTTTAGATAATAAATCAATTTACACCTATAACGTAATTTAATGTGTTAAGTATATTTGGAAATTCGCACTAAAGCGTGTTCCACTTATGTAAACAACATATTACGTAGAAAAATATACGGAAAATATGGCAAATGCAATGAGAGCAGCGTAATTTATTTAGCATTATATATTATAATAGGGACATTTCGGTAGAATTAGTAAAAGAAATGTAGACTTAAATTAAATTAAAAGTTAAATAATATCTTTCTGGGTACGCGACTAGGTACAAAAAAATATTAGTAGTAATAGGTAAGTATCTACATGATCTTGTAACGGAAACTTCGAACGTGATTTAGATCGGCTTTGAAATGTCTTTGTTTGAAATTTTGCATACTTATCCAGGACGTACGAAAAAAAAACTACTAATAATTAGGACTTTTCCCATAATTATGGAGTGAATCATCGAAGTAAAAAATAGCGGACTCTATTAAGGGATACTGCATAGCATAAAATTAACAGTTTCTATTATGAAATAGTTTTATTTATAGTAAATTGCTTTCATTGTCATATGAATATATGTCATATTCCTTTGAACTTTAATTAAGCATTGTCCGGACAACGACTGTAGCCTTGAATGAGTAGGTACCAACATGTTGTTTGACAATTCACTATGAATTTCAATGAATAAGTACTTGCATGATAAAATTGTTAACAAGTAAGTCTATATGGATAGTTCATAAAAACCAGCACTAGAAAAGAACTAGTTTGTCAAGCCTATACCAGTTTAACGCGAAAATAAACGATCAGCCGTTAAGTGCATATACTTTTATATTTATAGGAACATTTACATATGGTACTAATTATTTAGTATTATTTTATCTTTATTCAAATTCACATATGATATTTTTGCGGTATCAAGAACTTGCGTTTCTGCCAGTTTCGAAAACAATGGGTGATTAAAATGGTAGAAAGCAATTTTCTAATATAGAATATTAAGTATCTATTACGTTATATTTTTCTGTGAAAAATTTGAACTTACAATCTTCACTTTATTCTGAAATAGAAAATTTATAAAGTTATTTTTAGGGCCTATACTTATATATTTCAAGTTGGTCTCAAATCTGAGACCCATCTTGAGATGCCCTTTTCATTCACGGAATTATAATTTACGAATGAAAATGGCATTTTAAGATCGATTTCATCTTGACATTGACTTGGTTTATAAATACGCGCTTATATGATCATTTTAATATTACCGATGACTATTGGTAAGTTTGGGTCGCTACATAAGTATATCTGAATTGTATTTAAACAGTTGTTCGAAATAAAAAAAATAAATATATGACTTTGTCTTTCTTAATTTTTTTTTCATAGTATGTACTAATGATGTTGATAATAATTATATCTACAGAGAATACTTACGTATTACATTTAATACGAATGTACCTATTTGAAAATAATGTAAATATAGCAGCTTTGCCAAAGCATACATCAGAAATTTTAAATAAGTAGATATTCTTTAGAGGCCGTCGTGACACAGTGGTTGTGGGTTGTGGGTTGGATTCCTATTTGGAGGAAAAAATTATGAATGAATTATAATTTATTAGTATTTTAGTTTCCGCCCTGGTAACAAAGCGAAGTGCGGCGTTGACGTGCAAGACCTTGAAAAAATGCACCGGAAAGTGGGGAATGGAGTGTCTTAACATAAGGTTTCCTCCGCCTGCCTACCCTGCTATCGGCGGGATTTAGCGTGAAGCTAGAAAAAAGAACAAAAACCTTGTCCAAGAATGTAGATATTTATAATATATAGTACCTATTCCAACTTATTTTATTAAGAGAAATATTAGGAAATATAACAAGGAAATTTATAATTAAATTCTAATAAAAGCAAAAAAAAATATATGGAAAACAGTAGCCAATTACTGTTTAATTAGCTTGATAATATTGTAAAAGTCGTCTGTTACTGTCGAAAATTGAATACACATACAAATATAATATTTAGTTAGCGTTCATTAGTCCTGTTAATATATTGTAGAATGCAGTACTAAAAGTGGTTTTTACGCGGGTGTAACGTGCTGAGCCTGAGAGTTGCTAATAATCAAATCCTTTTTGCCCTCATCGATGAATTCACGAATACAGCATAAGTAATATCGTTCGCTCGGAATTTATTTCGAAGACGTAATGTTATTTACAATCAGTTGTATAACAGCATCCGTATAGTTAGTATCGACCATCTACTTAAATAAATATATATTATTTTTGTATGGTGTAAATTAAATTGTTTTCAAATATGACCGCGACCGACGTTACTAGCAACGTTCGCACTGATGTGTTTGCGGAGTTCGAAAAATTTGGGAAATTTCAATTTTTTCAATACATTTTAATATGTTTGCCTCTAGTGATGGTGTCTATGATTCATGTTAATTACATTTTTGTGGCTGAAGATGTAGATCACAGGTGAATATTAAACATTATTTTCATAAATTTAGCAAACGCATTCCTGACGAATCGTTTTTATTTTATAGAGCAAGAAGAATTAAAGTAGTTCTTAACAAAAAAGACTCACTCTGTTTTTCTGGAAAATACTAATATCATGAATATTTTACCGAATTGTATTAGAATCAACGGCCATCAATTATTATTTACAATTAGGCACGTCTCAACTGAGTAATGCTTGCATAGATATTTTTTTAATATATTCATGATGGTAATTACCTGCAATATTTCACGTTTTGTTCATGATAAAATACATACTTCAGAACAAAGATTTTAATTTACGAAGATTTATTTAAAAAATAAGAAGATATTAATTACAAAAGACAATTCACCATTTTGTAAAAATTGCTATTATTGTTAAGAATAATTAAATACTATGATTTCTTTTCTTGACACAGAGATAATATTAATGTATTTTTTAGTAATGTTAAATCCAAAATTACTATATACTAGTTATTTAATTGGTACATAGTACTGACTGGCGAATCTAATAATAATGTGTCCTAACTTATTTGTTTGTTGCTAATTCGTATAGTTTGCGAGGACTTTATTTTTAAAAGTTGCTTAGAATTTGATTAGAACCTTTTTTATTTATATATTCTTTTACTGATCACTCGCACAAATGTAAAACTCTGCTTACACCTCTCGGACTGTATACAGATTCGATTTGTTAAATATATAGAGCAGTAAAAATTATAACAGTATTATTATTTTTATAAATTATATCAATTATTAGTAATATTATATATTTTAAAATAGTGTCATTAATTTATTGTGTGATAATAACAAAAGCTTTTCATCAGAAAGGATGTAAAATCTTCATTTTTTATCATCTTTTTGTAAAGTAATTTTCGAAGAACCCGAAATTAGATTTTCCTTTTGCCTAACCCTGGTTAACACCAAAATGTAAATACAAAAAAAATACATTATTAAATATATTTATCAAAATGATTGTTGCATCGTTTGACTGTTGGTAAAAGAGTTATTTTCAATAGCTAATAACTTATACTAAGTACGCTCTTATTTATATATATTTAGTACTTATTTATATTTCTGACATTATAAATGATGACAGGTTATCGAAATAATTTTATTAAATATTTATGTGTAAAAACAACTTGTCTTCTTTAATTGAAAACAAATCACAAAAAATATAGCAAAAAATTAATATTGACGCCCTGTTCGTCGCTCTCCAAAGAGCTTACAATGATTGACTTTTAACCTTTAAGTAAATTATTATTACTTGCAATCTTAGAGACTGAATGCCATCAGTTACGTACATACATACATAGTAGTTGAACATCTGGAATAAATAATAATTATATACATATAGAATAAGATTTTATAGACTTTCAGTCTATTAAAATGTAATAAAATTTTAATAACTTCACTTAAATAGGTATTATAGTTTAGGCCTTGCAAAATTATTGTCTTTTAATCTTCTTTTAATATATATTTGTCCTTTTATATTTTTACGTTGTCTACTGTAGATAATGCAACTCTACATTATTAATATTTAAATTAACATTATCAATACACTTTATCGTAGAAAATATGAATTATTTCATATATTCATTTCCTCGCTCTGGTAGCAAGAGCAAGTGCGGCATTGAGTTCCACTACTCAAAAAGCAATATCTCGAAAAATCTGAGTTCCGCTACTCAAAAAGCAATATCTCGAAAAATCGGCGATAAGTGGTAATAAAAACAATACTTTATCTATAAATAGCACAAAATATTTAAGACACAAGACCCCGTCCTTAAGACTAATAATAATTAGCCAACCCATGGAAAGTCAGCCGTAGAAGTAACACCTAGAAGAACTCCTTGTATTTGTATACATTGTACTTAGCAATTCCTTATTACTGCTTACTCTACAACATATAGGTATAGATTCAGCTCATAATATTTTGCTGTCTTAATATCTATATGGAAATGATAATTGAAGTAAAAAATCTTTAGAAAAATCTTTCTTTATAACCTATAATTAATACATTTTTTTAACTTGAACTTAAATATGTTCTTAGTACGATTAATTTACAGTGTAAACATAAAATAAACATTTTTAAGAATTCTTTCGTCCATTTTATTCACTAAATAAACTATGATATTCTCTGTAATAGATGAACTTAGTACGTCTGCTCTATATTTCTTAAAACAAAATTACGTTAGCTGTAAAGGTTTAACAATAAGTTAAAGTAGACTTAGCCACGTGTAGGTTGTTCTTGCTAGTTTAATAGAAAGGAAAAACAATATAACATATCACAGATTCCTATACGATCTTTTATTATTATAATTATATGTAGCTATTATTAAAGAAAAATCTAAATTGCTTATAAAACAATAACATATGGATTTTACCTGCATTACAAAAATTTTTTCAATTCTTTTTCCTGTATTCCTTATTAAAAATCATCTCATACGTTATACTTTGTACTTATTGGGTATAGTATATGTAAGTATGCCTTACGGTTAATTAATACAAGACTAGAATATAAATGAATACGAGAGCATAATTATATATTTATTATAAATAAATATATGTTTTGTTATCACGCACGAGTATTTCATGTTCGAAGACGTGTAGGTTATGAAAATATACTTAAACAATATTATAACGGTTTCTAACGGTTTCTAACAGTTTTATAATAACTATAAGGATTCATATTTTTTTTTATATTTGCACTCAATTTTTGTAATAAAATATTATTATAATCAAAAAGAAAATCATATTAAAAAAATCATCAAAAACTATTAATATCTAATTGACCTGAGCTTGGCTGACTGATCGCATGACATACCTACATAAATACATATAAGTTGTATTGATTACATCCTCTTCCGCTGACTTCAAAAATTAAACTTAGTTAAAATAAAATAAATTCTAATTAAAAATTACAAGCATGTAGAATTGGACAAGTTTTTTAAATATTTGTATTTAAATTAAAATTTAAAATATAAAATACGTCACACAGCTTTGTGCTTGCATGAAATAAGTAATCTGTATCATATAGACGCGTGCCTTTCGTATCCGCTATTATATAATTAATTTTATATTAAATATCAAACGTTCTTTTTAGAGGTCTGATGTTGTGAATAATTAAATATATCTTAATTCTAATAAAATTATGAATCATTATAATTCAGTCGGTTACGAGTAGCCTAAATTTAGAAAGTTCTCGAAGAATCCATAGCATATAAATATTTATATTATTTTATTATATCGTTGTCTTTTAAACGGTGGTTAGCCCCTTTATATGTTTTTAAAAAGTAATACGAGGTTATATAACTCATATTTTATTTCATTTTCAAGCGCGGCGTTAAATTCCGTTATTCGATAATTTCCTGAAAAGAAAAAACATGATAATAATAAAAGTAATAATTTGTGCATTTTAAATATTGTTAGTATATTTTCCTCAATAATTAATTGTTTACAAAGGTACTCTTTACATATCGAAGAAAACTTAATCGACTAGTTTCCTTTTCAGGAAGCTCTTAGCATAAACTTTCTCAATAACCATTTTACGATAGCACCGCTATTTTGGATATTTAAAAAATATACATTCAAATCATTTTATGTTTAATATGTTATTAGGTTCTACAGATAAAATATTGAAATAAATATTATTGCAAGAATTTCTTGGTAAAAGTAGCTTTTGACTAAAATTGGCCAACTAATGTATATTTTATAAGTAAGTAAGTAAGTTTATAAATTATTTATAAGCTTTTAATAAAGTTACATAATACTAGGCAACTAATGTTATACTTATAGGTAGGTAGTGTTTTATATGCCGAGGTAATTATTTAATGCCAATGCAATATGAATCGTTTTTAATCAAAGATTCAATAGACTGTTATAAGTAAATATTTATATAATAATGCTTAAGGAATAAAAACAATAAGCAAGAACATTAACTTTACTTTACCTTTAAAGGTATTAGTAATTGAAGATACGCAGCTAGTAATGTTAATTGTTTCTTTGTAATTCATTTAGGTTAATAGGAAAATGAACGCTACTTGACTCAAATAGACTTAAACTGTAATTATATTTTTAACCGAATTCTGTAAGAAAAGGAGGTTATCAATTCGACTGTATTTTTTTAATATTTTTTTTTTATTTTTTATTTTTATGTTTGTTACCTCATAACTTTTGACTGGGTGAACCGATTTGGATATTTTTTTTTTATTTGAAAGGTATAGCTTCCGGAATGGTCCCATTTTTTTTATCCATGTCTGACAATGGTATCCATGAGAAAATCACATAAGTCTTAAATTTGCAATAGGTATGTGCGCGACAAATAGACGAATAACTCAAGGTCGCGCTAATCGATTTTGATGATTCTTTTTTATTTGAAAGAATACACTTCAAGGATAATTTGGTGAAAGTTTGGTTAGGTTCCGATTATGGAGTCCAGTCAAAATTAAGAAAGTTTGTTTTTTTGGTAAAAAATTGATTATGCTGTAATAGTTACGACCAAAAACTTTTTAAAGTGATGTCAGAAGTGAGATTCCTGATCGTTGCATTTCTTTTCAACCAACTTAAAAAAAGAGAATGTTCTCATTTTCAACCAACTTCAAAATAGGGAGATTCCCGATTAGCCCAAATACTTTTTATGCATGTTATGCATATAGGCAATATACCAAAATGTTACTTTGCACAAAAATAATACCTAATTAAATGAAGTTTTACATAGGACAACCACAACCACACGTGACAACCACTACCACCATCACCACCACTCATCATTTTAAGATCTACCCATCCCTTAAAATCGTAAAATAAATTAATTTTTGACAAAAAGAAAAACCGACTTCTAACAACGAACTAAAAAGTGAAAAATAATTTTACAAAGATTTTGTAATTTTGAAGTCGGTGTCAATCTAATGCTACAACACCTTTACTACAATATCTAATTACTAAGCCTGTTTGTTTTACTTGGCACCGACTTCAAAATTATAAAATCTTTGTAAAATTATTTTTCACTTTTTAGTTCGTTGTTAGAAGTCGGTTTTTCTTTTTGTTAAAAATTAATTTATGTATAATTAAATTATGTATACTTTGAGGCTAGTCGTGGTGCAGGGGCGCAAAGTGTGTCTATAAAATCGACTGGTCGTCCGTTCGATCCCCACTTGAGAAAGAAATCAAATATTTATTTAAGGAATGAGAAACGACATATTTATTTACATTTACATTTTCATTTCTTCGCTCTGGTGTCAAGGCAAAGAGCGACGTTGAGTTCTGCCACTCAACACGCAAAGCTTCTAGAACTCGACGGAAAGTGGGAAACGGAGTGTCTTAACACTAGGTCCCCACTGCCTACCCTGCTGTGTGCGGGATACAGTGTGATGCTGATTATTATTATTACAAATTTATTTCGTAATACATTTTACAATTGAAAGGTACAAATACTGAAGCATGATCAATGTTTTAGCAATTGCTTAAGTGGAATGAATTAAACTGTCACATTGAACTCAATTTAAAATTATTGAAAATTGTCCATTAATCAAAATATAAATATTAAGTAAGGTAATAGGTATCATATTGAAGATATTCGCAACAAGCTTAGGTGTTTGTAGTTTGCGTGTTAGGCGGTGAAACACGCAGCTACACCGGAGCGAAGAAGTGAAAATATTACATATTTCATTTCCTTGAGTGGGAATCAAACCCACAACCTGTCGCGTTAATTAACAAAAATAAATTAATTTGTTATAATATTTTATCGAAAAAAGGGAAAGAGAAAACCTAAAAGGAACCTCCTTATATAAACTCTATTCAAGACATATAGGGACTACAATAAATAAGTGATCATTAAATTTTATTTAACAAATCATGTTGAATTACATCTATGAATAAAATGAAAACATTATATTATTTCTTAAAATCAGCTTCACGCTGTATCCCGCACACAGCAGGTTAGGCAGAGGGAACCCAGTGTTAATACACTTCATTCCCCACTTTCAGCCGAATTCTGGAGGCATTGCGTGTTGAGTGGCAGGACGCCACGCTTTGCCTAGACACCAGAGCGAAGAAATGAAAATAGAAACGTAAATAAATATTTCATTTCCTCGAGTGGGGATGGAACCCATAACCGTCGCGTTACAGTCACACCCTTGTGCCTCTGCGCCACGACCGCCTCTATATTATTTCTTTTTTAACATAATAACATTATTTATTTCAGATGTCTGGTTCCAGAATGTGAAGACATAAAACCAAGTGTGGAAATACCAGTTTGGTGGCCTAAAGACGTGGATGCTAAATGTTTAAAGCCAGTTGTAGATAAGCGCAAATATGCTTTGTCAAACCAAACATGCTCAAACAACACGTTTCTTGAAGTATTGGAAGAATGCCATGAATGGGTCTATGAAAATAACAATTCTATTGTTGCCGAGGTAATTTGTGGTTAGGGCCATATGGGGTTACGATAGCTGTAATTATTCTTTGTTATGTAGAGATTTTGGCATTTATTTATTGAATCGGTTCTTGTTGGAGTTATGTTTTTATGCACTATAATTAAGTGTTTTAGTAATTAAAATTGCAATAAAACTAAAAAGCTTTAGTGTAAATAAATATGCTTGACATTACGGCAAAAGACATATCTAGAGATATTTGCTGAGGGAGATCAGGACTTTACCTTTGGACAGATATGTTTGTGTAAACGTTGGTTTTTTTATTTTTCGGAGCATTTTTTTTGTTAGCACTGGGGTGGGCACCAGACTATTCTAGGGTGGACACGGTTTCCAAGAGGCACAGTAATTTAATAAACATATAAATATTACATGTACACTTCCGTTTATTACCTGAGTAAGCAATATTGCTTCAGTGTCAAGTTTATTAACATTATAAACGTCATTGATTATAGTTTTCTGAGAAGGAAAAGCTTATTCTGAGATTTAATTTATTGTCAAGTGCAATTATTATCAACAGACTTAAGTTATCTGGCTTACGTAATAATATGTTTATGAATAATAAACTTTATAAAGTTTTATCGCTTCATTGTCTTTTTAATTAAATTCTAACTTAAAATTGCATTGTATGAAAAACTATAGTTTTGGTTCACTTATGGTTATGTAATACAGGATGTTTTTTGTTGTCTTGAAAATTATACGCTTGCCTTGTGGGCACCTGCAGTTCTTATTATTTCTATATTTATTATGTTTGCGATTGAATGGCGATAAGATATTTGAACAGGAAAACGTGCAGAAAAATATAGGTATTGCAATATCTTTCAATCTATGTTATGTATAGGCAATATTTTTTTTAATTTCCAATTTAAGGAAATGTTTGATGTAGGTAAATAAATACAAGAAAACATATTTTTACTGTATAGTATTTGCTTTCCAAAGAAAATCTAAAATGGCTGTATGTAGCTTGAAGTAAGAGCTTTCTGAACTTTTACGCATTGAACATTCAGTGAAAAAATAATGAAAAGTAAGAAAAACTCCTAAAATTAGTTCTGCATAGACATTGGCAGCTAATGTCAGTGTGATTGAACCTATCGTCAATATGCACTTAGTACTATTCTCGATTAACTAACGTCTCTATCAAGTTTACTCCAGTTCCTGATGAAGCCTCTTTATAAGATAAAATTTTACAAAAATGTAAACAGACAACTTTTAATTTTTTTTTGTTATTTATTCTATGGTTGTATAGGGCATGCAAGGACGGTCAGTGACTTAAATATTATGTACGACGTCTGTTTATTGGAGGCAACTTAATTAACATAGCCGTTATATATTACATAATCGACATAATCTACAGTTATTGTTAGTCTTGTATTTCACAATATTTAATCATGTCCTTAAAAATTAATCGATTAATGCCCCATGCGTAGGAAAAGACTCAAGGTTCAAGGTATCCTAAATTAAGGTTAAAACTTTATAAGTATATCATAGAATTATTATTGGATATATTGTATAAATTTATGTATTATTATTTTTGGCAGGATCTACTTAAAATTAATCAATTTCCTTGACATCAAAACACTACACCCATTCTTTTTTAAATATATCCAATTAGTTCTTAACATACTTATATCAGTTGAATTTAAATTGGCAATAACCTGAGAAACACGTTTTAATCGTTTTTCGAGAACGTAAATGCCTAGTGCTTTGACCTGATGCTAATGCATATTTATCTATACTAATATAATAAAGCGGAAGAGTTTGTTTGTTTGTTTGTTTGTTTGTTTGTTTGTTTGAACGCTAAGATCTCTGGATCTACTGGTCCGATTTTCATTGTTTTTGTTTTGTATGAAAGCTGCATTCTTCAGAAGTGCTATAGGCTATATAACATTACATTACACATATATACTAATATATTTTAAAGTACATTCTAATTTGACATGCAATTTATTCTGCCATGTTAATAACAACCGTCGTTGCTACGCGACCGCTACCGCGACGTTTTGATATTCATCCTTATGAAAATAAATATAATAGTCACTTTTAGCATTTTATCTAGATTGAAATTATAGTTTACTGTATAACATTCTAATAAATAATTAAGGAGATGTCACTGATTCCAAATGACCTAGCCACCTAGCGGGCGGCACAGTATGACCGACGCGAACGGGCAGATGACGTTGACGGTTTTATAAATTTTCATACATTTTCGAACTTTATTTGTTGTTTATAATTAATTTAAAATATACTTTGATTCTCTTCTTATTTTATTTGATATTGCCCGCTAAAATTATCCTACTTAATAGAGAGAAATGTTTAGTTATTTCGTAGAGTCGATATCTATGTACGCACGTACGGAAAACTTTAGGTACTTTTTCTAATATTAAGAATACCTATCCTTTAGTTACTTTTAATCCTTTTGTTAGTTCATTTCAATAACTCAGATAATTTTTTCTAATAATGTGTATCTACTTATTATTCTTTTTGATTATTTGAGCTTATATTTTCTTACTAATTCTATTGAGAATTGAAAATAATTTCATGAATATATTTAATAAATATTCTTATAGTTGAAGCAGGCGTAGCCGCGTCCGGGTCCACTAGTATCTAACATATTTAAATATTACAGTATTTCTTAATCTATACTTAATATAATAAAGCGGAAGAGTTTGTTTGTTTGTTTGTTTGTTTGAACGCTAAGATCTCTGGATCTACTGGATCGATTTACTTTGTTTTTGTTTTGTATGAAAGCTGCATTCTTCAGAAGTGCTATAGGCTATATAATATTACATTACACATATATACTAATAAATTAAAATACTTTCTAATTTGACATGCAATTTATTCTGCCATGTTAATAACAACCGTCGTCGCTACGCGACCGCGTTCGTTTCCGCGTCATTTTGATATTCATCCTTATGAAAATAAATATAATAGTCACTTTTAGCATTTCACCTAGATTGAAATTATATTTCTATAGAAATTATATTCTTTTATTTCAAGTAGGCGTAGCCGCGTCCGGGTCCGTTAGTAATTTATAAAGCTTGTGCACTTTTCTAATATTGTAGTGTTCTGTCCGTTAAATCGGACTGTACTGATATACCTACTTACAATTTAAATATTAAATATACGTTTATATGCCTACTAGTGGACCCGAACGCGGCTACGCCCGCTTATGCCCATTGAACTATACGAATATTTATGAAATTATTTTCAGTTTTCAATAGAGAGATGCGTTAAGCAAGCTCATTTTGGGTGACGTTTTCTAACAACAAACTTTGCAAATCGTTGCTTAGCAACGGCGGTTGTTTTAAACATGGCGGGATAAATTGCATATCAAATTAATAATTATTTTAATATATTAATATATATCGACAATATTACAAATATAAGAAAAAAAAGTATCCTATGTTCATCCCGGTACCCTCATGTGTCTCTATACGAGTATTTTATCACAATTAAATTAGCGGTTTGGGCCTGATTGCGTAAAAGACAGACAGACAGACAGACAGACAGACAGAGTTACTTTCGAATTTATAATATAGGTATGGATGGAAGGTATGGATGGATTATTTTAATTATCTTCACTTATATTTTCTTACTAATTCTATTCATAAATGAAAATAATTTCATAAATGTATTTAATGAATATTCCTATAGTTGAAGCAGGCGAAGCCGCGTCCGGGTCCGCTAGCCATCTTACAAATCTTTGACGTTATTGATTATTATATAACATACCTATAATACAACTGTCATGTTAGTTACAATCACATTAAAATCCGTTACGTAGTTCAAGCGATCGAAGCTCGATAGGAAGAGGAAATTATTTCATATTATTTAAAGGTGAACGTGATATAAATTATTACTTAATACTTGGCCTTTAATACAATAAAAATAAATGTTCGGATATATTACCGATTTCTTTAGATAAAAGATAAAGATATGTTTCTACATAGATAAAGATATGTTATACTAATATTATAAATGTGAATGTACGTTTGTTACGCTTTCACGCCAAAACTGTTCAATCGAATGTCATGAATCTTTCTAACATTTTCTTTGAGGAAACATATAAGATATTTTTTATTTAAAAAAATATATTTTGGCTATATTATAAAAATAAGTATAAGCCGCGTTTGAGTCTCTAGTAAATAATAAATTCATTAAATAAATAAAAATATCATCGTGCCATGTGGAGTCCCGGGCGGCCCGGTAGTATAAAATATGTTTTCTCTATAAAATCAAACGTTGGTTCCTAAAATATTAGATAATAATATGTGCATTTTAAGTATATTAATGTCACTTCAAGAGAAATATTGTCTTTTTTCTTCAATCCTATATATATATTTTCGTTTTCGTCGACACATTCGTGTTCCATAGAAACATGTATGTGAAAATGCCTATGTAATTTTATGTTTTAACATCTTCTTATTATATGGAACCAAATTATTAATAATATTGGCAATAACAGTATTGTTTGTATGGAAATTTTATTACAAGTAGCATCTGTATCTTTTCTTTATTAATATTTTTGTATGGTGATTTTTTTATGAAATTATTGACTATTTATGGCATTCAGTAAAACTGTTACCAAGTCTCTATGTCGCCCATAAAAAGGGAAAAAAAGACTTGTGTATTTCTTTTTAGGATCAAAATGTTATTCATTATCACAATAAATTAAAAGATCTTATAATTTTACTAGTGGCCCGGACGCGGCTACGCCTGCTTCAACTATAAGTTAACTTTAATAAATATTATTAAATATATTCATGAAATTATTTTCAATTTTCAATAGAATTAGTAAGAAAATATAAACTTAAATAATCAAAAGAATAATAAGTAGATACACATTATTAGAAAAAAATATCTGAGTTATTGAAATGAACCAACAAAAGGATTAAAAGTAACTAAAGGATAGGTATTCTCAATATTAGAAAAAGTACCTAAAGTTTTCCGTGCGTGCGTACATAGATATCGACTCTACGAAATAACTAAACATTTCTCTCTATTAAGTAGAATAATTTTAGCGGGCAATATCAAATAAAATAAGAAGAGAATCAAAGTGTATTTTAAATTAATTATAAACAACAAATAAAGTTTGAAAATGTATGAAAATTTATAAAACCGTCAACGTTCTCTGCCCGTTCGCGTCGGTCATACTGTGCCGCCCGTAGGCTAGGCCATTTGGAATCAGTGACATCTCCTTAATTATTTATTAGTATGTTATACAGTAAACTATAATTTCAATCTAGATGAAATGTTAATAGTGACTATTATACTTATTTTCATAAGGATGAATATCAAAACGTCGCGGTAGCGGTCGCGTAGCAACGACGGTTGTTATTAACATGGCAGAATAAATTGCATGTCAAATTAGAATGTACTTTAAAATATATTAGTATACATGTGTAATGTAATGTTATATAGCCTATAGCACTTCTGAAGAATGCAGCTTTCATACAAAACAAAAACAATGAAAATCGGACCAGTAGATCCAGAGATCTTAGCGTTCAAACAAACAAACAAACAAACAAACTCTTCCGCTTTATTATATTAGTATAGATTATTATTACACATGATATATCTTACTTTTTATACTATGCCTATTAGAAATAAACTCTTTGTTTTCCTTAAAACAAAATTTTGAAGGACACAGGGTATATCGGTGGACAGCGACTCTACTTTCTAGTTTTATTTTCCGTTTTTATGATACTTTGGAAAACGCTCTATATATTTTACTTTATATTTTTCCTATTATTATTTGTGATATTAAAAGAGAAAATAATATTATGTACCTAATGGCTATCAATAATGTCTATAAATATTAAATACATTATATTAAAAATCCTCTAATATAAGAGGCCGTTTTAGTAGGGGCACAAGGTGTGACTGTAATGCAACGGTTGTGGGTTCGATTCGCACTCGAGGAAATGAATTATTATTTATTAATATTTTCACAATGCCTCGACTTAAAGTGGGGAACAGTGTATTAACACTAGGTTTCCTCTGCCTACACTGCTGTACGAGTACACATGATACAGCGTCACTCTGAAACAAACTAATGTAATTTATTAAGCATAGAGAAAGATAAAAAAATACAGTCGAATTGATAACCCCCTTTCTTACAGAAGTCGGTTAAAAATATAAAATGACTTTTTATATGCCACGTAATTATAATAATATTAATAAAGTACCAATATTTTGTAGCTCAACTTAGGTTGTGAATCATGGAAGTCGACGCTTGTTGGAAGCTTACATAACGCAGGAATGATCGTGTCTATGATGATTACGGGATGGATAGCCGATAAGTACGTATATACATATACTATAGATAGTTCTAGCTATATTAAAATTAGCAACAACTTAATAGTTACAATAAATTATGTAAATAAATTTAACTGATAATGAGCTTTGAGCATGCCATTGTTACTTTAATTCGCCCTCTATAAATATATAATTTTATAATTGTAAAATAATTGTAATTAAATTATTATTTTGTTGTCAAGTTTATTTATTATGAAAAAATATGTATATTGAGATAAATTTAAATATTTAATGAAAAGCGATCGTGAGGTTTACAATTTTGGAGACATTGCAGCTTGAGTGGCGGAACGCATTTGAACTTGGTACCTTCTGATATCAAAAAATTGAAAATATTAATTAAATAATTGCCGCGATTGGTAATTAAACTCGCAACATTCGTGTTTACAGTTACATGTTGTTGTGTATATTCATATTGATTTTCTTATTTTTTTTACAGAATCGGAAGAAAACCTACAATTATTATTTGTTCTATCGGTGGAGCAGTTGGACTTCTTAAAATTTTTATAACGAATTTCTATGTGTATCTTGGAGTTGAGTTTTTAGAATCCGTCTTAGCTTCTGGACTATATACGGTTGCTGTGGTGCTGTGTACGTAAACGATTAAAAATATATATGTATTTGTATTTTAAGTACTCTAATATACTTTCTACTTTTGTTAATATATTTTTTTAAATTACAGTAATTGAACTTGGTGGAGACTCAAAACGGGTTTTAGCGGGAGTTATATTTTCGTACGCCGTTTATATTGGAGAAGTTATGTTTGCTTTTATAGCTATGGGACTTAAATATTGGAAACTTTTAATCATAGTTGTGTACAGCCCAATGATATTATTTATCTTCTACGTAATGATTTTAAGAGAAAGTACAAGGTGGCAAATGATTCGTGGAAAGTCATCTGAGGCTAAGGAAACACTAAAATTGGCAGCAAAAATGAATAAATTAAATATAACCGCTAAAGAACTATCAGATAAAAGCGATGAGGACTTAAGAACCGAATTCAATGTAGTGGTTCAGAAAGAAAAGGAGAAAATGAAGGATATCGTAGCGTCCAAAGAAATAATGCTACGCTTGTCTGTTACTTCTTTCTGTTTCTTCACATCGAGTTTCATGTATTACGGCTTAGCAGTTCACTCGGTATTGTTACCTGGAAACAAGTATACAAACTTTGTCCTTTCCTCCCTTACATCTTTTCCTGGAGACTTTTTAGCATTTTTCATGTTTAAGAAGTTTGGAAGAAAGATATCTCTGCAATACGCTTACGTTTTTTCAGCTATATTTCTTATAGCACAAACCTATTGCCCAAATTGTAAGTATTTATAAATATATGTACGTATAGCTCTATTTTTATCAGACTAATTATAATATAGCTAGAAACACAGGATAAGAATTTATTATTAATGATATTTAAATTAAGTTTTCTTTAGTCTTTTTATTGAGACTTTACTAAGTCAATTAACGTGTAATTTTTTTTTTTAAATTCTGTTATTTTTTATGTTGATATACAAAATATATATTTTATTTTGAAGATATTTACAAAATACTGGTCTATATCTTAATAAATATTGACGTATGATCATAATTTCCCTAAGTAAGCACCAAATTGATAACCATAGCATTTAATGAGACATTTAAAAATTGCGTATTGACGACATCACTTGTCTATTTATTTAACATTCAATAATATTTTGCAGCTTTAACCTGGGTGAAAATAGCACTATTTTTACTCGGCAAATTGGGAGTAGCATTTTGTTTCACTGGTATATACACATACAGTTTAGAACTATTTCCAACTAGTGTAAGAGGAACTCTTATTGGATGTGGCAACACTGCAGCCAGAGTTGGTAGTATGCTGGCACCACTTACTCCATTATTGGTAATTAATTTTAGAAAATATTTTTTAACTACCAGCTATATATAAATCTGTTTAGAAATACATTTATATGTCACTAACGGTAACGATAATACAATGTATTATAACGTTTTCTTGAATTATATACGTAATTAAGTATTTTATGACGTAATTTTTCGTGAATCGGCATGGACTTCAAAATGTGTCTTTTTTTTCAGGCGACTGAATTACATGCTCTGCCGTCTTTATTATTTTCTTCGACGGCTGTGATCGCAGCTTTTCTTTTAACGTTCACGCCAGAAACAAAAACGTTGCCAATGTTTGATACGATAGCTCAAATAGAATTGCATAAATCAAAAATTATGACGCGTTTGTAAATAAATTGATAAGGACTCATTAGCTACGCTAAAGCCCAATTCTCGTGCATATCGATATTTTTATTTTGATGTAAAGTTTTGGAATTATTATTATTTAATATTAAGAATCAAGTAACTGTACATAATTTGTTAATTTCTTTTTTAACACACAGTTTAGATAAAAGATTTAGCGTGCTATAAAAGTTTTAGGTTATATATGTAAATATTTTTAGAATATTGTATAACTTTAAAACTAGATTGGTGAAGTAAGTTTTTGAAAAAATATTTATAAATAAAAATTAGTTAACTAAGCGTCTTTTTAATTAATTCCCTTATAAATCCTAATACAGTCCATTACAATCCACACCTGATCCTCAATATAGTGTATACATCAAAATAGTGTATTTATAAAAAATGGTCTTATATAATGAATTTGAAAAGCTAAAGTTATTAAATTAATTTTTCTAGGATTCGAGATGATTTCTGAACGAATGTTATAGACAATATTAGCTTTTTTGACATTTGAAATTATAATCTGATTTCGACGACTGTCTACTGTCATATTAATACTTTGGCAAGTTTTGCATTTGGCAGCTTCGGCCAACTATATTTTCCAATTTGTCGCTGATATTCTAACCTAGAAAATATTATTCGATAATATTTTGCTAAAACAATAGTAAAAATATTCATAAATTAATATGGACGGCTTTGAAATAAGGATTACTAACAGCAAAAAGGTATAACATGACATGATAATATTATTGTTATGATATTTTGTCGGCGTAATAAGAAAGTATTTCCATAATTTAATAATTTTCTAGGGAAAAGGGCTTTATGCGACAAAACTTTACAATGAAGGTGATATTATTTTGGAAGAAGAACCATTAGTTTCCTGCCAATTTGCGTGGAATGCAGCTTGCAGATATTTAGCATGTGATCATTGCATGCGGTAAGTTTTTTGCGTTAATTAAATTTACATATATCCGTTGTTCACGTGCATTATTTATAATTTTAATTATTACAAAAATCATATAATCAATATTATATTTGAATTTACTGCATATGTTGTGATATACTTTAATGCTGTGTTTCAGGCCTTTAGAAACTCCAGAACAAAATGTACGACGTCTTTCCGCAAAGCCAGATATTGTATTACCCCACTCCAATTGCTTTGAAACAGATTTATTGAATATAACAAGTTGTAATCAATGTGGAATTCTCTACTGTTCTGAAGACTGTAAAGAAAATTCATATGCTATCTATCATAGAAGTTTATGCTATATACAGAATGAAACACAGCACCCTATCAATGTTCTTATAGAAACTTGGAAGTAAGTAAAATATTTATATTATTTAGAAAAATGCTTATAATTAATTAATAGATAATTAATACTCATGTTCTTACAATTTTTGTAGCATTATAAATATCAAACATAGTATACAAATACCAAACACTAGACTAAGTCTGCATTTTTTGTAATATAAGCCAAAACAGTTACATGATTTTTTTAATAAAAACATTTTAAACTAATGTTAGTTAGTACCTAGATTGTGATGACTACCTTTTATGAATGGTTCTTTGTGGGTCAAAGTTACCTATTTCACTAGAATCTACAAAATTCAGATTTGCTTCTATACTGATGTATTTTGAAAGGTTTATGGGAATGTCTATGGGTGAAAAGTATTAGGAGGTAAGATGAAACATAATGTTGATTTTCTTCACTTAGGTTTGTATCGTGTTATGATCAGTCATTACTAATGATCGTTAGTAAAGAGAAACGGATCAAACAGTAGTAGGAGAAAATCAACATCATGTTTCATCTTACATATTTTGTTCTTTCTATATTTAGTTCTTCCACAGATTACAATATATATGATTTATTCAAAGTTTTGTTTAATAATAACACTTGATATATATAATCTTTACAGACAAATACATTATCCACCAGAAACAACAAACATAATGTTACTTGTTCGTATATTAGCATATATTCAACAGCATTCTGATCCATCAGCTGCTGCGGCAACTTTTAAACAATTTTGTCACAGAACTGTAAATGAGGATGCAGAACTGGCACATAAACTTCTAGGTGAAGAATTTAGTAGCCAAATTAATACTTTGAGGGAAATGACTGCTAATGTCATAAATGGGGAATATATACAAGAGGTTAGTAGATTGATTGTAAAGCTTTTTTACAATAAAATTATTTAAAAAATCCATTATTGATACTGTTATATATAATTTATAGTGGTAACATTGTGTACCTACATTGACATTTATATTTTATAATTGTAGGGTACTTTGAAAATAAACCAGTTTTGCTTCATACTTGAAACTTGTGTTATCATTTTAGATACTATAAGTCACTGCCTCAGAGTGGTATTATTAGGTTAATAAAGAAATATAATAAATAAATTTTCATTCATTTATATAAATTTTATATATATCGAACTCAGCTGAGCATGTTTTTCTTCATTCTCACCGTGATATCCTCGCTAGTACCGCTAACGTATAAAACAGTATTGTGTACCAAACAATGCAGTTGCCAAAACAATGCAGTTTTGGTACCGGCGCTGTTGTAAACTAAAATATAAAAAAATATTACACATTTCATTAATAATTTAAACCTTAAAAAGTATAATCTGTTCACATCATTTCAGTTTTTAACTCCAGAAGGCTTTTGCTCTTTAATGGCGTTAGTTGGTACAAACGGACAAGGTATTGGCACGAGTCCGTTAGCTCTATGGGTTAATTCAGTTTCTCAATTAACAATGTCTGATGATGAGAGGCAACAACTTGATGTGTTTATTGATAAATTGTATCAATATGTTGAGGAAGGTTAGTTATGATTATTTATTGGTTTGTACAATATTTTTATATGTAGAAGAAAGATTTTTTTAAGAAGCTTTAATTAAAAAATGCATTTTACCATTATTTACAAAAATTTTGCTAAGCAAGTTTCTGATTTGAAAGTTTATGCTAGTTGATATGAACTTTAAAACTTAATTCATGAACAGTATGTTCACTTTATTATCATTGGATGCTAGGGATTTGTCATACCTTTCTTTTCCTTCATATCTTCTATTAGTTATTCCATTTTGTTATATTGGATCCTACTTAGAATATCTAAGGGAAGTATAAATCAAATAATTGTGTATAACCTTATTTTATTTATAGTTTTTTTTTTCATTTCCTTCTTTAACATATAAATAAAATATTAAACTGATTTAATATACTTACAGAATCAGGTCAATTTTTAAATACTGAAGGATCTGGATTATTTCAATTGCAAAGTGCGTGCAATCATAGTTGCGCCCCCAACGCCGAATCAACATTTCCATATGGAAACCATAAAATACAGTTAAAAGCATTAAAAACTATACAACCTGGGGAAGAAATATTCATAAGTTATATAGACGAGTGTACTTTGCAAAGGTCCAGACATTCTCGGCAAAAGGTAAGATTAATAGATAGATAGATTAATTTTAATTTCCTTGCCTTATGCAGGTTGTGGAAGCTCCACTATGATTAATGAAAAATTACTAAGCATGTGCAATATTCTTAGTTTTGTTGTTGAAATAAAAATTTTTTTAAATTTGTATCTCTTCTGCTACATTAAATATAAATGTAAATAAGTATGTAAACGTAAATGTAAAATTACTTTCAAAGTTAATATATTATTTTTGTGTAGCAGTGAGTTCTGCCACTCACCACAGAATGTCAGAATGCTGTGATGCAGCAAGACAGCATGTGAATGTAAACAATGGTTATGGGTTGACCACTACTCTGTTCATGATCATATTATATATTTTTATGCCCCTGCTCTTGTAGACAAAGTTCTACACTATCACACAATGTCTCGAAAATCGGGGACCACAGTGTTTTAACGCAAAGTTCAATCGTTAAACTGCTTTTTAGATATAAAAAGAAATAAAAAAACAAATATAGTAAAAATATTAAATTTTCCAGGAACTAGCTGAAAACTATTTATTCATATGCAATTGTGAGCGTTGTATATCCCAAAGCTCAGAGCCAGATTGTACCAGCGAGGAAGAGATGAGTGAAGATGAAATTGATGCGGACGACTGATGTTCTAACTTTCTTGCCCTGTGCTTACTGGGCATATGAGACTTTGACTTGTAATGACTGTGCAAGAATAAATAGAGAATAATTTGCAAATTATGCAAGAATACATGATCCTTGCAAGAATGTGCTAATTTAGTGTATGTGTAATTGAAATTTATTAGAAAATATAGTATATATAATATTTTATGGGCATGTGTCAAAGCTGTGTATTAATAATACATGTGTATTGTATTTTTTTATAGTTTAAAGAAGATATTAAATTCTGCTTAATTAATGTGTGACAGTGATATTGTTTTAAAAACATTTAATGAAGAAAAATATCTTATAGTAGCAATAATTGTTCTATATTTTTTATAATAATTTCAGTTACTGTTGTTTAAAAGTTGTCGTGCTTAAAAGTTTTTATTTGACAATATATATATATATATATATATATATTTAGTGTTTTTTAAGTTTCCTGTACAGTTCATTAATTGTTAAGCTTACTTTGTAGTTAAAAAAACTTGTGTATACACATTGTGTTGTTATTTGTGTGATCCAAATAACTGTGTATATTTTACTGTCCGAAGTTCATGTATATATTAAAGTAAATTATATTCTTATATAGTATATTTTGTATAAAAGGTGAAATTAAATAAAAAAAATTAATGTAATTGACTTGAAATGTTCAATAATTGATAAATCTCTCTGGTGAATCAGTATTAATTGTTGATTTTCTTGTCTTGTCTTTGGTCTTGTATTATTTTTCCTTGGGAGTGCTTTAGGTAATGGCCTTATTGCTTCCGGAGTAAAAACAATATGATCTGTAGCTTGTACTTGTATACGGTCTTGGTGAAATTTCTTGAGAGATGTCTTGTGGCTCAAAGTTATAATGGTCCATTCCATCAAAATTATCACAGAAGACGTCCACGTTGGTTTTATTAAAGCTCGTTGCCCTTGACAAGCTTGTAACTTGAGCGGCGCGTAAAGACAGTTCAGGATTTCTTTTTATGAACATTCGAAACCATTCTTCACCAGCCATTCCTGTGTCATCCCAAGTTCGAGTGTAAAAGAATTAAGTTACTTATCACAAACAAAAATATATATATTTTCAAAAAAATATTACGCTTCGGTCCAGTGCTAAATTCGGTAGACAGGTATCAACGAATTTGGAAAAATGCCTAAATTGTAACGAGGCCTAATATATTATTGATAATTATAAAAAAAACCTTATATTTTTTTTTATTATAAATAATTACACTTATTAAAAATATTTATAGCGATAGAAAGTATAATTATGATAATAATTACGTTAAAGTAAAAAAGAGAAAAAAAAATATATAAGTAAGAGAAGTTAACTTAATGTAATACTAGGTGTTAGCTGCGGCTTCTTATTTCTAATTTAGAATTGCTCGATAACTAACGATACTATCTCATTATTATAATTATTTAATTCGAAGCAGTAGTTCCTGAGTTAGCGTATTCATCCAAAACAAACACTACAGTTTTAGGAATTTTTGTATAGATCTCTCTATAGAATAAACTAATTGTCATTGGATAATTTAAAATAGTGTTAAAAATGTAGAATGAAAAAATAAATGAAGCGGCTCGAGCTTAAAGACTCACGGAAGGGGGGGGGCTACCTTAGGTGCTGGAGACCTCAAGTGCCGCTGACGTATTCCAGGGAGGGGTGGGGGTTTTGCGCCGGAGCCCAGCATTATCTAATGCGAAACGCAGTGGGATAAAGTCACTGCTTAACGCCGGTTTAAATGCCGGGGGTGGTAATGATCCGGTTGAGTCTGCCACACGTGTTCTGATTATTCTGGCTACTCTTCACGGGCAAATTTAAATATTTTGGGGGCCTGGGGGTTGGATAGCCGTAAGGTACATATATGTATAATTGTATATACTGATTATCAGTATAGGTATCGAGGAAAAAGACAGTAGTACCATTTTGAGTTGTTTGTATTTTATTGTTATAATGTTACAGAATTATAAATAATTGTAGATTTTTTTATTAATGAATGCCCCTTATAGTTTGTACATAAGTACTAGGTATATAGTATAATTGATTGAGTCATTTATGTTTGAATTTTGCATTTAAATTATTAATAAGAAGGAGGTTGCTTAGAATGTAACATTTAAAATATTTTTTTTTCTCTTAAGTAAGAAATAAAAAGGTAAGAAAAAAATATTTTTATTTACCATTTTAGAATAAGACTTAATCATTTTAACTTAGGAGTTTGTTGTTATATAGAATTAAAAAGGTAGCTAGATGTGCTCAATGAATAAATGAGTATATGTCTTTGTAACGATGTCGTTTAAACATTGCATGTTGATTGATTGCAGGTTAAAAAAATTAAACAAAAACACTTAGATATAAATAGAAAAAAAATTAATATTATATTTTAGACAGTTCGTGGTCAATTACTTTAAAAGCGCTACTAATATAACAGGCATTGCAATAAGAGCTCGCTATTTTTGGTGACTTATTGGTCGATCGTGAATGTGAAGTTTGAGTACTGAACGTACTGTAATGAAATGCCTCTATTGGATCGTACTATATTTTTGCCAAAACTATGAAGTATATAGGAGTCAACATATTTTTACTAAGCGAAAGGATAAAATGTAGTTCTATGTATATAGATAGCTAGAATAGCAGTAATTTAATATTTTTTTTCAGTAATCGAGAACATAGTGACTCATTGTTACTTTCTGCATTTATATATCCATCCACCTGTAGATACAATACGTTATAATAATTAATGTAATGAAAGATATTTAATTATTTTTCAACCATATATCGGCTTAAAAATTGGCCTTTTCTGTTTGTTTAAATGACAATTTTATTTTAACAAATACATATGTTTAATTTATACAGAACGTGTAAAATTAAAAGTATTAAATATATATAAAATACTAAAAAAAAATTACAAGGCTATGTACATATAATGTATATATATATATATATATATATATATATATATATATATATATATATAGCCTTGTTGATTTTTTTTTATGAGTGCCAATCTGTTGTAAGATATCGAGCATTTATAAGTATTTAGGTATAACTAATCTTAGAATTTTCATATATATATACCTATATAGGAGCGTTGCCAGATTTTTCATAGGATTTTGAAAAGCGGGAAAAATAATTTTAAGTAAAAAAACTCGGACGCTACTCACAAATATAAATAACAGTACTTTTTAAAACTTATCCGTTTATTGTGTAGTAGATAATATATTTTTTTAATGGAAAAACGATGGAACTCTTAACACAATACCTGTTGGGTTTGCTCTGTACCTAAGGCAGTTATGTCTTCTATATCTCGAAAATTGTTATTAACTTATTAAAAAAAATAGACATTTCAAAAAGATTTTTCACAGTGAGTGGAAAAATAAATGGAAAGCGGGACCATGCCTTCCCGCTGTAAAATTGGGACGTCTGACAACGCTGCTATATAGGTTGATGCTATCTATGTACGTATTATGTACATATATATTTGTGTTTTTTGATTAATCTGTTACTTGTTAGTAATTGTGAAGTTTTTATTAATTTTATTTAAATTACATTAGTTATTAAATTAGTTATGTCTCAATAAATTTCATATTATAAAATAAATGTTTTTACTTTGCTTATAGTCTGTAAAATCCATAGTAAACCATCATAATACTACTTTCTTATATTTCACGCACAATCCTCATTTTGATCTCTTTGGTTTTTGATCCTAACCCTACGCTGTTTCTAAGTGCGAAATAAAAATAATAATTCATCACGGAAAATGTCATTAAATATTAACCTGAACTGACTACCGTCCTTTGCGGTATAGCTAAGAATTTATGCAAAAATAGAATGAAAAAAAATTAACTTGTTTTTACAGCTTCAACTCTTTTCTAGTGTTACTACTTATATGCTGTTCCCCATTTTCTATACATTTTTCGCAACATTGCGTGTTGAATGGCGTAACTCAACGTCGCCTACCAAAGGTGGAAACCATCGTGATTACAGTCAGGCGCCATCCGAGTACATTACTCGAGGTAAGTAAAATTTTACTCGAATTAAAATATAAATTCAATAGTCTCCATTTTACAAATATACAAGTTACGTAGAATGTATGCGAAAGTAAACATTATTATACGGTCGGAATTGTTTGTGATACGCATGCTGTTTTCGTACAGCCGTCGTGAATATGGAAAATATTTCTGAATATTAATAATTATTATCATGGTGATGCAAGAAATACAACTAAAATCGAATATAAAATATAATAATTTTGCCTGTATATTATAAAATACAAAACAGGTAATTGTAGGTATTAAAGTATATAGGTACATAGATGTCGCACTGTCTTTAGTAGAAAGTTTTTCGTGATTTCATAACTTTCTAAATATGTTTATACAAAAATACAACAAAGAAGCAGCTGGAGGGTTGCGCAACGTCAAAAAGTGCAAATTTGCGAGGGAAAATTGAATTGTGAAAACAAACAGTGTTACGATGAACGTCCAAAAGCACTTTAACGTTATTATACAAGTATCTACGCAGGACAACAAGTCACATTAAATTCTTTATTCATTTTATTTTTGCGGCCTCCCGCCTCACGGCCCGGAATTCCTGCGATGTCTTTGATCTGGCAAAGAAAATACGATGGACGAAAATGCACTTGAACTGTCTTCATAAAAGGGGAAAAATATAATTTATTCACGAGATAATTTTCTGCTCCCCTATAAGGAGACGTTTGAAGTGGGGTAGGCACGAATGACTGTTTGTACTGTGTAGCGCTTCACTACTCTAATAGCGACTGTGACCTGTCTTGTTTCGCTACTTATATTTTCTTTTCCAAGCTCTTACTGTCTGAATTCAAATAATTTGTATGCAGCGCTAGTAAATTTTATAACAACGCTCCAGGAAAGATAAAACATAATTAAATATTTTTCAAACATAGAGCGAGGAAAATGTAAAATTGTTTAGTTTCATTATATTATTTATTTGTATGCCTTTTAGTTTTCCTTCAAACTATTAGTTGAATTCGTTGAAATAATATTAATTTAAATAATAATAATCACAAATTTATTTAATTTAATATTATAATTTATCATTTAGGTAAATAGCATTTCCATATAGTACAGTGCACATAAACGGTACAATTGTCGGTATGTTTGTAATCTAATACATAATGTAGGTATATCTTTGATATATCCTCCGTTATAACCCGAAACAAGAGAACCCTCTAAATACTAGATGGTAGATGCAATTATAATACACTGTCAAAGATCCTTATTCTGCCCTTCATATATCGTCTAAAGATCCCTTCTGTTTTATTTGGAAGAGACGAAATGTATTTCATTAAGTTACTTTATCTATATATATAAAATCGAAAGGTCACTCACTCATCACGAAATCTCAGAAACTACATGTGCTAGGAATCTCAAATTTTGCATAGAAGTTATTTATAGGACGTAGGTGCTCGCTAAGACGGAAATTTACAATATTCGACTTCTAAGGGGTTGTTTTTGGGGTCGAAAGATTGTATGAAACTTCGTTACTACAAATGCTAGGAGTCTTAAATTTTGCATAGACGTCACTAGGCCGTAGTCATGGAGATAGAAATTAATAATAACATAGTTCACGCGGGTGAAACCGCGAGCGGGCCGCTAGTAATGTTATATTTAATTTAAATGTTTTCAAAACGTATAGGTAACTAGTTCCGCGGATAATAGGGAACAGAGTGTCTCAACGGTAGGTTCACTGGTTCCCACTGCCTTGCCTGCTATGTTCGGGATAAAGCGTGATTAAAAAATATATATATTCGGTAATTTTACGGCATTTCAAGGCATTTTGTGTTACAGAACAAAACCTGGTTGCGCGATTAATCTATCTATATATTTATAAACAAGGATTCAACAATATTTAATCCACTTCCCTTCAATTTCGGGATACGCTTTCACGCTCGGGTAGTCGAATGTGCTAATAACGGCCAGATATGGACTTCTGTACATCTGAGGGCCAGATTTAAATTAAAACCGTCCCCTTTCTTTGAAGAAATGGCGGCTAGGGTATTTAATTGTGATCCATTCGAAATATTGGCCTTCGAGCGGGTTGCGAATAATTGCCAAATTTTATACTTAAATGCCTTTTGTCATTTGTTATTGAGTTAGCCAAGCGTCTTTCAGTCGAAACGGAAAATTACTCGGCCTAATGAAAAAAATCTATTCGTTAGAACCTTGTGGTTTTTGAATTTATTGTGAAATATTCGCGTACATTTCGCTATCTATAGATTTTGAAAAGGATTAATCGTCTTTTGTTAGCGTTAATTAATTGCCTAAAAACTTTCCTTTTGCTTAAGTTAAGCTTTGGAAAAAAATATATAACAAGCGCGAGACGGGCTCGTCCACCAAGGGTTCCGTACACAAATTGAAGGTTGCGAGCTTTTTCTGAAATTCAAGCTTTGCTCAGCCAGAGCCCTTTCATCTGACACCTCACTTGAACTGGCGGCTTTAATACCAAATGTTGCCCCCCTATTAAAGCATTATTTTTTTAGGTCTTAACCACAAATGTATAGGTTTCTGATTTTTTGCTAAACTATTACTATC
This sequence comes from Heliconius melpomene rosina, assembly GCF_056956725.1. Lineage (NCBI taxonomy): Eukaryota > Metazoa > Arthropoda > Insecta > Lepidoptera > Nymphalidae > Heliconius > Heliconius melpomene. The sequence goes on along the minus strand of NC_140406.1, from coordinate 8,102,313 downwards.
TTGAGGTGCCTGCCAAATTTCATAATTCTAGGTCAACTAGAAATACTCTATTAATTTTGATTCCCTGTCGAAATACGCGTTTTTGCGATATAAACGGCAACATCTTTTTTTTAGATAAATAGGTTTTTTCTACAGCAGCAGCAGAGAGAACCTAGTGTTAAGACACTCTGGAGGCATTGTGTATTTAGTGGCACTACTCAACGCCTTGCTTTGCCTCGACACCAGAGCGAAGAAATGAAAATATACATTTAAATACATATTTAATTTTCTCGAGTGGGGATCGAACCTAGAACAAGTCACGTTTACAGATATACCCTTGTGCCCCTGCGCTACGACTGATCTCAGTAGCTAAGGCTTATTTATATCGATTTTGTGTGGGAGAGTTTGTAAATAACTAGCCGCCACAGCCTGACCGGCTGTTGTAGTTGAAAAGATAAATAAATAAAATGAACTGGTGGAAAATTTCAATAGAGAATATATTAAAAATAAAGGTTACCACAGTGCGTGTTATTTAATCTGTCTATGGGAATTAATAATTTGGATTAAAAATTTAAAAAATATCCATAAAAAATATTTATATTATATATAGAAATGAAAAATATATTGTTAAATTAAATTAATACCCTGAAAGGTTAAGACCTTTGCACTTAAGAAATGGGGCTTAGATTTAATGGAATATAATTTTTGTAATACTTTTGGGATTACTTAAAGAGAAAGAGAATATTGGATACATTAAAAGTAAAGTAAATTATTTAAGTATCCTATAAAAAATGTAATACTTGATATAAGGTTTTATTTTTTTAAATAATAATATCTAGATACTCGTATTACTTTTTATAAAATAATAAAGGAAAATATCATGGCCCATGAGGGGATCGAACCTTCGCGTTATTAGCACGACGCTCTAACCAACTGAGCTAATGGGCCTTGTAACCTACAGTCTTAAAATATGACTCATTTTAGAGTAATATAATTTATTTCGGAAATTATTTTATTGCTCTGATATTCCTACGAGCATATAATATTTTTTATCAAAGTATTACACTTTATATGTAGTTTTAGCATAGATAAATATATTTTGTCGATTAATTTTAACACAAAAAGATAAAAAAATATGGCACATTTTTAGATTCATTTGAGGTATATTAAGGTATTTTTTTTTATATAAAAAAAATGCGGCGGGATTGCAGGATTCAAACCTGCGCCTCTTGGAACCCGATCAGAGCGCTTACACGGTCTCCAAGAGGAGCGGGCTTAATTTTTTTTACGTTTTCTCAAACGTAGATTAAATAAGCCATAGTTGTATAACTGTTAAAAAATATATTGAAAATATAACTTTGTACTCATTTTTCCTCTCACATATTTTCCTTTTAAAATGTTAAGTCCGCTAACTAATTCTATCCCTAAAGCAACGCAGGCTGAATAGTAGTGAGTAACAGTTTAGCAGTGAAGTCATCCCACGTTTGCAGCTTCCGACGTACTCGTAAGCTGATCATGTCAGCTCCCGTTCCAATTTGCTTATTCATTCCGTCAGTCCCTTCGTAACGGCCGCTGTATCACATCCGATATATTGGCAGGGTTTGTTTTAGATGCTATGTAGATTGTGTTTGGATTTAAGCTCGCCTTTTATTGTGTAATGTGATGAAGTGAATTTTATTTATAAATTAAATTGTGGCGGCGGTTGTGGATTTGATGCTCACTCCAGGGAATGACCTATTTTCATTACCTCGCTCTCCTCTGGTAATGTGACAACGTGCGGTGTTGAGTCCCGCCCTTAACATGCAATGAAAATACGGTGGAAAATGGAGACCGAAGTGTGTTAACACTAGGTACTCTGCCTACACTGATGAAGCCATAAAAAACTTAAACGAAAAATTTTGAGATGTTCAATTTATACTAAATAACAATTATTAGATACTTATTATTCAAGTATAATATCTTTAAGAATAATCTTTATTAAAATTATATTTATTCTTTTACCAAATTTGCACCCTCAATCTCTTCATCCGCGTCACGGCGATCGTCAAATGACAAACTGATAGATGTATTTGCGTATATAACAAAGTTTATTTGTTCCAATATCAATATTATTTCATAGTGAACTGTGTGCTTGTTTTGCATTGGAAAATAGGATGATGTCCAATTTACTTTGGCACTGTTGTTGATTTTAGTGATTGATTCGTAGAACTACAATTTAAAAACTGTATAAAGTTTCCTTTTGCATTTGGATTTATAGGTACACCGTTCAGTCGTAAATATTTTATTATTTGGTGCTGCTTCTTTTTTTCGTATTATCTGTCATTTTGTTTTTTTTTATCAAACACTTTTAAGGGTAGGGAAGTGAATAAGTATATAATGAGTGATAAGTCACTTTGTTCACTCCTTAACGCCGTGCACGTTTGTGTATTAGTTAAAGTGTTTTCTCAAGAGAGATTTGAACCCACTAATCACAACTATTGTAATGCATTTGCATTTCACATTAAATTATTTTCTTTTCACACTGGCAACACTTAATACCTTTGATCTAATAGGTGTCTAGTTAAGGCCTATATTTAACTAGCGGACGCGCGCAGCTTCGCTTGCGTATTTAAGGGTGAATTTTAACAACCCATGAAACATGTCTTCAATGAAATATTTTTAAGAGTCTAAATTTCAAATTTTATAAAAATCGGTGGCGATTTAAAGAACTTTCCATACAAACTTTCATCCCCTTATTTACACCCTTAGGGGGTGAATTCTAGAAAACCATGAAACACATGTTCAATTAAATATTTTTAAGAATCTAAATTTAAAATTTTATAATAATCGGTGGCGTTTTAAAGATTTTTCCATACAAACTTTCAACCCCTTATTTGCACCCTTAGAGGGAGAATTCTAGAAAACGATGAAATACGTGTTCAATTAAATACTTTTAAAAATCTAAATTTCAAATTTTATAAAAATCGGTGCCGATTTAAATTTTTTTCCATACAAACTTTCAACCCATGTCTCACCCCTTTGGGGTTAAAATTTTTCAAAATCCCTTCTTAGTGGATGTCCAGATTACGAAAGTAAACATCTGTCCAAATTTCACGTTTCTACGCACAGCGGTTACGGCTGTGCGTGCGTCTTACCTCAGTCAGTGAGGACAAGTCCTTATATATATATAGATTAAGCACAGACAAGATAGATTTTGTTCTTTCAATTGAATCAAATGTTCTATCGCTTAAATAGAACGTCGCTATAAAAAGTGAGTGAAGAAAGAAAAAAGTAATATTATTAAACATTTATTTGATTAAAGCAACGTATGAAAAGTGAGTGAATATAGCAAAAAGTAATATCATTAAACATTTATTTAATTTACAACGACAGTGTTGCCATATAGCGTACACGTAAAAGAATGTTTTACTGTAATCACTGGACCCAGAAAACTATTTCCGAAAAAGGCTCATAGTAAATTGGAAAGCCTCGTGCTCGTATAGCGTTTCCGCGCAGCGCCGAGGAAATAAAAACTGGGAAATGAAAATAGGTTAAGCGGACCCTCGGGGTAGGAATGACTTGAAGATAGGTTTTTGTATCAACTAAGCAAGTATTGTTCATAAAATTTTTCAGGTTGCATCGTTTGAGGCTTTTTTGGTTTTGTATTTTTATTTAATTTTATTGCAACGGTAGACGTTACGTGTTTAAAAGCGGTAGGTAGTTACAAATGGGCATACGTACCTATATCTCTTTTCGTACATGATTAGGAGTGGTTGTTTAAATATTTGATTTTATAAGATTTGCTTATATTTTGTTTAATAAATATTAATGATAATGATTTTTAATATTTGTAAATTATAGAAGTGAAGTTTATTTGAGAGTTTAAATACAATTAGTTTGTAATTTTCGACACCATTGAATCTTCAAATGTGCCAATTTAAACCGTTATAAGTATTAGAAAAAAATAATTCACTTCAAAATATTCTTCACTGACTCTAAAAACATTTACGTTTTAAGAAAATATAAAAATATCGTTCAGACCGACCATTGCAGGCACGTAGCTGGCAACCTCTCCCACTTTGTTTGGACGATAACGTAAGCTCGAATCAAACATGGCTGAGTAATTACGTCGGGTAAAGTTAAGGTGTTAGCTAATTGGGGAGGCGCGGTGGCGCGTCACTAAATGACTCTGATTTCGAGTAATCCCACCCGCCTCTTTTACTGGAAAAGTAGGCGAAAGCTCAAGACACATGCCAGTTTTGTAAAAGAAAAATATATTTTATAAATAAAAGCTATTGGCGATTGTCTACATTTAATTAGTTTAAGCGGATTAATAAATGAATTCTTTAAAGTTAAATATTGATTACATAAAAATAAATAATATTAAATACCTTAGGATTTTAACACTATGGTAAGATAGTGTTAAAATCCCAAGCCTTGCCGCCTATGTCTCCAGTTTTTGAGAAAAGTTTCCTACGAAAAAGCACTAGGTTTCTATTGCCTTTATTACTGCTATACGTAAAAAAATTTAAGCAATTTTTTTTTTTTTGCTTATACCTAAACATGAAAAATGGTATATAAAATCTACTCTACTATTCAAATGCTACGACATTGATCCAGTGCTGCACAAAAGTATCTAATTACTTAACCCTATAAGGAAACATAAGTAGTAAATAAGTATATCGAATAAACTAAGTGTTGGGATAAAAATGAATTGCTATTTATGCCTCATAATCCAGGATTTGGAGGGTTAAGTCGGCCGTTCTTTGGTCGTCATCAATCTTACTCACCCGCATAATCGTTGAGAACCTTAGGATTAGGGCGACCTACGTTTTTAAACTGGGTTTGTTGGTGTGTGTGCCCAAGTTCCCTTTCGGTCTTGTGGTTGGCCTTGATTCGGTTTTGGAGCCTGTACAAGATTAATCAAGGACCGTCAAGACGTAAATGTTTAATTTTGTAAGTCTCTACAGTCTTAGATGTTAATTTATTATGTAGATAATCTTTTATTTCCTATTGTTATTTTAAGATATTTTTAAATTTAAGCTTGTCGTATTTGTATTTCTCATAAAATATATTAATGCAATAATTAAAATACAATGAAATAAAAAGATACAAGTGTTTCAAATTCTGAAACAATGTTAAGTTATTTCGAAGAATTAAACTCTAACGTATTTAGTACTCGGGCTGTTTAAGTTCTCAATTCACTTTAGTGTTATCTATTTGAGAGGTTCAACTTGACAAATTTCAGTAGTTAAACGGTGAATTATATTATGAACTAGCAACTTGTCTTTGTTTCAAAATAATTCGTGATAGTATTGAAAGTGTAATTCAAAAAACATTTTACCATCAATTTTGGCAATAAATGGCTAGAAATAGACGTTTTTATATTCCTTTTTATTATTTTTCGGTTTTGTTCCCATCAAATTCCTTATATTTGAAATTTCTTTAGTGGTTAACTATGCTCGTGAATAGGAACAGTTAACAGACATGACAGACTATGTAATATTGGATGGGCATAAATATTGGGTCAAAACTTTGGTTGAGACTATTATTATATATCGTCGTGGCTTAGTAGCACGGCGTTTCACTATATACGCGATGTGAATTCTTCTTTTAGGTATTAATAATTCTCAATCTACCGCTCTGATAAGACAAAATTCTGTGTTTAGTTCTTCAACTAAACATGAAAAGTGTCGAAAATCGTACAGTAAATAAATATTTTAAAATTTACTTAAGTATTACTTTTAAAGGCTGTTTTATATGTTACAGTAGTCAAAATGGTAAGGGCAACAATCATACATATTCAAAGCAGTATTCGCTACGAATAAGTAAGAATTCGCTACGAAATATTTAATAATGCAGTTGTAACAATTTAGACGACCTTCAAGCGTGAAGATTTTTTCTTCTCTTGAAATTCATAACGAAAATATACCACTTATTTATCTATTTAAAGTAAAATATTACATTTGGATACTTCAATTATATGTTTATAACATATTGTATGTATACATACTGTATCCCAAATAAAGGTTTCGCCTTTCAAACGCCATATCAATCTAATTTCCGTAACGGAACCGAAGACGTGCCGAGGAATGTGCTAATAACGAGCTCAAGCCCTACAAAGATGAAGTCGGAGGGCGAATTTTAATTAAATGCGTCCACGACATTAATGAGATGAAAGTGAGCGGGCTCTTTATCGTGATTTGTTTGTCCTTTATAAAGGGGGGGTAGGGATGCCTATGAATTTTTAATGCGTTCATTCCAATTAGTATAATGGAATTTAATGGGATTTATGGTGTTTGAATAAGTTGTACATGTTTTAAAAAGGTAATTTTAGAAACGATGTTTGTCGTTTGTCTTGAAGAATTTGTGCTAATCTTATACAGATTGAAGGAAGGTGCCCGTCACTAGGTGGGGGAATCTAAATTTACATTTTATTTTATATATAGCTATAGATAATACTTATATTAATATAAATTTGTTTCTTTGATATGTTGTTATATGGAGTTTAACTTCAGTCAATTTTTTTTCTACTATCATATACCATTAAAGATATCAAAAAATGTATTTATTAGCAATATATTTGAAATTTCTCAGAAGTAAAATTTAATAACATTGTTATCAACTCATTAGAAGTTTCTTAATTTCGTCGTGAACTTTAAAGTTAGACGACTTCTCGAGTCGTCTTGTTTAAACTTTTTACTTTATACATTAAAGAAAAACTATTTTGTAGATAGTTTCTAGGCATATATGTTTTTAAACTATTTTTAATTTTATACAGTTGATAGTGAAAATCCCGCGATTTATTTGTCGCCTATTACGTGCTGAGTGAACAAAACTTAGCATCGCGTTTTTTCTTATCAGATAAGAGAAAAATGGCTGTTAAATATCAGTTAGACGGGTCCAATTTGCGTTAAAATAAGGTATCTCATGACCTACTTACTCCTCTTGAGGAGTTTGATTAAGGTTAATGAACCGATAAACATTGAAAATCTTATCAGTTGATTTTTAAATTTTAAGAAAAAATATAGTTTAACCAACGAGGATTCAAGTCCACGTTCAAAGTTTAATATGTTTTATAAAAATATTTTTCAATCCACAGTGTAGAATAACTTTATTTTATTAAAGTTGACAATTTTTTTTTGAAGTTAATTATTACATATATTATAAGTTCGTAATAGTTTTTATTGCATTATGTCAATATAAATTTTCGAATTTGTACTATAAGTTCTCACTTCGTGCCCAATTTCATACTTGTAGGTGCTTGTAAAATTCCTAGGTGCTTGCTTCACATACACTACAAGATCATAAGAAAATCTAGATGTAAATTTAGGTTCTAATACAGATAGATATTTTTATATAGTAGTAAGTACTAGTACTATAATGTGAAAATTGAACTTACATGGAAACCATTTCGATATTTTTAATTAAATGCTATTTTAAAATAAAACTAGCTTATAAAATATATTCTGGATACCACTAAAACAGACACAACTAGATTATTATAGGTACAGTAAACAGGTAAACAAAAAATGGCTTTTCCTTTCCTTTTACTTGTGACGTATTCCAAAGAAGATGTATCACATAATATTGCCTCATCTAATATTAATCTCATCTTTGCTTCTACTTACACTGAAACCACGTTAAAGGTGTATAATAAATTATGTTTGACGTAGCTGTTATGATTCTACGTAGGATGCTAGGCGCGATAATCCCATCTATATAACACATGCTAATCTGGTCTGTCCGTGTGTATTATGTTAATAGTCTTATTATCGGTGGGCTTATTGGATTAATATTATGTATATCGTTAATTTATGTCACCAGGTGTTAGTTGGGAGTTACGTTTGTGATGTATCTACTATATGTTTGTGTTGACCTTGCTTAGATGCGATCTGGAGAAATGGAATTTTCTCCTTTTCAGATGTTTCATAGTGTCCATCTCTACTTTCATCCTTGCTCCGGTAAGATATATGTCCGATTATATAATTCACATAAACGCTACTTCCCGTGGACCTACAAGCATGAAATTTGGCACGATTATATAATACGTTTTATTAAATTCAACCAGTTAAGTGTGTATCGTAAAAATATTAAGCTTTACGTAAAAGTGGCACTGGCAAAATTGTAGACCTACGAATTCCCAACAGAGTTTCGATGACGTGAAAAAACACGGTTAAAATTATACTAAATTATTACAAGATATTACAAGACCTTGTAGTTTACGTACCAACCTAACAACTATGAATATTGTAGCCGCTTCTTGTTATCCCATTTCAAGACCTCGAGAATCCAAGCATCCGTGCGGGAAAATTGAATATCTTGTAGCCCTGAGGTTAGTTCAAGCAATTACAGCTTCTAACGTGTTTTGCATAAAGGTCACTATCATATAATTGATTTAGTTGTTCGAGGTTGTAAAGTCCTTACGTCTTGATGCATAAGGATGAAATATCTCTAGTATAAGAGGTTTGGTGGCTTGTCAATTTGTAGGCACGTCGGTGTTATAAGTTCTACAGGTTTTGATCGTGTATGCGCGCGATAAGTGCTTCAGGGGCCCATAATTCGACGAGTGTTTGCTGAGCTAATGTATATTATTGGTATGAAAAGCACTTGCTAAATTAATAATGGATATACAATTTGTATTTTTATTCCCTTATGCATGCCAGTATTTTGATAACCCAATATTTATTGTTGTTACCGTTGCGAGTTAATATACAAATAAATTGAAATTTTCATACCTCGATATTAAAAACGCTGGATATGAAAAAAATAAGAATTGAAACGTCTATGTATGGCGGGGTGGCAGTTCACTTGTCATACCTTTACTTATAATATATTGGCTACATTTTACTTTTATCTAAAGTTATAGATATCTATAGATAAGTAAATTAATAATATAATAATTTCTTTACTTCCTGTTTATTCAGACTGAGGTCGATATTATACTCGTTGATATAAAAATTATTAAAAAATCAGCTTCACGCTGTATCCCGCACACAGCAGGATAGACAGAGAGAACCTAGTGTTCTCCACTATCCATCGAATTCAGGAGGTATTGCGTGTTGAATGATAGAATTCACCGCCCCGCTTTGTCTCGACACCAGAGCGAAGAAATGAAAATTTAAAATTAAATAAATATTTCATGAAAAATATCAACATAGCCTGAAGTGGAATTTGATTTTATAATCCTTGTGCTTATTAAAAATACTGTAACGATGGCACGAAGACGTCCTGAGTATAAAAATAGATGTCATATTTACACAATGTACCTATAAGAAATTTAAGTCAAGGTAAAGTAATTTTACGTAATATTCATAGTGTACTGGAAAAAATCTGCCAAATTTGCATTAGTTGAGTTCTGCACGACCTCGTTTATGTAAATTTCATATTTATTAGACGAGTATACTGAATAGTTTATAGATATGACTTACTTATACTTTTTATTACACAAAGGGAACGAAGTGTCTTTACACTAACCTTTCTCTGTCTACTCTGCTATAGCAGGGTAGTAGACAGAGAAGGGCTAGTGAATGATAAGTGTGAAACTGGAAAAAAATATTCTCTAAATATAAATCTGAGTGAAGATTGCTTTATTTATTTCTATACAATTTAAATGTTTGTGAAATTATGTGAATTTCAGAGCTTTTTTCAGTCAAGACATAGGTAGGTTGGTATATCTCGGCATTTTTTATTTTGACATGAAGTTCACATTATGTAATTATAAGAATTTTAGCTCTATAAAACCGTTGTTCTAATATTAATATATAATCAATTTTAGCTATATTATATTTACAAAAGTATTATATATAACTATTAAATGTCCATCGTACTAATTTTATGTCCCATAACGTTTACAGCCAAGCTATCGTTTGTTCTAATGATAATAACCATAATCGCGTAATGCCTGCCCATTGCCCGTTACATAAAGTGTCATTCCTTTATATATACTATATACTATTTTAATAGGTCACTACGTCCATTTATATTATATGGTCTGAGTAATAACATCTTAGTAATTGATAGGATATGTGGAGAAATGTGACTCATTTTTTATGTAAAAATCTATAGGAGAGACCACATTGGTACCTAATGAAATATTTAAGTGTCAAAAATAAATGCTTAGATAAAAAACTAAGAGACTATGTTTATCTTACTATTTGTATATTTTTGTAGTAAGCAAGTTGGGATATTTCTCAGATAGAAATGGAAGATATGCCTGAAATGTTAATTGTTTGCAATCATTTGATCACAGCGTGCAATGGTAAGAAAACTGTCATTTTACTAACTTATATTTTTATGTAAAGCATAATCTTTCATACACATAAATGATAAATTATAAACGTAGTTTAATTGATTTTAATAATATAATGACTTTATAAAGTCAATGACTTTACCTATAGAAAAGTACCGTGATTTATTTACTAAGCTTTCAAATATCTTTTTTACTGATTCTTCTTTATTTATTTTATAACGTCGAAAAACGTCACTTTTTAAAAATATTTTAAAAGATTTCGTATTATTAAATTAAAAGTAAAGCAATCTAAATATTTAGAAAATCGGCAATCAAAAAGTTATGAGCGTAATCAAGCACAGTTACTGTTTTATAGACTTAATTTTTTCTTTAGCTCTTTCTTCCGGCCATAAAAAATGTAAATTGGCAATTCAATTTCTAGCGAGACTTGAAATATGCATCGGGCTTAAAATTGCAGCATTTAGGGGCATATTTTATACTAGGGCACATTTAGGGGCATATTTTATACTATAATGTTTGTAATATTCTGTCGTTTATATGTAAACGTTTATTTATATTCACAGTTTCATAAAGCTCTCCCCTACTGTATGAAACATGAATACAAAGTTCTGCTTTGCGACTAACAAAATTGACTTCGTCATTTTTTATGCCGATTTTAATATGTTTAAGAATATCAAAGTTGGTTGATTTTTTTTTCAAATTAAAATCTTTTGATGCAGTCGAATTTATTAAATTAAATAAATTTCTAATAAATAAAGTAATATATAAAATTTTGATCTATAATTTTTATGTTTATTTATATTTCTTAAATGATTGTTGATAAAAAATATATAACTATGAATCTTGTGCCGTTTTTGAGGCCGTCGGGTTAACAGCGTGTGAGTGTAAACGCGATGGTTGTAGATGGAATTCCCATTCGGGAGATTGAAATATTTAATATTTTCCTTTTCGTGCTCTTTGCACTTTACTTCTAAATATCTTGAAAATTATAGAAACTTATTATCTACTTTTGTTATTAACTATTATATCGAGTGTAATTAACAAGTATGGAGCTGAAACAAGTTCAGGAATACGAAGCACCGGAAGTGGTACGAACGCCTAAGGCGGGCTGATATAGTAGTTCGGATAAGCGGTCGTTTAGTTAATCGATAATCGACGCTGTACTATATTATACATATTAATCTTCGACTTAAATCACTCGGTTAACCAAGTAAATAACTCACTTTTTTAAACACAAATTAAAAGAAAAAAAAAATTACAAATTTATATTTGTAGTTTATTTCAAGCAAAATGAGTGCGTATGTCCGCAAACTTAACCTTGTCAGCTTTTAAAAGTTGTATTTCGCGTTAACCTACAATCCTGTAATTGGTGTGTAAACCTCGATGGGCGAGTCCGACTCGCACTTAACCGGTTTTTACCTTCACTTATATTATTTCGCTAACAGTTTATAACTGAGGTTTGCCTTTTACAACGGTCTCTTAAACTAAAATAAACAATTCAATTGGCCAGTAAAATTAAGTACCTGGCATAAAGTATCTCATTTTAATACCGACCTCCTTAAGTAGCTTCGACACGGAATGTAGCGTGACGTCGCAGATGGCACGCCTTATTAAGAAGCCCTATAAATACAATATTGCTGGTGACAAATCTCACTTTATTGTCCCTTCAAGATTATCTATTGTAGACTTAAAATATTTGTCAAATGTAGATTAGGTCATTTTAATAATTTCTTTATTTAGGGATGTTTCAAGTTACATAAAAAAATAATCGAATTTTTAATTTATAATTATATATAGGACTAGTGGCCCGCCCGCGGCTTCGCCTGCGTAAACTACGTTATTATTAATTTCTGTCTCTATGAGTGCGTCCTATAAGTGGCGTCCATGCAAAATTTGAGACCCTAGCATTTGTAGTAGCGAAGTTTCGTACAAACTTTCAACCCCAAAAACAACCCCTTAAAAGTCGAATATTGCAAATTCCGGTCTTAGCGAGCACCTACGTCCTATAAATAACTCCTATGCCAAATTTGAGATTCCTAGCACTTGTAGTTTCTGAGATTTCGTGATGAGTGAGTGACCTTTCGATTTTATATATATAGAAGATATTTATTTAAACTTCGAAAAACACTGGATTAGTTCGTGAAGTAATTAATCTTTTCGTCACCTTATAGTAAAATTTTGTTTTTTTACCAAATTATCATCCAAATATTTTAAAGCATAGTTCATTAAGAGAAAGATATGAACTCAGACCATTGCATGCAGCTACACAATTTACCACTCCTCTATGATGATATTAATTACAGCACGTTATACTGTTAAATCGATTCGTTTCGCCCGTACTTATCGAGTACTACAACCAGATATTATTCATTGAAGCGTATGTCATACTCTGATGAATGATTGACGTTTGATATTTGCAGTCAAATCATCCGTCCAATGCAGTGTGTGATCGTGCATGTCGAGTTACAATCGAATATCTACTATATACGTGGTAATGTATTTTGTTATTTTATTATTAATTTTTTTCAGCTTCACGCTGTATCCCGCACACAGCAGGGTAGGCAGAGGGAACCTGGTGATAAGACACTCCATTCCCCACTTTCCGCCAAATTCTGGAGGCATTGCGTGTTAAGTGGCAGAACTCAAAGCCGCGCTTTGCCTCGACACCAGAGCGAAGAAATGGAAATATTAAACAATAATAATATATATTAAATTATTATTTTAAAGATTTTCATAATTTTTGATTTTGTAAGTCCTTATTCTATTACATAACGTTTGTTGAGAAAACCTAGCAAAATGTCACTAATTTCTTAATTTTGTATAATAAATCACTGAATGATAACATAAAGATGGCTTTCACAATAAACATGTAAAAAATATCACTATTTATATATATTTATTTTTGTAATTTATAGACTGAAATCAACATTAATAAAAAACAGCAAATTTATTAAAATGATAACGCGGGATGAGTTATTGCTATAGATGAGTGTGTCAGAAATCGTAGAAACTACTTCCAAAATTCATCTCATTTAAATACCAAGTGATAAAAGTGTGGCTATGCAAAAGCAGGAGGATTTGGATTCATAATTTTGCTTATAAAATTTAGACTGTTGTCTCAAAAAATAGTAGAAATATGATTAAATAGAAATTATTATTTTTTTACCTTATTTGCAATGATTTAACTTGTGCCACTTTCCTTCTGCTCATTTCGTAGCACCGTTTGATCTCTACGGCACATTGGAAATATTTACAATACCTTAATATATTTCTTCTTTAATTTTATTACATTAATTAAAAAAAAATACAAATTTAAACTTTTAAAGTATCTTAAAAATAAAATCACAACAATTATAAAGTCTATTTGTCAATAAAATAAGTTAAAGCATAATTTCCCGCCCTTCGTAGCCCCAACTTAAGCCGAGCGGGGGCAGTTGACATTTGGAGCCTAAACACGGCACGACATGTGTCCGGCAAATGTTACCGGTTTGGACATGTTTCACACTTTATTTCCGTTGCAATGTATTTATAAAATGAAGTACTAATACGAGCATACATTTTTTTATAGAAACTTCACTTATTTAGTTTTTTTTATTATTATGAATAAATATCAATGCGAGTTAAATTCAGAATATAAAGTTACTTATTAATTGCTTATTAGATAAATACACGTATATATTTTCAGTTCTCACTGATAGGAAGGCATGGCATAATAAATAAGCTTAAAAAATCATCAGCCTTCAACCATTAGCTACAGCTGTTAAAACTTAAATCTAAAATTATAAGCAAAATCTTCAAAAAATATGAAAGAAATAAATGAAATCTAATTATAACCACTAAAATAAAAAAAAAACTTCAGACTATTTTAATTTAATATTATAAATTCATGTTGCAAAAAGCTGGTATAATTCAAATAACTGACCTGAACACAACATTGTTCGACTAACCGAATTTCAGAGACCTGTCTTTCATTTTTTTTCCATAAACTAGAGTATAACTTTAATTTCAACAAAAAAGGAAAAAATGGCCGAGGTCAAAAATAAAAAGAAATCAAAATTAAAACAAATAATTAGTTGGAAAGTTGTAAAAATTGTTGCTCTTAATGATAAACAAAAGACAAACTTTTGCAAGGCTTACTAATTAGGTCGAAGTACATTGTTTGGTATTTTTTACCTGAAAATTACGTAATTTGTACTGGGAAATTCTCAATTCCCATTTTGAACCAAAAGTCCATTGTACAATCATTGCATTTTGTAAAAGTTTTCAATCGTTAGCAATTAAATTGGATGGGTCGTTAAAGGCAGTTCGAATCTATCAGGTGAACTCTTGCTACGTGATAAATTGTTTGTCTTGAAGCTGTTAGTACTTACGTATTTTTTATATGATTTTTTTGCAACTTCCTAGGAAGAGAAGTATTTTTATGATTTAATCATTAATTATCAAAAATTACATAAATATTTTCATGATTATAACGTTTTGAAAGTCTATCTAAAATTAAAAAAAAAAAAAAATATTTGAATTTGAAATAATACCTATACCTAAACAAGAACTAGTGGCTAAATGGGGCAGCATCTAATGTAAAGGCTATGGATTCTCTCCGTCTACCTTGATATGCGAATAAAGTGTGAATTTAATAAATAGACAAACATAAAAAAACCTTTGTTTTATGAGTATTTTATGCAATATGATCAAAACGATTGGAAAAATGTCTTAAAAGTTTCATGTATAACGAAAACAATATAATATAACTAGCGGCCCGCTCGCGGTTACACCCGCGTGAACTATGTTATTATTAATTTCTGTCTCCATGACTACGTCCTAGTGACGTCTATGCAAAATTTGAGACTCCTAGCATTTGTAGTACCGAAGTTTCATACAAACTTTCGATTCCAAAAACAACCCCTTAGAAATCGAATATTGCAAATTCCGGTCTTAGCGAGCACCTACATCCTATAAACAACTCCTATGCAAAATTTGAGATTCCTAGCACATGTAGTTTCTGAGATTTCGTGATGAGTGAGTGACCTTTCGATTTTATCTATATAGATGAAATATTCTTTAAATATGAATTCGTGATTTCTATACAAATACAATGAATATTTTCAGTATATTATACTCTTACATATTATTCTCATTCTTTTCAGACAACAAGTATCTTCAACGTATTCATATCAATGACGTTTGAATAAAAGGCACATATTCTTTTATTTAAAAATTTCCAGCTGACATTATATAAGTTTAAATATAATAAAATTTTGCCTTTGTTTTCGATGTACCTACATTATGCAATAAGGGAAGTTATACTAAATATAAAATATATTTGTTTTATTATTTAAGCCATTTCTTTCTGTTGGTCTGATTTCATTTTAGCATAGAAAAATATATGTTAATATTATAATTAAAACAAAAAAATTAAAACAATGAAAACGAAGTTGGCATAAAATTTTTTTTTATTAAACCGGCAAAAAAGTATTTATTTTATCTTGTAAGGTTAAATAGTGTCTTTCTCACTATATAATATCTATTTTATATAAAAACTAGCGACCCCCTTGCGGCTTCGCCCGCTTTTACTACTGGATTATTCATATAATGTATGTTTGCAAAGCACCTAAGATAATGTGAAAATTAATTAAACTCTGATGCAACCCGCATTTTCGTAGTTTCAATAAGGATTTTCCAATTGTTTTACTCGGCAAGGATTTTTTAGTAGGTACCGTAATTTTAAATCTGTGCTACTAATCTTTTCAAGTACTTATTAAAATATATTTAAATGACTATTTTTAGATAGTTAAATGACTATTTTTAAACGGAAGAAATTATAAACAAAAGCAGGTGTACTAATAACTACTACAAAAAATATGAAATCAAATATATCGCGCTGAAATAATACATTCAACTCCAATTATCCAATACGTGCAAACGCATCTAAATCTTCGTTGCTATAAAGGCAGGCGGGTTTTTTTGTTCGAGCTTGTGGTTAATGCTGAAGAGGGTATTCTGTCCCTGACGAAAAGCAAGCACTACGTGGCTGCCTGTCAGGAACATTAATTAGAATGCATTGGCCGGGAATCGAACCCGGGCCGCCCGCGTGGCAGGCGAGCATTCTACCACTGAACCACCGATGACTGCTCATGACGCGCTTGTAAAAGCAAAACGTCGCGGGGCGCGTTTCGCAGCAAGGATGTTTTGATATTGTAACAACTTAAGTACTTATTAAAATGAAAAAACAGTAAAAGATAGTTTTGATCTACATTAAATGGCCAACGTAACTAATATACTTATTTATATGCTGAGAGTAAGGGATAAGAGAAACTTGAGTAGACACAGCTGATGAGTCAACGGCGTGATGTGTCAACAATTAAATGCGTTTTTCTCTAAAAAATCTTTTATCTTCGTTTAACGTAGAAAATTAATAAAGTATTTTAAAGGATAAGGATTAATACCATTATGGAAAAATATCCCTCACAATAAAAAATATATTGCAATTACTATTTTTAGACAGAAATATGATCACTACACGTTATCCTTAAAAGATAAAAATATGCTCTCGCGGACTTTTTTGTAGATCTTATTAAGAGGAACAATACTCTAGTACATTATTTTCATGTAGTACTTACCATTTAAGCAGCGCATGCGCGAAAGTGTCTCAACGGATAGGACTTTAGACACATTTATCGTATTTATGTTCATTTACATAAGAATTTACAAATAATAAACTATATATAAACCTTTCCTGAGAAATACTCGACCTAATAGTGAAAACCGCATAAAAATCCGTTGGGTGGTTTAGAAGAAGAAGAGTTAGAAAGTTCAGACAGACACTAAAAGCGACTTTGTCTTATAAGATATAGGATCATGATAATCGATTATAAATATTTTTTTTACTTCTTATTCTTATTACTCCTAAAAATTTGTTTTGGTTTTCCATTTTATCTTTGTGTAACGTATATATATGTGGCCTTGTACTGATATATTTTGTTTAGTATGATATAACATCGCTAGTTCGTATATGTTTTACGAGCTTAAGTCTTACAAAGTAAGATAGAGTTCATTTCATACATGAGTAAATCTACTTAACTCTGCTATGTCTTTAACGGAATCCGTCTTAGGGAGTCATGAAAGGGATTCATTTATTTATTTTGGCCTCAAATATCCCTTTTATTCGTTCGATTCTTTAAGTGGACATACTTGAGTGCTGTTTGGTCTTCAGATTTACCTTTGCTCTTTTTGACTCGTACCCCACTCAATCAGCTCCACGATTTGTCTTCAACGTTTTTGTTCCTAATTGATTGAAGAGTTGGTGATTTTTCTTAGATATAGTTTATTTTTGTAGAGAAAAGAATATTACCCTTTTCCTTTTAGAAGCCACAGTCTTAATGATGAGCGAAATCTCTTCTGGTGGTTATTATGTTTATGCTTTTTATATTTTGCTTTTAATAAGATGAGAAATAAGGGCTCTTCAGTGAAAATATTTACTAGAGACTTGTATAATACAAAATAATTTTATTTACATTTTGTTCATAATATCAGCTGTATCTCGCACACAGCAGGGTAGACAGAAGGAACCTAGTGCTAACACACTCCTTTCCCCACTTTCTGCCGAATTCTGGAGGCATTGCGTTTTTTTGTATAAAAGTATATGTATTTTTAATTTTTTTATACTTATTGTGTAATTTTGTATAGAGTCCCGTCTAAAATCTAAATAAACAAATTAGACATATTTTAAAAGGTACGGCTACAAAAGTTTTTTTTTACTTTTGTATCGTTTGTATTCAGAGCTGCATCACGTCTCGTGGACACAGGACTTCACTTTACCCTTTTTTACCTTTTATAGTTTCAGCCATCCATGATCCCTCTGTTAACGATTTTTGTAGGGATATGTGGCAGATATTTCGACAGGAATAGGATTTTAAAGTTCGCTTAATATATATACACACATATTTATATTTACTTTCACACGTATTTAAAATATATTTCTTAACGTTATATTGCTCATAAAAGCGAGTACATAGTGTTAATAATACATTCCGTTCACCACTTACCAATGAATTTTCGAAACATTGCATGTTAGGTGAGGAATTCAAAGCTTTGTCTTATTACCAAAGCGACGAAATGAAAATAATTCATTTCTTCGAGTGAGAATCGAACCCATAACCTATAAACGAGTACAGTCGACCTCTAAAATGTATCCCCTTACAAAAACATCGCTGATGTAGTCGCTATTGTAACATATTTTTTATCAAGTCTTATGGATAATCTTAAAAAAGAACAATCCATAATATTTTCTATTAAAGTACCTATATTGGTTTTGTCTTATAAAATATATTTTTATCTCTTGTCATTTTATAGGAAAAAAAAAGCTTTTAATGTTTGCCGTTCAATTTCCACCAAATCGATACCTGAAGCTTTCTCAACGATTGTGAAGCTCAGCATGCGGACCACGTCCGCAGTGTGTTACGCTCCTCCTGCGAAAAGGTACTCTATAATTTTATTTCCCGACCAAAACGTAGTTACCTCGATAGTGATACTTTTATACAGATATTTCGTATCAACTTTCTGTTTTTATCTCTGGTTCTGGTCAAAGATAAATTGAATTTTTGATACGAGTACGTAGCGTGGGCACATACATTTGAATATTTCTTTATGGGATTAATTCTGTTTGTTATTGTTTGATATGAAAGCTAGATGAAAGTATATATGTACATATAAATATCGTTTTCGTGTTTTGTGAATATAGTGTATTACTTATATCTTTTGAGTTGTTATTCTTTATTTTTTTCTATACCAGTAAAGTTATATTAATGTTAATAAGCAAGCAATAAGCAATTTAGAATAAACATAGATATATTTTTTTACAATAAAGAACTATAAAACATATACAAAAAATATTTAATCTATTTCTGTTTTTGTACTTGTTTTAGGTAGCTACAGTTTTAAGCAACGGCTTGTGCCAATAATTATTTATTTTATAGCAAATAAAAACAAAATGAACCGTAAATACAGTTCAAATATCACATTCTATATAGCACTGCGACAATACCGTAACAAAAGTTCCTGTCACGTCCCAGCTACGTCCCGCTTTTACGATGTTTGTTCGCTGTGCACTTCCATCTCAGTTTATGTAATTTCTACTTTTTTTTTATTAAGTAAGAGATTTTTTTAGCTTCAGCCTGTATTCCGCACGTAGCGAAGTAGGTAGAGAACCTAGTGTTAAAACACTTCGTGCCCATTCAGACATTTTTGTTCCTCTCATTCCGCTGAATTTAGAAGCGTTGCGTGTTGATTGGCAGAACTAAACGCTGCGGTGAGGAAATGAAAACATAAAATATTTAATTCCCCTGATTGAGAATCGAATCCACAACTTTCAACTTCGTTTACAGTCGTACGCTTGCGATCCTGGGCCACACTTACGCTTACCTAAGAGACTTTTGTTCTAGTGTAACAAAGATAAAATATTAATTACAATAGAGAGAAATAATTAAGGACATTAGAGGCAGCGGAGCGGCAAAAAGCCTTAAATAACATTTAGATATTAGAATGGTGGGTGGTTGTTATATTTATTAAATATTCCATATTTTTAACATGCATATCATAAAATTAACTTTTAAGCTTTTTGAAGTCTTATCTATCAGTTTGTAGTTATTAAATAATATTTCGTACGAGGATCATTGAATTGAGCGCAAAATTTGCATATGAAATGAGAGCATTCGGACACGTTTAAATAATAAAATAAGGAAATCCATCAGTTACCTCTAGTAATTAATGAATTGCGGTTGCATCGTTTAAAATTAACCACTTGTGGATAGAAATAGGTTATATTTAATTAAGCATTGTGAATATATATTGTGAATTCTCTACAAATTCTAATCCCGATTTTTACTGACTTTCCAATTATATATTAACTTTATTATAATAGTATCTTTAAGATAATTGTTAAGAAAAAAGATGTGACTTATTGATTGCTAGTTTCTTATTACAGTTTTACATTTTATCCTTATTATTTAGCTTAGCATAGGAGGTACGGATAAATTAGTGCCAAAATAATCTACATTAAGCATTCCGCCTAAAATACAAAAATATGACTGTAACCAGTACACTAGTAGAAATCAGTACCACGTGTGGTCGAATATAACCATTCCCCAAATGGGGATTGAACCCACAACTGCCGCATTGATAGATCACATGCATTCTCACTCTGCGCCATGATTACTACTTTATAAGATTGTTTTATATATATTCTAGAAATAGTCGTCTATAATAAAAACTGAATTGCACTACTTGAATTTAGGCAAACGGACATTTTTTGCACCTGAGCCTGCCTCTGCTAGATACAAAATAACTTATTCAATACCAACTTCAAATAAAATGACATTGTCCTCGTTCCTATGAGTACAATATTTCATTTTCTTTCAGTCTTGTTTTATTTCACTTTGAAATGTTTTATATGTTATTTGTAAAAAACAAGAAATGTAATGCTAAGAAGTTTCTTAGCGCTAACTTAAAAACGAAACTTAATTCCCTATTTTCCGCCTAATTTTCGAAACATTACATGTTGAAAGGTGAAAATTAACCCTGCGCCTTGTTTTCTTACCAGAGCGAGTAAATTAATTCATTCTCCAAAGTACAAATCGAACCCACAACCGTCGCGTTTACAGTCAGTCAATAATCATGAATCCCTCATGAATTAACAAATAATATAATTGGACAAAAAAACATTATTAAATATATGATGTGACCACTGTGATATACTGCGGTTATTGGGAGTTCAAATCCCTCTAGGTTTAAATTTATAGTGCGACGTTGCTTTTATCACCCGGCTCATATGTTTCTAAACAAAGGAAATTTGTGAGTGGAAAGACTTAGGTATATTAACAGGCTTATTATACCAGGTTAAAAGTATTTGCCTAACCCGCAATATACTGAAAATAAACCAAATTAATATATAATAACGACGATATAAATAAATACATATAATTTTATAACCTCATTTATTATAGGTTAGCTGTTACATTTCTAACCACGCTCCCCACGTTTATATTTGCGAATGGTGAATAATTTGGTACCATTTGTATAAAAATGTGGTTTCCACTGTATCAAGTCCATAATGCTGTTACAAAGCTCTCGTTTGCCAAATTTAGTGGGGCCCAGAAGACACATGGCTGCGGTCTGGTAATTTATGAGTTGTTTTTTGCGGGGTTAATGGCCTTTAATGGTATACTTATGTTACAATTACAATGACCTCCGCCGTCTATCTGTCCGTAATTTGTCAAGAGATCAATGCTCCGGAACGAAGTGCCAAAGCCGCACCAATTTCGCCGTGGTCGACATCAATATCTCACATTTACAAGGCAGTTTAGGGATTTGGAAAACTTGAAATTGGTACATGTTTTTCTTCTGTATTTTGTGTATTTAATTTTCTTTTTATAATAATCCTGTAAATATATTAATATTGATATTTGAATGTTATTATATATTTGTACAGTAAAACTTATTTATAAAACATTACTAACTCGGATTAAAAGAAAAATTGCATATATTTATGTAATCATTTCTGCCAATCTTATACAAAACGTCATATTTTTTCATATTCTTTTCTATTTCATGTGTTCCGTGGCATGCGCATTAAATTCAGAAAAAACTAGAGGCAAATCACTTCGTTCCTCATTTCCCGTTTATATCAGCTTATATTTTTCAATTGCGCCGCAACTATGTCTTGTACTCGCTTATGTTTTTCATTTTAGAAATAGACTTTTAAGTTAACACATGTACACTATTCATATTTCACAAATAGTCGTAAACATTGAAAAATATTTAGGAAAATTGTCAGAATGGTGAATTTTATTACTTTTCTGTTGGCAGCACGCGTCGGTACGTGATGCAGTACTGCACCTGCTCTCGTATTTCGGTTGTCATTGCTGACTCTCTTATTGTATATTGTTATTTATGAACCAAATTATGCTGGTATTACATTTATGTACATTTACTTCTATTCATGAAGTTATTATTATGATATTTAAATAATTACATGTTTTTATAGTGTTTAACTTTCACCTGATATATACACTCAGTGATACTTTACGTAAATACTGAATTATTTTATATATGCCATCTGTCTCAATTTAGTGTTAAAACCTTCCATTGCCAATTTTCCGCCCAATTTTTGAGACATTAAGTATTTATTTAACCCCTTTGTTATCCCAGAGTGGATGAACAAATAATTAATTGTAATTTAAATATAAATTATAAACACTTATTTTATCTATGAGATATAATATCTTAGAAGCAACGAGTGACTTACATAACTTCCCTTGAGCCACAAGTTCAATACAAACTAGCTGCATCCTGAAAATTAATTATTTGTCCTGTAAATAAGGTAAGGTTTGGACATGGGACGAGGTGAATTATTAAAGAGCCCCAGGGAAATCACAAGTGCGAACTCGGATGCTGTGAAATTAGTGAGGTTAACTTAGATTCATGTAGATAGTACGGAGTGTAGATGGTTGATACTGTTTGACAAATATCCTTTTATAATATATGGACGTCAAATAGATCAATATTCTATTTGTCAATTATGATAAAGGCTTTGTAGATTAGGTATATATGTATATAATATATGCTTTAAAATTATTAAGGTTAATGATTTTCTTAATCTTCATGTATTTCTTTATTTATTGTTCATAAAACAGAAAGAAATACTAAACTATTTTTACATTTGCCCACCGTATTGGGATTTTTAATGCAATCCTATATCTTATAAAACAAAGTCGCTTTTCGTGTCTGTCTGTTGTTTCTAACTCTTCTTCTTCTAAACCACCCAACGGATTTTTATGCGGTTTTCACCATTAGGTCGAGTATTTTTCGTAGAAGGTTTATATATAGTTTATTATTTGTACATTCTTATGTAAATTAACATAAATACGAAAAATATGAATAAAGTCCTACCCGCTGAGACACATTCGCGCATGCGCTGCTTTAATGGTAAGTACTACATGAAAAAAATGTACTGGAGTATTGTTCCTCTCAATGAGATCTACAAAAAAGTCCGCGAGAGCATATTTTTATCTTTTAAGGACAACGTGTAGTGATCATATTTCTGTCTAAAAATAATAATTTCAATATATTTTTTATTGTGAGGGATATTTTTCCATAATGGTATTAATCCTTATCCTTTAAAATACTTTATTAATTTTCTACGTTAAACGAAGATAAAATTTGCTTTTTACACAATTTCGAAATTGCGAATAGTTTAAGAGAAAAACGCATTTAATTGTTGACACATCACGTCGTTGACACTTCAGCAGTATCGACTCAAGTTTTACTTATCCCTTACTCTCAGCATATAAATAAGTATATTAGTTACGTTGGCCATTTAATGTAGATCAAAACTGTCTTAACTGTTTTTCATTTTAATAAGTACTTTAGAAGTTGTTACAATATCAAAAAATCCTTGCTGCGAAACGGCTCGCCACTCGCCATGCGTCCGTCGCGCCCGCCTGCCTTACACGCATCGGTGGTTCAGTGGTAGAATGCTCGCCTGCCACGCGGGCGGCCCGTGTTTGATTCCCGGCCGATGCATTCTATTTAATTTTCCTCACAGGCAGCCACGTAGTGCTTGCTTTTCATCAGGGACAGAATACCCTCTTCAGCATTAACCACAAGCAAAAAAAAAACCCGCCTGCCTTTATAGCAACGAAGATTTAGATGCGTTTGCACGTATTGGATAATTAGAGTTGAATGTATTATTTCAGCGCGATATATTTTTTGTAGTAGTTATTAGTAGGTAGGCTTTTGTTTATAATTTCTTCCATTTAAAATAGTCATTTAACTATCTAAAAATAGTCATTTAAATATATTTTAATAAGTACTTGAAAAGATTAGTAGCACAGATTTAAAATTACGGTACCTACTAAAAATCCTTGCTGTGTAAAACAATTGGAAAATCCTTATTGAAACTACGAAAATGCGGGTTGCATTAGGGTTTAATTAATTTTCACATTATCTTAAGTGCTTTGCAAACATACATTATATGAATAATCCAGTAGTAAAAGCGGGCGAAGCCGTAAGAGGGTCGCTAGTTGTTATATAATTAAAATAATAATTTTATTGTTCTATATTATTTACATTACTAAATTAACAATTTGGCAACAAAGATTTTGTATTTTTCACAATAAATATAAATATTGTCAGTAAAAGATGAAAGAATTATCTTCGTTTACTTTTCGCTTAGCACTTTGATGGCTATACAAAACCCATTATGGGTCCGTAATTAAAAGCGATTTTTCAGGGACTGTTTAACAAAGCATGTCAGCAATTAATCAAGTACAAGGGTTGACCTTTTTTCTAAAGGGAACGAACGGTTCGAAAGGGCCCCTAATTAGTCCAGCTTTTGCAATTATTAGTTAGGATTATAGACTTTAAATAACTCCCATGTTTTGGCTTTATGACCAGTCAGTCAGTAAAGTAAATTAGATTTTTTTTATTTTTGTTTCTTTTTTGTTATATTTCTATAGTATTTGTTTGAGTTCTGCTAGGAAAGTAAATAAATAAATAGGAAAATATTATCTTTCATATTTTGATCACTTATACTCCATACATATCATACATCTACATATATTACAGGCGGTCTATCTGGAAAAAAATCATTAATGTAGGACGTTTTATTTTTTATTTGCTGTTATGTAAACTTTTATAGGCGTGTCCGACTCGCTCTTGGCTGGTTTTTATAAAAAATCGAATCCCCAACATCTTGGCGTTGCATGAAAATTAGAAGTATTTCAAAGTCATTTATATTCAGTGAATATGAAAATTATGTTTTTCTTTTCAAGTTCTCTCAAAAAATAATTCGCATTATGATACGAAACGAATATGTACGTATACTTTCTATATAATGCGGCAAAGAGATGATACTCCCTCAAATACAATGCCAAAATATGAAAATAGCTGTTCCGTTGAAAGGAACGTGCTCAAAGTGAATTTATTTAGATTCATATTAAAAGAATTATAGTACGGCTATTTTTATATTAGCTTTTGTAATACAATAGAAGGGTCATTCGCAGTCAAGTTTTTGCGGTTTTATTATCATTGTAGTGGTATTAGTGGATAATATAATAGAATAAAGTCTTTATTATCATTTGAGTGTATGGTATATATTTCGTTATTTATACTTACTCGTGTTTCACATAAATAGATGAATCTTTTATTATATCGACTTATTGTTACAGTCTAGGCTTGTAATTATTAAAATATATCGCTAGTTCCCTAATAGTTCTCCTTGAAGTATATTTTTCAGCCTAGCTATGTCTAATCAAAAAATACAAACATTCCCACAAAAAGGAATCAAATCGACAACGATCGTATGTATGTGATCGTCAAATATTAAATTATCTTGCAATAGAAATAAAATTACTCAATTTTGCGTACATCTAAAAACAATTATACCAGAAGCAGGCAAATCATATTCGTGGCATTCACCTCAGGCAATTTTATTTTTGTTTTTCTCAGCAAAATATGTCTTGGAATTTTGAGATATTAAATGCTTCGGTATAACGTATGCGGCCCCTCCGCCTATTCCTACTGAAGGGGTCATTTGTATTCACGAGGGATGGTAGATGCATTTGTTGCCTGCATACCGTAGATTTTTATACAAAATTTTGTATAGCAAAAATATTCATGCTGTGTACTTTGGGGCGAAGATAGCAGGTCTTATGTCGTGACTTGATGTGTTATTTCTTTGGGAGGGAAGGGAACCTTTCCATCTGGGTATAGCTTTTCTTCAATATTTTTTTATCTGGGCTCGTCATTTAAGTATTATCGTGGAAAATATGCTTAATCAACATTGTATACTATCTCATATAATATTTCATAATAGATACTGAAACAGTGTTTGATTGAATACGTGATGGTCACCGAAGAATATATTCATCATCATCATCAGCCTATCCTCGTCCATTGCTGGCCATAGACCTCTTTAACTGGCACGCCACTGACCTTGATCTTCAGCTCGAAGAATATATTAAGAGAATATAATATAGTATATAAAACGTGAACCAGCAGTTGTACTGGTGCTTTTATAGAAACCGACAACGTTTTCATAATAAGCTCATAATCGCCGCGAATAGCTTTGATACCAAAGCGAAAAAACTAAAATATTAATTAATACTAATTAATTCCATCAAGTGTGAATCGAACCCACAACCGTCGCGTTTACAGTTACACGCATGTGCCACTGCGCCACGGTGGCATCAGATATGCTTAACGAATTTAGTAGCTTCTGAACTCTTATTGGATTTTGAAGACAACTTTACTAATTTCACCGTAATAGTTAATTAAGTATTGTTGTTTCTTTTGTCTGAGAGTCTTAATTGAGGAGTTTCAAGTAGGGCAGGTACTTGTATAATAAAGTCTTCAACTGTTCTTGAAAGTTTTGTTAATATTACATTCTGTATACATTTCAAGTGTTTTTTAAAGGAAAAGAAGACGTGATTATCCTTTGAGAGTACCTGTGTGCGTGTGTGTGTGTGTGTGTGTGTGTGTGTGTGTGTGTGTGTGTGTGTGTGTGTGTGTGTGTGTATATATGTGTGTGTATACTGTTATAAAGTGGTAAAAAATTGTATGTATTTTGACACTGTTTGCGATATTTAAAAAATTTTGCTTTTCATGATAAATATGAAGGGGTCATTGAGGGGAAACGCATTTTTTTTTAGTTCCATAAGCTAGCGTAGGCAGAGGGAAACTAGTGTCTAGACATTCCATTCCCATAAAGACATTTCGGTTTCCCACTTTCCGCCCAATTCTGGAGCCATTGTATGTTGAGTGGTGAAACTCAACGCCACGCTTTACCTCATTACCAGCGAAGAATTGAAAATATAAAATATTTAATTCCCAGAGTGGAAATCGTTTGCAATCGCACGCACACACTCTAAACACCAATTCACACTCTAAACTGAAACAAATTTCATAAATATATTTAAAAAATATTCGTATAGGTGAAGTGGGCGAAACTGCCCAACTCCGTTGGTTATATAATACTAGTGGACCCGGACGCGGCTACGCCTGCTTGAACAATAAAAATATTTATTAAATATTATATAATATATTTATTTTTATAAGGATGAATATCAAAATATAAGTTCATTTTGGGTGACGTTTTCTTAAAACAACAAAGAAACTTTGCAAACCGGTGCTTAGCAACGACGGTTGTTATTAACATGGCAGAATAAATTGCATGTCAAATTAGAAAGTATTTTAAAATAAAACATAGTAAATCGGACCAGTAGATCCAGAGATCTTAGCGTTCAAACAAACAAACACACAAACAAACAAACAAACTCTTCCGCTTTATTATATTAGTATAGATACCCTTCTCCTCTTCTGGCAATTTTGTATTTTTTTTGTATTTAAATAATTATTAATAAGCACTATACTGTCCTTGAAATTCATCTCTTAGCATTTAGACTCGCGTTCAGAGCTAGTTATTTAACAAACAGAATCGTCTACTTCAATTTATATTAAAAAAAAGCTTTCAAACGTCGACCACTACATTTATTTTTTAATAAAAGGCTTCATGCTTTTCTTCTACAACTTACTTACATTTATTTTTACGAAACAACCTTGGCCTAAATAACTAAAATAAAGTACATACTTTACATTTCAACGGAAAAAGTTACATGAGTTGAACATATTTCATGAGTAGTATTTACAAATGAATAGTGGTCTATACAGGGCGTGTTAATTAGATTTTCGCTTTATAATTCTATAGGTTCAGATTTTTGTGATGATTCTAATTAGTAATTCACTTTTATTTTACCTTGTTTAATGGTTTAAATAACGGCTAATTAATACGATCTATGCCTATGCCTAGTAAACGTACTATTCCTACTCTAAGTGCTATAGATTTTTAATATTTTCCACATATTTTTCTCGTTATTAATGATTTTTTTATGATTAATTCCTTTCATAATAGGTAAATAAAAACACGAATTCCATTTCTTTTGTTATAAACATATCTGAATTTTAGAAAAATAATTAGAGAGGGATATAAGGGGTTTGGATAATTTTACAGGTTTAACTATCTAATATCTATATGGGGTACGTCTCAGTTGCAGATATAATTACTTACCTACTTGCCTTTTTACTCGCACTATAGTTAATCAAATAAATGCATCGTGTTCCTTTAAATATTGATAAGTTATCCTTAGATCTCTTGATAGTTTAATTAATAAATTTAATGTTACCCCACCGAACGAGTGTGTGTTGCGGCGTTGAATTCTGCCATTCAACACGCAATACTTCCAGAATTCCAGAAAGTCTTAACACTAGGTTCCCTGCCTACCCTGCTGTGTAATTTGATTTTATTTTGATTCCCCACCGAATGAGCTCATAGTACGAATCAACATTATAAAATAACATAAGTAAACGAAAGAGCGCAGACATCTGACTAGAAATTTATGGCTCCTGGTCCACAATTTACTTCTACGAGTAAAATAGAAACGTATAATTTAATCAAGTACAAATTTAAACGGAAAGTAACTTGAAAATATAGTTCAGATAGTTGCATTTAAATGAAAGAACATTCGCAATTTTGCATTACTTAAAGTCGCCGGTGAGTCCATTAAGAATATGAAATGGAAGCTGAACGAATGTTAAAAAACTTTAGGAACACTCCCGTCGTTTATAAGATGGAAATCCACACTTACAGGGAAATTCTTTTGAAAGGAACTTGTGACATTTTAAATTGCACTAAAGAGAGTAATGAGTTGTTTGATATTTGAAATGTGTTTGATGTTTATACATTTTTACGGGAGAATGTTTGTTCGTTTACATTTTAGTAATGATATGTCATATTAGGTTCTTTTTTATAGTTTTACTTTTTAAGAATTTTTCTATTAATAAAAAGTAATCATTTATAAAGTAATAATTTTACCGTATAGAAGAATTTATTTTTTTAGTTTCACGCTGTAGGTATACCGCATATATAGCAGAATATGCACAGGGTAACCTAGTGTGAAGACATTTCGTTCCCATTAAGACACTTCCATTCCCCATTTGCCGCCGAATTTCGTGGCATTACGACGCTTAACGCCGCGGTTTGTCAAGAAATTTTCACTCAGTATTTACATAACATGCTTTAAAATAAATAAAATACAGTGAGAATACACTACGTAACAGTACTTAGTACATCAATTTCACCTAGAACAGGCAATAAACACTATCTCAGTTCATATCAACAAAGGCGGCACAGTTACGAGCGAGTCCCATAAAGACAACACACATACGAGTACCTGCGCCGCAACACATTTAGGACGTGTGATATTTAACTTTAATGGAGTTGTTCCCGTTACAAGTTCCATGTAAACTACCTCATAACTATACTTCGTACTTAAGCCCAAAGGGACCGGAGTTGAAATACGATCAATTAGATGAAACTTGGATAGGAACTCTGGGGAAATTATGATATGCCCGTACGTTAATGCAATATCTATTATTGTTTTAGGTATTGATTATTATAGCAAAATTAGTTTTCATTTATTTATATAATAATATCAAATTTAAATGTAAATGTAATGTCCTATTACTTTTTTCACTCATTTCAGGGATTTTCTGTAACTAGTTGCGCAGTTAAACGCCACATCTTATTAGGCACCCAAAAACGATATTACTTACAAGTAGCATTTTCACTCATTATCTTTAATTACAGTCAAAAATCCAAGCAGCATAACGGCGTTTAGTACCGTGAGTAACCTTTGAAAACGTATAATATTCAGATCTAATAGCAGTGCCAGTGACATCATGCAGCAACGTTTGCGGCAAAGATGCGTCTAGCGTCTGCCGGCTGCCGGCTGCCGGCGACAGATTTAATTGATGGCCTCGCAAACAATATTAATAAAAGCTTTCAAGCAGATTAAGTGCTGAATCATGATAATATGCAGATGTTATTATTTAATATATCAAATTAACATGATTGCTTGGCATATATGACTTATAATATTTATATCGATGTTCATTATATCTTAAATTATTTCTGAATTATAGTGTGAAAGGCAGAGAGAAGTTAATGATATGTAATTCTCTAGAGATATGATTAACTGAAGTTAAATAAATAAAATATAAATTAAAATGTTTGTTCTACCTTCACGCTATATCCCGCACATAGCAGGGTAAGCAGACGGCACCAGGGGACCTAATGTTAAGACACTTTGTCCACTCTCCGTCAATTTCCAAAGCATTGCGTGTTGTCTGGCGGAACTGCCTCGATTACTCTCGTTACCAGAGTGAGGAAATGAAAATATTCAAAATTTCATTCCTGCGAGTGGGAATCGAACCTACAATCTCCATCAATAAATTAGCTCACACACAAATATCAAGGTACTCGTAGGTACACTTTAATATTTGAGACAATCGTCTGTCCGCTGGTAGCGTTGCGGTTTCGCCTGCAGACGAGTCGGGGTTTACGAAATCGGTCGCTTGAATATGGAAACGACCGCACACCTTGTGGTTGAAGTCGGACAAAATAGCACTTGTATAGCAATTGTAATTTTTGCTATTTTAAGGACTGGATAAACACTTTTTGTAACTTTACGCTGTTTTCAGAATAATTCGAATTTAGGTTATTCGTAGACGGATTTATAGGCAATAAGTTACTGTTTTTTTACAAATAAATAACTATTACAGTTTAAAAATATCATTAATATTTAATAATTAATATACATTTGTGAAATAATTACAAATTATCATTAATTTTATAACCCGTAAACACTAATCTTTACAAGTTATGATTCTAAAAAGTATAGTCATTAAAGTCCCAAGTAATGATAATATTTTAACGGCACGCCTTTATAATGGTATAAATAAGAACGTGCCTTATCTTGCAATGTCAAAGTGGAAGCAGACAATCGATTTTCCAATTTATATTTTGCTGTAACAAAAAAACTAGCAGTATTCGTGAAATTTATAAAAACTTTTCGAACACGAGCACTGTTTTTTTAAAAAAACTTTTAGATTAATCAACAGCTGCATGCAAAAACGAATTAAAGTTCAGATTTATGTTTATATTTTTTGTGAAAATCCGTTGCCTTTTTTGCTATAGATTGAGATTATTTTATTTATTATTTCTCTTTTTATTCTGTCTTTTTTTCAGTTCCTGGCTTTGTCCCTTAACAGAGGCAGGCTGCAATGGCAGAGGGAACCTAATTTCACTTCGTAAATTGAACTGAAAGAGAGGATAGAGATACTCCGTAAACTTCTCTCCGTTAAATTTTCGCATTGCATGCATATAGCTTAACTAAGCTTCGTCAACAAAAGTGAGAAAATAAAAATAATTAATTTCCCCGATTGAACTCACAACTATTACGTTTATAGTCGGGCGCTGTGCCACTGCGTCATGACGTCCTTTTAAATCGTATGTCTGCGCTAATCTCAAAGGTTAGTGTTTATACAGTACCTACATGGTGTTATTTCGTTTAAACTTCAACCATAATTCAAAATAATTACATATGTTTTGTATGTAAGTACAAGTAGGTTCTCATTTTAGTTTGTGATAAGATCTAAACTTTACGAAATGCTTAATCACGTTTAGAAATAGTTTTGCTGTTAAAATTATTATGCCTAAATAACGATTGGGCAAACTTTACTTTATTATTTAATCCAAGACTACCATAATGTTAATAATGCGTGGAATTTAACCTAATGTTAAGACACTCTGTCCACTCTCCGCCAATTTCAGAGGTATTGCATGTTATGGTTACTGGGAAAGCTCATGATAGTATTTATTGTAAATTATATTTTAAAAGAACAACTTTTCAGCTACTTGCCGTGCTTGCACTGCTGTCTAATTGAATAAAGAATATATAGATATGTACAAATCTATACCAATATTCTCAACTTGAAGAGTTTGTTTGGTGGAGAGCGTTAATTTCAGGAGCTCCTTTTTCAAATTGAAAAAAGTATTATATGTGGGATAGAGGAATCAATTTTATCTAGGAAAGCTATAGGCGATAGCTATAGGCTAACATAACGTTGATTATTTCGATTTAACCCATTGTAACTGCCGCCAAAGTTTTTTTGAGTAGGTACTTAGGGTGTGTACATTTACAGCACATCCACCACTATTTCCATTTGAAACGGGCGAAGCCGCGGATTTAAGTAAGTTTATATATAAATAATAATTTGCAATTTACTTCAAATAAGAATAAAATTTAAATACTTAGCAGTGCTTACTTAAAACAGTTCAGGTTAAATAATTTAAACGAGTAATATACTGAAAACGTTACCATTTGTATGGGAAAAATCTCATTCAAGCAGTGTGTACGCTACGCGGCTTGCCAAGCTAGGTTTATATCTACAGATATTAATTTAATAGGCGAGGCTGTCATGGCGCAGAAGAACAAGCGTGCCTCAAAACTTCATCAGAGAATTAGGGAATGGAGTGTTTCAACACTAGGATCCCTCCGCATACCCTGCTATATGTAGCTATATGTACCCTGCTATATGTAGTATTATGTAGATTGTTTGCAGTAAAAAGAAACAAAAAGAAAAGACACAATATGAAATTTTAATTTCTTTAATGAGAAAGTAAGATTTCCGTACCGTCTTTATTATAGACCTTAAGATTTTTGTATGATCCAGTAGCATTTATAGAATATCTTTGGGGTAAAAAAAAATTCTATCCTTTTTTTTTTCCATAATCTTTCTTTGCAATTTTCATTATTTTTTGCCTTATTTGAACCACTTTCTTTCACTAATAAATAAACAGCATGCAAGAAATCGGAAACTTCACGCTGTAAATGAATAAAATTATCGACAACTGTCTGGAGGTATGAACGTTCCTGAAAGTTCAAGCGAAACTAGCTCTGCAAATTTCTCTGTGCCCGTAATTACTCGGTGAAAATACACAACTCGATTATTGCTTTTTTCAACATAAAGTTGATGAAATTGAGCGACTGCTTTTGTTTGCTGAAAAAATTGAATGGTGCTTCATTTTTTATTGCATATTGAATATGATGACAGTAATGTAATTTTTTTTTTAGATTTTGGAGGCATTTCTTGTTGGGTGCCGGGATTCAACGACGCTAGTTACCAGAGCAAGGATTCTTGTAGTCAGAATCGAACCCATAACCTGACGCTTTTACAGCCACACGCTGGTGCTCCTTAGCTACGATTGGCCTCGCTAAAAATACCTAATCTTGAATATATTCATATTTACTAAATAAAAGAGTTTTTTTTTGCGTCACGCATTATTTTTTATATCAAAAATATACATAAAATGTTTATAATTTATCTAGGACACTTCCAACAGTAGGAATAGTATCAATTCATAGGGGAGAAATAAATAAAACTATTCAGTCCATAACTTCACAACTCTTTAAACGAGAAAGTATATTGATATAAATGTATCGATATCGAAAAATATTTAAATAAAATTTACGCTACGGAAATTAAATGTTCATTTCCACCAGGGATTGGCCATAAAGTTGAAAAATCTACAGCGAGTTCAAAAACTAATAAAGCTACAACGAATCTGTAAAAGTTAAAGTAAAATACACCAACAGTCATTTTTACGTTGCACAAATGCGCAGTCGAGTATAATTTTTTGTGCAAAGTAAAATTCGTATCTAAATATTTGGTTCGTTTTTTATAGCACAATTAAAATGGAAACTTTTCAAAGACGTTAAGTAAAATATTTACAAAAAATATATTTTATCAAGAGAGGGTTTTTTATATTTTTTCAGTTAACGTTTAACGTGTAACGGTGTACAGTATACTAATAATGAAGTAAAAGGATTTAAATAGAAATTAGAAAAATGAAGTTTATTTTTTAAAATATTCTTAATCTTTACAGGATTGTTCCAGTTATTAAATGTGCTCAGATCTTACTACTAATGTTAAATATTAATAATAATTCAAATTAGTTTTTTAAAAAAATATCTAGTTTATTTTGATTTAGGGTACGATATAAAGAAATTATTTCCTGAGATATATACATTATTGATTCTAGAACATTCTAGTATCTGGCAGAAGCCAAAGCGAGCCAGTCTAAAAATAAACTAAAAATAACTAACAATTTATATTTAAAATATTAAATTTAACCGTAGATACAAAATGTTAGTAGGAAATAGGTCAAGATGTTCTCTAATCTCATAAGCGTAACGACGCCCTACGGCTGTCCGCTACGTCACGTAGCTACGGCACAAGTACGGTCAGCTCCACGTTGACATGCATTTTATACAGCGTGTAGTGCATTTGACGACAAGGGTTTTCCTAGATTTAAAATTCAAAATATATTTTTATTGTTGATCTCTGTGCTCATCTTTCGTATAATGATGTCGGAGTTTTCGTTTTGGGTGGGTAAGTTAGAAATGTGACCTTATTTAAATATTTTATATATGAAATATATATAATAATTGTGTGGTTAATAACATTTTTTGGAGATAAATATAACGAATCATATTTCTATTAGATAATATAACTATCGATAAGTTACTGGATCAGGAATAAACCTAGTGATACGTCACTTTCTGTTATTGTAGAAAAAAAGAGCAGAGTTCAAATTTTCTTTGATAAAATATCGTTAATTTAACTTTTATAAGTTTATTTCAGGTACAGGTTCGATTTATTCTAGGCGGGGTAGCCAAAATGACTGAGGCGTTAAATTCAATGGGTTTTTTTAAACAAAAATGTAGAGTTCACCTTTTTCTCAATTCTCCTTGTATACTGATAAAATTATATAAAGAAATTTGTCTGAATTTTCATACTTTTCTAAAACCAAAGAAACAAGAATTCTTGTGAGATATGTCTTGTCTTCTTGTCCACATGTTAAACCACATTACGCAAAGAAAAATTTAATTTGCATATATAATACAAGCGTGATTTGAATGTTTTCCTATATAATAATATATTAGTATGCTTAGAATTATGCTAAAACTACACGTGACATGGGTCCCACTGTACAAGAGCCGACACGGTTGCGTAATGTAATTACAGTCGTAGGGTTTAGTTTAATTAGTTAGCATTACGGTGGCTTGCTCATATTCGTAGAGCCGATAGAGGGATGAAATTAATTAAGTTAAAATTTTTTGTACTTTTATTCCTATTTCTATATGAAGTCGTATAATAGTATTGAAATTTAATTACATTTTTTTTGTTTAACTTTTGATATCTTTTGCATTTTGTGGTGAGGATAATGAGATGCTACATTGTATCATATTTTTTTAATAGTAAACTTTATTCTTTACAAAGATTCTATAAATAGTGTTATTGTGTTAAATACACAAGTTTTCATTATTGGAATATACAATTGAAAATAAAATTCACTCAGTTACATTTCTTAATTTTTATTAAAATATTTATGTAAAAATAAATCAAAATTAATTTTACTTTGTAATTTTTTTTTTACAAAATGTAATTTCAAAGACCGACTCTTCCATTAGATATTAAAATTAAGTGCTAACATTATAAAGTACATATTATTACACAGAAGAACAACGATGAAACTGAATATGTAATAATTAAGACTAATTTATAGCTGTTCAATTTATTAAAACAAATTCTGAGGCCGTCGTGATGCAGCGGTGCAGAGTAAGACTGGCCCGGCGGTTGGGGGTTCAATTCCCACTCGTGGTAATGAATTATCTTCATTTCTTTTCTGTGGTAATAATATAAAAAGCACCTTTGAGTTCCTAAAACGCATAGTCTCGATAATTGAGAACGAAGTCTTAACAAAAACATCAAGAAAATATCACGGAACTCCTCTAAGGATGTTTTATGTTATTCTGTTTCATATTACTTTATGTTTACTTACTTGTTTCATCTTTAGCAAGAAAAATTAAAAATCATAAATCATTTATACCGACGCGCCGTGGAAATTAACCGAGCTGTAATGCAATATTTAAAATGCGCAATAGCGAGGAACTAGCGGTCCATATTTCAAGCTGTGTTAGTGCTAGGCGTGCTGCTCACGGAACATTTAATTTTAAAAGCATCCTCTATGGGGGCTCATTATGCTTAGGGCTTAAAATGTACGAATATAAAAGTTTAGGTTTGTTTTTGTGTAATTTGAAAAGTTAGGGGAAATTTCTGATGGTTATGAATATATTTATTTCTTTGATATATACGAGTTTGTGGAAATCCTATATCTTATAAAACAAAGTCGCTTTTCGTGTCTGTCTGAACTTTCTAACTCTTCTTCTTCTAAACCACCCAATGGATTTTGATGCGGTTTTCACCATTAGGTCGAGTTTTTCTCAGGGAAGGTTTATATATAGTTTATTATTTGTACATTCTTACGTAAATTAACATAAATACAACAAATGTTTATAAAGTCCTACCCGTTGAGACACTTTCGCGTATGCGCTGCTCTAATGGTAAGTACTACATGAAAATAATGTACTGGAGTATTGTTCCTCTTAATAAGATCTACAAAAAAGTCCAGGACGGCATATTCGTATCTTTTAAGAATAACGTGTAGTGATCATATTTCTGTCTAAAAATTGTAATTTCAATATATTTTTTATTGTGAGGGATATTTTTCCATAATGGTATTAATCCTTATCCTTTAAAATACTTTATTAAATTTCTACGTTAAACGAAGATAAAATTTGCTTTTTACACTATTTCAAATTTGCGAAAAGTTTTAGAGAAAAACGCATTTAATTGTTAACACATCACGCCGTTCACACATCAGCTGTATCGGTCAAGTTTCACTTATCCCTTACTCTCAGCATATAAATAAGTATATTAGTTACGTTGGCCATTTAATGTAGATCAAAATTGTCTTTTACTGTTTTTCATTTTAATAAGTACTTTAGAAGTTGTTACAATATCAAAAAATCCTTGCTGCGAAACGGCTCGCCACTCGCCATGAGTCCGCCGCGCCCGCCTTCCTTAGACGCATCGGTGGTTCAGTGGTAGAATGCTCGCCTGCCACGCGGGCGGCCCGTGTTCGATTCCCGGCCGATGCATTCTATTTAATTTTCCTCACAGGCAGCCACGTAGTGCTTGCTTTTCATCAGGGACAGAATACCCTCTTCAGCATTAACCACAACCTCGAAAAAAAACCCGCCTGCTTCTATAGCAACGAAGATTTAGATGCGTTTGCACGTATTGGATAATTGGAGTTGAATGTATTACTTCAGCGCGATATATTTGGTTTCATATTTTTTGTAGTAGTTATTAATAGGTAGGTTTTTGTTTATAATTTCTTCCGTTTAAAAATAGTCATTTAACGATCTAAAAATAGTAATTTAAATATATTTTAATAAGTACTTGAAAAGATTAGTAGCACAGATTTAAAATTACGGTGCCTACTAAACATCCTTGCTGTGTAAAACAATTGAAAAATCCTTATTGAAACTACGAAAATGCGGGTTGCATTAGGGTTTAATTAATTTTCACATTATCTTAAGTGCTTTGCCAACAAACATTATATGAATAATCCAGTAGTAAAAGCGGGCGAAGCCGCAAGAGGGTCGCTAGTTATATATAAGTTATAGTTTATTTATAAGTAGGTATAGATTATTAGAAAATTTTCTGCGCCACGACTGGCCTCATTATAGATGATAAAGAATATAATACCTAAAATATATAAACTTCTAAGATAATGATCCTAAAATGTATATAAATAGTTTTAATTACATGAACGTAATGCGTTAAATAATCACTCAACGCCCACACTTCGATTAATTAGAAACTTTGTTAATTTGAAAGCAATTTATTTAATTAATGATAAAATAGAAGTAGTTCGAACAGATTTGACCTTTTTGACTCATTTATCCTACGGAGTTAAATTATGTGTGTATAATTTAGAGACCGTTTTGGTGCATAGGCATAAGCGGAAGTGTCTTATTGTGGAACGGAATCTCTGAACATTGGGTTCCTAGGTTCCCTCTGCCTACTCTGGATACGTACGGTATACAGCGTGAAGCTAAAAACAACATATTTGATTAAATAAAATTTTGTATAGTAAGTAGACTAGACTGTAGAGAGCAGAAAGTCACTCAGTTATTTATTGATGAGTGACTAATTCATTGACTAAGTTAGGTGCACGAACGATGGAGCATAACGTCGAGATTTGACTATTTTTATATAAGAAGAAAATTTTTGAACAAGCTAAAATGGTTCCAATTTGGCCAATATCCGTTACAATATTCAACAAAAATGAATAATATGACAATTAACATCCCAAATGTAACGTGTAAATCATTGAAAAAGATATAAAAAGTCAATTTGAATATCAGCCCGTCGCGAATTTCCCACGAGATACTATCAACAAATAGCATGGACATAGCCCGGTTTAATCGTTTTTAGTAAGTTCCGAACTAGTTGGGCTACGTATTTTATGGTCCACCATGGTTTATAGCGAGGTGGGTCCATAATTAACTGCTGAATGTGGAATTGTATTCGACAGATCGTATCGCCGTGAAATATTGCCGGTTTCGGGGTTAATGTGTCTGTCTTTTGCAAATTCGATTATTGCGATATTAATGTGTTTGATTTACTTCCTTGTTATTTGTACGATGGCTTTGTATCGAAAAATGTAGTCTAATCTTTTGTATTTATAACAAATTGTTGCAAATTTAAATCCATTTTGAGACACAGTTGAAGTTTTTATTCGTTTTGGTGCATTTGGAAAAAGAATCTTACTTTTTATGATAATTGAGAGTTTGGCTTCAGGTTCCGACATTTAATATGTAACCTGTCATAAAAATAAATGGAAAATGGGAGCGTATGTTAGCATATGCCTATTTTCTGTATATACCCCAAAATACTGGAGACCGGTGATGTGTCAGATAAATAACATTGGTATCCCAATTTTACGATTGTAGATGAAAATCACCTTTATTTTTGTAATAAGTTTAAATTAATGAATTAAATTAATTTTTTTTTGCAAAAATAGTCTAATATATATATATCAATGACAAGTAAATACTTAGTAATTAGTTTGTCCACAACGTGTAACCCGTAAACGTAATTGAATTATTCCAGTTAATAGAACTTTGCTAAGAGACTAAACATAACGACACACCCATTGTAACATCGCAGTAATAAATTCAACAGAGCTTAAAGTTGATCTAATGTACGTGCGAATCCATTCATTGCAACCCCACTCTGATATACGACTTGCAACGAGAAGGATGTACATGAGAATGCGATAATAGCCTCTATATTTAGCTTCTATTGGGCCTAGATTGCTACTGTTCAAAATTATAAAGCCTATGTTAGTTAAGTTCCTGTCTCCATTATCATCTGTCTTTTAAGTTACAAGTGTAATTCAGAAGATTATTAATTAATAATATATAGCTTCATTAACTTAATTTGAGGATATTTCTATAATTTATACATATATGAAATATGTGTAACATCTTATTTTCTATGAATGTATGAATTGAAAGTTGTACGATGACGTCCAAAACGCAAAATCTTTTAACTTTGACCTTTAAAATATTCTATACCTAGGACAGATGTAGAAATTCACCTACAAATATTCGATAATAGTTTACAAATATAATTATACTAGCGGACGCGCGCAGCTTCGCTTGCGTATTTAAGGGTGAATTCTAATAACCCATGAAACATGTGTTCAATGAAATATTTTTAAGAGTCTAAATATCAAATTTTATAAAAATCGGTGGTGATTTAAGAATTTTCCCATACAAACTTTCAACCCCTTATTGGCCCCCCTTTGGGGTTGAATTCTAGAAAAATATGAAACATGTATTTAATTATATACGTTTAAGAGTCTGAATTTCAAATTTTATAAAAATTGGTGACGATTTAAAAAAACCTATACAAACTTTCAACCCCTTATTTGCACCCTTGGGGGGAGAATTCTAGAAAACGATGAAACACGTGTTCAATTAAATACTTTTAAAAATCTAAATTTCAATTTATAAAAATCGGTGCCGATTTAAAAAAATTTCCATACAAACTTTGAACCCCTATTTCTCCCCTTTAGGGTTGAAATTTTTCAAAATCCCTTCTTAGTGGATGTCCAGATTACGAAAGTAAACATTTGTCTAAATTCCATGTTTCTACGCACAGCGGTTACGGTTGTGCGTGCGTCTTACCTCAGTCAGTGAGGACAAGTCCTTTTATATATATAGATAATTCACAGAAAATAAAAACGTTTTAATTAAACAGGCAGAACGAGCCTCATGTTAAAACACTCTACCCACTTTCCGCCCAAATTCCGGGCCGACACGACATACAAATAATATTTTTTGATCCGGATAGGAATCAAACCCACAACCGTCGTACTTACCATCAGACAGTACTGCAGCGCTACGACGCCCTCACATAATAATAATTAATATACACTAATTAAAATACAATGTAATATTACAATAATTAGTGATATTAACAAAGTTCCGTCTTAACAGTATATATTAAATAGAGTCTTTGCTACCTGTAAGGTATTTAATAATAAAATCTCTCAGAAGTAGGTACCTTCAGTAATTCAATGCCACAGTTTGTAGTTTATCAAGTAGATAGCTGAACTATTTTCTCATGACAAGAAGCGACTTGTTCACATATTAATTTATGTGAAACAAGTTTGTTAACTTTAACAAGGAGGACATTGTACGTATCTTTTATAATAAATAATTTTAATGTGATAGATTATGTAGATATTTTTACTTATAAATAAAAAAAAATAGTAGTACTTCTTGACCTCCTCCTCCTTTTACCTCCTTTATCTTCGTTTTTCCAGTGAACTTTCTTTTTCATTTTTTTATCTGACAATTACTAGTAGAAAGTTATGTAACAAAAACATAAATATGACATGAGAGCCTAGTTCAATATTGAATTATGCATTGTTCTGCGGAAAATGGAGAATGGAGTGTCCTAACACTAAGTTCCCTCTGCTTACCTAAAGCTTAAGCTAAAAAAATACCTAAGTTAAATCTTGAGCTTCAATTACATCCCGAGTATATTATAAATATTATTATTTATTATATAAATAATCACTATAATACTGAAAATTAAACTAAACTATCGTTCCACTATACCTATTAAACTATTATAATAATACTCTAACACTGAAGTATGAGAAACATGTTTCATTTAAATTTTGTAAATGTAATTAAGGAGCTTAATTTACGATCTGTTATGTGCGTAAATTCTAAATGTCTTTCAATTCATGTGCAGCCAAGGAAATATGAGCAGGCTTTTCCCGTCTTAGGGTTGACCGACCACCAAATGTGGAGCGAATTCGGAAAACTGCGCGTTTTGAGCAACCAACCTCAAGGGACCCTGAAACATTTACGTATTGCTGAATCTTGTTTACTTATAAATATATTTTTTTTTATTTTGAAGAGATATAGTAATAATAGATATA
Organism: Heliconius melpomene rosina; assembly: GCF_056956725.1. Classification (NCBI taxonomy): domain Eukaryota; kingdom Metazoa; phylum Arthropoda; class Insecta; order Lepidoptera; family Nymphalidae; genus Heliconius; species Heliconius melpomene. Next base: position 8,060,776 of record NC_140406.1, on the reverse strand, counting down.
TCTAATATTTAAGTAAAAATGTAATTTATAGATTTATGTATATTTTTTTATTTAAGCCTCAAAAGTTTTGGACGTAGTTATACTCGTACATTAGTTATTTCACATCTATCTAGGTATGTTTATCAGAAAGTGATCAGCAATCATACTAAAATCCTACGATAAAGTGGAACACATGCCTAAGCACCAAAAATATTTAGGCACATTGCTTTGAATTAAGCATCGACGAGAATTAATTTCCCTTCATACAACTTAATTAGAATAATAATGTATTCCGGCTTTTTGAAGGATTTCGTAGCGAGACGTTTGAGTGAAGTTTCGTAAATAACAAATTACGCTTATGCAAATATATGGTACAAGAATTATTAAGAAATTTTGACACACGAGGTTAATAAAGCTGACAGCCATTAATAGCAACGACAAGGTTTCGAGCAAGAAGCAAAAATATAGATGGAAATATTGAAAGGTATACTCTAAAATTTGAGAAGGCAGACATGAAATAGGTAGACATGTTTACGGGAGCGCGAGTGGGCTTTTAAAAATAACTAAGATAGTTATATTTAAATTTATTTTATTTAAAATAAGAACAAAGGTTTATGTTCTTATAACTAACTTAAAATTAACTTAACTAGTGAATCGACCGAGCAGAAGTGCATGCTCTAATCGACTAAAGAATAAAATATATAATAATTAAAACTAAAACACTACGTTTGTTTCCCATGGCATGAGGGGATTCGCGTTACATACGCCGAACGCTGATTAGGCGTTTACCGGTACCGTTCTCACACCATGAGGCAACATAACTCCTCCCTCCTTAAGTTCGAAACCTTCAGAAGATTTTGGATTCTGAGGGTTTCGATTAAAAGTAAAATTTTAGTTTTAAATCTAAATTATACTTATAATAATTAATATTAAATATAAAACTAACTATAATTAGGGGAGACTTATGTCCAACAGTGGACGTTGAAAGACTGATGGATGGATGGAAATATAAACTAGGGTACCGACACTGACACTATTGATTTTTATAAATGGCTCTGTTTCACTTTCACTTTCACTAACACTTTTTGTCTTCAAAGCTGCGGATAGATATTTCACGTCATCCAGATTTATTCCTTTAATGTCAATTGGGGAGCAAATTAAAGAATAGTTTTGATTAATCTCGGGAACTTAATAACTGGCGTGACCTTGTATTCATAACCTTCCATTACATGCCGAAAATATATTAGATGAAGGTCACCAAGTAACATTTCACAGTAAGGGTCAATTGTTAACAGATAATTTGGAATATCTTCTTTACATTATAGGTATTACCATTTCATGCTGTACATCATCCATTATCCAACGAGCGGGTGATAGGCGTTGCGCTTTAACTTCTTCAATTTGTATAACATGACTTATACAGTATGATAAGTTTTCTTGGAACTGCATTAATTGTTGCGTACACGTTGTAGTAGCATATGGCACTAACCCATGTTCAGTGCATAAGTACTGGTTACCGCCGGGAAGTTGCTGAGACGGCGCCGTACGCGATAATTATTTAGAACCTTTCACCATAAGGAAGGGATGTTCAGGGATAACAATAGAAGTTAAATTTTTTAATTTATTAAAAATAAGTAATGAATAAATTTTATAATAATCATATGTATTATTATCTGTGAGAGGTACTTCCATTATATATAATCTGATTTCCTTTTACATATGCTTTAACAATAAAAGTTTGCTCTATTTTGACCAAGTTACTTTCTATTACAGGATATATTAAGCTATGAAATTTTTCTATACCTAATAATATGTATAACAATTCTGTCGAATTTAATATCGATTGCTGTAGTACAGAAATTTTACCAAAAGCTAAAGAAGTCTCAATTGCATTTAATTTTATATGTATTGAAAGAAAATTATTAATGAATGAACTATAGACACTTATAATATATTGAAATAAATAAAATTATTCTCTTTCGCGGTTATATCGTAAATGAATTGTTATATAAAATTTCGGTACTATTAATATTATAATCCATCATTTTGGAAACCAATGTTACGTTTCTTTTTTTTTTAAGTTATTTAAGCAACAGAAACGATGTTAAGAAATTAATAGTTCCTCAGTATCTTTTTAAATTTGGTATAAATTAAAAGAAATTAGCAAAAAAATCACTTCATTGTTATATAATTGATTTTAACTCTCTTTTTTTTTTCTTTTTTTTTTAATTTTCTAATTCTATCGCAATACACTTTTCACTGCGCGGGTCTCCAAAATGTTGCATTAATAAATCCTTAAATTCCGACCATGAAATAATATTCTCACGCTCGCTGATAAGCGATGCGGCCCTGTCCACTAAGCGGCTATTAATAGAATGCATGATGTACATATATTGTGCATCACTGCCTTGAAATTTATCAATCATGTATTCAAATTTTCTTAAAAATAAATTTAATTGGCGTTTGTGAAACTAAGCCAAAAAGTGAAATTAATTTTAAAATTTCATTGGGAATTAAAGTAATATGCTCCATTTTTATTTTATAAAATCTTAAAATATAAGTAAAATTAAAAATGATTCTTAATTAAATAGTAAATTCTTAAAAAAATGTGTAATAATTATATTTCAAAGATTTTGATTTGAAATAAAAAAATTAAACTTTTACTTAACTATAATATTTCAAAGATTTAGATTCGAAATATTAAAACTAAAATTACTACTTAACTATAATATTTCGAAGATTTGGATTCGAAATATTAAAACTAAAATTACTACTTAACTATAATATTTCAAAGATTTTGATTCGAAATATTAGAATTAAAATTACTACTTAACTATAATATTTCAAAGATTTTGATTCGAAATATTAAAACTAAAATTATTACTTAACTATAATATTTCAAAGAGTTTGATTCGAAATATTAAGAAAATCAGACCATGTTATAATAAAAGAAATTCATTTCATTTATAACGGGATACAAGGAAGGTGAAAAATTCCACTCACCACCTCGGGGTCTGCATCATCAGCTCCAGGCTCCTCACGTACTGTCAAATTTATTTGGTTCGGGATAGTTCCTTACAGACCTTCAAGCCCTTATCGCGGATTTTGACGCGAATTTATAGATGAAGGCTGTATTTTATATGGAAACTATCCTACCGGCTGCGCCAGACATGTTTACGGGAGCGCGAGTGGGCTTTTAAAAATAACTAAGATAGTTATATTTAAATTTATTTTATTTAAAATAAGAACAAAGGTTTATGTTCTTATAACTAACTTAAAATTAACTTAACTAGTGAATCGACCGAGCAGAAGTGCATGCTCTAATCGACTAAAGAATAAAATATATAATAATTAAAACTAAAACACTACGTTTGTTTCCCATGGCATGAGGGGATTCGCGTTACATACGCCGAACGCTGATTAGGCGTTTACCGGTACCGTTCTCACACCATGAGGCAACATAACTAGGTACACCCTCCAAATAAATAATAAATAAATAAATAATAAATAAATAAATTGTTTAGAAAATTACTTCTTTTTTGCACTTAATTACTCCTCACATTATTTTAATTACTACTTCCAAATATAATCAATAATAATAATAATCAACCAAATCATTAAAACTAATTTACATAATAAATATAGGTATAAAGAACAAATCACATATATGATAAATAAGGTTAAGCATATTTGCCTTCTACCCCGCAGTATATCAAAATGGCCTAACAAAGCTAATAGCATCCGTAATTACAGGCATCAGGTTATTAAATAACGTTTCTTAGCGACAAAATAAACAGATTACCTTCACGTGTAAATAGCTATCGCCTTGTGAACGGTGTTTAATGGGAGCTTTACGAGCCATATATGGAGGGGTGCGTTTACATTGCGACCATTCGATTTAATGGCATTCGATACGGTTATGGGAAATTATGGTATAGGTTACTGTATTTATTATAATTCATGTTATGAAGAAGTGGGTGGGATGTGGGTACAGAAGAAATACTAACTTGTACGATGATTTGATTGAAATTGTCCGTAATCTATTATAGATTCACTTTACGCTGTATATCGTACATAGCAGTCTAGCCAAAGGGAACCTGGGGACCTAGTTCGTTTCTCATTAAGACTATCGTTATCCACTGTCCACGGAATTCTTTACACAGTGTGTGTTGGGTGGCGGAATTTAATACTGCGCTTTAGTTAATAGAGCAGATAAATGAATATAATTTAAATGCAGTCATTTCCCAAGTGGGAATCGAACCCACTATATAGCGTTTTACAGACATTCACTAAACATTTTAATTATTAAAATATTTATTTTCCTTGAAATTCGGCCGAAACGTAAGTAAATAATTTAAACGAATTCCCATAATGTACTGACAAGAACATTTTACGTTTAGCATTTTGTTGACGTACACCGTTAACAATGTTGACTGGACGCCATTCCGCCTTCTTATAACAATGCACTGACATGTTACAGGTTTGCAGTTAGTCACGTTTAGTGAAATTGTTTTTACAGTAATTTGCTTAGTGAAATTGTTTTTACAGTAATTTATATAATTTGACGGTTAAATTACTTGGATATGAATTGGGTATACTGAAAGAAAGGCCGTCGTCATGGTAACGGCAAAACGTTTGACTGTTAGCGAGACGGTTGTGGGTTTGATTCCCACTCATGGGAATGATTATTTTTTACTATCTCACTTTGGTAACAAAACAAAGAACGGTGTTAGCTTTCGCCACTCCACACGACGACGACGAGAAAATACGTGATTTTGCATTTTACGTGTTATGGTCTATTTATACGAAGTTTCGAGCAACGACTATTATTTTATAGAATGAAAACTAAAATACTTACCTCTAGTAGCAAAAATAATAACATAAAAAGTCAAACATCTATTACGTTTCAATTGCAAAATAAACAAGCACGGGGAAGTACTCGTAAGTAAAAAGTCAACCAAATTATAAAATACGCATTCACACCCGCTACAAAATGCAAAATGTAAACAGACACTGTTGGAAACAAACTTTCAGATCTGGTTTTCACAAGCGCAAACAGAGGGTAGATCGACGACCACTTTACTTGGCCCCGTCATTTTTGACCATTCGATACAATTTGTTCCGTATCGACGAGGGACTGGAGTTCTAATATATTTGGTTTCGAATATTCAAACTTTATAATTGGTCATAACCCCCCAATATGTAGCCCTTCCTACGGGAGCGAGTAATTAACCCCTCGATTGTACTTGTCACTCCATGCGACAATAACCGGCAACTAATTTGCGAGACTGGTATATTTTAATTATTTGGCCAAAATAATTATATACAACGCAATGAACAAGTTGCTTTTAATGATATTTATTGTAATTTATATGTATTTTTATATAAAGAAAATTTTATGAATAATATCAACGAAATAATTATTTTAATAAATAACGATCTCGTATTTACCAAATTTAATGTTAATATGTATTGATTCTATAAAAAATGGGTAAGCAATCTTTACGTAAATAAAATATAATTAATGTTTTTAAGATATATTTCTAAATTGTCCCATTTAATAATTTTTACTTTATACCATCAAAATCAGCTTAATTTTACACAAAAAACTTCCAAATAAACGAGCCATATAGTACTGTACTACATTCATAGCACTCAAATTGTTATGCAGATCTGCACCAGGTCTTTTGTCTTGGCTCTTAATTAATTCCCTTACGTCTCCAAGTTGGACTGTTCACGTATGTCACAAAGGGACGTACCGGCCTGAGGCGGTGTAATGAATAGGCTTTAATTTGCCTATTCAGACGTGTCACGTGGATAATTGAAGTGGTGTACTACCACCAGCACCACCACCACCTAGTACAACATGTCATTTGTTGAAGGTTTTACAAATTTGTGTTTTTAAAATATATGTGGTGTTGAGAGGGATTCAGATCCATTAACAAATCTTCAGAGATTCGTTTTATATAGAAAGGCTGTCCAGGCAAGGAAAGAGGAAATATTATTTGTTTCGAAGTAACGACGCTTTTATTCAAATATAAAAAAAAAAACACAATAGACATTAAGAAAGCTTTGATTTAGAAAAAACTTACAAAAGGTAATATTTTGGAAAATCATATAAATAAGAAGAAAAAACAAAATTAACGAATGAACATTTATTTGACAGAACCACTTAGCTTCTTTACTAAGTAATAGAAACTGAATATAAAATATGAACTACTCTCCGCCCAGCAACAAAGCTTTTAACGTTATATGAAACAATATTTCTAACAAATTGTACTCTTAGTTCCATTTTAGCCTATGTTGTAAACGTCTTCATATTAAAAATATTTAAATAATAAAACTTGAAACTAAGCTATTGCTATTTGCATATATTTTTTTATCTTAATAATGGTTTTAAATTAACAACTGTCACCGCGTACAAATAAATTTACGCCGAACCTGTCACCGTAAGGCTGTCCGTCTACCACCAAAAAATAAAATGCTGCCAACAGTAACTAATTGGCTCGATTGATTGATTAAAATATGGTAAATGTAGAACGGAAGTGCGTTAATGGGAACGGAGTATCATAACACTAGGTTCCCAGGTTTCCCTCTGCTTAGTAAAATTTTTAACCTTTATTTTTTTATTCAAATTAAAAATATTTAAATCTGTTAATATGGAACGAGCTAGATTCTTAAACGGATTAGGCGAATTTCCTTGTTTTCCGAATAGTCTACGCTAATTTAAGACTTGTATCTCAAATTCTTGACAGTTTGACGTGAGCATAGCGTGTTTGTCTAACTTTTGCAAGGATATTGGTGTGATAGAATTGGCTCGAACTGGCTTTTAGGGCCTTGAAACTTGGAAATACATACGAGTACGTATAATTAGGGTATTTTATATAAATTATGATTTTTTTCTATTAAAATAGTTTCATATTTACAAAATTTTAATGTAAAGCAATATTTTTTAGTCAGATTTTTTATTTAAAGTATAAATAAATACGAAATACAAGAAAAATATTTTGAATTTTAATTTTGTTTATACCGACGAAATCTTCACATGCTAGCTTCGGATAATTCTACTATTATTCTATCTTAGGGTACAAATTTTCCATTCATTTCCAGTAATTTTAGGTCTCATTTTAAACCCTAGCCAGACTTGGGTCCGCGTGACCATTCTAAAATTTCCTTGCACGAAAGCTCTTTGCAGTTGACAGTAGGGTGGGGTGGAAATGTTGCCGTTCACATTTGTTGTAACCCCGAATTAAACTTTTCAACTATGTTCCTAGTTGTTCGCAAGTAATTTGCCTGTAGTTGCAAAATGACCCTCCTCTTATAAGCTAAATTAATATGTATGTACGCTGCTATGAGGGACAAAATTGTTCTAAACATGTCATAAAGTTTGTTTTCTAAATATGTATTTGGTTTTTGCTTTACATTGTTTTACAGGAAAAAGAGACATATTTGAAAACATCGTAATAATTTTCTTTATTTATACGAGAAAATCCCAGAAAGAAAAGAGAGAAAGGAAAAGTTTTGGAAAAGTAAAAAAATGTAAATCCTCTTTTTTATTTAGAGAACCAGAGGATCCAGTAACTTCTCTAATTATAATATGACAAAAGACACATATTTATTTCCTTAACATTTCACAAATACTATTTTACTACCGTACTAGTTTTTGTTTCTATTTTAAACATATTAAAACATTAAATATAAATATAATTTTATAATCCCGATCCGGGTTCGAGATACAGAAATTCTAACTATAAATTTTAAACTATGGAAATAACAATAACAGTAAAGTAAATTTATATTTAGTGACGTTTACACGGAAAATGGACTTATTAATTACGTCGAAGTAAAGCCTAGGCAAGTATAGTAGACGGTAATTAGACAACTAAAATAACCACGAGGTTATAAGGCTGAAGCAGACATTCTGCAAGACAGTCGCATTGTTTTAGAAAATCTAGTTGATGATCAGCTTCACGCATATAGAATTGTAATCTTAGTGTTAATACACTCCGTTGTCCTTCCAAATTTTAAGACATTGAGTGTTGAGTGGCGAATGCAATTTATTCATTCTCTTCTTCAATTCAACTCTCAGGAGGGAATCAAACCCGCAACTGCACCCTGGTGCTGCTGCACCCTGGTGGCCTTTTTTGGTATATGTAAAGAGCTAATAGATAAATTATATTATTCTTTACACAGTATATAACAATATAACGAAAGTATAAAGTGAAAAGTGTACGCGAGTAAAAGGTGTAAGCAAGGCAAGGCAGCTTAATGATTTTCTTTGTGCGCAAATTAAGTAAATAACGTAAAGTCGCTCGAACGATGAAAAAGATTTTCCGTTAATTTGCACACGGAATTTTACATTATAATATCAAAAAATATGCTTTAGTAGAAGCAAATATACGTTATTATACTATATTTTATTTTAATCTACCCACCTGCGTAGTAGTTGTGGGATTGACAAGTTCTCTACGCAATAGTACTTGAGATAGTCAGGTGTCACTTCTCAAAGTAGTCACCCTCACTTCAACACAGCCGAAAACACTTAAAAGTGAAGTGAAGTCAATTTAAGGGTCAAAATCAAAATGTCTTACGTTTGACCTAAAGTAATTTACATAAGCTAGAGCATTTAAAAGGTATTAATATTTCGACGGTTTCGCGTTTACACTTATCAGTGGTATTACGAGTTACACTTTAGCACTTGACGTATGAAGTGTTCGTGTTGATAGCATTGTTCTTGATAAATAATATAAAAGTGTATAGTTCTAGGAAATCGTAACGGAATAATAAAAACTTTGAATTATTTAGCTTGATACGCTACCGAGGCTATTACTGAAATAGAAAAAAGCGGTATAATTTTTAGTTTTACTACGTTGTTGTTTAAATGTAGGCACATATAATAGTTTAATTTTCACTTATCCCAGTTTATGTTGACATGAGAACATTCATAATTAAATTAATTAGTGTGTATTTTTTATTTTATAATTACATCGCTATTTCGTTGTGTTCTCTGTAAAGTGCCAATGCCTCTAATTGCCTCCAAAATTCGGTCAAAAAGTTGGGATCCGAGTGTCTTAACAATCTGCCTACCCTGCTGAAGCATGAAACTGATTTTTTTTATTTACAGCGTCATTTAACTAAATTGGTATTTATTTTATGCAAAACGACGTAAATATAGATTAATTTTAAAAAGATTTTCGTTTAAAACTAGTTATCGGGTTGTCAAAGCCAGCCAGTTCGTGTAGTTAGATGTGAATGCAAAACTTGTAATTGCTTTATCCAAAAGCGTGCAACTTTCAACCCTTCCATAGAGTGTCATATTTTGATACATATAATATTGTAGTAGTAGGTAGGTACCTCCCAGAATATTACAGAACAGTGCAGTTAATTAAGGCGCAGCAAAGCCAACGGGCCGCGGGCGAAATGGGAAATAGCTAATTACGAACTTGCGTAGTAGCTTAAACCAAGTACAAGTATGTATGTGGAAAGTGTAGTGTTATAGCGATTTTGTTATGTTTGGTTTTTTTTATTAAAGTAAATGTAGGTTTCGTTTTATTTAAATTTTAATTTTATTTACTCTTGTTTGTTATTTTTTATTTGTTTCTTTAAAAATAATTGATGCTGTTTTCTATAAGGAAAACGTTTTATTTTGAAATAGATCAGGGTTTGCACAGGAAACCTAGTGAGACACTCCAGTCTGATTAAGATATTTCCATTCCCTACTTCCCACCGAATTCTGAAGGAATTGCGTGATAATCGGCGAAAATTCTCAACGCCGATTTTTTAGTTGTTACTATTTAACCACGTGAGAGAGGCCGCAGGTAATAGCTAGTTCAGTATAACATTGTAAGAAGAATATAAATCAGTAGTATTACTAATTGTTTGGTCAAGCTAAGAAATATCATAGGTAATGGGTGTACTAATGGCCTCCTTTGTATATCTTTTTTTTTTTTTTATGGAAAAAGGACAAGGCAAACGAGCGTTCGGGTCACCTGATGATGATCACCGCCGCCCACGACCCCGTGCAGCACCGGAGGAGCTACAGGTGCGTTGCCGGCCTTTGAGGTGGAGATAGACGCGCTTCTTGAAGGTACCCATATCGTACCGACCTGGAAACACTGCCGCGGGTAGGCCATTCCACAGTTCCATATCGTAGGACACATTAAATCATTGGTCTTCCTTTGCCTATTCTGGTACGTGCAGGATAAAGCATGTATGTCACGTAACCTAACCGCGGTAATTCTGACCACAGGCACAGTGGGTTACATCAAAACGAATAAAATGATGTAAAATAGCCTATATATAGCCTTCCTCGAGAAATGGACTATTCAGCACAAAAACATTTTCTCAACTAACAAATAATTCCTGAGATCAACGCTAAACCAAACAAACACTTCAGCTTTATTTTTAAAATAGATGTATAAATTGTAGTTTAATTTTCATTTATATATATTAAGATATAAATTGCTTTTAAATACAAATAAGCTTTTAAAATATTTACTATAATGAAACGAAATTATCAACATCCATTTGTTGGACTTGGATTCGTTAGGTTCATAACCTTAAAGTTTTATTAAATTGCTTGTTTATTTAGAAAGGTTAACATAAATCCTGCAAATATTGGCTCGATTCTAATAGATATAAACTTTTTCAATTATTGAATCTATTTATTTTATGTTTCTTTAGATTTGCTGAAATATATTTGTAATTTTGTTAGTTGTTAATAAATTACTTACAAAAAATATATTAATTTAAATTTCTTTCTAGATTTTAATAGACGTTGTTGATTCAATTTTTATTTTTAAATTAAAAAGTAATTTAATAGTATCATTTTAATTTTATGCCATATTTTTTTTCGCCTGATGTAAATTAAGTTTTTAATAACGAGTCTTAAGAAGATGAAATAACGTATGATAGCTGATGCTATACAGGGAATATTAATCCTATATCTTATAAAACAAAGTCGCTTTTCGTGTCTGTCTGAACTCTTCTTCTTCTAAACCACCGAACGGATTTTTATGCGGTTTTCACCATTAGGTCGAGTATTTCTCAGGGAAGGTTTATATAAAGTTTATTATTTGTACATTCTTATGTAAATTAACATAAATACGATAAATGTGTCTAAAGTCCTACCCATTGAGACACTTTCGCGCATGCGCTGCTTTAATGGTAAGTACTACATGAACATAATGTACTGGAGTATTGTTCCTCTTAATAAGATCTACAAAAAAGTCCTCGAGAGCATATTTTTATCTTTTAAGGATAACGTGTAGTGATCATATTGCTGTCTAAAAATAGTAATTTCAATATATTTTTTATTGTGAGGGATATTTTTCCATAATGTTATTAATCCTTATCCTTTAAAATACTTTATTAATTTTCTACGTTAAACGAAGATAAAATTTGCTTTTTACAATATTTCGAAATTGCGAATAGTTTTACAGAAAAATTGCATTTAATTGTTGAAATATCACGCCGTTGACTCATCAGCTGTGCCGACTTAAGTTTTACTTATCCCTTACTCTCAGCATATAAATAGTATATTAGTTACGTTGGCCATTTAATGTAGATCAAAACTGTCTTTTACTGTTTTTTTTCATTTTAATAAGTACAATATCAAAACATCCTTGCTGCGAAACGCGCCCCGCGACGTTTTGCTTATACAAGCGCGTCATGAGCAGTCATCGGTGGTTCAGTGGTAGAATGCTCGCCTGCCACGCGGGCGGCCCGGGTGCGATTCCCGGCCAATGCATTCTATTTAATTTTCCTCACAGGCAGCCACGTAGTGCTTGCTTTTCATCAGGGACAGAATACCCTCTTCAGCATTAACCACAAGCTCGAAAAAAAAAACCCGTCCGCTATAGAGGCATAGCAACGAAGATTTAGATGCGTTTGCACGTATTGGATAATTGGAGTTGAATGTATTATTTCAGCGCGATATATTTGGTTTCATATTTTTTGTAGTAGTTATTAGTAGGAAGGCTTTTGTTTATAATTTCTTCCGTTTAAAAATAGTCATTTAACTATCTAAAAATAGTCATTTAAATATATTTTAATAAGTACTTGAAAAGATTAGTAGTACAGATTTAAAATTATGATACCTACTAAAAAATCCTTGCCGAGTAAAACAATTGGAAAATCCTTATTGGAACTACGAAAATGCGGGTTGCATTAGAGTTTAATTAATTTTCACATTATCTTAAGTGCTTTGCAAACATACATTATATGAATAATCCAGTAGTAAAAGCGGGCGAAGCCGCAAGGGGGTCGCTAGTTTTTAATATGACATATTTTTTGATTATCAAAAACAACTGTATCAAAACGTTTGTACTGACAACTGAAAATTAATTTATACATTGGCAATATATAAATTGACGTTACTATTTTATTTAAAACCATATAAGTAAAACCTTACGATTCTATTATGAAAGTGTAAAAACCGTATCAAGCATGTACTTAGAGAAGACACTGACACAGTATTACCATATAGAGTGACATTTACACTGCACTGCGTGTCAAAGGCGTCTTATAAGTGTCTTAGAGGCAATCTCCTACACACAGCGCTGTATAATGACTTTCCTTTGCAATGGTAACGTGTGCTATAACATATTTATTTATATGCATGCATAAATATATATATGAAAATAAGTTGCTTATATTATCACAGAGACAGAAAATAAATTACATATATATAATATGTATAATTATGTCCAAGGAAAGGTAACGTAAGTAAATGTGTAATTGGAAATAAAGCTCGGACGCACTAGATGTGGTGTTAAGTTTTATCAACTAGTTCGAAATAAAGTGACAATATAGTCAGAATGCGTGAAGATCGGAGTGGTCTTGTAAATTGCATTAATTTTAACCGTCGACAGAAACAGAAGGTACATGTTTTATCTGCCTGTGTGTCTGTTTGTGGCATCGTAGCTCCTAAAATATAGAACTGATTTAAGTGTAGTTTTTCTTAATCGGAAGCGTTGTTCATCGTGGTGGTTCTTAGCTATGTTTTATGAAAAGCATATTAGCAGTTTCAGAGTTACGAGCATTTTGCAAAGGTGAGATAGGAATTTCTTATTTAGTTTTTATGCCAGGTTGCTTTGATAGGCAGAGGGAACATACGGCTAGAATTGCATTGATTCGCTTGTTGAGTGGCGCAACTTAACGCCGCACTTTGCTTCAATATCAGAGCGAAGAAATAAAAATAGGAAACATTTATTTCCTCGAGTTGGAATCGAATCTACAACCTGTGCTCGTGCCAGTCGTCTGGCATACTAATAAAATAATAATTAAAATTTCCAAAAAAGCTTATATACAACAAAAGAAGCAAAATTAACCATTCTTAAGTTTTCCTTTCTTAAGAAACCTAAATAGTTTTAGTTTCCCATTCCAAAAGCTTTGGACAAGGTAGGTTAAGTGATTTTGTTTTGCTAGCGAATTCTTTTGGCGGACTCGACGAGCGTGAAATTGAGCACAAATATGTTGTTTGTTTTCTTTAGCTGAAATTATAACTGAAACTAATATACGAACTTGTATTTATTACTTCTTAGTTTGCGAGGTTATTTTATTTAGAACAACCGTTGTATGAAATTGGCCAACTTTGTACGCAATGAGGCATGATGTTTATATTTTACTGTCAAGTTGTATACACTATTTATAAGAAAAACAATTAATGGTATACATAGTTAAGAGAAAAATGTATGAAGGCCATTTCATATTTTTTCCATTCTGTAATAAATAAGAAAACACCATCCGTAGTAGCCCAGTTTAAAAAAATTTAAAACATTTTCGCTCCCAACTTCCGAATCTTCGAGGCATTGCGTGTTGACTGGTAGAACTCAACGTCGCGCTTTTCTTCGTTAACAGTTAATATTTCCCCTGAGTGGGAATCGAACACACATCCGACACTTTTATAGTCAGACCGTTGGGCCACGACGGCTAAACAATAAAAAAACAACAAAAACAAATGATTAGATACTAACAAAAAAATATTAGACTGCAGTAGTCTATGCAGTTGTACCTAGTACCATTTTCAAGCATAAAATATTTAGGAGCAGCGTCTTTTCTATGATGCAATAATTTACTATTCTCTATAATAATCTTTTTTTTATAAGCACATCCTATATCTTATAAAACAAAGTCACTTTTCGTGTCTGTCTGTTGTTTCTAACTCTTCTTCTTCTAAACCACCCAACGGATTTTCATGCAGTTTTCACCATTAGGTCGAGTATTTTTCGTAGAAGGTTTATATATAGTTTTTTATTTGTACATTCTTATGTAAATTAACATAAATACGATAAATGTGTATAAAGTCCTACCCGTTGAGACACTTTCGCGCATGCGCTGCTTTAATGGTAAGTACTACATGAAAATAATGTACTGGAGTATTGTTCCTCTTAATAAGATCTACAAAAAAGTCCGCGAGAGCATATTTTTATCACGTGAAGTGATCATATTTCTGTCTAAAAATAGTAATTTCAATATATTTTTTATTGTGAGGGATATTTTTCCATAATGGTATTAATCCTTATCCTTTAAAATACTTTATTAATTTTCTACGTTAAGCGAAGATAAAATTTGCTTTTTACACTATTTCAAAATTGGGAATAGTTTTACAGAAAAACGCATTTAATTGTTGACACATCCCGCCGTTGACACATCAGCTGTATGTTACTCAAGTTTTACTTATCCCTTACTCTCAGCATATAAATAAGTATATTAGTTACGTTGGCCATTTAATGTAGATCAAAACTGTCTTTTACTGTTACAGTTGTTACAATATCAAAACATTCTTGCTGCGAAACGCGCCCCGCGACCTTTTGCCTATACAAGCGCGTCATGAGCAGTCATCGGTGGTTCAGTGCTAGAATGCTCGCCTGCCACGCGGGCGGCCCGGGTTCGATTCCCGGCCAATGCATTCTATTTAATTTTCCTCACAGGCAGCCACGTAGTGCTTTCTTTTTATCAGGGACAGAATACTCTCTTCAGCATTAACCACAAGCTCGTAAAAAAAGCCTGCCTTTATAACAATGAAGATTTAGATGCGTTTGAACGTATTGGATAGTTCGAGTTGAATGTATTATTTCAGCGCGATATATTTGGTTTCATATTTTTTGTAGTAGTTATTAGTAGGTAGGTTTTTGTTTATAATTTCTTCCGTTTAAAAATAGTTATTTAACTATCTTAAAATAGTCATTTAAATATATTTTAATAAGTACTTGAAAAGATTAGTAGCACAGATTTAAAATTACGGTTTACTTTACTTTATTACTTACTAAAAAATCCTTGCTGTGTAAAACATTTGGAAAATCCTTATTGAAACTACGAAAATGCGGGTTGCATTAGGGTTTAATTAATTTTCACATTATCTTAAGTGCTTTGCAAACATACATTATATGAATAATCCAGTAGTTAAAGCGGGCGAAGCCGCCAGAGGGTCGCTAGTTAATTATAAGTTTGTTAATAAGAGTTTAGTAACCGCCACTTTTAAAGTTTACAAATATTTAAATATAAAAAAATACACAATCATTACTTAAAAACATCAATTAATTTAATTGCAGGGACTGGAAGAAAAGAAAAAACGAATACTACAGCAAGAAATTTCATCTGGAAATAGTTGGAAACAACCGCAATTACTTCATCCCCATAAACACCAAAGATAACAACTTGCCGTGCTTAAAGTTACTCGTTAATAATACAAAAGCAGTCACAACAATCCTCATTTTACTTTAATAATGACAGTACAAAGTCTTGGAAAATGTTCAAGTTGCGGCTGAACAGAATGACCGCTGCACTGGAACGGACGACAAGTTTGTATTATACATAAAATTATGCTAGTTTGAATCTTATTGAAATGTGATAAGGATTTTTGATGTGCAACCTTGTGATGGTAGTATAAAATCCGAGTGAAATGTTGACATTGAGCCTGAGGACGGAAGAAAATTGTGAGATCAAATTATGTCCGGTTATAAATCCCCGCAACAATACTTCAAAGTGAAGGACATCTTTTTTATTTGGTGTTCTTTTAAACATTTTTAGTGACTCATTAGTAAGCCGAGTGACTCATTTCTCCTTTCTCAGTATTGTGTGTTAAATAAATATGTGGTACGTTAGTACGAGGAACGCAATGTTAGACTATGCCCTAATTAGATTAGAATTCAGGGTATTCCTGTATAGAATTCAAGTCCGCAATAATTTGGTGTAGCAAGCAATGTGCTTAGGGCTTAGGTTGCGCATATCTTAATTGTTGTTTTCTAAAATAATGCTATATTTTTGAAAATAAATATACATATAACAATGTTTGATAAAAAGTTTTCTATATTTTTATTATAAAAGCTTTATAGATATTTTATATTAAAAAAAGGATTGAAACCAGTCGTTCTGCAGGGGTACCGGTGTGTGACTGTAAATTACAGATTGTAGGCTCGATTCCCAATCTAAGAAATTAAATATTATATTCTTCGCTCTGGTGAGTCCTACCAGTCATCACGATCCGGTGGAAAATGGGGAATGGATCTTAACTCTAGGTTCCCAATTTCCCTCTACCTGCTATGTGGGGGATACCCATAAAGCTAACAATACTATAAACAAATTGAAATAAAAACATTATTTCTTGTAGTAAATAATTCATTTTTCATACAGGATAAAATAAAGTTTCAAGACGGCGCCTAACATGATAGGAGATGTCACAAAACGTTTCCAAAGCACGAACCAAATCCATTAGCCGGGTCCCGGTGGGGTTTCCGAATCGGAAATTACATTAAAAAACGATACTTCTCAGCCGTAGATAGTTTTAAGAAAATGCAAAGAGCTTATTTCCTCTGGGAGCAGCTGCGAATTTTTTAGTTCAGTAGAGCGATGAAATATTGGTCGGAAAAGTTTATTTAATTTTTGAAAGTGAGCGAGTGTGTATTATTATATTCTTTCAATAATTATAGCTGTTTTTTGTTTCCAGTAGTTTTATTAAGCCTTTTTACTTTCCTTTTGAATTTTGTGTAAGTATAGGTAAATATGTTATTAGTAATATATATTAAGAAATCTTCAAATATAAAATTAAATATTTAGAATAGCTTTGGGATACTCCAATATTTGTCTTTCACGTTTTTTTTCTAAAAAGAATATCAGATGCTGCACCGCTATTTACCAAATTCCACCAAATTCGTGAAATCATTCAATATTTCATTCCCCCGAGAAAGGAATCGAACTCATAATCGACCCAATTATAGTTGCATTCTTGTGGCCTGCGTCACGACGGCCTCAATTCTTACTTCTTAAAGAAATATAATATCATTAATCTATTTCCAGCTATAAATACTGGTTCATTTGATGATCTAATATCAAATCGCACAATGGATTTCTCTTTTATCAAAAGATTACATAAACCGCTTATTTCAAGACATCCCGCTCTTGACCTGCATTCTGATAGCATACCCACAACTTTACTGCCCACTCAGTAGTCATGAGGACGATAAGAGGTCTTACCCTGTATTGGACTCTTTGAGTACTCTGAATATGAAATATCTTTGTTGTTGAGTTATAGATGAAAGGGAAAGCTTGACAGATTTGGAATGTATAAATGGAAAATAATTTTATGTCTTAATTAATATAAATATTTATGTATGTTACGTAATATAGCTAGCTAGGTTTTATATAGCCTAATTTAATGTTTATATAATATTTTATATTTTTTTAAATTCACGCTATATTTCACATATAGTAGGGTAGGCAGAGAGAACCTAGTGCTATGACTCTTTTTTTATAAAGACATTTCCGTTCTTCACTTTACGTCGAATTCTGGAGGCATTGGGCGTTTTTTCTCGACACTAAAGTGAAGAAATGAAAATGCTAAATATTTAATTTCCTTGAGTGGAAATCGAATCCACATTCTATCGTGTTAGTCACACGCTCGTGCCCCTGCGCCACCACTGGCCTTAAGAGACTTACCAGTAATGCATCTTTATATTTCACTCGCTTACATGGGTTTAACATGACATAATTAACGTGACCCAGTTTAAAGTTTTTCGCAAGTTGTAAACAAAATGTTGTATTTCTTTTACAAAAAATAATTTCCAAGCGATGAAAAGAAATATACAGAGCGTACAAATCTCAGTGCTCGACATTGGGATGTCAAAGGATGTCTCAAATGTAAATAGTCGGTATATCCGAGCTAAAGACTCGCAGAGATAATCAGTTCGGCCCAAACACTCGGTAAGCAATTTACTGCGGATTAAACCCCAATTCACTTCAGCATTCGCCCAAAGTGAATAATGCAGTCGGTTTATTTGTACTGTAAAGTTTCTGCTCGGTCTAATCGAATAAAGTCCGTTCAGGGTTTTGAGACAAAGTCTGTCAAACAATGAGGATAGACACTGCTGGCTCGTACTTGGTATTTACAAAATAGTTTCTAAAAACACGCTTGTGCTAGAAGTAAACTATTCTGGATTCGTGTTACGCTGTTGTTTAGAGTTTCTCGTTGAGCTGTAGGAATTCGTTGTTCTTTGGGTCACAAAATGTTCTAAATTCTAGGTAACAAGTTGGGCTATTTAAATTACAGGCGTTACAATTTTTTTGTTCTCGTAAATATTTTCTTTCACTATTTTATTGTTTTGGAATAATTTATATCATACATTTACCTACGTTATTCTAAATTAAATTCCATTCAACTAATAAAGAGGCCAGTCGTGGCAGAGGGGGACAAAGTGTGGCTGTAAACGCGACAGGTTGTGGGATCAATCCGTAATTGAGGAAATGAAATATATTTTCAAATTAATATGTTCATTTTCTTCTCTTTGGTGTCGAGGCAAAGCGCGGCGGTGAGTTCCGCCACTCGACACACATTTCCTCCAAAATTCGAGGGAAAATGGAGAACGAAGTGTCTTAACACTAGTTTCTCTCTGCATACACTGTTGTGTGCGGAATAACAGCGTGAAGTTGTTTTTTTATTTATTTTTAACAAATACGTCTAACTGAGGCTCTTGTGGTTCGGTGGGATATCATGTCATGATCATGTTCTAGTTGTGAATTCGATGACCGTGCAATGATGCGATCGCGATGATTTTGCTACCCAACGCGCAATGATATTTCGATTTTGGGTTAAAAGTGACTGCTGACGTTGTCTTGAATCTATGTTCTCTTTGCTTACACTGGTATGCCATATAAAGCATGAAAAAAACAGATATCAAACTTCAAAATATCACGAAGCCCATACAAATATGCGTATACGCGAGTACCTATAAATAAGAACTTGTAAGACAGCAGCAGACGTTTCCATTTTCTTGGCTCTTACAGTGGAATCTGTCACGTATGAGATGTCATTAGTAGTTTAGCATTGCTTTCATTAAATGCATTCTTGCTGGTGGCTCGAAACTGCTACGTGCGGGGAATAACTAGTGTTAACTTCCATGATGTAGGTGCATTTGCAGTAATAATCATGGGAGCTTTAAAGCGTCCGTTGTACCTTTTATTTCAAGGAGTAAATATTGAAAGTCATTTCTGAGATTTAAGATTAAAGAAAAGCTAAAGAATATATATGTAATTCGGCACTGCCTGCCTTCTAAATTTTTAGTTTCTAGGTCCAGAATTATTGTCAGTGTGGTGTTTGCCCATCACTTCTTCCTCCTGGCATTAATCCAAGAGGAAGAAGAAGTGATGGGGATTTTATTAAATCACCCAATTGTTAAATTTATACAAAAAAAAGAAAGAAAGTTTAATTATATCTGAAAATATAATCACAAGGGTATATTTACAAAAGATATATCACATACATTATTTACATTGGCCACTGACTACAATTTGAGCGTTATTTTTCCGGTGGCTTTATAACGGTCGGTGTCCACTCGTTCTTGACGAGGGTCAGTCTCGTTAGGGCGATACACTAACAACGTACTAGCTGGACAAGAAATAGGTTACAATTTACAAAAGGTATAGGTTTATATACTTTTTTGGCACGTTCGAATTGAAAGTTAAAGAAATATATTTTTTTGTATTTCATTTTCTGCTGTCCCGAATATCTATTTTAGATTTAGAGAGCTTAAAGGTACATTTTTAGCAATTTTTTTGCCCCTTTTATAAATCAAAAAAATATTTACTACATATATATAAACATTTTCTCTAATGTATTTAAAATTGTATGCTCTTTGAAATATTTCAATCTTAGTTGTATTATCGTCGAGGTACAATGGGATAGCATTTGACTGTAAATATTTCGAATGTGTGTAAAATCTCAAAGAAATATTAAAAATTTTATTGTTTTAATTTTTCTGGTAAAAAGTACGTAGCCATGATATTGGTCATTCAACACAAAAAAGTTTTCTTCCATCTGTCTACCCTATTTATCAGGACACAATTGACTCTAAAAAACCAACATACGTACTTGCAAATACTATGCGTTTGATTCCCATAATAAATTATTTTCATTAAATTATTTTCATTTTCCCACTCTGGTAGAACTAGCACAAAGTTTCATCAGTCAATGCACAATGTCTCGAAAATAAAACGAAGTGTCTTAATAGTAGATTCCCTATGCCTACCCTTCTATGTGGAAAAAAGCGTGAAGCTGCGTGAAGCATGAAGACTTATTTTATAATCAAAAATAAATATACATCTTTCATAGTTTATTTAAATATATTCAATCGAATCGCACATGAGTCGAAAACAATTGAAATGGATTATACCAGGCACGTCGTCTGCTTCACGTGATTAATAAGCTATCAGTTTTTCAGCTTATTATTTTGTAATATAACGCTTGTGTGCTCGTACGTAAGTAATTACGATAATATGAGTTAATAAATATGTAGAATTAATTATAGTATCTTAAAGTTGTGCTCCTAAAGCTACTAATTATAATTAATTTTTATCGTCGAGTAGGAATCGAACCCACAGCACACAATCATCGTAGTAGTAGACGATGTGCGGTTGTGCCAAGATGCCTCAATAATGCAGGTTAAGGACAAATAAAATGACATCTTCATTAAATAAAGTACTCTTGTAGATATACAAAAATATTTCATAATATTCTATTAGATATATAAGCAAAAATAAAAAAGTAAAAAACCAGTTAAATTATCATAAAAAGTAGAGCGTTTTTACAAAAATAGCTCTTACGTATGTTTGATGAGTGCCATAAAATCAATGCCGCTTCAATTCAGTGTAAAATTGTATACCATTATCGTACGAAGCCTACTTACCATACTTACCCATAATCTACGAAGGCTTTTTACTATGACAAATACTTAGCGGTATTTATATCGATTACGTTTATTTAGGTTCTTCGAAGACGGTATACATAAGTACGTATTGTAATGTTTTAAGATATTATTATTTTTAATAAACTTTTTATGCACTACTGGGTTCCTATAATTTTTTAAAATGTTTATGCCTAATGTTACTGTATTATATAAATATGAGCCCAGTATTTTCCGACTTCATTACGTTTCGAACTAGACGCCTTAATGAGTGCACGCCACCGTATTGAGATGCACTGCTAAACAAAAGACCCTCTACCGCCCTCTGAACAAACAGACAATTTCATTGCAATGCACAATGCAGCGAAACCAAAAGTATTCTTTTGGTGGTAAATATTTGTTTTTATCATACAATTTCTTATTATTTTAGATTTTTTTTAATATTTTGACTTAAGTACCTAATAACATTAAGTTTCCTTTTTTAACCTCTCTTAAGTATTAATTTCGTTTGTTAATATTTTTGAATGAGATTTGAATACACAACCACTACATCAAGTCACATTTAACCCAAATTACATTAGAATTCATTTTCAGTATTAAAAAAAACAATAACTATTTCTTTATAATTTAATGCCAATTAAAACTTAACTTGCGTAAACAGTACACAACATCTATAAAGGACTTCCCTCACAAGCAGTATATCTATAAAGGGTTCCTTGGATATTCACAATAGAAACCGTAACAGATAACTTACCAATTTACTAGGATTACATGGTAATGCTTAGAGGATACCAACGGGATGGTGGCTATAATTACTAGGATACAGGTATAATGCCACAGGATTTACACGAGGATTACTCTACTATTTAATGTCCATCTTGGACCCGCATAATGACTTAAGCTTGGAGATTGGAGATATGTAACCGTGACGTAGCTGGTAATGCCATTTTTTCTCTTCATTTCAAGATGCTGTCTTTATCCTTGTTGTTATAAAATGATGGTTGTGGGTTCGGTTTTTCAAAAAACTGTATTTATACGTGTTTAAAAGAATTTTCTTGTTTTAACATGTTAAGTTCCTTAACTTTTAAGTTAGTTAAGGTTAAGTTAAGTTTTACCCTTAGTTAAGGAACTTAACATGTTAAAACAAGCTTAAATGAATCTAAATGAAAGAAGGGAAACACAAATTACCAAGATTTTTATACTTATACCGTATGAGTAATAAGTATGAAGATAAAAAAAAAACAAAAAATACATTATACATTTCACACTTCCCTTCAAATATGTATGTACCTACGTTTTCTTAGTGTAAATAAACGATATATGCTCCCCCATTTGTTCGGTAAGCCCGATGCGTCCGAAAAGGCGTTCAATTTCTCATTGATCCCTAAAATTTAGCGCGCATAAAAACAAACGCAGTCTCCGGTGAACCCCTCATAGCTAAATAAGCCGCACGACGCGGTGTGCATAGTGTGAAAACTATAAAGAGAAGCTGTACACTAGCGACTGTCCAAGTAAGAAATATATTTCTTCTTCATTATATTGGGGTGTGGGTGTTACATGATTTTGAAAAAAATGAGTGTGCATATGTAGTCCAGTTTCATTTAATGTTATCAAGCTGACTAATTAACTGTAAGCGTGATATCTGTGAGTTCGATCCCTAGTAGAGGGAAAGTTGAGCTGCTACTCAACGTGCAATGTTCTTAAAATTGAGGAACAAAATGTTTTACCATTAAATTACAAATGAAAAAAAAATATTAAAAAGAATGTCAAATCCACGTTTGGATAGAAATCTAAAGTCAAAAAAAACATCCATTGACTATAAATAAAAGAAAAAATCTATTTTAGTCTTAAGTGTGACAATACACAAATGCAATTTAAAAGAAAACAAGGACGGACGACACGTCGACGCGACAAAGTGAGAAAAATATAGTTGTTCAATATTTATAGGGTTTTTATTTCCATCGTTTAACTTTAGTTACACGCCGACAGACGGTAGGGACAGATAGTACTGGTGTTCAGAACTGATATAGGAATCAACGACCTGTACTAACTTAAAATGATTGGCTACTAAGAGATAACAAAGCAAAGAAATAATTTTTTTTTATAGAAAAGCGTAACTGGCCTTTTTTCTGTTTTTTAAAACATTTTTGTAAAAATATGGTCTATTATTTTTTTAATATTTTAGGTCATACAAGTTCCCATTATAATTAATCTTTGTTGTTCATCATAGATAATTTACCATAATTCCATAATTATTGTAGACTAGCGGACGCGCGCAGCCTCGCTTGCGTATTTAGGAGTGAATTCTAATAACCCATGAAACATGTGTTCAATGAAATATTTTTAAGAGTCTAAATATCAAATGTTATAAAAATCGGTAGCGATTTAAGAATTTTTCCATACAAACTTTTAACCCTTTGTTTGCACCCTTAGGGGGAGAATTCTAGAAAACGATGAAACACGTGTTCAATTAAATACTTTTAAAATACTAAATTTCAAATTTTATAAAAATTGGTGCCGATTTAAAAAAAAATCCATACAAACTTTGAACCCCTATTTCACCCCTTTAGGGTTAAAATTTTTCAAAATCCCTTCTTAGTGGATGTCCAGATTATGAAAGTAAGCATCTGTCCAAATTTCACGTTTCTACCATCAGCGGTTACGGCTGTGCGTGCGTCTTACCTCAGTCAGTGAGGACAAGTCCTTTTATATATTTGTAGATGATGCTTTTTGTAAGATAAAGTTTCTTTATGAAAGAGTAAAAAAAATGAAATCCACAAAATAAGTAAGGATATTAGAAGTAATATAGGAAGCGTGTATATACAGAGGGGCTAGCTTATATTAAATATTTTTAAATTTCCAAATCATTCAATATTTTTTGGTTACAGCTTTTTAATAAACAGGTTAGCTTCTAAGCTTGGTAAAAGTGAACATGAATAACGAAACTTTGTCAAAGAAATAATAGAAGTCTATTTCGTCGAGCACTCGCTACAAACTATTCTAAGTCGATAAAAAATAGCTTGCAAATCCCAGTAGTTTTGCCGAGTGTCGGCAAAGTAGTCGGATGGAACATGTGATAGCTTAGGTGAAACTTTGTGCTAAGGGGATTATTTTGCTACAATGCGACATGGGAAGAAGAATTTTATATTCTTTGATATTCTTCCTTATTTTTTATATCTTTGTAATTTGACATATTTTTATTCAGGTCAGCGTTTACGAATTAAATAGATAGTTAAACTTTCTAATTGAGAATTTACTTTTTTAAAAATAAAATACTAATTTAAATTAAAACTATTTAATACGTCTGATCGATTTGGAGATCACAACAATATTAATTCTTAAAGTTAAAAGTATTTGTATTACAAAAGTTATAATGTATTGCGACATTTAACATGAATTTTACGAAACAATAAAAGTGCTTATAACAATAATGGGAATACTCCGGTGGTCTCGCTGAGCCAGCGGAATAATCTCGCTTAACCTAATACTGAGGGTTTGGGTGAGTGCATAACTCCTCCCTCCCCAAGTGCGAAATTATCGGGTTGTTCATTTTTAATAACTTTCCGATGATTTCGCGAACAATTTATATGTAAGATTTTACAACGAAAAACATAAAGTAAAAATGAGAGTATACATAAAAGAAATAAAAATATAAAGATGTAAATTAAAATTTCACTGACTCTAGGATGTGTTTCACTATTAATGATTTCACTATCACTGAAAACACTTTGCTTTAGTACCGCTGACATATATTTTACTTCATCCAAATTGATTCCTCTCATATTGAGTACGCGTGTACTGGATAATACAGGGGCTCTAGCCATAGGCAGCTGTGGCAAAACTAAATCTTGCTTGGTTCCCACAGGATCACTCTCTATGAGGTTGACATGACTACGAATCTTTATATTCTTTACCTCAACATTACATGGTTCGTCTAAGGTCATAACATAAGTCCCAATAATAGAATACTTATTGACATCCCCATTACAGGTTTGAGTTAGGGTGTTTCTAAATTTTGAAAATAGTATCCAACTTGTAGATGTGATTCTTTGGACCCTTATATTCTCTATGTCAATCTCTCTTTGCTCACATTGTGTTAAGTTATCTTCGAATTTTAAGAGCTGCTCGATACAAGTTATCTCAGGATAAAGGGTTTGATGATCTTCGTTACACAAGAATTGTTCTCCAGCAGCAAGTGACCGGCATGGTTTTAGGATCGGTAAGTATTTCGTACCCTTTGCCAAGAGGTAGGGATATTTAGGGATAATGGAAAATGTTTTATTTTCTGATTTACGAAAAATAGGTAAGGAATATAATTTATAATAATTATAAGTAATGTTATCTGTAATTGGAATCTCCATTATAAACGTAATCTGGTTTTGTTTAATATATGATTTAATATTGATTGTTTCCTCTAATTTTACCAAATTTTCCGCACTCGGCGTATATAATAAATTTTCAGTTTGAGATATTAAAACTAAATGTTGTAATAGTTCAGTAGAATTAATAATACTTTGATGTAATATGGATATTTTACTGAAAGCTAATGCAGTCTCTATTTCTCCTAGCTTAATGAATATAGTACGAAAGTTACTTACGAACAAATTAAAAAGACTTACTATATATGTAGTATACACTAAATGATTATCCTTAGAAACTAACTCCTTGATCATAGATTCAACAATTTTCAAACGCTCATTTAATACAAAAGAATTTTGATTCAAAACTTCAGTAGTATTTATAAAACTATCAAGCATTTTAGATATTAAAGTAAATTTGTTCCTCATTGTAGTTTGATCCTTTGCGAGCTGAGAAATGATTTTTTCATATCTTACAGCATCATTATAGTCTAAATTCCCAGTAATAATTTTAATAAGAGAACCCAATGGATTGAAAAGGCCTCTCTTGAAACGTTTTTGTGGAACTAGCTGTTCATATTTCTGTACGGTGATGTCGCGAATATATTCAACGTGAAATCTTGCAACTTGGAAATCACGTAAGTAAGAAATATTTTTATTAATTAAATTGTTAAATTCATTGTATTTATTTATAACAAAGTTTAAATCATCATATATTTTATTTAAATTTAAAACCTTAATTATAGTCCAGTAATCTGTTTGAAGATACGCCTGACCTTCTTTTACAGGATACACACCTGGATTATTTTCAAGAGATTGCAGATGAAGGGCCAGCACAGAACCCATTATCATCAGTATCAGCAAACACCACCTGCGGAGGGCGTTTTATATTTTTAACGGGAACTTTAGATTTTCTTTGACCAATTTGTATCGGTATAACATTATTTAAATCCTTTCCTATAATTTTGGCATTATGATATCGCGGTTTATCCTTGCTTTTCCGTTTATTAACGTCCTTTGTAAATATAATTTTTCCTAATGGAAGATCTATTTCATCTTCACCACCTCTACTTTCCTTTACCTTCTGCTTAATTTCAATCATTTTTTCGGCTAAGTGTTTATATAATACTTTTAAACGTTTTGCATGATCTTTAACCAATTGCTGTATGTATTGCTTCTCTAAATCTATATCAAATAAACTACTTGAATCCGTATGACCAAATACTACTTCGAAAGGGGTTAGACCTGTGACAGAATGGATAGAACTATTATAGGCAATAATGGAATACATCATCACTGATGCTGCATCCGTGCATTTCTCTTCGTATTTCGCGCATCTATAAATTTCATTAATAGTAGAATGTAAACGCTCAATCAATCCCATCGAATTAGAGTTGTTAGGGGAGCCGATATGGATTTCGATTTTATGTAAACTCAAAAATTCTTTCATTAATTCATTATTAAATTCGCTACCAGGATCGGAACTAATCTTTTTAGGGGTACCATAAAATGAAAAATATTTCATAAGTGCACGAACTACTTCCGCGGTTGATCTATTATCTATTGAAATGGCTTGACCCAATTTACTAAATGCATCTATAATAGTCAAATAGTAATTTCCTTCTATCTGAAAAAGATCAATGAATAATTTGTGAAACGGGGCGTCTTGTGTTTGAGTCAACTGTAAAACAGGTTTAAAAGGTTTTCTATCGTATTTCATTTTACAGCATGTTTCACAAGCGTTAATAATGGCTGAAATGGTTTCTTGCATATTGTGCCAAAAATAATTCCTACGTATACTTGCTAGAGTTTCCTTAATACCGCGGTGACATGTTTTACCTTGGTGATGTTTTAATACGATAGCTTTTTGTTCTTTTTCATTTTCTATAAAAATTACTCGCTCTGTACATTCGAATAATAGAACGGTATCCTTCCTAAATAATTCTATGACAATACTAGTAAACTGTTTCCGATGTTCATTATTTTCAAAATAAATGAAATACTTGGTTTTTGGTTTAATATACTCCTTTAAAAATTGTTTAACTAAATCTCTATTATAAGTGGGTAAAAATACTTCTAACACCTTTTGCTTTTCACGTGAAAGATCGCGAACTTGTATATCATTCTTAAACCATGTATATACTAGAATTTGATTAGGCTTTGTGTCTATTGCTTCGTGCAATATTAGTATACCTGACGATTCTATGATATTAGCGGAATGAACTGTGTCTGTTTTGGATGTTTCAGACGGTGACCTAACCGGATAGTCACATGTCCTAGGTGAACTCGGCACTGATAAAGTTTCGGAATCGGAAAGGGTTATAGGTTTTTCCCTAGAACTACATTCTGATATAGACATTGTACTAGAGTCATTGCGTTGCCGTAGCCCTTTCTCTTTCTTATCAAAATTTACTATCATAGAGTCTTTTTCATCGTCTGAATGTGTGGCATTTACTCTAATTCTTGACAAAGCGTCCGCATTTAAATTTTGGTTTCCCTTTTTATAAACTATTTCGTAATCGTAGTCCTGAAGTCGAAGGCGCCAACGAGTAAGTTTACTACTTGTATCTTTTTGTGAGTTCAGCCATGATAAAGGCTTATGATCGGTGTATATCATGAATTTCTTACCGTAAAGATATGGCCTAAAATGTTTTATAGCCCAAACAATAGCAAGACATTCGCGTTCTATTGTACTATATCGAGATTCCGTGTCACTTAAGGTACGACTAGCATACGCGATTGGTTTATCGCTACCAATGGGACCCTGGGATAGAACTGCTCCTAACGCGACATTAGAAGCATCAGTAGTCAAAATAAAAGTTTTATCAAAATCAGGATACTGCAAGAGGGGTGCATTTGTTAAAAGTTCCTTACATTTGTTGAATGCATCCATATAATTTTTATCTAAGACAATTTTATTTCGTTTTTTTAAGCAAGACGTTAATGGTTTTGTAACATGAGCAAAATCTTTAATGAACCGCCTATAATATCCAATGAGACCTAAAAACGATTTTATTTCAGTTGTCGTCTTGGGTATTGGGTAATTTAATACGGCAGTAATTTTATCGTCATTTGGTTTAAGACCGTCTTTTGTTATTGTATGTCCAAGGTAAATTACTTCTTTTCGTAGAAATTCCGATTTATCTAGTTGGATTTTTAAATTCGTCTGTCTAAGTCGGTCAAAAATGGTTCTTAATTTTTGAATATGTTCATCTAGGCTAGCTGAAAATATAATGACATCATCTAAATAGACCATACAATGTATTCCCTGTAACCCTCTTAATATACTATCCATAGCCCTTTGGAATGTTGCTGGGGCTGTTTTTAAGCCAAACGGCATTCTAAGGAATTCATAATGGCCATGTTGCGTGCTAAAAGCCGTTTTCTTTATGTCTTGCTCGTCTACCTCTATCTGATGGTAACCACTTGCCAAGTCAAGCGTAGTGAAGTATAAGCTTTTGCCAAGTTTGTCCAGTAGGTCAGTAATATTAGGTAGTGGGTAACGATCGTCAACAGTCACTTCATTAAGACGTCGATAATCGACTACCATACGCCATTTTACTAAACCTGATGCATCACGCTTTTTGGGAACTAAATGAACAGGTGCATTCCACGGGGAATGTGATTCTCTTATTACATTATCTTGGAGTAATTTTTCAACTTGTCTATTAATTTCGTCTGCTTGCGCAGGAGCTTGCCTATATGGTCTTATAAAAATAGGATCTTCACTCTTAGTACGGATTTTATGTTTAACTTCGTTGGTAAAACTTAAGGGTAGTTCATCACAATAAAATATATCCCTATATTCGTGACATAATTCTAGTATTCTAGTACGTTCAGTTTCGTTAGTGTGGTCTAATCTAAGTTTTTTTAAATTTTGTTTCAATATTTCGTCGGTGTCAGTCATTGTTTCGTTATTATTTTGTATGAAGTTACATTCTGAAATATTAATACTCGATGTTTTAAACGCTTTGCTAATAGTCAAAGTCATAGGTCTATCTAAAGTGTTTTGAATTATTGTTGATGCATATCCATTAATACAATTTACTAATGCAGAAGGCATTCGTATACCAGGTGTAAACTCTTTAAATTCAATTACTGCTTCTCCCGTGTGTAAATCAGTAGGGATCTTTACTCGTTGTTCACACCGAGGTTGTAAATGAACGAGATAATTCAAATTATTAATTATAGGAATGTCAGTGGTCTTAGTTCTCAGTAATAAATGTTTGAGGTCAATAATTGCGTCCAATTGTTTAAGTAAATCGTTTCCAATAAGTCCGTCATAGCGTTCATCTACATCATATAAATGAAATTTATGATAATCTGTAGTATTAAAAGTCGGAAATAAGGGAATTTCAATAATTTCTTTGTGTAGGCTAGAAGCATGTGTGCTAATAACTTTAAAAGGTTCATATTTAATAAAATTATGAAAATATTGGTAAGCAATACGGGGGCTAATAAACGAGCGAGTGCTGCCAGTATCAATCATTAATTTTGCATTAATTTCTGGAATAAAAATATGAGGTAATTTAAGATTCGGGTCACAATTTAATTCTATGATTTCTTCTTTTGCGAGGCTTCTGTTTGAAAATTTTCCTCGGCTGGTGGAGTTACAATATAATTGTCTATTTCGTCAATAGGTGCATAAGGCACGTCCTCAACATACGGTTCGTAATTCATATAGTCATAAGGATCATAATCGTAGTAATAGTCGTATTCCAAATTTTCATTTTGTAAATCAGTTTCATTTAACCTAAAACCTTGTTGCGCTATTTGAGGTCGCGGGGGTGCCGTTCTCATAGATATGTCAGTTGATTCTAAGCGGTTATTCTGAGGTGGTCTTTGACCAAACTGTTGTGGTGTCATAGTACGATTTTGGGGATGCTTATACCCAAATTGCGGATTTTGGGGTGGCCTATACCCGAATTGTGGATTTTGGGGAGGCCTATACCCGAATTGTGGATTTTGGGGAGGCCTATATCCGAATTGTGGATTTTGGGGAGGCCTATACCCGAACGGTTGAGGCTTTAGTAATGTTTGCTGCGGTTTATATTCAAATTTTGGTTGTTGTGTAAATTGAGGTCTAATAGTATGGATTCCAAAATTAAATTTTTGCTGAGGGGTAAGATTATTTTGTGTAAATGACGACCCTGCGACGTTAGGTGTTGGCCTCGGGGCCGTTGAATTATTAAGAATGCGATTACGAAGTTGATATTGTTCATGAAAATTAACCTCCTCTAAAACTATTGATAGAGCTTGTTCTAATGTACTAGGTGATTTAAGTCTCACAATACGCACCATATTTTCTGGTAAATTATAGAGAAAAACATTTAAGGCTGTGTGGTTATAAATAGCAATTTTCGCATTTTTAACTTCTTCATCTGCCGATAAATTTACTTTAGATATTAACAGGGACCGAATATTTTGTATTCTGTTACAAAACTCTAAATAACTTTCCCCTGATTTAATTTTACATGATTCGAGAGAAATTTTTATACATTCTTCGCTACGAGGGTCACCAAAATGTTGTTCCAATAATTCTTTTAACTCAGGCCACGTCTCTATATCCTCACGCTCAGATAACAACGCGGCGGCATCATCTATTAATCTACTAGTTATAGCATGTAAAACATAAATATTCTGCTGCTGATGACCACGAAATTTATTTATAATGTACTCACATTTTCTAAAAAATAAATTTAATATTCTTTTGTCGCCACCGAAAAGAGGAATTAGTCGTAACATTTCATTGGGTATTGGTACTACGCTATTTGACGCTAAAGGAATTTCTCGCGATTGTTCCATTTTGTAGAGTAAAAATTAATAGAGAGCTCTGAAGTTTCAAATCAATTACAATTATTTTTAACTAATTTAACACACACAAAAATATAAAATATATCAAAAACACATATAACAATTATGTATAAAAAATAGCACACAGTAAATTAAAAATATAAAAATAGTAGGAAAATAAAACACAATAAAATAATAATTTTTTTTTTTTTATTTTATTTCATAATACATATTAACAATTACGATCGATTTTTAGATCATTAATTATTATATATATATATTTCTTTAATTACTAAAATATTTTAATAATATTACTTCTAGACGTTAATTAGTCTATGGAGATACTTTTCTTAGAACTACAGGTTTAATAGAGTTTTATATTAAAACCAGATACGTTATAATGCGAGACGTTCAATCCCAAAATAACGCCACTTATTTTTATTGTAAATCTCAAATAGAATGTGGGAATATAAGAAAAAAGGAAGGCAAAGAGTTTTACTCACCGACCGATCGCTGATCCCATCTTCTTGTTCAACTTATTTCTTTGGTTCGTGGATAGCCTAAGTCTATTCGCACTGTACTCGCGATTTTTGGGCGAATTTGGACACCCAAATCTACAAGACACGCAGACCTTTGATAGACTATCCTACCGGCTGCGCCAGTTAAACTTTCTAATTGAGAATTTACTTTTTTAAAAATAAAATACTAATTTAAATTAAAACTATTTAATACGTCTGATCGATTTGGAGATCACAACAATATTAATTCTTAAAGTTAAAAGTATTTGTATTACAAAAGTTATAATGTATTGCGACATTTAACATGAATTTTACGAAACAATAAAAGTGCTTATAACAATAATGGGAATACTCCGGTGGTCTCGCTGAGCCAGCGGAATAATCTCGCTTAACCTAATACTGAGGGTTTGGGTGAGTGCATAACTAGATTTTAATAAAAATAAATAAAGCTAAAAAATTCAATTCAACATCAATAATAAATAACAGTAAAATTTAGTAAAAAAAGGTGAAATCAAAATAATTATCTTAAAGTAGCGATTGTTATTTAAATTAACGAATGCTTTTAAAATAGAAACGGAAATCTCAACGGGCTCCACTTTCATACTGTTCGCTATTTACCGCCTGAGTCTAGCAAATCGATATCGTTCGGAGATGCATCTTTTGAAGAAAATTTTAAAATAAAGTTAATTTCTATTGGACGATGCTTTTAAGGCTGTGAACAATTTATCCATCGCTTTTCCTAGTATTTTTTAGTATTTAAAATGTTGTAAAAAATGTATAATAATTTATTAACACACGCTTAAAGCAATTCGATGGCGTTCTTTATTATTGTTATTTCGTTATTTAAGGCTAACTAAGACTTACACCGTAATGTTATATAGCCTATAGCACTTCTGAAGAATACAGCTTTCATACAAAATTAAAGTAAATCAGACCAGTAGATCGAGAGATCTTAGTGTTGAAACAAATAAACTCTTCCGCTATACTACATAAATTAAAAGTTTTTACATTGTATTAGTTAATTTAATTTAAAGTAAGAATTAAAAATATATATAATCTTTTCAATATTTCCGTAGATTTTGTTTGTTTTGTTGCAGGCAGCACTACTTTGATACATTTAAAAGTGGCGATCGAAGTAAAACTTATATAGATAAAAGTTAGATGCCCACGTCTAGACACCGTGCTGCAAAAGTTTTAAGAGTAAATTAGATTTCGTCGGAGATGTAACAGAAACCGTTGCTGGCCTCCGCACTTATCGATATATGTTCTATACAAGTTTCCATTGTATATAGTTTTGACGTACGATTAAATACACATGGTCAAATTTTATGTTTTTGTTACGAAACGGTTAATAGAGGTTAATTATAGTTCCTTAACAGCCCATATCTCGTATATATTTTATTTAAAACTGTAAAAAATAATATGTTATACTTTTAACGAAGGCCTAAATTAATCAATTATAGTTTCAATTGAAATTAAAACTTTAATTTGCGGTTTTTTTTTCAGATGTTCATTATAATACTTTATTCGCTATCAATCTTTAAAATTACACGAGATGTTAAAAAAAATAGTAGACAAAGAAAATATTTATAATCAATGGAAACTATCACGAGACTTCACATAAAACCGACAAAAAGCGATTGGTAGAAGTGTTTTGAAGAATACGTACATTTGTATGTATATTTTATTTTGTGGCGTAATACAAAACAGATTTTTCAAAGCCATCATAGGTTTAGGATGTTAACCTTTTCCTTTATTTTCTTTGTGATTGTCTTATGGCCAAATCCTATTTATATTATGTATTTTTCCTTTAGTAACCCCAAAAGGATTGACTTTAATAAAGTTGAGTTAAAGACATTATTACATTTTATTGAACATTGAATACATAAGGAAAATTGGAGGAATTTTTCGTCTTGTTCTTTTATTAATGAAACCTATCTTATTATTGGTGTTTTAGTTTATTTCGAAAATAGATTTTTAAGTAACGTAATGTAAGTATAATAAATTGAAATAAAAAAAATAAGTGACTTGCTGAGTATTTGAGGCCCAGGCATTATATTGAAATTTATATTTCCATATAGTTTATTTATATTTATTAATTAAATGAATAAAAAAATTGAAGCCACTGCTAATAAAAGGAGAGGAGGGAAAATTTAAAATAATTTTGAACTTGCATAATATCTTCTTCGGTACATTTTGAACCATGCTGAGAACGCACGCTCGAATATAGCTGAATTGCAATGCTGATTCTTTACGCGAAAAGCGAGTCAGCTCTCTTGTCACTACTAAAGGCGATAAAGGAGTTCTTTAAAATATTCTTATGTTTCTATTCACTAGAACTTCTTGATATAAAGTTCTTTAGTGAAAATAGTTTGAAATATTTGTATGTTTTAGTTCAGGATATTATAAAAAACCCCTTAATCAAGTAAAAGAAAGGATAAGTTTTTTTAATTTATTTCATTTCCTCGAGTGGGATTCGAACCCACAACTTGTGCAACGACCCCTGTGCAACAACTGGCCTCTAATTCCATTAAAACAACCGGCTAATAAATATTTATCACGCCCCTGCTTAATGATTATTAGAACATTTACTATAAATTAAATTAGTTTTTTTTTCTACAATTTTCGTATAAATAGGATAGAAAAATAACAACACACATAAAGCTTATACAACAGTGTAAAACGCGATAAACAGTTGTTTGTGTGAAAGTGAGCGCTGAAGCCCGGAGGATGCTTTAAATCGTCATAATTACGAAATTGTTTCCATAGTTGATCGCATTTATAGCCATCATGTGTCATCACATTCAGACATTTGTGCCAAATTTTTCTCTGTTTCAAAATATATCAATATCTTGGTCATCACTAACTTAATTTTATTTCGCTTTCTTTGGAAAATCATAACTTAAAACTGTATTAGTGGTCAAGTTAGCTATAATATCTATATATTAACTAGTGGGCCCGGATGCGGCTACGCCCGCTTGAACTATACGATTATTTATTAAATATATTTATGAAATTATTTTCGGTTTTCAATAGAATTTGTAAGAAAATATAAGCCTAAATAATTAAAATAAGTTAAAAAAGAATAATAAGTGGAGATCTATTATTAGAAAAAATATCTGAGTAACCGAAATGAACAATCATGAGAAGTAAAAGTAACTAAAGGAAATTCTTAATATTAGAAAAAGTACCTAAAGTTCGTGGCGTGTTCGTTGGCGTGCGCGCGTACTAAACATTTTTCTATATTAAATTATTAATATTTTTTGCGAATAATATTAAATAAAATCCCAAATGATTAAAATTACGATATTTTAAGTGTATAACATCGGTATAGATAACTGAACTGAGATAAATTAATTATAAGCATCAAATAATTAAATAAAAATTAACAGTAATTCGAAAATATATAAAAATTTACAAAACCATCAAAGTCATCTGCCCTTTCGCGTCGGTCGTACTCATACTATACCACTCGAAGGCTAGGTCATTCCGAATCAGTGACATCTCCTTAATTATTTATTACAATGTTATACAGTAAACTATAATTTCTAGATAAAATGCTAAAAGTGACTATTATATTTATTTTCATAAGGATGAATATCAAAGTATAGAAATCTATATCTACAGTATATATCAACGCGGACTTTTTTAAACAATATTTAAGGGACAATATTTTTGTAGAACATTGTTTTTGTCTCATAAGATTGAGTCGGCGCGCGCCTTGTACGCGTCAAGCAAACTCATTTTGGGTGACGTTTTCTAACAACAAACTTTGCATATCGTTGCTTAGCAACGGCGGTTGTTATAAACATGGCGGAATAAATTGCATGTCAAATGAATAATTATTTTAATATATTAATATATATCGACAATATTACAAATATAAGAAAAAAAAGTATCCTATGTTCATCCCGGTACCCTCATGTGTCTCTATACGAGTATTTTATCACAATTAAATTAGCGGTTTGGGCCTGATTGCGTAAAAGACAGACAGACAGACAGACAGAGTTACTTTCGAATTTATAGTATAGGTATGGATACATAAAGGAAAAAAATAGTATTCATAATATGTGTTCCCTAAGTTTCTCAAAATACCGACTATTTTCTAGATTTTCTACAATTTTCCTATAAATTCTATAGTAACACAGAAAAACAACACAAGAACACAACACATAAAGCTCCTTCCAATAGTACAACACAGACAAACGCGACTAACAGTAGTTTGTTACCCAAGTGAGCGCCGAAGCCTCCAGGCTGCTATAAAATACACATCAACAACCGGGAAGCGGTGTTTTGTCACGTCAAGCTGATGCGAAAGCATTTTAATTTGCATTTTGATTAAACAGTGGCGTCTGACAGCCGGCAAGAGGCGCGACTGCTCGCTGACGGTCGACTACGGTATAGAGATTAGTGTGGAATATTACGTTGTTACGTTGAAATGTTGTTTATGAAAATACTGGTTGAATTATTTTTAAATATATGTGTGTACGATTAATATATTTAAGCATCAAATTCGCAGTTGTAGACACTAAATTCGGGGCTCTCAAACCATACAATTCATACTTTTATATTTTTAAATGTCAAATTTTAGAGCCTAAATCGTAAAACTAAAAAAATATATATCCACCCTGTAAAAACTATATAAATCCACCACGTACACCAAAAGAAAACTGTAAAGCAGCAATCAACCAACGATAAAATTTCCTTTCACTAATAAAAGAATTCTCAAACGTCCTCACAGTTGTCGAGAGTAAGTGAAAAGAAGAAAAAAGTGTACCGCCACAAAGGATTCTAGACCAA
The DNA here is from genome assembly GCF_056956725.1 of Heliconius melpomene rosina. NCBI lineage: Eukaryota > Metazoa > Arthropoda > Insecta > Lepidoptera > Nymphalidae > Heliconius > Heliconius melpomene. The sequence goes on along the minus strand of NC_140406.1, from coordinate 8,024,152 downwards.
TTATCGAATGTTCCTCAGAATAGCACCTCTGTCTCGGCGACTTGAAATTCCAATTTGTCATAGAACGTATTACGTGAAGCATCAAAAGCGGGTTTGTCTTGCATTCTATTCCTTTCAGTGGCAACTGGTCTCATTGTTAGAGTTTCATCTACAGGACGATTGTGGCTGATTTGTAAGTCTTTCTGCGGTTTAATAGAATTTCAATAGTATTTCAAATTCAATTAGCGGTTTATGTTTCTTTCCATATTAGAAAATTATAGGTTTTTTTCTCAATTTTTCAGTTCATTTGGATACCCCAAATATTTTATAAATAATGATATTAATGATTTTATTAATATAAACATTTTGTTAACATTTTGAATATTAAATAACTAGCCTATTGGGATTATGCGTGATAATAAGGAACTGTCACAGCAAGCTATGGACGATAATTAACAAGATGTTATTAGCAACTGTTGCGACGATAGCACGTGACAAACTTCCTTAATCTATTATTATTAGGTAACTATACTAAACACCTAAATGTAAATTTTTCAACATTTTTATTTACTAATTAATGATATTTTTATTGTTAAGAAAAAAATATTTATTCAGGAACTACGGAATCGAACAATTATTTTTGTTTGGGATCATAATTGCCTCGGGTTGATGGATGAACACAAACGCTAGTGATACGTAATACATTTTAGAGATTTTGGTAGAGTTTAATCAAAATTACTTATTTATATTACTAAACACGACTTACATTACAATTTTAAATATAAAATCGGTAAATAAATTTTCGTTTTCGATTTCCGAACAACTGTAAAGAAAATAAGTAAAAAAAAAGATAAACAAAACATCAAACACCATTTCCGCGTTTCATAAGCAATTTTGACACAGGGCACATATTAAATTTTCAGCCGATTATACGCCGCAATACAAGGTTTTGAGTATTTTAGCGCAGGCTTTTGTTTGCTGCCCCTTTTCTCATATTGTATCGCATGAGTGGATCCATGTTTGCGGAATCTAATTGCTACTCAGCCACTCGGGGTATTCATCGGGAAATACTATGTATATCCACATACACGAGTATACGTACTTGTGTCTATTTATATTGGTATACTAGCGATTCGCTCGCGGCTTCGCTTGCTTGAACTATACGAATATTTGTTTAATCTGAACTCGTGTTTAATAACATTTCACTTTTATGGCAATATCTATTATACTGAAAACTAAAATTTTGGTCAATATAATAAAAAATCTATTATATTGAAACTTTTTTTTTATCTATTATTTATGCAAACCGAACAGCCAAAATACAATAATGATTTAAATGCAACTTTTTAAATCAGTTAAACCGTTTCTGAGATTAGCACAAAGGCACAGACAAATAGAAAAATTACAAAAAATATTGTTTTCTTATCTATATCGGTATATTGTATGCAGATGGAAGGTTAAACTGCTGTGTAATACTAATCCACAGTTTGTAGGCGATTCAAACAAAAGGGAAGCGATATATTTGTTTTCATTGCACTGAGCGCTGGGTTATGAAATATGAAATAATTAAGCGTTTAATAATGCTGTGCTGGATATTCTTTGTTGCGTTTGTCAGTTTTTGGAGGAATTTTAAATTCTGCTTTTCATATAGTTACAGTTCTTCTGTTTCTGTCTCTGTCTGTCTTTCTGTTCTTCATTTCAGTTCTATAATATTTTCAATTCAAATATTCAGACATACAGACAGACAACACAGTGATTCTATACGGGTTCCATTTTATTCTTTTGAGGAACGGAACCCTAAGAATGAATTTGATACATAGTATTATATGCATCATCCTAAATTTCCACCTCATCTCTATTGTACTCATATTATGATCCAAGATTGTAAAGCTATTCTACATATAAAATGTTACCAGCCGAATGTGAATAAGATTATGTAAATATAACTATTTTTTCTTTCAATATTTCGTGGAGTTTCTTGAAAGTGTTTACTCGCAAGGCGCCGCGTAGGAAACCGACAATACTTGGTCTCGACGGACCAGCGGAATAGAAAGGAGCTGTCACCCGTAAATATTTCTAAACTTTTTCTTTTTATGAAAGTGCTGGAATTTAATAAATTGGTATAAAAAACGAAACTTGGTAAAAAATTAAAAGTATAATTATATTACGGAAACAAAAACAAAAATTTAGTAAAGCAAAGATTTGACTATAAGTCATAATAATTGTGAGTTCAAATCTCAAATATGTATCAAAACTAAAGTAAAGAGAGTAGAGTATGCTAGATATTTTCAAAATACTGTGCTTTTAATAATTTATTAAAATGTCAGATGATTTCCAATATTTTCATACGCAATTTTTTCTAAGCGAAAATTTAAAACAAAATGATGTATTATTACAAAAATCCATATGCTGATATCGCATTATGTACCAAAAAATATATATGTAGAGTTTAAAAATTAAAATAGTTATTGCATAGTCCTATATGGTTCTCTTATGATCAAACAAAACAGGCAAACCGAGATGCCAAATAATGTGCATTATTATTCATTTAAAAAAAAAGCATTTCTATGGATTTCATCGCCATAGATTTAGCTGTGCCATTTTTCATTTGTTCGCTTGGTTATGTTTATTCGCATAGTAAGTGTATTTTAATTTAATATACGCCGAGCCGTTTGGAAGTGGGTTACGAAGAACGCCGCTCGACGCGGTTACTATTAAGAATAAGAATTTAAGGAGTACGTACTACTGTTTAGTAAGTGATATAAAAATATAAAAGTGTATTAAAAATAATATTGTTGTTTTATATTTCAGAAAAAGAAAGATTGAACTAAGAACTGAATATATTGATTAAAACCATAGATGCTGTTCTAGTACGCCACTATAGCCTAACACATACATAACATGTATATAGAAAATAGATGTAACAACTAACATTACGCTCTCCGTCACGTCACAATTTAGATCGTCCGTGGATAGCAATTGGTTTTTACAAGGACTTTAAATTTCCAGTACTCTTGAGACCAAGTTGGAATCTTCCCAAGCTAGATTAAGGTAGCTTAGCTGGCTCGGCCGTCCAGTTTAGGTTAATAGGCTTCAGTTCATGTGATTCCGCCGATTCTTGTGAGACCTCCTCGTGGGATTAATTTGTCAGGTTGTTTATAGGAAAGAAAATCTTAAATATACTCTACAATAAAGTTTTTTATATTTCTTCTTTACAGACAAAAGTTTTGAAATTGTTCTGTTTTTATATTCAGTCCATTGGTGAGTAATTATAATATTTCATAAAAGCTTATAAAAAGAAAATGTTTAAGTAACCTTAATCTATAATTATTTTATAAATATCATGTTAGCACTTAACTTTATTTTTATTAAAAGTAATGTTTTCTCCTTTTTAATACCTTTTTAGTACAACTTAAAAAATATTTGTTAGTAATTTTCGGCGTTAACTTAGTGAAATTTTACAATCAAGATTAAATACGTACGACACGTCCAAGGCTTCACATATAACAAGATTACAATCACACCCGCAGATCTAACAATTACTTCCGACGTCATTGGCACAGTTAGCACGAAATTTTCTCTTTAGTTTTCCTTAAAATAGCTTGAAATTTTTCTAAGCTAGATTATGGTGGCTTAAATGCCTTGGCCGTCTAGCCCTGGCTAATAGTTCGCCATTAAGGCTTCACTTGAGGATCATGTGAGCTTGCTTAGACTCCAATGTGGCCTTTGGTATAGCTTAAATTGTCAGCTACGGGTTGAGAAATATTACTTTTTTATAATAAAAGAAGAAAGCCAGATATAAGACTGATTTGGTGTTATGGTTTAGTTCACATAATAAAAGATGAAGTTAAATGAAAAATGTATAAATACAAATTATATGATTTTAGATCATACAACAAATATATATTTGATTTAATTGTAAAAAAAAATATATAGGGTAATGGCACCAGTAACTGACAGGCAGAAGTGATCAAAACTTTTTTTTTTACTTTCGAAATTAAAAAGAATTTTCCTTAATTGTGAACACTACTAAGCGGTCCTGATGAAATTTAGTACAATATATGTTGTTGACGATATTTTACTTAAAGATGACGATTTAAAAAAATCTATTTTTCTTAAGCTTTTTCTTAATAATTGTAAAGAGGTTAAGCGCAAGCTATTACTTATAATTTTTGACCGTGATAACTATTTTATTTATTTATTTTATGTATTGCTTAAAATATTTACATATTAATATTTTTCAATTTACTACATTTCTCGATTTATCAAAAGATATCGATTAATCATTATTTTTGTCTACAATATTTAAATTTAGGCTCATTAGTTTTGTGTTTTAAAGAAAAAGCTATCCTTTATCGCATTTCTTAAGGCGTCGATTACTGGTGTCATTACCCTATATGTGAATATTATATACCTATTCAAATTTCAATTGTACACAAAATTAAAAATTATTTTATATAGCAAAATCTACTTTCAACGTGAAATTTAATGTTGCCTTTAATTTGACAAAGGTCCATGTAATTACAAGCACGGTTACTTCAGGGTACTCTGTAATTTCAACTATTCGCTATTAAACAAGATCCCTGTCTGAGGAGCTTTACTAGATAAAATTGGTAGCTATATTATGATAATTAATTTGAAACTTCATAGTGTTTTGCATATATATTTAATGATAAGTTATTAAAAACTACTATCATTAATTTAATATTAATATCAAAATTGGTTACTCTCAAAGAATTTTATGAGATCTGGACTAGTACCTTGCGTAACTATAAAATTATCATATAAAGTAAATACTATCATATAAAATTATATTTGTATTTTTTTTTCATTTCACACAGAATTATAAGGTGTTTCTTATCAGGTTTTATAACTGCGATAGACGTAATCAACAAATTTATCGATTACAAGTATATTTAGATAATAATTATATATATTTTTCTAACAAATAAAAAATGAATTCTTTTCTCAGTTTTTCTTTTCTTTAGTTTCTTTAGAAACTTCTTATTAGTGTTGTAATTTCTTAGTCTACTGTCTCAGGTAATTCTCAAATCTCTGCACGTAGGTAAATTAATTACGAGCTTTGATAACGTAGAGTTTAATTTAAGAGGTCACGGCTGTTACGTGACTACACTTCATTAGATATATCTTAGGCGTTCAGGTAAGATTCACATATCATCTACGACTTTATGTTAAATTATTCAACATAGATTCTAAGTCAATGTATGAATATTGATTTACGATTCCATAAATTGGAACAAATATTTGAGCGATTCAAACAAAACAATTTTTCTAGTAAATAATAATAACAATAACCATTTTACGAATGTTAAGTATATTATTAGTTACTAGATAGTTGCGAGAATGGAACATAAAGAACATTATTTTTACCTATAGAAAATTTTATTAACGTTCAATAAAAAAGTTTTTCAAAAATATATATTTTCATAAAAAAATTCAGGTGAAAAAAGCTAGTAAGACCCTTGTAAGACTATTACGAAGAAGTTTATTGACTAACCAACGAATTTAAACGCGCCCTTCACCTTCCAATTTGACACAAGATTGATTTAAATCGAGTTCATGCCATTTCCATTTAGAATGCAACCATAATGGGTTGTTTGAATACCAGCATAAAATGATCTTTCCCGTTCTCACAATACTTATTCAGCCGCTGAATATTTGAGAGTGACAAATGAATGGGTAAAGTTCTAGAGTTATTGGATGCTTTTAGTTGTCTCCTGACATTTGAAGGAAGCGAGAATACCCCGAAATGGGCCCCTATTTGGGGCGTGAAATTGAATCTTGTTTTGGATGGAAGGGGCCAAAAAACTTAAATATTTAAGATAAGTTACCATTCAGGGAGGTAACCAGACGATTTAGAGGTGAGGTATTAATTTTATAACCCTCTTATCCTGCAAATGAGAATGTATGGTATCGTTAAATTTCGCCAGTCGTGTGTGAAAGATTTTCTCGAGTTGATAATTTGTCGGTGTAGTAAGTAATTGCTGTTGATTACTATATAAGAAATAATGGAATTCCTTCTTTAAATTATAATCTTAGACTTGGATTTAATAATTATTTTGTCATTAACTACTGTCGATTTATCAGATTAAATTACTGATAATAAAAAAAATATTAATTTTACTAACTAGAAATAAATCTATACATTAATAGGCACCAATTTCAATTTATCAAATTCCAGAATAATGATAATGATCGCTCAAATTAATACACTGTCAATACTTCGTAGAACAAAGAAACCACACTTACCTAAAAAGCCAAGCAACCAAGAACTCCGGGTTCAGTCCCAGGGGAAGTCAATTTCATTAATACTGCGGTCGCCGTTCCACCTCGGAAGGGGAGCTCGTACATTTTTAAATATATCAGCCACAATGGAGTACCTTCTATTTGTGCAATGAATTAAGATTAAGGTGTCTGCTCCTTATTAAGCTTGTTTTTTCTATCCAACGTCTAGAGTCGTGACTAAATTGTAATAAAAAATTCTTCGATAAATAAGTCAATTAGAATAAATTGAAAAGTTATACAGTATTGAATTGTAAGTGTGAAGACCAAGGCACAGTTTGTTATTATATAATAGTTTGTGGGTTCGATTCCCACTCGAGGAAATAAAATATTTAAAAATTTCTATTTTCTTCGCTCTGGTGTCGATGCAGCCGCGGAGTTGAGTTTCACCACTCACCGCCTCCAAAATTCGGTGGGAAATGTACCAGAGTGTCATAACACTAGCTTTCCTGCTTTGTGCAGGATATAGCGTGAAGCTAAAACACGCCAGTTTTTTAGGTGTGCTTAATCCGTTTAGTTCAATCTCTCTATATTATACACTGGTTTATTTATAGTCCGTTGAATTTTGAAGCCTTGTTAGGTTGTCTGTAATATAATGCCGTATCACTACTTCACTAGTATAAGACTAATAATTGTGCTTAAGGAGGAAACACAGTTCTTCCTTGCAAACATTTATTTTTATAATTTTATTGTGTAGGCCGATCCCGGCGGCAATGCAATGCCGGGTCGACCCGTGACAGGAGTGGAGCGAGCCCCGGTCATCCCGTCAGTCTACAAAAATCAGTTTAATATACTGTTCCCGCGGTACGGGGACTTTCAGATATTAAGCTGAAAAGAACAGATACTACACTTTGATCTAAGCCAAAAGGCCGAGAAGCGATAGGTATTAAGTAGTGGATTTCATTCGTCCGGCGCTTGCGCCGGGAAACAGTACAGGGCGGTTGCCCTTCTTCTGCGGTGTCTCGCGGCGGCTATTACGATAGCCGCGTCATTGGGGGATGGCCTGGGAGCCAAGGGGGAATCGGGTTAACTGGGGGGTCAACTGGGGGGGGGGGGGGGAAGTCGTGGTGAAGGGATGAGCTGTGTGCCCCCTGGGCGGTCAGCCAAGCCAGGTGAGACTCACGGTTACCCGTGAGAGGCCCAGCTTAGGCGACCAGCGACCGAAGGGGCAGCTCAGGAGGCGGAGTTAGGTAGGGTGAGGATATCCCTTGGTAGGCGCATCTTGTCCGGTGGCCTGGAATGCCATGGCGCGATGTCCTGGAGATGTGGGTGGTCCGATGCATCGGCGCGGCTGTATGCGTTGCGCGCGAGCCGGCCGATGTGTACCTCCAGGCTCTCTATTCTGAGGTCGCGCTGAATGGTGGTGTTCCGAACGTAATAGGGAGCCTGGGTGACGCGCCGGAGGGCGACGTTTTGGACCACCTGTAGGACCTTGCGCTGGGGCGCACTTGCGAGCGCGTACCAGGCCGGGGCGGCGTATGTGAGGTGTGGCCTCACGTAGGACTTGTAGAGGGCAAGTCTCGTGCGCAGCGGTAATTTCGAGCGCAGCAGCGGGCGGAGGTGGAATAACGCCACCTTGGCAGCAGCAGCGGCCTTCTTCACCTGCCTGGACATCTGCAACCTCCTGTCAATGGTTACGCCCAGGTAAGTGATCTCCTTTCTCCAGGGAACCTGCTCACCCAGCAGGCGCAGCGGAGGAGGGAATCTCAGGTGGCCTCCAAACAAGATTGCCTGGGTTTTAGCCACGCTGAGGGTGAGCCTCCACTCCGACAGCCAGCGGGGGAGCAAGTCGAGTGCTCGCTGGAGTTTGATGGCGGCGTGGACGGGCGTCAGGCTCTTCGCGAGCAGGGCGATGTCGTCGGTGTAAAGCGCCAACGTCGAGCCCTGCTCTAGCGGGATGTCATCCGTGTAGAGGGCATACAGGGCAGGGGATAGTGAGCTGCCCTGTGGTACCCCGGCGGCGATCAGGTGGCTGCGGGAAACTGCACTCTCCACTCTGACGCGAAAGGTCCTGCCGTCGAGAAAGGCGGCTAGGACGGCGACGACGTGGTGCGGGGTTCCAGTACGGAGAATCTTCGTCAGAAGGCCTGGGTGCCAGACGCGGTCGAAGGCGCCGGCGACGTCCAGGAAGGCTGCACATGCACTCTCCTTCCTATTGGCTGCTGCTGCGGCGAAGTGGATCACTCGGGCCACTTGGAGCGTGGTTGAGTGGCCACTTCGGAAGCCAAACTGTTCGGGCCGCGGTTGCAGGTGCGGCTGCAGGAGTGGGAGTAACATCCTCTCGAACAGTTTGGCGATGGCGTTCAGAAGCGTGATGGGGCGGTAGCCCTCCGGTTTCCTATGATCCTTCCCTGGCTTCGGGATCATCACGACCAGACCCTCCTTCCACGCCCGGGGGAAGTAACCCAGGCGCAGAATGGCGCTGAAGAGTCTGGCCGTTGCTGCAGTCAGTCGGTTGTCGAGATGGCGTAGGGCGCTGTTTGTGATTCCGTCTGTTCCGGGAGCCTTCCTGGGCTTGAGGCCCCGGATTGCCTTCTTCACGGCCGAAGGTGAGAAGAATGGTGGATCAGGAGCAGTGAGGGCCTTGAGTGAGGAGAGGCGCGTCTTCACCTCCTCTTCGACCTCGGCATGGAGGACTGGGCACTCACTGGGATTCGGCTGGAATTGGGCCGCCAAATAATCCGCCAGCATGTCGGCTCTCTCCTCTGAGGAGTATCTCAGGGAGCCGTCTTGATGGAGTAGTGGGCGGGCTGGAGGCTTCTTCTTCATTATTTGGCGGCTGAGCTTGTTCAGTGAGGGGTAGTCCTCACATGCCTTGGAGATCCGCTCTTCCCATGTGTGGGCCTCTCGGTCGCCAAGGGCGACTCTGACTTGGTCAATAAGCCTGTTCAGCTTCGTTTTTGTGGCAGGGTCCCTGTTTTTCTGCCACAACTTGCGGGTTCTTCTCTTCTTTTGGATGAGATCTTCTATCCACCTGGGTGTGGGAGGGAGACCGCGCTGGCTAGGTGGAGTGGTGGCAGTGTCGATGGCGTCCTTAATGTTGCCCACTATGGCGCTTTCAAGGCGGTCGATACTTGCTGCATCGATGAGGGGTTCGTTGCATGGGGATTGCATGGAGTGGAGCGCGCCCTCAAAGCGCTCCCAGCAGATCCGACCACCGGACGGCGGGCCCCTGGCGAGAGTCGGCCTGCCCTCAAGTGAGACAAGGACAGGCTGGTGATCGGATCCGAAGGCGTCCGATATTACTTCAAGGTCTATTGCATCTAACCCCCTGTGCACGACCAAGTCGATCGTCGTGGGGTCGTGTCTGGTGTTGTCGGAGTAATGTGTGGGCTCGTCAGGGCCGTCGATTTCGTAACCGAGCCTTTGGGCGTCGCGGTACAGGTATCGCCCTGCCTGGTTGGTGGAGCGACAACCCCAGGCGGTGTGGTGCGCGTTCCAATCGCCCGCGACCAGAGTCGGGGTGCTGCTGGTGAAGTGCTGCTGTACCACGTCGACGGCCAGGCGAGTGTTGCCCGGCCGGTACGTAGCATAGACCCTCAGTGGTTTGTCGTCGTGATGGATTTCGACACCCAGTGATTGGAGTGACTGGGTGTCGATGACGGGCAGCGGATGCACAACTAGATTCTTGCGGGTCGCGACGAGGAGGCCCCTGAACGCGTTCTCACCGGTGGCGTCCAGCCGCAGGACATGGTATCCTGCGATGCTAGCGGAGAATGCCGGGTGCAAGTGGGTTTCATTCACCAGCGCGACGTCGACGTTGTGTTGGCGCAGGATATAGCGGAGGGCGGGCATCTTCCTTCGCAGCCCCCGGGCGTTCCAGTATATGATTCTCAGTTTAGATGTGAATGGTAAGCAGGTTCTTCATTCCTTCCATAACACACTGGACAGGGTCTTGACCTTCCCTCAGAGCGAGGAGAACGTTTTTGAGGGTGTCAAGAGCCCTGTCGATGGCAATGAGTGCAGGCTGCGCCTTGGCCTGCGTCTGCAATGTGCTTGTTGTGGCTGCGGTGGTGCCTGCAGCGGGGGCTGCGGCTGCGGGGGTGCGTGTAGTGGGAGGCGGGGGGTTGGTGGACGAGGCACCGGCCTGCTCCTGTTGCCTCCTCGTTCTCTTCCCTCCCCTTTTCTTTGGCCGTCTTCCTCCTTTGTTAGAGGGCGGGTTAGCGGGTGCCATGAGGTTGGTGGCCTCATTCTCCACTTCCACCGTGTTGTCGTCCATTCTGGGGGCGGCGGCTTTCTTCGCCCTTCGTGCTGTGTCGGCTTGGGAGAGGGCTACAGTGCCGGCCCTCTTGTTGCGCAGTTCGCGTTTGAACTGTGGGCAGGCGGTGTGGTTGGCCGGGTGCGCGCCGCCACAGTTCGCACAGGTAGCTGGTACTTCGAGCGGGCGCGGGCAGTCGCGCGCGAGGTGTTCCTCCCCACACCTCACGCAGGCCAGGCGTCGGTGGCACCCGTGGCTAGAGTGCCGAAACGCCTGGCAGCGATGGCACTGCGCCGGGCCCCGCTTACTCCTCCAGGGTTCTACCTTGATACCCGGCATGTTCAGTAGTTCAGTAATTTGGTATATGCCGGGTATCAGATTCGGGGTGTTAGTGAGCGTCACGTGGAAGATGCATCCAGGCCGGCCCTTCCTCGCCTTGATCGGTCGGGCGTACTCGGCCTGGAAGCCGAGTTCTCGGAGAGCTTCGCTTATCTCGTCGGGAGTCGTCGTGACCGGCAGCCCTCTTATGGCAATCTTCCTACTCTTTTCCGCCGGTAGAGCATATGAAAACCACGAGATTTGTTCCGACTTCTCCAAGTCGGAGAGATACCGCTGGATTACGCGGTATTCGTCAACGGATTCCGGTGAGAAGCGAACACCCTTGCCAAAGGGGCGCGCGTTCGGGGCACGTCCTAGTTTCATCTTTAGCGCCCGAAAGTGTTGAGTCCAATTCGGGAGCTCTTCTACCACTAGGGGCGGGTAGCGTGGCGTTTTTGGCGGCTTCGTAGTTGCTGGTGTTGCGCTGGGTACCGTTGGGATGTTGGTATTTGAATTCCGAGTGGCATCAGCAAAGGTTGGGGCTGCTGTCATGGTCACTGGTGTGGCAGCTGCAGGATGAGGGTCCAAAAGAGGCATATCCCTGTCTTTCCCTTCATCTCTTTTTCTTCTTCTTCCGTCTGGTCGGTCGCTCTGGATGGTCACCGGGCAGTGGCGCTTTCCGGTGTCAGCATCTCCATAGTCCTCGGTGCGCTGACGACGCACCGGGGTCTGGTAAATGGGCTGCGACTGCGCCTGGTCTAGCGCTTGAGCACGGTCGTTTAGGAACATGGCCATGTGCTCCATCAGCTCCCGACTCAGCGCACCATTGCGCTTGAGTTCTGCCAAAGCTACCATGTCCCTATTCAGTGATGACTGCGGGGACATGGCGTCGTCCAGCACCCTGGGGGGCGCGGAGGGGGAGCGCTTCTTCGGCTCCTGGTGTCGGTGGGCGCTGCGTGCGGCCCTGGGTGCCTGGCCTGGGGCAGGCGAGGCGGCTGGTGCGGGCGTCGATCCCGCGAGGCACGGCGCGCCAGGTTGCGCCGCGGAGAGAGAGGGCTCCCTCGACGTGGTCCCATGGTCCATTGCCTGCACGGGTACGCCGTACAGCGCAGTGGAGCGCGGGGGCCGGGTGCCGCTGGTTGCGGCGGTAGCTGCGGCCGCAGCAGGGGACGCTTGTGTCCCCGCACGCGGCGGCTGGTGGCTGCTCATTCCTATGAGCACGGGAGGCGGCAGCAGTTGACTGTCCTCACAACCCTTCTGCCCATCTCGGTCCGGGCAGGGAGTCCAAGGGGAAGGGGTTCCCCTCCGCACAGGCCAGTGCGGGCGAAGTTCCTCCTTATTTGGTCACAAATAAGGTGAGAGCTTCTTGGTGTGGTCCTCGGGTTCGGGTGAGTTTGCTTCGGTCCGGTCTTCTTCTGGTAGTGATGAGTACTTGATCCTTAGCAGGTAACAGTCAGGCTGATCCCGATAGGTATTTTGCAGAAAATTTTGGTCTCCGCTAATAGTTTGAACTTCTTGCCAGCGCGATTCATGAATGACTTCAATGTGAACAGTGCCATCTATTGAGTTTATATAAAGACTTAGACTGACTTAGACTGTATAGTTACATTGCCTTTGGATATTTCTCTCTTTTTCTCTTTTACTCTCTTTTTCGAAAGAATTCAATATAATTATAATATTTACATTTATTCAATTAAAAAAAAATACTTAGCAGGTTAAACAATGCTTGCACAGGAACCATGTCTTTATTTTTTGTATTGATTTGTAAAACCACTTTTTTTTTTCAACTTTGAACAACTTGTTCTAAGGTATGGTACCTTAGAATCTTTATTGCATAATTAGGCTGATATTTTTTAGTTAATTTATTTATGATTCGTAATTAACCGATTGACATTCGGCCTTCATTTGAACGGATGTGTGAAAGAAGGTTTGATACTATTTAACTTAAAATCAATCACAATGGATCTACAATCCAAGATCTTATAATATGGAAAGGGTTCTTCCTACTTCTTAAGAGAATTAAATATTCGACCCAGGGCGTACTCCCTACACAAATTTAAATTAAGAGAGAAAAGTTTGTACAGTGACAGTTAATTGAAAATTAAATACACTCCGGTAACAGCTGCATTTGAATACACGCCGAAAAAAGACATAGCTACTTTCTTAAAAGAAGAATGTACAAATTAAGATAAGAACAAAAACATTTTTCCATAAAGAAAATATGAGGGCTTAAGGAGTTTTGAGTTTTCGCATAGTCTTAGGAGATTACCTTGAAATACTTTAAAAGGGGAGAGGGTGTGGAATGAAAATTGTTTTAGAGTTGTTTTTGTTCGAGAAGTTTATAAAAACTGTACTATATAACGTTACGGCGGGGAAGCTTCATTATTCTAGCCGGGGCACGAGCATGTATACAGTAGCGCAAGTATTCTTAGTCAGAAGCAATTGGGAAAATTTTAAAATAGAATAGCACAACGAAATAAAAAGACTTCTTTTATTATTCTCGAAAATTGTATTTATTTTAAAAATGTATTTAACTGATTTTAAGTTTCATATATAAATCTACTTATTGTTTATAAGTATTTCATAACTCTCGCCATACACGTGGCCATCCTTTCTTTCATAATTAGCTAATGTGATGATTGTGGGTTCGATTCCCACTCGAGTTTAAATGTAATATTTTCCTTTCTTCGCTCTGGTGTTGCGGCATGCGAGTGTTGAGTTCTGTCACTCGATGCAATGGCACGGAAAGAAACGGAATGTCTTAACAATCCCTCTGCTACCCTACCTCCCTACCTGCCTAAAAAAAGCTGATGTTTAAAATCACCAACGTTTGTTCTATACAACAGCTATTTATTATAACTCATTTGTTATAATAATGCACATTTATTTATAATAAATAAATATGTAAAACGGTTTTGAAACCTGCATTGTTATAATAACGATATTATATTCATACAATATAATGCTCGAGATACTAAAGCCAATTATGTAAATGGTAGAATCACAGTTACTGTTATGTTCTTGTTACGTAACTATAACATACGTAACGTGGTATTGGTTGCAGCTACCTATTAACCGACTAGGCTTTGGCTAATGTATTTAACTGGGTGTATAGATCCAATTGAAAATTATTATGAATACGATGAGATTTTAGTATAGGTATATTATAATATTATTACTAAACATATATCTTAGAAAGCTTAAAATAAAACTAAATTATTTACATTATATTAAATATATTTTCTCTTACAGGAGTTTGACTATTATAGTATAACAAATAATATACATATTTTTGTGCTTTCTTGTACGCTGCGGAAATCAAAATTTACTGATTAAGCTTAGTAAAGTAAAAACAACAATTAATTATATTGTCCTTTTAGTGTACGTTTAAAGTTTACAATGAGTAATTCCAGTACTGTTGTCTGCTGCCAATGCAAAGCAAATGGTGCTTTCAAGTCTGAGAAAAGCTTGTCTGTGTTGAGCGACATCAATATTGTTGTTGAGGACAATAAAAGGAAGAGAATTAATGATTTGTATAGCAGGTGTCGAAACTAACTCAGCTGGACCTTCAAGCGCATCTCCAGTTGTTGATACACAATAGTCTACATCAACTAAATTAAGACCGACAGATTGAGCGCAAAATAGATTTTTTTGGTGCAGAGCAGAGAAAGTAGTAAATTCACATGACATATATTCTACCTGAGCGTCAAGATTATTAGGCAGTAAGCTTATAACACACCTCTGGACACGATTAGCCCAACAGTCAGCTTCTCCAAGTCGACAAAAGAGGCTGCCATCTGTATTTCTAGTAGTTCTTCCCCAAGGAACAAATTGTATATTCAAAAATTGCTTATATTTTGCATAAGTTGGTATCATATGGTCCTTCATAAAATCTGGAATTCGAGGACATCCTGCTGTTGTTCCAAATAGTAAATCAATTTTTCCATTTACTGTTTGTAATGGTTCTGATGATATTCCATTAAAATATAGTACTACTAAAATTATAGGAACTAAGTACGACATGTTTAATGTGTAACAGAACACTGGATAATTCTTACAGATAACACTGATAATGAGTAAGATAATTTCTTTTTTTATTTAAAATTAATCTTTTTGACGTAAATCTTTTATTATCTTTAAATTTATTAAATTAGTCTAGTCAGTCTCGGTTCTCTATAAGGAAAATATGTTGTGACATTATTTTATGTACAAGATAGTAAGATTTTTAATGGACAGATCAAAATGGAAAGACAAAACCAGCAACGTAATCATGGGTCTCTTTTATAACTTTAGCTTTCACTTTTATGTTACCAAATTAAAATTAAATTAAATAAGCTTCACGCTGTATCCCGTACACAGCGACGTAAATCTTAGATATATATGTGCAATATTTAGAGCCGTCACACTGTATGTAATAAAATAAATTAAAAAAATAAAACAAAATTAAAAATAAAACATATCAAAGTATATTTTCTGTTAAATAAATTTGTTTATGATAATATAAGAGTAATACAGACATAGCTGTATTCTATTATATCTAAATTAGACTAAATTTAGTAAAGTAAAGAAAACATTTAATTGTTGGCTTATTAGCGTAAGTTTAAAGTTTACAATGAGTAATTCCAGTACTGTTGTCTGCTGCCAATGCAAAGCAAATGGTGCTTTCAAGTCTGAGAAAGGCTTGTCTGTGTTGAGCGACATCAATATTATTATTAAAGATAATGAAGGGAATAGAATTAATAATTTGTATAGCAGGTGTTGAAACTACTTCAGCTGGACCTTCAAGCGCGTCTCCAGTTGTTGATACACAGTAGTCTACTTCAACTAAGTTAAGACCAACAGATTGAGCGCAAAATAGACTTCTTTGACGGAAAGCAGAGAAGGTAGTGAATTCACAGGACATATATTGTACTTGAGCATCAAGGTTATTAGGCAATAGGCTTATAACACACCTCTTGACACGATTAGCAAAACAATCAGCTTCTCCAAACTGACAAATGAGGCTGCCATCTGTATCTCTTCTTGTTCTTCCCCAAGGCACGAATTGTATATTTAAAAATTGCTTATATTTTGCATACGTTGGCACAATTTGGTTATTAACGAAATTTGCAGCAAAAGGACATCCTGATGCTGTTCCAAGAAGTAAGTCGATTTTTCCATTTACAGTTTGTAATGGTTCTGTTGTTATTCCATTTAAATAAAGAACAACTAAAGTTATATGAACTAAGTACGACATGTTTAACGTTCAATAGGACACTAAATAATTGTAACAGATAACAATGATATTCCGTATATTAATCTTATTGACATAAATAGTTCTATTATCTATAATCAAAATATATTGCATATCATTTCATATGGAATATAATCAATGGAAAACTGTTATACCTCCTAAATATAATATAATAATATTTAAATACATTCGATAAATGAATGATTTTAAGCACAAGTAACATTTGTTTTGTACATTTTAAAGTAAATAGTAAACAAAATAATTTAGAATAACTATTTTACTTAAATTTTAAATAAATTTAATATTAAGAAAGACAAACTTTCAAGATTCAACTTTATGGCTTCTATGTCAAAAACTCATTAATTTTATTTACGCGAAATTGTCATTATTTTATATACACAATCTTAGTTTCCATTATGATTATTATTATTAGTCACGCTATACTCTTGATAATTAATTCATCAAGCAAGTAGATTTCCGTGTAGCTGTTTCCCCATACAGTACAGTAACAAGTTATTTAAAGAACTATGAATTTTTATTTTATTGCAATCTAGCGATATATGTGAGTGCCATGCCATAAAAGAGTAGCAATACACTCAGGGCGAGATGTAACGAACGGGCTCTGCCGCGGAAGTAGGCTGAATAATTGAAGACTATGGTCCCCCGTGTCGGATCGTCTAGCCGCTCGATCGATACTGCCCAAATGTACCGTACAAAGGCTTGGACTTGTTTCGGCATGATCTACTCCCTGGAATACCTACCTAGAATACTGCTTCAAATTCCTTTTCTCGCCTAAGCTTGACTATTCCTTAATTTGGTTGCAACGCTCCTGGGGAAGCAACGTCAGGAATTTTCAATTTTAGTTGTAAGTTATTATTATATTGGAACGTCGGTTATTGCTACTTTCATCTTATTAGGGTCGGATTGGAAAAGTCGGATCTTTATAGTATGAAGAAATATCTACAATAATATAAAATATTTTATATTTTCTAAGTTTCTTTCTTACTCTACACGGCTTGTTCAAAAGTCCAGAGTAAGAATATTGTTGTATATCAAGCATACAGTTTCATATTAAAAAGAAATCAATATGTTACTTACTCCATTTTCCATATAACATTATTTTTATGTGAATTCAAAGAATATGCCTTTATAGTAATTTCACAGGGTTTCTGCTGTAAATTAGCAGTTGCTATAATTTTTTTCAATAAATACTATGTAAACACTTTAATACCGCTATTATATTACCATATCTTTTAATAATTTTAAAAAGCTGTACAAATATTTTACATATAACAGAATTTGCTCAGCGATTCCTGGATACTGGACATGGTACTAATTTTTGGATATTTCATGGACTATTTTTTATGAAAATAGTTGTTGTGCCCCCAAGCCGAACAAAAATATCTACCCAGGTAAAGTCAGGCAAGTTTCTAGTTCATGAATAAAAAAGTAATGACGTATCGTGGGAAAACATAATGGCAAAAGTTTCATGAACAACACAGGAAGCTATTCTAAAAGCATACTCTTCAGAATATGAATATTTATTTAATAACTTATCTGTACACCTGTGTTCAAGTATGCCTTCTGTTGTGTATTCGATAGTCAAAGTCTTGAAGAAAACTGGGGTATTTTTCAAATATTCAAAACTTCGAGTTGGTTGGAAGGAGTTTGAAACTTCTAATACGCTTTATGTTTAAAAGTTAGACTATATTTTATGAGTATTAAAATAATAATCATGATAAAAGTCGCTTTTATTTAAAATATCACTTTTATAAAACATGGGAATAAGTTAAATAATTATTTAAAAAATGGGTTATATCATTTGATTTTGCCTTAATTTTCCGTTCCAATAGCGCTGTTGGAGGCATATCTATTACCAATAAACAATAACTTCCACACGAACTGGTACGAAACGAGAATCTGCTAATTAGGACATGGCTCCTTTGATGCTAAATTGAAAAGGCGATAACGACTAGTTAAAGCCGGAGTGTGAAGTTGCATCTCAATTTTACTTCACTTCATTTTCGTTTCATACGAAAACTTTTAGGCGAAAATACTCTCTCTACATGATTTTTGAAGCTTTTCAGACGCTTTTATTATTTTTGCTTTCACTTTTTATTTTACATTCCTTCGATTTAAATTTAGACTCTGCCTTTGATGAAATAACTTGCAGCACTTTGCCTATCCAGGTCAGAAAAAGCACATCAATGTGCTGTTTCGGTTGTATAATCAAATTCTTTTTTCTGAAAACGCGAATGTTGAGGGTTTGATTTTGACTTGGGGGAGTAAAATATTTAATGTTTTTATTTCTTCGCTGAGTAACACCACTCAACAGGCAATGCCTCAAAAATGCGAGATAAAATAGGAAAAGGAGTGTTCTAACAATAGGTTTCCAGGTTCCTTCTACTTACCTTGGTATGTGGGGGATACATCGTATAATAAAATTCTTAAATAAGCCATGTTAATATTAGATATAAATGTACAATCTTTAAAAATATTGTCCCAATGTACGAAAATATATATTTACATACGAGTCCATATACGTACAGACTACTTCTGTTTAATATTTTACATTAGAGTAACGTCTCATATTCCTATACTGGAGAATGTTTACGTCTTAGTACACTGAATATTATATTAGAGAAGGCGTGGAATTATCTATTGAAAGATATGTGAATTCAGAGCACGAACGAGCCTCATATCTTCCATATTTATGACACATTTATACACGTTATATTAAAATTTAAAAAAAAAAGTTTAAAAAATAATAAGTTCTCACCTAATAATCTAATAAAATGTATTATTACATAATATATATGTCATAATACAGTTTATATACTGATAAGATTACCCGTTAGAAACTATTTTATTTTTCATTTTAAATTTTGTTTTCGCTAAAAAGAAACCCGATCCCTGAAATTCTAAGACAATTTTTAAATAAAAGACGTTTTCAGACATACTACCACGACGTGCCACGATGGCCTCAGCCTACAATTTGAATATTCCATATATAATAACCAGAGTAAAAGGAGTATGAGGTACTCCAGCGTAGATATCGCGCACGAATCTAAAAGTAAGACATTAAATTCAAATTCAAAATATTCTTTATTCAAATGGACTATTATTATAAGCATTTTTGAATGTCGAATGGACATATGAACAAAAGCTACCACCGGTTCGGAAGGCAGTTCTGCCAAGAAGAAACTCAACAGTTGTTCTTTAAAAACAATAAAAATAAAATTGATCATTATTAAGATTTTATTCCCACACTAATATAATTTTAAAGTCATACAAAAATCATATAAAAACATATTATAGCACTAAAATTTAAAATACAATCCACCCATACCATCCGTGAAAAATATTCGTATACCGGGTCAACTCGATCGATTTCAATAAGCGATAACTTCTGCATGAGTACGCCGCTATCCTTCATAACCGTTTGCGGATGCCACTGATCAAAGCGTATACCGAACTATGACCCATATAGACGGTTTACAGGTCACTTTTCTTCGCCCATGTATTTGTATTCGAGACACTATTTTTCGCATTTATTAAATTATTTATGGTTTTTTGGGACTAGGTGTGAAAAAATGAAATATTTAATATTTTCTATTCCTCACTCTGGTAACAAGGCAAAGCGCGACGTTGAGTTCTGCCACCTCAACATGCAATGCCTCGAACTCGGCAGAAAGTGAAGAACAGAAGTTTTGATGAACAACTTGATGGGAACAGGGTGCAGTAGGTTCCTTCTGTCTGCCCTTCTATGTGCGTGAAACTACAATAAATCGTTTTTAAATTGAGTTGTTTTTTTTGTTTTAATTTCTATATAATGGCTTTTACGAGTATGTCTTGGCGTGGGACATTCACATTTACAGTGAGATGTTCTTTCAGTGCGGTACAACAGCGTCCGAGGGTGTAGTATAAGACTAATAACTAAAATAGTGAAATCGTGAGAATATATGTGTAATAGAATTTATAGCTTGGTTCTCAAAGTAATTGTAAGCAGAGCTATAGTAGTTATAATATATATATATATATATATATATATATAAACAGTTTCTCGTATTAGTAGACATTTAGAAAAAAAAGGCAAAATTGTTATGTGCATACAACCATGTATATCGTTATATTATTTAAATTTTTATCCGTACCGAGTATATAATTTGGAACTTCGCCACGTTCTTGTTGTGGAGAGGCCAAGATGCTGCATAACTTATACATTTTGACTTTTACGAATATGTGAATTACTGTACGGTGTCGGGTAGGGTAATTGTAGCGAAATGATTTTACTATTGGGTTTTCTAGCGAGTTTTACATATACTACTATCAGATATTTTTCCATTATCAATTATTCTTTATTATGATTAGGAAAGCCTAATCATAAGAAAAGTAGTGATAATGAATATGCGATTCTTAAAGATATTTAATTAGAATTCGATAAAATTATTAATGGTCGTTACACTTTATAGTGTGACGACCATTAATAATTTGCCACTTAGGCCTTTTTATTACAGTAATCAATCATACGTACGAAACATCTATATATTAAAAATTTAAATATTTTCACTAATAGTATTTAAACAAAAATACATAGGTACGTTACAAAGTCCAAATTATATAAAAAATAGATAATTCAATTTGAAACAAAGCGCATTTGTAGCGACAATTCAAATAAAGTTAAAAAATGTCCAGAACCTTTCCACCTGACGGCGGCGGGCATGTATCTTATTCACTTAAATCTGAAAAGACAGGATGGGGTGTTACAAGAAATACATATTTTACACTTTTGACAGATGTGTCCCCTCCCTAAGATTTATTATCTACGGAATATGAAGTAGCATTTCTTAGCGACGATATTTTGCCTTGTTTTCGTGTGAAGGTTTCGAATTGGTAGGGGTTTATAGAAAATTTTATAAACTAACTTATACGTATTATTAATAAAATATGTATTGTATAGAAACAAGAATTATTTAGATGTTATTATTATTTATTCCTTCATTATCCAAATAAAATTGTACAATTAAATCCGCCTTCTCTTTGTTCGTGTATCTGAGTTTCTCTCTAACAGGAACACACCAATTTTGGCGAAATTCATTTTTCATTACGCGCTTAACATAAAAAACTAATTATTTTAAATTCATACTGTCTACTTTTAGAAAACAAATTTCCTGTGTTTAATTACATTTAAATTCGATGGTTTATAGTACATATATTTGTATAAGTACTTACTGAAAATAAAATTTAATTATCTGAGACAATTTATCAAAGAAATTGGAGATTTGAAAAAGAACAAGAAGCATAATTCTTAATGTTGTGTCACCGATGTCACTGATATTAAGTTCCCTGAATTCCGCTTAAGCCTACTATTCATAACCCATCAAAAATATTTATGATATTAGAGGCTTTATGTTTCTGAAGATAAGGTGTATAATACCGTACAAGTTTTACCTCTATTTAGGGCTACCGTACTTTCAAACTTTATTACTGACTGCGATAAAAGACTAAAGTTGAGTACCAAAAGAAATAGTATATATTAGGCGGAATTTTATTAAAATTGTTTGATTGGATTATTCAAGACACGCGATGAATAGCTAAGGAATTTGGTTAAATAATTATTTTTTGTCATTTTGACAATAAGTAATAATTTGCAAGATGTTTTTGGTACTTACAATGACGTTATATTTTACCATAATTAAAAAAATGAAATTTTTTATTTAAATTAAGTAAATTGGTTAGGCAAAAGAGGGACTGAGAATTGTGACCATTATGAAATGCGTGATTAAACTACACTTATAATTTATTAATATTGAAAGTTAAAAACAACACATAATATTTAATACTTAACCGCAAACTGCCTTTCCCACTTTCTGCCGAATTCTCGGGGCATTGCGTATTGAGAAGCATATCTTGACGCCGTGCTTTAGCAAAGCGAGAAAATGAACGTATTAAATATTTATTATTTCCTCGAGTGGGAATCGAACCCGCAACCCGTCCCATAGAGCCGCACGGTTGTGTCCCTGTGCCACGACTGGCCTCAAAATAAAATATGTATTTACTTTATATTTAAAGGTGGTATATTTTTTTCTATTAGTAAATTTTAAAATATCCTAGTCATGCAATACTTGCATCGATAATAATATAATGCTTAGTTGCAGCAAGCACTTGTGCGTGGTTATAATACGAAAACTTTTGCGTCGAGGTCGCCATCAGTAATTTAATAGATTCGATACAAAGTTTTATACTGAAATTTTATTTTTTGTTTAATTTTGCGCTTTAGTTTTGCTATTTTAAAGTTTTGCCATTTTAATTTTTTTGCTTAGTTTTCCAATACTTTTCCGATATAGAATTAACTTTGATATAGGTACTTTTTAAAAGGTTTCATTTTGTTATTTTAATAGCAAAATCTTGGAAAGCTTTGGAGAATTGGGATAACTTATATAAAATTATAAAAAAAAAGATATTTAATATTGTAATAAAAGTAATAATTTTAGAAACTTATTACTTTACAATCTTTTATCTTTTTAATTATCGAGGCCAGTCGTGCCGCAGTGGCACAATCGTAGGACTATAAACGTGACCGGTTGTGAGTTCGATTCTCACTCGAGGAATTGAAATGTTTAATATTTTCACTTCCTCGTTATAGTAACGAGGCAAAGCACGACGTTGATTCCTGCCACTCAGCAAGCAATGCCTCCAGAAATCGGAGAAAAGTGGCCAATGACAATGTCTTAATGGGGACGGAGTATCTTAACACTAGGTTACCCTCTGCCAGTGGCGTAGCTAGAGTATTTGCTGCCCGGTGCGGCTTAGGGGACTTGATGCCCTTTAAAATGGTCTAGGGTCTAAAAAAAAACAAAGTGATCGGCGATTTTGATGCCTCTTTCCTTTTGATGCCCGGTGCGACCGCACCGCTCGCACCCACCTAGCTACGCCACTGCCCTCTGCCACCCTCTGCCTACCCTGCAATACCTCCGCCTACCCTGCCACGGACGAGATTTAACGTTAACCTGATAAAAAATATAATTATTTATCTAAATAATATACAATGTAGGTGGCTTAATAACATTGTGATATATAAACTTAGGTTTAAACAGCGATATTAAGTTTAAATGACGGTCGGATGTGCTTACACATATATTATTCATACACATAAAATGTTTACTGCCGGCAGTAGGTAGCAAATTACAACGCTTTTAGAATAATGAAAGACAATATGAAACATTTTGTTATGAAAGTAGAATAACCTTACCTAAATGAGGATGTGCTGCTTTTTTTCTATAAGCACTAAATAACTTAAATAATTACTTAAGCTACACTAAACTTCTGTAATCCGGGCAAAAAATATGAAATGGAGAGCCTTGACACACGGGTGTCTCTGGCTATCCTCGTATACATACAGTGTGAAGTTAAGAAATTGAGAACTAATTCTTTAATAATATCAAGTTCAATTAGATGAACGAAATATATTGACCCGCTAGAATGAATCTATTTATTTCAATTGTTGTTAAAAACATTGCTAAAGTAAAGAATTACGAGAATTGTGAGTTGCTTTGCAGCAGCTAGATAATTTAATTTAAATTTCGTTAAATATTAATATTGTGATGTTTTAAATGTATTCTAAAGTTACATTGCGGAAGTGCCATCTAATGAGTCAATGAAAGAATTTATCGATCCGTAAGACCTGTTGGTCAGTACCATTAATGAAACTAATTAGTTTGGTTATATATCGATAGGTGGCGCTAGTGCTTACTGAAGAAACTGACAAGTCGCAGTATAGGGATAATTATATTATGTGAGATTTTTTTATTATTTTTGTTCATATATAGTTATAATTAATATATAACAATAAACAAGTGAATTATAGGCAATACAAAACACTAGAGCTATCAAATCAAAGGAACGTACATAATGTCTAAGTAATATGGTATGTAAGTACCATGTACGTACATACACCCGAGAACATAACCCACATTTTGAATTTCGCTATAGTCGGATTAACATTCGTGGTGCAGTGGATCATCATCAAGCCACAAACGCGACGGTTGTGGGTTCGATGCCCACTCGGGGAAATAAATGATTTTTTTAGAAATTGATACGCTGTGGTAACAAGATAAAGAGCGTTTATATCCGGTTTCCACATTTATTTCATACCTAGTATTACCTTTCATAGGTGTCAACGAAAAGTTGTTATAACAATATCAAAGGTGGCTGGTGGTTTGGTGAGATGAAAATGTAAAGCTTAATTGGCTTGAACATTTGGACGCTGTCCAAGGGGCGCGTGTTTCAATCCTGCTACAATGAACTATTTGTACTATTTTTTTTTGATATTTTTCTATTTTATTAGTTTTATTTTTACCTAGATACCTAGAGAGAACGGAGAGCCAAAAGCTATGGTGTCTACATACCTATTTCGCTTGATCCACTATTATGCCTTTTAGGGATTTCTTATGTTTTTTAGGAGACCTTCCTCCGGTATAGTCTCTCATTGCCTCTCTTACCAATAACTCTTGCTTCATAAATATAATGGCCACCTTACATAAGTGTCATTATTATTACAATACAGCTATGTTCAATTTTATTAAAACGAAAACGATATTCGATTATTGTGAAAGGGTTCCAGTGTACGAATAGTTACAATTGGAATGGGGTCGATCCCTTTATCTGTTAAAATATGTACGGGGATATATCCATGGCGATTGTATATCTTATTACAATTTCATATTGAGTGTGATTGAAAAGGACCATGTTAATATTGTAAATGGAAAATGGTGTTTGTTTTCATAATTATTTTGGTTTGGTATTCTAATGTCTGGTGGAAGTGGTGGCTTTGGTGTAAAGTAAAGTCACTCGGATTATCATTAATTATTTTTAGAAGATTGCAGCTTATAATTCGTTATTTATCTAACGTAACAACATTGATGATGCTATTATATAAAAAGGTTTTAAATTTCTGTTTATATTCAACACCATATACGAGAGCGAAAATGATAAGGATGCAAGTCAAATGTAAATTATGTAGATGAACTGATATATTTATTTGTTATTTTTCTTAATAAACGACTAATATATACTAATACAAAACTTATTTTATATGTTTTTCTGGTTCTACTTTTGCACACTAATGAAAAACTTAGTTTACGGCTACTATTATAATTGGGTTGCGATTGTCAGATAATATATATATTGTTTATGTGTTTCTTATTTTTTTTTATAAATATTACGTAGGGGTGGAGGTCGTTCACCTGATAACAAGCACGCACGCATAAAAGCACTCGACTGGCATAGGGCATAGACCAATAATGCAACTGAAAATCGCATTACATTTTGTAATCCATAGCATTAGAAATGTTTTTAGCGAATCTAATACTCTATAAATACCTACGTGCATTTTATTTATATTCTATATATGTAGAAATATCGTAATTTTAAAATTAAAATTAGTATAGCTACGAATTTGAAAATAATTGTGTAGTTTTTAAGTATTAATATGAGCATTTTATTATTTAAAAACAATCCTAATTTTTTATTCAGCTTCGATTTGTCATTCCTGCAGCGCCCTAAAAGTTTCAACTTATTTGGGACTCAGTGTACTGCAACAGATGTTACTGAATGATGAAAAGCTTAAGGCGATTACAAGATTCCCTCTCGGTTCAAGTTTAATATAAAAATAAGAAGATAATGCTCTTTTAAGTGTATGTTCTCCTGGTACTTCAATTCTGAAACTTTGCTCGTTTGTTACACAGGGGAATGTGTAGGTAAGTAAAAAAAAGTAAATGTCAATATTTTTTGAGCTATAGGCAATGTACATGGTTCTGACATGAGATTATCGAAGACACGAGATGTTTATAGCATAGTAAATATTGTATGAATTGGGTTGAAATTGTATGGGTTGGGGTTAGTTTTTGCTGCTATGTATATAATGCGATAAAAAATATTTTATAATAAATAAAAAATATTATTTATTATAACGCATTAAACCCATTTATTTACCCTTTTTCTTATGAGAAGAGATACATTGTTCATATCATTAATCTTTTAAAATTTTAATTATCTACATATACTATAATTAAGGCAACAATAAGGAATCCCTAGTGATTGAGTGAAGTCACTTCAAATTGCTGAGTATAAATTAAAAACACATAAAGAAACAACCCCTATTTCTATTAAAACTAAAAGTTTAGAACATTTTCTATAGATTTCAACCCTTGACACTATAATTGCAAGGGCTGACTCACGTTTCACATTTGTACTCGTAAGAAAGCATTTGTGCGGAGTTTTCCATATCGTGACGTTTTATCGAACGATCTGCGTCTCTCGCCGTTGCGATGATCCATCTTTGAGGGAACGAGGTTAGTGTAGACGGGCGTATTTAAATTTTAGTCAATTTTTAAGCGTTTTGAAGTGAATATTTGGAGGCACGTTATTTTAGGCGTGGCGTTCAGTTCTGCTACTCAACGTGGTAAGGAAGCAATTTGGCAGCAAAAACAGGGAGCAAAACTTTATAATATGACTTCATGAGATTATAAGTATATTTTTTTACACACATACATAATTTTAAAATAAAAACATCGAATTAATTAAACCTATTCCATTTAAATGGCTACTCATTCGTTTTTTTCAAATCTTTATACTTTTTTTTGAAACAAAAATTTGTTTTCTTCCCTTGAAAATTGTAAAAAAGTAAAAAATATTTTAAAATCTTTCTTTCTTTAATCTTTAAATTATATTAATATATTGTTATCAATTAATTGAACAGCAAGTTTGCGCAGTCAGCAACTCGTACCGATGATCCGTCTTCGTGTAGCACGCAGACGCGTGATTCCACCAACAAGGGTGCGCCGATATTTATTTTTTTCCCTTCGTACAAGCTTGTTGTGAAACTCGCAAACAAAGGGCCGCGTCCAGTATGGAATGGTGTTGTTAAAAGTATTGAACTTTGTACCAAGTTATTTTATAAGAAGTAAATTATGGGAGTTCTTGGATATGATCAGAGTCTAATATACTTATAATATACTTGTAGACTACGAGATAACACCATCTGGCGTTTTTGTCTTTCTTTTTAATTTAAAGGTGGGTCATAATCAGAAAAAGTGTACTTTTTGTGTCTTTTCTTGTCCCGCTACTTTGAAAGCGTTTTAAAAATACAATTCTAAAGATAATTTAAATATTTTGCCATTTACGATAAATTTATTTATTAACTTAAAGATTTTTGTAATATTTTGAATGTATTATGGCAAATAATAGTATTTTTTGTTAGTTGCAAAAAACCTTTCAAAATGCTTCCATACAATTTTTCGTGTCCCATTCACCACTTTACTTTTTAAAAATTGATTTGTTACGAATATTTATGGTTGTATTTGATTTCAGATATGTTTATATTACTTTACTTTATGCATAATATCAAATAGAACTATTTTTATTGATACATAATTTAATAAATAATATATATTAGTTAAGTAAATTTGTCCCAAAATATTGTCTTTTTGTTACTCAGGGTTAATAACGTACAATTAAATGATGAACGCAATTATTTTCGATGATGTTTAATATTATTTTTTGTTGCGGCACCATAATTCTAAAACTCAATGCTGTCGTAGCTACAACAAGTAGTGTTCTCGCAGCAGTAGAGGGGTTCGAATGTTTTAGAGGGAATGCGGGAAATTACATCTCAGGGTTATAAACGGCTTTTATTTTGGTAAGTATTCTATAATTTCGTTTTCTTGTTTATGTTATTTGCTTCTTTTTACAAAATCTCAAAAAAGAACTTCAGTGCTTGCACATGCAACACGTGGCTTATGAGCAAATATTTAAAAAAGTTAGAATTTCTCAGACTTCATTCTCAATTTCGTTATATTTCGTTACGTAACGAAATTGAGAAAATATGAAGCCTAGTTCACAATTACGGTACCAATGTTTTCTTATATATGTTTATAATAATATTGTATCGAACCGGTGCTTGTATATGAAAGATATGTATATAAGAAAAAAAAATTGCTGGCATATGAAAAAAACTATAAGTGACTTTTCATAACGTAAAGTAACCAAAAATAATGATTTTTAAGTTTTTTGCTTGTTTGGTTGTTTGTCTATGTGTTTGTGCACGCTAATCTCAGAAACAGCTGAACCGATTTAGTTAAAAATATTTTTTTATTCTTTCTGAAATTAGTTGTGATTTTGTGATTATTATTTTTTGATAAATGTTTTTGTATTTTCAGTAAGCGTCATGGCTCCTATGTCAAATGCTGAAACACATAAAAGATACAGAGAACGTCTTAAAAAGACCAATTCTATTAAATATGAAGATATGGGGAATAAACAATTACAAAGAATTAAACTCAGTTCTCGTGATAACGACTCAAATTTTGATATATTTTAAAGTAAATTTAATTTTATCATTAACTTTGTGATCTTTAACCAGAAATATAAGTTTATTACGTTACGAACTACCATTATTATATTGTTAATATTGTCACTTTGTTATCTTTTCTTCTTACATTTATAATCTGTTAATTCAACGATTGAATCTTTAAAATTTTGATCTGTCTCATTAAATAAAAAAAAAACAATAGTTTTATTCATATAATATCCTTATTTTGTTGTGTATAATGCCTTATAACATCAGTTTCGTAACAAACATTATCAGTATTGTTACTTATCAGTTACGTTACAAATTCGAAAATGTCCACTTTTCTGATTATGACCCAGGTACATATATTTACTTTCGAGGCTATCGTGGTGTAGTGTCACAGTAAATGTGGTTTTGGACTTGATCTTCACTAGTGGGAATAAATAATTGTTGATATTCCGCTCTGGTAAGAAAAAATGCAATTTTGACAAAACGTTGAGAATGGAGTGTATTAACACTGGACTGGATACGGTGTGAAGCTTAAAGAATATTTTCTTGAAAATGTTTAATAGTGTACCTGTAGTGTTATTGTAAAAAAAGTCATATAAGAATAGTTTCGTTATTATATAGGTACGTACTATATAAATCAATATTTCGCTGTAGCTTTCATAATAACATATATATAAAACCTGTTGTTCCCTGCATATTACAATAAATATGTTAGTAGGTACTTCAGTATATCATTTTATTACTACTTACTACAGGTTGTTGATTAAATAAAAACATTCCCCGCCTTTGCGGCAAAAACACCGCGGAAAAAGTCATAAGTACAGAAAATAGGCTGTAAACATTTTATAGACTAACGAAAGCCTTCGAGCGTATAAATTTTCAATCACGCAAATAACAGCTTTCAGTTATACACAACATAATTTTATAACTTAAGGACTTATATTTTTATCAGCTTCACGCTGTATCCCGCACACAGCAGAGAAAGCCGAGGGGAGCAAGTGTTAAGACACTCCGTTTCTCATTTCCCGTCGAACTTTTCGACACATTGCATGTTGAGTAACGGAACTAAACGCCGGGCTTTTGCCTTAGTGATAGAGCGACGAAATGAGAATATTAACAAATAACAATATTCATTTCCTCGAGTGGAGATCGAACCCACAACTGTCACGTTACAGTCACACCCTTATGCCAGGACTTATAAATGATTAAAATTGCTGTCATTCAATATCCACTAACTATCCCTTCACAGTCAAGTACTGAAATAACTTATGAAGGCGATAAACGCTTAACAATTAAAACTTTGTGCCATATTTTCGGGTTATTAAGCAAACGATTCAACCCTCTTTCTACTGAATATATTTCCCTCAGAGATTTGATCGCAACGCCCATGACTCACGCATATTAAGCAACCCTATAGAGCATATTTATATGCACATTATGTGATTTCCTCGAAACTGATCTTTCATGGTGCACTTCCTGTTATTTTGGGTTCCGTTAACGACTTTAGAAAAAAATATACTACTCAAACGCAGCTTCGCCCGCTTAAACTTATTTTTATATTTTAGCAAAAGCCTAATATTTTTTTATTTTATTTTTATCCTATGTCCTTCCTAACCTTTAAGAATATGTGTTCAAAGTTTCATCATCATCATCAGTAGGATTATACAATATATGTACATAGATATATTAAATTGAATGTAAATAACATATAGGTATTCCATTACTAGGAAAATCATTATAGCGTACAATTTTCCATTAGAAATAAGGGCATTAACGAAAATATCATACAATTTCTCTAGCCAAGATTATTAAAGTTACCCAAAATGACATTTAAATCCTTTCAATCCTAATACGTCGACATCAAAGTAGGAATATTGTAAAGAACCCTGCCCCCCAAAAACTTGACAGATACGCCGTTATTTTGACGTGTGTAACGAAGGTGAAAAACAGCCAGCTCAGCGAGGGAGAGAGATGTCAGCCGAATTGATTTACAGTCATCAGTCATGGCAATGAAGGTTTTTGTGCACGATATTTTGATTTTTCATTCGTATTGTTTTGGATAATGCACAGTGTAGGCGTGGTCGTAAAGTCACACCTACGTAACCCTCGGCTACATTTTATTTTATTATTTGTATCAAATTTTTAACGTAATGGAAATTTTAATATCAAAAGTTATTTTAATATCATGTATTTCGTGCACTTTTTTGCTAAGATTGTGGGCAACGGGTGTGTAAACGCAACAGGTTGTAGGTTTGATTCAGGTCCGTGGTAATGAAATATTCAATATTTTCATTTCGTTCCTTTGGTAACGAATGGTGGGCAAAGAATGGCGTTGAGTTCCACTCCTCAATACTCAATACGCAAAGTCTGGAGCATTCAGCGAAAAATGGGAAACGGAAGTGTGTCAATGGGAACGAAGTGATTAATACTCGATTCTCAGGTTCCCTCTGCCTACCCTATTATACTGGACACAGGATAAAAGTAAGTTTAAAAAATTGTAAGTGTAAGTTGAAAAAATTAAGAAAGAGAAACAGAACTTATTATATTATAAAGAATTTACTCGTGATTAGAAATTGGACTCCGATATCGAATACATAAATAATTACCCAGTTCAAGCCGACATTATTTAACTCGATTATTCCTTTGAAATTGCTGACCATATCTATTACATGATTACTAGGAAAGCTATCCGTGAGGGTTACTCAATATTCAATCAACGCCAATCGAATACGAAGATATTAAAATTGCTGTGTTGTTTTTATTATTTAACAGCATAGTAGTTTTGAAGCCAGTCCTGGTGCAGAGGTACAAAGTGTGACTGTAAACGCGACAGGTTATGGGTTCGATCCCCACTTGAGGAAATTAAATATTTAATTAAATTTATATTGCCATTCCTTCGCTCTGGTTGACTTCCGAGGCAAGTTCAATTCCGCCACTCCACCTGATCAAATATAAGGTCTTAAAATGAAAAATAAAAATCAGACTCGCCCGCTGAGGGTTCCGTACAAAAATTACAGTTCTTGAGCTTTTTGCTGAAATTCAGACTTAGCTTAGCTTACTTGAACTAGCGGCTTTAATACTAAATTTTGTCCCCCCCTTTTAATGCTATTATTTTTTAGGATTTAATCAAAAAAACCTTTTTTCCTTAAAACGTATGGAACCCTAAAAAGACAGGATTAGCTGTGAAGCACAAAAGGTCAATATATAAATATCAAAAGATAAATTCTAAGAAACGGCACGTTTTTTACATTTTTGTATAACCCAAAAAAAATATAACGATTTTCCAAATTTCCCATATTATTATTTAGCATTAAGGATGAGGGTACATTAAAACGCCTAGTGTACTGGTAACGGTGGGGGCACTCGCTGCTTATAGAAGCATCGCTAATGGCTATCCAATTGATTTATGATTCCGATGCATGCAGTGTAAACCCGCTGTTTCCACCACATTTGATTTCCACATGCGCTACCGTATAAGTGATTTTACGCTTAGGTACTTTTGCTATGGAGCTTTTATGAAATATTAATATTCCTAAACGCCGGCGGAACTCTAATGGAGTGATAGAATGGGTAACAGATGAATATCTTATTTAGGAGTCTTGCTCGGCGCCATTGTAGAAAAACAATTTTCGTTCAATAAAACAAGGCTCATTCAAGATTTAAAAAAAATATATTTAGCTTAAGTGGAAAATATGTGTCTTTTTTTGCCTTTCAGGTCGCATAAGTTTGAAGGCGAATCAAAGGTAGCAGTTATAGTATCAATTACGTAGGTATAATTACAGTACGTTCTAAATATGAATTGATGACAGTTCTATATAGGCTAATCTTTCAACTATAGGGAAATTCCTTTGTTCTACCTCTTACTCCTTGATAAGTTGTAACGTAATTGTTTATTTTGAAATATATAATATATTTTTTAGGAATATTTTTTTTTCGCTTCCCACGGCACCATAAATTCTAACAGTATCGCACGTAATATAGTAAGCTTTTATTTATGTAAATGGCATGAAACTTTATCGTGAAAAGCAATCTAGGTTACGAAAGATGAAAGTTTTAGGCATTCCTCATGAAACTTACTTAAAAGGTTTGTTAGATTAAAATAAATTTGACATACTTAGGATAAAAGTAAAGTTCCTGAGTAAATCATCCAGTAATATAATGTATGATGATGTAATTTGTTTTATATAATGTTTCAGTATTCTTATGCTTAGCGCTTAAGTGACATTTTTATGGACAAATGTTTCTAAATTTTGTTTGTGTTTATTTTATTTATAAAGATGGGAAGAAGAAAATTGATTTGTCAATACTATTTTTGTCAGTGATAGATTCACTGTTTTTCATTACTAACGTTATTATATTAAAAGATATTAAAAATCAAAATCCTAAATTTCTGGTATCCCGTAAAATTTAAAAATAAATTTATTCATATCATTAAGTGGTGTATTATTAAATTGTCTTTACCAAATTAACATATACTATAGATCAAGAATCTTACATAAAAGATAATTCTGCCACTCAGAATTATCAGTAGGTAGCTATAATTTTTATCATACACAAATGAAATCATAGCAAAGTTTTTGTCGGTTTAGCAAATTTAAACAGCAACATAGCAGTGGTCTGTGCTAATAACCAATGCAAAGCGATGTAACTTTGATTTATGAGT
This sequence comes from Heliconius melpomene rosina, assembly GCF_056956725.1. Lineage (NCBI taxonomy): Eukaryota > Metazoa > Arthropoda > Insecta > Lepidoptera > Nymphalidae > Heliconius > Heliconius melpomene. The sequence goes on along the minus strand of NC_140406.1, from coordinate 7,991,100 downwards.
AAAACGCACGCGTTGGCGAACTGCGCTCATGCCGACTATTCGTTTTGTATGGGCGGTCTGTTCAATTTGCTGTAATCAGGAGTTAATAGCTTGCTTTGTTTTGTTATTGCCGGTTGCTTATTTAGATTACACGAAGATTGAGGCGAAATTGATTTAGATGTTTTTTAAGTATTATTTAAGAAATCATGTAGAAAATCTTATTTTTTATTTGTTTCTTTTTCTGTATTATGCTTCCCTCTAACAAAGAATCTAGTGTTAAGAAACTCTTTGACCCCACTTTTTGGGCGATGCATATCGAGTGCAACTGAAAGCTGCACTTTATCTACTAGAAAATAATGAAAATAAATACAATCACTACCCCGAGCTGATATCGAACCCATTTCATTTCACCCAACATTCGCATTTACAGTGGACGCTGTCCCACTGGTTTTAATTTACTGTAACTACTTAATAATCGTCACATACCAAATTTCATATATAGCCTTGCAATTTTCTCACGAAAGCGAAGAACTGTGACCTGGAAAGAATCAAGAATAAACAAATACGTATACCACATTGTTCGAAAAAGCGTATTTTTACCGCAAATTGTATTTGCGACGTCACGTCATTAAAAAGCAAGCCCCTTAAATGTGATTCCGCAACCAAATGAACCATGAAGTCGTCTTTTCGTTGAATAAAGCAGGAAATCCAATTAGCAGGGCTCACCGGTTGCATTCACCAAGTGCGGTGCAATCGGGACGCGCTCAGGCACCGACAGAAGCTTTACAGAGCATCTTGATAGCCGACCAGCGATAAATCTGTTATAAATCGATTCCACCAGGTTAAAGAACTAAATGGATCGTAAAAATTAATAGGTGTCTGTCGCCCGACGAATAGGAGGGTATAAGTGGAATGGCATTTTCCCAGTTTATGAATTACTTGGGAACTTTATGACGGCTTTGTCAGGCTTGGCTTTTTGCGCGTCACGTGTTGTAGACGGATGCGAAATTGGATTTTTTGATAGAAATATTACGTTCAAGGATAATATTCACACATAACGCCATGAAGAATTGTTTTATTCTCCTCTTTGTAAACTTTATGAGTATAAATAGCGAAATTGATTTAGAAATATGGCACAACCTTCACTGTAAACGTAGGGAGACTCTTTATTATTTTGTATTCAGGTTTTACCTATTTAAATTTGTCTACTTTGTAATAATTGTATTATTATAAAACTTCTTATACGCAGCTTACATGCCAATACAACAGTATAGCATCATGGAGCTAGTTTGAAGATAAAGCCAGGATCTGAATACTGTAACTCTTTAAAGATGACTGAAAAGTCACTTGAGTTTAGGCTCATACTAATTAATTATAGCACTAGCAGCAGCTAACTTGGTGTAGAAAACGATATTTATTATTTTTAAAGTTATTTCTTGAATTGAAAAAAATAGAAGAATAATACTAATTAATACTATATATTATAAAAAAATATTAATGGAAATCAATAAAGGTAAAATAATAAAAAGCCATTTTTATAATTACGAACAACCGACCAAAGCTGCCAATATAAAATATATACTGTCAACCCATTTTAACACATAATTCAGAATGGGACACCGGCACGTACAAGTCGTGTATAAAGAAAAGGAAACGTATCACATAGCCAACCTTTATTCCGCGCTTTCATCCGACCTCCTGCTGTGTTCTACACGCCTGGTGAGCAACTACTGAAATGTTGAATGTTTTATGTTTTCCTTAAAAGTCCATTCTACGACATACTTTGAATCATTTTAATGTTGGCAATACCTAGTTACATATAAATGTGAGTGTGCTTGAACAATGCTTGCTGTTGTGTTGCTTGCTTAGTTGGGTTTGTTTACTCTGTACAAGATTGTTGTGAGTTCGATTCCCGTTTTAGGAACAAAGAAAAAAAAATATTTTACTTTTTAATTTCTCTGCGTGGTTGCGATAAAAACGGCGTTGATTTTCGGTATACACACACTGAATTTCTTGAAACTTAGGATTAAAATGTACTAGATTCTATGTCTTTACTATATATTGGAGAAACGGAAAGTTAAAATAAAAGGTTTAAACTGATTACAATAAAATAAAGTACTTCTGGCATTACCAATATAATGTATATTAGAAACATATAACTTTCATTTGATTTATGAGAAACTTGAAAAGCCAATAGTACGAGTGCCAATATTAGATTAATTAAAACTTTGTGGTGTGTTATGGCGTGTTTATTACTTAGATGATGTAAATTATTACTAATGTCATATTCGGTGAGTCGCTATTGTTTCGAAATAATATTACGGTAATATATACTTGTGAAAGCTAGGAGTTAGTGGTATACAATCTAGACAAATTTAAATCTAAATTTGTTCTTATAGTACTCTACTAGGCTAATAAATATTAAAGAATATAAGTTTCAAAATTAAAATATGAAAATAATTTTCAGCTTTAAAAACATAATTTTACCTCGAGTGTTCATATTTTATGCTCTTTTATAATCTAATATTTTAGATCTTGAGCTGAAGCTGAATGAAATCGTAACGAATTCCATCAAATGAGGATAACTTAGACGTGACATCTAGGACCCCTTGGAGCTGAGCGTGTCAAAAGCAACTTTTCTAGGAAAGCACTAGAAGGTAATACACACAGAGTATAAAATGTAGCTACCTCATCTTATAATATTATTTTACAGATATAAATCATGATATATAGTAATTTTAAGAAATGGAACTATTAACTGCTTAAATATTTTACAAAATCAAAGACGTTAATAATAATTTAGGCAAAAAGTACAGATATTTTTAAAATGCTACTATTTTATCAATATATGTTTATTTTTTAGCTTCATATTCCTGCATGTAGCAGAGTAGGTAGAGGGAGCCTTGTGTTAAGGCAGTCCGCTTCCTTCTTTCCACGGAATTCTCGATTTGTTATGTGTTGAGTGGCAGAACTCAACGCCGGCACCGCAATTGTTCTTATTATGTAAAATACTACTATATAATAAATATATTAATGTATATCCTTAAATACATATTCTGTGGCCTCACGAAGCTATTCGCCGACTTATTTACAATGCGCTCGCGGCGACCGTGCCTCCGTGTCCGTTCACACTTTGACCATCTACGGTGAAAATCTTGATACTGTATGTTCTTACATCTTTAATCTGTTCAGTTATAAACTATATAAAACCTTTAAAGGAAGAATGGAGTTTTAAAATTAAATTTACTTTGGATTTACAAAGCGTTTTTCGTGATGATTGTTCAGAAACAAATAGGGAAAACATATGATATATTAGTCAGCTTCATGCCGTATCTCGCACAAAGCAGGGCAGGAACCTAGTGTTAAGACAAACCGTTACCCACTTGCCGCCGAATTCTTTGGGCATTGCTTGTTGAGTGGCGAAACTCTTCGTCGTGCTTTGGCCTCGACACCAGAGCGAAGAAATGAAGATATATATTTAAATAAATATTTCATTTTCTCGAGTGGGGATGGAACCCACAACCAGCGCTACAGTCACACTTTGTGTTCTTGCGCCACGACTGGCCTCAAATAGAAATAAATGTACTTTCTCAATATCATTGTAAAGGCAGACTGTCAAACCACCTGTTTCAGGTGTTAGATATTTTATTACATAGTAGGAATAGGATAAAACTATTATAGATTATATTATAAGATTATATCTATGAATATTTTTATAAGCGAGAATTAAAGTAAAATCAACGCTAATAATATTTTATAAACATAATTTACTTACTAAGAAGCCGTTGTGGCAATTTCTAGACATATAGCTAAAGCTAAAGCGATCTTTAGTTTATTTTTTAAGATAAGACATAATTTAATTTTATTTAAAGTATTTAATTTGTAACGCATATTAAAACGACTCAAAACTGACATCCAGACGTGAGACATACAAAAGAACGCACCGTGACAGCTCGTGATGGGTGAATACCGACAACCAACTTGTTCATCACTTCTTAATACAAATATCAATCGAAAATGATTCTTAGGGCTTTCAGAATTAGGCTTACTGAGAATTTTGTGGATTCGATCATTTAAGATCAGGTTATTAAACATAAATCGTCTTTTCGATGTCTTTAGGTGTAAATAATTCAAATAGATTCATCCAAAAAATATTCCGTCAGTTTTTTCTTCTTTATCTCAGAAAGGCAGTGCTTAAATATAAACGAAGGCATTTAAACGGCGGGCGTCCTAGTCATCTGCGAATTTGGAAGAGAATTTTAATGTTGAAGTGCGTAAGAAACGACGTAAAGTTTTGCTTATGGGTAATGATTTAAATCACCGACTTAAAATTAAATATTTTTTTTCATGAATGTCTCTCAAATATATTTTTGTATCAGCTCCATATCAAATGTATGTTATATTATATTTCTATTACAAATTAAGAGGTATTATTTAATTTTATTGTATTATTTGATTAATTTTAACGACAATTAATTACCCCATTTTGAAAATTGTATATTAAACTGTACTGTGTGAACTTTTATATTTATTAAGAATACATTTTATTTAATAGTTAGTCTATACGTCTAACATTGTATACATTTGATTGTATTTCAATAGCATGTACGTAGTATTTACATCAAATTAGGTCAAACAAAATCAATTGTAGTCAACTGCCTATTATAAACTCTATTCCTAGGAGTACGTATTAAAACATGTTAATTACGTATTATTTCACAATTATACGGTATTATGTGCCATTATAAGTGACTTCGCCATACAAAAGTTACATTCATTATTGCTAAACTAAAGCTTTTCAATCGTATTTCACAATGGCAGTCAGTATTTGAAGTTTTGTTTTTTATTTTTGCCTATGGGTGAGCATGTCATTAAAATTTTTAATTGATTAGATTAATAGATATAAATACTATAAGCAAATTGTCACTAAGTATAATATTTGTGTAATGGAACCAGAAAATAAAATATATTTTGGAAATTTTGGATTTTTGACAGATTTTCTTTTGTTTTAAGTATTTAATTTATCGACAAAAGCTATGTAAAGGCTGTACTTAATTCATTCGCGTTCTAAGAACGTGGTATATTAGTTCATATACAATTCTTAGTACTTGTAATTTGAACACTAATGAAGCTGCAGGTGAAAGCTAATAGGTGTATTATATAATTGCTCTTTCCAAATCCCAAAAAAATAAATTAAAAAGAGATCTATCTTGTGTGTTATGCGTCGTTAAGAAAATAAAACTTCGATAAAAGCTAAATGTTTAACAAACAATAAGCGAAGCTAAACAAGTTTTAATATGTCATCAATCATCCAACGGTTTGATGAATGGTGTGAGTTTGACATTAATGAATTTTTACGCCCGCATCTCATGCATTTGCCACGGTAATTACTTCTTTGACTGGACCGAGATCGGTCGAGATTATTTTTGAGAAAGCATTTTGACCATATGTAACGGGTACGACACGAGATCTAAGATAATCTTAAGAAATCGTAATAGTGAATCATAATGTGCCTATTTTACTTTAAGATTTGTGTACATATAAGAAGATTTTCAAGCTGATACTTTTTTAATGAGGAAATGAAATATGTTTCGTAGTTTTAATCTACGGTTCTCTTTAATAGAGTCAGTTTATCAATTAATTATATTTTTTGTAACTAAAATTAAAGCCAGAGTCAAATAAAAATCGTAAGTAGATGTATATTAAAAGTTAACGTAAATAATTTTATATTGACTGTATATAATTTAACCGCGTATTAGTTATCGATTTTTTGAGACGTCAGTCTTTTACGAAGGACCGCAATACCGCAGTTTGTCTAATTACCAAAAGAGCGAAAAAATAAAAAAAACATAACCTCGAGTGAGAATCGAACCCAAACACCTGCCTCACGACGGCGTAATATATCATTATTAATATACCATACCACCACCTTGAATAGTATAAACGTCTTCAAATGATCCACGCGATATCGGATGAGCAAGAATTTCATTAACTTAAAATAATACAGAAAGAACACTTTAACGAGATATTTAAAATTATCTTGTTATAAGGCCTTGTGTTTATTGTTTTGAAAGTATTCAAGCGTTTAATGAGTCTTTTGGGTTTGTTTTCTTATATATGGTAATAATATTGTTATTATTACTTACTTGTTACATCTTGACTTACAAGGCGGTAAATACCAATTAAAATATATGAATGTAAACATATATATGTTATTTTCATTTAATTTAGTTAAAGCCAGCCAGTCAGCCAGTCCGTCATCGTGGCATTGAGGTTTATTTTCATTCAACTTACAATTTTCTAAAATTCTACTAAAAGTGAGGAGGTTTTTCTTAACGTGTGTTACCCCTAATATACATAACGCAAAAGAAAATTATTTTTTAGCAAATTTAACATTCCAGCCATTTTGTTATTTTTTAAATACGAAAAGAAAAAAAATATGTTACTGCAGAAAATAAGTAAATATATACCTAAATATATTTTGCTAGAGAATTTATCATAACAAAATGACACACCTTGTGGCGCATCAGCTTATTGCAAGGAGTGGCATTTGATGCCCTTTAAAGGTAAAAGTGAATTGTTTGTTATTTTATATCTACGTTTTATATTAAATTAATAAAATATCTTTATAAAAATAAATAATTTATTATGCAACAGATATAAAGTGACATAGTTCTCACAACAAAGAAAAGAAAAATTTCTGATAGTATATGGGAGAAATACATTAATTTTTATTTCACCGCTTTAAATTAAAGTTATGTCAATAAAATTAGGCAGACAGCAGAAAACGAAGTGTCTTTACACTAGGTTCTCACTGCCTGTATGTCTATATGCTGGAAAAAGTGTGAAGTTGAAAATAAAATTATATCAAGAATTGTAGCATATTATGTTGTTTTTTTTACTTTTTTATATTTTATTTAAATGATTTGCAGAAAATCACATTACTTTATTATTAGTAATTTATCAATTGAAAAATATAAATACACACGTGTTATGTATTTGCCTCTAATAGTGGAGCTCAGGCACTTCTCCACAATGAAGGATAAATTGTGAGTCAAGGTTCCAGGGGCGCCTTTACAATCGCCTTTAGTGCTGGAGCTGAGTATGACTCATAAAAAAAAAAACAATTCAAATATTGCTTTTTATATTATTTATTTCCTTATATATTATGCATTTTATATTATGTAACAGTAAAACAGAAATACGATGTTCCAAGTTATCTTATATAGTTTAATTTCCATATAAATGGGTCATTATGAGGTTACACCCGAGTAATTGTTGTTGTTATTATGCCTTCAGGAAACAAGTAATGTAATCCTTTGTATTGTCAAGTTCTTAGAAGTGAGACATCCTAACCCTTTGTGTAATGGGAATGGGATATCTTGAGAGAATTTTACGTACTGTCATATTAGATACTTGGTTGATATATTATACGTATATATTTGTTTATATTATAGTTTAATCATATTGAAATTGCACGGTAAGAGTAGTATACATTTACATTTAGATCTTGGCAGAAAGCTTTGATAAGGGATTGTGCTTTTCCTCGTAAATATTAGCTTGGAAGATTCTAGAATACGAAATTCTATGAATCTTGAAATTGACCGACAGTTTCGACAGGATTCGTTGAGTATCTTAGAAGTTCTATGAAGACGAATTTTGAAGTAATAAAATTATTTCAAAACAAATTTGCTCTGTTTTGGAATTCATTATAGAAAATACTTTAAAAAAGAAACTAATAAAGTTTTATCCATTACCTAGGAACCTACACCTACAGGTATATGAATAGTAATTTCATATTAATTTCATATAATTTCACAACTCACACTTTATTTTACTGTTAGACAGACGATTAACAATTTTTAGCCCCCGACGAAAACAGAGGGAACTGAGACAAAAGCTAAGCTTAATATCAATTAAACATTAAATAACTATAATAACATTTAAGTATAACATAAAATCAATTTAATTAATTTTCAGAAGTTTACACAAATGGAACTATAATCCAAGATAAATTATAAACAAATGAAACCAAATGTAACGTATGAAACGTTGGTAAATTATTTGAATGAGCGACTTACATATTCGCTTTAGCTCGTTCCACTCTAACATTAAACACATTTTCAGCAGCTTCTAATTAAATAGGAATTACACGTAGATGCTCCGTATCTCACAGTTCGCCGTTAAACACGATACTTCCCAAGTCTATACTTAACTCCGCTCACTGATGAAATACCAACTTAAGCACGAGTCTCATTACGTATACATAAAGCTGCTAGTTTGTTCACATTGCACGTACAGTGAATATTTTATAATGGCGAAAATTTTATTTCTAAGAAAATTTTCAAGAGTCAGCCAAGTTTCGAGGTGCTTGACTAGCTTGAAATTTCGTCGTAGATAGATAGATAGGTGGGTATAAGTCATGATATTTTTGCATTAGGAAAGTTAGTATCTTGCTTTACTTTGTGCATTTCGTATGTAAATTTTGTGATTTTGAAATATGAAGTGAGTGCTAGTTAAATAATATATGTATGTACGTTTTACGATAAATAAATAATGTAGTAAAATTATATAATTTACTTAAGAAAAGCACTTTAAATCCATTTTAACTTTAATGTGAACGAGAAGTTTTCCACATGACATAAGCTACACAAAAAACGCCTACAGTCTCGTAATAGATAGATAAAATTTAATAAAAATCTAAATTTAACATTATGATTTTTTAACACCCTCAAATCATATTTAAACGGAATATTCCTGTATACAAAAAAAATATGAAATCTCCACCCCAACGCGCCGCTTTCCACTGCAGCAGGAACCAATCGCCCGAGTAAATCATAATTCAATACCCGCAAACTTTAAAAGTCACTCACAAGACGAGGGAGGGCTAAGAATTTTGAACCCCCGCAGTCAAAGCGTCTTACAAATAACTTAACGGGGAAATTCTATATAGCATAACCTTCCAAACCAGACGTCCTAATCGTCCCTTTTGAAATCCCAACTAACAGGAAACTCGCATTTACATAACAATAAAAACGCGATCTGAACATCTAGAATGCCTGTGCGATATTCACGGATCATAAAATCGTACTCCCCGAATGTCAGACTAACATAGCTGGACCTCTGTGCCGTCCACGCTCCTAAAGTGTATAGACATTAGGTCCAAGGTCCGAGGAAGGATCGAGTGTCTCACTAATTTGGTTTTATTCTTGAGAGCCCTCAACGTCGGTTTTGGTTAGCTGATGCTATTTTTGACTTGCAATGTGTTTGCTTTTTCTCTTATTTGATTATGCGGAAACATAGCGAGCTGTGAATTTCTTTTGGATTTCATTATTTTTATGTGTAGTTTTGTGATTTTATGTTAAAAATTAAATTTACAATTGTTAAATTGTGATATTAACTGAATTACAGATATAATTGTCTGAAAATTTTTACTAAGTAGGTAATTCTGTTAAAGTAGTAAGATTCAAGCTAAATGCTGCAAAATACAGAGTGAAGCTCCTATTTCAAATTGCTTAAATTATCTCATGAAGCTTTAAGCTAACGTATGCACGTATAGTGAAATGTGGAAATCGTAATTAAACTAACTATAGAGTTTAATCTTGTAGATCTAAACGAAATACAAAGTAATCTCACAGTGCAACTAGGTCAGTGTGCCACAGATCCCTTGTCAAATTAACGTGTACCTCCATCTACAGTGAAAAACGACAGACGTAATAAAAACTTCCTCTCAATGTGTTATACGAACACGTTATTTGTACTGACATATTATGATCGTAAAAAAGACATTAAATCCAATATAATTTAATTGACCTGTAATAACTTTATTAAAAGTATATTATCGAATATATACACAAGCCCCAATAATGGGGATATTAATACAGTGGTGGGGAACGGAAGTATCTTAATGGCATCGAAGTGCATTGTCACTAGGTTCCCAGGTTCCCTCTGTCTACACTGTTATGTGCGAAATAAGACATGAAGCTAAAAACATATCATAAATAAATATTTAATTGAATTTATTAAAAAAGTATCTTTAACTATTACTTTCTGGTTTGAAAAAAATAAAATACACTAAAATATGTAAGTAAATATATATTTTTTAAAATAATTATCAGTCTTTTGTCGTTTATAATATAATCTAACTGTGTGACGTAAAACAAATTTAACGGCAACGAACAAAAAAATATATCTTTAAAATATTTTGTACTTAATAAAATTTCATACACCGTGAACAAAAAGTTAAGCAATCATTTCAAATTTTATTTTCTCGAGTGCAAAGATCCATCACTCCTCCCTTGAGGCAATTTCAGCTAAACCTCTTAGCAAAATAAACAGTATTAATCCTTACAGCGCTGTAAGTTGAAGTCTCCTACATCAGAGGCATTAAATAAAAAGTACTAACGGAACTTGGCTATTTTCCAGCGTACATGTCTCATGATTTCTAAAGCTAGAAACTACGTAATAAATCCAATAAGGATACGATTTTATATCGAAAAGTTAGTGCTAGGGAAAAGATTGATAGCTCGAGGTTTTAAATTCAGTACACAATACTACAGAGTTGCTCTCACTTTGCTGAAGAAGCACACAACGTGGCTACGCTACGCTAGAGCCCGTATATATATAAAAATATAAAAGGGTTATATTTTTGGTCAATTTTTTTCCAAGTAGATTCAAAAACTCACTGTAAATATATATTGTATAAGAACAGACAAGATGCAAGTGCCGGATGCAAGTGCCTTGCTATATCAATTCCTGGAGTGAGACCTCCTGGACGCCCACAGAAGCGCTGATTGCATGTCGTGATGCCACGACGATGGACATGAGTGCCAATGGTCTAACCACCGAGGACGCAAAAGACCATGCAAAGTGAAGTAAGTTGAGTAGGAAGGCAGACCCTGGCAATAGCCGGGATTAATGCCAGGAGGAAGAAGACAAGATATATAGTTCTGCGTTATTTATCTACCTTAGACGGACTAACAACAATTACAATTGTTTGTTAGATTTATATCCCTATATTTCTATGAACATCATTTCTATACTAAATAAAGTACACGATGATAAAAAAGGATCGTCGTTATTATTAACTGTTTCAGTACATCATAGAAGTGTATTTACAATAAAATGGGTTATTATTATACCACAGAATACCAGCCGCCGACAAAAAGACAGTGATTTGGGCCCAAAGAAATTGCGCTAGTAGGAGTAACAAAAAATAATGTCGCTTCAAATTGAATCATTTGTAATATTCATTCCTTTTTGCTTTTACTTCTGTGAATGCCTTTTATGTACCATAGATGTTTAAATACTGAATAATAAAAAACTTCGTTATTTGACATATAGCTTATCGTTCGACTTTTCATTACTATAAGTTGTTATTTTCCTTAAAATTTAGTAATGTAGTAGATCAGTTTAGTTTTTTTATTCTGTTTATTTTTTCCTAACCACCATTTTATTATTTTTATTAAGGAGACTCATATTTTTTTTATATTGGATCACAAAAATAGGCAATTAACTTATATTTAGAACAAAATAATAATGAAATACAGAGTAAGCAATCAAGACTTATTTATGTAAAGTTGTGAAAAATCTACTGAATTGCCTTAGAATATATAGTCATTTATGCTTGATGATATATTTTATCCTTATATTCTTTTACATATTCCGAAACATGTAAAATACATTAATAAATAATTTTTATATTTAAATAAATAACGTTTCCAGACTTAAGCTTTTTTAGTTCTACAACTCTAACGCTTTTCCTTTATGAAGCTCGTTTTACGATAATCAACCGTTTTTCAGAACTCGCTGTGTAACGCACCGGTAGAGGAAAGTTATTCATTTGAATTTGTTATTAATGCTTCCAGGCTTTTTATAAATGAAGACATATGTTTAATCTTCAAATCACTTCAATCAAAGTCAATAATATAATAATTATAATATGTTTTCATAAATCATTATATATATTAATATATTTATGTTAAAACTAAATTTAATTCCTTTAACTCATAATCTAACATAAATGTGATGAAAGTGCACAACAGAATGGTTTAACTGAATTCACGATATCTCAAATAATGTAGGTGACAAATTAAAATAATAAAAAAAAAACAATTACAAATTTCATTGCATAAAACTATTCAACCATTTTATTCCTTTTAAACAAAAGCTAGAGCACCACTAAAAGCGAATCCAGCCTCCTAACCAAAAGTTTTAATGTCAACTAAATAATAAATATGAACAAAGCATTTGACTTCCACACGAAAAGCAAATAAAACTGTCGTTTCACAGTGAAATGGGGTCGGACATACCATACTGTACGCTGGTATGCGGGGGAGTTAGTGGATCCCCTCAGAGGAGTTTCCTGAAATACGTCACGCGCTATACCAAACTGCAGAAATCACGCAAATTAAGCACGCGACAACCCTCCCTTTCACCAATGAGTTAGGAAAAAACTATATTATTAATTTTTAACTATAAATCACTATTCATTTACCGTTTAAACAATAATTTTAACATTTAACTTGGTTCAAACAAGCAATGGACACTGTATTAATAAATATTTCACACCGTGGCTTAGCTAGGGTGTATGTCAATAGGGTAGTATATTTTTAAATAAACGCTTTCTTATCTAATAAAAACGCCGCCATAATAACTCAGCGTAGACACAGATAGCACGCAACATTCTTCGTAGTACTGTGGCATGCAAATGTACTTTACACGTATGTCGCTGACGTGTTTTATACTGTGCTAATGAATTTGAATGGGGAATTGTATAATAAAACATTATGAAACTTTTAAGTTCTTTATACTTTTTAGAGCTTTTTGAACTTTTAAGGTACTAGTCACTTTTAGGCGTGAAATGAAAGTGAAAATGTTGTTTTTTGTGTTTCTGTGAGAGTTTCGAAATATCTTTTCCTAGTGAACTCAAACATTTTCCAACTTTCTTAGTCTAGTAGTTTCATCTGTGCATTGACTGGCAATAATTAGCAATTTTATTATGAATATTTCATTGTTAATATTAATAATATATCTAAAAACATACTTTATCATAAATATTTAAAAGCTTAATATATTATAGATATACATCGTTATAACTTACCTAAAAATGATGATCTACAAAACACTATTGTAATTAATTGGCTTGCCTGCCGCAACTAAAAAGGGGCTAAATGGTTCGTTGACATGTCGTTTTAAGGGGCCTACCATATTTAAATTTCAAATCACTTCCATTATAATATTTATGTATCAATACTGAAATATTAACGGAATTATTTACCAAATATATTTTTTTTAATTTATTTAAAAAAAATATTTAATATTAAAAAAAACGTTGCGGTTCAACCGCAGTCAGTGTAAATATCAAATGACACATAAGTATAAATTTCGGGTCAAAGTAGTCTAATCGTGAATAATTAACACTTTGGAATGCGAGGTCATTTTTAATTGTGTTTATTATTATGTTTTTTACTCTATATATAAAAAAATATCATGTTTTAGTTAGTTAAGTATTCGTATATTAGACGTCATTGGGCAGTAGGGTGTGTCTAGCTATCAATGCTGGCACGCGATGGTTGGGTTCACGTCTCAAATTTGTTAAATGTTTTCATATTGTATTTTTTATTTGTTAGTTATTTTTATGAGAGAGAATGGAATTTAAAGAAAATAGTGTTTTATTATCCCTTGGCTCATTCCTTACTAGATATAAATCTAGCTTTCCGAAATATGTATAAAAAAATATATTTGATGGTATAAGTTATACATCTAAGATATGAATGTATGGCGGCGTTGAGTTCTGCCACTCAACTCTAACTCTAAGTTCCCAGGTGCTTACCCTGTTATATCATCATCATCATCATCAGCCTGTCCTCCACTGCTGGACATAGGCCTCTCCAATGGCACGCCACTGAGCTCGATCTTCAGCTCGTCGGATCCAGCCGTTGCCCGCCACTTTACGAATACCGTCACCCCATCTAGCTGGAGGACGTCCTACATTACGCTTGCCGAGGCGTGGTCTCCACTCTAGAACGCGCTTACCCCAACGGTCATCGGTTTTGCGGCAAATGTGACCAGCCCATTGCCCTGTTATATACTGAATCTAAATAAAAAATACTGTTGATAAATATTATGAACAATATTAATATCCGCCTATCGTTCACATAAAATTTCTTGAAGTTGAAATAAAACGACTTCCGCCCTGAAATATGTATATACATAATAAAATTTTTAACTGTCGTGACCATAAACAATAGTACTCATAATTCTTAATTAACTGTGGAATAGCTCTATATTACGATTATAATCCTCTTGCAATTACTGAGTAGTATTGGTTAAGGTAAGCTTTACTGGGAAATAATAAAAATATGATATAATAGCTTTTAGAAACATGTTAAATTATACATTATAATACAATTTAGATTTTTTGTTTCTAAGTTAGTTGTCTATCAATCTCTCTGTTTATTTTAGTAAATTTTAGAAACGGTTGACGACGACTGAATCTATTTAAATTTGGTTATTATAATTGGAACGCGATCACCTTTGGACAATAAATAAAATTCAAAATTTTCCAAAAATATTTTTCAATAAGTGATGGGTAAAATAAAATGTTTACATACACATTTTGTTACACAAGTTTTCCTCGTTTTACGGAAAGTAATATTTAAAATCTGTCTTTTATAAGTTTTATATATATAGAGTAATTCACAATTCAATAAACTCGGCAATGTGTAATAAAAATATCATAAAGATAGTTAACAATGCATAAGGATACATTCCCATGACGCCGCACTTGCACCTCGCGGAATCGAACAATAGTGTTGTAGTATTTTGCTGATTTAACTGTTTTGAATTATATAAAATTTTAATAAAGATTCTCTGTCTTCAACTTGCTTTAAAACAGAAAGGTTGTTTATAAAATTAAATAAATAATTTTTAAAAAGCCTTTTTCTCGCCTGAGTAATTTAACTGGCGCAGTCGGTAGGATCGCGGCGTGTTTGGCTTTAATCAAACTCTTAAAGCCCGCGAACGGTTTCTATCGTTATTACCGCGATCTATTAAGAAGAATCTACGACGGCGAGACCGGCGGAGCACCTAAGCATCGGAGGTTCTGCCAAGCAGTTGAGTCCCGGTTGGAGATGCAGAGGTTTCTTTGGTGAGTACTTTTGTTATCCAAGTTCCTATGCTATATTTCCTTCCGTATTTTTGTATCTGTCTATATAGCTCAAATCGCGATAGGCATTTACTATTATTGAATAAGTTTATGAGAAATAAATGAAATAATAAATGAAATGAAATAATAAATAAATGAAATAATAAATGAAATGAAATAATAAATAAATGAAAGGAAATAATAAATAAATGAAATGAAATAATGAATAAATAATTAAATGAAATAATAAAATATTATTTTAATAAATATTATATTGAATTGAAATATTTTATTTGTTTGAATTATTTTGTTAAATAGGTTAGTCGTGATTAAAAGATAAAATGTCTTTTGAAAATTGCGAGAATTCTAGTTTTAAGTTAATTTCAGATTTTATGCCACGTTACGATGGTAATTCAAAAACGTTGAATTTTTATATTAGAGAAGTAGATAATATATTGAAATTAATAGAGGGCGCAGCGAAACACCACCCCGCTATTGTGTGTTTAATCAAAAGCAGACTCAGTGGAGCCGCAATTGATGCAATAGCATACGAAGAGTTTCTAGACTCTTGGGACGCGATTAAACGCGCTTTGATTAGAAGAATAGGTGAACCTAGGAACGAAATCCAACTAATGCAAGAGCTAACTCGAACGCGACGTAATAAAAATGAAGACGCGGAAACTTTTGGGAAACGCCTTCGAGACATACTTGACACCCTTTTGTCCGTAGGTAAACATAGTAACAAAGAATATTATGAAAACATGGTTATAGAGCAATATACGAACCAATTAGACTTTCAAATTTCAATAGGTGTGCGTCTAGCCAGGCCTACCACATTAGAACTAGCCATTGTACAAGCTAGGCAAGAAGAAGCTAAGCTCACATACGATAGATTTAATAATAATTTTAATATGTCAAACCCCCAAAGTAAGGTTAAAGAAAATCATAGAAACTTTATTCCATTTTCAAATTCACAATCTAGATTCAATAATC
This sequence comes from Heliconius melpomene rosina, assembly GCF_056956725.1. NCBI lineage: Eukaryota > Metazoa > Arthropoda > Insecta > Lepidoptera > Nymphalidae > Heliconius > Heliconius melpomene. The sequence goes on along the minus strand of NC_140406.1, from coordinate 7,974,980 downwards.
CACCTATGCACGTAAATTCAAATTTTACCCCTAGACAAAATAACTGGACACCAGAACAACGTCAACAATGGGTTCAGTCAATGCTACCATGGAAAAACCGACAACCCTCAGGTAATTATAGACCTTTTATTAATCATAGAGGTAACATCCCTCACCAGCAAATAAATCCACCCCAAAAAATATCAGATGTGACTATGAGGTCAACAAATAAACCAGAGAAGCCGCAGTTCGCAGTGGAGGAACTCTTCTACACAGACGAGCCACAGGAGCAACAACTCAATGAGTATTCCCAACACTACACCCCAGGTGAGTATTATTATGATAATATACATATACCAGACGAGCAGGATACTTATGAACCAGTTAATGACGAAATAAGTAACCAGCAGGATTTTACGTTAGGCATAGACCCAGACGTAAAGAGATAGTAAAAATAAATAATCATGATAAAGATCATTTACCCTACATAGTAATTCCCGAATTTAAAGGTAAGTTTTTAATTGACACAGGAGCTTCTAGATCCCTTATTTCATCAGAAGTTATATTTAATTCTATTTTTCAAAATCTTGTAGAATATGAACCATTTGAAATAAAAACAGCTCATGCGACAACACAGCATAGTCATGTAGCGAATTTACCCTTACCCCCAATCTTTAATACTGACATTCTTCATAAATTCCTTATTTTTGATTTCGACCCTAAATACAAAGGACTTATAGGTCTAGATTTATTAAAATCATTATCTAGCAATATTAATTTGAAAAATAAAATATTACATACAGCGACAGCCGACATACCTATTTATTTTGACTATCCTAAAAAACTTATAAAAATAGAACCAAAGTGTGAGAAACCTATTATTTTAAAAACAAATTATACTGATGGATTTTATATCTACGACGACTATATTTGGTCTAAGGGATTAACATCCCCTGCTGCTATTATTAATGTTACAAACGGAAAGTTTATAACTACAGCCATCAATACCAATTTAGAAGGACAAACCATATGTAACATAGCTGAGTTTAAATTGCAACCTTATAACGTAGAGAATAAAACAGTAAATATTAATTCGATGCAAATTAACCCCAATATTAATAAAATACTTATTGATAATCTATCCAAAATTAAAACCGATCATATGAACGATGAAGAGAAACGTGAAATAATTCGTCTTTGTTATCGATATAGAGATATATTTTATTCGGAAAATATTCCATTAACTTTCACGCATGCCGTTAAACATCAACTTAGATTGACTGACAATACTCCTATTTTTGTTAGAAATTATAGACAAGCCCCTCAACAACGCGAGAAAATTAAAAAACAAATTAATAATCTTTTAGAACAAGGAATAATTAGAGAGAGTATATCACCCTGGTCATGTCCTGTGCATATTGTCCCTAAAAAACCAGATGTGACTGGAAAAGTAAAATGGAGACTAGTTATTGACTATAGACGACTAAACGACCGTATTATCGAGGACAAATATCCTTTACCGAATATTCACGACATACTAGACAGGCTAGGTAGAGCTCAGTATTTTACGACCCTCGACCTTGCTAGTGGATATCACCAAGTAGAAATGCACCGCGACGATATTGAAAAGACAGCTTTTACAACTGAAAGAGGACATTACGAATTTTTAAGGATGCCTTTTGGCCTTAAGAATGCCCCGAGCACTTTTCAGCGCCTAATGGATCATATCCTTAGAGGACTAGATAACGTATTTACTTACCTAGACGACATTATAATTGTATCAACATCTTTGCAAGAACATATTGAAAAATTAAAACAAGTATTTGATAGGTTTAAATCTCATAACCTTAAAATTCAGTTAGATAAATCAGAGTTCCTACAAAAACAAGTGAAATTCTTAGGACATGAATTGACAGACCAAGGACTTCGACCAAATAAAGACAAAATTAAAGCTGTATTAAATTTCCCTATACCGAAGACACAAAAGGATATTAAGAGCTTTCTAGGACTAGTAGGTTATTACCGAAAATTCATAAAAGACTTCGCAAAACTGACTAAACCTATGACTGTTTGTTTAAAGAAAAACAGTAAAATTGTTCATTCCCCTGAATTCCTAGACGCATTTAATAAGTGTAAACAGATACTGACTAACGCCCCGTTACTTCAATACCCTAATTTTGACCAACCCTTTATATTAACCACTGACGCTTCAGATGTAGCTATTGGTGCTGTATTATCCCAAGGAAATGTAGGATCGGATAAACCAGTGGCTTATGCATCTAGAACCTTATCAGATGCCGAATCGCGTTATTCCACCATAGAAAAGGAACTGTTAGCTATAATTTGGGCAGTAAAATATTTTAGACCCTATCTCTATGGTAAAAAGTTCAATATCTATACAGATCACCGGCCACTTACCTGGCTTATGTCTTTAAAAGACCCCAACTCTAAACTAGTTAGATGGAGACTTAGACTTACCGAATACGACTATAATGTTATTTATAAAAAGGGTAAACAAAATACAAATGCCGACGCCCTTTCTAGAATTAAAATATTCCATAACAGTATTGAATCATTGGCAGTAAATTTTGACGACAATGAGGATGATAACTTAATTAATAGAATATTTGAAAACGTAGAAGCACAGGCTGAGGAAAACGTAGCACAAGAGTTACCTACGAATAGTAACAACAATAACATAGAACCTGACAACAATGACAGACAAAACATTCTCCCGTCAGAGACTGAGACTGACAGTATGAGTATTATAACAATGAACCCTGATAATCTAGTATCTACTAACCATTCCCAGCCAGACAATGAAAATAAAGGTATACCAATTCTATCCGACGCTATTGACAGACAATTAAAACAATTTCATATAAGAAGTACACCCGGTTCAAAATATAGAGTAGAAAATAGATCAACTAATTCTAGGACAGTAATTAAAGATGTGTTTATCCCAGTTAATAATACTGAGTGTGAAATAGTTCAATTCCTAAAAGAGCATACTATAGCCGATCGTGTTTTTCACTGCTATTTCTATGACGAACAATTATACATTCCATTTTCTAGAGTATATACGACGATATTTAATGATAGAGGACCAAAGCTATTTAAATGTACATCTCGTGTAACCCTTGTTGAAAACAAATCTGAACAGGAAGCTATTATTAAGAAATATCATGAAGGCAAAACTATGCATCGTGGTATTCAAGAAACTTACAAACACATCCATAGAAATTATCATTGGCCTAATATGCTTTTAACTATTCAGAGATACTTAAATCAGTGTAATATCTGTCTACAAGCTAAATATGAGAGACATCCCTTAAAACCAACCCTTGCTCTCACTGAAACCCCTACTAAGCCCATGCAGCATTTGTTCATGGACCTTTATTCTACAGGAGGAGCAACTTTCTTAACTATAATAGATAACTTTTCAAAATACGCCCAAGCAATCCCACTAAATGCATGTAGTAGTGTTCATATAGCAGAAGCACTCTTACAAGTATTTTCTGTGTTAGGAATCCCTCTGAAAATAACGACCGACTCAGACAGTAAATTTGACAATGACGTCATAAAGGAAATATGTGCTTTACATGATATTAATATTCATTTTACGACCCCTTACAACCCCAATTCGAATTCACCAATTGAACGTTTTCATTCCACTATAGGTGAAATAATTAGAATTCAAAGATTAACAAATAAAGATGACCCTATTCAATCGCTTATGAAATATTCTATAATTGCGTATAATAATTCAATTCATTCTGCTACCGATTATACCCCACATGAATTACTTTTTGGACATACAGCATCTAGAAATCCCCTAGAGTTGTATTATTCTAAGGAATTTTACCAAGATTACGTTCTTAAGCATCGTAGCAATGCGGAAGCTGTGCAGGAGTGCGTAGCGGCGCACATGTCTAAGAATAAGGAGCATGTTATAGCGAAAAGAAACCAGACGGCTGAAGAGATAGCATTTAAGGTAGGTGAAACAGTTTATAAGCAATTAGCCAAAACGGCGCGCAACGACAAAACGAAACCAGTTTTCAAAGGTCCGTATAAAATTATTCATTTGCACCCCGATAATATAGCGGAGATTATAGGTAATCATCCAAATTCGAAGTCTATTAGAGTTCATTATAAGTTACTACGAAGACCTCATCTTGTTCCCTCATTGCCGGAGCCCTCGTGTTCCACACAAAAGCCAAAATAACCCTAGATCCCATATATAATTTTTTTTATAATATATAATTAAAATTTTATTATAATATATAATTAAAATTTTATTATTTTTAAACAAAACAATACATTTAACCTTGCTTTTACTTACTTAATAACGAATAAATAATATATAATAATTTTAAAGAACTTATTTTGTTGTATGCGAGAATACTTCATCTTAAAGGATACATAAGGTTTATAGAAATAAAATAGAATATAAGTTAGATTTACTTATAAAAAAACAAAAAAAAAAAATTTTTACTATTTCTAGAGTTAACCATGGTATTATATATGGTTTAGTTTCGATAGTAGTTAGATACTACTAATTATTATAAGGAAATTTATTAATTCATAAAAATATATGTAGTTTTAATTTTGTAAACATTAAACCTATTCAAATAAATCAAAGTGTCTATTATGAGGAAAGCATATAGTACAGAACATTTCCTAATTTCCATCCTAGAAATTCCTTCCATTTCTAATCATAAATATAACCTAATTATTCCTCATGCCAACCCTTATACTTGGTAACGAAGAGTACTCTTACCTAAAAGAAGGATTTAGAATATATACCTCTCGATTATATACATCAACTTGTATATAATATTCAAACCCTAGAAGAAGAGGAGAAAATAAATTGGTCTATTATCCTGGCTGTTTCAAGCTGATCTATGATCATTATATACCACTATAATAAATGTTATTTTTGGAAAATCTACAAGCAGTTTCCCAGAGTCCCGGAGGAAACCAGCAGCGAGGACGCTTCAGGAACCTGCAGGACCAGCTTCCATCTTAAGGAGGGAGGAGTTAACAATGCATAAGGATACATTCCCATGACGCCGCACTTGCACCTCGCGGAATCGAACAATAGTGTTGTAGTATTTTGCTGATTTAACTGTTTTGAATTATATAAAATTTTAATAAAGATTCTCTGTCTTCAACTTGCTTTAAAACAGAAAGGTTGTTTATAAAATTAAATAAATAATTTTTAAAAAGCCTTTTTCTCGCCTGAGTAATTTAACTAGATTTTTTAATTTTTTTTATGGAAAAGAACGCATAAAACTTGGCGAAAGGTATTTTGTCGACGATTGATCAATTGGTGATCTTCTAAGCTAAGAGCTGGCTATTTATTATGATCTCCATCACTTTAGGGAGTAGACCGCTGTGGCAGAACTTAACGCCGGTTTAGATGCCGAAGCTGGTAATAATCCGGTCGAGTCCGACAAGACGCGTTGTCATTGCTGGTGATATGACTTTTCCACACGTAAGTCACTCACCGCATCATCAGTACCAGGGTGATCCTATTTTGGCCCGAAATTACGATATAATTATTATGAAATGCCCAATTAAAATGCAATAGAGTGCTTCAGCTCTACTCAGTGTCACTAAACCGTTGAGTATTGCCGATTCCGCCCACTGTCACATTACTGGGCGGGCGGCGATATAAAACAATAAGCTTTCTTTACTAAGCGATGCTTTATGCTTCGTAAACACGCAAGATATATGGACAAAATATATCTTATTCAAATTTAATCATTATCTTCATTGATATAGAGTTTAAAATAGTATTTATTCCATTTGTTTGAGATTATTGGCCTCTTTTGATCGCGGTTGGAAACGAGCTCGCAAATGTGTCGATTATTACGCTTAATCGTATTGCTAATTTTATTACACGAACACAGCTGTGTATTACTGCTTTGATTTGTAATGTTTGGATTTATATACTTATAGCTTACGACTTAAAGTTAAAAGTAATATTCTAATACGCAATAAGTCAGTCAATAATTAAGACAAATTGAATATATAATATTATTTAACTTTAGTTTATATTGTATAGCTATTTTAAAAATAAATACGAAATATTATTTTTGTTTAATATACTATAGTGTGATAATAAACAAGGAAACTTTTACAATGTAGCTGTATTTATGAACTATTACAAGTAAGTGTGGTACTTATCATTATTTCATAGGTTTATAAAGCTGTCAGAACTGCCAACATTGCGGATGTCTAACAAGCATAGTTTTTAACAGTTTCATACAATGTCGAGTACCAAACGAATTTAACGAGAATCGTAAACGTTGTATCAGCTACCTAAATTATAAGAGCTTTAAAAGATTAAAGCTATTAAACTTTTATGGACACCCCTATCACTGGAGCGGGAACCTGATAAGGATGTCATTCATATTTTGTTACAAGTCCTTTTTCATAAGCCTGATAACGTCAAATTTTGTATAACCTTTTGAAAAAAGTTGTCGAGAGGCTTATGCCAGTGTTGAAAAAGGTTTTGAATATGATTTGCTTTGTACTTTGGATATAGGATTGAGTGATTTTCCTCAATTGTATAATAAACTTTATTTGAAATTAAACATATATAAAGTTTCATCATAATTAATATATACTCGTAGGTACATTTCAAAAATGAATTTCTTTCTTACATTTGTAATACTATTTCTTTTCAAAAATAATTATTTTCAAATCTAAATAGTATTTCCAAAGACTTGCGCGTTCGATCAAACAAATCAGAAATAAAATTCAAATAAAATTAAACTTAGGTACTTTTCAGGAGTTTGGAACTGTCATTCATTGTAAACAATATACCTACTTAATATCAATATTATTAACTAAATCGTCCATTTTTACATGATTGGGTCTACTTTAATGCTATTTTTATAATATCGCCCGCCTACATAAAACTGTGCCGGCGGCGCCCGCATAATCACATCCCTACGTCGAACCAAAATGGAAGAATAGTTCTTTGAGCCTTTGTATGTTTAGCTGTAGAGGTGCTGAATTAAAAGAACCTTTGTGGAAGCTTGCTTTGTTAACAATTACATTATGAGTATGTCTAGAAATATATTGTATATTCGAATATTGCTATTGTAGTAATGTTATAACGTTTCGTTTGAAATTGTGGATTATTGTGAAAATGATTTTTTCGTTAGGATAGGTTCATTATTACAATATAAATATAAGTTTTGAATTTGGTGGAAAATAGAGATCGGAAGTGTCTTGATGGAAAACGATGTTTTAACACTATGTTCCTAGGTTCCCTCTGCCTACCCTGCTGTGTGCGGGATACAGCGTTAATAAATTCTTAATTAAACTCAACGTAAACTGAAAATCTATAATTATAGAAATAAACTGAAGTTACAATGCAAATGAATCAAAAATAATTAAATAAGAATAAACATTTATTTAATCAGCTACTGTTTTACCATCATAACTAAATATTACGTATTTAATTGGCAGGTTATAACTAAAACAATGAGCCTATTTCGACACTAAATAATTCCACTATAAATTATCTGTGATTAATTCGCGAATAGTAAATGATGTTTGTATTATTCATATTGTCGCCATACGTTCAAATATATTGTATGGACGTATCGTTTCATATGAACGCATTAAGTCGATTAATTTGCAATGTCATATAAGAGTGAGTTATTAATGAGACCTTTTTTGTGAAATCTCTGTTATTATATTTATTATTTTCAATTTGATGAATTAATGGATCTGAAAGAGGTATATAATGAAAAAAAAATCAAATAATATATATTTTGTTTTTATTTTTATACTATTTTTCGAAGCGGTCGGTGGACTGGATAGGTTTTCGAGCGGACGGACAGTGCTTGGCGGCTGCGAACTGACTTTAATCTGGGCACACAGGTCCTCAACCAGGTGGACCGACGGCGACGCGACGGTCTGGTCAAGATCTTGGATGGTAAGAAACTCAGGACCAATCATCGTTTCCAAGTCGTATAATGTAGTATGCACGTATTTATTGTCTAGTATCTTTATCATATCTTCTACTGCTTGAATTTGAATACCAAACCATACAAACCACAAGGGCGTTTCCAATAATTTAATTTATATATATTTTCATTATTTAGATTGCCACTTATTTAGGTCGAAGGCCACACAATGCAGCTATTTACTATTGACTAAACACGCCATTGGCAAAGTGGGTCGTCGTTTTCAATCACTGAATGGCAGTAGATAGCACCCTGAATTTTCATTTCAACACAAATGCACTTTGGATCGCATAATGAAATCGGTGGCCATTTTCGGCACAAACAACGTTAATTGAATCGGATTATTGTCATTACAGCTGTATGTTTACTGGAATGTAATTAATAGTTGCCAATATATAAATTCTTTTATTGTTTGTATTTATATTAATTTTATTTATATCGATTAAGTATTGGGTAGGAGGGGGAGAACTATTTTTAAGACATTTGCATATTTGCTACTTTTCGCCCAATTTTTGAGACATTGTGCGTTAGGTGGCGGCATTCAACGCCATGTTTTTCTTCTTTGCTTACTAAGGAAATGAAAATAAGGCAACTTTAATCATGAATATTTAGTTTTTCTTGAACAGTCAGCTTGCGTGGTTTTAAGAAATAATCTTTATGTAGATATACAAACTTTTTAATGAAAATTTAAGAGTATAGGAACAAATATTCAACAATAAATAAAACTTTTATAACATGATTTCAAGGCGACAGACAATCTATGAAAGTAGTTTTAAAGTGAGGTTGGGATCCCATGTGGCTTGCATTGGTCTAACTGCACTATTGACTCATCATCATCATCATCATCAACAGCCATCTTTTGTCCACTGTTGGACATAGGCCTTCCCCAATTCTCGCCACCACACTCGATCCTCAGCTTTTCGGACCCATCCGCTTCCCGCCAACCTCTTTATGTCGTCGGCCCATCTGGCAGGAGGTCGTCCCACCGGTCGTTTTGTACGGGGTCTCCATTCTACGAGACGTCTGCCCCAGCGGCCGTCGGCTCTACGACAGATATGCCCCGCCCATTGCCACTTCAGCTTACCAATTCTTTGGGCTATGTCGGTAACCTTGGTTCTCCTACGGATTTCCTCGTTTCGGATTTTATCCTTAAGAGATACACCGAGCATAGCCCGCTCCATGGCGCGCTGAGCGACTTGAAATTTGTGGACGAGGCCTTTCGTTAGAGTCCATGTCTCCGCCCCATACATACTATTGACTATTACAATATTATTAAGTCGTGTCTTACGATTTCTATTGTTATCTTTTATACTTAAATATTGGGAAAAAAGCCAACCGATAAAAAAATAAATCCACAATCCACCACTAATAAATAATTTATAAAGTGTTTTTTTATTCTGGATTCGTGAATTTGCAATAAATATAAACATTTATAGAATTCAACTTGAACCAATGTCTAGGACTTGTGACTTAAGTGTATGTGAATTAGAAAAAAATCTGTTGATAAAAAATATATTAAATATAGTTACATATATTTTATTGCCAACATAGATCTCATTTTCAGTTGGTTGTGTAATTTTTCAAAGTAAAGACAATTCTGTAGCGACAAGGCAATCTTCGAAAGTAGTCTCATAGTAGTAGATAGTCCCGCGTTCCCCAGCGACTTAAAATGTTACAACCGGCAATCTCTCGTAATATTTTTTCAATATCTATAGAAAAATGAAGTATGACAGTTTCGTATATAAAATGTTATAATTTCCAATATATGTTTGTGGAAAATTGATATATAACATAAAATATCGATTTGCCACAAACATATATTTTGCCTGAGGCACAAACGTAAGACTTTAACCGCGACAGGTTGCGGGTTCGATTTGCTCTCGAGGAAATAAAATATTTAATATTTTCTGCTAAATATTTAATAATTTCATGGTAACAAAGATAAAGTGCGGCGTTGAGTTCCACTACTCAATAGTCAATGCCAATGTGTAATCTGTACGGAGTGACTTAACACTAGAGTTCCAGGTTCCCTCTGCCTACCGTGGTGAAACTAAAAAAAACCATTACAAAATATAGAATCCGTCGTGGCAATTTATTATATGAATGGATATGATATGACTTGGAGGAAATATTTTAAATAATTTATTTTACTTGTACCGCTCTCGTGTACAACGCACGACATTTACTATAGCGGCTCCACATATAATGTCTCAAAACTTGAGAGGAAGGTAAGCAACAAAATGTCTTAATACAAGTACCCTCCCTCTGCCAACACGGCTAGAAAAAGCTTGGGAAAAGCGTGAAGAAGCTCAAAGTTTATTATATGAGTATAAATATAATATAATGCCATAAGCCTTATAACACTGAAACATTTGATACTTCAAAATTATTCGCTACAGAAAATTGATATATTGGCGAAGTTTCACAAAATTAAGTTTGCTTTTAAGATAATTACCCAAGTTTCGAAGATCAAAGGAAATAATTAAGGAACAATTACAATATTGAACTTATGCGTTATTTAACAGATGTTAATTAAGTGTTATAACAATTATGAATAAACAGATTATCCTAAGATTTTTATAAAAATGTTTTTACAATTATAGAGTTATTTAGTAATAATATATATTTATTTTATTCTATTTTTTATTATATAGATACGGTTTGAACATAAATCATTAGGTCATCTGCCATTTTTTTATTTAATTAATAAAAAAACAATAAATTAAATAATGTTGATTCTAATGAAATATATAAGATTATATTTGAATATTTACTTTCGCTTTGAATACACACAGTCGCCTACTCTATTAACAAAAGCCATCTAAATACAGAAGCATGCAAAAAGACGGGTAAGTGTACTAAATAAATTGCAGTGCGCTAGAGGCGGGGCTCTCGTCATTCAACGTCCAGTACTGTTTCATTAACTTTTTGTACAATTGATGTATAATTTATGTGAATAAAATAACTACGACAGGAACTTGACTGACAAATGTTGGCTTGTTATATTATGGGTATATTTTGTAGAGTTATAAATTTGTCTTCGTCTCTTGTTTCATATTTATATCACTGCATAAACATAAACACTTCTGGCTTAACAAAAAAAGTAATCGATACTTTTATTCTTATTGACTTAGTTTAATACGAACCACCATTGCCAAAAATATTATTAAATGATTAAACAGCCTAAAATATTTTTAGCGTCACACTGTATTCCACGCACAGCAGGGTAGGAAAGGCAAACCCTCTGCTCCCCATTTTCTGCCAAATTCTGGAGGCTTTTCTTGTTGAGTGGAGGAACTAAACGCCACGGTTTACTCGACACCAGAGTGGGCATTGAACTCACACCCTGTGACGTTTATATTCACATGTTGTGCCCTTGGCCACGACTGGCCTCAAGTAGTGATTAAAATATATTTCTAGTTTAGTTCTGTGTCCTCTAACACCAAAAGACACTGTAATATAAGCTGTCTACAAACTTTTGATCTCACACGCCTCGTGAGACTTCAGAACTCCTTTACCCTTAGTCAATAAAATCGATGAGACAAATTTTCGTCTTCTTTGACTTTGATAAATTAAATAAAGCGCTTACGCAATATTTTAAATGGTTAAATTTTTTAGTAGAATGAATGCAATATAAATTATGTAAGTATAATATTATAATATTAATTTAATAATAAGGGGTGCCTATAAAAAATAAGTTTAAATTTATCAAAAATACTGTATTGTGGATACTTGGTGTTTCTACGCGAATAGAATATTTAGAACGATATTAATAAAAAAAATACAATAAGATATATTAATCAAACTATAAGTGTAACAGCTGTTTAATTATTTACTCATAAGTAATTAGTGAGAATACTAAAAAAAATATTTCGGAAAACGTCTATAAACTCGACGGTTGTGAATTCGACTCCCATATGGGGAATAAGTTATATATACATTTCCTCTCTCTAATAATTCGCTGCTTAACATCCAATGTCTCGAGAATTGATAGTAGGGATTGAAGTATCTCAACACTATGATCCCTATGACTATTGAAAAAATTAAGATCTTTCATTTTTGAGGAACACGATTCAACTGTATTTTAAAATGTTATTGATTACATTATTAACCTCATCAATATATAAAGGATATTATATAAAGCCAATTTATTGAGAAAACTCTCCGCTTTACACTTTTTAAGTAACTTGGATACACTGTATGGCAGCCTGTACCTCGCTACCCCCACGTGATCTATATTTCTATAATATATTACATCCAAGAATAGTTCATCTGAATCAGTACAGTATTACGAAACGTCTGCAAACTTGTGACATCACATAACGTACTTTGCGAGGACTCGAAAACTTCGTTCAGTCGACGGAACCAATTTCCTACATTTGCGACATCGATACATACTGTTAAGACTTGTTGAAAATTAATATACTCGGGGCGATTCTGATGGTTAATATGAGAACTGCTATAACTTAATAGAAATATTGGTTTATATCATATGTATATTTAGGTGAAAATAGAACATTTATATTATAAGAAAAGCTAAATTAAGAAAACTATTGATATTTTTATCAGTTCTATACTTTTTTTTAATTGTTAGTTCTTTTCAAGGCAAAGAGACTCTAAAAGTAAATTATTATTAAGAAAAAATATCAGATTTGATTTTTAAAGTAAATTTTTATCAAACACTTCGTATTTGTTCTTTGTTAAAACTTAACAACGAACTCATAATCTAAAGAAATATTAAAAGTTAGAAGCATTTACGAATATCTCATAAAAAAATCCTATAACTATTATTTTGGTGACTAATTTTAAATTTATTAACCTTGTGGTTTAAATGTAACATAAATTATTCAACTATATATATTCTGTCTCAAATTTCATGGAAATACACATGAGTAGGCATTTTAGGTTACACTATGACACGGCTGTGAGAAATTAAAATAGTTCACAATAATTTATAGATGTCCAATGACTAACGCAAAAGTAACTAATGGTTGTCTTTTATTTGAATATTTAAATAAGTAATAATTTATATGTAGATTCTCGGAAAAAAAAATATTGATTTACTATATATATTTACTATTTACTATATATGCAATGCCTTGAAAAATTCGGTGGAAAATGAGGAACGGAGTGTCTTAACCCTCACTAGGATCCCTCCGCCTACCGTACTGTATGAGAAATATAGCGTGAAGCTGATTTATTATATTTTTTATTATTATACATTTTATCTGTTTTCAATTAAAATATCATTCATATACTTGTAGAGTTGCTTACGAAATTTTCAAACAAGAATTCTTCGAACAATCTCACCAAGTAATGGAATTTTTAATAGAGCGCAACGGTGGAAAGCTTGATTTAATTTTTAACCTGTCTAGATATTGTAGTGCTTTGTTCATTTAAAAGAACATTGTGCTTTTTGCCTCTTAAGAGCTTACTATTATATTTCCAAATGATTTTAAAATGAATCTAGATTGTATATGCAAATTGTATGGTTTTACAGATTTTTCATACTTTTTTTTAAAGGCTATCGTTGCGCAATAAGAAAGCGTCTCACTGTAAACGATTGTGAGTACGATTCTCACTCGGAGAATGAATTATTTTCATATCCTCGTTCTGATAACAAGAATAAGCGCGGCGTTGAGTTTCGCCATTCAACACGCAATGGCTCGAAAGTCGAGCGGAAAGTGGGGAATGTAGTGGCTTAACACTAGGTTCCCTATGCCTGCCCTAGCATATGCGGAATGTTTAAAATATGGTGCAGATATACGTAGTAGGTAGAGATATGGTTATGCCGTCATTATTTTTAAAAAAAGTAGAAAATACTTTTACAAAAACTCATCAAAAAAGCTTTTTCTATTATTAAATTCTATTAGCCATATTCTATTCACCTTTATCGTATTGCTGAAAAAACAAAAGTAAATGAAATAACCGCAACAGAAACCTTATAGCGGGGTATTCATTTGAAATAAAAAGAAAACGATAACCTAAGGATATTCTGTTACCAATCAAAGATGGAGCAAAGGTTGAGGAAATCAGTTTTATAAAGGGCGACAAATTCCAATTTTCCTTAACGTTTCCGATACGAAAATGATTTAGTTTCGCTGGTTTGAGATGGGTAAACACAATATGGGTTTGTATTAGTTTAATAAATAAAAAAGAAGCTTTATATGTAACAGGGTTTTTTGCAGGTTTTCCTTTAATTTGTTACTTATTATATATTAAAAGTATATAATAGTACCTACGGTGATATTAAAGGCATATAAATAAAATATAAATTACATAAAAAAGAGGACTGAAGGAGAGTCGCTACGATATGAAGTAGATTGATTACCTCATAAAAGTTTGTTTTGTTTAATACCTATAATATATATCTTGCTTTTAAATATGAAGAAAAATCAACGTCAAAATGGATTTTAATATTCTACCGGCAAAATCATTTTCAGCTCCGAAAATTACTTAAAATGTCACAGTTTTTTTCATAGCTCACATCGGTTACCCACATTTCTAATTGCTGTTAGTGTATTCTACACCTGTAAAAAATATTTTGAAACCTAAACAAATATACCTGCTTTTTTATAGACAAAATACACTTGAGGTTATTCGTGGCACAGTGGCACAAGCGTCCGAATGTAAACGGGACAGGATTACGGTTCGATTCCCATTCTATGAAATGAAATATCTAATATTTTCTTTTCTTTGCTCTGGGAAGGAGGCAAAGCGCGGCGTTGAGTTGCGCCACTCAACACTCGTTTCGCTCCTTTAGAATTCATGGGAAAATTGGCAACGGAAGTATCTCAAAATTTTTGTAAGTAAAATAGTAAATTTATTATTTCCAGCTAACTTAAAGAATTTAATGTAATAATTAAAAATATATTTCGGAAATATTTTTAATGTTCAGATTCAATCTGCCGTTATTGACTGCAGTATAAAATTGCCGCTTGGCAGGGAACGTCAAACAAGTGACATGTATGGCACTGATTGGTTATTGTGAAATAATGGCCTTTGTATAAAACATACAATAGATAGGGTCACTGTTTTGTTGATTATTTGGTTATTTTTCTAATATTTTTAATTGAAATAATATTTAAGATTAAACACACTTGACTTGAGACGGCTTCCTCATATACGATTTTCTTAATTCCGTACTGCCATATAAATAAATATAAAATCATACAAAACCTTTAAATATAAAAAAACATATGTTTA
This sequence comes from Heliconius melpomene rosina, assembly GCF_056956725.1. Classification (NCBI taxonomy): domain Eukaryota; kingdom Metazoa; phylum Arthropoda; class Insecta; order Lepidoptera; family Nymphalidae; genus Heliconius; species Heliconius melpomene. Next base: position 7,959,807 of record NC_140406.1, on the reverse strand, counting down.
CATAAACAATATTATACAATACAAATATATATCATATATACATAAATTTAACATCCACTTTACCCTTTCATCTATTTTTGTTTCCTTTTAATCTGGTTACCCTATCTCGGAGCGATATTGGCGTGGACAATACTCCGTAATCACTTAGCAATTTTATTTTTTTCCGATATATTGGGCAGATTTTTGACACGGCCATTGTGTCGGTGCTCGTTAACCCTTAATCAAACAAACTTTATTTTTCGAGTAATTTGAAATCTGGTCACGGCTTTTAGGTAAGTGGGTGCCGTAGATTTCGAAAAACAACTCCTTTTTTTTATAAAAAGGGGGGAAATGGGGGTTTTGCAGTGGGAAATTATTTCCCAGTATCCGGTATTTCAAAGCAAAATATAATTAAGTGGGAAATTATTTCCCATTATCCGGAATAGCTCTCAACTTTTGATATATTTTTACTACAAGTTCTATACATGTAAGTTGCTCCTACTTTACTTGTTTCTTTTTTGTCTTATATAATAAAATTGAAAAAAATACTGTAATATGAGTGAATAAAGTTATAAAATGAAACAACAACGTTAGGAATGATATATAGTTTTAATATAAACTGAAACTTAATTACTAAGAAAAATAATATTATTGAGGTGGAACAGTGTGAAAGGTTTTGAAGCAATTTTTAGCACACAAAGCTACTCCACAGGCGGAACATTGTATTTTTGTTCTCTGTTCTTTCTGTTTGGTACTGCAAAAGCGACACCTTTTGTAAGTATTAGTCTCTTCTGGCAAGTGTATGCCCACATTCAATAAACGAATTTCGTCTGGCACGCCAAACCTACCCCCTTTCTTATCTTTTTTAAAAAGTACACCTGTTTGTGCTTTACCTTTCCGTGTTGTGTGATTATCTATTAGGGCACGTGCTAAGCGTAACCTAAATTCTCGGTGTCCGTGAAGGGTCGCAACATGTGTATAGTTGTAGGTAATATATGCATTTATTATGGATGCATCGAACAAAAAAAAGAAAAGTCTCATCCAGTATTTTCGTGATTTACGGCTTATTGGATACGATGATCTAAAATGATCGAATAGATCAACTCCACCCATGCTAAGTGTATACGAAGCAATTGCTTTCGGGCAAAGAATGTCTGCTCTAGAACCATCCTTTTGGGTCCTCTTTACAAGCATTGTATCTAGTGGCTGATGGGCTGTCGTAAGTATAGCGACTTCTTTCGTATCAAGCCATTTAATGGCTGTGATTGGCTCTGCAGTAACAGCTGCAAACTGATGTTTTTCCAATCGCAATGGTTTTGGTTGCTTTTTCTTTATTATATCAGGTAGATCTTTTCTATTGCATCTGACTGTCCCTACTGCATAAATCTTTTTATCATAAAGATCTTCCATAAGATTACAACTTGTAAAAAAGTTATCAAATGCGACTAAAGTATTTTTTGGTACACTACTGCAGAGTTTCATGACAACATTGTATCCTAATCCTTCATTTTCCGTGCTGTCGCCTTTTCCAGTATAAACTTCAAATTGGTAGAAGTACCCGGTTTTTGCATCGCACCTTGCCCAGACTTTAAATCCTCTCTTGATGGGCTTTTTCGGCATATATTGCTTTAACGAACTTCGACCTTTAAACTTCACCATACATTCATCAATTGATTGTACTTCAGAATTAAATGCTTCTCTCTGATAAACCTTGTTCAGTTCTGTGAGGAGGGGTCTCAGTTTATATAATTTGTCGTATTCAGAAGAGCCTCTTGGTGGTTCCATTTCATTATCATTTAAGTGGAGATTTTCCGTAATTTTTTTAAATCTTGTGATTGGGAAAACCTGGGCAATTTCCTTGTTGTAATAAAAAGGATCTGAAGACCAGTACAGTTCCATGTCCGGCAGAGGATTTAAGCCCATGAGGATTAAAACTCCTAGATACGCCTTAATATCTTGTTGAGTTACTGGTTGCCAATTGTTGCTATTTTTCTGATATGCGTATCTATTTGTTTGTTCCACAATTATAACAATCAGTTCATCAGGAAAAAGCCGTTCAAAAATACTTAGTGGTGAAGTTTTGTGCGTGTCATTCGCCTTGGGTTTAAAACGTTTTTCAAAAACGGGAATATCATGGGTTTCGGATTTTGTCTCCCATACTCTTGGCTTAGAACGATCTCTGCGTATTTCGTTGTTAGTTTCAGTCTGTTCATCATCTGCCAAAAACTCTTCCATGGGAACGTCAATGACATTTATTAAGTCTTGCTGAACTTCAAATGCGTGAATGTCTTGAAGTTGTATATTACATTCGTCATTTTCTGTATCTAAGTAAGTTAGCAAAGGACTGTCTGTTGTTGGTGAGTTTGTGATATGAGATGTTTCTCCTAAGGCTGTCAGTAAGGCATCCGTTGAAATCTGTTGGGCTTGTATAGTAGGCGTTTCTTGTTTATCTTCATTCGATTCGAAGCCGAAGATATATTCAAGACGTTGTTCAATTAGGTTATCGTCAAGCTGATTGAGGTAAGTATCGGATGGAGAATGAATGCTATTGACATAGCATGAGTCATCTTCAGAATCTGAGGCTGATAAATCAGACAAGTTGTCTAAATTTTGCACCACCTCTTCCAATTTTTTCTTTGTTAGAACTTTTTGTAACTTTTTAGCGTCCATATTTAAATATCTAAAACAAATAAAAGGAAGTCTAAACTAACTTGGTAGTCTGAGCAGTACAAATAGTTCTAAAATATAATAGTTATAAAAATCAAGTGAGAAATCACTCAATCGCAGTCATAACTCTCGAGAAAGCTCCATATATGAGTTACTCGCTGACAATGTTGTGTAAGTTAGATAAAATTATAAGTAACTATACCTGTTTAGGTACTTATATAGTGCAACAGACAAATTATTTATTGTATATATAGAAATTGGTATTTTTCAAATGCAGGAACAAACAATGGGAAATAATTTCCCACATAATTAAACCTAAGAAAATACAACAAATATCAATGCTGCGAGCCCAAAAACCGTAAGAAACATTCAGAAAACAAATCTAGTTTACAATATTATTGTGTTTATGCACTTACCAGATTTTTTTTCTTCAAAAACTTTTAAATCTTCCGTTTGAACCGGTTTTTTCACAAAATATTTCAAACTGTGTTTTTGACATTGACATACAATGACAGTTCGCGCCTTAAGACAAAATGTTGCAAATTAATAAAATTAAAAAATTCTGTACGATTATTTTTCCCTAAGGTTGGTACTGATTAGAGTTGCCAAAAACGAAATAAAACAAAAAAATTACAGTAGTGGCATGTGGGAAATAATTTCCCAATATTTGATTAAGGGTTAAAAATAATGAGCTCGGTTTGACCGAACGCCGAATTATTGGTATACTTGTTAAAATTAGATATATTATATCGTTTTTTGCTAACAATGAACAGAAATATAAGTTAGTAGAAAATATGATTATTCTTAATATTTTTTTTTATATTACTGTAATATAACATAATTAGTTTAAATTATGATATTATAAATGAATATATTGTTGCAGCTTTTATTAAGAAAAATCATAATCATCAAATTGTCCTCGTATAACAGGATAGAAGAAATAATCAGACAGTCAGACCAAAAGAAAGTCAACACACTGCTCTATACATTCCGCCAAGAGGAAAAAAAGAACTCAACGGCTTAGTCCAATAGGACAAGGGCTGGCCTGGCATTGAGGCTATCATGGCGCAGGGACACATGCGTGCGACTGTAAGCAGGATGGTTGTGGGTTTGATTCCTTCTCGAGGAAATAAAATATTTATATCATTTTTATTTTTAATTAGGAATATAAATATTTTCATTTCTCCTTCTAGTAAAAAGACAAAACACCGCGTTGAGTTCCTCCATTCGAATTGTAATTGTAATTTTTCTGAATTGTAAAAATTATGATAAAAATAATAATACGTATTTAGAGCTGTCGGGTTACAAAAATAAAATTAACCCAAGAACTCGATACTCAGGTAGCAATATCTTTGTTTAAACTTGAGACAGGCCCACGATTGGTTGAGATTAGATTAATTTTGATGGACTGCACAGAATTGTTTAGCTGACAGCCGGATTAGGGGTGAAAATTATTTTACAATTTTCCAGCTATAATTGTTTTAATTAAAGTTTTAAGATACGAATATAGAAAAGCTCCCCTGACAAGGGTTTATGTAAAGTGGTTATAATAAACTGTAATAGAACATTTAAATGAATAATTGACAGATACAATATTAATACTTTGTTGAATTTCTTAAATATCTATTTGTGGTAACAATTCAAACAAGCGACGTCTTGTGGAGAATAGATAAAGCTATGCTTTTATATAAGAAATATAGATGGCGTTGCTAGTGCCTGCGCAGGAGTTACTCATGTTTTTTCTATTAATTGCTTGCCATTTAAAATTAATTTGAATTATATTACTTAGAAATAAAACTAAACTCAAATGTATTATTAATTAAAAATAATTGTAATATAACATCATATAAATTTAATTTGTATTTATTTATATGTATACATGTGTTTGAACATGATTATGGTACGCCTTAATAACATTTAAAATATATTAAAAAATATATATAAAAATAATAAACATGTGATTTAGAAAATAGCTAAGGAAAAAATTGTGTGTTAATTCATATTTAAGTTACTAGATGGCACTACAAGCCTTTAAATATTATCAATATTTAATATAATTTCTTTGTAAATTCCTACGTAATTCAGTTTTTAAATACAAATAATTGAAATTCATAAAGATAAAAGTTGAAGATGCTATATTATTAATGCATAGGTAAGTATATTTTTAAATGAGAGACCATATTGCTTTACTTTCTTAGTTATTTACTTTAAGTAACCTGTAAATCTTAAATTATTTAAACTATGGTAAAATTGATGACAAATGTTGTTTGTTTTTTCTACCAAAGCCTGATTTCCGGCGCGTGTAATTGGATACAGCGTTTCGAGCTCCGTGAAATCACTAATCCTACTAATTCTGACAGCCATATGTCACTGCGTAACGACTGCGTCGGCGGTAGTCTTGAGGTTATGTAAAACTCAAAAAATTTATAACAGCAAGGTATTTTATTTCTTTATCTCTACCTATTTAAGTATATTTGATTATTATTTTACAATAAACTTGTTATTTTCATATAACATTTGTTCGCTCACTTCAGTTCCGCCATTCAACACGCAATGCCTCCAGAATTCGGTGAAAAGCGGGAAACAGAAGAATCGTAAAAGCAACCGAGTGTCTTAACACTAACTAGGTTTCCAGGTTCCCTCTACTTATCCTGCTATATGCACGATAAAGGGTGAAACTAAAAAAATGTACCAAGTAAGTTTCTTTTACTATAGTAAAAAAAATGTACCAATTTACTATAGTAAAAGAAACTTACTTGGTACATTTTTTTACCAATCAGAAATCTTAAATATATTTTTAAGTGAGTAATCTGAGCTTTCCCTCTTAATTTTGTGAAATAAATTTTAATAATATATATTTCTACGTATAATATGAGTCACATTTTATAGAAATTGGTGAGCTCACTCTAGTCCCTCTCTAGTCTAGATAAGAATAAATTGTAGATAATACATAGTTCTCAGACCAAAAGCATGAAAATGTTTAAAAACCCACACCCAAGATATGTTTTGAATGTACCCAGTAGCAAATCCAATTTTATAGACGATCATAAAATGTCACGCCGTTTACTTTATTTCAGGATCATAACATGTGTAGAAGGAAACACATTTTAAACTGCATTTTAAAAGCAATATATTAGCAGATGTTAGAGGATTATCGTAAACGGGACCACCTGTTTAGGAGTCAACATTGATGGTTCAGACGTGCCCTCTGCCAGGATACATTCATTTAAATGTTTTCTTCAGATTATGGGGATATAACTAAATTATGGATGACTTAGACCTTGTCAAGATATAGTGAGTTGTATTGTTTTTGCTGTGCCGTTGCAAATAATATATGGTTTTAACATTTAATAATAATACTTAGTTTTAGTTGTTTTAGTAATATGCATCTTGAGGCTTTTAGCTTGTTTACGTTTTACGTTTACGTTTGTTGTGACATGCTGTGAGTTCGCTTCCAACTCTAGGAAATGTGGATATTTAATATTTTAATTACTATATAATATAGTTGCTTTATCAATAATACAAACGTGAGAAAACAAAAAAAGTATAAAAAAACAGTATAAGTAAACTTAGGCGAGAGTAGCGAAATGTGGTGTAAATTCTCACACATTTTTAACTTTTTAAGTAACTCCTTAATTGAAATCATAAGCGAGTGCCAAGCGGCTTTTTGTTTTTCATAAAAACTATATAAAAAACACTTTGTACTAAAACACTTTAAGTATAGTAGATAAGTAAATATATCTTTAGTACGGGACGGAAATCCTCAAGATGAGATAATTCTAAACAGTTAGAGATTTTTTTATAAGTGTTTCTAAAACTATGGACTCCAGTCTATAAGAAGTTATGGATTTACGTAGAAGCCAGAAATCAAAAACTACTAGCTCTTTTTATATTTCAAAATATTTATAGCCTCCAATATTTATAAAAAAACTAGTGGGCCCGAACTTATAATAAACTATACAAATATTTATTAAATATATTTATGAAATTATTTTCAGCATTTCGCATTTTGGGTGACGTTTTCTAACAACAAACTTTGCAAATCGTTGCTTAGCAACGGTCGCATAGCGACGGTTGTTATTAACATGGACGGTTGTTAATAACACGGAATAAATTGTAAGTCAAATTAATAAATATTTTAATATATTGGTATATATCGTAAATATTACAAATATGAGCAAAAAAAGTATCCTATGTTCATCCCGAGACCCTCAAGTATCTCTATATGAGTATTTCATCACAATTAAATTAGCAGTTTGGCCCTGATTGCGTAAGAGAAAGACAGACAGACAGAGTTACTTTCGAATTTATAATATAGGTATGGATAATAATCTAGCACCATTTGGGCTCCACTAATGTTCAAAAAAGGAGTTATATAAAAATACAAAAAATGTAAATGGCCATTTCTTTTATGTTAACAGACGTTAACATAAAAGTATTCTAATTATAAAACAAGTATCTAGGCGGAAAACGAACACGAAGTTCATTTTAAACTTTAATTTAATACTAATTACCTTTCACTCTTCCCTTCACGGACAATCTTGAGTAATTTAGTCGACAATTTTTTCTTGTTACCATTGTTTAAAGACAGAGGATGCAATAAAAAACGTTCGTGTATTACTTAAGGCCTGCACTTGAAACCAATTATACTTTTAACTAAGCCCGGCGGCCTAAAGAACCAAAAATAAATGACAGTCTCGACTCATATTAGGTGGTTTTTGTTATTAATGAAAATGTAATTAGCGTCTTTAGTATTCTTAACTATGTATGTGTTATGAGTCGCTTTATATGTACGTATTTAAATATATCATAAATAAATTAATATGTGAAAGCCGTTTATTCAGCACTATATATACACTAATTCAACTTTTTTGTAAGATATTTGTAAAAATATATGTTACGAAAATAGAAAAAGCGTTTTTTTTTTACTATTTTTGTTTTTTTAATTACTTTATCTCCACATATATAGATATATGTAGGTAGCTACAAGCAAATGCAATCGGGATATATCATTTAGAGTTCCGAATCAATTTGAGAAATGTAAACAAAATCCATTCGTATTTAAAAATTTAAAACAACATCACAGCAAAATGGATAACTCAATCAACGTCAATCGAGTCGGCGGACGCGAAATGCAAAGGCCCGAAATCGAGTAGTGTGGGCCGACTGGTGAACAAGCATGTCACTACAATGAATGTACCCCACAAATCACCGGTTCGGTGGTGGAGGGTATTTTTTGTCGTTCGTTTCGTAGCGAAATTGAGTTTGGTCCACGAAAATTTGACCCATTCACAACGTACGAGTACGTCCGAAATAAACAGATGGCCGATGCCCTTTTTTTGGTGTTTTGGTGTTTTCAAACACTAAATATAAATATCAAAATGTTAGAGTGTCAGAGGTCAGTCGTTGCGCAGGGGCACAAGCGTGCGACTGTAAAGGTTGTGGGTTCGATTTCCACTCGAAGAAATGAAATATTCAATGTTTTCATTTCCTCTCTCTGGAAAAAAAACTTAACACCTCTAGAGCTTGACAGAAAGTGAGGAACGGAAGTCTCCCAGTGTCTTGATGGGAACGGAGTGTCTTGAGTACTCACTAAGTTTACTAGGTTCCCAAGTTCCCTCTGCCTGCCTTGTTCTGTATAAAAAATGTATGTTAATTATTAAAATGTATGTTAAATATAACAACAAGAAAAATAAAGAAACTATTAAGAGAGAAAACTATATATTTTTAAATCTTATAAGAGGAAAAATATTTTCTATACACTGTTTGACCCACTGACAGACGGACAACAATATTTATATAGCAAAACTACAATAATATTGAGTATACTCAGCGGGCTGAGCATTTCAGTTCTTTAATTGTGGCATTTCGAGCGTGCCTATTATCTATAGCAAGATTAAAAAAAATGTCATTCACGTAATTTTTTAAATAAAATTTTTCTAATTAACCAAGATTACGGGTAATAAATTATTTGTGTAAAATACCAAATTACTTTCTGTGGCCAAGGGATTTCTTATAAACAAATTTATTGCGATGTGTAACTCGAACTCAGTTATTATATTTCAAAGTTTTCGCTCGTAAATCTTATAGGATTTAATTTTTATGTGACAAGAGATGAGGTTTGTATGTCTTTTGAACCATATTCATATATGTTTTCTTTTAATATTTAACACCGTTTCCGAGTATAATAGTTTTACAATCATTCTTGTTAGTGAAATAAAATGGATGATCTTTGGATCGAGGTGTTTGGATGAAAGTAATGATTGTAATTTAATTATTAGGCTATATTTATAATTTGAAAAACTAAGAAACTTCCTTCCCCACTTTAAATCAAAATTTCGTGGTATTGTGTATGTGGCGGAACATAACACCGAGTTTTATCTTGTTACTGATTCAAACGACATATTATGTCTGTTTTGAGTTATACGGATTTAAAGAAAAGTCCTTATTAAATTTAGACCTAAATTCGGCAAAAGATAAATTTTAAGAAAAGACAATTACCATACGGTCGTAAAAAACGCGAAACCGCAAAAACAATAATAATATAAATTAGCCAGTCAAACGTACGAGAGCATTATGATTTCCAACAATAAATCATACGTTTTGAGGCAGTTAATTACCTACTAATTTATTTTCTATAATATCCATACCTTCATAAATGCTAAAATAAATGATTTATTACACTTTCTAAGAATATGTATGGGATTTAAAATTTTTGAAACGAGTAAAAATAGATGCTTTATTAAGGCACGTCAAGTAAAGTAATATTTATAACCGTTTTAGTATGAAATTAAGTTTTTAATAATCTAATTAAAGGAAATTCGAGAATTGAGTTTGATAAAATATAACTATTGTAGAATATTTAATTTATGTGTAATTTTACTAATTTCTTCTTTTTATTATGAGCGAGTTCCCATTGAGACACTTTCATTCCACACTTTCCTCCGAGTTCTGGTGGCATTACGTGTTGAGTGACGGAACTCAACTACGCGCTTCGCCTCATTGTTAGAGCGAGGAAAAAAAAATCCTCGAGTGGGAATTGGATCCATAATCTGTCAAGTTCACAGCTTACGTCGCACGCTATGCTTCAACCGGCTTCTTTATCACATACTTTTTATCAAATTTCCTAAAAAAACACAAAGTTATAAAGGTATTCTTTAATGTAATGTGATCTAGTACTTGGAAGGTGTAAATTGTGGGTTTCACTTTTATTCCTAGCAAAATGACGCATAAAGGTCAACTAGATAGCGTGAGAAATCGTTTTAAATTTCCCAAAATTCCGCTTAGCCTTATTTAATTTGGTAACGGTATATACGCAACATAGTCAATTGTTCGATGCTTGAGTATGGGTTCAATATTTAAAATTGATGTTTTAATAATTTCAGTTGAAGTATGTCATACGTACGTATGTTGAATTTACATAGGGTAATATAAACTTGCGCAAAGTAGCATTAATTAAAAGGAAAATAATATTCTGAACCAAAAATAGTTGTAGTTCCTACCTGTTATTCCTAGCGGGTTAGTCAGATAGCACTGTGCCAAATGCTACGGTCTCTGCATCCCTCTTTCGCTATGTTCGCTGGTCATCAACCTATTCTTACATGTCCTGACTTCACACCAACTTCGAACTTCACACCAACCTCCGCTTCTGTCAATTAAAAAAAAATCTCATTAAATATAAAAAAAAATACAAACACAGAATAATTACCAATCCGAATATAAACACATCATTAAATAAATAATATAGAAGTAAACTAACATTTAGTCCACAGCATAAAAAGAATATTTAATAGCCCCTATAAAATGTCCGGGGTAAACATTTATATCACACATAAAGTATCGAACGCTAATTAAGAACGAAACGTAACGTCAATACCAGGTTTATTTGCTATTTCCTCATTAACCTATATTATGACTGTTTGAATAATATAATAATAAAATTCAGTAAGAAAAAGATTTTATACATTGCTTTTTGATAGACGAAAAAAAAGTACTAGGACTAGAGCCGTCGAAATACAGTTCCGCTGTAAAATTTATCAAATCCTTTATTTCTTGCTGGATGTTACAGCTTTGGGACCAGTGTTCGTAAGTGCCCAAAGTAAAAATAACCATAGAAACGATTAACGTTTAATATAGCTTATAGTTTTTCTCTATAAATTTATGCATTTCCTGAGATTTGTGGTAGCTTTATAATATAAGCACAGATTATATAGTAGCAAAAGTTAGTAAAATAAATTAAAGAAAATCATATATCAAAAACATTTAAAGCAAAACAATTATTTTTACTTTTTAAAAATAAGTTTTACTTAAATAAAAAACGCTAAACTTAGATTTACATTATTTTTTACAAGAATTTCAAAAGACAATTGTTTATTTAAAAACATTCCAGTAACTTCTCCTCGTATTGTCAAGTCCCAAAACTTCGTGTAGTAGGCGTGAGACTGTGGAGGAATTTGCATATATTCAAATGGAATACTCCTTTCGGTTTGTTTCTTTGAATAAATACAATTACTTAATCTATTTTAATTATACAGTTGGACGTCATGTGTAACTTTTTCTGTTCGTAATGTCTTATTTGAATGAACATATTAATTTGACTTAAAATTATTAGCTTAGGAGGGTCCTGTCAAATATGGAGGAACTTTAATAGTTAGATATGTAGATAAGTAATAAGAGTAAGTGCTCAGGTGATATTTGCACGTTTAGAGAATGAGTGCTAAAAGAAAAGTAAAAAAGATTTATGAAGAAAAAGTGAGAGGAAAGAGAGGCTGAAGAAGACCTTGGTTGATCTTCAAATCACAGTATCGATGATATTGGATAAAAGTCACGTAAAAAGCATAAGGGGAGCAGGTCTGAATTGTTTGTTGACAGTGGACGAGGCGAAATAGATATCAGATCATAGCATACAGACAAAGATCATAACAATTGGCGCTCCGTTCTCTCGGGCTAGAGATAGAGATTGATTTTGCTTACAATGTATCACAGCGATTTAAAAATTAGAAATGAAGAGATTTATTGCAGAGAAATTCAAAAGATAAAAACGAATATAGTATCTGTTGTTTCTTTAGCTTGGACTGCAATACGTAGAAGAAAGTTCAAACATTTAGATCACATCACAATGAAGAATGCGAAACAGTGTAAATTTCATACTTTATTTATTTTCAAACTTCTTATATCCAAAAAAACATTTAACCAAACAATAGCTACCCTTACATAAATTACCGACTCGACTGTTTAAACTGAAGGGATGAGGTAAGCTTTTCATTTAAGATATTAGGGGAGACTAAATCCAATGGTAATCCAATCGTACTCATTAAATGTGGCGAGTTGTATGCACATCCGAGATAAAGGCCGGTACCCACTCAAGGGCTGATGTAAAAAAATAGCTTTACACTGTATTCTGCAGCAGGACCTAAGTGACTCCTTGTTCAAACACTCGGTCCCCAGCGTACTGTCCAATATTGAGACATTGCGTGATGAGTGGCAGAACTTAACGCCGCGTATAGCCTTGTTATCAGAGCGAGAAAAACAAAAATAAAATATTGAAGGGGGGACTAAATCCAACGGTAATCCAATCGCACTCGTTAAATGTGGCGAGTTGTATGCACATCCCGAGATAAAGGCCGGCACACAGTGTCACGTGGCTGACGCGTGGCGGTGGCAAACGGGGACACATAAAAACATTTTGTCCTTTTCAAGTGTTTGCCACCTATCACACAGACGTGTAATACGTCAGAGGTTACGAAAATTAATACAATTTTTCAGTAAATTGATTTAATTTTTGAGCATTATACAAATGAAAAAAATTGTTCAATTGAATTAGATTGGATTTAATTTATTGATGATTTTATTTATATGTATCTTTAATATGTTTGATTAACCATATTGAAATTATTAATTGCTTTATGAAACTTATATGAAAAACAGAATGAATTTATTACAACGATTTAAAAATTTTAAAATAATTAACGATATCAAAAACTATTTATAGTATTTTTTATTACTATAAATTTTTCATGTTTTTGCCCGCGTAACATGGTAGCAGTAGCAACCTAGTGTTAAAACATTCCGTTTTAATGTTTTAAACTACGGGGAAATGAAAATAATTTATATCTAATCTTTCCCCTAATTGAGAATCGAACCCACAACCGTCACGTTTACAGTACGAAGCTGAACCGTACAACGACGGATAAGCAATATTCATGGCATTAATTTAAATTATTAACGTATTTATTAAAGTTAAAAAATAAACATATTGCATATAAAAACATGACACAGTGTGACATCATCCCTGGTTAAGCAAACGCGTGGCGTCTTGAAAAATAAGACTAAATATAGCCCCCTATTACGAAGTAAATGTGTTGACAACGTCCCTGCACTTAGGGGCACATTTGCGAGTATCGCCTGCTGAGATGTTTCTTTGAGAATAAATGACTGTACACTATGTACATATTTGATTGCCGTATTATGTCCTTTTAAAGTGTGATTTTTAAATATGTAAAAAGTGTATAAATATTTGAAAAGTTTTAAGAGTTTTTTTTGTTATTCTATAAACGTGATGGTTGTGAGTTTGATTCCCACTTGGTGAAATGAAGTATTTTGATTTCCACGCTCTACTAACAACGTTCCCATTATGATACTTCCGTTACCCACTTTCCTGGGGTGAGAATCGAACCCACAACCTACCGAGTTTCCCGTTGCACGATTGAGCCCCTACGCCACGAATGACCTCAATATTTCATATTAAGTCAGTACATTCAATACTTCATAATCTAGAAAAATTCCGAAAACTAAAAAAAAATATAATATAATAAACCTATCTCAGTTTCCATTTACATTTGTTTAACACCACAAAAACTTGTAATAATGGCAGTGGAATACACTCCAGCGGGCACTCGATATCGAGTGAGCACGATATGGCGGCACTCGTGGCAAATGAAATTTTGTTTTCAGTCGAAACCTTGCTCGATGGTGGAGTGCTCTTTTGTTTTTTCTTTTATATGTTTTTAACTACCGTCTGTGCTCAGTTCTGTTCTAACTATATATAAAAATGAATCCGATGCATATAAAGCTGACATATCTTTTATATCTTGGGACAACAATTTTATACATGTACTTGTCTTTTTGTGGGATGTCGGATCTACAATAATCATACATATTCAAATTTTGTGATGGTTTTTCATATACGAAATAATTTATTCATATTTTTAAGTTTTGTTTATCATTAAGCAATTTTATGCAAAATACAATGAAAATATATTTTATGCAGCTTCCCGCTATATTCCGCATACCTACATAACCTAGTGCTAACACACTGGTCTCCATTTTCCGCCGAATTCTAGAGTCATTAAATGTTAAGTGCCGGAACTGAACGCCGTACTTAAAATATATATTTTATTTTTAATTTAAATCATCTACCTAAAAGAACAAATTCAATACAATGTGATCATCGCTATTAATCCGCTTAACAGTTTCGATTTCCATTTCCAAAGCCGAAGCACAACTATGAGCATGTTTATAAAAATATCCTGAATTTTTCATCAGTAAACGTAAAAATATGAATAACAAATCATTATTAATAATAAAATAAATTTTATATCGAATATGCGTGCCTTTTTAAATGCACGAGAAATTTTTTGATGGCTTACATTATTGTAGCATTTAATTGCGTTTCTAAACGAATTATTGATGACATATGAGAATATTTTTATATTTAAGATGAAATTGTCGTTATACATGTAGATATGAGCATGCGAAAAATGCTACATGTTATAGGTTTGATTTCCACTTAAAGAAATTAAATATTTAATATTTCGTTTCTTCGCTTTGGTAACGGAGTACGAGGCAATTCTAGGCGTTGAGCTCCGCCACTCAACATATCTCTAGAATTCGGTGGAAAGTGAGGAACGGAAGTGTTATTATGGAAACGAAGTGTCTTTATATTAAGTTTCCAGGTTCCATGCGTGCACTACTATGCGCGGGATACAGTGTGAAGCTAAAAAAATATATATGGCTTCGGTATCTATTATCGGTTTCCCACAATTAATTAAAGAAATGATAATTTCTCTAACTTTGATCATTCACAAGCTTCTATTCCAATTTATACACACTGGCTTATATTTCAAAAGGCATAATTGCACTAAAATATAACCATTTATTTTGAAACAGCATCAATAATTAGCGTCACCAATAACCGCAGCCATCAAAGAACTTTCATATTCAAAAGTCGTAAAACACTCACGTTCACACATCCCGTACATAATTGAGTCATTTTACACGAAAGGATGTGATTACGAGCTAACATAAAAATGTATTATTTGGGGAACCTAAAGGGAACTTTAAAAATAGAAACAGGGGCAACATTATGCCGGTGCACGTCCCAAACTGACTGCGTACAAACTGCGTTTCATGCGGCTGAATGGCACATCATTGGCGAGTGGTGTTTAAGAGACCCAACGCTTTTGTTAGTCAATTTGCTGTGAATTCAGCGTATAATATCGGTTGATTCTGATAAAACTGTATGATTTATCTAAATAGCATCTATAGTACACTACAATTATGTTTTGACACTAATAGTTCGATTGAAATCTCTATCGTCTATTAGATAATATTCGTATGTGAATTAATGTAATTATTCTAATTGGTGAATTCGTTTTAAGCTCCGAATGTAACAAAAAAATATTATTATAATTTATTAGAAACCTAACTTGTTATAACTTACTTAGAAATACAAATAGCATCCCAATAATGTCCCAGCGTGTACCTCGTAATGTTTCCGCCTGGAAAATTGGTGAACAGAGTGTCTGTACACTAGGTGGTCTCTGTCATACAGAGTGAAGCCAAAATAATAAATTAATCAAAATATCTACATTAAAATTATTAGTTTCAGGTAAGTAATTTAAATAATAATTTAATGTTTTTATTACACCCCCGCAATAACCAAATAAGAACCTAGTGAAAGGCGCCCACACAGTATTGTCATAGAATTATTGTATTCATTATTGAACACAGAATGTGATCGACAATTTCTCTTGATTACAATCATCATTGTGTAAATTGATGGAATAGATAGAGATATCATTGCTATATACAGATTTGTTTATCCCTAGGTGTTTTTGACATTCGTTGTAATCATACTGGATGTGAAGAGCTGAAGATCGACATCAGTAGCGTGGCATTGGAGAGGAGAGGTCTTCGTCCAGCACTGGACCTAGTGGCACAACTGAGAATAATTAAATGGAACAGAACTTTTATGTACTTTATGTGAGGTTAGAAAAAAATAAACTTTATCTACTTAACTAACATATATTTGATAAATAAATGATTTTATTGACATCGTAATTAGTACATTTATACGAACGTATAACCGTATATAAAAAAACATAATTTCTTAGAAAATAAATAAAGAGTATATTTTATATTACGTTAAATATATCGCATACTCTTGACAATGAGTACTAAATAAATTTAAAACTTGCGAGTAGAGCTCTCATTAGGCTCTTATATGGGTCATAATCAGAAAAAGTGACCATTTTGTGTCTTTTCTTGTCCCGCTACTTTGAATGCGTTTTAAAAATACAATTTTAAAGATAGCTTAAATATTTTGCCATTTAAGATAAATTTACTTATTAACTTAAAGATTTTTGTAATATTTTAAATGTATTATGGCTAATAATAGTATTTTTTGTTAGTTGCAAAAATCCTTTCAAAATGCTTCCATACAATTTTTCGTGTCCCATTCACCACTTTACTTTTTAAAAATAGATTTGTTACGAATATTTATGGTTTTATTTGATTTCAGATGTGTTTATATTACTTTACATTATGCATAATATTAAATAGAACTACTTTTATTGATATATTATTTAGTAAATAGTATATATTAGTTAAGTAAATTTGTCCCAAAATATTGTCTTTTTGTTACTCAGGGCTAGTAACGTACAATTAAATTATGAACGCAATTATTTTGAATGATATTTAATATTATTTTTTATTGTGGCACCATAATTCTTAAAGTCAATGCTGTCGTAACTACAACCAGTAGTGTTCTCGCAGCAGTTGAGGGGTTCAAATGTTTTAGAGGGAATGCGTGAAATTACATCTCAGGGTTATAAACGGCTTTTATTTTGGTAAGTATTCTATAATTTCGTTTTCTTGTTTATGTTATTTGCGTCTTTTTACAAAATCTCAAAAAAGAACTTCAGTGCTTGCACATGCAACACGTGGCTTATGAGCAAATATTTAAAAAGGTTAGAATTTCTCAGATTTTATTCTCAATTTTGTTATATTTCGTTACGTAACGGAACTGAGAAAATATGAAGCCTAGTTCATAATTACGTTACCATAGGAAGATTATGTATATAAAAAAAAATGCTGGCATATGAAAAAAATAATTAGTGACTTTTGATAACGTGAAGTAACCAAAAATAATGATTTTTAAGTTTTTTGTCTGTTTGCTTGTTTGTTTAATGTGTTTGTGCACGCTTATCTCAGAACGGCTTAACCGATTTAGTTAAAAACATTTTTTTATTCTTCCTGAAATTAGTAGTGATTTTGTAATTTTTTTTTTCTCTGGAGATAGTGCATTAATAAATATGTAGCTCAAGCGGGTGAGGCTTTTATTTAAAAACAAATAGGTTCTGTACTAGACAATATACATGAAATATTATTAAATACCTATTGATAACTATTTTTTATTTTCAGTAAGCGTCATGGCTCCTATGTCAAATGCTGATAGACAAAAAAGATATAGAGAACGTCTTAAACAGACCAATCCTATTAATGAAGATATGCGAAATAAACACTTACAAAGAATTCAACTTAATTCCCGTGATAACGACTCAAATTTTGATATATTTTAAAGTGGGTTTAATTTTATCATTAACTTTGTGATTTCTAACTAGAAATATAAGTTTATTACGTTACGAACTAGCGTTATTATATAGTTAATATTGTCACTTTGTTATGTTTTCTTACATTTATAATCTATTAATTCAACGATTGAATCTTTAAAATTTTAATTTGTGTCTCATTAAATAAAAAAAACCAATAGTTTTATTCATATAATATTCTTATTTTGTTGTGTATAATGCCTTATAACATCAGTTTCGTAACAAACATTATCAGCATTGTTACTTATCAGTTACGTTACGAATTCGAAAATGTCCACTTTTCTGATTATGACCCATATATGAGACTAAATATTCTAGTAGAAAGGTCGTCGACGACATCATTTAGTTTCGTAATTATAAATTAATTTTTATATTAATATACTATGTATCTCTCTTCCATGTACTATGTATCTTTTTTGTATGTATTGATGTAAACAAATGTTGGTGGATCAATAAATAAATAAAATAAAATAAATATTGTATCTGTATCTGTTTTTATAAATAAAAAATATAATTAAAAACTCAATGTATGTCATGGTTTGTTGATTATTTTTAGTAACATGCACGTAGAATCTGGAAACCTAGTGTTAAGACACTTCCGTTCTCCACTTTCCGCTAAATTCTTTAGGTATTGTTTTCTGAGCGGCGAAACTCAACGCCGCACCTGGCCTCACACCAGAGGGGGATAATGACAATTTCATCCTTTTAAATGGGAGTCGAACCTACAACCGTCACGTTCTCAGCCCAGCGCCACGACTGCCTCATTTTTTTTATAGTTTATTCCTTCATTCTCTCTACAAACCTCCGTCGACATAATTTCCGTAAAAAGGTAAACGAAGAGTCTATTTCACGTATTATAAAAAAGATTATTGTTTTCATCTACTACAACTTAGCGATACTATTTCCAAAAGTCAATTTTTCTTTGTAAATTTTGTTCCGTCGTGGGCGGCCAAAACAAAGGGTTTCGTATTCATTCATAAATTGATCGCGAGCATTCTGATCCATACGAGATAGCGTTAAGCTGAATATTTATAAGGTTTTCTCGTACGCTGTGTATTTGACCACACATGTATTGTAATCGCACTAGATTATAGGAAACTAATTTAAAGATACTGTTATTTTAATGTATTATAAAATATTTATGGAAACATATGAAACTGTATCTAATTGTAATATACAAGCTCGTATAGTGTTAGAAATTAGAATATTAAGTATACTTTTTTAACTTCATGCAGTATCCCTCAAATAGCAGGGTAGGCAGAAAGAAACTGGGAATTTAGTGTTATGACACTCCATTCCCATTAAGACACTTTCGTTCCCCACTTTCCGTCAGATTCTGGAGGTATTGCGTGTCTAGTAGCGGAGCTTAACGCCGCGCTTTGCTTTACATAAGCAAATAATTACTTATATGTTAAATTAATTGCTTCATTTATCAGAAGAATGGGAAAAAAGAACTTATTACTATATTCTCTTTGCCTGCTCCATATAGTGCAGGCAGGTAAAATGATGTCAATATATCTTTATGTGACGTATAAAAGTAGTTCTAGATATAAGAAGGATAAGAAAAAATTATAGCCAAATTAAACATTTTCGATTTACAATCGCGCAAAATCTCACCTCATCGCTTTAATTTTAATAGGCCAGAAAATGATTTTTTTCTCCAAGAAAGCAAGAAGCACTACAAAATCGCTGTTCGTCATCCAATTTTTCCGTCCTACTTTTTGCACGTTTTCAAACAAAAGCAAAGAAAAACCCCGCGCCGTTTCCGCATGAAGTAACCCTGTAGTGCGGGGGAGACTAGCAAGTTTCGTGACGACCTACAACTCTAGTGCACTGGCGACTCATTAGGGACCCCAACTAGGGCCGCGGGGGCTTCAACGCGAGGGAGTTCTTCACGTAGAGAGTCATCCGTGAACTAACGTACTTATACAACTGCCAGCATAGGTATGGCGCATGAATGTGATCAATTTAATTTTGTTAAATTTTATATTTCTTTGAGGAATATATGAGTTGTATTGAGAAAATGCATGTTATATGTAAATATTGACATATAAATATTTTTTTTTTTAAATAAAAGCCAACCTCAGTTATAAACTCATACATTAATATTTCAAAAGTATTTTTTGTACTACATATAATATGTCTTAGCGCAAGTTTTCCTCTGCCTATCCTGCCATTTACGGGATACAGCGTGAAAGTAAAATAAAACAAAATATTAACCAATTAATTGAGAAATCAACGTGGTGTAAAGATTCCTTAGGTAATAATAGACAATACGGTTACTAATATGGTTATTTATAGGCTCCAAGATATCATTACTGAGATGATAGATGACCGAATATGTCACTACGGTACTCCGGCTTACCCACTCTCGTGTGTTTACAAATTCTTCATTCTTGTATATGGCAAACATATCAGCTAATAGTCTGGCATTAAGGATTCCTGAGTACATACTCGTAGCATTTCGAGTAGGTATATATTGGATATTATAGTGTACACCCTGTATTAATTTGTATGTACAGTATTAATATGTAATCAATTATATCAGATATCGCATTAGCTATTATTGTAGATAGCCTCGGCGCAGGAGCACGAGCGTTTGATTATAAACACGACGGGTTGTGAATTCAATTCTCAGTTGATGTAATGAATTATTTAATATTTTCATTTCTTCTCTCTAGAGTCAAAGAAAAGCACGGCGGTGAGTTCCGCCTCTCAACACGCAATGCGTCCAGAATTCAGTAGAAAATAAGGAGCGGAGTGTCTTAGCACTAGTTTCCCTTTGCCTATCCGCATGTAGCGGGATACAACCTAACTTAATAAATAAATAAAAACTATTATATAAGATTACACAACATTGTATGATATATTTAACGCAATAACTCCCATAATTGAATTCGGCCGTCCAATCAATCATTGCATACCGATGGAAGTAAACAAAATCCACATCGCCCCACCACCGTAACGCGATACACTATCGTTAAGTGAAGTTTAGACAAATCTGCGCGCGACCGCTCTCATCATCACTCTTCATAATGAAGGATCACGATCTTGATTGATAAGCTGGCCTCTGTGTTGTGATAGACCGTATTATGTATAGACATGGAAGGAGAGAAATGCATGTTATTTTTAATTTTATTATATTCGTAGGAACTAAATGTTTTGCTTTTTAGAAGACTTCAAACAATTTTGTTTAAAAAATTTAATATTTAGAATTAATATTTTAATTTGATTAATCACAAATATCATAAATTATTTATTTATGGTATTTGTGATTAATCAAAGTTGTATTGGATATTGTATTATACATACTTAATATTATGTAAGGTATGTCCATAAATGAAAAACTTAAAGCCTAAACATTATACGTTAATTGTATTATTTTTATTATAGACTTTTAAAATGCCCAACAATTACTTATCTACTAAATTGAATGTCTGATATAATTAAATTACTTTAAAAGTATATGCGTTAAATTTCGAGATAAATTATTATAAATGTTCAAATATAAAACGATTATCATTAAATGGAATTATAAATTAACATTCATTAGAGACATGTCAAAAGTTTTTGTCTGGAAAGTTGTTTAATTTAATTGGCAAACTCCTAAATAAATTGCGAAGAAAAATATATATCTTTATTTAAGTTAGACTCGAATAATTCACTGAAATATCTACTCGGATATTGTTATTAATAGTTAATTTTAATTACATTACGTATTTTAATATTATCTTTTATCCCTAACCAATCTAGTTACTAAATGAAATACTGAACCAAAATTGTTGTCGATATAATTTTCTATTGATAATAATGTAATGTATAATAATGGTATTAGGTAATTACATCTTTAATTAAATATAGTGGTGAGAGTACATCCAATTTGTGAACGCTACAATATAAATGTATTTCTGATGCAATTTCACGAAAATTAAAGTGATTGGTAGGTTGTGATGATACCTAACATAATTTGGCTAACATAGTGAAGAATCACAACTATTTTGTTAAACTATAACAGCGATGGATGCAGGTTTAATTCCCAATTGAGAGTTATATGGTTGTAATTTTTCTGCTCTGGCAAGGTAAAGCATGGCATTGTGCCGCCTCTCAACACACAATGTGTTGAATTCAGGAGAAAAGTGGAAAAAGTGTCGTGGGAGAAACAGTAAAATTGAAAAAAATGTGTAAAGCTTAAAACTTATAAAAAAATATATTTTATTAATTATTCAGATATTATAAACACTTTATAGATCTGTGGTTTGCATCTCCTCATTACTTAAAAGGATTACAATTTTAGCTGGAATGACGGCAGGTCTATCGGTAAGTTTTTGCTTAATCTTGTAAGTATTAGATTTCCTAGAATCTTCAAGATTGATTACTTCAATGTACATATAAATCGCTTAGGCCACTTTTACTTGCCGTATTATACAAAAATCACGACAAAGAAGAAAATATTGTTGTTACATAGCTAAAGAAGAAAAATATTACAGTGGTTAAAAATATGGAAATAATACTTAATTTTTCCCAATCTTTTATTGGGCTCTAATAACATACGAGATACTTTTTTAGCTTATAATATTATAGAAATATTTTTCCTGAGGTGCTAATAACGTATTCAAAAACAAAAACTGACGATCACCGTTACCTGCAGAAATATAAATGAACGCTTGCATTCACGTTATACGATATATTTTTTTAGCTTCACACTGTTTCTTTCGTTTCACATAGCAGGATAGCTAGAAGGAATCTATACACTCCGTTTTCCATTTTCTGCAGAATACTGGACGCATTGAATGGCGGAATTCAACGCCGCGCTTGTGCCTCGTTATCAGAGTAAAGAAATTACAAAATTAAATTTCCTCAAGTGGAAATTGAACACACATCTCTTCGCGTCTTACACGCGTGCTCCTCTACGCCACGAGTGGCCTCGCTACAAAAAGATATGAATCACAATCAAGTTTTTTGTTGTAATGCATTACCTTTATAATAAGCTAAATTATACACTGCCAGTAATAAAATTCTTATGTTACCTAATTATATCTGCTGTAAAAATAAATAGACCAGCTTTTTGTATTCGTCATCGTAGTACATCATCAGCTATGCAAAACCCAAGTTAGTGGTAATAATGTGTGGAAATTATCCATCGTTACTCACCTTACGATACTAAGAAATCATTATACCGACATATTTACATCGATTTTAAAGTTATAAATTGCGAACTTAATTGATATTTAGTAAGCAGAACACTACATCGAGCTTGTAGTAAGCTAATATAAAATTAAAAGGTTTTTAATTTTATATATGAGCTTAGCTTTCCCAGTGGTGGGCACAGGGGCACTGTCAACGCGACTGGTTATGGGTTCGATCCTCACTCGAGGAAATTAAATATTTAATGTTTTTATTTCTTCACTTTCGCTACTCAACGAGCAATGTCCCCAGAATTCAGCGGAAAATGGGGAACGGAGTGTCTTAACACTAGGTTCCCTCTGCCTACCCTTCTGTGTGCGAGATTCAGCGTGAAGCTGATTATTTAAAAGGTTTTTTAAAACATTATAATGATATCAAGTATATAATTACTTAATGACGGAGCTAAATTGGGTTTCTTTATTATTTATTCATGGGCAAGCGTCGGGGATTATACACGATCAAGCTTTCGCACTAACCTCAAATTACGTACTCATTATGTCATCAAGCATTTTATGAATCAATTTTTTTATGTTATAACTATAGCGGTTAATGGCGATTTTCTTTGTTCTATAATGAAGGTTGAAATATCTTGTTATTATCATATAATAATAACTAAGTATATGTAAAGGATTTTGATTATTAAATTCTTTCAATTTTGTGAATAAAACGATTTTAAAAAATGCTTTTGGTAGGTGATTTTGAGAAGTTTATAATTGTAATAATTGACAGGGATTCGTCTTTCTTATTTGATTATTTTATAAGATTATAGATTAGAGATTGTTGCTTCACATTAAACGCAACAATTGTGGGTTCGATTCTCACTCGGGGATTCCACCAATTTCTCGAATTCGGCGGCTACTAGTAATTGGAAATGTCTTAATGAGAAATGAATATCTTAACAATAGGTTTTCAGATCCTTTCTGCCTACCTTGCCAAAGCTAAAAAAAATTATGTCCATAAAATATATTTAGCTTAAAATATTTTCTCTTGGCTTCTGTTTCACTTAACCAAAAAAAATGGTGGAAAAAAAATGTTTTAAGCATCACTGGCACGATCATTTCAGTTAAATATCTAAGAGCTTAACAGCCCTACCTTCATTGGTTACCGTTAATCCCATATGTAATATCTACTAAATCATTCGATACTCAAGCGTTCTTTATGTCGCCTTTTTGAACTATAACCTGTTGTAATATTGAGATATGGCTTCCATCACAAAAGGGGTTTCATATTTCGTTACATCAATAAAAAGAGAATGTCGTAAAAATTGCAAACTGACTTAATATACGGCTGGTGGAATATATCATGTTGACCTGACCAGTGACCACCCATCTTGAAGTGACTAGTGATTTATCCCATGAGTTAAAGCCTTAATGAAAATAACTTAGCTGCAATATTCTGCCATAATGTGCGTAAAATATTATTTTCCTTTATGAACGTTATAATATAAATCATGATTGGAACATGTTGTATTTTTTTAGCAACACGCTCTATCCCGCACATACTCGTAGGTAGAGGGAACCTGGGAGCCTAGTGTTAAGATACTCCGTTCCAATTAAATCACTTCCATTCCCCATTTTTCCGCTGCGTTCTGGAGGTATCCTGTTTACAGTCCCACAGAAAATATTGTTAAAAAATGAATAAGTAAATTCGTAAGTATTAATATAGTCTATTATTTATTTTTATATGAAAAATATATTAAAATACAAGAAATTCAAAGCTCTCCGCCTCAATACACAAAGTTCTTTGGCAGCGTAAGTCTCCATGACAAATCATTCGTTACAGAGTTCAAATGCAATATAACAATAAACTTATATCACAGCCAAATCTGAAATTCAAAGGCATTATTACGCCCCATACAATATGTAATGAAATAAAATATTTCAAGAATATTTCACAATAGAATTCGCTAGTACAGCACTGCGCTCAGACAGTCGAGACAGGCAATTAGCGAAGAAAAAATGGCAAAGTCGGCGTATTTGCGTACAAAAGCTTTTGTGTGCAATTCGTAACTAAACGTCCCATGTTTAGTGTTCATATAAAGGCTATCATTTGTCGGGGAACGTGCGTTTGCCCCTAGCTATTTGCTTCTACTTTAGAGTGTAGTATTTGAATATGTGTGTATTATTTTGATATTTTTTTTTGAATATGCAATTTTTTAGTTGATATATGAGAATGAATCTTAAAATATTTTTAATTAAATATTTCATTTTAATTTAGGTTCACGTTCTATTCCGCACACAGTAGGGTAGACAGAGGGAACCTAGTTCTACGATACTTCGTTCATCATTTTTCGGAGGCATTGTGTGTTGAGTGGCGGATCTCAACACCGCGCCTTATCTCGGCACCAAAAAGAAGAAATAAAAATATTAAATATTTCATTCTCTCGAGTGGGAATCCCGCATTATGTATATGGAGATACATATATGGAGATACATATATATAAGAGTGTCTTGACACTATGTTTACTATGCGATACACGATATACAGCAAGAACTAAAATTAAAGACGATATTTCTTATAAGTTATAGGTTAAAAGAATATATTTTTTACTTTAATAAAAAAGTTATTGTATCCAAAAAATAATTCAAGAAATGCACAATGCACTATTCTACATTGCAGATGCAGATACTAGCTTGTATAACAAAAAATATAATCACAAAGCTCTAGGAAGAAGATCATTAATTCAATTAACTGAGGGAAGTGACCTACATTCGTTTCAATTGTTGCGTGTCCCTGAATCACCAATTAAAAAGTACTTAAGAACAATTATACAAATGAGTCGCCTAGGCCAGTGCACCGTAGAATACGAATGTGCGCATATACTCGTATAATTAAGATGAATTTGTTTTATTTGCATACTTTAAATTAGTTATTATAACTGTAAATACATGTGTTGTTATAAGGTACTATAACAACACTTGCCGAAATTAGTTCCAATTAAAACAGTCATGTTAAAATTCACTATCAAATACTTATAAGAAATTCAAACACTATGCTAATACTTCGTAGGTAAAAAAGTGCATGTAACAAACAGCAAGTTACTGTAAGCACAACGGTTGTAAGTTCGATTTCCATTTGGGAGAATTAATTATTTTATCAAATCAAAATTGGGTGAAAAGTGGGGACTAGAGTTCCTTACCATTAGGTACCTCTGAAGATACCTATAGTAACTCAGTTATTATTACATGCGAAATACCGCGTGAAGGTCGAAGAGAAATCATTAGAAAATTATGTAAGAAATGAAGAAATAGATTATACGGAAATATATCATCTAAAGCATAACATAATTCTAATAAGTGGGCCTACATACATACGTACATAGGTACCTGTTCACATTATGGCCCATCTCACGTAATTTACAAGCTCCTTCAAACATCAAGACATGTATATCAATTTGACATCTCAAGATGATTATCCCGACCGGCACGAGTGGTTGGTAAGTAGAATCCTCGATCCGAGCACAATATAGAGATATGGAATTATTGTATGGATGATAATATAAATATTATTAGATATAATATGTATATATGAAACATATAATATTTATACTATGTGTAAGACGTTTTAATATAGTAAAATAAAAAAATCAGCTACACGCTATATCCCGCACGCCGCAGGGTAGCAGCAGGGTAGAACCTAGGAAAATCTCTCTGTTCCCCACTTTTCACCGAATTTTCAAGTCTGAAAGTCTTTTCAATCGTATTGAAAATATAATTATTATTAATTATCAATTCATCCCCCCAAATAGAAATAGAACCCACAACCATCGCATATACTCACACGCTTCTGCACCATGACGAAAATATTAGTAGATAGTAGATACTCGTACTCATACTAAAAATATATATAACGGACCGCCATATGTTACGGTCACCGTAAATCTCCACGATATACAGATGTCAATGGCAATTAATTACTAATTAGTAATTAAGGTTAAGTTAACGAATGAAATCGAGAAAACTCATAATACAGCTTTCTTTTAGATGAGCATACTTTATGTTAGAACTTGTTAGAAAGCGAAAAAAAACCCAAAAAATAAATAAAGAAGTTCTGTTCTGTTCTGTTCTTTCTATTACGGCGTTCCGAGCGTGCCAGTTGAGCACAAAATCACTTCGCCAGTGTCACGTTGAATGGAGAACTCACGAAAGAGGTTGTACGGTAAAAAAAGGAATAATATAAAGAAGTTCTCTCATAAATCACACTTGTTGACATAACAAGTACTGAAAGCTACTTAAAAATAAAGTCATCACTGCCAAGCAAAAAAAAATATATGGACCGTTTATTCTGAAAGTGGTGTAAGTCCGTTTTTGAGAAAAATGAGCTATCACGTAATTCATGCTTAATTTAATGTATTTTTTTAATATATAACTAGTCCGTGTTTAATTTCTCAAAAAAAAACCCATGTTTTGAACAACTTAAAATCGGTCGGTAAATGAAATTGCATAATCATCGACATACTAACCTTTAATTTTCTCGAAACAAAAGAAAATGGACTTACACCACGCTCAAAATAAACGGTCCATATATGCTATTTTATAACTTATTTAATTTATAATATTATAAAATTGAAGAATTTGCTTGGATGCGCTAATGTCCAGAATTAATATATTAGTAAAAAAACATTTAAATATTATATATCCCTAGGGAAAACAAAGAAATAGTACTAGAGTTAAAAAAGTGGTAAATGCATTCTTTATACGGTACTTACATATTTCCATGCAGTTTCAAACAAGTGAAGCTATAATAGAAATGTCTCATTTCGTTCATATCATTGACGACGGGCGACGACTATTAATTAGGAAATATTGCAACTGACCTGAATACAACGGCTGAACTACTCTAGACTTAACTACACCAAGTAATAACAAGTTTACTAGTAATTGAACAATTTAAAGTAATTGTATGACAGCAGCACTAAATATAAGTTCGCAACACGAGTCGCTTTCTACGCCGTTAATCGTTCTAATTTAATATTGACCTGTTTTTGTAAGAAAGTAAGATAGATCGGTTGGTAAAGTGATAGTTAGTTTTTTATGTTTTCAAAATTATTTTTTAAATATTTTTCGATATAAAGGCATTAAACTATAACATACAATTAATATCTATAAATAATCGTACTGAAGTACTTATAATTTAATACAAACATTTCAAAAATTACAATTTAAACTAGTATCACATTGGAATCAAATTTCACAAATTCATAAAAATTTAAAAAAAAATCATTCCATAATTTCAATTTATAAAATTAAAGGAATATTTTCCTTCTATATATAGAACATGTAACACTTATTGTGAAAGTAACAGCGTAATACAAACTTCAGAAGTTAGGTCAATCAGTCTAGCCGTCTAACTTTGTATAGCACTCAGCAAATAAGCGGGGTGGACGCTAATTAGGGAATCCAGTTGCCAAAGTTGACAAAAGGAAGAAGTTCCTGGATGTTTCTATATAACAAGTGGAGTTTTGCCACCTGATCGTGGTTTTTAGTAGAGTAGTCGTACACTTTCAGTAGAATAATAAAGCTTCATACTATGATCTATTTAAATATTTAATTTCAATGTGTTTTTTGTGTACATAAATACAAATATGTATAAGAATTAACGTATTAATTTCTATTCTATACATTTCTATTTAGTATTTTTTCCTTTTTTTATGAAAATAATATAAATAAGTATAAATGATTTTTATTAATTTAGGTACATTTACTTATGTGTAATACTGTAGTTATAATAGTTATAATTACATTCATTTGTATGATGATTTTTAAGATAACAACTTTAAAACCTTAAAGTTATATATTAAGTATCAAGAGGCGGCCGTGGTGCAGTGCCACAAACGCAATAGTTGTGGGTTCAATTCCCATTCATTTCCTCGCTCTGGTAACAAGGCAAAGCGAAGAATAGAGTATCTTAACACTAACTCTCCTCTGGCTATCCGGTTTAAAAAAATAAATATTTCATTAGTTCCTTTGCTCGTGACTTCTAAGCGTGGCAGTAGAGCACTTATAACTTTGCCAATATCACGTTGATTGCAGAAAATGCCAAGGCAATTGATCGACTACATTGAGATAGCATTCTATAAGCCAAGTTATTTTGTTAAACCTAAATAATATACATTTGAAAATAAATTACTCATTTTATTACTCTTAAATGATAGTGCTATACTATATGTATAAACATTAACCTTTAACTATGGACGTGATTTTTTTATAACACACATATGGACGTTGGGTCTGTCAGACCAGTGGATTTATTGGTCATATTCCGTATGTTTTTTAAAGGAAGAAGACAATTTTATGTTTTAGTTTACATGAATAGCCTCAAATCAAGCAAAATCAATATAAATAAAATCGCTTTTTATTAAACTTTACGCATCACAACGATTTAAGTAACTTAAAGTCACAATTTCAGTCTTTGGCCACATGGGATGGCTCTTAAGAAAATAATACTATAAAAAAAAGACAGATAATAAAATAAATATTTTTTTAACAAAATATAAAGTCTAACAAATAAAAAAATACAGAAATTAAATCTTATGTTATAAAATAAAAATTTTGACAACACCTCAAGATAGGTACAATTGAACATCTATACACAATGGCTGTCAACATTGTTGGCTAACAGGACGATTGCAGTCAACATAAGTATGTGTTGTCTTTCTATATATCTTTTGGGGGCAAAGTGTACATGTTTTTCAAGAACCCAAAACTATTTTTTCAGCTTCATGTTCAATAAATGATAGATCAGATCGCGAAACGCGAGTCAAAGTCATTCTCAATTCTTAGAGTAGTTTAGTATACGAAACGCGTCTTTTTATTTGATAAAGTGCTATTTTCTTTATAAAATGTCGTCGTCCAATTCTTTTGTTTGATGTTGATTATAAAGTACCGATATTTTTGTCCCTGACGTGCTAGGTCTATCATTTTTTTCCATTTTATCATAAAAACTAAAAAAATTTAATCTTTTTTACGTAAATAATATTCATATTACTAAAATATATAACAAACAATGCAAAATAATATATGATATATAACAATAAAAGCATTTGAATACAAATAATACAATTAAAATATTAAAGTATATTTTGTAATATTATAAAAATATATGGCGTTTTGAAATCATTCATGTATGGGAAACATGGACGTCGGGTCTGACAGACCCAGGCCCCGTTTAGAAAGTTAAATACTCACGTGTTTTGAACCCAGAGACACAACCACTGCTATCTACATTCATTTTGTCACTAATACGAAAGGTACTGAGAGACTCAGTGGCGGAGGTCACCGAGAAGTGGCCGATTTGTAGAATTCGTAGAACTGTCTGGTCTGTCAGACCCGACGTCCATACTTAAAGGTTAATTATTAAAAGGGCTAGAAAAAAATGTATTATCCAAAAAACTTTTATTGTAATCTGTATCATCTAGACACATCCAAAATTCATATTATAGGAATAAAGAGGTATTATTATACCAAAAACATGATACCGTGAATAACAAGATTAAAAACAAATGCGTTAATCTCAATATGTCAGTCAAAATTAGAAGCGTATATAAATATAATATTAAAACTAGACAATTTTACACCTGGTTTCTTCCCACACCAGTTTCCTATGGGAGCAAATGTGTTAGAGTCGGGTGTCAGCTAATTAGTGCATGCGTTGACGCGGAATGAGCGACGACGGAGCTAATGCAAAGGCGTAGAGTGAAACGTCATGGCAATTTTGGATGTTCACATTTTTTGGGGACAGTATGTGTTGGTTTTGAGGGTAGTTAAAATTTTAAACAGTTGTGTGCCCAAAAATATTGGTTTTTTAGATTTACTATGATAATTTCATTTTTTCTTGAATAAATAAAGTATATATTACATTTTATAATTTGTATATAGGTACATACTGTTTTAGGGTCAGTCAATTTTTTTTGTATATGGCGCATAGAGTAGATACCTGGAAACCTAGTGCTGCATTAAGTGCTTCGTTCCCATTTAAGCACTATTCTGGAGGCATTGCGTGTTGAGTGGCGGAACAAAACGCCGCGCTTTTCCTCTGTAACAGAGCGAGGACATAAAAATATAAAATATTTCATTTCCTAGAGTGAGAATCGAACTTATACGCTGTCGCGTTTACAGACACACATTTTACAGTTTCATTTACAGTTTCATCCTCCGTTTTACATGCAACGAGTCTAGAACAAGGAGCGAATGGTGGAACACACCTCTCTTTTTTTCTCTAAAAAAATACTATTTACCATTAAGAAAAAACACCATTAATATAAAATTAACCACCCATTAAATAAGCTCAATCTATTCAGAAACACGTGCACTCAAAAGTAATTATAAGTATCTATCATCGCGAGGGTCCGCACTTCGCATAATGCTGAATTGCAAATCACTCTCCAAATGTCGTTAAAGCGTGAATAATACGACCACATGTTTTGTTCACATCACGTAATAATAATTTTATTACCGCTGCCCTAGAAAGCCGCAGAACGAGCTACAAATTCGCCATCTATAATGGGGATTGAACGAAGTATAAAAAATTGGTTATAATTATACGATATATTAAATATTAGTTTTTTTTATACAAAAATAACAGTATTTTAAAAAAAATTAACACTAAAATTCAAAATAATACATATCACATTATTAAAGAAATCCGCCATTAAAAACGCAATGTCTCGAAAATTAGGCGGAAAGTATAGAAAGGAGTATTTTACTATTAGGACCATCCTGCCTACCTTGCCATGCAGGAGAAATCCTTTTTTTTTACGAGAGAAATAAAAATTATAATCAATTCGAAATTGAACTCGCAACCGTCGCGTTTTACACCCAGACGCTATACCGCTGAACCAACAAAATTCCCAATTTTATTAAGGGTTGATATTATGGATATTAAACTAAAATAGGGTAAAGGGGTCAATGGTGGGCGAGATAAAGGATGCAACAAATTGTGTGACGCCGTTGCTAACGGTCGCTCTGTACTTAATTGTCCTTTTGTCAGTTACGTCCCGCCATTGGTCCGTACTAAGATAACTGAATTGATTTCGCAACTTTGTCTAGGGACGAGTGGCGCTAAGATTAATTATTGCAATGTGTTTTATTGTCTATTAGTTACATTGCTTATCTATTTTATCAGCTTCACGCTGTATCTCGCACACAACAGGGTAGGCAGAGGGAACCTCGTGTCACTCCGTTCCCCACTTTCCACTTTTCCATTTTTTAATTTGGCTACCGTGGTAGTAAGGGAGAAGACTTTTAAGAAAGTATTCCCTTACATTAGATCTTAATTACATTTTGCTGCGAAATATTTAGTTTATACTATTTATTCTGATATATTAAATACATAATCATGTGGTCGCATTACATTTTAAAATCAAGAAGTCTGTAACAGCCATCAGGTCTATTAAAATTAATCTAAGACCATTGAAGCTGTAGCTTTAGGTGAAACAGAATCGTAAACCTTTAAAAGTGTTTGAGTAATTATTCTATTTCTTATAAGAAACAAAAGAAAATCTAAGTAATCTTTAATTAAAGTAGCATTTATATTTTATTAGCATAATGAGATTACTAAAATCTGTAACTACTATATAAATAATCCTTTGTTATTTTCATTATGTTATCTAATTGCTACGGAAAATACATGGTTGTCTGAATGTGGGGATAATTGGGTCCTTATGTCCGATGTTCTTTCATGCGCAAACAAGCCTCGTCTAAAGTGGACACTTTCAATAAGGAGCTCATCTGCATGTGCTTACGGCCTTTATATTTCAATTTACACCCTACACTTTGATAGACAAATGTGGGTTAGGGAAGTACTAGTAAATAGTGAGGAGCTCGTGGTGTTTGAAGTATCTGATTTCATAATTTATGGTTGTGAGTTCGACCTCTATTCGGAATAATGTTCATTATATGAGTTTCCATCACATAACATAGAGAATTGAGTTTTTTATACCAGAATTAAGATTCTGGTATAAAAAACCATAATATCATTTAAGAATGATATTAAAAAAAACAAGAGCGTCATAAATGAATAAAATAAATATACAAAAATAAACATAAATTTTATATATATAAACTGCCATTTACATTATTCTTATAATTGAATATCCTTTATAAATATTATTAAGTTTCTTGCCGGCTCTTCTCAGCAAAATTGCCTTCTGAGTCGGTGGTAGTTTTCTTATATGTTCATTCGATGATTCAATAGTCTATTTGAACAAAAAATATTTTGAAATTGAATTTGAATTTTATATATAAACTAGCGGCCCGCTCGCGGTTTCACCCGCGTGAACTATGTTATTATTAATTTCTGTCTCCATGACTACGTCCTAGCGACGTCTATGCAAAATTTGAGACTCCTAGCATTTGTAGTAACAAAGTTTCATACAAACTTTCAACCTCAAAAACAACCCCTTACAAATCGAATATTATAAATTCCCGTCTTAGCGAGCACCTACGTCCTATAAATAACTCCTATGCAAAATTTGAGATTCCTAGCACTTGTAGTTTCTGAGATTTCGTGATGAGTGAGTGACCTTTCGATTTTATATATATAGATAATTAACATTGGCAACGTTAAAATATATTCAGCAGAGGTTTCTCCCCAACCGCAATTATGATCCTGATTTCGATATATATCACAACTAACACTTGGGTGGACAATCCCATTAATACATGCCTCAAAACGCAGCTTCCACTGTATCCTAAATAAACAATAACAAAAGGACAGCTTTTAAACGATTTCCATGGGATCAGCTGACAGATTAGCTGCCCCCCATCAAAGCTCTCGTGTCAATAAGGCCTGTTTTTGTGTGGAATATTAAAAAAAAGCCATTCCTGTTTCTTATATTATAAAGACATAAGGTTTATTTTTGTATGGCAGTGTCAATTTGTAGAAAAATATAAAGGGCAATGAAAGGGGTGATGGGATGTGTTAATGCAGCCGGGCGACGACTTCATTGCAACTGATTTTGTATGAGCGTACTCGTATGTACGCAGATAAAAGATATTTTATCTATAACATCTTGTTGATATTTTAGATAAAATATATTTTATCTTTGTATATGGGTTCTCTGTATACTCTCTTTACATATAGTGGCGTCTTTATTTTTGCTAATTAATATAAGATGAAAATATTTGGTTGTAGTACATAATTATTATTAATGTCTTGTTTAACTAATTTAATTCTCTGTATAGTAATTTGACGTAAATATAGTGTAACATTTCAAGATAACTCACACGTATGTTTATACTTTTTGATAGCAGTTTAATGTTTGGCTGATAAAAGATTAAGTTTTTTTGTTTAGTTAAAAATAAGAAAAGACATTCTTTATATATTCAGAGAAAAGATAAAAAAAAATGTATGTGTATATGATATTACTCTTCTTTCCTGTATATATTAAAGGAATGGACTAAAATATATTAGTTCGCCAATACCAAAAACGACACTTTAATTGGTTGTAAGTTAAAACCAACCATCTATTTCCTTCGCAATCTAAAAATCCGTAACTTGAATTAAAAATTAAAATCGCGACATCCGCATCCCAACAAGGCAAAGCAAAGCCTCTCGTTAAGTTGGCGAGATCCTCGTGGGACTCAACATATGTGTCCCGTTATAATTAGCGAACAATGTTTGGCTTTAGTAAATCCCTTTGGGGCGTAAATTAAGAGATTTCAGCTTAGGATATTTGGGTTTAAGCCCGTATGAGCCAAATATTAGAATATGTTTGTGTGTTTATTTATTTCGTATATATATTTGTTTTTTTCTTGAAGTAACCTAAATGTCAAATTTGAAGGTCATCGTTGCGCAATGGAACAGTGTTTGGTATTTACACGCCATGGTTGTTGCTTCCAAAATAGCAAAAGAAGAATAATATATTTCTTCGTCTTTAGGATCCTTATAGGATCACTTTGTTGTCCGTCTGTCCCTTTGCTTATATCGAGACCGTTTACATTGAGATCGCGTGGAGGTATCAAGGAGTTATGAAATTAATGTAAATTTTTTTGCTCTACAGTCCATTTCATACAAAATGAGTGCAATCAATTAATATAGATTGTATGTTGGGGCTTGAATATCGGTGTCTAAATTGATCAACAATATTAGTAGTAGAGTAAAGAAAATTAAAACATAAGCCCTCAACTTAAAAAAGAAAAATATAAAATGAAGCACCAAATAACACATAATGATAATTATACAATATGACAATTCATCCTATCCCGCTACATGCGGGATACAGCGTAAAGTTGGGAAAAAAGCATTTCACCATTA
Organism: Heliconius melpomene rosina; assembly: GCF_056956725.1. Lineage (NCBI taxonomy): Eukaryota > Metazoa > Arthropoda > Insecta > Lepidoptera > Nymphalidae > Heliconius > Heliconius melpomene. Next base: position 7,924,831 of record NC_140406.1, on the reverse strand, counting down.
ACTACTTAACAAATAAACATAACTTGTAATATTTCACAATATAGGCAATAAGTAAAACACTATAACATTCATTAAAATTCTCTTTGATCTGCATTAATCAGTATTTCAGTCTGCGGTCCAGACTGCAGTGAATTGTCTAAGTGACGTTATGTGAGCTGTACTGGCTGTACTTGTGTGCGGGCTCACGCTTTATACTGACCCGTTCATTATAATCTATAGTCCGTAGTCCGTACCCTTTTGCGTGTTTATTAGCGTTTCTATGGAAAAATGTATTTTTAATGTGTTTTTAAGAAATTGTTGTTAAATTAAAATAATTGTAGTTAATTAAAACAAAAAAAAATCTGTTTCACACAACCAGTCGCGTTTACAGTCACACTTTAGTGCCCCTGCGACACGACTGCCCTATCCAAAATATATTAAAGTAATATTTCATATTTATATGTCTTTTTTTAATACTTCAATTGACTAGACTAACTTTTTTTATTTACTCAAAATGTCCATAAATAAAAACATCCCGTGCACCTGCATCAAAGTGAAGTTGCAGTTGAAAAATTTATCATACAGATAATATATATTGCCATATATATAAAAATATTAAAAAAATAAACCGACTTCAAAAGCTTATTTAACTGTAAAAGATTTTTTTTCAAAGTATGTAGTTAAACAGTCCCTGTCAAAGGAAAACGAAAATCAAAAGTGAATATAGTCGATCTAAAGTAGTATACACGTCGACAATTTTTTGAGGTTTTTTATTTTGGTAATAATTGAATGGTAAAGCACATTTTACTCTTTTTATTAAAATATCTAATCAGCTTCACGCTGTATCCCGCACACAGCAGTAGACAGAGGGAACCTAGTGTTAAGACACTCCATTCCCCTCTTTCTGCCGAATTCTGGAGCCGCGCTTTGCCTCGACAGAGCGAAGAAATAGAAATATAATACTAAAATATATACTAAAATATCTACAGGGTGAGTCATATTGAACTTTCCGATTTCAATAAGGTGTGTATTAAAAACAAAGCGACATGCAGTAAAAATTATTTTATTGTTTGAAAGCACATAACATGCAGTTTTAATTTAGTTGGTTTTAAAAATGATATCCTGTAAATGTCTACCTCCATTGACCACACACTGCTGAAGCCTTTCCCGGAAGTTGTCCATTACTCGTCGAGTCATATTCAGCGGAATAGCATTGATTTCTTCCGTGATTGCAGCCTTCAGTTCATCGATGGTTCGGGGACGATGCGTGTACACCTTTTCCTTCAGGTAACCCCAGAGAAAGAAATCGCAGGGGGTTAAATCAGGTGATCTCGGCGGCCACCCAACGTCACCTCGCAAAGAAATGAGATGACCGGGAAACATTTGTCGCAGGATTTCCATTGAACGCCTGGATGTATGGGCTGTAGCACCATCTTGTTGGAACCAGATGTTATCGTTGTCATGATTCTGCGTTAATTCCTCCAATTTCGGTTTCAGAAAAGTTTCAAGCATGTCGCAATACCGAGCAGAGGTAACTGTGACGACTTGACCATCTTCTTCAAAAAAATAGGGACCCCACACACCAAACTCTGCAATAGCGCACCACACTGTCACTCGAGGGCTGTGAAGTGGTCGTTCGTGTAGGTTTCGTGGGTTATTCTCAGCCCAGTATCGAAAATTCTGTTTGTTGACAGTTCCGGCGAGGTGAAAATGTGCCTCATCACTGAAGATCAAAACAGCAGTGCGGGGGATCTGCTGAATGTCGCGGCATAAATTTGTTCGTGTGTCTAAGTCTCTAACTGTTAATTCTTGCACTACCTGAATCTTGTATGGGTGAAATTTAAGGTCTCTATGCAGTATTCTGCGGACACTACTGAAAGATAATCCTAGTGAAGCGGCATGTTTCCGAACAGAACGCCGAGGGGATTGTTGAATTGAAGCCCGCACTCTATCCACGTTTTCCGCTGACGTTGACGTCCTAATTCGGCCTTGTGGTCTTGTTTTTAATGCTGATGATGTTGCTCTAAAATTTGATATCCAATTTCTGATTGTTGGTCCAGTGGGAATGGGATCACGTCGACCAATAGCAAAATGTAAACGGAACGCACGCTGTGTTGTGATCATGGAGCCGCCATTTTTAATAAACTCTTCAACTACGAACGCACGATGTTGTCCCGACCAAGCCATTGCTCACACTAAAACTGCATGTCATGGCGCGTCTAATGACACCATCCCCACCCTTCTACTCCTTCCCTTCTTCGTGCAACGTCCTTCCAAAACCGGAAAGTTCAATATGACTCACCCTGTAGTTACATTATATTTGTATATTGACATCATTTTAAAATCACCCTCGAATTCACAGGGGTAAAACAATAAATTATTTTGTTTACTAACCTTTGCGTGCCATCATAGCATTACGTATAGTTTATAAAGGCGAAATTAAATTAAATTAGTTTTATTTGAGCATTCCGGAAACAAAAAGGGACTGAAATTTATAACATCATTTACTGACCGTTTGATATACTATTTTAAGGCAATTTAAACTTTCTAGTTCTATTAATTAGTTTAGCAAATAGTAATGGATATTTCTGAAATTATTTAATTTAATGGTATTAATGTTTAATGTAAAATTTGTTCTAAGACAATTTACGATACATAGAAGTTTCACATCATAAATATTATAAATTGTAATTTCTATGTAATAACCACCATAAAAGAGTTCCATTTTGATGAGCGAAGCAAGTATAACGCAAAACCACTAATTCAATTAATATTTTTTTTTCTAGAATGACATCACAATCACCCTAATGCTAAGATACTGCGATAGATTGAAAAAATAATTCATCCCCCCGATAGGATCGAACTCACAACCGTCGCGTTTGTACGTTATGGTCTTAGTAAAGGTAAAAAAAAACCTATGAAACTTTGAAACCTATGAAAGAGGTTATTAACCTAATAAACAGGTTTTGTTTAAAAATGTTCGTATGTTCATTAAATAGCTGTATTTGTGTCCTGTTCCAGTCATTAAGCGTTGCATGTTTGTGGAGGTAATCTTGTTTGGACATCATCTCGTTCCATACGTACTCGTATATATTTGCATATTTCTGTTGTTGTCCCTCTGTAAACGTTACCTTTAAAATAAACAAAACGAAATTGAGTTTTTATATCAAATTGATGAATATTGTTGTAGATTTTTTTTTATTATCATGGATTTTATATTTTTAGAGGATTTCACTCTCTCTTCCGTTCTCCAGTCCCAGACATTGCACGTTGACTGGTGAAGCTCAACGCCCTGCTTTGTCTGCCAGATCTAGGAAATGTAAATAAAATCAACTCATGCACCTGAGTGAAAATTGAACCCATAACCGTCGCGTTTATATCCGCGCTTAATATAAAAGGCTAAAAAAAATATAATAGTTTACGATCCAATTGAATTCAGCTATAATATTTGATTACGTCACGCACAATAAGCTTAATTTATTAAAATTAAAATTATATAAGCTACATTTATGTAAATTAAGTCACTTGAACTATAAATTGCAAACGTACTGGACCATGAAGCAATTTATAATAATTTTCTTTTTAATTCACCGATATATATAAATGTTTGAAAAGCGACTGAGTTACAATATTAATTAACTTATAATTTATACGAAAATATGCTTTATGTTTTATACATTAAAGATTGTATTTGGATGATGGATTTCTTAAAATTAGCCTTTTTTAAATGACTTATACAATCCCAGCTATAAATATTTAACTTACAGGTTGTATATTTAAATATTTGTTTATTTGATATTCAGCATGCTTCTTTGCACTTTTTCTTAAATTCTTAATACTATGCTGAAATGCAGTTTTTCTCTCTAAATAGGAAGTTTGAAATACACAGATATATTAATGTTATGCATATATACATATACAGTAGTAAAATAAAGCATTATTAGATATTTCGACATTGTATAATATGGTTGGAGCTCCATGAGGAAGGCCTACGTTCAGCAGTGGACGGCGATAGGCTAAACTATATAGGAAAATTGAAACAAAAAACATTTTTTTACGTCGCCGGAAGATACTTAAGCAAGTTAATATTTTTTCCAAATTTGGAAATTCTTGTTAGTCACGAACAAATAAAGACAAGCCACCGATATGTTCATCAACGTGCTTGGCATTCTCCTTGGTCCATTAGCTAGATATTTTAATTGTTTGTTGGCGTCCCTTCTGAAAGTTTGCAGCTGGGCGCCTGCCGCATCATCGTGCTATTTCGAGACAAATTACTTTTACTGTTGACGACTTTCTTAAGTGTTCAAACTTTATACTCCGTAATTCCATTAACATTATTTATTTTACGCTTTTCTTAACTTACTTTTGATCCTTGTTCATTCAAAAAATCTATTAATTTTATAGATTTTTAAAGATATATTCAAAAATGACAAATTTCTTTGAATTTTTCTACGAACAACACAAATAATAAAGTGGAAAAATGTAATGTTTTGGCACTAATTTTTATGTGGGACGAAGCGTGAAATATAATATTTATAACAATATTGCTTACGTTAAGTGAATACAAAAAACTCATATAAACTTACACCCCTCTATTATAATCAAAAACAGCGATCTTAATTTTGACCTATTCGGAGCTTTAAGCTCAAGTTCAAACAATAACAGATTCCCAATATCGCAGCAATATTTCATCTGTAATCAGAGGAACTCACAATTTCACAGCGCCCCGGCGCCCCGGACTCCAGGCCTCCACTATCGCGCCATACATCATATTCAAATGATCATTCAATAACGACCCGCGTTGGGGCCAGATAAAAGAATATAATCCGAATAAGCATAAAATTATTTCTCCACAGCCAGCCCGATCCTGGTTGTTTGAACTAAATAATTTATGCCCTCATAGATAAGTTTGTATGGAGATTACGTAGAAATCTAATATACGTGGTTTATGCGCGGTTTTTATCTAACCAACTAGGCGCGTGGCCGCTTATTGAATAAACTATTCAAATGTGATAAAGAAACATTAGAAAGTTTTCAATTGAAGCTCCCAGTGGACTTAAACTAAACATTAAAATAGCCGTTAAGCTTAATTATGACTGGTTAGATATAATTTGTGGTTATAAATTTTAAACCACATCTCGTTAAGCGGTGTATGGATGGTGAGAATATTTAAATGTGACGTTATTGCTTTTTTGTTATTTACGCAAATTATTGTTGTCACTAGAAATTGAGTTTTTTAATCTCACCCAAATACAGAGGAGTCAACGTCAACTTACTGTTAAAATATTCTGTCTTTCACCTGGTTGTGGGTTCAATCTCCACCTGGGGGAATAAATTAATTTAATTTACCCACTAAAGAGAACGCAAAGTAGAGTTTCGCATACTCAACAAGCAGTATTTCGAATATATGCATAAATTGGAAAAAGGAATAATACAAAAAAAAAACATAAAATGTTACAAAATGTGTTTTTTAAATACAAACTCGCCTTGTGGGGTCCCTGGCCACATCTATTACATTAAAATATTAAATAAATAATAAAATTTTCCCGCCCTAATTTATTATACCTAAACCAATAAAAAAGTTAACCGCAACCAACAAAATAAATAGCATTACAACCGCAAACACATTACAAATAACATATTTAAATTTAAATTAAATTTTAAACAATACTAAATCAATACCGTCAATTCTGCTTTAAGCTCGTAGTGGCGCAAAGGTACAAGCATGTAACTGTATAGCGACAGTTGGCTGTTCGATTTCCTGTCAGGAAAATGATTATTAATTATTAACCGTTTGATTTCTTCGCTCTGCTACCAAAAGCAAGAAACGCAGGGTTGGTTTCCGCCACTCAACACGCAAACCTTTAAAAATTAGACGGAAAGTGGATAACGGAGTGTCTACAATATAGGCATGGACATGCGAAAACTGCATTTCGTGTAAACAGACTACCTATAGCCAGTATATTAAGGTGCTTCCAACCAGTATTTGGTTACAAAGTACACACCGCCGGTTGCTTCTCGGTTTACGCTTAAGTGACTTGTCCACCACAAGTTATTCCATTAAATATAGTATGTATTTTCCTCACAATCTGTCTTATGTTCGTAACTAATAGCTGGTGTAAATATTAGTAATGTTTGAGTTTTTAGGTTGCTTTTAATATTATGTAATTCAGGTTTCACTAACTGCCCAAATTTTGAATTTAACTAACCAATTCAAAAAAATGGTTATAATTTAAATAAGTAATTAAAAACAAAGCGTGATATTGAGTTTCATCACTTAACATAACATACTATGTCTCTAAAATTGGACGGTGAATAGGTAACAGAGTGTCATAGCAATAGGACCCCACCGCTTCCTCTGCTATATACGAGATACAACGTGAAGTTGGAAAAAAAGACAAGTAATCATCTAATGAAAGAAGGATAAACGTAGCACTATGAGAAAATGTTATCAATTTAATAAATACATAAAGACAATATGGAAATGTAAATCTATATATTATTAAAATCATTGTTCAACATCGCTACTGTTTTCAACAAAGATCTTACTGGTCAATTTATTCAAACGAGCTTGTAAATTATTTAACATATTATGTAGGTAAAATAAAAAAAAAAACATAAAAATAAAATATTTTTCATTTATGCAAATAAAGTGTGTGAATAACAAAATAAAAAAAATAAAAAAATTGGATTCCCACTCGGGAGGAATGAAATATTTAATATATATTTATTTCCTCGCTCTGGTAACGAGGAAAAACACGGCGTTAAGTTCCGCCATTCAACATACAATGCCCGAAGAATTCGATGGCAAGTGGGTAACGGAAATGTCAACAAGGAAAAAACTGTCTTAACATTAGCTTCCTGGATTCCCTCTACGTACCTTTTTATGTGCGGGATATAGCTTCATGCAAAAATAATTAGGAAATTATTATAATTTTTTTTGACAAAACTTATTAGTTTTCTCCGAAAAATACATGTAATATCACACGGACACAAAAATATAGAAAATCGTCCATTTTCTTCAATTGATCCTAACTTTGTACTGAAATAGGTTAACGATCAATACGACCAACAAATGTCATGCTGAGACCGTAAGTGGCACTCTAAATAGTAAAAGCTATAAATAGAGATGACAATGCTATGACACAGATCGTATAATTAACTACCGAAACGTATTTTCTTTGTATTTATTTTCGTCGTAGGCTTAGCTACGATTTATTGGGTTTCCTATAATTTAAACTTTGGCATTAAGTTGCATTTGCATGGAAATAAATATGTAAATATTTACTTCACAATTATAAAATCTTTGTATTTCTCACTTTTTAGTTCGTTATTAGCAGTCGGTTTTTCTTTTTGTTAAAAATAAATTTATTATACTTTAAGGTAAAGACTAATAGTAAATTGTCCATTGGTTTTTGGGTGAAAAGTGAACTGCAGACAAATATTTAAAAAATAATAATTTTGCCCTCTATGACTTGTACCACGAATCCCTATAGTTTTATTATATTTATAGATAAAACTATATGAGCGTTTTATCTCGATCATGTTAAATAAGGCCACTTTAATGTAAAAACCACACTTAAAAAAACTCGATTACCTAATAAAAAAAAATACGAATGCCTCTACTTTATTAAAAAAATATATTTGTGCTAGCTTAAAACGACGGCAATAATGACTGTGGACAGCGTAAACTAAAACAGATGAGAGACTCCAATAGATCTTAGATAATTCATACTTCATCAAGGAACTGAGATAATCGGTTCATTAAACGTGCCAACTATAGTTAATTGTCCTAATGGCCGCCAGTTAGATAGCAATAGAAGGCTTGGACGCTGTGAACAAAATTGTTTGTCTCCACTATTATGGTTTGACATTTTTTATGAGCTTGTTCTATCTTAGTTACTTTACTTTGGGAAATTTAAATATTATATTGTATTTTGATTATTAACGAATAAGGTTAGGGCTAGTTGATTGAGATAGGTAATATTATTATAAATAATGCTAGTGAGGGTGGATAATGTTTGTTACTCTTTATTACAAAAACTACTAAACTTTACAGTAGCCCATAGTAAGGTAGGCAGAGGGAACCTGGGAAAGTAATTACCCTAGTTTTTGCTGAATTCTAAAGGCATTGCGTGTCGAGTGGCGGGACCCAACGCCGCGCGAACTCGCGCCGCACCAGAGCGAGGAAAAAAAATATTATTCGGGGCACAGCTGAATCTGAAAAAAAAAAACAAATATATCTACTCATTCACGCATTATCGTGTGCCATTTTTTATTTCCACAATCCATTCCGGAAATCTTAGATCATAATGAAAACAGTCTGTAAGTGCACTCGCCGTATCTAGGCCATACATGTTCACGATGGATCCCATTATACAATTGTTTCTTATTGTGTCAGTAAAGTTCACTAACTATACAGTATGCGCGCGCGTACAATATGTGACATATGTCATGGTACTACAATTGTCTTTTTTATGGCACACAGCAGGGTGGGCAGAGGGAATCTAGGAACGTAGTGAGTAGGTACACTCCGTTCTCGATTAGAACATTTCTTTTCCCTGCTTGCTAATTACTTATTTGGCTCAACATTTATTTAGGAAATAGTATGTTTATATATTAGGTATTTTTTTATAAAAAAAAATTAAATTATAAGCAACAAACAAATTCAGAACGATATTTTTAAAATTTTATACGTTGTACAAGATATAATAATAAAACTTTATAATACCATATGGGCAAGACGTCCATTACAAAATCCAATTTTGTTTACAACAGTGATTTATTCAGGTCATGCACAACACAAGCCAAGACGCAATGAAATAAAGCGAATAAATATCTAAATTACATAGTCGGTATAAATAAAAGAAGCTGTGATTGCATTTGCAGTGGCGAGAGGATAATTGAAAAAATGTCTCCAGGATCTCTTTCTGGTGTAATGAGACAGAATTACAGGGCTGGGTCTTGGTCTACAACAGTCGCATAATTTGATCGTGCCTCTCGCAATTTGCTTATGGACGGTCTACGCAAATACGAAACGATACGTACGTTTTTTCTATAGAATTTTTCTCATTATTATTTATTTTATACACTGGAGAGATTGAATAACATTATATTATAGAATGTGAACAGGTTTTTCAATTTTATTTCACTTTATGTATTAATGAAGTGTAGTTTTATGGTGATTTTTATGTGTTATTCGTGTTTTGCAATAAATCTATTTAAATATTTTAAACAACTTTTAAGATATTTATAATATATATTCTGGATACGGTACATTCTCCAGTTTTACCCTATTTAGAAATGTTACGTATTATGTAACGTAACCCAACGCCTTGTCTCCTAAAACTAGAAATTAAAATTATTTTCAATATGGGTATAGGTATATTCCCCCGAGTAGAGAACCCATAACCATCGTATTTTCATTTAGACCGATCTAAACTATACCCCAGTGACGTTATATTAGTACTAACATAAAAAAATAAATACAAGAATGTAGTGCTAGTAAATGACGTTTTACAGCTTGCGATAAATTGTAATTAATGTTTTAAAGCCCGCTTTATTATCCCGTAGCGTAGACTTAGGTGAATTATGGCCCAAGATACAAGTAAGAAATTTCTTGACATGTTAAGGCACGGAATGTAGGATCCCATATGATTAATAGTATGCGCTGTTTTTATGTGCCAACGGGAAGCGATTAACTTATTAACATTTTTCTAAAAATTTGTGGCATATTACCTATGTCTTGGAGCTGGTGGAAGATTTCTAATTGAAAATGACTATTTTCGGTTGAAATTCAATTTGTAAAAGAGTTTACATAGCATTCAATTGAATAAAAAAAAAAGGAACGAACAAACTGACACAAATTTGAAATGATAAGGTTTACCTTATTGTAAAGATGAGAATATAGTAATGAATTTTACTATAATAATTTAGATGTCTAGTGAATTTACGAATTTTAATCTTGAATAGGGTTTAAGAGATAGTTCCAAGTCAATTACGTAAATTTTTATACATATCCTAACATATATATTTCGAGAGGATAAAGCAGGGACGCGGAGTGTTTTTTATATGACCTGACCAGGGTTGTGTTTTCTTTTTAAAATAAATATTGATGGCAATTTCAACCCAAGTCTGTGAGTTCAACAGAATATGTTTTAGTTAAGCAACATTGACATCATTCACCATTTTGTACAACAGATTAAATAAGATATGATTCATATTTTGTAATTTAGGTTAGTTGAATCCTTTAATAAGTAAACGATTTAAAAGTGATACTTCTAAAAATAAATAAAATACTCCCACAGCCTCTAAACCACGACGCTATTAGATAACTAGGTCATTTGAATTTATATGTTAATACTAATCTAAAGGATGAATTGAAATAAATATTTTTATTTCTTACACATGTGACTAGCAGAACCTGCATATGACAAGCAGATGTTATGGCGAATATAAGAAGCTGGCGATTAGTAAGAAATTCATGACTGAAAGATTATATTACCCTTTTTCCTAAATATTTGTTTAGGATAAATAGAAACTTTAAACAAAATTTACGTATCTATGAGTTTTAATAGAATTTAATTTTAAATATAAAAGGAATTTGATAATTTAAAATATATATGATATATACAACTCAAATATAACTTGAGTTCTGTCACTCAACATGTGATTCTTAGAAAACTGGCGAAAAACAGAGAACGTTCACCGTCTTGACACCAGGTTTTCTCTGCTATAGGAGAGATAAGGTGATGCTGAGAATATTTTATTTCTCGTTCGATATTAATATATATATTTTAAATAAATAAAACAATCGCCTATACCTAACCTTTCAACGACTATTGCGAATTAAACTAATATGCCCATTCATAGTCGCATTAATATCGATGTCGTTATCAGCTTTTAAACCAGATTTGCAGTTAGTTTCAAATAAATCTCAACGCGATGACGGCAAATCTAAGAAAATTGCCAATTTATATTCAGTTGATAGTAAATTAAGTGAACTCACATTTGTTTCACACCCACGCAAGTAAAATTAGCAACAAAAGTTTCTAAACTTTATTGTTATTTTTTATTTAATCTTTAATAATTGTCTGTACATTTTGTCAAAATAAAGTTTTTCTTTTTTGTCAAAATAATGTCTTTACTTGAAGCTAACTATTTCTTAACCAATTTCTGTAATAAGAGGAGGCTATCAATTCGATTTTTATTCATCGAAACAAAGTGGCACAGCATTTGATTGCAAGCGCAATGGTCCTGGGTTCGAATATCAAGCGGGAGAATAAATTGAATATAATTATTTTGACTTCCCGGCTCCGAATGAAATCCGACATATCTCGTAATGTTGTTTTCATGGAGATAGAGAAATAACGAAACCCTAGGTTAATAAAATTGAATAGAAGTCTATTTATTTCGCAAAGGTCGTTTACTCTGTAAATATTAGCATAATGTCTTTCGATAGCGAATATACTTCGCGATAAAACAGATGCCTAACAATGCTTTATTTGGAATTATGTGCTCTCTGTTTGAAAACAATGTTCATAATGACCATAAACACATAATTATATTGTAAACATCGCTATATTTTACCTATATTATAATAATAATAAATTTAGTTTTGAATATTTCAATTAAGATAACTATCAGTATTTATAGCCTAAGAAATTCTGAGTTTCTTGAATTTAAATATGCTAATTTAATAATATTTTTTGCTAGATGCCATTGTGGCTCAGTTCATTGTTGGATGGATTCGCACTCGCTATGATAATAAGATCAAATACGTTATTGGGTTTCCTCTAACTACCCTATTTTATGGAGTATAGGTGCATCGTGAACATAACGTACTTATACGAATTTGGATCAAAGTCATTTACTTAAATATCACATAAATTAAATGCTGAATAAAGACATTACCATATGAACACATAGAATCACAATAGTATATGCAAAATAGATAGGGTAAATAATCATTATCATCATCATCATCAGCCTATCCTCGTCCACTGCTGGACATAGGCCTCTCCAATGGCACGCCACTGAGCTCGATCTTCAGCTCTTCAGCACCAGGTAAAGTAAAAATAGTAAAAACAAATGTATAAATAAAGATAAAATATACAGATAACAAATAAGTTCATAGAGCTTATTTACAATGACCATTTTATGTCACAGTCAAAATTAAAACATATTCTGTTTAAAAAGCGTTAAACAAAAGTTTTTTTAAATAATTTGGTTTGCTAATGGCGGCTCATTTATTACCATTATGAATACTATGCGTGTATTTAATTGGGTTCGCGCCCAAAATCCTATTTACTTTAGCATTATGTTAAGAGGATTATGTGAAAATTTATGGGGCGCAATGGTTCCGTTTCTTTATTATTTTGTAATGTCATAATTTTTACTTTACGGAAAATGGCGTTACGTAAATTACTTTTTTATTTGTGGGGGATATAAAGTTTTAATTATGGTTTGGTGTAAGCTTTAAATTGGTTGTCTTGTACCTGAGGGAGTTATTTGAAAGAAGTTATTATTTACCAGTTATGTATTTTGTAGCAGTTGTGTTTCAAGTATATATTCTCATTTTAATAGACGTCATCCGACGTCGGCCTGACTGTTAGCGGGATGTTCGTGGGTTCGATTCGCACTCGAAAGAATGAATTATTTTCATTTTTAGGTTCTGGTAGATAATATTCACAGTTGAGTTTCGTCACTTAACGCACAATGTTTTGTAATTCGGGTGGAAGGAAGGGAGTAGAAGGTTTTAAAATTAGGTTCTCCACCTTTTTGATACAGGTAGGACGATGCCTAAACTTGAAAATCTTAGAAATTTAAGACTACGAATTAAATAATAAAAATCATATTTTAAATATAAAGTAATACAATAGTATAACATAATTTCAATATAACGTAATTTCAATTTAATTTTTTCTTTGATTTTTAAACATTTATTTTTTCGTGCAATATCTGATCTTCACCTTGGCTTACAATATTAATGGAAATTCATTGAAAATTCTTTATGAGTCGTCTAACTTTGTCATTTCGTATCGAATAAATCTGGCAGTAGAAGTAAGGGCGAGTGCACAGAACGGAGTTAAATTAGATTTATCGATTTTCTAGTTTTAAAAATATTCCTATATATATATATATATATAGGAATATATATATATATATATATATATTTATATATATATATATATATATCAAATTTATTTCACTCGCCTAAAGAGATAATTTAAAATCTATATATATAAAAGGACTTGTCCTCACTGACTGAGGTAAGACGCACGCACAGCCGTAACCGCTGATGATAGAAACGTTAAATTTGGACAAAAGTTTGCTTTCGTAATCTGGACATCCACTAAGAAGGGATTTTGAAAAATTTTAACCCTAAAGGGATGATATAGGGGTTGAAAGTTTGTATGGAAAAAAATTTAAATTGGCACCGATTTTTATAAAATTTGAAATTTAGATTTTTAAAGGTATTTAATTGAACACATGTTTCATCGTTTTCTAGAAATCTCCCTCTAAGGGTGCAAATAAGGGGTTGAAAGTTTGTATGGACAAATCTATAAATCGCCACCGATTTTTATAAAATTTTAAATTTAGACTCTTAAAAATATTTAATTAAACAGGTATTTCATGGTTTTCTAGAATTCACCCCCTAAGAGTGCAAATAAGGGGTTGACAGTTTGTATGGAAAAATCTATAAATCGCCACCGATTTTTATAAAATTTTAAATTTAGACTTAAAAATATTTAATTGAACATGTATTTCCTGGTTTTCTAGAATTCACCCCCTAAGAGTGCAAATAAGGGGTTGAAAGTTTGTATGGAAAAATCTTTAAATTGCCACCGATTTTTATAAAATTTTAAACTTAGACTCTTAAAAATATACCATTGAACAGATGTTTCGTGGTTTATTTAAATTCATCCCCTAGGGGTGTAAATAAGGGGTTGAAATTTTATATGGAAAAATCTTCCAATCACCACCGATTTTTATAAAATTTGAAATTTAGACTCTTAAAAATATTTCATTGAACACATGTTTCATGGTTTATTAGAATTCACCCCTATATACGCAAGCGAAGCTGCGCGCGTCCGCTAGTTATATATAAGAATCAGAAACATGTATTTATTTTACCTATAATTAGATATTACAATAATGTTAGAAACGAAAACGTATAGTTGGTAGCTTGATATTAACAGAAATAAAGAAAATAAGTTCAAATTTCATTAAAACTAAGATTATCTATTTTTATTAAAGCATATAGGTACATACAATTAGTACCAAAGGTATATACTACCTCAGATTTTATACTATACATTTAGTATTCATAAAAGAGATTTCAAATACACCCTAAGAAATTTTAATGATTCCACATCGCCCATCGCGTTGGAAAAAAATTAAAAAGAATAGCTAGGAAACGGCGCTCGTTTTGCCTTTTAATTTTCCGTTCGCCAGCAGGGTCTTTACATACAGTGAACAAACGTATAATATACACAGTATAGGTATTTGATTTACATAAACTTAGTTGAGCAATTTATAAGTTTAATATCCTATTCTTGCTGTTATTGGAGTAGCTACAGTACTTCAAGGATTTTTTTAAACAAGTATTTTAAGTTATAAAAAATATGTAAATGCAAAATATGTAAAATTAACTCTAGTATCAATAATCTTTGTTAAATAGCTCATAATTTTGAAGTAGGATATAAAATATTTATATACCTACTTCATTCTGCCTAGCATTTATCTGTTTTAAAGGATCTCGTACTCTCAATTCAATACGTTCCCCTCCAATTCGATACATTGTGCATTGGGTGGGCGAACAGTACAGGAGAAATAATTAAAATATAATAATTTCCAATAAAGTAGGGGTGACCCCCACAGCCATAACTTTTCCAGACGATGTCTCGCTATGCCATGATATTGAGTGACCATATACTCCTTCAATAGGCCATCTGGCCTGTACGAGAAGGTATAGAGGGTATTTATTCAAAACAAGTACCTAAAGAACAGCCAGCACAGAAATAAAATCTATAACTTACAACTTATTATTCTTATACTTCCTAATGCTCGGTAAAAAAACAATTTCATTATGTAAAACTAAACACTGTCCATACTAAATAAACAAGAAACAAAAACTGTGCTCTCAATTCAAAGTAACTAAGCCCAAGGATTCCAAACGTGACCTAAAATCTACAACACATAAGTATAAAGTAGACCTCCGGACGAATGTTCCATTAATGAGATTCCTTAGATGTTATCTCTTGACAACGAATCCCCAATTTGCGGTCAGTCAATCCCGCGGAGCCCAAATTCAATTTGCTAAGACAAAAATTATGTCCCCCCCCTAATCTGCTACGGAAATTATAAAGTAACTTTTCGCTTCTACCATTTAAAGTCAGATTATTTTGATTGCATATTATAAAAGTGATTTCTTTTTTCAATTCAGCGCTAATATTAGCTGCGGTGGATCGCCGGTATATTTTGAAATTGTTTTGTATTTTTAGCCAGTTTGTTGTTTGTTAATTTGTATATAATTATTTTACTTAGCTTGTAAGAATTATTTTATAAAATTTAATTCGTCCCGTACTTTCTTTTGATTTGGTCTCTCTAACAAAATAAATATAAATAACTATAGTCAAAGCTATTACAAAACCATCTAATCAAATTGTTCTAATGAAATTAGCAGAACAATATAAATAATAATCAAAAAATATAAAGAAGCGAATTAGATGAAATATCGAATGCCTCAAGCCATTACACCCACGCTGTTTTCTTTCCCAAACAACTTTATATATTGAGATCAATCCAGCCATAGTTTTGGGTGTCGACAAGCCTAATATCCAATTAATATGCCGTTTTATTCGAAGTCTTTAATTTATCGTATACTATACACGTATATATTCTCATTAGTTTGACACTCGCAGCTATTATGAGCCACGAGATCGTTGGATTCGTCTGATATATGGCGATAGGTTCCAATCGAATAGAGATATAGATTGTATCGAGGAATGTTTGAGCTACTGGTGATAGTGTTATCTGAATAGTTTTATAAGTCGACAACCTAAAGGTTATCAGTGGTGAAGAAGTAACATACGTAATTAGATTATTTTAAATTATTTTTTAAATACAATGGGTTTAAATGGATTGGGTTTTTATTTTATTCTTAGCTTTATTATACGTATACGTTGTGTATTAAAATTATAAAATGTAGTACATAAGTACGTAATAATAAATGTTTTTTTTGAAACATTAAATTTATGTATTCTTGTATAGATAGATAACAAATTTCTGGGGTAACTTATTTTTACATTACTTTTATTTAAGTTAAAACCTACACATGCATGCAGATATTTATGCATTTATTAAACCTATTTATGCATACTAAATTAATTTATCGTGTCCATATTAAGATAAATACAAAGCAAATTGAATTTAAATTTTGTAATGCTTCCTGTTCGACTGATTTTAGACGACTCATATTTTTATCATGACTTAATGCAACCCGCCCAAATTATGTCGTATTAAAATAGCACTTTAACTCTCAAATTTACATATAAATGTTAAGGAAATAACCAGTCCTCTTCTACTTGATGGCGTTATTATTTGAAGACAGCACGTCAATCTTACAGACATACCCGCGGAACGTAGGTAACTCGTAAAAGTGAAAAAAAAAAACAATTTAATTCCTAAAATATTGCAGCTGTAAAAAGCTACAAGTATAATTTATTCAATGTGACTAGAGATGGCTTGAACGCAATCGAAGCGATGTTTATGTTAATATACTCTCGACTTATAGAGACGTTTGGTTGTTTACGTCACTTGTACGGGTATAGTATTCTACTGTGTGTATAGTATTTTGTACCATGGGAGTTTTGGTTTAGGAATGAGATTTGAATGTAGTTATTTGGACAATTTCTTTTAACTAATACGTTAGAGCCTAGTGTAATAGGACCTTAATTATTTAACTAGTGACGCTTAGTGGATGTCATACCTACTTAAAAATATTTTATGTGTATAGTAATCAAACACGTTTCTTACATTATCAATATAAATATATTGTTAACTAACTTTAAAAAAATGAGATTATTAGTTTGAAATATACATATAATATATTATTTTTATTGATAGGAATAGTTCAAGTTTCATCAAAATTAGCTTGGTATTTTTTGAGATATAAAAATCCACGCATTTCTGGATTATATAACCTGGATAATCGACAGTTATCTGAAGCCAGGTTTTTTTTATATTTCTGTATATCTTTCAAATATGTATGTATGTATGTACGTGGTTTGTGTAGTGTTTTAGTGTAGTTGAAAATACCGAGATTTTGCGCGTTGAGAACGATTATTTTTTTATTTAAATAACAACAACATAGTATAAAGTTTTATATTACATAATAAGTATTCCAAAGCTGTCGAAACAGAGTCATTACATTTGCAGGACAAACTGAAACAAATAAAAGGCGTCACGCACTCATACCCAACAAGGGGCTACTGTTCAAATCTTTTGTGTAATGCGCAAGCTTCCCCGTGGCCTTTAGTAAGCTTCACAACTGCTCACATTGTTTCCAGTGGGACCTCATCGAGTTCTTAGAAAGCTGTTAAAAGAAGTAAGCCTCCATTATAATAAATTCTTATAGCCTTTGTTGAGTATGTCTTGTAAATTGACTGTTTTGTTCTGGGATTTTGAGGATGCAATCTAAAACAGTAGCCAGCTAACTATACGGGTATTGTTTTGAAAATTACATAGAAATTTGTGTGAAATTTTTACGTTTTAAATCTTTTTTTCTATTTGTTGCTTTTGTTGTAGAATAATTGTAGTGTTGACAGGTTGTTTCTATTGTATTTGTATTGTGAGAAGGGTGTGACTAATTAAATGAGTTGTGAATATTGAATGATGGCACGTGATATTGTAATAAACGTTCCGTCAGATTAAAAATGGGAGTATATAATAATAATTAAATAATTGAAATATTTAATATTTTCATTTCTACGATTAAGTGCGGTGTTAAGTTACGACACTCAACTCGCAATCCCTCTAGAATTCGGCGGTATGTATGTACAGAGTGCCTTCAGTGCAGTGTACCAGTGTGTGGGGGTTCCCTCTGCCTACCTTGCTAAAATATTTTTAATATTATTATAAACTACTACTACATTAATATTTTTATTTACTCAATAAACTATAGTAACACAATAAATAATTTATTTTCCATATTTAGTGATTAATCTTAACATCAAATCGATATTTAAGAAGCTTTTCTCTAGACACATTTCAACGATTAAGCCCTCGAATCTAAATATTACAATTGAAATTAAAATATTTTAAGACGTTTAGTTTTTAGTTCTCTTGGGTGTAAGTTTTTTTTGACCGTGACGCATGTCAAGTTAATAGGATTAATTTTACGTCAAAGCGAGGGTTGGTATGCGTACCCGAAAGATGACGTACTTTTTGTATATCTTTTGGAATATTTTGTGTCAGATGACCTTATCGTAGGGTAATCTAAGACCACACACCCGTCTTTCAAATTAATCGAGGGTGCGGTCACAATGTGTAATTTGAATATGGATAGCACTAATCTGTCACAATCCTAGGCAGATATGTTGGTATTCTTATAATTTAGTTTTTTTTTGTAAAGAAAAAATATAAAATTAAAAAAGGAGCAAGACGATTTTCTTACCAGAAATCTGATTCGAGTTATCTTCATACTACTATTGTTATTTGTTCTTGACAAAAAAATATTTTTAATATAATAAATAGCAACATTTAATATTTTTCTTTCAAATTTTATGTTATGTTATAATATATTATGTATATGTGTTATGAATTAAAGAAATTTATGAAATTAAATTAAACAATATATCTTCACCCTGAATCCTGTATAAAGCGGAGTAGGAAGAAAGTAGAGAGATTTACGACACTCTTTTATCTACTTTCTGCCCAAATTTCGACACAAAGCATGTTAAGTGGCGAATCTCAACACCGAGCTTTGTGGCTACTAAATAGTAATATTTTAAAAATATATATATATATATCACCAAAATATATGTTAAAAATATTGTTATTTAGTTATTAATATGTCAAAATTAACGAGCGTGCTAACAATAAATATAAATCATTTTGTTTTAATTAAAAGCTTCTTTCAAAGTAATAATTAAAACACATTTCAAAACAAAGTTCTATCTGACATTCTAAATAATTGTCGTGTTCTTTTAGCATGAATATAATATATTTTATATTGTAATAATTAATGTTGATTAGAAATAATTATATTTTTTTATTATGTTTATATTTAAAGTATTACTAAGAAGTTAACAAAGACATCTTCTCGTTCAGGTAACGACAATGCGCGGTGTTGAGTTCCGCCACTCAACACACAATGCCTGCAAAATTCAGCGGAGATTGAAACGGAAGTGTTTTTATAGGAATGGATTGTCTCACTACTAGGAACATAAGTTTCCTATGCTATGTGCGGGATATAGCGTGAAGGTAAAAGAATAACAAAATTATGTTGTTTGACATTTGCATTCATCTTTCGTAGAAAGCAACAACGCCGACGCTACATTTATAAGTCACCTCGAGGACTCACGGAACGAGTGGATACAGTAAGAAATAAGGATGCTTAAAGTTTTTTCTTTATATATAAATATATATTATTAAATATGAAAGTGCCCTACGACGGCATACATTTAAAAATCAACATAATAATTACATTTTTCCTACTAAAAAAAGTATTTCCAGCAACCCCTACCTCCGATTTATTTGATCTTGCCACAATTTACCGTCGCAATACTACGGAACTACGGTGGCTGAAAGCTTGTGATTAAACAATAAATCGTCCAGCCCGAGCCTTAAGAATGGCTCAGCTTACCTTAGGGTCATTCAACGGCCTGTAATAACAAAGACTCTCTTGAGTATAAGGCCTTAAGTACTCCAATTAAGTTATTCAGATTTTATCAATTTGTTTCACAGATTTCGTGTATTGATGTCGGTTTCCTCTTCTTTGTTGTATTTTGCGTTATGAGCGGAATTTAATTTAAAAGTTATGTTTTTCAAGTTGTAGTGAGAAATAATTAAGTGGTTTTAGTATTTCGTGTTTAAAGAATGAAACTGGACTTGGATCAACTTTTATGTGCTTGCCATAGAAATATAAAAATTGATTTTTTTTCCTAAATAATTCATATGAAAATAGTAAATTAAATGTCTTAGTGCTATGTTTTGAAATACCTGCCTACCTACATTTTTTTATCGTTGCACATCTCCAGCCATTCCGTTCTCAAGTTTCTGCCTATTTACAAGAAATTGCGTGTTGGGGGGCGGAAGCTAATTTCGCGCTTTGTTTAACCGCGTCAGAGAAACGAAAATATTTTTAAATAGAAACGTCAAACATCAAACTCCATGATGGTTTCTAATAAATACTAACATACTAAAGTAAACTTTAAACATTGTCGTACGTTTAATTTAAAGCTTAAGCCATTACAAAAGAGCACGTTGTTTTCAGTTCGTCACATTGTTACGGTTGATTATTTCGCCTATTGAACGATTTCGGTGAGTCAGTGTATGAACAATGAAAACATCTAAATTAGAGAGAAGAATTGATGTTCCGGGCTTTTCAAAGACGGCACAAAATAGAATAAACAATAAATAATAGTATTCTTTGACTATTCAGCCTATGTCACAGTGTTTAACTACAAAATACAAGCCGATGTAGTAATGTTTCTTTCTAATAATATCAACGAAATAATATAATCGGCAACAATGATGAATCTATACTTCTTACTAATATTGTTATTATTATTAAAGTTGCGGTTGGAATTGAAGTTATATAGTACTTTCATTGGAGTACTAAATGAAAAATTTCTATTGAAAAAATTCTATTTGGTCCTGACCTCAGGCTCTTGGGAAAGGTCCTGTGCCATCCACAAATAATTAGTTATTTCCGTTTGACCACGCGGACGAAGCCGCATGTAAAAACTTGTATACCATAAAACATTTTATATTTCCCTAACAAGTATTCCACATAGTATTCATAATTAATTAATGGCGGTGGACTGTATCGTGCGTCGGGCGGATGCCCACATTCCATTGTCGTGTAACTTACGCACATCGTCCGTCAAGTTGACAAGCGTTAATACAGTTTCCGGATGCCTACTAGTGGTATTCGATATCGACTCGAATGTGAATTGTGATTTCTTTATTTCTTTTGCATTGTTGAAAATCTTATGAAAATAGAAAATCTAGCTTTAATTAATTATCTATTGTTTAGATTTTAGTCGTTTCATTTGAATCTTTAGATTCAGATCCAATTTATCTTATATTGCGGCAAACTTCTACACATTCACGCAACACGCTCATAAAGCTCTATCTAGGGTAAGTCTATTATAGGTGACATGCTGTGTGCATTGTTAATTTTTTTACTAATATTGCTTAAATTAAAAAAAAGGATATAGTTTTATAAATATACATTATTTAAAAAAAATAGGATAATTTTATTTGTATAGGTACTATTAAAGTGGGGAACGGAGAACAACACATTAGGTTACTTCTGCCTACCCTGCTCTGTGCGAAATATAGCGTGAAGCTGATTTATATTATTACACATTTAAAAAAAATCAAGTTCAATTAGTAAGAGAAACGAAATTACCCCCCCTGAATCTCGATGACAAATCGTTGCGTAAATGATAGTGTTCGCTCGCTCGTATGGGTCTGTTTTTGTTGTTCGATGTGCGTCTGTTCCGCGTGCTATTGTTTGAGTGCGTTTTTGCACTTCCCAAACTCTATTGATAGTCAGGTGACCGTAGGAAATATTTTTTGTTCACTTTTTTGTACCAATCCCCAATTTCATTTTGCTATACTCAAACGATGTTCTTTTTTTTCCACTTTGTTAACATGTAATTTTGATTAATAAAACTTTTGGTATTTGTCATTATATTTAATTATTTGATTTTGATTTATGATAATTTCATTTGAATCTATCATTTCATCATGTTTCAATTTAACTATTTTTAAATGTAGGTGTAATACATAGCGTTGACTTGAATGGCAAATTTTGTCTAAATATTTTAGGGAAATTCAAATTAAGAATCATTGAATATAAATTTAGATTTATTTTAAGTGCACTATAATGGCGTCAGCCTAGCCAAATTTATTTAAAATTATTAATTAATAATAACTAATTCATCATTAATAAATTATTAACTAAACACAAAAACTAAATTAGATTCTTAACATAAAAAAAAATATATATAATAGAAACGAAAATTTTAATACACCCGTCAAAAACAATTTTGTACCGATCGCATTTATTTTAACCCTTTCACGGCTTACAATCAGATAAATGGCACCTGGTAAGATTAAACTTTTGGGAGGCTTGTGGGTCGATGACATGGGTAAATTACGTTATTAATCATTATCTACTACCCTACGTAGAACAAAGGTAATGATGAGTGCCCCAGGATAGATCCTGTCCGACCATACGCTTCCTGTTACTGCTCAAAAGTAGATCTATTAATCAATGGGACTATTGATGGGTTACAATTTTGTTTCGTGGGTATATAAGTTAATTCTAAAACTTTAATATTGGTTCAGGGGTTTATTTAATTTAGAAAGTAGGTAGATTATGTTAGTATATAGATATGTATAATTTGTAGAAAACTGTAATTACGGTTTTTTATCAGCAAATGAAAAGATAAAGTACAATAGTTTTACTACATATTTTTCAATATTTTTAAAATAATATTTCAATACAATTTGTTTTGCATCATAAAAAATCTTAAAGATCAAACTTGACAGAATCATGATTCACGGGTCCCTTGACACTTTATAAATGTTATAATATAAGAAGAAGCTTTTAAAAATATTTTATAGCACATTATATTAAATAGTTGAAGCCGCGTTCTTTCTCACCACTAACAAGAACATGACACTGGTTTTGACAGTTTCAGAAAATAATAGCCTATTTCTTGTCAATCAAACCAAAATCGATTTTCCAAATAGAATCAAACGATACTCGGTAGGTAGAGACGTAAAAAAATATTTAAAAAACCCGCCCTTGAGTGTGTTCTTCGGATTTCAATTACGGCCACATATTCACGGGATCGTATTTTGCTTTCTTTCATTTCATTCGAAATAATCTCTACCGCAAACAGCGTTTTGTACAGTCAAATTGTCAAATATAATACACCTTTTGTGTTTTGAAAAGCGATTATGGCCTTTTTGTTGTCAAAATTGAGGTTTGAATTTCTCGGGTTTCACAATAGTTTTGATGTTTATCAGCCAGGTGCTGTACGTCCCTTAAATGTAATTTAATTGAGTAAACATTTTGATGCAACTTAGTTTTTAGTACATAAATTGTGCAGTCAAATAGTTTAAAAAAATAACGTTATAAATAAAAAATATGTCCTTGTATATATACATGTAGAAGCATCAGAAGGGGCCTCAAAGCGGTCTTGGCTGTTACTATTCATTTGTGGGCGTTGTAGCAACAGAGATGTTTAAATAAAAGTCACACTTATATTCTACAATGTCTTATTACTCGTTTACATAACAGTTTTACAATAAATCTCACAAGATTAACGAAATTACAATAGATTAGGAGCCAATAGGTTAATTGGTGAACATCTCACGCCATAGCTGTCAACCAATGACGTCTGCTATTCTTTGTGGCTACACCTACTACCCTATTCGGGGTTACCCGCTCCATTTTAAATATTCTTCTAATATAATCCATTACATAAATCAATTAAAATCGAAATGTAATAATTGCGAGATTATAATTAAAACTAATACATAGCAGCGCGCCGTCACGGCCGTCCTGCATCGTCACACGTCCTCGTGTGCATAGGTTCAATCTGTGAACAATAAACATAGTGCTTTGCAATACGTCCCGTTCGGTCTTCCTGACCACACAACATCTCCCCTTAGTGGATGTAACAGTGAACTCATAGTGAATACAATTTTATAAGTGTATTACAAATACTATGAAATGTTTCGTATAAGGCAAACATAACAATCTTACAAATTTCACATCCGTTAGTCAATACCACATAGGCTAATAGTCACACAGACAAGTCATTGCCACAACATTTAGTAATTGCCACACAGGCCAGTCATTGCCACACAGGCTACTTTTTGCCACACAGGCCAGCCATTGCCACACAGGCTAGTACTTGCCACACAGGCAAGTCATTGCCACACAGGCCAGCTGCTGCCACACAGGCCAGCTGCTGCCACATAGGCCAGCTGCTGCCACACAGGCTAGCTGCTGCCACACAGGCTACTCGTCGCCACACAGGCCACTCGTCGCCACACAGGCCACTCGTCGCCACACAGGCCACTCGTCGCCACACAGGCTAGTCGTTGCCACAAGGGCTAGTCGTTGCCACAAAGGCTAGTCGTTGCCCCAAAGTCTAGTCGTTGCCACAAGGGCTAGTCGTTGCCACAAAGGCTAGTTTTTCTTTTTTTTTTTTGGTTTTTTTTTTTTTGTTTGTTTTGTTTGTTTTAGCTTTGTTTGTTTGTCTTAGCCACACAGGCTACTACAGGGTAAAAGGGTATGTAACTATTTAACATGGCCGTCATCGGCACATTCTGACTTTATTTTGTTGCTTGCAATCTCCAGCACTACTACGTGCTACTAGAATTGAAAGACAATTACTACGGGCTTACGGGCTCCTTTAAGTCTTTAAAATTTTGGGTCAAGCTTGGTTTGGTTACAGCACATAATCACCTACTTAATTCTTTAACTTTGCTTAACGTTTATCAAACTAAACCTTCTCAGAAGAAGCATTAGCTTCTTTTGCTCGTGTCGATTGCTCGATAATAAGATTCAAATCAAATTCATCCGTGGCTAATTACATTAAGTTTAGAGGCATAGAAACCTTTACTACTAACAATTCTAAAGGACTCGCCCTGGTTGTCCTACTCATAATAGCTGCGCTAATAGCTAGCTGATTGTCAGGTAAATGCATCTTGACATGACTTATTATTATCTATCTCGACAGAGCTGACTTTATTAAAGAGCATTCGGCAACAGAGCCGAAACAAAATGAAAACTTCTCACCAGATTCATCTAAGAACTGATCCATAGCTAGTTGAATGGAGCAAACATTCACCCATCGTTCAACCCGTTCATCGCTTGCCTTGATATCCATACTGATGCAGCGCATTGCGGTGTGGCCGCATTCACCACACGTGAAGCAAGTTGGAGTAATCACCTCCATATGCACACCAACTTCCTTAGACTGTAGAGATGAGGTAGTATCTGAAATCTCACAGTGTAAATAAGAAATTGCTATTACAACTACTATTGTTACAACAATCACTGGGTACAAGACCCTGCTTGTCACAGTTATAGCATCGCTGTGATAATTGTATTAGTGGCTTTTTCACTTCCATAGTCGGAGTACTCTTCTCACCAATCGGGTGTCCTCTTTTTCTATATTCAAATTCAAAATATGCTTTATTCAAATAAACTATTATAAGCACACTAAAAAGCTATAACCAGTTCGGAAGACAGTTCTGCTGAAAAGAGCCGGCAATAAACTCAACAGTTGCTCTTTTCAAAGTCAATGGTATAATTTAATTATTACATTAGCTGGCCGCTATACTGCATGACATCTAATAGACATTATTTCCATACATGTTTATCCTCTAATTACTCTTGAACAAACTTAAGCAGCGCCCGGCATACGCAGATAAACACTCGTCTTCTCTTGGACCACACTTAGTAATCGCCATAAATTGCAGCTGGAGTCTCAACAGTATCAAATCTGAGCTTTATAAAAGGCTTGTTCCCAGGTTTCTCCATTTACCAATAAAACAGTGTCATCAGCAAAAGACACAACTTTTCCAAAGTTTATAGGTAAGTTCAATATTAAAAATAATGTTGGTCCCAATATACTTCCCTGTGGATTGCCATATTTGAAAGGAAGGCTTTTGCTGGTATATTCTTCTATTTTAGTGCATTGCATTCTATCCGTGAGATAGCTTTCGAATAGTCTATGTCCGTTACCCCTTACATCAAAATCACAGTTAGATTTTAACGAATTTATAACTTCAATTTCATCAGTATCAAGTAAAACGAACGACAATTTGATGTTATCTATTTGTGGTTTTCCACTGATATTAGGAGACCTATTTTTTTTCTTCTCGGCAAGATTGTCACCAATGCTAACGAAATATTCATTAACTAGGTTTCAGTTGACCTGCGGGGAACTTGAGTTCCGTATTAAATCAGAAACGATATTCTTATTGTCACGAATACTTAACTTATTTTGTTAATACTTTTCATAATTCCTTATTATTTGATTTTGCTTTCACAATCTAGGAGTTGTCAAATTCTATCTTAACTCTTTTTGTGCCTTGCTCATTGTAATTATCAAATCACTGCCATAAATAAGTTTTTCTTATAAACATATGTAACACCAAGTGAGAACGTCGTGGTCTGCAGCATCAGAATTAATCTCTGGTAACGTTATTGTTTTAAATGTCAGATACTAATGGCTCCCGTAAAATTTTGTTTCTATATGTCAAAAATAATTTTCAACTTCACATTTTTTTACAATTTTCACATCTTGCCAAATTTTAACACTCTGTTCTGTATTTTGTTCCTTATTCGTTGCTGGTAATCCCACTTCTGATGTAGAAGCATCAGAAGGGGCCTCAAAGCGGTCTTGGCTGTTACTATTCATTTGTGGGCGTTGTAGCAACAGAGATGTTTAAATAAAAGTCACACTTATATTCTACAATGTCTTATTACTCGTTTACATAACAGTTTTACAATAAATCTCACAAGATTAACGAAATTACAATAGATTAGGAGCCAATAGGTTAATTGGTGAACATCTCACGCCATAGCTGTCAACCAATGACGTCTGCTATTCTTTGTGGCTACACCTACTACCCTATTCGGGGTTACCCGCTCCATTTTAAATATTCTTCTAATATAATCCATTACATAAATCAATTAAAATCGAAATGTAATAATTGCGAGATTATAATTAAAACTAATACATAGCAGCGCGCCGTCATACATATTATTTAATAATAAATCAGGCATTTATATTTAACTCAATAAAAAAAAATAATTAGCTGTTAATACTTTCTATAAATCATCGTCCTAAGTGGTATTTTTTAATACATATTATAATTTAGAAGATTGTGATTCAAAGTATTTAAATAATAGATAAAAAACTAAAAATCCTTACTTTAAAATGTTATTGTCCAAAACCTTGATTGGTCATTTGGTTCATCTAAGTAATTGTCGAAAATTGTATACAACAAACATTGACTAGCCATAAAATGAAATATTCTGACAGCTTCCTAATAATTATGGTATAATTACCAACATGCCGCTTCAAATGGCCGTATAGTGTTGTAATTAAGGCGGTATCGGCCACGGTGTGCTATGGCAGTGTTGCCAGACGTAGCGTTAAATTAATTGCAAAGGTAAAGTGAACTAAATAAAGTAACGTGAACTATGGCAGATAAGTAAAATAAAAAATACATTTGAGAGGAAGTTCTCTATTTTTTGTCTAATTTTCTAGATATTGCGTCGAGTGTTGTAGCTCAACGCCGACCTTCATCATGAACTGCTTGGGAAAAAACAGAGAACAGAGTGGAAAAAAACAATGAAAATATTAATAAATATTAATAACATTTATTTACATTTATTTTTTCATTTCTTCGCTCTGGTGTCGAGGCAAAGAGCGGCGTTAAGTTCCGCCACTCAACACGCAATGCCTTCAGAATTCGGCGGAAAGTGGGGAACGGAGTATCTTTACACTAGGTTCCCTCTATCTATCGTGCTGTGTTGAAATATTAAGAAATAATCAATTATTGTTGATTTCCTCGAGTAGGGATCGAACCCACAACCGTCATGTTACAGTCACAACCTCGTGCCCCTGCGCCACGACTGGCCTCTAAAAGCCTTTTTGTTATCATTAATTATTTCAATTAATCGAATCTGTTATAGGTATATGAATTCAATTCTGTTAACATATCAGGTAAACTAACATATAATACCGGGATAAAGCAAGAATTATGATAGGATCTGTAATTAGTAGTTACGCTAATTTGCAAATTAGTTGATGCGTAATATTACATTAGGCCAAGTAATAACAGCGCTAATCCCATATTGACTAGCTGTTTTATATTTTGATTTAATCTTTGTTTATTTTTTTGCGTTTTCGTGTAATTCTTTGTAAGTTAATAGGATTTAGACCTCCTGGTGTGGTGTCTAATAATAAAAGCAGATGCTTGTGGTTTTCGTCATGCAAGATGTTTGTTCACGCGAAATAACTAATATTGAAGAAAATAAAACAATAATATTAGAGAAGTCAAAGATACGTAATAGGTTTTTAAGAATTATATACATCGATAGGTACATAATATATTAATATTATTTAAAATATCAACAGAATCAAACTAAAGTTTATTGAAACGAAGAAACCTTTAAATATATTAAAACTTATTTCTTTCAATTCACAGTTCACCGATTCTGCTGCCCTGACGATTTTTTTATACTACATCAAAGAAATTCTATTTCTATTGAAATCTCGACTTCTCTTTGACTAAACTCGCAAAGCCAAGCATGGTTCCTAAGTAATTTCCCGTTATATTCTTCACCTTAAGACGTTTTTGAGTTTTTATTAAATTTGGACGCCATTATGGCAAAGCGGAGCAGTACCGGACTTAAAGCACGATGGTTATAAGTTTAATTCCCAATTGGATAAGTGATTGTTAATTTAAATTAGGTATTGTATTGTCCTTGCTCTGGTGAGAAGACAGCTCCGCCACTCAACACGCAACTCGAAAAATGGAGCGAAAATTGAAGCACGAATTGAATTAACTCTAAGTTCCCTCCGCCTACTATGCTATTTGTGGGGTACATCGTGAAATTATTATAATAAATATTAATTCCCCTTAAATAAAGTATTAAGAATCATTCAATCAAAATCAAATACAATTTACATTTCAATAAAGAACGTTTCTTTTTACGACATAAACTCGAGTATTTATGGACAGAAATTTAGTGAGTGCAAGGTAATTTGTTCGATAAATCACTGCGAGAGGAATAAAAACGAAAGTGTCCGCTCGGAAGGAAAATTTATATCTTTCCTTTACCATTTCCTTGGCTCTTAAAACTTTTAATTATTTATTCGATACCAATTGCTTCGCTATTCATCAATAAGTTGTATCAATTTTGTAAATCGTTAGTTTTTTTTTAATAATATTCATAATTAAAAGTCAGTAATATTATATTTAAATAAATATTTTATTTTAAAATTTCTATTTAAACTAGGTTTATCTAATATAGAAATATAACTTTTTATATTTCATAAACGCCCTTCTGGCAGAGTTAACACGTGCACGTATTGTTGAAATAATTGTGGGTTCAAATATATAACTAAACTCGTGCTCGGCGACATGTGTACACGCGGCGATTCTGGATTCAATTGCCACTCGGCGAATGAAATATTTAATATTATCATTTTCTCGCTCTGGTAATAAGACAAAGAGCGGAATGTTCGACCACTGAACAAGGTTGAAAGTGGAAAGGAAGTTTCTTATTAAACGGAGTGTTTTAACACCAAATTCCCAATTTATTAGGTTGCGATGTACGATATTCCGTTTCGACCCTTATGTTGTTTTACCTTTATAAATTTAATGTTAAAAAAAAATGTCCTGCTTGGAACAATGATTCTAAAATCTCGAGAATTATAAATCCTCTAAATTGTTTTGAATTCGGACAATATATTGAATGAGGTCGCATAAAGATATTATCAATGGCCGATTTAATGAAAATGGGATTTTTTCGTTATTTTTGTACTCATTTTTCTTTACACGTTATTTATTAAAAGAAATTGATTTCATACAAAAATGTAAAATAACAAAAAAACGTAACAAATGGTAAATGAAATTAAGAAAGAAATAATTGAATTATTTTTTAGCTTATAACATTTAAAATACTTTTTATAATATTATTAACTTATGTTTTTTATTATATATTTAACGATTCACTATATCTGTGGAATTGTTATGGCTATATTGTTTAAATTGTGTAAATTTTTAAATAGTGTAGAGGGAGGTATTTCAAAATGATATACTTTACCCCGCCCGGTGACGCTGTCAAGACCAGTAAAAATAAAGCACCCCAGAACAGGCTGGTCCCACTCCAGTAATTTCACCAACACAAAATTAAGCCCGAAAAAATAAAAAAACCCTATATATAGAAGAACATTTCAAAAGTAAAGAAAGGTCTCCTTTGTAAATTCTTCACTTCTTCTGCTTATTCAGTCAAAAATCATATTAAATATGGGAAAAATCCTTGTAAAAGAACATGAAGCCAAAACAACTCATCGTATGCCTCAACATCTTAGTAGAGTTCGTGTATTGAATACGAATTGCGGACGAAGTTAGATCATTACCGAAGGCTATCTAGACGTCTGTATTGCCCCCTAGATTACGTAGGCAGGTCCTGTTAGAAAAGTGATGGGCTTTCATTAACTCGTGTAATAGTTTATATACCCCTCTTAATTTTATAACAACGTTGATTTAAATTTAAATTGGAATCCTGCGATAGTCGAAATATTGTCTTGCCAACTAAATGCCTTAAGAATTCGGCGGAAAGTGGTAAGCGGAGTATTTTTTTTAACACTAGGATCACAGTTTAGAATATTGGGGTAATATATTAAAGAAAACTACAATTGTAATTACATATTTATTAAATCATTCTTAATGTACCACCAACCTTTAAAACACTTCAGCGACAGTTTCTAATTGCATCACACTTTTGACACTTCTCATATAATCAATAAACAAAACCAGATGGGCCACCTATACCAATTGAATATTTACTCAATTGAAAGTCGGAAAAAATTCTAACACTTCTCTATTAACGCACGCATTTAACGCTTTGTAAAGCCATTATACGTTTGCATCTATATTCAAAAGATCAACAAGTCCATAAAAGAGTAAGATCGAACAGAAGCTCGTCGTGTTTGTCCAATATAATGGGCTCGATGTTTGCCCAGCGTGATTGATGCGGACCTAATGGGTCGATATCGCTTTGAAGTTACGGTTCTTAATGTTTACCTGTGTTGTATGGTATACTACTTCATCTTGCGTAGTTTCTTTGGTTAATATACCTACTATTTTTTAAAGTATATGGAATTTTAGTGTATATTTTTTAGTTTCAAAATTAATTTAAAAGAAATTAGTGTTAGGACATTCCGTTCCCCAGTAGGCCACATTCATTGCTCATTTTCTGCCGAACTCATGAGGCATTAATGATTGAGTGTCGGAGTTCGACATAGCATTTTTCTTTGTTACCAGATAAGAAATGAAAATATTAAATATTTCATTCATTCTGAGTGAAAATCGAATCCGTTGCTCCATTTACAGCCAGAAGTTGTGCTGCTGAGCCTAACAGACTAATGAAAGTGGAAATAATAATATCATTACTTATATGGTCACCAGTACATATTAACATAAATACATAATATTTAAATTTAAATCAATTTCTGGTACTAACTGGTGCTGTGAATGTTGAAAATAAACAAAAAATAAGGAGATATTGTAATAAATAATGGTATTATGGTAATGCACCCTCACTCAGTCCTAACGAGAGTCAAACGAGTGGCATTCGGCATCAACTACTCGTTTGCATGACATCAAAATATACATTTTGAATTAATTTACATGAACAACCAACGGAATATGCATCTTTGATTTCGTTGTAATTTTGTTTTTGTCGGTGTTTCTTCTTTGTATTTTTTACTTCACAGATAAAAAATTAAAAATATTTCTTTTTTTTCGTTACTAAAATTTGTAATTGAATATTTTATCGATAATTGGATAATTTAGGTACATATTCTATGTATTTATTTTAATTACTATTATACCTAGATGCTAAAAAGATTTATTAGCGTTATATGAAAAACGTTATATTCATATAGTGCCAACTTAAGTAAAGAGATGTAAAATTATTATTATTTTGTGGCTTAGTCAATATTAATTACCTATACAAATAAATAATTGGCCGCATTAATAACCTTCCCTTAACTTATGCTCCCATATAAATAAATAAATTTATCTATACCAAAAAAATATATATTCGCTACTAAGTGCATACGAGTGCATCAAGTAAATCAAATACAATATAAATGATGCCACCAACTTTATAATTACTATGTATATTAATGAGTGTAATCCTTCAACATCTATAACAGCGAGGCGAGTGCGTCCGCCGTGAACTGTTTTGTTTCCCCTGCCCGATGAATATTGAGCTGTCAAAGAAGTCGTCAGATAAGCATAGACCATATAATTATTTTAGTAAATGTACCATTTACTGTGATAGAAAGTATTAAATTATATGCTTCGTCCGGCATAGCTCTTTTGAATATTTCACACGATAAGTTTTAATAAAAGGCTGTGAGTTGCCGTTCTTGACTATTGTTTTTAAATGTTCCGCTTTGTTTTTTTTTTTAATATAATTCAATCGTTATGGCTTAACTAAGTTTTTGCTGTTATATCGCAGAGAACTTTGAGTTTTATTTAAAATATAAATAAATGCTTAATACAATCGTACATTATTTATTTTTAATTTTGGAAGTAATCGACTATTTACAGTACCCTGAGACTATTATTTGACTTATTTTAAATAATATAAATGGTATGCACATAACTTAGTATTAAACTACATATAAATCTCAATTGTTATATTTGTCATATTTCATCACTTTTACAGAAGAGCGGTCTCAATTTGTCAACCATATTTCTAAAAGTTAGAACACACTTGCAATAACAATCTTTTGTTGACAGTTTTCTTTTGAATCTGACAAACTTAAAAGATTCTCACCGAGCCATGTCCACTTGGGA
Source organism: Heliconius melpomene rosina (assembly GCF_056956725.1). Taxonomy (NCBI): domain Eukaryota; kingdom Metazoa; phylum Arthropoda; class Insecta; order Lepidoptera; family Nymphalidae; genus Heliconius; species Heliconius melpomene. The sequence continues at coordinate 7,891,975 of NC_140406.1, read as the reverse complement.
TAACAACAGCTGTCCTTTATATCTAACTGGAATATATTCTTTGAACTTATGAAAATACTAAAACTTTAAAATTATATGTGTATATAATGTTTGTATGTGTATTTTTCAGTTTAATATAATATATTAAAAATACATTTATATAAAATAAATAGTTTTGGTTAATATATTTTGTCTTTAACTTAAACATAATTGGCACTCCAGAGCCAAGTTGATATTATAATAATTAAGCAAGCTAACAACCAGAAAATTTTATGAACGAACAATGGCTAAGCGACAACAATGTCGTCGAATAAAGATGCTCGCTTCCAAAAGACTACTATTACGCAAATAAAACTGTTCATTAAATTCCTTATTTATGCGTTCGAGGGTTACATTCTTTACACAGGGTTACATTAGAGGGGTCATAAATTTCCGCCCCTTGAGATTTTCCTTATGTTTCTGTTGAATTTTATGATAATTAAATTTTGATTCTATTGAATTCAAACAGGTTGTTGTTGATATTAAGGATTTGTGATCGCCTGCATCTTCGTATGTGTTAACACCAAAAGACTATGATCATAATACTTTTTTTTAATCATGTTCACGCTATATCTCGCACATAGTAGGGAAAGCAAGAGAACCTAGTGTTAAGACACTCCATCTCCCACTTTCTGCCCAATTCTGGACGCCATGCCTTGCCTCGACACCAGAGCAAGACAAGAAATTAAAATATAAATTTTAGTAAATATTTAATTTCCTCGAGTAGGGATCGAACTCTCCAACTTTTAACCAAAGTTATAGTTGTCCTAAATACTGATAAAACCTTTAAGCCTTCAATATCTCAAATCTTAGTTTAATGAAATAAAGACTATAAAAATCAAATTTATATTATAAACTGTATGTGTACACGCAATATAAATTACAACACCGTGTTCCAGGTAACTTACACGTCACATCCCCTCAGATCAAACAATGAAGTTGACAATGGGCAAATAAAAGGCACCCAAGTCTACAATGTGGCCCATTTTTACATCAGAAAATTATCCTCATTCCTCATCTTTTACCTTAAAACTGTTATCTCAGTTAAACATTCTGGTGTTTTCTTAACCAGCAGAGTTTTAAATTCGTTGGAAATGTACTTTAATATAGAAACATCTTCAAAGAGGCCTTTACGTTGACACTGGAGTGGGACGCGGTTCTGACAAAGGAATATTAATGATTGTCTTTATGTTAGAGAATATCAACTTTCTTAAGAAATCTGAGTGTCTTAGAAATATAAGTATCTTTATTAGTATAGAGATACTTAGAATAGATCGTTTGAACTCGAAAACTTTAATCAAAAATATTTATTTTTATATTATTATTTTGTCCTGGTCTTTAAATTAATTGCATAGGGGGTAATGGTAAATATTTGACTAATTTATAGGTCTGTTTACAGAACTGGAATTTTCTCGTACCTGGAATTTGAACCTATAAAGGCATATATCACGATAAAACAAATGCGATATGCTAGTGAATTTCTATACATAATTAATTTTAAAACAGAAATATTCTACATTCTTCACGAGCTTCAAAAGCGTATACTAACAAAAATATAATGATACCGCATAACCTACATATTTTTGTATTGAAATTAACAAAAAGCAATTCATAGAAAAGTATGAAATAAAAATAAATCGTATGGAAACATTATACAACTGCAGGTTACGAAAAAAAGTCAATTGCCGTGTGAGTGACAATTTAATGAAGTGTTGGGCCATTGTGCAATTGTAGGCGAGGTTATTAAAAGTTAACACCTAATGAATGGTGGCTTGATGAATAGTCGGTGTCGTAACGTACGACTAACTTTGTTTGAATTGGTTTCATCTGACAAATAAAATGTTGTATCTCTAAATCTTTATCTTCTATTTTATTTTGCAATCGATATTAATAGATCAAATCAAATATGAACATTATAATTATATAGAAAATATAGAAAATAATATAGAATTTTGTGATATAATCAAGTGTTAGAGAAAATGTTTTGTACCGAGTTCGAGAGGAATCTACAAAATCTATATTATAATTGTTATTTTTTTATCTTCTTTAATAAAATAGAAATTATATACATAAAAGTTAGCATATGCACATAATATACGAGTACACAGCAGGGTTAAGCTTTCATGTCCATTATAATTCTTTGCAGCTTCTCGCTTTACTCCGTAGCAGGATAGGCAGAGGGAACAGACACTCCGTTCCATATATTTCGCATAAAAATTGAAGATCTGACAGTGTCTAATTTACATGTCGTGTTTTGAATTTCATTTTCATGTTATATACTCAGTAGCTTGTGCAAATTACTCGATACATAAATTACATTAAACATTAGAGTAATTCTGATGTTGGTATTTTGTCGTTTGTAAGTTCCATTAGGAGGTAATTAATCATAAGTAAATCATCTTTAACAGCGTGTAGTAATATGCTAAGATCGAAGTGAAGCTTCTCTATATTTGTTTGTATTTAAAATCACTTTATCTCTATAAAATTAGTAAAATATTATAATTAAATGAGCTCCAGTCTGTAATACACAACAAGGTAGACAGAGGGAACCTAAAGTTAAGATACTTCGGTTCCCATCTTATGCCGAATTTTAGAAGCATTGCCTGTTCAATGGTGGAACTATATACTTACATAGTGAAAGACAGATGACGCACAGCCAGTAGGTACTACGCGGCGTAGAATGTTTAAATTTTTTATAGTCTGGGGATTGTAGAACTAGAAAAGAATTTCTCACGAGAACAAGAAAAAAATGTAATTTTCAATATTACGTCATACAGTCCACGTAATCGTAATTTTGAGCAAAACTAGTGAAAAATAAAAACTTTAAAATTTGAAAATGGAACAATTAAAAAATAATTTAAAAAACGTCATTTATAAAATCTGAGAATAAAATGTAGGGTTCTTAAGTTATTATTTAAAATAAAAAGCTAAGTTTATTTATATAAGAAAATCTAACATTTTGTATGTGTTGCGATATTGTTTTAATACATAATTTGCACGAAAATTAACCTTTTCTTTACTCCCAATCAATGTTGGTAAAAACAATTTCAATGCATGGTTCTTCTACACAATCTTTATTATCTTTTATGCTGGCCTCAACAATGACCCATAATTTTGTTATTCCTGTCCAAAAGAAAGCTTCTTATACTTTGAGACAAAGACGAAACGTTTTTTGTTTTGTTAGGACAATTGCATATGGAAGGAAGACTATTATACGAACTTTGAATACAGAACAGTTGGTTGTTGTATAAAATGTTTTATGATCGAATACTATTAGCTACTGTAAAGACATAATATATTGAACATATGAAAATAAAGATATAGATAATGGAACTGCCATAATGGGAGTCTTTTACTACTAGGTTCCCAGTTTTTCTCTGGTTACCCTGCCATGTGCGAGACACAGCGGAAGCTAAAAATGATTTTAATCTTTTTTGCTCTTTGCCTCTATACAGTCCAATATTGTACTTTTTTAATAGTGTAGCTATTTTAAAGTCTATTTGTCTATATATATAATTTAAAAATTATACAATATATTATTAAAAAATTAAAAAGTTACGGAACAAATTTATTTTTTATGTATTTTAACTAAGAAGAAAGAACTGTTATTTTATACTTGCACAAATTACATATTGATGTCGTTCTCAGGAGCTTGCCAGTTGTATTTGGTACCGTCCTTTATCAAGATATTCATATAGTAGGGACACCTCAATTATTATCAACGATAGAATGGTAATTTCAGGACAACTATGTAGGTCCATACATAAATTAAGCTATGTAGATTTTATAATTATATTTTAAGTGGCGAATTAATATTATTAATTTCTTAGAGTTTTGGATTGAGTACGACTTACGAACATAGTAAAAGTTTTTTTTTTTTATTTTATTTTTATTAGAGTCAAAATATTATTTAAAAATAAATTGTGAAGAATATATGCAAATCTAACTAAATAATTAGTTTGAAAAGAAACTATAACACTAAAACAGGTAGCTGTATTTTATAATTAAAACAAGATTACTAAAACATAATTTTATCTACGATTCCTTTGTAAATTAACTGTGTTATTTAAAATTCAGCAAGCTCTCGCACTTTGTGATTATGATATGAACTGCTTTAGATGACCGTAGTATTCCAGTCACGTCGCCAGCTGTCCTTTAACACACCTAGCTAGTTTTTATAGAGCCACATTTTTTCAAAATTAAAATATAAAAATGATTTAAAGTTAGGTTAATATATTAAAATGTTTATTATAGAAATCAATATGCTTATTGAAGAATAGATTACAATTATTATTAAGTATTTTATTTATTTAAATGTATTTAATTAATTAATTTGTACTTTTTTAAACAAATAATTAGTAATTAGAAGGATTACAGGTAAATGGAAGAAGATAAAATAAAATATTATATGCAAAAATTATCACAATGGCTTTATTAAAGTATATAAATAGGTATACTGTGTGACTTAATATGGACATTAATTATTTACAAACTATTTACAAATTCACATATTCTACAGCAGTCTTATAGATTTATTTACACCAACATTACGAAATCAACGCTCTCTTTAACGGCTAGAAATTACAAAAATAGTTTAAAATTTTAATTATTTGGTAAAGCGCGCGTTGCATTTATTACAATTTACACAGAAGCTTGACTATAATATAATAGTTTTAATATTAACATTTAGAAGCGTAGACTAGACGAGATAAGCTTGACCTGAACGTTGCGTATCAATTAAAGGAGGCGGTGGCGGCCAGTGCCTGAAGTCCCGCCTCCTGTTTTGGATATTTCCAGCTAATTCTAACGAAGAGTAATCGGAATCGATTGATGAGTATATATGATCCGAAGGCGGTCTACCCTCGGGGCCGTACGCTGACTGAGCGTTCTGTGATCTGTTATCAATAAACTCAGGAGCAGCGGATACATTGTCACCGGGTCCTCTCATTTTTTCGTGAAAAGAAAATGACCTCATCGTCCCGTTTTGCATACCACTTCGCATAGTGTAGGAATTTATGTTATTACGGTAACTTGTTGATTTTGATTTATAATTGCGTTCAGGCATTGCATATCTTAATTTCTGCCAAAATTTGTTATGTCCCCATTTTATTCGTAAGCTTGTTTTTAAATAGGGTCGTAATTCTGGGTCCCTTTCTGCTTCAGTTAAAATTGAATTATCTTCAATAAGAACTAACGTATAAATTCTTCTTTTTAATATATTATGCAGAGCTTGCCTAAACTCGTATCGAGACCATTCAGTTTCTAAGAAATTTCTTGTTAAGACAATAATTATTCTTTTGGACGCTTCGGCCGCCTCCGGTAGTGGTAAAGTATATTGCATATAAGCTGCACCATGCTGCGGAATATCTCTGTAATGTAAACAAAGATGATATGATGGACTGCCGTTTTCTAATTCAGCAGCCAGCATCTGGATAACGAAGTCATCATCTTTGGGGCTGTAGCATATGTATGCATCGTACAGCTTGTCTGTGTTGTCATAGGCCCCTGCGAAGGGAAGGAATCTTATACCACAACTAGTGTAAAGCCATATTCGGAGTGTGTCTCTAAATAAAAATATTAGGAGTGCTATGAGAATTATTAAGGTAAATCCTGTGAACGTTGTTACCATCATTGGCATGTAGTTTGAAATTAACATGTTATCGATTCCTGATTCACTTGCGTAATAATCACTACATATAGTTCCATTAAGATTTAACTCCTTTCTTTGTGATGATGGGCTCTCTAAATTAATGCACCATACATCTGATATATCTACAATTTTGGGAACATTTTCTGATATATACGCCGTTAGTCTCTGTAAATAACGACATTTACATGACCACATATTGTTTCCAATCGAGAGACTATTTAAATGTCTATTTATTGTTAAACTCCATACAGTAAAATCTACTAATCTATTTCCATCTAGTCTTAATATTTTTAATGAGAGAAGAGGTGAAAATGTTTTATTATCTATATGACTTATAAAGTTATCTTGTAAATAAAGTTCTGTGAGTTGCGTCAAATGTTCGAATTCGTAACCATTTAAATGCTCCAACTTATTATTTCCCAGATGTAATATAATGAGAGACGATAAGCCAGCAAATGTTCTATTATGTATATTTTCAACTTTGCTTGAATTTACATAAAGTGATCTCATATTTTTTCTGCCTATGAATGCATAATTTTGCAATTCTTTAAAGTCATTCCCATCCAAATAGACCTCGGTTGCGTCCATAGGAATTTTTTCAGGTATTTCTGAAACGCTTTGACTAGAACAATCGACTACGTTTGTGTGCCATGTAGGATCGTGGTAACAAGAGCAGTTGTTGGGGCAAGTCATTTGGCAATCGCACGCGACGTAGTCACAACAATGGCATAGCGTAAAGCAATGTGTTTCATATGTGCACAAAAAATCTGTTGATTTTAGATTACTTAGAGGAACATGTGTAACTCCCCTTGTATGAGTCATCTTACACAAAATATTCTCAAGATCCATTATTCTAGGGTGTTGTCTGGTGGCAGTCATATTGTTTATTAATGGTAGCCATTCCATTGAGCAATCGCAATCAAACGGATTTCCTCCTATATAGAACTCTGGCAACGACTTGTTCAAGGGGACTGGAGATAACCGGAGGCTGTTTATATCTAAATGAGATATCTCATTTGCGTAAATATCAACTCTAGTAAGATTACGTTTCTCCATAAATGTGTTCACTTGAATATTGTTAATTTGGTTATTGTTTATGAATAGTAGTTCTACGCTGTTTGGAATTGCTAACGGAGATATTTCTCCAATATGATTATGGCTTACGTCTAGAGTTTTTATGCGTAATCCATTTTGAAGCTTATAATAATTACCCAAGTATACTATGAAATTACTATGGATATCAAGCCATTTCAGGTTACTGGGTATAAAGGCGTAATCAAACCAATTTATGTTATTTTCTGACAAGTTAAGCCAAAGTAAGCTCATTAAAGTAGAAAATACGCCATTTATGTCAGTTATGTAGTTTCCATCTAAACGTATAGCTTCTAATTGTTTATTACGCTGAAAACTACCTCGTTCAATGCCATAGATTTTATTTTTCGCTAAGTTTAGGACTTGTAAACTAGGTAAATCCCAAAACATTCCAACACTAAGATTTCCAATTTGATTATCAATTAATCTCAATCCGGTTAATTGTTCTAGATTTTTAAATGAACCATTTTTTATATCAGATATAAGATTTTCACCCAGGTCTAATGTTTTTAAAAGAGATAATTCCCATATCGCGTTAGGTACATCTGTTAATTGATTCGAGCTGAGATCTAATTCTTTTAAATCAGAGCAATTCTTAAACGCTTTTGGGTTTATGTTGATGAGTAAGTTATTATTTAAGTTTAATTTACTCAATACGAATAAACCATTAAAGAGATATTCATCAATTGTATGTAACCGATTTTCAGCCAAATTTAAAGTATGTAAATTATATAAGGGAAGAAATGTGTTCTCTTCAATATATCCAATAGAGTTGTTTCTTAAGTCTAATATTTGAAGAAAGAATAAATCCTTGAACGTCTTACCATCTATCCTTGTCAAGGCATTATTGGATAAATTCAGAATGACTAAGCGTATAAGGCCAATAAATGTTCCGCCATCAATGTGAGCACTTGAAAGTTGATTGTTAGATAGATCTAAGACAAGCAGCTGTTCTAATCGGTGAAAAACGCCTCGAGCTAATTCAAACAGCAGGTTATTATTTAAATATATTTCTCGCAACTCTTTCGTATTAGCAAACGTACCCTCGGGTATCGACTGCAGGTGGTTATGGGAAATATTTAAAATACGCAAAGAAATAAGTCCATTAAATATTTCACTAGATAGGTCACTTATATTATTATACTGTAATCTAAGTTCTTGAAGACGTCGTAATCCCGATAATTCAGAGTCATCACTTAATGATTTAAGTTCATTATAACTAAGATCTAAGCTTCTTAGTCCCGATCCACAACTTTTTCCGAAACCAACACGATCGATACTTTTAATTTTGTTGTGAGTAACGTTTAATACTTGCAAATTATCCAAAGGACAAAACACATCTGATGGTATAACTTTCAGATTATTTTCTCCCAAGTCGAGTGTCTGCAACTCACGCAAGCCGTTAAAAGTGCCGAGTGAAAGATCTAAGTTTTTATGTTGACTCCAGTCGAAGTTTTTAGATCTTATTGATAATTCCTTAAGCTTGGATAATCCTTCGAAAGCGTTGCCTGGTACTCGAAGTAGTTTGCAGTTGAGAAGGGTGAGCTCTTCTAACGTTGAAAATCTTTGAAAATAGTTTGCCTCGAGAAAACTTTCAAATAGTAGCAGCTGGTTGCACTCAACGGTCAGACGTTTTGTGTTCTCCGAAGGTGCAGATGTGAGACTGGATCCATTAGACTCAAGAGTTCGCACGTGACACAAAGTAGTCCCTTTATCACCATTTATATCTCTTCTACAATTATCTAAACCTTTGGGAACATACGCGGCAATCACACCCAAAGTCACTAACAAAAGAGTCACCAATTGAAACATTTTCTATATACATTTGTCTTTAATCAGATTTAAAGTTGTGCTCATTCACTTCCACACTGTATCAAATTTTGTTCGTATTCACTGGTTTGTTATACACTTCACTGATCAATGTTTACATTGCGGCGTACGGACGACGTATAAGCTGGGGCGACGCGGACGCGTGCCTTCCCCATGGTGGGCTATGTCCGGACTGACGAGGCGGCCCGACCGTAGGCGAGCGAGTGGTGTGCTCCACCTCGCCCCTCTGGCTCTACGCCCCCCGCGCCCTAACGTCTCTACATAGTTACGCGTTGCATGGCGCCACTCGCGCGCCCGAGCGCTCTCGCACAATTATGTAATGTTTTCTTAATCGAGCCACCTCGCATCCGCTTAAAAAAGGAACCGTTCAGCTGTAGAATTGTAAATGCATTGATAAGTTTTTTAAATAGTTCTCCTGCAATTTAATAGCATTTAATTTCAATATTCTTGCAGTGATATAATATATTTTTGCAAGAAATTAAGTAATAATATTATTACTAGAATTTTTTATATATTTTTTTTATTAATATTTTATAATTACTATCAGTTTTAAAAGTGTCACCAGATAAGGGACATCAAAGTGACACTCACACAAGGAAACAGTGCAGTTATTTTACTTCAGGCACCCTTAATTCTTTTTGTCGTCATCTATTGAATTCCCTACTCACATACTTTGCTAAGGACACCCAATAAAGCTTGTTCAGTGCCGTGTACCCCTCAACATATTGTGTATAAAGTATCGTATTGAATTTTCAAACGGATAGCTGCTGTTTTCGGGCTTCGAATTCCAGTATCTCGTAAGTGCTTAAAAGGTGGGAAGTTAGTTGGAATTGTTAATTTAATTTTGCTTTTCGACACGTAAAGTTGTATACGATGTTAAAAGTTAGCTACATAGTGAAAATACAGTAAAAGATTTAAATTTTAAAATAAATGTTCGTTGTTTTTTTACATACTATACCTATTAATAATTTAAATCTCTAATGTATAGTTGAATTATTTAAATCATTTTAAATATTATAACAATTTTGAAAGTATAATTTCTAACTATATTTTTGATATATCATGATTTCAGAGCAGCTATTACAAAATGTTGCCATTATGAGCGCTGAAAGATAACAAAAACTGCGACATTAAACGAGAACTTTCTCCACTTAAGTGATAAAACACGAAGACATACCAAAAAACACTTCAAGTAGTCTAATATCCTCAATATTAATGTCTTTTGGCTCGGCGTCTTGTATCAAAACTTTTATACGTCGAGAGTTCTTAGCTAGCTTGATAAATGACTTCTCTCAGTTTCTGAACTTCCTAGTGTGTTTTTTCACTATATTTGAAGGCTGCGACAAGGTTAGCTGAACGTGCTTCGGATATCCAATACTGTTTACTAACACAGTTATCTCGTACGTCTCCCTTACAAAAATCTCTTCGTTTATTACGTTTTACTTCCCTAACTTAGTTTGTTGTTTAAATATTTGAGTGTGTAGTTCCTTATTTTGTTATTTTCATGTAATTCTATTGTGAGGCTTTCTTTGTACCGAAGAACCTACTTATTATAGTGTCAGCTAACATACTCGTATATATAAAAAAACAAATTAAAATTACCTTTGATATTTTTTTATTAGTTAGAGACAAATTATTATTAACATTAAATATTTCTCTATCATACAATCTTCTCAACAAAGATTCCGATATAATAGAAGTTCTAACGAGAGAATGATCGTTGGTAATGGATTTTATCAGGCCCATTAACTGAGACGACATGACTTTGCATACCTTAAACGATTCTAATTAAAATGCACATTTTACTGCTTGGAAGCATCTATTGTTATCTACGATCGAATTGCGTAGGAATATTTAATATTAATTTAAATAGAGTTCTGGACTAATTTGGTTTTTATATCTCTTTAGTGAATAGTTAAGGTGAAACTGATTGGTGAACTTGTATAGAATTTTTATAATAACTTAACATATTAGAAATATTATTATGAATTTATTTAGATCTATATATATTTATTACAAATTCATTAAATATTTTTTAAATAATATGTTTGTTTTTTAATATCCTCACAAATCTCATATGACATTTACTACAAAGGGTTCATAAATTGAATGACGTACACACGCGCATGCGGCGCCTCGAGCCAGTCTTTAATTCTTCTTACATGTCTATCAGTAAACGTACGAGTGTTCGTGGTGCCACTGTATCAAGTTCTATGAGATCAAAAGCATGGATTATAAGAGGGAATTCATAAAAGTAATTACATGTAAATAATCGAATTATAAAAAATATCATGTCGTAGCATCTTACTTATTTATATGCTTAATAATATTAAAGTTAGTAGGTAAAGGCTGTCGTGGAGCAGTGGGTATCGTCTATCTGTAAATATCCATAGTTTTGGGTTCGATGGCCACTCAAGGGAATAAATAGTTTATTTTCTCGCTCTACACATAATATTTAGTATTTTGGCGGTAATCTGAGAACGCGCTATGTTAGTAGATTCTCTTTGCTTACTCTGCTGAAGTTAAACTGAAACTGATAGTTTGTATGTTTCAATAAGGTTTTTGTATCTACAGTATTTTATTTTTTGTAAAACTATAAACTGTAAAGATGCAATATTGATGTAAAAATAAAATTTGAATTAATTATGAAATCCTAAATTCAGGTAGGATTTCTGTTCAATTTACTTAATTTTCACATCTAATGTAATTATATGTGTGTTATTTATGAACACATGTATAATATATAACATTCCAATAGGAGCATAATGAGACTTCAATAAATTAAAAAATATATATATAATTATAGCAAAAATATCTCACATCCTATGAAGTAGGCAAGTACATATCAGAATAAAATACACATATATCTATAGAGAAATCTCTAATCGACACCTGCGGCTTCGATACATTGAATGCCAGCAACAAGGGCCATTGCGTGTTCCATTCAAATTATACAGATACTTTAAGCCGACATAATTTAATGCGTATGTATTTAGAGTAGGCTTAGTTTATCTGTATAGGTCCACCGATATTATTTGTATTTTTTATATTTCAAGGTTTTTTTCTTTTTTATTATATTCATGTTAGGTAAATAGCTACTGTAACTAATATTGTGTGTTACGTAGAGATTTTACTTTGTTATTATTATATTAAAAAAAACCGGCCAAGAGCCGTAGTCTCCGAGAAAATTGACTGTGACATACGGATGGACGGATGGACAAAAATTATAAGAGTTCCACTTTTTGCAATTTGCTCAAATATTTGAGCAATTGTGTTTATTAAATGTTTAAATAATAATCTGTTTTATATGTATTAAAAAGTATCTAAGATTTCGCATTCATTTGGCGCAACGAAGACGTAATTGCATATCAGAATAAATGTATAAATAAGCCATTATTGCACTAAATGAGCTATATATTTTTGATCTATTTACTATCCAATATCTAACATTTTTTTTTTGATAAATCTTCTAACTTTGATTATGAAATTATCATCCAATATTTTTAATCACTATAATTTTACAATGTCGTGTAGTGTAAAACTCTTTCCCCTAAAGGCGATACCATAACCCATCTATATCGGCAATCGACCGCAGACAATGCAAAATTCAGTACTTAAATCTAACCAGTAGATGGTGGTTCGATAGGAAATGATATTTCTATACGAATGATTCTACATTACCTTCTAGTATTAGTTCATAGTAGATTTTTTCTATATATCGGAATATATTACATACTGAGCTGAAAAATACCATTACAGGAATGAACCTACAGCTGTTTTGCTTATAGTCAAGCAGCGATCCTATAGCGTCTCTATAGCGTCCTATAGCGCTATTATGGCGTTAGTGCATATGTAATGTACAAGATATTAAATAATTAAATTTATTTAATGTTCCATTGAAAACTAACTAAATAAATCTTAATCTTACATGTACAAATTAAACCCTGTACAGTAATTGAGTTCGTACAAAGGATATTAACAGAAGATTGCTCGTGGAACTCCAACTTCGATCACTTTGTATAGTTCCAATAGTTGATATCCGAATGTAGATTAAGCAGAATCAGTTCAGTAGGACAGTCAAGTGTGGGATTGATTAAAGTAGTTCGCGCTGTTTGTACTCGTGGAAGGTAGTTGTTACTAATATGTTATGTAAGTAATTGACGAATGTGGGCTTTGGTTAGTTTAGTACAGTGCGTAGGTTGGCGCGTGAACAATATATAAGGATAAAAAATAATTATTATGTAGGATTATTATTATGTGAAGAATGTAGTGTCTTAACTCTTGGTCCCTTTAGCCTATCCTGCTGTTTGGGAAAAAGCACGAAGCTGCTTTTTAGGAGCTTCGTGCTTTAATTAATGAATTCATCTACTATAGTCAACGAATCGGGGATATGTTAATAAATTAAATAGAACAGTTCCCCTGAGTGGGAATCGTATATAGAACAGTCACAATTACAGTCAGAGGATGTGCCTTTGCGCCACAAGAGCTCCAATTAAATTCTCATTCAAAATTCTCAAATTAATTAAACTCAAACATTCAATCATTAAGTTCCTGGTACATTTACATATTAAATATTTTATTTTATTAACTCTCTCAGGCTCCTTACAGTAAAATCAATCTACAGAGTTTCAAATACATTCATATGAGTGTAAACACCGAGGCATATTTGCTCTGTTTCCAATCAAACGTTCATTAAAACTTTCTTAATTTTAATTGCAATATATCTGATATCAGTTTATTGAAGGAATTTGTATTTCATCAAGTAAAAACGATGTTTTAAGATGGCGCTTGTATAATATTGTTTTAGGATTCAATAAGTTTTATTGAAGGCTTGAAGTTGTTAAGAAGTTCAAAGTTTAGAAATTTTAACCTAATTTTCGTAGCCGTCGTGGCGTAGTGGGGCAATATTTGACTGAAATCGTGATATGTGGGTTTGATGAGTTTATATTTATTTCCCTGCTTACAAGCGGCTGATTTTAGGCAAATAGTTGATAACGGGCACATTAGGGCTCATATTTATGTGGTGCTCTCAACTCTGAGATCCATCTTGAGAGCGATCTCAGGGTTGAGTGCGACTTATAAGCATAGATTTTTTTACCCATTCCTGTATAGATATACAAAGACAGAAATAAAAAGAGAACTAAATTTAAATTTGAGAATGATCCTATTGACTATCTCCATAATTATATTTGTTATTAAAACAAAATATTCTTAACAGTTTAAAATTACTTTTTTATATATTTATATTTTTTTTATCATCGTCACACTGTATCCCACATATAGCGTAGTAAGCAAAGGAAACCTATTGTTAAGATAATATTGAATGTGAAAATATTAACAAATAATAATTTATTCCCCGAGTGGGGATCGACCGCACGACCGTCATGTTACGACGACGGCCTCAAGTATTTATAATATTAATACAAAATATATAGTTGTACATAATTTTAACTGGCTGTGCAAGGTAATGTTTGCAGTTAATTATGGTAATAGATTGCAGTATCAACACAGTCCTGTCTCAGACTGTTTACATTCTGAGTTCCGGAATATTCGAAATTTGTTGAAGCAATTTTGGTTCGCCGTAACTGAGACGTGGTTTCGTTGAGACTTTGAATTAATAAGGCATTAAGGGTGCTTCCTTATGCTATTTGATTTAGCAAGTTTGTTTTGAATAGAGCCATTGTTTTATTAGTTAGGTAAAAGGTATTTAGTGATTAATACGGCGCTTATTTATATATGAAGCCAGTCGTGGCGCAGAGGCACCAGCTTCGATTGTATACGCGACAGGTTTGTGGGTTTGATTCCATTTGAAGCTGTAGTATATATTTATCAATAGCGTTATTTTATTAACCTTTATGATCCAGTAGAAAAATATTACATATTTTATACTCGTATATTATTGACTTGGCTAACAACATATTTTTTATATCTTATTAGTAACTAACTCCAAATGTGATTAAAAGCTTAATGTAACTAAGTTTGATTGATGAATACTGTTTATTGCATATTTTCACGACGGATTAGGGGTATTTATATATGCTTATATATCCTTAATAGAAATAAATATATACTTAAAATACTTAAGGCCCTCGTGGCGTATCGGCACAGAGTCCGACCATACACGCAACGGAAACGGCGTAGAGTTCCGTTTCTTGACTAATATTTAAAAGTAAGTACAACTAAAAAATATTATATTATATACTTGAATATATAACGGAAATTCAAAATACTACAGCGTTCACGTTAAGCGTTGACCGGCTGCCCGTGACAATAAAATATTGATTGAATTCTAAAATCTGTGCCCGAAGCCTAGCTGCCGATATTTTATCCTCTAAAAACTACATGCCATATTTGTCGAAAGCTTTTTTGTTTCTCAATAAGTCAAATCCAGTTGAAATATATGTCTGATTGACACAGTCAGTGTATTTATTACGAGATTACTTTAAATAAAAATAAAAGTTAAAATATAATTATATTTACATTATGATGTTTCAATTTTACTTTATAGTTATTGATTAAATTCAATTCGTTTCTTTTGGATTTGGTAAATTTAAAAAATATAAGAACAAAAAACCAACTTATTCAACATGGGTCCAAGCTGGACACTGTCGTCTCAACTTTCATACATTGTTAACGAAATTTTTTGTAACAGAACGAAATCTCAAAAAAATGGCTACCGTTTGTTGCTCATTGCTTACAAACGGTTATATAAAAAACTGCACCCTAAATCCAATTATATGAAACATTATAGACGAAAATATACAGCTTAGCGACTAAAGTAGCGAAATATATACAATTCAATATTTCTTTTTACTTATTCTCATGACTTTTTGTGAGAAGACAAAAGATGTTCTTTTGTTTTTTGTTAAGTGCATTTCATTTCGGATGTCTTAGGTAGTATAAATAATTCATCATCACGCGTAGGAATCGCCGCTCGAGTAGAAGTTTATTGTTCAAGACGCATCGGTCTCATCTTTATAAAAGAAAAACGACCTTACAAGTTTGCTGTTTCTTCTATAAGTTTTTTAAAGTAGTAAGTTTCGTTCTGACTTTTATAAATTTAATGTTGAGAGCGCTTCATAACGGTTATATTGCAATAATTTCTGCTATTGAAAAGTTGAAGAGAAAGAGAGGAGAAAAGTTTTTTTTGCTTTGAATATATTATATCATATCTAATTTTAATGAATAAAATACCATCTATTTAGTTTTTTTTAATAAAAAATAAATCTTTAATCATACTTACACAGATGTAAAAGTTTAGTAAAGAAAGTCGAGGTTTTAACTAGAATGCAAATTTAATAGCTCCCGTTGATTTACATGTCTATAGGAACTAAAATTATGTAATCCTGTACACAAAAGGAACTTCACTGATACTGCTTCTTATTTTATCTGGAAATTCAATAACTTATTGAGATTCATATTATAAAATCATGAATTAAGATAAACTTTTCTTGAAAGTAAAAAATAAATTACTTTTTACAGAATTTGTGAATTATTGTTATTAACACTGACTGCTTGTTTTAAAGCTTATTTTACTTTTAATATTCCTTTTATTATTATAACAATTTCAATCAAATATATTAGAGAAGTTTTAAACGTATAATTTTTTTATGAATGGCAATGCGGGATATGCGAGTTGAAATTCCGCTAATTTATTTTTCTTACAAAACATTTTCTTATATTGAATAACGTTTAAAATCGAAAAATTACTTTAAAATAACACCCAATCAATTATATCAATATATCACTCAATTCGTAATACCAATAAACGTGTTACTTCGAATTGTTAATAGGCGTGCTACAATGTAAATTTACTATACTTCCCTTTTCAAGTTGTACATTTCCTCGGCCGTTGTAAATAAGGCTTTAAAAATGTACCGGCCAACAATATCCCACGCTTGTTACTTAAGCTGTATAATAACTTCACTACAATTACTTTTAGGTTTGTTATTTGGTTATGGCTATCGTTTGTCTCCTTATATTATTAGTAGGGCGTTCTTTGTTTAGCCAGAGCGAGAAATGTAAACATTTAATTCCCCCGACTGGGAATCGATCTCACAACCTTCGCGTTTGCACGATTGTGCATGTTTTCTCGAAAAAAATGGGAAAATACAAAAATATAAAAACATTCAGTATTTGAACACAACAAAACTATTTAATTTAATATTTAATAGTTTCTTTGTTATAATTTTTTTATTGCCCTTAATGATCGCCAAAAATATATAAAGGACTAGCATTATTATATACAAAAAATGAAAAAGTTTAATAACGCACAGAAAAAGATTCAAAATTATGCTTCCTCATATCATGTTATTACAAACGGTGAGTGTAGATACTTGCTGCAAAGTATAATAACGTATGTGACATTTTTTTAAATTAGTTTCATTTCTGACTTTTTCTATTATCCACCCTCGATGCGATACATATCCAGTGATTTTGATTAATAAATAAGCTTTTTTTTTCTGGTGTAAAATACTCACTTTGTGATTTTTTGTGATAAGTATAACATTATTGTATCACTACATATTCCACTTTGAATCCCTTTAAGAATTTTATGCATTACATAATGAAATTTAAACATAAAAGTTCCAATATGACTCGTTATTATATGTAATTTAAATATAAATATAATTTTTT
Organism: Heliconius melpomene rosina; assembly: GCF_056956725.1. Lineage (NCBI taxonomy): Eukaryota > Metazoa > Arthropoda > Insecta > Lepidoptera > Nymphalidae > Heliconius > Heliconius melpomene. The sequence continues at coordinate 7,874,748 of NC_140406.1, read as the reverse complement.
CTTTATATTTTTTACCAAAATAATGTTGCCAGTTACGTTATTGTACAATGTTCCATAGTCGTATACTCCGGCGAGACGCATTGAATATATTTCACAGCGAACGAAGCCTTATCCTGCGAAAATGAATATTAATTCGGAACAACTGAGTGCTGTACACTGCGCAAGTTTGCATATTATGATGCACTAGTTGTTTGAACATGCAATTATAATGGGACAAAGACGTGTGCGAGTTATGTTATTAACTAAGCGCAAGGTAAGCTGTGGATTAGAAAATATTTAGCTTTTTATTTGTTATTTATAGTTATTTCTTAATGAATGTTATTTTTAGTAGTGGTAAGATAAGGCACGGCGTTGAGTTTCGCCACTTATTCTATAACGTCCCGAGTTGCAAATTACAGATTGCGAAATTTCTGCCTACCCTGCTATAGGAAAACGCACAAAACTGAAAAAAAACTATATTAACTAACCCCCGGAATATGAATCCACAACCAACGTTGTTCAGTAAAATCTAGCAATACTATAGCATTACGTACGATCGTTAATGAATATTATTACCAAGTTAATTATACATATAATATTCGTGAACTTAAACATATTATATAATAGCCTGAAACGTAAACCAGGCATAATTCATATAAGTATGTACGTACATATATATATGTAACTCGTAAGCTTAAGCAAAGATTAATGAGAGCCGTCAGTGTATGCACTGCCGGTGCAGCATTAAAAGAAAATTAACGGAATTTGATGCATGGATTATGCAAATTACTCATATCCGACAAAGTTCTTTGTTGTCACGTTCCTTGGGTGTATTATCTGTATGTATGTATTGTTTTTTGTTTTGTTTTCTTGTATGGTACGTAAGTACATGCTATGGTTTAATATTTTTCTACCTAATGGGAATATTGTTTATAGATTGTTACTTAAATTATATGTATCAGAGTCAGGGAATCTATTCACCAATTTACATACTAATATTTTTTTTTCAGCTCCAAACAGTATACCGCATATAGCAGGTAGAGGGTCTAGTCTTAAAATATTTCGTTGTCCACATTTTGCCAAATTCCTGAGCCATTGTTGGCGGAACTCAACGCCGCGCTTTGCTTCATTACCGGGAATCGAACCCACATCAGTCGCGTTTACAGTCGCGTGTGTGCTCCTGCACTAAGACAGCTTTCCTATTACATTCTTTTATTCATTATTTAAATATCATTTTTATTTAACATTTCAATAGTATTTTCTTATAAAAAATTCTACTGGTGAAACCGCATCGGGGTCTCTAATTCTTAGTATTTTTATAGTCTTGCTAGGATAAAATTTAATAGCTACCTGCCAGCAATTATCATTTTTGCACCCCTCTACGAGATTATGGTCTCCTAAAACAATGATTTACATGAAGCCTTATTTTCTTATTATGGGGGAGTAACATTATAATCTGCTCGGATATCTATACTGATTTGATAATAACAAAGTGGAGGGGAAGATGAGAGCCAGAGGGCGAACTGAGTGCGAAATGTTTGTATATTTTCATAATATTAAGGGACTATATCTATAGATGTAGCAAGGAGGCTTTCATCAAATTACACTCTGGGGAAGAAATCTCTTATTAGAACATTATATTATTATTACTGTTATAACTATAAGATACTTGTAAGAACTTTATAAGGCTGTATTATACTTTGAAAATATGTACTCGTATGTACCTATATCGTCTACTCGTATTCATGTTATATCTTTCTTACGTTATACAGTGTATTTAGAGAAGATCATACGTTCAAAACATGTTTTTTTTTAACTTTACACTGTTCCCGCATTCAGCAGGGTAGACAGAGTGAACCTAGTGTACACTGCGTTGTCCATTTTCCGCTGTAATTTGGAGGCATTGCGTGTTTAGTGAAAATATTAAATATTTAATGAACGTATCACATGTTATAAGCATTATCCGTTATAATTTGTATGGAATTTAATTTTATTGAGTTGACTTTTTAATAGAGATAATAAGGTAACTAAAACTAGAACTAAAACAATATTTTTTAATTATACTTAATTTGAAGCGCAAGCTATATCAATAGAACTATTTGACTAATTAAAAGGAAAGCTAGCTTCGCTTGCACACTAAAAAGTACTTATGAAATTTCAAGAATCATAGTGATTCCCAAATGAACTGAAAAACATGATCAAAAATGTTTACGCTTACTTTGAGTTCTCAATTTTACCTTATTCTGCTAAAAATCGTCGATTTTGCATATTTATTGAAAACACAAGGTAGAGCTCTTAAAATCTAACAAATGTAACAAAATTAGCATGAACAAAATGCAATAGACTGTATTCCTACGGGAGCTCTGGAAGCGGAACACAATGTTTAGAAATAACAAAACTAAAGTGAACCAAATTTACTGACTTAATGCATGAAGTGTTGTAATTTTGGATGTGCGCCGAAGGGAATCGAGTGTTTATCTTGTATATTGAATATTTTTAATGGAAGTGCTTATATTTAACAAGGTATATATAGTTGGGTTTAAAATGACAATATTGTATAACGAAATGCCTGGTGGTTTATAATAGACTAGCGGACCCTGCACCCTTAGGGGGAGAATTCTAGAAAACGACGAAACACGTGTTCAATTAAATATTTTTAAAAGTCTAAATTTCAAATTTTACAAAAATCGGTGCCGATTTAAATTTTTTCCATACAAACTTTCAACCCCTATTTCCCCCCTTTAGGGTTAAAATTTTTCAAAATCCCTTCTTAGTGGATGTCCAGATTACGAAAGTAAACATCTGTCCAAATTTCACGTTTCTACGCACAGCGGTTACGGTTGTGCGTGCGTCTTACCTCAGTCAGTGAAGACAAGTCCTTTTATATATATAGATTGTACGTAAATTGGGATATTTTTTATTAAAATTATTATTAAATTTTTAGCTAGTTAAAAAAAACAATGTTTAAGTTCTACAAATTATATCCATTAAATATATATAACATTGAAATGTGTGTCTGTGATTTTAAATTAACAGTTTTTCAAGGGCATACTATAATAACCAACGAATTTTCCCTCAACACACTTAGATAATATTAAATAAATAAAAAAGGCAGGTGAAGCCCTGCGCGGTCTGCTCATTTTATAATAAATTCTTACTCTTTTAATATACTTACACAAGCTCGTAATTTTTTATAGTAACTTAAGTTGCAACAATAATTTAGGATCTCACACGTAAAATTCCAGCAGGAGTTCCTTTGCCGCGTCGGTGTCTCGGACGCTTTTAATGCAAATTTTATTTATTCATGTAAATTAATATCTATTCGCCAAGACACCCAGTGAGGCGGGAAATTGAGTACGTGCAAAAATAAAGCAGGAACGGGCTTACAAATACCGCCAGTGGCCCCCAATTAGAATACGTACCTACGTACCCTTACGTTGTTTGTTATTCAGTTGTAAAATGACATTGTAGTGACACGAACACCCTTGTTTCAGATGGCAGTGGGACTATTGAATTATATTATTGAAAATTGAATACGTTTTTAAATATTGGGGTTATTATTTTATTTTTGATGAGATGAAACTTTTTTTTATTCATGTTGACAATAATTTTAAGCAGTGATTGCGCTTTTTTTTTAAAACTATGATTGAGAAAAGCAATGTTAACTAAAATATGTCAACAAATTAAGAAAATAACATGACATTTCTATAAATATTTTTTTAAACAACACAGTTGAATTTAAATTGAATTTTTATTCAAAAATTACTTCTTTCATCTCTTACGTTATATATAAATATCAATACCTAATAATTTGCAAAAAGAAATTGAAATTTTATTTACTTGACAAAATTGAAAATTGAAACGGATCCTCTAAAACAATATCAATATAACATAAGTAAGTCACGTAGGTACAATATTATTTATTGAATACCCTTCTTAGATGACTGGTAGGAAGTTTTCCGTGCACCATTTACTTTGAAAGGGGTTCACATTAATTGTGATGTCACTTGTGGAACGGTCCGTCAGGTTTATGACGCTTTTCCTCATCAAATTTCCGTTTCGTATTATATTATAAAATGTATTGTAATACAACGTATCTGAAATGTAATGCAAACAATTGAAGTATCTTAAAGATCCTATTTTCTTCTAAAGAGAGGAGAACAGAGTGTCTTGGCTCTCGGTTCGTTCTGCTTAGCTTATTATGAAGCAAGATGATTAATATTTATTTTTAAAATTTTTCGAAGTAGGTAAATTTGTAGTGATCGTATGTTCAATTTAGTTATAAGGTAATAAGGTGCTAGGTAATATATTGCTAGTTGGTTTGGCTTACATTCCAATAATACTTTTTTTTATAATTATGAACTATCCATTCTATTTATTAATTCCACTTGCGCCATAATAACGAAAGTAGAATAATAAAATAAAAATATTTATTAACCCTCCCAATGTACAACAATTAGGACTCTAAATACAAATTTCACTTCTCTACGTCAAATAGTCAATTTATCTTATATAACAGTTTCCTACAACTACTAGGTTATCTGGAAACGGTTCAATGGGTTCAATGAGGGCTTATTTGTGTCAGTACGGCTTTTGTTCTTAAGCGCTTGGCATACGTTTGTGAATAGTCCTGCCAACTGGATTTTAAGGTCGCTGTAAAACTTACTTGGACTGAATCATTTTACTTAGGTATATCTATTATTAAAAAATAAGTTTATAATGAGGCCAGTCGTGGCATACTGTGGCTATAAGCGTGATTGTTTGCCTCCACTCCAAAACGAAGAAATGAAAAGATTAAATAAATCATTAATTTCCCGGAGTAGGAATCGAACCCACACCCAATCGCGTTTACAGAGGACCACGACGGCTGGATATTTCATTGATTCCTATATTTTATTTATTATATACGTAAGTTAATAAAGATAATATCTTATTTCTATAATATATAGAATAGAATTGTAATTAGCGTTCACAATCAAAAGTTACTTATGAATTGCTTTAGCTAGCATCGCCACATGAGGTTTTACGATCAACTGTAAAAGTATATGCCGTCTTAAATGAGACATAAACACAGGGATGTGTAAATGAATGTCTCGCATTTATTTTATTTGAGCCATTAATTCTACGCTTTCGACGCGTTAGGAAGGGAAAATGTCAAATGGAATTTGCTATTGTCCGTTTTCATTGGTTTTTTTCTTTTAGTAAACTACTATTTAGGTTAATATAAAAGCGTTTCTGATAATTGTTATAATTATTTGTTAAGTTATTATTTTCGTAATATAAACGATGATATTAGGCAATATAACAAAAATGCGATACTGGTGAGTTAGAATAGCATCTATGTTTTTTTCACGGATAGCAAGGTAAAACATTCAAATCTCCACTTTCTGCTTAAATTTTGAGACATTGTGGGTTGAGTTGCCGAACTAAACCTTGCGTTTTCTCTACCAGCGAGATACAATGAAAATAACTCGCCCGAGTGGGAATCAAATCCACAACCATCGCGTTTAGTCAATACACCGTTCCATTACGTAAAGACGGCCTTAAACGTCAACACGTTCCAATAGCACATGAATGAAAATATTCAAAATTGTTTAACAATTATAATCCAAAACTTATATCAATAATATAGAAATCAAGGCCGAATAACAGATAAAAGGCTTTATTTTACTTAAGTTTTGTGATTTGCACAATCAACACTAAAGAGAGAACATACCTCCATATTCAAACTACATATACATTATTATAGTATTAATATCCATAAAATTACCCCTCATGAAATTTCAACTTCTCATACATTATCGTCTGTTATTACAGAGTATATTATCCTTGTTCTGCCTCCCCTTGCTGGTGCTTTTCGGAGCCAAAAGGAAAATAGTCTCATAATAATTTGAGTTTTACAATTAAAAGTTTTCTTTATAATAATATAAAAAGAATATAATTTACTTCTGATGTCTGTGTGGTCAACAGTAACTCGAGGAATGGTTTTATTAAAAATATTTTTTATTATGAAAAAAAAATTCAGCATTATGATCCGCTACCAATAATATAAGTAATATTTTTTAAAACAGAGAGAGTAAACAATTAGGTATAAGATAATATTAATTCTGCCTACACTGAATAACCTAAATATTATTTGTGTATACATATATGAAATATTTCAAGTTACCATATTGAAAAACAAAAAAAGACTTATTATTTTATAACTACCCCCCAATTTCAGAACAAGCATACGAATATAATATACAGCAAGCTATTATTGCATAACATTGGTACAGCGTGGAGGCATTATAATTATTATGATGGAGCTAATAACGTTGAAAAATAAGCTCGGCTTAGCCGAACCGAGACAGGGTGTAATAGAGGGGCGGTAGCGTTACTCACTGATATATTGTACCTCATATTACATTTTATTAAGTGCTTTCAGTAGGATGGTGGTTATATTTTGTTTTGTTTTCATTGAAATTTAATATGTCACCTTGTCACGGTGACATATGTGAAATACATAGTTGTTAAAATATATTTAAATATGTACAAGGATTTGATGTCCTAATAAATGTTCTAAGAGAGTATATACGTTTTAAACAAACAATATGAATTAAGATCTAAATATTAATAATCAATTTTCAAATAGGCTTTTATATAAAATATTTAAAACGGCAATTAATATAAAAATGAAGTGTAATTCACAGAGGAAGCTACCACTAATTCAAAAAATAGTCGCTCAATTAATTTAATATGAAAACAAAATGGTACAGAATCTGATAATAAAAATATGTTATAATAGTTACTACATATACTAATTTAATATAATTGAAAATGTAAACTCCAGTAATAAGTTACGTAATATTAGTTCTAACCATTGGAAAATGACACATTTTGAAATACGCTCGTAACTACAAATACACATTTATTGTATTTTTTACATTATATTTTCAGTTTTTGTCACTGAAAAGAAAAAAAATAAGAGAAAAAGAAAATACCCCTCTGTTAAAACACTTCAAGGGGGTTTATTAAAACAAAACTTCTATTTTTCATTAAGTCACAAAGCCGCAGGGCTGTTAGTAAAGGGTAAAACAAAATAACATTAATCTATGTCTCATATCTCATCAGTATATACTTAAATAGATACGAATTACGAGGAGGGGTAAGGCTGTATAATATAGCAAGGGTGCGTCAAGTGACAATCTCATTGCCATCCATTATAAGTGCATCCTTATTCTAAACAATTTCTTAAACAAACAAAGTTTACCTATTTTCTTTATATTTTTCATTTATAAACAATAATATAATTAATGCAGGATATATTTTGTGGCAGGAACACAAGTGTGAGAAAGGTTAAAACGCGATGGTTGTGAGATCGATTCCCACTGGGAGTAATGAAATATTTAATATTTTCAGGTGACGAGATGTAGCGCAGCGTTGAGTTTTGCCCCCAATATGCTTTTTCTCTAGAATTCGGCGAAAAGTGGAGAACGGAAGTGTCTTTAAAGGAACGGAGTGTCTCGTGTCATCTATTTATCTCATGTAAACATAGACCTTCAAATTTGACTTACTTCTTAATGAGTTTTATTGTATTCAAGTATTTGTACTTTCACATAATAAGGACGTTTTATGTATTGAGATCACTTTGTAAATAATTACATTAGTTCATGCTTTTAAAATATTAAAAAAGGAGACAATTAAAAGAAGATATTAATTATAGCAATTGTAATTTCTAAAAATGTGAAGCTAAAAAAAAGTTTAAATTATTAAACTTGTTTAGCTTTACATTTTTACCTAAATACACTTTTACCTAAAAATATTTGTCTAAATAAATATTACAGTAATATTCATGTAGCTCAAGCGGGCGAAGCCGCGCGGGTTCCACCAGTAATTATAATAAAAAGAACAATCTAAACATACATACATATATTTGTATAAAAACATACAATTCTACAATTACTTGATGTACACAAGTGCGGAGACAGCACAAGTCTAATATTTCAGGGTGTCAGGACAGTCGCAATCACGGGCCGCGTCTAGCCGGTGTCAGGGCGGTTGCATTGTTGTCTGACATTTCTTGTTCACTTTGCCTATTGCGACTCTTAGTCTAGCTGCAACTGTACACTTGTTGTGACATTCATAAGAATGTGTGGTAACTTAGGGTATATTATGTTTGTTATTATTTTACTAATATTAAAGTAAATGCGAACGGGTACGGAACCCTATAAACATAAGTTTACTTAGTGACCTCGATATATAACAAAGCTATGAACCCAATAAATAATAAATGAATAGAAACCAAAATGGAATGATATCAAATAATATTGAAATAAGGTCGCGAGAAGCCTTAGCTTGAAGCCAATTAACGAAAGCTATGTAATAAAAATAAATTGGGCGCCAAACGATTGAGAAAAATTATTCTGTATAGTTTTAATGGCTTCTTCAACAAATACCTAGTTGAGTAGAGTAGATAACGAAGTTAATGATAGAGACGGCGATTATATCACAAATGCTAAGACGACACCCCATAAACAACCACATTGACTTCAACTAGGTATTCGTTAAAAATGAAATAAAATAGTTAAGGCAACACCTACGAGAATTATGTCACAAAACTTATGAAATATGGACCATTTACTATTAAATTACAGCCTATTAGTGTCTAACGAAGCGAGAATGAAAGAAAAATATGTTTTGGTAAAAAATACTGGTCGCGTCTTCCAGGGCGGTGAGTGTGGTAGATAATAAGGAAAGCACTTATTGAAATTATTATATGAGGATATAATACCTCGTATATGGTAGGTGTTACAATAGAGTGCTCTTAAATATTTTTTTATATCTTTTTCTTTTCTAGTTTTGTTGGTGCTATATATCCTTAGAGTTGTAATTATTAGTATAGTCATTTTTCACCCACGTAGATAGCAGAGTAGGCAGGGGGCTACTTAGGAACCTACTTCGTTCTGTTCACACATAAAAATGTATGAATAAGTGGCTAATATGGCCATTTACACACATAGAATCATCACCCATACAAAAAAAACAGCTTGCTCTTAAAAAACTGGTGTATCATTTTCACACTAAGAATAATCCGTAAACGCGGATGCGAGGTCCATTTGAGTCCAGGCAAGTCACTGTGGCAGTATTGTCCGTCACTCCACCTTCCTCTGCGGCGCCGTGCCGACGTCCACCAACGTTATTTAGAGCTTTATTGTACTATTGACCATTCAATGTCAAGATTTGAATTGTGATAACTGAGGATTTGGACTGATAGTGTGTCACATTAACTCTTTTAAATGGTCAACGTAATTTGAATAATGTTGGGTGAACTGTCCAATTTAAAACGTTTTATGTTTCTATTTATTATTTGTTGCAGATATAAAGTTGGTGTGAAGATGGTCTTTCTTATATTTTATATGGTACTGTTTTAAATCTCAAATGGATGTGTCAATGATTTTCAGATTGGTTGATGAGAATGGAAATTGTTTTCATTAATAGTAGTAAGATAAAGCGCGGTGTTAAGTTGCGCAACCCAATGTTGTCTTAAATACAAATGGGAATAATGAAGTGTCTGAGATCTGTGAGTTTAATTTATCCCTGATCTATTGGCTGTAATATAAATTTAATATTTTTAGACAAGCTAGATAACGAGCCTGATTTAAGACAAAAAAAAACAATTTATATAGTAAATAATTCTAGTTTATAAGCTAGCTAACACAAACAGTATTTCAAAGAGGACACTACAGTTAAGAAAATAAAGTTTTACAGCAACAACTTATCACTCCAGCTCGTAAGTCCGAGAATCAATCTCGTTAGTTCGAAAGCTTTTATTCTTAGAAACTCATTTACTGGTATTTGAAACCTATATTTTCTCGTCCGAGGCTTTCAGAATAATGATAGATTTGACTTTTAATTTAGTAAAACGCGAGACATCATTTTAATGTATGCCTCGACCGTATTTAGTGTCAAATTACTGAGCGAAACACGTTATTACCGCAAGTGATTTCGCTAAACCATTTATCATTTTTTTGACTTATTGATTGATGATGGCGTTGAGTATTGAAGGTTCAATAATAATTAAAAAAATATGCTTGGACATAATAAAAAATGTTGGCGAATACTCGTTTGTCTTATGGAAGCTTGTATGACATAAAGACTTTGCCTGTAGCTTGTCACTGTAGGCGCGACGGTTTTGGGTTCAATTCCCAGAGGAATCAATTTTATATTAATTTCATTTCTCTCTCTGGTAACAAGTCAAAGCCACTCAACAGGCAATACCTCGAGTGACAGAAACATAGGGAACGGAGAGTAAAAAAAATAAATAAAAATAATTATAAACTTAGGAGTACATTTTAAACTGATGAATAAATATGTACATAAATATATAAGTTAAAGGTTATTAAAGAAATTGCTGAACTTTAACATAAAAGTGTATATGCCTATATTTATCCATACCTATATTATAAATTCGAAAGTAACTCTGTCTGTCTGTCTGTCTGTCTTTTACGCAATCAGGGCCAAACCGCTAATTAAATTGTGATAAAATACTCATATAGAGATACTTGAGGGTCTCGGGATGAACATAGGATACTTTTTTTTCTCATATTTGTAATATTTTCGATATATACCAATATATTAAAATATTCATTAATTTGACATACAATTCATCCGCCATGTTAATAACAACCGTCGTTGCTAAGCAACAATTTGCAAAGTTTGTTGTTAGAAAACGTCACCCAAAATGAGCTTGCTTAACGCATCTCTCTATTGAAAACTGTAAATAATTTCATAAATATATTTAATAAATATTCTTATAGTTCAAGCGGGCGTAGCCACGTTCGGGTCCACTAGTATATCATAAAAATGTAATTTCAAAACAAAAAAGAACAATAAGCTCTTAAAGAGATATTAGGTACCTATATAATACGAAATAAAATGTAAATTGCCCAATAAATGAAACAAAAGTAGAATATGATATCGCCTAATACTAGCAATCTATCTATTATTGACAATAAAACAGTCTAGACAATTTCAAACAGTTTTTCTAAGTATATATTATTCGGCAATTCTCTTATATTTATAAGGACCATAATAATTGGAAAGTAAAAAAATAAATAAAAAACTATCAAATTCAGTTATGGAAATATATTGTTATACTTTTATAAGTTGCTTTAAATCGAAGCTCCCATGGCACAACAGGATAACGTGTAATTGTAAACACGATGATCGTGGGTGCGATACCCTTTCGAGGTAATGAATCATATTCATTTCCAAGCTTAGACGAGACAAACTACAGCGTTCTACAAATTTGACACGAAGTCTCGATTTTGGGCGGAAAGCAGAGGAGTGCCTCATCACTAGATGCTCTCGAGATAGTTAAAAATTACGACTCCTTAATGTTAAAAAATATTTTAAAGATTTGGGCCTAAATTTTAAAAAAGGTGTTAAAAAAACTTAATTCTTAGTTTTAACTGTTAGTTTGTTGTCACGATGTAAGAAAAATAAAAATTTCCTGGTTTTTATAATTTCTTTAGGTTTAAAAATATTTTAATAAACTTAAAAATTTAATGTAGGGATACAAAAGACGCAGTTTTCTTCATGTTAAGATTATATTATATGAGAGATCTATAGGGTGCAAATTCTCAAAATATAGTGTGATATGCAAAATAACCGTATTACTAGAAAAAATCTCGGCACGATCTCGACAATGTACCGTTATTATGAGGATAGAACCTTTTATCATAGGTCGTGTTACATTAGGGAAATGGGTAGGGAGGGTGACATGTAGGTCGTTGGCCCCGCTTGAAGATTTCTACAATTTGTGTTGACAGAAAAGATATACTGCTAAGAAAAAAATGTCATATTAATTTTCACGTGTCCTACTTTCCAGAATTTCCAGGTGAAAATATATTTTCCTTTACAATTTGCACTTAGATCTGTGTTTCGTAAACACGGTATAAATATCTGTCTTTGAAAATGTAATTTTTTGAGTTTAATTCCAAAGCGGTGCACTAAGAGCTCTTAGTGGCATATTTTCTTTTTCTTCCGATCATACCTTAATCGAATATCAATAAAAACAAAAATCAGACAACAAGAAATTCCCATTCAATAAATATTATTATATTTTTTTGAAACATTTTCTTTAAAGGGATTGAACTCGTTACCAACTTCACAGTGATGGAAGGCTTCCGTCCTTAAACGTATTCGCTACGCGAGAACGATCATAATATTTTATTCTATTTTTTATCGCTAGCAAGTTTGGTATAGGGTGGTTTTATGATCTAATAGTTTATATGTATGTATATACATAGGTAGTACATATATTTAGTACAGTGTGTTAAGTTATAGATATTGTATGACGTACCTAAAGAATAATTCAGGTTCTTATTTACCTACTTGTAGTTTTAAAATAAACATTTGAAAGTTTTGCAGGTGGTTGAGGCGATTATGGTATTCTGAGAATAGTTTTGATCTTTCATTAAGAATTAAAAGTAAACAATTTAAAGTATAATGGAAAGAATATTCTACGAAAATATCCACCACTAATTATAATTGAAATTTTGTGTTCTTTTAAAATACATTATATTTAAAAATGTGAATTTATGTTTCTTTCGTTATAAAAGTATTGCCATTAATCTCTTTATTAATTTACTTTTTATTTTAGTATTATAATCTGTTTATCAGCTTCAATTTAATAAACACTACATCTAAAGTAAAATCAGAAGCGAATCTGTTTTTAAGGTCCATTATATAAAAGTAGCGAAGAATCAATGGATTAGCATTCTTACGAGGTGCGAAGGAAAGCATTAGGGTGTCGAGTTTAATTGGTACTGTATTTCAAGACGAGACAGGACTTTCTGTACGTGTGAACTTTCTATTGGGTATTGCGCCACTGCGAGCGGATAGACAAATCACCTAGAAAATCTACTACAAATTTCAACACATTTTTAGTTTTTTGTAGTTTTCTCGGAGAAAATAAAGGCGTCGGGCTTGGTTTTCTTTCTGGGTTCAAACCCACAATTGTCAAGTTTTTTTCACATGTGCCCCTCCCTGTACCACGGCGACCGATCATATCGCAGCCAGAATGTCGTTGTGACTTTTATTTAAACAAAATAATAATTAAAAGTTAAAATTTATACGTTGTGATTACAAAATTTCTATGTAATATATAATTTAGCACTTTGACATGTAATTAAACTCTCTAAAACTTTAATTTAACTTAACCTTTAAGTATGGACGTCGGGTCTCACAGACCCATCTAGGTCTACGAATTCTACAAATCGGCCATTTCTCGGTGACCTCCGCGACTGAGTCGCTCAGTACCTTTCGTATTAATGACGAAATGAATGTAGATAGCAGTGGTTGTGTCTCTGGGTTCAAAACACGTGAGTATTTGACTTTCAAAACGGGACCTGGGTCTGTCAGACCCGACGTCCATGTTTCCCATACACAATGATTTCAAAACTCCATATATTTTTTTAATATTACAAAATATACTTTAATATTTTAATTGTATTATTTGTATTCAAATGTTTTTATTGTTATATATCATATATTATTTTGCATTATTTGTTATATATTTTAGTAATATAAATATTATTTACCTAAAAAACATTCAATTTTTTTAGTTTTTATGATAAAATGGAAAAAATTTATCGACCAAGCACGTCAGGGACAAATATATCGGTACTTTATAAACAACATCAAAGAAAAGAATTGGACGACGACATTTTATAAAGAAAATAGCACTTTATCAAATAAAAAGACGCGTTTCGTATACTAAACTACTCTAAGAATTGAGAATGACTTTGACTCGCGTTTCGCGATCTGATCTATCATTTATTGAACATGAAGCTAAAAAAATAGTTTTGGGTTCTTGAAAAATATGTATACTTTGCCCCCATAAGATATATAGAAAGACAACACATACTTATGTTGACTGCAGTCGTCCTGTTAGCCAACAATGTTGAAAGCCCTTGTGTATCGATGTTCAATTGTATCTTATCTTGAGGTGTTGTCAAAATTTTTATTTTATAACATAAGATGTCATTTCTTTTTTTTTTTTAATTGTTAGACTTTATATTTTGTTAAAAAAATATTTATTTTATATTCTGTCTTTTTTTTATAGTATTATTTTCTTAAGAGTCATCCCATGTGGCCAAAGACTGAAATTGTGACTTTAAGTTACTTAAATCGTTGTGATGCGTAAAGTTTAATAAAAAGCGATTTTATTTATATTGATTTTGTTTGATTTGAGGCTATTCATGTAAACTAAAACATAAAATTGTCTTCTTTCTTTAAAAAACAGACGGAATATGACCAATAAATACACTGGTCTGACAGACCCGACGTCCATATGTGTGTTATAAAAAAATCACGTCCATAGTTAAAGGTTAAAAATATTACATTTTTAAGTTATCCAAGGCAAAAATAACTTATAGTCACGCTCATTCGCACTATACCTTATTGAATCAATTTTAACCAATACCCAGTATATTTATATACAGTATTTGTTTTGAGTTTCACTCGAAGCCGCGTCTAATTGGACGTTCAGGGCTAAGGGCTAGCCAGCAAAAAGATTTTCGATTGTTCCAACTACTAGAATGTGAGTGCTGTTTATTTTTACTGCGGTACAACGTTGCAATTATATTAAAGTGTAACTGCGTCGCCGTTCCAAATGGCTTAGAAAGTTGCTCAGATGTTTCAACTTCTGTAATCTGTGTGGGATAATATTTTTAATGAGCATTCGTTCTGATAACGGCTGATATAAAACGAAATGGACACTTTTATTTGTTTTAAAATGTTTAATTGACACCGTCGTGGTGCAGGGGATATTCGTATTGCATTTTCGTTGCTCTTATAACGAGGCATAGAGGCATAACGGTATTGAAATCCGTTACTCAGCACGTAATGCCTTAAGAATTTGGCGGAAATTGGGGAACAGAGTGTTTTAACACTAGGTCCTCTCTACCTGAACGTGTGCTTTGTTTGTTACCAGAGCGAAGAAATGGAAATATTAATAAATAATAACTCATTTCCCCGAGTGGGAATCAAACCCATAACCGTTGCGTTAACAGTTACACGCTCGTGCCTCATGTTGTATTTATTATTTTAAAAACTACAGAACTTTGAATATAAAAAAACATATCAACAAGTACTTATGACATCGTAATATTAATATCTAGTAGGTACTAATTCAATTAAAAACAATCTAAAAATATATATACTTCAAATAAAAAAAATACCATAAAAAACACATTATAATATTATAAAAAAAAAACTATCATTATTTAAAGTAATTCTTGAAACAGATAGCAATACCTAGCCGCAGGATAGACGTGCAGTACAGTACGCTCTAAACAATTCAGCCAGATATACTGCGGGAAAAATTTATGAATGCTCACGCGCAAGGCAAGTAGAACGAATTTATTGTCTCTATCGCGGGGCTTCACGCAATAAAGTGATTTAAATAGGTTACGTCGTAAATCTCACTCGCGAACGTCAAATAAATTAAAAGCTTAAAAATTTTGTTCGCGAAAATCTATACTTTTGTTTATAGTGTTTGGTAAGTTGTTTTACGGTGTGGTGTAAATGAATTGAGAATTGTTTTTCGGTTTCGGTCTAAATAAATACTTTTAAAGTTATTGATTGATTAAGATGATCTAGATATCAGCTTCCTTATTAGAATAACAGATATGTTCTATTATTCCTATAAAGAATAGATAGATATGTTATAAAAAAAATTGGCTTGAAGCACCATGAAATTATATATGTAGAGATTTAAAATGTATGGTACTATTATTGTTGTATATTTGAACTATTATATAATATTATATTTTATATTAATTATTAATTATTATATTTGAACTAATGACCAAAGTGCCTGTACACTGACTGACCAGACTGTAAACGCGATGTCTGCGGGTTCAATTCCCGCTCGAGATGAAAAATATTTTCATTTCCTTGCTCTAGTAATCAGACAAAATGATGTGAAGATCTGAGTGTCTCTAACCTAACCTAACCTAACCTGCTCTATACCTATGTGGGATACAGAGTGATACAAAAGAAACCTAAGATAAAGTATACTCGGATAAACAATGTCACTTCCACTTTCCACAAAGATTGCCATTTTATTATATAATCGAATGTTATATAAGCAATAAGAATTTTATAATTAAAGAAATGATTGAACAACGCCATTTCGCATAATGACCGGTTGTTCGTCACTGACGAACAATACAAATTGTGTAATAAATTAAAGAATCTTCAATATTCGAATATTCATTATATTGCAAAATGATATTTCAAGGCATTGTTCCGGTCTGTAATTTAAATGAAAGTGTTTATTTGATAAAAATATTGATGTTTTCGTTTGGCGAAATGTAATAATTATTTTGTTTGACGTTATAATATGAGTGTATCTTTATTAGTATTTAGAAAGAAAGATTTCATATCTCAATTATACATATGTAATGACTGGACACTCATATGAACAAAATTAAAATAATGTCATTAAATTTATGTTTAATAATGATAATAAATGTTAACAAAAGCCAACGATTATGTAGTGTAAAAATGATAAATAAAAAAAGATATGACTGCAGGCACTACGATTATGGGTTTTATGAGTTCGTTGACAGTATAAAAAGTACATAGAAAAAAGGCAGAAGTCTGTAGGCAGAGGGAGCCTACTATTAAGAAACTCCGCTCCCTAGTATCCGCCTAATTCTGGCAGCATTGCGTGGTGAGTGGCGGAACTCAACGCAACTACACACATTTTGCCTAGACTACTAAAATATATACAGCGTGTAGCTAAAAAAGAGTTTCTATTATGTCTCTTCCTTTTATTTTACTATACAACTCAATAAAAAAAGTTTATTTCACACGTTTGATATGATAGTAGAACGTTATGTAATGTTGTACCTACTCTATAATAATGTCAGTAGAAATACTCTATTGTTTCTATTAAATTACAACGTCGCTCCACTTTTGTTTATTGCTTTATGTTACGTAAGCATTATTTGTTTCAATTTGTTCACGTAAACATAATTTTAGACTAATAATGATAGTGTTGTAAATAACATAGTATATATGTATTATAGTAGAAAAAAAATTGTTTGTCAATTTACAGTCAAAAAATTTATCAAAGATGAATATATTTTTAATCAAACATTTTTTTTACAGTTGCTGTTCCTCTTTAAACGTTATAACAACGTTCCTCTTTTAACGCAACATAATATTTAAATCGTTGGCCGTCGTGGGCACAAGCATGGCGACTGTAAACTCGATAGTTATGAGTTCGATTCCCACTCAGGGGAAAGAAAGTATATATTTTAACTTTCTAGCGCTGGTAACGAGGCAGAGAGCCGTTGATTTCAGCCACTCAACAAACAATGCTTTAAAAATTCCGCGGAAAGGTTATTAACGTACTTAACACTAGGTTCGCAGGATTCCTCTGCCTACCCTGCTGCTGCTCTTTCTCCCACTTTACCATATATTATGCTCTTGTAATATTATCATTTCTTTACTATTTAAAATTATTCAGAATTAGCCAGCGAAGTCTTCTAATATCTATTAGCTTGAAATACATAACTAATTACTAAACCTAAAGCCTTAAGGCGATTAAGTCTATTCTTTAGAATGACTGATGCCACATAATATTAATGAGTTTCATTTATAAGCAGGAGGTGAATGACATGTTTCGACTTTAGGCTGTGACATGTTATTTTCAATAATATGTGCAAGAATAACTATCAGCTTCATTCTGTATCCCGCACACAGCAAGGTAGGCAGAGAGAACCTAGTGCTAGGACACTCCGTATAGTAAATAGCAACATTTATTTTAAATATAATACATAGTCAATTATAATAAATTATTATATTTGGTGAAATTTTAGATTAGGTGGAGAATTTATAAAGAAATTACTTTGTTTTCCGCTTTCCTATAACTTTAGAAGCATAGAGTGTGGATAGAGAAACGATTTTTCGTTCCTACTTGCAGGTTTAACATGACAGAACGTGTCGTCAGTAATGAATTTGAATGCCAATGACAGTTTATTTATATAATTCTAGCGACTCGCTCGTGGCTTCGATATAGCTACAGATACAGCTTGGTATCGGACGGGCAAACAGACTGCGGAGTTTTAGTAATAGGGTCTCGTTTTGCTCATGGGGTACAGAACCCTGGAAACGGAATGTCTTAACACTGAGATTTTCTCTGCCTAACTACCTACATACGTACTTCATACATACAAACAAACAGGATAAACCGTGAAGCTAAAAAATACATGTAATATCTCGATAGGAATGATTTACGATGAATAATATAAGATAAATGAAATATATGTATTGTACCTTATGAAGTGTACAATAAAAACTTTTAATCTTATCTTATAAATAAAGTTATAAATTGAAAAATTTACATTTTTTTTAATTTTATCAAAAAATACCAATTGAGAAATAAAATATAAGGCTATAATACCATAAATTTCAGCATCAGTGTATGGGGGACTGTATCAGTCATAATTTAAATTTCATTGAGACAAATATTCAAATTGGGGGAATTTGAGCAAGCGTTCCTATTTCATGAACGCGATATTCCGATAAAAAAATGCGATAAGGAATTAATAATCTTATTAATATTTTATGTTAATAAATGATACTGTTAGAATTTGTTAAATAGATATACCTATCATAGTGATAAGACTATGATATATCTGTATCTGTATCTGTACTCTGTTATTTTTATCGTATTAATATAAATGCAATCAAATCATAGGTTTAGTATTCAATTATATTTATGTATGTATGTATATTTCAGTTAATTTTGTCTCACATTATCAAAATATTTAGGACTTGAGAGGAACGGAGTACGGTAAAAAACGAGGCTTAGTTTATACAATTTTTTTCTTACCAAAAAAGCTCCTAATGAAAAGTTTTTAAACTTAATTTCCTTTTAAATACAATTTTTAAAAGTTAGACGTCCATAAAATCATATAATTTCGAGTCCAACCGTCGGTAAAGCTCGTGTGTAAGTGAAAATCTTCATTTCATAATGCGTCGGGTATGTAGTTTCAGAGTAATGGAAGCCGCGATTAACATATAAATGTGTTGAAATGGAATGAGCAAAATGAATGAAATATTTTTCGCTTTATTGAAGTTATGCAATATTTCCCGTGCAGAATTCAAATAAGAAACATACGTGTTTCGTGCGTATTGTGAGCTTGTGGGTATGATTTAAAATGTATAAAAGCTGTATTGCAATATTCGTAAAAAGGTTCCACATTTATAATTTTGCAGAACCACCTCTACGGGTATAGTATATATTACGTAGAAATATTTTATAGTATTGAAATAACAAATTTAATGAATTTATTTTATTCTTTAGACTTTAGAAGACAGTTAACTCTTTTTGATTTTTCACTTTTTCCCCCATAAAGCAGGGTAGGCAGAAGAAACCTAGTGTTCGTTCACCACTCTCCTATATTTTTTTAGACGTTTCGTATTGAGTGGTGAAACTTAATGTCATGCTTTGTCATAGAATAAATAAAGATACAAAACTGATACGACTAGTCGTCTTACATATTAATTGAATTTTAAGCTAAAAAGCAGATAAACAAAACTAGAATAATAATTCAGATCATATATGATTTTTTTTAGTAAAAGGCTACAAAATTAGCTATATCACTTCATAAGATGTAGAAGGATATTCTCCAATTAGGTGGAGTGACGACATTCGCGAAGTAGCTGGCAATTAATGGAAATGAAAAATTGAGCTGGCAATTGGAAAGATATGTCCAGCAGAGGGCGAAGACAGGCTGATGATGATAATGTTGATTAATTCATAAATATTAATCTCATTGACAGATCAGCACGAAACATTTATCGAAAATAGATTCCCAATCATTTAACCTCTGAACTACCTTTAACTCGGTAAAACAGTGTTTACCGTTCCTACTTTACATTAACCGTGCTCCTACAGTTGCACTGACGGTGACTTCCGTGTTATGAAAATATCTGGCTAAGGCTAAGTTTAATGTTGAATAAATTTCGATCTGATTCGCGGGATCGATGTCACGCCTCCCTTGAAACGTGACGTGTATGAATTAAGGAGCTACCGCCGGTATATTTAAATGGATATAGAGAAAAATGAGGTAATATAAAGATTTTTTAATAAGTTTAGTGTGTAATAAAAACTAGTTTTTGCTTGTGGTCTATACATATAGTAAGATTGTAACTTATCGCTGTCTGTTCATGAAATCAATAAAAATCGAACTTCTCTGTTACTTATAGGAGACAATACAAAACTGTACAGAATATTACTTTTCCATTAAAACAAGCTATTTCGTAAACAAGGAATAATGTACAAATGAATACTAATAAGAAAAAGATCTTCCAAAAACTTAATTAATTATATACAAATAAAATATCACATCCAGTATATTAATATCCGTGTTACTTACAGTATATTTCAGCGAAGCATATCCTCATTTTGGAGTCATTACACGAAATAGTATCACCACAAAATCCCTAGGGGAGAAGGGGGTTGTTTATACCCATATATTTTGCTTTATTAAGTTTTTGTACGGCCGCAGATTAGTAGGGGTGAGAAATTGGCACTTATCATAATATGGTTTACCTAACGTCGTTATACAGTACACTTTGATATCTAATAGCTTCTATAATTTTGTTAAGGCTTTTATTACTGGAGGGTGTTAATTTGGTTATAGAAATGTATTTAGAATAATATTGTTTTGAAACATATTTTTGTATTAAAATAATAAATTGTGTAATAACTTGTTTTTATTTTTTTATGGAATAATGTTACGAATATTTAAAATATGCTGTAATTACATAGATATATGTAAATAGAAACAGTAAGATTAAATCGTATAATATGTTAGTTTAATAGAAACTAGAAATAACGATGAAAAAAATCAGATTATTCTGTTTACTTCCTTTGCATACAAAATTATACAGAAATCGTGTATTAATAGTATTATTAATATTTTTTTAAATAAAAAAAATAATATACCAAAACACTTACTTGTTTTTGCGTAAATTGTATAACAGTCCCTCTCAACGGTAGCTCAACTGCCTACGTCTAAAAATGACAAGCATTTAGCTATATACAAGTACCGCTACTCCGGTTACAGATCGAACATCAAAGAGGCATAATTAAGTCTTAGAAGGGTCATAAATGGCTTACAAAGTAAAAGTTATATTTACACAGTTCGCCAAAGCTTTAATTGGTCGCCTTCAAATTTCTTATGGTTGTTTTATAATTTGAAAATTTTGTTATGTAATCATAAGGATTAGATTTTTTAAGAGGTAAATAATAATAATAATTTTATTGCAAAAATATTGATTTATATGAAAATATTGGCGTCGTGGTATATGGACTCAAATGTGCGACTGTAAACGCAACGGCCAAAGCCAGAAGCTTCAATTCCCACTCAGAGGAATATATATTATATTTTCATAATATTATTTTATATTTTCATTTTTTCGCTCAGGTAATCAGCTCAGCTCAGGCTTAGGCAACGCGGCGTTTAGTTCCACCATTTAACACGCAACGCCTTACCAATTTGGCGCAAAATGAAAACAATAAGAATCTTAACACTAGATTAACGCTAAAAAAAAAATGGAAGTTAATATTAAAATAAAATACAAGAAAGCATAAATATATTGTAATACATATTTTACTTTTCTCAGCTGTCTTAAAGAATAAGAGAGTTACGTTCAAAAATATAAATTTTCAGCAGAAAATATTTCCTATCAAATAACCAGCTACATACTTTAAGATATTGAAGTCAAAGATATTCATTGAAGCTCTATTTCACAAAGTTTCCATTTCGAAGTTCGAGTCATATAAGATACAAATCTGTCTGCTGCCTCAGGCGCTTGGAATTTTGTCGAGAACCTTTCAATTTGATAAAAACCTCAATTAATACTATTTGAGGACCTAGCATTTTTTATTTTTTCTGTTTACATGTATAATATCTATATTAATAATACACCACTGTACCTGTGGTCATAGGCGTTGTGAGAGAGAATCTTGATATAAAGGAAATGGTTGTGGGTTCAATCCTCTTTCGGGCCTTATCACGCTGATTAGACAAGGCGAATGAAAATATAAATGTATGGAAAATTGGAAAGTAGATAATGGTATGTTGACACAAAGTACTCTTTGGAAAAATATGAAGCTGTTCAAAAAGGCATTAAAGGCATACAGTGAAAGACAAAAATAATATTTAAGACACATAAAAACTCGTTTTAGAAAAATTTGTAGTGCCAACTATCGCGATCAATTTTCCAATAACAATTTTTGCTTCATAATAAATATTACGTCAACAATAATTTTCCATTTTCGTTACAATTTTATTAATGCATATTTCTGAGTAATTTCAATTTTAATAAATTAATGCTCTAGGCTATTTTATGAATTGCTTTTGAAACAGTTCATAATATTTATATTGTATGCTCTTATTCGATTTTTAGCATTCGTCAAAAATAAAGTTCATATCGTATTTGATATTAAATATTAATTATAATAAAAAAAATATGTAATTTAATTTTACTTTTAATCCATTTTATTTTATTCTTTCCCACAATATGCGAAAAACCGTACATTTATCTATAAATAATTTAAAAGTAGTTTATATTTTGAAGTATTTTTGCTGTTTATTTATCAACACGATCGATTTCGCGTCAGCTGTTCACTAAAATTGTCCAGACATAGGATATTTTGAAACTGGATCACCTGAGACAGTTGGTGAACTGCCTGACTGCCTGAGAAACTTAGTCTTGTTGAAATAAGCCTTTGTTCCTCTTTTAATTAAATTGCACGATAGTAAACTTTTGTAACTAAAGTAAAAGGAAGTTTCATGTTTTCATTATAAAATGGAACTAAAAAAATAATGGCGTTATAAAAGTATAAAATATGTTGGTAAAATAGTTATATAATGATGATAGATGACGTCATGACGTAGGAGCACAAGCGGTTATGGGTTCAATTTCGTGAAATCTATATCAATTATATAAAGCTTAAGAATTTGTTTAGCTAAATGCGCTAAACTCAAGAACTATTGTTTGAATTAAAAACACTTATTATTTTAATTAGTCTATGTATTGAATAATGCTTATACTAGTATACCTGCGGTCATAGTTAAGTCAGAAAGCAGAAAGAAAGTAGAATCTAATCTATATATATAAAAGGACTTGTCCTCACTGACTGAGGTAAGACGCACGCACAGCCGTAACCGCTGTGCGTAGAAACGTTAAATTTGGACAAAAGTTTAGTTTCGTAATCTGGACATCCACTAAGAAGGGATTTTGAAAAATTTTAACCCTAAAGGGGTGAAATAGGGGTTCAAAGTTAGTATGGAAAAAAATTTAAATCGGCACCGATTTTTATAAAATTTGAAATTTAGATTTTTAAAAGTATTCAATTGAATAAGTGTTTCATAGTTTTCTAGAATTCTCCTCTTAAGGGTGCAAATAAGGGGTTGAAAGTTTGTATAGGTTTTTTTTTAAATCGTCACCAATTTTTATAAAATTTGAAATTTAGACTCTTAAACGTATATAATTAAACACATTTTTTATGGTTTTCTAGAATTCACCCCCTAAGGGTGCAAATAAGGGGTTGAAAGTTTGTATGGGAAAATTCCTAAATCGCCACCGATTTTTATAAAATTTGATATTTAGACTCTTAAAAATATTTAATTGAACATATGTTTCATGGTTTTCTAGAATTCACCCCCTAAGGGTGCAAATAAGGGGTTGAAAGTTTGTATGGAAAAATCTTTAAATCGCCACCGATTTTTATAAAATTTGAAATTTAGACTCTTAAAAATATTTCATTGAACACATGTTTCATGGGTTATTAGAATTCACCCCTAAATACGCAAGCAAAGCTGCGCGCGTCCGCTAGTATTAGATATACAAACGTTGCCTATTTTTAGTTAAGTATCTTCCAAATGTATGACGAAAGTTTCCACATAATGCAGCACTTTTATATAAAGAAATCATACATTAACTAAACCAGTTTCACACAACCCAAGTGAAGCTCTCACACTATCTATTTGGGCTTTTTAATTTCACCCAAGATCATGTTTGTAATGCCCTCCGCATCTTATTATATATCGGCAAGTCACCGTCGTTTCATTATCACTAGCCAGCACAAACTTCGTTACCGATGAACACGACGCTGGAATTGAATCGCATTCACCTTTAATAGCCAGTAAACATCTATCTAGTTTTAGAACAAGTGTATTATTCCTGTAAACTTTTGATTTTTTTTAGCATGTCCTATTACATCACTATCTGATCCAATATGTATATATATTACCTTTCTGTTTGTTCCAGACTAAAATTATTATATTTAAATAATATAATATGAACGGAATTGAAGCTAAACTCATCGCGAGTATAATCAAACACAAACTAATTGTGTCGATAAAAGTTTATCAGAAACGCAAAACCATATTGCATTTTTTAAAAACTTTAAAAAAAGTAGGTTATTTCTATACATCCATATTTCTTTTTTATCTGTTTCAAATATAACTTTAACATTGACGAAGTTAAATTTTAACTGAAATGGCACGAAAAATTGCCTTTTCAAAAAGTTTCGTGCTGAACCAACAAAGCAAAGCAATAAGTGAATTATAAAAAAATCAATAGAAATATTTTTGATTCAACCAAGTCCTAAAACGTGAGCGAAAGCTAGTTCATTTATATGTAAAATAGTGATCGCGTTACAATGCAATAAAACCGATTGGTGACAACTCAATATAACATTTACAAAAAAATAAAATTTGAGGCCACTTCGGCTTAGAGGGACAGAGTCTTACCATAATCGCGGCGGTTGTGGGTTCGATTCATACTCAGGGGAATGGTTATATGAAAATTATTTTTATTTCCCCATTTTGGTAATATAAAGCGTCAACTTGCAATGTGTGGAATAAGTGTAAAGATGTATAATATGTATTTGGCTTCAAATATTATTCACCTTTTAAATTAAATTGGATTAGTTTGATTAGTTTTCTTGCAGTGATTTAGGTTCCCTTTGGTGACTCTGTAAAAAAAAAACAGAAATGCATGCATTTTCGACAGTTGTTTAAAATTCCGTAAATACATCAATAATATCATACATTTATTATATTTTTGATGTTAGCTTAGATTTCACAATATATCTACCAACTTTTGCTTTCCTTCAAGGAAACTGCATATACAACTCTTGTTAAATTGGTTATTCCAAAAGTCCTCGGAAATATTATCATTAAGCAACATTCTGCGGTGACCATTTAATTTAATGATATCGATACACAGAACTATGAACAGGGTCATAAAAATTGTCACTGGATCTTAGTCATCGACTACTAAGCTTATGACCAATAGATTCTTACAACCGATTAGAATTAAATTTCTCTTTCATTAATTTGAAAATATTTTAATTTAGTTATTTTTACTACTTAAAAATGCATAATATTTTATGAATCATTATTAATGATACACGCTACCGAATGTGATAGTTATTCTTTTTGCTTTGTCTCGCACATAACAAGGTAGGCAGCGGGAAATAAATTCGGGACAACTTCTTTACTTTCTTTACCATACAAATGAAAATACATAAGTTGTCCCAAGTTAGGATTGAACCCACAGGCTTTGCGTTTGTGGACGCTAACACCGCTTAAAGATAGGTTCAGACCGATCTGTTATCTCAGGAGTTATTTTTTAGCAATATTCCTTCGTTTATTTTATATTATTTTATGTTTATTATACATGTAAAATGTAGGAAAATACTGTATAATAACAATTTATATTTATTATAGTATCAGCATTTAATATCAACTTTATTCCCTATTCATTGTAGTTCAAAATACAAAGCGTGGGAACCGTTACGTTTTAGTGCGCCTTAATTCCAGCTTTCTTACCTCCATTTTTCACTTAAATATTTATCCATAAGTAAGGTAAGCCTTTCAATCAAGCGGAAGCAAATAAAGAGCTTTAAAGTTTTAATTAAAAGGAAGGTAATGAGATACGCTCCTTGAATATGTTAATTAATCCACGAGTTAATTCTTCAAAACACCACCATTGTTCGAAATGCAGTAAAAATCTTGCTCCTTCGCAAAACTTTCGCTCTGGACCGAGTAGAATGGATAGGATCTTTCTTATAAGGAAACTTTAGTCGTCTTTGATAATTTTGTATGAAATTTTGTTAACTCAAATAGAAAATGGGTAGAGATAAGAAAATATAATTAAATTGCTTTTTGTATCCCGAGGCGTCCCATATAACATGATTATGTGTACTTCGTATGTTATAAAGGATAAAAAGTTATAGCCCAACAACTTTGTGAATATCGAATAAGTGTTTACTGTTTGGGTTGATTTTTGTGTAGGCAAAATTCTATATGAAAAGTAGGATATTTTTGTTCTAATTTCATATTATTTTTCATATAATTGGATTCGTAGTCATTTTAATTGCATATTTAATTATAATAATAATTAATTAATAATACAACGTGCCAGCTTTTTTACATATCTTTTTTTTATACTTATAGCTTTATATTGTAAGTACTTAGGACGTATATTTATCTTCACAGAATGTTTGTGGGACTATTTTTTTATTTACTTTTATTCATCTTTTATGCTTATACGCGTAAATATAGTTGGCGTCGTTAGATTTCTTGAAATTTAGAAAATATATTAGAGTTCACAAATCATAGCGAAACAATATCATATAAGATTTTTCATAATATTGTTTTATGTAAACATATTAATAAAAAAATCTTATCTCCACAATTCTTTCCATAGCCCGATATGCCGAATGAGCTTTAAGCTTATTTCATTTCGTTGTTTGTTATTTTTGCCTGCTTAAGCGAAATATTAGCGGCTTTATTAAAGCCATTACCTTTCAGGAGCCTGGTAATTAAGGTTGACATTCTTGGAGTCGATTTTAATCATTCAAACCCTCGCCTTATGAAGGTTATTACTAAGCGAGCAATAATAATTTGGATGAAATCAGGTTGAATTAGAATATTTATTATTTTAGCTGACACGTTTTTGCATTGTTTATTTGTTGATAGTTTAGTTTTATTTTATTATTATAATATAAAAAAAAAATTAAAAACTTTGGAACATATATGGATTAGAGTGATGGATTAGAGCTTTAGTTTAGAAGTTTTGTTTTATGTTACGTACTGACAAAACAGGATCCTGTGTACAGCGGGTACACGGGTACAAGCGTGCCACTGTAAGTACGACGATTGTAGGTTTGATTCCCACTCGGAAGAATGAAATATTTAATAGTTTTATTTCTTCGCTCTGGTAAGCAAAAGTTCGGTGTTGAGTTCAACATGACGAATAGCGTCACGAATTCTGGTGTGGTAAAGTGAAAAAGGGGAACGGAAGTGTCTTAAGGGAAACGGAGTGTGTCTTCATGTCTGTCAGTGTGGACGGAGTGTGTCAGTGTCTTCACACTAGCTTCCGTCTGCTTATCTTACTATGCGCTGGATATAGCGTAAATCGAAAAAATAAAATGAATTAAATAAATAATTTTGAAAATATAAACTTATGTTATATACTTATAGCTCGTAGTAAACCTTGAATTTATGCTATAAATAGCCTACTTCATTTGTAAGCATATAAAAATATCGAATCTCATTGATTCTAATGTAGTTTGGTGACATCAGATATGTACGAGTATGTAAGTAATTGATTGTCGTATTAAGTCTTTGTCAAAAGTACCTTTGAAGATTTCATAAATATTTTTTATATTCAATAAGTACATATTTATATAAAAATGCTTTTTTTAATTTATAGTTGAATATACCGAACTTTTATATTCTATTCACAGTACAAAATTATACAAAACCGAAATATTATACAAAAATATCTTAACAACCTAAAGTCAAGCATTGTAAATAATTTAACTGCATATTATAATAATTACCAAATCTAACCACCCTATATCACAGCGTTTGACAGCTAAATGTTTAGTTAAAATTAACATAATTTCACCCCACTATGTATGTACGAGTGTCTAAATGACATTCGAGTTTAGTCGCGCACTGGCTGCCTTGGGCTTCTTCATTAGCCGGCCAATTACTTGCCAAGAAATGTATGATGATTACACAGTCCTCGCGCCGGAGGCTGATCGGCAGATGCCTCTCTTTTTGTCCAAACTTTCGAAATCCAGTATACATTTAAAATAGTGATCAAATTATTATGTAACCGATATTGCAAATTGTTGTTTTGCGTTTCGTACGGACAGGTGTTTTGAATTCGAATTTTTTATTGATATTTTTAGTGTTTTTTTCAGTCTCACGTTTAATTCTGTATGCAGCATGGTAGTTAAAGAACTTAGTGTCTGCACACTCTGTTCTCTGCAGGGCTTTTCTTGCTAAAGATGATAAATTAAAATATTTTATCCTCCATGTGGAAATCAATGTCGTGCTATCATATTTACAGTGCAGCAGTTTAATATTTGGTTTAATTAAATTTTAGTAGGATTTTAGCCACGTAAATTATAATTGAATTAGCTAAAATTGTCAATGAAAACATTCCGAATGGTTATGAGTTCGATTCCCACTCGATAAAGTGAAATATTTATTTACATTTATATTTCTTCTTGTTGTCTTTAAACTTAACAAATTGCACTTGTTTAAAAAATCGGTCAAGTGTGATTCAGTATCTTTTGATTGTGTTAATTTGTTAATTTAGAAGTATTTTGAACCAGAAAAATAAAAAAACTAATATTATCATCAATTGCCTTTAAGTATAGTAACAAATATCGAAGATATTAAGGAACAATAATTAATGTAATACGTCTGTTTCATATCGATAGTAAGTCAATGTAGGTGATCGATTAGTTAGAACATCATTAACCTATAAATAGATTCCCATACATTTTGTTTCGCAATTGTTATTTGTTATTGGATTATTGTACTAAACAGTACTTCATGAACATTGTAATTATTACGTAAGAAAAACTAAAATTAATATAAAGCTTAAAAAGTTGAGAGGTAGTAAAGCATAATTTCTGAAAATTCTAATGGGAACAGAAAAAGACCAGGATGTTCCATTTTAGCAAGGTGGAAGAGCAGATTCTCTTTTCTAAAGTGTCTCTGCTTATGTAAAATCGCATCCTCATCCTTCTTCTGTCCAAATTCCAAACATCGTGTGTTGAATGTGAAAAGAAAATAATCATTTTGATTATTTTCTTAATAGTAATTCCTCCAAAACCGATCGAACCCAGATCCATGTTTTTTGCCTTCATGGTATATAATATTGAAAATAATAAACTAACACTATAATTTAATTACGCAACACTACTAAAAGTCCATGTTGTATGTAGCATGACTTAGTGTATATTCACTCATAAAAGAAATTACATCATCGCTAGCCTCTTTTTCCATTTGACAGTAACTGCCTTTATAGAAATCAAATCTTTTGTACTCAGTGTATAATTACGTCGAGCAAACTCATATATGGCAGCCATTCATTTTGCCTTTATCGATGTGTGGTTGAGAAATAGAATTGGTGCAATATTATTGTTAAAGATATACTTATGAGACCATCTTAAACGTTTAACGAGACGGATGTTAGTTCAATTCCCACACGAGGGAATAAATTACTATCTAGAAAATTAGGCGAAAAATGGAGAATGTAGCTTCAGTATGTTAGGTTCCCTCAGTGTACCCTGCTACACCCGGGAAACAGTGTGGTGCTAAAAAAACTTGAATATTTTGCATTTAAGTTATTCAATAAACAAGTTCACAAGCAACAAATTCGGGACTTATTACCATTTGTAATTATAATAAATCCCAGGCTTTTGATTGTAAATTGCTTTGTTTATATATATTTCGGAAACTAAATTTCAAATGGTAAACAATCTCACAAAAGTAATTTAATACTTTTTATGTTTCAAAAAATTTCAAAAAAATATACCAGGAAAACCTACTGCTGCAGTTATGATACTATGACTCATAATTAGTCAGAAGTAGAACGGATTAAAATTATTTTGTAAGAGTCCTCTTAGTCACTGAAATATAAAAATGTTTTTAAATTTAAATAATCTCATATGAGTAAGTGGTAACTGGTTTTAAATGGTCGATTAAGATAAGTATATAGAACGAGAGTAGACTACGATAAATATATAAAATCACTTCAAATGAATAGAGATCCTATAAGTTGGACCACTTGGGGGAAAGAATTATTATTTGTTAATATTTCCATTTGCCCTAAAGACGTAATGTCTGAAAAATAGGTTCCCTTTGCCGTTTCTGCTTTACGGCATGTTTAGTTCTTACAAATTTCTAGAACTTTACTTTTTTATTTAGAATAATAGCGTCCATCAAAAATTCTGTGAAATGATATTTTAAAGCTGATCCCACGAATGTGAAGTTGTTATGACGCATAATGATGCCCAGCTTAAGACATTTGTGAGGACATAAAGCCACTACTACCAAATGGAATTATGGGTTTAGACCAAGTCTTAAGAATTTAGAGAGATATTAGTTTTTATCACAATTTATAAAATTGTAATATAGTTCCTCAATTTCCGCTCAATTTTATGTTCATGAAAATTGTTAATAAATATTCTTAAAAAAGCCCAAGTATTGTTTGGCATATATTCCAAGGTTCCAATGATTTACTTTAGCACAAAATACATTATTACAATTGACAGCGAGTTTACAGTATTCATTCTACCAAGAAATACATTTAATTAAATAATAATCAAAATATATTCTGCTAATTTAATAAAAAAAAAAATCAAATATCGCTTAAACCACGTGGTTTAGACCAAAACAAATGTGGCAATAAAATAGTTGGTTGCCTGCAGCTATTGTTGGTCTCCACCATGGAACAGGTTCGTGTAGCGTGGAAAAAACGCAGATAACAGTATAAGTAAATGTCCCATAATTATTCCTACACTGCTCTTTGAACAATCTTGTAATATTCACTTAACAATTACTTGGAGTTGAATTACATGGAATTTAGTTGGATATATGAATGGAATTTTATTAAATAATCTACGTATAATTAACGTAGATTAATATTATACATGTTTACTATATAATACAGATCTATAATTTATTATAGTGTGGTGTGTGACACTATCATATCGACTTTTATTAAAAATCACAACTTAATTAAATACATTTTTTTAAATTAAATAAATTACAGTTAATTTAGTTTCTCATTTTCCACTTGTCTTGTAGTTTTAAGTTAATTTTAATAGTCGATTACGATCTAAAGTGAAAACTGGCCAGTTTTAAACTGTTTTATAATGACGAAAAAGAAAACAAGCTGCATATTAGAAAGCTTGGGATATTGGAAACACGGACAAATATACGCGCTGATTAATGAAATTTCCTATCCATGGAATTTTATATCTATATAAAGATAAAAAAGTACATAAATTATATTTTTTTTATTTTCTTATGTGTATGTTGCCAATGGCAATATCTAATATGTTCAATAACTTAAGTAACCAATAAGAAAATTAATTTCTAATCAAAATCAAATAAAAAATTAAAATCTAAATAAAACGAAATGATTCCATTAAAAAGCTTATAATAGAGCTTACGCCAACAATCATTGAACTTTTACCTAATGGATATAAAAGTTAAAAGCATTTGCATAACATTTACTTTAACGGTCTTTAACAGGATTATTGTTTTGTATTACATTAAATAGGCAGTTCAGCAAAATTGGATGGCGTTGAAGTACACCAAAAAGATTTTTGGTTTACATTTTAAATGCTTATTTTGTTCCTTGTTATTAGGATTTCAACTTTTTATTAGCAATCATTTCTCCTAATCGCTTTATGTTACACGTATATTTTTATTATTTGAGGACATAGTGGCACAGTGGGACTGTAAGCGTGATTGTTGTGGGTTCGATTCCCGCTTGAATGAAATATTTCCATTTCCTTCACTCTGTTGTTGAGGAAACGAGCGGCGTTGAGCTCCGCCACTCAACACGCAATTCGGCGGAAAATGGGAAACCGAATGTCTTAACACTAAGTTCCCTCCGGGATACACGCGTGACACTAAAAAATATATTTCCTATACTTTTTTGCCTCACGATGTATTCCACATACAGCAGGATTTGTAGAGGAAACCTAATGTTAAGTCACTCCTTCACGAGACATTGCATGTTCAGTGGTTTGGTTACTTATCACAGAGCGGAGAAATAAAAATTACTTACTCCTCCGAGTGGTAATCGAATCCACAACAGACGTCTCAAACAAGACTGATTATAGCATTTCACAGCAATATTTTCTATATCGGCAGAGGACATATTACAAAAACATATTATATTCGAATCCTCAAATCGATTTCAACAAATGTAATTTATAGCGCTGTTATATAATGAAAGCATGTAACAGTTATCGTTTGACGTGAACTTGAATATTGTTAACTTTTACTTGGATTTATAGCGCTAGCTCTTAAACGTTTGTGTTACAACTTTACAGACATCTTATATGATTTATTGTATCTGAAAACTTGACTCGTTAAGCCTTTTATATTGGCGTATTGGTAAGATTTACGAGTTTTGCGAATATTTTTGCTAAGTTTGATCAATGTTGTGGTATAAGTTGCGATCTATTGATAGAAATTTGGTTTAAAATTTAGTTTGAAATTAATATTTTTACTATTTTAAAATAGTATGACAAATGGTTAAATTTATTGGTAAATTTGTAGTGCTTTTGATAATTAATGATGAATAAATAATATTTGTTTGGTACTATTTATATTATTTTTTTATACTTTTTATCATATGTATTTGTGTTTTAACATAAATATTGAACCTGTTAACAAACTATCGTTTTCATATCGAAAGAACTTCCTCGTTACTCCAAGATTAACCGATATCGAGATCTCTCCACAGATAACATTTTAGAACTGGTACCTGCTATTTTATTATAGTACCATTAATTACCCATTACGTATTTAAGTTCCGTTTTATAGCATTCGTTTAATTGTTTTTATTATCTTCACACAGTCGGTGGGCAACTTAAATAGGTTTAATTATACGCTTCTTTAGTAAAACATGTAATTATTTTATCAAAGTTCTTTTCTGTATAGGTGAGAAACGTTTATATTTACGATTGTACGATAGTACAGAACAGTCGGAATCAATATGATGTGTAGTTTTGAGATGGCAGGATAGCCAGAGTAGTGTTAAGACACTCCGTTCCAATCTGCTCAATTTTTGAAACACTACGGGTCGACTATATTCATTTAAAAAACATGGTTATTTTGAAATTACATACGGACACTTCAATTTTATTTATATGTATAGATGTACAGATAATCATTCCCACGAGTCGAACTCACAACCTATGCGTTTACAATCCCACTGTACCACGATGGCTTCGTCCAAGCGTATATTAGAATTGACAATAAGACCATTTTACTAATTTTACACAAAAACTAAAGCTTTAAAAGCTCAACCAAAATCTGTACTTATTAAACTTAAATGGTTTTTGTCACGACTTTATCAATGTAAGTTATACATAATGATATCGATTCGTCTTATAGACAATCTATTCTATATATTATTCAATCACTCAATTTATTCTATATATTATTTTGTTATTATAATTACGTAATACTAATGTTTATATGCATGTCTTGCAGTACACAATTACACTTCCTGGAAGAGGATATCCTATTGCAGTTAGATTAGTCGTTTAAATGCTTTTACTTTTACAGAGTTACCTTTCTTATAATTATTTATAATTAGACATTACTTATTCTAATTTCATCGCTTACTTTTGTTGGTTGCATCCAGTGTTGAAATGTATTCGTATACTAAAATAAAATAAACCAAAATTACATAATATTTTAATTAATAAAATTTTTAAAAGAGTGAGTGATAAAAGAGACTGCGGGAGACGTCAGTTGACCTTTGAAAACCTGTGTTTTCAAAAGTCGATACTGTTATCGGTGAGATTGGAGGCATAGAAAGCTCACGTCAAAAGCATGAGAACTCTCCGTAGAGCATGTATGAAGAGGTTGATGACAGTGGACGAGATGAAAGAGGTATGCAACGGCCGTTTGGTGTTCCATCCACTGTTGCCCTAGTGTAGGGATAAAAATCTAAAAATCTTTTAAAATAATTATATTACCAATTTACTTTATACAATTATATATGAAAAAATAAAGAACTGAAGAAAAAAATAGAAAATAAGAACATTAAGGCTCATATAATAAATATTTTATTTACTTCACGCCCACGAAAAGTTAGCGGACCACTTAACTATAACATATATATTTGTTGGTTTGATTGAACTAATTTAAGTCTAGTTAGATTTATCAGCACATTGTAACAAGGTTGCACAGTACCTACTTACTCAACAGCAAATAATGACTTGTGTTTTAACTGGTTTTAATTATGCAACTATATCTGATATGGAGACTCAAATAGAGCAGATGAAAGATACGATACCTTAGATATTTATCAGTCCTCGTTTATTACTGTAATTGAGAAGTAGATTCGATCAAGTGAAGTTGGACCGACCAAAACTTCAATTTGTGTCAGTCAAACAACCTTGGACTGCTATCGATTGTTACAAAAGCTATTTTTGAAATTTTATTATTTATTTATTATACATTTTTAATAGTAAGTGAAAAAAAAATGTTCTTTTTTATGTATTTTATATTGACTTTTACAAGTAATTTTTACAATGGGCTAAATAAGAAATTTAAGCATTTTACTCCTTAGCTTATTATATCTTTAAAATTAAGTTCCTAAGTTATTATTATATGTGTATATAGACATATATTATCTTCTAGAAAATATCAGAAATCTACGTCCTATCATATTATTATATTATACCTTCTAAGAAACAGTAAGTAGACTTGAGAACTAGAACGGCAACCGGTACACTAACGTTTGCATTTTGTGTTCGAAATTGTGCTACACTGCCGTTATTTCGTCTAATTGGATGTATTTTGTATATTATGATCTATTTAAATTTATTATTTTCGTTTAGGTATATGTGATAAAACTGCGGCGTTGTGTTCCGCCACCCAGCACTCAATATCTTGTGAATTATTCAGAATGTAGATTCTAGAGTGTCTTGACACTAGATTTTCTCTGCCGATTGTAATTAAAAAATCTAAGGAAGAATACATAAATTAGCTATACATTTTCATCTCATTGTGGCTATTTTGATTATTTTTATTATTTTCAAGAACGAAAGCGATGACAACAAAGAACAAAGAAAGGAGTCTCACATTATTAATGTATCTCAATAATTTTCAAACGACAACATTTACGCTATATTCGAAAAAATTGAATTTATTTTTTGTACTTAATATCAACTTATTACTAAAAAATCGAAAAGTTAGTTTGATTAAACTCAATAATACTAAGATTCTGTATATAGAAGGAGGTAAAAGTTCACATCACGTCAATCGTCTCGATTTAACCCACTGTACTTGGGTTCAGTTACCTGGAGTACTTAGAATGTATTATTTTGTCACGAGAGCGAAGTCGCAGATAAAACTTTGTATGTATTAAAGTAATGGAATATTATACAAGCATGTGTGACTGTAAAGCGTCACAAAATTTATTAAAGAGAAATAAGAACTAAAAATGTCTTTTGAAGCTTTACAAGAATTGCATCTTTTAGCAAGCAAACTGCATACAAATATAAATTTACCTTACCTTTTGCGCTGCTTAAATAACTTTTACTTCATATTTTACGTATGAAGTCGACTAACATAATGTTCACAAGCGATGCAATGCACAGCAATTAAAACTTGAACTTTGTTTACGAGTGCACCTTTCGGCCAAAATTCGTTAACTTGACATAACTTGGCGAAACTTGGTGAACTTTCTTAAAGTCTTCACAATGAAACAGGAACTTGGAGCCAAGAGACATCGACCTAATGCTTCAATATTACCGGAAACTTGGGCAAATATCGATGGAATCTCTCCCGATGGGTTCAACTTTTGCTAAATTATATGTGTATTATATTTACTGTAATAACTGATATTCTATATTAACATTGAGCTGAGAGTAATATTTTTAAACGTATTTAGCGACAGAACAAAAATTAGGGAACGAATTTGGAAGTTGAATTTTGGAATAAATTTTATAATATCAATTTTATAATGTCTATAAATAATATTATTTAAAAGGAAAACAATTATTCATTTTAATCTCTATTATTTCTTACTATTTTATAAGAGAAAGTTCAAAGAGATAAGTTAATTCTAAAATTGCAAAACTTTCAACTCAGATTAAAGCTTGCATGTGAATTTGAACAATGAAATGTATATACTAAGATAAGAAGTGCAAACTTAAAATGAAGTCAAACTATTGTTTTAATAGAGATAAACTTTTAACAATTACTCAGAGTGTTTAGTTAGTTTATCGTATAATTGCAAATTATATAAATGTATATTTATTTTAATGAATACGTTGAAAAAAAATATATATATTTTATAATTTTGCGCTGTATCCCGCATATAACATAGTAGACAGAGGCAATTTATTCTTTACCCACAACGTTCCCGACTTTTTGCCCAATTTTCGAGATATTGTGAATTCAATGACAGAACAGAATCACTGAAATTGATATTAATATTATTATATTTTTATTCCTATTTTTTTTTATTTTATTCCTATTGTTTCTGATCTAAAAATCCTAAGAATTTAAGTTTTATCTGTATTTTGGATAGAATACAAGATAATAATAATAAGTATATATATAACAATGTAATAAAAAGTATATATATATAACAATGTTACAAAAAAAATATTACCAGAAGCCAATTAAAGAGTAATTAACAAAGGCATTCGAAAAACCTGTTAATTAACGCGATATATGATTTAATAGGTCAAATTTAAATTATAAAATAAATTACATGTAGTGTTTTCTATTAAAATTCAGTTACTAAGGTAAAAAGCTTCGTAAGTGGCTAATAGTTGTTGAAAATTAATGATATTTTAATTTAATTTTTGTCTGTTTATTAAATTCTTTTTTCACATTTTATTCACTAATTTGTTTTACGTTTTTTTGGCATATACTGCTATATGTCAAATAATGCGTGGTGGATAAAGAAAACCTAGTGATAAGACACTACATTTTCGTTTTTTTACACCAATTCGAAATTTTATCTAGCGGGGAAATGAAAATAATTGTGATCTCTTAAGTGGGACTCGAAGCTACAACCAACACGATTACAACCAGACTATGAAATTGCTAAATAATCTTAGTTTATAAAGTGAGATTTGAAATTAACGGATCTTTCTTACTTAGAAGATATATCTAAATAAATGTGTCAAAAACATAATACATATTTTAATATATAAAAATTAATAAATGTTATTAAGAAATATATCTAATTCTACTAGTTGTATTATAATAATTGATATCATATTTTTTATGAAAAAAAAATCATTTTAACAACTGCCTATAAACTAAATATAGGTAGTTGTTAACCAAGTCTATGTAAGTATATATTATACTAGCGGACGCGCGCAGCTTCGCTTACTTATTTAGGGGTGAATTCTAAGAAACCACGAAACATGTGTTCAATGAAATATTTTTAAGAGTCTAAATTTCAAATTTTGATAAAAATCGGTGGCGATTTAAAGATTTTTCCATACAAACTTTTAACCCCTTATTTGCACCCTTAGGGGAAGAATTCTAGAAAACTATGAAACACGTATTCAATTAAATATTTTTAAAAATCTAAATTTCAAATTTTATAAATATCGGTGCTGATTTAATTTTTTTTCCATACAAACTTTCAACCCCTATTTCTTAGTGGATTCTTAGTGGATGTCCAGATTACGAAAGTAAACATCTGTCCAAATTTGACGTTTCTACCATCAGCGGTTACGGCTGTGCGTGCGTCTTACCTCAGTCAGTGAGGACAAGTCCTTTTATATATATAGACTAGCGGACGCGCGCAGTTTCGCTTGCGTAATTAGGGGTGAATTCTAAGAAACCACGAAACATGTGTTCAATGAAATATTTTTAAGAGTCTAAATTTCAAATTTTATAAAAATCGGTGGCGATTTAAAGATTTTTTCATACAAACTTTCAACCCCTTATTTGCACCCGTAGGGGGTGAATTCTAAAAAAACCATGAAACACATGTTCAATTAAATATTTTTAAGAGTCTAAATTAAAAATTTTATAATAATCGGTGGCGTTTTAAAGATTTTTCCATACAAACTTTCAACCCCTTATTTGCACCCTTAGGGGGAGAATTCTAGAAAACGATGAAACACGTGTTCAATTAAATACTTTTAAAAATCTAAATTTCAAATTTTATAAAAATCGGTGGCGATTTAAATTTTTTTCCATACAAATTTTGAACCCCTATTTCACCCCCTTAGAGTTAAATTTTTTCAAAATCCTTTCTTAGTGGAGGTCCAGATTACGAAAGTAAACATCTGTCCAAATTTCACATTTCTACGCACACCGGTTACGGCTGTGCGTGCATCTTACCTCAGTCAGTGAGGACAAGTCCTTTTATATATATAGATAATACTTAGTTTACATAGCAAAAAGTAAAGCTAAATCGAACAAATACCTTTAAAATATAATGATCATAAAATTACGACAATCACGACATAAAATTATAAAAAAAACCTTTTACAAGCCTCATTATATATACAAGCAATTGTGAGAAAGGAGACACAAAAGATTGCAACAATGAATGTTGAAGAAATATTCCCTTTAAATTGGCACAGTTGGGTGACTCGAGAAATTTCTAAGTAATTATATAGTAGCTAGCCCTAACTTATTATATGTGGTGATGGGCTTATTAATCGTTTGGCTTATTTTGTTTTTTGTTGAAAAATATTTAAATAACATTTTTTTGGGCTAGGTTTAATTAATATTGTAAAACAACATAAGCAAAATATTTTATTTTTTAATAAACTTGACCCTTTTGTATATTTTTTCTCATAATTTTTTACTTTTACTAGTTCAATGTTGAAATATGTAGAAAAAATTGTTAGGTGAATTAATTGGCTAATTTAACAATTGGATAACGTATACATTATTATCAAATCACTCCGTTCTCCGCGCACCCATGAATTTGAGAAAGTGCGTTGTGGTCTTGCATTTGATTCGCCAGAGCAAAGGGAAATGATGATAAGTCTTTTAAGAAATAAAATATTTATAATTATTTTAATTGAAAGTAATGTGACCTGTTTGCCGATAAAACGATATAGATAATCATTGCACATATAGAAGAATCTATTCTTCTATATATGCAATGGTAATAATTTTGTAAGAAACACGAGCTAACTGCAATTCAAAATGTCAAACCTAAATAGCCATATTCATAAAATTCTAAGCACTTATATAATATTCAATAAGTATTACTTCATTTGTCTTCTAACAAATAAAGTGGTACTTCTTAAATTTTATATACCGTATAAATGTCGACTATTTTGAATGTATTTCAATAGAAATTATTACATTGCCTTTGGCCTTGTCATGATCTAAACGGTAGCCACACAATAGCCTAATCATGGTGTTGCAAGAAATTGTACTGAACTCTGCGTAAGTAATAATGATATGGACGTGCTTGGAACATATGGCCGTGATGAAGACAAGCCTTTTGTATTTCAAAATGTGAATGAAATTGTTATTAAATTATATTTTTATTGTAATTGTATAATTAAAAACGTTAATTTCAATTGGAAATATGTATGATATTTAATATATAGGTACTATTATTTTCCTTGCTCAAAAATTTCTTAATGGGAACGGAGTGTCTTAACACTAGCTTCCCCGATTCCCTTTACCTATCATAAATAGGAAGTAAAACGATTTCCAACTTTGGCACTATTTCTTTTCTTACAAAAAAGAGGCAATCAAATCATAATAATTTGGCACAATTCCACTTAGAAACTTAAAATTTATGACAGCTGACAGGCCGATACCAGGACAAGTGAATATAAATTATAACTTGTAAAACCGATAAAATATTTAAAGAATAACGTGTCAAATATATTTTTAGGATGTTGCAGAAGTAATGGCATATAATACTTCGTAATTATAGCTAAAGACGGAACACCCCTTCGTATTCGGTTGGGTGGTCATACTGATATGTTTTTGCTTGATGTTTACAAATAATGACGCTTTGGTAAAACGGCCGTTAACGAGACTACGTAATTAGAGTGTGATTGCAAAAATACATTTATACTCCGGTAAAAAGACGTATGAGAGTTTTTAAAAATCTAATATTTATAATTATGGTAAGAATATAGAATAATGTTTTTCTTTGCACCACTTTTGATAAAATAAAAATTGCCATGAAAACACCGTCTTTTATTTTTCAAAACTTCAATTTAATGTGGTACAATCGATTTTAAAACAACATTTTATATAAAACTCACATCACACAGCACGTATCCTTCGTAATAATGGGGAATGTAAAGAACTGAGTGGTGCTTCGTCCCCTCTGTCTACATCGTAAAGGATAGCGTGTAGTTAAAAAAGAAATCTAGATTTACGCTTTAGGTATTTGCTTTTAATGGAATAATACTTTATAACATCTTTGAGGTTTGAAAGTTGATAAATGTAGACGACAGTTGTAGGTTCGATATCCATTTGTGGGATTATTTGTGTTTATAAAATATTTTCTTAAAAATTACTATAGAAGGTAAAAAAAGAAAGAAAATTATTAAATATTTCACGATGGCCTCGGTTATGCTTAGTAATAGATTTTAAAAGAAATAAGTAGAAAATTTAAAAAGATTGTGTGAAAGAAAAACGGAAGCCATAACAGTATACTCTAGAACATAGTCCAATTTTCTACGTTTCACGAAAATGTGAAAATAATTTAATTCAGTATGTGCATTTTGTTACTGTACCTACTTTCAAGCGGCCAAATTTTGTTGACCTCTCAGAACTGCTAGTATACATATTTTTACTTAGTAACGAATAATAAAAAACTATAAAGACAATAAAATATAACATGTATATTACTAAAAAAAAAAACAATCTTGATTACTAAAAAAATTTAAGCTAATAATTAATGAAAAATCATTATTATTTTTTGTAAACACTACACTTAATCATTATAAACACTATTCTAAAATTTCTAAAGTATAAAAAAATAATACAACTTATATTATGTTAAATAGAATAACATACGAGCTTTATTAGCACATTCAATATTTATACGTTTTTTAGTGAAGTAGTACACTATAATGACTTTTAGCTTACCCTGTACGCCTCTAAAATATTAGCAGTAATATGCTCTAGAGGACAATTTATACTGCAGCTTATGGTGTGATTGTTAACTACGCTGCAAAGATTATACGTTATTTAGTGTTATAGTCGCACGATACCGAAGTGCAAAGTAGTTACGAGTTAGTCTGGATTTTCTAAGCCAGATATAGTTTTAGTTTTGTTTTCTATTGCGAAATATGTTTATTTTACATTTAGATAACGATATTTCGTATTGTAGATAGTTGTAGGTTTGTTTAAATTGTATTTCTGGAGTCGTAAAGACATTTACATGTTTTGAGAAGTTGATCGTTGTGAGTTTGAACCCCTAAATAAAATTATGGCTTCAGTAGCCTGCATTTAAGAGGGAAGACAAAGGGAGGGAACCTAGTGTTAAGATACTCTCCGGGCCCCAGTTTCTGCTCAATTTTTGAGATATTAATGTATTACCCCGAGTCGAACCCCACATCTATCTTGTTTACAGCACTACTTTAATATTTTTTAATTTTAACTTCAAAGTTTATTCATTTATTCATGAATACATTTTTATTACTACTGTCATTATTAGCTTATTTATTACATTTACAAAATAATAAAAAAATATATTTACTCTATAACAAATAGTAAATAAAAAACAATCAGTAAAAGTAAATAAATACCGTAGAACCTGATTAAGTTTTTTGCGGTTCCGCCCGTCGGTAGCACGAAACATAATACTCAACCAAACAGAGTAAAAACTCAATGGATTCACTAATCCGACCTAATTATGAAAGCTATATGTCATGGGAATAACGACAGACGTACGGTGGCCGTATTTATTATTAATAAAGGCTATATCTACGAGTGTATAGACAGATTTATTGCCAGCTAGCGACCGCCACCGCTTGACGGTGCAAATATGTTAAATGGTTTAGGAGGAATTAAAGTTTTTTGTTTGGATTGGCTATTGTTTTGTGTGTATCGGTGTTTGGATTTTATTATGCCTGTCTGATTAGGGAAAAGGAAGTGCGTTGACGAGAATTCAAAAGAATGCAGGTTTTTATCTAAATTTGTTTGTTTTCATACATATATTTTTTTATTATTTAGCTATTGTAGATAATAATATCTTATTTAATTAATTTTCAGTGATACTTTTGTTTTTTGATGACAGTTTAGTTTAGTTATATAATTTAAAGATTGATGCATAATGTATCAATATTCTAAATTATTATAATCCTTTCACATATTTTTTTAAAAAACGGGTGCTGTTTTACTGCTCTACGATGGCCTCAAATATAATTATATCAAATTCTATATCAGCTTCACGCTGTACCCCGCATATGGCAGGGTAGGCAAAGGGAACCGAGTGTTAAGACGCGTGTTAAGTGAAGCTCAACGCTGCCCTTGTTACAGAGCGAAGAAATGGAAATAATAATAAATAATGCAAACGTTTGTGCCACAGCACCTCAAAAGCCTTACCCAATCCTATATCAATATATCGAATGGTTAAATTTTGTTCCGGACACGCTTGCCATGTCACGGCACTGG
This sequence comes from Heliconius melpomene rosina, assembly GCF_056956725.1. Taxonomy (NCBI): domain Eukaryota; kingdom Metazoa; phylum Arthropoda; class Insecta; order Lepidoptera; family Nymphalidae; genus Heliconius; species Heliconius melpomene. The sequence goes on along the minus strand of NC_140406.1, from coordinate 7,832,035 downwards.
TCAGTTAAAATCCATTCGGTGTCTAACTGCTATACCAATTGACACATGCCAACTGTCGAGCCAATAGACAAAGCCAGCCATGGCTGAGTAATCTGTACTATTCAATACGAGGATATCCGTTATTATTATTTTTTTTCTCTTTTTATGTTTTGTTTCAAATTTCAAAATGATGATATTTTTTTTATTTCTTAAAAAGTAAATCAATTATTAAGAAATAAATGTATCACAAGGATTTTTTGTACAATGTCAAAAGTAAACAATAAGAGTTTTTAGGTTAGTTAAGAGGTTATATTGCAGTAGAAATAACTTTTGAAATTTATATTATTACTGTCTTTGAGACCTTCGTGGCGCAGGGTTACGAGCGTGTAATAGGTTGTGGGTACCATTCCCACTCGGAAAAATGAAAAATTTTGTATTTTCATTTTTTCGCTCTGACAACTAGCGGCGTTAAATTCTGCTATTCAATACGCAATGCCTCAAGAATTTAGCGGTAAGTGACAACGGAAGTGTCCATGGGAAAAAGTTAGCATTAGGTTCCCTGGCTCCCTCTGCTAACTTTTTTATGTGCAAGATACAGCGAGAAGCTAAGAAAAGCAAAATAAGTGTTATTTACACAAGCTATTTCGCAAAAAATGTCTATTTTTCAGAAATTTCATAAGCTCGCAGTGGTTGTATCGTTTAAACTGGAATAAAGTAGAAATGCAAACTGCATTCTACGTAACTACCTGCGGTTATGACTTATGGTTAGTTCAACATACAACGGTAAAATTACTTTTGTGGATTTGAGTTATTTTGCGACGAACAACTGAAAACAATCGTTTCAAATGTACTTTTGAGTTTTAAATTTAACTATTTTAGATAAATTGTATTACTTAAACTATGGAAGGTGTTCCATTAACACTACAATGAGTGTAATTTTACAATCAATAATTAAAGATATTAATATATTTCAAGCTCGACTATCAACATATTTCAAACCTTAATGAAATAAAATATTTTAAAAAACATTAAAAAAACTCCGTACTCCGTACTTTATGTTCCATCATAATTGAAAAAAAAAACACTGGAGCGAGTGGCGGAACTCAGCCCTGTATTTTGTACAACATAACAACATACAAGTGAGAAGCGAATATCGAACCCACTACCATCATAAAACCGTGCTAATTAAACGTATCAACATCACCATGACGGTGCCAAAAGTTGATTTAAACGTTCACATATTATAAAGAGAAGAATACAAGAGTGCATGAGAGTACATTATAGTGCCTATTACAAGTTAGTATAAAAGTAAGGTCACAGGTCTATGGATGATGTTGACGCGCCGCCTTTGACTTCGAGTCGCTCAAACGTCCATTCCGCTCTGTGCTTCTATTATTAATTTATGGTAAAGCTTTAAATACTATTAATATTATTTTTATTTTTTATTATATTACCTGACTATCCTTAGCTATCACCAGGCAGTCATTATGCCAATTACGATTAAATGCTTATGGTAAAAAACTATTCTTTAAAACTTAGACAATTTTTGAGTTAATTAATAAACTTAATATAATTTGTTTTAAAATATAAAAAAATAAAAATAAGTACTTCGTTCGTACTATTTTAGGTGTATCGGAGTAAAAAAAAATAAATAACAAGAAAAACAATTACTAAAACTAGGATTCGAAACGGCAATGACATTAATAAAAAAAAATTATAATATAAAACTATACAAAAGCTTATAACTTAAACACATATAGTACATTGACCATGACTGCCCGTGATTTCGTACTATTACACGATGAAAAGCCAGAATATTTTAACATTATCTTTATGGGCAGCACGCGACATTTCTGTATGTCTGCCAAAACTATACACCTACCTATACAGTTTTGTTATAATACGAGTAAAGTATGTTAATATGACAGTTTACTCCAAAAAAAAAAGTGTTTCTTATTTTTACAAAGTAGTGAAGAAACGAATCACTGGTTACTATTTTTGGATAAAATACTCGAGCCATTCGATGGAAAGTAGGGAACGGAAGTGTAGTTAACGGGAGAAGAGTATCTTAACATTAAGTTCCCAGGTGTCCTCTGCCTACTCTGCTATTTGCTAAATATAGTGTGAATATTTCAAATATCAAACTCAAAATATCATAACAAAGAAATTATAATAAGAAATATATTATATTTCCTCGACTGGGAATCGAACCCACAACCTGTCGCATTTACAGTCACTCGCATGCACCCCTGCGCCACGACTGGCCTCAAGTTACCTAGCAACTGTTAATTCTACATAGAATAAATTGAGTTGATATTTTTTATTAAACCTATTCTAATATTAATAGGCTATTATCAGAACCGTTTGAAATCTAATACCGCGGCGTCAACTAATTGATGCTGTCAGTCAAACAAAATGTACGCGTGAGAGTATAATTTGATCATCCCTGGGGAAATACTTTACTACGGACTTTTTACTTTTTACTGTTTCTTTACAGTCTGTTGTAACATGTGCATGATAAATGTATTAAAAACTTGTATGAAGCGATTATTATCAGAAGCTATATAGGCACAATGCTATAGTTTGATTGCAAAGCGCAAAGGATGTAGGTTGAAATCGGGAGAATTAAGTTATTTTTGTTTCTCCTCTTTCTTTTCTGTTTGGACGGAAAGCTAAAACAGTGTATCTTACTTTCTGCCTACCGTGGTACATGTGAAACTTGAAACGCTATATTTAAAATACGAGTATATTTATTTAGTTTCTTTGAGTGCAAAAAGTATAGTACTAGTTTTATGAAATGAGTAGAAAAATCAAAATGTACAACAAAGTTATCTTTATGTAATAAGCTTATTTTCAAAGATAAACTTATCTTTGTGCATAATTAACGTTTTGATTATTATTTTTGAAAAAAGTAAGTTATAACATTCCACCACTTATGCATCGACGCCAGAATTCGGCGGAAAGTGATGAACGTGTTTTACACTAAGTTCCTTCTATCTACCCTGCTTTGTGCGTGAAACTAAAAAAAGTATGTTTTTTATCATCCGCTGTGTGTTAGCAAAGTCTTAAGACATAAAGCTCTTTGTAAATTCCTGTAATATACCTTTAAACTTTTAAGTACTAAATTTTAACTACTCCTTATATCAGGCAGTAGAAATTTACTTATACTACATGTGTTAAAATGTAAATAAGTAGAGAAGTTTGCTATTTGCCAAGGAAATCACGTTCGTTGTGTTGACAGAGTCTTGTCGGCTTTTCCAGTGGATTATTCGCGGGATTTACCTAATGTCATGCGTTTGCTTGTGTTTAAGATTAACGCAATGTTTGCTTTTGTGATTTCAGCCCTCAATGGGAAACGACTTACGGTTTTGTTAAATTGACTTGCAAGTCAATTTTTTATGAAAATTCTTAAGAAAATGTCTGTTGTTTTGTTTATTAATATTTAGATAGTAGTGCTGAAATAAGTTAAGGATGTCAAAATAGTAAAATTTTTAATTCCATTTAAATTATTATTTAATTTTTCATGCTCTATAAATTGTAAATTTGTCGCATTATTTTACAATTCTACTATATTTTTTTTTCCACTTTTACCTATGTAAAATATTATGTTTAATTACATATTAATCTGTAAAACAGCACTTGTAAAATCGACTTTCCTAAGATCTCATCGTCTCAGTGTCACTAATGGTAAAATATCCAAACGTATTAAATTTAACAAACGTCATATTTCTTTTCTATAAATCTATTTCCAAATACGGTCAAGCTAGATATCGATAAAAGTTTCAATATTTTGTTCCAACATTATTTGATGGTTTACATTATGCCACACGTCAAATATAACTTACGTTTACGATATTTTTATAGCAAAAATAATATTGAATACTCTATATCGTACTTATGAAATCTTTGTTCAGTAGGTATTTGTAAATTTTTAACGGGGTTAATTTAAATAATAGTTAACTGTCAAGTAAAATTTAAAAAAATGTCATTAACTATTTAACCTTACTAATCTGCTATTAAATTTACATTATTTAAAGTGATCGCAATAATTGTGACTTTAAAAAAACAATAAGGATTATACCTAGTTTATATTTTTTTCTGCTTTGAACATACATCATTAAATTGCAGGACCAAACATGAATTATCTAAATAAAAAAAACATCATCACTCTTGGCTTGTGTACAATAAGTAATACTACATAGGTTATTATAGTTGCAATAAATATAAATAAATATATATATAAAAATAAAAACCGTACACAAAAATTACGTAAGACAATGGAAACCAGCTCTAACGGAAACAGTGCCGGCACTCGCCAAACACGGAAGCTATACGAGTATACTACATGCTGGTGATCGTCCGCCAGGATTTTATTTTCCCATTTTAAACTTTTTGTCCCAATGTGAGTTAGGTACTCCTAAAAGAATGTAGCCTTTTCTATTTTCTGTTTGTTTTAATAATAATATGATTTCTACAGTTAGTCGTTGGAAAAATGGTGATAGTAAAGGACTTCTTTTGCTGACAAATAAGCGATATACTCGTATCTATGTAAAATGTTTATAAAATGTGAGAATTTACAAATAGGAAACAACCCGAAAATTGATAATTTATAGGTATTTCATAGAAAAAAAACAGTCAATCTGTCTGCCTGCTGTGTGCGGGATACAGTTTGAAACTAATTTATTTTATGTATTTTTTTATTAAATTTATTTGTTTTTAACACATTTAAAGGCACTTTTTAAGTATAACACAAGGTATATATAGGTGGGTTCCAGTTGGGTGAGTCACCAGAATTCGACGGAAAGTGTGGACGGGAACGTGGGGAAGTGGAGTGTTTTAACACTAGGCTCCCTCTGTCTACTATATGCGGAATACAGCGTGAAACTGAAAAAAAAATATATTAAAAATATCATTATTAAAAAGTCTATAAAAATATATCGAAAGCAATAGTGCATTCTGCTCACGATGGTCTAACAAAGCGATGCATTTAATTGTTCTATGATAGCACGCTAATGCACCTGTCAAGAAAACAAAGAGAGCCAGATAAGTCTAAAATTGAGGTACCTTTTTACCGAGCACACGTCTAAAATAAATATTTATTCGACGTTTATAAGTTCGTTTATCCCTCAATGTCTCTGAAATCCGGTGGAAAGTGGAGAGCGTAGAGTCCTTCTATCTATCCCGCTATGCAGGCAAAAACAATCTTTTTACACATCGATAATCATGCTTATATAGTATCAAAATATATTAGTCGCTATTATAGATTGCTTCTCGCGTGGAAAATAGGACATTTTTTAGATTAACTAAGTTATAAGTAAATTGAACGTCACTCGCTTAATCTACGAGAGAGATGTTAAAGAAAAAAACACATTTTCACTTTCATAATAATCTTGCTAAAAGCCTATAGCTCCTATATATAGGATAAAAATAGCTTCTTGGTTATTAATATATGAAGAATATTCTTAGGGATAGCACATAATTCACATGATATCTCCCATCGGTGTCTAAATGAACGACCCGACGTACTGGACGTAATTTAATAAACAAAGGAGTAAGGACCCGACGTTTTAATGCCACCCTTTGCATGGCCATCTGATAATGCATCATAACTGGTTCCTTAGATAGATAGTATTGTAAGAAGCTAGTTCCACTTCGTTATGTGCTACTGCAGCAGATATCGTACGACTAACGTATAGGTTGTGGAGTTATTAATGATAAACAGTGATATCTGATGTTATTTGGAACGTTTTTAAATCAAATGAAAATGAAAGTTTATTTTTATGTATATTGTCGTTATAGGTATACTTATTAATATTAAATGGAATAAGAAACCTTAGTAAAATCTAAATCTAGGTTTTTTTGGCAAACAATAATAAAATAATTTTAATATTTTTGTGCGATTGTCACGATGCAATCTCTAAACATCAGGGTGTGACGACTCTATATACCTTCCGTCTTTCGCCAATTTTCAAGACTTTGCGTATGTTTTGATACTTGTCTTGTTGATTGAGAAAATGACAATAATTCTTTTTCATGTGTGGGCATCGAACCCACAACTGTCACGCTTAGAATCAGACAATTCGATATTATTCTGTATTTTTCAATTTTTATACAATTACATCGCTCGATAAAATTTCTATCTAACCTACTTTCTGTATCACAAATAGTAAAGAAAATTCCACATTAAACTTTAATAAAAACTCATCTTTCATAGTTTTATTAAATTCCAAGCACCGCGATTATTCACGCCCAGTTTGCAGCAGATTTTCCTTTGAAACAATTTTAAAACTGATAAGAAGGAAATTCTTTACTTCTGGCATTTAACAAGATTTCTCCGAGAATAGTTTAGAGAAATTGATAACAATCTTGTGATCTGCCTACGTAACGTCCCACGTAGCTTTTATTTGCTTGAACCACTATTTTATATCAGGCACTGTTAAAATTAAAGTACTTATATAGAAGAAGGGACATGAAAAATATAACGTACTATGTATGTTTTATAAAAAAATATTTGAAAAAACAAAATCCCCGACTGAACTGCATAAAACTGAAAAGAAAATAAACAAGCCCAATAGTTTATTAGGATTAACAGTCAGGACCCCTGATTTATTAATCTACAAGGCGACTAGATAACTGATAAAAGTAAAATATTTCTAATATATAACAAAAAACTATAATTATATTAATGCTCTTTAAGGAAATGTCCTCGCGGGAATAAAGCAATAACCTCCTATTATATAATAAGCAATGGGAGCCCTGTGCTAAATTACTTTGTTTCTTGACTAGCGGAACTCAACCACGCACTTCATCTACCCTCTAATAGTGGTGAAACTCATAATTATTCATTCATAGATTATTTACCTACATCTTAAAAAAATCATTGCATTTTGTACGACTTATGCCTTATAACCAGCGCACATTATATAGTGGTATTTTATTTACAATTCATTAAGAACAAATTGCTGTACAAAGAAAAAAATAATTGGAACGCCTTTAAAGAATAATTAAGACAAGCGTGGGACGTGATTTATTTAGTACAAGATGAAAAGATTACGTTACACTTTTAGATTTCCAGGCTTAGAATCGATAGATATATCGATAGGACCTATATAATATATCCTTAGATAGATAATATCTAAATTTGTTTATAATTTTTTAAAAAGAGCATAAAAATTTAGAATTGAATAGATACATTTCTGAAGGAGCGCGACATTGAGCAGACACGTATTTGGCCGGAAAGCGAAAAAAGGAGTTTCTTGACACTAGGTTTTCTTTGATTATCTGGGGATTATCCGGTTGCGGGAAAAAGTGTAAGGATGAGAAATAATATTAAGCTTTTTGTTAAAAGTATTTAAGTTAAATACCAATAAAAAATCTGCATAATTTAAAATAAACAAAGGACTAAAAATCAAATCCGCCTTTGATATTGTTATCACCAAAGTCTATTTATTATTCTGTTATGTGCAAATACATTTCTACAAGCTTAAATTATAGGGGTCCCGATAACCCGGGCGGGCGGGGTGTGCCTTAATTAAATAATTATGACATATTGTGCGACCATTTCAATGGGGGAGTGGTCCCGATAAGAATTATGTGGATCGCGTACCAAATGAAAGGCTTCGATTGAATTTTAATGTTATTGTTTTAGTTTCATATGTTTATATACATATCTGATAGGTTTTGACATAATTAATACAAAATTAATAGGTAGTATTTTTGCCAGCTGTATAAAGCGGGGACAACCTAGTGTCACGATATTCCGTTCTTCATATTCACCGAATGGAGAAATGAAAGTAATTAATTGTCCTAAATGGTATCAAACTCACAAACATGATGTTGTCGGTATAACGCTTTCCCACTGCTCTACGATGGCCTCTATGAGAATTATAGTAGAATAGTTTGTTACGGTTATTCAATGAAAACAATAAAATTCTTGGATAGAGTAATATTTTTTCTTAATTAACTTTGTTTTTACAGTTACTTTAATGATGAAAGTGAAAAAATGAAGCAGAGTACAAAAATATTTTAATTTTTTTTTTGCCAAATATGATTTCAACCTGCAACTACAATGATTATTCAATATTTAACGGCATAGTTACAACATATTTCAACAGCATCCCGACGGTGTTATTTAGCATAAAACATTCCTTTTAGTTGATCTTTTTAAGAAATGCATCTCGCTCATATAATTAAGTCACATTTTATTATAATGAGTTCCATACAATGGGTTCCATTTTTATTTGTTGTATCGCCCAATGCAAAATACAATATCCTCATTTACATTTTAATCACTGTAGTGTACTGGATAAAATCGATATACAGTTGTAATTTTGACAATTGTGAGGTGCGCTTGGTTATTGAAAATTGTCGTTGAGGCACAGTGAAACACAGCTGTAAGTTATCCACTAGAGAGTATGTTATTTTCATTGCCCCGTCAGTCAAGGTTCAGCGCGGCGTTGAGTTACGCCATTGAACTCACAATGTCTTGAAGAGGTTAAACAACGAAGTGTCTTGATACTGGTTCATGGCATTAGGTAGGGTAAACCCCGGATAGTTGCCACACTTTTTGAAAAAGCTCTTTTGTTAGAAATGTATACCACTACATTACCTATTCAATGTGTGTTCTTAAACATAGTATATTAATCTTCTAACTTAGCCAATTTTTTCAAATATAAATATTATTAATTTTGAGTACTGCCTGTTTTACGTAGCCTCTAAATATGGCGGATACTAGCCTAACGTTAAAAATGGTTCGAGGGATACTTGCCTGTCTATTTTTTTTTTCAAATAAAAACGAACTTATATTAATTTAAGTAATCACTTTTTGTTATTGAACACAATCTTTCATTAAGTATTAATCAAAGTCAATATAATTATAAAATTACAACAAAATAGACTCCAAAATGGTAATTAAGTATCCAAAATAATAATTAAATATTACTATTTATTTTAAAGGTAGAACAACAATAAAAATAAGAATTAACTTTGGCTTAGCATCTATTAAATAAGTATTCAGTTCTAATTACTTACTGAGATCCTTTATAATTATTACCTAAACAACACTTAAAAGTACTAAGGTTTTAAAATTTTAAATTTGAACATGTAATTTTTTAATTTAAAAAAATAATTACATATTAGTATTTATCTTAAATATTAAAAATAATTATGGGAATAACTTTGGCATTAGTATTGATTATTACCAGAAGCCAAGGTTTTCAACTTGCCACATCTCATGCAATGGTTTTTGAATCTTGTACAAGTTTCATGCAACCACATTCGACACATCTCACATTGTATCCAATCTGATTTTGATTTAGTTAAATTATAATTTTCAAAACATTCTACACAATAATTATCAACTTTAACTTCTTTGTTCGTATTTCATTTTTTTGAATTTGCTAATTGATATTGCTATTTTGAATTTCTTAAGGTTCGAGAGGATATGCCATAAATCCGGGATATTTCGTTGATACTTTTTTATTTTTCTATCTTCTGTCTAGCTGATGTGGCGCGGCACCACGCCTGGCTTTCGTTTATACTTGCGAGGCATTTTGCTGTTGAGAATTTATTTTATTTAAGATAAATTATAGTAAAGCCCAATAAAAATATCACCAAGAAAAAAAGGTAAAACCAAATGAAAAAAATAACTAAGAAAAAAATCTGTTTGCTCGTTAAAATGTGTAGTTACGGATAGTTGCCCCAGGGCAACAATCCGCAAAAGACAGTAAGGCAACTATCCTTTTTGATACGGATACTTGCCCTTTTTATTTACAAAATAAATAAAACATATTTAACAACAAAACGTTTATTACAGTGCAATTTAAACTCTAATGCAATCAAAGAAATAATTATTTTACTGAAACCGCAATTAGTTATAATTATATTTAACGGAGATTACTTGCCAATATAATTCTGACGCTCGTCAAAGTATCATCGCGGAAGATTTTTACTCACACGGACAAAACTCGTGCACCTACTTCGACAGCTGATGCGGCACCGAGTCCTACGCGGGGGACGCTTCTTATTATGATTAAAAAGAAACACTGTAAACACGTCTAACATAGAGCATTTGAAACTGAGGCAAGTATCCGTCCGAGGCAACTATCCGGGTTTTACCCTATATCGTAAATACTAATAGCTACATTTCATTTTCATATGAAAAGCAGAAAACCTTTGAGAATATATTTTGAGCATTTTTTAAAAGAACCATTTTTAAATTTTATTTTTAATGAAAACAAGGAAATAGTAAGATGTTTATAGTATATTTTACCTTTATTAGTGTTTATTAAAATGTATCGCGCGTTCGCTGTGGCTGACGTTCGGTGACGGATTACTTCCTCACTCAAATATCTTTAATATGTTATTCAAATTTATAGCAATGGCTTGATAGTTTAAAAATTTAACGAAATTTAAATAAATATGGTGAAAATATTCATATGTTTTTTTAATTTTGTCAATGTTTTTGTATATATGTATAAATATTCTAAACACTTCTTCGCCTTTAACATCTACTTGATGATGATATTATCGGGTAAGTCCAGTAGTGCCAGTATGCTATTTGCCAGTATATTTTTTTCATGTTTTTAAGTTTTTTATTAATCTTTAATAATAAACATTACTTTAAAAGCTTTTTTTCTGGCTCTACTTTCAGAGACATTCATACAAGTGCAATGCTCAGCCTAAGATTCACTAGCTGTAACTATATAATATCTAATTTATTTTTTTTATTTTTACGATAACTTCAACAACCTTCGAGAAGGTTTCAACTTTAAATTAATCTTAGCTTGTAACTAAACTTAAAAACTAAAGATTCCTTGTCCAGTACATATTTATTAAATTAAAACATTAGCACAAACATAAAATGATGCCGAATCAAAACATTAAAAGCTAAGCTTTTTTTAAATTTCCAAGAACTTTCCAAGGCATAGCATTTGAAATAGGTAAACAAAGATTTAAAATTCAATTAAGGGACGATTCGAACGTGACAAGGCTTACCAAAACGATTAATAAAAAGTGCGGTATACGACAAAGGCAGTCGGGCTTATCCAGTTGCTTAGTGATTTTTAATGATACTACTGGCGTGTGCTCGGTCACATTATTAAGTCATTCTATTATTTGAAATAATAAAAATGTACAAATATTTATTTCAAAAATAACCTTTTTAATAGAACTGTTACAAAGAAAAAATATTTACTATTAATATAGCAAAACGAAGGAAGTATTTTTTTCATTACCAAAAACAAAGTCTATGTAAATATCTTCATATTTAATTTTAGCTTCTTTTACTACTTAAATTTATTAACATTGGAATCTCTTTATTTCCACGTCAAATTGGAAAATTCATACAAACTTTAAGTTTATCTACTATATATATTTTTATTCTTAACAAGTCATCGCCCGCTACTTTGTTTACGTGGATTTTAAGACACCAAATTTTAACTTTGCATGTCCAGCAGTTTTGTCTGTGCGTTGTCTGCCAGTTACGATAAAGTTTTAGGTTTTTTTTATACTTTTTTATCCATCCATATCAGGGTAGACATTGGGAACCTGGGGACCTCGTGTTAAGACAATCCAACAGGATAATTCCGTTCCCCGCTTTTCGGCAAATTCTGGGGGTATTGCGTGTTGGATGGCGGCATGTTTTTGCCTCATTACCAGAAGCGGGACATGAAAATATTAAATATGGGGACAATATTAAATATTTTATTTCCTGAATATGGAATCGAACCCAAAATCTGCCGCGTTTACTTGAGCTACGACAGGCCACAGAGTTTTAGATAAACACCAATATCAAATATTTTGAGCTACAAACATCTTCACGTGTAAATTTCAAAAAGTCAAAAAGCCAACAAAAGATAAAGCATGATTTAACGTTCCCAAATAAGAATTATGCGGCGTCAATACAGTATCAACAAAAAGAATTCATAAAAACCCTTTGTTCTTTGTCGCCCCTTATATGCAAATGCCAGTCTGATTTAGTGCCCATATTATCGATTCAGGAACGTCGAAAACTGCATAATAGAGTCCGTACGTGAAATACCAAATTTTGGACTTCGTGGAATATTTTGTGGTAGAAATTTGGGATAGACAATGGCTTGCCAATATTTATAATGGTAGAGAAAGGCAATGAGTTTACTGATGAAATAGGAAATGTTATGTATTAAATTTATTTTCAAAATACTTTTTACAATAGGATGCCAACTAAATTTAATAGACTACAAGTATAAATTGACTTTTTTACTTTTTATTTCGTGGTTTGTGGTTAAAAGTGATTTTAACTTATGAGGAAAAGAATATAGACTTTTATAATTATAATTAAATATTATACTTATTCTATAATTTGCTTTCCTACACAATTATACACTTATCAATGCAATAAACATAAATAATATAAAAAAATAGGCGTACAAACATGATAAAATTGTTCATACAATATATCGCAACTTGGTGTCATATTTCAAAAGCGGCCATATTTAGTTGAATGCGATTTATTGCTTTTGATATCGGGTGAAAATTGCTATAAATTAATCTATCGTGCGTTACTCGGTGCTTCATTAATTTCTCTCATTAGTTTTAAAAACGACCACCTATTTGAATTATTTTTGTTTATTTAACTAAAGATTTAACTAGTTTTTACTTGTGGCTTCGTTCGCATGTTACATTGCGACAATTAATATATTAATTTTTATTTATTTCCTCTAGTGGGAATCGAAGCCTCAACCTGTCGCGCTATTAAAATATAAATTTTGTAAAATAATAATAAGATATTCTCAGTTATATCGCGAAAAAGCTTTTATTTAAATCTGATATCAATAACAAATTAGGTAAATTCGAGTGACGGACCCCACCGGCCATTGTTCTGTCACCCCCGTGTTACTAATTGTGTATTTTGTTTGCCCTTTTGTGTACGAGTACCTATGTCCTTTGAATTATTTGAGGCATTCAATTGATATCTGTATTCGGTAAACCGCGTTAGCTGGGGTGCAATATATTAAATATATTTTATAAATAAAAATAATAATTAAACTTCGCTTTTTGGTTTTAGATAAGCTAGGTACAGCCAGGTGTTCACTATCTGATATGTGGGATATTTACGTATATATTGTTGGTGATGAAGATTCTTGACGTTATTCGTAACGGGGTACAAAGGCGACTGTAAATGCTACATTGTCCTAATGGAAATGGAGTATCTTAACACTAGGTTCCCAGGTTCCCTTTGTATACTATCCTATGTGCAAGATACAGCGTAAAGCTAAAAAGAAAAAATAAATAACTAGAGATTCTTGGAGGAAGTCTGTGCCGAGCTATGGGCGTCGTAAGGGGCGTGATGATAATATTATTATTGTCAATTGCTATAGTCAATGTATATATCCATATTATGTTACTACGAGTATATAACATTAACAACCCTTTCCTTAGTTACCTAAATCACGGTTTTTTTATTTCTCTCAAGGTTTTAAAAATATTTTAAATTACTAACAAAATATGTAAACTAATCTAAATTATTATTTTCCATATAATACGAATTTAGTAAATAACATTGTATATTGTGCAATTTATTCTACATATACTTACATATTATTTTACTGTTCTTATTAAATCTGTAGATTATGCTTATAAATCAAATAAAAATAAACTTTATGGATATAAAAGAATCCATTGAAAAGAATAACCGCAAAATCAAACAAATGACCGTGACATATAAACGTATAGTCAAACAATCCTCCTCTTAAATATCGACAATCTACGCTAAACCCTCGTCAAGCGATCCATATGCCAAAGCGGCGACAATGGAATTAGTCGTCATTCAAAGTAGCGTACTAAATTCGTAGCTGGATAACATGTAGCAAGTGCACTTGTCGGCCGGGGCTGACACTTTGAGCCCTTCCGATACTGACATTACGACAATATGGCAATAGCATGGGGGCACAATGGCCGGTTATCACAGCTTTGAACCTATATTATAGTACTAGCGGCCTGCTCGCGGTTATACCCGCGTGAACTATGTTATTATTAATTTCTGTCTCCATGACTACGTCCTAGTGACGTCTATGCAAAATTTGAGACTCCTAGCATTTGTAGTAACGAAGTTTCATACAAACTTTCGACCCCAAAAACAACCCCTTAGAAGTCGAATATTGCAAATTCCCGTCTTAGCGAGCACCAACGTCCTATAAGTAACTCCTATGCAAAATTTCAGATTCCTAGCACTTGTAGTTTCTGAGATTTCGTGATGAGTGAGTGACCTTTCGATTTTATATATATAGATAGATGAACCCAAACGCGACATTGCTCGGCAGAGACGAGTTGTGGCGCAGGAGGACAAGGACAGGTAGTGGGTTCGATTCCCACTAGTGGATAATATAGAGTTTCGCCACTCACCACGCGAAACCTCCAGAATTAGTTGGAAAGTTGGGACTTGACCCTAGGCTCCCTCTATCTACCTTGCTATATGAGGGATAGAGCGTGAAAATGGAAAAAATCTATACAAAACAAACTGACTTTACCTATCTGTTATTCAAGCTAGGTATACATATCAGACAGTTATTTAAGCATTTCAGAAAGAGAAAAATAAATTTGACCGCAAGCGCGGTTCGAAATATTCAATGAAGAGATTTTTATAAAAGAAAAAAAAATCTCATTTGCATCTCAAAAGAGATGCGAGTTAATGGTCGCGTTTCGTATGCGGGGCGCGTCATTTGCCACTCGTCAATATCAACCCTTACGACTTCGACTGCGGTGGTAACTCGGTTTATAACCCGCCATCTGCGAATATGAAGTTAAGTAATTATTGGTTGGTTGGTTGAAACCTTTTAAGTATCTGCATATTTTTGGATTACTAATAATTTATTATTATAATAATAATATAATACTTTATTGCACAAATAAGAGAGAAAAAAAAAAATCATTAGAAATACGATTAACAAGTGTGCAATGGCGGCCTTATCACTAAAAGCGATTTCTTACAGGCAACCAAAGAAAAAACGTAGGGATGAAATTTAGAAAAGAAGGCAGAAAGGTGCAAAAAGTACATAAAGTATACAAACCAATATTCAGAGAACACAAAATAGTTTAATACACACATTTATACATACATAGATATCTACACAAACACCTACATACATATATATATACATACATACAACAATTAAAGATAAATACATATACACATTATAATTGTAATGATTATATTTCTAAGCTTTAGTGTTGCCAAAAATAAACAGTACATGGGTTCAAAATTTATTTGTCAAAATATAACACTGATAAAATATGGTATTGGACATCTTGGTAGATTAGTCGTTTTTTTTTAATCATAAAAATGAATATATCTAAATTCTATATTAAGTTAATCTCAAACTCAGTAATCGTTTCTTCTAAATTATTATTTTAACTTCCAATTATAATTGCAATCTCTCGATAGAATCACGTTAATGAAGAACGGTGCTCGAGATGTCGGTCGATACTAACATCCGAATTGATTTTGTTCCTTTGACGCGGCGCGATCGGACACACTGATATAATTTGCGGAAGTGATTCGCTCTCCACTCGAACAGCTATTGTTGGAGCCCGAATCTTCTGAATGTATACAATTTAATCTGTCGAATCCGAAAATTTATCAATTATAACGATTATATCTCGTCTATAGCAATGATTGATGTGGTCGTTTTGGAATTTTTTAATGACCGCCCGTTAATTTGTAATGAGGTTATTTAGTAAATCAAATAGCTTGATTTTGGAATAAGCTTAAATTATTATTTTTTTTATTTTCAGGCATAACTCACCTTTCTGTGGAGAAGAGTTTACTTAAGAGAGACAAGACCCCAAGCCTTGTATTCCATTACACATAAAATTTCAGCGTAATGTTAATCATAAAATTATTTTTGTGTTATAATTCTATCTCTCTATATAAAATATATAGGTATATAAAAATATATTTTATAGTTTAATTCTGTCTGTGACATATAATCGTTAACTTTTTTATTATTATTGATAATGATGAGTATTTTTCAGCCAGTCCAGGTCAGTCGTAACTCGGGGACTGTAAATCCTACTGCTTGTGGGTTCGATCCCCAATTCGCTTCCTATGCAATAAATAAAAAATAAAAAACACGCGTGTAACGTAAATAGGTTGAAAAGTTCAGATTTCATTAACTTCCTTATAATTTACACCTCATGTTTCCACTAAATTAGCGAGCAGCCTATGAAACATGACCGTCGCGTCGTACGTATGGCGCTTCCCTTCCGCCAACAAGGGTTGACATTGACATTAAATTAATGTCATTCATCGCGGATACCCTCGCGTTACGTATTCAATTGTAGCTTATGTCAAACAAACAGATTGGTGTGGGTTTTCGAATTTAGTGTATTAATTGCGATACTTAATTGTGGGATTTTAAATTTTTTTTTAAACTTCTAAATAATGGAGACCGTAAATATATAAATAATGGAGACCGTAGAAGCACTATGGCAGAGCATCTGTTCATAAGCGCGGCTTTTGTCATTATCATCATCATCATCAGCCTGTCCTCGTCCACTGCTGGACATAGGCCTCTCCAATGGCACGCCACTGGCTTTTGTGGGTTAGAGAAATTAGAGTATATGTTATACAATCGCTATATACTTATCTGTGGACTTGTACTCGTATACTTTCGAGGTAAGATATTGGAACAGCCACAGGTCCGGCGTCTCGCTTTTGAAATGCTTTGACAATTTATTGGGCCAGTAATTACGATGTAATGGCTCATTTTGTGCCCCAAATTGGCATTTAGCTGTGAAATATATGTTTTTAAAGTATAATTTACAATATCTACTTAAGGAACGGTCGTTGTAATTCAGAAGTACAGCGTGTTATTAAAAATGCGACAGTTTTGAATTTGATTCCCACTCTAGGAAGGAGAAAGTAAGAAGAGAAATAAGAAAGGGAATAAAACAAAAAGCAGCTTTATGGATTTTCGAGCAGAGAAGGGGCAGAAAGACGTAAACATAAAGCAGCTATATACGAGAGCGAAGAAATAAAAAATAATGAATTCCCATAAGTGGGAATCAAACCCACAAACAATCACATTTACCTCTCACATTGCACCATAATGGAGTTGTCACATATATCACAACAGCAATGAATAATAATATTATATTTAACAAATACTTCAGTTTAGAATTCATGTAATTAATCTTCATTCGACATATTATTATTGAAATATCGTCATTGTAGAAACCATAATTTTCATAAACGTACCCATATATTGTATGTAGGTACATAATATAAATTATAGACGTATTTTACCAAAACCCATTATTCGCTTTTAGCCATTCTAACGTGCACCGGACATTTGCTTTGTATCTGTAATTATTACAACCTGTTTAACGGAAATTCATAAAGCTTATTAGTGTTGGACCACGTTTAATAAATTACATACAATTATTAAAATTAATTTTATATCATATAGCTTAAAATAATCTATATAATATATATAGGTTTTTTTAATTTATTCTTATCTCATTTTTAAATATATCATTTAATTGCTATTAAAATAAGTATGTTATGGTTGTAGGTTCTATTGCCTCCAAGAGAAGATGACTACACTTAGTGTATTCTTGATTCTTCTGTTTGTTTATTGGAAATCAGGCATTGGGTCAAAAATTCGTTTTAGCTTAAGGCGGTATTTTGCACATAGTAAGGTAGGCAGAGCTGGAAATATAGTATTAAGACACTCCGTTCCCATTAAGGAACTTCCGTTCCCGAGAATTCTGGAGACATTACGTGTTAAGTGGCGGATCTCAACGCCGCGCTTTGCCTCGTTATCAAAGCGAGGAAATTAAAATATTAAATATTTCATTCCCCGAGTGGGAATCAAACCCACAATCGTCTAGTCACAATAGCACATTTGTGTCACGATGGCTTTCAAAGTCGGTAAATTTATTATATTTAGGTATTATAGATCAATCTAAACTTTAATATAATGTAAAGACGATGACTAACTATTCTGTAAAAAGTAATTTTCACTTTTTGTTTTAATAATATTTTAAACTTTCTATTAAAAAAATGTTTTATCACATAAAACAATCCTTAGAGCTGACATAATGGGAGACATAGCCAACCTTTGTTGCTGGCTTAACGTCAATTTTGATAAATGAGCTGCCGATAGATTTATCTTAATCATACTGTGCGTTTCATGTACATACAAATATTGTAACAGTAAAATTATCATATATTTTAAATGTATATGCCTATATAGCTGGTAGGTATTAGTTTTATTAAGTGTTTAAAAAGATGTTATGGAGTATCTCAACACTAAGTTCCCTCTGTTCTGCTGTGTGTGGGATACAGCAACTAACTTAATTACATATTTAACAAGATATATAAGAATATTCTATAGATTTAAAGTTATGGCGTTTTACTAACTTAACATTGAAAACTAAATTTTCATTAAACATTAGAGTATAAACTCAATTAGACATTACTCAACCTTAGGTTTAGAGTAACTATTAAGAATCGTAAACCTTTTTATAAATAAAACAATCACATTTCTAGGTTCTATTACGTTCTATAAATGCTCCCAACAACAGATTTTTTTGTATATATCTTTCATGTACAGACTGAGTTAAAAAACATATATATTTATAGAAAAAAAACATAATTCCTAATTTCTAGCCGTACACTCCCAAAGCCTAATTGATCGAATCAAATTACAACTAATCTTATTACACCCTAATATCCAATTACACTAACTCCTAAACTCCTAGGCAGTGTATAATTTCTGGCTATCGCGCCTAACAGGATTATTCATCAAGCACTTAATAGGTGCTGCAGCCTCATCGGGATGGACGGTAATTAATCTCTTTGCGTCGATGTGCTAATCTGTGATAGTCAGATGAGTAATGTACTGCGGTTGTGTCTGCTATGGTGGAAATGACCCTTAGTGCTAGCTTGCTTATTAATCACTCTGATTTGTAGGTAGTGGGTAGTGGGTACGTTGGAAAATAGGTAGGTTAAATACAATTGTATGATGGTGTGATTTTTTTTATTTAATTAAAAAAAATCATTAAATATTCGTATTATGGTGTATATATGTCTCTTATAAATCGTTTTCCACAGATTAAAAGATTATACTTAGTTATCATTGTTCAAATACTCCAAAGGCCTATATACCTATGATACATTTTAAATCACGTGAAATAGGAACCTATAAGAAATTTTCTTGAATTCGAATACCGGTAAAATTGTTTTCTAAATGTTTATGTTTTCTATATGTTTTCAATTTCTTTCTTTTTTTTTTCCATTTACATTATTTGCATATATTCAAAACTAATAACATATAAAAGAGACTATAACATTTCCCCTTTGCATAAGGCTTCTAATACATTAATTTTCATTGAACATCTCGCACGCATGATTTCCCACGGCGCGGGTATTGTAAACTACAATGAAATATGCATGTGACATAGGCGCGAAATAACGTTACGCCAGCCATGCTCGATGGTGCTGCATCCCCTTGCTTGTTATTGTGCTAGAGACGGCGGTGTTCCATTGTTATACGTATATTACATATTTTGAAAATTTGAGTTCCGCTACTCAGCACGCAATTCGTGTTGAATTCGGCGGAAAATGGGGAACGAAGTTTGTTATCACTGGGTTAACCTCTGCTATGTGCGGGATTCAACGTGAAACTGATTAAAATTAAATTCTAATTATAAATTAACGAAATTGCTACATCTTATTATATTTTTAAAATAAATTTTATATTTTAGTGGAAATGATTCAAATTTTATTATAGTTAGGTAAAAATCCTTTCATAGCACACTAAAATATTTAATAATTATTTCTAACTGTACACCAAGTACTCATGATAATTAATAAAATAAAATATTTAAATAATAACAGAAATGTAAAACACACACATAAAACCTCTTTTCACATTTTTTACATTTTATTCCCCGCACTCAACCTCGGTGCAATGAAAACACGCACTCAGCCTTACTTTCTCGATAAAGTTCTGATATAATTTTGATATCGCCAGACGAGCTCTTTGACACCGCTGGAGCGATTTCGATAAATTCGAATCTAAATCCAATATCGCCGTTACAAGCCGGCAAAGAATTTCTATGGACGGATCAAGTCGATTGGAATACTCATGCTATGATTCTGCTCTATGACCCGTTTTATTATTGACTTGTCAGCGAAAATCGAGTGGTATATGATTTTTATATACAAATATATTTATATTATATATTTATATTTTATTAATATATATTTTTTTCTATTGTATTTAACTTTTTTGCCTATTTTATCACAATGACACTAAATTGTCAATGTAAAACTTACATAATTTACTCTTATAGTTTAGGTTCTATAGCTAGGGCATCAAACCAGTACAAAAATGTAATTAAAAAACTTCGTGGTAATGGAATGAAAGAGAAACTAATATCGAGGTTAAATATGCAGCTTATATACGGACTTATCGACTCAATTTTAATATGAATCATTATTTTATATAACTTAGTATTTAAATGATTCACTTGGTTTATTTTTTTAAATTAATTACGTTACATAATTATGTGTCATATAAATTTCATTATAGCTTAGATATTGAAAAATACTTCTAAGGCACAAGGGTGTGACTGTAACGCGACTGTTGTGGGTTCGATCCCCACTCGAAGAATTAAAATATTTATTTACATTTATATTTTCATTTATACGCTCTGGTGTCGAAGCAAAAAGCGGCGTTGAGTTCCTCCACTCAACACGAAATGCCTCCAGAATTCGGCGGAAATGGGGAACGTAGTGTCTTACTTAACTAGGTTCCCTCTGCCTTCCCTGCTGAAACTAAAAAAAATATAGATTTAACTGTCTTTTAAGGAAATACAAACAAAAATATAGTTGCATTTCGGTTTGTCTTTTTTAAATAGAGAATAATTTTTGTATCGCAAACAGAGTTGATATTAATTTAAAAGTTTTAATAGTGTGTGGTCCGCTGCTAGTATTGCGGGAATCATACGAAGATAGATACTTTCCGTCAGAATAAATTGCCTTTAATTATGTTATGCAAATGTTTTATGGGACATACAACAGGATGCCATGTGGAAGCCAGGATTTTTAAATAACCTGTTTTTGTGTTTACGTTCTTATTAATCAAAATTCTTTATACTATATGTTATACATATTGTAAATGTACATTTTGTTGGGGTCAGCGCGACAGACAGATTCTGAGTTCGAATCCCACTCGAGGAAATTTAAATATTTATAATATTTATTTATTTCCTCGCTCCTCCTCTACTTCCTCTGGTAACAAGGCAAAGCTCGGTGTTTAGTTCCGCCACTGAACATACAATGCTTTCAGAATTTGGTGAAATGGAAGTTTTTAATGGAAACAGGGTGCGTTAACACTACGTTACCAGATTCCCTCTGCCTACCCAGTGCGGGATACAGCGTGAAGCTAAAAAAATATATTTTATACATAATTTGTATTTGCTTTGTAAAATAGATAACATTTTTTATATTATATAAATTGATTTCCCTTGATACAAGTAATTTTATTGTCCTTCGACCAATCTCCATTTTACCTCATATTACTTAAAACAGTTGATGTTTGCGAAATCACTTTACTACAAACAATAAATTTTAATGAGAATAATATTCATTACATTATGAAACTGCATAGTTAAGAGTGACTACGTAAGTTTGTTAAATAAAAGAAGAGACCAAAGTCACCGAATGGGAATCGAACCCACTATCGTCGTGATTAAAATCAAATCGTCGTGCTTATAATCAGACACTATTCCCTTGCACTACGACCAAAAAAAATACAAAACATAAAAAATACACCAGAACTAGTTTCTGTTATATTTTCCCTACAAGTACAATAACAAAGAAAAGGATTTTCTTAAGCACGTCGCCATCCAACACAACGTGTACTGTAAATCTAAACGCAACGTAAGCTAAGACAATAACATAATACATGTTGCAAAAAATCAAAGCATATTTCCTACTTGTTCTGTTTTTATTCCAGCGCTCGCTGATACCATCTTGGCCATGTTTCACGGTACCTACATACATTGTGTTTCTAAAGGCCCTGACGCGTGCATAGATGTATACGATAGTGTAAAATATTATGACGTGTGAATAAAAATTATAATTTGTGAAGATTTTGATGATGTTTTCTTTGTTTTTTGGTGTTTTTCTTATTGTATTGTAATTATCTATTCGTATATTGTTAAAGCGGGTGGTGTAGTAGAAATTGAGTGGATGTTATTGTAGGTATAAGAAAATTGTAGGTCCATCACAATCTTCTATCAAAATAATTAAGAATATTTTTTAAGAAGTAATGGATCTTGATAGGCGTAACCTAACGCTGCACTTTGTGAAATTAGACCTAGAAAATTATGTCATATTAAATATATATAAACATTCCCCTTGACAAGGAATCGAACCAGCTACCAACGCATATAAAGTTAAAGACTTCACAATTGTGATCTCTAATATTGCTTAGGAAAGGAGCTAAGGAAAGTGTCCCATAACGTAAGTTATCTTGTTGCTAAACACACAATGTTATATTAACTTGTTGATGATATTATAGGTGGCGTGTTTGCGCGCGTCTCGGCGTCCCCATATTAATCACGTGACCTTACAAGTTTCCCCTACACAAAGACAAAGAGGAGCAAATGTTACATCGAATTTTTTATATCTTTTTTTGTCTGTAGTCTTTTTTGTTTTTAAGAAATTATCAAATATGAATATACGGAAAACTAAAATAAATATTTTTAGATTAATGGTATAACTTATATTATAATCTTCTCTTAAGAGAGATTAAATAACTGTTTAAATATAATATAAATACAAGTTACTCGTATAAGAACTTGTATGTAGTTTAATTGGATAGAGGATTTGGACAAATTCGAAAAGATGTGCTTTCAAATTCTGGAACGTTATTTTTTTACCTGTTACATAACAGGATACATACTATATATATATGTAATAAATTTCATATAAAAGTTTAATGCATATCTATTAAAATGTTTACTCTATGATCTCAACCACCACTGCGCCCTAAGGTGAGACGTGATGGCTTATTAGGGGAACTTAGAACTTTTGGGCTGTGTTTACTTACGTGGGGTACAAAATACGTTCACCCATTTGACTTCTGTTTTTATTTTTATCTCTATCGCTATCAACACGTTAGAAAGGGAGAAAAATAAAAAAAAATGGTAAATGAATATAGTATATACACCTGTAGGGGATATATTTGCTTGACTTGGTTTAGAAATGTCATTGGGGATTACATGTCGAAAGCTAATGTAGTATGTTATAATTTGTCCCTTGGTATAACCTATTTGAGCTTTTAAATGCAGTTTATAAAAGGTTAAATTTAGGTATATGCCTATATATGTTTGTTAGTTAAAGCTTATTCTATAATATCCACTATATAAATTGAATATAATAAGTTAATTAGTTTAGCAATATTTTTAGTAATAAGTTTATATATAAATATTTTAGTAATAAGTTTAGCAATATTTTTAAAAACAATATTTTTTTAAGCCAACAATAATATATTTTTTAAACCTCAAAACTGCGAAGAAAAAGTCGCTTAATTACGCTTAATTTTTTTAGTTATGCCAATTTCATTATAAAATAAAGTGCAATAAAATAGATTTGCATGCAAAATTGTTATTATGAGGTTTGAACCAACAAAATCACCCAAGTATCCAATTATAAATAATTGAACGTCGTTAAGGGGTGTTTTAACCCTATGACTTGAAAAAACTGTATGAATGGCTTGTTAGCGTTTTAAAGTCGATCCCTAGAGCCCTGGCGAGCTCTTTCTACAATTGTATATTTCAGAACAATTAAATTATTTTGAAGTTGTAGTATAGCAAAATTTAATAATAAACAGCAAAAGAATTGTTTTTGAGATGCTATCGTAAAATATTTTGGGGCATATATTGAAATGATAATCTAATAATTATTCTTTTCGATATTAGAGTGCAAACTAGATGGTGTGGGTTGGACACATTCGATTATCATACAATGTTTCAAAGTCGGACTCGTATATGAAGGGCTCCGTACACTACCTATAATAGACAGCGGAATCTTAGTAGTAGAGTCGTTTTACTCTTTCGCTACAGAACCCTAAACACAAAAAAAAAAACTTTACAACAATCTAAAAGATAGTCAATAATATGCATACAATTTTATTATTTTAGTACCACAATGTAGTTCAAACCGTGTTTGATAATGCTTATCTAATAATAAAATAGATAAAACCATATCAAAGTTCACCATAAACTATCGACTTGGTGATGTTTACGACGTCCTGTAACGATTGCTTGTAGTTTTAAGATCAGCATCTTCACAAATTGTCTTTTATTGTATCATGAAACATTTATAGCTTTTACGATATGACGTTAGTAAGGAGGAAAAAGGACGAAGAAACAATGTGTTGGATCCTTGTTTTTAAATTTTATGGGTATTTTCTATTGAATAGTATAATTTACTGTTAATAAACTGTTGGCTTATATTTAGTTTTGATTTTTTGTTCTTAGCTCCCCGTATATAATGATTCCGATTCTCTTTCTTTTGGTTGCCGATTCGATTATTCCTTCGATTTAAATTTAATCTTTCCGCTACACTTTTCACACTTTGACTCGAATTTATGTTTTTTTTTATAAAACACTTATTGATGTATGTGAAACTGTTTCATTATTTAAAAGTATATATATTTATGAGTGTTTTTGTTTCAACGTGTACTAGAGTTAGCAAGAATAAATAAGACAGAATCATATTAAAATACATATTTACATAATACATACAAAACAGGATATAAGAAAAAGCACTTTCATCTCGCTCATATAAAATTAAACCACCTTAACAGCAAAAATAATACAAATT
Organism: Heliconius melpomene rosina; assembly: GCF_056956725.1. NCBI lineage: Eukaryota > Metazoa > Arthropoda > Insecta > Lepidoptera > Nymphalidae > Heliconius > Heliconius melpomene. Next base: position 7,807,173 of record NC_140406.1, on the reverse strand, counting down.
GATAACGCTATAGAAACTTTTTATCAACTCCATTAATATTGCGGATCTAGTCTTTGTGGCTGGTCCGCTAAATTATACGGCCGCGGTCCGTGGTACCCCATTACGTAGGAAATGCTCACTAATGCATCTCATTCTCTATTTGTCAAATTATATAGTACTTGTGTAGTATTTTGTCTTGGAATAAGATAACGGCGTCAAGTGTCGTGCTGTTGCTTATTAGTTACGGATCCGGTATGCAAGTCTTGATGTCGTTGTGTTGTAAACTCTAGCTTGTTATCTAAGTTTAAATGAAATAAGGTAAATTATGATTCATATTTGAAATTCGATAATTGGGTTCCATTCCCATTTGGGGGAATGAAATATTTAATATTTTCATTTTCTCGCTCTAGTTGCAGAGTGAATTTCGGCTACTCAATACGCAATGCCTCGAGAATACGAGGAAAAGTGTAGAACGAAAGTGTCTTAACACTAGGTTCCCAGGTTCACTCTGCTAACTATATTGTGTGGGGGATACAGCATTAATATAAAAAAAAATATAAACAAACAAAATATCGTTTTTAAATACAATTACGTCATTGTTGCACCAAGCTTAAACATAATATAAAGATCCAGAGAGGACGACTACATTTATTTGTAAGTCATAAATATTATTTTGTTAGAGTATTTCAGTATAGAAAGAAATATAATAGTATATCTATACTAATATAATAAAGCGGAAGAGTTTGTTTGTTTGTTTGTTTGTTTGTTTGTTTGTTTGAACGCAAAGATCTCTGGATCTACTGGTCCGATTTTCATTGTTTTTGTTTTGTATGAAAGCTGCATTCTTCAGAAGTGCTATAGGCTATATAATATTACATTACACATATATACTAATATATTTTAAAGTACATTCTAATTTGACATGCAATTTATTCTGCCATGTTAATAACAACCGTCGTTGCTACGCGACCGCTACCGCGACGTTTTGATATTCATCCTTATGAAAATAAATATAATAGTCACTTTTAGCATTTCATCTAGATTGAAATTATAGTTTACTGTATAACATACTAATAAATAATTAAGGAGATGTCACTGATTCCAAATGATCTAGCCACCTAGCGGGCGGCACAGTATGACCGACGCGAACGGGCAGATGACGTTGACGGTTTTATAAATTTTCATACATTTTCGAACTATTGTAAATGTTTATGTAATTAATTGCTGTTTATAATTAATTTAAGCTACACTTTGGTTCTCTTCTTATTTTATTTGATATTGCCCGCTAAAATTATCCTGCTTAATAGAGAGAAATGTTTAGTTATTTCGTAGAGTCGATATTTATGTACGCACGCACAGAAAACTTTAGGTACTTTTTCTAATATTAAGAATATCTATCCTTTAGTTACTTTTAATCCTTTTGTTGGTTAATTTCAATAACTCAGATAATTTGTTCTAATAATGTGTATCTATTTATTATTCTTTTTGATTATTAAACTTATATTTTCTTACTAATTCTATTGAAAATTGAAAATAATTTAATGAATATATTTAATAAATATTCTTATAGTTGAAGCAGGCGTAGCCGCGTCCGGGTCCACTAGTACTAATATAATAAAGCGGAAGAGTTTGTTTGTTTGTTTGTTTGAACGCTAAGATCTCCGGATCTGCTGGTCCGATTTACTATGTTTTTGTTTTGTATGAAAGCTGCATTCTTCAGAAGTGCTATAGGCTATATAATATTACATTACACATATGTACTAATAAATTAAAATACTTTCTTATTTGACATGCAATTTATTCTTCCATGTTAATAACAACCGTCGTCGCTATGCGACCGCGTTCGTTACCGCGTCATTTTGATATCCATCCTTATGAAAATAAATATAATAGTCACTTTTAGCATTCCATCTAAATTGAAATTATATTTCTATACAAATTCTTCTTCCTCCTGGCATTAATCCCGGCTATTGCCAGGGTCTGCCCTCCTACTCAACCTACTCCACTTTGCACGGTCTTTTGCGTATATTTCTATACAAATTATATTCTTATATTTCAAGCAGGCGTAGCCGCGTCCGGGTCCGCTAGTAACATATAATCTCGTTTATCAAATGGCTAGTCTTTACAACTAATTAGACAATCAATACGAGTCCGATTTTCTAAGAAATTTCACACATTCGATAAAAAATAGGGCAAAGGTGACATCAATAATACATGTGATAAATTATAAAGTTGATATTCCAAATGTAAAGGTCGCTACAATAGTTTACTGTATTAATAACACAGTACAACTTTATAGTTAAAGTTGACAATAATAGGTGTATACTTAGAAAGTGATGATTATAGATGAGAAGTGTATTTAAATAATAGTGGAATATTTAATATAGGACGATATTAATTTTGTGCTAGTCATAATAACACAAAGTTATTTTTCGTGGTGTTCTGTAAAGGTTAATAGAACTAACAAAATACTGAATAATATTTAAGTAATAAAAAAAACTAATAGGTTAACTTACCCCATCATTTTTCAAGCATGGATCTGTAAAAAAAAAGATTCTATAAATATTACCAACATTTTTCCATACAAAAGTACAGCTATTAGCATACAAACAGTACAGCAGACACGATAAATTGTTACGATAAGGCACTGGTAGATGAAGTAGGGAATGCTCTAATTACACGTTCTCGTAAATTAGTTAGAATGCATGCATTATGCGAAGGATCCATGTTACTGGAATAATAGAATAATAATAACTTGCATCTTCTAGGAAGAAGATAAGAGTTTAGTGTCATATTCCTTCTTCTTCATTTTTAAGGCATCTAGGTTGCCAAATTAAAAGTTGTTGTATTGTATTTAAAAAAACATGTATATCTGCTTCACGCTGTATCCCGCATGCAGCAGGGTAGCAGGTAGAGAGAAACTTGTATTAGGACACTCCGTTCCCCACTTTCCGCCGATTTTTTGTAGCATTGCTTGTTCAGTGGCGTAAGTCAATGCCAGGCCTTTTGCCTCATATAATGCATTAATTCATTCCCTTGAATGGAGATCGAGCTCACAACCGTCTTGTTATAGTTACACCTTTGGGCTCCTGCGCTACGACAGCCTCTATATTCTGTATTTAATTATATGTTGTACTAGCGGCCCGATCGCGGTTGCACCCGCGTGAACTATGTTATTATTAATTTCTGTCTCCATGACTACGTCCTAGTAACGTTATGCAAAATTTGAGACTCCTAGCATTTGTAGTAACGAAGTTTCATACAAACTTTCGACCCCAAAAACAACCCCTTAGAAATCGAATATTGCAAATTCCCGTCTTAGCGAGCACCTACGTCCTATAAGTAACTCCTATGCAAAATTTGAGATTCATAGCACATGTAGTTTCTGAGATTTCGTGATGAGTGAGTGACCTTTCGATTTTATATATATAGATTATAAAGAATGATATTACTACCTTGAATATTTCGATTTCTTAGCAAGACTTCCAGTACGACTCCCATAAGTTTATCTACTTTACGATTGTCTTAATTTAGCCCAACAAAAACAAATAATAGGCCATATAGAATGGATATAAATTGAAAGCTTTGTTGCGGATTAGCGGTGACAAACTGTTGTTCGGCTAAACTTTACTCGCATGATGGAGATATCGAAGTTATCTTGGAAGTTGTAAATGTTAGCAAATTACGTTAAGTCCTCGGTCCTTGCCAACGCAAGATGACAGTCGTTAGGGCACTTAAACACCTAAACGGATTTTGTGGACTGAAAATTTGTTATCGTGTTTGAATAAGTTTAATACTTTGAATAGTTGTTGTTGACTTCGTTCTTTAAGTTCGTCTGTTAAGTACGTTTAACTCCATTAATGCTAAATTTCTGTATTAAGTTAAAGTGAAATTTATGCGTCTATATAAAACTAGGCATGGTTAATAGAGCTTTCATAGGAAAGTTTGTATTTAATGAAAAACTTTTAGTTTATTTTTAGCTTCATGTATGTCTGGTAGTACATTACCTTGAAATACAATTTATAATAGTTGTTGTCCAATTATTATACATAACATATTTTCTTTACAAATAAGTTTTGGTGAAGTACTTGCTAGAGACGCATGGAACTAGTTATGAATCTATGTAATATATTTTTAAGGCTCTCCGGTGCCTGCTCACCACCCGGTCCCAATTGACGAGACATTTCGTGTTGATTGGCGAAACCTGACGTCGTTTTCTCGCTTACTAATAATGTTTCACATAAAAAATTGTACGTTTCACATACTTTTGTGCAGATCTACCTTTACTTAAACGAAAAAAAATCAAAAAGCCTTCAAACGATATCGAATATATTAAAACAAATTTCATCTCATGTACCGATACACGTGTAAATCTCTTAGGTTGCTGTGCTAAACCAAGTATAAAGTCTACACTAATATAATTTGACACATGATTTTATCGGCTCATTGGTAGCTGATGGGACGTGTGAAACGTTTTTGAAATTACACTCTCGTGGATTGATTCAATTTAATTATACACAGGTTTATGGCGATGCAACCAAATTTAAATTCACAGGGGTTGCAGTTTTAAATTAATGTTTTGTAATTGATGAGCGTTAAATTTTATATGACACGCCGTGGAGGTACCTACTAGGTAACAATGTAGTTGGCGTATATTTTATTATATCCATTTAGAGCTTTTAAGCGGAGTTGAAAGCTGTGAGGAGCTTGCATGACAGATACAGGATACCTAAAAAGGAAATTGGATTGTAAAATAAACCATTGCTCTTACTATATTAATAATAACTGATAGTTATATTATTATAAAATTTAAATCAAAAATTAATTATTGTTATGAAGATTCCAAGAAGAATTAAGACTTATTATGCACAAGCACGAATGCAGAATTAAGCGGAAAGTGGGGAACGGAACTGTCCTACTGAGAACGGAGTGTTTTAATACCAGATTCCCTCTGCCTATTCTGCTATGTGCGGGACACAAAATGTACCTCACAATCATTGCTAATGTGTTGATAGATAATTTAAATTATTTGTATTGAAATATACAAAAACAAAAAGAAAAAAATATTGTTACGTACATTTGACGTGTGAATAAAAAAATTGATAAATCTATGGGAAATATAATATTTCGTAAGTAGCATATCTAACCACAAAATCAATACAACGTGTGTGATTGCTTACAGAGCAACGCCTGGTGTCGTTCCGTTATACGATATCTGATATTTGACATTCGATACTGGGTGTCACCAAAATGACATGTCAGGTTGGGACGTCAAATGTAACGTATTACAGTTATGTAGGTGTGAAAGTTGTTTTATATTATGTACGTATTCTAATTGCGACATTTTATAAGGTGAAGGTTATTGTTCTACATTAGGAAATAATGGAATATTGAAGCAAGTGCAAAGCAAGCATAGCAGCTTCATGATTTTTTTTCTTATATCGGAGTAAGTACTATATTATATTTTTCTTTTATTGAACTAGGCCTTTTGGATTAAAAATTGTCAGTCAGTTGTTAGTATCAATAATGTTTGTAGTACATAATTTTGTTTTTATATGTCAAAAACTGTTTTATCTCGATGCGTTAATAACTTTAAGGATATTTAAGTTTACCAAATAACTTTTGAAATAAATATTGTTAAACTTTATCAATTAAAATATACAGATGATACTGATGCTGCGTAAATTCAAATACAATAATACCTACAGAGAATCTAAATTAAGATATTAATGTAACTACAAGATTGACATTTCATATTGGATGTATTTTTGTTGCGTTACATATCTCGCTTAATCCGATTATAAGGCGGTGCATAGAATTAAAAAAGTAGAAATGTCATCATTAAATTTTGCTTAGGAATGTACTTAATTATGTTATGAAAGTGCTTCTTTGATAATAGAATTAAGTATATTTGATACATAAAGTGGGTTCGATACCCACTAGGAGAAATAACATGTTTTCATTTCGTCGCTCTAGCATTGAGATAAAATAATTTATTAATTAAATGTACAATAAAGCTTTACATTGAAAATTGACGTCATAAGAGATACTACTATATTTATGGATAGGTAGGATATTTAAAATTCACTAAGCACGTCAAAATGTGGATATATAAATAATAATAACCTTTAGATATTTAAAAGCTGTTTAACCTAACTTCACTAACCAGAATCGCAAATAAAAATTTAGCTATATAAATTGTTATTAAAACTTATCAAAGTTATGCTTTAGCTCAATTTAGCTCAATAAACGTGACCTATTTCAAAAATTAAGCTAAAATGTGGAGCGAGTGTTTAATTTTTGGGTTAAACTTGAATTTTATTCATAGCTTTTAATATTTTTAGTTCTCATTGTATCAATCAATGGCACTAATAAGTAAAATTTGGGCCATTTCCTTTAATAATGTCTATTCCCTATCATATATCATTATTCAAGTCTATTTAAGTACTTCTACATACGTAGCTAGAGAGAACGGAGATTTTTTTTTCTAAACTACGTATAACTGCCAAGAATGCCAAGTCTTATGATGATACAATTACAAATTTTCATTTTCTAACTCTACCAGAGTTGAAATGGGACGAAATCTAAAATTTGGTGTGAAGCTAAAAAACACACCGTCTCATCTACCTGTATGACTGACACTACTGACACATTTAAAATTGTCTATAGTTCTTAAATTTATTTATTTTTATTTATTTATATATATATATATATAGTTTATAGCTTTAAAGTACTTCTATGTTATTATAACATTATAGAGGTTAGACGTACAATACTCTGGAATTCCCAATTCCAATTGAAACACCTTGTTTTGTTAGATAATCCATTTATCACGGAATGCTATAGTGTAGGCTATACAGTACAGTTCACAGTAATCACGCTTACATCGAGTAAAGAGAATTTGTCATGTCATATACAACTTTTAACTATTTTCATTTGACCACGAAGCTACCTTCTTACTACTTTAAATAAAGTAAATCAGCTTCACGCTATAACCCGCACACAACATGGTAGGCAGAGGGAACCTAGGACACTCCGTTTTCTACTTTCCGCCGAATTCTGCAGGTATTGCGTGCTGAGTAGCAGAGCTCAATGCATCGTTTTGCCTTGACACCAGAGCTAATAAATGTAAATATAAATTTAAATAAATATTAATTTCCTCGAATGGGGATCGAACCCATAATCAGTAACGTTTACAGTCACACTTTGTGCCCTTGCGCCACGAATGGCCTCAAAAGTATTCATATTTTATTTTATTTAAAAAAATATATATTTTCCTTTCACAAAAATATAGAAATTTTAATCAAAAAGTTGAAAGCTCCAGCACGTTTATCTTATCTTAGTACTAGTAATACGATGTCCGATGACGAGATTTCACAGTCTACTGATCAAACTCTTAATTAAAGAGAACGCCTTCAAAAGTTCAATGGAAAATAATTAGAATCAAAGACAACTTTGACGTTATTCAATCGAACAAAGAAGATAAAGAATATAACTGGAAAAAATAACCATTCTGTCCTTGAAATATCAACTAGACTTCCGTTCTGCTACTCAATCACAATGTCTCGAATTCAGGTGGAAGGTGAACAAAGTCTCTTGACACTACATCCTTACAGCTGATTAAGCATGAAGCTGAAAAAAAACTAAACTCTTTATAAGTATATTTTTTTAAGGAATACATATTTTACAAACTTTTAGGTTTTTTTTAACGCTAAAACATAATATTTTCTTTATTAACTTCAAAAGCAAATAAACAACACTTATACTGTAATATCAATTAAAAGTAATTGCGAATGAATAGTGATCATAGTATTTTATTAAAAGGCTATAATATTATACAAATTACGTGTCGATAATGAGAAATAATGGAAGGTTTAATCTTATTAAATCTGTTCACACAGCGATTGGAGCCGCGAATCTGAATGTCACGATTTATTTTATCGTTGCAAATGTATTGATGCACTCATTGGGATGTTTAAGGCTTATATAGTAAAATTATACTGGTTAAAATACGTTTAAGCCATAAATTTAGAAGAAAATCTGTATATACTGTATATAATACATATTACTGTGCCTATTGGGAACCTACTAGAGGGCACGTAGTGTTAAGGCACTTCTTTCTTCATTATCCGCCAAATTCTGAAGGCATTGCGTATTGAGGTGGAGGAACTGAATGCCGCGCTATGACTCAATACCAGAATGAAGAAATGAAAATATAAATTTCAATAAATATTTAATTTTTCACGAGTGGGGATCGAACCCACAACCAATCGCTCACTTGTGCCTCTACGCCATGGCTAGCCTCATTGGATGTGATGTTACTATACTAATCTCTATGTTATAATATTCAAACATATTTTTAATTTACTTTGGCAATAAAAATTACAAAATCATTTTAAAGAAACTACAAGTTTTCATATGAGAATCCACTGTGAAACGCTGATAGAAAGATTCGTGACTATAGAATCACAAAACGGGAGTCGAAGTCGGAAATCAAATTCAATTTACTTCATTTGCTCGCCAGTAAAGTTCACATCTAACTCTCGAATTGAACGGATTACCTACTGGACCACTACTACTTGTTACATTCAATGTTACTACAGCCTCTGTAGTAAATTGTTTCGATTCTCTCTATACAATTGTTTAGTTATTCACATAGTTGAGATGGTATTGGCTAATAAAAAATAAGAGTTTTTTTAAGAAATATAACACAGTATATTAATCGTAATTTTAATTTGAAAACATAATTTTTAGTTTATAATATATCTAATATAAATACATTTAGTTCATCTTAGTCATTATAAAGAAAAACTGCAAAATTTTCTTATTTTATTTACAAAGCAAAGAAAATTATTACTAACGCGCTCGATAACGCTTAAAACAGAACTCATAGTATGAGAGCTGCGAAATGAAGTTCCTCCTACGAACATTTCCGCGGAGGCTCTGATAGTTTTATATGCAGTTACTCACTTTGTTGCTAGAAATTTGATTTTGGATATGTGTAGGTACAGTTATGTAATTACATATTCAACTTTACGGATTAATCAAAGTTTCTGTTATTCTATGCGGAAGTCTATTATGTTATTTATGGTAAGAGAATTAACGGTTAAACGGTAATCTTAAAATTTTATGCTTACACCATATTTTGAAGTGGATTGACATCTTGTTCCCATGTTTTCTTAATGTTTTAATAAATTAATTTTTAACAAAAAGAAAAACCGAATTCTAACAACGAACTAAAAAGTGAAATATAATTTTACAAAGATTTTTTAATTTGTTAAAGCTGTAGAGTAAGAAAATCATTATGTAAAACCAAAATCATTTTTAACCGACTTCTGTAAGAAAAGGAGGTTATCAATTCGACTGTATTTTTTGTCGACTGTGTTTGTTACCTCATAACTTTGAACTGGGTAAACCGATTTTGATATTTTTTTTTTATTTGAAAGGTATAGCTTCCCGAATGGACCCATTTTTTTTGGTCCATGTCTGACAATGATATCCATGAGAAAATCACATAAGTGTTAAATTTGCATTAGGCATGTGCGCGACTAATAGCCGAATAACTCAATGTCGGGCCAACCGATTTTGATGATTCTTTTTTTATTTGAAAAGATACACTTCAAGGAAAATTTGGTGAAAGTTTGGTTAGGTTTCGATTATGGAATCCGGTGAAAATTGAGAAAGTTTGTTTTTTTTGGTAAAAAATTGATTATACTGTAATAGTTACAAGCAAAAACTTTTTAAATTGATGTCAGAAGTGAGAATCCTGATGGTTGCATTTCTTTTCAACCGACCTCAAAAAAGAGGATGTTCTCATTTTCAACCAACTTCAAAGAAGGGAGATTCCCAATTCGCCCGAATACTTTTTATGTATGTTCTTGTTAATATACCAAAATGTAACTTTGCACAAAAATTATACCTAATGAAATAAAGTTGTACATAGGACAACCACAACCACTCGTTGACAACCACTACCACCACCATCACCACTCGTTTAAGAAACATCATTTTAAGATCTACCCATCACTAAAAATCGTAAAATAAATTTATTTTTAACAAAAACAAAAACCGACTTCTAACAAGGAACTAAAAAGTGAAAAATAATTTTACAAAGATTTTATAATTTTGAAGTCGGTGTCAAGCTAATGCTACAACACCCTTACTACAATATTTAATTACTAAGCCTGTTTGTTTTACTTGGCACCCACTTCAAAATTATAAAATCTTTGTATAATTATTTTTCACTTTTTAGTTCGTTGTTAGAAGTCGGTTTTTGTTTTTGTTACAAATTAATTTATTAAGTGATGTCCATTTTCTTGTTTAATTTAATTTTCTTATTTAATAATTAATTTTCTTTTATAATTGCATATATTTTTTATAAGTAACAAAATTTTCAAATACGATGCACGACAGTAGTAGCTTCAATTTCAGTTGTTAGCGATAGGTATTTTTGTTAATATATAATTTTTACAAAAAACCACAAAAATTGAAACAGCAAAAATTGTGTAAATTTAAGATTTTTATGGTGTTCTTATGGATGGCATTGTTAGAACTGGTCCAAATTAAAATACAACAAGGACCACACAAGTACCAGCTTTCAAATAAAAAAGGCCGCCCAGTAGAATGCTCTGAGGTAACAAACATAAAAGTAATACAGTCGAATTGAGAGCCTTCTTTTACAGAAGTCAGTTAAAACTGTATTCTTTTCCGCGGTCGACATAAAGTCGTAGTCGTCGTCGTCTTGTCTGTGAGATGAACAGAGAGAATATTTAACGAAGATAGTGGTGAATCTCTCTATCTTCTTCGTAACATACGGAAAAAGCATTTATGTTTTTAAATAAAAAAAAATATTCGTTAAAATTTTTTCTATTTTATAATAGAAAACCTTGATCCGAATCCATGAATATATTTTTTTGTTGCATTTAATATTTTCATAACATTCGTTGTAAGCCTTTTGAAATAATGTGACATGGTGACTTGTTTCAGGGCATTGTGGCTAGAATGTTAATGCAAAATGTGCACATTAAATGCAAATAGTATCTAGCGCAGCATTCATTATTATTAAAACAAATTTTTGTATTTCTAAAAATATACAATATTTTTTCAAGTCCACAATATGTTTTTATAACAAATGCGGTCATGGCGCATTAGAAATAAATATAGATGAGATATCTATGTTTTAGTTGCAGGTATAAATTTTATTTGGAACATAGTATTTGAAACGCGAGCGTCTAAGCAACTCTACGTTTTCAATTAAAAACTTTTTTCCTTGAATATAGTGTTCGGACACTTCGTTCATCAGAGAAAGAATGTGCAAATAATTTAAATCATCAATTATTACTATCACTTTTATCATCCTATGCTAACTTTACGTGATTTGCTTAAACTGATAGAAAGTAACAATTTGAGTGACTTGTCATTAAGCTTTTTATTCTATACCCAAAATTATTAATTGATTATAAGATATTTCGTGTTGAGTTATGGAACTCAACGTCGTGTTTTATGTTGTTACTAGAGGGAGGAAATAAATATCAGTTATTCCCCTGAATGGAAATCGAACTCACAACCGCTGTCTTTATAGTCAGAGCTTGTGTATTACGAAAGTTGCTTGCATATAAAAAGAAAAAGATATAATCTATCTATTTCTATTACTTTTAAATATAAAAATAATACTTAATAATGAGATATATCACATTCTAATTATGTTTATCACCAAAACAAACATATAAATTGATCCCCACTATAAAAATCATGAAGTTCAAAAGGGAATCATTGAGAGTATAAATAACTAAGCTTATTTAAAGTTTGTTGATGCTCCAGTCACGTCTCAAGGATTTTGAAACGGTTAAAAACGCTATTGGGAATGACATTTTTAAAACAACATTCTTACTTTTTAGAACAGTTTAGTATTAGTTTGACATTTGGATTGAGAGCTTAATACAGAGAGGGCAAAGAAACTATATAATATAATAGATTTGCTAGGTTGTTTATTATGTTATTATTTATTATTATTCTTTGGATAAAACAAGAAAATAGTAAATACTTACTACTCTACTGTTTTTTTTTAAATAATTTATATGTAACGAGTAAGCTTTAGGGTAGATTAAAAAAGACCGTATGACACCTGTTACTTAAAATATCTTAGAAAATAAGTTTAAGAACTAAAATTTCAATTCCAGATATTACTAAGTAACCTTCCTTACCTTTTAAAAATCCACAATCGTATCGGCGTTGTTTCTATGAAAACCAAAAAACCGCCTCAAGCATTTAACAACTATTACATAATAGTAGGTTTAATAATGCACCATTAGGCCGTATCACGCAAACGAAACATTGTTCATGTAATTGCCCGTAGGAAGTTACAATATGAGCTCGAGAAGCCTATATGGTTGTAAATGTACGACTATGGCTACTTTTGTGCGAAAATTAATAAGAAATAAAATCTAGAATCTTTTAAAGCTTTTATAGGCACTTACCTGATAATATTAATTTATATTTTTTTTAGGAAACCGCGGCGTTAATAGTTCCGCTACTTTGCACGCAGTGCCTTCGAAATTCGTTAGAAAATAGAGAACGAGGTGTCGTAACACTAGGTTCCCTCTGTAAGACAGAGTCTATCTACCCCGCTGTGCCCTTCCATACTTGTGTTTCCTAAATTCGAGGCATTTTGATATTATATAAGAATATTAATATATACAAATATATAGACAAAAATTAAAAAAATACATAAACAATCTGTTTAACAACTTTATCTCATCATAACGTCTATTAAAGCGTATGCTCCGAGAGGCCGCACGTTTAACGATAGTAAATTTATGGCGATAGGTCGGTGACTAAAAATTATAAAGATTCCTAAATTTATAGCTCTTCGCGGTAATCCGCTTAGTGTCGTACAAATTATTGCGTGTGGGACTAAATACTGATATATTTTTCCGTTTTGAATTGAAATGGAAACATATCAGGTGTTATAAGGAACTTTGCTTCTTGAGTGCCTATTTTTGTTTTATTAATATCGGTAATGGTATGAAATCTTCTAGAAGATTTAGTGCATATAAAATATTTTGTTATATTATGAGTAAAAGAACAAAGTGACTGGGGAATTCTATATTGCAGCTTTTAGTGTTGACTTATAGTGATGTTATCTTTAATGTCTAATTTTAGAAGTGTATTTTTCAAACAGTTGTGATGTCTTTTCCATTAAATACGACTTGTATCAACAGTCATCATCTGTATCAATTCATCATCAGCTACAGTCTTCCATCCAAATTTCAAGATATTCATTGTTAAGTGGTGGCCGCACTTTGTCTTGATACAAAAGCGAGGAAATGGAATTATCTCATTCTTTCGAGTTTGAATCGAATTCACAACCATCGCGTATATGCTTTGGTACTGTAATAATTATTGTTGACATATAAAAAATATAGTAAGTACAATTGGTTTTAAAGTAAAAGTCTAACAAAAGAACTACAACTTGTAATTCTATTAAGGTCACGTTCTGAGCTCAGAAGTCGATTCCTTACTAAACCAATCAATGTCTATTGTCTTTACAATGTATCATGTATGTATTGGCGTCATTGCTCTTAGATAATTATATATTCCTATTATTATTTTTTAAATGTCCACATTGTTTATCTTATTTTTATACTTTAAGTTTAATCTTCAAAACATCACAGTTTGCTCGATTCGCTTGTCCAGTGCTGGTGTTTAATACCGTATTTTGCCTTTTTGTTTCTACCAAAGCAAGAAAAGAAAACAAGAGAGAGAATAGAAAAGAGATATATACAAAACGGAACTATTTCAGTTTGTTTGATATAAATTGTAATATATTTTCTTTGACAAATACTGAATGTAGTAAGTATAAAGCGTTGTCACTTCAAAAATGCACGTTTAGGAAACTCAGTTCTTTCAATCTTTTAAGTGTTAGTAAGGAAGTAACAGGAGACAAGTTGCAAAGGTCAGTTTGTAAGTACGGATCACGTGCATTCTAAATATTTTTTAAGTTATGAAGTTGGTATTATGAGATTTTTGTTGATTTCTTCAGGTGACCAAATATTTATTTCTTGAGTAGGTATATCTTTTATATTAAAATATTTTTAGAAATATGTATTGGTTAAGTTTAAGGGAATCTAATGCTACAATATCATCGATCACAGATAATATGTCTACGGTAATATGAATATTATAAAGCTGAAACTGCAGCTAAGATTGGATTGGCTGGTTAGTCTCAGGAACTACTGGCTCGAAATGAAAAAAAAAACACTATTTATTATAGGGTAGTAGGCCTAAGCTATATTTGGCTATGTTATAAACTGTACACTTAAAATGTGTCTGTGTGACACATAACTATTAATTGATTCCGGCGGACGAAGCCGCAGGAAACACTAGTACACTATAAATTATAGTAAAGTTACAATTCTAGCTATGCTTCTAAAATAAATACAAAACAACCTGTTGTATATTCATTCTCCACTCTCCACACAAACGGAGCCGGTAGCAGTGTTAGTATATGAGAATGGTCTAAGCGCTAGTGTAAATTTGTACCATTCCGAAATACGCTTACTCCGACACATTATCCCGTTTTATGACCAATAAAAGTCAGTTGGAACGTACTACATTTGTGGCAGCCCTTACTTCCAGTAGGTACCTAATATAGCGATTTCTTTATTACGTTTTTTGTTCTTATGTTTTATTATATGGCCTATAATATGTATAATTTTTTCGACCAATTTGTGTTTACCGCTTACAAATAAAACTGTGTTTACGTTTGATTTTATTAGCCTGTATAGGTTTAAACGATCATTTTTATATAATTCATAAAATTTTTAGTGTCGCTCCGTCGCATCATGTGGACGTGACGATCGCTGAGATTTAAAGATTCTGCCGTTTTATATTATGGAATGGTCACAATGTAAGCCTTCAATATTATGGGAGTAATGGAAATAATGCTTTATGGTTTTTAAATTCTTATTTTCCATAGAAATTACTGAATAACATTGTAAGGTAAGCTTTACTAAAATCTATAAGTAAATTACGATAAATAATTGTAATGTATTTCAAATGTAGCAGTTTAGGCAGACGGATCCTAGTGTTGGGACACATCGTTTTCACGATGTGTCCCAACACTAGGATCCGTCCGTTCGTAAAATTATAGGAATTAAATCATATTTTTGATTGTACTAAGTAAATATTTTATTCTATTAGGAAATAAAACAAAGTAAAGAAATAATATAATAACATTAATACAAAATATATTTCTAGGAAACGATTCAATTTAAATGTATCACGAAAAAAAATTATTCAGTTGTATTAAATCTTTCTCAGATTTTCTTTTAGCTTTTGCTTTTTAATATAATTCAATTTTCTTTGGGATATTTATAAATGATTTAATAGGCTAAAATTTAAATCCCTATTTATACAAGACCTTTTGAAACAGTTATATTTACTATATAGTATAGTATATACATGGTATAACTAGGCTGAGGGAATCTAGTGGTGAGACTCTCCGCTCCTCATTTTCCACTGATTTCTGGAGGCATTGCATGTTGAGTGGCGGAACTAAAAGCCTCACTTTATCTCAACACTAAAGCGAATAAATGAAAGGCGCTTCTGCCCCTGCTCCACGATTGGCATCTATATATTAATATATTTGGTCTATAACATCTATTTGATTTAAAAAATAAAAATAAAGTTAATTATTCTCAATTAAAAGGCGTGGGAATACAAAAACGAGTTTGAACTCTCACCAGATTCATTCACTAATATCTCGTGTGCACCGAAACCGCTAAAGCGCACTACCTGTCGACATGTGTAGTACAAACCTTGTGAATATTGTGTAAAAATCTTCTTCGGAAGCCATGAGAATGGGAGCCTTTAGATTTTACATAACAAAAAGAAGTTAGTTCTCCTTAGGTTATAAGGTAACCGTTTTAATAATAAAAGTATGATGAGTTGTTTTTATTTATATTAATTTAAATAATTCTCTAAAGCATTGTTGTAAAATCAGCTTCACGCTGTATCCCGCACACAGCAGGGTAGGCAGAGGGAACTTAGTGTTAATACACTCCATTCCCCACTTTCTGCCGAATTCTGGAGGCATTGCGAGTTGAGTGGCAGAACTCAACACCGCGCTTTGCCTGGACATCAAAACAGAGAAATGAAAAATGTAAACGTAAATAAATATTTCACTACCTCTAATGGAGATCGAACTCACAACCATCTCGTTACAATCACACCATTGTACCCTTGGGCCACGACGACGTTTTATATTCTTTCATTTTTGTTTTTCACGCGAAAGGTACAACCTCAAGTAATCTGCCGTCAAACACTTAACAACGAATTTTTACGACACACTAAACTTAAAAGTTAAAAACGTAAATTTCTTAGGGGACTTAAAACTTTAAAAAGTTAAACATACTCCTATAAACCATCAAAGCTTTAGAAATGCTATCGCTTATCGCACTTGAAATTAAATACGAACGAACAAAAAAGAATTATTAATTCGGCCATACATACATTAGAGAACGCGGCGATCGTATTAATCAAACTAATAAACGGAAAGGTCAAATACTGCCTCTGATGAATAATGAGTTGGTAATGCTTGTGACAGGTCACGTAAACTGCACCAACGCCTACGTACTTAAAATTCATGGATATTGAGAAAACTTTAGTTATTTATTACAATATCTTAGTTAAGTTTTGAATTTCATTACATAGGTGGATACTATAGATAAGTACCTATATACGAGTATATTCTTAATATGAATTATTTTTACTCATTGTTCTTCATTTCCTATATATACTTTTGGAGACAGTAAGTTTTTACCGCCAATCAACCCGCAATATATCGAAAATTGGGCAGATAGTAGGCAGTAGAGTGTCTGAACAACAGATTCCCTCTGCTTACATTGATTTCATTACGTGAAACCAGAAAACCGTATATATCATAAATAATTCGATAGATAACAATATTATATTACATAGCGTAGTCTTATAGTAAAATTTAACAGACATATTTGTTTCAATTAGCTTCGTTTTCTAATTAACGTTAATAATATAAGACGATTAAATGCATTATTAGACTATAATTAAATGTCTACGATAATTTAAACTATTATTAACTCACAATTAGAGTATCCATTAATTGTAATACCATACATAATATAGAAGTTAACCAAACACAGCAAAAGAAAAATTTATAAATCAATCCAATTAAGACAAACGTATCGTTTTACAAATTAATATAAAATGAAGAATCTCATGTTTAAGTAACATTCGTTGTATTTTAATTTGAAAGTTGAAAGAGAAAAATCGTACGCTCCCGGCTTAAGGAAGGTTTAATTTGAGCCCATTAATAAAGACGATGTGGACACATTGCCCTCTAGGGCTATTAAAATCTGTCTCGCATACTAATGTACGGATTGTTTTTTTGCGAATCGGTCGAGTTCCTAATAAAATGTGTTAATGATTGTATAGAAATGAGGTATTTGTTTTCTTTGAAGCGTTCCAAATCCAAATGTATACTATACGCAGGTATATAATGAAATAATGGGAATAAATATAAGATTGAGATTGTCGTGGCAGCGGGACAGTATCTGAATGTAAATTTGGTAGTTGTGGGTTCGATGATCGTTGTCTATAAGGCTTAAGTTCGGCTACTCAATATGCACTGTCTCGAAAATTTATCGTCTAATTATTTTGCTATACAAAAAATAGCCTGAAGCTGTGTTTTTTTTTAAATATTGTAAATTGGCGTAATTACATAAAATATGAGATATTCATATCGAATTTTGTCTTTCAGTACATGAAATAAAACAATTTTTCAATGTGTTTTAGTAAAACTAACTAAAAACAAATCCCATTTTGTTAAATATTCAATAAATTAATTCCATTTTATACGTACTTTACATACCTATAACCAAAAGTAATATCTCGTGCACATGTCGTTCAAATAAAATACTTCATATGCGTCAAAAGGGCACGAACCCAAGTTTAATGTTTTTTTCATTGTCAAAACCCTTTTTGGTAGAAAATCTCATATATGGGATATAAAAATCCACTAAGTGCTTTTTAGAGCTGGTATTTACGATCGTATTGTCTATGTTAAGACTGACACGTTACTTTTATATTTTAAGAAAGCAGCGGATAGACAGATGGAACCTACTGCTAAGACACTCTGTTCTTCTCTTTCCGCCGATTTTTTTGAGACATTGCGTATTGAATGGCGGTAATTATAATTATATTATAATATTTAACCCCGGTGCCAAGCCGAAGAAATGAAAATATTAAGAAATAATAATTTATTCCCTCGAGTGGGAATCGAACCCACAACCGTTGCGTTACTAGCGTTAGTCATACTCTTCTGCCCCTGCGCCGCAACGGGCAAAGTTAAAGGAGCCGATATTATATTCATTATGACTCAAGTATTCGACTTGTGAATTGGTTAACATCAAGCTACTGAATAATAAGTAAAAATGAATATGTTGCATAGCCATAAACTTTTAACAAGAGTCGAACTATGTTGCTATTATAAAACGTAATTAGCACCTCGGCCAGATGCAGACGTAAAATGTTTGGAATGGTTTAACTTTTTTTGTTTTTAGGGTTCCGTGCGTAAATCTGGCTATTCTATTATCTCGAGACCACGTGGAGGTATAGAGCTATTTTAATGCTAAATATTTAAGTAGTTACCTATACCTATATATACCTATACGGTACATTTTTGTTTGCTGCATTACAAAAGAAATTCGCCGCAAAATCAGTAGTGTAGAAGATACTTTTTTGTAGCTTCTCACACACAAGAAGATAGGCAGAGGAGCCTGTCCCAGTGTTAAGTCACTACGTTTCCCATTAACGAACTTCCGTTGCTTATTTTCTACCGAATCCTTAAAGAATACGTGAAAAAGAAATCTTTTATAGCTATAATTATTTTTGTTCTCAACGTCTTCGAAAAAGTTTATCAGTGTATTAAGACATATCCGATAAAAATCTGTGCGAATATTATCAACTCGACAAAATCCATTTTAATTAAAGAGCAAGTAAGTTTTTGTTTAAAAAAAGTTCTTATTATCTTAGGAGCTCGGTAAATTAAAATATAAGTAGTTTATTTAATATTTTCAAAATAAAAATCATTATAAAAAACATGAGTCAGTAAATACATGAGTCATATACGAAATTTGTAATTTGTACGGGAACAAAGAGAAAAAAAAAAACATTTTTTATGAAAAATTCAATCAACTTGCCGATGAACACCGGATCGTAGTGATATGGGTGCTTTAGTATCAAGATGAAAAACCGTTACCGTCCAAGAAAAAACTTCGAAGTGACAACAAAAATTGTGGCTACTGAAAGAGAATGCTTGTTAAAAAACGTGCGACCTTATACGGCGAAACATAAGCTTTTGGACTAAAAAAATAAAAAAAATTACTGCTTAAGCATAGATTGTCAAATTTTCTTTAAAAAATGCGTAGAATTTTTATTATTTATAGCGTATATTATACAATTGGTTATATCTTTGGAGATATTGGGATTTAAATAGTGAAATTCAACGCTATACTTTAACTTACTAACATAAACAAAAATAAATTATTGATCCGAGGCATCGAACCCACAAACATCACATCAATAGAAAAACACTGTTCCACTGCGCCAAAACAGTTTAATACGACACTGATTTATGAGATACGAGTACCTACTTAGTAGAATTGAGTTCAATCCTATAAAATTTTGAGCTTACAATGTTGCATTGTTTCTAATTGGACAAATAGACTGTGAAAGGCTGATTGATCTTGACATTGTAATAAGAGGATTATATAGGATGGCAAATTAGAAGAGCGTAATAAAATATTCTTGCGACGAAATATTTTTAAATTCAATAGAAATGTATTTTTTTACGTACAAGCGTAAGTATGCGGCGTTGAGGTACGCTTAACCAGCAATGCCTAGAGAATTCGGTGGAAAATGTGAAACAAAACTGTTTTAACATGAATAAAGTGTGTTAACACTAGATTCCAAGGTTCCCTCTGCCGAGTGCTATGTGCGGGATACAACGGGAAACTAAAAAAAAAGATAATAGTCAACAATGAAAACATAAACTGCTAACGTAATTTAATTTATAACGTTAGTTTCAGTAAATACTAAGTGTAGTTTACAACAGACAGTTTTATTACTATCCCAAATGCACACCATCAGTGACTTATACGACTTGCCGTAAAGATAAGATTGTTTAACTAATTTTGTGTATCCGCAAACAGTTGCCAAATGTTGCGCTAAATAGAAAGAAATTGAAATAACCTATTATTATAATTCCTGTAACTTCGAATTTAAAAAATAATATTATGATATTTTGAGTGAACTAAATTAAAATGCCACCAGCTCTACCTACGGCTTCGCTCCCGTAGACTAACCTAAGAGTTCTGTATGACACGTGACACATTCATACCGGTTGCAGGTAATCAGCAGTGGGTTGTATTGAAATGATTATTGTTTTGAAATATAGAATAGTCTTGTTTGGTAAATGTATTATTCAAAAATAAAAAATAATTTGTCAGATCTAACTAATAGCTTCTGGGATACGCATTGTCAACCAAACAAATTCTCTAGCTCTCTCTATAATATTAGTATAGAAGACACACTCCGATATATAAGAAAAATATATCAAAATATTTACTAACGGTGTACTAGTAGCTTCTCAGGTATGAGTACAGTTATATAATATGTACATACACATATATTGTCTTGAATCACTCTGTATATTAGTGAAATCTTCTCTATTGATCTCTATCTTCTCTATCTATGTATGTGTTTTACAAAATTCTTTATCTATCTATTTGTTTTACTAAATGAAATATAACAAAAAGGAAAACTATCAAACACTATAATACAACAATCTTCTATAATGAAACCAAGTACACACACCCACAAAAAATTATATCATTACAACGTCCACAAGGCTTTGTGAACAAACGATATTGTAAAAATACAATGTCGACAGAAATATTACACTTGTCATAACAAATACAAGCTGTTAATCAAGTTGTTAAAATCCAAATTTATTGTACAAAATTGTATAGTTTATTATTGCGTTTGTTCTCGCGTCCCACGGCAGGGGGGAGATGGAGGGGAGAAGCGATAACTTTAAATTAATGTACGTCAGCTCACAATTTTCGGTTGCGATTTTTACGATATGAGTAGTTTACGACAGTGAATGATTATATTTTTTGATCATTTTTATATTTAAAGTAATACGAAATGTATTTATTTGGACTTAAGAGGCTTACTTAATTCATTTTTATGCACTTCTATCAATTTGAGAAAACCAGAAAGAAATTAATGTTCAAATATTAAAAGTTATAAGGCAAAACTCAACGTAATATTAAAAAAAAAGAATTAAGTCTTTAGATTTGGTAAAATAAATATAGAGCTACCTTGTTTAAGCCAAAATAAATTCTAATAATTCTTCCAAATAATTCTTCTACTTCCCAAGTAGAGACAATAGAAAGAGGCGTGCTTTTTCAGAATTAACGACGAATATTTGTATATAAATTTCACTTTATTTTAATTTCAACAATCTTTGAAAATTATACACCACTCTTTTGTTTCACTATAGTACGAAACAAAAGTTTTATTATATTTGAAATGGTGATGATTCGTTAAAATAATCGAAATGATTCTTGAAAATATTCAGATAGGCAATTTCAGTATTTTTATTATTGTTAAAATTAAGACTGAAAATAATACCAAGTATTTTTTTAATATTGTTTTTAATTTATCAAATACGAGTAAGCACTTAAGTTTTACAATGAAAAAGTATGTCACGATCACATTTTGTTATATTTTCAATCATAAAATAATGAACGTTAAAACATTTTTTTTAATAATATTCGATCGCTTTTAAATTTGAACTGTCTTTATTCAATTTTTTTAAATTAATTTTATTAAAAAAACTATTTCATTATATTTCAGCTTTCAGCTACATCCCACATATAACATGGTAAACAAAGGGAACTTAGTGTTAAGATACTCCGTTTCCCACTTTCCGCTAAATTTCAAATATGAAATAAAAATATATATTAATGCACTTTAATACTTTCAACTTGAATGGATCCTTTACAAAAGCCCTAACGCATGTAAGACTACATATTACGTTTCTATTTAGTAGTTTCTCGAGTATAATATATACATATATAACATACCACACAACGTTATCGCGGTGCATCATATGAAGATTAAGGCGGTACAAGCGAATGCAGCGTCATGCCTCCGAGGGTGTGGTGCAAGTCTATAGAGATATGCGGCTTATGTATAGAATATACTCACAAATATTTTCTTATTTGGCTCGAATAAAGCAGTCGTATTACTATTAGTAATCAGTAGGAAAAAACCAGTTGGGAAAAAAACTAGAATTATCATATATTTAATTACCTCAAGTGGAAATCGAACTCGGAACTTGTCGCGTTTACGGTTCCACTATGTGCTTCTGTTCCGCGTCCTTATAATAAAATCTATTTACCAATAAAATTCTGAATATAAATTACAAAAAAATATTTTTAATTGTTGTACCATACTCATCACAGGATCTTAGCCCCGAGCAACGCACTAAAAATGAGCAGTCCTTGTTGGCTTATCGGAATAGATGACTTTTTTTAAAACATTCAGAGGAGCCAACGTAGTAATTGTTATAAACCCTTAGTTTGCAATATAAACATTTTTTTATAAAAAAAAACTCTTGAAAATTTATGAAGAATAAAGATTCTAAAAAAACATTTAAAAGTATAAAATTATACAATATTAAATATTTCAATCCTCCGATTGGTAATCGAACCCACTACCGTTCACATTGCAATTACATATTTTAATTTATATATTATTATAAGATAAATATAAAGATTTTCTTATTCTTTTAAGTTTATGTCGTTTAAATAAATTTATTCAGCAGTTTTATATAATATTTGTTCTCATCCTCGTATCATAACTACTTTTGTTTGATCACGTAGTAGCGTGTGTGGGCGCTTAGAGTAATCCTTACTAATATTTTATGTCTGACATTTTCTATGAATATTTCTTTTGGGTTTACAAAACTCATTCACAATATATTCATATTCTTAGCTTTTATATATTTATGTTTTTAATGTTAATAATTGCTTTACTTCATATAAATAAGAAAATAGAAAAAATAACAGATTTTTAAAAAGTTAAATTTAAGCAAAACCTTTCAAGGGCTGTAGCGAAAAAAAAATAATATATTTTTTAAGAAGTAACTTTACAATAAGAATATATTTTTCTTACAACTCTTATGTAAGAAATAATTATAATTAATTGACATATACTTATATTTTATTTCATTTATACGTACATATTATATATTGTACACGTTTCGACAATAGGTACGAAAGAATATTAGAAAGATTTACCTGTAACAATAATTTCTTTCATACACTACTATAAAATCCCTATCAAAGAAAGCAGCTTACCTGACTTGAGGCAATTTCGCCGTCCACTGGTTTCCGTAAAGAGCTAAGTCTAAGGTCTTTGTGCAATATCCCATAATAGTGTTAGAGAGTAGCGACAATATTATGATTATATTTTAACATATAGATGTTTTAAAAATATTTATATATGTTAAAATATATAGAGAAAAAATATATTTAAGCTTTAATTTTTTAGTCGTTTTGGCACTTCCAGTTTTAGTGTTTTTTTCAACTTCCCACTGTGACTCATAGCAGAGTAGGAACCTAGTATTAAAACACTTCGTTCCCCACTTCCCACCGAATTCTCGAGACATGTTGACTTGCGAAACTCCACGCCGCACTTTGCCTTGTTACTAGAGCGAGGAAATTAAAACATTCAATTTCGTGTTACTTTTCTTCCTAACTGATTACTAATACAAGAAAAAAAAACTTCTTTTTAGTATAGTACATAATAATTCATCAATAATCTGAAAATATCTTTTACAGCATATTTCTTTGGGAATGCGAGTAATATGAAGGCTTGCAATCATTATTCAACTTACATTATTATAATTTCAGTAATAGAGCTTTTGTACACACCAATTATTTCAGAAGTAACCGCTGTACTTAATTGGCTCAGTTTAAACCAACTAAAGTTCTGTTAAAAGCTTATTAGAAATGTTATACGAGTATATACGTAAGCGATGCTTCGTGGTCTTTAATTCTCTATTATAAATTATATAAAACAGAAGCAGTAGTATGTAGTAATAATTATAATAATATTTTTATTGCTTCAACTGTAAATTTTATTGGTTTGCCACTTCAGAGGTTTCTTCATATTCCGTCAACTTTTAGATAATCTCGTTGAGTGGGGATCGAATTCACAAAATTTAATTTAACTAATAGCTTGACATTATTATTAGCTGTTTTATACAAAAAAAGCTATATTTTCTTCCAAATAGATAAAGGAGATTTATATGAAATATATAAAGTACTTAATAATGTATTTTTTATAACAAATCTTGCTCTGAAAATACAAAAGTATTAGAAGTAATACTTCAAAAATCCACGTATCTGATGTCGATATAAATATTTAGTTTATTCGATTGTTACTTTCAAGTATTATCTATATTTATAAATTCGTTATAAAAACAACGATCCAAAACGAGGGTATAGTTTATTTCACTTGTCACCAACAAATCTTGGTGGTCCCACCCATGTCTGACATACATGTGTCGAATACTCACATGTTACGCAGTCAGATATACAATTGTGTTTTCTTTGCTCGTTTAAATCAGAAGCGGAGGCGATTTTTATTTTTTTTTTAGACTCAAGCTAATATCAAGATATTCTGTGTTCCACTTCCCGCCTGAACTTATCACGTTCACAGTTAAACGCTGCCACTGCGCCACGGTGGGTTTTACAATTTATAATTAATTTGATTAATTGTTTTACAGTTGACACTGTTATATTACTTCGAACATATTAATGTGCTTGATAACAATTAAAAGTGACATACGAATAAGTTTAAATAATACATTATTTATAAATATTACAAATTATATAAATTACTCAAAAAAAATATTTTAAATACATAAATGATATAGATGTATAATAATGAATAAACTATTGAAAATAAAGATTAAATCAAAAAATATTAAAAATGAAGTTTCTATATGTTATCTAGTTTGCTTGTAACTTGTACCGCACTTACAAAAGCCACTATGTCCCCAGTTCCTCTATAAATAGAACCAATCAATGGAAACAATACAATGTTATCCCATGAGAACAAAGAGTAAATACCGTTATATATTAACTTTTATTTTAAGCCTTTTTCAAATAGGTATGTGATTTTTTATTTAGTGGTTTTTTACCTTCATGCTGTTTGGTCAATATAAAGGGAGAAGGGGAATGAAACCTAGTGATAAAACACTCCGTTTTTGGCTGTTTTTTGAGATATTGTTTGTCGAGTGGCGGAATTCAACACCGCACGTTCTCTCTCATTTTGGAAATCAAACCTACAACAGATGCAATACCACTGCGCCACAGCGGCTTCTGTCTCTATCAATGATGACTTTATTTTTTGTTAAATTAGCATATCAGTTACTTATGTTAATTTTACTAGAAGTAATCAATAGCTTAAAAAGCGCTATCTTCTTTATATTACTGTCGTAATCAATAAACAGCTTCTCATATGAACTTTTCTTTTTAACCTCTTTTTAATTAGGTGCATTTGGTTTTTTAGGTCAAATAGTAATTTAATCAAATATTGATTTTATGGCAAAATATATATTAACTAACTTAACTAATTTAGGTCGAACGGAGTGCCAAACTTGTGAGCGATTTGTACTTTTTTGTTGTACTTTACCCTATATATATATAGCCAGTTTAAAATATCTCAAAACAAAAACTTCAATCATGAAATTTATCAATTATTGTGCCCTATGTTTTTTGCTCAATAATTTAAATTAAACTTTGTATTTTTTTGCTTCGTGACACACTAAATGAAATTATACCAAATAATTTAAATATAATGAATGTTTCTTGTATCATTACACGCCACATGTATCCATCTTATCTTAAGCATTTCATAAATATGTATAACTTTTATATATTTATTTAAAATTCTGAAATCCGATCGCAGCATCGCTAGTAAGATTCAACAGAATTCCGAGCCAAGCATAAAATAGATAAGCCCTTCTTAAATGTTTCCCATAATTTCTATATTCTTAGCATTTCGATAGCGTTCTACTAAACAACTGGTTAAATTCCAAAGAATTTATCGTCTGTTCTACTTTCTTATATAAATATTCGTAATATTTGTTAGATGGTGGAAATATCTTTATTTGTTGCTTTTTTTGAAGTTGTATTCTGCATGTGTAGAGTGTATTAATAGTACGCTCTCTCTAGTAATCCTGATGGAGAAAAAAGTACGGTTGGATCCAATTTCTTTTTATTTTTATGGAAAAGAAACCGGGGCACCTGATTGTAAGTGATCACCGCCGCCTACGACCCGAATGAAGTGAGTTAAAAATATAAATATACATCTATCTATACTATATATTTTTAAATTAATTGAAATCGTAACGGTAGTGCTATATTTTAATCAACTAATATTTTATATTAAATGAAATAAAAACACACTTCAACATTAATAAAACACTTCTGTTATTTGAACATATTTCCATACATAAAAGGCGTGCATAAATGTAAAAAAGAGTTTTTATCCAAATATCTAAACGTTCCTAAAACTAAGTGGACTGAGTTGAATTCGTGTCATTGTTGGGCTTTCAGTAAAATATTTTAACAAAGAATTTTCAATTTTTCGGAACAAAGAGAGAAGCTATATAAAATGTCCTGCCAACGAAAAGTTTTATCAGGACTATTTTACTAATCGCATTCATACTGGAATAGTTCAAAATTTTCTATTCATGCACTAAAATTCAT
Source organism: Heliconius melpomene rosina (assembly GCF_056956725.1). Lineage (NCBI taxonomy): Eukaryota > Metazoa > Arthropoda > Insecta > Lepidoptera > Nymphalidae > Heliconius > Heliconius melpomene. The sequence continues at coordinate 7,780,303 of NC_140406.1, read as the reverse complement.
CTAAAAAAAACTAAATGGAACATGCCGTACATACAGGAAGAGCTGTTATGACGATTCCGCTGGAATTGCATAGGGTTATAAATTTTAAATGTACAGTGATTACGTAGAAAAATGTAAAAAATTATATATAGACGTATTCTATTATCGGTCGAGATGGACTCCGTACCAATTTCAGGATTGTAGGTCATCAAGTAGTTGGCGACATTCGAACCCATAACCGTTGTGTTTACAATAAGACGTCGAAAATATGAAAAAGATACAAGGTGCTCGTCTTTTTCATTTTTGAATTATACTGAATCTCTTTAGTTACTTATCTATAGCTACATCTAATAAAAGTTTACAAGAAAATCTTAAAAGATATAATCTGACAGCGACGCAAGGATTTATATCAATAATTAAAGTTTAATCCGTACGTGAGATAAATTAAAACTAATAAAGCAAGTTTCTGCGAAAGGACGTGCAAGAATCTCTGCTTTTCCATAATACTGAGATGACACATTATTTATTACGGTGCGTTTGTCATACGTGATCTAGATAAATTAAACTTTACAGACCTTCTCATAATAAGTAAATATAACATGAGATTCGAGTATATACGAGTAAATATTAAATAAATAGTTATACTAATGTTTTGATTATAAAAATTTTGCAATTGCAATTTTGCAATTTTGGCATTAATCTAATTAAGATTTTAGAAAGAAATACACCAAAATGGATAAAAATACATAAAATCAAGACATTGAAAAGCGTACCCAGCCAAGTTAAAAAATATACAATGTATTGCAATCCATACCTATATTATAAATTCGAAAGTAACTCTGTCTGTCTGTCTGTCTGTCTGTCTGTCCTTTACGCAATCAGGGTCAAACCGCTAATTTAATTGTGATAAAATACTCATATAGAGATACTTGAGGGCCCCGGGATGAACATAGGATACTTTTTTTTTCTCATATTTGTAATATTTTCGATATATACCAATATATTAAAATAATTAATTTGACAAGCAATTTATTCCGCCATGTTAATAACAATCGTGGCTACGCGTTGCTAAGCAACGGCTTGCAAAGTTTGTTGTTTTAAGAAAACGTCACCCAAAGTGAGTTTGCTTAATGCATACATGGCGCGCGCCGATATAGATTTGTATACATTAACAAAAATTAGATGATTTCTATAATTTGATATTCATCCTTATGAAAATAAATATATTAGTCACTTTTAGCATTTCATCTAGATTGAAATTATGGTTTACTGTATAACATTCTAATAAATAATTAAGATGTCACTGATTCCAAATGACCTAGCCTACGAGTGGTATAGTAGGACCGACGCGAACGGGCAGATGACTTTGATGATTTTTTAAATTTTTATATATTTTCGAATTATTTTTTATGTAATTATTTGCTGCTTATAATTAATTTATCTCAGTTTGGTTATACATACCGATGTTCTGCACTTAAAATATCGTAATTTTAATCATTTGGGATTTTATTTAATATTGTTCGCAAAAATTAATAATTATTTAATATTGAAAAATGTTTAGGACGCGCGCACGGCAAACTTTAGGTACTTTTACTTCTTTTGTTTGTTCATATCGGTTACTCAGATATTTTTTCTAAAATAAATCTCCACTTATTATTATTTTTTAACTTATTTTAGTTATTTAGGCTTATATTTTCGCGGGCGTAGCCGCGTCCGGGCCCACTAGTTTTTTTATATATTATACTCTTTACAATGTTTGGACGTGACTTCTTGATCATTTTTAGTCGTGGGGAGATTAATTTTTAATTTGTAAAGATTTTATGTCTTCTTATTTGTATTTAATAAAGCTAGTAAATATAACATAAATCTTGCACAGTTAACGTAAAAGTTATTAGTTTAAAATAAAAAAAAAAAAATAGCAATTCTTACCTCAATCCATTGCATTAAGCCTAGCTTTCGACCTCTTTATTATATGAAAAGAAGTTAAAAAACCACTAAATATATGAGAAAAAAGCGCCAGGTGCCCTTTTCTCATTGTTCATGTGAGAGATTAATAAATCTCTACACAGAATGTTTATCTGCAACCGATCTCGCGGTATCTCAGGACCAGGAGGTTATTGCGAGCCCATTCAGATGCCACAGTGGAACCAAACAGCTCCTTTGTTAGGCACAAGGTGTCGCTAAGAAAAAGGGGCTATCGACGATCTACCATACATTCTGTACTTCAATGCTATACAATCTGTACCGAGGTCTCAATAGCTGTGTTTTGAATACGGTGTACCTAATTCCCCTCGTCGTAGTAACGGTTGTTTCGTATATTGCAGGATTTATTTATAGGATAAATCTTAAGATATCGTATAGTGGCTCGTGTTATATTATTTTATTATGTTGATATCGTAGGATCAGTGGAATAGCGCATTCAAGCTAAAAACTTTACATTTCTTACACATAAAATTACAACCAAATTTAACATAAGATAATATGTCTAACCCAAATTTTTCTTTAAAACTGTCAATACAATTATCTTTTAACACATCTAATATGGCATCATCGGCATTTAATTAGGCATTTAAAGTAAAAAATGTTTAAAGTTTGTCTTTCTATATAGCGTGCAACTCTATCTCAGGTTTCCCACAGATACAATCTAAATATTTACTTTTATTTATTGACATTTCTTAATGTACCGGTCTCGGCCATTCATTATAGTACAGTCAGGTGAGATATGAAAAGTACTGATAGCACCTTATTGTTTGCGTTTTAGTAATGGATTATTGATAATGGACGTGGGTGTTCTTAATCTCACCGAGTTAAATCTTCAAGACAAGTTTCAACTGATACTATTTACACTAAAGTTATTATTGTCTTTTGAAACAGTGTTTTGTATGGAATTCTATGAGAATTATAAATTGTATTGATTTTAATTTAATTAATTGTTTTATAGTTTTCTTATATTACATATGTATTTCGATGTAAGTGATATTTATACCTTAAAACTTAAATACCTTTAAACAAAACTAAAGAGTAGAAACCAGAAAGCTTTTTGATTCCTTCCTACTTCCCTGCAAAATTCTATCACGATAAACTCCCAAAGAAAATAACTTTAAAAATAATTTTATAGAAGCTTTCAACAATTCTACGATTTTACTGAATTTTAAAGCAGCAAATGCTTTGTCCAATGAAAAATAATGCCTCTACGTAATTACGCATAGAAACACTAGACAAGCAAATCTAGGGCAATAGTGGTAGGTGATGAATTGTGTGGCACATTGAAATTTCCCTCCAGCAATTATTGAAACAATGAACTTAAATCTGTGAAGCTAACGAGCGGTCGCTATCCTCAGCTCCCGGCAGTTAAGTGATGATAGCTACCAGAAATGGCATCAGATGTGTTGTGATATATGATAGAAATATCTGTTATTTTACAGTTTAATTATGAAAAAGAAGTAAATTGTAATTTAGTATTCAGAATTATAATATTTTAGCTTTATATATTTTAGGACTTTTTTGTATATTTTAATTTTAATGGTATACGTGTATACACATATTATACTGTCTTCACTCACGTCATAAATGTTCATTAAACGCAATCAAAGCATAATATAAAAGGGGAGTTTAATTCCGCAAAAAATCTCTAAATATACTGATAATGCAGGTTTTGATTATGAAAAAGAAAAACAACCTAAAATAAACGTCATTTTACACCTGTATCACTTCTATTTACACCTTGATACCGATCTTTAAAGCTTACGACCTACTTCATAGAAAATCCATTCATTAAACGCTATTCAAGTCACATTGTACTCATGAGTTAATTTTTTAATTAATAGTCGACAATTGGTTAAGAAACGAGAGTAAATGAACGGATTTGCGAATAAATAATTCCCCGAACGGCCACTTTGATGTTTGGATATATCAAGAACACCGTACTGCTTATATTTCATTTTATAGAAATTTATGTGCTAACCGAGGTGGAGTTACGTAAATAAATGTCAAAGACAGGAATAATATACGCTTGACCGATCGCTTTGCATCGATAAAAGGAGTTGCTTCGGCTTAAATCATATTTAAAGTATGAAAGGTCTTGTAATATCACACATGTTGGATTATTTTAGAACAATTTTATAATGTTTTTTTCTTTTCGATATTTTGTTTTCGCGCATAATATGGGGAGTAAAATCTTAGCGATAAGTTCTGATATTTAGATTGTGCGTGCTAAGTGGTGTGATATGACATGAAAGGGACATGGAAAACCTAGTGTTGAGACATTCCGTTCCCCGCTTTTCGCCGAATTTTTAGTTCATTGCGTGTTAAGGAGCTGAACTTAACGCCGCACTTTGTCTCGTTACAATAATATTCTGCTGGTTTAGTACAAATATCAGAAGATAGAGTGATTCATTACAAACTTTCTTTGTCCTACATACATGATTTAAAAAGTTACAAAGCCTAAACAAAAGTAACTATTAAAAGACAAGGCATAAGAAAAAAATACTAAGAGTTCAAATTAACGATCACAGTTTTATGTTCACTCCAACCGAGATTTGTATTAATTAAACTCGGAACTTAATGAAATATCCAATTTCATGTAAATTGACATTCCGGTTTAAAAATCAGTCCAGATGTTCACGTGAATAATTTGCACGTATATTATAGTCTTAAACGTTTCCGTTTTAATAACTTTTTTATATGCCGTTATTTTGCTATTTGCATTTTCTACTTAAAATATTTTAAATTTATATTTTTTGAGGCCAGTCGTGGCGCAAGATGCGTGTGACTGTAAACACGAGAAGTTGTGGGTTCGATTCCTATTCGAGGAAATGAAATCGAGTCGAAGCAAAACGGCGGATAATGAAGAAATATTTCTAATTGCTTGTACTTAAAAAAAATGTAAAGAAATGATTTGCTACATATGCCAATCATGTTTTAGCTTCTTAATTCGTCTATTAACTGTATGTAATATGGGTCTTTAGCGTTTTAATATTCCAATATAGAAATAAAATATTTTAATATATTTAACCTTAAAATATTTAAAATTCTCTAAATCCACATCTAAATATTTCCCATTATTGTTATTGCAATGCCTTTTGAAGGCAAACATTATTTTCGATTTCATTTTCAAACTCCACTAGGTACTATACGAATTTCTCTCTCGCATCCCGTATTAAGTACTCCTCTATTCACTAGAGAGGATGTTAATTAAGCACTGAAAGCATTAGTAAAAAGCCCGGCTTTTGAATGAGCGTTGCATAGCAGTCTTCATGTTTAAAATTGATGAACAATGTTTGAAGAAAGGTCTGCAACTAATATAATGTTCTATTTTACTTCACGCTGTTTCCCGCACATAGCAGGATCCTAGTGTTGAGACACTCCGTCCGCACTTTATCTTGTGTTAAGACACTTCTCCACCTTCTGCCAAGTTTTTGAGGCATTATATGAGGGGCGCAACTTAACGCCGCACTTAGTTCCGTTACCAAATGAAAGAAAACATTGAATGTTTAATTTTTTCCAGTGGAAATTCTACTCACTGCGCCACGACTGGTCTCAAATAAATATAATGTACTTTTGACTTATTTTATACCCTCATTTAAATATTATGAATTTGTTAATTTTTTTAGCACCCAGAAAGGCAGGCTGAACTGAGTGCTAAAATAATCTGTTCCCTACTTTACGCCCAGTTTTCAAAACATTGTTAAGTCGCGCAACTCAACGCTGCGCTACAACCTATAATTTTGACAACGATAGTGTTTGTTTTATTATTTTAATATAAACATTCCCCAAAGTATAGCTTGAACCCACACCTATCCAACTCAGACAGAATCGTTCATAACTTAGCTAAATCGACAATAAAAAGGCTGATCCTAATAGTTATAACACCGGTTTATACAACTTTATTTATGCAAATTATAATACATTCAATTAAAACTAGTACTACCAATATTTTGCTTTTATAGCTAACTAAGCTTATAGCTTATTTGTAATTCAAGGCTGGTCTCACTCTTCAAGAGAACGTTTAAACCTTAAGGAATATTAAGTGGAAATCTACTAAGTTTTTATATCTCGATCTCGAAAGAAGTCGATGCTTGGGGATTAATACAAAATTGTTGTTTCTTCAGAGATAGAAAATAAAATGTTTTAGATACGTTTATATAATATTTTCTTTTAAGCATTTAATGTATACTATGTAGTTAGAATACTTACTGCAATATTTTTCTTTTAACCAAAACAAATATTTTTGTATTTTATTTTTTAATAATCTATTATTTATTCTAAAAAATACTTGGAGACAATTAACTGTAAAAGAAGTTCTAAATAGATATACTAACTCTGACTCATTTAACTGATGAAGAAGATGATAATTGAAGATTTATGATAGTTAAAAATCTGGCATGTGGTCTTAATTTCTATAATATTATTCGCTCTTATGTCGAGGCAAAGCGACGCGTTGAGTTCTACTACTCAAGACGCAATGCCTCTAGAATTCGGTGGAAAGTGGGAAAAGAGTGTTTTAAGTTCCTTCTGCCTACCCCGCGGGAAACAGCGTGAAGCTGATTTATTATATTGTAAACTATAAATAATATTATATTTGTTAAATAAAGAAAATAGTATGTGCAATAAAAAGAAACAAGCAAAAGTTATTTACTTCACTTACATATATTATAAAGAACACCACAGAATAATAAGAATCAAGGCAACATGAACATTTTAGCGTCCATAAACTGAACTATCAGTGAGATAGAGAGGAGTGCTTTTTCTACGATTTATGGGTATGCAAGGTACTGGTGGAAGGTCTTTGCCTTAGTGATTTATAATGTGAACTGGAAAGAGGTCCCGCCATCCCGTTTAATATCTTTGATTTACGATAGAAGGTACGCCCGTAAGTGCCAGTTGTGGGGATGATGACGTTTCAATCACGCACTTTATGCTGATCAACAACAGGTGAAAGGCATCTATATTTTTAAGCTAAAATATGTGGAAATCTTACTTTCTGGCTACCAAGGTAAAGTTGACAGTTCGACTTTAAATAATATTTTTTTCATTCTTTTAATAGAAATTAAAAATAATAATAAAAATTAATAATATAAGTCTCGAGTGGGTATCGTACCCAAAACCACCGCGCTTACGTCTTGTTTCCATGTCCCATACATCAGTGTGACATAAATAAAAATATAAGTGAACAAACACAACCTTTTAGAAAAAACACCTACCATAATTAATTAACCTAAAGAAACTTACTAAGATTAAAACGTTATTTCAATAAGAATAATAATTATTAATAACATCTCATAGAACAGTGAGCAAGTGTAATAAAAACCTAATTAGAAAACACAAATAAACTGGTGAGAACGTAAGTACATTCTGTTCCATCCCTCGGGCGTTCTAGACGGTAGAAATGAAAAATGACTGTAATCCGCTTGTGGCGAGCCTTAAGCGAAGAGTTAGCTCCTACATACTATAACTTTCATATTTATTACGGCAACGTTATAAATATGAGCCATATTAAATGGAACTAGTATTTTTAACCTAATATATAGAAGGAGATACTGAAGTGGAATGTTATTAAGATATTACAGTAAATTTAGTTTAGACATACAGTTTTACAATTATTTCTGCATATTAAGGTACACCAAAAGACTTTGTGTCAAGACACTATATTCTCCAATTTCTGCCCAATTGTTGAGACATTGTATTCTGATAGATGAAGTAAGCGCCGAGCTTAAATATGTATATAGTTTAGTATCTAATAAAATTTTAATATAGACATGGAAATTTCAAACCACATATCCTAATCTACGCTATATTTATCAAAAAACACGTTACATAAAGTAGGACCTCACAAAAATCAAGATTTATAAGAATCACAGTCTTATAAATAAAAAAGGTTCAGTAAATTTCCTAATTATCGTATCCCAATATAAGCAGTACGCTAATAGAGGCCCATACCGGCAGTTTGTAGGGAAGAGCATAGATTAATAGCATCTTTCGTTATTCCAATCGAGTTAATTTTAACAGAAACGTGATCTATAAATAAAACCCTAGCGACGTGTCATTATGAAAGACTGCAATCTGGTTTAATAGTTCTATTTGAATTTCACATATGTCAGGAGAAATGTCAAATATAGAGTCAAGTTAAATATATATATATACTAGCGACCCCCTTGCGGCTTCGCCCGCTTTTACTACTGGATTATTCATATAATGTATGTTTGCAAAGCACTTAAGATAATGTGAAAATTAATTAAACCCTAATGCAACCCGCATTTTCGTAGTTTCAATAAGTATTTTCCAATTGTTTTACACAGCAAGGATTTTTTAGTAGGTACCGTAATTTTAAATCTGTGCTACTAATCTTTTCAAGTAGTTATTAAAATATATTTAAATGACTATTTTTAGATAGTTAAATGACTATTTTTAAACGGAAGAAATTATAAACAAAAGCCTACCTACTAATAACTACTACAAAAAATATATCGCGCTGAAATAATACATTCAACTCTAATAATCCAATACGTGCAAACGCATCTAAATCTTCGTTGCTATAAAGGCAGGCAGGTTTTTTTTTTGCTTGTGGTTAATGCTGAAGAGGGTATTCTGTCCCTGATGAAAAGCAAGCACTACGTGGCTGCCTGTGAGGAAAATTAAATAGAATGCGTCGGCCGGGAATCAAACACGGGCCGCCCGCGTGGCAGGCGAGCATTCTACCATTGAACCACCGATGCGTGTAAGGCAGGCGGGCGCGGCGGACGCATGGCGAGTGGCGAGCCGTTTCGCAGCAAGGATTTTTTGATATTGTAACAACTTCTAAAGTACTTATTAAAATGAAAAACAGTAAAAGACAGTTTTGGTCTACATTAAATGGCCAACGTAACTAATATACTTATTTATATGCTGAGAATAAGGGATAAGTAAAACTTGAGTCGATACTGCTGAAGTGTCAACGACGTGATGTGTCAACAATTAAATGCGTTTTTCTCTTAAACTATTCGCAATTTCGAAATTGTGTAAAACGCAAATTTTATCTTCGTTTAACGTAGAAAATTAATAAAGTATTTTAAAGGATAAGGATTAATACCATTATGGAAAAATATCCCTCACAATAAAAAATATATTGAAATTATTATTTTTAGACAGAAATATGATCACTACACGTTATCCTTAAAAGATAAAAATATGCTCTCGCGGACTTTTTTGTAGATCTCATTGAGAGGAACAATACTCCAGTACATTTTTTTCATGTAGTACTTACCATTAAAGCAGCGCATGCGCGAAAGTGTCTCAGCGGGTAGGACTTTATTCATATTTTTCGTATTTATGTTAATTTACATAAGAATGTACAAATAATAAACTATATATAAACCTTCTACGAAAAATACTCGACCTAATGGTGAAAACCGCAATAAAATCCGTTGGATGGTTTAGAAGAAGAAGAGTTAGAAACAACAGACAGACACGAAAAGCGACTTTGTTTTATAAGATATATATATAGGATAGGATGTATTACGTAAAGTGTCTTTTTATTGTAGCTTATATAGATAACTATATAAATTTTAATTTCATCATCATTATTTATTATGCAATGCTAATAGCTATAGTTTAAACATATACTTAGTAAATTGATAGTAGGTTATGATAATAATAAAATGCTTTCATTATTCTAGATACCTTTACGTTTAATTTACCTGATATTTCCTAAAATAGATATTACTTCAGGTTGTGATACAGCTATATATAGAGTGATATTTACATTAAATATTAAAGCAACAAAACACGATTTCAGGTTGAAAACGGATCCAGTAGTTATATATAATAGTTTTATTCCCTCATCAATTCACCGCGGACACGTCCAAGCATTATTGATTAAATTAAATATTTACATGTTGCCTTGAAAGTGTCGATTATCTTCTATATTACAACATTTATGTACAAGGAGCGCACATTTTAAGGGTGCGTTGAGGTTTTTTTGTGATTTTATTTCAATTATTGTAATGATAATCATTTACCACCTTCTTTATTTAAGATCGTAGCTCAGTTAGAACGGGATAATATATATATTTGGCTCGCTTTAACATAGAGTTAGGACACTCCATTTTTTACTTTCTGTTATTTTTTTAGATATTGTATGTGTTTGGAGCTAAACGCCATGTTTTACCTACAGTAATGAAAAAAATCATCAAGTCATCGAATCTACAACCATCGCGTTTACTATCAGTAGTAACTTACAACGTAGCCTATTACATATTACTTTATAGTACATCTACTTTATTAAAAATATTAGCAAAAACAAGAAAATATAAAAAACATATATTTATAAAGATATATTGGATCAAGAAGCACGATTAAAGCAAATTTTAAGTAATAAAAGTAATTAAGGTAAAAATTGTACGCGCCCTTTGAAAATTAATTTTCTCATCGTTGTCCGCGAACAAAAAAAAAATGAATTGTCGTTTGCTTATTTTTTAATTAAAATTAGATTCTTTGAAAAAGCTATCGTCATAATCCGTATTTCATAAAAGATGGAAATTTTAGCGGCACCATATTGTGAGGAAAGGCGTTCATTTCGGCAATATTTTGCATCCCTACGTAGATATATTTGAAGGATAATTTGACCCGATTTTTCTACTTTATACTGGTTAATTTTTAATTCAGAACACCTTGAGAGCTAATTACGTTAATGGATATCGAGTTAATGGGTAATTTATATTAAAAACAAAATTAACTTTTCGAGTAAGTGATCGAGCTTCCGAGCGGACACGGCTACACTGCGATATAATAGTTCCTAATCGATATTAGAGTTTGAGGTTAATATGGGTTCCGATTACTGAGACTTCGCTGTCCATCGATCCGTCTGTCACCAGGCTGTACCTCATAAACCTTGATAGTCAGTTGTAATTTTCACAGATCACGTAATATTATTGCGCCTATAACAAGAAATACTAAAAAACAGGATAAAATAAATGCAACAGACATGATTTTTTATCATTTCTATAGATAATGGGACGGATCCTTTCGTGTGTGAGTCCGTCTCCCACTTGGTCGGTTTTCTTCTTCACGTGGTATGTATCATATTATGGGGTAAGCTGAGGGAACCTAGTATAACATATTACGTTCCCTATTTTGCGCTTTGTTTTTGAGTCTTATACGTTCAAAATATCAAATATATAATAGTATCGCTTTATTAAGTAACAATTTATAAACATTGAGAGTATTTAGGCGGTGGGATGACTTTAAATTCGAAACACGGTAACGCATCAGAAACCCAATCACTTAGTAGGTCATATCAGTTCTCTCGGGCGAGTAAATTAACATATTTTCTGTTATCGAGAAATAGCCTGGCCCGGGTTTATTGAGGATGTTTTAACCAAAAATATACAACAAGGGTAGGCTCACCCTTTTACATTTCTAACAAATGCGGCAACGCCCGCGTATGAGATTACAGATTTTCTATATAAGTCTTAAGGGACAATAACGTGTCGCTTTGGCGGTGAAGAGAGCCAACCCACATATTATAAGTTTTGAGATGATGTACAATAAAGTAAAATGAATGTATCAAAAATCTTATTAAAAATTGTTTGTCGATTTAGTATATAATTATATACGAAAAACGAGCCTATGTCTTAGTCGTCGGAGTGCTAGGACGATTTCCAAGAGACGGCATATATATAAATCCCGCAACAATTTTTTACATTAAAAATATATTTTTCTTTTTAAGTGTGGAATAAACTTAAAATTTAATTTTATTTTGCTTAATCTTACATTTAATTGTTTATTGCCTCGAAATTTGTAATATGTGGATTGACTCTCTTCACTACGAGAGCGACGAACATATCTTCATTACGAGACAACATCCTAATGTTACTTTGGATTTCTTTGTTAGACGATATTGTGTACTTAATTAAAACGACCAATACTTATATAGGAAGATTACTTTATTTTTTTTCTAAAAATATTACTTTTTGTGAGTGCTATATATATTATATTTTATCTGTAAGTAAAAATAGAATAGAATAGATATATCTAAAAATATTTATTTGTTTTAGCTTCTATGATGCGCCTTTTATAAGCCGCAATATGTACATGTACATGTTTGTATAAGAATAAAATTAAAGAAACCTTCGATGTGAAACCGGATATTAGATGCGTAGGTATGTGTACTATGAAGATGAAAATAGAAAATACAAATTAGAAAATTGCAAATAAAATCTTCATCTTACAAACCTTATTTTATAACTCTTATATTCAATTTTGTTAGTCTGCGAATAAGAAATATGAATTTGAAAATCATGCAGTGCAAGATTCACCGCCAAATTCTGGACTTTAGATTCATATTGTGTGTTGAGTGGCGGAGTTCAACACCGCATTTTACCTCGATAACAAAGCAAAGAAATAAAAATATGTAATATTTAATTTCCTCGAGTGGGAATTGAACCACCGCGTTTGTGAGCCTTTCGCGTTGACAGTCGCGCACTTATGCCCTTGCGTCAAGACTGACATTTTTTTTGTCGGCGGTGATAAGCTCCATCATTCAACACGTAATGTCTTCAATTTAGATCAAAGAAAGGCTGACACTGCTTTGAACGAAAAAAAGTTGTAAGTTGCCGAACTTGAACAAAAAAACATTCCCTCAAGAAGGATTCAAACTTAGTACCTACTATTACGAATAGCTGCCATTTAGTATGGCACACCACAAATATTACCTACTGAAATAAATTATCCACTATTTCTATAATTCAGTTGCGGCTATGTAATTATCGAATTTTATTCATTCGAAAATCTCATTGGCGATGATTGCATCAATTGTCCAGAATGCGGGCGGCGACAGCTTGTTGATCCCAAAATATATTGTATAACGTTTTGGAAACATTACCCACCAGCTGTTAATTTGTCTATTGTACTTGATTTGTGGAATAATGTGAATGGAACCCTTCTGAAGTTTATACATTTTATTGAATGATTTTATGTGACAAGTACGTGTAATTGTTATTTAATAAGCTATTGTATATAAATTTGAGCTGTGGGTTCGATCCCACTCGAGGAATTGAAATATTTAATTTTTCATTAATTCGCTCTGGTGTTAAGAGCGGCGTTAACTTCCGCCACTTAACGCGGTAATGTATCCCGAAATGTGTGTGTGTGATTCCGCCATGATAACCTGAAAACGATGCATAAAAAGAAAAATTGTATTTGTTTTTAGCTCATTTCTACAGCAAGTTGTTTACAAAGTTTTAATTACTCAAATATTAATTACTTAGAGCGTACGTGACACCTCTGTAAGAAGAGAGCGACTTAAGAAACATGAATTTAATTATACTTTATTGAAAATCCTATTTATATTATAAATTCAAATACATTTATTTAATTATATGTGTTATTATTTAAAATAGATGATATGAATACCACATAATTCTTACATAATTAAACGAATGATAAAAAAATGTTTGGTTGAACGTGCTAATCTCAGGAACTACTGTTTTGAATACAAAAAAAATGAATAAATAATTTATCGATGAAGGTATATACAAGCCATACATCGCGTTGAGTGCCATACACAATTCTTGGTTCCATATCCATTATACTACGAAGTGAGTAGAAGCTGTTATTTTTAATTTCAATTAGTAAAGTCTTGAAAAATGAGCGGAAAGTAGGCAACAGTAATTCCCTCGGGAGGTGTTGAAAGGCTTGGCGAACAATTAGTTCCTTCTGTTTACCCTGCTACATACAGAATATGACGTGACGCTAAAAAAATATATAATTATTATTTATTTTATATTATACTAAGTAAATACAACAGGTAAAGAATAGTATATTATATTCATACAAGTATAATGTGAGATCGGTATAACTCGTAATAAAATGTGGGTGGTTGCTTATGTACACGCCGCACGCGATAGGGGATAGCGCCTTATTAAGGCAAACAGATAATACTTGTAGATTTGGACCAGGTTACAGTTTGTTTATCATATTGTCTTTCTATTCATATAAAACTAGTGGACCCGGACGCGGCTACGCCTGCTTGAACTATAAGAATATTTATTAAATATTTTATAATATATTTATTTTTATAAGGATGAATAGCAAAATATAAGTTCATTTTGGGTGACGTTTTCTTAAAACAACAAAGAAACTTTGCAAACCGGTGCTTAGCAACGACGGTTGTTATTAACATGGCAGAATAAATTGCATGTCAAATTAGAAAGTATTTTAATTTATTAGTATATATGTGTTATGTAATGTTATATAGCCTATAGCACTTCTGAAGAATGCAGCTTTCATACAAAACAAAAACATAGTAAATCGGACCAGTAGATCCAGAGATCTTAGCGTTCAAACAAACAAACAAACAAACAAACAAACAAACAAACAAACTCTCCCGCTTTATTATATTAGTCTAGATTAGTCTAGATATGAAAAAGTTATGTTGCTCGCGTAAATATATCAATAAATAATTAAAATATAATGTAGGTACGTTTACAATAATTTCATTTGAATAGTAATATAGAGATATTCTTAATTGTTTGCTAATAAAATTTGAATTTGATATTTTTAAGAAAAAAGCAAGGATAATTACTATATTTCAAAAATATTTCCATTTCTCTGTTTAAGTTTTACCACTTAAGAAGTAATTTTTAAAGTAGCCTTCGCTCGTCTTAAAAAAGTAGCTTAAAGTAGCTATTCTTCAGCAGGGAACAGAGTGCCCTAATTAGGTTCTATCTGGCTATCCTGGTAACTGTGATAGAAGTACGAAAAAAAAATAAAGATGATTCATATATATTATGATTTAACGATATATAGCACAATAATATAGACACACACATATCAAAAGTCAAATGGTAAAGGTCAAGTTCTACATCGGACATTCTTTAGAGGCTACCGAGCATCTGCAGGACCTTTGTTTCATAGCAATCCTGTATGTCGCTGTCGTGTAAGATATGTCCTCCCAACCGAATACAATAGGAACATATCCTGGCTCAGGTCTTACTTGCATGACGCATACATACTTACCATACTAACTAAAGCTTCGTTTTAAACGTCTGTTAGTGTCTGTTGAACAAAACTGTCCTTTCCATTCTTCTGGACCTGGCTGCGGTCACGTCACTTCCTAACAATGGTTGGCATTAAGCTGTGGAATAATGATTAGTTGCAAATGTGTGTTTGAAAGAACCTATTTGAATATTAGTTATTATATTTTACTAAATATTATATGAATTACAAAAGATATATAGATAAAAATATATTATATAATTTATTTATTTACTTAATTGTAATAGATGTACTATTTAATTAACTTTAGATACTGTTAATAGCATTATTTATTCCTTAAAGAATTTTCAACGTAAGCTTTGGTAAATTTCACCAATTATCTAGGAAAAGCTTAAATAAGTTAACGTTAGAGTCAATTTAGCCCTGGGAACTCTAAGTTCATGTTTATGAACGCGAGTCGGTCGTTTATCTATGCAGTACTTCCTCCGTTGCACGTTTTGTTTGATCATATTTATAGTGCCCTGCACCGAGCGCCATTACTTGTGAGCCGTATTCTGTTGCATCTCATTAGATGTATCCAGACTGCTTTGTTTTTCCTTGTTATGTATTGGAGACGCATTTTTTTCGTTATAGTTTAGAAGTGTATAAGCCTTTCTGAAATTGCAGTAAAATGTAATTAAATAGGAATATCACGTAAAAATATGTAATACTAGCGGTCCGCTCGCGGTTTCACCCGCGTGAACTATGTTATTAATTTCTGTCTCCATGACTACGTCCTAGTGACGTCTATGTAAAATTTGAGACTCCTAGCATTTGTAGTAACGAAGTTTCATACAAACTTTCGACACCAAAAACAACCCCTTAGAAGTCGAATATTGCAAATTCTCATCTTAGCGAGCACCTACGTCCTACATGTAACTCCTATGCAAAATTTGAGATTCCTAGCACACGTAGTTACTGAGATTTCGTGATGAGTGAGTGACCTTTCGATTTTATATATATAGATAGAGACACTTGGTTAAAATATGAGTAGTAATATTAAAATTTATTTGTAAAAAATTTCATCAAAATAAAACAATTGACATTTTGTAGTTTATTTTTCATTTTAAGTTTAGCATTAACAAATTGATTTTGTGGAAGCAAAATAAAAAAATATAAAACCGGAAGTAAATCTCTGGATACTTGAGAAAGGAAGAGGAAAAAACAAAAAAATTGACCTCGCTTAGCTTAACTAATCTAAACAGGATGAGTCGTATTCATACTGACCATATGGCTTTTACTGTCTTTAAAGGCCGTTAAATTTTTACTTTGGCGCCTCAATTTTTATCTTTAATTTTTTAAAACATATATATAATTTTATATACTTTTCTTATATTTATACATATAATAAAATTTCAATATTATAGTAAAATTGATGTTTTGTGCCTGTTGTGTAATTGTTGATAATAAATTCAAATCATTCGCAGGGAGATTATTAGAGCATGTCGTCTTCTATATTTTCACCTTTTCAATTATAATAGAAAGAACCTAATATAGAGACTCTCTGTTCTCCTCTTTACGATTCACTTAGCAAAATTCAACGCCACACATTGTTTACAAATTTTAAACACTATTATTCCCCCGAGAGGATTGAACTGACGACCAACCACGCTTACAATCAGATGCTGCCTTACTGTGCTACAATGGGCTAGAATATAAAAATAATATACCTACACAAATTTAAATAAATAGGGTTCTTGGTTTCAGTTTGCCAAACAAAAATAATGTCACGCGGCTCTACCCGCTTCCCATTCATTAGATTTCTCCCGAAATAACACAAAAGGCACCACCAACATTAGGCGCTGACATTATGACGTCTACATAATGAAAGCTACTTTGAACAAATGATATAAAACAAAAAGTTCTTGTTATTTTTGTTGCTTTAACATTTGTGATACACCTTTGTTTCGACATGAGCTTGTAAAGGTGAAATTATTTGGAATTGTCAATAACCTACAGTTATAGTTTTTTTAGGTTCATGATGTATCCCACACATAGCAGGGTAGGCAGAAGAAACCTGGGAACCTAGCGTTAACGAACTCCGTTCCCAAAGAGTCACTTTGGTTCCCCATTTTCCACCAAATTCTGGTTACAGGAGTGATCAAATGAATATGTTAAATATTCCATTCCGCCAATTGAAATTGAACCCACACCCGTCACGTCACGATAGCCTCAAGTACTATTGTACTATTATTTTCACATATTACGTAAACTTATACTAAATTCAAATTAGTTATATAATATGCATATAATACCGTACATGTTGCGGTACCAATATCTTCTAGAATTGTACGTATTATACGCAAGCAGCATCAGTTGGCGAACTTTAGAAGTTTAACTCTTGTAAGTTTAGAGTGCACAGAGCTTTGCACATATTAGTGGTATCATATAACGTACGAACCTAAGTGATAAGGGGAACTTATTTTAGTTTTGTTAGTATTTATAAAGATGAAGGTTACAGGTTCAAATTCTATTAAGGGGATTTTTTATAAAGCAAATTGTTTACCGTTAAATATTTTAAAAATAAAAACAAAACCAATTTAGTACTAATTATTTAGTAGGTGCTAATTAGCTGTCGTTATAATTTTGGTAGTAATTTTTAACTTTATTGGCTTTCCTATTTGTTGTCAGACTTCTTATAATAATTTTATCATTAGTTTTTGGAAATTAAGTAATATAAAAGAAAACAAGGTACATATGACTGCCATTACCGTTAAAACAAATATAGCATAAATTTATTTTATTTAATGTTACAATAAATTGTTTTTGAACATAAAACAATTCAATACTCGTTTTATCCTGGCTCAATTCAATTGGGTCCTCCGCACGAATTGGATCGCACAAACTGTCTTTTTGGGGTCGTAATATAATTTTTTCAAACTCCCTATACTTTGATCTTTAAACATGTGTCAAGTAATTTATTTTTTTAAATATATTTTTTTTAGCTTCACACTATATCCTGCACATAGCTGGATAGACAGAGGGAATTTTTGAAATTAGTGTTAAAACACTTATATACTCCGAGGAACTAAAAATATTAAATATTTCATTTCATCGAGTAGGGATCGAACCAACAACATGTAGCGTTTATTGTCGCACGTTTGTGCCCCTGTGAGACGACTGGCCTCGTATTTTTTGTAATATATTAAGTAAATAAGTTAAATAGTCATCATTAAATTATTTAATACAGGAAATTGTAATAAGTATTGTTTTCCTTAGTGATAAACAAAGGTAGCCTAGTAAAAAGCTACTCTTCTTCACATCGTTTAACTACGTAGTGAATAAGCTGGAAGATAACTCACAAAAAAAATCTTGCAACAATTAAAAAGAAGTAGCTCCATGTTTTTCCGCTTATCAAAGGGAACCTAGTGCTAAGACACTCTGTTCGTTTTATTTCACCTCGTTTAAGACAGAAAGTGTTAAGTGGCAAAACTTAACGCCGCTTTTAGCTACTAGAACGAATAAATAAAAAATCGCCTCGAGCGGGGATAGAAACCACAACCATTGTGCTCACAGTGTTGCTGTCCCACTGCACCAGGACGAGCTCAGCACCCATTTAAAACACATAAAAATCTCGCCATCAGATTTTAAACGATCGTGTTGCGATAACGGCAAATAAAATGAATCATGCTGTTCTTAGTAAATCTGCGTTGCAAAATAATTCACATACCAATGAGAGTCCGTTTGAATTTCAAATTTAACGAAATATATTACTACTTGTATGTTTGGATCATATTTTTTGCCAGAGATTGTTTTTTTTTTGTTTGTTATTTGAAAACAAGACTGGTAGGAACTTAAATATATTATTTCACTTCCGGATTTTGTATAAAACATCTTATTCTTACTAAATCAAGGCAATATTAGGTTTTTTAGTTTAACACTGTCCTTCACGTGTGGTCAGAGGGAGTCTAGTGCTAAGACACTCCGCTCTCCACTTTCAAAACGTTTTGTTAACGTTTAGGATAAATTAATTTTCTTATAAGTTATAATAATATCTTATATAGATAAGTAAATAAGTTAAATTTGTGTTTTTTTCGTACAAATTCTATATTTTACTACATAAATAGAAATTCGTTCATAAATAGCTCTGATATCCAAGCTCTTAACATAAAATGACGTTTGCGTGTTCAGTAGCGCAACTTGACTTAGACAAATTGCACTATTTATTGAACCAAAATAGATTTACCGTATATACACCTACATTAAAGGAAAAAAATAAATACAAAACCTTAGTCTCAATTAAAATACTTTTGTATCTTTTTTGTCAGTTTCATGCTATATTCCTCATACAAGTTTAAGTTGTATCTTCCTACCAGGAAGAGGCAACCTGTAAGTGTCTAAGACATTCCGTTCCCCATTTTCCGCTAAATTCTGAAAGAATTACGTTCTGAATGGCGCATTTTCCTTTTAATTTCCTCAAGTAGGACTTGATCCCACGACTTGTTGGATACACAGAAACTTGTGGTCCTGCACCACGACTAGCCTCAAGTTTTATATCTAGAATGTAGTAAGCAAAAGTTAGTAATAATAGGTAAGTATCTTAGAAAGGAACGTGACAATGCTCTTAAAAGACCGACCATTGTCAAGGCGACAAAGTGAGAAAAATATGGTTGCTCCATATTTATAGGATTTTTATTTCCGTCGTTTAACTTCGAATACACGTCTGTCGGGACAATGGGAGATAACACTAGAAGTGTTTTCCGTCGGTACAAAATTCACTGATCTGTGTTAACGTGAAATGACTAGAACGTATAATACCTATATATTTTTTTTGGTTTCATTTTATTATTGCTTAATATTTTTTTATTAATTTATGAATTGCTAAGGTTTTTTTTATATTTTTAACAAAACTCTACGAGCACGTCCGTTCGTGGTCCGTATCTTTTTTCAACTTTTCTAAAATTATTATCTTTAATTACATTGTCTTTTCATCTGCTACTTAAACTAGGCTTAGAGCTAAACATAATTAATATGTACATATTTAATACCTAAGAAAGTTCAGATATTTGGGTTACCTTTAAAAAATCAATTAAAAAAAATAAAAATTAATAATCATTTAACGAAATAAAATTTCATTTACAGTTATACAATATTTGTGAATTTTATATATTTTTTTTATAATTCCATAAATTTAAACATACTTTACAATCACTTCTAGATTCCATATTATTTTGGCAATGTTTCCGAATGTTGTTTTCTTCGGCTGGTGCATTCATTTATCAGGGCTTAGTGTATAAATAATGTATGGGTTCATCGGTATTCGCCGTCAGTACTGCTGATGTCCGAACTGTCTTGCGGTTCCCTATTTTCACCTACTACAATGTTCTATTGTCCAGTCTGTAAAATGTTCTGCATTCGTGATATAGAAAATATGACTTTTGTCAGAATGTTTGATTTCATTTGCTATGATCTACTGTGTTATTCATATCAGGAAGGGATTTATTTAAATTTATCTGACAATTTTATGTAGATAGTGATGAATGAATTTTGAAAATTGTTTTTTTAAGTTTAATAATTAATGAACAACTACTCTACGAGGTTCACCATGTTGTCTATCACGACCATTTATCTCCTGAAATTGATACGGAACCCTCGGTGAGCGAGTCCGACTCGCTCTTGATAGATTTGGTTCCGAAATACTATTCATAGTTATATTTGTAAATAAACATAAAAAAATGTTTTTCAGCCTTTTCAAAGTTGATTAAATATTCGTATCTCTTGAAAACACGTTCTGTATTCGGACAGGAAAGTGTGTCGTTATTATAAAGCTTGCGAGTATCATTTTTTAAGTAATTAAGCCGTCAAAGCGACCACGCAAGCAAAATACATGCTAATTTTTGTCACGCCCTCCAGTTATTTTTGCGGAAGAATGTAATAAAAACGGATTCGTTTTATGTTTTAGATGTTTCAAGATTCAGAAATAAGGAGTTTAATTAAAGCATTTGGTTGTGTGATTAAATGATTTTTTTGTATATTTTAAATTTATTTAATGAATAGTAATGATGATTATCATTACAGTGCATTTTCATATTTATATTTTATATCAATGTAATTTATATGGATTTTTATTTTAATTTTCTTATTAATTAAAAAAACTTATATTTATTAGCAGGTACAATACTCTAAATAAATTCTCGTTTAAAAAATACCTGATTCACTTACTTTTAATAAAACATAATTACAGGACGATAAGCAAACGTTATTCTTAACATGGAAATCGATCGGCTCGATTTATTTGCTTAGTTTTAAAGTAATGATGATTTCGATAGAATAGTCAATAGTGAAAACTTAACGAAACAGTAATTATTTCAGACATTTCAGAATGTAGAAATTTTTAATACACTTTCTTCTAGCGCCAAGTTCCTCCCACACTATAACGAACCCTTGAATTCGAATCCGGGGGGAATCTCTATGCCGTAGGGTAGATAATATCTATTTTAAACATTTTTTTATTTTTTATTACATCAAATTTACTATACAATATATATTTTTATATGTTTTAATAAAAAGTTCACTACATCATTGATCCTTATTGATAAACATATAAAATCTACTGCTTACTAGCATGTTAAAAAAAATCTAATACAAAATACAAAAACTATTTCAAACTATGTTTTGTTACGTCAAGCTGATGCGCAAACATTTTAATTTGCATTTTGATTAAACAGAGGCGTCTGACAGCCGGCAAGAGGCGCGACTGTCGGGTGACGGTTGCGAGATTTAATGTTTAAAGAATTAGTCGGGCGTCGTTCTTACGGTTAAAAATATCTATTTATATACAAGATTTTTCTTTTCCTTTTTGCTTCACGCTCTACCCTGCCGTATCCGGGGTAAAAAGTGAAACATATTAAAAGCAGAATAGTTTCAAGACAATCTTTTTCCGCCCAAATCCGAGATACTGAACGGAATTACATAAAATTATACAATAATTAAACTTACATATTATAATAACACAAAAGCTGTAGTTTATGAAAAATTTTGTATAATCTATACTAATATAATAAAGCGGAAGAGTTTGTTTGTTTGTTTGTTTGAACGCTAAGATCTCTGGATCTACTGGTCCGATTTACATTGTTTTTGTTTTGTATGAAAGCTGCATTCTTCAGAAGTGCTATAGGCTATATAACATTACATTACACATATAAACTAATATATTTTAAAGTACTTTCTAATTTGACATGCAATTTATTCTGCCATGTTAATAACAACCGTCGCGTCGCTACGCAACCGTTACCGCGACATTTTGATATTCATCCTTATGAAAATAAATATTATACTCACTTTTAGCATTTTATCTAGATTGACATTATAGTTTACTGTGTAACATTCTAATAAATAATTAAGGGAGATGTCACTGATTCGGAATGACCTAGCCTACGGGCGGCACAGTGTGAGTATGACCGACGCGAACGGGCAGATGACGTTGATGGTTTTATAAATTTTCATACATTTTCGAACTTTATTTGCTGTTTATAATTAATTTAAAATTACACTTTGGTTCTCTTCTTATTTTATTTGATATTGCTGGCAAAAAATATTTTTAGGTAGTTTTAAGGCACGGGTTCTAGGTACTTTTTCTAATATTAAGAATATCCTTTAGTTACTTTTACTTCTTATGTTGGTTTTCAATTTCTCAGATAATTTTTCTAATAATATGTCTCTAATTATTATTCTTTTTGATTATTTAAGCTTATATTTTCTTACTAATTCTATTGAAAACTGAAAATATATTTAATAAATATTCTTATACTTTAAGCAGGCGTAGCCGCGTCCGGGTCCACTAGTTTAGGTATAATATAACACAAGTAAAAGCGGGCGAAGCTGCGCTTCGGTCACGAGATATCATATTTTAAAAAACATTGGTATTTTATTATAGGCTAATAATACAAATATAAATTCTATAAAAAATATTACACCCTATAAATAAATTTT
The DNA here is from genome assembly GCF_056956725.1 of Heliconius melpomene rosina. Taxonomy (NCBI): domain Eukaryota; kingdom Metazoa; phylum Arthropoda; class Insecta; order Lepidoptera; family Nymphalidae; genus Heliconius; species Heliconius melpomene. Next base: position 7,757,380 of record NC_140406.1, on the reverse strand, counting down.
AACTTCATTAAATTTGTACTTAAAATTTTTGTAAAAGAAAAAAAGATCCATTATATGCATTCACAAGTTAAAATAAACTGGCAGAATTTTCAGTTAACCTAATGAACTACAGTGTAATATATTTGCGAATGCAAATGGTGAATACCGCGCTCTTATTCTGAGTATTTACGATAAAACGTATATATAGCTTATTGGAAAAGAGCCGACAAAAGCGGGCGCCATACATTAATCATCCATACATATCCTAGTGGAAGCCAGATTAATTACGATTGCTATTTACATTTTACTTTTTGAATTAATTTGATTTAATATCTTCGAAATCAAATGAAAGATTAATGTAATGTAAAAAAAAATTTATATTTAAAGCTCCACGCATACGGCGTTAAGTTACAAGTTAAGTTAGTACAAAGTGAGATTTTTAAATGTGTCGTTAAAATACTAGTTTCAAATCTGGACTGATTGACAATTCACTACATGTTCATATGAAGAAAATTGTTATAAGTTTATACCTAAAATATTATTATATTAATTATTTATTTAAATAGGTATACAAATGGAAAAAAATATAATTTATAAAAAAGTAGCTGCTCTCTTTTTGCCGCATAGCATAGTTAAGATGTTCTGCTCCTAAATTTCCCTCGTATTTTCAAAACATTGTAAGTTGATATATAGTGTACACAAATGAACTAGAGACTATTGACTATTATATAAACCAAATATACTACTTTTTATTATCCTCTATATTACAAACTTTCAATATTTGTAAGCTCGATACAACGAAGCTAGAGCTACCATAATATTTTATATATACGAGATTCCATGATAACGACATGATAACCAAATTGGAATGGGATTATGCAAAGGTTCAGAAGTGTTTTCCTTTATCAATGTTCCTCGAAGCTCCTTTAAGGTGTTTACTTGCGACGTTATGCCGAACCGACAATACGCTTGTTTCGGTGGGCCCATTACGCGGAATGCATAGAGTTATCTATTTGTTATAATATTTTTGTAGATTACTTATATAATATTGAGATTTTGTTTTATATTTGTAATTTGAGTGCGGCGTTAAGTTCCGCCACTGTATATGCAATATCTCGAGAAAGAGTGAAGCGCAAAAATAAATGTTATTTAAATAAAAATAATTTTAAAGTTTAATATTAGATAAAAAATATTTTACATTAAATGAATAAAATAATGCGTTTTTTCACACATTAATAATATTCACACATTAATAATATTTTTTTAATATAAAATTATCAGATTTTTTTTTGTGATATTATTATTACAGCACGAGTTATTTACAATACAAACGAATTATTCTAAATCTCGATTTTGTTTATTTTCATACAAAACTTTTTTTTTTCATAGTAAACGAGAACTTAAATCTTACTTCACATCAAAACGACTCTATATATTTTCTGTTCCAAATCCATTTACTGTTTCTCTATTATCTTTATCTTCCTAGTTTAATTTAATATGCGTCTTTTATAAGTGGGTTAAAGAGTGTGCCGAGCAATATCATCTTGGTCGGCACAGCTACTTGGTTAATAGAAAGTGATTTTACTTCGTCTTCTTCGTCGAATTTTACTTTTATTTAGATGGACATTTGCTCATTTGAATATAAATAAAATTTAGTGCAAAAAAATATGGTATTTACTTACAACCTGTGCCAACGGAGAAAATAAGCTCTTCCACTATTATATTTAAAATAATATTTTTCTCGACTACCTAATAAAAAAAGCTACATGTTTTTTTTTAAATATAGTACTAATTTCTAATAAAAAATTGCAGGAAAATCTGTTGATTCCTAATTGAATTTAATACTGTGTATATAAGAAATATATCACTTATTTTTTCTTAAAAGCCACAAAGATACACAATAGTCGTAAAAATTAAAGTATTTTATTATTTAAATTTAGTAGGTATATATAAATTATTCCATCAGTAAAGATTACACATTTAGAGTTCTGAGCATTTTTGCTAAAATATAATTATATAAACACTTTCCATCACAAACATTCCCAAAACATTCATCTTACGATGCCGAAAAATTTTATTGAGTAACCAATCAACTCAAATATACCCTAATTTATAACGTTTCAATACAAGATTGATTCAAATCGAATTCTATTTCCATTTTGAATGCAACCGTAATACCTCAAGTGAGTTATTTAAAGACCACTATAAAATGATCTACCCTGGTTCCAAACGTTCACGTTTATTCGACAGTATCGAAATATTTGTATTAAAATGTAAAGTTCTTGAGTTATTGGATACTTCAATTGCCTCGTGACATTTGGAGGTGAAGAGAATAGTCTAAAATCAGCCCTTATTGGGGGCGTGAAATTGAATCTTGTTAGGGGTGCACAGAAAACTTAAATATTTAAGGCAAATTACCATCTGGAGAGTAACCTGACGATTTAGAGGCAATGTATTAATTTTATGACCCTTCCACCAGATAGGGATGTAAAGTCGTTAAGTTTCCAGTTAATACGGGGGTTTGTAGGGTCGAGTAGGGTCGTCGCGTGTGTATAAGTCTCTCACCGCGATGATTAGGCCTAATTAAAATTAGCACACTTTTGGTAGGAATTATTACCCCAGTGGGAACATGATTTCCATGCTCAGAAAAGTTTGTGTTGTACATGTTTGACACATTATGATTTATAGGCGTGATTTTAATTATTTTATTTTGCTTAATCATTTATTCATTGATAATTATAATATATTTCTGTTCAAAATGTGAAATTTTATATACAAAATACATCCCAACTAATACTTGATTATATTGCCAAATATAAAATCGGAGTTTTTTTTATTTCAGCAACAAACAAATACATCATAATTTTAATCGATATTATTAATATACCTTTTAACTACAAAAATACTTTTATTATATAATTATTATTTACCATTCCCTTCTATAAAAGAATGACATCTCCCACTTTTACTAAATTTCAATAATACACTAACGAGACAGTGCACTGACGTGCCAGTGCGGGGTTCGATCCCAAGGGACCCCATTTCATTAGTGCTGCGGCGGCGCGTCTCAGAATAGGAAAATTTATGTTACTCCTTATAGTATATCTATAGTAATGAATAGGGAAAACAATTTAAAATAATCTATCTTATTGAAGCTTATCGTAGTGTTTGATTGAAGTCGAAATTTATATATGTACCTACTTCGATATTTCTTTTCGTTTTGCCGATCTAGTCAAGTTAAATTACCCACCACATAATATCTCAAATTTATAGGGATTATGGAGAACGGAATATGTTAAAACAAAGTTATCTCTACTCTTCCTACTATATGCGTGAAAATAAACAAATAAGAAAAATAACAATTCCCTAATCGAAAATAAAACCTGCACCCTTAGCAAGTTAATGTAATCAATAATGTTAATGTAATAATTAAAAATCTTGTAATCTTAACAAGGTTTTATTATCAATCCAGCATATACCAAAATACTTATTAAAATACAACTTCATAGACATTAGTATCACAATTACCTTATAATATATGGAGCTTAGCTGGTAGTAGTACCCGTAGAGTATAACACAAAACGCTATATTGGCTGTAGTTCAACGTTATTAGCTAGGCTTTAGCTAATATTACTTGGGAATTGGCTACAATACAACATGAAATTGAAGCTGTACGTGACAATACATGCAATGCTATTTGAAATTCAATTATTAATAATTACATTGATTTTGTGTAATAATTGGATTTATTAATTGTATTTTTAGGATAAGAATTTAAGAAGATTTAGAGAATTTTGTAAGTTTCAAGTGGTTTTCAACTATATTGTTTAACCAATGTTTCGATCATTATCTATGTAATTATACAATAGGTAGTTGATCAGTGGTACAAATACTACATGTCAACATTTTTTTGAGGCTTTCCAACAATGGTCAAATGGAAATAACTAAAAATTTCATATGACACATGACACGCTTCTTGTGACCGAGGGAACTTTTAATATATGGTCAAATATCCTACAGTTATGATCCAATAATGGACTTTCCAACACAAAAATATTTTTTCAATGTATGCCAGTTGCTCCACGTCAACACAACAAATTCTTTAGACTTATAATATTAATAAGAATGGACAAATACTTACTTGAGTGTGAATCGAAACTACAACCATTGTGTTCGACACTTACAAATTAATACATTGTAGTGTCCTTTTATCATTTACACAGCAGGGTAGGCAGAGAGAACCTAGTGTTAGGACACTCCGTTCCCCATTTTCCGCCGAAATTTCGCTGCCTTTCTATAATTATTATATAACATTTGTTATAATAGCTCATCAGTACACTTCCACCATTAAAATATAAACTGACATCCAACTGCACTCACAGAACAGTTAAGAGGATCGTTTGCAAACCATTATAGAGAAAACGCAAATAAAATGGCACATTATACCGTTCCAGGCCAAATTTAATCCAAATTAGTGATAATTGCAGCCAGTGCAACACCAATAATGATGTTTATACAGCGCTTACAGCCAAATTTGTTTTTCATTTAATTGTTATATCGATAGTTTACTTAAATACTATATTGATATTACAAGCAATAGAATGTAAATAGAGGATTGGTGTCAATTATCTTCCGTTCAGTCGTGAACTGGCACTAGAGTGCGGTTGTGGGTTCATTATCTACTCAAGAATATGAAATATTTAATATTTTCCTTTCGTTCTCGTAACGGGACATATCGCGACGTTGAGTTACGAAATTTAACACGCAATGTCTCCAGAAACCGACGGAAAGTGGGGAACGGAATGTCTTAACTCTAGGTTCCCAGGTTCCTTCTGCCTTCAATGTTATCGAAATAGTTTGTACAATATTTAGGAATCTTAATGCCACAAAAATAAAGCAGCTAAATTTTGAGTAACAAGGACACCGCCCAAAATATTTGCATTTATATTTAAGGACAGGTTTACCGCGATTAAGAAGTATAGTCAACGAAGCGTTCAAGGATGAGCCCGTTTGAATAATTTACACCTGAAGATGTCGGAAACATTTACTTATCTTTATGTTATTTTGAATGCATTTAGATATTTTTGCGAAGGAATTATTTTTAAGAGAGAAATCTCTGGAGACGGAAATTCACAACTGCATCACGAGGACCACGTTCTTGCTTAAATTAATATGAATGAATCCATTTTAAACGGCAGTTAATTAATTAGGGTTTTATCTCTTTCCAATAAGTATTATGAAGATTTTTTTTGTATCTCGCACAGCCTACCCTAGGCAGAAGGAATCTAGTGTTGAGACACTCTGTTTACTACTTTCCACCGAATTCTGGAGGCATTGCATTTTGAATGGCGGAACTCAACGCCGTGCTTTATTTCGACACCAGAGCTAAGACATGAAAATATAAATTTAAATAAATATTTCATTTCTTCGAGTGGGGTTCGAACACACAACCAGCCACGTTAACCGTTACACCCCTGCGGTCGCGCCACGACTGGCCTCTATTTTCTTGATAATGACTTTAAAAGTAAATATTTTTAACCTTTTGTTTTTTTTAAGGCACCTATTTCATGCCGAAGCAGAGCATTTATTATTGAGAAGAATTATTATGCCAAAATGTAAAAAAATCTCTATTAAAAAATATATTACAAAAATACAACAAATATATAAGTACATAAAAATAATTGACAAAGTTGTAAACAAAAATTAGCTTAATATTGCAAGAATCAATTGCTCTTAAAATAATTAGAGTTTCATCTGGAAACATGGCCGACGCTTATATCGTTTGCTTTTGCCTCAATTTTCCGTATCGATAGCATCGCTTCGGGAGCCAGGCACAGTTATTACCAATAAACAATAATTTCCAGACCGATAGGTACGAAACGAGAATCTGCTAATTAGGACATGAAGCCTTTGACATACAATTTAAAAGGTCACGATACCTACATTTTATAGTTAACTAGTCACCCACGAGCTTATTCATGTAGACTGTAAGACGTAAAATGGGAAATCTATTTTTTTCTCGTTAACGTGAGAAATTCGAGAAATCTTTTCTTCTTAGTGCTCCTTCTCGAGGAACTAAAATGCTAAATTTCAATTTTCTAAGTCCAGTAGTTTTGGCTGTCCGAAATTATACATCAAATTTGCTGTTTAACTCAAAACCGCTCTAGTTCTGCCAGAGTGAGGATAAAAAAATAATAATAATCAAAATATAATCATTCCCCCGAGTGAGAATCGAATCTACTACCATTAAGATAACAGACGTATAATATACAAAAATGCAATATACTGCTTACTCATAACCAGTCACGTTTTATTTAAAATGCCGCCTATTCCCGGGGCATCCATTATCATAAAATTCTCTATGTTCGCCTGTTTATGTTTTAATAATGCAATTTTTCTACTCATCGTTCCATATCGCGGAATGTTTATATGTTGGCGGACGGAATATTATATCGGGGAAGCACGAAATTATCTATGAAAAGATATGGGGATTCCGAGCACGCAAAACCCGATTCGGGGTTTATAACGTCTTATATTTTTCCACTCGTATTGAAATATAAAAAGATACGATATTTGACTCGGTGGCAGCGTTAAACGCAATTTGTACTGTATTGGAATTGGTAGTGTTAGTCTTAGACGGTGGGTTCCGCCACTCAACATACAGAAAGTGAAAAACAAGAAAATGTAATTGAATTTACATAGTAAAACTAAATATTACTACCAGTCTTTATAGGTTGAATTCGATTTCAATAAAATATCTTCTGCACAGGCACCTTTACATCTACTTTAAATGCACGGAGAGAAGTAGATGCGCTGATCTGCAATACGTGAGAAATTGGGTTATAAAACCCAAAAAGAAATTCTCATATTATTAGTCGAAACTCTATTTTTTTTTTTTGTTTTGCAATTGGTGTTTTAAGAACGGCCGTCTAAATATAAATGCCATGGTTGTAGGTTCAATCCCACTGGGGGAATAATTGTTTTTATTTCCTCTCTCTGGTAACAAGACAAAGCGCGGCAAACGGAACAGAGTGGCTCAATATTAGATTCTCTCTGCCTACACTTATGGTAAAACGGCAAGTGTGAAACTGCGTATAATAAAAATACATTTAAAGTGTAGAGAATTCTAATTGTGTCGTTTTTTTCTGTTATTAAGAACATAATAATTACCTGAAACCACCATACCACACTCTATCACGACACTGAAATAGCTTAGCTTAGCAACCATATAAAAATAATATTTAACTTTAAAATTCTCCACTGTAAAAATATAATAAAATTGTAGACTTTTTATATATACATATCTATCTTACTAAGTTAAGAGACCATAGAAGTCTGTAGCAAATTAAATGTTAGTTCGCTTCGTAGGAAGGCTTCCTCAGAGTTTTTGCTAGTTCACTTTTTGCAAACTTCTTCAATAGTTTCCTCGTTTCTCTTAACGGTAATTCTCTAAGGAAATTTTATATACTATTCGACTATATTTTTTTTGTTAAGAAATTGAATAAAGTAATATAAATGCCGCCGTGGGAGTGGTGGGCACAGCGTGTGATTGTAAACGGGACGGTGGGTTCGATTCCCATTCAAAGCGAAAGGCGGAAGTGTTTTCATGGAATTGAAATGTCTTAACACCAGGTTCTCAGGTTCCCTCTACCTACCTTTTCAAGATTTTATTTTTTTTATTTAATTATGCTTTTCTTGCGCTAAAATTCTAAGTATACACGGTTGTTATTGTAATAATTGATCAAGCTTATTTATATACTTAATTTTTGAAAAGCTTCGATATTCAAAGGAAATCTTCAGTAAACTACTATAAAATGTCAGTAGGTACGGTTAGTTAAGCAAATTACGTTAGCAAATCTCATTAAATTTTGTCGTGGCCCTTAAAATTCTAAAACATTTCATAATCAAGTACGAGCTGGAGCACCCCTCCAAAGAGCTAAACGTTTGACAATTAAAACTTTGAGCATATTTTCGTATTATAAAGCAGACAGCCCTACTTCATTCAATTGTTGCTACGTCTGGGCTTAGGTCCCACAGACGATTTTGTATACAAATTCTGTGAAATTATTAAAATAACTCGATTTCGCTCGCTAATGAGGCTTTTTAGTTATAAGGCATTTAAAGAAAAATTACACAACTTAATAAAAAGCCTAGATCTATAGTTATTGTTAATAATTATACTTTACCAGACGTTGCCCGCAATCTTGTTTGCGTGGACTTCAATCTCTCATCCGTCTCTCTTAAGATGTAAAATTTAAAGAAAATTTAGGAAAATCCTTTTTTACATAAAAAAAACGTACATAGATTCCTTTGAAAAATTTAATCTGTAACGCAATATATAAGTACAATATATACAATAATAAGAAATAAACTAACATAAAGATAACCAACATATATGTACATATACATATACTAAGTATAGCTTAGAAATGAACACAAAATTCGCAGAGGTCACACACAGTCGTAGATTGTTTCCTGCGGTCATGTAACAGAAACAAATGGTTACTAAACTTTACTGGCATACAAAGTTCACGAGGTGTGCTTAGACGACAGAAGCTATACAGTCCACTGTGAAGCGTAAGCTGTAAAACTCCTTTAAATCGATTCCACCAGGTTAAAGAATTTAATGGATCGTAAAAAATAATAGGTGTCTGTCGCCCATCGTGAAATGGAGGGTGCAAGTTGATAGTATTCCTTGTTTACGAATTATCTGTAGGCTTTATGGCTTAAGGTTTTTTTTTTTGGTTAACTTATGTCAGTGAGAAGCAAAGGATGAAAGAGATTTGTTTGTGATACTAGATTTTCACTCCTACTTTGAGAGTAAGTATATTTTTCGTGAAATTAATAAGTAATATAAATCGTTAATATTCTATACAAATAATGTTAATATTATTTTATTAATTAAGATTTTTAAGAAAATCACATACTGTATAAATTAAAATAGTTAAGATTTTCATATTAAACACTTAGGTTAAAAAAAAGGTAAGGTAGCTTAGGTTTAAAATTCTATTTTTATACACAAATTTTACAACTTTTTTTAACTTACAAGTTTTCTACTACTAGAATTTCTATTTCCCTAGAATAGAGGTTTCTAAAACATTATTCAGAATAGTGTGACGGCAGCGGTACGTGCTACGTAAAGACAAGGAAACGTATCACATAGTCAACCTTTACGTGGAGTGTTCATTCGAACTGCTGCGTTTTATAAACTATTGTTAGATATATTCCTTCATTTTATTTCTTTCGTTTTAAGGTAATGTATGAAAAATATTGATATATTGCTTTTAGATTTCTATATTTAAGTGATTTTTTCAGAATAAACATAGAAACTAAATATTTGTTTTTATTGTTAGTGTCATTATTGAAATCAACGAAATTATCGAGGTCTTTGCATCGCGATTGGACAGAGTCTGGTTGTAAGGGCTATATACGAGTACATAGTTTTAGGTTCAACTCCCACCCGGGCTAATTAATTATTTTCATCCCTATAATGTGTTGGGTGTCTTGACACTAAGCTTTCGATCAAAAGAAACGAAAATGAAGCTGAAAAAAAAAATACGAATTAAATTTAATTCACAGATATAACCAAATTCTAAATAAGCACAAACGATAATTTGTTTTCAGAATATTTTTTAGTTAAATAGTAATTACACATTGTAATTTCTACGTACTTAGCGGTTAAATTTAACAGTTGCTATTTAATCTAATGCTCTCTAAGCCTTTACTTAGTTCTGCGCGTATATCTTATAGCAACTTAAGTACTGGAGCTGCAAATAGGTTACTTTGAAATACATTTTAATTAAGATTAATTTGTATATAAATATATAGCACTTAAAGTGAATAGACGAAATTATAGAACTATAAATTACATAGTTTTGGTTTATCTTTACAATTAAAATGTTGGCTTTTAATTTTTCGTTTTTATCGATTTTCTTTTTTTAAGCTCAGTAGTAGGCAGAGGGAACCTGGGAACCTAATGTGAAGACACCGAATTCTAGAGGCATTGCATGTTGAATGACGAAACTCAACGCCACGTGTAATATAACGCGTACGAGTATATGATATATATTTTAATGTGCTTGTCGGGAATGCATATGGGGTTTCTATCTTGAAGTAGTACTAATGGAATTTAAAGTTAACGATATAAAAAAAAGTAAAAAAAAAATGTTAAGTTAAACGGTTTTATATTGCAGATAAATGTACTAAAAGCTAAAAAATAATTTCATAGAAATTATGATAACTAAAATTTAATCGTGGGGCACGTCCAATATCTACAATTGAAAGACATAGCGTGAGACTTCACCCACCTAGTGGTAAGTAGCAAGTGTCCCCACGATTTTATTTTAGTAATCATAATTTCTATGAAATTATTTTTTAGCTTTTAGTACATTTATCTGCAATATAAAACCGTTTAACTTAAAATTTTTTTTTTACTTTTTTATTTTTAAGTTTTTAGTTTTTATTTCTCATGCTATTCAATTCGTTGAAATGAGGCTCGATGTCTCATTATTGCAAGGTTAATGGAGAATGTTACGAACGACCCCCCCAGAGGTCCAATAGAGGGACAAGGCTATGTACAACAAGATGTGCCTGAATCTTGAGGGGAAAACGCTAACGACATATCATTTTTATCCACCTAGTGCCATACAGTTCTCGGCGCGCTTTTACCTTTTACCTTGGGTGGTACCCCTAGCGACGTATCATTTTTAGGCACCCTATAGCCACACAGTCCTCGACAGGATACCAGATTTTGACTTAGGTGGGAGATTCATATTGTAATTGTGTATAGTATACTGTATTATACTTACCAAGCCCTTTATTTTGATACCCATATTGATGGGATTGAAAACTACATTATCCGCCATTTTGTAGCAGTGGCCATCTTTGATTTTGATTTTGTATAGTGCACTGAATTCTACTTGACAAGCCCTTTCATTTGATACCCATATTGATGGGATCGAAAAAACTAACTTGTACGCCATCTTGTAGCGGCGGCCATCTTGGATTTTGATTTTGTATAGTCCACTGAATTCTGCTTGACAAGCCCTTTCATTTGATACCCGTATTGATAGGATTGAAAAAAACTAACTTGTCCGCCATCTTATAGTGGCGGCCATCTTGGATGTTGATTTTGTATAGTCCACTGAATTCTACTTGACAAGCCCTTTCATTTGATATCCATATTGATGGGATTGAAAAAAACTAAGTTGTCCGCCATCTTGTAGCGGCGGCCATCTTGGATTCACAATAATATTGAATATGGATAATTGTATTGTCACCAGAATCAAAGGCGTATACCAAATTTCAGATCAATCGGTTAACGGGAAGAGGGTTAAATTTCAATTACTAAATTTGACCCAAACAAACAAACAAACGGGGTGAGCTAAATAAAACCGTTTAATAAAAATTAAAAGTCTACCATTCAGCTTTAAATAAACACTAACTAATACTAAAATTCAAAATAATATGATAGTAATTATATAAATTTGCGAATTTTCTTCCATTATAAGTAATCTTCGTTTCTACCAGCTCAGGTAGCAGAAGTAACGCAGTAAAGCTTTTAAGATGAATATAAACAAAGCTAGCGGACGATTGAGTGTTTTCTTTGGACTTGAAGCGGAGTAAAATCAGTTTAGTTATAATTTTTTTGAGTAATTTTGTATTAAGGGCAGTCGTGGCGGAATAACTGTAAGCCAGACGATTGTGAGTTCGATTCCTACTTGAGAATTATATTCATTACTGCATTCTGATAAAATAAAGGGCTCAAAAATTGGGCGGTACGTGAAGAATGGAGTGTTTTAACACTTACTTCCCTCTATCTACATGGGAGATATAGCATAAAGCTACATTATACAATTTTGTTTTGTATATATCTATTATCTTTTTAACTACATAGAGTCCAATGTGGTTGTTAATCTACTTTAAAGATTTTCTTAGCAATAACATAAAAATGACAATAAACTTATAAAAAATGTGCAAATCGACATCATTTACGTAGTTATAAATGCCATGTCAAGTGAATATAATTTCCCGCTAACAAATGGAGCCGTCAAGGCGATCGTGAGAACTATGAAATTGACTGATAAAATTTTATTGAATTTTCCGTTCAATATGGCGAAAGCGTTATTGATGACTGGGTATAATAAAATGCAACGTTTACATTTTTCAACTTAAAGTTATTATTACTAAAATATTCACTTTTACTTAGTATTTTTCAAGCCGTTGTAGGGCATTTGCATAGCGGTTGTGAACGTAATAGTGGGTTCGATTTCCACTCAAAAGAACGAATCGTTTTTTTTTATCGCTTTTGTAACAACCCAAAACCTTGATTCACACCACTCAGCACGTAACTGTAGGGAAGTTAAAATATTTTTTTTATGAATACCCTACTATATGTGGGACACAGTGTAAAGTTATTAAAAAAATACAAATCTTAGTATTTTTGACACCATTATAGTACTGGATCTGAATCTACACGATGTTTATAGGCCTATTCTTCTTAAAAGGCCCTAATTACAAAATATCATATTATATACTATCTTTAAATCAATGGAGAATGGAGTGTAATACACTAAATGCCCTCTACAAACCCTTATATGCGGGATAAAGCGTGAAAGTGCAAAGAAGCAACTAAAGGTTCAAGGAAAACAAAATCAAAAATCTATCACGTTATATAAACTTCTTCAGCATTCAGAGTCGTCTAAAGTAGTTAAATGCCACTGTAAACGTGGAGTTGCGTATTCCGCCCTCTGTCACATTACTGGGCGGGCGGCGATATAAAACAATAAGCTTTCATTACTAAGCCATGCTTTATGTTTCGTAGGCACGCGAAGAACCTTACAAATTATTTGTTCTATTTTAAATTCTAATAATATAGTAGTTAAGTTTAGTTTTCATTGTAAAAAGGTTAGCTCCGACTTTAGCTTCATTTAATCGGGACTCAGAAGTAGCTCACAAACGTGTTATTGTAACACTGATTTACTACTTAAAATGTATACTTATTGGATAAGTTATAGAAATGAGAATCTTCTATAATATGTATGTATTTAAATAAAAATATTAAAATACTAGCGGCCCGCTCGCGGTTATACCCGCGTGAACTATGTTATTATTAATTTCTGTCTCCATGACTACGTCCTAGTGGCGTCTATGCAAAATTTGGGACTCCTAGCATTTATAGTAACGAAGTTTCATACAAACTTTCAACCCCAAAAACAACCCCTTAGAAGTCGAATATTGCAAATTCCCGTCTTAGCGAGCACCTACGTCTTATAAGTAACTCCTATGCAAAATTTGAGATTCCTAGCACATGTAGTTTCTGAGATTTCATGATGAGTGAGTGACCTTTCGATTTTATATATATAGATTATAAAATAATATGTCACTCATCATAAGTCAGAGTGTCAAGACACTATTATCCGGAACCCAACGCCGTACATAAATATAAAAAAAATAAATTAAATTTGTAGTGACAGAGCAAAATACATATAAAAATAAGACTTTTTTAAATAGCTAACATATAATGCCCCATGGTGCAGGTGTAAATAATTTACTATATAACTTAAATAAATAAAGATGTTACGCTGTTTGAACTCACAGCCATCGCGCCCACAACAACCATTGTACCACTGAGTCAAGACGACCAAATATTTTTGATACTTTTTAATTACAATTTTTTTACAAACGAATGTAAATCCAACGTTCCTTATTAAGCAACAAGGCAGAATTAATCTTAACAAGCATTTGTATAAATATAAAGCCCGGTCATATCTGTTTGCAGTCGTCAGATGCCACACTTTATTAAATGTTTAATTAAAATGCGTCCGCTGTGCTTCGAGACTTATAAGTTTTAATCTGCTTAAATACAAAAGAGAAGTCTAATTGAAACTTGGGATACTATTTGAAAAATTTATGGACTTGATGCTGTCTTTACTGATGAATAATATAGAATGTTTTTATTATATTAATCGGTAATAACACTATTTTAGCAAATAAATAAAGTAAAACAAAATATTATAACTTTTCATGAATTATTGTAAAACTTATTAGTTATTAACAAAGGAATACTCTCTCAAATGTCAAAAGAGAGTTCAATTTGTAATGAATTCGACAAACTTCTTCGAACGGAGATCGTCAACCACTCAATAATTCATTATCTTATGCTAAGCTATGTCGAGAGTAGGAACTGTCAAGTTTTAGAGCTTGCAGAACTCCACAATTCCTTACGTCTCGGCTTACTCTGGATAGAAGTTGTTTTATATGTACTTCTCACTGAAACATTGTACGCCAAAATAGTCATTGTTGACTTTGTTTATTATGTGTATTTTATTTTAGCTTCCTCTTGTATCCCACACATAGCAGGGTAGGGAAGTCATTGTCAAGACACTCCGTTCCTATTAAGACATTTCCATGCCCCACTTTCCGCCGAATCATCAAAAAATATATTATGTACATATAATATACTAGTGGACCCTGCAGACCCTGGTAATAGCCGGGATTAATGCCAGGAAGAAGAAGAAGAATGTACTAGTGGACCCGAACTATACGAATATTTATTAAATATATTTATGAAATTATTTTCAGTTTTTAATAGAGAGATGCGTTAAGCAAGTTCATTTTGGGTGACGTTTTCTAACAACAAACTTTGCAAATCGTTGCTTAGCAACGGTCGCTTAGCGACGGTTGTTATTAACATGGCAGAATAAATTGCATGTCGAATTAATAAGTATTTTAATATATTGGTATATATCGAAAATATTACAAATATGAAAAAAAAAGTATCCTATATTAATCCCGAGGCCCTCAAGTATCTCTATATGAGTATTTTATCACAATTAAATTAGCGGTTTGGCCCTGATTGCGTAAATGACAGGCAGACAGACAGACAGACAGAGTTACTTTCGAATTTATAATATGGGTATGGAGGTATGGATATGTACTTTATCTTACTTGAATTTGAAAAAGTAAATAGTAGGTACCAATATCATCTACAATATGTACGAGTATATAACCAAGCACATTATCTCTTATATATACAGTGTTAATATTATAAGATAAACGTTATAAAGTACCTACGAAGCAAACTGTCCCAAAACTTTACATCGAATACACTTCGCGAGGGAATTCACAAAGTTTACTTAACCAATGAAACCAATTTTGCGATATCGACAGTATCGAATATTGCTGGGACGCAATTAGAAACTTGTCTGTTTGTTTATTTCAAGTCCTTTTAACAAATATATAACTATAATTTAATTGTAAGCTTATGGAAAAATATATACCTATTAAAAGTTACATTCATTATATCATTTGCTATTACGAAATGTGAATGTATGCATGTGAATTGATGAAAATTGAAAAAAGGCCGAGAATTTTAGCAAAATATAGAAAAGTTTCGAACGTACTTCTACCGTGTACATATTAACTCTTACCGCCTTCCTGGTCAATTCGTTCTTAATTTTAATCTTCAAGGTACTTGCTTACAAAAAATATTTTAAGTATTTTATTTCCATGTGACAGTATTACCAACAAAAAGTTTAAGGCTCTTAGAGCCTTTCTAGCCTAGGAAAATTTTGCTTAAATATATAAAGAAAAAATAAAAATATCTATTTTCATTATTTGTTAAACAATTCGAACATATGGAATCAATTAAGACATTACGATACGACACTTTTACGATATTTTTATAAAATAGACTGCATTATACGTAACGTAATTTATAGAAGTATGAAAAACGTAACATTACGTAATAGTACGTTCCTTTACGTCTAGCGTTACGAAGAGAGATCAAATAAATCAGTAACTGAGGGTTGACAAACTCGTATTTCCGTTACGCTCTCGATACTATGATCCAGTTATTTGCCCCTAACTTGAGGTGAGTAAATACAATCTGCGGCCAATATTAGCTCACTTAGTGAAACTGAACTGCTGTATCTTAGCAGGATGTTTCCTTATTAAACTCAACAAAGATTTCTTGGGAGTGGAACTTTTGTAGATATTGTATATTGTTAGAAATATATAATGAATAATATTTTAAGCTTTTTGTTAGAGTATTATTCAAATGAATTCGATATTCGATACTCAGTTGACTTGGTATTTTATTTTCATAATTTTAAATTTTAATTTTTTTATATCTAATATTTATTTTAGGCAAACCGATAGGACATAGGTTGTATAAGAATAAAACATAGGCTACACCTTATGTAAAGATTTTGTATAATTTAGTTACAATATTACAATAAATTTAAGCGGTCGAAGCCACGGGTCTTTAATATATGTTTTAAAAATAAATAATTTATGCATTTATATAAATACATTCTAAGTGTGGGTTGTTTTGTCAGAATTCCAACTTAAGAAAGATAAGCGTGAAATAAATAAATATCGTTTAAGAGTCAAACTGTCATGTCCCTCTCCCGATCCAGTTACAAGTAGGTGGGCCTTATTAAAGCTTGATTGGCACTTTAGTATTTAAACATTAGTATACGCTCGAGTAATTAACTTTATCATAATATTATACACGCACGAATACGTCTTAAATGAAAATACCTTTTTAAATAATCCTTTTTAGTGATTGTGAGTAAGTTCTTAATTTGTCCGATGTCGCTACGTGGGAAGCTGGAGTGTAGGTATACATAATATAATCATGAAATTTCAAGGTCATGTGAGACTTGCCAATTAATAATGGCATATTTTTTAACTATTTATGTTAAAAATATTATATAATAGTATATTTGAAGTGTTATTCTAAACTTTTGAGGAGATTTCACTGGTAAGCATGGCTATTAACCCCTAAAAACTATGTTGCCAGAATTAGGCGGAGGTGTAGAATAGTTCTAACAGTAAGTTTGCTCCTATCATTCTATATGTCCCATTCAGATTATTTTGCTTGTAAACGAATTTCGTTTCCATTCAAAATTTTTAATAGCATCAGCGAAATGGGTAATTCAATCAACATCAATCGAATTGGTTGGAGATGAACTTAGCAAGTCGTGTCACAAGCGACATGTTGGTGACCGCTTGTGGGATAAGGACTCCGAATTTAAACTTGTTTCTATAATAAATGTTTTCAAGTACTCATTGAAATTAATATCGAAAATGTTTATTATTCTTAGCTAAATGGTATAATAACGTTTGAAGATTTTAAAAATCTTTAATAAATAACTATAGTTATTATATATCACTTATTTACTTTTATATTTAGCTACTAAACCCATCGTCTCTATTTAAGTGGAAAACTAAGAGCAAAGAGACCTGTTAATAGCTCATAAGGAAATACCTGTAAAATAAACAAATAATAATTATGAAATTCATTATAGTTTAAATATAATGAAGATGATAATTTTTCCACTTTTAGAATTTAACTACAACCATATATCTTATTTAAATTGGCCTGTAGCCATTGACCCCTCAAATAAAGGTAAAAATTTCAAAAACGTTAATGAACAAAAGATATCTTTCTTTTTACTTTATTTTTTTTGTTTTAAAATACAATACGTAGCATATTTAAAAGAATATGCGATCACAAAATCGCGAAGTCCGAGAACGAAAGTAAATCAGTCAAACAAGCGAGGCGTCCTCTTCGGCCGTGATCTTCCACAATAAATCACACATTTTTAAGACACTTAATTACTAAGCATTGAATAATTTTAGACATGCATCGTAAAAAGAAAATATATGACTTCACTTATAATTTTAACGATATTGTAATATGAAAATTCTTAAACGTATACATTAATTGGCTCACAGGTTTTCTATTATTACTTTTAAATAACATTAACTATAAAAAAATAAATGGCTGAACAATATTTTTATTAATCTGACTATAGAAAATAGTTAATAAAATAATAATAAATAAAATTCGATTAACACGAATTTTAATATTCTTTTCCTCCATAGTTTTATAGGAAAAGGGGGCCTAGTGTTGAAATCGTTTCCCATTTTCCAGCCAATTTTCAAAATATTGTATTTTTCTGAGCTGCTGAGCGCTGAGCTTCCACATACCTAATAACCATTAACCTCTTCCTTACAAACTAAACAAACCAAAATTAATGCCAATTGAAGGAACATTATGTGCTAATTTTTTATCCTCATTTCTTGACTCATCGTACTAAGAAGGCAATCTACCACCTATTACACTGAACTTAAGTTAAGGATTATAAAACTTGATTGATATTTAATAACCGTCCGCAACGTACACAACATTATAATTTGTTATAATAAAAAATTAAATGTTTTTTGAGAATATTATAATGATAACAACAATATAATTGCTTAATGGGTGACTTAAAATGCGTTCCTATAATATTTATTCATGAGCAAGCGGTGGAGATTATATGCGATCAAAATGCTTTACATTAACCTAAAATTACATGGCCTGTTGAACTATCGAGCGTTTGGTAAATCGATTTTTTTATATTTTAGGGATAATTTTGAATAGCTGTCAAGGTTGTTAGACATAATTTTGAGGTTCAGTAAGTTTGATATTTTAATTAAATTGTGACTTTACAATTCATATCTTGTGGGATGCGAATTCAAAGCCGGCCTGATGCGCCCTTATGTGGAAACTATGAAATTCAGCTAAGTTTTATTTTTGTTTTTATGTTTAATATTGTTTTTTCTAATTTTAAATTTAAGAAAAAAAAAATTAAGAAGCTCTGAGCCCTGAATCGGTGCGGTGTGGGTGTGGAGAAAAGTTGAGCGGAAAGTGTAGAACAGTGTGTGCAGTTGTAAGTTCGCTTCTCGGGGGGAATTCTTCTTCTCGGAGGGAATCCTCAAGAATTCAGCGGAACGTTGGGATACGAATTTGTCTTAATGCGAACGTGGTGTCCTAAAACTAAGCCTCTGCCATATAAGCACAGGAAACCTGGGGACGCTATGTGTGAGATATTGCGAGAAACTCCTTCTATGTTTATCATACATATTACATATACATTTGTATGTTCGTATGTTCCTCAGAGATGAATGAATATATTAAATAGCATTTTAACAAAAAAAATCTTAAAAAATAAAGATAACCCTATATTATCCTAAGCACTGTATAGTATAATGATATTTAACAAAAAAAAAACAAAATCGATTCCACCCAAAATTATATTGAAAAAATTAAAAAGCAATTTGTATTTAACCTTTAATAAAATGTATGGATCAAACGTATCATTTAACATTAATCGTTTGTAGATAATTTGGTCAAGTAATTTGGGCCTTTGTGGGAGCGAAACGTCATCGGCTGTCGATCGTCGAGTTGTAAAATAAAATGCTAATATTTTTTTGTTCCTAACGACTTTATAATGATGTATTTTGATGTATCGCTTATACAAATAATTTTAGTATTTGGTTTACTTTGTGTATATTTTTTGATGTGTGAACGTCGTTATGGCATATGTAGTTTAAAAAATGATTTGTGAAGCAGACATATCCAAGTACAATTGTAACCTAACTTAGAAATTAAAGTAATATTTACTTTGTATATATATATATTTTATTACGTAGTGTATTATTTAATATGACCGTTTAATTTTCTACCATTAATCCAGATTTTAAGGTGTTATTTCCTTTATATTTAACTGACATTGGCGTAGAAAAGTATACTCATCTGTCACGCCTAAATATCTTAAAATAAACAAGAAATAATTTTAAATTTAATAAAGAAATAATTTCAGTATGAAGATTTCCTTAAGCTGTTGCGCCGTTCAATGTGAATAATATTTTAATTATTTTCAGTCTCTGATTACACAGAATTGGAACTGTATCAGTAACAATTAAATAACATAATTATATCTATTAGACATTGTATAAACTCTTTACATAAAAATATATACTAGTGTCTAATGGAGATAAACTATCTAAACTTAAACGCTAAAATAATTGAATCGATTGAACTGACCGCAAACAGCATTAACGGCATTTTAAAACTGTAAGCGGATTAAGTAAACTCTTAATCACACTCTTTTATTTGGATAATTCAAGATGTAGTCTCATGCTGTCGTAGCTCTGTAGAGTGTCTGACTATACGATGGTTGGGAGTTCGATTCCTTCTTGACGAAAGTTAATGTTTAAAAAATATTTTTGTTCCTCCGGCTTAAAGACATTACCCAAGATATCACTTTTGTCAATTGAGTTAGTTAGACATAAACAAATAATTAAAACGTAATTATAATATGTTAAATACAAACTTTACCCCGAGCGGGAATTCAACCAATAACTTTTGTATCTATCTTTTAAACATCCGAAAAATATACAGAAATAAGAGTATATATTTTTATATGCAAATTTAAATAAGATTCAATAAATGAAATAAAATTTCCACACCCAATGTCAGACATATGGTAAAAGTAAAGCGTGAATGCTCTGTCTAGACACAATTGACAATCCGCAACACTCAGCTAAAATGTTTTCGAAATGTTCGTCTGCTTCGTTTGTCTACTTTTAGTAGCACTTAAGATAAAGTATTAGGTTTTTTAATCTTTAAAAAATATTATAACGTAATAAACCTTTTGATTGTAAATTCGGAGTTCGATCTTTATCAAAGGAATAAATTATATCCATTAAAACAATTTCGTTTCATTGTCCGCCAAATACTCGATGCATTATATGTTAAGTGGCGAGTCTTAACGCCGCGCTTTGCCCCGTTACTAAAGCGAGAAAATTTAAATATTAAATATTTCAATCCCCTGATTGGAAATTGAACCCACAACCGTCGGGGTTTATAGTCGCTAAAATAAATATTTTTAAATATAACTAAATTATTCTTTAAAAAAATAAAAAAAAGGACTGTAATCTAGTTTTTAATGTAGCATCTAGTGCTAGTTAGTTAAGGTAGAAATATTGTACCCAGAGGCAATATTAACTTTGTAAGAAAATTCTACATTATTTAAATATACAAAGATTATTTTTACAAGCCTTTTATTATATCACCCAAGGTAATTCAAAGTTCTAGATGAAATTCAAAGTAATATTAACACTTTATTCGTTTTTTTCGCTTATTTTATTAATTGTTTAGTTAAAAAAGAAGAAATTGAAAAGGTTTATATTTTATTTGCATTTCCAGTGTGTTTCCAATATAAAAACATAAAAACATATTGAAATAATAAAGAAAATGTAAACAAATCTAAGATAGTTCTTAATAAAAGAAAAACACATAAAAGCGAGATGTTCGTATCATTAATTTGCATGCAAAGGCTTTTACGCGCAATTCCAAGCTGGAATAGTGTTCTATGTTCAGTGACTTTATGTAAATTGTCATTTGTCAGACAATATGGGTTTGGCTCCAGCGCTTGCGTTTCCGTTTTATTTTAATAATAAAAGGCAAATTGGAGACAGCATCTAAGAAGTAATAAGTTGTATTTCATTCTGCATAGAATTAAGAATGGTAATTTTAAAGTAGTCGATCTTATAATTTAGGCATATGTATAAAATAACCAATTCAATAAGAAATTCAAAAATTATGTATGGATTACAGTTTGAATGAGTCTTATATCTTACATTTTAAATTTAAATAAAATATACATAGAAACCACAGTTTTTCTGGAAATTGAAACAAGGATAAAAAATATGTAGTAACAAATATGAAAATGCTTTTGATTGTATACAAAATAAGTAAATCTCTAATGGCCTACAATTGTGTCACATACAATAAAAGAAAAGCGACGTTTTAATGGCAAAAACGAGGAATTGTAAAAGCTATGTTGAATAATATTAAAAATTGTGTAATATTTTATTTTGTAACTTACATTTCTTATATGTTTTCTA
Organism: Heliconius melpomene rosina; assembly: GCF_056956725.1. Taxonomy (NCBI): domain Eukaryota; kingdom Metazoa; phylum Arthropoda; class Insecta; order Lepidoptera; family Nymphalidae; genus Heliconius; species Heliconius melpomene. The sequence continues at coordinate 7,735,654 of NC_140406.1, read as the reverse complement.
TATAATTTGTATATATTCAAACATATTTGTATATGTGTATGTTTATACTAGTTATAATATAATTTATGATAACGATACATTCGTTGTAATACTAAACTTCACGTAAAGGAAGGAAAGCAAAAAACTTTTAAGATTGAAAAACACTATTTAAAATATACATAGATATATAATGATTATAAAAGGATACTTGTAAGTTACCTTTTTATTTTTATCTTATTTTCACACAATGTCATTGTAAATATATTCACAAAAAGGAGACTTTAATATCTATATACTAAAATGATTGTAATAAAAGACCTCTATTAAGTCATATTATTAGTATCAGGATTTACGACGGTACCGCAATTTTTCATAAGTAACCTAATAATGTAAGACTCACCTGAAATTGCTGTTATAAATTATTATAGCAATATTAAAAATTACATTTTGGAATTTATGCTGTTTTTCATCATAATCATTATTATTGTACGTGTAACTCAACGCCGCATACCTACCCGTAGGAAGGCTTTTTGAGTCAACCCGTAGTGTAAATGTAAATTCATATATTACGTAATTTTAAAGTTAAAACTAATTCATATTTTTTGTTTTAACTCTTTATATTATTTTTATGTGAGTGTTTAAGGCTATATAAATTGCTGTAGGGCTTGGCTTTACAGTTTTTATAACTAATTACTTAAGGTATAATCGAAAACGGAGAGTGAGGAGAGAATAGGTGCTTATATAATATTTACCTATAGTAGGCAACAGAAAACACTAGGGTAGCTATATGCGTGATATAGCGTGTAGTATTTTTACTATTATAATATAATTCCTTGATAAAATGACTATAATATATATATAAAGATTTAGTTATAAAAAACAATTTACAGCTAATAAATCTTGTGCTTATTAGGATTTTGCGTGACATCGCTTCATAACGCATGTTATAATAAGGTTAAATTAAATTAAACTTACTAGGTTTACTTACTCATTAATTATTTATAAAAAATATACCTATATTAAAGTAGAATATTCAGTTAAGTTCTTTATTTATGACCTTGGACTAGTTTAAATATTAGAAAGGTATTTAGTTAAGTTTTTTTAATTTATAATACGAAAATATTGTCCAAAAAATATTTGTTACTTTCAAAATATATTTCAAAATAATTTAAATTTAAAAAGATTTTAAATATATTTTTATTTATTCTTTTTTAAATAATTTTTTATGTTATATAATTATGAGAGACTTCATTAAAAAATCATTTCTCTATTAAGCAAATTCAGTAAGTAATCCATTAATTGTAAAACAAAGTAAATACAACAAAACACAAAGATAAGCGTTAACACAACAGGGTGTTTGGATTGTATTAAATATCAAAGTACATGCCGGCCATCAGCTCTCATCTCGGGTGACTTTAAAGTGAAGTACTTGTTTGCCACGAGAATATTCCTTTAAAATTCAAGTATTTCAAGTTTAACTTAACGTAACAGAATCCAGCTTTGAGTAAACAAATACTTTATGGGTGGTATTTTAGTGCACTTTATTTTTTGCTAATTTTGTATTTTCATTATAGATCACTTCTGATTTAAATAATCGTGAAATATAATAATTTATAGAAGAATAACATTTTTTTTTCCAATATATAAGCCACCTTGTATGGAGTAAGAAAAAGACTCTATATCATGATACGAAAAAATAGTATTTTATTTGTATCCAAATCATATAGTTATTCTTATTTTACAAAAACTGTAAAATAATACCTACTTTCAAATAAAAATTGTAATAGCTAGTATCATAACCGTCGATTTCCACTCTTTTGTGCCACCAACCATGCCACTATCGTTGACTTATTTATTAACGATCTATTTTAACTCTCATTCCAGTTCTTATTCGAGGGCGAGCTTTGTTCAGAATTAGTTTTGCATTATCGAGAAAACGGTAAACATAGTTCAAGTTTGTTTCTTAATTTGGTAGATAATTTTGTGCTGTTTAGTTTTATTTTATTAGACGAAAAATTGCATTTTATTTTCTCCACGCAACTCTATTATTTTAAAATAATATACAGTTTTGACTAATTTAAAGATATTCCTTAATAACTGATGAGCCCCCAACACTCAGGTGACCAAACATTATTAGGGTATTATTATTTAAATATTCCATTAATTATTATTACGTACCTCTATTTAACTATTAATAATAAATAATTAGACAGAATTCAAGAGATGGCGTTTAAGATTCATTTTACGTTGCAGTTCACAATTTGTGTTTAACTTTTATTTCCTTTTCGTGAACTCTTTCGAGCGGTGACTGATTGCTTCTTCCTCACGCCATGTGTATAAGTGAGAAAGTAATGAAGGTGGAAGTACACGCTAAAAGAGGAAGTGCAACAGCTAACGTTATATTATATTATTTATTTATCATATGTCGTGCTTGATAATAAACCCGAACTAAATTTACTAATTTAGGTAATAGTACTATTTTATTTTTGAGATATTTTTTGTATAACAATGACAATGAATGAGAGAGAATTGTTGTGAACGACGATCTTAGTAATATTTGTAATGTAATCACTAAAATGTCACTTAAATTATAAATTCCACTTAATTTTTATCTCTTTAAATACGCTCTTATATTTAATGTTTTTACAGCATCAGCCATGGCGCTTGGAGAATTGTAAAAAAAAAGATAGTTAGAAAGCAGCTTTCGTTTTGCCTTTTAATTTTCCGTCCGTTGGCTGGGGCTTCACAGTCTGCGGTACAATTGTGCAGGCTGGAGCGCCGTACATTTGGTTTTCCGAAACAAATCTCACGAACAATAGTGGTGTAATTTACGAATTCAATACGTTGAAAACTAACTTTGAATTTGCTTCTGTTTTAAATATTTTTAAATTATGCGCTTTTTTTATAAAGGATTATGTGCTTGGTCTTTGGTTTACCAGTAAGAGTAATTCTTGGTGACAGGTTCATTTTGGTGGCGTTTGTCTGTCCATTTGCCACTACGGACTGTAAAGTGTTTTACACTCAGTAAAATCGATTATGGTGCTAAAACATTTTTATATATTATATAATCAAATCAAAAACTTAGTAATATGTACTAATGTTATAAAGAGTTTGATTGGTTGAACGCGAAAAGCTCAGGAACTACTTGGTTGTGAATAAAATCGTTTTATATGTCCATGAGGGATAATGATGATGATAAATTTTTCAAGAAAGACTATTTATTATATTAAGTTCATCATTTTATTGTAGTCCATTGTACCTCAAGAACTAACAACCTATCATGTGTCTACACAACTCCTACTAACACAACTCTAAGTTATTATATAACTTACACATATTTATTAGATATTATAATCCCTATAATATTATAAGGATTCTAATATCCAATATTTTAAGGGATTCGCGATATTTACGCTAAGTGCCTTACTTAAAACGTTAGTTTACGTTAGTTACACGCTATCCGTGGACCGTGAGACAAACCAGTTAAAAACTAAAATTATTGACATTGTAAATAGTGCTAGCATAAAATATTTAAATGAAGACCTCTCAACACCACACGTTATTTATGTTAATCTAGGCTTATTGAGTTGTTAAAGGTGGAATAAAACTTTATATTTTGAATAAAATCATTTGGATTTTATTTCAAAACGGTTTAGGCAACGTACTTGCCGACTATTGGTTCTCAACTTAAATATATTTTATAAAAAGTAATTTGAAAAAAATGAAACATAATATCCGTGGATTACCTAGGATTATGGTAATCTATAATACATATATGTCTTCCAGAAGTATATATATGGATACTCAGCTTCACGTTCTTATTCAATGTAGTGCTCGATACTGTCTCGGCTCACATCCAGGACCAGCCTCCATGGCTGATGATGTATGCCGACGACATAGCACTCATTGCCGAGAACCGACTGACGCTGGAGCGTAAAGTGAACCTCTGGAAGGGTACGCTTGAGAACGGCGGTCTTAAACTAAATGTATCGAAGACAGAGTACATGGCCTGCGGGAGCCGGGACTCGAGCACCATCCTTATAGGTCCTGAGCCAGCCGTTAAGTCGGAGAAGTTCAGGTACCTTGGATCCGTTATGCACGAGTCTGGAGGCATCGACCACGATGTCCATGGCCGGATAAGCGCTGCCTGGGCCAAATGGCGGTAGGTCACTGGTGTGGTCTGCGACCGCAGAATACCGCCCAAGCTCAAGGGGCTGATATACAAGAGCATCGTCCGACCGGTTCTTTTATACGGCAGCGAATGTTGGCCAGCACTATCTCGGCACACTCAGGAGCTTCACGTCACGGAAATGAAGATGCTGAGGTGGATGTGCGGCGTAACGCGGTCTGACCGCATATGCAACACATTCATTCGAGGTAGTCTTGGGGTCCGTGACGTAGCGGATAAGCTCCAAGAGAGTCGTTTGAGATGGTTTGGCCACGTTACGCGCCGGCCTAAGAACTACGTCGGACGCAAGTGCCTTGCTATACCAGTCCCTGGGGTGCGACCTCCCGGACGCCCAAGGAAGCGCTGGTTGGATGTCGTGATGCAGGACATGAGAGCCAATGGTCTAACCACCGAGGATGCAAAAGATCGTGCAAAGTGGAGTAGGTTGTGTAGGAAGGCAGACCCTGGAAATTAGCCGGGATTAATGCCAGGAGGAAGAAGAAGAAGAAGACTCAGCTTCACGTTGTATCCCGCACACATCAGGGTAGGGAGAGGGAGGCTAGTGTTGAGACACTCATCCCATTTTCCGACAAATTGTGGAGGTATTGCGTGTTGAGTGACGAAACTCAAGACAAAACACCAGATCAAAGCAATTAAAATATTTAAAAAACATTTGGATAAGATGTGAATATTTGTGTCTTACAAATATCTTGTGAAATTTGGACGTTTGTCTGCAAAGTGACGGTTGTGGATTTGATCCCTACTTGAGAGAATGAATTATTATTTATTAAAATTATCATTAAGGCAACAGGAAAGTGGGGAACGGAGTGTCTTAAAGTACTAAATATGTTCTCTCTGCTTATACCCAGCTATGTGCGAGATTTAATGTGAAGCTGATTTGAGTTGATTTTATTTTTATTTATAACAGCAACAAAAATAACAATAAAACAGCTGATTTAAAAGAACGTTTAAAGACGCTAAGGTTCTTTATGTAAATTAATTCATAATAAATATTTTGAATTCTTGCTAACGAGTAGTTGAAGATGAACGCCGCTCGTTCCACTCTCGTTAGGGCTGAATGAGACGCCGCATTAACATAATATAGTTATTTATTACAAAAGCTTTTACTTACTTCAAATCATCTTTAGATTTTGGAGAAAAGTGAAAGTTGTATATCTAAATTATATTAATTATTAAATATTCAAGATTGTAAAATAAAGTTCAAAATTAAAGTTAAGTTAAGCATTTAAGTGAAAACATATATAAAAAAACAATAAATGATAAGAATAAAAATCGTCTTTAACTAGGTATCTGTACCACTTTTATTGAAATATAAAGTAGAAAATCATATACCTATATATTATTATAACACAATTTATTTAGCAAAGTTGAAAAAGCTGTAACATTTAAGGCATTTCCTCTTCACCAATATGCTATTATCAACGCCGAAGCTTCAAAGTAATATCGATCTGTTAACTTCCGCCTCATCAATCAGGATGTATACACAATGGACCTATTATATGGAACGAACACGAACCGTCTGGTTGTATATCTAACTTAGGCTTTTATAATATATTCATGTTAGGCCCAGCGAAGAGTGGAGAGATCGGAGTATCCTGACACTAGTTTTGTATGTATTTTTTTTCCTTACTATATCTAGGATACAGTGTAAGGTTTAAAACCCCTATATGCTAATAATGCCCTAATCTCAGAACCTACTGGTTTCAATTATTGGCTTAAGATAGTCCATTTAATAAATAGTCTACATTACATCACGATATCATCCCTTATATAACACTGCATCTGTGGTCAGTATTACTTTGGGCTCGTAAATGTATGAATAAACAGCTTTTAATTATTTCCATTTGATCACGTGGGTGAAGCTGAATGTAAAAGCTAGTCTATATATATAAAAGGACTTGTCCTCACTGACTGAGGTAAGACGCACGCACAGCCGTAACCGCTGGTGGTAAAAACGTGAAATTTGGACAGATGTTTACTTTCGTATTCTGGACATCCACTAAGAAGGGATTTTGAAAAATTTTAACCCTAAAGGGGTGAAATAGGGGCTGAAAGTTTGTATGGAAAAAAAATTAAATCGCCACCGATTTTTATAAAATTTGAAATTCAGACTTTTACAAGTATTTAATTGAACACATGTTTCATGGTTTTCTAGAATTCTCCCCCTAAGGGTGCAAATAAGGGGTTGAAAGTTTGTATGGAAAAATCTTTAAATCGCCACCGATTTTTATAAAATTTGAAATTTAGACTCTTAAAAATACTTCATTGAACATGTGTTTCATGGTTTTCTATAATTTACCTCCTAAGGGTGCAAATAAGGGGTTGAAAGTTTGTATGGAAAAATCTTTAAATCGCTACCGATTTTTATAAAAATTGAAATTTAGACTCATAAAAATATTTTATTGAACACATGTTTAGTGGGTTATTAGAATTCCCCCTTAATTAAGCAAGCGAAGCTGCGCGCGTCCGCTAGTATTAATATATATGAAAGAAATTTAGGGGTAATATTTTTTGTGTTTCTTTCTCAGTAAGGTAAAAAAAATAAAATTCAGTATCTATGTCAATAGTCAAGTAGTCAAAGCTTCTGAATTAAATTTAATTTAAATTTATAAAATTTCTTCGCACTATCTTATTATTAGTACTTTAATAAAGATTTTTTTTACTTAAGTTTTTTTTTTTGATTTCTACCGAATAAAAATTAAACAAACAAATAATATTATTTTAACATTTTTGCCAATAAAAGCATGTAAATAATAAGTTAAATATTTTCTTTCAATATACTTATATAGGTAAGTAATAATAGTATTTACAGTAATATTAACCAGATGAAACGCGCGCTTAATACAATTCTACGCATCAATTAACGTGTAAATTGGTGGAGCTTTGATGTCTGTCATTCGTATGCAATTGACATAACGATAGTTAGCGTACTGTACTGTATACTGAACGAAATTTAAACTTCAATGAAGTCTTGTAAAATGTATACTAAGCATGTTATTTGTAATAAATGTATTAATATTTAAAAATTATTTTAAATTTCAATTGTCGTCGCCCGTTGTTTGTGTGGACTTCAACCTCCTCTTCCTACTATCAGAAGAGCTTTTCTCATTTTAAAGTATTTTTTTTCAGACATTTATATTGAAAATTGTATATCACTTCTATGTCTATTAAAATTTTATGAATTAATGCAACCATTTCTTTAAAATTTAGCTAAAAGTACTTTTTTTCTATTTTTCAGCATTCTTATTCTCCATAGCACTGCCAGATACGGGTAGAAGTCCGAACTAATAAAACTGAGCGTTAATTTCATAATTTATACGTCCGCGGCTTGCATTCTTGACAGCATAAATTTCCGCCCTTCAAGATTTCGTTTTACTTCCTGTGAATTTTATGATAATTTAATTTCCGGTATACATTAAGTGGAAAGTGTATGATAATTTATCGAATTTTTGTGATTATAAAAGCAGAAGGAAGAGAGGGAAAGAAAGAAATGTTATAAAGACTTTGATACAATATTTGTTTAGCTTTATATAGTTTCAAAGTGTATATGCAAAATTGTTAAATATTCGTTTAGTTCAAGCGCACGAAGCCACGCAGAGAGCGCTAATCTTAAAAAAATACTAATTTATCTAAACGATCTTTTACAAATATATAAAAATATGACACTTGTAAAGTGTAATTAACAATGAAGTGTAATTCACAACTATCGCTTAGTTACTAACTATTTCTATCATTTCTACTTACATATTTAAATTAATTGTACCTTGGATTTAATGTCCTTAATTTTTACATTCTAAGTAGGTACACAGGACCCGTTTCGTGCCTTCATACAATAAATAATATTTTCTCTTTAAACATGGCTCTACTTTTACAAAGCTGCAATGAAGTATTTGATAATACTATTACGTTCCATATTTCATCTTAATTTACATTTCAAGCAGGTGCTTCTACATAAGCTACAATATAAAGAAAAGGAACATGACATATCCGTACAAGCTGTCCGCACTACATTGTCGCTTGAAAGGTGTCAAGAAGTGTAATAAAAATAAATAATTTAAGTAAATAAATACAAGTAAAAGTAGCGGCATTCTATGAAAATTATTATTACTTACCGATACCTTGAAGATATTATTATCAGAGTAAAGAGTGCCTGTCACAACTCAGTTATGGCAAAGTAATAGTAACATAGAAACAATAATTTATTAATATTTAATAAAGACATATTAGTTAGTTTATATCAATGTTAAATGACTAACTTACGCTTTATTTAAGCTCTTATAACATTTTGTTTTTAATCGTTAAAACTCAGATTATTAATAATTATTATTAAATTTGTTATTGATGTTATTTTCACTGTGCATCTCGTTCCGTTCGTGTAAGTTAACACATCATAATCAATACATAAGATTTGACACAATGAAATTGTTCACGAAGCTATTTACGATATTAACTTAAAATGAAAATGACAGAATCATAGACAGACCACCCAGCCCGCAGTCACCAACCAGTAACAGAACTAGCTCTCTTCTTTTATAAAATGTTTGCAAAGAATTCATATAACTTAATGCCATAGGAGTAAAATATTTAAAATATAAATTGATAATTTATCTTAATAATTGACAAGCCTAAAATTTGATCTCATCTTATTTAATTGAAGAAATAACGACTATTGATAATGAAAAATAGTTCAAAACCACTCAAAACAGAAAGGGGAACATCAAAGTGACAATCAGTCAAGAAAGGGTACGGTATTTTGTTTTAGTCACGAACATTCTTTTCATTGTCTCTTATTGGATTCTATTCACATAGTTTGGTAAGGATACCCAATAAAGCTTGTTCGGCACCACATGCCCTTCACATACTTTGTCAAAAGTAATGTGTAGAGAGTTTTGAAATGGAAAGTTGTTTTTGGGTTTGTTTTGAGTTTCGTATACCTGTTATAAAATCGCCTATATATAATTAGGAATATATAGACGGATAGACAATATCGAATACTACATAATATATTAAGTTTTTTTTTTATGGAAAAAGGATAAGGCAAACGAGCGTTCGGGTCACCTGATGATGATCACCGCCGGCCACGACCCCATGCAGCACCGGAGGAGCCACAGGTGCATTGCCGGCCTTTGAAGTGGAGATAGACGCGCTTCTTGAAGGTACCCATATCGTACCGACCTGGAAACACTGCCGCGGGTAGGCCATTCCACAGTTCGGTGGCGCGTGGAAGGAAATTTCTACGAAACCGCACAGTAGTGGAGTGCCACGTATCCAAGTGGTGTGGATGGTATTTAAGTGTATTATTTTTCTTTTTATTAAAACTTAAAAATGCATAATTTAATTGAATATTCTTAATTAAGTTTTTGTTCATCGCTTTTGTTCTTGCGCCATGACTAGCATCAAATTTATAAATATATAATTTTTCAACAAAAAATCAAAATTTTCAACAAAAAATCAGATATATGCCGACTTATACCTAATCAGTTGAGCCATACCTATACAAATTAGGCCATTAACAAATTGAAAAAAAAATAAAAAATAAACAATAACTGCAACAAGTTTTCCCAAGGTTTCACAAAGGATTACTATCTCTTATATCAATTCACACTTAGCACATAAAACACCAAAACACCCAAAAACACTCTAACTAGTGTGATATCTTCAATATTAATGTCCTTTGGCTCGGCATCTTGTATCAAAAGTTTTATACGTCGAGAGTTCTTACAGCTGGCTTGATAAACGACATCTCCCACTTTTCGTGAAAGTTGCTCATACGTTTTTACTATATCCACAGGCTAGGACAAGGTTTGCAGAACGTGCTTGGAGTATCGATGACGATTTACTATAATGGGTATCCAGCTGTAGAAGATTTTATACATGAAAGAAAAAATACAAGATTTTAATCGATAGAAAGAAATAATTTAAAAGTTATGAGTTGAGAGAGGCTTGGCCTTTGCAGATTCACACTATTTTCTGCATAGCAAGTTAGAAAAAACTTACCGTTGAGACTCTCTTTTCTCCACTTTCTGCCCGATTTTCAGGACCTTTTGTATACCGAAGCAAGGGAATAATAGTAATTAAAGTATATCACTACATATGAATAGGTGTGTACTAAAGGTGATAATTTTGGGTTTAAATCTTACTTTCAAGGAAATAAAGGAATATACTTTAAAAGTAAGTAAAATGTGTATATTATACAATTTTTTAATATATAACATTTTTAGGAAAACTCATTTTTATATATGCGTAATAGATCTTATAGTGTACATTTTTGACTGAGTAGTTTTTTAAGTATATTTATCTGCTATCGATAATATTTTATAGGGAAATAATCATCAGGTTTTATCGTGTCTCTTATTAAGATAAGATACTGTAAAGTTTAAAATGTAATTAAAACGCACATTAATTCACTATTACTATCTTAGATCTCGTAGTGTGGATATTTAGTAGTAGTTAATCTGTATAGAAGTAATCTTTTAGCTTTAGTGCTTATATAAATTTACTTATTTGATAATTTTAATTTATTTAGTCTTCGCTTTCTTTTATATCAAGGATGAAGATAACTAGAGTTAAGGCATTGAGAGTTAAGGCGTCAATTTCGCGACAGTTTCGAGACTTTATTGATTAATAACTTATTTTTATTGTAAAACAAACAAACATTTGTTTTTGCTGTATTGTCGTAACACAAAATATAATAGATGCTCTAAGTATGTTAAAATAATTGAACAGAAAAGTGGAGAACGGAGTGTCTTAACACTAGGTTCCCTCTGCCTACCCTGCTGTGCTGGGATATAGCGTGAAGTTAATTTATTTATTCTTATTTCTTCGCTCTGGTAACGTTGAATTCCGCCATTTAACACGCAATGCCTCTAGAATTTAGCGAAAAGTCTAGAATGGTAGTGACTTAATGGGAACAAAGTGCCTTAACACTAAGTTCCCAGATTCCATCTGCTAACCTGCTATGTGTGGGATACAAAGTGAAGCTAAAAAAGAAATCCTTATCATTTAATCACATTTCATTTTAAAATACAACAGAAATATGATACAATTTAAAAAAAAAATCGTACCAGAACTTACAAAAGAGAATCCGACGCCCCGAGCTAGTTTATACAGTTATAGCTTATCTTAAAGGATATTACGCATTGCCACCGTACATCAAGGGCCTGTTCCCCGATCGAATGAACTGATTGCAAGATGGAATATATTAAGTACTTCATTCGCGCTATAATAATCGCACGCTTATCTGTTTCGAGGCAATTATTTATTAGAAATAGATAAAAGATGTTGTATTATAGACAAATGGTATCTATCTATATAATATGAAATTACTATATTGTTATTTTCTGTATATATCTTTTACTTGTGGAATTGAGACTGGTTTGTTAAAAATGTTTTAAATCCATATCATACAGGGATTCTTTCTTATTCAGTTAGTAGAAAGTGAAAAACGGAATGCCCTAGGACTAGGTTCCTTTAACCTCCCTGCTTATATAAAAATCCGAAATACGAAATGCGAAATCAAATCCAATATCAACTGAAGTGTAGGAAATGTATGGAAACCCCTTTGACTATGTATGGGGACTATCACATGTCGAGATGCAAAATATTTTTATATCTCTTTGTTAATTTATGAGAATAGAACTTATGACATTATCTAAACTCTTATATTATTTAAAAAATTTACATATATTTTTTAAGTTTAATTTTTTCCACCACAAAACCTACCTTTTCTAAGACAAGATACCCATCTATCGATAATCGACAATATGAACAATGCACAATTCGAAGCTTAAATCCATTCCAATTGAAGATGCCGATAGGATAACGAGCGCCATTTCAATGCTAATGGTTACATATTGCTAAACTCCTCACACGATTTATCATCATTGTGGTAATATTAATAAATATGCAAGCTGTTCTGTGATAAAGCGTGGTGCGTTTTACTTGGAATTATGTTATTTTATTTCGTTTTTGTACTATATTATTTAGTAAAATTGGAGAGGCCGTTGTGTTGATGACGTGAGAAACGAAGATAGTGTTTTAACACTAGATTATCTCTACCTTGCTATAAAGCATAAAACTATAAAAAACTTAAGAAAGTTTATGAAAATAGAACAATGAACATTTATCAGTATTTTATGACTTCAATAAAAAAAATATATATATTTAATTTAAGAGAGTATTTTATATTTTTTATCTGTACGTATTTTAAAAGGTGGTAATCTAACAATGGGGATAGAATATATTTGGAAACGTATAAAAATCAAACAAAACGGTTTCCGAGTATCACTCCAGTAAGCTAAAGACTAATAACCAAAGCACTTTGTGTAACCGTACCGTGTAATTATATAAAAAACTTCGATTATGACAATTTAAAAAATTATCGGTAAATTCATTTTCTTGTAAACACTAAATAATTTATTGTTATCATTTTTTATTTCTAAAACTTCTCAAATATATTATACCTACGCCTCCGTAGCGCAGGAGCATAACGACACGTTACTCGTATAACAGTAACGTAACGGTTGTGGATTCAATTCCTACTCAAAGGAGGTAACGCCATATACCGAGAAATCAATCAATCTTAAAGGAGTTGAATTATTACGTAATATTTTCATTTTCACTCTGGTACCAAGGCAAAGCTCGGCGTTAAGATCCACGACTCAACACGCAGTGCCTCGAAAATCCTGCAAAAAGTACCTACCCTGCAATATGCGAGGCACAGCGTGATGCTTAAAATATACCAAAACTTCCCTATATTTCACGCTGAAAGTCCTTAAAAAACATTTTTATCGTAAATACAAAAATGCAAAGAAACACATATTGCATATGAAATTGAGTTGGAATGAAGGATATTGCAAGAAATTGCTCGTCAGCTCTAGCTCTAGTTCTCGCTCCAATCACTACGAATAACCCCAATACGTTCAATTCGAACGTTGATTAAGAACAATCGGTACAGTTAGATAGTATGGCCAGATGAACAACGTATGCAATAGGGTTAATGAAAAACACCCTTGCAATCAACTAAATTGGGGCAGATAGTTGTTTATTTTTTAGTATTTAAAAAATGTTATAAATCTAAAATTTTAAAGTATCAAAAGCAATTGTTTAAAAAACTAGACGTAATACCTCTGTTTTTGAACAAAAAGGGATTTTTTTATTCTATTTTTTACTTCTATTAAATTCTCTTCTCTTTCATATTTAAATTAAATGCAATATATATAAGAATTTATTAGCATATAAGTTACACATTTTAATTTTAAAACGTAAAACGCTAAATAAAACTGTTGATGTATGAGTACTGAATACTCTCAGCTAACCTTTTCCCGATGAAGTATTAATGTCGTATACACGAGGCAAAATATCAAGAAATATATATTTAGGACAAACGAAAGTAGACTTTATTAACATAGCAGCAAAATTACTTTTTCTGAGCAAATCTTTAAGTTTTCAATAACTGAAGGCTTCACGTGGCTTAAAAATATGACCGTTTAAATTATTTCCCTTGTCGTTAACACACCATCGCTATTAGTGTAATAGATTATGAATATTCTTACCTTACGTTTATATGCCAATGCATTTCTGAATGTGCATATGGATATAAATTAAATCGCTATAGAAAAAAACTTGCACTAAAAATAATTATATTTTAACAAAAAATAAGTATATTAATATTGTATAGGTATTAATTATTCTCTGAATTAGAACGGCTTTACTGATATTATAATGGGAACAACCTCTAGTTCGGTTAAATGGGGGTTAATGTCAGGAACTACTGGTTCAAGATGTACTGAAAATGTAAAATACCCTATCGAGTATTAATTGAAAGGTCTTGGCTAGTAGAATACAGCACTATAAAAAAATGCAAATTTAAGAGGCCGGCCGCCGCGCGCCCCATAATGACGTCTTCATATTTTAAACTTATAACCTCATCAATATTAGTAATTGAAGAAATGGATTCACTAATACAGCATATTTAAAACAAAGCTATGTCTTTATAATAAAAAATATTTATATATTTTTTAATGTATATCCAAGTGGCAATTCATTTTAGCATAATGTTTGATAGACTATATCCTAATGCATCGCGATGGCATCGAAAAAGCTATACTTATTAAACTTCAGAAATTATTTTATTCATATTTTTTTTCTTTAACCAAAATAATACTAAGATTTTATTCTGAGATAGCTTTAAATAATCGGCCATTACACTAAAAAAGACTGCACAATCGCTTGATAGCGGCCGAAAAAAGTAACGACGGGCGCGCCAAAACAGCCTTGTCATCTCAGCTTAATACATTGTCTACCCAGAATTTTTTGCGATCCGAACGCAACGCGAACGCTAAAAAACTTAAAGAAAGAAAAAAACTGCCGCATTGTTTTTCATCTTTTCCAAACAAAGATTCAGTAAAACCGTCGTCGTCTAAAAAGCTCGGTCGATATACAAAAGTGTCATAATATATCTCAGTTACTGGTTTCGGTAAAGTGTGAAATATACCTTTCAATATTTATAGGAATTTTATTTGTGTTATTTATTCACGACGCCAGCTTTTGTTGTTGGTGTACGAGATGTCAGTCTATGTTCCTTTTCTTGTTTCGTCGTATTTATGTATAAATTAGATATAAAACCATATAATTCTGTAAGAATTTACAAGACGATAATATTGAATAGTAATGTTGGACTGTCATCAAAGCTTTTACAATAGAAAAAATTGTTATAAGTAAAATATTAGTCAAACGCACTTCGGGAATGGATTTCTTAATGTGGCAGCTATGCGAGTTAAGAAATTTTAATTTCTAGCTTTCGTCAATATTGTGCTTTGTCTACGAAGGCGGCAAAAACAAAACTATTTTACATTTTCCTCCCAAATACGATTTAAATCCACAACGTCACGTTTTAAAGCTGATTAGGTATTTAAAAATTCATTTTAAAAAATATATAAAGCATAAAAAAATTCTTAATGCAAACAAATTTAGGGGAGACCATATTTAATCATACTAAAATCGATGTAAAAAATTCCATTTCATAAGCACCAGGGCACTAAAACGGTAGTATTTAATTAGAATGCAAATTTAATAGCCACCGTTGATTTACATGTCAATAGCTTTTCAAATTGTGTAAGTCGGTATACAAAGGAACCTACAGCGCTTATATAATAGGTAAGATCTATGAATATCGATAAGATGAGCTTTGTGAGTTTAGAATATTAATGTTATACATGATATTTGTTGTTTAATATTATCATATGAATTACATAATTTTAATTATATTTTAAAATCCTTTTGATTGAGGTTAAATTTGGCGCAGTAGCATAAGCGTATCACTATAAACGCAACAGGTTGTGGGTTCGATTTCCACACGAGGAAATTAAATATTTAATATTTCCATTTCTGGATCTGGATAGATGGATGCCTACTCTGCTACTTGCGGCATAAAGAGTGCAGGATCTAGCGAGAAGCTAAAAAAAAAATATCTTAAAGATATTAATACCTTATTTCGAATGGCAGAATTCAACGCCGCATTTCTCTGCTCTTACTTTAGAGAGAGGGAATAGAATCTCAAAACAAAACGTACATTTAGAAACAGTGCCTGTGTAGAATAGGGCCTTAACAATCCTCACAATGTTAATAAATAAGTCAAAATAAACCAAATAACTTTTATGAGCCCCTACGAAATATAAAGTAGCAATCATGAAATTGAATTCCAAAAAAAATTTGTAGCACACCCCTCCACAAAATTATAGTATCGTAAAACAATGATTTAGATACTGGAGCCTATTTTCTCATTATGGGGGGAGTAAAATTGTTATCTTTCAGGTATCCATACTGATTTGATAATAATAGGTCGAAAGGTAACGACAGGAGGGTGAGTTAGGGCGTGAAAATGTTTATATACACTTTCATAATTTCGAGGGGTGAAACATGGGGCTTTCAATAAGACTCTTAATAAGGGGACTACAATAAATACTTTATTAAACAGATATAATTATGCTGTCAATAGGATTTTTGTATATTATTTTGTCAGATATTAATTTCCTGATAGTGTTCGGGAAGATCTTGTGCATGCTTCTTGTGGAAGTAGTCCACAAACCTTGTGGATCCTGCATCTGCAATCCCGCAACACGCGAGATTGAAGGTGCGAAAATGGAGCGAGAATCATCTGATAATACCGAAATATCAGTATATCAAGGTTAGAAGTAACTAACTTATGGTACGCAAACGCTCGCCGGAATGAATTATTTTAATTTCTCTGATTTGCCAAAGACAAAATGTGGCGTTGCTCCAATCGATATTAATGGTGGGACTCAATCCCTCAGTTTTTCTTAAAGCAATGATTCGAATGTTTTAAAACTTAGTTCATACAGTTCTTTCTCTCTTACTTGGAATACAGAAACAAATATACAAATTGTTGTAGTTTAGAATTATTTAAAATTGCATTTATTATAAGAATGGTTATTGCACTACTGTATTGGAATCTAACAATAGGCTATATAAGTAAATATTCAAAATATAAATATCACGAATATGGTGGACTGGTAGGAATCCCCGAGGTCGTGCCTAAAAGCTGAATATGTAGTCCGTTCAAGAATAACGCCGACATCATTATTATTTAAATTAAAATATTCATTTTTAATCTATATTTGTAATTTTTAACCGACTTCTGTAAGAAAAGGAGGTTATCAATTCGACTGTATTTTTTTTTTTTTTTTTTTTTATGTTTATGTTTGTTACCTCATAACTTTTAAATGGGTGGACCGATTTTGATATTTTTTTTTTATTTGAAAGGTATAGCTTCTCGAATGGTCCCATTTTTTTTTGGTCCATGTCTGACAATGGTATCCATGAGAAAATCACATAAGTCTTAAATTTGCATTATGCATGTGCGCGACTAATAGCCGAATAACTCAATGTCGCGCCAACCGATTTTGATGATTCTTTTTTTATTTGAAAGGATACACTTCAAGGATAATTTGGTGAAAGTTTGGTTAGGTTTCGATTATGGAATCCGGAGAAAATTGAGAAAGTTTGTTTTTTTTGGTCAAAAATTAATTATACTGTAATAGTTACAAGCAAAAACTTGTTAAATTGATGTCAGAAGTGAGATTCCTGATCGTTGCATTTCTTTTCAACCAATCTCAAAAAAGAGGATGTTCTCATTTTCAACCAACTTCAAAAAAGGGAGATTCCGAATTCACCCGAATACTTTTTATGTTTGTTCTTGTCAATATACCAAAATGTAACTTTGCACAAAAATAATAGCTAATTAAATGAAGTTTTACATAGAACAATCACAACCACTCGTTGACAACCACTACCACCACCATCACCACTCGTTCAAGAAGCATCATTTTAAGATCTACCCATCACTAAAAATCGTAAAATAAATTAATTTTTAACAAAAACAAAAACCGACTTCTAACAACGAACTAAAAAGTGAAAAATAATTATATAAAGATTTTATAATTTTGAAGTCGGTGCCAAGTAAAACAAACAGGCTTAGTAATTAGATATTGTAGTAAAGGTGTTGTAGCATTAGTTTGACACCGACTTCAAAATTATAAAATCTTTATATAATTATTTTTCACTTTTTAGTTCGTTGTTAGAAGTCGGTTTTTGTTTTTGTTAAAAATTAATTTAACTTATCGCTGTAAAAATAATTTCCGAAAATAGCAAGATCGGCAAAGAAAAACACGCAAAGGAAAACATGCAAAGGTATTTACAATATTAATACTTTTTCGTAATAATATATAATATTATCTATTTATCTATAAATAATTAATTAACCATAATTAAATCTACAATTCATAAAAAAGAGCGTACAATATTTTTTAAAATATAAAACAAGTTCATTTTACTACGCTACGCTAACTAACGTATGAAAGGTTCTCTCCACACATTTATATTACTGCGTCAATATAATCAGTACTCTTCACATATTCCCTATGGAAGCGTATGTAAGTGTTAACGACACGTCACAGCAAGTGTTTGCGGTCCATTTTATTTAATTTCCAACTGGATTCTTGTGTTTAATATGGCTATATTTACTTTTAATTTATTTATGGACAGTAAAGCAAATATTTGATATTGTTATTAAACCAAGCCATATTGGTTAATCCACTTATGAAATAAATTTCCTTTGTATAAAATCATCGACATTTAAAATTTTCAAATAACGCAAACTGATTTTAATACGTCTTAGAGTTATTATATTATTATTTATTTTAACCCTAAAATATAAAATAATATAACGTCAAAATACATTTTTATGAATATTCTTCTTAAAACAAGAAGTAGTTATAATTGTAGAGCTAGTTGAATATTGTCTCAAGAAAAATGGCACCTAAATATAATATAACATAATATAAATGAAAGGCACAGTACACATATTTTATGAAAGAAAAGAGATTTTTATATGAAATAAAAACTTACCCTGTCTCACGTATGTCCACATAACAAACAACATCTGTAAGCAAAGAAAATGATTGTGAGAGCAAATTGTCTAAGCACTGCTCGTGACAGCGTACATTAACAATATTTACTGTAATATATATATGATACATCTGAAATAATGTCAATACCAGAGATGCTTATTTATATTGTTAGAAACGAATATGATATGTCGAGATGTTGATGGTTGAAGCCGTTTAGACATAGTGGTACAAACGTGTAACGTAGTTGTGGATTCACATTCGAAGGAAGGAATTTTTATTTATTCATATTTTCACTTCTTTGCTATGATTGAAAGAAACTTCTCATCACTGAGTAGATCTATTACAAACCCCCATTTAATCACCTTCACAAAAACATTTATTAAATAAATAATCATGTAGTTCAAGCGGGCGAAGCCGCTGGCAGGCCGCTAGTTTTATAATAAGAAATTTGTCGTATCTACTACGTCGAAATATTTATGACTTTAATGGCTACGTGATTCTTTTAAATCGCACTAATTGTTCTCTATAAATCATTATGGCACGTTTGGTCTTTATTTCTTTTTTTTTAAACCTATTTGTTGAAAAGATTTCTTTGATATGTACAACTTTTTCTGTATAATGAGAATAAGCTAAGATATTCGTGTTTGAAATATGTCAAAATTTAAAACATTTATGACATCTACTATTTAAATAAATAAATGTTAAGTATATGAGGAAGGAGGGAGTTTAGATATGAAAAATTAAGTTAGACTTCAAATTTGTATAGAAATATAAATGTTATATTGAAACAAGAGCCACACAGTTGATTTGGGTTCTATTACATTGATCCATGTACCCAATATTCCATATATCTTGCAAGGACAGGCAACGATCAGTCACAATTTTATTATATGTATAAATTAATTAAATGTTTTTAAGGAAATTTGTATTATAAGAGTATTAAGGGTGGAGGGCCATTAACCGAAAAAATATAATAATTTACAACCGTAACGAAAATAGGAACGCAATTAGTGATAGCCATTTAAAATTACGTTTGAATTGGCTTTGTATCTGTATCGCAGTGCGATGTTTTACGAGCCGCTGTAAAAGTGTATGTCGTCTTAAATGGGACATAAACACAGGGATGTGTAAACGAATGTCTCACATTTGTTTTATTGGTGTCATTAATTCCTACGCTTTCGACGTGTTGGGATCTAAAAAATATAGTGTTGGCTAGTTGATTTTTTTTCTTTATAAACTAAGTGAATGCAGAATCCATTTTTGTATTTGTAAAAGAAACTAGTGATAAGTCCTCTGCCTATTCTGATATGGGAATACGGGATACAAAGTAAAGTCTAAAAATGTACACCCATAAAGAAATAAAATATCTTATTATATAAAAAGACAAATAAGCATTTTATTAAACGTAATAAAATATAATGATAACGTACAAATAAATAAAACTGTATATTCTTTTTATTTTATTATTTCTTAAAAATGTACAACAATTTTACTATATAGTCTCCTAATGTAATAGAATCGTGCGACAGAGTCTGGACGAGGGGTGGACGCTTAATGAAAAGTGATATTGTTTTTGTAACGTAGACTAAGAACAGATCTAATAATCCTCAACTTTTGTTTGTAGGTAGTATTTTATGCTTGCGTGCGTTTGCGTTGCGTTTACCACATGCTTGTCAGAAAATTAGTAAAGTCTATCAGAAAATTTTATTGAAATTGTAAAATGATTTTATGTCGATTTTGTATTATGAGCATTACGAATCTCTTATCTCTATTGTTGTTTCATCTCTATGATTTATTTCTTTTTTAATAGCACTAAAGAATATTTTTATTATTAACTTTTTTATTTGAAATAATAATTGGTGATCCTTTTAGAATTAAAGGATAATAGATTTATGAAAACCTTCATAACATTCTCGAGAGTATAAAAGCTGTAAGAATAGTAAGGGTGCGTCAAGTGACAGGTTCATTGCCGTCCATTATAGGCGAATCCATATTCTTTATATTCACTTCTTATGAAAAATAATTTAGACTAATTGAATACGAATTATAATTATAAAGTAGTTTAAAGGTAAATTAATACAAAAAAACAGAATTTGTACTTGCAAACAAAACGAAATCTTAAAACAGGACTTCCTCGGTCCGATTTAAGAAAAAAAAAACCATTTAAAAGACATAAAACTTAAAGCCTCTACTGTAGAATCTTTCTAGAAAGAAAGATTCTACAGTAGAAACTAAAGGTTCTTAAGTGCGATAGTATAATGTTATATAATAAAATAGTAAAATAAAATTGGAGGAATTTATTTCCTCTGAACAAGAATAAGAATACGAAGGTTCACATTTCGAGGAGCTAGCTGCATTTATTAACTAATGTATAGACTTACAAAATATTTGCACACAAATTTCTACTTAAGGAAAGAAGCCGAAAGAAAATCCCAACATAATTAATGAATCCCCTAGTTCCTGTCATTATGTTAATGTTGTTTTTGGTATCAAATGGACGGCATTATTTTATTAGCAATGCTAATTTCGATAATTAAGAAAAAAATGAAATGTATAATAATATAATGTATAAAAAATGAAATGTATAATATACTAAGAATTATACATACATATTTTTTAAAGCTGCACACTGTATCATGCATATAGCAGGTCAGCCAGAGTGAACCTAGGGTAAAGACACCTCGTACCCCATATTTCGCCCAATTACTCCTAGTAGCGTTACCGTACTCAACCTTATTAAAGCGATGAAATGAAAATAATTTATTTTCTCGGGTGTGAATCGAACCCACTACCTTCGCTCTTACGGTCATAGATTGTGCTACTGCACTACAATTACTTCATATACCTTGAAAATCAGTAAAACCTGCTATTTTTTTACGATTACGACTATTAAGATTTAGTTTTTGAGCGAAACAATAAATTTAATTTCCGTTATCTCTTCTATCTTAGTTTTAATAGGTTTTTCAAGAAATAAATCCATAATATATTTATTTAGATAACATCTGAAATATTTTTGTGACACTTCATAAAGTAAATTGGCCGCGGTGTCGATTTCTTCGGGAACGAAACGAAATAATTAAATATCCACCTACGTAGAACATGTCACAAGTGCTACAGCGATTAACCTTAAATATCTTTGTTATATATGAAAAGATATTTTAAAACATCTTCTAATTATATACGAACAGTCAACTTAGTGATAATATAATAGTGATGTCTAACTTTATTTTGTATCATCAATTTCTCTCAAAGTCTCTTCGTTGTTAACCGCTTAACCGTTACCGCGAGGAATCGAAAATAATAAAAAATTCATTTTCTAGAGTGGGAATCGAACCCGCAACCTGTCGCGTTTACATTACTCGCTTATACCCCTGCACCACGACTGGCCTTATTTATTTTTTTAATGCAATAATGAAAAAAATGGTAAGGTGTGAAACCGACTTTCATACCCAAAAAAATAATAAATATGTTATATTTTATGTATAAGTTATTTTAAACGAGCCCAGTGGTGCAGTCAGCGTTGCGGTATTATGCGTCACTCCATTACCTTACTTTGGTGTACGGCGTCTTGCAGACAAGTCAGTACCTACGTTGTTACGACTTTAAATTTAAAGTGGTTTATAAAAATATGGAAAAATTTAAAGTAAAAAAAAACTCTATATATCTAATGATATTGTTATACGGAAGTAATTAATATTTATAAAAATAGAAATAAAAATAAAAGGGTCAATCGTAGCACAGTGAGGCAGCAGAAAGTGAAAAACGGACTATATGAACATTAGGTTCCCTATGCCTAACCTGCTACAAAAATACATTATGAAGCTAAAAAAAAAATTACAAGCACTTTAAATCATAACCTATTAATATGTACATTACTATTACCAATTACAAACATTATGATTATTAAATGATTAATTTTATAGTACTCAAGTACTTAAATAGTTATGCTTAACACAATCATCTCCAGACATCTAAAGATCAGGGACCAACTTCGCTAATTCCAAAGCTTTTAATCTCTAAGTGAAAACTAATTTGCAGCGATATTTTGGTGTCTATTTGCTACCAAAGCTTTCAAACTAATGAAAAACAACTTTTAATATAATAAGACTCGAGTCAAGACATTCGTTTAAAGTTTACGTCAAACGTGTTTAGTGTCAAATTACCAAACAAAATACATTATCAGTACTGAATTAATATTGGTCACTGACTGACCCATTCATCAATCTTTTTGACTTATTGATTGATGATTGTTTGTGTATTGACGGGTTGTAATCAAAGAAATTACATTTATTTTTCTATGTTCCTATCGACAAGATAAACTATTAAATATGTATTTTCACGCACCACCCAAGCTTATTCTTCTTTAGATAGCTTCGATAGCTTCTTTTTCTTTTGTATATTGCGTTTCGGATAAAAATAAAGAAAACATAATAACGCCATTGGATTAACTACAAGTGACAATAACACTATAAAACTAGTACTACACTAATAAAGTAGTATAAATATCCCTGCTATTGAATTTCCATTTTAATGGATGAGACAAAAGTGGTGAGATAAAGCGCGGCGTTGAGTTTCGCTACTCAACACGATATCATGGATTAGGAATATCAAAGATCTTGAAGTGTATTAAGTTCAATATAATATTTAAACTGGCTGAAAAGGCTTTACCAAAATTTTATAAAGCCCAAAATAATTTACCTTTTTTTTTCATTTTCTCCGTTTCCCCATGGCCATTCTCCTACTCTAACTAGATTTATTGTTAACAGTTTTGCACTGTTTAGAAAATGTCGAATAAATTAAAATTGACACAATTTCCACCAATAGTTTTATGAGAGTGTGGTACTTCTAAAATTGCTCGTTTCACAAGCCAGCTGGAATATCGGTCAAGTGCTTGCATGTTCAATTAAAACGAAGGCTAGATAACTTCCGTCACGTACAGTACAGTTCGTGGATTGTATCGCATACGTGTATATTATTATCACTAAATATGATAGTGTCAAATTTAGTATTATTATTTATAATAACAATTTATATACTGAATATAGCTTACTATTATTGCTTGCTAGCTTGCTATTTAAAATATTTTATTTGACTAATATGAGTGCATGAATTATTCCCCAAAATGTAGTACATCTGTAATGTATCAATGACACTAACAGCCTAGATTTATGGCTAACCAGACTAATGCGACCGCCGAAAAGTTTTTATGTCAATTTTATAGTGAATACCATAAAAGCGACATGGTTTTCTTATAATTTATAAACCAGTATCAAATATCGTTGATCTAGAAGAGTAATAAAGTTCTTCGCGGAATACGTTACTGCTGATATTTACATAGCATCGTAAATTAATAATATTTAGTGTGACAAGGTTGGATTTGCAAAGGAATTACTAAGAAGCCATGTTAACATTTAATACCTAAATAACTAAATGTTCCGACAAGTTAGAGCTGCTGAATGCAGCATTTGACGTTCGCTAAGGTGAGATCCATTATAGCATTATAACTAATAGGTATATAATTTAATCGATTCTATGAATTCCAAAAATAAGCTTTTTTTTATTTTTGACAATATTAACTAAAATGGTTTAGTCAAGTAACAGGAGCATTAGTAAAAAGTATTTATAATGTCAATTTGTTAAAAGAATGTTTGATGCTTTTAAAAGCTGATATGCAGATTTATATCAATATTTTTTCTTTTACGCTTGTAGAGAGAGAGTGTAGTGATAAGGCACTCTGTTCTCCATTTTTATTGGAATTTACGAGACTTTGTATATTAGACGTCGAAACTAAGCAATATGCTCTGTCTTACAATAGCAAGAAACTTGAAGAAAAATAAAGTAATTACTTGAATCCAGTCATCACGTTTAAAATCAGACCCGAATTTTATTTTTTGTATAAAATATCTAAATAAACATGTAAATACTTTTTACAATTAGCTATAAATAAAACTCAGTTGTGTTGCACACCGCGAAATATATGCATAAAATATAGTGCCCTGGAAAACTATCAAGTCAGATACTGTGCGGAGAGATTTACGAGTGCTCACGCGCATGCCCAGTCGATTTATTGTTAGTATTGCAAAGCTTTAGCCAATAATGGATTGAAATATTTCTTTAGGGCATAAATTAGAGGATTAAAAACTTTACTCTATACAATTTATCTGTTTAAAAATTCAAAAAATATATTTTATTGATTATGTTAGAGCTGTTTATTCATTTAGTTATAAAGCCTACTGACTTCTAAATAGGAGTGATTTTAAGTAAATAAATAGTATAAAAAATTATAATTTTCGTCCAGAATTCGGGGGAAAATGGGAAACGGAGTCTTAAAACTAGGTCTAACTAGGTAGGTGTGTGCGGGATACAGCGTGAAGTTGATTTTTTTATACATATAGATATTTATAATTTTTGTAAAATATATTTGTGTATAGCGCCATTATATTACGTAATTAAACAATCTTTTTGTTACGAATTTTAAGCTAAAAACCTCGTATTTAACCTACTTTAAAAAATCTTTCCTTACAAAATTCTACAGGCGCCATACATTTTGCTGAGAATCCTCCCGTCTTTGAACCGTACAAGCAATGTGGGTGTACTGTTCACTGAACATCCTTAATTTTGCGTGACATTCACTTTGAAATAAATCCGTTTTGTTGAACTTAACCTAATTTATCACTTGGAGAATTCAAATAAGATAGATATTTTAATTAAGAATATATTATACAGTTTGTATGTGATTTTGTTACTGTATATTTCTAAAGTATAGAAATTAAACCTAAAATCTCAGCAGGATATTCAATAGGAACCTAATACTAAGTTTGATTCTCCACTTTTCTACCTTTATTTAATTCTGTCGTTAACGTTTTGTTGCCTAATCTATTAAATTCTCATATAACACTAAACAAAATGTTATAAAAATTAAAAATATATTACTTCTATCCGGTAGTAACGAGGAGGAGAGTAAGTGATACATTAAAAAGTGACAAATAACGAATAGGCCCAGTCCATTTAAGAGACGCGACGCGACGGTCCAAGCCTACCAGTACTTCAACTGATGATTTTACAAAGCAATTATTCGAAGGGGCTTTCTGATTATTCTTTACCATGACAGTTGCCATAGATTAATTAGTCTCATTTATTAAAGGAAGGGAAGCATTCGTGCCTTACATAACATTAAATACTACTTGAAATCCAAGCAAATATCGCCTTTAAAACCAAGTTATGTGGGTTGTAGTTGCGTGATGAATTGTTTCATTTTGCCAAGCTTAAGACCACGTGGTGATAATATGAAAGCCACAGAGCAAAGAGAGTAAACATTAAATGTTTGGTCCACTGTTATTTCATGTTTGTAGGTACATGAATGATTGTTAGCATGTGGTCTAATAAAATGTGTTGTGTAACAATATAGCAGCTTTTATTAAGGGAGTGCAGCGACACGCTTATGGACCGGGAGGCTGTTTAATCTTAGTTTATCCAATATTGCTCTGTAAGTGTACGTAGAGAACATAAATAAAACTTATATATAGTAAATATTTTTTTAAAATATTAAATTGTTACTTCAAACATATTAGAAGTCTTAAAAAAATAAGAATATATGTATATTCCAAAAAAGCATTTATAATAATAGTATAGTTTCAATTTCTTTCTTTAGAAAGAAATGTGACACACTATATCTATATTAGGTATCTAAAATACCTTATTTATGACGATTTCACACTATTAATTAATATTATCCGTAATATGAAAAATAAAATTACAGCCATCAATCTGGTTATAATGATTAAATCATACGGTACTTGCGAGTATGGCGGCCGTATATTTAATAGTATTAGCTATGTCACGGTGTCATATGTAATATTTCCTATGTGAAATACCGTTTGTATGTGGTGTTCATGATTATTATTAGAGAATATTGCTTTCGTATAATTTAAAAAAACATTTTTTTGTTAACGTTAATTATATTTGTACTTCTATAGGTAAATAGATTTATACAGTTGATTTTTTTGTGTTTATAGAAGAAATCATTTTTAATCAAATCGTGCTACTGTTAACTCCACGGTTATGGGTTCATCACTCGGGGGAATGAAAAATTGAATATTTTTATTTTCTTGCTCTGACAACGGAGACAAACGCGGCGTTGACTTCCGCCACGCAACACACAATGCCCCGAGAATTGGGTGGAAAGTGGGGGCCGTCCCCCTTTGTCTGTGTCTTATATTCTTCTCTAAGTCTAAAATTCATCTGTACGTTGTCTGTCAGTCGCTCAGTAATCGATTTTTTTATATAAGTAAAGGAATTATAAAATAAGTTATTAATAATTATAAAATAAGTTATTGATCATTACAAAATTTAGAATTAAACTTACTTATATAATAATATTATCGAAATATCTCAGTAGGAGCAATTACTGGTACTCAAGTTACAGATTGAACATCAAAGAGGGTTAATTAAGCCTTAGAAGAGTCATAAATGGTTTACAAGGTAAAAGGAAAATATTTACTTATCCCGTGAAAGCTTTAATTGCTTGCTTTCAAAGTTTATAGACTGATTTGTGTTTTTTAAATTTTAATAAACATGTTAAATTGTATAATTTAAATAAATGAACTGTTGAATGAATGAAATGAATGAATCAAATGAATGAGAGAGCTATGTGTGCGTAAAAGGTATATGATAAAAATAATTAGTAAAGATATTAATGAATTGTTTTTTTTTAAATTTATGTTATATAATTCATTATAATGCAAAATTAAATTAATATAAAAGAAGTGTTAAAAGTATGTAGGAAAACTAACACATGTATTCAAATGAAACAAAACCCGATAAACACAAGAGATAAACACATTAAATTATGGAAATGGTTTCGATAACTCTAAATAGCGCAAATCGACATGACACTAATATTTACGAACGATTTATATCGAATTATGTATTTTACAACACGGTCGGTATAAAACATATTGCATGTTTAACAAATTGAACATAAAAAATTTAGAAGTGGCGTATGCTATTGTGACAAAAATATAGATTATCTTAATGATAAGGATATCTTTTTTTTTTTAAAACAAACTTTCATAATACCTATATTATATTTCTTGGTTGTCCTCCATTGTCAAAGCACGCATTTTCACTTTCTTCGGACATTTTTATCGACAAAAAGATATTTCCATGCAACGCCATGTGATTCAGGGAAAAGTTGAGGGTAGCAGGCCACGCGGTAGATCCGCCATGCGATGGACAGACCAAGGGTGTCCTCAATGACCCTCTCAACGAGTGCACCAGGTAGACAGTCAACCGCATAGAATGGCGTCGGACTGCGTGGCGCACCACCAACCTTTAAAAAAGACGACCACGACCGCTCTGTCAAGAGCGAAACGACAAAGAAGAAGATATTATATTTTACAAATAAAGCTAGTTCCCCTAACTAAAACTATAAGCCATATTAATATTAAATTATAACATATTAATTTCAATATCTTTCTTATTCTGTCTCGTATAAAACACTATATAATCATCAATAATTCGATGGCCTCTCTACCATTTCTAAGCTGCGGGTAATACCGGTTTCGCGACAGCTGCTCGCTAAAATAGACCGGACAAGGGGTATTTTGTAACTGGACCACCTGAGACAGTCAACTGCCTCACTGCCTGAGAAACTTGAACTCGCTAAAATAAACTTGGAAGTTTTAAAATTAGAAAGGACAAACTATTTTGTTTGCAAAATACGTAATACAGGTAACAAAAGTTAGGAACTAGGAATAGAATATATATTCCAGGTTTATATGTAGGTAATTTTTGTTTTAAATTGAGTCAGCTTACGTTAAGACACTCCGTTCCCCACTTTACGCCGAATTTCTCGACACCAGAGCGAAGAAATGGAAATATAAATTTAAATACATTTCATCTCTTCAAGTGGGGATCGAACCTATAACCAGTCGATTTTACAGTCACACTTTGTGCCCCTGCTCTACGACTGGTCTCTATTGTCATTATATTGACATTTTTTTGAGACAGAATTTAGTGTTACGTCATACCGTTCTGCCATTTCTACCATATTCGAATTCACACAATTTGCTCAACATTCATCGCGATTAATTTCTAATACCTACATATACCTAATATCGTATAAAATATAATTATCTCAAAATATATACTTCTAATATAAGGACCATTTAATTAAAGTTTTCTTCATATAGTAGGTAATAAGCCTAGAGCTAAAATTACTTCCTTACTCAATACAATGTAACACACCTATTATACAACAAGTACTTCTCTATTCTATACTAGACTAGTGACTCCTTACGACTCTACTAATATACGCATCTTATTATCGGCAAGTCACCGTCGTTTCATTATCACCAGCCAGCACCAGCCAGCACAAACTTCGTTACCGACGAACACGAAGCTGGAATTGAATCGCATTCACCTTTAATAGCCAGTAAACATCGTTCTACTTCAATATTATCTGTATAGGACCTTTTGGTATAATTAAATTGTATAGAGCTGCTTATATGTGGGAGATTTTTTATTATAGTTGTTAGAAATTATTGTATTTTGACGACTTTTTGGTTTTATTGTTAAATATTACTTAATTCTTTAAATAAATAAATTTGGATGACGTATCTTTTAAATTTTAAGATAACATGAAAGCGTTGAGTTGGCGCAACGCAACGCCGCGCTTTGCCTCGACACAAGAGCTAAGAAATAAGAATATTCAATATTTCATTTCCTCGAGCGGGAAACAAACCCATGACCCGTCATGGTATTTACATTGTTTTAGTGATATCTAAAAATCCTAGTAATTTCAATCTATAATCATGACGTAGAGTTCTTTTTTCCAACTTTCTTTTTCAAACTCAATATTTTCCTTTTCTAATTATTTAATATATTAAAATAATTAATTAAAAAGTATCTATAAAAAATTATAAGCATTAAATTTAAAACATAAAAACAGCTCTATACATAGCTCTATCATTAAACCAGTGAACGGAATGCAGCCGTAGGTTGTTAACCTGTCCCAGCACAGTTTACATCTGATATTCGATATGCCAGTATCTTTGTCTATCTGCTACTAATGCCCCTAATGTTATAATAGAGACAGTGGCTAAGTAACCTAATAACTGTACTGCTTGAATGATATGGCGAAATGACACCTTGCTTATCGTTGTGCTTTAAAATGTACGCCAAAAAAAATACCTGGTATAATTCTCTCTGAAGTTAGACAGAGGGAAAATAGTGTCAGGGCACTCCAGGCCCCCTATGTTAGCCCAATTTTCGAGAAATGACGCGCTAAGTGCCCGTCTCATTTTACTATACTAGCGGTAAAATTTCTCACTTCATTCAATATTAATTCAGATGCTAAAAATTTTACTTGCAACATAAAAAAATTAAACGGTATCTTAATTGACCAGTCACTTAGGTTCTCCACATATATAGTTTTTTTTTATTTTTGGTTAGACAGGAAAACTACATTCTAGTATTTACAGTATCGCTTCTTTGAGTTCATTTTTCGCTATAGCATTTGCTAGTAAATACGGCAGCCCTTTCAATCCAACGGAAGCAAATAAAGCGTGAGGCTTAAAATTTTAATTAAAGGGTGGGTAATTAGATACGCTCTGTGAATATGTTAATTAATCCATGGGTTAATTCTTCAAAACACGGCTATTGTTCGAGACGCAGTAAAAATCTGGCTCCTTTGCGAAACTTTGCATGCGAAAAGGAACTTCAAAGACCCCATCTTAATTTCTTATATGAAATGTTACAACGGACGAAGATTTGAAACTTTCGAAAGTAACCCTTAAAATTGTACTTTGATTTGCGTATTTCAATTTTGGTATTAATATTATTATGAACATTGAACAAAAATATTTTTAATGTCTATTACTTTAGATAAACTTTAATTAAATATAATATTATTTCTTAATTTTTAAAGTATCGTATAAAAATATTCTTAATTATTTTCTTGTAATAAATTGAATATTAATAAAATTAAGATGTTATACATAGTTTCTGTCTACTAATTCAAATTTATAATCACACTTTTTTTTAAATTTAATGTAAATCTTTTTACTTTATTAATATTGTAATAGACAAAGTCAATGCCAAATAAATATAAAGGTAACCAAACTTAATTTCATTTCAAGTTACTTAAATTGAGAATGTCAAAATATGATTAAGAAATTTCATTACCAGCTTCTTATATAATTAGTTCTTCATTATAAGTTAGATTTAATGTGTCAGGTATAACAATTTATAGATACTTCACGTTTAAGGAGAGATTTGTATTATTTAAGATGTTTTTGTAATTTTTGAGCTCCACGCTGTATTCTGGATATAGCAGGGAACCTGAGACCTGGGACCTGTCTTGATGCTAAGACATTCCATTCCCATTAAGACATGTCCGTTCACCAATATCCACCTAATTTTGGAGGCATTGCATATTCAGTGACGGAACACAACGCCACGCTTTGCCGTTACCGTGATAATACCTTAATAATATAAAATATTATTATGTGATTTTCTTTAGCTTCATTCTTTATGTCACATACCAGGGTGAGGCTGGCATAATATTAACTAGAATCAATACTGGCCTGCTTTATCCACGTGTGCTCAAGACATTGCATTTTGAATGGCCAAATCTAAAGCAACATTTTACGTTACGAGACGAGAGCGGGAAATTAAAACTTATTCTTTGCCCCTGAGTATAAATCGAACCTACAATCATCATGCAGGATAAAATTTTATATCCATTTAAAGGATATCAGAGAATAATATCGTATAATTTATATTATTGAAATTGCAAAATTGTTAAAACTGTTTTATCAAATAATTACCTTTCTTATTTTCAAAATTGAGATCGACATTCTAAAAGGTGATTTCAATTATTCAAACTGTAGCAAAGCTTATTATTCAGACAATTTAATTGGTTTGTTAGCAGTGAATCTATTTATAGAGAAAGCAACAGTTGTTTCGCTTTAAACTGTTGAGATATTATATAGATATATCAAAATTAGTTTTTTATGTTTTAAATAGATTTTTTTAAAATTGATTATGAAAGAAAAGAAAAATAAGAAAATTCTTCCCATATCCTATAAATGTTACTTAGAGAAATATTTGTTACTTAGAGAAATGTATTTGTCTGTAATAAGAGAACACAAATAGTGATGTGATCATCTTAACAGATCGAATTTTGTTGTTCTTTAACTAATATGAGACTAATAGCCGAATTCTGGAGACATGGCGTGTTGAGTGGCGGAAATTAAAGCCGCGTCACACCAGAACGGAGAAAATGAAAAATATTAAATATTTAATTACTTCGAATGAGAATCGAATCCACAAACTGTCGCGTTTAAAAACACAATTTGGGCCCCTGCGACATAAGTGGCCTCTATCTAATTAGTCGACAGGATATACGTATATTAATGGAAAAAGGTGTTACACGTTAACAAAAAAGCTGTTGTCATTACAGCACGTTATATTAGCCTACATACGAGTACAGGCCGGTGGGCGTATCAGATCTAATTAATGCGACATTGATTGATACTAATGTAGTTTGGTAACATCGGACCACTGAGTAATTGATTGTCACAACACAGAAAGTTCGAGTCGAAGTAGGCACAAAGCTACCGACAGTCGGCTGGCTATCTGATAGATATGAAAACAAATATATATAATTTGGAATAAATAAAAATACTCAGTTTTATACTAAGTGCTACAAGTGTTATAGAATGTGCTCAGAGAAATAAATCATAGAAGTCAAAATTCGAAAGGTGTACTAGTAACTTCTGAAGAGTTCTATTTTTCAGTTCCTGGCTCCATCGTCAGCCCAGCTTGATCATAATATCATATTATTGCATTGGTAACTAAACTATATGTAACTTTTTCATGACGATGCAATTAAAATTATTCAGTTTCTTAGATTTTATTTCAGCGGTTTTACATTTTTAATAGTCGACTTAAGAAAAGAAATTACAATATTTACATTTTTTTATTAATATGAATGCCCAATTTTGTATAGATCATACTATATTATAAATTGATATACAATTTACTTCGAGAAAAGTCCGAAAGAATAGTTATATTCACATTTTTTCTTGTCTGATTAGTAGCTACATGTCGCTAGTTCTACGAGTACCTGCCAGGTATATCAAAATGTAGATGGAGAAAGTATGCAAGAAGTTCACTTAAAAAATATATAATTCAAGGATTTCATCATATCCCACAATTCCCAATAATGCCATATAATATTTATATATAAACGACATACGGTAAGTCGCGACGGTTTCCGCCTAGGGCCGTCCAAATAACTGGTCAATTACTTTAAAATGTACGCTGATTACTGAGACCCTGCGCCGGAGGCTGACCGCCAGATGCCATCCCATTGTTGAAAAAGAGTTAAAAAGTTATTTTTTAAAAAATTTAAAATGTTATACAATATTAATATGAACAGCTGTTTAATACGGTGGACTTTATTGTATTTAATATACTTTACTTTTTTGTATTTATTAGACCTTTTGTATTTATTTTTATCTTGACTCTCATAATCTTTATGGATATGAAATTTAATCACATCGATAATTGTAATTTAATTTTGAAATATTATTATATTCTTTTTCGATTTTGGACAAAAAGTGAAAAGCAGAGTGTTTTTACAATAAATTCTCTCTTTTTGCCAGTCGTGGCGCAGGGGCACAAGCGTGTGACTGTTAACCTTATAGGTTGTGAGTTCGACTACCACTCAAAAGAAAATAATAAGTATTTTATATGTTATTTTCTCGCTTTGGTAACGATTCAAATGGAGAACGGAGTATCTTGCCACTAGGTTCTTAGGTTTCCATTATCTATCCTGGTATTATCGGAATACAGCGTGAAGTTAAAAGAAAAAATCTCTATCTTTATTCCTACATATGACAGAGATAAGTGAAGATCACAAACGGGTAAGTGTCCTCAAATATAAACTCGTAAATTGTAATTCTATACAAATGGCAACCGCATAAAGTAACCAATAATTTAGTCCTCATTAAGTGAAATGAATGGTTGCGAAATAAAACGACGCATGTACATAAGTACTACTTTCTAATGCATATTTTGAATTCTAATTATAATTTCGGGTAGATAGAAAGATATAAAGAAAGAAAACACTATTGCTTTTTTTAATTTAGAAATTATGTTGGTATAATTTACTCGTAACTCATAACATTTGAAATACAGCTTTTCTCACAAAAACAAAACTTATGTATATATAACGAAAAAGTAGTAACATAATTGTTACAAAATCATCCTCAATAATAAGTAAATTGTAAACATAACATTGTAAGCTATAGTGAAAAAATATTAGCTGATAAATCTCATATTAGTTATTTTCATTTATTTCATAAATACCTAATATCTATCTACCAATGAGTGATCTAATTATTTCAATTCATATTTTGTTTATATTTGACAATTAAAAAAAAATATTTTTATTTCAAAATTAGAATTCTATGTTATAAAAATGTATGGTTATTTAAGAATAGTACAATTTTTTTAATACTTATGAAGAAATTAGAGCTTAGAAATGGGATTCTACATCACTGGTATGGTCGTTATGACGCATCAAAATCATGCATAGTTTAAGACCTTGTGAGGACATAAAGGCTCTATGTAATAGCCTGGACGGTTTAAAAGCATGGTTTAAGTTCAAAACTTTGAAAAATATAAATAAATGAAAAAAGTACTAAATATACATGTGTCCTTGATGGGAATGAACCCATGGCTCTGGACTTAGCAGTTACTGGCGCTAGTCGACATAAGCAAATAAATATTTTATAAGATAGAATTCATTGATCCTTAATAATTAAAATTACTATTTTCGAAAATTCGAAGCGAAGTCGAATCTCAATTTTGATAGAAACGAAAATTGAAATGGTATTTTGTATTGTTCTCAATGTTAAATAATTATAAGTATTTTATTATAACCTCTCGCTACATTCTATCACTTAAGCCGCTACATACATATGAATAAAGTAGTATAAAGCCCGCGGCTATTGTTGGCTGTGGAACAGGTTCGGTGGCGAGAAATAAAGCAGATAAGAATATCAAATGTGTGTCCCGTGATTGTGCATACTTGGAGGAATTCTATTATTATTATTACTATGAAACATTGTAAGAATTTGTTCTTTGAAATCTTAATCATGTTCTAGTTTCACTGAAAAATTGCCTATTTTTTTTTAAATATAGTAAGTAAGTCCGTGAATTGCTTTCTTACTATAACCATTCCTTAAAATTATACTCTTAATAGTCTTATTTAAACTTCAATTGTAAAAAAAATATTAATAGATCCCAGATCCCAGTTAAATGCTTAAACATTCTTAAATATTGCACCGGATTACGGTAACAATATACCTAGTATCTAGTATTGCCAAGTAATTAATTTACATCGTATTCTGGAATAAACATAAACAATGTGAAGAGAACTAAAAAATATACACTTTTGTATGTATATTTCCTTATACTTCCTATCCTATCCTATATCTTATAAAACAAAGTCGCTTTTCGTGTCTGTCTGAACTTTCTAACTCTTCTTCTTCTAAACCACCCAACGGATTTTTATGTGGTTTTCACCATTAGGTCGAGTATTTCTCAGGGAAGGTTTATATATAGTTTATTATTTGTACATTCTTATGTAAATTAACATAAATACGATAAATGTGTCTAAAGTCCTACCCGTTGAGACACTTTCGCGCATGCGCTGCTTTAATGGTAAGTACTACATGAAAAAAATGTACTGGAGTATTGTTCCTCTTAATAAGATCTACAAAAAAGTCCGCGAGAGCATATTTTTATCTTTTAAGGATAACGTGTAGTGATCATATTTCTGTCTAAAAATAGTAATTTCAATATATTTTTTATTGTGAGGGATATTTTTCCATAATGGTATGGTTTCCATAATTAAACGAAGATAAAATTTGCTTTTTACACTATTTCGAAATTGCGAATAGTTTTACAGAAAAACGCATTTAATTGTTGACACATCCCGCCGTTGACACATCAGCTGTATGTTACTCAAGTTTCACTTATCCCTTACTCTCAGCATATAAATAAGTATATTAGTTACGTTGGCCATTTAATGTAGATCAAAACTGTTTTTTACTGTTTTTTCATTTTAATAAGTACTTTAAAAGTTGTTACAATATCAAAACATCCTTGCCGCCCCGCGACGTTTTGCTTATACAAGCGCGTCATGAGCAGTCATCGGTGGTTCAGTGGTAGAATGCTCGCCTGCCACGCGGGCGGCCCGGGTTCGATTCCCGGCCAATGCATTCTATTTAATTGTCCTCACAGGCAGCCACGTAGTGCTTGCTTTTCATCAGGGACAGAATACCCTTTTCAGCATTAACCACAAGCTCGAAAAAAACCCGCCCGCTATAGAGGCATAGCAACGAAGATTTAGATGCGTTTGCACGTATTGGATAATTGGAGTTGAATGTATTATTTCAGCGCGATATATTTGGTTTCATATTTTTTGTAGTAGTTATTAGTAGGTAGGCTTTTGTTTATAATTTCTTCCGTTTAAAAATAGTCATTTAACTATCTAAAAATAGTCATTTAAATATATTTTAATAAGTACTTCAAAAGATTAGTAGCACAGATTTAAAATTACGGTACCTACTAAAAAATCCTTGCTGTGTAAAACAATTGGAAAATCCTTATTGAAACTACGAAAATGCGGGTTGCATTAGGGTTTAATTAATTTTCACATTATCTTAAGTGCTTTGCAAACATACATTATATGAATAATCCAGTAGTAAAAGCGGGCGAAGCCGCAAGGGGGTCGCTAGTTTAATATAAAAGTCAATAATATTTTCATTAAGCTGTAAGCAAATGTTTTCTCATATACATTTGTACTCGCAACGTTCATACCGGCGGCACATTCGATATTGCTCATTCATTAATTATAGTATAAATTTATCACTTATAATAATTTACCACTGAGGTTTTTATTTAATCAGTGCCCGTTTTTAATAATGTACGTGGCTATCAATTATTCTTTTCCCATACTATTATTAATTATCATATGGACATTTTATTTTATTTAATATATCGTTGTATTTCAGACAAATAATTGAGTTTGTCGTTTAATTAATTAAAAATTGCGGTGGGCTTGGTTAAAGTAAAATTATGTGTTTAAAGTAAGTTTTTGTGTGAGGTGGTTAGCAGACCAGCTAGTATTGTGGCTTCTCCCTGTTGTCAAATTAAAATAATTAGGAGTTGTGAATGACGTATTACATTCAGCTATTCTAATTGGAAGATCACTGGGTAGCATTGAAACAATTAACGTGATATTGTATAAACCATAAATACTGAAGCCAGTCATGAGCGCGACGTGCTATGGGTTCGATTTCCACTCGGAAAGGAAATGAAATATTGAATATTTTCATTTAAACTCACGCATCTCATTCATTGACTAGAATTCGGCGGAGAGTGGAGAGTAGAGTGTCTTAAAATTAGGCTCTATCTATATATGTGGGATACAGGATTGAGCTAAAATAATATAGCTCATACGTTTCCTCGCTAAATGGACAAAACATAATTAATTATTCAATTTGAACTCTTTAATCTTAGAAACTACCAGAAACTATCCTATTCAACTGATTCTTGCTTCAACTTTAATATAAATATCAAAAATCAAAAACAATTTTACTCGAATGCATAGGTACGTCGATAATGAAACAGAAATAATAGCTGATTCGGTAAGAAATCAGCATTAGCGGATGACATCGTATATTTATGCTGTTTTGTACTCGCAGTTAGAAAAGCTACATCAGCTTAATGGATTGTTAGATTGACAAGCTTAACAATTTATAGGCTCGTCCTTTGTGTCCTCGGTAATATATTTGAGCTATAGTTGATCATTATTACAATGGAAATGTGTTATCAGTACGTAAAAAGTATTTATTTTTTTAATATTCTATAATATTAATAGAAAATGCTTTCTAGAAATTGCTTTTAGTGATAAAGCTGCCATTGCACATCTGTGTATCTTTAAATTAACTGTATTTTTTTTATCTGTGCAACAACGAATTATTATTATTCATAATATCTATAAATTAATTAACATAAAAAGATCTTGCAACCCTGTTTATATCCACCTCTTACAGGAACGGTTTTTATTTACACAAATTTTCATAGTACGAATATAATATAATATGAGGCAGTCATGACGCGAGGCAAGTGTGCGACTGTAAGCTCGACGGTTGTGGGTTCCATTATCACTCGGAGGAATGAAACATTTAATACTTTCATTTCTTCGCTCTGGTATCAAGGTACAGCACGGCGTTAAGTTCCGCCGATTCAAAAATCAGCGGAAAGTGAAGAACGGAAATGTCTTAACGTGAACGGAGTGTCTTGACACTAGGTTCCCAAGTTCTCTCATACAGAGCGAAGCTAAAAAAATACAAAAACGACCTATACGCTTATTACAAGGACTCGTAAATCATATAGTTATATCGCTATATCTAGAATTTTACAAGTGAAGTTTTACATAATAAATCATAGAACACGTCTCTTAAGTTACGAGTATAGCACGAACGTTTAAAAGCTAATACATAAATCCAGTCAAATGCTTACAATATTCAAGTTCACATCGTCATACGATAACAGTTACACGGCTTTACTAAACAGCGATGCTATAAATTAAGAATTAATATGCATTTCCATACTTTTATATATAATGTTAAATATATATCGCATTTTGTCACAGCGGAGCAGCATCTAACTGTACACGCGAGGGTTGAGGGTTCGATTTTCACTCGGTGCAATTTTTATTAGGTATAATTTATCTACTATTTTTTGAAAATATATAATGAAGGACTAATTTCTATTTAAAAAATGTAATTGGGCTTCATGCTGTATTCCGCACATAGGAGGCAGAGAGAACCTGAGAGATTAGTGGTTAAGACACTCTTTTTCTCATTAAGACACTTCCGTTTCCCAGCTTAGAATCAAATTTAATAATTGAAGGAACCACTTCGAAAAAAAAACTATAAAACCATTACTCAAATTATCTCTACGATATCTAATATGATAATTTAATATTTGAATGATTATTGACGCAATAAGTAGATGTTCATAGCAATAAAAACTAGTCTAATTACGTACCTACTTATTGGTATCAAAGTAAGTAGGTATAAGTGGCATATATAATGAAATTAAATATATATTTTTTTTAATTCCGTTTTTACATGACCTGTTCCAATAAGATTATTGCATCAGTGGAATTTATAGAAATATTAAATAAATATATTAGAAATATATAAGATTTTGGCACCGTGGTGGTATAATTGGAAAATATCTAATGAAGGCTTTCAAAACAAATCCGTTTTTTTTTTAATTAAGGATAATGTAACTTTAATCTTTAGAGAGAGATAGAAAGAGAGTTCCATAACATAAAATTTAAAGTTAACCTCCGTCACCTACCTATGAGAAATGAGAAAAAAAAATACGTAAATATAAAAGATGCAAATAACTTTAGAGCAAATAATTTGTTCCTTTGGATAGACGTCGAATCTACGACTATCATGTTTACAATCAAAGGCCACTGAGGCAACTGTAAAAGATATTTATCAATATTAGCGACTACTTGCCAAATACATTATGTAATATATCTGATAGAGAGA
Source organism: Heliconius melpomene rosina (assembly GCF_056956725.1). Classification (NCBI taxonomy): domain Eukaryota; kingdom Metazoa; phylum Arthropoda; class Insecta; order Lepidoptera; family Nymphalidae; genus Heliconius; species Heliconius melpomene. The sequence goes on along the minus strand of NC_140406.1, from coordinate 7,696,403 downwards.
AATAAATAGACAAGTCCGAAGATAACTTCATAGATTCGTATCTGTCACCCGTTACACTGTAATTAGTAGACTTTGTTATCTAAAAAGATAAGATAAGTTATTTACTCATTGAAATAATATAAAGCATGTTTAGATTGCTTTGCTATTAGAAAGCAAGGTCGTGTGATAATTGTACGTGGTTTTGTAGGATATGAGACGTTAAATTTTAATTATAAAAAGAAACAAGCTACTAGTTTAGATAACGTGAGTCTAGGTGTAAAGGCTGATTATTATTCCATGTTCCATTTAATTGTTTTTTTTTAATGTCACTGGACCTTTTTAGTATATTGTTAACTAATGAATTTCTTTTTATTATTTTGTTATTCCTTACAAAAAAAGAAATTTAGGTTATATTATACATGTATAAAAAAATATAACTATTACAAACTTATAATAGTATTCAATTCACACAAAATGAATGTAAGCAAACCCATCCTGGAATTTCATCCTGAAATTTGTACGGAACCCTCGGTGGATGAGTCCTTCTCGCACTTGTCTAGTTTTTATTAGTTACCAACAATGACAATTCTTATTTATTACATAAATACAATCCATACCTATATTATAAATTCGAAAGTAACTCTGTCTGTCTGTCTGTCTGTCTGTCTGTCTGTCTTTTACGCAATCAGGCCCAAACCGCTAATTTAATTGTGATAAAATACTCATATAGAGATACTTGAGGGTCTCGGGATGAACATAGGGTACTTTTTTTTCTCATATTTGTAATATTTTCGATATATAGCAATATATTAAAATAATTAATTTGACATGCAATTTATTCCGCCATGTTAATAACAATCGTCGCTACGCGTTGCTAAGCAACGGCTTGCAAAGTTTGTTGTTTTAAGAAAACGTCACCCAAAGTGAGTTTGCTTAATGCATGAACTTAATGCGAGAACGGGCAAATGACTTTGATGATTTAGTAAATTTTTATATATTTTCGAGTTACTATTATTTTTTATGAAATTATTTACTGCTTATAATTAATTTATCTCAGTTCGGTTATCTATACCGATGTTATATACTTAAAATATCGTAATTTTAATAATTATTTAATATAGAAAAATGCTTAGTACGCGCGCACGGCAAACTTTAGGTACTTTTTCTAATATTAAAAAAATCCTTTAGTTACTTTTACTTCTTTTGTTTGTTCATTTGGGTTACTCAGATATTTTTTTCTAATAATAAATCTCCACTTATTATTATTTTTGAACTTATTTTAATTATTTAGGCTTATATTTTCGCGGGCGTAGCCGCGTTCGGGCCCACTAGTCTACATATAAAACAAGGTTCAAATCTGTACCTACTATAAACAAACGACGTTGTATTTACCCACTGAGTTACTAAGGTATTTTCGCTTAATCTTATAATTTGTGACATTAGAACCAGCCAGACCCCTATGATCCAGATAAGCAAGACAAAGCGGATACTAACATGAGAACTGGACCACTAAGCGATATAATTGTATATGAGTATATATAGAAATTTCATACGTTTCCTTAATTTAATGCTGGTTGTATTAAACGACTTAATTACCTTTATCAGATCGGTATTTAGAGTAGGTTTATGTGACAGGTACCTATATATATTTTCGAAGGTGAACTAGTTTTGGCTATTACGTTGAAGGTCGTAGATTCGAGTTTGATATAGTTCATTCTTAAATAATGCCTTATAAGGAACATTGCATCGATAGCAATGTCAAATATATTATAATGTTAATGTCTTTCTATATTGCGAAAATATGTACTAGATACTACATCTACAAGACAGTCAATGTACGTTTGTCTTTTTTTACTCACATTTCTGTATTTATAGAAAGAAGCTTGGCTGAGCTTAACGTCGCGCTTTGTCTTTTTGCCAAGCTTGTACCCATCCACCATAAAGGTCTCACGGCCTCACGGACTTGAGTATTGTGTGGCGGAATTAAACGCTGGCTTCAATCAAACACTACCCACGGTGCCATAACGGCAATAAAATTTTACTCTATATTATCTAAAGCTTTGAACCGAATAGTAATTAATATAAGCAAAACTGCCACACATGTGACACGAGCAGGTGTTAATTACGAATTAATCAAATATCTATTCATGATATGAAATGTTTCATTTCATATTGAATAAGCATAATGTTGCTTATATATTGATATTTGGAATTAATTTTTCATTTTAATAGCGAATGATCGTTATTAGTAGAGCAAGATTGTTATCGACGTTATTTATATGTCGGAATGTTTGTTGATATGTTTTTAATCGCATATTATACTGATTATGGAAAATGAAAATATTATATTTATCCCGCACCTAAGGAGTAGGCCTGGAGGGAATCTGGATAACTAGAGATAAGACACTCCATTACCATTAACATACTTCCGTTCCCCAATATACCATCATAAAATCATATGCGATTATATCTATATTTGTTTTCAGAATCGCCATTTCTGAAATAAAGTGATTCTAAGGGTCGAAGAAGCCCCATCTAGCTCATAGTATAAAACAAACCTGTTTCCCAGTGAGGTACTCGTAGATCTTTCAATCTATTAGCTGAACACAATGGATTTTAGTGTTATTTTCGTTAATATGAATTTTACACTAAAGTAAAGACAAGAAAATTGGGTGTAAAGTTTGGAATGGTGTGTTTTAACCCGAGGTTCCCTCTACCTACCGTGATGGGGAGAAACGCGTGAAGCCACAATAAAAAAAATAACTTAAAATTCATTACATAATAATGACATTGCAGAAATTTGTGGTCCAATAATATAATATTATTATTATACGCATTATGTATAACGTCCTCGTAATTCCGGCGGTGTCAATGTAGACGTGACAATAAAATGGCGACCGCGGATGAATTCAAACGCCTCTCACTTTTAACTCTAATGGAAAACGTACAGTGAATTTTTAAAAATAAAAAATATATATAAAACACGTTTATTATGGGTAAATTGTTTAAATAATATTATTAATATTTTATTAAAAGTATAAATAAACTGTACAAATAATGTTATTAATGTTATAATTAAAGGTTTTAAATTTGCATTAAAATGTTTACAATTATATGTTTACAGTTACAAAATATATGACACAATATCTTTATCGCCCCTAGATATAAACATTTTACATGATATATAAAAAGGTTAGTACATATATACTACACATTCTAGACATTAAACTATTGAACCAAATTTTAAAAGTCTGGCTATATGACAACTATATTTTCTAAGCATCATTTTTTAATTTTTTATTTTAATAAATCCGAAAATAAACCATAAAATTAAAAAAAAACCATCAATTCCAAAAATTCTGTGTGCGCGTTTCTTTACGATCAATTACATTATTCAATCGTGTTAGGGCAAGTAATAAAACATTGAGTAATGCTGTCAAACAATTTCGACAGATAATTGATTTATTCACGATAAAATGAGATAAAAAGTAACAAACGGACAAATGAACGACATATTTTTTATCTTTACGCATTTCCTGTATTATATAAATCAATTAATTGTATTTTTTTTATTAATTATTAGCAATCAATATATTTAGTAACTTAACACTGAAGCGTAACGCCACGCTCTGCCTCGACACCAAGATGAAGAAAGGAAAATATAAATTTCACACTTTTCATTTCATTTCCTCTAGAGGGAATAGACCCCACAATATGTCGTGTTTACATAAGCGTGTTTGAGCCCCTGCGCTACGACTGACCTAAGCCTAACATAAAATTTGCCAGCCAATAGTATTTTATTATATTGACATAAAGTAATAGTACAGTGACATAAAGTAATTTTGCAATAAATTTGTATAAATCTAGATAAGCATAACTAGATTTCAATTTCAATAGCTAAATTTAATATAATGTCAACTAAATATTTGACATATTATAACTGTACTACCAGCTAGGTCTATATGAACAGTCACAGATTATATTTCAATTATAATCTGTGAATGTTCGTTTCATTTATTGATTATCTATAAATAAGTTTGAAATATATTTTAATTAATATAGTTTGTGGTTGTTTTGTTTTCGTTTATTTCTATGTATCTTCAGTTTCAAGATACATATAATATAGATAGGAATTATTCCTTCCTCCTGGCATTAATCCCGGCTATTGCCAGGGTCTGCCCTCCTACTCAACCTACTCCACTTTGCGCGGTCTTTTGCGTCCTCGGTGGTTAGACCATTGGCTCTCATGTCCTGCATCACGACATCCAGCCAGCGCTTCCTTGGGCGTCCAGGAGGTCTCACTCCAGGAACTGATATAGCAAGGCACTTGCATCCGACATAGTTCTTAGGCCGGCGCGTAACGTGGCCAAACCATCTCAGGCGGCGCTCTTGGAGCTTATCCGCTACGTCACGGACCCCAAGACTACCTCGAATGAATGTGTTGCGTATGCGGTCAGACCGCGTTACGCCGCACATCCACCTCAGCATCTTCATTTCCGTGACGTGAAGCTCCTGAGTGTGCCGAGATAGTGCCGGCCAACATTCGCTGCCGTATAAAAGAACCGGTCGGATGATGCTCTTGTATATCAGCCCCTTGAGCTTGGGCGGTATTCTGCGGTCGCAGACCACACCAGTGACCTCCCGCCATTTGGCCCAGGCAGCGCTTATCCGCCCTTGGACATCGTGATCGATGCCTCCAGACTCGTGCATAACGGATCCAAGGTACCTGAACTTCTCCGACTTAACGGCTGGCTCAGGACCTATAAGGATGGTGCTCGAGTCCCGGCTCCCGCAGGCCATGTACTCTGTCTTCGACACATTTAGTTTAAGACCGCCGTTCTCAAGCGTACCCTTCCAGAGGTTCACTTTACGCTCCAGCGTCAGTCGGTTCTCGGCAATGAGTGCTATGTCGTCGGCATACATCATCAGCCATGGAGGCTGGTCCTGGATGTGAGCCGAGACAGTATCGAGCACTACATTGAATAAGAACGGACTAAGAGCCGAGCCCTGGTGAACCCCCACTGTAATCGGGAAGGGTCTAGTGTCGCCAACAGCAGTCCTAACCATAGAAGCGGAATCGTGGTACATGTCTCTGATAATCTCAATATAGGCCTCAGGGATCCCTTTGGATCGCAATGCCCACCAGATACACTGACGAGGCACACAGTCAAAGGCCTTCTGCAGATCTAAAAAGGCCACATGCAGAGCTCTCCTTTTTTCCCTGTATGCCTCCATCAAAGTTCTGAGGGCGAAAATGGCGTCCATGGTGCCCGATCCTGGCTGAAATCCATATTGAGACTCAGAGATAGTACACTCTCGGCGGAGCCTGAGGTCGATCATGCGCTCGAAGAGCTTCATGGTATGACTCATAAGCTTAATGCCCCTATAACTACCACAATCTTGAACACTGCCCCTTCCTTTGTAAATAGGGGTAATGAAGCTAAGCCGCCACTGATGCGGCATCTTACCAGTGTTCAAGATATGGTTAAAAAGGTCAGTAAGCATGAGCACACCAAGAGAGCCCAACGATTTCCACGCTTCGATCGGAATGTCGTCAGGTCCCACCGCTTTTCCGTTCTTCATGCGTCGAAGGCAATTACGTGTTTCGTCAAGGGTTATTGGGGCAATAAGTCCGAGGTTAGGCGGTGGGTCGTGATGAAGACTGCATGGGTGCTGAGTATTCAGCAACTCCTGGAAGTAGCTTCTCCACCTCTCCTTCACAGAGTCATGATTACAGAGCAGCGTGCCCTGGGAATCTCTGACGCAAAGACATTTTGCAATATCTTGCGTCACTTTATCCCGGGAACGTGCCAGTTTGTAAATGAGCTTCTGCCCCTCCACAGTTTCAAGTTTATCATACAATGGTGACAAACTTTCACTGCGGGCTCTGGCTACAGCTCTTTTACAGGCACGTTTAGCTACTGTGTACTCCAGTCTGTCTTCAGGAGAGTTGGATTCCTGCCACTTCTTAAAGGCAGCCTTCTTTTCACGAGTCACCTCCTGCACCTCATCATTCCACCACCATGTCTCCTTGTCGATGACACGTCCTCCCCTAGAAAGGAATTAGTATAGGAACCTAGATAGGAATTATTATAGGAACATAATATTTTAACATAGGTTGCTTAATAAACGTCTTTCGATATTTAGGCATAATTTTGTATATTAACAATATGAATAACACACAAAATCAATTATTAATACAAATAGTCTATCAAATAGAGTACTAAATGATTTTTATATTTAAAACGCTTGACACTTTCGGTATAGCAAGTTATAATATAATCGTCACAAAACCGCAGATTTGCCGCAAAGCACGTTCAACCGTAGACAGGTGCAAAGAATTCGTTGAACTGAATCGTACGTCGAATATTCACTAGTCGCCGCAGCTAAGGAATAATTCAGAAAATGCATTGCGGACCAGGAAGGTGACCGAACGTCTAAAACTTTTATGGAGTACCACTTGTCGAATATTCGATGTTTTCTCGCTCAATAAAAATAGTCAAAAAATTATTTTAAAAAAAGGTTACTGAAATGGCCATATCTAAAATGTAAAAGCTGTTAAAAGCTTATATATACTGATGCATATAATTAACGCTTGATTGTCTAGTTTCATATAGTAATCTTTTAAAAAGATCGGTTTTTAGAATGCAACTATTTCCAAATTATAATTAATTGTGTTTTATTACTATACACACATACTTACGTATACTTAATATATTATTTAGCTTTTCATTATATGTCTCATATAAAAAAAATCATTTTTTCGAGTGAGAATCGAACCCACAACCGATCGCGCTTAGATTTGCATGCTTGTGCTCATATTCCAATGTTATAAAAATATATTACAGTAAACAAGATCAGCCCGAAACTCCTCATAGCTCGAAAACTACAGCAAAATCAGTCAATACCGGTATAATCGGACGACTATATAAATGGTAGTCGCCCGCACAAAATTTATCGTAAAAGATTTGTGGATCGTGCCAATGCTGCAATTTGACTATCGGAAAATATATTTTATGATGTCCACGGCACTTTGTTGGGCTTAATGGAGGTTTGTCGGCCTTTTTACTTCGGAATAGACACCCTGTATAAATAAAAACTAATGCGGCAGTTTCCTTTCGATAACGTTATTGGAAGGGTTTCGTGTGAAATTACACTATCATTTAGATGTTATTTTCACAATTTGCAAGAAAAATATTGTAATTTTATTTAAATGTGGCACAAGTGTTGCTGACGGCGCGACCGAGTAGAGCTCGCGGCGCTCGAAGCGTTAATAGCTTTAAATGACGAAGGCAGTTGATCGTCATAAAAAAATGGCATACGTTGGAATTATTTTCATTCTCATCATAAGGTGTGTGTATTTTTCCCACCTTTAATAACTTAGCAGATGTATACGGCCCCTTTATTTTATAATTACAAACGTTTACATTACTAGAGGTAATGTGTTTTTAAATTGGTGCGGCAGATACTGGTAAAAAGTGAAACAAAGCGAAATAGCTTTCGATAATTACAATAAAACTTGTTGATTGCGAAAACAGTCGTGTTGATGATAGTATGCCTTGTTCCATTTAACATGACTGTATTGACACTACGATAAATAAAGATATGTTTATCGAAGTAAAAATGGCTGGGAATGAGTTTTATTTGCTTTTTATAATAATTGTGCTTTTTAACATCTACTAAGGGTGACATGACGCAGCGTTGTATAAACCTGACGGTAGTGAGTTAGTTTCCATTCGGGGAAATAAATTATTTTCATATCTTCCCAAAATATTGTATTTATTCAAATGGGAATTTTAGATTGTCAATGATATTATATTTTGTTATAAACTTAGAAATATTAATGAAAAATGAAGGTATAGTATATTTGACAATATATTGATTTTTTTTTCATTTATATATTTCTGGGTACTGAAAAAGTTTTTGAGTTTAGAGGAATACATTTTAAATGACTCGAAACCTTCGATCCCCTCGGAACTATTGCAACAAAAATGCTATTTTACTTCGATAAGTTATCTTTATTTATCATCTTGTCATTACAGTCATGTTAAATGGAACAAGGAATACTATCATTAAAATATTGCAATTATTATCATTCCCCATCTAATGTGACAAAGTTATACAGTTTAAACAGCAGAAAATTGAGAACAGAGTGTTTTCTCTACCCTGCTATATGCGGAAACTGAACAAAGCAAAGAAAAATAATATGAAACTTGTAACATTCATATCATCAAAGTCATTTATGTCTATAAAAGTTAATTAATCTCTTAAATCTACCTCGCTTACCATCTGCCGTCAATCCAAGCATTACAATGTCAGCTATTAATATGGTGACCGCCATATTTTTTTACTTACAAAACAATTCACTTTTTGCGATATTTTCGAATAATTACTACTATTTACACCATACGACACGACACCGTGAGAAAGTTTTAATTCTCTTTTTTATTCAATATTTGTATAAGTGAACTAGTGAATACAATCGAAAAAAATTTTAGTAAAAATAATAATATTATAAAATTATTAAATTATGTGTTATATGTGGATGCATTAAGCAACTAAATGATTTGACTAAACGATTAGTTAGAATTTATATTATCTAATATATCCGTACCTACTTCCTTAAATAGATATTAAATGAAATGAAATTTTCTTTAACCATGATACCATCATTACCATTTTTCTTTCCATTTCAAAGCGCTAAAATAGCTACTTCAATCAGCACTTTCTGTTTCCTATATAATATTGTAAATGAAAAATTAATGATTGATGGCTGTGAGGATAGTATAAAGAAACTCCACCGGATGGCCTATTTACGATTTATATAGGTTTTGTAGTTAAACGAGTATCACTGCTACAGGTGGCTGCACAAAAATAGATAAACCTGCATGGTCACGTACAATGCAATTACCACTAATGAACGCGCCTTTAACATCCTCTCGTCAACATATGACTAGCATCTAAAATATTTAACCAGAATTTACCTAGACAATATAAAAATATCGATTTTCCCATACATTAATAAGTACAGATTGTTGACTAAAGTAGTAACATTATTAAATTTCTATTTTTGATATGCATAAGAACTAAAACTTTAAACAAATTATACTATTTCACAACCCGAAATAATAAGAAAATGTGACAATTTGCTCTAAGATTCTGAGATTAAAGTATCAGCTTACACTAAATTTTAACTCATTGAGTTCTAGCACGCTATTATACTGTTAATTGAACTCTATTACATTAAATAATTCAAATTACCCGTTTGCTGTACCTACAGATATTTTATTCAATCTGTTAAACATCGACATTTCCGTGGCCCGTGGACTGTGGACTGTAGTGCCGCAATTCGATATTTAGGTTACAAGCAAACCTAGTCTATTGTGCAAAGTGAAATGTTTTAACGTTTTATTTGGTGTCATTTAAAAGACTAAAGCGGGTGAAATTTATAGTACAGAAATTGTGATATTGTGTTTTTTTTTGGGGGTAACGCAAAGGGCTTGATAATGAATTTATTCTAATTTCGCATTTTCGATAGTGAAATAAATAATTCAAATTACAATAAATCAATATCAAATAAATGAAATGGAGATAGTACTAATATAAAAAAATAAAAAATCAATTATGGGAGTTACAGAGACGCAGCAACACAGCGTCTGTTCCTACTTGGGGGTATTCCCCCAATAAATTCCCTCCATTGATTACATCTATTTCTTGGCTCAGGCAAGAAACAACTATACGGCTTTGAGTTTTACTAATCAGGGAAGGAAATCTTAACTCAAAATTAATATTATGTTATCGTTGTGACTTATAATTATATGAAAATGAAATAAAAAAATATATAATTTTACTTAAACATCGCTATTTCTTGTTCCAAAAACCGCTTGCCCAAGTAATGTTTTATTCAGACGTGCAACTCGTTAGCGGCGCACTGTGCTCCTAAACAAACCAGCATAGTGGCCACATTTTCTCAATACATTGTACCTACGTACTGTTTTTGAAATTGTAGTTACATAATTATAGAAGCCTATTAGTGTGTCTTTTTAAATATTATTAAAACGAATATATTTTGACCTTTGAAAACAGTATCAAAGATACCGGAGGAAGGTTACGTAAAAAGCATGAGAATCCCCCGGAGGGTATGTATGAAGAGGTTGATGACAGTGGACGAGGCGAAAGAGGTATGTAGAGATCGTAGCGTTTGGCACTCCGTTCTCTCTAACTACCCCGCTTGGGATAGGCGTGAAGCTATGTATGTATGTTTGTATAAATACACTTGTGTCAGCAACACAGCGTCTAACTGGAAACGTTATGGTTGTGGATTTAAATTCAACTTGGGGTAAGTAAATTCTTTTCATTTCCCGCTTTAGTAAGAAAACAAAGCGCTGGCTTGAGTTCCCTAGCTCAGCACGCAAGTTTTTAAACGCAGGATAGAAGGGAAAACCATAATATATGAAGTATATTTTAAAAGTTGAAAACATGTCCTAAATTACCTTATGAAACTTATAAATGTTAAAATTTGTTGAGAAATAACAATAAACGCCGTACCGTACGTATATACTGCGTATTAAATAATAAATGGGGTTACACATTTCCACGCACACGTTAATCAATAAAATAATATTAATTAAAATATGTCTAAATTAAATATCAAATGCTATTAGAAATCGACTAGATAGATATTCCTTTTCAACTTTATGCAACATTTAATTATATGAACTGCCTAATTATATCTCATAGAAACATGTAACATCGACCTTGTCACAATAAAAACGGTAGCCGTAATAATAACCTAATAGTGTTGCAAGAATTTCTTGTAAATATCGTGACATACGGGTGCTACGAAACTGGTGAAGTGGTTTAATTTAGCCTATATTATATGCTTTCCTTGATAAATGGATTGAAACTATAATTCCTGAGATCAGTGTGTCCAACCAAACAGTCGTCAGCTTTATAATATTAGTAGAGGTATAGAAATAATGAATTAAATAAAAGATTTTATATTTTTTTTTCTTATAAAAAAAATGTTTCTTGTTTCTCAAAGCTAGTTGTTGGTTGACCCTTTTTATGATGTAAATTAATAGGTGCCAGTATAAAACTTAATAGGTGTCAGTTTAACACGTTGTCGATACACAAAAAATGTCATAATTATTTTCTACATCATCTAGATGCGCGGCACTCTACTACTGAGGAAGGAGGAGGTTCATAGGAATATCCTCTCATATCTTTTCCTTGCTCAGGATGACAATGCGAGTTGAGATCTCTCTCTACCTTTAGTACACAACGTCTCAAAAATTGGATAAATAACAATATGATTATTAGCAGTTACTACAAAGGCAATTTACCAAGATAAAATTGCTTTTTCTACCATTTTAAAATATCTTGCAAGCCGTATGTTCTATTAAGCCGATGTAAAGATAAATGAATAGATGGTCTATTCAGGCGGCATTTCAATATTATCGCGGACCCTGTCAGAGAAGAATGGACCGAAAGTGTAGATATGAAGTAGTGTCATTACTCACAGGTTGCGTTGGATTACCATAAGATTTTAAATAGTAGATTTAAGTTACGCTATAAACATAATGGTATAGTGTTGTTTATTTATTTTTTGGGTCAAAAGTGTAAAACAGTTGGTAAAAAGTGTTGACAGTAGTTTATTAAATTTTGCATATTCAGAAATGTTATCTATACTAATATAATAAAGCGGAAGAGTTTGTTTGTTTGTTTGTTTGTTTGAACGCTAAGATCTCTGGATCTACTGGATCGATTTACTTTGTTTTTGTTTTGTATGAAAGCTGCATTCTTCAGAAGTGCTATAGGCTATATAACATTACATAGCACATATATACTAATAAATTAAAATACTTTCTAATTTGACATGCAATTTATTCTGCCATGTTAATAACAACCGTCGTTGCTACGCGACCGCGTTCGTTACCGCGTCATTTTGATATTCATCCTTATGAAAATAAATATAATAGTCACTTTTAGCATTTCATCTAGATTGAAATTATATTTCTATAGAAATTATATTCTTATATTTCAAGCAGGCGTAGCCGCGTCCGGGTCCGCTAGTGTAAGATACAGCGGAACTTAACGCCGCAGTCTAAACATACCTTCTAGGGAAATAATAATATTTATTATTAGGTCTCATCATTATAACTCTTTTGTCTTTACACAATACTTTGTAAATTATTATTTTATTAAAATTTTATTATATACATAAAAATAAATAATATTAAATAAATATATTTCTTACTTTAATTTATATTTAGAAATATCTCAAATCGTATCTTTATACAAAAACATTCAATTTACTTGAAGTATCCTAATCATTTCTTGTTTGCTGAGAGGAATTTAATTATACAAACGATTTCTATTATTAGATCATTCATTTTATAATATTTTATGTCCAATATATTTCACGCTAATAAACATAAGACGGTAGCGGTAGCGTGACTGGTGGTGGGTTCGATCCCACTCGAGGAAATTAAATATTTAATATTTTCATTTCTTCGTTTTGGTAAGGAGGCAAAGCGGGAGCGGCACAATTCGGTGCAAAATAGATCACAGAAGTGTCTTAATGGGAACAAATCTTCTCCGGTTCTCTCTGCCGGGATATGTGCGGGATACACCGTGAGGCTAAAAAAACCACAACAGTTTTATTTCATGCATACTTATATATTTTTTTAATTTACACAACTTCTCATATATAACAAGAGAAGTTGAGATCTAAATTAAAGATACTTGGCAGTCTGTCTGTACTTTTTAGCTCTGCCCCATTTTCAACGTACTCCACAGACAAAAAAGACTACACTATAATAATTTAAATAAAGTCATTCCCTTATATAGGAATTAAACTCACAACCACCTCAATTACAGTCAAACGCCATACCACTGGGCCACGACGTGTTCATGATAATCAATAGATATCTAAAGTTGTAGAACTACTATCATAACTTCCATTATCTCATCGTAAATCACTACTGAAAATTGTAGTAACAAACGCAATACAATGAATAAATTGTTTTCTAATAGTGGTAGTAGGTTGTCTACATTAATATACATGGCGTAATATTTGCTCGAATAGATTTACCGTTTACTTTCACACTAGAATGAGATACGTTTTTGATTTAGATATATTTTGTGTTAGTTATTCAAATTAAGAAATTAAGAAGAGTTTGTTTGGTTGAACCCACTTAAACTCAGGAACTCCTATTGATTTCCATTTGATAACGCGGGAAGAGACGCAAGTTAAAGCTAGTATTTATTTTATTTTGGCATCACGCTGTATTCCGCACATAGCACCGTAGGCAGAGGGAACCTAGGATTATATTAAATTACCTTATATATTTTTTGTTATATTGGTATGGGGTCTACGTCCATTGGTAGCTAACATCAAAATAAACATTGAATATTACATTATTAACCACAAACTCAGTTTATTCGGTTTAAAACTACAAGCATTTATACATAATTTGTATTTGTTCAATAGTAAATCCCTATTATTAGGAAAGAATGTTTGGCTCCAGCTTAAATCAAATTATCTCAAAACATTCCATTATACTAATTACGATTAAATAAAATGTTACCTTAAACACAGTCCAATCAAAAACTGACTTGATACTTTCCAACGCGTATGATTTTTTCTAAATACATGCTATATACGAAGTCGCTAGCAAAATATTTATGTTAAACTATTTTGACTGTTAGCCTCATAAAAATAAAATCGAAAATTGTGTTACTTTTTTCAATATTAAAGCTTTGTATGTTGCTTTCTGTTAAAAGCTTGAGGGGACAATTTGCGCCGTCCGCTCAACTGGTGTGATTGTTAACTATGCTACAAAGATTATAAGTTATTTAGTATTATCGATGCACGATGCTGAAGTAGGTACTAACCGGACATTACGTGATGTTCACCTCTCATTAGGCACCTCTCGTCAGAACACCTCAGTACTTTAGGTTTTATTAAAATAAAACAAGTTTTTTATGACAAACATAAGTAGGGGGCAGCGTGACTTAGTAGGACAGTCTGTGTGAATGCCGAATGGATGAATGGTCGCATGAATAGCCGCGATGATTGTGGATTCAATCTTCGCTCTGAGAAATTCATTGTTTCCTTTAACATATATTCCAATGGTGGATCTGGCGAAACTCTGCTTGCCACCGGATCCGAATATGGAGTTACACCATCTATAACCAATCTCTCATTTAAGTTTTGCCGGAAAGTAGACAACGGAGTGCTTTGTCAGTAGGTTCTCTATGCTCACCTTGCTAGCCAGTATATAAAGAAAAGTTTCACACTAAATGTCAAGATAAGTACTATATTTAGTAATCGTCACAGTTAGTTCTTATTATTTACAAATAATGACTTTAAAATTCATAAAAGCAGCAATAACTGCTCTAATATAAACATTGGTGTGTGAGAACCATCCCCGTCATTGTTATAATTATTTATTGTGAATTAATGCCGTGTATTTATGCCTTTATAGATATATTTATGAGATCAATATTGATCCGACCTGCTGCTAGCTACGTAGACAGCCATATCCGCCATCAATACGCAAGATGCAAAAGGTTTTTAATTTCATATTTTTACTAAACAAAATGTTTTTATCAGATGCACCGTTCAAACGTCGTATGAAAATTATCCCTATAGACGTATAATAGCATTTTATTAATGCAACGAGAGTGAAAATAAAGAAATAAATATAAAACACACGTAGAATAAACAAAAGGACCTGCCTCATATTTTTTCAGTTCCGCTCGCCGCGGTGGCTCGAAATCCAATACGTTTTACAGACCGACAAAATAAAGTAAAAACATCAATGGAATCACCAATCCGACCTAATTTTGAACGCTATCCGTCATGAGAATAACGTCTATAGAATTTTCAGTCTTTGAACAGATCGGGACAAAACTATATGCGCTTTGGTTTGTTTTGTGTACAATCGATGGGTTTTTGCATATGGCTTCGTTTCAGCAATTGTAGTAAAATGATTTTTTATCACTAAATAGTTTAGATCTATAATATTTTAGTGCATTATTTTTTGTTTTTCTAGATGAGTATAACTAAATGAAATTGTTTTACATTTTTCTTTATTTCAAATGGACCTATACTTATTGTATACTTGTATACCTTTATCATCTGAATCTTTAATTGAGATTCCATAGGGCCTACAATATTAACATTTTTACAATAAGCGAAAATTTAAAAATGCTTGTTAATTATGACTAAATAAATATATTGATATAAATTTCAAAACTAGGCCATACTTATTATTTAAAAAATGCATTGAAATCAATTTATTTGCTTATATTATATAAACTCAAAGTAGAAATTCAGTCGCTTAAATCAAACTTATAGACAAAAGCTAATTAAAAAGCAAAACTTAAACTATTTTTAAGCGTTTAAACGAGCGCTGACAAATAACATGTGTTCGTTTAGTGTTTTATTTTTAGTTCGACCTACACTGATTAGAAAGAAGATTGAAACAGATGAACGAACCAGTAACCCCTTAGTTTATGTATGATATTCTTTTTGTCTTCAAAGAATCAATTTATTTGATCCTTTGTAGTACTTCTGTTTAGTAGCTATGTTTATATTTATTTAAATATCATTTAATATTTAAGAAGAATTTAAGGTTGTAAGACGTCGTGATGTCAAAAATTAAAAATTGTATTGGTACAGGTGAAATGTGTCTCATTAATTATGATTAATATTTTGGAGATACATACAAAATTTACCAATTTAGCCAAACAAAACCTAATATAAAAAATAATGATTAGATTTTTCTTATACTCGTACATACCCAGAAACAAAATTAATGATACAACAATATTATGACTCCTTATACCTATTAAAAAATAGTGAGCATGGTGGCGGAATGGGAAAGCGACTGACTGTAGATACGACATTCGTGGGTTCGATCTTCGAATGAATTAATTTTATCTTTGTCTAACTAGGAGGTATAAAACTAAAAAAACAATAAAAAGACTAATTTAAAATTAACCGTAACGGTATTAACAACAAAAACCATCAAACAACTTCGTCGTTGTACTTCACATAATACCTTAATAATGATAATAACTGTGATAAAGATATGATTTTGATGTATCTAATTTTAGTCGCATCAAGCCTGATGTTCAAATAGATATGTACCAATTAAACTTGAGCCATCATTACCGTGTTATTCTTCTAGAATTATAACGATCCGCATTTCTTTCACCAGTGGCCTCTAAAAAACGTTTATTTAGTCGCTTGGAGCTACACCCAATAATAGTATAAGTAAAATTAGTTAAATTATACATTACCGTATTTATGTACTGCACTTTAAATTGGTTCACATCAATTTATAAAATGACTCTCTAATTAATCTTGTTGTACTAATAATATGCTTAAATATGAAGAAATTACAACAGTACCTTTTATTTATCAAGATTATTTAAATAGAAGTGCATCTAGCAGAAAGAATGACTTAAACTACTAAAAGTAATAATAAATTAATTTGAAAGGTTACTCTAAGACGGTTTCCTGATATCTCACATAGGTAAAAATCTGCGATAGAGATTGCAAATGACTTTTCCTTCCTACTTTTCATACGTTCTAGGAAACTTCTATATTCTACAGTAACCTGCCTGATGTTGCCGAACATTATATTGTTACTGGCCACACTTTCATGATTGTCTACTTGTGACTTTAACGAAATTGTTGAATTGTAATACAAATTTTTAAATTAGCAATGGCAGAAGTAACAGCAGCAAAAACTTAGCAGAACATATAGCATATAAAATGTTTAATTTCTAGGTTAAGCAATAAAATCGATGTCGCTACTATATGCAAGTATGCAAACTAAGCGCTTGTCTGGCATTATTTGAATACTTCATTTTTTCATATTGAAACACAAAATATGAATAAATGAATATTACGAGCACAGATAATATTTTAAAATGATACTTACCATCCATTTACTCGTTTAACAACATATATTGCCCGCTCTCCCCTAAGGGAGACAAGGCAGAGACAACTATTATTAAAGTAAAACTTCAAGCAATTACAGCCCTTATTACTGGCATTAAAGGTTGAAATTATTACAAAATTTGTATACTTGTGAATTTGAAACTGTATATTTTTGTAAAATGGCTCCGATTACGCTGAATTACACCAGCTCTTAAGTCCGATTTTATATGCAGAAGAAAAGCGGCTAATCGTTTCAAAACTCTCATTACTTGTGTCCCTCCGTTCTTTAAAAGCCTAATAAATTATTAATTAGATGATTTTCGAAACTCGTTGCCTTAAAATTGAAGATATTAATTTAATTTTTGCCCTGAAAATGTTTTAATATTTTGAATGGAGGTTAAAATTGAATAACTGACAATATTTTAGTATTAGAAATCTAATATTAACATTTATATATTTTTGTTGTTTGTTAAAATTTATAATTACTACTACGTAGTATAAATGCAACTAGTGAAGGTAATAATGATTAAAAAGGTTCAAAATTTATAAGGATTACATTCATAATATTATGAATATAGTGTGTATAGTCTTTAACGACATCAAAAAGACTTCATTTCCAAAGGCAAATATGTACATAAGATTTTAATAGCTTCTAATAGCTTTTTTTTGACTTTTCACTTTATTCTTGAGACCAGTTGTGGCGCAGGGGATTAAGTATGTGACGTGAGAGGTTGTGGGTGCGATCCCCTTCGAGGAAATGGAATATTTGTTTAAATTTATATTTTCATTTCTTCGCGCTGATTTCGAGGCAAAGCGTCGCGTTAATTTCCGCCACTCAACACGTAATGCCTCCTGAATTCAGCGAAAAGTGGGGAAAGGAGTTCCTTAATACTAGTTTCCCTCTGCCTAACCTGCTATATTGCAGGATACAGAGTGAAGCTGATTATTTATTTACTTATTCTTCTAAGTAAACAGAGAAAACGGGATACCAAATGCCTACAGTCAAAGATTTTTACGACGTACTTTTAAACATGATGAATGATCAAAAAATGACCATAAAAAGTATACGTGTACACTATTTACAAACAAGTAATCTCACATTACTTGACGTTCCAAAGGCAAGGTCACACCAGGTCTGTGAATGATGTTGACGCGCGTCGCCTTTGACTCCAAGTCGTTCAAACGTCTATCTTCTTCTCACCTTGGTAGTATTCATAGACGAGTATAAAAAATTTAAAAATAAAATTGTAAATATACGAGTACTCGTATAACAATTATGTTCTTTACAGAATTAGGAACTTTAATATTCGGATACTATTTTATTTCGTCATAACTTCACTTTTAGCAAAAGAAATAATTAAGTATTGTAATAAGTTAAGTGTAGTAAATAAAATGATATTTTTTGTTTACTTAACAGCCTTTGATATCATGGTTTTAAAAAAAATGACGTTACTTTAATAAACAAAAACTCATAGAAACATATAATTAGTGACCTATTTTTTTCTATTAAATGGTATTGCATGCTACTACTACTTTCATTGTACGTTAAGTGTATCTCCACGGGAAGTTCTCATCTCATCAAATTTTAAACAAAAATGATGCATAAATATCTTCTAATCATCACAATCTTTGTGTTCTACGAGACCACATAATCTCGAGATAAATTATCTTGACAATTAGACAAACCAGCAACCATTTTTACCTTTTGAAGTAATGGAATCCTAAAAATATTAATAAGATCAACTCCCGCAAAGAGAACATGACTTGTTGTTATATTAAACAAAAAGTCTTTATTAAATTTAAATAAGTCAATTATTTCTCTAATTTTTACTATACTAACTTGACTATTAATAAAAAAAGTTTTAAGAACATTATTTTATTTATATACGCCGCTATTATATTAATACATAATTTAAGTAAAATTGAGTTATTGCAAAAATATAAAATAAAGGCATGTTTTTATTTAACGGATTATATTTTTAATCCTAGGCTATAAATTGTGCGTATCGCGTCGAGACCGTGATGTCAGCTATAATGATTCATTAAGTGCCTCTTCGGGATTATCTTATTGTAACGAAGCCGGTCAGTCATATACCTACTTGTTCAATTATACTTAATAAATGTTCATTTTATATTTATAATGGAAGTTATTTTAATATAATGTAAAATGTGTTTTAGTCAGTGATAGTTATATAAGCTTATTGTAATTTTGTATGAAAGCTTTTTTTTTTTCAAGATATCCAATCTCCGCTGTTCGTTCGCTCATTTTCGTTTGATAACTTGTGCTGAGTAATAGAAGTTAAAACCACATTTTTGTTTCAAAAAATGAAAAAAATAAAATAAAATAATTCAACCCTTTAATAATCGATAGAATCCACAACAATGACGATATGCGTAAGACGTCTCAATGCGCTACGATGGCCTCATCTATAAAGTCAAAGTAAATTATTCAAGTTTAAAACTGATATTCATTTTTAAAAACAAAGTAGTATATATAGTATATAACTAAATAATCATTATTTTTCAGAATAATTTCAAAGCAAAATAGATATAAAAATTTAATTAATCTACAAAATATATTTCACAAACTTAATTTCCCCAAAAAAACCTGAAAAATAGCTTATGCTAATAAGCTAAGTAAATAAACATGTAACTTCATTAAAAGCGTCCAAAGCGTCCACTAATAAGGCACGAGCGCCGTGAAAACCAGTATTCAAATCAGCCACTTTTAATGTCCGTTAAATTACTAATTTTATATCATATTAAAACTTTTGATAGCCTTAAAATTGCGGCAACAACGAGAAAAAAAAGCTAAAGCAATTCTTATTTCAATTTAAGGAGTGACATATTTGTTATCTGTATTTTTTTTCAACATTTTTTATGTTGGTACTTATTTTTGCTAAATCATCAACAATGTTGCCATTTTCGCATAAAATAATATTCTTATAAATTGTCAATTTTTGTTCACAACTATAGTGCAGAAAATATAATACATTTTATGTATATTTTATGATAATTTGATTATAAGTCGGTTACATTTTAATTTTCACACATTTAGCTGGATATTTAGTATTTTTTAATATTTCTAATTGCTTGATAGCAATATTTAAATAGAAATATAAGAGTATTTAATTGCTTTGAATCAGTGTGTGTTCGATATCCAGTTTTATATTAAAAATATTTTCATTTGTCCAATCTAATTAAATAATCTACATCGTATTTCTATAGCATTTGAAGATATGGATTTTATGGCAAAATACTACTTCCTTTTATAGAATAACGAAAAAACAGGCTTATGATAAAAATATTCCCTCTTATTAGAATTTGAAGCCACGGTCAGCGCGTTTAAGCACTTTCGAATTGATACACAAAGCTACGACGTTATATATATATTATACATATATAGGTAAACTATTTACATATATTGATGAACACAGCCTTAATTCACTAAAAACTTCGATATCTATATCTAATTGAAGTACACCGACATCACAAAGCAATTAAACGCACTAAATTCCATGGACAGTCGCCGCATACTATTATAAATTTGTAACGCATTACACGCTACGGTACATTTGGTGTGTACATACCTTTATAAAATATTTGTTTGTTATGGCTACATTATGATTTACATTTATTGCTTTGACTCAACTATTTCAATATTGTATTTGTTTTTTTTTGTATGAATTTTGGTATATGATTACGTGGTTTATTGTTATCATATAGTTAATGTTTGGTTTAGATAGAAACAAATTTATATGGACTAAGTTGTTTATTTTTTCTTTTAAGTAAGGATTTTACAAATTTTTATATCAAAATTCATTTTAGCATTGTACTTCAAATACTTGACTGAAAAATATTTAGTTTGTTTCAAGAAATTTATATGTTTGTTCTAAATAAAAATCTAGCTCGGAAACTTTACAGGAAAATTTTAAAAATGTTCAGTTATATTAAAAGTATTTAAATATCAGGTCGCAAGTATTGACATTTTTTTGCAAATTGTGTATTTTACAAATATAATTTAATTGCATTATTTTGGCATCAATATGGTTATTTTAAGGCATGTGACATTTTTGACTATATGACATTATTTGATTTTTTTTAATAAGATTCAACATTTCAAACGCAATGATTGACATTTTACCGGTCAATTTCCTTCGTGGGTTTTCCATACAACGTGACATTGGCGAAATGAATTGTGCTCAACTGGCACGCTCGAAACGCCATATTTCGAGAAATCAATCAATGATTGACATTAATAATACTGAAAGTATAAATACTGTTTAAATAATTATCTTCCAAAACTATGTAAAACTGCCTTCCGAGCCCGTGTTAGCTTTATATATTTTTTTAATTAATAATATTTTTATAGTCATATATTTTGTTTATGACAAGATACGAATGTTTATTTTTAAAGATGTAAAGTATATCTATATATAGATAAAGAAAGTGCAAGCTACCCACAACGAGACAATAATAATGTAAATACATCAAATAAGATACAGCAAGTTAGCAGTAGTTTACCAAGTACACAAAGAAATCCAATAATCCCGCTAGCCGGCTGTCTGGAGAATTCCAAGTTTGGGATCAGCTGTTTAATCCCTTCATTTCTCGGACAATTAAACTTCTGATTTAACACAAATCGAAGACAATCCCTGTTCAACCATAATAGTTTATTGGATGAGATTGGTTTCATATTTGTTCATGTATCTATTATATACATTTTGTAAATATTGAATACAGTCTCTATTTCTTTCTAAATAATAATAATTTACGTTTATTTAGAGGACTACTTTTTTTTCTCCGCTCTGGTAAGACAAAAGGCGGCGTTGTATTCCTCTTCTCAACATGTAATGTCACGAGTTTTGAAACGCAGTTAATGTGATACCAAGCCCCATCTTGCCTATGCCATAAACTACTATACATAAATTGACATAAGTGAATTTATTTTCTACATTTTTTACTGTAGCAGCATTTTTGTGACATAAAATACCACTAAATTACTAAAATCTATATTCTTATTATGAAAAAGATATAAATTATTTTTAAACAAATACCAGACATATTTCTTCATTAACTCTAGGAATATATTTAAAAATCAAAATCGTGCATTGCGTGCACTGTGTTGTCACGCAATGTATGTCGAACGTTTTAACTTGTCCTTATTTCAACAAAAGCACACGAGAATAATTAAACAAAACCACGCGTCCCTATTTAAAGGAATAGTACACTTCCAACGTAGATATTCTTATTTTGTAAGCTTTTTTCAATATAAAAAAAATGTGAAAAAATAAAAATATTACTATACAGTATCTCACACATAGCAGGATAGGCTGAGGGAACCTGGAAACCATTCTAACAAAAATAATTTTCTAATTTGAACCACCTGAGATTAGCACATCCAACAAAACAAACTCTTTCCCTTTACAATATTACTATAGAAGTGTAGATAATTCCAACTCAATAGGTCGTCTATCATAATTTATATAAGCAATGTACCTTTACAAGACTAGTTGTATAAGCATTTGTACTTCCTTTTCTAGAAATCGTACGCGAGGATTTCCTTACAAATGAGGCAATTAGCAGAACTGCCATCAATTCATAGACCAGTAGACTTTCTAAGGGTTCAAAGGATGGCGGTACTAAAATGTACATATCAACAATCGACGCAAATAAACGACGCACTATTTTGCTTACAATACTGAATCCTAAAAGCCCTGTTATTAATAGCATGAAGCCACAATATCGTGTAATTGCAAATGGTCCTCTCATGCTGTCTCACGTTCAGAACAGAATGTGGAATTGACATCAATTATGAAGGTACTCAAGGAAATGGTTTTCGATAAGTTTGAAATGAGAAAGGTAAGCTTAAGCCTAGCATAATGTCTATTTTATTATCATAAAGTTTCTTAGACCAGTTATATAATATGTATTTAGTACTATGCATAAATTTTTTATAATTTATCTATGATCATATACTTCAATAAAATTGCTAAAAATAAATAAAAAAGCCTTGAGTGGAAATCGAACCCGCAACAACAGCTTAGTAACGTACATACATAACATGAATACTCGAATTACAATTACATAATTATACATATTTTATTTTTTAAAACAAAATCTCTATCGACTAGCTATATTATGTACTTACATATATGTGCTAGATAAATAGTAGTAAATTAGCATCTCCATTGTATTCTTTATTCTAAGTAAGTCGGTAAAATGTTCATTTTACTACCTTTTACGTCCCACGTTGGTCAGAATATAAGTTTACGTATTTCGACGTAGTGTAATCTCGATTCATATTTTCGTTTCATAGCCGAGCTTTTATCGAGTCAACATTTGTTAGTTGTGGGTGTTTTTGTTTTAGCTTTGTGTTTTGAAGATTTTTTTTTAGTTTAAAAAATTATATTAACCAAATGGTTTATCTGTTTATTTTTGTTTACTTTTAAAGGATTTTTCTGAATTATATATTGAAAGTGACTGAGAATATTGTTTGACACGAGAAAGAATCTAAGTGTCTGAGGTAACTGATCGCAAATATAGTCAATTAATTTGTCTTTATAAATTAGGTACAGTGCTCTAAAAAACGTAGCAAAGCTTAATATATATTAAAATGTCAAAATGTCTAACTCATAACAACTTATAAAAAATCTGCTTCACGCTGTATTCTGCGCATACATAGGGTAGTGTCAAGACACTCTGTTTCCCACTTGTTGCCACTTAAAAATACATGAAAACCGTCTCATATTATAATTTATTAGATTAACGTTCACGATTGTACTACCAAAATCTACGTAGCTAAATACGGTTACCTTACAAGTTACGTTATATTGAATCCGTATTGACTATTGTAGTTGCGTTCCCAGGGCCACTGTTAAAGCCCACACGCATACATTTAAACACCTTATTTATAGCTAACACGATGACCTTTAATGGTAGAGAGATCCAAAATCTATCTATATGATAAAAATATATTCTATTCAACTGCAGATAAGTTTTGGGAGTTAATACTTCTTGAGTCTTGAGTCATTTTTGTGTTGGGTGATACTTTTTAACCGACTTCTGTAAGAAAAGGAGGTTATCAATTCGATTGTACGTTTTTTTTATGTTTGTTAATTTTGACTTCAAAATTATAAGGTCTTTGTAAAATTATTTTAATTTTAATTTGGATTACGATATAATTTGTGATTTGTTATTTGTAAATAAGAAATAATATTCGCTCGATCAGTGTAGATTATGATTTGCTTAAAATTTGAAAAGATAAAAAAAATATTCGTTTTCTTTTTTTAGCTTCATGCTGGATCCCACACAAAGCCCGTGCTAGCAGAGTAGGCAGAGAGAATATGGGAACATAGAATTAATATCTTAACAGGTTTTCTTCGTTCCTATTAGAACCACGCCGTTCTTGAGCTACTGCCGAATTCTGTTATTGTGTATTAAGTGGCGAAACTCAACGCCACAAAATCCACTAATTTTCTCTATTTAAATAAATTAAATTAAGACAGCTCTACAAAGATATACTAAAGATAATTCGTTCGTAGCTTACTTGTATCATTCAGTTAAATTTTATAGACCACATTAAAATAACTTTATAGATATTGACTTCGATTTTTACTTCGATGTTGATTATATATTAATCAAAAGATTTCGTCACCAGCCCACGTCTATAGAGTAGATAGTATACTACACATTCGATAGAAAACTTTTATGACTCATTGGAAACGAACTGTTACCTGCCATTTAAAAGCAATAAAAGTGTTTTTAAGTCACTGCACTTTCAACACGCATTTGAATATCAAAGTCGGTATTCAGTATTCAATGAAATACTTTTTTATTTATCTGTGTTTATTATCGCCTTCGCGTGAATGATAGAGAATTATGGATAAAACATAGTGATATTAATATAAGCTAAGGGAAATTAGTGTTAAAACTCTCCGTTTGCCACTTTAAACTGAATTTTCGAAACATTGCTTTTTGAATAGTGGATTACAACGTAAAACAATACAATGAAAAACAATTTAAACACAAATCCAAATTTTCAACAATTATTTCTTTACATGAAATATATATATATTTTTTTTATTTAAATCCACATTACATATTATAAAAATACTTAATTTCAAACAATCAATCGGTCACCCTTTTTAAAGCTCTGGCAGATATAGAAGATTTTATTATACCTCCAGTAAACACCACCCAAACCAATCAAGAGTATCACGCACGCAACAATATTACGAAACAAAGGAATTCCTTAATCAAATCTACAATGTCCGATCGAATCTACTCGATATAAAACTCCCACTCACGATGATAGAGCAAAGTGATGCATTTAATTGTTCTATGATAGCACGCTAATGCACCTGTCAAGAAAACAAAGAGAGCCAGATAAGTCTAAAATTGAGGTACGTTTTTACCGAGCACACGTCTAATGTAAATGTTTATACTGTGCCGTCCGTGATAGGAATCTATGGCGAGGTGAGGCGTGCCAGTCATTTGTCATACTGGATGGACCACAATGTTTGATCCACTTGCTTTCTATTTAAACTGCATAATGGGCTTTTGTCAACTTTCGATACTAATATTTGTATTAAGTGTTGTTTTATGTAAACGTTAAACTGATACTAAAACCCAGTATAACTTCATTTAAATAGAATTCCACTACCACTTAGGAAATTAGAAGAGTGAGAAAAACAAGGTACAAAAAGTAAATGTCTAGGATATGCGTACTAATGAAAATATATATGAAAAAATATAAATATTCAAACGGAAATTCATTTGCATATTCCTTAAAACTGCTTAACATCGAGATGAACATAATCTACAATATTCGACAAAAAGCTTAAATTACGTTATTGCGGAAACAGAATAAATTTGAATACTTATTTTTTATAAGATATATGAGTAGAAGTGTTCTCATATATAATTTAAAAAAGAAATATATCATTTAAAAAAACCTCGTGATTATTTATGATGAAATAAATTATAAAGAAACGACAAAAGGAACTAATTATTTGGCACTTTCGTACAAGTATAATTATACTAAATATTAATATAATGGCATGAGAACTATCAAATATCCTGTTAGAGATGGTGAGATAAGCGTGATGATTTCATTTGCTGCCCATATTAATTAATGATGTACAGATTGAAGCTTGAGATAGAGCAATCATCGTACATTTTTGCTAATTATTAACATTCGTTTTTTTTTTGCTTTTCTATGTTTTTATTTGCATTTATGAAAATGTTACATGGTTTTTTAATTATACTTAATTTTATTTGACTTGGTAATTAGATTTAATATTGTTATGTGAGTGTATAAAGTCAAGGACAATTAAACTTGTTCAAGATGAAATTTGTTTTTTTTTAATTAGAATTAGAAAAATAACTTGCTAATTGCTATGATTAAATATTCGATATAAACAACGGTGTTTGTTTTTCGTAACTACAATACACGACAAGTAGAAATTTTATAATACAACAATTTACTAATACGCTCGGCCACAGATAAAAAAATATAGTAAGCTTAAGTTATTCCAATAACGCGACGCTTAAAAAAATATATTCATGAATTTAATTATAATGATTCAATTATATGAATATTACAGTATCAATTTTGTACGTAACATAGAAAAAAATTAACAATATATATCCACAGATTAGTTTTCTATTAATTCCTTTTCCTTTCTCTCATTTCAGAACATCCTCTTGGTTAGTGTCTACTGTCTACGCGTTGAGGATAAAATGTCATGACAAAAATTTATCACCAGAAGAGATCTTAAAAATGTGCTTAGTAAAAGTTTTATTACAATCATAAGAGAGATCACCGCCACCTCGTAGTAATTTCACCATTTGCTAAAGGACAGTGAGAATAATGACTCGTTTTCGTATGAGATAAAATCACGTGGCTCCGCCTTCGTACCGTCTTGGTAAGATGCAGACTTAAGACATTTTCGTCTAAGAACCCATAATTATAAAAAAAATGTTGTAATTGTAACGAATCAAGGTTCCCAAAGTGGTACGGTGGAACAGTGTTTCATTGAGAACTGGGGAAGGAAAGAAGGGGAATTGGGGAAGGAAAGTACGATGGTACCGTTCAGTATTTAACACGCTGTGTTTTGAATACCGGCGGAAATCAGAACTCTGCAATAAAAAAATTATATCTTTTGCTTAATGTTTTACGCTCTAATATAGATTAATTATTGTTATTAAAAATTTGCATGCAGCATTATGTCGGTATAACTTGTAATTTTTAAATTTATTATTAACAAAGTTGAAAATACAAAAAGACAATAACACAATATGTATGTAATATTTATAAAAATAAACCTAACAGTAAATATTTTCATTTTAATCCGCAAAAACACCAGAAAAAGGACGAGTGCTAACGCCTAAGCCTCGCTATCCCTATCCCCATCCCCATACACTGTACGCATAAGCCACATCCACATTTCGCAATAAAAATAAATTCTAACAAAGCCCACTTCGAGTCTACTCCACACATAATACCATCCTGCATATTTGTGAGACTGGACTCAATTTTTATCCGATGCAGCACTTTTGCTCTCCAGTAATTGGTTGAACTTATCTACATCATTACATCTCGATCCTTCCCTTTTAGCGGTTTAATTTCTTTTTCTGCTACCATTTCTATTTGTTTTTTATTCAATTAGACTTAACAGTAAATTGTGGTTGGGTTATTATAAAATGTTTTCAAAGGATATTTTGAGTTTTTATTTCATTGTATTTTTTATTTATTTTGTTCTCTTTTAGCGACTTACATGCGTTAAGTTTAATACATATAAGTTAAATTTTACTTTCTAAAAATATTGTAATTACTCATAAAGCTATACCTTTATACATACAAAATACGCTAAAAATATAAAATTTCCAATACATTAACAACATAGAAGATATGCCTACAAAACAATACACTATTAATCTTTCAGAAATATTCTATAAAATACGATGTTATTCATATCATATTTCGAATCGGCCAAATTAATGTCCCTATATAGTGGGCATAATTTAATAAACAAAGCCGAAGAGACTCGATGTTTTAACGCCACCCCAGGCTCGAGATCTGATAATGCATCATAACTGGTTCCTTAGATAGATAGTATTGTAAGAAGCTAGTTCCACTTCGTTATGTGCTACTACAGCCCGGTGCCAGCTATCGTGCGGGCTCGTATCGGTTGTGGAGCTATTAATAATAAACAGCATATCTGATGTACGCATATATTATAATGGGACTTGACATTATTCATATTTTTCTTAATGAAAGCGATTTTTTTTGGTTTGTTTGTTTATTTGTTTTGGATTTTGTATAATGGACACTTTTTAATAATAATAATTTAAACACATCTTATAAATGGAACGCTGTTATTGAATAATTGCAGTTATGGTACTATATATGTAAGTAGATAAAAATCTTATCCTATAAATTCACCAAAATAAGGAGAAATAAAAAATATAATATAAATACTTCAATTTCCATATTTATGATTAATATAGTTCTCGACTTACTTTTCTAATACAAAACTACAGTAAGAAATATGAATATTGTAATAACTAATTTGGCCAAATTCCATATTTTCATATGAATTTTTCATACGAAACATATTTATCATACAGAATACTTATTATACATATGTAATAACAGAAGAGAATACCCTAAGACTTGTTAGTGAAATAGATAAAGTCATCGCTTATATTTAAAAAGCATCCCAAATATAAAAGTAAATTGAAATTAAATTAAAATATTGTATAATTTAAAAATACGGAAAAAAAAACTTTCTTGCAGTTATATTAAATACTCAGCAATGAGCTCACGAAAGATTTTCTTTTGAAACACTTTAAAACTGATGAAGCGAGCTGTTTACTTCAGATGCTCTTAAGTTTTCACATCGATTGCTTACTACTTAAAACGTAGTTTAATTATAAATTGTTTTAAATCTCTACTATTAATTAATGTACAAAATGTATCGTTATATCCCACACATAGCAGGGTAGGTAGAGGTTCCCTCTGAACACCGGGGCCACTGGGAACACTGTGGTTCCCAGGGGAACGTGGTTCCCAGGTTCCCCTGGAAACCCACGAGTGATCTCTTGGTGGTCTTATGTATGGAGTATAAAACGTAAAAACCCAAGTCTTGCTTTGAATGCAATTTTTTGACTTGTTAAACCGTATTTATTTAACAAAGATGCTAAAGGACTCTTTACTTGCATTCCATCCATAGTTGGTTTAGTCGCTTTATTTTAATGAGACCAATACAATACGTTCATTTTTTTCTCTTTTTTATCGGGCACTGGATCACAATACTCATTTACATTTTAATTACTTGCTGGGATAAAATCAATTTGGAATTTTACGCCGCCCATAAAACGTTGTATGGCTTAAGGGTAGCGATAATGTCTTTATTGGGTCGAATTTAATGTGAATCGGACCTTAAATAAAAATGGCAAGTCTCATGCGCTCTCAGTTTAAAAAGGGCATGGCGTAATGTTGAAAATATATTTGTAATTTTATATTTTTGTTTTCAATTAGGTTCTTATTTTATATTTAATTAATTAAGATTTAAATATAGTTAGTAAAACTATGCATTTAAGTTTTTCTTTATGTCTCTATTTGGTTTATCATTGTCATACGTCTATTTTTTGTTTATCAGGGATAAAGCATGAAGCTAAGAGAAATTTATTTGATTATAATTGAATAAGCAATTACGTTTAGAAAACCAACATTCCTTAGAACCAGCAAATCTAGTTTGAAATTCCCAATAAAGCTTAACTTAGTTATTATTTATAACTTCGAATAATTGTTAGTTGTTATTTAGTTTCCAACTCCAATTCTCGTACTTGATGTAAGTACCAATTGACCGTAAATCTGATAGAAAGACAATTAGTGGTCTCAGTCTGAGAGCAAAATATTTTCTGATATTCTAGTTTTATTCTCACAATAAGATTAAGGACGTACTCGTATAGCTTAAGCTTAGGCAGATCACACATATTCCTAAATGTGTGGACTAAAATCCTGCCACTTAATAATTATTAATACTAAATTTATTGTTCAAATATCTATTAGATTAATAAAATAAATGGTTATTTCACATATATTTAACGTTTAATGTATATAGAAGAGAAATCCAATTAATAAAAAATACTATTCTTATTTAACGCCACAATAAATAAGATGATAGAAATAATAACAGTAATATAATTATTTGTTTAAAGTTCTGTTGTGGCTAACGAAGAAGACAGTGTTTTATCAAAAGACAAATCACTTCGCTATTCTCTTTTCGCCCACATTGATGTACCCATGGTATGCGTGGTAGTAAGTTAAAATCACAAATATTTTTTTCCAAGAAAAAATTCGTTCGAATTCACAACTAACGTGTAAATATTAAAATTTCTACGACCACTGCGCCATGAAAGCCTAAAAACACCTGTTATTTATAAATATTTCATTTAGTAGAATTTGAATTGACAACTATAGCGTTACCAGAAATGGGTCATAACAAACGCACATAGATATCAAATCCTAGCTGCTATACTGCTATATAATAGAAATTACATACACAAGCTATAAAATCGTATAAACTTCACCTTGCACGTACTTTGCATTTCCAACATCAAACAATTTCCATTCTATTCAATTTTTGATTTATTAACCATCACCATACTTCACAGGAGATGATAAAACGTGAATCGCCACGAGATTAATAATGTTCTCTCGAGTGCTTATCAAGAACATAATGCTGGCAAATGGCTTGCGCTGTGAAACAAATCAAATGTACCAGAAACAGTGTATTACAATTCTTCTTACCGAGGTGCATTTGAATAATGGTAGTCGGCCCACGCAAAATCTATATAATTGGTGTAGATTAAAATCGTACATGACGCGGTTTGTTTTACGTTTATATCTTTTGTATGTTTTTATTAAAATAAAAAGAAATATATTTGTATTTTTAGTTCAAATATTTAGATATATTGCTCATAAACTGGTTAACGATAGTAATCTATATATATAAAAGGACTTGTCCTCACTGACTGAGGTAAGACGCACGCACAGCCTTAACCGCTGATGGTAGAAACGTTAAATTTGGACAAAAGTTTACTTTTGTAATCTGGACATCCACTAAGAAGGGATTTTGAAAAATTTTATCCCTAAAGGGGTGAAATAGGGGTTCAAAGTTTGTATGGAAAAAAATTTAAATTTCTAGAATTCTCCCCCTAAGGGTGCAAATAAGGGGTTGAAAGTTTGTATAGATTTTTTTTTAAATCGGCACCAATTCTTATAAAATTTGAAATTCAGACTCTTAAAAGTATTTAATTGAACACATGTTTCATGGTTTTCTAGAATTTTTCCCCTAAGGGTGCAAATAAGGGGTTGAAAGTTTGTATGGAAAAATCTTTAAATCGCCACCGATTTTTATAAAATTTGAAATTTAGACTTAAAAATATTTCATTGAACACATGTTTCATGGGTTATTAGAATTCCCCCTTAAATAGGCAAGCGAAGCTGCGCGCGTCCGCTAGTATTCATATATAATCCGTTTTGAATACCTTACCTTATTGTGATTGGTTAAGAATTGTAGATATAAAGATATATATAAATTTAGCATAGACAATGTTAACTAAGCAAATTCCCAGATGCTGCTTGAATTTAGAAAACCCCTTCAGTAATTCGAGCTTTATACACATCTTTTATAAATATTATAAGATTGAGAAAATATTTCATAAAAAAGTAAATTTAGTTAGTACTCAATTAATAAATAATCTTTTTACCTACTTTAACGTTTAGATGGGCGACTAATTTTATATACATACATATATGTAGATATGTATGTTGATAATTATGTGATTAAATTTCGATTTTCGCCAGCAAAAACTAGAAAAATATAAACCAAATTTTAATATTAAAACGAGATAAGCTGTAATTACCATAAGACAACCGTTAGAATCTGACATTAGTAACAAATTAGGGTAACCTAACCGAATGCGGACCGCAGTCTTTGTTCGTTCACCTCTGTATTGCTAATTGTGTTTTTGTTTGCCCTTTTATGTGAATGTCCTTTATTAACTTTCACTGGTATCTAAAAGATTTATTATTTGTTTTATTATTATTTTTTTACATATTACTTGCTCAATTAAAATATCTATCGAATATCTATCGAATAAACCAGTTGTCTATCGAAATCGGATCAGAAAGATCCTATTCTACTTAGAGATATAATTATAAAAAAAGATTTCGAAAGAGTTAAGGACGTCTAATATACATGTCATTCGTCAAGAATTAGTATTCAAAATGTATAAAATACATTTTCTTGTATTATCTACAAATTTTTAAAGCACTGTAACAGTATTAAAAAAAATAATAATAAAAAACACAATAACCAACACTAACATGTGACAAAACGACTATAGAATTAGTAGTCATTTAAAATGACCGAATTTACAACCACACCATCCGACACAATATGGTGCTGCAACAGGGGCGTTTGAGGACAATAGTTGATTATTGGCACTTTTACCCTATATTCATATGCCAAAAAAATATATTGGGTGTATAAGTAAACATACAATTATTATTTAGAATGTTATACAATAAGTAGGAGTATAATATTAACGATGCAATATAAGTAGACTATAGTTTAGTTGATATTTAATATGTTTAAATAAATATATTTTCATCAAGTAGGAATCGAGCCTACATGGCTGTAGGCTCGATTCGTGCTTACAATCACTTGTTGCTCTACTGCGACATAAGACATATACATAATTTTCGCATCAGATAACATCTCTAACCTCCATAACGGTAAGCTCATTTTAAAACGACAAGATGCAAAGTCCCTAGAATCAGTTCGATTGTTAGTGTGAATCAGATAAATAGAATAGATATCGAAACCGACGGGAGCCTCTTATGGGAAACATTTATTTAAAAATTATGCAATTCGTGAATGTTTGGGTCAAGAGACTGTGGACGAACCTAATTTGGTCTGCTATTAAGTATATTACATTTCATATAGAGTATTTTAATTTTTTATTATTTAGTTTTATTTTAAAGTATTTCTCCGCAAAGCCGGCTAGGCAAAAAGAGTGTCTAGTGTCAAAATATTCTGTAAATTATACTTAAATTCACAATTGTATAAAATGAACTGCAAATATAAATGTAATGATTTTTTAAATTTAAAATCGATGTATAATTGCCCGCATCTTTTGATTGCTCTTACTTAGTAGTTTGATTTTTTCTGTACTTTAAGGGACCATAGAATCCATATATCATATTAATTCTGTTAGATATACGCGATCTCGAGGGGATAGGTCTTGATAGACATACGGACGGACAACAAAGTGATCCTATAAGGATTCCGTTTTGTTCTTACCTCTATGTATACCATAACTGTATATAGGAACGCCAAAAATAGATTCCAATCATTATCGAAAATTATTCGATGAAATCACATCAATGAACTCCGGTGATGGAGATCTCAAACTACGTACTAACTTGAAAATTGATTTGGTTCCTTTGACGCGGCTAGATTGAACACAATGATATAATTTTCTGAAGCCATTCGTTTTCATTCCAATATCTATTATTAAGGTTGGAATTTCTCTATGTGGACGATCCTTGATAAAATGCCAATGTAAAATAATTTTTATGTTGTGTGTGGGTTGATTTCCCACTGTGGGGATTGACATATTTCCATTGCTTCGGTCTGGTAAAAAGTTTAAGCCTAACAGCCTTGAGAATTCGGGGGAACTGATGTATTTTAATGAGAACAGACTGCTTTAACACTAGGTTCCCAGTTTCCCTTTACCTTTGGGCGGGGTACAGGGTGTAGCTAACAAAAATTAGTACAAAATGTGCTTTAAATAGTCGCATATCTTAGATCTCAATTTTTATAAATGTATTTTTCTTTCATATGAAAAATATTATTCCATGTGACATTATACCAGAGTAAATAGGAATATGGATTGAACCTATAAACGTCGCCCTTACAGCCAAACGCTGCTCCACACAATGCTGGTTTTAAAAAAAATATAGCTATCACTTATGGTACATCAAGAGATAGCCCGCTAGTGTAATACTATCCGCACTTTTACCCTAAATTGTAAAAGCCCTCCCATGCTTAATGTAACATTGTAGATGTTTCTATTTGAACATGTTTGGATCAAATGTATTTCGACCCCAACAGTTGGCATGTCAATAATAATTGTCGAGCTTTGAATAAAATGATTAACCTTAGGGGTACGGTTGATCGGCCTCTACTCTTTATTATATGGTGTTTTAGTGGTGAAACGTATATAATTGTTATATTTTATTAATATTAATAATTTCATTATATATTTAGCATTTCAAATCTAAAGATATTTTATAATAGTTGTATACCTAGCATTTAATAACATATACTTTTAAAATATTTTTACTCATAATCTAACATAGATAATTTTATTTAATTAAATAAAAATTAAATTACAAAGAAAAACCATATACAATTTTGTTTTTGTAACTTAGAAACATCCTGTAGTATAAATACAATATTAACGCACATAGAACTCGGATGTTTCGCGAGGGCATCGAGACGAATATGACATAAATTTAATGTCATTGTCAACCCTTGTTGGTTGAACGAAATGAAATAAAGGTTGTCGCTAATTCTTTGAAGGGATGCAAGTAATAAGTTGTAGCTACCATATCTTTTATACTAAAAATTTAAAAAAGTAAGTTTAATTTATATTATTGTTATTAGTTAAAAGTTAAGTAAAGCTTTATATTTTTCTTTTCTACGCAAGAAGAATAAAAATAATACGTATTCTGTTGTGAGGATTACCGATTTGATAAACGTTTAATGTAGTGATTGGAGACAACCGTAATTTTTTTGTAGAATTTATCAAATTTTTGTCTCTCCATTCTGATTAAAAAGTTCAGCTTTAAGTTCCTTCAACAGTCCACAGACAGATATATCCACATATTTTTTTCTATAATTCCTTTCTCTTTTACCTTGCACACGTTTCTATATCACAGATAGCCTACCGCCAACGTGGCGGTGAGCTTTTGAGTCGTTATGACGGTTCATCGCGACAATAATCACAGCCATATTGTTCATTTTGCGTGCTTTACACGCCGTGCATTTCATAAAACACAAATTGTACGTTAGTTTATTACCCAAAAAATACTATTGTTGCCATATAAAATTGCGAATTCTGTAAAAATTAAAGCTTTGGGAAATAAAAATATATAACTAAATTGGACAACATGTTAGGTTAGGTTCTCCGGTTTTCTCTGCCTACCCTACTATGTACGGGATACAGCGTAACATATTTGAGTTCATCTTTACCTTATTGTCGTTCCTGGCAACAACGCAGGAAGTAAGAAAGGCGTAAAGGAAAAAAACAAATTTACATAAGATTCCCCCATATGTATCGACGTAACATGCCTTTGTTAACGGCTTAACGTCAATTTTGACAAATGAACTGCCAATAGATCTATTTATCTCAATCATGAGTGTCGCAGCCTCTGAAAGCCTGCTTAAAATTCTTATACAATATATTATAACTAGCGACCCTCTTGCGGCTTCGCCCGCTTTAACTACTGGATTATTCATGTAATGTATGTTTGCAAAGCACTTAAGATAATGTGAAAATTAATGAAACCCTAATGCAACCCGCATTTTCGTAGTTTCAATAACTTTTCCAATTGTTTTACACAGCAAGGATTTTTTAGTAGGTACCTACCGTAATTTTAAATCTGTGCTACTAATCTTTTCAAGTACTTATTAAAATATATTTAAATTACTATTTTTAGATAGTTAAATGACTATTTTTAAACGGAAGAAATTATAAACAAAAGCCTACCTACCTAGAGCTTGTGGTTAATGCTGAAGAGGGTATTCTGTCCCTGATGAAAAGCAAGCATTACGTAGCTGCCTGTGAGGAAAATTAAATAGAATGATCGGCCGGGAATCGAACCCGGGCCGCCCGCGTGGCAGGCGAGCATTCTACCACTGAACCACCGATGCGTGTAAGGCAGGCGGGCATGGAGGACGCATGGCGAGTGGCGAGCCGTTTCGCAGCAAGGATTTTTTTGATATTGTAACAACTTCTAAAGTACTTATTAAAATGAAAAACACTAAAAGACAGTTTTGGTCTACATTAAATGGCCAGCGTAACTAATGTACTTATTTATATGCTGAGAGTAAGGGATAAGTGAAACTTGAGTAACATACAGCTGATGTGTCAACAATTAAATGAGTTTTTCTGTAAAACTATTCGCAATTTCGAAATATTGTAAAAAGCAAATTGTATCTTCGTTTAACGTAGAAAATTAATAAAGTATTTTAAAGGATAAGGATTAATACCATTATGGAAAAATATCCCTCACAATAAAAATATATTGAAATTATTATTTTTAGACAGAAAAATGATCACTACACGTTATTCTTAAAAGATACGAATATGCTCTCGCGGACTTTTTTGTAGATCTTATTAAGAGAAACAATACTCCTGTACATTATTTTCATGTAGTACTTACCATTAAAGCAGCGCATGCGCGAAAGTGTCTCAATGGGTAGGACTTTATACACATTTATCGTATTTATGTTAATTTAAATAAGAATGTACAAATAATAAACTATATATAAACCTTCTACGAAAAACACTCGACTTAATGGTGAAGACCGCCTCAAAATCTGTTGGGTGGTTTAGAAGAAGAAGAGTTAGAAACAACAGACAGACACGAAAAGCGACTTTGTTTTATAAGATATAGGATAACTTATTCTTAAAAAATGTGCTTTCTTATGGAAAATACAAGGCAAACGGGAGTACGGGTCACCTGATGATAAGTGATCGCTATCTTCCTCGAGCCCATGTAACACCACAGGAGCTACAGGGGTTTCTGGTCTTAAGGATGGAGACAGACGCGCTTTTTGAAGGTACCCATGTCGTAGCAACCTAGAAACACTGTCGTAGGTAGGCCATTCCTTTCCTGCGCGTGGAAGGAAGAGAGTGAATAGTTAAACTGCACGTGGTAAACTTATCATATAAAATTTACTTTACATAATAATCATATTTTTATTTTATGGGTAGGTATTATAGATATTTTTCATTGTGGTCGTTTGCTTGTCCCTTTTAGAAGGATCTTCAAAAGTAGCCATAAGTTGGAACAGTTCAAATCATAATAATATTTTACTGCTATTTAACCTATCCTTTCCAGCAATACAACGAAACCGCTATCATATTTATTTCGATAACTGAATGAAGCAGAGTATAAAATTATTGGAGCTGGCAGAAAGGAGGCTTACCACTATAAGCCTCTTTACCTATCCATACCCAGGATTTGCAACCAAATAAAGTTTTATTAAAGAAAAGTTACGTCTTTTTATCTCAAATAGCTTTGGGTTTTATTTCTTTCTCTTTTATCGAAATCGGAAACTAATAGAGCTACGTATCAACCTTGCAACTTTAAATTGGTATTTTTTGTTTGTGATAAAATGAGATCAAAGGAAACTGTGGCTCTGATCTTTTGTTAAGTAAACTATTTAACCCTTCTAGAAACAACTTGGTATGTATTTGGTTTTAATGATAACAAAAACAATTTCATGTTTTTCTTTACATCTGGCCTAACAAAAGTCCACAACAAAATGACCTTTTAGTTATTCTTTTAAATGATCTAGTTTAATAAAAAATGTGATTAAATTAAAGGCAATTTCATTGTATTAAAAACATATTGAAGACTCATTATTAATATTATTCTATAGGCTTTACAGAGCTGATAGTTAAGACTAAAAATGTAAAAAAGCATCTTAGCACATTTCGTTATCCATTTTTTGTTAATTTTATAATTATTACGCTTTTTTAGAAAACTAACTAGCGTCCAGAACTTGATGGTCGTGGTCACTTCGTGTATCACCAGAGTAGCTAGTAGCAGAATACTGGTCTTTTCATTGATTATAATTATTATATTATGCCTGGTAAAAAACATTTTTTTTATTTTATTTATAAAGCATATAAATTCTCAAAATCAAGAAAGCTCGCAATGAGCAAAGTTTGCAGCAATTAATTTGCGGTATTTCATGATACAACCAAGCATTCTACAAGTCCGGAATGAAAGTGTTCAACTTACATAGTTTCGAAACGAATTCTGGGTATGCTCGAGTAGCTATCTGTATAATGGAATTTATTATAAATAAATTTATTTGCATTTCGCTTGGACTTACTAAAGTAATATAATTGATTATGTAGCACAATAGGCAATGTATAAATCATTGGCTTAATGTATAATTGTATACAAAGGTTGTGTAAGTGTAGAAGTTATGGAAATTGTTGTAAATATTATTCAATATGAAAAGTAAATGTTGTAATGCAGAAATATATACGAAGCTTAAAAATAGCTTCAATTATCGATTATTATATTACACATTTTCTATAGAGGTAATTCCCGACTGCTGAGGAAGGGTTATTTATATTTTAATTTCTTCGCTCTGGTATCGAGGCAAAGCACGGTGTTGAGTTCCGCCACTCAACACGCAATGCCTACAGAATTCGGCGGAAAGTGGGAAACGGAAAGGTTGCCTTCACTAGTTTCACTCTGCCTACTCTGTTATATACGGGATACAGCGTGAAAGTTATTTAAGTTGTATTTATATACACTAAGGAACTGTCCTACTGCGACACGGTTTGAAATTCCGTCATTGAACTCGCAATGAAATGGAAACGGAGTGTATTAACACTACATATCCTCTGCTATCCTGCTGTACGCGGGATACAGCGTGATACTAAAATCAAAATCATACAATATTACAAAAGTTTTAACAACCACTGAAACATTTATCGATTAAACATTATGGCTCGTCCGCTTCTGTCTTAATATACTATGTACAATAACAGTTCGTATCTGCATCAATATAAACAAAGCGAGCCACTACTCGAGGCAGTGTAATGAAATGCAAATACCCTGCATATTCCGGGAAACCGCTCCAAATTGCTACTCTCGTTAATAACGTACACTTGATAGCGGTTAACACATTTGAATTATTATTTTATATATAGATATATACAAATATATTTTTTGAAGGCAGTGGTCACAATCACAAGTTTCTCATTGTTTGGTTGGGTTCGATCCCCACTTAAGGATATTTAATATTTTAAATTCTGCGCTCTGATGTTGAAGCGTTGAGCTCCGAAACTCAATACGTAACGGCTCCAGTATTCGGCGGAAAACGGGGAGCGGAGTGTCTTAACTTTAGGCTTCCTCCGTCCTACCCTACATGCGGCATACAAAGTGAAGTTGGAAAAAAATTATTGGCATATATATAAGAAGCTAGTCGTGGCGCAGTTGTTCAAAGTGTGATTGTGACGCAACTGGTTGTGGGTTCGATCCCCACTCCAGGTAATGAAATATTTATTTAAATTTATATTTCCATTTCTTCACTCTGATTTCGAGGCAAAGCACGGCGTTGGGTTCCGCCACTCCACACAACACACAACGCCTCAAGAATTCGGCAGTAAGTTGAGAACGAAATTAATAAGTATTTTCTGGACAGGTTCTTTAAAATTAATTAAATAGTATTTTCATACAGTCAGAGTTTCAAATCTATCTACTAGTGTGTGGTCTGTTTTAGTACTGGACTAAAGACAGATATGTACTTTCCGTCCGCATAAATCACTGTTCATTACGTAAGTGAATGTTTTATGGGACAGGATGTCGTGATGAATGGAAATATTTTTAAAGTATCGCTTTTTACTTCGAGTTTAAGTTTTTTAGATTGTGCTAATAATAGTGGTTGGTTTTATTTTATTTAAACTTATTATTGTTAACTTGTTATATTTGCTGATAATAATGTGCTTTTTTACTTAAATAAAATGCGGTTGTAATTTTCTTTGAGATGAAGGACTCAACCACTGGGCCCTAGCCCACCCCAACTGGGAATGATTGGGTATATTAAAAATATTTTCCATTCTTCACCCTGATAAAACAAAATACGGTATTGGGTTCCGCTCCAAAAATTGCAAAAACTTACTCTTCTGACCGTTTTTGTGAAATTAAGCCAGGATGCGCCATATAAATATAATATAATATATTCGTTCCCCTGAACAAAATTCGAATCTACATCCTCGGTATACACAACTAAACCACAACGGTGTATTCTTATACTTTATCATAGTGTTTTTATTTCACATATACCACGTTAGTTATACTTGTCTTAACTTGATACATTGTTCCAACGTCCCGGTCCTATAGATGATCGAGATAAGCTAAGTTATTATGACGTGTGAATAAGAATTCGCACTACATGACAAGAGATAAAATGGAACCTGTTAACAGAGTGTACGTACAATGTACATGTATGTATCTAGGAGTATATCTTAGGTTCGTGTAACGTGTGGTTTCAATTTCTTAGTGGAAAGGAAAAAGGCAAATTATTAGATGTAAAAAATAATTTGTCAAATTATCCATTCGAGATACGTCGTGTTGAGTAGCGGTACTTAGCGCCGTGTTCTTACCAGAGTGTGAAAATGCAAATAATTCGTAACTTAGTGTTAAGACACTCCGTTGCCCACTTTCCGCCGAATTCTGGAGGCAGAGAGCTGAATAATTTTATAAAAACGCCTCGCTTTTCCTCTTTACCAGGGCGAATATTTCCAATATTAAATATTTAATTTCCTTAAGTGTGAATCGAACCCACAAACAACAGTTGTGTTTACAGTGGCACACTTGTGCAACTGCGTCATGATGACCTTAATATTTATATATTTCTATATTTATAAAATTAGAGTCTGCACAACTTATATAGCTTTAACTGTTATTTTAACATTGCACCTGCTGGCCATTAGTGCCGGAACCGAAATTATCGTCACAAATATAATTTTATTTTGATTACACCTAACGTCAGCTTTACGGTTATGGAGGTTGCACAGTGACTTTTTAGATATAAAAGTTTTTTTACTAAATAAATATAAAATTAATAAATATATATATTTTAATTTCTTTTAATTTTTTCGTACTTTAATAGTTTAAAGTTTTGGAAGTTATTTTTTATATTATTTATTCAATATTTATTCATTTTCTCATCCTCATCATACAGACGGCTTTAAATATAGACTTAACCCCTATTACTTACTTCTCTATGAAATCTGAAAAGTAAAAGTAATAATTGAATGACTTCAATTATAATCGGTAAGCGCCACCCTACGATCAAATGAGCAGAAATATCCTAAGGCCTACGGCATCTTTGTTCTTCTCCTGTCCCTTAAGGGCAAGTATGGGAGCAACATTAATCCTAGATTTAAAGCCCCCTCTTAAACTTAACTCCCCCTAAGTAGTCAATTGTGAAGTATACAATGTAAAGAACAATTTTGCAAGTAAGAATTTTCGACATTAATCAAACCATAAGTATCGAGCGATGTTTATGACCTATAACTTTGCCTGTAGTTTTAAGATCAGAATCTTTTCGCAAATTGAGTTTTATTGTATCGTAATAATTTTACGTTCAATATAATATATTGCAGCGTAACCAGTAAGTATACATTGTTGGAACTAATTTTAGTATATATGATTTTCTTACAGTTCAGTGTATTTTGTATGTGAAATAAGCACTTTTATGGTTTTGAGTGTTTGGTTCCGTACCTCAAAATAGAAAAAAAAAAATTTTAAGTTAAACGGTTTTATATTGCAGATAAATGTACTAAAAGCTAAAAAATAATTTCATAGAAATTATGATTACTAAAATTTAATCGTCGGGCACGTCCAATATCTACAATTGAAAGACATAGCGTGAGACTTCACCCACCTAGTGGTAAGTAGCAAGTGTCCCCACGATTTTATTTTAGTAATCATAATTTCTATGAAATTATTTTTTAGCTTTTAGTACATTTATCTGCAATATAAAACCGTTTAACTTAAAATTTTTTTTTTACTTTTTTATTTTTAAGTTTTTAGTTTTTATTTCTCATGCTATTCAATTCGTTGAAATGAGGCTCGATGTCTCATTATTGCAAGGTTAATGGAGAATGTTACGAACGACCCCCCCAGAGGTCCAATAGAGGGACAAGGCTATGTACAACAAGATGTGCCTGAATCTTGAGGGGAAAACGCTAACGACATATCATTTTTATCCACCTAGTGCCATACAGTTCTCGGCGCGCTTTTACCTTTTACCTTGGGTGGTACCCCTAGCGACGTATCATTTTTAGGCACCCTATAGCCACACAGTCCTCGACAGGATACCAGATTTTGACTTAGGTGGGAGATTCATATTGTAATTGTGTATAGTATACTGTATTATACTTACCAAGCCCTTTATTTTGATACCCATATTGATGGGATTGAAAACTACATTATCCGCCATTTTGTAGCAGTGGCCATCTTTGATTTTGATTTTGTATAGTGCACTGAATTCTACTTGACAAGCCCTTTCATTTGATACCCATATTGATGGGATCGAAAAAACTAACTTGTACGCCATCTTGTAGCGGCGGCCATCTTGGATTTTGATTTTGTATAGTCCACTGAATTCTGCTTGACAAGCCCTTTCATTTGATACCCGTATTGATAGGATTGAAAAAAACTAACTTGTCCGCCATCTTATAGTGGCGGCCATCTTGGATTTTGATTTTGTATAGTCCACTGAATTCTACTTGACAAGCCCTTTCATTTGATATCCATATTGATGGGATTGAAAAAAACTAAGTTGTCCGCCATCTTGTAGCGGCGGCCATCTTGGATTCACAATAATATTGAATATGGATAATTGTATTGTCACCAGAATCAAAGGCGTATACCAAATTTCAGATCAATCGGTTAACGGGAAGAGGGTTAAATTTCAATTACTAAATTTGACCCAAACAAACAAACAAACGGGGTGAGCTAAATAAAACCGTTTAAAAAAAAGAACTCTTAAATCTTATAGGATCGTAACTACAAACATAATTATATTAGTGTATTAGTTCTATAATAAAAATTTCAAAAATTACTTATAAGAGATATACAGAAATTAACCGCAGAACCATTAGCATACAAACAGGCAAAACAGATACGATAAATTGTAGCGATAAGGCACCGTTGAAAGAAATAAGGGTAACTCTAATTACAGGCTGGCGATAGTCGACAATGTATTTTTTTTATTTTAAATGCAACCTCATTTAGAAATTAAAATGTATGTATTACGAATATTTAGTATATACTAGGAGTTGTTTTATATTATGTCTATAATATATTTTATATTGGTAATATATATTGTAGATTTTTTTAGCTTCATTCCACGCTTTGAAAGGTAAATAATTTAATAACTTAGTTTTAAACACTCCGTTCCCGGTTAAGACATTTCCATTTCTTACTATGAGATATTAAAATCAGTGGCCTAATTTGAAATATGTGGCCATACATAGCTTTTTTATACTACTCACCTAATCATCTTAGTAAGAATATATTACTGTTTTAATGTAATAAATATCCACATTCCTAAATTGTAAAAATCTGCTAAAATATCTTTCTGTTAATTGAATTCAATTTAAATAATGATATGTAATTATTTACAGGATATATATGGAGATACGGATTATGTATACACAGGTATCGAAATAACGTTTTCTTAAGTACGATTTCCGCCGTTAATTAAGACAGTCATTCAGTTAAATTATGCACCTTTTTAATTTCTTTCTAAATAGCACTTTATTTTTACATTCGAAATAAAACAAGTTAAATGTTTGTCGTTTGACACCAAATTGTATCCAAAAACATTTAAGACGGCGTAAAAATACATTTTATTTGCATAATATGTGACAATTATCGCCTTTTTATTATAGTGATTCATTTCATTATTTCTCCATAACGCGAAGTTTTCTCTTTGTTATCAAATTAAAATACATACTAATATATGTAAAAAATATATAAATATATTATATTCTTTTACATCTAAGCTAAATCATAGAGACACGTCACGTAATTGAATTCCGCCAATCAACATTGCATGTTAACTACCGGAATTCGCCACCGCATCTTGAATTCGTAGGTTTTATATGAATATCTAAGAGCTCTATCTTACTATATATCTATCCCGCACTCAGCAGGATAGGCAGAGGAAACTTAGAGTTAAGAAACTCCGTTCCCCACTTTCCGCCGAATTTTTCAAGGTATTGCGTGTTAAGTGGTGAAAGTCAACGCCGGGATTTTGCCAGTGAATAATTGAACATATTAAAAAAATAATAATTCATTCCCCCAACTGAGGATCGAACCCGCAACCGTCGCGTTACAGTACGTTTAATATAGAACTAATAGAAGAAATATTAATTACCGATTTAATACGGTCAATATACCGTTTGACCATAGCTATGGCTTAACAGAAGCGAAGCCAAGATGCAGATTTCGATAGCTGAACACCGTTAAAGGATTATCGAGTGGCACTGAAATCAATTAAGTGCTGATACGCTTAACGTATCGGCGGACCAATCACGACCACGAGACGACCACAAGAATATATATACCTACCTATATATAAACTATATAGTAACAGTTTTAAACGTGACAATGCGATTTATTAATTAATTGGTTTGTTTATAACCGATTTTAAAAGGGGGAGGTTATCAATACAATTGGTAAATTTTCTTACATCTTTTTTACTAATTTAGTTAGGTAGAGAGACGAGCTGAGACATTGACGGCAGATCGAATCGATCGAAGGATCTGCTTGGAGCTCCTCACCTTGCATAAGGAAGCACTGTCACAAGTTATATGATCAAAAACAAAACTATAACCATTTTCCTGAAATTTTTTTTCAACTGAATTTTTGAACAGGAAGTAAATCCTCTAAAATTGACATTATTTTTTTATATAATTAGTGACTTATCGTATCTTTCACGCAAAATACAAAAAAATTAAAGATAAAAATAAATCTTTTTAACACTATACATTGATTTAAGCACTATAAAATACTAGCTATCTCAAGCAATGGGTACAAATCATGGGCTTTATAAAGTGTTAGTAGTGACAAAGTGTTATTGGACTAAACTTTACTC
This sequence comes from Heliconius melpomene rosina, assembly GCF_056956725.1. NCBI lineage: Eukaryota > Metazoa > Arthropoda > Insecta > Lepidoptera > Nymphalidae > Heliconius > Heliconius melpomene. The sequence continues at coordinate 7,651,454 of NC_140406.1, read as the reverse complement.
ACGTGATGGAGAAATGAAGATATCTCGGAAGTTACGAATTACATTAAGGCCTTCCTTATCGAAGGACACCATTCCTTAAACAAATGAGTAAATTGGGATAAGAACTTAAAATTTATTATTTAATTCAATCGATATGGTTAATTACTTAAAATTAATATAATAATAAATAAATAATGATTTTTAAAGCCACAATTATTATTTTCATAATTTATAATTAATATTATCTTTATTTAATTAATTATTTCTACACTATTTAAACAACAATTGCTAAAGCATTTTTTTGCCATCATTATAATAATGTTATTTACTTAATACTCTTTCAAAACAATTAATAAAGTACCACATATATCTAGTTTCTCTACTTTTTCTGGATTTTATAAAAGCATAAGGCCAAGAAGTTCACATTTTTCACTTTCATTGTAGCAAGGTCGTCGTGTCAGTCTGTGCAGATAGGATTAACCTAAGCCCATAAATATTGTAGAAAACCGCTTTACGAGCTTAGTCACGAGGTTTCTTATGTAATTTTTCTACGTCAGAGCAAAGCATGGGTTATTTGGATTTAGGTCGACTGTATTAGACCATATTGGTTGGTTGGAGTAGAGTAGTAGAATTCTTTAAATTTAATGCGTAATATCAAACTTATATTTTTGATGTACTTTTTATTTCAAATATATGATATGAACAATGATAGTATATATGTAGTAATGCCAATCTTGCAAAATTTAATAACTCTTAATAAAAAATAATAGATAATATTTGTAAAACATACGTAAGTACCTATATAAAAAAAATATCTCATTTTTTTTTAAATATCTAAATAAATAATAATAAATTATAAGCAAAAAATCATTTTTAGAAAAAGCTTTTATTTAAACGCTTTAAAAAGGAGAAAATAAAATTTCTCTTTTAAATTTTAACTATCAACTCATAACCTCATTGTACACAATTTATATGATCATAAAAGCTTGTCGCGCGATTCACTTGTGTAACTAAACTAGTACTAATTTAATTATGTAAAATCTGCTAAGTTTCAATTTTTAAAGTTTCAATTTAGTTAAATATTGATTAACGCGACAAGCTTTTATGATCATATAAATTGTGTACAATGAGGTTATGAGTTGATAGTTAAAATTTAAAAGACAAATTTTATTTTCTCCTTTTTAAAGCGTTTAAATAAAAGCTTTTTCTAAAAATGATTTTTTGCTTATAATTTATTTTTTACTTTTTAGTTACCACCGGCAAGGTTTCTCCCACTAGAGATATGTACCAAGATTCCTCTTCTATGGTTAGGAATGCTGTTAGCGACACTAGACCCTTCCCGATTACAGTGGGGGTTCACCAGGGCTCGACTCTTAGTCCGTTCTTATTCAATGCAGTGCAGCCTCTATGGCTGATGATGTATGCTGACGACACAGCACTCATTGACGAGAACCGACTGACGCTGGAGCGTAAAGTGAACCTCATGAAGGATACGCTTAAGAACGGCGGTCTTAAACTAAATGTGTCGAAGACCGAGTACATGGCCTGCGGGAGCCCGGACTCGAGCAGGATCCTTATAGGTCCTGAGCCAGCCGTTAAGTCAGAAAAGTTCAGGTACCTTGGATCCGTTATGCACGAGTCTGGAGGCATCGATTACGATGTCCATGGCCGGATAAGTGCTGCCTGGGCCAAATGGCGGGAGGTCACTGGTGTGGTCTGTGTCCGAAGAAAACCGCCAAGGTCAAGGAATATACAAGAGCATCATACGACCGGTTCTTTTATACGGCAGCAAATGTTGGCCAGCACTATCTCGGCACACTCAGGAGCTTCACGTCACGAAAATGAAGATGCTGAGGTGGATGTGCGGCGTAACGCAACACATTCGTTCGAGGTAGTCTTGGGGTCTGTGACGTAGCGGATAAGCTCCAAGAGCGCCGCCTGAGATGGCTTGGCTACGTTACGCGCCGGTCTAAGAACTAAGTCGGAAGCAAGTGCCTTGCTATATCAGTTCCTGGAGTGAGACCTCCTGGACGCCCAAGGAAGCGCTGGTTGGATGTCGTGATGCCGGATATGAGAGCCAATGGTCTAACCACCGAGGACGCAAAAGACCGCGCAAAGTGGAGTAGGTTGAGTAGGAAGGCAGACCCTGGGAATAGCCGGGATTAATGCCAGGTGGAAGAAGGTTTCTCACACTAGATGTCATATTATTTTTCTAATTATTCTCGGCAAGCCCTTTCATTTGATACACGTGTTGCAGATGTGCATAAATAAAAACTATTCCGCCATCTTAGATGTTCCGCCATATTGGATTTAGAAAAATGTCACATTTTTCGAGTTACTCTCAACGAGCCCTTTCAATAGATATTCATATTGTAGAAGTAGACTAAAATTACCTATTCGGCTATCTTGGATGGTCCGCCATATTGGATTTAGAATGACGTTAGATTATTTTTCGAGTTGCTCTCAATGAGCCCTTTCATTTGATATCCATATTGCAGAATTGCAAAAATAATAACTATTCGTTCATCTTGGATGGTCCCCCATATTAGATTTAGAATGACGTCACATTATTTCCCAAGTTGCTCTCAAGAAGCCCTTTCATTTGATACCCATATTATAGAAGTGCATTAAATATAACTATTCCGCCATCTTGGATAGTCCGCCTTATTAGATTTAGAATGACGTCACATCATTTTTCAAGTTGCTCTTAAGAAGCCCTTTCATTTGATACCCGTAATGTACAAGTACATCAAAAATAACTATTCTGTTACTTTGGATGGTCCGCCATATTGGATTTAGAATAACGTTACACTATTTTTCCATTTACTCTCAACAAGCCCTTTCATTTGATACCTATATTATAGAAGTTCATGAAATATAACTATTCCGCCATCCTGGATGGTCCGCCATATTGTATTTAGAATGAAGTCACAAACCTTATCGTGCATTGTCATCCAAACCAATCGTGTATACAAAATTCCAGCTCAATCGTACGAACATACCTTTCATTATATGAAAGCACAAAAAACTTGAATCGTGTCGATTCTATTGGATTTCAAGTGATGTCACATTATTTTTCTAATAGTTCTCGGCAAGAACTTTCATTTGATACCCATATTGCAGAAGTGCATAATTAATAACTATTCCGCCATCTTAGATGTTCCGCCATATTGGATTTAGTATAACGTCATATTATTTTTAGAGTTACGGTCAACGACCCATTTCATTTTTTAATATCTATATTGTAGAAGTAGACCAAAAAGATACTCGGCTATCTTCGATATCCTCCTTATGGGATTTAGAATGACATCACATTATTTTTCGAGTTGCTCTCAACGAGCCCTTTCATTTGATACCCATATTGTAGAAGTACATTAAAAATAACTATTCTGCCATCTTGCACGGTCCGCCATATTAAATTTAGAATGACGTCACATATTCTATCGTGCATTGTCATCCAAAGTAAACGTGTATACAAAATTTCAGCTCAATCGGTTGACGATATCTACTTCAAAATTGAGCTCTAAGATTTCACCCGAACCCACATACATACATTGCAAGTTAAATAAAAGCTTTTAAAAAGTAAATGTTATGTAATTGGTCTTTACTTCTTTAAGTAATTACGAATTAAATTCATCTCTATAGTTCAATAAGCAATATAAATTACAAAATTATTAAATGAATTGTTAATGCCACAAGCGATTTAACAGTTCGAATAACTGAGCATTTTAGTTCCGTTACATATCCCTATTTAGCTCCTAATCGGATTATGTATACGGGTTAGTCTTAGAACAGAATAAATTTGTTAGAAGTGACACCATTCAAAAGTAATGAAATATATGGAAATATATGGTATTTATTTACAGTTTTGTAAGAAGATAGAAAGAAGAAGAATTATAGAAACGTACAAAAACTACAAAACACACTTTATAGTGCATTAAAAAATATAAGGGTTAAAGAACTTTATGTAGCCATTATTATTATAAAAAAATATCAATTATCCAAGTCTAAGTCTGTCAACGAATAAAATAATTAATTTAATAATATATTTAGTATCTTTCTCTATTATCACTTCTAATAAATTTCGTTGTGATTCTAGCTGATATATTGATTCAGTTTATTGTAGCAAGTGTTGCCTGTCGGACCACGTCAATGTTCATTGTGAAATGTATAAATTTAATAACATTAATAATCCGATTATCAAAATTAATTTTAAATATGGCATTTCTACATAACACCTTAATATGATTATTTCAAAGACGTGTCGTTAGCCTTGTTAATTTATTAGTTATACTACGTAAGATTATGGTCTACCCACCGAGGACGCAAAAGATCGTGCAAAGTGGAGTATGTTGAGTAGGAAGGCAGACCCTGGTGATAGCCGGGATTAATGCCAGGAAGAAGAAGACTACGTAAGATTATGAAAGAACAGAGAACCAACGCATATCTCAAACCACTGAACAATTTTGTCCTCCACCATAGCGATGCTGTCCTATTCGTAAAAATATCTGTGATGAGTAGTGTATAATATTAAAACATAAGTGACGTAAAAAAAATAAGTCTTTTAGATATTATTAACCTTTAGAGTATAATGTCTGTTGAGTTATCAGATTTTAAATTAAAAAAGAACCTACAATCAATTTTGCGATAGATTATTCGTATACTAATAAATTAATTGGAAAACCTACTATGGGAGTAAAGAGATGGAATATTGTCGTTTTCTACATTAAAGTTAATTGTAATTTTTGGCTACTTTTTAGTGTAATTAATATTTATGCTGTACAATTACCATAAAATATATGAAAAATAACACTAAATGTAAAAATATGAGTACACATAATAGCAGGAATGTACATCCTTAGACTAATGTTTATCGCAGTCTGCTTAAGACAAAGCGTGAACTCAAGATTTGTTTCTAAGCACGCATTGTGACTAAATTGCCGGAAAACTAAGAAAGAAGTGCGAAGTTGTTGTTCTGTCTGCCTTGGAAGGAAAGCTGCATGTACACGAAATAATTATTTTGTGTCCTTGCAGCTTTCATTCTAAGGTTTTCTCCGCATATAGTAGGCAAAGGGAACTTAGTGTTAAAACCCTCTGTTTCCCATGTACCGCCTTATTTTCAAGACTTGTCGTCTTGAAAAGCGCAACTGAATGCTGAGTTTTGTATACTTATTTTATTTATATCACTTAATTTTGGTTTACTACTAAGTTCAATATAATTATAGCAATACACATTTTGAGAAAGATCCATTAGTAATTACATAAAAACGACCACTAAAATATAAATAAGAAAGTTGAAATTATTTTTATTAAGAAAAAGTAAAATTCTTTATACAAAAATACAGTATAATCTAAAACATCCAAATTTCACGCCAGCACCTTCACTTTCCTTCACAAATAAGGGTTAAGTAAACAGAACCTAAAATAAACTTGACGCGATGATAAATTATTAAAACTTATCAAGGCAAGACGTCTTGACGTCGCCCGTTCATTAAGCAAACGTGGCCTATAAACGTATTTCCAAAAATAACGAAATATTGAGGTTAAAATAACAAAAAACAAGCTTTTGCTTTTCTATATTTAAAAAATAGCTTTCGTAAGAGAATGGAATACTTTTCATATATATTATTATATAGTAGTTCCCTTATCAGAGAGTCCATTAAAGGTCAAAGAGATTCTGTATGCCAGATGTACATGAACTTTAGTACGTAACAAGACCGTACAAAGTGGATCAGGAAGGCAGACCCTGACAAACAATTAATACCAGGAGGAGGACCAGGTAACATGAAACACTATGTACAATGAAACTTACCAGAAGCGCTATAGCGGCGGTAATAAATTAAATATATATTATTCATCTTCACGCTTTTGTCTCCACTCAAGAATACTCAGAGCAAATCTAAAGTTAAGATACTACACTTTTCGTGACATTGCGTGTTGAGTGGTAGATGTCAAGAGAGGCCTTCGTGGCGCAGACGCGTAACTGTAAAACGTTTTAGTTGTGGGTTTGATTCCTAATCAGCAAAGTGAATTAGTATTTTCATTTTCCCGCTTTGATTGATATCATGTGTGATCAAAATCCCTCGAGAATTTGACGAAAAGTGAGGAATAGAGTGTGTTAACTAAGACACTAAGTTCCCAGATTCCCTCTGCCTTCTCTGTTAGGTGCGGAATATAGCGTGAAGTTAAAAAATAGAATCATTTCTCCGACTGGTTCTACCTACGACCCTCTCGCAGATATTGTTCAATTCAGGAAGGATTTATTAAACTACGTTAAGAGTAATGCACGGCTAATTGCAAATCAATTATCAATTTTAATTGAGATTCTTAATAAAGACTGTCTATTACCTCTAAAATGTATAATCTACTAGTATCTAGTAATATACTCTGTAGAATATTCTTGTATAAAACTTTACACAGCTTTAGGCTATAGTTGTTAATTAACCCTTTAATTATCTACATATTATTATTAACTAGCTTGTCTAATAAACGCCCCGAGTGAAAATAGAAGTTGGAACTACTAATTAAAATAGATAATATATAGGCAATATTTCTACACGATATTAAAATTTATTATTATGTTCTACTTTTGCGAATTACTTTTTTCTGCATGTCATAAAAGGAACCTAATGTTAAGACAATTCGTTTTCTACTATTCATAAAATTAAGACAGCGTCAGGTGTGTTGACTGATGGAACCATAAATATTCCTTCAAGTCTAGATCGACTCCACAACAACCGATTACAGTCACACACTGACAACATGTCAAATTATTATAGATATAGATATACATAAGAAGATATTATATTCTAACCATTATGATATACACTAATGAAACTTTGAAAATACCTTTAAGAGATTACAAATAGGACACTAGTATTAACGGCACGATAAACTCCTGCCCCCTAAAGGCTCCAAGACCGTCCCATTAATTACTAGGCCCTGCAATATATTAAACTAAAGAACCTAATATCGAATAAAGGCTTAAGAAACGGCTTAATTGCCTTATGTGACTATAAGACTTTAGATATAGCTGTATAGATGTTAATAATAATTTGCTTATAACAAATGCCTATTTAGGTGCATATTCTTAGGATTCCGTATCCCAAAAGGTGACAATGGAACTCTAACAGGATCTTTTTTTTTCCGTCTTTCAAGACCGAGAATTCGCCGTGTAACCAAAGAAAATGGTAATATAAATTTAAATAACTATTTAATTTCCCCGAGTGGGGATCGATTCCACAACCACGCGTTTGCAATGACACTTTGTGCCCCTGCGCCACGACTAGCCTCAATCAATTATTAATTATCAATTTATATCAATTATTGTAAAACATAATGTGGACTTAACGAAAATAAAAAATAAAAAGCCTTTCTTATAAGCGAGAAAAACAAAAGGCTTTTTGATATCAAAAGTCAATTATATAATTCCAATTACGAGCCGATAAAGTTTTAATTAAGATCGAATCTTGTTTGCACGACGATTTGTGCCACAGATCCGAAACTCACGATTTGTTTTATCGACGAATGTATCACACACAGCACTTACTGATTCACTTTTGGTGTTTATACGGTAGTCTCTGCTGTACCGTTAGCAGGTTTTTTACACGCTTTTGTTAGGTTGAGTAACTAAGGAAGTATATAATAAAATCTAAGAATATGAATTACACGTGTTTCTAATTGTTGCATCATCTTTAACAAATATAATATTATGGTACCGTCGAGCTGGTGTGTTAATGGAATCGGACTACCTTCTTGTAAAATAAAATTCTAGTAAAGTAAAATTTGTGCTCATTACATTTAAATATTATTAACCGTCAGTAATTTTACAATTATACAAGTTTTTCTATATTTTTATAACTTTTTACAAATTATGTTTCACGGACGGTCTGTGAAATATAAATAACCAAAAACTGAAGGATTTAAATACACAATATTATGAAATATATTAATTTTATTTTACTTATACTACTAGTATAAGTAAAATAACTTACTTATGGAATGATTCGTCTTAATGTTGCTTTTAATAAGTATTGATATTGGGAATCAATATCTGTAGGGTTGATGAATAATAAAAAGTCTACTTACGGTTAACACTGCGTATACTCGTCTCACACCACTTTAAAGTATATATAGTTTGAACACAAATAGTATATCACGACACAGTTCATACAAAAGTCAACCACAAACTTATTTAACACCATAATTACAACAATATTAACAAATTACTGAGAAAACGATGGAGCGTGTAGAAAACGCACCGAGTGGCAAGCGACGACTGTTAGAGTTATTATATTATGCCGTCGACAAGAGGGTAGATGTAAAAACGACAACTGTTTAGTGGTTCGGTCGACGGCAACGACCGCTTTCATTTAAATATACTAAATACGAATAGTTACTATAAAATAGATAAATTCTATTTAATTTATGTATGATTTTATATAAATGATAAATAAATAAGTTACCAATAATAAAATATTTAATTGATACATACTAAATAAACTATAAATATAAATAATAATTCCCTACATACCCTACATACCTATGGATCTTTTCGATTTTGTATGTTAATAATGAAAATTAGCAATACATTCTAAGAATGTTTTTTTTGTTTATAGATTACTGAACGTCGTAAAAAATCTATACTAAAAGTTTAAATATAAAGATAAACAAATAAAAGTCGCTAAGTAGAAGTTACAATTGAACGTCTAATTTAATTCAATTCTGCTAACTTTAGAATTAAAAGGATTACTGGAGTAAAGTTTCTACATTTAAACTTTTAGGAAGCGCGATGCACAAGGAGTTGTAAATGTATATACGAGTATATACCCTAGTGACATTGTTAATCTATATATATAAAATCGAAAGGTCACTCACTCATCACGAAATCTCAGAAACTACATGTGCTAGAAATCTGAAATTTTGCATAGGAGTTACTTATAGGACGTAGGTGCTCGCTAAGACGGGAATTTGCAATATTCGACTTCTAAGGGGTTGTTTTTGGGGTCGAAAGTTTGTATGAAACTTCGTTACTACAAATGCTAGGAGTCTCAAATTTTGCATAGACAAATTTTGCATAGTCACTAGGACGTAGTCATGGAGACAGAAATGAATAATAACATAGTTCACACAGGTGAAACCGCGAGCGGGCCGCTAGTCTTATATATACGTACTATTCTTCAAAACATACTTGATTACATTACTTTATTAGATAAGGCTGCGTAGTGGCACAGCATCTGACTGTAAAACATGAGGGTTGAGGGTTCGATTACCACTTGAGGAAATAAACTATTGTCTTTTCTTCGCTTCTGCCACTCCACATCCAATGTCTTGAAAACGCCGCGCTTTGCCTGGACACCAGAGCGAGGAATAAAAATATAACTTTAAATAAATATTCTCATTACATTAATAATATTTAAATAAATAAATATTCTCGAGTCCTCGGTGATTGAACACACAATCAACACACACTTGTACTAGATTTACATATATCTATAGTCCGGATCTATATTAGATACAAGAATAAATAAATGCAAAATAAATCGATAAACGAAATAAGTGTTCACTATTATTCTTGATAATAACATGAAAAAACTCCAACTACATCTAAAAAACTGTTTGAAGATTATAAAAATATCCCATCAAAAACATAAATGTAAAAAGAAAGCCAAGTTCTATAATAAAACGTATGCTTTCAGCGATAAAAGAAGTGAGATGTAAATGTATGCCAAGTTCAATGGTCAGTCCTGAAATTTATTTTTAACAATATAAAATATTTTATAACAACTGAAAATGCCCATTCTTCTTACAACTTGGAGACTTTATTTATGTGTAATATCTGACTTGGCTAGTTTTCAAATTAATTTACATCAATATTAATGAATGTATTCAAATTCTATTCTATTCTATTTAGATTCTATTGTAAATTTATATGAAAACTAGCCAAGTCAGATATTACACATAAATAAAGTCTCCAAGTTGTAAGAAGAATGGGCATTTTCAGTTGTTATAAAATATTTTATATTGTTAAAAATAAATTTCAGGACTGACCATTGAACTTGGCATACATTTACATCTCACTTCTTTTATCGCTGAAAGCATACGTTTTATTATAGAACTTGGCTTTCTTTTTACATTTATGTTTTTGATGGGATATCATTACTTTTTGTACAGAAATTATAAGTAGGAAGGTTCATAATGTTATCAAAATCAAAATATTCTTTATTCAATTTGGCCATTATAAGTACTTTTCCTATAGGAAGCTACTATAGCAAGAAACTCAAGAGTTGCCCTTTTTAAAACATAGTTTAGAGTAAGCGCTTCATAGGACATTTCTCTTCGCCGAATAAACCAAGTAGGACACCATTGTGATAATACACTTCTATCTTAATATTGTACAAATCTACTGCAGCCTTTATTTCGGAAGTAGCTCCGTACGTAGTTAAGCAAAGCATGTCTTCTTTAGAAGAGTAAGGATTCCCGTTTCGAGCGCTAGTGTAGATACTTAAATCATTCCAGTTACGACATACGTACTCTACTATAGTCTCGCGCAATTTATTAGTTTGTTGTATATCAATACGCTCAAACAAAGAATATGCAAAAGCATGGAAGAGACAGCTCCCATCGGGAGGCATTGGAACAATTCGGTGTAAGGTTCTTGTTTCACCCACAAGCAATTCTATTGAACGACTCATTGTTCAACATGTCTTGGAAAAAATATAAACAATAAGTTTATTAAGTGCTGACGGTACCAATCTGAATTGATATGATCCCAAGGTTAACTTCGTTCTCTGCCGTTTTCACAAGTGTTCCTAAAACCAGTAAAATCATGAAACCCAGGCCAAAAAAACCATTAAAATATGAGCGCCTTCGTACAATAAAATGTATCTAAATATTAATTATATATGAATTTAGATTATATTTATCTATGAATCTCGACTATAGTTTTTATTTTGTTGATTAAATGACAGTTGTCAGATTATAAAGTAATTAATGTATGCTGCGTTTAGAAATCTGATAAATTTATTATTATTTTTTTCTAATTTTATTATTTTGTTGGAATAACTCAACACGCAATGCCTCCAGAGTTCGATGGAAAGAGGGGAACTGAGTGTCTTAACACTAGGTTCCCTCTGTCTACCCCGCTATGTGTGGGATACACCGTAAAGCGGATTTATTTATTGGAACGAAGTTCCTTACGGCAGGCTTGGAAGGGATAGGGATTTCGCTGCGTGAACGAACTGAAAAAAATGTGATAGTAAAACCGTAAGAAAAATGCGTGGAATAAAACCGTTAAATGAGACGTGCGCAGGCGCGACAGTCGCATACACAGACGAGTAATGTATAATACCTTTCTCTTTCTCCCTCTTTCTTTTTTTAGTTGATAATTTAAATTACGATGTTTTTTTATTTTAAGTAATTTATTATTTCCTAAAATACTGAATTTTCTAAATACTTTCTTGTACTTAAATAAAAACAAATCAGCAAAATTTAAGAGAAAAATCAAGAAAACCTACATAAAATTGAGCACGACTTTTTTTGCAATTTGTGTCGATTCTACATTAGCCGAAGGACTCGTCGTTCGTCGAACTTCGTTCCTAACTGGTGTCCCACGACACCACATTTTGGTTTTTTTTATTATTTTGTTTAAGTAATTTTTAATTTTCTCTTTTTTTCTCTTATTTTTTTATTAACAATTACTTAAATTTTTACTGTTAATAATTACTTTATAATTACTTCTGTTAAGATAGCTGGTAGGCTGACAATGTTTCAAAATAAAAGGGTCATAATCAGAAAAAGTGTACATTTTGTGTCTTTTCTTGTCCCGCTACTTTGAATGCGTTTTAAAAATACAATTTTAAAGATAATTTAAATATTTTGCCATTTACGATAAATTTACTTATTAACTTAAAGATTTTTGTAATATTTTAAATGTATTATGGCTATTAATAGTATTTTTTGTTAGTTGCAAAAAACTTTTCAAAATGCTTCCATACAATTTTTCGTGTCCCATTCACCACTTTACTTTTTAAAAATTGATTTGTTACGAATGTTTATGGTTTTATTTGATTTCAGATATGTTTATATTACTTTACTTTATGCAAAATATTAAACAAAAGTACTTTTATTGATATATTATTTAATAAATAATATATATGAATTAAGTAAATTTGTCCCAAAATATTGTCTTTTTTGTTACTCAGGGCTAGTAACGTACAATTAAATTATGAATGCAATTATTTTGGATGGTGTTTAATATTAGTTTTTATTGTGGCACCATAATTCTAAAAGTAAATGCTGTCGTAGCTACAACAAGTAGTGTTCTCGCAGCAGTAGAGGGGTTCAAATGTTTTAGAGGGAATATGTAAAATTACATCTCAGGGTTATAAACGGCTTTTATTTTGGTAAGTATTCTATAATTTCGTTTTCTTGTTTATGTTATTTGCTTCTTTTTACAAAATCTCAAAAAAGAACTTCAGTGCTTACACATGCAACACGTGGCTTATGAGCAAATATTTAAAAAGGTTAGAATTTCTCAGACTTTATTCTCAATTGCGTTATATTTCGTTACGTAACGAAACTGAGAAAATATGAAGCCTAGTTCATAATTACGTTACCATCGGAAGATATGTATATAAAAAAAAATTGCTGGCATATGAAAAAAATAATTGGTGACTTTTGATAACGTAAAGTAACCAAAAATAATGATTTTTAAGTTTTTTGCCTGTTTGCTTGTTTGTCTAATGTGTTTGTGCACGCTTATCTCAGAAACGGCTTAACCGATTTAGTTAAAAACATTTTTTTATTCTTCCTGAAATTAGTTGTGATTTTGTAATTACTATTTTTTTCTCTGGAGATAGTGAATTAATAAATATGTAGTTCAAGTGGGTGAAGCTTTTATTTAAAAACAAATACATTCTGTACTAGCGTTGTTAAAGATCTAAACAATAAACATAAAATATTATTAAATACCTATTGATAAATATTTTTTTATTTTCAGTAAGCGTCATGGCTCCTATGTCAAATGCTGAAACACATAAAAGATATAGAGAACGTCTTAAAAAGACCAATCCTATTAAATATGAAGATATGCGGAATAAACACTTACAAAGAATTAAACTTAATTCCCGTGATAACGACTCAAATTTTGATATATTTTAAGGTGGATTTAATTTTATCATTAACTTTGTGATCTCTAACTAGAAATAGAAGTTTATTACGTTACGAACTAGCATTATTATATTGTTAATATTGTCACTTTGTTATGTTTTCTTACATTTATAATCTGTTAATTCCGTTGAATTAACAGATTATAAATGAATCTTTAAAATTTTAATTTGTGTCTCATTAAATAAAAACAACAGTAGTTTTATTCGTATAATATCCTTACTTTGTTGTGTATAATGCCTTATATCATCAGTTTCGTAACAAACATTATCAGTGTTGTTACTTATCAGTTACGTTACGAATTCGAAAATGTCCACTTTTCTGATTATGACCCAAAAATCAAATCAGCTTCACTCTGTATCCCGCACACAGAAGAGTAGACAGAGAGAACCTAGTGTTAAAACACTCAGTAACTAGTAACCAGTAACCAGTCAGGTTTTACAGTCACACTTTATGCCCCTGTGCCACGACTGACCTTACAGATAGTATATTAATATTAAATTTTATATATATTTCTATCAATATAATTACTTTTTAAAAGTTTTTATTTGTATTTATTTTTTAGTGTATTTTTTTCTGTTTTAGGATTCTGTACCTCGAAAGCAATAAAACAGAACCCTTATAGGACTTAGTACTTAAATATTGTAATAATAATTTGTTATAATAATTTGTTATTTGTTATCATTGTGCCGATAGTGGTTTCGGTTAACGGTTTAATAGCGAAAAGCCTCGACCAACACCTTAAGAGGCTATCGCTTAGCTGTTGGATCAAGAACCGGATACAGAAGGCAGTATTGCTTGAGACGGCACGTATTGTGCGGAGGTTCCTCTCTCTGGAGCCCTAGCCACCGATGGCTTGGACCCTTGTCCCGCCCTCGGAAGAGTGGTTTTTTTATATTTTTAAATGTTTCTTTTTTATAATAATTTATATTTAAAAATGTAAAAGTGATTCACTAATTTAATAAAAATTCTTCAGGTATTCAATATCAAATACGTTAATCGACTATGCAAATGCTCTTAGTATAATAAGTACTAAAATGTTTAAATTATCTATATATATAAAAGGACTTGTCCTCACTGACTGAGATAAGACGCACGCACAGCCGTAACCGCTGATGGTAGAAACGTTAAATTTGGACAAAAGTTTACTTTCGTAATCTGGACATCCACTAAGAAGGGATTTCGAAAAATTTTAACCTTAAAGAGATGAAATAGCGGTTCAAAGTTTTTATGGAAAAAAATTTAAATCGGCACCGATTTTTATAAAATTTGAAATTTAGATTTTTAAAGGTATTTAATTGAACACGTGTTTCATCGTTTTCTAGAATTCTCCCCTCTTATTATTCCCCCCCTAGAGAGAACCTTTAGGGGTGCAAATATTCATAAATATTGATAAAATTTGAAATTCAGACTCTTAAACGTATATAATTAAACATATGTTGTGTTGTATGGTTTTCTAGAATTCACCCCCTAAGGGTGCAAATAAGGGGTTGAAAGTTTATATAGAAAAATTTTTAAAACGCCACCGATTATTATAAAACTTGAAATTTAGACTTAAAAATATTTCATTGAACACATGTTTTATGGATTATTAGAATTCACCCTTAAATAGGCAAGCGAAGCTGCGCGCGTCCGCTAGTAATAAATAATAATGAAGGATGTTAATCCATTTATTATATTTTTATATTTTTACGTGAAGCCCTTGAAGTCCACATGATGACAGGCTTTCTCAGGACATAAATTAGAGTCATTTTCAGCTACAAATGGAGACATATCTTATCTTAAAATATACTTGAAAGCATCGTGTTGTTTGAGATGGCTTACGTAAGTAATAGTGAAGTTAGTCTACAAAACAAATAAAATATTTACTAACGTGTGACATAAATAAAAGTAAATATATATAAATAATGCATTGCTCTAATTTTGTTGGCAGGCGCTATGCCTAAAAATCAGTTATCATTAACTTTGATTGCTATGCTTTCATTACAGGTGCTATAAGTAAATGTTCCTAATTGAATCTATTTATTGAAAAATTATAAGAAAATATTTAAAAAAATACTAGTTTCGGATTTTTCCCTTGACATACACCCAATTACTTAACCGGATGCTAAATTTCACCATTCTAGATCATCTGGAACTTGGTTAACATTAAGGTCTATAGGTCAGTCACCCCCCTAAAAATTTACGATTTTTGGACGTCATTATCTAAATAACTGTTTGAGCTGTGTTTATGAAATTTAATGCACGTATACAGGTAGGGGGTCTAAATATTTGAGCCAAATATGACAGCTTTAAGTGGAATAGTTTTTGAGTTACGAATAGGTAAAAAGTGGCTTCAAATGGTTCGTGTAAAATAACACACGGTGCTGCTCGCCAGTTCTGAAACCCAGAAACTTGGCACGCGCTCCGCGCGTTTTAAAACTGCTTATATCTGAAAACACATTATACAATAAAGAATAGTAAAAATGAAGTGAAAAACAAAATTTTCTTCGCAATTCTTTAAAAATAAGAGCGTAGAAGCTATGAACTAAATGAGTTTTTGTCGTGAAAAGTTAAGAGCGAATGAAATACCAAGCCGCTTTTGCTGAACGCTAACACCCGTCCTAAGGGAGATCCGCTATAGGATTACCGTCCATTAAATGTAGGTAATATATAGCAAGCGTAGTGTCTGTTGCATTGTCGTCATTACTACTAGTGTTATCGTTATTGCTTTTATCGCGTGGTACAATTTTAGTCGCATGTAGAGTAGGATTATCTCATATATTTTGAGATCGATTTTGATAAGAGAATATCTATATCAGTTTATTTCTTGTTGTATCTGTATCAGTTTATTTCTTATTTTGTATTATTTAAATGATGTAGTTGAACTTTTATTTTGCTTCATGCTGTATCCCGCACATAGCAGGGTAAGCAAAAGAACCTGGAAACCTAGTGTAAAAACACTCCGATCCTCACTTATTTTTCAGTGTCTTACTAAGAATATGATAAAGCATTAATCAAGTTACAGACAACTCTAAAATATAGATTTCAGTGAACAGAATTTAGAGTGATTCTGTGCTTTCTTATAAGATTTCTCTAAGAAAATATCGCTTTAGCATTTATTGCTTTATTAACAGCGATATTTTTACTGGACTACCAATCTAAAAGACGCAAAGTAACGTTGGCTATAATGAAAAAGTTTATTTGCGCAGTTCACAGCATAGAACGTTCAGTACGTACGGTCCCATTGCGACAAATGAGGGGGGGGGGGGTCCCCCTAGTCCGCTTATATAATGATTGCCTTTAAAATAAACTTGCATTTGATTAAATGATATATTTATTAGCTATATTGACTGTAAAATTGATTTTGCTTGGAAAAAAATAACTTTTCAATGTTTTAGGTTGTTTCATTAAAAAAAATCATTTTTTAGTTATATAAGAAAAAAACAATCTTACCATTAATTTTGTTACTAAAAATACTTGGCACTCCTTTATTCATAAAAAAATGTATAAATTACGAGCATAAACTATTTTTGCAGAAAGAAATGTTTTTATTCGCAGTTGTTCATAATAGTTATCTTGCAACATAAAATAAAATGGCCACTTTATGAAACCAGAAGTAAACTTTATAGTACATTTTGTATCTAAATATTGTCGTCGCTTTATCTTAGCTATAAATTTTCGTGCTTTCATTTTAAAAGACCATAAAGAAAGAAACTGCTACAATAAAAGTATTATATTACAGTGCGAAGCATTAGTACCGTCCATTCTCAAGTTATTTGAGTAAAATTGTAGTTACTCTAATTCTTTAAGCTGATTCTCGATTTTTTCCCACGTAGTAGGTTAGATAAGGAAAATTTAGTGTTGAAACACTCTTTTCCCCACCTTTCGTTCAAATTTCGAAATATAGTACACTGAATGGTGGCAACCCAGTAACTTGTCTACCAGAGCTAGAAAAAAAAATATAATCATTATTCCCAGTGAAATTGGAACCTATAACAATCGAATAAAATGCTGTCCTACTGTGCCACGAGGGCCTATTTATAGTTTATACAGAATATAATTATTATTATCCATTTATATAGTTTATTTTAATATCTTATTAGCTTTCTAACATGCTTACTAAGAAATTGAATTAACAATACATAGAAACCTATAGAAGTTTAATAATCATAAAATAAACAACAGAACAGAATGTCTTAGTACTAGGTTCCCAAGTTCCCTCTGCCTAACCTGTTATGTGCAAGACCTACCCTACTATTAATAATAAACAACATTATCCATTTTAATTCAAACTTTAATAATACCATAAAATTTTTATCTACATTCTAAAAGTCAAAGCAATACCAAATAAAACTTATCTGTAATTCAAGTTAGGATATCAAATAATTTAGGCACAAACAACCGCAGGGCGGCTAATAAATTGGTAAGAGATACCCGATGCCCTTCTAAGCTCGACAAAAAGTAAAATTGAATTATACCGCCTAGAGAGGCTTTTTAAGAACTTATTTTGTTTTCGAGCGGCTTATTTATTGATATAGCATGTTAAAGATTAAGCTATAAAGTCGAGTCGTATGGGCGCGAAGCAGAGCGCCGCGGGAAGCGGGCCACGTTACGTGTAAGTATTTTACTTGCTAACTAACCATTTTTATATATATGTTTTTGAATAAATGTTTGCGGTATTTTGCATTGTGTTTTACTTTTTATGCTTAAAAATTATTGAATTTTAAAGCTTTGCAAGAATGGTATGGATTACACTGTATATAAGTACATATTTAGGTAGAGGAAACCTAGAATTAAGAGCCTCGGCCTCGGCCTTTTGTATAATTTTAGAACTTGTATAAACATTTGTTAAGGGATTGTATATTTTAAAAAACATTCATTAAGTATTTAAAAAATATTTTTTTATTGTATACAAGATATTACATCCAGATATTAAAAAAGCAAAAAAAGAAAATATTCTTAAGAAACCTCTGCCCTTGTTTTACCTCTTCAAAAAGTATCTATATATTTACATTACATTTTCAGTATGAAATAGCTTACTTCCAATTTTCATATATTAATAAACTTATATTAAAATTAAATATATTATTTGTTTTAAAGATATAACATTAGATATATTTAAGCTGTGTTTTATGTTAAAAAATAAAAAAAAAAACTACTCAGAGGGGCATCCAAAATTATCGACCAATAAAATCAGGGTTAGTACTTCACGTGCTTTACGTATTAGACGTTACCCACTAAAGTTATACGACATAACTATCAACTATTTACATTCGTGCATACAGTAAACTAAACTTAACATTCTAAATTAATCTCTATCCCAAAACAGTAGAGCTTTTTATTCTTTAACATAAAAATAGTCTTATTCAAATGGCGGTCAGTTGTACTCATTTAAAACGGAACCCAGTGAGTTTTAACGACTTTATCTTATAGAATAATGCCTACTTAAGCACTTACCTGGAGTCGGTGCATGTAACGATATTCAATTTATGATGGTAAGACGGTTCGGCGACTAAAAATTATAAAGATTCCTAAATTTATAGCTCTTCGCAGCACATAATCCTCTTAGCGTCATACAAATTATTAAATGTGGTATAAAATACTGATATATTTTCACATTTATAGCGCATATACGGAAGGACGAACGACATATTTACTTAATATGGTTTCAAATTTTTATATTTGATATTTAACTTACATACATTGTACTTCTTACTGATAAAGATTAATTAGTGTTAGGTAATATTGTCACTTTTATGCAAACTTAAATCAATTACGATCAAAAGTTTTTCTTGTCATAATGGTAAAAAAGATAGCAAAAAAATGTTTTAAGCGTAAAGCGAAGCGGCGTGAAGATACGAGTATATTTACAAAATACCCGTATATTGCATATGGCTAAGGGAAACCTAACTTCTGAAATACCTTATAAGTGGCGGTACTCAACGCCGCATTTTGACTTTATCCAGGGCGAGAAAATATAAGTAACTCATTCTATCGGACAGAAAATGAACCCACATCTATCGCGTCAGTAGTAAAATGTTTGTCTCGACAAAAACTTACCTCCTATAATATCGACGACAAGAACAAAACAATCATTATAATTGATTACACATATCTCATCGGTATCGATTAAAGAATCTTACTTTTCATCGTTGCAAGATTAATATCTAATTCGGATGATCGAACAAACAAATGATACAGTTGAACGCGGCCATCGAACCGAGCTGTCAGAGTTGAGTGAAGCGCAGACATGAAACAAAACTATCTTAAGATAAGTCTTAAGACTTATGGTATCTAACGATTCGAAGATATCGTTTAAAAAAAAATGTCTATTTATTTCACCTTAAGTTGGTATGTTTGGCTTAAATTTTTTAAGACATGTAGTGATAATTAAGAACGCTGTATCTGGTAGTAGTTCCATTTTCTCCATTTTCTCGCTCTGGTAACAAGACAATATGAGACGTTGAGTTACGGCACTCCCGTTTTGAACACTGAGTGGTAAGAGGGAGATGGAGTGTCTTAACACTATGTTTCCTCTACCTACCCTGCTATGTCCGGGATAAAACGTTACGCTAAAAACATATTTATTAATTGTAATCGACTCATATCTACGCTTTAAAGGCCTAGCTCAGTATCTGGCAACTGACAATAAAAGCCTATACATTGAATAATAACTCATTGTTTAACTTTTTGTTCGAGTAATCTCTTCATTGTTTCTTTCGTATAATCAATTATTCTTTTGAATTTTATTTTAGTTGATGTAGGTTAATCAAATTCTTACTAATTCTCATTTAATTTGTATTCAGATTTATTGTTATTGCCTTATTAATGTTAAATTTTGAGTAATTACGAACTGTAATAAAAAATTAAGATGTGAAATGAAAAATTATAACATTTTACTTTTCTAAATTAAACATATAGCACTTTTTTACAGTTCGTTATTATAATAAAATCATATGTGATATACAAAAAATTTTGGCATTCACGCTATTGACTAATATTTTACGGCCTTGCAAGAAAACGTAAGCATCTTTTTTGTTCTTACATCTTTATCACGATTTTTGTTTCTGTAACCTGTAGGGCTAAGAGAGCCTAGTATATAGACACTCCCTTGCCCGCTTTACTATACCAGAATGGGAAAATTAAAATTATTTATTCCCCTGGATGGTGCTTGAACCAACAACCATTGACTCGCATCGATGACCTCTAAGTATTCTCACGTTTAAATATATTTCAAAATTAGAATATAATTTTGAATCATATAATTAATTACTTATTAATAAGAAAAAAACAGCAATTCCATGCCACATAGTTTGTTTACAGAAAACATCAACTATGGGCCTACAAAAACTCAAATTTCCACTAATTGAACAAATTAGATGTTTATCTTTAATCAACATCGCAGGTTCGCGAATCATTTCATTAAAACACCGACACGCCGTGATAGAGGATGCTTAAAATCTTTTTAATTGGCGTAAAAGTGTCCGGAGCTGTCCGTCTGTCCAAACATGGATGTTTATGAAGGCTACCCACGTCGCTATGATAACATTTTCCGCCCATTACCTTATCCCAATTCAATAATGACTAAAGTGCTTTGTTCAGCAATTACAATATTCTTTATTAGAGGACACCTGGGGCTTTTTTGTAATAAACTATTTAGTTTGGAGATGCTATAAATATTTTAATTGTGTATTCAAATTAAGCTTTTTTTTTTCATTTTTGTTTTAACTCTATTGAAAATACACAATTTATAAAGGACATGATTGTGTTGATTGTTTTGATTTTTTTAAAGAACTAATAAAAATGTTTTATTTTATACATCATGTCGATATAGTTAAGATGCAAAGAATTAAGAAATATTTTTAGTATAGTAATTACTAATTTTATAAGAATTAGTAGTACGGAGTAACTTTAAGAATATCCACTGGAATGAAAAATAGATATTAAGAATATGTATAAAAATGAATTATTTTAATTGTACTTAATAAGTAGTATTTTTATCAAATATTATTATTAACTGATATACAGATATGCTTACAATTCTTTAACATTATTTAAATTTCTTTAACATTATCTATAACGAGTTATAATTGCCTACTACGATTTAGAGATATAGCGTGTTGAGTGGCGGAACTTAACGCCACGCTTTATTTTGTTACAACAGCAAGGATATGGAAACATCATTCCCCCGAGTGAGAATAAGCCTACTAACATTTTGCCTTCGTGCCAACGCGAAGAAAATAAAATATTAATCCTATCCTATATCTTATAAAACAAAGTCGCTTTTCGTGTCTGTCTGTTGTTTCTAACTCTTCTTCTTCTAAACCACCCAACGGATTTTGATGCGGTCTTCACCATTAAGTTGAGTGTTTTTCGTAGAAGGTTTATATATAGTTTATTATTTGTACATTCTTATGTAAATTAACATAAATACGATAAATATGTATAAAGTCCTACCCGTTGAGACACTTTCGCGCATGCGCTGCTCTAATGGTAAGTACTACATGAAAAAATGTACTGGGGTATTGTTCCTCTTAATAAGATCTACAAAAAAGTCCGCGAAAGCATATTCGTATCTTTTAAGAATAACGTGTAGTGATCATTTTTCTGTCTAAATATAATAATTTCAATATATTTTTTATTGTGAGGGATATTTTTCCATAATGGTATTAATCCTTATCCTTTAAAATACTTTATTAATTTTCTACGTTAAACGAAGATAAAATTTGCTTTTTACAATATTTCGAAATTGTGAATAGTTTTACAGAAAAACGCATTTAATTGTTGACACATCCCGCCGGTGACACATCAGCTGTATGTTACTCAAGTTTCACTTATCCTTTACTCTCAGCATATAAATAAGTATATATATTAGCTACGTTGGCCATTTAATGTAGACCAAAACTGATTTTTACTGTTTTTCATTTTAATATGTACTTTAGAAGTTGTTACAATATCAAAAAATCCTTGCTGCGAAACGGCTCGCCACTCGCCATGCGTCTGCCGCACCCGCCTGCCTTACACGCATCGGTGGTTCAGTGGTAGAATGCTCGCCTGCCACGCGGGCGGCCCGGGTTCGATTCCCGGCCGATGCATTCTATTTAATTTGCCACGTAGTGCTTGCTTTTCATCAGGGACAGAATACCCTCTTCTGCATTAACCACAAGCTAGAAAAAAAAACCCGCCTGCCTTTATAGCAACGAAGATTTAGATGCGTTTGCACGTATTGGATAATCGGAGTTGAATGTATTATTTCAGCGCGATATATTTGGTTTCATATTTTTTGTAATAGTTATTAGTAGGTAGGTTTTTGTTTATAATTTCTTCCGTTTAAAAATAGTCATTTAACTATCTAAAAATAGTCATTTAAATATATTTTAATAAGTACTTGAAAAGATTAGTAGCACAGATTTAAAATTACGGTACCTACTAAAAAATTCTTGCTGTGTAAAACAATTGGAAAATCCTTATTGAAACTACGAAAATGCGGGTTGCATTAGGGTTTAATTAATTTTCACATTATCTTAAGTGCTTTCCAAACATACATTATATGAATAATCTAGTAGTAAAAGCGGGCGAAGCCGCAAGAGGGTCGCTAGTAAATAATAATTCAGTTCCTCGAGCGGGGATCGAACTCACACCCTTCACATTACAGTCACACCTTTGTGCCTCTGCGCTTTCTATAATAATAAATGTAAACATATTGCTAAAAGATCTCACGCCTCCTTCACTTGATTTTGATCTTTACTTATGAGTGTGTGCTTTTTAATTGCCTTTAATACCATCCGTGGAAGCGATGGACGTTGCGATATCGATACGTAAATAAATTATTTATTTTTGTTTGTTTATGTATGAATGCAATCAGGCTTATCTTGTATTTTACGTTGCATTTTTTCTGCATATTATATTACAGTGAATCGAATCAAAATATGCGTTTCTTTAGTTAATTTTGCAATAATAAATTTACATATATTTTTATCATATAATATATTTTTCTGCCTCTCATCATAAGAAAATACAATATACTATAGCAATATATTTTCTTAATGTCAAAATCAAAGGCCAAGCTACCACTAGCCACAGGCAGGCCATGACTTAGATAATTCAGCCAATCTCTATACAATCAATGGCTAAGGTCACAAAGGCCTTATATTGTCCATAAATAGTAAAAATATCTAGACTAACGCTTTTCAAACCATTTACAGCTGTAACCGCTTTCTCAGAAATCGAGGTCAGCTAGGAAAACTTCTAACATATGTTTTATCAAGATATATTTCGTTTATATGACCTTTTGCAGAATCGAATTTAAAGTAAAAGCTTTATAAATCACAGATATTAAATGATAAATTAATTATATGTTTTTATTAAAATTACTTTTGAATTAAGTCAAGATACAAGAGTAGTGTCAGTCCTACATGAAGATCCTGCTCGGAAGTCATATTTGCTGAGAAGAGCCTTAAACGACTATAAACTCTTTTAAAATATAATTTGCAACAAATATATTTATTGATTCTGTTTTCATAAATATAGACTACAAAGTAAATATATAATTTAAATAATTTATCATAGATATATTCGTATATAATATGAGAACTATCTCTAGATCTAGCAATATATCTATTTAAAACTCTCACAAAAATCAACGTCAAGTATGTAGGCAGCAAGTGTTAAGCGAGGCCATTTCACACATCAACACCTATTTGTCAAAACAGCAATCCAAGTGTGAATTGTTACGTTAAATCTCGTGTATTGCTTTATCCCCCTTTACAAATGGAAACAAATTGCTTTTATAGCTCCAATAAATTGAAAATTGTCTAGCCTATTCATATTATTGGAAAATATGTTTTGTTTATAAAAATATTATAATGTATTTTTCTATTTGGACTACCTACATAGAAACATACGTTATATGTAATATATGTACCTACGTAATATATAGTATGTATATATCGCCCATTTTGTCTCCATACTAGAGTGAGGAGATAGTAATTATTTCATGCTCCGAGTGAGAATCGTACCCATGACCATCTCGTCTACAGCTGGACGCTTGTGCCCCTGGGCCATGACGGCCTCATCAGAATATTTAAAAATATATTACTTCTTTGGTTTTGTAAATAAAAAGCAGTATTAGGTAACGTCGCCGAATGTATAACGGCTTAAAAAGTTATATGTAAAATTTATATCTTAAGAGATACTTTAAGCAATATGTTGTATTTAGTAAAACCATAGTCTAGTTAGCATAATTACGTCAATGAAGTTTACCCATAATGAAAGAAAAGATTATAGTAAATTATTTTTTGCACTTTCTTTCTCCTAAATATAGTTAAAAATAATGAAATATTTTTGAATGTGCAGCAGCTATAAATTATATATAAAAAAGATATAACTTTCATCTTTATAACACCCCTAAAGATTAGTAGAAAATATAATGTAATAACGAAACCATTTTATTGTTAATATCCACCATCACATTTAATATCTGCATAGAATCAAATACAAAAATATATAATTTTATAGCATAGTAAAAGAAATACGGCCACGTTAACTTTATTCTTATGTTAGTTGTAAATATTTTGCCTAAACGTTCTATTCTTTTATAATTCATAAAATTTTAGTGTACTTTTGCGACTTGGACGTGATTATCTGCGACGTCATCTACTTAGTAATACATCAAACTTATAATATAAAATTTGTGATATTTTATTATGGTGAGATTTTATGTGAGTCTTACTTGCAGTATAGTGGTGATTTTTTACATGTATCGTTAGCTAATATTGACCGCTTCAGGTATTTTTTTATATTACATATTGTTATTAAATCTTACAGTTTGTTGTTGTCATCAGATCTCAATGAAAAAGCGTGAGAAAGCAAATATACTGTTACCCCAAAGTACTCCAGATTCATTCACAAATTTCCTGTATGCAAGGAATCCTTAAAAGAGCACAACCTGTGGACATGTGTACGCGCATTCTTCGCAAATATTTTACTACGGCCAAAGCCGCTTGAAGGTGTTCAGATTCTATCAAATTGTAAACAAATGTTCTATGGCTTCGAGTTCACATAGTTTTTTGGTCGACGTAACAAGTATCGTGGGATTCACATGGAGGGTATTTTTTTAATATTTTTAAGGCTACTCATTAAATAATTAATCATTAAATATATGTTTTTTTAATTTTCATTTCATAATATTCTTGATTATACTGTGTGGAAACAAGATAATGAAATTACTTTAGTAATGTAGAACATTTTATTTATTTCACCGATTTACATACTACATATATATTACTATTAAAAAGAGATAAGGTTTCATAATAGGAGAATACATGTTAAAAACCCTCCATTTGAAATATAAATTTTAAGCCAAATATATTTAATCCACAATGAGAAATAGCTGACAATTGTAAATTTTCTTTTTATTTGAATCATAATGTTTGAAGTGACATTCTCTACCGTTTTAACAAAAAAAACTTACCAAAAACTAGTATAGTGTCAAAGACCTTGCCGTCTTCATGCAAACAACTGTAATCAATGCTTTATTTTAATAAATTATTCGCTGTCATGATACAATCTTGACACATTACCTTGTAATAGTATCTCTATTTTTTGTTGGTGACACCTATTTTTATTATTTTCTTTTTTTACTTAAGAAGAGACCATTTTTTACCATAGAGAAATTTAGTAGGCAAAGTTTTGTACGCGATGGTTGAGGGTTGCTCGAAGACATGTTGTTATACGTACTTTATCATTTTTGGAGTGTTACTCACCCCCAATTCCTTGGCGTGTGGAAGTATAAGAATTTGAATGTAGCGGGAATTGAACCCACGCCTCTCGGATATCTTCCAACCGTCCATTCATCTTAGAAAATGTATCATAAATTCCACATCTGACTAAAAGAGTGCATGGTTAGGTTTTTCGCATCAGTTTAATCATATAAGCAGCTAATGGCGTAGTTAATTAAACATAATTAGCGAGGTTATTTATTTGAACATTAATATTGTTTCAGAAATCTTATTAGCACCCAGAGCTGAGTGTCTAAACACTATGTTCCCTCTGCCTACCCTGCTGTGTGCGGGATACAACGTGGAGCTAATTAAAAGGAAACTAATAAGATAAGCTCATAAAATATGAGTTCCATTTTCAATTGTCCTTTGAATTTCAAATAAGAAACATTTCACTGTATAACGTGTATCCCTTTATATTTTATACATCAAATGTCAAATGTAATAAAATTTGTTGGGACAAGGACCTTGTTTTTATATTTTTTTCATATTCAACCCTTTTAGATGTAAAAACTCGTATATGAAGCTTAAAATTCCTCTAGGAGTATTTTGGAGAAGGTATTTACGATCATATTATCTTTTGTGAGGATGAAATGGTACTTTTATGTTTTAGTGGAGTTAAAAGAGCCGATAAACTGTTTGTTATGACTCAAAGTAAGAAATATTAGAATAGTTACAGCTTTACATAAGATAGTTATTGTTTCTCTGTTGAGAGAGTTGCTTAACTTACATTAGGTAAAAAGCTACTGTATTAGTACATATTGCACATTGTAACTAGAATCAATATAATTTTTTGGGAAAAGTGACTTGGACGTCGTTTGGGCAATATTGAGTGCCTCTCAATAAGCAACGCCACTAAAATTCACCAATTGAGGTTCCCAGGTTCCCTCTGCCTACTTTGCCCTTATTCTAGAAAGTAAACCGTTTAAAGAATCGTTTAAAACTCTTTTGCCATCTAAAATTTACATAAAACGTAGACTTTATCAAACCTATTTTGTATTCAATACGAACATATTGGGTGTCATTTTCGTGCCATTGTAACAAACAGAAAAAAAAACAAATGACGCAACCCTTTATACCGTCGCCTCTGTTCGGTTTTAGAGGGTACAATCTTGTTGGCACAATAAAATTTAAAAAGAACCGACAGGATATGGAAGTTGCCCATCTGTTTTATTAAAACTGCGATATTGATCTGAATTGGCATTTACTTAACTGTTTTAAGCTTTCGAAGTATAAATTGTGTTTTATAAATATACAGCTAATACTATTTAAGTAACGTTAACCTAAAAATCCAAAAATCCAAAAATTTTGTTGTAGTTGTTTCCGATGTGCCCTTTGAAAATCATAAAGTGAGCCTAATTCTTTAAGTAGATTTATTAAACTTGAAATAAAAAGTATTAGACTTATGTGAATATGTGACTTATGTAGTACACAATTATCATTTATTAATAAATTATTATAAACATACAGTATGTTTAATAGTTTATTACAGTTAATTTTATACATAATATTCATTTCAATGGAATTCTGTTAGTGGAAATCACTACATCGATTATTTATTGTGTTGATTTTGCACAATTTATCGTCCTCATAACTTATACGTCAAGCTCACGCCTTCTTGCATTCGATGATTGCCCGCTTATCGACGCATCAGCATCGCTTCTTCCACCGATCGATAACAATCACATTTTTGATATTTTAAAAGAAATTTCATTTAAAAATATTTTTAAACGTTTAATAATTCATTGCATTACCAATTTTTATACTTGCTATTAATATTAAAAATGGTATTTCATTTTTTTATAAAAAAATTTGACAAGAAACAAGACGACAGATAAAAAATATCCATATTGTATACTAAAGACACAGCGAACCTGTCATCTCTGAGTCACAAACACAAAAAATATAAGGGCTACTTATGAGGAATTCAATCAATTACGCCGATGGCCGATGGCTTCAGGAATATATGGGTAGGTACTACAGGTTTGAGCAAAAAATCTCTCATCGAATCAAGTAAAAACTCTTTGGCGATTCGATGTTCGACAGCAAAAAGTGGATACTCGGTACAGGGAATGTTTAAGAAAAAACGTTGGCCCCTTAATGGTTTCGGCACTCGGCAAATACAGTGACATCGCAAAATTAGAGAATACCTGACTGACAGTGGAACTCGATTCTAAATCGATAGTTTTTTAGGTCTTATAGTATAGTCCGATTCAATCGGTGATTCGTGTTTAAACAGGAGAACAAAGTCTTACTTCATATTTTTTTTTATTTTTGTTACTTTTCTAAACGTTTTTTGTAAACGTTTAAAATTTTAATACCTTTTTACCAATCTGTTTCTGTCAATCCAGTTAAAAATATATATTAGCAAAACTAATTCATAAGAAAACAAATATGCAACAGAAATATTTACATAAACTTTTAAAACTATTAGAAACCTAATGTGAATAGTTACCACTAATTTTGAAATATACGGACATTCATTTGAGTAATGAGTAAAAAGCAATTATAGTTTTGTTTAATATGGCGTCCATATTACTATTTTCATTTTCAGGACAATATTACTTTGAGTTACTCTGATTGGACAAACAATTGGTTGACGCTTAATTGAGCGTGACTTTTCTTTGTGGTTACCGCAAATTGTGTTGTGAAATTGCACATACAATTTTATTCTTTATTTTATAGAAAATAAGATCCAAATTTCTTTCATGTGTTTTTCAAGTAAAATGCCCGTGGTCAGCGCCACGTGCAATTTTCTTGTTATATTATTGGTTATTTATACACCTTTTAAGTTCTTCCGAGCACTGAATTCACA
Organism: Heliconius melpomene rosina; assembly: GCF_056956725.1. Classification (NCBI taxonomy): domain Eukaryota; kingdom Metazoa; phylum Arthropoda; class Insecta; order Lepidoptera; family Nymphalidae; genus Heliconius; species Heliconius melpomene. The sequence goes on along the minus strand of NC_140406.1, from coordinate 7,622,732 downwards.
TACTATTTATTATCTTTTATGTATTTGTTATTAAGCTAAATTTTCTTTATAATTGTAATTATACAGAAAACTTGATTTTAGGTTAGAAAAATATTTTTCTGTTCATATTATTATATTTTTATTACACGTGAAGTGTTCAATTTTGGGAACCTAGTGTTAACACACTGTGTTCCCATGAATATTTTGCCGTCTACCACTTTCCGAATTCTGGAGGCATTGCGTGTGTTGAGTGAGAGGCAATGTTGCAGGGGCACAAACGTGCGACTGTAAAAGCGACAGGTTGAGGGTTCGATTCCCGTTAGAATATTTAAACAGTTGCGGAGCGAATGCCTGTACTGTAATAATAAGATTTAAAGAAATAAAGAGTTTTTCACCATTTCTCTAAAGAACTCTAAAAAAATCCCTCTACACAGTCACAAAAAATAAAATATAACATAACATTTGAACCAAAAGTAACCTACATACAACAAAAATATAAGACAAACAAAGTCAGTTCATATCCGGGCATATATCACGAGTTCCCCTTCCTAGTGGGCGGTCAATAGCGCGTAGTGGTAAATCGTGCGTCGAGGCAGTAGGTACAAGTATCAATGGAGTTGCAGCGTCATTAGGACGGCTGATTGGGCGAGCTTTGTAGAAGATAAAATAACACTGGTATCTAATAACAAACAGAATTTTGGTCTAGTTTTTTTTTTTATTTTAAAACACTATCATGGCATAGGGGGAGATCAGCAGATTCTGACAGGAAACGCGTTTTAGGTTCGATTTCGCTTATAGTAATGATTTGTTTTCATCATCATATACGAGTACTCGCTCTCGTTAAGAAAATTAAATCTTAGTCTTAAGTGGGATAAAGCGTTAAATTAAAAAATAAATAAAAATATTGTCGTTAGTCTTTGTCTAATTTTGTTGTCAGTTATCAATATATCTCTGGTGATGCGGCGTTGTGCTCCGTCACTCAAGCAATGCCTTTAGATTTCGGAGAAAGTAGGGCACTTTAGTGTCTTAATAGGAACGGAGTATTGACATGCACTAGGTTCACTCCGGCTACTCTGTTATGTGAATGATACATAAAAATAAATATAAAAATATATAAGTACTAGATTATGAAATCGAGTGATTTTATACGTTTTATCTAAATAATTATCTATAATTCTATTATGACTTATAAAAGCAGTTGCAGCTCTTGGGATTAAACAAAGACTATCAATAAAATCCACCCCTTGTTGAAGTTCCCTTCTGGTCTGATTACAATCGGTATATTATTTCGCCACCCATTCTCTTGTCAAATGAACATTCATTTCGAAAAGGTCATACACTTATTTTTGTCTTTTTTTGTTTAGTGGAAAATCTCATATTTATAAAAGAGTAGCCTATAAAACATAGAAATTAATAAAACTGAATTAGATAGAAAAACTATTAAAACGCGTTATGTCACACACTTTCTTGCAAATAAATATTGATATATTTTTGTTCTATTTAATTCACGAAGATTTTTTTAATTTCATAACGGTTTCCTTTCAATCGTTTATATTCCAGGTGCAGCAGAACAGCACCAGTAAATACGAGGGTTGTAGATTGAATTTCCACGCGAGGCATTGATTATATATTTTTTTAATTATTCCGCTTCTCTAAGACAAAAAATGAAGTTGAGTTTCATCATCGAATTCAACCAAAAAGTCTTTCGGTATATTTGTCTCTGGTAAAAATATAAAACTGAAAAAAAAAACTAGAAATATCTGCAACACATGGTTCAAATTCTTAAATAATTTAAATCACAGTGTAAATACCAACAAAAAAATACGGAGACAAAGCCGGAAGTGTCACTATACCATAAAATAATGTAAGATCTTTCAAATAGTAGCGAAAACCTGTATTTTTAAGCCAAATAATATATTTAATAATTTTATGGTCCGTGGGCGGATCACATTTTACACCTTACATATAAATATTCTGTCTACGAGGTGTGACATTAATCTTTCTTATAATATTTGAATAATTTTACTTTAAATTTATATAAAAGCTATTATTGGGGCATTTTAATACTGATATATTTGATATGCTTAATTTTATAACATTATTATTAGTACAAACATTAAGTATTTTTTTAGGAAATAATAAAGTTCTATTCTCTATTAGTATCCATCTATTGTTAACTAACTATTTTTGATAACTTTCTCTGTATATTGTTAATAACTTACTGAAGAAATTTTATAACAAACTTTAAGAAAAACAAAACATAAATAAAAAAACTACTATATAAATAAAAATAAAGCTAGAAAAAAGAAAAAATTTAGAGTGTATTTTAGGTTCTTCTATACCACTTTATTTTTTTGTTTCCAGTGCCATTTCCCTATTTCGTATGGCATTCATATGAAAGCAGTCTGCAATTCGCAATTTCTTAGCGGTTTGTCTAATGACCATCTCTGGTCTGACCCAGTTAGCGTCCGCCGGTAGACGTCCCACGTTTTGTGGAGCACTCGCTAAAACAAACATGTTCCACTTCCGGTACGTCTTTCTCACTTTTTAGCAATGTCTGTTATGTAAAGATCATTCTGGAATTCCAGTTTTTTTTTTAGTTTTTCTGTCTGGGGTAGATGTAAGTTCAAAATGCTAACATTTTGGTTATTACTTTTTGTGGCAAGCTTTTCTTGGAAAGTAGGTAAAGAATTGTGGGTAAAAGTGATTTGTAATTATGATATGTTTTTTTCTATAATCTTTCCAATTATTATATATTTTTTATAAAATATGAATGATTTTTTTAATGTAGAATTATGGATTATATAATCCATACTTCTACATTAAAAAAATCCGTAAAACCGTATATGAATAATTTCACCTTTTTCTACCCTATAAAGAACACCAGATGATTCTTCGATTACATACAGTATACCAACTAAATAAATCATACAACATACATAAGTACTTAATCAAGAGGCGGCAAGTCGTTAAAATCCAAATTTATTGTACAAAATTGTATAGTTTATTATTGCGTTTGTTCTCGCGTCCCACGGCAGGGGGGGAGTGGCCATAACCTTAAATTAATATTCTGTCAGCACAAACGATTTTCGGTTGCGAATTTTATGATATCGAACTTGGATATCGCTAACAGAAACAATTTATCTCTGTATATTATATCTTGTTTGTCTTGTACGGCTATAAATCAGGATATTATATGAAATGTCTGATATAATAATTTAGTTTGTTCGTTTGTATTTCAGATATTATAGGATTAACTTAGTATATTGATGTCTGTATGTAAATGACAGTGTGTTTCTCCTGAACACAGAACAAATAAATAAAAAAAATAATATATTTATCACATTAACATATAAATATCTGGGAAAATATTCCTGTAATTCAGTCCCCAGAATGTGAGTGAACCCGTGGGTTCAACCTAGCCTATTAAACGGTAAGCTTTGCTACCACATCTGACAAGTGTTGCTTTCCCAAGAGAAAGCAAAAAAGCGAAATAAATCATTTATATTATTAGCAATATTAAAAAATAAAATTCATACCTTTCTCATAAATAATATGAAAATACAATCCAATCCTTACCAGATACTGAATCACTAGCAGCACATACTCTCGTAAGTTTCTTATATTTAAATTGGAACTACGTCTCAGTCTGTAAAAGTCCCGAAGTGAAACAAAGAAGTATAGAGGGTTATTCGTAGTTCCTCCATGGAAATCCAGTAACAAGCTGGAACTTTATCTAGCAGTTTGTCTCTGTTATGTTTTTATCTTGTTTGATCGTAGGTTTGCTAAGTAATGTTGATATTATTGTTTGTTCTTGTACATTTAAGTATATACATATTTCTTTTCAGTTCTAGGCAGAGTTGAGACTCTCCGTTATTAAAACACATTGCGTATTAGGGCACGGAGCTTAACGCCGCCCATTGTCACATTAACTAGTACGGGGAATTGAAAATATTTTGTATTTGGAGATGAATTATAGAGTTATATAAAAATATACGAGAACTTTAAATTAAGCTTTGAAACCTTTGAAATTATAATTGAAATTTCGGGATATTTTACTGCCAAATTGAAGTATTTTGTCTTATTATACAAGATATATAAGTGACAAAAATAATAATTGTAAATGAACAAGTGTTACTTTTGTTTTCAAAATTTGTTAAATAAAAACAAAATTACATTTTTATAAGTTCTAAGAATGTAAAAATTCTCAGGAATTTATTTTGTCCGACAGAAAATTATTTGACACAAGTATGATACCTTTAGCTCTTGATCAAGATAACCTTCTTAGATAACATTTTTGGTCCTTTTAATTCCTTTCCCAGAAAGATGAATGCAGGGTGAATATTAAGTACATTTCATGATAATGACGATTCACCCTTAATTTTTCGGCTTATATTAATAATTACGTACGAATTTAGAATATAAAGTAACCATTAAAAGTTTTCTCTAAAATAAAGATGAACGTTGTAGATTTATGAATCAAAGAATTAGAAAAACTGTCGCAGTCAATCACAGATTTATCTTTCGTACCTTTTTTAAAATCTATTTTTGTCACATTTAAGTGATAAATTCCTTTTGAATATTCAAATTTATATTTAGTTATTTAATTAAATATTTAGATTTTTTTATGGTCTAGCAAGATAATTTTGCACTAATATAAGACCTACTAATTACCTAATATGTATTGGTGCTTAGTTTTAACGATGTGTACCATGTATATGTAAATTATCTTCCCTCTTATCTTACCCTACATTAAAATCACAATCATAAAATCTTTTTAAATATTTAATAAATTATTTAAACTTTTTTTTTCCGTATATACCAGGGTATTTGGAGCAAATCAAGTGTTTAGACACTCCGTTCCTCCGTCTAACTACTTACACGTGCAGTTTTTAAAATATTACAGAAGGACCTTAACGTCATGCTGTTGCCAGAGTATATAGTAGTTTATTTAAAATGATTAATTCCTCCGAGTGGCAATCGAACTCACAACCATCGCGTTTACACCCAGACACCGTACGTTTGTGCTATGACGGCCTCAATCAAATTAATATTTTACTTACATACAAGAAAATCGTAGAAGTAGAATTGAATTCAATAGAACAACTAAGTTTGTAAAAGCAAGATCTAACAAAGCTAATATTAGTATTATCGAGTTCGAAACGTGTTCCACAGAAAGTAGTTCGAAGACCGTTTTCTTGGTCTACTGAAATAAATTAAAGTGTTAACATAATTTATGTAAGATAACACAACTTTTATTGTGGAGGGATTTTTTAAAAATTAAACTTGCTTAATGACACCATAGGCATAAGTGTGCGACTATAAAGACGACGGTTGGGGTTTCGATTCCCACTCAGAGGAATGAAATATTTGGTATTTTAATTTTGAGTAACGAAGCGCGGCGCTGAGATCCGCCACTCTATACGTTATGTCTCAAGAATAAATATTGTTTCCGGAAACCGACAAAGTGTGGCGTTAATTTCTGCATAATTGTTTTTAATTTGTTTCATTATCTTCGTAAAAAACGAAAATAACATTATGATCAATGCAAAATAAATATATAACTATGTATGACAATTGATTAAATATATATATTTTTTAATTACACTTAATTTATTATCTTCATATTAAACAATTTACATTGCACTCCCATATCGTATTAGTACCTCTTGTACCGTAAAACAATACGTTCAGATCAACCATTTAAGGTAAGTGGAACAGACGGTGGTTCTTATCTAACCACGGATTTTCTTATTATGGAGGGCATGCACCAAGGTAACTGGACTTGTAAACAGCAATTACCAGGTAGCCCGCAATCTTCGATTAAATGTTAGTTTTCTATTGAATAAGCTAAGGATGTTTACTGTTTAGCCTTTTTAAAGCGATTCTCTTTATTAAAACAAAGATTCTATTCAATTTACTAAGAAATACTGGTGAATTAAATTGGGAATTTAAAATTGAAAATTTTATAAAAACTTAAAAATTATTCGCGTTGAAATTCAATGACCTCACAAAACTATATTAATTTAATTAACATATTAGAATAAAACAAAAAACTATATATAAAAATAACAAAAAAAATCAAAGAAGCCGCACTTCTAAGGGATGCGTTGTGGCATTTTTTATTTACATTAGCCTAATTTCCTATTTAATTCTCCCTTAAATATAACTCGTGAGGGGTAACTCTTATCTGATGAATTTTAACTTGTCATTCAAACACTTAAAATGTTAAACAGGGTAAGATATGCTTCCTTTCTTTTATGATAGCCAGAAAGGCTGGTTTTGAAATATTCCACATTTTATTTTATTTTTTTGTATAATAACTATTATTCACATTTTTTTTGTGTACAATTTACCAATAGTATATGCTGTGGCTTACTTATTTGTAATGTAACATTATTATTTGATAGACAGTCTTGTTCAATATTTAATTTTATAAAAAGTGGTAGTCATTTTCTTTGAGATAATTTTCTATATTGAACTGGAACAGTGAAGGCGACTGTTAGTGCATCGTAAAGGGGACCATAAGCCTACACCTGTGGCCGCAAGTCCCAGCACTGCTCTGAGCTGAACAATGTTATTATATTTTTATATTTTTTATATTGGTTTTGAATTAATTTAATAAAAAAAATATTATACGAATTAAAGTTTTCTTCAGATTATTTAAATATTGAAGATAACATTAGTTTGCTAATTAATTTACGGTGGTGGAAGATATACCCGCACTTTTTATTACCAAATCTATTTACCAAATCTATGATATGCCCATGATCATTTTTTTTTAAGTTATTTAATAGGCTTCATTAAGTGTTTTTGGAATTTACACTTACCAGCAAAAGAGGAGACAGAGGAGACGCGTTATCTATTTTCCGCCAAAATTGGAAATATTCCGTGTTGAGTTCTTCAAATCACGCTTATGTTTACGGATGAGAATTGAACCCACAATTATCGAATAAAGGTGGTAAAATCAGATGTTTTCTAGCAAAGAAAACGCAATCAATTTAGAAGAGAATAGCTTACAAAGATACACAACTAAATCTATACATTGCATGCGCACTAACATAACGACGAGAAAAATGATAATGTTAAAAAATTATATTCTTATATATAGATGTTACTATGAAATTGAAGCTTTCACAGATTAAAGCCATTAGAGATAATTCTTTAAACTATTTAAGGTCTTGAAGATGATCTGTTTCAACTTTCACTATTTTTAAATTGTCTAGGATTCATTACTTTGAAAGTGTTATTTTTTAACAAAACTTACGATTAGTAAGATAAAAATAAAAAACCATAAAAATGTTTTTTTTTATTCTCCTGAGAGAGAGACCTGGCAAAGAGAATTTAATGTAAGCAGTAGCGAAACTTAACGCCGCATAAAGAAAACAATTATAAATACTTTTTACGAATATATACACTAAAATACAACTAATTATTAAAATTAAAAAAATAAACAAAGGGAAGAAATTCCATATAAGAATATCCCGAAATCCTAGTCTTTCACAATTTTTTTCTACTATTAAATGAGTGGGGAACCACCATATATATCAAAAGCGAAACCCATGCATTTTTCTGTACGGCTCCTTAATGCGTGTTGCCACAAACGTTATCGCAGTGCATCATATGAAGATTAAGGCTGTGGAAGCGAATGCAACGTCATGCTTCTGCGAGAGTGGTACAAGTTAGAAAATTTGAGTGATTCAATGAAGATTTAAATAACCTAAATATTTGTAGAAATATAAGGTAGGTATATAGATAATTGTGATTATTAAAACATATCTATAATTTGTTTTTTTTTTCGGTTTCATGTTTAAATTCGCATATAGCAGAAATAAGCTAGTGTCAATATTCTCCTCGACGAGATATTTGCGTTGATAAGCATAACCCTGAGCGAGGACCGAACCCACAATGATTGTGTACAGACTTACTACCTTAATCTCGTTTTTGTCTTTTTAATATATTATTTATACGTTCAATAAAAAAATTTAACAATATTTATATTTTTCTTTTCTATTAAGCCAACATAGCGACAGCGTTTCAGACGCATTATTATGATAGTTTATTATTGTACCACGCTCTTAAGTTTCTCTGTGCCCGAGGGGACGGAAAAAAATAAAAATGAGTAGTCTCCTTGCTGGCTTATCAGAATAGATTGCTTTTTCAAAACATCTTCAGTACAAGATGCACATAAGGACTATGTTCAAATGAATTTAAATTTTAACAATGGCCTGTTTTTATTATCTTTTCGTATGTAATATACCTTTAATTTAACATACGTCCTTAGAAATCGCTTTCATAATTATATTTATGGCATCGATTTCGGGTTTTTGATAAAGGAAATATATTTAGAATATCGCCGTTTATAATTATTTTTTATTTTTTTTAAGCTTCACGCTTTATCCCGCACAGCAGGGTAGACAGAAGGAACCTAGTGTTAAGTAGCGGAACTCGAGGTCACCTATGTCTGCCATACTTACCACATCGGGAAAATAAATACCTCATTACCCCGAACAGGAATCAAACTCACAGTCTGCTACAACCACTAGCTTCCCAAACTAGTAACTTTCCCATTGCACCAAGCTTTTAGAAGTTATTTGGACCTAAAAAATAAAAAATAGTAACATACTATACTTGAAAACACTTACAAAAAGTAACTATTTCGTATTCCCTTTTATTTCAATACAATATTTACGCAATGGAATTGTAAATAAAGCTTCGAGCTTTGCCTACCGCAGTCGAGGGTTCCGTCTGAAGTGGCGACTTAACCATCGTTATTTTTAATACCAATCACGTTTAGTCGGTCATTATTTGTTTTAAAACATTGTTCATTTTCATATATGCCTTTGCACGTTTTCGTTTTGTTTTAAGAAATTTATTGTATTTCTACTGTAAACAAAGAAAAGGGGAGGAGGAGATGTGAGTTCGATTCCCACTAAGAGAATTGATTATTTTATATTTCCTCGTATGGTAACTATAAGAGCGGCGTTGAGATACGCCCCTTAACAAGCAATAACTTAAAAAATTATCGTTAAATAGGGGACATCTTAGTACTAGGTGAACCTAGCGTGAAGGTAAAAAAATATTAGACTAAACATTCTCCAGTTATGATTATAGGTAGAAAATCATAACACATCCGTCTTTTTCAATACATTTATTAATTATAATTAAAAAGTGTGTTTTTTTATTAAATATATAATTAGGAAAAAAATTTAAACAATATATCGATATGTATAGCTTTATACATCATAAGTTTTTGTTCACCATATGTGATAGCTTCATTATGTGGTATTTCTTCTCATTATAGCGCGCTATAGGGGGGCCCATTCGGGGGACCCATTCGGTTTGTCTAGTAGGTATCAACAAAAGACTTGTAAATCGTTTTAATGGACCCAGAATCAGAAAGTCATTACGCATTGTGTTTAGCACCTGGTGAATAGTATAGAATTCGTCTTATAATTGTTTAATTAATATCACATTAATAGTTTATCTGCCTTAATAGTTTTATTTTGTGATAGTTTTTTCCTCTGACTTTGCTCGATTTAGAAAAAATACGTGAAATATGGTTGAACGAAAGAGTAAAATGGTGTGTCTTAACGGAGACTTGCATTGGAGGTTATATCTGCCTATTCCGAAATGTGAGGAAGACACATTTACACAAAACATCGAGAATATTCCGTTACGAACTACTGATGTTAAATTTTCAAATTAGTGTTCTGTATCCATTCCTTTTAAGTAATCGATAAAGCTTATACTAATTGACAAGCCATATATTTGATTTTTTTTTTGTACATATTAACTCAAAACCTTAATTAACATTAATTAATAATACTTACATCGAAGATACTTTTCAAGTACTTCTTTCAATATTTTTTTTGTTAAAGCATTTTTTTTTTTTTTTATTAGAAATCCTAAAATGCCATATATAAAAAATACCAGAAAATTAGAGAAATATTATTTGACCGACCATTGACTATTTTAAATAGTACTTTATTTATTCTCTTCGTTTAAGAGGTCCTGCAAGTAGATAGTCAAATATTAAAAGGCCGTCGTGGCGCAATTGCATAAGCATGTGACTGACTGTAAACGCGACCGTGGTGGGTTCTATTCCCACTCGGGGAAATCAATTATTATTTATTAATAATTTCATTTCTTTTCTCTGGCAAAGCGCGGAATGGAGTGCCTTAACACTTGTTTTTTCTGGCTACCCTTCTGTATAAGCTGAACAAAAATATATTTAATATCTTACTTTAAAAAAAACTTACATAATATCTTTATTCAAATGTGTACTAACAATCGATATTTTATTAGCTATCATCTTCAAAATATCTATCAAGGAAAGCGGCTTACCTGGCACGAGGTAATTTCGTCGTCCACTGGCCAGGCCTGGCCATCGCAAAGAGCTAAGCTTATAAAAGTGTTTGTACGGTATCACGTAACAGTGTTAGCGAACAAGTATAGCATAGTAATTTTGACCATCTGTTTTAGTACAGCTTCCTTTTTAAAGCTTAACTGAATAGTATAAATTAATTTTGAAAACTTTATTTTAGTGTAGATAAAAAATACTGCTATAGTGTATATATGTTATTTTTAGTAATAGAACTTTTTTTTTTGTATTTTTTTTTTCTAATATACCAAAACCAATAGAAGGATATTTAAACTCACAACTATCGAATGAACACTAAAAATTAAATAATACTGAGCATATGAGCTCATACAGTGTTTATGAGTGAATAAAAACATTCTTTAAATGTTCTACACAAACATAATTATATTTTATTTATTTTATTATATGGTATTTACGAAACGGCACTTTCACGAAATTAATCAAATTATATATTTGTGTTACGTTGATGTGATTGTAATTCGTCTAAAAGTTGTATGAGGTTAGATACATAGAAATGACATCAGTCATTAGAAGTTTTTCTAATAATAATGTACCCATATGTACCTACTTTAGAAGGCTAGTTATACTATAATATAAGATGATGAAATATGTAATTTTTTCACTTCACTCTATATCCCGCATATACAAGAGTAGAGAAACATAGTGCTAAGACACTCTGTGCACTACTTTCCGCCAAATTTTGCGCCACTACGGCCCCGTTAACTATGTATTAGTTTTATAATAAACGTAAGTATAAATAACATATCAATGTAAAAAATATAGGTTATGCACATCATATTTTTATTTGATTTCTACTCTATGGCTATCTTGTCCTTAATCGAGTCGTAATGCGTTATTAAATGCTTATTCGGAATCTCTTCGACCTTGCGTACTTTGATTCACGGTAAGAAAATGTCTAAAGATTATACACAAATATTATATCTAGCAATAGCTGAGTTTACGGTAGCTGTATTTCATACAAATTTAAAATATTGGTTAGGAATTGGTAGTTGTTTATATTTAGAAATGTGTTATATAATCTAACTTCTGGGAGTTAAACTAACTATGTAATTCGTAATTAATTAAGACTGTAATCAAAAACCATATTAAACTAAAAATATATAAATTAATGAATTATTTTTGTAAATGTATTATCTTTAAAATACTGCGCAAATTACAATACTTATACGAAAAAAGTGAAAGAGAGTGGAAGACGGAATGATGTACCAGTAACGTAAGACACAGATATCACTCAGATAATTCTTATACAAAAAGTATATACCTATAGTTTTACTGAATACACGATCATTTTCTAGAAAAATTGAGGAGTTTCATTAAGATATCAAATAATATAATATCAAATAGTAAAGTACTGTAATCACCAGTAATGTTAATATTGCTTTCTAAAGAAAAATCAAAAATAAATAGAGTATATTTTCGGGAAAATAACCAAGTTATTCCAAAACAAGGACATATTTTATTCCACTTGTCACCTACAAATCTTGGTGGGCACACCCCATGTCTGCATATGTCTAATACTCACGTGTTACGCAGCCAAAGACAATTGAATGCTTTCCTAATTCATTTAAGTAATGGACGACACGCGGAGTGATTTAACTCTTGTTTTGATAAATTCAAATCATACGCTTTTAAATTTGTATTTAGTACATCATCATCATCACCTTTATTTTAATAATAGGCCTAAATAAAATAACTTTATATATTGGAATAATATAGAAAAAAATAGTAATGAATAATTCTTAAGTAGTATTTTTATCAACATTTCCTATATAAAATGCCAAAAAAATAAATTTTTAATGCTTATTTTTATCTATTATTCAAAAAATCGACTCTACTTCTTCACCATATTACCGCTCGTGCCTTGTACCACGAGTTACCAAGATCATTGTAACTGTCCACCTATAAATAGGTCCAATCGATGAGACAATACAATCCAATCCCAAGAGAACAATGACTATATACAACTGTAAGGATGAATCGGACGTTCCTAAAGATTATTTGATATTATCTTGCTGGATTTATGTAATATTTTCGTATGACATCATAATTTATTGTCCAAAACGTTTTTTTTACGTTTTTGCTAGAAGGTGGTCAAATTTAAATATTTGTATGAAATTAAAAAAAACTTCTTCAAAAGTCTTCTTTTCTCTTTTCTCATTTATTGAAGGGCAAGGAATTGTTGTTTTCTAATAAGAAATCTATTATTTTAAGCTCCTATGAAGATTACGCTTTTGATATTGAAAAATCTATTATAACAATAATTTCGGCATACAAAACATAAAAGTAAATAAATAAGCATACATCTTAAGCACACGAAAACCGTTACAAAGTAACTAACAAACATCTAGTATATGACTTGGCGGAGTAATTAAAACGCTGCCGAGCGAGAAGCTCTGTGATGACTCTATTCTCTTAATTAATGTATCTACTACTTACCTTAATTGCACTATACACTCGAAAAGCTCGCATTAAACATCAAATATATTATTCTCTGTAATATACTAAAATGTAAATATTGGTTTTATCGTATTAACTCTATGTAGATTATCATATTTGAAACTGTTTGAAATTCACTTTAAGTTACTTAGTTTTTGTATGTCAAAGATATTAGCTTAAAAGCCAACTTAAATTTGATTACTATGAATATTTTTGATATGTTAGTATTAAGTAAATAAATTATGTATGTTTTAGCTATATATTTACTTGTATAATGGATTTGTATATAATGAAACAGAGTTAAAAGAAGTGACTCTATAAAAAAATGTAGAACACATCAGCTTCACAATTAAATTTCAAAATCAAATATATAATTAAGATTTAATTAATTATTAAATAACAATAATAAATATCTTTAATTAATTCCCATTAATTAATTTACTATTTCTAAATCCGCAATAAAAACTAATACTTTAAACCTTTTAAATTATAAATGCCAATGCTTACCTAGTTCCCATCTCACAACCGCTTCTTATAAGGGTAAGTATTCTAGACTGCCTTGGCTCTGTAATTATTGCGGATCGACAGTTATATATAACGACTTATAATGAATGACTTCACGTAAGAGATTGCAAAAACTTGATCATTGAATGTAGAGTGACTTTAATATGTAATCTACTTTAATTAACTTGCTTTCTATTTATGAATGGGGGTAAAGTGGAGAAAATAATGAAGCTTTATTAAATGTTATAAGGACAATGTAAGTCTCTACCTAGATTCTTCTTAGATTCTCATTCGTCGTATTTCATTTTGTTTCTATACATTTAATAAAAGTTATATAAGTTTTTTAAACTTTGAAATGCGGTAGCTGATCTATTTCTACAATAGCAAAATAAATGTGGATTTTGATGAGAAAAACTAGATACTAAACGCATATTTGGTTTATCTTTTTTAGCGTTACGCTGTATCCTGCACACAGCGGATAAGACTCAAGAGCGGGAAAAACCGAAATATTAAATATTTCATTTCCTCCAGTGGGATTAGAACCGAGAACCTGCAACAACCGTACTTTGTACCCCAGCACTACGACTGGCCTCTAGTATATTTGGTAAAAAACTAATACTGCTGGAACATAGATAGCAATTTAACTTTTTTAATGCAATATAATTTATTGTAATTATTCAGTACTCATATTTGTTCACTACTTTTACTTAAAAAAAAGAAACACAGATGTTCCATCATTATCGATAGAGGTTATTTAACCTTAAAACTAATAAGAAAATATTAAAATTCCACTTTAGTAATAATACAATCACACAGTAGTATATTAATTTCCATAACACATGTATATTCTATATTATGATTTCACGAGTAATAAAGATGATAACAATAAGTGAAACGCATGTAATAACCACTAAAGGGCGTGTCTTTTGATAGATTCAGATGCACAAACACTACGTGGGAGGAATAATGTAGACTCCCGAGTGTAAGATGACGATAGCAAGTGGATGTTCCTTTTTAAATTGTATTTACATTTTGCTTAACCAGATAAGGGTGAATATATTTTAAATATATTTTAATTATACATGTTGACGTAACTCAACGCCGCGTAACCTAGTCTATATATTTTCATAAAAAGTTATTATGTTGACATTATAGCTTAGTCAGTTAATTAGTTCACTTTGAGTTTTCAAAGGCTTACTCTCGTATTTGCCAGTCCAACTTGTCAACCTACCCTACCTCTACCATAGATAATTGTGAAGGAATTAGTTAAAAATTGCCTCACTAAATGATACGAATAGTTTATCTAGATGGTACTTGAAAGTATAGGAAATAAATATATATTGACATAGTATCCATGATTTCCAACCGTATATTTTAAATATTGTACTTTGAACTTGAAATATTATGCTGAATCATCTCCTGGCCCCAGGACGGTTACATAATTTGTAGACATTTCTCTGACCATGTTAGTACAAAATAATAATGTATTACTTTATGTTTTGCTCAAATTTAAAACATTATATACATTGAGGCAGTCTTGGCGCTGGGGCACAAGCATGCGACTGTAGCCGCGAAGGTTGTGAGTTCGATTCCCATTCAAGGGAATGAAATATAAAATATTTAATTTAACAAAATTCGCTTGGAATAAATATTCTATCTGTGTCTTGGCATATTTGCTTGTATAGACCTGCATTTTTTTATATTTTTAAGTCTTTTGTTTTTTATTTTGTTAAGCTTAATAATGAATTTCAAAATAAAAAAAACCGAGATTTGATTTTTTTATGATTACAAAATATATTAAAAAATGCCGTAAAAAACCCTAGGTAATTTCCAAAGCAATAACTTTATTCGAACACATAAAAATCTGTTATTAAATACAGTTTATCTAAACTAGTTAATAAATAAGTATTTAAATCTAGAATCCCATCGTTACATCTAGAGAAAGGCCGAACAAAATTCCAAAACAGACATAAAAAGATAAGCCCTTCTTAAACGGTTCTTACAATTTTCATATTATCGGATAGTCGGTGGCGCGTCCAATGGTTGTTGTGAAACTACCATAAGTTTCGTTATTTACTGCATATTAAATAACTTTGTATTCCAATAATTACTGTATTTATTAATAAATTGAAATTACTTAGATTTTATGTTGCATATTTATGTCAATATTTATATATGAATGTATGTGAATGTTTGGTAGCTTAACGTATTTTATGTTAATACTGTTAAATTAAAGACTTCGGCTTACAAATTGAGTAAACGTTATATTAATATTAGTAAAGATTTGGCTAAATTGCAAACTAAGTAGATTTTTACCTTTTTCGAATACATATTAAGTTTATTTACTATTCGCTTTCTGACTTACACGTCGGGTAAAACTTCGTTCATCATTTTACCGCACAATTTTGAGCCTTACTAAATACAGTTGAATGGCGGAGCTCAACGCTGCGCTTTGTCATGCTATGAGAGCGGGAAAATGGAAGTGCATAGAGGCACGAGAGCGCAAGTGTAAACGTGATGGTTGTGGATCCGATTCCCATTCGGGGGTATGATTTTCTATTTTAAAACTTCATTTACGACGTCAAGTTTTACTAACAACTAATACTAAAAAACAACACAAACTTTAGTCTAAACTATAAATTTCACCAGAAATATTTATTACTGTTTTATCTCAATAAATAACAAATATAAATAGAGTCTTTATTCAGCTATATCAAATTACTTCTCACATAAAAACAGTCCATAACTGTCCAAAGACCAAAAACCAAGAAGCTATACACATAAAGTGCACAAACAAAGCTAAGTTTTTCATATGCGGTATAGTTCTGACCATTATAACACAACTAGAAAAAACCATCAGATAAGTGTTTGACAATAGAAGAATAATATAAAGACATCATATCATTCCATAACAATAAATGTTTAGAAGAGCGGTTAAAATACAAAAGGGGAGATTTTTTGAGTGGTTTTATACTTCGAGATTCTCTTTCTCGTCTCTTCTCTTCAATTCTCAGACAAGGGGAGTGATCAAAACACAAGGAACTTTTATACTTGCAATATTTATGATTTTACGAAAATTGCGTACAAAATAGTGTAATAAATCAGGACGAAATGGGCTTCTGTTTGGATTATTTGGATCGATTTATAAAATATTAGGAAATCTTAAAATGGGTTCTTAAAAAGTGAAAACAATAAAGATAATTTATGTACCTATGAGTTAAGTACATATTTTATCGCAAGTATTAAATATATTGGAAGGAAAATCGTATGTAATAAATAATTTAGTTTATTTTAAGGTCATCTTGGTACAGTGGTACAAGTGATAGGTTCAATTTCCATTAGTGGTACTGAATCTATTTAAGAGATTTTCATTAACCCGCTCTAGTAAAATAAGATGCGGTTTTCAATCTCGGACACGTGCAACAACTGGAGAACGGGTTGACTCCAAATTAAGCTTGTGTTTATTTTTCTTTTAACATAATTGTATCTCACACTTAGCACATTAGGCAGAAAAAATCTGGTGATTTAGTGTTAAGACACTCCGTTTGCCAGTTGAGTGGCGGAACTTAACGTCTCACTTTGCCCAGGTTTCAAAGAGAGTACATGAAAATTTAAATATTCATTAATTTCTACGAGTGGGAATCGAACCCATAACGTGTTAGGTTTATAGTCGCACGTTTGTGTCTCTACACCACGACAGGCCACAAATAAATAACTTATTTAAATATATCTATTGCTAACTCACCGGGGGCTCGTTAAATGTTATCAATGTTATTTATTACTTACAAGTTATCGTTGCAAAAAGTGTGAATGTGTGGATACAGCCATACTCGTACTCTTAATATTATGACGGCTTCCCGCTGCGGCGTATTTGGCGATGCGGGTGTCTTATCAAGATTTGGACATTGCAGCTGACTTCATTGTCAATAAAAGAACCATTTTACCTTATTCGGGAGACATTTGGTTAAATAATATGTAAGTTTATGTTGAGATACCCCAAATTTGTGTTTATTTAGCATTGGTTTAGTTTTTAGTTAAAAAAAGGTCTCTTTAATTTCAATATGTTTATAATACTAATGTGAACATCACTTTACAAAATTGTGTAATAAATTTACAAATGTTGTATTGCTATGAATTAAAACTTTTTATCGAAAATATTAAACCACATAACATTTTACTTCTAGTATAATTATTAAATATGTTTTATTAGACTTCATAGCGACGATAAATGCATCCAAATTATAAACATTCAGTTAAGGTAAAAATCTGAGAAATTGTAACCCTTTGCTTACCTGCGTGCTATAATTAAAATCTACTCTGCACGTAAGATAAACTAAATCTCATAAACTGAAAGAGTTCAGCTTAAGGACGTGAAGGAATTTCTTTCTTGATGTTTAGATAATAATATTTATTATAGTGACTTCCATCACGTGTACCCTAGACAAATTAAATGCGTAACTTGATAGTATGAGTGACAACTTTTTAATATAACCTTCTTGGATTCTTAAAGTTAAAAATAATTAAAACAATCTAAGTTCTATAATCTTTATGTTAATTATAGTATTTTCTATGCTTTATTAAATATATTTTTAGACACAAGTGCACTTCAATAAGATTTTTTTTTATTATCAGATTTAATTTTTTATTGTTTACTCCAGTAAGTAATAACCAAAAAAAAATATCACCTACATATACAAATAATGTAGATTCTTTAAATTTAACAACACAGAGGACATCATGTCCAATATCCAAATATTAAAAATCAACATTGATAGGAATGAAATCATAAAAACCTATATCTGATCAAACAATCCAAATTTAATGCTAAAAATACACAATTTAGTCGTTTAAACCCTCTTATGGCCTCGCAAAAGCTGAATAGAGCTCGGCTATAAGAAAAAAGAACCAGGTGCCCAAACCCTTATTGTTCGAGTGAGAGATTAATAAATCTTTGAACATGTATATCTGCGGCCGATCTCGCGGTATCTGAAGCTGGGCCAGGACGTTATTGCGAGCCCATTCAGATGCCACAGTCGAACCAAACTCCTTTGTTAGACACAAGGTGTCGCTAAGTAAAAAGGGCTATCGACGATCTGCCTTATCTAGATGGCAAAATTCGGCAGATCTAATTTCTTTTCATATAAAGTAAAATTATATGTATGAAATATACGTATTTACAGTAAAATGAACATTAAATTAGATGTTAAGATTATTATTTATTATTGTTTATTGCTATAGGCCTATTTAAAAAAAAATATTCAAAATAAAAAAGTAAAAATAAGTAATAGCAATAACTTGATTACAATATCAAAAATGATGATAATAATAATAATAATAATAAATGAATAAGACTTTCATTTACTCTCATTTCATCTATTCGTTACTCATTCTAGCGTTGGTGGTCCATGCCCTCTGTTATTTTCGCCAGGTGCCATGCGTGATATAAAAATATCTTTACTTTTACTATTGCAATCAGTAATTCTGATAAGAGCCAAGAATTTTAAATCTATACATCATCCACACATAAATCCTTCTCCGTAAATAATTTAACATCCATACTGATTGATGTTTGTCCTCCAAAATCCCATACTATATTTTTACTTTCTAAAAAATGACAGTAAACACAATAGTAACAATTGGGCCGATCAAATGGAATATTAAGTTCGGTTGTCATTTTGACGATACGCTTTGAGTGTATTTGGTACAAAAAAAATTGTAAGCTACTTTAGCTCTAATTTTTATTAAAGAATAGAGTACAAATTGATTTAAAGTAAATTTTGACTAGGAAATGAAACGAAAAAAAGCATAGATATTGTCAGATGTGTTTATGGGTTATGATTTATGACCAATGACTCCCAACGGGTTCTGTGATAATCTTATTCAGGCCTCACTTGGATACACAATGCTACCTAAATTAGCTACAGCCATTACAAGAATCCCATGCAACAATTTTAAATTTATTGGAGAATAATTCCTAACTTGCTTGTAATAAGATTACATTTAATAGAAAAGTAAGAGGTACTTTGTTGTACAGACAAGAAGTTCATGTAGCGTCATTTTGACGTGTACCTATAGCAATTCTCTCCTTTTTATGTATATGACAACAATGATTTGCTAAGATTAATATATATTTAATTAAGATACCTGATTTGCTTACTTTGCCGTCTGTTCGCCTCCAAAATACATAGAAAAGCCAGTGATAGTAATCACCACGAAGAAATACCATTACTAAATTAAATAAAAACGGTTTTGATTAAATTCAATATGTCTGTTTTGTCATATAAAGACATTTTATATCGACATAGATTAGTGGCTATTATAAATTTATAAGGTTTATAATTTCCAATTACCTATCAATAATAAAAATCGTAAATTAAATTAATTATTATTTTAAAATATTTACCAAATTTGGCTTTTATCCATATTTTTTAATAATAATTAAACTGAAAAAAAAATTGTCTTCAAAAGCGTCAAAACCTCAAACAGTAAATCACATTCCAAACCAACATAAGAATTCAAAAATATAAACGCATATTACATTTTTTGTATGCCCATAACATCGATCTGTCACACGAAGAAATCCCTGGGGCTGGAGTAATAAAATACTAAAAAACTTGCCCATTATCCGACCCTACCATTGTAGACCCAACACCCAGACTACAGATTACTTCTCGTTGAAGGGATAACATCTTAACGACGACGTGCCGCGTAGGGGTAGGTAGCATTCTTCATATCGAGATTTTTATTCGATAAGGTCAGGAGTCATCCATAAGGAGTTGGAGTATACCTTAGACTTGCTAGGTGGATATAGTGTGTATATGATGATGAGAATATGTAAAACAGTATTTGAAATGTTTTAATGGTTGTCATAAGTAATATAAGATAACTTATTATAGATTTTGATAATAAAATTTAAATAGTGAAAGTTTAGTATTACAAAATGTTAATTTTACATTCATTTAGTCAATTCAATTCCTAATTCAATCCTAAGTTGGCAAATATAATTGATATTTATGGCAGAAAATGTCTATATTTTGGATAGGAACATCTCGCATTAGAATTATCACACATGGGTCATAATCAGAAAAGTGGACATTTTCGAATTCGTAACGTAACTGATAAGTAACAACACTGATAATGTTTGTTACGAAACTGATGTCATAAGGCATTATACACAACAAAATAAGAATATTATATGAATAAAACTATAGTTTTTTTTTTTATTTAATGAGACACAAATTAAAATTTTAAAGATTCTATCGTTGAATTAACAGATTATAAATGTAACAAGAAAACATAACAAAGTGACAATATTAACAATATAATAATGCTAGTTCGTAACGTAATAAACTTATATTTCTAAAGATCACAAAGTTAATGATAAAATTAAATCCACTTTAAAATATATCAAAATTTGAGTCGTTATCACTGGAATTAAGTTTAATTCTTTGTAAGTGTTTATTCCGCATATCTTCATATTTAATAGGATTGGTCTTTTTAAGACGTTCTCTATATCTTTTATGTTTTAGCATTTGACATAGGAGCCATGACGCTTACTGAAAATACAAAAATATTTATCAAAAAATAATAATCACAAAATCACAACTAATTTCAGGAAGAATAAAAAAATATTTTTAACTAAATCGGTTGAGTTGTTTCTGAGATTAGCGTGCACAAACACAGACAAACAAGCAAACAAGCAAAAAACTTAAAAATCATTATTTTTGGTTACTTTACTTTATGAAAAGTCACTAATAGTTTTTTTCATATGCCAGCAATTTTTTTTTCTTATATACATATCTTCCATATACAAGCACCGGTTCGATACAATTTTATTATAAACATATATAAGAAAACATTGGTACCGTAATTGTGAACTAGGCTTCATATTTTCTCAATTTCGTTACGTAACGAAATATAACGAAATTGAGAATGAAATCTGAGAAATTCTAACCCTTTTAAATATTTGCTCATAAGCCACGTGTTGCATCTGCAAGCACTGAAGTTCTTTTTTGAGATTTTGTAAAAAGAAGCAAATAACATAAACAAGAAAACGAAATTATAGAATACTTACCAAAATAAAAGCCGTTTATAACCCTGAGATGTAATTTCACACATTCACTCTAAAACATTTGAACCCCTCAACTGCTGCGAGAACACTACTTGTTGGAGCTACGACAGCATTGACTTTTAGAAATATGGTGCCACAACAAAAAATAATATTAAACACCATCCAAAATAATTGCATTCATAATTTAATTGCACGTTACTAGCCCTGAGTAACAAAAAGACAATATTTTGGGACAAATTTACTAATATATATTATTTATTAAATAATGTATCAATAAAAGTAGTTCTATTTAATATTATGCATAATGTAAAGTAATATAAACATATCTGAAATCAGATAAAACCATAAACATTCGTAACAAATCAATTCTTAAAAAATAAGGTGGTGAATGGGACACGAAAAATTGTATGGAAGCATTTTGAAAGGTTTTTTGCAACTAACTAAAAATACTATTATTTGCCATAATACATTTAAAATATTACAAAAATCTTTAAGTTAATAAATAAATTTATCGTAAATGGCAAAATATTTAAATTATCTTTAAAATTGTATTTTTAGAACGCATTCAAAGTAGCGGGACAAGAAAAGACACAAAAAGGACACTTTTTCTGATTATGACCCACATGACAACTTTTTTGTCGTAGAAAGAGAAATTGTAACAATTTCAACCCAACTGAGAACGGAGTATCTTAACACTATGTTGCCAGGTTCCCATACCCTAGTTTGTGTGGGATATAGAAGCTAAAAAAATCGCATAGCTTATGAAGTCAAAATAATGAGAAGAATACTAGTTATTTAAAGACTCTTTCTAATATAGGTTAAACGAATGCTAACCTCAATGTTAGTCAACAACAGTTGCTTATAACTTATCTAAGTATATCATATTGCTACCGGTTCTTACAAACGCCTCATTAATTTGAACGCATCATTACTTAAATTATCAGGAGGATATTGGATATATCTATCACGTATTTAATCGTTCGTAGCAATACCGTCAGCATGTTAGAACTTTATATATTTTCCTATTTTACGCGATAACCTGTATACTAATTAATATGAATACATTCCGTTCTCCACTTTTCGTTTGAATTCAAGATATTGCATGTTGGGTGATGGAACTTAATTTGTCTTACTGGAGCGTGGAAAAGAGGATATCTATCAAAGCCACAACCACTTACAAACGAACGGCTTCACAGCGCCATGATGGCCTTCTTGTCGCTTATTCAATTAATATTTAAATTGCCAGACGTATACTATTTCTGTAGGTTCAAATTTTACTTAAATAAAAAATAACTTAAAATTTTAGATCAAAGTCATCAAACATAATAAATGCAAGTAAAAAATTTGAGCAATTTGATGTTGGCACAAGCGTGTGACAATAAACGCGACGATTGCGGGTTCAAGTCCCACTTGGGGAAATAAATGATACGATAAATATAATTATTTTTATCAGGTTTCGCGTGTTGAGTGGCGGAACTCAACGCCGCGCTTTGCCTTGTTATCAGAACGAGGAAATGAAAACGTTAAATATTTAATTTTTTGCATGGGAATCAGGCCCGCAACCACCACGCACCACTACTTCCACCATAAACGAGGCGTCAATGCCAGTTTTTTTTAACATTTTAAACCTAACTTTTTAAGAAAAAATATTATTTCAAATATCAATCAAAACTTTAATAATAAAAATAACAGTACATTTCTTAATAGTTACTTCTCATAGATTAGAAAACCTCATATATCTATCTATATCAAGTTTCTTAGCAGTCCGCGATACCATCTAGATATTTACTTTTTATTTATTGACCTTTTCTAATGTCTCTACCATCTCACCCATTCATCATACTGAGGTAAGATACGAAGAGTTCTGATAGCACCTTATTGTTTGCGTTTTAATAATGGATTATTGATAAAATACGTGGGTGTTCTTAATATCATGGAGTTAAATCAACTTGGACATTCGAATTAAATTAATTTATGCATGTGATTATTTTGTGGAATAGATTATGAAATTGTTGTAGTAGATCGTTACAAAAAAAATTGAAAAAAGCTAAAAATTGTTTTTATTTTATGATTAAATTAAAATTTAAGAAAAAATGTAAATTTACAAGCCACGTGAAAAGGTATATAATTAAGATACTACTATTGAAGCTTTTAATTCATTAGAAAAAAAATGCGTAGCTCAACACTGTGCGACACTGGAAAAAATTAACATACCTTAAACTAACCACAGTTATGTTATATATATAACTGTGGTAGTCTTCAATTTATTACAATATGGCTTAGTAATACTAAAAACTAAATAAATGAAAATTGTAAACAAAATTATAAGTGCGATTTTTTTCTGTAACAAACTGTTTGGTGTTGATATATGTAAATACAAAACTATATGAACTTTTTTTTTATTTACTTTATAGAAATCTATTCGCGTTCAAGAGTTACGTAAATACAGTACCTACGTGGTACGTCAAAGTCGGGAATACACTTGACCGGATGAAATGGACGGATGATTCATATAATTTCAAAAGCTAAAATGTTTTTTACGATCGCTATTGCGTGTTACAAATAAGTGTTAAGAGACTTATCTATTTGTTCTTATAGATATCTCTTCGAATATATCACAATAAAATACTGTTCTTAGAAATATATTGGGTTTGTGCTGAAGTTTTTCTTTAAATTATTAAGTCCACTCTACAAAGTCTAATTTTTTAGATGCGGCTTCTTTTTTATAGAAAAGACAAGGTAAAAAAGACCCCGTGTAGCACCAGAAGCGTTACAGGGGCTTGCCGGTCTTCAAGGTAGATATAGACGTGCCTTTTGAAGGTATACATATGGTATCTACCAAGAATCACTGCCGCAGGTAGGCCATGCCACAAATGCGTGGCGCGTGGAAGGAAGTTCCTACGAAACCGCACAGTAGCGGCGTGCCACGTGTCCAGGTGGTGTGGCTTCACCTTAAAATAAATAAAAGTCACACTAAGAGACATATAAGGTAGATCCCATAGACCTACAATTATAAAATCCGCCGAGAATTTTTAGTACCTACAAATAAAGGAAAAAAATTAAAAAATGGGAATATTATATTTACATAAGAACATATAATTATAGTTCATTTTATACTAAACTAGCGGATGCGCGCAACTTCGCTTGCGTAATTAGGGATGAATATAATAATAGGGGTCTAATAACCCATGAAACATGTGTTCAATGAAATATTTTTAAGAGTCTAAATTTCAAATTTTATAAAAATCAGTGGCGATTTCAGAAATTTCCCATACAAACTTTCAACCCCTTATTTGCACCCTTAGGGGGTGAATTCTAGAAAACCATGAAACATGTGTTTAATTATATACGTTTAAGAGTCTGAATTTCAAATTTTATAAAAATTGGTGACGATTTAAAAAAAAACCTATACAAACTTTCAACCCCTTATTTGCACCCTTAGGGAGAGAATTCTAGAAAACGATGAAACACGTGTTCAATTAAATACTTTTAAAAATCTAAATTTCAAATTTTATAAAAATCGGTGCTGATTTAAAAATTTTTCCATACAAACTTTGAAGCCCTATTTCCTAATCCCTTCTTAGTGGATGTCCAGATTACGAAAGTAAACATCTGTCCAAATTTCACGTTTCTACGCACAGCGGTTACGGCTGTACGTGCGTCTTACCTCAGTCAGTGAGGACAAGTCCTTTTATATATATAGATTAATACAAACGCCATACGTTAGTAAACTATACTTCTCGTTGACCTACAATCTTGACATACATAGGTACGGAACCCTCGAAGTGAAAATGTCTAGGTATTTCAATAAAACGTTATTCAGTGATTTTATGTCGCAAGATGTTTAAAAGACGGTGACAATGGTCGTCAATATTAATGTACAAGTCACCGATTTTACAACTTACTGAAGTCCTGTTCCTTATAAGATAAAATGGTAATTATGACTTTCAAGCATTAGTAAAAAGCATGGGCTTTCAATAGATTTACATAGAGCTGTCGAAAGCTTAAAATTGATGAAGCGATTTTGAATAAAGATCAATAATAGTATACCGAAGGTATATTAAAATACCGTTTCGTTATAGCATTTTCTTGGTGTTATTTCATTTTAGTTTAATTCTATTTCTAGTCAGAAAATAAGATGTATTTTTGTAATATATGTAAAGTGTTATTCCACACTAAAGATAGAAAAATACTTTTAGAATATGTATAAATATTTTAACGTGGCGCCTCTTGAAAATCGCCCAAGCCCTCTGTTCACTAAGCCATTATAAATTTTAAAAAAACATGTATTTTTTTTCTTATCTTGCTTGCTTGCTGTAAGTACCTAGAATGAACTAAAATTTGAAAAAATATTACGAAATTTTATTTTATACTTTTTCTATATAATTTTATACCATTATAAAATAATATTAATATAATGTATCAAGCTTCGTAAAATCTACATAACGTTAATGCTGGATATTATTGATTATTGCTGATTGGATGATACCTGCAATATTTCCTTGAAATATTCATATTGCTTCTGTTGCTCTTGGCGAAAAGTAAATGGTTTAATTTTTAACATAAATCTTTGAAACCTAGAAGTGTATGTATATTAACCAGTCTTTTTTCTAAAAATCTTAGCAGATGTCAATAAGAAAGTCTTCTTCTAAGAATAGCATTTTTCGTAGCGTTCTCCGTTCTCTCTGTCTCTTTTTGGAATATGAAATATACTCCAACCAAACTTCAACTATGAAATCATTTCTTATTGTTAGACATTTATAAAAAAATATTTGAATGACGTATCCAATATGGTAATGATAATTTCACAAAATTCCAACAAAATCATCATGTATAGAATAGTGCACATACATAATTATCATACCTACATTTGACAAGGAGTAAGTACAAAAGTTGAGTTAATTATGATCTCAGAATATCCTACTCGAGATCCAGATAAATTGGCTTCACTTGTCCTAAACGTAACTTGTTCATTAGAGTTTAAATAAATTCATTAATAAACTTCACGAGACAAGTCAACGAACGAACCTATAAATCAAATAGTAAGGGAGTGTCAGAGACAAAAGGACCATGGCATAAACCTATGGAACGATACATATGAACGAAAAGGATGACGAGTGTAGATATGCATTTTTTTCCACTCAAAGTATTTTTTTTTTAGTTTCACGCTGTATTCCACACATAGCAGGGTAGGCAGTGGGAACCTAGTGTTAAGACATTCCGTTCCTATTAATTAAAAAATAAACAAACAAAATTAAAAAATTAAAAAAAAACAAACGGACAATATATCGCACTTACAGTCACACACGCATGCCCCTGCGCTATGATCGGCTCAATTTAATAATATCAGTTTAAAGTTTTAAAATATATCAGTTTTCTCGGTATTTTACTGGGTATAATGGGTATGTATGTAAATATTAACTTAATATTAAAAAATAAACTTAGTTTATTGGTTGTAGCTATTATAACAAGTTTCTATTAACTTAATTTATCTAGCCTAACTGAATAAACATCAATGTTTAACATGTATATTAAACAAGAATTATATCTAATTCAGAAAATTATTATTAGATATCTATAAAAACTTCAATTTAACTCATAATAAAGTATCTTTGCTAAATTAAATCAATTTAAGTTACTAATCTACTAAGCATTTGCTCTGTGTGTATCAAAATTATTCTTTCTTCAAAAGCAGTTCCCACAATGATCTTTCTTCACATTCGATGTGGCACGCACATTTATCTACAAATCCCTATTGTATTACGTTGTAAATGAAAGAAATTGGAAATCTCTTGTCTAGGGGTCATCTAAATATAAATCTTACCTTGCTTGAGCTTTATTAAACTTTATGAGTCCTTCAAGTAGTATTTGATTCTTATACTTGAGACATGATAAGGATTTTATTTTATTTACAGATGTAGTACAATGTGACTATACGACTTTTTGATTTAATAGTTTTTTAGATAAACTAGCTGGGATTAATGCCAGTAGGAAGAAGAAGAGTTTTTAAGATAAAATTATCTCAGACTATCCTGTCTCTGCCTATCTTTATATTTCTAATTTCTCTCCGAAGAATTCATATAAGTCTTTACATGACAATTTTGAAAAATAAAATATATACCAAAAAAAATTAAAAAAATATGTGCAAATACTTATTTCAAATAACAGAACGTGCCTCGTTATCAATGTAGGTAAATCTTAAAATTTCCGCTCGCGCTTTTCTCATACAAAAAAAACATCTTTAACCCAAAAACCGATTTCGATCCAAAGGTCGTTAAGGAAGGCAATGTAGCGACGAGTCTTCCGACCGATTTATCTATGTTAGCGTCTCACCATCTATCGCGTTAAAAATGACTGCACGTTTTCTTTACCTTTCGATATATGCCACGTTTACATATTTTTCAATCTACCGTCACCATCGAACGAGTTTTGCTTATAAATAATGTCTACTTTGTTGAGATTTGCTTAGATACAGCTCGCACTGTAACGACGTCGAGGAAATTTATAGTGAAAAATATGCTTGCTATGCTTGGAGTATATTCTGTTTTCTTCATTTAAATGTTCACAACCGTCACGCTAAAAAAAACCTGCTTTTATACCTATACTTACCTATCTTACAAGCTCAATTATTTCCATTTTCCAATGTCCGATTCAGCTGAAATTTAGGATTTCAGTTCTGAAGACCAAGAAATTACACATAATCAATATTGTTGTGAATCAAAAATGGCCGCTGCAATAAAATGGCGGATACTACAATAGACATCTACAAACTGAACATTTAAAACACATTAATATTTTCATAAAAATATTATGAAAAGCAACTAAAGATAGGATTAATAAGTAACTAAGGAATTCTAGTTAGAAAATAAGTATACGATCTCTTACGATATTTTTGTTTATTAAAACTCCAAATTTATTAATTTAACTAAAAGATAGTTTATTGTATAAAGTTTATTTATAAATTACATTTTAACTGTTAAAATCTTTAATTCTTTTAAAATATAAACTTTTATTATTATGTTTTCAAATCAGATTCGACCGATCACTTACAAAAAAGACGTTTACCTGATCTTGTTAGACGTAACGCAACACACAATTTGTCTTACATGGGCGACAAGTGGAGAATCCGTGGTATATAAATAGGTTCTACTCGTATGAATAGAGTTAGTTCTATAATGCGAGGAATGTGGAAAGATGAAAAAAGAGTAGTCACAAACAATTTTATTTTATTTTCACGTTATATTCCAGACCTAGCAGGGTAGGCAGAACTGAGAACCTAGTGTTAAGATACTGCAATCCCATTAAGACACTTCCGTTCTTGAGGATTTGGGTCTTGAGTAGCGAAACTCAACGTCAGGTCTTTGCCTTATCACCAGTTATGTTGATTGGTTTTTGAAAATTAATACAATAATTACGTTGCTATAATATATAAAGTATACATAAGTGACATATACAAATTATATATCTTTAAGAAAACACTTTCACCTTAAGAAGTGCAAAGTAGAGACGTACTTGAGTTTTCTTTCGAAGGAAGACGGAACAAGGCGCTTAGGGATTAACGCAAATGGCCTCTCTATATCGGTGTAGTTGAAAAGAGTCGCTTAAACCTGCAAAATTACTTTGTCCTAATGTTAAATGTATTTAAGAAAGATGTCATAAAGATAAAAACAGTATATATATTTCTTTACATAACAGGAAATTATGTGTAAGATAATTTCCGTGACGCCATCTGTATCTTTTCTATCTCTATTCTATCTTTGAGTGGGGTTCAAATCTCACTCTGGAAAATATCAATAGCTCATGGTAGTGTAGTGCAAGTGATGGTTGTGGGTGTGACTACCACTAAAATTTATTCCGAATTAGTATTATTTTTTAATTTGTGTAAGAACTTAATGACAATAACAAAGACATATAGGTACATATGAAAAATAAAAATGAAATAAAAAAATGTTTTTATTATTAACTAACACATTACACGTTGCCCTCAACTTGATTTGGGTTTTAAGACGTAAAGTAAAAAATCCCATTCCCGTAGGAATATCGAGAAATCCTCTCTTAGTGTACCTTTTACCAAGTTTTATATAGGATATAGGTACGATTAGATTATGTCTCGGTGCCATCAAACTTAAAACTTTTAGAACAACAAAAAATAATGAAAACAAATAGAAAATTGAAAGTCTTTATCATATATTTATATATTTCGTACAACAAACGTTACATCCGCGTAACTATAACCCGCCTTGTTTATCGAATTTTATCTGGTCACGATTCAAACAAGACTTTTGTACAAAACAGTAACACTTCTATAATGGTGAGTGAATCGACATTTCTCTTTGATACCGACTATGATATGAATGTAGCTGGCTGACCTCAAGCACGCCTTTATTCGAAGAAAGGAACGAAAGTGAATTTCACGATTATCTTTGTAAATCTAGATTTACAATGTAAGTAATTTAGAATTGATATTTTGAAAGGAAAGCGAAAGTTTAGCTAGTTACGTTTGTATGAAGCGAAAAATAAGCAATAGCTTTGATTAATTGTTACATAATTTATCGATAAACTATGAAATGTCTGTGGTTGACATTTAAAATTCTATACGATTCTAGTTTCTTCTAATCTGATTAAGGATAGTCGTGGTGCAGGGCAACTAGTGTGTCACTGTAAACGTGACTGGTGTGGGTTCTATCCCCACTCCAGAAAATAAAATATTTATTTATTTAAATTTTCATTTCTTCGCTCCGATGTCGAAGCTAAATGCAATGTTGAGTTCCGTCACTTAACATGCAATGCCTCCAGAATTTGGTGGGAAATGGAGGACGAAGTGTCTTAACGATATGTTCCCTCTGCCTGTCCTGCTAGGTGCGGGATACAGCGGGAAGCCGATATTTTTAAAGTTCACACACACACGTACATATTAGATTTGTGAGAAAATATTACAAATGCCCATTTATCAATGTAATAGAGCCCAAAAGAATAATTTTTAAAATGTCTGTTTGTCCGTACGTTTTTCCACCCTAATCTCAGTAACGGATACAAAAGCAGTTTTCACTACTATATTTTAAAGGGCTTCTCTAGTGGATTTAATTCTTACTCAAAGGAAAAAATGTTTTTTAATTCAGTTGTACGATATTGAGTGAGTGTATTAAAGCTTTCATTTTCCATACAGCACTAAAATAAATATGTGATGTTTAAATTCAAATATATTCAGTCGCGAACATATACTATAAACGTTGAAATTCACAGATATTTCATAAATTAAATTAAAAAAAATACTAGTAACTTGTTTCGTCATTAAGTGTGGAATTATTTCAATACTTTTATTTATTCAATCTATATTTCTATAATTTACTATTTGCTACAATACTCAAGTAAATATTTATTTAATTTCAAAGTGTCGTAAAAATAAACAATTCCATTCTTTTCTTTATATTTTGCTCTACATATCACAAAAAAATCAAGGAATATTTAGGTTTCTTTTTGTAAAAATAAATTACCTATCAACCACTAAATAATACTTAATAGATCTTTTGCAGTACTATTTTACCTAAATATGCACTTTTTGCTTCAACATATAATATATCTAAAACATGTCTGTACTAAATTATTTAAACCTTTCACTTATTAATTTCTAAATATTGACATCTCCAGTACATAAACATGACACAAAGTGTTTTTCCAGTATTTATGCGCGTGCAGGCAGACAGGTCCTGGCTGATGATTTATAATGTGAACTGGAAAGAGGTCCCGCCATCCCGTTTAATATCTTTGATTTACGATAGAAGGTACGCCCGTAAGTGCCAGGTCCCGCGATGATATGCTGCAGTTTACAATTCACTCGTTTTTTTGTAACAAAAGTAATGACATAGTGTGGCCGTTTTAATGATTGTACAACGAATAGCTTCGTTTAATATACGGCGTTATTCCAAACCAGCTATAACTTCGATAGTCGAGCTATAAGCATTTTAGTTCGGCAGCTCCAACCATAAATATGTTAAAGACAACATATTCGCGGACCTAGCCTAAGGCGCGTGTTTTACATCGATTCGTTGTTAAATACATACTCTGCCTTTTAATTAGGATGTTTTAAATAACGCCTTCGAGTTAATGCATGTATTTTAAGACTGAACTAGAATAAAGTATAATATTTTTGAGTTCACATTTACATTTAGGAATTTTATATACCTAGGTATACCTGCATTATTAATTGCTGGGGGCCTTTAATAGATATGTTCTTGTAAGCGTTTCGTTTTTTTTTTTAAGAATTTTTTTTTGTTGGGATAATTTCTGGAGTGGGCATCAGAATATTCTGGGGTGGACACGCCCTCGCCTCTTCCACCCATGATTTTATGACAAATTTAAAAAATCCTTCAAAATTCATTTTGTAGATATTTATTTGATCTGAGCATACAAATCATTAGTCAATTCTGTAGAGCCACACGAGTGAGTACATTTCTTCAATATTCATACAGTCACTCAGGCATTTTCAAAACAAATATCACTTATGTTAGTACTCAATTATAAAGACGTGCACGCTCTGTTTAGAATCCTATTCAAGACAGGCCCAAGTACAAGAAAAACATAAGTTGTTATTGAATTATTTGAGATGACAGTATTATTTTGTATTGAAATTTGGGCCATATTACGTAACTGTAAAGAATAACTTTGCTTGGAAACGATGGTAAATATTTACCGCAATATATAAGTTATTTGCTTTCGGTTATTATAATTACTTTTTGTTTTATATAATATTAAAATGTAAATAGTTGCCATAAATTTGTGTTATTACAGTAATATTAATAAAATTTTCATTAAAATGTTGTTATACAAAATATATTTTGCCTTTATAATTATAAAGCTCGACCTGGCTTTTTCAAATAAAATAAAAATTTACTGCAATTCTTTACAAAGAAATAAATTAATATAAAATGAATTAAAAAAGAATAAAAATGAATGAATTAATATTGAATAACTGTAAACATAATAGTTTTATAGTAAGGACTGAAAAATATTTTGAAAAACAATATTTTTAGAAAAAAATTAACATGGTGGGTCTTGAATACCCTACGTTCAAACTTTTATACATTTTATAAATAAATATATTTTATAATAATTTTATTTTTAATTATAATTGTTAATTCAGCTGCATTTTGAAACGTCACGTTGAAATCACTCGTATTAAAAAACTACAATGTAGAAGGGATTCAATGAATGTAATGTTTACACAAGGTAACAATGCGCAAAATTTTAAAGATGGTGTACCTATGATAATAATGTTAAGATAGCGACATAAAAAGTATTGGGTTCTGTACGTTATAGTATTTATCTATAGTTTTTTTATAAAGATAAAGTTAAATATTACCCAATATATAGGTATATTTATACGTACCCACATGGCGGTAAATATACATATAAATGCTTTGGTGGCACAATTGATGAATTTCGATTGTTCTTGGGATATTTGTGAGCTCAACTTCAAATTTATGACTAAGTTTTTTTTTTCAAAAATATTAAATATCAACTGTGTATCAATATGCATAAGGTTATCCACATACTAATATGTAAGCAATTCCATACTAATGTTATTATTATGTTATATTATATTGTCCAAATACTATAACTTATATAAATTTCAAATATGACTTTTACTAAATACTAAGTACAAAAGGATTAAACGCATACAGCACTGTCTTATGACAATTTTGTCTTTAATTTTACTTACATCTTAAAAAAAGTTAATAAAAAATAAAAAAGTTATATTATTTTATTAATTACTGAGGAACCCCAAAAATTCTGTTCTGTCTCTAGGATAAATGCAAAGTTGAGAGCAACAAGTAAAAATACTATCTTGCAATAATATCTCATACCATATATATAAAATGCACAAAGCCTTATCTCTATTATATTAAAAGTCAAAATCGCTCGAATGCGATCATATTGACGATATATAATAAATTTGTGCATTTACGTGACTAATCCTTTTTGCAAGAGACGTCTGTCAAAGTTGCCAATTGTTTACAGTTCTTTGCCGAATAAAGAGATCGTAAATGACATTCTTTTGTTAGCTCCTTTGTACAAAGTAAACATCGTAAATTCTCGTTTGTCATACTATTGTTTAGACTAATACCACACAAAATGAACTGGAGATGTCTAAAGATTTATTTATTTAGAAAATATTTTGAGAGCGCACGAAAATTCTTTTAAAGGGTTGCTTCGTGGTGGTTGAAAATAACAATGAAATTCGTTAATCCGTTGAAAGGATGGAGTAGTGGATTTAGAAGAGCCTAATCGAACATTTTGAGAGAAATCTTTCAATATATAGGCTTTGTTATAGGACCTACTCTTAGGAGTGACTATAATAGTACCACTTTACGATACGATACTTCACGATCTCCCTAAATGTGGCCATAACAAGAATTTTTCTTATCAATAATTTTCTGTTTAAAAAATACTTTTTACAGTAATAATTTGAAATTAGATACTTATTATTTCACGAATATTACACAATGTATTCGCTCATTAGTAATGCCTATATTCATAAAAAACATTTTGTATATCATTTGATACGTAAAAATTTTCTTTTTCTCAAGGTTTTTGGTGTAACGTATGGCGAGCAATCAAAGGATAAGTAAACCTCTTTACACAAACACTTCTTTATACGCTTTTAGTGCCAACGTAAAAGTAGGCCACTGCTGATGTATCAATAAAACCTTTTTGGGGTGGAGAAATGAATGTAGCGGTAGCGTAACAATTTCTAGTTTTTATTATGCTTTCCATTCGCTTTGGATATATTTTTATAGTGCTGAATTAAAATTAAGGAACCGAGATTGCAATTTAAAGTTGAACTCTAATATGCAAGTATCATTTAATTTAAAATGCTAGTGTTTGGATACTCTCTTTATTCCTTGTGAAAATGGATTGTAATCTAGTATATTTGCGTTCTTCATAAGCAATGTTAATAGCTATTTTTTTTATGTATGAAACTAAAAAAAAAAGTTTTACAGAATTTTAACATATGAAAGTTTTAGCACTAGGTTTCCTACAGAAAGGTAGGCAGAGAAAACCTATTGTTAAGACGCTCCTTTCCTTACTTTCCGTTCCGGTTCGCAATTTTCCTTGCTACCAGAGCCGGGAAATGAAAATATTACGTATTTAATTCCTCCAACTGTGAATCAAACTCACAACCGTTACATTTTCAGTACTTGTGCCACTGTGCCACAATGGTCTATAAATATAAATAGTCGTTTAATACATTGTTCACTTCGCATATCATAGATGGCGCTACATTTCACATATTTAATCTTTAAATTTTCCGAAAGCCAAATCTATCATAATTAAATAGTTCTAGTAAACAAATTACATACACCAGTATAAAAATTTTATATTTTTAATATACCTAAGCTATAAACCATATAAAAAAACGATGTTAGCGGACAAAAGTAAAAAAGTAATTAGGATCAACAGAAATAAACATAGAAGAAAATGTTAATTCCGAACCAAGCTCCAGGCGCTAGACGGTAGGAATAACTAATGACTGTAATCCGCTTGTGGCGAACGAACGGTTACTGCGAAGGAGATTTGAAAGATATCGAGTGAATTAAAAATATACGTATAATATTATCAATCACAATTAAAAATGAAAAGGAAAGCTATTTATTTTTAATACGCTTTTTTAATATAAAGTTGAAAAAACTGAATTTGACTTACTTGTTTGAATTTTATCATGAAGTTTACGTTTAAAGTTTTACGTTTTGACAATACAATAATATGGCATCATCGAGCTGATCTCATGATGAAGTCAGGAGCTGAATAGTTGTACTGTCGAGAGAATATTCTATAACATTTGTATCAATTGGTAAAAAAACATATAATATGAAGTTTTACTGTTTGAATTATTTTATAACTGCATATGTAATATATATTGTGATGTCAAACTTAAATAATTTTAATATATTAAATATGTAAAAAAAATAACTTAACATATATCCAACATAATAATTATTTCACACAAAAGTATCTACATCATACAACTATATAACTTATTTATGTCTTTTTTAGATGTCTCTTTACCGTACATTCTCCTTTGTATGTTTTCCATTCAACGTGACATTGGCGAAGTGATTGCTTGCGAGTGCTGAACTGGCACACTCAGATCGCCATAATTAAAGAACAACAACAACAACAATCTTTATTAGGTTGCTAAGTCACACATCACGTCAACAACACTTACCAAATACAGCATAACAACTAATTCACTTTAAAAAAAATCCAAATTTATTTGAAATACCGTATTTCGATAACAATCTGACACTATCACTCCGTAATAACACTAACGGTATCAAAAGTGCGCTTAAATATTATAGCAATCAAAATAAACGACTCTAACTTAGAGACGTACACAATTTAGATATAATAGTTTTATTCCCTCATCAATTCACCGCACACATCCAAACATTATTGATTCCATTAATTATTCACATGTTGTCTTCGAACTGTAGATTAGCCTATGTTATTATTTTAACATATTTCCCCTGTACTTTAGAATTACCAAAATAGTAAACTTTGTATAAACATTTTGATATATTGAAGGTTAATTTAATTATGGATTTCAATTTGTGTACATGAGGCCGTTGTGACGCAGGGGCACAAGCGTGCAACTGTAACTGGTAGGTCGTAGATTTGATTCCCATTTCTTCACTCTGATGTAATGAGGCAAAGCGCGTCGTTGAGTTCCGCTACTCAAGACCCAATGTCTCATAAATACGCTGGAAATTGTGGAACGGAAGTATTGAAATATTAATGTTAAAGGAGTGTACGCTAGGTCCCCTCAGCCTACTCTACTATATGCGGGATCCAGCATAAAGCTAAAATGTTCATCTTTTATATTGAAGACATCATGGTGCAGTGAGACAACATCAACTTGTCTTGACTCTAGTTTCTCTTTTCTTTTTCTCTTTCTCTTTATCTGGCCTTGTATAGCTTGTATTATATCTATACAGAACAAATGGAGCTGCTTCTTTTTTCTTTAAGACTACACAATTTAAATCCTTCAAATAATATATATTTCCTTAAATCAGATCTGATGACACAAATAAATTCTCGATCCAATTATTATAAAACGGTATCCGACCAATAGAATCACACGCCTACGGGCGTTTTGAAATTGAGCTGTTTTAAATCAATTAAAATGGAAATTTATTTGGAGCAAGGTTAACATTTTGATTTTCTGTAAGTATAAATTAAGGAAAGGTATATTTCTATTTTTTAACATTCCTAGAGATATTTTATGATTAAAATATTTAAAATAAAAATGTCAATAATCTTAATAATTTATATACAAAATAAATATTAGTCATGTTTCATTTTGTTTTTTTTTTGCAATAATTTTCTATGCGAGTACTTGGTTTTTTGTAAATTGTTTTGGATTAAAATATTATTTTCGAGACATTGCTTGTTGTGGAAAGGAACGTCACGCCACGCTTGACCTGAAGCGAAATATTCATGTTATATAGTATTTCATCTCCCCGAGTGGGAATCGAACCCACACCCGAACGAACCCGTAGCCTTTTCAGTCACACACTTGTCACATCACGACGGCCACAATAAATATATAGATGCCTAAGGCACTTGAATATTTTGTCAGTATTCAAAGCGTGATGAAAATACTTTAAGACCCACTTTCAGTTATAAAACCTCTATTGAAAGAATGTGAATACAAGAGTGAAAAAACAAAACTTTTTAAACAACATCAAAAATGTTTTTCTGTGAAAGTTGGCTTTACTAATTCACAAAGTGCTTTTGAATATTCGTTTTATAGTACCTACCTACAACCCGAGCGAAATCAGGACAGAGTATTCTATTTCGAAAAAAATCATCAAATACGCGGTAATTCGCTATTTTGCTTGTAAAAGATCAAAATAAAAATTGAATTTCATAATATTTTGCATCATGAAGACTTTCAAGCTTTGACCTAATTCTTGCCGAAACCCGTTTCAATTTCGAACACCCTGAGCCTTAATTAAGGAAAGAACCTCTAAAATACGAAATATTTTCTCTCTACAATCACTTATTCCATATTGAAAATAATTTCAGAGGAAAAAAAAAATATTTGCACAAATTCGTAACATTTCAATCGGAGGATTCGAATAAATTTTTGTTTGCTTTCATCCGGCAATTTATAAACATTGGTAATATTTAGGCGGCTGGACGACTTCAAATTCAAAACACGCCAACGCACCGGGAAACCAATCACTTAGTAGGTCATATCAGTTCTTTCGGGTGAGCAAATTAACATATTTTTCCTTATCGAGCTCTGTCCCGACCCGGCTTTATCAAGGAAGGACGAAAATATACAAGGGTGGAACATTTTACGTTTTGTCGTTCACAAATACTGTTCCGCCTACGAGGACGAGATTGTGGCATGTTTGTTAATAAATCTTGGAGACAATGATGTGTCTTCATTTCGGTTTTATCGAACAAGTGGTAGGTAGTGTCCTTTTATGTTTCTTTTTTGTTTTAATTGCTTGGAATAGATTTGGAATGGTTATTTCTTTAATGCGTTACCTATACACGATTTCGTACTTAGCTTATCGTCACGTTAAGTATCTAGAAAAATCCAAAAAAGCCTTAAATATTTTTTTTATCGTCGTTAGCAAATAAATAAAAAAATATATCATAAATTACTCAATTAATTATCGAAAAGTTATAATATTATTTCTTTAGTAAAAGTAATAGAACCCAACCAACTTTATTTAATTTTATCAAACGCATCCCTCTTTCTTTTTTACAAAGTTTCTTATTTATAAACCCGATGTCACTAGATAAGGCTTATCTTTAGACAATGTGTTATTGATTTATTACACATGTAACTACTGTTTACCCTTGCTGCGATATTTTGGATAAAATGTATGAAAAAAAAAAGGTTTATATATTAATTATTTTATTAATAACTTAATCTAATATTTTTACTTTTGAATATACAAAGAAAATAGAAAATGAATTATTCTTTAAATATTAATAGATGTAACAAAAAAAATATTATAGAATAGCTTATTATAATAATTTATATACACCAATACAATTATCACGTTCTACTCCCTCGAAAATCTCATTGACGATGATTGCATCAATTGTCTGGAATGCGGGTGCTGACTGCTTGTTTGGATAACATAAATTATACAACATTATGGAAATGTAATAAGTTGATTTATAAAGTTATAATTTTTTGGAATAGGACTCGGGAAATTTGTATGTATTGTAAATATATAAATGGGGGGGCTGTCGAGAAACTTAAATCATCGTTGCCCAATGCCTCACTTTTAACACGAAGGTTATGGGTTCGATTCCTAATCGAATTATTTTCATTTCCCCAATTTTGCTGGGAAGGTAATAAATATCTCGAACACAGACAGACAACAAAGACTTACGATTCTTTTTTATTACGACAATATTTAAATTCATTATTATAATATTTTTGTAATTAAAATGTGCCATAATAAAAATAGAAAAGATTTAGAAATATATTTCAATTAATATAAATCACTATTAATAACGCTATGTTTTGGGCAACAACAAAAAGCTCGTGTGAAGCTTTTAAAACAAACCCAGCTCCAGTTAAAAAAATATAAACGGTAATGCTAAGCATGTAAGAAGACCATGTAAATAAAAAGTATAATTGTCTCAAATTATTCAACAGCAGTTGACAGAACAGATGGTAAATTATACTTTGTCTTAGGGTGAACTACAATTATATTACATGACGCGTATATTTAAAACACTTTTAAAACTACTTTAAGCAATAAATGTTCAATAGATATAAGAGGACAGAAGAAAATTCTACTTTAAATGTCAAGTTGAATTAAACTTATTACAGCTTTGCTATGACGCCCTTGTAGAACAGTTTATATGTGTTTTTATATCTAATAATTGTGGGTTCGATTTCCACTTGATGCAATAATTAATATATATAATTTATTTTTATTATTTATATCTAGCAGGACAAACCGCAGATTGTGTTTTGCCACCATACATGCGTGTTGGGTGGTATGAAATGAACTAACATTAACCTAGTTTACTCAGTTTATACAGTTTTTCTTACAATAATGCTAAAATACTCAAAGAAACACATTATTTTTCAAACAAATTTTAGTAATCACATAGGTATATTTATATACCTAATTTATAAGTTACTTAAATAGTATTATAAAGATTGATAGATGTGTAAACGAATAGCTTAAACTTCTAGAGACATTATCTTATGTCTAAGGGGACAAATGTTTTATGTATTATTTATGCATTTATAATGCGTTTTATATACATGCAATGTATGCAGTAACTCGATTTAAAATAACTGCTACTGCTTATAAGGTAGCACAAAAACTTAATAAAATGTTCAATTTTCTCTAAATGAAAAAGCAAAAAACCTTCCAAATATCCATCCAGGTCCTAATGGATTAATGCTAAAAAATACATCATCGGCTTATCAAATGACGGGGGTCGTCTTACAAATGAAATGTTCTATTCTAATGCACGCACAGTTTCTAATCTCACATCTCTTTCTTACACACCGTAGAAATAAAAGATAGAAAACAATTTGAAGAAAAACATAATGTCAGGTTATATGGGGTAGAATTCGTGTCACTTCGCAGGTAGATCAATAAAGCGGGCTGTTTCATTAACTCCGTGTTAGACAGCACTTATAAAGACATTAAAAACTCCAATTTGTGATCACGTAAATTCGAATAGATCCAATTTCTAGTTTAGGACATCGATTTGTTCAAATGGACTTGTAATTACTGTTTCCTTTTAGATTTTATAGCGGTAATGTGTTTGTTGATGGGAAGACGGATTGTGTAATGTTAGAATGTAATTTAAATTGTGTATGACGAGAAATTTATGAATGAATTGAAGTTAATGAATGATTTTAAGAATATTATGTTATTTGCATAATAACAGAATGAAATATCGATATAACAAATGTCTAGGATTTTAAGAACTGTCTTACTTTTGCTTTAAGTGAACTTTCTAAATCTATTATCGTTTTTTTATTATAATTTAACCATAAATTTTCTACCTTATATAGCATTTATATTTATTGTTGTATTTTAAATTATAAAATAAAGAAGAATGTAACGTATACGATTACTCTTATAGGCGGTAATAAAAATATAATCAAAAATATATCTTATAAAGCAGCATCTCCATACTGTTGATATATTTAATTAAACAATATACTTATCTATCGATAAGCCAAGGCGGGAGCTATCACAATCGTCGATATATTTATAACCAGATTAAAGATATCATAGAATCCCATTCAATAAGCTATAACAAAACGTTATCAGTTACGATACAGCGTAGATACCAAGCAGCTAGTACAGTGCTCTGGATCTCTAATGAGATGCTACAGTACAAAGCTCGCTAAGTAATGGGTCCCGGAGCGAACCACGATAAATATGATCAAATAAACGTGCAATGGAGGAAGCAGTACGTTGCATAGATAAACGACCGTCTCGCGTCCATAAACATGGGGAAGCCCGAGTTCTCAAGGCACGAAATTGACTCGAAAGTTGGCGTGCTTTTACAACGTTAGCTTGATAATTGGCAAGTCGTATCGCCGGCTACACGCTGTCGCTAAGCCTTGAAACGTCTTTGTTTTGAGACGGTAAACTTGCATTGTTAGTGGAGTGTGGAGTTGAAAGCTGGGATGCTATGACATCGAGGGTATAATGGCAGAGTGGCTATTGTTTTAGTAAGAGTAAAGTAGAAGCCAGTCGTGGCGCAGGGACAGAAAGAGTGACTGTAGACGCGACTGGTTGTGAGTTCAATCTACGTTGGAAGAAACGAAATATTTATTTAAATTTATATTTCCATTACTTCGCGCTAGTTTCGAGACAAGCGCGGCGTTGAGTCCCGCCACTCAACACACAATGCCTTCAGAATTTGGCGGGAAAAAAAAGTGTACTAACACTAGTTTCCCTCGGCAGAGGATAGGCATATCCTGCTGTGTGCGGGATACAACGTTAAGCAGATTTATTTTTATTTTTAAAGTAAAGCTAACCAAGCCTATTGCCGTCACTTGCCGTAATGTCAGCCAAGCCTTACATAGTTGTCATAATCTAAGTCACGATTTGAATAATAGTTGATGCGGAATGTGGGTCATTCCTGGTAAGGAACTTTAATGGTTATAAGAGCATATAAAATGCTATTATATGTTTGGTTTATTTCCTTTGTTTGTTTATTATCTTATGTTAGAATATTAAAATATATTAATATTGTACAAGAATTATTTAAATATTTATTTACAATCGTCAATCGAAACAAATAACACTTTTTTTTTATTTTAAATAAACAATAATAGACAAATCAAAATAAAAGCAAGGAAAGTAGAATAATTAAGCAAGACGGAAAGAAAAGTAATTTCACATCAATAAATTTGATACCATTGGTAAATTATATAAGCTTGGCCTCTCTATATTTTTGTTTGCGGTAAAGTAAAAATTTTACGACTCAGATTATCATCTTGTTTATATGACTACGATTTTTAATAGCGTGACACGTCTGTGTAAAGATAGTGAGTTATTATTTATTGCAGGAGTAACATTGTCGGTTCTTTTTCTAAAAAATGTTTTAGTATGAATACTTAACAAATCCTTTTTTACGTTTCTCGTTTCTTGTAATGTAAAAAACAAGAACTAGAATTTTTATATAACCATACGCATTATTTCGTGGATTTTTTAGCATTATAACTCTAGGTTCTCCCGTCCTATGTTACTACTATACAAGATAAACGTTATAGCTATATATTTGGCAACCGTTTAAGTTTATGATATTTGAACCTAATACACATGGTGGTTAGATGTCTCAATTAAACTGCTCGAGTGATCTTGCTGAAATGAATTTATACAGGCTAATTTACAGAGGAATTTTGCAGTGATTTTAATTAAAATATTTTGATTTCCCCTCTCTGGTAAACACAACGCGGCGTTAAGTTCCGCCACTCAACACTCAAAATTTCAAAAATTGAACAGAAATATGGGTAACGGAGTGCCTCAATACTAGGTTCCCTTTGCCTGTCCTACTGTGCAACCAAAATATGTGTGAACCTTTTTTTTAATTCAAACACAAGCGTACTACGGTAGCTGTTATCCGACTAACATTTACCGAACTGGAGCTGGGATTGAAAATTTAAGCCGGATTACATACAACACCAAAGTTTATTTGCATTGAAAAATATTTGGTGTAATTAGAGATTATTCCATTTTTTTGTTCAATTTTTAGGGTTAATTTCACCTTTTGTGTATTTACTTTAAATTCTGTACAATAAAAAATAAACGTGTTTTTTGTGGATTCGATCTTATAGTCCAGAAAATTAACTATTTTTATTTCATCGCTTTGCGGAATGAAGTATATACTCGCTTAATATAATTTTCTTAATGCCTATTTGACTAGGGAGTTAAAAAAAATGTTTTACAATTATTATAATTCATAATAGATCGATAGATCCTTTTTAAATGAAATCTATTCATGTTTCAATCAAATTAAAAAGCATAAAAAAATTGTGCTAATTGAAGATAAACAAGGTTTGTGCGAACGGACTTGTACTGCTTTGGCCTTCAAAATGCGAGTCAACTGTGCTCTACATCTTAACACAGGAAAAAGAACTGGTTAACTATCAAGACAGCCGTCCAAACAACTAGTTCATAGACAAGAAAAGAACAACAAATACAAGATCTCCTTATATATATTTTATTACAGCCAGTCTTTCATCAATTTGAAAAATCACAAATAATTTATATAAATTTTATCTAATTTAATCTTTTTATTATATTTATTTGCTTTAGTAAATGAAGCCTAGCGTTACGTTTCATTACTCAACACTTAATGTCACGGAAATTTTTCGGAAAGTGAGGAACGGAATGTCTTTAGGTACCCTCTGCTTACGCGCGAAAAAAAAAACACTATTAATCATATTTCCTAGCTATCTAAATAAACATTTTATCATTTTCTGTTATCCCTATAAATAATCTACATTCTAATAACAATAAAAAAAAATATTAAATTAATGCAATTTATAATAGCCCAAGCACTTATACAGTCCATACGATACGGGCGGAGCATTTAATGCGCAAATCTTTGAGGATAATCTGCATGCCTTAATAAGGCGAGTCGGGCCTGCAGTCCATAGGAGCCTACAGCCACCGCCACCCACATTATATTACTGGTCGGACCTCACACTGTACACGTACCTACCTGTTCTGTTAGATAACAATGGAGAAATTTTTGGTTGTGGACTTTTAAAAAGCATTTAGATAAAAAAAAGAAATTAATAATGAATATTGTCTAGGAAATTACATTTTTGTTTTATTTTCATGAAACTTTTAGAGTTCGATATGATTTCATTCAAAACCTTAAATAATCTGAAGCCGTGAGAAATTTCGAGCTTATACTAATAGTTAGAACATGCAGAATGTATTTGATATTTAATTTATTAAAAGTTGTTATCTTCTATTGTCTATCCGATATCAAATATAATCATTCACCTTAAGGATCCAATCCAAAATTATTACTTGTATAACCAAACTCTGCTCCACTGACCGAAGGTGACGTTTTTACCGTCATGCTATATTCTGCATATAACAGATAGGCAGATTTGGTACTAAGGTGGCGTAACTCAACACCGCGCTTTGTCTTATTACCAGAGCTAGGAGTTTAAAAAAAAAACCTTTTCCCTATTAAGAATCGAGCCCACAACCTCCGCGCTTACAGACAGACGCTGTCCGCTGCTGAGCCACTATCAATATTTGTATACATAATTATTCACTCGAGTGTCGCTACAATTATCGCCTTCACTCACTCAAATCCCAAATGCCGCAAAATACTTACTTTTTCATATCATTATCTTTAAATAAAGTTAATATAAGTTTTTACAACAAAAAACGATATTACTTATCGAAACGTACATCCTTATGCGTTTATAATTATTTCCGACAGGTGTGAACAAATGGAGAGAGGTACATTACTCTGTCATATAATTTACTTAGCACCTAATTTCGATATAATAACAGTATTACCGTCGAGCACACCGCAAACTAATAGGCCATATGTTTTACGCTTCAATGTCACTCTCTAATTCGA
This sequence comes from Heliconius melpomene rosina, assembly GCF_056956725.1. Lineage (NCBI taxonomy): Eukaryota > Metazoa > Arthropoda > Insecta > Lepidoptera > Nymphalidae > Heliconius > Heliconius melpomene. The sequence continues at coordinate 7,578,204 of NC_140406.1, read as the reverse complement.
CTTTGATAAATAGGTCGAGAGTACACAGTCAAGCTAATCTTATAACCAGTAACAAATGTTTTCCTTTCTATATTTCTATCATTGATTTATTTCGAAAATATTTTATAGCTCTTTTCTTAAAGGTTGGTAGAGGTAATTTAGTGTTAGGACACTCTGTTTTCCATTTTCATTATTTGAATGGCGGTGTCCAAAGCAAACATTTGTGTTAAAAAATTAGGAAATAAAAATAGCTATAAATAAGAATCACTCCCTCGAGTAAGGACGAACCCACAACCACCGTATATGTAATCAAATACTACCCACTGCGCCACGATCACTTCAGTGTTTCTAAATACTGGTATAGACTATAGACTAACAGTTAATCCTGATAGCCATATCAGTGTTGAGACAGAGTCCTGGGCTGGTTTATGTCCTGAATTTCTTGAATTCCATACAAGCTAGTAAAGGCCGTCTGAGGCTTGGAATGTGACAGTTGCGTTACAGCACTGCTGTCCGAATTAGCTTAGCTTTTGGCACACCTGTATAAATTGTTTCTGTCGAAATTGTTTTTATAAAAAACTTAGGAAAATGCAAATAAATTGTTGTAATAAACATAAAGTGGAGAATAGCATAATTTTATTACTAAATATTAAAAAATCATAAGAATGATGATTTTCTCATATTAAATTTATTTTTAGAACCATATTTCTAAACGATTTCGGAGTGACTTCCAAGCGTATGGTAGAAGATATGCCATAATATGGTTATTCAAGCTCGTAGCATATGTTTAATGTTAGTGTGTTCTTCAATTGATTGACGTGACGTCTGGTATCTTAGTCTTAAGTAACATACAGACAGATGTTTATTTATTATCCTATAAGTAATTCATTATAGCTAATAAATGTCGTAACAGTTTCAAAAATTGTTTGTGATCTTCTTGGACTTGCTTCGTAATATATTTTTATGAACTATAAAAATGATCACTTAAACAAAAGTATTTTAAATTTTAATAGTTTCAATCACTTATTTTAGATCGTTATTCTTTACACTATTTTATATTAATAGGTACTTAATAAAGCTGATAAATTATTGGTGGGTTCGATTCTCACTCGGTGGAATGTTAATTTTAAGTTATTTCTATTTCACGGTTCTGTTCAGAGATGGCGTTACGTTGGATTCCACCATTTCACACGAAACCACTTTCCACCGAATTCTGGAAACATTGCGTGTTAAGTGGCGAAATTCAACGCCGCGCTTTGCCTCTACACCAGAGTGAAGAAAAATATACAATATTTCATTTCCTCGGATGAAAATCGAACCCAGACACTGGCAATCAGCAAACATACTTGAATTTCTCTTATTTACTTCTAAAACTTCTCTCAATAACATTCCTTTTAGTTGTATTCATTCATATATTCATAATATCCTTGATACGGTGCACAATAGATATACCTAAGTTGTAAGCGTAGTGGGTGGCCATGCACCTTGCACAATGCATCGCTTATGACGATAACTAGTACCCGAACCTTAATGCATAATAAAGTATAATAAAAGTATTCACGCAGTAGTAATAAGTATATAATATAATAGCAGCTATAATAAAGCAAGTAAATAAGCATAATGGTTGTGGATTCGATCCTCACTCAGGGGATTAATTATATTTAAATTATCTTCATTGACCCGCAATGGTAAATAAAACGTGGCTTTTAGTTCTGCCATTTATCACGTAACGTCTCGAAACTTGAAGTGGAAGTGCAGAACGAAGTGTTTTAACACTAAATTCCCTCTGCCTACTTGACTGTGATTAAAGAAATGTGAAACTGGAAAAGCAATAAAACTGCAGCGAAAAAAAAACTATTAAAAATAAACTAGAAATGTATGTAAATAGCACGATAACAATTTAGGAGAAATAAACGAAATACATACCTACATTTGGAAATTAAATAATGAGAACAGTAATTCAGTGTTAGTTTCCTGAAACCTTTATCTCCATTACCAAATAAGCAGAATATACTAAAAACAATGTAGTGATAAAAAGTAATAATATAAGTACCAACTCATATATGTAATCTGCCAGTTTTAACCGCTTTAGGTTCAATATTTTTTTATCTTATAATTTAAGAAAAAAAAATTTGAAGACCTAAACCGGAAATAGATTTTTTTTAGAAACTGCACAATAGCTGCAAACCCTTATCCATAGATAATACGTGTTAAGTGAATACAATATTTAAATGTTAAATCTAAAACATACTTTTAGTAGAACGATGACGCATATTACAAAGAAAGGCTTTGGTCGGCTTAACTTATCGAAATAAGGTAACGCAAGCTTTTTTTAAAGATTATGTAATTCCTAAGAAATAGCACATTTACATTATTTTTGTCTTTAAGCTTCTTATGCTTATGGACTACTATTGAATTGCGGAACCTAACGCTGCGCTGTATCATATCACATCTAAGAGATGATAATTATTTAAATATGATCTAACTGTACAATTAGATATATTTTACACTAATTGTACAATTAGATATATTTATAACACGTAGTTTGTATATCTACATTCTTAAATTCACAATACATATATTTAAAATATATATTTTTTAAACTTTAGAAAGAATTAAGTACCGTTTTAAGTTCTTTGAATTTTCGAAGTCGGCTATAAATATAGAAAACAAACCCTAAATTTCGTTAGACAACCGATAGCGTTATGCAAATTGTATTTCCTGCGAACTGTCTGGACCTCGCGCTTCGTATATATTGCGTGACGTTTGATTCTGTTTTAAATTCTTGCCATACGTGAAATTACAATCGAAACGTTTATATAGAATTTAAGTAATTTAAATTGCATGAATTATTTTGTATAGATTACTTAAATTATTTTGCTGTTTCACGCTTTATATAGTATATAGCCAGGGTACACAAAGAATTTGAGATACGGCGTATTCAACTGCCAAACTAAAGAGTGAAGAAATGAAAACATTTCTTCATTCTGACTGGAAATAGAACCTACAACCATCCTGCTTCTAGTCTTAATTAGGTACGACAGTAAATTGACGCCATCTTGGCCATGCTTAACTAAACGCAATGATTTTGGATTCAGTTCCTATACATTTAGTATTTCCTTTAATTTTCACGAAATTTAGTTAAAATATTATTAGAAAAATACAACTCTCCTTATAAAATGCAAAAAATTTTAAAAAAATATAAAAAAAAAACAAACACTTTTATACAATTTCCAAGAAAGTTTCAAGACTGGATGATTACTTCTCATTATTAATTCAAAATGGATCTCGCTTTTCGAGTTTCGTGTTAATCTAAGATTAGTCATTAATAGAATTCTTGTTATTCTTTGTTCGGCCAAATGTAGGTAGATAGATATTCGTATATATTCTTGTTATTTATGTGGCTTTTAATGAACTTGTCCGTTTTTATTAGTGATAGTTCACTGACTGATTCTTTTTTTTTATTGTTATAACATGCCTTTATGATGATAAAATGATAAGAAAATTATTTTTTGATAATAAAAATAGAATTAGCCACTATTTCTAGATTGTATAATATGTAGGTTGTATTATATAACTAACATTCATTTCATAGCTAGATAAAATTAGTAAGAAGAGCTAACTTGTTTTTTTTTTTCGCTTCAATTTATTTTCAGTAGAGCAAAGCGCGGGGTTAAGCTCCGTCACTTAACACGAAATGTTTCGAGTTTGAGCGGACAATTCAAAACAGAGTATCTTGACACTAAGTTATCTCTCTTATTTTGCTATATATAAAATGGAAAAATGAAAAAAACTCACTTCTTTCAGCCAAACTGACGTAAAGATAAATAAATATCATCATCTCCACTAAAGAAATTATGAATACATTTCTTATATTATTAAATTCTCGTTTCTCATCGATATTGGTTAACGTCCACCTATCAGTTTTATATAATTTATTAGATTCAAATATGCCGCCTTACTACTAAGCTATAAACATGATTTAATAGGTGACAGGTTTTAAATGAACTCATATAATAAATATGACAGTCACAGCATTTACGATTCCGTTTGTCCTATTAAATAACTGTAATTAATAGCATATATATAATATATTAAATATTAGATTATAAATGTTTAGGTGGTTTATTTTGAAATGTGAATTTCGAAGTGAGTATAGGGTATAAATATATTAGGTATGTTCTTTCTCTTTCAAGGTAAATAATTTATTTATATATTTTTAATATTTTAATACGTTTTAATTTTATATTCGTTATTGAATAACGAATCGTAACTATTATTGATTATTTCTTCACTCTCTTCTCTCTTCTTCAACTCAAAGCGTTGTATGGTTAGTGGCGGTACTCACTTCACTTGCGCTTCGTTTTACCAGAGCGTAAAATATAAATAATAAAAATAAAATTATATTCATCCCCCGAGATGGATTCGAACTCACAACCGTCATATTTCAATTCAATTACCAAATAATATCCCTAAAGCAGTTCCCATAAGAACATGTTAACATCCAACATTACATAAGTTACAACGGCGTTTCTAACATTACATAAATTGAAAATGGTGTGACAATATGTTATATTTTCACGCTTAAATCGCCCACCATTATATGTTATTGTTTAAAAACAGTATTTCTAGTTAATTTGAGTACCGTGGAAGAAAAATCACGCGCGACACGCGTCCTATTCAGTCGACTTTTTCGGAAATGTTACAAAAGTATGACGTTAAACACTGCTATTATGACGCATATAATACACAAAGCAACTTTGTTCGAGACAATAGTAGGAAATAAAAGGTTTGTCGTCATTAATTTCATCGCTTAGACACTCGTAACGAGGCATTCTTTGTGTTTAGTGAACGCTATTATATTTGATGAAGGCGAAAAATTAGTGCACAGCGTGTGTGCTGTCGATACTGCTGAGTTTAAGAAACTTATACAAAATATCTTACATTTTTTGTTAGATTTTCTTACTTTAAAATCGATTGTATTGTAGAGCGTTGAAGCAGAAAATGTTATACTAAAATTGTACTTATATAGGAAATGTGTAACTGGTTTTACTAAATATATCACAACTTCACTCTAGAATTGTTTCTCTAGAAACGTTTCAGTATTATTATTAGCCAAAATATACTACCAAACAGTGTACAGCGTGCTCGAAAATATTACCTCTAGACAGATAGATCGATATAAAAGTATAACTGACGCGATTATTTTTTAAATTAGTTGATATGCAGGCACGCACAGTGTGGCATGAACGCAAAATTCCTTATAAAATATTTATATAAATAATTCATTAAGAATTTTAAACTGTAGCCCTGGGGGCTATACAGAGGATTGCAGTAACATTTTTATTTAATTCTCACATATATTATTCACTTCACTTCGACCGAATGTAAAAGTCGTGCGTGTACGTAATTATACGAATACCATGCACTCACCTGGTTGCATTTCATCCCAATTTAAAATGGCAGCGCTAAAAAAGGCAATTAGCATTTACTTTGAGTAAATTATTGTGATTTCTAAATGTACTAAACATTTAGAAAGTACATGTGATTGATGTGGGTTCGATATCTGTCCAAAGAAATTATGAAAAAGTATTAAAAGTTAAGTGGAGAAATAAATCGTCTGTATAGGATTTGCATCATCTGCAGATATATAAAATAAAAAAAAAGAAATAGTTGAAAGTATTTTCAATAACATAGAATCCTCTAAATTCGGCTTCTTTTATAGAAAATAGTAAAAATATTCTTTACATTTTCAGTATAAGCGAATCAAATTGAGTTTTATATGAATTGTTAAGAATTTTAAAATGTTTCATTTCTATGGACACCGAGTGTGCAATCTATTCCCGAATTAGTAACGCCGCGGTGTCACCTGAGCCGAAAGGGACGGCTCGGGCGGAACAAAGGTACGTATTTTGGTTTCCAATAGAGTGACCATTCACTAAGAATAATGAATTATTATTTCGACCCCACATTACGTTAGTGAACAACATTTTAATGCCTCGTTTTATAATTGAAATATATGATATATTTATGATATTATTTACGATCTGTATCTAGTATGATAGTACGTGATTTGTTGTTACAGTTTATTAAACGACTAAACGCATTTACATGTTTTCAATAAAGTGTTTTATTATAATAAAAATATGTTTTAGTTACACAAACAACATTTTTTTTCGCCAAATAATGACAACAAACTTTTACTTTTGTAATATTTTATTTACGTCCAAAAAATTCTGAGTAATGTTGTATAATAGTTCCAGTTCTGTTTCCAATATTAAAAGCTTTCTATAATAGATGCATCTACCTAAAAAATCTTAGTTATTTTTATTAAAATAGACCTACCTATAAAATTACCTTTGACATAAGCCGCTAGGCACTTCTAAAGTAAACTTATTTAATGATGGAGATTGTATAACAAAACTGCATTTAAATTTTGGTTAAGCAGAGGAAGTTCATCAAGTTGTTCGTAGTTTGAAGAGCGAGCTTTGTACCAGATTTTGAGACGTCAGTTCTAGTTCAGTAAGTGTGAATGTGTGAGGGAACCTGTTTGAGCACTTGACACGTCTAAGTGTAAGAAAATACTACATATGAACACGTATGTATATATGTAGGTATAATAGTTATTTTCTAGTATAGGTGTTTTTATACAGTGATGTTTTATTCTTACGGGATAGTATTAAGTGTTAAGTAAGAAATGATGTAAGAAATTATTTATATTTTACAGGAAGACAAGTGATAATCATGATAACATATGAGTAAGCAACAACTGAGGCCTCGGTGGTGGTGGTGGTATTGTAGTTAGGCTCCTATGTATAGCATCAGATTTCGTAGGAAGTCCAGTGATAGGAAAACATTAAAAAAAACTAAAAATGTAAAAGAAGAATATCTCTTAAATTCTATTGAAACAATTTACGTAATTTTTATTTTATTTTTTACTTTATTGAAGTTTCCCCAACTTCTATTCTAATAATAAATATCATAATATTGTTGTAATTTGAGAAATGATGTATTCGCGCCATATTTAGATACTTTAAATGAAATAATGCCAAACATAGTTAAATATGTTAAGAAAAATAAATGTATCTACTAAAGGAAAAAAATATATCTTTACTTATATTACTTGAAGTGCACAAACGTGTCAAAAGCAAACTCATACGGATTCTCGACTGAGTGTTATGAACAAACTTCATCCAGAATTTAGCACGTCATAAACTACAGTATCCATTACTTTTAAATTACTTTCACTTTAAGTTAATCAACTTACTTAATCGACTTCCATTGATTGATAAAAAATAGTCTTTTTTTTTTCTCAATTTATAAGATCTGTGACATATAGAATGATGACAATCTTATTATTAAATAAGAAAAACTTTAAATTTATTATCTACAAATATTAGATTTTTATATAAATAGAAGGATTTATATGCAGTGTATTACGCAGGGTAGGTATAGGAAACCTAGTGTTAAGACCCTCCGTTCCCTACTTTCCGCCGAATTTTTGGGGACATTGTAAGTGGCGGAATAAATAATAATTAATTTACTCACAGTGGTAATAGAATCTACAACGGTCGCATTTACAGTCATACACTTTTGCCACTGCGCCCAGACGCGCTTATTCATTAACTAAAATATACCTACCAACATATATTTTAGCCAGTATATAAGCAAGCTCCAAAAAACTTTATAAAAACGATCTCTACATATTACTATTTATATCAAATTTCTATATCGGATACAAAATTCTTCAATGCAAGGAAATAGAATTGTTTAGATTTAGTATGACGTGTACGGCGCTCGCCTCGTCGTAGGAGGCAAGGCCGTGGCGTGTAAATGTGCCACTAACTTAACAAGTTACATTTTGTGGGCAAAGTGAACTGGATATGTATGTATTTAGATATAGTCATGCGACAGTATATTTACTATTTTATTTGATTAAATAAACTACTTTAATATTAGAAATCTGATTAAATTTAAATATGGCTGGCAAGATTGAATCATTAAAATATATTGGATAGTATCTAATTATATAATTGTTTTTATGCTTATTATTAATGGGTTATCGTGGCACATTGGGAGAACAAGTGTAAATGTGAGTAGTGGGCTCTATTCCCTCTCGGGGAAGCGTGACATTGAGGTCCGCTACTCAGTACAGTAAAACTATTATATAACCTTATGTATATATTTCAAATCGTATATATAACCTCATAAATCTAAAATAAGAATTAGCCCAACTGTTGATTTAATTATAAAACAACATTTGATAAAAAGGAAACGATTGCAAATCTTTCCCGTCTTTCCGCGTCCCGCTGAGCGACAGACTAAAACAGCAACTCAGTTATATGCAAAGGAAATACTTAGCACAAATTCTGAGATCAAAGAGCGCGCGTGTGAAAAAATAACATTCAACTCTCAAAGGACGGGTCCGCTCCGCCACCCAACACACTAACTGTGCGGAAAAAATAGAATTGAAGTCAACTTTACAACAAATTTGAACGCGTATCGAATTGTTTTACGTTTGACGAATTCGCTTTTGTAAATTTTTAAATTCACTACAATAGGCTTTAATGATGCAGGTCAGCTTCTTTGTCAGGATCAAAATTATGTAGGACTCGGGGAATTCGACGAATGGTTCTAAACTGGCTGATTAAAAAAAATGTTCGATCGTGTGGCGATAACACAGGCTAAATGGGCAGTATTGTTTTTGCGAGATCTGCGTTGCTAAATCATTCGCATGCCGATGGGATATCTGTTTAAATTTCAAATTGCCTGACGACGGTATATTAAAATTTTCTTATACGCGAGCAGTATTTTTGTTGTTTGTGGGATCCCTATTGTTAATAATGTTTACATGTAAGAAAGATCGGTTGTTAGTTTGTGTTACAAGAAATTTATGAGAATAAACTATGGTATGTGCTCTATATAGCCTGTCTCGTTAACATAGCGTTTACGATGTACCTACATAAAATATGTTAATTCATATTATTTTAGTACCCATAGTTCTATTTGTATGAGGTACACTATAATAAATTACACCAATATTTGCTTGTTAGTTATTCACTGTAGGAGCATAATCTAGTAAATTACATTGCAGATAGCTACACTTATGAAGCGTGCATTAATCTTTTGATAAAAGAGAAAATTGCCTTCCTTGTAGGTACTACAGCTGACTTCCATTTGTTACCGTCTTGTTTAGAAAATCACATTTACTAAAGTTTAATAACCGGCTTTGATGCCAACTGATGGAGGCGCGTATCAAATCGAGCTTCAACGTGATCCTTAGCACCTGGTTGGAGCGCATCGGATCTTTTATTTATGCATCTCTATGGAAATCTATAGTCATTTTTGCCGCCGTTAACGCGGTGTGGCGGGAAGTGTGTCACCTTGACTTGAATTCGTTACGCGTTTGGTTCGTGTGTTCTTGTAATAGGTAGATAGAAATATAGATAGAAATATATCTATTTATATACAAGTATGTACTTCAATTACATATTTTTGTATTTATTTGAAATTGTGATACTAAATGTAAGATTTTCATTTTTAATATCAATTTATTTACCAACGTAAGTAAAAGCTTTGAATTTGTCTTTTTGGGACAGTTTCAAAATCGGTAAATATTTATATTCAAAAAAGAAAGATATAATCTCTCCGCATTTGAAAGATGCATAAAGTAACATTAAAATAAAATAGTGATACGTCATTTAATTCTACTTCACATACATATATACTTAGGATAGGTACGTACAAGTGTAATAGAAACATTTTCTAATAAGAAAAAAAAAATTTTTTTCATTACTAATACATACTACCAATTATTGCTCGCATAATATTGCATAAGACGTAATATTACAGTTTTTACACACTGCGACACTCTGGTCGTTTTTTTCTCCGTTCAAAATACACTTAAATAATTGTTTGTTTTAAACCCGTCGCCTGCAACTACCTCTGATTCGTTACAGATGTTTTATACGCTAGAAAATAAAGACTTCAAAACGCTTCAGTGATTATAGACTTAGAAAGTTTAAGATCGATTGTTGACTCACTTTTTGTCGGCATACCAGGTTTTGGACAAAATACGGCTTTTATAGTTCACTGTTACTCAACAGCGTGGAAATTGTAGATTTTAAAATCCGTTATAGAATATACTTATTTGTGAAACAATTGATTATATTTGAGGATGCTAGCCATGTATTTTGTGTAAGAAATAAGATGATAAATTCCAACTAAAAACATATTTGTTCAATATATTTGCACAGTATCAAAATCTACATTTTTTAAATCATTTGTTAGTTCCTTTTATTTTTCATCCAGCACTACAGCATGACGTAATATGTTTAACTAGCAGACCCGCGAACTTCGTATCGCCTAACAGTCGATTTTTTTTTAATATGTATTCTGCTATTCGCGACACCGGGTCAGCTAGTAAGATAAAAAAAATAAAAACTTAAATCATTTTTAATTCTTATAATATTAATTAAAAATGACAATTTCTGATATGTTATTATGATGCCTACTTATTATATTTTATTTTATTTTTACTTCTTCTATTATAAATTCAGTTTCATTTTCATTGTAGTACTTTATGGTAGACGTTATTTTTTGCTTGGTTATCTGGCGCGTAAATAAACAGAGCAGATGGTTTTCCAACACAGGAACAGGCAACATACAACAGACCATGCGAGAAACATGGGTTTTCTATATTAATACCACAAACACTTAATAACTGCCCGTGGGATTTGTTTATAGTCATTGCGAAAGCAAGCCGTACTGGAAACTGTAGTCTTTTAAGCTCGAATGGTATGTCAGTCGAAATCATTGGGATGCGGAGTATCAAAACGTCTTCTCCTTTATACTTTCCTTTCAATATGATTGCTTCTATTACGTTATTCATTATTTTTTTATCGCTAATCGTGTGCCGTTACAAAGTTTCAGTTGGTTAATATTTCGCAACATTATAACTACACATTCAAGATTTAATTAAAGGTTGTGAGGCGACAATCCTGGCAAATCAAGTGAATTTAAAAATTCCGGTGGATAGTTCACGACATCATCTTCATTAGTTGCCGTATCAACTGACTTATGTGTCCTTATTTTGCCAGGAATGCCATCTTGAAAATTTATATTTAATACATTTACATCAGTGTATTTGGCAGCCAGTAAAGCTCTTTCGCTCAACCAATTATGGAATAAATAATCAGCAACATTTCAGCAACATTTGGAAGCACTTTATGAATTCATCTTTTGATTACGTTAACTGACAAAAACTATCAGGAAAGGTGATGCAGCCAGTCAGCGCCTATATAGGAAGTTTGCCATTACCAATATCAATGAGTTGTTTAGAGAATATGTCTCCAGATTGATCATTTTGCAACATGACACGCATATTCTTGCTTAAATGTAATACCTTGACATGTTTCCACAATTTCGAGGACTTTAAACATGAATTCAGTTCATCAGCTTACATTGAACGTGGAACCACTGGCAATCCTCCTCCTTCTAATAAAATCATTGCGCCACCAAATTGATTGGCAAACTGAGTTTTTACAATAACCTTACAATATTGGCAAGCTGAGTTTATAGATCCAATAGCAACACAGCTGTAGGCACTGCTGGCATCAATTGATATATCGTAACAAAAAGCAGCTCGATTCAAATTTGCACCATTATCAGTAACTATCTTGCTCACGTTCATTGCAATCTTCACGTTCTGGGAGTACGATTAGATTCTTTTGCCTAAATTTGTCCACCGCCTTATAGAAGGCATATTTACAAATACACAACACTTTATTAATATTATAGAAATTTGTGGCTTTTAGATTTAATAATATAGATGCACAATGAGACGTTTACATTTCAAGTGACATCTTACCATAGAAATATTGACAAATATTGACATTAATAGACTGAGATCCCAGGACCCCCAGACCTACATCATTTTAGCAAAGCTGAAATTTTGAGGATCGATAGTCTAATATGTAGTTAAGACTGTATGCATACTCTCTAACTTAAAAAACCTTCAGAGATAGTGCCAACTTAAAACACACTTCCAGTTGCGTTAAAGTAGAAAGTCTCTTTTTTTTTCATTTATTTATGTACCACACAAGAAAGAAAGTACAGAAAACTTATGACAATAGAAAAAATGTGTACAATGGATAACTTATCTCTAATAGAGATCTCTACCAGAAACCGTTGAATGTAGGGGATGTTAAAAGAAATGATTCGGGTGCGGTATTTTAATATAATGTTAATAATAATAATAATAAACCTATATACAAATATACATAACATAAATCAATATTACTATACCTACATCCTATATCTTATAAAACAAAGTCGCTTTTTGTGTCTGTCTGAACTTTCTAACTCTTCTTCTTCTAAACCACCCAACGGATTTTTATGCGGTTTTCACCATTAGGTCGAATATTTCTCAGGGAAGGTTTATATATAGTTTATTATTTGTACATTCTTATGTAAATTAACATAAATACGATAAATGTGTATAAAGTCCTACCCGCTGAGACACTTTGACGCATGCGCTGCTTTAATGGTAAATACTACATGAAAAAAATGTACTGGAGTATTGTTCCTCTTAATAAGATCTACAAAAAAGTCCGCGATGGCATATTCGTATCTTTTAATAATAACGTGTAGTGATCATATTTCTGTCTAAAAATAGTAATTTCAATATATTTTTTATTGTGAGGGATATTTCTCCATAATGGTATTAATCCTTATCCTTTAAAATACTATATTAAATTTCTACGTTAAACGAAGATAAAATTTGCTTTTTAAACTATTTCGAAATTGCGAATAGTTTTAGAGAAAAACGCATTTAATTATTGACACATCACGCCGATCACACATCAACTGTATCGAGTCAAGTTTCACTTATCCCTTACTCTCAGCATATAAATAAGTATATTAGTTACGTTGGCCATTTAATGTAGATCAAAACTGTCTTTTCTGTTTTTCATTTTAATAAGTACTTTAGAAGTTCTTACAATATCAAAAAATCCTTGCTGCGAAACGCGCCTCGCGACGTTATGCTTATACAAGCGAGTCCGCCGCGCCCGCCTGCCTTACACGCATCGGTGGTTCAGTGGTAGAATGCTCGCCTTCCACGCGGGCAGCTCGGGTTCAATTCCCGGCCGATGCATTCTATTTAATTTTCGTCACAGGCAGCCACGTAGTGCTTGCTTTTCATCAGGGACAGAATACCCTCTTCAGCATTAACCACAAGCTCGAAAAAAAAAACCCGTCTGCCTTTATAGCAACCAAAATTTAGATGCGTTTTGCACGTATTGGATAATTCGAGTTGAATGTATTATTTAATGTCATTTAACTATCTAAAAATAGTAATTTAAATATATTTTAATAAGTACTTGAAAAGATTAGTATCACAGATATAAAATTATGGTACCTACTAAAAAATCCTTGCTGTGTAAAACAATTGGAAAATCCTTATTGAAACTACGAAAATGCGGGTTGCATTAGGGTTTAATTAATTTTCACATTATCTTAAGTGCTTTGCAAACATACATTATATGAATAATCCAGTAGTTAAAGCGGGCGAAGCCGCAAGAGGGTCGCTAGTAAATATATAAAATGACATATAAGAGTTGAAACAGAAAAAAAAAAATAATAAAAAAAAGACAAATCGACTACTAAAGATTCTAATTGATATTAAGAAATGTTGTTTTAATTTGATTTTAATAGTATTTAGAAATGGATTGCCCGACAGTATAGAGTTAGGTAGTGAGTTCCATAAGCGCACTGCTTGAACTGAGAAGGATTTTTCATAGAAAGATGTATTAAATATAGGGCACTCAAGCTTTCTTAGAGTTACACATGAGCTTACAGGTCTTTCACTTGGAAGTGTCAATTGAAAGCTCCCTTAAGTAAGGAAGAGAATTTTTATATATGTTTTAAAGTAAAAAATGTATATTTCACATTTCACTTCACGTGGACTTTAAAATTGAGGCAAATTACATTAAAGTAAATCTAAAATTTTAAATATATTATTTACGGACTATTTCAAGACCCCTCTAGCCCCAGACCCTAAGCAAGCAGATCAATCCGATGGCCTTATCATTTTTCCAGAAAGAGATATACCGTTATTTTTCTCTACCTCTGAAAGGATCCCATTTTCAAGTTAGTGAGTAAGCATACTGTCTTAACTACGTGTAAGACTAATAGTCCTCAAAATTTCACCTTTGCTAAAATGACGCCGGTCTGGCAGCTCTGGGTTCTTGGGCTATAATATTTATACGATACTAACGTCACTCAATTGTTTTGCCTTCCAGGAATCCAGCTACTAACATTTAAACTTTATAGTAGGGTATTAAAGTCCAAATTGACTTTTAAGTATATATTAATAGGAATCTTTTGTATGGGAATATAGAAAAGTCATGTTTTTTGGACCTTTTCTGGTAATTTTTTAAATTTTTCTCTCCGTTAGAACCATCCTCGTACTTCAAGGAATATTATAAAAAAAATTGCGAAATCGGTACAGCTGCTCTCAGCAAACTTGCTTCAGCAATTAATTTTTATAAAAAAGAAGATATTTCGTATATTTTTTTGATATTATAAAATTACTTTTGCCTCGTTCCAGAGTGACATAATGAAAATATTAAATATTTCCTTTCTTCGAGCAGGAATCGAACCCAGAACCTGTCGTGTTTATAGTCGCGTGCTTGCGTCACTGCGCCACAACGGGCCTCAAAATTATAAGAATGTAATCTTTTTTTTCTGTGATACACATATATGTTACCGATTTGTGGATTTTCTTTTTAAATTTTATTTAATTTGTATATATTTACTTAATATATTTGCTTAAATTTATATCATTTGGTGTTGAACCATTTCAAATAATAATTATGGTATTACGTAAACGTCAAAACAAATGTTTATTACGTAGAGTAATTTATTTTAAGACGAGTGACGAATTATATGTTATAAAGTTTAGCTGGGTGACTGGGGTTCCACATTGGATCCATTTTTTTTTATGTCAACTGAAAATGCTCATCATGTTCAATAACTTTTCCTAAAGCGTTGTATTGATATATCTTATAGATTAGGCGGGCTGCTAGGGTCTCACATCAGGTATTCGGGCTATCAAAATAAATTATAGCCTATATGTAGGCGAAGACTAATAGCTATGCAACAAAAGAAGTTTCATTTAAATCCGTCCAGTAGTTTTTGAGTTAAAAAGCCACAACAGACAGACAGACAGACAAGAATTCCAAAAATCATATTTTTACCTTCTATTAGTTGTATTGAGTCCCCCTGACGTGTTTTTTTTAGTTTATATTCAATGTACAGATTTTACCCTCTTTACAGTTTTATTATATATATAGATTAACGACAATAAAAATAATTTTATATTAAAATAAAAAAAAGTCATTTTACGTCACTTTTTACAAAAGTGTTCTTTTTTTTTGTAAAAAGTGACGTAAAATAACCTATATTTTAAAATATAAAATACGAAGTGTACTAATAATAAAGTATTCGATTATACGAAGCTTTAATGACAGACTGAAACAAATCACAAAAAAAAGCTACAGCCGCCAATGAAGAAGCTCCATCGGAAATGTGAAATTAATTCTAATTTGTCGAGCAACTTTTTGCTGTAGCCGGAGCAGGTACAAACGGGTTAGAGGCTTCACGAGGAAGAGCATTACATAATCCCAATCCCAATTGCTTATATGTATGAGTCATTTAGTTTTTTATTAAGAACGCCTAATTATTTTTCTAATCCTAGGCTTAATATTTTAGATACTCGTAAACCTACATATTTTTTGTAATGTATATAAAAATTTTAATAATATGTGTTAAGTGGCAGAATTTAACGCCGCACTTTTTACCAGAGCAAGTAATTGAAAATATGCATATATCTATACCCCGGAGTCAGATGCTGTCCTACCGTGCCTTAATATTATTTAAACTCCCACCAAATACGTACAGCATTTAGCATCAATTTCTGTTATGCTATATATCTTGGAGGGATCGTGGGGCAGTGGCAGAGCATTTGCATGAATTATTTTTCCCGCGCTGATACCTAGATGCAGTTGCGGAAGCTCGGCGTTGAGTTTCGCCACTCAACACATAAAAAATCGTTAGTTAGGCAGTACCTACTCCGCTACATATATTTCCATACATAGTGTAAAGCAAAAAGAATGATGATTGTACCTATTAATTGCAGGATAGTATCAAACAACCGTAATCTTTCTGATTCAGTTTCCTCTTGCAGCTCGTGATTTTCTCAGGCTAACAACTGGTTGCCTTCCTTATAGTACTAAATAAGGTGTTCATATTTGCACCCTATATTTTCTATCACTATATCTGTATTAGGACAAGATACCGTCATGAGATTTCATTAATTTATATCTAGGTATTACTGCTTGTGGGTTTTGCGATTGGTTTTTTTAGTTATAGGTAACACATAAGGATTACCGCTATGTGAAACGTCGAAGGCAGGCGCCATGGTTTGTCTTCTCCAAGTTGAGTACAGGATAATCTATATAAAAAAACAAAGTTTTTTACCTAACTAATCTTCGTTAAATAATATTCTTGGGAGGTCTTTGCACGCGTTAGTTGTGAGTTCATATTTCACATAGGTTGTTTATATTTAAAACATAAACCAAAATAATTGTACTTGAAATCAGTATAGCAAAAAGAAAAAGCCAATTTTAACATACTCTTCTATATCTATAAATAAATAAAAAATATGAAGAATAAAAAAAGCTTTTTCAAATTTTCAAGGGTAACGAATCTTAACTGTCGCTAATTAAATATTAGAAGGTAAAAGGGTCTTCTAAAACGGAAATCGGTTGATTCCCAAGACTTCAAAGGGGAACAGGTAACAAACATGCTATTAGTTTAGCGCGGATAAAAAAAATATATAAAAAAAAATCTCATCGGGTGTAATTACTAAATTGGCGCCAAAACTGGTTTCTTAGTAATTATGATAATTATCCTAATTCAGATTGTTTCCAATATAACATGTATATTTTTTTGAAAATTGCTAAACTTTACTTAAGTTAAACGCAACTCGCTAACGAGCTCGTAAACTGCAAAAACAAGGTACATTTCTAACAATAGATAAACTACACGATAGTCTACATAGTAAGTTAAATATAACTAACGACCGACCTACAAAGCCCACGTCTAATTTTTTTAATAAACAAACAGTCGAGATAGCTATGGTTTTGTGATTCCAACGATTAAAAGTAGATTAGTGTTTGCCTTCGAGAAATATGCAGATAAGGATGGGAAACTTTTGGGCTAAATTAATTCACTTCATTGTTATGGTAAATTTTGTTACAAACACGACCCTTCAAAGTTCTGATACATTTATTGTGATAGTGCCCTTTAATAAAAGGGAGCTGCGATATAAATTTTGCTTAAGCTTCATTATTATACCAAAATAGAAAAGGGTTTTAATATTTAGATTTTAATTCATATAGCTTAACACGTTTCGTCGATATTTTATATGTGGCACAAAGAATGGAAGTATTAAATTAAATATGGTCTAATTTGTTTTTTATTAAATCTTGTTGTTGTTAAGGACAAGCTGTTTATAATAACAATATAAGGGTTATGAAAGTAAAAAAAATTATAAGGATTAGAATTTTGTGTATTACAAGAATGATTTATACGTGAAAAATGAAGAAATAAACATTTATAAGAATCACTCATATTATACGTACATATTATATTAAACTTTAGTAACCTTTTTAAATAATTTGAAATTAATATCCATTTTAAGCACAATTGGATATTATAAAGTAAATAGTTAAATACTAATAGACGAGTTTTACCAACCAAAGGTAATTGACTAAATAAAATTAATAACCTTAAATACCCTCTATAAACAAAGCCTAGAAAATTATCCAAAACTACTCATTATCTAATTTGTGAGGTCAAATTATAAAGGCCTATACTTTCGTCCCTTCGTCTTTCCAACAAAAAAGTCGAATTTGACAAGTCTGACATTAATCCAACAAATTCCGATAAAATTCCCCTCAGGTCCTTCCAAAAACTTACGGCTGTGGAGTATAATGACAGACTCGACTCCAATCCTCGATAGCCCTGGATTACTGTCGATTTAATTAAACCTGTATAATTTTGAGCCAGGTAACGTAAATGTGTCAGAAATAGACAAGGTATTCTAATTTGTTTTCGATGTTGATATTTTTCTGAGTTCCTTTTCTTTAATATTAGTTATTGTTTAATTTAAATTATACTAAAATTTGAGTTTAATTTATTAATATGATTGTTTCTATTATTTGATTTTATATTCTTGTCGGTATTAAAAATTTATATCGAAAAATGTTTCCTATTGGCTTCCAAATACTTGAATAAATTAATAGATAATCAAACACACAACCAAGGCGTTTACAGTCCTACGCAGAGCTACGACGGCCCCTTAAATAGGGTTGACAGATTAAATAATATACTTTTAAAATAATTCATGAAACTCATGAAATATAAAACTATCAAATAAATATACCAATGCTCTTCAAAATACGTAAATTTAGTTAAAAAGTTGAAATTTGAGTTGTATATATTTATTTCCATCATTCAAAAATAACAACCATCATCAATTCGATACAAAAAATATAAAAAAATCGATCACAATAAATAACAAAATATTTGACCATACGTATCTACTTTCTTAATTTTTAATGACAGACTGAAACAAATCACAAAAAAAAGCTACAGCCGCCAATGAAGAAGCTCCATCGGAAATGTGAAATTAATTCTAATTTGTCGAGCAACTTTTTGCTGTAGCCGGAGCAGGTACAAACGGGTTAGAGGCTTCACGAGGAAGAGCATTACATAATCCCAATCCCAATTGCTTATATGTATGAGTCATTTAGTTTTTTATTAAGAACGCCTAATTATTTTTCTAATC
Source organism: Heliconius melpomene rosina (assembly GCF_056956725.1). Taxonomy (NCBI): domain Eukaryota; kingdom Metazoa; phylum Arthropoda; class Insecta; order Lepidoptera; family Nymphalidae; genus Heliconius; species Heliconius melpomene. The sequence goes on along the minus strand of NC_140406.1, from coordinate 7,559,309 downwards.
CTAGGCTTAATATTTTAGATACTCGTAAACCTACATATTTTTTGTAATGTATATAAAAATTTTAATAATATGTGTTAAGTGGCAGAATTTAACGCCGCACTTTTTACCAGAGCAAGTAATTGAAAATATGCATATATCTATACCCCGGAGTCAGATGCTGTCCTACCGTGCCTTAATATTATTTAAACTCCCACCAAATACGTACAGCATTTAGCATCAATTTCTGTTATGCTATATATCTTGGAGGGATCGTGGGGCAGTGGCAGAGCATTTGCATGAATTATTTTTCCCGCGCTGATACCTAGATGCAGTTGCGGAAGCTCGGCGTTGAGTTTCGCCACTCAACACATAAAAAATCGTTAGTTAGGCAGTACCTACTCCGCTACATATATTTCCATACATAGTGTAAAGCAAAAAGAATGATGATTGTACCTATTAATTGCAGGATAGTATCAAACAACCGTAATCTTTCTGATTCAGTTTCCTCTTGCAGCTCGTGATTTTCTCAGGCTAACAACTGGTTGCCTTCCTTATAGTACTAAATAAGGTGTTCATATTTGCACCCTATATTTTCTATCACTATATCTGTATTAGGACAAGATACCGTCATGAGATTTCATTAATTTATATCTAGGTATTACTGCTTGTGGGTTTTGCGATTGGTTTTTTTAGTTATAGGTAACACATAAGGATTACCGCTATGTGAAACGTCGAAGGCAGGCGCCATGGTTTGTCTTCTCCAAGTTGAGTACAGGATAATCTATATAAAAAAACAAAGTTTTTTACCTAACTAAAGCACTAACATTATACTCGTACATTATACTTTAAATAATCTTCGTTAAATAATATTCTTGGGAGGTCTTTGCACGCGTTAGTTGTGAGTTCATATTTCACATAGGTTGTTTATATTTAAAACATAAACCAAAATAATTGTACTTGAAATCAGTATAGCAAAAAGAAAAAGCCAATTTTAACATACTCTTCTATATCTATAAATAAATAAAAAATATGAAGAATAAAAAAAGCTTTTTCAAATTTTCAAGGGTAACGAATCTTAACTGTCGCTAATTAAATATTAGAAGGTAAAAGGGTCTTCTAAAACGGAAATCGGTTGATTCCCAAGACTTCAAAGGGGAACAGGTAACAAACATGCTATTAGTTTAGCGCGGATAAAAAAAATATATAAAAAAAAATCTCATCGGGTGTAATTACTAAATTGGCGCCAAAACTGGTTTCTTAGTAATTATGATAATTATCCTAATTCAGATTGTTTCCAATATAACATGTATATTTTTTTGAAAATTGCTAAACTTTACTTAAGTTAAACGCAACTCGCTAACGAGCTCGTAAACTGCAAAAACAAGGTACATTTCTAACAATAGATAAACTACACGATAGTCTACATAGTAAGTTAAATATAACTAACGACCGACCTACAAAGCCCACGTCTAATTTTTTTAATAAACAAACAGTCGAGATAGCTATGGTTTTGTGATTCCAACGATTAAAAGTAGATTAGTGTTTGCCTTCGAGAAATATGCAGATAAGGATGGGAAACTTTTGGGCTAAATTAATTCACTTCATTGTTATGGTAAATTTTGTTACAAACACGACCCTTCAAAGTTCTGATACATTTATTGTGATAGTGCCCTTTAATAAAAGGGAGCTGCGATATAAATTTTGCTTAAGCTTCATTATTATACCAAAATAGAAAAGGGTTTTAATATTTAGATTTTAATTCATATAGCTTAACACGTTTCGTCGATATTTTATATGTGGCACAAAGAATGGAAGTATTAAATTAAATATGGTCTAATTTGTTTTTTATTAAATCTTGTTGTTGTTAAGGACAAGCTGTTTATAATAACAATATAAGGGTTATGAAAGTAAAAAAAATTATAAGGATTAGAATTTTGTGTATTACAAGAATGATTTATACGTGAAAAATGAAGAAATAAACATTTATAAGAATCACTCATATTATACGTACATATTATATTAAACTTTAGTAACCTTTTTAAATAATTTGAAATTAATATCCATTTTAAGCACAATTGGATATTATAAAGTAAATAGTTAAATACTAATAGACGAGTTTTACCAACCAAAGGTAATTGACTAAATAAAATTAATAACCTTAAATACCCTCTATAAACAAAGCCTAGAAAATTATCCAAAACTACTCATTATCTAATTTGTGAGGTCAAATTATAAAGGCCTATACTTTCGTCCCTTCGTCTTTCCAACAAAAAAGTCGAATTTGACAAGTCTGACATTAATCCAACAAATTCCGATAAAATTCCCCTCAGGTCCTTCCAAAAACTTACGGCTGTGGAGTATAATGACAGACTCGACTCCAATCCTCGATAGCCCTGGATTACTGTCGATTTAATTAAACCTGTATAATTTTGAGCCAGGTAACGTAAATGTGTCAGAAATAGACAAGGTATTCTAATTTGTTTTCGATGTTGATATTTTTCTGAGTTCCTTTTCTTTAATATTAGTTATTGTTTAATTTAAATTATACTAAAATTTGAGTTTAATTTATTAATATGATTGTTTCTATTATTTGATTTTATATTCTTGTCGGTATTAAAAATTTATATCGAAAAATGTTTCCTATTGGCTTCCAAATACTTGAATAAATTAATAGATAATCAAACACACAACCAAGGCGTTTACAGTCCTACGCAGAGCTACGACGGCCCCTTAAATAGGGTTGACAGATTAAATAATATACTTTTAAAATAATTCATGAAACTCATGAAATATAAAACTATCAAATAAATATACCAATGCTCTTCAAAATACGTAAATTTAGTTAAAAAGTTGAAATTTGAGTTGTATATATTTATTTCCATCATTCAAAAATAACAACCATCATCAATTCGATACAAAAAATATAAAAAAATCGATCACAATAAATAACAAAATATTTGACCATACGTATCTACTTTCTTAATTTTTTATGAACGGGAACTAAATGTGTGGGTCTAAAGAAAGATCCGAAGGTAGGCGGCGCATTATCAAATTACAGCTTGTGCCATTCTGTCCGACAAAGGCACCGAGTTTCTTATCTTTCGTATGTTGTTTATATATATATATTATGTTAAATATGAAAACCAGTCGTGGCACAGGGCCACAAGCGTCAAACGCGACAGGTTTTGGGTTCGATTTCCACTCGAGGAAGTGAAATATTAAATATAGTCCTCTGTTATAATTAAAACGATTATTTGATATTTTTTACTATAGCCTATATTATTAAACTAGCGGACGCGCGCAGCTTCGCTTGCGTATTTAAGGGTGAATTCTAATAACCCATGATACATGTGTTCAATGAAATATTTTTAAGAGTCTAAATTTCAAATTTTATAAAAATCGGTGGCGATTTAAAGATTTTTCCATACAAAGTTTCAACCCCTTATTTGCACCTTTAGGGGGTGAATTCTAGAAAACCATGAAACATATGTTCAATTAAATATTTTTAAGAGTCTAAATATCAAATTTTATAAAAATCGGTGGCGATTTAAGAATTTTCCGATACAAACTTTCAACCCCTTATTTGCACCCTTAGGGCGTGAATTCTAGAAAACCATGAAATATATGTTTAATTATATACGTTTAAGAGTCTGAATTTCAAATTTTATAAAAATTGGTGACGATTTAGAAAAAACCTATACAAACTTTCAACCCCTTATTTGCACCCTTAGAGGGAGAATTCTAGAAAACGATGAAACACGTGTTCAATTAAATACTTTTAAAAATCTAAATTTCAAATTTTATAAAAATCGGTGACGATTTAAATTTTTTTCCATACAAACTTTGAACCCCTATTTTACTCCTTTAGGGTTAAATTTTTTCAAAATCCCTTCTTAGTGGATGTCCAGATTACGAAAGTAAACATCTGTCCAAATTTCACGTTTCTACGCACAGCGGTTACGGCTGTGCGTGCGTCTTACCTCAGTCAGTGAGGACAAGTCCTTTTATATATATAGACTAGCGGACGCGCGCAGCTTCGCTTGCGTATTTAAGGGTGAATTCTAATAACCCATGAAACATGTGTTCAATGAAATATTTTTAAGTGTCTAAATTTCAAATTTTATAAAAATCGGTGGCGATTTAAAGATTTTTCCATACAAACTTTCAACCCCTTATTTGCACCCTTAGGGGGTGAATTCTAGAAAACCATGAAACATATGTTCAATTAAATATTTTTAAGAGTCTAAATATCAAATTTTATAAAAATCGGTGGTGATTTAAGAATTTTCCCATACAAACTTTCAACCCCTTATTTGCACCCTTAGGGGGTGAATTCTAGAAAACCATGAAACATGTGTTTAATTATATACGTTTAAGAGTCTAATTTCAAATTTTATAAAAATTTTATAAAATCGGTGACGATTTAAAAAAAACCTATACAAATTTTCAACCCCTTATTTGCACCCTTAGGGGGAGAATTCTAGAAAACGATGAAACACGTGTTCAATTAAATACTTTTAAAAATCTAAATATAAAATTTTATAAAGATCGGTGCCGATTTAATTTTTTTTCCATACAAACTTTGAACCCCTATTTCACCCCTTTAGGGTTAAAATTTTTCATAATCCTTTCTTAGTGGATGTCCAGATTACAAAAGTAAACTTTTGTCCAAATTTAACGTTTGTACCATCAGCGGTTACGGCTGTGCGTGCGTCTTACCTCAGTCAGTGAGGACAAGTCCTTTTATATCCTATATCTTATAAAACAAAGTCGCTTTTCGTGTCTGTCTGTTGTTTCTAACTCTTCTTCTTCTAAACCACCCAACGGATTTTATTGCGGTTTTCACCATTAGGTCGAGTATTTTTCGTAAAAGGTTTATATATAGTTTATTATTTGTACATTCTTATGTAAATTAACATAAATACGAAAAATATGAATAAAGTCCTACCCGCTGAGTCACATTCGCGCATGCGCTGCTTTAATGGTAAGTACTACATGAAAAAAATGTACTGGAGTATTGTTCCTCTCAATGAGATCTACAAAAAAGTCCGCGAGAGCATATTTTTATCTTTTAAGGATAACGTGTAGTGATCATATTTCTGTCTAAAAATAATAATTTCAATATATTTTTTATTGTGAGGGATATTTTTCCATAATGGTATTAATCCTTATCCTTTAAAATACTTTATTAATTTTCTACGTTAAACGAAGATAAAATTTGCTTTTTACACAATTTCGAAATTGTTGTTGTTGTTGCTCTTTATTTATGGCGTTCCGAGCGTGCCAATTCAGCACTAATCACTTCGCCAGTGTCACGTTGAATGGAAAACACACAAAGGAGAATGTACGGTAAAACAGATAATATAACGCAATAGGAGAATGCACGTTAAAAAGAGATCCAGCTAATATACTGCCTTCACCTATAAGTAAAAAGAATAGATATTATATATATACAAATATAACAATATATACATAATAAAGGGTTAGTACTAAGTAATATTTTACAAAATTGTTAGCTTATACTTTAATATTATTATATTTAGTATATTTACATAAAAACTTACACAAAGGAGAAATTACAAACATTAACAAACATTGAACATTAAGGGGGCGGGGAACTATATAAGGAAGGACATCATACAAGGGACGAATTAACTTGGGACATGTGAAAAGGATGTGGGAAGGGGAACCTTCATCCAGGCCACACTCACACAGTGAGTGGTCCCTGACCCTGATCTTAGCTAGGTGCACAGGTGTACTTGCATGCCCAAGGCGCAATCGACAAATAGTTGATATAATCCTCCGTTTAGCAAATTTTTGAGAAAAGAACCAAGGTCGCCTTGGGATATTGGGTTGGATAGTAGCATAAAATTTACCTTTCTGAGATTTTGATAATTCCCAGAACTCAGACCAAGACACATCCAAATGAGTTAATGCAAGTGACAACAGATCCTGGGCCGAAATAAAAAAGTTATCTAAATTTCCACACTGGATGGCTAATTTTACGCAAGAGTCTGCAGATTCGTTCCCACTGATTCCAGAATGCCCTGGAATCCATGCCAAAGTAACATCCAATCCCTTTAGATAACATGAGTACAGTTCTTCACGAATCCTTAAAATAATTGAAGACCTTAATTTACTACGAAATGGATTTCCCTTTATCGCCAATATACAGCTTAATGAGTCGGTACATATGACAGTCAGTTTAAAGTCATGGGAGAGTGTGAACCGGATTGCTTCTAACAAAGCAACAGCCTCACCAGTAAACACAGATGATTCGGGAGGACATTTAAATTGTAATATAATTTTGAATTTTGGTATCCAGCATGCTGCACCAACACAGCTTTCCTTAGAAAGCTTTGATGCATCTGTAAAGATGAGGACATGGTTTGAAAAATTTTCATTTACTATGGCTTGAAATTTTGTGTTGGTGTCAACATCTCCCTTGATTAGGCCAAGATTAGTGATGACAGTAGGATGGTGTACTAGAGCCTTATAAGGCGTGCGGAATAAAGGATTAGATGGAAAAGATGACAAGGGATGAGGAAGAGAGGTAAATTTAAGGAAACTATTGAGCAAGTAAGGGAGAGGCCTGCCTCGAGGGATGAGGCCCGCTAAATCAGATAGCTTAGACCATAGGGGATGGGAAGAAAGCTGTAACATTTTACCAACAAACCGATCAGATAGGAATTGTCGACGGATAGGAAAAGGCGGATCTACACATTCCACCTGCAGTGCGTTGGTGGGGGACGACTTCATTGCACCTATAATAATTCTTAGGCATTTGTATTGAATTTTATTGAGTTTCTCAGTAGCAACTTTGTTAAAGGGGTCTAAAACAAATAATCCATAGTCAATGTGACTACGGATTATGGCATTGTACAGTAGTTTAAGAGTATATGGATGTGCACCCCACCACACACCAGACACCGCTCTCAAAGCATTGATGCCGCTTTCACATTTTTTACTGATATGTTCAGCATGAGCAATTCCGTTCAGTCTTTTATCAAGAACCATGCCTAAGAATTTAACATTTTCTGCTAATTGAATAGTATTATTACCGCAAACTATTTGGAAATCAGGAGTTACTCTCTTTTTGGTAAACACTACCGCCCGGCACTTTGCTACTGATAGTGCCAAGCCATGATTGGAGAGCCACTGGTTTAGATAGTGCAAAGCAGTATTTAAACGATAAGTTATGTCCTCCACAGATTTTGAGCTGTAGTAAAGGACGATGTCATCAGCATACTGAAGAATGTTACAAAAACTATTGACAGACAATTCGAGGTCATGGGTGTATACATTATACAGCAGAGGACTGAGAGCTGAACCTTGAGGCAAACCTTGCCAGACAAGTCTGGGAGGTATAGTAAGAAGTGGATGCTCTACAGATATTGATCTACCGGTCAGCAGATTACATATGAAATGAGTCATCCTTGGCGGAATACTCAGCTGATGCAATTTTTGCCTGAGTACCGGAAGAAGAACATTGTCATATGCAGACGCAACATCTAGAAAAACACCAACCAAATACTCTCCTTTGGCATATGCTCGTCGAATGTCTGTAGTAAAAACACTGAGACTATCTGTAGTACTTAACCCCTTTCTGAAGCCAAATTGAGAGGGTGCTAAGATATTTCTGCTTTCCACTGTCCACTCCAAACGATTTTTTAAAAGCCGTTCCATAATTTTTGATAAAGCAGATGCTAGGGCAATGGGTCTGTATGAATTAGGGTCAGAGGGACATTTTCCAGGTTTTAGGATGGGAATAACAATTTGGGATTTCCAGGATTCGGGAATGTTACCTGATTGAAAGATGTTGTTAATCAAATTTAAAAAATGTAGCTTAGACTTCTCATTTAGTCTAGCAATAAAAGAGTAAGAAACACAATCCTCGCCTGGGCTAGTGTCTCTCAAATCCGTTAAGACATTATTGAGTTCCTCAAATGAAAAACAAGCATCCATTTCATCCGAAGATTCAATCAGAGGGGATATAATTAAATCATGGGATGGAACAAAAGGAGGAGCCAGTTTGTTAGCAAAATCATTAAGCCACAAAGAGGGATTATTGGAATTGGGACTGGGAGCATTGTTAAGAGAACGACGAAATCTCTTAACATTAGTCCACACAAGGGAAGGAGGAGAACGGGGATCAAGGGATTCACAAAAATTGACCCATCCAAGTTTCTTCTTTTTCCCAATCATTCTTCTAAACTTCGCATCGTTACGTGCATACTCAATATAATTCTCCATAGTCATACAGACTGTGTACGACTCCTCAGCAGATGTTCGCCGAAGGACAGAATCAGAGCATTCCTGATCCCACCAGGGATTGAAATGCATCCAATTCTGAATGGAGTGTTTTTTTGGAATATGAGAGTCAGCTGCAGATACAATGGCAGAGATAAACCGATCATAGCAAAGAATGATATTCTCAAAATTACTAGACTCAGGAAGATTGTCAAGCATGCAATCCACAGAGTTAGCATACTTATTCCAGTTAGCTCTTTTAAGGTTATATTTAGGCAGAGCATTAGGGATGGGAGCAAGAGGAAGTCTATGGTACAAGGAAAGTAGAATAGGGAAGTGGTCACTACCATGGGTGGAAGGAAGAACAGACCATGATAGCTGGGAGGCAAGAGAGGGGGACGATAGGGAAAGGTCAATAGCAGTCCTTGGATTCTGGTTAGGAAGAACCCTACGAGTCGGTGAGCCATCATTGAGAATGCATAGAGATACATCATCAATCATGTCTACCAACGAAGGAGAAACTCCGTCACAGTAATAACACCCCCACAAAGTGTGATGAGTGTTAAAATCTCCCAGGACTAGCACAGGACTAGGAAGCGAAGAGATAACAGACTTAAGCTCAAGGAAAAGAGAGGAAGAGGGATGAGGTATATAGACTGATAGGAAGGAGATATTGAAAGCCCTCACGGCAACAGCATTAATCTGTTGGCTATGAGGGGGGAGAGGAATTAGGGAGTAGGGTGAGGAGTGCTGGATAAGGATAGCACTGCCTCCATACCCATCATTTCTGTCCTCCCTTAAACAGGAGAACCCCGGCACCCTAAAACGGGAACCAGGGACCAACCATGTTTCAGAGAGGGCAACAATGGCAGGTTTGTGCAGAGAAATAATATGAAGTAATTCATGCTTTTTAGCACGAATACTACCACTATTCCACTGCAGAATGGACAACGGCGCCATTGTTGAGAGTATTAAGGATATTGAGTAGGTTAGAGGCAACGTTGGACGGTATAGGAAGTTCATTGGCTGTTGAGATTATGCTTATGAGGGTTTTAGTTAAAGCAATCAACCGATCCTTACTAGATTCTGTTGAGCTGCCAACACCTTGATTAACACCTTCATTCAGAGCGCAGCCATTAGGAAGAGATGAGGAACAATTTGCAATTATGGATTGGTGAGCCTGTCTGTCATATCCCTTTGCTAAAGGAGCGCGGGGACGAGGAGTTTGGAAAACAGTCTTGCGGTAAGATTTGTAAGGAGTGACTGGGGCTAGGACTTTTTGTGGTTGGGAGTATGAGTAAGTAGGAGGGGAAAATAGTTGTTTTGCGATATCCGCATAGGATCGTTGCACAGGAGGGAAACGAGAGGATGCCTCTATATAGGAAATACATTCCTGTGACATTGTAATTTTTATGGATTGTTGTCTTGCAAACTCAGGACAATCTTTGTCATTAGCAAAATGCTTGCTATCACAAAACAAACATACAGACATTTCTTTAGGTATGTCACATGTATCACCACAGTGAGCTTGGCCACACCTGTAGCACCTAGGCTGAGACCTACACTGTAATTTAACATGCCCGAATCTACAGCAATTTAAGCACTGGATGGTAGGATATTTATATGGTTCAACAGGTAGGGAAGAATGATATGAGAAGACCCTTTCTGGCAACACTTGTCCACGGAATGTAACTACAACCGACTGAGTCGGGACCCATGTAGTCACACCCTCACTAACACACTTTCTGTTCAAACGTCTCGCTTTCAAAACCTGACCACATCCAGAGGGAAATTCCAAAGATTCAACCAATTCATCTAAAGAGAAGTCAACTGGGACCTCTCTTATAATTCCCATTCTTGAAATGTTGAAAGTTGGGATAATTGCCACATACTTACATAGACTAAGAATGGGGTTTGATAAAAAACAATTCGCTGCAGTAGCATTTGAGAATTGGACGCTAATTTTATTACGCCCAACATTTTTAACTCCATCCTTGGTAATATCAGTTATCTTATTTTTGTGTAAAAACTGACCAAATTTAATAGCTCTAATTGTTGTTCCAGCTGCAGGGTCAGGGGTTTCCCTTGACACATACACTAAGAAAGGGCCTTTGTCAGAATCAATATATGCTTTTGGGATATCAGATAGGGATGGATGGACATATAGGTTTTGGATGAAGGTGTAGCGGTTGAGGGATCAAAAATAGTTTTTTTAATTAAATCATTTTCAGAAGTTGTGTCTCCACCTTGCCTTTTCCTGGAATATGATTGTATATCACCACCAGGATCAGGGGGATCAGGTGGACGATCAGGATCCATATTAAAACTAAATAATCTAACCTACCTTAAATAACACTAATCTAACAAATAAAACGACACAAACACTCACTACAACCCAACACCTTCTTAATATAGATCTTTTAACAACTTGCAACTATTTTCACTTTAAAATAATATACTAAAATAAGATACTCTCACTAACACGTGTGTCAACCATAACAAACGTCAGCGAAAAAAAAAAACATTTCGAAATTGCGAATAGTTTAAGAGAAAAACGCATTTAATTGTTGACACATCACGTCGTTGACACTTCAGCAGTATCGACTCAAGTTTTACTTATCCCTTACTCTCAGCATATAAATAAGTATATTATTTACGTTGGCCATTTAATGTAGATCAAAACTGTCTTTACTGTTTTTCATTTTAATAAGTACTTTAGAAGTTGTTACAATATCAAAAAATCCTTGCTGCGAAACGGCTCGCCACTCGCTATCCGCCCGCGTCCGCCGCGCCCGCCTGCCTTACACGCATCGGTGGTTCAGTGGTAGAATGCTCGCCTGCCACGCGGGCGGCCCGTGTTTGATTCCCGGCCGATGCATTCTATTTAATTTTCCTCACAGGCAGCCACGTAGTGCTTGCTTTTCATCAGGGACAGAATACCCTCTTCAGCATTAACCACAAGCAAAAAAAAAACCCGCCTGCCTTTATAGCAACGAAGATTTAGATGCGTTTGCACGTATTGGATAATTAGAGTTGAATGTATTATTTCAGCGCGATATATTTTTTATAGTAGTTATTAGTAGGTAGGCTTTTGTTTATAATTTCTTCCGTTTAAAAATAGTCATTTAACTATCTAAAAATAGTCATTTAAATATATTTTAATAAGTACTTGAAAAGATTAGTAGCACAGATTTAAAATTACGGTACCTACTAAAAAATCCTTGCTGTGTAAAACAATTGGAAAATCCTTATTGAAACTACGAAAATGCGGGTTGCATTAGGGTTTAATTAATTTTCACATTATATTAAGTGCTTTGCAAACATACATTATATGAATAATCCAGTAGTAAAAGCGGGCGAAGCCGCAAGGGGGTCGCTAGTTTAAATATATTTTAATAAGTACTTGAAAAGATTAGTAGCACAGATTTAAAATTACGGTACCTACTAAAAAACCCTTGCTGTGTAAAACAATTGGAAAATCCTTATTGAAAATGCGAGTTGCATTAGGGTTTAATTAATTTTCACATTATCTTAAGTGCTTTGCAAACATACATTATATGAATAATCCAGTAGTTAAAGCGGGCGAAGCCGCAAGAGGGTCGCTAGTATATAGATATAAAAGGACTTGTCCTCACTGACTGAGGTAAGACGTACGCACAGCCGTAACCGCTGTGCGTAGAAACTTGAAATTTGGACAAATGTTTACTTTCGTAATCTGGACATCCACTAAGAAGGGATTTTGTAAAATTTTAACCCTAAAGGGGTGAGATAGGGGTTGAAAGTTTGTATGGAAAAAAAATTTAATCAGCACCGATATTTATTAAATTGGAAATTTAGAATTTTAAAAGTATTTAATTGAATACGTGTTTCATAGTTTTCTAGAATTCAACCCCTAAAGGTGCAAATAAGGGGTTGAAAGTTTGTATGGAAAAATCTTCAAATCGCCACCGATTTTTATAAAATCTGAAATTTCGACTCTTAAAAATATTTCATTGAACACATGGTTCATGGTTTATTAGAATTCACCCCTAAATAAGCTAGCGAAGCTGCGCGCGCTAGTATATATATAGATTTGAGTAAGGTCTAAACTCTAAAGACTTATATAAATATTACCTTGGTATGATTGACACAAATATTTGTCACCCATAACGGTACAAATTAGAATTATAACAAACAGAATTCACACCAACTCCACCTGTACGATTAAAAAAAATGTAATTCCTTATCAAAACAAAGAACGCCTTCAAAACTTCTCTGTTCTTCCTTAAAAAAAATAAAAAAACTTTTAAATTTAGGGAATAAGTCTTAAAATTGCATGTTTCTTTTTCTTAAAAGCTTATAGTAAATTTGTTTGAATGTTGACCTACGTTTCAACTCATTTCCCGTAAAGCATATTAATATTATGTGTGCTTAGGTTTAACACTTGTATGTTCATCAAATATTCCGGTACGTGGAGTGAAAACTGACAAGTTTGTAAATGGTGCAACGGAATTTGAATCTTATGACGTTATTATAACGGCTAAAGTTGCATTTAGTGATATTGTTAGAGAATCTATTCATTACCACTAAAGTATATAATACGGTAACATATTATACACACAATATGAATTTCTTGATTGCATGAAGGACAGGTATGTTTTAATAATAGGATATATAAAATATTCTAAAATAAATATTTCAACTTTCTCTTTTCAGAATTTAGATTTTGAATGTCGAATGGCGGAACCCAACACCGCCTTTTATCTTATCAAATGAAGGCAATCACAATTATCACATGTACAGACAGAAACTTTCTATCTTAGTTAGCAACTAGCGTTTCAGGTTAAAATACCCAATATTTAAAAACACAAGACGACAATACAAATATACATGTGTGATGTAAGGAATGTGATTTCAAAATCTTCTAAGTACTTTATATTAATCACGAAGAGGAAATTTAATCTGTTCTAATCATCAAAACTTCACATACATTTAATCTTTAAAATTGATGATCCAGACGATTTTAATGTGTGGCGTCCATTAACACGGCGCTAGATGCAATTGCTTATAATTGAGTGTTACATTTGCTCGCAAAGATCAGCATCTGTTGCTACTATTTATAGCTATGACATAAATAAGCCTTAAAAAGTTTAAAGTTTAAATTATTGGCAATCCAGTTTCATTAATTTATTTTTCAATCCACTTCAGCTTATTCTGGTCTCACGCTCAGAGCAAAGTAAGTAGAGGGAACCTAGTGTTAAAACATTCCGCTGAATTCTGCTAAGATAGAGTATTATAATGCCATTTGCCCCATTTTATTTTTCAAAACATTGCATGTTGTTATCATCCCCTAGATGGGGATCGAACATACAAGCCAAACGACGCTACGGATTTCAATGTAGTTGACGAAAAAGAAATAATGTTTATTTAGTTAAAGCACACTGTTGGGTTTCACCAGCCAGTTTTCGCCAACCCAGCAATAACTACAGATTGCCCAATGCCCAAAATCCCCAAATAAAGATAGCTAATCAAATAAAACATTTTTTTTATTTATCTAAAATGTTGATAAATATACTTCATAAAAAGAAATATAATTATAGATAAGTCCCATTCTTTGTTTCTATCTTTCACAAATATAAACAAATCAAAATATTATTCAAAAATTCTAATTCAGCGATAACAAACATAACAGAAAAAAAGTGAAAGCAAAAACTTTAGGGTATTATTTATAAATATTCAAAACACACGTTGAAAACCATCAAATTTCATTATGTCTTATCTGACAGCCCCCATGATACGGTAATAATTAAACACGCCGCCGGACTCATGAATTACTATGAGGTTAATAGTCACCAATGAGCTACGAGTAATTATGGAAATTAAGTTCTTTAGCTCTATGCGTACGCGCATGTGGAAGGGAGGTTGGTATCGGGTTAATGATATTTATAGAAGCGTGTAAGGAAATAGTTATTTTTTTTATCCTATATCTTATAAAACAAAGTCGCTTTTCGTGTCTGTCTGTTGTTTCTAACTCTTCTTCTTCTAAACCACCCAATGGATTTTGTTGCGGTTTTCACCATTAGGTCGAGTATTTTTCGTAGAAGGTTTATATATAGTTTATTATTTGTAAATTCTTATGTAAATTAACATAAATACGATAAATATGAATAAAGTCCTACCCGTTGAGACACTTTCGCGCATGCGCTGCTTTAATGGTAAGTACTACATGAAAAAAATGTACTGGAGTATTGTTCCTCTTAATAAGATCTACAAAAAAGTCTGCGAGAGCATATTTTTATCTTTTAAGGATAACGTGTAGTGATCATTTTCCTGTCTAAAAATAATAATTTCAATATATTTTTTATTGTGAGGGATATTTTTCCATAATGGTATTAATCCTTATCCTTTAAAATACTTTATTAATTTTCTACGTTAAACGAAGATAAAATTTGCTTTTTACACAATTTCGAAATTGCGAATAGTTTTAGAGAAAAACGCATTTAATTGTTGACACATCCCGCCGTTGACACATCAGCTGTATGTTACTCAAGTTTCACTTATCCCTTACTCTCAGCATATAAATAAGTATATTAGTTACGTTGGCCATTTAATGTAGATCAAAACTGTCTTTTACTGTTTTTCATTTTAATAAGTACTTTAGAAGTTGTTACAATATCAAAAAATCCTTGCTGCGAAATGGCTCGCCACTCGCCATGCGTCCGCCGCGCCCGCCTGCCTTACATGCATCGGTCGTTCAGTGGTAGAATGCTCGCCTGCCACGCGGGCGGCCCGGGTTCGATTCCCGGCCGATGCATTCTATTTAATTTTCCACCAATTTTCCAATAAGCCACGTAGTGCCTGCTTTTTATCAGGGGCAAGCAAAAAAAACCCGCCTCCCTTTATAGCAACGAAGATTTAGATGCGTTTGCACGTATTGGATAATTGGAGTTGAATGTATTATTTCAGCGCGATCTATTTTTTGTAGTAGTTATTAGTAGGTAGGCTTTTGTTTATAATTTCTTCCGTTTAAAAATAGTCATTTAACTATCTAAAAATAGTCATTTAAATATATTTTAATAAGTACTTGAAAAGATTAGTAGCACAGATTTAAAATTACGGTACATACCTACTAAAAAATCCTTGCTGTGTAAAACAATTGGAAAATCCTTATTGAAAATGCGGGTTGCATTAGGGTTTAATTAATTTTCACATTATCTTAACCTTTAACTATGGACGTGGTTTTTTTATAACACAAATATGGACGTCGGGTCTGTCAGACCAGTGTATTTATTGGTCATATTCCGTCTGTTTTTTAAAGGAAGAAGACAATTTTATGTTTTAGTTTACATGAATAGCCTCTAATCAAACAAAATCAATATAAATAAAATCGCTTTTTATTAAACTTTACGCATCACAACGATTTAAGTAACTTAAAGTCACAATTTCAGTCTTTGGCCACATGGGATGACTCTTAAGAAAATAATACTATAAAAAAAAGACAGATAATAAAATAAATATTGTTTTAACAAAATATAAAGTCTAACAATTAAAAAAAATAAAGAAGTAACATCTTATGGTATAAAATAAAAATTTTGACAACACCTCAAGATAAGGTACAATTGAACATCGATACACAATGGCTTTCAACATTGTTGGCTAACAGGACGATTGCAGTCAACATAAGTATGTGTTGTCTTTCTATATATCTTATGGGGGCAAAGTATACATGTTTTTCAAGAACCCAAAACTATTTTTTTAGCTTCATGTTCAATAAATGATAGATCAGATCGCGAAACGCGAGTCAAAGTCATTCTCAATTCTTAGAGTAGTTTAGTATACGAAACGCGTCTTTTTATTTGATAAAGTGCTATTTTCTTTATAAAATGACGTCGTCCAATTCTTTTGTTTGATGTTGATTATAAAGTACTGATATATTTGTCCCTGACGTGCTTAGTCAATCATTTTTTTCCATTTTATCATAAAAACTATAAAAATTTAGTCTTTTTTACGTAAATAATATTTATATTACTAAAATATATAACAAATAATGCAAAATAATATATGATATATAACAATAAAAACATTTGAATACAAATAATACAATTAAAATATTAAAGTATATTTTGTAATATTATAAAAATATATGGGGTTTTGAAATCATTATGTATGGAAAACATGGACGTCGGGTCTGACAGACCCAGGTCCCGTTTAGAAAGTTAAATACTCACGTGTTTTGAACCCAGAGACACAACCATTGCTATCTACATTCATTTTGTCATTAATACGAAAGGTACTGAGCGACTCAGTGGCGGAGGTCACCGAGAAGTGGCCGATTAGTAGAATTCGTAGACCTATATGGGTCTGTGAGACCCGACGTCCATACTTAAAGGTTAAGTGCTTTGCAAACATACATTATATGAATAATCCAGTAGTAAAAGCGGGCGAAGCCGCAAGGGGGTCGCTAGTATTATTAGATATTCTTTATAATGTACAATATATGTTTATTTCAATTATTATTGGTATACGGCGTGTATAACAAAGAAAATAATAACAACTATATACTTATTCTTACTTAATATCAGAATACTTTTAAAGAAATAAATTATTTTTTTTCATATAATTAATCAATGTTAGGCAGCGTAAAAGGTAAAAAGTTCAAGATTTGAATAATAATTTACAGTCCATCTATAACATAATCTTTGACCACCCGTTAAGAAGGCGTTGCCGCGGCAAGCGACGCTCGTGCCGCGCGCACGCCACCCAACTACGAACTAAGATAATTCCATATTTTTTTGTTATTCTCTTAGAGAAAGAAACTTCAAAAATAGTATTAGAAAGAAGAACTTTTACGCGAACTTTCAATGAATTATAACAGTAATGAAGAATAAGTAATGTGGCCTATGAGTTCTATTACGCGTTAGGAATTTATGATATCGTAAACATGATTTAACCATTTTTGCAAAGAATTTAATTCAGTTTTTCTTTGGCATTATGGTGTAGAGGCACTAGCGTGTGACAGTAATCGCGACGGTTATAAGTTCAATTCCAAAAACACAGCGTTTAGTTCCGCCACTCAACAACAACAAAAACAAAAGAAGAATGTCTTAATGAGAAATGAGTGTCTTAACACTAGGTCCTCTGTGTCAACTGTGCAATATTATTTCTTACTCTTAAAGTGAATTTTATTCTAAAAATTTTATTTTAAAAAGCTATGAATTATTACACCGTTCGTTGTTTTTACGTTTATATAATAAATAATTCCATTCACCATGAAATCTAGAACGCTGAGTAATCGCTTCATCATTGATATGCTTATTCAGTCAAGCCAGTCACATAACAAGTTGGGCGTTAACAAAAATACTAATAGCCTATTATATTCGTATTTGTGACATTTTCATTAAAAACATCCAGTTTACAAATAAAAATAGGCAAAAAAACTGCTTATTTAAATTATGTTTTATTAAGATTTTTCTTTATAATTTAGTAAATATATTAGATACGAAAAGCAACAGTGAACCTGTTGCCTCTAATGGTAAAAATAGATATCGTAATAGATTAAATGTGAGCTACCTAAACTACTATAAATCTATTTTTTTTAAATAAAGTTATTATTTATTTGACTATCATAATTTGTTTGTACTCTTTAAATATCATAACTCCTTTCAACACGTGTGATAGCTGTTATCTTGTATACGTATCTAAACTGCTTAGAGGTTAATAGGTTGCACTTGAATACGGCTATGGTAGTTGTGGCTCCGCATTGTCTCAAACGAGTGCTATGAGAATAAATTATATATATATGTATTTGTATGTGTGTTAATATTTCAAAAAATAACATTATTAATGTGATAGGCACCCATTATAATATAGGCTTTTTGTATATTAAAAATATTGTTGCTATAATATAGTAAGTAGAATAGCCGGTACGTCAATTATAGAAACAATGCATATATTTTTAGGTTTTCGCTGAATCCTGCTCATAGTAGAGTAGACAGGGGACTCCTGGATACCTAGTGTGAAGACACTCCGTTCCTTTTAAAATTCATCCGTCTCCCATTTTCCACCGACTTCTGAAGGCAGTGTGTGTTGAGTGGCGGACCTCAACGCCGCGCCACCAGAGCGAGGAAATAACAAATACTAAATAGTTCATTCCCCCAGTGGGAATCAAACGCACAATCGTACACTCTCACGCTCTGTACCTCTGGACCACGACGGTCTCAAGAATTACAAAATTCTTAACAAAAATAAAAAAAAAACTAATAGTGATTTTTTCCAGTCTAATTGCAAGAATCAAATAAATACATACAAAATAAAGTTCTTCAGCAAAAAAATAAGTTGTTCTTTATTTTATATCTTTGTAAATACTGGCTCTATATATATAAAACAGACACTAATAAAATATTTATTTATAAAGCATAATAATGTTGTTAACTTATCTTAGTAATAAAAATATGAATATTTATATAAACTAAAGAATATCTTCATTGTGTGTGATGTGAATTATTTTCTCGCCCCCGGGTATTGTTGATAAATCACAATTATAAAGCTAAGACTATATCTGAAGCTAAACGCCTTAAGGGGTTTTATAAACTACGACTCTTATACTGTTATAACTATCAATGGGTAAATATATTTCAATGAATCTCATATTTAAGCTTTAAGATGTTATTAAAGCATTGACTTTTAACTTCTTTTTCTAAAAAATTTGTGAAATAAAATCTATATAAAAAATAATGTTCTATTGAATTTAGGAAACCAAATCTCTAATGATTCTATTATTTTAATTGATAATATAATATAGCGAACCTTGATTACTGAAAGTTTCAAAACAAAACGAACGTTTTAATTAGAACCAGCAGTTCCTGAGGTTAGCGCGTTCAAACAATCAAACTCATCAGCTTTATAATATTAGTATTGCCACATTATATAGCCTCTAACTTAAAATGTAAAACGATCGCCATATCGAAAGGTAGTGAAGGTATTAGAGGGACTATGATTATGTTGCAGTATTTGCAATCAACTGAAATAGCGCACTCCCGAGGTCTATTGATAACGCCTTATCTATTTTCTACAATATGTTTACGCGGCCACCGTAATTGCGCGTTATGGAAGTTAAAACCGTTAGTTCTGCTTTAGTATGCTATGTGATCTTGTTTTATCGCTGGACTACAGCTAAAAGTGATCATTACAGGTGTTTGCCGATGTTTTGCCGATTGTTGGGAAAAGGAGGGTAATGTGTTTTGTTTTTGGTTTTTTTTTTCACATAACAGGATAAGCACAGAGTGAGAGTGAGATGTGTAGTGTGTGAACTTAATCATCGTACTAACAGTCATATGCCATCCCAGTGCGCCATAGTAGCGTTTGTCAAATGGATTTTTGCATCATTTTAGGTTCCAATTTCTTTCGGCTTAGATATATTTATATGTTTTATAAGTGAAATCGTAAAACTCGACGCTAAGTTTGGCCTAATTTTATCGGAAAACTTTATAAACCCAAATATCGAATATGGCAGGTAATAATTATTATAATACCTTATAATTTTAACCTTTATATTTTACAAGCATTCTTTAAAAGATACTTTAAGCTTAATAAAATGCTGAGAAATTTGTCCAAAAATCTATATTATTTTACGGTCAATTTTTAAACATTCGGCTGTATTGAAAGTACAAATACGACAGTATTAGCAAAGGAGTTCTTAAAAATTAACCCAATACTTAACATTCCATCACATGTGCCATATCACCTTACCAATTCGCCGGTAATTTAATTTTGCTTACGAGCAATGGTCGACCACACAGATATTCGACTATAGGTGCTCAATATGTATTAAGAAAGTAATAAAAATGGTATAAATATGAGTATGTGGATTCTTTTTGAAAAAAATATCACATGAAGACATGGTTTGAATATCTTAAAGAAAGTAAGACGAGATGACGATTGTGCCTTTTATAATTTTTTGTTATTGTTTTAAGTAATCCTGCAGTGTGCAAAACTAAAAAAAAACTTTATTAAAAACATTAATATAAAAAAAATTACAGCAATTTTATTCATTACCTTAAGTAACATTTGCAAGAACCGTTCAAGTTATTCAAATCGTGACAGCTATAGGTACCTACAGACGTCGCTATATTTAAAGATCGTCCCCATAGAAATAAGCCGGCTATTAAAGGGTAATGGAAGTCAATATTCATAAAACATGACTACATTTCCCTTATAAACGGTATTCACAAACACCGTTAAAGCCAGTGGACTGGAGTTTGCAAATTGCGGCCTGCATCATAACGGATTACATCAACAAAGGCGACACTAGCGGAGAAAATGTGGTACACATGTTATAATAATATAATATCTTGTTGCAGCTTTGTAAGGCCGTCGTAGAGCAGTGGCAGTGCTTGAATATTTACGTGATGGTTGTGGTTTCGATTTCAGTTTGATGGAATTATTATATTACAATTTATAACGGCGTGCCTCATAGGATACCTACAGTAATATTGTATCAAAAACGTTTATGTAGTTGTAAAATGTATATATAAACCAGTAGGTGTATTTAAAATTAAATCCCCAATCCAAAACTATAAATCTAATTATAAAAATTCTTATCTTTAAAAATAAACATTAAGTATATTATGCAATTTAACTACATTTCTTCATATTTAAATAATACCTAATATTTTATTACTACATCTAACCAATGAAAAGGTTAAGAATTTACTCGCATACTTTGTGGGTTTCTGAGAAAAAGTAAACGGAATCCAATCAATAAAATGCCTTAAGACATTTCCAAGTTATAAAAGTTAAAGGAACGTAAAGCATGATTGCCATTCACTATTTCACTCTAAGGCATTCAAATGTAGTTGCAAAGCATATAAAATAAAAAAATGTAAGTTTCATGAAAGTTTATAATTTTCTTTTAAACTTTAAAAGAATGTTTAAGTCTTTTATATGGTTAACATACAAAATTCTACCATTTAAAATAAATCTGAAGTAACATCAACGTGTGCCTGACCTAGATTATATTCATATACTTAGCCACACAATTATGTGAAAAATACATGAAGATAAAACAGTATTAGTTAGAGAATTTTTTTTGCTTCACGCTATAATTATCTCCCACATAGCAAAATGTACAGAGAGAACGTATGGACTTAATTTTAAGACATTCCGTTCCCATTGAGACACTTCCTTACCCCTTTTTCAGCGAATGACGATTTGCTTCGTTACCAGACTGAGGAAATGAAAATATTAAATATTCCATTACCTTAAATGGGAATCGAAGGCTCCACCTGTCGCAATTCCAGTCGTATGCTTGTGCCCCTGCGCCATGATCGTCCACGAAAGCTTATCTACAACTCTGAGCGTTTCATTTTAAACATACGCCTCTTGGTTTGGTTTATCAAGTCTAACCAATCCCATCATATTAAAATTTTAATTACGATTTCTATTCTAAAAATGTTTTGGGAATACTTCGGAAGACTAAGTTATAATATAAATAAGTATAAATATAATAAATTCACATAATTATAACCTTTAGAAACGCTAATAGGCAGTAAATATCACTAAACATGCACCCTACCAAGCAAACCGTCGGCATAGCGTATCTTATCAGTAAAAAAAAGTAAAATTCCCAATCAGCCTATCAGGAGATAGCATTAAAGGAGTCGCGCATAACTCATTGATAAAAAGAAATATTTCCTACGGCCATTAAAGTAGCGCCGTCGCGTCCGCTGTATCGCGTCGTACAGTCAACTTACTTTATAAATTGCACACGATAAACGATTTCAAAAGGCACTTACTTATATTTATTTGTGAATTTTATGTTTTTTTTTTGTATAATTATATATAATTTTGTTTAAATAGAGCAAGAAATGTGTGCCAGATAAACATTTTGGTAATATATGACCAGGGCTTTACCCAGATAAAGCATGGTAGGTGAACGGAACCTAATATTCCCTACTTTCTACTTACCATTTTTTAAAACAATGAGTTCCCAAGGCTGAACTTGACGCCACAATTTCTACTGAATTTCGACGGCTTCGATAACATATTAAATTAAATGTAAAAAAAAACAAATTAAAATTAAAAATTTATGTATTATTAAATATTATGTGTAACTTGAATTATTACTCAAATTATAAATCTAAAACGATAGTCCTTTACTACTGTGAAAAGTTAACCGAATTACAATAAGCTAACTATGAAAGTGAATGTTAGAACTCCACAAGTGGCAATAAAGGATACAACATATTTCACATTTATTTTATTTCCAATAACAGTAGGTTAAATTTAACTACCTTTTTTAGATCCTATCAAATATAACGATTCTTGGAAATAACTGTAATCGATGGTTTATATATAAATATTTGTAAGTAACATAGTGTTAAAAAAATTTGATTGACTGATGATGATTTGACTAAAAGAATCTATTACTAAAGATAATAAGTACAGTTTGTGTAATAATTATTATACATTGGATGTAACTGTTAAAAGAAGTTGTTCTTACCAATACAATAACCATTCTAATTAAATACAGTCATCTAAATAGTTAAAAACTTAACATCAATTAAATATTCTGCATAATATGTCATATATATATACATGTTTTGCTTAAAAATATATATACATACATACTTTCTCTCTTATTACAAATGCAAAAGATAAATTTAAATAAATAATAGCGCGTGCTAACAGCAATCTTTTCGAGCTAACAGAAGCACAAACAAAGATCGAATTAGTCTAAGAGTCCGATGCTATAAATATATCGCTCTAATTTTTTTCAATGTCCATTGTTATTATAATAAACACTATTTAAAATAAACTTTTAGCATATGCTGTATAAATTTAAAGTTGTAAATTTAGAAAACATGTGGCTCAGTTACAAAAAATGCATTTTGTGGTGGTAACTTTAACCAGATGCAAATTGTTTTGCGTATTTATTTAAAATATTCTCCTTTTTTAGCTTCACTCTATCTTACATATAGCAAAGTAAGTAGACAATTTCGTGTAACGTCATTTTCCATCAGAATTCAAGATATTGCGAATGCAAACTTTTCTTTTATACCCTATGTGGTGGTCGATTACTGTTTTTACTATCAGATGCGCCATAACAGCTCAGCTCAGTATATTTGGATATATAAAAAAAAATCAACTTAATTTTTTACTGTCATAAAAACAATATAAAATTTATTTCATAAAAGCAAATGGCCCTAAGATTAGCAGTTTATTTTTTCTAAGCTAACCCACGCATGTTATTTCCACGAGCACATAATAAACGAAACTCTGCTACATTGCTACCCGACTCTCGTACTATGATTATAAAGCGTCATGTTTGTTTATAATTAACGGCATGAGGCTCATAAGGAACATTGTTTAAAGCTGAACAGTGCACAGATTCGATAAATATTATCCTCCTGTGTGGTAACATGAGCTTTGACGTCGTGGATTGTAAGAGTTGCTGTAATAAGTTCAGAACAATTGGTAATTGTGTTTTCAAAGGTATGTTATATATTCAATTTATTATTACTTATGAGTTCAAGTCTGGTTTTAATTAGATGTTTTTTTTTCAGCTTCCGAGATAGAAGAAGGTGTCAAGATATTCCGCTAGCTTTCCGCCTAGATTCTAAATATTGCATGCTGAGTAGCAGAACTTAACGTCGCACTTTACCTTAGTAGTGCGGGGATATGTACACGAATCCTATTCTACTTTAAGTAATAAATACAAATACAACTTTTCCATCGTAACTATACTAAATACTAAATCAATAATAATACAATTAAAATAAAAAATAAAAAAATGTTATTTCATTTAATTTCTCTACATCTATTTTCCATGCTATGAACTATTACGACAATGTCCACAGCGTTAAAAGACTTACGTGTTAATTAACAGATTGCATTAATAAATAGTGCCCAAAGCTATTTTATTAGCGGGAACTGTAGCGTGCGGTGGGAATTGAAGTGAGATAATTTCTTGTCATTAGAGTATTATTTATAACGAAGTGGTTGAGGTTGCATGCGCCGGCGCAGTACGATTTAATTATTGAAACAGATGTGCCACAGTACCACAGTGGGAAAAATATATTTATTTTACTGTGCGAATGGAATTACGATTGTGTTGGCACTAGGTGTGTAATTAAGTGGCATAAATTTTTGTTGGATGAATGTTTATTGCCCTTTTGTTAAAATATATGGAAGTGTTTTTAGAAATGTTATAATAAATGTATACGTATTTTAAATAAATAAATGTTCACAATAAATGGGATTTCTTATTTTTATTTTGGAACAAAAAATATGAAAAGACAAGTATAGTTTTTTTTTTCATTAATGTTTATTTATACCAGTAAATTTTGTATTAAAATATTACACCAAAAAAGTGAACGCATCTACATAGCCAGCTTATTCCAGAACGTAACGCCGGCGGCGCGGTAACCTGTTCCCCAGCGAGCCGTACGTCACTGCCCTGAGTTAGATTATTATGTAATAAATCATAGTAAAACCAGTAATTAAGAGAGCGGAGACTTTACAATAAAATGGATTTGGTATTTTTTTTTCCACATTAAATAACCATTTCGGTGATGCCCGCCTAAACAATGATCGATAAAGTCTTTATACGTGTTATTTTTAACATAAATCAGTTCTGAGCGATTTGATTGATCGTGATGTAAATGTGCTGCAACATAAATGCTCTTGTCAGATTTTCGTGTTCATAATCTTAACACATCGTATTTTATACACACATTATGATAAAAAGATTATAACCATACATAGGTAGGTCCATATACTAAGGCATATATTTTTTTTTCAGCTTCACTCTGTATCAAAGAGAGCCTAGTGCTAAGACACTCTGCTCTCCACTTTCCGCTGAATTCAACACCGCGTTTTGCCTCGACACCAGAGCGACACATTTTGGCTTTCAGATTTCAATAAAACCTTTATATTATTAAAAAAAGAAAATCTAGATAAAACAATGTAAGACTTCTCCTATGTTCGTTACATACAATTAAGTACTTAACTATGAGACGAAATCAATAATATTAGTAGTAAAAAATAACAAGCCATTGCTTCCGGTAAACATTACATACTTACTTATATCAAAATATTTATATACTAATGATATATATTTTAAAGCTGTCGATCAAACACAATCAGTCAGTATTATTGTTAACTTGGGTTGTTAATAAGAACCTCGGTTACTTTTCCGTAAAGGTTCAAGACTGTCAATTACATGCTTTACAAATGTTTTACCAGTCCTGAAGTTTACTTCAATGATATTTAAATTGTATTCAATAAATCATTGTTGTTGTTAAATTTTGTTTGAAGTCGTCGTAGCGCAGGGGTGCAAGCGCTCGTTTATAAACGCGACGGCTACGGGTTCGATTCCCACTGGGAATGAAATATTGAATACCCAATTCGAAAATTCGACGGGAAGTGGGGAACAGAGTGTCTTTACATTATTTATTTCCATGTTCTGCCTTATTTTTAAAAACTTATTAAAGAAAAAAATATTTTTTTTTATGCATATTTGACGAATTCGGAATTCCAATTTATACAGTTTACGCGTAAACGGTCTTAATTTATATCAACACGATTTAAGCTTCAAGATACGAGTACATTAAAAAACATAAACATACCTACACAAATAACACAATAGAAATCTAAAACAAAAAAAAGGTAAAATCCCTTACCCGGGCTCTAAATCATAACTAATCGGCTGAACGGAAGCCTCAATCACTTCTAGTAGCCGTGCCGGTCATCAGTAACGTATTACACATATTGATTGCTTCGCCTTTCCAAAAGTAATTTGCCTTAATAACACTAACAGCAGTTTAATGTAAAGAAAGTAGTGTGACCTTTGCGCGGTTAGGTATTTGTTATTTAAATTTGTTGCCTCATAGAATATTCTATACAGTATAATATGTCTATATATAGATGTTATAAGAATTTGTTTTTAAAAGGTACTTTACATACTCTTCTTTGTATTAAATCTTCTTCTTCTAAAACAACTATCGATTTTTTATTCTATAGTTATATTCTTATAAGTATACTTAGTAAAATTATTATAATATTAAATTAAGTAGGTCACTTCAACAAACTAGCAAAATAAATAACAAAAGCTATCAACATCATCTTCATTAAAAATTGCTCTAAAAGCTCTCAAGAATATCAAGATAAGTTAAAATTTATCTACAACTTTGAATATTGATAAACGATTAGAAGGAAACTTTACTTACACAACGGAAAATATCGTAAAATAAGAAGTATTCTAAATCGAATACTAAACGGAATGTCCTTTAGTAAGTGAGCAACTTCCAAGGCCTTTTGGTCCCCGAATAAATTAGTTTTCGGAACCTTCGGGCCAATAAAAGTTTTAAACAAAAGAATCATAAAACAAACGGCCCGACTTCAGTAGTAAGCAACAGTGCTTCGATGATTTACGACGGAACCGGGACACAATCGTTGCTAACTTTTCAAATAAACTAGCTATGAATAGACTAAAACATATGACGATGAGTTCCTCACATTTTAATGATACAGCCATAGCGTATGGGGACAATGGGGTGAACGAGACAATAGTTGATTACGTTTTATTTGACGTGAGCTACCGAGAATGGGGCTATTCGGCAAGAGGACGTCACGATTTTGCTTCTGCGCTATAAACTTCGTCGAATACTTCTACGCGTGGAGTCGTTCTGGTCTGTCGATCTCGTATGTGTAATGTGCTGACAGTTTGCTACAAAAAAACACATGAAAGTAAACCCTTCATCTGTTTTTGTTGTGTCGGCGTCGTTTTATGCTCGTATTGCGCATATTAAGTTTGTTTCACATCAGTTAGTGTGGATGGTAGTTGAATTTTAAACAGTTTTTGCAATAACCTGCTATACTAACAAGTTGTTTTGTTTAATAATATTGATTTAGCCATCCTTGTTATATTATATGTAAAAACACGTGTTATTATTATTAAATGCAGTTTTAAATACACGAACACAACTCAAACTACATTTTAATTGCTGTGTACATATTCACATAATTTTTTCTCCGAACGCGACACCCAATATCTTGGACAAACAAAAATAAATGAGTTTTCATTTGCCGTTAAGCTCTTAATTGCAGCATCTCAAAACTTAAGACGACAAAGGCTCCGTAATGCAAAACAAGTATAAAATTACAATACGACCTTTGAAAACATCTCAGGCTACTGTCCCTCGCTTATTATTATGAAACAGAAGCCAGCTCCATTGTGCCGCTGTCAAAACTGAGCGGATGAGAAAAAATGCGTAACAATGTCGCTATAAAGTTAGGAACGTTTTACAACGTCCCCAAATATTAAGGTTCCCGGTAGCTACCAGTATATGAGTTTTGTCTTTAAGAAACACGGCTCGACTTTATGACCATTCTGGCTTACGTTCTCTCGGCGCGAGTTTTTTCTTATACTGCCTTAAGTAAGATGTAATATAACAAGTAGTGCCGAGTGCGGACATTAGCAGGCTTTCTCTTTTAAGGGACACGTACGGTAGATTTTATGGTCAATTGTTTTACTTAGCATTGTGAAGGCGAAAAGATAAACGGGATGTTGATTTTAAATCATATAGTTTGTTAAATGAATTGTAAATAAAACGTGTTCATGGTTCATTAGGTCTTTTGTGTTGGCCGTGATGAGCACCAGTCATATTAATCGGTAAAATTAAAGGTAAATTGAATCGAAATGAATGTTTTTGTGGGTTGTGAAAATATTTATAAACATTTTTGTGCTTCTTTTCGTTGGATGAAGTTAAATACGTTGGGAAAGTAACTTAATAAACGTAAGAGAATAAAAAAATTTTAATGTCCATACCATATCCCTTATATTGTTTGATATATTCCTGAATTTACGATTTTTATACTCCTAAGTAAATCATAAATGAATTAAAGTTAAAGTAAAGCGACAAGATTAATGTAAAGTATTTAAAGTGGAACTAAATATATACAGTTATTTAAGCTTATTAAAATTTGCACTAATAAAAACTAGAATATGACTTTATTTAAAAAGTGAAATACCTTTTGTGCTTTTTGTATAAAATTGTGCTTTTTAAATACAATTCACGTTAAAATGTTTTAGCTATTTCATTTCATTGCCCAATTCCAATACCTACTATTCGTTTTGCGCGTAGCGTCCGATTTTGGTGAGCTATGATCCGTGACGGCTTTAGTCACAGTAAACATTTAAAATATAGTATTTTATGTTCTATTAGATATTTATAAAATATTATTTAGAATAAATAATCCTGTAAAATAAATAAAGCTGTATTATAAATATTAATATTGAAGAAAAATGTAATTAATAGAGCGGAGCGGAGATAAAAGCGTAGTTATAGTTTATTTTTATTTTTATTTTTCAGGTCGATCATACTAAAGCATATGTGAGATTCTATTACACAATACACAAAATTTTAAAAGGAATGAAAATTTGAGTCCTGTCATTTAGCTTTTGCGTATCCTGCCGTTAAGATAAAAAAATACTTGAAGATAAAAAAAGTTTCTTAATATATTTTTGAATAAAAAAAATATCTTCATTTAGCTGATAGAATTCACAGAACAATCGCTATACGAGCAATATCGTAATGTTTGTGAACCTAACATACAAACGTATTTGTATATAGAGCTTTTAAGCTATAATGAAAGCTCGGAGCACATTTCGTGAACGTACTTTTAATTAAGCTGCAAAACGTATGCTATTGAGATCAAGAGAAAGCATATTAAACACATCGTTTTGCCTACTGGTGCGTGTCTAATGCATTTAATAAATTTGAGACGGAGAAAGCAGGCAATTTGCACACATAGGTACCTCTTTGATGATGGCTGCTGACATGTGATTTCGTTTTAGTTAAGTACAGCAGTAGTTGAAATTATTATTATATTTTTATGTAAGAACAAATGGTATTTACATTTTATGGCAAATTCGTGTGAAGTTTATAGTAGTAGTATTTTGGATTTTAGATTATATTTGTACTATGTAAAAAATATAAGTAACTGAATTTATTCCAGTTATCATCATGACATTTGGAAGGTACACGTAGCTTAGGTGACAATATTATAATAATATGGCAACATCGAACTGATCTGAGTGTAGAGATAGAACCTGAATAGTGAACTTCTTAAAGGATACTTTCAAAACACTCGAATTTAGAAAGAGTCATATAATTTATACTGCCGAAAAGGTGTTCTAGCATAAAGTCATTTTTTTAAATTATATTATTCAGTTATATACTTAAAAAAATAATATGTAATATGTAATGTAGTAATATGCAATTAAAAGAAGAATATGCAATATTTTATGTATATCTACACGTAATAAAATGGTGAATTAAGTACGCTCAAATATTCTTCTTACTATTTGGTTTTAAAGATAAATTTCCTATATAGACAATGCTATTGTATTATGCTTTTCATTATGAGTATATTTAACTATAATAGTTTGATTTTAAATTTATTTAAAAAAAAACGAATGCATGTTTTCTATAAATGGTTATAACAAGTTCAAGTGCTCGAAGGCCACTTGGTTTCGAGTTACACTCATAACAGACTCTTTGTATTACATATTCTATTATTGACCTCGTAATCATCTAATCTTAACTTGAATTATTTTTACTAGATTTGAAGTTAAATAAACAATAAGTATATAAAATATTTTAATCTTGATTTTTTATGTGTTTAAAATTTTCAGTTGTTACGTATGTTCTTTTATGTAAATATTTGTAAAAAATAAACACATATTTATATGGCAACGCAATAAGAATATTTTTATGATATTCTATTAGTACGTAATATAATGAAATTTATATATTTTTGTATTTTTACTTTTTTCCTACGTTTACAGCTAATATGTTTATTACAAGTCATTCGATTACTTACTTTTATTTTTAAAATATTATGTAATTTGAACTCAAGACTATCGTGCTATATGCCACATCCCTAATAAACCATAATGGCGTAGCAAAGTAGAGAAAGTAGGCAATTATAAAAAAATGGTGTGTTAAATATATCATAATATTATAACCTAAAAGCCTTTCACTGGTACAGAAACACAACTTCCTCTATGACTAACTTAGAATTACAGAAAGGAACTTAATAGATACTTTGAATAACAAGTAACGGTGGCGATATACGGGGAACAGCTAATAACTGGCAATGCAATTGCCGATCACGGCCATAACTCCTGGCGTTAGCGTCGTTGCTGCTTGAACGATGGGCCATTCAAATAATACTATTGGAAAACACTGTCCGTCCGTACGTTTGATAAAGATTTAAATGTATATGTGTGTATAGAAGTATTTTCATATTTTAAATGGTTCTGCAGTATAAGAAATATTAAGTATATTTCACCTATAAATATTGTATACGTGGAAATGTTACTTTTGATTTTTGTTTTTTTTTTCAGAAAGCTTACATTAAATTGATACGTCACATTGTGTCAATTTTCTAAATAAAATTATTTTATTAGCAATAATTTAGATGATATAATTTAATTATCAATAAAAATATAATTTCTTTGTTTTTCCCTTAAAACTTTTTTAAAACTTCATGATCAAATGTTGCACGACAATTAAAACAATGTATAAATTATCAAAATTTCTTACATTACCCAAACAAATATGCTTAATAAATTAAAAATCCTTAAGAAAAGCCGCGTCTAAATGCTTGTTCTCATTTTAATATTCAAGCAAGCGTAAGTTTGTGTTACGCCTAAACTCAACTCACGTGCGGCGGCGGATGCCGCGTCCGGTTTATGGACAAAGAAGAAAACCTATTTGAACTTAATCTTTTGATATTGACGGATTGGATTCAATCTCAGCTAAAATGTTAATTTAAGGTGTAAAATTATATAAAACGTTGTATTTAATATTCTATATTAATGAATTTGACTTTTTTTTACTTAAATGTTTTGGAGTTATATATTTATGTTTAAAAAAAATATATTTAAGTAAACAAAACATGAAAAATATAAATTGCTTTCTAACTATTCTAATGTAAAAAGAAACAATAAGTAGAACTGACAGTTCCTTTACGCTATAGCACTAACAATTGATTTATTTCTTTAATTCTAAGAAAGTTTTACCTGAGATATTAGTCAGAGAGTATTTATTATATTATTTAGAAAGGTCATAACATATGTATGTTGAAGAATTATTAAAATATATCTGATACTAGCTACAAAGTTCATTATTTAATAATATTATAGTACTAGCGTTAAGTAAAACAAATTTAACCAAAACATGAAATAAATAAAGCAATTAAAAGTGGCTATTTCAACCTCGTTCCAGAATCACTTAATTGTATAATTACGTTGTTTTAAAATAATTTACTTTTAATTCGAAAATAATTAACTATTACTCATAGGAATAATTTCCCATACAAAGGTAAATGAGAAAATGGTGTTTTAAATGGTATTGTAGAATTCGATAGTTTATTTTTAGTATTTTTAAAGTTGTTAGTATTTTTTAATAACTTATGAACTTATGAAAAAAAATAACCAGTTAATTTTTTTTAAGCACACATTTATCACAGTCATCAAAATATGTCATATTAGTTAATTATGTTATTTTAAAATAACTAGTAGGTACTTTTGCTATGTTTTTTTTGTCCTTTATATATTATTTTTATTATCTTTTAAAGTGTTACAGATGTATTTCAATGTACTGAAAGTTATTCTTAAAATGGTAACACGTTAAATTTAACAGTTAATGTTTAAAGTTTTACTTTTAAAGCACTAATTATGAGAAAGAATTAAACAATGCAACGTTACCATTTTTATATCTAGTGAACAGAAAGTTTCTGTGAACGATTTTATTTATATACTCGTACATTATATTAGGGATTGTGAATAAAAAACTGTGTTAAAAATCTTCATCACTTTATTCTTTTATATTGTATAAATAACGCCATATTAATGATATTTAATATAGTATGATCACTTGTTTTTGCTATTTACAATATTTATTTGCTAGAGCAGTCTTTAAAATTTTAATACGTAACCTAACGCAGGATAACGACAGGCAATAGTAAGTTCACTTACATAAATTTTGGTATAGCACTTACAACTAATAATTACAATATTTACAGCGGTCTAATATCAACATCTATAACTATTTACAATGTGACTGGAAGTGGGCTATAGCCCGTCTAGACTAGGTACGCTTGCACGGAGTTGCCCGTGTCCACAAGAGGCGGCGGGGTCGACCATTGTCGCATATCTCGTCGCCTTCCTGGTGCCATGCCTTGCTCTAATGAAGAGTAATCAGAATCTATCGACGAGTAGATATGATCTGATATAGGTCTTCCGTCAGGGCCGTAAGCTACGGCCTGTGTTTGTCTGACAGCTGATGGCGATTGCCGCACTTCTGTACTATATTCAGGAGGTGCACTCGCTCCTTGTCCAGTATTACCTAACACTGGTGACTTATCTAAGTAACTCATTGTTCGATTCCCTCCGTTAGGCACGGAAGAATCCAACGTATACGTATTTATATTTTTTCTATAGTTGTGCGATCGTGTTTTGTGGCTTGGATGTGAGGTATCCGGCATTATGTACCTGAGGCGTTCCCAAAATCTCTTTTGTCCCCAACGCAAACGAGATCTCGTCTCAAGATAGGGTCGTAAATCGGGATCACAAATGGCGTCTCCTACTACCGAACATTCTTCAATAAAAATTAGTTTATGAATACAGCCTTTGAGAACTTCGTGTAGCCCTTGTCGAAATTCATATCGAGACCACTCTGTTTGCATAAAATTTCGTGTTAATACTAGAATAATCTTTTTAGACGCCTCTGCGGCTTCAGCTACTGGCGGTGCACATTGCATATATTGCGCACCGTGGTGTGGAATATCTCTATAGTGTAAACAAAGATGATATGGGCGGTTGCCACCTTCTAATTCATTAGCTAATGACTGAATTACAAACTCTTCATCTTTAGGGCTATAGCAAACATATGCATCATATAACTTTTCACTTTCTTCGTATGCCTCAGAGAATGAAAAAACTCGAATTCCACAGTTAGTATAAAGCCATACACGTAACGAGTCTCTAAAAAGAAATAATACGACAAGGGCCAATAAAATTAACATAAAGCCGGTAAGAGTTAAGACCATCATGGGAACATAGTTCGACACCAGCATGTTTCCGATGACTGAATTATCAGCATAATAATCGCTGCAGGCAGTACCGTTCAAATTAAGTTCTTTTTTCTGTGGCGGCTTCGCATCTCCATTCCAACACCACATATCCGTTATGTCAATAATTTTTTGCGCGTTTTCAGCAAGATATGCAGTCAATTCTTGCAAATAACGACACTTGCATGACCATAGGTTGTTGCCAAGGGACAAAGCTTTTAAATTAGGGTTATTATTAAAGCTCCAAACACCAAAATCCACCAGTCTGTTCCCATCAAGACGTAGAGTATGTAAAGATCTTAATGACATGAATGTCATGTTAGCGATATGACTTATCAGATTATTTTGTAAAAATAATTCTTTTAGGTTACTGAGTTGATGAAATTCATATCCTTTTAATTCCTTTAATTTATTGTTTCCTAAATGAAGTATTTGTAAGTTGTTTAAGCCAGCAAACGTTCTGTTCTGTATATTATCGACGTTGCTATTATTCACATAGAGAGAGCGCATCTTTTGTCTTCCAATGAAAACGTGATTTTGTAATTCTCTTATATTGTTTCCATCTAAAAATACTTCGGTTGCGTCCATTGGTATCTTGTGTGGTATTTCCATGGACGACTGGCCGGAACAATCAACCACGTTAGTGTTCCATAACGGGTCGTGGTAGCAGGTACAATTTTGTGGACAGGTCATTTCACAGTCACACGCGTCGTAATCGCAGCAATGACAGATAGCAAAACAATGAGTCTCATACTCACACAAAAAGTCCGATGTTCGAAGGTTTGTTAAGGGCACATGAGTTCCACTACGAGTGTTCGTCATTTTACACAAAACGTTTTCTAAGTCCATCACGCGCGGGTACTGCCTCATGGCAGTCATATTGTTTATGATCGGCAGCCATTCCATATTACAGTCACATTGAAATGGGTTACCACCGATGTAAAACTCAGGTAAAGATTTGTTCGCGGGCACATTTGATAAACGTAAACTATTTAATTCTAAATGTACAATTTCATTAGCGTACATGTCCACACGAGTTAAATTCTTTTTGTCAAAGAATGTGTTCACATGAATGTTATTCAAAAAGTTATTATTTATAAACAATAATTCTACACTGTTAGGTATAGCTAAAGGCGATATTTCCATAATTCTGTTATGACTAACATCTAAAGTTTTTATATGAATTTGATCTTGCAACTTATAATAGTTACCCAAGTGTTCAATAAAATTACCGTGAATGTCCAACCACTTTAAATTACTAGGCACAAACGCGTAATCGAACCACACTAGATGATTTTCTGATAGATTGAGCCACAAAAGACTCGCCAGCGTTGAAAAGACACCGTTGATGTCCGTCAAGAAGTTTCCATCTAATCGTATTGCCTCCAGCTGCGCGTTCCGACTAAAAGTACCTCTTTCGATTAAATGGATTTTATTCTTCGCTATATTCAAAACTTGTAGGCTTGGTAGATCCCAAAACATCCCAACACTTAAGTTTCCGATTTGATTATCGATTAATCTCAATCCAGTCAATTGGTTTAGATTTTTAAATGATCCATTTGTGAAAGTTGATATTTGATTTTCACCTAAATCAAGAGTTTTTAAAAATGGAAGCTCCCATAGTGCGTCGGGAACCTCTAATAATTGATTTGAGCTTAAGTCCAGTTCTTTAACATCGGAACAATTTTTAAAGGCTTTTCTGTCAACATTAACAAGTAAATTATTATTTAATGTTAATTTACTTAAAACAAATAAACCATTAAACAAATTTTCATCTATTGTAAGAAGGCGATTTTCAGCCAAATTAAGAGTATGAAGGTTGTATAAAGGCAAGAAAGCGTTATCTTCTATATATCCAATCGAATTATTCTTCAAATTTAAAATTTGCAATACAAAGAGATCTTTAAATGTTTTTCCATCTAGTCTTGTTAGGGCATTGTTAGATAAGTTTAATACTATAAGTCGTATTAGTCCCAAAAATGTCCCGTCGTCAACATGGCTGCTTGTAAGTTGGTTACTGGAGAGATCCAAGACAATTAATTGTTCCAGGCGGTGAAATACACCCCCCGCGAGCTCAAATAGTGAATTATCATTAAGATATATCTCTCTTAATTCTCTAGAATAAGCAAATATTCCCTCCGGTAACGTGTGTAAACGGTTATGTGATATGTTCAATACTCTTAAAGAAACTAGGCCATTAAAAGCTTCACTTGATATGTCAGTTATATTATTATGCTGTAAGTATAAGTGTTGTAAGCTTCTCAATTTCAACAGTTCAGAGTCCTCGGGCAATCTTTTTATTTCATTGTGGCTCAAGTCTAAAGTATGTAAACTAGAGCCACAGGCGTGTCCAAAACCAATTTGTCCGACAGTTCTTATTCTATTTTGTGTTAAATTCAACGTATTTAAATTTTCCAATGAACAGAACACTCTGGATGGGACGAACTTTATGTTATTTTGAGCGAGATCTAACGACTGCAGTTCGGATAATCCATTGAAAGAGTTCAAAGTTAATTCCAAGTTCTTGGTAGGACTCCACTCAGAGTTCTTTGAACGAAGTTTAAGTCGTCTTAATTTATTCAAATCTTGGAAAATATAGTCCGTAAGTGTTAATAGTTTGCAGTTCTCTATATTCAAATCTGTCAATCCCATCACTGGACTAAAATAATGTGCTCTTAACGAGCTTTCGAATAACAACAGATGATTACATTCTATAGTTAATCTACTTGTTTCTGGGCGTACTGAAGATATACTGCTGCCATCGCCGTCCAAAGTTCTGACTTTACAAATAACGCTGTTTTCCGAGTCCCGGTCGTTTACTCGAACGCACTTGTCCGAGCCGTAGGGCGACACCGTCCATCCTATATGCAGGAGCGCACACAACACAGCCGTTACAGCATACATTATCACAGATATTTCATTCCACTATAAAACGTCTCATAAACACTCCCCGTGGGTGGATATCACCATTTCCGAAACAAAGTACGTAGCACAATTTAACGCTGGAGAAAAACTTGCGGGCATTTCTTGATAGGAATGTCCATAACAACTTTAAAGTCCATTAGATGTTGTCAATAAAGTAATTACTTGTAACACTTGTATACGATATGATAGTTTGGCAGTTTTCTGTTATGAAAATTATATTGCGAGTGTGAAAGCGCAGCGCAGATTGTGACGCGTCCTCTCCACGGCGCGAATGCGTTGTGACTGTCAAGCGTAGCGTTTGGCTCATGGAGGCGGCAGTAGGGACGCGCAAGTAGCCCCCCACCGCACCTCCCCTCGCCCGCTACTCGTAAGTTCTTGCTTACTTTTAAAACTCATAGAGCCATCTAGTGAGAAGTAGCGATACAAAACGCATTATAATTTCCTCGGAAGTTTTAAAAGATTTTATTAAGATTATCGTTAAATTTACTAATAGGTACTAAATAAGTATGGTTTATATTTTTATAGGATATACAATTTTGTGTATATTATTAATAATAAAATTATTGATTTAAATATTTATTACCTTCAACACTTACTTTACTTACACTTACGGATTGAATTAATTACAATTATGTATTAGGAGAATTAAATTATGAATTTACTTGATTTTAGTTAGTTTTTACAAATACGATATTATATATGATATCGCATATTAAATTAATTTAAGTAACACATTTTAGCATTTTTTCCTTACTGATATGAAATCATACAAATAGATTCAATACTAGATGATACCGTTGCTATGTAGCAACCAGTAAACAGTTTATGTCGTTGCCAAATTACATTTGAATTCGGTCAGCCGTTACCGTACTGATTGAATAAAGAAAATCCATTCAAACTTTTATACTTTTCATGTATATGCACAATGCGGAATACTAAAATAAAGACAGTTACTAAAAAAATACTTTGTATGAAAATAATAATTATTAATGATTATTTTATTTTGAGGTTAGGTTAGCCCCGACGGCTCAGGAGTACCGTGTGACTGTAAGCGCAACGGTCATGGATTTGATTCCCATTCGAGAGAATGAATTAGTATTTATTAATATTTTTATTTCTTCGCTCTGGTATCACAACAAAGCGTTGCGTTAAGTTCCGCCACTCAAGACGCAATACGTCAAAAATTCGGTAGAAAATGAGGAACGAAGTGTCTTAACACTATGCCCCCCTTCGCAGACAAAAAAGAAGAAGATATATGGATGAATATATTTCTTATATCATATTTACTAACGAAAAATCTTGATATCTACATATCTCCATTCAATCCACCACCTTTAGAGTGGCATGTCATTTACATATATCAAGTCTATTCCTCGTTACGGGCCCTTCTCGAAAGCACTTGAGTTGCCTGTTGTTTAACGTCAAACTTTATTACAAATAAAATTTCAAATTTGAATATTTCGTTGTTTCCTAATGTTTTTCGATGTAGAAAACTGTGACTACACAGTGGGAGAAAAATGGAAAAGTCATGTCTTCTGCGTACAATCACTCACTTATTCATACTTCAGCTGTAACAGAGACATAACATTTTGAACCTTATTGTTAAAATATAAAGTTTATTTTTGAGGGTTGTTATCAGAATAATTTACATTCGTACGGTCTTCTTGGCTGACAATTTATTTACAATACAGTGCATCATATGTTTAAATGTGTTTTACTTAAACTATAATATTCTATACAAATATTAAATAACGTGCTATCCTAATATAATAAGAACATATGGTCACTTTAAAATCGTCCAATAATATTTTGAACTATGATCTTAATATTATTTAAGTAAAAAATGGAAGTAGTTGAAACAAATAAAATTAAAATATTTTTAATATAACATTATTATCTCACAAAAACAAATAGATTTCATGATTCAAAAAAATCGAAACAATAATAATTGTGATTCAAGAAAACAAATTTGCTAATAGTTTTATCGAATTTATGGAAAAACAACTTTACAATATTTTTTTCTTGGTATAATCTCTTTAAAACATACTAATTTAAGAACTGAAACGCGTTTCGATAAAGGCAACAATACTCACGTCCATTTTGTAACCAATCGTTTAAAGTAGTGTCGCATGTTAATTTAAGCAAATCGTATTTAAGCTTCACCATTTGTCTTAATTCCGTGATTGTGAACAATTAATTTGAAGCCGTCGATTCCACCGCTTCGATTAAACGCGAGGAAATTAACAAAAAAAGTAAATTTACCGCTTGCGAAGGAAATTATTATGATGTTTGTTTGACAATACGTAAAATATTTCAAAATGGAATGGAAGTTAATAGCTGTGCTTAGTTAGGGATGGAAAACTGGTGAGTTCACGGCTAGTTGTACAAGCGTGTGACTGTAAAAGCGATAGGACCCATTCAAGGAAATGAAATACTTAATTAGATATTATGTAGAGTATATTATTATAAAAAAGTTAAAAATACATTAAATATCACGTATTTTCTTATCAATTCTGTCCATTAAAGCTTCAATCTTTCAATAAAATACTTAAAGGTAAGTATATATAGTAGATAAAATAAAACTAAATCAACTCCGTTTGAACCGCAAACGCGGGCGGTTTCGAGTTGTTTCCGCTGAACCGCAGTCGAATTGGCCCTTAAGCTCATTTAACTTTCTAACCACATCTTATTTTTATTTCAGTAATTATTTTTAACCTAATATATATACATAGTAAAACAATATTTGTATTTTTGAAATGCATATTTTCATCTTATTTTTTAAATATTTTTTTAGGTTTACCTGTATTCTGTAACCTGGGTTCCTAGTATTGAAACATTCCGTTCCCATGAGGACACTCCTGTTCCCCACTTTCTGGCGAAATCTAGAGATGTGGTTAGGCGTGTTGAGTGGCTAAACGCCGTTTTTTGCCCTTATAGAAATATTACAAAAATATATATTTTAATGTAAAGACGTATATAAATTTTAAACAAGTAAAAATTTCAATTAAAGAAAATGTATTGATAATCAGTAAGTTAACACCCAAATAAAGTCAGGTTACTTAGCAAAAGAATTATCAAAACTAAATCTATTGTTAACAAATCAATACACTGATAACAACGCTTATCGACCTTTGTTCCGTTCAAAGAAAATATTACTAATCCTCCATTAGGAGGGTCTAAAACACATTTCAGGTAGTGCTTATCTCATATTCATTAAAACTTCGCCGAAACGATTTCACATATTTACATTATATTTTATTTGTTAGTTTGGCGTTATCGCAATTTCGCACGCCTTTTTGTTGCCAAGTAGGATAATAGCCAGTCCCTTTGATAGCAACTTTTGCCTATTTTCCCACACGTTGTCTAACACTTTATTGAAAGAGTTTAGATGTAAAGTTTAAGAATATAGATTAATTTTCTTTTTTT
This sequence comes from Heliconius melpomene rosina, assembly GCF_056956725.1. Lineage (NCBI taxonomy): Eukaryota > Metazoa > Arthropoda > Insecta > Lepidoptera > Nymphalidae > Heliconius > Heliconius melpomene. The sequence goes on along the minus strand of NC_140406.1, from coordinate 7,519,610 downwards.
TTAGTATATATATTAGAGTTGTAGATTCTACACGCTAAATTTAATCTTCGCTTAAAATTGATTTCATATAAATAATTCTCTAGAGTTAAGTATCCGTTCTTATAGTGAATCGTTCATTGTCTACGTAGAAAAACCATGCTATACAATTTGTTTTAAGGCAGTAAATTTTTAAATACATTTAAATATAAAGTAACAAATTATTAATAATTAACAAAAGTGTATTATATTATATAGCAAGATAGCAATATATTAATAGTAACCCATCATGTTAACTAAATCATCTTCACGCTGTATCCCGCACACAGGGTTGACAAAGGGAACCTAGAGTTAAGACACTCCGTTCCTCATCATATTAACTGAAAACTTAATTCTATAACATTTATCGGTAAAGTGAGCATCGTATAAACAAATTTGTACGTACCATTACGGTCTATAATACGTAGACGTTCTACGGTCGCAATAAGAGCCTGACAATGCAGATAATATCCTTGTTTTGAATACTGCTGGGTTGTTATGCTAAGTTGGTACGGATAATTCAAATATTTTTACTTTATTTTTATATAGAAATATTATAAATAATATAATAATAGTGTCCCAAAATATTTTAATTTTAGATGTTTTATCATTATAAAGTTTGTTGTTTATTTTATTGAATTTTTCTGAATTGTATTTTGGCATCAAGCAATTTAAAAAATTTAAGATTCATCATTTCATTAAAATATTTTGTACATCTTATTATTATTTAACTTCACAATTTATCCCACTATAGTAGAAGGAACCTGGGAACCTAGTGTTGAGGCACACCATTCCCCATTAAGGCCTTTCTGTTCCCCACTTTCCGCGGAATTATCGAGGCATTGTGTGTTGAGTGGTGAAACTCAACTAGAGCAGGGATTGAATAAACAACCGACACATTTACAATTAAATGATAAGCAACGATGGACTCATTAAAATAGCTATTTTAGTTATATTATTCAAATATTCTAGCGAAAAAATAGATTATATTATTATGTAATTTTAAAACGTTCTGCGAAACCATTTAACTAAAGTGATATACCTATTTATATTCACAAAATAAAGCTTTGGCTGTAAAACAAAATTCTTCTAGTACAATTGGAAAACAATAATATTAGTCTAAAAGTTATAACTTCAGAAGTAGATCGAGAAACTTTATTTGGCTGTGTAGTTTGGTTTGAATTATTCATTTTATTTAACAACTACAAACATGGCCGCTACATTGAGGTTTTGAATTCGAAAATTTGTTTGCACAGATATTAAACTGAATTTAGTAGTTATAACTAGAATAAAATAGGGAGAATGCTTAAAATTATCCTTTAAATGCATAGTTTGTATAGTAGTTTAGCTGTCTAATTAACTCAAAAGCTGATGCTGCTTACTCTTAGAATTAATGAGATTTCATATAAAATACTAAAATTAATTAACCGCTTTCTTTACATTTCAAACTACTGATTTTTGTCAATTATGTAGGTAACCAGTTATTTTATCATTTTTATAAATTATTTGTTTTAAATTTTTTTTTTTTTATTGAGTTTCGCAAGTATGCAATATATCCAAAATAGAGAGGTTAGTAACTTGCCACTAGATTCTCTTATATCTACTACATATAAAAGGAAAAGATGTGTTAAAACAATTAAATATTTCAGTTACATATAATATGTTATTCTGATTTAGTGTTGAGACACTCCGTTCCCATCTGCTCAATTATTGAACATTGTTTATTGAGTAGCGAAACACAATGCCGCGAACACAAAAGGTCCTATTGCCAGTGTGACTAAAACGAAAATAACTCATATTCATGACGGAGAATCGAACTCATAACTATTGCACTTATAATCAGAGGCTATTCCGCTGCGCTTTAACGACCTCTCCTTTTAAACTAACTTTTAATAAATGATCCTTGTCTATACGAACATATCTTAGACGATCAAGAAGTAGAGCTTTCAGAATCACTTCCTATATACTCTTAATTGTATATAATACAATACTTATAATATATACAAAATTTAACTAAGTAAACAACGCTCGAATAAGCAAAGTGTTCAGTGGTCCCCTTAATGGGCTGCTTTAATTGCGAACGATTAGAAAGGATTGAACGTGTTTATTTGTTTGCAATAGAATTGTTTGTAGTAGTCATTGAAAGCTAGAAATTTTTATTTATACTTGGCTTGATAGATAAATTGATTATTAAATAATTTTTTTTATTATATTTTTATAATTATCACAAACATGTAAGTAATAAATCGTTAAAGAAAGTAAATTAAATGGTCTGATAACAGTCGTTCCTAGTACTGGTAGGCTTATAAAGGTTTTAAGGATCTATTTAATACTATAAGCTAAAAAAAAATAAAAAAACTAGAAAATAAATGTTTGAGTGAAATACATTTTTACATCAGTGACTAATTTTTCGATAAAGTTTCATCATAATAAGTACAATTATCCCGCTTTACTTTCTTCTAAAGTAATTACTTTCCTTCTAAAATATTTAGAAAACTGCATTTACAAGTAAATAAAGTAAGTACGAGTGCTTTTTCTTTTATTACATTCGCATACATTTCTATAATCTAGAAACATAACAGCTTTAATGATGGGATAACATGCATAATGTCGTGTTAAGACGATATTTGTAGTACGTACACCTGATCTCATAGGCACTACTGATTTTAATCTTAATTATGTAGTCCACTTCGTTGGTGTGTTCATTGGTATTTATAAGTAGCTTAGGTTTTAATAGCTATTAGCTATGCTAGTTCGGTTCTGTAAAATATCTATGTTAATTTAAAATATTAAATCAAATCAAAATAAATCAGTTGTAACTTCACTTTGTACCCTGAACATAGTAAGGTAGGCAAAGGGAACGTAGTGTTCAGGCACTACGTTCTCCACTTTCTGCCGAATTCTAGAGGCATTGCGTGTTAAGTAGCAAAACTCAACGCCACGCTTTGCTTCGACGCCAGAGCGAAGAAATGGAAATATAAATTTAAATAAATATTTCATCTCCTCGAGTGGGGATTGTACCCATAACTAGTCTTACTATGAGGTGCCCAGGATCATCAAATATTAGAAAAAGTGACAAATCACTCTGTTTCCTTCCAATCCAACTAGGATCGCGTTCAAAGGCTTTAAGCAATTAATAATAATAACTGTCAGACGCCAGCGTGGCGCAGTTCGGATGGGCCTGACTGAACACGGTGAATGTGGGGTTAATTCTCACGTGGGGGAATATTCATATTTATAATATTGATAATTTCTCACTATGGAAGACAAAATTTAAGGCTATGCTTCAATGTATTTGGTAGTATGTATGTTTTTCACTTATTACTTTCACTAATTATTTTTAATTTTATTTTTTCTAACCTCAAGGTTATTGGAGGAATTCAAGATAAGGCCGCCTTTGTGCTTATGGGAAGAAGTGAAGCTGCTAAAAATGTAGATCTTGTTATATTATGTAAAATATTATATACTTATATATTTAAGATTATGCAAGTACTAAAATTGAAACTTGAATTTTGATTCCCAATAGAGTTAAATATAACAAAATTCCGCAAGCCACAAACGTTTATCGCTTACCAACCTCTCATCTGCGACGGAAACGGAAATCGAATACTTCCCAAGTTCATTAATATAATACTACCGATATAAGCCTTTGTATTCTATACAAGGGGAAGATTTTGTTAGCGATTCGGCTTACGATTTCAACAATTATTTATAGTTTCTTATTATGAAGTAGTCAGGGTTGTATAATTAATGGTATTTTGTGGCAACTGCCTGTGCCTTTTCAATCTATAAGATCAATTATTATCTTTTTTTTAGTTTAATGATATCTGTTGCTGCATTTATTTTCAAGAATTGTCAATAATATATTTAGCATTCGTATAAATATAGGTATATTTGTGAGGTCAGTCGTGACGCACAAATTGTGAGCGTAAACTCGACAGATTGTGAGTTCAATTCCCATTTTCTATGCTCTGGTGTTGAGACAAAGCACGGCGTTAGGTTCCACCACTCAACACTCAATGCCTCCAGAATTCGGCGTAAAATGGGAAGCAGAATGTCTTAACATGCTGCGTCAACAGATTTCAAATAGATTTCAAAAATATTCCTAAAAAATGTGCATAAATATCTCACTGTATTATAATTAAGCATTTCATGGTTAGCTATCATTTTTCATTCTCCAAGTGCATCCTCAAAGCCTATAATACCTAGATAGCTATAGAATAAATTGTGTCGTCATCACCGTAAGAAGCTAATTTGCGTTTCCATTCATGCACAGTGAGGCGAGCTGAAGACTTCAATTTATCAAGATTAATAGCTCAAGACGAATAGTAATTAGGTATCGACAATTCAATGACTACCTCGGGGGTAGAAGTAACGTAAACAAAGCGTCAACCCTTGTTGTCCCCCCTTGTCCCCTCCAATGCTGGGAAGAAAATTAAATTTGCATTTGATGTTTTTACAAAGTGACAAGACAAATAGCATGTCGGAAAGGATTAGTGTCTTCTAGATGTTAGATACATCTATTGTTATTATGTAGATAATAAATTGTCATGTGGCTTATGATAGGGATGGTGTAGTTAGCTAATATTAATGTAATTGATGAACTATTATTTTTCAGCTTCACGATGTATTCCGCTTATAGCAGGGTAGGCAGAAAGAACCTAGTGCTAAGACACTACGTTTGCGCCGAATTTTTGAGTCATTTACGTGTTGAATCCAGAGCGAAGAAAGGAAAATGTTAATAAATAATAATTCATTCCCACGAGTAGGAATATATCCCACAACACACAGTTATCAACAAAAGTCACCGATTTTTACTTTGCTTTGCAACCCGGAATGGTCTATTACATTATGCGATTTTACGCCCTGTGATATTTAATGGTAATCTATAAAATTAAAATTGTAAGTGAACAAAATGTAAAAAAATATAAAAATTCAACAAAGAAATTCAAAGAATTAGCTTAAGCATCCTACCAAATGCAAACGCATCATCACAAACTTCAATGAACTCATGGCTCATTGCGGCGTGGCCTTAGGTTGTCATGTGGGGGATATAAATTCTCGTACATAAATGAGATTGATATTTTAAAAGAACCCTATGTTTCTTTAGGTACTATAGTATACTATATAGATTTTATTTGAACACTTATAAAATATAATCAAAATATCACGAAATATCTTTAAAAAATTATTCTATGGCTTGTTAGACAACTAAGCAGTTTTGGCATAATTAAATGTTTTTAAATAAAAATTTGTAAGTTAATTGCTTTTGTCGAAATATTATTACACAAAAACATTATATCTCACAAACAGTATATTTCAAAGAAGTAATTTCATAATTTAAACTATTTTTACTTAATTATTATAAACAAAAAAATATATTTTTTAAATGTAATGGGCCCCAACTTAAATGTAAGCAACGGTGATATCACGACGTAAAGTCACGTTCGTCGCACGCGTATCGTACATCACGACGGTTAATCTTGAGCCTGACATTATACTAATTAAATGATCTTGATCTTTGAGCTTTTGTGAGCTTTGTATATGTTTGTTTAACAAGACTGAATTAGACTATAAAACTAGGAAACTTATATTAATTAACGTTATACATATGTAAGGTACATATAATACAAGTTATACCTTTGAAATTATAACGTCAACAAGAAAACAGCATTTAAAATCATTTACATTTCAATAATAAGAAAAATGTCGTTGTCGATCTTGCTTTGAAACATCTTTGAAGAACTCAGAAAGTGTCTCTTTAAATTAGTTTAAAAATTGTTGGCACCATTCACATTATCATTCTTTTCATATATTTACTAATAATTATGAAGAATTATATAATTATTTTAAAAAGCAATAATAGTATTTTTAAATTATTTTTATCTTATTCTTATCTTATTCTATTAATAGTTTATATATAAAAAAACAGAACCCTTGTAGGATTTTGTAGTTGTCCGTCTGTCAAAATAATTTATTTGAGGAACTCATGAATGTATCAAGCTGAAATTAATATCAAATATCTCTAGGTCTACGTCCCTTGAAGCACAAAAAAAAATATGTTTTCATATAATTTTTTAATATATTGTATCTATCCATGGCCCAACAGCAGTGCTACAAATATCAATATTAATATTCTTAATATAGTATGTAAGCACATTAAACTTATAACTTTGTGCTTGTAGGTCATGACATACACTAAGATAGAAACTTCGGCTCTACTAACTCAATTTTGAATTTATCGATCCCATAATAAACCCATTAGTTGATTGTTCCTAACATTTCTAATACAAGCCAATTACTGTTTGGAAGTTTGATTACAAAGCTGTCTTTAATGTTGTGTGCTGTCAGTATATACGGACATATCTGATTATTATATGTAATAAATTGATTTTTTATTATTTTAAAATGTGTATTAAAACATAGTACATTAAATATAGTAGCAAAAAAAATAAAGCAGAAATTAACCGATAAAATAACAAAAAAAATATTCATATGAACAGTACTTCAAAACCTGTTTTAAAAATAACTAATTAATCAAACACAAAAAACAATAACCAATGATCTATAAAATAGATTCTATTAACACAAAAAAAATTAAATTCATCAGATTAATACCATATATGGTATAAAATTTTCCACACCGGAATCATAGATCATAAGCACTTACACAAAATGTTTCATAGATATTAATCAGTATCGTTCAACAGATGCGTTAATGATCTTTTATATTATACTCGCGGCGATGAGAGACGACGACTTGTGAGTGACAGCGTCGCTGTAGGTACGGTGGTTAATGATGGTTTCCGGAAGTTCATGTTTTTTTGTACGCTCATATACTCGTATATACCGTGGATATGATTTATTGTTGTTTAGTGTTATGCTGTGTCCAGTTATAGCAGGGTAGGCAAAGGGAACCTGGGTCTAGTGTTAAGTGTCTAGTGCTACACGCAGTGCCTCAAAAATATCGGTGGTAGATTTCCTCTGCTGTGTACGAGATACAGTGTGAAGATGATTTTTTGATATAGGCGGAGGCAACCTAGTGTTAAGACACTACGTTTACTATTGGCATAGTTATAGTTTATATAGAGAAGACGAGCAAAACACTAATATTTTAAAAAAAAAAATTTTTTTTTTTGTTCTTTATTTATAGCGTTCCGAGCGTGCCAATTCAGCACTAATCACTTCGTCAATGTCACGTTTAACGAAAAACCCACAAAGGAGAATGTACGTTAAAAAAAGACAATATTACTCAATAGGAGAATGCACGTTAAAAAGAGATCCAGCTAAGATATATCTAATTAATTAAACAAACATGACACACACTATCATGAATTTGACAATATACTCTTCTTTATACACGTTGCTATGGCAACGCGTATTTATACAATGGTTCTCTTGTCGAAATAATTAAAAATACTTTACCCGAAAAGGCAAGGCAGTTAATAAGTATTTATATAATATTGGAACGTCTTCATCATAAAACTAGTTCCATTCAAATCGATTTATGATACTTTAATAGGTAGCGTGGTATAATAGCTTTGGTTTTACATATATGATAATTAAAGAAACAGATAGGCGCGGTATTAAGAACTAATAAATCGAACCGGCTATACAGTTGTAAACGAATGTACACAAAAACATGCCATTAGACATCTTGGATACGTCTTTATAGCTATCGGATTCCTCTTTAATTGACACCCTATCAGTCAACCGTAAAGAAGTCAACCGTAAAAAAGCAGAAAATTGAATATACACATCTTTTGATGAACTATCCTATGGCAATACAACCACGTGCATACCATTTTTATATCTAATCGAAACTTTTATAAGGCACCTATAAAATATTTTTAGATAGATCGTAAAAATTAAAAGTTATTATATAAAGTTTGTATTACCATTTTACGACTAGTTCTGCATTCATATCAGACGTTAAACAAATTACAATTAATTTTGATAAAAAGTTTTTTATAGTTCTGTAGAAAGTGTGTTATAACTAAATTTAAATTAATTGTTGGTACAAGTAGTACGATAAAAATTATAGAGGCTATCAAACTGCAATTGAAATCTTGTATAATAATAATTGTGTGTATGTGGTTACAGTTACATCAACATTCTATATAATATGTACAAGGCATTATGTGTTGAGTGGCGGAACTCGCACACTTGTGCCTCTATGCCACGATGGCATAAAGTGTTTGCGAAAAGTATAATTTATTAAATTTATCTAAAGACAAAAAATATTATTGTAACGAATTTATTAATCCTATCCTAATTCCGTAGAAAGATATTCTTATTAAAACAATAATAGAAAAACTTCATTCAGACAATACTATTACGTAAGAGGTCCTTAGGCGATCTCTAAAGACTAGGATAAAATTGATGATCCAATTTGCTCTTTCTAATCGAGCGTCGAATGGACCAACGCCATGAAATTAGATCGCTGTTGCTATATTTAAACGATATAAATTGTAATAATGGCTGTTGAACTGCTGTTATAAATTACAAGATTTATCAAATATATTAAAATTTAAATGTGTTTTCTATTATCGGGTCTAGGAATATCATAAAATGGAACGTCTTAGTTTCGCAGCTATTTAACTTAAAACTTAATCATTCTGATAGGAAGAGGTTCAAATTTAAAATTTATCTATACTAATATTATAAAATTGAAGTGTTCGTTTGATTGTCCGCGATAATTTCAGAAACTCATTTCAAAGAGTTTTTTTTTATGTTAGTTAGTTCATTGAGGAAGGCTATCTATAGAATACTTATATATAATTTATGACATTAAGTTGATATTTCCGATATAACCAACCCACTTTCCTTGCTTACTTATAATTGTTAGTTCTCCCTACTTACTTTCATTTGACCGATTAGTCGAAACCGAATATAAACAGTTATTCTTATTAAAATCCATGACCCCACACAAATAAGACAATCAGCAATCGTAACAAGAGCAAAGCTTGGCCCAATTAAAACTGACACCAGCTTCCAGTCCCGGTGAAGTCAGCGAAGATCTACATCGATGCCATTAATTTCATTCGAAAATATTTCTGAGTATAAGATTTTGATATGGAATATTTTAATTGCTTCTCAAATAATGGTGGCTTTTAAAGCTGATTTTGTTAAACAATTTCGTATATATCTCTAAGAATTCTTAATTGGATGAAATTGTAAATCAATAAAATATGTTTTTTATTGGCCTATGAAAGAAAATAAATGTAATAGATTACAAAAGAATCAAACAAAAATACTATAAATATTTCAGTATTTTTTCCAAATGAATACCCTAATTTCCCTTTTTCAACATAATTATAGGTATATTAAATTAACCCAATTTCATCCAAATAATAACATTATATTAATCGACTTTCAATTCCATTTAACAAACACAAAATAGAAATCCCAACACAATAATTAACCTAATAGCCCTCCACCCTTTGATTAACTCAATTAAGAATTCCCTAATTTTTAGAAACATAATAAGGGCTTTTTAAATAATTTGAATTTTTAGTAGATAAGTAGGGTGTGTAATTAAAAGAGACGTCGTGAGGCATGGTGTCTTATCGACTCGGGTTTAATTTGAGCCAGGCATGGGACACGCGAACGGATCACGCGACGAAACGCATTGGTGGCTACAATACGAGTACCTGCGCTCGAATTTAAAATTTATATTTCCTTTTAATATCGATAGCTTATCAATGTACTGGACATGTACATGTTACAGGCTGACTGTAGTTTTTAATTAAATTAGTTTGGTAAAAAGTTTTTTAAGTAACGTAATACAGTATATTATTATGAAGATACCAACGTAAATTATGTGGAACGAAGAAATACAAAACCTTAAATGAAATTGTTAATTCATATAAAGAATTTATTGATTAATTAATATTAATTGCATAAATAAAGTTTTAATCTATAGTAAGGTAAGACTGCTGACCGTTCAGCATAAAATCGCGGGTCGAATCAAGAATCGCGGGTTCAAGTCCCATTAAATTAAGAAAATATATTTATATATATTTATGATAGATGATTTTTAACTCAACGCCTCGCTTTGTTTGGACACTAGCACCTAGAAAGCGAAGAAATTAAAATAATAAATATTTCAATTCCTCGAGTGGGATTTGAATCCATAACCTGTCGTTCACAATCACACACTTGTCACCCGGCGCCATGACTGACCTTCAAAATTATGTCTATATAAAAAAAAAATGTTTGAACTAACGGTCAATTACAACATAGTCAAAGGAATGGGCGCCCAGATTTTTATAGTTTCCGGACAAAGGCGAAAAAAATGGTTCGAACGTAACACTTTTTACAAACAGAAGATCGCGTGTCGGATTGTAAATAATTAGTTCATTGAGGCGTGCCTCCTCAGTTAGAGAGAGCCTATTGTTTCTTTTCATCAACTATAAAATAGTGTCTTTTTAGGCCGGATATACCGATGTACAATCTTTATTTAAATAGTTTTGTTTATTGATTCATTTTAATCGAGAAAGATTAGTTGTCTTTTTTTGTATTACCTAAGTATGTATTTTAGAGTAGCATACGTATGTATTTTTATTATTTTTTTATCGGGCGGCAGTTAAATTGATTATTCTAATAAAAGTTACAAGCCATCACCAATCATTCTTTATGATAGAGGATCTTTTGAATTTAACTGATCTAAAAAAACCTACTCATAAAAAATTATCAATAGGAATCAATTAAGAATAAAATTGTAGTACTATCAACTAAAATATACGAAGACCTAAAGGAGCACATTCAAAAAAATGGCCGTATTAATCATATTTTTACACAAAAAGAAAAAAGCGTTTAAAACGTCCACAATGAAAGAAATAGAAAAAACTTCAATTCTTGATGATTTGAGTTTTTCTGCCGCACCAAGGTACCCCGTACCAAACTAAACATTATATGCGCCGTTAAAAAATATTTATTATGCATATATGAAAATATTGACTAAAGTATTAATTTTAAATTGAGAAATAATTTTGTGCTAACATTTCGAAATGCTAATATAATATTCCCACCTACACGAGACAACGCGACGTGAATTACAGTTTTCGATCTAATATTACAGTAGTCAAACACGGGGTGATATTAATCAAATGTATTTATGTTACAGAATCATAATTAGTTCCTCGTTTAGATCGGCAACCCCTGGCGAGCTCTATCATAGAATTATTATACATATTTTAATGTCTATATAAATTATTTATATTGAGTTATTAAATAAGGAAAAGAGAATGTTTTATATATATACAGCTCGAAAGTTTTGATAGTATACGCGATGGTTCTGGGTTTGATAATTATAATTGGATAGTGTTTAAATATAGAAAATTTAATTCTTCTATTTTGGTCACACAATAGATATCTCTAAAATCAAAAGTGGAGAACGAAGTGGTTTAAATCATGAACATAAAAAAATACATAAAATTGGCCTCCATAGATACTATACAAAATAATTCTTCAAAATTTTTTTTAAAGAATTTCAAGAAACGTAAAATAAAATTAAATGAAGAAGTCAAAAACTAAGAGTACAAATTATAACGTCCATTCGCATTGACAAGTTCTGAGTCCGCTATTAATTGGAGATCCACCACAAGCCCGGTGCTTTGAAGTTTCGTTATATTTAAGCTTCTATTTGTCGCAGCATTGATTTGCTATAACTTAATAACGACGGTGTCAAACGCCGGCCAATGTTCGAACTTTGTTAATTTCAACGAACTGAGAGCAAATTTGAAGAACCACCGCTGAGCGCTTACATAATTTACATAAACGATTAGAACCTAAATAGAACGTTGTGTTTAGTTCAGAGTTAGACATACCTATATGTATGTAAATATTTATATCGAACACTATTAGAATCGTAAGGATTTAGAAGAAAATTAATAATATTTAAAGTACAATTAGTCAACATTATTCATCATTATCATATTTGCTTAATAATTGACTAGAATAATAATATTTTTATTTGTGTAATGTATTTGTAAAGCCTTGAGTCCCACAACTCAATGTGAAATGACTAGAAAATGGGACAGAAAGTATAAAACGGAGTGTCTAAACACTAGATTTACTCTGCCTAATCAGCTATGCGGGAAAAAGCTTGAGACTGTTTTTTCTATGCGTTATAATATACAGGGTGGAATTGTCAGCACCACTTTAAATGAAACCACAGTTTTAACCACTCTATAAAAGCCTAATATAATTCGGAAAAAAAATAATTCCCAAAAATGAAAAAGTTATTTTTTCAAACAAAATAAATAATAAATGATATTAAAATAAAACGCCATTTGTAAAGTATAACATAGACACGCACACACTTACCTGTCAAATCGGAAACGTCGCATACGTATGTGTGCATCACACGAAATACAGGTATGGATAAAAATCGTGAAATGAAAAAAAAAATCCTACGTCCAAACTGTTGTGATGTTGATGTACCTTGATTAATTTCTTAGGTGTGGGTTTGAAATATATTACCCTATATGCAGTTTCAATAAAAGAAGCGCTGCCTCTTCCACCCTGTATACAGGGTGTCCCAGGAGTCAACGATAAAACGAAACCAGATGATAGACCAAATCATGACAGTTATGAGAAAAATATTAAAAAAAATCTTTGTCATGTATTTTTCATAATATATTGATTTTAAAAAATATCGGAAAAACCGACATCCTGTGATGGTTTTTCAAGTCCCAGGACTACAAATATTACTCTTTCTTCATTTTTTTTTCTGTAATGTAATCATCAGTAAACCTTCTGCGAATTACAGTTTAAGATTGAAACATACCTGCATCAGTTTTCGATAAAATATCGTGTTTTTGCCAAACATTAAATTCAAAATACTTAGTACACCCAACATTAACAGACTGTACTATAAAAAAAATGCAAGTAACTTTAAAAGTTGGCGCATTTAATCTGGATTCCGAAATGATACGACACTTGTTGGATTACTTCTTTGTTGAAGAGAGAAAAATCGAAATACACGATAATCGGGATGACGTTCAGCTTTTTGGTATCTTTTCCGATACATTCTAGCTGCAGCAGTAGCATTACATAACCATTCTCCATGAATCAAATGCATATTGGCAATGTCTCAAAGATCGAGTATATGGCATGCGAGAGCCCGGACTCGAGCACTGTCCTTATAAGTCCTGGGCCAGCCCCTAAGTCGGATAAGCGTTGCCCGGGCTAAGTGGCGGGAGGTCACTGGTGTGGTCTGTGATCGCAGGATACCGTCCTAACTCTTATCCGGCCAAGGAGATCGTGATCGATGCTTTCAGACTCGTGCATGACGGATCCAAGGTACCTGAACTTTTTCGACTTTTACTTTCTTCAACAAAGAAGTAATCCAGCAAGTGTCGTACCATTTCGGAATCCAGATTAAATGCGCCAACTTTTAAGGTTACTTGCAAAAACAGTGTAGTACATTTTTTTTATAGTACAGTCGGTTAAAGTTGGGTGTAGTAAATATTTTGAATTTAATGTTTGGCAAAAACATCACATTTTATTAAAAACTGATGCAGGTATGTTTAAATCTTAAATTGTAATTCACAGAAGGGTTACTCATGATAACATTACAGAAAAAAAAATTAAGAAAGAGTAATATTTGTGGTCTTAGGACTTGAAAATTCATCGCAGGGTGTCGGTTTTTCCGATATTTTTTTAAAATCAATATATTATGAAAAATGCATGACAAAGATTTTTCATAACTGTCATGACTTGGTCTATCACCTGGTTTCGTTTTATCGTTGAGTCCTGGGACAACTGTATATGGATATTCATATAATAATTATATATCTTCCTTATATTCACTTAAATATGATTATTAAAGTTTTATTTATACCTAAAACTAAAATCTAAGAAAGTGAGTATTGACAGTAACTAATGTCCTCGTATAGGTACAGCGAGCATCGTCCCATTGTGTATTAATACACCGTCTGGAGGCGGAGGGTAGGTTATTAGTTTACAAGTGTATCACCCCTTGTTTATTATTGACTCAGTACTCGGCAACGATATTACTTTCCAACTCTTTCGGAAGTTTGCCCCGACTGTTGACATCTGCCGTTCGATTATTGGAAACTCTGGAATGATGCCATTTCATAAACTTTTGTAACAATATTAATTTTGAAACGCTCGAACCGATCGAATGTTTGTTTTGATTATTAAATTTTATCTCGATTGAATTTCGTTTTTGTAGCGTATTGTATTTATTGTATGGGGTTGTCTGTTATGTTTTGTAAATAAAATTGTTTATACATGTACCTACCTATATGTTTCATTTTTAAGGACCCATCATAGTTTAAGTTTAGTTTGTTTTTCCTCTTATAACACTTCCGTTCTCCACTTTCAACGTCTAGAGTCATTGCGTTTTTAATTTAAAATGAAAAATGAGTGAAAATTAAAAACTTTAATAGTAATACATACTTCAGCAGTTTAATCTATATATATAAAAGGACTTGTCCTCACTGACTGAGGTAAGACGCACGCACAGCCGTAACCTTAAATTTGGACAAAAGTTTACTTTCGTAATCTGGACATCCACTAAGAAGGGATTTTGAAAAATTTTAACCTTAAAGGGGTGAAATAGGGGTTCAAAGTTTGTATGGAAAAAAATTTAAATCGGCACCGATTTTTATAAAATTTGAAATTTAGATTTTTAAAAGTATTTAATTGAACACGTGTTTCATCGTTTTCTAGAATTCTCCCCCTAAGGGTGCAAATAAGGGGTCGGAAGTTTGTATGGAAAAATCTTTAAATGGCCACTGATTTTTATAAAATTTGAAATTTAGACTCTTAAAAATATTTAATTGAACACATGTTTCGTGGGTTATTAGAAATCACCCCTAAATAAGCTAGCGAAGCTGCGCGCGTCCGCTAGTATTAAATATTTTTCTACTGAGTATTGCAACTTGCAGTAAAAGCGTTCTGATATATGACGTCACACCCCGCTTTACGACGGTAGAGACCCACTAATCTTAGATATTGGCTTGTTAGCGACGTTGTTTATAACAACAAGAGTAACATATGCAACCTACGTACAATATTTTGCTATGAATGGCGATGTTATTATTGAAATATGTCATGTTTATAGGAAATTCCATGTTATAAACATATTATGTAGCTTAACTTATTTTTATTGATTGTAATTTGATAGTCATAGATAACAGAACGAGTAGAGAGAAAATTAAAATATTAAATAATTCATTCCCCTAACTTTTTCATTTTAAACATATGTATGAAGCAATATTTACAAGCTTACTAATATTTAACCACGTGTCTAATATTAACCCTTAAAGTTCAAAAAGTATTACCAATACTAAACTGACCATATGACTCACGTTAATCAATACATTTGTGAATGACATATAGGTACACGCGTGAGCTAAGGAAAAGTTAAATAATCGATTATTATATAAAGTCAAGGTTATTATAAGTATTTTTAAACACAGTATGAAGGCCGTCGCAGGGGCACAAGGGACAAGACTGTAACGCGATCGTTGCCGGTTCGATCCCCATTCGAGAGAATGAAACTATTTTTTAATATTTTTATTTCTTTGCTCTGGCATCAACACGAAACGCGTCGGCGGAAAATGGGGAACAGAGAGTCTTAACTCTATGTTCCCTATCCTACTGTGTGTGGGATACAGCGTGTTGAGTGGCGGAACTCAACGCCGGGCTGTCGGTACCAGAGCGAGCTAATGAAAACATTAGGAAATAATAATTCAGTCCTTCGAGTGGAGATTGAACCCAGAACTGTCGCGTTACAACGTTACAGGAGTGTGATTTTTATTACTAATGGTATTTATTATTACAAAAAAAAATTATTAATTAATTAATCCTATCGTAATTTTTCTCTAAATTATATAGAAATCAAATAATAATCGTTTATGCTCCAATGCATTTAAAATTCTTTTCCTGCTAAACTCCTATCGTGCGGTTTAAAACTAATCTAAGCAAAACAGTATTAACACGAATGGAAGCAATTGCTTACACCACCTCGGTAGATTTTCACGCGAGGCGATAGAGCTATTCTTTGACAACTGACGGTGTGCTAAATTCAGTTAATACTAGTGAGTTGTATGATATCGATATTTCTTTTAAATAATGTTAATTTATTCCTAATATTGTTATAAACGAACAACCATACAGACATCCAGTATATATATTGATATTAAACTATGGTCTAAAAGTTGAAATTTAGCATAATGCAAATTATATTCATGAAATAGGTACTGCATCAACCTTAATACAAAATGTCTCGTTGTTAATACAAGTTGTCTGTTATATGCAATTTATACAATATACTAGAGATATTTACTCAAACTAATTCTAAAGGCAAAATTCGGCTTTGAGCTATACCATTCATCACACAACTAGATGTATAGAGAAAAATATGACACATTTATCACAACACCCTTATATACAAATGTTTGCTACTGTAAAAAAATCCTCTCAAAAATTTTTGATATTCAAAAAGCATAATTTATTTTCAATATTCTAATTAGTATTTAAGTATTCAATTTAGATTTTGCAAAACATTTTATTATAAAAATAAACATACTTTTAAAGAAAAACGATTTAACCACTTCCATTTGATAGATACATCGATTCCATTTAACAGATAATCTAAAATGTAGCTTCGAAACATATTTCACGTCAAAGGTATCGATATTTACATCTTTTATCGATAATATATATTTCAAATTTCAATATCATCTTGTGCTTGCGGTATATGAAATTTCGGCAATATAACTAATAACTAAATCGAAAAATACGAAGTATAAATTTTATTCCAAAACATACTTTTTGGTAGATATCTATTATAATTAATGGACATTTGTAAGATTTATGTACTTAATTGTTCAAAGGTAATTGTGCAAAACATATGGTTATAATAACATCCTTTTCTTATGTGAAAAGAAAAACTAAAGTTATATATATTAATAGGCTATCTTTAGCAGCAAATTTCAGCTATATATCTCATATTATCTTTATCTCATTTTTGAATACGATAATTTAGGTTAGAATTGTTAATAACACTCAAGTACTTCAAGTAGTTTTCATAATATATTTTTCCAGTCCTCATAATATCGAAAATTATATATAAAAGTTACATAAAAGTAATAATAAAAGCATGGTTTTATGATTATGTTGAGGCCGAGCAATCTAAATACGTTAGAACATTAGTTATTTATTTTTAAAAACTTATAAACATCACATATAGCGAGCCAACCAATAAATCTTTTATACAATCGAGTATCGAAAGCCGATACGTCCTGGTCACGTCTTATATTGGACTCTTATAAAAAACAATCGGCTCGTGACAGCGGCTAACAGGATTATTTAATTGTTAATGTGATGGAACGAGGACTTGGAGGTGATCATTTGAAGGTAATTCAATCAACCGGTATGAGGAAAGTATTTGTAAAATGTAAATTATTTGTATGGGACATTTGCTAGAGAGTTGTAAGGAAGATGTTATTAGTTCAAAATGTACTTTTAAGTATTTATATTTAGTTGTGCTTATTATATAAAGAATATACAATATGGATTCGATACTCCCATCCTCTATATAACGACTATTGCACATATAACAAAATTACACAAACAATTTAAAGTTAATAGATTGTGACTATAAACGCGGTAGTTGTGGGTTCGATTCTCAGTCGGGGGAATTAATTATTTTCATTTTTTCATTCTGGTAAAAAGGCAAAGCGCGGTAATGATTTCTGCCACTGAACTTTATTTTAATAGTTAACTTATATTAGTAAGTACTAATGATAAATCAAAATTAACTACATTATGTTGTACCTATATGTAACAATCGCTTAATAAGATTTGTCATCATAGCCAAGTGATATTAAATTTCATTTCATTCTAATTCAATAGGGTAAGCATAAACGAAAAAACTTATAAAAAAAAACATTCTATATTATGTTTTTATCTTACTCCTATTAACATAACTGGTTAATTTATTTAAACTAAAAAAAACTGTCTTTAACTGAATGAAATACAAAATCTAATAACACATACCAACCAAAACTAATTTAAATTATGTATTTAATCAAAGACGCCAAATCAAACGTCCCACCTCTACAGCACCTATAGTTTACGAGACTGACGCCCGTTTGAAACGTAGCTACGACGTAATTACTACACGAACAGTTTGCTAGCCAATTAACACTTGCTTTATTAAGAAGCCGCAACGGCCCGTAAATAGCAAATCAAAAGGCTTCGCTGCAATTTCAAATACTTACCGAGCTGTTTAACCGCGCTGTCTACTGGATTTATTAAGACTGTTCTCTAGAATAGTTTATTGGACGGGAATTTATATCGCGTTTTTATGTTTTATACCTTTTTTCCCTTTATTAATTGCAGTAATTGCACTTTCTTGTTTGTACTTATTGTAGGAGAACGGTTGGTTTTTATAATAATCGAAGTTTTTCAACTTCCTGTAAACGTTAGGGATATTTATTTACCTGTGAAAATGACTACTGTGTATGACATTGTTTGTGTTTAGAATAATTTTAGAAAATGTATAAAAATGTGCACTAAATAATTTGCTATTTTTTTTAAGTTGTAAGTACCTGCAGTTTCATTCAAGTAATCAGTAACATTTTAAGCTGCCATATGCTGAGCAGCACATAGCAGAGTCAGCAGAGGAACCTACTGAAATTATAAGATTGTCAGAATAACATACCAACTGACAATTGTAAAGATAAGCGTGACAACATTTAAACAACCTAGTTCTTGAAAATGTGCAATTTTTTTTTAAATATGAAAAGAGATATTTTTCAGATACATCTTTTGTAAATAAAAAATAACAGATCGGCAACGTTAGTATTTTCGTAGTAGATTATGAAATTAATATAAGAATCCTGTATCTAAACTGCTGGCCAATCCCGATCGTTTGCTTATATACGGCCTTATTCTCTATATATATTATATTTATAATTAAAAGTAGCGCAATCTCACCCACCCAAATAAATCTTTCAGAATTACAGGCACAAGTACTGGTACGAATATACATACGTTAGATAAATCTTATACTGGCACATGAAATAATCGTTAATTCCTTTGTTTATAATGCAGCAATAAAACTGATTGACGAGTCCTAACACGAAGCTAATGAGAGAATGGCTGAAGTTATCTCGTACATACTGTTTTAATGACGCTATTCCGTACAATGAGACCTATAAAAACATAGCACAGTACTCCCACGCGGCCATTTTTTATTCTATACAAGAATATATGAAGATATACTACCCCATTCATAGTTGAAATAAAGAAGTTGAAATGTAATGAAAAGGATTATTGTTTTAGTTTTATCTTAATCTAAAGATATAAGCGTCGAGTTAGAATGACAACGGACAGAGAGCTTGTAGAGTCGTGTTTGAATGAAATATTTTAATAAATATTTGTTTGTTAATTAAAATGGTTGTTAATTTGTTTTTACGTCTATATATATTTGTATTTTACTGTATTGTAACCAAATTCAATTAAAGATAGGCCATAAGTAACGAGTCAACTATCTTCATAAATTTATATTTTACTATGAATCATTTATTAAAAAAAACCTTGTTTGCTTCGACAAAATAAACTCTAAACTAAACTAAAGAGCAAAAGAAGATAAAAAGAGAAATAACACTAAGAAAATAGAACAACTAACAACGATATAAGAACAAAAATACCTATAATTAACCAAAAACATTAGTCAACTCCATACATTTCCAAGCCCCAACTTCATAGCCACATGACAGCAACATTTCGTGGTCTCAGTCATTAATTATACGTAGCGCTTTGTCCACCAACTCGGGCGGCCATTGTGACAATATTCGGGTCGCGCCTTTCAAACACTGACAATATATACGGCGGAACGTAGACGGATCATTGAGATGGGAACCAGGTAAATGTAAAGAAATTACTAAGTTGATACAATTATTTTAATAATCAGGTTCACGCTGTATCCCGTGCACAGCAGGGTAGGCAGAAGGAACCTAGTGTTAAAATACTCCGTTCCCCATTTTCCGCTTATTTCTGGAGGCATGAAGAAATGAAAATATTAAATATTTAATTTCTTCGTCTGGGAATCGAACCCACAACCTGCCGAGCTTATAGTCACATTTTGTGCTCCTGCGCCATGATTGGTATCAATTATTAAAAGACCAAATTTCTTAGCATTTCATAGATTTACTATGTTAATGCAGGACTCTTGAAAAGAAGCTCACAGTAAATCCTGAGTCTTTTGTGATAAATGTAGGCCCGAGAAGCTTCTTCTAAAATCGCATTACGCTCAAATTAAAAAAAAATAATACTGCAAATATTTCAATATTATTTTTTTATTGCGACTAAACCATTAAAATTTCTTGTTTTATATACATTTACGTGATAGCGAAAATCCTAATGGGGAGCGGTATTTTTTATCACTAAGTTCTCAGGTTCCCTCTGCCTACCCTGCTATTAATAATAATAATAATAAAGAATACTGTTATATACACTATTGTATACGAGAGAAGCAATCTCAACTTTTGTAATAAGATGAAACAAGAAAGCAAGAAATTCTAACTACTTTGATTACTAAATAGTTTATATGTGTTCTAAGTTAATAAACACGAGGTCCATATGACTTGGAAGCCACAAGCGTGTGACTGTAAATGTGATAGGTTGTGGATTCGATTCCTACTAGAGGAAATGAAATACTTAATAATGTAGTATCTTATAGTAATTCCTATGGTATTCGAATCGGAATAAACTAAATAATCGACAATTTTTATGTAGATATCGCTTAGTTTATTACTTGATGACAGAGAGTAGAGACGGGGGCAAAAGCTTGTTAAAGTTAATATTTTGAAAGTACAACATTTTCAATAATAACATAATTAACTTTCAACATAAAATAGCTCACCGCACAACACAAACATAATGTAATTAAAATTTTTAACAACAAATTAAATAATGAACCTAGTAATAATATTTGATTTCATTACACGAACTACTATAATATAACCGCATAACATTATATAGAAAATATGCACGAACAATTAATTAACTTGCTGAATGGCAGTGTAGAGCAATTGTGCTCTCTAATGAACCGACCAGTCGCTTCAATTAATAGCCAAACGTGCTTCGCGTATAAACTTGTCCATTTTAATTAGAACCCTGTATCGGTATTGTTGTGTACTATCTCGTGTATCTTCCAAATGATGCTATGCGATTGAGATGTAAGGAAAATCTACAGAAGCTTTAGCTACTGTAATGAAACATAAGTTCTTTATGCAGTTTGAACTATAGTTTCAGGGGATTTTGTTTTTAATTTTCTTATTTAAATCAGTTATTGTATTTAAACATAAAATATCTGTAATAATATAATAAAAAATACTGATGCAGTTGAAGTCGTCGTGCACCGTGGCATAGCGCATGACTCTAAATCTGACAGTTACAGATTCGATTTCCATTTATCATACGTGAGAATGGATTATTTTCATTGCCGTAGTTTATTTCAAGCTTATGAAATTCATATATAATACTAGGTTTTTTAATTTAAAATGCACCAAAATAATTTAAATAAGAATTTCGTATAAATATAACATTTTATTAAACATTTTATACTTATGAACATCCATGAAACACACCATGTTCATAATTTCTGAGCAATAATATTATTCGTCGCGTTGCTTTTGTTTAATTTTTAACATTTTCATAGTCACGTAAACGCGACTCCCTCGTACAGCAAGGCGCGGCGTGATGGAAAAAGTGGGTCATTGTCCACCATTTTTCCCCTTAGTTTTGTTTTCGTGAGTGTTACGCAATCTTTTTTATTAATCTACTTAAATGTAATAAATTTTACTTTTTGAATTATATATGTAGTTACTAATTTTGATGCATTAATTGGTACTAACTTAAAAAAAACAACGTAGTAACGCCATATAGAGAAAATACCTTTATATTATCAGAACTTTGTATATTTTATAATCGAGATCGTAGACTACAAACAAATAGTGCAATATACTTGGATTTTCGTCATTCATTCAAAATCATTTTGGGAATTTCCACTATTATCGCAAGGGGGATATCTGTTTTTACCAAAATATCAAGAAACTCAAACTTTTGTCTCAACTTGAAATATTTAAGGCGTAATCAAAGTAGCGTCTTTTATCTCACACCGAACACAATCTATAGAAAACTTTTTGCGCAAAACAAAAGAAAATAATACACAACGAGACTAAATTATATAAAAAGAAAAGTTCCAGAACTCCTTTTGGAAAACTCCGAAATCCTCGAAATTGAACAAGCGATTGAACAAAGTACAAACAATTCTAAATAAAGCTTTTGGAGCATTTCGTGCGAAATTGTTTTCAACGGATTAAAGAGGTTCATAATGTCGTACACAATAGGTTTTAAGACTGTTTATACTGAATCTGTCAACCGCACGGTCTCAATAGGGTTTCTGGTACCAAATATCATGTTTGTATACCAACAAAGGTCTTTCGTGATGTGAATTGAGCATCGGGATTGCTTGGCTTTGCCGTTTGCTAAGGTTTTGTCGTGATTAAAATTATTTGCTATATCATTAGCTGTGAGTGGTCTTTGGAGGTTCTTGAGTAACTATGTGAGTTAAAACATAATGGATGTATATTGGAAGATGTTTTATAAAGATATTATTCTAGTACCTACGTACGTAGGTTTGATGACGAAGTCTAAATTATACAAACAGCTATTTTGAATTATCATTTACTACTATTTTTTACATTTATAAAAAAACACTTAACTATAAAGGAAGGGCGTCACAAAAATTTCAATATAAATTTAAACTAAATGTATATTTTGAATTATTAATCTAGAATAACATTTTTTAAAATATTAGTAAGTATAATTACATAGAATATAATGTCAAAATATCTATAGAGCTTACAATGTCAAATTACATTATCTTTAAAGAGTTAACTCAATCTTTACGGTCAAACGGAGCAATTATGGTTATACCAAAACTTGACTCGACTAGTACAATGTACGAAACACATTTAGATAATCAAATTGTAGGACAAAGCATGTAATGACTTCGTGACGTTAACCTCAAGGAATTTTATAACGCTCACTAAGTTTTTGGACGATTATCGTCATTTTTATCAGCGATGCATCTAACCCACACACGACGCCTGTCCTTACAAGCAATTAATGTATAGAGTTATTTATAATAATGCTTAGGATTTATAGGACAAGGAAAGTTATTATTGTTAAAGTATTCTCTTATAACAATGTAAGGCTGTAGCTGTTTTAGTTTTAACGGATTTTTTATTTATTAAATTTATTGAAGAAATTGATATAATTTTATTTTAATTAAATGCAAGATCAATATATCTTAAGTAATTAATGATAATGGATTTTTACTAATTCTTTATCATTACTAAAAACTCGTGAGGACCAATATAAAAAAATAGCTTAAGTAATCCCTAGTTTCATATCTGAGCAATAAATTTCACTACAAGAACAAATTGCTGATTTACCAAGCCACTCTAACTTATTATAAATATTTCGTAAGCTTAACAAAAAAACAATTTAACATTAAATATTGCAGCTTATATAAAAATTAAAATACCTCGCCTTTTACAGATGTCATTTGCCGCATAAAAATGGCATTACGGCATTTTTTTATTAGGCGCTTCGCCAACATTACGTTATATTTATGTAACCGAGACCATTTAGATATAACGATAGAGGATAAAGAGGTTGCAGCCAATTGAATTCAACGGTACGATCTCTAGTCAAAACACGTGCGACGACCAAAAGATTTGCGATAAGTTGACAATAAACATTTCATACTTTAAAGTAAATTTATCCGCTTTTGATCTGGAATCCGTTCAGCACACATTTGTGGGCTTTTGTCCCTTATCGTCCGGATTAATCACCGAGAAAAGCTTTGGGTCCGCAATTTTTTTTCAACGGCTCTTAAGCAAACTTCCCTTAGATGTCTCGAGTAGTGGAATTGTTGTTTTTAAAGGACTATGTGTGTTACAATTTGTACATTTCTGTATGTTATGTGGATTTGTATGGAGGTTGTACTTTATTATTATTCTTTTAACTCCAAAAATATATATGTATGTAATAACGAAGTTTATAGTAAGATATTACTTAGATCTTTGTGGAATAACCAAGATAACTAATCTAATAAACGTTCTAAATCCTTTGGGAATTTGAAGAATCTAGACCAATTATTAAATCCGCATATAATGGTGAAATTTTCTGCAGAAAATATATTAACACATCTATACTAACATTATAGTTTATTTCATAGACCGTGCTTATTTCAATAACTGTTAATTTATTTGTTTTTATCTAGGTAATTTTATAGGCCAGTCTCAAGTTAATTTTATCTGAATTTATATTTTCATTTCTTCGCTCTAGTGTCGAAGCAAAGTGCGGCGATGAGATCGGCCACTCAACACGCAATGCCTCTAGAATTCAGCAGAAAGTGGAGAACGGAGTGTCTTAACACAACCTAGTGTCTATGTGCGAGATACAGCATAAAGCTGATTAATTTGATAGTAGAGGGCTAGAAACCACGAGCTCACCCGCGAGTTACAGTTAGTACAATTACATATAAGCATGTAAATTATTTTTGAACAAAAAATATTACTCAAAGACTATAATCAAATTTACTTATAAATATAAATCGTCATAACACCTTTTTCATAATACAACCTCTTGTATACAATATTTCTCGACAAAGTCTGGGGTAGACCGCATTGTTGCAGTAGGCGTGTATTATTTATATCCTGTTGTGATTGAAAAGATTCTTAAGTTAGAAAAAAACATTGTTTATTGCGCAATGGGAGATATTTCGCTCACACATGCTGGTTGCTTTTAATCGTTTTTTTGTGCTTGAATTTACTACTACAATGTGGTATTGGGGCTTTGTGAAATTATTTTGTTAGCAAAATGACACTAACTTAAAAATAAGCATTGAAATTTGCGTTAATGTAATAAGTGCGTTGTTTTCTGTATAGAACCTTTATTCGCTATTGTTATGATTAAAAATATTATAATTGTTTGTCTAAATACCTAAAGATATATTGGACCATACACACATATATGGGACCTCAAATCAAAAAGAATATTCAATGGTGATAATATAATCGACTAACGGACGCGCGCAGCTCCGCTTGCCTAATTAGGCGTGAATTCTAATAAACTATGAAATGTGTTTTCAATGAAATATTTTTAACAGTCTAAATTTCAAATTTTATAAAAATCGGTGGCGATTTAAAGATTTTTCCATATAAACTTTCAACCCCTTATCTGCACCCTTAGGAGGTGAATTCTAGAAAACCATAAAACAAATGTTCAATTAAATATTTTTAAGAGTCTGATTTTCCAATTTTATAAAATTAAAATTGTTGCCGATTTAAAAAAAAATCTATACAAACTTTCAACCCCTTATTTGCACCCTCAGGGGCAAAATTTTAGAAAACCATGAAACATATGTTAATTTAAATACTTTTAAGAGTCTGAATTTCAAATTTTATAAAAATTGGTGCCGATTTAAAAAAAAATCTATACAAACTTTCAACCCCTTATTTGCACCCTTAGAGTCAGTGAGGACAAGTTCTTTTATATATATAGATAAACATGAAAGAAAGACGAATACGCAGAGGGAACTTAGTATTAAGAAAACTTCCCACCTAATTTTCAAGACTTTACATGTTGAGTGGAGGTAAGGTAAGGAAAATATATAATTCATTGCCTTAAATCGAACACACAACCGTAGATTACAGACAGATGTGCTCTTGGGTCACGACGGCCTCTTATAGATCAATATACATTTTCAAAGTAAATTTTACATTTACATTAATTCACTTTTAGCTAACATATATACGTACATATATCTCTCGAGTTTAGACCCTATAATTCACCAAAGCACTCACATTTCCAAAATGTAACGTAATACTAGGTAATTGTTACTCTAAATCGGCAAAATTGCTGCCGAAAGTTCCGAGCTTCAGATAATACAGAGAAAGTCCAACGCTATTCGAACCAAGTCCATTATCAGTTCGCTATTCCGATAATAGTTCTATCAATGGCCTCCTCGGTCTATCATATTAATAGCTTGCGATGTTAATAATAAGGGGTATTTGCCGAGCTTTTGTCAATGTGGGTTTGAATGGCGGGCAGAGGTGGGCGCGTCATTATTCTGTCAGTCGAATGTAAGTTGCTTGGTGGTGTAGTCTTGATTGTATCGATATATCGATATATCGATAAATTGATATAGATTTTTCTAAATATTTTTTAGATGTTTTCTAGTACTTTATGAAGGTATCCTTTTGAGTTTTATTTTTCAGTAAATGAGCAAATGCACAATACTAAAAAAACCGTATGTTCGTATATTATACAATTAATGTATAACTCATTTTTTTAATCAATTTCCAGTTTATATTACTGTTTCTGTAATATGAAAATAATGCCATTTATTTCAAAAAAATTCTATAGTAAACTAAAAATAAATAATCGTTGCATTCAGATAACAGTTAATTCGGAATTGAGTAATAAATACTTAAATATAATAAATCAATTTTTGTTTACCATAATAAATTAATATTTATATTTACCTTACACTTCACTATCGAAGCTTGTCATAGTTCCCACATTTTTTCTACGGCCTATAGATATCACAATGCGTACGCGCAGGCCACACAGCATCCTGCACGCTTTTTGCACTTACTTTTAATGGGATTTTACAAAGATTTATAAAAGCTTTTATATAAATAAATTGTTGAATTTATGCATGACGATTTAGGTATACTTTAATTTTGTGTAATTTTATAGTTTGTGAAACTCAACGCTACGTTTTGACTACGTAATAAACAATCATTCTCACTCAGTAGAAATGGAATTCACAACCATCGCTTTTCCATTGCACTACGAAAGTTTGCTAATATACAAACGTATCTTCTTCGTAATTGTCTTTGATTATTTCTATTAAATTTGCAGATATTTAGTGTTAGACGAATTAAAGCGCCATAATTTGGTACCAGACGCGGATTTTTTTTTTCTCAGAAGCGTGCGTTGCTTTCACAGTCGGTCGTTGTCTATTACATTTGCCATATTTTAATCATAGTCGGCTTAAAATGTAAACCTGCTAACAGCTTATTAAGCAAATTATCAGGAGAAACTAGAAAAACATTTTAAAAAATTGACTATACTCATATTATTAGCAGATTTTTACAATTACGAATTGATTTTATTATCTGCTATACGAAATAAAGTAAAGGTCGATTTATTGTATTTTTCACACTATAAAAATATTCAAGTACATAACGATAAAAAACTGAATTAGCAGGTTTACACATTACATATATGGTCAAAACAATAACATGTTTACTATGGATATTTCTATATGGCTTACAAATCCTTTTTGGTAATATAAAACTTTACCATAATACTGCTATTCGTGTTATAAATTTATTATTATATGATATTTTCGATATAATCAACATTGAGACATGATAATTAACGCTAACATTTTGAGTTTATTTATTACAGAATTTCATTTACACTATAGCGTTAATAACATCTTGTGACATATATTATGTACATATTTACAAACGAAAATCAAAACGAATCATCATCCAGTACTTTGTTTGTCATCCATTACTTTAAATTCTAGAATTGAATATCTCATTTTTCTGGGTTCCCGTAGAAGTTTGATGAGCTCTATCACAGTACTCCCCTACGTTCTCTCATCTACCTACATATATAATTTCAACTCTCAAGTCCTATACGTATTGGCCTGTACGTTCAGGTACTAAGTAACGTTAGAGTTTTATTATATGTACAATATACATATACTTAAATGATAATAATAGTTCAAGCCTTTACCGTTCAAGTAGGTATGTTTGAAGGTATAAGGCTTTGAGGCTTCTTAGTTACATACAATTTGTATAGATGGCGTTGTCTCTTATTTAAACCCAACAATTGTAATTTAATTTACTGAAATACTTTAAATAACCCTTCCCTTAAATTTTAAATGTAAATTACCCTTCCCCTTTTTTTTTAATAAATAGGTTAGGTCTTTTAGTAAATAGGTTATACATAAATATAAAAAAAGATAAAAACCATGCATGAAGATTATTTTCTAGATTTATTTATCATTCTATAAAAAGACTTCCATTATGATACTGCCTTAACAAAGTTATAGAAAAATATATTTTTTTTTTCAGATAAGTGGCAGGGATCTAAAGTTTCTATCTATGTGCGTACATATGTCACCCTAAGATTGTTTTTCTTATCTGCAGGACTCTCTCGACATTTCTTTACACAACTCTGACAGCTCCTGGGTTAACCTGCTGTTTGCCGCCCGCAACTGCGCAACCTCCTCGTTAGAGTTTTTACTGGCCAAGATCTCCACGGCCGTGTTTATGGCGCTGGCAACCTCCTTAAGGGCTTTTACAAAAGTGCCCTTAAGGTTGCCGTACCTGTAGGCGACTTTATTTATGATAGCCAAGCTTTATGTTACCTGGAGCTGCAGATCTTGCACCAAGGAGCCATCCAGCCTAGGTCAGCCAGAAACTTACTCTCCATTGTACCATCTCAGCCATACTAAGCGTGAAATATTTAGCTTATAGACTATGAGGAGTGAATAGACAAGCACTAAGAGAAAGAGAGAATTTTTCGAAATTTCTATAGGAATGGGAAACAATGATGATAGCATTATATAAACCAATTAATGATGCTTTTAAGATCATGATATCCTACATGTAAATCATTGCAAAGAAAAAAAATAACAATAAAATAAAAGGATATGTACGCTCGATTCAAGGCTAGCCTTTCCGCTAAATATAACTATTTACGTTTTGGCAGTAACGTTGTGTAATTTAAAAACATTTCCTAGTGTCCTTCTGGGAAAATCTGTAAAAACTAAAAATATAATTAATGTACCTACATTTATAATTTAAGAAAATAAGATAATGGCTTAACGCTAATGTATTGCATTACATTTTTAAAATTTTGTAAAATTATTTTTGTTTCTTAATAACATAATATTAATGTTTTAAATTTATCGCGTGTTTTAATTATAATAGACCACAACATCAAATGGTTATAATATGAACTAAATTTATTCCCTTCCTAGGTAAATGGTTATATTTTAAATATACCTACATATTCATATGTAGGCACTAATTATAGGTTTATCTTAGATATAAATGAGTTATTACTAATTTCTCTTTACCTACTCTGCAAAGTAAAATAAAAATATATAAGGTAAAAAATCAATCCTCTAAAATTTAGACGAAAGAAGACAGAATTCAACGCCGCTTTTTCTTGTTCACTCTGGTAATGAAGTTACGTTACGTTCCTTGCGAGGAAATGAATGTATTAAAGATTACAATCCCTTTTTTTATTTTTCATAAGTACTAATTACCCCAAAAAATAATACATTTTAAAATTGTTAAAATTAATATATATGATTTTATAGCACCTCTTATAATTCCTAAACTGATATTCAAAAATTTACATATTTTTATCTTTAATAGGTAAATATTATACAAGGTAAATCCCGCCTTGTATCTTAGAAACAAAGTCTTTAATTATAATAGTTCTATTAACATAATTATATTATTATTAAATATTACACAACAATGCCATGATGCACATATTTAATAATACGACGGAAGTGGGTTCAAGTCCACAGTGTAATTAAATAGGTCTCATTTTTCTCTTGCTTATTTAGTTTTGTAGACATAGATAGTGCTATTTAAAACTTTGTCAATAGTGTGCGAATCGCCTTTTTATCTCTATGAGAGCGCGAATTTCGGTTTATATCTTTTTATATCGTTTGGGAAGATGTGTTGTTTCTTCGGTTGATCTGTAGAACCAACACATCTTTCTTTTCTGCAAATATGTCTTTCTCATCTTCGTTGTAGTACATGGACACACACATGAGTGTGTGCCTGGTTGCCAAACTGCAACGTGACAAATTCTGTTCTAATCTTCTAAGTAAGAAATAGTAAGTTCGCAGCTTCGCTTACGTATTTAGGGGTGAATTTTAATAAACCACGAAACATGTGTTCACTGAAATATTTTTAAGGGTCTAAATTTCATATTTTATAAAAATCGGTGGCGATTTAAAGATTTTTCCATACAAACTTTGAACCCCTTAATTGCACCCTTAGGGGGTGAATTCTAGAAAACTATGAAACACATGTTTCATTAAATATTTTTAAGAGTCTAAATTTCAAATTTTATAATAATCGGTGGCGTTTTCAAGATTTTTCCATACAAACTTTCAACCCTTTATTTGCACCCTTACGGGGAGAATTCTAGAAAACGATGAAACACGTGTTCAATTAAATACTTTTAAAAATCTAAATTTCAAATTTTATAATAATCGGTGCCGATTTAAATTTTTTTCCATACAAACTTTCAACCCCTATTTCACCCCTTTAGGGTTAAAATTTTTTAAAATCCCTTCTTAGTGGATGTCCAGATTACGAAACTATTTAAATTTTTTTCCATACAAACTTTCAACGCCTATTTCACCCCTTTAGGGTTAAAATTTTTTATAATCCCTTCTTAGTGGATGTCCAGATTACGAAAGTAAACTTCTGTCCAAATTTCACGTTTCTACGCACAGCGGTTACGGCTGTGCGTGCGTCTTACCTCAGTCAGTGAGGACAAGTCCTTTTATATATATAGATATAAAGTAATAATAAGAAGTTTATGTTGTATGTAGCAGAGACCGAGAGTGCCTCTTTAATTTGAAGATGGTTTAGGTACCTCTAAATCTTTTATTAAATATTAGTTTTTATATTATTTATTCTCATACAAAGATTGACTTATCTTTATAAAGGATCTCTTGCAGAACCAAACATCGTTTTATATGTGAATATGAAAAAAGTTGTTTTTTTTAATAAAAGTCAAATTAAGGTTAATCAAAAACCTTTTTCATAGTGCAGACGGAAGATAAACAAAGTTTAGAGTGTTGAGTTAGAAGTTAATTGTGCTAAAATGTGTCATAATTTAAAAAAAAATAATATGAGTTATTAATTTAATACATGACGCTACTTACAAAATTTAACACTTAAAAAACAAACAAGTTATTCCTCGAGCTAAGAATGCGAAACACACAAAAAGTTTTTAATATGTTTTCGAATAACAAAAATATATATGTAGAAAAAATAATATAAATTTATTCGGATATCTCAAATTTTTTACCTTACTTTGTAGCCGAGAAAAGAACATTCTGCTAATTGGGGCAGTATAATAGTTAATATTTGCATTTGCGGCGTTGAGTTACGCTAATCAATACACAATGCCTCGAGACTTCAGTGCGTGACAGAGTGACTTAATAATGGATTCCCTCTGCCTGCTTACTCTTTAATAATAATACGTGATGCTATAGTATGTATATTCTAAAATAGGAAAAAAATTAAACATTATAAGTCAGCAAATAAAATAACTCGTTTAATAAATCTCACGTTAGGACGTGCCTTTGTACACTTACAGGTGGTCTCTATACTTGTTTAATGTATAACAATCACGGAGACGTCGACCTTCTCAGTTTCTTGGTTTTCACAATGGACAATTAAATAAAAGAGACCAGTCGTGGCGCAGGGGTACAAACTGTGGCTGTCAACGCGACTGGTTGTAGGTTCGATCACCAATCGAGGAGATGAAATATTTGTTTAAATTTATATTTCCATTGCTTCGCTCTGGTGTCGAGGCAAAGCGCGGCGTTGAGTTTCGCCACTCAACAAGCAACGTCTCCACCATTCAGCGGAACGGAGTGACTTAACACTAGGCTCTTTCTGCCTACTCTGCTATGTGCGGGGTGCAGCAACGAAATAAATTTGCTATGAAAATTTTATTCTAACACAGTAAATGGTACTTAACATAAAAACATAAATTACGGCTCAAGTTAAAATGTAATACACTACATATAAATAAAACTGAAATATCTGTCTGAGATATATCTCAGACAGATATTTCAGTTTTAATTTTATAAAATTAATCGCATTTCATTTTTATTTTTATTTTCATTCGCATTTCAGTTTTAATTTTATAATATTAATTTTATAAAATTAATCGCATTTTTTCAAGTGCATGTAGTTATTTATATGATACTTACATGTGTAAATCCTTATCCTTCAGTAATTTCAGTGTAAAAAGCCTATATGTTGACCCACAACCCAAACTATCTTTTAGTGAAAGTGCCGTAAAAGCAGTTCACCTGTCCCGGAGATCAGCCCGGACAATAAGAATACACACAGACCGATAGTCAACATTTTTTGTATATAACTTTATATATTTTAGTAATGCATATATGCATTTGAAAAATACAGGTTGTTTAAAATCACAGGTGAACACTTCAAGTTTTAGGGTTCCGTACTTGAACGAAAAAAACGGAACCCTTATTGAAATAATAATGAACCACTCTATGAAATGCTGCTGAAATTAATATCAAACATGGAGCCTACAGTCCCTTGGAGGAGAGAAAAAATCTGACTTAGTCAAAAGATACAAGCATTAAAGCATCCTTTTGCTGTGTTTCGTATGAAATTCGCTACGTAATCAAAATCTATAGGTTACTTTTCGTGAACCTAAACTTATAAATATAGATAGTATTAAGTAAATGAACCATTTTAATGTCATCAGAAAATAGATAATGAAGTAAGTACTTTTTTACAGCGTGAACCTGAAAAAAACGGGTAAAACAAATAATATAAGCGTCATGGCACACAGTCACAGGCGTGTGATTGTAAATGCTACCGTTCTTCGTTTGATTTCCACTCGAGGGAATGAAATAAGCGGAAATGCCCCAAATGGAGAATAGGGTGTTTTATCACTAGGTTGCCATGCCTCTACTTACTCTGCGATGTGGAGGATAGAGTAAAGAGAATTTAAAAAATAGATAAAAAATTATAATAATTAATACAGAACCAATTTAATTAAACTAAATACACGCTTAACTCACACGTTCTAGATTGAATCGCTTATAAGACTACTGATGTTAGTGTCCTTGTAGCACTACAATTTTTGAACTGGTAGAAGACAGACAGATAAAATGTTTCTCCTGACGTTAATAGCAGTTGCCGGTTTTTCCAACGGAGTCCTCTCCCGTAAGTGTGCTTTTTTATTATAATTAAATTTTATTTTGACACCTTATTATTGAAAAAAAAAAATTGTATTTATGAATATTGTACTGTGAATATGTTATCAAATGACAGTCTAGGTGTATTTATTGTCTAAAAGAAAAATTTATGCTAAAGCTTATTAGCTAATGATTATTATTACAAATAATTATATATTTCTAGTAGTATTCTAATATAATAAAATTTTTTATAATTTATTCAAACCAGTTTTAAATGACGGTATGCTGTGATGATGATGAAACTGCTGTAACGGTACCTACTTAACACGTAGTAATGTTTTATAATACACCTAAGATCTTACTTCATATAATTTTTGGACTTGTGCATCTATCCATACCTATATTATAAATTCGAAAGTAACTCTGTCTGTCTGTCTGTCTTTTACGCAATCAGGGCCAAACCACTAATTTAATTGTGATAAAATACTCATATAGAGATACTTGAGGGTCTCGGGATAAACATAGGATACTTTTTTTTCTCATATTTATAATATTTTCGATATATACCAATATATTAAGACACTTATTTATTTGATATGCAATTTATTCAGCCATATTAATAACAACCGTCGCGATGCGACCGTTGCTAAGCAACGATTTGCAAAGTTTGTTGTTAGAAAACGTCACCCAAAATGAGCTTGCTTAACACATCTCTGTATTGAAGACTGAAAATAATTTCATAAATATATTTTATAAATATTCGTATACTTCAAGCGGGCGTAGCCGCGTTCGGGTCCACTAGTAGTTATTTATCCTATCTATATATATAAAATCGAAAGGTCACTCACTCATCACGAAATCTCAGAAACTACATGTGCTAGAAATCTCAAATTTTGCATAGGAGTTACTTATAGGACGTAGGTGCTCGCTAAGACGGGAATTTGTAATATTCGACTTCTAAGGGGTTGTTTTTGAGGTCGAAAGTTTGTATGAAACTTCATTACTACAAAGGCTACGAGTCTCAAATTTAGCATAGACGTCACTAGGACGTAGTCATGGAGACAGAAATTGATAATAACATAGTTCACGCGGGTGAAACCGCGAGCGGCCCGCTAGTATCTTATAAAACAAAGTCGCTTTTCGTGTCTGTCTGTTGTTTCTAACTCTTCTTCTTCTAAACCACCCAACGGATTTTGTTGCGGTTTTCACCATAAGGTCGAGTATTTATCGTAGAAGGTTTATATATAGTTTATTATTTGTACATTCTTATGTAAATTAACATAAATACGATAAATATGAATAAAGTCCTACCCGTTGAGACACTTTCGCGCATGCGCTGCTTTAATGGTAAGTACTACATGAAAAAATGTACTGGAGTATTGTTTCTCTTAATGAGATCTACAAAAAAGTCCGCGACGGCATATTCGTATCTTTTAAGAATAACGTGTAGTGATCATTTTTCTGTCTAAAAATAATAATTTCAATATATTTTTTATTGTGAGGGATATTTTTCCATAATGGTATTAATCCTTATCCTTTAAAATACTTTATTAATTTTCTACGTTAAACGAAGATAAAATTTGCTTTTTACACAATTTCGAAATTGCGAATAGTTTTAGAGAAAAACGCATTTAATTGTTGACACATCCCGCCTTTGACACTTCAGCTGTATCGACTTAACTTTTGCTTATCCCTTACTCTCAACATATAAATAAGTTACGCTGACCATTTAATGTAGATCAAAACTGTCTTTTACTGTTTTTCATTGTAATAAGTACTTTAGAAGTTGTTATAATATCAAAAAATCCTTGCTGCGAAACGGCTCGCCACTCGCCATGCGTCCGCCGCGCCCGCCTGGCTTACAAGCATCGGTGGTTCAGTGGTAGAATGCTCGCCTGCCACGCGGGCGGCCCGGGTTCGATTCCCGGCCGATGCATTCTATTTAATTTTCCTCACAGGCAGCCACGTAGTGCTTGCTTTTCAGGGACAGAATACCCTCTTCAGCATTAACCACAAGCTCGAAAAAAAAAACCCGCCTGTCTCCTGTATAGCAACGAAGATTTAGTTTTGTTTGCACGTATTGGATAATTGGAGTTGAATGTATTATTTCAACGCGATATATTTGGTTTTATATTTTCTTTTGTACATGTACACAATGTATGTTACATTATATGAATAATCCAGTAGTAAAAGCGGGCGAAGCCGCAAGAGGGTCGCTAGTATTTAATAATGTAAAGCTGACTAGGTTGTTTGGCTAATCTCAAAAAGTACTGGTTGAAATCGAAATAAATTGTGTCTCTGTTTTCATTTCGATAGAATTGGAATATATGAGAATCATAAGAGAAACATAAGAGTTGTTCTTAGAATATATTAGTTGTACTATATATACCTACTACACGCTTATTTCCATTTAACGGCAATAAAGCTGCTGATAAAAGTTAGTGTCGGATAAAATTTATCAATTTAAATATTATCAAAAGAGTACAAAGAAATCCATCGATAAATAATTCCTGAACTGGAGAGGAGGATTTCCTCTCCAGTTCAGGAATTACGAATCCTCGATCTCAGATTCGTAATTCCTGAACACTAAGGGGACAATCACAATATTTATTATAAAATATACTTCTTATAGACATAGACAGTGTAGGCACATTTTTTTTCCTACTTTGGAAATCTGGTATAAAAAAGAGTTAAGTATTAAACAATAATAAAAAAAAAGTTTAATTGACATTAACATATAAGTTGTTTACGTATGGTAATATAAATTCAAGTTTTTTAATTTATCTTTAACCTATAAAACAAAATGAGTAACGACAACTATCTATATATATAAAAGGACTTGTCCTCACTGACTGAGGTAAGACGCACGCACAGCCGTAACCGCTGTGCGTAGAAACGTGGAATTTGGACAGATGTTTACTTTTGTAATCTGGACATCCACTAAGAAGGGATTTTGAAAAATTTTAACCCTAAAGGGTTGAAATAGGGGTTGAAAGTTAGTATGGAAAAAAAAATAAATCAGCACCGATTCTTATAAAATTTGAAATTCAGACTCTTAAAAGTATTTAATTGAACACGTGTTTCATGGTTTTCTAGAATTATTTCCATAAGGGTGCAAATAAGGGGTTGAAAGTTTGTATGGAAAAACTCTTAAATTGCCACCGATTTTTATAAAATTTGAAATTTAGACTCTTAAAAATATTTCATTGAACACATGTTTCATGGTTTATTAGAATTCACCCCTAAATACGTAAGCGAAGCTGCGCGCGTCCGCTAGTCTATATATATAAAAGGACTTGTCCTCACTGACTGAGGTAAGACGCACGCACAGCCAAAACCGCTGATGGCAAAAACGTCAAATTTGGACAAATGTTTACTTTCGTAATCTGGACATCCACTAAGAAGGGATTTTGAAAAATTTTAACCCTAAAGGGGTGAAATAGGGGTTCAAAGTTTGTATGGAAAAAAAAATTAAATCGGCACGGATTTTTATAAAATTTGAAATTTAGATTTTTAAAAGTATTTAATTGAACACGTGTTTCATCCTTTTCTAGAAATCTCCCCGTAAGGGTGCAAATAAGGGGTTGAAAGTTTGTATAGAATTTTTTTTAAATTGGCACTAATTTTTATAAAATTTGAAATTCAGACTCTTAAAAGTATTTAATTGAGCACGTGTTTCATCGTTTTCTTGAATTCTCCCCCTAAGGGTGCAAATAGGGGGTAGAAAGTTTGTATGGAAACATCTTTAAAACGCTACCGATTATTATAAAATTTGAAATTTTGACTCTTAAAAATATTTAATTGAACATGTGTTTCATGGTTCTTTAGAATTCACCCCCTAAGGGTGCAAATAAGGGGTTGAAAGTTTGTATGGAGAAATCTTTAAAACGCCACCGATTATTATAAAATTTGAAATTTAGACTCTTAAAAATATTTAATTGAACATGTGTTTCATGGTTATTTAGAATTCACCCCCCAAGGGTGCAAATAAGGGATTGAAAGTTTGTATGGAAAAATCTTTAAAGCGCCACCTACCCCTAAATACGCAAGCGAAGCTGCGCGCGTCCGCTAGTCTATATATATAAAAGGACTTGTCCTCACTGACTGAGGTAAGACGCACGCGCAGCCGTAACCGCTGTACGTAGAAACGTAGAATTTGGACAGATGTTTACTTTTGTAATCTGGACATCCACTAAGAAGGGATTTTAAAAAGTTTTAACCCTAAAGGGGTAAAATAGGGGTTGAAAGTTTGTATGGAAAAAAAATTAAATCGGCACCGATTTTTATAAAATTTGAAATTTAGATTTTTAAAAGTATTTAATTGAACACGTGTTTCATCGTTTTCTAGAATTCTCTCCCTAAGGGTGCAAATAAGGGGTTGAAAGTTTGTATGGAAAAATCTTTAAAACGCTACCGATTATTATAAAATTTGAAATTCAGACTC
Source organism: Heliconius melpomene rosina (assembly GCF_056956725.1). Taxonomy (NCBI): domain Eukaryota; kingdom Metazoa; phylum Arthropoda; class Insecta; order Lepidoptera; family Nymphalidae; genus Heliconius; species Heliconius melpomene. Next base: position 7,482,060 of record NC_140406.1, on the reverse strand, counting down.
TTAAAAATATTTCATTAAACACATGTTTCGTGGTTTATTAGAATTCACCCCTAAATACGCTAGCGACTCTGCGCGCGTCCTCTAGTATAATTATAAATTTATAAAGAGAGTCAAGATTTTTCAGTACTTTACTAAGACATAGTAATATTATTATTGCAAATACAAATTTGCAATGTGAGTCTGTCTAACATGTATTTTTTTGGGAATGATGATGAACTCTTTGATGATTAAAACTTTTCTTTTTTCAGATAATCTACTTTCCAAATGCAAGATTAGTGACAATGCTTGCATAGAAAAATCAGTGAACGCCGCGATTCCAACTTTATTCGCTGGCATACCCGAATTAGGAGTAGAATCATCGGATCCCTTGTTCTTAGAAAAAATTGAAGGAAATCTATCTATATTAAAATATGTTTTCTATAACAGCACCCTAATTGGATATAAAACTTGTCATCTTGAAAATGTAAAGTAAGTATTTCTTGTATATTTACTATAAATAGAAGTAAGTAAAAATTCAACAAAATATTTTTTTTCTAAAATGTATAAATAGTAGCGAAAGCCGAACCCGCGCCACTTGGACCCTGACCAAGTGTTTCAGTTACTGAGCAATATGTGCTTATGAAGCTACCTCGAAACTCTTAAAGATTTCTTATAATCTATTTATGTAGTATGCAAGGATTTTTTTTTAATTTCCACTACCATAAAAATATTTCTAAGAATAATAATTTAGTAAGAGATAATGTTATTTATTGTAAAATATTCTTTTAAATGTCATTTCACACAAAGGGCAAAGATTTTTTTTAGAAAGCAAAGAAAATATTTTTTTATCCCTAGTAAAAAAATCAACATCATTTTTGGAATATTTTTTCCTTTTTTTTTCAATGATGAGTTATATAACACCAGTTTGTACACTCATTAACTATTGCCTGTGTAATTTTGTGAGTGACAAAAACATTTTTTTTTATGGAATTGATCTTTTAAAGCGAAATTAGCACAAATATATAATAATAAATCAACAAAATATTTTGCTCCTTCATTATAAAAGTAATTCATAATCATCATTAGCACAAGTGTTTTTTCTTGGTACTATAAAGTAATTACCATAAATAATTTATTTTATTTTAATGAGACTGAAAGAACTACCTACATGACAATTATCTTATAATGACTGTTATTACATACACAAATGATAAATTAAACAGGCTTCTTTACTAGCCATTGTTAATTGTTGTCGGTTCGATCTCGTTTACTGTAAGTACTTCTTTCTCGAAGGTCAACCGAGGTGTTAACATTAGGTTTTCTCTGTATACTTTATTGTATATAAAAAACTCACAAGTCAGCTGTAAGTAAGTAAACTCTCAGGAGAGACAAAAAACATTTAAAAAAACGGACAAGTGCGAGTCGGGCTCAACTACCGAGGGTTCCATACAAAAATTGGAGGTCTCGAGGTTTTCTGAAATTCAAGCTTAGCTTAGCCAGAGCCTATTCATCTGATACCTTACTTGAACTTGGTGCTTTAATGCCAAATTTTGCAACTCTAGGCTATTATTTTTTAAGATTTAATCAAAAATATATACTTTTTTCATATTGATATCTCTAAGCGTTCCTGCGAGATAAAGGCTCTTGACAAACAAACAGACAGACAGACGGACAACAAAGTGATCTTATAAGTGTTCCTATAACTTTTCCTTAAAAATACAGAACCCTACAAAACTATGAGTATATATAAATTTAAAGATTTTTAAAAATTTAGAACATTAATTTCTGTACTACATAATTATATACATTAAAATAAAGTTTTGGTTTTTTTGACACTTATTTGTATGGAATTGTACAAAAACTGATTTAGGAGAGTTATCGTCGACAACGGCTTATGACGAAATAATTTAAAAGATAGAAATAGATAGTGGATATTAATGTGCAATCTTTCTCTCTCATTTTTAGAGTCAACTCACAACTCACAACTCTACATTATGATTTCCATTGCCCCCCTTTGGAATTGAAGGGAGATTATGAGATCGATGGACGGCTAATTATTCTGCCCGTACAAGGAAAAGGCGATTATAGTCTAACTAGCGGACGCGCGCAGCTTCGCTTGCGTATTTAAGGGTGAATTCTAATAACCCATGAAACATGTGTTCAATGAAATATTTTTAAGAGTCTAAATTTGAAATTTTATAAAAATCGGTGGCGATTTAAAGATTTTTCCATACAAACTTTCAACCCTTTATTTACACCCTTAGGGGGAGAATTCTAGAAAACCATGAAACACGTGTTCAATTAAATACTTTTAAAAATCTAAATTTCAAATTTTATAAAAATCGGTGACGATTTAATTTTTTTTCCATACAAACTTTGAACCCCTATTTCGCCCCTTTGGGGTTAAAATTTTTCAAAATCCCTTCTTAGTGGATGTCCAGATTACAAAAGTAAACATCTGTCCAAATTTCACGTTTCTACCATCAGCGGTTACGGCTGTGCGTGCGTCTTACCTCAGTCAGTGAGGACAAGTCCTTTTATATATATAGATTACAGGTACATTTTAAAGTAATTAATATCAATATAGATTGTATATTTAAAAGAATATATTTAAAAAAAAAAAATTAATTTAACCTTTAAATGATTTGTTTACTACAGGTAATTACGTCGTAAAAGTAGATTGTGAACTGAAAAAAGTAGAAGGAAGCGATGGCAAAACTCATTTAATGATCAAAAACTTTAAACTTACTTGCCAAGCTCTTTCCCCAAATATATACGATTTTAAAAATCTTTTCAACGGTCGTAAGGACTTGTGTAAGTATATTTCATTATTGCCATTATTGCGGCTTATTCTCATAACTACTTCAATTTGCAAATTAATTTCACACTGTATCCGGTATATATCAGGGAAGGCAGAGGGAACCTAGCATTAAGATGCTCGATTCTCCACTTTCCACCGAATTTCCGGAAACGATACGTGGTGAGTGACGGAAATCAAAAACGGGCTTATGCCTTGGTAACTAGTAATTTATTCCCCTGAGTGAGGATTGAACCCACAATCTTCGCGTTGCAGTCATACTCTTGTACCACTGTGCCACTTTTGCGCAGATTTTTAAAGATTTTTTTTATAATTTATGAAGAATATATTTTTATAGCGGATGCCGTCCATGATTTCGCGAATCACCAAAGCTGGAAAGAAGTAGCCGAGTTGGTACAAGACCCTACCTGGTACGCCGGCATAAAGAAACTCACTAGCCATGTAAACAAATACCTGAAGAGCGTCCCAATAGAGGAACTAATTGAGAAAGAGTGAAACATTATTGCTGTGAAAATTATTTAAGTATATTTATTTAACTTTTTAAAGAATAAAATTTTAAAAACAATTGTTTGTTTTTTATACATTACTAGCGGACGCGCGCAGCTTCGCCTGCTTATTTGTACTCTTAAGGGTGAATTCTAATAAACCATGAAACACGTGTTCAATGAAATATTTTTAAGACTCTCAATTTCAAATTTTATAAAAATCGGTGGCGATTTAAAGATTTTTCCATACGAACTTTTAACCCCTTCTTTGCAGCCCTAGGGGATGAATTAAAATAAACCACGAAATATGTGTTCAATGAAATATTTTTAAGAGTCTGAATTTCAAATTTTATCAAAATCGATGCCGATAAAAAAAAATTCACACAAACTTTCATCCCCTATTTCATCCCTTTAGAGTTAACATTTTTCAAAATCCCTTCCAAATTACATATCTTGGTACCTTTAAGATAAAAATCCAAATACTTACACAAAAATTAAAAATATATTATTAAAGTACCAGTGGCGTCGTGGCGTAGAAGCACAAGTGCGTGAATGTAAACACGGTAATTATGATTTCGATTCCCACCTAAGGGAACAAAGTATTTAATTATTTTTTCTAGCAAACACACACTAACTATCCTTATTATATTCTAGAACCAAGTTTTAGACAACCATAAATGATATTGCAAGCTTTCATTGAAACTCGTCAAAGCTTTCCCACCAGAATACAAAGCTAGATACATCATGAAATGAGCTTCACTCTGTATTGAATCGAAGACAAACTTTACCTCGCATTGATATTACCATTCAGCTTACATTTTACATCTCTTTTAACATGTACCATTTATCATTTTACATCCACCATTTGTTTTAAAATCTTGTAAATATAATTAATAAAATATTTAAATCTCTGAAAGGTTATGGAGAAAACAGAAAGATCATCTAGGTTTTTGTAAATGTTGTGTATTGTATGTCTCTGGCTATTAAGATAAATATTTTATTAATAGTTGCACGTATAAAATTTATATAACATTTATAAAAAAGCAAATATTTGAATATATTTTTTACCGCGTCCACCCAACGCTCCCCAAATCTTGACTTATATATGTATTTATGTATGTAAGTGTTCACTTTACAACGAAATAGGAGGGATACATTAATAGATCTTAACGATAGCTTGAGTAGTAAAGAACCCATAAAAATTTAATTACATTACACAAAAGTTTATTTAAAAATTTAGAAAAGCTCTTTCGAAAGTATAAGGATCACTTTTAAAAAATATATATAACATTTAACGTGGAGATTTATATGTATAAATACATAGATCAAATATTTTTAATTTTTTAATACTAGACGAATGTAAGACTTAGATCAAATACTTGCCCTACAATGAATTCATAACAAGAATAGATATAAAATGAAAAAAATGTCTGTATGTATCATATACTAAATTTGATTTCCATAAAACGGCTGAGCTGTAAATTACATTACTAAACATGAAACTGTCATCGTGAACTAAACGCCCGCGTTGGTATCACGACCGTAAAAGAACAATTATTTTGGATCTTCACACGACGACAAACGCGTAAATGTGTCAACACAGAATATTTCTAACATATGGTCGACGTTCTGTTATTAGAGAAAGAATTCTATCTTAATTTTGGTCGGTAAATTTGATGTCTCAAAAAATAACTAAATATTTTCAATCGTTGGAAAGGAAATTCATGCTATTAGCTATTTATTAAATAATAAGTTATATCTAAATTTCTCAGATTCTAATAAACTAAGTTTGGAATGTTTTTTACGTCCTTTATTGGAAAAGACAAGTTTTCTATTCACATTATTTAAACTGATTGCCAGATAAAAGATAATTGTAATGGGTATAATTATAAGATTGTGCGGAAGTATGTTGAAACAGGTATACTATAGTATATAACATCATCTAATTATCATATAATTTATAATGACTGTTGTGCAATTTTGAAATACAGAATAGAAAAATAGCTTCTTAATTTATAAATACCTTTAATATCTCGTAAGGCATAGCACGGTGTTGAGTTCCGCCACCAAACATATATTGTCTAGAATTTGAGCGAGGACAATTGAATCCTTCTTCTTGTCCTGCAAATACGAGAAATAACAAGAAAGTGAAAAAATCAAGACAGCTGATATTAAAAGCGTCTCTGAACGATTGGCCCATAAATATTCTTAGACGAAAGAAACATATTAGAACACTTAAAAACATTAAACAGAAAAAATAAATAATAAAAAAGTAATAATTACAATAAAATATATTTTTTTCCAAAATCTCACATACATTAACATAATAAACGGGAACCTCAATTGAGCCGAGTAACAATCTGGGGCGTTGCTAACTGCCAATCAATAACAAACTGATTTATTTACTAAGGGGAAATACAAGTCGTGAGACACGCTTATTATATTTCTTTCTGGTTCTGTATATAAATAATATTTTCTATATATCAATAACAGATTCTCCACTTTTCGTTAATTTGAATACGACATTTTAGGCGTGGAAGTATGAAAGCAATCTAGTTTTTTATATGTCTATAAGACTAGAAACTCAAAGGAACTTCACATTTAGGAAAGAATCAATCGTTCTTTCTTCTCACTGACTTTCTTAATATAAGTTTTTTATCCATTTTTTTTTTATTTAACGCACGAAAAAATAATCCAAACATCTACACAAAATCAAACTATTTCACAAAACAATTCTGACGCCTCAAATACTTTTAGGCAAAGTTTTACCGCATTAAAGTCCCCGTTGATCCCTAAATACGTCCCAAATATAAGCTCCATTTGTACATTTGTAAATCGCTGCGAAATATTTCGTAGATATCACAGTCGTTTCGGCACGTGCCAGTACCGTTTGCGTGACGTAGGATTGCTCGTGTAAAACTACTAACGAACGATCTGTGGTCTTTTTGAAAGGGGATATTGGACGAGCAAACGATCTGAGATTGTTAAATATGTTGGAATCATTTAATTGTTTTATAACACTTTGGTTGTACTATAATAACTGTTATAACAGTATGGACGTTGATAACATCGGTTATCAACGTCCATACTGAGAGAACTAATGGATTCATAGTATAGAAAAATATTTTATTAAACGTATCAAAATTTGGAACTTATTCGTTTGTTGCTTTCTGGGTATCTTTTATTTTAGGCATATACCTTTCCAATCCATTTTACCGTTCTCCTAAATAAGATTTTGCCTAAAACGTCCCATTTGTATTCCTATTATTATATTATTCTTATCATTAAAGGTTCACAATAAATAAAATATATTTATTGGTATTAATAAATGACGACAGTTTCAGAACCACTGATATAAAGCGTAATGTAAAAAGGTAATACGGCTTGAGTACATTTATGTTTTATTATTTCGCTACCTGAGTTTATCTTCCACATTTTCGTCCAAAAGAGGGACAAAGGTCAGTAATCTTATTTGATAGAATGTACAAATATTGTTATTTTGTTATGGATTGTGGTTCTTATCCATGCTTTTGAACTGTTTCAACATTTTCTGTATAACTTTAAGACTAAGCCGTTGAAGCTTTTACAATAATAACTAAAAAGGCCTTTATAAAATAGAATTTGCTCTTATTAAATAGATCAAACAACATGCATGAATTACCTATATAGAAATATTGAATTTACCAATATGAACTGTGTGGTATATAAGCTTTGTCTCAACTTATTCTATAACAATATCATTAGTTAAGTCAACGCCGCGTTTTACCTCGACAACAGAGCAAAGAAATCAAAATATAAAATTAAATGAATATTTCATATAGACTGAGGATCGAACTCACAACCATTCGTGTGTACAGTCATGCGTTTATAATAACATAGAGATATTTATATATCATCAATAACAATAAAACTATAATTATATTTTATAAAAACGCTTTATTCGAAACTAACTTACAAAACGAAACTAGTTTAATTTCTAAATAAATAATTGTATAGCGGGTGGAGCCGTGGTCGGGTGTGTAGTGAGTAATATAAATATATTGTTACATTTATAATATAATAATGCAAAAAAATAAAATATGTGAATATTTTTTACAAAATTTAAAAAAGAAGAAACTCATGTCGTAATAAATTTTAACACCTATAAAAGAAAGCTCGTAAATATTTTTATGATTTACCAAAATCATTATCTAAATCTCTTAGGGATGAATTTGCTTATTTATTTTTTACATTTCATTTAGTTCAATTAGTTTTATCTCTCATCATATTAGCCAGTTGCCGTCTGGACCCTTTAAATTACATCAAAATGGGATGAACAAAAAATGTGTGGAGTCATTTTATATCGTAGGAAAAAAGCTAATAAACGTTTGTCATGCTGAAAGTATTTATTGATAGTAAATACAATTAAGCGACTTAAATTGGCTCTTTAAGAAAAGAAGAAAAACTTGATAGAATAAGAATGAGGATAACAGTTGTGTGTTTTGCGATACACCATTGTGGTTCGGTTTAGCATTGATTAATATAATAAAACTTGATTACTATACAAAAGGAATAATATTTACAGAAAATTATTTGGAAAAAACAGTAAATTGTCAATTTATTTACATTAAAGATATAAGAGATTATTTTCTAATAATTGTCTAGGAACTGCTCTTCATGTAAAATATTTTGTTTCTATCTAAATTAAGAAAAATTATAAGCATGCAGTTCAAGCGAATGAAAAGTTTCAACGATACGAAAGTGGTTGTTAATAACTACAAGTAACAAGTGTAGTTTGATTACATACACACGCTTGTTACATTTATTATATTCTTTTCAAGCATCATAATATAGAGAAAATCTGTTTGCATTTGGAAATTTTCATTTTATTCTGCACATTGTTTTTATTATTATTGCTGCAATTTCAAATATTACTTTCGAAATTTCATGTAATGTGAACCCACTGAATACTGTTCTAGTTATTTTTACGGTAATTTACCCCATATGCATTTTGGCTTTAGTTTTACTAGCTTGTTTCGTTGCTACTATAACGAGACTACAATTTTAGTCGTTGAAAAATAAACTTTAACGGGAACTCGTACAGTTTATATAAATATTGTAAGGTAAAAGTAAAAAATAACTTTGCCATTTCATTTTTACACCGTGATTGGTGGTTGTCACAGAGGAAACCGTTTCGTGTCGCATGTGCCTCGCTATTAAAATCAAACTATGATGCATTGTTAGAAATTATTTAAAATATTTATAAAGAAAACTGGCGTGCATGCTAAAAATAGTGATTAGCTGAACAAATAACCGGCAAACCCGCAGCCAGTCACGTAATTTCACGTGTAAATATTATAATTGTCTTATGTAAGAACTAGATGTGATTGTAGCAAGTTGCATGAATTATACGAGTATAAACTCGATTAGCAATTATCACGCGACTTTTAAGATTTACTGACTTGTATAAGTTTTTTTTTAAAAAGAACTGTTGATGACGCAAAAATCTTCCTTTTTAAATAAGTTTGAGTTCGTAGCTGACGGTCATTAATTTATTAAAAGATTAAATACAAAAATATATAAAATAAAGTTCTGGCATTACAATTTAAAATATTATTTTCGATTTGGCTATCATCTACCATCTCTATAGATATGTAAGAAATGCATAAGCAATTATAACTTTTTTCTTACAGGAAGATAAGAGATCTGTTATTATATAAGTTCTATTATAATAACTATTCGTGATACAACCGTAATTTAAATAATATATAATTGCAATATTACTTATACTACTTAAGGTAACGAGGCGTCTCGTAACACCTATATTATAGGCTTTTATACTAGAAATTTGCTCCTTATTTGTCTACCCTAAGAGTCAAATAGACTTAGAATTGATATAATATGTATCAAGTACTGTGAAATCAGTAAAATATTATAATTAAAATATGCACCTTGTTTGAAATATGTTGACCTAAAACAATGGATTCAAAATGGTGATAACGGACAAGGGTTGGAGAAACAAGTAATTGTTTAAAAGCGAAAACCCTCTTTCATGTCGATTCTAATGAATATACAACACCTAGCGTGTTCTGGTGGAGAATTTAAAAAAAAGTAATTCCGCAAACAGCTAACATAACAAGGGGTACTCGAATATGCAATTGTTTGGTCTATTTTATAAGATACTAGCGACCGAAATGCGGCTACATCCGCTTAAGCTTATTGCTTCACGCTGTATCTCACACGTAACGATATAGTCAGAAGGAACCCAGGAACGGAGAACAGGACACTTCGTTCCCATTAAGAATGTTATGTTCCCCACTTACTACCGAATTCTGGTGATATTGAGTGGAACTCAAGACCGCGAGTTGCCTCGTTATCGTAATATTTGATTTGTTCAAATGAGTAGGGAAACTAATAAAGATACTATCTTATGGTGCATAACATTCCAAAAAAACTGAATCTATAAGAAAATATTCTTATAGACTCACAATATAATAATATTCAAACAATAATATCGCGAAAAAGAGAAACACAGGTGTATTGTTATACTAAAAAAAGAAACATTTATAAGTTCCCGTTGTATTTAATTAAAAGGGGCCTCTCATATTTTATTACTTAGGACCTGAGAAAATGGGAATGCGATGAAAAAACAGCCGCTTTTAGGGCTTTGTTTCTACAGCGCGAACCGGACGGAACAATTGGGTGTTTTTCTTTTAAAGAAAGATAGATGCCCTGAGTTTCATCAGAATTTTTAACTAAAACATTTACTCTTTGTATGCTTTCTAAAATATCTTTTTCACGATATCTTTTACAGCATTTTGTATAAAATTTTGTAGGAAAGTTAATGTATCAAAAACATTATGTAAGAACATAAAAAGATATATTTTTTTACATTTTTAAAATACTATTAAAAAATATATATTTGAAATATTATGTAAAACGTATAAAAATTCAGTAATTTCAAAAATATATTAAAGCAGTTCATTGTCATTCTTATTATTGGATGAGACAAAAGAATGTTAGAAGTATATCAAATATATACCTAGGTTTACTCACTATTCACTATATAAAACAATATAAAATATATACATATTTCCTATAAAAAAATTGACATTGTGTACTTAGACAACATAAATGAAAGTTTCAAGAGATTTTTGTTTGCCCCTTACAATGTACCTCTTATAGTAGTTTTCAACTATGTAAGCAATATAACAATAGTGTTCATTAATACTAGTAGGTACGAGAGAATGCATCTTGCATTACATCAGAGCTGAGATGAAAATCTACAGAATGTAATTGGTAGCACCCTCCGTTAGGGTGTTTTTAGTGGAGGGCAGTGGGTATGAAAATAATAGGTTGGTACGACGCTTCGATCGTTGTTGTCGTATATTTGCAATATGCAATGCTTGAGGCAATTTGTTTATACGTTTTATGTTTAAAATCTCAACATACGCGTCTTTATTACATTTATAGAGTTATACAGGGTGGAAGAGGCAGCGCTTCTTTTATTGAAACTGCAAATAGGGTAATATATTTCAAACCCACACCTAAGAAATTAATCAAGGTACCTCAACAGTTTGGACGTAGGATTTTTTTTTCATTTCACGATTTTTATCCATACCTGTATTTCGTGTGACGCACACATACGTGTGCGACGTTTCCGATTTGACAGGTAAGTGTGTGCGTGCCTATGTTATACTTTACAAATGGCGTTTTATTTTAAAACGATAATTTTATTATTTATTTTGTTTGAAAAAATAACTTTTTCATTTTTGGGAATTATTTTTTTTCCGAATTATATTAGGCTTTTATAGAGTAGTTAAAACTGTGGTTTCATTTAAAGTGGTGCTGACAATTAGATCCTGTATACTGGCGTAAAAATATATAGTATATCTAGGAAATAAATAAGAATTTCAGTGAAAAACAATATTATAAATATTATAAGTATGTCTCTAATTAAATAATCAAATTTTAAATAATCAATTTACTTTGATTTTAATAAAATAATTTGGAATTCCAATGTCCAATAATGAAAATCAAAATAATATATTTTCATGTAAACAGTCCAAACTAAATGTTCAACGAAAAACTAAAGTTTTTCTACCCTCCCACACAACACCCATTTGGCGTCTTTAATATTTCATTGCCATTGCAAATCGCGATAAGCAAACAGTGACGGGTCGCGTGCTGCACTTCCACTACCACTAGCGATGAGTCACTAAGATACTCGTGTGGTATTCTTACATAGAAATTTTATTGTTAAATAAAATTGTGTATTGTGACAGTAAGATATGTTGTTTTATTATTTTTATATAACAACGTCCATAATTTTATTAAGAACTAGCAACTTGCTCGCGGCTTCGCCCGCTAGAACTATCAACTGCATAGCATAGAAAATTTTGGAACTGTTTTCAAAGTGTGGAACTGTTTTATAAATCAATGAACGCCGGCTACACGCACGGAAAGGCACGACAGAGAGGCACGACTATACATAATTGGTGTTATAATTGGTGTTTGTATCGTATCATGATTACTTGTAATTAATCTGTAAAATTTAAGTAAAAAAATATTTGAATAAACGAGTGCAAATAATTAATGTTAATTTATTGAAATAATTGTGTTTTTCAATGATCTCCTTTGTTCTGTGCAAAGTTATGATAATTAATTGATAATTATTCCATTCAATTCATAAAAGTGTGCAATTTTTCCTGTATGTTTTCTTATGACGTTATTGCGTAAAGTTATCGACGTAAGTCGTCTTTACAGATAACCACTTTTTGAGTTTTTTGAATTTCAGTTCCCCAATTCCCCCAAATATTTTAGGGACATTGAGTATTGAGTGGCGGAATTTAATGTCACACTTTCTAATTACCAGAACGGAAAAATGAATAAATAATAAAGATTAATTTCCCAGAGTGGTAACCGAATTCACAACCGTTGCGTGTACAGTAACAGGTTATGCTACTACTCAAATTACGAATATAACTTTATCTATCTAAACGCATTCTACTTACTATAAAAAAATATATATTTACTAAAAAAAAATATTACATATTACAAGATCCAATATCCAAAGGAAACCAGTGTCAAATTAAATATTTCTAACCACATTAATAACACACAAAAAATGTTGCCTACATAAAAAAATCGAATAAAGAATTTTTAATTAAACCGATTCCATATCACAGTCTGGGAGGTCCGAAGGCTCAACCTTGACCCCCATAAGCGTGGTATTAAATCCATTTATCATCCGCTCGGTCACAGGTTAAAAATATAGAAATCACTGGGCAATAACCTTACCGTTTTCCAATACTAACCGATAAAATGAGATTGGAAACGAGTAAATTATGTAATGTTATTAAATTGAAATTTTATATTTATTCACTTTAAGGGGCACAGCCGCGACTAAATGCTACGTTGAATTCCGCCGCTCAACACACTGTCTTCCGCGAAAACTGGTGAACGTAATATCTTGACATTAGGGTCCCTTTGCCTACCCTACTATATGTAAGGTACGCCGTAAAACTGAAAAAATAAGAAAAATTAATAATTTTTAATACTGTTTCTAGTTTTAGGTTACTTTTTACAAGCTTTTATTTCACTTGCCATATTAATGTGTTAGTAGTGTATGAGAATGCTCAATTTGACCCAATTTGACTCAATTTTAATATTTCTTACTCAAAAAGTCAATTGTAAAAGCTTTTTTTTATTAATATTTTATTTCTTTAACAAGTTGATACTTGTCAAACCCAAAACAAATATATCATATAACTACAGCAATATACATACACCGGTTTTATCCCAACAATATTGGTAGAGCCACGATGGCCTATCTCACATGATAAATGTGCTTTGACAGGAATCATTAAAGGCGCTTAACAACCTGGAAGCATCGTTAGCAGGCCATTTGCTGGCTTCTTTCATAAATAGTAAGTGAGTAAACATTCTTCCCCTAGGCTTTAGGGTTATTTGAGCGGGATTGTATAATAATTTAATGATGCGAATCCCAAACGATTACAGCCTGTATTACTTAAGCATAATAGTTAAAAATTGTGTGGAGCTCGCTTCGTACAATGTTATAAACCTCTGCTAAAATCTAGCAAGCTGACTAATATGATATGTATGTTAATTTTAATAATATAATTTTTAGGCCAGTCGTGGCTCATGGGCACGAGCCACTGTAAACGTGACAGGTTGTGAGTTCGATTTCCGCTCGAGGTAATGAAATATTTAGTATTTTTATTTACTCGCTCTGGTAGCGAAGCTTATCATAATATGTATTATTTCGACCAAGATGAATTGTTTGTTCTATTGAAGTTAATCTCAGGAACTTACTGTGGATGGTTTATTTATCGAGAAAAGTCTCTCAATGTCTCGGGTACTTAAAGTACGTCATGTATTACAAATGTTAAAAAACTAAATAAGTAAATCCAGGTAAGAAAAAATTCATTAAAAATATAAATAATAACAATTCAAAACGTAAAGCAAACCATTTGAAAATACCCACCATAAGCCCAAAACTCGTATATCAATAACAACATAAATTTACTCCACTAATTTTAATACAATTTGCTGTAAAATCATGGTCGGTGTGGATTAATCTAGTAATGTAACTCAATTAAAGTGTATATCGACGTTCTCGTATGAAACTATTGAGCGTGAATTATGCCATAATTCCAACCATATTTCACTTTGTGATATTAAAAGAGGAGCCTTGTCATTGAGTACTGCCAATATATGCATGTGTGTACATTTATCATTATCGTAACTACAAAAATATTAAGCTTTAGTGTTGTTTTTTTACGTGGACGATAATATATTGTATGCAGTTTGGTCAGTTTAAAAAGTCTCTAACTTCTCTTTTCGGTTCTGACAAGCAATATCTTTAAAAATGACATCCCCCATATAGGAGAGTCAGCAAAAAGAACTAATTCAAGACATTCTCCTTCTCCGCTTTTCGAAGTAATCTTGAGGCACTAAAGATACCAGAATTGTGGGAATCAAATGCCGCAGAAGGAGAAAGCTCATCAAATCCATATTTAAGCATTTATAGACGAAGTGTGGAAAGTATCATATATTTTTGAAAGCTTCGAAAATTAATAAATTAAAAAAGCATAGACTGCTAATAAAGCTGCTATGCTAATTCGATTTTTTAACATGAAAGTATTTAATTTTAAGATATTATTGAATACGAGTTACAGTTCCAAATTATAAATTCGAATACATATATAAACGTCATATTACATTAATTACTATGAAACATCTAACACATTTAAACAACTCAACTTACGAGTATTTTAATAGCTCTTCAAACACTTGCATCAAAAATATAAGTGTAATCTAGCATTTAATTGCCTTAGTACATAATTGGTGCAATTCTCATAGATCGACGTACAAATGTACACTATACAGTTATCTCGAGATAGAAATCAAATAACGGTATCGGAATCGACATTAATTGTTCAAGTCGATTGTTATAAACAACATACCTTTGATATATATGTAAAAATCTTGTAATCAAAATAAGGCTTTATAAATTTGTATATAGGGTTGAAATTTATAAGATTTGTAGTAAACAATTGACCCACTCATTGTATTTTCAGTTATCGTGTACTCATCAAGATTTTTTATGCTACAAATGAACTAAAACAATATCAATTTAATAAACAAAGTAAGTAATTGTTATTTAAATGTTTTTTTTTTTAATTTTACTTTTTGATATTGCTCTAGTTTTGGATACAAAGTAAATTATAATAAATTACTTTGTTGCTCGATTTAATCTGCATCAGTGCATTTACCATTTTTTGTTTATAGTTGCAATAAAAACATCTTTGAATGCTTATATAATTATAAACTGATTATTTCTTTCTTTTCTGATTAGAAAAGTCATTGTTAGGCGAAAAAAAAAATACATTATTTTTTTTCAATTATAATCTATATATATAAAAGGACTTGTCCTCACTGACTGAGGTAAGACGCACGCACAGCCGTAACCGCTGATGGTAGAAACGTGGAATTTGGACAAAAGTTTACTTTCGTAATCTGGACATCCACTAAGAAGGGATTTTGAAAAATTTTAACCCTAAAGGGGTAAAATAGGGGCTCAAAGTTGTATGGAAAAAAAGTTAAATCAGCACCGATTCTTATAAAATTTGAAATTTAGATTTTTAAAAGTATTTAATTGAATACGTGTTTCATAGTTTTCTAGAATTCTTCCTCTAAGAGTGCAAATAGGGGGTTGAAAGTTTGTATGGACAAATTCTTAAATTGCCACCGATTTTTATAAAAAATGATAATTAGACTCTTAAAAATATTTAATTGAACATGTGTTTCATGGCTTTCTAGAATTCACCCCCTAAGGGTGCAAATAAGGGGTTAAAAGTTTGTATGGAAAAATTCTTAAATCGCCACCGATTTTTATAAAATTTGATATTTAGACTCCTAAAAATATTTAATTGAACATGTGTTTCATAGTTTTCTAGAATTCACCCCCTAACGGTGCAAATAAGGGGTTGAAAGTTTGTATGGAAAAATCTTTAAATCGCCACCGATTTTTATAAAATTTGACATTTAGACTCTTAAAAATATTTCATTGAACACATGTTTCATGGGTTATTAGAATTCACCCTTAAATACGCAAGCGAAGCTGCGCACGTCCGCTAGTCTATATATATAAAAGGACTTGTCCTCACTGACTGAGGTAAGACGCACGCACAGCCTTAACCGCTGATGGTAGAAATGTTAAATTTGGACAAAAGTTTACTTTCGTAATCTGGACATCCACTAAGAAGGGATTTTGAAAAAATTTAACTCTAAAGGGGTGAAATAGGGGTTCAAAGTTTGTATGGAAAAAAATTTAAATCGGCACCAATTTTTATAAAATTTGAAATTCAGACTCTTAAAAGTATTTAATTGAACACGTGTTTCATAGTTTTCTAGAATTCTTTCCATAAGGGTGCAAATAAGGGGTTGAAAGTTTGTATGGAAAAATTCTTAAATCGCCACCGATTTTTATAAAATTTGAAATTTAGACTCTTAAAAATATTTCATTGAACACAT
This sequence comes from Heliconius melpomene rosina, assembly GCF_056956725.1. Classification (NCBI taxonomy): domain Eukaryota; kingdom Metazoa; phylum Arthropoda; class Insecta; order Lepidoptera; family Nymphalidae; genus Heliconius; species Heliconius melpomene. The sequence goes on along the minus strand of NC_140406.1, from coordinate 7,465,740 downwards.
GTTTCATGGTTTATTAGAATTCACCCCTAAATACGTAAGCGAAGCTGCGCGCGTCCGCTAGTTTATTATATTTTTATTTCTGTACTAGTGGACCCGGACGCGGCTACGCCCGCGAAAACATAAGCCTAAATAATTAAAATAAGTTAAAAAATTATAATAAGTGGAGATTTATTATTAGAAAAAATATCTGAGTAATCGAAATGAACAAACAAAAGAAGTAAAACTAAAAGAAATTCTTAATATTAGAAAAAGTACCTAAAGTTTGCCGTGCGCGCGTACTAAACATTTTTCTGTATTAAATAATTATTAATTTTTGCGAACAATATTAAATAAAATCTCAAATGATTAAAATTACGATATTTTAAGTGTATAACATCGGTATAGATAACCGAACTGAGATAAATTAATTATAAGCAGCAAATAATTACATAAAAATTAACAGTAATTCGACAATATTTAAAAATTTACAAAACCATCAAAGTCATCTGCCCTTTCGCGACATCATACTATACCACTTGTAGGCTAGGTCATTTGGAATCAGTGACATCTTAATTATTTATTAGAATGTTGTACAGTAAACTATAATTTCCATCTAGATGAAATGCTAAAAGTGATTATTATATTTATTTCATAAGGATGAATATCAAATTATAGAAATCATCTAATTTTTGTTAATGTATACAAATCTATATCGGGGCGCGCCATGTATGCATTAAGCAAACTCACTTTGGGTGATGTTTTCTTAAAACAACAAACTTTGCAAGCCGTTGCTTAGCAACGCGTAGCGACGGTTGTTATTAACATGGCGGAATAAATTGCATGTCAAATTAATAAGTATTTTAATATATTGGTATATATCGATAATATTACAAATATGAGAAAAAAAAGTATCCTATGTTCATCCCGAGACCCTCAAGTATCTCTATATGAGTATTTTATCACAACTAAATTAGCGGTTTGGCCCTGATTGCGTCAAAGACAGACAGACAGACAGACAGAGTTACTTTCGAATTTATAATATAGGTATGGATTGATCACACAAACATTTAGCTTAAACTAGAAAAAATATGTGTTTAATACACGACCAGTAACATTAAGGAACATTCCACTAGCAATTGTACTGCAATTGCCTTGAACAACTACAAATATGTACAAAAAATATGGTTATTTTATATATGGCTCGAAGCCAATTATATAATTATAAACGTCATGAAAATATTTTAGCCTTTCCTTCAGGAAGCCAAAGTCCTTTGATTATACCTGTATTTTCGATATATAATGTATTTTTTTTCAGGTTCACGGCGTATCCAGCATGTAGCAGGGTATGCAGAGAGAGACTAGTGTTAATAAACTGCGCTGTCCCCTTTCCGCCGAATTATGAACACTCATAGGAATAGAGCCCACTGCTCGTACCCCTGCACCACGACTGGCCTCTATATTATGAACATTATATATAAAACGCATAGGGGCATGCCACAAAACAAATGAAGGTCCATACCGTGCCGCATGCAATCCGTTAACGCGGCGTAAGTGATTGCTGAAACTTGTGAACCGCGCCATACATGCCATGCGAGCCGTGGTGGTGGACCGTGGTGCATGCATATGATGTAACTCATTAGTTTTCAATTTACGGGTCGACGGACTAGCGTTTTAATGTTAAATTATAATAATTGGTCACTTTTGAACTATAATAAGGTATAACGTTTGTATAAGTTGATTTTAAATCTGTGATAAGAAATAATAATTAGTTAGCTGTAAGAAAGTGTATAATTTTAGATTTTTTAGTAAATGTGGTGCTTACAATGGACAATTACCTGTGCATATAGTGGTGTATAAATATAAAAAATATGTATTTGTTAATGTAATAAAACCGAAAATATTTTTAAAAATTTTATCTGTTTGTTTGTAAATTAGAATTATCACTGTTCCCTTAACATTTAATGCTTGTTTTATTTCAAAAATAATAGTAAGAGAATTACATTACAATATTGTAACAAGATAAGTAGTTTGGCTAAAACTATCCAGCGTACAGCAGAGTTAACAGAGTTAACATAGTGTTAAGACACTCCGTTTCCCACTTTCCACAGAATTTTCGAGTTAAGTCAGGAATTCAACGTTGCGTATCGTACGTACCTTGGTACTAATAATGAATGAAGAAAATATTTATAAATAAAAATTCATTCCTTCGTTAGCTACTGCGCCACCAGTTTGGAGTTGGCATAGAAGCTTAATTTCTTCTATGCTTCAAGGGAACTACATATTTGACATTGATTTCAGTTTGATACCTCCACGTGCTTGAGAGGGTTTAACGGACAGACAGAAAGACAGAACGGAAGTTTTTTTCTCCTTTTGAGGTACGGAACCCTAAAAATAGTTTCAATGCAAACAAAAACATATTTTTGTCAGTTTATATTTGTCAAACACATAGTCCAATATAGCCCAGTTATAATTCGCGGTGACCTATTTTCGCCGCAAAGATTAATTACGAGACTGCGTCAAAGCTATGCGATAAACCGCAGGCGGCAAAAAGATTGTAGGGCTCTTGCCTTACCCTATAAAACGTACGGGGTTTTACAAAACACGTCTCTGTGTTGAAGATACGAAAGATAATTTGTAAAGATTTCTATGTACATATGTATCTGGAGGTGATTGAAGAAATTTTAAAGGAACATGGTAAAATGTAAATACCTTCATTTAGTTTTATAAACATTTTTTGGTTGTTAAAATATCTTTTGGTTTAAAATATAATCACTATATATTTTTTATTTTTAAAAATTTAAACATACCTATTATATTTATATATCCTAGTAATATAATAAATTTTGAAAGTTTGCAAGGATGGATGTTTTTCGATTTTGACCTAAAAATTACTGAAAGGATTCTACAATTTTTGCATTTCATCTTGAAAACTGGATGAAAAGTGGAACAGAAATTATCTTAACTCTCAGTTCCATCTGCTTTCGTCGCCACATGCGTGATACAGCGTCAAATTAAAAAATATATGTGCATAATTATTATCGTAAAATTTATATATTTCTTTTAAAAACTTCAATTAACGATTATCATTTTTTAAACAACATTTCTAAAAAAAAGAATGAATGTGGATCTAAGGTCGGCAGTGCAGTATCACTGTATAAAATATAAAATAAAATATAATAAAATAACTTCGCGCAAAATTCCTCGCTATATTAAGAGTTGCAGCGCATAAATGTCACAAGAATATTTCATATTCGCTACACGTTACGATATTTCTTAGAAAGCATCTGGACTCCGGTATTAATTAGAATTATTAAGAGCACAGTACAAAACTCATTTCTTAGTTAAACACTGTAATAAATTGAAAGTTTGTAATATCTCAGTCTTAGTTCGCTATGCATTATTATACTCGTATATGAAGAATGAGCTAAAATTAAAAAATAAATAGATATGCTATTTGTATAAATAAACGTTTGAAATATGATCTTCTTGGTGCAGTGATTGTAGGTAAATGCTGGTGGGTGTGGGTTTGACTCCTAATCGAATGAAGTATTTTTATGGTCACCTTTCGTATTGGAGTACAAAATACTACCCTCCTACACGAAAGCGTGAAAATAAAGATAATTCCTCGATCGAGTGCAGTCACTCAACACGCAATGGGTGAAATATGGGCAACGAACTTGCAACTACGTGTTCATTGCCTACATGTATAAATTAATTTTGTCATTATTGATAATCCTGTAACAACCAGGATCTTTGTAGACATCAAAAAAATTCAAGAATCTTGTTAGCATTTCAAATTACTCCTCTAAATGTCTGTTAATGTATATACATCATGGACATGACAGAAGATGCACTTAACCTAATATTGAGTTTCCCCTAAATATGAGAGGTTTCCAAGCGTCATGGCCTTATACTTCGTAATAAATGATAGGGATGCCGGAAATACGACCTAAAGGGATCAAGCGGTATAAAGAGAAATTCTTTTTGTTTTGAAAGGTATAATCTATCAGATCTAGCTACTTATGGAAATGGTATAGAAGAAGAATTTTATTAGAAAAAGTTATTTAGGGAGGAGAGAGTTCTATATAAGTTTTTTTTTTAATAAAAAAAATAATCATATAATCAAAAATAAGCTTAACAGATTTTTTTTATAAATTATACTGAACAATTACGTCATTGAAATATTTTAATTATTATCCATAATTATACACAATAGCAAATCAAATAAAAAAAAAATCTAAGATCCTTCCTTGCTTACTTTTAATTTAATTATAATTATATTATAATAATTAAAATTATATTATAATTATATTGTATTGAAAATTTAGAGGAAATTGGAGAAAGGAGTGTTTTAGCTTGAATGGAAGGTTCCCTCTACGTATCTAGCTATGGAAGAAATGGTTAATTGTTTTATCTATATATATAATAAAACTGTAAAGGGGGTAAAATCTGTACATTGAATATAAACTAAAAAAAATACGTCAGGGGGACTCAATACAACTAATAGAAGGTAAAAATATGATTTTTGGAATTCTTGTCTGTCTGTCTGTCTGTTGTGGCTTTTTAACTCAAAAACTACTGGACGGATTTAAATGAAACTTCTTTTGTTGCATAGCTATTAGTCTTCGCCTACATATAGGCTATAATTTATTTTGATAGCCCGAATACCTGATGTGAGACCCTAGCAGCCCGCTTAATCTATAAGAGATATCATATATACGCTTTAGGAAAAGTTATTGAACATGATGAGCATTTTCAGTTGACATAAAAAAAAATTGGATCCAATGTGGAACCCCAGTCACCCAGCTAAACTTTATAACATATAATTCGTCGTCGTCTTAAAATAAATTACTCTACGTAATAAACATTTGTTTTGACGTTTACGTAATACCATAATTATTATTTGAAATGGTTCAACACCAAATTATATAAATTTAGGCATATATATTAAGTAAATATATACAAATTAAATAAAATTTAAAAAGAAAATCCATAAATCGGTAACATATATGTGTATCACAGAAAAAAAAGATTACATTCTTATAATTTTGAGGCCTGTTGTGGCGCAGTGGCACAAGCACGGGACTATAAACACAGGTTCTGGGTTCGATTCCTGCTCGAAGAAATAAAATATTTAATATTTTCATTATCTCACTCTGGAACGAGGTAAAAGTAATTTTATAATATCAAAAAAATATACGAAATATCTTCTTTTTTATAAAAATTAATCACTGAATGTGTTGCTAAGCGCAAATCTCGAGAGCAGCTGAACCGATTTCGCTATTTTTTTTATAATATTCCTTGAAGTACGAGGATGGTTCTAACAGAGAGAAAAATTTTAAAAATTACCAGAAAAGATCCAAAAACATGACTTTTCTATATTCCCATACAAAAGATTCGTATTAATATCTACTTTAAAGTCAATTTGGACTTTAATACCCTACTATAAAGTTTAAATGTTAGTAGCTGGATTCCTGAAAAGCAAAACAATTGAGTGACGTTAGTATCGTGTAAATACTATAGCCCAAGAACCCAGAGCTGCCAGACCGACGTCATTTTAGCAAAGGTGAAATTTTGAGGACTATTAGTCTTACATGTAGTTAAGACAGTATGCTTACTCACTAACTTGAAAATGGGATCCTTTCAGAGGTAGAGAAAAATAACGGTATATCTCTTTTTGGGAAAATGATAATGCCATCGGATTGATATGGTTGCTGGTCTGGGTCTGGTCTGGGGCTAGAGGGGTCTTAAAACAGTCCGTAAATAATATATTTTACATTTTTGATTTACTTTAATGTAATTTGCCCCAATTTTAAAGAACCTTTATGACGTCTGGCAGAAGTAAAGGTTCACGTGAAAGAATGTGAAATATACATTTTTTACTTTAAAACATATATAAAAACTCTCTTCCTTACTTAAGGGAGCGTTTTCAGTTGACACTTCCAAGTGAAAGACCTGTACGCTCATGTGTAACTCTAAGAAAGCTTGAGTGCCCTATATTTAATACCTCTTTCTATGAAAAATCCTTCACAGTTCAAGCAGTGCGCTTATGGAACTCACTACCTAAGTCTATATTGTCGGGCAATCCATTTCTAAATACTATTAGAATCAAATTAAAACAACATTTATTAATCTCAATTAGAATCTTTAGTAGCCGCTTTGTCTTTTTTTTATTAATTTTCTTTTTCTGTTTCAACGTTTTTATGTCATTTTATATATTTATGTAGGTATAGTAATATTGATTAATGCTATGTATATTTGTATGTAGGTTTATTATTATTATTAACATTATATTAAAATACCGCACCTGAATCATTTCTTTTAAAATCCCCTACATTCAAGGGTTTCTGGTAGAGATCTCTATTAGAGATAAGTTATCCATTGTACACATTTTTTCTATTATCATAAGTTTTCTGTACTTTCTTTCTTGTGTGGTACATAAATAAATGAAAAAAAAGAGACTTTCTACTTTAACGCAACTGGAAGTGTGTTTTGAGTTGGCACTATCTCTGAAGGTTTTTTAAGTTAGAGAGTATGCATACAGTCTTAACTACATATTAGACTATCGATCCTCAAAATTTCAGCTTTGCTAAAATGATGTAGGTCTGGGGGCCCTGGGATCTCAGTCTATTAATGTCAATATTTGTCAATATTTCTATAGTAAGATGTCACTTGAAATGTAAACGTCTCATAGTTCGTCTATATTATTAAATCTAAAAGCCACAAATTTCTATAATATTAATAAAGTGTTGTGTATTTGTGACTTACTCAATGCCTTCTATAAGGCGGTGGATAGCAGAAGTGGTGGCAGAAGAAACTAATCATACTCCCAGAACGTGAAGATTGCAATGAACGTGAGCACGATAGCTAACTGATAATGGTGCAAATTTGAATCGAGCTGCTTTTTATTACGATATATCAATTGATGCCAGCAGTGCCTACATCTGCGTTGCTATTGGATCTATGAACTCAGCTTGCCAATATTGTAAGGTTATTCTAAAAACTCAGTTTACCAATCAATTTGGTGGCGCAATGATTTTATTATAAGGAGGAGGATTGCCAGTGGTTCCACGTTCAATGCAAGCTGATGAACTGAATTCATGTTTAAAGTCCTCGAAATTGTGGAAACATGTCAAGGTATTACATTTAAGCAAGAATATGCATATCATGTTGCAAAATGATCAATCTGGAGACATATACTCTAAACAACTCATTGATATTGGTAATGGCAAACTTCCTATATATGCGCTGACTGGCTGCATCACCTTTCCTGATTGTTTTTGTCAGTTAAGGTAATCAAAAGATGAACTCATTCATAAAGTGCTTCCAAATGTTGCTGAAATGTTGCTGATTATGTATTGCATAATTGGTTGAGCGAAAGAGCTTTACTGGCTGCCAAACACACTGATGATTTAAATGAATTAAATATAAATTTTCAAGATGGCATTCCTGGCAAAATAAGGACACATAAGTCAGTTGATACGGCAACTAATGAAGATAATGTCGTGAACTATCCATCGGAATTTTTAAATTCACTTGATTTGCCAGGATTGCCACCTCACAACCTTCAATTAAAGCTTGAATGTGTAGTTATAATGTTGCGAAATATTAACCAACTGAAGCTTTGTAACGGGCACACGATGAGCGATAAAAAAATAATGAATAACGTAATAGAAGCAATCATATTGAAAGGAAAGTAAAAAGGAGAAGACGTTTTGATACCCCGCATCCCAATGATTTCGACTGACATACCATTCGAGCTTAAAAGACTGCAGTTTCCAGTACGGCTTGCTTTCGCAATGACTATAAACAAATCCCAGGGGCAGTTATTAAGTGTTTATGGTATTAATATAGAAAACTCATGTTTTTCGTATGGTCTGTTGTATGTTGCCTGTTCCCGTGTTGGAAAACCATCTGCTCTGTTTGTTTACACGCCAGATAACCAAACAAAAATAACGTGTACCTACCATAAAGTACTATAATGAAAATGAAACTGAATTTAGAATAAGTAAAAATAAAATAAAATAAAATAAAATATAATAATAATAATAATATCATACTTTATTGCACAAATAAGAGAGAAGAAAAAAAATACAATTCATTAGAAATACGATTAACAAGTGTGCAATGGCGGCCTTATCACTTATAGCGATTTCTTACAGGCAACCAAAGAAAAAACGGAAGGATTAAATTTAGAAAAGAAGGCAGAAAGGTGCAAAAAGTACATAAAATATATAAACCAATATTCAGAGAAAACAAAATAGTTTAATACATACATACATATCTACACAAACACCTACATAAATATATACATACATACAACAATGAAAGATAAATACATATACAATTATAATATTGTCGTTTTATGAATTGACTTGGAGATAGTGAAGTTTAAGACGTCGTTTAAAAATCCCAATTGACTGGGGCCGTCTTACTTCCAGCGGCAACTTATTCCATAGCTTTACTGTTTTAACCGTAAAAGAGTCACTATAGCATTTCGTGTGGCATAGAGGAGTTTTGAGGATATGGTTAAGGTGGGAACGGAGGTTTTAGGAATGAAAGGTGTCTGACCCCAGGAACTTAAAACGCTCCATGAGGTAGGATGGTGTAACAGGATTGAAAAGGATGCTATAAAGAAGAGTGAGGGCATTCAAGTTACGTCTGTATTCTATTGGCAAGCATTTCAGTTGACTACGGTACTGCGACACATGGTCATGTTTCCTTAGCCCAAAAATAAATCTAATTATAAGATTTTGCAGACGCTCAAGTTTGTTTAGTAGTTGCTGGGACAGATCTAAGTAGCACGTATCAGCATAGTCTAGAATAGGCAGAAGGAGAGCGTGGGCAAGAGAGATTTTAGTCCTTAACGGTAAGACGTTCTTCCATCTTCTCAATCTACCTAAGGTACAAAAGACCTTACGACTAAGCTCTGATACGTGAGACGACCAGCAAAAAGAACTATCCATCCTGATTCCCAGATTCCTAACACTCTCACTGACCTCCAAACAAACATTATCATAAAAAATTGAGGGTAAAGGAGAACGTAATTTAGATAATTGTTTAGAGCTACCAAATATACACACCTGAGACTTGTTGTGAAGATATCGGAAATTGTTATTTTTATTATAATTTTGAATGAATATTATAAGAATTAAAAATGATTTAAGTTTTTATTTTTTTTATCTTACTAGCTGACCCGGTGTCGCGAATAGCAGAATACATATTAAAAAAATCGACTGTTAGGCGATACGAAGTTCGCGGGTCTGCTAGTTACACATATAACATGCGAGCATAAGTCTATCTAATCATAAAATAATATTAATATTTGTTTTTAATAAGCACAGTAGAGTGCCGACGCTAGTTTCATAAGTAAGCAAAATGCTTACCTGCGTAAAACGTGATTTACTGTTCAATATAACGGAGTCAGGTGGCTCGACGGACTCCGACAAAATATATTACCCGTCTTAATTAAAAGTGTAGTAAAAGTATTTTAAGTGACTTTTTCACTTATAAGAATTAATGTTATTAATCAATAGTTTAACATTTGTTATAAAATGCATATATATTATATATGAGTATTTAACTATTAATAACATACTTATTAGTATTAATAAGTACATTATATCCAAGTTTATTGATATCCATGTTTTATATAATAGTTAAATTGAAGGACTAGTAAATAATAATATATTAGTTATATGTTAGCCATTTATTTTTATTTATTGAATTCGTCGTGAGGCAGAGATACAAGTGACAATGTGACTGTAACGCGATGGTTGTGGGATCGATGCCCACTCGGATGAATGAATTATTGAAACTGATTTATTTTATTTATTTTTATGGGCTGGGTTATAGGTTTTTAAGTTACCATAATCAGTTAGATTCGTTTTAAAACAAAATATATTCTTAGAAAATTATAGAGTTATGAGGCTTTGGATTACGAATAAAATAATGTTATAGATTTGTTTAAAATATTTGCAGTAACGTCATATATTTTTAAATTTAAGATATTTGCATTAATTATCCATCATTATTACCATATATTTCGTATTTACTTATTTAAAACAAATCCTGCTTGGCTTAATAGTATAAAAAAGCTTTTAAAATAAAAAATGGCAACATTCTTGTCATCCTTGTATGTGTCATCGAATGGAATCGTCGTATAAATTAACATGATTACCAAACTTATTCCATTACGTAAGCAGACAACGTCAATATGTACGTACAAAAAATTAAAAATTTTCGACAACAGGCAGCGGAAAAGAAACAATTCCGCTTTATGGCTTCCGTCCTCGCATTATGAAAATGAACTTTTTAACCTTGGCGCCACGCTGATTTTATTTGTTCTCTAACATTCGGGAAGCTAAGATGAAATGATAAAAGTAATATATGGGAATTCGACGAAACCAATTTGTTATTCTCGCCGTGTATTCCATTTTACGTGGATTCAATATAATGTTAATTTCTGTTATGTTATTATTTTTTAATATTGTTGATCGAGTCGGCGTTAAGTTACGTAATTATGCAATAATTCAAATACGACCGGAAAAGAAATGTATCATCGACTTCTCTCTGCTTACCCAGCAACCTTGCTATGTAAGCTTTTTCCCGCTACTTGCACCTGGCAAGTGCAAAAAAGCAAAGAACTGAAAAAAAATAACAGTAACAGCTGAGCTTAGCTATATCGAAATAGTCTATGTCGAAATATTATACTTAAGATGTCTTTCCAATGCTGTTCTTAAATGAGATAAAACTAATATAATGAAATATAGATATCAATCGAAAGTTTGCTCCACATAGAACAAGATTTATTAAAAAAAAATTTCAGCTTATAATAAGAAACATTCACTTACTATGTACATGATTCACCAAGAGCAAATTTAAGAAAACTACATCCCCAGGAACTTTTAAACTATAGTAAAGCTGCATTGCAATTTATGCTTATAATTCCTTCTTATATTATTAAAGAAGCATTTTATTTTTGAATAGGGTAAAACCCGGATAGTTGCCACACTTTTTGAAAAAGCTCTTTTGTTAGAAATGTATACCACTACATTACCTATTCAATGTGTGTTCTTAAACATAGTATATTAATCTTCTAACTTAGCCATTTTTTTCAAATATAAATATTATTAATTTTGAGTATAGCCTGTTTTATGTGGCCTCTAAAAAAGGGGATAGTTGCCTACTATGGCGGATACTAGCCTAACGTTAAAAATGGTTCGGGGGATACTTGCCTGTCTATTCCTTTTTCAAATAAAAACGCACTTATATTAATTTAAGTAATCACTTTTTGTTATTGAACACAATCTTTCATTAAGTATTAATCAAAGTCAATATAATTATAAAATTACAACAAAATAGACTCCAAAATGGTAATTAAGTATAAAAATAAAAATAAAATATTACTATTTATTTTAAAGGTAGAACAACAAAAAAAATAAGAATTAACTTTGGCATAGCATCTTTTAAATAAGTATTCAGTTCTAATTACTTACTGAGATCCTTTATAATTATTACCCAAACAACACTTAAAAGTACTAAGGTTTAAAAATTTTAAATTTGAACATGTAATTTTTTAATTTAAAAAAATAATTAAATATTAGTATTTATCTTAAATATTAAAAATAATTATGGGAATAACTTTGGCATTAGTATTGATTATTACCAGAAGCCAAGGTTTTCAATTTACCACATCTCATGCAATGGTTTTTGAATGTTGTACAAGTTTCATGCAACCACATTCGACACATCTCACATTGTATCCAATCTGATTTTGATTTAGTTAAATTATAATTTTCAAAACATTCTACGCAATAATTATCAACTTTAACTTCTTTGTTGGTATTTCATTTTTTTGAATTTGCTAATTGATATTGCTATTTTGAATTTCTTAAGGTTCGAGAGGATATGCCATAAATCCGGGATATTTCGTTGATACTTTTTTGTTTTTTATTTAGATCTTCGAACGCAAGTGCTAAGCTTCTGTCCAGCTGATGTGGCGCGGCGGCACCACGCCTGGCTTTCGTTTATACTTGCGAGGCATTTTGCTGTTGAGAATTTATTTTATTTAAGATAAACTATAGTAAAGCCCAATAAAAATATCACCAAGAAAAAAAGGTAAAACCAAATGAAAAAAATAACTATGAAAAAAACCTGTCTGCTCGTTAAAATGTGTAGTACGGATAGTTGCCCCAGGGCAACAATCCGCAAAAGACAGTAAGGCAACTATCCTTTTTGATACGGATACTTGCCCTTTTTATTAACAAAATAAATAAAACATATTTAACAACAAAACGTTTATTACAGTGCAATTTAAACTCTAATGCAATCAAAGAAATAATTATTTTACTGAAACCGCAATTAGTTATAATTATATTTAACGGAGATTACTTGCCAATATAATTCTGACGCTCGTCAAAGTATCGTCGCGGAAGATTTTTACTCACACGGACAAAACTCGTGCATCTACTTCGACAGCTGATGCGGCACCAGGTCCTACGCGGGGGACGCTTCTTATTATGATCAAAAAGAAACACTGACAACACGTCTAACATAGAGCATTTGAAACTGAGGCATGTATCCGTCCGAGGCAACTATCCGGGTTTTACCCTATCACTGTTACTTCTCCTTGAATTAAAAACCTTATTTCTTATTGCTACTACTACTATTATACTACTCGTTTAGTGAATTTAATATTTTATTGCAGTGAAGAAAGAGGACGCTGAGCCTTTGTAGGGTTCTTTTTTTGAAAACCTACGTAGTCCCAGGAATCATGTCCGGTGGTCATTTTCTTATTTTTCTCTTAGAATAGGGCTAGCTGGGAGACATATTTACACTATAAATTTGGTTTTATTTTAAGACAATTTTTTTTTAGTGTAAGTATAAAAATGAATATTTTATGGTATGTTCCCTACACTTATATATGCCATAAAAATATTATTTTTAAACCTTACCTAAAATTTCCTTAAAATAATGCCAAAATTATAGTAGGTTATAAAACACAAGTTTTATATGTTAAAACATAAAACGTAGCTTAGCTGAGGAAAAAACTATTGCAATTAAAAATTCTCATTACAGGGGCAATGAAGCTATCCTGAAAATGTGGCAGAAATAAAAATATGCGCAGTTATACATCCTCTCTGTAGTTTAAGCGAGAGGCATTCCCTCACTGCAGGTAGTCGTGTTCATAATAAACTGTAATGTAAGTATTACATGAAGATGATTTTTTTTAAATTACGGAAATTGTTGTACAATAATTATATTTTTATAGAATGGACAGAATATTTCATCAGAAGCCATAAAAGATAGAACATCTGTTAAATACTGTTTTAGTTAAATTCTTATTAAAATGAGTTCACAATCACAAAAAAATATTTTCCATCAAGTTCGCTCATACAAAAAATATTCACCGACAAATCAAACACATAAACATATAAATAAATATCACATTAATTTATATAATAACTCTACAATTATTTCAATACAATAAATATACACAATATTGCAGTTTCTGCAGTGCATTTAGATACTTATAAAAAGCTTAGTAGTTAAGAAGCGTTAGTGAAGTTCAAATACAGTTCCCACACTCCACTAGGAATGTTTCTAATTACGACCAGCACACGAGCACACAAGCTCGGTGCCCCTACAATTACACTTGTACAATAATTATAATAAAATTGCATTATCCGCGTGACATGCATTGATGCAGTTGTTAAGCTTTTATAAGTTTATAGTATGTGTTTTGTAAATCTCTCCCAATGATTTAAATTCAAAAATATTGTATTATATTTAATAGCGTGACAAATAAAAATAGCGTGTTCATATAATAAGTAGCTACCCTACCAGATCCTATTGTTAAGATACTCCGTTCTCTATTAAGACACTTCATTAAAACATTTGAAAATATATATATTTTTGTTAATAAATCAATATTTTAATTATTAATAATCAAAAGCTTTTTAACATAACTTTGCAATTGATATTGAAAAGTTTTGGAAAGCTAATTAACTTCAATTATTAGCAATATGAAAATGAATGTTTATATGAATCATTTATGTTTATAATTGAACGCTATGCACGTATTGCATAGTAATAATGAGCGATACTTTTAATATTAAGGCGATGAACTTGTACACATAATTCATAGGACGTATCAGTGTGAAAGACCTGTATTTAGTTCCTTTTTCTATGTTAGTAATTGAAATAATTTGATATGCTATTGTTTGTTTTTAAGGCTACTTTATAATATTTGTGTGTGAAAAAAATAACAATAAAATAAATAAAAGAACCAAATTTGATTATTTATTGTCATCCTGTTTTGGGATGAAACTCCTAAAAATCCTTTAATAATACGAAATAATAAAACATTATTTTACGACATTAATAAATATTTCTAAGTTTATCTGTAATTTTTCTTCATATAAACGTAAATGTGGCCTTAACGCAGTTAATTTCAAACAAACTTAAATTAGCTTTTACGACTTCGCCCTAGCATTTTGTGACTCATAAATACTTTGGATATAAACAGAAGTAATGTCACGGATAATTGAATTAAAGGGGTAATCATAAAGCCGAAAGCTCCCGTACCTGCTATTAATCACTTAAAAGATAAGATATTTGGAAAACCTCAAATAAAATGGGGAAGAAGGTACATGAGGTTAAATTAATTTTTTTGTTTGTTTTTTATTCTACGTATTGTGATCAAAGCTAGTAAGTAGGTACCTATTAAATGTTTTAGTAGTATTTTTATTTTATAGTATTATTTGTGAAATTTGTATCCTAATTTCATATTTAAGGAATTCTAATTCTTCAATTTTATTATTAATAGTTTTTTGAAAATAAAATACAGTTCAATATGTGAAATGAATAAAGTTTGAAATTATTCACAAAAACTAGACATAACGAAATTTAATTTCTAATAGATAGCGTACAAAGTAGAACTAAGTTACTGCTACACTGTTTAATAATTAATTAAGCATCCATTAGCAGAGGTGAGATAATCTTTATGGTTTCTTGGTTAGGCGCCGCAGGTGACACTTAGAAAATAGTTCACCGGAATAGAAAAGAATAAAGATGTAAATATGAATAATTTCAACATTACCTTTGTATTACCTACACATTTTTATTTCTACAGTTTAATGAACATATAACTATGTTTTGCTGCAACATGCAAGATTCATATCTTAATTTCTAACTAGTAAAACATATAAAATAGAAATAGATTTATACTTGTGTAAATTTATTTCATATAATACTTTTTATGTATTATTCTTAGACTAGTCCAGATTAGTATATAAAGTTAGAATTCCGCAACAATGCAAAAAATAGAAATGAAATAATATTTTCAAACTATCTAATAATATAATTAAAATATTTAATTTACCGTGAAAAATTCTACCATTAAAAAAGTTTATCTTGAACGTCCTAATTGTAGAATCTTATCGCCAGGACCTTCGCATGAAGCAGTTAGCCAATTAACGCCTCCTGGTGCCTATCTTTGGGAAGATGTGTTTTGTTTCGCCGCCACCTTTCAAGATAAGGGTTAGCGACAAAAGCGTTTTGTCAGCTTTACGCTAAGCAGGTGCATGAAGTTTTTAAGCTTTTATAGCAAAGATTAAGGAAATAGAGGGATGTGTTAGTGTTACTATTTTTGCCTTTTTGATATCGCAGCTTTCTTTTGATGATTATTTAAAAATTTTCTTTTATATTATCTTTTAATAATTTTTTTAATATTTTTCACGAATATAATATAAATATAAATATCATGGAATTGTAAATATCTTAGAGCCATGCCAAGCATCTTAAACAGACTACCTACTGTAGGTACACGAGTTATAGATAGCTATTTGCTATATATTATATTTGATTGAATCTTTTTCACTTGTTTTAAACAAGCTTATTATTTTGCTACACTAATATTTTTAAATGAAATTTATACTACAAAGAAATATCATAATCCATTTATATACGCATTATTAATCACAATACATTTATATACGCATTATTAATGGTTCTACACATTTAATGTAAGTATAATATGATATTCTATTATTTAAATGTCATGTGACGTCAGCAATATTTGTCATAATATCTCTAAATAAAATAATTTAGTTCAATATCGGAAATTGTGCTGTGTGAGTAACAGAATTATCTATAATTTTACTTAATTATGATATTAGTGTAAATTTATATACAATGTATGTTAATATAAAATTGATATAATCGACATTGAGGTCGCGGGTACGCAAGTTTTTCTGTATATTATTTTAAAGTGATACATTATGGGCACGCTATTTAACCCTTAAACACATTCGTTGTGGAGGTTTTTATCTGTAGTTCTGTTTAACTGATTTACTATAGAAACCTGATTGTTATGATAATCTATTGTAATTTTTATAATTCCCTGATTTTTCGTAAATATGACATATATTTAACGAAAAATATTTAAGAATTCACATTATTCTGCCTACCATTTTACTGAAAATTCTTCATTATCTTTAAATAAAAAAAAATAATATATCTTTTATGCATATTTTTATTTCGTGGCGAAGAACTAGTCTACAAAGTAAAGTAAGTAAAAAGTGAATGTAGTTAAGGGTTAATATACAAAATATAGGTTATAGTTTTACCTATATTGTATTAATATCTACATAAAACAATCTCACATCAATTTATTTAATTGTCCATGTCCATACTTTATGTATAGGGACAAATATTAATAATAATATTCATATAAACTATAATTGGTTTGCTGCTTATGTTTTGTTTGTAAATAAAATTGTGTGTTGAATTGCGGAACTGAACGTCGCAAGGTTCGTTCAACTAAAAAAGTATGTTATGCTATACAAAAAAATCGACTTAAACAAACAAATAGCTACAAATATTAAGCTAATCCCGACATACGATATAAATATATTTAATATTAGAAAGCATTGAAAATGGAAAACAGAATTATCTATCATTTAGTTATTTTTACCTATCCTAGACCATCCAGGAGAACTTAGAATAAAAATAAAGGAGATAAGTAAGAGTTAGAAAGATAAGATACATGGAAAATCAATCTAAGCAGTTCTTTTTTACTTTAATGCTCTATGTTTCTCCACTCTGTCCGGGGAGCCGTGAAGTGACTCGTTCCCACCTGCGGGACTTAAAACACCGTGACCATTTTATCTTCGTTATCTTTGTGTATCCTGTCAAGGTTATATTATATTTACTTAATAATTAAGAAAATCTGTGATTTTTTGTATGATTTTCTGAATAAAAAGCCGTAAATGTCAAGTTTAGTACTTAATTCAGTACTCGTCTCTTATACGTTGTTAAATATATCAATACAACTGTATTTTAATTATGTTTTATTAATACCTTATAAATTACCTAAAATAAACTAACAACTAAAGACAGCGATAGAAGAAAAACTGTCCTTTCACAATATTAAAAAAAGTTAAAAATTAATATATCTAATGTTATAATTAAATCTATGAAATGCCTCTGCCGGAAACATAAACATGCTATTTCAATTCATAATATTCGACTACTGCTAGAAAAACTACCCCTTACAGACCGGTCACGGGGGTAATATTATGTCATAAAGTGTACACCGACGATAAACTTCACGATATTAAATTAAATTTAATGCTTTTACATTATACAAAGTTGAATTAAAATATGTAAAACCGTGCCTTTGTTGTCTCCTATATTTTTTATTTTTACTTATATCCACCAAATTAGTAGGAACCGTAACATTTTTAACTTCAGTTTACAGAATAACGAAAATGCACTTTGCTGTTTGAGGGTATGGGTCTTGTTAACTGGTTTTCCAAGTCTGAGAATTCTGTATCAAGATTCTAAGCAGGTGTGAGCAGAAACGAGACGCCTTTGCCTATAATACATACAGCTCTCACGAATAGTGAAACAATAAATAAAACCGTTTAATAAATAGTGTTTATGAAGTTAAACGTCAATATGTTGGCGATTTTAAATAACCTGTAGCCCATGTATGAGTACATATGTATGACAGCGTCACGCTGTATATACTATAAGGTACATATATTAAGTCGAAATACTTTTATTTTTATTTAATAAAAAAAACGAACATTTCGTTAAAATATTTCACTATTTAGTTTTTATCGCATAATTACTTTACACATCATCACATTACATCAGTCGACAACAAGCAAAAAACTCAACTGTCACCCAACACGTACTTAAATTTGACCTAAAACGGAGAACAATGTCAATACGGATGATTCATTGAAATTAATTATTATAATTCAAAATAATTATATTTCCATAACAACAATTTTAATCCATCCTACTCATCGGTATGTCAGTGTCCTGTAAAAATTTGTTGTCGCCACCGTCTGAACCTTCACTCTGTCGGCACTTTTTGTAGTCAACGTATGACTGTTTTGATAAGCTGATGGCCGGCGATCAGGTAGCGTCGAACTCATATCAATGCGGCCCGCGCTATCGATAACTTTCATCACATTTACGTAATGAAACAATTCTTAATTATTATTGCTTTGTCATCACGTAAGTTTAACTTCACGCTTTATCCCGTATGTAGCAGGATAGAAAGAAAAAACTAAGTGTGTTAACATATTTCATTCTCCACTTTCTACTCAAGTAATTCTTGCTTCTGTGGGGTACTGGTTTAGTGGTGATGTTAATAAGACGAGACCTTAGATTCAACTCTTTTATTATATATTTACTTTGGTTATTTATACGCTACAAAACAATAGTGGAACATTATTTCACAATTGCATTTGTAGCGAATAAATTCAGGTTGCTGATATAGCGTGTTTATAAATAATATAATAAGACTAGTGCAATACCCCTACAATACTCTCCCCCTTTGGGAAAAAAAATGTGCAAAACAGAATATCAAATAAACAAAATAAAATATTATGCCTATAAACTAAATTGATCCACAAGTTGTTTTCTTCGCCCGGACCTCGTACTCGATGCGGTGTTTTGCTGTCGTCGGCTGCTGCGCTTGCGCATTGTTTCAGTATTGTTGTCGTTCTGCTGATGGTGAATTTTTGTATTCGTCGACTTTGTTTGCGATGAAGGCTGGCGTAAGTAGGTCAATGACCATAATTATGTATCGATTGGTACTACGTACCGGTAGAGTGCGCACGAAAATTTTCAACCCGTTCGAATTCGGGGAATATATAAGTGACGAATTGTTGTCACGTGAGAGTTCCGCCTTTTGACACGATAGCTTCGTGTTGTCCACGTACTTGAGTATTCCATACCAGGTCAGAAATAATGACTCGTTAACATTATTCTTATTGTTCTGAATCCTGGGTGCGTTGCGTCGTGTAATATACTTTATATTCTTTTTCGAAATATGCGCAGTATATATGGTTGACTTGCACTTGTAGGGCTTCGGGTTGAGCCTTGGAAAGAAAATTACCATTTTCCATTCATTGCTTAATTGTGGCTGTGGACGGATTTGGGCTTCGACCATGCTTGGGATGCCTCGGTAATTATTGATGGCGGTGCGTGCGGAGAGGGTGCAGTCAGTGTCATGATTCTCTACTGACTGAGAAGTTTCCCCTAGTTTCTTCGTTCTACCATACTTGTATTTATTTTATAGCGCTTAACCATTGATAATCGTAATTACAGTGTGTCAGAATTAATTATCCTCTTCGGATGTAATAATCCTGTAATTCTGTCGACTAATCTGTTATCGCGCATATCTACTAATAAATTATTCCTTAATTTTTTTAAAAATCGATGCCTTCGTAAAACTTGGTATTTTCCATTACTTCATCATTGCCTCGAAAATCTCAATGTATGGATATGGTGGTATATTGCCTCTTGAAATTCTAACCGGTGAGACCCGCTTGTGGGAAGCCGATTAGAATGTGCACTCACCAAATCTCTGAAGATTTACGTCGGGCAGTCGCTGGGTTGAAGTCCGGTTTACGTGGTTATCAATGTAGCACCACGGGAGTTGGATGGATCATTGCCTCGGTCTCGTCGATATCTTCGGGCTGAATTCTAGAGCTTCCCCAATGTGGACTATCACGTCAGGCTGCAACTAACAGGGTACCCCCCGTCGGGGTAACTTTCGTCGGGGTCACCAATGTGGGCTACGTATATTGTGGCGATGTTGATCATACGAGACCTTATATTCAACTCCTTTATTATATATTTACTTTGGTTATTTATACGCTACAAAACAATAGTGGAACATTATTTCACAATTGCATTTGTAGCGAATAAATTCAGGTTGCTGATATAGCGTGTTTATAAATAATATAATAAGACTAGTGCAATACCCCTACACTTCCGATGTGTTTTGGGTGGGGAAACCCCAAATTTTATAATTTTAAGTCTATGGGTTTTGACTATACGGTGAATTTCATACAACATTCAGCACAAACAAATAATGCTCTGCATATCTGGAGAAATCAGCATATTTCCTCCCCATATTTCTGAGAAAAATAACTTTGACAGGCGGCCTAATAGACGGACGATAGTAATTCTTATGTTTACAATTTTACATAAACACTAATGTGACGTGACTTTAATAATATTACCAATTAAAATGTTAAAGCTAGGAGTCAATTAGTAAATTAATTCTCTAAACTAAGAATATAATATTAATTAATATTATTATTCACCTAAAATATGATTAAATAAACTAAATTGGCAATACCCACAATATTACACGAACTAAGCAAGTAAACAAAGTTTATTAGCTGACTTATTTGAAAACTTATTAAATGATGATCTCGCTCGGTTACTTTATAATATAAACAGATTTAGTTTAGTTACTGTACCCTCGATATTGTTTGCTCATATCATTTGCCTGTAAAATTAAATTATTATTACATAGTAACTAGCGCCATCTATGAGTGAGTAGAGTAATAATGTTTCTTTTAACTTTGACGCTATATCCTGGTTACAAGGTAGGCAGAGAGAACTTGTCAAGACACTCCATGAGTTTGAGAGACAAATTCGGCGTTGAGTTCCTTTTTAATACAAAGAAATGAAAAATATCACTTCTGCTAGTGGGAATCAATCCCACAACCATCGTTTTTACAGCCAGACTCTTTGCGACTATGCCACGATGGGCTTATGATGCCTATATTTTTTAATCGAATTATTCTGTTTATTTTTTTCGGTTTTACGCTGCATCCCATATACGGCAAGCGTTTCCTTACCAGAGTGGAGAAATGATGATTCCTCGAGTAGAAATCGAACCCCCAACCTTTGTCTTTATATTCACACGTCCCATTGCACGATAATATCAATGATAAAAGTAAATGTTACGTAAGTAATTTTTTATTATAAAAAGCTAATTTATTGATATCTTCAACGGAAAATGGGGAACGGAGTGTCTTAACAGTAGGCTTTCCCCGCCTATGCTGTTGTGTGCGGGAAATATCGTAAAGCTCATTAAATTTATTGATTAATTTAATGGATAAATATTAATTATTTATACCAAATTAATAACAATACAAAATAAATATTAATATGTATAAAAAATACATATACATCCATAAAGTATTTTTATATTTGAAAACAGCGCCACACATTAGCAACCGGTGAAACTAAGTTGAAAATGAGCATGGACGGATTCTAACGAAGTGATCTTTCTACTTTCGAACGAAGCGAACTAAAAGTCTAAAATTCGCGACTTTTTGACATTGAATATAATTGTCATAAATTACAAAGTTTATATTGTTATAAATTATAGAATAATTAAAAATAAATACTACATAAATTTAAGTTTTATTAGTTCTTAAATTATCCTTTACGTATTTGTTTTATCGTGACATGCCTGTAAGTAATTAATTAACTATACATATATATATTTATTAAATATGATTCCCAAATAAAACATGTTAAGGTTATCAACGTCCATATCTAAATATTGGCGCGAAACAAAAGATGCATAAACAATATAATCTCTCCGGGACCATCGCTAGTATGCAAAGTTAACTCATTATCTTTGTTAAGATTTTCATTTTTGCAAATCTTTTTGTCGTAAATTTTTAATGATTTTAAAATATAAAGAGTAGATTGAGGTGATAGATTGACCGTACTGGCGCAGCGGTGCAGCTTTTGACTGCAAGCGCGATGGTTGTGGTTTCGACTCCCAGTGGGTGAAATAAATTGTGTTTATTTCCTCGCTCATGTAAAGATAAAACGCGGCGTTTAATTCTACCATAAATACAAATATTTATTTAACAATATATACAACCGTAATAATAAACAAGTAAATTGACTTATGTCCTTCCACAGAGAGCATTGTCAACAATTTTCTACAAAGAATTTGGTACCAAAATATTTAAGGGAAATATCTGGAGAGAGGAAAATATTTTATTGTGAACAGAATGGACGGATTGGGAAAAGATTTCAGTAACGCGTTCCTACTTTATAGAGTCACCGAGGACATCAGTGCGTGGTGACCATGTTGGAGTAAGCTTTTAGTGGATTATATTGAAATATAATGATTATTTTATATTAAAACAAAATTCATTGTCCAAAATTGTTTAATAACAAAATTTTACTTTCTGTTTTATTTCCTGTTTTCATCAAATTTTATATTTAAGAAAAATCTCAAGATTTAGAATAAAAATTTTTTGATAATTATTTATTTTAATGTTAATTTTTTATACTTAACGTTCACTGTAGTCTTATTATACGCATCCTCTAAATTAAAAAAAAAAACAATAAAGATAGGTTACATAACAGACGACAGAAATTATAATGGTAAACAATTTCATTCCTATACAAAGAAATCGATATTCATTCTATAGCTTTCCCAAATCTCAACTGAACATCATAGTCACCACACCCGCTGCCAATATATCTGTTGGGCGACCCGTTCAAATCCGTGTCGATCTCATCATCCCGCCTCCTTTCATGCTGGTGTTTACCTTATATCTTCCAAATTACTTATTCAAACCTCCTCGACCTAATTTTACGTCTTGTACCTACTTGTATTACAAAAGAAACCATTGTTTGCAAAACTCAAAGACTGCTCTGACATTTGTTACCTCTCAATGAGATTTGAATTAAAACTTTCATATTCAATCGTACCTTTTATCCCGTATTTCTTAGATTAATGACATTCTTTTGAAATTATGAAAATTTTTGTTTTGTACTAAAAGTAAATTGTGGTCATTGTGGCACAGTAGGGCAATATTTGACTGCTAAGGTTGGAATTATTTTCATTTTCTAGCTTTAAAACTCTAGCGTCACTACTTCATCTCGAATTTTGATGGAAAATCAAGAATGGAGTACCTCAGTGCCTTACAATTCTATATCAGAAAAATTCTGAAGCTGAAAAACAAACAAAATAGATGTCTTTCTTACAAAATGTACGTTATGTAACATACGTACATAGTGATTTGTGGTCACAATGACGTAAAGTAAACGTAAGTTACGATAGTCGTTCGTTCCCATAGTTATATGGAACAATACCTACTTCTTCTTACTTCTATGGAATTTGACCTCACACTTGTTAAATGTTCTATTTTCCTCAGTTTAATGGGAAAAATAGCGGCATGGCATACCCTTTACATACGTCACAGGATGCTTTGAATGAATGGACATTGTGAAATTTATATACATATATTTTTATTCATATACAAATTGCAGTTTCGCACAGTAAAAGTTTTACAAGAAGCAAATTTTTAAACACATTACTAACTCTCGTATCCAAATTCACAAAGCGTACGAAACACAAATTTTATTCACAACTTAAGTACATTTAAATGCAAAGCCAAGAAGAGAAGGTAATTAAGCTGAAGGAATGTACTTAAAATATACTTAATTAAGCTCTGGTTCTTTTTACTTAACGCAATTTTTGAAATTAGGGTTATTTGAGTTTGTACTGTAGCGGAGTTTTTAATTTTTCTTACTTGCGCTCTCTTCGAAATCAAACAGTGGTTTAAATAAAAATTAAAATTAAATAAGCCCAGTCGTGGCGCCCAATGAGTCTGTAAACGCGACAGGTTGAAATTAAATATTTAATATTATTGTTTTCCTCGCTCTGGTAGCCAGGCAAAGGGCGGCGTTGAACTCCGCCACTCAACACGCATAGTCTCCGGAATTCGGTGGAAGGTAGGGAACGGTGTCTGTGTGTAACTGTTTTTATAACGAAAATGTATTGTTTATTTTCTTATTTTCTATGACCACACATATTATATGCATATTTTTGGTAGCTAGAGCTAGGGTTATTACAAGTTTAATTAATGGCCGAGGCCTTCGTAGCGCAGTGGCACAAGTGTGTGACTGTAGACGCAACGGTTGTGGGTTGAAAACAATGTAATAACCAAACGAAATAACTTTAAAGTAATCAATGATAGGTGTAATCGTTCAAATGCATGAAATCTGATCTCGATAAATGATTAAACAACTGTTTAATATACAAAATAATAAAAAGTGGCCTTAAAATACTAATTTTAAGGTGAAATAGTCAGTCAAATATTCGGACTAATCTACTGCATTTCTCAGCAAGGTGTATTAATAGAACTCCAGAGTATTCAAGAGCTATCATCAATTATCGTGATTCGGATTTCATGCATTCGAACGAATACATTTCGCATCGATATCTCGATTCAAGTAACTACCATGCATGTCTATCGATTTCGCTATTATTGGCTGACGATTTTGGAGTTTTCGATGTAAAAATTTAAATCAAAAACTACTTAGTTTTCTCAATATTATGTGTTTTTAATTTTATATTGTCAATGTCTAATGTCTGTGTCTGTGAAATATTTTATTTATAACTTTTTTAAATATAAGTCATTTTCTTAAAGCTTGTAAAACGACGTGTTATAAATAATTTTTTTTCTATGGCAACATCTTTTAAGCTTTATCTATTATGTACGATTGAAATTCAGTGTTTCAAATCAAATGCTATAAAAAGTACATCAACTGACCGCAGCGTACAAATGTAGCTGGCATCAAAAGCTTTTAACTTAATGAAAATAAAATATATATATATATAGATATTAGTTTTCAAACATTGATAGATTTTAAATAATGATGTCTTTATTGATTTTGTTAGTTCAGCTTTACTCTGTTGTTCTTGATGTATATATGTAATAAATGTTAGATATGGAGTCTCATGTGTTTCTATAGCAATGCTCAATTCCATCGTGTTATGAATATAAATCCAAATCAAATATAGGTCGTCATATCGCAAATGTTAAGTATTTAACATGGTGATTGCGGCTTCAAATTTCAATTTTATTAGACAATTGTAGTTTTTACTGTATAATTTAGTCCAAGGATAGAAGAGTTCAACAGGAGAAGGAGGCAGTAACAGCAAGTGTTTAAAGTAGTGACAAAAATATAAATATAGATTTAATATAAATTTGTTCAAGTATTATCGTTATTGTAGTTTAGATCCGAAGAAATTTGAGCGAAACGCATAAGTCACTTACCCGAGGGAGGCGACCTACGCCGGTAAAGTTAGCCAACTTTGCTAAGAATTTTTTTGTTATCCTATAAAAGGACAGATAAATTTCATACGGCCCGTTTGGCGTGATAAAATGATGTGCCAGATTCTTATACGGTGATTGCGTTCCTATACTCACTGATATTTTTATTTATAATGCCCAGTTACTTTCTTATAAGATTATATATAACTAGCGGACGCGCGAAGCTTCGCAGTGGATAACTAATGGAAACTTCAAATTTTCGAACATTTAATAAGTAAGATTAAAAAAAAAATTAAATAGCTATTTTAAAAATTTTGCGGTTTCGATTCCCACTTGGGGAAAAGATTTATTTACATTTCTCTCTTTCATAGTCGCGATCAGCGTCTCAACACGCAATGTCTCGAAAATTTGGTACAACTGTCTTAATAGTGGCCTCTCTCAGCCAACCCTACTAGGTATATACCTATCATCCCTATATAGTATTTACAGGATACATCGTGAAACTAGAAAGAAAACCATAACATTAATTTCACATTAAGCAACCTTTACTACAAATTCATGTTATTGTGGTTCCTCCAACTGGAGCAGGAAATATTTAGATACGAGCAAGACACTGCAGCATACAAGCATATTCCAGCATTTCCCGCCGAGTGCCGCAAGTGTCACTACGTCATTCCTTGGCAACACGTAGGCTATTTCCCTAGCTCTAACGCCATTTACCAAAATACTTTTTTCTCGTTAGTGACAGTTTTATTTGTTTATTTATTCTATTTTCATTCTTTTAACATTTTATATTTTGTATTTCACACAAGCAAAGTAAATTTAAATTCAACATTATTCGAACATTTACATGCTTAAAGAATTTTTTTACCTCAAAATTATTGCGGCAAAAGCTACATTTATTTTGAATCTTCTTATAAATAAAACAAGAGTATTCATTAAATACTTCGTCCAGGCGCTTTTGGTACTTGAAGCGGTTGCTGTTTTAACTTGACCTACATTGACAGGTCCCCAACGTTACGCAAACTTCACTTGACCTTTACCTATAATAATAATCTAAGCTAAATTTAAGTTACTGTAAAAGAGCATCATTGTACCTTCGTTGCAAATGTATAGTAGTTTAATATTTATAATTTTTGTTTGTTTTTGGCACGAATTAGTTATAATTCTAGGTGTATAAAAGTACTATAGAACTAATAACTAATGTTGTAGTTATAAAGTATCTGGCTGCTGGGGAGTTCTCTTTTCTAAAAAAGAACAATAATAGAACATAACAATGGAATGATTTTCACTTTCTAGTATGGTAATGCAGAGATATCGAGACCCATCACTAAACCTGCTATGTCTACAAAGTACGTGAAAAACAGAGGAAGACCAAAATTAATAAATCGTAGTTTTCTTTTCAATCTCATCTTCCTTTAAGTGACTGGCAGTACTTATGTTCTATAAACTTGGACTATTATTTTAATCATAGAAAAGAACCACAAGAACATAAGACAGACACATTACACGATTAAGTATTCAATTGACGTTCATAAACTCATTAGAGGAGACAAGCGTAGATAACTAACACCAGCGGGCTCCCCTGCCAAAGGCGCAAATTAAATTCGTATTCCGATCGTGAAATCAAGATAGACACTTCGATGCACATCTGCGTCTACTGTAGAACTAAGTTAAAATTAACTCAATCCACAAATTTGCACTCTATATCTTATGTAATAAGAAGAATCAACATGTAAAATAAAAGACATAGAAAAGTGGTAAAAGGATTACTGTTAAGACCACCAAGATTATATTAGTTTCCCACAAACGATGGTCTCGTTTGCTGTATTTAATGTATGGAGTTCGGATTATAGAAGGGTCCAAATCTGAAGGACTTTGATGAATAGAATTGTGAAAGTGTCTGACGCTGTAATAACTAATCATGACTGATGGGAACTTTATTCACTGAGACAACACCGTAGAGATTTGTAATGCTTCAAAATAAATTTTCATAAAATAATTATATAATAATATTTCAAATCTTATAATTTGCAATATTTTGATATTAAAAATTAAATAAAAATAATATTTTTTTCTTAATATAATAAACATGTTGGACGATATGATTTTCCTTTTAACTTCTTTTAAAGTGACAAAGTATGTATTTGTAAGTGCACTCAAGCAATTATGTATTGCAAACATCTATTTGCTTATTGTAAGTTTTCTTTTACTTCCGTATTGATAAAAAAGCAAAGTTAAGAGTAAAGCTCGAGCAAAAGTTTTATTTGCTTCTTGTATTTTTTGTATATATACGTAAATTATTTTTTTATTGCTAGCCAAAGATTTTTTTATATTTTCATTTCTTCGCTCTGGTGACAAGGCAAAGCAATCAACACACAAACGCTTGACCGATGAAAAATGCGGAACGGAGTGTCATGACACTAGGTTACTTCTGCCTACTCTGCTATTTGCGAGATACAGCGTGAAAAGAAAACTAACCTTTTGTTCTACTTTCTGACTCTTTCACAAGTTTACAATATGTAATCAAAAGACCTGTATTTACTACCCACCTTAATCAATTCCAGTCGTTTGTACAACAGTAACAATTTCAATTGGATTAATTTCAATGGTCATAGAAATACAAACCTTACAACTTACGCAATTATGTCCTTATTCACTTAAACTATAACTCGATATTGTGTATTTAAGAAGCAATCTTAGTTCAAGTAATTGTTGGTATTCGAAAATACAATACAAAGACATGGATATATGGTAACGTGATTGAAATGCAAATAACTAATAATATATATTTTGAGGTTGAACAAAATCGAATCGAATTTCTCAAACAAAGAAAAACATCAAGCTATTTTTCAAGTATTAGCTGCAATTTTTTATGTTATATGTTTATGTTTAGTTTTCAAGAATAGTGTGTAGTGTGTTTCTTATAAGAAACAAGAATACCACTACATCACATCTAAGCATAAATATGAAGAGAGAAAGTTGTCTAATTGCATAATTTGTCAGTGTCAATGGAAAAATATATTTTTCCATCAAAATCAATACCTATACTAAGCATCCTATCTATCATTTGCCAAAAAAGTTACTCGTCATAAGACCTATGAAACTGAGAGCCTCTTAACTGAAGTGAACATCAAGATATTTTATAGCATTCTCCCTCGATCGAGACCTTTCTGCTGACCGCAATAAATGCCTCGCTAAAGAGATAAAAATAAGTCAGCTTCCTTTGTAGAAACTCCACTAACTGAGTCGGCTTAATGAAAAACTTTAGCGGTGGAAGCATTTCCTGTGCCTACTACACTGCAGATACTAATTAAGTACATATGAATTTATGCATGTTTTTATATAGCCTAGCTACAATATTTTTTCACTATTCATAAAGAGCATAATATTATGCTTATTGTACAATAGAAGAGTAAGGTTTAACTATTTAGGGTTCTGTGCATCAAAAGGTAAATCCGGAACCCTTATAGGATCCCTTAGTTCTGTGTTCTTCTTTATATATGAAGTCAATCCAATTAACCAGCCAGAACCTAGTGTTAAGACACTCCGTTCCCCAGCTATTTTGTATCATTTAGTTTAAATAGAATGTTGAAAAAAGAAAATAAGCAAAATATGCATCTAAATAAGAATTATCACTTTACCTTGAAAGTAGAAAATATTGAAGTTTCAATGTATCGACATAACGAGTAATACCTCTAGTGAAAAACTTTATATCAAGAAATAATCAATCAAATTGCTGGAAAAATAAGATTAAACTTTTAGATTTTTGGTTACGATTATTATTGATTGACCTTTGCCTGTAATTAAAAAAATACATTTTTTGTATTTTTTTCAGCATTATTTTTTTTTGTTTAACTTAACTATTTAAACATTTACAGCAATATAACCCATTATGTACAAAGGACTAAAAACTAACACACGAGCCACTGTAACACAACTGGACTCCGTTTAAAAATCCCTTTGTTCTCTTCCTGTCTGATTTATCCTTTATCCCGCAAACGTAGAACCACAGAAGCAGAAGCATTCCACATAAATCATGCGGCTTGGACAACAAAGCGTCAGAACTTTGTGGTCACCTGCGAAAATATTAGCGGCATACTCACCTATGTATGGGAAATATTATTATATTTAAGTAAGTTTTCAATATTTGTGGTAACATATTTCCATATAAGCGGTCTGAGTTAGACTTATTAGAAGGTTGGTTATGGTTGGGAGAGTGTAAACATATTCTTAGAGATATTACAAAGAACATAGAATATTTTTTTATAAAACAATATTTCAAAAAAATATTATCCTTCGGGTATAATATAAAAATAAGTTCAAGTGAGTGAAGCCGCGTTTCCTTCTGTAATAGTATACGAGTAATTTAATGAAAGAAAATTGAATATATGACATAAACTAATACAAATTGTAATAAATGCATTTAATTAATAAACTGTAAGACACGCTTTGCTGGAAAAATAATTACAGGACGGTCACGGCAAGTTCGCGATACTCAAGGAATATTACATTATGTACGAAAGGTCTGACTGCGACTCAACGATAAAACGCTAAGCCGAGATGCGCTTCGCACTCAGTTGAAGTTTAGCTTGCAAGGATAATTCTAGGCTTTGGGGCAAAATTATTATATTAAAATAAACTTTTATAGTAAAATTTTATTTATACATTTCTCGGGAAGAGAAATTCAGCTTAGAGAAAAATAACTTTGTTCTCTATATTTTAATACTTTCCAATTTTGTAAGTTTAGTATAGCTTCTATGTATGTCTGTATTTATATATGTGTATCTTATGCAAATAAGGTCTTATTGCTTCTAGCATTTTTCTTATGTATAATTTTTGATAAATAAAGGACTAATTTAATATTTTATCGTTTATTATATAACTATCGAGAAACTTCTTCATTAGTTGCCTTTAGTAATAAAATTCCAATTTAATAAGGTTTTTTTGTTATTCTAAACATTAATCAATCGCTTTAATCAATATTTAATTAAATTGAAACTATAAAAATTTAAACTTAGCAGATTTTATATAATTAAATTAGTACTAGTTTAGTTACACAAGTAAATCGCGCGACAAGCTTTTATGATCATATAAATTGTGTACAATGAGGTTATGAGTTGATAGTTAAAATTTAAAAGATTTTTTTTTTTCTACTTTTTAGAGCGTTTAAATAAAAGCTTTTTCTAAAAATGATTTTTTGCTTTTAATTTATAATATAGAACTTGAACTCATATTCGCCTCTTAATAGATACTATACTATTTTCAGAAAACAATTATTAAAAATCTATACTAATATAATATAGAGGAAGAGTTTGTACATGTCCTCAATAGTTTAATACAATATATATATAACCACAACAAACAAACAACTATGGCATTTTATAGTTCAATCCACTTCAGTATATACGGCCCTACATCTACACGCATCCACGCCTGCCATCAATCTATAGTAGGATGTAAAACAACTCTATACCGTCGCTCACATTGTTCTCCAACAACGAATAAATCGCTTTATCAACGAAGACAATAGGCTAATGGTAGTGCATTGTGAAATTACAGGTCTACTAAACTCAAAATCGGTTTCTATTCTAAGTGAGCGTAATGTGGGTAGGTATAAAAAAGTTAAGTTGAATGTCGATAGGGGTCCTATTTTACTGCTATAACGTACAACTGGTTTGCAAAAAACGCAACGTGCATTCTATGGGCACGGAAATACAGGAAAAAATATTTAGGTATCTTTCAAATATGGCCGTACGAGGCGGTTATGGCGCAGGACAGTGCCGTAAAACATACGTTGTATGGAATATTTACATTTGTGCCCAACATCGGTTTTTTTTGCTATAATCTTAACGTGACAAGTAGTAAGACCCTCAAGACATATTATGTACAAAATCCGAGAAGTTTACATTATATATAAGTTATAAAATATCGACAAAAGTAGAAATTTCTAAAAATATATATTTTTATTTCTCTTTATTAGATGATCAAACTGCAAGCACTTCAGCGCAACAAATCCGGGGAAAAAAAATCTAATTTATCCAAACAATCGAACCTACAACCATCCCGTGTAACCAAAGACCACGACCAAACATACTTTTCATCTATAATATCTTCTTATCAGGTTATAATAACCTAGGCACAGGTTATTTATGTATTATACCTTCACAATACATAAATAACCTCCATACAATCATATACAAAGAAGTTTAAAGTTTTCATCGGATAATTAAACAAAGTAATAAATGTTAACACTAAGTTCCCGCCATTAAACATTACGATCACAGGAAGTTTATACAATTTTTATTTTACTCGAGCTCTAGAATTACGTGCAAGGATAATTTTCACTGTAGCAATTACATTCGCAATTAAAAGCTGTGCCCTCGAGTGGCAAAATCCCGGGAATCCCTGGAATCTGGTATTTGCGACCCTAAACTGACCTCTCACTACGGAGACGCCTTTAAAATGTGTATTATAAATTTTATTATTTTATGCTAATATTCTATATAGTATATTTATATAGTCGATGTTGGCCTCTTTGATTATTATTTAGGATTATGTAGTTTAAAAGAAATGTAATTAGGCGACGTATTTATATTTAAAAAATCTATTTCAATATTATAAAGCTAAAGATTTTGTTCGGTTAAATGTGTTTTTTTTAGGAACTACTTCTGCAAATGAAAAATTATTTTGGCCTATTTTCTATAGTTATAACCTATTGCACCTGCATGCTGCAGACAGAGAACTTTTATTTTATATATTGATTTAACAGAGAATAAATTGTCTTAAATATAAGAAATTTCGTCACATCTTCTCTAAAAATAGTTAAGAATTGAGATCACAAGATACTTTGACAAAATGCGGGCATCATTTGGAATTGGCAATGTATGAAGATAAAAAAGTTCCCAAAAAGTTAATAATTAATTTATTTATAAAAAATAATAAATTGCCCTAATAAATAATTCACAACAAATTATTGAAAGCTTTAACAAGATTTTTGTTTGTATTCTATGCATGTATATACATACATTTGCAAACTCAATATTCCACTCTATATATCTAAATTTGAAAACAAAAAAATAATCTATATTTAGTTATTTAAATACATATCACTTTGTTTAGTTATTTATGAATCAATAATAGATATATATAATCACTAGTGGACCCGAACGCGGCTACGCCCGCTTAAACTATACGAATATTTATTAAATATATTTATGAAATTATTTTTAGTTTTCAATAGAGAGATGAATTAAGCAACCTTATTTTGGGTGTCGTTTTCTAACAACAAACTTTGCAAATCGTTGCTTAGCAACGGTCGCTTAGCGACGGTTGTTATTAACATGGCGGAATAAATTGCATGTCAAATTAATAATTATTTTAATATATTGGTATATATCGAAAATATTGGTAGTATTTTATCACAATTAAATTAGCGGTTTGGCCCTGATTGCGTAAAAGACAGACAGACAGACAGAGTTACTTTCGAATTTATAATATAAGAATGGATATATATTTTATAGTACTATGTATATTTCGATCACTCAAAGGTGCCGTGATATAAAATTTGTTTAACCTTCACATCAACATTACAAAGAATATCTAGTATATACATATATTTGATAAAAAATCCTGGTTTTAACATGTATAATTCAAAGATCAAGGTCAAAAACATCAATGTAAACACTACAATTTGGCAAACTACACAAATAAACGCCTAAGGAATCAAATATACTGGGCGTACTGAACCCATCGGCATCTTTGAAATGGATTTTAAAGTTTTTTACTCAATTGATATCTATTATATATATTTATCTAGAATCTAGATGGATAGTTGTTCCACGTTCCACTTTTTCCATCGCCCAGCAGGCTTTTTGCCGTCTAATTAAAAAAAACATAAATATACAAATGTTGTAAAAGCAGTTTTTTTTAATTATTAATTAAATACGCGATATACACAATACAAATTGAAGAGTCAACTAGATGAATTTATGTTGTTATTATTATTTAAGTTTCATGCTAGATAGTTACGAGTATTGCTGATTACTAAACAATTAAAAGTAAAAAAAATTAAAAGCAAACGAAGACAGAGTTGATCTCAATTCATTGGCCCATAGAAAAATTGAATAAACATCTAAAACAAACGATTTTTCTCTATGTATTCAAATCTACCCGATTCACGCTACGCTATAGGTAATTTCTTGTAAACAATTTTTCATCCACTAAAAGGCAAGTTGCATAAAATGTATGCAAGCGTCTGCTCTCTAAAAATTTACAGGCCAAAATATCTGCTCCAGTTTCGCAAACTTTATCTAAAACCCACTTTAAGCCTCCCACAACTTAGCTAAATGCACACTGCACATAATAACAGTATATTAGGACCTCTGCATACGAATTCACGATACGCTGTTTAGGAAGCAAAGTTTCTGCATAGAATATTCATGTCGCATCCTACTGTGTTGCCATATCGTTTTAATTACGAAGTCTGCAATAGTCTCCACGCTACCTGATCTATTTAAATTTAAATTTGATTGTATTGTGTTTACTCTGTTCTATAGAGCAATAATAACAATTAAATTATCTACCAATATTATAGAGCTAGTAGTTGTATGGTGGAACACGCTAACCTCAGGAACTGTTTGATTACTGATTTAAGTTGAAAAACTACTTAATGTTTGTTGGATAGACTACTTGTCGGGTATAGTCACGTAATATAATAGCAATATGATAAAGCTGAAATAATTGTTTGGCTGTTCACATTATTCTCAGAAACTGTTTCAAATTGAAAAAATCATTTATTTTGTCTTGGATCCTTCTGTTCCTGAGAAATTGCAAGCACTACGTAACTGCTTAAGAGGATGTCGACTGAAGCAAGGCGGATTTTGGGAATTTGAGGCCTTTCGTGGCTCAGTTGCACAAGCATGTGCTCACAAGCACAACACCTCTGCCTGTGCCTTTCTTTGGTCTGCTGAGTAGTTTTAGAACTTATTTACATTACTTAAACAAAGTCATCAGCTACAAAAAAAAGCAATTCATAACATAATTTCACAACAAACTCATTAGCACATTCACTGTAAACTCTATGCAGCATTAAGCCGTGGCCTTATTCAAGGCGACGCGCTTAGTTGTAAACATAACATAAAAGACTTTGATAGCCACCCTCTCGAGCATTAATAGAGAAAACTTTCCAAATAATTATAACGTGTTGCAGCGAGGGATCGGAGTGCACTTCAGAATAATGACGTGAGGGAAGAGAATATTAGAATGTAGGCTCCGTTATATGCCCTTTGAAATTCCGTACTGGTACGCTATTCGGCGACGATTGCTTACCAAGTGGAGTATAGACATATCTTTTATGGCTTATTTAATAAGTAGCTTATTTTTTTAGCTTCACGCTGTAAGCACATAGCAAGGTAGACAGAGGGAACCTGGGAACCTAGTGTTAAGCAAATTCGTTCCTATTAAGACTTACGTTTCCCACTTTCCCCCGAATTCTCAAGGCATTACGGGGTATTTACGTATCTTTCAATTTGAAAGCACACAAAACTAATATTATTTGTACTTAAAATGTAATTTAAAATGCCACATCTATATTATTTTTCAACTGTAGGTATAGCCGATTGTATCACACGTCGACAATCATAGGAGGGTATTGAAGAGATAGGGACATTGTTTATCGCAACCCCACAGCTAGACGGCAAAATCGATAGTGCTCTGGAAACAAAGGGCCTGGCTCCTGCGTTTTCGCAGTCTTATGCAGAGAATTCTTTCTTTAATTAAAGCATGGAAATAGTATATCCAAAGTAGGGTTTGTTATAGTAAAAGAATAATTAGCTTAAAGTGAGTGAAGACTAAGCAGCAGATGTTTGGAATCCTTCTCAAACATCTCGTATGCCAACAATACAAACTAATGTCGATGCAAGAAGATCAGGAAGCTTACACTGGTGGCGAACTTTTATATACCTATTTATTATCAAAATATTAATGTTTAACTTCATATTTTCTTTTTCTTAATCCTTAGATTAGCGCGAATATTCTTAAAACTACAACGAGGAAGAAGAAAATTGAATGTAAAATAATATTCGGAAAAGGCTGAAAATTACCAATATTTGTAGTTATATATATTTGTACTTATATACAAATGTATGATGTTTCTGCTCTTTGCTTATCTTAGAAAAATCTAATTTTTGGGGCTACGTACCATGAAAAAGAAAAAGAATAAATGGAACCATTTATCCGTCGGTCTGTCAGTATGTGTGTCCATCTCTTAAGACATAGTTTGTGTGTTCTTAACATTAAATATCCATATCTCCAATGATTTTGATTAGCCTCAATCTTCACTGTGTTACATCACAAAAATCTGCAAATATGATATTAAAAATATATAGTACCTACATAAACATAAGTAAAGAGGCATTCTCTTCAAGGATTCTCGTGTAAGTATTGTGTTGCCAAGAGTCTAAATGATACTAAATTTCCTTCAAGTATGTAATTTAGATAGACGCGCTCCCAAGACTACCGTTCTCACGATTGAAGATTACTACGAGAGAAAGAAAAATACAGAATACACGTGACACAAATGTGAATTGAAAAGCATTAAAATTTAACATTAGAAAAAGAAAAATATAATTAAAAACATATCCTTAATTTAAATATCAATGTGACTTATTATTTGAAAAAAAAATTGTTAAAGCCATTTTTAAAATTTATCATATCTATTCATACAAATATTTGGCGTTTACAATATTTTACTGTGACATTTTTTTTTTATTCGTTTTTTACGGGGTAGGCAAAAAGTAATAAATCAATACCCTCTCTGGTTGTCGCCTATTTTATAGATATTGCTCGCTGGATCTCGTAAAAGGCACAGGCTGTCGTTGCACAGGGGCACAACTGTGTTACTGTAAACTCAACAGGTTTCCGATTCGATTCTCACTCGAGGAAAATTTTCATTTCCTCGCTCTGTTAACGAGGCAAAGCGCGGCGTTGAGCTTAGTCAGTCAACATGCAATGCATCCAAAATTCGGCGGACAGTGAGGAATAGAAGCGTCCTAATGGAATCAAAGTGCCTTAAGGATCCCTGGTTCTCTCTGCCCACCTTGCTATGTGCAGGATACAGTATTCACCTAAAACGTACGATATACGTTTCCTAAAAAATTAATATAGATATTTAATGTATAAAAAAAAACCCATATTTTAAATATTTAAAAAAAAGCAACAACTATAGTTATTTAAGCTAATTAGTTTTAAGCTTTACAACTTTCCTAGCAATTACTATAAAAATCTGATCGTTGCAACTTGGTACGTTATTACCACTGCAACGGCTGAAGAGTCGATTACATAGATACAGTAAAAAGTACCGTAAAGGTGGAAAGTATAGCAGTTTTCACGTCGTTTCAGATAAGAAGTTATGGAAGAGTTAAAACGTTTTCACTGTTTATACCGTCTTTGCCTCATTTTAATTTTATTTAAAATGTATGTTGTAAATCTATCTGTAATGCACTTTCTTGCAAACTTAAAACAAAAATTTTTTGGTATTTTTAACAGACTACTGCGGTCTTATGTAATGAGATAACCTAAAAAAAATAAACAATTTAACGTAATTATGTTGTGTATTTTTTCTGTTTTTCATAGTGACATCCTTACCATATTATACAAGAAAACCGAAAATATCTGATGGAAAATTGAAAAACAAATTTTAGTGTCCTTTTTTAGCTTTGCACTTCATTCCATATTTACAAACAGGGTAAGGAGATGGAATCTAGTGTAGGACACCCCCTTTCCCTACTTTTCACATCATTTTCAAGAAACTGCCTGTTGAGTCAAGGCACTAAACGCCTCGTATTTTGGTGGACAGGTTTCTGTTGGGTTTTAAGGAATTCAACGCCGCGCTTTACTTTGAAACCAGAACGATGAAAAATAATGTTTCATTTCCCCGAATGGTAATCGAACTCACAACCATGGCGGTGTGCGCGTATCCCTCAAATTAGCAATTAACGAAATACTAACTAACTATGTACAGTCAATCTTATTAATTAAAATAAATATATTAAATAAAATTATTAATTATTAAAATATTATATCATACGGAAAAATTATCAAAACTAGTTCGAGGTCCCACTGTCAATGTTACCCAAACGAACCTTACCTACCCAAGTTGACTGTACCCGTTTTAATATATTATTAAATTATTTACCTATACATTTTCAACAAATTAAAAATGCTAGAAATCCTTCATATCGCAACAAAAATATTTGTATTGATCAAACGATCGTGCTTCAATCTGTTCGTAGTGGATTTTATACACATACCTATCAGTCGTTTCATTTTTTTTGTTTATTTTTTGACATTATTTTCATAGTTATATGTTGACATTAAAATATACTTACTTACTTAAATATTTTGTCATATTTATCTATAGATAAATAATTAATATGATATATTTTCGCATTATAATAATGTATATTAAAGGGATTAAAAATTTAATTTAAATTAAATCAGCTCCACGCTGTATCCCGCACACTGCAGGATAGTCAGAGGGAACCTAATATTAAGACACTGCGTTTCCTACATTCCGCCGAAACAGGCATTACGTGTTGAGTTGCGGAATCCAACGCCATCGCTCGACACCAGAGCGAAGAAACGAAAATATAAAAATATAAAATGGGGATCGAACAAACAACCAGTCGCGTTTACAAGCACACTTTAAGACTACAAAGGCCGGCCTCAAAAATATAAAAAATAAAAGGATAATTTATGGTAATATATTCTTCTTTAAAATACTTTAATGATCATATTAACTGACCAACAAAAAAAATAAGAGTCTATAAGAATCTACATATTTTTAAACCTGGGACCGCAGAGAGATACTCATCTAGTATGAGTAGTGTTAACATATTCCGTTTTCCGCTGTCCACCCGATATGGCGATACTGCGTGTTGGTTGAGCGAAGGCTTTATCTATTCTGTCTATCGATATGAATAACGATCGAGACCTGTAGTAGTGCAGGGGCACAAGTGTGTGACTGAACGTAATCGGTTGTAGGTTCGATTCCCACTCGAGGAAATAAATAAATGAATGTGAATTATTTTCATTTCTTTGTACTAGTGTCAAGGCAAGGTGAGTTCTGCGCAATTCACTCACTGCGCAATGCCTCCAAGAAATCGGCGGAGAATAGGGAACGTGTCTTAACACTAGGTTGCCTCTATTTACCCTGCTATGTTCGGGATAGAGCGTGAAGCTAAAAAAAAAAGATATAAGGTAAATAATCTATACTCTACCGGATTCGTATAAGTTTTTGAAGGTAAAGGCCAGATTCCGCTGACATGCAACCTATGATTCTTAATATGGACTACCGCATTATGGCGGTTTTATATTAATCACGTTACAAGAAATGCTTTTATGAATTTCAATTGGGAATAACCTCTTCGTTCATACTAGGCTCTATCGTTTATTTATATAAATTTTCATTAAGTCTTTTTTGGCTTCATGCTTTATCCTGCAAATATCAGACTAGGCAAAGAGTACAGTGTCAATACACTCCGATCTTTTCGTTCCCTATATCTGTGAACTTAGCAGAGCATTGTCCAACTGATCAAAACAAAACGAAGAGAATGCTAAGTTCACAGACATCCGTCCCGTCCCATTCTTTTTGAAATAAGTTAGGCT
This sequence comes from Heliconius melpomene rosina, assembly GCF_056956725.1. NCBI lineage: Eukaryota > Metazoa > Arthropoda > Insecta > Lepidoptera > Nymphalidae > Heliconius > Heliconius melpomene. Next base: position 7,426,678 of record NC_140406.1, on the reverse strand, counting down.
GTCATGGCCGTCTGGCTATAAAAGGGAAAGTTGTGGATTCGATTTCCACACGGAGAAATGAATTATTATAATTTTCTCGGTCTGGTAGGAATATACTAAGTCAAAATGTAATAAGGTGTGATTAATTGTATTAATGGATGTATATAGGCTTTTAGTTATTATCAGAAGGTTTTCCTGTCTAAAAGAATAATCTAATCGTTGGTACTTTATTTATAGGTAAACAAGTATATTTTGTAGTTCAGTGTCAATGTTGAGTTATTCCTACATTCTACTTACCTAGGTCAATAACATACCTTTAATGGAAAAACAAGAAGTATAATACTAACTAAATGTCTTATTATTAGTTTGACTCTATAAAGCACGAAGTGAGAACATACAATACAAATAAAAGAAACAACCCTTATAAAGGATTTTTTCTTTTGAGTACGGAAGCCTAAAAAACTGAAAAAAAAAACTTTTTTTAGAATTTTACTAAGACAAATGATGAAAAGTCCTAGAAAAAAGTAAAATTCTAAGGTAGACCGATATACAAAAATAAAATATACCGTTTAAAGTCTAGACCAATATAGATAAGCTTATTTAAAAATCCTGTAATCGATTCGTCTACCTTAGCTATGACCTCATATCAAGTTTATTAACTAAGTATAATATATGCACGATTTAATATATTTATAGAAACATTACAGATTATTAGTAAGTCTCATTGAGATTTATTTATTTTATATTGATAACTAAATTCTTCGTTATTTAAAAATAATCTAATAAATCCAAAAACTTATACTGTTATTTATTTTGAAGAGTAATACATAAGTGCTTTGACTTTTAATTGTGGTTACTTTAAATGCGGCTTCGCCCGCGTGGTCAAGTGGAATAACTGAAAATATATGACGAACGACACATTTTAGGTGTCTGAGCTAATTTTGAGCTAAGTAAAGTAGGTTACATCGAAACGATTAACGAAATGTAATAAGGCAAAAAACTTTTTTTTTATTTGGACCAGTAGTTCTTTAGATTAGCGTGCTCCACGGAACAAATTCTCCTGCTTTATAATTTTAGCATAAATATCTGAACTGGATAGGAAGATCATAAGTTTATTTTCCTCATTAATAGTACATATTAAATTATAATACGATAAGGAATTACTTTACAAATAAACATGTATATAATGAAAAGTAAAAATTAGAATTAATCCATATTTATTGTCATCATTTCCTTCCATTATTGACCCACCAAGAAATTAATAAATAATATATTCAAAATAAATATTAAAACTGAATCTTTTTTTAAGACGCAGCGTGAATCTTAAAAAAAAAAACAGTTTAAAAACATCTTTAAAATAAATTTAGGTTTAGCAAAAGGAACATTCTTCACAGGGATCATCAAACTTTTGACATTTTTGTTATCAAGGTTATTTTGTGCAAATTAAACCAAAAATAAAATGGTGTATTAGTGCGTTGACCTAATCCTCAAGCTTTTTATTATTTGTAAATTGAATATATTGTGCTGCAGTAACGAAATACGCAATAGTAAATCGAAAATAAATATTTTTTATTTTCTCTATTTCTGCTATTGGCTATTGATTCCTTCCCCGGGGAGGCTGCCTCCAGTAGTCAATTGGAAACAATGGTCCTATCCAAGCCGAGTTAACGTTTAATATACAAAATAAGAATCTTTTTATGTATTATATATATTATCGTGCAGTTCCCTGCACGATTGAAAAATTGGCAATATAAAAATTTTTCAAACTGAAGTCCATTTTTATTTAAATTTTAATAAGATATGCAAATTAGTTAGAAAATTTTCCCAACATTACCTTTATTAAGGTAAATCACATTTTTTTATATGAAATATTATTTTACTTCTTGTTAATAAAAAAATAGGGTGGGCGTGAGTATCCGACTAACCTCCTTTTCAAAATGGCGTGCAACTGTCTGTAAATGCGAGAGGTTTTGGGTTCGATTGAGGAAATGAAATATTTAATATTTAATTTTTTTTGCTCTGGTAACGCGGCAAAGCATATTAATGGGAACGGATTGTTTTAACACTAATTCTCCTCTGCTCACCCTCCATGGGCGTGATGCAACATGAAGCTAAAAAAAGTTATTAAATATAAACATACTTCTAAGTAGGATTTGTACTTAAATAATTATAAGCTAATCTAGCACTGTCAATTTAAATTTCCAGATAGTGGTATTTTTATTACTTAGAATATTTACATAAAAAGTTATGGGTAGAAACCGGGTATGAATGCATGTACGAACACGAGTTTAGAATTTATTGCTATAAGCCGCGTGTCTCTACACGTGCCCAATGATCTCTAGTTTTTTTTGTCTATCAATTTAAAGTAATTATGTTTTTGATCTCATATGTTTAATAGGTTCTTCAAACTTGTTTTTGAAAAAACTAATTTTTATAATTTATAGTTAGTTTAGTTTTTCAACTAATATTTATAATTTTATTATTTTTAATTAGATACCAATTGATCAAAATTGAGTGAATTGATATTAGTTAATATAAACATTAAAATATTAAGTGTTTTAACATTAAAATATTGAAATTCGGCACTATCGAGTTAGTTAGTACTTATTGAAAATGTAAAAAAAAAATGGCCCATTAATTCACAATATTACAAATTTAAAAATTATACTATTTATAATAAAAAATGTGAAGGCGACAGGTTGTGGGTTTGATTATCACTCGAGAAAATGAAATATTTAAAATTTTACATTTCTTCACTCTAATGTCGAGGAAAACCGCCACTCGAAACCCAAAGCCTCCAGAATTCCGTGGAAAACACCAGGTTCTCTCATCCTACTGTGTGCGGGATACAGCGTGAAGCTATCACGATTTACTTAAAACAATTAAATCCAAGAAATATAACAATCTTAGAAAGAAAAGTCCAATCAGCTATATGTAAATCGAACTAATCAAACCTCGTCGTACGATGTATGCAGAACGTGCCGCTACCGCACCACAGTAACCGCTTACCAAGTTCTTAGATATACCGGAAAGCCATTGTATGCATTTTTAAATCTCAATCCACTAGGCTACATGTTAACTATTCATGAGATTGCTTATCACTTCTTGTTTTAGATATTTATTAATTTATATTAAATCGAATGATTATAAATTTAAGTGGCCAGTCTTTATATGGTTTTATTTGAATTGCAAAAAATTAAATAAAATTTGTATTTCCTTGTGAATATATTTATATTTATATTAGTTCTCTTTTACTTTACTTATTTACTTTGAAATGCATTTTATTGTTTTTTTTTTATTTTTGACCTTGTGTATATGTGAAGGTATAATTTAGGATAGGTAAATAAACAAATTGATGTCGTCGCAGTGCATAAGTGGCATAACAAGATTTTTTTTGTTATTTTGTAAATAAAACACACAAAGAACATTAGTCCTCTGTGCTCTTTTTTCTTTTAAGTTTTTTTGATTTTTATACTAATTATTTTTGTTTCACACAGTATTTCAACTCCAAAGATCAACTAAAAAAACGGAACGGAGTGTCTTAACATTAGGTTCTCTCTGCCTACCCTGCTGTGTGCGGGATAAGCGTGAAGCTGATTTAATTTTAATTTAATAAATTAATCTTCACTTATTACACATATAGGAGCAGTGACAGGCTATCGTTGTGATATGTGAAAGCAAGTTCAAATTCTAGCGGTATTAACGCCCTCAAAGAAATAATATTATTGCAATATTTTTTCTATAAAGACGAACTTCTAATTCCAATAACGAAGATAATAAATCATAATAAAAAACCGTCAAATAAAAAAATATTATAAAAAACATCAAACTCGACTGCATAAAACTAAAAAAAACAAGCCCAATAGCTGATCAGAATTAACAGTCGGGATCTTTAAAATTCGTAGAGCCTCGTAAAATTTAAATGGGTCCCGATTATCAATCCTAATGAATATTGGGCTTGTTTATTTCCTTTATTTTTATGCAGTCGGGTTTTATATTTATTAATGTTATTTTTTTATTGATGATCTAATCTAACCAAACACTGATGAAGAATTAAACATACATCACTTCGAAGACGAAGCAAAATTTTATATTTTTAATTTTGTTTATAATTATCGCTGAAGCTCTCGTGGCGCAGCGGTTAAGAGTTGAAATCGGAATTACTCACTTAGAGAAATTAATTGTCTGCTTGCTCGCTCCAATAACAAAACAAAGTTGAGTTCTGCCATTTACCTTAAATATCGAAAATTGGGTGGTGCGTTGGGACGCATTGTTATGAGGTTCCCTCGGCCTTCCTTGATATATTTTCTGTAAAAATTATTTGACAGTCTAAACTGGTAAGAATAGTCACTAAACTAAAATTATATATCTTCTTTTATGACAAAACATACAATTAACAAAATTTTGTTAACTTAAAAAATAACTTAAATATATCATTTAACCATTCGTGCATAATTTCAATATAGTAGTTTCAATATTATAATTTTATAGATCATTCCACCATACGACCTTTCGCAGGTGAAGTTGTTGTAAGAGAATATAGGAAATAGAAACTTTGACCGTGACTTAGTTGTGTTGAACTTCGCATATTGTCACACTTGAACAAATGCTTCGATTTTTAAATAATTAGTTATTAAATAAAGTTATTAAATAACCCTTATATTTTATACAGAAGATATTAAGACACTGACCAGTTTTTAAGGCACTTGCATGTTTAGTGACGGATCACGCAACTCAACACCGCGCTTTTGTTGCCCGAGCGAGGAAATGCAAAAAATCATAAAAAAAATGTTTAAATATAAATATATTTAAAACAGTTGTAAACGAGCTATAATAAAAAACTAATAAAAAATAGCTATACGAAATATTATAATTTATTCCATATTCAAATAAACTTGATCTACCAGTAATTAAAATCTTTCTCGATACTTACTTTAATCCTGTTTTTTTTTTCTTCAAAGTCGTCGATTATTAACACTGTTTTATACTAGCCGTTGCTCAATCTTTTTTATTTTATCGTAGTGTAATATAGAAGCATCTTAGTGTATACGTGGTGGTGGTGAATTCGATAACCACTAGGAGAAATGCTAATATTTCAATTATTTTCCTCGGTCTAGTCGTTGGACTATTTGAAGCAAAAGAAATTCTACAGGTGAGTAAGGTTAAAATGAATTTTTTATATAAAATTTTACAAATTGTACTTCTCGTTGACCTGTCATGAAATTATTACGGAACGGAACTGAAGTTTTTGTAAAATTTGGTAATTACGTTCCAGATTATCCTTTAAGCCTCTCTGAAATTCAAGAACAAGAAATATTGTCTCCGCCTCTATCCATTATTCTAATAGTAATCGTGTAGATAATCCTAAATCTATAATGAAATCAACAAATAATAATAATTATTGCCATAACTATACAAAAAAATAATAATAATCTTTATATTAATTGTATCTAATAACAGTCCGTGCAAACAGCGTCTTAAAAACAAATCGCCAAAACTAAATCATGTTTTTGCAAAAAAAAAAATTGCATCGATTAGTATATATAAATCTGACTCGAAGCTCCCAACAGCAGTATTCTAACATCCTTAAAATAAAGTAGTCGATAACACATTTAAAATGATTAAAATACAGTGTTTTGTATTATATGTGTTAGGATTTTTTATTGTAGAATTAAATTCTAGTGCTGGTAAGTATTCATTATTATTTATTTTAATAATTAAATAACAAATAAAACCTTTATAGTGCGTACCGGTGGGTAGTGGTTCTTATCTTATGTTAATATATCGTTTATATTTTAATGATTATTTTTAGCAATACTAAAAACCTGTATCGCTAAAAATAATCATTAAAATAAAAGTAACTTATAGTTAATTGGAATAGTTACTTAATAAAAAAATATGTTTATGTTTTTTTCTGTACCCGAAAAAAATATTATTCTCCACAGAAGAAGAATAGAGAAATTTGTCTGGATAATTTAATTTTCCAACTAGTGTTCTAATATTTTTCTTTAATTACTTATTAATTGATATCATTTAATTTTCTTTTACAGTATCATTCATAAAGCCATGTTACGCAGATGACGATGCATGCTTACTACACAGTGCCCAGGCCGCTGTGCCATATGTCGCCCATGGCATACCCGAGTTAAAAGTACCATCAGCTGAACCCCTCTTCATTAAATCTGTTAAAGATAATGATAAAGACTTAAAATTGGAATTCAGTGATATATATATCGCGGGAATCAGCAATGCTAAAATATTAAAATTAAGGTGAGTACACTAATTTAAAATTACATTCAAAAATTCAAAATAAATAAAATTAATTGAACGTACAAATAAAATTATTCTTAATAAGCCAACAAAATGCTTAAATATATTGATTTTGTATTATTCGACGTATTTTTCTATTTATTTAAATTTAAAATCTATATATATAAAAGGACTTGTCCTCACTGACTGAGGTAAGACGCACGCACAGCCGTAACCGCTGATGGTAGAAACGTGATATTTGGACAGATGTTTACTTATCGTAATCTGGACATCCACTAAGAAGGGATTTTGAAAAATTTTAATCCTAAAGGGGTGAAATAAGGGTTGAAAGTTTGTATGGAAAAATCTTTAAATCGCCACCGATTTTTATAAAATTTGAAATTTAGACTCTTAAAATATTATATTGAATACGTGTTTCGTGGTTCATTTTAATTCATCCCCTAGCGGTGCAAATAAGGGATAATAGTTAGTATGAAAAAATCTTTAAATCGCCACCGATTTTTTTTAAATTCTAAATTGAGACTCTTAAAAATATTTAATTGAACACATTTCTTGGTTTATTTTAATTCATTCCCTAGGGGCGCAAATAAGGGGTTGAAGTTTTCTATGGAAAAATCTTTAAATCGCCACCGATTATTTTAAAATTTGAAATTTAGACTCTTAAAAACATATCACTGAACACATGTTTCGTGGTTTATATTTATTCATCCCCTACGGTTGTAAATCAGGGGTTGAAAGTTAGTATGGAAAAATCCTTAATCGCCACCGATTTTTATAAAATTTGAAACTTAGACTTAAAAATATTTCATTGAATACATTTTTCGTGGTTCATTTTAATTCATCTCCTTGGAGTGTAAATAAGGGATTGAAAGTTAGTATGGAAAAGTCTTTAAACCGCCACCGATTTTTTTAAATTTTAAATTTAGACTCTTAAAAATATTTAATTGAACACATATTTCTTGGTTTATTTTAATTCATCTCCTTGGGGTGCAAATAAGGGATTGAAAGTTTGTATGAAAAAATCTTTAAATCGCCACCGATTTTCATAAAATTGGAAATTGATACTCTTAAAAATATTTAATTGAACTGCGAAAGCGAAGCTGCGCGCGTCCGCTAGTTACTTATAACGTAAGTAGATTTTTGCATGTATTGGACTACGTATAGCAGATAGCTATGGCCGTGTTCAAAGTACGTCCAATAGTATATAAAAATACATCTTTTTAGTCCGATAAAGTAAAGTGCAGCATAAAATTCGACTTCCCAATGTCCAATATATCGATGTAGGTAATAGAAAATTCAAAGTAAGAAAAACAGAGTCGTATCTTTTGAAAATAACTCATAACTTTTGAAATTCAAAATAAAACATAATAAGAAAGTGATGTCGTTTCACTTGTTTCCTTTACTATTTTTTTTTTATTTTTGAAGCTGTCATGACACAGTGAGACCACACTTGATATGTACATTGATGGTTACGGATTCAATTCTACTAGGAGTAATTCGTTATTTTCATTTCACTCCATTTGGAATTTCTCAATAAATTGGTGGAAAATGGGGAACGAAATATCTTTCTGCCTACCCTTGTATATGCGTTAATTGATGAAAACCTTTTTTTTCTATAGCCGCGATACAAAAGAAAACACTATCAAAATGGTTTTGGAGACTCCGTTAAATGCGAACGGCAAGTACGAACTTGATGGTAAAATCTTTATCATACATGCGTTCGGAGAGGGTGATTTTCAAATAAAAACCGGTAAGTACATAAAATATCTAATAATCTTTCTACTTATTATACATATGTGTTTCGTCGTAGCTGCTGACTTTTTTAAAGTATACGATATATAACGTTGTCGGGGCGTTTATTTATTTTTTAAACTAAATTCACGCTCGAATGTCACTGTGGATGAATTATTTATTTTATTTTCTATCTATTCTATTATAGTCTAAAATAATAAATTCAGCATATTAAATGTATATTTTACAGCTCTTCAATTAAAGGTCTCTATTCTAATTTACCTAAATTCTAAAGGGACGAACACTGTGCTTATCATTACATATACAAATAATTTCTCAGAAATAATATTCCATATTTTTTAATATTATGAAACTCTGAATCCCTAATATGCGGGAAAGCGTGGAGATGAACTTATACAAAAATTTATTCACAAAAACCTTGTAATTAAAGTTTTGCTATATAATTTCGCACGTAAATGAATACTGATTTATTATTTCCTGATCAAATATTTCCGTTATTTGTTAATTCTCGATACTAAATTAACATAACTGGTTATTTGTATAAAAATCCATTGGTAGTAGTAACGTAGCGTAGTGAAATTATTTGCTTACTATATATGAGTATATGTTACCGGTTATCTGTATAATTCAGTATTATATATAATATATTGGGTAATGTATATACTAGCTGAAACGTATAGGTAATATATGACATTTTTATTTTTTACTTTATATTTTTTTGATTGAGTTATTCTCAACCAACCATTTCATTTAACACAAATATCGTATGTGTTAAAAAAGTACCCGCCATCTTGGGTGTCCCACCATCTTAGGTGTCCCGCCATGTTTCAATTAGAATGACGTCTCACAACCACGATATGCTGTCATCAAAAATAAACGTCTATACAAAATTTCAGCTCAAACAAAGGAAAATAGCTGTTTCAAAATTCAAAATTGAGTTGAAAGTTTCCATCTGAACGCACTTATATTGCAAATTAAAAAAATATTGTAATATCACTATTTATTTTATCGCAACATTTCATATTTTCAGATAAAGTCGTCGTACATCTTGTAATGAGAGTAAAAGATATTGAAAAAGATGGGAAAAAACATTGGAAGATAACAGGCTATAATTATACCTACGACTTAGAAAGCAAAGTTTTTATTACACTGGGCAATTTGTTTGGTGGTGACAAGAAGAAAGGTAAGATTATTTTTTTTAATTATTAATATCTAAAAACCTATTAAAATTTTAAAGTACTAACTAAGTACTGTTTATAGGAAAACTAAAAGGATATATTGTAGTAAAGTGTGTACTACTCCAATTATCCTTCTTCCCCATGCCTTGTCCACCAATCCTATTTACCTTTTTTTTCGTATATCTCCATAAATATATAATAAATTATATAAATATAAAATTAAGTACTATCCGATTTTACTCGTACAATTTTGCAACAGATGCGCTAAAATATGGCTTAATATTTTTTTTCATGTCAATGTTTAATTATTATTATACATTTATATTTGTTGGGGCTACAGTTATTAAACTGACTAACTGACTACCAAACAAAATAATCCTTGTTGTTTTTTTATAAAATTGAATATTTTACTGAAAATAACCTTAATCTTGTCGACAGCTGAACCTTTCGAGCATCTTCTGGATGTATCATGGAAGGAAGTTGTAACAGAAGTCGGTGATAAACTCCTCGGAGATGTTATAGGGGCTTACGTGGACGTAATCAAAAAGTTTTTAGTATCCACACCTAGTGAACAACTTGAATTAAAAAGACATTAAGCTGTATGTATGTATATTAATAAAATAAGGATAAGTACTCTATGAATGATTTTTATTTACTGTACACTAAACTGTACCTTATCGCTGCCTGTACATAGAAGATATACGAGAAAATTTATCATTAATGTAAAAGAACCCAAAAGAACGATCTTTATCATTTTTGCAGGTTTGTTTGTTTGTTAAAAACGACTTAACCAATTTAAATGCAGTTTTCACTATTGTATTTTGGCAAAATTTCCTTAACGCTCACTGTTTATTTCAATACGGTTTATAAATAAAACAGATATATCAGTATAAAGAATTGTATACGATAATATTGCTATTACATATGTCTTATTGAATTGGCTCAAACTTTACCTATCAATGTATGGATAAAAAAATCAGCTTTACACTGTATCCTGCGCACAGAAGGGTAAGCAGGAAGAACCTATAATTTTAAGTCAAAGAAGTAATTCAGATGACAAAATAAATAATAGTATACTACACGCGAGTAAAGACACGTGCGGGTCGCTTGTAAATAATAAAATGATTTTAGTATATAATAACAAAACATAACTAACCATAAAGCTCTATAATAGTTATCTCATACCATAATACATTTTGAACAGGCTTCATTAAATCAATATAATGTTTTAAACAACTCAATGCGTTTACGGACATGTAATTGAAACAATCTGTGTATAGAGTACGAGTTATAGCTCAATTACAGCGATTGTAAAAATTTGTGTAAGTTTATATTTGTTTTTATGACTTAGCTACCACCTACCAGGAGCCAGACCACCTTAAATAAATCCTTGCTTCTGGAATTATTTATTAATATACATAAATTAATATTTACTTATACGTTACGTAATTATGATAAAGATGTATTTTGGTTATAATTAAAAAATCAGGTTCTTGCTGTTCACGCTGCATACAGCAGGGTACGTAATTTTTCGAGGTATGCTCTAGCCTTGTTGCCAGAACGAAGAAATGAAAATATTAATGAATAATTATTCATTCTCACAGGTGGGCAACAAACCCACTTTCAGCTGAATTCACGAGGTATTACGTGTTGAGTAGCGGGACTCAACGACGGGCTTTGCCTAGAAAAGTACAGTCGCACGCTTGTACGCTAGCGCCACGATAGCCTCTTTAAATTTTCTTCTAAACGAAAGTGAGTGTCGTAACACTACCTTTTCCTAGGTATACCAAATACTGGCGAAATCAAGTACCCCATATCTCTTATAGTTAAAATAGTAAATGTATTTTCAAATTCATTTTCAAAGCTCTAGATAAGCAGAAGCCATCAATCCTGTACGTCAGTAGCGTCGTAATTAGCGGAAGTGCCAATATATGTGATGTGCAGTCGACGAGACAAGTGACGTTACGATATAATTGAGAGGATGATTCCAATGTGCTAGACTCTAATATTCGCCTCAATTGCATAGCAGCCTTATGCGCGTTTCAGATATGGGACATGCGAGTCCTTTGTCTGGATAGAAATTAATAAAAAAGATCGGTTTTTTTTAATATATTACATTTTTTTATTTTATGTTTTAATTATGTATAGTTACAGAAAATATAATTATATTTGGATATTTTTAAAATTTTGCAACAAATTCCATAAATCCTATTTAAATTATATAATTTTTTTTCTTATTCAGTTTCTTGGAGATACATAAAATTTGGCGGCCTTAATAAATGTTCAAATAATAACCATTCAACAAATAATCATAATAAAAAATATTTGTCCTAAATACATTGAAAAATAAATAAAACTAAACTCCACATCAAACATAATCAGTACAAAAGCTTTTAACATGGTACTGCGGTCAAGGTTAGCTGAAACTGTTATAAAGTAAACTTATGCAGTTTCGCGTTCACATTTCACGGAACATCCGCAATAAATCTACTAACATGGTAGAACGTCGCAAAGCTATGTTACTAAACAAGGGGATCATTAAATAATTTTACCTTACATCTCCGTTATTAAATACGAAGCGAGCGAACGTGCGCCAGTCTTGCTTATTAAAACGCCGTCAGACAAATTTAACAGCAATTTATTCACTGTCATAAAATAAAATTAAATTATCATCTAACTTAAAATGTACGTTATCGTTAAAAATATTAGTATTTTTATGTAAAAGTGAGTTAAAAAATATAAAGAAAGTAATATATTGCTTTATATTTTTAACGTCATATTTAGTTTAGAGATTTAGTAATGATGTATGTATGTAACAAAACCAAAGTACATCTTGTAAGGGCTCTGATTTTTCTAATAATCATGTACGGGTTGGAAACATGGACCATCAAAGCAAGAGAGAGGCAAAAGATTAGTGGATTCCAAATGTAGTGCTGGAGGCGGATGCTAAGAAGCTCCTGGACCTCCAAACACACAAATGTGTCAATCTTCTCATAGCTGAAGATAAAAGATCGTCTTTGTACTACCTGTTTAAGCTTCCTTGAACATATAATGAGATGTGGAGACAACAGTCTTGAAAAGCTGGTCGCTGTTACCAATACACGGGGGAAAAAACCTAGAGGCCGCTCACCCGCCAAGATGGTCTGACCAACTCAAATTTCCAGACACACTAAAATTCTACACTGTCACCAGCCTTGCAGCAGACACGCACCAACTACGCCATGACGCTGTCAATTATAAAACAAATACGAAATATGCATACTTTGTTGTTTATTTTTTTTTCTGCACGCTTTTTCCCCCATATAGCAAGGTGTAGGCAAAAAGTACCTAGGATACCTTACATATCGAGTAATAGAATTCAACTCTACCCAAATTCGCTCTACCCAAAGAAGAAAAATGAAAATCTTACATTAATACACCGAATAAAGATGGAAATTATTTATTATCTGATTGAGTAGAGTACATAAGAATTGACCACCCAGTCTGTGATATATTCGAAAATATTATTTAAAAATTTAACCATTACGCCAAGAAGGTCTTACTTAATGTTTTCAATAGGTAAATATTTAATATAGCGACCAAATAACTGTAACAAATAATTACTATTTGGTAATATAAGTGTGGTATGTCTAACTATAGACGAACTCCGGTGTAGATCGTAAACTGACATCGTAAACGGGTGAAAATTTTAAAACCATTAAACTGAGTAAACCACAGAATACTAATTTATCTGGATACCACAAAGAAACATCTGCTTATTGTTAAAAATAATGAATAATAAATTAAATTAATATTTTGCCACAGCGCACTAAAAGAGTGTTTTATTCTGTTACTTCAGTCTGAGTAATAAAAAATCTTTTATATACACAGTAGAAGAAATTTATTTGATTAATTTTAATATTAAATTGTTTTATCACCGCAGTGATTTCAGTCACATTTTTTAATGATTAAAATTACTTATGCTTTTAGTATTTTGTTTCGATATTCATATTTTATGTTTTAAGCTTTATTCCGCACATAGCACAGGCAAAACGGAACCTGGGAACTTAATGTTATGACATTCCGTTACCATTAAGACACTTCCGTTCCCGACTTCCCGCTGAATTCTGTAAGTATTCTGTTTTATATTTACTGTTGTAAAAATGATACAACTCAGATATACAGAAGTTAAGCCATAAAGACGTTATGGTGAATTCACAGATGCAAGAAGAATAGCTGAGTGGAAAGTTTGACGTTACTCTGACAGTTTGGAAACACTTTTCACACTGAGGGAGTGAATAAAGAAAGCGTTGGAACTTTTGAAGGACAAGATATTAGATCCGGTGATAATTCCAATGTTTTAACAGATAATCTAAAACAAGGGATGTTTTTTTTTGTTTATTGGTAATGTTTTATATTAAAATTGCAGTATAATTATGTTTATATTGTATTTTTACTAAATTTTAGAAAAATATTAAAAATATTTAATTATTTTTTTATTATTTTTATATAATGAAATATAGGTAACACTCTCATTTAACATACAAAATACAAGACTAAAACTATATTCCGGAATGCCGCTAATAGAAAAAAAGACAGAATTTTACATAGAAACACCGCTATAATTTCTGTTCGGGTTAACTAAAAAGTCGTTTTATGATTTTTTATTTTTAATTCGTCTTTGAGCATGATCGAAAACTATACTAATAGACAAACAATAGCTACCGCACATACATCCGAATTAAACAAGATCACCTGATGGAATTAACTATATTCTCTCTTATGTCTGTTTTTTTTTTATCTTTACTCTTTGTGCAAGCATGAAGCAATAGTAGAGTAAAGATATCTAGTGATAGGACACTCCGTTCACCGCGACGTTTTAGACAAGTGAAATGACTTAGTTTTATATTGATGACGTTTTGTGTTCGATTTCCTCTTTTCAACAATTTCTTCGCTCTAATACCGTGGCAAAGCGCAGCGTTAAGTTTCAACACTCCATGTATGAGGCAAAAAAATATACACATAATATAATAGTTCCTATTTTATAACACAATATACGAAGGAACACCATAAATAAATTTGCGATATTATCCAGCTATTGTGAAAGTTACAATACAAACCGGATAAACAAAAAGAAAACTTAACTAGACGCTCCTGCCTTCACAGTACTATGCAGTTTGCACTTTGACAAGTTTTCCTGTTCTTTTTACATCGCGTCTTTTGTTTCACGCTAAGCCGAGACAAAAGATAAACAGATAAGAAAAGGAATACAAGCTATGTTGTGTTAATACTATCTTTCATCATTAACTTTTATAAGGTCGCCGTGGTACGATGAAACATAGTATTACTGTCAAGGCGAGGGGTTGTAGATTCGATCCCAACTCGGGGGGTTTTCTTTATAACATGAGCCTAAATTATAAGTAAGTACCTTAAAAAAGTACTTTGTTATTATTAGAACTAATTATTTATTAGTATATTTATGATAATCCAAACTTCTAAATTATGTTATACTAAGGATGTGTAAATTGGCTTAGATTATTTTAGTTTTAGTTAACATAAAGAAATCTAACAAAATCTTATAACAAACAAAAATAACAATAGTCGCGGTAACGAAATAATTATTATTTGCTTTGTTCTTTTTATACAATAATATTTTTATATAAGTAAGTCAGCATAATATTTTCATTTCACTTATAATACAATTTTTGTTAGAATAATAGAAATAAAAGAAATAATTTCGTTATACTTGTATACAACTCAATTCTTTGTTTGTCGCTATAATACCTTTAAGTACGATGGAGTACGTTATAAATATCTTTTCTAGAATATTCGACGTGACCTTTACAAAGACAATAATAAAATGCAAATGTTTAATTTGCCTACACATTCACTATCGTGCAAATCGTAGGTAAGCACGCGAAGGCTCTATACGAGACTTCTGTCACAGTATTGTCTAACCTAGTAACTTACTTCTATAATATATATAAACATGTATTTGTGTATTCAGAAATAATAAAGTTTAATAAATATTAAATTCAATGAGTCAAAAAACATAGAGTATATAAGTAACTGAATCCTATACTTCTCAAAAAGTTAACCATAAATCGTTGTTTCCTTTAACTACCAAATTATAAAAGATATGATGAAATTAAACAAACTTGGAGTATATTGTACAAAATTATTATAACACATTACAGTTTACTTCGTAATGAAAAATTCTAATTTCTAATGCTGTCCATTAATTTTCTAATACCAGCCATATTATGTTCCACCTACGCGAACTCATTTCACAGCAATCCTATATAATTCATCAATTATAGAGAATAACTATGGATTAGATCTAAGACAGCTATTACGCCAGATTACAGATAATGAGTATGAGAAAAAATATTAAAGTTAGTTGAATATAATGAAATCATTTCAACTGTATTAACAGAATTATTATTAACATTAACTTTAGCGCTATAATAATAATAGGAAAAGCTTCACCCTGTATCGCACATATACTCCAATCCCTTCTCTCCCCCCCCATTTTCGAGACATTGCGTTTTCAATAGTAGAACTCAAAGCCGCGCTATATCTTGTTACGTAAATGAAAATCATTCAATTTCTTTAGTGGGAATCGGGTTCGATTTAGGTTTACAACCATCATTTTTAGACTCACACGCTGTGCCACTACGCCACCATAATCTCTCCTATAATAAGAAACATTCCACAAAAGCGCAATAAAGCGACAAAGACCAGGTAATTATGGCTGACAAACTCAACACATAAATATTCATGTCAGTCTGTTCATCCACATCCATCGAGTACATTCCGTGCAATCCATTCGATATATTTCAAATCGAATGATTGCGATCGAATCGGTATAATTTTGTCCGTCCTTTTCTAAATGGGCATAATGGAAAGGAACAGTGTAACTCCATCGAATAGATTACTCGCGTGATTGGATTGGCAATGGAGGACGTTTGAAATTGGTATTGCACCTAATCTTCCACAACTATAATATATAATATAGTATGTAGTACTATAATTTAGTAATATCTATATTAATAATACTAGTGATAGAGACAAGCGCCGATGTGACATCATTATTATATTGAACACGGAAGGTAGATATTCATCATCTATAGAGAAAATCGCAAAGCAGGGAAGAAAACCTAGTGTTGAGACACTCCGTTCTCCACTTTCAGCATATTTTTTGAGACGGCGACTGGCGGAGACCAACGCCAGACTTCGTCTACCACAGCGGAGAAATAAAAATTAAGTTATATAATCATTCTCTAAATGGGATTGAACTCACAACGGTGACGGATTGTTACAAACTGTAAAATAAAAATGTTTTATTCCTAACATAAATTTATATCTCTTTCAAATATATTTTGAAAATATAATAATTTTATATGTTCTATTTTTCAAATAAATAAATAATAATATGTAATAGATTATTTAAAACTAATTAACTTTTTCAAGACATCAGTCATTCTAGTCCCTCACTCGAAGCTTATACAATGTAGGTCAAACAAGTAAAAGGATCACTACTAAATTCCCTTAGGTCACCAGAAAGTTGTTACTTCAGACTTTAAATTTATATACCTTGAAAAAGGACATAAAACTTTGAAATTATTTCCAAATTGACTTACTTAATTGGATGAAACTTGATTTATTTGCCAACTATTCTATTACAACTTTAATATTTACACAGCGAACAGAATAAGATATTATTTTTATCTCATCTCAAAATAAAATGTATAACTAAAAATACTTAAATAAATAGCTTCATTGTCCCACTCATAGCAGGGTAGGCAAAGGGAACCTTTGAACCTAGTGTTCAGATACTCCGTTCTTTTTTAAATTTTACTTTTATTTTAAATTTTACTATGTAATAATAAATTTCGATGTACCGGTTATAATCGTCGTTACTTTGTACAAATCTACAGAACAAATTTCATCATCAACATGAGACATATGAGCTTTATTTTATTTATTATTCAATCATCGCTCGCTACTCGTATACTCACGGCTCGTCAAACAAGATACAAATTGTCTTTTATATGATATTTTTCGCTCTTATAAAATAAATGAATCATCTACTAGTACTGAGACCTTCGTGCCACAATGAAACATATACACGTATAAAATA
The DNA here is from genome assembly GCF_056956725.1 of Heliconius melpomene rosina. Classification (NCBI taxonomy): domain Eukaryota; kingdom Metazoa; phylum Arthropoda; class Insecta; order Lepidoptera; family Nymphalidae; genus Heliconius; species Heliconius melpomene. Next base: position 7,409,377 of record NC_140406.1, on the reverse strand, counting down.
AAAAGAATTGACAAACTTAAGTTTGCAGGCATATGCACAATTCATACAAAATTAGTATATTGGCCCGCAAACTTAAGTTTGTCAATTTTTATAAGCTGTATTTCCCGTTGACTTACAATCCTAAAATTGGCACGGCACCCTCGATGGGCGAATCCGACTTGCACTTCCCCGGTTTTTCTCTAGATACAAATATATTGTAAGAGCTTTAAGGCCAATCTAACTTACATTAAGCTTTCGAATTAAGTTCCGAACAATTTTATAATTCTTGTTTGTAACAAGGTAAATTACGATAAAACTACTCAAACGAGATATAAGTACTCGTAGATATATACAAATAAAATAAATAAATGTAAAACACCGCATTTCGATAATTCCGCGTTTGAGGGTGACAGCGTTGCTTGTCAGGAGCTCACTTTAGGGGAGGAATCCCTTATAAATTGCCTCGCTATCTAAATCTCAGAGATAAGTGCGCCTGAACTTTCCAATTTCGCAACACATCAATAACAGTGGCATCGCTGTAACAAATCAATACAACACGGCCGATGGATGCCTTCGGTCGACACGTGACGGCGACATCAGATGATTGCTGTCAAATATGTTCTTATGTTAAAAAATTTTGTAAATTTTATTTTTTGTTGATTAAATTGTTAATGATAACAAGTTCTATATCTGATATTAGGTTATATTTCTCTGTCATATGCGGGATAAAGCTTAAAGATAAAAAGTCAAAACCTAAAATCCTCCACAGAACTATTCTGCATCCTGCATGTAGTAGGATAGGCAGCAGGAATTTACGGACGGACGCTGTGCTATTATCAAGTCAGCCAGTCGCAAAGTCATAGCGAAAATTATATAATGCGATTTTACGTAAAATGCTTTTAATTTAACGTTTGAAATCATTCAATATTGTCAGTTTCACGCTATATCCCGCACACAGCAGGGTAGGCAGAGGGAACCTAGTGTTAACACACTCCGTTCCCCACTTTTTGCCGAATTCCGGAGGCATTACCCTGCTGTGTAAAAGAAAATCAATACATACCTTCCCTTTTAACCGAAAATGCAAATAAATCAATACAATAGTGTATTTAACTAATATCTATTACCTATAGAAACTAATATACCTAATGACTATGTGTATGTATGCAACTCGGTCATGTGATGATAACGACTCAATCCAATTCTCCGGAATACAGTTCCTAGCTCTAGTACGTACTGCAGCTCTATTGAAGCTTCAAAATAAGCTTCTGATATTTGCATTTATATCATATATACAGTTGTTACCTATATGCTCCTTGTGCTTCCAATGTTGTTATATGTCAGCAAAAATGTTCTGTTAAGATTATTATTTTTTTGTATACGAACATTATTAACTCCGAGTAGAAATCGAATCCGCAACCACTACTTCACAGTCAAACAATTACACGACAATATGTAGGTACTGTTAAATTATGTATTTATTCGCAATAAATAAAACAATGTCATAGTGCAGCGAACGTTTATAATACACAATAGTTAATTCAATAGTTTATTCATATTAAGGATGAGCAAAACGAAAAAGACAATTTTCCATAAATGTGAAACTTCCATAACTGTTTGTATAGATAATTTTGGAACAATTAAGACATTTCCAAACTTTCAGTAGATTAGAACTTTCAGTATATAGTTGATATATAAATAAAAAAATAGTGTAAAATCCACAAAACTACGTTCGCGGTGAGCTATAGTATTTTTATATAGTGGGAAAGTTCCGCCACTTACCACACGATGTCTCTGTAATAGCGTAAAGAACGCTAATAGTAAAATGTGTGCATACAAAGATAATTAATTAGCTTAGCTTTTATGACGTGAAAATTATATTTGGGATATTCAGATCGTTATAGGTTCGATTCCTCCTCAAGGATATGAAATATTAATGTAGTGTCGTGGGACACCAGGTAGGAACGAAGTTCCTTCGGCTAATGTAGAATCAACACAAATTGCAAAAAAAGTCGTGCTCAATTTTATGTAGGTTTTCTTGATTTTTCTCTTAAATTTTGCTGATTAGTTTTTATTTAAGTACAAGAAAGTATTTAGGAAATTCAGTATTTTAGGAAATAATAAATTACTTAAAATAAAAAAACATCGTAATTCAAATTATCAACTAAAATAACAAAATATGTCTCTTTACTTTTGTTTGACAACATAAAATTACATAGAAATAGAATAGAAAAGTAGAAATAAAAATAATTATAACTCTCATCCCTTCTCTTTCTATTACCACTCCACCCCAAAAGAAAGAGGGAGAAAGAGAAAGGTATTATACACTACTCGTCTGTGTATGCGACTGTCGCGCCTGCGCACGTCTCATTTAACGGTTTTATTCCACGCATTTTTCTTACGGTTTTACTATCACATTTTTTTCAGTTCGGTCACGCAGCGAAATCCCTATCCCTTCCAAGCCTGCCGTAAGGAACTTCGTTCCAATATTTAATATAACTCAACACGCAATCTCCAGAATTCGTCAGAAAGTGGGGAACGGAAGAACTTAATAGAATGTGTATTATAACAGTAGATTCCCAAGTACCCTCTGCTTACTCTGCTCTTACAGGATACAGAATGGAGCTAAAAATAAATAATTTATCAATAATAAATTAATTTTATATTCAATGTATTCAGTATATAATACTATAATAATATTCGACAACTACAATTTATAGGGTTGCGGGTCATTTAAATGCATCGGCACGGCGCGGCGGGGTCATTTGCACACTTCATTGCTAATGGATTGCTCATCATATAATATGATCTATTATTTCGATAGACAGCTTTTGTTTCAAATGTGCTCAAGTAATATTTAGAAAACGTTTTCTAAATACATTTTTTTAAATATTTTTTGATTTATATAGGAGATATAACTTATATATAACTTATGAGGAGAGGATAGGCATAAGGGAACTTAGTGCTAACACACCGTCCCTCATTCTCCGTCTTCCTGGGTGGCGGAACTCAACGCCACGACTTTGCCTTGGTGAGTACCAGAACAAAGAAATGAAAATATGAATAAATAATAATAATTAATTCCCCTGGCTGGGAATTGGACCCACGACCATCGCCTGACAGTCACGCTTGTGCCCCTGTGCTATGACGACCTCGAAATACTTATATAATTAAAATAACTCCATACATTACTCGTTTAGACTAAATTTTATACGTACAAGGCCAGAAACTATTTCTTATAATCGACTCTATACGCATGCGAGAGATACATGTTCACGGCTAAACTACCAAAGCGATTTTGATAAATACATCTCGAGAATATTTTATGTTGCGGAAACGGATGTGAAATAGTTTGATATCTATCAAACAGGTGCCTTCCCACATCCTGAGAAAACATCAGCCAATTAAAGATATATATAAATGTTTATTTTCTGAGTTATTGAGAGTACAAAAAGTTTTGAAGGTGTATCACGTCTAAATTAAAAGGAAATTGAAAAATAATTTCGTAATTTTTAATTGACATCGTTTTACCGTCTTCTTAGGCTTCGTGCTGTATCCCACAGAAAGTAGGGTATTCAGAGGGAACCTTGGAACCTAGCGTTAAGACACTCCATTCATTCATTTCCTGCGCTACTACGGCCAAAACCAAATCAAGTAAATCAAGTATTATCAATGAAAAATATATTTTCCTCTCTTCTATAACAATTTTCTTTGAGGAGAGAATCGTATTAAGTTGTTAAATTCAAGTCTCCTTAAATTATAACATGGTCTACGAGTATGTAATTAACATACAATATACTTCCACTACATAATAATATATATTTCATAATAGAATCATAGTAAATCATCCGAAACTTAGTAGGGCCAAGTTCCAGATGATATAACAGCAAATACCTACTTATGCTAATGGACACTATCTGAACATTTGAAATATGCCAGTTAATGGACCGACCGCAATGGGCGCTATTACGCACTATGTTTTTAGTCACGCTGCATGATCTCCCCGGCTGAATGGGCACGCTGAATGGCGGCGGTGGATTGATTATTGTTTGACACATCTTTGTATTGGGTAATTGAATTGATAAGTTTTGGTTGTTCGACAATATAAGTAGTGGGCACTATAAACCTTATCTTTATTTATTTGAGCCCTTTTTATGCAAAAAACAACACCCTTTTTATGCAATAATTTTGAGCATGTATCGAATTTGATACATTATATTTGGTTATTCTTTACTTTGTAAATTAATGACAAATTTTAACACCATTTTAAATAGAGGAATGCACCAATATGTCTTGTCTCATCAGTCTTGGAAAATATTATATAGATAATACGGATATAACTTTTCTAATCTGCATATTAATATCAAGTGAGGTCAGTTGTGACGCAGGGGCACAAAGTGTGAGTGGGGGCACTAGTGTTAAGACACTCCGTTCCCATTAAGATAATTTTGTTTCCCACTTTCCCCCATTATGGAGACATTACGTATTGAGTGGCGGGATTCAACGTCGCGATTTACTAGAACGAGAAAATAAAAATACTTACTTTCCTCGAGTGGGAATCGAACCCACAACTGTAGCGTATACAGTCGCACGCTTGCACCCCTGAGCCACGATTGGCCTTGAATAGAACCTATTAAAATATATAGACCTTTACTTCCGGTATATGTATTTGAATAATTTTATACATATTATAAAGTTTAATAGGTTTCAAATAAATATTTATTATGTATCATTGAATTAATAATAACAATATAACGTTTATTGATAATACAAAAACGTACATAACTAAAGTTAATATCAAATTTACCTTTAAATAAAATATAACTATATCAATAAAAGCGCTTACAACTATTTAAATGAACTTTCAATAAAGCTTAAACTGTCATTGAAACAATGTACTCGCACAATATTATTTTATTCTGAAAATAACAATTATTTTAATAACAATACACCCATTTTAATAACTTCATAAATAAATGTTATTTAAACGGACGATCGAGTGTGTTTTACACTACATTTGCTCTTGGTATTATTGTTTGGTGCATTTGCATATTTCAGAAACACGTCTAGTACACTCGAAGTATATGTTTGAAGCGGATGTTAGTTTTAAACGGTTTCTCCATACCAGAATACAAATAAACTAATGAGCCGATACAGTCATTATATTCTGTTTGTTTTGCCAAATCGACTATTCGAAAGTCCCGAGGACATACGGTATGAAATTCGTGAACGAAACGTCTGGAAAACATATAAATAAAATAATTCATAAATAAATATTTATATATGGTATATGTATTTAAAACATTTTAAGCTACATTTTCGTTCAATAATTCTTTTGTTCAAAAATCTTACATTTCTACATATTACAAAAAAATTAATACAAACTGAAATACAATAAATAAATAATTAAATACACTATATAAATAAGGAGATCGCCCATTCCATCACTTGGGCTACTATTGTCAATCTAAACAATTATATCTATATTTACTATTATTATTCTATTAAACATACATTTTGAACAAAAAAACAATTTGCATCACACAATTTCACTAAAAACGCACAACCGTATCAACAATTAAAAAATAATGAAGCAACGAGGAGTGCGCACGATATAATCGGTGATGAGATCTGAGGATGATTGCATTGTTTGTGAATGAGAGCAGAGAAAAAATATACAGATAAAATATTAAAAGTAGGGGTAAAGTGTTAAGCAAAAAAAAATCGTTTGACTCTTGCCGACGGATCTTATTTTACATATTAATTTATATTTCTTGTGGATTCCCTTACGTGAAAATGATTATAATAAAATCATAATAAATAAATCCTCCCATTAACACCCCCGTTCCCTACTTTTATTCGAATTCTGGAGGCTTATACGTTGAGTGGCGGAACACAACGCCGCATTTTGCCTCGTTACCAGAGCGAGGAAATGAAAATGTTAAATAATTCTTATTCTCGAGTGGAAAACCAAACACAGCTTACACTCTCACGCTTGTGATCCTGCGCCTGGCCTTGATGGGAACACTGTCTTAACACTAAGCTCCTAGGTTCCATATGCTTACCCTGCTAATACGGAATACAACGTGGAGCTACCAAAAAATAATAATAAATCAATAATTTTCACTTTTCCCCTCTGGTAGACTAAATGCGGTGTTGAGTTCCACCACTTAATGCGATAACTATGGGCAACGGAGACTGGGCCGAAAATGGGCAACGGAATATTTGGAAAAAAAGATAAAATTATATTGTAGTGTTAGAAATCTGAGACTATAGCGCATCTAGAAGATTTGAATTTACAAAAGAATATTTTTTCTCCATTTTATTTTGCAAACGATAAACTATTTGGAACACTTCACAAATTATTTAAGCGTATAAGAATAAGCGTATAGCGTACAACTTGACGAGTATAGCTTAGAGGTCAGAACGCTTGGACGGCTATCAAGAGAGTAAGGGGTTTAAATCCCTTAGGTTCAATTATTTATACCTTTTCTAATTTGTATATTTCTTTCGTAAGCGATTAACTGCCTCATAATACCATCATTTATATGAGAATCTATTTGACATAGATTCTCACGATTGCCTGACATCATCTTAAATGCAGCTGATAAATGACAAGGACACATACTCGTATTATTAGAATCGACTGGGGCATATTGGTGTTAATTGACTATTAATGAAAGAAAATTGTAACAATTTTATACAAATGTAAAGGCGCCTTAGTCATAAAATTTAGTTTTCAGACTACGTTTACTATTTTATTAGGCCAGTCGTGGCCAGGGGTGTGATCCGACTAGTTGTGGATTCGATTCTCATTAGACCAAATGAAATATTTACTATTTTTATTTCTTCGCTGTGGTGTCGAGGCAGTGGAATCGGTGACAAGTGGGGAGTGGCTTGTCTTAACATTGGGCTCACTCTGCCTATCTTGCAGATGTGAGATACAGCATGAAGTTGAAAAAAAAAATGTTTGATAATACAGCACGATATCGAATTCCGCTCTGATGCTGTATCTTTTCAATCCAAAGTAACGAATGTCGTAAGTAGCTATTTCAATATAATTTACAAGTTTAAAATAAACTTTTAGTTAGTAGGTATTTAACGAAAAAATAAAAACTGTTGTTAAATAAAATTTTATACAATTTATGCATTGATATCATTTTACTACGCGGTGTCGTTTTAAACTAATAGAATGACACCGCATTTTTAACAAACGAAATTTTTAAAAGTATTTTTTCACAAATAAATGAAAAAATATTTAAAGAGAGGAACATATAAAGAAAAGTAGTAATTTTACAAGAATATTTTCAAAATATTTATTTTATTCCAAAACAGGTATATTACAAAACTAATCTCCCAACAAATACTTCACCATTAACGCATCTCCAAAGTTTCGTAACATCCTGATGTATTTTCGATACAATGGGGGTAAGCCCTGAGGTTATACACATCGCATTTATAATGTTGAGAACTAGGTTACTACCGTGGGAACCGACGTGCTGGCAAGTTTGCGGACCACCTACCTACCTACTAAACATTACGGGCTCGCCTAACAAGCAAATAGTACTTAACCTGCCCAAAATACCGAAACTAAAATGGAAAATCTCCTTTATATGTACATATGTAACGTAGTCAATGCATACCATGTATTTGTTGTTACCTTAAAAGTAACGCTATACTTAATTCAGCTTCACGCTGTATCCCGCACTTCTGCAGGCTACAATTCTGGAGGCATTGCATGTTGAGTGGCAGAACTCAACACCGAGAATTGCTTCGTCACCAGAGCGAAGAAATGGAAATATAAATGTAAATAAATATTACACTTCCTCGAGTGGATCGAACTCATAACCGTCACGTTACAGTCACACTCTTGGACCGCTGCGCCACGACGGCTTTCAGGTAATTATAATTCCCATATTTCTGAACTACTATCATCATAACATGACATTTTATTAATTTATGTGTTTTACCATACTAAAAAATTAATTTTCAAATAAACTAAAAAGGAAAGTTAATTTTCTTTACTAACCCAATGAGCTAAATTACAAATAATAAAGTAAAAATATTTAAAAATACACATAAAAACAATTTTTTCAGATTCCGATGGTAAGCCATGGTAAGCCATAGCTACATACAAATAAAACAAGGTAATTGTATCATATTGCCCCATAACTATTTGTAACACAAGCGCGGCTCATTCGTCCGAATATAACAAATGATCCGGATCGGAGTAACTAATAAGTTTCCTAATTAATTGTTATTGCTGCCTAACGATTTATTATAATTGCTGCCCACATCAAAGGACATCGTATTTGCCACTGTGACAAATGCCTCCTTAAGTCACAACTTGCAATTGCTTTGAAATGTGTCATGACAACTCTAGTGAGTATGGTGGAAATGATTTTGTGTGTATTTTTTCAAGCTGAGCGTGGCGCAGGTGGAGGGGCGCTAGCTTGTGACTAAAAACGCGAAAAGTTGTGGGTTCCTCCTACTCGAGAAAATGAAAAATTTGGTATTTTCCTTTGCTCTGGTGTCGAGGCAATGCGCGGTGTTAAGTTCCGCCAATCAACAGCCTAGAGAATTTGCCAGAATTTCTTAATAATGGGTTCTCTCTACCTACACCACTGCGTACGTGATACAGGTGAAGTCAGAGTCTTACAAATGTATATTACACAATCGTCTATTTTTTATATGAATAAAATGTACATTAAGTACGCATTAAAATAATAATTATTTCGAAATTAAATAATGAAAATTAATTCCAATTAAATCAGCAAAACTTTTCAATCAATAAACTATTATTTAAATTCCATTAAAATCCATTTTAATTAATTAAATAAATTAAACAGCAAGCATCGTCTAATAATAAATATGTACACTGTACATATGCAATTAGTACAAACTGTTATTACTAAGCAATTCAGCACATGGTATCCGACTGCAAACATTGACTGTGTGCAGAAGCACGCTTGTTTAGAGTATAAATAAGATATATTCTAGCGCATCTATTAATATTGAAACAAGCTTTAAAACTTAATGTTTTGAAGTTAAAAATTATTTGAACTTTATCCAGCTCTATTTTAAAGCCTGTATTAACAATAAAATATCCTTTTTATTTATTTTAAAAAGTACCTATTGAATATAAATGTATATACAATTCATAATCTTTTTGTAATTATTATAAAAAAGTTTCAGTACAATTCCATTCCATTTTATTTTGCAAACTTTATGTGGTCTAGTTATATACTCTTTGTAAACTCTACTTACGATAACTACTAAACAATATTAAGAAGCGTTATTATTATTGAAAAACTGAAATCCCCACTACATTCTACATTCATATAAACTAACATAATACAAAAAATTACAAAAATAGTAATATTTAAACTAATTTTATAAAACAAACAACAAACTAAAGCCCTAAATATAACACGCCTCGCTTACAACACTCATAAATCAACTACAAAGGAAATATTTGATGAAATCGCGTCCTACAACCGTTTTAAATACGTAAACGTATTGTTTTTGTATGACGACGAAGTACACCATCTTTAGTCATGAATTATTAGACACGCGAATGTAGGAGATGATTGATGAGTTTCCACCGTCAGTTTATAGTGGCAATAAAGCGGACTTAGCTAAATTTGGAGAATTACTTGCCTAAATGACATATGATGATATAAAGTAAATAGCTGGGAACATAAATTGTGTTGTATTGTCATGTTCAGGCCTACTCTCATTAACATTTATTACGAGAAAGCAATGTATGGTGAGAATTACATATAGGTATTATTTCTTGAATCAGGTACTGCTTCTATATAAATCGTAAGATTTTTTGACTGTTACTTTATTTTTTAAATATAGTAAATATTATGTGCACAGCACTAAAATTCCTAAGTTCAATTCTATTTTAAAATTTCCATTTTCAATGTCTAAAATACAAAATAAATATTTTTTAATTCATTTCTTAATCATAAAATCCTATCACTGTTCACTTTAAAGAAATCATGTATTCATTTTCATCACAGAACCATGAAATCATCGATAGTAGCTAACTAGGCCAAGTCTACTCTAGATACGAGTAGCCTCTTCATTACGTACAGTAGGGTTTACTTAGTGCAGCTTACATACTTTCTTGTCTTATCAGCTCATCCTATCGATTTCAAGGGCGTTTTAGTAAAGGAACTTTAACAATTTTTCAAATTAATTGTGAAATAATACATTTAAAACAAAGGTTGATTGTATTTACATAATAACAAGCCTTATTAAATAATTGAATTAAATTAATTAAAATCTTTTAAAAGTATATTATATTTATAATTTCCTAAATATAAAAAGGAAACGTTTCATAAATTACGACATTAAATAAAATTGAAAATATAAACAAAAACCAAAGTTATGCTCTTATATCTACAGAACTCGAGTCATTAAAAATACGAAATAAGCACAGTAAATATCTAGACTACGGAAAACAAACAAAATATCAAATTCGCTTTCTATTGTTTTCCTAGTAATAAAACAGACGCACGGGGCGAAAGGCGTTAGGTTACAAAGTGTTGTGGCCGCAGACAAACGACCAATTTCCTTTCGCACGATTTCTTCACCTTTTATCGCCCACAGAAAAAAAAATAAACCTTTAGAAAAATAAACGGTGCAAATAATTCTCTGTTCATATAAAACATCCGAACATTAGTTTCCTTGTAATTTATACGTGAGTTGTTCCAATGCACGCTGCGTGGTAGGTTTGTACATAATTTAATATACCACAGAGGTAACAGATACGGCACTTTAATATTACACAAATATAAATTAGTGCTTCACGTTTTCTAGTTTAATACTATAGTTTCTGAACGTACTAATATGAAGTTTCAATTGAATAAACTATTCTATAATATAATATGGCCTTTCAATATTTTTAATAAAAGATAAAAATTAAAATATAAAATAACACTGCATAACTCTGAAAAGAAATAACAAGCTCAATGTTCCATTAACATTTTATATTTTAGAAACACATTACCCTCCTTCGCGTCGCACAGTCGGTTAAGAAGACATGGAGAACGATCTGTACATAACTATCATATGTATGCCACTTATTACAGATCTAAATTATTACCATTTCAATTATCTTTCGAGCGAATTTCATTAAAGGAAAAAAGAATTTTCTTTCAAATAACCTTTTGATCGTAACATATGAAAAATCTTCTCGAGTGTAACAACATCAAGTAAACAGGCAAAAATTTACAATGATTCGCGTTTTATTAACATCAACGTAATTTGCTTTTTATTATTTCGTTTGTGTACATTGTTCTAATATTCCTCATACGATATTCCGAGTATTTCTAATAAAACATGTATGAAATTGAACATTATTACCGAGAATATTATTAAATTTCTTCTTTAATATATTATTAGAGGCCAGTCGTGGTGCAGGAGCACAAAGTGGGACTGTAAACCCGGTTGGCTGTGGGTTCGATCCCTCACTCGAGGAAATATTTATTTAAATTTGCATTTTAAATTCCTTGGCTTTGGTGTTGGCAAAGCGCGGCGTTGAGTTTCGCCACTCATCACGCAATGCCTCCAAGAATTACAATACGGTGTACGACATATAGCGTGAAGCTGAAGCTTTATTTTTTTAATATATTATCATGTCGATGTACACAAATATGTCTATGGCTCTGTCTGCTTAAGCAGGATACACACATTACTGCCCACGCGTTATGAAAAGCTTACAATCCAAGATCTTCTGTTTGTTCTTTGTAATTGTAGCGGTGAATAAACCATATATCATTCCTAATGACTGGAGACCCCTGGACACGACGGCCTACCAAGTATGAAAAACGATACTGTAATTATAATATTTGCGATAGCGTAATTAAAAAAGTAGGTTATAACACTTGATAAAATATACCTAGTTATTAAAGTTGACTAGGGCAAAGGACATTTTATGCGACAAGTTGTAAATACTGTGGTGATTATCATTAATATTTTTTTATTTTAATGATAGACCTACATAAATGATTGGTTGCCTACAAAATATCAAATATTTCACTGTCGATTATTATTTCTCACCTTGAAACAAACCACAATCAGTAAAATAAAGGTTATCAGATAACACTAAAGTTACTTAGACTACTTCGTTATAAGCAACTTAGGTAAACGACTCTGAATTAACGTGAAAGTTACGGGTTCCAATCCTATTCGTGAAAATATACTTATTATTCTCTCAATGGTCTCCACAAAGAGGTTTCTGCAATGCTATTATTATCCAAGAATAATTGTTCCATAATAAGTAAAAGTTGACGACCTTCTGTCTGTCGTTAAGTTGCGAGTCATAAAGAATTAACAAAATCAGAGAAAAATCTAATATTTTAAAGTTTCGAAAAAATGTATAGATAGAACAAATACGTTAGTAAAATACCTACTACATATAGTAGATAAGTCAAAGTATTATTTAAGCATCATATATTAATTACCATTAGAAACCATAAATCTAGGCATTAGTTCAGTTAACAAAGAAAAATTACGTAATCTAGACCGTTTAACAAAGTGAACAATCGCGTGACGTTTCCACACAAATTAGTGGTCGTTAAACTGTCGATGTTTTACCAGCCCGTCCCTTTGTTCATCTGCGATCAGAAGTTCCGCAGACGACAACTAGGCTAGCACAGAATGTAAAGACTAAATAAGCACTTTTAATAGATTCGCTGTCACGGCACTTTAGTGTTGGCTTCCTGTATGGGTGCACCGTACAAGCTTGGCATTCGAAACCTGAGATATTTACTGAATTGTTATACGTTTTTGCTTATACTGCTCATTATATGTAAAAAGGAAAAGAATTCAATGTAATAGAATTATTTTTTTACAAATGAAGTCAAATAAATATTGTTATTTTTGTATTATTCAATATTTTCTGAATAGAATTTTCTTAGCTTAATCACGTTATTAATACAAAATATTTTCCTGTATTAATATAAAAAAAGATTTTTTTACAACAAAAAAAATAATATTCGCAACTCATTAATATCAATAACATAACATTTCGATCATTATAATAAAAGGCAAATTGCATAGATAGAGTTTGACATTTTAATGTGCCATTTGCTGAGTTTGCCATAATGTCAATCTTTTGTTTCAGCTCCGAATTGACGCTCATCAAATGACAATTTATTGTTTTAGCTTCCCTTTCAATTTCACAGTCCGCGGGGAACGCTACTTTTGTTGTAATTCACATATATTTATATATAATATATATGTATATCTTATACCTTACATATACGAAATTCAAACAAAAAAATATTGAAAAGAAAACCTATAGTATTGTCATTTCCATGAAAGGTTTATTAATATAACGTACAAAGGAGCACTAGTAGCAATTTCAAATGAATATATTTTTTTGTGTTGAAAATTTCAGTTATTTGGAATATATTTTAAAGAAATTGCGAAACATCTGTGCTACCTTTAAAAAATATTATATTTGCTTACAGTAAAAATTTAACCAAGTGAGTTTTCTAGTACAATAAAAGATATAAAATTTTGTACTACAACGAAATTAATAATACATTTTCTAACTTTAAACAACATTTTCTACAAACAACTAACAATACTCAATGGAAGAAAGCGTTACGCCCACCAGCTAAGGACTGTCGATTCCGGTCATTATAAACCGTTGTAAATTATTAGCACTGACAATGTGCCGTGTACTACTTAGATTTATTACCGGGGCGATGCTTATTTTCGTACCATGCGAATAAATATAGTTCGAATGGAATTAGTAGTAAGTTATTTCACGAAGTTATAAACTTAATGTTGTTTGTACTACCTACAAGTATCTGTGTATCCATAACCGCTATTTCCTTTTTTAATGGCGCTTAGTTTGTTATTTTAATTTCTTTTGGGACTAAATATGACTTTAAACTTTGAATCCACCACCCTGCTAGCAACTTTTATAAAATAAACAGTTAGTAATTTATACTTATTTCTCTCGTATCCTTAGAACTTATAGTAGTAGAAGAGAAGCTTCTATTACAAATGATCTAAATAAACGTAAAAGTAACATCTTTAGAGCTTATTATTTTAGACATGTATTTTATTAGATCTTTCGAATTTCACAAAATATATTACCTTTGCGTATTTTTTTAAATATATTTTATTTATCCTTATAACTTATTTATAGCAACGTTTACTTTTAGGCCAAACACAAACTTTGCGTTAGAGAAATTTCACGCTTAAAATAAAAATATTTTATTTGTAAGCTTTACACTGCGTGGGCTTTCTAGCCCACAGTTGTTAACATTTTTTCATTAATTAACTCTCCTTTAACTGCCACAAATTTTCTACCTCTTAGCTTTCTTGGCTTTGCCTGCTATTATAAACGCGATAGGTTGTGGGTTCGATTCCCTAAACAACGCGCGGTGTTAAGCTCCGTCACTCAATATACAATGCCTCAAGAATTCGATGGAAAGTGGGGAATGGAAGTGTCTAGGCTCTAAAAAAATCTCTGATCTATATTTGACCTATCTCATTTTAAAAAAAAAATTAAAAGCAATCATTTAAAATGTGAAGTAAATATCAATTAAGTATACAAATATCAATAGGTAAACGGAATTATTATATAACTAGCGGCCCGCCCGCGGCTTCGCCTGCGTGAACTACGTTATTACTCATTTCTGTCTCCATGAGTACCTACGTCCTATAAGTGACGTCCATGCAAAATTTGAGACTCCTAGCATTTGTAGTAACGAAGTTTCATACAAATTTTCGACCCCAAAAACAACCCCTTAGAAGTCGAATATTGCTAATTCCCGTCTTAGCGAGCACCTGCGTCCTATAAGTAACTCCTATGCAAAATTTCAGATTCCTAGCACATGTAGTTTCTGAGATTTCGTGATGAGTGAGTGACCTTTCGATTTTATATATATAGATAACGGATATTATTATTATTATTAAACCTGTCATAAAGTGTTTCGCGGCAGTTGAAAATCAAGTGGCATCAATATTGCAGATGAACATTTCGTACAATATCGAATATTCCAATATTTATGAATGAATTACGCGATGTAGGTCAGTTTGGTCGTATCCATTTCATTGCGGTCCGCATCGCTGACGGAGGTATGAATTTTGTAATATGAAAACAACACGTGCCACCAATTTTATTATGAAACCTTTTAGACGAATGGATAAATATATATTATGAACTATACACGGGAATTACAGTTTTTTTTTGTTTATTTAAATTATGTAATATGTAGGTTGCGCTTTAAAAAATAATGTAGAAAATGGATTTTCATTAAAACATATAGCTAATATTGTTAACTTAGTATTATAATTTTTCGCTTTTCATCTAGCCAAGTAAGCAGTGTGAGAGCGACAGAGCGAAGAAATGAAAATATAAATTTAAATAAATATTTCCTCGAGTGGGGATCGAACCCACAACCATTCCATTTTACAGTCTCACTTTGTGTGAATGTTCTTACTCTAATTGTAAATTCAATTACGGCTGTTAAATTATTTTCCCTCGCTAACAGGCCTACTCAAACATGGCTTTTAAAGGTAGGAGTACAATTTACTTTGTAAATGTCATATAGAATTTTTAACTAGTAGCGAAGATTTGTAGGTTTAACTACTTTTTTTCTCTTTAAAATATAATAAGAAATAAAGAAGATAATACAAAAAATTCTTACACAAATATTGTTAGCTTTTTAGGATAGTCAGAGTAGTGTAAAGAGTTAAGACACTCCATTCCCCATTTTCCGCCCAAATTTCGGAACTTCTCGTGTTGTGGCGTAACTATGTTGTGCCAAAATAAAAATAGAGAATAGAGACTGGAACCCATAATCTACGTAAGTATATACAGTCAGTCAGTCGCTGTGCTCTATCGCACAAAATATCAAAGAATACAACATATTTTTTTATTTAATTTTTTCACATTAGTTACTGCAATCCCACGGATTTTCATAAATATTTATTAGCTTTTACGTCAAATATGTCACGTAAAGTTGTATAACAAACAAAAAATATTTCAGCCCAATAAACTATTCATGAGACATTCGGATACTTTAATAACAAAATACAAAAATCACTCTTTACAAAATTGCACTTTGTTCATATTTTAAAAGTATTTTTTACACCTAAAAACAGAAACTACGCTATTCTAATTCATATTTTATAGAATATAAATGTTTTTATTCATTTGATTCGTTAGTAAAAACTATTCAGGCTTATCGGAAATATTAAGCTTTGAATTCCACGCAGGCGAGCAAATTGGCTGCGCTCTGAAATGTGTTTTTTAACATACGAAGTGTAATAAAAGATAAATATACGTATATATTCTTTTATATTTTTATATAACAATTTATGTGTAAAAAAATCTTCTGTTGCTGATTGACTAACAGATAATGCACAGTTTTGACGTTTTGGTTTGAAGAGTGTAGGAGAGTTTGAGGAAATGTAACGAATCCTACGTTATCCAACGAATCTTTACGTAATTCAAATTCACATGTAACAAGCTACTTAAATAGACTTTAACCGTAACGAAATTATGAATTTCGGTTGAAATCGCTAAGTTGAAACTTTTTTTAACAGTATATTTTCTTAATCTATCCTAACCTAACCTTAAAATATACTTACGTAAAAATAACCTAAAAATATACGTAAAAATCCCAAAAATGTCATAAATAGAACTTATAAAATAGGGGCTAGTGAAAACTAGCAAATGTTTATCCTGAAAACCGTTTATCATGATTGGTATATCTCAATTGGAACAAGAATAGTTTAATTAGCACGGGTATCGATCGTGTAATGAACCTGGCTAATTACGAATGCGCTTGCGCCGATTTAAATATATCTATTTCTAGAGATTGTTTCCATTTTAATCAGTGAAGCGAAGTAAGCGATCAGATAATATGAATAGTATTTATATATATTTTACGATATAATGGACAAAAATAAGACAACTTACCAAAGTAATAAGTTCTTCGATTTTCACGATAACTACATACTTTAAATGAAACTATTTTAACCGGATAATCGCGTATATTTAGGATTACGGAAACCCGACGTTTCGAACACTTTGCAGTATTCCGTGGTCACGGGTAGAACTCACGGGTAGTTTCGTCTGTCAGTTTACATAATTATTATTTCAAACTACCGCCAATGATTTCTTAATTGTCTCGCGTACTGCCCTGGATTCCTGCAGAATGAGCTGACTGTATCTTGCCCTTTGGTATGATGGGTGTGACACTTAAAAAAATAAAAAAAATAATAGTGGATCCCAAGTGGTAGTTTCCAGCTGTCCTCTCTATTGAAATTAGGATTTTTTTGTATTTCAGTAGCCTCGCGGATCGTTCTAGGAATATATCGCTTTTTCTTTGCGAGGATTTTCAGTTTATCAAACCTAATGTAATGGCTGGGTTTATTCAGTATACCAAAGTGACTCAAATTAAAGAACAAAATATTTTTAAGCATTTTTTTATCTACCACATTCTATTAAAGAAAAACTGTTTGTACTTATTAAAGTCACAGATACATTATCAATATTTTTAAATATCAACAAATACACTGTGTTTAAAAAATAAATTATTTATCAATCTGTGCCGTCAATCTATCAATCAAAGTAAATCGGCCAATATATTTTATAAAATTCAAACGATGACTAAAAACTGATTCTGAAATCTCTTAAAAAAATTTCACCATCAATGACCAGATAGACAGTACCTAATGACATCATTAAATAGGAATCTAAAAGGTACTCCTTTTCCTTTCACTAGCCTTTCATGTAATCGACAACTAAAGCTTTAGAATAAGAAATGCGACTAATTCTAAATAATACATTAAAAATATCTTTGTATTTCCATCCACTTGCAAAACTAAAACAATTGGTAATGGAAACTCGCATAGTGCATCGACCGTAGCGTCTGGTATTTCGGGTACCTTTGCTCACTGGCCCAACCTAAGCTCACGCCATCACGATCTATTAGTAGCCATTATTCTTTACTTATTAATGATAAAAAATTATGTTCCATACTGAGAATGTGATAATAATATATTGTAATAATAACAAGATTTTGTTTTATTTTGTATTATTTTATTTTTGTTGATAATCGATTGTATAAATAAATAAATACTTAACTTATCGAACAATGGCTTTTGTTTTTTAAACTGTTAAGATAGAACCTACTAAGATTATAAATTTAAAAGGCTTTTGACACTTTACAGTAATATAGCTCATACATTAGAATAACATATAGGCTAAAATTTATATAAAGATTTAGCATAAATTTAAACGGGCGAAGCCGCGTGTAGACTGCTAGTTTACTATAAATATTAAAAGAATATTTAACATAAATTTTCCCTTATTTGTTTCAAATGTTATCCAAGTGCTTGTAAGCGAGAATTAAATTCACTTATTGCAGCATTAGGGTTGGCTCAACCGATGCTAAATTACTAAATGTATATCACATTAGGATAGATCTCTTAATATGTAATTTGGATAAACATTTTTAAACGACATTTTGAATATTCAATTCAATTAATTTATTCATTTCTTTTAAACCTCATTCACTCAGTATGCTTTACTTAAAATACTTAAAAATAAATTAAAATTATTATTAATAATTAAGTAGTATTATTTTTAATAGTTTAGTATTTATATTTAAATCCATCGAAAAAATAAGATATTTCTTTTTCTAGATTTACGCTTTAACACGCAAGGGTAGATAGAGAAAACGTAAAGTTAAGACACCCTGTTCTCCTCGAATGCGGCAAGTTTGGTGGCAGATTTCGACGTCATTCTTCAACTGAATAATCTCAATAAATGAATCATATAATTCTATATCTACATTTTTGCTTTTGTCCATATTAGGCGACAAAAGTAAAGTCTACATTCTACATATATTTTGTAGAACAGAACTCACTCGACGAGCGTTACTGGCTTTAACAGTAACTGTTGACTTTATAATTTGGCTTACGTTAGTTAATAGAAGCATCTACGTAATTCTGAAATGTATTATAGAAATGTCAACATTTCCGTACCACGTTGAATGCACATTAAATTTAAATTTATTTAGATGAAAAGCGCCGTACATTTTGTAAATGTGTTTATTGCTAGCATTAGATATTTTTCTCAATTAACATCAAAACTTATTTGTTACATTTCACGTGATGTTCTTTTAGCTTCAGTGTATTCTGAATGCAGAGGGAACCTAGTGATAAGACATTCCATGTCTACATATTCCGAAAAATTTTTCAAAAGACTATATTAAATGGTGGACAACTCAACACTACATCTTGCCTAGTTACCAAAGTGAAAAATAATAAGATAATTCGTTTCTTCGAGTGAGAATCGAACTACAGCCGTCACGTTCGTCGTCACAACGGCATCTTACGAGTATAAATTATGTATAGAGCAACATAATGGTTTTGTTAAATTATTACATCCTTACGAGTACATTGACAAGGCCAATCAATTTGCAGTCAAAATTCGTATACGCGTCAACGAGCACGCATCGGTGTGTGACGCGTGAGAACTAGAGTTCTGCGGACAGATATAAAATACACTCTCATGATTTCTAAGTCATTTGAATTCTTGTAAATGTAGTTAGTACTTATACTTATACTTATTTAGTAGTTGATGCCTCAATGGCAATGTTGGCGTATGAAATAAATGTAGGTACCAATGTAATTGAAGATTAATAAAAATATTTTCATTTCATAATGTGTATAATTAGAAAATGATTCTTAAGAAACTTGTTTTTTATTTTTTTCCAAAAAAAGTTTATCATTCAATACTGTTAGAAGAAGTTCTTAAACTATAATAAAAAAATATATATTTTTTATTAGCAAAGGAACATTAGGTATCATATTTCACAAGCTTTGCTTTATACAAAACGCATTTATCTCCAAAAGATATTGTATTTTTTAGATAACAGCAACGTTGATATATAAGAAACAAAAAAAAATATCCACAGCAATAATTGCGACTCGTAAAACATTTAAAGAACTTTCTTTGAACTTTAAAGCTTAATTACAGTTTGCACGATCTTTCTAGTTAAGTACGGCATTGGCAAAACTTTATTTCTTAGAAAGATTTAAATAAGAAAACTGTTATTTTCTTATAGTAAAAGTATTCAGTGTTGACCCGCAGGGCAGAGATGCAACATTCTTTGTCATTAGACGGCCTTTGTGACGCTAATACAATAAAATAGCCTATTACTTTATATTTCTTGGACAAACCTTTGCATAAGATTTTAAATATAAGTAAAGATAATATTCATTTGAGGCCATTTGTGGCACAGGGCCGAGGTTCGATTTCCACTCGAGGAAATTAAATATTTAGTATTTTCATTTTTTCCATCTCTATAAGTATTCTATCACTGCATATCACACAATTCTTTAGTTTTAATATTAATATTCTTTTTTAGCTTCACGCTGTATCCCGCTTATAGTAGACAGAAGGAACTAGTGTTAAATCACTTCGTTCCTATACCGCCGATTTTTTGAAAAATTACGTATTGGAACTCGAAGCCGTGCTTTATGTAGGGACCCCGAATGAGAGTTAACCCCACAACCGTCACGTTTATAATCACACGCTCTGCTATTACACTATGGCGACCTCAAATTCTAATTATACTCGTTTTATTTCGCACCAAAACTCCTACATCGACAAATCAGTTCATCTAATAGGATAAAGCGGATATAGATCGTATTACTCGCATGGGGTCATGAAGAATCCTTTAAGCTCATTGATATATAACAAGATAATACAAGATCCACAAATGTTCACAAAATGGCAAAAGTACCTACTTGATGTTTATTTCAAATAGACATATATTCAACTTATAGTTATTATTAATTATTATTATTAATATTAATGAAACAATGCGAATATTTAAGTAAAATATTTTCAATGTATCGTAATACAAAGTGGTTATTTGATACTGACATAAGTGAAATAGTTGAGGGTTCGATCCCGACTAAATGAAATGAATTAATTTCCATATATCGAGAAATCAATCAATCAATGAATTAATTTCATTTTCCTACCCTGGCAAGTTTTCCAAAGCATAATTATGTTTGTTTTAAGTTTAGGAATTTAAAATTATATCAACCGTTTGGTTACATTAAACCAAAAATAACATAATTTTTGCCTCACTGCCAATCTGACACCAGGTGCAATATTGTAATTAACTAACAAAAAAATATAAAACAATAAACGTTACATCCTAACTTATTTAACTTAACGAGGGTTGACAATGACATACTGTTTTTCCTTCATCACCTGCTCAGAGATTTCATCCTTATTACAGTTATTAAGAGGATAATTATCCCTTTATACGTCAGCTTGTTCTTAAAATATATGTTACCTTTGTGAGTCCTTATAGTATCAGATTTTGTAATTAAGGAAAATTCTAATTGCTATATTAAAGTGAAATACCGTGTGTTGCTCTATTTTTATTAATGTTATATTACCACATCTTTTCGAGGCCCTCGTGGTTCGTTGAGACAGGATCTGGCTGTTTACGCAATGATTTTGGGTTCGATTCCCACTCGATGGAATGTTAATTTTCCGGCTCTGGTACAATATTCCTTTGGATTCTATTTTCACAGTGAAAATACTAAACTTATGTAGTATATGCTATACTACACAAAGACAGCCACTTCAAATCTTACACCAGGGAAATGAAACTATAACAAGAGAAGAGGAGTTCAGTTTGCAATAATATACCTACATACATATGTTTCTGAAACTTCTGTCTCAGTATACCTATTTAGAATTGCGTCAAACTTTAATAAAATAAAATAGAATAAATAAAATAATAAAATTAAAAAAAATAAATCTTTAAAAAAATCTAAAAATTTATATTATATTGGTCATTGAAATTAATAAAAAAATATAAACTTTACTTCACTTGTTTTGTATAACCTACCCTTAGAAATATTTCATTTTATTTAGGTTGACGGTGACATTTATAATTTTTGCTCAGCATTATTTTCACTCGCGTAGGCATTTGATACTGAAAAAATGTAAAAGTTTATTTAATTTTTTCAGAGGATTGATATTCGGTTCAATAAAATTGCATTTTTAAGTAAAAAAATATTTAAAACTTATAATATTTCTAAAACAAAGAAATTTACATGTCCAAATATAAGAAGGCAGGGCGGGCTATACAATTGCTTTCATAGACTCCAATGAATAAATCTAAATGAATAAATTATAAGTAATTCATCTTTTACTTGACTCAATGATGCGTACGTTCATAGAGAATCAAATTACATGCATCATTACGCTCCCCATAAACACGCTCTAGTTTAGGTGTTAGATCGGTATCGTTTATAATAGCTGAGATTTTTTTGGTTATTTATATAATGACGATTGAATAATAAAGGAAAAAGGAATTTTCTGTCTGTCTGTCTGTCTGTCAATCACCTCAGAAACGCTTGGCGATTTGTTTCACACAAAAATCAACTTTAAATATTTTATGTATTTTACATATCTAAAGTCTCCACCAATTTTAATTTATGTACCTACTAAGCATTACTAACTTATGACATAATATAACTTAGTTGGCCACACATTGGCACACACACATTGGCATTGGCGGTACATTTCCATCACATCAAATTTTCCATCACATCAAATATGAATAAAGAAAACAAAATGGTATAGATTCCATTTCGCAATAGGTAAGTACTGTCTGGCAGAAGCAGTTGAACACTATTATAGTCTAATGTATTATGAGCGCAACCAATTTACATATTTGCATATTATAGCGTTCGAACTTCTATGATTTAATGTACACGTGATACTACTATAGAACAACACGATGAACAATATCAGATAGGTGAATCTATATTAAAATAGATGATATATGTTTGTACGTATTATATACTTATATTTAATTTTGCACACATTACGTTTATTTGTTCTATACACATATTTTTTTTTAATGATATTTAGGTAAGATTTTCTATTGCAATTAAAAAAGCGAAATTTGACCAATAAATTCCTTTGTCTTCTTGATTATCAATTTCAAATCTTGATGGCATTGCTGGTGGTATAAGACCGCATCTAACTGTAGGTAAATACGAAGGTTGTGAGTTCGATCGCCATTCGCCACTTAAGCCAAGTAATTAACTACTATATTTTCCCCTCTTTGGCAAGACAAATTGGGGTGTACACAATATCTCGAATTGATACAAAATGTGGATAATGGAGTGACTTATCACTAAGTTTTCTACGTCTATACGCTTATAGACGAACTAACGATCACGCTAAATAAAAAACTTTTTCTGAATTGAATTCTGTTATCTTCAAATTATATAACTTATTAACATTGTCTGAAATCCTTAGAACTTAGTAAATAATTAAGGTTAAGACTAGTTCGTTAATTTAACGCCCCAAGGTTTATTAATTAAATATAGATTCATTTGATTTCTGGGCCTAAGCTTATTTCCAGTAAACCCGCCTAATACAGATGGGAATTCTACTAAATCAATCAGTTACTTCTTAAAAAGTATCGTATTTTTCGTATCGAATATTCATCTTAAATTCCAAAACAAAAATAAGTAAATTTATAATAGACAGTACTTTCACGATATTGCTTGATCTTCGTTGCACAAGCAAGTGATTGCAAACGTGGCGGTGGTGAGTTCGATTCTACTCTCTCTAAAATTTGATTAAAAGTGGGGAACGTAGTATATTAACACTAGGTTCACGCTTTGATACAGCAAGGTAGGCAGAGCGAGTTCTCTCACTCTCACATAAGTATTAATACACTCCTTTCTCTCCGCTTTCCGATCAATTTTCGAAATTTTACTCTTTGCTATCAGAACGTACAGTAGGTACAATTTTCGTCTGTGTTATAAAGGAAGTGCGTGAAAATAAATCATTAATAAATCTATAGGATATCGTGATCCAATACCAGTATCTACAATAAAATAACTTATGGTAAACGCAGTGGGCACATTGTACGTGCTCCTTATCCCTCCAATCTGAGCTGGAGTAATAAAAAGCCGGTACCAGTAAATAACAAGCATATCATCCATTATCTTTTGATTGACGATTTTCCAATTGTAACCGTCGATAAGTCTCTTTTGCTTGACATAAACATTTTGACATGGCTAATACATATGCATGTAAACATGGATGTAATATTAGTTAAATAAAATATGTTTTGCAGATGTTGTTTTATTTTCACGCTGTATTCCGCATATAGCAGGGTAGGCAACCTAGTGTTAAGGCACACTGTGTCCATTTAGACATTTCCGTTCTCTACTTAACCAGCCACTAGTATTATAGTGTACAGTTCATTTGACCTTATTTTTTATCTATACTAATCTAATAAAGCGGAAGATTTTGTTTGTTTGTTTGTTTGAACGCTAAGATCTCTGGATCTACTGGTCCGATTTACTTTGTTTTTGTTTTGTATGAAAGCTGTATTCTTCAGAAGTGCTATAGGCTATATAACATTACATTACACATATATACTCATATATTTCTAATATATACTAATATATTTAATATATTTATTTTTATATAAGTACTTTCTAATTTGACATGCAATTTATTCTGTCATGTTAATAACAACAGTCGCGTCGCTACGCAACCGTTACCGCGACATTTTGATATTCATCCTTATGAAAATAAATATAATAGTCACTTTTAGCATTTTTTCTAGATTGAAATTATAGTTTACTGTATAACATTCTAATAAATAATTAAGGAGATGTCACTGATTCGGAATAACCTAGCCTTCGGGCGGCATAGTATGAGTATGACCGACGCGAAAATATTTTTATAGTTCAAGCAGGCGTAGCCGCGTCCGGGTCCACTAGTTTCATTATAAAAGGTAATTTCGGATACCGCCGTCAAATAAGAACTTTTTGCTTTCTCTTCAAAAGAGACGGAACCACGCTGCGTACCGTTTCTCATCCTCTACACAATGGTGACGTCACGTACATTGTTTGCGCCAAATAATTCTCATTAAGACCATTCCTTTTAGCAAATACTAAAATGAGAACGGCAAAACATTTCTAGCACACTTCTCTTAGCGACGTTATTAAATATACTTAAAAGATTAATTTCCTAAGTATTTCGTATAAAAACATCGGTACACTTGAAAGTTCAAACACCGTAGTCAGCACTTCGTCAGCCAGCCCTCTAATGAATCGTCGAGGACACTTCGTTAAATTAAAAAGATTATATTTTCCATTTTCAAACGCTGCTGTTTTTCGTTTTTCTGTGTTGCCATTAAACAAACATTTAATTTTGATTTGTAGATTTAAATTGTTGATTGTTTAAAACGTGGAAATACATTTATATTGAAAGGAAACTCATAAGACGTTAATTCTTTACTCAAACCGGTTGATGCCACACAAAATAATGACTTTATATTTTTTCTATCTATACTAATATAATAAAGCGGAAGAGTTTGTTTGTTTGTTTGTTTGTTTGTTTGTTTGTTTGTTTGTTTGTTTGTTTGTTTGTTTGAACGCTAAGATCTCTGGATCTACTGGATCGATTTACTTTGTTTTTGTTTTGTATGAAAGCTGTATTCTTCAGAAGTGCTATAGGCTATATAATATTACATTACACATATATACTAATAAATTAAAATACTTTCTAATTTGACATGCAATTTATTCTGCCATGTTAATAACAACCGTCGTCGCTACGCGACCGCGTTCGTTACCGCGTCATTTTGATATTCATCCTTATGAAAATAAATATAATAGTCACTTTTAGCATTTCATCTAGATTGAAATTATATTTCTATAGAAATTATATTCTTATATTTCAAGCAGGCGTAGCCGCGTCCGGGTCCGCTAGTAAATTATGTAAATCTCTAACGTTTTATGTATATATTTAAAATTTTGTAACTTAAAACAATTAAACAATTTTTTTTTCTGAACGCGATAAATATTTTAAAATTCTATGTATTAATATATATTTTGATACATAGATACAAATCATATAATTATAAAATTAAACCTTGACTAAGGTTGCCCTTACACAATTGCAAGATCTAATTGCACTTAATTAATTGATTGTAAATGGCTTCTCGCTTATCCAGCTGTATCACAATGAGAAATTACATTGGTTTCATTTATCTAGATAGTTGGGATTATAATCTTTTTTGAAATATAAATTCTAACCATAAATAATCTATTTCTATCTATACACCTTTTCTAGCTTCACGCTGTATCCCGCACATAACAAGATAGATATCAATCAATCATTCAACGAAAATAATGTTTCGAAACTGAATGGGCAGCGAGAGACGTAGTATTTTTATATTTAGACTAGGTTATTAGCTTCCTCTTTGCTAAATGAATAAGCATGATGGAGATTATAAAATTCCGTGATTGATAAAGTAATAAGTCAATATTTTAGGAAATTTAATAAGTATAAATGTTTCTATGTTATATAGATTTAAAAAAAGATGATTTTTTTGTATTTAAAATGTATAACGGAATATATTTTTCTGTAATGTAAGATTAAAATGTTCATTTCCAAGAATTGATCATCCAAGTTCGGAAACGAATGATTTTCGTCTTTTTCTCAAAACTCTTTGTTCCACGAACGTGATGAAATCTTCAAACAAAATTTTAATATACGGGGAAATATGTCTTTTATTTTTTACTTTTATATGATTTTTTTATATCTTTTACTAAGAAAATCTAGTTCTAGGATATTCTTTTCTTTTTCGACATCAATTTATGTTATTATTTTTAAACTTATCTTAAGCACTTTAGATACAAAATACGTAATTGATATTTAAATATATAAACTAACAGATAAATTTAAATACATTTAGATAAAGCCTTTCCTGTTTAGTAGATTTGAGTGAACGGATGTAGCGTCCGCAATCTGCAATCTTTTGTTCGACATCACATTGAATACGCATATACAATATACTCGTCTGTATGTTTGTACCTCCATACCTAAATGTATGTCAACTAAAGGTATATGCTATAATGTCACACGTGTTTATAATTGCACAGGCTGTCATTCATGCAGTGATGTAATAGATTACTTAGTAAGTGCTTCCCACACCATCGGGTTTAGTATTTACAAAATATTTAAGAACAATGCTTCAAAATATTTTCGGTTTGTATAAGCATTATGTAAGCAAATATTGTTGCACTTTTAATACATTGAATGGGATGAATGAATGAATGGACAATGATTCTGTTGATTTAAATTAATAAATATCAGGATCACGACCATTTTTATATTAATTACTGAAGTTACCATATTATATACCACACTTCTTTAGCTTTTCGTGAACTTCATTCATCCATACTGAGTTCTCGAAATCAACCACAGTATCTGTGCCTCTCTTACCAATCACTATAGCTTCATATTCTATTAAAATTACATTAAAATAAAAAAAAAATACCTCCTTTCATATGATTCCTTTAAGCTCTACGTTAAATATCCACAATAGATATTTTCTGACATCATATTTCGTTACCTGATATTTCCTTATACAAATATAAACTAGAGCAACCTAAATTCTACTATACAGCCTAGAATAGATACAGTACAAACTAGACTTAAAATCACAGCTTGTTTCTTAATAAAATATCAGGTTACCTTTAGATAACAATAACATGGCAGCTTCCTTCAGATTACGTCTGAGTGACCCTTTACAGGTGGCCCCGACCGAGTTGTGAAAAGTCGGCTGTATGGCCGGACTAATTTCTATGCAAATGTTGTCGTGCATGCCTTACAACAACTATTACGTTACGTTACGGTGCCAAAATTTAGTTATAATATTATGAAGACACGTGTTTATTAAGATTTTGGAGTAGTTTATTATTGTTATTTTTTGAAGGTTGATTTCTAGGCCATCGCGATGTAAGGGGACGATGTCTTGCTATAGACGAGGTTTTTATTTATATTTGAATTGTTTTTATTTCTCCACTTCAGTAAAAAACAGAAATAGAGGCAAAGTAGACAACAGAGTGTCTTAAACTGCAAATAGAGAACTATATTTATCTCGCTTTATGCGGAAGATACGTGAGATTTGTTAAAAAAATATCA
The DNA here is from genome assembly GCF_056956725.1 of Heliconius melpomene rosina. Lineage (NCBI taxonomy): Eukaryota > Metazoa > Arthropoda > Insecta > Lepidoptera > Nymphalidae > Heliconius > Heliconius melpomene. The sequence goes on along the minus strand of NC_140406.1, from coordinate 7,381,353 downwards.
AAACAGTCTCATAATTTATATTTTTAATTTATTTTGCCTGTAAATTACATGTAACCAGTCGCCGTCATCATCATCATCATCAAAATACCCAACAGCATCTATTCACAATAAAATCCAAGTTAACTAACAGAGTAAACGACCCATACAATAAGACTACGTAAGTACGTTTAACTGAATTTAATAGTAACTAACTGTTGGTTTACATTGCGACTGTAACTCCATCCTGCAATAGTCAGCAACTTGGTCTGTTTAACCTCGTGTTGCCGTCAACCATCAACATGCGGTGTTTGTTTGTTGGACTAGTTCAGCTTTCGCATTACAGATTTGGGGGCTAGTTTATTCTGTACTAATTCATATATTTTATAGTTAAAACTAGCGGCCCGCCCGCGGCTTCGCCTGCGTTAACTACGTTATTATTAATTTCTGTCTCCATGAGTACCTACGTCCTATAAGTGACGTTCATGCAAAATTTGAGACTCCTAGCATTTGTAGTAACGAAGTTTCATACAAACTTTCAACCCCAGAAACAAACCCTTAGAAGTCGAATATTGCAAATTCCCGTCTTAGCGAGGACCTACGTCCTATAAGTAACTCCTATGCAAAATTTGAGATTCCTAGCCCTTTTAGATTCTGAGATTTCGTGATGAGTGAGTGACCTTTCGATTTTATATAAATAGATAAAAGGATTACCATCATGCATGAATATCATGAAATATTCCTTAATTATTAACACTTCCTAGGCATTATTCATACGTAGGCTATAAGCCTAATTGTTCGCATTGTTTATATTTGTTGAGAAGTAAAAAATAGTAAAAAAGTAAAAAATCATATAAAATCATTATGTGTTGAATGGCAACACTCAACACCACACTTTCGCTCGTTGCCAAAGCGAGAAAATGAACATATTAGATATTTAATTTCCCCAAGGGAGAATCGAACCGACAACCCGTCGTGTTTACAATCACATGCTTTTGCCACTGCTCCATGACTGACCTGTAAATTATTCTCATAATTTTCATTTTAAATATAGATATACAAATGTATACATTTTATATACGTTGTATATTCTGAAATAAAAGAATAAAGTGCAGCTTGTATTTTACATCCTTTAAGATGACGAATCTACTTAAGAACTATTAATTTTAATAAGTTCTGACTCAGAACAAAGCAAAAGATATTTCAAGCGCGAAGATTAATCCTAATAAGGAAATGTTTGATGCAACAAGACAAGGCGACAAAACATTCTTAAATTCTATAATTTTGCAATATCTAGATATCAAGACTAGAGTAAGCGCGGGGTTAGGTTCCACCACTTTTAACAAGTAATGGCTTGAATTCTGGGGAAAAGCGAAGAACGAAGTGTATTGGCAAAGGTTCTTTTAGACTATACTGGTATTTGACGACCCTATGAAACTATAGTAGGTACATATCGTACTAAAACAGGTTTTTTTCTGTCAATTCGATCAAAACTGTATATGTATACTTATTAAGAAAACTTTTACAAAATATACGTAGCGGGATTTGAACTCACGTCTCTTGGAAACCAGCCAAGCGCTCTGACCACTTAGCCGTACGTTCTCATGAAGCTACGTCGAAATTTTTAAACGTTTGTTACAATTTATATATGTGTATATTTATTAGGACAATATACAGTTATTATATTACGTATAGGCATAATTAAACAAAAGTAATTCCACTCGAGGTTAAAGGATAATAAAGTACGTCATTCAGAAAATTTAATAGGCTATTTAATTTGCATGTATATTAGGTATGCTTAATTACGTTTAACTCAGTACATATTTTGTAACATTCTCTGCACGCCTCACAATCATTTAAAACAGTTTGACAGCTCTTAAAATATATTAGCCATTGCCACCGGAATAAGCTATGAGCTAGCTTTACTGTTTCCTTAGTGTATAGGTTCAATAGTTTCAAAAATAAATCTATTTATATTTAGTTCAATAGTTTCAAAAATAAATCTATTTATATTTAGTAAATGTTATTAAATGTTAAAATTTTAGTTTAGTTAATTTTTCAACTTGACCTTTCTGGTGTATTGTTTTTCAATTTTCTTTAATTTTCATAAAAATGAATTTCCAGTCTATTTTGATCTATTGTATTTAACAAGAAAAAGGAAAGAATTTTGTGATATATTATTTCTCCCATCACTTTTGAAACATTGTTGGTGGTAGTAAATATTGATGTAATATATAATGGTACCTAACAGCTAGTTTGTTAGTAAACCGGAGTCAAATGTATATAGTGCTTATTAATTTTTAATAGGCAATATTATAATAGTAAAATATGCTTTTATTTAAATAAGATGTAACGAAAACTATGGAAGTATTTACAATTTTTATGCTTATTTCGAATAATATTTAATTAAACCTTCTATCATAGAGAATAAGAACATGCATATACTTTCAAAATGCTTAGTTACTTTCATATCCGGGTACTTTTAATCAAGAGTGAGTACAAGGCCGAATTAGGCAAAGTTACGTCATGAATTATCCACTCTTTTCCTTGAAACGGTTATCTTTGAACGGAAACATTATTTTTCCATGCAGTAACGAGTTTTCAAAATGGACGTACTTTGTTATTATACTGCTAATTAAGTAGGTATCTACATTTAATCAGTGAATTCGTTTAAGACTCGTTTCAAATTATTAAGGGTGTTAGATATAGTCCAATTAATTGAATTACCAATAGGGTTATTAAAACAGAGATAATACTATTAAGATATTTAAAAATGTGGATGGAAGAATGCGCTGTTTACAAAAAATACCATAATATACTTACTTATAAAAGAATACGATTACAATATCTATAAAAAGTGCTAACAATAGTCTATTTGAATATAGAATAATTTGAATTTATAAATAGTTCTACAATATATGTATAACGTCCCAGAGGCTAGTCGGGACGAAAGGGCACAAGAGTGTAACTGTAAAGGCGACAGGCACTGAGTTTGATCTCCACTCGAAGGAATAGAATATTTCATATTTTCGTCGCTCAAGTGTCGAGGCAAAGCGCGGTGTTGAGGTCCGCCACTCAACACGCAATGCGTCCAGAATTCGGCGGTAAGTGGTAAGCGGGGAGTTTCTTAATACTAGGCTCCCTCTGCCGCCCAGGAAGGATGAAGTTGAAAATAATTATATTAGTAATTTTAAAAATTATATTAGTAATTATAAAAGTCTATTCTGTGTAACATTAAGTTATCAATATTATATAATGCTTTTTGACTACACAGTACAGATATTCATCACACAAACGGTTCCGTAATCTCCAACATAGCCTAACCTGTCATCAAAATTTTTGAGCCATATCAAATATGTTTTACTGACAATAAAATTACCACTAAATTTCTTAATAAACTATGACATACATTTTAAGAAATTCAGTGGTAATATTTTGATAGTAAAATACAAAATACGTTTGTATATCTTTATTAGAACGACAATAATATCTATCATTTATTACAAAAATATGAGTTATCAATACTTTTTCGAATATAAACGAATGTTAAACATCTCATACGCGACGCAGTGGGTTCATCAATTCTCTTTATAGGCACTTTTCTTGCCATCGTCACTATCTCGCTGGGGGCGTTAAATTTTACGAGGCTGACTCATTTCAGAGAGGCTATACTATTAGTCATTTACAATGATAAAATCCGGGACCGATATTTCCTAAGCGATTTTCTTGTCGATCATCAACCCACAAATGAGAGTAATGTTTGGATAAAGTGTTATTCGTATAAGTTATTAAATAAATGTTTATAAGAGCTTCGTGATGGCGTAGTGTCTTGAAATCGTCGTGGTGTGCTCAAAGGTGTGACTGTAACGCGTCGGTTGTGGATTCGATCCCCATTCGAAGGAATTATCTATTACTTTTTAATATATTCATTTCATGGCTCTGGCACTAAGGCAAAAACCCGGCGTTGAATTCTGCCACTCAACATGCAATGCTTCGAAAAATTCGGCGGAAACTGAGGAACGGAGTAACATTAGGAACTCTCTACTTACCCAGCTGTATGTGGAATACAACGTAAACCTAAAAATATATAATATAAACAATTTAATATTCGCGTATATACTTTATTTTATAGAAGACATCGACAAAAATATAATGGTTCATTGATCTTCTTCTTTCTTAGTTTCCGTTCATTTAGATTTTAGACAAATCGTTCTGTGTGATATCGGTAGTGTGGGTGTGCCGCAATTTTGACTGTAATTTCGACACATAATTGCGCCTCGAAACTACGAATCAAATTATTTCAATACAAAATTAACATTACCTACAGAGAAGTTTTTATAACAACTGGTTTACTAGTTACAAAACTCGAGATGCCTTATCAAATTGAATTAAAATAACTAAAGTTTAGCTGCCGACGCCTCGAGCTGCCACCTAACACATTTTGAACTAACTCAGACCCAGTACATCTAACAGTAGTCTGTAAACTGACGAGCACTTGCAGCTTTAATCTAAATTCTCCCGTGTAAATGTCTGAAGCGGCACGGCACCGCAAAACAGTGCAACGTCGTTAAGTTTTAAATTACATATTATGTCGTTTAGTTAAACGAGTTACCGAAATGGTATGATTTTCTCGCATTAAACTATTAAAATCTCTGTCCATATAATGTTTTGGTAACACTTTATGGCACATTTAAAGATTAAATTTATGCGTCATATTTAAAACTGGATAATTGCATCGTGTTGACCACTTTTCGGTTTTGGAAAGATTATAGTCGCGTTTCTAGATTGAAAATTCTAAAATATTGTAAATATAACCATTTCTGGAATTGATTATTTTTATAATTAAAGCAACTTGATGCTTTTGCCTAAAACTTAATTCATAAATTTATATTATAATATATTTATATATATTTTTTAATTGTCTAATTTTTCATAATAAAACTCAATGCCAGATACTAGCGTAAAGAATCGTATTCATATTTCTAGAAGTTTGAAACATTCGACAACATTCCATAGCCAATATAGTGCATACAATAAAAATAATAAAAAAAAAAACAATAAAGAATATCTTAGTAAAATCATTAAAATAATTTAAATATTCAAATCGTAATAGCATTTTAATTACTAACCTAATCTTTCATATTAAAACTTTTGAAGACAATTCGTATAAAGTTAATGTATTCGTAAAATTTAAGGTCACAATGATTCAAGCGAATGTCGAATGCCGCTTCAACCCAAAGTTTTATCAGACGCGGGCACGCTTAACCATAATCCTAATTAATTAGTACGGAATGTGGTTTGAGTAAGCTAACAAAATTAAAGCTACACAAAAACACTCTCTTTGACGATGTAATAAACTTAATGCGAAATTATTGAGTCTAAGTTCTTGAAGTGGTTCTTAATTTTGTAAGAAAAACACACGCACAAACATAAGTCTGTGCGCGATGGTTGTGGATTCCATTCCCACTCGGGGGTAAATAATTAATATTTTCATTTCTTTGCTTTGGTAACGAGGCCAAGCGTGGTGTTGAGTTTCTTGACTCAATAATGAAATGCCTCAAGAATTCAGGGAGCGGAAGTGTCTTAATGAGAAACGGAAGCCTTAACAATAGGTTCCCTCTTCCTACCCTGCTGTGTGCGGAATACAGCGTGAATTTTGATTTATTTTTAATAAATATATTTTTTTAAAATAACAATATTTATTTATAACTTAAACTATTCTCGTAATTATGTTACAATCATTACTTGCAGTTTAACAAGACAAGTTTACATTCTCGTCCTGGCCTAGGGATAAGTAAAAAAATTGACGGATCTCACATGGTATCTTTTTGCCTGCATCTAAAAGCAATTACGGCACATTGTTATGCCGTTCGAGCGGCCGTAATTAGAAGCAGCTGAACCTCACCAGCAAAAACATATACTTGTTAATAGTACACCATAAGAACTTGTATTTACGCAGTATACGCCAAATTTTGTTTTTTTTTTTTATCATACATTGCTTTTATAATCTTTTTGTTTACAAGCTATTGTCAAGATATTCCATTCTCCACTTTCCGTCATATTTGGGATAGTGTGCGTTGAATGGCAAAACTTATGACCCTATTAAAAATCATTTGACGAATGGAATTTAGGAGGAATGAAATATTTATTATTTTCATATCTTTGCTCTGGTAACGAGGCAAAGTTCCACCACTCAACAGGCAATGGCTTAAGAATACGGTGGAAAGTGGGGTCAGTGTCTTAACTAGGAACTGATTAGTAGTGTTTTAACTTTCAAATTCCGTCACCTCTGCATACCCTACTATTTGCGGGATACAGCGTAAAGCTGAAACATACAAGAAAAACAATTTCGAGTGGGAATTGAACTAAGCTGATAATTCTCATAGCAAATCCTCCAACGATCCACCGCGATCTAAGATCCCATCTCTCCTCCCAATTCATACAATTTGACATCCAGAACGTAAGCACAGTAACAACTAACACTTATCTGCTATCTCCTATTGTGCCTAAGATGCGTTTCCGGGGTCATTACACCTCGGAGCCGCCCACACAAAAGTTACCTAAGTCAATATGCGCCGGCGCATTGTTTATACAGCGTTAGTAACGTTATATTTCGATGTAACTACTATTTTGTTTACATTTTTATATATAAAATATTATGTTATAAGAAATTTGATTAACATTTATTTTGGTAATTTTTCTTAAATTTTACTATGGTCAGCTGTTTTTCAATCAATCAAATCAATAAATTTCAATAATGTATGTGTGTTTTCGTGTTCCGTATTACCAGCAAGCTTTATGAGAGCAATAAGTAGTTGCATATACAGGTGAAAACACCATGAACTTATAAATAAATAAAAAATATTATAGCAATTCAATAAGTTATTAGCTAAATATCGCTATACTGTATAATCAAGCAATTAGGACTTTCCACTCGCTCTGTAGAATTAGATTTCTGTTCGAATCATCGTTGTATAGATCATTCTCGTAATAACGGTACTATAATCCAGTAATTGCCTACTAATATAATCTTCCTTTTACATTACCCGTAGTACATGTGAATGTATATTTGTAAGTACAGTAATATTATATAGTACTAGGCCCGCCCGCGGCATCGCTTGCCCGACCGTGCTGTGAAAAAAAAATCTATATTTCATAAGTAATTTACTATTTTTATTATTTTTATTTTTTACTTTTGTTGTCGATTCAATTTTTTTTTACATATTTCATTTACAAAATTGGCTTTTATAGAATGTAAACCTATATAAACAACAACCATAACATATAATAAAAATGTAACTAATTGCCATCTGTATATAAAATATATGTAAGAAAATCTATTATAACAGGCATTTCTTAAAGTAATAGGCATTTCCCAAAATAATTATTTAAAAAAGTTTATATTTGTTTGTCGGTGCTTAATTAATTTAAATGCCTTTTTTAGTTCAATAAACTTCGCTTTAATATTTAAATTAAAAAGTCTTGTCAATTTACTTTTCTACGCATACGAGGACACATAAAAGCATAGCTGGCAACTAAATATATTTAATGAATTTCTATCGTCCATAACACACGCTTCTAGCTAAACGTGATAGTCGTGAGTTCAAAACCCACTCAGGCAAATATTTAATTTTATAATAGTTTCTTCGGTCTGGTCAAACTATAAACTATATGTAATATTAAGTTCTACGATTTGGGAAAAGAGAGTAACTTTCAACTAGATTTCTTATCTATGGTTACCAATGACAGAGATTGATAATTATGATAATAGGAATAAATGAAACTGATAAACCCCTTTAATGAATTGTCCAAGGCCTTAATGAATAAATTTAAGTAGGGATGATTTATTATCTCACAAGCTCCTAAAACAACTTTTATATTGCTTTCTCAACATCTTTTATAAGAAAACTTTTATCGTATAAAAATACATAAATAACGTTATTAACGGCCGTGAACGCGACACTAGTGCAAAAACTCCAGTTTATATTAAAGAAAAACAATAAAAGATTTAAGATCTTCTATCTAAAAAGATATATATATTTATGTAGATACCTATATGTGAAAAAGTTGTTTTGGTGGTTTAGGTTTTTAATGTAACCTTTAAATTCTACAAAAAAAAACAACAATAGCTATTGTTATTGAACCGAAATCGTATCTAAGCATATATAAAATTAAATAAAATTAAATAAGTACTTTTTGCTCTAAAACAAAAACTACATGCGCAATACCCAGCTTATTATTAGCTTCACGAATCAAGTTAATAAGCACAATTTTAACAATGACTCATTACCTTAATAATGATAGTCAAATGCCTTCCATAGGACAATAAACCTTAGCAGTTTTAAAATAAAGACGTATACACACAGCACGTTGAATATAACGTAGGTGGAAACCGGGACACCGGGATGTCATGACACGCGATGGTTAGCGCCAGGCATTACCCTGCCCCTAATGACAAACAAATGAAATCCACCCCACAATCATATTTTCAACCCTTACCTTACCTTTTTTTACTAGTATAGTCAGTGAAAAGGAAAATAGTGTATAGGATCTATATCTATACTTGTATACTAATATTATGAAGCTGTTTTTTGTTCTGTATTTGTTTGTTTGAGCGCAATTATCTCAGGAACTACTGAATTACGATTTTGAATTGAATCTGTACCTGTGGCCAAACTGACTTCCCACACTTACGAGTAAAATATATCGTTTATAATTATTTCCATTACACATTTTGACGTGATAACGCCTTTTAAATCGATGATGCCTAAATAAGCGTTTGGCTTGAACTGCTAATAACGTCTATCTATTCATTATTATTTGTGATTAAATAGCATATTGTTACTTTTAAGTAATTTGCACAATTTTAGTAAAAAAAAATAATGAGTGCAAATAAATGTCAATTTATCGAAAAAAAATATAAATTTGAATTAACTCTTTCTAAGTATTATACAAACTAATTAAGTGAAATCTAGTTAAAATATATTCGTGATTGTAAGGCGTTTGAATGGTATATCAATATCTTCTCTAGGATCTAGAGCTCAGTTTCTCTCAAAAATTTACGAAAATTGAAAAAAAAATGACTAGTTTCTGTTAAATATTCCGCTAAATGATCAAAGTGCGCGAAAACAAAAAGCAAAGGTTATTGTTTGACAACATATGCAACCAAGTTTTATTGTTTCTGATGTGAAGGGTATTGGAGGCATAAACATTGTGGTTAGTTATAGCCTTATCGGCTACCAGCTAGCTGAATGTGTAACGTGAAAGTTCGGCAGTGGCTGGTACATAACATTTTATTAGCTATACTCGAAACTTTGCATCGAACTTACCGAAACTCGCTCTTTTCTGTACATTTTCAGGATTTATTATTCACGTAATACTCATACATAAAATAATCCTATATAAAGTATGTATGCGTATATATTTTATTATTATATTACTTGTAATAAAATGTAAACGTGCCTTTACTTTATATTCTCATCATAAATCTAATTATATGTTGGCATGAAAATTATATTAAATATTTTGAGAATTACCTACAACAAAACTTTTAACATAACCACAACTATCATCATTCATTTCAAACAAAATTACAATGATCATTTAAAGAGGCTTGACTTAGAATAATAGACTAATCAACGAAAGCCAATTATAAGTAAAATAAATCATGTATTTAGTTAAAAGTGTATGGTAAATGAACAAAACACAATATAACTTTTAATGAAATTTATAAATAAATTTAATTTAATGAAAACTTTCATTTAAAATTCATCAACCTTGTTTAGATAGTATCGGTGCAAATGAACTGTCATAACTGGCTGTTCCGAGCCATTAGAACAGATAAACAGCAACTGGCATTCAGCCAGCGTCCACCTAAATGGAAAAATCATTTATTAACACAATTATTTTATACAATTGTTGCGATAGATTTATTATGTAGAGACAATAATTGATTGCAAATTTTAATTGAATATCGATTTTATTGTTTTGGCTCTAACTATGTATAAGTTAGGAGATGAAAAGAGGTGTTCTCGTACGATCGACTGTTTTAATGTGCTTTTATTAGGTCTACCTGGAACTATGTATTAAAATCTAAGAATCTGATAATTTTTGTGAACAACAGAAACATGGCAATTAATAAATTTCAGTATAATTTATAAATTGATAAATTCAAGTAGATGAAATGACAATACAATATTATGGTACCATCGGGCTGGTCTGATGATGAAATTAGAAGATGGATGGTGGAACGTTAGACTGCCTATTAGTACAGATATCGAGTTTGTGTGACGTAATTCACTAAAGTTACCTTGGTATATATTATACACTAATTTCATGTGCTTATACCTACAATAAAGTAATAATAATAATTACGAAATCATAACTACAAATCAGCTCGCCCATTCGCACTCAGGATGGAGCCTTGAAGATAGATCTTACAATAAATTAAATATATCATTTTAAAAGGATAATAATATCTTATCTGATATTTCAATAAGATACTTTTTTCTCTTAGACAGTTTCCTCCAGTCCTTCAAAGCCGGCCGTTTGAAATATCGATTCAGCGACAGATGCGGCTCACAGCCTTCTACTCGCTAATTTCAACTACACTTCGCGAAACTAAGACGATTACATAGCAGATGGTACAAAATGTATATTAAAGTTTGTATTGGATAGTTCACTTAAGCGTGCTCAGAAGACTGTGAAAGAATAGACACATGTCTTGAATATGCGCTCCGACCAGATTTAATAAGAATTTTAGTCATAGGTATATTATTTTGATTCAGTAAGTAAAAAAAAATCAAAGTATTTAGGATTTAAGCAGCCAGAAATTTATGAACCTACATAAATAACCGTGGATAGAATTGTATTACGTATACTATGGATATCTTTAAAAAAACTGTTTTCCTGTGGTCCTAAATTGAGAGGAGTGAGACATATTCTCCAGAAACAAGGATTTTGACCTAATTTCAAAGTATTTTTAATCAAAGGTCGTATATAACAGCGTACAAAAGAAATCACTTTCCTAGCATTATGTCTTCGGGTTCCTGGAAGCAGTAATGTGATTTCTTTGTTTACTCTTATATATTTTCTTCTAAATGAAAAATTTACCTTATAAATACAACGTGAAAACGTAAATCCAATATTATAAGATGTTTTTTTCGGAGAATTCATTAGTACTTATTGTAAAACATCATATCATAAACTTTCCGAAACTATAAAGCCTGGGAATAAAATAATTTTCTTTATAATTTAATTAAATTTGGCAAGATTAGACATAAAAAACTAAATAGGTTATACTCTGTCTCTTCATTTTACGTGTTTTGTGACAGAACCTTGTCACATTTTGTCTTTCCGGATCAGGAACACTCCTTCATCTGTTCATTATGCAAGAAAAATTGTGAGATTGTTTTTTACATAGCAAAGTGTAATCAAGAACCCAAACTAATAACTTATTAGAAATTATTTTAATAAGTGCTAGAAAACAAAAAAACAAGTCTCAAGAAGTTTTATTTTTTTCGGTTATTATAGCGAGCGAACCCACGGTGTGCGTTCTAAACGACTGAGAAAGATCTAAGTTTTGACTTTATTTTTTCATTGGTAATATTTGTATTTATAAAATATTTAATGAAAACAGTAGCTCGGTCCACATTTTATTCAATAGAAAATTCTGCACAATAAGCTTGCAATAGTAGCTTTAAATTTTCCAGACAGTCAAGTAAAATGAATTCTTTCTTTCAAAATCGCTTATCAATCGTTTTCACAAGAATTTTCTCGAAATACCCTCTTATTGTACAAAGAGCAGTTCTGGAGCTGGAACTATGAAACGACATCGAGTATTTGTTGAAAATACCTTTGTGTAGAAGTTAAGATGAACAATAATAGTAAGTATAACATTTACACGAGCACCGCTGCTCGCTGGCCGCAAGTGTCGCGAGGCCTCGTATTACAAAAACAAAGAGTGCCTCTTTAATTAGCACACGACGCTCTAAGCATCCCACCCATACATTAGAGACACCGCAGACTTGCACAAATTGTGTTGCTCTGCCTGTGGCACAGCTGGTATAGAGGAACAGCTTCTTCAAATACCATGTAATTTCTCTTGTTTTAAATTATATTGGTACCTATGTGATGTTATTATTGTACAATTACGTTGTATGGCTATTACTTAATTTTAAATTAAATTAATATATTGGCTGTAAAAATTAAGAGTTAGTTTGTCTAACTAGCATTTTTGATAAAAAAGGTAAATATTTATTACGTTGATATTTTTTTAATGACATTATTAATTCTGCAACTTTATAACATTTTTATATTCAAGTTATTTTTAAGTTCAGAATAATGTTTAATGGTGAAAATTGGCTTCATCGCGCCTCTCTAAATGAATAATCCTGTTTGCGTTTAAACGTGTGACGTGACGATAAGTAGCATTAACTGACACATCTGTAACCGAACTTTCGTTGCTGTCGAATATGGTTTCCGTAGATAATTGTTTTCCATTTTAATACTTAACACCTCAAATATAAATAAAATTGTTAAAAGATATTTCTTTATTTTTTTTTATAATGTCGACAAAAGTAGAATGGACAGAGATTTCTTAGTGTCCAGACGATTCTTTTTCTCTTTTTGTCCTAAAAAGACACATATTTCGTGTTGAAAATTTAGTAGGTATGCTTAATAGTTATTTCCCCAAGTAGATTGGAACCCACAACCATCATTACCCACTGTGCCACGATAGCGTCAAATATAAAATTATATTTTAAATTTTACAAGTAAAGCATAATTTAGTATGAATACTCTGATCATGTTAGGCTACGTCTGAAACAGCGCTATAGAACAGGCGGACCGTAACGAATGAATGCCGAGAACTAATGTTAGTGACATTATTAATTACTTTAGAGGGGTTTTTATCAAACTTTAAAAATCACGCTGAAGCTGACTATAGGCGCGACGGTCGTGGATACGATTCCTGCTCGTAGAAATGCTTATGTTAAATTTCTTTGTATTGGTCAGCTCTGATATGCTCGTATAACGCACAGCGTTGAGTTCCGCCACTTTACATAAAATATCTCGAAAATACTGTGAAAATGAACACTGCAACGTACATAAGTTATACTTGTAAGAAATAATGTAGATTTTATTGTGCTATTTCAACTTTTCCTTTTACGTTTTTTGTCATTACCTCAGATAAGTATACTTCGCGAATCCTTTCACTACATTAACGACAGCATATAAACAAAATGCTTACTAAGTAATAAGAGTTAGGTAAAGTTACCTATAAACTACTAAACCTGGCCTCTAACTTTTTATGTTAACAGGGTAACAAAAAGATCATTCGCTTTGATGTCACTCCCTTGCATACGTAGATATATTTTCAGAGTATATTTTATATTAAAAGATACAGAAAAGTATGTATTCCAAAATTGACTTTTGAGTTGAAATTCTTGTAGGTGGTGGTTGTCTTCGCCAACATTCTATCTTTCCTTTTTCTTCTTTTGCTATATATTATGGCATATAAATAAAAAAATCTTATTTTACCTGAGAAACCAAAAAAACACATACATAAAATCTAAGTACTTCTTATCTAAATATTCGTATTTAGTATTATATTATATCTTCTTTACAAATATGAGTAAGATTAGACGCCTTCAAAAAGTGTGAAGTCGATTGCAACACAATGCCGGCTGGGTTGAAATATGCTAAATGGTTTATGTTACGATACGTGGAACCCACACACAGTAGCTGTAATTATCGCTTTCTTAAGCCCAGCTCATACTATGTATGGTATATCATGTTCCAGGCTGTTTTCGGCAACGTTGGATCTGACGCACGAGGTCGTCAGTTCGATTTTTCAAGTGTTAACAAATATTTGTAAATTTGGTGAAAATTTTTAAAGTAATGAATTTATAAATTATATAGAAAATGGACAGTGAAAGACTAAAAAAAAGAAAAATTTTGACATATATTTACTTGTACAAGAGCGACCTAATGCGTTGCTAAGAACGATATACAATTTAATATAGAAACATTTAATACATATTCACTCAATATTTAAGTTTCAGGATCACATTTTTTATTTAATAGATAAGGCATTTTCATTTTTTTCTAATAAAAATATTTGTTAATTTTCTGGTTTGAAATAAAAAGTTTTTATTTTATGCTATGTTTATTTTATATATTTGATCAAAAATGCGAAAATTCTGTAACTTAATTGTTTTTTTTAACTTCCAAAATTTTAATTGATTATTGATATTTGTTTCATCTAAACGAACGAATGCTTAAAAGACTCAAATTAAAACAATCTATTAAACGAAAATATATAACACTAAATCGACATATATAATGGTATTATCATCAAAAGTGCCTTAAATACATGAAATTAACTAATGTAAACTCTGCTTAAACTAAGCTGGATTTTACGTTCGTCTCCACTTACGTGTCGTGGACGTGGACGGTTAAGTGACTGAATTAGTATTCTTGATCGTTGCTCTAATTGAGTGTCACTGTTAATTGTGCCTTCAACAGTATCCTCTTTAACTTTTAAATTATTGCATTTAAGTAAAAGATAAGCTTTTTCTTCTTTTTAATATAAAAATAAACTGTAATTTACCATGATATTTAATAAAAAAGCGTAATTATAACAAAAATATGATTATATTTTTTTTATTCAGCTTTATGTAATAGGGTATGCCGAGGGAGCCTAGTTTTAAAACTCTCCGCTCCCCATTTTCCGCCGAATTCTAGTAGCAATGCGACCTTTTTTCAACACCAGAGCGAAAAAATTAAAATATTAAATATTTAATTTCCTCAAGTGGGAATTGAACTCACAACCTGTCGCGTTTACGCACTTATGTTACTGAGCAATGACTGGCTTCTTTAAAATTTAATAATTTAATTAGGGCTCTACTAAAGTGCAAAAGCTTAAACAGAATAACCGATTTTCATAAAAAAGTTTCATAAGCTGTTTTAACAACTTATGTAAGCAAAAGATACCTTTTATATATAACTTCTAAGTTATAATACATTACTATTCATAAATCACTTTGATGAACTTTCGGTTATCGGAACCTTCGATTGTTATTCACGGTGAGCGGTCCGAGTCGTACGAAACTTTTTCTGCTACGTGTCTCTTCAGCAAGGAGTAAGGACACTTTAATATTTTCCAGATATCAAATAAAAATAAAGTAAGAAAAATTATTCCTATCAAAAATATCTCGTGTAAACTATCCTCCCCTCATAATTTATTGTTGGAAAGAATCTTGTTATTACAAAAGTTTGAGGAGCGCCCCCACTAACAAAATAGGTGACGTGTCCGTATTACTCGTATACGTATAGAACGTTACATGCTTTTAGATTTATAAATTGAAAACTTGCACTTGCAACATGCAATATAATAAATATATTAAATATTCAAATTTTTTGCTTCGTTCATTTATTATTTTGTATCTGTTGGGACTAAGGAATGAAGATATTTACAACGTACTTATTTTTATTCAAAACTTATTTAACTTATTTTTATAGTTTCACGTTGTAAACATAGCAGGATAGGCAAAGGGACCCTGGGACCCTTATGAGTGTTTAGGCGCCACTGACTTTTGTCGTCCGTGCCTTTTTGTTCTGAATTGGTTATTAAAGCTGTTGTTTTCTTTTTAAAATGTTCTTCTCTGTCTCTTCTGCGCCGCTTTCCTTCGAATTCTGGAGGCATCGCTTCTTGAGTGGCTGACTCAAAGCCGCGCTTTGCTTCGTTACAATCAAAAATTTAATCTTGAAAATATTGCATAATATCAAATATTTAATATTTTCAATATTAAATATTTGATTTCCTCGAGTGGTAACCGAACCCACATATTTTCACGTTTATAGTGATATGCCACATTTAATAATTTACAATTTTTCCTATTGGAAATAATTGGCTCTACGTTTCCATTTCAAGAAATTGATGAATCTTCTGAGACAAACTGTGAGCATTCGAATTGAATTGAATAAAATGTATTTATTAAATAAATACGAAACTTCATTTAATATTTAATATACATCGTCTATATGATTTTAAATAAAACCTATCAACTGAAAACAATATTATTTACATTTAGGTTCCCATTTTTTAGCTGTCAAATGTAATCTTAAAAATTGAAACACTTAATAACAAACTTAAATCCACATTCAATGTTATATACTTATAATTTAATGAGACTTATAATTCCAGTAATATTATTTTTTTATCTAAGTCATTTTTAATTATAGCTGTCACAGCTCCGGGCGGGCCTCGTCGCCGACGCTACGTTGACATTATCAATTTCATTAAAATGTTTGTTTTTTGTGTAAAACCTGCTATATTAAAGTGACATCATTTCTCTTTTCTCGACAGCACTTGTATCAAACTTGGCAAATCTTGTATGCTGAAGTTATTCAATCCATACCAGTGTAGTTTAGAGTACATTACGAGATTGAAACAACTGTGTCCTATGTAAATATATACAGAGTACATCATCGTTTTATATGTTTTTCTTTTATGTTGATGGCATTTTTTATGTTCTCGTGTAAGTTAATCCTGTTAGAATTAAAAAAGTGGGTGAAAATACCTCTCAGAGGACGTTTACACACACACATTATAAAATCGCTCATTTGAATTTGAATATATGCACTTTTTTAAATTGAAGAAGATTCGATCCAAGTCTTTCCGTATACATTAACCTATTTAAGTTTTAAAAGTTGCAATTACGTCATTGTTACACAGAATGACTCTGGGACCGCCAGTGCATAAATATCACACAATTCTCTCTTCTCTTTCCGTACACCGGGTAATGCGTGAGATACGTGATATATCTTCATAAATATTTTTCGATACATATATTCTACATAAAAATACTCAGGACACTTTAATTACTATATAAAAAAAATGAATTTCTCAACTCTCCAATATATTTAAATATATGCTTTATAATTTAAGTCTTGCTTCTGCATGAATTACAATATTAACATGATATATAATAATAATACAGATAATTAAAATCGTCACGTCAAAAGAAAATGTAATACAACTCTTAATATATTTTTAATTTGCTTCTTTTAATTTAGGTAAATATCAGTTTTCCCTATATTTAGGGCGGCGTTATTTTTCTTATCACCGGTCCCATGAAAGGCAATACGTAAGGTTTTGGCGAGGGCCCAAATTCCTTCTTGTAAAGGCGGCAGCAAGAAGAAAGGCCGAATGTCTATAATTCAAGAGCAACCATTAAAATTCGGTTAAGGACTCCTCGGCGTGCTATTACTTTGCGACCGTCGGTAACATAATAACATGTCATTATTTCATTCGTTTGTTTTGTTTTGAGCTATGATCGTTTGACGCAAAAAAATACATTAACTTATATGGAAAAAAAAAATCGAATTGATAACCTCCTTTTCTTACAGAAGTCGGTTAAAAATAGAGTATACTCCGTTGTATAAAACGTCGTCAGATGCAGTTGTGATTAATATGATAAGTATTCTACTACTTATGCAAGTTCGAATTTGATTCAGATAATATTTATAATTGAATAGGTTCTCTTACGTACAGATAAAACTAGCCGCGATGTTAGTATTTGCTACCGCATATAAAATTTTGAAATGGGCGGAAGAAAATACCGGTCAAGTGCGAGTCGAACTCTCCCACCAAAGGTTTCGTATGGTTTCGTATCAGGATTCTAAAGCAACAGGAAGTACAATTTATAAAAGTTGACATACTTAAGTATGCTAACTTGTAAATTATTCTATGAAATACGTACAAATTTTCAGAAAATTAGACTCAGCAACACATATTTCTTTTTAATAATGCACAAAACAATACATTAAAAACTGTCAAAAGTTCAAAACTTAAATATTTGTTCATAATATCATAGAAGTTGACAGCCTACAAAGGAATAAAAGGATATCATTTTATCGCGTCGGTACAATGGTATACATTATATTTTGTTCTTAGTATTTCAATGCAGGAGAAAGGCTATTCTTTATGTTCATATTTGAGTCGTTTGATAGCAGCTGTACCGTAACTTATGTACAGTCTCTACAGACTTGGAAAAGTGAGGAATATTATTGGATATTTTCAATTAATTTAAAATAATTTGTTATAATAATTTAATTAAATACCTTGTCCGATAGTTACGTTTAAATTGTAATATTATGAGATTTTTTTCGTTTTTTTCATTAATATAGAAGTCAGAAGTCTACATACAATCATATCTTTTAAACCATTAAAAAAATATTTCACTTTGCTAAATATTTGTAAGATTCAATATTTATAATGCAACTTAATGATTCCATTCTGAATTCATCTCGATACGAAGTAAGATATCAGATTAAGTTCGTTCGATTGGAAACTGTCACCGGCGGGGGATCTTAAGTGTACTACCGAGGTATTCTCTAAAGCCCAGAGGCACATTATCGATTTCTATTCTTGAATCTTACATAGCTTTTTCAACATAACAAATATATAAAATCAATGTTTTAGTTAAATAAGAAATTATTTAAGTAAACAAAAGCTTACATTGTTAAATGGACAAATATTTGGATAAATATTTTATTTATTGACATCGATTTGTTTAGACTTAATATTTATTAACTTAGAAGAATAGTAACAAATATGTAAAAATATCTTACCTTACCCTACCTGAAGCCGTCTGAAACTCTAATGTAACTTGACAAATATAATATCATATTTTTTACTGTTTTTTTTATGCTTGCTTGCTTTTTGCTTTTTAGCGTTAAGTATGTGCAATAAAGAATTACTTTAGTATTGAAAACAAATGCTAATAATTAAGATTTATTGAACCATGTAATACAATAACAAAAGTATATTTTTAACCGACTTCTGTAAGAAAAGGAGGTTATCAATTCGACTGTATTTTTTTTTTTTTTTATTTTTTTTTTTATTTTTTTTTTTTATGTTTGTTACCTCATAACTTTTGACTGGGTGAACCGATTTTGATAACTTTTTTTTTATTTGAAAGGTGAAGCTTCCCGAATGGTCCCATTTTTTTTTGGTCCATGTCTGACAATGGTATCCATGAGAAAATCACATAAGTCTTAAATTTGCATTAGGTATGTGCGCGACAAATAGACGAATAACTTAATGTAGCGCAAACTGATTTTGATGATTCTTTTTTTATTTGAAAGGATACACATCAAGGATAATTTGGTGAAAGTTTGGCTAGGTTCCGATTATGGAATCCGGTGAAAATTGAGAAAGTTTGTTTTTTTTGGTAAAAAATTGATTATACTGTAATAGTTACAAGCAAAAACTTTTTAACTCGATGTCAGAAGTGAGATTCCTGATCGTTACATTTCTTTTCAACCAACCTTAAAAAAGAGAATGTTCTCATTTTCAACCAACTTCAAAAAAGGGAGATTCCCAATTCGCCCGAATACTTTTTATGTATGTTCTTGTCAATATACCAAAATGTTACTTTGCGCAAAAATAATACCTAATTAAATGAAGTTTTACATGGGACAACCACAACCACTCGTTGACAACCACTACCACCACCATCACCGCTCGTTCGCTCGTTCGTCGTCGCAAGAAGCATCATTTTAAGATCTACCCATCACTTAAAATCGTAAAATAAATTAATTTTTAACAAAAACAAAAACCGACTTCTAACAACGAACTAAAAAGTGAAAAATAATTTTACAAAGATTTTATAATTTTGAAGTCGGTGCTCAGTAGAACAAACAGTCTTAGTAATTAGATATTGTAGTAGAAAGGTGTTGTAGCATTAGTTTGACACCGACTTCAAAATTATAAAATCTTTGTATAATTATTTTTCACTTTTTAGTTCGTTGTTAGAAGTCGGTTTTTGTTTTTGTTAAAAATTAATATATGTATGTTACTTACCAAGGCTTTAAAATATAACACACCACACATAAAACAATTTGTATTGTGTAATGTATTTTTAAAAATAAAATAATAAGCCATTTTTTTCTTATTTTGAAGTTTAATAAAATTATAAAGGAGACTGGTGTAAGTTAGGCACCCTTTCTTGTCTTCTCACAACTGTAAGTAACATCAGAATAAGTTTGCCAGAATGAAACTGCTAGCGACGTGAAAACTTCAACGTAGTTTGTACAAATCTAATCTCAATTTGTACCTATTTCTATTTTAAAATCTAATTTTAAAAAATAAACTTGACTTTTAGGTTCATACTTTTTGTGTTTCTCATGATTTCCACAGTTTTCTTAATTTAATTGTCGCAATAACTGTTCTGTTGTTTTATTATGACATTTCTCGTGCCAGTTCAACTCTAACTACTTCGCAATATGTCATGGAAGGAGAAGCACGAAGGAAGTTGTAGGGTAAAAAAGAGAGAATATGTTACACAATAGGAGAATTCATGTTAAAAAGAGATCCAGAGGTAAAAAATAATATTGTCTGTTAGAATATGATAAGTACACCATTGACATTCTGTAAGTTTATAGAATGTCAATGGTATGCCTTCGCTAAGGGGAAGGTAGAACCAGTATTACTTAGATACAATCCAAGCGCTTTAGCAACCTAACGAACCTATAAGTACACAACACTAAGGTATCAACATTTTCATACGATTATTAAAACTTTTGTTGTTCATTTGTAGGGAAATTTTACACAGATACGCTTCATACAAGTTAACTTTGTAACAGCTGCAAAACAAAAAAAATATAATAAAATACACTTTTTTTCTATATTTTATTTATAAAAAAATCCTCTTAACTTACAATATGAAGTTATGATATTCGAGTTCTTCCCACAGATTAATTTAAACAATGGCATATCAGAATAAGTTCGCTCAACTGGAGACTGTCACCGCCGGGAGATTTTAAGTGTTCTTACATAGGTACGTACGTACGTATTCTCTAAAGCTCAGAAGCACTTTATCGATCTAACGCTACTTAAAGATGTCAAAGTTTACAATATAAATTATTTTCTTTGTATTTCGAGTTCATGCTTTATCCCATGCTACCGCCTCACGGCTTCGCCTGCTTAAGCTTATTTTATAATGTTATAGACAAATTATACCAACTCGTCACGTAAATTGTAGCCTATTAGAAATTTCATGTAATTTTTTTTTGTAGTTTTCCTGAACCTACGGATTTGCAGTCAAATGCTGTCCCACTGCAACACTTACAATTCAGTTATAATTTTAAGGATTCAAGATTAATATTATTATTTTTAAATTTGTAGTAGTAAAGTTGTTATTTATCTAAACTCTATCAACAATAAGCAAAGGTATAAATGTCTTATTTAGTGAAAGAAAGTAATAATGTAATATATTATATAATACTAAAATATTATTTCTTTTCCATCTACCCCAATTAAAAAGCATGTAAGTAACATATAAAAATAGAGTCCATTATAATATTACTTAGAATTAAGCATAAAATAAAAATTTAAATTACGTAATAAACATCAACGACCATGTAAGCTACGATCTAGATAAATGAATTCAAAGGAAAATGTTTAACTATTTTCTTACATCTAATAGTATTAGATTACTCTCAGAGACGCAGACGAATAAGAAAGAAAAACAAATAAAGATCAAGAGCTGGACGTGACTAATTGACTGCAAGGGCCAGTGCAAGTGTAGGAGTGGAGATACCTACTGTACCGCCAAATGAGATTTTATTTTAACTTAGGTACTTAATTGGCAGTATTTAAGTGTAACACGTATGTGTTGTTTATTATAACTTAGTTTCTATTATATTTAAAAGATTATGAGATAATAAAATAGAGATGATAAAGATTTATAAGATACCGTTGATTCCGTCGTAAACTCGGCTCGTCGGCAACTGTAAATACGAAGGGTGTGGGTTCGATTCCTACTCGGAGGGATGAAATATTTCATATTTTCATTTCCTTCCTCAGATAATTTAATTTATGTCATAAAAAAGTGTATTATACATATAGCGAGGTTTTGGGTTCAAGTACAAATTGAGTAATCACGTTAAATAATCTAAGACAAACACGGCGTTGGGTTCTTCACCTAAATAGCTCTAAAATGGGCAGAAAACAACTTAAGACTAGGCCTGTTATATAATATGAGAGAAAAAATAAACAGAAAAGTTGAATTAATGATAAATGCCACATACCATACATTGCTAATCTACGAAGTGGTTGTCAACAACAATATAACAAACAGCTTGCAATATCAGTAATTACTTGTTTCCTTCACAGAAGTAAACAGAGTTAAGTAAGAACTACTAGAAATAGAATGTAATTAGAACATCCGCCAATTAAGCGCCATTTTATTATGTCAGGTATGTTTTTTTTAGGTTCACGTCTTTCTCGTATATATAGTAAGTATAAGAAGATCTTATAATATTTATTGAACTAAAATAGTGTGGTATTGACTTTCGCCCCTCAAACTATATATGCGACAGTAACAGGACTTTAGAGCACAAGATTCATATTTATGAATCTTTATATTCATTCATTATTCACAATCATATATATGAGAAGCTAATTTTACAAATTTATACAATTTAATAGAACTGTCCGAAAATTGTGTTGAACTAGTGTTTGACTTGGATGTGCAAAATTTTGTTAGAAGTATTTATTAAAGTAACCAAATAAGGTTTAATACCAAAAACAACAATATGCACTTTTTCATGGCGTATTAAAGTAGATAATAAAAACAATAAAATATAAAATAACTACTGAATGGCTCTATGAGCCTATTTTTTTCTTTCAATATCGCATATTACAAATAAAAGAGATTTCTCAGTACAATATTACAATTTAGTAACAATAAATAATAAAGTGCTAGTAAACATACAATGCGTGCCTAAAATAATAGAGTTTTCTTAGAAATACCTAATTGAACGAAAAAATATCGAGACGAATTCCACTATGAGATGCCTCGGGGCAAACAGTTTGTGATGTATGAACAATGTACATACTCGTAGAATATTCTTATACGACTCTACGAATTATATTTTTTTTGCACACAACACTAGCTGTAGGTAGAGGCAACGTAGTGGTAAGACACTCCGTGCCACATTTTCCGTCGAATTCTGTAGGCATTCGTGTTGAATGGCGGGACTTAACGCAGAAGTCATCGATGGCGCAAAAACTCTACACGGAATTTCTCAAAAATGTACGGGGACGTGGATAACTAAATTTTTTAAAATTATATGGTACACCAGGCTTAAAGGCCTGAAATCATTAAAGCTGCAAGTTCGATTTAAAATATTTTCAATTAATATCTTGTGGAGTGAGTCTCTTAAGCTATTAAGCTTTATCCGTTTACCAGAAAATGAATGATAAAATTGATTATTCATTAGTCATTCCACAGTGCATAATAAATATGTGTGGTCTAGCACAAATACCTAAGGAACATTTTATGTTCAACAAATTCTTTTCCTGACCACATTTTTAAAGGTAGCGGTTTGGTTATTCCGTTTTATGAGGCTTAAACGTAATTACACTGTAAATGCATCGAGCATGAATAGTCCACTAGTGTTTACAATTTTAGTCAAAAGTAGGACATTTGCCGTCTTATAGAATACTAGTGCATCATTTTCTTTGACAGAAGGAATAGAGTATTCCACTTTTCGAGTGTTCAAACTAGTTCATGAAATATTAAACAAGAAATGTCATGAATTTTACAAATTCATAAATAAATTTAATGTTGGCAGTACTACGATAAAGTTGTATTATTACATATATTTCGACCATTGAAATATATGACCTAGTTTCTCAACATAAATCACCAAATAAATAAATGTTGTTACAAAAATTTTACAATAAGTTCCTTTTTGTATTTCTTACACATATTAATTATATTGCAATAAAAAAACAAAGAAATAAAAGAAAGTTATTGAGCAGTAAACAACAGTATTAAGTATAAACCAAAGTAAGCTATAAATAACTCTTGGTCTATTCGCGCGAAATCGGGTCGGTTTCACCGTAAACGGGATCCTGGTCGGCTAAAATATGAATCACTTTCCATTTGCCGCCAAGTAAGAGAATTAACACTCATTGACTAGATAGCTTACAGCTAAGGGACCGATATTCAATATACCGTCCTCTACTATTGAAATATCTGTATGTATTTACTTTATTTAATTTACTAAGGCCCATGTTTTAGAGTAGAACGAAATTTTCTGCTAAACTCTGTTCTTAGGTACTCGTACAATAAGTACGACTTTTACGTTAAAGAAAGTCTGTCTTACAAGTTTATAAGACATGTATTAATTTAAAAATATAAAATAAATATAGATTGCAGTTACGAAACCATAGATATCTATGATAACTTACGTACCTTATTTGAACTGGATATATTACTACAAAATATATAATTAGATAGGTAGTATACGAATAAATAATGTTATATGAATTACTTACCATGCTTATCTTTATATGAAGAATATGGAGGTTTTGCTTAGTATGCAGTTTTACAAGAACACCATTCCTCTAAAAGCATTCACATCATTGTATGTAAAATATGAAGGAGTATAAAATTGAAACGTACAGAACATGCAATACCTTTTACACTTAGGTAATCCTTATACCGTTATTCAACGGTCGCGAATATTCCAGATATACGTATTAACAATAAATTTATATGAATATTTTTATTTCTCAATAATGCGATATTATTTTAATTTTTTATTCATAAATCAGCTTCACGCTGTATCCCGCACACAACAGGGTAAGCAGAAGGAACCTAGTGTTAAGCCACCTTCCCAACTTTCTGCCAAATTCTAGAGGCATTGTGTGTTGAGTGGCAGAACTCAACGCCGCTCTTTGCCTCGACACCAGAGCGAAGAAATGGAAAAAGAAATATAAACGTAAATAAATATTTCACTTCCTCGAGTGGAGATCGAACCCACAACCATCACGTTACAGTCACACCCTTGTGCCGCTGCACCCCAACGGCTTTCATATTTAAAAATATATATTTTAAAACAATGAACCAGGTGTCGATGTCATTATAAGAATGATATGTACTCAGTACTCGCCGTGCCACTATTACGAAATAACTACACAGTATAAATTCCATAACCACGATCGTTACGCATGAATAACATAAAGTAAATATCTACTACAATTTATATACATACTAGTGGAACCGAACGTGGCTACGCCCGCTTGAATTACACGAATATTTATTAAATATATTTATGAAATTATTTTCAGCTTTCAATAGAGAGATGCGTTAAGCAAGCGCATTTTGGGTGACGTTTTCTAACAACAAACTTTGCAATTCGTTGCTTAGCAACGGTCGCATAGCGATGGTTGTTATTAACATGGCGGAATAAATTGCATGTCAAATTAGTAAGTGTTTTAATATATTGGTATATATCGAAAATATTACAAATATGAGAAAAAAAAGTATCCTATGTTCATCCCGAGACCCTCAATTATCTCTATATGAGTATTTTATCACAATTAAATTAGCGGCTTGGCCCTGATTGCGTAAAAGACAGACAGACAGACAGAGTTACTTTCGAATTTATAATATAGGTGTGGATAAACAAGTCCGTCATTCAACTTATATAGGAATCACTATAAATAATGTTAATAAAATCATGAATCAACACTAAAATCCGCTTAGTCAGGAATGGTAACAGAAGATTTATAGAAGAATGCTTGTTAAGTGGCCCAAGCAGATGTTTTACAATAACAGCAACAAGTCAAACGTTAATTAAACATGGGGCCTTAATTAAATATTGATTAATGAGTGCCACGTAAGGAAAAATAACTAAAGGAAGCTAACTAGATTTTTTCATTGTTATTCTAAATATGTATGAGAAAGGTTTTGATTGTTTAACAATAACATTCTGAAATAGGCTTTAATTTTGATAAATTATTTAAATTATAATATTTCAATGAAGCTAGAGATTTAAAGGATGGGAGCACTAAAAAGCCTCTAACTATGCTATTTTAAAGTACAAAAAATATCGAAATTATTATAAACACATGTGTAAACAAACAAGAGACTATTATTAATTTAATATGATAAAATAAAAATTAAGACAAACGAAAACGAATACAATTACAAGTTTTCATTAAAAAAAAATAAACTATAGCACAAATAAGCCAAACTAGATGAACGTAGTTCAATTGTAATTTAATTCTAACATTTTTATCCAATAAAAAAGACATTGGCCTCGTAGCGGGTCGGACGCGGTTAGTACATCCACTTTAAACTGGCCAAACTATGATATAGCATATTACATGCATTAAGGACACACACACAGGCTCGTGAGCTCGTCAAAGCGTTAATGTTTAGTTTGTCATGAAATTAGCAACTTAATGACTTAAGCGAGAAAAGCAAAGTGGGTTAAACCTTAGCTAATGAGGGCGAACCTAGATCCAGCGTGATAAAGTGAAAGCTAAAATGTCTAATTTTATTTTATGTTGTTAGCTTCACCCCGTATCCCGCACATAGTAGGATAAGCAGAGGAAACGTAGGAACCTAGTGTTAAGACATTACATTCCCATTTAAGTTACTTCCGTTTCCCATTTCCATTTGCCTGTTAAGTAACGGAACTCAACGCCGCACTTTGCCTTGTCACTAGAGCCAAGAAATGAAAATATTTGGATATAGTGGGAATCGAACCCACAACCTGTTGCGTTTACAGTCACACATATGTGCCCCTGTACCGCGACTAGCCTCAAATGGCTAAAACTTGCCTAATTTTATATGAATGTGAATCCTTAAACATTTATGTTAGGTAAAATACGTGGGTAAATAACAATTCTTTATAAAAATATCACAAAAATATGACATAAAAAAAATCTATTGGATTTGATTTTTCTATACCAATTCAATCAACGTTTTTAATATCCACTCAAAATTTAGAGCATACACAACTAAGCTTTTGCGTGTGGTTTAAATCTACTGCTTTTATTACACATTTATAGTGTTGTAATTTGCAGTTTGAGTACGTGGCGTAGGAGCACAAGATTCGATTCCCACTCGAGGAAATTAAATATTTGATATTTTCAATCTGGTGTCGAGGCAAAGCGACTGGATTTCCACCACTGAACACGCAATGGCAATGCCTCCAGAATTCAGCGATAAATGAGGAGCGGAGTGTCTTAACACTAGGCTCTCTGCCTACCCCGCGATCACTACGTAAAAAATAAGGTTAATTTAAATTGAGACATCTTGAGACATTAGGAATTGTTTGTTGAGTAAATGTGCATTCAGGCCAAACTAACAATGAATGTAGAACTAAAGCTACTGCATTCCTACCTAACGCTTAAAGAAACATTACTGCTTAAGTATTCTTGCTCTTAAAGTTTGAACGAGGCAACGTTCTTAAAACACAATTCAGTCTAAATATGTTCGAGCGACCGAGTGTGCTTTGGAGATTAGTAAATGATGAAAAAAAAGTCTCATTATATCGATTTGAATCAAAATGGATTTTCTTTTAGACTAAAACAAACCTTAATTGAAAATTAAGTATATTTACGTACTAATCTACCCACTACAAAATAAGGCTTCGTTCATTATGTATGTATATTTATTTTCGGGAACAAATTCATGTTATAAAATATTTAGGTACTTATAACGTATTAAAAGCTAAATAATTATAAGATTGAAAATATTTTTCATAAATATCTTAAGCATATATAACACAAGGGAATGCTAGTGGGGGATTAGAACCGACATACTAAAATTGTTATTTAGCAAAAAAACAACTAGGTCACCGAGAGATTATCTCACTCGATATTTCAAATCACTCGATATTTGATTATACTTCAATTATTTTATATCTACTAATAAAATTAAAAACTCTAAATAGCTCCGACAAAGTAGGAATAATACAGAATCAATTGGTTATTTCTAACTCAATTGCTTCGTTCGAATTCTGAATCAATTGCATTTCAGGTGAAATGTTAAACGCGTAGTGTAATTGGTGCGCTCTCGACTCTGTATAAATTGCTCTTCTGCACTCTCCACGACCGTCTCGGTGCAAATTGGCCAAAGCTTTATTATTAAATTGAATATTATTGTCTATTCAATATTAGGTGAACGTAGAAATAGTATTTTTGTGTAATAAAAAATAATTATTGTTCTTATTTAGGCCAATACCATAAATAAAATGAATGTAACGGCTTATGGTAATAAGTTATTACTATAACTGCATAGTTATTAGCAATAACTATGCTTGCTTTTTCGTTATAGTGAAATTTTAGAAATTTTACATCTTTTGAGCTCATTACAGTAAAATATTTTGTTTTTCAGATTCTGTAACAAAATATTTTCGATAATAATTGTAGATAATATATCTTGTCATATCACCAACCTTGTTAAAAGTTAAATTTAACTGTATTATCAAATTGAACCTAACATCTGTAATGTAATGTTAAAATAGTTAACTTTACATTATTAATCTTACCTTTACCATAAAAATGGAACGCACGACGTAAAAACATGTCATGTTTTCCAAGTCATTATTTTATGCCTGCACTGAGTTAAAGTTCTTACATGTTTCTCGTTAAAGTTGATGCATCTCATAATACACCTAAGTCATTATTTATTTATTAAGTAACAAGGTTTATTTCAACAAGAAATTTTCTTATCATAGCTGTTGTAATATTCATTGCGTTATATCATAATATCGCTCCTAGTATGAGAAGTTTTAGAATATATGAGTATACATATATCTGTACATCTAAGAATGAAGCTACTTCAAGAAATTTGTCTTCATGAATCTACTACATCATGCGGGATATGTAGAGAGAACTTTGTATTTACTTCACTTCGACTGTTAAAGGAACATTGTGGTTTGGGTAACACACCGTCACAGTTTGTCTAACTGAAACAAATAAGCAAAAATAATATCACGTATTTGGTTTAAATGTTGGATTAAAAATTATTGTTGCTATTTGAAAATCTGGAGACGACTAAATTTAATTTGATGAGGCTCTCATGAACAAGCTTAACTCAAAGAATATTTTAATATAAATTTAACACTGTATGTGTACTATGTTAAAGTTAAGAAAAGAGTTTTTTTAAAGAATGTATAAAAGTAATAAGTGGTAAAATTCGGTGGTAGGTTCATATATATCTGCAGTGGCGGACTAAGGGGGGGGCGGCAGGGGCGGTCCGCCCCGGGCCTCAGGTCCTGGGGGGCCTCCAAATGGTGCAAATTCCCTTGATGAAATCCTAAATAAGCCTTTGAAAAAAACGCATAATATCTACTTAAGAGAAAGTTTAAGGTTGAAGGGGGCCTCCAATAAACAATTAAGTACAAGAACTAGTGCAGCCTGTACCGGTAGTTTAAATTATATTAATTAAAATTACTTTTATCTTTTTAATGTTCATTTAGTTTGCATGTGGTGGAACCACAGTTCGTCGTTTTTTACTTCAAGTTCCTGGCCTTCGGACCGACGTCATTTTATAAAAGTTTGCGTACTCACTAACCTGAAAGTGGGGCCCTTCCAGAAGTAGCGCAAAATAAAGATACATCTCTGTCTGGGAGGATGATTGAGCCATCAGATCGGTTTGGGTGCTTATAAGGGGTCTTAAAATAGTCCATAAATGATATATGTAAAATTATAGCGTACTTTTTCAAAGTGGTTTTGAAAGTCAAATGGCAGTTGGCAAATAGCAAATTGGGTCCCACTCAACTCAAATTAACTACTTATTGACCAGACGGTGTCATATGGGCGGGTGTAGTAACTAACTGTAAAATAACTCCAGGTGAAAGCCTGACGGCCCAACATCGTCTTCTTCTGAACTTTAACGTCACCCCGAAGAAAAAAGTAGCCGAATGGATCGATGTAGACTGACTTCCTAGCAGAGGTGACGGCTGATATATAAAAGCATACCTGTTATTTTATACGGCAGTGAATGCTGGCCAGCACTATCTCGGCACATTCAGGAGCTTCACGTCACGGAAATGAAGATGCTAAGGTGGATGTACGACGTAACACGGTATGGCCGCAATCGTAACACATTAATTCAAAGTAGTCTTGGAGTCCATGACGTAGCGGTTAAACTCCAAGAGCATCGCCTGAGATACCTATCGAACGCCGAAGGAAGCGCTGGTTGGATGTTGTGATGCAGGACATGAGAGCCGATGGACTCACCATCGAGGCACTTAAGACCGTGCAAAATGAAGTAGGTTGAGTAGGAAGGCAGACCCTGGAATTAGCCGGGATTAATGCCAATAAGAAGAAGTATAGTGTATTTTGTCCCAATTTTAAACAATCTTTAGGACGTCTGGCAAGAGTAAAGCCTACGTAAAGGGTTTGGTTATAATAAAAATTTTTTACATTTTTCTCAAAAACATATTTAAATACGAGCGTTTTTACTTTAACGTGAGCGTTTACTTTAAATTGGCGCTATCTTTGAAAGGGCCTCACTTCCAAGTTAGTAAGTACGCATACACTCGTACCTACTTATTAGACTATTAACCTTCAAAATTTCAGCTTTACTAAAATGACGTAGGTCTGGGGGCCCTGGGTTCTCAGTCTATTTTATTTCCTACGCGGAACTAATATTACTATAGCGTGTGAACTTGCTCATGATGATAAATTATCTATATATATAAAAGGACTTGTCCTCACTGACTGAGGTAAGACGCACGCACAGCCGTAACCGCTGGTGGTAGAAATGTGAAATTTGGACAAGTGTTTACTTTTGTAATCTGGACATCCACTAAGAAGGGATTTTGAAAAATTTTAACCCTAAAGGGGTGAAATAGGGGTTCAAAGTTTGTATGGAAAATAAAATTAAATCGGCACCGATTTTTATAAAATTTGAAATTTAGATTTTTAAGAGTATTTAATTGAACACGTGTTTCATCGTTTTCTAGAATTCTCCCTCTAAGGGTGCAAATATGGGGTTGAAAGTTTGTATAGATTTTTTTTTAAATCGGCACCAATTTTAATAAAATTTGGAATTCAGACTCTTAAAAGTATTTAATTGAACACATGTTTCATGGTTTTTTAGAATTCTTCTTCTAAGAGTGCAAATAAGGGGATAAAAGTTTGTATAGAATTTTTTTTAAATCTGCACTAATTTTAATAAAATTTGGAATTCAAACTCTTAAAAGTATTTAATTGAACACATGTCTTTCATGGTTTTCTAGAATTCACCCCCTAAGGGTGCAAATAAAGGGTTGAAAGTTTGTATGGATTTTTTTTATATCGGCATCGATTTTTATAAAAGTTGAAATTCAGACTCATAAAAATATTTCATTGAACACGCGTTTCACGGCTTATTAGAATTTACCCCTAAACTGAAGATAATTTCATAAATATATTTAATAAATATTCGTATGATTCAAGCGGGTGAAGCCGCGCCGGTCCACTGGTTATCTATATTGGAACTAAGCTTATGAATTGAGAATGATCAGGTTTTACATCTAGAGCTGCTCTGCCTCCACCTGTACCTATCTATCAAATGGTAGTAATAGAGAACATCAGTGCTCGTACCATTCTTATGGTTTTGATACAAATTCCTCTTTTCTTCTATATATATTTATCTCTTATCTTCTATAAGTATACACACTAATTTGTACGTGAAAAAAAAATGTGATACATAAAAATGTTTAGGGGGGGGGGGGGGTGCTTGGGGGGCCTCATTCAACGATACCGCCCCGGGCCTCCGACGGGGTTAGTCCGCCACTGTATATCTGTTTAACATCAAGCATTTTTAGGTCAGTGGAAGATGAAAGTACCTACATGCAAAAAACGAGTAGCGATGTATTATATTAATACACGTGAGAGGGCATTGATCTCTCGAGAACATCATATTATATGTACAGTTGTACACGTATATAGGATAATGAATTAATAGTCGCCAGTTTCCAGCCCAATGCAAAAGCAACCAACAAAATAGTTGACAGAATGTACCTCCTAATACTTAATTATTTTGTAGTGACACCCCTCAATGATTATTGAAAAGAATTTGGCTGCCAAATCATTATAGAAACTTAATAAAATTTCGACAAAGAAACATTATCTATATATATAAAATCGAAAGGTCACTCACTCATCACGAAATCTCAGAAACTACATGTGCTAGGAATCTCAAATTTTGCATAGGTGTTATTTATAGGAC
This sequence comes from Heliconius melpomene rosina, assembly GCF_056956725.1. Taxonomy (NCBI): domain Eukaryota; kingdom Metazoa; phylum Arthropoda; class Insecta; order Lepidoptera; family Nymphalidae; genus Heliconius; species Heliconius melpomene. The sequence continues at coordinate 7,349,338 of NC_140406.1, read as the reverse complement.
GTAGGTGCTCGCTAAGACGAGAATTTGCAATATTCAACTTCTAAGGGGTTGTTTTTGGGGTTGAAAGATTTGTATGAAACTTCGTTACTACAAATGCTAGGAGTCTCAAATTTTGCATGGACATCACTTATAGGACGTAGGTACTCATGGAGACTGAAATTAATAATAACGTAGTTCACGCAGGCGAAGCCGCGAGCGGGCCGCTAGTGTTATAATAATTTGCAAGTATTTAATATTTAAACTTTGTAACACACTGTACTTTTTAGTAAAACGATTTTTATTTGCATTATAATTTCAATTTCAATAAAATATAAAGTTGCATATATTACCACTTTCAACAATATTTCAATCAATAACTATCTATTGATATTTTTATTTATATAAATATAAATTAGTAATACTGTAAGTGAACACCATTCAAGCCTAGTTTAAATATGCACTCCGAATCAGGCCAACAACCTACTTTAGAAATGATACTCGATGGAGGCGTTGATAAGTTTCAAATAAAAAATCGTTCCAATATATTATATTGAGCCTATAAATATAAATTATATTAGGAAGTAACATATCGTTTGTAACTCTAAAAAAATGTTATAAATAAATCTAAAGAAAACACATATATCATAAGAGAAGGATGGAATGGAAGGTAAAATTGTATGACAGTGAAACAGTGATTCGTTGGAGCCGAATAGCATCGAAGGGCCCTCATAAATAACGGATATGTCACACCTGTCCCTGATATAAGTGCTTTGGATGGGATATTTTTCTGTATATATTTCCTACTTATCGATTGCTCTGGAATGGTTGCGTACGAATATGCTGGTGGTGTGAGGAAAGGATGCTATGAGCGATGTCCTTGTAGAGCTTCCTTGTTTTATAGTCACGCGATACTGCTCTACATGTTAAGCTGTTTTTTTTCTAAGCTTACATCATCAGCACTTGATGAAGTTGCATTATTTTTAAAGTTTCGTTATCTATTATGTAGTTTTTTGTTATTTATTTTTGTAGATGATTATTAACCATTTTTAAAACATAATTGATATATCTATATGAAGAGTAGGCAGTAGCAGAAGAAAAGACGAAGAACATAATATAAATCTTCTCTGTCTTTTTTCAGTCTTCCAGTCTTTTCTCCTTAAAATCCAAGTTAATTACTTTAGCCAAATAAAAAAAATAACTTAAAATTGTATTTATAATTGTAAATATGAAAAACAAAATGAACAAGAGAATCAGAACTTATCTAATGCAATAATTGTACGTTCCCAAATTAGCTTATTACAAACCACGCGTCTGTTGCCGAACTCTAAACATTACTACCACTTGTATGTAGTATTATCAATATAATTTTTATACAAGCGGCCACACACTGAATCACAAGTTAAACTTCTGAATTCATATCACAGAGCGATTATAATTCTAGTACTACATCAAATACTAGGCTTACTCCATATGGGAGTTACGTAATATGTATACATATGATTTTTATCGAAGCATGAATCCTTATAAATAAAAAATAAAAGAAGCGCTACAAATGAAAGCTCGTGTACTATTGAAATGCTGTTTTTTTAAATGCTACGAAATACCTAGAAATTCTGTATGATTTTTTTTTATTTAACCTGATATTTCTTTTGTAATCCGTTAAACGTTTATCATAAGAGGTACTCACAAATCTTTATACATAAATGAATATTAAAAAATATCATAAAATGTGTGTTATATTTTCTTAATAAATTTTACATACAGTAAATATGTCGAGTACAGTTACTACGTTAATTCTGTACTCTGTATTGCAAATTGCAATGACAGTTAAAGACATGCATGTCAAGAAATATATAAAACTGGTATGAAGGAAGATACATTGTGAAAATGATATTGAATACTGTTCTTAATATCCCATGAACGAATATAAATGCAAAAATGTTTTTGGATTAGTTTTACATTGCCCTGCAAGAAAATAATGTAATTTATAAACATTATACTTGAATTTCTTCCACTGAAAATCGAATCCACATTCTCTAACTCTGCCATGATAGCTATATAAATAGATAGATAAAATGTTTTTCATCATTTATTCTATCTTTATATTCAAATTCACTCACAGTCAGACGTTCTAAAGCAACAAAAAGTCCATTTGACGAGTGACCATTCGTCGATGGTAACATATGCCAGTGACACGTCCATAGAGGTAATAGCTGAGTTATTGACTTGTTCTATACAAGCTCGTCGACGATTATTTATTGATTGACGATCAGAATTTCTTTGGCTTTGTATTCTTATTCGTATGGAATTATGTTTTAATGACTCGTATTTATTTTTAATTTGCATTATTTTACTGCTTTAATAATATAAAGCATACAATTATCTCGAGATTATGCATAAAGTGGAGAACGGAATGTTTAATCACTAAATTATCTCTCCCCACTTTGCTCCATTAATGCGCGAGATGAAAAAGAAGGAAAAAGAAAAAAATAGCCCTATCACTATAAAGAGAGTATTTTCAATAAAAAAAACCCCTACTACTAGGCTTCCCAAAAAAAAAACAATTGTATATGAAAAATACAATAGCATTTAGCCTGCGGAACCCTAAATATTTATGTTGGCAGTGTCCATCCATCGCAGGCACGTGCCTCGGACGTCGCGCCGTACAATACAAGTAACGGTGGATGACAATCGACTTGGTGGATGCGACTTGTAATTCAATAATAGTTCAATTGCACGTTGTATACGCTTACCGATTCAACATTCGATTAGAATGTGTACGGCAAACGTGATGGTTTTATTTAAAATTCTTATACCCGTTACAATAATGGTAATTGATGTTTAGTATGTTTGGTAATAGGTTTTGATATTAAAAATAGTGTAAAATTGTAGTTATATAATGTCGCTTATTACAAGGAAAGGTAACCTCAAAAATAATTACCTATGCATAATTTCAACAAACAATTTCATAATTATATTCTCTTTAAAATTATATGAATAATAATAAAATATTAATCATAGAACATTTTAAAATTGTTTTCAAAGCAATAAAATAAATAAATCATTACGTAAAAGAACATTTCGAAAGAATGACTATTCATAAATAAATATCATTGAAATTTTGCAATCTTTAGCCTTCAGTAAGTTTTACATTTGTTTTGGAGAATTTCGGTGTAGCTACTTGAAAACTCGCCTTGGCAAGGCTTCGCAGTTCTCAACTCAAAACTCGCTACAAATGTAACCTCTTTGAAGATACGAAATCCGACAAGATATCCTACTTCCGGAGATTTAAAAAGTTACTTTTAAACTGGTTTTTTTAACTTAAGTTTTCTAAAGCTACCAAATTATTTTGAATATGGGACGTACGAATTATGATGAGTGCATGAACTCATTCAACATAGCAGCGTATGGACGTTACAATGTGATGATGTCAGAAGCAAATTTTATTGTGCATACATTGTCTGTGTCAGTTTAACAGCTCTTATTGCTGACAAAGACACCGTTAATTTAACGATATGCAGAATATTTCTCGTAAGAAACGAAGTCCAAGTTAAAAATGTATTAAGCTAACAAGCTAACAAGGAAAAAATCCTTCATTACAAAAAAAATATATATAAAAATTTTAGCTTTTTTAAGCCACCATAAAACATTTATTTAAAAAATATATACCTAAGATATTTATGAAATTGATTAATCTAAAATTAATGTATAATTAAAAACTACTATTATTTTATTAATTATATACGTACCTTAGATGACACTCGATACCACTTTCACAACTTATGCTCTGTGATAGTAATAAAACAATGCACGTCTGAGCCACGCGCCAATGATCGACTCATATATTCTGCTTATCGCTCTATTATAGCGAATTGAAGATTCCTAGAAGAAAAATTACCATGGATGCATGCTGTACGAATGACAATCTAGACGACGAGTACGAGTATGTCAGTAATTCAGATGTTTTAAATAAAAGGTACCAACTATATTAATATAATATAGTTAATTTAAAATAACTATATTGTTAGAAAACGGAAGCGGTTAACGTTTTTAAAATAAACACGATAAAAACACATACCGTCTATATATTCCCAACGTGCTCGGACAGAGGTTCCACGTAATTACAATAAGTGACATGTATCACTCAATAACAACACTACACACTAGATACCTTCCAATCAGGGCTTCCGCCTTCAAGCAACTGTTCCTGTTTGTCACAATTCCACTGGGTTTATTGTCTTTTTCTCCTAAATCTGCCCACATTTCCACATGAACGCTAACAATATTATAATACTAGCTAGCACCTCGCGTTTTTCTACTTTAATTGAAATTGTTGAATTAGAAGTTTAAAAGTATGAATTTGAGGTTTTAAACGGCAAATTTGATATGTAAAAGAATGATTTTGGAGTGAAATATGTATACTTAATTCTTGTATTTATCGGATATCGCTGAACTTATTCCATTTAATTAAAGCACTTAATTTAATTATATTAATTGCTCTTTACACAGTTATGAGATGTCTAAATAATTTTACTTAAATAAGTTTTTTTTTCCAATGAAAGGATATGATAATAAACTTCTAAATTGTTATAATATTAAATATTTATTTATTCTTTAAAGATAATTCTCAAAAAGATATCAATAATTCAATATGAACCAATAAATGTAACATGGCGGCTAGTAACTCCGTCGTCAAACGATCGGCCGCCTTGGTCTTTAGCTCCCAATTTCGCGGCAAATGAAAATATTATTCTACCATTCATAAATAACAAATATAAATTATAAGTTATTTAGATTCTACGTTTTATTTCTAATTTAAAAAAAAAAATATTTTCTGAAACGTGTAATGTCTTCGCTCACTTCGAAATAAAAACCACGAACTCAAATTTTTTATCTCTAGCTAGCTGTATAGATATATAACATCCACCAAAAGTTTTACTATGAATAGTTAAATAATACGCTTATATAAATAGAAAGGACGCAAAACAATGCGCGTTATCTAACGTAGAACAATGTGAAAAAAAAATTATTATCTTAGTATCGGAACGAAGCATTCACACCTCGACCAGAAGCTATTAAATTGTGAAACGTGCGCATATATATTAAACTTTCGTTATTAAAAAAATGCCAAATGGCGCCTTACCGTGAATTTGGATGAAATATCGACAATAAGTTAAAACTTTGCCCGCGGTGCCGCATCTCTCTGATGTCACACCAAGATATCACTTTACTTTATTATAAGTACTTAATCAGTTTTATAGAATATCAAAATTCTTCTTAATAATAATTTGAGTAACCAATTTTAATAAAGTTCTTTTACAATAGAAAAAAGTGTACGCAAAAACAAACAATTTAGAACTTTTCTCTACAACAAAAACGAAAAGTGCCACCTTTTGTGGTAAAAACAAAGAAAGAGGACAGACAACATTTTCGTGACATTCTTCAAAATAGACGACACTCAAATATGGGTTGCCTAAAAACAGTAACCTAAAAATTCGCAAGACCGCACGCAAACCTCGTATTTACATTTAGTTTTTCAAATAAATACGTTTCTACGTAAATTATTATAATCGTACTTTAGAATAGGATATTAGTAATGAGTGCATTTATATATTTTAGTTATTATAAAATAGCCATTATGAAGTTAATATACATAAAAAACGTCATGCATGTTTATATTAAAGAACAATGCTGTCGTCGCACTAATAGCTCTCTCATGAGAGTAATTGTACTTTAATTTAATTAGCAACGACAAATGATTTGTCTAGAGCACGTCTACAGAATATTGAAGTCCTTTTTTTGCTGTAGACTGACGTCTATGCATAGCTGCAAGAGAACTGCAGGTAAAGAAACATCCCGACAGGATTTTTCGTCTCTTATTCAATTCATAGGAATAGTAAGATAATTAATATTTTTCAAAAAATCTACTTTATAGCTGAGAGTTGGGTTGTAATCACAGGACTAAACTGACTATATTGATTATTTAAGTCTCAAAGGGTTGCCTTTGAAAAATTACCTCTGTTCAGCCAAGCTTTCTTTGGGGCGAGGGCTGTTAGAAAATTTAACTCCCTAGACCTGGCTTTAGAAATAAAATACTCCGTTAAATATCTAGATATTCGTATTTTTGAAACAACATTCTCTATTTTTCACTTGTGAAAACCGTTCCCGCTTCTTTTGTATGTTATACCCAGATTTGAATTATACTTTTTAAAGCTTTTTTGAAAGCTTGAGCTTTTTCTCTAAAAAGAATTTCAAAGGCATATTTTTCCACGTTACTTACGTAGATCCAATTAGATACCAGCTTGGTATAGTGTTATTTTCTCCTGTAATTTTTGCAATATATAGGGGTTTTTACGTTACGGATACTTGCTTTCATGAGGGCTTTAGTTGTAATAAAAGCTTCACAGAATAATATTTTAATTAGTTCAAAGTAAAGAAATTTAAAAAGTGCTACGAAATTACTGATATTTTCATGCTTAACATTAGATAACTACCCTGGTTGTCAGGAAATTGACGGCGTTGTGTCCGTAACGCAATGAATTCTGGAGGAATTGGGCGGAAAATGGAGAACGGAGTATCTAGGTTCCCTGTGCCTACCATGCTGTTTGCGGGATGCAGCGTGAAGCTGATTATATATATATATTATTTTTTGTTTAGCTATTACACTATCAAAAATAGTTTAAACCAAAAACATTTTATTTGTAATATTAAATGAAGGTAATTTTAATTGTCCATATCGATGTTATACTAAACATCTAAATGATAAAACTCAACAATTATCATTAAGAAAACGTTCAAACTGGACCGAAATGGAACCAATAAAAATATTCTTATATCTATAAAAAGAGTAGTAACATTTTTATTGGGCTATGTATGTGATTTTACAGCCAGGGCGAATAAAAATAAAACAAAAACATACGGTAAAACAGATAAACACAAACAGAGAGAGAGAGAGAGAGAGAGAGAGGGTGCTATAAAAACACAAACACACCCCGCTGCTTTATTACACAAGTATGACTAATAAAGTTTACATCGCTCATTCTAATATCGACTTCCACTCCTAGTCCAAGTCCTATTGTGTAAATGAATAATTCCTGTTACGACACTATAAACATTGTTTTAGATTGACTCTTGTGAGTTAGGGCAGTTCCACATGATTGTTATGTAAACTTAATAGATTAAACAAAAAACTTTCATAAGAGGCGTTGTGGTGGAGTGGCACGAGCTTAAAGCTGTAAAAGACGGTTTTGGATTCGATTATCACTCAGTGGAATTAATTATTTAATATATCTATTTCCTCGCTCTGGAACAAGGTAAGCGCGACGTTGAGATCTGCCACTCAACACGCAATGGCTCGAAAAATCGGCTGGCAGTGTAGAACAGAGGTTTAGTTCAGAGGAGGACCTGATATATGCAGGATAAAGCGTGAAGCTAAAACAAAAAATAAAAAACTTTCACTTTGCAATAAGGAAAAGCAAAATATAAAATGGTAAAATTGTACTAGGACGGTGAAGGGGAGTAGCATTGAAAAGCCTCGAGCTAAAGTTGTTTGTTCCTAAACAAACATATGCCGGGCGCTCATCTAGTTATTTTATCGATTTTCCTTAATTTAACTTTTTCTATATATTTACAGAACCCTTTTTTTAATATATATTTTCAACATAAATAAAAAAGAATATACTATATACAGATAGAAGAAGAAGAAGTAGTTAATAATTATTAAGGGAAATTCAATAAAATTGAGATATTTGTAAAATTTAACAGAACTGCGCCCCTAATTCGATACTCCTAATTTAATAAACTATATATATAATTCGATAACACCTACAATAACCAGAACGAAGCGCTAATAATTTTCAATACAAATAAAAGATAATATAATATTGCAGCAGCACACATTCGTCACGCCTATAAGCGCCCTTTTTAACATTTACCAAGTTCCACCCGCGGCGCCACACGAGTCACGCCGTAGTGTACTAACACAATAAAATGTAACTCTAAATTAGCTAGTCGTTTTACAAGCAATAAACTTAATAGCCATCACAGGGGGCGCCATTCACGCTTGAAATTTTAAATCGGCGACAATTTCGTTACTTGCACGGGTGAAATCAAGTTTGGTAATCAACTTCCACTGTTATTATTGACTTTGCAACCCTTAGCTTTTAGATGGGTCTTGTTAAACTTGATGGTATTTTGAAGTGCTTTAGAAGTTTCGTTTCGGATAAAGGATCTTAAGCTAAGAAAGATAGATGTACTTGTAGTCTGTTTTAGTTATGTCAGTTTTATATTTTATTATTTGTATAATTATTCCTGAGCTCTTAATAAAGTATACATGGGCTAAATTTTTTGGTTTTGTTAGTATTTCATAGATATATAATGACAATGTTATGGTTTTTAAGAGTGATGCAGGTATATAATCATATAAAAAGAGGATTATGTGAAAGGGAAAAATAATAATTAACAAACGGACATTGATTGTGAGTTTAATCTAGGAAAAATTTCCCTAGTCATCATTAAAAGACATTTGTTAAGGTGAAAAATGGAGAACAGAATCTGCCTATATAATAGAACATTAAAGAATTACCCAATAAATAAAAATAACTTAAACATAACCAATAATGATTGTTAAACAGTATTGTTATTTCCCACATAAAAACTTCTCTCGTCTCAAAATAATCTGTTGTTTGCCGTTGGTTCGTAATTTATAATATTCCGTGAAACATATGCGATGCCTGACATTTTACTAGTGAAAAGACCCATTCACAAATTCGTCTACATATTTCCAGTGAAAACAATGCGTTATAAAAGAGTGCTGTGTTTCTTTTTTTTAATTTTATACGAGTTGCAGTAGGTATATTTATTTATATAAAGTTATATAATATTTTAAATATACAATCAATTTTCATATATTAATATATTTTTTTAATAATAAAATCTAATGATCAATTGAAAATATGTAAGTTGTATTTTAAATATAGAATCATTTTAATTCTTCAACACATCATTCTTCTATCGTTTTTGGATTAATATAAATAAAAATAACTTGGTCTACACCTACTTACAATGAAATATAACCTACGCAACACTAATATAATATCTCACATACTCTCCACTCTCTTACTTTGATTGTAAAAAAATCTATTTATTCTTACCATACAGTACTTGTGAAATTAATTTACTATTAAATTTAAAATCTTCAAAAGTTGAGTGGTAATTAATAATATTTATGCTCTATCAAGATGTTAACCACCTATACCAAAAATATGTATCATATTTCAAAGCACTCGTAATTTTAATAGATTTATTTGTATATTTATCTTATCTCAGAGTTTTAAATTAATAATGTAAAACATAAATTAATAGGTAATTTAAAAAGATATTTGTGTCATATCAGAATAATTAAATTTATTTGTAGTTAATTACAAATTAATATGTAATAAAATAAATTACTTTATGAAAATGCTATGCAATGTGCCTTTTTAGGAAATAAATTTATTACACATGAATCTTTTTAATACAATAAAGAAAAACACAATATTTATATGGAATAAGGAAAAAAAAAGAAATGTCAGTCATAAACCTTTTTATTACATGACTATACAAACATCAGCCATATTTAGATACCTACAAATCAGTAATTTACAGTCTTTCGAATTAATACTTACAAAATTATCTATAAAACAAAATGCAATAAATATATCGAAGCAAATCGCACAGAAATGCAAAATTTGGTATCATTATTGTACAAAAGTTACATACACTATACAAACACTACTTAGTTTATTTACAATATCGGACAACATGTTTCGTTACAGCTAAGCGAGATATCAGCAATGCCTATCGTTAGAAATGAGATCGATCTGACAACCCAATCACTACGCTTTCACACCAGGTACGTCTGGACCGTGTGCTGCAGAACCACAGACTGCGGTTGATGATGACGGCCTTGGAAATCATTAGAGGAGTAGTCCGAGTCTATAGTGGAATATATGTGCTCGGACATCGGCCGGTCGCAGGGCGAGCGCTCGGCGGAGTTCCCCGACTTGCCGCATAACGTCTGGCAGGTGCTGTTCAATACTGACGCGTCCATCGTGTACGTGTTAGAGTTCCTCCCGTAATTAAGTCTCTTCAACTTGTGACCGTGCCGCTTGGACGACGGCATTGCGTATCGTAATCGCTCCCAGAAACGTTTCTCTTTCCACGTTATCTCTAAACCAGTTTTGAAATACGATTTTAAGTCCGGATCTCTCGCAACTTGCCCTACGGCGACTAATATTAACTTGTGAGGGTTCTTATGAAGCGCTCTCTGTAGAGCTTGCCTGAATTCGATTTGCGACCACTCGGTCGAAATAAAGTTTTTCGATAGTACCACAATGATCCGCCTCGACGCCTCGGTCGCTTCGACGACTAAGTCGGGAAACTGGGCGTACGTAGCTTCAAACTGGGGCACGTCTCTGTAATGCAGGCACAAATGATAGGATGGATACCCATTTTCGAGCTCCCGCGCCAAGGATTCTATAACGAACTCCTCATCTTTGGGGCTATAACAAATGTAGGCATCATAAAGCTTATCTGCGTCGTTAAAGGCGCCCGCCAAGGGAGAGAGCTTAATGCCGCAATTTGAGTACAACCACATTCTACAAGCGTATCTAAATGTGAATACTAAAGCTAATATTAATAAAATAAGCATGAACCCAGTGAGAGCCGACGCCAGTAATGGTATATTGTGGGAGACGAAGAACGCGCTTATCACTGACGTATCGCTTATTTCGCTACAAATTGTCACATTTAAATTCAATTGCTTCCTAGTTCGATTCTCATCATCATTAAAGCACCATAAATTGTGCATATCTATTACTTTTTCAACATTTTGCGATATGTACAACAAAAATCCTTGTAAATATTTACAATTGCAAGACCAGTAGTTATTACCTATGAACAAACTTTGTAGCTTTTTGTTATTGTCTAAATGCCACAAGCCGTAGTTTACGAGTCTGTTTCCATCCAAGCGTAAAACTTCGAGAGAGCTCAAAAAGGAAAAACTGACATTTGAAATATATTCAATGCCATTATTTTGAAGATACAATTCTTTCAAGTTGTTCAACTTGGAAAATTCGAGGCCTTGCAAGCGTTTTATTTTGTTGTCGTCTAAATGTAATATTCTTAAATCACCGAGACCGCGAAATGTTTCATTCTGTATACTCGTAATGCCCGTTGAATTTAAATACAAAACCATAGCTTTACGCATTGAATAGAAAACAGTTTCGTTGAGTTCATTATAATAATTGCCATCTAAATAAATATGAGTTGCGCCCATAGGGAAGTCCCGAGGCACCAAATACAATTGTTTTACGGAACAATCAACTACATTGGTCGCTTTTGTTGAGTCGTGATAACACGAGCATTCATCGGGACATACAGTTTTGCAATTACAGAAACTGAAGTCACAACAATGGCAATCTTCGACGCAGTAGCTTTCATATTTACAAAGGAAATCTTTTGTGTTTAAGGAAACAACAGGGAGAAATTTAACGCCTCTTACAAATGATTCTTTACAAATAACATTTTCTAAATCCATGACGCGCGGATATTCCCTAGTTGAGACAGAATTTATAAGTAAAAGCCATTTCATAGTACAATCGCAACGAAAAGGATTACCACTTATATAAAGTTCGGGTAATGGCCGACCATCAACTTTAGAGATTCGCAAGCTATCCATACCCAAACTTTCGATTTCATTGGCATACATATCGACTCGAGTTAAATTAGATTTTTCTAGGAATGTATCTGTTTCTATGCTGGATATTAAATTATTATTTATGAAAAGCAATTCCACGCTGTTCGGTATAGATATTGAAGATAACGAGACGATGTGGTTATGGCTGGCGTCTAAAGTTTTAACGCGAAGATTGCTTTGAATTTTATAATAATTTGCAAGCACTTCAATAAAATTGGCGTGGATATCGAGCCACTTCAAGCTCGCTGGGATAAACGCGTAATCGAACCACACGAGTTGATTCTCAGACAGATTTAGCCACAACAGTTTCGTCAATGACACGAATACTCCGTTTATATCAGTAATGAAGTTGCCATCCAACCGAACGGCTTCCAATTGCACGTTCTTTTGAAAGGTTTCGGTCTCGATAGCCTGTATTTTATTTTTTGCTAAATTGAGTACTTGGAGACTGGGCAAGCCCCAAAACATTCCCGCTGAAAGGTTTCCAATTTGATTGTCGATTAAACGTAACCCGGTCAACTGCGATAAATTTTGAAACGAATTGTTTGAAATGTCTGTTAATAAATTCTCTCCCAAATCCAACGATTTCAAGAACGATAATTGCAAAATAGCCTCGGGAATTATTGTCAATTTATTGGAACTTAAGTCTAACTCCTTTAAGTCTGAACAGTTTTTAAAAGCACTATCAGCTATATATGACAAAATATTATTATTTAAATTCAACTTATTTAAAATAAATAGTCCGTTAAACACATGATCTTCAATAGTCCTTAACTTATTTGATTCTAAGTTCAACGTATGTAAATTAAACAAGGGCGAAAACGCGTTGTCTTCTATAAAGCCGATGGAGTTGTTACTTAAATTAAGTATTTGTAAAAAAAATAAATCCTTAAACATGTTTTGCTTCACCCCGGCGAAGGCATTGTGTGACAGGTCGAGCACTATTAATCTTATTAGACCACCAAACGTTTCATCTTCTATGTGATCGCCTTTCAATTTATTCGCCGAAAGATCTAACACGACTAATTGCTCCAGCCTATTAAATAACTTCTTGGGTAATATTTCCAATTCATTGTAACTCAAGTATATTTCTCGAATTTCTCTTGTATTTTGAAATAAGCTTTCTGGTAAATAATTAATAGCGTTCTCGGATAAGTTTACAACTTTTAACGATAACAAGTCACCGAAAACTTCGCCCGGCAACTCGCTTATTTTATTGCTTTGTAGGAATAGTTGCGTTAATCTACGCAAATGTAATATTTCAGAGTCAGCTGGCAGAGACATGATGTCGTTGTAGCTCAAGTCGATAGTCTGCAGAGTGGACCCACACTTGTGGCCGAAGCCCAGTTCGTCGACGAACTTGATTTTGTTACGCGTTAAGTTTAGTGAAATTATATTTTCCAGCGCGCAAAACAGGTCCGACGGGATTTTTCTTATGTTGTTGTACGCCAAGTCCAACGTGTGCAGCTCCCTCAGGCCATTGAATGCCCCCAAAGAAAGCTCTAACTCCTTGTTGTGCCCCCACTGACTGTTCATAGATCGTAATTTCAAAGTTTTGAGTCCTCGCAGGCCCTCGAAGGTGTTACCTGGCAGCCGTAGTATTTTGCAGTCCGTTATGGTAATCTCCGTCAATCCGTGCATTTTTCCGAAGTAATGATCCTTCAGCGTGCTCTCTAGGAGATGCGAGCCGCAGCGGACCGCGAGCCTCTCCGCGCCGTCAGAGTGCGTCGAACCGAGCACATCCCGGTCGGACGACAGCGCGCGTACGTTGCACTCCAGGCCGCTGTCGGCCGCGCGCGAGCACCCGTCCGGCGCTCCCGAGGGCGCCGCGCCCATCACCAAATAAAACAATATCACGTAAATTATCATTTTATGTCGCACTGTGTCCATTTCATTTTCACTTGTCAACTCGTTTTGATGAATGAGAGCTGGGTCCGCGCGGCGCGTGCCGGCATGTTAGAGCGCGGGCGAGCGGTCCGCGGACACCACCCGACGACAATGAACGCTCGCGAGGTAAATAGAGCGCCCGGAGAGCATGGCGAGCGGCGCGCGGCCGGCACTGACACTAACGTGATCCCCCCGCGGCGGCGAGCGCGCGACTGCCGTGCCGGGCCGGCGTGCACCGTCGCCGTGCCGGGCCGGCTGCCGGCGTGCCGGACCGGCGTACACCGCTACCGTGCCTGATGGGAACACACCGCACCATCGCATTTCTACTGCCGCATACTAACTAACCCTCGTAGTTTACGAATTCTGTACAAAACGGAAACCGTTACGTGACTTTGACTCGATTAATATTATTAGAAAACTATTCAATGAAAGCTCTTTGTTGATTGTCTTTAAAGGCTTTGGAGTAACAAGTTTTTTCTTTATCTATTATGAGATATTTATCTTAACAGGGTTCGTAACAATTTCTCTTTCGTACGTTATATAAAATAGGTACCATTTGTCAATTTTATGACTCATAGTAGTATCATAAAAAATATAAAAACAGCCGTTCATTTGAAGTAAGCGTAAAATGTGGACCTAGACATATTAATAACAAGAAGTAGAATCGGTATAAGTTTCTTCATTTCATTTTTTTAAAGGAGATAACAATATATGTGTAGTTCATGTAGAAACAAATTGTGAACTTTATTTATTATTTTACATTAAGATTTTAGATACAAATATTTAAATGAGACAATTATTTAACTAATCTAGTAAATAGTTTGAACTAGGCAGATACTTATTTTTGGATCAATTAGAGATATTCTACTAACTTCTATACTTTTCTCTACTAAATTTAAATAGCTAAGGATGACGAATGCATATAATAAAAAATAATTTATATAGTTATAATTGCACACTCAGAATGAAAGTGACTTAATTCAAAGTTTCAATTTGTGGAAAACCACTCTAAAATAATACAATAGTTTTTATATCGTAATTTTTATCAAGAGATACGAAAAATTCAATTCATATAACTTTTGTTCTAAGAGAGTCCTAAGGTATATTAATAACAATTAAAGTGCGAAATTTTTTCTTACCCTACCCTATAAACTTAAAACTAGGTATAATTAAAATACATATACTTTTGTAATTTACTTTTGTAATTTCACGCCTTATTACACCTATAGCAGCCCAATCAGAAAATCTAGTGGTGACACTCCGTTCTCCGTTTTCGCTTTATATTAACAAATTTAAATATTATTGTGTGTATATTATAGTTGAATTGATTACCACATTCGGTTGTACGCTGCCCCATGATTGATTAAAATTATTTCCATTCTTAATATTATTATATACTAGCAATCCACTTACGGCTTCGCTTTTTACTTACTACTTCTTTCTTTTTTATAAGTCATTATAAGATGCTTTTATTAGATCATGGAGTATATTATACTTAAGTAGTTCATAATACAAATTAACAGTATTAAAGAGTGACGCACTTGGAACTCTATTCTGGCGATGATTTTGTTTAAATCCCCTAGTTTGGTAAAATATATGTGTAATAGGAAGTGAAGTGAAAGGGTGATACATCACTAAGCATTCTCTTTATATAATCCGAAAGGAAAAATAATGAGAAATAGTATTAAATATTTCTATTACAGAAATTAAAAAGCTACCAAAGCTCTAGATTGCATTCCGAGTCGCGCTAGGGTACGGTTATGGCAGACAATCTACCCGCCACCTTCAGTCTTTGTCCCCAAAGAGTACCTACCCACAGGTTACAACTTGCAGTGGCCAACATGGAAGTCGCTTAATCGTTTACGGAGCCAGGTTGGCCGATGCAAAGAGCTTCTCGTGAAATGGGGGTACGAACTGAGGGATAAGTCACCCTGTGACTGTGGTGCCGATCCAGAAACGATGGCACACTTATTCACCTATGATTCACCTGCTCACATGACGATCTGATGGAAGCAACAGATGCCGCAGTCGACGTGGCTAAATACTGGCAAAATATGATATGAATTCTCCAATCATTGACACGAAGAAGAAGAAGACAGAAATTAAATTATAAAAATGCTTCAAGCCCACACAAACCACTACGAACTAACTACGAAATTGTGTGACAAAACAGTTGACTTGAAATTAAAATAAAGCGATGTTCATAGAGATTCATAAAAAATATTTCTTTTTTTTATTAATTTCAAAATCCATTCTATAGTAAGTTGATACTCGTGGCGTAATCTTCCGTGCCGCTACTTACTGCAAGGTATGTGTAGGTTCTATTAAGACGAGTAAATTTATTATTATTACAAATATTTCCTTCGAGCAATATTAAGTGTGTGTATAAAACATAATTGATGCAAATAGTTTTGGAATTAGCTAAGTCACCTATAAAAATAATTATTTCATTGACACTCATCCTAATCTTTAATATTTCTAACAAAAAAGACATGAAAATAATAGGACTAATTGACAGCAGTCGTTAAAACCTAATAAATACCTACGTGTTAATTAGAAGTCGAGATAGGGGCGTCAATGTCGCTCCCAAGTTCAGACCGACGGGGGCTTAACGTGGGGTGTTTTGATTATCCTGTCTAAATTTTAATTGCAAAACATCAAACACCTTTAAATTTTTATTAATTTATCACAGCGTCAGCGTACTTCTTTTAAAGGGTCATCATATTGTAAATTCATAATCTCTTGTATATTTAGAAATGTAAAAAATATATACTTGTCTCTAATTAACAAGGTAAACCTACTGCTGTGTGCGGGATACAGCGTAAAGCTGATTTGAATTAACAAGGTTTATTTCATAAAAAAGCAATCCTTGTTTAAACAATAAAAAAATGTCTATACCAAAAAATAAAATCAAAATAGAAAATAGTCTGTTTCGGCACAGTCGCGTAACATTTGACTGTGCGTAATGGCTGGTCTTCGGTCCTCACTTATAGTCCAAGTGCGGGTTTGCATTGCATTAAAACAATGCATTGTAACTTTCAACTTAAAAAAGATTATAAGTAATCTAGTCTCTATTCAAGTTATTTTCATAGTTAACTTGAAGATTAAAACTTTATTTAGAAAATAATTTACATTTATCGTATAGACATACATAGATAGTACCGCATTCTGGTTGGAAAAAGCTAAAAAGCCAATTAGAAAATGTTAAAAGGTACAGAATGTGTTGTTACAGAATGTAGTCAGCAGTAGGTTTTTCTGCCAACTCTGCGAATGCGGAAGATGCGTGAAGATATCTAAATTCCAACGTGAAATCTTTAATACGCCTATGTAACTATTATAGTACGACGCTCTCACGGAGCAATTGCCGGCACCTGTCTTGATTTACACATACACCGTACACGTCACGTACGATAAAAACTGAAAGAGAAATATTATCCTAATAAGATGGTTTCTGATTAACAGCAAATTACATAAACAGTGTTAAGTTCTTTATTCTCTATTTTAAATATCTCTATAATCTTAACACTATTGTGCCCACTGTATGGCGAAAATCGTGAACATCAAGCTATGTAGACGAAATAAAACCACATTCATTTGTAACATATTTAATATTTACACTAATTCACTCTAAGCTTACAAGTAATCATAATAAAAGTTAAAACATAAACAGCGAACTACTTTCAAATTATTTCTCTCGATCATTTATCACAAATATCGTTTTTCTTCCTATTTATCGCTCCTTCCTCCGTGTATAATAAATCATTAGAATTATAAAATTCTTATGTATTATCCTATTGACGTGTCAAAATTCGTATATGAATTAATAAAACTGCGAAATATAACCACGCAATCAAATTAGCGTTTTCTTTCATATCGATAAATCGGTTCTTCTGGGCATTCTTAGTAAATTATTTTATTTTGATTTCCTTTTAGACAGAATTTAACTACCATAAAGGACATTTTGTAAGATCGCTAGATGTCACTATTAATAGTAAAATGTCAACACATGTGTTTCGAAGAAAATACGTCGGTGAAAATATATGTTAAGCGATATTAGTTATTATGTATAAAGTATTTAATACTTAGTCCGTTATTGTATTAGTACATCAATCAATAAAAAACAAAGGGTGAAATAATTGTGAATTTTATGAATAGAAAATGCAGTAAAAATAATATTTTTAATTATGTAGTGAACATACAAAAAGAAACAGTATCTACATATATACATAGTATCGTTACTACTCGAATTCGAGTAAAATAACCATTACTTAAATTATAATAACATTTAATAATAGTTGTACGACTACATCCGGTGTCATAATCGTAAAGGCATAATTGTAACGATCATTTGCCAATATCGATTTTTAATATCGATACCGATTTTAATCCCGTAGGTGAAAACTTGTAATCGTTTAATTATAGAATTCGCTAGTTGCTTAATTTCAGGTTATTATTTAAATTCAAATTCGATGTTGCTTTTTAGTAAATAATTTTAACAATGTTAATATTTTTCATTGGGGTCTTGGCTTACTGCTCATTAATTTAAGCATTTAAAAATTGCTTTCTGTCAATTACCATATTTTAAAATGTGTACAAATTAAGTACATTCTTTTATACACATAACTTGCTCATTCACTTATCTTAACTTCTCACACGTTATCAAGAACATCAATCTTTAAAATTAAAAAGCTTTTTTATAAGTTCAACATCAAAAATAGTGAACAATAAAAAAGAGAATAAAATATATTGTGATCCTTTTTATTTAAACACAATTTAATTAAATAAAATGAGAAAATATTTGTCAATTTTACAAAAACTTACAAACTAATCATACAAAGCTAGTTTTCAAGAGAAACAATCTCGGAAGATTACTCCATGTAAAAATTACAAAAATAAATTTGAATGCCATATCCATAGCTATATTTGAAAATTTGTACATAAATACTTTTGGCAAACTTGTTATGATACAAACAGTCTACAATACTATACACCATACACTCAGTGTATACATCAAGTTTCTCTAATCATAAAATTTATTGACACTATAATTAGTATCGCCTCAGCAGCTGTGTGACATTGTGTCCAAGTGTCCAGAGTAGATGAAAGATTTTCGAACAGCTTCGATATTTTCAATACTTGCACAAATAGACACTAATCAGAGACAAACAGCACATCTTAGACATTTATGTCCGAAATTCTATGGTAGTCTATTCATATCATTTCCTCAATTCCTTAACATACATTTGTGACATTCCAGACATGAAGGAATAATAAAATAAAAAAGACATCTAATAACATTTATTAAGCTATTTTAACTGTAACTTTGAATAACAATAAAATAGGCTATTTATTATTATATATTTAAACACTATTATTAAGACATAAAAGGCATTGAATTATGTTGTTTTCACTAAAACGTCGTATTTACTATTTCTATGGCATAAAATAACAAAAAAAAGAGTATATATAAAGAGATTTATAAGTCATTGTGAAAAATTCCATTATCCTGAAATTCTTGATATGCATATTATTAGTTTATTTTTTTTACTTTACTGGTGATTTACGAAGCATAGCCATTTTAAAGCTAATTTAATTTAATCAGGTGAATATAAACCAATTAACAGACTAACTGGGGACCTAGATAATGATTAATATATTTTTTTAATACTAGGTCAGTGAACTCAAAGGCAATGGAAGTCAAGAATCTACTTGTCACATCATGTCAGTTACATAACAACTAATTATTGCAATAATTGTGCAATCAAGGCCACATTGAAATCTGAATAAATTATTGCTATCACTCACATAATTATCATGTCAGAATTACATCTTTGACTAGAAGTCCAAACGAATATCACTTAAAATGTACTAAAACAGAAACACTGTGTTGTTCAATCACTTATTAATAATCACAATTGTCGCTTTAATGTCGAGAAATCACTACACTACAAATAAATATTCATAATTATCCCTTGAGATGGCAAGGAAACTCTTGACAAGGAAATATTTTAAATTGTCCTTTTATTTAACTTCAAAGTTTATTCTGTTAATATTAACAGTAACCATTTTAGATGAAAATATGTTTCATCATAACAAAGCGATTACTACTACGTGTAATATGTCAAATGAGTCCCAATTTCACTTAATACAAGCATGTATTCTGCTTGGACTCAATCAGACAACACATACAGCCCACGATTATCTTAAATGGACTAAACACCTTGGCAACTCCACTCTTAAGGAATATTTATGAATGGTATTATCACTTCACTTAGCACCGACTGATATCGAATCCAGTCTATTTGTCTATCGCCTGTATATGGTCCGGACGTTCATTGCGGGCGTATTTAGCCCACATTTTGTTGTATAACATTTCCAGTCCAGTGGCGTACGCTTTACAGTCGAAAAGTGGACTTTCCGTCCTCGCCGTCCATACTTTGGCGCGAATTGCTTTTAAACTGTAATAAAAAGAATATAAATATATTATAAGTACACACATTTTTCTTTAAGAGACCATATCACAGTATGTCTTAAATAGATATGACCTCACACTATAAAATTATAATTTATTGTTGATTATAATGACCTCAACACAAATATGTGACAATCCAATTATTTGACGCACGTTTACATATGATTATAATAGTAACAATTATCGAAATGACTTACTATTCTCTATCAGTTCCTAATCTTACAGCAATATCTTGATATTCTTGCCTCGTCCTAGCAATAAGTTCTGGACATCCTAGAGTATTTAACTGCGACGCAGCAACACTGCAACAATAGTACAATAATTAAAGTTTTATTATTTTGAGGCCAGCTGGCCCAGGGGCACGAGTGTGTGACTGTAGACATGACTGGTTGTAGGTTACATCCGCAATCGAGGAAATAAAAGACCTACTAAAACTGTAAGTAACAACCAGTATGTCAGTCCCCAGTATTTGTGGTGTACCTGCCTATTGACCCCGTTGGGCATGTTCATCTTTAACCACTATACTTGAAATTACTATACAGCCGCTGATTTTCATATTCACACTGTATCCCGCGCACAGCAGGGTAGTCGGTCTCTAGTAACCCTATGAAGACCCGCCGTTCTCCATACATTGCCCAAATTTCCAGACAATGTTTTGAGTTAGAGTTATATCTAAATAAAACTCACCGCGAAGCCAACGTCTCTCCGGGGAGTGTAACAACCGGTGTGCCAGTCCATAATATGTCCATACTGGTAGTGTGTCCGTTACACAAGGGTGTGTCTAGACACACGTCTGACAATTGACCTCGTCGGACATGTTCTTCTTTTGCAGCCACGTTTGAGAATATTATACGGCCGGGCGGTAATCCTGTGGAATTGTTTAGGTGTTAGTTATTTATACGAGGATATCTTAAAAAGAGAACCTGGTGTCCAATTTTCGGAAAGACCTTTTAAGTTTTGAGTTTTATAAATATCAGATAAAGATTTAGTTTTATAAAAATCTTTATTCAGTTATACTCACCTAACTGTTGAGCAGTCGCTTGCAAATTGGGTTCACCAACAGCAGGGAACCTCAGCAGCCATAACACACTATTGGGCACATGTTTTAAGATATAAACCCACATATGTAGCGTTAATGGGTCTATTTTATACAATTGATTGAAGTTACAATAAACCACTGCATCGTCGGGTAAACCGTATTGCTGTCGAGTTGTTATCACTATAGACTGGGGCACTTCTTCGCCGGTCGCCGCCTTGTTATTCGTTTGTGTTGTCGCTAAGCCGTTTTGTAATATCACTCCGTTTACTGATGTCTGATAAAAAGGAAAAAGAATTATATATATATATGATGATGTATTTAATGAAATATTTTTTGTTTCAAGCTGTATCACGTACATATGTAGATAGGTTGGAAGAGGGAACCTGGGAAGCTAGTGTTACACTTTGGTCGCACTGAGACATTTCCGTTCCCCACATTCCGCTGAATTCTTGAGGTATATTAAGTGGCAGAACCCAACATGTTGTGTAACGGAGCTTAACGCTTTGCGTTGCACGAAACAATTTGAGTTCGAGGCCTCGACTATTGCGTTACAATCACACTGACGAGCTCCACCACAATGATCTTACAGTAACAAATATGATTTTTTTTAATCAATATTAATTATAAAAGTATACACTACCTGCACTTGGCCCGACGCTATCATAGTTTCAATAGGTGTAGTAGTGGGCAACTCGGCTACTTTCAATGAAATCTCCACAGGACGAGCGGCTCTTACAATTTCTTTAATTTCCTTAATGTCAGTGTTTTCGACTAGTGGCGACAAATCAGTCGCGTTAATAACAGCCACGTTATCTGCCACACTGCCCATATTATTATGAGATTTGATTTTATCACTAACAATTAGTCTTTCTTGTAAATGCGGGAACATTTGCTTATGGTCGCCTACAAAGTATGTATGGGGCATGTAAGCGAGTTTTTCACTATATTGGCTCGCCAGTTCTACGGGTGACGTCACAGCGTCAGTAACTAAGTAGTCCATGTAACTCGCCCCACTTGTACCAGGATAACCTAACCACATAACTTGCACTGGCGCCGGACGCAAAGCAAATATTTCATTCCTAGCCCCCTTGGTATAACCATTCATGTTTACTAAAATATGAATGCCGTCCGAGTAGATTTTATCAGCCGCCTTCCCGTTACACGGTATCTGCGATAAATCTATAAAGTGTTCAGCCTCCCTGGCTATTTTGGACCGGAATGTCGTGCCGTCGTCGGGGCTGAGTGCGTAACAGAAGATTTCGACTTTAACACGATCGTGCAAACCGGGAACTGATTGCATCAAGTGGGAAGTTGGATGGTTTCCAAAGTCACTGCTCACGTAGCCGATGCGAAGGCGGCTTTGCAAGTCCCTTGGAAATTTGTAAAGAGGTTTGTGTAGTACTTGGACCTTTTCAAGACATAAATTAGCATGTCGGGCCGCAATGGCCTTTCTGAACTCGTGGGTTAAGGGATACAACATGGAGTGGTGAGGGTGGACGGACGGCAATCTATTTTTCTCCAATTGTTCAGCAACAATACTAACTAACTTCTTCATTCGCGCTTCATAGTCGGTCCAGTCGCATACAATTTGTAAACAGTGGGCCAAATTGCAATATGCGTCAGGGAAATCGGGTTTCAACTTCAAAGCTGTTCTATACGATTGTATTGCTTCCGGGATGTTGCCGGAGTCTTTGTGGATGCTAGCAAGATTGCTATGCGCGTCGGCGAACGCTGGATTAATTTGTATAGCCCTAGTATAGCATTGTAAGGCTCCGGCCACATCTTGCATTTCTTTGAGGGTGTTACCCATATTGCTGTACGCATCCGCGAATGTCGGTTGAATACGAATCGCTTCTTTGTAATGCATGAGTGCTTCATTTAATTTTCCTTGTTGTTGCAAAACTGATGCTAAATTGCTATGTGCGGCGGCGAACTCTGGGAACACTTCCAAGGCTTTTAAGTACAGACGAGTGGCTTCCTCTATATATCCTTGTTCGCGTTTGATATTCGCCAAGTTGTTCAAAGAGTCCGCATGAGATGGACATAATCTTAGGGCGGTATTGTAACATTCCTCTGCGTCGGCCACTTGGCCCTTCTCTTTGAGTGCGTTTGCCAAGTTACAGTATGCGTCAGGGAAATTAGGTTGAAGTTCAATGGCACGCCTGTAAGTGTCGATGGCCAGGTCGATGAGACCCTGCTCGTAATAAACGCAAGCCAAGTTTCCGTGTACAACAGCATTGTTAGGCGATAAATTAAGAGCTCTGAGGTAAGCTGCAACAGCTCTGTAAAAAAAGAATGCTTCAATATATTTTACAAAAATAAAACATTAGTTTTATGTAGTATATAAGTAAAAAAAAACTGAAATAGATATTATAAAAAAAAATATTTTAATATTCAATCTAAAGTATTAGATTAAAAATAGTTATTTATACCTGTCAAATATTCTTGCTTCTTTCAGCACGTTTCCTAAATTAATATAGGCATCCAAAAAATTGGGGTCCAACGCAACTGCTTTTTCAAAATGATGTATTGCCAACCAAATTTCACTTTGCGCATTAAATACGCATCCTAAATTACTCCAAGCAACTGCAAAGTCTGGCCTCGTTTCGATGGCCTTCAAGTAACATGCCTACACACACGGAAAAGAAATATATTAAAAGTCGATCTAACATGATATTTTACACTGATGATGTATTGAGATGTTTAATTACGCCAAAGTATGAAGTTACACCATAGCTTTGAATGGCAATGGGTGACTTTAATAAAAAATATAGTTCATGCAGGTCACCGATCACCAATCAAACGTTTTAAATATGCTACGCCATATGCGCCCTAATTTTCGAAACTACGCCAAATGCCACAAAAATCAGTAGGAAATGCAAGCGACCCACTCAATGCAACAAAAGACAATTTTATACCAAAAAAAAGATATCCTGCTTTTAAACGACCACAGTCAGTTCCACTTCCTAGCCGATAGAGGATGGTCACAGTGATATACTCAAATAGCTCGCCCGGTAAACCTGCTCGTAAACAGTTTCTTGCAAACCTTATACACTTTACCTTTAGGGAATAGTTGTCATCGCAGCGGGAAACGATGAGACGAAATAACCCAAGATACTGCAGTCAGTGGTCACACCTACTGTCTTACCAGTACACCTTGTGAAAATATAACAATATTAGTCGATTTTGAATCAAACTATTTCACCCGATTGACGTCTTATTTTAAAATATTATATAAGGATCAATATTAACGCACGCTACGAAGACTACTAAACATCGGAATATTCGAGTTATAATTTTAAATTTGTATTTCATTAAATATGGCAATTGAATCTACATTAACCGTTTACCATAAATTTTAATCTTAATTATCAAGTTTCCTAATTTTAACAAATCTAATCATACCGTACAATTTATCTACGTTTTA
Organism: Heliconius melpomene rosina; assembly: GCF_056956725.1. NCBI lineage: Eukaryota > Metazoa > Arthropoda > Insecta > Lepidoptera > Nymphalidae > Heliconius > Heliconius melpomene. The sequence goes on along the minus strand of NC_140406.1, from coordinate 7,324,797 downwards.
GACAAGTTAATTCCAAAACACGAATTAAAGTATCTAACCTGAGCACAAATGTTTATGACAGGTTTTCAACTCTATTTAGTCTCGGAACTATAAAAATATTAAAAGAGAACAATGTATTACGTTCAATTTCAATAATATAAACTATACAAAAAAATATATATGACGTAAATTTCAATATGATCCGATATCTAACGATAATAAAATTATGTTAAATAAATAAAACTCACTACATCATACCAAGAAAGACATACAGCTTTGATCCTCCTCGAAAAGAATATATCTACAGGCGAAAGAAAAAATTAAAATTATATTGAAGCTACCAGGATTATTATTCACGTACAATCCACAATTAAAATGAACGCTTAGAGTACTCCCTCTTAAGACATCAATTTTCCACACAATGTTTTGTTATATAATAACAGATACCAATGTATTACTTTTATTACTAGAAAACCTTTTTGTTCATCAACAATACAATTGTGTCTAAGCGTTGGAAATTTTTCAAATACAATTAACACTGTGTAGAAAATTATATAAGGTTTTTACGCTTCGCTTACGTCACAAAATATCAAATGTAACAATCATAATATTTTGCGACCATTAGCAACAGTTTCGAACAGAGTGGAGATTAAATTCGCCGTGCCATGTAAATAATGCGGTCTCCATTTTGTTCTCGCGTCGATTGTAATAGTTTGAGCACACGCTGCCATATTGTGAAAATTATAATAATAACAAAGGAACTATATATGTATATTTTAACAAAACCATTACAATAGACATCAATTACGCTTCGAGCAATTCCATTTGTTTACGCAAACGCTGTACGCCGACGAAACAGAGAATACTCTAATTATATTCAAGACCAAGACAACAATAAGAGAATCCTGTTAGCCTCGGAGAAAACCAGAAAGCAGAATAGAAAATCGTATTTACCTTTGCCTCGTCGAGACGTCCTAGGGCCTTGAGCAAATTGCCCAAGTCACTTCTGACGCAGTACAGATCCTGTAACAATATTAAATTTCAACGTCGTCTACAATTTCAGAGACAAAAGTGTTTATAATATAAATTTTAACATGTTATTCTCTGACATTGTTTTATAAGTTTTTTAATCGTAAATATTTTTATAATAAAAATACTCCAATTATGAATTATAAAGATAAGATAGAGTAAATAGTACTCTTCACTACACGTGTAAAATACAACAAAAAAACCATATATTGTTGAACAATTTACGTCACGTAACGTAATAACGTATTGTTAATTTGTTGAACAATTGTTCATTACTAAAACATTTTTTTTTACAAATATTATTAATCTAATATAAAATGATTAAATAATGCGCTTAGCGCTATTTATTCAGTAGGTTTATACTTAAATTAAAGTAATTTATTCAAAAATGTATATCAAAAGAAATGGCTTTGAGCATATGTATAATTTGCCTTTGTTCATTTGGCATATAAAAGAGTTCCAACTTCATAATAATTTCTTTAGTCCACAAAGTAACTAATTAAACAGTGATCAAAATAGCTAACGATCTCCCTACAATAGATTATTGTTGGACGAGGAAATTAACGGCGCGACCTTGGAGCTATGAGACAATTTATCTTTAGTTATGAATTATGCAAACAAACATCCATACGCTGTGTACTCGTATAATATCGCTAGCTATAATAATATGTTTACTTTTATAACCAAGAGGACAGATGGAACGTGGTGAATTGACGGAATTAATAAGCGTTATATTATTGTTTTATTTATGTTAGTAGTTTAAGCTATGAGACTTATTTCTAGAAAAAAAATATCATTCTTTATCTCAAATTGCATAAATGAAATAACACAAGTTATACTGTCATTAGTGTGAGTTTAACGTAACTTAAAACAATATTTTTTCTAAACATCGTAGGTACTGCACATAACAATTATTTATTATGACATACTTTTTTTTTTATTTTAGACTATAAAATTGCTAATATAACATTTCGACTCTACTATTTTTTTTTTTTGTTTAACAGAAATATTTTACACCGTTTTTTTGGTTAAGTGTTCTCTCAATAAAAAAAATGATAAATGACTATAATCGGTAGGGAGCAATATTAAAATAACAAAGTATATCAATTTGACGTTATACAAATTACAAAGTCTTGCCTCAGTTTGTAAGCCAGAGGAAATTAATCATCAAAGTGGTATTATACAACACTTGGGACCTACATTACTAAGTGATAGCGATTCAACACAGTTCCACCGACCTCGCCGTACCACAATTGCTTATATATATTTACAAAGATTTATTTGGAGAATCATAATTAATAACATTATGTATATAATAATTTAAATAAGCTGTATAATATCACGTCAATTGAGTATGTATGTTTTGGTCATTTTAATAATTTCACATATCCATTACTTATTACAGATGACCTTATATTACATTAATACATCTATTGGAAACAATGATTACAGTTATAATTTTTTTGTCAAACCGTGGAAGCTTTATTTTCTAAAGATGGTCTAATATTAAGTTATTCAATTGATGCTAAATATTCTTAATTTCACGCCATGAACAATAAACGTGATGATGATAATGATTCATGTACAGATTTAACCACGTTCCAATTTTATTATTAGTAGGATAGAGAATTTAATCAACAGTAACTAGTAACACGGTCGCGTTTCACACAAGATATAAAAATAACAATCTGAAATGTTCTGTTTAGTAATTTAAAATATGTTTTAGCGGGTGGCAAAGTAAATACCCAAATTCTTTACATTTTCAAATTATATGTAGTTTAAAAAATATATATCGTATATCCCGTATATAAAATAATTACAGCTTATCATTCGAGATGAGTAAATAATACCTATAAAAGAGTACGGAAAAAGTATTGCCAATTAAAATATCCGTATTTCTACTTTTTCTTCTTTAGTGCATGTCTAAGTAATACATTTACCAAGTATATTTTCTTACATCCTTGTTGTAGAAAAAGTAAACATTAGGATTTACGCCTTCAGTGGAAATGTTTCCGTTTAACGATTTATAAACACTCAGTTATGAGGTCACGTTCGTACGTTAATAAGTTTTATCATGGAAATATACTACATAGGAAATAATAAAATTCGTGGGAAAAAAATACATGGTATTAAACTACTGTTGCAATAATAGGTACAAATATGGTCAGCAATTATATTTTTTTACATCTCTATATCCTTTTAAAAAGCTTTAAGCCTTTAAGCTTTGTAAAAAGCTCTAATAATATTAAAAATGATGTTATCCACTGCCAGACACAGTTTCAACCCCCTGCCAGACACCACTAAATCCAAATAAATTATAAGTGTTAAGCATTTAATATTTATTGCTAGTAGTAGTGAAATATTATTAATCTAATTCTAATAGTTGTGTTTTAATACTGTATGGATTTTAGTCAATGCTTATAATTATGTACAATGTGTTCTAGTTGTTTTTATCATTTACTAATAATATTAGCTCTTAACAGCGGTTTCCTCCACAAATGTACACTTTTCTTCATAAGCTTCATACTATGCTTTCTGAACATGTAGCACAATATTTACATTCACAAATATAATCAAACATTTTTCTTTTAACTTATTGTATTCAGCAAATTATATAAAAATAATAATTATGAGGTCAGTCATAACACTGGGGCATAACCGCACAACAGTAAAAGGGACAGGTAGTAGGTTTGATGACTTTTCAAGGAAATGGTATATTTAAAATTCCAGTGCTCTGGTAATGTGGCAAAGTGCAGTGTAGAGTTAGTGGAAAGTGAAAAACATAAATCTCTTACAGATTGAAGGCAAAAAATATTCATTTATAATGCTATTTATGTATTGAGAAATCGCAAGAATTTATCATTTTGGATTTAAAGTACCACCATGATTTTGATATTTTGTTGATGTAAATTAATTATTTCTTTATATTTCTAATAAGGAAATAAGTTATTTCTATAATATATAAAGTGTATTTGACTACCAATCCAAAATTTCAGTGGCACTTATAAATAATATGTTGTCTGTTCAAATAAAACAAAAAGGTTATTGTGGTGCAGTGGGACACAACCTAACTATACATCATCAGAATAAAGTATAGGCTATGAGTTTAGTGTGCACTCAGAGATGTAAAATAATTTAATTCACTCAGTAGCATTGAGTTCCACCACTGAACAGTGTCTTATTGATGTCTTGGAAAGAGAAGAATGGAATGTCTTAAGATTAGGCTTTCTACAACAACCTTGTTATATGTATTATACAATATTAAATGTAAATACAGCTACTGAAGAAAAATAATAGGGCTTACCGGATTGTACTGAAGAGCTGTCACATAAGCTTGGACAGCTTGTTCCATATCCCCAGCTGCAACTAAAGCAGCAGCAAGATTTATATATCCATCTATGAAATCCGGCTTTAGACGCACTGCATGACGGTAGTTCTCCAACGCCTCTTGGAGCTGACCACGCTCTTTGTATACATTTCCCAAGTTACTGTACAAGCAGAAAATTTATATATATACATTTATGATGACAAAAATTATAAAAAATATTTATATTTATTCTATACTGTATATATATAAATAGTGAGTTACACCCTAATTCATGACATATTTATGAGTATAATTTTTTATAAGGTCAGATATAAATGAATAAAAATTATCTAAGAAAATTTGACATTCTTGCTTTATTATACGGACTTAAAATTACAAATTTATTTTATTACGAAAAATATGTTATGGTTTGAGTAATGTTACTTAAAAATTACCTGTATGCTTCAGCCAATAAAGGGTTTTGTTTAATAGCCAATGTTGAAAAATGGGCCGATTTGTCCAAGCGTCGGCATTGGAAATGTATAGATGAAAGCAGTAATAATACTCCTGTGTTTGTGCCATCCTGACGCCATAACTGCATGCAATGCAGTTCCGCACTATCATAATCCCCGGCCTGATATTCTCGATGCGCTAATTCCAGTAGACCTAATAAATTAAAATATAATAGTATACAAGTCCGATATCATTAAACATCATGCAATAAAAAATCGATGATTGTATTTTTCAAGCACAAAATCAAACAAATAATAATAAGAAAAGCGCGTTTCAATTAAAAATAACTATTAATTATTATATACATACCGACTGTGGAAATTTGTTGTATCTCCGACATTTTCAAGATCACGGCATTTGCAGGAACGCCGACTATTTGTTGAGGCTGTGTCGTGACAGATTGTGGCACGGCAACATTCGCTTGTGGTTGCATTTTAGTTATCATATTTCAATTGCAATGCGATTTCGTTCCAAAATATTTTTTCACAACACAAAGGTGATACTTAAACCACAAAAAATACTAGTAATTTTCCATGACGAACAATTACATTCGCAATGAGACTAATAAAGGAAAGTTAAGTCTCTAGCTGGTAATGTCAATTGCCAATCGTAAAAAGAAGCGATTAGCGGAAGTGTTTTTTATAATTTTTTTGTCTATGGTATGTTGATAACAATTCAATTGAGACACTAAATAAGTTGTTAGGTGGTATCTTTTAAACACAAATAAATGAAACTAAATTTATTAATTTAATATATATATAATATTATATAATCATATTAAATATTGATGCGTAAAAGATTTAAATTTTTAAAATAGTCACGTAAAATTGTAAAATTGTTAGACTAGTGTTTCCGCTTAATGTACACAACGCTTTTGACGTAGGTAGCCATGTTGTTCTTGTCAACGATTATAAAGTTACTTATGTTGGTAATATATGCCTCCATGGTTGGTATTACATCTCTATTCAGGAAATAGATGTATGTATTCCTGAATAGAATCATTTATATATTAGGAGCTGTGAAAATATAGTCAGCGAGGCGTAAGTTGAACTTGCATTTGTGTGAGGATCACCAAAAATATAGCCAGAAAAATGTTATAAATTAAAATATTAAACACAAAACTATTAAGTCTTCTTCATCGGACTTGCATCTTCATCATCTCTTTTTTTTTTAGCTTCACGCTGTATTCCGCACACACCAAAGTAGGCAGAGGGAACCTAGTCTTAAGACACTCCGTTCTCCACTTCTCGCCGAAAGGAAATATTTCTGGAGGCTTTGCGTATTGAATGGCGGAACTCAACGCCGCCCTTTACCTCGAAACAAGAGCGAAGAATTTTTTTTTTAAATAAATATTTTATTTCCTCGAGTGGGGATCGAACCCACAATCAGTCTGTTTACGGTCACACTTTGTGCCCCTGCGCCACGACTGGCCTGGTTATTGTTTTTGGTTATAAAAAATATCCTATGTCTTCTGTTTTGTTGACAGCAGCGCAATAAATTAATTATGTCATCCTATAAAACATTTATAATAAACCATATGAGAAAAATAAAACAGCAAAATTCACAATACTTAAAGTTTATTAAAATAAAATTTTACATAACATGGACGGTTAAAATATCACTTGAGTATTGATTAAATTATTAATAAAATGCACAACTAATACTGCTTAAATTTGATTAATAAAACTCATCTATATTATATTACAAAATCATGATATATTCTATAATGTAAAGTTTAATTACAGATGTTTTTTTATTATATCATAGATAATAAGATAAGATAGATAAATAAGATCTGTGGAATCAACTAAAAAAAGACAGATTCTATAAAAATTAAATACAAAAAATAGGCGGATATTAAACTTATTCTAAATATGAAAGCAAATATGCGATTTCCATTAGATCTTGCGGTACAGATTCGTGGTAACATAAATATAGTTCCCGCGGTTCTGGTTCACTGAAAACACGTCTGAAAAGTTAAATGTTATGTTAAAAGTATTTAAAAAAAAAACAATTTTTATGGCTTATTTTGATGTAACTTAAGAACATGAAGATATATAAAATATTGTTTTTTGTGATACCGAACAATGGATACAAACACAACAGAATATTTGTGAAAATGGCAATAAAATATTAATTCAATACTGCTTTTCATGGCACGGTAAATCGTTCATATCTTGCTAAATAAAATACTATAGAAGTACATATATGAACCTAGGTTCACTGAATTGTCTTATAAAATGAATTTTGAAATTATCTCTTAGTCCACACTTTCTTAATATCTTACTTGTGAAATAACATGCTTTAACATGTTTAGGTTGTGTGTTGTCCGACTCACTCAACAGGTAACAAAGAGTTTTTTATATATAATAGGGAGCTTTGCTCAGTACTTGCTTCGCTCGGCAACACATGCTTTACCCGCAGTTATGTTAAAAAAATTTTAGAACACTTACCTCACACACAATACACTTGATTTCAGGAACTACTGTATTAATAATTATTAAAATTAGTAGTAAGGTACAATTGAAGATAATCTTATATTTACTCACCCCACAACCCAAAATAAAAATGGTTCGCAGTTCTTCTTACTTATACCGCATTGACTCAATACTTCTAAAGGAGCTTCAAACAACATGCCATATTCTTTGACTGCTACTAGAATTTTATTCAAAGGATTAAGTGGAGCTTCGTTTCTTTTGAATCTGTAAATATAAACTAAAGTTAATGAAATCTATGTTTCTCGTTTCTACTGTAAAATAACAAAATGAGCAAAGTCTAAGCCATACTTTATTATAAAGCTATATCAAAATTTTGATACTTTTGTTACACTTGTACTACTACTTGTAAACCCACATCTCGATGTCACTTATTGTACCAGCGGTCAGGCGCAACACAGATAGAATGTATCATGTGTTGTCAATGACTAAGGCCTGTATTTATAAACCACTCTCAACTCAAAAATCGATCTTGACAGCAATCTACAGATGCCGTTTTAATCATCTATGAATCAAAAGGGCATCTCCTGATCGCAGAGCCGCAGGTAAAAGTTAGTTCTGCTATTATTTATTCAATCATTCATATTTCATAAATGACAAATGTGAAAGTTTATAAGAATGGATGTTTGTCCCATTTTCACGCAAAACTGCTAAACGGGTTTAGATTAAACTTTACAGTAACATAACTACAATTAATATAAAAAAAATGTGTAATTTGCAATTAATATAGTAAAAAGATTAAGCGGGCGAAGCCGCGTGAGCGTCACTAGTATAAAATATAACTCACTTTATACTATGCTGTAACAAATCATGTATTTTCTTGCTAGCATTTCTAAAGGTTTTCAATATATGCGTATATAAAGCATTATTCGCTTGTACTTCGATGTTCTTCACTGGTGCTATAAAAATGCCTTTTTCAGATTCCAAATGTACGAAATGAAATAACACATTTTCTTCACCAGATGTTATTCTGTAAAATAGTATTAATTACTTTATAAAATAGTAAAAAGTTAAAGTATAAAATATTTCTTTATCATTAGGGCGGATTTATGAAAAATATTTTTTTATTATACCAATATATATTGTTTAGTTTTAACGTAGCGGGATTTGAACCCGAGCTTTTTCTTTGAAATATTAAATATAATATATAATACTTTAAAATATTTACTATATTGATTAAGTGAAATTTAAGTAATAAATGTCTTTATACCTTTTTACTGTAACATGGTGAAGCTCGTCGAGTAATGATTTCCTTATGTCAGATACATCCATAGTACTTGATCTACTACTATCCTATACAACAAAAAAATAGTATTTTTTTTTGCTTCACTCTGTATTACCCATAGCAGGGTACCTAAAATCTGTCATCGAACTATTGATGAGACTTTTGTTAGGTTCTGACTATGGGATGCGGTTGAATTCGGTTACTTTTTTGCTAATAATTATAATTATAGTAGTTGTACGTGTCATTGACCTACTACCCTGAGATCCGGCCGTTTCGTTTCGTATCCTGCATATACGAGTTTTCTTAATTAAACCTATATTGATGAATAATACATGATTAGTAGAACAGATTACACCTGCGTTGTCAAATCAAACAAGTAGAGGACGAAGAGAGAGAGAGAGAGAGATTGTTTATTAAAATGTAGTTTTCCATATTTTCTTAATTAATAAAAAAAATATCCGCGATAATTGTCACCTCTCATTATATTAAGGAAACATGTTGTAATTAATACCTTATAGTAGATCGATATTTGTAAACATTTACTTAATTCGATAATTTAGTTGTTTTAAAAGGGTTATTTAACTAAATATCATTATTTATAAAATAAATTTTGCGAAGACTCAATATTATGGATTATTATTTTACTTGAAAAATAAGAATGATTTCATCTTTAAATAATTTTCTGCGTGTACTTAATATGAATCAAATCATCATTTAACAGGTGAACAATTAGAATAAACATTGATTTTAAGATTGACCTTCTATTATATAATATTTTACTTTAAAACATAAGGCAGACCGCGCATTTCATCGTCTATTCTCATAGTAATACGGAACCGGAATAAAATATTTCAAACGCTGGCAACCCCTGTTTGCGGCAGGAATTTTTCAGGCAACTCTGTTTTATAGTGCTCAGAAAAAAATAAGCTTTAATTTGATATATAATTCATTAAAAAAACACATGAGTGCAAATTATTAACATTTAGTGACATGTTTAAACCAGGCAACCCTAGACTTGCGGCAGACTGAGAGCTGGCAACCCTTAATTTTCCAATTTCTTATGCGATTATCTTTCAAATGATGTGCGATTCATATAAAAAACGTATGGGTGCAATTTTCTCCAAAAATGAGTTACGAAAAAATGTAATTAAAGGTGATTGCGGCAGGATTCTTCCAGGCAACCCAGGTGTAATCTGTTCTACTAATCATGTATTATTCATCAATATAGGTTTAATTAAGAAAACTCGTATATGCAGGATTCAACGTCCGGATCTCAGTCTATACGAGATGAAATTATGAACTCGATTTTCTCGAAATTATAATTTTGCAACATATACCACTTTCAACCGCTCATGTCTAGTTAGTTTCGATATTACCCCCGAATGATGTCGTCCGGTGGTCCTAACCCTGTGGTCACTACGACATGTATATTAGAAAGATATTTCAATGGCTTAGTAACCTGTTTATCCCAATCGGAGTCAGATCCTGAAGAATCTCGTCGGTTTTTTAGGTCTCTGTCAGCTCTTCTACCGACTATTCTATCGTCACTTATTTCACTAAAAAAACGGTTGAAGTTGTTAAGACACTCCGTTCCCATTACAAAAATAAATTTCATTTTCTCGAGTGGGAGTCGCACCCACAACCAGTTGCGTTTACAATGTCACGCTTGTGCACTTGAGCGACGAATCAAATTATTTTTTGTTAAAGATATTCCTTTAAATATTAGTTGAAGAGACTTAAATAATTATATTTAGAATTTGACATTCAGGGGAATTTTCATTTCCATTTTCCTACTCTGTTTACAAGACATAACGCAGCGTTGAATTCCACCGCCCAACACACAGAGTAAAAAAATGAAAATTGAAAAATGTGAGGAAAACTGAGAAGTGTATTAAAAAAATTACCTATTACTTTTCAAACTACCCGAGTCTTCTGAATAACTTATATCAATACTTGAATGTCGATATTGTTTTTGCGGTCCATTATACCATTGTGCATATAAATTATGTTGACTTGTACTGTGATAATTATTTACTGCATTGTCAATAGATGCCATTTTGTCGTTAATTTGCTCTGTTGAATTGTGGCGCCTTTTTATATCCTGTTGTGATTTTGATGGTTTCATTGATGAGGTTTTTATTTCTTTGGTAGCTGTAATAAAGTGTTATAATATTTTTTATACAAGAGTGTTGATATTTTAAATATAATAACCAGTTTCTTTTTAACATTAAATACATTTAATTAAAGAAACACCTATAAATAAAATTCACTCACAAGTATTATGTCTTATTTTCTTCCCATACTTGGTTAAATATACCGGATTAGTTTCAACTTGAGGCTGTGTGTTGGATGAGAACCAAGATTGTAAATATTTGTGTAATCCAACATCAAATAACAGTTCTAGACAACTTTCACACTCTTCAACATAAAATGGTGACGGCGGAGTTATTCCTACAGCCTGTATGTATAAAGAAAAACTGTAGTTGAGACCATTGTGTGGCATTTTTAATTCTAACACTAGTTGTGGGTTCGATTGCTCGGAGAATAGATTATTTATAAACATTGAAAACGTATTTTTCAAATTAAACGTATGTGAAAAATTAATCCGTACATTGTAATAGCAATAAAGAATATGCAATATATTTGAAATACTTTAATATTCATAATATCAAAACTTACTATAGATTTGTATGTAATTAATTGTAATGTAATTGGTAATAATATATATTTTTATTTTCATTACCGCTTGCCTAAAGAAAAGAGAGAACCTAACGTTAAAACAAATCCAATACGCACATATATCCTAATTTTCGAGACATTGCGTGTTGTTCCGCACGGCGGACGCAATGTACGCCGCGCTTTGTCTTGTTGTCACAGCGAGGAAATGAAAATAGTTTATTAGAAAACTAACCCACAATCGTCATGTTTACAACTTAAGTTTTTTAATTGATTTAATTATAATACACATACATCTTCTGTACATCCTCCAGCTTCCATGAGGGTTGCCAGTATGAAATGTCCTTTCCCCACAATAAGAATAAACCAACGGCCGTCTGGAATTCTGAATGAGAAAAAAATAATATAGTCTAAGTTAATATAAAACATGCAAAAATGCAATAGTTTTAATTTCAATCATTGAACAACATAGCAATAGCAAACCAAAATAAACTAACTATAATGCCAAGATAGCAAAGTCCTCAGCGCGGTCGAGGACTTATGTATATATTTAAAAATTATACAATTTTAAATATAAATGATTATTTAATGAACAACCAGTTACTGGGGGTATCGGAAACAGACTAGTTTTTAAAATTACTTACAATACAAATGAACAAAAAAAGTAAAAAGAAGCTGGCAACGTTAGGTGATATCTTAGTGGTTTAAGACGTTGACGACGACGACGTCTGCTTTCCGTTTGAACTCGGGACATTTACGTGGAGTGGCAGAACTCAACGCCGCGCTTTCTTGATACCAAAGCGGTGAAAAGAAAATAATTCATTTCTACGAGTAGGAATCAAACCCACAAATATCGCATTCACAATCAAACTCAATTCCACGCACGATAGGTAGATCTTTCTTTTGATATTATCTGTCTTCATAATAAAAAACCTTTAAGCAATAACATTTTATACTTACATTGAAGTTATATCCAGGCAAGCATGTAATTTAAAAATATTTTAACATGATAACAGTTAAAGTTAACTCATTAATATTACACTTTGTTTTTTAATCTGCTCTTGGTAGTTTTCACTTTGCATCCTGCATATAGTAGATAGCGGGATCCAAAAAATGCAGAGGGAACCTACACTAGGTTCCCTCTGCATTTTTTGAAGAGATACTTATTTTCCCGCTTTCTGCCGAATCTTCGAGACATTTCGTGATGAGTGGCGAAACTCAACACGCGCGCCTTGTCTTGTTACTAGAGCAAGGAAATGAAAATAATATTAAATAATTAATTACCCTGAGTATAACCCACAACCGTCGCGTTTACAGTTACACGCTGCGCCACTGCGCCACGATGGCCTCATTAAATAAATAAATATACGTACCTGTATTCACTTCCGTCATTAGCATAGTTTCTGTGTTCACTAATAAAAACTTCTTTCCAAATAACTAATTTCTCAATTTCTCTTTCCACACTCAACTTCAAAATACCATTTAATTTCAAATAAGCATTAATTTCTTTTAAATCTTCATCTTGTAAATGTGAACTTAATAAATGTCCTGAATAGTATAAACAAGCTCCAATCACTGTGTACAACCTTTGGAAGTTTTCAACATCATCTGTCTAATTTTATAAAATAAATCGTTATTGAGGCCATTGTGGTACAGTGGAATAGTTGTGGGTTCGAATCCTACTCCAGAAAGTTAAGTATCCACTCTGATAAGGAGAAATTATTGTCAATAATTTTTTATTTAAGTATTTTAGAATTATACTTAAGCCACCCTTTTACATTTATATTTTTTTATGAGCGTACGCATTTACGCAACTACAAGGATTAAACAAAGAGAAGAACTTTTGAACATTTTGGAAAAGGTAGTGTTACATGATGGTAATCATGTTAACAGTAAAAAAAAATCACTACATTAATTATTATAAAAATCGTACCCATTCTCTATAATCGGCAGCCTCCAACTCTGTGATAGCATCATCCACTTGGATTTTTACTTCTAAAGGCAAAGACAAACTTTGTGCCGCTAACATATCTTCAAAATATACACTTTGTAGAATATTGTCATAGTTTTTACCACTTAATTTATTAGCAAATATCAAAATTACAAAAATACGACAAAATAAACCATCCAATTTATCAACATTGTTGGGCTTAGTGAAACATGTCTTTATAGATCCATATAAGAATTCTAGTAATTTAACTATTTCATGTATTACTCTTTTAGCTCCAAATACATCTATTTTACCATTTGGTAAAGAAATCAAAAGCAAATCATTGTTGTGAGATGCATATGTAATATTTATCAGTTTGTTTTTATGTAAAACTGTAGATACAATAGGTTCACTTGTACCTAAAGACTTGGGAGCTAAATGATTGAGAGTTAGAAAGGCACCTCTAGTATTGTATAGAAAGTTCTGATTAAACGGCCTCGGAAAGCAATATAAAACTCCTTTGTCATCATTACTTTGATATTCTGTATCATTACTGCATATATAAAGTACAGAACACATCGCATCTTTTAATATTTGAGTTATAGAATTGTCTGGACTATTTTTCAGCAATAATAATTTTTCTATATCAAAATTGATTCCTTCATTTACAACTTGAAATGTTAGTTTAGGATTATCAACATCTTCTATTACTCTTTGAAGTACTCCATTGATGTTATATGAAGTTACATCAATTCCATTTATTTTTAGTAAATAAAATCCTGCCTTTACTTTTGGTGTGAACAACGCCTTTGCTTCAGGCAAAAAGTCAGCCACAACTAAAGTTTTGCCATCTGAATGAGTATCTAAACTTATACCAAATAGTTTTTCTATTTGGCAATTCTTTTCACTACTAAATATCATATTTTTGCTAACCTGTAAAGGTAATATGAATATAATAAGTGCATTTATGACATTTCCATTCTCCATGCTGTGTATCCTGTATATAACAGACATCAGACATTCTGAATTTTCACCCAATTTATGAGATGCCATGCTTTGTTACCCTAGCAATAAAATGAATTTAAAAATTAAGTTTACAGTCAGATTTTTTTATTTTAAATAACTTTTTAATAATATATAAAGGTAAAAAATATTACCTGAATGACAACAAATTTATTGTTATCTTCAATTTCATTTTTCTTTACATTATTAATATCTTTATTTTTGGCTTTGCGAGTCTTTAATACTTTAAATATTCTACCTAAAAAAAGAATAATATTAAAGTTCTAATGACATTAAAAGGCACTATCACAAAAATTTTTTTGAGCCATTAAATATAAAAAAATAAAAAATTCAAGATAAAATAGTAAAACTGTGTTCCTATCTAGTTATGAAATATGAAAGGTGACAAGGTTGCCTGCACATGCACTAGCTCGAGGTTCCTATCTACTGTCTTGATTCTCAGTATATATTGGCCCATAAAAATCTCTAATACATTTATGGAATCACTTCAACTAAACAATAGGTTGGTTGTTAAGCTGAATTAGCCAAATGCTCTGAAGAGATCCCCATATTGAGGCAAGCTCTAGACCAAATCCCCAAAGGAAGAGGTCCACTCTCAGAAAACCTGGTGGTGAACCATCAATGCAGGAGCAAAGGCGACAGTAAAGACCTACAAGCACTGTGGATCCCATGGGGTGTTGGGATGTGGTGTGCAGGACTTAATACATACATAGGATTTAATAAAAATGGACATAGGACTTTAATTTAAGTACAATTAACTGAAATATGCTTGTTGATGGTTAAACACTAACTAAATTGTTAAAAAGACATAATATACCTTTTGTAGAACGACGTGTGGACGTTCTTTTAAAATCACTTCTTAGCTTAAATGTCTCACAATTTTCTAGTAACGGTGTCTTAGAATCATCTATATTTTCATTATTAGCTTTTAACTTCATAAAAACGAGCTCACCATCTTCACCCACATCCGAATCCCATTCAGGGACTGAACTGTAAAAGGAATAGAATTATTATTTTCTATAAAGTGGAACCATTTCCATCATCATAATTAAATAACTAAACCTGTCTGATTCCGAATATTTCGAATCATCTGACGAATTGGTCCAATCATTATCAGAGTCAATAGGACTGTCGTAATTTGTTTTATTTCTGTATGTATTCATAATAAATAGGTCTTCAATTTAAAATTAATTTATAAATATATTTTCATCGATTATTATGAAATTTTAGACTGTAGTTAGTGGTAGTTAGACAATTAGTTGTTTATTTATAAAAGCATTACCCAAATGTCAGATGTCAATAATTGAAGACAACAGATTATATTTATACGTATTGAACAGAAACCAGAGTAAGATTTTTTATTATAATTGTTCCCAGTTGCAATTCTAATGCATTTAATAAAATTTTTGGTATTTCTATTTATTTCTACCACTAAAAGTGAAATATTTCCACTATGTACCTAAGTACTTGGGCGGAGGGAGAAATATTGATCTTGCCATATATTATAGCAAACATTCCAACATTGTAATTTATGCTTTAAAAATATATATTTATTACCAATACCTAGTAGTAAAGAGTATATAATATGATTTTCAAAGAATTTGGAGTGAAAGATGTCAGTCAGAACTCAAATAGACACATATTCGTAACGTATTTATCACGAAAATTAAAAATGTATAAAATATTATTAAATGTTCTTATTATCAAATAAAAAGAATTAGGTACTTTGATTTTTTTATATGACAAAATATATAACAGAAATTCCAACATGATAAGACAATAGTATTTACAACATTAATTATTTATTAACAAATATTAAGTTGATTCCAAAGAAAATGGAAAATGCTTTATTTGTAAAATATAATCCATCTAATAACAATTCATTGACTGATATTAATAATAAAAATGCTGATGGATGGGTAAAGAAAAGATTAAAAGAGCTTATAAGTCTCAACTCAATTCATGTTTGCGGAAATGAACCTGTATATGATAAAAACGACCCAGAATTCAATGCTAAAGGAATTTTATCGAAAGAAGTAATTAATAAAGACTGTAATAATAATAAAGAACCATATTATAATGTGAATTTGGTATTTATAATTTTATTTTTTTTTGTACGTTTTTAGGGTAACCATGATATATTCTTATATTACTGATAGTCTTACACGTAGGTAAATTATTTACAAAGAAGAATATAAATTTTTAAAATTAAAATTAAATTAACTCAGCTTCACACAGGAGGGAAGGCAGAGTGAACCTAGTGTTAAGACACTCCGTTCCTCTGCCGAATTCTGGAGACATTGCGTGTTGAGTGGCAGAACTCAACGCCGCGTTTTACCTCGACACCAGAGCGAAGAAATGGAAATATATATAAATATTTCACTTCTTGCAGTGGAGATCGAACCTACAACCTTCGCTTCACAGTCACACCCTCGTGCCGCGGCAACAGGACGGCCTTGACGCCGGAAATTTTTAGGTCTATTAATATTATTCCTTTCCAATTTTCAGAATACATTCCTGAGATTAAAGGACAGTACTAAGCAGTTATTAGGTGTACTACATGAAATTCAGTCAAAAATACACTCAAAAAATACTATTTCTGATGAAACCACAAAATTTGAAAACAATGAATTTGATTGCATAATGCATAATGTAAATGCTTATCAATTATGTTTTCTATATAAATATAAGTACATGATTTTGTGTGTGATATTCAGATATGATTGTTTTCTAGGAATTAAAGCCCATTACTTCAGCTGTCGGCGATTTGAAAATATTAGAAAGTCATACTCGAAAATTAGATTCAATTATTATAAGGGTAAAGCAGTTCATATAATAATCTGCTCTAAAAATAATAAACAAAATATTATATATCTCATAAATCATTTCTTAAAAGGGTTGTTTTAATATTTTTCCAGGACGATCATGATGATTGCTCGGTATATAAAAGACTAACAAGAAAATGCCAGTGTTTGAATCATCCGGATTATAACGATTTTGTCATATATTTTAATGAAGATGACAAGTACACTACCAATAACCTTGGTGAAATAATAAAAAATGTACGCATTTTGCGAAGATTTCTATACATAGGAGGTTGTTATACAAAAAATGCTCTTATGTTTCTGTATGAAGTGAGTTATATATGAACATTATGAACAAAATATTTTTACTATAACTGGTTAACATGATGTGGCAGTGTGGACGAATTTAGACTACTTCGGTGAATTTTACATCAATGAAGCATTTTTATTTTAGTATATGCTTCCATTTATTAATATTTGGCTGACCCTACCTAAAATTCACTCTAGTTCACCAGAATGAAAAACTTTTTGATTGTTAAAATTTTCTAGTCAAAGTAAAATAAAGTGGCTAAACATTTTTACTTCTACCGTATTAACTACTACAGTCTACTGTGTTAACTATATTAAATATGGGCTACATTAAAAAATGATAAAATACTTTTGTGCCAGAGTAAAAAAGTGTTATCTTCAAATTTAAACTTTATAGGGATTAATGCAGTCACGAAGAAATGAAAAGCTAGAAATTGTACAAGGATGCGCTCACGCCGATATTTGTAATGTGTTTGATGAGCATTCCATAGTAACTACTTGTATATCTTGGCCTTGTAAATATAAATACTATGGAAATTATGTGACGCAGGTAAGATTTTTTTTATAGCGGTGTAATAATTTATTATTCATTAACACTTACCTACATAGAGGTTCAAAAATAAAAAATAAATTTATTAAAAATCTGCAATATTACAATAATTATTGTGGAATTTGGGACAATTACCTAATTATATTAAGAACAATATAAAATGTTCAATTTCAAAATAGAATTTTCTTATTTTTTACATTTCCAGAATCTGGCTGCAGGTTTTTTATACAAACTCGCTGGAATAGAACAGGGAAGAAGTTATTTAACGTATAATTCTAAAATAACAAACGACATACGAAAACTCTTAAGAAAAAAAATGTCATGCCTTGAAATTGATATCGTCGATTCTTTGAACGCAACATTAAATTTGCTTATACCAAACTTTGCAAAAACTTATCCAATAGCATGCTTCTCAAAGTCTGTATATGAAGGTAATAAGAAGAATTTAATTTCGAGAGCTCAAAATACATTTACTAAATGCAAAAATTGTTATTATTATCCAAAGGAAATAATTAAAATTAAAAGGCCAAAGATTGTTCCGGAGTACACTGACTAAACAAATCTACATGGCTTATTTTGTAAAATAAAATATAAATAATGTATATTATAAACGTATGTAAAGATTAATATTTCAGAATAATAAGTAATTATATAATACAATCTTAAAACGATGTACAAATAAAGAAAATGTTGCAGGAATAGGAACGACATTGGTTAAAGATTTATATCACGGTCGTCATTATATGAATTTTGATGAGATTTACATGTACCTTGATTTATTAAAGAACTGTAGCAGTATGGAAAGAAAAAATGATATAACTGAGCACTTACCTACAATTTTGATACTTTTCAAACAATTGCTAATAGAATATAATAACAGCAAGCTTAATATTATGATTACTGACATACTTAACAATATAGTATCGAAACATTTGGAGCATGATCGGTTGGCAACAGAAGCAAAAAGAGAAAGAGATACAGCTACTGAAGTAATTTTTTAAAATTTCTTTTTAAGATTTATTAAGTCAAAAAATGGCAGGTATAACACGATTAAAGCTATCTTCTATACATTGATAGTTTAGGACGATTGAGTAATTTTTGCATAGCACGTACATTCCGTCTACATGTAGACGGAATAACAAATATTCAAAAGTTTCTACGTTTATTACTTAAAACACTTTAATGAGTAGACTTTGACTAATTAAAATTACTATAATAAATCATATTTATGAACAATTTTAAGGCAATCGAAATGAAAAGTGAAATGTGCCAAAAACCATCTAATAAGAATAATGTTAAAAAAATAAAGCCTAACAAAATTTCTTTAAATGTATCACAGAATAAACAACGACAACCATCTAAGCAAAAAGGTAAAAGTTGTATTTTTTTTAAACTTGAACTTTACGCTATTTTCTATATGTAGCAGGAGAGGTATGTGGAACCTAGTGCTAAGCTAAACACTACATTTGCGACTTCTCGTCCAAATATTGAGAAAATGGATGCTATGTAGCAGAACACAACGCCCGGCTGTCTTCTTACCGGAGCGAAAAAAATAAAATAATATATTTCCCCAGTGGGAATCGAATTCATAAAAATCGCATTTATAGAGACACGGTGTGCCGCCGCGCTACGACTTCCGGAATGCATTTTTTCCCGTAATACATTATAATGAAATTGAAGTTTTTGTCTGTTTGCCTCTACGTTTATTCACGTTAATTTCAGTATCGGCTTAAGTAACCGAGAGCATTGTATTTTGGCTAAAATATTTAGTTCGTTCGTAGTTAGACGAAATTGATTATTAGAACACTATAATAATTGGGATTCGTGGGCGAAGGCGCGAACGGATCGGTAGTATATAATAATAATAATAATTATATAAAAATTTTCAGGTTTAACCATGTCATTTAGGGAGAGATCTAGCAGATATATATCAGGTTATTTTCGTATTATTTCATAAATTTTATTTCTTAACTTTTTTAAAGTATTATTTACACAGTAGGGATAGAAAATTATATAGAAAATAGAAATGTATAACATTTGAGTGTAACTGGACAAAAAATAAGAGTATGGGATCAATGGTTTATTTCTATTATTTTTTATGCTATGTGTCATGTACAAGTTACAAACATAAAAAGTAAAAAGTATTTTCATTTTTCAGACTTAAGAAAATCTATTATAATAGTGCCAATGGACAAAAAATAAAATGTTCAAATAAATAATGTATTTATTTTAATATAAATTATACAATAATACAACATTAACACCTTAAAGTATTTAAAAGAAATAATTTTATGTAAAATTTTATAAAATACAAAAGTATGAAAACTAACATTACATGTTATGTAACCGAACTAAACACCACTCTTTGTCAATATAATCATTCCCTGAAAGGAGATGAACTCTAATATTGCATTTACAGTCACACAATGTCACTGCACTATGATGGGCTCAAATGGTTATTTTTCATCTAAACAGTAGAACAAATGTTTTGAAATAAATTTATGGGGATGATGATTGTCTTCTAATAATATTAAATCAATAGCCCACAGCCCAAGTAATAAATTAAATGACATTGGAAAGTCGACACTTTTTGAATATGAAAATATTGGATAATCAATCAAACTCTCTAGAATTGGAGACTTCTTGAGGTCTATCATAATAAGTTATTCTTCTTTTATTTAAAGGATTGGGGTTGTTAGGCTTAAATAACATTGCAATTAAAATATAAAACCCACCAACTATTTTACTTAGGAAATCTAGAACACCCAAAAACATTGGTGTTGAATTCTTTATTAATATTGATATTTCTCTTACTAGAGCCAAAATAAAGTTTCCCAAAAAATTTATAAATGCAGTACTTCCAGTAAATATAGCAATGACAAATGCAAACAGGAATGTTAGCAATTCTTTTATATTACTTATTGATAATAAGCTTTTAATGTTTATTGTTATGTCACTATATGCATCATTCAATGTAGATTCAACTTTAGCTTGCTGGATGTTGCTTTTGCCTTTAAAATGATTAACAGATCCAGTTAATATAGGCTCTACCTCTAGGAAAGCATCCGTTATATGTCTTATACATTTTAATAGCACAATTATTTCAAAGTCTCTAAATTTTACACTTTTAACTTGGAACCAGAATGCACCGAAAGGCTGATTATCTATCTCCGTCCAGAGACAGATCCCAGGTGGGTATCCAATGACCTCAGAGTCTGAAATACCAATCCAGTGGACATTTGTAAATACAGTCCTAAGTTTACTTTCGGCGTCCCAAAAATCTTTCTTCAGTTCAATTTCAGCTGGACTTAACAAAACAATATCGCGATAACCAATACGTTGATCTACAAGCCTCCTTTCCAGATAGCGGCCCAAAAATATTCGTGATTTCAATAAATCTTTGATGTAATTTTTCACTTTAATAGTTACCATATCTTCACAACTGTCCATATGAGATGAATATGTCGAATTAAGGGTAGTATTTTGTTTAGTGATAGTATCCATCTTTTTAATTTAAATTTAATGCAGAATAAGGGAAAACAAAAAGAATACAAACATCACATCGTGACGTAAAGTTAATGCTGTCTATTGTCCATGTCCAGTGTCAAATAAATGTCAAACTCAAAGTTAATCCATATTGTATAATGCATCTACTCAAGACCTCAATCAATTGATACGCCTAAAAGCCATAAAGAAAGAAAAACAGCAAAACAATAAAAAGGAATCAAAATGTCACAAAAAATATTTGACTTTTTTATTAACATAAATCGATATAAATAAAACTTCATAATAGATTTAAAAAATTTGTACATTTTATTAAATTTTTAATGTTACAAATTTAAATACATTATTGAAATATACATAGGCAATAAACGTATTTTAAACACATAGTGTTTCGTATAAAATATATACGTGTAATACATATCTATCTATTTAAACAATAATTACATTTTGTATACTTCTTAATTCTGTAGTGAAAAAGAGACTGTATTTCTCGTACATATAAAGAATCATCATATAATATATTAAATGGACATTTGCATAGCAAGTTTTTAAAGGCAATTATAAAAATCGAGATATTTAGATTTTTTTTTAAATGTGTCTAAATACTAGATGCTAAGTTTTAGGGAAGTAATTTTAAAATCAAAATTAGTTATATTATTATAGCTAAGACTGCCAAACTTGAGCATAACGTATTATTTAAGACAATATTATTTTGTAGCTATAATTAATAATCAAATTATGGTGTACACCGAAATGAGTAAAAAAAACATTGAAACATTTATAGAAGTTGTCCTCTACTAAGATATCTACCTATAAATATAAGAATAATTATTATTTATTTGCCATTTGACTAACAAAAGTATTCTAAAAAAAGTCATTGGCAAATGTGTTGTTTACTTAAAACTATAATTTTGTATGTTTGTTACAAATAATGAGTGCAAAAATTTGTCATAACTAACAATTGCTAACTTGTGATAAAAATATGATCTAAAACCGACATATTCTTACATGTGTCAAAAGCTTAAGCTCTACATTATTTAATCTAAAGATTTCAAGATAACATTTTAATTATAAAGACGGACTTAAAATTGCTGTTAATAAATTATTTATTTTATAATATTTACCCCAAAAAAAATTAAGCATGAAGTTAATAGAAATATTTTCTAGCTAAATGTATGTACAAAAAGTACTTTGCCTATAGTATTCCTTAATCACGTATAATTTTACGATCTCAACACTGTATTATAACTCACAACCGCCGTACATTTTCATATTTAATTCTTTTCGTTGTCTCTATCTTATAATTTTTAATATATATCCATAAAAGTTTTGAAATTATTAAATATTTACATTTTTAACAAAGATCTATTTTATCAATACCTACTAATTTTATTCAAAAGCACAAAAAATAAACACGAAAAATACGTATTTCCCCTCAAATAGCTGCAGTTAGCAGATATTTTAGAGATTAAAGTTTTATTAGTTGGATTACTAAGATAGAGTATTGTTTTCCTTATAAATAAAATCAGTTGCAGTCCTTACAAATATAAGTGAAGCCTTTATTTATTAGCCTCTATTAAAAAAAAATAAGAGAATATCCATATCACTCACTGTTATAAAGTCTCAAGCACCCTGTTTTCATTTAGGCCATACTAACAGAATAGTAAAATAAAATTATATTCTTCATTACACACTGTCGATATTATAACTTTATAAGTAACATTTATTTATTAACTATTTTTATTATTATAACACAGCCCTAAGGAAGGACATTCGGTCGGTCTTTTAGCTTTACACATCTTGTTTCGCTATGACAACAGAAGTAGTATTCTTTAAGCTTCACACTGTATCCCAGATTTAGCAGTGTAAGCAGACGTAACTTAGTTAGATTAAAACGCGGATTAACGCCGCGCTTTGTCTTGTCCAGAGCGAGGAAATGATAACAATTCATTTTCTCGAGTGGAATTTGAACCCACAACCGTCGCGTTTACAATCGGACGCTAAGTAGTGTTTATTAATAAATAAATTTATTCAGAATGACACCGTGCTATAAAGACCTGTTATATAAATAATATTGTTTTCCCATCATAGATTTCTGGTAGTAATGTGTGCGAATCATTTATAATTATGTCTTTAAAATATTTTTTATTGGGCTATTATAAGTACCATTAATCATAAAAGACATCTTTATCTCTTACAAGAAAAAACATCAACACCATCGTCGTCATCTCGTCAGAGTATAAATAAGCCTTCATAAACCATGACTAGTCATAGGAAAAACTTCAAACGTCAAAATGACAGCGATAAGTTCGATTTTCAAAACTCAGTTCTTTTTTTATTTCACTATCAAAAATCCGTGAACGCTGGCCAGGAACTTGTCAAAATTGTCTTGAAATTTAAGTTTATGCGTTCTCAATCCATCGAACAGCACTCCATTGGTTAGAATTCCGAACGCTTCTTCCAAGCGCGGCATGTTCGCGGGATCGTTGACCGCGAACGCCTCTATGAGCTGCCTCGCCAGTCCCGCTAACAGTGCGGGCTTGACGCAAGTTAACGCGTATATTGCGGCGCCGGCTGCTGGTATGGAATCAGGTGGTATTTCCATTTTAATTATCAACATTAGTAGTAGCTCCGCAAGTGATAGTAATGATGTGGTATATTCGTTGTCGTCGCCGCGCTGTCGCAACGTGTCCGATATACCTACTATTGTTTCGCAGCACAATGTTGATACATCGCAAGATACTGCGGTTAAACCTACACGCAAGGCGTTTATCACCATGTTGAAATCTTCTATTGGTAGGTATGTCAACTGAAAAAAAAAACATATTATCATCAAAAAATTAAAAAAATTGTTGGTTGAACGCGCAAATCTCAACTATTGGTCCAAAGTTAACAAAAATAAAAAAAGTAGTCCAGTTATTAAAAGTTTTCTGTTCTAGAAGTTTCAAGCGACCTAATCGTCGAATAAATATAAAGCTACCACTGCACTGGCTAGGACGGCAGTTCTAAATCCTAAATATTCTTTATTTAAATAGAGTATGTCGTATGTCAATGCAAGCATGTCTTGAATAATTAAACAAACATGGAACTACCACAAACTCGAAAGACTGTTCTAAATTTTAATTTTAAGTATTCTTTATTCAAATATACTTATCATGTGTGCACGTTTTGAATTGTCAAATGAATACGTACGTTGCTACCTACTGTACATCAAACACATCACAATTATATTATTACACACACTGGTAGCTAGTCTGCATGCTAGTCTGCATAACCAAACAGTATAATATAATTTACGTTACAAAAAAAAACATAATGTAGGAAGCCTAAGCTAAAACAAAGTTTGGTAGTCCCTGAATGCAGTAGGTGGAGTGTTGTACCTGGCTGGCCTGGTCCATGTCGCGCAGCATGCGGTAAGCGCGCGCGGCCAGCGTGGGCAGCGCCAGCAACGGCGGCGTCACGAGCGGCAGCAGCAAACGCAGACCGCGCGCGCACGTATAGCGCCACGCATCCGCTGCACCTCCACCCCCACCCCCGCCGCCGCAGCGGGATATGCTGCTTATCAGCTCCATTAGCGCGCATATGTCCTGCGAGTTACGAAAGAAGACTGTCATATACATGTACGAATCGTGGGCGTATTGAAGTTAGATGGAGGTGGTTGCGCTGATTGTATATTACGATTTTTTATTATTTTCTTCCCGAATTTACGATGCAGAAAAAATCAAACAGCCTAACTCCAGAGCGACCACGATTTTTTCTCTCTAGATAGATAAGCTACGTCGAATCGACGTAATCAAATTTGAAATATCAAAGCTGCCAAGTCAGTCGACTATCGGAGCTTGCAAAATACACCATAAAACTTCGGTAAGTGCACAACTTTCGTCAGTATTTCCAGTGATAAATATTTTGGGTCGAAGTGACGTATAGTTAGTTATCTTTGTTATAGTTTTTTCAATTTTTGGCATTGGCATTTTTGTGAGAGTAAATGCACATAAACACAAAATCAAACAGGTGCGCAAAAACTAGAGATGAAGGTATGCAGGGGCCGGACACCGAAACTGAAAGCAATCTACTAAAAAATTGAAGTAGGCACGTGCCCCATCGGTGCACCCGTGGTAGGTGAATGCCCTTCACTTGAAGAAACGAAAGATTTAGTAAATTAAAATTTTCATTTCTGTGCTCTGGTGTTGAGGGCAAAGTGCAGCATTGAGTTCAGTTATTCAACACGCAATGCTTCCAGAATTCGGCGGAATGTGGAGTACGTAGTGTCTTAACACTAGGTTCCCTCTGTCTACCTTGCTGTGTGGAGTATACAGCGAAAAACTGAAAAAGAATTTTTAATTGTTACATATTTAGTTGTCTACTTACTTCATAAGCCTCCTCTTCAGCATCTTGTGGTATACTCGAAATTTTTCCAGAATTCCATCTCATATAAACCTCAAATGTAGTGTTACAGATGTCTAAAAATCTGTAAATTAAAATAACAAATATTACTTAGCTTAAAAAATATATATAATTATTTTCATTAAGTATATAAATATATCTATTGTATTATATTCAATATAAGAATGTATGTTTTGTTAGCGATTTTTATAATAATTATCGTGTTAATTGGCGGAACACAACGCCGCCATTTCACCGGAGCGAAGAAGTGGAAATATACATTTTCATTTTCTTAAATGGGGATCTAATAAATGATAGTAATAAATAAACCTTAAACAACAGATTAAAAACATAAACCAATCAACCAAACACTGACTTGGTAACATTGTCCGGGCGCACCGAGTGCAGCATGCGCTTGGCACTGCGCGCGAGGAGCATGAGCGCGGGCAGCACCACGCCGGGGTAGTTATGATAGCGGAACACCAGTGCCGGCACCTTCTCCAGGGCGCCGAGCAGCATTGCGAATTGTTCGTCGAGGGTTCCCACCTGTTAAGATATTTATTTGTTTAGCTTCACCCTGTGCCCCATATAACAGACTAGGCAAATGGAATCTAGTGTAGACTGCCAAAGTGCTGCAGAATTTTTAAGACATTGCGCAGTTAGACTCACCAACTGCGCCACGACGATACTTGTAAAGGGCATTCATACGCAACATAAAAATATTCATATCTAAAATCTCTCAAATAAAAATTACAAATCGAACCAGTAAATCCCGTCATCACGTTTAACGAAACAAACTCATCTTTATTTTTGTTTTAGATTTGTATAAATATATTATTTAATATTATATTAGGGTGCATTTCCTACATTTGCTATAGAATATACATTCATAATGAGAATGTCTACCAACTCTACCAACCTCAAGAACACCATCAGTCACACCAATGAAACAGTCGAGCGTGTCAGCGAGCATGTTTCGAATGGGTTCTGTATCCGCTTCAGTGTTGATAATATTCATTAACTTCTCTTGTAACGCCACTGTACTACTGAGAAGACGGTTTCTTTCTTCACCTACAAGAAAATTACAACATCCATATAAATTAACTGAATAATATAAATAACAATAATAAATATTTTAATTCTTTTTTTAAATGAAAATTTTCATATAAATATTCATGTATAGTATTAATACCTAGATCGTAAAATATGAAATATGTACTAACTTTTACTGGCGGCTTCACCCGGTTTAATGAAAATAAGTAATAGTTGAACCAATTTTTATGAGAGATTATCCCGAATGAAGATTATCCCGAATTAGAATTATTAATATAGATATGAAAATATTAACCTTCAGCATAAGTAGCAGCAATAGCGAACACTCGATGTAGCTCTCTTCGTAAGTCCCCAGGTAGGTTGCTACCGGCGGCCTCCCATGCGACTAAAGCTAAAAACTCCTCACATTTGGCTAGAGGACACTCTCTGTGAAATATATTAAATTATATTATGAATATGAATATTTATGTAAAAATACTTGAAAAATTGATAAGAGGAATGAAGAGGCAATGAAGCGAATGACATGAATGTGTGCATTGCTTTATGGGTTGAGATTCAAATAAACAGTTATTTTCCTTGATTCTTTCTAAGTCCAAATTTAATGTCAATCAAAGTGTCAATAAATATGACATTTAAGAATTACGATTAAGCTCGATAAGTATTTATAGATTAATTGACTAGAACGCTACGCGAACAAGAGTCGCGGGATTGATGCCCGCTATGTTAGTCTTTTTATGTTCCTAATAGTATAAATAAATAAGATTAAATGTTAAAAGAAATATTTCTTATCAATACTATTTAGTAACGACTTAGTGTTTTACAGAATTGCAATAAATAATAATAACAAAAAATTGTCGAGAAAATTTATGAGTACATAGAATGAGGAATGGTAACAGGTATGAAATAATGCTTCAAAGTTCGTTACAGTAATGTTTTTACGTATACTAATACACTAGTTTTTGTTTCATTAAAAATAACCAAGTAGTTATGATTTTACAGGCATTTGAAGTTTGCAAAAATTTTAAATGCCGCTAACAGTCCCGCGGCCGGCGGTGACGTCACAGGTCTTGCAACTTGCTAGTCGCCGGTGATAGTTAGGAGATCTCGCGCAGTACTTTGTTTGTTTGATACTTACCTGTGCTAAAGTGTTAATTCAATTAATTAAAATGGATGAGGGATTCGAAAAAGGGAAATCGGATAACCTACCTGTAATAGATGGATTTATGGTTGCCGATTATTTATCGAATAATAGTGATTTCATCGCCGCAGAAATGCAACGAGTAAAAATGCGAAGATAAGTTGTATTGTCTAACTAGTAATATTATGTCGATTTGGGGTAGGGATAGATAATAATATCTTATGTTATTTTCAAGTCAAGAGTGTGGCCATACCATCTTAGGCCACACTCTTGGAGCTTATCCGCTACGTCATGGACCCCAAGACTACCTCGAATGAATATGTAACGTATGCGTCAGACCGCGTTACGCCACCCATTCACCTCAGCATCTTCATTTCCGTGACGTGAAGATCCTCAGCATGCCGAGATAGTGCTGGCCAACATTCGTTGCCGTATAAAAGAACCAGTCAGATGATGCTTTTATATATCAGCCCCTTGAGCTTGGGTGGTATTCTGCGGTCGCAGACCACACCAGTAACCTCCCACCATTTGGCCCAGGTAGCGCATAACGGATCCAAGGTACTTGAAACTTTTCCAACTTAACGCCTGGCTCAGGACCTAAAGGACAGTGCTCGAGTCCGGGCTCCCACAGGCTTTGTATTCGGACTCCGACACATTTTGTTTAAGACTGCCGTTCTCAAGCGCACCCTTTCAGAGGTGCACTTTACGCTCCAGCATCAGTTGGTTCTCTTCAATGCGTGCAATGTCATCGGCATACATCATCAGCCATTGAGGCTGGTCCTGGATGTGAACCGTGACAGTATCCAGCACTACAATAAATAAGAACAAACTAAGAGCCGAGCATTGGTGAACCCTCTACTGTGATCTAAAGGGTTTGGTGACGCCAACAGCAGTCCTAACCATCGCGAATCGCAAAGCGGAATCGTGGTACATATACCTAATAATCTCATTCCTTTGGATCGGATCCCTCGGATCCCTTTGGATCGCAATACCCTCTAAATACATTGACGAGACACACAGTTTAATGCCTTCTGCAAATCTAAAAAGGCCGCAAATCTAATGCAGAGCTTTTATTTTTTTTCCTGTACGCCTCCATCAAAGTTCTGAGTAGTCTCTCCATTAAAGTACTGATTAAGTTTGTGGTAACGCTCAAGCCAAGCCAAGTGTTGTCGGAAAAAATTCAAGCTTTCTAGTATCGATACTATAATAAAAATAATCAAAGCTAAAGATTTTGGTACAACACGCCATGAAACCGAGCAAGATAGAACTGTTTTTTTGACAAAGTACTATCAAAACTTCAATATCTTAAAATACAATGCTCGCTATTACATTATGTTTGTGAAAAAAAAAAGATTTTAAAAATATATCTATATTGGCCTATTGCCATCACCTCCCTACTCTCAAAAGTCATGGAGAGCATCATCAATAGCCAGCTCTTGGTTTATCTAGAGGATCACCGATTGATTAATGACCGTCAATATGGCTTCCGCCATGGTCGCTCAACCGGTGATCTTCTGGTTTACCTTACCCACCGTTGGGCTGCGGCTATTGAAAGCAAAGGAGAGGGCCTGGCAGTTAGTTTGGACATGGCGAAGGCCTTTGATCGAGTGTGGCATGGGGCGCTCCTTGCTAAACTTCCATTCTATGGGCTTCCTGAGAACTTATGCAGGTGGATCGCCAGCTTTCTCACTGGGCGCAGCATTAAGGTCGCTGTCGACGGTTTTTGCTCCAAACATATGCCCGTGAACGCTGGCGTTCCCCAAGGCTGCGTGCTGTCCCCCACGCTGTTTCTTCTGCATATCAATGACATGCTGGAGGATTCTAGCATTCATTGCTATGCAGATGACAGCACGGTGGACGCTGTTTACTCCGGCCGCGCAAGTCTTTCTCGGGAAAACGCTGAATAGTGCCGAAATAAACTTGTGTCTTCTGTTGAGGCATCCCTCGAGAATGTCTCTTCATGGGGTGAAAAGAACCTGGTCCAATTTAACCCCCTGAAGACACAGGTTTGCGCGTTAACTACTAAAAAAACCCCATTTATCGTATCGCCATTCTTTCAGAACACTCCCCTTTCAGCCGCGCCGAGTATCAGCATATTGGGCCTTAATGTTTCGAGTGACTGCCAGTATCGCGATCATCTGGAAAGCAAGGCCAAGTTGGCCTCGAAAAAACTGGGGGTCATCAATAGAGCGAGACGGTACTTCACGCCAAAGCACCGATTGGCTCTATATAGGGCCCAGGTTCGGCCACACATGGAGTACTATTCTCATCTCTGGGCTGGTGCACCCCAGTATTAGCTTGACCCATTTGATCGCATACAACGTAGAGCTGTCCGAATCATTAAGGACCCAGTAAGCTGTGAAAGGCTTGACACTTTGGCTCTGCGTAGAGACGTCTCCTCGCTGTGCGTTCTCTATCGCATTTATCATGGTGAGTGTTCTGAAGAACTGTTTGACCTGTTACCTGCCGCCGAATTTTCTAACCGCACAGCACGTCACAAACTTAAATATCATCCACACCATCTGGATGCGTGGCACTCCACTACTGTGCGGTTTCGTAGAAATTTCCTTCCACGCGCCACCGAACTGTGGAATAGCCTACCCGCGGCAGTGTTTCCAGGTCGGTACGATATGGGTACCTTCAAAAAGCGCGTCTATCTCCACCTCAAAGGCCGGCAACGCACCTGTAGCTCCTCTGGTGCTGCACGGGGTCGTGGGCGGCGGTGATCATCATCAGGTGACCCGAACGCTCGTTTGCCTTGTCCTTTTTCCATAAAAAAAAAATATATATATTATTTATTAAACGAAACTAAGTTTGTGGTGGAACGCCAGCTAAAGAAGAGCGCGAACTGCGAGTGAACGAAGACGAACTGAGCGAGCGAGTTTTGCAAGACCTGTGACGTCACGCGAGTCGGTTACGGCCCGACGGAATCTCGCGTCGCGCGCTTACTTTAAAGGACAATATCTCAAAAACTAATAGACGTATCAAAATAATTCTTTCACACGTATTTTTTGTTTTTAAAAGACAATACGATGACCTAGAATTTAAATATTGTGATTATTCTCCATTAGCAAATATTTTCCTATGGATATGTTAATTAGTAACAAGGAAGTTTATAACAGTACTATTCATTTTCTGAGCGCATCAGAGCACAGAAAATAAAGGTACATACAAAAGAAACGATAAAATGAAATAAAAGTATTCGCCACTCAACACGCAATGCTTTTAGAATTCGGCGAAAAGTGGGGAACAGAAGTGTCATAATGAGACCTGAGTTTCTGTAGACTAAGTTCCCTCTGCTTACCTTGCGATGTGTGCGATACAGCGCGTAGCTAAAGGAAACATCGAGTGATGGCCGCTCTAAAGTAAAGCTTTCTGACGTTTAATGCATCGTTCAGTCGGAAAGAAAGAAATAAAAAAATAAGTAAAAATGGTAAAATGAAATCTGTACAAAGGGTCGCGTATCGTACTTGTTGCGCGGGTAGGCCAGGTTGGCGAGCAGCAGCAGCGCGTGGCGGGCTGCGGGCGGCTGCGCGGGCAGGTGGCGCAGTGCCGCCGCCGCGCGCCGCGCCGCCAGCGACACCACGCCCCACGCGCCGCGAGAGCCCGCGCCGAACGCCGCCTCCACCACCTGCGCACGAGTGGCCCAGCCGGGATTTGCAATATACAAATGTTATTTAGTAAAAGAGTGTTCTGAAATATTTTTCATTTTTAATACATGTTTAAGATATAATTTTGTGCAAAGACTTGATTTATTTCTTTTTTCTTATTATTTTGAGGTGGACTATCCATCCAGCTCCTTCCATTCCATCGCCCACGACAGGATCTACAATCAACGGTTATATTTATACATGCATATATGTATACGCGTTTATACATGATAAACAAACGCATAAGCGAAGATACACACTATAATACAGGTACTAACAAATTGATCGACAACCCTATCTGTTTAAGATAAAAATAATAACTACCTTAGAGCATTCCGAAGGTTGTATAACCAAATACGCATTGGCCCATATTTTCAACAACCACGACAACGTGGCCGACAGTTCCGGACTGAACACTGAAGCGAGTCCCGCTTCCAATGCTGCACATTCCCAGGAACTAATACGTAGAATTTCAGCTACCAACCTATATGATAAAAATGTTTATAATAAATGCAATCTTCTTTTAAGTCGACCGTGCAGATATCGTCCTGCTCTTTTAAAATTATCATTGCACTATTTTTTTTCGCATATGTGCTATATCTTATAGAGTCAACAATTTTACTATATACGAGTACATATTTCTGACAATCAATATTGAACCAATCAAAAAATTTTTGCTATTTTCTCATTTCGTAACGTTTAGATGGCCTACCTAGTTTAGTTCATGGATTACAGTACATATTGCAGTGCCAACTGGCTTATTTAACTGTAATATTTATATCATCTACTAAGACTTTCATACAAAATTTCAGCCAAATCGGTCCAACCTTTTATAAGGGAGTCAAGTTTGTATCTAAACAAGTAATAAGAGTATTATAAAATATGAATAATTCGAAAATAATTCTTATACTAGTAGTATAAAAATTATTTATCTATATATTTAAAACATATTTGTACCGTCGTTTATGGTTGTATTTTAACAAAATGAAATACTATTTAAATTCGAGGTCAAAGTTCAGCTACATACAAAATCGTGACTTAGATCGCGTGATAAGTCAGCTAACGCAAAGAATAGAAAACCATATAAAAACCAAAATTATACAATGGCGTCATTACCTACTTATGTTATAAATAAATGATTGTTTTCAACGAGCTATACAAAATAATATTAAAAAGACACATTACGATAACAAAGATACCGAAGGTACCTAAGTAACTTCAGTTGGTGTTCGATTTGGGAGCTGCGAGATATCCTCAACACGAGTGTCTTCTGACTACTTACTGAGAGGTCTCAGTGCAAACAATTTGTATGTTATATTTTCTAAATAAAGATAATTTTCAATCTAATGAAAAGTACAATACATCGTCGATTATGTGTAATAATAGTATCAATGTGATGGTCACTATTTTACCAATTTCAACATAATATGAAAACATAAAAAATAAATCAAACTCACTTCAATATATCATCAACATTTTCTGTACTAGTGCTCTCTCCAACTAAATATCTTAATGACGCATCGACATCCGCATTCTGGGCTACGCTGTACTCCACTAGTTCAGTTGGTATTTTAACAGTTTCACCTTCTATACAGTCTGAAGCTAAAAAATGGCCTGCAAATAACTTAAATAATAAGTTTTAATTCAGAAACTACGCGGTTGTAGTTTTAGGTATAAGTTTTTGGAAGGATTTTTTCCAATTTTAAACTTGAATATCAATATAATAATACTAGAAACTAGGGTTGTTCGTTTAATTATATAGTTGATAAAAAGAACTAATATTTTTTTAAAACCATATTCATCTGTTAATTATTTATATCAAATAGTCGTTCTTTTTTACGCGTTTTTTTAGATCTACTCTTTTGATCACGCGCCGTTAGCGTGACATCTAACGATAATTCACACACTCTACCTGTGGAATCCTTTGATGCAAGGACTGTAAATCGAAATTGAGGATTTTTTTTTACATTCTAAAATATACTCTAATACCATTTAATAAGAACTATAATAGTACGTATAATGTTTTGAAAGTAAAAATATTAAATATTAGTACGGATTTCAGTATTAAACTTGAATGACGTATGAATACGAAGGACATTTTGTTGTCGTTTTTGTTCTTTACTTTTTCTTTCCTTTGTTTGTATTTAATGAAAATAAAAACTTTTAAAAATGTTTGCTTTTTAAATTATGTTTATGACATTATTACAATAAAAATAAAACTATAAGCCCGATATACTTTTAATAATCATTTAATTTAAGAGAAAGAAGAAATTACATTTAATACATACCAGTTATCATTAAAATCCAGTGTAGATCTTCAAATAAAGTAATAAGTTGATCTCCTGCATTCACTATTTTATTCATATGCATAACTTGTAATTGATTTTCTAGCCTAAAATAATATTAATGAACAGAATTTATCATTTAAAATATATATTGTGATGTTTCATCTTTCTTAAGGATCTCAGGGTCTAAAGAATCTCAGAGGATTAACTCCACATATAAGGCACACAACTTGGTTATAATATAGCTGCACATATAGAACACCGAAAGTTTGTACATATAAAATAAAATATTATCTATGTTTATTTACATAGAACACTTTCGTAACCGACTGCCGAAACTATGTACAATCAAAAGTATATAGATGAAATTAGGCAGTTAGGTCTATTGGATTGTATAGTGGGGCAATAAAAAGTTCCTATTCCTACGACGACGGGAAAAATCGAATTATACCTTAAACACCATAAGGCCCCCGCAAAAAAAGTTTGAGGGCAGGAACTATTTATAGCATAATAATATGCATAATATTCACCTTTTACTTCTATCCATAAGTAATGTATACAGAATATGGCTGCAATGTGCAGGCGCCTTTCTAGCTATAGCACCGATAGTTAATAAGTTATTGCTATGCAGTTCACGTTCATCTGCCTCAATGTCATCTTTAATGTCTTCTGTACCTCTAAAATAAGTATGGAATAACATTTTTACATTTTTTTTTGCTTTAAGCGGCCCCGCCTTCAAAAAGTAGGAAAAAGAATCTACTAAACTCTATTTTCAAGTTTCCGCCCAATTTTGACACATTTTGCGGAACACCGCGTAAACCTTCTCATAGGTTATAAGGCAAATACTCAGAAGAAACAAAAACTTTAAAATCTATTCCAAAATCTATGTATACTCTCTAATATATGATAAAATAAAGATGGATTTTTATACATTTTAATGATTTCGCAAAGCTAAATAATTTTTTTGGCTTTACTTTGGTAGGTAGTGGGAATCTAGGGTTGAGACACTTTCCACCTAATTTTTAAGTTGTTGTTAGTGTTGTTTTTAGTAATGTTGAGTGGCAGAACTCAACATTTTTT
Organism: Heliconius melpomene rosina; assembly: GCF_056956725.1. Lineage (NCBI taxonomy): Eukaryota > Metazoa > Arthropoda > Insecta > Lepidoptera > Nymphalidae > Heliconius > Heliconius melpomene. The sequence continues at coordinate 7,289,864 of NC_140406.1, read as the reverse complement.
TTTATGGGAAAAGACAAGGCAAATGAGTGTATGTCACCTGATGGTAAGTGATCACCGCCACCCACGACCTTGTATAACACCAGAGGAGCTACGGGTGTGTTGCAGGCCTGTAAACACCATGCTTTGTCTGGATACCATAACAAGGAAAGAGTATGACGAGTGGGAATGGAACCGACAACCAGTGCACTTACAGCCTGACACTGTGCAACTGAGTCACAAGGGCCTTACTAAATAGCCTTTTAGTTAAATAAACAAATAAGTAATTTTCATACCTTGTCCCATCTGGTGGAGCTAATCTACATTGTAGGTATGTATTAAATATTTCTATACAAGAATTCTTAAGAGTTTCACTTGAGAAACCATCTGGATCATACATTATGGAACTCCATGTGTGCAGAAATTTGGTCAATGATTCACGCCATACTGTGTCATCATTTACCTATGGAATAAATAATAAGAATATTACTTTTTCTTAATTACAAAACTATGTAATATAAACTATAAAATTATAGATTATTATAAACAATTGTATTTTACAATTTAATGGTAACTATAATATTATTTTTCACTGTATCTTAATTTCTTAGACATTCTGTTTGAGACACCACATATTGCATGGTAGAAGTCAACACTGCACACACCAAAGAGATTATAAACACAAATACAAATACATTTTAATATAAATGATACTTACATCTTCTTCAACTACTGAACCTCTAATACAGTGGCAGGTATAAGTTGTAAGATATTGCAAAAATGCAGGGGGAGTGGATGCTATCATAGTAGGTGTGAAAAACTGAATCAATCTTCTGTATATTTGTGATATACCAAGCATTTCCCTTTCTGAAGGCTGTATAAATGCAAGTATTCTCACAAAGCTGCTCACATAACTTTCTAAGTATTGTTGTTTAGAATTACTTGCAGATACAACCACTCCACTTAGACTAGCCAATTGAACTAAACAAGTAAGCGAAGAATTTAGCAGATCTGGATTACTCCTCACATACAAATGTATTTCAAAGAATAACCTTATTAATTCTGGATTCATAATGGTATCCTTCCAATTCAAGCTCAAGCGTAATGCTGGTGCTGCATCACTTTCATAAATAGCTTCAAATGCACCAATTAATCGTTTAGATAGCATTGGAGATACATGGTTCCAACATAAAACTGTTTCAACTATTGTCAATAACTGTTTTGTTAATAAAGCTTGTTCTCCCTCAGGTTGGTGTCCTGAACGAACAATTTGCTCTAATACACCAACAGTAAATCTAAAAATTCTTTTTAAATCTAATGCCTCAAAAGTTTTTTTTAATCTAAAGTGTACTTCCCATATTAATCCTACATCAGCAGACTTTACAGTTATGGCATATTCTTGCATAATAGATAAAATAAGTGAGCATGCCAATTTTTGTTGGCTTATTGGTGAGCTGAGGATAATTTTTTCTAATTCATCTAACAATGCTTTTCTTTCTCGTCCTCCATCATTAATGCTGCCTCTTTTAATAATTACTGCAATTGTCTGTAAATTTTTAATGGAGGTTAGAATTATAACATTCTCAATATTATAAATTGTAAATTATATGGCAAAATCTATAAAAATACAACTTGATATGGTTAATGGTTTGAGCTATATATAGTAATGTATATTTTATTGCTGTTATAGATATGTAATTGAATAAGTTGTATTTACCTGCAGTAATTTTTCTTTTAGGAAAGGTGGAGAATCTTTTCTTAAAAGATAATTAAGTAAATATTCACGAAGAGAATTAATATCATTCTCTGACAGTAAATTCCATTCTCTAATAAGAGCTGTTTTTATTAGTCCAGCAGCTTCAAAAAGCACATAATCTGTGCCAGATTTTTCAAGTATTTCTCTGCACAACTGATATGGATTCTTAGTGCTTCTAAATTCAAGAAATACGCTTTCTGCTTGATGTCGTTGTTCAGAAGACACAATATTTGGCGGTGCCTAAAAATATTGAACTTATTTATTATTAATATACACAACACATCAAATAATTAATTAATAACAGACACATTAGACAAGAATTAACAATTATATATAATACTTACCATTAAAATTTGAGCGGCAGCTTCCAAAGTTTGTATAGCAGTAGCAGAATTATCCATGTTTACCCGAAAACACAATAGTAACAAGAAAAAAATGTAAACTTTAGGTTCTCGTGTATATTTCAAGTCATACCAAGATAATATATAGGTTGCAAAATTTGCCTTTCTTCATATTTTGATAAAGTTTTCAATATTTTGAAATATCTTCTATCATGAGGAAAATTGCGGACTTCTAAATTTTGGCCCAAGATTGTAATACGAATGTGATACCTCATACCTAAGTACAGACTAAACAAAACAAGAAAATGTCAAAATTAGATCTATCACAACAATGATATTGAGATAAAGATAGCTACTGAGATTTTTATCAATTGTGTTTCCGTTATAATAATAATGATGGTTTTTTATCAAATTTACATTTATCTGACAATTTCATACTTCGCTAAGTAGACTTTGAACAGTTCTGTATTATACATAGCTAATTCGCAACTATAAGGTTGCGCAAACACGCAGGTTACAATTTTACTATTATTGCAAAAATATATTTTAATGTCTTTAGGATCATATTTATAACCGCTCTCAACTCTGAGATGCTGTTTTCATTCAAAAATTATGTATATTAATAAAAAAGGCATCTCAAGATCGATCTTAGACTTGAGAGCGATTTATAAATACGGGTCTTAGTTTTTTAAGAGAGTAATATAAAAAATACAAACGAAAATTTTATTTCTAACGGAAATGATTACCTTATTAATACCTAACATAAGCATTATACCAGAATAGTAATTATGATGTGTGATTTTGTATTTTAATTGTTCTACTTAGAAATGGCGTGTTGGGTAGATACATTTAGCGCCACATTTTATACATCCCGGCCCCGGCACGTGTAATAGTGTATTTTAACCTAAACATTTAGCTAAATGAAATTAGTAACGTACTTACTTAAGTAGTATGTGAAAGTAGCACTTAAAAGGTATAGTAGGAATAGCCGAGCCGAGTAGCCGAGTAGAAGGAACCTAAAAATCTAGCGTAAGACACTTCCGTTCCCCACTGCCGAATTTTGGAGGCGCCTCGTAATGTGCATTACACATTGAATGATAATTTCCTGATTGAGAAAGAGAAAATATTAAATCATACATTTCCTCAATTGGGAATCGAACCCACAATCTGTCGTGTTTACTATCTAGCTCAACAAAAATAAGCTCAGGTATAAAATATATAGTGATGATATATTTAATATCTGGAATCGAATCGACCTCGATCGAAAGATCATTCCAATGTGCAATCGTATTTTGAGTTCGTAAGCGTTCCTTAATATTTACTGTTTAATTTTATTTCAATTAATTCATAAATATAAAAAGTTATATAACATAGATGGCAAAGCTACTCAGTGTGAAATATATTCAAATTATATTGGCTATACCATACGTTAACTACACTACACGTTGCTAGATAAGATTTTTTGTAATTAAAAAGTTATTAATGCTTTTTTAAACACTTCCTTATATGTAGTCAACTTTTTAGCGCAATCTCACAATAAAATGGACACAAATACTTAATAGCAAAGAAACCGTAACCGTTTTATTATCTGCCACTTATATTTTATAATTTCATAAAGACCATTAATTAATCATTAATCCAGAAAGGTATAATGTATTTCTATGAACACGTTATGAAAAATAAATAAATTATCAATTATCATCACGTGTCATCTTTCAGATCCGTAGGTATCTACTATCTAAGTAAAAGTAAAAAAATCTATTCAAGGGATCCAAAAATTTGGAAAAGCAACTAGCCACCTCATGCTTATCATAACAAACATTACAACTATAAAATTTACTATTCATAGAAGCTATTATTACTAAATAATAAAAAAAAACATTCATATATTTAAATGCTCATTTATCATTTATGTATTTTACAATGTAGGATTTTTTTTCATATATTTTTTAGTACTTCATACTAACGTATTCAATTTGTTTTTGTTGCTTTTTTTATTCGAATTCAAAAATAATAATTTTAAAAGTACCTTAGAGCTAGTAATTTAAAAATGCATATAATTTTTATAAACTGTCTATATTAGCAATTTATTTACATTTCAATAAAATTTCATGTTTGCTTTTCGTCTTCTATGTCTTGTAACCTTTTTCTTAATATATCATGGTTTAATTTATGCATACATAAGAATTTGCCATTTAAAAATAATACTGGGATGTCTAGTCTATATAGTCTGAGCCATCTCAGATTTTCCTTTTTAGTTATATCTATTTTTTCAATTCTTAATTTGTCTTTGTACATTTCTAACTCCTCCATTACTATATCACATAAAGGACAAGGGTCTTTTGTGTAGAAGGTTATCAGAGGAGGGCCTTCAACACCATCAGCCCTGAAAAATGAGCAAAGAGCTAGGAAAATGTTTAATAAATAACACAAACTTAACAAAATATACTTTATTACACTAAAAAGAACAGTATAATGTATATATTCTTAGAATATATATCTAAATATAAAATATATTAATAAGCTACACATATAACTTTTTTATTTAATATACAAGTCACCATTTTCACTTGTCGCAACATAATAATAAGGCACATATGGAAAAACTTTAAGCATATAGCAAGAAAAATTATCTATGACACTCTTTTTAATTGTCATTCTCCTATAAAACATTTTAATAAGTTACATATTACCAGTATTCAGTGTCATAGAAATAATTTTCTTGATAAAAATATAAACTTTCATAGAGTACCATGTCCATACTAGTTAGTAACTTACAATTTTTCAATCATAATTGATGAAGCACCACCACCACCATTACAAATGGATGCAACACCCTTTTCTCCTTGTTTTAATGCATGACATAAATGTACCACAAGTCGAGCTCCTGACATTCCAATAGGATGGCCAAGACTTACTGCACCTCCATGTACATTTATCTTTTTGGGATCTAAATCTAAAATTTTTTGGTTTGCAACAGCTACAACACTGAATGCTTCATTTATTTCCCATAAAGCTACATCATCTTTTTTGACTCCAGTCTTTTCTAATAACTTAGGTATGGCTACAGCAGGTGCTATGGGGAAGTCAATGGGGTCACATTCCCCATCAGCATAGCCCACAACGCGAGCTAAAGGCTTAACATTTAATCTTTGAGCAGCTTCAGCTGTCATCAAAACCAATGCTGCGGCACCATCATTTAGAGTTGATGCATTTCCTGCAGTCACAGTGCCATTTTCTTTTTGGAATACTGTTGCTAATTTGTCAAACTTTTCAAAGTTAACTCTCTTATATTCTTCATCCTCAGCAAATATAACTGGGGGAGCACCACGTTTTTGTGGTACTGACACTGGTACTAATTCATCAGCAAAGGCTTTCGCTTCATAGGCTGCAGCACTCCTTTTGTAGCTAGATACAGCATAATCGTCTTGCTGCTGCCTAGATATTTCTAATTTCTTTGCTGTATTCTCCGCACAATTTCCCATATGAAATTTGTTATAAACGTCTGTCAATCCATCAAAAACAATACCATCAACTAATTGCATACCACCATAGGATGTTTCACCTCTCTTTAAATAGAAAGGTACATTTGACATAGATTCCATTCCACCTGCAAGAATTACATCATGTGTGCCAGTTTGAAGTCCTTGTGCAGCTAAAATCACAGATTTCATTCCTGATGCACAGACTTTGTTGATTGTAGTGCATATTGTGCTCTTTGGGAGACCAGCAAAAATTACAGACTGCCTTGCAGGAGCTTGTCCAAGAAATCCTGAACATACATTTCCCATATATACCTGAAATAATATTGTTAGATAAGTAATAAAAAAAACATTTGAAGTAAAAAATACAGTAAGAGGATTAATTATAGTTTTTATTATTCAAAATGAAAAAGAACATTATGAAATATTATTTAAAGTTTAATCATATATTAGTGTTAAAAGTTTTGGCAAGTAAATCTTATCAATGATGACACTGATAACAAGATATTTTAGAATACATTTAAGAAGAGTAATCATATTTTCGTCTACAACACTTAAGTCTTAAAATATGCGAAAATGAATCGTACACATAACTGTAAAGTAGAAAGTAGGCAAAGTTAAATTAACCTCTTTAATTTCTTCCTTTGGAATGCCGGCTCTTTCAACTGCTGCTTTTACTGCGACTCCGCCTAACTCTGTTGCTGATAAGCTTGCTAGACTTCCCCTAAAAGATCCAATTGGTGTTCTTACTGCTGATACAATGACTACTTCATTCAAAGAAACCTTAGTAGAGTATGATGCCATGGCTTGAAATATCTAGGGTTATAAAAAATATAATTAACAGTCACGACTTTAATTATTTAGAGCTCAAAATTATTTACGTATATTTCGTGTCGTTTTTTGTTGCTTCGCGTGTAAAAATCCCTAAGTTACTCTTTTGGCCAGACACAACTCAACGACAGCTCGAAGGCGACTGATCGGACTGAGTACTGACACCATAAAAACGAAATATAAAACTTATGGATAATTTTACAACCACAATAGAATAGCTGCCTAACTTTGAAACACGTATCATATCATTGTAATCAATAGGTAACCAATACAAACCTTACTAACGGAGTGCATTTTTATGCTAATCATTTTACTTCTTATAAATATCATGATTTATTCTATTCACACGGCTGATATACTAAAACTCGCAATACAAAAGTGAAAAGATTTAAGATACAGAACAAGATATCAGCAAATTAAAAAAATATTTATTCAAACTTATCTATAAATATGTCATTTTAAAATGAATCTTTTCTCACTAACACAAAGTTGACTCTTACGTATTTAATTTTATAAAATAATCTTTGACCCTATCCCAACTTTATAAGTTGAGCCTAAAGGTGTGTTCATATTCAACATACATTCAATAAACATTTCTTGTTTGTAATTTACGTAACATATATATTTGAATCAAATGAAAGATTTTTCAAACTAATTTAATAAAAAGTAATAATATGTGTATATGTGAATGCATTGCAAGTTAAGAATAAACTCAACACTGCGCTTTGCCTTGCTATGAAATCAAATTGATTTTTGCCTCTGCGCCACGACGACTTTTAGTGATTCATTTTGAATGCTTATTGCACTTTCGATCATTAGTCAGTATATAAATATCTAATACTCAGCGACTGATAGACAACGTAGAGCTGAAACTACTCAGCGTAGAAAGCTGCTGTTATCACATACGGGAACATTATGGGAGGATATCTTATAATAGTCTAATATAAGATTGATATAGAAATTCACGTTGCTGCCAGTAATGAAAAAGTGTTGGAGGGTCAACGAAAACAAAACTGCAAGCAGTCAAGTACGCATAGCGGTACACAATGTAATATTTGTAGCAACATTGCTATATACGGCATAAAATATTGATATAGAACTTGAAATGTTTTATCGTTGATATGTATATAGGAAGAGGATGTGCATTTCTCACAGTAAAAATGATTAAATACCACATCCTTTAAATTAATATGTCAAATATTTTTCTTATACTATATACAAGATTAGGTATCACAATTATATTTCGTTACATTACAATTTACATTGTAACGATTGAAAGAATCATATGAAAGGTAACAACTAGTAAGAAAAGAAGTAATTATAGCAATTATTGATTAAGAAATTATATCCCAAATATTCAATGGTATATACGTAAGTTTATAAATTCAAAATATAAATTCCGTTCTATCCAAAATTTATTAAAGAAATTAAAAGAATCCAATCGGAAAAAAGAAATATTGTTGCAGTCAAATTTCTTAAAAAATGTTTTCTCATTCTATTTGTAAGTACTGTGTTATTTAAAAAAACACTATATTATTTAGGTAAGTTACTAATATTATAAAATATTTATACAGTTTGAAGCATATATATCCTGACGTAGGTATTTTTAGAGCTGTGCTAAATTTTATTTTTTTAGATTTTTGATACCTAAACAAATAAACCTAGAACATCTATTATTAAAAAAATTTAAAACATGATTTAGAATTCAAATAATTTTGTGTTTTTTGTTATAAAATATTTTTTAAATTATGGTATCAATTTTCACTACTCATATTTACGTAATGTCAAATTCTAATGTCCAACCATGTGTCAATTGTCATCTAAACGTCATTAGAATTAAGATATATTCTGCGGATAGCTGTCTATCAGTGAAATACAGTGAAATACCAATATAATAACTGGGTTATTATATTTGTATTTATACTTTTATTTACGAAACGCGATGTTAAATATAATTATATATATTTTTTATTGAATTAGTATATTAGAAACAAAAAATGTGTATTATATGAATTTAAGATAAACTGTGAAGTGTTATTTCTCTCTACAAAGCATTGCTCGATTATGGCTCATGGTAGCACAAATCTAGTATCTGAGTGAGTACTACGTTAAATTTGATTAAAAACAGTAATACCTTTATAACACATTTGTTTTTATACTTTTGATTTATTTGTGATATGCATGGTCGTTCATTTACCCATTTATGTCTAAAAAAAATTAAGTTACTTTCTAAGTACCTTATTGAAAGGATAAGATAGTAAACTAATATAAATTATTGTAAACTACATTCTTCATTTGCTGTACCATATTAGGTGTACAAGTTTCTAATGATATATGAAACTGATTCAAGGCCTTTCCATTCTCTATCTTCCTTCTCTATATAGATTCCAAATTATTTTCTCATTATTTATAAACACAGTAAACTGACATTTCCTAACATTTATTTACAAAGAGATTTTTAAAGAACTAATTTTTTTTTATTTTGTATTATACTTTTTAGATTCATGCTGTATCTTAGATATAGCAAGGTAGACAGACAGAGGGTACCTAATGTAACATTACCCATGCACCACCCAATTTCTGAAACAGTGTATGTTGAGTAATTAGAAACAAAGCCAGACTTTTTCTTCTTTACCAAAGCGCATTTCCTTAGTCTGGTAAAATAGTTTGTTCCTTGGAGTGGGAATTGAACCCATAACTTTTGTTTTCAGAGCCAGATACTGTAGCGCTGCAACAAACAATATGATTCATAAATTTTCTTAATATATTTGGTAATTAGGATATGACTCATTTGGCAGTTTGATTCAAGTTTATAAGTACAATACAAACTGGAATATAAACATTGTAACATCATATTCTTGATAGTGCCTTATCTTGATCAGTATGTCTTGATATATGTATTACAGTTATATAGAGCCAATTATGCTGATTTACTTAGTGATAACTACAAAGAGTGTGTCTAATAATCTAAATGAGGTACAACATTTAAAGCCATTTGTTTTTCAAAATATATTTTTTTGCAGTTTCACTTGTAAAAAAATATTTTTTTTGGTAGTTTTTTTATTCAAGTAACCATTTATTTGTGCACTTGGATGCTATCAAGATCTGTATAGATGAAATATAACAACAAATTTAAATATTACAAAATATTCTGAAACACTTAATTTTAAATGTGTATAACATATTATAATATAGTGGAACAACAATCATGTTATGGGTTCACTTACTACTCACTTAGGGAAAAATATGTAAAGTATTATTATCATATATCTTATAACTATCACTATGTAAAGATGGAGAAGAGTTTCTGACACAAAACATAAAATGTTTGAAACATAGCCAGAAACCTTAACACCAGGTTCCTTTTGCATACACTAATAGTCAGGAAAAAATATAAGGCTGTTTTTTTATATTAAGACTTACTCTACAATTGAAACAATAAGAATAGAATATAGAAAATACTATATCTTCTTTAAAATGAAATACAAATTGGGTTATTAACTCACTAACAATGAAAGATTCTGATCTAGGTTATATCACATTAACATTTTATCTCTAGAGTAAACTTTAACAAATATTTAGAGCCTAGAATGAATCATACAACTTAGAATTGTTGCATAGACTTGCCATTATGGTGTTAAAATTCAACCGTCCCACATGAATGTTTCATGATAATTAGTCTCATTAGCTTTATGTCTGTTTGCTTCTTAATCTATTCAGTGTGGTTTTGTTTATAATGAATAAATTGTGGAAAATTCTGTCCTCTAGATATCAAGGTACTGTGTGTAATATAATATGTAGTAAATTTTTATGATTCGATTGTCATTAGATGATTGTTTTTTGCAGGGCTTACACAGAAACATGCAGGTTATGACTTAGGTCATGCAATAAAAATGGAAGTTGTCAATATGGATGAGGGGCGCTATGAGCAAAAGGAAAGCTTACCAGGTAGTAGTGCTGACAGTGATGCATCAAGTAGTCTTTTTGAAAGTAATGACAGTGAGCTGTTAAGTGACACAGAGAGAGCTACTGATGATGAAGAAGATTTAAGAGAAGATTTGCAAAAGAATATACCCAATTGTTATAAGTCTGACTCAAACTTTACATCACATACTTCAAGTACTTCTAATGATATTACAAATGATGAGGAATTTCAGGCAACTGCCCTCTGTCAATTTATGGATATATTGAATGATTTAGATGAAGTTTTAGATAAATCTTTACTAGCTTGTCTTGATGATGGTACCAAATCTTTTGACAGTGATGATGATGATCTCATATGTAAAATTAAAGAATGTATATCTACTGGAGAAGCAGAAGATAAATCCGATCATTCTGAGTCTCAAAGTTCATTTGATGACACAACGCAGGTTGTCATGTGTACGATTGCTCAAACCTCAGCCCCATCAGTGGAAGAAATGGAAGTCTCTTCCAATGAACATCCGCGGCCGAATCTCCTACGGTCCAAAAGTTTTTCGGAGGTATCAAGAAGTAGTACGCAAATGCAACTGTCATTAGAACGGGCGAGTACTGTTAACGACAGTTTACGAAATTCTATGAGAAGATTAGATCCCATTGTTTTGCCTGCAATAACTACTGAAGCTTCTTGTGAACCACTAACACTGCCTGTCATATTATTTCTGGAACACCATGTCAATATGCGGCCAACAAGCGCGCCAATACAGTTGCAAGTTACAGCTGCAAATTTAAGTAGCGACGGCTCTTCGGGGCCTTTAATAGTCGGTCGTAGAACGTTGTTGATGAATCGAGCATTGTCTTTGCCTTCACCTGGTGATAACGACGGCGCAGCCATGGACTGGTCAGACCGAAATACGCCTAGAAATATTGGTAGAAGCACTAGTGCTTCAAGTTCTTCTAATGAGTCTCTAGTTCGTATTATATCTGTTAACCAAAACGAATTTAATGCTTCTGAAGATAGGTAAAATATATATTATATGGATATAATATATATATTAATATATATTATACTTATTGTTAGTTTCTTATTAATTTGCTTGCCCCACAGAAATGAAGAATCCAGTGCACCCCCTTTCGGTGTTTGGCCACACAAAATGAGTGCGATGTTAGCATGTCTCAGCTGTACCGTTGGTATATTTAACATTTCTAGGTTTGCCATTTTTAGCGTCCATTTTGGAGGTAAATAGAACACATTTGAAGTTTTTTTTGCATATGAACCTCGCATGATTGAGATATATTAATGGAAGTAATTATTTTGCAGCTAGCTTTATAGTACAGTTCTTTATACTGTCTCTTCTCATTGGTATACCGTTATTTACACTACATTTGTGTTTGGGCCAAGTATTGGAATCGGGGCCGGTGGACATGTGGCGTATATCGCCAATATTCCAAGGCGTTGGAATATCATTATTGCTAATTCAATCAGTTATTGGAATATACAGTATAATAGGGCTTTCGTGGATTTTTGTTTACTTCAGAGACTCGTTTATTACATCTAATGACAAATATAAATGGGCTCTACCACGCGAGTTTAATTTTGATGGTAAGTACTTATAATGTATATTAAACGCTTTATTGATTAATTTAAATTGTATTACCCTATTCCTTTTTTAGTTTTAAAAAAAAAATCTTTATAAAAACGTAATATTAATAAAATTTATTTTCAGCATCATAAATCAAAATGACATATTAGTGAACGATGACTTATTATGATGTAGAAATATTTCTATTTTTTTTTTATTTATATCTTTTCACTGCATTGTTTTGTCTTTCCCACTTTGGGACATTTATCTTTTCTATAGGTCAGCTGAAAAAGATCTCTTTTGGAGATCAGTCTATATTGTATTGTATTGAGTAGTTTAGTTTATTGTATTGTATTAAGTATAAAAAAAATACAGATTATATACCAAGCAGAGAATTATAACAATATATTATATTTCAGATATAACACAAAAAAATGCTACACTCAAAATTCAGGAGATTCTACCACAATACTTCCACGGTGAGGTGCTTCAGCGTAATTTAAATACGAATAGCTTTGGTACAATAAAATTTCAAGTTGCATTCAATTTGGCCGTTGTATGGATGTTAGTATTTGTTTCATTAAGCAAAGGATTGAGGTCATATGGAAAGGTAATATTTAAAACGAATATTCAAGATTAATTATACTTTTTTTATTACATTTTAGACGGTTTTACTTTTTGATTGAGGACTCTTATCATACTAAAAGTTATTTTAATTGTAGATGTTTTTTTTGGCTTTGTTGATTTTCGCTAGTAACAACACATTGTGTTTCGAAAAGAGACTACAGTTACATAACTTTCACATAATTGTTAGAGAATATTAATTTCATTAGTCAGTTAAAAATCTCTTTATATTCTATAGACTATGTAAACACGGAATCACTTATATTAAACTAAAACGTAACGTTATATTTTATTTTTATATTGTTCTTTAAAATTATTTCACAGATAAAGTTACAAACTACTTCATATGCACAGTATTTTGTTTTTCCGTGTTTTATTAATCTAATTAAAACAGTGAGGTACTCTAAACGACCTTCTCGTCTGAACATTTAGTTTTATATGCATGTTTTTCAATATCTACGTGCGGCGTAATATGAGATATTTTTCTGTCTGCCTTTGTGAATTAAAAAATGTCGAAATATTTAATAAATATCACTGTCTCTTGGAATGTAGAACTTAGTAAAAACCTTCTTACAAAGATGTTTACAATATAAAATAAGTTTCAGAATACGTATAAGAATTTTTAATACATAACTCGATAAGAACATATCACTTAATTGACTGTAGCCCATCGTTTTCGAGAGGCGCGGGTTCAAGTCCCGCTACATTAAAATTTACGATATGTTTTTTAAATATTTATTTATTTAAATTTATTTAAATATTTTTTTAAAAGCGATTTAGACAATATCTGAACAATACATAAATACATAATAACGACTTATCTAAAGTACACTTTTTTCAGGCCGTATACATGTTGATATTCCTTCCAATATGTGGCACTTTAGTACTGTGTACCAAATTATTAACACTGATACCATATGACACAGTCACTAATATCTTTTCTGAAACTGAATGGAGTGAGTTCTTTATTAATAGCAATGTAAGTAACATTTATTTAGCTTAAATAGTTGAATGTAACTGATATGCAGTCATTTCTATTTTAATTAATTTCTAGAAAGAAAACTTCTTTCTATTGAAACTTAAAGTCGTTTTCATTAAAAAATCATCTTACTACCTAACTCCTTAGCATTCGACAGATTTGGGATCGACCCTCCCTCGGGTCCTGAACTATTCTCATATCCTCGCTTTGGAAAAATGACAAATAAGCCATAGAGTTGTCTCAAACATAGCACGGGAAAGCGTGGAACGGAGTGTTTTAACACAAAAAATTCTGACTATAATGTGTGGCCGGCCGCCTTTGTGCATCTATAATTTAACATAATTTCTGCAGAGTTGGGCGGCTGCAGCTCAAGAAACTTTTCTCACTTGGGGTTTATTAGGAGCTTGTGTAATGCAATTGACATCACATAAAGATCCTAAAAACAAAACAAATGTTATACTACAAAAGGAAAGTGCGTGTATAGTCGGTTTTACATTCGCAGTACTACTGTTAGGCTCGTTCTTAGCGAACACTTGCGTACAGATACTGAAGAACTATGGATATATTTATTTACCCAGCACCTATGGTAAGTGTTTTTTTTATTTATAAAAATATTAATTATACTAGTAGTAGTAGTAGTAGTAGGCCATCACGAATAACGGATAGCTTTTTAGATCTTATTTATAATGCGCAGTGTGGGTGCAATGTGGTATTTTAAGGCATAAAACTGCAAAAAAATATGTTTCTGCTATCAAGTTAATCTGCTAAATGCTAACTTTATGTGAAGAAAAAAGTCTTATCGTGGCGCATGGGCACACGCTTGTGGCTGTGACGCGACAGGTTGTGGATTCGCTTTTCACTTGATCAAGTAAAATATTTATTATTTCCATTTTCTTCGCTCTGGTGTCGAGGCAAAGCACGATGTCAGTTCTGCCATTCAACGCTTCCAGACTTCGACGGAACGTGGGGGCAGAGTGTCTTAACACTAGGCTCTCTCTGCCTACCCTGATACATTGGAATACACCGTAAAGCTGAAAAAAAAAACCATATATCATTATAGTTTTTATATTAAAAACTTAAAAAATTAAATAGAAAGTTTAATTTAGATTTCTTGTACAATTCTTTACAGAAAATATAAAATCATCACAATTCATTTGGCCAATGTCGGAACCGTTACCTGGCAACTCTGTGTCCACTCCTGTACGTTATATGGGACACTATGGGAGCTTAGTGGGAGTCACTGTTTGGAAAACTGGAAACACTGCGAAATTATTAAGTGGATGGCAACCTTTGGCACTGGCAACACAGATTGTACCAGCTACATTGGCAGTATTGCCAGCTAATGTGGTAAGTTGGAAATTGTTAATTTGTTATTAATATTAAATTGAAGAATCTGACTTCTAAACATGCTAATTGTGGAATCAATCAAATAAAAACAAATTGTAGTACTGCGTTGGAACAATACTTATTTGACCTTCTCTGTTATATGCGTCTGGTATAATAAAGTTTCAATTAAGCAAAAATATAAATCAATGTGATTATCTTTATTAAAATAATATGGTTTTACTTAAAATAGTATGAAGTATGTAGTGTAGTATATGGCACCACTAAAATTTCTGAGAAATCTAGTAATAAAAAATGTAGCAAGGGTGTTTGATTTAAATGACGAAAAATCTTGATCTATACGATAACGCCAGCATAGTGCTTTGTAATTATAATAAATGAAAAATGACACATATACATATGTATGTACTGTTATTTATAAAATTATTTGGGCAAACCTCATTACTAACTCTAGAGGTCACGAGATTATTTTCGTTTGTAGCGGTAAAATTTAAATTTTCGCATTAATTTTTAACATTTTCATGCATAATTAAGCTTTCTCATGAGAGGTCAGTCATTTCATAAATAATATGAATATTAAAATGATGTTGTATATCACGGTACAAATATTTTTTTTCTTAGTTAAGAAATGTTTATATAAGATTCCCTCGGTATCGAACCCATAATTATCGTGTGTATCCTCTACGTACCTAGTTTGTTAATACATTTGAATTTACATTTTTTATTCAAAATATAATATTGAAGCGTAACATTTACCTTACTGTCTCCTATCAGTTTAAATATAGTTAACAATTTAGTTTTAGATAAAATTTAGTTCCCTTGTGTGTGCGTTACTTCAAATGGCTCTTAAAGTTTTTCCTTCATGAAAATGTCGTGTGCATATAGCAAGAAAAGCTAAAATATTCAACTAATCATAAATAATTTCAATAACATTTCAGTTGTCTCCAGCATGGGCGGTGATATTCTACTTCATTCTCATAATGTTCGGCATAGCACAACAGTTGGCTATATGGCACTGTGTTATTACGGGTGTCATGGCGTTTAACCCGCGAGTCTTGAAAGTTTGGGAAACTACTATCACGTTCTTTAGTTGTGTATTTGGACTTGCTATGGGATTGCTTCTATCTACAGATGTAAGTATTTATTTTTGTAAATGTATTATATAGGAAAGGAATTGTTTTGTTTACCAGCTTAGTAGTTTGTTACTAGCTTCACAGAGTGAAGCTAACTTAAAAAAATTACCAAAAAACTAGTTTTTTCTTAAACTTTCATCTCACATATGAGATGCTCTGCTCTGGTAGGCAGAGATAACATGTCAACAAACTCTGCTATTCCTGAGTTTAAGATTTTGTCTTACCAGAGCAATTCTATCATAAAAGTGGTTACCATATTCACCATGGATCACTGTCTGAAGACAATCAAAAACAATAATAATGTAAATATTATACAATAACAATAATAATGTAATTATTATAAGTTACTTAACTTTAATATTCGGAACTTAATTTCTTGCAAAAGAAACCATACCATTACCATTTAGGTAATCAAATATTATAATAACATATATCCTATACCAGCCTCCTAACAATGTGGTTTCATAAACAAAAGTCAAATTTTGAGATTACTTTACTATTGGGATATTTCGGAGTATTTTTCTTAAATTTTACATTTCAATATAATCATAACTGTTTATCTAATTCAAAGTTACGAATATAAATACAGTTTATTTAAATTTATAAATAAACTAGCGACCCCCTTGCGGCTTCGCCCGCTTTTACTACTGGATTATTCATATAATGTATGTTTGCAAAGCACTTAAGATAATGTGAAAATTAATTAAACCCTAATGCAACCCGCATTTTCGTAGTTTCAATAAGGATTTTCCAAATGTTTTACTCGGCAAGGATTTTTTAGTAGGTACCGTAATTTTAAATCTGTGCTACTAATCTTTTCAAGTACTTATTAAAATATATTTAACGTAACTAATATACTTATTTATATGCTGAGAGTAAGGGATAAGTAAAACTTGAGTCGGCACAGCTGATGAGTCAACGGCGTGATGTGTCAACAACTAAATGCGTTTTTCTCTAAAACTATTCGCGATTTCGAAATAGTGTTAAAATCAAATTTTATCTTCGTTTAACGTAGAAAATTAATAAAGTATTTTAAAGGATAAGGATTAATACCATTATGGAAAAATGTCACTCACAATAAAAAATATATTGAAATTACTATTTTTAGACAGAAATATGATCACTACACGTTATCCTTAAAAGATAAACATATGCTGTCGCGGACTTTTTTGTAGATCTTATTAAGAGGAACAATACTCCAATAGTCATGATTCGAGGGTAGGTGTGAATAAGTCAACATCAGATTTTCGAGCTCTTCATTCATTATTGTTTTTTATTATATTTACGAATATTTTAATGTGACTTATGTGCTTGTGAAGTAAATAAACCTACCGCTAGTGTTATCCTACTATAAATAAAAGGACTTGTCCTCACTGACTGAGGTAAGACGCAAGCACAGCCTTAACCGCTGTGCGTAGAAACATTAAATTTGGACAAAAGTTTACTTTCGTAATCTGGACATCCACTAAGAAGGGATTTTGAAAAATTTTAACCCTAAAGGGGTGAAGTAGGGGTTCAAAGTTTGTATGGAAAAAAAATTTAATCGGCACCGATTTTTATAAAATTTGAAATTTAGATTTTTAAAAAGTATTTAATTGAACACGTGTTTCATCGTTTTCTAGAATTCTCCCCCTAAGGGGGCAAATAAGGGGTTGAAAGTTTGTATAGGTCTTTTTTAAATCGTCACCAATTTTCATAAAATTTGAAATTCAGACTCTTAAACGTATATAATTAAACACTTGTTTCATGGTTTTCTAGAACTCACCCCCTAAGGGTGCAAATAAGGGGTTGAAAGTTTGTATGGAAAAATCTTTAAATCGCCACCGATTTTTATAAAATTTGAAATTTAGACTTAAAAATATTTCATTGAACACATGTTTCATGGGTTATTAGAATTCACCCTTAAATAGGCAAGCGAAGCTGCGCACGTCCGCTAGTCCTACTATAAATTCCCTGTGAATTATTGTGTTTCCTTTTAACAAAGTCACGTCATACAATGGACGCACTCAAGGAGTCTATAACTGCTATGACTGAGATGTTTGATGCTAGAATGCAGGAGTTCCAACAAGATTTGAACAAATCTGCTTCTCCAACCACAATTACATCGTTGGCAACTGATTTTAATTCCTTCAAAAAATTTATCCACACTGCACTGACTACGTTGCAAAAACAGGTGGAAGTCTTGGCGCGGAATGTTGACCGTATCGAGATGTCTAGAAGAAGCAAAATGCTCCTCTTCCATGGAGTCGAAGAAAAAAAAACTGAAATGATTGACAGCCTCGTTACTAATTTAGTAGTGAAAAATCTGGACGTGGCCGATTTTGCCTCTTCAAACATTAAAACCGCGTATCGGTTGGGTCGTGCGCTTGGAAATAAACCCAGACCAATAGTAGTTAAATTCTCTAATGCGCATGTGCGCCATAGTGTCTGGCTTTCGAAAACTAAACTGAAAGGTTCAGGTATCACTGTTTCTGAATTCCTGACAAAAAACCGTCACGACGTATTCATGCTAGCAAGACAACGTTTTGGTGTAGGGAAGTGCTGGACGCGGGATGGTTCCATCAACGTAATTGCCCCCAATGGATTGCGTTATCGAGTTGAGTGCATCTCTGAACTTCAAAGCATACCCGTCGCTCCGTCAAGGTCACCTCCACCACCTCCACCAGTAGTGCCGGACACTGTTGCTGCTCCAATGTGCCCCAATAATAAAATAGCAGTCCAAAGATGTAAGCGAGTGGTGAAGAAGTAACTGTGTACTCATTATAACTGTTATATTATTTTATTTATTTATTTTTTATTGTATTTTCACTGTTCTTTTTTTTTATATTTTAAGTTACATGTGCCTAGTTATAAAAGATTATCTAAGTTTATTATGATTTGAGTCTCTGTTTTTCTATTTTTTTCTTTTTTTCTTTTTTCTCTTTCTGTTACTTAATTTTTGTACTTTATACTTATTTCTTATATTTCTTATATCAAATGTTTTGTTACACTGCATTAAGATCTGTCATTGTTTAAAGTAACATGTAACGCTTAAGAAAGTATTAATAATGTATGACAGAATATAATAGGCTACCATAGCATTATACTGCTGGCTGTTGTCTCATATTTTATTTATTGGTTAAAGAATTTTCTCATTAGTGTTTATTTTTTTATTATATTTCTTCTTTTGTAATTGTCATTAATTTATAATTGTGCTTGTTTTTTTTTTCTGTCATACATTATTTTTATTTATTTATTTTTTAAATTATTTATTAAGTATTTTTTTTATATATAAGTTTTGTTCTTACTAATCATATTTCTTTGTGTTCATGGTACACATGGAAATGTTTATATTGTTTTTATTTAATTTTTACTTTTTTTATTTGTTTTGTTTTTACTTTTCTTTCTTGGTTTCTCTTTCCAACTAGCGGGTGGTTTAGCAAATTTAGAAGCTAAAACGGGTTATCGTTATACTTTTTACATTTGTATTTTTTTTTTTTTAATTATTATTATTTTTATCTTATTTTATTCTTATTCATATTTTGTTATTTATTATTTATTTATATTTATTTATTTATTTTATATAACTTATTTATTATTTATATATTTCCCTCATACTTATAATGGCAATCAACATTAATATTTCCAACGATTCTTTCCTTTCCTTTTCGGCTATTTCTGATGGATTAAGCAGTAATGACAGCTTTCTAAGTATCCCCACGCTAAGTGAAACATTAGATTCAAATTTCTCAGACGTACTGAAAAATTTTAACATTATTCATTTGAACTCGCAAAGTATTCCTGCACACTTCCCAGATTTCTTATCTTCTTTCAACAATAATAATGTACATGCTATTCTAGTATCAGAGACATGGTTAAAACCATGCCTCCCTTCGGCTTCTTATTTACTACCCGGGTTTCATTTGATCCGTAACGATCGTATAGGTCGAGTAGGAGGTGGCGTTGCCATTTATCTACGCACACACATTCCTTATAGCTTAGTAGACTTTTCCAAAAGTGACCCAAGCTCTGGTCCAGAACATCTCCTTATTGAAGTCTGCTTTACTCATACTAAGATTCTTCTTGGTGTTTACTATAACCCTAACCTTGCGGTCGATTACTTTTTATCATTTGAAACCCTGCTAGAAAACTATAAACCTTCCTACGATCACACTATTATAATGGGCGACTTTAATACTTGTATGTTGAAGAAAAATCATCGTTCGTCCCGCTTAAAATCTATAGTCGATGGTGCTAACTTACATCTACTCCCCCTATCCGCTACTCATAACTTCCCTAACTGCGTTCCCTCATTACTTGATCTTATGATTGTTTCTTCTATTGACCATGTTGAAAAACATGGCCAATATCCTGCCTTAGCATTCTCTTACCATGATCTCATATATTTATCTTATAAAATTAGGCCCCCTAAAGCTAAATCAAGAATCCTTCTGCAACGTAATTTTGGTGGTATAGATTTAAATTGCTTGCGTGAGGACGCGGCTGCAATCGATTGGTCGAGTGTACTAATCTGTACTGAAGCTGATGATCAGCTGGCTCTTTTCAATTCGCACATATTAAAATTATATGATCATCATGCTCCATTGCGTCCCGTACGAATAAAACATTATCCTGCTCCTTGGCTAACAGACAAAATTAAAAAGCTGCAACATAAAAAGAATACTGCTAAAATGAAATTCAAAGAAAATCCTAATGATACCAATCGGCAAAATTACAATAAAGCTCGCAATCGCTGTAATATGATGTGTAGAGATAACCAACGACGCCATATACACAAATCTGTAATAGAGGAAAAAGACTCATATAAAGTTTGGAATTTTTTAAAATCTATCGGAGTTGGAAAAGCGAAACAATTTATAAATCCCAAGAATATCAATTTAAATGAACTTAATAGACATTTCTCTTCTTCCTGTGTTATTAATAACGCAACAAAATTATCTACTATTAACCATCTTAATGCTTTATCCACTCCAGGTGTTCCTAGTTTTTTCTTTAGTTTATTTGCAGAAAGTGATGTTAAGAAGACAATTTTAGCCACTAAATCTGATGCTGTCGGTGCTGACGGCATTAGTCGCAAAATGATCAGTCTCATCCTCGATATCTTATTACCTGTAATTACATGTATATTTAATCACTCTATATGCTCAAAGCAATTTCCTTCAATATGGAAAGATGCACAAATAATTCCTTTACCCAAAAAACCTAATCCTGTTGATTTCTCTGATTACCGTCCTATTTCTATTCTTCCTTTCCTTTCCTATCCAAAGTCCTTGAGCGCTTAATTCAGACCCAACTCACTCAGTTCCTTTACCAACGTAACCTTATGAACCCTTTGCAATCCGGTTTCCGTCCTGGTCATAGTACGACAACGGCATTAGTAAAAATTACTGATGACATTCGTTCTGGCATGGATAGGCAACAAGTCACAGTCTTGGCGTTGCTGGACTTCAGCAATGCCTTTGGCTCCGTTGACTTTGATATCATGCTGGCTACTTTAAAGTCACTTAACATATCTCCTGATGCAATTAACTGGCTTCGTGAATACCTGTACGGACGTCGGCAACGTTTGCGAATACAAGATTCGTACTCTGATTGGACTCCTGTCGTTGCTGGTGTTCCGCAGGGTGGCGTGTTGTCTCCTTTGCTATTTTCTATGTTTATTAATACTATTTCTGATACTATTTCTTCTCTCTACCATTTATATGCAGACGATTTGCAGATATACAATCAAGCTAATATATCGGACTTACCCACCGCAATCAAGGACATTAACAATAGCTTGGAGAGTATATCTTCTTGGAGTAAGTCATTTGGTCTACATCTTAACTCAAAAAAAACTCAACTGATTTTAATTGGTAGTTCAAAACTTATTTCAAAAATAGATGTATCGACTTTACCACCCGTACTTATTAATAGTGACATTATACCATTCAGCAAAACTGTAAAAGATCTTGGTATCACTCTGGATAATAATATGTCTTGGGATTCACAGGTAAGTGAGGTTAGCAGAAAGATATTTGCATCCTTAGGTTCTCTTAGACGTTTGCGTAATTTTCTTCCTATACTTACTAAGATTTCGTTAGCAAATACTCTTCTTCTACCGATTCTTGATTATGCTGACACTTGCTATCTTGACTTAAGAGAGGAGCAATTAAATAAACTTGAGCGTATTCAAAATTTATGTATTCGGTTCATATTTGGCCTACGCAAATTTGATCACATCTCTGATTTCCGTAAAAAACTCAAGTGGCTCCCTATCCGCCTTCGCAGGAATACTCACATCCTTCATCTTCTTTACTGTATTCTGTTCAATCCAATTTCGCCTCCTTACCTTAAAGAACGTTTTGAGTTTTTGGGCGAGACACATTCTCGCTCTCTTCGCTCTGAACGTAATCTTATCCTCAAAATACCTTCTCACACTTCTTCCTTCTACAGCAGTTCATTTACTGTAACAGCGTGTAGGTTGTGGAACGCCCTTCCTTTAGTGGTCAGAAATGCCAAAACATTTCTAACCTTCAAGCGTCGTTTAAAGTTACACTTTATGTCACTTTAAGACTTAGGTTCTTTTTCTTTTTTTTTTCTCTCTGCCATTACACATTTTATTCTTACCATTTAGTTCTTATCTTTATCTATGTATGTATGTAGTTTATATGTATATGTGTATGTATTTGTATGTATATATATTGATACGGCTATATTTATTTACGTATGCTTTGTATGTGTTATTTATGGTAAATATATTCTTATTTATTTTATACCCTTAATTATATTTTTTTTTGCACCCTACCCCTATCTTAATTTGCTATGTCCTCTGCCTTAAGGTTGCCTGGCAGAAATTGCTATTAAGCAATAAGGCCGCCTTTTGTACATTTATATAATGTTATTGTATTTTTTGTGTCTTTTCTTGGGTGTACAATAAAGAGTTATTATTATTATTATTATTATTATTATTATTACATTATTTTCATGTAGTACTTACCATTAAAGCAGCGCATGCGCGAAAGTGTCTCAACGGGTAGGACTTTAGACACATTTATCGTATTTATGTTAATTTACATAAGAATTAACAAATAATAAACTATATATAAACCTTCCCTGAGAAATACTCGACCTAATGGTGAAAACCGCATAAAAATCCGTTGGGTGGTTTAGAAGAAGAAGAGTTAGAAAGTTCAGACAGACACGAAAAGCGACTTTGTTTTATAAGATATAGGATAACCTCATTTTCAAAATATTAGACCACTTGTAACCTTTTTTATCATTAAGTTTTTATCATTTTTATTATGGAGTGATGCTTTTAAGCTGGTAAGAAAAATACATGTTTATCATATAATATGTGATTATTTTTTTGTTAGAAATAAAATTATAACGAAATAAAATTGAGATAGCATGTCCAAAATTAATGTATATATAATTTCCCTCCAGGCAGGAATCAAGCTAGTACACTACATAGACTACGTGTGGATAGGGGGCTGGTTCCACTGCATAGTGCACGTGTCGCTGGCGGTGGGCGTGTTCGTGGTGCGCGGGCGCCCCTACTCCCCCGACGTGGTGGTGGCCGCGCTCTACGCTACCACCTCGCGCGCCTCCGCCACAGTGGCCGCGCTGCTGAGCTTCACGTGGACTGTTGTGTTGCCGGTGTTGTTGTGTGTGAGTATCCACGTAGTCCACTACATGGACTACGTACTAATATATAGGGATAGGGTTGGTTCCACTGCGTAGTCCACGTGTCGCTGGCAGTAAGTTGTGCAGCCAGTGTTGTTGAAAAGTATCCAAGCAGGTATCCAACTAGTATATTACGTAGATCGGTACACCGTATTAGAAGACGATTCTATGAAATGCCTTTAATCAATATAAAAGGATGTCGATAGTAGACTCGTTTCAGTTAACAATTTAAAAAAAAATATGCCACTTATCTATTTAACCGTCAGTATGTTTTTTCGCAGGCAATATGTGTAATGGACTTCCGCGTTGGACAACAGCGTCAGTTATACAGCTGGAGAAAGCCTATCGGGTAAATAGTAATTTGGTTTTCCTTATATATACTATCATATGTGCAGGCTTTTATTCGATGTGGGAAATTTAAAATGCAGTAAATGAAACAATAACATATTTCTATAATATCCATTAAAAAACAGCCTCTCGTTTTTCTCATATAGCTGTAAACCGAGGGTTCCATCCCCCACAACTCCATGCTTTGTCTTGTTACCATAGAGAGGATTTAAAAATTAAAAATGAATCAAATAAATTTTGACTATCTTCATGCATCTCTCGAATGATGTCTTTATTAGGTACTGGCCGGTAGTATGGCGGCAGGTAGCGGTGGCGCTTCAACAAGGCGTCCTGCTCTTAGTACCCGTCGCCGCTTTCATACAGACATGGCGATATGTATCACGTGGACCTGATGATATATTGGAGGTAATTTCTTAATTATCATTTATGTTAACTTAACTCTTAAAGTATATAAGCGAAAATCAATAATTTCGTAAGAAATAAAATTTTCGTTGCTTAATTAGTAATTAGTTTTACTTCTATAACTATCAAGTCTTCCTTTCTTTTTTATACGTTTACTGATTGTCAAGTAGTTGACTTTTGATGAGGTTGAAGTGAAACATTTTAATAAGTATTCCTTTTGAATATTTTTGCTGCTAGGACTCTCATGAATGTTCTGATGACATGGTAAGATTATAATTGGTATAATTTATATTTTTAATTATATATTTGATTCATAAATAAGTATAAATAAGTAAGACTTAAGATCGTTACATCTATATACATTTTCCATTTAAAGTTAACATGAGTATGTAGTTCTCATTTAAACAACGTACAATTTCTTCGTAATTGCTCATTTATATTAATGGAAGCACATATTCGGAATGCGGGAGATTTCTTTTCACCGGCCCCTGTCGACTAATGCGGTCATCTCCTGTGGGGTACAGGAGATGACCGCATGTCGTAATCGTTATCTAATACGTGCCGTAACGACCCCGACCCCGTGTCGGTACGACGATAACCCGTATTCGGCGACTCCTGAGTGAAATCAATGAAAATTAGCCTTAAATACTACTTACAATTCTCATTGAAATAAAAACGACATCTATTATATTTATATACGTACGTATCTATGTTGCTCACATAAATTTATTATATACAAGTGTAGTTATATTGTGATAGATTTTGCGTTGTTCTGCTATTTTAATAGTAGATACATTAGGATTGGTGATGTCTGTAAGCACTTTTAGTTATAAGGCCGCCATTGCACATTTGCCTGATGTGTTCTGTGTGTAATTATCCAAATATGTCAATGTAAGTTATAGAGACGCAAGCGTTTCACATAATTAATGCTAGGTACCCTCTGCCTGATTAATTTGTACAGCGTTTACAAACATGTTTATTCCCCAGCGCGTACAGAACCTGTACCGCCCTCGGCTCGACCCGGGGGGCGCAGCACCCGCCGCGCCGCCGCCAGCGCCCCCTGCACCGCCCGACCCTCCCCCCAAGTACACACCGCCGCCCTCCTACTCCACGGCGACGGGCGCGCGCCTGCTGCACACTATTCGAAGGAGCTTCAGGACGTTGAGACGGTGAGTTATGACCGCCCCCAATACTAATTGAAATGTATGAGTGATTTGGTTATATGACTTGTCATTTTTTATCAAGAAGAACTGTTCAATTATTTGCTCTGAATTTCGTTCGCGTTCTAATATAATATTATCATTTTAAAATTATCAACTTAAAATTTCTACTATACTACTTATTACTATTATTTTGTAGCAAATTTGTCGCACAAAACACCTTATATCGATATCTATATAGATATCGATTATATATATATATATATATATATATAATCGATATCTATATATTCGATTATATATATATCTATATATATAAAATCGAAAGGTCACTCACTCATCACGAAATCTCAGAAACTACATATGCTAGGAATCTCAAATTTTGCATAGGAGTTACTTATAGGACGTAGGTGCTCGCTAAGACGGGAATTTGTAATATTCGACTTCTAAGGGGTTGTTTTTGGGGTCGAAAGTTTGTATGAAACTTCGTTACTACAAATGCTAGGAGTCTCAAATTTTGCATGTCACTTATAGTCACACGTAGGTACTCATGGAGACAGAAATTAATAATAACATAGTTCGCGCTGGCGAAGCCGCGGGCGGGCCGCTAGTAACTTTATATTTATGACTAACCGATTTAAACAAACAATATATGTTAAAGGAAGTTTGCCAAAATACAAAAGTGAAAATTACATTTAAATCGGTTAAGCTGCTTGGAGATTAGCGTGCTAAAACTCGTAGACAAACAGACAAAAATTTAAATAAACGTTATTTTGGGTGTATTGATTGACGAATTGTGTACTGATAGATTTTCTTAATCTTATGATATGTGTAGATTTTGATTCTTTTGTTATATAAATATATTTAAATTTTCAGTATAACCTCAAATCGTGCCGAAGCAACGGATGATACATCACAAATGCCGATCACGCTGAGTGAGAGCGTCGATCGACAAACAGAGCGACCACCGGAATATCACTTCCCCACCATCACCCTCACCGACGAGACCGACGCGACCACGACACGACCCACGACGACGACACGACCGACGATTACGACCAATAGACCGTCGACCACAAACAACCGACCGACGTCTTCACGGCACTCCTTAACATTAACGCGGGACTTCCTTAGAAGATCCTTTGTGAGAAAAAGCGATTCAGCAAAAAGCATTCGCTCCAGCTTACGACGTAGTTTTAAATATGGAGGTCAATTGACAACCAGTCACGAACAATTAGTAAGGGATGTGGAGCCCATATCTAATACGGTTGCTATGTCAGCCATGTTGAGTGATGACGTCACGCATACAAGAAGCCTAGGTTCTGTTATCTGATTGATCGATGCTAACCGATTCTGTCATCCGATTGGTCGATACTAACCAATTGCGTCATTTGAATTGGTTAATAATAGTTGGGTTTTGTCAACTGATTGGTCGCTTACATTCGCTTCCATTCTATGTTTAAGTTTTCAAAATAGAACGTTGGTCTTTTATTAATATTATTATTCCTCATTAGAAAGCAATTTTAATGAAATTCTATTTTTTTATAACTTTGTTGATATCACACTTTTTATTGTTGTAAAATGAATTTAGCTGTACGTACATTATTATATAGTAATAGGATCTTTACAATAATGTAATGAATCATAGTGTTATGTGATTTGTTTGTAACTTAGCAATACTAGAGACGCCTTAGATAACAATAATTCAATATTTGTAGTATATTATTCAAACATATGTACATATGTAATCATTCGTGGCATTTAACATTTCTATAAGTATAATATACATAACATTATATTGTAATGTCATGTAATAGAGGCTACCGTATCGCAGCGGGACAGTGAAAGCGAAACTTATGGGTTCATTTCTTCGTTCTGATAATACAGTGCGTCGGATAACACGTAATGTGTCGAAAATAAATTAAAATTATTGTAACAAATTAAAAAAAAACAGTATTGAAGAGAGAATCTCACGTTCTACAAGCCATGTAAGTTAGTGATTTAATTATAAGTACTTAAACAATAATGAATTGAGCTTAAATTATGAAGACAGTGCTAATAAAATAACAAACAACCATTTTTTATGAATAGATTTTGTAAATTAGCAACTTAGATGTCATGATGTGTTCTTAATTAGAGGTGTGGCGGTACGTTTTTATAAAAATTAATTGTTAAAGCTGAACATTGAAATATTTACTTTTTTTTAGAAAACGGTAAATATAATAAAAAACGTCTTAAGCTAATTTTATTTAAAACTTCTTTAAATTAACAATTTCACTTCAATATGAAACACCTAACAATTTTTCAATCTTAAAAGCTCTCGAATGTAAAATAATAGTTACTCTTTTTGATATCACAATTATACTATAATATACGTTGTTAGTTAGTCTATATGATGAGATTGAATTGATATATTTTTATCCGTTGTATATTCCTGATTAGTGTAATAGGCTATACTTGTTAGTGTTATTTTTGCAGTACATTTAAAATTTGTATAACTTATATGGTTCAATGTTCAGAAATGAATGTAATGTATTAATGTTGTTGGAACAGATGTACTAAATTATAGCAGTGAGTGTAGTCAACTCGAATGGAGAATTTTTAAAGATTTATTGAGAAAAAATAAGGAAAACAATGATAAAACATCGAGGCATATATTTTTTATTGAATAAATATGTTATCAAAAATAATATTAGTAAATATATATATACAATTAAGTATGTACTTAGTACTTTTACAAAGAATAGTTATGTTTAACGTTTATTTTTATGAGAGAAGTACAATGAAAGTAGTTCATAAGGATTAATGGCATTTATTCTTTAGTATATATTTGGTGCAAAATTACGTAATGCTAGAACTGCCACGAGTACTTACTTTTTTTTATCGGTTTTCTATCTAGTGATTATATCGAATATGTTAATCTCGTCATTTGTCTTAAAATAAATAATATTGTCAGTTTTTTGCATTCAGGTTTTGAATTAATGCATAGGTTCCTGTTTTGCATTTATAATAGTTGCATTTTTTTAAAAGTTAGCTTTATATCTTTAGTTCTAGTCAGAATGGCTTCCGCACTAAATCTATTTTAAACATCACATAAAATGTTAAATATACACAAAACGCTCACATTTTATTTGCACGTTTGTGTTTTAGTTTTACTTCTAATCTCTATTTTACATTCCTTTTATATTTTTTAATGTACTATTAGGTAATAAACGTTCCTTTTAACGAATTTCTTTTATTTGTTACGTAATTTCTTAAAAAATTGATACTCATTGTATCCGCACTCGAAATATTTGTTCAGTCAA
Organism: Heliconius melpomene rosina; assembly: GCF_056956725.1. Lineage (NCBI taxonomy): Eukaryota > Metazoa > Arthropoda > Insecta > Lepidoptera > Nymphalidae > Heliconius > Heliconius melpomene. The sequence goes on along the minus strand of NC_140406.1, from coordinate 7,261,017 downwards.
GCGTATGTTTTTATTTACGAAAGTTTTCCTCCTTCCTATACGCCAATGACCAGTAAAAGAACACACTTACACTACTAATGTATAAAATGAGCATCATGTAAAAAAATCAAATTAATCATATAAGTTCAGTAAAACAGAACTGGCGAGCAGCACCAGCACAGTCGGTATTTTTATATTATACATTAATAAGCCCTACTTTAACGTAACAGTTTATGGTATGTTACCACAAATGCGTAGTAACTTGATTAACTTTTTAGCACATGTGATCGTGCGAGACTTGCGATATTTTATGGTATTCCCAAAGATTTTACGAGTTAAGTGGTGAAGTGGTGTGGTGTGGTTTTTAAGATTTTAGTGGTGATTTTTTTAATCAAAATTTTAAATCGACTAAATTAACATGGATTCAATTGATAGAAGCGCTACAACCAAATCTTTTTATAGTTAGTGTTTATTTATAGACTTTAATAGAACTTGATAATTAAATTCATAAAATTATCATCCGTAAATCGAATTTACAGACAACCAGATTTGTTTTGAAGGAAATTGAACAAATACCCAATATTATTCTTTCTTTATTCAAAATATAGTAAAATAACAATCATTATTTAAAATAAAATTTGATAATTCAATTCGTAGAAATAAGAAAGAGTCACATTATACTAATATTTATAATAATATATTATTACAAAAATATCAAACAAGGAAGCCGAGGTAATGAAATGTGAAATTAAAATAAAGAAATAATTGAGAAAATAGGAATTGTAAAGTTAAAAGTAAGGCGATAATATGAGAACTGAGAAATAGAACGAAAAGATCGCGATACATTTTACGACCTCAACTTCTCTTTTGTTTAGTTGAAAATAGAACACTATAAAACCATTTTTAATTCTTAAAATGTCCAAAATTAAATGATTTACTAATTAAAAATTCAAAAAGGCTCGTCCATATTAAATGAGTAAAGAAAAAGTAAGAATTGTTGTTATCTGGGTAACATTTTTTTTAATACATACTACAACATTAAGAAAATAATTTTATTTCATGCAGTTCGAAAGTACAATTGCACAAACATGCAATTCGTAAATACATTTTTAAAAAATCTTAAGATTAATACAATACTTTAGTCATCAAAATATTCAAGATACATATTACGCTATAATAATCTTTTATCAATTGAACATATCGAGAGTCAAACATAATACAAAAACAACAAATTTAATACATTCCTATAAAAAATCACACTAATTCAGTCAAGCATTACAATTAAAGCTAGTTTTTTACAAATTTTATCTAATTAAAGAGTTCATATTGAGTAGAGATTTAGTTGCCTTGGAGTCGGTGGGTTCCTTTTTCTTTGAAGGATCGAGCATAAAGCATTTCCAGAGTCTGCAAAATGTAAAATGTTTATTTGTAATCAATTCATCAACTGCAGCAGCTCAGCGTCCGACTGTAAGCCTGACAGTTTTGAAAGCAAAACTGTCACGCTTACACTCGATTATTTATAACTAGCAACCAGATCGCGGTTTCGCCCGCTTACGCTTGTTAAGTACAGGAAATTACGTTCCTTCTTTACTAAATATTATATGCTTGTAGCGCACTTAAACTTTATAAAGTAAAAAAAAAATTAATCCAATCAAAAAAATAAAATTTTATAAAAATATATATTACAGTAGTTGGACATTAATATCGCTATCGCGGACTTTTTTATGGACATTGATGCATTCTATAATACTGTAGAACATGGTTTGGTCTATCATGAATAAATTCCGCAGCGCGCGCGATAATAGATTTTTTATGACTAATTTTCTCACACCTTGGGTGTGATTATGGGATGACATTATTGCATTTTTATTAAGAGATATCTAAGTTTTTTGAAATTGTGATATAGTTTATGTTGCTCAGTAAAGATGCAGCTTTCTAATGGTGAAAGAATTTTTGAAATCAGTCTGGTAGATTTTGTGTGAAAACAATAAAAACATACATATAAAAATACAAATGTTTCGGAGTGTCTTAATATCACGTTCCCTTTGTGAAGTTTGAAGCTAAAAATAAACTTACCTCAGTGTTTCATCAGCACCCGCAGACAAAACACTGGTACCATCAGGTGACACAGCCAAATGTAACACTCGTGCCATATGTCCGTGTAAGTCCGTCACGCGGTTTAACGACGGGTACTTCCATATGGTTAGTTGATTTTGTGCGTAACCGTGTCCCGAGATCAGTTCTTTGTAGTGGGTCGACCATTGGATTGAACATACCTGTAAATAGTATAAAAAGTTTAAGTACTTGCTTTTTTATTATCCACAAAAGAGTTAAGACAAAAGAAAAGACACAAAAGAATTTAAGTCAATACTGCTCTACTTTCATGGGCATACGAAGGTACGGGCTTACAGGGTGGGCAGGTGGTCCATGCCCATGTCAGAATAGTGTGGTGCCCCAATCCCAGAAATTTTATATAAAAAAAATAAAATACAAACAACATTTACACGAACATATCTGTACAAAGCTAAAGTCCAAGCCCTTTCCCAGAAAATATCTCAAGATATGCTAATAATGTCTACTTTGTAATTTTTTAAATTATTCTTTCATCATTATCGATATGCCCAAATTGTAACCGTTCTTTTAGCTTCATACCGTATCCCACAAACTAAACAGGGTCCCCGGATCCAGGTAAAAATCCTGAGTGGGAATCGAACCCACAACCGCGGCGCTTCTCTCACATACTGTCACTCCGCAACAATATCTCTAGCACCCGAACACATTATATCAATATAAAATAACATAACAACCTACCTGTGACTTAGTATCAACGGTGTTAACATTAACCCCCGTATTGATATTCCATATGCGTATGGTGCGGTCGGCCGTCCCGCCGCCGGACGCCAGCATGCCGCTCGACCACGGACACCACGCGAGCCCCTTCACCGCGGCCAGGTGTTGGCTGGAAATTATAGAAAACTTTTATTTATGATAATTATACTGATGTTATGAATAATTTTTCTTTTCTTTTTACACCATCACGCTGAACCACGCATGTCGCACGGTCCCTGCCTATTTAAACTGGTGATAACACAACCCGTCTTACATTATCCAACGAATTTTTGAAACATTCCCGTGCTTTGCCTCGTTACCAGAGCGAGGAAATGAAAAAACATTAAATCATTCATTTCCTCCGAGTATTACTCCGAGTAGAGTTCAATATTTAATAAATTTGTTGAGCACATAAAATTTACATATTTCCATGGTTACGTCAAACAAAATTGCTAGTTAGAAAACTTATAGAATATAAATATATACGTATTATAGAATATAAATACACGGAAATGGACAATAAAATAAAATAAAAGACATTCACTTACTTGAATGAATACAAATACTGGGGCTGTGAGTAATGCTCTCCTTGTGCAAGGGGCCAAATGTTGAGTAAATTGTCATTGCCGCCCGAGGCCAAGTACTTGCCATCTGGTGACCATTTTAGTCCACATATCTGTTAGAATTGTAATTCAATCATAATAAAAAAAAATCAGCTTCATGGAGTATCCCGCACACAGCAGCACAATATCTCAAATAAGTGTTAGTGATAAATGGGCACCTATTCTTAGGCCAGATTCACACTATAGTGGCTTTCACGGTTCATTCCCTTATCTATATCTAAAATTATTATTTTCATTTCTCTGCTGTAGTGGACAAAGCGCGGCGTTGAGTTGCGCCACTCGACACTCAATGTCTCGAAAATTGGGCGGAAAATCGACAGTGGAGGGTCTTAACACTAGACTTCCTCTGCCTCCTCTACCCTGGTTTGCAGAAAAAAGCATAAAGAGGTGTTCAACCTCCTGCGTATGAGCAACTAGCGTAGCAATGGCACCTTATGGCATATTGTAATAGATCACACTATTATAGATTAAAGATCATACTTCCTGTGTATGAGCAGCCACCGTGGCAACAGCGTGGTCGCGCTGTCGCACGTCGTGGTGCACTATTTGTCCGTCGCGGGCGCCGCTCGACACCATGTATAGGTTCCATGCCAGGGACCCCACGCGGCCCGAGTGACCTTCCATTGCCTGAAGGTTGTTATTATTTAATAATATAATGTAAGATGTTATCACTTTGATTGTGACAGTTAAGACTTTAGCTAAATATGATGAGCGAGTTCAAATCTCCTGGAAAGTTTTTATGCAGCTTATTATTTATAATCTAGATGTATTCTTAACCTGGTTTGAATCAATACGACAACTAATTTTTAAAAATCCGTTAAAAATAATAGAATGCTTTTATTACTCTAATTTACTATTGGGTTACATGTAACATATTTTAAAAGCATACCCTCAATCTCTTAATTTTCTCACAGTCCCACAATTCAACTATACCAGAAGAAGTTCCAACTGCTAAATGAGATCCGCCACCTTGGACCCAACCTACTGAACAAACTGTTTCAGAAGCTTCTAGAGACAACAGTTGTTCTATTTGTCCTGTACCCGCATTCCATAAGTAAATTGAGTTATTTAAAGCAACAGCAAGTATGTTAGATGCACTCCAGTCTACTAGGTTTAAGTCTGTAATGTGAATATAAATTTATTTATAGTTATTATTTTAGATTCATGTCATAGTCCCACATACCAGGGTGGGTAGAGGGAACCTAGCGTTAAAACACTCCATTTTCCTTGCACTGCCCAATTGAAATGCGAGATGAATGTTGAGTGGCGCATTTGAACTGCACTTTTCTTGTTACCAGAGATGGGAAAAGAAAATAAATCATTTCCTCAAGAATATTTTTTCTTGAATTTGATTATTGACCATCAGATGATTTCTGACGGTCAGTAATATGCCAATCATATTCATTGCTAATTTTATGTGCATAAAAATATATACATTCATAATGCTTTTTTTTTAATTCTTTATAATTATATGTTTTGTATATGAGCAAGAAGTTTCATGTTTGTTAATACATAAAAAGTTCACATTAAATCAATAATTTAACAAACAAGGTAATTAAGACTAAACAAAGTCAGCATGAGTATGAGATAATAGTCAATTATTGGAATGATCTTTATAACAAAGTTATCTTGTTTTTTTTAGTTATACTCTTTATCTTTTTCTTTCTATTATCTATAAAGTAAGCAGAGGACCTAGTGTCACTTAACTGGTTTCCAACTGAACTGAACACTCTGTGAGTTGAGTTACTTAACAACATATTTTAGCTATTAAAGGCGGGAAATGAAAATACATTTTTTGCCTGAGTAGGAATGCAAGTAATACAATCATGCTTAGCCTCTATGGCCAAAAATAAATTAATCTAAGCAATAGAAGTAAGAAATTTGTAATATATACTCACAATAATCATCTAAAATTTCAGGAGCATCAAGAATTCTTTCTGGGGCTTGTGGAATGTATCTTGTTGAGTTCTTAACAGTTGATGGTACTTTAGCCTGTTTTTAAAAAAATATAATTTTAAGTATTGTATTTATAAAACAAATTTAAACTTAAGGAGATTACTGAAAGCCTACATTATTTTTTTATTCCATGTTGCATCCCACATAAAAATGGAAATGGACAGACAGATACATGATAAATAAACCAAAAAAACAACATATTAGTACAGACAGTAAGATGATGGAAAGATGAGTTTGTGAGGGTCTAGAAGCAGATATGTTTTGGAGGAGGCCTATATATGTGTGTCAAACACTCATATATGAATTCATACAATCTTGTTCTGTAAAATCTAACATAAATAGTAAATAAAACCATGGTACAGAAGGAATTAAGTGTTGAAAATCATAATGCACCACTCAATTTTTAACACATTCTATAACCATACACAATGCGGGAACAGCCAATCCTGCATAAATTTTATATTACAATCTGTGTTAAAATGTAACATTATTTAATTACACTGACCTGTGAATATACAACACGTAGCCTATTGTTATATCCTTCGGGGGCTGCGGGAGCTTTACAGGTATACTGTAATAGTTTACCCGGCTCTGTATCTGTGAGAGCCCTACTAATGGCTTCACTAGTTACAGACTGAAGTGCAAATTCCTCTTTTTTGTCTTCATCCCGACTTAGCTGGAAGTAAAGTTAATAATTCATTGTACCTATTATTATTGTATATGGTAACTATAATAGTGATAGCTTACCATGTAATGACATAAATCATAATTTGAATTACTCCTTGAAGGAATAAATCTGTCAGCCTTATTTGGAGTCTTTGAGGCTTTATTAGGAGTGGGAGTTGTAGAGCGACCTGTAATTCAAATTATTTATTAAAAATAGTAGTTTACTTGGTGACGTTTCGAATAAACAGATGCATACTCTTTGTTAAAATTTAAAATACAACTTAATTTGACCAACTGAGTATGGAAAATCTACCTGGTGACTTGTTTTTAGATGGTGTCTTCTTTCCTTTTTTGTTTTCTATCCTTGTAGGCGTTTTGTTATTAGATATATTACTGTTATTACTATGATTAGCAGATATAGACAATTTTTGCATTGACTGATTACACGAACTTAAATTAATATTTGATATATTTTTAAAGGAAGCACTCAAAGAAGGATTTATGTTCTCACTATTGCTCTTTTTTACCCATCGTTGTAGTGGCCCACGAGTTATCGGCCCGTCAATAGTGGCCAAGCTGTTTAATTCATTGAGATAATTAAACTGTGCCATTATTTAACCGAATAAGTTTTACAAATATATTGTAGTCAACGGTGATAAAAGAATTGCAGATTCACTGTTAAAAACAGTTTCTCGTCGTTAAGACGAGATAGACTAACACTTATTTTCGAAATATCTTGCACATCTAACTACGCTAAATAAGTTTGACGAATATTTAAATTTACACAGACCGTTAGCGATTGCATTTAAAATACTGCAGAAAAGATTGACACGGATTCTAGCATTTTTATTTGTTGTGTTGCCATCATTATTTAATATTTTTTTCTGACACATAAATATGTATGTTTCGTAAACGATAAATACATTTTAAACTGTTTAAGCTAATTGTGTCATCTGTAAATACGTACATATAATATATATGTTTTAGATTCATTAAATGTTGTATAAAACATTGCGTCTATGTAGTGGCTAAACTTCAACGCCGCATTTTGTATTGCCATATAGAGGAAATTTAAATGTAATAATTAATACGGCAATCATTCCGCCGAATAGGAATTACACTAAATTAAACAACTATTAAACTGAGATCCCAAGGCCCCCAGACCTACGTCATTTTAGCAAAGCTGAAATTTTGAGGATTAATAGTTTAAGACACGGATGAGAAACACAGGGCGGGGAGCTGCTTGTGGCCCAATAAACTGTTTACGCAAACATTTCAAAAAATTGAATTTATTTTAACGATTCTCTCTCATTAATTAATGTAGTAGGTATTATAAAATTAATTATAATAAAATGGTACATCATACTAAGCCAAAACAATTTTTTGTGACGATGAGTTTTTGTTTTTTAATTGACCCGTTGATTAAAAAGGTTGCTCACCACACTTTCAAATTACGTAAGTAAGTACGCATACTCTCTTAACTTCATATTAAAATACGAGGGCTTAAAATTTCAGCTTTGCTAAAATGGGACCTTGGGCTATATGAGGATTTTTTTATATCTTCTATATGCTTCATGATTCGTGTTGTATCCAGTATATAGTAAGGCAGGCACATTTGATCCTAATTTCAAATTGCAAAACTAAACGACCTGCTTTGTTTTGTTACATGTCTGGTTCAATTCACTATGAGAAGAGTAGAAAGAATACTTATTTACGGTCAAAACTATGTCATTGTGTACGTTTAGACATTTTTTATAGTTTGTTTGAAATTAGTTATTATGAATTATTCTCGGAAACTGCTAACCATTTTAAGCTTAGAAACTTAAAGGATTTAAATAAAATATGTTTATAAGAAAAATGCATTTATTTATAAATGTAAAAAATGTTTCACAAAATAATATACTATTTAAAAAATATTATATGTTTCATTACATCTTTTAAAAATTAAGTCAAAAAAAAAAATTTGCAGCACAATACAGGAATGTATACTTATACTATGATGAAATAAAAAATAAAATTGTTTATCACAAACTACGTCATGTTGAGAACAATGTGAATAAATGCAAAAAATATTGAATTTAATTAACATTACATGTATAGAAAGTCGTAAACAGTGATATATAAAATAGCCATAGCACCATTTATTGTAATGACAATCTCCATTAGATAAAACTTACAATTATATGTACAATTGTTAACACAATGAAATGTAATAAAAAAGTCAAACTAAACACAGATTTAGAATGACGATAACGAAATTTGTAAAACAATAATTGTGTTGAACGTTATTTTATATTTGGATAATATTATAGAAGCAAATAGAGCAATATCCATTTTTTTAGTAAACTAATAAAAATATTGAATATTTTTAAAATGTTTTTTTGTATAATTAAAATGTTATTTTGTTCTTGTTTTATTACACATGTGTTGTAATATCTCGGTTATAGTCTAAAAGTTACAGGTAATAATAAGCAAAAATATTTTATTTAATTTTCCTAATCTGAATGAAGATTGCTTTATTTGGTTCTACTTGATTCATTTCTTGAGTTAAAATTCCATTTTATCATACATATTGATGTATTGTAATTTATATTACGTAATATTGTAATTGTATATATTATATAAAATATATTTTCTTATAAAAAAATTAAAACTATCATATCCTTTTGAAAATTGTACGTTTTAGATATTCTTAAATCAGATAGCTGGTAGAAAGTTTCTGGATACATTATTTAAATATATGTACTTAATTTATGTACTGGGTGGGATTTGAGTAAGTTTAACGTACAACCTAACATAGTACAATTCACTACAATTGTTCTAAAATGTTCATTTTAATAATTAAGCTACTTAAAAAACGGATATTGATCTCGTTTGTTACTTCATAATCTCAACGGTTGACAACCAAATATAATAGGAATTATAAAAGTATAGATAATTCTTTTTATTTGTTGTTATTTTGTCTTTTCAATATGTTAAGAATTAATGTTATTTATTTTAATTTATTCCATTCCACATGAACTCCATATTATGTATTACATTACTTTATAAAATTATTGCTATACATTTTAACCTTCATTTTATATTTGTAAATTCGTTGCATTTAGTGTATTTGAGACAAGTATGACTAACATTACTTACTGCTAAAGCGATTGTGGCTCAAATATTAATCGGGTAAAACTTATATTGAAAAAAACTAAATGAGTGAATAACAATCCCTTTTCAAATATTAATATTTTGATACAAAATACTATAACGATATTATTAATAACCAATGTAAAATATAATCTTAAAAATTACATTTTATTTGATAGTTGCCGATCCAATTTTTACTTAAGACATACTTATATTTGTCCTTATTTTATTTTACTTTGACGTGATCCAGATATTAATAATATATATATATATATATACTAGACATTATTAATATATATTCCATTAGCTTCACGCTGTATCTCATATAACAGGGTAGACAGAAAGAACGTAGTGTTAGGACTTTCCATTCCTCACTTTCCAACCCATTTGTTAAGACATTGCGTGTTTAGTGGCCGAATTCAACACCACGATATGTGTTGTTAACAGAGCGAGAATATGACAATAAGTCATTACCCCAGAGGGGGAATCGACGCCACAATCTTCGCGTGCCTTTGTGTCACGACTGCCTCAACTACTTATATAATATATTTTTTTAAATATATTTTCACATTACATTATTTCCTATGAAGCACAAGTGCCCATTAATTTCATTATATGTATATGTCCGGGGTTATCGACTGTTATGAAACAGGAAAATTTCTCATCTATGAACATTTGTTTCGCGCTCATTCCAGTCAATTTGATGCAAGCGAGAATCTCCTTTCGTTTCGAGCCTTCTTTGCAACTGAAATAAATAAATGAAATTTACAAGTTGCACTTGAATTTGTATTTGATTGTGTGTACACCGGTGATGGCCCATTACATATGCTCTTTGTTAGTAACGGAGCATGTTCAAAAGAGTAAATAAAGAAGAATACAGAAAAAAGAACGCTTAGTTGTTAAAAATAATGAATAGATTAAAAATTAGAAAATTGACAATAATGACTTTTAAAAATATTAGTCTTTTTTATCATCTCTATAATATTACGAACACATCTAGGCCTCGCTATTTAAGGACCTCGTGCTACAGCAGGAAGTCCTCAAAATGTCAAATACAAATGAATGAATGAACAATGACTGTTTGTAAGACTATGTGGCTTTATTAGTGAATTTTGTCAATATTTGGGGATACTTTATTACGGCAAATTAAGAATATGTTGTAGGTTAACAAATATTAGAGCTATTATAGATTTTTCACACATTTCGTCGCATTGGGTGACATTATAATATACAAAATAAAAATACACTTACGTTTTCCTTTTCCAATTAATTTTCCAATATTGTTTTGGATCAAATGGATTGCTGCCAAAGAAGCAATTACTTCGTATATCCGTATTAGAATTATCTACTTGGTGCAAATCGTTTCTTATATCGATTGGACTTGCAAGTGGAGTTATAACATTTTGTCCGGCTCTGTAAATATAAATAAATATATATTTTTTTCCGTTTCATGCCGCATGTCGCATATAACATGATAGATGGAACCTTGAACCTAGATAAGAGAGTTGGAATCTAACCCACAGTCGCCACGACAACTTCTGAAATATAACTATTTATAACTTAAATATAAGGGGGTCTTAAATTTTTCAAGATTTTGGAGTAGCTTTTTGAACGAAAAAGCGCACATTCCACACATTAATACTAACCTCAAACCTCTCCTCCTATTACGTATAACATAAGTAATATTCCACAATACAATTTCTGACGCCATCGTGACCAATACTAACGGGGGCTGATCTTCATCACAGGGGTGAGGGGTCAAAGGAGTCAAAGGTACCATAGATCTGTACAGACGATCGGGAGTCGGTGAAAATTGACAGAAATTGACCTTTGACTTGTGATGACGAAGGAACTTGAGTTGCTTTTTGTTTTGTATATGCCATATCTGAAAATAATTTATTTAATACTTTATTACACCAACATGATTAAACAAAAAAAATACAAACATTGGTGTAAGGGCGGCTTTATCACCACAGGTGATCTTTTCATAGTAGAGTTTGCTTACCATGAAAAGATCACCTGTAGTGATAAAAAAACACGCTTTCAGGTTAGTGTACAAATGTTCACTAAGTTCGTATAATAAACTTACTTATAAGTTACAAACTATATATTGCATAAAAATACGTATAAAACTATATAAATATATAATAAATACATAAATAAAACAAAATAAATAACTAATAATAAGTTAACGTTTTAGGAAATTTTCACTTATTTCTGCCCACAACGCTATATTATTTTTAATTAGTTATACACATACCACTATATCGCCGGTATCCAAGCCCATAGCTAGTATATTGCCGTCATCGGTCAAAGCACACGAACGTATCTTGAAATTCAGTGTATATTCTTGTATTAAATCTAAATAAGCACGCTCGGATGTCTTTAATTCGAAACTCTGAAAATTTATAGGTTTGTTTTAAAATTTATAATGCTAAATATTTTAAAAGTATACAGGACACTTATGAATTATTATCTTTTGTACATATGTTTATAATTTAAAGTCAATGATGATGTATTGTGTGTTAAGCCCGCGCTTGGTCTTGTTACCAGAGCGAGGATATAGAAATAATATTCATTTGAAACCCCGAGTGAAATTCGAATACAAAACCGTCTCAGGTTAGACTGACAAGTTAAGCCACTGCGCCACGAAGGCCTCAAATGTATTAAAGTATAATTAGCAAAACAAAAAAAAACTTACCTGAAAAGATTTACTAAATTCATCACATACAACTAAAACATTATTTTGAAATGCTGTACACGTTATGCACACATCCATTTGTCTAGCGTTCAATATGGTGGTCAAATTTAATTTTTCATCCCACAATTTGATAGTTGCGTTTGATTTTATAGTAATAAGTCCTAAGTTCGGTATCCAGAAGCAATCAACTAAGTTACTCGCTTCGCAAAGACTTTTTTTATCACAGTTCTTAAATAACCGTTCTTTAGAACTTATGCTGGAATCGCTTCCCGAACTATGAATCTCCGATTGGGAGGATTTCTTTTTAATTCCTGAAAATATATAAAAAAGTGATGATTTGAGCTTTTGTTATTAAAAAATATATATGAAAAAAAAAAGAATTTTGAAATTTAATTAATCAATAGAGAATTATTATTTTATGTCAACTTGACGTTTAATTTCGTATAAAGCAGGATAGAGAGAAGGAACTTAGTGGTAAGAGACAATCGTTGTCCAATTTCCCCCCAATTTTCGGGACACTTGTGTTAACAGCGGAACTCCACGTCGCACCTTATCTTTCAAGAAAATAACAATTTAATATTAATCCCCTGAGTGGGAATCAAACCCACAAGCACATAGTATACAGGGTGGAATTGTCAGCACCACTTTAAATGAAACCACAGTTTTAACTACTCTATAAAAGCCTAATATAATTCGGGAAAAAAATAATTCCCAAAAATGAAAAAGTTATTTTTTCAAACAAAATAAATAATAAAATAATCGTTTTAAAATAAAACGCCATTTGTAAAGTATAACATAGGCACGCACACACTTACCTGTCAAATCGGAAACATCGCACACGTATGTGTGCGTCACACGAAATACAGGTATGGATAAAAATCGTGAAATGAAAAAAAATTCCTACGTCCAAACTGTTGAGGTACCTTGATTAATTTCTTAGGTGTGGGTTTGAAATATATTATCCTATATGCAGTTTGAATAAAAGAAGCGCTGCCTCTTCCACCCTGTATAATAATTCGTCTATTTTAAAAATAAGTAAAAAAATGTAAGAAAAAAATTTAGTAACCTTGTATATCATTTAATATTTCCTGCGATCCTAGATTGGCGTTACCACGTTCTAACATCTCCGGTTTCCATTCGCCATTTTCTTTCAACATGTACGCCATTAAACATCTATTTTTGCCGGCGACCATTAATAAATCGGAATTAACAAAATTCATGTAAATCACCGCACTATTTACATTTAAGATGTCTCTTTGTTCTTTGGTTCTTATTGTGAATTTTTTTACAATTCCACTTTTTAGACCACATATGATGTAGTGATTGCACGGCGATATCTTAACTTTTGTTATATGATCATCTGAATTTGATTGTATTTCTGTTATTAGTTTTCTACCACGCATTACCTGAAAAAAAAAAATGTATACTTAAGCTAATTCTTAAGCAAAGTGTAAAAGCAAAAAAACAGAAAGAATAATAAATTGTAGAAGTCACTCACTATAAAATTAATATTTATTTGTTTATAATATATACATTTTACTACACAAAAACCACGTAGATGTAATTTTAATAAAAAATAACGGCCAAGCGCGAGTCGGGCTCTCCCGACAAAAGACAACAGACATAAATAAAACCAGGCAAATACAAAAGAAAACAAGATACCTTAACATTATTCCTATCATCGACAATGGCCAACAAAGGGTGCGCCATACACTCTGCATTACCATTTGTAATTCCTCTCAAATTCAACGGTTTTAATGAATGCCTGTCTAAGCTCATTGTGGCTCTCATTACATTTCTTTTTTCTTTCGTTTTCATATTAACAAATGATTGGTGTCGTTTAGGTGTCGACGGCGTACTTTGTATATCAGTTGTTAGAGTTACAGTGCTGGGCGTGGGTGTGAGTGGATAAAGTGCATTTACAAAGCTAGCATCGAATTTCGTTGTTAAACGAACTTTGCTGTGGAAAATGGTGAATTAATATATATTTTTAAAATAATTACACGTTTTATTACACGACTTATTTACACGACATTAAGTGTCGAATTACACGTTTAAAATATTAGAAATGATGAATTATTAGCTTAATTTGTAATTTGTTATTATTGTACAAAGGTGTATTACGATTAAATTCACACTATGTAATCGTAATGTGAATGCGATCATAATACACCTTACACTATAACTATTATGTTAATCATTTAATAATTTTGTAAAATGTTGCCGCCTTCTTGTTCATATCTGGTATTCATCTAAATATTATATACAAAATGCTCTAATGAGTGTTAAAAATGTCTATATTTTTTTGCGTCCTCTACATTTAGCAGCATAAAAAAATATTCAATAAGGTCGACGAGTCGTGGACGCCTTAAAGTTATAGATGGCGTATATTGAAAAAAAATATTTTGATATTTTCCTTTTCTGAAAGTGAACACCTTACGCCCTTAAAGATGACCACGACTATATATAGTACGGGCCACTTTATAGTTAAACTACAAGTATATATTTAACCATAACAATTTTTCCTGGCAATGCATATAAATATACACAATTAGGTTAATAATACTTTACCCATTATCTCTTTCCCTGTTAATAGTGGTATAAGCGTCCAAATACCAAACTTTGGCACTATTCTCCGCATCATCCGTTCCAGTGAGAAGTACATCCGGACCGGCTTCCAGTTCATCCCATGATATTTCACTTACTGACATTGATACTACGTTACTGAAATGTTTTCTCGTATTTATTCATTTATATGTATGTAGTTACATTAAAAAAATACAAAATGTGGGAGACAGAAGACAAAGCGAGTTCCGTTACTCAACAAGGATTTCAGTCAACTGTCCAAAGCCGGAGAGTAAAAAAAATCCTCCAAGCGAGATTCGAACCCATATCCGATACAAAACATCTTTTATCTATTAATTATCAAAATGAAATAGTATAATACATTTTACAAAAAGAAACAAAAAGAGGCTCAATTTCATATATCCCATTATTGACTATATTATTATTAAAATAAAATAGTCTAAAAAAAACTTACCCTCTCTTATTTTCCATGTCCAGTATATGAACATAAGTTTTTAAATCAACACAAATAACTCTACTATCGTTAGTAGATACAAACAACAAGGAACCAGACTTGTTCACAGCTATTGAAATAAAACTAATATTATCTTTGACGGCACCACTCGTTATGACCTCTTTGCATTCACGATCACTACAGTTTTTGTTGAATCTGCGTAACATTTTGTATTCGTATTGCATTACTTGTTTCTCTTTTAGTATTATTACTTTGTTTGTACCTAGAAGCAAAAATTCGAAAGGTCAGAATCAGAATCGCGTTACGTTAAATTTTTATACGAGTAAGATGTCGTCGTGACACAGTGGCAAAACTTCTGACTGTAAGCGCAAAGGCCGTAAGTTCGATTCTCATTCGAGGAATAAAATATTCTCATTTTCTCGTTTTAGTAACTAGCTCTAGCACTAGTGAGTTCTGCCATTTACCACGCCACGTTTCAAAATTGGGAGTTGTTTTAACACTAGGCTATCAGGGCAGGTAAAGGAATACATACCCTGATGTATGCGGTATACAACGTGAAGCTAAAAAACAAAAGAAAAATGCATATATAGTACTTACCAGGCACAATAACAATATCTAAAACACCTCCCGTATCATCAAAACTATGTTTCTCCCCTGTCTTCAAGTCCAATATATCCAAACTTTTATTAGTAGCCACTAATACTGTATTCTCATAATTGCTGGGAACACAACATGATATCTGTATATCTTTATAGCTTTCACTGAGACAATATTTTATATCGCCATTGGTATTATAAACGTATATTACGTGTGAAGTGTGTGTTATTAAAGTTTCATCGTGGTTGGACCAGCGGCAGTTGATGAATGGCATGTTGGGCAATGAAATTATTACGTTGCTTGGAAAATTATTATTGTGGGCCTCTTCTGCTTCTGTAATTTTTTTTTTTTTATAAGAGTTAGAATTTCGAAAAACCAGCCAAGTACGATTTGGGCTCGCCCACCGAGGGTTCTGACCGTTATCGTTGATCTAAACAGTAAGTATAATATATAAAAACTAACAAGCTCTACTTCATACAGTATGCGGCCAAATCGAAGTCTAAGCAGTCGTATCTTTGATTGCATTGAATTAGAACTTTAATTTTTTGTATACTCCAAAAAACAATTGTCCTGGATATTAAAAGTGTACGCGATTTTCAGAAAAATTGTATTACCAAGTGAATTTTAGTGTTCCATTTTTTCTTTTGAGGTACGGAACCCTAAAAACATAAAATTCTTACCTTCTTCTATAATCCCATCACATTGTTGTATATCATCGACGTACCATATTCGTAAAACGCCATTTTCGTCTAATGCAGCTATGAAGGGCAAGTTTGAAGGACACGCGCCCACCCAATGTATGGGGGAAGTACAATGGAGTTCTTTCTTGAGTTTGTTTGTTGATATGTGAAATAACTGTAAAGAAATTATTACTTCTAATTTCTGTTAGTTAAACGTAAGAAACATAAAGAAATGGTTAATTACATAAATATGTAAATAACTGTCAATATATAATAATAATATAATTTTTGTATTTTTTATATACATATATCCTTTGCACTTTTAAGTCATAATATCATAATTTAATGACTTTTTCATAATTATCACTATACAACAGTCGATCAAATCGATGTTAATTGATTTAATTAACTATATAAAGGAAAAAAAAATACTAGAAATTATGATTATATTAATAAATAATATAATAATAACATAATATAAACCTTAATCATCCCAGTCTTTGTACCAATTAATACATAATCTCCGAGGAAGCATACAGATTTTATAGGTTCCTTGACATCTATTGTTGAATATCTCGTTTCATCCACATTTTGTTCATGTCTAAAACATAAATAAGAAGTTAAAAAGCAAATCGGAATGAAAATGCTATATTGTTTTAGCTTCACGTTGTATCTCGCATATAGCTAAGTATACGCAAAGGGAACCTAGTGTTCAGACACTCCATCTTCCATGCGCCACTTAGTTTACAAAACACGGGCTTACAAAATCACATTATTTTTGTATTTATAATGCAGATATTGCTACGGTCTAATAAAACAAAGCTCAGCTTTCAAATTTAATAAGTATTTCTTCGAACAATGTTTCTAAACGGTCCTATTAGGAACAAATCACTCTTTGCCTGTTCTACAAAACTCTTGGAAATAAAAAAAAACTAATATAACATACAAATAAATTTACTATACTTACAAAAACTCAAAATAGAGTTCATTTAGACTACACCTGTCTTGTGCTATTTCCCACGCTTTCATGTAAAGTATGCCTTTGGACTCGTTCTGCAGTATGCTCTGTACTATATCTGTGCACGGATATCTATATAAATCAATGCCGTACGTGCTTAAATATTCCTTTACGTTGTATAGCAAAGCTTTATCTATATCCTGGAAATTTTAATGAGAATGTTATATTATAAAGATGTTTTGTCAAAAAATATAGTACGGTCGACGAGTCGTGGCCAACCTGGACTTAGCTGTAGCCGATTGGATTAGATTTTAAGATTTGCGTACAACCCTGAAATCCTAATTTCAAGACGTTCACAAAATATCGTTACTACTGTAGATAAAATATATAAATGTTTCAATTTCTGTATACAAGTATTATGACGTAAATAAACCAAGTGGTAAAGCAAAAAATTTCAAATACGACCATCCTGGTGAAAATGTCACTAAAATTGGGCGTAATTTCTATATAATAGCGTGAAGCTAAAAAAAATACTCACATCATTCACAATATAATTCTCATATTTCTGCAAATCCAATATGACATCGGCCGGACCCGTCAACCTAACTTTATTGCCCAAGAATTTCAAATTCAAATACAACTTATTAAATAGACTCCACATATTATTTAAATTTTTCGTATGTCCTAAGTGATATCCCACATACAATGCTATATAACCATCGTCCTCAATCTGTATGGGATAATTGTTTACACCGTACTTGTAGCTTGTTAGGAGGCCGCTATGAAGTTTCTTTATGTCATCTTCATTAGAGCTACTTCTCAAATAACTCATAATTAAATCGTGTATTTCATATGTATAATCATGTTTATCCTCGTCATAGAACACAATTATAAGTGATTTGCTTCGTAATTGTTGTATTATAATGTCAATTTCGGTGGTGGTTTTGTTCCATAGCTTGCTGAGCACGTTTGCCGACAGTTTAACATTGTCGGGTAATATTGCGAGCATTTTGAATAGTTTCAGCAAATCCGGCTTTAGGGAGTTTATACAGAATTCTATTGTTTTCATAGGATTTACGTCTGATCTTGAGAAGTTGCTGATAAAATATCGTGAATATTGTTTATATTGTATTTTTTAAATTATCAAAATAAATTTCATATATTTGAATTGTTTATATATTTTTAAAAAATCTATGTAAAGGTAATAACAAGCATTTAAATTGTAAATATTGAATTTTGACGCCTACTTTTAACGTAAAACATAAAGTAATAGTATAATCACTTTTTGTTCAATATTTATAATTTATCTACAACAACGTAAACGATAAAACCCTTAATAACATATACTTATTTATGTACTATACATACAGGGCTCCATTCCAACTAACTATTAACCGAATACTAAGAATTTTAAAAGCTTTATAATAATTACAAACTGTAATATTATTTTAAAAAATTATATTAGGTAAGAAGTCTGTCAGATTTATTATGATTTTGTAGGTCATATCTGACTGGACACGCCATGGTCGTGTATTCCTATAACTAGTGACTGATTAAGAAATTAAATTCTTAAATTCTTTGCGTCTATATTAGTTAATGCATGCAAGTAAAAAAATCTCAGATAAAAAATGTCAATTAGAGATTTTTCCAGAAACATCCGTACAGTTCCAAACATTTGACCCATTTGGAAATTGAATCTTAAAAAATTAACTTACAATATAAGCTCCTTTTTCTCTAATTTATTTATATAATAATTCCAACGTCTGGTATCGTGCACCAACCGCTCTTTATTCTCTGCTAGTTCAGCACCAATCAACGCTATGTGAAACGGACTGCCTTTACATATTTCGTGTAATTTTTTTGCTTGTCTCGGTAATTTTTTTTCATCTAACTCTAAACATGATGCAAATAAAGCTAATGATTCGTCTTCAGAAAAGTGATTTTCTATCTGAAAGTAAGAAAAGAATATCAATCATTATTGTTTAAAATTGAGGCAGTCGTGGCGCAATGGAAACACATCTCAGCGTAAATAGGAAAATTGTAGGTTAATTTTTCATGGGGATGATATATTTAAAGTGTATATATTCTACTGCTCGTATCCGAGCGCATCAAAAAGTATGGAAATAGTTGTAAAGTCCACGCAAATGAAGTTGCGGGCCGCCACTAGTTAAATATAACGTAAGTGCAAATAGCTCTATTGTGCAGTATAATGAAATATATGGATTGTATATAGATATTATTTACATAATAGTTATAAACAAACACCACAAAAAAAACATGGATTTCTTTCCAACATCACCGATTTCCGACTAAGATCTATTATATATTCGAACGAATCATACCACAAAAAAGTATATAACATACAAATTTACTCACTTTAACAATTTGCGGGTGAAAATTACTAACAACATTATTATCACGCGTCGTCACCAATATTTTACAGCCGATGTCGAATCCTTCTACGCATATTTTTTCATTTACTTCGTCGAGAACTAATAAGCCATCTTTCAATGGTTGTTCGGCGAAAAGTGATTTTAATTTGTCTTTTAGATCTTGCCAAGTAAAGTCGTAGTTCGACAAAGAGTCCGCGTTGGAACCAATGCTAGACATGGATATTGATGAGTTCATGTACGATGTGTTTAATGAAGCCTTACGATATAACCTGGAAATTATTTTTATATGAAAGTAAATAAATAATGTATATTATTTTATTTTATTTATATTCTTTATTATACAAAAAAAATAAAAAAATGTACAATAGGCGAGCTTAACGCTAACAAGCAAAAAGCTATTATATGTGAAACGTAAGAAATGTGTGTGCATAAAAATATTTTGGGTAGTTTGACATGTAAAATTTGGATAGTTGAACATCGAAGGGGTAGAGTACGGTAAAGAGCGAGGTTTTTAGTCAAATTAGCAATTTTTACAAGCCAATTTTATGTGAATGCAATAACCCTCATGCATGCCTCAAGAATAAAGAAAAATGTTTGAACTAATAAAAAAGATTAAAGGCATTCATTCGATGGCTATCGAGAAAATATAGCGCATATTAATGTTAGATAATTTTAACATTCATATGACTTTGTCAGTTATGCGGTGTGAATAACTGATTGAACTAATATTAACTATGACGTATCATGAAAATTTTGTATTTAATATAGAGAGATCCTTTGCTAGGCGATAATTGTTGTGAAACATCATGTTATTATAATAATAGAGTATTACTCTATGTTCTTTTACTACATAGGGTCATAATATAAAAAAAGAAAAATATTTCATAAAAAGTTACTTATAAATAAATAAATAAATGGAATAGATTATACCTACATGAAAACTATAAACTACAGTTTTTTTGGTCGTATAATTTTTCTATTACAATATAAATTTGGTAAAAGTTATTATTTAAATACGATATATAAGAGTCTTGTTGCACTGAATCATTTAGTTCAAATCTTAATAAGCTCAAATGCTAATGCATGTTATATTACCAAAACCTCGCGTGGTTAGCACAATTACTCATAATATGTGAATTTTAAACTTACTTGTTCTGTTGAGCAATGACGTCGTCTACAGTCTTACAGTTCCCCAAATTGAGCCAATACACAACACCGTTGAAGTCCGAAGTGATGAGTTCCGAATTCGTTCGCAACACGCTAATAGCTAAAGTAGTTTTCCCACAGCCAGACATACCATGTAGAGCCAGAATATTATGTCGCGTCAATTGACGTAATTTTGATAATAATTGTTTTTCCTTAAAAAAATAAAAAAAGTCTAATAGTGTAAAAGGAAAATGTAAATATTCCATCAACAAATTATTATCATGCCTAATGTATATGCCTATGTAATGTATATGATGTATCTACCATACATCTAAATTTGGTATTAAAATAAAATATATATACGGTTGGCAACAATTTTCAAAAGTTGAAGCTTCCATTCATATTCTACAAATGTTATAATAAAATTAAGTAAAACACCAATATATTATTTAATAGTTATAAAAAAAAATGATAAAATTAATAGTTGTAAGTACAAAGTTCGACTAACAGTAATTAATACATTTCATAGTTTAAAATATGCATGTGATGCAGTTTACGTAGGGTTAATGACACCAATACGCAGAAATGGATCCTTATAAAAACCTTTCATATCTCGAAATAGTTAGCAGAAACATGACTAATCTACAAAACATGATTTAATTATTATGAACGTTATTCCGTTATAAAAATATTATTATTTTGCAATTCTGAATAATATTTACTTGTACAATATAATTACTTTATATTTTTCACAGCAAAATCGTGTTATAAAGGAAAATAAAAAAATTGCGGAAAACTTCAATTATAATGTCTTTTAATTGTGAGTTTGTAAAAGTAACTACAAATTCGAAAAAATTAAAGGTTGGTGTGAATGTATGTGATATTATAATTTTTATTCCTCTTGATTCCAACCCGAAAGTATACATATACTGAGTATATTTATTTTTTAAATGTATGCTGAAACTTTTGCAATTATAGAATGCGAATACAAATACGAACGTTGATACATTCGTCCTATTAAATGTAAAATATATGTCTAAAGAAAAAAGCAGGCAAAAGACATTTGTTTTAAATACACATAACAACTGTAAAAATCATTATATAAAAAGTACATAGATTTTTCAACTTACCAAAAGAGATCTTTTAACAAAATGATCAGGCAATCTTGGCACATCGCCTCTACTGAGGCTATCCTCAAAACTGCCCATATCGCTGTCGACAGTCAGCAGTTTCCATAGCCAGGCGTGGTTTTCCTCCAAAGTATCTACAAATGTCTCATAAGCACTATTACTGCTCTGGGATATTAGTTTTAGAAGATACCTTGTTTTATATACTCTATCAGCCTGAAACGATAGAAATTTTCCTTATATAATTAATAGCTTTTGGTTTTGGTTAATTTTGGTTTTCAAATTCCAAATGGGGCAAATTGCAAGTTATTAGTAAAAGTATATTACTCTTTCATAATTAGTCCTGCATTAGATTTAAATGATTAAACAGACTTAAAGATTTCGTATAACAAAGATATCGTTTAATTTTGGTTTCCCAATCTACCTTGTCGAGGTTCGCGATGTATTCGAAATCTTCGCTAGTTATAGCCTGCTTAGCTAACAGATCGTCTAAAATGTCCATAACATCAAGATCTTGGACGATTGCTTTGTGGTGTATCTGGAGCAATTTCCGGTTTTTACCAGCCATCGTATCTGATTGTAAGTCATCTGTAGGCAAATAAATAAATATAGGTACATACCTCAAATTTACACATAATTTTGTTAAATAATTAAACATTGGTGTAGAAAAATGGCCGTCAAGTTTACGTTAATGTTTGTTCATCATTATTTTAAATAGTAGGTACATCATTTTAGTTGTTTGAAGGCCATTATCATACGTTAATAATTCGGTCGCCGTTATAATAGAGACGTCGTAATATACCGACGAAAACATTTTCATAGTTTGTTCTAAAATAATGATTTATTTTATTAGGACGAATTTCATCTGGGTTTATAAGCAAAAGTGGTATCATTTATTATCTCCCGTGCGGGAGAGCTTAATATATAAAATTAGATCAATACTGACTAAATAGTTTACCTACTAGTTGTTGATTTTAAAATATCATTATACTATTGATTTATAAACGCCAGAATCTTCAAAAGCATTTTAAGCAAAATAATATATGAAATTGTAACGAAATTAGAACTACTTGTATACTGTATGTGTTAAAAATATACACATACAGAATACAAGTAGTTCTAAAGAATAACATTTATAGAATATAAAATTTTTCGAAATAAAATGTTTTGTATTTTGTGTAAGTTTATGTACAATATTAGTTCTGCCACTCAACACCCAATGCCTCCAGAATTCGGCAGAAAGTGGGGAACGGTGTCTTAACAATAGGTTCCCTCTGCCTACCCTGCTGTGTGCGGGATACAGCGTGAAGCTAATTATTTTTTTTTAAATGCCAAAAATTATTCAGCCATACTGTTAATTGACATTGTTGATATGTAGGTTTAACTTCTATAAAAGATTCGTGAACCACATTGTATTATAACAATACCTACATATATATGACCTACAAGCTTAACATCAGCAAAACAGCTGATGAGTGTAAACCTGTTTTCATTTAATGCCTTTGAACGTATAAAGGGGTTAGGAGACTGTCCATTTACCATTATTTTAAATATGAAAAATTGTCAATTGTAAAGAGATTATGTGTTTAGATAAAAAGTCATAGTTACCCTTAATATCGTAATAAAAAAAAACAAATTTATTCTAAAGTCGTCATTTGGTATTAGACATAAAAAATAGTTGGTTTAACATACAAAATCATATAATAAAAGAAAATTACATAAGCTTAGAGAGAGAGAGAGAGAGGTGTGGCAAATATGTAGGAGCTTTTAAAGTAATCTAAGCTTTGCTGGCTTATAAGCTGAGTACCAGTGAAAAAAAGTGAAGGGACAGGAATGAACAGGTAGAAACCAATTAGTTATTAACTTGATGGCATCTGTAAACCTTACGATATGTGACGATGCTCTATAATTAGGATAGGTACCGAAAAACGACAAAATACCGTAAAAAATATGAAAAGTAAAAATTAAAAAAACCCATATACGTAGGCATTAAAAATACGGCGTTAGTACTACAATAATTTGATACTTTATTTCAAATAAAACAATTACAAAAATAAATATTATGCAAAATACAAAGTCTAATAGAATATCATATTCATACGTAACTACTTACTATTGATGACACTATAATTTTAAATTTTAAACATAATTTCTAGTCATATTTACGTCATTTCATAGTGTTTACTTATCTACTCTAGATGTTACATTTTCAATTTTGTATACTAAAATTACATCTATATATGAACCTATTTAACGCATGATACAATGATTACGTAGGTGGTGGTGGTATGGTCCTAATAAATTATACAAATTATACTAAATATGTATTATTTGTAGGTATTTTATAGTTGTTAATTATACATCATTATCGTAAGGGTTGTAGATTCCAATCTAGTACCTAAATGAAAACTTTAAGCTCCCATTTATTATAAATAAAGCGTGATTTATTATAACTGAAAAATATAAAAAACAAACAATATTTAATTAATTGCAATAATTATCTGATAAAAATAATTTATCAAATTACCATAATGGGAATGGCATATTAGTTCCGAAACCACTTAAGATTGCTTTTCAAGGGGTCATCAATAACAATTAGTAATTCACTGACTCACCTGATAACAAAATATAATAATTATATACTATGTAATACCTTATAATAATAAATTATAGTGTAAAGGAAGTGAGATCTAGAAAACCTACGTCACAAAACACGCGACGAGAGCACGAAGCTATACTACTGCTATACTAAGCTATAAAGTCCAGTATACACTATTGGCACACAACTGAAACTAATGGTGTCTTACAAACAACTAATAGATTTTTTGTATGTATTCAAGTAAAGGAGTTTCCAATATAACCTTGCAGATTCGTGCCACCTACACGACAACGAGATGAATACACATATCGAAATACGAGTACGAGTGTGTCATTGACCTTACATTGATTGTCAAGGTTGGCTTTAAAGTTGAATAATTAAGTAAACTCATATGGAATTTGATGTTAGAATGCAAATTATTTTTGAACTATGTTAAATGTTTTAATCATCACAAAAAAAGTAAATATTTCAGCCGTGGATCATATTCGAAATTTGTATAAACAGTTAATAAAGAAACAACATACCTATAACTTTAAATAGTAACAACAAACAAATATATACAGTATCTAGTCCTAGGCAAGGGCCTAGTGCCCAAGGGGGCACTCCTGAATTTAGGGCCAAATGAAAGGAGCCATGTGTGATAAAGACGGAAATGAGGATATATAATTTGAGATATATATGAAAAGTTGTTAACAGATTAACATAGTCAACTATAGAAAATTCAAATAGATATAAATGAAAATAAAATTTGACGTTCAATATGGTAGTGCATATTATATGATTAAAATATATAATTAATTTGTTCAATTTTCTACTCAAATTTGAAACATTGCATGTCGTAGAGCTTAATGCTGCGCTTTGTTGTAAATTATTCTTTCCCCTGAGTGGGGATAAAAGCATCCCATTTACAATCAGATGATATCCAACTGTACTACAATAGCTCAACTACATTTAATTTAAGATAATCTTATTAATAATTTTAATTGTAATAATTTTAAAACAATATTATATTTGTAGTAAGGAGTTAACTCCTTACTACAAATACAAATATATGAATTTCCTAATGGCACCTGTATTTAGTTTACTAGGCCAAGGGTGCTTTATCATGATTTGAACTAACATAAGTAATTTAGGATGGGTATTGATACATGTGGGAAAACTTTGTGGTCACATGATAAGTGTCTTGATAATAATGTATGTGGAAGCAAATTGTTTGTAATTATATATATAATATATAGTCACTACAATTTTTTGAGGTCATTATGTACAGTTTCAATATGTATGATTTTTGTAACTTATTATATCCTATATATAAATTAAAAATATTTTTAAAAAGGCTATTAAAAAGTATATTAACCAACTTAAATAATAAATAAAAATCGAAAAACTCATTGAACCTACACTAGGGTCACAAATCTAAGACATTGATCTGAGCTCCGCACTCTGTAATGAGATAGGTCTGTTATCCCTGTAGTGAATTCATACAATGCTGAGTAGTTTCTTCTCTACTACTAAATAATATTTTTTATAGTTGAGGGGCATAATAAGTGTAGTTTCTGAAGACGAAAGACGAAGAATAATACAAAGTTATCTACAATTATTAGATATAAGTAGATTTTGTTTAGCTGTCTTCTGTATGTTGTTAAGTGCAGAATGGGTAGAAATTTCAAGATTTTACATGTTGAGAGGTGAAGACAGTGACAAAATGAAAACAATTTAGTCTTCCGATGTGAATCAAACCCACAATCATTGTTTACAGAAAGATGTTGTGCCGACATGCCACATTATCCTTCTTAGTTTATATCTACATATAAATCATCATTCATATAGTTTAAAGGAAAAATGAGAATAAAGAAAGAGGTGATGATAAATAATATATAATTATCAATATCAATAAAAACAATAAGAGACAGGCAAGAAGATGAAGAATTAATATTTGAAATACATTAAGTGAAGTTATAACATACAAAGCACTTAAAATATATTAAATATATTAAATATTTATTTCTATTTCATTTAAATTATAAGTGGGGATACCACTACCACTTTCATGTGACTCATATACAATGCTAACATATTTGAGAGTAAAAAAAGCATTATTTACTCCAACCAATTATAGTAAAATAATATCCTTATAATATATAATATATTATAAGGATATTATATTATCAATAAACATAAAAAAATGTATCATATAACAGTAAAAAATATATTTGCTGTAAATACTACATCTATTTATCAGATTTTATCATTTCAAATATAATAAATAAGAAAGTAAACACAGTTTATTTCATTTTGAACTTTTAATGCAAAGCTTTAAGTTACGAAAGAATTTAATAATATAAAGTGTTGTGAAAAAATATTATGATTTTAGTTTAGTCTTTATTTTGGTGTGAAAGAAAAACTTAAGATATTGTACCCCTATATAAAATAAGATCTAATTCTAATATTATAATTTCTACAAAAACAATGTTTGGTCTAAGTAGACAAGAAAAATTAAGCATATGAATACTTACTCCTTTATGAAGGGATATTGTTATCGTGTCGTGGTACTTTTAATGGTAACGAATACTGAATGAGTTATTTACAAATTATTTTTAATTATATCAGCGTCCTTTCTTCAGAATTTGTTTCTAACACAGTTCTAGCGTTTAGCACCAAAATAACAAAGCAAACAAACACTGCACTACGACTAGTTTTAAGTTATCTATATGGCACTTCGCGTTGCACTCGTCCGTTTGTTTTTGAGTGTTGCAACTTGCAAGCTGCAAGCTAATAAAGAGTGAGGTATACATGCATTAAGTCATTTAAAACAATTTCATTGGTTAGGATATTTAAAATAGATCTGTGATTGGTCTGTAATAGGTAATGTCATGACTGTCAAACGATTATAGATAATATATTAATTTAATAGGTCTATTATCTTTGGATGTATCAATTAAAAAAAATCTCTGAACTATTTATTTTAAATTATTAATTACGTATATAAAGTTAAAGTACCAATTAATGTATAAAAATAAAACTGTAATATTAATCAAATGTTTAATAACAATAACATTAAATTTAGAATTTAAAGAAAATATTGGTGATAGAAATCAATCAACTTAGATGGCGCCACTGGGATAAAGCAATAAGTGAATGTGCACAAAAAGTGATATTTTTATATTTTAAACAGAAAAATAGAAAATTATTATACAATTTTGATTTATGGTATGTAATATATACTTTAAATTTTACGTAAGTACTTTATCAAGCCTATAGCTTGAAAAAGTTTGTAACCATTTAAGCTCTATTTCATTCTTAGTAAAAAGGGAACTTGTTAGATGGCGCCATTTTTGTAAAACCGCCATCTTTCGTTGTATTTAATAAATATTAGACTTCACGATCTAAAAGTTGTGTTGTTGATATGATATAGTTGAAGTCAAGGATGTTAAAATCAGACAAAGAAGTGAGTTTATTTATACTATAACTTAATTTTTAACCGACTGCAAAGGAAGGGCTATGTACTTTTTAAGAAATGTATATAAAAATTAGAACGTAGCGGGATTTTTTACGAAGAGTTATGTTTTTCGCGCGTATCTTGTCGTTATATGTCTGATAGTTTGCAAAAGGTTTTTGATATTTTTATAAAGTCGCGATGGATAGAGGATATGGACTATCCAAAATTGCCTTAATTAACTTCTATTTTAGACCTAGGATTAGCAAAAAGCATCGCAGAACCTAATTAAAAATTTAATGGCTTTGATCTAATTTAAAATTTAATTTGATTAGATTTTTTCTTTTACATACGCACGACACATGATTTTTTCTATACAGGAAGAAATTAATGAAAATGGTATCTATATTTTAAACGATTTACATAATTTGATCATTTAAAAAATATAATTTTGAATTAATCTACCATCATTTTTATAAACGTTAAAACGTTTTTAAACAAAAACAATATTATATTTTAAAATCGTATATTCTTATAAAAATATTATTACTTTTTTTTACGTACCTATACATATACCTAGTACCCTGCGTATAAGCTATTATCTTTTTTCTTAGATAGCAGATGCAAAACCACAAAAGTATTAGCAATATCCGCGTTTACAGTAAACAACTATTCTTTAGAATGTATCAAAGAAGCCCATGAATGGCGATGTGAGGCCGAACCGCAGGCCTAACTTTTAATAAGATTTAT
Source organism: Heliconius melpomene rosina (assembly GCF_056956725.1). Lineage (NCBI taxonomy): Eukaryota > Metazoa > Arthropoda > Insecta > Lepidoptera > Nymphalidae > Heliconius > Heliconius melpomene. The sequence goes on along the minus strand of NC_140406.1, from coordinate 7,232,402 downwards.
TGTAACCGATCTTGTTTTGACATTTACAATAGATTCAATACATTCTTGGCGGCGAACGACACCTTTGTGTGGTGGTTGTGTGGTCTTATACTTACGTGATGGCCGTTTGGCTTATGTCAAAATTGTTTATAATGCGACACCTGGCTTAGAAAAAGCGCGTTAGATAATACTAATGTTGACTTTGGTTATAGGTATCTTTTATTCATAGAAAGATACATTAAAAGTTAAGAAATATTTCTTGCAAAAATTGTAAGACATTATTGTCTCAAATTTTATTTCTACATTTATTTGTTTAGGTGCCAAGGAACACTTGAAAAAATCGCAGCAAGAAAATTGGATAAATAAGAAGAAATACTTAGTTCTTCTGACATAAAGTTTTTAAGGTAAGTAATTACTTTCGTAATAATGTAACTAATACAGTGTTCAATATTTCAATGAATATATATAGTTATGTATCAATAAAAAAATAATATAATCACAATTAAAGATTGCATTCATGGATATATCGCACCTAAAACAGAAAAGCCCAGAACCCATTGGGTTCAAATACTCACGAAGAACATCAAGTTAGTTTTAAAAAAGCATATATTTAAATATCTAATACTCGATACAAACCAAATAACATACAATGTATGTGACGGGAACCTAATACTAGGTATATCCTCTTAGAATACATTATATGCCATTACCTACATATCAATGTGTTTCATTTAATTAAATAAATATTATTAACAATGTCGTGGGAAATAAAATTAAGTCAATTATTTCGTTAATGGTATACTTAAACAAATTTAAATAGATATAATCAAAGTTTTTATAAAAACAGAGTTATTAAAATCAATACTTATTCTAACGGTATATAAGTAACTCCATGATTATCATGAGTCAGCCTACTTTAGTTAAATTTAATGGCACATTAAATTTAACAACAATCGCTTTTTAGTGACGCGAACGGACATCTTTATGTTTATACGCTGTTAAGATAAAACAGTTTCTACGTTTCCGAACCGTGAATGACTCCTGAGGTATCGCTGGGTGCATTAGCATAACTCAAACGCGTTCCATTGCTATCATACTGTGCGTTTAGTACTTCATACGTTTATGGATGTCTACATTACTTTAAACAATAATAAACTTTATAGTTTGATGATATGAATTCATGTTGCTTATGTATATCTGTCTATTGCATTTGTTTATACTGCTACGAGATTCTGAACTAAATAAATATTCTATCGAGATTGTGTTTAATGAAATGGCTATCATTTATTTTTACTTCTTTAACAATTTTTATTATTTTAATTGGTCTACCAATTTTTATATAATCATGACGCCAATGTACACATACATAATACATTGGTATGATATTAACAATTTCACTTTTTTACTTATATCTGTTTACTTTTTACTAGTGCTCTTTTAACAATAAATGACTTATATATGAAAAACTTCTATCATGTACTTAGTAATAGAACTACATATAAGTATCTAATTAGTACTAAATTAAATAGATTATAAATAAAATTAAATATAATGAATAGATTCGTTGGTTACTTTTAACTTTGCTATATCTACTAGCAGATAGTGTTTGTAGTTCTTATAATTAAGTTTCAGGTCTTAAAATCGTTTATCAATATAATACAACATATAACATTACAGATTTATTCTTGTTATTTAGTTCTAGTGACTACTTATTTTACTTTTTTTATAAAATACTCGTTGTGATTTATTATATATCATATTATTTAAAAAATAAAACTATATGAAAAAAAAATAGGTGCCTGTCATAATAAAGACAAGAACATAAAAAAAATATCTGAAGTGGGAATATCAAAAGTTTTTATTTAGAAAAGTTCACAGTAACGTTAAAGGAACTATCGAACCCTTTCGGAGAAAAGAAATAAAACTAAAAGTACTAAGCTTAAGAAGCGGCCTACTATTAATATGTCAAGGGAATCGTATTAGAATAATGGACCTGTGGGCTGATTTTGGGTCAAATGTGGGATTTATTGATTTTTCTAAACTTATAAAGAATAGATAATAACTGGTCATAATAAGATAAGTACGAGTATATGATATTTTTGTGAAAAGATTATTTGTAGTTACATACTAAATATAGTTTCGTTTTAAGAATACTTTTGGTATATGTAGAAAATATAAATAACAATAATGTAACCAATTGTATGAAGACTAATAATACATACAATCAACACTTATATTAAAAGAGAATGCTCTAGACATTCTTCTTTGTTGCGGAACTCAACGCTTTTATATTGTTACCACAGAGAAAAAATAGACATATTAATAAGTAATCATTCATTCTCCAGAGTGAATCATTCATCGAACCCATAACCGTCGCGCTTACGCTTACGTCGGTCACATGCTTGTATCTCTGCGCCACGACGGTCTGAGTACTAAGTTTCAATATTGAAAATTTCTTAATATTGAAATATTTCAGTATGTAAAATATTATAATTTCAGATGTATTATTAAAGGTAAAGTACTCTTTGGGGTCGCCCAAAATTAGAATCACCAAAATTAGTATGATAAGCATTATCAGATGAAAGCGAACAAGGCGATTTAGAAAACTACACACGTTCCTGATTGGCCATTTCAGTATATCTCTGCCACACGTTATAGGAATCTCCAATAGGTAAATGGATTTAGTTTTTTATATGGAAAAATGTATTAAACTCTGTGAGAATGTTAACTTAAATGTAATAAAATATAAGCGCCTAAATTTTTAATTAGCAAAGTATTATATGCGGAAATTGGCAGTTGACCACAGTCAGTATTTTTGTACTATTTAATAAATAATGTCTTAGCTGTCTTAAAGATGCAAAAAATTGGCTGATAATTTTTAGATCCAATTCTTTGACATCGAGTAGTTTGAATAATATATAGCAATTTATACATCAGTTTGCAAGAGATTAGTTAGGTAATTATTTTGCTTTTAATTAATATAATTTATATCAAATAATATCCTAAAGGAATCTCTATGTATAATATTATTAGCACTATGTATGTACGTAAATCAAATTATAGCAGGATTCCAAATTAGTAATGCGGTGATCGTTACCATGTTAACGGTCTCGTGACATGGCGTGCTGCCGCTACCGCCCATCATTAGCCCCAGATCCCTTTGTGCGTCCACCATTAACCTGGCTTAAACGATTTAATTTTGTATTTTCCCTCCATATATTGCTAACTATCTATGGCACCTAATCACGGCCTACGGACAAGATAATCCACCGATTTATTGCCCATAACACTGGATACTGTCGTCAACTGAATTGATATTGTGCCCATACAGATTTATAAACAGTTTGGTGCTAATGAAATTATATTGGTTACTCATAAATTACGACGACAATGTAAGAGGAGCGAAACCACAATGATGCCTATTTACAATGTATTTGGGTTAATTAGCCCTATGGTCATAACAGAGACCACCCTCAATATTCTGTGTGGTTTACTACAGGGCTCCGGGGTAAAGTGCTTCGTCACATATAATTCATATATGAAGAATATATATTGAATTTATAATTAGTTTAAAACATTTATTATATTTTGTTTTATCTTGAATATGCTTTAATTATATATTAATACTAGTGGGCCCGGACGCGGCTACGCCCGCGAAAATATAAGCCTAAATCATTAAAATAAGTTAAAAAATAATAATAAGTGGAGATTTATTATTAGAAAAAATATCTGAGTAACCGAAATGAACAAACCAAAGAAGTAAAAGTAACTAAAGGAAATTCTTAATATTAGAAAAAAAAACCTAAAGTTTGCTGTGCGCGCGTACTAAACATTTTTCTATATTAAATAATTATTAATTTTTGCGAACAATATTAAATAAAATCTCAAATGATTAAAATTACGATATTTTAAGTGTATAACATCGGTATAGATAAATAAATCGGTATTGTGTATAACATCGAACTGAGATAAATTAATTATAAGCAGCAAATAATTACATAAAAAATAATAGTAATTCGAAAATCTATAAAAATTTACAAAATCATCAGTCATCCGCCCGTTCGCGTCGGTCATACTCATATTATGCCGCCCGAAGGCTAGGTCATTTGGAATCAGTCACATCTTAATTATTTATTAGAATGTTATACAGTAAACTATAATTTCCATCTAGATGAAATGCTAAAAGTGACTATTATATTTATTTTCATAAGGATGAATATCAAATTATAGAAATCATCTAATTTTTGTTAATGATTTGTATAAAGAGATTTGTATAAATCTATATCGGCGCGCACCATGTATGCATTAAGCAAACTCACTGTGGGTGACGTTTTCTTAAAACAGCAAACTTTGCAAGCTGTTGCTTAGCAACGCGTAGCGACGATTGTTATTAACATGGCGGAATAAATTCCTTGTCAAATTAATTATTTTAATATATTGGTATATAACGAAAATATTACAAATATGAGAAAAAAAAAGTATCCTATGTTCATCCCGGGACCCTCAAGTATCTCTATATGAGTATTTTATCACGATTAAATTAGCGGTTTGGCCCTGATTGCGGAAAAGACAGACAGACAGACAGACAGAGTTACTTTCGAATTTATAATATAGGTATGGATAGATAAAAAATTGTATTCTACGAAATATGAACCAAGACTCAACAGAGAACCACAATAATGAAAACCACATTCTTGTGACTAAAAAAAGTACAACAATATATACAAATTAAAAATATTAAAGAAACGTATGTGAAGTGACTTTATAATTAGGGCACCAATGAATAAAATATATAATATTATTCTACAGGCATGGGCTCCTTCGGATCGTGACGTGTCCAAAATTGTTGCGGACAAAGGTCCAGTAGGGTGTGTAGGTAGCAGGACCCACTACCGGCCGCCTCTGCCGTCGACCGTCAATATCGTGGACAGCGGGGCACCATTGTCACTGGGGCTATTGTGGCAGACGCACCGATGCACTGCCTAAAAATCATTAATTTTGTATCACAAAGCAAGAACCCACAAATCGAAGCACTGAAAAAAAATTAAGGGCATTCAGACTCGGTCACTGACACACAGAGATGGGAAATGCGGCCCACGGCTATTTTGATTTGAGTTTTAATTATACGATTTAGATGAATCCCGCCGATGGAGGTTTGCAATTTAAAATAAAAATTTAACTCCAATAACATAACGGTCTGAATGGAGGCGCGACGAAAAGCTTATTAAAATCTATAACTTATACTCATTTTTTATATTAATATTCATATTCATATTATCGTATTTTAAGGTAGATATATTAAAGTAATATTTTTAGTGTAAGGTTTATGAGCGAGGTGCTTAGTACAGTTTAAAACTGTGTTTTGGGTCATATTGATCAAAATAATTAATCGTTTGAATAACATTTGAATAGGTAATGATAATTATTTTTTGTTGTTGTTTATGTCATCCATTAAATGGCTTGCTTAAAGCCATGGTATAAGTTTATTGCATTGCATAATTAATTATTTGTTCTTGAATTTACAGAGCATTCCGACCAGCCTTTATGTCGTATCTGATGTTTTTTATCAGTCGCGGTTACCGAACATGTACTTGTATCGTACGGCTCTACTTCTGACGTACTTGTAGATTGCTAGCACGCGATTCTTTCACATGTTTCGAATCGAGCGCATTGCAGTACTTTTGGTTGACATATTGTATTTATAAGTAGAAATTTTAGATTTGTGTTTAACGAATTGTTTTTGGAAATTTATAACTAATAATACTAGAAAGTTTTAATAAGTAAAATTATTATAAAATTAAAATTATCTTTTTGTTTCCACTTAAGCTTAATGGTAAATAAAAAATATATACATATAATGAAAAATTATCTCTTGTGTGTATTTAACTGCACAACTTCTGTATAGTTTGTATGATAATTATGATGATATCACATTTTTTTTAAATTCCGCCATTATAATTGTCGCTTAATAAATCACTATTTATGTGCATGGACCTTAGTGTTGGTCAAAATCAAATTCACTTTGTACGTCCGTATCTTGACTGTCAATCTTTCATCACTGATTTGTTCTACGCGTGCACAGCCTCGCTATGTTATTCTTTCCAAGCAAGCTATTATGCTTATCGATCTATCTGTAACTTGTTCTTCGTGCCGTATGTACTGGTACCTGTAGTTTTGTGTTTGGACAAATATCAATTCATCGTGCGAAAATTATTAATACTTTTATTGACAGTTACTTAATAATACAAATAAATATTATTTAACTTTGAAGGTTTTACTATGTCTAGATATACATAGAGTGTATGTGATGTGTGTGACGACGTCAAGAGGAAAAAATAAAATATAATTATTATTTTTACTTATCTTTTTGAACTGGTTTTAGCTATAAATTATTGTAACAAAAAACTTTATATCACTTACACTAAATCCTACTTTGAATATTTAGGTACAACTAACAGCCAACGTAAATAGTAAAATTCTTCTGTTTTAAAAGATTTGATGACAATAGAAGTTACGGTTTAAATATTGTTTTTCTTTAAGCTCACAGTTGTTTTTCTGTTATACAGTGTATAATACAGTGGGTGCCCTAAATAAAGTAATATAGAAACAAGTTTTGCGGTAAAGGCTTCTTTGTTCCCATTCTAAATACTCCTGAACGACACGTGTACGGTGGCGGTCACTCGAAAAGTTATAAAACGAATAATACCTCTTTTGTTGGCGTTTTAAATTTAAAGTGAGCTTAGACTAAACTTTTTATTAGAATGGCTTGTTGTTCTATAAATCATTTAGTCTTTTGTGATTAATGTCAATGTTAAAGCGTAAAGATTCATATTTAGTGCAGCGAGTCCTAAACGTCCGTGACAAAACCAACCGGATTAACCAGATCCATAAAATGTGGTGGAAAATAAAAAGTTTCTGCTTACTGTTTACACATTTCTTCTATAGCTAATTATTTATTAAAATCCCCACATAAATTTTCATTCGTTTGACTGCATAGGAAACGGTTTAGAGTTCCGTTGGCGTTATATAAAATCTATTTAGATTTTTTTTGTAATAGTTGAAATATATATTAGGTATATAATTGTTAATTCAACCTTAGTTTATAAGAATAAAACTCTATTCGAGGTAATGTTTATATATGAAAATATTTTCATATTCACCCCACACGCAACTGGTATAAAATAAGTGGAAAATTACTAGTAGAGTAAATTATGAAAACATAGGTTTAATTTTGCATTCCCAGTAAAAAATATATATATTTAGTAAGAGAATTTATTACTTTTTATTACTTAGATATATTATAATCAAAAGAACCTTTAAGAAATAATACTAACTAACTTTATATGACAAAAATATTTAAACAAACCATTCAACTATAATAGCATGTGGCGTAACAAATACGATTAAGCCGCTGTTGTCAGAGATCGAACACAGATGTTTGAGGTAAAATTAAAAAGTGCGGTGAAAAAATAAAGCATTTTTTTTGTATTGGCCAAATTCTCTTTATTCCGAAAACCTGAATCCACGGCCCCTCCAACAAATAATGCTAATCATAATGGCATTACATTCATTCGAATTTCGTCAAGTATCTGGGGATCGGGCTTGGTTTCTCATCATTATTTTTTTGCGGAGCTCTTCTAGTGAATTCCTTATTACGAGACGCTAATCTTATCACAATTTCTGTATAAAATTACTAATTATGTCATTGCTTTGATTGCGCGGTATAATTTTGTTAGTGGAAGTTGTTTCACTTTTCCGTTTTGTGCTTATTAGTTGGTAATTAAAATTACCTGATTATTAATATTCATAAATAAAAAAAAATAACATAGGACTAAGCTATAAGAACTTTTTAACGTCTTTATATTTTTTCTACTTCTTAATATTATTTTGGTATAGTATTTTTTTAACTTCACTCTTACGCATCGTCATTATCATTAATCACGTTAATCCTGTTGGTTTCCTCATAAAACTTTTATGAGGTTTATCAACAAATGATGCACATTCGAGTATAATATTTTCCAAAATGTTAACAATATGAGCTTAATGTTAGCTTTTCAAACTGCACCGTGTTGCACCGCCATTACCACAACTGATACAAAATATTTTGACATTCACTGCCAAAAATGTATGGGCCTTTGGGGATTCCAACCATTAGAACTATAGATGGTGGACGCGGTAGGAAGATCGATTCGATTTGATCATTTTTTTTTTTCAACACACAAAAGACCCTATTTATAAATAGATAATGGAATAGCAAAGTAACAGTTGGCAAGGATCGATTCGACTTGTAATGTGGTTAGTTATGGTGATCAAAGTCATATGGTGATTTCATTTGACGCAACTATTGTTGTCGTCGCCCTCCTAATTAAAAGCTACTGTATATTTGATTTTAAAACTTATTTATCTAGAAATGCTTTTTTACATTATGTTATATATCATGAATTATATAAGAAAAATAATATTATTAATAGCTCAACTCAGCCCAGATCTCAAGAACGATAATTAATAAAAATTTTAATTATTTTGAATGAAACATTTGAACATTAACAATATAATGGGACTAACCAAAGTAAGTTTTCAATTATAATTATGAGAATATTATCTTTGAGCCATATATTTCAATATATAGCACCTCCATGATTTGAAGTCATACACTAAAGTATAAATCAAGTCATATGTTTTAGATTAACGACTACAGTTGGACATTAACAAGGGTATTATACTCCGTTTGATTCATGGTTCACATCAAACGATTATTTTGACGGATCCGGAAAAAATTATTTTCTAAGAACAGTACAGGATGCATGCGCTATAAAAAGTAGATGAAGCATCTTCAGTGGTTTCTTATAGTTATGGTGTTTACCAGAATAAGATGGCTCTTGTAAAAAGAAGTCATTGTACAACCTTTTTCGTGAGTTCTCCATTCAACGTGACACTGGCGAAGTGATTTTGTGCTCAACTGGCACGCTCGGAACGCCATAATAGAAAGAACAGAACAGAACAGAACAAAAAGTCATTTATGTGCTTAAGTTACTGTAAATAATATTATACGAGTATAATCAAATCAATATTTTTAGCTATATTGATATTCACAACACAGATTTTTTGTATATATATAATTTACTTATAATTATATTTATTTTGCTTCTTAAAACTTCACGTTGTTAAATGTACCTTCTTATTAAATAGTATTTTAGGTGTTCTAAATATTAGACCTAGATTTCCATTTTAAAAAATAATAATGTTCAATTGTAAACTAAGTTGTATCTCCAATCTGCGCTTCAACAGAACTCTGTGTATAAACGTAGTACCTACGAGTGACTCCGTAATGCTGTGATTTACAGCTTCCTGAACGAGAGGGCGTCTACCACCTGACAGCTACTAACGACACTGTTTAGTGTCTCCACTATATATGTATGTATTTATATTATATTCTCTTTTCTAGCGATGCATATTATTGATTTATTAGTCGTTTAACATATTATGTTCTTCAAACAATGTTGTTACTAAAATCAATCTTTAATTAAACACAATTTTACACATATTAAATGTGCTTAAATTTTAAGTTTGACTGTTATTCAAATTCAAATACAAAATATTCTTTCAAAAGTGTAAATAATAAATAAATAAGAAATTTATATTATTAGGTACATTTTTATAACGACTAAATAAATTACTAATTTACTTGCTTCTTTCATATAATAGGATGCTTACAGAGAACCTAGTGTTAAAAATCCTCCTTTCTCTACATTCCGGAATTTGAGACATCGTATGTTGAATATCAAATGTTCTTTGGGAGTCGAAAATTGAAAATTATTAATATTCCGCAGAGGGGGACAAAAACTCGCAAAATATATGTTCATTTTCTCGCTCTGGTAACGGAGGTTAAGCGCGGCGTTGAGTTCCGCCACTCAACACGCAATATATCCAGAATTCAGAGATAACGGATCGGAAGTACCTTAGCGGGAATGGAGTGTGTTGACACTAGGTTTCTACGTTCCGTATGCTTACCCTCTACCTATTATGTACGGAATTCAGCGTAAAGCTAATAAAAAATAAAATAAAATAATATTTTTTCTTATAAAAAGAGAAATATTTTCTTATTCACTGCTAAACGTGAAGGGCCCTCCCTTTGATTAGTTACCTCTTTGTTCAACGTACCTCTGAGTGCCAATAAAATTCTTTCAAGTTCCCGACAGCATTTACACTTAAGTGCAATTATTGTATGCCAACAATTGCGGTATTTTCAGATATCTGATTGACATTTTTTCCAATAATATTTGAAAACAAATCGTTGATTGTGGCTGTTAACATTGTGAAAGGGTTAAATGAAAGTACCTACATATATTATAATACATCAATAGAGGTTAACAGTTCAAAGCTTTAAGTGCTCTACATGAAGGCAAAATAAAGAGCATTGCCATGGTTCATAACAAAAGGCGTTTAATATTTTGAAAGCCTTTCCCCACGCCTACTATGAGGCTTAATATTATTTTTTTATAATTATTATTAACTGTATGCTATACCTATTATACTTACAAATAAAAATGTATAGAAATATAAATAATTATTTAGATAACTTTTAATTTGTTATTAATAAATTTAACACAATATTAACTTAAATGTAAATAAAAATCTAAATATAAAGAACTATAAAGAAATCAGACAATTATCTTATCACGCAACTTTTATCTATAGACAATTGCAGCAAGTGGAAGTAAGCTTAAACCTCTGATTTCATTAACATTTTGCAAATTCCTGATAATAAGTATTTATCACTAAAATCCCTTATGTACTATTTATCTGTACAGGTAAGGAATATGCAAGAAAGGACAAAACAGCTGTTTTCATTATCTAACGACCCAAAAAAAAACTTGCATAATTAGGCAAGTTTATTTATGATAATTTTATCATTATAATTAAGGATTTTACTAACATTTATACCTGCTGAACTTTGTTAATGTTAGCATTGATATACCGTTATATAAAATGCTTACAGAGGTAAAATTTATAATAATATTACATATAATAATCACTTCAAGACTTAAGAAGTGGAGGAAAACTAATTAAATAACATACGTAAGGTATAATTGATATCTGGTATGCTATTGAAAGTTTACGATTGAGTAAAACAAACAAAGTAAAGAAGTATGTTTATAAAAGCTCGCGAAGCGCGCTCCTGTTCATGCTAATCTTGCGGCGAGCAACTTGTTGCCGCTGTGAACTTTTGAAGGGAAGAGGACGGCGCTAGCGGACCTCTTCGTCGGGGGAGGAGCGAGTGCGGGGAGCCGACGCGCCTCGCGGCCTCGCGCGCACCGGCACCGTCAGTCGCTCCTCGCTCGGCGTCGCGAGCGGACTGTGCTGTTGTAGTACGTTATGAGTCATACGTCGAAACAAGTTTGACAGGAAATTCGTAAAGTTTTCCGACTGCAGCCGGACTAGCGATGTGCGTGTACATAACGAACCAACTAGTGACGTATTGAATAGTGACAGTTTAAGTTAGTTTTCGAAATGTTTTCTATTGGATTATTAACTCTGTGTGTCTGGAGTTGGATGTATCTGAGTGCTGGTGGTGCGTCTCTGACGAGTCGGGTGGCGGAGGCCCCGCAGGAGTGCGAGTGGCAGCGGGTGTCGGGCGGCGCAGGGGAGCCCACGCGAGTCCAGCTCGCGTGCTCGCTGCGGACCGCCGCGGGCGCAACCGACTTGCTGGCGGGCCTGAGCACGTCTCAAGCGCAACGAATTACTTCGTTGGATCTTCATTGTACAGATGTGCTTTTCTTTGAAAGCTCCCTTGATGTCGGCAGAAGAAAAGAGGAAGGCATGGAACTTTTGTCGCGATTTCACAATTTAAAAGAAATGAAAATCGAATCTTGTAAAATAAGATATGTACCGTCGGCCGTGCTATCGCCTCTTAGTGGTCTACGAACTCTAGTTATTCGTACTCACAATACAGATTGGTCTGCAATGTCAATGGAATTTCACAGGGATTCTTTTCGAGGGCTAACTGATTTAAGAAATTTGGATTTAGGAGACAACAACATATGGATATTGCCTTCAGAAATATTTTGCCCACTCTATAATTTGAAAGAGCTTAATATTACGCAAAATAGATTACAAGACATATCGAACTTGGGATTTTCGGATTGGGGAAATGGACCAACCGCTCCGGGCAAATCTTGTAACACCGTTTTGGAAACGTTAGACATGTCGTATAACGAAATAAGTGCATTGCCTGATAACGGACTCTCAAGTTTACGCGCACTTCAAAAGTTATTTTTACAAAACAATAGGATATCGAGTGTGGCTGATCGCGCTTTTGTCGGCTTAAGTGATTTACAAATACTTAATTTATCAACGAATGCTTTAACTGCGCTACCCCCGGAGATGTTTCAATCGTCGCGAGATATCAAGCAAATTTACTTAAATATCAATTCATTAAGTGTACTTGCACCCGGATTACTGGAAGGACTGGATCAGCTGCAGATATTAGACTTGTCTTTTAATGAATTAACTAGCGAGTGGGTTAATAGAGACACTTTTTCTGGCTTGGTTCGACTTATCGTATTAAACTTATCGCATAACAGAATAATAAAAGTAGATTCTCTACTATTTCAAGATTTGAATAATTTACAATTTCTAAGTCTTGAATTTAATAATATTGCACGAATAGCAGATGGTGCGTTTTCAAATTTGAAAAACCTTCATTCTCTATCTTTGGCTCATAATAACATCATAGAAGTCGATATTAGCCACTTCTCAAACTTGTATGTACTAAATCAACTCTTCCTCGATGGTAATAGAATAAATAAAGTGGATTTGCGTGCATTTGAAAACATTACAAAGTTGCACGATTTGGGATTGAGTGGTAATCAGCTGACGGAGGTGCCTGAAGCAATAAAAACATTACGATTTTTGACATCCTTAGATCTGGGCATGAACAAAATAACAAAAGTGACAACGACACAATTTGAAGGGTTGGATGATTTATACGGCCTTCGTCTTGTTGGAAATAAAATTCAAAAAATATCCAAAGATACATTTTCCGCTTTGCCTTCTCTTCAAATATTAAATTTGGCTTTAAATAATATTGACCAGATTGATGATGGAGCTTTTGCGTCGAATATGCAACTGAAAGCAATTGGTCTTGATGGCAATAAGTTAGTGGATTTAAAAGGAATATTTACGAACACTCAACCACTCGTATGGTTAAATGTATCTAACAATGAATTACTTTGGTTTGACTATAGCAATATACCTACAAACCTAGAGTGGTTGGATATGCATGAAAATAAAATTGAAAAAATTGAAGACACGTATGGTGTAAAGGAAACCTGTAACGTTAAAATGCTTGACGTCAGCAATAACAAAATAAAAAGTATTGATGAGTTCTCGTTTCCAAGCAGTATTGAAACAATTGTTTTAAATAATAACCAAATCGATAAAATAAACCCTGGTACTTTTCTTCAAAAATATAATTTGAACAAAGTAATACTTTATTCTAATAAAATAAAAACGCTAGATGTTGGCGCCTTCGCAATATCCTCTGTTCCCCAAGACAAAGACCTGCCGGAGTTCTATATAAGCGAAAATCCCTTTGAATGTGATTGCACAATGGAATGGCTTCAGAGAATTAATCATAATCAATTAAGTAACCTCCGACAACGACCGAGGGTAATGGATTTAGAAAATGTGAGATGTTCTTTGACACATTCACGAAGTAATTCTGAAATGCTTCTGTTAGAAGTCAAATCTGCTGAATTTTTATGCGAATACGAGTCACACTGCTTCACTCTATGCCATTGTTGTGATTTTGATGCCTGCGATTGCAAGATGACATGTCCAGATAAGTGTTCGTGCTATCATGATCTCACCTGGAACTCCAACGTTGTCGATTGTTCAAACGCCGGTTACGATCACGTGCCAGAAAAAATACCAATGGACGCAACTGAAATTTATTTAGATGGAAACGATCTCAAAGAATTGGGAAATCATCAATTTCTTGGTAAAAAACGATTACAAGTTTTATATCTCAACAACAGCGATGTCAACACAATACAAAATAGAACATTTACTGGTATTGAATCCTTGAGAATACTTCACTTAGAAAATAATAATTTGGAAGTAATAACAAATAATCAGTTTACCAAATTGAAAAATCTGAATGAACTTTATTTACAAGATAACAAAATAAAACACATAGAGAAAGACACTTTCAATTATTTATTATCTCTAGAGTACTTAAATCTCGATAATAACGGATATGTTGATTACATGCCTTGGAATGTTATTTCTGACAACAATCCGCGCACACGTGTTTCTGTTGAGGGGAATAATTGGATATGCGACTGTAAAGATGTAACGCAATTGAATCAGTGGTTAATAAAAAAGGGTATAGACACAGAGAACTTGATATGTTACTCCGCTCATGGTTTACCAATGAACAAAACTATAGCGGCTGTTGCTATGGAATGTAAAGTAGATACAACCACAGAAGAAACTGGAACTGAAACTTTAAAACGATTATTCGTAGAAACTAATAGCGGAGTCGATAGTTATGTTTTGTATATCATAGGAGTGGTAGTTGTACTATTCATAGTTTTAATATTAGTACTCTACTGTAAATTCCAAGAAGACATTAAGCTGTGGATGCATTCGAGGTATCGCAAAAGAGTGTTTAGTTCCATGCCAAAAGATCTAAACGATAATAAAAATAAGCGATACGACGCTTTCTTTGTCTACAATGCAAGGGATGAGGATTTAGTGTCGCGTAATGTTAGTTCTGAGCTGGAAAACTCAGGATATTCTTTGTGTCTACAACATAGGGACTTGCAATTAATTGAAAGACGATCTAGTGAAAGTTTAGTTAATGCTGTTGAGTGCTCTAAAAGACTAGTAATAGTGTTATCGAAACATTTCTTAGAACAAGAGTGGGTTGCGCTGGACTCTCAAGCGGCCGTTCAAAGTGCTATAAACTCTGTGAACGTGAGACATAGACGACAAAAAATAATATTTCTTGTTACGACTGACCTTAGTGCCATAAATGTCGATCCTGACCTAAAAAGTTTGCTTAAAACGTGTAGTGTGATAGTGTGGGGCGAAAAGAAGAGTTGGGAAAAACTAAAATTTCGTTTGCCCGACGTAGACGTCACGTTACCCAATAGGACGTTTCATAACGCGAACAATATAAAAACTAGTAATAGGGAGGGGTTTGGGAGGCATGGGAATATGAGGTACACAGCTCCCCCGACCTCTCATGACCCGTGGTACAAGTACGGGATGGCTCCTCCAATTTTAATGATGCCAAGTCCTATGCATTCGACAAGTGCAAGTGCAGAGGTATCGGCTCGCAGTACGGAGGACGAGACGTGCTCGGTGGCCAGCAGCGAAGGGCGCCCCGACGACCGGCTACCGCATCATCATAGCTATGTCTCTATAGACAACCACCAGTGTGAGGAGCGGCCTCTTAGGTCCGCTCAACAAATACCCATGTCAAACACGCGGCCTACTAACGTAAGAAAGACTTACTTTGTGTAAATTTTATAAAATGTGATTTATTATAATTATTTGTAAATATAATAATATAACAGTGTAATATTTTTTCTAATGTAATTATTTTAAATTAAAGTAAGAGATCTAAGTTGGTGCTGAAAGCTAAGATTTGTATAAATATTATTATTAATGTTATTGTATAACGTAGTTTATAATATTTCTTATTCTATGTTACTTTCAATTACAAGTACTGCAAGTACCTTGTCTTTGGACAAACCACGTAATAGTATTCGATTGCATTTAAATAACATTGTACCTGTTTATCGTGACAGCTATCGTGTAAGTTTCTTTAGTATGAACAAGATTTATTATTACAAAAAAACATTCCTCCTATAGAACAGCCTGTGTATCATCCATGTGTAATTTTGTAAGGTTCCTGAATTTACTATAGAATACGATTAATTTGTGATAATTTAGGTACTTATTTTATTACTATTATCTTCAACATAATACCTACTCGTACATATGTATATGTAAGATAAGATTCATTTTTGTAAAATTATGTAAATATTAGGTTAATCTGTCGAAGAACTGAAAATGTACCCTAGTCAATGGTAAATAACTATTCTATAAATAGTAATTATGTAATATGTGATGTAATTATTATTACTTTTAATATTAAAAAAAACGTATTTATTACGCTTCCAAAATGCAAATTAAAAATAAATTAATATTTTGTCTTATTTATGTCTTTTATTTTATAAATATCCACTGTAGATTAGTCGATAGAGTTTATAAGAGCTATTTAGCTAAGCATTTTCTTATTTAAAAAACGTATAAAAATCCTATAAATTAAAAATATTAAAGAGCTGTTGAAGTTTGAACCAAACTTATTTGTTTATAATAACGTCATCGTTAATTGTAATTACAAACTTATATCTAAAATCTGAGTGATTGAATAGTGAGGCGAGAGTAAAAAAATTTACCGTCATAATCAATTTAACGAATAGCTTTATTCGCTCATCTACATTCGAATGTATAAATATTTATTTTATCTAAATTGATCAAACGGGATAAGATCGCAGCGTGGCCGTTTAGATTAAGGCTGTCCGCAAACATGACTTCATTCAAATTTTAACGTTAAAACATTGCGTAAGATTAATGCGTTTTGTAAATTGTAAATATAATGTTAAACAGAACTAGGTCAATTATTTTCTTTTTTAAATTTTTTAATATGAAATTTATTGATGTATAACTTTATTTTAATAATTAATATTAAAACGCAAACACCCATGTCTACGTCTCTCGTGTGTCTATAGTACTTATATAGAGAAGTGGCCGCTGCGCCCGCGTCGAGTGCCCGCTGCGAAACTATAAATCATAATCGGTCCATGCCATGGGGATGAATAAATACCGCTGTAATTGACTTTTGATTGCACTTCGATGTCTCTCCTTATTTAACTAGTTAAAAGAGACCAATTGATTTTGAAGAACAATACATCATTGTCATAAGTTATCTACATTATTTCATTACATGAATAAATTTTCTTATCAATAGAACGTATTGAGTACAGTTTTAATACATTATCCACTTTATGTAACTGTAAACTTTAAATGAGATCTATTAATGATTATGAAATTTAAATTACGACAGCGTTATGATTTAAATTATTATAATACAAAGATTGACATATATTATTAATATATATTTCATACATATGTATATAAATATATATGTAGCTTTATACATGAGCCACCACAGATAAGCGAGTTGCAATGAATAAGCCGACATACCTAATTATCATGACTAAGTAGACAGAAAATATCTCTAACAAGGTCCGACGACGGCGAATATCTTAATTATTGGATGTAACGCGATCCCCGGGACGTTCACATATCGGATGATCTTCTAAATCGCATCTATCGTCTCCAGGCGTGTTTTTGGTTGAGAGTCATCCATTCACGCCAATAGTCTTACAAATGGAACACTCATCACCTTTTTTTCGTGCAATTCGATACTCCATAGATTATACCTACTCGTGGACGGCGCTTTATCCCAAACCAGTTCCGAATAGAGTCGACACATCAACTTGCGAGGAGAATATCTAAAGTCGAGGTGACAATTGATTATGTGTCCGGCGGAGACAAAAAGGAGAATAGGTCGATTAGTTATGTGGTCCCGAGACGTAGGCCGCTGCCCGCTGGAGACAATAGATTGGTTCTACTTTATGATTCTATAAACGTTTATGTCCCTATAAACGGCATTTTAGCTTTCGGTCCGAGATTGTGATGTTATCACTTTCAGACAGGTTTATTATAAAAGTGTCTTGAGCTTCGGATATAAAAATTGCATTGAATCTTAAGATATAATGCACGTCCTCTATTATTTACTGCCTGCAAGAGAACGTCTATGAGCGAGAAGGCTTTGTTTCATTGGCTCAATTAAAGATGTTATATTTTTATATAAAAATAGATATAGAAACGTAGTTCTCTGTTTAAAGAAAAATGGAAGTTTTCATAGTAAAAAATATCTTTTATTATTACGAAAACTTAAACACGAAATTTTAGATTAGGGAAAGCTTAATTATTCGTGCTGTGCGTACATTAAGTAATTCGTAGAATTAAATAATGGGCGTAATATTATTCAACGATAGACTAAAGTTTAACAAAGCTACATGTGGGTGTTGAGACACCGTAATATTATAAAAATACCGTTATATTGTAGACAAATATAATATACCTATTCGATAGTTATTAACTTGAAATTACTTTAAACAAACGTTAAGTATTAGTTCTTACGTTGTCAAATGTTTGTGTTAGTTGAGACTTGTGCTCTAAAATTTTTTACATAGGCCTATATTTTTTATTTTATACTTCGGATAAGTATATATGTATATATAAGTGAATTATAATAATTATTAATTTTTACAATTGATTAATTTGTTAGTATCATAATCGTCGCATTTTGTAAAATTCAAACAAGACTTGAGAGATCTATATTAAACGTTTATCTAGAAAAAAATTGTTAGCCATTGATTTCATTGCGAAATTTTAAATCACGACTGACGTACAAAAACTATGAGATTACTAAGTGTCCGAATGTTTTTGGAAAATAAAAACCTGTAATCGCTCTACTGTGAACTGTGAAATTACACAAATAGTCACCAATGAATTGTCGTTTTTAGCATCATTTTATTCGACAATATTAGTAAGAGACGCATTAGAGGGTATTGTTCGTTATCATAGCGAAACATTATTATTTATTCTACAACAGTGTTTGTTATCGATTTTTAAATTAGACTCGAGTCCGCTATAAAATTTTATCGTTAGCACTTTAGCTTCACATAGTTGATTTCAACGAAGATTGAATTTATAATTGGGTAGGATATAATAGCATATAAAAAAACTATTTTAAAATAATTTTATGGATAAAATTGCTTATTTATAATATATTTGCATTTTGTATAGAAGGCCTATATCTTATTTATTTTTTTGATATATAAATTTTATTGTAACATTATAATATTTTGCAACAAAATGGCAAGAATTACGTATATGTAAGTTTAAGCTAAATACATATGTATTAATTTAAGTATAGTTATCCAATGCTCAAGAACTGCCATAGTAATTATTGAAGCGCAGCTGTTTCCGCCGTTTGGTGGGAGGAGTCAGTTTTTTTAATATACCACGACCATTGGTAGAAGACACGGAGGAATTACTTTAAATTCGCTGGGGACGTGTTGAAGGTGAAGAATGTCACGCATATGTTCTTAGCTGGAATTAGCTCGTTAATTTTTTTTTGTTTTTGCCCTAGTATTACAAATATGTACATGTTTTTATACAAAGGGATGTTTGGCTAAAACTAAATATATCACATTACCTGTTTCAAATATTTTAAATTTAGACCGAGTAGATTTCTTTCCGTTTCCGGATATAGATGTATAAAATATATATAATTGTAAACTTCTTCATTTATGCAACAATAACAAGTGAACAAGTATTTTTTATATTTGTAATTCTCAATAACATTAGGTTGTTTTACATGGAAATACGTTATCTTCTATTATTACTACAATTACGTCACTATTCTGAGTATTAATATTTTTAGAATTAATCTTACTTCATTTACAATATAATTTGTTATTGTGTATGTTGAGGTTTTAGTATTATGAGGATTATTTAATGCATTTAATTTTTGTCTATTATTTTTTATATTTTTAAGAATGAAGAAGAAATGAAAATAATAATAAATAATAATTCACTCCCTCGAATGGGATTGAACCCACACCCGTAGCGCTACAGTCACACCCTTGTGCCACTGTGCCACTATGGCCTCAATGCTGTCAAACATATAAAAAAATATTCATTTTAAAATACATAGTTTTTATTATATTGCACATACGATATGAATATTCATATGTAGAATCAACACTGTATTGGTATAAAATTTAATTACTTCCTCCAAACAACCGCAACGTTACCTGGGTGGTTCAGATCTTAGATAAGGTACATTTTTAATTATCCTAAAGGGCGGGCTTCTAACCCCTAATCTCTATTTTGATATACGTTTAAAGAACATCTGCGAGTTATTATTAGTC
Organism: Heliconius melpomene rosina; assembly: GCF_056956725.1. NCBI lineage: Eukaryota > Metazoa > Arthropoda > Insecta > Lepidoptera > Nymphalidae > Heliconius > Heliconius melpomene. Next base: position 7,212,336 of record NC_140406.1, on the reverse strand, counting down.
ATTTCAAAAAATTTGTATACTTATCTTTTAGAGGGAAGGTCTAAAAGGCGCGCTATGATAAGTTTACGAGTGCGAAGAGGTTTTGCGATAACTTTTTTAGCTGTCATCAGTTATGTTTTAATTACAGTTATTGTTTTTCATTTAAATATTCTTTTTTATTTCATATAGTTAACCTATTTAAAATAATATTGCAAGTAAATATTAGATACAATATAAGACAAAGTTCTTAAAATCTAGACCTAATTAGGTCGCTTAAAAAATGAATTTGCGAAAGCTATGAAAATATACAATTAAATTTACTCATATCCACGCACTGTGCCCGTAATATTAAACCAGAAATTAATTTAAATAAAATAATATAGTCAAAAAGAATAGTATATTATAAGTATCGTCTCACGTCTGTGAAGAGTAAGAGTGTTAAAAACATTTGTTTTAAGATAAGTTCGAGTGGATGTAAAAATTCCATCGCCATAAGTCATGAAGGTGGGTTGTTAAAGAGTTGTTAACACACATACATACATACATATTTACGACGTCGTGTAGATGATTTGACATTTTGCGAACCAAAGATTATACGTTATTATAAGCATAAATAAGTTACTTAAGATAATAACCTGTGAGCAATTTTAGTTATCATTACGTAGAATAATAATATTCTATGATTAAATAAATGAACTCTTGACTACTTAAACATAGCGTCTATAATTAAGCTTCTCTTTTAAAGAACCCAAAGAATTGTATTTTTTTAATTAACTAACATATGTATAAAAAATTAAATAATTCGATATGATGATGGCAACCCCAAAAACTATACTTAAACATGAAATGGACTATTGTATTAATAATTTACTATTCACAAAGGCACCCATTTGCTTGATGAAATAAACCACAGTTACCAAATCTGGCATATGCGGGGACAAGGGGTTCACTTGTCACAAAAATATTAAGTGGGTGGAATTGAATATGGTGATGCGTACAGCTTACAATGCTTACTTCGTTAAAATTGGCCCGAGGTCAACGAAATATGTAGAGTCATCTATATTTTATTTACGTTGTGATATTTATTTTTGTTACACGACGTGTTTTTAGTTTCAATATTATTATTTACGTATCTCTCGTAGTTTTTAGAAAAATAGAAAATATCTAAAAGTTTGAACGCATCTGGATTTTCATATTTTTCTAAAAAGTATTTTTCTTTTTTAAGTGACACTTTAAAAATATCATTTTAATACCTAACACATGAATTTAATTTATGAATAAAACACTAAAAATAATAAAAAAAATCAAAATGACTAAGAAGATATTTAAAAAAACTAACTAAATAGCTCTACAGTATCTATAAGCGTTGGTCGGTGATACTATACGTATACGCTTAACGAACGCCGCCACAATGCTATGTTTTATTCTAGACTTTTTATTTCGGTCACGGCCCTTGAATTACGTAATTAGCTACTCATTGGAAGTTTCGGGGCGTCCTGCAGCTCTCAATATAATTAGCCCCTAAAAGATATAATAAAGAATTCTAAGGATCTCTGCCAATTTATGTGGTGGACGTATTGCGGTAAATATATAGTGTTTGGTTTTTGAAGGTATGCTTATGTAGTCAGGGTAAAAAGAAAAACTCGAAGAATTATTTATATTTACTATATCTGGTTAGACTTAAGGCGATACTAAATACTTTCACTAAGAATGTAATTTAAAGAAATATGAGTTTTGACGTTTTGATTGACGACTCCTTAAAATATGATAGAGGCTTCAAAATAAAAAAAATCCAGAATTCGTATATCGGCGTAAAACGGGGAGCAGAGTGTCTTAACACAAGGTCCCCTCTGGCTTCTCTGCAAGATAGAGCGTGAATCTGAAAAAAAAAATGAAATGTATTAAAAAACGTTGATTAGATGGCGTCTGTTTAAAAACACATTAAGTGCACTTGCTAAAAATGTAATAAAAATTTCAATTAACTACGAATAACAAGTGCAGCCTATCATTCATATGTTATTGTGAACGCTTCCCGACCCCGCTCCGTGCGCCCCACTAATAATATAAAGCGCATTTGGCATCATCACAATAGGTTAAAAAATGCGCACATAAAAAACACCCGCGGTTATCTATTTGTATCTAGTTAGAATTATATAGGCAGATGTTATTAATAATCCCTTCTGAAAACGCGCCCTCACGAACGTGCTCTCGAAAGTTTTATAAAAAAATATTTTTACCTGAACGTTGTGTTAAAGACAGTAGGATTTAAGTTAAATAAATAGCCGATGCCGAAGTTAAGTTTTACAAATTGTTTTTTAAGTTTACTAATGTGTTGGGGTAGAAATCTTTATTTGGAATGTAATCTTGTATGTCGCTCCTTAGGGTGCCATTACCTTATGGTTTTTGTTTATTTAAATACTGTTACGATTTTGAAACAAATAGTAATGCTATATTAGAATAACAAGACCATTATGGAACAGTGTGTGGAGTCAGGTTGCACGTGAAGACTGGGGGTTTAAATTCAATTTTAAAATAACTAACTCACTAACGTGCAATATTTTTTAGTTTTTCCATTTACCTATAAGTTTATTAATACTGTCACTTTAATTTAGTTTTTGTTTTATACAGTACCAAAAATGTCAGGTTCAAGTAATATCTAATCGAAAGCTCAAGAAGAAATGTAATTATTTTCACAAAAGCAAAATATTTATAATAAAATATTTCTTATATCTATTCTAATTAAAAGCTAGAAGTCATATAAATTATTACATTTTAGATCACAAAATGTGGCTTAATTAAGGTTTATATCTGCTGCTAGGATCCAGACATGTCTATATGCATCCCTTGTTGATTTTAACTTCGCCGCCTCAGCGTCTGTCTTTCTAACTTTATTTTTATACAATTATGTCAAAAATGTCTATGCGAAGTTATCGAATTACTTTCTAAGCTAAAAATTATGTGAAATCTATGTCTGCTTTTCTCCGCTCTGGTAAAAAGTCAAAGCGCAATGCCTTAGAAAGTGGGTGTCGGAGTGTCTTATCACTAGGTTCACCCTGCTTACTCTACTATTTACGGTATACAGCGTGAAGCTGAAAAAGAAAGGGATATTATAAACGTTTTTGTAATATTATACACCTATTTAATAAAAGGATAGCTTTAAAGTCTATTGTTTACGTTCATAGAAATTTTTACTTGTAATTTTGTGTTGCCATGTTATAAGAATATAGAGTTACAGTGCCATGTCAGCACCAGGTGTTGTACATAAACTAGTATGTCCACTTACACTACGTCTTCTGTGTTTAAGTACTTATAAAACTTTATATGAAGTTTTAATATCGTTCTCTTTATACAAGAATCACTTTCCAAGAAAAAGACACCTTTATATCACTTATCAAGTTACGTTATAATAATGTTATTAAAACTAACGATTGCGATGTTTTGTAATTTGTATATTATTATGGGTCCTTTTTTTGGAAATTATATATTTCATAAAATATATATAATAAAATATACATATTACGTCTGTATACTGTTATACATTTATTCTATTCCGTTCTCTTCTTTGATTTCGGTGTTCTTAATGTGCAAGTTGAATACTAATCATCTCCAATGCTATGAGTTTCAGTCAAAATACTGCCTTTATCTGTAAAATAAAAATTAGTATTTACAATATATAAATAACATAGTTTATTTAAAATAAATTGACAAGAAAATTTTCAATTGACCGAAAAAGTAGAGACATCTGATAGCTTAATTTTAATAACCAAAAACCAGTCGAGCCTAAATTTGAATGCACTACATTCAAATACCACTAAATACCCTAAACAATAAGTACCCACTGTACGGGAAATTCAACAGAACGACGTTGCCCAATAATTAATAATACTTGAAATATAATAAAACGAACACAAACGTCATACGATATTTTGACGAAGACCATGCAAGTAGCGAATAGTTGATGGCAACAAGTTGGAGATTTCCTGTTTCACCCATCTGCGTACACATCGCTTAAAAATATCGCATTACTTTTTGTATACAACCATTGAAAGCCGCGGATGTTTCTTCGGAGGATTTCGGGGTGCCTCTTTGTATTGAACCGCACAGATATTGAATCACAGGCCAATTAATGATTGTAAGGACTATGGGCGTGCTGCTAGTTCCGACCGGAAAATACAAATGAAGAATAGGTAATACGATATACAGCCACCTGTTCTACAAATATACTAAATACGTTTGCGAATATTGTTTGTTTTATATTTAAGTTTTTATTTTATTCTCAGGATATGATTTTATTGGAGAATGGAGATGTTATACAACAACGCTTGTTTGAACCTTTCAGGTTTCAGTGCGAGATCGTAATTCGCTCTGATACAAGATGGCGCTGATTTTGTATTTTATTTGTTTTCCGTATAAATAAATGAAATAAACCAGCTTCACGCTGTATCACGCACACAGCAGGGCAGGCAGAGGGAACCTAGTGTTAAAATATTCTGTTCCCCACTTTCTGCCAACTTCTGGAGGCATTGCGTGTTGAGTGGCAGAACTCAACGTCGCGCTTTGCCTCGACACCAGAGCGAAGAAATGGAAATATAAACGTAAATAAATATTTCACTTCCTCGAGTGGGGATCGAATCCACAACCGTCACGTTACAGTCACACCCTTGTGCCGCTGCACCACTATCACCATATTATTTACAAATTTTCATTATTTTACGTAAAATGGAAAAATATTTAATTAGATGACTTTATAAATTTTGTTATAGAATATTGTGAAGTCTCTTTGGTAAAAAACGATAATGCATGCACATAAAAAAACATATAATTTGATCGATTAGTACTGAAAATATATTTTGATTTGTTTTGTCGGTCTTATAGCTAACAATGTTTCAGCTTATTCAATTAATAGCGACACATTAACAATACAAACGTTAGCGGCACCAAATACAATAATTGCAAATTGATAATTGCAATAGCACGAACCAAATAAACTAAGTCGCGTCAAACGGACCACTTATTATGGCCAATAATTTATATGGGAGATGACATTTAATATCTCAGTTATTTATAACTGTAATAAAATAATGGAGTCGCAGCCTGTATATTGTACACTGTTTTAAAGTTATAAAATATTTTTACGATATATTTATTAGTAGTTTTATAATAAAAATAATAAAACTTATTTTTAATAGGTTGTGATTTTAATTACTGCTTTAATTTCAATTTCCGGTTTGAAAGAATGTTTTGTAAAACGAGATTCTACAACAGTCTTAAAAAAGATATTCTTAAAACAATATCGTTTTAAATTGAATACATTCTATAATATCCTTAAAAAAAATAATTATTTATCCTCTATATTCATCTAGGTTGACATGTGTCTAGCTGAACGCATTGTGGGTAAATAATACTTAAATAAATAAATAAGATGCACTTAGGGGAATTGTAAATCCCATTTGGGGTTAAATGTATCGCGGCGATAGGTTTCGACACCCGGCACACTTTGGCTTTTTAAATAGACGAAAATTATGAACTATATAAATCTGGCTATGCTTAGTATAAGACTTGGGAAAAAAATATGTTAAGATTTTATTCCACATGCTCAGAAAATTTGCATTCACTATTGAGATATAAAACACGGAATTTATACGAATCTTATCAATAATAAGGCTCTAAACTAACAACTGATAACCTTTTGAAGCGCAAAGGTGTACAAAAGCGTGTATAATTTGCATATATAATGTGTACATATATGAAAATATTCAACCCATCAAATATGTATCGGTAGATAAAATTATATGAATATAACATTTTAGATACAAAACAAAATGTGAGCTTTAACTATTTTGATCTCATAAGCTGTGTTGAATACACTCTAAAGAATTATAAGTTATTATAAGGTGAAATGTTTTAACATTCACTCCGGGTGACCAACTGAGCGGTGGACTATCATCAAACAGGATTTTGAGACTCACTGTCGGACTAGAGCCCTGATTACACCAGCGCTTGCCGCGTCGGCTAAGCTTTGTATATGTGCGTTTTGATTGCGCAGCTTTTATATGTAATCCTGTATTTTTGTATGGATGTTAGTTTGTTTTTATAATATTTACTTGTAAATATCAGAAAATATTTAGGAGAAATATTAAGAAATGAGCCAGTCGTGGCCAAGATTTTATATTTTCATTCTGGTGTCGTAGTAAAGCGCGGCGTTGATATCCGCTACTTCCAGAACCACTGGTAAACCAAATGCAATACCTTCAGAATTCGATATATGAAAAGGAAATGGAAGTTATTTTGGTACATTTCAGGTATATATCGAGATTTTACCACAATCATAAGTGTTGATGGTGTGAAGACAAAAGATATAACAATAATTTCATACCAAAAAAATATTTTACATATAAAAAAAATGTATTAAAACATAAATTAGACATTTTAGACCAATGAAACATGAATTATTCTAGTAATATATATTCCCCAACTATCACAGTAGTAAATTTTAAATGCGGCATTTTCACCCGACGCTAGTGTGATAGGATAGATAAAACGTCCGTTTAGTCCCATAACATATTGAAATTTATACTTTTAATTTGTTCTAAGCTAATAAATATTTGTGTTACAAATGTGACATATTTGCATTTCAATCCATGCTTAACTTGTAAATTACCCTAGTCCCGTGAATTATACATATAACTTTGGATTACTGTGCTTATTAAATTAAATAATCATTTTACGATGCGCAGCCGATTTTACTTATTGATTTGACATTTAAATAAATATACGAAGATTATGAAAAAATACACTTGTGGGTTCGTTAACCCGAAACGAGGCTTGACTTCCGATACTCAGAATTATTATCTAGCTCGAGAGGCTTAAACATGTTATATTATTAATATTTCAATTACATTTTATTATAACTATTTTACATTAAAGCGTAAGTTCCTATTACATCCCGGAACAACAAAGGCTTATTAGAACAGACCTATTTATTATAATATCTATCTATTACATTAAATTTAATGATGGAGTCTCATATCCGAGTAATAATAACAAGTAATAATAATATATTTATGATTTATTAATGTTGAATATTTTAATAGCAAGGACCTTTTAATTACGATCATATTACTTGAGTTGTTCGTGTAATAAAGTTCAGATCTGTCTCAGCACACCTACGGCCTACAAGCAAAGGGATATGCAAATGATAAATAACTGAAACGTTTATGAGGACATAAATCGGTGTGGTCATTTTGCATTGAGATGCGTTGCGTAGCGGCCCCTATAAAACAACGCATTGGAGTACCGCCACGTTGTGACGGGCCGAAACTGCGTGAGCGTGCGGTGCTGGCTTTCAACTGGTTCATTAGTATACTAGTGGCCAGACCGCGGTTTCGTCTACTTGTACTAATTATTTATTTTTTTAGGTAGCATCACTCTGTATCCCGCATATAGCACGGTAGGTATTTATGCCTCCGAGTGGGAATCGAACCTATAACCGTCTGATTTGCACTCATATACTTGTACCACTGCAAATTATTTATTTAATAATCTGAATTGTTTGCATGTATTTATGGCCATGGTTTGGTTCACGTTATCAAAATTTACATAAGAATTTTTGAAATTTTAGACAGTTTTAAATATATTTTCTAAAACTTTTACCATTGCTAAGTCATTCAGTTTATACTTTATCAAAATATTTTTTTATAATTACCTCTCGTCATATTGATCTAGGAGGAAAAAGATAGAGGATGTACCCGTGTAAGTCGGAGTGTGTCAAATCAATGAAGTGGCTTAGGCGTGAAATAATAACAGACAGACAGGCAGGCCGACAGACAGAATTACTTTCGTATTTTAATATTAGAAGGCTTTTATAAAATTTTATATAGTTTTATATATTTATGTTTTGTAATAATTATTATATATTTATACAACGTCATCATATTCAGCTGTATTTTGAAACAATCAAGAGTTCATTGATTGCACGCGATGGTGTCAGGTTCAAGTACATACTTGTATGTACGTAGAAAACTTAAATTAAAAATAAGTATTTCTCTGGTGTCTTACATAAAGATGACATTTTTCTTAATATTCATCGTCTCTAAGTTAGCAAATAATAAATTGAATTGACATGTACATTACAAGCGATGTGTGGGACTAAAAATCTGTACTGTTCTAGATACTAGATACTATGGTCGTAGCTGGGCATGGCTTAACGGTCCTCGGACGAGCTAAAGTAATTTGACCTGAGCGGCCAGATAGAAGTTATGGGTTCAATATGTTTTACGTATGTATGGGTAAAAAATACACTCTATTAGGTAACGTTTAAAAAATTATTTTATCGTTTATTATTTAAAAAAAAAACTTTTGTTTCAGAAACATGTTATCTATTATTTTAAGTTACTCAGCCTAATTTTTAACAAAAAATCAAATTGTAAAGGTAACAAAAAATAAATATTTAATAATTAAATAAAAACCAATTTGTAAATTCGTTGTGAGCACACTGTACAGCGTACGCGTCCTTTCCCGCGCTATCGAACTCAAAGCCGCCGCCATGTTTGCATTTCGATCTGCGAGCAACCTGTGTTTAAGTTGACTCGGGAATTATATCGCAGCGATTAGTGTAATAACTGGTTGGCTCAATGGTTTTTCTTGTTTCATACTGGACCATGTGCTCCGCATGCATTGAATCTCGCCCGTCGATTACAAGGACGGCCCCCATTGTCTTCCCTGAAAATATTGATTGTGGTTATCTTTTTATTGTGTTCTTCACAAGGTATTTGCTAGTAATTATAATATTAATCTGTTTTTAAAATTAAAAATGCTATCTTTACAGTACTATTACGAACATTGCTTGCTTGAAAATATTATCCTAACATTAAAAGGATGAAGTAATTAAAACAAAAGATATACTACTGTACTGTTCACCTAAAACAAAATTCCCATAAATCTGAAGCGTTGAAGAACATAAACGGATGATGACTATAATATAATCGCAGAGCATATTATTCAAAAACCACTTGCACTATATCATAATTACGCGGCTAATGCACGTGGGTTCTGAAAGATTTGCGTTCGTACGTACGGTTAGTTCGTGTAATAATGTAGTAGTATTACATACATACATACATACATACATTCGTATCGTAAATATTGATTGTGCATGTGCATTCTACATGTACATGTACAGTGCACATGTACATGTACAGACAGGCGCATGTAATTGCGTGTGCCGAACGCAGCTTTTACACAACTAGTTGCAATACCACCAAACGCGAAGCAATCGAGGATTAAACAATTTTAAATCTTATCGACATAGTAATAAAAGTCGGTAGCCGCTGAAATATGTAGAGCTGTCCGACGGAATGCAGCGAGACATTAATGTGTATTTATTGTACGCGTCCTGTAATGTTTTTATCTGTTTTCGAACGATTTGATGTGATGTTTAGAATTAGAATATAAGGCAAGCGCTTTATATTAAAAGAGACATTTTAATTTTGTTTTTTGTTTATTTAGGCAACTCAATTATAGATTAAATGGGATGTTTTGAATCTTTTATGGTTCTTAAAAGAATTGTAAATGTGATTCCTAATTTAGAAATATACTCCATTATTCATGAGCGTTATCGAGTTAAATAGATGTAGATATTAATAATAATTATTAATATTTATTGATAACAATGGTGGCTAGTACAAAATAAATTTAATCAAAAAGCCACGAGTTAAAATTTTATAAAAATTAAAAACTCATTAAAAATAAAGACAACTCATGTAGTTAGTACTTCTTTTATTTTAAAAATAAAAGTATTTAAAATATTATAACCAACTTATTGTTTTGCGAAGTACCTGCAGCTGTCGATCTATTAATACATTATAAATACAGGTTATGTTTATTGAAGTATCCTTAATTATAAAGCCGCTATAGTCGATAATGGAAGACAAGCATGAAGTCTATTTTACATATTTTAATAATGATCTATCTCATTATTTAGTTTAACCATGTAAAAATATTTTACAGAATTGTTCTTATATTTTTATTATTCTTCAATATATTTTTTATATAATAAAAATATATTTTAATTTTGATTTCAGCTTATGAAAAATATGTTTATCTCATGGGTTCCTCGTGGGAATTTTTGAAAATTATATTTATTTTATTTGCATTTCCTCTCATTTCATTGAAATTGAATAATAAGTATTTATGTATTAGATATAATATCAAAAATCCCCATGGATCTCACATAATATGCTAAAAAAATTTACTCAAAGTCTTGAAGCTCAAAATGATAGTTTTTTTTATATTTTTTCTCGTAAACAATAAGGTGTCATAAAAAGAATATCCAGATATTTTTTGTAAATAAAGTTTGATATAACTTTAAACGTTCATTTTGATATAACTTTAAAACTAACTGACTAACTTTAACGAGAAAAAACTGAAAATTTTGTCCTTCCACCTGTTAGCATATACCGCTGGCATTTTGTTTGTAATTGTAATGGTATACCGAAGGTCTCTATGAAAATACAGTTCTGTGGAAACTTTTGTTAACTGAAATGTTTATTTTGACCAGACCAGCGGTATTCTTTTTCTTTTGTCAATGCGGTTTAATTTTTTTTTATATTGTTAACTGGTTACTGTAAACTCGTATCACTTCAACAATAATTGAATAATTTAGCATGTTTCAAGTGAGTGCTGGGTATTAAATTTACATAATTGTATGGAATTTCCATTGTATACTTATACTTGACTTATTTATCTATATGTGAATTGAAAAGAAATAAATTTAGCTTCCATCTAAGTAAATATCTACTTTAAATTCGTTCGCATTTAGGTGAGTATAGTAGTAAATGCTAAAATTCAGAATGCTAAAACTTTTAAATGTAAATATGTAGAATATTATAATATTTTTATTATTATAAGACTTTTACTAAATTAATTTATTGTTTTTTTTTTAAATTTGTAATTATAATTAAGACAGGACATTCAATAATTTTATACATCACTATTTTTACTTCCTCCTAATATAACTAAATAAATAATATAACTACATAACACCATAAAGGAAAAGTAACAAACATTGTTTCCGTTTCGACATTGAATGTCATGCTTTTAAAAATGTATTTTGTTTGTTTATTTTCCGACAAAAGAAAATATCAGTATCAACCTTAGAATTTTTCGTAGAATCATTATTTGTTTATTCCCACCAAAAGAACGTCTGTCTTATTATACTTGTCATCTAAAAACGGAATGTCTTTGATCAATGCGTATTCTAAGGAAGAGTAATTATTTTCATATATGAATCGTCGCCTTCAAAATAATGGTTAGTGCTATGTTAGCGTTTTGAATGTTGCTTTGCCAATTAGCGCCATGTTTTCGTATCGCATACTTTAAATTCTGTGTATGTTTATTATTTCAATTTGGGCTAAAGTAAATTATTTAAAGCTGATATGATAATAAATTAATTTATATGTACTACCACGTTAAAATATCTATTTTCGCGTTTAATATATTTAAATTAACCGTTTACCTAAGAATGACTAAGGTACCCATAAAGTCTCATAATTCGTTTTGATTTATTAAAACTAGTTCAAATATCGTGAGTACAAGAATGTAGTTTGAATCTCAGTCTTTTGTCTCAATTAAATTAAGTGTTCCCGACTTCCATTGGCCGATGACTTGCGATTGAATCTGAGAGATGACAACCTTTGACGGGCCCTAATTGATCCTGAATGAATCTTCACAAAGTGGGCCATGTCATAACGGTCGGTTGGGAATGGTTGTTTTTCTATTACCTTTTATTAAAATGCTTTCAATATTTTAATTAACATACTTATGTATAATTTAATTTGTGTTAATAATATTTTTTGTATAACCCATCATTACAAGTTATTCAGAAGCATATTTAAATCGCATCTTTTCAAAAAAAAATATATAATTGACAAGTTGATGATAATGATTCTAATTTTTGAATACCATCAGCATAAGTAGAATTGTCAAGTAACAAAGCTTAATGCGGCCGAACGAGCAGGAAGCGATTACAGTATTCGGAGGTGTCTCGAGACTGTTTTAAATCCATTACCCTCAGATGTCGCACGGCAATTTTCCAGTAGCTGGCCGCGGCCACACACAGCTCTGTGTCTAAAGAGCTAATAACTATTATCCGGAACAGTTGAGCGCAGTGCGTCAGTGAAAATTATGATTAATATCTGTTTAGCTAACGGTATCTAAGAGCATCTCGTCTGAAACGGGAGAGTCTCGCACGCTCGCGCTTTCTGCGTCCACCATTATTTTATCTATTGAATTGGTTAAAGGGCAACAATTAAGCGATGTATATCTCCAAGAGATGATGAACGGGTGGTAGACACACGAATTTCTACTTTCGTTTACGGAATTTCTTTGTTGTGAACTATAGCTGCGTCGGTTTATCTCGGTATCTCGGACAACTTACTAGTTGACTCTGAAGGCGATTGGTTAAAATATTTTGATAGATGCTGATAATTTAATTTTAACTTTTACTTTGGGAAACGACATCTCTATTCTTTGGTTTTGATAATAGATTATAGTGGAATGTTATTTTTACTGTAGACATATGAATACATTTGAAGTAAATACTTATGTGATAAGAAAAATCTTTGGATCATATGATTTATCTCAATTCTCAATATTAGATTTTGCTATCTTGACACGCTTAAAAGTTGACCGATAACATAGAAAATGTCGATTTGTGTATTACTACTGCTTATTTGTGTATTTTTCAACTATTTAATACCTACTTACCAATATAGATGTATCCTATTTATTATAAGTATTAATTAAGTTGTTGAGAATCAGGCTATGTAAGGTTTAATTGTAATAAATCGAATTTTCTACACAATTGAATAATAAAAAAAATATGGCAGATCACTCCCCCGAATAGAAATTGAACTCGTAACTTTCGCGTTTGCAGCAAGACAAGTGTGTCGCTGTTCCACGACGGCGTCTAGTTTATTTGTTGAACTGTACCGTTTATTTGTTTGCTAAACATAGTTATAAGTAGGTATATTTAAGCTTAAACTTCCAGATACCTAGATGATTCCACAGACTTATGTTATTATATAAAATTCCACATCTAAAGCAATTCAGTTCCGTTAAATAAAATCGAGATTGAAGAGCGGATCTCTCATTGAATAATGACGTAACTCTTAAGTTGATTTCATTATATTGTATCTTACACTTTAAGTTTATAAAGATAATAATCGTATGAAGTCATATAAAGTTATTACTTTCATTAGTAATAGACGACCAATAAAACATGGAAGTCCCTATAACTGTGTACATAAGGGTTACAATTCATATGCGTTTGTTACGCTGGTGGTACCTTGGGAACCCGGTCCCGCGCTAGGCGGCTTGGTGCACTGACAGCCCTCTATTTAATAATAGTTCTCCGCAGATTATCTTGAGCGTCCGCCCTAAGCGAGTTGGTAGCTGTCCGCCGTCATTATGCAATTGAAACTTAGTGAATTATTACGCACGATAATAATCTACATAAATAAATAAATGCAACCCGCCGCTCTCTGCCGCCGCTCTCTGGGCGGGATCTAAAAACTCTTTCTTGCAGGATGCTGTAGGTAATCGTTTTACCTGAATGCGCTATTAAATTGTTAGATAAGATTTATGGTAACGGAACCGAACGGATTAAATGTCTTCTTTAAGTAAGCTGCCACACCGTTGACTACATAAGTGGCAACGTTGATTTATTTTGATAGCTTGATGTGTTTGATTATATTATTTATCGTTAGGTAATTCCTTATAAACTTTACAATCTAAATATCTATGACTTAATTATACTTCACTTAATTTTTTATTTAGTCCAGAATATAACTAAACTCGCAAAACTGCTACGAAGAAAGCAAATTATGAAACCACATAGGAATAGCATTGAACAAAACTCATCTCGTAAACATATATTATCGAGGAGCAAAACAAACACGATGTAGACACGGCACGGCTGAGAAATGACGGCGCGCACGCACGTCCGTCAAGAGACGCGTCGAGTGTCCTTCACTTACGAGTATACGTCACGTCAGTGGTACGAGAGCCGGTGACTATCGCCGTTTGACAAAGTTGACTGATTGCGAAGCCTGTTCTATTGACTGCTTCATCAAACAACTCTAATTACCAACAATTTTTAATTACTTTAATTATTTCGTTTCGAGATTTCATTCAATGAGCGGAGGTAGGCCGCTAATGGGTTGAGGATTACATTTCTAAGAAAAAATATCGGGTTTGAGATTGAATTTCTCATAAGTCTGATCTTATCATTTGTATATTAATATTAAAATTTTGATTGAAATTAATATTTCATACATCCTTGTTTTTGCCAATTTTGCCAAATTGACAAGAAGAAATCCATTTGAAACATTTCCTACCAGATCAGGCAAACAAAAATACAATAAGTAATGTAAGCTGGACCCTCCACTGACGTCATCGTCATCATTGTCCCTTCTATTTTTATTATATAAAACAATCATATTATAATAACCAATTTATAAAAACCTTAATTATGTTAAACTATATTTTTTAGACGATCTATTCCAAGTAATGAAACATTTTATATTTAAAAGATATTGTTTTATCTCAATCGTTTTATCTAGTGAAACATAAGTTGATCTTGCCGTAGTCTGCAGTAAGCGCACCCATATAAAATAGAAGTCAGGATTAAGAGGACTCTAGGGTTGAATTTAACTGCTTGTAGTAACTTAATGTATGCACTGTTAGGGGAAAATGCTATACTCTTGTAACAATAGCTATTTTGTTCTTTATTTATTATATCTGTAATCTTACTACATTTTTTTTGAAAACATTTATATACATAAGATTCCAATTTCAGTTCTACGATGACGAAAACTTAAACAAAAGAAATGTTTAAATATATGTGCCTTTTAAACATCATATGGATGGTAAAAGTAAGTGGGACAACATAAAGCGATGGTTTCCTCCGTCAAGTTTATTAAATAACGATGAAATTAATATTAGTTACGAATAGGTTACCAAGAAAGGATTAATTCCTGGAGGGTTCAAGGTGATCAATTATTCTATAAGGTTATGTCTCTTAGTGGTAATAGTTGCTACGGAGAACGGTAGATATATTTAAATTTATACAGGATCAGAGCTGCTATTAATTGGTTTACGTCTAATTGATCGAGTATCTTAGAAACTAAAATATAGAGAAAACCACAAATAAGTCAATAAAATCAGTCAATAGATATTGTCAGTTAAGTTTAAACTAGCGAAAATTAACTACAATAATCTTTTAATACTGGTTATGTACAGCCTTTAATATTCTTATTAAGAAAAAAATATTGTAAGTAAGAGAATGGGATGCCACCCAATAGAACGCCTACACTCTTAGAATAAAAGGTCAATAAAATGTTAGAATGTACACACGTGTAATTAGAGTATTACGAAGTATTCGTAAAAGCTAAGCAAATATAAGCTGGTAAAGCTTATATAAAGGTTAATCTATATCTGTGTTCTCTTGAATATGGCCGCAATTATATAATATAAAAAATGTGACTGCAAACAATGCATTATATGGACCATTCTTCCGCGGGCGTTTACCGTGAAATTGAGGAAGTTTTAAAATCATAGTTTTTTTAGTTCCTTTCCAAATATGGATAAATTATAGTTTTATTATCAAAAGAGTATGAGATGTTTGATCAAAACATCGTCTTTAACATTTAAGGATTTTTTAATTGAATTTTTTGCTAACTCACGTTAATTCATGAGAGCACGTGTATCAAATTATATATTCAAAAATGTTTCTCAAATATTTCTTTCAACCGACTTTCATGATCAAATATACGAAACAATTATATAAGACTACAGAATTGTGTAAGACATTAAGACAATGTTTTTACCAGAGAGTTAAGGCTATCATTGTGTAGTGGTATAGCTTCTAAATGTTGTCTAATGGTTGTGAGTTCATCTGTTATCGCTACTTATTATTACCCAAAAAAAATACAATGTCTACAAAAACGAAAAAAATATATATAACGTTCATATACCCTATAATTAGCTAGTCAGCCTATCCAATAAGGGAATGAAACTTTAATTAATATCCAACGTTCGGTATTAACTTGTGTGGCATCAACAAACACAACTCACGCTCAATGAAGTCGTGGCGGTTACTTTAAAACCATGAACTTAATTACTAATCACTGTAAGCAAACATTCAATTTACGAGGCGGGCTAATTGCGTTGCCCGTAGCTTTGTAAAAACTTGGCAGAAACCGTATCTTAAACTTATTTCTTAATTATAGACCGATTCATAGCGGCGCGGCGTCGCGAGGTTCGTGCCAGAACAGTTGATGCTATGCTTTGAATGACTCCATTGTTTTGATTCCTTATTGCCTAGTGTTAAAGTTCAAACTCCAATATCAACTTTAGTATAGCCATAGTCTTGGCAAATAGTATCTCCGATAATTACACGCTTGAGAGAGAGGTTATCAGCCTCATATTATAGTTTAGGCTTTCCTTATCTAAAATCTGCACTGTTTCATTATTGAAATTTATAACAAAACAAATTAATGCTTCGCGTTAAACAGGTTTAATTTAATTTGGACTATTTGTTTTTGGCGCCGTGAACTATAATTTGAGTCATTTTGTTTATTGTGTGTTATTAATCTATATCTACTTAACTTAATAATTACAGCGTAGAAATGATAGAGATAAACAAAAAATCTAAATAAGAGATATATCAATTACATATTTTAATGTAAATGACTATTTTTAAAACATAAAATAACTTAAATTTAATATGAAATTAAAATAAAACCTTATTAATTGAGAATTGCAATACAATATCCAACGAAGCAACGGAACGGGTCCAGACAAATGAAACGTACTGTCCTCAGACGGAATTAAGCTGACCAACACTGTCTAATTTGAAAAAGCCAGACGTATAAATTTTGCTCTAATCCCACAATTGTGTGAGGAAAATTGGACGCAATTTGGTACGCACTCATTCGCCCTTTCGGAGGCGAATCGTCGTATATTGTGGAACGAGTGTAGGGAAGCAAAGGCTATTTTGTATGGATATGTTGTGTTAAACGCACCATATATTCTGTTTAATGTAGGAAAAAGGTGTATAATGTTATTTGAAATTTTGACCTGGCTATTGTATTAAAATTAAATGTTTTTGATTTGGAATTTAATTATATTTGCATGAAATTTATAAACAGTGAATGAAAATGTAAATATTGTTGGTATTGTTATTTTATAATTGAAATTTAATTTATTACATTTACAGGACCTAAGCACGACTTTTATCCGTTTAAATATTTGAATCATTCTATACAACTTAAGCAATGGCAGAATGCATCGATTATAGAATAATTATAATTTAAAGTTAATGAAATATGAATATTTTGTTTTGTAAAATGTAACGAAATTCTAAAAATATTTTTTATTTCCTAATAAACGTTGCTTTGCATGTCCTCTGTCTTACTCATAACACGAATACTGGAATTCGATATACTTATTCACGCTTCACTTGACTTTTCTCACTTACTGTCTTCACAATGGCGTGATAAAAGCGATAAGATATGCTGTTACCATTATGTTCAAATTGCCTTTTAATAAATACGCAATATTTTTTTATATAGAATGGTAAAAAGTCTCTTTCAATAAATGTTGTATTAATGTTACCGGCAATATGTATAGTATATGCATTTTATACAATACCTTGGCAATATATAAAATACCTGGGGGGTCAAGGCAATGTATGAAATAATATTAATATGTTCATTATATACTTTATCCACATAATGAATAAAATTCTTAGGGATTGTATAAATTACCTGCTGTTCCATCGGTAATGTGTAAGACAAATAGATCTTGGTCCTATTTTTGAGCTACAGATTTAGCGGTTTTGAAGGTTAGAGAGACAGGTTGCCGTATTATGCAGATTGCCGTTAATATATGTACGATTATAGGTTTTAATTAGAAATGTGACTTGAAAAAAGTAATTTTAATTAAATTATAATATTCATTTGCACGTGTTCTTGGCAGACGGGATATTTAACATCTAGCGGAAGTCCTGTTATCTTGTTTGATTTCATAAAAAAATAATTCATACCTTCATTACTTGACGAGCTTTATATTCTGTAATTGGATCCAGTTTATTACTAATATTAATTAAAAATTATCAAGAATGAGCTACAAAATATGTTTTTAAGTTCATACGTATTACCTTAATAAATTTAAAACGTGAAAAGATGTTACATAAATTAGACTGTGGGACGATATGCGATTGACTAATAATTTAACCGTTTGTTTAATACCAATAACTTTTTAATGTAATATTTAATATTTATAGTTGATCGTTTAATATTTTACGATCAATGTATATGCATATATAACAATTACTTTGAACACACTTAATTAATAAGACGAGTTCTTACGCCATTATTTTAATGAAATATTTGGAAATAAAAGAAGCTGTGTCGATTATTTTATATTAAACACGTCAATAGCTTCGCAGCAGGGAGGCATATTTTCATACTTATGTCGAATTAATATGATGTTTCTTAGTGGTTTAAAATTTTACGAGAATGTGGGAAAGGCGGAAGTGTACAATAATAATACAGTATTAAAATAATGAATACCAGTCTTGTAAAAATTTAGTTATTAAGATAATGTCATATCATATAAGAAAAAAAGATATTTTAAAGTACATTATAGAAATAAAACGTTTTCGAATCAAAGTCCAAAGCTTTTGAAGTTATTCCTACTCCTAGTATTAGAATCTATTTTTAAGTAAAGCCTTTTATCCCGGATCATAGGGCATTTGTCGCTGTGAAGTCCGGCTGAGTGACAAACAATAAGCCGCGGCCGACATAATACTGTGGCATTCACTACACTCTCGCGGTGTATCCAGATAGCCAGGTACTTCCCCTTAAATGGCTAGCGAAAGGACGTAATTGTGTACTCATAAGCGTATATTATTCGTTCGATACTCGTTGGAACATAGCATTGTAATTCATATACTGTTTTTGTTCATTGTTCTTGTATTGATGTCAATAGTACGCTTTTACAATACTTAGGAACGGCTATAACAAAGTCATAAATATAGTGAGTTGATAGTAAAAGTAAAAGCAGCTTAGCTTACTAAACTGCTTTTATGTTATTACTTTTAATTTTGTTAAGATTCTAGTTTTATATGAGATGTAAAGTAGGAAAGGTATAGAAGTATGTTACATTTCTCACTTTCCATTCATATGGAGATTGTGTGACGACAGGTTTTGTTGGTTTTGACGACACTATTTTTCTCAAATGTGTACCTAGGTCTATTTAATTTAATGGAAACGGAGTGTTTAACACTAGGTTCCCAGATTTCCTCTGCCTACTCTGTCAGGACAACACAACAAGCGTTGTGCCCCTGCGCGACGGCTGGCTTCGATTATACTAATTTTATTTATTTATTTTAATATTTTTCTTTACTATAATAGTTATGTTAAATGAAATATTGCACTCGTTATGTCACAATTAAGACATTGATTGATAGAACGAACGGTAAGTAGATTCAAATATTCAAATATTTATTTCAACACCTGCAATGATTATATTACTAGACGAGTTAATGTGTAACGACGTTTTTTATTTAACTATCAGTTAGTTTGGTGCATAAAAAACACAGTTTCGTCGCTACCTCGCGTCGCGTGCAAAGGATCGATTTACATGTTCCCTCTTTGCTACTGTCTTGTTATTTGTAGGCTTTTTTTATACTAATAGCTCTAATAATTTGATGGCCAGATAAATTCCTTAGGATTTGGATAATTTTCTTAATAATCCTTTATAGAGATTTTGTTGTTGTTTTTTATTAAATTGATGCTTGGACCCTGAATTTAAACACGTTGCTGAGATGATTGAGAACTGGCTATCGTATATTATTAAGTTTATTCATATTTTTTTTTGTTACCTACTATTTAAATACCTTATAAGTAACTTATTTGAAAATTACGCAACATTAAATTATATTCAAAATTTTAATCATAAAATATTTTGATCAAAGATTGCTCCAATTACATTTCCCCCGTCTATCACAGCGTGATACATTATCACAAAGCGCAAGTATTCTCACCAGAAACGCCTTGGAAGCACACTATACGAGGTTCCTAGAAAATGCTATTACTACATAGATTGTATGGGAAAATCTGCCACATTATCAATCTCGGAACGGCGTGTTTATGTAATATTATCTCTTTGTCACCGCTTCATGCATTACGCTGTGGAAATGATGACGGCGTATAGCTACTTAAGTGGGCCGGCAAGACTTGGTAGTGTCAGCTTACTTGCTTATGTTATGTATTTTGGTTCTTTGTGTTTAATGGATATAATCTAATTTTGTATATGTTTTTGTGAAATGGTATCGCTATATTATAATGTGGTTTTACATATGTTTTCTTTATTCTTTTGTATATAAGTTATGCTATTATTTTTATGGCTTTTATCAGTATGTCTGTAGTGTATACCATGTCGTATACACATCATCATGTCATATATCAGTATGTCTGTAGTGTACTACAGACATACTGATAACAGCATATCATTGTGTTGGGTTCCACTCTAGAATTTACGAAATATCTTAACACTAGGGTCCGAGGGAGCCTAGTGTTAAGACACTTCGTAAATTCTTAAGCGGAACCCAATACCATGCACTGGTTTAATACCAGAGCGAAGAAATGAAGATAATTAATGTTAAATTTCCTCGCGAAATCGAAACCACAACCAGGCGCGTTTACAGATATATGTTTGCGCCTCTGCGCCACAACTGCCTCAACAACTGTACTAAATATAAAACTGCCTTAGTTATTCAGCTTTTTAGGTTGGCAGTAGCTACTTTACTAATATAATTCTACGTTGTTGTAGTTTGTTTACAATTCCAGGTTTCCATGTAAATGCATACTAATAGGACAGTTAACAGTATCGGAGCGACAACTTCATTTACTCCGTATAGTATACAAGGCTTATTGATAGTTGGACATGGATTTCTATTAGTGCAATATACGTTTAATTAAATTTATTGATACTTCTGTAAGCTGCACCTGTTACGGTCAAAGTAATTAAGGAGATACGATGTGATTGGGAACATGTAAATTGACTTATTCTGGTTAATTATGAGACATGCTGCTGCGTTGCTTAGTCGGGAAATGCTGTAGTGCGTTAGACAAGTACTGGCCAATAAACGTATATTACAGTATTTTTGTTGTTTTTACCTGTGTTTTAGCTTATATATGATGTTGGAAACTATTGTGAACTGCAGTTTAGGTGATGCAACCAATGACTGAATTTTATAAAGGGAGGTCGTGGAAATATAAATAATTTAAATAAAACTATGAACCCGGAGTGTGATTGGAATTACAACTATCAGCTTTAGTTATACGTCAGAATTCATAATTTGGAAATACAAAAAAACTGACATTCAGTTCACACGTTTCCTGCTGTGGTAATTAGATAAATCGAGTGATTGGCCACAAGACCAGAACCTTCGTCGCACGCACCGATTTGTCACAGATTTAGTGGTTCGTGGCTACTGTGCATTACGCCTTTCAGGGTTGACGTTAAACGTCGGCTTAATTGCCATTATTTAGTATATTGAATTTACTAAATATTAGTGACAAAAGCTAACGTTAGTACTATTCTGAGACTAAAATTTCTTGTAATATAATTTACAATACAAATTTTATCGTTATCGTCTAAAGATAGGTACTTCATTGTTGAGTCATTGGTGGTATATCATATCTTTTATTCGCCGAAATGGTAATTAATCAACACTCGCGTTGGACTGTGAAACCTTTCAAGTGTCTGTGAGCAATCAACTTTTCATTTGTCAAGTGTGTGCCAACCCTAACTTCGACCTTGGCTTGGTCGCGGGAACATCGGGACTTCCGTCCTTCATTCATCACGAAATCTATCGAAGATCGAATAGCAAGCGACGTATCGATTACATGGTTTTTTTCCAAATCGTATTGTGTAATTCAAAACTTGAAATAGTAAGAAAAGGTATGTAACGGAAAAAATTAGTTGCCATAGCAACGAGGTAATACAAATTATCAACTGACATTGAATAAATAAATTTCACATAAATGATATTTTTTATCCTTATACAGACATACATATATTCTGAAGTGGCATTAAGCATTATTTATATCGGAGTAAAATATATTAAAACGTCACTACAGTATTGAAAGCTTGGCGGGAGGCTCTACCTCGCAATTGGTTTTAATTTTTTCCAACATCAGTATTCTGATTGCAAGTCAGAACTGCCTACGAATAAGTTTTTATTGCGCCTTTCGGCAAGACATCTCATTTTATTATACAACGTTATGAACCATAACATTGCATAGCTCACTCGAGAAACCCTCTCATCCGATACAATATTTTATATTCACTCATTTATTTGTAAAGGGAACTCGTTCCATCTAAATGAATAAAATTGATTGCTTATACAAACTGTGAGCCCAAATACTCAGCCATCAACTTAAAAAAAGGTCAAGAAAAAGTTTAAGAGCGTGGATCGTGGATCGTGGACGTCAGGGCGCTCGGGCTCGGCCGACCTTGGGGCTCGTAAGACAACTCGATTTTGTTATTTGTTTATACACAACACTACCTGTTCCCGGGACGCCGCGCGCTCACGCCGCACGCACACACTCGCCCCCCCGGCCCCGTCGCTCAGGCCGCTCAGGCATTTTACGGCGATTTCGGTAATGGCCACCGATTTATTACGGCCCTGGTATGCCGCTTAAAGTTTACTGCACAGACGAAATAATGAAAGCGATTACAATCGCTTATTAAAATAAGACACGCGGCTGCGCTACAGAATCCCCGTAACGTACCGTCCGCTTATAACTCGCTTAATTCGCTATAAAAAATAATGAATCGTTACAGATTTACCTATTAATTGTACTATATCATAAAAAGTTTTTTAATGTTATGTTATGTTTTTATTTCAACATAAATATTAAGTTATCTTTACAAAGTTTTTACGAGCTCGTGAGACAGTTTATCAAGATAGTTGACGTAATGCGTTCGTAATATGCGTTATGATATCCTGACTGCGAGAGTAACTGGATCCGCTGGGACACTTCGAAAGAGACGGAAGCCGCCTCTGAGCGCCATAAAAATATTTCACCGCAGGGATCGACGCTACCTGATAAGGATACGCAGTCATTTGTAGTAAGTACGACCGTGAGCAGGACCGCAGTAACATATATACGATTTATTTTTGAAACACTGTCAGAGTTATCTCTCTAATGTGTTAGGGGACACGTACTGGAGATACGAACTGAGAGGACACCTAAATGCCGGTTTTGTTAAAGTCGGTTATTTGTTTTATACCCATATACCATATACTTTATAAAAAGATATAAAAAATGCTCCACTTTTAGTATACATTTGATAGGATAAGCAAAAAATATTTATTGTACTTAATAAGTACCTTTTGGCTTGTTAGTTTTTGCGACTATAAACACTGCCCCATCGGGAGAGTATCGTGACCTATGCTTAAAATCATGGTTGTGATTAAAGTTCATGATTTAGTTAAGCGTTACTGCCCACAGATAAGGCAATGTTGAATTATGTTGTTCTATCTTCAAAAGCTTTGTAGGTTTTATGGTGGGGTTAGAGGACAATTAAAAGATCATGTTTCTTATAAGCCGTAAATTATAATTTTTCAATCGAGTTCATAAAATAAAGAGTTTCTTCATTGACTAGGTAATAGATATAGATAGATCGAATCTTTTATTCATTTTATTAATGAGACTTGTATATATTCAAGGAGAGTTAGCTTTTTGCTTTCAGTTCTATGTTCTCTTTTAATTTTATTGATACGAGACAAATACTCACCGGGGTGCTTCTCTATATGGAGTTTTTTTATATTTGTTTATATTTTAAAGTTTACATGAATATGTTACTTTTTGAATTATATATATTTGAGCTTAAATTGATTAACGACTTAAGTGAATGATAGCAATAAAGTTTCACTACATTATTTTTTCTTAGGACAAAAACAACCTGCCACGCCTGTATATTAATTTCAAATTAATATATTTATTTAATATCTTAGTCAATTAGAATAAAACCATGGAAATATGCAAATCGTGCATGCAACCGCTTCTTGCTGCAAGACACGTATTATTTAGTAACAAGATTCTAGTATTATTTACACAACACATATGTTTTAGTCATTATCCTACTGCTAGGTTGACGAGCAAAAACTATACAAAAACAAAGGGAGGAGTTGCAACATCCTTAATCTAAAATTCTTAGTAACCAAGCTACGGTAGGAGCAAGTGTTGGTTGCGTGACTGCCGCGATCCAATCTTAGTGTTGATCCTGACGTTCTCACGACGATCTGATATTTCACTGAACATGCATAAAATGAACTTTTACGTTTTTTAATGCAATATGCCAGCCAGGTTATCGTCTTCATATTTGTTTTTGTATTACGCTAACATATTAATTAATGTAAACACTGGCTGTAGTGGTTGTATTCTTTTGCTATTAACAAGCTCACTTTTAATAAGGTAATCTTAATGAAATAGCTGACTATAAATAATTGAGACCAGTAATGGAAGAGCACAAAGTATGACTGTATAAGCGACAGGTTGTGGATTCGATTCGCACTCGAGGTTTTGAAATATTTGATATTTTCATTTTCTCGCTCTAGTGAGAGGCAGAGCGCGGCGTTGATTCGGGAAATGGGGAACGGAGTGCTTAACAAAGTTTCCTCTGTGTACCCTGCTCTGTGCGGGATACAGCGTGACGCTAACAAAAGTAAATAAAAAATGTATGCATTTACAAATTGTATGTGTTTTTCGTCATGAAACTGTCAAAAACTACCATACTCTACATAACTTTTCATAGTTTTCCAATTCTATATCATTCATGGTTTTTATTTCACTGTGTGCTTATATATCTGATGATATACCATTCTATAGATTTATCCATTAAGATTTTAGAAGTTTTATCCATATTATGTTAAGAAATATTGCGATATTAGTAGTCTCAGACTATTTTACTCGCTGTAATCATTTAAAATTAAATTACATACTACAACAGTCGAAACGAATAATGTTCTCGAAAATATATTCTTTATCTAATACAGAAATTATTGTTTTTAATGATGATACATTACAATCAAAACTTAAAGCTAATTGATAATTTAAATCTGAATCACTCACTCATATATAATCCCACTGCCGATAATTAATTTTAACTATAAGGGGAAGAGCTTGTGTGAGTATATCAAATATGCGTTAGTAAAAACCAGCTGCTGTTGTTATTTCATTCAATAACAGGTACTTGAGAGGATATTAAATACTTGTAATATGTTTTAATCAATGTACAAAGAGTGATTTCATCGTAAAACGGTCAGGAAAGCGACCGGAGCAAATTAGAATATCGCTACCGGTATCAATCTATATGTTGTCGGGCCGTCTGTGTCTACGCCGAAAACTCAATCAATGCCCATGAAATTTACAAGGCAGATAAAATTTAATTTAATGTTTTATCGATGAGTGTGTTTTTGTACGTGTGTGGGTATGTGTGTGTATATAGTAATTATGCGTCGGACGGCCGGCGCGGGCGCAGCGCCGGTGGTCTGCCCCCCCCCTCCCTCCCTCGCGCCGCTAGGAACTCACGATGGACGTTCGCTACGGATGTAAGCTTTAAAAACTATTTGTTTCTATCTATCATGTACTCGTATACTGAGTAACGTTAGTATCACACTTATTTATTTTATTAAGATTGGCAAGCTTATAATACTTTTTTCCATTGCAGCGTGAACCTTTTAAGCTTTTACGTTTATAGATGATTTATAAAAGGTCATTATTTAAAAAAATCATTATATAAATTTAAGATTTACTCGATGTATAAGAATCTATCGTTGTCTTTACAACAAAACACTGTATAAAAGTTAAGTATACTTAAAGTTTTACGCGATTATCCTGGTATCTGGATCGCGACATTGAATGGTTTCACGTGTTCCCCTCGTTCTTATCACAGCTTTTGCTTTCAACTGATTGGCACATGCACTTATCAGCATCCTTCCAACAGTATTGAGATTAAACTGGCTTAAAAACTAAGTATATGCTTATTTCGTCTTGAGAGTAGAGCTTTAAGATAACATTTTGATGGCCGTATCGTTTTATTGAGAAATGGAAATGGGAATTTAGTTTAAACCCTTTAAGATTATCTATTTACTTGTGAGTACAATCTAATATATCGATAGAAATGTAAAATTACTTTTAGAAGACTAGCTCTTAGCGACTACTTGCTTCAAATTACTTAAAATTTTATAGTCTCTGCTTGAAAGAATTTAACGCGTTGAATAAACAATCCCTATCTATATACAGCGATACATATAAGACTGTAAGATTTATTGGTCACTTAAAGGAGCTGTTTCGCTTCATGTTGTCGACTTGGTTTGATTAGGGAAAGTGTGAGAAATTGCGGCCTTACCTTATGCCTTCGGTGCGCGTCCTCGTATACTTTTATTTGCCTGTCACTCAAAGGGCCCGACGTATGCGTTAAAGGCACGACAATGTAGCGCTTTGTAAGAGGTTTTACTAACCTTTAGAAGAGTAAATTTCGTTGTCATGCATAAAACATTGTTTATATCTGGAACGTTTTCTGTTGATATCATTCTTTTTTTGTAGTGGCAATTAGTTATGGTTTTGTTTTTAATTTTTATGTTTAACTAGCGGACGCGCACAGCTTCGCTTGCGTATTTAGGGGTGAATTCTAATAACCCATGAAACATGTGTTCAATGAAATATTTTCAAGAGTGTAAATTTCAAATTTTATAAAAATCGGTGGCGATTTAAAGATTTTTCCATACAAACTTTCAACCCCTTATATGCCCTTAGGGGCTGAATTCTAGAAAACCATGAAACAGATGTTCAATTGAATATTTTTAAGAGTCTAAATATCAAATTTTATGAAAATCGGTGGCGATTTAAAGATTTTAAATTCCAAAAAACCGTGAAACACGTATTCAATTAAAACATTTTAAGAGTCTGAATTTACAATTTTATAAAAATCGGTGCATGTTTAAATTTTTTTCCATACAAACTTTCAACCCCTATTTCACCCTTTTAGAGTTAAAATTTTTCAAAATCCCTTCTTAGTGGATGTCCAGATTACAAAAGTAAATATCTGTCCAAATTTCACGTTTCCACCATCAACGGTTACGGCTGTGCGTGCGTCTTACCTCAGTCAGTGAGGACAAGTCCTTTTATATATATAGATAACTTTATTATTGGGAACCGAGTGTCTTAACACTAGGTTCCCTCTGCCTACCCTGCTGTGTGCGGGATACAGCGTTAAGCTGATTTAATAACTTTATTTTGTAATAGTTTTTTTGATAAAACATTTTGTAAACTATTAAAATAAAGTCGTATATCTACTGCTATATTTCATAAAATATGAAAAAGTCACATAACTTGTATTTTGTTAGTTCTAAACTATATTTTATTTAATGCAATGCGTTATTAAAAAAACCCAAATATTATTTTTTAATAACGAAATCAGCGATCAAATGTAGTAAAACTATCATTAATAGAATAATTTTCGACGTATACTTGAATTAGCAGACTAAATGCTTCTATAGATACTAAAATGTTGAATATTAAACAGCAATTATTCTGAGTGGTGCACAATTATATATTCATAACGAAAATTGATTTTAATTCGAAAGATCCTATCTTTTTTTATGAAGCGACAGTTATAAACTGCAAATTGATTTAAGCCAATTTTTTATAATCATTTTGGTGATCATCGACGGTAATAAAACAGATGTCGTAAAACATGGCGTCATTCTTAGATAATTTGGGGCTTAATTTAAAACAACCCAATATAATACTTTATTTATAAATGTAGAGAGAATGTCTGCATAAATTTGAAAATATTTATATACATATTACAAAATAATATCGTACATTATTTACATCCCTGTATGTGTTAGCAGTAGTATTTATTATGAGTTTATAGTAAAAGAAATGTTAATATGAGTGCATTTGAATAAGTTGTGTTAAATAAAGAGAAGGTCAGCTCAAAACAACTTGTCTCGCCAAATATAATTTTGTTTAAAAAAAATAATTGACTATTACACAAATACCACTATATTTTCTATTTACATTTCAAAACAATACAGTTTAAATATTAACAGAATACCAAACCGTTATGTTATTTTAATGTTTGAAAACAAAAATCTAAATAACTCTTTTATTTTACGGCCTATTTGCCAATGTTTATTGCATTGGTCCCGTTACTGCGAATTCTGTTTGCTGACGCCAACTCTTTCTTTTACAAAAATATTTTATTGCTTGTATAGGCCTATGGGGTAATAAATGCCGACAGACAGCCCTTTAACGGTTAACAGTTAAAATTAACTGCAAAAGGTTTTTTCTATTCTATTGTTTAAAATTTGCAACTCTTTTAGCAACCCTTAAGTTTAAGTTTGTTTACTGTATAACGGAAAGCAATAAACATGGTACCGTTTATTTTATTGGCAACTATTTGTTTTTAATGATACGGCTATTTTTGAGGAATGTAGCTTTGAGGAAATTTCCATAATTCTGGTTATTATTTTTGTTATATTTTTGTGTTGAGTCATATTAAAATTATAATGCATATTTTAATTTAGTGGGAAGTATCAGTATGTTTTCACTATACAAGGTATGACATGACATAATGTTAATCCAAAGTTATATAAGATTTATCTAGTATATTATTTGAATACTGAACTGTCGCGCTTATACAGTAGCTTACATTTTAGCCAAAAAATTAATAAAATGTAAGTAATTTACAAGTAATAATAAAATCAGCGTTTTGTTTTTCTCGTATATTTTAGTTGGCCAGGGAACCTAATTGTTAACGCTAGTTGACATTAGTTTCCTATTTTTTATTTAACTTTCAGGACATTTCTCCAGTTAACAATCAAACCCACAATCATCACGTTTACGATCTGAGGCTGCTGGCTGACTGTGCCACGACGGTCTAAACAAGTTATTTTAGTTATTTTTGAACCAAGCCCAGTGTACATTCTCTCTGTAACTAGAAGCAAGTTTATGTTAAAACGCTGCGTTCCAACAGCGACTGCAAATGAAATGTATATCTTACAAAATAGATAACCTATTCAATATCAGCTACATTCGTCCTCGATCAAGAATGCACCATCTATCTGATAAGCGATATTTCGCGCGGTCCACTGAGAGATTCATTGCTGACTGGGGTTCTGACTTAAGGGTTATAGGATAGGATTATACCAAGCTTTAATATTATATTAATAAATATTTAAATGTATATTGAAAAAAAATATATCAGACCATCGAACGAACGAACGTCGAACGTCGTCGAACCCACTAGCGACTGTTCGCTAGTGGGTTCGACTCCTACTTGGAGGAATGAAATGTTTCCTATTTCCATTTCCTCGGCCAAGGCAAAGCACGGCTTGAGTTCCGCCACTCAACACCCAATGTCTTAAGGATTCGGCGGAAATTGAGGAATGGTCTTAATGGGGAACGGACTGTGTAAATACTAGGTTCCCTGGTTCCCTCTGCGAATAATGCTACATCAACAGTATTTGGTAAATAAATATGTTATTGTAATAACAATATTTTTTAAACCTTAATAAACTAGCGCTATTCTTACTGAAATTGTTAAGCTGTGGCAGCGTATGTACGATATTTACAAAGTTAACGCAGATGTGAGATTAGATCGACGATGATACTTGCAATGGCCAGTAATAGTGGGATGTTAAAATTATGTATGTGCATGTAAAAATATGCCTATTACCTACATAATATATAAGCACTATTTCGCGTTTTTTAGTTTTAAGCATCTCTTATATATAGTATTGTTGTAGGGAAGAACTTAATGTGTTAAGATACTCCGGCGTAACGGCGTACTCCGTTTTAAAGGCTCTGGGTTCGATTCTGACTCGAAGAGATGAAACACTTAATATTTTCATTCTCTCTGGTAACGAGACAAAGCGCGGTGTTGGGTTTCGCCTCTCAACATGCAATGCTTCCAGAATACGGCGGAAAGTGAGGAATGGAAGTGTCTTAATGAGAACGGAGGTTCCCTCTGCCTGCCCTGCTATTTACAGCATAAAACTAAAAAAATATATTTATTACCAATTTTATACGCTATTGAGCAGTCAGTACTAAAAAGAAAATACTTTAAATATTATCATTCCCCGAGTAGGAATCGAACTCACTATCATTGTGTTTATTATTAGAGACTGTCACGTTGCGCCACGATTTAATAAGTACCTAAAAGTATGTGAATATTTCAAATACACGTCATGGGTAAAGTTTTTTGTGTATTTTAAAAGAGTGAGAGGAAACAGTGATCGATCAAACTGGTGTCACGGTCCTATAATAGTGTCAGTTCATGCTGCCAGGTTTTTGATTTAATATTTTTAAATTTACCTTAATTTTTTTGTAGCTTCTAAGCTTAAACTAAAAAGGTTTTATTAAAATTTGATATATTACACCTAGCAGGATATCAATGAATTCAAAGAATTGAAAGTATTCAACGCTCGATTAGTCAAAAATGTTATTCGACTTTTAGCTTTAATTTTTTTAATATATTCGACCATTCGCCTCATTCCAAATATTCGGCAAGTTTGTATTAATGTCATATAAATGATAGAAATAATAACACACTATAACCTTCCACTTATATAAATTCCTTCTTCATTTCGAATACTACAATAATTTAAATGCATGGGGATATTCTTAAATTTTATAACACAGAAGATGATAAAAAGAAGATTTACTTTAATCATTCTTCTTTAAATTAATTCATTCAATAAAAAAGATAGGTATTATAAAATGAATTTATAATTTCTGTTATTTTATGAATTATCGTATTCGTTCGATTAATATTCGGAATTCGGTGTTTCGAATATAATAAAATATTTTTTTACAAGTAGAAGAATATTTTTTGCAAGTCAAATTTTTAAGAAATAATATTTTACCACTATTATTTTGAGCCTATGTCCAGCAGTGGGCAAAAGATTCCTGTCGATGATGATAATTATTTTGTATATTTCATTAGATCTCGGTCACAGAGATTTCCTACTCAATCAGCATACATTATATATTAGGCACGACAGTAAACACTATAAAGCCAGTACAAATATTTGTATGATTGTATTGATTTATTATAATTTTTTAACGTATTTGTTCTTACTCGCTCGAATAAACATTGCCGTAAGTAAGAAAACAATATGAAAGTAAGTATGATGCGTATTATTATAGCATTGCTTTTAATATTTCGGATAGTTGTTTATACAGCGTGTTTACTGTTGATGCTTCATTTAATTTCTACTAAATTTGTGTTTGTTTATATTGGCGGTGTACGCGTACTTTTTATTGGTATGTTGACTTTAGAATTTAAATTGATGAAGGCTGCTTCACCTAATTTTATTCAAATTGAAATTGTCTTGTAATAATGATAGATAATAAAAAAGGTTCTGCCATTTAATATGCAATACCTTGATAATTGGACAGCCTGGGGGGACGGAGTGTCGTAACACTATACTCTCTCTGCCTACCCTGCCATTTCCGGCGTACAGCGTGAAGCTAAAAAAATATTTTTTTCGTCTGTAGATATAAGTAAAAGGTAAATACTTGATTACAGTTACTAGGAAGTTATTATATTCACCATGAAATTGTTCATTTGCCAACAACCGTTCAAATACAAGTAAAAAGGGAATCTTAATTAGAAGCACATTAATGGAACTACCGATGTTTCTTGTTTTTCTAGAAGCTAATGACGCGTGACGTCTTTGTATGGGAATATTTCTTTTTAAATAAAATTGAATGTATTTATTTTATAGCAACAACCATTACATTAGCTATATTATTTAGTAATTGAGAACATAAATCGTTTCTTATATTATATTTGCATATATATTGAATATTGACCGAGTTTGAGAATATTTTTAGTGAATAGCTGTTGTGAATAATTAACTATATTTGATATATATGGGTCTAAGCAGACTAAGAATATATAAAAAAAAAATTAAGCATTTAGTTTACGAATAATAAAAGACTCGTTTAAATTAATATAAATTAAATTTTAAATCAGAGGTCACTACGATATATAATGATATAAAACAGGCATTCTTTTATAACAATAGTGAATTCGCGAGGGCTGCGCACATATTTGCTTTTCAAAGGCGGATTGTTCCAGCACAGTGTGTAATTACGCAAACACTCTAATAGCGGTGTCAATGGGGCACTGATGTCCGAGCTCCCTTATTTACTGCGCCGAGAAAAGAAATGTCGAGACGTCCTGCGCTCGACTATCGCGTGCATCGGGCCGATCGCTAGATAGCGCACCGACACCACCTACAGTTCCATTCAAATTCTTTATACCATTACAGGTTTGCATACATTTCTTTATTCCATGGATAGATCGTTGGCAAGAAGTATGTCCGGACGGACATAATGGATTTCCAGGTTTATTGTTCGGACTTCTCTGACCATTTAATGCTGCTTAATGGCCTTTTGATAAACATTTTTTAATCTGATAGTGCCGGACGCTGTTTTGACAAAAATCTTTGTTTTATTTTATGGTTTTAATATAATATATAAGTCTTAGACTTAATCTCAGGCTACCGAAATTGTTGAAGCAGGTAGAAATTCCTAAAAGAAAACCAGTTTACTATATCATCATTATTGTTATTTGTTAAGAAGCCAACCGATAGACAAAACCGCACAAAAATTAATTGTGTTCACGTAGAGCTCCCCCATAGATCATTTCAATACGTCACCCAGTAGAGTCACGCGGGATTAATATTTGAAAAGCTCGCAAACAGGTTCCGTAGAAACATTAGCATTTCCAAGGAGACCGCCCATTCATACTTCACAAGACATTTTTGTACATTACACCGTATCACGAAGACAAATCTCCAGATATTTCGGTCTCACCGATCCACCCTGTCCACAAAGGACGTAATAACCATATCAAACAGCGTGTTCCCTTGCCGCGTCGCATACATATCGTGTTGAAGTGAGTAGAAGTGCCTTTATTGTGTTTTAAAATAAAGAAATAGTCTTTGTTTCCGTGAGCGCGGGCCTGCCATACCTAATGCTGTACGGCTCTTGAATACCGGACATAGACACGACGCGGACTCCGCTAGTGACACTCGAAGCTGTGCTACATAAAAATATAATATATAGGACGACTTTTGGTGCTTTGTTGGTATTAAAAGCCATATTTTAAAACATTATTACAGTTTTGTCCCTTCAATTTAAAATGTTATTTAATGATTGTAACGCTCTGCTAGTACAAGCTTTCATTTAATTGAGCTCGATGTTTATTCTGTCGGAATACATAGATATTAATGATCAACTGTCACAATGATCGATGAAGAACAAAGGGCAGAAAATCTAGGTCTCGTGTTACAACAACTTGTATGTATAGATGTTAATTAACCCTCCCAATTAGCTATGAGAAAACATTTTGGAATGTATGTAAAAGCATTTGTTTTTTTTACATTTGTGTTTATTAAAATCACGTACACAATAACAATGTAATTTTGTTCATAAAACTAGTATTCCATGAAATCCTCGTTATTTTTAATTTGATAATCTTTAAACGTCACATTTAACAGGTAAACGTCACCAAATGGGCGAGCCGTAGCCATCATTCCCTCTACAAAATATGTCCTAAAATATTTTGAAAGTATGTAAGCCATACTAAACCTTATTTATATGAAATGAAGCGTATAATATAAGCATTAAAAATAAGGAAAGTTTTTAGAATCTCCGTTGCTGTTTGTATACGTAGTACGTGAGGGGCATGAGAACCGTACCGTACTATAACGACCCCGCACATAATTTTAGTGTTCTCGTCCTTTGTGCCGGTCCACATTGTTATTAAAGTAATCACGACTGCCCTCCATCATTCTCCAATCGAAACATTATGGGATATAAACAAAAGAAAGCAAGAGGAATTCAATGAAAAGCCATTATGTTTGTGGAGAGCACTTCGCGGGTCTGTTGCCTCAATATTTTTCTTAGTGGATGAAGTTGACGCGTCATACTCTTACTCTTAAAAACACCGCGTGGAATTTTGAAGGGTCCTCGGTAATGGCCGATATTTACGACATTTAGATAATGTTATTTAAACGGCGTTATTGAATTATTATAATAAAACAAAACCTCACGTCAGATGTCACGTGCACGGCCGCAATCGAAATTTATACATTTATAGGTTGGGAATTTTATCACGCTTTTTTGTTGTTGTTTGGCCTTATATTTTTTTGCATTTGATAAGTTTTATTAACTTTGAATATAAAGAAAAAAAAATACTAAAAAATTGATTTTTTGCATTACAAGCATAAATTGTTCCTTTGAGAGTATATAACATAACTATAGAGTGCTGTTAGAGATTTTTCAATCGCACCGGGATATGTTAAGCCAAATATACAGTTATTGAAGTTTCCAAACAACATGACAAAAGTTTAACATTCGAATTAATTGTATCAATGCTTAAATTAGTCGGTGGACCACTGAGGTGTTACACCAAAATCCTAATAGCCATATTTAATTCAATCCCACCATATTTGTTCATGATTTAGAGCTTAGTGAAAGCGTCACAGATTGTGCCAGGCCAGGGCAGGGCCCTGATCCGATTGGCTTAATATGTTTACGGTCGGCTTCTTTTAACTTTCATTATGTCGCGGGTTCTGTCAGATTACGCTCGTCCCATATGAAATGTATAATCCTTAAAAAATCTTCGCACAATATAGGTGCATCAGTTGTGGTTAAATTATGTACGATATTTGCAAACAATAAGACATTTGTGTGAAATTGTTTAATTTTATTATTACAACAATTGATTATATTTATATTGATACTTCTTTTGATGGTGTTCTTTATATTGCTTTTATATTTGTTTTTATTAGTATATTGTTGGTATTATATTTTTTGAAATATATGAATAGAATTACTAGCTCATTTATTTTACTTTTTACTGATGACCAACCAAATTTGAAGTACTTTTTTGAGTATAATTTCAATTCTATATGAACTTCTATTACTCTCAGCTTTTCTGAATTGCTGAAGCTTAATATAATTGAATATTTTTTGAAATTTAATAATTAAAAGATATTCATGCCATTTTAAATCTAGGTAGAGTATAAAGAGAAAGATGTACAAACGTTATAAATGTCAAAACCACGTATAAAATATTACACATAACATACCATTAAATTTTATTGCAACACATACCATACCATATTTACATACCACAAAAGCATTTAAATTTTAATTATCTTCATATATAACAAAAAGAAAATGTTTAAATCCTTGTTTTACCATTTTTTTATTTTGACTATTCCCGTTGTTAGAAATAAAAGTGCAATAAAGTGTGAAATATATGAACAGTCGTATTCAGGAATTAAGAAGGATCTTCGTGTTTAGAAACTCTGAGATTATTGCGTTCTACAAATACCGCACGATCCTCAGCAAAAGAATGCTTTGTAATGGTTAACTTGATGTATAAACACGGTTGGGATAAACTTATTTATTTATACGTATAAAAAGTTTTCATTATTTTATTAGGTAGAGTAGTTTATAGCAAGTTTTAAGTTTTTATTGAGCAAAATGAATGTTTTAATTTTTTAAATTTTATTTTGATACAATTTTCAGAACTTAACCAAAGTTAGATAATTTTATTTAAAATAGGAAGTTATATGCTTCATTTTATGAACGTCAAATAATAATTTTCCACAAGTTCACTAACGTTAACGCCTCTGACCGAAGAAGAACCGGCGCAAGAAACTCTGCGGGACTTTTTTTAAATCAACTATATACAAAAACAAATATTTGACTATAATTAAATGTTTACTTATTTTGTATATAAAAAAATCAGCTTCACGCTGTATCCCGCACACAACAGGGTAGGTAGAGGGAGCACAGTGTTAAGACACTCCGTTCCCCACTTTCTGCCGAATTTTGGAGGCATTGCGTGTTAAGTGGCAGAACTCAACGCCGCGCTTTGCCTCGGCACCAGAGCGAAGAAATGGAAACATAAACGTAAATAAATATTTCACTTCCTCGAGTGGGGATCGAACCCACAACCATCGTGTTATAGGCACACCCTTGTGCCGCTGCACCACTACGGCCTAAAAAAAGTAAAAGCTAAAAAAAGGTTCTACTTTTTTAATGTCTTTAATTTGTAATCAATACTTATATGCTTCAATTTCATATTAACTTTCATTAGTACAGATTACCCTTGCTAATTAATTTAACATGTTCAATATTAAGTAATATCCATTTTTTAATTTAACAAATATAAATATGAGATTACAAGAATAAACAATTAACCATTAAGTATAAAATATAATAGTTACGAGAATCATATTTTATTGCTCACTCGTGACCTATAATTCATCATCTATAGACCTTCGGTGACTAAGACTAGCTCATAGGAATGTTTTAAAATAATCAAGCCTACATCATTTACAATAGACAATCCCTTAAGGTTGAGTCATCTTTCATTGCGAAAATACTTAACGGTTTCCAAACAAAGACATTGGCTGAAGAGAACCATTTATTTATATAGCTATAACGTTAAAATACACCCTTTGTTTTGTTGCTTCGTCTCCGTCACAAACCCTTTATTGGTATCGTACCGTTTATTAAGATATATTCTGTCGAAGAAAGTTCGTTTACAAGGAAAAAGCTTTAAATTATTACGTAACTTGCTATTAAATAAGTTGTAAAGTTTATGTGTTGTTTTGTGTGAAAATATTTGCGCAATTATTACCGGAAAGGCTTAGAAAATAAATGCTTTTGCAGGTAATATTGCCATTCTTAATTATTTTTTAGCATCTGAAAAAATAGGGGAACAGAGTATCTTAACATTGGGTTCCCGCTACCTCCCATGCTATGTGCGGCATACAGCTTGAATCTGATTTTTAGCTCAAAATATGCGTGCTCGTATAATAATTATGTCTTCATTATATTAACCTATTGTCTTGATTACAGTGATTTGAAAGGTTCGTTTACATACTAAAATTCAATTGTAAATTAATTTCTCGAAACAATGATTACCCCCCCAATCTCCCAGACAGGCGGTCGTAAGGTCTTATTTAAATCAATGTAATTACATGTGCTGATGTTCAAATGTAATTTATCTTGCAAACTTCTCGAGGCGCTGTTGCGTTTTCTTATGGCTCTTTACAAAGTTACCAAAGAAACGCTGTAGGCTACTAAATGCTACTACAGACTGAAATATACCTAATGCTTTTTGTGTGTTCTCATATGATTCTTTTAAAGTAATCTCAACTTTAAGGCCGATGGTGTACGATCGCGAATATTTATTCTCTATTTGAGCCCATATTCAATTTGTTAGGATAAGTTTACACAGGATCCGAAGTGCAACGTCGAGACAAACATTAGGCTTTGTGCTGAGTAAATATTAGTTCTTTGCTTCGGAGAAAAATGCGTTTGGAAAACACGGTCGCTGTGTACGTTCTTCGTTATTGGTATTAAGGCGTGAGGCGAGCCCTGACCGCCGCTTTATGTCCATCTATTGTAATGCGTTGTTTAAATTTGGTTGAAGTTCTGATAGACGCCGACAGCGGTGCGGTGCCGAGGCAGAGACTACAGAATTGATCGTGTATTAATTTTGAAGACAACAAAGCGGGCTCTTTGTGGTGAACGGTAGTCCCGAATGAATTTGATTGTGTTTTCCAATTATCCATTTAATGGTATTAGTGGGGCAAATATTTTTATATTGTTTAACCATTATGTTTACATTTTGGTTTTCTTTTGTTATAATTATAAGTACCTATCTCATATCGGGAATATTATTAACTATAGTATTTTTTATTGAACGAGTCGGTTTAACTATACATTTACCATATTGAGTGCTTAAATGCATTGGAAGTGATTGATAGACTGTAGAAAGAACGTGTCTGAAATCAAAGATTTATAACATGCTATATCAATTAGTCGAAATGTAAGAAAAAGTACCTAAAAATCAGTTTCACACTTTCTTCCACATACTAGGGTAGAAGGAATCGAGAGCTAAGACACTCCGTGCCTTAGTCACCGCGTAATTTTCAAGATATTGCGTGTTGAGAGCGGAACTGAACGCCGCACTTTGCTTTCTAGTTGGGAAAACAATCCCCTCGAGTGAGAATCGAACCCACGACCGTCGCGTTAGTGACAAAATTTGTGCAACGACAACAAAAATATGTCATTTTAAACACATGCAAATATTTAAATAAAACAACCCACACAGTATTACAATTTAAAAATGTATTGTTATATGAAACAATGTGTCTTTAAAGCGATTTCTTAATGTGACATAATAGTTAGGGAGGCGAAGCAGCAAACTGTGGAGTCACTCGAGCGTCATGGAGACCTATTGGGTTGCGAAGCTTAGATGATAACAAGAAAAAAATGTCATATAAAAAATTTCGTTTCACCGGTGGGTTGAGGGGTTATAGATTTTCAAAAATGTAAAAAAAAACTGTTCCATGGACATACTCGAGCGCGTCAGATATTGATATCATAAATTGCCTACGTCTTCTTAAGCATGAAAATATGTTAATCTGACAGTTTCCGTGGTGGAGGTGGTCGTACGTAAGAGTTAAAAATGGCAAAAAAAAAAATATTATCGAGCGCGTCAGATTTTCTAAGGGGGTGTTAAGTGAACCTAAAAAAAAGCTCTTATGTAATAATCTGACGATTTGGATGTGACGCAAGCTCGTAATCGTTGTTTGAAAATGCAAAAAAAAATCGTCATCTTGAAATACTCGAGCGCGTCAGATTAAGATATATATGGTTCATCTTCATGCCCTAGACGTGATATCTCAAAATCAGACGATTATCTGAAGGGACTTGCTTAATCTGACAATTATTAATATTTTTTTAAACCAATACAAGAAACAAGTCAGCTTTACGTTGTATCCCGCACACAGCAGGGTAGGCAGAGGGAACCTAAGGTTAAGACACTCTGTTCCCCACTTTCTGCCAAATTTTGAAGGCATTGAGTGTTGAGTAGCAGCACTTAACGTCACTATTTTGCCTCGACACCAGAGCGAAGAAATGGAAATATAAATTTCAATAAATATTTCATCTCCTGGAATGGAGATTGAACCCACAACCAGTCTGTTTTACTGTCACACTTTGTGCCACTGCACCACGACTGGCCTCAATTTTTTTATTCATTGAAAGCAATCAATAGAAAAGCTCAAGAAATAGAATGTAACTAAAAGAATGTATGTTTGAAATAGAATACTTGTATTTATAAAAAAAAAGTAGAAAAAAAATTTTTTTTTTCAAGTATTTTTTTTAATTTATCATCTTAATTGATGAGTTAGGGACCAATAAATAAAAAAAGAGTGCGATAGGAATAGAAATACGGTGAGAGGAATATATGCAATTCTTAGGTATATTAAACTTTATCAATCAATTTCTATTACTTCGGTTTGTGGAATTTGTCAGATTATATGTTTTTCGTAATCCTTGAATGATTCCCTTCAAAATAAAAAAAAAATTAGCCGCGCTCGAGAATGTCCAGATAACGTTTTTTTTTTACAACTTTGGAGCCCACTCTCTCCTTTGCGTCACTCTCAAATTGTCAGATTAGTGGAATATACACGATTTAGCATGTAACTAACTTACCCTATCTTAATCTGACGCGCTCGAGAATGTCCGATGATCATTTTTTTTTTACTAATCTGATCCTTTATCCTAGACGCGCG
This sequence comes from Heliconius melpomene rosina, assembly GCF_056956725.1. NCBI lineage: Eukaryota > Metazoa > Arthropoda > Insecta > Lepidoptera > Nymphalidae > Heliconius > Heliconius melpomene. Next base: position 7,172,585 of record NC_140406.1, on the reverse strand, counting down.
GCCATACATAGGAAGCTCATATTTGGTGGAAGTACGTAACCGAGTACAAGGAATCCCCAGTATCTTAATCTGATGCGCTCGAATGACTCCACAAAGTCCCCTCTTCGCCGCCCCTACTAGTTAGGGAGGCGAAGCAGCAAACTGTGGAGTCACTCGAGCGTCATGGAGACCTATTGGGTTGCGAAGCTTAGATGATAACAAGAAAAAAATGTCATATAAAAAATTTCGTTTCACCGGTGGGTTGAGGGGTTATAGATTTTCAAAAATGTAAAAAAAAACTGTTCCATGGACATACTCGAGCGCGTCAGATATTGATATCATAAATTGCCTACGTCTTCTTAAGCATGAAAATATGTTAATCTGACAGTTTCCGTGGTGGAGGTGGTCGTACGTAAGAGTTAAAAATGGCAAAAAAAAAAATATTATCGAGCGCGTCAGATTTTCTAAGGGGGTGTTAAGTGAACCTAAAAAAAAGCTCTTATGTAATAATCTGACGATTTGGATGTGACGCAAGCTCGTAATCGTTGTTTGAAAATGCAAAAAAAAATCGTCATCTTGAAATACTCGAGCGCGTCAGATTAAGATATATATGGTTCATCTTCATGCCCTAGACGTGATATCTCAAAATCAGACGATTATCTGAAGGGACTTGCTTAATCTGACAATTATTAATATTTTTTTAAACCAATACAAGAAACAAGTCAGCTTTACGTTGTATCCCGCACACAGCAGGGTAGGCAGAGGGAACCTAAGGTTAAGACACTCTGTTCCCCACTTTCTGCCAAATTTTGAAGGCATTGAGTGTTGAGTAGCAGCACTTAACGTCACTATTTTGCCTCGACACCAGAGCGAAGAAATGGAAATATAAATTTCAATAAATATTTCATCTCCTGGAATGGAGATTGAACCCACAACCAGTCTGTTTTACTGTCACACTTTGTGCCACTGCACCACGACTGGCCTCAATTTTTTTATTCATTGAAAGCAATCAATAGAAAAGCTCAAGAAATAGAATGTAACTAAAAGAATGTATGTTTGAAATAGAATACTTGTATTTATAAAAAAAAAGTAGAAAAAAAATTTTTTTTTTCAAGTATTTTTTTTAATTTATCATCTTAATTGATGAGTTAGGGACCAATAAATAAAAAAAGAGTGCGATAGGAATAGAAATACGGTGAGAGGAATATATGCAATTCTTAGGTATATTAAACTTTATCAATCAATTTCTATTACTTCGGTTTGTGGAATTTGTCAGATTATATGTTTTTCGTAATCCTTGAATGATTCCCTTCAAAATAAAAAAAAAATTAGCCGCGCTCGAGAATGTCCAGATAACGTTTTTTTTTTACAACTTTGGAGCCCACTCTCTCCTTTGCGTCACTCTCAAATTGTCAGATTAGTGGAATATACACGATTTAGCATGTAACTAACTTACCCTATCTTAATCTGACGCGCTCGAGAATGTCCGATGATCATTTTTTTTTTACTAATCTGATCCTTTATCCTAGACGCGCGGCCATACATAGGAAGCTCATATTTGGTGGAAGTACGTAACCGAGTACAAGGAATCCCCAGTATCTTAATCTGATGCGCTCGAATGACTCCACAAAGTCCCCTCTTCGCCGCCCCTACTAGTTAGGGAGGCGAAGCAGCAAACTGTGGAGTCACTCGAGCGTCATGGAGACCTATTGGGTTGCGAAGCTTAGATGATAACAAGAAAAAAATGTCATATAAAAAATTTCGTTTCACCGGTGGGTTGAGGGGTTATAGATTTTCAAAAATGTAAAAAAAAACTGTTCCATGGACATACTCGAGCGCGTCAGATATTGATATCATAAATTGCCTACGTCTTCTTAAGCATGAAAATATGTTAATCTGACAGTTTCCGTGGTGGAGGTGGTCGTACGTAAGAGTTAAAAATGGCAAAAAAAAAAATATTATCGAGCGCGTCAGATTTTCTAAGGGGGTGTTAAGTGAACCTAAAAAAAAGCTCTTATGTAATAATCTGACGATTTGGATGTGACGCAAGCTCGTAATCGTTGTTTGAAAATGCAAAAAAAAATCGTCATCTTGAAATACTCGAGCGCGTCAGATTAAGATATATATGGTTCATCTTCATGCCCTAGACGTGATATCTCAAAATCAGACGATTATCTGAAGGGACTTGCTTAATCTGACAATTATTAATATTTTTTTAAACCAATACAAGAAACAAGTCAGCTTTACGTTGTATCCCGCACACAGCAGGGTAGGCAGAGGGAACCTAAGGTTAAGACACTCTGTTCCCCACTTTCTGCCAAATTTTGAAGGCATTGAGTGTTGAGTAGCAGCACTTAACGTCACTATTTTGCCTCGACACCAGAGCGAAGAAATGGAAATATAAATTTCAATAAATATTTCATCTCCTGGAATGGAGATTGAACCCACAACCAGTCTGTTTTACTGTCACACTTTGTGCCACTGCACCACGACTGGCCTCAATTTTTTTATTCATTGAAAGCAATCAATAGAAAAGCTCAAGAAATAGAATGTAACTAAAAGAATGTATGTTTGAAATAGAATACTTGTATTTATAAAAAAAAAGTAGAAAAAAAATTTTTTTTTTCAAGTATTTTTTTTAATTTATCATCTTAATTGATGAGTTAGGGACCAATAAATAAAAAAAGAGTGCGATAGGAATAGAAATACGGTGAGAGGAATATATGCAATTCTTAGGTATATTAAACTTTATCAATCAATTTCTATTACTTCGGTTTGTGGAATTTGTCAGATTATATGTTTTTCGTAATCCTTGAATGATTCCCTTCAAAATAAAAAAAAAATTAGCCGCGCTCGAGAATGTCCAGATAACGTTTTTTTTTTACAACTTTGGAGCCCACTCTCTCCTTTGCGTCACTCTCAAATTGTCAGATTAGTGGAATATACACGATTTAGCATGTAACTAACTTACCCTATCTTAATCTGACGCGCTCGAGAATGTCCGATGATCATTTTTTTTTTACTAATCTGATCCTTTATCCTAGACGCGCGGCCATACATAGGAAGCTCATATTTGGTGGAAGTACGTAACCGAGTACAAGGAATCCCCAGTATCTTAATCTGATGCGCTCGAATGACTCCACAAAGTCCCCTCTTCGCCGCCCCTACTATAAGAAAAGCTGATATTCTCAACAGATAAACCTGAATCGCGAACAAGTTGTTTAATATTTATTTCGGTGGTCATTAACCGCTTCATTAATGGTCTCGTGTATGTATTTTTGTACTATCATGTCAGAGAAACTTAAATATTATCCACTTAAAATACATTTTTATTCAGCTTCACGCTGTATCCCGCATACAGCAGGGTAGGCAGAGGGAAACTAGTGTTGAGTCAATCCGTTCCCCATTTTCGGCTGAATTGTGGCGAAACTCTACGTCGCGCTTTGCCTCGACACAAGAGCGAAGAAATGAAAATACTTAATATTTCATTTTCTCGAGTGGGACTCGAACCCACTAGTTGTGGGTCACGATTATAGTCAAACATTTGTGCCCCCGCACCACGACTGACTTTTGTATCTCTAGTAGTTTTTTTTAAGTTTGACCATGCTCTGTTATAATATTAGGTAATGGAATTAAGTGAATGCGGAATTAGATTCCAAACGAGAAGATTAATATAATGCTTTTATTTTTTATACGATAAATAATGAAAAATATATGCTTAAATATATTTTCAAATTTTATAACTATCTTAAATTTAATAAAAGGGGAAAATACTAATTTAATTTTCGTTAAATTCGATAAATTTATGTTCCTAAACCTAAGTATAGTACGAATTAGTATCACTAGTTCAACAAAAAATAAGTTACTTATTCTGTTAGCTTATATCTACAAATAACCTTTCGGCCTTCTCCATTATATGGTTGCATAACTTGCATAAACATGCTAATGATAGAATTGTTTCCAATTGTAGAGTAACCATTCAATTTTTGAATTTAATTTTCAAATATATGGCAGATATCCGAAATAGTTAAGAATTATATTAATTTAAATTGATTTAGTCTACTTATTATTATTTAAGAAAAATCATATAAAAAAATATTTAAATCTACATGCAATTTACCAGTATTAAATAAAAAATATCCACTACAGTAACTAATATCAGTAATATCTAATTATAGTTATATTTTATTTTTTGCACAAATTTATACGTAGGCTTAGGATATTTACCATATTTAATATCTATCAAAGTTCTCTTCGGTGGAACCTATCTATCTGCCGTATTGGTAACAAGAGTCATCGAACTTGGATTAGTTCATACATAATTTCATCATAAAATATTGCATTAAATCACTTAATTAAGTAAGTTTTCCTCTTGCGGCAAGTGATATGTACATTTAAATTAAATTAGTAGGTACTACTATCAGTACTTTTGGTGGCATACATTCACACACCTGTCGAAAAATTATCATAACAGCGTAAAAATGTATGTTGAACTTAAAATATACAATTTTTATATAAAGTATTAATTAATTAACTTCAGAAGGTGTTTTTAATTTGTCACTCATTAACAGACGTTATATTTATATATTATCATTATGTTTTCCTAATATACGATATATCCGCTAGTGATAAATAGTTTTAGTTACGTTGTTTTCGGAATTGATTCCATGAACTAAATATCTAACTAAATATTAGGTTTTTTAACATATTCTGTACTTTAATTGCAATATTAAATCACTTTTAGTGCAAAAAGTTGTGTATTACAAGTCATCCATTACAGTTGTATAACTTAAATTAAATGTTTTAAAATATGTACGTTGCTTAATATACACACGGACGCCATTGTCATTTACATGTTATTTATTTAGAATGCAAAACATTACGAATATAAATATTTGTAACAATATCAAATAAAAACGAAGCAAATTTACCAACATATCTAAAAATTATTACCATTTTATAAAAAAGAAACGACCATATAAATTTAAAATATATTTTTAAAAGTTAATAAAAATGTCTTTTAAACGGGACGATCCTTTAAGTTATACAGACATCCTACGCACAGCAGAAGCAATATCGTAGTCATAAAGGCGGTCGAATTGAGAAATGACACGGACTCCATTCACACTCGTATCCTAAAATATTTATATCGCACTCCTTATTGTGCTGATAAACATTTGCTACCGATGAATATGTTTCTTATTTTATAAAAATATTGAAACTTATTTACTTATTTTTAACTGTATACAACGTTGTAATAATAAGTTACGATAATGTATGTTTGTGCTTTATAAAGGTATCAGACGTAAATTTAATATTTTTTTTTTTGCTTTTTTTTTTGTAGCTTTATTTTGTATCCTGGGCAGGGAGAACCTTGTGTTATGAAACTCCGTTACCATTAAGACGCTTTCATTCTCTATTTTCCGTCTAATTCTAAAAGCATTGCGTGTTGAGTGGTGAAACTCAACGCCGAAAATCACCGTAAATTTTATACCGCGTTTAGTTCCCTGAATCAAAACGGCCTTCTTAACATTGGACGGGAACAGGCGTGAATCTAAAAAAATGTATATCAATTATGTCTAATATATTTTAGGAAATACGATATGTTATGTATTATAATGAAGTTATTCAATATTATACAAAATATGGTTATATTAATTTATGCATAACAATGAAACCGGAATACTTTATTGGAAAAAGATTATATCATAAAAAGTGATAATTTACTGAATCTATACAAAAACACATACACACACATATTACCAAGTTGCCAACGATGCATAAGTCGACACAATAAATTGTCATCGAATTTTTATTGACATATTTACGTTTACATATAAAAATTGCAAATTTAAATGAAACTCGATACAAAAAAGGAAAATTTATGTGCATACGGGACTATTTAAGAACATTATATATTCAGAAATTAAGTTATAAATGTGTAAACGTTTGCTGTAAATAAATCTTTGTTTTTTAAATGAACTATTTATTATTTAATAATGACGGCATTTCGGTCGTTTATTTTGTTGTTCCTTATATATTTTAATAATGAAGAGATGTTCGAGATAACGAATAAAAAATACTGCTTGAAGAATATCCGATGCCTTTTTCGAATGTCAAATTATATTTCGCTTATTTTTTAGACTAGGTATAGCAAACGGTTTAGTATTAAGAAACTCTTAACGGAACTAAGTAGCTTCATGGTGTATCTCGCACGTAACAGGATAGATAGCTTGGGAACCAATGACTGGTCTCAATTATATTTGAAAATAATATAATACTTTTACCATTCATATTCTACAAAGACTATTGAAATCACAATAAAATTTTTGAATCGTACACTTATCAGAATTCATTTTCGTTGACAACTTTCACCAGCTGCCAACACAATACGTTAAATATATTTTGGTCGGGACACTAAACAGCTATTAAAAAATATCTTATGTTTGGTGACAAACAAACGAATACGCGATGCTAGTTTCGATATAAACCGCTATGAGTTACTGTAGAGGTTTGCTTTGAAGATGCTCTTACAAATGGGAGAGACGTTTTACTCTGACGGGAGCGACGCGTGCAGCAGCTGTGGCTTTTAACTAAATATAAGGGTATTGTCAAATATTCTTTTTTAAGTTTGGCATATTAAATACTAAAACTCTGGTTTTTTTGGTTGTCCTAGTTTTATTCAATTTATTTAATGATATGGTAGACAAAAAAATTAATGGTAAAAATATTTTAACATATGTACCTACCTAATTGTAGTAAGCACATATTGTAGACATAGTTATAAAGAAAATACATAAACCCAAATTTACGTACATATTTATAAGATATTATCACTAAACTATAAAATACAAGTTATCAAGAGGGTGCATTGTGTTTAAGTGTCGAATTTTTAAACAGAAATTGAAGCACATTTTCGTAATTCTTTTTCGTTTTACTAAGAATACTATTTTAACATGCGCCGCGCTGTGCATCCCATGTACTGTGCAGGTCACCCTGCTACAGGTTTAAACGACTGCTCGACGATTGCTGACTGGATTTTAAATAAGACATGGTTTACCCTCTGTCGCAGAGTTCCATTCCGACCGCGGTACCGCCCGGACGTCTCAATGTCCGCCTGGCATCGTTTTCGCAATAACCAAAACCAAAACAAAAAAAACCCAAAAACCAATCCACGCACGCGCGCACTATCGACCTACTATACGGCCACCCTGCATCACCAAGAAGACGAAGAGGACCGATCGGCGTCGTTTTGTTCGGCGAGCGGCAATCTCCGTTGTTTTGTGTAGTGCAGTGTAGTGTGCTAGTGTCCATAGGATTTCACCTGGATTCCATACCCACGTGAGTACTTTTTACACAGTGTTAGCTTAAGCTAGGTACTCACCCCGGCCCCACCAGGCCGAGACATTAGGTCAAAGTAGGCACACACCCCTCGCCTTGGCGGGGGGTCAATCTAGTTTCCCAAAATGGTCCGCGTAGACGCGAATAACTTGCTTAGCTACGTCGCGCAATATTTCCCCGACGCTCTTAATGGCATCAAAGATTACGTCGACAACGAGACGATCGCTCAGTCGCCGGAGCTCTTAGAACAGATGGAGGACGAACCGGTGGAGGTCGACGCCGGCTCGGATGAGGACGAGGCTTCCGCAAACAACGCGGAATCCGAGTCCGAGTCTGAGTCCGCGGAGGCCTCCTCGTCGTCCTCGTCGTCCTCTGAGTCCTCGGCCGACGAGGAAGAAACTCCCGGTGTGGAGGATAATGACGGTTTCGAGACCGTCAAATCAAAATCGGCCAAACGGAAGGCCCGTAGATCGCTAGGTACTCCGCCAACAACCCCAGCCAAACGCGCCGCGCGCGCAGAAAAAACCCCCTCCCCGCGGTCCTCACCCCCGCGTAAAAATAGGGCACGCGCGCAGGTAGCCGAGAAGGGTGCGCAGGTAGACAAAAACGGCTCCGACGCCGAAATGACAGACAAGACCGACAATACAACTGCTAGAAATAACAATAGTAATAACAATAATTCGATCCCCGCGTCCAACTCCGGCGACGGCTCGGTACCGGTACCGGCCGGCGCTCGTAGGGCAAGGTTACCTCCCCCGATAGTAGTTCAGGATAGGAAAGCATGGGACAATTTACAATTATGGATGTTGTCCCATAAAGTGCAGTTCAATTCTGCCAGATCAACAGCTCAAGGCGTTAGAGTTCAGGTATTAACACCCAACGACCACAGGGTCCTTACGGCCCACCTTAGAAATTACAAGATAGGGTTCCACTCCTACGCTCTGGAGGACGAGCGTCAGTTGCGTGTAGTCCTCAAGGGTATCCCTTCCGACTTAGAGACCGAATCCGTATTTCGGGACTTAAAATCCCAAAATCTTCCAGTTAGGGCAGTCCACCGTATGTACAATCAGTACACTAAAAAAAGCTACGACATGGTCCTAGCTGTCCTAGACCGCAGCCCAGAGGGCAAACAAATCTTTAACATTAAATCCGTCTGCTCACTCACGGGCATTACTATCGATAAGCCATGGTCTCGTGGCATTCCAGGGCAGTGTCACCGCTGCCAGCTCTATGGGCATTCCGCCAAAAACTGTCACGCAAAACCCAGGTGCGTGAAGTGCTTAGAAAGTCACGCTACTGCTGACTGTCCGCGCAAGGTCCCAGACCCGGCCGTACCTCCCAGCTGTGTCCTGTGTGAGACCCAAGGGCACCCCGCAAATTACCGCGGATGCCCTAAGGCCCCACGCAGGTCCGGCGGAAAGGGCGGCAGGACGCATAAGGCTTCGATGCCTTCCCGTCCAGCGCAAAACCCGTCCGGCCCTCAGCCAAAACTCCAACCAGCCCCTCTTCCTTCCACCAATGCGTGGAAAAAACCTCTACCAGAGACCCAAGCCGCCAAGGCCTCCAATCCCAAACCCAAGCCCTCCAGGGCCACTTCCTCTGCCCGCCAGCCCCGTGGGGAGGTAACAGAACAGGATAGTATCGAAAACGCGATCGACATTGCGACCAGCTTTTTAGATATACTAGATAAAGACGAATTATTGGCCTTCGCGAAAGGCTTAGTAGACTCAAACGGCGATCCTAAAAGTCGACTTCAAGTAATTAAGCTCAACAGAAAGCTTATAGCCAAATTACTACTTGTCAATGCTCAAACTTCCAATGGCGGTCAATAATAATTTTAGAATCAACCCGCCCGATTTAAGACTCGCGCGAGTCAAGCCGCGTTCTCTCAACATAGGTTATTTTAACGCTAACGGTCTCAATACGCAAATGGGGCTAGTCCGCGATTTTGTTACAAACCGACAACTCGACTTATTTCTAGTTCAGGAAACGTTCCTTAGAAATTGCAATAGGGATCCCAAGATAGCCAATTACCGCACTATTCGTAACGACAGAGACGGCGCCAAAGGCGGCACCGTCATATTTTACAGAAAGACGCTTCACGTCATACCGCTCGATCCGCCGCCGACGCTCACTAACATCGAAGTTTCGGTCTGTAAGGTTCACATGACTGGACATCCACCCACTATTATAGCTTCCGCCTATCTCTCTCCATCAAAGAGTTTACTTAGAAGCGACCTACAGACACTACTAGACATGGGAGACTCGGTTATCATAGCCGGGGACCTTAACTGTAAAAGTACCAGGTGGAATTGCAACTCCACAAATAGAGGAGGAATCGAACTCGAAAATATCTATGACCTGACCACCTCTCGCTTTGAGATAATAGCCCCCCTCACTCCCACTAGATTTGGGCCCCGGGGCCGACCTTCAATTCTCGACATAGCCATCCTGCAGGGCGTCTCTCTCAGGCTGCGCTCTATCGAGGTAATACCAGAGTTAGACTCAGACCATAGACCTGTAATAGTTAAATTAGGACCCGATTGTCCTCCAGTTCTTCCTAAAACCACCATCACCGACTGGTCTAAGTTCGCGGAGCGCCTAGGCAATCCCGACACGGAACCGACAGACGACATACCTGACAGATTCGACTCGGTGGAAGTAGTCGAGGCGGAAATTAACCAACTTACTGACAGACTGGGTAGCACTCTCGACGAGTGTTCTAGGGAAATTCCAAGTAATCCAGAAGGACATTTTAAGATCCCGCGAGATCTCAGAAAGCTCATGAGACGTAAAAACATCGCCAATAGGGCGCACGATTCATTTCCGTCGCCGGCTAACCGCGCTAAACTCTGGAGGCTCCAAAGACAGGTTCGAGCCCGGTTCGAGGACCTCAGAGACGAATCTTGGGATCATAGGTTATCAGAGCTTACGCCATCGCACGTAGCGTTCTGGCAATTAACCAAATCATTCAAAAACGACACCGTAGTCGAATTACCGCCGTTAATCCGTCCGGACGGAACACTAGCCTCAGACGATCTCGAAAAGGCCGAATGCCTAGCGGATAACTTAGAAAGTCAATGCTCCCCCTCGGAACAACCGTGTGATCCAATTCACGTCGCCGCGGTGGACACACAGGTCGAAACGTGGGCACCGTTGCCACCAGCGGGCGAACCTATAAGACCGACCTCTGTCGAAGAGGTACAAGACATCATAAAGCGCCTTAAGCCAAAGAAAGCCCCAGGATCCGATCGCATCTCGAATAAGATCCTTAAAATTCTTCCCATTCACATTCTAACGCTTCTCGTTGCCATTTTTAACACGCTCTTAAAAGAGTGCTCATTCCCAGACCAATGGAAAGAGGCAATAGTCATAGGTATTCACAAGCCTAAGAAACCTCGCACATCCCCGTCCAGTTATCGCCCCATAAGCCTTCTCAGCTCAATGGGCAAAATATACGAACGTATACTCCTCACTCGTCTCCAAGCCGCAGTCGTGGCCAATGACATAATCCCCCCCGAACAATTCGGCTTTAGAGCCAAGCACTCCAGCATACACCAGGTACACCGCCTCACGGAATTCCTGTTATCCCGAGCCAAACTAATGCCATCAGCGGCAATCTTCTTAGACATTGCAAAAGCGTTTGATAAAGTCTGGCACAATGGCTTGATTTACAAGTTACAAAAGACTGACGTACCTGACAGACTCGTGCACATCATTCGAGACTACTTATCAAACCGCTCATTTAGATATAGGGTAGAAGGCACCCTTTCCTCCAGTAGGCCAGTTAGAGCCGGAGTCCCTCAGGGCTCCATACTATCCCCGCTTCTGTACAACTTGTACACCCACGACATCCCCAAAACCCCAGGTACAAACCTAGCCCTTTTCGCAGACGACACCGCCGTCTATACGTCCGGCCGTGTATCTGTCTGTATAGCTAACAGACTCCAAAAGTCCATGGACCGCATAGGTCGGTGGCTATCTCAATGGCGCATAGAGGTCAATCCCGATAAAAGTAACATCATATACTTCCCCCTTCGTAGGACAGACTACTTGCCACATGTTCGCCTTTCAGGCAAAATAATCCCCGAGGTCAAACAGGCCAAATATCTAGGTGTCATTCTCGACAGTCAACTGTCCTTTAGAGCCCACATTACTTATGTTCGCCGCAAAGCGGCCTACGTCCTAAGTTGTTTGTATCCACTCATTTGTGCTAAAAGTAAACTCTCACTTAGAAATAAAATCCGACTCTATAAAGCATGCGTCAGACCCATTTTCGCCTACGCCTGTGTTGTGTTCGCACAGACAGACCTTAGCCGATTACAAGTAATCCAAAACCGTTTCTTGCGTAATACTACCGGTGCCCCGTGGTACATGCGTAATACCGATCTCCATAGAGACGTCAAATTAGACTCAGTAAAAGAGCACTGTCGGAAGCTCTCTAGTAGCTATTTCACTAAAGCCGAATCGCATCCGAATCCGCTGGTGGTAAACTCGTGTAATTACGCCAAACGACGCCCGTGGGATCGCCGTCGACCCCGGGATATCTTAACCGATGATGCTGACCCCATCACTAAAGCGAACGACCCTAAATTTGTAGGTAGGGCTACACACAATCGCACACACACACGCTACGCACACCGTCCCCGCCGGTGGAGACGAGGTCCCAGCTTTACTGTGGCCCAATCGCGCCTCGGCGCGAGAGGAGCCCGCAATCAATAATCCAATAGGGCATCAAAAGCCCTCCCCAGTAGGCTTTGGTCGAACCGATCGAAGCAAAGCCCCCCACTACGAACGGTGTTCGCAAGTCGCGGTCCGAGTCTCAAAGGAGACGCCCTTGCGCCACCGTGTTCTCTTTTGTTGGTACCTTCCACGGTAGCCATGCCAAGGTCAGAGCTCGTCTAGCTCGGCCTCCCCAAGCCCGGTGACGCTGTAGAGGCCGATATGGCCAACAGCATACTGCTCAATCGAAAAACGAAAAACCCTCTGTCGCGTTCTTGTCAATGTTCTTGTATTTAATACTTGTATCTAATTTATTCTATACTATTTTTTTAATTAACGTTTTCGTAGATTTACCTACATGTAATTTTTAGTTTTTTGTGTTTAGTGGCGGAACTCAACGCCACGCCAGAGCGAAGAAATGAAAATATAAATTGAAATAAATATTTTATTTCCTTGAGTGAGAATCGAACCCACGACCAGTCGCGTTTATCTACCGTGCCCCTGCGTCACGACTGGCCTTAAAGTAATGAAATATTGTAAGTACATTATTAAATAATACTACTACTCTACAAAATAATAAAATAAGCTTGTTAAATAACGAACCAAGAACCATAACAGGAGTTCCTTTTAAAGAATTGCTGACACATTTGAGTATAATTCTCATGAATAAAAAGTAAGTTGACAGTCAAGATGACAGTCAGAAGCGGCAGGATAATGAGAAGGAATTCAAATTTGATGGCCCACTAGGCTATTGTTATATTGTTGCTTAATAATTCAGCGATAATACAGACATATTATGTATGCATAGTGTATGCCTTTATGTATGTCTGTCGTCTTTTCGTTATATGAATGCCTTCACTCATTAACTAGAACGGCTCATTCTTGTAGTTTTTTTTTATCGAAGTAGGAGAAAATTAAAATTATAGCAATTAATGAACAATTTTTATGCAAACATTACAATTTTTTTTACTTAAATTTACACTTTGCAAATATATAAAAAAAAATCGGTAAATACTGTACGTATCACAAATTAATTAGGTATTATGGAGGAATTTTGATTAAAAAAGTTGACGTAATTCCAAAATACAGAAGTTGCGTAACTATCAAAAATTCGACATTATAACAAGTAAAGTATGTAAATTTCACGCTCATTAACTACGTAGTCATTTATGCATGTAGGAATATACAGCGGAGCAGCATGTAATGAATTTTTAACAAAAACTTAATTAAAAATCGTATCTTAGTCGAAGGAAATGAACTCATTCTTCGTGGTCCCGCTGACGTGACGGCCCGAGTGACGGCCCCGTCATTAAGGGGATGGCTATCTAAGCTTCAACTGTCTTTATAAACATAGATTCCTGTGTGGCTTTCTATACAAAGTTGAATGATGCTGCCTGGAGGTGATTTTAAATAAGATTTGTTAAAACATAAGAGGGTAGGTGCTTATTAAAGGATCATACTTTTTTATTTATTTAGCTAACTTATTTATTTTGATTAACTTTAACTAAAAAATTGTTCAATATACTCAAAAAAAAGTTTGAGCATTTTATTTGTATCCCTTACAAAAAATATTTACTAACTACTACGTAAAAAAAATATGGTCCTTCTTATAAGATAAAAAATATAAATCAATAATACAAAAGCGATAACTGACAATGAAATACTTAGTAAACAACACTGTAAAACACTATGAGATAATCCGAGACCAGTGAGGGCTTAGTGAGATATTGGCTTCCGCTAAGAAAATGTCAGGTTGCTCAAGCAAGTTCTAGTTTTTACGGTCATTATAGAAATACAAAACTGACGTTGCAACGACGCATTCACCCGATCTACGGCGATTAGAACAAGAAACAGCGTATTAGTGCAAATTGCGCAAGCGCAGACGCACATCACTCAAGGATAACTTTAACTTACTACGCTGTATTAGATGAACTAGAATTATTACTAATATTTATTTGTATGGGACAATAATTCAAGTTCTCTTCTAAATTGAAGTTGTAATAGTGTTAGGAAAGTAATTATGGTTTTAAGTTTGCAATTATTTATATTGTATAGTTATTAGATTTATGTGGTTCTCTTAATCTTCATGTGTTTCTGTCACTTTAAGGAATATAGAAAGGCTCTGGTTTCGACATTCTCATATCATTCTTCTATTTTCTTTGAAATTGCGAAACTTAACGTCGTTAAGGCCTTTTGTATGATCATTTTCTTCCTTTATAGTGGCATTATAGAAACAAAGTAGATAAAATTACTCGTTTAGGTTCTTCAAATAATTATTTGTTAAGTTTGCATATTATTTAAGCTTTTATGGATATATGATAGAGAGATAAGATAAGAGTGCTTTCCATCTATGCTTAAATCTTTATAGCATTGTAGTAAAATTAATTTCTTGCAATTAAATGTAAAATGTACATATTTAAATAATACGATATAAGTATAGTGTTGTATTAATTGTAACATTCACAATTTTTTTTTATAAATATATATTTTTTAGCTTTACGCCGTATCGTCGCACATAGCAGCGTAGGCAAAACACCTGGAAATCTAGTGTTAATAGAATCTGTTCCTATTAAGACACTTCCGCTCTCACTTTCTCGAAGCGTTGAATGTTAAGTGGCAGAACCCAACACCGCGCCGTGCCTTGTTCCAAAGCGAAGAATTCCCACCCAGTAAGAATCGAACCGACTGTCGCTCTTACAGTCGCACCTTTGTACCCCTGCTCTACGACGGCCTCGATGTAAATATAATAATTAAATATTTTTTTATATTTTAAGAATAAAAACTAAGCATATGTTAACAAATGAGTCGGTTACATTCACTCGTACCTATTCACGTTGGCAAAAAGTAAAGAGTAAAGAGAGTATGAAGACGCTAGCTTCAACAAAACCAACACGGCTGCCACAAATTGGTGGTTTCTGACTGGCATGTCGTGACTGAGAGAGAGACTCTGCCGCGGGCGATGAGGCCATGCAGCATGAGCGGGCGATCAGCGATTTCATGGGCTTAGCGGGTAATGCTTGAACAAAGAATATTATACACTTTTTTCTGGTTCTACAATAAGTACTTATTTATAAGAGATCGTAGAATAAATTAAGTATAATATAAAAAATGATTTTATATATTTTTTATGTTCTTAGTATGAATAGATAATTTATAAAAAAAGATAACCTAAAAAATAATGTGTATATGTAAATTATGTATATTTGTCTAAATTTCTTACAACTTAATGGGTTTTATGTTACATTTGTAACATAACACTAAAGTCTATATATAGCCTCCAGGTTTCCAATTAAATATTGCCCAAGCTTTAGTTTATTGATTAGATAAAAAATAATTGAAATAAGACTGTATTCAACAAAACTTGAAATACATATTTATAAATAGGATAATAGAGTTCACAGTAAAAGATATACCTTATAAGTCCAGTCTGATTATATGCTAGGTAATGCTAGAAATCCATTAAACAAGCTTCTTTTAGTGATTGAACAACAAGTAAACGACAAAGCTAGACTGCACCTTTGAATTGCATTCAGTCAATTTGCAGACAAAATTGCATACCTCGGTAATGTGTGATTCTTTTACTATTTTGTTTATGGTAAATTGGATATAACTGCATGTGTTTGTTGGTGAAAATGAGATAAGTGCTTTGGAGATTTGATTTTTACATATTCTCTTTCTTGTGGTTTATGATGTAAATTAAGATCTTCGCGTGCACTCTGTGAGGAGACAGAGGACTTAGTGACTATATTCTCCACTTGTTTTATTTATTTTCCACCTTTTAGAAGCAACATATTTAAAATGGGCACTGAGCAGTGGAACAGTATTTAATTTAGCTTTTTCGAGAAAACTATAATATTTCGAATTGGAAACGAGTTTCGTTGTTAAACATTGATTTTTTTTGTTATGGTAGGGGTCAGTGCAATTTTTTCCATAATGATTTTTCTTAATAAACTCTTAATAAATAATTTTGACATATACGAAGAACTGAATGAAATCCGCGATTTTGCTTTGTAAAAACGACCCTGCTTGCAGTCGTAGGTAGTTCTTTATAATTTTATAACAGAGGTGGATCATATTATTGACAAACTTTACATGGAACTGTCGCAACTTGTTCAGTACAAAAGTTGAAAATTTACGGATTATATGTACAGTAATGATGATTAAAATCCATTAGCACATTTTGTCGCGTAGAGTGTTTAGATTTTTCACTACTGTTTTTGTTCTACGATAATTTTGAGTTAAAGGAACTTATATTAAGTATGGTATAGCTTTGTGAGCTTTTAAATAAGTATAGGTACAAATACTATATTGAACTCATAATTTCAAATCTACTGTGATTGATGTTTAACTCTGTAAATATGTAAAGCAAAGAAAATTTTTTTTTGTTATTATAAACAATAATATAATATATTTTATGTGAAAAAGATGTTAGAGTTAAAAGGATATCAAGAATATGTAAAAGCTGGAAAATTATTACTAAGTGCTACTGGACACGTTATTGCCAATAAAATATTACTAGTGTTAGTCGTAATGAGAATTCATAAAATGACCTCACACAAGTGAGCTTTATCTCAGATAGTATAAATGCGATCTAACTTTACACTCTGTAAGTAAACATAAAATGGCGAACTGACTTTATATTAGGATATTAAATATGAATAAAATAGAAGAATTATTTTTGTTAAATTTTAAATTGAAAGTGCAAAAATTATATACGTCAGTTATAAATTCGTATCTCAAGAACAGTTAGTTACATTTATTTATTTGTTAAATTAGCTTAAACTAATTAAAAAGATCGTCTATTTGCATTATTGTGAAAACATATTTAATAATTTAATTTTCTTGTAAGAATTGTACTAATTTATGTTTGTTTTACATTTAAATATTCTTAATTAATGCTAAATTCAAAGACCTTGATAAGTTCATAACTTTTAATGATCATAAGTAATAAGCAGTGAGGTTAATGCTCTCCTTTATTGTTAACATACTGGCTCCAATTAAAACTAATTTGCTTTAAATATATAATTAGGACCATAAAAGTTAAAAAAGTATATAATGTGAGGTAGCTAATTATTATAGAATAAAGATAAGATAGACATTGACCTTGAAAGATACAGGCACTAACCTTCAAACGGATGATGAATCACCAGTGAGAGACAATTGTCCGCATTCCACGCGGATTCTCTTTGCCGGCTATTACAATATTTTTATGTGGTTTAAAAAGTTTCCCACACTACTTGCTCTTATCTATGGTAAGGTAAGAATATTTACACAGAAGTTTTATCTATTCAAATCTTATTGTCTAGGATTCTGTCATTGAATATTTTAAGTTGTTTGAAATGTTTATTTAAATTTGATAGAGGTTTGATGTGTGATAAAAAAAAAAACATATTTTAGGCTAATAATCAAAATAAAAAATCAAAATATATTAGTATCTCTATAGATACTCATAGATTTTCTACGTGTTAATATTAATGGGTATAATATTTTAGAAGTATGCTCCTCCAGTTAACACGTAATGTCTCAAAAATTGCGGGATACGTGGGGAACGGAGTGTCTTAACACTAGGTTCCCTCTGCCTACTTGGCATATGCAGGACTGACCTGACACTGTTAGGTATATTTTTCCTGCGTGAACTACGGTCACAGTAATATTCACGTGATTTTTATAGAAAAAGAGTTATTACTATTAACCTTTAACTATGGACGTGATTTTTTTATAACACAAATATGGACGTCGGGTCTGTCAGACCAGTGTATTTATTGGTCATATTCCGTCTGTTTTTTAAATGAAGAAGACAATTTTATGTTTTAGTTTACATGAATAGCCTCTAATCAAACAAAATCAATATAAATAAAATCGCTTTTTATTAAACTTTACGCATCACAACGATTTAAGTAACTTAAAGTCACAATTTCAGTCTTTGGCCACATGGGATGACTCTTAAGAAAATAATACTATAAAAAAAAGACAGATAATAAAATAAATATTTTTTTAACAAAATATAAAGTCTAACAATTAAAAAAAATAAAGAAATTACATCTTATGTTATAAAATAAAAATTTTGACAACACCTCAAGATAAGGTACAATTGAACATCGATACACAATGGCTTTCAACATTGTTGGCTAACAGGACGATTGCAGTCAACATAAGTATGTGTTGTCTTTCTATATATCTTTTGGGGGCAAAGTGTACATGTTTTTCAAGAACCCAAAACTATTTTTTTAGCTTCATGTTCAATAAATGATAGATCAGATCGCGAAACGCAGTCAAAGTCATTCTCAATTCTTAGAGTAGTTTAGTACACGAAACGCGTCTTTTTATTTGATAAAGTGCTATTTTCTTTATAAAATGTCGTCGTCCAATTCTTTTGTTTGATGTTGATTATAAAGTACCGATATTTTTGTCCCTGACGTGCTAGGTCGATAATTTTTTTCCATTTTATCATAAAAACTAAAAAAATTGAATCTTTTTTAGGTAAATAATATTTATATTACTAAAATATATAACAAACAATGCAAAATAATATATGATATATAACAATAAAAGCATTTGAATACAAATAATACAATTAAAATATTAAAGTATATTTTGTAATATTGTAAAAATGTATGGCGTTTTGAAATCATTCTTGTATGGGAAACATGGACGTCGGGTCTGACAGACCCAGGCCCCGTTTAGAAAGTTAAATACTCACGTGTTTTGAGACACAACCACTGCTATCTACATTCATTTTGTCACTAATACGAAAGGTACTGAGAGACTCAGTGGCGGAGGTCACCGAGAAGTGGCCGATTTGTAGAATTCGTAGAACTGTCTGGTCTGTCAGACCCGACGTCCATACTTAAAGGTTAATGATTACGTTATGTACGCCGCTCTAATTATTACATCGCCGTGCCAATTAGTTAATAAATAAAATTCTCGAATCAATCAAAGCATAATATAAAACGGCAGCTGCTTTACAACACCAAGTCAGGTCAGGTTGTTACTGTATAAGGAATTAAAACTTTCATTACGACTTAAAGTACTTATAGAGTTTTATAAATTCTTAAGAATGATAGCTTTCTATTTTATAAATAGCGGGAAGGCAGAGGAAGCTAGGCTATATATAAGCATAGATATAAAATTTATGAATGAAAACGGCATCTCAAGATCGATATGAGACTTGAAAGTGGTTAATAAATACGTGTTATAGAGTTTCGTTCAAGACACTCCGCTCAATTTCGCCGTCGGATTTAAACGCCGAAAAAGAGAATAATTAATTCCATCTAAAGGGAATCGAACCCACAGCCTTCGCGTACAACGGTTAAAATTCACGTCGGCTTTCTATTTTAATTAAACAAACTTCTCATAAAAAAATATATACGATTTATTTACACGTGTAAAGAAGTTAGCTGTACAAATAAATTCGTTTTGTATTATTAAGCGTTTGACACTATTTGTAATGCGCCTATAGGATTATAATATCCACAAGTATGCGTTGAGTCGGTGTGTATGTATGTATGTATGACAAATTCTAAGACATTAACACGAAAATTATGCGATAATTTATTTTAACAGATTAGTGATCATTAAATCGATGAAAAACATAATTTTTTATTCATTTTGTGTGTTATTTGGTATCTTGGGAAGCTAACTTTCTAAAATATGTTTGTATTATGCATTGTACAAAGTAATAACTAAGGATTATAATTTAAGGAACAGTTGTTGTTGTTTTAGTTATTTAATCGATATTTATAAAGAAAATAAATAATTACAATAGTTTTGTCATATATAAAATATATTTAAGTGCAATAAAAATATAGTTTAAGATATACGTTATAGTTAGTTGGTTAGTTAGTTGATATTAGTTTATATTTAGACAATTTGCTTGTTTTCATACGTAGTGAGCTTTATCCATCCACCAACAAAAGGATAATTATAGTGGAGAATTTAATGTGAAAGAACATATCACAGATTGTTACTTAAAATAAAATAAGTAGATTACTGATATTTTAACAATGCTATACAATAAAATATAAAATTTATCTTCGAACTTATTTTTACTTAAACATTTACTTTAGATACAAGGGCTTAGCAATATTATGTGATACTCGTATTAAAATATTTTATTTATACACAATAAATAAAAATAATAAAAAAATATAGTTTCAATAATAATATACAATAACATTTCTTAAAACAATATGTACTTATTTAAATTTTTCAAATCAATGTTTCTGATACGCGCTCTATGATCATAGCGTTTGAGGCGTGCTCATTTACATATATTGAACATAAATTCTCGTTTGTATGAACACTGGTATTTTTATTGTGCACCTCATTGTGTTGAGCAAAAACTGACAGCTTTTTATTATAGAGTACCCTGAGTGACCTGGGATCAATTTTTTACAATCTTGATTTCATTTCAAATAAATAAATAAATGAAATTTCATACGATACTAGCGAGCCCACCAGCCGTGTTTCTGCCTGAGACAGGAGAGTCGCAATCAAGTAAATATTTTAAATGTAATGTTTATTTTTATCAGCTTTACGTTGTATCTCGCATGTACGGTAAGGAGAATTGTAAAGATATTGCGTGTTGGCGGAATTCAACGCCGCGATTTACCTCGATAACAGATCGAAGAAATGAAAATATTAAATACCCCATTTCCTCGAGTGGTAATCGAACTCACAACTTGTCGCTTTTACAATTACACGCTTGTGCTGTTATTGAATAAATCTCGAGTTATCGACACACTTTAGAATTCTTTTTATATTTATCAATTTTTAGATATTAACAAATATAGTTTTGTTTTAATATATATTTGACAATTTAAAATAACAATTAAGTCTAAAGAATAAAATAACAAATACAATTCTATTCAGAAATTGTTTTAAATGTATCATTTTCAAAGTGAAATTCTAAGAAAGAAATGAAATTAAGATGTTTGGCTGTTTGAGGTTAACACTTTTGAACAGACATTATGGGTCAAGACCGAATATTAATATCTGTAAAAGTAAATGGCTTCAATATTCTCGAATATGTTTTACGACGGTCATTAAAAATGTTTAAAATTTGATTTATTGTATACAGATCACAACGGATTCGAGCTTGCGCCTTCAATGAAGAACCATTCATTTGTTAATTTTGTTCATCCCATAATATTTACGGCAGCCGTAAACGTTTCAGCCGTTAAACATTCATGTTATTAATATTCGGTTTCTTAGTATGTATTATTATCGAGTGTCCGTCCGTGTGCTACATTTAACGGCTTCGAGAACATTGCGTAAACATAAGAATTTTCAATATAAGAGACAAGTGTTGAGTCATCTGTCAATTTTCAGTTTTTTTATTAGTTTTTATTTTTAAGGTTTTATTTGTATAAATGGTATTTTTTGGTAATATATTTTTTTGTAAATTTTACTATATTTTGAAATGATTATCATCATAGTCAAATTTTAAAGGAAATTAGAATTAGACACGTAAGAATTTTCCAAGGAAAAAATACATTGAAATATTACATTATCGAACTAAAGTTATCTTATTGCACAATTAATTGCGGCCGTGTTTGTGTATTATCGATACATTGTTGCCATTAGTCGCCAACACTCGCCGTCTGTCGCGTGAATACTGTCGAATCGTTTCTTTTATGAGATCATAAAGTACTGGACGGACTGACTTGTCTTGTCCGCTTGAAGCGTGTGTAACCTCTTTCCTTTACACCTCATACTATTAATAAGGGGGCACGTTTTTGGTTATATAAGTAATAATTTTCTAACATATTATTTTTTATTTTTCAATCAATATCTTTTTGTCGTACGAAATCTATGACATCACAGGAAGTTAATAAGTATTAATATTATGCAAAGTACGCTGCTCTTTTAACTTTCTCCCTATACAATTGAAACATCTACTAAGTGTGCTGAGGGATGAAAGTTGTTTAATTTTTCTAATAATATAATATTTATCTTTCAAATCTATTAGTAAACGTCTAATTTATTTGTCAAAAGCTTATATAGAATATTAAAATCCATTCCGATTTTACCAAGCACAGAGTCTCAGAGAAGTCGCTCTACATTTTATAGCGTGAATAATTCCTAAAAGATTTGTTTTGCAAATCCGCGATTCGAAATGTAGGTGAAAATTGACCCTTGTTCCCGACTCGAGTAGGAGTATTTATGTATAGTTCAAGTCATTGTTCATCAGGCCATTGTTTGTTTTGTGACACGACGAATTATTGGACTGAATAAATTGGACCGGATTGTAAACTTGTCAGCCCGTAAATACTACTTATTTTGAAGTAAACCTATTTGAATTTAATAAGACCGTGGTTCGTGAGTTATGTTTGATTTTATTAGGAGTGAATTATGGGAATTGTTTTGATAGCATATTTTATTGTAATTACAGTGGAATATTTGGAGATCGATCGATCGGTTAAAATCTTTGAATAGGTAGAGCCTATTAAAGGTCAATGTAATAGTACAAAATGTTATAAAATTGAATATAAATACAAATTCAACTTGCTTTTGACATATTCATATTTACTGCATGCATTCATTCAATGTCTAATACATGAGTAAAACGTGCGTAAAACTATTAAATAAATATTTATAATAATAAATAGTCTTTAATTCAAATTAATGTGACTGGTTTCGTCCTTAACTTTTAATTCTATATAGTTTTTTTTTATATTTTATTTTGCCAAATATATACCTACTACATGTTATTAAGGTGAATAGAAAACTTAATGACAAACAAAATAGTTAAAATAACCTACTTAGCTATATTTTATAAAACATAAATGAAAAAAAAGCCAGTTTGTATGTAAAATATTCAATAAATGGACGTATATATAAGTAGAATGGTATAGTTCTATGGAATGCGCTAAAAAGATGAAATTTCTTTAAACGACCATTACTCATACACTTATAGTATATTCATGTAAATTATAATCATTAGCTACCTGATTTTGTTTGAAACGTCAACAGTGTGCGTTTGATAACGTTATCGTAAAAATCCCATCAATCTACGTAAATTTGAAAACTTTAACACAAGACCACCTGAGGTTTTTACAGTGTTTTTATTTATGTTTGATAAATATATACGGTGTAATACAAAATATACTAATAGATTTTTAGGTATTTTTTTTAAATTTTTTTATTGTAGATAGGCAAGCATTTGTCCGCTATTTCATGTCCCTGGTGGTAAGTGACGATGCGAACGATGGTGGAGCATGCTTACCTAGGTAGTGCCTATTCACTTGTTCTTTAAAGAGAGCCAGGACACAAAAGAATGTGACGACAGTGGTAAGGTTTAATATTAAATTTATAAATATATTAAAATGTTTATAGGATTTTATACTAATGGTATTAACAATTTCATATAATTGACGTGAACTATTGAATCACTTTTGTGATATCATCGTTACGTCACCTTACTACTTTATGGTTTGTACTGTAGAAATAGTCAATTTATAGTATCAAGTATTTATTTATAGTAGCAGGTAAATTTTAAATTATTACGATACATGTTAAATTCACTCTGGATGCTTAACCACAGTATATATACGAGTCTTGCCTTGGGTGGAAAGTGGAGGACGGTAGATTAGCTCTACCTACTACATATATACTATACATGCGAGATATAGTGTAAAGATAACAATAAAAATATACATAAGTAAAATGTCATATTTTACTTATGTATATTTTAAGAAACAAACATTTAGATTTAATGTTTTTACTATTTTTGATTATAATCCGTTGATTCGATCTGTTGATGACGGAAATATAAATAAAACACTGTTTTTTTTCATTGACATTTAACTAGAATATTTTAATAAGTATCCTTTTCCATTCCATTAAATTCCAACTATTATTACAAGAAAATTGGTACTAATGAGCAATTAAAGGTAACATTCTCATTAAAAACATTAAAAAACCCTTAAACTTAAAATTTCATTTCAAATACCTACTTAAGCTTTTAGGCGATTACAGTAAAAGCTTGTTGCCTTTTAAAAAATAAGAAAACGTAGTGTAAATACATTTTTATCTTATCCCTTACAAAGCTCATATCTATAACGATGCACTCAAACGCCGTATACATACAGCTTTATGAATATAACCGCTATAAAAGTTCTAATGATGTTATGACGTTATTATACAAACAACAGTTTACTGCTGTCGGTAAACGAGCCGAATGTTAATATTACAGTATAATCGATAATTTTAATGTTAGTCGATTTTATTAAGTATCGAGTTTAGCGACTGTTGCAGTGTGGAACTAATTATTATAATAATGAATTCGTTTCAATGTGAAAGTAAAGTTGTAGTTAGTAGTTCTTGTGGTTAGATTAAAAACATAATAATTACACTATAGTTGTGTTATCAGCAAGATAACAGCAGCAAAGGATAAAAAATTATGTAGAGGATGTAAGGTCACTGATAGTTATGTTGAGTAAAAAGAAATAAAACAAATATAATAATTTTAGCTCCACAATGTATTCCACTCATAGCACGGTAGGCAAAGGGAACCTGGGAACCTAGTGTTAAGACACTTAGTTCCTAACACTTTCCGTCGAATTCTAGAGGCATTGTGTGTTAGTGCTGGAGCTTAACGCCGCGTAACTTCATTACCAAA
The DNA here is from genome assembly GCF_056956725.1 of Heliconius melpomene rosina. NCBI lineage: Eukaryota > Metazoa > Arthropoda > Insecta > Lepidoptera > Nymphalidae > Heliconius > Heliconius melpomene. The sequence continues at coordinate 7,147,921 of NC_140406.1, read as the reverse complement.
GCGAGGATACGAAAATCTTAAATATTTCATTGCTATGTGGGGATTGAACCCATACGCTACGACGACGTGCCCCGGCCTCTGTACGCATAGGGTATAATAATTGTTGTATAATAATATTACACAATACGACCTAGCCTAAGATACCATAAAGTAATTGACACGAATAACATCATAACTCATAGGTTACATATGTATTCGGCATATTTACAATATAATTGGTTAATAAAATTTACTGTTTCAAATATTGAAAGATAATGTCTCAAGTGAAATTTGAATTAGATGTGCTCAATTTTTATATTTAAAATGTATAAAAGTATGTATTTAATTACCGTGAAATTTGTACTTCATATCCAATTAGTTTCTTTCTCAACTTCGATGCTTAAGTTCTGATCTTTTGTGTTTTTGTTACGAAAAATGTAAAAGAATAGGTATTTAATTATTCAGCTGTCATAATATTTTTTTATGACTGATGAATGATGTACTGGCACAGTGTGTCTTTGATGTAGGTAATGAAATCAAGAGTTGGATGTATTGCAGCTACTTTTTTTTTCCTGAGTACAAATAAAAATGTTATTTTTTTCAGTTTTGAGAAATTTCGTAGCGATTAGCGGAATTCAACGCCGCGTTGTGTCGAATTATCAGAGCAAGAAAAAGAAATAAATAGTTTTTCGACGGTGAATCGAACCTACAACTAACGCGCTTACAGTTAATTAGACGATGCACAGTTGTCCCGCGGTGGCCTTTCGTTATTGATTTTTAGTCTTGAAAAGTTTTCATAACTAAGCTCTACTGATACTTTGATTCAAATAGTACGGATATTTTGAACTAGTGACCTCCAGGAACACTGACCATACTAAGTAGGAATACTCCGTTGATTAAAAATTAAAAGCGTTACAAAGCTTTAATTTATTTAAATATTTACTCATGTTTACACATGATTCATATGAGCTTTTAAAACGTGTTCGCTAATACAGACTCCTTTTATCTCAGCCGCCATATCAGATCTTCATATAATATATTATCGAAGAATAAATAATGATAAGAAATAATGAAACGACTGTCCGTATTCATCAGGACAACACGGACCGGACAATGCGGACAAAATTACACTACAAGCGCTTAATGCTTCGACGGCGCAAATAAATATTATTAACTGACATTCGAATTATTTTTTTGTCATTTTGTTCATAAAGACAAAGACCATATCCGCCCACGGTGCCGAGAGCTGAAATTATGGTGTGTTCACTTTCTGAGGCATTCCACGGCTAATGATTTGGAGATATACCCTCCCCTTGAATGTAAAACGACCCCGCCCTCGAAATGAATTGAAACACTGTCGGACGGTTTTTATTTATTTGTTAATTGTTGTTTTTAGGCCGTTTCACATCGGTGGTCGGTTGAACGATTTTTCTAATTAAACGTGTTTAAGATTTAGAAATGAATTATAATGTCGTAAATTTTGATATCTTGATGGATTATTCTTCTATTTTACATTATATACAATCTTTTAATTTTATGTAATTAACATAATTAAGTAATAAGTAAACATTTTTTTTTATGTGGATCTTTTTAATAAAAGACTAGATACTTAATTGTAAAATTACTTCGTGTTTTTGTTCATTCTTAATATGCGCTATGAAAAGTAAATGAAGAAAATGTTAATATTATTAAGAAGTTTACTTAATTTTCCTTTATTGTAATATCTTTCAGTAATTGTAAGTAATACTGGAACGGATAAACGTAAAACTAAGTCCGCTATATCCGCTTATTGCGAATAAACTGAAAGCTTCCTGCAACAATAAGGTACCTGTATAAGATAGTTGCTAAAGTAAAACAGTATTTATAAGAACCTTGTTTGTTCTATAAATTTAATCTTAATATTTTTGTATTTAAATAAGGATTATTACGCAGAAATATTAATTAAACAATAATCAACATTTAATAGGTACAAAGGTATTTTTTTGTATTTGGTTTTAAAGTGTTTTTTAGCTTCACGCCCCTAGTGTTAAGATACTCGAATTTTTGAGGTTCTTTTTTCTTTGCACGACTGCCTTCTTTAAAATATGTAAGTGCTTAAAATGAAATTGTTATTTATAACAACACATATAAAGTAATACATGAAAATAATGAACTGTAACCTTTAATTACGACCAAAAATTTTAATTTCACCCTTTTGCGGAACACAATATATTCTCAGATTACAATAAGCAAAAACATTCAAAGTTTTAATAATTATTATAATAACACTCGCATTATTACCTTGATTAGTAATCCATATGTATGCGGCTACATTATTACTAATGTATTAAACGAAAATCACCTTTATTTTTATAAGATCAAAATTGAAAATGGTTCAGCGTAATATTGTATAGCTAAGCTTCGTGCCTAAATTATTAATATATTACATAGAAATGCTTAACACGGTGTTTTGTCATCTGCACTCACACTCAATCTAAATCCTATTCTATGCATCAATCCTCGTTAAGTTTCACCCACACAGTCGCTAACGACATTTTATTATAAGCGAATACTTGAAATGCCTCTACCATTTATCTTTGTAATGTTTGCAAAATTATTCTTCTTAAGTTATAAATGATAGTAGTACACGCTATGAAAATTGAGAAGTACTTGTGAAATTGTTTTATATATATTGGTAGTTGTGGCTCGAAAGTTTGCTCGTTTTTTCCTGTAGGATTTTGGGGAAATCATATCTTAGGACCAGGACTCCCCAAGGAATGTCAATTATCACTTTTATACGCCGTGTAGACTCGGCTGGGTTTTTTCTGTAAATCACTTAAAACCTAATAGTTTTTGTACATAAAAAATACAATTTTAGAAAAAAGATAGAATCTACTAACTAAAAGAAGTTCCTAAAACTAGAAGAGTTTCAATACTAAGATCCTGGCTCCGTCTTACACCAGCTCGTTGATAGCATAATAGTGTATTGTCACCTAAGCTACGTATTTCTCCCAAGTGGTTCAAATACTTTATCAAAATAGAATAAAATTCACCGTAATATCTAATAGTAATAAAAATAATATTTTATTCATATAATATATTAAAGACTTACAAATCTTATTATTATAATGAAAAGAAAAGCAATAGTAAAATAAAACACCGGCGTCGTAACGCGGTCGGGGTCTCACCGTACTCAATAATCGTGCATTCTAATGTCACTCAGGAAATATTTATATTTATTATATACTTATATAGGTATTTCCCCGGTCTAGTTAGAGGTAAGTGTTTCCAACGTTTCTTTCCGTCATCATGTCTGTGAAGCTAATGTCTTTAATTGGTGAAATATGTGAAAAGAAATAGTTTCTTATACTCCGTCCTGACGCAGCGGTATAGTGACTGATTGCAAGCGCGATGATTGTAGATTCGATATCCATTCGGTAGAATGAGTTATTTTTAATTCGACGCTCTGGTAACAAGATATTAACGTATCGCTTTATATGTTAATATTTGTCACTCAAAAAAAACAATGTCTCGAAAAGCGGAGGATAAAGTAAAGACTGGAGTGTCTAAACACTATGTACCTTCTGCCCACCATGCTATATGCGAGATACAGCGCGGAACCAAATAAAATTTCTATTCACCCGTTTAAGAGACATTACGTGTTAGTTGCCGTACCTTAACGCCGCCGTTTTTTTTATTAAATAAAATAAATATTTGTAATAAACGTACATATATCTTTTTAATCATATTTGAACCCAAAACCACCACGTTTAGTCCTAGCGATAACTAAACCACAACAGTTATGTCAATATTTGTAGCGTTTATAATAAAATGAATAACGGGACTGTCGACTTGGCTATTACCCCATAACAATAGTTTAAAGCAGTTGATTGTAGGAAGATATCGCTTTTGATGGATCGAATTCTAGTTTCGCCTTCGCTTGATATTGTTGAAGAGTGAATAACGGTGTAGTAAAACAGAATAGATATGGTGTTTTAATGTTTGTAACCTATTTAAAAATTGGGGACAAATAAAAAAAATTAAAACAGTATAAAAATATTTCTACTCTAGTGCCAGTACACAACATTTCTCACTTTCCGTCCAGTTTTTAAGACATTGTGTGTTGAATAGAGGAACTCAACGCAGGGATTTGTTTTGTTGCCAGAGCGAGAAAATGATAATAATTCATTCCCCCGAGTGGGGCTCGAACTCACAACCGTACCGTGACCAAATGTCACGTGAAACATGGTAAATACTAATAACTAACGTTTACTTGTTAAGCATGTATATATTAACGGATATCCTTATTAATATAATGATTGAAATTAGTGCTCTGAAAGTTTGCGTGTGCTTTTTGCTCGTGATGTTTTTTTATGATTATAATTTGCAATAGTAACGGGGAATGAAGCCGTGACATAAAGATTCTATCTGCTAATAAGAGGGTATAAAGGTTTGTTTTATTTTTATTATTCTGTTAGAGCTACGCTTTAGCTTTTAGGCAGGCTTCTACCTAAATATATAAAACAGCGCAAGCATATAGCAGGATTGGCAGAGAAAATATTATATTAAGACATTCCGCTTTCAGTCTGAAATCGAGACGTAGAATGTCGAGAGGCGAAACACAACACCGTTTTTGCTAGAGAGGAAAAATGTACTTAAATAATTCGTATTCTAATAAAATTAAAAATATTGATATATGAATTAATAACGTTTTTCTTTCTTTTTACTTCGCATCGTAGCAACTTTTTTAAGATATAGAAACTACTCTAAATTTAATTACTTATTATTCTTAGAAGTATAAATATCATTGCTTAACAAATATTAAGTAACATATAAACTTTTACAATGTCTACGGCAATCAAATATTGAATTACTTGTTATGCATTTCAAATGCTGTATTCCTTCTCCATCACAGTTAGAGGTTGATGGATGGATTACGTAATGTTCAAATAGTGTTGCATTCTAAATGTTTATATTACGATTGACAGACGTTTTTGCAATACGTTAGTTTAAATATATATGTCATATATATATTGGGTTGAATAAAAAATATCTATGGGGTACTTTATTTTTAAAGCCTTGTTTTTATTTTTTAAAGAAAATATCTTTTTATAAAATTTATTTTTCTATTTGTTTTATTTTTTCGAACATTATATCAAATGATAAGTCGTTCCAGGAGAAGAAGAAATATACTTAAATTTCTGTTTTCCATTTTACATCGAATTCTTGGGACATTGCGTCTTGAATGGTGAAACTCAACTCCGCCTTTTGCCCCGTTACCAGAGCGTGGAAATGAGTCAATTTTAAATATTTCTTTCCCCCGAATGGGAATCAAACCAACAAACGTCGCACTTACAGTCGCACGCGTTTGCCCCTGCGCCACGACGGGGCACAAGCGTGCCTTTAATTTATAGTAGGTTTATATAATCGGACTTTTTCTGTGAGCGGAATTCCAATTATCACATTCAACCAGACAAATTCCTAAGTATCTTAAGTGATTTTTTGTTCTTCTTTACAAGTGATATACTCAAGATATTTTATTAATCTTAACATTTTAAACATGTGATTTTTAATGAAATATGAATATAAATTGGAAAAGAGGAAAGATATATGTTTATCTTATCGATTTATTTTCGTAGAAGTTTTAGACTAATTATTTATTCAAATTTTCAACATTTTTACATTTAAAATCTGCGCGAAACCATATTATTTACATAATTCGATATCGATAACGTAACAGAAAGATATACACAAAATTACACAAAAGTTTGATTACCACGGTTGTTACACAATCAACAAAATTCTCTACATCACCAGTATCTCCATACATACGAGTACGTACGTGGTACTCAACTGATTGTGCTTGCATAACCCAATCAACTCACAAAAGCATTGCCTTTTATGTGCTTTCCGCTGAATGAGAGTGAGATAATCGGAATTAAAACACCTTTGATTCTTGATACGGTGACTTTAATTAATGATAGCCCTTTTTTATTCTGAATTATAATAAGCTTTAAAATTAAAAGTGTAAATCAGTGATTTAGATCTTTCCAAAAAAAATGCAATTAGTGTTGAAAAACTCAATTTTTTTTTATATAGTACTAACGTAATTGTAATTATATTTTATTTTTGTAACGTTATGATATTAATTATGAAAATAGTTGTAAAAATTTCTTTTATATGAATTGATTTCTATATACAATTAATGATTAACGATCAGAACTATATAAAATAGCACTATGAATTAAGCTGTAATGGAAAACCTCTCATTTATGTCTTTGTTTCATGTTCATTTGCTTACTGTTTAAATTTATCAGTAAAAATGGTATAACTCAAAATGTAAATTTTCAGTAGAAAATATGAAATAAAATAACGGATGATTACGCAAATATTAATTTTAAATCACATAAAATAAATACAAATTATGGATGTTTATTGTTATTTGCAGCAGCTTATTAATAATAATACATGTTGAATTAATAAGTTATTACAAAATCAAAATCAATGTACAATTTAACGTATTCTAAATTTACTTAGTTTCATCTGCACAGATGTCTATTATCTCGTTGTATCTACAATTTACATATATATGGGTCATTCTGATAAAATCTATTTATACATCACCTGTCTAGAGACGTCGTACTATTAATATTTATCATTTACATTACTAACATTTCACTGTCATTTTCTAAAAGCAAAATATTTCAGAAGTCGTATTTTTCAGCAATTAATCTTTTAATTATTAGTTTTAATAAAAAAACTATTCTATAGTGCGTTAGGCCACTTTTGTACTGCCAGTGTCAATTAATCATACGATCGTGATTTCACCGCGGTCCACGACTTTATTAATCAGATGTAATCACGATTTAGCGTAAATGTGTGATTGTGATTAATGCTGGTAATTTTCGATACACAAATATGGTTCGACATTTTTATTTGGACAGCTGACTGATTATAAGCACGATGATTGTGGGTTCGATTTCCACTCTGGGCAATGATAATGTTTTTTTTTTAATTTACTCCCTCTGGTAGACTCTTCATTGAGTTCCACAAAGCAACAGGCAATGTTTCAAAAGTTGGGCGGAAGGAGCTGCTAAAATATATTTGTTAAGTTAATGAAAACGCATAACGGTATGAACATTAGAACCTTTAGAACTACATACACTATGAATAGAAGCATCAAAAGAAGTGGAAACCGGAGACATATATCAATAGATTTTATCAAAGAAGACAGACTCAGGTTGATGTCGGAAATGCGTAAAGTTAGAAAAAAGGAGGTTTACTTGGTAGTAAAAAATCTTTTTTAAAAATACTGTAGCTTTTCCATATTGAAATGTAAAATATTTCACATCATCATTTCGACATAGAATATTTTGATTTTTTAACCAGCTCGTAGAGTTTAGTTATGTAATGTTATTGTTTTACATACAAAAAAGTTTATTTCTTTTTTAACTTCATGACGTATTTGGCAACAAGGTAGGCAGAGGCAATTTAGTGTTAATACACTCCGGGCTTTACGTCAATCCAATTTTTAATGAATCCTTTTTATTTCCTCCCAATGAATTATTTTCATTTTTTCGCTCTGCTAACAGGACCTATGAATGTAGAAATATTGTTAGTATTTTATAATGGATTTATAATTTATAAAAAAAAATATTATAATAATTATTTGTGTACGAACTAAAAGATAACCTTTTTTTATTGCATAAGCACAATAAATCGTTAATTATAGAATAATATAATTTATATAATACTTTTTATTTTGCTTCGAGGCCACACAATTTACTTGATTCCGCCTTATCACAGCTATGTGAAATAAGATAATTTTTTTTCTGGAATATGAATCAAACCCAAAACCATCCTGCTTACCTTCAGCCAACGTCCCAGTTTGCCATGATGGCCTAAATTTTTATCTGATTCATAAAAGGCCTTTACACTAACGAACACTTTTATCTCTTAATATTCAAAGCCTAGGCTTGTTTACACTAATTGTCTTCAGCCTCGTTATTTTATTTCATCATAAAAACGTCGGCGTTTTGGACAAACGAGGTTTTATAAAAATATCGTTTTATAAACTGAAATAAAACATTTACCCGTTAATTACACGTGTAACGGAACACGTTATTATTGTGAGATACAACTCGAATGTTTATATTATTTGAGCGGAAATGTAAGAATAAAACTCATAATTATATATGTGTAGGAAGTGCTTATTAGAGGCAGCGCAGTCATAAGACGAATGCTTAGCGGTAGACTTATATGGATCTAATTCAACATTAGTTTAAATTAAAGAAAATGTCTTTAATAAATATTTTTATATTCATATAAAATTCATATCTTTTGTAACTTATCTGTAAGGTAAATTTACTATTTTTGTGAATATTTTATGTTGTTAAATTCAAATTGAAAGTTTGAATGGATATAAACAATATTACTTTTGGAGTATAGAAGGCGAAGTTTGGTGTGGCGCAGGCGCGTAAATGTAGCGCAACGGTTGTGGGTTCGATTTCCAGTCGGGTGAATGAATTATTACTTATTGATATTTTTATTCCTTCGCTCTGTTATTAAGTCAAAAGGCACTTATGAGTACAGACAAGCACAGGCAATCAAAATGCAATACCTCAAAAATTCAACTGAAAATGGAGAACGGAGTGTCTTCAAAAAAAAATCCAAACAGATCTAACGTCTCAAGTCTACATTTAACTCAACAACTTATTACTATCATTTATTTCACAAAGGGACGATGCCTCGGAGGGCTAATGAGCATTCCTTGTAGAATAATGTGGACGTTACAATGCAACTGCACATACGAGTACGAGCAACATTCAAGCGTCGCATGTAAATCGGTCGATTGATTTTTTTAGTGTAGCCGCTTTGGTTTAATGATTTGCATATGTATTCTCTTTTTAGACTTCATTTGGCGACTTAATGGAGAATTTCACTCTGTTATACTTTTATCGTTGTTATAAATTTTGATAATTAATTTTATGTATTTTCTGTATGTAGGTATTTGGTCCATTTGGTGCAGTTTCATAAGCGTGTGACGGTAAACGCGATGGTTGTGGGGTTCGATCTCTCATTAGGGGATAGTTCATTCGTACATTTTTTTGATCTGGTTACAAAACAAAGCGAAGCTTTAAGTTCCACCTCAACACGCAATGCCCCAAGAATTGGGATCGTTGGGAAGTGAGGGATGGAATCTTAACATTAGGTTCCCTCTGCGTTTGCTGCCCTGCTAAAAAAATATTTTTTGATTTTTAATTAGCCAAATACTATATAAAATATATAGGTAGTAGGTATTATTGATAAAATACTCACGTAGTCCTACTGTAATTACGTAATTAAGTTAAGGACTTTAAATATTTTCCCAAATATGTTATCTTTTATAGCTTTTTTCATGCATCAGCTGCTTGCTGTAAGAGACAGGTAGAGGACGTGGACATTAATTACTCAGGTCTTCACTTTTATCACTTTAAATATTGGACAGGCTGAGATCTTAAAAAATAAAATATGTCATACTATTAGAACATAAAACAATTTAAGCTAAAATAAAATATTACCCATAAATATACCCAGAGAGGGATTAAAACCCACAACTGTCCCGCTCGGTAAGACGTTGCTAATATTCCAGTATAGCGTCAAATTGTTACGTTACCCCTTATTACACTTGATTGATTTTAAATGCAAAGAGCCCCACATAAGTATCTAATTGTGCCAAATCCGTTTCAAAAGGAAACGAGAGAGACAAAAAAATAAAATAACGTTATATATATTTGAGGTATCTACCGCCTAAACAACTAATTCTGTAATTCGCTCTGTAAACATCGGCTTTACAAAAAGATTATTATATGTTTTTTTTCTCAGGGAATTGTAAAACAACATGTGTCGTCATATTTCTCGTACCTTATTATAACCAGTGTCAGGTAAACCTATGTTTTCTATTGTTAGTTTTTTTTAGGAAATACAAATAAATTTAAAATTCGATAGCTACCTGAGCTCGAGTACGATTTTCGGAATTTTGGTTTTTGAAAAAAAATTGATGCTCGCCGCAAACATTGTTTTTGTGCTGTATTTAATTTATGTTACAGTTGTTGCAAACATTTTGTATTATTTTTTTGTATTATTAAATGATAGCTTCTAGTATGTTATGGTTGTTGAGTATAGTATATTTAAATACTAAAAATGCATTGAAAAATATATTTTATTTTTGATTGACATGTTACAGCATTCAAAATTATACTTTTTCTAAAACTTTAATATTTTCTATTCATAATAATTATATGCTTTATTCAAAAACAAAAAAAATATGCAGCTTCAATATAATTGAAAAAACCATATTTGTACATTTAAAGAAAATCAAGGTTTTCGATCTCTGATTTTTTAGCAGTAATCAAAAAAACTTCACAGCAGGTTTTCGCTGTGGGTGAATTTATAAACGTTCTATATTCTAAGTTTCGGGCGTACATTGCGTGTTTAGTTTGATTTTTAATATAATTTTTAATATAAACGCAGCAATGTACAGTTGATGGAACGAGACACATAAATCTTGTGTAAGGGCGGACAGTCCCGAGACGTCATATGGTGATCATTACGAATTTACCTTTGCTTATACGATTGATAAAAAACTAGACGTTTTTGCAATATCATTTCATAAAAAAATAACCTATACTTTAAATGTTACACTTGTTACAGTTGTAACAATACTGTTATTTTTTAATTTATTATGGTTTTACTACTAGTTTAGATCTGATATGTAAGCAGTAATATGACAGTATACGTAATTTAAGCAATAAAATTACAATCTTGTATATTAAGAGAAAATTAAAAATTTCAGCAAGCTCCACTCACATAAAGAAAAAATAATATAATTCAAATGGCAAAATTAAAACGATAATTAGGTAAAAAGATTACTTTATACACAAATTATGTTATGGCATGAAAATAACAAATTAAAGTGCTGCAAGTCGAAATGAGAAAATATTTTACGAATAATTGCGTCGGTTGGTAGAAGTTAATGGAATAATTATAATTATGGGAGTCCAAAGGAGCCGGCGGCCACCCGCTGTCCGCGGCGAGTTTCGACGATTGTTGTATCCAAAAAAGCAATTAAAAATATACCGCCCGAATTGGCTGAGATTGTGAGGGAATCCGTACTTGTAATAAGACGGCAGACGTGTTTGTTCGCTTTCTGGTATGCGTTGTAGCTATGGATAGTCCTGGAATGTCCAGGTAAGCCATATCTATATTTATATGCTACTACTATTTGGATTACTACAGTTTCATTTATTTTCATTAAGATCAAAAAATCTTGCGTGGAATAATCAGCAGAATATTGAACTCTACATTTTATCTTAAGAATATCCATACCTATATTATAAATTCGAAAGTAACTCTGTCTGTCTGTCTGTCTGTCTGTCTTTTCCGCAATCAGGGCCAAACCGCTAATTTAATTGTGATAAAATACTCATATAGAGATACTTGAGGGTCCCGGGATGAACATAGGATACTTTTTTTTTCTCATATTTGTAATATTTTCGTTATATACCAATATATTAAAATAATTAATTTGACAAGGAATTTATTCCGCCATGTTAATAACAATCGTCGCTACGCGTTGCTAAGCAACGGCTTGCAAAGTTTGCTGTTTTAAGAAAACGTCACCCACAGTGAGTTTGCTTAATGCATACATGGTGCGCGCCGATATAGATTTATACAAATCTCTTTATACAAATCATTAACAAAAATTAGATGATTTCTATAATTTGATATTCATCCTTATGAAAATAAATATAATAGTCACTTTTAGCATTTCATCTAGATGGAAATTATAGTTTACTGTATAACATACTAATAAATAATTAAGATGTGACTGATTCCAAATGACCTAGCCTTCGGGCGGCATAATATGAGTATGACCGACGCGAACGGGCGGATGACTTTGATGATTTTGTAAATTTTTATAGATTTTCGAATTACTATTATTTTTTATGTAATTATTTGCTGCTTATAATTAATTTATCTCAGTTTGGTTATCTATACCGATGTTATACACTTAAAATATCGTAATTTTAATCATTTGAGATTTTATTTAATATTGTTCGCAAAAATTAATAATTATTTAATATAGAAAAATGTTTAGTACGCGCGCACAGCAAACTTTAGGTTTTTTTTCTAATATTAAGAATTTCCTTTAGTTACTTTTACTTCTTTGGTTTGTTCATTTCGGTTACTCAGATATTTTTTCTAATAATAAATCTCCACTTATTATTATTTTTTAACTTATTTTAATGATTTAGGCTTATATTTTCGCGGGCGTAGCCGCGTCCGGGCCCACTAGTATAATATAAAAAAGCGCTACCTTTTTTTAACAAGTACAGTATATGTAATAGTATATTATTTTTTTAAAAGTAACAAGAGAAGTATTATTAATATTGATTGTCGATCAGCTTCTATGATTTCTTCTCATTGTAATGGATCTGAAACAGCGGGAAAGTATTAAATATAGAGAGTGAAAGTGTGAGATTGTTAAAGATAGCTGAAATGACAACTGGTTACTGTTACTGTTATGGTCACGAGAATTGCAGTTCAGTTGAAATATTGATAAATTGTGTTGTATAAACTTAAAAAAATAAAATAAATAAATATTATTACAAATTTTACTTTTGTCTAAAATCTACGATATATGTAACAAGATTGTAAGGATTATTTGATAAAAATATATACGAAAAGATTTACAAAAGATATAGTATTTTATTTTGAAAAGAAACGATTGTCGAAAAGATCACCGAACAGAATAGATACGATGTGTGTAATTACTTTTCCTAAAATAGATTTCTTACGAGAATCCTCTGAGAATGGTCCCTAACTACAATATTTCACTTTAAATTGGATGTGATGTTTCTTTTCGAAAATCTGTTTGTAGTAAGTTCATTAGGTAGGGTTTGCCTACCATTAAGACAAAATAATCGTTTAAAATATTTTTTTACTATGCAAAAAAATAATCTGAATACTTGAAGATTATATTTTCAAGCAGAGAATAGTTTGTATGATGGATTGCATATATTAATTATAATTTCAATTTAAAACTGATACACGCTATCTTTAACCTTTAAGTATGGACGTCGGGTCTCACAGACCCATCTAGTTCTACGAGTTCTACAAATCGGCCACTTCTCGGTGACCTCCGCCACTGAGTCGCTCAGTACCTTTCGTATTAATGACAAAATGAATGTAGATAGCAGTGGTTGCGTCTCTGGGTTCAAAACACGTGAGTATTTAACTTTCTAAATGGGCCCTGGGTCTGTCAGACCCGACGTCCATGTTTCCCATACATGAATGATTTCAAAACACCATATATTTTTATAATATTACAAAATATACTTTAATATTTTAATTGTATTATTTGTATTCAAATGTTTTTATTGTTACATATCATATATTATTTTGCATTTTTTGTTATATATTTTAGTAATATACATATTATTTACCTAGAAAAGATTCATTTTTTTTAGTTTTTATGATAAAATGAAAAAAAAATGATCGACCAAACACGTCAAGGACAAAAATATCGGTACTTTATAATCAACATCAAACAAAAGAATTGGACGACGACATTTTATAAAAAAAATAGCACTTTATCAAATAAAAAGACGCGTTTCGTATACTAAACTACTCTAAGAATTGAGAATGACTTTGACTCGCGTTTCGCGATTTGATCTATCATTTATTGAACATGAAGCTAAAAAATTGTTTTGGGTCCTTGAAAAACATGTACACTTTGCCCCCAAAAGATATATAGAAAGACAACACATACTTATGTTGACTGCAATCGTCCTGTTTGCCTACAATGTTGTAAGCCATTGTGTATCGATGTTCAATAATACCTTATCTTGAGGTGTTCTCAAAATTTTTATTTTATAACATAAGATGTAATTTCTTTATTTTTTTTAATTGTTAGACTTTATATTTTGTTAAAAAAATGTTTATTTTATTACCTGTCTTTTTTTTATAGTATTATTTTCTTAAGAGTCATCCCATGTGGCCAAAGACTGAAATTGTGACCTTAAGTTACTTAAATCGTTGTGATGCGTAAAGTTTTATAAAAAGCGATTTTATTTATATTGATTTTGTTTGATTTGAAGCTATTCATGTAAACTAAAACATAAAATTGTCTTCTTCCTTTAAAAAACAGACGGAATATGACCAATAAATACACTGGTCTGACAGACCCGACGTCCATATGTGTGTTATAAAAAATTCACGTCCATAGTTAAAGGTTAAACTTACCGTGAAAATAATGATAAAAGTACTACCACATAGACAATTTTGTCGTGAGACTAAAATGTCTTTCCAGGGGGCTCAAGGAAGACCACGAAATTGAGCTGTCAGCCATGAGTGTATTAACAAATGGCTCACTATGAATATTAATATAACAGAACATAAATATTGTTATCCAACTAAGTTTTTGCTGCGTAGCTCTCTATGGGAATATAAACGAACATCATATTTCAGGATAAAATGTCCTATTCATTTTATACGATCTTTGCGAAGTTACCTATAGATTTCTCACATATATATTTTTGTTTTTTTTTTATTGTGGAGGGCTTAGTATTCTCTCCGCTCACTGTTTTCCGCACTACCGAAACGCTTCTACTATACATTTTGCCTAATTAATATCTGCTTTGTCTTATCACCGGGGTTTTCACACCTTACTAAGTGCTCAGGTGTTCAAATATTAAGATTAATAAATTAAAATTATATCCCTTTTATTATAAAATCTTTCAAAAAATAGTTTTATAATTCAAATTTTGTTAGCTTTTTCGGTGCTGGACACCTTGTTTGTTTTAACGAATACGAAAAAATCCAATTTTAGAAATCCATTAGTTAAAACTTTTCGAACATTTAAAACCGTATCATAAAAGTATATTAAAACTTAATAGATATCATCGAGTTACATTCGTCGAAGGGAGAATAAATCAATTCATAATCTTCGTATCATTTACGAGGTATTTTAAAACAATAAAAGCCCTAAGGTTATAGGATTATTTATAGGTTCTTCAGAATATATGGATAGACTTTGGTATTGTATGGCGTGTTTAATTTACTTAAAAAAAAAACTAATTGTAGATTTAAGGCAGTGTTCAAATTATTGAATCATTATAAATCAAGATGATGACAATCCATAGCATTTTTAAATATGTGAATATTTCTATATATTTATTCATTTAAAAAATGCTTGATCAGGGCAAGTAAAATAGTAAAAACTAATTTATAATATAATTAAGATGTACCCATATTTTCAGAGTTTTAAAATTTTATTCTGCATATAGTAAGGTAGGTAGAGAGAATCTAGTGTCAACATATGTATTCTCCACTTTTTGCCCGAATTAAAAATAGTGAGTGAGTTGCGGAACTCATTGTCGCATTTTGTCTTATAGAGCGTAAAAATGAAAATACATAATTCATTTACCCGACTGGCTATTCTACAATTATCGTGTTGCTATTTCAGCTGAGTTTTTATGTCATAGATACTATCGTCATAGATTCGATTCCCACTTTCGGTAATGTTTACTAATATGGCAGCGGAAACGTTTTAATAGAGAAAAATATACAAATTAAAATTTAAATATACAAATTATAATTTATCATAAAAACTAAATCTGATCTCAATATGTTCATGTCTGGCTGAGAAGCAAGACGAACGACGCGAGCGCGACGCGACGTTTTAACGATAGTGTGGTGTAACTTTTAGTAAATATGTTTAGTAGTCGGGCCACGGCGTAAGTAGATTTACATGTTCTAAGCACGTGACCCTATTTCGGATTTTACTTCGCGTTCACATAGCGCTGGTTGAGGCTTGGTGCGGAGCTGGATGGACAGATTTCTAGAAATATTACATTACAGGTAAAGTAGGAGCTGAAAGCTTGTGACATGTAATACGTGACCTACATTTTTAGGATATTTCTATTTTCTGAAATATTAAATTATCTATCTTTTATATAAAATTTGTTGTAGGTATGTATGCTTTAAGTAATAGTCAGTAAAGTAGTAAACCAAATGAAATGCAAAAAAATAATATTTCCAATTCTTCGCTCTGGTGAAGAGGCAAAGCATGGCGTTCAGTTCCGCTACTCAACACATAACACACCTCCAGAATTTGGCGGAAAGTGAGAAACGTAAAAGTATGGATAGGTACAGAGTGTCTTAACACTAGGTTCCTAGGCAATGCTATGTGCGGATAGACAAAAGGCGGTCGTGGAGCTGAAAAATATCCCAAATTACGCTTGAAATTAAAATTATATTTATTTGAACCATAAATAAAATATAATAACATTTCATAGGTAAGTCAAAGAGTAATAGAGTAGGTATATTGGCAATGGCAATACACCTGATGATATCCGGAAACAAAAATACAAATAAATTGATAAAAAGATAGCTTCAATAAGCGATATACGATCACAAGCGTTTGACATTGTATCTGTGTCGAATTTGACAGTGCATCAATATGAAAGGTACAAGGGGACCACAGTACAGTGTTTGTAGGAAACCAAAAGATATTTATAGAAAGACCGTAAATCCAAGGAATAAGGACTAAAGTTAAATCTTTAAATAGAATTATTAATTTACCAATAGTAAATGTTATTTTGTAAATCGGAATGTAACAAATATCGATCGTATATGAGATAGCCTCGCGATGTTGTTAAATCGGTATGGACACGGCGCATTGATTACTCGATTCAATTGTGCTTGTAAGCTCTAATGTTGCTAGGTAGGAATATTGTAAGAGTGAAAAGCCGCAAATATTACTTTACTATATGCTTATAACAATTTATTTTTTATTTATTCTAAAGTCGCGAGGGTTGTGGGTTTGATTCTCGCTCGAGGAAATAAAATATTTCATATTTTCAAATTCCTCTGTCTCGAATGAGCGCGACATTGAATTTCGCCACTCAATAAGCAATGCCTCTAGAATTCTACATTTAAAATGCAGTATATGGAAAATCGGGGATCGAGTGTGGTGGCGAGAATTGGGAAGGCCTATGTCCAACAGTGGACAAAAGATGGCTGTTGATGATGATATGGAAAATATTTATTATTTTCTGGGGAAAAATTTGGCGTTCATGTATTGTAATCCCAATTTGAAGATAAAATATTCAAACGATACCTAATTTAGTTAAATGTACGAATTAGTTAAATTTTTACTACTATAAGACTATACAAGGTTACTTAATATCCGCCATTATGTATTTTTACTAACTCTTACAACTAAAATAGGTATACTCGTACATAAAATAAGAACATTAGAAGGCTATAGTGATGTAACAGATTCAAATTTCAATGGGAACGCAAAGAGGCTTATGCATATCGTTTTATATGTAAGCTCCACTCGTTTATTGTATTTACTCATATCTGCTTAAATCGTTCTGTTGCAATGTCCGATATCCATCTTTGTGATTGTTGAATCGAATCGATATGTTCTTCTACAATATTCACTTATACGACTATATGATACGTTGGCAAACACGCTGTATATTCTTAAGTAATTGCTTCATTTTCTGGTAGTATATTACATTCACATGGTGTTTCTTTTGAAATAGTATGAAATGTATAATAAAATTTAATTTTTTATCCCGCAGTGAGTATGTAATCGGATTCGACAGTCATGCCTCCGAATTTTCATTGGGAATATTTTTCATTTGGTAAGTCTGAAATTCTTGATGAAATATTTAATATTTTATTTTATTATTGAAATATTTAATCCGTTTTGGTAAACAAAGCTGGACTTTGAGCTTCACCCACTCTTATCCTCGCGAAAATTGGGTAGAAAGTGTGGAACGAACTCTTACTATTAATTTCTTTGTGGGAAAAAGTGTGAAACTAGAAAACAGCAAGAAAATGGCTTATACAGCTTAAATATCGATACAACTTTCCCTATAGCTTTCTGTCCACTCAATGCTATGAAAATCCGAGTTGATATCGTTTTGTTCTTCACGTGCGGATGCGCAGTATATACGGTGCAGCCAGCATAAGCCGATTACTGCGATGCTATTTTTAAATGGATTATTCAATTATTTTTTATTGTTATATCAGTTTGTTTTCGTTATAAATATTGAATTCTACATTTGATATTATTATGGTTACATAACTGCGCTTCAGTAAAAATATTTTCAATAAAGGAAAACACTTTAGTAAAACGTTTAGTACATTTTATTTGATTTAATTTAGACAATATCTGACTGGACACGGTGGTTGCAGGATCGATTCCTACTCAGAGTTACGTTTATATTATATTCCTAATTAGACCGCCTAACATTATGTACAATTTCTCAAAATATATTTGGTCCTCGTTTCCATCCAATAGAATAATTAAAAACTACTGTTGATATTACATATACAATTAATTGTGATTGACATGAAGAAAGACGTTTATTACGTTATTACGTAGGAAAACACTTTAGTAAAACGTTTAGTACATTTTATTTGATTTAATTTAGCCAATATCTGACTGGACACGGTGGTTGCAGGATCGATTCCTACTCAGAGTTACGTTTATATTATATTCCTAATTAGACCGCCTAACATTATGTACAATTTCTCAAAATATATTTGGTCCTCGTTTCCATCCAATAGAATAATTAAAAACTACTGTTGATATTACATATACAATTAATTGTGATTGACATGAAGAAAGACGTTTATTACGACATTCCTGTATAATATTAGGTTAATTAAAAACAGTGGCCTCGTTACATGAATGTTTTTAACAAAGATGTTGCTCATCAATTACGCTGCCAAACGGTGTGTGGGCGCCATCGCACAGTGGAACACAATAGCACATCCTCTGGGGTATTAAAACTGAATACATCAAGTATCTCTTTCATATGTAGCTTCTAGTTAACTGGGCTGAGTAATAAAACTGACGTAACTTCTGTGATATGTGCTAAATTTTGGCATTAGGTAATTATTGTTTTGATCACATGATTAACATATTAATTGGACCTGTACTTGTAGAAGTTATAAATACTAAAGCCTTGTATTCTAAAAGATCATATAATGTAAGAACTAAAACAGTTTTAATCATATTCTTATTTTAAGAGATGAAATTATTCCGTATTTTTTAATAATTGACTTCCAAAACAAATGAATTAGATAATATTTCATTTTTATTTTTATTTATTTTCAGTTATCAATGAAATTATCAAGAACGACAAATTTTTCAGGTTATATGTCTTTGAAAGACTCTAAGAGGAGAAATAAAATTATTTAAATATAATCACTCGTCATACTCAAAACGGGAATCGAATCCGCAACTTACAGTGAGCAGTGAGTTATGTGGCTCTTGCAGTGAGACGCTATCCAATTGCGTACATTGGTTTCAAGTAGCTTATAATAAAACTTTTTAATATTTAATTAGCATGATTTTCAATTGCAGCATATAACATATGTTTACGTATTATGACGAAAATATTCAACTTTCTCTATGCAATATCAACGTAATGAGGCTTATCATGTACGAGGCAGGTGCGACACCTTACTTAAACTATTAAAGATCAATTAAAAAATAAAAAGATAGCTTCAAATTTATAATTTTCAATAAAATATCTATATATATATATATACAATTGCTGCTTATATTTTAATTTTATGTGACAATTTAATTAGTTATCTGTAGTAAAATCGCTATTTATATGAATTTAATCACTATTTGTGGAGCTCACACAATAAAAGCTTTGGCCGGTACATTGTTAACCAATTGTCATTTAAATTCTTGTTATGAATGCACTTACATCCCAATTACAATATACTGTAATCCAAAAATATAATATGGATAGTTAAATTACGCAATTTAATCACGTGTTGCCCAAATTGACCCACCTTTGAAAGAGTTTAATAGACTACAATGAAGCTCAACTATCAACCAAATAAGGATTTCGAAATAGCCGAGCGCTCTTCAGTTTAATTGTATACATTGCTGGGCCTATGTTAATATTTCTAACATTTTCAAACAAAATCGTTAATGTACGATCAATTCTAACGTAAAAAGCTTTGGGTGTGTCAGAACTTAAAGGCCCATAGCTGATTGTTTGGACGTTTTGACAGCTGACCACTCTCGTTACCACTGTTGTCGTGAAAGGCATCACCCATTAAATGCAAGGCTAATTGAATACAAAAGGACCGATAACCAAAGAATGTGCTTTACGTACCTACAGTTGTGTAAAGTCAGTGATTTAAGACTCAAGCAAATCGAGGAGTGCTTAAACGTTATCAGCTAATTCAACTCAACTTTTACTACTTTTTATTTTGTCTACGTAATTTTTTTTTATTTATATAGGTACTTATGATTATAATACTGAAAATTTTAATTCATGTATGGGTACATGCGTACAATTATTTCTTTTCTGTCAGCTTCACGCTGTATTATGCATATAGCAAAATAAGCAAATGGAATCTAGAGTTAATATAAAGCGTTCCCCACCAGCCAATTTTTTGAGACATTGCGTGTTGCGCAAATAACGAGAATCGAACTGACAATCCTCGCGTTTACACTTAGTGGCTGCAATTGGTTCCTTTGGCCCTGTTAAATGAAATTAACGTTCCTTTTATTATCTTAAAATTTTACATGGTGTCAATTTTTCTTTCAAAAACAGAAAAATTGGTATAATATAACTTTAACTTTACAATAATTAAAAGCAATTTACAACCAAGAACTAAAATAGAACATATCCTAGGCAAGGTAACTATAGAATCCTTGCATCCTTCTAACAAAGCAGCCAGGAAGCCTTAGGCGCCAGTCGTGTCTTACAGTTAATGATGTCATTAAATATGAACCGAAGTGAGCTTGGCTCTTTTGTGCACTGATATTACACCTGCTTTTACAGCTCCGTATCCTTACATCAAGATCTTTGTGATCTCGTGAGACTGAAGGGTTAGAGTGAAGTCTTAAAGTTTTGTTGAATCGTTTGTACTTTTAATTAAGGAAACGGTATGTTTTTAGAGTATATATACCTACACATACATATAGATATGATATAGTTGTAATAATTTTAAGCGTAGATAATCTTTAATCGTGAAGTTTTTTCAAATTTTACATATTTTATGGGAAATCAAGTTTAAATATCTATTATAATTTAGCATAAAAATCATAAATGTTGTATAAAGAATAAGAAAATCGTTTTTTTGGTATAGTAACATTATTTAATAGCTTAACTTAATATATAATTAAATGATCAAGTTTCTAAGTAGTTTAAGTTAACTGTTAAGAACTGTTAAGAAATACAATTATAATACTGAATTTGTATAGAAAGTATGTAGGTACTACATTTTATTATAAACCACACATGTACCAATGCGGATGGCTCTATATGACTTTTGAATAATATAAATATTATTATCCAAGAACCATGTGTAACGTATGGGTTAGGTAATATTTTTTGACAGGTATAGTCTATATATTATTATTTTATTAACCATATAAATATAAAAAAGGGTTTCACAATTTCAGTATAGGTATATTTGTGCTTCGGCACTTTCTTTACATCATACGAGTCATACTTCGGTGATTGTTACGGAATAATGTAAAAAATAATAAATTTAGAATATTTTTTTAAAACTATAGAGACTTGAATATGTAAAGGTTAACATAATTAACGTTATTATAAACTAAGAGCACATAAAAATAAATTTCCATTTTACTTATAGTAAAAACGGTGCATAATTTGACTTGACCTACAATACAACGATAAGATATAACACCATAATGAAACAATGATTCAGTTTTTGGGTTCGGTGTACTGACAAAATCTTATCTCTTCCTCCTTAAAGCATTCTATATTGTGTGGAGATTAGGCCGAGTCTATGATTCATTAATGTTAGCTAAGCTAAGTGATGACTTTGACGCGATAACACGTACACGTACAAAATGCACATTAAGGGCAAAAAAGATTAAAATATTTTTCAATTTAAAAAAAATTACATCCTTAAGTTTTTTTTCGCCTAGTGCGATAGGGAATCTAGTGTCAAGACTCTCTATTCAGCATTTTCCGTCCAGTTTTATTGTTGGTTGTTGGTGTGGTAGTAGAAAAAAATATATCTTTAGATCTAAGATTCAAAATTACTGCAAAGTTTATTACTTTTAAACAATGATTTATAAAAAACCAATACAAAGTTGATATAAGAATATACTTTGTGTCACTTATGCATATAAAAGGTCCATTAACATTATTTTAATCTTAAATTTCACACATCTGATGTAGATAAGTTAACATCCAAATAATTTATGACCCGGTTGACTCCGTTGGCAGTAATAGTAACGTCCGCGTCACTGTAATTTATAGTTTAATTTTGGTAACGCAAGAAGAAATCGTTCTTTTAGATACCCATTAAAGACTTGATGATTATTATCATCATTAAGCAAAGTCCATTAACTGCGTAGATTTATATTAGAGCAACCGTCTTTTACGTTAAGTACTCTAGTTACCAATGGGTTCCTAGTTCTATTGTGATTTGGGCTACTGTGTTCCTCGTGAGAGTTTATATAAAATAGTATGTATATCAAGAAGCCAGCATTGTATCGTATAGTAGCGACACAGTGTCTGTTTACAAAAACGGCGGTTGTGGGTTCGATATTCATTCAGAGGAGTATTTTCATGTCCTTGCTTGGTTAACAAGACAAACCGTAACGTTCCGTTCCTTCACTCTACAGACTATGACTCGAAAATTTGGAGGAAATTGAGAATATTCTTGGAATTAAATATTGGAATTTGGAAGCATTGGAAATTCCGTACTGTAAGAAAAAAAACAATTGCTAACCATTAACGTCGTTTTCTATAATAAGGCATTTAAAAGTGTGATGACACTACAAAATTAGCATAGCGAATTGGACGCGCCGCTTCCTTTGTGTTTATCGAAATAGCACTATCTTTAACTTCAAGCTTATAAGTAATGCAGCTTTTATTATTTCTGCCGTATCACACCTGTTGAATCTCACGTGAACTAAGATTAGACGATTGTATGTCTTATGCTAATACTAATTGCGTATACGATAATATATAAAAGCGCAAAATATAATTTGTGGGTAATCTATAATTTGTTGTTTGTACAGTCATCGTGTGGAATTATTGGCGAGGTATTGAAGTACCCTCGCGTCTCTGAGTCGAGCTTCAATACAAATTGGGATGATTGGCCCTGATCCAACTGTCAATCACGCGGATCCACAATGGGAACTAATGATATTTTTTGTAACCCAGTGCTTTTTGTAAATGCTCACGTCAAAATAACGTGTGCGCCTACATTACTATCGGATATTGCATAACACACATGACATTGCAGATATTAACGAAATTTTTGTATGTATTTTAAAACCAGCAAATAAAAAATATTACAAAACATAAGTTTTTGATATAGTGCTCGCTCAGCTTAAAGTGAAAGCTTCAAACACTTAAAACACATCTCAACTAATTGATTAAAAGAATTTCCATTGAACACTCCAACCTTTGCCCTTCAAAGTGAACCTTCAAATCAACCAGTGTTTATAAATTTGTGTCTATGTATATGATTAATGATTCAATAGCTTAATACATTTTGATTGGTCGTTGAATGGGGCTCCGCTAAGCAGGAATACGCTTTGTGGGAAACTTGTCTGCCCAATTATCCAATTTTCGTCATCGTCGACTCGTCGGTCACACATAAACCATGCGAAACTAATAAAATATTTCGATAGGCAACCAACCGTTTATTGCAAATGCCCGCAATTTTGACTGACACCATAATTTCAATCATTGTTTCGCTTCGAGTTTTAGATAATGGCGGTCCTCCAAGATGTTTGAGAGTCACGTCAGTGGGAATGATGATTAATATCTTAACGGTGTGTGTATTAGATGCTTGTATTGGTTTTAACGAACCCAAGCTCGCCCGCGGCCTCGGACGTCCGTTGGTATCGCTAAGACGTCGTTTGTTCGACGGACCGGCTACTGCTTTGAATTTTCAACTTTTGAATGACCACCGCTGTATCATATTGCTGACAACTGCGCTTATGGCTCCCCCGATAAGATCGTATAGTGAGCTATTAGCTAAAGTGATTGACGTTGTTAGTTTCTTGTCAGTAATTTTGTTTGATATTCTGTTTAGTTTTTTGTTGTATCAATATGTCTTGTAGTGTTCTTGTGAAGACATGATTGCTTATACGATTTGTTAGTTCGTAATTATCACAAAAAGTCGGTTAACTAATAATAAACAGTTGTATAAAGCCTGTAACTGTTGTTACTAAAAGCATAGATAATAGATTGGAATAAAAAAACTACGTGTACTATGTCGTGCCACAGATCTCTAATGGTTAAAATACAATCAAATCAATTATTGAGAGACACTTATCTGTTGCACAATCACATGTGTTGAGTTGCGACTTGTGAAACAAAGCGTTAGATCGAACCGTGACTTGATGTGAAACAAGTGTTGTGAAAAAACAAGGAGTGGTGGCCCCGGAGACATTGACAGAGAGATTATTTTATTAACCTATTTCTTCAGGCTATAGCATTCTTAAATTATATGTGATAGGTCCTAGAAGCATCTAGTAGGTGCACGTTCGTATATATGTTTATACAGCTTTATACCACAAAGTTTCCAAAATAGATATGGATCTAGTTTGTTGGATTGAGTGGCCTAATAATGACAATTATTTAACGTTCACATGGCTGTGGCACGTTTCTTTGATATCGCTAAATCTATATATAAATAAAAATATAGTAAGTCAATTCTGTACATAAAAGATAAAAAATATATATTAATTGAGTCGGTTAAAATGTATTTTATAAGTTACACTCATATTTATATTATACCTATTTTTAATTATCCTTGTGGACATACAAGTATTATAAAAATAATAACCAAACAAACATGGTGACGCTCTCCCATAATATCTGCCGTTAGCTGTTATTTTTGCCTACATCGTGGCACACTGACTAAACTCTGGACTAACTGCAACAATGAGATAACACAGCATCGCTAATCTGTCAGACGACCCAACTCTGTTAATCTATTAAATACACGCATGTAGAGTGAAATAATGTGCTATTAAAATTTAATTATGTGTCCAGTTTTATTTGTAATAGTATATCAAATTCCGAATACGTTGGCACTAATTTTATATTATTATGTAATTTATTGTTATTATACTTTAGAAGTGATTTATTTGTGAAATTATGCTATACTTGTGAAATTTTAAGGGAAATAACTGTTTCGACTCGTATCATGTTTCAGTTTGTAACGCCGCCAACGCTTTAAAAGTTTTTTTTACAATTTTTTTGCTTACGTTATATTTTGTGTGCTCACTTAAGCGTGAATACTTTTAAAAAGCTTGCGCTAGAGATAACTTTGTTAGCTATATTATAATCGAATTATCGTTTGATTGTGCATTAGTTTATGTTTATAGGTAAAAAAGTTAAATTTTTAGGTAAACATATACTTTGTTTTCTGCATTTTTGTTTGAGTAACATTTCTTTATAAATAGAAAATTAATAACAAAATATGAGTCACCTAAAAAACATGAGGACCCCCTTTCTGATGAGGATGATGACAGTGGACGAGGCGAACGGTTATGTAAACCATTAGAAAACAGTAAAAGAACATCACATGTTATAATATCTCTCTCTCTGCTTTTACTATACTTCTTATCAGTAAGTAAAGTTATACCGCCGTTAATTTTATTTACTTTGACTCCTTTGTAACATAATAAATATTATAACATACTCGTACATGATAATATAACTTTTTTGTAAAGAAATACAAGGAATTTTATTTTCTATCTCGTGTTCTTGTATGAAGATTTAGTTAGCCCATAAAGCTTATAACTTGGTCATACTCTCTCAAATATCTCTATAGCGACGTTAGTTATTAAGTGTAGCCGATGAAGCCGTTTCATAATCCATGTTTCTGTATTTAGTGTGGAGCATTCGGGCTTTTAGCTTTTGTGATCAATTTGTTCTAATGCTCGTTATTTTAAGTTAGTTAGTTAAGTTTAAGTTACGATTCCAAAAAATAAAGATTTTATCATTCAATGAAGTTTAGTGTATAAATATTTCTTATGTTTTGTTTTAAAATGAGGCGTAGTTGGGATTTATTTAACTTACATTGTTTGTTGTATATTAATTAATGAACCTGGTCAGATCAACTCGGGTATTGCAAGTATATAACCAGAAAGTACACAATAGGGCGATATGTACCTACTATGTACCAGGAGTGGAAGCCAGTCCTGAGAAAGGATATTTTTGTTAAGCAAGAGATATTTAAAAAATTCTATTGTTACGAGCCAGACCGCTTTATTGAATATTTCTAAAGCAATTAACTTTTCAATCAACATTATTAACGTAGTAGCATTGTATATAGTCATAAACATCAGACTTAAGCAACACAATTTCCGTAATAATTTAGTAAATGAAGTAATTGTTAGATTGCGTACAATAATTCTCAATAAACCGGTATGCAGCGCCCTTTATTCCACGAAATCGATTTTCTATCGCATAGAAGCTTAAAATTTATTTTAAGTAGTTTTAAATTATTCTACATGTTATTGAATTAATTTTAATATAGATATGTTTAGTAAAATATGATTTGTAACAAAGTACGAAAATTTTACAAAAAGTGTGCTTAAATCTCAATTTCCCGGGATTTCCAAAAATTGAGGAGCGAAAGTGTGTTAATGAGAAAGGAGTGTCTGTGAGTGTCTCCTCTAGTTATTTATTCTGCTATGTGCGGAATATAGGGGAATAGTCCAAGTAAACCCAGGTATAAAAGTTTAATATAAATAAAAAAATCAGTTAACTACTCGTTGAACCGATAATTTGGGCGCTGCGACACTCGAAGGGCTCTATTAGTTTTTTCTTCGCTTAACTGTGTGGCATCGTTATATTGTTTATTTTGTCTTGATGATAGAGACTCTAATTTAACACATGTTGCTCTCCTATAAAAACTTATATCCACATTATTTCATATAATTTGTACTGCATTATGACAAAGGTTCGTGTGTTTAAGAGCAATTTTTCTCTTTCCGTTATTAACCGGTAACCTTTTTTTTTGTAGGTACCTTAAAAACGTTAACGAGGCTTAGATATGGAGTTTTTTTTATAATGAAGCTATGGTGATTTCGTTGTACGGAAATGAACCTTAATTAAATGAAGCTATAAAAGTAGCTGAATATTAAAGAAAAACAACGGAACAAATTTAAATTCTTGTTTATGAAATAAATTGTAGATATTTTTTTTGTTAGCTTCACGCTCTATCCCGCATGTAACAGGGAAGGCAGAGGGAACTTAGTGTTGAGACATTTCACTGTCCACTTTATGCCGAATTTTGGAGGCATTCAGTGGCGGAATTCAACGCCGCGCTTTGCCTCAACACCAGAGCAAAAAAATGAAAATATTAAATATTGTAATTATATTTCTCAAGACGTTAAGGCTTAGAAATGAAAGAAAAACTAATATTTAACAAATAAATCTTATTTATATTGTCCATATATCTAAGTAAAAAAATAATTATTTGTCCATACAAAAGTTATTATTTTTAGTAACTTTAGCTTATCCCAGACAATGTTGGCTAGTGAAGAGAACAAGGAAATATCTCCGTCGTGCATAAACATATATGTTTATAGCTATTGTGAAGTCGCAACTAATTTATTCCTCCTCAGGAGAATGCCCAGTTTGTTAACTAATATTCATAATATTTAGAAATGTGATGTTAAGCTTGGGCTATATGATAAATAGTCGTTTTAGAAGGCAACCTACCTACTACTCGTATGTTTTATTCCAAGCAAAATGTATATTTGAATTAAACATAGGTATAAATATAATTTTTTTCCATTAATGTCGTCTTTCAGTGTTTAAAAAGTTGTGATTTTTGCGCGTATTTTAAAAATTTAGAGTGATTTTATACATGAGATTTAATGTTGTCTTAAAGATCTAAAATCATCATCAAAATAAAGTCTTAATGATTGTTGTTGTTCTTTTTCTCCAAAATTTCGCCATATCGGCACATGTTATGGATAGAAACATAGAAAAATTATTTCGGTTTATTTTTAAGGATATCAAGAAAATATCAAATATAACGAAAAAAATTAACTATGTAATTAATTCTGTTTATAAATTTTATATGAAGGACGTAAAGAATTTAAAATAAAAGAGCTAGTGCAGACACATCCTTACAAAATGACAAGTTGTCAGTACCATAACATATAGTCCATAAAGAACCTAACTTAATGCTTCTGGGGATATTTAAGTGCATTGTAAATTAAAAATCATTTCGGTAGTTTAAAGTAGCAAGTAAAGTAAATGAATTTCTTCAAATAATAAGAATATTTTTACTTATGAAATATTTATTATAATAAAATTACAAAAAGTTTTATTATAATAAAAAAAATCTACAATTATACGTTTAAAAATGTCATTTTATAACATAAAATTAAATTTCAAACTTGAATCAAACAAATATAACTAAGAAAGAATAAATTACATTTTTAATGGAGGCATATTTAAGCATTTCAAAGTTTTATTGTTAAAAAGTTATTATATGTAAATTGTAGAGTCGTGACGATGTTTGGACAGATAGTGACGGAATGTTTCGCAATAGACGAAGTTAGTGAATGTGGGCGCTGGTCGGGCACCTGCCTGCTTTTTCTCAGTAACAGATGAAAAAGATAGACCCCTAGATTTAATATTTCATAAACGTGATCTTTTTGAGCACGCTACTATGAATTTTAAAATTTATTTGAGGTTTTTTTACTTGTTTGTAAGTTCTTAAAAATTTTAGAAGTTCTTGAATGCTTGGGAACCTAGTGTTAAAAAACTCTGTTCCCCACTTTCCACTGAACTCTGAAAGAGCTCCTGCATCACGACTGGCCTCATGTACTCCTGTAATAGATATTAGAATATACTGAAATAAAACTATAATTTAAATTAATAAGTTAGGTAGGTAGTTACCCCTTTACGTGACTTCAGATATTTTATCAATAGCTCCATACATATATAATGCTTGCTTTTGCATTTCAATTAAGTTGTTAACTCCACAAATATGGTTGATGAGCGTATGTAATACTATGTCTCTGTCAGGTTGAGATAACTCCTAATGAAGGGTTCGGTATTGGCCCAACAAATGTTTCGCCACAAATCGTGCATCATGGTCACCAATCAATACTGTTATTTCCTCTCGACTGCCTTTCGAAAATGTTATTTAATGTTTACTTGCTATTTATCTGTCGAATGTACATAATTTGGAGGTATAATGTTTTAATGTAGGTAGTATGATATTTAGTTATTTGTATTAAAGTTTGTTGTGATATATTTTACATGTTAAGGTCAGCTTCACGCTGTATCCCGCACACAGTATGCCTAAGGCAGAGGGAACCCAGTGTTAAGACATTTCGTTCCCCAGTTGCCACCGAATTCTGGAGGCATTGCATGTTGAGTGGCGGAACTCAACGCCGCGCTTGGCCTCAACACCAAATGGGAATATAAATTTACATAAATATTTCATTTTCTCGAGTGGGGTACCCACAACTGGTCGCTAATCACAATATCCTAATACACTTTGAAAAAGAAGCCAAAAATTTAAAAGGAAACGTTTATAATTTTTTTCTGTCATTATTTCCAACTAACACATATGCCACATATCGTCGAATTAAAAAACTTAAAACATATTGTTACATTACAATATTGACGACTTACAACTGCCTACAAGAAAGCTAAGCTTGGATGAGTAAATTAATTGATATTAATGATGAAAGTAACTTCCGTCCATTCTCTGCTTGATTAAGGCCGTAACTTACAAGTACTTTAAGGGCACTGTATTCAGTTGTCCCGACGCCAGTTGTTAAACTTATTCGCTTTATATGTGCTAATTAAAGAACATTTGCGCACAATGATCGCGGCTGTCCAGGGAACATGGTGCAGAGGGCTTTCTTCTTCAGCATGAGTGACTACCAATATCATGTTGACAATGTAAGCGCAACTTTTCAATGTATATTTATTTAAGAACTTTAATGTGTAATTTAAAATGAAGATTCCAAGTTGTGGTTTATACATTGCTGGTTTAATAAGAATTATCCAAAAAATTGCAGTATAAATTGTGCATTGGAAATGAAGTATAAATTTAGTATAGTTTTAACTGTGATAGGGTAAGGTAACTCAATGATTGTATCGTGATATAATCGCAAGGCTGACATTTCTTTTATTTTATCAGTCGCTTGTAAGATAAAACGGTAATAAATAATGGTTCAGGACACTGCGTACGCGCGTCCAGTTGCACTTTTCATTTGTACTCTGCGTAATTATGGCTAAGTTGACTGCTTTTATTTATTACTCCGACGCCGACTCTACTGAGGAATATACTTTGTTAATGGCTAGTAATTATATTAGCATGATTTAGTGTTTCATGTGTTGGTACACCTTTGCTTAGATATTATTTCATTAGTGGAATAGGTAGCATTTTCTATGGTCTTTTGTCAATGTCCTGGTGTTCATTATCATTTATGTCAGCTTAGGTTCATAGAAATAGGATATTAGTATTAGTAATTATATATGAAAGTAAACATATAATAAGAATAATGACTGAATTAAATAAAATACGTGAAGTTACAGTAAATGTATTTAAATATTTTTAGTAGATTAGGTAAATAATATAAATGTAATTTCTCTTAACTGTGTACTGACAAAATCACAGATAGAATCAAAAACAATAAATCAAAAAACAACACAGGATATACAAAAAACATTAAAATATTTATAAATATAGTATATTTTCACAAAATATTAAGGATTATGCACGACACATCTTCAAAGCTCGTTTCTCCGAATCTTATTCTGACTCCGTCCACGTCGCGCGTTTCCTACGGGATGTATTACAGATAGATAGTATATAGATAGAGAACCTATAACTGTGTTTACCTCTAAACTAGCTTTATTGTATTTTTGTGCCATTTGTATGCGGATTGGGTGCGTATGACATCTGTGCATCGAAACTTTTAAAAGGGGGAGACGCTCGTTCCGAAGATGTTACGTTTTTTGCGGAATACCAAATTATGGGTATTCAAGTAACTTGCTTTGGAGCGGTAATGTATTGTTATTGTTTCTTTCTTGTTTTTGAGGCATTAATTCAACTTTTTTAGTGGAAACTACATAAAATACGATAAAGCTCACAAAAGCTTAATATCTACTCGTAAGCAGATAAATATTCGAACGTTTAAGGAGTTTTAAGAGTTCGAGTTTAGTAATAATAAATTGGTTTCAGATAAACTGGTCTTTTATAATTTTTTTCAGTAGATCAATGAGCAAAAATTACGTTATAGATATTTTTTTTATGTAAAAATGTTTTTCAACTGTACATGTAGATTTTTTTTAATAATTATATTCTAACTATAAACAAACATACATACAACGACAAGCGTGTATAGTTATTTTACTCACACAAATCCACATATATGTATTTCGAAATAACTGAAATTGTATTCCGTACCGTCCATGTCCAAATTGATCATTCTCGAATAGTCAAATTTAAGCTTCGCAATCAAGAGAGGCGACACGTTAGGCCGTGTACCGTGTACTGTGTCTACATAACAACCTTTTAGTTTAATCCGATACGTACAACGCAGTACAGTAATAAGATTGTAATTGAACGTCAAAGACGCCGGTTCGTATTAGACGAGCCGAGCTGGTGGGTACATAGATTATATGTTTATATTAGAAATGATATAACTTAACATAAAAAAATGATCTGAAATACTAATGTTGTTAGTTTCGCTTTCAAAACAAATGATTGACATAATGTGCTACTAGCTTTTACATGTGGCTTCGCCCGCGGGCATAGAGGACTACATCGAAACAATCAACTTAATACAGCATATATGTATGCTTTAAGAAGGAATGGTATACCTTCCTTCATAAATGGACTATCCAACGGAAAATAAAATCAATTTCAATCACGCTAATGTAGTTTACAATATTAGTATAGATAAAGATACTTTCAATATATCAGAAGGTACAGATTTTTATATATTTTGTATATTTAATATATTTATATTGATTATATTATGTATCCACATATCATTTCCAAAATGTTTTTATCTAAGAGCTTATAAATATAAGCGACAATTCCTAATAGTATTAGTGATTGACGTCCAACTTTGGTTCGTTACGGCCCGATTGACTTCGTTTCGGGAGCGTGACGGCGATTATTGACAATAATCTGTGTGTGCGCTTATTAAATTAAATTGAATGAAAACCAGTTCAAACATGATTTATTTGTAAAACTCTATATGTTGTTATTTTATGGAAAACTAGTTGTAGTCATTAACTTTGCTTGCGTAGATTATATATATTAACGTACAATAATTTTTCGCTCTATAAATAATAGAAATTTTTCTTTTAATGCTTCCTTACACTTTTATTTTATTTCAATATTTTATGTCTTTCATATCTATTAACTAGATAACTCAAGTAATTCTAATGTTCAATATTCTTACTAATATATAATTTATAAAACTTTATTTATTATTATCTTATGTTATTCTATTTATTAGCTTTATTATGTTTATATAATTTAAAGCTACATTTCCAATACAAGAATTAACGATAAAAGACCAAAGTTTAACTCAATTAATATTTATAGTTCATGAATTTGAATCGATTCTGTTAATTAATTCACAGTAAACACTTACAAGGTAAAGTAAGCTTTCATTGTCAGTATTAACCAAAAGCTTTAGAAACAATATTTTCTATTTAACGAACTATATATATATATATATATATATATATATATATTTATTTAATTAGAATGATATTACTTGCTAAAAATTATGTAAAATCAATTACATGTTTTGAATAATTTAATTTGAATAATAATTTAATTAGGTTTAATAAATAATAATTATAGATCCTTTTGTTATGAGTTAGTAGCTAATTTACATAATGATATAAAAAAATCCTATATTAAAATAAAAATTTGCTAGCAAAATTGCAGAAAGTGCTTAATATAATAAATTCTCTATATTAACTTTTTTTGTATAACTTTTTATTTTTGTGTAAACTCTTCTTGGTGCTGCGGCACCGTGTTTCATTGTAAGCGTGATGGTTGTGAGTTTGATTCCCAGGTGTGAAAATAATAAATTGTTTTAATTTTTTTTTGTATAGTAAACAGATGAAGGTGAGACGATGAGTTCTGCCACTCAACTTCGTTTAAAACCTATTATATGCGGGATACAAAAAACATTAATAAGCCATTCAATATGTACATTATATAAGTTAACACTATACATACATCGCTAGGGACGTATATTGTAAATATACTAGTCAACGTAAAACTCTAAAAGATTATATATAAACGTAAACCGCCAACAATAAAGTCTTTGTTTATACGTTTAGTTGTTTGTAATATCAAACACGATGAATGACTCCGTAGAGAGTGCTAAAATAGCCAAGTTATTACGTTTTCTCGTATTTTAGATGGAAATAGTACTTTCGGTTTTATTAGCCTCGCTAACTCCCTTAAATAATAGTGCGTGTAGGGAAACGTAAAAGATGAACAAAGGACTAATATCTTTCGGTTAATTTCTATTCGCTTCCCTTGTAAATTTAATACGAGTTTCAGGGGGATCAAGTTGTTTGTTATTTGAAATTATATGAAACTTTCGTATGAATTAAAGGAATTATATTTGAAACTATAACAGTTTTAGAAAATATAGAAGTTTTATATATTTTTTTGTCAATTATTATTTTGATAGTTTATTCTTATTATTTCTTTTAATTTAATTTTTAATGTAAATAACAATGTCGAGACAAGAATAATCTTTAAGCCGAATTATATATTTGAGTTGATTTGATTTCAAGGCAAAATACTACCATTTTACCGTTTACTTTTCGTTTGTCGGTACCTTGTGGGAAGGTTATTTAAGAAGAATCATAAGAATGTAAACGTGTGGACAACTTCAATACAAAGTTAACTAATAAATTCTAATATCAATTTCGAGTATTCGAGTCAATCAGAAAATTCTCGTTCATTTACAAAGCAGCTATCGTATTCTCAAGCAGTCCGTAGTACCGTAGGGCAAAGGAGGAATTTAAGATGCTATCATTGTACCGGGAGCTCACAGTTTTATGGGTGTTATGGCGCAATAAATAAGTATACCGTTGCTACACCTACATATGTCATTGGTAAAGGGCTTTTTTTATAGTTTTGCTAAGTTTTCAAATTTTTATTTGTACTATAAAATATACTTAGTATATATGAAATATTATTTTATGAAAGTGTTTAAAGTATATAACAAGACGGGATAAAAGCTCAAATAAGATCCATACAGTGATTACAGAAAACCCCATTATTATAGGCAAAATCAAAATGTTTTACTATTAGACATATTTCTAAACATAAATAATATCCACAAAATACTAAAATATCAAAATCTAATCGAATATTACAACTAAAAGAATAATAAACAGTAATAAAACAACAAATTGTTTAAGTTTCTTTTCTAAAAAAAGAAATTAAGAATGAATTAATCTTCGCTAATATTTTAATTTCTCGAAAGTGATCATATGAAAAGAATAAGCGTGAAACCGTGTAGACGTTCACACAGTCCCTAACGTTTAAAGTCGACAGATGAGATGTCAGCAGAAAATTGGATTTTGTAAAATAAATATGTCGCATCTACTTTGAAGAACCACACTTGACTAAAACTATCTTTGAGAGTAAGCACTTTAGGTCGAATGTTGATCAAAGAATGGACAAGAACACGAAAAGTTAATTTTAAACGCAACTTAGGGCACAAAAGATTTAATTTTTGTCCACTATGTGTTCTGATACAATATGGCAATGAATAAAGGTGTTTATTCTATCTTGAAGGGATTAGTCTTACAATGGTAACGTACGTAAGTCAAGTGACATTTGCAATTGAAAATGTTTTTAAATAAATCAAATATAAAATTAAAACCACTTTTTGTTCGGTTCTAAGTTCTTAATCTCTTCTTTTCATGTAATATTTCGATACTAATTGTTCATGCCTGACTTTTTCTGTTTTATAAGCAAGAAATTATTAATAAATAAAGAAAATTATATGTTATTTAAATATGTAATTACAGAAAATGCGTAAAAAAATATAATTATTTAAATCAAATTGTAGCACTTCCATTGAGAAACGAAGATCTTAAAATAAAATAAATACAGCATTTGGGTCACACTTGATGACATTTTTATAATTTGTTGCCAAGAATTTTTTATTGACTTAACGTAACATACTACTGAGAACTCATTTATTATCTTGTGAATTACACCGTATTAAGCCTGAATAGCTATTATGGGACTTTATAGCAAAAATCACCATCATAATTACAAGGTGTGGCTTGAGTTTTGAGGTTTTACGAGCTGTGACCACAATTCAGTTTTCGTTAATGACTGCTAAAAATGAGAATTGCCAATAAAACTGCATTAACTGTTATAAACAGTTAAATCAATAAGCGAACAAAGATATGCTAACAATCGTTTCATATAAAATAAAAGATATTAAAAATAATATACCTGAATTGAAAATATATAAGAGGATAGCTTGCAAATTGGACTCACGCAGCGACAAGACCATACTGGTATATGTATGTAAGTATGTAATCATAATTCTTACTTAAAATGCACGCTAAAACAAATGATAAAAACAACCAAAATTTCGTGTATAAGTTTAATCATTTTCAAATATATGAGCTGCATTAACAGTTTTTTACTGTTATTAAGGTAGTGATTTATTTGACAAGCCCGAGATGTCGGACAGGGCCAATGCATCGATTTCTTTCTGACCCTTGTTTTAAAAGGCATAAAATAAACATCAACCGCGCATCTACAGGAACCGACATCTTAAAAAGTCACATTCTTTTTATTTCACTTTTCAATTTACAACAATATTCATCTCTTGTAAGTTTTTATTGATCATAAAATATATCGGAATGAATATTGCGTATTAATTGCGTTTATTCTTGGTCTGGGAGTTCTCCGCGGTGGTGCGCTATCAAAGAGAAATATGTATTTCTTTTTTATAAAAAATTTCGATGAAATAAGTTTATGAATTCATAATCGAACTTGTTTCCTTTATTAACTACATTTTGAAGTCCGCTAAAACCATATTATAAAGTTTTGATTATTTCTTAAAAGGCGGTCTTCTTAAATAACATTCTTAATGTACATTTGGTTTTAATTATTATCATTTAGCGTTACTTATTTGTTATCTTAATGGTAAATAACGATTGTATTACGAAGAAATAATAAAGTTTAATTTTAACTTCCTCGTTTACTGAAATTTTAATTTTATAAGCTTTTTTATTTTAATAAGTTTACTTATGCGTTCATAATTAAATAAATTTTAATTGTAATGTCGTCGTAGAGCACTCAGCATGAAACTGTAAACTGTTGAAGTTTCCATTTTCACTTTTCGTTCTGGTTACAAAACACACAATATCTAGAAAATTGGGTAGAATGTGAAGAACGGAGAGTCTAGACACTGCGTTGTCTCTGGCCAACATGCCTTGGGATATAGCGTAAAGCAACCTAAAATTGTAATAGTATTTGTAGAAAGAAAATGCCTTTGACATGACAGAATGGTTTTGGTTTGAATTTTAAGTTATTTTATGTTTTGGTATATATTGTTCTGTGGTGTTTAATTTTTTTTACATTTCTTTGAGTCTAATTAGATAACTCACAATACTTCTATTTGAATGTTAACTGGAATACAGAGGAATCTTCCAGTACCTACTCTGAAAAACTATTGATATTAGTGATTTTTAAATTATTGTAACTTGCTTGGTACCTACGTTCCTTTAATGTAGCATAATGAACTTAAAAGCATTAAAATATTATTAGATTTATAGGATCTATTAAATTCTAATAAGCGACAAGTGGTAAGACCAATCTTATTAGTAAGTTATTACCAATTGGGACATTCTATTACATACATTTGAGGCAGTCGATCCGTAGCATCCTAGTGACCGGTAGTGAGTTAGATTTCCACTCGGAGATAAAAAAAAATCAATTTGCTCGTTCTGGTAACAAGAAGAAGAAAATATTATTTTTTATGATATTTTTTTCATTAATTAATAAATAATTATAAATTAAAATTAGTGTAGGAAAAATGGAATATTTTTTATTTTCTTCCAAATCACGTTGAACTGTACACGGAAGGGACATAAAAATAAAACAAACAGATCACACGTAGACAATACACGTTTAACGTTTCTGTGGGACCATCGCGTGCTCTCAGCGGAACTCTGCGGTGAGCGCTGGTAAGGGAAGCGGATATACGGAACCACATTGTTACTGTTGTATTCTATATTCGTTCACACAAAATAGAACACCTATATATAGATAGGGATATATTCTATATAATATGTATATTTCTTTTGTTATTTAATTATAGATATGGCCTAGATTTCCTATATGGAATCATGTGTTTTCATTCTTATTGCTCCTTATACATTCTTATAAGATACTAGTGGATCCGGACGCGGCTACGCCTGCTTAAACTATAAGAATATTTTCGCGTCGGTCATACTCATACTGTGCCGCCCGAAGGCTAGGTCATTTGGAATCAGTGACATCTCCTTAATTATATATTAGAATGTTATACAGTAAACTATAATTTCAATCAAGATAAAATGCTAAAAGTGACCATTATATTTATTTTCATAAGGATGAATGTCAAAATAACGCGGTAACGAACGCGGTTGCGTAACGACGCGACGGTTGTTATTAACATGGCAGAATAAATTGCATGTCAAATTAGAAAGTATTTTAATATATTAGTGTATATGTGTAATGTAATGTTATATAGCCTATAGCACTTCTGAAGAATGCAGCTTTCATAAAAAACAAAGTAAATCGGACCAGTAGATCCAGAAATCTTAGCGTTCAAACAAACAAACAAACAAACAAACAAACAAACTCTTCCGCTTTATTATGTTAGTATAGATAAAAAAATCATTTATGTATGTATATACTATATATTTTTATTATAAGTAAATAATTGAATTGATTATATATGTACTCAAATTGTATCATCGATTGCCTAACATCGTCAACGAATTTTAAACTTCCAAATTATAAATAAGTTTGTTTTACAATCTCATACAACTTAAACCAATTTATGGGTTTAAGTTAAATTAACTAAACCTATAATTAAAGCAAATATAACCCTCTTTAAAAGGCTCTAAATATTCTTATAGACAGACAACTTTTCATAAAAAAATATTGTGCAATAACAGGCGTTAATTAAAGTTTTGCTCCCAAATGATAGCAAGATATAATCTATTTAAGGTGTTTTTCCGATTACATTACCGGTACGTGGTTGACGGTTACGAGCTTTCACATGAAGCAATTAGTAGTAATCTGATTTCTGTTACCTAAACATGCAAATCAGGGCGTTAGGTTAAACTAATTAGGGTGAACTGAAGTTATCGGACGCTGTATGTACTGCAGAATACTTTGTATACGAGTATAGGAATAGGAAGAGATAGCAGCTGAGGACGTTTTAAGTGCAAGTTAGTTTTTTGTAAGCTAAGCTAATTATTTTTTGGTTCCCACATATTAGAAAGAATCTAGTGATATATAATAGGGTATGGAAAAGGAATCTAGTGCTAGGTCCCTTTCAGCCTCTTTTCGTGACACAGTGTGTTGAGTGGTGGAATTTCGAACCCAGACCCGTCACGTAAGACGCTATGTCGAAATGAAATAATAAATGTATTTAATAAAATTAAACTTACCTACATACGTTTGTTATTCAAGTTTTTCTTTCGTTTTAATGATAATAACTATGTGCTCAGCGTGATGGTTATATTAGTATGATCTGGATTTTAGACTTACTTTTTAAAATTTAATCGGTTTATTAAAGTAAAAAATATATATATTCAAATATTGAAATATGATATCTAATAGATTTTGCCCACATAACTTATTCATAGTGAGTGGTTCAACAGGTTAATTAAAAAAATACAAACTTAAATAAACTACCATATCATTAAATATTGAAAATATTAGAAAATTGTGTATAGAGAGAGTGATAAGACTCACTTTCGATATTACAAAATTATGCGTTACAACTTGTCAGTTTTTTCATCACATCCAAAACAACTTTACGTTTTATTCCGTGTATAGCAGGGTAGGCGTAGGGAACTTAGTGTTAAGGTTCCGTTCCCCACTTTCCACCGAATTTTTGAGAAATTGCGTTTTAAGTGGCGGAAACCAGAACGAAGAAATGAAATGAAAATATAAATAAATAATAATTCATTTCCACGAGTGGCGCGAATCCACAACCATCGTATTACAATCACACGCTTGTTCTCCTGTGCCATGACTGGCCTAAGCGAAAGTTATGAAACAAAACTATTCAATATAATTATACAATTTCTGATCAATACAGTATTAAATCTTACTGTGACCAATGAAAACGAAATCCACGTGCTGCTTTCACCGACCTTGGGGCAATACCTAATTGCACATTGTGTAATACCGACGCACGCTGGGAACAATCGTACCATACCGCTCGAGCTCTCAACGATTTATTGGGTATGCCCACTTCCACTCTATAGATCCAGATACTGGCCTTGCACTGGCTGGTCTGGACTGAACTGGTGCTATAATACATTTTATTGATTAAAGTAACATATAAAGAGAATATGTACGTTATTGCACTCACGCAGCAGTTCAGCAAATTGCTTTAAATTATTTATTAAGCAGCTTCCATTTTTAACAAAATGATAAAGCGAAATGTCGTCATATTATATTTAAAATTTTTTACAGATTATTTTAACGTAAAATGCACATTTAAAAGCATTCGAAATAGAATTTCGTGACGTTCATTGAAGGTCTTCACGAGTTATGTCGCAGAAATTAATAAATAATGCAGGTGATTTTTTTCCATTCGCCTCTCCAAATTGTAGTAGCGTACCAGAGCTGGGATTTTTTCGTGATTTTGTTTTTCTCTATTTCAGTTGATGTATGTGACGTATTTCCGCACTTTCGAATGAGTTTCGTATTCCCTTTCATGTGCGCGGTGCTTTAAAAATGTATTCGCGAGGGGCGGGCAGGTACCCACTGCAGACGTGACATGGGGTATCATGATTTGTTAAGGAACTTTTCAGTTAACGCGTTCCTTTGGGAGCCGATTGTTTGACTGTTATAACTGTACTGTTCCTTTTTATTAATAATGTGACGATATGGATTCGGGATTCGCTTTTGTTTTCAATATTTTCTCCACGTTTTATTGGGACTTGTGAGGTACATAAAGGAATATAGTACATATTAGCATCATGGTGTATCTCGCGGAGAACTAATATAGTGTTTTGAGACACCTCATTCCTCAACTATTATCCAATTTTGGAGAGTGCGTGTTAAGTGGAAAAACTCAACGCTGCGTTCTTCTTGTTACAAGGCAAGGGAATTAGAATGGTTAAACCATTGAGGTGGAATCTAACCTACAATCATTGTTTACAGTCAGACGCTATACCGCTGTGATACGACGGTTTCTATTGTATATTATGGATTAGAGTTCTACTGAGATCTTTCAATCTACATATACCTAGGTAACTATTGACTTATCAAAATTTTACAAAAACAATATCTAATTATATTATAATGCAACAAATAAAATAATTACCACTAAGACTTTCTAGATAACAATTTAGAACGTTATACATTACATAATAAGATAACCGTTCCAACCATAAACAAAACAAAAACAGACCAAACGGCAATAAACTTAAGCAACTACAATAAAAGGTCTTGTAATTTCACGATTATATTTCAAGCAGCGTAATTCAATGGAGCTGATGATATCGATCAAGTACTCCATCAGGGCGACAGCGGTAGCCACGATTATCTGCAGGAAGGAATCGGGGACGAACAGATAGGTCGTATCGTATGCCAATTAGCCAATTAGAGCCAAACAACGGAGGCTGGGGAGATAAACTTATGTTTTTGTGATCTCGCCTGGGACATTTCCTTTATCCCATTGATAGGAACAAATGGCGGCGCTGTCTTCGGCAAGGTCGTGACAGTCGGTATTTTCAATATAACGGTGTTTTGGGTTCTAATTTTTTGGTTTTTATTAATTAACTAGCGGACCCGGACGCGGCTACGCCTGCTTGAAATATAAGAATATAATTTTATAGAAATATAATTTCAATCTAGATGAAATGCTAAAAGTGACTATTATATTTATTTTCAAAAGGATGAATCATCAAATCAAAATAAAATCAATCAAAATGACGCGGTAACGAACGCGGTCGCGTAGCGACGACGGTTGTTATTAACATGGCAGAATAAATTGCATGTCAAATTAGAAAGTATTTTAATTTATTAGTATATATGTGTAATGTAATATTATATAGCCTATAGCACTTCTGAAGAATGCAGCTTTCATACAAAACAAAAACAAAGTAAATCGATCCAGTAGATCCAGAGATCTTAGCATTCAAACAAACAAACCAACAAACAAACAAACATACAAACAGACAAACTCTTCCGCTTTATTATATTAGTATAGATTTGAGGCTGTCGTAGCACGGACGCCAGGGTGTGACTGTAACTCGATGGTTGTGGGTTCGTTCGCCACTCTGTGAAATTAATTATTATTTGTTAATTTTTCCATATCTTCGCAATGGCATCATGGCAAAAGTTGAGTTGTGCCACTCAACACACCTCGAAAAATTTCAAAGGAAAGTGGAGAACAGTGCCTTAACACTAGGTTCTCTATGCCTCCCTCTGCTCTTGCTAAATGTGGGACACAGTGTGAAGGTTTTTTTAATTATTAAATTTTTTGACCATTTTACGCTGTATGTATATTTTTTGTTTCTTAGTATGTTTTTAAAATACAATTTACTTTTACCACTTATGTCCGTTTATCATACAAGTATATATATATAGTAATATGGCAGTAATATTACCCCTCAATTTCGATAGAAGATTTACGTACGTAACGATAATCTATATATATAAAAGGACTTGTCCTCACTGACTGAGGTAAGACGCACGCACAGCCGTAACCGCTGATGGTAGAAACGTGAAAGTTGGACAAAAGTTTACTTTCGTAATCTGGACATCCACTAAGAAGGGATTTTGAAAAAATTTAACCCTAAAGGGGTGAAATAGGGGTTCAAAGTTTGTATGGAAAAAAAATTAAATCGGCACCGATTTTTATAAAATTTTAAATTTAGATTTTTCAAAGTATTTAATTGAACACGTGTTTCATCGTTTTCTAGAATTCTCCCCCTAAGGGTGCAAATAAGGGGTGGAAAGTTTGTATAGGTTTTTTTTAAATCGTCACCAATTTTTATAAAATTTGAAATTCAGACTCTTAAAAGTATTTAATTGAACACATGTTTCATGGTTTTCTAGAATTCTTTCCCTAAGGGTGCAAATAAGGGGTTGAAAGTTTCTATGGAAAAATCTTTAAAACGCCACCGATTATTATAAAATTTTTAATTTAGACTCTAAAAATATTTCATTGAACACATTTCACTCAGCCTTAAATTTTTCACCTTTTTCATTCACCCTTAAATACGCAAGCGAAGCTGCGCGCGTCCGCTAGTAAAATATAAAAATTAAACCTTGCTATTCCAGCCTTCGTTTCTTTGGGTGTCTGGGGAGTTTAATTCCAGGGACAGATATCGAAATATTAAATAAGGTATATTTAGTTTCTGTTCATATTCTGTTAAAGTTATTTAGTTATTTAAAAAATATTTAGTATCCCGAATATATTTTTTTTAATAAAACCTAAATAATAAATTATATTCGACAAAAAATTGAGTATTAGATTCAACGATTAACATTCGTAGTTAAACATATAATAATTAAGACATACTAGATCTATACAAAAAATTATACAAATGAATTATTCATAATAAATCTCATATTACAGAGAGGTCAATAAATTTCAATCTGTCATTGATAATTTTGTATGGAGAACATCTGCATACGCGGCTGTCCCTGTCTCATTCAACGTTCGGATTCTGTAACTGCACCTGTAGAATGTCTATAAGGCTGCCGTTAAAGCCTTATTGCTTTTATATTGCTTTATGTTGTTCGTGGAATCTTCTGACTGGAGATAAAGGTAAACCGAGCGAACGGAACTTGTGTTTGAAGTAGCGTGAACGATACCTTGTGTTAAGTAGGAAGTGTCTTAAAATAAAGCATGGCTGTTGGTTAACAATTAGCTCATTATCCCTTAAATGCATGATTTTATGCATGATTTTATTTTTAGACCGAGAAAAAATATATTTTGGAGCCATGAATATGCTGATTTAGGGAAAAATAATAAAAAAAATAGTTTTGACAGTCGTGAAGAAAAAAAGTGTGTTGCCACTCGATTAAATATATCACCATGATAGTAATAATCCTGCAACAGCATGCATTGAACTCATACTAATAATATCATGGTCGTTTGAATGGTATGTTGCAGTTTTACTACTTTATGCATTTAAGGGTTATCACAGTATGTAACTGTAAGCACAACGGTTATGGGTTCAGTTCCCGCTTTGAGGAATTAATTTATTTTCATTTTCTCGCTCAGGTAACAAGGTAAAGCGACAAATGGAGTTTTGAGTTTAGTGTCTTCATATTTGGTTATCCTGCTGTAAAGCTACAAAAAAAATAATAT
The DNA here is from genome assembly GCF_056956725.1 of Heliconius melpomene rosina. Lineage (NCBI taxonomy): Eukaryota > Metazoa > Arthropoda > Insecta > Lepidoptera > Nymphalidae > Heliconius > Heliconius melpomene. The sequence continues at coordinate 7,104,303 of NC_140406.1, read as the reverse complement.
AAAAAGTTAATGCTAAGTACTATTTGATAAGTTAAATTTTACATAAATAATACACAAAACTCATTTTCAAAATCGATATTGTCTTGGAAATTTATATTAGCAAATATCTATATATATAAAAGGACTTGTCCTCACTGACTGAGGTAAGACGCACGCACAGCCGTAACCGCTAATGGTAGAAACGTGAAATTTGGACAAAAGTTTACTTTCTTAATCTGGACATCCACTAAGAAGGGATTTTGAAAAATTTTTACCCTAAAGGGGTGAAATAGGGGTTCAAAGTTTGTATGGAAAAAAATTTAAATCGCTATCGATTTTTATAAAATTTGAAATTTAGATTTTTAAAAGTATTTAATTGAACACGTGTTTCATCGTTTTCTAGAATTCTCCCCCTAAGGGTGCAAATAAGGGGTTGAAAGTTTGTATAGGTTTTTTTTAAATCGTCACCAATTTTTATAAAATTTGAAATTCAGACTCTTAAAAATATTTAATTGAACACATGTTTCATGGGTTATTAGAATTCACCCTTAAATACGCAAGCGAAGCTGCGCGCGTCCGCTAGTATGATATAATATCAATTATTAATTAATTTTCTTAATATTGTGCATATAATAATCCACATTTCTAAAACAAAACATTTTTAATCTCACCCGATAACAGAAAGTAGCTAAACTATAAAAGATAAGTAACTTTATCCCAGTACAAATGTTACAATCTCGTAACTCTTGTCGTAACGTGGGCGTGCGGGTCATGTCCGTCACCCACGTGATTAATAGAGCTGCAAGCGCCATCTCGCTTCAATAAGAAGTCTATTCTAAATTCCATTCCATTCTATTTCCTGTATAAATTACCGAATATACTATAGAAGGCTGAAATATAACTTTTTAATTCAATAAAGTTTTTTTATTTCCGAGTATTATTTCAAATTAAATAATATTCGTATTCTGCATTGAAGTTCTAGCGGCTCCTTTGTAAAAACAGATTATTCACTTCTGCATATCTTGAAACAGATACGAAAATTGTAGACCGATCAAGGGAGTGATTGGTGCATGTAAAATAGATATCAATTTTATTAATTGCAATAACAAGTATAAGCAAACTTATTTTTTTTATCTAAAGCCATCTTCCACATTAGTGATTGTATACTCCACTTTCCAACTTCTGCTATGCGAAATGTGAATACTTGGCTTATAATCTTTGGCTAGCGGAAATTTGTAAAAATATCTAACCACATAAATAAGTTGTAACAAGCTTTTGATAAGAACGGATGACTTAGTGGTCAGAGCTCATTTTTTTCGTCTTCTAAGATATTTTTCTATTTATCGTCGACTAACGTCTTAAAATATTACAAATATAAATAATATTTTCCCGACTTAGATTTGAACTCACAACTTCCGCTATTAATCTAATAAATCCAATTGGAGTTTCAACAGGGAAATCGAAGTCGCGAACACATTCAAAAAATGTACATATTTTTTGGTATATAATATACAACACTATAAGCTACAGAACCACGGTCATTATGATAACATAATTTTCATCATGTAATTTAAAAAATACAAGAAATAAATTAAATATACATTGTTTTAATTCCAAGATTGTAAGGAAACGATTAGTCGAATGCCCACTTCTTGCTGCGGAGTTAAGTTAAACAAATCATATTTCGGTATTCACGACAGATTCTTTATGGAGAGTATTTCGAATTTTTATGGTTCATTGTTATTTGAAAATATAAATTAGTCATTTTTCGTCGATAAACCGCCAAAGGAATGTAAATTTTAAATTTTATACCCCACTGTTGCAGCAATATTAAGATTTATCTTTAAGCCTTTGTTTGTACTTGCAGGCGTTCTCAAAATATGGCTTATTTTCATAAAGTTATTTATTTGGGTTGAGATCTTTTTACATTAAGATTTGGTAAGTAATAATATTTAAAGGAGTTTATATTAATTATATTATAGGTCGTGGTGAAGTAATGGAATATTGTTTGGGTACACGGTAATTATGTATTAAAATATTTTTACGAGGGCATTGTGGTGGACTATGAACGTGAGGGTTTTTCAACCCACTCGAGGGAATGAATAATTTCCATTTCTCGCTCCGATAGACAAAATGTGATCAAAAGTTCAATTATTATTTAACACGATGTCACTTGAAGTTAATAATTAGAATTTGGGCGGAAAGCGTAGATCAATCTTGAGACCGATCTATTGGTATATTTATAAAAATATGGGTCTAAGTGTTTATCCTACATGAGAAATCATATGAATTGCATTAAACAAGAAATCATTTGTTTTCCTAATTATAAAGATTCTTTCAAATATGGCCATAATAAGATTCTGCTTTGTTTTCCCGATAACCATATAAGTACTGTTTGCATGACCATAAATGTTTGTACACGATAGTGTCTAAAACCGATGTTCGGTGAGCGTAAACAAGGTAGTTTCTTAAAGGAAGTACAGTCATAGGTCTCTTTGACACCTCCCTACATTTCTGTAGAAAAAACACAATATAGACAGAAAGTACATTAATATTTAAATATTCTGGTGACAGCGGCACTATTGTAACCTGCTTAAAAATGGATAGCGTGACATGACGTGAAATAATGCTTCATTTCATGTTTTACTTTCTGTCCATTAATAGGGTGTGTTGAGGATAGAGGAATATCTAGATATCAGCAGAAAAAAAGTATATATTTAAATATATAGTTTTTATTTGCTTGAGATTTGAATCACGATTAATCGGAACTGTACCAACTCTGCTACTACGGCATCATTATATTGAAAGTAACTTACTAATTTATTACAAAAAAGGCAGAAACTCCTGAAGCTCGCGGGGCAAAATTTTAATGTGAACAATAATTAATGTAAATAAAGTAAAAAGTACGCGTGTCCATAAATTAAACTAAGCGGAAAGGGTCCAACGCATATCGGGAGACCTTTTAAGAAACCTGTACACACAAATGCCATTCCGTCGGCCATAGTTAAAATGCCCAAAGAATAGCTATTCATTAGCGGGTGCGAGAATAAGAATTCTTCAAGCACTCTGAATATTTCATTGGCCGAGGAGCATGTATTGTCTTTAGAAAAATGCCAGCATAGGCTTTAGCGTTAAGTTATGTCCCGGTGCTGGCAACACTCAGACAGAACAGGAGCTCTATCGCGGACGCCCGTTTATCCTTGTTAATTATCCAGTGACACAGTGGTTGCTATTGGGTATCTCTCACTACAACGAACGAGTCCCGTTTCGGACTTAAATAGTTTTATCGTGAATATAAACATGGTGTAATGTTTTATGTATGGAACTAATATTTATTGGTAAAGATAAGAGTGTTTTATGACGATGTTCAGATATTGTGTAATGAAACTTAATTCCTAACGCTTAAATAAGCATATCCCATAAGATTTATTGTGTTGTTACGTTATACAATACTAAGGTCAGGTAATTTTTCTTTATCAAGTGTTATCGATCGATGTCCTTTGATTAAGAGAATTGAGAGTCATCAACGTTTTTTGTCTTCGTTAAGCTTATCGATGGCAATAACTCTTTCTCAATCTCTAAATAATTAAAAGCCTTTTAACTTTGTCAATGTAAAGCTCTTAAATTAACAAGACACGCGAGCCTTAAGAGCGTGTAAAATTATTCAGTATCCTGTCGGAAGACTGCACTACAAAGTTTGCGATTTGCATATTTAAAGAATACTTGCTTATCTGGCTCATCGACGATTCAGATATTCCCGAGAAAAACAGAGTGGGCCAGAAGACGTCTTGTCTTCTTGTACTTTGGCCACGCATTAGGACAAAATTAAGTGCTGTTATGTGTTCAACCATTACATTAAAATGCCACTACTGCTTTGCATTGCTTCGGTAAAAATAAAGGGCTCTCTGCGTAAGCTATTGGCAGCACAATTATTCGATGAATCCTTCGCGCCGTACTTTGTACAGCAAGTTACGGCCTTGTTGCCAATTTATCGAAGCACTGCCCAATAAAGTGGAGCGGCACGCATGCTGCTTGTCAAATCATTTATGCTATTTTCAGCTTAATTTCCATGTAGTAGAAACGAATTTTGTTTCCATTTATCCAATTTATAATGTAGATAAGTGACTCTAGCGCGAACTTTGTCAACTGTTTATGAAGTTGGCCAAAATTACGAGCACATTGAAGCTGTGGCCTTGAATGGTAGGTGTTTTTAAGGTTAACGACACATAACTTGGATCGTGTTTCTACGCTCAATCTAAATCTTCCAATCTTCCATAGAATATCGTTAAAAACAGTGAAATAATATATAATAAGATAATTCTATTACGTGACTGGAAATAAGTTTTAGTTGTAGCATGTCACGGCGATGCCGATGAGTCAACGCCGGCCGAAATCACTTCCGTGGCGAGTCAATTCGTCGCGAGCATTGAGAGCAATTAGGTGTGAGCGGTCGAGCGAGTACTACGAGAAGGAATCCCGCGGGAAACAGCCGTCTAAGCAAAAAGTCCTCAACGGGTTCAGATTAACCTCTCGCAGGAGTGGGTTTTATTAAATTAATCACTGGTGGAGCATCCTTTGAAACCATGATTGAAGGTTATTATAAATTCTCGCGGCTTCGCCTGCGTAAACTACGTTATTATTAATTTCTGTCTCTATGAGTACCTACGTCCTATAAGTGACATCCGTGCAAAATTTGAGACTCCTAGCATTTGTGAAACGAAGTTTCATACAAACTTTCAACCGAAAAACAACCCCTTAGAAGTCGAATATTGCAAATTCTCGCCTTAGCGAGCACCTACGTCCTATAAATAAATCCTATGCAAAATTTGAGATTCCTAGCACATGTAGTTTCTGAGATTTCGTGATGAGTGAGTGACCTTTCGATTTTATATATATAGATAAAACCACATGTAGATTCGAAAGAACTTATAAGAAAATACCACAGATGAAATAGAACGACAGAACATACTATTCGTAGATTAACTATTCAAAGTACAGCTACAAATATAGCGGCGAGTATAGCTAAATAATAATAACGACAGTATAACATATTATTTGACATGTTGTATGTACATACAACATTAATTGCGGATCATTACGTAGCCAATAGCATTCAGGCGCAGCCAGTAGCAATGGTAAGATAAAATCTGCTGAAACAAACTCTAGTCTAATGCTTTTTGAAGTTCAAACAGAGTGGAAGGAACTGGCCACGGTAGTGACAGCCACCGCTTGCGAGGAGCTGTTCTACCGTTATGTATACGGGGTATGCTACGATGGAGTTATTGATAGAGACGTTATTTAAGATTAGATTTTCTTTGCGGTGCTAGTTTTAATAAAACTTAATGTGTGATAGTGTATCGGCTTTTAATTTATAGTTGAAGCTGAAAATTTGTGAAATTTTGATCTGTAATTTTTGTAGTTACCAGAGCGAGAAAATGAAAATATTTAAATATTCAATTAAATTTGTCTTAAGGGGCAATTTTTTTTTTCATATAATATAATCAATATAATATCTATTTTATTCATTGTGTCAGTAATTAAGTCACACAAAAATATACGTGTACTAAGAATTAAAATAATAATAGCATTGTTTATAATAAATAAATAATTATATACGTGAGATATGATCATAGTTTAGTCGTACAGATTTTAATATCGACTTTTTTATTACTTTTGGTCGGTTCATTCAACCAACATTTTTTGCTCAAAGAATGCGTTTCCTGCCCGTCTTGTTGCGAGTGTACTTACAATCCAATGAATATCTATGATTTATTTTTTTACGTATACTTAAATTATCATGCACTAATAACATGTGATTATATATTTTCGTGTTTAAGAAAAATCTTTAGTTTATCTTTTTATTACTTTAAAAAAATCAAACTGCTTTTCTCAAAAATTTTACAAACAATAAATATTACCAAATATAATTAATTAAATATACTTTTCGATGTTCACCAAAAAGATAACCCAAATCGTTTTGAATGCAATCATGATGGAGGACGTAATTAATTCGAACCCCCTACCTGGTTACACGGACCTTAAAAATCTAAAGATTGCTTTGGTATAATTTAATATCGATTCCTTTCGTTTACAAGCAATAATAGCGCTATAAAAAGTTCTTGCGATTCTCAATAAGTGTAATACTTTATCGGGTTGTTATTTTTATGTGCGGGATTAATTATCATTTAATTAAATTGCTCTTTGTTAAAAGGATAGAACTAATAAAATAAATTTTAAGTTATATGTTTATTTCAATTTTATAGATACTTACTAGTTTAAAGGTTTTTAAGTTTAGATTATTTTTCGCCGTCTTTATTCGCTTTACTGAATAGATTCAGAAATTAATGTTTGTATTTTATTCATTTATGGCTATTAAATGGATTCTGAAGTTTATGTTTGCGTAGAAGCAATTTGATTTTTTTTGCTTATTTTTCGAGGAATTTAATTTTTTTTTGCTTGATTTGAATCGCAAGCGTTCAAATTTATGTCGTTTTATTGTTGTTATTATTTTGGTAATTAAGTAAACAACAGCTAAATGAAACCTAACATTGTATGTGTGTGTAGTTCGTAGATACGTATTCTTAAAAAGATAAAAAATACTGGATTGCCTTATAACTTCATTCAAATATTTTTTTCAAAAAGTAAATTTACATTTGTTTTAAGAATGTATCAAAATATTTTTTCTTTAATTCAAATTATTATTCGTGGCGCAAGGGCATAAAGTCTGATTGTAAAAGCGACGCTTGTGAGTTCGATTTCCACTTGGAGAAAAGAATTATTTTCATTTCCTCGCTCTGATAATAAGACGAAACTGGTTGTTGAGTTACAACACTCATTGTCTTAAAAAGTGGGCGAAAAGTGTAGAGCGGAGTGTTTTGACAACAGTTTCCCTCATTCTATTAAGTTAATCGTCTCTATTAACAAAATATAAAGAAGAAGATTATAAGTAAAACTTATCACCAGTATGTTAATTTCCATATCAATTCGACGAATAGTGCGGTGCAGTGCGTAAGGCGATGTCGAATTAGCCCGTCAACGTCATAACGTTATCGCGGCATCGGTAGCACTGGACACGGACAGATAATCTGTCGCCGACATTTTATTTTTGTTTGACGTATGTCAGGAGCTGTCTTCGAATGTACAATTGTACATTCTTGTGTACATCCCTATTTGTGTTTGATTTGTTTTTAAATTAATTGTTGTCATTAATTTATGGTGAGGCCAGTCGTGGTACAGAGGTGCAAGCATAAGGCTGTAATGCGACACGTGGTGGGTTCGATTCCCATTCGAAGTAATGAAATATTTAATAGTTTATATTTCCTCGCTCTGCCAGTTAACATCCTTATTATGACAAATATAAGAAATAATTAGATATAATTAGTTTTAAGAAAATCATGGCTTTATTTATTTTTTATATATTGCTACCAATGCAGTATCTTGTTTGGTAATCTGTATTGAAAAAAAGAAAAGAAATACCATTAGATTCGTCTACAAAAACATATTTTTATTACAATGATAAAATTTATCTTTTGATACGTTTAATAAATACGTGTTCAATCAAAACATTAAGACAGTAACGTATTTTTCATTTAATAAATAGTCTTTACTATCGTCAAAGGTACCGTGGGTGGCGCGTAGCGGACATTAAAATTAAAATATTTGTCCAGCCTCGGGCCACAGCGCTATCTAATTAAGAGCGATCGACACTGAAAATCCCATTAAGTTGTCAAACGGCGAATAAACTTTGGCAATATAGTAAATTGATCGGAAACCTTCGCTAGTAATTCGTGTTATCGCTATTATAAAATTGGTAGATTTAATATTTATAATGGTCTTACAATCATATTTATGTATTAAATCAGATATAATAATCTTTCTTAATAAAGTTGTAAGAACATGGTGTATGGTTTGAACGTTTGATATTTAAACATACATATCTCGGAAATTCGGTTGTATATTAATAAAAGTTGTTCATAAAAGATGCAGCTTAGTTTTAATAATCTAGATGTTTATTTAGAAAAGTACTAATCAACAAAATATTATTTTGTGAGTGATGTATGCTAACACTCGTTTTATTGGTGTTGTCTCTTGAATATGATAACAATTATCTATGAGAGTAGATAAAAATGCTTATAATATATTGGATAAGTAATATAAGAAAGCACAGAAATACACTGTATTTAAAAAAAACTGTGAGAATATTATGACTATTGACGAGACTTTCGTGCTTTGCCTTCTTTTTGAGGCCATTGCGGGGCAGTCTCACGGCGTCTGATAGGAAATACGACAATTGTGGGTTTGTTGTCCATTTGGGACAACAAACCCACCAAGTCAAGTCCAAGATTATCATTTTGATGCTCATTACATTATTTGTAAGCTGTGGTACCAAGAGAAAGCTTTAAATTCCTGGGCGAAGGAGACTATTGAAGGAGAAGGAGGCTATATGAAAGTAAGAAAAAAATCTTTATACAAGTGTATCAACTAATTATGAAATAATAAAAAAAAATACAATGAAACTTTCGTATATTCATTTTTGGTTTTAACATGTTATGTTATGGGATGATTATAATGATTCACAGAACGTATGCAGGTTTTATTATTCAATTCCTTTTGATCGCTGCATACAACCGTCTGCTGTCCTTTTAGTGGGCATACAGAGCATGTTCGAATTTTACGAGCACATAAATATTGGATGTAGGTACTCGTGTGTCGCGGCTAACTGATACCTATACGGGGATAAATATCTAAATTTTAAGCTTTGCATTACAATATTAGTTTAAATATCTAAAGAAAAAAATTCTTTGTTATTTATTTTTCATGGTTACGTACTTTTAATGAGATTTAAAATATATGAAAAAGAATCTTGTCTTACGACTCTTCGCCCTGCTTATTGTCTTTTTTTTTGTAAAAGTGCGTATTTTACTTTATGAGACCGGAAAAATAAAGTTAATTTAGATAGGGTAAAAATCAAACCTAGAACCTTTACGTATTTACAAAATAAAGAATAAGAAAGCGTCAACGTTAGGTATATGATATCGTATATTTCAACAGTAATAAGAACGAACTCGTAAGGAGCCGTAGGCGTCTATATTGATCATAATTTCAACTCCCGCGTCGTTGAATAATTTCGGTAAATTTGTTTGCTTGCTGCAGGTTTCGTCAAAAATATTAGCCGCCTGCCTTTGTACTTGTCGGGATGAACGGCCATAACTTTTATATATACAGACAGTATTTACACTGTTTTGATATTTATTTGATGATTTATTTATATAATTTATCACTAAGAAATTTAAATTGCATGGTAGGTACATGACAAGTGGCAAATATGAATATACTTTTTTTATAAAACCTCGTTTTATTTATTATATTCGGGATGAAAACGTAAAATGTTTAACTTTCATTTATATACCTTAATTTTTTTTATAATATCTGCAGAAATCTTTTTAATAAATTAATATTTTCTTATTTTCTTTCGTTTAGATACTTCTTGTTAAAAGTTTCGCGGATCTTGTGTAGGTATACTAATGTTATAAAGATGAAAAAGATTGTTTTGTTGAAAGTGTTAATCTTACGAGCTCTATTGAGATTTTAAGTTTTTTAAACTTAAATAGTCTATTTACTAAATTTATTAATAGTAATTTAATAATAATATTAAGGCCCTACTCCAACACAAATTAGCTTCGTTTCAATCGTGCCGCGATGTTCTTAATAAATAAAACGTGCTTAATGTTATTTTTATAACCTTTCTTTTAACTTTAAAAGCTTTTTAAATCGGAGGACTTCGATTATTCCGATATAGCTACTTGATTTAAATGATCCATTGTGTAGACTGTCTCACGCATCTTATACTCTTACAGGTATACTATCTGATACTGTTGAAGAATTAGCCATCCATCATTTAATGATAATGATATTTGACGGGCTCTTATGATTATTCTGTTGATAAGTTTTTAATATTGCTTCGCATATGAAATTAAATATTTAAAAAAAAACAGTCATTTAGGCATTGTTTAGTATTGGGTTTAGAGTAAATATATATTTTTTTTAAATGTAAAAAAAAATATGGAATGGAAAAAAGGGTAGGTACGGACGATATGTGTGTAGAGTTGTAGTAAAGTGTTGAAATTGTGACTAATAATAAAGATGTCCAATATCTTATTATTTAACCAAAATTATTATTAATTATATTTTTTTTTTGTATAAAGAATCGTTTTGAGATTGGCAGTTTAAATTAGATAGGTATGTAAGTATATATTAAAAGTTTCATTAATTTTATATTTTTTTCTAACAAAATTATCTAATAAAATGAATATTAAATTAATTTTATTACATTTAAATTACTAGGGAATTGATCCCGCAACGACTGCGTCATGTTGGTTGACCTATATTTAAAAATATATTCAATTTGAATGAAATTCAATTCGATTTGCATCTTTTAAACACATTTGTAAATATTGAAGGAAATTCGTTTAATTGGCTTTTAATGTTTTTATGTGGCTTACTTATTGCGTTCTTGCGTATTTGTTTTCACCATTGAGCTTAATAATATTGATCGATGTCCAGTAGTAAATTAAAATCGCCTTTTACCATTCGCTGGATGGATGGATTAACCGATTTTGAACAAGTTTTTTGTTTGAAAGATGACATAACTGAGTGAGTTCTTAGCAATTTTTTAAGAAAATATGTGCAACTGTTTGAATATCACCTGCTCTTTTCTAGTTTATGAAAGGACATGAGTTTTTTGTGTCGGAGTTTTTTTTTCAATTATATATTTAAAATTTTCCCATCAGTTAGTAAATTAAACAGCTATGAGATGTAGATGTTGCTTATTGGTCTTAACTTTTGCCACCTTTGCTCAGTTCACACACACATTATACATTTTATATAGCTTCACGCTGTTTGCCGCATATAGCTGGGTGCGTAGACGGAATCTGGGAACCTAGTGATAAGAACTCCGTTTCCATTAAGACAATTCCGTTCAGCACTTTCCGGTGAATTCTGGAGGCTTTGCGTGTTGAGAAGCTTCATGATTTGTAAAATATATAAGTCCTATGAGTTTGGAACAGGATATAAATATTTTGTTATTTTTCATTTTTTACAAATTGCAATTGCCCAAAAAAGAAATTGAGAGCCTAATAAGATTTTATAGGAAATAAAATTCTCAACATATCTAAACTGTACATAAAATATTGTAATATTTTTTTCATTTTTTACAGCCAAGCCTAAAAACCAGCTTGATATATATTTACTATAAACACTGACCATAACATTTTTAGTATCTACAACACCAGTAATTTAAAAGCCTTATAACAACTACATAAAGTATATATTACACGAACAACCCATCCACCATTCGCGTGAACACCGAAACCAATCAAATTTGTACGGTACATACTTCACGATACATTTGTCAAGACAGCTCATTCGTTGTAATTACTTATGGTGCTCAGCAAATTGATATAACTCGTATATTAGAAAGTGGAATAGATTTTTAATATAACATGACCCAGTCGACTTAGAACGTGGTGGAAAACATTATTCTTATGATATAGATCTTGTATAAATATAATACGACAGAGGTAGTACAATGAAATGGATGATACAGTTAGGTGATCGTATCTGTATGTTCATTCATCATAGGTTGTATGTGAACGTGTGATGCTAATTTTGTATGAAGATTTTTAATTGTTTCTCATATCTTCTCTGTATAGCAGAGTTGGCAGAGAAAATCTAGTTTTTCGTTCTCTTTTGAGGTGTAGAGTGGCAGGATTCAATGTTGGGTATTGATCTATGGATGAATTAGTAATTATAATTTCAATTTAAAATATGATTTATTCCTACGAGTCGGAATCGAACCCAAAACCATGTCTTTATCGTGCGTGGTAGGACATTTTGAACGTTATCTTTGTGAATAAAAACATAACTTAAATAAATATTTATAATTAAAAATAACTTTAGTTTTCCAATTGTGTATAAAAAAAAACAATGAACATGTGGAGGTGATGAGTGCAGTGTGGCGTTTGGTGTTGGGCAGTTGTGAAGTTTCAACACTGTGATAAAAGTCCTGCTTGTTTTACTTTAAAAAGAGTTGTCTGTCTTCAATGGACACATAAATTAATTAATTTAGCTCTCTATTTTCTAAAGTTAAAATATTGTTAAATAAAAATATTGAAGTTAAAAAAAGAATTAAATATTATTTTTTTTGGATTTTAAACAATAAAACTGCTATTTTTTCTATTACCTATAAAGATGACGTACCTATATTTTTATGTACTAACTTTTGTACCGGTTTTTGTTTGTATGTACATTCACTTAGCCGTTTTTACGAAATAAATTAAACACTTTATACATAATATTAGTAATGAATTTTAAAAAAGATAGTGTTTCTAATCACGATCCTTTTTTAAAATTCATATTTAACCCTTTTCTCTTGTTTCCGCTCTAAACTTGTTTTCGATAAAAAATGGATAATGAACCACCCATTGTGTAACTCTATCACGCGTTACATTTGAACACCCTTTGGTTGGACATTTTATTAGGGGTTGTTGATTGATCTTCTTGATTAGTAACTTAAGTTACTTTCACATCTGATATGTAAAGGATACACTTAAATTTTAATATTAAAGAAGGATTAGGAAACCATCTTCACAACTTAAGCCCTCCACTTTCTCTTAGAATTCAAGAAATTGCACGTTGAGTGGCTGAACTCAATAAAGCGTTTACTAGAACGAAAGAATGAAAATACTAATTATTTTATTTCTCCGAGTGGGAATCGAACCCACAATTGTCGCGCTTACAGTCGCACGCTTGTGCAACTGTGCCAGGACGGCCTCACATTTACTTCTTATAAACATAAAAAAATATATATATATTTTATGAAATGTATATTATAGTTGTACACAAGGACAATTTAATATTTTTAAATTCAAATAAATTTGAACTTTAAAAGTTCCATGCATAAACGTAGTCCACTAAATTTCATTTTATTATTTTCACAGTGTATACGGCACCTAAATTTAGAACCTGGATGCCCAAAGATAAAGGACAAGCTCTTGTATCAACATAATTAGCATCAAATCGAGTCATTATGAAGGAAAACAAAAAGAAAATAAAATGTTGATTGAGATTTATGTAAAATACACCTGTCTTTAATTTGTAGTCGGACGAATCCGTCTTTGTTTGAATAAGTTTTTGTTTTTACATTGTATGGAAACCGTCAAACGCAAAGTGGTTGGAACTTGCTCTAGATTCGGAATTTTGAATTGGTATATAAACTTACTTATTTAATAATAATGTTTAATTAATTAAATGTTTTAAAATAATATAATTTTACTTGAAAAATTATAAAAAAAATTAAAATGAACGCATGTTATCAAAAATAAGCGCAGAAATATATGGTAAGTAATGTTATAAATTTTACCATAAAAATAGTTATATTTTATTAATTACTCATTTTAAAAATTTTACCTTAAAAATAGTTTTAAAATTAGTAATTTTATAATTATTATAGCATATAGTATATAAAGACTATTTAGTTAATGTGTTGAATGTGAACGGAAAGCGGAGAATGGAGTTACTTGACATTAGATTCTTTCTGCTTCGCGTGATACGAAAGTTGTAAAAAAAATTTAAATGACAACGATATGAAGAAAAAAAAGTTGATTAAGCAACATGCTTAGCTAGCAACTAGCTTAAGTAATTTTATAAGTTTTCTAAAATGGTATGTTTTTGTTAAAAAATTATAAGTGGAGAACAGAAATGTCTTAATGGGAACAAAGAATCTTAATACCAGGTTCCCAAATTCCTTCAATTACTCTGCTATACGCGGGATAAAACGTAAAGCTAAAAAACAGTAATAAATAAAATGCTTTGATAAGATGTGTATCATCGTGCATTTACATGCAAACCGGTGGTGTAGATGGCAAGCGTAAAATCACGTTTCAAAATCTATATCTTAATACAACAAAGCGAAACGACCAAATTGATAATGAACAATTTACGAGTGTTGGTGTTGTTGTTTTAATTTTATGCTCGTGGCACCGCGTGAGATTACTTAATGAATATAAATGGCCTCGTTGATTCCATAAGATATTTTCACATCAACGTCGGCTATCAAAGTATTAATTTTATGCTTTCTATAATCAATTTGGATCTAGTTTTTGGTGATTTGACTAAATGTTGAATTATGTAGTGTTAATATTATGATATTATAGTCTAGAAGATTTGACACTTCGTTTTAGCCTCTTAACCCCGCTTAGAGCAGGAGAGCTCAAGAGGACTGGCTGGAGGCTGTTAATACATTCCGTTCTCCGCTTCCCCTCCAATAAATAAACAATTGTTTGGTTCAAGCGGGCGAAACCGCGAGCGGGTGAATAGTTTAACATATTTATATTTATGGATGTGTAAAAGAGTTACAACGAATGATCGGTATCTGTTTCTTTGTTCTGTTTTTTTAGATTTATTTACTGAGTATAAATCCACAATTGTTATATAATATACTTTAAAAAATATCACAGATTCGAAATCACTTAAAACATTGGAATATATTTTATAAAAGTATATCTATTTCGAAATATTACCAGTTATGATAATAATTATTAATACTTAATATTATTTAAAGGAAACACAGCGTGCAAAATTCTCTAATATATAAACATTAGCCATATTAATATTATTTATGATTAAAATATTTTGATCTTTGACATCGTTCATAATTAATACAAATTAAGTTTCATTGTAGTTCGAACGAGCAATAAAGCTCACTTTAAACAAGTTGTGTGGTTTTATAATTCTACATTCCTAATTAATTTGGAAATTTCATCATAATTCCATATTATATATGTAGGTATGATATATTGAATACTTTTAGTAGATTTTCAGCTTTAATTTTGTCTGGCAAAATAAAATAGGCAAAGAGCTAGTGTCAAAATATTTCGTATTCTTTTATTTATTAGTGGCAATGAGTGGCAGAATTCGATGCTTTTATCTTTCTAAAGGAGTTAAGCGAAAGTTTAATGCCCTAAATGGGGGTCGGGCCTACAATCGCACCAAGATGGCCTCTAAGAAGTCCTAGAAGGAATCGTAGATATTATAAGTGAAATGAAATTTATTGTTTAATAAAATTTAAAATATTTCAGTCTTATATTCCAAAATGTCTTATAGTGCGAACGTAAATCAAGTGGAAATTGCAGAAATGTGCAATATTTAAAACAAAAGAGACTACTTTACGTGCGAGTGTCGCGCTGGTGGTACATTAGATATAAGCATAGAACGTTATTTATTAAGTTAGATTTATAAAATCTTACGACTGAACTTCAGGAATTTATACTTCTAATACTGTAAATTATTCATTTTTGTTGAATAATCCTTATTTTGAGGGATATTTGTAGAAACTAGACTAAAGTTATTCTATTTTTACTTCTATTTTTAATTTCAGCGTATTTATAATCTAACTGGATAGTTTATATACCTTCTTTGTCTCAACAATTTAAGAACACAATTAAGCACAAATGTATTTCCAATTTTTTTTTAACAAAATATATTTATATAAACACCTCGTGTGGAAATCAAACCCAGACCCATCGGCTATAATCATGATAGGTCTGCCATGAGTGTTAAATTTTTTATATAATAAAAACAACGTTAAAACAGCATAAAATATGAAGATATACATTTCAGTTGTTATGTGGGAGCAACGTCACCATAAACCATAATTGTAACGCAACTGTAACCGCAGTGCCAACATGATTGAATTTTATGCGTGACTCTACCAATCACTCTCTTATGTTCGACTTTATTATCGCTATTTACGATTGACGCGATCGTATCGTTACGTTTACTTTACTATTACTGCTGTAGAATATTTGGAGGATAGTCGTGGCGCAGAGGGGCAAGCATGCGACTGTTACGCGATAGGTTGTGAGTTCGATTCCCATTCAAGGAAATTAAATATTTACTATTTTCAATTTTTGGTTATGGTTTAGAGGCAAAGCATGGCGCTAAGTTCCGCACGCCTCCAGAATTCGGCAGAAAATGTAGATGATAGAGATATTAGACATGTGCAGAGGGAATTCTGCACTGCTTTTTGCGGGATAAAGCGTGAAACAAAATATATATATATGTTTGAACTATAGGTATAATTTTAAATGATATTTACAATTTTGAAGGAAATGTTTGTTTTAAAATTAATGCTACTATTTTTGTAAACGAAAAGAATCGTCTTTCGCTGACCTGCTGTTATGAGTAACGCTTATTAAATTTAAAAGGACTACCTTTGAAATTAAACATGATGAAATAATATAAACAAAATATAGGTTGTTTTAATAAAATAAAATCGTAATAAGTAGTTTAAGAAAGTCTTTTTATTGATCATATAGGTTTGCATTTTTAAAAGCACAATCGCGTTTTCTAGGATTTTGTTAGTAAATTCATTTAAAAGGATGTAAAACGTAAATTGCTGTAAGTGCACTCAATAAAACCGTATGTATTAGCTTGTATCCTTTTACGTGGGTACTTTTCGGAATTTGCAGCTCCACAAACATAAATGTCCACATCTCCTTTTACTATCGACTTTTCACCGATAAAAACGACAGTATAAACTCGACCCTTTCACGAATAAACCACCGTTTCGCTCACATGATGATACTTTAATATGCATGGAATCCATTTTATTTGAGGTTAGCTCTAAAAATCCTAGTGAAGTATGGTAACAGACCAACTTTTCGTCGTATTGACAATTTACAGGGCACTTGGTCTCGTTTTTCCGTATTTCGGGGGGTTGAATTATAAATGAATTTAGGTGTGTTCGGTAGGATTTATGAAGGGTGGGCAAGGTTTTAATCCTGTGAAATGGCTATAACAAGACGTATGGCCAAATTACTACATACGGTAGGTCGGTACATGAACGATTTAATATTTACTCCAATTTTAAATTACTTCCGTAAATATTTTAAGAGATTACTTAATGTTTTAATAAAAAAATAAGTGCCTAATAATTTACAATTACGTAGGTGCGCTTGCATGTTTTCTTTAATTTCAAACAGTCTAATTGAATATCATAAAATTTTATGAAGTTAATGTGTAATTAGATATAATACGATAAATAGTGCGTACACAGTCGCCCATTGAATTATGCATAGAGTACATAAAATAATATTATCTGTATCTGCTATCAAACAGTAGCAACTGTTGTTGTCTTTCAGTTGGATGGCAGCCATGTTGTATTTACGTTGAAATTACTGATATATATGACGAATATACGCAGATAGATCGATATAATATTTTTTTATAACTCTTTTATTTTGGGATTTATACAGACAAAAAATTAAATATTAAATAAAAAGCTTTTTTAAAAAAAAGATTTTATTCAAAAGGCAAGTTGTACTAAAAGAAAAATTATAATTTTGGAAAACTGCAAAAACTTGTAGCGCAAATAAAAAAACTTGGTATTAAAATATTTTGGCAACCTCCATATCTAGTCTTCAGCTACGCAAAACGCTTCAGCTAAGCATTTTACAATGGAATGTTGATGGAAGATTTGTATGGTTATATAGCAGAGTAAAGAGAGAGAACCTACTGTTAAGACAGTCCGCTTCTTATTAAGACACTGCCGTTCGCCACTTTCCGCCAAATCCTTGATTCATTACGTATTGAAATTTGATACTCATATCAGATGGGTTGGATGCCCGCCCCAGAATAGTCTGGTGCCTAGCTAAGATTCATTATTTACGAAAAATCAAGCTTGAAACAATAAAAAAATACTTTTCATTATGTTAGACAATTTAATAAATGTACGACATGAAAATATTTTGACTAAACTTATACTAGAGAAATCGTATGTGTACTCTAAATTAATGAGACTAGTTGTAGTCGTACATTGTTCTTACTACCTACTAAGGATCTCATTTACTGTTGCCGGCCAATGATCTGTTGCTTGATTTTAAGCAACATGGAAGTCCGAAAAGAGAATTTTAAATTTTAGGTATTATAGAGATGTTACCTCAATGAAGATAGCTAGTCTATGCTACAATACAATAAAAAAAGTTTTAAAAAAGTGTAAAAAAATAATATACCGGGTTTTTGAACCCCCCTTTTCTTTTGTTTTTGTTGTTTTGATATTTTCTACTAGAATGTGTTATAAAACACATGTGTATATTTATATTATAGAGAACAAAGAGCACAGTGATTAAGTTTAGGTTCATCAGGTGAAATTAAAGACTTATCAACTGTTTTTTTTTCAAATGAATATTCTTCTATAAATTCTTCTATCCTAATATTTTTATTCACATGAATATTTTTGTACTTAAAATTTTATTTATTAAGCACTTTAAGTACTTACTTTAAGTTACTTTATATGTCATATCCACTAAACTTTTATGACATCTGCGGAGGTCATGACACAGTGATGCTGTGTCGTGATTCCTCTAATTAGCATTGAGCGCGCCGTCGCGTTTCTTTGTCCACGTACGAATTTTAATGTATGTGAGCATTTGTTTTTCTTTGTAATGTTGACATTTTTGAAAGTTAATTATAAGAAAATACACTGAAATGAATGTCGATTGTCTTGTTAAATGATAGGTATTTATTTAAAAGAAAAATCCATAGTACGGATTACAAGTAGTAATAAACTAAAAGTAAATTATATTTGTATACATTGCTTCTATATTTGTTTTATATTATTTTCTTTTACCGAAATTAAATATTAAATATTTTCTAGTATTAATATCTATGTAAAACTAAATGAAGAAATCTAAATATACTTTGATTTACTTTTATATATTATTTAAACAATATCACATTTTTTTTCATGTGCTCTTTAATTGTAATCTTATTTTTTGTAGACTAATCGTAATAAATAATTAAAAACAAACAGCTGCGAGCTTAACCGAGACAAAACCTCATTAAAAAATAAAATTACTTCGTGATCTACTATGTAATAAAGCACCCAGTTCAAAAACACGTTAAAAAAACCGTTGGCCAAATATAATAGCCTACTATAATAGCATATGTAAAAAAGCAGCTTGGGTAAATATTAATAAAATAACATTATAATCGGCGATAGCATCTCGATCTCAATATTTGGGTTCGGGTTATCTATTCTGTTAAACAATGTCCACCGACGTGCATGCCCACGCGCAGGTCACGCCCCTCAGCGATCATACATTGTTCATAGGTACGCTATCTCGACCATCGATGGCTCGAGAATGCTCAGATCCAATCGTGACGTAAAAACTATCGAGGTTAAGTTTTATGTGGCCAACTCTATAATTTATAGTAAAATGTACATATTTAGCCTCGTGGAGGTATTCCATTTGAAGAATTTATCGAATGGTTCGTTTGTTATGCTTTATTCGTATGCGTGGTTGGTGAAAACGTTTAAAGTATCATTGCACTCCTATCAAAAAACCATCGATCGAAGATTACTTGTGAACCGGAATGATAAACTTAAAAAGCCTATACGTAACAATAAATTGACAGTTGATATATTTAGTCTTTACTTTTCCTGTAATTAGCCATTACCGTACGAGGATATGGTGCATGTTTTGCTCTTATCGTAACCTAATATATTATACAAAGGAACTTAAGTTCTCGTACTCTCCGCCTTTATAATTGGGACATTTGTCTGACAAAAATAGCGATCACTTTTTGTATTCTGCATACCACAAAACTTTTAAAAGACAACGTCCAAGATTTGCGGCGCATTAAAAAACCTGAATTATATTGAAGTCACTTTGTATTCGATCGGAGTGCAAAAAGTTTCCCCATTATGCGCAAACGCAGTTCACATTTCTTTTTGTTTAAATTGTATATCGACTTTAGCTTTTGGCGATACATAAGGCAAAAATCATTGCGTCAAAAAAATTAATGGTGAAAGAAAAACTGTGAAAAACATATCGGCACTTGGAATTGTATTCGTTATTTTGATATTCCTGTTTGTCCTTAACGTCAAACCAACTTACTCCATATGTCATTGTGTCAAGCCCGTTCAATGCATTATGCATTGTTTCCATTACACTACGAAATTTTACATAAAACCGATGTTAAAGTTTATATCATGAATATAATACAATTTTTTATTTGACTGCCGAGTTGCCTGCAGCTCAGCGACGGCTCCATGATCAAACCGCTTTTTATATTTCCCAAAGTCATACAGCAGATGTACATGGATCGAACGTTTTTTAAAGTCTCTTCTAATATACATATATAGTCATGTACTTAAATAATTCAAAAGAACTGTGCCTGGAGTGGTTTTTAATTTTGTCAAGAAATAATAAAAAAACAAAAGTGGTCATTTTACAATTTAAGAGTTACTATTCCAGAAAAAAAAAAAATTATAGAGAAAACATTTCAAAATGCTTTTTCAGTATTGTAATAGAGTTTTTAAATGAAAATATACATAAAGGTAACTTAGGAAACATTGTTAAGTAAATCTTTGCCCCGTACCTTTTAGGTACAGTTGTTCGACAGAAAACAGTTAATATTTGTAGACATTCCATCATTGACAACTAACTGTATTGAACATTTCTGTTCTGTTTACACCAGAGTCAAAGTAAGTACCTCTTATGTAAACATACCTCAATTTGCTATTCCGATGCTTCGCTTGTTCGTGCCTAATATTTGTTTTTGGCGCTTAAGACAAACCCTATATAGGGATTTGTTCTAACACGTGTGATATTGCCTTGCTTAAAAGTTTGGAAGGTAAGATATGGATTTTCAGTGTCAAAGTAAACGATGAATTGCAAGTAATAGCCGAGGTCATAGATTGAAATTTTATCTAATTGTACTATTCTGGTGTTGCTTTATGCTGCCCTAACAGGTAAGCTTTGTTGCTTATAAAGTTCTAGCAGAGGCCGTCGCGTCGGCCCACAAACGCTTGTGGTGCGCTAATCGCAACGATCGTGTGTTTCCACTCGTGGGGAATGCAATATTTAATGTTTTCATTTCTCGTTCTGGTGAAAAGACAGTTTAGTTCCACTGCTCAAAACGAAATACCTCAGAATTCGGAGGAAAGTGGAGAAGTGTCTTAATTAGAAAAGAGTGCCTTAAAACTAAATTCCAGAATCGAAATATATCTCAATAGAGTTAAAAACACAAAATAAAAGAAAAAAGTTTATTTTCATTTTTCATTACATATCTCATGCACCGGAAACATAGCCAGTATTTCCACACATAGGTACATTCATATGAACGGAACATTTGTATTACCATTCAATTACTTCTTATTCGAATAAGGTTAATCGTTTAATGTTAATTGATTTTGAATTAATAAAATATAAAGAGATTTATGGGAATTATTTATTGATTACAATTAATTAAAGAAAACCATTACAATTAATAGCTTCATTGATTAGTTTTCTAATGCGAAAACTCACATTTATGTTTACTTTTAACTATTCGTGTATGGGAAAATGAATCTTGCGTATTATATTAGTAAGTTTTTAAGTGTTATTTCAAAAGTTTATATAAATAGAAAATATATTGAAATCAATCTTATGGAACGTGCCTCGAAGGCTTTTATACAAAGAAACCTGTAAGTGATATTTAGAATAGTCGATGTATATTTATTATTTGTAGATTTTATATGAATTATTCGTATATTGCTATGATTTATTAATGTGGACAACAAGTTCTCGACTGATAGCTATAATAACTTGACTATTCAACATTTTGTATCTTTTTCTAGTTTCATTATTAACCATTAGGTTTTCTCTACTTTTCTTACACAGTTTAGTAAGAAATAACCAAGAATTATATTGTACTTTTAACTTTTTATTATCATTAAAGTTTGTCGATGTTTTTTTATGTATTTAGTTTCAGTAGAGACAAGTTATTAGACAAGTTAAATATGTAAGGTCCATAGACTATGACTAATATAGTGATAACTGAACGATAGCGTAGATGGAGGCAATTGTAAAACAGATTTTAAATTCACGTCTGCTTAAACTATTACCATAATACATGTTTAGTGGAAATACCTTTAAATAACACTGCCGGATGCGTATCTTATTCAAAACGTGAACCCATGAACGAAATAGAAAGGAATATTGTGGACCACCGACGCTGTAAGAATGTCGGTACCTAAACTCATAATTATACGAAAAGCGTTTGATGGAGGCCAGGCGTGGCGTTGAGGAACAAGTGTGTGATTGTAAATGCGAAAGGTTGGGTGTTCGATCCCCACTCGAGGAAATTAATGATTTAAATTTATATATTAATTTCTTCGCTTTGGTGTCGAGGCGAAATGTAGCGTTGAGTTCTGCCACTCAACACGTAATGTTTCCAGAATTCGGTGGACAATGGCTAACGGAGTGTCTTAACACTAGGTTTTCTTTACCTATTCTGTGCTGTGTGCGTGAAGCTGATAAAAAAAGCGTTTGATGCCAATGGTGACTATAATAAATTGCGTTGTGTTTATATGTTTTTACCACGTTGACATTTCAATTCGACGGTCCTTATCACTTTCTAGGATTATTGATCGATTTAGTGAGGCGTATCGTTGCGATCTCGCGGCGTATAAATTACGGGCCCCGCTTAGCCCGTATTGTCAAAGGAAGTGCATCGGTTATTGTTCCCGTCGCTTTGCGTTTTATCTATCGTTTGATCGCCAACTGACCGAGGAGTGCAATTTAGTCCGCCTTCTATTTGATATTGTTGCACTATTGAATATTATGGAAATATATGGCCGTGGATCGTGGCAAATTTACGAAATCGTGCCTTGTTATGCTCAATCAATGGATTCATTACGTCTGGTTTCATTTGCAATTTTCATCCTTTTTTTATGATTACATAATCATCTGTTCATCAAACTATTGTATTTTTAATATAGGTAGTACGGTTTACTGTATTAGAACCTACGTAGATATATATTTCTTATCGAATTCGAGTGTAGAGCTGTCTGTTCTCAAGTTTTATTCTAAAATTAAATTATCTATACATATACCGACAAAAAAAAAATTGGTGGTGTGTCTGTTTGTTCGGGCTAGGTCTCTCCTGTAGGTCAAAAAATAGTTGGCACCCGCCATGAATTGTTAATTTAGTATTTCACTTTTTACATAAAAATTGCCGACCTCTGGCTTAGAAGGTTTCCAGGAGGCGGAGCCTCAAATCTCGTTACGCCCAAATTTTCACACGTTTTCTAAATATATATTTTTATTTTTTTCTATCATTATTATGCCAATAAAACTTATATATTTACCGAATTACTTGTAAACGTATGTGATATTAATCAAATGAGTGATTAAAATCAGAACGCCGATATCTTATTTTCCTATCTGCCAAGATCCATTGTATGTGTGTCAAATTGACGAGCGATCTTAGTAATCGGTTTAAAGTGCCTACCGAGTGCCGATTGTGATTGTAAACCCCATTGTACTACTGGTTATTAATGTCATATGAGGCTTGGCTTTGTGATATCACGTCATGGGACTTCTTTACTCGTGTTTTGATTGTGTGTTTTTTTTTTAAACATGTGTAAGTTATGTGTGTAAAATATTTTTGTATTTTTTTATATAGTATTTCCAAGCTTTGGTAGACAAGGCGCGGCGTTGAGTTCTACCACTCAGCGGGGAATGTCTCAAATTTTAGACGACTTGTGGGAAACGTAGTGTCTGCAGCGAGCAGGACAAATTGGATAGCTATTTGAAAATTTTAAATATTAAATTATATTATGTCAATAATATTGGATGATTTATGGCTAGCTAATACTATTACTATTACTATTATATATTTTGTAACTACCTAGGCTAGAGAACCTATTGATACATTATATTCTTAAAAAATGTCAGAGATATTTAAAGACAAAAAAGTCTTAATCATTGAACGAAATACAATTTAAATGTCCAATTTGACATTGAAATTAAATCCGTTATTGCAATGCTGATTGAAAATAATTGGTGTCTTGTTGTAACAGGTTAAAGTTCAAACATTAATTAAGACTTCCATTTAGAAGAAGCTACGTAAGATGCAAAGTTTGGCAGTTTTCATGTCCCTAGACAATCCGCATCACGTAAACGGGACGCGCGAAATTACTTTAAATGAAAGTAAAGGAAAGAGACACTTTTCAACTCTTATCTTCTAGGTAACAACTTGTCTGGATGTTTATATATATATTTTGATAACATTTTTACTGATTAATCTGACAAGAATTACATCTTCATAAAATTTTCAAGAAATATGATCCATATAAATTCGTCTGACATGCGATGCTTTTGATGTCACGCAATCATATTGCACATCTCTTTTCAGTTATCTTATAATTATATATTTAAATAAGAAAATGATAATTTTTATTAAAATTATCTTAAATTTTAATGACAGTTCATTTATAATTCAATATTTACTTTTCGATCATTTCACTATACTATAATTTTTTACCATTTGTTAAAAAGAAATTTCAATTATTTTACAGATTTTTATTATTTACTCCACTAAATCAATACTTAAAACCTTAAGGTAATGTTTCATAAATGAATGCTAACTAATAGCTTACAATGCTTTAAAAAAAGTAATCCCAACAATCACCTAATTTACAAACACTGTAAACAAAAATAAAAAAAATGTCCACTCATGTATTACGTTTTTGTTTGAAGCTATTTGAATAATTTTGCAATTTGATCTATGATCTTTCAGTTACCTTGTATATATATTTGAAATTTCTCACTCTACAAATAAAGTCTATAATGTCTTAACAATGTATCTAACGTATTTTAACACCTACTACTAACTTGTCGGTAATGACTGTGTGGATGTTTTAAATTATAGGTTGATATTACAGGTTCTTACATGCCTCTTCTATTGTAGGCAGTATTATTATTTCCCAAGATATACTATATACATATTTAATGTAGTATTTTGTGTGAACATATTCGAAGTTAGGACTTGCACAATTATTTATAGTATATCTCGTGAAGAATCTAAACTATGTTGATAGGCGATGTCCTGTTTAAAATGCTTGGTTATAATTGGAATACCTTTTATCGGACAAATGTTTAAATTTATAGTGTCTTATAGTGTCGTTGTGGCGTAATTGGATAGTTTTCGAGTATATTCTGTACATGTTAGTTCATCTCCAATATTTATATATATATTTTAATTTCTTAGCTTTTAATTAGTGAGGTTCTCCTCCCTCTCTCCACGCGGCGTTGATTTTTAATTTAATACAAATGGAGAGCGAACTAAGATACTATTTTTAAAACAAAAAAAAAATATTATTGTTCTAAAAAAATGGTCTACTTAGAATGAATTACATCAATTAATGATTTTGAAAATTTAGGTTCGTACGTCGTACGTAACGTATATTAGACAGAGAAAACCTAGTGCTAAGGCACTAGTTTCTCTTTGCCTACTCTGATATATGCGGAATAAAGCATGAAGATGAAAAAAAAGTTTGTTGCGCTTTCGAGATTCGAGATTGATTGATTTGTTTGAAAGTTCCTTTTATAATAAAAACATCTTTTATAACAAAGATTCATTCGGTGTTACGAAAAAAGTACGCTATATTGGTTATTTTTTCTAATGTTTACACAATCGCCCAAATAACTTTTAATTACAAATTAAGACTTCTGGTGTAATACTAATACACTTAACACCACTTACTCTGATCTAATTTTAACAGAATTACTATTTAATCAATCTAAAATGTATGTTAACTACTAAGAGAGAGAAACTTACATAGAATCAAGAGCACAAATCAGCTCATTTCGTTCACGCTATCTGAATATCTTCATTTGCGTATGCAACGGAGCACTAAACCGTTTTACATGCGATTTTCAATTGATTCAAATACTGGTATGCTATATTATAGGTTCTCATTGAAGGGTTTAAGCTGAACCTATCATTAACCGTTCATCAGTGGATGTGGATACGCGGCGGTGTCACGGAAGGTTTCCATACGCAATTATCCGATATAAAATCTTCCATTGTTGTCGAAATTTAAAACAAATTTCCTGTACAACGGGGGGTCGCGTTCTTCTGCCCCGCCAAATTGGATAAGCACTGTAATTACTCGTTTAATTTCGGCGCTGCTCGGTGGTTTGTGGATATTTTGGATTGGCGAGCATGCGAATCTTTGCCTTTGCCGGAGTTTATAAGGCGGAACGTTCTTTTAAGCGTTATACTTACTTACATTTACATTTATATTGTTTTTCTTCTTTCTTTTCTTTCTTAACTAGATTCTTTTTGTTGTTTTAAACTATAATAACTTAATTATGTAGAAGCTGGAATTTAATGGTTTTATTAATGCAAATTGTTATTATTATAGTGCAGTTATGTTAATTTTGTCTTGTCATTAGTATTTTACAATATTTAAAAACAACTCGTCTCATATCAGGATTACCATATTGTATACTGCTATAAAATATATAAATTTGATTAAGAATATATTTACAAACAATGTAATAACTTTTAATCATAAAAAAATTGAAAAACAGAAACTAGTTACCTATAACTCTCTTTACGCAAACAAGTTTTAAAATAAAGAGGGAGAGTTGTGGTTATATTTTGGCACAACAATGTGAGTTTTCAAATAATCTAAGATTTCCCCCGGGCCCGGGAGATTCATTGTTCGTATGTGTGGTAAGTTATAACCTTTACATCAGAAAGTTTGAAGTAACATGACATTTAGTAATTTGTGTTCCGGATTTTCCTCAATAGCTTACTGTAATATATATTAGACAGTAGCCATGAGAAATTTGACATTCTTGTTCAGATATGTTTCTCTCAAAATGAAAAATAATAAAACAATAAAAAATATTAATTGATATATTATCAATTAGAGGTATATTTGATCATAAAGTGGAGGATAAACGGAAATACAAAAAAAAAAAACATTAAATTACGGGAAAAAATCTCATTTTAGTTAGAAGTTAGTTTTATTATGTTATCATTTTCTTACCTTTTTTATAAAGCCAACTTACGTTGTCTCTACCAAGTTAAAATATAATTTCAATAAATTCTAATAATATCTTTTTTAATTAAATAAAAAAAAAGACAACAACACGAACCACAAAACGCAACATTTGAAACACGTCGATTTTTTCCAATGGTTTGTCAAATTTTAAATTTAGCTGTCATTTTGTATCTTACACTCAATCATCTGGCCACATAACTTACCGCCAACTGGCCGAGACACCCATAACACCCCAGGTTCACTTTTGACAGATGAGATGTCAGCAGAAAATTGCATTTCGCAAAATAAACACATGATATCATGCTCTCTGTATGAAAGTGGCCCAACTTGGTAATTTAGAGATTGCAAATAACTCGATTTATTTTATACTTACTTGTAATTTTTTTATAATTTTGTTTATTAATATTTTTTATATTTATTGTGAGACAATTCTTTAAGCGGTGTTTAATTAGAAATTAGAAGGTGGTTCGTTGATCTTGTCAGAACAACGTGTGAGGGTAATGGACGACGAAAACGAAACGGAAAGGTTATATTGTGTATAGGTGAACATATTTATGTATAAGAAATGTGTCTTGTATATAATTGTAAATTTTATTTTCAGGTTACTCCATTTTGTTTTGATATTATGCTTATATGTGTTCCTACTAATCCGGCCGTGTAGCAGTACTAAAAAAAATATCAAAAATAAGCTTTAAAATTAACGCAGTAATTTCATATTTGCGTGTATTAAATTGTATTGTTTGACACGATTTTTGTAATGCCTGGTAGTTTTAGCACATTTCAATTCTAAAAAGAAATTTATTTAGAACATGATAATATAGATGAAGTATTCAAAAGGTAAAAGTATTATTATAAACATATTTTCTATAGAAGGTAAATATGTATGTATTATATATAGGTAACAAATCAAAAATAAGCAACATAAGGTAATTTTGAATAAGGTGCAATTTAAAACAAAACTAAAGGTATAATGTTGTTTAAGCTGTGTACACGATGTGATTGATCAAAAGATTGGCCGCATTTTGCAGCTGTTGCAGCGCTTACTTTATTTACTCAGGAATCGGGATTGACGCGGCGTTCGCTCGCAAAATGCATTTGTAAGTCCTTTATAAGTTAACAAGTTTCAAGTTGATGGCTTCATTAAATTGTTTTCTCCGATAAACCCGACATGGTGATGTTTTTGTTTATTAGGCCCATTAACTTTAATAAAATTAATAATGGTGTATGGAATTTTATAAATGGTAGTTTTAAATTTTAATACAGTTTTTATATGAGCGTAATGTATATTTATGGACGAATACGTTCGTATTGATTTAATTTTGGTTGTTATTTTTTTTGACATAACAGACTTCATGGAAAACAGCATTTAATTTTAGTATATATTTTTTTCTATTCCATCGTATATTTTTTCTTCCTTTATTAGAAAATTTAACGACAGAAAATAATTGAACTCTGTATTTATTACTTATTCAATTGTTTTCTCTAAATCTAACGTAATAATATTAAATATACAAGTAATACTACTACATTATATCTTACCGAAAGAAAATTTTTTTATAATAATATTTTATTCTTTTGTACTACAATAATATCAAAATTCTTAACAAAAACCCCAATTAAGAGATTTAACAAAGATATGTGTACATAACGAACTCCCATTCGGTATACTTCAATACTGAGATAGAACGGAGGTAGATCTATAGAGCAAGTGACAAACTGGCAGAGGCTCGCAATTTGTCTCCTCGAGCGCTATAAATTGATTGCATCGCAGTGGGACGTCTTCTAACTGTCTTCATATTAATGTGTGGTCACACTACAAGACATTATGGCCCTATTATACACATACGTTTATTATCACTTCCGAACAGTCTCGTTTGGGTATATTATGAGGTCACAATTTGATTTACATAAGATTAGTAATAAACTAAAACTGAAGTAAGTGATTCGTCATATATGTTAGTCTATTAAGGCGTATAACATTCTTAACACCAAAATATGTGCTGTATAATTTTAAGAATATAAGAATATACGAGTTGTATTTTTCGTATGTTGTATTTTTATGCAAAAATACTTAATGAAAACAAAAAAAAAGTTTACTCATGGGCCTAGTCGTGGCGTAGGGTCTCAAGCGTACGATTGATTGCAAATGGAACAGATTGTGGGTTCGATTCAATCGAGAAATTAAAATATTTAATATTTTCATTAGCTCTCCCTCTGATAACTTTAGAATTCATATGGAAATTTGAATAGAAGTGTTGAACGGAAGTGTATAGACACAGGCATAGGCCTGCACTGCTATGCTGCGTGAATTAAAAAAAAAACAAAGAAATAAATATTTTATAGTATTAACAAAAAATAATCTAGAGCAATATTTAAAGTCAAATAATCGATTAACTTATGAAGGCTGAAGCGATTACGGAACAAAATTACATTGGAGCAACTCATGCAATTACATTTTCATTTAAAATTCCGGGCCCTACCGTTCGATTCAATTAAACTTGTTCAATGTTCATATCTAGACTATTCGGGTGCGTTCAATAAAGGGATTGTCCGAAAGGGTACCAATTGGTTGGGTTTTATTCGTGTTTATGTGCATGATCTTATCTGTGGTCTGTCTTTCGGGATACGGGCGCCCGCCCTTTTATTAAACTCGCATGTTCAAATTGTATGCGAAACTGTAGAGTTGGCTATTTTGGATATTTAATTATTATATTATATGATGATTTATTATTTATTAGTATTGTGACCTTGGACCACAGTCCATAACTTTAAATTAAAGAAGTCTAAGCAGTCAGAACTGCTGTGAACAGAACAGAAATGTAATTTAAAATAATAGATATAACATTAGTAGTAATAGTATATTTTATATTAGTTTAATGAAAGTAACTTTTTTGTTATAAATAATAAAATTATTATTATACCTAATATTTTATTATGAATTCAAAATTATTACTTACGTAAGTGTTTCATAAATAAACACGAATTAATGGCAGCTCCACACCTTTCTTTATTCCCTTAACATTAGAGGGGTGTTCTAACTGAAAACAAGACAGGAATCTAAATTTAATATAACATTGTACCACCGTAACTATGCAAGTATCGTTATTTAATAAGCTATTTGAATGGGTAATCGCACTTATTTGTTATTAAATTTTATTTATTGTGTACTAACAGATAAAGTAAGTTTACGGAAATTTATTATGTTTTAATACATAAATTGCTTTTATAAAGAAAATAGACTTTTAAATTATTATTTTTCATATAATAAGTGGAGAATGGAGTGTCTCAACATGATGTTTTTTCTACTTACCTTTCTTAGACTGATGTGGATTAAAGTGTGAGGCTGTATAATATGTTTCTAATTCTGAGTGCAAATTAAAAAAATATTAAAATATTATAAATGTTAACTAACAAATGAAATTCTTTTCTGTTTATACAGACGTATAAAACAAATGTTGGAAATAATGGATAACATAAGTTAAAGCGTTCAATCTTGTTCACAACAACGATGAGTCTCTTACAATATAGTTTAATAGGTGAAAAATAATAGATAACCTGCTAAGTACGTAAAACTAAAAGACGCGTAAATTAATTAAAAACATAGTATTCTCTGTCCCCAAAAAAGAAATATCTTCGAATTTTGGCCATTTCCATTGCGCTTCCTGTTCTAGGGCTCCGAACAGCTGAATCATGGCATTTGCGATAAGCGCACCTACGCCTTGATGCATTGCATTTTATAAGCATGATAAATCCTACTCCACTGACGCATGATTGATGGTTGACTTGTCTTACGTGTGATTGGAAAGAATTGTTTTACTATCGCGAAACGCTAAACAAATTTAGTTATCTCTATTATAATCTAAAGCTAAAGACGTTGTTATGTAGAAAATATCGATTCATAAATAAAAAATAAAGGTTTAAATTTATGAAATATATATGTTGTTAAAATTTTCAGGAACGCATGTAGTAGATTCTTATTTCTTCAAGACAAATTAGATTAATTAAATCATTGCACTTAATTATTAACCAGAACATGTTGAATCATAATTAAAGAATCATGTCACCAACACTAATTCTAAAAAAGCGAAAATTAAAGTCGATATAAAAATTCCTAAATTTTACTGCGCATTAAAGTTAACTTGAGACTTTTTAAGCTCAAAAGTATTCGTAATGTATTATTTCGAGTACCCAAGGAAATTAGTTTCACATTTTTTCCACCATTTACAGTCGGTATTTTAACTCCTTTAATCGTTACCCTTGACTTGTGGACCTACAACACAAAATGTACCCTGGTAAATTTTTAAAGAGCGAAGAAGCTGAAGAACTTTAACGAAATTCGAGGCCTAAAATTATTAAGATTCTTCTTTTAGTATGACCAGTGCCGAAGTAAACTACATTGTCAATGCATATAAAGATACACTGTTGCTTTTATAGCGCTATTGTACGCACCCTTCGTAAGTTTCTTCACTTTTTCACACCATATTCTAGTATTTTACTATTGATGCAAGCGCTTTACGTTTCTGTAATTTTAATAATTGAAGACCTGACAGTGCTCAAAATATATGATTTACCGACAAATATTTTATGGACTATAGAATTTGCATTTTTTAGATCAATTGTCCACTTGTTATATTCAAAATATAAAAACACACCGCTGTTATAACAATTTTCTTGCCCCATTCATAGTTTGCATTTTACAACTGGTGAGTTTTGATTTTATTTTAGTTCCTATCACACAATGCACATTTCAATATTGTTGGAATAGTATAAATAAAAGCCTAGTAGTTCTTGTGTTGTTTATGTATACAATTTTATATGTATCTGAGCATCTGAATGGCGTGGACTAACATTGATGGTTGGAAGCTGCATGTTCTAACTCAACATAGGATAGAATATTTATTAAATGAAGGTAACTTTTTGCTATTTTTCGCATAGCAAAGTAGGCTAGAGGGAACCTAAGATTAAAACAGTCCATCTCATGATATAGTCAAAAGGCGAAGCGAAGCAGTATAATATAATTTTACGCTAAGCTTCTTCTTCCTTTTATGCAACTTCTATAAATGATGCATGTTATTATATAACTATTTAAATTAAATGGAGTTCAATATATAAAAGATTAAGTTGTAACACCCCATTTAGTATTCCTGTGAAGAAAATGAAATAACTTTACACTGAAGACTTTAAGTGGTATATTATTGAATTTAAAAGTACCATTTCGTCGCTATGTGATTACATTATGGGTTGATATTACCGCCTGTTTATGGCTTATTGTTCTCTGATTTTGTGATTAGGGTTGCCAATACTATATTAAATTTTATTTTAAACATACATATTGAAATAACGTAACATACATAACTAAATCTTATAATTTCGACGTTTCATTGTTAATTAAAAAATAATAGTATATTTTTGAATTTTGACGACATTAGATGTATAAAAAATATTAATCATTATCCACTATAAAAATATAAAAAAATAAGCACATTAAAAAAGAACTTAAGAGAAATTTCTTATAACGTTCAACCCTAACCACTCACCACTGCATTAAAACGTTTCATTGAGAACGCGTTGATAAAACCAAGACAAAAGGTCAAGTTTATAAATATTTTAAAAAATATAATACATACGTAGGCTGTTATTTATTACAGCGTTTATATCGAGCCCATAAATAACGAATAACCGGACTGTATAGGAATTTCAACGGATGTTTTAATACACAGCGACTCTATTAAGTTTTATATTGATAGTTTTTTTTAACATTACAACATTATTATTAGATGAGTTAGCTGACTTATCTGTGGGTATCTAGCGTTTTTGCTGGAGTCATCCGGAAGATTTGTTATTTATGTTTTTTTTTAAACTTAGATAAATCGTAAAATTGATCATCGTTTAATATATTGTATAATAAATACGACAACGGCCAGTCGAGTGGCGCATTGATGTGGGTTCGATTCCCACTGGAGGAATAAGCGTTGTAATGAAGATTATTTAACATTAGGTTCTTAGGTCCCATATTCCTACCCTGATATGTGCAGGGTATACAAGAAATGAATATGTTATTTACAAACATAAAACAGTGGAAGGTTTATATTGACACTACCTGAGCTTTATAAGAATAAACGTAAGCCATTATCTTCATATTCACAAAAAACGATAATGAATATTACACCTGCCTAGAAAAAAGTTTTTCAATTACTAGAAGTTGACATTAACGCTCACATTCTATGTGGGTTACTTTTTACACC
This sequence comes from Heliconius melpomene rosina, assembly GCF_056956725.1. Classification (NCBI taxonomy): domain Eukaryota; kingdom Metazoa; phylum Arthropoda; class Insecta; order Lepidoptera; family Nymphalidae; genus Heliconius; species Heliconius melpomene. The sequence continues at coordinate 7,071,174 of NC_140406.1, read as the reverse complement.
TATTAGTTACTGATAGGGTTAAGGAAGATTGTGAAGATATTGATTTTCTTTATGAAAAGTGATTGAAATTCTATACAATTTAAATGTAACATATTATTATGTTCAATAAATACTAAAGATTTTTGCTTGCATTATATTTTCGAGTATAATGCAAGCAAAAATCTTTAATATTGGTTTAATTTATTACAGAAAGAAGACAGAAATATATAAATTTCCTAAATAATTTTTAACTAACATCCATCATATCCTAGCAGACAAACATTTGCATCAAAACTTTTAATGATTAATAACTAAAAATAAACAAAAGAAAAATATAAGAAAAGCTTTCAATATAGAATGGAACTCATAATCATTATTAAATTATTCAAAATTTACTGAATATAATTTATTCAAATGCAATAAAACTAAAACTACTTAACTGAACAAAAGAAATATCTTCTGAAAGGTTTCCCGTAGAAAGCGAGTTTTCAACAAGATCAAAACAGTGAATTTAATTAAAGAAGAGCATTATGTTTGAGGAACTAACCAGACGGTTGTCACCATTGTGTCCAGTGCAGAACAGCGGTTTGCACTCAACGGAGCATGCACTGATCTGGTAGTAGTATATCTTAGGTGCATTATATAGTTTATGACTACTTACTTTGAATTGATGTGTTTTCGATTTAATATTATAGAAATTAATATTAGGAGAATATTGTTTTGAGAATTAAGTAGCACTTTTTGAAATAGCTTGTTTGGTAAATAAAATCTTAGTTATTTTTTTATGTTTCATTATAATAAATTAAATAATATTATAATAAATAATACTTATTATTTTAAAATAACTCAGAAATAATATTGGAGTTTTAAGGAAATATTAATAATCAAGAAACTTTAAATAAAAATTGTTCTTGCATAATTATAGTATTCTTTCATCTGAATTGAAACATTAAACTTTTTCAAAGTTCTTACAATATACACATAAAATGGGGTATAAAATGAAACCTACTATGGCGCCAAGTAGGTTATCGCTTAACAGGTTTTTAACTTTTCCGTTATCCGTTACATTTTTATTCCATTCCCAGCGGAAACGTGGCAAAGTTTTTCCAACGGGGCCGCAATAGTATTCATAATTAGACCACACGCGACTGTGCAAACAGGCACAAGAATTTAAATGTTAGCTATTAAAGGAAGAAATTCATGTCGTTCTCCTTGTACTTTCTAAGTTTTGTTTTGCTAAAAAATGTCTTTGAAGGGTATGCGGGTTTATTCTCGGAAAAGTTTGGATTTCTGTAGGGCACGCGAAGCAAGCTATAGCAATTTACGATGTGTTACATCAAACTCACGTTCCCGAATTTGTCTACTTGGGTGGGCCGTAACCATTAGCTTTTTTCTTTACATTTAATGATAGCTTTTAAATACGCGTAAGAGCGACATTACTTTTTCTGGTAATATCAATGGATCGAAGCTCAAATGAGGAAACTTCCACACATACACAAAGGAGATTCGTAGACATTAACGGGTTGCATGGAATGCTCTCGGATTTTTTCTTCTCGAAGTTTATTGTATTTTTTTAAATTTCTGTGGCTACAAATATTTGTGAAAAACTCAATGAGCATTTAGTTTTGTCCAATTATTCTTGTTTATATTGTTTCAGCTGCACGCTACATTGGCTACATCCCGCGTATAAGTAGGCTGAACTTAGTGCTAAGACACTCCGTTCTACCAAATTTTTAAGACATTATATATCAAATCAAGTACGAAATATACAATCAAAAATATAATAAACAGTATATAACGTAAATAATCTTACACATCTCGAGTTGAGGGATCACAAGATATCTCCATGACAATGAGAAGGGCTAACGTCTGTTTCAGTGTTGGTTCGAGCGTCTTCCTGACAGATGTTACGAGTACACCGTAGTCGTGGAGTACGTGACTACGGTGAAAATGTTCTGTTAAATGCAGACACGCCAACGTGTACAAAAAATATTCTTTTTACTATGACAAAAATGGATATTATTTAATTATTTTCTACTTATATTATTGATCTACTTTAGTTTTAAGATAAATTTAAAAATATTAAATACTTAATTTTCTAGTTATTTGTTAATTCATTAATTGTCTTTATTTGGATGAGTTTTGATATTTAGTAATTTGAAGAGTGGGTCCTGTTAGCTGCCGAAGGTTGGTGAAAAGTAAAAAAAATGGAATCGACGATTTTTTAAATATTTGCATATAATAATTATTATTTATAGAACGCATAAAAAAAGTCGAGACCAGTAAATTACTAAAGACCACATATCTATTATTTCCCTTATCCTATACAACACACCGTTTAAATTCTTTGTGCAAAAACCTCTATAAAATAGATGAGCCCGCCGTAGTAACATGCAACTTTACTTACCTGCGCCGGAGTGCGTCTCGCTAGCCGCGCGCGGTATTCAGAAACTCCGCCAAATATTCACATTCGAAAGTATTTATTACCCCTTAACAGCCACTTCCCGGAATATTTCGGATTAATACAATAAAGAAATAAGGATATTGTTTATCTATAGAGATAGGCATTCTTAGCTTATAAGATATGTGGCTTCCTTTCTTTTGGAATCCTAAAGGTATGAGTGTTAAAACTTTGAATAAGCAAAGAAGAAAAAAATACTTTTAATTTTTATTATACTTGCTTAAATGAGATGATTGAAATATTTTATGTTTTATTCTTTTATTCAAGTTAGCTTACAATATACTATACACTTTCTAAGCCAACATACGCCGTATCAGTAAAACAGCGTTCACTTTTATTCAAGCGTTGGTAACAAAAATCCGGATTTTGCGAGCATTTTGCAAAGTGTTGCAAATTCGACTCCCTGCAGTTGGACAGCATTTTGCACTTCGCGAAAGGAACAAACCTTTGAGCAAAAAAATATTAATCTATCCACGCTGTAGGCTGTTTTCATTACTATGGCCACGTTTTGAGCGTCGCCGTCGTGCCTGTGCTGTGTACGAAAGCGAAATCAGTTTAAAATCGATATTCTATTGTTGTTACTTGGGTTGTGGTTTTGTCTTTTTGTTTTGGCTTTGGCCTGGCCTGACTTTGGCCTTGTGTAGGTTTAGTTGAAGTTTTTTTCTGTATGTAGTAATGTATATGAGTATGTGTATATTGTATTTTTATTATTTATCTTGTAAATTTATATGATTACTAAAATAAAGTGGCTGTGACATACGGACGGACAGACCATGCAGCCTTTTGCTTTTCACCGTTTGTTCCTGTCTTATATATAAGAGAAAAAACTAGTACTAGCAGCCACTATATGTACGTATCTCTTAATGGTTTTTTGATCAAATTGAAAAGTAACCGTCAAGCGTTTACGGTGAATTGATATAAATCGCTCTGACTATTTATCTTCCTTAGCTTGTCGATTTCTAGTAATGGACAAATGACATCTAACCTTATATAAAGAAACAAATAGATATTTAAATTATATAAATAAATAAAAAAAATAAATTAGTTTTATTATATATGCGTATGAATAATATCTATTTATTGTGTATTATGTTTAACAATTACTTACACATAATTTAAAAAAGTTTAACAATTTTTTTATATAAATTGCACCGTAATTTTATACAGTATGTGTTTAAAAAACCATTTTTATAATAATATGCAAACTTTAAAAAAATATTTTAAATCTCTAAGTATCTCCAATCGAAAGGATATTTTTTTATCTCGTTCTATAATTTATTATGTTAATTTAATTAACGTAAATAATCAAATTGCGAATTAATAATTATTATCTAATGATAAAATAGCTTTTAAGTAGCAAGAGTAATTACAAGGTAATAAATGATGCAGTCGGCAATATTAACTGTTTTTGATAATAAACTAATGTAAAGAGCTCAGATAGAGCGGAAAAGGTCTTATATATTACAAGAGTCAATTGGTTATAATTAGTATAAAAGTATTATCTTGTTATTTATTTATCTGTTCGCTACCAACATACCTATTTATATTTTTTTTAGCTTTCTACTGTATGCAGTATATAGACAGTATACGCAGAGGGAACCTAGTGTTGAGATACTCTGTTCCCCACTTTAGGACGAATTTTCGAGGCATTGCTTCTTGGGTGGCGGAAATCAACGCCACGGTTTTTTTACCAGATTGAAGAAATTATCCAGCTAGATGGGGTGACGATATTCGCAAAGTGGCGGGCAAGAGCTGGATGCGAAGAGCCGAAGATCGAGCTCAGTGGCGTGCCATTGGAGAGGCCTATGTCCAGCAGTGGACGAGGACAGGCTGATGATGATGATGATGATGAAGAAATGAAAGAAATAAATAATAGTTCATTCCACTGAGTGGAAATCGAACCCACAATCGTCGCATTTAGAGCTACACGCTTGTGCCAATGCGCAACGACGGCATTACACAATTGAAGATTAAAGTTTAATATACTTGTAAAATTTATATAATTCCTATAATGGTGTCTGGCAATGAGCACGATGGTTGCAAGTTCTATTTTCCATACTGTAGCTAACTTTTTACATAAAATCCTTTAACCTGATGATCACGTATATTTAGAAACCCGATGCTTAGAATTCTTTGTCAAATAAAAATGTGTAATTAATGGCGAATTAAGTTAATTAACTTACATAAGTTTAATTTTCGACCCCATTCTACGGAAATTGGTCCAAATGGCAATCACCCTAGCAAAACATGTGAAACATGCAAAAAATATATGTATTTGAATAAATTACATACTATTCGAACTCAAGCTAGCATAAATTATACGAACAGGCCAACAAATGCACATGTATGTATGTATGTACATATATTATGTATTTCCTTTTGAATATATTCATAGATAGATTATTTACATTCAAATCCACAATAAATATTCATGATTATTATCAAATTATCTCCTCCAGCTGCGAATTGATCTCTAATCGCAGTTATTACACTGCTATGGCGAATAAAAATAAATTAAATATTATTTAATTTATTCATGTTTTGGTCCAAAGGGAACCTATTGAGTGTAAAATAAGTATGTCACAATGAAATATACAATTAAATATATGAGGTACTCTGTAATAATAGTTAAGTAAATCATTTAATATGTCAGTTATTAAGGCGTCTACTAACGGCGGTGGGTAATCTTCGCTTTGATCAAATAAGTTACTGGCCCCGCCCGCGGAGCTCTATACAAAATGTCCTGAATAGAATCATATAATTAATTTTGAAGGCTTCATCTTGTTTAACTTTTATTATTATTGTCGGCGCGGTTGATTAAGAGTTACTAATTCGATTGCGACTAGGGAGGATTAGGGAGGACTAGGGAGGACTAGGGAGGACTAGGGAGGAGGGATTTTCGTTTCTTAGTTTAGTCAGAAAAAATTAAAAGTCGGTTACGTTACAAATATAAGAAAATTATATATTAATACTATACTCAAACAATTCAAATATGAAAAATAGCTTTACTGCACTCGTGAATACATTTCCACTTAAAATTTTCTAATAATTCAGTTCATATTATATTCGTTGTTGCGTTAAACAAAATGTCAGAATTTAAATAATCCCATTACAAAAATCTTTAGCAAATAGCCTCGGACTGTATCACAGCTAGGTATATATTATTTCAGAGAAGCGAACTCATTCCCAAACTTTTATTAACTGTCATAGCACAGCCGTTGCTATTATTTCCGTCGTCCACTATAAATGTAAAAAAGTCTACCGCGTAGGGCTCCATGATTAAATATTAAATTGCTCGGCCCACACAAGAAGGCCTCAGTCTGAGACCTGAGTCCACCGTCGTGACATGCTTCCAGTTCAAGTTGTAAATAATCAAGTATACGCTATAAAAATATGCACATTCGGACCACTTTAGTTCATGATAAAAACATTATATTATCAACTTGTTATTAATAATGTACTCTGCTTATGTTTATTTAAGGCTTTTTTTTTTAATATTGCAATCTCCAACTTATCATGCTCAAATTTTTGATGTCTCTCATTTTCTACAAAGATGTTAAAAATTATTTATATATACATTATATACACTCGAGGAAATGAGTTATTATTATTTATTATTTTTATTTGCTCGCTCTCTCACCAATGCATAAGCTCGGCGTTGAGTTATGCCACTCGATGCGGAATGTGGGGAGCGGAGTGTGTTAACACTATGTTTTCTCAGCTTATCCTGTTAAAAGCGGTATACAGTAAAGCTGAAAAAAGAATATTTAGTATTAAAGGTTCCTAACACCATTTATGATGTACAGAAAATAATACATAGAGTGCTGTCCAGTAAAATATATGCAAGCAATTCTATGCCGAGCTAATAGTATTTAGCTAGCACCAGAAGCATATTCTAGGAGCTACATACTTAATCACTGCCGCCCATATTACTTTGTTGACCACGTACTCTAATTATCTGACAAGATAAGATCTACTGTTCCTACCATTTAGCGACAGGAACAGATCGACGCCATAGAAATCCAATTATAACATGGTTACATACAACAATTATGCAAATTATTGCAGACAAGACTAATTTCTAAGGAACTAATGTTTCAAGTCACATTCAATTGTAGCGCTTAATCAATTGCATTGGTAACTGAAAATGATTTTCTAAGAAAAAGGGAAATTAATATTTCTTGATGAATGTTTCTTTTATTGATATTAATAAAAAAATCCAGTCGTGGCACAAGGGACAAGTGAGAGACTAAAAATGCGACAGATTGTGGGTTCGATTCCCACTTGGGGAAATGCAATATTAAATATTTTAATTTCTTCGCTCTGGTGTAGAGTCGGGAGTAGAGTGGCTTCCTAAGCATACCCTGCCTATCCTATTAAAAAATAAGTCAAGAATTAAATTGATATTAAAATAAATTGATGATACAAAAAAGACAAAGCGTCACAATACAAGGTTCCCTCTGCCTTCCCAGCTGTATGCGGGATACATCGTGAAAGCGAGTAGATATTAAATTAATTCTAATACGATACTAATACGATTTCAAAATTATTTTGAAAGAAATTAATATTTGTGGAAAGAATTTAAAAAAATATATATTTTTAAACACAAATTCTTAGTATTTATTATTGCGTGGGATCCAAATGTCATAATGTATAATAATATAACAGAAAATTGTTGCGTAGATTTTCGCTGTCCGATAACACCAAATTACTAACTTATGCTAATCAATTACAGCATTTAAGCCTCTCAGATGTTATCAACGAAGTAATGTTTATGGCGACGATGACAGCTAAGATGGAAGACTTTAACTCTATATATGTATTATAAAGTTCAGTGACTGACTGACTGACAGATGGCAAACAGCGTGATCGGTTTAGATTAGGTTATTAAATATTAAATGTGAAAATTTATCTGGCTATGGTTTTCTATTAAAGTGACATGTAATTGAGATTAAATTAAGTTTCTATTTGTGTATTTGTAAGATATTTAAAGAAATAGATAGAGAAAGAGAAATAGATAGAGATTTGAAGATATTATTAATTAATATATTCATTTATCAAATTTGTTTATTTATTTTTTATTTCAAACATTAATAAAATTTTAACACAACCCTGTCGCGTGAGAAATAATTGTGTTACTTAAAACAATTGAATAAAGTATATTTTTTACCTACCAAAACAAATACTTCATTTTTGTTTGAAATACTATTTCTTTTTAAATTTACTATAACAAAAATGTAAATTGTAAGCACATAATATAACCATTGCTATGTAATTTATTGAGGATGCGACTTCATTTTTATGTTGATTTCACGTAAATGATCCACATATTATTCTAAATCGTGACGGCTTTGTATCTTAGCTTTCTAGATAATATCTATGCTAATAATATTATAGTATGGTATTTATGTCGTGCAACACGAACACATACTACAAGATATAGCATTATGTTGCATATGTAAAAGATTGTTTCATATAAGTTTTAATGTAGAATCCACGCTTACACGTAAATGTGAATGGCATTCGTCATTTCTTTTTTAATTTTACCTATTTTTGCACTTAAATCAATGGCTATGTTAATTATTGAACGATTACAGTCAGAGCTACATTTTGATAGTTCTAAAACACCTCGTTTTGTCATAGAACCTTCCTATTCAACCTACTCCACTTTGCACGGTCTTTTGCGTCCTCGGTGGTTAGACCATTGGCTCTCATGTCCTGCATTACGACATCCAACCAGCGCTTCCGGGAGGTCTCACTACAGAAACTGTATTATCATAATAAAATAATTATATTAAATATATAAAGTGTACATGCGAGGGAATCAACTTTGTTGTATATAAAAAAAATACCATTGCTCAATAGAACTTACCATTCTCACATATACAAAAAAAATCTTTCTATTTACCCAAATCTATAATATAAATTTACCCATACAAAGAAACCAGTTTGAGCACATAATTACATTCAAACATATATATATGTTACCATTGTGAATTTAAATGCGATTAAACGTTTCCATTGGCTTTTAGCGTTGACTTATCCGACAATAAATTCGTGTGCAATTGATGCATGAATGCGCCTGTCAAGATTGTAGCGTACGATACTCGCGGGGCTCGCGGGGCTCACGGGGCTCTCGGGGCGGGCGTTTGTGATCAAAATGCTCATTATACAAGTTAATGTTAATTAACTGTTTGGCTGGTGGATATTTTGTGTTTTTAATTTTATTGTTATAAAAAATAAAAATTCCTTTTACTTTGAGAAAATATCATTTGGTAAATGCATTCATAATTGGAAAATTGGTTGGCACAGTAAACGCGACCGTAGTGGGTTCGATTAATATTTAAATTTCTTCTTTTCTTCTTCTTTTTCACTAATCAATGCAATGCCTTGAAAAGTCAGCGGAAAGTAAGGAACTTCTTAACATTAGGTTCCTTCTGCTTCACTTGCTACATAGCTCTAAAGCTGGCGCATAGCAGGGTAGGCAGAGGGACCCTGAGAACCTAATGTTAAGACATTACCCACATCCGTTTCCTAGTTTCTGTTTAATCCTAGAGCAATTGATTTTTGAGTGGCGGAACTTCACGGCACACTTTGCTTCGGTGCCAGAACGATAAAATAAAAATAAATATTTTATTTCCTCGATTGGGAATCGAAACCAACTAGTAGTGTTTATACCCGACGATGGCCTTATTATTTTGACATTAATTGTCTTATATCATATAATAAATCGTATATAAAAATATATATCTAGTTAATACCAGTACAAGTACTGCACGCTGCACCCCACATGCAACAGTCGGTAGTGGTGTCCCATTTGTCAGTTGTCGTCGGTCGCAACACGCGTCGCTGACTAATTGAGGTTATAAATCGACACGCTAAATGTAATGAACGCTCCGATGCAAGTGATAAAACACCTGCATATGCATGCATTCGGTGTTAATTTTTAGATTCGTTTTAATTTATGCTTGTGGATGCGGGAGGAATATTTTTAAATGTATAATTTTCCTATTTACTTCTATACATATACGTTTTATCTTATACTGAGGTCCCTGTACTATCCCTCTAGGATAGTCGACTAAGTCCTAGTGTTAAGAAATCCCCTTTTCAAGTTTTCACAAAATTTTAGCATATTTATTATTATTATTGGGCTATTCTCCATATAGGCAGAGCTGAAAGCCGTAAGTTATTGTACTACCAGACACGTGAAATGAAGACAATTTAATTATAGCCATCCCTGGATTGGGAATCGAACCCATTGCGTTTTCTGGCCTATTGCTATTTTATTTAAAAAATACATAAATGCCATTCAAACAGATATTAACTGTAGATATCATATACAATTTAGTACAACTATAACGTGGAATGCGTCGTATTGCTTCGATTAAGCAATAGTTACTCGTATATGTAGTGTTGGAAAGTATAACAGTGATAGAGCCCGACAGTGATTAATATGCTAACGCACAAAGGCATGCGAAATTTCTATTTGTCGTTCATTAATAAGGCTATATTGCAGCGTGTATCGTTGAGTAACGTTATATTGAACCAAAGATCAATCTGTAGACTGTGCAAGTAGATTTGTGTAAACGTTAAATATTTACTTACAAGAATATCTTATTATAATTTTATGTAGTGCTCTTAAATACAGCGATAGAGTTACTAAAAATTGTTCAAAATGTTCGACATTATTATATAGTTTTTTTTTTATGGAAAAAAGACAAGGCAAACGAGCGTTCGGGTCACCTGGTGGTGATCACCGCCGCCCACGACCCCGTGTAGCACCAGAGGAGCTACAGGTGCGTTGCCGGCTTTTGAGATGGAGATAGACGCGCTTCTTGAAGGTGCCCATATCGTACCGACCTGAAACACTGCCGCGGGTAGGCCATTCCACAGTTCGGTGGCGAGTGGAAGAAAATTATCAGTATACGATAAAATTGCGTTTGTTAAAGAAAATATTGAAATACGTCAATAAATTACAATTTTCTGTTATTTAAAATACCATGACATCATAGAAAAATATTAGCAGCTTTAAAATAAAAGTCATACAAAAAATCTATTGACTTACAATATTTGCAACGTAATGGCGCTATAGACGTTACCTATAAGCTTACAAAACATTTTGATATAATATTTTGTTAATTATAATTTTTTGCAAGCCTTAATTCAACTCGACTCTAATTAGTAGCCAAATAGATACGAGACTGACAAGAAATTGTTTTTTTATTCGTTTCTAAATGTAGTTTTAATTTAAAATGTATATTTCCATATTCATTCTCATTTCAATCCGTGATTGATTCGTGATTGATGATATTTTAATTATACCTGTTAACGCTAATGTTTTATTCATTATTTACTTATGGTAGACACTTCAATTTCTTTCTGTAAACTACGAGATTATCTGTGAACAAATAAATGTATGTGGATAACAACAACTTATTTGTTGTAGTTTACTATTATATAGGATTCTAGGTTACTTACTTATAAAAAATAAAGTAAAAAAAATATATTTTTTAAACCTTCATATAGAAAGAATGAAGAAACGAGAAGAAGAAGAAGAAATGAAAACATTAAATGTTTCATTCTGAAGGCTGGAAATTGAATCACAACCGTCATGTTTATAGTCTCACGATGGCCTCAAAAATATTTAATACTAATTAAGAAAATGAATTCATATATTATAGACGATTAAATACTACCCCATTGCATAATCTTTGATACTAGTATGCTAGGAATAATCCAATTAAGCGGCGATTTCCTAAGGCCTGTGAGATCGTCTCGCTAGAACCAATAACAGTGCCAATATCCCTTGCAACACCTTGTTTATATGCATGTTATTATGTAGTTACACAGTTATCGAATGCACACATACGAGTGTACAAAGTGCGGTGTTAAGTTTCGCGAATTAACACGCAATATGGGATTGGGGTGAAATGTTTTTACACTAGATTTTTTACCAGCAGAAGCAGAAGATTTTTTATCGAAAATTGTAATAAGTAGTTGGAATATCTTAACTAAAAGAAATATGTCCGATCTTTTTAATATAAGCAATTAAGAAATAATTGATCGCATTCTTGAATTTAAATGCTTAGTATGTCTATGAACAAAACAGTAATTTACTTATACCCTACAAAATGTGGTAGACGACTAAAAAAAACCTATTAAATAAACTCAAAAGGGAAACATATCGCATAAATTCGTACAATTCCCACTCAGCCTTACGTCATTTCTATAGAAAACGCACGAGTGTTGGTTTATTACTACTAAAATATGCATTAGCAACAGTAATGTACATATGAAATAGTAATAACAGAAAGCTGTTTCAGCACGAGGGTTATGGGGAAAGATGCATACATTTTGAGACAGGAAAAGTGACTTTACATATACTTTGAACGTGAGTAAGTCCAGAATTATATATTTCTAATACATTGTATAGAGTAAATCATTGAGATATATATCTAGAAGATAATCTATATATAATAGGTCTTAGATAATTTTTACTTTTTCTTACAGCATATTGAGAATCATATACAAATACTTCTAAAGGGGCATAAATTTATTAAGTGATGTTTTTTGGCCATATAATAAAAAATGTGTTCAACACCAAAATTACCTTTAAGTAACTTAAAAATTTAACTTGAACAAATTATACATTTTTTTATGGTTGAAAAATCAAACTTTAAACCCACGAAACTTATCATCGAATTGTGAAGAAGCGTAACTAATACTGTAAAAGCTTTAACTTTGCCGCATATTAACTAAATAGATGGTTGATAAAAGTTCGTGTAATTAAAAGCTTAGTTCTATATGAAGTATCAGATATACTACTTACTTCTTGCACGAGTATGTAGCTGTCGTCGATTTCACTGTGAATAATTGGTTCATCCAAACATAATCTCCGTGCGAGTAGACTTTTATTAGGGATTTTAAAGAAAATACAATTAAAATGCACAATTAAAACTGTGAATTAGTTTATTAATTGTCATGGAAGGTAGAGTTCATTGTTTTTAAAAAGAAGAGCTTGTGGACACTAATATTTTTTTCTTTTTACCATCATGTTATATGACCAAAAATAACCTTTGGAGAAGAAAATAAGTAGATAAATTTATAAGAAGTCGAGGAAGAGTGTACATTTTTATAAAATAGAAACTAATATTTTGATAAAAAATACGAATATAAATTATAATTTAAAATTCAATAAAATAAACAATATTTACAAAATTAATGTATCTTTGTTATTATTACGAAATTGTACAAATTACCAAAAGTCATAATTTTAACCGTCCCACGGGCCAAAACAACCTACAATGTATGTAAATGACTCTTTATCTTACCGAAGTCACTCATCACCGAAAATATTTACCAAATACAAACTAAAGTGCACCTGAGCCGCCATACGTAGAGATAAGGGTCGAGATTACAGCTAATTAAATAATACTATGATTATTTAGAGAGGCTTTATTAACGCCTTGGTAAAGTTTATGTATGTTAATCTCTGAATTGCTTTAATAACTTAACTAATACAATGTATACGAAGGCTTGTTCGTGTGTTTATATGTATGTTAACTTTTGTTAATAGAGCCGTTTAAATTTTTATTTTATAAATGTTAATCCATCCATACCTTTATTATAAATTCGAAAGTCACTCTGTCTGTCTGTCTGTCTTTTACGCAATCAGGGCCAAACCGCTAATTTAATTGTGATAAAATATTCATATAGAGATGCTTGAGGGTCTCGGGATGAACATAAGATATTTTTTTTTCTCATATTTGTAATATTTAAATACTTATTAATTTGACATGCAATTTATTCTGCTATGTTAATAACAACCGTCGCTAAGTGACCGTTGCTAAGCAATGATTTACAAAGTTTGTTGTTAGAAAACGTCACCCAAAATGAGCTTGCTTAACGCATCTCTCTATTGAAAACTGAAAATAATTTCATAAATATATTTAATAAATATTCGTATAGTTCAAGCGGGCGTAGCCGCGTTCCACTAGTTTCAATATATAAGGTTAGTTCAAACTACAAAAATCTAATATAATGATTAAATTATAAATGATATATGTTACAGAGGTCAAATCAATTATATGGCTCTATAATTTACACCAATTTGGCATTTTCGTGCCATTTCAAAGAAAATAACCACAAATATTCATAAAAATCACCATTGTAGAAGTCATTATGTTTCTTCTAGCATCTATTTAGCAGCAGGTAAGAAATATTAATGTGACAATATAAAAAAAAAAATCAATTTTCAATACTAAGCTCCTTTAAAGATAGGAAAAAAATACAAATTAATTAAAAAACAGGTACGATCTGTCAATTAAATGATTTCGATTATCGAATTAGTAAGAAGGAACAGCGGGCGGTAGACCTTGAGTCCAAATATTAATATGATATTTCTACTGGTTTTACTACAAGCGGCAGTGTCGCATCCTATATCTTATAAAACAAAGTCGCTTTTCGTGTCTGTCTGTTGTTTCTAACTCTTCTTCTTCTAAACCACCCAACGGATTTTGAAGCGGTTTTCACCATTAGGTCGAGTATTTTCCGTAGAAGGTTTATATATAGTTTATTATTTGTACATTCTTATGTAAATTAACATAAATACGATAAATGTGTCTAAAGTCCTACCCGTTGAGACACTTTCGCGCATGCGCTGCTTTAATGGTAAGTACTACATGAAAAAAATGTACTGGAGTATTGTTCCTCTTAATAAGATCTACAAAAAAGTCCGCGAGAGCATATTTTTATCTTTTAAAGATAACGTGTAGTGATCATATTTCTGTCTAAAAATAGGAATTTCAATATATTTTTTATTGTGAGGGATATTTTTCCATAATGGTATTAATCCTTATCCTTTAAAATACTTTATTAATTTTCTACGTTAAACGAAGATAAAATTTGCTTATTACACTATTTCGAAATTGCGAATAGTTTTAGAGAAAAACGCATTTAATTGTTGACACATCACGCCGTTGACTCATCAGCTGTGCCGAGCCAAGTTTCACTTATCCCTTACTCTCAGCATATAATTAAGTATGTTAGTTACGTTGGCCATTTAATGTAGATGAACTGTCTTTTACTGTTTTTTCATTTTAATAATTACTTTAAAAGTTGTTAAAATACTAAAACATCCTTGCTGCGAAACGCGCCTCGCGACGTTTTGCTTATTTATACAAGCGCGTCATGAGCAGTCATCGGTGGTCCAGTGGTAGAATGCTCGCCTGCCACGCGGGCGGCCCGGGTTCGATTCCCGGCCGATGCATTCTATTTAATTTTCCTCACAGGCAGCCACGTAGTGCCTACCCAACCGGTGTCGCTGTTTTAACAGCATTAACCACAAGACGAAAAAAAACCCGCCTGCCTCTATAGCAAAGAAGATTTAGATGCGTTTCACATATTGGATAATTTCAGTTAAATGTATTATTTCAGCGCGATATTGGTTTCATATTTTTTATATTAGTTACTAGTGGACCCGGACGCGGCTACGCCTGCTTCAACTATAAGAATATTTATTAAATATATTCATGAAGTTATTTTCAATTCTCAATAGAATTAGTAAGAAAATATAAGCTCAAATAATCAAAAAGAATGATAAGTAGATACACATTGTTAGAAAAAATTATCTGAGTTATTGAAATGAACTAACAAAAGGATTAAAAGTAACTAAAGGATAGGTATTCTTAATATTAGAAAAAGTACCTAAAGTTTTCCGTACGTGCGTACATAGATATCGACTCTACGAAATAACTAAACATTTCTCTCTATTAAGTAGGATAATTTTAGCGGGCAATATCACATAAAATAAGAAGAGAATCAAAGTGTATTTTAAATTAATTATAAACAACAAATAAAGTTCGAAAATGTATGAAAATTTATAAAACCGTCAACGTCATCTGCCCGTTCGCGTCGGTCATACTGTGCCGCCCGCTAGGTGGCTAGGTTATTTGGAATCAGTGACATCTCCTTAATTATTTATTAGTATGTTATACAGTAAACTATAATTTCAATCTAGATAAAATGCTAAAAGTGACTATTATATTTATTTTCATAAGGACGAATATCAAAGCGTCGCGGTTGCGGTCGCGTAGCAACGACGGTTGTTATTAACATGGCAGAATAAATTGCATGTCAAATTAGAATGTACTTTAAAATATATTAGTATATATGTGTAATGTAATGTTATATAGCCTATAGCACTTCTGAAGAATGCAGCTTTCATACAAAACAAAAACAATGAAAATCGGACCAGTAGATCCAGAGATCTTAGCGTTCAAACAAACAAACAAACAAACAAACAAACAAACTCTTCCGCTTTATTATATTAAGTATAGATTAGTAGGAAGGTTTTTGTTTATAATTTCTTCCGTTTAAAAATAGTCATTTAAATATCTAAAAACAGTCATTTAAATATATTTTAATAAGTACTTGAAAAGATTAGTAGCACAGATTTAAAATTACAGTACTAAAAAATCCTTGCTGATTAACGGTCGCCGCCCACCACGCGTCCGTTGTGTCCCGAAACATTTTGCTTATAATAGTGGATCCGCCGCACCCGCCTGGCTTCTTTCCCCCGGGCATGGAAGGAAGGCCTGCTCATTATGCTGTTGAGGGATACCAATCTATAATCCTTCTTAGTACGGTCGCCAAGCTGTTCGAGAAGTTACTCCTCTCACTTCTTCTGTCACACATCCACCCACAAAGCGAGCAGTTTGGCGAGCGGGTATACCACTCTGGGTAAACTACGCAACAGTGATCAACCGAGAGAGAGTGTGTGTGTGCAATAGCAGTCTTCCTTGACGTAGCACGCGTATTCAACCGCGTCTAGCACCCGGGCTTACTTCATAAAGTGTTCAGAGCGGGCACCCCCCAGCACGTCGTGCATGTCTTTGCCGCTCTGCTTTGTAAGTTACAGGACATTTTGCGTGAGAGTTGAGAGTGCTAGCAGCGACCCGATTGCTGCCGTTGTCCCAGTCAGAATTTTGTCACCTGCTCTCTACGCACTATACATTGATGACATCACAATGCCCTAGCGAGTATTACTCAACGAGGAATCCTGTAGGTCGTACGGAACCTCACCCTCCGGCGAGTGACGCAGGCACCATACTACGTGAACACCACGCGCCACTCACCGCAACCTAAAAATAGAAACCCTAGAGGTACACATTGGTCGCCTCACGTCCAACATATTCCGTTGCGCCAGTGTATCGGGTCACCTGCACCTAAGGAGCAGCACTCCGCATACCCGGCCGCCCGAGGTCAGACGTCTTCTTCCGAGGGACTTTCTATCCTCCTCCAAATCCGACTCATGAGCAGTTATCTTGGTCGTTTAATCTAGGCCTTCCTCAAAAAACCGAGTGTTCAATTCCAATCCCCTCCCCTTCCATGTGTCTGGTCTAAAGCAGGTTTTCGCCTGGGACCACGGTCGGACCAACGCTCTGATGTCGTTCTGAGCTACTACGGAGATGGCCTAGAGAATGCTTCAATTCTGCGCCTGGCAAAGTAAATTTAGAAGTGATTGCACGTATTTTGGAGTTATCCAATAATTATAATGTATTTCCAAGCGACATAGTTGGTTACATCTTTCGTTTAAGTATTTTTGGGTAAGAGAATAGTAGGTAGTAATGTTGTTTATAATTTCTTTCGTTTAAGTTTTCTGTTATTTGTGTTATTTATTTGTGTTTTTTTTAAAACAATTGGAAAATCCTTATTGGAATGACGAAAATGCGGGTTGCATTAGGGTTTAATTAATTTTCACATTATCTTAAGTGCTTTGCAAACATACATTATATGAATAATTCAGTAGTTAAGGCGGGCGAAGCCGCGAGCGGGTCGCTAGTATATTATAAGTACATGTGTCGTCTAAAAAGCGGCTTGCTCAAATATATATGCTAATTTGTAATATGTATTTATTGAATTCATATATAAATATTAAATATACGTTAACTCACATATAACCATTCGTCTTTTTTAGCGTCACTATGTGTTCCGCATGTAGTAGGTTAGGCAGCCCTAGCCTAGTGTTAAGAAACTCCACTCTCTACTTTCTGCCGAATTTTGTAGGCATTGTGTGTTGAGTGACGAAACTCTACGCCGTGCTTTACCTCGACAGTATGAGCGAGTGGGAATCAAACTGACAACTTGTCATGGTCACGCTTGTGCCGCTATCCCACGACTGGAATCAACCATTCGTATATAATAATAAGGTACATGAGCAATTGTATTTGCTATATACTACGTATAATAATTACAATTTCACAATAATTAAAAAAAAATATTAAACATTCCTTAAATAAATAATTCTGTCATCTTATTCTGTCAATTGAGACATAGTCATTCGATATTTTTTGCTTATGCTCGTATTTCTTCCTTGACATGAGAATAATATTATAAAGCGTATTATTTTGTGCCGTTACATAAAATTTATTAGATAAAAATAAAAAAAAGCCTGAGGGAAGCACGCGTGACGGTTGTGGGCTCGATTCCGACTCGAAGAAATTAATTAATATTTAAAAATATTTTAATTACTTCGGTCTGGTAACAATGCAATCGCGGGGTTGAGTTCCGCCACCCAACACGCTAGCACATTAGAAGCATGTAGTTTTAATTTTTCAACAGACAGAAAAAAAGCACAATTACCTATACGGAAGTAATTTACTCACGTCAATCGTTAAAGCAAGGCTCTGTAATCAGGGATAGGTCAACTCGCATTAATGGCGATCGCATTTGGAAAACGTCAGCTGTTCACGGTAATGGCTACCGAGGGTCGCCCGCCGGTGGTATTCTTATCACGTGTTTTTTTGCACATACTACCTATCTACTTAATTGAAGCTAGAGTATATAAAACATATGTATATACTTTAAGCTAATTCACTTGTTGATTACAAATTATTTTAATTTTTTTTTATAAATTTTCCATTTAAAAAATAAATAAATTAGCTTTACGCGGTGAGCCGCATAAGCAGAATAGGCAGAGGGAACCAGGGGAGTCTTGAGATGTTATGTTCCCCACTTTCTGTTGAGGCATTTTCTGTCTTTCGAGGCATTGCGAGTTGCGTTACTATAAACAAAACGTCTTGTCAATATGACTTTTCTGCATAAGTTCACTTATTACACTCAAATACCTTCATAACTGCTCATTAAATTCAAACATAATATATGACATCTTAAAATTAAATAAAATTAGTTCAAGCCCCAAAGATCACAAAAGACATCTCGCCTCACGTACACTTTTAACAAAGCGAAACAATTCCCAGGAACAAACTAACGAAGCCAGTTAGCATAACAATATTCGTGTCGGTCGTGTTGCGCGCACACGAATATGTATGTATGTCGGATTGTTCTTAAACAACTACGGAACTTTTATGTAAATAGCCCTTCCTTGCCGCAGGGTGTGTGCAGATATTAAAAACCTTTGTTGGACTGAGCCCCGGACTATCTTCTCAGCGACACGGGCTCAACGGTATTGTCAAGGCCTCGCATCTCATGCACGCTAGTACAATGTCGGGTTTATTATACAAAAATGAATCTACTTGGCCAGGAGCTGCAGCAGTCCCACTACTGATTGTATCGTTACTAAAAATACATTTAGCTTAAGAGGTAGTGTTGTTAAATATTGCTTAATGTTATCTAATGGTGACTTAGGTGTTTTTTATATTATTTTAAAAGTTAGATAACGAAGCGTGAATAATATGATAGTTATAGATTCTATAATATATCTTATATATTTTTCTAATAAGGAAAATGAAATGATGAGAAGGAGTTGAAATGACTTGAAATCGCATATAATATGACTAAAAAAAGAATAAAAATTATGGTAAAACTGTCTCTCACTAATGAAGACATATAAGACCACAGAAAATATCCACTAGCAATTATGCCCGTGTAATATAAAATTATGGATATGATCAAAGTAGGTACGACCACTTCAGTTGCACCTTTAATTTTTACGACATTTATACAGTTTCATTACTTTGTTCAATTGCACTTTATTAGCTGGTCCTTTGTCCATGAGGAGATTAGCAGCAATTTGTATAGTGATGCTAATTTAAAATTAACTTCGTGAATACTATAAACGTGCCTTGCAGTCGGACCACCGCGGTAGACGGAATGCCAGCGCGCATGCGTGCTTTATTCGCAACTGCTATTTATTATTTAAGATTATACTCTACTCTAAATACGAACGCCTGTTCTCATGTTTTTGTTTCTTTTAACACACTCAAGCTTTGTACTATTTTAATTTATTGACTCGCTTTAAATGTTATTGTGCGTATGCTGGTGGAAGATGGATATTTTTGGATACCCCAAGGCTATGTGAATCGGATATAAGTTGGGATGTTTACGTCTTTCATAATATTTACTTTGAGATTAAAATAATTATCTATTTTAGTAAAAATATTTAATTTTGATTTTTCTATTTTTTATCTACGTTTCTCTTTATTTATTGTATATTCACATAAAACTTAATAATAAAATATTCTGCATAAACCTTTTCACCAATTTCAAACAGATTGCTTGTTAGATTTTGGAATCCAATATTACTCTCTAACCATATCTATTTAAAAATGTGTGACACCAGAGGAGCTACAGGTGTATTGCCGGCTTTTAACGTATTGGAGATGTTATGGATGATATGCAAGTATTTGTTATTTAAGCTTAAGTTTTCCTCCCTAACAGAGAAATCGTTTAATTAATTCATAATATATACAACTTCACCCTTGTGTACGACAAAAAGTAATAATTTGTTTACTGATTATTTATATGGCACATGGTAAAACATTGTGTACTGTTATCTAATTATCCGAAGTATTGAAGATGGTGGCGTTGTCGCCTAGGTCTCAATTTCAACCACGTGTAATTCCCCGTTTGTCATTTAGATGAAGGAATATTATAGAAGTAGCAACGATGTTTTACTTAGTGCTAAAATCTTATATGTATGTATCCCGCACACAGCAGGATAGGCGGACACCTAGTGTTAAGATATTCCATTCCCCATTTTCCGCAATTTTGGCATTGTTTGTTTAATGGCGAAACTCAACACCGTGCTTTGCCTTGACAGCGAAGCGAAGAAATGAGAATATTAAATATTTCATTTCCTCGAGTAGGGATCGAACCCTCATCCTGTCGCCTTTACCGTTACATGCTTGTGCTCCTCCGCCACGAATACCTCAAAAATGTAATCATTAAATATAACATAATTTCAATTTTAGGTAAACGCAGCACATCCTTTTACTCTGAGGCTCTAACGGCCAAAGCACCACGTACGGAAGCTGGATTTAATTATAGTCAACCGTTATATTGCTACAGTCTCATCGTCTATAGTATTAATCATTGGGCTCTTTGATTTATCTCGTAATTCCATAGTAGCTATTTATCTGGATGTTATTAAGATAGTTGTTCCTCTGCACTCCCGATATAATCATAAGGGATAATTTATTATTTGTAGAAATAACATATTGTACACAAATTAAGTGGTGGTTGTGAAATGAGATTGGAAAATGGAAAAATTTAATGGAAAAAGTTAATGCTTTGAAGGTTACTGGAATATATATAAATATGTAATGTGTAGTTTTTTGGTTTGTTTTTCGAGTATCACAGAGAGTTAAGGAGAGATATCTTTGTGTAGGTCTCGGTTTGAATTTAGAGTTTCACCCAAAAGTTAAAGAGGTTTAATTGGCTCTTTAAACGCTTTACGGTTATATAGGGAAAATACTTTTTTTTTTTGTTTTCCGCTGTATTCTAGAGGGAGCTTAGTGCTAAGATACTGTTCTCCACTTTTCGCTGAATTCTCGAGACGATGTATGTTGAGTGGCGGAACTCAACGTTCGGGGGCAATCCTCCGAAGAAATAGGAAATAGTCAATATTTTTTACCATTTCTCTGCTCTGGTAAAAAAAACAAAATGAGCTGCCAAACGGCGTCACTTAATATACAAATTAGGAAAATAGAGACAGATTACTGGGCACTAGCTTATGGGCACTATTTTTTGCATTTCTTATAAAACGTGAAACTATTTGTATAAAAAATATTTTTAATTAATACTTCACTTTAGATCCAAAATAAAAAGATAAGCTTAACCAACAAATATGAGGCACGCTTATGCCATACTCATCAAATATTTAGTTTAAAATTCTATTATCTTCGCACGCTTTTTAATAGCAAACGTAATTTTCAAAGCTTTCTTCTGCTGTCAGCACAAAATTTATTGATATTGTTATCGTGAGGTATATATCAAGTGGATATAATTGAATGATATTCCTAGGTGGAAAATTGTAAGCACGGAGCGTATTAAATTAATTCTTCTAATGAAGTTTTGAAAAAGCGAAGTAAATTAAATTAGCTTTCATAAAGGAAATTTTATATTTTTGCGATATTTTTATCAAATTATGTTAGTGTAATATTTTTAGTGCAATGTAAGAAAAAAAAAATCTATTATTGTATACAGCACAGGGTAGGCAGAGGGAACCTAGTGTTAACACACTCTGTTCCTCACTTTCTGCCAAATTCTGTACACATCGCGTGTTGAAGCTGATTTGATTTTATTATTGTTATTTTGTAACAACGTTCTCAATATGTAAGTATTGTTATGTGCTTAAAATATTAATTTTACGCTACTAATAGAATATTATATTTAAACATCGATTAGAATCCAGAAAACTTTTGTATTTTCTTAGAAATCGGATACTCTTGAAATATTTCCCATAACATTTATTAAATCTCATCATGTATTTTATTGTCAAATATTAAACGTTAAATTCCTTCTAATAACATAAAAATTTGGCACGCCATAAACCTGATCATAAAAAATGGCTAGACTCCGTCATAAAAATTAAACCTGCTGTCGACCTTATGCGGATGCGATACGAAAATAAGTAGCTGATGTCTAAAAATTAATTTCTATTAAGTGTCGTTGATCTCTGCATACGAAGTATACTTATTGGAGAATACTTAATCGATAAAGATGAATTAAATTTATCTTTGAGTTATATACTTATTAATTTTTTTAGCTGCAAGTTATATCCCTTGCATAGCAGAACCAAGTGACACTCGGTTCCCATTAAGATACTTCCGTTCCTCGCTTTCTTCCGAACTCTGGGACATTGCGCGTGGAGTAGCGGAACTCAACGCCGCGCGTTGTCTTTAAATTTATAAACCTAGAATTTGAATATTTTTTGTTTTATTCGGCCGTAAAATAAAGAATAGAGTTTTTATGCGGAATATACCAAGTAAGCTCTGAAGCCAAAAAATATACTCTCCTAAGAATCGTTGTGACATACTAAAATTAATATTCTTTTGTTATATTATGCAAGTAGTACGCTTATACTTTAATAATAATTTAAAACTAAAATAGTCTACCAACAATCTTCGCAAAATGCGGGCGTTAAACGTAAATTACAGAAAATTACACGTAAAAGATTTTGCCATTTTAATTTGTATATCAATAAATATTTGTCAAGATCAATATTTATTCATAGCTCCTGGAAACTGTTAAGTGATTTATGTTTTAAATTATTGCAATGTTTTAACATTAGTCAAGTAACGTCGTCGATTTTTTTTGTATTTTTTACTATGCATAGTAAAAGCTGTTTGTTTGTATTTGTTATATTCAGTATTCTAAAAAAATCAGCTTCACGCTGTATCCCGCACACAGCAGGGTAGGCAGAGAGAACCTAGTGTTATGACACTTCAATCTCCATTTTTTGTCGAATTATAGGGGCATTGCGTGTTGAGTGGCAGAACTTAGCGCCGTTCTTTGCCCCGACACCAGAGCGAAGAATAGAAGTATAAATTTAAATAAATACTTCATCCTCTTCAGTGTTTAGTATTCTATCATATACTTTCCACCTAAAGTAGCTGTGACTAAATATGAGTAATTAATTAATTTTAACAACCTAACAATTAGGCTTTAAATTATTTTTTTATTTAAATAAAAATACATACTATTAATAAAATGAAAAAAAAAAATGTAAAAAGGTGTAAAATGAGGATAATCTAAAGTCCTCGGTTAGGCCTCCGCTATCATAAAAGTGTCACTGGATGCTACAAACGAGAATTTACGAGGAAATCGTGCAAATGAGCGACCGACGCCTTAAATCCTTCGTGCGGGATAGTTTCCATCAAAGACAAAGAATGGCAGTAAAAATGGTATGAGGAAACTGCAACTAGTGTAGAATACTCACGACTAACATTAAAATAAAAACAAGGAGCCAAGGCAAAAGCTCGGCGTTTAATTCCGCCATTCAATAAGCAATGCCTTGAAAGATTCATCCTAAACGGGATGTCTTAACTTAGGGTTTCTCTGCTTATCCTGCAATATACAGGATACAGCGTGAAGCTGATTTTTTTAAAATTATTTCAGTAGGCTACGCTTTTTTAGGGTTTATCACTTCTAAATAACCTTTATTCTAAGGTGTTTGCGATAACCTGATAATTCATGATGCCTGCCTGTTTGCTGTTTGGACAGTGTTTGATTTGTGTTCTTTATGTGTTATGTCGTTGCCAGTATTTCTAAGTCTAGATAATAAATTACTTTAATTTGAAACAAGTTTCATATATTATAACAGGTTTAAATTATGATGTAAACTTTGAAAATTACATGGAATAGTTAAAGGCTTCTTTGGAATCAATTAATAAAAGCAATTTTTAAACAGGTTGCAATATTATCAAATGAATCAATGTTTTTTCGTCTTTAAGATGAATATCTCCTTGTATTCACAGATATCTAACATTATTTTGAGGTATATAGAGAATGTAAAAAGAAATCACCTCGTTCACAATTTTCTTCGTCTTTTCTTCTCAACTTCCAGTAGGAACTAATATGTACACAACATTACCTACTAGTATTATATTATTATTATTATTTACATTATACATAGCATCTACCTCAAAATTTCTTTCTAATTTTACTATAAAATACTTACAAAAAGTGTTCACGAATTTTACTTTAGTAATATTGATCCACTGTTAAACGGAAGTTATTATGACGCTTTACCACTACATATGTGGGTATGTACGCCAGTTTCCTATTATTGGCTATGGACATGCGATGAACTAATTCAATAAATTCTCTTTCGACAGCCCTGTATTTCGCACTCGTAAAGGAAAATTATAATAAAAGAGGGGAATATTTTACACATATATAACTTCCTAAAATTTTGACATGTCTTGACAAGTACAAGTGTGTGACTGTAACGTGACGATTTTGGGTTCGATTGCTACTTAGGTGAATAAATAATTATTTACTAGTATTTTCATTAATTTGATCTGGTACCAAGGCAAAAAGCGCGGCGTTCAGTTCCGCCCTTTACCAAGCAACGCCTATAAAATAGGCGGCAAGTGGAGACTGAAGCGTCTTAACACTAGGTCCTTGGTGTTGGCAGAGGTGGGCCCTGCTGTTTGCGAGATACAGCGTCAAGCTGAAAAAAAAAATTAAAGTAGAATATTGAAAATTTGTAACGTCATATAAAACATTTTTGTACATTTATTTACTAAAATGGATAACGAAATAACTATAGTAGTGTAATTCAAGATGAAACAGAATTGTAATAATTGCCTATTCTACAAATGAAAGGCAATATGAATGATAAGGGTTTTAAGTGAAAACTTATCGTATACGGAACCCTTGTTAATTGAGTATGACATCTTAAAGATAGATACTTATATAATATGTACACAAGGAAACAAGGGATCCTTGTGATGTTTAACTTCAATCAAGAAACGAAGCTTATTAAACGAAATATATACATTTACCATTTTCTATTAACATGTTCATTTAGCGTAGCAATTTCAATGAAATAATGAAAAACAGTACAATAAATAATATTATTCTAATAAAAAAAATAATTTAAGTTAATCTCCTATGATCTTATAATTAAAATCATCCAAGATGATCTCAGATATCACGAGTAATTTCAAGATGGGGTTAAACCAACATTGAAAAATTATTTTTTCTTATACGACAGTATAATTGCGGGTCTCGATGCACCTGGCTGCAAGCTATTTACATTGCACTTGCAATAAAAGTAAAATGTTTCGTACGTTCCGTTGTTTATACGTGAAAGGTTTACTTTATGCGTCTTAATTACGAACTAAGTTGAAATTGAGTTATAATAAATATTTATACAGTAAAAGGCATTGTAAAGTTTTTTTTATTTATGTAGATTAAAAATATAGGCCAGTCACAAGCGTGGGACTGTAAGTACGACAGGTTGTAGGTTCTATATCTACTCGAGGTAATGCAGTATTTAACGTTTTGATTTCCTAGCTATAGTAATGAGGCATAACGCGGCGTTGTGCCACGCAAACGTATGAAGTAGATATATAAAAAGGGTGGCAATCTAAGCGAAAATAAATAAAATGTGCCAAGCTTATGAAATAATTATATTTGTAATAAATAATTATAATAAACACGCCCAGTACCACCATTCACTATCTAATCGTAAGTAATAACTTAATGTAAATGCTTCCTTAATGCGTCAGCTGTTGAAATGATAACATTTTTACTTAAAATTTTCTATTCATGACTTGTTAAACAACAAGAAAATAAGCCTAATTACATTATAATTGTATAGCGACTACAAAATGATTCCAAAAAATAACATTACTAGAAACAAAACTAACAAAGACATAAGGAATATGAAATGTACGTCGTGGAAGCTTTTCATTCTGCCTTTAGAACTACTTACAAAGGAAGATTCGCCAATTAACTCTGCAAAGCTCTAGGATATAGTTAGTATGCAAATGGTAGAACTGGGTTTATGATTACAGCAGTTCATAATTTGTGTATGGCTATGTTTTCTTAAGATAAATTGAAGCGAAATATCTTAAGATTCTTTTCGTTACTTGATTAAACGTGATGGATGGTGATTGTAGAATCAAATGTGTGAAGTCTTGGTGCAGTTGGGAGTGTAAAAAACATGTCATTGCTATGATATTTAAAATATATTAAAATATTATCATAATATAGAGTATCTTCAATATAAGACATACTTAATTAATTAAATTAAGTATCATTTGTTCAATCAATCTATATGTGAAATAAAAATTTTAACACTTATACGTTAAGATCTAAGTAATTTTTAAAAAAAATCTGCATTTGTAAAATATAACTAACTATACATAAAAAAGTAAAACAGGCGTAAGGTGAAAGTTCATCTTTTGTCTATAAAGCTCGGAACCTTTTGTGACTGAACAAAAACTCGAACAATACTGTGATTGATTGATTAATTAACTTATTCGATCTTTGTGAATGCGAAACGCTGTAGGGAATTTACTGGAATATTAAGCGATGAATATTAAATTTTGACTTAAAAAGGATTATTACTTATTTAGAGTCGATTATAAGGTAATATAATCATAATGATTTCCAATACTATTAATTGGCCAGTCGTGGCGAAGGAACACAAAGTGTGACTGTAAAATCGATTGGTTGCGGGTTCGATCCCCACTTGAGGAAATGAATTATTTATTTAAATTTATATTTTCATTTCTTCGCTCTGGTGTTGCGCGCGTTGAGTTCGCCACTTGCCACGCAATGTTCAGACTTCCACGGAAAGTGGGGAATGGGGTGTCTTAAAACAAGGTTCCCTCTGTCTATCCTGCTGTGTGCGGGATACAGCGTGAAGCTGAATTTTTTTTATTCACGTATAATAATAAAACTATTTAGACGACAAAGAACCAAAAACAAGTCAGTCAGTCAGTCAGTTTGAACTGGTAAATTTATTGTATTCATTTTTAATTCTTCACTATGACAAGACTAAAATGCGGCGATGAGTTTCATCACTCAGAGTCTCAGCGAAGACCGTACGGCTATACAGGAACCCTAAAAACAAAATAATAATTACCAGCCAAACCAATTGTCAACCAATTACCAACACATCAACACCCATTGTGCACACCAAGTAAAACTGAACACCAAAATACCTTTGTCAGACCAATTGCATTATAAAACATTGGTGTGACAGACAAATCGATATATCCATTTGTATCGTATACTGGTGGAACATCAGCTATTTTAATTCGTTTTATCAAACGTACGTTCGCACGTTATAAATAACACTGTCGCGACGATTCCACCAGCAATATTTCAGAGTCAGGCAACGCAGCGCGCCTTTGATGATCCTCCTTATGAATATTGTGTGCTCGAACGTATGACAGCTACGGGAATGCGGGAGCCGACTGGAATATCGTTATTAGTTATTTGGGTTATAATGGGATGGGTTTTTTTATTGGATTTTAAATTTTGGGTTTTGTTTTATTTTCTATGTTTTTGGGTATCTATTGTAGGTGTGTGCGTGTCTATATAATTGTTATTCAGGGTAATAAAAATTATTGTTTTAAGCTATAAATATATTTTATTTCAATATGCTATACAATAAATGTTATAAATTACATATAAAATCTTGCGGTTTCGTCCCAAGTAAATTCCAGAGTTAAGAATCCCGCTCTTCCCCGAGACAAAATCTGACGACGCTGGCCTCTTCACATATGAACTCCCCAAAACCCTCATACTTTCTTCAGGATTATAGATACTAGGTTCTCAAAGGGCAAGTCTCCCCATGACCTTATAATATTAATGGCAATTTACTTACTAAACCATTGAGCTTATTACAAAACACAATTACAAAACAATCTAACATAAATTCAAAAGCTTACCGCGTAACTACAGTAGCCGAACACACACAGGAAGTTAGTAGCTAGAAAAAAGAGAAACAAATCTTCAGCATAAAATGTCGTTGCTAACAAGACTGGGAGCAGTTATGTGGTAAGAAAGATAATGTTTGACCGCAACATGGTGGTGCCACTAAACAAGCCTCACCGCAACCAACTATGCATCAACCAAATTATATTTTACAGATATAAGAGTTAAGTTAATTATCTTTTAGATATGCTTTTCAATAATTGAAGTTTACATTTAGTATATTTGAGGATTGAGGTGGAAATATTAAAATTCATTAAATTATATTGTTTATTTAGAATTAAGCAATTTAAAGATTATCTATTCTACGTTTTTGCTATATCTATTGGCCATTATTAAATTAAAAATTAAAATGATAATGATAGAAACTTGTTGCTTGTACTTCTCGGTGACTTCGCAATGGACTAGCTTTTTTGATCATATAAACATTTCTTTTTACTACACTGTATAATAATTAGCATAATTACCTATTTAATGCATATTATTACCAATATATATCAATGTAAAAATTAACATAAATATGGAAAAACATTATTACATTCACATATTCAATTGTAATTTAAATCGAAACAGTAGAAACAAGTGTATTTTACGAAGTGTTGAACTTAATGCGGTGCATTTGCATTCCCGCTTCGTTCAATGCGCCTCTTATTACCCCCTACAATTACGCAAATTGTATAATAACGGTTTGTCAGTTTGTCAGTCTGTAATATTTTTAACCGTTACTACCTACTATTTTATTGTGAAAGTTCGAAGAGCTTATTTCCGCTGTATGAAATAGTAGTGCTGTGCAAAAACTTTAATAATAGCTTTACATGTTTTAAAAGAATTATTTAATTAAAGAAATTAGAGAATTGTTCCTCAGCTGGAAAATAAAACTTCTTTACTATAATTATTATAAATGCCCATATGTTTGTCAAACACCATATATTTTTTAGCGTCTCGCTAGGCAGAGAGAAGTGGTTAGACACTCCATTTTCTACTCTGTTTTTTTAATACTTTTTATGAAAAAAATATTATTATAATTCTAGGTATAGGAGGTACATCACTCTGTTCACAGTTAATCATCCGTTTAGAGATCGTCATATTTACTTAACCAAGCTACTAAATAAAAATAATAATAATGTTTTTTTTCCGGTATATCTAAACATAAGAAATTTTATTAATTGCGCATTTCCTGTATTATACATAATAAGCGTAAGTGGCCGTCGCGGCAGATAATATTTGAATTAATTTGCCACTCTCAAATTTAAATGGAGAGTGGAAAACAAAGTGTATTGGCACTATCAACATGTCTGACATATGTACAAGTACGACATTGTAACATTTATCGCGGACACAGTCGGGACTCGCTTTCCGCTTTCTTTTGCACGAATTTCTTATTTAATTTGGGCCACGAAAGCCTCGGATCTTATTTCGATAACGCTTTTTATATAATCATGACTTTTGCATTAATTTGCATCAATTGAATACTTCCTTAAACCAATCAATAAATTTACATAAATTGAAAGTGTATGTAATAATGAATCCATCCTATTTTGGCGTCTAATGATATAGCTACATTGGTTAGTAGGAACTTAAATAAAGTCTAAATCTGTCATAAATATTCTTGTGATGATTGAATTGATTGTAGGGATACGAAGATGCCTTTTCGTTATCTGGCATTGGTCTCGGCTTTTGATGCCAGGGTCTGCCTTCTGACTTAGCCTAGGTCATTTTATATCCTCGGTGATTAGTTTATTGCTTCTCATATCCTGTATCTCAACATCCAGCCATCGCTATCTTGGGCGTCCACGAGGACTACACTGCATCACAGACAATATTTTTTTGAACCATCGCACTGTATTTCTTTTCAAGTAAATTACAGAGAAATATTAATGGTATGGCAACCCATTATTTTATAGAAATTGGGCACCTTACTGAAACTCCATTCGCTTTTTCCTAATTTGGGCCACGAAAGCCGCGGAACTTAGCTCAGCTATGCTATTATACAGTAAAGATTTACACGCTATTGTAATAAAGAGGTCAGATGATAGCTCTTCCCATGTTACATTCATTATAATCTAATAGCAGAAATCTAGGCGCAACTCCACTGCTTGTATAGTGTACCTGTCTAGGCCATAAGAAATGCGACATTGCTTTAATTTTCTGTATAAGTTGATATTTTTTGAGGTATATGGATTTATAATTCATGTTAAATGTAATTAGATATTATTTGAAAGTATCTGAATAGAAAATATTTAATTAATATTTTTATTGAGATACTGTTGTAAAATATTATTAATCTCAAAAGTCCTAATTTTACGATGCAAATTCAACGATGACTCGTGAGAATAGAACACACTCATATTTTATTTAATTAAAAATTGTTTTGTTCATTTCAACATTATATTTAAAAAAAAAACTGTATACATGTAAAACAGTTATTCAATACTTTAAAAAATATATCAATGTGAGATTCAAATAATTTAGTAAAATATATAAAGATATAAGAATTCCTGGCCCATCTCAGAGGTCGTGAGTTGAACTTAATTGGACCCTGGCTGGGTGACACGGGGAGTAGATGCATCGTCTCGCCGTATGGAACGCATAAATATTGACTCGAAAGTGAGCCTTGGGCGAGTTTTGTATAATCTTAGCTGTATGCTCTTCCTCCGGATCGTTTTGATGCCTACGTTATATTTGTAGTTGTATGAAATTGATATTGTGTTGGTAAAATGTGAAAGTTATTTTTAGTAGTATTTAAAATTATATTTATTACTGTTATTAAGATATTTATATATAATATATTATTAATATAAGTATGTATAAAGAAATTTAGTTAAAATATAGTAAGGTCCACAGGAAACCTGTTGCTAAAACTCTCATCCCAGTTTCCATAACATGGCCTGTTGAGTTCAATGCTTACGCTGTTATCAGAAACAAAAAAATAGACAGACTTCTTGGATAATATACATTTTTGTTTTTTTATTAAATTAGAGTTAACGATCGGTGTACATACGAGTATTAGTAGTGTAAAGTACTTGTAATTTATAAACTTGTAATGAATATAAATATGTTATGGATTAATGGCACTGTTGGGAAGACAGCAATGCCATAAGAATAGCTGACACGTAGGAAAATATTAATATGCGCATGTTCTATACAACTAAGTGCGGTCCAAGTGAAATAAGAATAACTATAATGAAAGAAATATTATTAACGAATATATTATTGATAAATTATTATTGATACAAAATTTGTACTTTTCTCTTTTTATAGGTTTGACTAATGCTGATGATTATTACCCTTTCTTTTAGATTTACTTTACTAGCCATAGAATATGGTTTAAAATACTAAAAAAGATCAGTCACCAACATGGCCGTAGACTCGTTATTAAAAAAAACAGAGAAATAAATCACTAACTACCTCTCCCACCTTATCGCTTGTACAGTACTCATGAATACAGAGCGGTCGCGGGCGCCATCGCCATCGCAAAATGCATTTACATTTCATCTACAAATGACGTTCTGCAAACAGGTTGGAGTGATACACCGTACATGCTGTGATCGTGACATGATCGTTTATAGAAATTGGCTGTGTAAACACTTATATTTGTTACAGAGTTAAACTTCTGTGTAAAGTTTCATAGATTTGTTGGCGATATTGTGGTGTATGAGAATTATATATGGGGATGAAATGTTAAAAATGTTTTACAAATAAAAGTTAAATTCACTCTTTTATAATACATAAAAATGTTATTATTTCAACTTAATATTTTTGATAACAAAATGAAAATTATAGCCTTAACTAAAATATATTTTATGTTTATCTAAAATCTGAAAGCACTGTTATAGAAAAAAATTGTCTTAATGAGTTGAAAAATATTAAATATTTCAGTCAAATTAAATATTAAAAAAAAACAGTTATATTAAATTATTAAATACCTCGTACAATTTTATGGCAACGATGTTGAAATTTATTCTTAGTACTTATTATTATATTAAATAGTTTATGGCAAGCTACTGATCGATAATTTCAAGGAAATGCCTCCACGCAACCGCTATTACGCTGACTTCACTTAATTAATGAATATAAGCGAGCCTAGATTTTATTTGTCCGGCATAAATCTGTATAAATGATACAGATAATCCATTGTTAAGATAAAATGTTATCTATTAATTGCCTTTTAGAAATTATCCTTGATAGATCCTTATTATCTCAGTTTCTTAAATAACTATTAAATATTCAACTGATGTTCTGCATGATAATTTTTGCATTAAATATAAATTAATCTTGTACTGTATGAAATTATAAAATTGTATTTATATTTTAAATAAAAAAAAAATAAGTAGTGGGTAATAGAGTCTTTTTACCCTAGGTTATTTTTGTTTACAAATAAAAGAAAATTGAAACAAATAAAAGTAAAGCTTTCTTAGCTACCCTAATACATGAAAAAGCGAAAAATAAAAAAAACATAACTGCTTATACTACATACACATTTCAAGACCACAAATAAAATGTTTCAATTAAAAGCGAATAACAAATCAGCGAATCGAGAAATTGATGTAGAAAATAAAAAATAAAAGGCATATACGTATATAAAGTTATTCCTTTCTGAAACGAAGTGAGAGGCTTTTAAATAAGGTGGTTATGTAAATTAGGCATCAACTGTCCTCACTGCATTTGTATTTATAAAGCTTACATTCTGATGGGAAAAGAGTCCGATCCTATATTATTTCGTTAACATTTATATAATTTGTATAATTGGAAGTTCGTTTTGGTAATGGAATTAGTATCAAATTTGAATATTTATTATTTAATATTTTTATATAGCAAGAAGAGAGGAACGGATTTTGGACTTTGTTACTATCTTTTATATGATCATGTCACACCTATCTAACACATAGTTTGCCCTTTCATAGTACTTCTTGACTGACCGCATGCTCGACTGACTTTTCAGTCTACAAGCCCCTCCACTATATAAGCTATTATAATACACTCACATTCGCGCACGCACAAATACATTTTCTTGAAATACACTGGATATCACATATAAAATAAATATTTCTACTGGGAAATAAAATTTATATTAATTAACTTGCTTATTAAAAATCTTGAAAAAAAATAAATCGAATCTATAACATTGAATCCTTTATTTGACCTAAGTGCGAAAATCCAATGCGTATCCGCAAAGCTCTCTAAAGCAATGTAATTTGAGGCGTAAGCTCCCAGACCTATGACAGGGTAATCACCGACCGCCAGTATTACATTCCGCCTCTGTAAAGTAAAGTATTTCGAGATATGTTAATTCTTAATTATCGGGTACAGGCAACGGAACAATTACGTTATTTCGTATTGTGTGAAGTATATAAAGGGTATTGGCTACTTACTTCATATATGTATATCGTATATGTAATTCATACAAAGTTAAATGGTAATTAGAATATATATGTGTTTTAAATATTTTTGAAAATGTACCTTCATACATAATACAATTAAATATAACACAATTATAACGGATAATGATTAAGGAATCTAGGAAATTTCTATGAACCTATCTTCTATTTCCTGTCCTTGAAATTATAGTGAAGTATGTATATCTAAAACATTGTTACATGCCTATATTACATAACGACAAATACATTTACGAATATTATTTACAAAGTTCAGAATTTTTCAAAAAGGCAGATTGTGAATGTGTCTAAAATTTAAGTACGTACTAATATTTTTTAATGAAATTTGAAGTTACTCCATAGTGATGATCAAAGTCAAAATTGAAAAAAGTGCGACACAAAGAGATATATGAGATATTCATCATTATAAATATATCAGGTTTTTCCTTTCTACTAAGAAATGTGAACATAAAAAAATACCTGACCAATTTCCTCCACGCACCTACCTACAGTAAAATATCTCGAGCGTATACGAATTTTTAAGTTGTCATCAAGGGACCCACCCGACGTAATCACGTTAAACCTCACGGATTATAATGTATTTATTTCTTTACACTGTTATTCAAGTAAATTACGGATAATTTTACTGGTGGATTGCTTAAAGACCAATAAGTTGCGATTTTACGATTTTATAATGGTCGCTCGCGGGCTGTTTGCTATGTGAATTGCACTGCAAGTTTTTATAAGCGTCATTTAGTAGTGTCAATTGCTTTTTCCAATAAATTTTATAGGTTTGTACGTTTATTAATGTTTTTGTATAAGAATGGAATAGCTTTATAACGCGTTTTTTTCTGAGCTAGCTCTCTCTGATTGCTTTGGTTTTCTTGGAATGAAAAAATATTGCACTTATTACATTAATGATAGTATAAGTGATTTAAAAAATATTTATAGTGTCAGTGACACTACCATTTATTTATTCTCACGCTTTATTCTGCATATCAGGGTAGGTAGAGCTAACTTAGTGTTAAGATATTCCGTTGTGTGTGGATAGGCTAAATTCAATGCCATAATTTACGTTAATAGAGCAGGAAAGAGAATAGTTATAACTTTTCCCTGAGTAGGATTTAAATTCAAAGCCATTGCTTTCAATATCAAATTCTGCTCCACTACGCCTGGTAGCCCTTCGTGTTTTAAAAACATGTATGGATTATATGCATTCTCATTCATAAAAAATATACGTTTGCGTATTCTATCTTTTTAGTAATATTAATATTACTTATAGGTAAAAGTAGTATCTTCATACATATATCATGTAAGATAAAAATAGAATAAAACTAAAAAAACATATAAACAAACCATTGAACATAGATCTATATTATTCAAGTTTAAGTAAAATTATTCACCTACAATATGCACTTTACTCTACAAATGTGCATTAGATTTTGACTTTGACAATGTATGCATTCTAGAAATTAGGTATCCTTCTATATGCATACCAAATGCGGCTACCTCAAGATGTCTAATTTTCGCTCAAAGAGACTATTTCTCGTTAT
The DNA here is from genome assembly GCF_056956725.1 of Heliconius melpomene rosina. Lineage (NCBI taxonomy): Eukaryota > Metazoa > Arthropoda > Insecta > Lepidoptera > Nymphalidae > Heliconius > Heliconius melpomene. The sequence continues at coordinate 7,036,108 of NC_140406.1, read as the reverse complement.
CTCGTACAGCCCGGACATACTTCTATAATGTAAGTCTCGGTTACAAAGGAGACGGTACTGAGTTAATCTGTGGTTAGTATTCACATTCTGAAGTAACATGTCCTCATATTTGGTTTCACTGGATCATCAATAGTTTGCTGAATTCCATCGCCATAGATTATATTATATAGATTGACAGTATATAAGTAAATTTCCATTGATATGAAATATAAGAAATAAATAGTATATGCATCACAATTAAAATATTTTTTATTACAAGCTTATTAAAAAACAAAGTTCATTAAATACTACTTTGCTTACATAGTGCATAATTGCATAAAGACGATAAAACAAATTTAAATGAAATATGTCACTTTTGCACACAATAAATGTACAAACTAAAAACTGTTTGAATTTTAATTTAAAAATTGAATTTTAGTAAACGCTCGATAGTTAATAAATTTAACACTTATTCTCACATTCATATGACTTAAAATTTATTCTATAGAATTTTTAGCTGACCGAAATAATTAACTCATTTTGCCTTTAGCTTTTTGTATCGGAATCATCAATTAGTGTCGCATCGTGACCGATTTCGCACAAAACACAAATACTTATAATGCGATTGAATTGGTTAATATTTATGAAGTCAGATCGAGTTTTTGTTAAGATATCCACGGGACACTAAAAAGTTGCCTGCAGTATAGCTACATGCTTTGAGAATTCGTAAAGGCATTTTTACAAGTTTTGTAACATTGATTTTACAGTAATAAAAGTATACGTTTACAATTATGTTTTTACTCGCCATTATAAAAAAAATAGTTAAAATTGGCTTATCAATTAGTTTATGGTAGTGGAGAACGGAAGTGTCTTAATGGGAACGGAGTGTCTTAATAATCTCTCTGCCTACCTTACCATGTGCGGGATATAGAGTGAAGCTGTAAAATACTTTAAAATAAAGTTTAACTTCGATGTGCCAGTTAAAACTTATATTTTTGTATAATTTTTGATAGTAAAAGTGTTCTAGTATCGCCATCTTGAGCTCTTGTTTTGAACTGCTTTTTTACGCTTCTTGTCGCTAGATGTCGTAGGGCTTTGGGAACAAATACAGTAATATATAATCGAAGTATTTTTTTTTGGTTCACTGTTCTTTATTGAAGCAGTGCTTAATATAAATTTATTTATAACAAATGATAAGTTTTTCATCCAAATAATTAATAACTATTTAGATTTTTGTTTATTGATACTGCATTAATAATATTTGGATAATTGTATATTGATATTGTATAATAATAAAAGTTTTCATTGATTTGTCGTCCAATATACGAAAAGGGCGAAGAAAAACAAATCAATTACAAAATCAAGAATATGGTTTGAGGATACCCGCTTGTGGACAAGGCATAGGCAAAACCGCAAAAATACAACACTTTTTTAGCGTCCCTGTTAAAGTCTACTTTAATACTATGTGCAGATTTTTATTAAGTGTAGATCTATTTTAAAATAATAATTAATGTTATTTTTTAAAATTCCAATCAAATTATAGGCCCTGTTTGTACCTTCTACCTATAGACTCGATTTATACACATAATAATATATGACAGTAGGGTTTTTAAACCACCAAGGTTTTTTAAGCTTATTATTCATTGATTTTTTAAAAGATTCATCACCTTTTAAAATGTAGCGTCGTGAAGATATCCCTAATTAAACTACTCACTTATTGATAGTTTGTAATATGTCACCTCTAATGTAGCATTACTCAAAGCATCAACATTAAAAGCTCTTTGAAAGCTTCGCAATCAATGTAACGCTAAGTAGTAGCTCTATAAATATAAATATTGATTATCTTTTTCCTTTCATATAGATTTAAAGTGCGTGTAGATTTTTATTTGAATTAATTACACTGTCGTACATCTGTGATTTCTAAATGATCGATTTTTTCTAGATAGATATTATGAAAACACTAAAAGTTTTAGTTTTAAATATGATAATTTTTGTGAGCAAAATTTAATAAAATCCATAAATCTGTTTGTAATTTAAAAATAATTGATATATTTTAGTTTTTTTGTGTATCCGTCTGTCTTTCTGTTTGTCCGAGCTAATCCACGGAACAGCTTCGGGGCTACTAGTAGCTAATATAACGACTCATATAATACAAAAATATATGAGTCGTTATATTAGCGACTAGTAGCCCCGAAGCTGTACCTTGTGATTCAGGGAAAAGTTGAGGGTAGCAGGCCACGGGGTAGATCCCCCCCCCATGCGATGGACAGACCAAGTGAAGGCTGCCCTCGATGACCCTCTCTACGAGTGCACCAGGCAGACAGTCAACCGCGTAGAATGGCGTTGGACTGTGTGGCGCACCACCAATCTTTTTTTTTTTAAAAAAGACGACCACGACCGCTCTGTCAAGAGCGAAACGACAAAGAAGAAGTATACAAAAATAGTGAAATAATAAAGAGTAAGAATGACTATGTTTGAAACTTGGATGTTTTTTATATTTTATATACATATCATTTTAATGTGTTTAACATTGACTAATTTAAGAAAATACATAAATATTAATTTACTTTACAATTCTTTATACAACTCTAAACTGATTGTACTAAGAAGTTATACTCATCTATTTTCTTTTCATTGAGTCACGTATAATATATCTCGCTTCTAAAACGTCTCCTTCCACTGTTGCCGTCGTTGTTTTATTTATTTCATCTTTTCAAAGGAACTTTGGCAACATTTTATTGAAACATCTAAGGAGTACTTTCAAAACTTTCATTATATCGCATTGGGAACATGAGCCAATTAGATAAAATATAAACTTTTACTGAGCACGTTATTGACTTCAACATGAATGATCATATTTAATATATCATTGGAACTTCTTTAATTAGGTACTAAGTTGAACAAAACTTCTGATTTGAAATATCTGTCTTTTGCATTATGTTACTTAATTAGATATATGAACTAAGTTAACATTTAGATAATAGATTAAAATATTGACTTAAAATCGTAAACATGAACATAATTAAAGTCATACATAAAAACTCTATTAACCTGGCAGTGTAAAAGGAAGTCTCTATAAATTTAGTACATTGACGTATAAGCAAGAGTGGATACAAATTCTAGGCCTGCTAACGCGAAGCACTATATCCTGCGTTATGTCTGTAGTCGCTGTCGTGATTTACATTGCGACACCGTACACTGCACTTTATGGCTACGCCTACGCTACTGCAGGAAAAGGCAAGAACTAATATTGTCTTTATAGTTTGAGATTTATTTATTTTTTGTTTTTTTTATCTTGTTTGTTCTTCTTTAATGTTTAGTATATATGGAAAGTAGGCGCAGAGAGTTTAGTGAGAAGTCACTTTGTATTATACTTTTTTCCAATTTTACGACAGCGTGTCGAGTGCCTAAAGTTAAGGCCGGAGCTGCTTGCTGAGTGCGGAACCTTTTAAACTATGTTAACGTCGTCAAACATGGTTTAAAAGGTTAGGTATAGTTTAAAAGGTAGGTGGCAATTGTAGAACATACTTTTATTACATAAATGCACTCAAAAAATATCTTTAAAAAGAATACATTAACGAAATATTCACACCATTTACAAACTTAACTATTAGAACAATTAGAACAGCTATATTGATACCGTAGTAAACGTTATTGGATAATTAATTAATACAATGTGACGAGCAAGCCAACTTGGAACCTCTCCAACAATCTTCGCCGAATTTGGCAAGATATTTGACGGCTCCAAACGACACATGCACACCTGCACTTTATAGACCGGCTTTTGGCAAAACGGACCCATTTAAACTGTCTTAATTTTAAACGTTTTTAACTAGTTTTAGTTTTATTGAATGATCTAAGCTAAATTGGTATTAAACAAGTTCTTTCCCTATATTCCGACGAATTTTCGAGGCATTGTGCGTTGGGTGGCAAAATTCAACGCCACGCTTTGGTTTGTTACCAGAGCGAAGAAGAAGAAGCGATTAATTTTAATTATTATTTATTAATATTTTGATAAATAATCATTGATTTCTCCGAGTGAGAATCGAACCCACAACCACTACACCACGCCTTCCTTTCCTTTTATCTATCTATTTTATAAGGAAAGATTATAACGTAGACATATGTGGCTACTTTAAGAAATAAAATATTTGGGCATTAATTTAATCTCTGGAACTTATATAAAGTGAACTTCGCCATCTTATGTCGTAAAGAACATTACATAATCTGCATAAAAAGTTTGAATGGGCCGGGATGAAAGCCTCGGGCGCGTCTGGCATGTGAATTGCTTTTTATATTAGCTAATATTGACTCTTTTACTTACAAGAAACTTGTACGTTAGGAGACTTCGCGTGCAATGCAGGCTTTATAAAACCTTTGATCCTGATTTTACAACGCCAACCTTCGAAGCACCAAAAGCTAGCTTAGCATTTTTAGGTCGTTTCAAGACGGAACAATGTAATACGAGTACGATGTTTATTATATTAAGTTATATTATTATGGAAAATTATACATAAATCAATGAAGTACATACCTAAATTTTGGGTTAATATCTCTCATATTATTCAAAATATAACCCTTTTCCTGTAATTTTTAAAATGCAATACAAATAATATGAAAATTGTATATTTAGCAAATGAAATTAGTATATTTACCATGACCCCTTGTTTCGAACTCTTTGTACACATAAATAACAAATATGATTGCTATGCTGCAGAATAATATAAGTGGGAACCGGATTTCTCTAATCAGAATCAAGATAAGAATTCAATTTATATTTCCGGGCAATTCAGCGGTCCCCAATTTTGCTTTAAATCAAAATTTACCCTAGGCCAATGTTTGAAAGGCGATCACAATCGCGAAGTTAGTCTGGGGCACTCCTATTGAATGCTTGATAAGAGTTTGACAAATTCAGAAAATTTATCGGTTAATTTGATAATCTTTTATACATACATATAGACTGTTGTTGAAGTTACTATCATAATATTATTACAACCCTTACGAAGTAAAAGAGATATCTATCTAGGAAAGGCTTAGTTACGAGCCAAATCATGAAGCAGTAGTTTTCGTTAAATTAAATTTCATGCTTAAACAATCCCTCTCTATCAAAACACAGTTATTAACTTCTGATAGACATATAATCTAGTGAAATAGCAAACTTCTAAACATATCTTACACAGTCAATAACATCAATTACAATTTTATGAGTAAATAAATTTGATCAATAATTAAATATTCTCAAAAATCTATATATATAAAATCGAAAGGTCACTCACTCATCACGAAATCTCAGAAACTACATGCGCTAGGAATCTGAAATTTTGCATAGGAGGTATTTTGTAATATTCGACTTCTAAGGGGTTGTTTTTGGGGTTGAAAGATTGTATGTAACTTCGTTACTACAATTGCTAGGAGTCTCAAATTTTGCATGGACGTCATTTACGTAGGACGTAGGTACTCATTAAGACGCAGGCGAAACCGCGAGCGGGCCGCTAGTATAATAATATAAATGAAAATGAAAATTAATTTCCACGAGCAGAAATTAATAGCTAGGTAGGTACCGTAAATAACATGAATATGCTAATTATGCAGCAGTAAGGAAATATGAAAGGAATGTTTGGATATATCGTGTTACAGTTTCGTGCAGAAATTCGCTGACTCACAAGTTGGATGCTCGATGTACTCCAATAGTCTGACGGTAACTTTCAAAACTACTTCTTGCTCTGTGACATATCGCTTGAGCGTTTTAATACGGGGTACACGAAATATTTTTTTGTTTTAAAGTTGTTTTAAAATATTATATTATAAAATATTTTAATTTAATATGCAATTTTTACAATACTTGAATGAAATAGAGGCCCGGTTTTGGCGCAGGTGCAGAAAGTGTGACTGTAAACCGATTGGTTGCGGGTTCGATCCCCACTCGAGAAATGAAATATTTATTTAAATTTACATTTCCATTTCTTCGCTCGAATTCAGCGGAAAGTGGGGAACGGAGTGAACACTAGGTTCCCTCTGCCTATTCTGCTGTGTGCGGGATACAGCGTGAAGCTGATAAATAAAAAAAAATGTATATAGGCGTGTATAAGAAGGGTTCCATAGGTTGGCTGGAAGAGATTTCTTTAAGCCCGCCATTGTAAACATAACTTTTCAACTGTTTTTTTTACTATTTTCTTATATGTGCAATAAAGAATATAATTAAATTTTTCGGCGCATTGAGAACATGCGTACAAAATTTCATGATAATCGGTTGAGTAGTTGTGGCGCGAAAACTTAACAAAAAAAATTACATTCACATTTATAAAATTAATAAGTATCATAAAAAAAATCAGGGTCACTCAAGTTTCTAGTACTAAAGACAACTTTGAGCTACCGTAACAAGTTGCAACTATAACACATATCTACTTAGTAGATTCTTAAGTAATAAGAACAGGTCATTGTATAGTACTACCCTCATGACGTAATGCCTTGATCCTGTCATAGGCTTCAAAGGCACGAGTACAGGCATTGTGGAGGATTTCGAGACTGTTTAGTGCTGTTCCGCCTGTAAGCTGGGATTAACTCTACGTGTCAGGCAGCCACTGTAGCACAGGAGCTAATTGGACTTGTAATGCTAATGTATGATTTTATGCAATAATAATGTAATTAACTATTCTATTAGTGTCCTTCTGGCGCTTGTTGATTTTGGTCTTAGTGATTATATGTGTACTTACTTCTGTGAAAGCGTAATTAGATTAAATATGCTATGATGATATAATAATGATGTGTGATGTTTTAATGATGTTACAGGTTATATAGGTTTTGGATAATAAATAAGATACGGTATTTTATTGCTTCCATATTATTTTTTTATCATTTTTATGAGTAAGTCAAAGAAAACTTGACAAGTCTTACAGTTTTTAATTTTTTGGTCAAATTAGTGGTAGCTTGGTGAGCAACGTAAGCCTTAAATTTTGTTCGTATTGGGATTGAATTGTCCATATATTTAGCGCATTAGCTGTTTTTCAGTTAATTTATTAACAAACATACATACTATACATTATAGCTGTAAAGGATTGGCGTGACCCTGGACTGGCGGTTATTTGTCAAGGAAGACCGTTTGTCGCGTCAGCTACATAACTAATTGCAGTTGTAAATCTTCGTCGCGACGTGAACGTCTATCAGCGGCTCTGAAAATAAAAGGAATTTATGTACAACAATATGGTTTTTTAGAAAGTGTTCAACAGTATGTATGAATTGTTAATTAATATTTTATTACTTAAATATTAAGGTAATGGCAGTCATAGCTCATTGGCAGAAGCGTGCGAATGAAAATGCGAGAGGTTGTGAGGTGGGTTCGGTTCCTATTCGAGGAAATTAAATATTTAATATTTTCATATCCTCGTTCTGGTAACCGGGCAAAGCGTGTTGTTGAGTTCCTTCACTGAACACAATTCCTCGAGAATGTGACCTAAAGTGGAATGGAGTGCTTAAAAAAACAAGGTTCTCAGGTTACCTCTGCCTACCCTGTTATGTGCGATATTTACCCTTTCATTCGCCTTTCGAAGGCCTATAGGGAATCTTTTTAATACAACATTTATTAATTAACGTTTATATCATATTCTCATAAAAATAACAATCCTTAAATAGTATTTCTATGTATCTCCATTACGCTATAGACAATAAATTATCCTGTCATTTTCTATCTCTGTAACTTAGACAAACAATACGGCCGTTGTCAATCAAATCAGCTATGGATATAAATTAATCTGACCGCGATGTGACCGGAGCTTAAATGTTTATGCAAAACCACGTACAGAATTGACGGCCGTCCATATAACGGTTAATGTACACACGCAATATCCGTCCCTTAAACGTATTATGAGGATAATATGAAATATGTACACAGTTTGCCCTTTGACGTAGGATATGGTTTGAAATGTGTTTTGTTATGGGTATATTATCATGTATAAGTAACTAATGATTAGGATGGTGATGAAAATTGTAGGGACGATAGCTCTCTCTCTGGATCTCCTACCGTATTCCACCATCGGCAAAGCAGTATCACCGGTAACCTTGGTTTTCTGTGTGAATTTTGACTAGTCAGTATGACAAATTGTTTTTTCCACAATGTTGCCAATAATGAAATCAGCCATCACCGGACGTATTCCCGCAAAACTACGATACGTAAATTTTTAAGGGTTTGATCAACGAATTCCTTAAAAGCCAGTAACGCATGGATAATTCTTGGTGTTGCAAAAGTTTAGGGGAAGCTTTAATCACTTGACATGAGGTGACCAGCTAGCTCGTTTGCTTGGTATAACATAAATATAAACAAATATTGGGCAATGTGGCACAGCGTCTGACAGTTGTGGGTTCATTTTCCACTTGTGATAATAAGTTGGTTGTTCCCTTCTTCTATTAACAAGGCAAGGTAACATTGAGATTCGCTCACTATGTTTCGAAAATTGCGGTCTACCGGGAACGGAGTGTCTCATATGGTGTAGTTAGTAATTATAGTATACTAAACGCAATGACTCAAAAATTTGTATGTTTGTTTATGTTATGTTTTTTCAAGATATCGTTAAAATAAAATCACCAAAAACAGTTTTATTCCAGATTCAATGTACATACCCATGTAAGTAGACAAATAAAAAGTATTTCTAAATATAGTCCCGAGCCTTTGATTCCCAAATGAGAAACGAGATATAAAAAAATAAAATATATAAAGGACACCGATTGAAATACGCATCTAAAATGGTTGTATTAGAGATAAAACACGCACTGGAGTAAAACTGGGTCACTGTAAAATGACTCGCTAATGTTTCATGCACGTAATGAAATGCGACATGTCATATACAAAATATGCATGTTTATATTATTATTATTAAAGTTGTAGAGTATGTATTCATTATATAGAAATAAAAGGTCAAAGGTCATGATAGAGCAGTTGTTTTTCGCTGAAAGTGAAACTGAAAGGGTGTGAGTACAAATCGTATTGCTAAATTTAACCTATGGTCTAGTCGATGTATACTAGTAAAATTTTTTTTTGGTTTTTGAAAGGTAAAATAGAATACTGTATCTTCAGACAGGACATGTTAAATTTCAACTTTCTAAGTCGATTAGTTTCATCTGTGAGTGATGACTCAGAGTGAAAATAAAAAACGAAATATTTTTTATAGATTATGTTATTCTGCAAAAAGTATTTTCTTAAATAACTACTATAGATATGCTATTGTTATGAATAATTATTTATAATTTTTATACTGAAAAATATTTTCACTTTAAAAAATACATTATTTTAAAACAAAAATAATAACATTTTATTTATAAAATGGTTAATTTAAAATAATAAATGTATACAGATGTTACTAATGAAGCTTTTTAGTACACTTCGTTTGATTCTGTTCAGACATATTTTAAAGGACAAAGACATTGACTTTTAAATTTAAGAGAAAAACTCCAGTCTTTGACGACAAACGCAGTTACAGTCGATAGATAGCAGAAACTTGCCTTCAATGGTATAGAAACATCTTTGTCTTTCATTTTAACTTTAACTATATGCTCAATATATTTTATACTTTTTGTCCACTATTTTTGTATCTTACTTATTTTTAACTAGGTTCTTTATAAGGAAAATAATTCTCAAACCAATGATTTAAATTGTATTATTACAATGAGAATTTTTTTGACTCTATCTAGCTATGGTTCGTTTTTTAATTGCCATTTCTTCAAATTCAACCTTGTCAAATAAAAAACAAATATTTTCTAGAAAACAAAATGTATTCTTAAAATAATTAGCTTCCAATATCAAACATCAAACATCGGTTAAGCAAGAGACAAACAATACAAAATTAATTTCTCCACCCTACGTCATTGAGACATCTCCAGAGGAATAAAATAGCCTCATTTGCGACTTGAATGCAATCCGTTTAATTCGTTACGGAAACCCTCCTATGATTAGATCAAGGCGTTCGGGATTAAAAGAAAATTAAAGCATCGGCTCTGATGTCAACCCTACGTTATATTTGCAAACTTACTTGTGCTTGTTCCTCCCGCAACCAGCGTCTTATTACTTAAAACATAAAGAACATAATAAATTTGCACTATTTTTTATGGTGCAAATGTAAATTTGTAAGAACACCGCAGAAATAGTCAACCCTCAAATAATTATGCTACGTTTAGGGCGTCTCTTGGTAACAACTGTTTGAGTTCTAATTACATTATTTTTTATTTCATTCAGCAATGTGGTATAAATATGAAAAGATTTGATTTTAAAATTTTATATTTTAAAGGGAAGAAAGATTGTCTTTATTATATTACGCTATCTAAATTTATATATTTTTCTCCGTAAAAATGAAAAATTATAATCATGATAGTTGATTGAAATATGGAATCAGCACAACTCATATATTTTACTAATTGAATAAAGCGAGCGTTTCTGTATTCCTGAACTATCATTGAATAATAGATAAATTTACCAAGATTTCAATAGATATTACGATCTATTTAATCTGAAACTACTTCCCTTTGTGCCCCATAACACTCTTGCAAGGAATCCCAACATTAGCTACCGGAACAGTTTGATTGGCATATCCCTTTTCATCGCTATATCTGACAAGATATTATAAAAGGGCCATGAGTGCGCACGTTTCGATATTGGCATAAGCCTTCGTTAAACTATGATTGATAGTGTGCCACAGTACCGATATCCAAGGTACTAAAAATTTTATAAGCGTTTCTTGTTCGTGGAGATATTAAATATTTTCTTAACACTTTTCGTGATAGTGTAAAAGTGTCGTTTCATCAAACTTAGAATTTTATCGTTATAGGAAAATTCTTTGCGAGGTATTTTGCGAAATTGATATTATAACTATTAATTTTTCTCATAAATTCCCGTGCATAGGAACCAAATTATATTTGCCAATATGTATGTATAAGGTGCGAGAAATCCGCCATATTTCGAAAAAATTCTATGAAAAACACTACCGTTCCTTTATATCACGTTTCATTGTGCCATAATTATTTTACAAATAATATTATTAAAATATTATTTAAAGTTAAAGTTAAATAAATATTTTTTTCAAAATAAGAAATTACATGCTTAACTTATTAGTATTGACTGTTTTTTAGCTTCACGATTTATCTCGATAACAGCATGGTATGCAGAGAACCAGGGTAGCTAATATTAAGACAGTCCGTTCCCATTAAGACATTTCCGTTGCTTATTTTCCGCGGAATACTGGAGACATTACGTTGTGAGTTAACTCAACGCCGTGTTTTCCCTCGTTACCAGAGGGAAAACATGAACATATTAAAAATTTCATTTCCTTGAGAATCGAACCCATCATCTGTCGGGGCTACAGTCACATGCTTGTTCGCCTGCGCCTCGACTGGCCACAAAAAATATAATTAAAATAGATAAATATGACAAAAATGTGTGTCTATAACATAATAACACCAGCAAATCAAGGAGTAAAACAAATTTAGCAGTAAGTAAACAAGAAACCATTACCATATTACTCAAGTATAGCATTTGTAAGTATCAAGATGTGTCAAGTCATGCAATGGAGTGCACGAAGTAGCCGTCAGACCCGTCCAAGATGATAGCTTCTAAGTGTCATCCCACGCGTCGTCACTTGCAAATAGTGTATCGGGCTTACTTTACTAAACTTTGTTTTTCTATTATATATATTTTTTAAGATACTCGGTTCCTCAATTTCTGCTAAGTTTTCGAAGCATTATGTGTTGAGTGGTGGGACTTAACGCCGCACTTTTGCCTTGGTAGAGCGAAGAAATAAAAATATTAATAAATAATAACTTATTCCCCTAAGTGAAAATCAAACGGACAACCGTCGCGACAGTCACACATTTGAGCCCTGTGTCACTACGGTCCTTATTAAACTTTGTTTTCCTATTATGTACTTTTTTATTTTTTACTAAAACTTTCGGAGTATTGCATTCTATCACCAAACATACAGTATTTTCTCTGGACTTCAAGTAAAGGATGGAGTAATAATAGTTTGGTAAAAATCAAATAGAAATCTGCATATTTTACAGTAATTGTAAAAGAATAATAAAATTTAATTTTCTGAAACTTACTCCTCACATATGAACCCCAAAAAAGAAACAATACTTTCTATTTATTTTATTACTTAACAATCGCTAGCCACTCCTGCCTTACTTTAATAGAGGATATAGAACACCCACGTGTCCATGTATAGTTTAAGTGTTATTGCGTTTAAGAATAAAGACTGGAAGACTGGTTTCTTTGATTGATGCACATCACTAGTAGGAATAACTGATTTACACCTTCGTGGTTTGTTTGGAACATTATCTAACGTCTTCATCTTCGTAATGTATGTAAATTGCATATTATGCATCATATTAAATATTAAAATATTTTCTTGTTTTTTTTTTTAATTCGTGGTTTAAGTTTGGGAATAACAGTATTGACAGAGAAAATTTTGAGTCATATATTTGAACTGTAATTCAATGTTGGTTTTCATTTTTCTTAGTTTCATTGCTGTATCCGCAAGGTAAGCAGTGAGAATCTAGTGTTAAAGCACTCCACTTTTTACTTTTGATTCAATTTGCAAGATATTGCTTGTTGATTGGCGGAACTCTCGTCGCGCGTTTGTGTAAATCAGAGTGGGAAATAAGGAAAAAGGTATTAGAATCCAGTATTTTTAATTTTTTTTTTATTATTTAATTTTACAGCTTCATGCGTTTTCTTTCGTATTAGGGTAGGCAAAGGGAACCTAATGTTCCAATATTCCGTTTCACATATCCTGACAGATTTTTGAGACAATGTATGATAAATCTTGGAACTCAACGCCGCGCTTTGTCTTCCAGAGAGGGAAAATTAAATTAAAATTTTAATAATTTAATGCTAAAGGCACCCCAGCTGCATTATTGAAATTAAAATTATAATGCTACTAATAACACATATATAAAATAAGTAACTTTAACATTACTCAAAGTAAATATACTAGACACATTCAAAGAAACAAATTTATTTCTTAATTAACTTTTCGTGTGAAGTTACAAGAAGTTTAAGGTGCATTCGGATACCGAATTCAGTTACTTTACCAAATTTGACCGTAAATCAGCCATTCGTTATTAAGATAAGCGTTTTGGACAAGACATTATGAGTTACAACCTAATGTACATTTAGTACCAAATATGGTTGAATTAGTAGCAATCTGATATTTTATCTCAGATACCCACTCTATCTTGTTTTGTAAATATTTCGTCTTAACACAAACCTTTTGATAAGGCATATCTTAATGATGTCTATATAAAAGTTGGTTATTATAATCGTTATCGGCAAGGTACTTTTTACTGCTTTATACTTAACATTTATGGGACTTTTGTAAAGGGTCATTTACCGTTATCTGATGGACATGGTTGATATAGTAGAGATTTTTATAGCTTTCTTAATATGTGAGTGGAATTAAGTGTAGTAGTGAGCTTTAGCTAGAGCTTTTTCTGATTACAATGTGAAATGTTTTTTTTTCTATATATATAAGTAAGATTATAATTTAATATAACGGATAGTCGTGTATACTTTGTCTGTATTTACTGGATGACACTCACGAAGAAGTCGCTCCATTCTAAGACTCTTGCTTTATTTATCATGCTTCATGGTCCATGGTTAATCCTCCATGGAATTTACAAATTTCATGCCATGGCAGATATTAACCTAATCATTTTTTAAACTGAATAGACGTAGGGAACCTAGGAAGGTTCCTATTGTTAAGACTTCCGATTCACACTTTCCATAAATTCAGTAGACATTGCGTGTTAAGTGCCAGAACTCAACGACGTGTTTTCGACGCCAGAGCGAAATGAAAGTATTAAAATATTTCATTTCTTTCAGTGGGAATCGAACCCACAGTCTGTCACGCTTTAGTCGCTTGCTTAAAAATATTATAGCACGTAAATGCTAGTATTGTATTTCTTCCTAGTAATAACACAGGAAAATCTTTTTGTTTTATATTGTAACCGCTAGAAGTTATAAATCTAAATTAGTCATAGCAAAATTTTGAATCATTCTCAAAGTAGCCGCTTATCAGATCATGATTCGTACAAATTATACTACTCAGGTGAGTAATATATACCTGTAGGCTTTTTCCTTAACATTTAACATCACGTGCACAATGATATTCAGCTAGTGATTTTTTACTCATGTAATTATTTTTTATACATCGACATCTATTTACTTTATTTTTTTTAAAATATCAATAAAAAGAAAAATCTGTAATATATTAATTAGACTAAAAAATTCCACATAATATGTAAAAATAATTTTATATGTTAAAATAACTATGCAAACTGAACCTTTGGTAGAAGGTGAGATAAGTAAATTAAAAATTTAGATTAACTAAAAAGAGTAGGCAGAGGGAACCTATTGTTAAGACTCTCCATTCTCCACTTTTTGCCGAATTTAGACCAGAAATAATATTATTATATTCCTAGAACAAGCATTCTAAAATCTAAAATCTGAACTTGCCACTTAGTTCTCACCTAAAAATCCCAACACCGTGTGATATACTATTCAAAGATAACATAACATGGTTTACGACACCTTTTCTGCTCTCCATATCTATCTGTGAATGGGACGGGCGGCGGCGGGCGACGTCCCGCGACCGCAAGAATGTGTACATCACGCCTCGTTAGTCACGGCCATTAGTGATTCAATAACCGCAATGCTGTTCCTATTTGTACTATTCATATTTTGGGAATATATCATTTTAGTATACTTGTTTTTTAGCTTCACGCTGCATCCCCTATACAGGAGTATAGGCAGAGGAAACCTAGTGTTACGAGACTGCTTTCAACACATTCTGCCCAATTCTCTAGATAATTTGGTTTGAACAGCAGAACTGAACGCCACGCTTTGTCCTGTTACTAGAACGAGCAAACGGAAGTAGTCAAGCCTCTTTGGAAATAAACGCACAACCACCGCGTCGACAGACAGGCGTTGTGCTGCTGCGCTATGACGGCCCTTTTAGCTTGTTATAATTTAAATTCTCGGTACCATATTGCTGTACATGTTCATTTAAATAAAACTAAAAACAATAAACAGCAAAAATAAATCAATAAAAATTAAAAGGTAGATCAAAGCGAAATAAATGACCGTATCGCTGAGAATCAGCACGGGCCCGAGCAGGGCATTGTTTGAGTAAGCCTTTTTTGCGGCACCGCGGTGCTAATTTATATCGGGTCTGTGTCGAATTTCGACAAATAAATTTATTGTTTAGACAGACGATCATTTGGCAGTGGTTGCGGGTTTGGAATTTCAAAGGAAATATTATTATTGGCCTGAACGTCGATTGGCCTTAGATATTTGTTCAGTTAGAAGACGTTACGAGGTTGAAATAAATGAAATAAGTGATCTAAGATGTTGTTTTATTTATTAGGTATAATTTAATATAAGTTTTTAAAGTTGTAAAAATATCTGACAACCAATAATTTTAAAGTGGACTGTAATATAAAAGCCATTCGTCTATTTTTTTAAATATTTATAATATATGTTATAATAGTACTAGAACATTATATAAGATTTAACAAAATGTATTAGCTTCTAATATACCTCCTTACTACGCCATCTCTTAGGAAGACTTGACATTATTGACCGAGCACGAATCTTAAATTATGTAGAAATAAATTAACAAGGCAGTTCTAAAATATATAGCTAATATAAAATATAATATAAACTAAGTAACATTTTATTATACAATTTCATGATAGAGTAATAAAAATGTTACTTATGCTGAAGATTAAATTAACTGGAATGGCACTGAAGTGACCTAAAGAATAATTAACCAGAACCTCCATTTCCTAATGAAGAATAGTGCTCTCAAGACGGCTGTTGGTGTAAACTTGGACCATTAAGATATTACAGAGTTAGTGTTGCTTACATAATGTGTTAGAATTGTCCGTGCTGTACAGTCCCAATAGTTCCTTAAGTGCCTTATGCACTCAACGTTTTTATTTCTAAGGATATATTATATAGTTTACATTTTCTTACAAATTAAAGTAAAATTTCTCGAGATAAAATATGTAAGCGATGTAATGTCCAGATGACCAGTATAAAAAGTTGACAGTTTATTTGTATACGAAAATTTATCGAAATCTTATTTTATTTAAAAGTGTATATAAATAGAAATTTGTAGTAGATTTCCTTGTTATCCTTAAATGTAAAACAACTGATTTTTAGGATTCAAATGGAAAACACCGAACCCTTATGAGATCATTTTATTGTCTCTTTCAGCTTCCAAGGTTATCAAGCTGAAATTAATATCAAATATTTAAGTGTGTGGTCCCTTAAAGTCATCATTTGTTGTAATGATCGAATAAAATTTATAAATTTATAAATAAATCGTAAAATGTAAATGAATGTTTGTATGTCACCAAAGCGGCGTTCAGTTCTCAAAAGAAAGATAAAAACTGGTAAACGGAGTTTCTTAAAACTTAACTTCCATCTGCTGATGCTGATGCTGCTGCTGCTATGCGGGAAATAGCATAAATTATAATTCCTAATAACGTTATCAATACAACAATAACCGCAACAAGTACCTTTCTAATCCATTCAAACTGAGCAGATATATTTTTATTACTTTTTAAAGCGAATATTTTTTTTGAAAAATTGTTTCAATTGAAAAAAAAATATAATAAATCATTCCAGATGCTTTCCGATACATTTAAATGTAACGACCATTTCAATCGGTTATCATAACAAACATCGTAAATTTTACCCTATCTCCGAGAGGATGACGTTGAATAATAAACCAACCAACTTATCTGTTTCGATAGAAAATAATTAGAAGTTGCTTAATTATGTTATGGTAAAGACACAGCTTAGTAAAGGTTTTTTACTTATAAAACATGCTCTAAAAACTTTAAAAAATATATATTTTGGAAATAATCCAAAAGACTCAAATCTTCTACATTAAAATTTTTATGCATGTTTTAAAAAGTATTTTATTAAACAAAAAGATCATTTGTAAAAAAAATGCTTTATTAATTTCATTTGGCTAAATTATGCACATTAAGCTTTTAGTGGATTCTTCTATATGTGTGGCCATCGTGGAGCACTGTGACAACTTTTGACTGTGAACGCAATGGTCGTGGGTTCAAACAAAATAATAGTAATTAATTCAATAATTATAAAAAAATGATTTTCATTCATGGCTCTGGCTGACATACCGCGGCGTTATGTTCCGCTAATATCCGCTACTGAACAAATTAAAATATGAAGTATATTACTTCCTTGAGTCACAATTGAACCGACAACCTATCGTGTTAAAGTCACACGCTTGTGCTCCTGCACCACTACTGGTTTCAAATTAACATAGCTGCCATAATTTTATAAGCTATGTCAATACGATGCGAGATAAACACCAAGTTCAAAGTGAACCGGTACGTGTGAATCATTTTAATGTATTATAATATTGATTATATGAACTTGTTTCTTAATGGACTTGAAAATATGATCGATTTGTATTCTAAATTGTTATATCTACTAATGAGTAGTGTTTATGCACTGTATATTATGTTTACAGGCATTGAAATATTGATATTGAAATTTATAACGTTATTAATAATCTTGTTTGGTTATAACTTAATGCGGGTAGCTGTTGATTTTCATATAAGAAATATGATAAGCATAAGTAATAAGTACTATATAGACCAATTAAGAATAGTAAAGAAAGAAAGTAAAGAAGACCAAATGCACAATTTTGTACTGCAAATTTATCCTGGACTTTTTTGCAATTTTTCATTTTAAATTAATACTCTTATAATGCTTAATAAAGGTGTAATAAAAAATATTAATATTATCAGGAAAGAATATTAACAAATATATTTATCTAAATAAGATTTCTTTCATGCAATTAAGTTTAGCTATTAATTTTTAATTTCAAATTATCACACATTAAATTTGTTTTGACCCTGATCTAAATATAATATCCATAAATAATCTCCACTTGTTACGCTAGAACCTATAGGTCTTTGAAGATTATTTCAGTAAATCCTAAGCTAGCTGCTACTAAGCTACCCAGGTTTAAATTACCACTTTACACCTAAAATTGAACCTACCCATACTTGTATCTATATACTACCCTCTTCCTTTCAACGAGCTTGCAACGAGACGCTTAGCAATAATTAAGCTCACACAGTCCCTTGTGTCCACTCGATCATTCTCAAATTCTCTGGAGTCCATTTTCAAAGGCGTATTTCGTTATCCGATATACACTCTTGTTTATAAAGCCTTCAGACCCGCTTTTATGGTCACTTTGGTAATGTGACACTAAAAAATTAGATAAGTTAAAGATTTTCCTCTAAAAGTCCTTTCACTTTTCAAGTAAAATATTTTTAAAACGTAGGGCTTAAATTCGCAATAAAAAAATTGTACCATTCCATGATTGTATTTCAATGAGAACTATAACACATAAAAGTTGCCGAATTTATGTTTGCTGACGTATACCCTAATTTTGTATTAAAATAGTTATTTTACAATTTATAGCAAAATTTACAATATAATATTTGACAATGTTTTTTAGAAAAGGAACAGAAGCATGTGATATTGCATTTAGGGGAAAATAATGAGAGTACAATGAAAAACTTTTGTGATAGTACTACCTAGTATTAGTATACGAGAATATTGAATATCTTTGAAACATTTTGTGGGGAACGGAGTGTCATAACACTAGGCCAATTAAATAATTATTTTATAGAACAAAGCATACATATACTAATTTGTGTCCTAATTTTAGTTTTGCTAATTATGAATGCCCGCGAACTCGTGATTAGCAAAGCAAGCGTCCATCAAACAGGCCGTCCTTCGGTCACGAATGGTCTAATCGCATTAATTAATGCATGCTGCTACTTTTACCGTATTTGTTTTCTGTTTACTATTATTCATTATTTATTATTTTCAAGATAGAATATAAAACCATTTAAACTTAGAAGCTTTAGTAAGAAGTTCACGTGACGTAGTAAGACAGCACCTGAGTGTTAATGTGATGGTTATGGGTTCTCTATGTTTGAGTTTGCATCTGAATGTTTTCAAAGATATAAAAATACATGGAAAGCCGGGTCAGGTCTCTAGTATTAATATAAACAACAGGTACATGTTGTGTGTAAACTTCGAATTCACTTTACTCGATGTTTTATTTTCGCTTTGCCATTTAGTTACAGCTTTAAATTCAATCTTGTATATTGAAACACCCCATTATATTTTGAAACGGGAGAAGCGTAGTGTTATGTTTTACGATCCTCGGCTGCAAATTTAATATAATTCATGACTCAACTATTAAAGCTTATGTTTATAATATAATAATGCCTTAAAATAGTTCTAGTTCTCTTGTTTTTAATGAATAATTGTTTTTTTTTAATAGTTGCAATTTTCTGTTGTAATAATTGTTAAAATGAATTATAATTAAAATTGCCGAAACTTGATTGTTATATATAAAAAAAAATATGTGTTGTCTTTAATATTTAATGTACTATACGTTTCCCTTAAAAATAAATAAATAAAATAATTCTTATTCAATAAATTACTTGAAATTAGGAGAATTACATATATCTTTTTCACGATACTAAAACACAAACAAATATATTTTTTTTGCCCGGACTTATCTCCGGAATAGATGAACAGATTTTTATAAGACTTTCACTGAAAGACAGAGAGAGAGTTCTGGAGTGACACATAGGCTACTTTTTATCCTGCAAGCGCCACTAGTATCAATAATAATACAAAACAAAAGTGACGGCCATATACAATTCTAAGTACTAAAATCAATCTACTGAGCGTAGATTAAACGAGGAAATGGCAAATGAATTCTTAGTCGTGTAAGACTCATATCCTGCTTTCGTCTCAGTCACCGAGCTAACTTATCACGCTAAATAAACATAAGCGCGACAAATAAAGTGACGAAGTAAAGTTAAAAGCGTGTTTCGGGAATGAGAACCAGCCCCTACTATTGTTTTTATTATCCTGAATTTTAAAAAAGCATAATAAATAGATTTTTTATTGTTTATTCTATTATATGCTGGTTTTATTGTTGTAAATAGAAATATTATTAATGTTTCTTTATTGGCCTAGTGGTTGATAATTAAAATTGGTCGTCAATTTCCATCGCAGTGTCAGATATTTAGTACAAATTAATATATCTATAAACCTTTATTAAAAAAAACATATTTAGGTAGATTTATATGTGGCCTGTTCTAATTTTTTTTTCTTATGAAATAGTCTAGAAATTAACGAAATATATTGTTCAATGAATAAATAACAAGTTTCTTATTATTTTTTAATAATAATTGTTATAAATCTAGAAATTATAAGCACACCAACGGTACAAACACAGAATTTATGAATGTTAACGAACCTCTCGGCGTCCCATTAAATCATATCTGACCGAGCAGCTAAAATGTGTCCTGATTCAAGGAATGCCTATTTTTAACGATAGCTTCTTTTAGGAGCCACAGATTATGAGTTTAAATTTATACTCTCTTTAATAGGGTAAGTAATGAAAGATGTAGCAATTAATGGAACCGAGTTTATTTTTGTACTAAAGGTGGACTAGAGTTGGTTCACCCGTTGATATTTTTAAAGAGCTTACACAAATTACGAAAAATTATTTTATTTTTTGTTTTTTTTTATTTTTACGTATTTTTTTAAAGATTTTAAGATTATTGTTACGTTAGGTTTATTGTTACGTTGAAGGAATTAATAATATCTTCATTATTTTGTTCATATTGAACATTACAATTTTGTGCATTAATAGTTTTTTTTTATATAATAGCTGTAAGAGCGCTGTTTAATCATAACTATCGTTAATTAGAAAAAATACTCAGCTAACATTTGAACTCTAAATACTAAGGTAGACCTTTTCTCTTTCGCCTCTTCCACTGACATGGACTCCTTCAACGCCTTTCGGGAGGTCATCACCGATACTGTGTTCTTTGTCTCTCTTACCAATTAGTTAATAAAATAATTGTTCGTTTAATATTAATTTATATTGACTTGTCATGTAGCCTGTATTCTTACAAACATACAATTCGTTTATACTAATTATAATCAAAATCTATTTTAATGTTTCTGTTCTCATTCTCCGATTACTCCTGTCATCTGAAAGATAAATACTTTTAATTTAAAAAATAACAAAAAAATCAGGTCAATGTGTTGATATACGAGTAATTTCTGGTTAAATGTATTCAAGGAGATGATGTAAGCATAGTTTTAATCGAATGCAGCTTGTATTTCATCTTAATTAAACCAATATGACTTCGCACGCTGATTGTAGTAAGGAATCTTATTGGGTCAAATGATTTGACTCTTTTTGTTGAGTGCGTATCATTCTTTCTTTTGTCTATGAGATTTTTATTGGTGAATTAATTATAAATTATTATTATAATTGATAATTATTATTTACAATTGCTATAAAATAGTTCTTGCATACATATTGTTTGTATAAACATAATTGGCCAATCGTGCGACTGCCTGCCTTATTTATACAAGGCAAAAATGTTACAAGTAAATCTTAAAGTTTAACCTCTATTACTTTCGTTAATTGAATTGATGCCCCATTACAGCCATAGCACAATAACAAACGTTTTATATTGTATCTACTTACTATTTGATCAGTAAATGGAATAGCGGAGAATATAGTGTCTTGACACTAGGCCCTCTCTATCTACCCAGCTCACTATCTGGGATAAAGCGCAACACTAAAATTATAAACATGGCTACAACTAAGCACTTTTTCTATAAATAATGTCGCTTATAGCACCTAATCGAATACTCCAAGATAGATTTATTTGTTCTCGTTGAAAAGTCAACAAGGATAATCTATCATACTTGAAAGTGTCTGAAATTGCACATTGAAATTTATGTGCAGTGATGATTTCAGTACGCATATTCTAACTTGGTAATAAATTTAAATATATTTAGTTTATATCTTTATAATATTGTTCTTTTAATGTAAATTCTTAATTCTTTTAATGAAAAGTTTTTTAGAATTATTGACATTTAGACATTACATGCATTGAAAGATATGTACACTACAGATTGTACATTTTTTTTTCTTTTATATTCCGTCTTCCTGTATTCTGCATACGAAGAGGGAGTCTAGTGTTAAAACACTCCGTTTGCTACTTTAGTGGTGGAACACAATGCCGCCTTTGTCTTGTTACTAGAGCAAAGAAATGAAAATTGTTAATTTCCACGATTAGGAATCGAACCAATAACCTTCTAAATTATTGTTTTTATACATACACAATTTAAAAGGAATGGATGAAACGAAGATAATATACATTAAAATAAATCAATATTATTTAATAATTTGGCTTATAATTATTACTATAGAAAGTTACTTCATAAGTTTTCCAATATAATAAATTACAATTTATTAGAGGTTTAAATAAACCTTATAAATAGCAGAGCAATTTTTCACGGATAATATAACGATAACGTATAAAATATGTGTAGTTAAAATTGATTGCTTTCGCTTTTGTTTTTCAAGGCTTACTGATCGTTTTGTTCTGTTTATACTATACCTAGGCATTTATTGTTTTTAGATATAATGTTTGTAACAGCTTGTTCTTTTTATATAATATTTCGCGATCATATAAAAACCAAATATATATTTACTTCAATTATATTTTATTTTAACTTACACTTACAAAGTGATTTTTCATTTTATTTTAGTTGCTTTATATAAAAGTAAGGCATTTAAAGCCACACCCAGAAACGTAAATTTTCGCGCAATTACATTATTTTTTTTTTACCTTATTTTGCATATACCTAAGCTTAGGAAACCTAGTGCTTTCCCTACTCTCTGCGTCGTTTCGAAGGTCGTGTGCGTCGGTTTCGTCGAGACTTATCAGAAAATAGAAAAAAAAATCCCTAGTGGGAATCGAAGCCACAACCATCACGACACAGACTCAGTGAGGCTGCGCCAAGACGGCCTAAAACTCTTTAAAAAAATTATGTTTTGTTGATTGACTGTCGTGGGCTACTATTTCAATAAAATTTTCAATCTGTATGCTATTTAAAATTGAATAATATTATAGTTGTTATATTATTATACAAGGTTAAAACGACAATTATGAAGCTTACAAAACTATTCAAATCCGACATTTCTTGAAGTAAATCATTTTTATATTTGAAAAGCTCTATTGTTACTCATCCTTGGCCTGGAACGTACTGTTAACAAAACAAACTTGTATTCAATATTAGACATATGGATTTATTTATATTGGAATTGGGTGATGATGTAAACGGCTCTTACGCTGGTCGTTGGGTTCGCTACCATCATTTTCGTTAAAACGGTCGATCGTTGTCACGATTTCTTTGATGATACGTTGAGTTTCAACACACATATATTGTGAATGTTAGTGTTACAATTGCAAACTTTATTTGATTTATTTTGCCTTGGCATAATTCGAAAATATGATAGTATGCGGCGGATAAATCAATATGTCGTTAGCGGCTCTTAAATAAAACAATTTTCGTAACGCACGACTTTAATAGTTTGTTCCTATTTCGCTGAAGACGCTCGGCATTGAATGAAGTTGTTAACCTAAATTTATTGCATTCATTCAAGTGAACTAAATGAGAGGTAAAATATTGATTTTATTTCTTCATTAAAAAATATATACAATTAATTGGTATTTTATTGCAGTACAGGAATTTTCGAATGGTTAACGAGATAATATTGAAATATGTTGTAATATCGGCCTCAGTAGAGTCGATGGGTGTAATAAAATTAATAAGATAATAAAGCCACGAATCATAAATTTAATAGATTCATTTATATGCGATAAAACCAACTATAAAATGTAGATAGCACACATCTCACGCAGAGTTTTTGAATCAATGAAGTCTAAATCGGATGCAATTGAGCGCATAATTCTGACTGGACCATAGAGAATCGGTCAAATTGATCCAACAAAAGACTGGTTACAGTTTAAAATGCCAAGCTTTGTTGCTTTACATTTTTATGTACTGGAACTTATTTATATATGTTGAGAGTTATATATTATATATCTATTCCAATTCTAAAATATACCAAGATATATTTAATATACTGCATATATTACGAATTTTGTATTATAGTTAATATTTTCAAAATTATACTTTTTATACACACGCTTTGTGTTAGGTATATAAATGTCATTAGAAGTCGTAGGTTCTATTCCTCCCTTTGGTGTTTTACTCACAGTGCAGTATAATATACTACATATATATTTATAATATGAGAAAAGTACAGGTTTAACATAGGCTGATTCATTTTAGAGGTAGGAGACAAACCTAGAGATGCTTAGAGATTTGATAGTTTAACAAACGACTTCCTGTTGTGCCTTGACACACGTAATATTTGTTATGGTTAAATAATAAAACGTAAATATATATTGAAAATGTCAAATTATTGATAATATTCCTCTATATAACACTTAATAGGTGAAAAGAAATCGTTCGGCCTCTATTAAAAAATATCCGATTTTAGAGAAGTATGAAATTTGGACAATAAAACTAATTAAGTAGGTACTCGGTAAAGGAGTGCAGGTATTTTTTTTTTAAATAATGCATTAGGAATATATAAAATTAATAAAATATCCACACTACTATTTAGACATAGAACGTGTTAAGGCAAAGCTAAATAAGCAAATAGCTCGTCAAAGAGTATTCTAGTTTGTATGAAAATATTTTATTACGATATATTAGTAGGTATAGCAAGGTTAGCACTACGTTAAAACACTATTCGCAGTATTCCAAGAAATGATGTGTTGAATGGCGGAACCCAACGCTGTGCTTTTTCTTGCTACCAAAGCAAATAAATGAAAATTCTTCGCTTCCCCGAATGGGAATCGAACTCACAACTGCCACATTTATAATCAGAACCTGTGTCGCAGCAAGCTTAATATTTATAGCAGTATTTAGACAATTAATACAAAACCTGCGTAAGCTTCGTTTAAAGTTCATCCAGGCACGTCAAAACCAGCGCGTGTTCTAACCGCTACTTCTCGTTCTAGGCAACCGCAGAATTACGCGCTCGAACGCTCTTAGATGATATTGGATACAAATATACTGTTTATAATGATTTCTTAGACGTTTTTATTTTTACTTTGTTTCATAAAATTCTATTAAATAAGATTAATATTTAAAAAAATTAAAAAATAAAAATAAATTAGCTTCACGCTGTATCCCGCATATAGCAGGGTAAGCAGAGGGAACCTAGTGTTAAGACACTTCGTCCAATATTTTAATTATAAGTAATAGAGTATTCTTTTGTTTTCTGAATAAAGACCAACAGATATGCTATTTACGCGGCATTTAATTCTCTATGACTTAGATCGCCATATTTTTTATCTATTACAACATCTATTCACAATAGAAAAAAAATATGCTAAATTATTTACACATAGAAAAAAAATTATCTATAAACTAGCGGTGTACATTAAAAAGCGACCGCAAATGGGGTTTTGCAATCGGCTCATAAGAAGAGTACAGGTTTCTTTACAAATGATTACAGAAAATTGCGAATAACGGACAGTTACCTGAGTTTTTGTTAAGCATCCATGATTAAAATTGCATTTCTGCACCGTTGATACAGTTCGTACGATTTAAAAATTTTAAATTTATCTTATTATTTTACTTTGGCAATTTACATAATTGCAAGCTTCATGTTAACATTTTTGTAAAATTAATTGACAATATATATAGTAAATTTCTTATTATAAAAAAATAACATTAACTTAATTTGTATATACGAGTATAATTCAGAAAAAGTTTTATGTAAGTTGACGACATAAAGATTATTTAAGGAATAATTGAGAATTTTAAACTATTGACTGTAAACGAGATGCTGGGATATGAATTACTTTCATTTCCTAGCTCTGGTATAACAAGACAAAACGCAGTGTTGAATCACTTAAGACACAAAGTCTCGAACACTAACCGGTAAGAGGGGAACATAGTTTCTTAACACTGCCTACCCTGCTTGATGCGGAATATAACGTGAAAAGTACAGAAAATATTTATAAGAAAAAAAAGACGAGACGAATTATATATTACTGGGAGATATTTCTACATCATGTATTTAGCATTCTATAGAAGATGTAGCATAAAAAGTTCACCGATAATGAGTGTACGTGAAACAGACATGAGAATGATGAAGCGTAATTGCTATGAGATTTGTTGCATCTTTTAATAATTGCAATTAAACGATATTATTTTCTTGCAAAAAAATAACTAATAAATAATTTTGGTCATAAAAATAATCGAAATCAATACTAATGAGTCTATTAAAATAAACTTAGATTATGTTATAATCGAATTTTATTTTGATAACTAAATAAAATCACTAACACCCTTACATCTCACAGTTTACACTTGCCTATTTAATTCGAATTATGTTCAGTGATCGAATATGAAACCCGATAGGTCAGATGCGTCTTATGGGAGCTGACGGCGTACACGGTAGCCACTGAGATCAAGTGACAGGCGCCTCCCGTCGTGATTACCACTCGCGTGTTCCACAACAAACTTTTATATTTCCAAGAAACTGGTAGAGAAGTGTGAACTCTTCGGCCTGAGCTGGTGGTGGTGGTTATTTGTTTTGGTATTATTTTGACTTTGTCTTCCAGGTATAGAGTTATTGGTACTGATTCCAAGTGACAGCGCGTTAGATTGATGTGTGAAATCATGTCAGAAGTCATTTGGGGTAAGCTAAGCGAAAAATATTCGGCTTAACTCCTATTGCTCTTTTAATATCGTGAGGTCTTAACTAACAGACATTTTTTGCTGTTCATATTGCGAAATTCATCGAAGTGTCTCAATTAGTTTCGTAGTATTTTTTTAGTTTAAAACGGTCAATTTGTTTGAGATTTATACCCTTTTTTTGTTTTTAGTTTCACACTGTATCTCGCATATAGTAGGTTAGGCACAGGGAGCTTAGTGTTAAGACACTCCGCTCCCTACTTTTTGTGGCATTCTGAAGGCATTACTAGTACACTAGAGCGAAGAAATCAAAATATTAAATACTCATTTCTTTTATTGGATATTTATATCCATAACCATAGTTATTTCAATATTTACTTTAGTTAAGCATATTTCATTATTGCCAACACGTACGTATTTAAAATAAATAATGTGTCAATTTAAATATTTCGCTTCCGAAGCCCATATTGATAAGAATTATGAAAATGAATAACCTGTTTATATATTTATCATTGAACAAATAGATGATTCCGGCGTGTGCCTGCTCGTCCGTAGCGGCGTACATTTAATGATATTTATGGGTAGAGCAACATTCGTCATTGTATAGACAAACGGATATGGGATCGAAGCCAGACAATATAGGCTCTATTGACCACATCCGAATGGTTTTGTATTTTATTATGGTAGAAAATTTTAAATGACAGTAGTTTTTAATATATTTCAACTTTTATTGAAATTTTTATATCGTTTTTGTCTTATATTTCGTGAAGTTTATTTAAAAATGTAACGCTTATTGACATATGCTTGTCATTAGTTTGTAATATTTTTTGTTATTTTAATCACACACCACTGAAGTTCCTTACGTATAATGACTCCAGTATTCATTTTGCATGTATAATATTCCTATTGGATTTATCCTCATATATTATTAAAATTTTGAATCTTAGTCTAAATAAACCAAGTCCATTTCCAATCCCGATAATATAGATAGCGTGTTCCAAAATCAAAATCAGGATCACAAAAAAGGATTTTGTTTATACTGAAGTGGGTGTTAAACGCAGTTTTATGTTACTCATCCCACGTCTCTTTAAATCTGTCGGAGACCACAGCGAGGGTACAACTTAAAAGGAAAAACGTTTGTGTTTGGTCAGTTGAACACTAAAGGTGTCAATATTTTTTATAGTTCCAAGGATCGAGGCCATGTTTTATATTGCGTGTAAATTGTACGAAGGTCCCTCCGCCCTCATGTCTTCTCTCCTATCGACTGTATCAACAGTCATAATAGAAAGTAACCGCAGGCTTTAGAGCTTCCTCCATATAATGAGCTCATAAAAAAATAAAACCCATTTAGATATCTAGACAGGAAAGCTGTTTTTCAAAGCAATGGGCAATGAGACGGAAAATTAGAAACGCCCTTGCTAAGCGTGTAATAAAGAATGTAAATTTGAAAGGAAATGTATTAATTGTGTAAAGTTGTTTTATTTTACTACAACATAAAAATTTAAGACGGTTTTATTATGAACTAGCGACCCTCTTGCGGCTTCCCCCGCTTTAACTATGGATTATTCATGTAATGTATGTTTGCAAAGCACTTAAGATAATGTGAAAATTAATTAAACCCTAATGCAACCCGCATTTTCGTAGTTTCAATAAGGATTTTCCAACTTTTTTACACAGCAAGGATTTTTTAGTAGGTATCGTAATTTTAAATCTGTGCTACTAATCTTTTCAAGTACTTATTAAAATAAATTTAAATGACTATTTTTAAACGGAAGAAATTATAAACAAAAACCTACCTACTAATAACTACTACAAAAAATGTGAAACCAAATATATCGCGCTTAAATAATACATTCAACTCCAATTATCCAATACGTGCAAACGCATCTAACTAAATCTTCGTTGCTATAGAGGCAGCCGGGTTTTTTTTTCGAGCTTGTGGTTAATGCTGAAGTAGGGTATTCTGTCCCTGATGAAAAGCAAGCACGACGTGGCTGTCTGTGAGGAAAATTAAATAGAGTGCATGGGCCGGGAATCGAACCAGGCCGCCCGCGTGGCGGCCAGCATTCTACCACTGAACCACCGATGCGTGTAAGGCAAGCGGGCACGGCGGACGCATGGCGAGTGGCGAGCCGTTTCGCAGCAAGGATTTTTTTTATATTGTAACAACTTCTAAAGTACTTATTAAAATAAAAACAGTAAAAGACAGTTTTGGTCTACATTAAATGGCCAATGTAACTGTAATGTACTTATTTATATTGTGAGAGTAAAGGATAAGTAAAACTTGAGTCGGCACAGCTGATGTGTCAACGGCGGGATGTGTCAACAATTAAATGCGTTTTTCTGTAAAACTATTCGCAATTTCGAAATATTGTAAAAAGCAAATTTTATCTTCGTTTAACGTAGGAAATTAATAAAGTATTTTAAAGGATAAGGATTAATACCATTATGGAAAAATATCCCTCACAATAAAAAATATATTGAAATTATTATTTTTAGACAGAAAAATGATCACTACACGTTATTCTTAAAAGAAACGAATATGCTCTCGCGGACTTTTTTGTAGATCTTATTAAGAGAAACAATACTCCAGTACATTTTTTTCATGTAGTACTTACCATTAAAGCAGCGCATGCGCGAAAGTGTCTCAACGGGTAGGACTTTATACACATTTATCGTATTTATGTTAATTTACATAAGAATGTACAAATAATAAACTATATATAAACCTTCTACGAAAAACACTCGACCTAATGGTGAAGACCGCATCAAAATCCGTTGGGTGGTTTAGAAGAAGAAGAGTTAGAAACAACAGACAGACACGAAAAGCGACTTTGTTTTATAAGATATAGGATAGGATAGGATAGGATAGGATGTCTCTTGTGGGGAGAGCAAATTTAGTGACAGGTCACTCTTTTTTTTTTACTTGGGAACAATAATAATAAATATTGCCGAACTCTACCTCTACTCTAACATGACCCTAGTATATCGATAGTATTCATAAATTCATAGTTATATAAAATTTATTACACACCGATTGCACATCAAAAATATTTTCCAACAAAGCTAAAAATTAAAAATACCTATTTCACGGCTTTGATCAAAATTTATAGCATATCGAGCGTAAAGGAGAAAACAGAAAACGAATTCTTTAAGCTTACCAAAGAACATTATCCGCTGTATATTAAAATGGAATGGGCCTAAGATGATTTTTATGGCCGCGCCCATTGATAAAAGTGAAATAGATTCTTATAAGCGCACATTATATCAGATTTTATCTGATATGATAGAAAGTCGTACCTAAGATCAATATGTGTAAGTATATAATAGATACATACCTAAATACCTGTATAATATGTATTTATTGTGACTGAAAAAGGTATATGATGTTTGTAAATTTCTATTTGAAAAAAAAAACCGCCAAATGCGAGTTGGATTCGCTATTTATAAAACTTGACAAATTTAAGCTTAAAACGTAAGTAAAGTGAATGCATATGTTAAGTACTAAAACTATAAGTTTGTAATGATTATTTCTTTAAACGGTTTTATTTAGCTCACCCCGTTTGTTTATTTATTTGTTTGTTTGGGTCAAATTTAGTAATTGAAATTTAACCCTCTTCCCGTTAACCGATTGATCTGAAATTTGGTATACGCCTTTGATTCTGGTGACA
The DNA here is from genome assembly GCF_056956725.1 of Heliconius melpomene rosina. NCBI lineage: Eukaryota > Metazoa > Arthropoda > Insecta > Lepidoptera > Nymphalidae > Heliconius > Heliconius melpomene. Next base: position 7,005,748 of record NC_140406.1, on the reverse strand, counting down.
ATACAATTATCCATATTCAATATTATTGTGAATCCAAGATGGTCGCCGCTACAAGATGGCGGACAACTTAGTTTTTTTCAATCCCATCAATATGGGTATCAAATGAAAGGGCTTGTCAATTAGAATTCAGTGGACTATACAAAATCAAAATCCAAGATGGCCAACACTACAAGATGGCGGACAAGTTAGTTTTTTTCAATCCTATCAATACGGGTATCAAATGAAAGGGCTTGTCAAGTAGAATTCAGTGGACTACACAAAATCAAAATCCAAGATGGCCGCCGCTACAAGATGGCGGACAAGTTAGTTTTTTTCGATCCCATCAATATGGGTATCAAATGAAAGGGCTTGTCAAGTAGAATTTAGGGCACTATACAAAATCAAAATCAAAGATGGCCACTGCTACAAAATGGCGGATAATGTAGTTTTCAATCCCATCAATATGGGTATCAAAATAAAGGGCTTGGTAAGTATAATACAGTATACTATACACAATTACAATATGAATCTCCCACCTAAGTCAAGATCTGGTATCCTGTCGAGGACTATGTGGCTATAGGGTGCCTAAAAATGAGACGTCGCTAGGGGTACACCACCCAAGGTAAAAGGTAAAAGCGCGCCGAGAACTGTATGGCACTAGGTGGATAAAAATGATATGTCGTTAGCGTTTTCCCCTCAAGATTCAGGCATATCTTGTTGTACATAGCCTTGCTCCTCTATTGGACCTCTGGGGGGTCGATCGTAACATTCTCCATTAACCTTGCAATAATGAGGCACTCAACGAATTGAATAGTAGGAGAAATAAAAACTAAAAACTTAAAAATAAAAAAGTAAAAAAAAAATTTTAAGTTAAACGGTTTTATATTGCAGATAAATGTACTAAAAAATAAAAAATAATTTCATGGAAATTATGATTACTAAAATAAAATCGTGGGGCACGTCCAATATCTACAATCGAAAGACATGGCATGAGACTTCACCCACCTAGTGGTAAGTAGAAAGTGTCCCCACGATTTTATTTTAGTAATCATAATTTCCATGAAATTATTTTTTATTTTTTAGTACATTTATCTGCAATATAAAACCGTTTAACTTAAAATTTTTTTTTTACTTTTTTTCTATTAAATATCTATAATTTTTAACTTTTTAGATTTTTTCCTTTATTTATAATGCAAGTTTTCTCACTTGTCAAATTTCCTAATTATAGGTCTCATTCTAATACAGTAAATGGAATGCATAAATATTCGTATTTTTTATTGCTTTCACTTAGAAGCTTGAATTTACTTTGCTTCAAGGGACCGAAATATTTGATTTTAATTTCAGATTCATACATCAGCGTTAGATTATGCAAACTAATACATACTATCTGTAAAATCCGCAGAAAATCGTATAAAAAGTATTAAAACTAAGTTCTCTAGTCAGTTTTGCTATAAATAATTCGGGGAAATTCTTGCAAGTAGGTAGTAAGGATTCATAAAAGTAGATTGGATTGTTCTGGTATTCTTAATTCAACGATTTCTTATTGTATGTGACACATGACAAAGTTCTCTTATTAGAACTGATATTTGGGCTCAAATGTAAAAGGGGTCTTTGATATTCCATTCCGGATGTTGCATTTGTCATAATGCTGGAGTACATGTGCGTTGTATCGGTAATTTCTATAAAACATTCGCTTATTTATCTAATAAAAGAATTAAAGAATTGCAAAACATGTATTTAGTAAAGTCATTTTTTATAAGAATTTGTTCTTAAATATAGATATTGCAGTAAGTATCTCCATAAAAAAATATAAGACAATTTTCAATATAAATATTATTTCTTTTCAACTAATATGTTCTTGACAAAATATGTTTATTTCAATCATTTAACTTTAAAACCAAAAATATTTATTAGAACTACATAATATGGCCGTCCCTCTGTCACGCACATGTCTAGCTCCCCTACATCTAGACAATTTGTTCCAGCCAAGCGTGACGAAAGAACGTACGATGTCAAGTCCGAGACACGCGTACGCTTCTTTGATTGTAGAGGGACAATACATATAAGAAAATACTACGCGAAACTAAAACTTATTAGAACGAGATAAGAATCATAGAAACGCATTAAAGTAAGTATTATTAAACAAAATATTGAGTGCTTAACTAGAACAAAATATGATAGGGACACTGATTTATAGCACTATAACGAAAGTATCGTAAGAGAATCAACTTTAGGAGTCCATTTATAAAATTAAGAAGTGCGTTGAAAAATAAAATTATATTATTTAAATATTATTTAAATTTTGGAACCATTCTGTTTTGAATAGTGGAAGTCAACGCCGAAAAGAATATTATATATTCCTCGAGTCGGTATCGAACCGACAACCACTGAGCTACGACTGGCTTCCGTACAAGTTTTTGCTTAAAAAAAAAAATCAATTCCATTTTAGATTTCATCATCAAAACATTGAACAAATAAAGTAAATCAATTAAAAACATTAACAATATCCAATTAAGTAATTCTCAAAGACGACTTGAAAGGGACCAATTAGAGGTCGGCCGTTTGATTTCGTCGCTTATTTATTTTCAGCGACCTCTGACGTCCGGGCAGGGGTCGGACCCACAAGGCGAGAGACGCCAAGCGTGGAGCAATTCGATTAGGGTGCAGGGAGAAGCTGACACTGCAGCTACGTTAACCGAAGGGAAGTATATTTGGAAAATATAACAATAGACAGTATTTCTTTCCAAATAAAGTTGAAAATAAATATGAAAATATTATCCAAGTTCAGTCAGTGTGTCATTCCATTTCATACACGACACTCGCAAATAGATCGGTGACGGGTTTGGGTACGGGTGCGAACGTCATTTCACGAAATATGAAATTACTATATATTAGGGTGGCTTTTTGATTTTTTTTTGTTTTTATTATTATTGGCAGCCAGCGCGGCGCTGGGTTATTCCAAGTACTGTGAAAGCCCATTTTTCTTAAAAGCCGAACTGTGACGTTCTAATATATAAAAATTGTAACGTGTAACGTGAAACGTCGTAGCAAGAAAAATACCAGCGGGCTATTCTAATTTGAATTTGAATATATTTCGTGGGAAACGAGACTAATAGTGCCAATTTGTGATGTCTTATTAGAGCTAAATGAGAACGTTCTCCGCTCTCGTTTTTGACAGCGAATGTCGTGAGATTGCCCATAAGATTGTTGGCCCTACGTCACGATCGGTGTGTAAATTTAACTAGCCGAGCGTAGATCTGTGTGAAGTTTCTATTGAGACAATTTTATTTTAAAGTAACTACACTTAGTACTACCTACTATCGATAATGGGACATATTTGCAAAACAATTTAATTTATATTATACTAGCGGACGCGCGCAGCTTCGCTTGCGTATTTAGGGGTGAATTCTAATAACCCATGAAACATGTGTTAACATTTTTAAGAGTCTAAATTTCAAATTTAATTAAAATCGGTGGCGATTTAAAAATTTTTCCATACAAACTTTCAACCCCTTATTTGCACCCTTAGGAGGAGAATTCTAGAAAACCATGAAAGACGTGTTCAATTAAATATTTGTAAGAATCTAAATTTCAAATTTTATAATGATCTGCATCGTTTTAAAGATTTTTTTCATACAAACTTTCAACCCCTCATTTGCACCCTTAGGGGAAGAATTCTAGAAAACCATGAAACATGTGTTCAATTAAATACTTTTAAGAGTCTGAATTTAAAATTTTATAAAAATTGGTGCCGTTTTAAAAAAAAATCTATACAAACTTTCAACCCCTTATTTGCACTCTTAGGGGAAGAATTCTAGAAAACCATGAAACACGTGTTCAATTAAATACTTTTTAAAATCTTATTTTCAAATTTTATAAAAATCGGTGCCGATTTAATTTTTTTTCCATACAAACTTTTAACCCCTACTTCACCCCTTTAGGGTTAAAATTTTTCAAAATCCCTTCTTAGTGGATGTCCAGATTACAAAAGTAAACATATGTCCAAATTTCACGTTTCTATCATTAGCGGTTACGGCTGTGCGTGCGTCTTACCTCAGTCAGTGAGGACAAGTCCTTTTTTATATATATAGATTTAAAATAGATTTTACAATTGTATATTGTAATTTACAAGTTATTTTATATTGATAACATATCTTACTACACTTTATAAAATATATTATCAATTTATTGAGGCAAAATGTTAGCCAACAAAATATAAGGAAATAGAAATCGTGACGCATTAGGACAATAGTTGTGAGTTTGATTCCTACTTGGAGGAAAAGTTTTTTCTTGCTTCACGCTGTATTGTAAAGGCAGAATTAATTTTGGAATCTTGTATTCAATTCAAAATATTCTTTATTCAAATAAACTTATAATAAGCACTTTTGAGTTACTCTATTCCCAATTACCACTTTCGTTCACCACTTTTCGAAGAAATCGAAAGGAGATGGGAATGGGATGGGATGGGATGGGAGATAGGATCGAAGGAGAGGAGATTCATATTGAGTGGCGGAACACATGGAAATGGAAATATTATTTTTTAATTTCATTATTTATAAATGTTTTTTTTATAAAGTTAAAATTTATAATAGCGAATATTATGAAAAGAATAAGTATAGATTTGCATATGAATACGGAATTTTATAAAATGCAATTATAACGAATAATATATTTTTATTGCCTCTGCCATTGTATTTGCCTACTTATATTTATTTCAATGTAAGAGTATATTACAAAACAGTGAATCAAAAAAACGTATCCCATAGTTACAAATACCAGATAACTCATTTATCAGCGTAATAGATCAGCAGTTTCCTGCTTCGAATACGAAAAATGAATTCATTTGCTTCGAATTGAATTGAAATGAAATGAACGGGCCCCTAAAAAGCACAGTGGGGAGAGCGATAGAAAAATAGAGATGGGTGGTTCTTATCTAGATGTAGAAACGGAGGATTGTGGATTGTAATGAGGGGAAGGGTGAACCTGAAAAGGATACCGTTCGACCCGGCTCACTTCAAAATAATTGCAGTTAAATTTGTTCATTTAAATTGACTAAGACCCGCCTTTTGATATTTAATGATAAGAGTAGCGGCCCTACGGCGGTGGAATAAAAATTCGTTTGTAATAAACTCGGATATGTACTCGTACATACGAAAATTTACGTGTCTGTATTGAAATTAACAGCTGAGCCCGTTCTGTGGAAACGATACAATTGCTGGAACTGCTCTGTAAATTGAATCAGTGCATTTAAAATTCAAAGCCAATAAGGACATGAGTCCAATATATAATAATGAGAATTAGGACATGAGTCCAATAGTAACGTATGGGGCCCAAAGTGTGACTGTAAACGCGACAGGTTGTGAGTTCGATTCCCATTCGGAGAAACTTCTTCACTCTGGTGTCTAGGCAAAGCCCGGCGTTGAGTTACGCCACTCAACACGCGATACCTTAGAGTGTCACTAAGTTCCCTCTGCCTACCCTCCTTTATGCGGAATACAGGGTGACCTATGTAGACTATGTAGACGCTGGTAACTGAAATTATGTAATAAAACATTTTCCACAACTCGACCATAATTACCCACAAAACGTGTTAAATTGTACATCGTCCATTACGAACAGTTTCAATTGTCCGGCGCACGTTCAATTACGAATTAATAGGGAACAGTGCTGATTAAGGGTCGAGGATGAGGACTTTACTAATCACCTCTTCACATACTGTGCAATAATTAATTTTAACATTATTATTATTATTTACCCTACTTGTAAACTTTCTCTAAGAACATCTCATAATTTCATTTCCCACGAATGACAAATAAGTGTACCTTATAGCGCTACCTCAATAGAAAGCCTGACAGAGTCACGATTGGCTTAGTTTGCATCTCGAGATCGCAGCATCCAGCTTCGTCGCATCTGTCGCGTTACCTGATATAGGACTGTGAAACGAGGTCATTAGCTTAGCCACAAAATGTATTTCAATATATACAAGTATATCACAAAAACTCATAGAATAGAATAGCTTAAATTCTGTCAATACCTCAAATATTCCACACGTGCGAATGTGGGAATAACAGCGAGTGTGCCAAAAATGGCTCTGGTTGCGTAAGAAAATAAAAGGTCACAATCAGGTAGAATTTCATTTTACTTCGTTCCTTTATCATTATCACGAGAAAGTCCTGGTTTTTTCAAAGGAATCAATTTATTTTGATACAATATGATAAACATGTGTGTTATTGTTATGCAATACTCTTTCTGTGAAACCGAATAGATCTCACGTCTATCATATCGTGGGAAAGTTTCATGAAATAGGTGCAATTCGAATTACTCAAACAGTGTTTGTGATCATAATTAGAATTTGTATATGCGAAAATTGAAGTAAAATAATTAACTTAAGTATATTATGTTTTCTTTAATATATTATATTTTTTAATATAGTAAACAGAATTCTTGAATGTCAGTTCATACATATAGTATGTTAAAAAAAAACAATATGACATTTTGCTTTTTGTATTTTTCTATAATTTACACTTATAAGTGATAAAATGCGATCGGAGCACAGTCGCTACGTTTTTGATACCACACGAAGGTTAACAGTTCATATCATGTTAGAAACAATATTTATACTAAGCTCTAATTTTCGTAAGCTAACAGAAGTTTCCTGACGGAGAGAAACCTAATATCCGAGTGATATATTATTTAATTTGCGCAAATAACAAATCGATTCAGTTCAGTCCATAATTTATGGCGTTCCGATCATGCTCAAATAATAAATATATAAATTAGATAGTATCTGTCATTATTTATTATCTTAGCCATACATTTAACAGGTGACTAGTATTCTCGGCGACCAGCTGATCTACGTACGACAAAAACTAACCGCACCTGCTCTTAAATCTCTGATATTCGATACTGTTACAGATGGTACTTGTAGGCAGATTAATTTACAAGTGTAAGTACCATACTTACTGTATGTAGTACAAAAATAATATTTCATAGTTTAATTTAACAGAAAATATAAGAAATATAAAATTAATAGAAGTTTGTCTGTTATTGAATAGGAAACAAGCGATAGAATCGATGTTTGGTAAACATTTGACAAGGGAAAGTAAAGTGTCCCATGGGATAGAATATTTAATAATGATCTGGTAGTAACTGTAAGCTATAAATATATTTATATTATTTTCTACATTAGAAAACTTGAGGCCTGATTGATGCCAGTTGCGACGCAGAGGCTCAAGCGTGCAATTGTAAATGTGACAGCTTGGGAGTTCGATTCCCACTCGAAGAAATTATATTTAATAGTTCCATTTCCAGTTTCGCCATTCAAAAGTGGGAATTGGAAGTGTCTGAATGGGAACGGAGTGTCTTTACTCTAGATTTGCAAGTTCCCTCTACCTGTCCTGCTATGTGCAATATATAGAATAGAATTATAAAAACATAAGATTTTTAATTTTATTAATGTTCGCGACAACCGACGCGCATCATCGGCTGTGAACTCGTCACAACATGTTAGAGACTGTTTAGTTTGGCAAAAAGTGACGTCATACCACTCTCGTAATTTTGAATGTTATTATTAGTGTCTTTTCTAAATTAATAGTGTTTTTTCCTTTGTAAATAAGTAATTACATTAAATAATAAATATAAATAGATTTGGGTTCCGTTTTAGATAATAATTTTCGACTTTATATCTTATTTGTATAGTTGTACTATGATTTGCCGCATTAATCGCTTTTTATATAATAGTAACTTCCGTATAGTAAATTTTATTATTAATTATTGTTTGTCATAGTTTTCTGTAACAAAATAACAGATTTGTATATTCCTAATGTGTGTAATTAATTTTAGAGAGAATTTTCATTGTAAAAACTCATGTAAAATTCGTCATCGTAACAGCATTTTTCGTAATTTAATAATAGATAATACTTAAATAGTATAATGTTTTATACATAGATAGATAGATATTTTTATGTTCTTTTAATATGTATAAATTGTAAAAACATCCGATTTTTAGTTATTAAAATATAAATGTAAATGTGTGATAATCATAGTAAAAATATTGTTGTAAATAAAGATAAAACGGCTCGGTGGCTCGCGGCTCTCGTTACCGTTTAGCTCCGCGCAACGGAGGTGCGCGTCGGGCGAGACAGAGACAGTCGGCAATCAACGGTGAGCACAACAGGAAGAAGATAGAATCGGAACAAGACACGAATAGAGCCGACAGTCACCGACCGTTATACAGTGATCAACATCTTGTTTCAATATCCTGTTTCAACATCCTGTTTCAGTATCTTGTTTCAATGTATAGCAAGAACGTCTCGCAAGAACGTCTCACAAGAAGGACTCACAAGAACGTCTCACAAGAAGGACTCACAAGAACGTCTCACAAGAACGACTCACAAGAACGTCTCACAAGAAGGACTCCCAAGAACGTCTCACAAGAACGTCTCACAAGAACGTCTCACAAGAACGTCTCACAAGAACGACTCACAAGAACGTCTCACAAGAACGACTCACAAGAACGTCTTGGGGTCTCAGCATACTCCGTGTTCCCATGATCTGGAACCTATAGTGTGCAGGGCGTCAGCGGCTCATTCACTTGAGTTCCGCCCGTCCGGTACAACGTGCTGGTCCTTCGAGCCGGATCTGGGGACTCCTTACCGAAGCTGAAGACTCCTCACCGAAGCTGAAGCATCATCTGTCATCGTGCAAGTCATCGCAGTGCTCCGTCGCGCAAGTGCTCCGTCGCGCAGTACTCTATCGCGCAGTGTTTCCGTCGCGCTCGCAAACGCATTCGCCGTCGCGTTTCGCATCCGTATCGACTGTCGCGCTCGCAACTGCGCTGACGTCGCATATCCCGTCACGTCGTGAGTGTTTTGTGCATCCGCCTTCGTGAGTCTTCGTAAGTGCTCCATCGCGCAGTATATTCCGTCGCGCTCGCAAACGCATTCGCCGTCGCGTTTCGCATCCGTATTGACTGTCGCGCTCGCAACGGTGCTGAAGTCGCCTTACTCGGCGTTAGTCTTCGTGAGTGTTCGTGCATCAGACTCTGACATCCGCCTTCGAGTGTTATCGTGAGTCTTCGTGAGTGTTCGTGCATCAGCCTCCGACATCCGCCTTCGAGTGTTATCGTGAGTGTTCGAGAACCTTCGTGCATCCGCCTTCGAGTATTATCGTACTACATCGCGCAGTGCTCTCCGTCGCGCAGTGTTCTCCGTCGCATAGCGCTCTCCGCTGCGCTCTCCGCCGCCTCCGTTGGCGTCCGCATTGACTGTCGTGCTCGCTACTGCGCTGACATCTATCGCGCCGTAAGTCACGTCGTGAGTGTTCGTGCATCCGCCTTCGAGTATTATCGTAAGTCTTCGTGAGTGTTCGTGCATCATCCTCCGACATCCGCCTTCGTGTGTCGTCGTTCGTCTCCGAGAATCTTCATGCTTCCGCCTTCGAGTGTCGTCGTTCGTCTCCGAGAATCTTCGTGCATCCGCCTTCGAGTATTATCGTTTCGTCTTGGTGAGTTTTACCAATTATCGTAGGTTTTTACTAAGATGCCTATCACAAGATCAAGAGGTCGATCCGAGGGATTGAGATATGAAGCCGACCCTTCATCTAGTCACACAGAGGTGACACACCCGCCTACGAATACACAAGAGGATTCCGTAATAGAAAAGAACTTAATAGTACCAAGTGACGAAAGGGAAGACTCAAGAATTATTTCAATTAACAAGGAGGAACAATTTGAAGACACACAAATAAAGTCGACAACTTCGAAACGTGCAAACTCGAAGAAGTCTACGAAATCCAGACGTAGAGCAAGAAATGCTCGTGAAGAAATACTTCGCATCAAGCTTGAACTCGCGCAAATAGCTCTGGAAGATGCTGAATCAGATAGTTCAGAATCCCAGGAAGATAATATATCGAAAACCGACTACGTTAGCTCCTGGATTGAAGATAATGCACAAATCGTACAAAAATCACTTACACCATGTGCAGATGTTCCGAGGCAACCACATCCAGTGCCGTCATGCTATAGAATGCCTCAACATCCGAATATCGGCAACAATTCCGAAAATCAACAAGCAATACAGAGAGATTCAACAAAGGAAATAGAGGAGCTAAAAAAGGAAATAGAAAATTTGAAGAAAAGATGTGAAAAAGCCGAAACCGCTCCTACATCGTTGTGTATGAAAACAGAGGTACCTAAACCTACAATGTTACCTCCATCATCGTCATACAATTTTCCCGTCGCGTCCAAAGTCATCATGGATCTTCCTACATATAGTGGAGTGTTAAATGAATGGCTATCATACAGGGCCATATATGAAAACACTAAGGGATACTTCAATGAAGTTGAAAATACAGCCAGAATTCGAAGAAGCCTAACTGGAAAAGCATTGGAAGTCGTCGACACACAACTCATAGCTCATTCAAAACCGGATGCCATCATAGAAGAGCTTGAAATGAATTTCGGTCGTCCAGATGCAATCGCATATAGTGAATATGACAAGCTTCGATCTCTACCTCGTTGTGCTGACAATCCAAAGGAGATACATGCATTCGCCAGTAAGGTAAGAAGCAGTGTCAATCTGTTTCGCGCCCTCGATTTACACAACTTTATCACTGCGCCAGATATAACGAGGGCCCTTCGTGAAAAGCTACCATCGTCGTTATGTACCAGGTGGTACGAGGAACAAGCATCTATATTCAAACCAGACCTGACGCACTTCAGCGAGTTTCTCACCAAACAAGCAGCATGTCGCACACCTTATTCAACAGAGATCCCGCACTCAGAGCCTACTCGTCGTGTGATACATAGAACGCACAATACTACCGAAGAAAGGAAAACTAATAGATTTCATGGAATGGTAAAAAGTACGTGCAAAATTTGTAACAAAGAAGGTCATCACAGTATTAGCTGCAAGAAATTTCAAGATGCCAACTCAGATAAAAGATGGGAACTCGCCAAAGAACACCGACTGTGCTTCAGATGCCTGCGGTTCCGACAATCAGGACATTCCTGTAAACCACAGAAGTGCAATATTAAGGGATGCATCGGTACTCATCATCGATTACTACACTATGATAAAAAGGAGAAATCAGAAATTCGAAATCAACAAGAAGAAAAGGAAACCGTGGCCAACGCATGGGTACCGTCAAAGGCGCATGCTTATCTTAAAATCATACCAGTCAGAGTTCATGGACCGGCGGGAGAAACCTCCGCATACGCTCTATTAGACGACGGATCAACTGTATCTCTCATAGATGAAGCTTTGGCAAAGGAAGTCGGTGCTGAGGGACGGCTGGATCCTTTAAAGATGGAAGCAATCGGGGATATAGTTATTGAAACGCCGGGATCAAGGCGTGTTACCGTGACACTTGCTAATTCACAGAAAAAGAAGATTAGCTTTACAGCTCGTACCGTTCCGCATCTTAATCTTTCCCCGCAAACAATTCGTGAAGAAGACTTAGCTGCCTGCGATCATCTAATAGATTTGAAGAACCAGCTCACCTACGACTCAGCCACGCCTAAAATTCTAATTGGTCAAGACAATTGGAATTTACTACTCGCCGAAGATGTCCGTATAGGACCGAAGAACCAACCAATCGCTTCACTCACGTCGCTCGGGTGGGTGCTACATGGTGCGCACAATAGGACATTGGGTCAGAAAATCCATTTCGTCAATCAAGTTACTGCTATTGAAGATAGAATGGATGAACAACTGAGAGATTACTTTGCCTTGGAATCTCTTATCATTAATCCGCGTCGGCCAGACTCTGATCCAGAAATAAAGGCTGAAAACATTTTGAAGAAACACACACACCGTTTACAAGATGGGCATGTTGAAACCACACTTTTATGGAAATCAGAGAACAGCATCATGGTTAATAATTATGAGTCGGCGCTGAAGAGGCTCATATCAATAGAGAGAAAAATTGATCGTGATCCTGAACTGAAAAGGAGATACACCGAACAAATGGAATCACTCGTCCAGAAGGGCTACGCTGAGGTGGCACCTAAAAGTATCTCTCCAGGCAGAACATGGTACCTGCCACACTTCGACGTGCAAAACCCGGCTAAACCAGAGAAGCTTCGCATTGTTCACGACGCCGCTGCTAAAACCAAAGGTATGTCACTAAACGATTTCCTCTTGACTGGACCAGACCTTCTTCAATCGCTTCCTGGAGTCATGATGAGATTTCGCCGTCATGCTTTCGCTGTATCAGCCGACATAGCCGAAATGTTTATGCAAGTCAAAGTAAGACCTCAAGATAGGGATGCCCTTCGCTACCTGTGGAGAGGACACCGGCGGGAGGGAACTCCTGAAGAATATCGCATGACGTCGCTTATATTTGGAGCTGCGAGTTCACCATGCACCGCGATATTCGCTAAAGATTGGAACGCAAAAAGGTACATCGACACGCATCCAGAAGCAGTGGAAGCTATCATCCACAACCACTATATGGATGACTACCTAGACAGTTTCCGAAGTATAGAAGAAGCTATAGAAACTTCCAAAAAGGTCCAACATATCCACGGAGAAGCTTGTTTCAAACTCTGCAAGTGGGTTTCAAATATCCCGAAAATAATAAATGAACTTGAAAAACAATCAAATATGACAGAAACTATTAACCTGGGTACCAAAGAAGAAAAGATTTTGGGTTTAATGTGGAGACCGTCAACCGATGAATTACGATTCAATTTAAAACTAGCAAGATTACCGCCCAGTTTATTAAAGAAAACAGCTCCTACGAAGAGAGAAGCTCTGAAGATAGTTATGTCACTCTATGACCCACTTGGTTTCGCTTCACCCGTTACTATTCGTGCTAAACAAATTCTTCAAGAATCTTGGCGAAGAATTATAGATTGGGATCAACATCTGGATGAAGATCTTTCCAAGCAGTGGGCAGAATGGATGCTACACCTTCAGAAATTGAAAAATGTGAGCTTACCTCGATGCTACTCTGGTTATAGTGATGCCACATCTGTACAACTACATATATTCAGCGACGCCAGTGAAACAGCCTACGCAGCAGCTGCCTACTGGAGGGTGGTTGCTCCGGATGGAAAAGTCCAAGTCAACATGATCATGGCTAAAGCGAAAGTAGCCCCGCTCAAGGTTATGTCAATTCCTCGTTTAGAACTACAAGCAGCCGTCATGGGAGTTCGCATAGCAGAAGCTGTCATAAAAGAACATCGTATTGCGCCGGAATGCAAAATCTTTTGGACAGACAGTAAGACAGTTCTGACGTGGATAAGAAATGGAGCCAGGTCTTATAAGCCATTTGTCGCACATAGACTAGCAGCCATTGAAGAATATACCAAAGTTGAAGAATGGCGTTGGGTACCTTCTAAGCTCAATGTCGCCGATATAGCCACCAGAGAAGTACCATCTGATTTTGGAGCTGATCATGAATGGTATCACGGGCCTGCCTTCTTGAAAGAAAATCCGAGTACCTGGCCTATCGAAAAACCGGTCGTGTCAAATAATACTGGTGAAGAACATACTTTTACCGTTAAAGAACTCCAGCTGAAGACAAAATTACGTGAAGCAATTCCTGATCCACAACGCTTCTCAAAATGGGAGCGACTACTTCGTGCCACAGCTAGAGTCTTGCAATTTTTAGATATTTGCAGAAATAAAAAAGAGAAGATCTTTTATAAGCGAACACGTAGAAATATGGAATCAGATCCTACGTGGAACAAACGAAGAGAAACATTGCAAAAGAAATCTACTACTCTACATAGCAAGAAATCTATGGATTCCAACAATTTTCTGATATTGGATTCGAAGTACATTACAAAAGCAGAAAATCTTCTCATCCGAACATCTCAAGAAGAATCTTTCAATGAAGATATCACAGACTTAAGATACAACAGGACTATTGCCAAACAAAGTCGCCTTCATTCATTACCCGTAGAACTCCGAGATGACATTGTCGTTCTTCGCAGCCGTATAGCCGCCGCCGAGGGAATAAAAGACGAAACAAAGAAACCACAAGTCTTAGATGGAGATAACTACATCACACAGTTATATATTGATTGGACCCACCGTTGTCTTCACCACAGCAGCACCGAAATAATAGTAAATGAAGTACGTCAACATTTTTGGGTAATTCGTCTTCGTCCCACCGTGAAAAGGATAGTTCATCAGTGCCTCAAGTGTCGTATTCGCAAGGCACAACCCCCACAGCCTTCTACGGGTGATCATCCTAAATCCCGTCTCGCTCATCATCGAAGACCATTTACATACACCGGCTTAGATTATTTTGGCCCTCTCACAGTAGTCGTCGGCAGACAACACGTGAAACGTTACGTCGCACTCTTCACGTGTCTTACCACTAGAGCAGTTCACCTGGAAATCGCCGCCAGCCTAAGCGCAGACTCTGCCATACTTGCATTGCGAAGATTCGCTGCACGTCGAGGATGTCCTTCCGAAATTTACTCAGATAATGGTACAAACATGCATGGAGCAGACAAAGAACTTCGAGAAGCATTCAAAGAAGAAGCCAGTCGTCGAGGCATCGCATGGCGTTTCATAACACCATCTGCACCATTCATGGGAGGCGCATGGGAACGTCTTGTTCGCTGCGTGAAAACAGCTCTATACACTATTCTTCGTGAGAGATACCCCCGAGAAGAAATTTTGGCTACATTACTCTGCGAAGTAGAATATACTGTGAATAGTCGTCCCCTCACACATGTTTCTGTAAACAATGACGACGAAGAATCTATAACACCCAATCACTTTTTACTTGGGGGTTCAGCTCGTCTACCTGTACCTGGCACATTTAGTGAGGACGACATCGATAGCAAAAAGCAGTGGAGACGCTCACAGATATTAGCGGACATGTTTTGGAGACGCTGGGTTCGCGAATATCTCCCTGAACTTCAACACCGGCGGGAGCCTCATGGTCGAGGCCCTACTTATGAAATAGGTGACCCGGTACTTATAGCCGACTCACAACTTCCAAGAAATACGTGGCCAAGAGGACGCATAGAAAAAGTATATCCAGGTGCAGATGGACAAGTGCGAATAGTTGAAGTACGCACTAAGGGTGGTCTTCTGAAAAGGCCAACCAAAAAACTCGTTCCGCTTCCAAAGTAAGAAGACGTCGTCGCTCACCGCGGGAAAGATGCAGCATCACATCGAGACCTGATTCTGCACGGCGGGAGAAATGTTCGCGACAACCGACGCGCATCATCGGCTGTGAACTCGTCACAACATGTTAGAGACTGTTTAGTTTGGCAAAAAGTGACGTCATACCACTCTCGTAATTTTGAATGTTATTATTAGTGTCTTTTCTAAATTAATAGTGTTTTTTCCTTTGTAAATAAGTAATTACATTAAATAATAAATATAAATAGATTTGGGTTCCGTTTTAGATAATAATTTTCGACTTTATATCTTATTTGTATAGTTGTACTATGATTTGCCGCATTAATCGCTTTTTATATAATAGTAACTTCCGTATAGTAAATTTTATTATTAATTATTGTTTGTCATAGTTTTCTGTAACAAAATAACAGATTTGTATATTCCTAATGTGTGTAATTAATTTTAGAGAGAATTTTCATTGTAAAAACTCATGTAAAATTCGTCATCGTAACAGCATTTTTCGTAATTTAATAATAGATAATACTTAAATAGTATAATGTTTTATACATAGATAGATAGATATTTTTATGTTCTTTTAATATGTATAAATTGTAAAAACATCCGATTTTTAGTTATTAAAATATAAATGTAAATGTGTGATAATCATAGTAAAAATATTGTTGTAAATAAAGATAAAACGGCTCGGTGGCTCGCGGCTCTCGTTACCGTTTAGCTCCGCGCAACGGAGGTGCGCGTCGGGCGAGACAGAGACAGTCGGCAATCAACGGTGAGCACAACAGGAAGAAGATAGAATCGGAACAAGACACGAATAGAGCCGACAGTCACCGACCGTTATACAGTGATCAACATCTTGTTTCAATATCCTGTTTCAACATCCTGTTTCAGTATCTTGTTTCAATGTATAGCAAGAACGTCTCGCAAGAACGTCTCACAAGAAGGACTCACAAGAACGTCTCACAAGAAGGACTCACAAGAACGTCTCACAAGAACGACTCACAAGAACGTCTCACAAGAAGGACTCCCAAGAACGTCTCACAAGAACGTCTCACAAGAACGTCTCACAAGAACGTCTCACAAGAACGACTCACAAGAACGTCTCACAAGAACGACTCACAAGAACGTCTTGGGGTCTCAGCATACTCCGTGTTCCCATGATCTGGAACCTATAGTGTGCAGGGCGTCAGCGGCTCATTCACTTGAGTTCCGCCCGTCCGGTACAATTAAATAAAACTACGAAGTAAGTAACTGCACACCGAATACCTAACCGTGTAGATTAAAACATAATAAGACTGTAAATAACTTAAAATTTTAGATTCCTTTAATTATACAAATAAACATAATTATTAATAGCTATCATTTTATGTAGATTTAAACATATTATCTACAAAAAATAATTTGTTCTAACAACGGTAGGATATGATAATGGTTGCCCTAAGCGACAACCCCCTAATGGTTCCTCCATATATAAACTTCATAGGCCGTGACCAAAGCAAAACAAACTGTTACCTTCGTGATAATTAATGGTCATCTCCATCAATTTTACGGTCGTTCATTCAAAAAGTAGTTAAAATCAGAACGATATTTCAGGTCCTTTTACGCACCTGCTTACCTCATTTTTTGTTACTTTTGAATACTAATTTATTATGTAGGTAAAATATTAATGACGTTTGTCTCAATTTGACAGTATATTAGTTGGGTTATTTGTTTTATCTTAATATCTATTTTGAAATTAATATTATAAAAAAGTGTTTAAAAAGAAACTATATTTTTACTTTCATGAAAGTCAATCAATTTAAAAATGCTCGAAAGTTAAACTAATTCAAATATTTAAGTAACGATTTTTTTTCGTCGAAAAAAAATTTAAAGCGATATCTTTTAACATAACTTACAAAGTAATAAGTTTCTCATCCATTACTGAGAAATTCTTTAAATTTTCCTAATGATGGTCTCAAATAAACATACTCGGTAGCTTTTGGAGTTTCTAACATTCCTAGCTGTTCTTATATAAGCTTAAAGCTTATTTATAAACTTTTAACATTTTAGTCTTAACCATAATTTAGAAATTTGGTTTTTTAATTTGAACTATAAGTAGACCAGGACCAGTCTACCAGTCCACTAGGACCAGTCCAGTCAATGCATGTTAACATATTCGTGACTATTTTGTAATCAATTAATTACTGACAAAAAAAACACATAAAATACACGTCAAAGTGAACTTCTAAGATTTGTTTTTGATTTCAGAGCTACGATGGGAAGGCGTGGTCAAGTCAATGGTTTAAACAAAGCTTTTAGTTAGCATGACGTAGCGTTATTTTAGAGAGATTTACTTTTAAGGATATTTTTGATCGTGATTGTTTTTGTTAACTAATTAATTGAAATATCGTGAATTCGTTGAAAAGGTAATATGTATTTTTTGTTTAATTATATTTGAATACATTTAAATTTGTTTAAAAATTAATTTTATGATGAAGTTTTCGTGTTAATATATGTTGTATATTTGCAATATATCGTTGTTATTATTATATAAAGGCAATTACAATATGTTATTATTTATCTTTAGTTTAGCAACATATTTTATACATCAAAGTTTTAAAAACTAAAAGTTACTTCTTACTTGAAAATTCGATGAAAAGTAAAAACAGATTGTACTGAACACTATAGGTTTCCTCTATCTATCCTTCTAATGATGATGATATTATAAATATGGACATATATTATCTATATATATATGAAAAAAAAAACCGCTCCCATAATATTAAGCTTCTACATCAATATAAAGTTACTTTATGTCCATCAATTAAATCTGTTTACAGCAAATTGGTGATTATTCTTAGGACATGCGGTCGTGTAATATAATATTAATAGTATAAAATCAATGGATCCCCAGAGTGGTTCCGCCTCTTTTATTATGACACTATAATATGTATGAGGGTTTACCACTGACCCCTCCTACAGTATTGGTTATTTATGGGGACTTGAATAAAGTTTACCGTAAATATACTTTATTATCGTTTACCATAAATATTGTCATTTATTTAAATTTCATGCATATTAAAAAACATACCCTAAAAAAAGGCATTTTAAACATTAATACTATATAATTTAATTGTAAAAAGCATAGCGAAATTTTTGTTTAAGCAAATTTAGTAGAGGTCACGGTCGTGGCACAGTGGATCAATTATTTCCCCATTATTCTCCATCTTACAGCATCTCTGTATCCCTGCAATACTCGTATATGCAGAAAACAGCAGGAAACTACAAAAATTAAGCATGAAAAACTAAAAAAAGTTTCAAATTCTTCAAATATATCATATTGCAGCATTGTTTACTATTTCCAAATAATAGTATAAATAGTACTAAAGTCTATTTTCATGTTAAAATAAATGTAACATAGATGTTTAAAAGTACCTGCGAAGTGAAACGTCTTAGCTCTATATTTGTAAGTCAAACTGCCTAACGGTTCGGACGTGGTAAGTGCTTCAGCAAACATTCGAGCCACCTAGTCTAAAGTTGAATTTCGAAATTGAAACCGATTTCGAGATCCATTGAAAATATTCGAACGAATGTATTTCTTTCTTTTATTTTTTTTGATTGAAATAAGTATGGAAAATTGTGTTTGTTTTATTTTGTTTAATAATTTATTTCAAAATAATATACATTTCTACAAAAGATATGCTTTTCAAGATGTTTTCATAGCAATAGAGGCCCTCGCGCTGCAGTAGCACAGTAAGCACGATGGTTGCGGGTTCGATCCCTGTTATGTGTGATTATATTTAAATTATTTCCATTACAAGACAAGGTGCGGAATTTAATTCCATAACTTGAAACGCAATTTCTCAAAGATTGGGCGAAAGTGGGAAAGCAGTATTTTGACATGGCGCTAATTCTATTATAATAACATAATAATAGGTTTTGAATAATATAATATTCTTAATTCGATAAATCTGTGAATTAAGATATTTTGCAAAAAATGCATCCAACTCACATTTCGTCAAGCAAAATATGATCGTAAAAAAATTCTAACAAAATACAAAGTAAATTCATAATATGTTTAGAAATAAATTTTCCTAACGTATTTTAACAAGTATAATTTTTGAAATCTCTCTACCAACTTCCAGTCAAACTGCATTGAATAGCGAGCTTAACGCGAGATTTGCTTCTTATGTAACTGCCGGTATTGAAAGTAAGCTATTTGCAACGATCCACTCGCTTTTGCAGCTTATTCAAATAGCTCCTGGAATCATTTATATGTAAAATATTATTCCACAGCCACTTACCAGAAATATTATTGGCGTGAAATTGAATTTTATTTAAAAATACAGTGCTGTGCTCTATTTGGTTTGGTGTAAGCTTAAATATAGAATAATTGAAAAATCCTTTTGAAGATAGATATAAAATGAAGTACAATAATGATTAAATAAAAGTTAAACTTTGAAAATTAGAGGTTGTGTCATAGAAACACAGCGTGTGACTGAAAACGTGACAGTTGTGATTCGATTCCCGCTCAAAGGAATGTATTATTTTCATTTCCTCTCTTTAGTAACAAAACCAAACACAATGTTGAGTTCCCCTACTCAATAGTAGCTACAAGTGGAGAACAGAGTGACTTAACACTAAGTTCTCTTTACTCTACAACTATCATAATACAGCTTAAAGCTAAAAAAATAACTAAGACCCACTTTACAATCTGTTATTATCTAAATATATAAAAGGACTTGTCCTCACTGACTGAGGTAAGACGCACGCACAGCCGCAACCGCTGATGTTAGAAACGTGAAATTTGGACAGATGTTTACTTTCGTATTCTGGACATCCACTAAGAAGGGGTTTTGAGAAATTTTAACCCTAAAGGGGTGAAATAGGGGTTAAAAGTTTGTATGGAAAAAAAATTAAATCGGCACCGATTTTTATAAAATTTGAAATTTAGATTTTTAAAAGTATTTAATTGAACACGTGTTTCATCGTTTTCTAGAATTCTCCCCGTAAGGGTGCAAATAAGGGGTTGAAAGTTTGTATGGAAACATCTTTAAAACGCCACCGATTATTATAAAATTTGAAATCTTGACTCTTAAAAATATTTAATTGAACATGTGTTTCATGGTTCTTTAGAATTCACCCCCTAAATACGCAAGCGAAGCTGCGCGCGTCCGCTAGTCTAACTATATCACAACAGGGTTAGCAAACAATGGCTCTCAATATTAAGCTTTTCGAATTTGAAAATTTGATAATTATTTAACCAAAAACAAAATTCAATAGAACCTATGGTACGTATTTGTGTTTGAAAGCTCATTCTATTGTTCTCTTTAAACCTATGATTACTATAACTGCAATAGACGTCTGTCTGTTATAATGTTACAGTCATTTAGATTCCGTATAGAAGATACTCTCTGGCATACAAATTAAGTGAAGATATAATTTTAAATTTAATATGGTATTTGTCAGATCTACTGGAGAATTTGCCATTGTGGCACAATATTATAACGTCTGGCTGTAAGTGTGACGGTTTAAGGTTCAATTCCCACACTGGCAAAAAGCGGGTAAAGTTACGGAACTAGATTCATAATTAAAGAACTCTGAAAATACTTAAATTTTATACATCTTGCACGAGAGAGTTAATGCCAGCGATGGAACCAATTTTGGTATTTTAAATTTTTTAATGGAAATACTCGTATGTATATAACAGTTAGACAAAATATTCCAGCATAAGAGTTAAATAAAACTTGTACTGAAATATTATAATTAAAAGTAATAACAAAATGTCTCATAAGAAGTATAATTATAAGCAAATATGTTTTCGTTTACAACTTACATATAAAGCAACCCATTTAACTTGTTGTGTAAAGTAAGTTAATTAAGATTACGAATTTTAATTAAATGTATTCATAATGTGTAATTTATACGTGCTTACTTATGATCTCTTTAATCTCTGCTAAATATTTGGAAATTTGAATAAAATTTGATTTATATTCCGCCGTCTTATTTGAGTAGTATCAAAGTTGAGCTTAAACTTAGCGAAAGTTGCTTAAATAAACATATTTAAAACTTTTCCTACTTGACCGTCCCAAAAGGATAGATTTCATGGAGAAAATTAAAAAAGTTAGTTCAAACAGGGTTCGTTCATATTTTGAAAATAAGTATTTACCTTTTATAAGTCACTCGAGTGTATGCTCCGCTATGGCTAATGTTTTAAAGTTTCGTCTTTGGGGATTATAAGAAAAGTAAAGTCTTTCTAAAATGTATTCTATTTTCGTTTTGTTTTAATAATTATGTCTTAGTCTAGTTAGTCTATTATAAGAATACAGTGTGAAACTAAAGATTTATGGTTTTAAATGCGCACATAAATATAGTATATAGGACCAATCAACAAATGTAAT
This sequence comes from Heliconius melpomene rosina, assembly GCF_056956725.1. Lineage (NCBI taxonomy): Eukaryota > Metazoa > Arthropoda > Insecta > Lepidoptera > Nymphalidae > Heliconius > Heliconius melpomene. Next base: position 6,984,285 of record NC_140406.1, on the reverse strand, counting down.
AGTTCTTGACTATTATCGTCGATAGCTATAGTTTGTTCTAATAACCTATTGCACAATTATAACACAATTTATATCCACATGTAGATATCAAACATTTTTATACAAATATTGTTCTCAAATAAGAATTATAGCAATCTCCAGAGTGGAAACATTCTATTTTAACATAACATAAAATCAGTTTAACATTTAATGCTTCGGAGCACGCTTTCTACTACAATCGATTACAATCCTAAAATCCCTCGCATTAGAATACATAAAAATGTCCAACTTAAAGTCAGTTTTAATATCAAAATAGGAAGGGAGTAATAATATATCATTATATTATTAACTTATCTTCTCACCCTTGACAATAATGGTTGTTGAAATATTTGATATCATTATCGTTGAATGGAAACCTTTCCAAATTTTACTGCTTCTTAGCATGCTATACTATACTTTAATTCAATTCACAGAGCTACATGTGGTGTGGAGGTTTACTTGTACTCGTAGGTAATATATGCCGTTATTAAACGTGACTAGGATTTGATCTTTATTGCTCACAAGATGAAAATTGATAGTCATAATATTATTATACTGCTAAGTATCTACTTAAGTATGAGGTATTCATTAAAATTTGCCTTAACGTTTGTACAGTTACAAATTTTATTCTTTCAGTCCTTTTTTTAAATATTACCTTTGTTTAGTTCTAAATCAGGATTACTGAGAATCAGATTTGCATATTTCAAAATGATTTCGACATGATTAATTGAAAGGTATAAGAAAGGTAAGAAGGGCAGAGGCGCGCGTGTTTTTGTAAAAATAGAGCCAATTTTGAAGGCACATTCTTTTATATAATATAAGACCAAATTGGTGCCTTCCATGGATATGTAAATATCTAAAATGAATATTCATATGAAAATGACGAGGCCCGGTAACCTGGAGTAAAAGGATGGCTGCATTTTTCGTCTAGTGGACAGTTATGAAAAATTTAATACACCCACTTTTAAAGCTTCAAAGAACCTCGCCAAATAAACCTCTTAGCGAATAGTCGGAGATATAGCGAGATTTGCATAAGATGGGTGGATGGTCGTCTCGGGGATGAAGACCGTGTCTTGCATCTAAATAACGTCTTATATTTGTAAATATTGACTCTTGTCCGCACCCTTTTGGGAGGATTCGATCCTTAACATAGTTAGGACGAATAAGTAAATTTTAAGATTGAGTATACGTTGACACTTATAATGCAGGAATGTTTAAACTATCATATTAGGAAAATACTAAATCGAAAAATCTAATATTAAATTAATCTCGTCTCTTTACTAACTTTAACCTACACATGCTAAATGCTTCAAGGTGTTTTTTTTTTATGAATTTCTTTTTGTCTTTATTTCATATTAATAAATAAATAACATTTTGTTTTTAACTTTATGACAGCAACACTAAGTGCTCCGTGAAACCTTATTTTGTATTCAGTACCTGTCAGAGGAGTGTGATGTGATTCACACATGAGTAATTGGTTTCTCCGTCAGTATTTGAAGTCAGAATTTTTAAGATATATTTCGCTATATGATAATTTAATTCTTTGAAAATGATATGCTTAACTTTTCTCATAAGTAAATCAGTATTTTATTATATATTTATACTGATTGCATTTTCATAAATAAAAAAAAAATGATATAATTAAATATGAATCTGAATGTTTTAATGAACAGATATTTTCATAATAAAATAAGTAATATATACCTCAAAAACCATATCACAATTTATCTCATTGCTTTTTAAACATGACCTGCACGCACATGAGTCATTAAAACAATTACTAAGACATGACAACAATGAATACATGATAACATCGTAGCTTTACAATAACGTAGGAACGTGAGGGCCGCGCCCAACTTTCGCATTCATTCCGTAGGAGACACTCGTGATGTCACCTGAGAGAATAAGTATCACTTACAAAGAAAGATACATTATAGCAATTATGGAAAGATGTTTTTAGAATTATATATATTGGTATAGTCTATTTGGAAATAATATACATAAAAACTGTGCTGTTATAATTTAGTTTCTATATTCCAAGCTAAAACTAAAGGCAACTATCTGATTGTAATCCTATTTTTCAGATTATTTGAAAACAATATGTAAAATTAACGTTACACATAAAAATTGTAAAAAAATATATTCAGAAACACACTGAAATTACAACTAAAAAAAATTATTGTACAATATTATTTTGCGGCAGTCGTAGCGCAGGGGATGTGTGTGTGACTGTAACGCAGCAGTTATGGGTTCGATTCCCACTCGGGGAAATGAATTATTATTTACTAATAATTTCGTTTCTTGGCTCTGGTACTACCACTAACACAAGAAAAAGCAGCGTGAAGCTGATAAAAGAACATTTTAATGAATTTCATTTAAAAAGTTCAAAAGCTCATGACATTTAATTAGCCTATTTAAGTCAAATACAGCATTACTTAACACATCCACCGACGACCGATCCAATTTTGTTATTAATTTAATATAAACAAGATACTGTAAAAGTAAATTAGATAACAATTTACATTTATAATTAAAAATAATAAGATATAATTAAAAATATTTCATATTAAAAAGTTCAGAGTAAATTATACATTTCAACGTTCAAAGTAATGTAAGTATAGTATAGTATATGGGGCGTAATTATAAAAAAGTATTTGGATTCTCATAATGAAACACAAAAAGGACTAACGATGATAATTTGATGCAATTTGATGGAGCTTTGTTACCGGAAATATCAAATCATACTAATTAAAAGTGAAACAGCCTAATGATCGTTTGTTTTTGTCTATTGTTCCTGTTCCAATTGCTTTTGAAATATGTGTATTGGCTGATCACATAAGTATTTGGTAAATAGTAACGGTTGTTTTATTTATTTTAATATAATAAATATGTAAAAATATAAATATTTTTTTTATCTTTTGTAAAAGCGTATATATGACTTATTATTATGCATTTCGCAAATATAAAAGTAGTATTTGTTTAATTTCTCTCGTATTTTTTTGGCTTAAATAACTTTTTCACCATTTAAGCTGTAACTGAAAACAGATTTATCATAAAAGATAATGGCAAAAACTCTTTATCCCTCTTATTTCACTCAAATCTATGAATTCAAAAATGCAAACAATCATTTCAGTTGCAAGAACCTTAACAAAAACTTTAGAACCGCAACAATCATGTCCACCGTCTAAGCAAAACCGCCGATTACAGAGTCCGTCGTTTTTGTTGGTCAACTATCATTAAGATGTAACGGAGTGTAAAATGTGACCAGTAATTTAGCTAACCACGCTCTTAGTATAATTATTTATAGGAACTTGATACAATTTAGCGTATCTACTGCTGTAAAAGTATGTTTAGTGAAATTAAATTATAGTTTAAAGTTCTGAAGTTTTAATTTATATTTGTGTTTTAAATCCTGTTTAATACAATAATTACATTATATATGTGTATTAAACATTAATTATACAATAATATTACAAAAACGAAGGTTTCAACTTCTCTTGAAACTGATGAGGACTATTTTGTCATGGTATATGCAGGATACAACGTAAATGTAGTAAATAAAAATTTAAAAACCATAATATTAAACCAATAAAAGTTAATGTTACAGTAAAAATGCATTCTTTTACACATTTCCTTATCTAACGTTACATTTTTAGTCATCCTTAAGTAGGACGTTTAATTCAGAAGCTCACTCAGAACGACGATAATTTTTAATGAGCTATCCACGTTTGAATAAAACGGGTAAGGCGTTAAATACTTCCTCCGCATTCCTTAGACTAACATAACCATTATCTCACTCAGTTAGCATCAATTTCAGTTCTTAATTGTCTAGTGAAGATAGTATGTACAAAATTAAATATCATGTGTGTCCGTATGTATGTATGTAAAATTATTATTAGTTAATTAATAAAGACAGTTGAGGCCGGTGTAGCGCAGCGGCACAAAAATGAGATTGTAACACGACGGTTATGGGTTCGACCCGACTTAGGGAATAAATTATTATTTATTAATATTTTCATTTCTTTTCTCTGGCACGAAGGAAAAAGCCCGGCGTTGAGCTCTGCTACTTAACACGTAATACCCAGAAAAAAATCACTGGAAACTGAATGTCTTAGGTTCTTTCCTTCCCTGCCATATGCTGGATATATAATAATTTTTAAAAGCTTTTGTTTAACTTGCAATGTATGTATGTGGGTTCGGGTGAAATCTTAGAGCTCAATTTTGAAGTCGATATCTTCAACCGATTGAGCTGAAATTTTGTATACACGTTTACTTTGGATGACAATGCACGATAAAATATGTGACGTCATTCTAAATATAATATGGCGGACCATACAAGATGGCGGAATTGTTATTTTTAATGTACTTCTACAATATGGGTATCAAATGAAAGGACTCGTTGAGAGCAACTCGAAAAATAATGTGATGTCACTCTAAATCCCATAAGGAGGATATTGAAGATAGCCGAGTATCTATTTGGTCTACTTCTACAATATACATATTAAATGAAATGGGTCGTTGACCGTAACTCTAAAAATAATGTGACGTTATACTAAATCCAATATGGCGGAACATCTAAGATGGCGGAATAGTTATTATTTATGCACATCTACAATACGGGTATCAAATGAAAGGGCTTGCCGAGAATAATTAGAAAAATAATATGACATCTAGTGTGAGAAACCTTCTTCCTCCTGGCATTAATCCCGGCTATTGTCAGGGTCTGCCTTCCTACTCAACCTACTCCACTTTGCGCGGTCTTTTGCATCCTCGGTGGTTAGACCATTGGCTCTCATATCCGGCATCACGACATCCAACCAGCGCTTCCTAGGGCGTCCAGGAGGTCTCACTCCAGGAACTGATATAGCAAGGCAATTGCATCCGACATAGTTCTTAGACCAGCGCGTAACGTGGCCAAACCATCTCAGGCGGCGCTCTTGGAGCTTATCCGCTACGTCACGGACCCCAAGACTACCTCGAACGAATGTGTTGCGTATGCGGTCAGACCGCGTTACGCCGCACATCCACCTCAGCATCTTCATTTCCGTGACGTGAAGTGTACCGAGTCCTGAGTGTACCGAGATAGTGCTGGCCAACATTCGCTGCCGTATAAAAGAACCGGTCATATGATGCTCTTGTATATCAATCCCTTGAGCTTGGCGGTTTTCTTCGGGCACAGACCACACCAGTGACCTCCCGCCATTTGGCCCAGGCAGCACTTATCCGGCCATGGACATCGTGATCGATGCCTCCAGACTCGTGCATAACGGATCCAAGGTACCTGAACTTTTCTGACTTAATGGCTGGCTCAGGACCTATAAGGAGCGTGCTCGAGTCCGGGCTCCCGCAGGCCATGTACTCGGTCTTCGACACATTTAGTTTAAGACCGCCGTTCTCAAGCGTACCCTTCCAGAGGTTCACTTTACGCTCCAGCGTCAGTCCGTTCTCGTCAATGAGTGCTATGTCGTCGTCATACATCATCAGCCATGGAGGCTGCACTACATTGAATAAGAACGGACTAAGAGTCGAGTCCTGGTGAACCCCCACTGTAATCGGGAAGGGTCTAGTGTCGCCAACAGCATTCCTAACCATAGAAGAGGAACCGTGGTACATGTCTCTAGTGTGAGAAACCTAGCCAGTGGTAACTAAAAAGTAAAAAATAAATTATAAGCAAAAAATCATTTTTAGAAAAAGCTTTTATTTAAACGCTTTAAAAAGGAGAAAATAAAATTTGTCTTTTAAATTTTAACTCATAACCTCATTGTACACAATTTATATGATCATAAAAGCTTGTCGCGTTAATCAATATTTAATTAAATTGAAACTTTAAAAATTTAAACTTAGCAGATTTTACATAATTAAATTAGCACTAGTTTAGTTACCCAAGTAAATCGCGCGACAAGCTTTTATGATCATATAAATTGTGTACAATGAGGTTATGAGTTGATAGTTAAAATTTAAAAGACAAATTTTATTTTCTCCTTTTTAAAGCGTTTAAATAAAAGCTTTTTCTAAAAATGATTTTTTGCTTATAATTTATTTAAGAAATTATTGAAATTAATTTGATTTTGTTATTTCTAGCTTGACACTTTTAGACATTTTTCTTTATCATAATTATCTTTATATAAGAAGTCATAATATATCTATACTTATTTCCAAAAAAAAAAGCAAAACTCTTAAAACAAAAGACGAAAGCTGAAACTAGTATACAACGAATGGCATTTGTTTGTTATATCTTAAGCTTACCTGTGATGTGAAGTTTAAACACTGTCAACGGAAGTTTGAGCATCGACTGGTTCTAAGTAATTAAAATAAAAACATAGCTGGAAACGATCACTGAACGATTTCTCCAAGCATTCTTCAAGTCCACCGACCGCTGTATCATGTAATAATCTTGTGAGTGACATCTTATAAATTGTTTACAATTGCTCTTATATAATAATTTTTGTAGTTTGTTAATCTGTTTATAAGTGCATTCTGTATTGATTAGTTTCGAATGTCATATTAGTGTTTTCCAATTTTTAAGTAGGTATGTTAAATCTTCTAAAATCTTTAATATCAATATTTTTAAAAAGCTAAAAAAAAAATTAATAGTCAAGCGAAACAAAATTCTAAATATTTAAAACGTAAAAATACTTTTGGATTTTTTTCGATCTACAAAAAGAACGCTACGGATGGTTCGAACGAATTCAAAGGAATATTTTTTAACCTGAACTAGATCGTCCAACAGGAATGATGGTTTTGAAACAGGTGAAATTCGTTTTGTTTCAAATATTTGCTCTTAAATAATGTTTTTAACTACACTATTTATTACGCATAGAAAAGACAATCAAATGTCGACAATACTTTCTATAATGTATATCATTACATACCAGAAATATTTTCCTCTATTCGATTTCGATAGGCTAAACATAATATAATCTATCTCAATCGCTTAAAAATCTATAAACGATTAGATTGTAAAAATTGAAATAAATAAAAAATATATTTTATGTAATACATATAAAACATGAATAATTAACGAATATATCCATAGTATAATCCTATATTATAAAACTTTATCAAAGTTATCTCAGGCGACAAAATACTATCGGCGACATCGTCTAAGTCTCTAACCGCTTTGACAGAGCCGAACGATTGTATTAGTCCGTGTTTATTGCTTCAAGCTTAAACTGGTTTTGTAGGAAAGCTTTGCATAATATACTTGAAAGTTAAGTTAGTTTCTTAAATATTTTTGTTATTAATATGTAATGTTATGGTGAAGTTAGAAAATAGGAAATAATTAATTTGTGTATAGCATATTAGATAATATTGAATGGTGTTGGTTCAAATCCGGTTCCAGGAGTGAATAGTTCAGTATGACAGGGTTCCGAAAAGTGTATGTAGCTATTTTTATATGAAATGCCCATCAAAAATAGCAAAAAGGAAAAATATATGTAATAATAGACGTGTACTCTAATACGTAAATAAATAATAACTAAGCTAATCTAGGCCTTTTCAATTATCTTTTACTTCTTTATACGATACTATATATAAAGTATCAAAACAATATATCCCCAAAAATAATACTATTTTAAATCAAACAAATGTCGCCCCTGGTCGCACAGCTGGCGCCAGAGTCGCGTGAAAAGTAAATACAGTGTTTACTCACAATATTGAGTTAGTTTAGGGAGTTTCTTTATTTGACTATTTATTAATTCATTATTGTCACGTGCTACGAGTTAGTGTTTAAGTGTTGAGATTGCTTTGTCGTTCTTCATTAGCAAGCAAATATGTTTGAGTTTTTTAATTATCTATTTAATTTTAGGGTTAAAAGTTAGTAAATATAAATGGTTAATTTTCTCCAAAAGTATTTACTTTAGCCATGTTTTGTTTTTCTAATATTCTTTTTAATGGCATACAGACGTTGCCACTGTACATTATAATTTGTAATATTGGTTTCCGCTGTTTAAATATAAAATGTCTAAACATAAATACTGGTATACGTAACACAATGATCGATTGTGCCTCTGTAGAATGCGAGAAAAACGTGATGACCAACTCCCAATATATGCAGTGATCGTAAAATTTGAAAGGACATCGTTTCTGAGAAACTTACTTCAAAGTGTTAAAAAGAGTATAAAAAAATTATACTTAGTTGAAATATTTTATTATGAATTGATCGAGTTCTTATTTATTTATGTTTCTACTAAGAAACATTAAAAGAAATCTACATAAATATATAACAAGGATAAATAGATATATTATAGTAGTAATTAATTAATCATATATTTTTATATGAAAATGAACCTGAAATATATGCAATGGTGTTGAGTTGGCAGTTACATTTATGTATTTACGTAGAAACACTGTTTGTCTAATGTGTTGTTACTTAGTTTCTGTTTACGACGCTTTTTGCACATCCTTTGCTATTTTGATTGACTACTTTCTTGCTAAAATTGCTTGAAAATATTGAATTTAATGGATTTAGTTGGATAGAAACAGTATTTATTGCACTGAGATTTTGATATATCCCAGAATTTACTTCAGGGCTTATCCGGGTGAATAGATAGAAGGCACGTCTGTCGTTCCTGGGCCGAATTAGAGAAATGGTCAAAAGTACCATTGCAAGAGTCCAGGAATCATTTATTCCAATAAAAATATTTAAATCAAAGTAATAAAATTTAATTTAAAAACTAATGCTCTATGTAGTTTAAAAGGTCTTTCATAGATGGCGTTCAAAATTCTTGTGATAGAAGCATGTAGCTGATAAAATATTGAAAGAAAGTAAATTAAAACTTTTAAATAAAATATATTTAAATAACCAATTATACACTCATTATTTCCTTTTTCCCTTCTTATACATTTATATGTTAAAAATGTATATCCTTATTGCTTTCTACTCTCTCACAAAAATATTTATAAAAACGAAGTAGGCATATTGTGTTCTCCACATAATCCATATCTTGGTCAGTTAACTTATAATATAAAATTTATTAGTAGTATAGATAAATCTCAATTACTATTATTAAACAGCCCGTATAGTTCTTTTAAAAAAATATAAAAAATTATGCATGAAAATAAAAATAAATAGCGTTAGTTACACTCTTACACCCTTTATAAGCTGATCAAAACTTATTTTTACGTCATTGTAAATAATTGACGTAAAAAGTATGACGAATTATTGTGAGAGCTCTAGTCATGTATCTATAGCAATTGTAGTCTTTGATTGATAAAAAAATTATACACAAACGGATATTAAAATGAAGAGCCCTCATATTTTAAACGTGTTTCAATTTAAAGGGTGCATTAAATGTACATGTACATGTACATATATTACGATTATTTAATGAAATGTGACGAGTTTGATTTTATTTTATAAGCTTTCAAAAGGACATTTTTTCGGCTTCACATGTCAGTAAAAGAGTTCAAGTCAAGACTTCTTTCTTCACTTTCCAATAGAATTCGAAAGATGATAATGATGCCGGAGATGCGTGTTGAGTGGTTTTTCTGACTAGAGCTGGGAAATAAAAATAATTCATTCACTCGAGTAGGAATCGAACTCACAACTGTTTACAGTCTGAGGTTGTCAAAATGCGCCACGATGGCCTTAATACAGAAAAAAATATAATTTAAAAATATTCATGACTATCTGAATATGGTCTGTAAGAAATTCTTCAAGAATTCTTATTTATAAGATTTTATTTAACTTGACGTGTGTTAGGTAATGTATGAGAAATTTCGCAAGCAAAATTTGACCCACTGATATGTGGATTTCGACTTCAATTCTGATAGCTTATTTTAATGAAATTGTACATAATCAGTATTATTCTTAAACTAGCGACCCTCTTGCAGCTTCGCCCGCTTTAACTACTGGATTATTCATGTAATGTATGTTTGCAAAGCACTTAATGTGAAAATTAATTAAACCCTAATGCAACCCGCATTTTTGTAGTTTCAATAAGGATTTTCCAATTGTTTTACACAGCAAGGATTTTTTAGTAGGTATCGTAATTTTAAATCTGTGCTACTTATCTTTTCAAGTACTTATTAAAATATATTTAACTGACTATTTTTAGATAGTTAAATGACTATTTTTAAACGGAAGAAATTATAAACAAAAACCTTCCTACTACTAACTACTACAAAAAATGTGAAACCAAATATATCGCGCTTAAATAATACATTCAACTCCAATTATCCAATACGTGCAAACGCTTCTAACTAAATCTTCGTTGCTATAGAGGCAGCCGGGTTTTTTTTTTTCGAGCTTGTGGTTAATGCTGAAGGGGGTATTCTGTCCCTGATGAAAAGCAAGCACGACGTGGCTGCCTGTGAGGAAAATTAAATAGAATGCATGGGCCGGGAATCGAACCCGGGCCGCCCGCGTGGCAGGCGAGCATTCTACCACCGATGCGTGTAAGGCAGGCGGGCGCGGCGGACGCATGGCGAGTGGCGAGCCGTTTCGCAGCAAGGATTTTTTTGATATTGTAACAACTTCTAAAGTACTTATTAAAATGAAAAACAGTAAAAGACAGTTTTGGTCTACATTAAATGGCCAACGTAACTAATGTACTTATTTATATGCTGAGAGTAAGAGATAAGTGAAACTTGAGTAACATACAGCTGATGTGTCAACGGCGGGATGTGTCAACAATTAAATGCGTTTTTCTGTAAAACTATTCGCAATTTCGAAATATTGTAAAAAGCAAATTTTATCTTCGTTTAACGTAGAAAATTAATAAAATATTTTAAAGGATAAGGATTAATACCATTATGGAAAAATATCCCTCACAATAAAAAATATATTGAAATTATTATTTTTAGACAGAAAAATGATCACTACACGTTATTCTTAAAAGATACGGATATGCTCTCGCGGACTTTTTTGTAGATCTTATTAAGAGGAACAATATTCCAGTACATTTTTGTCATGTAGTACTTACCATTAGAGCAGCGCATGCGCGAAAGTGTCTCAACGGGTAGGACTTTCTACACATTTATCGTATTTATGTTAATTTACATAAGAATGTACAAATAATAAACTATATATAAACCTTCTACGAAAATCACTCTACTTAATGGTGAAGACCGCATCAAAATCCGTTGGGTGGTTTAGAAGAAGAAGAGTTAGAAACAACAGACAGACACGAAAAGCGACTTTGTTTTATAAGATATAGGATTGCGACTTTCGAAGAACATATATTACAAAAGTTCGCACTGACGACATTAATTCTTAAAACCCGAGTAAATTACAAAAAAAATGTATAGTTGTTGTTTCTCAATCAATAAAGTAGTGTGAAATACAAACATTAATAAAATATAATAACTGACTATACAACTTGAGATACGTGGGTGGTATATTTACGTTCTTTAAATACCTGAAGTAAACTGGAATCTAACTTCAAAACCTCTATTTACTAGTATTTTTAGTATCAATCCATCTTGTTAATGATTACCGGTTTGTGCTATAACAAGTCGTTGTAATTCTATCATCACCTTCATTTAATGCCTAGCTATGTAAATCTGCTTAAGCCTTTCGTGATTTTGTATTTTGGTAAAAAAAAAATATTCCTGTCGATCACTGATTTAAGTATTAAATGAATTTTATGTATAATATTAACTTATTTTAAACCACAATTTCGGTGCCGTGTCTTTTTGCCCAAAAAAAGTTGTGTCCAATAGACAACTCTCTTATTAAATATTTTACGAAAGTCAGTGGATTCTCCTCTCCATCTACATATCCTAATCTATCACCTAAATATTAAAACATACCAAATATCATTAATTTGGTAACACAACGGCAAAAACTATAAGCGCGAAAGGTAAAGTAACCTTCCCAGTCATAATGTAATTAAGCTTTACTTTAAACGTCTTAATGCAGTTGCTGTTAACAGCTGTTTACATTTGCATTTAAAATTGATAAGGGAAGAACGAATTAAAGTTAACTTGCATTAAGTTAATTGGGAGATTTGATATCTCAAGCGATACAATTTTATCATTGAAAATATTAAGATATATTAAGATTTCATTCGGTTATAATATTAATTATGCACAGCAATTAATAAATTTATATATTAATATTTTCTATACTGTGTTCATATCATATTTACATGATTGCACAGGTACTTTAATATAGGCTATATTGTATGAATATTTATAGAATTCATTTGGCTATGAAACTAAATAATGGTACAACTTTAACATATGTTTCTTGTTTGTTGCAAAACAATACACATAGAATATTTTGCATATGTAAATATTTGTTTTAGTTGAATATTCAAACATAACTTCTGACTATTTAGAAAATGGCTAAAATTTGTAACAAATTTGGTACGAATTCATTCTTATTTTGATGAATTAAATGATATTGTATTATGTCAGTCAGTCTGTTCGTCTAAAACTCCTGCCAGTCTCAAAAGGATCCGAAAAACCCCAGTAAGCTATATGTAAGCTTACTGGGGTTTACTTATTTAGCTTACTAAAACTCCCATATCATCCCATGCATAGCTGTATTTGTTCGTAATTCGTTCCGTAGCATGTCGAATAGGCCGGCGCTTGTCGCGGACGCTTGCGCAACTCCACGCCGTCTCATTAGGTACGGACGCTGTTCGTGTACGTACTTAAACTGTGGACTTAGGTATAAAATAAAATATAGAGTTGAAGAGACAGAAAAGTACTTTATTTTTCTAATAGTCTAATAGACACACAAATAATATTAATATTTCTTTTTATATGAAAGAATTTTAATATTATTATTTCCATTAATAAATTTTATCGTTTATTTATTTGAATACAACTTCTTATTTATTGAAATGAAACAAAGCTTTAATTATAAAAATATCTAAGTCATATTATTTCCAAGATATTGTTTATTATAAACAAAAGATACTGACTGATATATTATAACATATTCTTTAAGAATTATAACTACTAATATAAGAGCATAAGTCATTGTTCTCTACTCTTACATATGTACATTTAATAGATATCCTAATTTTAATGCGTATCTTAGTTAAAAGTTTTCGTAGTCCCACTCATAATGTTGAACTAATTTCGTACCCACGAGATGAAGTACCATACTGACAAAAAGCGGGAAGTGGTGCCACTAGAAGGGTGATATTAACAAAATAACGAGTGATTTTTGCTTTTCAGCGCACCCGTTATATTAGTGTAAAATATGTACTCGTGCGCAATAATGACCGCCATTTGTTGATTATTACAAGCATAATTGTGTGTCGTGTGCCATTGCTAGTATTATTTATTACATATAATCTTTTGGGGCCGTCATGGCGCAGGGGCACGAGGCGCCGGTTCTGGGTTCGATCCCCACTCGAGGGAATGAATTATTATTTATTAATATTTTCATTTCTTCTCTGGCACCAAGACAAAAGCCCGGCGTTGAGTTACGCGACGCAATACCTCAAAAAATTTGGCGGAAACTGGGGAAAGTAATATCTTAACATTAGGGTCCTTTTGCTACTCTGATTTATGTGGGATATAGCGTGAAGCGTAATAAAAATTAAATAATCATTTACACAATATATGAACATAATAAACTCCTTTAACAATATGCTACTTTGTATTTTATTTAAATTGAGTACGTATTTTATTACTTGGCAAATGCCTTACTATTGACCGCTCATAATTTGCACCTGCGTCTTCCATAACAATTCAGTTTAGTGCCAACTCGACAAATACTTATATTCCTATTATATTAGATACTCGTATATATTATTATATACGAGTACCGTACCGTACCGTTCCTCACGTTTTCCCCTTTAATTATTATATTCTATTCAGGCAAATAACTATTCTTGCAGAGATATGATTTTAAATATACATTTTGTATTAAAAACTTGGGAACATAGTGCTAAGTCACTCCCTCCTCAATGAGAATTCCATTTCCCATATTCCGCCATATAAAAATAAAGATTATTTTGTTTCTATATAATCGAGTAAATTAAAATAATTTATTTTAAGATATATTTGAAATAAATTCATCAAATCATATCTTTATTAAGCTTTATTATTCCAGATGGGGCCGAGTATATTATTTTGGCACTGGGCCTAGTGTCAGCCATAATTTCCACCTGCGACTCTCGTGTCAATTCGCAATGGTGCCAAGCTGATAAAATATTTATATTGTAACAAATATACTGGTTATCAATTTGTGAGAATATTGTTTGGTATTGAGTCAATTTATATAATTAATTTTTTTTAAATTATAATTATAAAATTTCAAATAAATTTGTAGCAAATAAGACAAGATAACTCCCCCACTTTTATATTTTTTTATGGAAAAGACAAGACAAGAAATCGTACATTTTTTAATGGAAAAGATACTGGTAGCAAATGATCACCACCGCTCACAAAATAATATGAATGTAATCATTCCCGCGAGTAGAAATTGACAGCTTCAGGAAAAATAACTTATTGATAAATCTGGTAATTCTCCTTCCTCCGTTCACTAAAAGCTTTGCATACTAAATTGCGGAACTTGACATGACTGTGTCGTATTATCAAGCCGGTGAAACTTATTTTTAAATTAACTTTCAGTCAACGTTTTAAGTGATTAATAATAAATTATTATTATTTTTAAGTATTCGGCAAAAAAAAAGAAATACATTTTTTCTTAGAGTAAAAATCAGTAAATAATTAATTTACTTAGTAGCTATAAAACTAATTCATTTGAAAGCAATAAGAGACGCCTCTTAATTGAACAAGACGGAAGAGGAATCAAAGGGAATGATTCCCTTTAGGGGGCCTCTCTGAGGGTAGGACGTGATGCGTGTGCAATATAATTTAGGGGACTTAAATATCTGGCTAGAAAAAAAATCTTTGTACAAAAGATAAACATTCTAAGTCAAACGTTTAAGTTAATGTAATAAGCCTCGAGCAAAGTGCTGCGAAACTAATTGTTTTTATTAGATTTTCATAAAAGAAAAAATGTTTTTTTTCTTATGTTAATTGTAAATTAGTTTGATTGTTTACTAATTTAATTTTTGTAAATATATTACTACATATTTTAACTTTAAGTTAATTTTCTCTGCCTTGAAATAAAAAAAAAAATTGATTTATATAGAGTTTTATATTTTTCATATGTTTAGCTTTATGCTATATCCATATTATAGGGGTAGACAGAGGTAAAATAGTGTTAAGGCATTTTGTTACCCACGCACTGTCTAATTTTCGAGCCATCGCGTTTTATTCTTCTTACCAGAGCTAGGAAATGTATATAGATTCTTCATATTGAGAATCAAATCCTAAACCAACACGTTTACAGTATAACGCTCTACTACTGAGCTACAACGGCCTTGACGACTCAATAAATTAAACATTTAAATAATTTACACAAAAATGCCTTCTCCTTTGACATTTTCATTCGTGCTCCAAATGGATTCATAGGTCAAACCGTATGGCGGAGATGCCATAGCAACAGAGTACCATCTAAGATTGTGCCTAAAATTGCTTTATGTAATTTGTAGAGGGGCCGGACACATCCATCTTATGGGGTGTAACGCCTTTAAAGTAAATCAACTGAGTTATATCGTATTGCGAATTTGGGGAAAGGATGTGTAATGCTAGTTGGTTGGGTGTTTTCTTTTGATTTTGGCTTTCTGATTGAAAATAACAATTTTAGAAATTTTTAATGTGAAGTTCGAATGATGTAAAAGGCCATCATCATGCAGTGATTCAGTGGAATGTGGAAAACGGAGTGTCTTGGCACTGGGTTCTTCCTGCTTATTCTGCTATATGCGCGATAAAGAGTGAAGCTAAACATAGGTTTTAAATGTAGCCTGATTTATCAAATGAATATTTTTTTTGGACGACTTATTAATTTAAATTACAAATTTTAAAAGAGTTATTTAAAAGAAAGTAATACAATTTTAACATATATATTTGAAATATTTTCTCATTATAATATTTCGTAATATTATTTAAAATATTTGACAAAGGTGTTCAATAATGCACAGTAATTTGTTAATTCGATACGACACACACAATACATTTGTCAATTACTCACGAGATAAACGCAGTTAACCACAAATAAAATTGACATATTATTAAAGCCCAAACTGAATTACTAATAGGTAAAATATATTACATATAAACATTCGAAGGAAAGCCTCAAAAATACTTTCGAATACCAAACGTATATATACTTCCATTAATATCATTGCGTTACCCAACTTTACTATTTTACAATGTATAAGAAAATTCTATTCATTCGAGTACATTCGTTCATATTTATGTACCAGTAAAATGCTATCAGGCGTAATGTAATATAGATAATTTACATATATTTTCTATAAAATTTACATAAGGAATAAATGAATTGCGGCCGAATAGATATTATGTTAGTTTACACTGATGTATACAAGATGTAACAATTTACGCCTACATTTGAAGAGAAGAATAGTACTGGCTGAACTGGTCACGACATTGTGTTGGGGCAGTTTGCTTTTAAACTACTCAATTATATATGGTTCATTACTGTTTGTGTAAGAACATTCAACGAATAACGTCTTCAATATTCTCTCAGCGTTAAAAGAATTTTAAGAAGTTCAATTTTGAGTTTTTACATTTTTAAATGTTATATAACCTATTGCAAAGTTTAATGCAGAATAAATATTATCAATGGCTACAGTAGAGATATCTTCATCATATTCACCATGTTCTAGCAGAAAGTCTTTATATAAAAAGTAAAAAAAAGGTTTAGTTTACGCCTTTAATAATTTAAAAGATCCAAAAGTTAAAAATTTACCTTCAGCTATAATTGCCAGTAAATTATAATAAACTAGCGACCCGCCCGCGGCTTCGCCTGCGTGAACTACATTATTATTAATTTCTGTCTCCATGTCTACCTACGTCCTATAAGTGACATCCAAGCAAAATTTGAGACTCCTAGCATTTGTAGTAACGAAGTTTCATACAAACTTTCAACCCCAAAAAAAACCCCTTAGAAGTCGAATATTGCAAATTCCCGTCTTAGCGAGCACCTACGTCCTATAAGTAACTCCTATGCAAAATTTAAGATTCCTAGCACATGTAGTTTCTGAGATTTCGTGATGAGTGAGTGACCTTTCGATTTTATATATATAGATTATTCAATATAAAAACGCAAGTTTTATTATTTATATTTTTTTATAATATAACACGATATACTTCTAAATCTAAACTAAAAACAAACTCTAAATAGGTTTGTAGTACAAAAATATTAATTACAACGAGTAGTTCATGAATTTCAGTTGCTTTTTCATTTCCTTTAATGCTCTACAATGAAACAATAAAATTTTACGTCCATGTTCGTGTAATTTACCTACTTTCATCGTGTACAGTTTTGCAGAATTTGTAGAACTTTTCTATGTTTATTGCAACAAATTATGTAAAAATATAAAGAGAACTTAAGAGAAAAATAAAGTTATTATGTTCTCCGTATATTGGTGGAATTCAATACATGCGAAACCAATGCCGTGCTTTATGTTGACGAAGAAATAATTTATTCCCTCCATCGGGATCCACGACTATCGTGTCTATGTCAAATATCCCCCCACTCTGTCACGCCGGGCTAGTTACTTTATTATAATTAATTATAATATCCGAGGCTGTGGCATAGCGGCATAACGTTTTACTATAAAGTGCTTAGGCACGACGGTTTTGGGTTCGATTCTCATTTGGGGATCGAATTCCTTTCATTTCTCTATTCTGGTAACAAGCACACAAACCGCAACACACAATGTCTCGAAAATTAGGCCAAAAATGAGTAATGGACTGCCCTAAAACTAAGTTTCATTTGCCTACTATGAAGCAAAAAAAAATATTTTGACTGTGTATATGAAAAAAATAATAATAAATATTAAACAAGCCCTCTTCACTTCACAGTCTTGAGGGTCTTGAGGACGTGCTCTATCACGCCGATGTATCGTAAAACTGTGATATCTTTAATAATACAAATATTCGTTTAAATTTGAAAAGGAACTAATATTAACACAGATTTTCATTTTTCAGATTGTGTTACAACACTTTATTTATTTTGAATAAAATCATTGTATTGTCTGTGTTTTTGTAAAATAGAACTATTTGTTGATATATCATGAATATAATGATCACAGAAGATTTTACTAAAAATATTAAATGTGGGTGTTAAGCATTTTTGTAAACAGAAATAAAAAAGAAGAAATTCTTAGTGCATATTGGTAATATTTTGTATAACGTTAATATTTGGTTATTTTCACGTAATCATCATTAGTGTAAAATTATCTAAATGCACACCTGTCAACGGGAGTTAACTTGTACTGTATACTATATTCGATAAACTATATACTAAACTCGGAATAGTTAATCGAGGTAGTTAAACTTTCTAATAGTGGATTTACTTTTTTAAAAATAAAAAAACTAAT
Source organism: Heliconius melpomene rosina (assembly GCF_056956725.1). Lineage (NCBI taxonomy): Eukaryota > Metazoa > Arthropoda > Insecta > Lepidoptera > Nymphalidae > Heliconius > Heliconius melpomene. The sequence continues at coordinate 6,965,884 of NC_140406.1, read as the reverse complement.
TAAAATTAAAACTATTTATTACGTCCGATCGATTTGGAGATCAAGACAACAATTAATTCAAGTTAAAAAATATTTGTATTGCTAAAGTTATAATGTATTGCGAAATTTTAAAGGTGCTTATAACAATACTGAGAATACCCCGGTGGTCTCGCTGAGCCAGCGGAATACTCTCGCTTAACCTAATATTGAGGGTTTGGGTGAGTGCATAACTCCTCCCTCCCCAAGTGCGAAATTATCGGGTTGTTCATTTTTAATAACTTTCCGATGATTTCGCGAACAATTTATATGTAAGATTTTACAACGAAAAACATAAAGTAAAAATGAGAGTATACATAAAAGAAATAAAAATATAAAGATGTAAATTAAAATTTCACTGACTCTAGGATGTCTCTCACTATTAATGATTTCACTATCACTGAAAACACTTTGCTTTAGTATCGCTGACATATATTTTACTTCATCCAAATTGATTCCTCTCATATTGAGTACGCGTGTACTGGATAATACAGGGGCTCTAGCCATAGGCAGCTGTGGCAAAACTAAATCTTGCTTGGTTCCCACGGGATCACTCTCTATGAGGTTGACATGACTACGAATCTTTATATTCTTTACCTCAACATTACATGGTTCGTCTAAGGTCATAACATAAGTCCCAATAATAGAATACTTATTGACATCCCCATTACAGGTTTGAGTTAGGGTGTTTCTAAATTTTGAAAATAGTATCCAACTTGTAGATGTGATTCTTTGGACCCTTATATTCTCTATGTCAATCTCTCTTTGTTCACATTGTGTTAAGTTATCTTCGAATTTTAAGAGCTGCTCGATACAAGTTATCTCAGGATAAAGAGTTTGATGATCTTCGTTACACAAGAATTGTTCTCCAGCAGCAAGTGACCGGCATGGTTTTAGGATCGGTAAGTATTTCGTACCCTTTGCCAAGAGGTAGGGATATTTAGGGATAATGGAAAATGTTTTATTTTCTGATTTACGAAAAATAGGTAAGGAATATAATTTATAATAATTATAAGTAATGTTATCCGTAATTGGAATCTCCATTATAAACGTAATCTGGTTTTGCTTAATATATGATTTAATATTGATTGTTTCCTCTAGTTTTACCAAATTTTCCGCACTCGGCGTATATACTAAATTTTCAGTTTGAGATATTAAAACTAAATGTTGTAATAGTTCAGTAGAATTAATAATACTTTGATGTAATATGGATATTTTACTGAAAGCTAATGCAGTCTCTATTTCTCCTAACTTAATGAATATAGTACGAAAGTTACTTACGAACAAATTAAGAAGACTTACTATATATGTGGTATACACTAAATGATTATCCTTAGAAACTAACTCTTTGATCATAGATTCAACAATTTTCAAACGCTCATTTAATACAAAAGAATTTTGATTCAAAACTTCAGTAGTATTTATAAAACTATCAAGCATTTTAGATATTAAAGTAAATTTGTTCCTCATTGTAGTTTGATCATTTGCGAGCTGAGAAATGATTTTTTCATATCTTACAGCGTCATTATAGTCTAAATTCCCAGTAATAATTTTAATAAGAGAACCCAATGGATTGAAAAGGCCTCTCTTGAAACGTTTTTGTGGAACTAGCTGTTCATATTTCTGTACGGTGATGTCGCGAATATATTCAACGTGAAATCTTGCAACTTGGAAATCACGTAAGTAAGAAATATTTTTATTAATTAAATTGTTAAATTCATTGTATTTATTTATAACAAAGTTTAAATCATCATATATTTTATTTAAATTTAAAACCTTAATTATAGTCCAGTAATCTGTTTGAAGATACGCCTGACCTTCTTTTACAGGATACACACCTGGATTATTTTCAAGAGATTGCAGATGAAGGGCCAGCACAGATCCCATTATCATCAGTATCAGCAAACACCACCTGCGGAGGGCGTTTTATATTTTTAACGGGAACTTTAGATTTTCTTTGACCAATTTGTATCGGTATAACATTATTTAAATCCTTTCCTATAATTTTGGCCTTATGATATCGCGGTTTATCCTTGCTTTTCCGTTTATTAACGTCTTTTGTAAATATAATTTTTCCTAATGGAAGATCTATTTCATCTTCACCACCTCTACTTTCCTTTACCTTCTGCTTAATTTCAATCATTTTTTCGGCTAAGTGTTTATATAATACTTTTAAACGTTTTGCATGATCTTTAACCAATTGCTGTATGTATTGTTTCTCTAAATCTACCTCAAATAAACTACTTGAATCCGTATGACCAAATACTACTTCGAAAGGGGTTAGACCTGTGACAGAATGGATAGAACTATTATAGGCAATAATGGAATACATCATCACTGATGCTGCATCCGTGCATTTCTCTTCGTATTTCGCGCATCTATAAATTTCATTAATAGTAGAATGTAAACGCTCAATCAATCCCATCGAATTAGAGTTGTTAGGGGAGCCGATATGGATTTCGATTTTATGTAAACTCAAAAATTCTTTCATTAATTCATTATTAAATTCGCTACCAGGATCGGAACTAATCTTTTTAGGGGTACCATAAAATGAAAAATATTTCATAAGTGCACGAACTACTTCCGCGGTTGATCTATTATCTATTGAAATGGCTTGACCCAATTTACTAAATGCATCTATAATAGTCAAATAGTAATTTCCTTCTATCTGAAAAAGATCAATGAATAATTCTTGAAACGGGGCGTCTTGTGTTTGAGTCAACTGTAAAACAGGTTTAAAAGGTTTTCTATCGTATTTCATTTTACAGCATGTTTCACAAGCGTTAATAATGGCTGAAATGGTTTCTTGCATATTGTGCCAAAAATAATTCCTACGTATACTTGCTAGAGTTTCCTTAATACCGCGGTGACATGTTTTACCTTGGTGATGTTTTAATACGATAGCTTTTTGTTCTTTTTCATTTTCTATAAAAATTACTCGCTCTGTACATTCGAATAATAGAACGGTATCCTTCCTAAATAATTCTATGACAATACTAGTAAACTGTTTCCGATGTTCATTATTTTCAAAATAAATGAAATACTTGGTTTTTGGTTTAATATACTCCTTTAAAAATTGTTTAACTAAATCTCTATTATAAGTGGGTAAAAATACTTCTAACACCTTTTGCTTTTCACGTGAAAGATCGCGAACTTGTATATCATTCTTAAACCATGTATATACTAGAATTTGATTAGGCTTTGTGTCTATTGCTTCGTGCAATATTGGTATACCTGACGATTCTATGATATTAGCGGAATGAACTGTGTCTGTTTTGGATGTTTCAGACGGTGACCTAACCGGATAGTCACATGTCCTAGGTGAACTCGGCACTGATAAAGTTTCGGAATCGGAAAGGGTTATAGGTTTTTCCCTAGAACTACATTCTGATATAGACATTGTACTAGAGTCATTGCGTTGCCGTAGCCCTTTCTCTTTCTTATCAAAATTTACTATCATAGAGTCTTTTTCATCGTCTGAATGTGTGGCATTTACTCTAATTCTTGACAAAGCGTCCGCATTTAAATTTTGGTTTCCCTTTTTATAAACTATTTCGTAATCGTAGTCCTGAAGTCGAAGGCGCCAACGAGTAAGTTTACTACTTGTATCTTTTTGTGAGTTCAGCCATGATAAAGGCTTATGATCAGTGTATATCATGAATTTCTTACCGTAAAGATATGGCCTAAAATGTTTTATAGCCCAAACAATAGCAAGACATTCGCGTTCTATTGTACTATATCGAGATTCCGTGTCACTTAAGGTACGACTAGCATACGCGATTGGTTTATCGCTACCAATGGGACCCTGGGATAGAACTGCTCCTAACGCGACATTAGAAGCATCAGTAGTCAAAATAAAAGTTTTATCAAAATCAGGATACTGCAAGAGGGGTGCATTTGTTAAAAGTTCCTTACATTTGTTGAATGCATCCATATAATTTCTATCTAAGACAATTTTATTTCGTTTTTTTAAGCAAGACGTTAATGGTTTTGTAACATGAGCAAAATCTTTAATGAACCGCCTATAATATCCAATGAGACCTAAAAACGATTTTATTTCAGTTGTCGTCTTGGGTATTGGGTAATTTAATACGGCAGTAATTTTATCGTCATTTGGTTTAAGACCGTCTTTTGTTATTGTATGTCCAAGGTAAATTACTTCTTTTCGTAGAAATTCCGATTTATCTAGTTGGATTTTTAAATTCGTCTGTCTAAGTCGGTCAAAAATGGTTCTTAATTTTTGAATATGTTCATCTAGGCTAGCTGAAAATATAATGACATCATCTAAATAGACCATACAATGTATTCCCTGTAACCCTCTTAATATACTATCCATAGCCCTTTGGAATGTTGCTGGGGCTGTTTTTAAGCCAAACGGCATTCTAAGGAATTCATAATGGCCATGTTGCGTGCTAAAAGCCGTTTTCTTTATGTCTTGCTCGTCTACCTCTATCTGATGGTAACCGCTTGCCAAATCAAGCGTAGTGAAGTATAAGCTTTTGCCAAGTTTGTCCAGTAGGTCAGTAATATTAGGTAATGGGTAACGATCGTCAACAGTCACTTCATTAAGACGTCGATAATCGACTACCATACGCCATTTTACTAAACCTGATGCATCACGCTTTTTGGGAACTAAATGAACAGGTGCATTCCACGGGGAATGTGATTCTCTTATTACATTATCTTGGAGTAATTTTTCAACTTGTCTATTAATTTCGTCTGCTTGCGCAGGAGCTTGCCTATATGGTCTTATAAAAATAGGATCTTCACTCTTAGTACGGATTTTATGTTTAACTTCGTTGGTAAAACTTAAGGGTAGTTCATCACAATAAAATATATCCCTATATTCGTGACATAATTCTAGTATTCTAGTACGTTCAGTTTCGTTAGTGTGGTCTAATCTAAGTTTTTTTAAATTTTGTTTCAATATTTCGTCGGTGTCAGTCATTGTTTCGTTATTATTTTTTATGAAGTTACATTCTGAAATATTAATACTCGATGTTTTAAACGCTTTGCTAATAGTCAAAGTCATAGGTCTATCTAAAGTGTTTTGAATTATTGTTGATGCATATCCATTAATACAATTTACTAATGCAGAAGGCATTCGTATACCAGGTGTAAACTCTTTAAATTCAATTACTGCTTCTCCCGTGTGTAAATCAGTAGGGATCTTTACTCGTTGTTCACACCGAGGTTGTAAATGAACGAGATAATTCAAATTATTAATTATAGGAATGTCAGTGGTCTTAGTTCTCAGTAATAAATGTTTGAGGTCAATAATTGCGTCCAATTGTTTAAGTAAATCGTTTCCAATAAGTCCGTCATAGCGTTCATCTACATCATATAAATGAAATTTATGATAATCTGTAGTATTAAAAGTCGGAAATAAGGGAATTTCAATAATTTCTTTGTGTAGGCTAGAAGCATGTGTGCTAATAACTTTAAAAGGTTCATATTTAATAAAATTATGAAAATATTGGTAAGCAATACGGGGGCTAATAAACGAGCGAGTGCTGCCAGTATCAATCATTAATTTTGCATTAATTTCTGGAATAAAAATATGAGGTAATTTAAGATTCGGGTCACAATTTAATTCTATGATTTCTTCTTTTGCGAGGCTTCTGTTTGAAAATTTTCCTCGACTGGTGGAGTTACAATATAATTGTCTATTTCGTCAATAGGTGCATAAGGCACGTCCTCAACATACGGTTCGTAATTCATATAGTCATAAGGATCATAATCGTAGTAATAGTCGTATTCCAAATTTTCATTTTGTAAATCAGTTTCATTTAACCTAAAACCTTGTTGCGCTATTTGAGGTCGCGGGGGTGCCGTTCTCATAGATATGTCAGTTGATTCTAAGCGGTTATTCTGAGGTGGTCTTTGGCCAAACTGTTGTGGTGTCATAGTAGGATTTTGGGGATGCTTATACCCAAATTGCGGATTTTGGGGTGGCCTATACCCGAATTGTGGATTTTGGGGAGGCCTATACCCGAATTGTGGATTTTGGGGAGGCCTATATCCGAATTGTGGATTTTGGGGAGGCCTATACCCGAACGGTTGAGGCTTTAGTAATGTTTGCTGCGGTTTATATTCAAATTTCGGTTGTTGTGTAAATTGAGGTCTAATAGTATGGATTCCAAAATTAAATTTTTGCTGAGGGGTAAGATTATTTTGTGTAAATGACGACCCTGCGACGTTAGGTGTTGGCCTCGGTGCCGTTGAATTATTAAGAATGCGATTACGAAGTTGATATTGTTCATGAAAATTAACCTCCTCTAAAACTATTGATAGAGCTTGTTCTAATGTACTAGGTGATTTAAGTCTCACAATACGCACCATATTTTCTGGTAAATTATAGAGAAAAACATTTAAGGCTGTGTGGTTATAAATAGCAATTTTCGCATTTTTAACTTCTTCATCTGCCGATAAATTTACTTTAGATATTAACAGGGACCGAATATTTTGTATTCTGTTACAAAACTCTAAATAACTTTCCCCTGATTTAATTTTACATGATTCGAGAGAAATTTTTATACATTCTTCGCTACGAGGGTCACCAAAATGTTGTTCCAATAATTCTTTTAACTCAGGCCACGTCTCTATATCCTCACGCTCAGATAACAACGCGGCGGCATCATCTATTAATCTACTAGTTATAGCATGTAAAACATAAATATTCTGCTGCTGATGACCACGAAATTTATTTATAATGTACTCACATTTTCTAAAAAATAAATTTAATATTCTTTTGTCGCCACCGAAAAGAGGAATTAGTCGTAACATTTCATTGGGTATTGGTACTACGCTATTTGACGCTAAAGGAATTTCTCGCGATTGTTCCATTTTGTAGAGTAAAAATTAATAGAGAGCTCTGAAGTTTCAAATCAATTACAATTATTTTTAACTAATTTAACACACACAAAAATATAAAATATATCAAAAACACATATAACAATTATGTATATAAAATAGCACACAGTAAATTAAAAATATAAAAATAGTAGGAAAATAAAACACAATAAAATAATATTTTTTTTTTTTTTTTTTTTTTTTTTATTTTATTTCATAATACATAAAAACAATTACGATCGATTTTTAGATCATTAATTACTATATATATTTTTCTTTAATTACTCAAATATTTTAATAATATTACTTCTAGACGTTAATTAGTCTATGGAGGTACTTTTCTTAGAACTACAGGTTTAATAGAGTTTTATATTAAAACCAGATACGTTATAATGCGAGACGTTCAATCCCAAAATAACGCCACTTATTTTTATTGTAAATCTCAAATAGAATGTGGGAATATAAGAAAAAAGGAAGGCAAAGAGTTTTACTCACCGACCGATCGCTGATCCCATCTTCTTGTTCAACTTATTTCTTTGGTTCGTGGATAGCCTAAGTCTATTCGCACTGTACTCGCGATTTTTGGGCGAATTTGGACACCCAAATCTACAAGACACGCAGACCTTTGATAGACTATCCTACCGGCTGCGCCAGTTAAACTTTCTAATAGTGGATTTACCTTTTTAAAAATAAAAAAACTAATTAAAATTAAAACTATTTATTACGTCCGATCGATTTGGAGATCAAGACAACAATTAATTCAAGTTAAAAAATATTTGTATTGCTAAAGTTATAATGTATTGCGAAATTTTAAAGGTGCTTATAACAATACTGAGAATACCCCGGTGGTCTCGCTGAGCCAGCGGAATACTCTCGCTTAACCTAATATTGAGGGTTTGGGTGAGTGCATAACTAGGTATCTACGCAATGGTGAATGAACTCTCAAAACATACAGTTGGAAAATTATTTAAAATTACTAGTTAGGTATATATTTTATAAAATACAAAACAAAAAAAAAACATTAAAACAAAGAGACTTTTCTCTAAAACCCAATTATCTACATTTAATTAGCAATCAAAAGGTTGCGAGCGGCTGCAAAGCGAATTAAACTGCGCCTATAAAACTGAATGCACTACACATGACGCAAATCTAGCAGTAAATACGGCAGTCACGGCCGTATAAGTTTTAATTAATTGCTAAATTACACACGTAGTATTTATGTTGGTTTATTGGAAGCTCCAGCGACAAGAGGACTAGTACATTGAGACTGTTTCCATTATTAATTTTAAGATTTATTGATTTCGGCAACCTTAATTATTAGTATAACATGATGAGCAGAGAAAGAGCTTACGGATCACCTGATGGTAAGTGAACACCGACGTCCAGAATCCTGTGTAACACCAGAAGAGCTACAGGTGCGCTGCCGGCCTTTAAGGTGAAGATAGACGCTCTTTTTGAAGGTACCCAGGTGGTATCGACCTGGAAATACTGCCGCAGCTAGGCCATATCCCAGTTGCGTGGCGCGTGGAAGGAAGTTCCTACAAAACGGCAGCGAGAAGATATCTCTACGCAAAGTCAATGTGTCAAGCCTCCAAGCCTTTCGCGCCAAACCTTTTGTGATAAATGAAATAATATTGTATAAAAAATAATGTAAGCTAATTAATTATATAACATTTATTAGCTATTTAACTATGAAACAAACCGCAATTAAATCCATTGAAGTAGTTTTTAACTACTTCAGTGATTTCATAAAGCTCTTGAAATTATTATAATAAAAATTAATATAATAACTAATCCTCGTCGGCATCTTTGTTTTCGTAGATTTTAACACGTAAAATGAATGAAACATCCCAGTTATCCCTTCTCCTTATGTTCCCGTACTGTCCCTAATCTACTAACAAACCATATTTCTTTTCCTTTTTCTATTATATATCGATAAAAATTATTGCTAGTCATTTTAAACATATACATTAATTAAACATTCTTTAGAAACGTAGGTGGAAACGCACTGTATATATATTGTCTAAATAAGAAGAAGGATTCCAAGGTGCAATCCGAACATGTCGAAGATAGTTACGTTTGATGTCACTGACGTCTTCATTCCCGTCATTCTTATTTCGGCTCGTTTAACAACTCAAACGCGTATTAAGGCTTGGTTTCTGTTATGTATAGAACGGAAAATAATTGATTTATTCATAGATGTAGGTCATCACCATCATCATCATCGTCATCATCATCATCATCAGCCTGTCCTTGTCCTTGTATATTAAATATACACAATCGATATAAAAATGTACATATCGTTCCTGATATAAACTACATATTTATGTTTGATAAACAAAAGGATTTTTATTTCTTTTTAAAATGTTTTCAAATTATTAAAAATGTAAAAAACAACCTTAGTTTCTTAATAAAAAATTGTCGAGACTATTTAATTATTTAAGTAGTGTAAGCCAAGCTTAATGCCGAGACGTTTGCGTAAGCGATGTCAATACGATAAGCCCACAGGCTTTTGATGTTTGTTCATTTGATTGAAGATTAAATAAATTGATGGTGTCCTAAAATTTTAAAACCATTTTTGTGTCTTAATTAATTACTACCGAACACGAACGCTGACTAAAATTATAATTATGATAAAATAATTAAAATCATTTTAGTATAAGGTATAAGTTTTTAGTTAAATTTTATAATATAAAATATATTTTTTTATATTTTTAGGAGTATTGGCGTATTATTCTTGGCGCACAAAAATATCATTTTACATGACATTACAAATCCTTTAAGAAGTCAGTTTTTCTTTATATGTTTTTCGAAACTGATAATAATACCTATCAAGTGAATCATTAGTCGGTATGACATTTTGTAAGAGAATGTAAAAAGAAATATATGCAATTTCAGCCATTGGGTACAATAAATTTACTCATCAATTTTATTTATTGGACAAGATTGCAGGTTCCAAAACCAGAAACGGCATTTATTAAGCGTGTAGCCTTTTACTTGAAATCTTTTGACAGAAAATTCAATCTTAAATATTTTTCGTAAAAGACGAAGGCAGTAGGTTTATTTAATTCTCATTAGGGCCAATAAAATATTTTCATTTCACCACTTTCACGCATTAACTCTCATAATGAAACATGCAATATTCTCTTACAAAGTGCAGAACTCAAATGTATCTTAATATCTCAATATGATCTATCTAAAAGAAATACCAAAAACTATAATTTCCAAACTTACCTTAAAATAACTGGAAATATATAAGAAGAATATTGAGGACATGGATCTAATTAGATGTACTATCATAGTTGCTAAATCAATGTGGCCCGCTTATCAGATTGTTAGGCAATGTGACCTAGATGTGGAGATTTCGTGTGATAATTTTAAACAATATTCTTGAATAGTATCTAACTAAAAGTATCTAACTTACAGGCTATATTTATATTTGCGAGTAATTATTAAAAAAGATAAGTTGCATACATATATTTTGTAATAATTACCTCGTACGCACTCTTTTAGTCCTTTAATTATACACTATATTTAACGAGGCAATATTAATAACCTACTTATCAACTCAAAAAAAAAATTACAAAAATTAAAAAAAAAAAACCCACCAATGCGGTAGCGGGGCCCATTGTTTGTAACAATCAAACAGAAACAAATGAATTCCGGTGGTCTTCCTAAACGGTTAGCACCTACTTGGAAGTTGAAACTCGACAGCACATTTTATCACAACCGTAGAAAATCTCTCTCCATAACCAATTCACAAACAATGGCCAAATATAACCCTCTGTAACGAATCGAGGAGGTAGTCGACGTTATAAAGAACAGAACAGAATACACAATACCACGTGTAAACGTCCCACTTGAACGCAAATATGTCCAACATTTGCGACGCTACCCCATAAATTATAGAGATAAATGGTGCTTCAACAATGGTTAAATAAACCGACGATTCTTATGAAGCAAAAATAAGTTTTGTTCGGGAATCATAAAAAATAAAATATCCATTCAGATTCGTACAATGAATGCGTTAAAGGTAGTTTAATACGGGTGGGCACCTCGATTGTAGCAAAAAATCTAGAGTATCGCATTATATGCTACATTTTATAGTCACATGTTCATTATAAAATTGTATTTGCAGGTATTTTTACAATCGTAAAAAAGGAATGTATTGCTATATAATTGTGTTTGACAGTATCTTTTTTGATAATCTTGAAGTACAGAACTGGAGTGTGCAGAATGATAAGTTAATCGATTCTTTCTACTATCTGGCATCCATTTATAAAAACTTCGAAATCTCAAACCCACCAAAGAGCAAGACATTCAGCTTACTCTGCAGGAGTCAAGGGTAGCACACGAATAATTAAAAAATAATAATAATTTAAAAAATATACACAATTACTACGGTTAAAGAGGTTCATTAAAAATTAATCGATTCTGTTAAGATTACAAATCGAGATTAAATTCGAGTTAAAATTAATATTTTGATTAACTTTTTTGTAAACTAAAAGTAACTATATAAAAATCATCACAACAAATAATAACGTAAAAGTAATCATAATCAAAGAAAATAAGGAAAACGCTACTTTAAATTAAATTTTAATATTTAACGAAGGGGCGTCAAGAGGCTCTACAATTTGATACTTAACTTTAAAAAAATTGGCTTTAAAGATATAATTTAAAAAATAAAAACATACATTCGTATAAGGCGGAAGGAATAGCGTGGCAAGTGTATACGAAGATCACAAAGAAGTGTTCTCGTAAAACGGCGATGTAAAAATAAGTGTTTACTTTGTCGGAAACATCACGCCGCCTCTTACTTTGAAGTGGCTCCATTTATACAACCCTTCTATCCGCATCTGTTGATAACGTTGATACTAGCTGTTTTCTAAATATACCTAGGTGCATCCTTGACAAATAATGGAAGGTATTTATAGTCCATACCTATATTATAAATTTGAATGTAACTCAGTCTGTCTGTCTTTCTGTCTGTCTGTCTGTCTATTACGCAATCAGGGCCAAACCGCTAATTTAATTGTGATAAAATACACATATAGAGATACTTGAGGGTCTCGGGATGAACATAGGATACTTTTTTTTCTCATATTTGTAATATTTTCGATATATATCAATATATTAAAATACTTATTAATTTGACATGCAATTTATTCCGCCATGTTCGCACAACCGTCACTGTGCGACCGTTGCTAAGCAATGATTGGCAAAGTTTGTTGTTAGAAAACGTCATCCAAAATGAGCTTGCTTAACGCATCTCTCTATTGAAAACTGAAAATAAGCCCCGTTCGGGTTCACTAGTTTCTTATATAATAATGCAGTTATAAATCCAATTGTAAACGCAACGGTTATGGGTTTGATCTCCACTCGGAGGAATTAATTTTTCTATTTATAAATATTTTTATTTCTTCGCTTTGGTAACAAGGCAAAGCGCGGCGTTATGCTCCGGCATTCAACGCGCTCAATGCTTCTGATATTTGGCGGAAAGTAGGGAACGGAGTGCCTTAACACTAGGTTCCCTCTGCCTACCTCACTACATGCGGGATATAGCGTAAAAGTGAAAAAAAAGTATAATTACATCTACTTGAAGTAGTTTTTTATATTTACCTAAGTATAATCTAATATGTCAAGTTCAAGCGGTGTAGACTCACAAGCTCGAGAACTTGACCCTGAAGGTAACTTTCTTTTTACAAACAACTGGATAGCTAAAAACTTGTTTCTTTGGTTTTAAGTTAAATGAAATATACCTGTTAAATAATGAGTTCTAAAAATTCAATTTGTAACTTATGTTTTTTATTTTCAAATTTTATTAATACACGACACTTATTCTTGAGCTCCATGCTCCATTTCAATAGACGACAATTTTAACATTCTAGGTATAAATATTTATAATGGAATTAAAATCAGATTAGACCTAGAGGGCACGCGACGCGTTGTAATATTTTCATTTTCTCACCTTGATAACAAAGGGCGGTGTTAAGGTCCGCCACTCATATGTAATGCTCATATGCTACAGCTATTACATATTGGGTGATGAGAAGTGAGGTATAAAAAAAAATGTATTAATGGTAACGGAATGTTTTAACACTGCTTATCCTACTATCTGGGGAAGATTGGCGTAGGATGTAACATAGTGACGGAAGAAATATGTACTCAAATTAATAAATTACAATACAAAAATAGTAAAAAAAACACATTATGCATTGAAATTTCACGAGAGCAATAACGAGACAAAGCAACTTAACCAAGTCGAGAGGCTACAGCGAACTTGACCCTCGCTGGAGTTCTTGGTATATCAGACTAATGAGATTGTATAGGATGTTATACCTACTATGAAGTAGGAATAATATACTAAAATAACTTTTTAAATTAATTTTCAAAAGATAACATAAGTAAGCCACAAACTTAATGTTAATAATAATTTATAGCTTTTCAATTTGTCCCGCATAGCAGCAGAAATAAAAAAATAACGTCCGATACAGTGACGAGGTTATTTCTCACTTTTAGCTTAGATTGTTGGACGCCATTTATCTCAAAAATAATTTAAATATAATTTACCTCAGCGAGGACCGAACCCACAAATACAACGGTTACAGTCACAACCACAATGGGATAATGGCCTTAATAAACTTTTAACCTACAAAAGAGTGTAATTAATTAATTAAGATTTCCTCTAAATGATAATATTTTATGTATTATTTATTTTTATCATGCATATCTTATGTAACACTTCGCGGAATCAACTGGTAGAACCTATTAACACATTTATAAATTTATCTAATTTCCGCTTATTTATAAATATTGCGTGTTTTGATAACGAGTAATTTTAAATCTAATTAAGTTGGGAAAAACAATGATATATTTAATTTAAACTTTCCCACGAGTAAAATTCGAAGCTACAATCATCGCGTGCAGTCGACTCGGTACGATTTTGCCCTGATAGCGTCGTTGTAGCGCTTCGCTTATATCATAATACTTACTAGGAAGCGCTATCATAGAGTAGATGTATTGTGTTGCGTGTTATTATATATGTACATATAATATTGTATTACATAATGTATGTCGCTAGCGTGTAGTGGATATTTTATGGCAGATCTCGCTTTGGTTGTGAGTGAGTTAGATTCCCATATACATATATATAAAATTTTAATTTTGTTTTTACAGTTTGGTTAGGGAAATAGTGGTTCCGTTTGGTCACAATCACTGTAAAATTAATTCCTGTAAATACAAATTCATCCTTACTTCCTATATAGGGTATATTTTATAAAATAACAATTTTAACTTTAACCTAATTAACTTAACTGTAACTAACCACAAATTCGAAGGGCAAATTAAAATAACACAAATCAATTCTATTTGTTAAATAAACAAGGCCACCCGTATGGCGATACTGATCGTGGTACGTGTTAATAAAACTCCCCCCCCCCATCACACCCCATTGTCTACGACTGGAGATAGAGCAATTTACTTAATTAAAACTCCCACAATATCACATATTGAGATAAACTACAGTTATTAAGACATTACAGTTTAAACTTGCAAGTTTGGTAATTATTAAGTGAAATTGATGGTTTCGTTATCTTGCGTAATCTATACAGTTAACTGTTTATTGTTAAAAGTCGTGATCGAGTTATACAAGAACGGGGCATTTACTGTATTGTTGTTACACTTTTTTTGTGAGGTAAATAATATAAATTATTTTTGAAACCTTAAAACTAGCTTATCGTAGTTTAAAATTTCAAATTGTCTATTTTAAAGTTTTATTTTATTTGTTTTGTCTGCATTTTTCTTCAATTTATTAGTATTAAACTGAACAAATAATTGTAATTTTGCTGAGTCTATCGAATATATTTAAAAAAGAAAAAAAAATGTATTATTATATTTCTTAAATTAATTTCTAAAATGTGAAAACGCTTACATAATTTAGAACAAAATACATACTATAAATATAATAGTCACAACTATGTATATACAAATATATATTTGAAATATTTCTATGAAAACTTCAATCCCAGCTGACGAGTACGTATGAAGCTAGGATGGAAGCTGGATAAGTCGGATCATCGGATTACATTCCTATATTCAGGGACTGCTTGCACTATTATCTTTAGTCTAACCCTCATGGAAAGCTAGTCTTATTTTACACGAGAATTTAAATAAAGAACATAAAGAAAGCTGGTTATTTTGTATAGGACTAAGACAGGGCTCTATAAAAGCTTTTTTTTAGCTTTGTTGTGTTTACTATGTTTACAAGGGGATATTTTTGTTTTCAGGCTTCTTTGGTATCATGAGAGGTTGGCAGAAAAACAAAACAAAAAAATAACAATTTTAAACTTGGGAAGTAATTTAACATAAATGTTTTCTTCAATAGACCGCTAGCCCTTAACTATCTTGCCATCGCGTTGCCATAAGGAAGAAATATTTTTACATACATAAATATATATATACATATATAAAATGGTAAAGATTATTCTGTAGGACCAATTACTTTGAACGCGTGAGAATTTAATTTTTTGTATTACACTTAGAAATTGAATACGATTATGTAAGTAGGTACGTTACTTTGCACATATTAATTTATTCATGTAGAATAAAAGAAATCTTCGTCTCCATTTCATAGAATTTGAAACTTTTTTTATAATTTGAAAAATAAACTGTTAAAATTGATGTTATTTTTTTAAGAATGCCCGTCTTACCCCCTTTTACTTTGTCACGTGGCCCGCAACGTGACGGCAGAGAAAATCAAACTTAGAAATATAATCAAGACTGACGTTAATTGGTTTTGATTTTCTCAAATATTGTAACCAAAGCTATGTCTATTATTGTTATGTCTCGTCTGATTTGATTGAGTGAAAACGTGAACCCACAGAAATCCTAGAAATATTTGACATTTTGACAAGTACATTTACGTCCGTACGTTTCATTTAGAAGTTCATTGAACTTTACTTTAGGTACTTGTTATCATCTACGTGATCACTCATATATTTGGAAAAAAACTTAGAATCAAGCCTTATTAGCTACGATAAAAGCTTATAAACTTAAGGATATCGTCACGCAGTGGCACAAGCGTGTGACTATAAACGCGACAGTTGCGGGTTCGATTCCCACTCGGGGGTATTAATTATTATTTACTAATATTTACATTTCTTCGTTCTGATAAAAAAACACGGCGTTCAGTTCTGCCACTCAACACACGAAACCTTGAAAATTTGGGGAAAGGAGATCTTAACACAAGATTCCCTCTGCCTAACCTTTGTTATATGCGGGATACACCCTAAAACTGCAAAAAACTTATAAATTTTTTAACACTCATTTAAAATGAAACAAATAGGTTCACAAAGTGAAAATAATTTCACACATATCAACTTAAAGGTAACCTACAACACCGATCACATCATTAACGCACGTCCATTACAAATACAGGTACATTTTATCAGTTTGTTTGTTCAAGCACTTATAAAACGTTTTAACTGCTTTACAATATAAAATTTAATCACACATAATTTGTATATTTACAATGCCAATAGGTCTATTATGAGCTATAAAAGTTACTTTGCAAAATGTATGAACAATCACCAGTCGATGTTGAAGGTATAACGTGTAATTTGTTGAAATAAAATAAAAATGTCTACTATGTGGCTAACATCCTCGTTTATGGCTGTTATTTAGATTATTTTTTACTGTTATAACGTTATTATATATTTAAATCTATTTTTGTTACAGATTCGCGGCCTTTGTGGCTCAGTGAGGCGAAACCTGATTGTAAAGGCGACGATAGTGTGTTCGATTCACATTCGGAAACTTATAATTTTAATTTCCTTGTTGTTCAAAGACCAAACGGGGCATTGAATTGATTTGAATTTGAAACACCGAAATACAAAGTGACTCGAATATTAGGCGGAAAATGGAGATTTCTTAACCCTAGGTTCCTTATGTCCTATATACCTTACGTTGGCAAGTATTTTTAGGAAAATTTTGAAATATATTTGTGTTACAGATCTATTGATTGATCTATTCCTCCGTAAGGATCTGTTACGCTTCTCTTCAATTTTTACATTCACTTAACTCTTTTTAACCGACTTCTGTAAGAAAAGGATGTTATCAATTCGACTGTATTTTTTTAATTTTTTTTTATGTTTGTTACCTCATAACTTTTGACTGGGCGAACCGATTTTGAAAAATTTTTTTTTGTTTGAAAGGTGATGCTTCCCGAATGGTCCCATTTTTTTTGGTCCATGTCTGACAATGGTATCTATGAGAAAATCACATAAGTGTTAAATTTGCATTAGGTATGTGCGCGAGAAATAGACCAATAACTCAGCGCCAACCGATTTTGATAAAAAAAAAATTCTCTCTTTCTTTTACAACACCTTTACTACAATATCTAATTACCAAGCCTTTTTGTTTTACTTGGCACCGACTTCAAAATTATAAAATCTTTGTATAATTATTTTTCACTTTTTAGTTCGTTGTTAGAAGTCGGTTTTTCTTTTTGTTAAAAATTAATTTATTTTACTATTTTAAGCATGACTGTCAGGCAAATGATATACATTCCAACAAATAAATACTGGAATTGAAACTGTAACCATCACCTCACAAGTGCTCCCTAATTAATTATACAAAATCACGTCCGCGAGTCACCCGTTGTCCACTCCATATAAGTGCTCTGCAATAAACAACTTAATAATCGATAGTTCATAATAACATTTGTTGTTTCTCACAGTAATAAAACAACGAAGCTCGTTCACATTTTAAGCCGATCTCCATTGAATTTAATTGCTGTCATTTATATAATTGCTTCATTGGGAGCCGACTTTCTACAAAGAAAGCCTAACAACGATTATAATGTGCCTAATAAAGATTATAATTTTAGTACTATATCTAAGTTTCTTATTAATTAAGTGAAGTAAAGTAAGCTTGAATTTTGTTTTAACGAGTGGGTGGAGTGGAGCCTATCTGTGAATGCCAGAACGTAAACAATTATTATTAAGATTGTCAATCAATCAGTACAGGTTGTTCGGTTGAATGAGTTATCTTATCTTCAAATTTTATTGTGGCTACTTCAAATTGGGAATGACTTTTGATTAGAATTTTGAATTGATATCTTTATGTTGACAGATATAAATTTTTAAATCTTAATTTTTTATAGTCGATGAATATAATTATAGATAACTTGAGATTTATTTTACTATAACTGCAGATTGAAAATAAGTTAAATCGGGGGAATTAAATTAAATTAAAATTAAACGAGTCCAACTACTATACATTTTTAGAAACCCGCCTTTTCGAACACTTTGCAAGAGTAGAGTTTAGTGTTATTATATACCTAAGAACCTATATCTAATATTCCTAGCTACCGTAGATACTTAAATGACTTCGCTTGTCTAAAACAAGCTTTTAAAGTTCATTACAGCGATTTGTATGTAAATTAATAATTTGTACCTTGTATTTAGTCGAAAGATATGCAAATGAACTACATTTGGCATAATTAATACATATTGCACCTCTGTGAACTCTAAAACTAGATTTAGATGACGCATTATGTATTATTAAATAATTAAAGGAATTTATCGAATTTGTCGTGTACCGAGGCAACGCGAAGCGTTAAGTTCCGCCATTTGACATAAAAAATTCACATTCCGCCGAATGGGAATTGCGTAGAAGTGTCTTAATGTGAATGAACTATGTTACCACTAGGTTACCAGGTTCCCTCTGCCTACCCCGCTATATGTGGAATACAGCGTGAGGGTACAAATAAACGAATTTGTGTCTTAATAACATTTTTTTTAACAAACTTATAGTATAAACAAGAATTTACAATTTTTTACTTTAAATTTCGTTTGGTAGGTTTCTAGAGCGTATAATAGACAAAAAAGTTTATTAATAGAAATTGTACACTGCTTCTACTAATATATATTTTTATATTATAATTTAATTGTTTATTCCTAAAAATATGAAGAAAGTATATTTCATCAAGTATATTTTAGTGTGTCTGGCCATGCTTGCCATGCACACCCAACTATATCCTTCAGGACATAATCAATAAATATATAAGTTAATTTAAATATTTGTTAAAACTTTACATCCTTTTACCAGGAACTAGCTTTCTAATTTTAAACAATATCCCAATTTCCTCAGTGGTGAGAATACTATAAATTAACGTCAAACACATGTCACGTCTTAAAAGCTTTGGAAGAAAATATACAATATTTGCTACTGTTTAGTTTTTGAGTGGACGCCAACAATAGGATTTTAGTTCTAACCCTATTATGTTGAAGAAAACAAATGGTTTAAATAGCTAGTAGTAATACAATGTAAATTCTATTCGTCCAAGCTTCTGTATAAAATGAAGGTACATTCGGCTTTGTCAATGCCCCATGGGCTTTTAAACAATATCGACGCGATAGTCCAGATTTTTTGTTGTATTTTTTTTAGAAATTTGGGTGAAAATATTGTAACTGATGGATGTGGGTTCGATGCTTAGTTAAGGGTTCAGGAAAATATCAAATTTGCATTTGTTTTAGTCTTAATGTCAATAAAACGTTCCGAATGTGGACAATGAAGACAAGTATCAATAGAATGTATCAACTAATTCTGCACAAATATATATACATATATATTATTACAGTGTTTTCCTATATTGCGAATTATTAATATATATTATTCACCACGATCAACTATTTTTCATAATGTTATATTATTACAAGCACAACAACCGACTACACCGAGTAATCAGAAATCTAAAACTATTGTACTAACACAATCGTTATATTCATCAAAAAAAACTGTCAAGAAAAGCATCAGCCATATCAGATATCTGCGCAATTTGTCTTTTGTATCCATTACTCGTACAAAAACTAGTAAATACATGTAAAATGCAATGGTATAGGAACATTGTGTAACAAACAGACAACAATTGGTTCGTAACATGAATACCGATCATTATCGAACTTTCCAATACCCTTATCTATGTCATAGGGACCGATCGTGTGTGCCATACTTTTTATTAAGTTATTTTCCTCTCGATTACGTTTTAAGCGAATGATTGTTGTGTAATTGTTGCTTATTCTTTAAGTACTTTAAATATTGTTCAATTGTAGAACTCTTCCTGCTTTTTTATGTACGAGACTATGGAAACCCTAGTTTGAATGTTGATATTTTATTCTTTAGATTTATACTTTGACAAAAATAGTAAGGTAGACCGAAATAATCAATTGTTAAAAAACTCTCTTGTCACGTGATGGTTGTATTCGACTCCTGCTAATAATATGAAAAACAACGGCACTAAATACGTGATAATCATGATAATATGATGTATAGAATTCGAACAGAGACGTACTCTTTGCCTACACTGAAATTGAAATATCAAACACACACTACACTTACACTACACTACACTTTCCGCCGGATTCTAATATATGTAGAGTGGCGCAACTCAACACCGCGCTTTTCCTCGTTATAAGAGCGAGGAAATTATAATATGAAATATTTCGTTTCTCCAGTAGGAATCGAACCTACGACCTGTCGCATTTAAAATCGCAACGGCTATAAAGTATTAAATTACCTTAAAGAAAATATTTGTCCATTATCAATTTTGTTATATAAAGGTATTTTGTTGATATATCAGTTTCATGTTTAAATTTTAAGCAATATGTTTTTCTAAATTGCGTATGTACATATAAAATAAATACAATATAAAATTTTTAATATCGAATTCTACGACATGATTGATATGGGACAGATGGTTGCACAATACGAGTATACGAATACAAATAGTAATGTCAAATACTTTATTTTTCTATTGACATTTTAGACTCGCAATACAGAATGTTTGATTTTTTCGCCTAGCAAGCAGAATAGGCAGAGGAAATTTGAGTGCTAAGACACTACGCTCTCTACTTTTCGAGTTTTTTATTGTAAATAATTTAAATATAATCATTCCCGAAAATGGGAACTCACAATCATTGCGCTTACAACCAGACACTGTCCCACTGCGCCTTTACTTTTTCCCCAATTTTTATTTATTTAACTTATTTTTTTTTATTTCACTTCCCGTGACAATATGTGTGAAATCTTGTAAGTTCATTTAGATTAAGCTAAAATCTAATTTATCGAATATACAAAGGAATCAAACAATTACAGCAATAAATTATATTGTTTAGACCTAAGCAAGTTTATTGAAACCGTGGGTGTGATTGATGAAGCGGAACCGTAGAATTGCAAACCATTAGAAAACTCATGAGACCGCAGAACCACCAATAATAATCTATTGACAAAGGCCTGACTTATTCGTTTCAAATGTTCTTCATCAGTTGTAACGGTAGGTGTGGCATGGCGAGATAAATACCAAAAAGCGATTTAAATGAAATACGAATTGTGGAAACTAACGGGCTTTTTGTCTGTTCGCGTGCAAGTTTCACGGTAGGTTAGAGCTTGCTCGACAAGTCCACAGCTGTCATCATATCTGGGACGACAAGCTTTGTTCCCACATGGATACGACTTCATATAATCGCAGTTTATGTGAATCTCTCAAAGGGAATAAACTCTCTAGAAGTTATATATCACAAAAAATCTATTGTAAAAGCTCGACACAATAAGCGTTGGTCGTATCTTTGGCGCATTAAAAAGTATTCATGCAGTATCATTGTTAAATGTCCATATTCCTGTATATTTAAGGATCTTGACACTATTATATTTGTAATTTTTTTGCCCAAAATAACATTTTTGTGTTGGAACACTACATATATCATTCTCAATATTTATGGTACCTTCGAGAAACGAATATGACCGATCTGATTTTAAATCACAAGTAAGAAAAATAAAAGCAGTTGTTAAAATTAATGACTTTGGAAGTAATAATAAAGGGATTCATGTTATGGTTGACAGTGCTTCAGAATTAAAAAGATCGTTACTAAAATGTACCATGACCGACGATTGTATTGTTTCAATCAAAAACCAATGAGCAGTGAGTACGATGACCGCGCTTGCTAAATGATGGGGAACTAGACGTTACAGCAAAATTATTAAAGATTGATACTTTTAGTTATTTTTCGTCGGCCGTTCATTTATCTTACGAAGACGAAAGTATTTTTAATCAAGCTCATTATCTTAATGTTCCCAGAACATTATTATACATCCGCCAAACAGAGAACGACGTTATTAAGGGCTCCCGGAAAAATATATCTTTATCTTGTCTAAAAAATATAAATAAAAGGCATTCTTTGTTATACGCAATATAACTGTCATACTTCTTGTTAATATACTGCTTTGGTTCCATCGCGATCAAAGAGTCTTTCTCGCTGACAAATAATTGGTTTGCCTACAAGCAACGGCTTGTGTGTGACGTCATCGCGTCTATATTTAAATTCCGTACACACGATAAATATCTTTAACGCTCGTATGGCTAATTTCGCTTTTAAAATGTGTTGTCACGTTCGCGAGAATGGATTCCAATCTGCTGGACATGAGTACAACGTAGCCTTTCAATTTCTTCGAATTGTTAAAACTTTTTGTAATGGATCTTGACCGAGCAGAATAAGCAAACAGCGATGTAGCGAAGGTAGCAAAAACTCGAAGAAAATGTTTTGTTTAAATAAAACAGGTTACTCGAATCGATTGATTTGTATTATTTTTTAATATAATGTATTTGATAAGTGAGCAATTATCAACCTTTAGTAATTGCTAACTATAGACTTCATTATTTTTCATTCTGAAAATGAAATAAAAAAAAATTATAATATTATATGTATTTAAATTTAAATTCCAAAGATAATATTTCAATTTTATTATACAAATTATTATTTATTACTAGAAAGTTACATTTTTAATCTGTCGTGTAACAAACAAGGAATGACACTAATGTTCTTTAATTATTTTCTTTTATTTTTAATTGCGGAACTCTAAACCTTAAAATATTTAAAGCATGCAATATTTTTTTAAATATACACTGGACAGCATATCGACGGCAGCTTATTAGCTACAGTTGCAAAACTAGGACAATTTAAAAATGAATTTCCTAGAAGAATCGATACAATGCGGTTAGCGTTGTAAATCGCATTTGTTGGCAACTTCAACGGTTTTTATTTCATTTATTTACATAAAAAGCTTCGAAAATATATATATTAAGCTTTAGTATGGATATTTAAATATTTTATATATATTTTATCCTAATCGTAATATATCTTACAGACAGGTATTTCTTAAATTTGGGCAAAAGTTTGACATTAGATTCTCTTTGCTTATTCCATCACATGCGGTATAAAGCATGAAAATTAATATTAATGCTTCAATTATCATTCGTTAAAGTTGACTTTCATAAGGTTACAGCAGGGTTGGCAGAGGGAACCTAGAATTAAGACACTACGTTCCTACTTCCTGCCGAATTCCGGAGGCCCTGCGTGATGAGTGGCAGAAATCAACGCCGCGCTCTGCCTCGACACCAGAACGAAGAAATGGAAATATAAATGTAAATAAATATTTCACTTCCTCGAGTGGAAATCGAACCCACAACCGTTGCGTTACAGTCACAATCTTGTGCCACTGCGCCATGACGGCCTCAAAATATCTTTCTCATATAAAATAAATATAAATAAAACGCGTTCTATTTTTATAAAGTTTGCTATTGTCACATTATTTTACGGTGGTCTGGTATATTCCCGAGGTCACAATGTAGGTGGTTGCATCTTCAACGAGGTGCATGAATCAGTTCACTTGAATGGAGGCTCAGGGATTATTACGGGAATACATTTGGCAACAAAGTAAGCTTTCTCGTGATAAACTTATTATGAAATGAAACTTAGCAAGTTGTTTTTTTTAAGTGGAGGTACTATATATGTTTAGTTTACCTTTATTTATTCCGCTCAAGTTTTATTCTGCACATAGCAAGGCAATCTGAAGGAACCTGGTGCTTAGAGACTTCCCACTTTCCACCGAATTCCTGAGGCATCGCACGTTGAGTGGCGGAATTAAACGCCGCGTTTTGCCTTATTACCAGAGCGATGAAATGAAAATATTATGACGACATTACGTTTATACACAATAGTATATTATGAGGCCGTTGTGGTATAGTGGGAGCGTCTGACTGTACTTGTGTAAATTTCGCTATTTGTGATTATTTAAGATGTAATAACAGATTTTACACTTATTATATACAGCATAATAAATAAGGAAACTAAAAATGAAAAATACAGGTGCTTCTATCAAATAAAAAATAACTGTTAATTTTAAAATTATAAACAACTATTACTCAATTACAACTTAATGCAATCAAGTAATTCTAATCTTAATGTTTAATTTAACATTAAATTTTATTTAGATAGTAAAGTAATAAGTACATATTTATAATAAAAGTAATTAAACATTATTTTTACTTATGCAATCTCTAACCT
Organism: Heliconius melpomene rosina; assembly: GCF_056956725.1. Lineage (NCBI taxonomy): Eukaryota > Metazoa > Arthropoda > Insecta > Lepidoptera > Nymphalidae > Heliconius > Heliconius melpomene. The sequence continues at coordinate 6,941,618 of NC_140406.1, read as the reverse complement.
AATTGAAGTGATTATGATAAGACATGTTTCTGAAATCAGGTCAATAGAACGGGACATATCTGCAGCTGGATCTCATCACACACTTGTTCCCGTAACGGACGGAAGCTTACGTTATATCTCGGATATATGTCATAAATATATTGTAACATAGGTAATAATATTTTTTTTATATTGAGATGCCGTTAAAATGAATATGTATTTTTAATTTGCTGTGTTGAGAGACGTCATGGAGCGCCGTTTCGCAGCGGAACAGCCGTGGTTTCATCAGTTGTGGATTCAATTCTCACTCAAGCAAAAAGTATAATTTACTTTTTATTCGCTCTGGTAAAGGACAAAGCGTGGTTTTTAGTTCTAACACTGAAAACTCAATTAATGTCACGAAAATTGAGCGAAAAGCGGCTAAATTACTATAGGAGACTAGCTAACCAAAAACTATGGCCGAAATTTAGAAGTATAGAAGTACATTTACCTACCCTATATAAAGAGATTCATATAGTCATTATACAAAAATATACAATACCTAAACAAATACAATATGAATAATACGATACATATTTCGATAGAACAATAACAAATCGTCTTTATTGAACCACGGCTTACCCAAACATTCGATTAACATTACAAACAGGACAAGTGTAGTGGACTATGGACAAAAGATAAACTTGTGGAAGGTCTTCTATTTGTATATGAGTCAGATGTTCTAAGAACGTATCATAATTTACATATGTGATAAGAAATTATTTTGATAAGTACTTACGTTATACCTAAATGAAATCATTTATACTAAGAATTCTTGTTTTTTAAATGTGGAGAACTGTCTACTATGTAAAAATTTCATATACTCCACTTAATAAAATCCGGTTGTTGAGTCGTACAAACGTAACTGTAAATGCGTCAGGTTGTGGGTTCGATTCCCACTTTTTTTCATTTCTTTGCTCTAATGTCGAGGCAAAACGTGGCGTCGAGTTCCACCACTTAACGCGCAAGGCCTCTAGAATTCGGAAGAAAGTGGAGAGCGGAGTATCTTAACACTGGACTCCTTCTATCTACCCTGCTACATGAGGGATACATTGTGAAGCTAAAATAAAAACTTGGTAGACACTAAAAAAATATTATTAATTAAACGATTTTTGGTCAGCATTTTAACTAACATATTCCTGTCACGGTTCCAAAATTTCATTTTAAATAATTGCTCGTTTGAAAAACAAAAACGTTAAAACATTTGATTTTTACATGATACAAACTACAAAAACGTAACACATGGTGACCAATGCATATAAAAAACCCAATTTGCAAAATTTCATAGCATGTCGAAGGCCCGACGCGACGGTCACCGACATAGAATAGATGGTACCATTTAAATGTGCATACAAAATATCGATGCGATACAATGCGAATAGCGGCCTATAACTGCACTTGTGCAACACTACCCTCAAATGAATTTCACAAAGAATAATGATCCTTATTCACATTGTTATAAGAGCTATGGAAATTAGAACATGTGGTTTCCTAGTTACCTTCTAAGCTTGGTTTACGCGTACAATACTAGACAATAACGCTGACATGTACTTGAATGCAAAACAGTTTATACGTCATGATGTTTTAACATGGTAGCTACAGGAAATAAATTGTAAGTATGCAAATGTTTGTTCTTGTGTTTAAAATATTCTTACGTAGAAATTTTCCATTTTGAATATTCTAAATTTGTGATGTAAAGATGCAAGACTCTCGATTTCATCAAATCATCATCAAATCAGCCTTTTCGGGCCCACTGCTGGCTGGTCGTCGGTCCACCGAGGTGTACCTACGCTACGCTTGCCGATCCGCGGTCTCCACTCAAGGACTCGTCTGCTCCAATCCGTCTTTCGATTTAGTTATACTAAATTTCTATATTCACATATATATCTGGAGTATACTTTATAAACCCCAATTGCTATATTAAATAATGATTCTCATTTACTATACTAACTTCACTTAATTCAACATATTATGTTGCTCTCTGAAGCAACCATTGCGCACCCATCTTAAATCTATCAGTCCAGTAAATTACTTCTAATTCTTATATATTTTTTTCAGAATAACTTAACACAAGGATATCTTATGGTCATTAATTAAAAACTTAAGATCCAGCTTAATTATAAAACACGTTAGAGCCTCAAAGGAAAGATCTTATATAAGATACGTTGAATTTTAATTCATGCATTCTACCCGCATTGTTATTCCGACACGACCTCTCCGACTTCCATTAAAGTAGCTATTAGAGAAACAAACAAGGAACTCCCTGCGATAAAATAATTATCGCTTTTATCTATGCCGAACGTTTGAGCGCCCATTTTAGAGTTCCAAAGGCAAATACAATATTAACGAATTTCACAAGTTCACCTGACTCTTAGGTTATAACAAAAAAATAATTTGGTAGGGTAGGCCAGGGTAAGATGACGTCAGCAAAACTTCTGTCGGCCAAACTGTATCGGACCCATTTGTTTATATAAAAATACCATGACCGACCTTAAACAAACTAAATTACTATAGAAATAAATTACGAGAAAATTTATTTCTTAACAGGTGCTTAAGATACCACCTGCCCTTTTTAGATGCATGAAAAGAAATGTTTATTCTCCGTTAACAATTGATTTTTTAATCACTCACTTTGTTAAATAAAAACGTTAAATGAATAATTATTTATGTATAAAAATATTTCATTTCAGTTATAATGATTATTGTTGTGGAACTATTTATAAAAGCTGCTTCAGCTTCACGCTGAATCACGCACACAGCAGGGTAAATACAGGAAACCAAGTGTTAAGTTCTCCATTTTCCGCGAATTTTGGAGGTATTGCGTAATGAGTAACGTAACTCAAAGCCGCTTTTTTTATAAAAGTAAATAAGTTAACTTACAAATAATCCATGATAATCCATTATAAATTTTCAGAGAACTAAAATCATTAAAATGAAACTGTCAGAATTCTAGCCATATATTTATTTTATATGTAGACGTAAATAACTCAGTGTGTAGATCATTATTCCAACATAAGTAGCTGCCAGTTAATTAAGGCACATTGAGGTCGTTCGGACCCTGAGGTATCATTTGCTATTGTGATAGGCCCGCCGGCTCCTTCGGGGTTCAAGGTATTGTTGGACCATTTTAATAGCAAAAATGATAAATGCCTCTACCGGGAGAGGCATCCTATAGTAAAATCACGGCTAACATTTTTTGCTGCCTTTAAATCCAAATGAATGTAACCTTACTTTTTTTTCTGACCTGGCCACAAAATATGTTCGTTAGCGGTCCATGTGAAACATTGACCAGCAAATATAGTAGAAACCCACTAATTAAACTGTAGAGCATCGAAACGTGAGTCCCTGAGAACTCCCACGACGAAGTATTACGTACAGACTTGATAAAAAACCTTCCCCTAACATATCGGCGTGCGATTGAAAGCTTTAAGCGTGATTTAACAAAAAGCGCAATTCTTTTATAAGAAAGTCATAGTTTAAGCGTCTTATGGTCGACACACTTTCCGTAAACTTAAGTACGCTCTTAGCGGCGATGATAGGGCTACCTCCTTATTTAATCCTGCTTTAAAACACCGCAGTGGTCCATTGTTATTCAACGGGGTAGAAATAATCTCCGCGTGGACTTTAACAAACAATTGCCGCGGAGCCATCCATTCTGGTTTAATACATAATTTGCAAGTATTCACAAAAGAATGGCTTCTTTAAAAGATAATCCTAAGTTATTACTATTTTGTTCTTAATTTATTTGGATTAGTTTCATCTGATCCTTTGAGAGGATACTTAGCAGGAAAATAATAATTTTGAGTAAGCCACTGTTGCGTGTGGATTGTTGGGTAAATGGACTGATCATCAAGAACCCATGAAAATATTTATGTTTTTGAAAAATTTACTTTATTTTTGTCATGCTGGAGAGAGGAAATGATTTTTTCCCCCTTGAGTTGGGATCGAACCCTCAACTAACAACTTTTACCAATCCTTTTACAAAACTAGTTATACGTATGTTATCTAAGATCCAGAAACTGTAAGAAGGATGTGACTGCGGCCAGTAGGACGGAATGAATATTTGTTCTTTTTTAAAATAAAAAAACGTAAAGGGTTGAGTAAATCGTAATCAGCGCTGTCAATCTTAACGAAATTTATTAAAATGGTTCATTGTTCATCCAAAAAGTTTCCCGCCTTACTTTACAAACACAATGGTTCTGATCCACATGTCTGTTTTTTGCCTCCGCCAAGTGTAGAACGATTTTAATATCAGACAACTTCATTTTTTAATGATCTCTAAACCTATAGTCGTATCTATCTTTCATCTTCAATTCTATTTGTATTAAAATTAATTCAAAATATATGAGGTGTGCATCTTACATATTTATTATTAAACAATAATTATGTATTTAATACAATATATTAAGGCCAGACGTGCCGTAAAGGCACAAAAGAGTTATTGTAAACGTGCCAGGTTGTAGGTTCGATGCCCACACGAGCAAATGTAATATTTAATACTTTCATTTCTTCTCTCTGGTGTTGAGGCAAGCCGCGGCGTTAAGTTCCGCTACTCAACACGTAATGTCTCCAGAATTCGGCGGCAAATTGGGAACGGAGGGTATTAGCACTAGTCTCCTCTGCCTACGGGATATAAATAGTTTACGCATATATTTTTAATATTTTTAAACAGAATAAGTCAGTTTTGTTCCCAAAAAAAATAAAAGCAAACTAATAATCACCCTTTAAAATTAACTTCTCTTAAGAATTAAATAATCTTCCCCAAAAGTAATTCAATATAAACAATATTTATAAAATTAGCAATCGACAAACAAATAAAATTTCAATTACCATTTATTCCCATACTATTCACGTTGACATGGTCTCGTATTCAGCTAACCCAGCACCACCGCGGAACACCGGCAGGTATCACTTTACAAAGGTTTTTTTGATCGCATGCAAAACGTTGAAAATGATCGTCCGCTTGAATTATAATATTAAAAAGCAATCGTTCATTCAACATTCATTGAATAGTCCTCAAGTCCTCAAGGCAGGGCGTGGGCCACAATACGCCGGGCCTCTAAGAGCCGGACAATTTCAGATCACCGCCATACTAAAGTGCATGTAATATAAATCTTTCCGGTGAAGTACAAACAACGCCCACTCGGCCCGCGGACTCAAATACGAATATTAAATTCCGCTTATCCCGAAGTCTTTATTTAAACTGGCAAATTGAAGCATTATGATGTTTATTTCCACAGTACTGAGTGCAGTTTGGTCGGAGTGCGTCCGATGCGGTGCCAAAGGCGAATCTGAATGGGTATTAATTTTTATTACAGGTCCATTGCATTGTGTCTTGTAGATTGATTTCTTTTTTGACGACGGCCATCAATATTTTTTTTGGACAGTTGAATGTCGGCCCGTTTTAACATTGGCTTAGTGGTTCGAGTTTTATATTTATCTGTGCCTTACATGTACAGTGTACACTCGTTCGAATTACCATTTATAATGAGCACGGTTACTTACATTGAAACAGATGTGGATTAAATTTGATTTTATGAGCACATGAATTTCTGAACTTAAAATATAAAACTGGATTATATTATTGTGTATCGTTAACGTTTGAGGCTTAAAGACATTATCGCGTCTGACAAGAAGATTATAATTTTATTTAATTAAACTTTCGTTTCTTGGCATCTCTGACGGAACAAATCCACTGTTATTACGTAAGTTAATAACAGTTAACAAAGGAAGCGGCACGTCACATATGACGATGACGCCTCGTATCAAATCGCGTTGACATTCAAGTTCAAAAATATCGGGGCATCCACGACCCCGCTGCGAGTTGGAAATGAAACGAAAACAAAGTTATATTTAGAGTATTATTGGATTTACTGTACTAATATAAAAAAATGTTTTTCCAATTTCTGCTAAATTATTAAATTATTTTTTCGTCTCATTTAGTCTTATTGTGTTAAAAATGTATTAACTTAGATACTTTCCATTAGCAAAGAAAAAAAGCTACCAAAACAATCCGAAACAAACTTTTTACAAGGTGAAAGCAATGTTATTTTACTTTCTTAAAGTTGCCATGCATATATTGTTTTTACTTAACCGTATATACGTAAGTACTTTTAAATCCACATCGAAAGTACTGTTTGCGCTTCAAAATCAAATTAACCGAGAGTCAAACGACGATATCGATTCGTGACAAGACTTGTTCATACTATTTGTTCGTCCCGGCGAGGTGCATTAGCTTGAAGTGGTTTTGTTCTCACGAGGAACCTTTTAACTATCTCAGTTTCGGGCCACGACCCTGTTTATACCATAAAATTGAACTTGACATAGATGAGCATGAATTTATGTTCTTAGAAGTTATACTTAAAATAGTATCTAAGTTGTGTGTATTGTCCTTATTTTATCTGGATGTGATTCAAGAAGCTTTTAACTTTTGAAATTGGAGATGGAAGAAAAATTAAAAATATTTGGTTGTTTTCTTTTCAATTTGCAATGTTCCAATAATGTTTGTACTAGAGTATTGTAAAAATTCTATAAAATACTTATTACATAAATGAAATAGTAAAATATTTAAAGAATATTCAGAATAAATTAAATTGAAATAGACTTTGCAGATTATAATATTTTGCCGACGTTGTTTTATTCAAGAATGTTGCATGATTGACAAGCGCTATCCACCCACCGCTGCGGTGGTCTCTCTATACGATATCTGGCTTTATTTCATTTTTATTTACCTACAACCCTTAATTTACTAAACAAAAAACGTCTAAAATTTACAAATTGGTTCGTAAAACTAATATATTTTTAAATATTAGTTGCAAGAAATCTTAATAAAATGGTTTCGTTGGTTCTTAGAATTATGAAGAACGTTTCGTTCTCTAGGGCATAAGGTAATTAAAAGATTTTTATATTCTTTAATTACAACAATGTTGAAATACAAATAAATATTGTATGTTAAAAGTTAAAAGATATATCTAACTTTTTCTCTTTTATAATTTACATTCTCTGAAATGGAATATATTTTTCTCGTAGTTAGTATAGAGTTAACAAAGAAAAAAACGCTTTTTAATATAAACATATATATTTTTATAAATATATTTTTATATTCAGAGTGACTGGCTGACCTATAGGCAAATTGATACAGGTCATAGAGGAGGTCATTCTCAACCCCCCAGTCACACAGTACAATGCACAATTTTTATAATAATTAAGTAATAAAACAAAGGCAACAACAATAAAATTAATAGCTCCAGTCACGTCAGTTTAAAATAACAAGTAACAGTTATTAAAATGTGAATTTACGCCATTTCTCAATACCGACCAGCCTTATAATGGAAGCTAATATTTGTATGGGTCATGCAATGGGTTCATTACGCGATGGACACATTCCGCCGCCGGCGTCCTACAATGTGAACCGATAAACAAGTAATTTTTAAGCCAATTACTGCTACATATTTTCGTTATTGTACATGAACCCACTGAAGTTATAATGAAGAGTGATACTGAAAAACTAAATATATATATTTATATGTTTTTGGGGATTTATAATTAATAAATATTTTGATATAATAAAGGAGTAATCTTTGGACAATTTACACAGATATCTTACCCTAAAGTAAACTAAGATTGTACTATATTAACCAGACGACTGATAAAAGTATTAATAATTTATATAGATAAGTACTTCTATTACAAATATTATTCGATGCACTAAAATCAGAAAGATAGTTTAAAGATAAAACATATATATCAAAACTGTTGTCTAAGTCAGAAAAGAGGCATTTATGTAGGTACCTAAATATTATAGGATTAGAAAATTCGACTACCAAAAGATAGAATTGAAAGTTTCGAGAGATTGCTAAATACTAAATCAACAAGTCAGTCAATATTTTTTGTATTTCACTAAAAACGTCAAAGATCAACCTTTCAGTAAGTTTATTGAGCGTCCGTTGACGCGACTCGCTTTTTAAAGACTCTATAAAAGTAAAAGTTTAATATTTGAAGATGAAATTGTTAAGATAAAGGCGATGCGATGGCGAGCGATGCCACCTGCACTCATTTAAATGTCCATAGCTATATCATTCTGTAGCTTAAAACTTAGTCACATAGTTCATTTTACAACGAATTCATATCAAGAAACAGTCTACTTGATGTGGTAATCTGGTATGCCGAAGCTATACTATCGACGCTGCCTGCATTACACAGCCGTGGTGCGACTATAAAATATCAATATTTTATAAGGGGGCGAGTTATTTTCGATTCCTATCTCTAATATTAACACCTTGTTTGTTTATAATAAAGGAAGAGATTTTTTATGAATCGTGTTTTTTTTTTCTCCCCGCATCTGCCGTACCGGATCCCAATGTACTTGTCATTCTAATGATTAATCGCCCTTTTAAATACCGGGATATCAATATAATTAATGAACTTTGATTTTTAAAGCATTATATTCCAGCCATCTTGCAGCTTCATCCAGCCAATGATAGTGTGTTGATGATATTTGTTATTATGGTAATTTATATAGTGATGCGATTAACGATTTAATCATGTGTTGTGTGTTGGTATCGGAAAATTAAATAAAAACAATGTGTTGGACATTGTCATAGTGTTTCAGTTTTATGTAAAACTAGTCACCTTAGAATGGAAGGTTTATATTTCGTTGTAATTATGTACTTTAGAAATTCAAATGAATATGTTACTGAAAAAGAAATATTATTAGATTTTTGACTTCCAATTTCTATTCTATTTTTTTAAATTCTGATTTTCTGAATTGAATCCTAGAATTGTTTAACTTTTTTATTTATATGATTATTATATTTTAAATATTTTACTTTATAGAACCTACTTTCTCCAAATCGATATACCTACTAAAACAAACAAATACATTCGTATTCTATTTAACTAGCATCAATAGCAAGATCGAGCTTTAATCTGATAGCCCGCTGACCTCCATACGGGCGCGGGTCAACGCGGCCATGAAATAAGAACTAACAGACCAGACAATGGTTAACTTGCATATAAGTTACCAGTAATAGAATACTTTTTCTTACATCATTTGGTTATATGTTCTGGATTCTACTTTTGGATTCATGTAGAATTACTTCTTAGCAGCCCAGATGCTGGTAGCATTAGCGGCCAGATCGGAAGTTGTGGGATCACTCCAGGGCATTATGTATACATGTGTGTCCATCCTGTTCAAGGATATTATTATGATTAAAGAAGCTGAAATAATAAAGAGAATAAGAACGACCTGGCCATATAATATTGTAGAAATGACTATGCTTGTTTTATTTGGTGCAGTATTAACACTATCGTCTGTGAAAACTTTAGAAATTCTTAATTTGAAAAATTGTCATTAACAATAATCTATAATTTTAGGTCGGTAGTTTTCTAGATTTTCATATCTGACAATATTAATAGAGACAAGAGATTAAAAAAATATACGTAGCGGGAGTCAAACCCCCGTCTCTTCGAAGCCGTCCAAGCGCTCTGATCAATAAGCCGTTATATATGGCTTAGTTGTCAGAGATTAATAAGAGTGGAATAATACTTCAAAAATGATAAAAATATTATACAAACAAAAATATTGTAAATACATCTTATCTGCAAATCTAATATCTTCTGCAAAAATTGTACACAAAATTGATTGAAGATTTATGTAGTAAGTTATACACAAAATCTACATTATGATACAAACAATTCCAAATGTTACCTGTTAAATTAAGTCTACTAATAACAAGTCACCCCATCGACTTTAAAAATATCTTTGCTCGCTACTAAGCTTACAACGAAATTTGGTAGTTATAATTTTATCTTCTATAGTTGCTTGAGAGTTGTAATTTTTGTCTTTGAATATTAGTAAGTTTAAGTATTCTAAACTGATATTATAAATACTATTATTACGGTATTTATTAATCTAAAATTCATTTTGTCGTTTTTTTCTTTACTTTTATTTTATTTTAGTAAAATTATTTTTTAATCCTATTTATAGTAATGAAAATATCAGATTGTCCAAATTCACTCACATTCAGTTTGATGTGACTATATTTTCTTTTAAATTACAGACAAAGCCAGACATAATCGCTAGTTCTGATTATCTTGCTAGTTACTGCAGTCCCTGTCTTATTACATATACATATAATATGTTGTATGTACGTATGCAACTCACGGCCATTGGCAGTTATGAAAGCGTGCATAATATTAAACTAGAACTAAAACTTTGTATGGCCTCAATAAAACAATAAAACTTAATTGTTTGTTATAAGGTTAGATATACGAGTATTATTATCGATTTGCACTTCATGGTATATGAACGAGACATGTAAAATTTTATTTTCATATTTCGGCTTATAGTAAATCGACACTGCACGTAGAGTTAAGAAAATTATTTGAACCATTTAATCTTAAAATTTCTCAATATTTTAAATGTAATTTGTACTCATATTTTAATGCAATATAAGGGTAAATGAAAATTGTATGCTGACTTCAAAAACTACATTGAAAGAACAAAATGTTTAAAATTCACAAGACCTGAATCAAATTTCATAATATGTAATTACCAACAGTCAGAGATACTAATATTTTCAAACAACAATACAATTAAAAATATGTTCTATACAAAATACTCTAACTTTACAGAATATAACTAAGTTTTATTTTCACATCGATAGATTCCTAGTAAATAGCTAGTAGACTTATAAAGTGCCTTTTAAAACTTAACTTGTAGCGTATAGCGCGCGAATGTATTACTTTTTTGGATAGTTCAGAACCTACGCTTCAAACTTTTTACTATTTTGCTACTTTAGAATTTGTTTCACTGCGATGTGTATTAAATTTATTTACAACAAATATGTATATATAATTTTATTTTTTTATATTTTTCGAGGCCCCTACGAGGCACAAACATTTGTCTCTGAACTGTAAAGGCGACACATTGTGGGTTCGATCCAACTCGTACAAATTAAATATTTAATAAGTATTTTTATTTCTTCACTTTGATTAATTCAGCAAAAAGGGGGAACGGAAGATTTTAACACTAGGCTCCATCTATATACTTAGCCTGCTACATGCGGGAACGTGAAGTTGAAAAAATATTTTAATACATTTTTCCTAAGTGACTCAATGGAATTACTATTAAAACTTTTAATTTCACCATGAAGGATACATAACTATAATTTAAAGGCATAAATTAAAAAACTATTTTGTCAAACTAGACAGGCTTTATAATAAAAAGTGACATAACAAACTACTTCTCATTTGGATTTTTTTAATTCATTTTGTTGATCCTGGCATGGAGTATGACGCGCTCCGCACCGCCTCGATCGTCTTCATCTGTCATTTTGAAATTATTAAAAGTAAAAAACGGCCAGGGCCCACTAAAAAAACTGGCACCCACTAGGTTGACGGCAGCTTTATCCCTTTTCTAACACACGTTAGATCGGATCGCGCCTAAGGACATTTTTTAGATCGAAATACTTATGTCATATAACGTGAATGAGAAACATTTTTTTCAGCCATTTCGAATAATATTTCTTTTATTAAGAGCAATTTATCGCCCGTCCATTATATGGTATTTTAAACTGTTGGTTTTGTTGTTGCTTTAACTGATCTATAATATAGCCCTCATAAACATATTTATTACCATTAAAAGGGTTATCATTCTGTAGTATAAAAACTCACGAAATATGAAATAGTGATATATGTGGTTTTTTTTCAAACTAATATATAATTAACTATATAAAATTTGACACTATATAATATAATATATTTAATTATAGATATATTGAGTTACGCTAAGAAACATGCTTCCGGTATCAACTTACATACACAGCTACAAACAATCTAAAACATCAATTAAAGAATAATTGATTAGAAATAACCTCAGGCGTTAATATAAATGTATGTAATTATGTATGTATATTTAGTACTAACCAAGAATTCTTGTATACTCAAATCATACATTGGCAATGGGTAATAAATTTGGTCGGTTTCTTTTAGCATCTCGTATTACTGTTAATTATTGAATTTTAACAAAGGCGAGCGCACCTGCGTTGCCACAATCCCTTTTATACTGCCGACGTTTACATTAACACCAAAGCAAACTACAGTTTTAACTGCCTGCCCACTGTTCCACACGTATGTATGACGGCGTAAATATCGCCTATTATAGTTAAAGTAAAGTTATAGCCATATATATTTTCATAAAATCGCTAAGTTTTATAATTTCTTTTATAAATAAAATTTTAATTATTTTCTATTTTGTTTAATTTTGTTTAGATATAGGTAGAGTAACTAAAATGGAAGGTATTTGAGGGCAAATATGGGTAACGGTAGCATAGGTAAAATAGGTGACTTTAATCAAGTAGATATTATGATATAGTCGTTCCAAAATTTGTTTTTTATATTTTTTCATAAATTTTTTATTTACTGTTTTTATTTAATTTCGAAATATTATTAACATTTATTCAAATAGTATTTTTTATCAGGACATTAGCAAAAGTCGATCGTAAATTGTAATTAGTGCAAAAGCAATTTTGAACTTTTCAATTTATGACTTTTTTATGAGCTTCTACTATAATTGGCCCATAGTCGATACACATTCCAGCGGCCTATAGCGGCTTGTTAATAATTTTAAGATAATTAACTGTTTATTTTTCCAGTTAAAAAAGTTTAATATATAATTAGTTATATTTTTATTATCTTTAAGTTAACCCCTTTTCTTACATACTATTTTAAGCAAATTTAGTTATATTAAAATAAACACTTAAATGTAAGTTTTTTTAAAAGCTTGACTGGCAGCTAACAAATCGAGGGATGCAATGACTCAACAAAATTATAGCATTGCTTTCTGAGTGCCCTTGATTCAACAAAACTTACTAATAGCGCTATATTTTCCTTGGAAAGATGAATGTTAAGAACTATAACAACGAGGTATATTTTTGTATTATTTATTCTCGCCGCACAGTATCTGTAAGTTGCAACTGGCACCCTATAATTATAAAAAAGGCAAATCTGTGAGAAAGAATGCAGGAGGAAATCAGCTGCATTTTTGTATAGTGAAGATACTGCTCCTTGCTTCGTGAATTATTAATACGTAAAATAGTTTATTTAGTTGATCTTTTTCCATACTTCGAATAGCTTTATTTTAGCTCTATGTTTAATGTGTATATAATTTACATGTTTTTTTTTATTTATACACTACAGTATTGTTATAAAAAAGGAAGGCCGTTGTAGTGCAGTGGTGGTGGTCGTGTAACGTGTGCCTCTAGTGGGAAAAGTGCAGAGTTGAGTTACGCAACTCAATATGAAATATCTCAAAAATTGAGCGAAAAGAGGTGAACGGAAAGTTTTAATAATGGAATCCCTAACTATCTTTCTATGCCAGAATTTAAAGCTGTAACATAGTTCAAGTTAAGTAACACCAGATTATATACTTATCAAACAATAACACATTATAATTCGCATAAAAACAAGTAAAATTGCTAAATAAGGCATTGTTTTTTCTTAATACGTAAAAATTTCAAAACTAGTACAAAATCTTTCATCATAATATTTTTAAATAAGTGTATTATTTAAAACATGAAACTTCTGACTCGAATCTCTCTCACGACTTTTTAATGGCGATAGACTTATGCATTTGCGTGCTGTAAAGTTTAACATTTATTTTTTAAATTGTTGAATTTGTATTATGAAGATGGCCGAACAACTTTTAGTTTGAGGAGGTCGTGACCTAGTTGCATCTGAGATTGTATTTATTGTAATATTTTATTTAGCTTTAAAACTTTTATGTTGATAACAATGAGTAAACAATGAAATGATATAACAATTAGGTATATCATTATTTTATATTCTTCCTAGAAAACAAATACGTACATAGATATATTAATAAAGAACTACTAATAAAAATATTATTATGCATTAAGTAAAAGTAGGTACTGGGTTTTTTAAATTTTAAGTGTTATTTCACATTTAGGAAAGAAAAATATTTCAGTAGGAAGCGTATAAAAATTTCACCGTTCTTGGTACTGGGTTTTCAAACTAGCCTGAAAAAGACATAGTTTTAATTGATAATTGGTTGATTGATTTACCTAGATTTTATACACTGATATTTATTTACGTTTAAAGGGACTCGAATTCGCACTTAATCAATGAATACATTAGGAATTTATTAATTTTGATTTGTATTATCTAAAAAATAATGTAGTGAAGACTGTACCTAACACCATGCGTATACACTATTGTAGCTCTCCGGAGGCATTTGACAGTATATAGACGGTCCAGTTGTCCAGACTATGCAATGTGACTAGCACATAAAGCAGGATTTTTCTGTTACCGGTTTCTCTCTGCCTGCTTTTTAATAGGGTAAAAAAATTGTATGAAAATAGTGTGTGATGCAATTTAAATTAAATGATAATAGCACTATATATGGTCTCAAATCCTTGAAATGATTTCTAAAATATCAATTTCTATTAATATGTTAAAAATAATCAATAATCATTAATAAGTAAAACTAATCACAATCCCAAAGTTATAGATAAATTATATTTTGAATATATAATAAAGTTCGCATTGCGGTTATGGAATAGGAGAGCAGCGAACGTCGATCAATTTTAATTATTTTGTCTCTGCTGTCAATTCGGCTGCTCACTGAAATAGCAAATATTATTTATTTCTATGCAGATATTATAATAATTATTATATGCCTATAGAATGTATTGGAACCATTCAATAGGATTATTTTATATTAGGCTTCGTTATATGACATGCAACTAATTAATGTTTTAGGTGAAATTGTTCATCTTCATAATTTGCTCATACAGGAATATCTGCAAGCAATTCAGAAAAAAAGAATAAGATTATTTAATAAAACGGAGAGATGCTAAAGATGGTAATAAAATGATTATTTTTTATTTTAAGAATTCGTAGAGTAAACTTGCTAAATATTAAACAATTTCAAAGAGGCCTTTGATACTATATTAGTATGATCTAATGTTTAAACTAATACCAGAAAAGCTCGGTTCATACTCCACAGGAAACATTTCTAGAAACGTGAAAGGGCTTACGTAGAATCGGCCAGACGTTATTTATTAGTTTATTTTAGTTTTTCTTTATAACTTTCTTCGGCCGCCTTACATGTAAGAAAATATGATATAGTGTTACCCATCGTAAAGTCACTTGATTTGTTTACTACTTTAGAACTTTAATTAGATTAAATATTAGTTTTATTATAACAATAATGAGATGTCTAAATTTAAAACTTACAGAATCTGTAAGAAATCTAAACGTAATTGTGACGAAATGTTAAAAAAGTCTGATTGTACACGCGAAGGTTCTACATCTCTCGAGAATCAGATTTCCGATCTGATAAAGCATAATGCGGTGCTGAGTTCCACTACTCAACATGTACTAAGATCTCCCTGAAAAGTTACATAGGTACTGTAAAGTAGGCCTATTAAATAGGGGACTTTATGCTATCTAATAGAAACCACAAAAACTTAAAGAAAAAACTGGAATCATACGATTCTAAATTCTTCGTCTTCATAGCAAGATGTAGATAAAGATAATATTATAAGTAATTGTGTAAAGAAAGGCTGAGAATCGTGCTCACTGGACGGTACATTGATATAATGAAATTGACACGACGATTCCCAGCCTCGAATTTTTTGTGTCTTCGTGACATTACATTGTGATTTACCCGGTTTCTGATTCCCATAACTCAATTGACTTTCCTTTTTAGATGTACATTTACTGGTAGGAAAATGTAAAATATAATTTCTAGGTATTTTTTTAAGTTGGTCATATAATAAAAAGTTTTATGTGTTATAAATCAGCTTTACGCTATATCACTGTATGCTATGTGTACAGGCAGAGGGAACCTAATGTAAAGACACTCCGTTCCCCACTTTCCGCCGATTTTTTTCGAAGCATTGAATGTTGAGTGGCGTAGCTAAACTCCGGGTTTTGTCATAGTGCTAGAACGAATAAATGAAAATATTAATAAATAATAATTAATTTCCTCGAGTGGGGATTGAACCTATAAGGCCTGACGCTTAGTAGGTACACATTATATGATAAGCACAAAGAGAAAGCTAACAAATATGCTAAAAATATTGACTCAGTTGATAAAAAAAACTCTTGTTAAAAAAAACAAACAGAAAATCAATAGATCAATTTAAAACTGCAAATTTGGAAGCGTGAAACGTTCCGATAAGATAATAGCGTAGTTTTGACTACAACGACTGTTCCACAAACACAATTCCATATTTGTCTAACAATAATTTGGTCTGAGCTGTTCTCATGCTCCCATTACACCAGCTAACAGAGCAATGTATCGGAATTGCCAAGAAAATCACGATAAGTATCTCTCAGTTGTCATGAACCAATTTCGACCGAACGCTCCTGGTCGAGTTTTGAGTGAGAGGACATGACCTCTGTGCCTCGGCAACTTGAAGTGTGAAACGAAATGTTCAGCCAGCGGGTGGTACCAAATAAATTTTGTTGTTGTCGAAAACTAGCCTGGGATACATAATGTCGATCAAATGCCATACAAAAATGCTATCTGATTTGATTCGACTCTGACCTGCTCATCAGTCATTCTTTTGTGTACTTTGGACAAACAAAAATATTTCAACTTTATTTGAAGGGAGATAGAGTGACTCAACTAAATTTTTGGTGAACCGATCATTCAAATGTACACACATATATGATTGGAATTAATCTTTAGGTGTTTGCTTATATTTGTTTTGTTTAAAATGTCAAATGTGACATTTGTGGCGTCTGTTAAGAAAGTTTTTTTTTTACTAAAAAAATATGTGTAATTTTTAGAATTTCGATTTTAGGTTTGAATTGTAAGCTGTCTAGTAGAGTAAAGCAGCTTAAGGTTTGCTACGCTACAATGCTAACTTAAAATGGGCAAAATGAGAGTACGATATAGATCTGCCGGCTTCTGTGTAATCTACTACCCACGTTGAAATACGTACAAAAGTAAATTCTACATTTAGTTTTATGTAAAACACCATACCTCTATAAAACAAACTAAAAAATTAAATCACAAAGGAAATGTCGTAGCACTAGGTTCTCTCTGCCTACCATGCGAGATACTGTGTGCGAGATACAGCGTGAAGTTGACCACTATAAAAATTTCTAACAATTCAACAATAGTATATAAAAAACATCCCTTTGTAATAATTATTGCTATATTACACGTTTCGCACTAAATTAATGCTGTATTTAGAACTAAGCGACAATTATAAATTTGCGGTTAGGTTATTTGTTTCTAGTTATCAGTCCTATGCAAGAGTATAAGATTATATAATTTATTATTAATTAAAATTAAACTATAATATTTACAACGGAAATATTGTTCTAGTTTATAATTTCTTATCAATTTATAGCTAATACTTGTATGTCACTTTAGTCTGCTCTAGCAAAATACAATAAAGGTAACATAAAACAATTTCATTTTGTTATCTGTGGTCAATTTCTTATCTTTGGCTGGGATATTTGGGATGATCGGGAAAGCCAATGGTGCGTTTAACCGTGAAATGCTGAGATAGGTACGATATCGCCGGATATAGATAACAGGTATCCTCTAACTGAAGTAGTTTTGGTAATGTATTGGACAATAATATCAAATATTTTTTTTATTTTGATATCGTCTATGAAATAGGGAATAGGTTTAACTAAGTTGTATAAGATTTTAGGCATATGGCAAATTTGATCATTACATTATAGTAAACGTCTGAACAAACGATTCAATCGAAGCATGTAATAGGATATCTTTAGTTAACCACTAAATAAAAATAGTTTCAGAAAAAAATATTTAATTTGTGACATAATATTTCCACCACATATATATTTTTTGCATGTCTTGTTAACCTTTCTTGTTATATCCTAATTCTATTAGAAATATCACAATAATTTCATTAGTACAGCGTAACGTATGTATTTAATATATTTTACCAGTATTATCAATGTATTAAGTAACATTTGTTTGACCTAAATACATTGTTCCAAGAAGTTATAACAAGAAGTCGTATAAGAGTGGTAAGTCCAGGATCATAGTGTATCTAGATCCTGGCTGAGAAGATCCTATTTACTTTAACTTTGTACGTGAATACTACATATTTTAGTATAATATATATATCTACAGATTTTTGTATGTAGTTTGTTAACTTATTTATTTAATTAAATAAAAAATAATTGAGGCCAGTCGTGGCACAGGGACACAAAGTGTAAGTGTATAATGCGACTGGTTGGAGGTTCGATTTCTACTCGATTTAGTTATTCAAAATTTATATTTTTATTTCTTCCAGAATTCGGGAAATTGGGCGACGGAGTATCTTAACACTAGGTTCCCTTTGCCTACCCTCCCGTGAGCGGGATACAGCGTGAAGCTGATTTATTAATTAAATAATAAAATTTTATATTACTTTAACTATCTAGTGATTTTTTTTAAACTTGTTTTTAAAAAAGTGTATATTTATAAAAAGTTTAATGCCTATATATTTTGAATCAACAGTAGCAGTTGCTATGAAAATGCCTTTTTGGTATTTCTCAGACAAAAAAACTACACTGGCCGGTTGGCGGTCATTCAAAGTATGTCACACCATATGTCGCTCGCGGCAACTCGCACTGAAAACTAACAAAAAAATCGAAAACTAAGGACCGTGACAGAAGGTCAAAAACAACTAAAGTCCATAAATACTTTTAAATACGTTATAGCTATTGTAAATCTATAAGAATTGTAAATCTTTTTTTATGCTTATGGGATCTGAGACGGTTGAAATATGACTGGACTCGTCTACCTGGCTTGGGATCATTATAGAGCTGGGTAATTGTCGGCAAACCATATTTTGAACCTTTTCCTTTTTTTTTCATTTTCATTTTTGGATGCTCAGGCCAAAAAACAACGGTGGATTGTATTGCTATTTGGGTTTAATAGTAATATTTTTAGTCTTTGTCGGTAAAAACTTGTGCTAACAAACCACAAATGACTCTCTAAAATTGTATCGTTAGTAAAACTATTTTGTAATCTTTTTTACAATCCACTCTAAAAACAATAAGCTAAATGGCAAATATTCGTATGTTATAAAAAAAAATGGTAGATGGTTCATAATATGTTATAGTTAATTACTATAATTAATATGTTAATTATAATTATTTAGACAAAAATAAATGAAAGATGTAATAATTTTAAACCATTTATTGTTTTGTTATATATCAGCACATTAACAGTCGACACATGATTATATTAATACCTACACAGTCAATAACAACATAAATACAAAATATAACATATAATTTAGATTTTTACAAATGAATACATTAAAAGACATATTCTCATTACATTATTTAACCTAACATGGTGTTATTGACAACATATGTATGTGGCTCTACAAATATCTTAATCAATGACTAGTAAAACTATACATATATTATTACGTTATAATACTATACAAATATTTACAATATATTTGGTAACAATGAGATAACATACTATACCAAAATACTAATGTTTTTCAATACATTTATTAATTATACTGGCAATAAGATCTTATTTTACATATTACATATCAGTCTTACAGGATAATTTCCTCACGCATAGTTAAAATTTTTATTCACATTAATCAAATTTAATTACATATTATAATAATAAGGCTATATACTATTTCGATACGTATGCGATAATTCATAATACAGTCTCTTTAATATATTTCTATTTTCTAAAAGAACTAAAAGGAACGTATTAGTTATTTGGCCGAGTTTATCAACCGAAATTTTGTAGTATCACGTATCTATAAGGCTTGGGCAACTTAAACATAGTCTAGCCTACACATGGGCTTGGAATGTAATGTTCCATTAAGAAGTATATTCAACAGATAACGATAGTTGAGTTTAGTGAAATGTTATCTATGTATGGCCGAATGGGTTTGAGGTAAGCAATCGGGTACAGAAGAACGGGGTTGTAAATAGCCTTGCTCATCGAGTATTGAAGGGGAGTTATGACCGGGATGCTTTCTTATCGAATTAGGCGGTCTAGGACGACCTCCATAGGGCTGCTCGTAGTTTTGAGTATCTATTGATATGTAACTATGGTGAGGGTTGTCACCTTCCTGAATTTGACTGGTTAAAGTCGTATTTGTTAACATAGATGTATCGTCTTCTATGTGAATTCCTACATTAGCAGAAGTTGGAGTTTGTGGAGGAATAGCATCATATTTATACCAAAGTTCAGGAGCCGTTGGCGAAGCAGTATATCTAGAAGGATGCCGCCTACCATTGGAGCAGACGCCACGATTATAGTTAGGGTCTTTGTTCCAATGCAAATTTGAAATATCTGGCATCAGGAATCGCATCTTTTCCCAAAACTTTTTCTCACCCCATAGTAATACATTACAGTTCTTTAAATAGTTCTGAAAGTCTATATCTAAATTTAACGCGCTTACATCTGTTGTTAAAATAAAAACTACTCTATGCCGTCTTATGGAAGGATGAATTGATGAAATAACATGTTTTATTGCTTCTTTGAAACAAACTTTAGACCATTCGTTTTGTAAGAAATTAAATGAAACAAAAATTAACAATCTCTTTGAAGATTCAGCAGCATTTGTGATTTGGCCTGATAAATAATTTTCCGGCGCATGTTGTAAATCTCTATAGTGAAAACAAGTGGTATAGCCAAAGTGTTCCATTTCGGGTGCTACTACCTTTGTTACAAAATCATCGTCAAGCAAGCTGTAAACTGCATATGCATCATACAGCCTATCTCTATCAAGTTCACTTTCTTGAATAGAAGCACTTTTAAATAATCTAACTCCATATTTAGAATGAGCCCAGAGACGTACATTTTGTCTAAAAGAAAACGCTAAAGCACCAAATAGTAAAATTAAAATCACACTTATTAATACAACTGCTAATAAAGGTACAAAATTTAACTTTATAGGACTAATTTCATCATATTGATAAGGTTGATTTTCAGTTGGTATAATATTGTCCATAACACCAGAATCACGACACTTATCCATTACGTCAAACACTGTTAGATTTGAATTGTTCTCAGATATACAAAACATTTCAGCTGGATCTTCTTTATATTTCTTGAACCAATTTTGTAAAAGCATTAAATTGTCACATGAGCAAGTAAATACGTTTCCACGTACGCTTAAGTTTTCCAGGTGAGAAGTTTTTATTAGTTTTTTGTCCATATCCAATATTTTATTGCCTTGTATGTGTAAAACGCGAAGAGCCGGTAGATTTTCAAAAGTATTGTTTGGAGCACTTGTTATAAAGTTATCATTCAGATATAACTCTCGCAAATGCTTGGTTTGAGAAAATTCTCCGCCTGCCAATTCTGTCAAATGATTATTTTCGAGATGAATTACATTTAATGAATGTAGTCCATTGAATGTGTCGTTATCAATATAAGCAATATTACTATTATTTAAATATAGTTTATGTAATTTCTTCTTTCCTATAAACAGATGGCTTCCCAGTGAACCGAAGTCATTTCCATCAAGATATAATTCAGTAGCATCCATAGGAATTTTCTCAGGTACTTCAGTATATCCAACTTTAGAACAATCAATAACATTTGAATTCCAATTACTATCATGAAAACAGGAGCAACCTTCAGGGCAGGTCATCTTACAATCACAAGCTTCAAAATCACAACAAAAACAACTTGAAGAACAATGAGTTTCATAAGAACAAAGGAACTGTGACTCGGGAACATTCATTAAAATCTCCTTTCCACCATACTTGTTACTAACAACTTCACAAGTAATCGCATCTAAGTCTTCAAATCTTGGATATTGCCTCATATGATTCCAGAGATTAATTTTTTGTAGCCATATCATGTGACAGTTACAAACAAAGGGATTATTTCCGATAAAAAATCGTGGTAATAATCTATGTCTCGGTATATGAGGTAGCGTAAATGCCGCTAGCTCTACGGTTCTCAGTTTATTGTCAGTAATAACCACTTTTTCTAAATTTCGTTTTTGTATAAAGGTACCTGGATGAATTGTGTGAATTTTGTTATTATTTAAGTAAAGGATCTCTATTGAATCGGGTATCGACCTTTCATCGACGTTTTCTATAGAATTGTAGCTAACGTCGAGCATCCGAATGTTTTGTTGCACGTTTTGCTCGTTGTCAAGTTTTGTTATGTTATTCATATGTAAATCTAACCATTCTAGGGTCTCTGGCATATAGCTATAATCAAAGTATATTAATTTATTATCTGATATGTTTAGCCAGCCTAGTGTATTTAACTTGTTGAATACACCTCGAATGTCAGTAAGTTTATTTCCATCTAACCGAATAGCTTTTAATGTTGGGTTGGACAAAAATGCGTCTTGCTCTATAGTTTCAATTCTATTTGAAGCTAGGTTTAATACTTGTAAAGATGGTAACGAGCTAAATGTGTCTTTTGGTATGCTTGTAATATAGTTGTCTACAAGGCGGAGTCCATAGAGCTCTTCTAAACCTTCGAATGACGAGTTGCTTACATTTGTTATGTTATTTTTCCCAATATCGAGTGATTTTAAAAATCTTAGTTTTTTAATACCAGTAGGAACCATATTTAAATTATTACCATTTAACCCCAAATCTTGCAAGTAGGTAATATTTTCAAAGCAACGTTCGTGTATTGTAGATATTTGATTATTATCTAAATATAATTGACTGAGTACAAATAAGTTTGAGAAAACATTGTCGTTTAGTACTTTTATCCTATTATCCGACATAGAAAGTTGATGTAAATTTTTTAATTCAGCAAAAGCCCCGTAACTGATAATTTCAATAGCATTGTTATCCAAGTTCAAGACCTGTAAGTTATTAAGGTCCTGAAATGATTTTGGATCTAAACGGGTGAGTGCATTGTATGATAAGTTTAAAATAATTAGTCGGATTAATCCAGCAAAAGTATCTCTATTTACCCAATCGTTTGTAAGCCGATTTCTAGAGAGATCTAATTTTTCCAGTTGATCAAGACCCTCCAATAATCCCGGGGCCAGTACAGAGAGTGAGTTGTTGGCTAATGAGATTTCTTTAATAACACGCGAAGATTGAAACAGTTCTGGGGGAACAGCCACTAGTTTATTTCCAGATAAATTCAGAATTTTCAAAGAATTTAATCCGACAAAAGCTCTGTCACCTATTTCATTAATTAAATTATTATGAATATTCAACACTTCTAAAGATCTTAGGCTTGAAAGGCCATTGTCAGGCAGTCTTAAAATATTATTACGTGATAAATCAAGCATTTTTAATCCAGTGTTGCAAGATTTACCCGGCGCGATCGGGCCTTTACCCCAGTCGGAAAATCCAATATCAGATATATCTTGCAATCTGTTATTTGTCAAATTTAAAGATTCCAAACTAAAAAGCGGACAAAAAACTTCAGATGGTAACATATAAATATTATTGTCACCTAAATCCAAAGATCGAAGTTCCATTAAGCCTCGAAAGCTCTCAGCGTGAAATTCCATTGTCATGGCAGGCCAATCTGTATTGTGCGAGCGTAGTGTCAAACTTGTCAGATCACGTAACGGTGACAGAACTGTCGCTGGTACGTAACGTATTTTACAAAACTCAATGCGCAAATCCTCCAGCTTCCGCAACTGGCCCAAAAAGCTGCCGGTGTTCATGTGCAACGAACTTTCAAAGAACAGCAAGTCTGTGCAAGTAAGTTCTAATTTGTTGATATTGTGCGCCTGCGCGGTGGTGATGTTTTTAAATAGGAAGTCCGCCGAGCCGATAGTTTTGATGTTACACGTGAGAAAGTTAGATTCACTCAACTTAGCGTCTGAATAGTCCCACTGACAGCCGGCGGGGGCGGGGGCGGGCGGCGCGGAGCGTGCGCGCGCACCGGCCACCGCGACCAAACACATCCAAACTTTAAACGAATACATTCCAAATAAGTTTTTAATCATTTTGCCACATTAACACAGTTCATTTGTCACTTAAACTTATTTATATTATTGTTCAAAGAAGTTCTATCACTTAACAGTCAATAGTTGACAGTTTGTTTTGATCGGCAAAGTTCGTGTTAGATCGAGTGTAAACAGAAACTGCGCGATCGCGGTAAAAGTTTTGACGCAGCCATACTCCCCTGCGGTCGGGCGGTAACTGACCTACGTAAGTTTGAACGAACGAAAGCCGCGTGGATATCAGGGGGTGGGGCGGGAGCGGGGTGTAGGGGGCCTTTGTGTCGGTGGGAGTTGGGACCCGCACTGCATCGGCTCATAACAGATGGTACGCCTGTTTTTAAACACTCAAAAATATTAGTTTTAAAGAGTAGAAGACTTACGCCTGCGTGATTTAATGAACACTGCTCCTCAAATTACACAACTGTGGAGGTCGTGTTGGTATACCTGTTACATGTTGCATATATATGCACATATTGTACAATAAAATATTTAATTTATATTATATTTAACTAAACAAGAAACTCTATTTTCATATTATAAATAAAATAACTATCAAATTCGTCAATCTCTGAAATATATACATTACTCGACCCATGATAAATTAAAAACAAATAGTAGTGTTTCTCTATTTCTAAAATATTACATATAATATATATGTTTGCACTTAGAATATAGACAAAGTTCCATTTATAAATATTTTATATTTTTAATGCCATAAGGCATTATTATTAATTTTTATTTCAATCATTATTTCTATATTATTGGGCACTATTTTTTTTTTTAAATCGATTGATGTAATGCCTGAAACCTTAAAAGAAATAATTATTACTTTTTATGGCGCCATTTATGGCCGCTACAGCTGCTGGTGGACTTTGGATTTTTACAGAATTTTCATTATTATGCAATCAGACACTTCCGCTATCCAGTAGAGCAGATAAATAATATCTTTATCTGTAATATAAGTAAGTACAATAGAAATATTTAAAATATAGACCTACACTATCCATTCTTCGGATATGGCAGGAAAAGGAAGTGCATATTCGATAAACTCTGAGAGGGCGGACGCTGATATTTGATTGACAGAACTTTGAGACGTAAAAACGAGATAATAAAGGCATTGCGGTTCACAAACCCATTGTGTACTTAACCTACTAAGTATGACAACAGATGCTGAAATAATATAGCAATATAATTCTTTTATTGTCAACTTTTTCTTCATATTATTTAGGGATTATAATAATATATACTTTTAATATATATATTTTTTTGTTGTAATATTATTACAAAATATTGCAGAACATAAAACTTTGTACTTTCTTAAACTTTGTATTTACATTAAAAAACAATATAAAAAAATACTCTTTGTTGCTACAAAATAGTTCACCGAATTTTATTAAAACAGTAAAATTCAATTAATAATATTTTAATCGCATTTTACTTTTTTAATAAAACCCGTTAAAACTGATATAGCTGATAGATAGAGCAAAGCATTTAATAAATATGTTATTTAATAACATTTCATTTAAATATTTGAAATACGAATCACTCTTTTATATCATTCCCCAATATAAATATAAAAAGGATATTGACATGGATAACGGAATATGCCACAAAGTTCTTTAATTGCTATCACAGAGTTAAATATTTAATATATTTTTAACCAGATTAAGATTATATTTGCAACTTACAGTTACAACCAAATAGACATGAAATGAAAAATATATGTATAAAAATAAAATATGATAAAATGAACCTACAACAAAAAATAGTAATGCCTACACGGGCTAGTTAGCTGAAAAAACACGTCCATTGACGATAGTCGCGTTATCATGAGTCACCAAAAGTCATCAGATTCCGTGACACGTGCGTGTCGAATTGCATCTACCGTGGGAGACGAAACTCTTAAAAAACTACCTATACAAACTATAAAGACAATATGGCTACTTCTTATTACAGATTCAATAATAATATTTTGGGAGGTAATAAATATTTAGTCAATAAAAATTATATAAAAATATTTTAAGATATAATTTGCTTTACAAGTTAATAA
Organism: Heliconius melpomene rosina; assembly: GCF_056956725.1. NCBI lineage: Eukaryota > Metazoa > Arthropoda > Insecta > Lepidoptera > Nymphalidae > Heliconius > Heliconius melpomene. Next base: position 6,915,620 of record NC_140406.1, on the reverse strand, counting down.
CAAATTTAAAAATTATATATTTTTTTATTTAATTAAGCTTTATTTCGTTATAAAAGAAAGTGCTAGTAAGTAAATATTAAGATGTTTTAGCTGCGGCCTTTTGAAGTGCGATCTTTATAACACATAACAAGAAAACCTAAAGTTATGTGTTAACAAATATAAAGAGCATTCATCGAATTGGTTTCTAAGTAAAACGTAGAGCAAGGTTATATCGGAGAAAGGAGTATTTATATTCTCAGTATTGAGAGTCAACATCTCACGTGGCCGTGACGACCAATATTTACTTGCAATATACACAATATTACCACTTATCTCTTAACAACTAGCTACGAAAACGTCTCACAAAGATCTTCCCAAAGGAACGCCGTATAAAAATATTTACACTGTTTGATAACAGTGGAGCACTGATGTTCTTATATGGGCAACATTTATTGCTCTTATCTTATAGTTAAAGTATTATTTCGATTATAATATGGTCATTGATTACTTATTAGAGACTACTGATGCATCTTTTATTTCTCTTTATATAGAGGATTTTTGTCATATTTTTCACTTTATTATTTAAACAACATATTAAAACCTATATCGCCTTTTTATTAATTTAATAGATCATTTATAATAAGTAAAAAGACGAAGCGAAGCGTTGACTTCCACCGTTTAAAAAGACAATGTCTCGATTTTTCTTCGGAAAATGTTAAATGTCTTAACACAAGGTATCTGCCTTTCCTGTCGTTCCCAACCTCTCTATTAAGTTGAAACCCACAACCATCAATAATCAGAAATATCCCTATTACACCACTAATAATATATTATGCGAGCGTTTAATATATTATGTCAATTTAAACATGGAAAACAAAAGATAACTAAAACAAACACACAATATAAAATATTGACTTTAAATACAAAGTTTTAAATGAAACGCTTACTCTTTAGCTGGATAAATTTGGCAGTATTTTATGTACACTTGTGAGTCCAATTACAAACTTTGTATTGACAAACTGGAACGAATCTAGGCTTCCGGAAGCTCAGTAATTGTTACAATGCAACGTGAAACAATAGAATACTAAACTGGCAGCCGAATTGTAACCAAAAAGTATAGAAACAATTGTATTAAGCATAACCAAAGACTTTTTATAGCCCATTCAGAACAGCTCGGATTCTTTCACTGGAATCACAAAAATAAACGAAAGGTTGCACGGATATTAAACGTTGAACATTTGGTTCCGCACTTACAATTGTGCTTGAGCTTTTAAAGTTTAATTATATATTTAAAATAATTACACTGTAAAGAACATGGTGGATTCATATATTTCAAGATAAAGGAAAATTTGTAGCCAAATATGTATTAAGACCAATCTGAAAAAAAAATATAATGAAACTGAAAAAAGTATATCCATATAAAATGAACAATTTAATTAAGGTTTAAATAAGTATATAAAAGTGTAAATTCTAGCTAAATACTATTCTATAAGTATATAATTCTAGCATATAATTAATAATTTATTTTATATTTATAAGAATTTTGACAACGAATAAGGATCCCAATATTTTCTTCCCAAAACTTATATTTATTATATTGCGTTGAAAACTGCTACGCTTGATGAGTAAGCAATAAGTCCTTTAGAAATTTCTTAAAGAACAATAAAAGAAGGTTCGTCCACTGTCGCCACTTACACAAGACGGGATCTTACCGCAATTATGTTATGGTCACCATAAATCTACTTAGACAAAGAATTTCTACCAAATTTCTTTATGGCTGTCAACACCACAACTATTAGTTCCTTCGTAGAAATAATTTACACAATTAAAATCTTCTCCTAAATTACTTTATTGTTTTACAGCAACTTGTAAAATAACCCACTGCCATAAAAATCATTAACTCAAAAACTGTTAAATGTAAATGTCATGTTTGATTTGTAAACAAGGCAAAAAAAACATAAAGAAAAAAATAATTATCATTATATTTTCTAAGTTGTATATTATATATATTTTATTACTTTAACCTAATACATATGAATAAATCGTATCTAAATTAACTGAGCACTAATAAAATTATAATTAACCATAAACTAAAAAATATTTGTTATTAAATATATTTAACTACTAAAATAAACATCTAAAAAGGTTTCTACTCATATTTAAAGTGCAATGAAATTCTATACGTAATATAATTATAAGAATAACATAAAAACAAACCTACACAATTTGTCCATTATAAATTTAAAGTAATATGAGAAAGTTTCATCACTTTCGTTTAATAGCAATATCGTTAAATTTAATATGTATATACTCGTAATATTAAAATGTCATCAAATTCGAAAAGTTTCAATACAGCGTGTTATTTTATGATTATACATTTTTTATCTTCACAATATTATAGTAATTAATATAATTGCTTTCAATAAACATCAACACCTCAAGATTAAATTTAATTATGACTAATTTAAGGTGGTTTGCAATTCTACGTAGTAAAATATTAATAATTCTATTAATGTTTCCCAGGCTAAAATAGATATAATTATTATGGAACATTACACCTAATATTAGTATGCAATATTTTTGAACAGGTGATACAACGTCACGAACAGGCAGATATAATAATTAAGTCAAGTGCGAGTCGCCCTCGCCCACCGAGAGTTTCGCAATAATTTGAGGATTGTGGGCCAACAGGAACTTGATTGATATATAAAGGTTCCGTTTTTTTCTTTTGAGGCACAGAACCTTAATTACTGGGAAAGCAATTATTGAAACAAAAAATAAGTATATTATTTTATACATTAATAATATTATTCGATATTAAAGAAGCGTAGATATTGATTTTAAATTTGTCTGAATATAGAAAACCTGATAGGCGCGAAGAATTACCATATTCGTGCCATGTCTCTCGGATTCACGTCTATCGCGGCATCCAGCTTCCTGAGGTCTCGCACGAACTCATCATTCATACGCCGAGATATCATCGTCGCTGGCCGAGACCCCTCTCGTTAACAATAAAAAACGTTATCATTACCTTACACAAAATGTATCTTAGGGATATGTCTTCTTACTTGTTTTACTAAACAAACGTTGGCTGCAAGCAATTGCTTTCTACGTTTTGTAAATGTCACTCCTGTGTGCAGTATGATTCATTGATATACGCTGCCTTTCTACATAATAGGCCTTTATTCCGTAGTCATGAACTACGCCTTGTATGTTAAACGCTATCAAATCCCTTTGTGTGGCCAGTTTAACTGTTCTAAAAATCTGCTAAATTGTATCCTGTATGGTGCATTGTGTTTTTGTCTCAATTCCAGCCTCCGCAGTGATCTCTATCAGACAATGGAGTGGCTATAGCAGTTGAGCTGGACGACTAGTTTCACGCAACAATACCCATTTTGGTTTAGTTGACCCCTTTTATCAGGATGTACGATGTATGTACAAAATACGCTCTACGGCACCAAGAAACTTGTTTCCCTATATTTGTATAAGGCTGATAAAATCATTTTGAATTTATTATAACTAGATATTAAAACAATTTATGCTTCCATTATATAATATTCCTATCAGTATAATATGTTTACTATTAGCAACGAAATTACCTTAAAATAACATAAAAATAAAGTAAAAGTGATTAAATAGAAGCGAAATAGCGACGATTGGTAATCAATTGGCGCCCGAGGACGTAATTAACAAGAGCATTAGTACTACGTTATGCATCACGTTGAATCTGTCCTCTGTTATCTGGACATCCTGTTTACATTTGTGTCTGTAATTTTAAGTATCTACTTCAAATTTTATTTTCTATTCTGAACTAATATGATAATTGTATTTATATTATGACTTTTAATTATTTCTGAATTCAAAATGTCATTTCATTTAATTATAAATTTCTTTTTAAGTTAAAATTTATTTACTATTCTCTATAAGCCTGTATTTCTCTGTATTTAAAGATTGTTATTCACTCGTTCATGACTTGAAACATTTTCAATGTAAAGAATGATTGACATGTACATGGTCAAATTAATAATCCTTAAGAAGTCGCATCATATTTTTTATTTGAAACGTTTTTATATCTGGTTTTTGTTCGAACAAATATTAGGTGGCATAAATTACTACTCTTAAAAAGTATAGGTTTTGTATTATATTAATAATTGCCTATATAATTTTGTTTATTTTGTAAACAAGAGTTTTTTTTTTTATATTCAATGTGGTAATAACCATTATCTATAATTGGTGCCTTTTAACTATTTTACATAATATAATTTTTGAAGCACTGTTGGGAACAGACGAAAGTTGATGAAAGACGATGCTTTTTTTAAATAGTTTTTATTCCCGGCACCTGACCAACCGTAGTCAGTCTCCATCCAGGACGAGTACAATTATTTTAATCTTATTAAAATCATGCCTTCATTGTGGTTATGTTATTATGGACATTTTAAAAAATATACATTTAGTATTTTTTTACAGTTATTATTTTATTTAATAAGTTTAATTTATATGTATTATTATCGTTAACTCGAATGTCTCCATAACTTGGCTGGAAATTCGGAACAGTGTCCTAATTACTAATACTAAGTTCTGTCTGTCTACCCTGATGTGTGCAAGATAAAGCGTGATTTATTTCAAATTATAACACATATTCAAAGAAAAAGAAATAGTATATTGTATTTAAAAATCTGTTAAGCTTCGTCAACTCGATTTATATGTGCATTTTAATGAATCAATTATAATGAGACAAACACTATTACGAGGCATTTGTTAATTATAATTCTACATTACTTAATGTGACCTAATAGACAATACTAATGCGAATAATGAATACATTTTGGGGAAAATTAGACCGTTTTAATTCAATAATTACTGTCATCGCTTTTAATTATAATTTGATGAATTGCTAATGTATATTCTGATTATGTTAATGAACAACAATCATTATTTAAAATGATATGTAAAATAGCAAAAAAATCTTATTTATTTCTTTTAATTTTATAAATTTAAACTTAAGGAATGTCTATGCTATAACAACGGTTGATGTTTTTCGTAGATAAAACACTACATAATATTCGGACACGTCGCTTGTTAGACGAACACGGAGATGAGTCGATATCTCAGGATCGTGGGTGCTTCAGCTCATAGCTGAAGCACCCACGAGGTAGGTACCTAAGCTAGGCCGGATGTGACTAAAATGAAGAGGAATACAAATTTCTTATCTGTATAGTTGTGCTTTCTAAAAACAGAAAAAAAATATTAAAGAAATATATAGGATTTTATTGTAGTAACACATAAGCCGAGATTTTTAGGTAAAGTATCGAAAGTGAAAAAGAGTTACAAAAACAATTGAGTTTTTCGTTTCCGATACTTTACTTTACTTTACTCCAGGGTCGAAGTTATGCACATCCACACATGTGATGTGAGAAAGAGAATGAGAAGCAGTATTATGAAAGAGGCGTAAAGTAAGTGGCATAAGTAAGGCAAGGAGCATAAAATCTACGCGAAGGAAGCTGCGTGCATCTGTTAGTGTAACATCTGTCTGTGTAGTTAATTGATCACAGTTCTTTCTATCATTAAATATACCTACTGCGATACATTGTAAAAAAGGTTTAGTCCACATCACACAAATGCTGGCAATACAAGTTTTTGTTTAACATTTCCCCGACTAAGTCAATAAGGAATTGTAATTTCTATATGTGGAATAAAAGTAATATAATTAAAATAGATGCGTACGAATCAGTAAGCGGTCAATGCCCACTTTTATTTATTCAATAGAAAAACTGTCATTCATTATTCTGGAATGTTCCATTTAGTTCGTTGATACATATTTATAAAGAATCTCATTCCACTATACGAAAATCTATTCAGTATTGTATTAAGATAAATAAGGCCTACCTATACCTGTCCAAATGGAAAAACAAATTAAGTTAAGGTTTCGTGTGGTTTAGGTTAAGGGATGATTGTGTTGAAATTAAACCCTCCTAATGGAATAAGCAAAGTTAGACACCCACCCAGTCAATTTGAGATTCATCTTGACCACAAGTAGGTACATATGTGTATAAACTATTTATAGAGACTTGTTATTTCCTTTTCTGATACAAGTAACAATGTATAAATATATAATGTTTTTAACCTGTTACTGTAAATAGTCATTACTGTTTATGGTTTATCTACGTAATTATGTTTACCTACTTTTTAAACTAAGACATGGATACTGTCTTTGATGTTGTATTATTTGTTTTTTTATAAGCACTATAATGATAAATGAAGAAATATTTTTGTCAACATCACATAATAAGGAGGAGATGAAGAAGCTAGTGTCACGACACCTAATTTTCCCTCTGAATTCGAGATATTGCGTACTGGTGAAAATCAAGCCATCTTGTTGTAGTAGGTACCAGTTCGGAGAAATCAAAATAATTAATTCTCCGGAGTAGGTAACCTAGGTACCCATTTCCATTTCTTCGCTCTGGTCTCGAGGCAAAGTGCGGCGTTAAGTTCCGCCACTCAACGTTAGTATTTACAGATCTACTTTTCAAAAATACGTCATAAAAATGAAATTAAGTAAATTTTAATAACGATGGAAGCTTTATATAAGCAAGTCGATAATTTAATTCAAGTCTTTAGCTTACCGTATCAATAAAAGCAATCGATAAATTCCAATCAAAACTAAAAACTGGTTGTATACTATAAAGAGGCGTTACTAAAATTATATGATAACTGCATATGAAGAGTTGACATGGTAAAGATTTATCTAACAAATCGCTATTGTACAACGATCGACACATGACTACTTCACATGTTTATTACATGGTTCTTATTTATATGATAATAAAAGCTACATTAGGCTATTTTTTTCGGTTCATTGTACACTCTGTTCAGATTGCTATGGCTAGTTTTTATACTCACTTATTACCGCTTAGTCATCGTTGTTTAATATTCATCATTCCTTATTGATATATCGTCTGCTATCAATCTAAAATACTTTTCAATACGTTTATTAAACAATTTGATTGTACTATAACTACTTGGAAATAGAGAACATATTTGATTATCTAGATCAAGATTGGACTTCATTGAAAAAATCAATGTTAATATTTTTTTTCTCTGGATGTGAGTTTTTTATATAATTTGCGTGATGAGAGTTTTATAATTTCAACAATTTCTTTAGTTTCATGTTTATTATGCATGTAGGGGGAGGTTTAATGTCAAGATACTCCGTTTTCCACATTCCTCCCTAATCCTAAAAAAATATGTGCTTTGACGGAACTTAACGCTGCACTTTACCTTAATAGAAAATGGAAATGAAAGAACATAATTCTTGTCTTAGCGTGGAATTGAACCCACAACTATCATTATAATATAATACGTACGTACAAGCACTGTTTATAAAAAAAAATATCGTTTAATGGAAAAAAATAATTAAATTCTCAATTATTAGTGAGTACACGTTCGAAATATTTTGGACTTTCGATAAACTTTTTATATTATTTAATGAGGAGGAGCGATGGCTATTGAGATAGAAAGCTTTTCGAGTGGCGACAACTGCCACTAGAACTACAATCTGGTGTATGTCATCGAAAACCACTAAATTTAGGGCAGCGCATAATCGATCACCGTAGAGATCCTTGGGCTAGCCCATTGTCTAGGAGTTAGCGTTACTTAATTAAAACGACAATGTAGTCTTATGTCTACTACATAAAATATATTAGTCAAAAGCTTTCACGCTGTATCCCGCATATAGCATGATTAAATAATTTATTCTCTGAGTAGGAATCGAACCCTCAACTGGTCGCCTTTACAGTCACTTACTTGTACTCCGGCCTCTCATTTCAATGATAATATTTGATTTTTTTTTATTTTCGTGGCTTCTCCCCCATTGTCAATTGGTAATAACTAGAAGTTATATACATTCTACGCAAAAAAGTTTTAAATTCGAGGCAGTAATTCCTTAAAACAAATTAAATGTTCGGCTCTTTATTATTAAAAAGATGAGAACATAAATATATCTCAATAACACATAATCTTTGATCTCCAAACGGAAAACTAACAAACATTCATTTATTACCAAATGAAAGGCCGTTATTGCCTAAACGTACAATTTATCTTTATTGCTCGATAGTGATCATAGTTATGTAGAAAGTTAAACGTTAAAATTAAAAACAATCGTTAACTTTCTTTTACTTGGTCAATACGCAAGCAAACTACCAAAATATTTATAATTGGCTATCAAAATACCAATAAATTGTAGAGGCGAATAAAATTGCAATTGTTTTTTAAAGTTTTACAGTGAGTGAAAGTTGATTTTACTATTTTTACTTGTTTTTTTCATGCGGGTTACCACCTCTAGAAGACCTCTAGAAGAAGAAGAAGAGAGAATCTAGTGTTTAGACATTCCATTTCACACTTCCGAGGTATTACAAAACTTTTGAAATACCACGTGTTGTGCTGGCGGAACCCAACGCCACGCTTTATCTTGTAACCAGAGTGAGAAAATAAAATAACTCATTCCCACGAGAGCTAATCGTAGGAATCGAACCCATAACCCTTACATTTATATTTATTGACTACTAAACTTGCAAATATCGTGCTTAACTTATATGATCGGCCCCCATTCCCTAGTGTCGATAGTAATTAATTATTTTCCTCAACGTAAACGTAGTGTAGACAAATGACTGTCGGAAAGGCAGGTCAGAACTAGATAATGTATCTGTTCAGTTCTCCATTAATTCATTGTGGTTACTCAGCAAGATCGATACTAATTCTGATAAACGAGTCCTTGTAGACAAATATCGCAATAGCAACTAAAATTATTAATATAAAGAGACAATCTATTATTTAGTGGTTTTTAGTACTTATTTATATAGTTCTGTTATTATGAGCATTTCTATGCCAAAATTTTGACGACTTCAATATCTAAGATTCAATTTATATGGGAACTGAATATAAAAAAAGACTACATCTTTTGAATTCTTTTTAAATTTAATTTAAGTTATCAAGAAAACGACGTTACGTTAGGTTCCAAAATATAGCAAATCTTTAATATTTAAATATTAAATAATTTTTTAACCAAATTAAAAAGTAAATTATACCGTTAAGTTCAATTCAAAACGACAAGAACATAATAAAGAAAAGAAAAAGAAGAAAAAAATAATAATTTCATAATTTTTAACAATTAGCAATCGAACAAAAAACCCATAACATACATTGTCGTTAACAGGTTAGTATATTCACATGTCCCTGTTGAAGCAGATACGCTTATTTACGACGGCCCGCCCGTTACGTACAGGCAGATGCCACACATGCTCTGCCTTAATTCGAATAGATGATGTATAGGGTTGACTCTATTGGTATTATAATATATAGCTAAAATCCACATAGACTATGCTAATATTATTTTTTTCAGCTACACGCTGTATCCCGCACACAGCAGGGTAGGCAGAGGGAACCTAGTGTTTAGATACTCCGTTCCCCACTTTCAGCAGAATTCTGCCGAATATAAGATATTGTTGATATAAAGATAAATATTTTTTTAGACATGAATATTAATATGTTTTTCATTTGTTTTTCATGTTTCATTTCTTACACAGTGTGGAATTATGACGAATGAGAAGAAAAAAATGTTTTTTCTGTGACACAGACGTATAAAACGAGAAATATAAACGTACTTTATCAACTACGAGTAGGTACAAATATTAGCTACTGTCACTTAAATTTACTTATGTATATTTTAGCTAAGTTATACAACTTTTTTATATACCTATATGTGTTATTGCGTTATTCTGATATATAAGGTAAATCATTATAAAGATTTAACTTAACAAGTTGAATAGTTTTTGGAACAAACATCCATCTTCGCAAACTACCACTTTTATAATTATTTATATTTTTTAGTAGGTTACAATTTTGTTTAAAATTTATCGTTTAAATGGAAAGATATCGTTTATGCCGAAGAATTTACGATGTTAAAAAGTCACGATATTAAAAAAATAGTTATATTTAATTTTTAAGGAAAAATGAATATATTAACTATCTTAAAATATTATACTTTACTTTTTATTGTAGTTAACTTAATTAGTTAATTAACGTTTTTGTTATATACTAATTTTAAAACCTTAATTTCCAATAATATCTATGTATATCGCAACCTTATATAGATTGCACCATAAAACATAATCCTTTCTCTCAATTGTAAATGAATCATAATCGTTTGATAAAATTGTCAAGGTAGCTGTTTAACTGTTATCAGATTAATGGCAATTAGAAATAAAGAACTATGGTGGCATTGACATAGAGTAAGAGATTTTAGATTAGAACTAGTCACTGATTGCACCACAAACGCACGATTCATGGTGTTTTCTTTTGACTAACATAATATTTCCAATTTTAATTTAAAATTTTTATACGTTTCGTTCTTATGTGTGTGAGTGTTATGTGTGTGTGAAATAACATTGTCTAAATAAAATTTGTCTAAATAGGCCAATTTATTTCTTTTTTCTCCCAAAACCCTAAGAAAATTTTAAACGATTTTTTTTTATTTATAACGATATATCAAAATAAGTTCATAATTTTATTCACTAAGATAAAGCTTAATTTTACTCTCCGTACACTCCGTCTCAGCTAGACTAAACATAAGTGTTGTAAAAAAATCACAATATCTAACTTTCTACTAAAATAGTAATACTGAGGATATAACGATATACAGACAGACAACACTAGTGCTGTACTTTGGCCAGCCCTATTAAAATTCACATTAATGCTTGCTTACTAACAAGTACCTACAGAGCGCTCCATTGGCAATATTGATATAAATTGATTAGGACTTGTCGCGACATATATTAATATACTTGGACGCGAATACCTTATCTTCATTCATTACACGTAATGGTACAGACTTGGAGTTTGTAATATCTTTGATCTCTTGATTTATGAATTTTAACATAAATGGTCTTGATAGTTGAGTATAAGAGACGACAGTTGTACTTCGTTTTAGATAAAACGTATTGGATTGCATTTTGTACTACGTTGCAATGGTTAGATGTGATGTTAGTAGAGAGAAATGAAAAAAACTTAAAGCTTTAGCTATAAAATGCTTGTTATTTTCTTTCTTTAAAAAAAAATATATTACTAAAATAATATAGTGTAAAATTAAGATACCACAACACTAATATTAATAGCAGATATTTTAGATATTATATTTCAAGACCGGGGCTCCTAATACAGGAATTACTTGCTTAAAAGGAAATCTCTGTAACAATTATTTTTGTGTAAAATCTGTTGAACAAATAAAGCTTTATTTTTACTAATACTAATATATGCTTACAAAAACGCACTGTTCTCCTTCAAAGATTTATTTTATTATTGAAATTAAATGGAAGCGAATCAAATCCAACAGTATTCGTATTTTTAAATCTTCAAAAATATTGTACATAAAAGTTATCTTCTCACCATCTTTTTAACCTCTGATTTCGTGTAAAAGAACCTTTTAAAATTTAAACTTATTTATTGTGACCTTTGAAATTCAGCAACATAATCCATTTACTGTCTTTTGCGAATTTCCCTTGCGAAATCGCATGCCATAGAAAATTATCAAAGAGACTCTCGGGATCAGATTTTAAAAATATTTAATATTATAGTACAGGCGTAAGAAATTTTGTGTTTTTGTATCTTGTATAAGCAGTGCTGATGTAGTTATATTGTATTATAGTAATCAAAGTATTTTTTGATATTATAACTAGCGAACTTTGCAACTATTTATTTTATACTAGCGGACGCGCAGCTTCGCCTGCTTATTTGCACCCTTAGGGATGAATTCTAATAAGCCATGAAACACGTGTTGAATGAAATATTTTTAAGAGTCTTAATTTCAAATTTTATAAAAAATGGTGGCGATTTAAAGATTTTTCCATACAAACTTTCAACTCCTTATTTGCACATTTAAGGGGTGAATTCTAAAAAAAACTATGAAACACGTGTTTAACGAATACCATCCCATGTTCCCTCTGCTTACCCTGCTATGTGCGGGATACAGCGTGAAGTAAAAAAGAATAAGTAACTTTTGACCACTGGCCATTTTTCCAAAAGCAAGCAAAGGAAAATAACAGATTTCCCCGAGCAGAAATTGATTTAACAACCGTCGCGTCTACAGCCAGACCCCGCACTCTGCCATTGCGCCGCAAGAGTCTCTCAAAGCCTCAAATAACCTAAAAATGACTCACATACAATTTAATCATTCCCTCGCAAACATCAATACATGAAATAATACGAATGATATATCGATTACAATACAGACAAGCAATTTTTCGCCCATTAGTCTTATAAAAGTAGTTCCTATTATCAAGTGCAAGGTCAAATGTGAGCTGCTGCCCATCAATTGCACGTAAAGAATGTCTTGGTATTCGCGGTACACAATAAAAGACTCAATGATTGATAGGTGGATTTCCTCTTGGTAACTGTTGCTATAGGAAGAAATATGGATATGAAGACGAAAAATTAATAATATAAGTCTAAAATAACTGATTAACAATTAATTATAGACGTGTGTTTATTGTAATTTGTTTCCATAAAATTTTCATTAATTAAATCTGTTGTTAAGGCTGAGAAAATTTACTGCCAAATAATTCCGTACATATTGAATCAATCGTGCCCATTTGAATATGTTGTACGCAGGAAGTACAAACCGCGCATCGTCGCGTTATATGATATGTTTTATTTATTTTATTATGTACTATATTAAATTACAATTTGATTTAATTTTTTTTAAATTAAGTTAACTACAAATTACCATCACACTGATTCAGTTGCTTGTGAAGTGAAAATTAATAATCTCTAAGATTTATCTCGTTTTTTTATTTATGATTTTTTTTATTTACGAATGTCTAAACACTAGGTTCCCAGGTTCCCTCTGACTACCACGCTAAGTATGGGATGCAGTATAAAGCTAATAAAAATACTTTCGTCGACATTACGTTTGCTATATCTATGCAACGATTAAAAATATTTAAATTCTCACAACAACCTGTATAAAGGGAATCGTTAAACAAAATGGGCACAATAGTAACGTGCTCAACTATACTAACGCTCGACTAAAATTAAGAAAACAGTAACTTATTACTAATCGATAATGATAGTTAAGGAACAGAATGATAAATCATTGAATGACCTCCATTTGTATCAATCAAATCGGACCGCTCAAACTCCAATTTGACTTGTGTCAAACGATGATTGGTTGCAACACTAGCTACGCCTAATTGGCTGAATGAATTTCGCTCGTGTTCATGTGGTTTACTCAAGCGAATTATATGCAATGGATAAGGCCTATTACACATATATACTAGGGAAGGTCTAAGAAGATATTTTATTTTTTGAGCAAATCTATAGATTTACTCATTAAAATGCTTTGGATTGTAAATATAATGAATTTTAAGAATGTGTATTATAATTGGATATTTTTTAATTTTATAATCGCTTAGAAAAGTGCTTAATTTTTCATAAATAAATTGTATGACATCATATTGTATGTACCTGGTATGATAAATTATATTTTGAACGCTTTAAGTGCTTATGTAGGTATTTATTTTATTTTCAATGATCTATTAATCTTTTATCAGTAACCCTAATAAAATTTAACGATCACTATTTGAGCATTCAACAATTGACATTTTCGGTTCATCGAATACCCAACTAATCAACCAGGACCAGCCGACCAGGCCACACCGTCAAAATTACCAAACGCCCTGTCCCCAAATAGGAACGTCCCCATAAATTGTTCGCCGCGTCCATACATCTTCGTTGCTCCGGCCGTAGTTGAATAGGCAGTGTGATTGCAACCAACACTTTGCCTTTTGTTTCGAGCACGTCGCGCCGCTATCTATCACTGCTCAGGCCGCGGACCAATTTGTTAGTTTACAATTTATTCTTGTAGTTGGAATGCCGGCAAAAAGATTTTACTAACGTGAAACATGACTTCGTTATTCCCAGTATGCAATAAATTTTAATAGACGCGCTATTGGACTGGCTCATTTGCTTGTCTATTTTAAAACTATTAGTCAATGTATGAGGCTTAGTTTAATTGACATTTGAAAATGAGGAAATATGCTTAAAATTGTTTATTTTATTGTATCCCCCGAGTAGCAGGTTAGGCACTTAACACGGAATGCCTCCAGGATTGGGCGGTAGAAAGAAAGGAGAAATTTCAGAATGGAGGGCTAACATTAAGTTTCCAGGTTCTCTATGCGTCCCCTGATGTGCAGCGTGAAGTTAAAAAAAAACTAAATTATTAATTATTTTATATAACAGAGGAAATTAATATTTAGAATTTTACATTAGATAAATTTAGTAATTTTAGAGGAAGATTCAAGGGATAAAGTATTTTTTTACACATAAAACCATAAAAAATGTTTCTACTATGGTCATAGAAGCTTAGAGAGACAAATAATATACTTACCAATATACATTAACTATAAATAATCATTATACAGAGAAAAAAACTTAATAAAAGCTATATTTAAATTTAGTAATATTAAATTCATATAAACCAACGACGATTGAATTTGATATGTATAGAAATATTAAATATTTACAACCATTTCACTGACCACTAAACGAGCTCTCGATCGTAAATCTATTCAATCACAACGCTATTTCTGGAATAGGTACATATTATAATAATAAATAATAAATAATAAATATAAAAACTTTTTATTACTCAAGTGTAAAGAGGAAGTTCGTTACACTAAAGGTTATGGTAAGATCGCTTGTCAGTTTTGATAGTTGATTCTTGATTTATGATATGGTAGAATGAATTGTGAGGTCATGTACGGCGTCCGTCACGTGGACAGCGGCAGCGTATAAAACTTGCTATAACTCACGCATTTGTATATTATTGGGTATCGACAGGCACAAATTTCGTTGGTTTGTTGTATATTGTTTGTTGTTTGAATGAGAGCGGAAATAGATTGTTGTTATGCATGTTGTTATTGTTGTAATGCGTAATGGAGTTAGTGATTTTGTGTGTGGTATTTTAGATTTCATTGTTCTATCTAGGTTTATATTTGAATACTGCGCCGAAGATGAGTTTAAAATAAATCTAAGAGTTCATATTTTTGCTATTTAATAAAATGAAATGTAACTTCAATAAATGTAACGTAAACAAATAATGATACGTTCGTTAAACAAAAATGATATGCATATCATTTCGTCACATCGTTTGTAGAGTCTAATAATGCACTTCAAGTAACATCTATAATGATGACGACATTTCCAAGTTGCAGAAAACTAGAATTAGGAATAAAAATATGTCAACATTATTTATTTTAATAAATAACAAGCATTTAGTTATCCATATTCTTATTTAATATATCTTTGGAATACTAAATAAAAAGCGTTGTTGAAATTATGCTCTATTTAGATAAAACTAAAATTTTAATCACATAAGAAGAAGTCAGCCAGTCGTCGCGCAGGTACACAAAGTGTGACTGTAAAGACTACAGGTTATGGGTTCAATTCCGATTTGAGGAAATGAAATATTTTCATTTCTTCGCTCTGGGGTCGAGGCAAAGCGCGGCGGAAAATGGAGAACATAGTGAACAGATTCCCTTTCCTAATCTGCTATGTGCAAAATACTGTGTGAAGTTGACAAAAAAAACGTAAGAAGAAAATATTAATTTCATTCATATTTGTTGTTTTCATAGCAATCTTCAGATAATAGTATGCGACGCTAATGAGTAACGGGCCGGGCGTGTACTGCATATAATTTATTACCAACTTTGTCGCTACTAAATGATTAAATCGCAGCTTCCTTTCGTGGGCGATCTAATTACCGACAAACCGAGAACAATAATATGTAATCTGAATATTTATGAGACCATACAGCTTACGATGTATCTCAGGATTTGATACACTCAACTGTTTATCTTGGACGAAAATTGAGTGTGCCCAATGAATAATTTATTGTGGGCAACCGGCACTGACGTTCGCCATATTTTAATATAAATCTATCTACCATATTGTATGCAAAATGCCATTGAATGCAGTTCAAGGCGGGATCATTATTCCAATATACGGCCGCGATATTCATCACGCAAGTCTTGGTTGCAGAATTTTAAACAAATCATCTTTTACTTTGCCGTTGCAAGGAGGGATGTGAATGCACTCGATTCTGGTCGATTTTAATAATGCTGGCTTACGAGTATGTGTTTTTGTTTTTATTCTTTGCATTGTTGCGTTATTCCATATGTTATTTACTATGGTTTGAAAAAACAGCAGTCTGATAGCTAAATTGGTCTTTTATTTTTAGCTGAACATTACTTTTACTTAAATTCGAATTTAATCTAATAATGTGAATGTTTTCTTTGTTTTAGTAATTTGGTGTTATTTTATTATATAGATAAAATTAACAATAAAAATATAAACAATATTAAGTTTAAAAAATAGATTATATCCATGATTTAATGAAGTCAACAGAGAAATATCTATGAAGTCGTTCGTAATTTGATTTTAATTGAACAAATAATAATGAAATGATTCATGACACTATTATAGTACATATTTATAGAAATATTTAAAATATATACAGGTACTGAGTCATACCACCTTAATTAGTTTAAAGAAACAATAATGAGAAAAAAAATTCAAAGGCTAATTATTTGTTGCACATTAGATATTGCGTATATCGTACATTAATTATAATCTTATAGTTCATATAACAATGATTATATTCATATCAGAAGCCGGCGTGATACAGGGGCTCAAGCGTGCGACTGTAAACACGGCAGATTGCGGGTTCGATTTTCATTCAGAGAATGTTTTTTTATTTATTAATATTTTAATCTCTTCGCTTTGGTGCTAAAGCAAAGCGTAGCGTTGAATTCCGCCACTCTTCACGCGATGGCTCTAGAATTCGGCGGGAAGTGTACCTGGTGTACCTTTACAAGCGTAACTTAACAGCGTAAAGATGAAAAAAGAACATATTGCGTCTTTGTACATTAATTATATACCTATAGTTCAGTATAACAATAGTTAACTATCACATATGATTAAAAGAGGTCATAATCATCAAGCACAATTCACTAGGCAATTAAAATAAGAATGAGTGTTGTGTTCAACGTACGTAAGTTCCTTATCTTTTATAAGGTATTTAATTATTTCATATTATCTATTTATAATATGTAAAACAAATGGTATAAAAGCTAATTAATATATTTTGACTTCCTTAAAAAAATAGAAACCTTCAAAACAATACTTATATGCACAAAACTTAAAAAGAACTAAATTGTAAAAGATAATATTTTAATTAAAAAATACTAAAAAAATGAAAAACAATCGACGGATACATAGAAAATATACATAACTAACGAATTTAGGTATATATCTCTTCTTTTTAACCGACTTCTGTAAGAAAAGGAGGTTATTGAAAAAGAAATTAAGAAGTAAAAGAAGAAGTATAAAATAAAACACACGTAACCAATTTCTATTTTAAATCATAATTATTTTCGTAACACCATTTCCAAGTTGTTTTATTAAGATTCGTGATACCAAAATTAGCGATCATTAGTATAATGGGTGCTCTAGAAAGAGCCATTGCAATAAATTTCTTAATAGCCTGTCGTCGTATAGTTGAGATTCTTAGACGCTGATGTAAAAGTGATCTCATTTGTGACTATTGTTTACATAACATGTTCCGAATATGTAATTATTTATGTAATTTTATTGTGCAAGGTTAAAAGTATTTTCCTTTTGTATGCTTTATCATTATTGTTAATGTTATTACTGACACTTTGTATATGGGTAAATAACTTTTAATAATAATAAAAACTTTTAGTAATTTGAAATGCAAATTATAAGCCTGTAATATATATATATATCTTTTATCTTTATTTTATCTATAGTTACCAAGTGAGTGACAGACAATTTACAACAGTAACCATTGAAGGAAGACTGCTGAAGTTTAGCATGTAAGTTCATTGGAGAGCAGTAAAAGAATATTTCTGAAAATTTACGTGCTACTTTTCCAAAATTTTTAGAAATCCGATTTTTCAAGCACGTGTCATTTGTTCGTAGTTCAGAATAGATTAAGCGCACAAAAATTGAAAACATATAAAGATTTTTCCGATCATTTCATTATGAATATGAAATTATGTATGAAATAACTCATAAAACACAAGAAATATTACCATTTTATTAGTAATATATTTACTTCCATCCGCGTTTCGTAAACAACTTAATAGAAACACTTAACAGGTAATAGGCTTGGGAACAAACAACATATAAGCTATATTGAATCGCCGAGAATAATATCTTTGTCCAATGAAAGAAAAATATAATTTTGTTTTGGCATAACCCTATATTTACATAAAATAGATACATAAATGAGGGATTAATTTTAATAGTTTTGATTACAATATAATATATAGTAATAATTGTATTAATTAAAAAGAAAACCACACACAGCCCATATAAATAAAGATTAACGATGGATTCATTTACCCAATACTTAAGTCCCTCTATAATGATTTATGTACGTCTAATCCAACGTAACTCGACTAATCCGTCGCACAATTTTAGAATAAAAATATTAATAGTTACTTTCACACATTTGTATGTAGAACTGATCGAAAACTCGGTCAGTTTATATATAAACTGTCGCCGAGTTATCGAACAGTTTTTAGAACGAAAAAGGAATATATGGACTAAAAAATGTGTGTTAGTGTTGCAATCGATCAAATAAAGCTAGCTAGCAAGCTAACATATCGGAATGGCTCTTTTATTTATTATTGATTTCCAACTACTTTTATTGGTTTTGCTGCGCTCAAATATTTGTAGAGATTTGTGACAGCTGTGAAAGTATGATTCCGTTTGATTCAATTTCATTTCTATTATTTTATGACAGATTTAAAATGTGAGCTTACTATTGCTTTGTGCGACTGGGTCATTTGTTCCTTATTTGATAAAACACCTAAATACCATAGTGGTGCAGTGGTTAATTGAGAGAATTAACTACTTTGATCTCCCCGCCCTGATAGCCAAAGTACGGTGTAGAGTTCTGTCACCGAACACATAGTGTCTTAAGTTGAGTCGTTATTTAAGAATTCTGACACCATATATAATGACCATGCCAGAGCAAAGAAATGAAAATATTAAATATTTTATTTCCTCGAGTGGGAGTCGAACCCATATCCTGTCACGTTTACACCCTTGTGCCAACTTTTTTAACTTTTAAATTTGGCTAGTCTATTTTATTTCTCATTATAATAAAAATGTTTATCCTACTTTTCACTAATTGATAACGAGGGCAGCCAATCAAATATATCGCTGGTTGATCAAACAACAAAAAGATCACTCAATCAAGAGGAAAGTGAGGTGCTGCTATCAATCATGATGAGACCTTGCTACTTGGAAGGGAGCCAAAAACTTTGTCTCGTAAAATTGTTGATAGAAACATTTCTATTAAGTTGTTCACTCCTAGTTAATTTAAAAATATTTTTGTAATAAACTAAACGTGAGTTGTTAATAAAATATTCGTTTTTGTATGCTTGGCACTGATTTTGTCAATGATGTCTCTTAAAAATATTAGAAAATTTAGATGATATGTATAGATAAAACAAATACACTACATTCTTTAACAGAATATATCTAGGCATTGGCTAAAACTTATAAATTTCACGTTAAATAAGACCATTCTAGCCAGTCTTGTTTAGACGTAGTCCACGTTATTCTATGATAAATAACATATATTGCCACCTAGTATGCAATATCCCGACGCGACGTCGATGGAAGGCAGCGAATGAAGTCAACAACAATATTGTCTCTTTAGCCCCTTAGGGAAATATCGCGTTTGTTTTAAAAAATATGAATTGTATACTTGTTAACTGAGTTCGTATGTACCTATTAGCTAAGGGGTTTGTTACATATGTCGTTGCTGCTATTATTATTGAAATTGTTGTGGTCCAATTCTAAAATATCTAATTATTATATATAGATGTTATTTCATTGCTTAAATTTAGTATTATTCATTTAAGTAATATTTATTTATATACTAAAGAATATTACTTAAAATGAAACATCTCTTCGAAATTTGTGGCATGTTAAAAATACAAACTACGATATACAGCTTTATTTGAATACCAATGCTAGGATTGCAGAATTTTCTGCTCGTCGCTTTGCTATTATGAACAAATTCAACATGTCAGTTAAATGTGTATATTTTATTACAAAATGTTTAAAAATCTCTATACATAAAGCTTAAAATAATACCTAAAAATTTACTATGATAATATTTAGTGGACCAACTACTAGAACAAAATTTCAGTGAATGTAATTTTAGAGTTGAAAACTAGAGAAATATTTTTATCCACATCTCTAAACTAAATATTAAAAATATTTAAAACCATAACAAAAAAAACAATAATTTTCCAAGTTCTTATTATTAAAATGCAATAGCAACAGCACAATCTATTTAAATGAATCGGTAGAAATGACAAAACAAACTGGGTTACATCCTTAATGGTAGACGGAAAAATACTTCCAATGTTTAATCTGATGTCATCTCGGACTGCAATCCCGGCATTGTTTAGACAGCGCTCAGTACCGGGGACTTCACGGATCTCTGAATGACTGACTGAACGGTATATTTACTTTTGAAACAATAACATTTTGTTAGGTAAATATTTAACAGATTATTTTAAAATATTATCTAATACAATTTTATTGTATGTTGTATTGTTTTTGTTGCTTTACGCGTTTCGTTAAGCGTCGTTGAGTTCCGTAACTTTGTTTCGAATTCGGGCGGAAAGTGGAGAAAGACACTAATCTTGACACCACGTCCTCTATGCCGCCCTGCCTTTATACATGATGCCAAAAATAATGATTTAGAAATAAATACTTTCAAATTGAATCCTAAGTAAGTATGTAAAATTGTTAGAATATAGAGAACAATTTTCCTCTATATTCCAAATTGAAATAGATTTCAGAATAGTATATTTTAAATTCGATTGCTATTTATACCTACCTATTTATTTATCGTTCAGTATGGATGATTACTGTAAACATATACTATAAGTGATAAATAACTCACTCGTTTTCACTTTATGCACTTGCAATTTTTCTATTCTATAAAGAAATTGCAAGAACTTTTGTACTTATGTGCTAATTATTATTTAATCATTTTAAAGAAAGTTATCTCTAGATTATTAATTATTAGAATGTAAATATAAAACTCTAAATATTAATAGATACCTGTAGACAATATATCTATAGTATACACGCCTACATAATTTTACAATTTCATAATTAACATTTTCAATCTCATTTAAAAGTTTTATTGGTACAGTAATCGTTTGGAACTGGTTCAAGTAAACATTTAAAGTTTACCGATACTCTTAAGTATATCGATTTGTATCAATTAAGCCACTTAAATAGTAATTAAAAGTTAATTAAAGTTTTTCTTCATACCACTTTAAATCAAGTTTTAAAACGATGATTTTATTGCCGTAAAAACTTAAAAACTGTATAGTATGTTATTTATGTTGCATATGTTGGCATCTTCTATATATGTATGCAGTTAGTCCAAAAGTATCCTTTTTAGGTTTATTGCCTATTAAAAACTATCAAAATATATAAAAATATATGTGGCTGTATAGCATTGCTACTACAGACAAGATAAAAAATATAGTTTATAAAATATTTTTTTTTTTTTTTTGATATTTAACAAAGCTATTAAGTTTGTTAGCTTTTTAAAAATTGTTAATATCTGTCTTTTCCCAAATGCCAAGACAGCATCTATATTGAAATCCCAAAGAAAATAATATAAAAATAGCTAGTGGAGTAAAAATTTAGTTCATTTAGGTCTTCCGTCCTTTCTTTCACTGTCTGGGCCTGTACTAATATTTACTCTCGTGCATTATTACCATACCGGTACAGTGTAACGCATTACGTACTTGTCGTCTCGATTTACGTTTGCATATAATTTTAGAAGCATCTCTATATACCTACTGAAACTGTCGCGTCGGTAAATGCGACGGTTGTAGGTTCAATTCAGATTCAGGGAAATAAATTATTATCATTTACCTCACTCTGCTAAGAAGACAGAACACAGTAGTAAGTAAGGTTTGGTTAGCTGCCATTTGTCGCATAAAATTTTGAAAATAGGACGACAAACGGGTAACGGAGTGTCCTAACAGTATTATCCCTTTGCATACCCAGATCTATGCGGGATACTACACCATGGATAAAAAATATTATACAGTACTTAATTCTAGATAAAGCTTATTACCACGTAATCTTCAGATACGTGGTCTTGACAGACAGATGAACAACTAAGTGTTTGAGGTACGCGCATTATAAAAAAATCGTGAAAAACGATTAAGTTTTTTTAAATAAAGCCTGAGCATTTTTTTTTTAAGTTCATAAATGGTCTGCAATAATAATAAATATAGAAGAAGAAATTAATAAATCACCCAACCAAATCGACAAACCAAAGCGTGGCGTTGAGTTCCGTCAACATACAAGGCCTCCAGAACTCGGCGAAAATTGGCAACGGCACTTTAATGAAAATGAGTCTTAAGATTAGGTTCCATCTGCCTACTCTGTTAGTGTCTCTCTCAGTTAGCGTGTTAAATAGTGAGGCCAAAAACAAAAAAATGGGCCATAACACAAAACTACTCATCAGCACTCGTCAGAATCATTTTTATAACAACGTTGTTCATAATCTCATATTTAATGAATTAGAAAATCGTTGGAAAAATCTCTTTTATAATTCTTTTTTAATTTAAGTAATGCTCTAATTACACGTTTTCTCTTTGTACGCTTTAGCTCTAAAAATATGACCTTTTTGTTTTCATTTATAATACGTAGTATGCTTGTTAAAACTTAGTAATTAATTTCAGCTGTGAATTTGATTGTCTAATTTTTTTGTTCAAAAATTACTTAGAAACAGAATATTAAGAAGACTCTTTTCTTTTTATTAGCTATTTTTATATATTTGAAGAAATACCTATAGATATATATCAAGAACCTATCTTTAAGAAATAGTAAAAAAAACATAGAAATCCATCCATCCAATCCGTATTTATTAAGTAAAGTAGGCAAAAACAGTGAACCCTCCGTACTTACACCGACTTACAGGTTCACGAGCTAAGTCAACA
Source organism: Heliconius melpomene rosina (assembly GCF_056956725.1). Classification (NCBI taxonomy): domain Eukaryota; kingdom Metazoa; phylum Arthropoda; class Insecta; order Lepidoptera; family Nymphalidae; genus Heliconius; species Heliconius melpomene. The sequence goes on along the minus strand of NC_140406.1, from coordinate 6,892,509 downwards.
GTCATCTAGCCCCGATGCGGAATTGCATGCATTCTTGATAAAGGCTTTTTCTTTGGCTATTCCCGTGACAGTACAGGTGCTTTGCATTTTGTGAAGTCTCCTGCCTACGATAGTAATTTATGAAGGCGATATGGATGTGAATATGAGATGTCATAGTCGTGTTTAAACTGTCATGAAGGTAATATATTAGTACCATAATATTAAAGTAAGTTCAATTAATATAATTGTAGTTTAATAGAGTATCGAAGTTATAGTAGCACATTGAGAATGTCGTAGTTAAAGCTAATAGTCTTCAATTAGGGTGGAAATCAAAGAAGGCAGTGTCTTCCTCGCTGCTACGCTGTAGAAAATAAAAGGCGTAAAGCGTGAAGTCAATAAAAACCTGCACTGCAAATTTATTTTGTAATAACTTAATTATTGCTTCTATCTATCTATATCAACTATTTCCTTTGCAACAAATAATTGCAATGGAAAAGGATACCTATAATTAATATCTTTATTTAAACCACATACTGCACATACGAAGTTTACAAGCAACCTAAACAAACGCTCATTAAATAAAACTATATTGGTAATATTCCTAATTCAGGGTGTACGGTACTGCATAGAATATTTGGCGAGCTGGTAATTAGCATGCTCAATTATAACATCTTGGCAAGACGAAGTTTCCTAGCCGATCCACCAGCGAGTTCACACGGCAAACTCCGGCCTCGTTGCATTATTTGTTATATAATTAACTGGAACATGTCGGAACATGTTGGAACATCGCCTTATTAGGGTATTGGTAATGACGTCGTTATTTCTATTTGAATGCTTAGCGCTGTAAGGTTTTTTTGCTTTAATTAGCCTTTTTGAACTGCCGCTATTATTTTTCGTAGTCGATAATGTTTATAATTTGTATGTATGAAGTATTAGTTGGTGCATGGTTACTTTGGTTGAAATTGGGGTAAAAATAATCTCATATTATATATATATACAGTTTTACTACGTAACTATATCCATATATTTTTTTAAAAAAATAATGATATATTCTAATTTAAAGAGTAAAATAAAGTAGATTTTTTCTACAAATAGTTAAAGAGACGTGTTTAATTAAGTTTATATTTACGAGTGTTGGTATACACCATTATCTTAATGATGTAGTCAATTCATGTAAATATAATACTATCTTATTAGTATAATAATGTAATAATATTTTGAAATGATATCAATAATGGATATCTAATGAAAATATTAAACGAATGGTAGTTGGCGTCGGTTACTTCGTAATAAAATGTGGAAATTAACGCCCACAGAAACGTTCACATGCATAGTAATATGGTACGGAATGTAGGTCGGACGCTGATTGCACACACTCTCTTCATATCGAATTCTCTTTTTCCCACTGAACGATCCCGCTCGCGCAAAAATTTCATATCGCCACGCATTTTGCAAGTAAAATCAGATAACTTTTGACACTTCAATTACGCAGTGATGGCCGCCTTTAATTTTTTCTACGCGAAAATGCGGGAAACGTGTCATGTCATGAGCATACAAGGAACCGAAGTTTTGAGAACAAAATAAAACTTTTTAGAAGTTGGGCCCGGCTGAAAGCAATAAAAGAAAAATTGAAAAGTTTCCCAACTTATTTTTATTAGTTACGACAGATAGTAGACAGCATTCGTAAGCTCAAATGATAAATAATCATATTTATTTTAATATATACTTAAATAATATGTTATAAATCATAATTATACATTACGTAAGAAATTATAATAATAGTGCGATAAGAAATAGGGCTAGCTGAATTCATAGTTATTTATGCAAGCGAATCCAGCGTAGCTAATGTTTCTATCAAAGGCACATAAATACTTATATATTGCACGATTTCGTTCTAATCAAGTAAATTTATCGATAAAGTGACTTACATGATAAAACACTCTGGTCTCTTTAATTATCGACGAGGCTGTCGTCTCGCAGTGGCACAAGTGTGTTACTGTAAATGCGAAGTTGCAAATTCGATTCTCGCTTGGTGGAATGAATTATTATTCATTCATATTTTAATTTGCACGCTCTGATAAGAAGGCAAAGCACGACGATAAGTTCCACCACTCAATATGCAACGAAAAGTGGAAAACGGAGTATCTTAACACTAGGTTCCCTCTGCCTACCTTGTTATATTCGGGATACACCGGAATTGCCTAAGGACAACAAAAACCAGTATATTACACAAATTCCTAACACTTACTATGCTAATTTCAGTTAATATTTTCAAGTAACAGAACAAAACTTGCTTAGCCCACTCGGTAAAGTTTAATTAACGTTAATTTATTTAACCCAGCGCGCTAATTTTAGCCCTTAAATTATACAGCATAAGGCTTACGATTGTTATGAAAATTAACTAATTTGTCACGTTTAGTGGACTTTCATTTGGTTATAAAGACGTGTAGAGAATTTTTGGGTGTTCCACAGTTTTCGTTTATATAATCCGCTTGCCTATAATTAATTTGGACATTAACTACTCTGTCGCTAAAGTATTTTACGTTTTGGTCTTTTATGGGTTGCTCTGTTTATGTTGTCACTTGTGAGAAATTTAAAGCCTCATCTGCCATGACTTCTTAAAGTAACCTCAAATATTCCAAGAAAGTATAGGCACGTTTGGGCGTCCGTCGTCGTAAATTTTTGTTTTTATTTCTTTTTATTTTTAAACCAACATTCTATTGTATAAATGTACATGTATTTTCAATATAAAAGTTGCCATTTTTTATTATATTCTCGAGTGACGATAAGCCACCTACATTGTTTTCTGATAGCGACGAGTCAAAGCGATTACAGTTTCATGACACAAAGATAGCGGAACTTTGGCTTTTACATGAGATTATGGGATATTGCGATATTGTACAACAAGTAGCAAATTTTATTTCAGCTAAAGTTTGAATGTTACCTCATTTGGATATTTTTTCATCGAATATATTTTTTTTATTTCAAAAATCGTTTCATCTGTTCCTCAGATTAGAACGAACAACAGAAAGATAGATTTAAATCAGACAACGACGCAAAGCGCGGCTTTGAGTTCCTCACTCAACACGCAATTCCACTGAAATGGGAACCGTTCTCGGTTCTTAAGTTCTCTCTGCCTGCCTACCTTGCTATGTACGAGATACCTATACATTTTTTAATATCTTTTTTTTAGAATTTAATATTTACTAAATGTCAAAAATTTAAATTACGCGTGCCTTGTATAATATGCATTATTTTTATAACTGTACGTCCGTATGTATATGTCCAGACGGGATATTATTCATATTATCTACTTATATCTAAATTTAACATAATTTGTTCCTATAAGCTCGATTGAACACAATTTAGTTAACAATATATATCATTAGTTTTACAAAACTGTCGGTAAACAAATGTGATCGTCATTTGGCGACTTTACAAGAAGCTGTCGTGCGTTCAGCTAAAGAAATAAAAGAAAATAAGTTCTGAACAGAAAAAAAAAATAGATGAACTTTTTATATGCTCTTTACAACTCAGCATAAATATTTTTACTTATAAAAAATATTATATTATTTATGAGTTTTCTCTTTGTGAAATTAAGAAATGTAAGTGTATTAAGCTTCTTTTTTCTTTTATTTTTACAAAAAAAAGCGCTAAATTTTTTTAATGAGCCGATGTAACAGTCTTTGTAAGTCACATCGTACCCGGCATATAGGTACCTAATATATAAGACAGAGGGAACCTACTATTGAGACATTCCGTTCCGAAACAATGTATGTATGTGGGTAACAGAACCACAATCAATACCGTATTTTTTTTTTGTTTTCAGCAAAAAAAAATAAAATATTTAATAGTTCATTCCCCCGAATGGACATGGAACCTACAACCGTCGTAGTTACATTCAGGTGCGCTGTACAGCTGGGACGGCACCTACTTACTGCCTAGATATTACATAATATTTGATAATCAGAGCTAAATATTCTGAATTTCAATTTTTCATCAACCCATGTCTGCCATTTGGCCAAGCACAGTTGTAATATTCATCATTTTTTGGCTTCAGTGACTTAAAATGCTACATACAAGAGGTTTTATTTTTATTTATTCCCGCCTCGATTGTTGCCAGAGCGAAGTACTCATAAAACTATAGAGAGATCCTTGTTTTACACTCTTTTATATTTCAACGCCCATTTTGACTCAAAAAGACAAAGAATATGACTCGTGTCCTGTCTTCCGTGACGTAGATGCTTGTAGACAATATTAAATTATATACAACTATCAAATAAAATGTTGTTTATTTAGTATGAAGATATGGATAGTGTCGTTTATAGTTTTTATTATTTATGTTCTTTAATGATTTAGTTTAGTTTTATACAGAAAAATATTATATTACAGGGTATTTTATTACGACACAAAATATCTCGAATTAATATCAGCTTCATGATGTATGGAAGTAAACCTAGTGTTAAGATATTCAGTGCCCCATTTTCCACAGAATTCTGAAGGCATTGCGAGTTGTGTGGAGGAACTCAACGCCGCGCTTTGCCTCTACACCAGAGGTATGAAATAAAAATATTTAATTTTTCCAGTGAGGTACGAACCTATAATCAGTAGCTTTTACAGTCACATTCTTGTGCCCCTGGGCCGCATCAGGCCTAATGTATTTTTGAATTAGTATAACACAATTATTATAGAACAGTAAAATGAAGAAATAATCCCTATAAGTAGAATTTGTGAGTGAAAAAAGTAATAATTCATATATCTTAGGAGATATTCACAAATAAAATAAGAGCCTAACAATAAAAAAGTAGATTAAATTATTTAAAAATAAGAAATGATTGCGTACCTGCTCTGAAAATAAAATTTTAACTGCACATTCGCCAAATGAACCTTAAAAATAAATAACATAAGTGCTGCGTACAGACGATCATAAAATGAAAACATAAAATAACGTAGAATGGTAAAATATTACCTGAATGTTGGAAACTGGAAACAAATAAATATTTAAACACACCCTACTATTTAATATCTTTTTTGTCTATGCATTATCATACACTAGATTAATTTATTAATAGTTTTTGAATATCTAGTAACCAATATATTTTTTTATTGAATTGAAAATATTTATTTAAGTGAAAGAAAGAGCATATAAAAGGGTAAAAAATCTAAAACAGAATGTGTTATCACTAAGTTCTCTCTGCTTTCCCTGGAGTACACAAAATATTTTTTTGACTCACGTTGCCCCAGCCAGTTACGGCCGAGTAGGAGCATCGTAAGGTTTTAGTGGTTATTGTGGACGAACAAATCAGCCAGTCAATGAAATTCATGAAGGGACGCGATCAAGTTATATGGCTTGGGCAAAAAAAAATATCCATAAAAATATTCTGCCAAATGCAAACGATGCGTGAAACTAAAAAAAATGATATCTTTCAAGATCCACATTCCACATTAATATAGGTACCACAACGTCCTGTCGGTTCTCACGGCCTATTTACGTAAAGGCTCTATATTAATTCTCCCGCAACGTTCATAGTTACAATTTGCTATCGTACCCATAGGAGTGCTGCAATAAACATATCGCTGGTAGAGGCTCGTAACTCTGTCGAGCATCACTTATTATTCCTTGTTTTGACGTGAGATATTCGTCGATCATCAATCATAATGTAACTGTGTATGAAACTGGTGAAATTATAGCTAGCTGGATTAAAGCTGAAATTTCAGATTTTAATACATTTTTCTATTGTATCTTTTTATAGTGGTAATCTCCATTTTCCTGTGGTGGACCTAAATATTTCCATTTATCATTCCAGAGCAGGAATATGAAAATTTTAGTGTATTACAACGTTTACAGTGTACGTTAAGTATTTTGTTTAAAAAGCTACATGAGGTTAAAATAGATTTTATATTTTTTTTGTTAGAAAAATAAATATTTTTTGTAAGAAATACACAATAATAAATATCGACAGTATCAAAGCAAAATTTTTAACTGTCAAAAACTTTGCCCAAAATTAAAGACAACTTGAAGAAAAGTAAATGTTCGGCTTAATTAGCAAAGTTCTTTGTTCTGCCTTAGCCTGTTAAAATATATGCACATATAAATATTACGTGTAAGTATAAATAAGTGTAGGTACGTCCCAATACTCGTTGACGCCCAATTGACTTTATCTCCGCGCGAATACATTTATGTTTCTTTGTAACAGATATTTTACGACGCGTTCACTTGTCGTTCATTGAACATATGGGAATAGTATTATAGTGATGAGATATGTACTAGTACTTTCCTCTAACCTTAAATAGAATTTAGAAAATTTTTTTGTTAACTTCACGCTGTATTCCGTATATATGAGAGGGAACCTAATGTTAAGACCAGCACCAGTTCCACCTGCAACTTCCCGCAGAATTATAGAGACATCGCGTTTTATATTTCGTATTTGTGATGTAATATGTGTTCAGGAAATGCGGCGAAGAACGCACAGTGAGCAGAAGTCTTTACGCAAAGGCAATTGTATATAATTTCCACAATATGTGGGAAAACTAGTGGAACCTTTAAATATATTTTTTTCAACCACATTTTCCCTATTTAGATTAGTATCTGCGACCATAGAACACGCCGGCACGTCTTAACTGCACCAACACTGTAGGGTATTATAAAAATAGGTATTTTTTTAGCATTTAGATAATATATGTTGAAATAAGTGTTTACATCATTCGTTTAATCTACTTATTGCCAACGAATTTATTACTATTTACTGAACAAGACTCGTAAAACATTTTCAAGGTAAACTCTGATTGTTTCTGAAGAATCGTACCGTGAACCACTTGTTTTAATATGGTATTGAGGTCGAAGTATTTAGTGGAAACATCATTTAAACAGGTCGGCTGTAAAGGATAACAAATAAACGTAAACGTCTGTAAACTAGGTCTCACTATACCTATTATTAGGTTTTCAGGAATTATAAGCATCTAAATATTGCATGTTAAATGTTGGCACTTAACGCCGCGCTTTGTCTCGTTGCCAGAGCAAGGAAATGAAAATATTTTTTTCTCTCAAGTGAGAATCAAATCAACAACCGTAGCGTTTATTCTTGCTGGACTTTGGACTCTTTTATACTATGTTAGATATTTTCTATTCGTTTAAGACATATATTAGGACATATTCGTAAATAAATATATAAGAAAAGGGTTATTAAAAAAACAACAATCAAGCAAATATGTAAATCGTTTTAAAAATGTAAAATAAAATTTAATAAAATATGCAAAGTATAAGTATATCAACCTTAAAACTGTTCTAATCTCACGAACGATACATCAAATAATGACACTATGTTTTTATACAAACGAATTCCACATGTAGCGAGTGCAAAGCTGACATCTGTCCCGTTTTAATGACCCCCGAAGGCATAATACTAAACAGCGAACATTCTAAATGTGAAGAACTGAAGAACTGAAGAAGCAAATTCGATACAACGGAAATAGAAGACATACGATCCCGCGGGAAGAAAGAAAAAACTTAAAAGAAACATATGAGCTCATTTGTCGGGGCGCTAGAATTATTTATTACGTTTGATACTTTGCTTCTGCCGTCGCGTCGTCGGCCTCTTTGTCACTCGCGTTGCGATTTTAATATTCCTTTTTAAGTCTGAATGTCCCTTGTTTTGGGAATGAAGCTAACGTTGGAAGTGGGTCGACTCGCGTGATAATGTTTTGATAGTTAATGAATGTTGTTTTTTTTATGTGGATTACGTTTTTTTTGGAAGTGGAGTAAGTAATGAAATATGTATTGTGGTAGCGCAGTCAGTTCTCTAATAGCATAATTTTAATAATTATACTTTATTTCTTGCATATAGCAAGATAAGCCGGGGGAATTATTGTTAGCTAAAAAACTCCACTCCCTACTTTCTGCCTAATTTTTGAGACATTATGTGTTTGTAATAGCGGGACGAAAATAATTAATTACCCCGAGTGAGAATCGAACTTATAACCTTCATGGTTTCAGTCAGATGCTATACTGCTTCGCCAAAACGATCTCGTAATCATCTATTTTTTCCCTTATTAAGAAATATTTTTAAAATAATCTCAATTTATTTTTTTGTAACCTAAATAAACTACAGCAAGAGTTTTACGAGTCATCTGTTTAAACCACTCAAAAAATTTTACTTCCCCTAAACTAATATAAAATAATTTTTTCACCGAGTCCTTTTCTTTCAACTCTTGTCATAGACACCTTAAAATAATGTAATACTCCGGTTCTGTAATTCAATCATTTTCAACAGAATAACGTCGTCCTCAAATATGTTCAAAATACCGCACTTAATTTTTTATCTAAATGACATGTATTTAAAGTTTATATTCGAATATCTCAATCCATACTAATATTATTTTTAGTAGATTGTATGCGTTTGCCAGATGCGCTCGCGCATTTGTATTGACGACTAATGACTCTTTGGCGAAGATGTTTACACTTGAAGCTGTCAGAATCATCATGGGTATAAGAAAAGATATTTGTTTATTTTTCACTTAGCACATTAATGTATAGGTTACATATGAAAGGATTGTTACGAATTCATACGCATTTATTATTATATCTGTATAGACATATTCAGATTTATTGAAGAAAACGTAAAACAACTACATAGTACATAGTAGTATCTTAAAGCCTATATATTTCAAACAGGCGAAGCCACGCGTTGGGGGGGAGTCAGAGTAGCTAAATAATGGCACTTGAAAGAATCACGAATATTTTGAAATCATGGACAGACACTCCATTTTATTTATGTATAGATTAGAGTTTAAGTAAGAAAATAGCTAGATATAAGGCTATTTTATTCAGAATCCGTGAAAACAAGAAATGAAAATACAAAGAAATACCTATCTTTGCTTATACATAGAATATAGTGAATAATCTCAGAGGATGTAAACATCGACAAGCTGATATACAATCACATTATTTGTTCAATTTGTTTCCAAAAATGTACTCCATAAACGCTACCAACAAAAGGCACCCGTAACTCGATACGAGACTTAAATGTTTACGAACGCTTATGCTTAGCAAAATCAAACACGAACAGGGCGCCGCAAAAATACAAAAACTTATCAAGCGCACCGCCGTTTTACGATAATGGTCCCGTAGAGTGTATTAGCTGAAAATCGTAATCGAACTAGAAATGGCTAACGTCATAACGAAAGATTCATCTTAACGTCATGACCATAAAAACGATGATACCTCTAGCACATTTTGCTGGAAGATATTTTAGATATAGAAGAATATTGTTTTGATATAAATAGTAATCAATATTTTGAGTTAAAAATGTTTTCAAACATTAAAGCAGTTTTATTCACAAAATTCTTGTTAAAACATATGTTAATTATATATTTAAAAAAAACTGATTATAAAAATGCTTAATTTTAACACAGAATTATTATAATTATAACATGCTTCCTTTAATCTCCAAACGACGACACGTCACCAAAGGTTTTATCTATTGACGCGTAACTCCGAAAGGGGAGGCAGACATAAAATTCAGAGTAAACAATAGCGAGCAGAAAGTGGAGCCAAGATTATTGGAGAATTTGTTTTAAGCCACTCGAGGCACTTGTAAATATTTGGTAAGCCTTTCTAAGGCCTCATGTTAAGAATTTCACCTGCTTTCTCCGACAGAATGATTTAATGCTATTTATTTTGCTAGGTCTGCAACAGGAAAATTGGATATAAACAACTCCATTATTCCATGAATAACGAAACTCTTTACTGTGTTAAATATTCATCAAAGGGTTATCTTATTTAGAGTAGCTCATTCCTGAAGGAATGAGTTTCATGTATAATCGGATTTTTGTATTTACAGAAACAATGTACCTAATGGTTTTAAAATTTTTGACAAGAATCGAACGTGTTACACTTTTTATAAAATATAATATCCTATAAACAAAGATATTTCGTTTTCATTTTGCTCCCAGGATATTACGTATAACACTGCTTTGTCTTATTGGCGAAGAGATAAGTAAATAATTTATATGTAATCATTACCCTGAGTGGGAATCGAATCACAAACCATTTCATCCCCTGTCCTTTAATTAAACGGTTAATTGTTTATAATTTCTAACTATACCTCATACTATTTTAGTAAAATCTATGAATGTAATATAAACATATGAAATCAAATCCAAGGCTACACGTGCTATCAATCAGAGAGGCGGCGTTTTTGAGCGTTTATGAGCGACAGGCAGACAGTCGTAAAACTCTTGATGAGGCTGATTGGAACCACGTTTATGAAACAAGCGGGCGTTCATAGCTTTGCTTTTAATTAAGGGAAATGTGCGAGGAAGTGACAATTTGTAGTGAGCAGAGTTATGTCCTCTGTGACTAATATTAGGTGGCGGCACATTTGGAATGTATTATAATATATTATAGATATTCTATAATATATAGCTACAATCAAAACTAAAATTCATTCATTTATGCATCTTTAAAACTGAAACTTGAGGTCAGTGAGTCGACCCAGGGCCACAAGTGTGTGACTGAAAACGCTACAGGTTGTGGGTTCTATTCCCACTCAATACAAAGTGCAGAGTTGTGATTCATCACTCAACACGCAATGCCTATATATGATAATACGATGAAAAAACATCAGATGCCATTCCCGTTTCCCCACGTACACTAAAAGGCAGCACAGGGCAATCACAATAAAAATCAACCGCTTTTTATCAGCCAAACATAAATACAGGTTTCTCTTTCACCGGTACCTCAGATGGTGATATTATCATGTCAATAATAACTTATGCATCCTTTGATACGCTCCAAGTATAATTACCGTCAGAACTTCTCTTTCGGTACTGAGTTCGCCGAACATGTCTTCAAACCGCATACAGCAATTATCATTACGAATCAATCGTTGAAAGATGTTTAACGGTGGCTCAAATGATACATTATTGTACCCAGACGTTGGTATGAAAGAAATTTTAAATAATATAACTAGCGGATATTTCTGGTTTGCTTGGTTTTGGGTGTATTTATTTAATGTTCTTTCCTTTTTCTGCATTATTATAGATATGGGAGAAATAACTCAATTGTTAATTACTTTTTTGTTCAAGTATTTCGTGGTGGTTCGTTAAATCTTACGCTGTTTGCATTTTAATTAGGTTTAGCAAAGAATTTAAAAATGGACTACAATGTATTTCTAAATATCCTATTTACAAGAATATTTGCTTGGGAAAAAATATTTTCTCACAAAATAATAAAATGCATTACAACATACAGAAAAAATACTTTATATCCGAATCCGAAGAGTAATGAAGTAAGGGGTTGTGGAGAAACGGCTATCGGGTAATCGCGTGGATCCCAATATTTAGTATGTCACTTAATAGTGCACAATTTTGTTGGCAATAGCGTCGATTGTGTAGATGCATTCAAAGGAAAATGCTCGACAGAATGGAAAATTCGTCGCATCTATTATTCGCACTGGCGCTTTGGACGATTAAATTCGATATGCGAGTGAGTTTTAGGCAACAATCGAAGCCAGAAATGGTTTCAATCACAAAACTTTGTATGGGCACTATGTAAAACGTTGGTGCAAGTTTTTTTAATATTAAATATACATATATACAACGTTCAAAAAAATATTTCCATTTGAATATTCTTCAAGGTGGTATACGTAGAAAATAACCATGGCTAAAGTTAAGTTATTCTTAATTCATGTTATAGTTGTGGGTAATACTATAATTATTTAAAAAAAAGTTAAACTAATTTAAGAATATAACTAAGTATTTTTGCTTCCGGGAATCGTTCTCGTTAGTGATAGAAATGGCCGTAAACCTCATATGGAATAGTAGCATTTCTTTTCACCAAAAAATGTTTTCTTTTTATCACATCAAAGTACGTTCATAACGAGATCCTTTCTATATTTTTAATAATCAACCAAAGATAACTCTTGAACTGCTAACTTAGTAGGTATAATTGTATTAAAATTTTAATACGAAATATAAAAAACAAAAAAAAATCTCGCAATTTTGGTAGTGGTTATTTCCGTATAATAAGTAAGCGCGGCGTTGAGCTACGCCACGCAATGTACCAAAAATTCGAGAAAGAATTGGGAAGTTAAGTGTATTAACACAAAATACCTAAAAAACCTAAAGTAAAGCAATAAATATATTAAAATTAATAGGATTCGTTTTTAAAATCCATTTTAAAACGACTAAGACAGCAGATATTGCAGCTATTCTACTCTGTTGTTCGAGTTCTGTTCTTTGAATGAATAATCAGATTACAACTGTTGCAGCGGCGTACGAATGCTTCGCATTAAATGTAGGATAGTCGTCCACTCGTCTGAAATTGATTCAATTAGTCACCGCTCTCTACTATATTTTTTTATTATTATTCTCAAGAACTTACCGATCCTATTATGGATTATGTTTTGGATAGTTTACAATGTTTTATAGATATCGAGAAACGCTATGACCAATAGGTATATAAAGTTTAAGGGATCGGAATTTCGTTGCACAATTTCGGTTATACTAGCATAACAGGAACTCCCTTAGGATAATTTATATTTAAAATATTTTCTTGTCAAAGTACCCAGAATCCAACTATGGAGAGAGGACCTGGGGTCACCGTTGTCAGGCCTTTCGACGGTAGAGAGTCGGTCCTCATCAAGAGCGCTGTGTTAAAACGGGTTTTGATATCCTGACGTTTAGGCTGGTACTGGTACTGATAGAACACGGTTGTTTCGCAAATATCTGTATTTAAATACCAAGTATTTGCGAAAAGGTTAGATTATGGTATTTTTCCAAAAGAGCTAAAAGAAGATATGCCCAGCTTATCTTTAAGTTTTATTCGGCTATGCGGAAGGCGACTATCAAGTAAGTTCTTTCTTTTTGCTGTTATAATTCTCTATCCTACAATTTATGTCTAGGATATTCACATTTAAATACTTTCAATCTTTTATATCTTCAATCACAATACAGTTTAAGTAATTAAGATTCCATATAAGACGATAAGTTGACGATGGCTCTTATCCAAACACGTTTGTAAACAAAAACACTTGCCATCTTGGCCGTTGAACTTGAAACACATCGACTGACTGTATTAATGCTATCGATTCAAAACCAATAAATTTTATCTGCACTGAATAATGTAATATTGATAGAATATCCACTTAAAATTTAATATTAATGAATGACCATTGTAGCTCAGTAGGGCTTTACAAAACGTTATTTTAATGACCGATTCCACACCCACCCAAATTATTTTGAGACATACAAATAGCATAATATAATAATTAATTAATCTTCTGTTCCATCCCTCCCCTTACATTCCACGTAGATATTTGTAGCTCCGTTCTCGAAATGGTGTGTTGGGCAGCATTTGGCTCTCCGTTATCTTGTAGCTACCAGCGGAGTAGCTAGAAGATAAGAACATAGGAAGAAGGAAAAAGCTTGAAGCTAAAAAAACCGCTCTTATATGACAGGCATTGAGGTCAAAATCAAGCGGAGAGTGGTGAGTCTTGACACCAGATTCTCTCTACAATAATAATATAATTATCCTTTAAAGTAACTGAAGCGTAGGTATTATAGAAAATTATTTTGTATAAAGCATTTCGTACAATTCTCTTGCCCTTGACTTGACTGACATTGTATAATTAAGGAAAATATCTAGCCTTCATTTCTCTTAGTGTCTGACCAATTTTGTCACGCTTAATTTTATGCCGTCTGCTATGTCTCCATCAATTAACTGGAACTCTTGGCAGATTTATATTTATTATATTATTTTATAATGGTGAAGTACAAAATTTAATATATTACTTCTTCGACTTACTCTTGTCTTTGCTGCTTTACTTCTCTTTCACACAATTCATTAATACTTAGAGTAAAAACTTTCCTACCGTATTTTTTACCCTGATATAGAAGGAATATTCCTTTTTTATCTACATGGGAAATTTGTCGACAAACATACAGACAATTAACAAAATGTATGTATATTATAAGCTTTTGTTTTCAGTATACAATTAATAAAAATATATACCTATACTAGAAATATTATACATTTCATATCAACAATATGTAAAGAAAAACATCGCTTGTCCTTTGATTCATCAGGCAGCTGACATAACGAAATTACTATAATTGAATCAAGCGAACGTCTTTGATAACGTAATTATCAAACAAAATTATTGTTTCGTCACGAACCCTGTTTCGTTTCAATTCTCTTTGTTACCTTTAATCATATTAAAGAGTAACAGCGACAAAAGAATTTTAATAGAAAACAACCATAATTTATTATTATTTTGACGTGCCTGTAGCTTGAATAGTAAAAAAAATAGTTGAATAGATTAGATAAGAATCTTAATTTTTTTAATTTTTGAGCTTTTAAGTGAGTAAGAGGGAAAGCTGAGTGAATCTAATTCTAGTGTTAAGAAAATCCATTTTCCGTTCAATTTCTAGACATTATGTGTTGAACGGGGGAACTCAACGCCGTGCTTCTTGTACCAGAACGGGGAAATAGAAATAAATTTAATATAATTATTCGCCCGAGTGGGAATCAAACCCACAACGGCGCTACGAATGCCTCAATTTTCGAATTTAATATTAAAAACTGTTCTTTTGTACTTCGAAGCATTATTTTATATAGAGAAAAATTAAAATATCGCAAAAATATAAACTTCATTACTCATAAATATTAATTTAAACACCATCTCTTGATTATCCCTTCTACAATACAACCTTAACTTTAGTTATTATGAAGTAGCTTTATTTACGATGTTCATAATATTGTCACAAACCGAGCCAGTGTTTGATATTTACAGCGCAGTTGCCGCTTAAGAAAAGGCTAACTTAGTACGGATTTTGGATGATTTGACGGAATAATAATCTTCAATCGATTTATATATAGTTTATGTAAAAAAAAATTGTAAATAAATGTAACATAATGTTTTAGATTATTTTTAAAAATTTTAGATGATTTTTATTTATTAATATAGCAAAGCTATTTAATTAAAAAATACCACATCAAATTACAGCTAGATTATCCATTCCAAATTACGATCTACTTATATTTTTACTTAGTAACTTAAAAATAATATTTTTACAATAACATATTATGTTATTGTAGAAAAAGAATAACATTAAAAGTTACATTTCTCCCACAAGTAAAACAAAAAGCAGCATTAAGTTTCGTCACTCATCATATAATATCTTAAAATTGGCGGAAACGGAATACTTTATTTCATACTTAAAAGTTTTTTACGCTAAGGAAATTACTTGACCCTGCTCCTAGTGGAAACTTCATTTAATTATGAAAATTATGATTATTGCCATATTTATTATAATTATCTAAATAATATATTAATAAATTAATAAATTTAATACAAAAACCACCATTCCTATTCCACAAGTACTTTGCGTATATTGTTGCCAGCTTCAAGTAATACATCGACTGTAGCTTCACGTTACAGCCGCCTATGCTCTAAACTGCATATAACTTACAATACTTAAGTAATAATGTTATTATTCTCTAACCATTATGAAGGCGTAAAATAATGAGGCTTAAATTCTTACTGTGCATAATGTGGATATTATTTCTTGTTTGTGGTTTTATTGAAATATGAAAATGTGTTTAAAAATATGTATTGAACTTTGAACTTCTTTACGTAGGTGTGTTATGTATGTTTCTTTTATCATTACAGAAAAATAAAATTTTCCAAATTTATTCTTGTGACAGGAAACATACCCAATTGTAATAAATCTATTTTATTTTAAATTTAATTAAAATTTTAAATGAATAATGATTAAGCATATAATATTATTATTTTTTTACTTTTTGAACTTCCGCCTATCAAGAGTATTCATCTCGAGATGATGTGAATCTGAAATTAATATCAAATATTAAAGAATGCGACCTCTTGCAACACAGAAAAAATCCAGCTTTTAAATTGACGCAATTAAGAACAAGCAAGATTATGATCGTTTATGCATCATTATTGGTACATTTTGTAGAACTGCAGTACTGCAGTGAAATTTGTACTGCAGTAGTTAAAGATTAAAAAAGCATAAAAATATAAAACAACTAAATATTTACGCATATAAAATTAACATATACAATATATATTAGCCCCTCTAATGCAATTTCCTGTTCTACAGTTATGAAAGTAATCTACATTATTACAGCTACTTTATTACTTAAAGGCTTTAGTATAAGCATCTAGGAACAGCGCTCACGTCATACGAAATCAGGTCAGATAGTGCAATACGTCGTTAACCCGCTGTGATACTTGTTTATATACTTTTACAAGCCTATATACTTAATATGACGCTAAAAAACGTCCATAATAGTTTTGGGTATAAAAAGGAATATCCATATAACATACTTATTTAGGTTAGGTACTCAATTCCAGTTCAGAATGTTATTTACAATAAGGTTTTTTATGTAATCTGTTGGGATGAACTTAGTTTCATTTACTAAAACATAAAAGGAGATTTTTTTTGGCAGGGGAACCTAGTGTTAAGACACATAATCCATATTCTGTCTAATTATTAAGGCATTACGTGTTGAGTAGCGGAACTCAACACCGTGTAATAAGAAACCCGTAATTGGTAATTACTTATACAAGAGCGTGTACAAATAAATAATTTACTAAACCTAACACACCTTTGATATACAAAAATATAATACCGGTGTTTGTATTATTTGAATTTATTATTATAATGATACAACGTCCAAATAAAAAACAGGACAGAAAACATTTTAACGGACTAAGATAAGCCCTCCTTTATACGCCGAGGTATTTTGTAATACAAAAGGCTTAGTTCCTAAATGTACATTATGAGGAAAAAATACAGGAAATGCAAATAACAATTTAATAATGCTGTAATGTTTATATGAAGATATATGGTTTACGATGAGGTACAGGCGAAAAGGTGTGGGTTCGATTCCCACTCAGGGAAATTAAATATTTGATATATAATTTTTTTAGCATTTGAAAAAATGGTATATAAATAAGTTTTAACTGAATAGATTAATCGTATCATAGTCATAAATTAAGGTGACAATAACATTTAGATATATATCTTATAGTATGTACAATATAAATACATATAAATACATATGAGCTGGATAATAATTTTCAATAATCACCTAACAAAATCTTAATAATGATTTAGAAACGAGTTGGGAAACTGTAAATAGTTATTATCATATTTTAATTCATTATATTAATATTAAAGACTAATAGACAATTAATGTCAAACCTTTTCATGCCACAAAAATAGGACAACATTGTTATTACAATCACCTAAATGAAATTAAAGAAAATGCCCTAATTTGATTCAAAGTGACGGATACACGAATAGCTAAAATGGATACGTCAATAGATCAGGAGGTCGACTTCAAAAGATCGCATTCATTCACTCACTCATTCCCATTACCCGACGAACCCTATGAGTCTGCTTCGATTCCATATGAGATTAATGTCTGTAATACACTGCAAATATAGCAATATATTATGCTTTAAAATAATAAACACATCAGCTCAGAGGAATGAATAGTTTTCATTACTTCGGCGTGGCGTTAAGTTCCACCACTCAACACAAAAATTGGACAGTAAATTTAAAAACAGTGGGAACTGCTTTTTTCCTTTAGCTGCACTGGATAAATAGAAATATTTTAAGTATACATTTTCTATTAATGATTATTGTATAATATTTTTTTTTCTTTATTTGCATATACTTTAAGGCCGGCAACGCACCTGTAGCTCCTCTGGTGTTGCACGGGGTCGTGGGCGGCGGAACGCTCATTTGCCTTGTCCTTTTACCATATATATATATATATATATATATATATATAATCTATCTTAGTACAATATGTTATAATAATTTCCATAGGCTTATACACAAGTTAAATATAATTAATATTCTAATCACCAAAGCTATATTCGGCATGGAATGCACTGGAAAACTAGTCCTCCCTCCTGATTTTTCCGGGAAGCCAGCGAGAGCTATTTAACTTTGCGAGCAAATAATGGTATCGCACTCCAATTTGCATGCTCTAATGTGAAATTCTACACTAAAGTTTTATTCCATTGAATGAATGATAAATAAAATAAGGGAAACGTATAAATAGAGAAATGAGGGTGCATTTTAAAATATGCCTTTTAATTAAATTTAGGCCTATTTGCGGCTGTAAATGCATTTTTGTTTATATAATATACTCGTAATAAAATAAATGGTGGAAATATTTCTTATATTTTGTTTTGGTGTATGTTTTGAAATAATCCTGTTTTAAATATAAGAATGGGAGCTTTATTGAATCTACCTTTTTTGTTGTATTTTCTTTGTCATTTTACGAGGTAAAGCATATATGTATGTAATTAGGTCATACGTGAAAAAGATTACGCCTTTCTCTAACTTAAAAGCTGCCGAAGCATCTATAACTCTTCAGGTCTCACATGAGGTAGTGGGCGGCGGTAACCTACCATCCGGTGACGTGGACGTTCGTTTCCCTTGTAAAAAAATACTAGTAAACTCTACTATATCAACACCTATCTACCTTATTAGATACGAAATTCCCTTAAATCTTCAGAAGGGGTAAGTCCGATATTACTATTTTATATTCCTCCACATTCACTTCAGCTTCTCTCTACTCAGGCCCTGCCTAATATTGTTGTGTAATATACGGTTTCCTATTTAAAAGGAAACGGAGCATGAGGTTCGCGTGATTGCAAGCTGCTTTTAAGTTGATTAGCAACTAGCCTTCAATATGTGATAGACCTTAAAATGTAGTAGCTTGTTTTTATCTTCATTTAGGTAAAACGTTCTATTACAGTTACATTTAAAATATAGTTATAATACATAATAGGTGGGAGTGTGACTGTAAGCACGTTGGTTGGGGGTTCGATTCCTATTTAGGGGAATTAATTATTTAATTTTTTCATTTCTTAGCTCTGGTACTAAGACAGAGTACGGCGTAAAGTTCTGCCATTTAATACGCAATGTTACGAAAATTGGGTATAGAGATGTCTTAATCCTAGGTTTTCCCAAAAACTTAAGGAAGGCGTTCTTCATAAGCCAGCCCAAATCTAAGATTCCACACCTATACATGTATAAAATAATTATATATAAGACAGTTATATATGTAATGTACTATAATAATATATGTTAAAGGAAAAGGAAAAAAATAATAATAATAAAAAAAAAAAAAGATTGTCGGTAGGGGTCTCATCCAACCCCTCTAGTATAAGCTCTAGATTACAGTTAGTCAGTTCTACAGTTTAAATTGTCTCAAAATTAAGTACGCCACATTAAAAGAACTTTGATTAAATAAAAAAAGGCACGGGCAACTATGCGCCCGTGAATGTAGCTTTTAAATAAAAAAAAATAAAAAAACCAGACCCAGATATTCATTTTAAATAATTTATTTTCAAAATGAATTATAAAAGTTCTAGAAAATTCAATAAGCGTTCCGGTAAATGTAAACAGAAATGAAGATAAAAACTTTACATAACGAACCCATATTAAATCCTCAATATATAAATATGTAAATACCTATTTGTTGGCTTATTAACTACCGCTTAAACAACAACAAAGCTGTTTTATCCAACCCTTCGCATATATGAGATTTATGACGCGTGAACTTCGCACCAAATGGCCCTTGACAGACTTCCGGAAAGCTACTGAAATATAGGATAACAAAATGCACAAAACAATGAACACTATTTAACTTTAGTATTTTTTACCAGCTTCAGGATGTATCTCGTATGGCAGGCAGAGGAAGCAAAGGGTTAAGACACTCCTCTCCCCATTTTCCGTCGAATTCTGAAGGTAATGCGTGTACATTGCAGGAGAGTGATTTGAATTAACAAATGATTATACTGCTATCAAATACGTATTTAAATTTGCATTGATTTGATATATATATTGTCTAGCTTTTTATAGTAAAAAAATCTATCCTTCATTGTACTAAGGCAAATGAAATACACAAATCCAATAATAATAATATATTATATAAAAACCCATTATTTTATATTTACCAAAATGTCCATGTATTGGATCATACCGTTCACATTTAACGTTTACGTGTTTTTGTCCAATAACTATTATCGATTTTGCATATCGGGCAAAAATTTCATCGTCAATTTCATATCGATATCTGGCTAATCATCGCGCCACAGCTGACTGATTAAGCAATTTCCCGCATCACCAAACGCAATCGTACCCACGTTTCATTACAATATACTGTACGAGTATACTGTAATAGAACATATGGAATGATTATTATGTAATTTGTCATATCCTGTTTGTTTGTCGGTCTATTGTACCCGCCGAGTGGGTAGGGGAGGTCAATTTTTTTTAAACACCTGTTTAGCTTGGAATAGTTGACTATTATGCAGTTCAAGATGTTATTAGGGAAAGAATATAAGGTTTTAAAGGAGTTGTACGTTACTTTTTTACAATGGATAAAAATAATACACTTGTCCGAAAATGAATCAAACCCGCAACCATCGTCAGTGGTGGTACCACTGTGCCATACTTCTAATATATTTGCCCACATATATTAAACCCCTCCTTAATAAGTCTAATTTTGTTTGTTCATTTGTTACTTTCAATATTCACTCACGCACCTCGGTAAATCAACATACGCACAATTTAAAGAAAGTAAATTTATCGATACGCTTACGATGTTAATATAAATATATTGTAAAACTCTGGCAAATATTGACGAATTCAATTTCCGGTTTACAAAAACGTCGATGAGCTCAATATTGTAGCGGAATACTAGCCTGGGGCGAGGAAAACCAACTGCCGCGAATTCCAAAAGAAAATTAATTAAAAACTTAATTTTGTAATATTGGATTTTTGGGATTACCTACTTTGTCTGCGAAATATTTCATTAGTATATTCCTAGCGTTTTCTCATCATCCTATTAAAATGGCTAGCTTGGAATTAAGATGAGAGATACAGGCCTCAGTACTAAAATAGACTATATTAATTAAAATTTGTTCTTTACGCTATTTCCTTATCTGCTTAAATATATTCTTGAATAGTTATTACTAATATATTTAATTCCCTAATGGCGCTCTGGGACGTGATGCATCCTGTAAACGTGATGGTTATAGATTCAATCCTTACTAAGGGTAATGATTTTGTTTAAATTATTTATATTTTCGCGCTCTAGTAAGTAAAACCGGCGTTGAATTCCACTCCTTGACACACAATATCTCGAAAATTAAGCAAATGTAGAGAAAGTAGTGTCTGGTCACAAACGGTATCCTCTGCCTATCCGGCTATCAGGAAAAAAGTGTGAAGCTGTTTTTGTGTATATTTCACACCATAATAACAAATACGGCAAGTTATTGATTTCGTAAAAAACTGCCATTGTTCAATTTATGGCCGTCGACTGCATCATGAATAAAATAAGTAAAAATTATCTATAGGATGTAAACATTTACATAAAGCCATAAGAATAAGAATTCTTATACCTTATAAGAATACGCTAATAGCCACGAGACTACCTCCCCCCATAAATATTCATCGAATGTTACGTTACGGTCAAAACAGGAAGCTTAATAAACAAGAATGGTACCAAAATAATTGTTGCAAGGATCACTAAACTTAAGCCGTACCCCATCTAACTTTCCGTTCAGAAATGGTATTTGCGAGTAATATGCATGTGCATTGTCAAACCCTATCGGGCATTTGAAATGAGACCGGCCAATGCTTGAGCACGATAGAAACTTTTGCCATTCCCGTATTTTGCATATTCCACTACGGAAACGCTGGTGCAAGTCAATCGGTTAAGTAATTTAGCTTGTTTTTAAAATAGAAGTCTCTATGCAATTGATGGTATGTGTGTGTGTACGCAATAAATATATTTTAAGTTGAGTAAGCAACTACTGCAGCGAAAACGGTAAATATATTTTTTTTATTTTACATTTCTTTTTATTTCTTAGATTCTTAGTGTTTATTTTTCCTAAATAGGTACTCAGATCACTTTAAATATTTCATAAGCCAGCTAGATTACAATCTAATAAGTGTACACACACATATACATGAGTGCTCATACACATGAGTAAGAGAGCTTTGTGCCTTTGTAATATTATCTATATTTTTATAATTAATTACTCAATAAACTCATATTTATTAAATAGCATAACAGCTTTGCCTGAAGCACTAGGTAATTGTGATAGAAATTTCTTTTTCCAAAAATAACATAAAAACTAAACACAGTTTCATAATGAAATGGTGAACATGCTTTAAATATTTTCCAGTAAACTTAATAGTTTTCGCTCTAAAACCCGCTCGTGGACAAAATGGGCGGCGGTAAAATGAAAAATTCCTATAAAAGACGCATGTTTTAGAAAATTTTCATCGGAGATTTCTATAATTGAAATAACAAACTACGGCACTGAAGCTGACGTATCGATTGACGTTTAATTTTCAGTATATAAAAGAACAACACCTTGCTGAGACGTGTGTCGGCCTAAAATAAACAAGCAAACGCTAATGAGGTGGTTTATTTCTTATTATTCAGTATATTTTATAAAGAAATCTAATGTTTCACTAAAGCTGTTAATCCAATTGCAAGTATTTGATCGATATTATAATTGTTGTATGAGTTTGTATAATTAAGTTTGTTTAAATTAATTTTACAGTGAATTTTTCATATTATGTTACATTTAATAATGTTGTCGCCCGATAATTGCAAATTGATCTCTACTTAGAAAAAAACCTTTACTTAAAAGTAAATATGTTTTTCCAAACCACATTATGAAAAATATGGTACTATATAGATCTGAAAATATTATATTAGAAAAATAATATACCTACGCAGAAATTAATTATTTCAATTATTAATTAATTTAAATTATTTATATGTTACATATAAAAAATTGCACAATATAATGATATACCTAATCATAGAACACCTTAATAAAGAGCACAACCCTATAAATTACAAAACTTTAACTTTATTAGTAAATTCTGAAATCTAGTAATCGAATTAAAGAGTTGCGCAAAAAGTTCTGCCTCAATTAAAACGCAATACAAAAGTATTAAGAAGTTTGTGGAGAGGACGTGGAAAATGTTTTTCCAATTGGAGTTCGCCGCCTGGTTTTCTTCGGGCTGCCTCGAATGCAAAATAGAGTAAGGAACGGAATACTAAATACTTTCTTCTAAAGATTTTAAGTATTTCATGACTAATCTTGTTTTTAAAACACCGTTTTCTTTTTAGAAAAAATACTTTATTTCCCGATAACACAATAATATTAAACTCATTGCGAAAATAAAAGTAATAAAAAAATTGTCGTTGAGTGGTTGTATTCATAAAATATAATTTGCATATAATTTTAGCTTCAATATCTTTAATATATGTGACATAATAGATATAATAGTGGGCTTTACTAAAGAAATTATATGGAGATAATGTAAGTTTCAATTCAAATAAATATAATATGCAAAATAATATAAGGGAAGAAAAGAGTGAAACCAAATTACCTTAACTATCTAAGGTAAGGTAATTGTCCATTTTTTGGTAACTCAAATAAAATATTACAAAAGAAAATTTTGTGATACAAAACATAAACGAATATACGATTCTTATTCTTTTGCTGTTAACTCTAAAAAAAAGTTATTTTACAAAGCCACCAAGCGAGCAGAACGTTAATTTAAAGATAAACATCCTTAATACTTGCAGTGACATTCATGCAGTCATGACTGGTACAATATGACATGCATCTCACCTTGCATTTTAATTTGAATTATAAGATAATGTATCCAATGCATTATTTAACTTCGACTACCCTGTTAGTTGTTAGAGTAGCGAGATTAGTTCAAGGTTCGATTTAAATCGATTACAAAAATTTTGATCTATTGAATGGGAAGGGAGTATCTTAACACTATCGCAAATCACCTCTGCCTCTGCAATATGCGGGATACAGCGTGAAGCAAAAAATAATATATTTTTTTAATATAATATATGTCGGCATGTCATAAAAGAAATATTATATCATTAGCATGTAAGTCACGTACTCCATTCGTTTCAGTAAATTTATTAAGATTTTATAATTTAAACCAAATTAATATATTGACTGTAATAAATTTGGACTAAACATCAAGAGCCTTTTAATAAAACTTTAGAAAACAATTCGTTTCAATAATAGTACGGAAATACCCGCGAGGAACGAGGAACAAAATAAGTATTTAGAGTTCAACGAAGCAAAGTTTATTATGAATTTTATCGTTACTCATAAACTTAGAGCAAGGATCATTAATTTAAACTATGTGTTTTTAATTGAATTGTTGTATAATTTTCATTGATGTTTATATTAAACATTAAATAATAAAGAATAAAAAATGGATGAATAGGCTCTATAATTAATTATATTTGCGTCTCTTCACTGAGAAAACATATCGCAGCGTTGAGTCCCGCCGCTGAACGTGCTTCTGTCTGCCGTCCCTGCTGTATAAGGGATACACTGTAAAGCTGAAGAGTATGTTTGCTTTAGACGGCACTATTATGCAGTCTATTTGGCATTAGTAAGAATAACGACAGTTCTGAATTCAAATATGTCTAAGAGTTGTTTATTATAAATGAAATTGAAAATAAATTTATTTTAAATAAAATATACTTATAATATAATATACTTATTTAAGACGTTTTCTGATTATCTCTACTAAACAATTCTACGAAAAATATATTGTTTTAATATACGAATTCGCTTTTTAAAAAGAATAAAAATACATTTTGTTGAAATTCTCCAAAACATATAAAATTTTATATATTATAAACATTTAAAATAGTAAACAATTTATTTATTGTAATTTAAATCCCGTAGGATGATAATAACAGCAACACTGCGTGGGCGAAACTTATGAGTATTTACATGGTGCGTTTCTAAAGCTTTTCTCAGGACAATAAGTAATAATATAATCTTATACTGTATCACAATATAATTTATGTTCATTTAAAATTGCATTACGGAGTGCATTTATTTGTATGCACTTTAACTATGCACACTGGCTTTGTGAATGAAACGTTTGAAATAGTAACGTTTTTGTATTATTCAAAAGATTGAGCTTATTTTACAGTTTACTATCTTAATGCTATACATAAATATTAAAATTACATATAAATACGTATAGATAGTACATAAAAGATATGTAAGATTGTATTTTGGCAAACTTTCCTTAATTATTATTAAACATTATTAAGTTTTAATAAAATATCATTAAAGTATTCGACTTGTTGGATAGTAACAAACATCTGTTTTATTGAATTGGTTCAAGTTTTAATTTTCAATGTATTATACATTGAAAATTAAATACATACAATGTTTTACAAGTAATAATGTTATTAAATCTCGAAAAAAATTAAGATTTATTTTATTACTAATTAAATAATAGTTTATATTCAAGCGGGCGAAGTCGCGAGCGAGTCGTTAGTAGATAATAAAGTGATAAAATACTTATAGACACTCGAGTGGGTTCCTACCAATAATGACTGCATTTTCTTCCAGTAATAAATAAATAATAATTAATTCCTCCGAGTGGGAATCGAACCCACAACCATACTTACTAACTTACTCACATACTTAATAACTGACATAATTTTTATTCCAAATAATAAAACCCACTTATAAATTTGAATAAGTATTTACAGTAAACAGGCAGAATGCATTAGCGCTGAATTAAATTTAAAAAAATGTCACATAGACCGTTATGTATGAGCTCTTAAGTGCGTCTTGAGATATCATTAAGACAGTTGTGTGTAGGATGACCAAATAAAACACTTTTGAAGATAAATTTCTAACATTGTTTAGACCTCTAATTAAATTATTTGTTTATAAGTAAGTATTCTTCAAAAAGTTGTTTCGTTAGTTGAGGCCAGCTGTGGCGCTGGGTTCAATTCCCACTCGAGGAAATGAAACTTTTAATATATTCATTTCTTCGCCCTGGCGTTGAGGTTTAATAATGTATAAATAAATATTGAATTAATAGGTTGTTTTAACTTCTGTATGGACAAAAATAACTCTATAATAACAACACATTATGGCAACCCTACAAATCTGAGAATAGATTAAGTCTTGAAATGCATTTGCTTGAAAAAATTGCAGCATTTTTGCCTTATCATTTCACATATATAAAAATACTTAAACATCGCTTTTTTAATGTTATTTTTTTATGAAATATACAAAATTCTGGTAGAGATCTCTATTAGAGATAAGTTATCCATTGTACACATTTTTTTTGTTGTCATAAGTTTTCTGTATTTTCTTTCTTGTGTGACACATAAATAAATGAAAAAAAAATGCATTATCTACGAAGACAATAGAAATCTTTCCTCTGAATACCCTGCCATGTAGAGAGAGCGTGAAGCTCAAAAACACAATTTTAATGCAGTTTGTACACATATTATTATTTATAATAAGTTAAACATATTTTTTTAAGCTTTACAAGTGTGAAAAATACTATTGACTGATATTTTTATCTTTACCCATACTTTAAAATATCCTTTCCTTAACATATCACAGTGCTAGCTAGCACTGCTCCAGAAAGCCCATGCTGTTTGTCTAGACTAAAAACGTCTTGCAGTCTAGAAAATAATCCTATTGCACAGTTAAATCTTTAGAATAGACACTTTAGGTACCGTGTGCCATATCAATAAAATAATATTTAAAAAATACATTATTGAGCATACAGTATTTAGAACGATTAAGTCAAAACTATTTCAGATAATTCTTATTAATAAATGACTGATATAGAATTTTGTAATTCACATTTAGTTTACGAGAAATGGGAAAGATATAATGTAATAAATAAAACATAATTACTACATTTAGATTGTTTAATGTAATTTGAAACTAAAATCAATTTATAATTCTCAAAAAACTAACCTCATAGAATTTATCAAAAAAATGTTTAGATGTAAGTAAAATTTTAACTCCATAACAATCTTTGTTCCTAGTACTAAGCCTTTTAAATCTAAAAACTAAGCCTTTTAATTAAAAAAAGTCAGTACAAATCAAATGATAAGGGAGTTACTAGAGTAACTGTGTAGACACTACTAAAAGGAATATGTTAAAACTTTACAAAATCTATGATAATCAGGAATTAATTTATCTTTACACTTAAAAATTAAAACATCGCAGGTATACTATCTTATTTAGACTGTAAATGATAATTCAACATGGGTGCTATTCCCACTACAGAGAATAGAACCCACGGCCATCGCGTTTATATTCAGACTTTGCCCTTGCAGCACAACGTAGACACTCAATGATTATTGTAATATCAAATAAGAAACATGCAATCTACTGAGTTCTACACCGCGCAGTTTAGCTGGATATCGAATTGCAAATGGGCTTGGAAAATGTAGCATTTAACGCTTCGCCAACTGCGAACTACTTCTATTTAGTTACCGGCTCTTTAAGTGTAATTGTTGCTTGTGAAAGAAAAAAATTGTTAGTTTTTCTTTAGTGAAATTATATAATAATCTTTATTTTTTTAATAGGAGTATTAATTGTTTTGATTAAGATTTAATAAGGTTCAGTTTCCTCAAATTAATTTTATATATTTCTAGCTCGTGACAGTAGAGTTATGTTATACTTATCTTACTTAGTTTTAATTATTACACATTTACGTATAATTAAGAATATTATTTCAGCTTCATTTGCTGTATCCCGGACACAGCAGGGTAGACAGAGATATTTTTTTAGCTAACAATCACAATGTAATAAATTATATATTTTAACATACGAATATATTTTTAATATAATTAACTTGAAATCGAACCATGTATTGAACATTTAATAAATAGCTTAAAACCTAATTTCTATTACAAAAATCTCTTTCTATAGTAATATTTCGAAAAGAATAACAAATTGTTTTTTTATTATTTTTCCCTATAAAACTCTTGAATAGAAATAATATTCGCAAACAATATTCACCCTAGCAAGCAAGTACGCTAGTATCGCCTGCAATCAGGCAAGCCCACGCGACTCAGTGCGGTTGCGACGGCTATTCTATCGGGGTGGTTTGAATATCAACGGGTCTCGGCTTCGACTACAACGACAAACACTTTACTAAATTAGAATTTAAAATTGCATTTAAATAGAAGCCTTTAGAATAAATAGGCACTGCAATATATGCTATATATGTGTTTGTAAAAGTACGGTAAAAAGAAAATTTTTATATGTATGTACATAGTGGCAATAGTGTATGCGGTAGTTGTGAGTTCTAGTTCCATTCGAAGAATTCAATTATTTTCGTTTTTATCCTGCTATTACGGGATAAAGCGAATGAAGCTAAAATAAAATTTAGTTTATATAACTCTCAGCCAAAATTGCAGTTATCTTGTATTATATTTGAAGTAAATATTAATTGACTTTGATCCTTTTTCAACAATATTTCAATATATATCTCTTTTTATTTCTTAATATGTTATTTTATTTTCATTTCTTTATATAATCATTTTTTTTATCAATTCTATTGAATTACATGTTAGATCTCGAAAAGAAACATAGAAGATAAAAAAGGCAATCACAATTTAAGAAATTGATCTCTAACTTTAACTATAACCGTTCTCGAGGCGGAGTTTCACATTAAAATAATATCTGGTGGGTGGTAGGAGTTGGCCGCGAGATGGCGTCCCGTCAAAGTTGAAATAAGGTGATTAAGACTTCAGGCATTACGTACTTTCTATGGTTTCTTGGCTTAAGACTTTTTGTTTTTATGCTTTTAAACTAAATATGTTTTCTGGTTTTACTTTCTTGAAATTTAACGAGGTAGTAGAGGAAGTATATTCGAGTCTTATTTGATTAAATTTTTTGTGTTTTTAAAAAATCTAGCCAAAAATCATCAAATAATATGCTATTTTATTATTAAAATGTTTTAACTTTAATTAAAATAAACAATGGCATATTGATTATTAAAATAAAAACAATACAAAATGTAAATCAACTGTATTTACGTTATACATAGCTAGTTAAGCCTTAATTATTGCTATGACATTATAAATGAGCCTACTCCAAGAAGTCTTAACCACTACATTGCCTTAGGCCCTATAACTAATGTTCTTGATAAAGCACTATGCATTATTTTGGGGTACACAAATGATATGAAAGCAAGCGCCGGGGGGCCTCAACTAGTTTTGAACAACCTACTCAGTACGCAAGTTTATTTTATATGAAAAATGTTTCCTTTTGGCCTAATTGTTAAATATGTTACTAAGGGGGGCGGGCATTGTTGAGAATTTGATGCTCAATTATTATTCAAAGATATGTTGCGGCGTTGGGTTACGCCACCCTGTTCTAACACTCAATTCTTTCTGCGATCCTACAAAAAGAGTAGGAGGTACATGAATTGCCCATATATAAAAAAAATGCTTGTAGAAATTCAAAATTCAAAAGAATGTACCTAATGCCTTTGATCACCTTTTCAGCACCACCAAGCCTTTACAAAATATATTCTACCATATTGGCCATGTACACACTCAAAAACTACTCACGTATCCTTTTGAATTTTTCGACTGAAACATAAAAACATAAGCTTTTTGCAAATTAACTTTTTATTTTATTCAAAGGAAACAAGCATTTTTATTTTTATTTCATACTTAATTAGTCTCAACTTTCTCTCTCTCTTTATTCTCTATACAAATTCAAACTGTTAGGTTGAATCAGAATAATCATGTATGTATATATAATAAATTATGTTTGTATGTGCATAATACACATTAGCTTGTTATTAAGTAGAAAGCATTAATGCAATGTACCGATTTGAATGGCCACTAAATCTAAGAGGTATTTGCGTCTTAGTTAGGGAGCAATTGTATAATCTAGATGCGATGGTGCGCTTCACAATAAGAACGAAAACTAACTATAGAAATGATATAAAGATATTCAAATAAATCTTTTACGTATAAATTTTCTAAAAAGATAATAATATATAAAAAAATGTAGTAACAAGCATAGCCTATATAGCATATATAATCAATAAACTAAGCTTAAATAATTTTTAAGTAAAATACTGTAGTGTAGTGATCTACACTTAAATAAACTTAAGTTATGTAACTGCCAAATTAAAGAAACATCAAATTTAGGTCAAAAAATAGCGTTTACCGAATTTGTAACGATGTCAACAGCACTTGGACAGTCAGCCAGCCAAACTCTGTTACTGGCGGTCGTCGTTGCCTATACGCTAAATGTGATACAAGTTCACAAACTACTTTAGAATGGAGTCCACTTATATTTTTGCTTATTTTTAGTCACAATTTAGCAAATATCATTTCTATATTTTGTTCTGTTGCTTCAATAATACCCCTTGCACGTGCACATCACGTGACTTCTCGGATTAAGGCAGCAGTCGGATAATTAACCGAACAAAATACTATCACGATCGATGGTGCTTGCGGTAGTATCGAGTCCGATTTAAAGCGTTTTAGTATTTCACCAAAATAGTATTCGGACTGGACGGGCTATTAATGAATGATAACGATGTCGTTGTTTATTTTTGGATGTATGTTAAATATTTATTGGATATTTACTTAAGATATATGTATAGCAAAAAAACAAATAGATATGGCTCGGGTCTATTTCTTCTTTTTTTGTTGAAACTTAGCTATCTCTAAGCCTTTAATATCTCTTTAGTTTAGTTTCATATTAGGGGATTTTTATACGGCATGAATAATAATAAAATGTATTACATAAATAAGCTCACATTAATTTGTATAACTTTAAAAAACATGATAGAATACTTAAATTAACCTTCATACAAATTGGCACAAAAGAATCAAGTTTAAAACCAATAAAAATAGTTAATTAATTGTAGAAAAAACGTAATATTCTCTTTTTTAAATCTGTTCAATTATAAAAAAAAAATCATTACTACCACAGATAAAAAAACAAGCAAACAGAAAACCAATTTCCCTAGCCTATATAGTAGTACAAATATCCTTCGAAAACTACAGTCTGGCTAGTAAATTGCTGTGACCACTGCGACAAATGATCATCGAAACTTTAAATTGCTCAGTGAACTAAGCGAGATGAAATACGAGTCCGCTTAGATAATTATACCGTAAAATTAACTTACTGAGGTATATAGAACTAAGTATTTTGGCTAATATAATTAATTTATATTATTATGGTACCTATTTTATTATATTTCTATATATATAAAATCGAAAGGTCACTCACTCATCACGAAATCTCAGAAACTACGTGTGCTAGGAATCTCAAATTTTGCATAGGAGTTATTTATAGGACGTAGGTGCTCGCTAAGACGGGAATTTGTAATACTCGACTTCTAAGGGGTTGATTTTGGGGTTGAAAGTTTGTATGAAACTTCATCACTACAAATGCTAGGAGTCTCAAATTTTGCATGGACGTCACTTATAGGATATAGGTACTCATGGAGAGAGAAATTAATAATAACGGATTTCACGCAGGCGAAGCCGCTAGTATTTTATAATACTCTATCAGAAAATAGAATAAATATTGATTGTTTTGCCAATAAAAGTTTATTTAAGAGAAAAAGCGGCTTCAGTCTTTTCCCCATAGCAGAGTAGGCGGAGAAGCCCTAGAGTTCAGAACTGAGATATTACATTTTCATCCATATAGTTTTCGTCCAATTTTCGAAAAGCGCGTTCAGTGGTGGAACTCCACGCTCGAAATAGAAAAAAAAAACTTCCCCTGAGTAGGAGTCGAACCCAAAACCACCGCGTTTACGGTCAGGCTATGTGCCACCATCATTTCAAATCTTATTATTTGTGTAAATTTTGAACTATAAATTCTAAGTGATAATGTGACAGTTTTATACGCAACGCTACGATTGCGGTGAATTAAATGTTATTTAAATTCATAATAATTGCTTAGTTGTTCGTGTATTATGTGATAACTGTGAGAGGATAAATTGATCTCGATGATATATTTACATTTAAAATTGTCATTTTTTGTATAAGCAAATTGAAGATCTCCATTTAATTTAACAGTTGAACACACAAAAAAGCGAATTTTTAATTTCTTTCTTTTCACTCGCGAAAATACGTAAAATGCGTAAAAATAAATAAAAAAATAACCAATAAAAGAAACGCGGTTTGTAACAGACTCATAAATAGTTTGCTTACTGTTTGACGGCATAACAATAAACAAAGATATGTTAAACGCTTTGTTGACGAAGTTACAAATGAATCTTGATGTGCTATACGAAAATAATACCTATTGTACTACAAAATAAGGTAAAAATCAATTATTAAGAATTCACTCAGTTTTTCATATCGCTCAGACGGAAAACATTGGCAAAGCGCTTCACCCGTCATAAAGGGGGAAAGTTTACAAATCTACGGATTTCTTACGCTTTTAGGGGCATATAATGTATTTATCTGCCCCTTGACACGTGAGGAATAGCTGAAGTTACTTAGGCACATGAGGGATTTGATTCCAGTTAATGTGTCTGATTATGTATATTGAGATAAACATTTTTGGATATGACGTAAAATTTATGTAGATACGTATATATTTTAAGTATGTATGTCCAAATTGTTAATATTATTTTATATTATGTTGTATTTTAAATTATTTTAATAAGCAACAAAAGAAGAAAAGCGGGGTTTTCTCTACCTGCTATATGCGGGTTACAGTGGAAAGCTCATAAGAAGTAATTATAGAAAATTTATGTCTTATTCATAAAAACTTGTTACACGTAAATAATTCAGCATAATGCAGCTTTAAGTTCCGCTACAAATGTATATAAAATCGCTTAAACAGAGAGACAAAATCTATACATATTACATTAAAAAAATATACTATATAAGTACATTATATAAATATAATAAATAGCATAAGCATTATACAGCTTCCTTGTATATGAATTTTTACTGCAACACCCTTTCCTGTATATGCGACGTCAAATTGTACCACATTCTATCGCAGGGTTCACTACTTCCCCAGTATAGGCGCCGTCTGGAAATGAACTCATAACACTTTTATGAGCGACCGGGCCCACTCCACAGTGTAGAGAGGTATTCACTCATGCGAATATATTGTATGAAACGTTTAATCGTGTTCCCGATATTTATGGAATGATCGAGGTATTAAAATGTTTTTTCTAGTTTTTTTTATATAAATTGGATTATATTATAAGGATGTTTTTATATAACGAATTGGTAGTAAAGTAATATAGTAATATAGCCTTCCATTTTTTTTATTTTTACGTCTACCTTCTGTAATATGGACCTCAATAAATGTAGTGATAATAGAAAATCATAGTGACATGATTTTCTATTTTCACCCACTCATCTTAAATGTACTTTCTGTACTAATAAAATTTCTAATACACATAAATAATTTTCCCGAGTAGATATCGAGTTAACAAATTTACACTTCAAAATTGCAAAACAAAAGCCTACTTCTAGTAAGAAAAAATGCAAA
Organism: Heliconius melpomene rosina; assembly: GCF_056956725.1. Classification (NCBI taxonomy): domain Eukaryota; kingdom Metazoa; phylum Arthropoda; class Insecta; order Lepidoptera; family Nymphalidae; genus Heliconius; species Heliconius melpomene. Next base: position 6,859,132 of record NC_140406.1, on the reverse strand, counting down.
AATGTAATATTTTTCTATCTGTTAACACTTACTCTGTGATCACACCACCTTCAAAGATATGACAGCCATTAAAGCGTTCGCCAACCGCGCAATCAGACGTTTTATACCGACACTGTCATCTTAATTAAAATCTATTTTGATGATTGATGTCTTCAATTGCGGTATTATCTATAATGGTTTAAAATTATGAAATAATAATTATTATTTTTTATATTTAGAAAATTATTTATTTATCGTTAAAAAAACGTTTAAAAATTTAAAATGTAAAAAATGTAAAAATTTAGAAACTCGCTTAAATCTCCTGCATAAAGGCTTCTGACAGTACTATCACGGTCCTGCTTAATGTAGGCTTCTCTTGTCAAGCCTCAACTAAAAAAGATTAAGTAAAATATATTTTTCTAGAATCCAGAAGAAAAAATAATAAATCCAAAAAATCTATTACGAGATAGAGCGAATAAAGAATCTTTATTCTTATTACATTTACTAATAGTTGTTATTTCTTTCACATATTATAATGTTTTAATATTAAATTTGTATCATTACAGGCCGTTAGCACAGCGTGAATTCGATTTCCATTCGGTGAAATTAATTACTTTCATTTTCTTCAGCAAGACACGGCGTTAAGTTCCATCACTCAACACATAACTGAGGAACGGGGTGTTATAAAACTGTGTTCCCTTTGCCTACCCTAGCCCAAATATACAGTAAAAGCTAAAAACATTTGTACATATTATTTCCATTCGACGAATATTATCAAAATAATTAGATATTCAACGTGGAGTGTGGTTAAATTATAACGAAATATACTTTACATGTAAAAGCTTTGTTTAGTTTTCCTCGTGTTTATAGTAAAGTTAAAATACGTTATAACTCGATATACCGCTGTGCTAATACCAATTTGATTGCACTCTTTCACGCCTATTAAAACTGTTGACATTGTAAATAGGATTATAGTAGAAATTAATGTTTTTACATTTACATAAGAAATTTCTTAATATATTTACATAAAAATTAAAAGCGTTATTGTCTATGTTATTTTTGTCATAGTTATAAAATTAATGTTACAATATATTCTGTAAATAACAAAGATAAAAAATATTAAAGAAAACAATTTATTATTCCCGAATTTGAAGCCATTACGATTTCAGAAATTGACTTAAATTTCAGAAGTGTCATAAACGCAAATCACTCAAATACCAATTTTAAACAATTTGACAAAATTTTTAAACGAAAATATCACCCTAATAGAAAGGTTGTAGTCGACAATTCATTTTAATGGGTGCCGCCCCTTGGCGTGGAAAAACTGTAACTGTTTGGGAAACAGTAATTTTTCACGTCATCACGATAACGCTGCGGTCAGGTGTAAAAATGATTTGTAGGCTCGCTTCAAGACAATTGACCAAATGACGCTGCCTTCCCATTTTGTGGGTAAACGTTAGAAATATATCATGTTTCTTATATATGAGCCCACAAACTAACTAAAAAACGTATTAATTGAGTATAAAATATTTTTATTTTTAAAAAACACATTTCCTGTAAAATTCTATAAACAAAGATAAGACGAATATAAATATTTAAAATATAATATACTTAGTTATTTTACAATTCTCATTAAAATGCATGCACAAAAACAATAGAAAATGCAATATAATTTAAATACAATAATATATTACGTTCTAAACGCTTGCCTATAGCGCTTTTAATTGGGGGTGGAATTGTGATTAATGCCATCTGATAAGAAGGAAGGACTGGCACGGAAAAGAAAATAAAAAGGTAGGGGTGTATCAAGGTCAAAACTTTAGGGTTTCGTATAGAATAACAAAATAAACTTTTTTACTATCTGTATAGAACAAATAACTACTTTATAAATGTAACACAATAACATAACGTTAGAATAATACAAAAAAAAATAATAAATTATTTCTGCTTACCCTTTTATATGCAGCGTGTTACAGTGTCAATCTGAAAAAATAGTTTTTACTATTATAATTTTTACTAGTTTAACATAGAAAAATCTTTGTATAAATATTCATAAATCTACTTCCAAATTAAACTAATATACATTTAATTAAATGGTAATAACATTTATGTAGTATAATAAAATGTAACATTGTTATTTGTTATCTTATGTTATTTATAATGAAAATTATAAAAAAACTAAATTTCTCCACTATAAAAACTTATTTTTATCATTTCATGTATATACTTACATATTTTTTTTGTTCACTCCGTGTCCCGCATATACCTAATATCAATTGAATCTAGTTTTAACTCAATCCCTTCTTCACTATTTGTTAATTTTCGAGAATTTTTAAGTGAGTTGAACATGTTGAGTTTAACAGAACTAAACGAATAAGAATTAGTGTAATAGTATGAGAAAACGTAAATAAATCATTCCCCCAAGTGAGAATCAAATAACAAACGTCAAATTTATAGTCAAACACTGTGCCGCTGGGCCACGACGACCTTATTCATATCAACATCTTTATATATAAAAGAAGAATAAATTATGTAATTAATAACCTTACTTTTAACTTGCTTGCTATATAAATTAGTAACATAAATATTTATTTTCTAACTAAAACACTGTATAGTACAATAAATAGAAGCTTTCCTCCGTATCCACAATTTTCAGCCAGAACACTAACAGCAACCTAACCCCATTAATACTTTTATCAATCGAGCTATATTGATAACAAAAAAGTAATTTCCAAAAAATATAAGCAATACCTTAATTACAATATACGACTAATATTCACGGAATCCTAATCAGGAACGGCGTCCAAAACCCACATACATTAACCTAATTCGTTTTAATTGACCAAACTAACCATTCGTAAGGGCTGTAAGTGGGCTTCAAGTTGATAATTTGTGTATTTTAGGAGGCGTTAATATACGCGTTTAGGTAAACGTTTGGCCTCGCGTCACGTAAGGAAAGTGAAAACAGCAAATATGTCACAGTCATGTCAACACCTCACACGGTTTCACAGTTCAGCCCTTAGCGCCCTTATTGAAACACCGTGATAGTACCTACTGACGTGACGTCTGACGTGACAAAATGAAGCTATAAATTCATTTTAATCACGTGACGAAAACATTAAACATAAAATTTTATATGTTTCTTTTATTAACAATTACTGAACCCTGTTGGACCGCGACTGGTTATGTAAATACACTACATTGTTAATTCGCGAGGTTCCATATATCAGAAAGCTTTTTATATGAGTAACATATACATTATCACTTAATATATAAGCATTGTTAGCAGAACATAAATAATATTTGCAAAACCTAAAATATTTTAGCAAAATTCTTTACTAACTATTACCAGCATTGCTAGCTGGTCACGACATTACATAGGTCTCCTATGGACGGCGCGATCCAACTTGTCAAAGATGATTTTCTTAAAGAAACTTTCTCCTAATAATGTATAACAAGTTACCCCAAATATGTTGTAAGCTTGTACGATTCAGCATGTTCCCCCCCAATCGGAAACTGGCTGGCCAATTTAGAAAATTGTACACGCATTGACGTTTTCCTCTGATATAGCGAACGATCGATATGCAATTTTAAATTATATGTCTATTATATGAAAAGTGAGATTCAGTGAATAGAATAATTATATGCTCAAGTATTAAAACTAGGTCAGTCGTAGCACAGCGGCACAGGCGTGCCACTAAAAATGCAATAGGTTGTGAGTTCGATTCCCACTCGAGGAAACTAAATATTTCATATTTTGACATCAGAAAGTAGGGAATGGAATTAAATAGGAACGGAATGTTTCCAGGTTCCTTAAACATATCCTGCTATGCGGGATACAGCGTGAAGCTAAAAAAAGCTAAAAAAAGCTAAAACTAAACAGACGTGAATTGGTGAGTCGATTAGCGTGATTGTTCACACGATAATTCTGATTTCGTACCCCGCTCAGGGGAATGTTTAAAGAACGGGAATGTTGTAAATGACGCTTCTCAACACGCAATATTTTAATTTGGTAGGCTTGAGTAGAATTATCCTATACTACACTAGTTAAATTTTAATTTAAAACTTTAATATAATAAGTTAGTATGTATATAAATATAATATTTTAGCGCTTTCAAAGAGGCAAACTAAACATAACAAATGTATAATAAAAAACACTAATTAAGGCAACACAACTGCACCGTAAAGCACTTGAATAGAATGCCTTTTAATGGCGACATACATACTGCCGCCTGGGACAGAAAAAGCAACAACGGCCGACGATATGCTAAGTAACCGGCGTTGATAACCGTACGGTGTACTGCACACAGCCTTACACCCACTTCAAGGGACATTAAAATATTTCATTGTTTTTTAACTCTACATTGCCCTACTTTTTTCAGGGCAAAGGCCTCATTTTGGACTTTGCTTTTTGTCTTATCTGTGGAACGTTGCCAGGACATGTTTTTATCTTAATTTGGATGCAAATATTACTTTAGTAGCTAACCAAGTTATTGTTTATTATAGTGTTAGTTATAGAAACTATTTTGAAATTAGAATTGAAAAAAATCGAAAGAAAATATCAAGATGGAGTGACGTACAAAAATAATGAAGAATTATAATATAGGCTAAAACTAACATGATATTTATTTTACTTTACATACATACATATATTACTTTTAAAAAAAATAGTAACTACTTAAGAAATTTCAAAAAAAACAATCAAACAATTCATTAGCGTGCGACGAGTTCTGTAATGAGGCCCTAATTTGAATATCTGCACTTTGACAAAGCTGAAGTATTGTGACATTAATCGTGACATGCTACATGTTTTCAGGAGCGGAAATATTATGGGTTATTCCTGAATAATTCATAGTCATTTATTATATTTAAAAGTAATTAATGAGGCTGATATAATTAACTAGCGGCCCGCTCGCGGTTTCACCCGCGTGAACTATGTTATTATTAATTTCTGTCTCCATGGCTACGTCCTAGTGACGTCTATGCAAAATTTGAGACTCCTAGCATTTAGTAACGAATGACAAAGACAAATGTCATTAGTAACGAAGTTTCATACAAACTTTCAACCCCAAAAACAACCCCTTAGAAGTCGAATATTACAAATTCCCGTCTTAGCGGGCACCTACGTCCTACATGTAACTCCTATGCAAAATTTCAGATTCCTAGAATATGTAGTTTCTGAGATTTCGTGATGAGTGAGTGACCTTTCGATTTTATATATATAGATGATACTTGTTAGTTGATGAATAAAAGTGCACATACATAGGGCTTTATTTGTTTATTAAACCTCTCAAAAAGGCAGAACCTAGTATCGAGACACTCCGTTCTCCACTTTCCACCCATATTCTAGACATTATACATATGTAAAGTGGCGGAGGAGGAGAGATTTCACTCGTCTATTTAACAGTATCACTAAGAACAGTATGAATAAGACAAACAGACATAATAAATAAGATTACTTTAATTATTACAATATGAAATTCATAATAAAATTTACATATTAGCATCTGCTTATAAGACATTTTTTGAGTTTTTTATACATTACAGATTTTATTTGCTGATTCATATTGCCCGAGGTCGTAATTTACGTGGTGGCGGTTTCATGTTTACATTGCATTTAATTAAAACGCCGTATTTTATACGGTTTTCCTTGAAAAAAAAAGCTATGCTGTTTTGTTCATAGAATTGGTCGATGGAATTTACAAAAGGCTTATTTAAAAGGGAATTTTTACCTTTAAAATTTCTATGTCTAGAAATTAAATAATATCACAATATTATATATATAGTACAAATTATAATGTAATATTATAATACCAAATAATGAAATGAAGCGGTACCCAACGTGACAAGTGAGTAACCATGCCATTCTTAAATATATTTTTTATTATTAAACAAGTACAAAAAATCACACACACAATTAATTATATTGAGTAGATCAAGCGCCATTACGACGTTAATTTCAATTTACATTAATTTCTTATTAATAATAATCACTGTCCATTTAAAATTACGTTATACATTTAATTTATTTAAATTCTTTCTCCTACCATTCGAGAGTAGTACTCGTACTCGTATAAAACTAAGAAATTAGACCAGTTAAAATTTAAAGCGAAGCAAAGAAGCATATTTCACTAAGTATACCATAGTCTACTACCATGAACTTAAATCAAGTTGATAACACACCGCACTATATTGTCCCTAGATTAAATGCGGAGTTACTTGCAAGGCCAAGAATATGCTATTTAAAAGGAAAGGCTATTCAACCCTTGTAAGTTGTATATTATACCGTATCTTTCACTAGCGTACCATTATTATGTTTGTGCAAGTTATGCTCCATATTTTTTATTTTTTTTCAACATAAATGTAAATGAGGCCATCGAGGTGCAGCGGTATAAGGGTGTGACTGCAACGCGACGGTAGTGGGTTCGATCCCCACTCGAGGAAGTTTATATTTTCATTTCTTCGCTCTGGTGTCGAGGTAAAACGCGGCGGTAATATTACAGTTAACTTTAATGATGACAACATTTGAATTTACATATCTTCTACCTCTATTATTTAGGAGAAGACAAAGAGTAGTTAAGTATGTCCAGTTCCTTCCCTGCAAAGACGTTGCGTGCTTGTCGTCGGAATGTCATATCTTCAAATGGGAATGCAACCCACTACCATCATCACACACGACCAAATACTGCACAATGACATATGAATATCTGTAGCTAGTAAATAAAACTTCAGCATTTCATTAATTTTAAAGAAGCTTTCATTAAAATAAAATATAAACGGCTGAACAAGCATCGCGTGTGCTCTAAGATAAGAGTGTCATGGTGCTGTCGACGCGACGGCGCGGTCAACTCATTACGTTATTGTCCATTCGACCATAACACATAAAAAACTTTTAAAGGAACTCCTTTTTTGTTCATGTTTTAGTTTGTCATCGTTTCACGTTTGTTTAGGACTAGTTTAGCTAAATAAAAATAACGCTACCCTTATTTCTATTTAGCTATAATATATGAATGCTATAAATGCTGCAAATGCTGCCGCCGAAACGATTTAACTGTTGTTGCTAGCGTTATCATTATTAGTAGGTAGGTACTCGTATATGTATTTTTTTTGATATATCCAGAATCGGTTTAGAAAGTAGTGCATATCGAACAATTAAAATTAAACATAGATTAAATAAAACAAATTTTCTGATTAAGATATAATTTCGCTACTTATAACTAATAGTAGATTTAATTAATATTTGAAGACTATTGATCAATAAATAATATTGATATTAGCTTTCTAAACTGATCGCTAAAGTGCTAGGTGTCAGATAACGAGATTAAAGGAAAATGGCTGTGACAGTGTAATTATTACTGAAGCGCCCACAGGTATTTAATAAAAGCACTTAATTAAATAGTTTTCGTAATGTATATCAGTACACTATCGTTAAGTGAAAACGGGTCTAATCTGGACACTGCACGCAACCATACATGTCGAATCGAAACCTACTGATATCTGCTCTTGTTGGCTTAAAAAAAATGCCGAAAATGTAAAAAAATTAAATGAATTTGTTAAAATTTCAACTAACGACTTTAAAATATAAATAAGTAAATAAAAAGGCGATGGTTGTGGGTTCAATTACCACGGAAAGTAATGAATTGCTTATATTTGAAAATTAGGCGGAAAGTAAAAAACAAACTATTAAATATTAAATTCCCCCGACTACCCTACTTTATGCAGAATACAGTGTTAAAATAAAGAAAGGTATATTCAATATTTTTAATAACTCTACCCATTTGAATATCTTAATTAGCATTGATAAGCGGTATTTTTTACCATATACGTGTAAATTTACTTGATTCTCCTATATTACCATTATCAGGCGTGCGTGATACACTGATAAAATACGGCTTTCGTTTTCAAAATGGAATATTTTATACACGAAAGTGTTATTCATAATAATTCTGACGATAGCAACTGTCGAATTAAACTCTGCCCCCATAAAGTAAATGAAAGAAAAACACCCTGGCTTCAGAATAATTGAGTTGATGTAAAACAAACTGTCGCCATTTCAAGTCATTGTCTAAAGCAACTATAAATTGGAGCAAACATTTGTACAATTACGCGAGGCTAATCTATCATTCGAGTTTACCCTTCATGGAAGGATGAAATAGGTTCCTTTTGTACTGCGAAATTAGTGTTCCAGCTCGATTGAGGTCTTGATCTTATTGTCGATAGTACTATCAGCGATCTCTTTGACTGTATAAAGAATTCTACTTCTTTTACTAGCCGAGGCACGCTATGTGAAATAAGAATCGAATAAATACCTACATTTGGGTATATTTATTATGAAAACATATATATATGTGACATAACATCATTGTAAGCATTTCTCTAAAATTTGAAAGAGTTCGTAGAAAAGGAATAAAATAATAATAAAAATAATATCTGAGGAATTAAATCACGTCATTTTGGACAGAAATGTTACAATTAGAAAAGTTAATAGAATTGTGTAGTATTCATTTATTGAATTTCCACCACTTTTACATAAAAACTACGTAAAATATACAACATTTTATAGCAAAATTCACATACATACATAAATATGAGAAATACACATACACACCGCAAGCAAGTCACCCAACGTGCCAATTAAAATTTCTAAACACCATCGCTATAGTGTTCTTCTTGAATACGAGCCATGATCGACCTCAGACGACCTAATTCTACGTTCGTCATAGAAAAATAACACCAAGGTAATTGGAGCACTCCTGCTTAAACCCTTTTCAGTTTTCGAGTTATCGAGCCTAATTTAAATGGTTTGGTTCATCGGAATTTTCCATTGCACTAGTTAGGAAATTTCCGAATTCCAAATTGTTATTAAAATGTTGAAATTATTATCCTGTTATCAGTTGAGTAATTCGTTTTATTAAATGGTAAGGGAATTAAACGTTGTTCAAATATAGGCGGAATATATGTATTGTATATTATTTAATGTGTATTATGAAAGTGTAATTTGTATTTAATTATGTTTGGACGAAAATCTATTTTATTTTAATGGTATAAATTTTTTTTAAATGGTATTTTAGTCCAGTTAATTGACTCCTATGAATTTGAACATATTTATTCCGTCATGTTTATATTTAGAAAATGTAAAAATAAGATGTATTTTTTTAGTTTTTGAGGACAAACTGTCTTAAAAACCAAAAAAAAACCTCACTTAGCGTCATAAACGCTAGTAAGTACAACCTATTTGTTATAATGCCGTTATCAAAAAGTCGACGTTTGACTGAGATCGCGTGCGGATGTCGCGCCATCCGACTTTATATAAGATTTAGTCGGAAAATAAATTAGCTACGACGGGAAAGTTTACGCTTACTCTAAATAAGAGGGAGAGTGACTTGTTTTTACTTAATATCGTTATTTTGGATGCGGTATAATGTTGGAAGTTTTATAGAATTATAAATAATTAAATTGTAACATAGGTATGTAAAATTAAAATATGCATATGTACGTTTTAATTTTTTTAAGGCGGTTTTATTCCGTTCCCCATTTTTTGCCGAGTTCTAAAATGTTAAAACGCCATCGCAAATGGAAAAGTCTGACTGTAAGCACGATGGTTGTAGGTTCGATTAGCATTCAGGGAAATGAATTACGATCATTTCTTAGCTTTGGTAAAAAGAGAAAGTTCCGCTACTCAACACGCAATGTCTCAAAAATTTAACGAATTTCAGAAAATAAGGTTCCCTTTACCTGCCTTTATAAAAAAACCACAAAAAAATATATATTAGAACTTCAAAATGAACGTTACGTCTGATCAACCTAATAATACTTTTCCATTTATTTTATCGCTCTCTTCGTAGCTCTCATTCCGCTCAGTTTTCTCGGCCAACTTAAGTTTGTACGTCTTAATCGCCGCCAGCTAGCTGATTACAACCCGAACATTTCTGCGACCGTCACTTAATGACTTTCCTTTTGAATTCGTGCTATAATTTTACAATTTTGATATAATTTTTGGCAAATGTATATACTAATATCGAATAATATATTTAAAATATACTTATGAAATAAAATTAGATACCTACTTTGATAATACTTATTTTAGGAAATTTCTATTAAATTTTAAATGTATTTTTGTTACACTATAGAAATAGAATAGAAAAAACTTTATTGCACACAAAAATACATATAAAAGAGAAAGAATCAATATATTTTTATAAAATGTATGCAAAGGCGGCCTTATTGCTACAAGCAATCTCTTCCAGGCAACCCTTGTAAAATAAAGGACTAAAAATAAAGAAGTGGGAATAACGTTATAGTGCACAATTAGATTAAATAAAATACAGTAATGAAATAATAATGAATATACACACATACATATATATATTTACATAATAATAATATAATATCTACATATAATCCTATAAATATAATACATAATTCTACATAATATAAATATATATATATATATATATATATATATATATATAAACGACTAAAGATAAACTACAGTTATATTTGGAAAAGATAGTCTTTTAAACGATTTTTAAAAATATTAAGTGATTTAGAATGACGTATTTCGGAAGGAAGTTCATTCCAAAGGATAGCAGATTTTACAGTGAAGGAATTGGAATAGAATTGGGTACGACAAGTTGGAAATTTAAGAAGATTATCGCTCCTGGACCTAAGTTCAGGGCGTAGGCTAGAATCGGAGTCACGGAAACAGAAACGATCTTTTAAATAAGCAGGATTTAGAATTTTATTAACAACTGTTTTTTGAACTTGAATTAATTACATTCACATATTTCTAGTTTATTATTTTAAATTTAAATTTTAACTTAAAATCTCAAAATTAATTAATTGAATTAGAATTTTTCAGCTTCATGCTTGCTCCTGCATGTATTAGGATAGGCAGAGGCGGGCCTGGGGGCATTGAGTGTTGAGTGGCTCAACTTAACGCCGCGCTATCACTCGCGTCACCTCGACACCAGAGCGAACAAATAAATTAATTCCACTACATAATAAACATTATCATCTAAATATTTTACCATTATCCTAAGCACAAACAAAATCCAATAGGTAGTTAGCTAATACAGTAACAACGGCGTTATTAAGCTTCGCAATCAAACCTTTCCACGAAGCAACGATTTTCATTTGTACGTTGTGTGTTACACTGTGCATTAAAATCGCACGACTTAATCTGTATGCATGTGAGTTTCAGTAATTTCGCTATGAACTAATAACATGTTTTATACATTTTTGTAAAGAATTCCTTTCAAATATTTTTATTTGTAATTCACGTTTTGTTTTCTAGTCGAATGCTATTTTGTTATCACGCTAGGGCAATTAAATTATTTAACAAGAAAAAATGCAGGAAAATCATTCAAAATCAAAAATCTAAATATTCTTTATTCGATTAGGTCATATTAAGCAATTTTTAAATAAAGAAATATTTATTGCAGTAGCGTATTAATACTAGAAGTCAAGAATATCTTTATTATACAATGGCTCTAAAAAGAGCTTCTGCTGTGCCCTCAACTCTAAAATCATTGATTTGCACTTCTCTTAAATAATAATAAATAAAATATTTTTTTATTTTATTTTTAATTGATTCTGTATACCTATAGGGGCTACCTAATTAAATTAATTTGCTATTAAAGTTAATGGATTAACTTAGAACAGTATAACAATCTAGGAAAGAACTTTATCGATATACATAATGCCTTGTATTTCAAGATATAGAGACGAGAATTGAAGATATCACTATCTTCATTTGTGCTTCAGCTAACGTAATAAAAATATGTGCTAAACAAAACTTCCACGAGTAGAGTTCAAACTCTTACAATCTCTTGCCATCTGTAACGAGATGACATCATTAGAATTTAACACTTTAATGTAAATAATCCAAAGAGATCTTACAGGAGATTTGACGATTCTAAAATCCCTTTCTTATCTTTTTGGCAATTTTAGGGATGTAGGAGTGTTTCTAAAGTGCATCCTGCTCATTAGCCGCAGGCTGTTTGCATTTGAGAACAGCAAGATAACATTTTCTTACGTTGATGGGTTTTCTTAAACAACATACTCCAGGTTTCGACATTAACAACTAACTGAAACCATTGTGGCATGGTGGAAATTCGCCTAAATTGATATGATGGTGGTTGTGGATTTATGTTCCATATATAAATGTTTATATTTCTACTATAGTGTATCTAGAATAATACTTAAAACGTAATGTATTGTAATTTACAAAATAATTATAAAAATATGAGGAAGCCCTACTTAAAATTTAAAGTAAAGTAACTTTTCTTTAGTTATTTATAAATTAAAGTAGATTCTATAATATTAAATAGTCATTTTGTCAAATGTTTGCATCTAATCTTCCTACTGTAAACATTCAAGACTAATCTTATTTATGTATACTGTTTTTAAAAAAGGCTAAGCTGTAGGTAAAACGGAGGGTCATTCAAATTTAAATTTTCGTTCCCGTACAAATCCTCTAGGGGTGGCCGTCTGGAGAGGGGAGAAAGCGTTAATAAAATAAATTAAAAATTAATAATAAATTGTCTAAATATGAGATGTAGGTATATAGAAGACTAGCGACCCTCTTGCGGCTTCGCCCGCTTTTACTACTGGATTATTCATATAATATATGTTTGCAAAGCACTTAAGATAATGTGAAAATTAATTAAACCCTAATACAACCCGCATTTTCGTACTTTCAATAAGGATTTTCCAATTGTTTTACACAGCAAGGATTTTTAGTAGGTACCGTAATTTTAAAACTGTGCTACTAATTTTTTCAAGTACTTATTAAAATATATCTAAATGACTATTTTTAGATAGTTAAATGACTATTTTTAAACGGAAGAAATTATAAACCAAAACCTACCTACTAATAACTACTACAAAAAATATGAATCCAAATATATCGCGCTGAAATAATACATTCAACTCCAATTATCCAATACGTGCAAACGCATCTAACACTTCGATGCTATAGAGGCAGGCGGGTTTTTTTTCCGAGCTTGTGGTTAATGCTGAAGAGGGTATTCTGTCCCTGATGAAAAGCAAGCACTACGTGGCTGCCTGTGACGAAAATTAATTAGAATGCATTGGCCGGGAATCGAACCCGGGCCGCCCGCGTGGCTGGCGGGCATTCTACCACTGAACCACCGATGCGTGCAAGGCAGGCGGGCGCGGCGGACGCATGGCGAGTGGCGAGCCGTTTTGCAGCAAGGATTTTTTGATATTATAACAACTTCTAAAGTACTTATTAAAAGGAAAAACGATAAAAGACAGTTTTGATCTACATTAAATGGCCAACGTAACTAATGTGCTTATTTATATGCTGAGACTAAGGGATAAGTGAAACTTGAGTAACATACAGCTGATGTGTCAACGGCGTGATGTGTCAACAATTAAATGCGTTTTTCTGTAAAACTATTCGCAATTTCGAAATAGTGTAAAAAGCTAATTTTATCTTCGTTTAACGTAGAAAATTAATAAAGTATTTTAAAGGATAAGGATTAATACCATTATGGAAAAATATCCCTCACAATAAAAAAAATATTGAAATTATTATTTTTAGACTGAAAAATGATCACTACACGTTATTCTTAAAAGATACGAATATGCTCTCGCGGACTTTTTTATAGATCTTATTAAGAGGAACAATACTCCAGTACATTTTTTCATGTAGTACTTACCGTTAGAGCAGCGCATGCGCGAAATTGTCTCAACGGGTAGGACTTTATACACATTTATCGTATTTATGTTAATTTACATAAGAATGTACAAATAATAAACTATATATAAACCTTCTACGAAAAACACTCGACTTAATGGTGAAGACCGCATCTAAATCCGTTGGGTGGTTTAGAAGAAGAAGAGTTAGAAACAACAGACAGACACGAAAAGCGACTTTGTTTTATAAGATACTAGCGGACGCGCGCAGCTTCGCTTGCCTATTTAAGGGTGAATTCTAATAACCCATGAAACATGTGTTCAATGAAATATTTTTAAATCTAAATTTCGAATTTTATAAAAATCGGTGGCGATTTAAAGATTTTTCCATACAAACTTTCAACCCCTTATTTGCACCCTTAGGGGGTGAATTCTAGAAAACCATAAAACATGTGTTTAATTATATACGTTTAAGAGACTGAATTTCAAATTTTATGAAAATTGGTGACGATTTAAAAAAAACCTATACAAACTTTCAACCCCTTATTTGCACCCTTAGGGGGAGAATTCTAGAAAACGATGAAACACGTGTTCAATTAAATACCTTTAAAAATCTAAATTTCAAATTTTATAAGAATCGGTGCCGATTTAAATTTTTTTCCATACAAACTTTGAACCCCTATTTCACCCCTTTAGGGTTAACATTTTTCAAAATCCCTTCTTAGTGGATGTCCAGATTACGAAAGTAAACTTTTGTCCAAATTTCACGTTTCTACCATCAGCAGTTAAGGCTGTGCGTGCGTCTTACCTCAGTCAGTGAGGACCTTATCCTCTTATATCTCTCTATAAGTCCTTTTATATATATAGATATATAGGATACAAATAAGATAAGCCTCTCATTAATATCTGCACTGTTTTTTTTTCATTTTGGAGTTTATTAAACGTACTTACTTGTTTCTATTATTTTAATCTTACTGAAAATGTTTAAAGCAAAATACATATTATTAGCTAGATTATTATTACGTAGATTTATAACATATCGGTTATAATGTAGATATTATATTAACAAAATGTAAAGCTTTCTTTTTTATTTACACAATTTTTTTTTATTTACACAAATTTATTGTGAAAATCATAATAGTTACCTACTTACACAATTATACGTTTAGAATAGTAAAATCATATATACTGTAAAAAAAACGAAAAAAATACAATAAAATATTTGATCACCATTTAGTAAAATAGAATTCGTTCTTGGCACCCAACTATGAGATGGTTTATTGCGATAGTCCATCATTCTAATTCCCACTTTTTTGTGCTTAACTCGCATACAGTAGTGAAATTTTAATATTAAATGAGCATTATACATATGTAACATAGAACTTAAAATCGTATACAATATAAATTTTAAAAAGGAGAACTTTTTTGACTTTGATCTACACGGCCACCAGTGAACCCCGCACCTGTAGAATGCGACTATCTCACGGAAAGATACAAAGACAGCACCGTTCAATACATTTTGGGGGAAGTCGAAAAAATCTGGTGATGCTATTTTAATTGACTTCGGATGCCCATTAAAAATAACCTACACTGAATGAATTACATCGACGCTTTTGGAATGGAGGATTTGGTATGTACTCACGGTAACAGTATGCAAATAATGCCAACTTGGTCGAAACATGCTGCTTAAATAGTTTGTAATTTAAACGAAATTATTTATTTATAGCACGATGTTTCTTAGAAATTGCTTTAATACTTAGAATTACATCGTTACTTGTCGATATTTGCAATAATTTAGAAGTAAATATGCAAATACATGTATAGTTATTAAAATTCATTAGGGTAAACTCATTACGACGATCGATAAATAACAAACATATGTCCTTTCAGTTATAACCAAGTAATATTTTGTGTATATTATTGCATTGCTACATCCACTTATAACTGCTAAGACTATTACATATTATACTTAACGATCTGAAAGTTAAACGATACTCACAGATTTCCAATAGAGTTTATTGAGCAGAATTAATAACCAGGCTGTATGGCATACAATTTATAGTCCAACAAATAAGGGTAGATTGTCGTTTTTATTATTATTCATATATCTATTCTAACATACGGAAACTGTAATCTCGGTCGGTATTAAGAAAGTTCCCGAATGTCAAGCTCAGGGGAAACTAAGTTTGCTCGTAATATTGGTATAAAAAGTTTAAGAGCAATGATAAGTTTTACGTGTATCCACTTTGTATGATTCTTTGCCCTTGTGGGTGGGTTTTACGGTTGATTAAAGGTGATTCAGTAAATTCGAGTATTTACTTTATTTTTCTTTTTATATTTTCTTCAAAACAATACACTGAAACATGAGAAAAAGTAGAAAAGTATAATATAAAATGTTCTAAGAACTTCAACGGTAGGACGTCAGAAATTACCTTTGATTTTTACATTTAGTATAAGAAAGTTTAATTTAAAAAGACCCTCGGATGGCAAAAATTAAACAAATAAAATACAAAACGAACGACATTAGAAACAAGAAGCTATAATTGCGTCTTTCTTAACTAAAGTTAAAACTTGCGTCGTTCCACGCATCGCACCCATTTGGCCCGCTCCATCTCAACCAGCATCTCTAAGGCGAACTTTTAATAGTTTTTCTTTATTCAATCAACATATTTTCGCTCTTGGACACTTCTCCCGTTTGCCAACAATTTGTTTCGATCCTTTTTTCTTTTGCTGGATTCACTCACGACGTTCCTAACAAATCTGGTCTCGAGGGCGCTTTAAAAAGTTTCAACTTGCTCTGATTTAGTCTAGACAGAATATTTTATCGCTGACTTTGATGACACTGAAACTATACTTTCAGTTGACTTAGAATATCAATATTGACATTTTCTACAGAATTTAAAAAAGAAACATTGTTTTACGTTATTTTGCTATGTAAATATGATATATTGTACAACAGTTTACAAAATTTAACAGGCGTTAATAAGTTCCGGCAATTTAAAGCGTAAATTTACCGGTCCACTTTCATTCGTTAACGTCTTGGTGTCGCTAATGCGCGTGCAAATGTCAACACATTGGATGAGTAATTTCTTGGAAAAACAAAGTGCGTGGGCTGGTGACAAATGATATAGTTGTGAGAATTAAAATAAATGGCCTTAGGTACTGGTTTATGGTTCGTTTAACGTAAATATTATGAAGAATATTTTTAAATTATTTCAAGTTTCAATACAGATTCAATAAATCATTTTTTGTTACATAAATATGTTTCATTAGGATAATATGCCCAAATTATAACATTCGAGCTGAACACTTAAGAAAACCAATAGATTATTATCCGACTAACACTTGCACATATCGAATAGAAAGTAATATGAAGATAAATTACCTGGTGAAATACTGCAATCGGAATGGAAAGAAGTAAAAATCATCGTTGAAGCTATTACCGGCTCGTGACTGTAATACCAAATGAGTAATTTTGAGATTCTTTAGATGCTCGCACAGCGAGGGAGCAAATGTCAGCGTCTAATAGCATCTAGAACACGAGAGCGACGCGGGCGTAATCGAACTTAGTTTAGTGGACCGCCGTAGTTACGAGTATATCCTTTTGTTTGACTTACAATACAAAGGTAATGTAAAATATTGTAGCAATTGTCTATTGTAACAATTGTAATGGAAATATTGATGATTTAAAATAGGAATAATATAAATATAGATGTTATGGTGGCATTTGAGAAATAACAGACAGTAAAGGCAAAATATTAACGATAATGTGTATTTCTAGAAAAAGTTATATGAATTTGCTTTCTCTGTTTTGGTTAAAAACTTCGTGGAGTTGTTCTGTGAACTTGCATGTTACGCCACTAAATAGAAGTCACTTCAGAAAATTGCTAAAGACAAATATTTTAAGGACCGACAGGTGTACGAAAGGCATTGATGGTAACTTTTAATATACCATTTCTATAGTAGATAACTATAGCTGTTTTGTTAATATTTTTTTGTTACTTTCAACCATTCAAAGTCAACTCTTCAAATACTATAATACTAGATGAAGTCTAAATAATGTAGTACTTTCATTTACTTCTTGAAAAGTTGATTATTTTGATAATCAAAATTTCAAGAAGTTTACAAAGTAAAATTTAAGTATCTATCAACGATAGATACGATTTTATTCATGACGGCCTCCACTTTACTGAGAAAACAGCTCAGTAAAATTACATTCACAAGTACCTACTATAAAATAAATAAAATGATATATAAATATTTTAATACAAATACTTTTTTTAAGTATATTCAGAAAAACAACATTTAAAGAAGCAAAATAAATATACCGATGGCTCAATTGTCTGTCTCGTTTATAATTGATATACTCATAGATACGTCTATACTGGCAATGTAATTTATGTACGTATGTATATTAAATTTAATATCTCAAATAGGTAATTTGGGATCAGTGTCAATCATTTTACAATGTAATTACCCAATAATGTGATTAGATTATAATAACCATTAAGCTATTCGTATAATAGGAATTCTATATCGAAATAAATAATTAGTTTTGAATAATTTATCTAGTATTGGTAGTTTATGGAAAGCTGGTTTGTTATGATTAAAAAAAATAACAGTATTTAGTGGTTATTGAGGAACCTTTCTTGACGAGTGTTGTAGTCATATTCTCATTAGTCACTCAACATGCAATGCCCCCAAACTTTGACGGAAAGTAGAGAGTGGAGACTCTTAACACTAGTCTCCCTCTGTCTACCCAGGGATACAGCGTAAAAAAAGAAGTCTTTTCGTTTCTAATTTATAACAAAAGCTGTATATAATATAATATATATACATGTTGACATACAAATAACATTTAGTTTTACTGATCATACATAAAAAATTAATGACTACAGCACTCACTATTAGTTCCATGTCGTAAAGCTGCTACATTTAAAAACGTATACGTATTTCGAATATGACGAATGTGGTGCAACATCTGTTTGACGCTAAGCAAATAGCGGAACAGATTGTCACGAAACTAACAAATTTCACAAAAAAACCAGGCAAGATGATTTATAATGTTATTTCGGATACAAGAATGTTTATTTAAGAACGCTTTAGGTAACGGTGTCGAATTTCCTTGCTACTATAGTAGCGTTGTTCCAATACATTTACCTACTATTGAATGACGTGTTGTATTGAATTTCAAATGGATTTTTGGTTGAACTGGTGCGATTTGATTGTTTACTATCGCATATTTCAATAGTTATGTTTGTTTTCAGCTTTTCTTTTTTTCGCATAGCTTGGTGTGAAGTGAAAATCAAGTGTTAAGAACCTCTATGTTTGCCTCAACTTCCAGTTCCATTTGACTGGAGAGAGAAGACACCAAAATTTAAGCATTGATATGATTTTTGGATATCTACAAATAAACATAATAAATACAGAGGCCGTCGTAGCATAGGGGCACAAAAGTGTGACGTACGCAACGGTTGCGGGTTCCCCTTTTTAAATTGGTTTTTTTAGATCGTTTTTATAAAATAAAAATATCAAAATGTAACATTAAATTGCTAAAATCCATGAAACGGAATAACAAAATATAAATAGTAGCTACAAAGTATTATTCACATGATGAGGTTTACAGTAAAATGTTTCCTATAATATTAATTGTTTCAAAAATAAGTAACATAATTTGTATATTAAGAATAAAATTAAAAACACTAAACAAAAAAATAAGATTCAATTTTACAAATACAAAAACTTAATTGTAAATCTATAAAACTTTACACTACATACATATAATTAGCAAGAGCTTGAACCAAAACCAGCGCTTTACGTATTTCTATTTAGCAAAATTATTAATAGCTTTGTTTTGTTATTTCATAATTCAATGATGCCAACATTCGTTTGCTTTAAAGGTTTTACGTAAATTCCTACTTTAAAGGGAAAAATGAACAGCTCGTTATTCGACCCAAATTGTGTACGTAAAGCCAAGCTAACCGTAAACTTTTGGCGTTTTAACGAGTAACACAGAAGTTAATCTCTGATAAATTGACTGAGTTTCCAAACTATTTTATTTCAAGCATTTATGAAATATTAATGTTCGAATCCGAGTATCGAGTTTCGAGTATCAATCGATTTATCGTATGTTAATTCGAATCGATTTATCATATTGTAATGGATGTAAATAGTCCGACTAATAAAGTAAGTCGAGCATGTTTGCTTTATCAATTTATCACTCGAAAGATATTAAACCTAAATACTCCTAGGGCTTTTGTATTTGCATAATCATTAAATAAGGGGGTGGCGCCGGTAGTGCTTAGACGTCTTAATGCGGCTCTAATAGGGTCTACATTGCCACGCTAAACGCCGGCGAAGCAATATTTTATATTAGTTCGAAGGCAGATCGTAGAAGCAAATTGCCTCTCTATATGCAGAGAGCGGGCAAGCCGATTTTCATTAACTACTTAGAACTGTTCGTCCGTTTAAATATGTTTCTACTAAAAATAGACACACAAAACATATCTATATGTATCAATCAACAAAGTAGTAACTGGTTGTTTATTCAAATGATCTGTTTTCTTTAGTTCTAACCCCATTTGTTATAGTTCACAATGTATTGCAGACTGCAATGATGTCATTCTATTCCCCCTTCCAATTCGTGGATATAAAATATTTTCATTTCGTCGGTCTGGTACTAAGACAAAGCAAAGGGTTGAGTTCCGTCTTCCAACGCGTAATGTCTCGAGAATTTGGCAGTGGAATAAAATCTCTTAAAACGACTTAGGGCTTCCTCGGTCTATCCTGTTACTTGTGGGATACAGTTTAAAGCTAAAAAAATATATAATCTATATATATAAAATCGAAAGGTCACCCACTCATCACGAAATCTCAGAAACTACTTGAGCTAGGAATCTCAAATTTTGCATAGGAGTTACTTGTAGGACGTAGGTGCTAAGACGGGAATTTGCAGTATTCGACTTCTTAGGGGTTGTTTTTGGGGTTGAAAGTTTGTATGAAATTTCGTTACTACAAATGCTAGAAGTCTCAAATTTTGCATGGACGTCACTTATAGTACGTAGGTACTCATCAAGACAGAAATTAATAATAACGTAGTTGACGCAGGCGAAGCCGCGGGCGGGCCGCTAGTATGATATAATGGTAAAAATAATTGTTCATTTAACACACCAATGTTTTTATATGGCTTACATTATTAGAAATAAATACCTATAACAGTCTACCGTCCGTTTAAGTACTATAATTGCATTTCTCTTAGGGATTTAATTAAGAAAATGCGCCCTGGGTGGCGGTCAACTAAGTACTTGACTTTCGCTCGGTTTCACTTGTAAACTGTGTTTAAGCAAATTATCCATGCAAAATTCCTCACTCGAGTATATAGAGACATTAAATTAGTTAAGCTATTCGGCTCTACTATACTTGAGCAGTATATGAGATGTTCTAGTACATGATTTTGTTTTAGGATGCCAGACAAAATTGTTATATGTCTAAGAAATGTCATAAAAAATTGTATTAAAATTTTCTAGTGTCACCTTGTATATATAAGTATTCATTTTCGTGCATTATATTGATATTATTCTTATAACTATTATTAATATTACAGAAACAAAATAATAGTAAAATAGAAAATGATACAGACCACAAGTCAGTACTGTAATAATCAAAAGATCTTTCACTGTCTTTTTTACCAAAATCTTTTCTAAGTAGCTACGCCAAATGTATTAAAAAGTGCTATCGAACAAGCCATTTAAATTTTAATTAGCATTTTTAAAATGACTTTAATCTATAAGTTTATCTTGCGAATGAACTTTATATTATTATTGCGTCTAGTCGTTTCAGTTAAGCCTCATTGATTTTTACAACGTCCTAAAATGTCATTTGTAGACTAGAAAGTTTAGCTCATACAACTATGTTACAATATCAAAGTTTTATATTGTTATATGTAAAAGTAATAACATTATATGTAGGTACAATCCATATGTTAAATATTATATCTATGATATAATTCATTAAATTTAATTAACTTATTTATGTAATTATGCTATATGATAGTTGACATTTTAAAATAAAACATTTTATTTTATAAATATTTATATATGTACATACAAAAATGGCGCAATAAATTTCGGAATGTTCGAAAAAGTGAATGGCAAAGTGAGGTAAAAATTTGGGAAATAGAACCTGAAAGGCTAAAATAGAAGTTGTTTTTGAGGCCGTTCAAAATGAAATCTCCGCAATGCACCAACCAACATACGGTTATTTCAAAAAATACTACCGTGGAATCTAAATTTCCATGGCACCTTTAAAAACATAAATGTAGTCGATTCACAGTTTAAACTATTATTATTAATGAACCAATGGTTCGCACAAGTGGTCGCGAGTTCAAACTTGCATATTTCTCATACAAAAATAGTTCTTTGTTATATTTGTCCTCACAAAGCAAATAAGTTAGGGAATGATGCCTAATGAAAAATAATAATTTGCACTATAAAATACAATAGTTATTGTCCAAAAAATCATTCTAAACGTTCACTTCATTTTTTGGCGACATATTTCAAGATGAGCTTAATTCACCCATATTAGAGTTCGAGTGTACCACGCCTGCTAATTTTAGTGGTAGCACAATATATTCCCCTCTCTTGAACTACAATAAAAAGGTTTAAAAATGTACACACGGACTAGCAGATGCATTGAGAATACTTTAATATTTGTCACTAGCAAAAAATTTAAGGGTGTGAGACCACCAACAGAACTAAAGCGGTAAATCTGTGGTAATCCCCATATCGTATATTATGATTGTCGGACTTAAGCCCATATCGCTAATACTCAACATGTGGCGCGACGTGCTTTATTGATGTGATAGTGGCTACAGACAAATCGTACAAATCTGTCGCTTACAAATGTTTAGAGGCCTAATAAGTATTATTTGATTTTAGGAGATATCGATAGGTCAGTCTCTTCCTAGCAGGGTAGATCGAGAACACAGTGTTGTAGTTGAACAGAGAGTGGAGAATGGAAATCTTCACCTCTTATATTAATATTATTTTTAGGTTCAGGCCGTACATAGAGAAATAAGCATAGGTAATCTAGGAAACGAGTGATAAAACACTTCGTTCCCATTAATACACTTATTTCCCCCACTTTCCGCCGAATTCTAGAGACTCTGCATGTTGAGTGGCGGAACTTAACGCCGATATATTAATGTTTCAATTGATCTCTTTCTTTCTCTTTATGTAATAATAACTAATATACCGTATTTTGTAAATGATTGGTAAATCTGGTTGAATGCGGTTTGTTTTTAACAAGAATTCCCAAGTCAATAAGAGAGTAAATAGTATGGGTCCTATTTAAACACCAAGGATGGGTCACTGGAACCGTGTAAAATTGAGATGTCTGCTAATTTAGAGGTGTACTTACCCAAAATTATGAAACTCAGTGGTAAATTATATTCTATATGAATTTAACGTGAAACTTACAGTGAAAATAAATTTTAAATGTATTAAACTTATTTATATTAACAAGAAATAGTTATTTAAGAGTTATTTATTCTTTCAATAAATATAACATCTAACTTTTTATTTTGATAAAATTATTTGACTTCTCCATTCAAAGAAAATATTACTCTTTGCATATATGCATAATAATTATGAATTCATAGAAACGTAGCTCCTTATATTTTTAAATTGCCAATTCCCATACAGGTAAACGATAATAAAACCAAATCAAACGTTTCGCAACTCTGCGGAACCGCGTATCGCCAGCAATTATAAAAAAAGCAAATTACTCTGCATCTTGTTTGAACAAACCCTTTCGAAGTTTGCGTTTTGAAATATATGCACCCTCCAGACCGGTGGCATCAATAATAAGTGTAGATTACATGCCCCGTTTGAATGCCCCTGTTGATTTTGAACATAAAAGATATAATCTACCGCGCTGGTGTAAAATAACCGTATTTTTCTTTTGTATTATGATTCGGAAACCACCCTAGCGTACAGGACCCATTCAGATTTACTCTCGGCGTATTTTTTTCTAATGGGCACTTACCAAACGTAATTCAATACTTTTATATCATTTGTAACGCTATATCTGTTTATTACTATAATTTTGGTTTTAAATGGCTAGTAATGAAGTAAATATTTCAAGTAAATAGTTTATTAGAAGCGTGTTTACGGCGAATAAGAACGACTATATATTAGAGGTCTATTAAAAATGTAACACATGTGGCCGCGTCTGTAAAAAGGGCCGGACAATACAAGTTGTTGAAAGACCCATATTCATGTCAGAGTTTAATACAAGGTCAGAGACACCATCTGTACGAAATGTCGGATTTATCTCCATATTTTATTTTAATTAGCAAACATTAGATAGAGGACAAGTAATATTATACTAACTATAAAAAGAAATATCCATTTCGCTTTTGATTTGAAAGTTTAAACATATATAGGTAATTTTAATATTTTATATAAAATTGTCTTATATTATAAATCATTATTTTGTACTTATTATATAAATATTTTATCTTTTGGTAGCTAAAGAAAATGGGGAATAAAGTGACCTGCTGCGGAATTGTTTCTACTTACCTAACAATATAGATAGATAAATAGATAGATAAGGTAAATATCTGAAAAAGGATATCGCCTTTGCATGCTAAACAAGGTAGGCAGATTAAATGTAGTGCCAAGACACTGCATTCGCCGTTTTTTACCAGATTCCAGACATTGCCTTGATTCACGGAATTCAACACCATCATTTATATAACAAATATCTAAAGATAAACAACAATATTTACTCATAGCACAACATTAAATGGAGATTCCAAAGCACTGGTAAGTGTTTAAATGTATTTACCCAAGTAGCACTCAGTGAATGCAGCGAATGCATGCATAACAACGTGTTAGCCGATTATTACGTGTGAAACACTTGCATAGAATTATGGGCATCTTAAAACGGCTAGAGAAATAGCTACCCGTCTGTCTATCGACACTCGCATTGTGAATGGTATGGAATGGGAATTTTTGAAATCAATTTTACCATATAATACATAATGTATGTTTGTAGCGATCCGATATATTATAAAAATAATAACTCATTAGCCTTCGCTCTTAGTTAGTTTCTTTGGCTAGATAAAGTAGGCTAAATACTTATTTCACTTTGTCAGATATAAAAAAATATTTCGACGGTCTCTATATAAAAAAGATATGTCAAAAGATTATTATAAGCATGTATGTCTAAATTTCTAATTTTATTGTGTTTTTTAAGAATAAGCTGAAGATGAAGATATTTAACGTATTCTATTAAAAATCTCCTCTTTTTACATGTCCTTTTATACATAGAAGCCGTCGATTTTTAGCATAATTAAAGTGATATTCCGCACTTAGGAAAAACATACTATTTTAAATAACGTTTTTTAAAATACATCAAATACAATAATTATCATAATATTAATAAATAATCAATCCACTTCCACACCAAGCACACACAAAACGGAACAGTGAAGTGCTGTATAAGTAATTATTACACAATATTCCCGGAATCACTGTTTGCGATGCTTCCTGCTCGTTCCCGGGGGCGTCTTAATGTTTCAATATGTTTACAAGTGCCTCGGAATATCCGAGGCTATGAGGTTATCTATGCGTATAATATTCAATTCATTAAATTGAAATTGAGATCGTCCTGGCGAAGAAGGGTGGCCTTATTATCAACGCGATGGTAGTAGGTTCGATCCTCACGCGTGGGAATAACTATATTTAATTGAATTTTATTGTTCCACTCCCGTAGGCAAAGCTCGATGGATGATGGATGGATGGCTCGTGGACTGTCGAATTGCAGATCTCGACAGTCCACGTAGGTTATGCCAGTGCGGGAAAAAGTGTAAAATGTGGTTATTATATTCCAGTATTTTCTATGCAGAAACAAAACTATATATTTTTTGTATTTGTAGTGTGAAATTGTTATAAAATAAATAATATATACGTTTATAATAATATATACGGTTGTAATATAAAACACAAACACAGATTGTGAAACAGGAAACAAATTTCAGGAAAAGACACTCAAGACTTAACACTGTCCAAAACTGTAGAGGAAGCTGTAAATCAAACAAGTAGTCGAGTGGCTATCGCAAATCGAGACTTGTCTGATAGCGAGCACGTGTGAATGAGCCCCTCAACACGTGCTTCTTGCGGCAAAAACTTAAGTGTCACTCGCACATGCCAAACTAAGAGGTTGATGGTACGAACAAAAAGCGTTTTGTTCAATGTTTTTTGCTTATATTCATGTATATGAGCTTCACGCCGTATCCCGCGAATAGCAGGGTAAGCGGAGGGAACCTAGCGTTAAGACACTCCGTTCCCCATTTTCTATATTTGTGTAGGTTTTAGTTATTATATTATGTGTGTTTTGAAATCTGATGAAGTAATTATCTGATAAAAAGAAATATAAAATTTGGACTGAGACTGAAAATGAGCCTCTTGGACACCGAGAAGCGTATTGCTTAGTGGACAGAAAGCTTGGAGAGTTTCCAATTTCTAAAAAAAATTTACCTTAGATAAAAATTATTTTTAATATTATTTAAAATAAAAATTAAACACAAAAAAATAAAAACATATGTTTAAATTATTATGTAAAGACATACCTATATAGTAAATCTAATAATATAGAAAACCGATACGATGTTCCTATAAAACAATATTATTCTCGAGTAAGTATAAACAAAGAATAGTGTAACAAAATTATGCAACGACCAACAAAGCTCAGCCACCGGACGATGTTAGCTTGTGTTATTCTAGTTAACCAGCCCGTATTACAAACTTGCATTAAGGGTATATCTTCTATTATTATATTATAATTGCTTTAGGGATAAAATTCATTATAAATTATGTATTATTGTAATTAATGCATAATAGCGTATTTTGCAGCAAGATCTATGTTTATAAGAGTATTTAAAAAGATTTTGTTTATATAAAGGTAAAAGGAGCTTCGCTCTTGCACGCTTTGCTCGACGACCCATATTCGCTTCACCTGTGTAGTGATAAAGAAGTGATAAAACTCTAAATAATGACAATGTACTTTTCTATTTTTCTTTTTTTTCATAATAACACACTGCCTATATATGAATATCATCTGTAAATGTGGCCTTAAGAATATACACATTATTCGTACTTATCCACTGTTCCCACTATTGGATATCACAATTGTATTCAACCCTACAAAGTTGTTTGCATCTACGAATACTTATTAGCAACTGTCATAATTTGTCCTTTGTACACGTTTGTTATGTGCTGTTGACCGTAGCTTGTATTGTATTTAACGGTTGGATAAATACATATATTTGCTCTTTTAACTTTGAATCCTTAGTATGAAATAAATGAGTTTGAAATATCTTTTAGTGTATTTCATATAAAGCTAGATAGGTATAGAAATAATAAGAAAAACAAGAACAAAGAAGAAGAAAGAAGTTTTTTTTATTATTTCATAAAAGATAAAGAAAGAGTTATAAGAGATTATTCGTTCGTCTCTTATTGTGTAGAATCGATAACCGTAAAATTCTATCCTTAATAACAGATACATTTCTATAAAAATCCACTCACCTTGTGTTTAAGTAACCGGAGGCTATAACTAAAACTTATACATTTCTTTCTCAATCTTTTTTATATTTTAAACTACTAAAAAACATTATTAAATCAATGCCTTGGGATAAAAGTAACAATATCAAAGAAGGGTTCTTGACGAGAGACTAGCTTTAATCCCAATAAGGATATGTCGTGTCGACACGATTCAAACCTGCACCACATTAATACGGGCCTAAGGCATATTACTACGCGTACATGTATAAGTTATCTATGTACAGCAAATAACGCTGAAGTATTCTATTATATGAGATCCTTGCCTCAGGCCAAAGAGCGTCCGGTACTAATAAACAAGACAATATTCGATAGTATACCATACTTTTGCAATATAAAATTGTTAATTTTTTATTTTTTAATTAGAAACTTCTTTATTTTCTTGAAATTACGGGAATTTTTTATTTTTATTATAGTAAAATGCGTGATTGTAAATGAATTGCTTGTGGGTTCGACGCTTATTTGCGTAAAAGTATTATTTCGATTTCTTCACTTTCGTCGAAATGTCTCGAATTTGGGCGGAAAGTTAGAAACGAATTGTTTAGACACTAAATGTTCTCTAACCTACCTTGCTATGTGCGGAAATAAAAGAAGCTAACTTTAAAAAATATATACATTTTAAACTAAATTCAGTAAAGAACTCTGTTAGGAACTACTATCATCCAATAAAGGGAGAGACGTCGCTCCGTAGTCCTGTGTGAGATATCGGCATGTCGTATTAGAGCTTTTTAGCCGCTTTGTAGTGCAAACGCGTTTAATCAACCATGGGCCTGGTCTAAAATGTTATTAAATACCAACAGGATGTGCCGTGCTAGATAATTTTGGGCTTGTATGTAACCGGAATATTTGCTGCTATAATGAAATTGCAAATAAAATACCGTAACTATTTATAATATTTATTAATTTTACAACGACAACCTTAATTTATTTTTGTTTGCTTATTAGCACTCGGATTATAATAATAAAGTATAATTAAAATAGCAGAGTAGGTTGAGGGTACCTGGGAACCTAGTGTAAAGTACAATAATTGAAAACGCATAATATAAATTAAACAAAAGTATCTGTAGAGCATGATTTTATTTCGGTCCTTAAAAAATCAAAAACACAAAATAATACCGAGTTATTCAGTTTTTTGTATAGAGAAGACATATAACGTCTCAAGTTGAAACTTTATCCCGTTATTATTTCGCCGCCCTCGTCTGACAGTTCCCAGCACCAGATTTTGGTCTTAAATAAACAGGGACATCTGTATAGTCTATACGCTCCGGGTGGGAATCGAACACGTGATCAGCAGTGCGGTGAACAATGACATTAATATCGACATTATTATATTTAGCAACTTAAATGTTAGAGTTGTGAAATTAAAATGTTATCTTTTAAGGAATACATAAAATCTAAGTAAGATCAATATGAATTATATTTAGCAATAAGGTTGGAATGTGTAGTGAAAATTTAAACTTGCTACCCCTCACTCGATGTGAGTTCCAATCAATTTATATTTAAATTGATGATTGTTATTGATAGTTTAGTAAGCATAGACAGGGCTCGACGTTAGATAATGTCTGTAATGTCTTTTACTTCAATGAGAGATGGAAAATGGCGTTATGTCTCTTCTCCGGCTCTCTTAGAAATATACGAACAACATATTCTTATTTATCATTATTACCTTTCTTAGAAATATTCATTACTATAAGAACTAAATAAGAATTTCATTAAATATTTCATATACCCATATTAGATATATGTATAATTTTAATAATTGAAACATATTGTACAAAAGGCTATCTAATATTATTTTCTGTAAGCAAATTCCGGAGCGTCTCATAAGAATCACAATAGAAACTCTTCATTTTAAATTGAAGTACGTACGAATATTATATTATAGTGTATATATATATGTGTTGGAGCAATAATCATATGCGTACATTGTAAGGGCGGTATGCCACTGTGATCTGGATATATCGCTCGAAATTTTGATTTGATTCATGTTATTATTTCTTTATTTCTATTTATCGTAAACTACTATAGACTTTTAAAAACGTCATCATGGCGAATTTCGAAAGTGTATAATTGTATTCATAAAGATTTGCGTGCTTACTTGTTTTTTAATTTTATTTTTAAAATAATTTCTGGGCTCTAAATAGGCACAATTCGACACTCAACACACTCCGTGGCCGTAAATATATAACAAGAATATTCTTTACGTAAGATGATAAAAACTACTATATATTACAACATAAAAGTAAAGTCCTTCTTATTTTTAGTTTATCTTGAAATTTCGTCTCAAAGTAATGAATTATTTAGATGACATAAATAAAATAAATATTCTAAAGAATATACCTACTAATATTACAATTACACCATTCAGTGGAGTCCAAGTGTAGCTAAGGTTGGAGCAATATCAAAGGATTGCGAGGATTGCTTTGTGCCTCTGGAATTACTCAAATTTAGTATTCCCAATAAACTTTCCCGAACACGACTTTACAATTATGTATTCTCTTAAGTTGATGGGTGAAGTAATCTCTGATTGTCTCTCTCTCATCACATTAAATTACATTTTATTAAAGCTAATAAAAAAATGTATATAAAATATTAATTACGTAACGAACAGAAATTAGAAATAACCGTTGTAAAAAAAATTAAATAAAGTAACATAAAGACTGTGCATAAAGCTTGTTCTTAGCACGTTACCTAATATTTATGACTCCTATTTTTTATGTAAGAAAAATGCCATTTATTAATACACACATATCTTTAGACAGAATGTCCTAATAATGTATGTATATTTACAGCACAAGCTAGGCTAAATGAAGAAAAAACAAATGAAGAAAAAATCAGAATCTTGTTTCTAAAAATAATAATTTAGTCTTTTAAAGGCGATGTACTC
The DNA here is from genome assembly GCF_056956725.1 of Heliconius melpomene rosina. Lineage (NCBI taxonomy): Eukaryota > Metazoa > Arthropoda > Insecta > Lepidoptera > Nymphalidae > Heliconius > Heliconius melpomene. The sequence continues at coordinate 6,828,979 of NC_140406.1, read as the reverse complement.
TTCTTCTTCTTATAATTTACAGAAAATTTCTATTAACTTTAAAACTAAATCATATAATTTGTACATAAAATAAAAAAGAAATTCTAACAATAAGTGGCCCAGAAAATGTTGTCTAGAATCTGCGTATTTTTCTTCTACCTCATATCCTATTCATTAGATTTCATTTGTCAGCGCTGGCTGCTTTGATGAATTATTCAAAACAATTTGTTGATACCGATTTATCTTATAACTATGCCCGTCGTCCGGGACTATACGAAAGCCTTAACACAAATCGATTTGAATGTTTTTTTACGAATCTAAAAGGAATAAACTATTTAAATCCACTTGGTATTTCTGGAGTAACATTTTAATCTGATTTTGTATATAATTAATTACAAATAAAAGATTGTAATGATTTTTTTACATAAATACTTATAAATTTTGCTTTTTCGTATTTTTTCCTTTTATTGTATCATAAGTTTAACAACAAAATGATTCTGCAGGTTCTGTTTTTTTTCTTTTTGAGGTACGGAGTTCAAATTCATTAAACAGATGAACATTAAGATGAAAAATATAACAGGAAAATGATCAAATAAATAAAAGAAAAAACTAAACTAGATTTTTTAGTAGATATTTTAGTATTGAGTTTGGCCTTCTGTTTTACTTACGCACTCTCTGGAATGCATATTTCTCATTATTTTTTCTAATTTTTAAACATATTTTTCCCCTGATCGGTTCAAATAAGTTCGATATGTCCAATGCCTTACGAAAAAAATAGTAAAAAAGAACTTTTGATATTTTGCCACAAAACAACTGGGATATTTTTGTGGCTTTGTAGAGCAACCCTATGGGTTTACTTCGTAACATTTCAATAATAATTTAAAAAATCCTTCATCATTCGCTCACCTTTATACTCATCTCAGATCCTTATGTAATACAAGTATAAAGCTGCCTTTTATTATTTGTAACCTTCAAATACATATATTCGTAACATAGTAATTTATATTATTAAATACAAAATGCAATATGTAGTGAAAATATATTTTAAAAAGTCTTATTTTGAATTTTCAATCTTTTTTCAATGGCCAATATTAAGTTTCTAATAGATATTTATTAATAAGGTTGTCAAAATTACAAATAAAAGTTTTTTAAAAAAACCTGTGTTTAGTAGCCTAATAAAAATCTTGCCAAATATATTACTGTTTTGTTTAGATATTTATACTTAACGATATATTTTATTACGTTATACAAAAAAAAATACAGTCGAATTGATAACCTCCTTTTCTTACAGAAGTCGGTTAAAAATATTATTGAATTCAGCATACGGCTGTACCATTATGTTTACTTATAAAAGAAAAGGTCATAAATATTCTCATCACATAATGTAAGTAAAAACATCAGACATAGGCAGTACGAGCTTTCGGATATGAAAACGTAAATTGAACTCAATAACATACCAAAGGACTCGTCAGGGATCGGTGAGCCAACACGTTTCGGCCTATCCCACTTTATCCCTAGCTTTCATAGACACAATATTTTCGAAACTGGCACACTATTTGTTCTTCTTTTCCAATATATTCAAATATTTTCAGAATTCGAGTTCAAATAAATTTATAAATATAACTAGCATCTGTAGAGCAAAAGTTTCGAAAACTAAGCTGTAAAAGTTGTTCAAAGTTTTTGTAATAATTAAAAGAACGAAAGAGCTGCTTATATTCTTATAAATGAATTAAAATTTATAAACTCAATTTAAAACATAAAATAAATAAAACTTCCTTACAATTTCGCTTTTCATTTACTGTTTGAACGAAGGCATATTTCATACGCTATTATATTTCGGCTAAAACGATTATAACAATAATAATAGGCCTAACGAATAATTAACGAAAGTAACGAAAATTCCAATTCCATTGCAATAAATTGAATAAATAAACCCGGAATAATTAAACATAACTCCGTATTTAACCGTTCTTCGGTATTTAACCGGTCAATTATATAAATACGTATCGGAACGTCATAAAATTGGGCGCGCCAATAATGAACAGACGGCGCAGTAAACTATGTCGCCGTTAATATCGGGTGCGGACGTATTGGGCATTTAGCGCTTTGCCCGTTTCCGCCTGTACTGAATGTCGTTATAGCTGTAGAGTCTACAGAATTGTTTTTTTTTTTTATAAATTTAGTTTTTAGCCTCTCGTTGTAATTCGTATGGTAGATACAGAGTATATAGTAGAGAAAGCAAAGAATAATGTAAATCACTCCATTCTCCACTTCCCAGCAATATTCGAGACAAAATATATGTAGACTGGCGGAGTTAAACACCGAGCTTTGTCGTACCAGACAGAAATCAAAATAAAGTAATATTGTTTTCCCAAATGGTGTAAATAGTTTTGCCAATTAATATAATTTTGTTATGAATATTTTAACGGTAAATTTTAAAAGCTACGAATAATATTTAAAAAGTTTACATAGTTGACTGTACAGGCGGATTAAAAAATATTAACACAGCTTTTGCGTAGCTTAAGCTCGTTTTGTTTGATATGTATATTTGTTATATGTCGATATATCCGGATATGTATTTTGGTTTGCTCAAACTATCATTTTTTCTTCTACAGCACTTTCTTTTTCAAACTAAAATATATTTTTTCTAAATTAGTTATTAAGGAATCTGTAACGAATGAGTGCATTTTAGATGTAAATAAAAAAAATATTTCTTAAATATTTTATTCTCTTATTCATTAAATAATTGTGTATATACGGCCAATAATGTATCTATGCATGTTATTTTTTTTTAATAACAAATATTAATTTCAATATATATCTTTCCAGCATTATTTGAACCTAAAACTCCCCCATATCATTATATGTCACTGTCCAATGATAGCGACAGTGTGACATTTACAGGCAAGGCAATATACCAAAATATCTGGCATTATCGACGATATCGAAGTCCGAATACGGCACGAATATGTGTAATAATTATAGTGCTGGAGCAGCAGAAATGAGAATTATGCAAATATATCATCTAAATGTAAGGGAAATCACATACCAATGACATATTCTATATAAAACTGATTGTTAAAAAAATTTAATCCATCAAGTCGTTTAATGAATTATTTGAAGTAACTCATAAGTTACTTCAGTTCACTTAAGTAGATTTTAATTATTTTAAGTAGATTTTAATTATTTTGAGTAGATTTTAGTTGTGGATACGAACTAAACTCTGAAGAATAAGTTGTTTTATTTTATGACAAAATATATCGTTATAGGAGCAGAACGGGGTGTCTTGACACTAGGTCTTTTCTGGTGGAGCTCAAAAACGTAGAGTTAAGCCAATAGTTGTGACGCATAAAGCTCGATAATTGATTAAAACAATTTTCAATTATTGAACCTACAAAAAATAAGCTTCATTAATTTTCCAACTCCAACTTGGATCGTCGAAAAAGTATTAAAATTGAGAATTCGTTAATCTAATTAAGAAAAATTGAACGTTTCATCCAAACGTAACAAACTCGGGAGTTATCCGAGTGACCGGACTGACTCGATCTGGCTCTATAATATTGAATAAGTTTTAATTAAAAAGCCCGTCCCGTCGAACTTCGGACACAATTAACGGTATTTGTCCCGGATCCCGTGGACTCAGTGCAGTTGAAGCTGATATTGTTCCTATGTTACAACGGAATAATTTCAAACTCTACCCGTTTAGTAAGCTGTTACTAGGAATGGTAAAAATTCTAGGCAACACAAAAACAATCAACGCTCTCTATACAATGTTAAAATAATAAATAGAAACATTAATTTGTCTTTTGCTTTCATATAGAAATAATATTTTTAGTACAATGTGCCTTTACGATGTAATTGTGATTAAAATCCAACGAGGAAAATTAATGTTAATAAAATTACAGACGTGTCATAGGCTTTTTGGGAAGGTTTCTTAATATGTTAAGTAAAAATAAATAAAAGAAAAATGGATAAATATAACTTACAATTACTACTGGTTTTTGTATTAGTTTTTTTTTTGAATTTTTACCCTTTATTTACTTCCAATATAGGCAGAAAGGATTCAGTGCTAAGATACTTCAATTTAAGACATTGTGTATTGGCGGAACTCGTGTTCTACGAGCTTACGTTCTACTCGTGCCGTGCCGTACATTGGTAAATAACGATTGCCTTTATCCATTTGAACCCTGATGTATTGAAGTTTTTCTATTAATTATAATAAATAACATAATAATAAAATGGTTTCATAATTACATGTTTCATATTTCTGTTAGACTAAATAAAAGGACAAGTACGCTATAAAATATTAATACAATCTCGATAGCATGCTACACACGCGCGGGAGACAATAACCGCCGTGACCACGTGACGGCGTCTAATCTTTTCACTTGGCGCCACCTTAGAGACACGTAGTTTAGGTGTCTTATATACTTACAGATTTATGGTACTATAACTTTTATAGAAATCATGTAATATCCTGTTACTATATAAACCATCGTTGTTCGTTTCGCTTTGAACTTAAATATCGCTTGTATGATGACGCACAGATATTAAAAGCTTTTATTTTTTTTTAACTATAGTGTGGTTTTTATGTTTGAAAATATAGTTTAACGTCCAATTTGCGAACCATTTTCAGTAATGAATAATTTTATTTTTAATCTTTTTATAGTGTAATTTTTTTTGTATGTAGTGATAGTTTATATTGTGGGTTTTAACATAAAGAGAAAATAATTATCAAAAATAATTGGAGAAATTTCAACACATTTATCTTTTAGTAAGAAATGTATACAGCTTAATAATTATATTGAAAAAAACTTTTTTATCACAATGAATTAGTAGATTCATTTAAAAAAATAACATAGAGAAATACAGTTACTTTGGTTAGTATTACAATTAGTATAATTATGGAATGCAAATTTTATAAAAAGAAGGTAGCTAATTTAGGTGCCTTTTATAGACTCAGGATGTCCTGTTGGTGTATTTATAGATATGGTGATGACATCATTACGTATATATTATACAATCGTAGGCACTTATTAATTTTATTTTAATTTGAATATATCCATAATTGATTATAAGCTAACTGTTACTGATGAGCAAATATTTTTTAGCTTCACCTTGTATCCTGCCCAGAGCTGGGTAGACAGAGAAATCTAGTGTTAAGATACTCCGTTCCCATTAAGACATCCCCGTTCCTTTCCCCATTTTCCGTAGAAATTCTGTAACCTCAAAGTTGGGCTTTGTCTCTTTGCCAGAGCGAAAAAATGAAAATATTCCATGTTTTTGTGCTTACAGTCACACATTCCTGCACCACGATTGGCATCAGAATATTTTATTATTAATACCTATCTACTTAATAAAAAAATTAAAAATCATGAATACTAGTCCGAAAAATTAAAAATATATAATAACCTTATAATAACCACAGTAGTTAACACGAAACGCGGCTTGTTAATACAATATTAATTAATTAAGCTCACAAATGAAGACTTCGTAACACGAGGTGTTAACTCTAGGCTACACGCGTCCTACATCCCAACTAGCGATGTCTCCCTTTTAAATTATAATTAACCAGTATTCTCTTTAGTTATAATCTTAAATATGAATTAGAGCCTATTCTTTGTTAAATTTTAAGTAATTATATTTGTTTATGTAAATTTGTAATATATCGCTTATATATTTTATTTTCATAATATAATATGTAAGTATGTATGTGTAGGTATATGTTTAAACAATTTGACTTCCCAATATCTATTTAATAAGTGATAAGTGGATATCAATTAGTATTTAGCTGATCAAATCTGATTCCGGTCATGGCGCAGGGGCACAAATCTACGACTGTTAAGGCAACAATTTGTGGCTTCGATTCCTGCGCGAGGAAATGAAATATTTATTATTTTCTTTCTTCTCCACTCAACACGTAATTCATCAAAAATTCGGCGGAAAGTGAGTAACAGAAGTGTCTTCCTACCCTATCTACCTGTCAAGTCTACCCTGCTATGTGCGGGATACAGCGTGAAGCTGAAATAAATTGTAAAAACACCTTGTTATCGTTTGATGTTAATTAAACACTAATTGACATCCTCGAGTGTGGCAACGCATTCTTTTTCTATACATTCCTGTACTTTCTATACCATTATACTGACCAAGTTTTTATTTTGTTCTATGCAAGAGCGTACAAAACGGACTGTGCACAAACAGACATACATATACAGATGGAGTAAATTAAGAGCTCCAGTGCTAATTACTCGTCTTCAAATCGCTTGAATACTGGCATTCTTCAACTGTGGTTGAACAAGGATGTGGGAAATGTTAAACGAATAAGTTTAATTATAATATTTTATTTTTTTATTAAAATATACGAATCCTTAATACACTTTTGTGCATGATCGTTTTAAAGTATTAATAGTTTATTTTGCAAAGAAATTTACAAAAAAAAAATCTAAATTTGTATAATTGAAATAATTCAGGTCAAATGGAGAAAAGAGTTACTCAACACTAGGTTCCCTCTGCCTTCTCTGCTGTGTACGGGATACAGCGTAACGCTGTTTTAGCTTTAGACAGTTTTAGTTTTAGACAGGTTAGTTTTAGTTTATAAATTAAGAAAATAATTTTAAAATGCAGAAACGTATAAAGAAAGATAAATAAGTTAAGAAATAATATTAGGTATGGTGCTTTACCCAGCATTCTACACTATAAATAAAACACCGCTATTGTATGTATATTTTTATTTATTTTTTCCTCTGTAGCTATTTAAATGCCTTTATTATCTTGTGGTGTTCGTATACGTTTGTCGGTAATTACTTTAACATTTAGATCCTTCAAAATAACACATATGGATAGTGCTCTATCGATCATGCGTGTGAATAATGAACTAAAGCCATATATTTTTCTGTCCATCATAAGAAATTGCTTTACTAGCAATAAGTTTAATTTTTTTACATATTACTGTATGGAAGGCTATTAAGATATCTTTTGTGGCACAGTTGGCGCCAGGTTTTTTTTTTCATTTACATTTTCTTAACTTCATGCTGTATCCCGTGAGGGAACCTAGACACCTAGATTTGAGACACTGCCTTTCCCATTAAAACACTGTCGTGCTTCACCTCTCGCCGAACCAGGAGGGACTATACTTTGCTGTCTTAATACGGTTGATTGTTGTTATGTGTTTTTATAACGTTCATATCTTATTTAGCCAAGTAAATTATATCTTGAGACGTGATATTAGAACTAAGCTTCTTTGAAATTTGTTATACATTAATTTCTTACTATAAAATTACTAATATTTATAAAATGAAATATATGCAATATTTAACAATGTTAAGTTAACAGTAACTCAGTATTTTTTTACTCATTTAGTATTTCGTGGAAAATTTGCTTAATCAACTCTTCTGAGATGATTAATTTTTCTTTCGAACAAACAAGTTTTAATTGCAACATAATATAATTATGAATTTTCTTTCTTCGGTAACAGATTGAAGTTTTTTTTTATTTAGCTAAGAAAAATATGAATCAAGCAGTAAAATTATAATTTAATATTCAAATCAGTATCTTTTTTGGTTTACAGATATAAATAAAAAATAAACAAACATGTTGCTTAGTGTAATGTTCTTAATGCACTCGAATGTGTATTTTAAATAAATTATTACGAATATTTTTTATGAATCTGAAATAAATTTTTATGCACTAACAAGTTAAATACATTCATACTATTATTTTTTATAAATAAATTTTAATTTAAAAACAGCATGCCCATACAAATAATATAATACATCACACACAAAACTCATCCATAATTCACACATCACTTCCAAGGTACTGCGGTAGCGCCAGGTAAGATAAAGCCGGCGCAGACGCGAGCCGACAGAGCGGAAACCCATAAACCACAATGGTACGTTGATGAAGACGCTCTCGTCAAATTGGACCCTAACTGAGGGAGAAATTAATAAATGCCACGTGGTCTTATGTTTGCTATTGCTTAGTAGCTTTGTAATGTGTTGTAATTAATCATGGGACCATTATGGCGCAGTGGAAAAGTGCTTGAGTACGAGCGCAATGGTTCGATTTTACCTACAAAGAATGGTGAAAACAAACGAGTGCTTTTGTTGGGCTCTCGTCTTCTTTGATATTTTTTAACAGACATGTTTAATGTAACTTACTTTTTTAGTTTCAGCAAATTACATTAATATTTTTTATATATATTATATCAATTAAAAAACTTGGTCAAATATTGTATACTCAGATGGCACACACATTCAATAATAATAAAATCTCAATTCCAATTTTCAGAAACAGCCAATTCTAAACAAAATTATCACTTATAAATAAATAACAAATAAACATAAAATTGAATCAGTCTCGTTGGTTTAACTCCATCGTCAATTCCACCGTTACAGCGTTTTGTCGCGCGCAGGTCATCACGAACGGGCTTGATACTTTCAAAGCACGTGCAAGGGTGCCTCTAATGAAACAATTAGGTGGTACGCTTTGTTTGAAGCAAACAGCTATACGTACTGATTACTTAATGAGATAAACAATATGAATATTGTAATATTAAATTTGGAATTCAAAATATGAGCTAAAGAGGAAAATGAATCAACTATTCGTATGGTTGACGAATAGAAACGTTTGGAACGTTTCTATACAATTTTATTGTATTTATTCACCTATGGGAAGTATATGTTATTATATTAGAAGGTTGAGATAGTAAATATAAAAAGCTATATTAAGATAAATAAATGTCAATATCTTTTAAGGGACAATTCTGTCTCGTTTAATAAAATACAAATATTATTAAAATTTCCACAAGTAGAATTTAAGTGTTATTGTATAATACCAGAATAATAAAAAAATCTAATAAAATAAAATGACTCAACGATAACACTACAAAGTATTGTTCGACAGGAAATATGAAACGAGTGGAGCTGCTTAAATCGCTTTTAACTCTGACGTCCAAAAGCATGCCTTATTTAATCTTAACCTATTTCGTGGTTTCTTTGTACTCTGGTAAAGAAAATTTCTTGCAAGTACAAAGGCTTTTGCGGCAATATGCATTATAGATGCTATTTTAAGAGTAGTGCAAAGCCTAGAAATTCTCTTGTAGCCACAAAATTTTCGTGTTCCATTCTAGACATTCCCAGACAAGGCGGTTCAATGTTTCTGTCTTATGATATGAAATGTATAATTGATATCTAAAACAACTTCCAAGTAAAATATTTATAATTTATGGAAAATTGTATAAGCTTTTTCATAATTGACATATCATTCATTGAGGCCATCGTAGAGCAAGCCGTGTCTACAGATGTGTTTTAATATTCAATAAATCATATTTAATGGTATCGTGTATCCATTGTCGTGTTCATTCAATTTTGAAATCTTTTGATAAGTATGGTGCATCGATCAGCTATCACCTTGTCAACAAGTACTCTTGAACATTATTATACAAATATAAGCAAAAAGTAAATATTATATTTTAATTTTATTTGTATTTTACATAAAATAATTTACTAAGGATTTTATTAATATAAATTCATCAATATTAATTTTAAAGCAAATTAAAATAATGATAAGCCAAAAATAAATTATTTTATAAAACAAACGGCTTTAGGCTTTCGTCAAATATGTCAAAAGTAAACAAAAACTAAACAACGTATTACACAATCCACGGTGTTATAAAACTAAACTAGTTAGTACAAGTTATTAGAGTAGATGAAAATTGCATTTTAATAGCACCCCAACCAACATGTAGCGCAATTCGCGGGTCATGACTCGAAAGACTATAGTACAATAAGTATACCACCACGGTAGACCTACTTAGGGCTAGAATTGGCATTAAAATGACATAAAATTTTTAGCTTGCGCATTATATTTGTGTAAAGTTAAAGAAATATATTATTTAGGTCATTATATTTGTCTTTTATGTAATATACTGTAAATGTAATATACTGTAAATAATAGACTGTAAATTCGACATTGGTTGGTCCGATCCCCATTCGCAGAAACGAATCGTTTTAATTTCCCCGCTCAATTAATTAAAAATTAGTTATAACGCAGCGTTGAGTTACGCCACTCAAACGCATTGTCTTGAAAATTCTTTAATACTTAGAAAACAAAATCTCTTAACACTAGTTTTCCCTCAGATTTAAAAACTGTAATGACTTCAATACTTTATCTTTTAAGAAGCCATTGTATTTATATATCTGTGGCGACATATAGTTTAGCTTTGCTCACTCTTTGTTGAATTAGTGACGTGTAAAATATGTTATTTACGGGTATGTAATGGTAATGATTTAAAAGTACATACATATCTTCTATATGGCATGCCACGTCTAAAACATTGTAAGCCTTCATAACTAGGTAATAATGAAATGTCTGTAAGGAAGGTGTCTTATGAATACTGACTACCACCCCACACAGCGATTTAACTTGTCAAAGAGGAAAACTGAACAGTTTCGGGATAATCCTTGCCTCGGCTTAAATTGTGATACTCGTCAATTTGTTGGATGATTTGCAGTTCGAAATAATTAGTAGTAAGCTACCACAAGTAGTGAGATGTTGGGTGTACAATATTAATAGTATAAATGTTCATTTTGTGTTTATTTATTTTTTTTTTTTGATTTTTAATATGTCTTTAAGAAAATTGAATAAATATTTAAAGTTAATTACAAACTTCACAGTGGATATTTCCAGCTAGGAAATGATGCCAACTGTGATGAATTTGAATCTGTGGATGAAAAGCTAAGTTTTCAAACTGATTTTATTTTTAAAATTTTTGCTATACTTTACACGAACAAAACGAGCCCGAATACCAAGCCAATATTTTTTTTTCCAGTATAAAAAAGTCGTTCAAGATTAACAATCTTATAAGGAATTATTAAGCCTGTTAAACTTGTTTCCCAAAACTTAAAAACACAATGGCATCTTATTTCTATAAAACAAATTTAAATAAATAAGTTACCCCATCCATTTGACTTGCATCAGATTTCGCCAACTCATTACTTCAAATCTTTTGTGAATAAGATACGAATACGTTTGATCTATAAAAGCTTTGCATTTTGTAACTTGATCTAAGAAGATAAAGTTCTGTTAGTTTTTTCTTTATTCAAATCTTTTACTTATTTTTTTTTTCATTTACAAACTTAACATAAAATGTTGCTAAAGGGTTTTATAGAAGTATCAAATACTAGTAAAAAAATGTCATAAATACTGACTCTATTACCCAATGCAGTAGAGCAACAAGCTGTTCTTACACAGCAGTTTAGTGCTGAACACTCTATTCAGTACTCTGAGCCATTGAGTATTAAGAGACGGAACAGAATGTCTTGCTAAACAAGAGGAAATCGAACCACCAATCATCATTTTTACAATCAACCCCTGTGCAATAGCCTATAAATAAAATCGGTATATTATTCGTTTCAACAAATACGTTATTTCACTGAATTTCGATTGAGTACACAATAAATCCACGCTTATAACTTCACAGAATATAATTAAACGTGAAACTTGCGTAGCGCTTTAAATTAAATTTGATAATGTTTCAGTTTCCCTTATACTTTATATTTCTCTGGGGTTTCAGTAGTATATACTATCAATACTAAAAGCGGGTTTTTTATTTACTAGTTAATTCTTATACTACGATATCTCAAACAAAACTAAAATATGGACGCTATGGTGATACATGAATAGTGTTTGATTGTAAAAGCGATGGTTGTGTATTCTATTCATGTCGAGAGCAAGATTTAAAGTAAAATAAAAATACCATTCCCCTGAATATGGTAAGACTAAGCGGCGTTGGGTTCCGCCACTCAACCCATAATGACCCGAAATTGGGTAGAAAGTGATGAACAAAGTGTGTGGACCTACATCCATACATGTATTTTCATTTCACATGATACCATAGATGCATAAAAGTGATGATAAAAGGAAACCCCAAGTTAAATTGTTTTTTTTTTATATAAAATAACGTTACTAGAGTAGCTACTCACCCGTAAATTGAATAAAAAATCTAGCAGCAATTTTTAATTTTCAATAGCCCGAAGGCGGCGTATATACAGCCGCTGAGATATACAATGTTTTAACCTTTTTAAAGTTTTGTTTCGATTTCTATTATAAGTGTCTAGCGTATTGTAATATTTTTTTGTTTTTTAATAAAATCATTTAAATACTAATTAAAACATTGCTCTCTCTTTAAATTATAATATAAATAAAATAGTACTACTATTTATAATATAATACGATAACACTTAATACTTTAAGTGATTTTGAACATAGCTGAATTCTGCCACTGTTAAAAATAACTGATAATCTGTTTAAAAAAAACGTGAATTTATTTATTTAAAAACTTAACTTACATAGCTTATAATCAGCTATGTAACTTTTTTTGTTTAAAAATATACTTTAATTATTATTTTACACAATAAAGCCTATCTCCTCTAGCCTTTAAAAGTTGCAGAAATGAAAATTAGTCGCCATCTTTTATAACGTGTACCAAACCATAAGAATCAAACAAAATTCGACGTAGCGTTATTCCGCAATACGGGCCGCGTACTTATTTTTTTAACATTTTTAAATCTTTCTTTCTTTATAAGCTTAACTGCCCTACACCTGATCGCCTGGGGGGTATTACCTTTTGTAATACGGTGGCAAATCACGGCTTTCTATGGAATTCTAACGTTTATAAGGGTTGCAATTTTTTTTTCATTATTTTAAAGTATATTTGTGATTTTTATTGTGTAGCTCTTAGAATAAACAGTTTATTAGAAAACAACAAAGAACGAACAAAAAATATAGTATGTATACAAAGTATTCCTCTTCTAAATAAAATAGAAATTGACTTAAACTTTATCTTATGATAATGGCAAATAATACAATATTATCCTCAATATGAAAACAAAGTTCCTTCGTAAATACACGCAAAATTTATGCTAAACTTATAGTGACGGGTTATAGAGGAACAAGTTAAAATAATAATCTGACAGCCATAGCATTTTAAAACTTAGTTAAAATATATACAATATAAATATGTAGGTGTATATTTTTTGTAAAACCAACGAATTTTCTCTTTGTTTTTAATTTGCCCTAAATAAGCGCCTTTCGTCGCGTTTTTCCGTGAAATTAATTACATTTTTAACGTTTCAGGATATGAAGAGGCGAGTTTATTTTTTATAAAAAAATGCAAGCCTAGCAAATTAATTAAAAAATTTAAACGATATGGACATTTCAATTTGTTATTTCTACCAGAAATAATCTTAAAAATATGAAGTAAGTATTAAAATATTTTAAAACATATTTTAAAATTGTGTCAAAGTACTTATATTATTATATTTCGTAAGTCATCGTCATGAGACCACTGAATAGCAGGACAACGTATAAACGCGGTAGTTGTGAGTTAGATTTCTACTTCAGGAAAGGAATTGTAATCGTTTCCCCGCTATGTTAAAATGATGTGCAGCGTTGAACTCCGTCACTAAACACGTTATGACTAAAAATTGGGCTGCGAACGGAACACAAACGGTAACATAAAGGTATCTTGACTATGCAAACAAACTATATGACTTGCTATGCAGAATAAAACGTAAAGCAGAAAAAACCTGTATTTTTTTTAAATAAGACACTAATATATATAAACGTGTATCTCAATATCCATTAATTATAAAAAATGTAAATTGAATATTTTTTTTAAAATTGTCCCTTCTTTTAAAAATTATTAATAAATTATTGAAAATTGAAAATTTAGGTATGATTTTATGTAGATACCTTTTTCATATTTAATTATTTTTTTTCCATAAACAGCTTTGATATTTTCACCTCAATAACATAAACAAATTAGATAAAAATGTATTGATAGATTTAAATTGTAGTTATATTGAAAACCAAATTTTCTGACTCTCAAACAGCTCTCGTACGGCTGCCCTATAAATCGTTTATAATTAAAATTAATTTCACTGTACATTACTCCATTCATTTCATTTCCTTAATTAAGCAATGTGTTTACAACGGGCCAATTAATTGGCATTTCTATTGTTCGTAACGTTTTAATTACTTCTGGAAAGTCTGCTGAAATTTAAAATTTGGATCCGCCATTTTATTACCGGCCAGTTATAAAATGATAATCAATCATCGAGTTTTATGATTTCGCACGAAGAAGGTAATATTAAAGTGTTTAATAACGTTTTACTGCTTTCTTTGTCGGACACAGGATTTTAATAAAAAAATGTGTTCAATTATACATTTACGGCTATTAAAACAAACTTATTTTTAAATATCAACTTTTGTACGACGCTTGAAAAATTTTCATACTTTTGTTTTTCTAATTCTTATTACAAAAGTGGAATTAGAATAGTTTGGGCTTCGGGTGGTTAGCAGAGTTAAGAGTCTCTCTCTTAACCGTACATTCTCTTTATCTTCTCTACTATACGCGGTATAAATGGCAAAACAATAAAATTAAACTACATAAAAAAAGAAAAACAAAATAAGGTAGAAAATTTAGTTTATTATTTAGCATTTTTGCCACAAACCGACGGTTGCATGCCTGATAGTAATTTATCGCAATGGAGAGCCCTTCACTGGCTGAGGACAGCCAAATGTCATAGAGCGTTTATTTGCTTACGTTAGCCGATGTCACGTGACTGTGCCATATAAAAACCTTATTTCCTATTCACCTGGTGATATAATGAGAAGTTTTATTTTCATAAATAGGGATGGGACGTGTCTGCAGGTTCAAATTCCAGTGGTTTATATTTAAATATATTTTTTGTATCCCGCATAGGATAGTTAAAGGTAAAATCAAGATACCAATCTTATCAGAACGGGGAAATCAAATATTTCATTCCACACTCTTCATAAGTGAGAGCTTTGAACTCACAATTAACACGTAATGTTTATATCTTTGTCCCTATGTTCGTTTCTATTTTATATATTTGATGAAATCCTATTGAAAAGAAATGGATATGTGTGATTTTTTATTTGATAAATGAATATTATAGAATATTATAACAAAAAAATGATGCTTTAAAATTATTCTTACAATTCGGAAAGTTTAATTAACTATAGCATACTTTACGAAAACTAAAATAACTATAAAAGAAATAAACCAAGAGTTCTCTCAAAGTTGCGTGATAATATTTAATCCAGTTTACGTATAAAATACATTCTTTGTTAAGCCAATTAAGGTGATCTACGACCTCTGACTGATATTAAGTATTTATAGGCCATTGTTTCATAAAATGCTTGAAAGTGTTGCTATTAATAAAGTGAAAATAAATATTCTGCCTCGTATTTTTTGCACAGGAGCTTTCCATACTTTAATTGGTCTGTTGTGTACGATAAAAAAGTATGTGTAAAATATTATGGATATTTTAACAAAATATATAAAACATAATTTATTAAAAAATATATTCATCCTGTTCTTTATTTATTGTTTTAGCCTCACGCTGTATCCCGCAAATAAGTGGATAAGCAGAGAGGACCTATGCTTTTAGCCACTGCCAATTTAGAATATAAAAATATTTATTCTCCGAGTGGGAATCAAACTCAGAACCATCGTACATACAGTCGGGAATTTGTCGCTGCGCCACAATGTTCTCCTTTATATTAACATATTTTATACATTTTATAAACAAAAAATGTTAAAAGTTGAATATTTTATTATTTTATATAACGTTCACAAATAAACAAAACTTGTGGAATAAGGACGACCTTATTCTATTTTTGTCTAATATTCCTTTGTCTGTTTAGACAAAATATCCATTGAGTTCATAGAACGAAGCATGGAAAACAAAATGATTGTTATAGTTTTACGAGAGATTCACTATAACTATAAATACAATATAAATAAGAAAAAAAAAACAATATTGCCTATCATATAATAGCGCACTTTATATCCAATATAACAATATCCACCACAAAGTTCCCAAATGGTTTAGCTCAAAGCATACAATATAAGATACAAGGAAAAAACCAAACCAAAAAAAAGGCTGTCACTAAATTAATGTCAATCACGCCTATATATTTGGCGGATGTGTAAAGACAGTAGCGCGTCGCCGTCACCCGCTTAACTATAAATTCTAACTATAAAGCTGATAACGATCGAGCTTTCGGGTCCACCCTTAAATTTAAAAGCTCGGTCAGCGGGTTTTATTGAAGTATTTTTGACTTAATTAAAATATCTCTTTTCACATTCTCGCCGACTTTACCTTTTACGCCGGCCTTTGAGATTTGGGGGAAGTTATTAATTTCTTTAAGTATCTGCCATTCGTTATTCTTAATTAACTAGGTTTATATATAATTTTAAGTGGAGCATTTTTTTAAAAATGTTTTTGCATTTATTCATGAATTATTATTTATTAATATTTTAATTTCTTTGCTCTAGTAGGTACAAAGCTCAGTGCGGCGTTGAATTCCGCCACTTAAAATGCGATGCCTCGAAAATTTTGCTGAAAATGGGGAATGGAGTGTCTTAACACTAGGTTCCCTTTGCCTAACGTGTTATATGTGGTAGCAAAACTATGGAAAAAAAAAGAAATAAGGGAGGAATAGTAAAAAAAAAGTAATTTCCACTATGTACAAACATTATATATTTTTAACATCCCCAGCACTGTCCTTAAGTCGTTCGACAAATTTCACGTGTGAATCGTAAATAATTTAAAATCGTATCTGGACGACAAGACACAGCGTTCCGCGTAAATCAAGATTAACTACGGGAATACGGGCCGTACCTCAGAAAACGTCCACCATAAATCAGAGGGTAAATAAGAAATTCACCTTAGGTAATTCAATATAACGTTGAGGTGCTATTACAAAGTTGAAGTTAAAAGTGTTTGGAAAGAAATACTTAGGCGTAACGTACTTATAACATACTAGCGACCCCCTTGCGGCTTCGCCCGCTTTTACTACTGGATTATTCATATAATGTATGTTTGCAAAGCACTTAATATAATGTGAAAATTAATTAAACCCTAATGCAACCCGCATTTTCGTAGTTACAATAAGGATTTTCCAATTGTTTTACACAGCAAGGATTTTTTAGTAGGTACCGTAATTTTAAATCTGTGCTACTAATCTTTTCAAGTACTTATTAAAATATATTTATATGACTATTTTTAGATAGTTAAATGACTATTTTTAAACGGAAGAAATTATAAACAAAATCCTACCTACTAATAACTACTACAAAAAATATATCGCGCTGAAATAATACATTCAACTCTAATTATCCAATACGTGCAAACTTGTGGTTAATGCTGAAGAGGGTATTCTGTCCCTGATGAAAAGCAAGCACTACGTGGCCCACTGTGAGGAAAATCAAATAGAATGCATCGGCCGGGAATCAAACACGGGCCGCCCGCGTGGCAGGCGAGCATTCTACCACTGAACCACCGATGCGTGTAAGGCAGGCGGGCGCGGCGGACGCATGGCGAGTGGCGAGCCGTTTCGCACCAAGGATTTTTTGATATTGTAACAACTTCTAAAGTACTTATTAAAATGAAAAACAGTAAAGACAGTTTTGATCTACATTAAATGGCCAACGTAACTAATATACTTATTTATATGCTGAGAGTAAGGGATAAGTAAAACTTGAGTCGATACTGCTGAAGTGTCAACGACGTGATGTGTCAACAATTAAATGCGTTTTTCTCTTAAACTATTCGCAATTTCGAAATTGTGTAAAAAGCAAATTTTATCTTCGTTTAACGTAGAAAATTAATAAAGTATTTTAAAGGATAAGGATTAATACCATTATGGAAAAATATCCCTCACAATAAAAAATATATTGAAATTATTATTTTTAGACAGAAATATGATCACTACACGTTATCCTTAAAAGATAAAAATATGCTCTCGCGGACTTTTTTGTAGATCTCATTAAGAGGAACAATACTCCAGTACATTTTTTTCATGTAGTACTTACCATTAAAGCAGCGCATGCGCGAAAGTGTCTCAGCGGGTAGGACTTTATTCATATTTTTCGTATTTATGTTAATTTACATAAGAATGTACAAATAATAAACTATATATAAACCTTCTACGAAAAATACTCGACCTAATGGTGAAAACCGCAATAAAATCCGTTGGGTGGTTTAGAAGAAGAAGAGTTAGAAACAACAGACAGACACGAAAAGCGACTTTGTTTTATAAGATATAGGATATAAAAAATGAAAAAAAAGTTTGGGATCCGCCACATGACACACAATGCCGACAGAATTCAGAAAATGGGGAACGGAGTGTCTAGACACTAGGTTTCCTCTACCTGCCTGCTTGCTTGCCCTGCTGTGTGCGGGAAATAGCGTGAAGCTCGACACAAGAGCAGAAGAACCCTCATACACCCTTGACATTTTAAAAAAAATAAGCTGTTGATAACCTAAAACAATACGTGATATATGTGTAAATAATAATAAAGATGTCACTCATGTATTACTCCTATGATTCTTCAATTTAACTAACTTATAAAACTAGAGAAAGACTCTTAAGATAAAAATATCGACCATATTATGTGTTGAAATTCAAAACCATACAGCATACAAAAACAAAAAAAAAAATAATTAACGTCAGTTACAATTTCTATAAACGTCTCCATCCGAGAGCCCGACAGCGCCCATCCTCGTATTTGTGATTCACAAACTCCAACTCAACAGGTGTAGATTATCATTTCATGGCGGATGAATTATTAAAAGCCAAATCATATTTGCCGGGGACCAAGTTTAAACTTTCTTTATCAAATGGAAACTTCGTAGGCATTAAACTTAGAGATAGTGGTATTCATGAAACAAGTTTGCGGATAGAACAGTTTTACTTCCAGAGCGGAATTTGTTTCTTTTCCAGTTGTTAACGGCATTAAGTTATTCAATGATAACAACAAAAGTTTCAAACGATGCATACTTTTAAAAGTGCTTCTGGATATATTTATAACGTTTGTTCCTTTTATGCATAGTAATTTAGTTTAAAATATATAAAGGTTGAGGTAAAATAAAAATTTGTATAAAATTATGGTTTTCTATTAAATACAACATAATATTTCATATTTTTTCAAGTAACTGGTCACAATTACAATTAATTTGTTATGAAATATTATATTGTTATCGGAGAGCCAATTTTAAAAGAACTACCTTTTTTAGTATAGAAATATGCTTCCAACAATACAGAGGCCGAGCGGAGACCGAACCGTGTAATGGATCACTTAATTTCGATTACCTCAGACGACTCGAGAACAATAAGGCGCCGGAAATTAATCGTTTTACTTTTTGATTGTTTTTTTATATTTTTCGTACTAAAATGGAAGGTCTTGAGCAAATATTTGGACCGACATCCCGACGTCTTTTATTTTATGGGCGTGGTTAGTATAAGGATGCTTAATTTGACGAATATTAAAATAAAATAGCGTTGGAGCTACTCACGTTGATTATTATTGTTATTTCTTATTAAGATTAGTTAGTGCTATAAAAGAGCGAGTGTTTTTAGTAAATAACAAAAAATTAAATATTTAATATATTTTACTTTATTATTGCTCACTTTTCCAATTATTTTAAGTATTATTGCTTTAATATATAACTAGCTTTTAAGCGCGGCTTTGCCATGTTCAAGCAATTCTTCGCACAATTGAGATATACTTATTTCTTATTTAAAAAAGAACCATAACCTGACAAAATTTATTCTTAGATAGCGTGTCCTATTACATTTTAAGTTTATTAACAATACGTTCAATACTTTTTATGATAAAATAAATTATTTATAACCTATCCCCAATTAATTGACGTGATCTAAACGCATACACCATGGTAAATGGTAAGTTAAAACACAGGCCAACTTTCCTGTGGATTATTTACATTAGACCCTTCCCAATGATTCGCATCGTTTAAGTTCAAGCCCATTATTATAATGGCCGATCAATATGTTCCCCATAGTTAATATTTCACGTGAAGATAAACTAATTAAGTCTGTTTTAATATTTGCTTTGTATATTGTTTGAAATAGATCATTAAGACGGGTTGTTCTAATTTTCTCATGTTTGGCTTGTCACGGTTGACGGGTAGGTGAATCTGGTTTCAATAATCGGCTTTACTCATACGATAGGTATATAAGTAATTTAATAGTAAGTACTTATTAGTGTAAATTATATATTAAGCCATTTTTGTATATAAAAATATAAGTGTCTCAAAACTAGGTTCCCTCTGCCTACCCTCCTATGTACGGCATATAGCGTGACGCTAAAAAAATATTACATAGAATTATATGACATTATTTTCTTTGGACATTAAAAACTAAGCTATTTTTCCTACGCCATATTTTGTGAACCATTCAAAGAAAAATAATAAACTGAATAAATTTACCGAATGCAATGAGGAAAACGTACTACGTCTAAATAATATGACTTAGAAAAATAATTCAAAAACATAACCGAGGCAAAGCTTGTTTATAATAACTCCATGCCAAAAAAATTAACCAAAATCGTCGTCATATTTCGAAGAAGGCACAGATGTCCTAAGCATTTTAAGTTTTCTAATAACACAAATGGACTTTCCCACTCACCCGAGCCAGTGATAATATTATTTCATCCCCCTGGATTGAATCGTCTCTGTCAACTAGCCAAAGTTTCATCCAGGACGTTTTTATTTACTTTCCTTCAAAGAAATTTCCACTGTTAAAATATATCTACATTTTTCGTCTTCATCTAGGTTATATAAATAGAATGGTTTTAAATGTAGAATTGAATGTTTTTTGTATTTATTAATAACTAGCGGCCCGCTCACGGTTTCACCCGTGTGAACTATGTTATTATTAATTTCTGTCTCCATGGCTACGTCCTAGTGAGGTCTATGCAAAATTTAAGACTCCTAGCATTTGTAGAAACGAAGTTTCATACAAACTTTCGACCCCAAAAACAACCCCTTAGAAGTCGAATATTGCAAATTCCCGTCTTAGCGAGCACCTACGTCCTATAAATAACTCCTATGCAAAATTTGAGATTCCTAGCACTTGTAGTTTCTGAGATTTCGTGATGAGTGAGTGACCTTTCGATTTTATATATATAGAAGATAAGATAATGGAAAGGTTTAAATATTTCAATTCCAATGACATAATTACAAATTAAAAATACATTCTATAATCGTGAATCGAAGAAATATCACAAGGAATATGTAATGTAAAATAGAATAATCATTAAGGCTGTATCTATTAAGAGTTGATAAATTCTTTTTCTATTTTAAATTTAAGGCGTCTTTTGTAAATTACTAATGAAATATTATTACTACAATTTTTTTTCAGCCCACACAAGAAGTTAAGATTCAGTTAGTTTTCAGTGGATATTATAATGTAAAGAAATAGCCATATTAATAGTCTTACTTATAATTTTATTCGGATAAGTCCTCTACTAAGAGCACTGAGAATTTTGTAGGATTTTATCTTTGAGGACGTACATCCCAGCATCTGCATACATTGCGTTACGCTCCAGTGAAACTTTAGTACTAGTCATTTTAAAACTCGGACCCCATTATATATGCAATAAGGAGCTTTATAACGACCAAATTAAGAACGAAACTCGTGTACGAGGTGTTGTATTGTGTTAGCCACGTCCAGCATATGAGAATAAAAAGTAAGATTCCACCACGTCTGACCATTTCCGACGGCTATTATTCCGTCTCCCTCTATTTCCTTTTCCGGCTGTCGCGAAAAAGTGAAGGAAAGATAAACAAAACACTGGCAATTCGATGTACCCACCGATTCATTAAAAACGGCAATCCCACAGATGAACAATAAGAAGATTGTATAATAAGTGGCTATAGAATCTTTTGTCGTAGGCCTTAGTATATATTTTTATTTTGAACGAAAAAATGTTGTTTTTAAAAAAGACTTAGTGAATGCAAATAAGTTATTCGAGCGCTTATTAAAGATTCAAATGAGATCAGATTTTCTTTTCATATTCTGTTTCAAAGGAAAATAAATATAATTTCTATATTGAGATGAAATGAGCACTTTAATTTTTTCCATTTGTGTATATTTATAAACAAATATTTTATTAACAAATGCCATCGAAATAATTTAAAATGAATTATTAAGTAATATTAATAATATTATATTTAATTGAAAAGTTTGATCGACGTATTCTATCAATACTTTGCCAATGATATATGACATTTTGTACCACAAAAAAATAAAATAAAATATTTATTTTCTATGTGTACCAGAAAAGCGGTCGCCATCGTAAGAGCCTACCATAAAATATCTGAGTGAATGTAAAAGTAATCATAAAACCATAAAATTTATAATTTATTTCCACATGAGTATCGGTAGCATCGCGCCCTAAGTGAAAAGTTAGATGTTAGCTTTTAGCGCGTGCGGTAAAAAAGTCCCAGCATGCCGATATGAATACGTAAATTTATGCAATAATTTAATTATAATTTGTTTATATTCTCCCATAAAAGTTTTAAACTTTCTCGAAGTTAGGTACATATGTGCCTCAACGAGACAGTTACAGTTATTGAAAATGGTTATTAAATTAAAATTCTGTAAGAAAAAAATTGCTTTCCTTTTTTCTTCAGTATTTTTGAAATTTTTAGGTGGCAGTGGCTCAACGCTACACAATGTCTAATAAACCACCAATCGCAAGTATAGGCAGATTTTGCCTAACTAACTATCTATCTTATTGGAAGTCCCGATCCTGAAACATTTTATATTTGGCTAAAAACATTATACAAAGAAATAAATTAAATAGTACAACTAAATCAGAAGCATAAACAATAACAATAAATAATATCTTTACAAACTACGCTCAGAGTTCGTTGATCCAGCTGCTATTCGTTAAATATGAGATCATGCAACAATTTCTTCCATCATGGAAACTGGAGTCAAAGGAATAGAACTCCTTAATTGCTACATAAAACAGTCCTCACCCTTTTAATCATATCGAGAGAGCAATCTTCCGGTCGGGCGGACGGGAGACGTTGCCCCGAAACTACTGTCTCATACTGTAATAAACATCTCTATTCCTTACCTATAAGAGATAAATTACTATGTCCAAGTAAAACCAGTTATCAGGGAGCAATTTCAAAACTCCAAAGTATAACGACGCTTTATCATATTACAAATTCGTTTTTGATTCGTGAAAATCTAATTCGGATATCTTAATTTTTCATGTTTGTGCTTTAATCTTTCGACGCTTTCGGTTTCTGGTTGCTTAATGAGAACTGTTTGAACCGCTGGTTTGTGACAACAGTCTCGTATAACCGATGTTTAGTAAGTTTTGTATTGATTTCCTTGTTTTGCTTATAACCCATACCTCCATATCTATATTATAAATTCGAAACTAACTCTGTCTGTCTGTCTGTCTATCTGTCTTTTACGCAATCAGGGCCAAACGGCTAATATAATTAGATTAAAATACTCATATAGAGATACTTGAGGGTCTCAGGATGAACATAGGATAATTTTTTTTCTCATATTTGTAATATTTTAGATATATACTAATATATTAAAATACTTATTAATTTGAAATGCAATTTATTCCATGTCAATAACAACCGTCGCCATGCGACCGTTGCTAAGCAACGATTTCCAAAGTTTGTTGTTAGAAAACGTCACCCAAAATGAACTTGATTAACGCATCTCTCTATTGAAAACTGAAAATAATATCATAAATATATTTAATAAATATTCGTATAGTTCAAGCGGGCGTAGCCGCGTTCGGGTCCACTAGTGAGTTTATATAATTTTTGTATGCTATATGTTATTTAATTATATACAATCGCTACATAGTGAGAAACATAACAAAAAAATAAGAAACAATAATAGTAAATGTTAGAAATATAATATGATTAATATCTTTGTACAATTCATACAAGGCTATCTGGTTTCAAACTCGACAGCGCCTATACTATGATAACACATACGTAATTACGTATATATGTATATAATATTAAAGCACACTTAGGAAAGAAAAATAGTTATTTATAAAACATATAAAAATTTAAAAGCTATACGTTCTCATGAAGCCACGTTGAAATTCTTATACGCTTGTTACAACTTATTTATGGTATGGCTTAGTGGTCAGAGTGTCTGGACGGTTTCCACGAGTTCGAGTCTTGCTACGTTCAAATTTGTATACGTTTTCTAAATAAGTAAGAATATGTTTTATGTTTCATATTAATAAAATTTATATACTCTTTTTAATCACTTATTAGTAATTACAATCAAGTATCAACTTTTATACATCGAGTCATAATTATGACATTTTATTCTTGTAACCCAATCCATTATTTCCTATATACCCATCTCTTTCACATCCTTATAAAAGTAACGCAACAGAATATATTATTCAAATAAAAACTCTCATACAATGGGAAGTTAATATAATTTTATTACTTCATAAAATTTACTTACCACTTTACCATGCAGGGCCTTACACACTGTATACGACGGTACATTCATTTATTAATAAATATTAATATAATGTATTTACTTTATGAGGCCTAAGAGGTGGGAAACGAGAATATTTATAGCTCCACGTGCCTCCAATGATAAATGTATTAAGCATTAAATATAATAAATCAATAAGTATCCCGCAAACAGCACGGTAGGCAGAAGGAATAATGTTAGGACACTCCGTTCCCCACTTTCTGCTGAATTTTGGAAGCTGAAGTTGTATGGCGGAACTCAGCGCCGGAGCCAGAGCGAAGAAATCCATATACTTATAATAAATCTGTAGAAAAGTCGCTTCTGTACATTGAAAATATTTTTTAAAAAATTAGCCAGGGTGTTAAAAGGTAACTAACAGAATCCATTTCCAGCATTTTTGGATTTTTTGTCTGTTTGTCGGTTTGTCTATTTGTCTGTTTATGTGAACACGTATCACGTAAAAATTACACAACAAATTTAAGCAACTTTTATACATAAAAATTATAAGTAACTAAGAGAAGGTTTTAGTTTTTATTTCATTGTAATCGCTTCACTCTATCAAAAGATATAAGTTTTTAAGAAGTTCATATTTGAGATAGTAGATATAGACACATGTAACGCGTAAACCTAACTGTTGAATTAAGCATTAATTTCGTTAGGAGGACTTTTAAACATTCTAATACTTTAGTACAACATAAATCCTCGGGCGAAGCCGGGGGCAGGCCGCTTGTAAATAATAAGCATTTCCTTGAGTGAGGTTTGAACTAACAACCATAGCGTTACAGTCACAGCCTTGTGCCTCTGCACCATGAGGGCCTCCAATGACAAATGTATTAAGAAATGTTCTATAATTCAACTTTGTAAACATATTTTTGTGAAGCTTAATTTAGATTTAAAACACTATTGAACATTTTAATTAACACCCGTCAAAAGCTACGTTTTAGTTAACTTTTACGCACCAAAATTGCTTTTAGTTGCTCGCTCTGATATTGCATATTAATTGCTCAGCGCCTACATTTATATGACAGGAGTGTTCGTTGTTTTTTTTTTGTACTTTTTTTAGATGATACAACATTTTTAAACGAAATTGTTGCTTAGCCAGTTTTTTGTTAAAAATGATCGACAATTTTTACTGTAAATTTTAAACTAAGCATTTTGTAAATTGCTTCTTTTTTTTATTTGAAACACGATACTTTTAATAAAAGTATTAGAAATATTCGCGAATATTTAACGATAACAATATGTACATAAATGCTTACACAGGTGTTTGGTTTGATGTCGAAGCAAAATAATATAATTGATACCATGTTGGTACATAGGTACAGTATCCTACTGAAAGAGCGTTGGTTGTGGATCAAATCCTAAATCGGGGAAATGATTTATTTTTATTTACCTGCACCTGATAAGATTAAGTACAGCGTTAAGTTCCGCCACTCTATGAACAACATTTCGAATTCAGTAGGAAAATGGTGAAGCTTAAACTTAATTAAGCCTAAATTAGATTATTTGTGCTTACCCTTGCCATGTTTTGAACAACAAAATAAAAATAAAACGAAATTGAATAAAAAATAAAACAAATAAATAAAGAAAAGAGGACAAAAACCACAATTAAGTATTGCTAACCACAAAAGATATAGCTATAATATAAGTAAAGGTAAAATTATATAAAGCAATAGTAAAGCTCCTAAAATAATAAAGCAACAATAAAAAGAAAGTTTCTCAGAACTTGTGAAGAATAACGGTATCCATAACTAAAGTAAAGAAAGTAAACTAAACAAAAATAAAAGAGGGCGAGTTCAAAGTTTATTTTGAAAAGGGCGATAATCATTGAGAAGTTTATTACGCCGGAGGAAAGCTGAAATGTAAACAGTGAGGGAATAATAAATGTACACAAATTAATACACGAACGTCCTTTGGTTTTATAATATCCGAGTGAGTCTGGCACGGAATACATGTATTTTTTTTATTTTCTCTTTCCACTGTACTCCGCAAAGAACCGAGCTGGCAAAAGAAGAACAAACGGAGTGTCTTAACACTAGATTGAAAGAACACCTCTGACTAGCAAATTATTCCAGGGGTTTTCAGGGTCCTACCAGGGTATTGGAAATAGAAATAAGTTAGCGATAGTTTGATATAAAAATTACCTCAACTGATGGTTATTCCGGTTAAATAGTTATTCCTGAACGGAACCTACGACTATTCGATATTATAGTTACACACTATCATACTGCACTACGGGGGCATTCACCTTATGTTTGCCTTACATATTCATAGTTTGTGTACTTCATACGCGTTGCTATTTAACTTTATGGTCTAACTTACCTACTTGAGAGTATTTTTCTCTTTCCTAGAGCACATATCGTTTTAAATTACTTAGAAATAGCTTCCTTGTGAAAATAATAAAAAGTAATATTAGAAAATATTATTCATAATTGAAAAAACACATTAAACAAACAAAATAAACATTTTCCAAAAAAATTGTTCCAAAGAAAATAAAGAATAAACAAAAAAAATATTAAACAGCACATTTGGTCTCCATCCATGTGACAAGTAATAGGGAAGAGGCGTCAAAAGATATGCAGATGTATCTCGCAAATTTACTTTTATTTTTCTTTAAGGCAAATTTGTTCAAAGTGCTGACGTTTTTATGCTAAAATATGAAGATAAAGTCATTAGCAATTTTTATTTTTATGAGAAGATGTCGCCGGGGTCTAAATGACTGCCTTTGCTCCCGGCCATGGTCAGCGAGTTATTATGACACTTTTAATTTAATATTGTTATGAAGCCATAACGGCGCAGGGGCACAAGCTTGTTGTTGTATATGCGACGGGTATAGGTTCAATTCCCACTAGAGGAATTATATATTCCATATTTTCATTTCCACGCTCTGGTCGCGAGGCAAAGTGCGGCGTTGAGTTCTGCGTTTCCAGGTTCCCTCTGCCTCCTCAGCAATGTGCAGAATACAGCATGAATTTAAAAAATATATTTGACAATGAATTGTATATTATTCTTCACGATCTTATAAATATTAAGTGATATAATTTAGTAAACAAAATTTCAAATACACATACATTCAAATCAGTCCATCGTTTGTCATTATAAAACATGAGATTTATGAAGTGTTAACATTCATCTTTCACGCAGCATCTCATATTATTTTCGTTTCTGTCACTTAGTGCCTGGCCGTTTTATTTTTGGTCCATTGTTATTATAGCATCCACGACGCATGACGGTGTCCTCTTAATTTCCAGTAATCGAAGTACTCTTTGCCGATGGTCTCCATCTGAATAAACATTCCTTGTGATGTGATTAAGGCTCTTTATATACGGAGAAATTCATTACGTTATTTAAAAAAATATAGTCAGTAGACCAAAGAGTGTTTATTATTTTATTATTAGTACAGATGCAAAATATGCTATAAAATCTATTAAATTCTTACCTTTTTTTGTGTTGTTATTTTTGATACTAAAATTTCACACTTTACGGAATATAGGCTAAGCATTTTATAAAGATTGAATTTATTTTTGTTTTTAAGTATATGCGTAATAAATATAGGTTGATATTTTGTTAAAAGTTTTAACTTTAATTAATTTACACGCTGTATCCCACACACAACAAGGCAGGCAGAAGGATCCTAGTACTCAGACAATGGAGAGTCCAGAACTCCGCCAAATTCTGGAGGCATTGCGTATTGAGTAGCAGATATCAACTTCGCACTTTGTTTCAACACCAGAGCGAAGACAATGAGAATATTAAATATTTAATTTCCTCGAGTGAGAATCGAACCCACAAACTGCCGCGTTTGCTGTCACACTTTGCGCTGCTACGCCTGACTGGCCTCAGGCTAATTTAGATTAGATATAAATACCGTTACACTACAACAATGATATTTTACATAATATAACCTTACTCATAACTTTAAATTGTATGTAGACGCCCTTAAATCAGTAGCCGATAATCCTATCGATTTATCAAAGCGCTGAGTTGTCCGAAGCAATCGTCAATTGTGGACAGGAAATGAGCAACAAATGTGAAAATTATGTTACTTATACTGTTGTTGAGGCGAAATTTATTAGCAGATTTCATATATGAGAAATATTTATTAAGTAAACAGTAAATGAAAATAATACTGGCATTTGCTCAATATAAATGAAAACAACTGCACTATTTTCAGAATGACTCGTTTTCAAACTAACAAAGTATCTAAGATTGAGTAAAATATTTTAGAGAATATTTTACTCTATATTAATAAAGTAAAATATTTTCTCTGGTATTTTGAAATGTGTATTTATGTTGGTAGTTGTTTTTATTTAATTTTTATTTTCTTTTTCTCAGTTCTTGCTATACCAGTTTAGTTACAAAAATATATATGTTAACCTTCTAATATCCACGATGGACGACTTGGTTGCGGATGGACGACCCGAGCGGGTGCTCGGGGTAGTAAATTAATATTATTTTTCGGTTTGATGAAATAAAGTGCGCTGTTATGATCCAAAACTCAATGTCGAATTCGGGCGTAAAGTGGATAACAGATTATCTTGACAATATGTTGTCTTTGTCCTGCTATACACAGCGTAGAGCTAAAAAATCGCTGCATGCCTTTTGCTAATATACCAAAGAGGATATTAGGAGAGAATAGGAATGTTAGTGTCAAATATTCTGTTCTTCATTTTCCATCCATTTTAGTAGCACTTTGTGTTTTTTAACAAAATCTTTTTCCCTTAAATGTAATAGTTACTTACGCATAGTCTAATCTAATCTTAAAACATTCCTTAGAAGTTGTTAGTAGCTGCTGATAGAATAACGACACCATACATTACTACAAGTAATGTCTTAATCTAAACTGAACACATTTACGTCTATATCGTTATGAATCATTCATTATTCATTAAAAAATATTTTATAAAGTTATTTTAAGCATAAAATAGCTTAATTTTCACAATTTCCATAAATACATATTTTTTTATTCTTTTAATATTAATATCTTTGGATGTGTAAAAGAAAGCAAATGTTAATTATTCATTAAATGTGAGTAATTATTTTTCCAAATTATATCTAATAGTATGAAAAGATGAATTATTTATTAATTAATGAACTTATTTTGATTCGCAGTCTTTTAAAAAACCTACAAAGACTCTTACAATTGTTATGCGAAATATATATATTTTTGTATAATATATAATTATATTACATAATATTGCAATTATAAATTTACTTACTTTCTTAGTAAACTTATGAAAGAATATTTTACTCTGCTGTTCATATAAAAATTTAATACGTCTCTAGACCTAGATATACTCTAACATTACTTAAGCTACGTGAAGAGTGTTTTAATGTGGATGCTAGACGAGTCTGAATTATAATCAAGAAATGTAATATTATATTTAGTTAATTCCCTTTACACATACATATTATGTACATATATTATTAAAATTAAATTATAATCTCTGAAAGAGTAACTAAAACCAAAAAATCTGCCAATATTTTTTCCAGTGTCACGCTGTACTCCACATGGCAGAATATGCTGAGGACACTTAGTGCAAACACAAACCGTTTTCTATTTTCTACTCCAATTCAACTCTCTCCAACTTCTGACTTCTACTTAAAATCTCTAAATCAAACTCTCGAAGAGTTGAGAGTTCGAACTCAAACATTTATTTAAATACTATATATTCTCATTCCATATTTTTAATTTACACAGCTTTCAATAAAAACATCAAGCGTAACCTACTTCAATTCAATTAAATCAATACTTTAACTTACGTCTTCTCCCATACAAAAAGTTGCAACGAAACGGCCGTACTCAATTCTGACGATATCAAAGGCAAAAATTCTATGTCGAAATGTTTAAAAAGTAAATGCAAACTCCACAGTAACTTTTATGCGAAATTTAATGTTGCATGTTTAATAGTACGCGATGGTAGAGCGGACGCATTCACTTATAATAGGTTTGTAGAACTAAGATTTATATTTACGGTCTTCAGTGCAATATTGCATTTGTATGTTGTGAGCTAGATAAATACTAAATATATAGCATATTCAAATGTTTTTCTTATGTTTTTAGCTTTAATTATATATTTATAAAGTGTACATTTCAATTGAATTTAAAAAAATACATATGTACTACTTATTGTTTATGATTTTGGTAATTTAAAATAGGATAAATATTGTTATGTTAATTAATTTGTATTTACGAAACATTTAACAATAATGAAAGGAGAAACGCAAACAATAACAAATATATCAATTAAAATACATTATTTATTTGTTCATAAAATGTAGTTAACTATTGTGAAAAATGTGTTTTTCAAAGATATCTTATTTTTAACTCTTATATGTATATAAACGATATCCTTAAAAATATTACTTTAAAATAATCAAACAATTCTCCTGAAAGACATTACTCCTTGTTTTTTCTAAAAACATTAATGGAACTGTTTGAGGAACAATGGGAAATCCGATATAAGTGGACCGGCGTGTGTTATTTTAGACGTCTATATTTGTATTGGACCTCTGCGTCTCTGTGAATCGTGCGATAGTCCTTGATTTTATAGAAAATTATAGAATCCAATGAAAATAGAACTCATGGCGTGTGGTAAAAGAAATACCTGGAAGCAACTAAAATAACGGTCTTTGTTAGATGTTAAAAAGGTTTTTTTATGATTCTCTACTTGTTATTCTAATCTGACTCCACTTCGATGCACATACTAAATGTCTAGAGGCCTTCGTGGTGGAGAGACACAAGCGTGCGACTGTAAACGTGACTGATGTAAGTTCGATTCCCACTTGGTGCCAGAGCAAATCTACCACTAAATACTCGAGGCCTTGTGCCTCGAGAATTCGGCGGAAAGCAGGGAACGGAAATGTCGTAATGGGAACAATATGCCTATACTCAAATATTATAAAAAGAAGATTCTTAAGTGAACATCTTTTAATTAAAACATAAATACATTTCTTATAAAACTCAAAATTACACAAACGCCCTAACATTTACCTACCAAACAATTAACTAACTCCAATCAAAATGAGTTAACTATTTGATCTATTTTTTGTTTCCGTAGATTTAATGCGTTTGTTATAATCGTAATCATCCCGGAGCTAACAAGGAAATTATGGGTCATTTCATATAGGCCCACCCACTGAAGCGATTCAAAATGTGGTTCAAACAAAATTGGGAAGGTAAAAAAGTAAAACGAATCTTTAATTCACTCCACTCACAGTGCTATGGGTTCTTTTTTATCGTTTTTATTTTCAATAA
Organism: Heliconius melpomene rosina; assembly: GCF_056956725.1. Taxonomy (NCBI): domain Eukaryota; kingdom Metazoa; phylum Arthropoda; class Insecta; order Lepidoptera; family Nymphalidae; genus Heliconius; species Heliconius melpomene. Next base: position 6,797,358 of record NC_140406.1, on the reverse strand, counting down.
TTTTGATCAAATATTTTTTTAAACTATATAGACTAACTTAAAAGTAGAAAACAATATTATAAAAGATAAATTTGAAGATAATTAAAGAACAATACCAATGTATTACCTATTAATAATTTCATTAGGGTAAAACCCGGATAGTTGCCTCGGACGGATACTTGCCTCAGTTTCAAATGCTCTATGTTAGACGTGTTTACCGTTTTTCTTTTTGATCATAATAAGAAGCGTCCCCCGCGTAGGTCTCGGTGCCGCATCAGCTGTCGAAGTAGGTGCACGAATTTTGTCCGTGTGAGTAAAAATCTTCCGCGACGATACTTTGACGAGCGTCAGAATTATATTGGCAAGTAATCTCCGTTAAATATAATTATAACTAATTGCGGTTTCAGTAAAATAATTATTTCTTTGATTGCATTAGAGTTTAAATTGCACTGTAATAAACGTTTTGTTGTTAAATATGTTTTATTTATTTTGCAAATAAAAAGGGCAAGTATCCGTATCAAAAAGGATAGTTGCCTTACTGTCTTTTGCGGATTGTTGCCCTGGGGCAACTATCCGTAACTACACATTTTAACGAGGTTTTTTCAGGTTTTTTTCTTAGTTATTTTTTTCATTTGGTTTTACCTTTTTTTCTTGGTAATATTTTTATTGGGCTTTACTATAGTTTATCTTAAATAAAATAAATTCTCAACAGCAAAATGCCTCGCAAGTATAAACGAAAGCCAGGTGTGGTGCGCTTGACTTGCGCTCGAAGATCTAAATAAAAAACAAAAAAGTATCAACGAAATATCCCGGATTTATGGCATATCCTCTCGAACCTTAAGAAATTCAAAATAGCAATATCAATTAGCAAATAAAAAAAAATGAAATACCAACAAAGAAGTTAAAGTTGATAATTATTGTATAGAATGTTTTGAAAATTATAATTTAACTAAATCAAAATCAGATTGGATACAATGTGAGATGTGTCGAATGTGGTTGCATGAAACTTGTACAACATTCAAAAACCATTGCATGAGATGTGGCAAATTGAAAACCTTGGCTTCTGATAATAATCAATACTAATGCCAAAGTTATTCCCATAATTATTTTTAATATTTAAGATAAATACTAATATTTAATTATTTTTTTAAATTAAAAAATTACATGTTCAAATTTAAAATTTTTAAACCTTAGTACTTTTAAGTGTTGTTTAGGTAATAATTATATAGGATCTCAGTAAGTAATTAGAGCTGAATACTTATTTAATAGATGCTATGCCAAAGTTAATTCTTATTTTTATTGTTGTTCTACCTTTAAAATAAATAGTAATATTTAATTATTATTTTGGATACTTAATTACCATTTTGGAGTCTATTTTGTTGTAATTTTATAATTATATTGACTTTGATTAATACTTAATGAAAGATTGTGTTCAATAACAAAAAGTGATTACTTAAATTAATATAAGTTCGTTTTTATTTGAAAAAAAAATAGACAGGCAAGTATCCCCCGAACCATTTTTAACGTTAGGCTAGTATCCGCCATAGTAGGCAACTATCCCCTTTTTTAGAGGCCACGTAAAACAGGCTGTACTCAAAATTAATAATATTTATATTTGAAAAAATTGGCTAAGTTAGAAGATTAATATACTATGTTTAAGAACACACATTGAATAGGTGATGTAGTGGTATACATTTCTAACAAAAGAGCTTTTTCAAAAAGTGTGGCAACTATCCGGGTTTTACCCTACTTGTTCTTTACCTTATATCGGATTGCCGATATAGGGTATTTTTTAACAAATAAAAGCTTTTATTTGTTATATTTAGAAGTTATTTTACTTCTTTTTGTAGTTGGTTAACAACTATAATAACAAAACTTGGTGGATTATGAAAACTATATGTATATGTTCGTGTCACAAATAATTAAGATATAATGTTGCCACAGCTATGTAGCATTCTAATGAATATAATAAAAAATAAACAAAAAATGAAAATAGCGTTATAAGTAATTTTATAAAAAACAATAGTGTTATTATTTAAAACGTCGAACAAAATAAATAATAATAAGTATTTAATAATACTTTTATCAATTTTGTAAATAAAAATATTAATTTAGGGGTGAGATAAACTTCTTGATTTATAATTGTAATATTTCTTTATTACTTAAAGTCACGCTCGTATAAAGTAATAAAAATGTAATGAATTTATGGCTATAGTGATTATTTTATAAAACACCTCTTTTTATAATCAACAGTATTTTCTTTTTATTGGCACTCCCTTTAATGGTTAATAAATTAACTGTTAAAGTAGCACTTTTGTAAACCAGTTATCGAGTTAATAGTTAAGTATACTTCTATGTCTTCTCAATCTTAGATTAGGGTATTTTTAATTGGGACTAAATATATACATAAATGTATACGTAGAAATTGTTAATAATTATAACAAAAAATAAAATATTGTAATATGTTCTGGGATTTTTAATGTTTATTTTGAGACATTGAATCGAAACAATACGAGCCGGCGAAACCCAATTAACCGTTTTGTCTTGTTAACAGAGTGAGGAAATAAAAATATTTCATTCCCCCAAATATGAATCGAACCGACATATACCGCGCTTTCAAGCACATCCTATACCGCAGTACCTCGTACTACTATATTATGCAACTGATTCTTTATAAATTTCTTTAAGCTTGCTGATGGTACATTCATTACTTATACAGTAACTCAGAAAATGATAATAATTAATGAAAAAAAGGAAAATCGATAATTAATTAAGTACTCGTCACATCAATACAATCTATGCACGTACAAAAAATCAATAGTTCGATCTGATTTAGTCAGTGTAACACAAGACATGTGACTAACTTACTGTGACAATACAAAAATCATACAAACAACAAACAAATATAACAAAGAAAACTCGTCATTACCCAACCATTTTAAAGACTATAATTGTTCGAAACAAACAGTTTTATAGCACCGTTCGGAACACTATAGAGAAAGCTAGTGACGTAACTAATATCGGGTTGGAAGCAAGCTTGGAAGTTTTGATGTGGCGTATTAGCTCGCAAATACAGAGCCCATACAAAACACTTATTGATCGAATGTTATACTGCAAGTTGCAAACATAAATTTATGGGTGTGCAGTAAGAGCTTTCAAAGCGGTTACTTTACTCCGTTGTTTATTGCCCGGCTTCGTCTCAAACGTCTTGCTTATGAATATTGATAACGGAGTTGCCTTACTGAACTTTTTAAAACAAAGCGCTGTTATTAACGAAGTGCGAATTTTAACGTTTCAAAGTTGCTTCGAGTTTCCTCTGTTAGTAAATTAGCATGTAAACTAATGTTGAAACTTGTATTATGAGTAATATAACTTTTGTATGGGTAAAGGAAGAAAAGTTTTGTTTTTATGGTTCCGTATCTAAAAAGAAAAAACGGAACCCTTATAGGATCCTTTGTTGTCAGTCTGCCAAATTATATATTGCGTCTAAGTATTATGTTGAAACCAAATTTCCAGGTCAAAAAGTTTAACTTCTATTTAAAAGATACGATTATGCATAGAATTTGATATTTATGCATAGAATTCAATTAAAATATTCGAGCATTTAATCAGATTTTCCTGCATTTTATATGAAAATAGCAGCGTAATCAAAACTATTAGGGTACTTCCTGTGGACCTACAATTATGCAATTTATAACGAGGTGAAACACAAGAAATAAAATTTTAAAAAGTGAGATATTTAATAGAAGAAAATCATTACATTTTTTTACAAAAGTTTTACTTGTAGTTTATTGCATACAAAATTAATAAAATTACATTTTTGTCAACGTTTATAAATTGTTCTTCTCATTGAACTACAATCCTAAACTGAAAACGAAACCCGCGGTGGGCGAGTCCGACACGCACTTGACCGGTTTTTATCTTAGTGCTTATTATTTAAACCAGCTTTTTAAGTTTCTTTTTTGTAATGTAATAGTGAAAACTATAGTAATATTACCTTTTTCAAATACAAATGTACATAATTAAGAATTTATAATAAAGTTTTTTCAGCATTTAAAATAAAACTTTTCTATACTCTTGCTATATTATAAAACCATACTTATTATTTTATTTGTATTCATTTTATTCTATAAAATATAGAGTAAAAATAACAAATAAATCCATTTTGTTATTATGTTGAATTTGTAGAAAATATAGGCAAGTTTCATTATCCATAATGACATAATAAAAGCAAATTTAATTGTATTGGTTTTCCCCTCACAATATAAATTAAAGCAAATTAGAGATAACTAAACAAATACAGTAATTAATACAAATTTTAAAGAACTGTTCTGAATATCTTAAATATAAAATTAATCTTAAAGGAAAATATATAACAAATAATATTTGAATTTGATAAGACAATTTTTATCCCATAATATCTAATTTAATTTATAACAAAAATATATAAAACAACAATGTCAATCAAAAATAAAATATTGAAATACATATTTCGAAATGCCATAATATATTAAGAATTGAAGTGAACTAAATAAAATATATCTTGAAAATATTGAAGTAAAAAGCAACATCTTCAAAATTCAGAGTTATTGATAATAGTTCATATATTTACAAACATGTACAATCAGTTCGGGATCGAGCTATAAGAATTATATATTGAAATATCAATCAATTGGCCATAAATTAAACAACTTATTATGTATCAAAAAATCCACAATTATTTTTAATTTCTTACGTGCTTTAACTATATCTTCATCAATATCTATCGACGTACACACATTAAGCATTCTACGCCTCAGCGACATCTGCGTCGATGTTATCTCGAAGCAGATACGATTAAACCTATCTATTGATCGTGTCATAATATATTCTGTTACAAGCGCCCTTGTTAAACTTAGTGGATATCTGACTCCCTCTTGATGTATCCCATAGCTATTTCATTTGATCCTTGGTCTCATCAAATATTTAGGCCGTTTAAACTTGAGTGAGACGTTGCGATGGAAGTTGGCTGCATTGACTTTCGAACGTGACTTGATCTTGTTTGCTCCGAGTTATTTATTTATTTTCATTTTATAGCCCCCGGGTAGGTGCTCGATTGAATTATTTTTTAAAGGAACACTTTAAAATTCGAAGCGGGATGTTGAGAGCCTGGGAGGAATAATCACTTGGATTTTACTTAGAGTAATCCTTTATGCCACTTTACGCGCGGAGGTGGTAGATAAAAGTTTGATTTCTAACTCTAATATGGTAATCTTAGCTATATAAATTTTGTTATATGAAATTCAGAATTACAAAACTACTCTTAAACAACAATAAATATTCAATAATCCACCTTGACTCTAAAAGTCAAAGCAAAAAAGGTTAAAACAAACTGTTCATATATTCCGTAAAGACAATATAATAACGAAATCTGTTCATAAATCGTAATGTGTACCTAAGCCCGAGTCCCAGGCTCATCAAACACAAATCTTAAAAGGTTAAAGTGGACTCATAAGGCCATTGTAGAGGCGAGCGAACGTCGGCGTCATTATCTCATTGTTACATTTGCATAGTTTGATCCATACAAGCCCCAATTTGAACGCCGAGGTTCCAATTATGTTTTAAACAAATAGAGGGTCCGATCTGCCCCGCAGCTTATTAAACCTGTTTCGCCCTCAATTTTAACCAGAGTTTTCAAGCGGTCTATAAAGTTTTTAAAAGTATTGAAAAAGTTATCAGGTAAAAGTATACTTGATAGTTTAAAAACGAAGCTTTAAACACTAAAAACAGTTAGCAGAATTTTACATGTACAGAGCGATTGTGGGTAATTAAGACGTATCTAACTAAATATGATGATTAAGTATAGGTTTAAATTCTGCTATCTGACCGCAGAATATAACTGTAATTTTTATTTCAACCCTAGAACTATAACGAATAAAATCCTATAATAACAATTAAACTTGTATAAAAATCTTTATTGTTTACCTTAGAATGGATAAGGATAATTTTATATATTTAGTGTTCATAGATTGTGCTGGACAATATTATCCATACCTATATTATAAATTCGAAAGTAACTCTGTCTGTCTGTCTGTCTGTCTTTTACGCAATCAGGGCCAAACCGCTAATTTAATTGTGATAAAATACTCATATAGAGATACGTGAGGGTCCCGGGATCAACATAGGATACTTTTTTTTCTCATATTTGTAATATTTTCGATATATACCAATATATCAAAATAATTAATTTGACATGAAATTTATTCCGCCGTGTTAATAACAGTCGTCGCTACGCGTTGCTAAGCAACGGCTTGCAAAGTTTATTGCTTTAAGAAAACGTCACCCAAAGTGAGTTTGCTTAATGCATACATGGCGCGCGCCGATATAGATTTGTATATATTAACAAAAATTAGATGATTTCTATAATTTGATATTCATCCTTATGAAAATAAATATAATAGTCACTTTTAGCATTTCATCTAGATGGAAATTTTTAGCTTATTTTAATTATTTAGGCTTATATTTTCGCGGGCGTAGTAGCGTCCGGGCCCACTAGTATTATAATATTTTAAACGATAAATTTACCGTGTTACTTAAGTCATCCTTATGAGTTCGATTCCTACTCAAGAATCAATATCCCGAAAATTGAGTGGCAGTTGAGGAACCGTATGTCTTAACACTAAACTCCATCTACCACCTACTAATCAAAAAAAACTCTTTATATTTCCTAACGAATATATAGAATGTAATTCATGATAAAACAGCCATAGCTGACCAGTGGCTACCCGCAACGCGTACAAGGTTTACCTTAACGAAGGGTGGAAATGTACTTCACTATGGGAATAAAACCCTAGATTTAATCTTCTCGCAAGTCGCTGTTTAAACTTGCAGTAGATATGGTAAGGGTAAATAATAAATGGTTAATACACAATCACGTTAAATTGCATGGGGAAGTACATTTAAGAATTATGAAGTATCTTTGGTTTGTTATCTTTGTAATTTATAGTTTCTCCCCTGCCGTTTCATTATTACATATACATACAAGAGATATTATTATAATGATATCTTTATTATATCCATGAAATAAATTAAAAAATTATCCCTGAAATAGCTAACATCATCGTGGCGCAGTAGAACAACGTCTGATGGTACACGAGATGGTTCTGAGCTCGATTCCCAGTGGAAGTTTATATTAATTGAACTACATTAATTTATCTTGTACGAAAGAGAGTGGATTTGAGCTCTACTATTCACGACTAGGTTCCCTTATTTTTCTTGAAATTTACACACATTGGATTTGATGAAAACACAAAATTTTATTTCACCTAACGCCCTTGTCTGGAAGACCGGAATGTCTAATAACATAACGTATTGCTGTGTATTGTATGCAATTAAAGCGTCGGAAATATTCATAAATGCATGAATATTGCACAACATTCAAGACCAATCCATATCAACATAATTATAAAAAAATCTCAAATTTGTTAACGAAATCTAGTAAATAAAAACACAAGAAGCGTAAGCTGGCAATCTTTGTTTTACAGCTATCAGATTTCTAATGTTAATTAGGAAGTAAAGCTTATTTAGACAAGTTAATAAGTATTCTTAAGTCGTCTTTATGTCGAGAGAAGTCTTAAGCAAACCTATTAGACAGTAAGCTAACAAAAAACGGGATCGGAAAAGAAATAATTGCAACGAACTTTGGATCCGAGATGTATAAAAGACTTTACTCAATATAAAAGGAAATAAAAACGTTTGTCCTTTGTAAGATTGTACTTGGTTTTTCTTTCTAGAATTTTCTTAGTATGTTCCCAGATACTTGTTTAACTAACATACTTTCTACGTGCCTGGTCTTTGTGGGATTATTAGAAAATCGTCTGTCAATGTTTATAAAGCCAAATTAAAACCCAATTAGAAATCCTATACAATTAATATAGATACAGCGTGTACTGCATGGAATTGCACCATTGGAACCTGGTATTAAGGCTTTTAATTATTCCCCTTTTTAATAAATAAAAGCCACCTTTGTAAATAAAAACATGCTAGAAATCTGTCATTAGAGAAATATTCTATAGTGCATAACATCAATCACATATAACACCTCAAGGTACCTCACATTAAACATCAATATTCAAATCATCTACATTTCTTATCAAATAAACTATTAATAAAACAATAGTAACAAGCCAGAGTAATTGTAGCCACCAAAATATGCACCCACGTGTTCTAAAACAATACTCTATTTACCACCTACTGTTCAACACTAATGTTGTTTTAAGCCACGTTGTTCTTGTCAATGGTAATCGGTATCTATAGTATGTACGTACATAGGTATCTATAGTACGTTACATCGTTATGTGTTATTATCAATTAGTTAAAGTTTGATTGTATTATGTTTGACATGTGTTATTATTTGATTTTGTGCAACTCTCATCACTTTTGTTATTACTTTTTTAAATTTATTTTTACTTTTTTAGACAGCGTGCGGCGTTGTTCGCCACTGAATATGCAATGTCTCTGCTATGTGAGAATTATTTTCGTTGAGTTTCTTTAGTGTTTATTTAGAGTTAGAAATATAGTAATATGCTGGACGCCAATACAAAGAATATGTAAGAACAACTATTGCTCAAAAAGAGTCGAAATATTTTCTTTAATCCAACCATAAATGACGCATTTACCGTATACAATTCATAGACACGGTTTAGTATAGACTAAACTAAATTATGAATTAGTATAAAATTTATTTTAAAAAATAAAATATCAAACAATGTTAGATTTATCTCAAGTCGTCAGATAAGAACGTGTGCGGTAAAAGCAATGCACATTAAAAAACAACACCAAATTTAAGGATCACATTACAAAAATCCATTAGAGCAACCAATAAAAATAGATCCCGGCTTTTGTGTAAAGAAACCAAATTCAGTCATTCGAGTTAAACTAATAAAACGTCCTAACGTCGATTGTGGAGATAACGTAGATAAAGGGCAAGCCGAATTTTATAATTATCTAAAAAGTGTCAAAGATACTAACTATGCGTTGCAATGTTAGATGATTTTAGATTATTGATATTGATTTAGTATATTATATTAGGCTCAGAGGAGCAGTGATAATTTAATTAGAATTAATTATTGCTTTAATTAATATATTACTATAACTAATATAGATGGACATTCTATAGTAAAATTATAACTCAAATTGTATATAAATATGAAAATACTGATTTGTCGGTCTCCCTACGTCTATTTATATTTTAAATGTTCAAAATTCCTACAATTAAGGGAACTATTTATTTTATAACATATACACTTTTAATTTATTTATTATGCATATTTACATTTACATTTAAAATTGACATCTTTATTTATACCATTCTCAACAAATTATACTTTGAACCTAACCTTGAATTATTGATTGATGCAAATGAAATAATGAAACGCAATTGCAATTGTATTCAGAAATATTCTGACCCTTTTAAAGAAAACAATGACATTTGGTTAGCATACGTATAAACAGACTATGAAATTGATTCTTATTCTGTAAATTTTATTATATCAGTGAAAAAATGAAGCGATATTACTGTTGGTGAAGAGCAGCTGGCAAAAAATAAAAAGTGTAATAAAATTAATTTATAAACTTATATACTTGCACATAAATAAAAAAGCAGCAGTTTTTCTCATTGCATCAAATATACAATAATACACAGTATCTGGTAATAGATTATTTTCATTGTCATTACTTTCTGTTCTATTTTATCAAACATTTTAAGCATACGTACGAGCTGCATGTCAAAATTCAGCGCGACTCTCTTCAAACTAGTGCTGGCCATCGTAAACATTACAAATTTTCCCAAGTGGAATTTGAATTTACTACCATCACATTCAGTCTAAAACATCTCAACCGACACGACAGAAAAGCTATATTTTTCTTATATTCCACTTACCAATGTTACCAAATTACATCTTCCCGAATACAGGCTCGTTAAATCGAGAGATATCTTAAGAATCAACATGGCAACGCCTACATCAAATGTAATGGCTTGAACAAGATCCAAACTCATGATGGGATACTAAATTAGCCACGGAGACTTTTATGGGCAGCCATTTGTGAACGTTGACAGTGAGTACTGGAAGGAAACATACGGACATGATGCCATACATGTTCCACGCCCAGTACTTGATGGCATCAATGTATTGAAAGCAACTATAAATAATCTATTTAAATATATAAAAATGTTTGGTTTAGATGAATATTTCAATATAGCAAAAATAATATGAGTATAACGATATAGGAACTCGAACATAAGGTAATTATGTCTTTATTATTTCCTTCCGCAAAATATCTATAAAAAACAAGTCATCTGGTGAATTTTATGTTGATTGGCCCAAATAACGCCAAATAAACGGGAATAACGATGCTTCCAGTATGCTCCCGAAGCGTTTGATGTTGGTGCATCCACGCAGAAAATTTAAAAGGAAAATTGATAGAAAACGCCTTTGTAATTGGTATTACTAACAATTTATTTAATAATTGCATAATCATTTTTAAACTTTCTTCTTCGAATTTATTTAAGTCGATACATTGATCTAATAATATTGTAAAAAGTACCTAATCAATAATTTTATTAGAAATATTTCTAAAACAATACATTCATGGCTTTATGTGTAATCTAAATATATTAACTATATTTAAATTTAAAATAAATACACTATATGAATTTCAATACTTTTAATAACATCTATATAAGGTTAAACGTTTAAGTTGAGCTTAAATATTTATCTTTAAATAGGCAATTAGTCTGCGCGTACGCATACAAAATGGCGTGCGGTGGGTGTGGTCATGCCGGATACGGATTGGCGCTCGAGAAGTGACTATTAACATTTTGTTAATCGCCATATCTACTATGTTATTCAATATGTTACACCTATTAAGTTGATGCCAATAACCTCTAAATTATACAAGGAGCTACATATTTTGCTAATATTACTAATTTTAGTGCGCATACATTCATATATCTAATATATTATAAAAATACGAGTATATTATGTGACAAGGCCTTTGCAGTGCAGCGGATGGCTGTAAACGTTGTAGTTTTGGGTTCGATTTCCACTTGAAGGGATTTTTTTTTCATTGCCTTGCCCTGATAAGGACACAATTGCGGCATTGAGGTTCAGCACTTAACAAGCAATGTTTGGAAAATTAGGTGGAAAATGGTGAACAAAATGTCTTAACACTAGGTTCGTTTGCCTACCTTGTGTAAGACAATTGTCAGTGTGAGGGTATTTTACAGAATATAAAATAATAATACCCACATAATTATTTATAAAAGAGGAAGGGAACGGCTATAAAAAGTGACGTTTTTGAAGGATTGAGTCAGTACGTCGTTATTCTGCCTGTCGTAAGGTGTAAAATTGTGACAGTGTTCAAGTATTTAAAATCAGTGTCATTGTTGGAACTATGCGTTTTAAAACGTGTATAAGTGTAAAGTGTTATATAGAAACAGTGTTAGAAGTGTGTATATGTAAAAGAGGAACAATAAATTGTGGTTATTTAAGTATTTTCTTATACTTACCACCTGACATTTTTACAAATGTCAGAAGTGGGATCCAACACCTAAAGATAACTGGTGTTGTTACTACGCCCAAAGCAGACCAACCGGCGCACGACGACCAACACGGTACGTCTGCGACGGTGATCGTAGACAGAATAGACGCGGAGATAATAAGCGGAAGCGATCACGGCAACCGTAATAACCGAAGTTGTAGTCAAAAGCATAGTTATGGTCGCCGTCCAAGTAGCAGAAGGTACAGTCGAAATCGCAGCAGACGTGAACGTGAGGAACAGGGACGTCTCAGCAGGCGTAGGTGCGTGGTAGCAGGCGTGCCCGTAGTAGTGTTCAACAAAGCAACAGCGACCATGTTTATAAGCCGAAGCGTGAACAGTATGTTTGCCGCTAGCGTGACAGCCGTGCAGATGGCTCTTCTAAAGAAGACAATGAAAACCGTCTTCCTTGAAGTAAGCATCGTTATAAAGGTACGAGCATTTTATTAATAGTAACAGTAATATTAATCATCAAGTAGAAGTGCAGAAGCGGCACAATATGGTAACAAAATTTTAATAAGATATTAAGATGCAAAAGTCAAAGTAGTCGCAATAATTAAAGTCTCCTTTATAACAAATCTAACAGTGTGCTAAATGTCATCTTATAGTTTACTTAGTTAAAGTCTGTAAAAAAGTGAATCGCGTAATTGAACTAAGTGAAAATGTAATCGAAAGAAAAAGTAATACAATTAACAGTGACGTGTTCTCAGTAAACGGCATTGTTTTGAATTCTTTCATTAAACTAGGAAGAACTTTCAGTAGTATATTAAGTGAAATAAGGATAAAACGGAGCCTTCAATAGGTTTTGGTAACTCGACAGTTACACCCGTAGATAGTTATGATATTTAAATTATTATTTATGGCATTTTGGCAATAACGGAAGTGCTTAGTGAATCTAATGAATATTTACTTAGGTTATGCTGTTACGGAACAAACATTTATAATGTTTAAGACTTACGATACTTTTAAAATAATAGCTAAATAAAATTATAATACCCGCAGTATTATCATTTAGTAGAATTGAACAAAAAAAAGGTCTTATAAAGTCAAAGCATCAAACAGCGGTTTAACAATGGTTAGTGTATAGCAATGGTAGATGTAATAAACTTATAGACGTGTAAAGAATATTTTGTTTTATAAGAATTAAATGAATTTAACGATAAAAATGGTAAACTTATTCTAAAATAATTTGTTGAAGACAAAAAGAAATAACTATCTTTTAACTATATTTTATTAATAATTATAAAAGTAATAATAGTAATTTAAATAAGCAGACCCAAACTTAAAGTAACTTAGAAATAGAAAATGAATAAAAAAATAACAAGTGTTAATGTAGATATTTCATTAAAGGAATACATATTGAAATTGTTTAATTCAAGAGAATTAGGTGGTGATCTAGCAAATTAAATTAATTGATAATAGTGCGGTAGTTTCTGCGTTATGGCGCTTTAGATTTTATTCACTGGTCTAAAGGTTAATTTGGTGGCTTATTGTATTCATTGCGGGCAACTTTTGAAAAACGTGTTAATTCCTCGAGTTTCTCGCTGCTAGCGCCAGATTCCATAATGTAATTGGCACATTGAATAGTATGGCTAGTAAAATGAGCCACGCGGATGTTTTAAGTCTTAATCCAGTTTTAAATGATAAACAGAACACTGATGTAGTCATTTATGTTTCAAGTTATTCAACAAAGTGCAAAAAAATACGTACGGTTATGTTTATATTGTGTTTATCACAAAGCACCTGATGCAAAACCTAAAAGATTAGTAATAAAAAAAGTTAATTGTTGTGAATCATTGACATATTTTCCTAAACTATGAAATAATACAACCAGTTAGAGGAACAGATGCTAATTATGTAATTACAATATAAAATGTTATATTTTATATTTACTACTTCAGTTAGACTGACCAGATGACTTATAAGAGAGACATTTAAAAACACGATTTAAGAGTTAAGCCTATTGTTACCGTTATCTCTACTCCACTATCAAATGAGCAGGTGGATATAATCGGAAGGGGATATGTTCCAGTAGTGGTTTGAATATAAGAATAGTAAGGCGAGCAGTGTCATGTTCTGTTGGACTCTCATGACTAAACAAATTGTTTATTTGTATATTTTCGAGCTTTTTATCGAATGAGCTACTTTTATATTTTAAATTTGTGCAATATAGAAAGTAAATATATTTGTCAGAGTATTATTTACAAATCAAGATGTCATTAATTATTAGTTATAATTGAATTGAGTATAAGACTGTTTAGAGGTCTTAGAATAAAAGTTATACAACAGGAAATAGAATACGGTGTTGCTGGTACTAGTTACAAGTACTTTTTATGTAGTAAATGAATCTACTTAATTTAAAGTGTCATCATCAGCATATACTTTGATTAAATTAGCGAATCAATTTTACATTTTTAAATATAAATTATTATAAGAAAAAAAAGATACATTTAAAAACATAAAAAACCACTCTTCCGAGGGCGGGACAAGGGTCCAAGCCATGTCCCGCCGGGGCTCCAGAGAGAGGAACCGCCGCACAATACGTGCCGTCTCAAGTAATACTGCCTTCTGTATCCGTCATTACTATTATTATAACAAACCCTTTTGATGTATAGAAAAGTACACGATAATAAATAGAAATATTCTATTTAGTATTGCTAGTGTTGTTTAATACTTACTTCAATTCAATCGTTAGCAATTGCGGACAATAATTGTGTTGTTAAATAATATTCATAATAAAGGAATCGGTTGAACGCCGACTGAGGTTTATGAGGACTGATAGTCTTATATTAAAGTCATTAAGCGTAGATATAAAGAATAAGTAATAATAAAGAGTAATAAAATTATAAATGAAGCATTTATAAAAAAGGGGGTCAAATATATAATAGCATAAAAGAACCGCCGTGTAAGTACCAAAACGAAGAGTTTTTCGTAATAAAAAGGTTACAAGTTTTTAACAAAAAAACAAATGACATTTAAGATCTTCTCCCAAGTACAAAAGTGTAGGGGTGTTTATAAAGCAAGTGGCCATAGATAAAGATAGAGCGTGGGTAGTGTTGACCATCTTTCAGACGATAGTGATTCTCAAGCCAAATCGGGTAGTCATGATGATAATGAATGTCAGTCTCGAATTATTTAATTTAATGAAGTCTTGTATAAGTTGATAAATAGTCTTGATAATATTTTAATACTATTAAATAAATTTCAATTAATAAAAAAGTAGCATGTATGAAGAGGTTGAAGACGGTGGACAGGGCTAGTTAGTGGTAGCTAGGCAGTGGCGGTTGGCGCTCCTTTCTCTCTCGCTAGGAATAAAGCGTGGAGCTAAGTGAAGTTAAAAGTATAGTATACAGTGTATACTTATGTCAAGTAGATAAAGTATACATGTATATGGATTTATTTAATTCTAAGTGAATTGTTATGTTTAATGTATGGTTATAGATTTAATTTTAGAGTTCCAGTTCAAGACGGGCAGATTGCCCCAGTTCAAGACGGGCAGATTACCCCAGTTCAAGACGGGCAGATTGCCCCAGTTCAAGACGGATAGATTGCCCCAGTAAAAGATGAGCAGATTGCCCCAGTTTCAGTTGGGCAGATTGCCCTAGTTTCAGTTGGGCAGATTGCCCTAGTTTCAGTTGGGCAGATTGCCCTAGTTTCAGTTGGGCAGATTGCCCTAGTTTCAGTTGGGCAGATTGCCCTAGTTTCAGTTGGGCAGATTGCCCTAGTTTCAGTTGGGCAGATTGCCCTAGCTTCAGTTGGGCAGATTGCCCTAGCTTCAGTTGAGCAGATTGCCCTAGCTTCAGTTGGGCAGATTGCTCCAGTTTCATTTGGGCTGAATCCCCCTGTTTCAGTTGGGCAGATTGCCTCCAATGTCAGTTGGGCAGATTGCCCTAGTTTTAGTTGGGCAGGTTGCTGCCAGTTTCGGTCGGGTAGATTGTCCCTAGTTTCGGTTGGGTAGATTGTCCCTAGTTTCGGTTGGGTAGATTGTCCCCAGTTTCAGTTGGGTAGATTGCCCCAGTTTCAGTTGGGTAGATTGTCCCCAGTTTCGGTTAGGTAGATTGTAGCAGTTTCATGTGGACAGATTGTCCCAGTTTCATGTGGACAGATTGTTCCAGTTTCATGTGGGCAGATTGCCCCTGCTTCATGTGGGTAGATTGCCCAAGCTTCATGTGGGCAGATTGCCCCAGTTTCATATGGGCAGATTGCCACAGTTTCAGGTAAACAAATTGCCGCAAAGCTACCTACCAACTTGGGCCAAGTAGACGCGCAGGTAGCTGCTGCGAGCTACCTCGAGCAGACCATCAACGGGGACAACATCATCTTTGACTCCGTAAGGTGCCTAGCAAGCTTCTGCCGCCACGTTTCACGGAAGATTCTAATCTTCGCTGGCTCGCAGCCAGTGGGAGTCAAGGAGGAGCACTGTGAGGAGGGACATATTGCCGCAGGTTCAGGTGGGCAGATTGCCGCAGGTTAAGGTAAACAGATTTCCGCAGGTTAAGGTTAGTAGATTTTTGCAGGTTTAGGTGAGCAGATTGCCGCAGATTAAAATGGGCAGATTACTGCAGCTTAAAATGGGCTGATTGCCGCAGTTTAAAATGGGCTGATGGCCGCAAGTAAAGGTGGACCGTTTTCCGCAGGTTAAGGTGAGCAGATTGCCACTGATTAAAATGGGCAGATTGCCGCAGCTTAAAATGGGCAGATTGCCGCAACTTAAAATGGTCAGATTGCCGCAGTTTAAAATGGTCAGATTGCCGCAGTTTAAAATGGGCAGATTGCCGCAGCTTAAAATGGGCAGATTGCCGCAACTTAAAATGGTCAGATTTCCGCAGTTTAAAATGGGCAGATTGCCGCAGCTTAAAACGGGCAGATTGTCGCAGTTTAATATGGGCAGATTGCCGCAACTTAAAGTGGGCAGATTGTCGCAGTTTAATATGGGCAGATTGCCGCAACTTAAAGTGGGCAGATTTCCGCAGGTTAAGGTTAGCAGATTGCTCTAGATTCAGATGGGCAGATTGACCCAGGTTACGTGGGTAAAAATTGGTCCTAGTTTAACACGGCAGATTGCCTTTAAATATTGTTTGTGAAAGCTGTAAATCATTTTTGTAAGAGACATTGTTACAGTCAATTATGTAAGAGTTATGAACCATAGTTATTCTCTTTTTGTTTTGTTTTTTTGGAAACACGAGGTCGTGTTTCGGTGCAGGACGGCCGAACTGTAAGACAATTGTCAGTGTGAGGGTATTTTACAGAATATAAAATAATAATACCCACATAATTATTTATAAAAGAGGAAGGGAACGGCTATAAAAAGTGACGTTTTTGAAGGATTGAGTCAGTACGTCGTTATTCTGCCTGTCGTAAGGTGTAAAATTGTGACAGTGTTCAAGTATTTAAAATCAGTGTCATTGTTGGAACTATGCGTTTTAAAACGTGTATAAGTGTAAAGTGTTATATAGAAACAGTGTTAGAAGTGTGTATATGTAAAAGAGGAACAATAAATTGTGGTTATTTAAGTATTTTCTTATACTTACCACCTGACATTTTTACACTTGCTTTATGTAGGATACAGCGTGAAGCTAAACTAAGCAAAAAAAAACCGGTTAAGTGCGAGGTGTCCACCGAGTCTTCAATTTCAGGATTTTAGCTAGTAGACTTATTGTAACTTAACGTGACGGACAGACAGCAAAGTGATCCTATACTTGTTCCGTTTTTACGTTTTGGGGAACGGAACCCTAAACATAAAATAGTAATAGCGCTAATGATGATTAAAATTTTGCAAAATAAATGTGTGGAATTTGATTGCGCCTAATAAGTAATGTATAAATATAAAAGAATAAAAGAGCAAAATTATATTGAACTGTGGGTTTAACACCGCTCTTTGTTTATCAGAGGAGAAAAACGCAAAACAATAAATTCCACCAAGTGGGAATGGACCTCACGTTCATCGTGTCACAGTCAAACAAACCCGAAGAACTACATACGTGAAATTATACACGTCACAGGCAACATTTTCAAATTAAGTTCCGAGTAAGCAAGTAGTTCTAATTAAGTTAACCAGTCACCATTCAGGCGTAGTGCGCGAGGTTATTTACCCGTAAAGTCTTAACATTCAAACGCAAGTGCTAACACGTAACCTTACTCGCTACCCACTACCTACTACCTACTACCTACTACCTACCTGAGTTTTCTCGCCCTACATATTCAACACGCTGTAAAGAAATCTAAGTGACGTCGCGATTTTAAAAATCTAATGGATTATGTGTTGGCCTAACACGTATTACGATATTTAACACGTTCTTTATTTGCATATAATAATTTTCACGCTGTTAATATGGTATAGTAAAATATTTATTGCCTTGGAAATATATAATTTTTTTAGCGTATAGCAGAGCAGGAAAAGGGAATCTAGTAGAAACACTCCTTTGACATATTAATGGTTTTTAATTCATAAATGTGGACTTCTGAGTGACGCATTATAAAGATTCATCTGCCTACCAAGCAAAATCCAATGAATGAACATAATATGTCATTATATATCTCAAAGTTTTTTTAATATAATTTTCTGTAGACTTTAAATATACAGTGATGGACACGCGCCTATTTCATACCGGAAGACATTTAGGTAATCAATAAAAATTATAAAGTAAACAAACTCAAAGTGTACAAAAAAACAAACTATCACAACAAAAAATATTATGCTTCGAATAGTTTTTACCTGCCTTCTCATTTCCTGCCTGTTCCGGCAGGTAAGGGGCAAAGTTTTTAATCGATCATCAATTTTTCTCCAATACCATTCAGCTTTTGAAATATACCTATACATAAAAACTGAATTTGAATTGTACTTTAAACTATAAAATATAGTTAAGCATGTGTCAAATGCAAATATTTTAAGGTGTCATTGAAAATGTCACAAGAAAAATAATCGAAATCGTTCAAAAGGCTATAATTAAAGAACTGTCCTGAATAGATATATATTATATATATTTGAAATAATCTGTTTCAAATATAAATAACAAACGAAACATATTACCTTTTCTAATTTAACTTTCATATAACGTATATGAATAATGCAATTATTGAGGTATTTGTTTTGATGGGTCCATTTATCTAGTTTGATGTAACAAGCAACTATATGCTTTAAATAATTGAGATTAACATCATAATAGAATAGATAGTGATCATTCCAGACGATAAGCTACGAGTACACGTTATGGCTTTCCAAAAACACGGCTGACCCTCGAGCGGAATTGATAATTTACTTGTTCATAGGGCTATCATTAGGCCGTTGTAAAGAATGATTGCCGGTCTCGACCATATATTTATTGTATCGGTCCGGTGAAGGAGGCTTTAGGTAGAAGAACAAACAATATCTCAGCTCGTTTAGACGAAAAATTATCTTTGAATGATTATTATAGGTTAGTTTAGGCGCCGTTTCGCTCAATGTGTTCTAGCTTGTGTGAGCTGAATGTAAATTTTGTTTTGTTTTCGAATTAAATTGAACGAATTTTGAGGTTAATATTTGCTAAATGGGTGTTACAAATATACTTTGAATAATAATAATCTACAAAAAAGAAAAATAGTATAACACATATGTACATGAACTTTTTGAATGGAATAAAAAAGAACCAGAAAGAGCGAAAAATTTATACTAAAGTGCAATCTCCCAAATTTCAATTTTTAATAATCAATAATCAATGTTCTTTATAAATATTAGTACGTAAAACCAATCAAACATTATAATATACCTTGTATAAATT
The DNA here is from genome assembly GCF_056956725.1 of Heliconius melpomene rosina. Classification (NCBI taxonomy): domain Eukaryota; kingdom Metazoa; phylum Arthropoda; class Insecta; order Lepidoptera; family Nymphalidae; genus Heliconius; species Heliconius melpomene. The sequence goes on along the minus strand of NC_140406.1, from coordinate 6,778,045 downwards.
ACGAAGCAAAATGTAAATAAATTATGAAGATGTAGTAAATTTCAACAACTATATAATAGCTTGCCTCTAACGTTGTATATTTTTTTCTTGACCCCCGATTACCGCCATAACAACCGTAATTTAAAAATAAAATGCAACCCTATTCGAGGAATCGCCTCATTTCTTCTAACAATGCATGATGAATGTTTTTTAAAGTTCAAATTTTGTTTTGTGTTTGACTTTAATTATTAAGTCAATAAAGTAATATTTTAAAGAATAAATAATTAACATAAATATATTTCACACAATATAAGATAAGATTTTCAACACAGCAGGTTGAGGGAATGTAGTGTTAAGACACTCCCACCTTTCACTCAACTAATGAAACGTTGAGTGCTTAGTGACGGAACTTAACGCTTCGTTTTATCTACCAGAGACAAGAAATTAAAATAAAATGGGAATCAAAACCACAGATTAGTTTATATTCATACGGTGTCTATAAAATTATTTCTTTAGCCCTCAAAAGTCTTATAAAATTTTATCATAAACATAGATACCTACTACCTACATTAATATTCTTCTCCAGGTATCCGCGATACTAAAATTTTTATGAGCATTACGTTATTATATTAAGGTTAACATTAGAGACAGTACTTTTACGGTATTACATAACCACTACCTTCCTGTAAAGAGAAACCGTGATCGACCCAGTAGGTGGCTCGAATGTATCAAGTTGACGTCTTTTTGTCAGTTATTACTTATTCTATGGGTCAATGTGCATCCACTTTTATTGGATATGTGTTTAATTTTGTGATAATTTCTGAGAAAACATATTAAATTGTTGTTTGAAATAGAAACACATTATATCATCATATTATTACAATATTTATTTAAAAACATAATAATAAACTTGAGAGACTAATAAATAAACGAGAATTGTAGCTATAAGTAGTTTTAAGAATCTACTTTAAATTAATTATTAATAGTAAAGTTTAAGTACATGAAATGTTAAAATAGCAAATATCATAGTAATTTTACATCACTACAAGATGAAAAAAGTATGAAAATATATTAATACTAAGTTGCATTACAATTTAACGTGCGATCCATACAAAAATATTGCATAAGAGCAAAGGCAAGCTAGTACAAAAGGCACGCGAAATCTAATATTATTCTCTATTATAACAATCGCCAATCGCCAGAACTTGGTCTGTTAGTGTCGCCTATTGTTCGATTTCTAAGCCGAATATAATAACTGAGGCAAAACGTTACAAGTCTATACATTTGTAATGAAAATTGAGCTTTATATAGAACCTGTAAGAGCTTTTGCAGGTTTTGTGAAGGAACTTCATTATATTATGGTAAGAAGTTGGAGACGAACAGTTGAGGTGCGGTCGGAAGTAGTTATTAAATTATGAATTTAGCTTATTGTGCAGCTGCTTCGAAATGTTCTATGGTGGCCTGTTTTTTCTTGATGTCTTTTCAAAATGTTTTTTTAACATAAATAGATATGACAAGTTTTAAATATATATATTTTATATCTATATATATATAAAATCGAAAGGTCACTCACTCATCACGAAATCTCAGAAACTACATATGCTAGGAATCTCAAATTTTGCATAGGAGTTACTTATAGGACGTATGTACTCGCTAAGACGGGAATTTGCAATATTCGACTTCTAAGGGGTTGTTTTTGGGGTCGAAAGTTTGTATGAAACTTCGTTACTACAAATGTTAGGAGTCTCAAATTTTGCATAGACGTCACTAGGACGTAGCCATGGAGACAGAAAGTAATAATAACATAGTTCACGCGGGCAATACCGCGAGCGGGCCGCTAGTATATATATAAAATCGAAGGGTCACTCACTCATCACGAAATCTCAGAAACTACATATGCTAAGAATCTCAAATTTTGCATAGGAGTTACTTATAGGACGTAGGTGCTCGCTGAGACAGGAATTTGTAATATTCGATTTTTAAGGAGTTGTTTTTGGGGTTGAAAGTTTGTATGAAACTTCGTTACTACAAATGCTAAGAGTCTCAAATTTTGCATGGACGTCACTTATAGGACGTAAGTACTCATGGAGACAAAAATAATGATAACGTAGTTCACGCAGGCGAAGCCGCGGGCGGGCCGCTAGTATTTTATAAAAATATTCCCATAATCTATATTTTACTAAGAATAAAGAACAATGTTAGGTAAAAATGTCAAACATAAAACTTCCCATTAAACAAGTATATTACCATCAAAGGAAGTCAAAAGCACAAATGTTAGCGCGAGATAACACTGTTGAGGTATAGTCAACTTCCGTTTATTAACAAACGACTATGAATGACGGACATTGTAGATGCTTCCTAATAATTGTAAACGTATGAAGTTCTTTGTTTTAAGCTTCTCGTAATAAATAATCGGTAATGTCTATGAATAATTTATGTAGTAGTAGAATTATTAGCTCCACTACTCAACACGCAATGCCTCCAGAATTGGCAAGGAGCGTCTTAACACTAGGTTCCCAGGTTCCTGCTTACCCTGCTATGTGGGGGAAACGTGAAGTATATTTTTTAACTTTTAGTAGTAGCTTTATAATATTAGTACAGATATTGAAAAAAATATTATTGATTTCTTTTCAATGCTCTAATGAAGTCAAGATCAAATACTAAAAATATCATTTTATGCTATTTTATATTGAAAGACCGTACACTCAGTTCCTTCAGCTCTGTAATAACTTTAAAATATTTTATAGACTTTAGAAGAACTTCCCAGTGTACATTACATAGTAATATTCAACTCACATACGAGTGGGTTCACTTCACATTATATGAGAGAGCGTACCGCAGAGACTTCGGGCTAATATCCAAGTCTTTTCAACCGAAAAACTGTTGTGTTAATATTATATTTGACTTAGATGTTATAAATTGAAATTATATAAAGCTTTACTACTTCCTTTGGCATCAAATTATAAAGGTTTACACGAATATTTAGCTTGTATATATTTTTATATGTACTTAGCTTGTACATACTGTATTTAGCTTGTACAGCTTCTATTATGCAAAAAAAGTCCAAACTGAGACCGAGGCCAGTCGTGGCTTAGGGGTACAAGTGTCTGACTGTAAATGTGACTGGTTGTAGGTTCGATCCCCGCTCAAGAAAATGAAATATTTATTTAATTTATATTTACAGCAGAAAGCTGTTTGTAACTCCAATTAATATATTGATATGAACACATTCCGTTCGCCGCTTTTATACCGTATTTGGCATTGAATATTGAGAAGCGGAACTTAACGCTGTGCTTCATCTACAAAAGCTGCAAATGGATATACAATTAAGTCAATGGATCTGATAAATCTAGGTCTGATGATTCTGAGTAGGGGTTGAGCCCACAACAGAGCGTAGGATTCAAATTATAAATAAATAATAATTTATTCCCCCGAGTTAAATGGAACCCACCATCTCCAAAAAATTATGTTATATATAAAAAGTATATATGTATATACTTTTTATAATATATAATTTGTCAAATGTCAGTCCCTTACCTCGGCAAACAAGCCCCGTACATATCACTCTTCTGACCTTTATTAACTTTGTACAGTCATATACGGGTTCGATTCACCAGATTCACGAGATTGTAGTCCATCCATCAAGCCGAATGTCAAAACTAATACGATGTGTGTCCCGTGAGATATTCCCAATAGTAGCTGGTAGGTTTTATGTCCACTAAATTTAAAGCGCTATATAGTAGCGCGTTAAATGCGTTATTGATTGTAGGTTCGAATTTGTTAGGAGTTGTAATTATGTACGAGTAGATGCTCTTAATTACATAAAAGGGGGCATAAGAATTCATCAGAAGTGGGCAGAAACCAGTAAAAATGTTGTTTTAAATATCTTTAATTTAAATACGAGGTTTTTACTGCTATTCTTACAAAGCGTGATGCGTTATCATCGGAGAATAACTATGAATAAAGCAGATACATATATGTAATTCGTTTTTACATAGAAGCCTAGTTAAGTTAAAATGTATAAAAATGAGTAAAAATTTGAAAATGTTTATATCTTGACATCTATTTGGCATATTTTATAGTCATCTAATTTAAGCAGAAAATATATGAAGCTATACTTTTTCAACAAATGTAATACCACCCTAAAATTTAACATACCCAGCGAAGTCTCAAACAGTTTTATAATTATAACCTTCTATGCAGCGTCATCTGATTAAAATTGGCAGTCGATCAAAAGATAGACGAGTCAATATTAAACAACGTGTAACGAGGAATCGCATCAATTGATGCTATCTGTTAATTGTGATGGATTTTAAGGGGTGAAGTGGATTGAATCCTTTTATCCTGGCACATGAAAGAAGTTATCTATTAAATATATATAGTTAAGTTTTACTTGTTGATTGATTTAATTTATATATGAGAGTTATTATGTTAGTTATCACAGTATCAGAAAGCTAACGTTATGGAAGTGGTTATAGTGTATGACTGTGAATGCGATGATTGTGGGTTCGATGCACAGTTTAGGGAATGATATATTAAATTAACTTTCATTTTCCTGTCCTGATAGATGAAGCGTAGAGATGACGTACCATTCAATATACAATATCTCGACAATTGGGCAGAAATTGTCTTAACTCTAGGTTCTCTCTAGGTTTTCGTATGCCCTTACCCTGCTGTAGTGTGAATAGCGTGAAGCTAAAAAAAATATTCTTGGGAAGACTCGCGGGAAAATGAAAATAATCCCTGAAGTTTGGTAGTATTAAACTTACAACCATCGCGTTAAAAGTCAATGCCGTCTTGCTTAGTCACATCCCATAGGACTAAATCATGTTTTAAATTTTAAAAAGTAATATTATCACATGACACATTTGAAAAAGGTATTGTGTCATGAAATGTGTGTCATATAAATTTTTGCTTTCCACAAATTTTAGTTAGCGTCATTTAACTAATTTGTTAAATTTTCTTTTCGGTCTTTTAACTGTGTTATTTCTAGTTTTAGTGAGTCAGAGCTGTTAACAAAGCTACGATAATTGTTTTGCAAACTGCTACATGGAAACAAATTCTACGTAGGTACTAGTTAAATAAATCGGAACATTACAAAATGAGAAATGAAATATTTTTACTGTAAAATTCGCCATAGATTTTTAATTGGCTGAGGTCGATTATCCTTTAAAGCAACCGGTCAACAATCGATCGTTAACAAACCAGGTAGAAAAATTTTGGAGTATTTGAATACGAGGTTCCCTTAGCCTTCAGTTCTGCTATATACGGAATAGACAGTGAAGAAATCTTTTGGATTTTGATAAGAAGATGAAGATCTTAAAAAAATGTCTCAAAAAAGAGACCAAAGCTTTCAACTCAGTACATACATTAGATAGATATATCTATTATCTACTACAAAAACATACTATATCTAACAAAATATAATACATCAATTAGAACAATGGTACTGTAACAGGACGGGTTGTTACAACAATATTATGATTAACTTATGCAAATATTATTTCGTGATCAATTCACTGTTGACAATAATATTGGTATCTAGTGTACGTTGAAACGGTTGTGACGTCGAAATAGCGCAATTTATTTGGTATATTAAACTCATATTAAACTCATATGATAGTATTGTAATCTATGAATTATCATAATAATTGTAATTTGTATGGCTAATTTGAATGTGATTGATATTTACCATGCTGGTTATTTTCTGGTAAAGGAAAACAGCTTCTAACAAGTTGTAATTTTCTTGTTTTTTTTTCTTCAATATACTATAAGAAAATGTTGTATTTCCATTTTTCATATTCTTCGTCTATCATTCGACATGTAAGTTTCGAAGATTGGGCGGTGCATGGGGAATGAAGTGGCTTAACTCTAGGTCCCCTCTGCTTACCCTACTGTATACGGGACACAGTGTAAATTGTTAAAGAAATTTTGCATTCTCCTCCAATTTTTACGCTAAATAAAAAGAACGAGTACTGATCTATGATCTGCATTTTCTGGCTAGTAAGAGACTTTTATTTGGTGTATCTACTTCGTACTTCTTAACGAAATACCTCTTAAAATTAATTTCGCAAAGCATTGCGTGTTGAGTGGTGAAACTCAACGAACGAAAAATATTTGATTTTTTCGAGTAGGAATCGAACTCACAACCTGACGCGCTTACAGTAGCCAGCTTGTGCCCCTGCGCTACGACTTGCCGATATTGTAAGTTAATTTTATCAAAACTAACAAATTTCTTTTGCCATAAATTTTGAAGATAAAAAATACTTCTTTATACTAATACTAACTTTAATAGTAAAAGTTTATAACATGATTGATAGTACTTCTACAGGGATGGAGACGCCGCCCGCTACTGTGTGATTTTTCACGCAGATCAGTTCAGTCATAGCCTTTGTACAGCATTTTCATTTTTATTTTGTAAATAATTTACTTTTATTATAATACTAGCGGACGCGCGCAGCTTCGCTTTCGCAGTTCAATGAAATATTTTTAAGAGTATCAATTTCAAATTTTATGAAAATCGGTGGCGATTTAAAGATTTTTTCATATAAACTTTCAATCCCTTATTTGCGCCCCTAGGGGATGAATTAAAATAAACCAAGAAACATGTGTTCAATTAAATATTTTTAAGAGTCTAAATTTCAAATTTTATAAAAATCGGTGGCGATTTAAAGATTTTTCCATACGAACTTTCAACCCCTTATTGGCACCCTTAGGGGGTAAATTCCAAAAAACCGTGAAACACGTGTTCAATTAAATCATTTTAAGAGTCTGAATTTACAATTTTATAAAAATCGGTGCATATTTAATTTTTTTTCCATACAAACTTTCAACCCCTATTTCGCCCCTTTTGGCTTAAAATTTTTCAAAATCCCTTCTTAGTGGATGTCCAGATTACGAAAGTAAACGTTTGTCCAAATTTCACGTTTCTACCATCAACGGTTACGGCTGTGCGTACGTCTTACCGCAGTCAGTGAGGACATGTCCTTTTATATATATTGTAAATAATTCTTATTAGCATTTTCTTATCTAACTGGACTGTGGACTCTAAGAATATTAGTGTTCCGGTGGCGGGGTTGCCCGCGAATATGGTATGCTATTTCTTTATTTTTCATTTTGTCGGATAAGCGTATGACGATACGGCATTACTTCTTAAATATTTGTTACTTTCTAACCCATTCATTATAAATTACACTTAATATCCACTTTCCTCTTAAATCATTATATCTTTTAGTGAAAACTGTAATCCGTTGCGTAGTATTAAAAGGTTGACTTTGTATGCCTACCGTAAAACCTATACGATAATGTATAAAGATATTCTTATTCAAACTAAATGGACTCTAGACATATAATAAGTTTATCAGTGTTTCCTATTTGTATATACTATCAAATAAGATATAACTATAGGCTGAGCTGACGCTAAATTCTTTTCATTGCCACCAATAAAATAATGTTATTTTATATTATGCATAGGTACATATATGTAAATAATTCAACTAAAGTTTTTAGTTTAAAAATGACATTATTTAAATATATTGGCACACGTTTTGTGGGACTACATATTTATTGGTCTAATTAGACGATAAAACGCGACGATTATGGGTCGATTATTAAAGAAAGAAAGAAGAATTCTCAAAGAAATAATTATATAAAAAATATTTTTATTTTCCTTCCCTTGTAAACAGACGGCGACGTTAAGTTACGCCACACAGCAAGCAATGTTTCCAAAATGGGTAAATGGGGAACGCAGTCTTCACGCTTGATTTCCTCTGCCTAACCTGCTATGCAAGAAAAAGAGTGCAGCTACAGCGTTGCCTCTTGCTTCTTATAAGGCAATGTTCCAAAGATAAACAAAAATATAATAAATGAATACTCTAGATTCAACAAACGCAATTAATGTACGTATAAACGTTTACCATTTCCAGTTTATTCACAATCTATGTGTAAAAGAGCGCTAATAAAATGTTGAATGCGCCTTTATTTTATAGTTCATTACCTAGTAAAGTAAACGAACTCTTGTTAAGGTAGTTATTAAAATCATAATGAACAGATTGTTTACTGAAGATCTGCGATATTATTTATTTGTATAACTTAGTTTCATAACATTATATTGAATGGTTTAAAATTGTATTTTTATTAGCTTCACACTGTATCCCGCGCATAGAAAAGCAAAGAGGGAACCTGGGAACCAGTTTTGACACTCTGTTCCAATTAAGACACTTTCGTGCTCCGGTTTCCACCGAATTCTAGAGGCATTACGTGTTACGCCGAGCTTTGCCTCGTTACCAGAGAAAGGATTATCTTTCTACATTATCTTCATTATGAAGATATTAAATATTTCAGGCAAAGCGCGGCGTTGAGTTTCGCCACTCGACACGCAGTGCCTGCAAAATTCGGGAGAAAGTGGGGAACGGAGTATCTTAATACTAGGTTCCCTCTGCCTACCCTGCAGTGTGCGAGATACAGCAAGATTTTTTAAATATTTCATTTCATCGAGTGGGAATCAAACCTACATCTTGTAGCTTCTATAGTCGCTATGCCACGACTGGCCTCTATAATAGTAATATAAAAAAGAAGTGTAGCTTAAAATAGAATAGAAGTACGTACTCGTGTACAAAATAAAATTCATTTTATTATTCTACACACAAGTTACTTTAAAGTAGATGAATATATTCTTTATAGAATATATTTTTATCACACCCCATCTTTATTTGATCTCTGGGAATAAATATAGTGATAGTAAATTCTATATTAAAAAAAGGGATAGAAAGATTGAAGAAGTTCTGGTCAGTGGTACAGTATCTGACGGGGGGCTGGGTGTCCAGCCCATATTTACTCATTCCTAAGTAAAATTTCGTCCATCACAACAATATATTATCAAACAAAATTTAAAAACGCTAAACCAACCCAAGGAATTATAAAACGGTAGATGTTATTTAAAAACCACAACTAAAGGATTCCTATAACCCAACAACGCCTGAAGTCGCTTAGAACGCTTTGTAAAATGTAACAACTTTAACTATAACAACTTGTTATTTTTACGTTCACCGCGATCTTAGCGTTAACCGTTTATTATGGGATGGAATTTGTTTAAAGCCAATAAAAAGAAAGGAATAAAATAAATATAAGTATTTACTACTGTAGAATTAACCATATATGTAAGATTTAGAGTTTGAATTGGACTATAGGTTAACTTATTTCAAGAAATATCTCATTTAGATCTAGAGAGTCTGTAGAGAGAAATCATAGTGTCAAAACACTTCGCTAATGAGAAAATCATAAATATCCAATCAAGTATGTTTCTAATATGTCGGATATATTTATTATTATTTTATATACGTTTATTAATTCAGAAAATTTGCAGATTAAGAATATTTAGTTGTTAAATAGTCAGCTTTAAAGTTTGAATTTTTAGTGTCTCGGGTAGTTTATGCTAGCTGACAGTCCTCAACGTTGCGCTTTGCCCAACAAAAGCTTCGCGCAGATTAAAAAAATCTGTATGATAAACAAACACAAGTAATTGCCACGAGGATAACAACGCGTCGCGTCGTCTGGCTTCCTACTAAGAGTTGTGGCAAAATAAAATGTTTACAAATGAAAATAAAAATTGCAAGGATATTTTTTTCATTTTCACACATCTTATGCAGAAAATAATATTTTTTAAATCACTCCGCTCTCTTCTTTTTGTCATGTCTAGATACAACAATATTGATACTATAATTTTACTGGCTAGATCAGAAATACTATGCGTACGCTCTACATATGCCTATAACTAATTGTGTGTAAGCGCTACTTATTTATTTAATTTCGAAATTTATTGCATCTGATAGGAGTCAAAGCGGTAATTTTTAATTTTTCCCATATTTTAATTTTCAAATTATGAATATCATATACAATTTTACTATAAAATGTTTATTTATAACCTACTAGTGGGCCCGGACGCGGCTACGCCCGCGAAAATATAAGCCTAAATAATTAAAATAAGTTAAAAAATAATAATAAGTGGAGATTTATTATTAGAAAAAATATCTGAGTAACCGAAATGAACAAACAAAAGAAGTAAAAGTAAGTAAAGGAAATTCTTAATATTAGAAAAAGTACCTAAACTTTGCCGTGCGCGCGTACTAAACATTTTTCTATATATTAAATAATTATTAATTTTTGCGAACAATATTAAATAAAATCCCAAATGATTAAAATTACGACATTTTAAGTGTATAACCTCGGTATAGATAAACGAACTGAGATAAATTAATTATAAGCACCAAATAATTGCATAAAAAATAATAGTAATTCGAAAATATATAAAAATTTACAAAACCATCAAAGTCATCTGCCCGTTCGCGTCGGTCATACTATACCACTCGTAGGCTAGGTCATTTCGAATCAGTGACATCTTAATTATTTATTAGAATGCTATACAGTAAACTATAATTTCCATCAAGATGAAATGCTAAAAGTGACTACTATATTTATTTTCATAAGGATGAATATTAAATTATAGAAATCATCTAATTTTTGTTAATGTATACAAATCTATATCGGCGCGCGCCATGTATGCATTAAGCAAACTCACTTTGGGTGACGTTTTCTTAAAACAACAAACTTTGCAAATCGTTGCTTAGCAACGGCGGTTGTTATAAACATGGCGGAATAAACTGCATGTCAAATTAATAAGTATTTTAATATATTGGTATATATCGAAAATATTACAAATATGAGAAAAAAAAGTATCCTATGTTCATCCCGAGACCCTCAAGTATCTCTATATGAGTATTTTATCACAATTAAATTAGCGGTTTGGCCCTGATTGCGTAAAAGACAGACAGACAGACAGAGTTACTTTCGAATTTATAATATAGGTATGGATTAGACATAAACAAAAGGAAATAACATCTTTGAAACTAATCTTGTAAGAAACTTAATAGAAATTATTGTTTGACTTTAAATTGTGTAACATAGTTTTCTAATAAGAATATTATCTTACTCAATCCTATATGAAATTCTGGTATTTTTTTTATTTAAATAGTGTTATGGTGCATCATTCAACAAAAAACCAAAAAAAAATTAAAAAGAAAAGAAAGATGCGAAAGCAAAAATGTAACTATATTTTTTGTTTAATAAAAAAAGTATTGATATATTATTAAAAACTAGAGACATTATTTGATAACTTTTTATAATATGTACTTTAATTTTTGATCGACATTAAATATATAATAATAATTTATCAGTTATATTGACTTAACAAACGGCCAATTAGGTCCATACATACAAGTGTCATTGTATTAACGTAAGATTGTCCGTGTGTAATTAGCAACATTCCCGAGATCAGAGATTAATTTGTGCGAGTATCTCTACTATATAAGCCTCATTAAACATCCATTAATAATTATATATTGAATTTCTGAATGTATAACATATAAAATTTTAACAGAAATATTTTTATACAAAACTAAGTGCGAGGCCGGCGTGGTGCAGGGGCCCAGGTTCCATCCTACTATTGAGCAGATTAGGAGGATTATGACGGGATAAACGTAAAGCTAAAAAGAACATAGAAGTTTTTAAAAATTAGACCATTTAGACATAGTTAAACATCGTAGATATATCTAACTATAGCACGATGGTCCAGGGCTCGATAGTTCTATAACTCTATAGTTCTATAGAGTTCTATAGTTCTATAGTTCGATAGTTCTCGATAGTTCCAGCAAGACAAGCTTTGCAAGGATCAAGGCGTGAAACTATAAGTGTCATCTAAAATTAACATTCGTAAATTAAAGTCAGTAATCATTCTTTTACTTTTTGTATCATAAAAAGCGTAGTTAAGTACTTGTTATTAAATTTTAAACGGGATGTTATAATTTTAGGCCCATTTCAAACTCAACGCTGTGAAAATAAATAATTTTCATAGCTTAATAGAACATAAAAGAACTTTCATAAAAATGTAATACTTAAAAAATTAACAATTTCTCATTTTGTTCGTAAAATGTACTTAATATAATTAAGCTTAATTAAGGTTTTGCTTTTATATTAATATTTACGTAAATGAAAGACATAATGAGTATCAAAACGTCAGTATAATTTTATTACGGTTTCAAGATATCTTTGTACAATTTATACAAAACAATAATTTTATTAAGACTAATAATTACAATTTAAAAATTACATTTATTTGCAAATTCATAATTATTAAATCTAATATCACGATTTAACTTAGTTATATAAGTTGTCAAGCAATAATATTCGTAAACGATAACATCGCAAACACATTTTTACATATACTCTTACAATAAAAGCACTCTGCTCCTATAGTTGTGATAAATGAGTTATAAATTATTTTATAAAATCCATATAATATACATAAAATAGGATGAAAATATATTTATATATTACAATTGTAAAAACTTAAATATATAAAGATTTCGTAAAAAAAAACAACCACATTGAAAATAATATTTGTAGAAGTAAGAAATGTTTCGTAATAAAAAAATTAAATAACAGTTAAAAAATATATAATACGAAGCACATAGAACAAAATAGTACAAGTGGAATTTACAAATACCTTAATCTATTTGGTGTTGTTTTACAGTGAATTTTGTGTGAAAATATATCACACCAATAAACTTTATAAATACAATTAATAATAGTTTAATATTTGAAAAATGTTTACGTTATCAGACTTAACATTTTCACGCGATCTTTGTACACAATATTGTATCGACATTACTCACAATTTATATTACCTCTTGCTAATAACAAAAGGTCGATTTACGTATGTGAAAATTGACCAAATAATACATAGATTAATATTTATTAGTATACTCAATTATGACGTACCTATATACAATTCGAAACAAATAGGACTATTCAAAAATGTGCCATTAATGAATTATGGTGTAACAATAAAGAGGAATAATGCAATTATTCAAGTGAAGTGTAAATATACAATGATTTCACACAAAATATGTGCGGCCTTTTGCGGTGCACGCCATAGAACGAGGTACAGTGGGCGAAAGATCGTCAACCCTAGAATAATCATGGCCATTGCTTGGGGATAGCCTTAGGTCATAATTAAAGCGGGGACATGTCCTGTTGTCAATGGACATGTAACTATTGTTCGAATTGTTCCCTTCCCCATATGTGTTATCGGACGACGGAGAGCTTTCATTCTGCGATGTTTCTCCGTCGTTCCTCTTACTGTATTGCAAAGAATTCGAATAATTCTGCCTTGAACAACTATCGTTTGTGACCGGCATTGTAGTATATCTCAACGTCGGCGTCTGACGTAATGACTTCTTGAATACGCTCTTCTCAGAGCTCTTTACTGTGATAATGGTGTCGGTTGAATTAAGTAAAACGATAAATCTATCCCAGAAACGCGGGTCGCTCCACGATATATTTTTAAACTTATCTAACACAAAACAAAGTTCATCGTTTATTTGGTTATTATCTACTATCTTAACGAATATTACCTTATTCAAGTCGCTACGATTTAAAGACTTTAAGTAGCTATAAAACATATTCTTGAAATGAAAATCACAAAGATCGTTACAAATGAAGTTGGTCGTTAACACGATAAGGAGGCGTTTAGATAATTTTGAGGATTTTGAAAAGCTATCTAATGTTAGAATATTCAAGGTGGATTCGTTCAAAGGAAACTTTTTTGAGGACATTTTTCTGAATTCTATTTCTGTCATGATGTTGTGATAAATAAATTGGGTATCTTTGGTATTACATATCACATAGTAATCGTACACATGGTTTGGATTGCCCTCCAGTGCGTGATCGACATTGGGGCACGACTGTTCTTTGAATAAAGGCACACCATAATTAGTGTACAACCAATCACTGACATCGTATCTGAAAGCATAAAATATAGCACCTATGAGACATATTATAACTACAATAATTATTACTCCACATATAATCGCGAAGTAATTATTGGGAAGAAATAAAGATTTAGAGACTATCTCGTTTCTTGAAACCGTTGTATCGCTTATCGAGCCCAGATATCCTTTGCAATGACTTAAAACGGAAGCAATTGTTATTTTTGTAGGTTTTCCCTCAGTATCGGTACAAAGCATTTTTTCTGGATCCCCTGGGTCTCTACGAAGCCAGGAATCTAACTCTGCTATGCTTTTGCAATCACACGAATATTGATTTCCTTCTATAGAGACATGTGCTAGGCTTTTAGAGGACGAAGCTAATAGTTTCCAAGGGAAAAAATTGACAAGCTTATTATCGTCGATTCGAAGGACCGACAGAGACTTCAATGAAGAAAATGTGTTATTGGCAACGTGTACTATAGCATTATGATCTAAATACAATTCATTCAGATGATTTAAATGGACAAATTCATCCCCTTTCAATTCTACTAATTTGTTATTTTCCAAATGTAAAACTCTCAATGACTCAATACCTTTAAAAGTTAGATTATTTACTTCCTTCAATTTTGTATTATTTAAGTACAAAACTTGTAATTTCTTTTTACCGATAAAAACATGATTTCCCAAATTACTTATATCATTTCCGTCTAAATATATTTCAGTTGCATCCATAGGAATTCTGTCGGGCACCTCTGTATAGCCAGCATTTGAACAATCTACAACATTCGCGTTCCACGTAATGTCATGATAACAGCGACAGTTATTCGGACAAATCATTTCACAATCACAAGCAACAAAATCACAACAATGGCAAAGAGCGAAGCAATGACTTTCGTATGGACATAAAAAATCAGAAGGTGACATATCTATTATCTTCTTTTTCTCTTTAACTCGTGAGTGAACCAATGTACAAAACGCTTTATCGAGATCTAGCACACGTGGGTATTGTCGGCTGTGACTTAAATAATTAATGCGTTGAATCCATTCCATAGAGCAGTCACAAAGAAATGGATTTCCACTTATAAAGAACTCGGGTAAGTCGCTATCTTCATTTATTTGATCTAATCTAAAAGCATTCATATCAAGCTGTCCTATTTTATTATTATTTAATGTTACAATTGACAACCTTGACAACTTAGAAAACGTGCCGACATGTATATGGCGTATATTATTGTTATTTATATATAATTTTTCAACAGATTTTGGTATTGACGTAACTGTTAATTGTGTTATGTTATTGTAACTTAAGTCTAACAGCTTTATATTAATATTTGAGTTCATGTCATTATTATGAAATGTATTAATGTAATTCATATGCAAATCTAACCAGTCTAAACTACTTGGAAAACTATCAAAACTAAAAGAAGATATTTTATTTGCAGACATATTCAACCATACTAAATTATTTAATGTAGAAAATATATCATCAAATTTCGTAATGTCATTACCGTCCATGCGTAAAAGTTTCAAATTAACATTTTTACGTAAACAACCAGATGCAACAACTTTCAATTTATTAGACGCTAGATTAAGTACCTGCAACTGAGGTAAATGCTCGAAAGTATCCTCATTTAAATGAGTAATTTTGTTATCTACAAGACGCAAACCAAAAAGTTCTGTTAGACCGCGAAAGTTTTCTCGGTTTAAATGGGTTATATTGTTGTTCCCTATGTCCAAGGATCTGAGGGACCGTAATTTGCGAATTGAAGAAGGAATTGAGGGTAAAAAGTTATCATTCAAGCCCAAATCCTCAATCGTAGTCATATTGTCAAACGCGCTTTCGTCAATGTGCTTAATTTTGTTATTATCCAAAAATAGTTCGTGCAAAACATGCAAATCTGTAAATATATGTGTATGAATATGTAAAAGTTTGTTATTTGAAAGTGTTAGGGAATGTAAATTTCGCAATTCTTCAAATGAATGTTCATCTATAGATGTTATCTCATTATGTTCTAAGTTTAGTTTTTGCAAACTGTATAAATCCTGAAACATATATCGGTCTATTCTACTGAGTCTATTGTAAGAAATATTTAAAATAACCAAACGCAGTAGTCCTACAAATGTCCCTTTATTTATCCACTGACTAGTTAATTCATTACGAGAAATATCTAATACTTGGAGATGCTCCAAGCCTCTAAAAAGTCCAGGCGGCAAAACGTTTATTGTATTGTTACTTAATATTATTTCCTTCAGAAATTTTGTATCAGAAAATATATCTGGCGGTATACTATTCAAAAAGTTACTTGACATGTTCAAAACTTGTAAACTAATAAGACCCTCGAAGGCCCCGTCTTCCACAGCAGATATTGCATTATTCTGCAAATATAGTTTTAACAATGAGCGTAACTTAGATAAGCTGTTTTCTCCTATAACAATCAAATCATTGTAAGACATATCTAGAGTTTCTAAAACTAAATTACAACTTTTAACACTTAGATTTTGTTCTCGTAAGGAATCGGAGAAACCAATTGTTTTTATATTTTGCAAATGATTTTTAGTCAAATTCAACGTTTTCAAGCTGTACAATGAACAAAACGTATCTGTTTTGGTACTCCATATATTATTGTCACTTAAATCTAACTCGATTAACTCACTTAGATTCGAAAAAGCATGTTCATTTAGCTCCATAGTAATTGCGGACCATTCACTGTTTTGTGTTGTCACGTGTAGAGTTTTAAGGTCTTTGAAATTCTCGAACGCACGTGCTGGTATCTGACGTATCTTACATTTATCAATGACTAGGTCCCGTAGCTTTCCTAGGCTCGAATGTTTCCCGGAGGGTTTTTCCGATTGTGCTGCGAGTGTGCTCTCGAAGAATAAAATCTCACTACATTGTACGTGTAGCGAAGTTATTTCGTCGAAATGGGTTCGGCTAATATTTTGCAACAGATGATCCAAACTGCTTATCGTTCGAATTTTGCAAAACAGTACTGCATCTTCGGACGAGCCCGCTTGAGAAGTGCGATAGGCACAGTCGTGCGGCATGGCTGCCGCGATACTCCTTTCAATAACATAGTAGAATAACACATACACAATGAAATAGTAAAAATTTCGACGCTGAAGTCTATTCACAATAGTTTGTTTTATTGGCATTTTATGTCCGTTTGCAATTTGCGGTGAGGCATCGAGGTCGGCAGTGCCATTTATAATGAGGCGAAGTGGTTGATCGCGTCATAAATATTCACGCGGTGGAAACGACATCGCGAGTCGCGTGGCATGTCAACGGAGGTCGCGGTCGTAGCGGTCGTGCGTCCCGGCTAACGGCTGCCCACCGACTGAGCGGCGCTCCATAGCTCCGCCCTACGACGCTCGACGCCCGCCGCCACCCGCCCGCCGCCGCGTCATCTAAAGAAACTTCATCTCATAGGTAACATAATTATATTCGGAACTGAGTGCATACAAACAGTAAACTTCTCCTCTATTATTTTATGAATGTTCAATTTTTTCTATATAGTAGCTATTTTGTTGTGATATTACGTTTACTGTTTTCCTCATTAAAACTACGATATGTCGGTTGTTTTAAAAGCTTATAGAGTGAATGGTGCTCATATGTGAGGATACTCTTAGAAATTCATTATATGCAGAAAGTTTGCATGTTTCAACTTACTAACCACCTAAAAGAAAAAGAAAAATGCTTAATCTTATACTTTCGTAATGTTCTTTAAAAAAGGGACTAATATCGCGACATCTCGAACACCTGTTGTGTTGAACAACTTCGCTAAACTTTGTACTTCGGGTGAAAATGAGATAAAAGCCTTGCAAAATAGTTTTCTGGGACACCACATGTTTCTCGAGTTAACGTGTTCACTTCGAAGCCGCTATACGGATACGGATATCAGAGTAACGTACTCGAACTACTGTATTAATTTACAATTCACTGATATCATACACGTACCTACATATTACTATGAACTTACCTATATAAAAGCTCACACTATAAAATATTAAAAGATATACTTGTATTTATAATACTTAATTTCTTACTAAGTTTTTTTGTTATATACAAAATTATTTTTATTACTGATCTTGTTAACTTTTGGAAGTGAGTTGGTATAAAGTGAAAATTAAAAAATAAATTGTTATATTGGGAACGGTGTACTATACTAATGTATACTTAGATAGTAATTGAAGGTAAGCCAAATTTGTAATTATGGCTGGTTTGTTTTCATTGTACACTACCTATTATCTTAATATTTTTCGCTTTTTTTCAGCTTCACGTTATAGTCAACATTTTTGTATAAGGAAGGCAGAGAGAACCAAGCGCCAAAATGTTCCTTTCTCCGCTTTCCTCCTGTGTTGTATGGCATTGTATGTTGAATCGCGGAACACGACGCCCCTTTTAATTTTTCGAACGGAGAAATGAAATTAGTCCATTGTCTTAGTGCCATCGTGGGATCGTAATGCTTACAGTCAGATGCCGCAATGGCCTGAACTGAAATGGTAACATAAATTTATTTCATATTTCATCATTGCCTTTTTATTCTGTTTTAGCATTTGAAAACAAAAAGAGAGTTTTTTTTATATTCATTAAGGTAATCACGTAAAATAGAATATTTTTCGTTCTTTATTATCTTTTCTGGCATATGCGTAACTTTACTTTACAAAATAAACATTTTTTTAACTACAAACTAAATAAACACTTAACAATGGACACGTTCCCAGATCGTATCAACGAGCTCAACCCATGAGAAGTTTACGTAATAATTGGTTAGTATACTCGTACTCGTAACGTGATTGACTGCGCTATGTGGAACAATTTGTTGTTGATGGACCACCCGTATTATATACCTATATGATGAGTTAACTGCAGATGAACGAGATTCATCTTAGATACACAGTAAACTAAGATTATTATTTTCTGTAGGTATGTTATTATGATAAGGCTATACGTTATAGATATAGGTATAGGGGACGTAGTGTAAATACACTCTGTTCCCTACGTATCGCTTAATTTTGAAGATATTGCTTTAGTGGTCGAATGCCGCATTTTTGTTTTGTTACCAGAGCTAATTTATTCTATTGGGTGACAATTGAGACGACAACAAAAGTTAAAATATGCAAAGTAACTGACGACCTTGCATAGACATATTCAATTAAATTAAAATTTTAAACTAAAATCTATTAAAAGTTAAATCTCAATAGTGTGTGAGATCATCATCGAAAAGTTTTGCAACAACTCGAGGAAATGATTTCCTTTTATTTTTCTACAGAAGGACGATCGTGAGTTTCACCATTTAATAAGCAACGTCTGTATTATTTTTTATATGAATATAAAATTTAAACACCAAAGATGTAGAGTCTCAATCCATTATACTAAATACGCGAAAAAGATTTGATATTGCGTGTTGGCTGATTTAAATTTTGTTATAAGTGGCAAGTGGCAATTATTCAATTTACCTTTTATTCAATTAATGACAATATTATAGTGTACTGTATATGTAAATAGATACAAATAAGCTAGTATAAATTATTTAAAAAGAAAGTCCAAGTCAAGCTGAACTTCAATTAACTTTATACGTAACAACTGAATCGTGATATACCTACATAATATATAATATTTAATATCAACTATTCTTAGAACACATATAATTTTATTTTCAATACAAATAACATCACAGTGTCTTCACATCAAAAAGACAAGAGGCCTGCCTGAGTATGCAAATAGCACTTCATTTTCCTTATATTGATGTTTTTGATATAACAGAAATTGAGTTGTCAATAAAATCTATCTACATAGTGAACATTATGAAATTCAGCTTTTTTTGTCTTTTTTACATTATTTATAGTGAGGGGTGAAAAATCTTTGTTATACGTGTTTCGATGCGCGATTTTGCTTATGTTTTCAAACTTTATTTAAATTAGATTTGCATTGATAAAAATTCTACATTATATTTTTATGCCTTCTTGTCTTTTTTACCATACACCATTTGACCAGACCATTGTGAATCATCTGAAAGTTCACTATCTCAATCACTTTGCCTCGTTAACAAAGCGTAGAAGTGAAAATATGAAATATTTATATACCCCCGAGTGGGAATCGAACCCACAACCGTTACGTTTGCCGTTCCGTTGCGCCACGTCAGTCTCGTATTAATTATATTTTGTATTATTACATAATAATATATCATGGTATGAATTATCAGTTTTTATCGGTTTTAGAACAATGGTGTCACCGATGGCACTTCATAAGATAAGCTCGGATTATCACACTTCATCATAATTTGTCTAATAATGTTTTTGTCGATTTTATCTACTGATTTTGTATTTTCGACTTGTGTGCTTTTTAATTTTCGTTCTATGAGTATAACAGATAAAGAAGAGATTGAGGCTAAAATAAAATAAAACCGGTTAAGTGCGAGTCGAATTCGCCCGCAGATGTTTCCGCATCAATTTCGGTATTGTACATCAACGTATAAAATTAATTTCGCAAAAATTTACAAAATTTAAATTATGTAAGTAATATTTATTTAAAAATAAACTACAAATATAAATTTGTAATTTACTGTATAGATTTTGCATACGTGGTGAATTTTATACAGCAAAAATAGATGTATAATTTTCGTTCGTATCTTATAATTAGGTTGACTTGCGTTGTTTGATATTTTTCTGTGCTTCAAGGGACCATAGGTCCCTAGGTAATAAGGTAAATATTTGATATTAATCTCAGCTTGATACCTCCACAAAATCTCGAAATAAAAGGTCTTGACAGACGGACAGTCCGGCAACAGGTTGATCTTATAAGGGTTTTTACCTTTTTACGCACCTACAGAACCCTAAACAGACATATATATCATAAAAAATTGTAAATTCTATGACAATAACACATCGATCCCAAAAAAAAAAGTCTGTAATCTAAATTTACATTGACATCTAAAAGAACATTTATTACAATGAACTCTGTCCAAGTTTAATAAGTACTGAAAAATTCACACTCTTGTATAAATTAACATTAATTCAAGTATATAAAGCTTATAAATTTTTTCGTGCACGTTATCCTCGACTCTACTTCGGCTATGACCCGTAGTGTCGCACCCTTCTCAACGTTAACAAACAATATGCATTTTTAAATAGTCAACTTTTATGCTGCGCGAAAAATGGGCCTTTCTCGTCTAAGAAAAAATTCCTTTCTTTTAAGATTATGTCCACATATTTTACAAGAATTTTTTATACTTCTTGAAGTGAACAAACATATCAAAAATTTTACGATTCTTGTTTTGGTTGGGGTTACTGTCTGTTTAAGTATGTGTGTACGTAATATATTGAGGACATGTGGCGAAGTGAGTGTAATTACGATAGTTATAGCTTCGATTACTTTTCTGTGAAATCTTTATTTTCATAACAATGCTCGGCGTTAAGTTTCGCCACTCAACTCGGTCACTCATTAGGGCCGAAAGCAGCTCGCCACTGGTTCTCTCTTTTCTATTTTTCCCGCATAACACAGTATCTTAGTATATCTTGTTATAAAAAATCGTTAGGCAGCTTTTTAGTTTTTCGACTCATGTTTTTGGTGCAAAGTAAAATGTTATATTTTTCAAATATTTTTTCATTAATATGATATTCAAATTCAATTTATATATCTCCTAAAACGTAATTTAACGTTCGGTCTAAGTGGGAACAGGAATATAAAGTCATGTTATTAATAAACCGATCCCACCCAGGTTAGGATTTTCGACACCGATATGATTTAAAAAATAATACGTATTTTAAAAGCGAGAACTATGTCCTTCCCTTTGTTTACACAATCGTCTCATCAACATGAAAAATTAAATCGTCTGTCAAAAACGTTCCCGAGATGACAGTCTAACGGCATCACGGCTTTTCTATAACAAACTTTATATTACAATTATTAAAAACAGATGTAACTCTTAAACGCTTAGAATAGAACACAAATTGGAATAATTTCTAGTTTCCGAGTACAATTTCCATTTTGTATTTAGTAAAATAAACATAGTGTAAATTAGTGTTAGAGGCATCGACTACGATTAACATATAGAGGAGAGACGAATGGAATCCGACATGTCATTAGTCATGTTCAAGTGATAATCTTCGAATAACACCATCTGTTATACCCATATCCGAAGTTTGTCTTGGAAGATATACGTGTTATTCTAAATTTTAAGTCCCCTTGTATGTCAAGATGATAAATATATGAATTTAATAGAAAAACAAATGGCTATGTTTACTTTAATCTGGAATAGAAATGTAAAATTGTTAACTAAATTCAATTAATTTAACAGCTAAAGCAATAAATTGTTTTTTTTATAATTCCCAATTTTCGTACATATTATATTATTACCCTATAATATTTAATCTTCCTTAATATAATATTAAAATATCTATTATTATTAGAAACTCAAACAATATGGAATTTTGTAATAGTTGTACAAACATTTGAACAGTATCTAAACACTCGTGATAAAATCAAAGTTTGGGAATATATCGAAATTCACTATTTCGCTATGTGATAATGAAAATTGGACATAGAAGCTCTATTAGTTGATATAAGTAGCTTTTGAAATACAAATTAGGTTAACATTTACTTCATTGCGGGCAATCGTTGCGAACGGGCACAAAGTACCACTATAAACGTGACAGGTTGTAGGTTCGATTTCGAGGTAATGTAATATTTAATACATTCAGAGTTTTAAAAAATTATAATTATAATTTATTATGAGAATCTCTCAAAATATATTCTTAGATAACGGAAGGTAGGTGTTATAATCATAAATAATAATAATATTCTGTACAAGAACTGCTTACGTATATATAGCATATCAAAATCCAATAAACAGTATTTTAAAAATAACGAACAGGTAAAGGTGAGAATTAGCCAGATAAACATTTTATAGCACCAATAATTAATTTTGTTTTTCGTCACCACGTTACTTCAAATATTCTGATTCTAAATCAAACAAGTTTTAATAATGTTATAAAATTAAGCATTAATTAAAAATCAAAAGCTTCGCCATGCTATACGAGCTTCCACGTTTTTGTTGAGTTGTCTATCCATTTGATTTTATTTTTATAGGTGTCAATAAAAAACTTCACTACACCTAAACAGCGAGAAGCAATAAAATTTTATTCGTCTTACTCTGAAACTATAAATATAAAGATTTACATATTATTATGATTCAATAATGTTTATTCTCTTGTAAAGCAAAGACTGAACATGTGAAATTATTTCGTTAAGAATTTGTTTATAGAATAAACAATAATAAGAAAATTAGTATTAAGACCTCCATTTTCCGCTAAATGTTTCGAGGCATTGAGTGTTAAGTGGCGGAACTCAACAACGATTCCATTGTCGTCGATTTTTAGAGCGAAGAAATGATAATAATAATTCATTCCCCCGAGTGGATATCAAACCCACTACCGTCGCGTTACAGCCCTGCACCACAACGGCCACCACAGAACACAGAAAAGAGAAGATTTCGGAGTTCTTGACAAAAAAGTGTGAAATCTTTTTTTTTTACGGAAAAAAGGAAAATATATCGGCACATAAATATAAATAAAAACTCATTAACCAAATGGTATAAAATGCCGCCGCTTACGAGACTTTCAAAAATATTATATTTAAATATTTAAAGTAATCGGCGTACTAGACTGGAAGTCTATTGAAAACAAAGTGGAGGTAAATCCGCGTACAATAAAGAACAATGAATGCTCTTAGGTATACCAAGATATAGATAATGATAGAAATATGATTTATAAAGATCAAAAAGAAAAAATGTAAATAACATTAAAATTTAAATTCGATGTAAGAAAATCAAATAAAAATGCGACGGTCGCAGTACAAGGGTATAAGTGTGCGACTGTAAACGCGACGGTTACGGGTTCGGTTCCCACTCGAGTGAATGAAATATTTCATATTTTTATTTCCTAACTCTGGTAACGAAAGCGCGGCGTAAAAATGCATATAATATTATGGTAAGGCCGAGATTAATGATTTGTAATTTGATAGTGTCAAAAAAAAATTTTTTGTACGGTCACTTACTAAAACCGTACTCTATATCTCCTCAGGTATTACACGGGGTCGTCGACGGAGGCGATCCTTTACTATTAGAACCCGTACGGTCGTTTACCTTGTCTTTTTCATTAAGAAAAAACAATAAACAACAAAATGTCAACGCGGACAAAGCCACAAGTAAAGCCCTAGTAAAATATACCTAATTGAAACAAAATTTAAATAATTGAATTCCATCACGTAAAATCTTCCGTAAATTGATTCAAATTTGAAATCAAATTGTGATATAAAAAATATATCGCTTAAAGCTAAGTGCTCTACCTTGTTAATTTAAAAAAGTTGTTGATATACTTCATTTATACACGCGAGGGACGGATTATTCTGCATTAACATACTGTACTACATAATTTTTTTCTATTTCATTTATAGCGATAAAAGCTTTAAAAGCTACCCTCGATTAGCATTGGTTAAAGTATCTGTTTTAAAAAATCCTGTATTTTTTAACTAATATTTAAGTCGCGAGACTTATTTATGTAGTTTATAGCGTCATGTACTCCTCACGTATATGTCAGAGTAAGTAGAGACAAGCTGGTATGAAGAAACTTCATTCATTCTACGTATTAAATGACCCAATGTTATGGTTTGTATTACCTAAGTAAGAAATTGAAAATAGCTTATAATATTATTATTCAATATTATTACCCCTACATATGTGCTAAGTCCACAATGCTTGCGCGTACAGTCACTTCGCCTATTTGACTTATTAATTAAGATATAGGTATAGTAGAAAATTAAATATGCTTAAGGTATGGTCACGTAATATCGATCTAGATCTAGACAGACCCAATAAGTTTAATATCATTTATGTGAACATTCAATATTTATAGTTATAATAATTCTTTCTAATAAATAGGAACAGAATTCAAGATCAATGATATGGAAATTAAAACCACTAACCACTGAACCAATAAAAACATAACAACAAAATAAACAATTAAAATATAGATAATCCTTCTCAAATTATTCGTACTTTAAAAGATAACATGAGAACTTTTCAAAATTATTAAATTGATTTAGGTTATTACAAGAGTTTATTATACAAAATTCTTAAAACTCAACCGAACTAGGCTGCTAATCCAAGTCACGTTTAGGCTATTAGCCCACAGTACTTGAACTTTCATCAGAAAACGATCAATAGAAAGCTCTGCGGTTATGCATAGAAAATATTTTATGGATGGACGGTTTTAGAGGTGACTCTTGACTGGCCCAGACAGGTGGACTTACGCAGGAGAGTACGGCCTGTATTACAATCAAAGTGGTCACTCATTCGTGTAGAAAAAGCCACTTCAGGTCAAAAGAGGTCGATACCGCGGCATTTTTCAATAGTTTTCTGCTGGAATTTGCTCTGGAGCTTTTATTCTCGTTTAAAAAATCAACCAATGTATTTTTATATATATCAATAATAATAATTGAGTTTATTATGTTCCATATAAAGTTTTGTTTTAATTTTTTTTTGTAATGTCTGTGCATGATTATTATAGGATATTATTCAATTATTTTGAGACTCGTGGGGCAATGGGACGTCTGACTGTAAATGCAATGGACGCCGCCCTCGATTAGCATTGATTAAAAATAGTGTTTTAAAACTATATTTCCCTGAGTTGAAAATTACAAAGTTAATATTAGGTTCTATCAACCAGTACGCAATATCTTTGAATCTAAAACTGAATGATTTTTCGAACTTTTCTCTACTAAATTTGAATACTAAAATTATTTGAAAATAAAGAAAATATATGAACAATAAAAAATAGAACTGGCATGAGCTTTCTTCCATGAACTGGCATGAACTTTCAAAACAACCGCCTCACGAATGTTTAATTTACATGACATATACCTAACTATTATAATAATAATGGAAGTTTGAATTATTAATTTCGTGTAAAATGTTAACGCATGAACTTAACTAATTCTCTGCCTATTTAACCAGCATCAGAACCCCTTCGAAGGTCCTTTATCTTCAGTTTCTAACAAATCCAACTAATAAAGCATATCCACCCCAATTACATCTTACGACAAGCCGTATATGATATGTACATACGAAATAAAACTTTAAATTCTTAAAAATAGAGCATAAATTTCTGTAAATAGTGTGTTAATCGTAAATATTATGCGTCTAACCGCCTTTTGGCTCTGTATCGAGGATAGCCCAAGGCATTTTAAACAAAACCGCGGTTCAATAATTATGTAGATACGTTGCTATTGTTTTGAGAAGTATAGTATGGTTTTACTACATAAATACCTCTCTCTATATGATACATATTTGACCGGTTGAAAATTCCTTTAAAAATTCATTTACATAATATGTAAATTATTTTTTAAAGACTGTTAGAACCAAACGAAGTGGAACCATTATATCTAGTATAAAAGTATATATATTATACATGTATATATATATATTATATTGTTCCAAAAACAGTAATATATTTTAGACGCGTAAAAACAACACGAAAATCTTCCCCCAGTACAATGTCGTTTTATACGTCTACCAAAACTCAACTCATTTTTTATGGTTGCAGGGCACCCTGCTTTCAAAGCTGTAAAAATTTCCCGACCCCTCTTAGAATAATTTGACATCAAAGGTCTTAATAATTTTATGGAATGTCTTTCTTTTTCTAAATACCAATATTAAATTACCTATCGTTTACAAGTACATACTTAACAAATAAAGGAATTTATGTGTGATATTCAATATTTGAAGATTTAACTTCAATAAATCTATTTAAAATAATTAGTTTTTGCTTTTATATATTTCACTGTAAAACTAATTCTTTTACTGTTTCAATGATGAAAAAATTAAGAATTAAAAATATTTCCATTCCATTCACTGAAAAATTGAACATCATAAAGAATGAACCAACCGCGCTACGTCGACATAGTTCGCTTATAACTCACAAATGTACAAAAATCTCGTCTAAGCTAAACAACGGGTGACGTCCTCATTTCGTCCGCGTTTCCCTATTTACATTTCATTAAGATTTCCATACGTACAAAAGTTATTATGAAACAAAAGACATTTAACGATCGTCTGGTCCGTTTATCAAATTATCTATATTTAACCAAAATATAATCTCAATGGATTCGTATTTTTTGCATCACAGCTTTCTGCGGATATGCAATTTGCAATGAACAAAAAGTAAGGGTGACAATGCCCGAGGCATTTTAGGGGTGACGTTCACTTCACGGTGCTTGTATGAATAGAGTTTGCTCCCAGAAAGCTCAGCCTTTATAGGGACGCTTAGGTTAATTGATGCTACACTTATGGATATTGGCAGTAATTTATATGATATTTTTGCTGTCAACAGCAGAAATTGGGATTGGTTATGTAGATTTCCCTTTTCTATGTTTGGTTGGTTTAATCAGACGTGCATTTGCCCAAATTGGTCGACTATTTTTCAATGTAGAAGTGGAACTAATGTAGAGTAAATATTATTTTGGGATTTTAATGTTTTTAAATTATAATATTTATATTTGAATCTTGTCAATGCCTAAAAAAAATCATTTGTGTCGTAGAATAACCGTGGCGTAGCTCTCGGTTCTGACAGTTCGTTTTTACTAGAGACAATTAAGAACGGGTTTTACATTTATAAAAATAATTCTGAAAATTTAAAGAATGATATATTTTTTTAAATAAATAGTATTAATTATTAAGAAAAATTATATATTCAGTTTGATGTAATAAGTAATGCAAGTGCCATTATAATCCTGCCATCTTTACTGTACCTACTATACTATAGGTATAATCAACAAATGTTTTTCCGGCCTCATTATCAATACACAGCGGGAACAAAGGCCACAGCATACAATTAAATTGTCTCCCAAGGGTCGGCACTCTTTGAAACTACTTTGTTAATTTATCTGAAACAATTACAGAATGCGCCACAGTACCATGGGGAGGCAATTCTATTATTTCACGCTTAACTGAAAACTCTGTTAGATATATAGGATCTGTGTAAGCTGATAAAATTTTTATGGTTTTAGCATATTTCAATTTCAATGATAAAGGTGTAGGGTTTTAATATTTTTGAATTATAAAAGTGTAGTCTAGGAGTAGAATTTCTTGACTACTTTTCTTCGCAGAAACATCTGGGCTGGTGGTAGTTTCCTGTGACATTGCTGACTAGTTGACTCTCTATGTAACTTGACGATTCAAAAGTACCTAAGTACTTGTAATGGCCTAATTGAATTAAAAATATTTTGATTTTATAGTGGCAACGCCAAGAACAGTTTGAAAAAGTATGCATGTTTGTTAATATCACCAACAAAAGAGTTCATATTTGATTTAAATAAGTAGATAAATCTGAAGCTGATTTCAAGTAAATAAACAAATTATAGCTTTATATGTACGGATTCCGAATTATACAAAAGAATATCAATATATTTAAATTATAGAAAAGTACAAAATATTGAATAACATATAAAAAATATGATAAAGCAAAAATTTGACCGGAGGCACAGGTTCGAGTTTCGTTCCGTTAATTTTTTTTAAACGTTTCTTAAGAAAACTTGTTTAATAATACTTTTTTTGGAAAGAGGTTTAAAACCACATACATACATGTGTAAAAAGGAAGTATTACACGCCTTCCCTTATATTAAACTATCACGACATACAATTGAGGGTAATACACTAAACTTAATAGTAAGTTGCGGGTTTGCAAATAGTTTGACTTGCCAAGTATGCGAGTTGATGGGCCCGAATAAGTTTATAACGTATTTATCTTTAATGTAGCAGTCAACACTTAATATCTAACATTGTGTAATTTTTATTTGATTGTTTAAGTTAAAATTCATTATTGTTTTCTACATCACGTGACATCGGGGAAGTCGTTAGTTCTCAACTGGCACGTCTGGATCGCCATATTTAAATATCGGAACAGATTCTTTACATCAGGCGTTAAATGTAGATGAGCAGGCATCTAATCATCAGGCTCTAGACCTGCTGCTTGTAATGAAACCTATTTTCTGGGGTTTATGTTTTCAATGGCGGAACTTACATTTTTTCATCAGACCCACAAATTAGGTTCACTTAATACAATTTTTAACAAAAATTAGTTAAATACCCAACTTATTGAAGTAGTGTTTCTCTAATACAGTGAACTCAATTTCAAGATGCAATTTTTACAAATAAAAATTTGATATTTCTTGCATACAAATATAGAAATAAATTAATATAGAAAAATAGCCGAACTAATACCTGTTTCTTTTGAATTCCATTCTTGCTAGAATTTTTAAAATTTTCTTAGTATTTTCATAATATTTAAACATACAATATTGCAACGATAAACTTTATAATAATATAGATATACCTATTATATGCTAGGATAAATTTACATTGACAACACACACGACTAGACAGATCAGAAAACAAAACTAATTTACGAGTCCAACCTCACGGAGATGTAGCACACAAAATGTGGACGACATTTGGGAATTTTCTAATTACGATTTCAAAGACACCTCCTTTGTTGAACATGTGACGTTCGAGTGAAAAAGGTCACGTTCAAAATTGCAAATTCTACTGTAGTAGCTAGTATTCTCATATAGATTTTGGCTTCCTATTAACGAATCTCATTTGTACTTTCTTGAATTGTACATGACTGAGGCTCGGCCAAGTGTATTTTTTACTGTAAGTTTTTTTGAAGAGTGATAGAAAAGGATTAATTAAATTTTTGCTAGTTTAAGCTGTACCTAACCTGCACTTATAGCAGCAATAATGTAATTTATGTAAAACATTATATATTTTAGATCCTTGATTAAAAACTGAGATTTGAAGACTATTTTGATTTCTACTTGTTATTAATTAAGTACCTGTTGTTTATCAGTGTTTTAATTAGAAAATTAACACAATTATATATATATATTTTTATTACTGAAACTGGTGACCGGAGTTAGATATAATAAAAATTAGCAATAGTTTGAATCAATATAAAAGCGCGTAAATAATAACAACATCACATATTTTACATCGCATGACAGTAATTAATACACGAACTCCTCAAATTAAACCTATAAGGAAGTCTTAACAAGATCGCTATCGATATTTTATTCGTACGACGCGTCGTAGCAATTTAATTATTCAACGTAAAGTTTTGTCCCTCGATATTTTCTTCGGAACCTAATTTGAGTTCAGCATCTGTGTAACCCTATTGCAAAATAATTACCGAAAGTAAGTTATGCACCCTTGACTATATTAAATTTGTGCAAATAAAGTAGCTTTAAAATATAATATATGGATAGAAGGAGCCACATGGCGAATGTGTAAAGATATTTTTTAAATGTGGTTTAGTAATTGAACGTAAAATGGAATATTGATGACTAATATGGATCTGCTGTTTTTCTATATGTGTTTATTCCACTACCCAACACCAAATGTCTGATGAGTCATATAAAATAAGTAAAAAGAAAAACTATATTAATATAGATTTCTAATACACTCGCTAAGTTTAAAAATACGGGTGAAAAATCATAATACATAATATTAATAATAACAAACTCATCTAAACGTGAAAAGGCAGTTAATATTAATATTAGAAGCTAAATAAACATAATAGTTCTTTACAAAGCCAATCATATAAATATAAATGTAGTTGGAGCCAATTGCAGCGAACAAAACTCCTAGTGGCACGCGTCAATTGAACATTTGAGTGTGCAGCTTGATTTACTGCAAAATACTCCTTATTATCATTTAGATAATGCTTATATTCCTATTTATTATTTTATTTCCCATATAGGTATTATATAAAATCTATAAATATTTTTGACCAAATAAACATTAATGTATACATATTCGTTTAAAGTGTGTTTATTTTAATTCATTAAAATTATTCCTTAAGCTTTATTTTCAAGCTAAACTAGCTTATAATATAAGGATATCCTGGAAGAAATAAAAATCTTAATCTATAGAAGCAAAAGAAAATTATTTGAACACCTTTTTTTACGCATTATACGAGTTCAGAATAGTTTTTAATATCATTATGTATATTTGTTTTTCAAATATTTCTATACTATTAATTAAATTAATAAAAAGAAATAAACTTACCCAGGTTCGCGTTGTACTCCGCAAGTAGCAGATAGGCAGGGGGAGCGTATTGCTAAGACATTTCGCTCCTCAATTTCCGCACTTACTCACTTTAAACTATAAATTTCAATAAATAAAACTATTTTAACCGGATTAATCGTGTAAATTTAAGATTATTCATATTTGGAAACCCGACGTTTCGAACACTTTGCAATAGTTCGTGGCCACGAGTAGACTGAGGTGACATTGGTCTGTCAGTTGACATAATTATTTTATCAAACTACCGCCAATTATTTTTTAATTGTCTCGCGAACTGTCCTGGATTCCTGCAGAATGAGATGACTGTATTTTGCCTTCTGGTATGGTGGGTTTGAGACTTTAAAGATTTTATGAGTAGGTCCCAAGTGGTAGAAAGCTGTCCTCTCTATTGAAATTTGGATTTTTAAATATACGTGATTAGTCCGGTTAAAATAGTTTCATATAAAATTTTTAATAATCATGAAAATCAAAGAAGTTATTATTTAAATAAATATTTTATTTTCTCGAATCGGAATCGAATTCACAGCCTGTCGCGTTTACAATCACGCTTGTGGCCCTGCGCCACAAATGGCCTCAAAAAGCAAAAAGTACTTAAAAATAATAAACAAAATTAAGTACAAACACAAAATTTTGCCCCCCATAACCCTCACATAGAGCAGTATGTGTTAAATTTGAGTCAACCAATTATATTCCTTTTAGGCAAATTAACAAGCCGGCTGAAGCAGTAGAAATTCAATCCAACCAAATCTGTATGTAAATGTATTGTAATTGCCCAACCGATATTCGTATTACAATTTCTATGTTGATTAGGAGTTGTGAAATTTATGTATACTCTATATCCACTTGTTACTATAGTATAATATTGTTTACGTGTTGTGCACTGCAGGCTAAGACAGCTTACTTTGTGTTTAGGGCATGAATATGTTAATAGTTATTGGTTTTTAAGAATTTGTACTGACTTTTGTAACAAACAAGCGGGTAGGGATTGTTTTTATATGTAGGTACGTGGTACATAAGTCTAGCTAAAAAAAGTAAGTCCAATAACTATCTAAAGATGAAGAGGTATGATTTCTTTAGAAAACTTGTAACCTTTTGATAATATTCAATTATTCACACAATTTTTAAGAATTCGGTAATAGGTATTTGTGTAGGAATGTTTATTTAAATGAGATATTTTAGGTCCATGTATGAAATTTAAATTTCTAATTCGAACCAAATATTCCATAATGTTCCAGTAGAATGTGTAAATTGTATAAATAACAAAGAACAGATAAAACGAAAAATCTTTGCAAAATATACGATTTTAAACTACGTGGTGGATTTAAATGCTGTTTTCGCAATAGCCAGATTATGTATATATTAAACATACATTATATTAAAACAGAGAAAATCAAAAATTTATAATATTAGTTCAAAAATTATCTATTATATTTTTGTGCGTTTGTTCGTTAAAACAGTAAATAAAGAAATATCCCAGAATCATATACTCCACGCGAGTGAAGCCGCGTGCTATACACTAGTTCCAAATATAATCGTCGTTTAATAGCATAACCGGTCGACTGCTACGTTTAAAATAAATTGTCCCTAGCAATTTGCCACCCTTGCACTGGAGATATTGTACCAAAATACACTTAAATTTTCTTTGTCTATGTAATTTTAGCCTCAGATGGGGTCAGCTAACCCCATGACATTTTATGGTAAGCCTTCGAGTGTCTTATGGAGTTGCTTAATTAAAATATTTGAAATTGTACCCACGTTGCGTTACAAAATGTTAATACTATACCTATAATATAATGAAATAATCCAGATATAGGTACTATATAATTCTTAAATAAATATAGAAACACAGTGCACGGTAAGTAAATATTATAAAATATCTAATACTTGAAGTTAACATAAATTCGAATTTCAGTTTACAGAGGCTCACATAAAACAATCAGTCTATTTGCAAGTTTCAATTTCTCGAAACTATACTTAATGTAATGTAATATATTGAATTTAAATTTCAGTTTACTTTGATATTTACGAAGTAAATAACTTTTAAGCACTATGTAAAGTATTTAATTATATATTTACAGAATTATTGTGGAATACAGCATAAAAATGGCCGTGAAAGACCAGAGCGAGCCAGAGCTTCCTATGAAACTAGATTTAAAATTTCATGTATATGTATGTATATGTAAATATATCTATGATAACTAATGTATAAGATTAAGATATGTAAAAAAAAATATTAATTAAATATTATTTTTTATCCTTAAGCTTAGAATAAATAATTAAAATGTAAAAAATGCTATCACGTTTATTGGTGTGAATAAAAGGATACGGTATCCATATTTGTAGAATCTGTAAATTTATCAGATTTTCAATAAAAAAATATTTAATAAAAAATGTATGAGTAAATAATAGTTCCGTAAGCTACTGCTTATTGTCAACATAAAGCAGAAGTTACGTGAATGAAAAAATATATATATTTGGCTATAACAAAAACAGAACATATCTTCAAAACGTTATTAGAGTATATAACGACACCGCAGAGCCGTCATAAATATACTTAATGTTTCTAAGTAATATAAATGGAAGAAATTAATTTTATTACACTGAAATTCATACGAAATTACTCTCAATGAATAGCGATCTGAATAAATTTTAGTAAAATATCTCATATGAAATTAGATACTGATTCTCGATTTGCCGTAGCCAGTTTACAATATTCGGGAACGATATGTCAAATATTTATATAGCATGTTATACGTTATTAAAATAAAGGTTATATTCACACGACAAAATGTAAACGGCTATAAACTTCAAGTACATTTATATACTCATACTGTCGTCGGCAATTATATGCGGTGTTATTTTCTACAGGACTTGTCCGCTGACTGCAGAATTTTTTCTCATATCTTTTTGCTAGAGTACTCTTAATTTAATACGTATCCTATTACACAGTAAGAAAGTAACATTTACCAGAGCTAGAACTAGTGGAGAAGTTCCTTAATAAAAGAATGTTTTTGTTTCAGCTCATAACAACGAATAGCGTCTTCGCGTAATTATATATTTTTTAAATTACATTTGCAGTTATTAAAAGCAAGGCAATTCTACAGTATATGAATATACTGTGACTTATTACATTGATATTGCTGCAAATAAGCTTCTCTGTATGCAATTTTATATGAAATATTTTTAATATCATTTGATATAATGTTAAAGCAAAAGTATAAAAAGCAAGTACGAGATATAAATTTGTGTTATTTACAGTAAGTAATCGTAAAAAATATAAATATATTAAATAATTTGCCTTATAGTTTGCACACGAATTAAAATTCTACACATACAATGTGCATTGTACATATATATTTTACTAGCGGCCCGCCTGTGGCTTTGCCTGCGTGAACTACGTTATTATACGTCCTATAAGTGACGTCCATGCAAAATTTAAGACTCCTAGCATTTGTAGTAACGAAGTTTCATACAAACTTTAAACCCCAAAAACAACCCCTTAGGAGTCGAATATTGCAAATTACGCGAGCACCTACGTCCTATAAATAACTTCTATGCAAAATTTGAGATTCCTAGCACATGTAGTTTCTGAGATTTCGTGATGAGTGAGTGACCTTTCGATTTTATATATATAGATTAGCATTAAACGGATGGTTTGTCTAAAATTTATACTTATGACTTTTTGTTAATATCTACCATAACCGTGTAAGTAAAATTAAAATAATTTCAAATTAACTATCCCCATTTAGGGATCGAATATACAATTATTGTGTTTACACTCTTCCCACGCCACCACCGCCGTCTTATATAGAAAATGTTAAACATTTCAACTTATTTTATTAATTTCGACTTAAAATTTGGAAATTTTGTATGCGAAATAGTAATATGGCAAAATATAATAGCATGGTTGCTAGCACCCACTTTCAAGATGATACTCTGCATAATCTACAAACATTGTACATACATGTTGAACATATGTACATACATATATATGTATATATGTATATGTATGTAGTTTCTTTATGTATTTAATTTGAACACCGATGGCCGCACGCGTAACGGCGGCAGCATGTCGCCGCGGTTTGGCGAATGTGCGCTTTCATGGTTTTACAAGGATATAAGTGTTAATAGAAGTAACAGCAACTAAACAAAATTAGTTATTGTCCTTGTATTATAAAATAGTTTTGTACCTAGTTCATATAAGATTTATATATATTTTTATTTTATGATTTCCTTTTTCCTTTTTCAATGATATCGATTTCATCATTTTTTTTTAAATGCTATTTTAATAACGTGCATTGAAAGAAAAATGCAGATAAGACCATTTATGATAACATTCATGACTGCCATTCTCTTTATTTATGTATAATGAATGCAACAATAAGGAGAAACATCCTATATCTTATAAAACAAAGTCGCTTTTCGTGTCTGTCTGTTGTTTCTAACTCTTCTTCTTCTAAACCACCCAACGGATTTTGATGCGGTCTTCACCATTAAGTCGAGTGTTTTTCGTAGAAGGTTTATATATAGTTTATTATTTGTACATTTTTATGTAAATTAAGATAAATACGATAAATGTGTATAAAGTCCTACCCGTTGAGACACTTTCGCGCATGCGCTGCTCTAATGGTAAGTATTACATGAAAAAAATGTACTGGACTATTGTTCCTCTTAATAAGATCTACAAAAAAGTCCGCGAGAGCATATTCGTATCTTTTAAGAATAACGTGTAGTGATCATTTTTCTGTCTAAAAATAATAATTTCAATATATTTTTTATTGTGAGGGATATTTTTCCATAATGGTATTAATCCTTATCCTTTAAAATACTTTATAAATTTTCTACGTTAAACGAAGATAAAATTTGCTTTTTACAATATTTCGAAATTGCGAATAGTTTTACAGAAAAACGCATTTAATTGTTGACACATCCCGCCGTTGACACATCAGCTGTATGTTACTCAAGTTTCACTTATCCCTTACTCTTAGCATATAAATAAGTACATTAGTTACGTTGGCCATTTAATGTAGACCAAAACTGTCTTTTACTGTTTTTCATTTTAATAAGTACTTTAGAAGTTGTTACAATATCAAAAAAATCCTTGCTGCGAAACGGGTCGCCACTCGCCATGCGTCCGCCGCGCCCGCCTGCCTTACACGCATCGGTGGTTCAGTGGTAGAATGCTCGCCTGCCACGCGGGCGGCCCGGGTTCGATTCCCGGCCCATGCATTCTATTTAATTTTCCTCACAGGCAGCCACGTCGTGCTTGCTTTTCATCAGGGACAGAATACCCCCTTCAGCATTAACCACAAGCTCGAAAAAAAAAACCCGGCTGCCTTTATAGCAACGAAGATTTAGTTAGATGCGTTTGCACGTATTGGATAATTGGAGTTGGTTTCACATTTTTTGTAGTAGTTATTAGTAGGTAGGTTTTTGTTTATAATTTCTTGCGTTTAAAAATAGTCATTTAACTGTCTAAAAATAGTCATTTAAATATATTTTAATAAGTACTTGAAAAGATTAGTAGCACAGTTTTGAAATTACAGTACTAAAAAATCAACATTTTGCTTATAATAGTGGATCCGCCGCACCCGCTTCTTTCCCCTGGCATGGAAGGAAGGCCTGCTCATTATGCTGCTGAGGGATACTGATCTATAATCCTTAGTACGGTCGCCAAACTGTTCGAGAAGTTACCCACAAAACGAGTAGTTTGGCGACCGGGTATACCACTCTGGGTAAACTACGCAACAGTGATCAACCGAGAGAGAGTGTGAGTGTGTAATAGCAGTCTTCCTTGACGTAGCACGCGTATTCAACCGCGTCTGGCACCCGGGCTTACTTCATAAAGTGCTCAGAGCGGGCACCCCCCAGCACGTCGCGCATGTCTTTGCCGCTCTGCTTTGTAAGTGACAGGACATTTTGCGTGAGAGTTGAGAGTGCTAGCAGCGACCCGATCGCTGCCGTTGTCCCAGTCAGACTTTTGTTACCTGCTCTCTACGCACTATACATTGATGACATCACAATGCCCTAGCGAGTATTACTCAACGAGGAATCCTGTAGGTCGTACGGAACCTCACCCTCCGGCGAGTGACGCAGGCACCATACTACGTGAACACCACGCGCCACTCACCGCAACCTAAAAATAGAAACCCTAGAGGTACACATTGGTCGCCTCGCGTCCAACGTATTCCGTTGCGCCGGTGTATCGGGTCACCTGCACCTAAGGAGCAGCACTCCGCATACCCGGCCGCCCGAGGTCAGACGTCTTCTTCCGAGGGACTTTCTATCCTCCTCCAAATCCGACTCATGAGCAGTCATCTTGGTCGTTTAATCTAGGCCTTCCTCAAGAAACCGAGTGTTCAATTCCAATCCCCTCCCCTTCCATGTGTCTGCTCTAAAGCAGGTTTTCGCCTGGGACCACGGTCGGACTAACGCTCTGATGTCGTTATGAGCTACTACGGAGATGGCCGAGAGAATGCTTCAATTCTGCGCCTGGCAAAGTAAATTTAGAAGTGATTGCACGTATTTTGGAGTTATCCAATAATTATAATGTATTTCCACGCGACATAGTTGGTTACATCTTTCGTTTAAGTATTTTTGGGTAAGAGAATAGTAGGTAGTCTGTTGTTTATAATTTCTTTCGTTTAAGTTTTCTGTTATTTGTGTTATTTATTTATGTTTATTTTAAAACAATTGGAAAATCCTTATTGGAATTACGAAAATGCGGGTTGCATTAGGGTTTAATTAATTTTCACATTATCTTAAGTGCTTTGCAAACATACATTATATGAATAATTCAGTAGTTAAGGCGGGCGAAGCCGCGAGTGGGTCGCTAGTAAATAATAAAACATATACACATATTCTGAAACTTATAACTTCACATCTATATATATAAAATTGAAAGGTCACTCACTCATCACGAAATCTCAGAAACTTCATGTGCTAGGAATCTCAAATTTTGCATAGGAGTTACTTATAGGACGTAGGTGCTCGCTAAGACGGGAATTTGCAATATTCGACTTCTAAGGGGTTGTTTTTGGGGTCGAAAGTTTGTATGAAACTTCGTTACTATAAATGCTAGGAGTCTCAAATTTTACATAGACGTCACTAGGACGTAGTCATGGAGACAGAAATTAATAAAAACATAGTTCACGCGTGTAAAACCGCGAGCGGGCCGCTAGTAATTTATAAAAAAAAGACATAATTATTCAACAAATATTAGCTTTTATTAGCATTTGAACGTTTGACCTTTGGTACGGTCACCACTAACCATGCCTGGTTAGTCCAAGAGACTGAAAAGTTTAAATTATTATAATTAAAAGTTTCCTTCTAGTATTTTATATGATATTTTAGTATTATGTATGTATGAGCATAATAGCGCTGTCCGGCTGTTGCGTCGCAGTTATATTGGACGCATACATCATATAAAACATATAGATAAAGTAAATAAATTTTACATTCGCTGCTTAACTAATATTATGCGTAAACAAATGAATTTAATTGATGTTTGTCATAAATAGTCAATTATAGAAATAATGCTTGTTTAAAGATAAAATAATATTAATAAATTCAAATATTATTTCGACATTAATGACATTGAGGCGTGTCTAGTTGTAAATGAGGGTCGCGGGTTCTATGCCCATTTGGGAGATGTATGTATGTATGTAAATTTGGGAGATGTATGATGTATTAAAATTTTCCTACTTTAAAATGACGCGTTGTTGAGTTGAGAGAGAATAACACAATGTATTTGACAGATTTGTGACTGCCAACATTCTCTTTCCAGGATAAATCAGAGCAGATCAGCAGACCACCATACTTTTTTTAATACGTAATTTCCATAGAATACATAATATAAGTGCTTAACAAGACAGTTTAGTTAGAACTCTAATAGTAGGTAAGTACCAACTGGAAAGTTAATTTATATTTATTTTTGTACAAAAAAAATCATTCCAATTAATAAAGAACATTTTGATACATTTATTGTATTTTATAATGATTTATAACATTTCATTGTTTTGTCTCGCGAAAACAATCATTTTAATTGGCTTACGTTATCGGTGGTGGCGTGGTACTTTTAAAAGTAATTTTCTGAGGCTATTTCCAATTTTAATTAATACACCGAATTTATTTACATTTTATTGGGTTGTATCATTTTAATGAAGTTTGTTTAAAAAATATAAATAAAACATCAATGGTCAATTATGTTTTTTATTTGTCATGTTATTAAAACGAATGATAAATCCTATAATAAAAATATTTTATTATACATTAGATCAAATATATATTAAAATGCCATAACAATCCACAGCAAGTATTTGAAATAAAGCACGTTAAATTTACGAGTAAACAGCGACATACAAACGCAACCATTCCACGTATCGTCATAAAGGCTATTTTTATTGCTTACTGTTAACATAAAGTTCATCTAGCTTCATCCCCCTACGACTCCAAATGCAATCCAAACGCAGGAAAAGCAGAAATTATACTAGCATTTACTTTCAACGATGCACTCAAGATATTTTCAAGAGAGCAAACTAAGTTTAAATGTCGGATTATTTTTATATAATACTACTATAATACTTACTTTGCTGACTTCTTCGATTATTATAACGCGATGCCCGTTGGAGCTCTAGCGGGGATGCAGCTTTAATATTCGATATTTCGTTTATTTAAGAAATATATTTAATAATGATGATGAGATATTTATTTCAAATACGGTAAAATAAGTAAAAATGATATAAAACGTACATAATTTTTATGTTTTTTGCCATAGTTTGTAGTGCTAAGCTGTTATAAGTTTTATTTTTTGTTTTATAAGAAAAAGTTTAAGTCTTAAATCAAAATAATAAGAAAAAATACACGTCTATCTTTAAAGTTTCTTCACTTAATTTAATTAAAACCAATAATAAAAAGTGTTTTCATTGAAAGAAAATCAACCGTAAATTCGTGATTTGTAATTCACAAAGGTAAAAAGATCCTTGAGTTTTGTAAAGCAATCTCTTCATTTTAATGAATAAATAAACAAAATTAGTAGAGGCTCAATACTGATAAGTGAAATGTATCTATACGATTTAGAAAACGGATTCCGCATATAAATTATCAACTTGTACTTCTGTAAGAAGCACTTTTTCCCTATACATAAATGCAATCAGTTTATGAGTTAAATTAAATATTTAATATTTTCATTTCTTCGCTCAAGTGTCGAGGTAATACGCGGCGTTGAATTCCACCAATGCCTCAAGAATTCCCCAAAAATTGAGAGGCGAAGGGGTTAAATGTCTTAACACTGGCCTAAAAAAAGTATATAATTTTGCAATACTTGGAAAAATATTATATTATTTTGCATCCAGTTTATTGCACAAACAAATATGCAATAAATAAGCTACAGAACCAACGATATGCAGTTTGTTCCGAGAACACATATAGAAAACTTCCCATCGATTTCAAATCTAATATTTCCTATCAAATAACGTAAAACACGAAAATGTGTATGTAAAGCGAAGATAAAGAATTGTCCATGAGCTCGGCATACGAGATTCTTCAATATTTTCAGATTTAACGTACCTATAAAGAAGTGGATGCACAATAGCCGTAATACTTATACAATAAGGCATATATTGCGGCGTGTTGGTGAGATCGTCTGCAGTCCAGAATGCAGGGACCGGTCGAGCTTTGACTGACTGCCGAATCGTATCTTGAATTATTCATCTAGTTACTCCTAAACTTCCACCGATTCAAGCACCCCTTACAATATTGCTTTGTTTTATATCTACTTTGAGTAATACTTCCGCTTTGTTAACCATTTTAATTTATATTCTTGTAGAGATTCTCCTTTGTCCATATTTTACAATACAAAACATATTTATTGGTTAATAATTAAAATTAATGCGCATTAAATTATATAAACATCACTGAAGTCATGTACAAATAGGCAAATGGTTCAAACGGAACGGAAAGTTCGACAACGGAAATGGTAATTCCATATTCCGTTTGCCAAAGAATAGAAGCTAACCTCCAGAAATAATCAAACGGCAGCATTGACTAATCTCTTTAATCTAATTCACTAATAGACTCCCGCTCTCCAACAACGACCTATAAGTCAGGCCGGAGTCGGACACGTGCCTGCAACATCCGTTACCCGTTCGACGCACAAATCGGTTCGTTTGCAAAGACAAATGGTTCTCCCGTTTGCATATACATTCCATTTCTCAAAAATTACTCCTAAAAGAGTTCAAATCCAATATCGCTGGCAAGCTAAATGGTGCTCGCTAACGCTTCCATATTTTTTATTTACTCAACGCTGCAACCGTTTCGAGCTTCATTTCTTTCGGAATGATATTTGACGGCAAATTGCTGACGTGCCAAATTCTTGTACACACATTCATCCTGTGCTACATGGGTTTTTGTTCAATAACAATAGAATAATATACAATGGTGTGTGCTATGGCTATTGTTTGATTAGCCATCGCTGCTGCCATGGATTGAGAGGAATTTGACTGTGTAATATTTAACGCCGACGGTGGCATCACAAGGCGCTTCGTCTGAGATACCTTTTGAATCTAAATTGCGTATTTAACTTTGTAATTAAGATAAATATCGGCGATAACAGTTCAGAAGTACGTGGTAGCTATGTCGCGCACTCGGGGACTTACTAATGATCAAAAAACGTTAAGTTCCTTTTATTAGCTATCTTTACATTTTTGACGAGACGTTTGGTTCGAGCGTTATTTATTTTCAATGGCGGGAAGTTTTTAATTATGTTTAATATGGTGGTAGTTCTTGTTTATTTAAGTTTACTTAATATTATTTTAAAATTCATTATGACGTATTAATGCATGAATGTGACTTACAAATTAGTTATTGTGCTTGTGATATTAATTTCGTTACTGTTTAAAAAATATGAAAAGAGATACATTTTGGCTTTCATTTTTTTTATTCATAAAAATAAGTAAGTAAGCATTTTTTTGTTAAAAGATTGTTTTGAAAATAATATAAGAAATAATTTAAACACAAACATTTTAGTAAATTAAATGTCATGAATACATAAAGTATTTAAAATAAGCCTGCTTATTCTTAGGCTATTTAAATTATTACAAAAAGCGTTAGCCTTTTTTTAAAACGCTGTCAAAAATGTTATTTGATAGACTGACTTTCAACTGTCCTTATTACGGTCAAACGACAACGAGTGCTACATAAATATTGTACTTTAAAAATTGAATAAATTTAATAAATTAAAACGTATTGTATTGTATAAGTTTTAGTTTATTATTTTTTTCAATTATAAATTTTTTTTCATGTCTGAGTGGCAAAAAAAAAGTTCCCCCCAATTGGGAATCAAAACCATATACACGCTTCGACGGCTAGAAGTATACGAGTTCAATATAAAAATTACTTTCACTAGGTTTATAAATCTTTTGAGATGCTTTTAAAATTTATCCAAATAATTAACATTGCTTACCTACTTGCCAAGTATTTTCTTTAAAAAATTACAAAAAATAAGGTTGATATTTTATTTTTAGTGAAAATAAATTACTTATACGAAAAATATTAAACTTAATCTTTGCCATATAAAAATTTAATATTCCTTTAAGACAAGGATATGTTAACAGAATTCAAATTGAGTGAAGTCATCTCAATAAGCGGCTTGGCTC
The DNA here is from genome assembly GCF_056956725.1 of Heliconius melpomene rosina. Lineage (NCBI taxonomy): Eukaryota > Metazoa > Arthropoda > Insecta > Lepidoptera > Nymphalidae > Heliconius > Heliconius melpomene. The sequence continues at coordinate 6,735,451 of NC_140406.1, read as the reverse complement.
CCGACACAGATCGTAAATTCGACGCCAATTGTTTGTTTTCCACGCAAAACGCTCACACTCTTTTAGGGGGGAAAGGTGAGGTTGATAGTAGTGGAATAGGCTTTTACTATAGCTATTTTAGTAGTTATATTATGGCCATATGGGCGCAGTGGCACAGTAGGATTGTAGACTGAATGGTTCTGGGTTGATCCCTATTATCGGGATAGAACTTTTTTCATTTCTCCGTTCTGATAAGGTAAAGCGCAAAATAGGTCCGCGGCTCCTCCTCGCGAAAAGTAAAGTGTTTTGACACTGGGCTATACGCTAAAAAAAACAAAAAACTAGTAATATACATAATTAAATTTATAACAATGTGAACTCAACCAAACATTCTTTCCATTTACAAAGAACTCATCTATCGTAAATTTGAACTTTCGCAACTATATCCATACAAATTCTTATTACCATACCCAAATACCTACGCTTCGATAGTAATCTATAACAGTGGTGATTTGCAAAACTACACTGATTTATACGTCTGGTTTTGCACGTTATTTTACTGTTCCCAACATACTAGACTTGGCTGAGTCTCTAGGGTTTGTAAAATATGTTAATGCTGTATCGCATTTTTTGTTAGCACTAGTAACTAAATTCGTTGTTTTCCAATACTCTTTTAATCTTATACTCGTATATATAAAGCAAAACTTTTTACAGATTAAAAGAGAAAGTATGTTTTATTTTGCTTTCTAAATGTATTCCATAGGAATAATCATAATCGTGTGACTGTAAATCAGGTTGTGGATTCGATTCTCACAAGGTAGGCAAAATGAGAGCATAGTGTTAAGTAGTCCCTCTGAAACACATTGCTTCCTACTTTTTGAATTCTGGAGAAATGAAAATATTTAATAGTAGTGATCCATCCGCGGCCGAGTTGTCATTTCCCCGAGTGAGAATCGAACCCACAACGGTCACGTTTACAATTACACATAGTCGTTTAAGCACCTGCACCTCATTGTTTAAAATTTGTAAAGTAAATATACATGTGTTAATCAGCAGAACGTGAAACACAAAGTACAAAATTGAGTGCTGCCACTCTTTACACAACATTAATTATGGACAAAAGAGGGAGAAATTAAAATATACGGTTAAGTTAATTTTGACATATGATAGTATAGTAAGCAAATACTTGATTGTACATGTGGTAGTTAATGGTTCGACTCCAACTACGGACAATGGACTACTGCAAAGTGTTCGAAATGTCAACTTTCCAATAATGTATAATACCAAATATACGCGATTAATCTAGTTAAAGAATTTCAGTAAAGCGTAAAAATTGCGAAAATTAAAGGTTTTCTTATGAGTCTCTTATATTTTGTTTGACACTGGTTTATTTGTAGGATTTTGAATCTGAACATGAGCTCATCGCGCGACGGATGCAGACTACTTATTGCTCTCTTTAAGTCAATGGTGTAAAATTTATTATTCCAGCTTAAAATCAGTGCCAAGTTTTATATTATAAATGTAGAAGTAAATTACTCTTTAAAAAATATTTTAATTAAGTTTTTACTAACTTAAAATATATTAAGTTTTAAAATATTCATATAAAGTTTTTAATTTCTATAAAAATAATTAACATATTTAATTTCTGCTGTAAACTTCGAAAGCGTCTACAGCAACTTTTATTATTATTAACAATATTCAATTTTAGGTTGTCACAAGCAAATAAAATTTGCATATTCAATGAATTGCTGCTATAAAATACATAATATCAATGAAACAAAACTACATACACAATCGAATTTAATTGGAAACCGATCCCATATCCATGTACAATGTACATTGTCCGACATTCGTATTTAAATATGCGGGTCTATCTTTATTGACAGCTAATATATGTTCAAATAACTATTAAACCCGTTATGTCTGCAGTAAATCTTTGTTAACACGCCGGGCTACGGTTTTTCAATATTTATGTAGCGTGCAATTCACGCTGCCAATTCAAAACTGACTTCGTGTTTAAATATTTTAATTTATTTTCTTTTACATTGTTAATTATAATTATATAGTATTAATTTTAATTGTATTAATTTTAAAATTACAGATGAACAATTGAATTTAAATAAGGACGAACTTCAATTTTTTTAATTTAAAAAAATGTGATAAGAGGAGCACTCTACTCCAATAAAGGCTTTAATAGGTACATTTCTCCTTCTTATTCTTTTTCCTAAATAAATGAGTGAAAATATCTTTTACTTAAAAAACTTTATTCCCAAAACCATATTTATAAAAGTTTACCAAAAATATAAAAAACTTATTCGAGATTGAGATAAATTGTTAAAAATAACAATTATGACGACGTGAACCATTTCGGGCATACCTATGGTTTGGCATTGTCCCAACAGTGGTGTCGGACGCACTCACTAGCTACCATTGATATTTATTTCTTATTTATTACGAGAACCTATCTAAAAGCTTTCAAACAATTTGTTTCTTGCACATACCTATAAATATTCGTATATATTTCAAAATAGTAGTCTATTTTTCAAAGTAACTGATTCGGAAGAAACACTTAAGTGTTATAAAATGGTTAGATTTTTAGTACGTGTTTGAAAATCAAAACCGATTTCGAATTATAGCATCGCATTGAAATGATTTGGTCATTATTTTTGAAACGAACGTGACTTTCGTTAGTACCTAGTTTTTATTTTGAGAACCTAGTGTCTGTTCCCCGATTTCCGACCAATTATCGAGACATTTGTGAGTGGACGCGGTCGAAATTAAAGTCCGGCTTTGTTTTATTATTCGGCAGGTGGGGAACGGTAGTGTCTCAATGTTAATAGAGTGTCTTGTGGCTAGGTTCTCTGCTATGTGCAGGATAGAGAAAAATGAGACTAAAGTTTTGTCAAACAATCTTTTCTAAATTTACTTACCGTACTTAGACGAGATTACCCTATGGCTATGTATTACTCGCATATTTGTAACTTAAATTTTATACTTTTTTATCGTAATTGATCTAATTCGCGTTACATAGGCAAGGGGAATCTAGTGACGTTACTTCTAGCTTACTTTTTGCCCATTCATTCATATCGCAGTTTGCCTCATTACTAGAAGAAGGAAATTAAAATATGAAATATTTTTTACACCCGAGTGGGAATAGAACCCACAATTGTCACTTTTACCGGATTAAGATGAGATACATGTAAGTATATTTGTAAAATGACTTTAAAAAAATCTATCGACAATTTTGAAATAATAAAACGTACTTCACTATAAGAACTGATCCGTCACGAGCTTTTGTAAGCGTTAATTTGATTTGTCCCTGCCATCTCCAATCACAAAAGACTGACGACTTCGGGTCATTGGTCATTTGAAAATTTACAATTTATGACTTTTAAATTTGACCAATTTAAATTTAACGAGATAGATTATTACACATTATAGTCTATTTCTACTGTACATTGTAAAATTTTAATACTAAATTTATAAAAAATACGTAGATATCATAGAAGATTCCTCTTAAAATATTTTAAAATAACGGCTCACATAACATTAATATATTCAATTTTATTATTCATAAATAACTTCTTGCATTTGCAAATAGATACTGTGCACATTTTTTACATCTCGAAACAGTCTGAGCCCTGAAAGAAGCAACCATAACATATGACTTACGCGTTAATATATTTATGTGTCTGTCTTGCAGGTAATGGGATGAAAACACCGCAGAAAATTTACCACTTCACTGCTTGAGAAATACAAATAAATATAATACAATTGGGGGACCCCTCCCTCCTTTGAAAGCATCCTGCATAAAATAGAAGGCATTGCATGGATTCCAGAGGAAATAAATTAGATTGTGTGTTTCCATTGCGAATAAGAAATGGAAAAATTGTTGCGTCTAATATGTAATATTTGTTAATAAATATTTGAATAATTATTTTATTTATTTTTTGTTTAAATTTTAAGCAACGGTTGTTTTTATTTTTCAAGCACAAATGCTTGAAAAATAAAAACAACCGGATTTTTTGGCAATATCTATAATTAAAAATAACACATATTTACATACAGTTCACAAATTATTATCCATTATTATATTTTATTATAAGTTTTCGTAGAATTCTATTTCTAAATAAATCAAACACAAATTTAGTATTAAAATATTACTACTTCCAAGTAAATTTTGCTTAGGTCCACACATTTCGCAATATAAACATTTTTCATTACATATCTTCACACGCATCGATACGCAACATTTATTACGGCTTCATATTGCTTAAAGCGTAGGTCCTTATAATAAAAATGAACCACCTTATTACTTTTGCTTAAAGCACAAATTTCTGTAAAAATAATAATTTAGGGTGAATATCTATATTGGTTTAAGAAGTCTAGAGAGTTTCTATCACGTCAAAACAAGGACTGGGGAAAAATGTATAGCAGTCGGCAATCTTAGTGCCCTTTCCACAATATCTTTAGTGAGACGCCTATACTGGGTATGCGGTATGAATAATGTCACGAGATTTCGTTCTTTTATCTATATAATACCTCAATTTTAGGAAGTACTTGTTTAAATCTGATAGTTATATGGGGGTGGAGGGACAGCACTGGTTAGTTTTAGTTTTATAATTTGTACCTTTCCTTTTCCTTTCCTTTCCTTTTATTATTTACCTATTAATCTTTTATAATTATACATTTATTTATCTTTGAATATTTACTGATATTGAAACACTGTTAAATATTTTAATAGAAAATGAAAATTTTGAGAATTATTTTGTAAAAATTTGTGATTTTTTTCTTTTAAATTATTTTTAATAATATTTTATTTTAAATAACTAATATATATGTAATACAATTACATAATAATTATAATATTACCTATATACAATATTTTATAAGAAATACAACAAAAAATCAACGTAAGCAAAAGTTTGTTTGTTTAGCATTGGTCGTTACAATCAATAGATTGTTATTACAAGTTAACTCAGCCATTAGTTGATTATCTTCCCAGTTCCCAGTCAGAATTTTGTTATGTCCGTGCTAACAGTGTTTTTTACTCGCAGATAAATTGATAGCCCACTAGGAGCAATAAAATGAGATAAACATTTTCATCATTGTTATCCATTTTTATTGTATTTGGGTGTGTAACTGTATAGGAACTTTTGGTTATCGTTTCATTCATTCTAATTGGGAGTTAGCACCTTACTAAACTTCAGTTTAATATTTACAGAAAAAAGTTCAGAATAAATCTAAAGAAATGGGTATTATTTTGTTTAAATTATACAAGTGTATATAAAAAGAATGTTTGCTGCAAATAAATGAACATATTCTTTTGTTTTATACATTCACTTTTCACATTTAAAGGAATGAAAATTTAATCAAATTTTATCATTTTCTATATACTAAAACGATATGAGGTAGATAATAATATTTTTCAAGATTTATCAGAAATTTTAATTAATTAATTATTATTTTAATTTCTTCGCTGTGGAACAGAGTGACTTTACACTAACTTCCCTGTGACTATGTGTATGTGGAATACACAAAAAATCATTGAGCAAAGACTCAATCGTTCAAACAGCACATTTAAATACAAAAAAATCTTCAAGTATAGCTACTTTTAATATATCATAAACTCGTTCCATTATTTCCTTTATTAAATACAATAATAATACGTTGTTGCTATAATTTTTCATCAAATACAGTGTTTCTGTGTGACAAATGTAATGTTTTGACCATAAACGTATTGCGTATCTAATATTTTTTCATAATGTGCTACACGTTTCGCATATTACGAAGTAGTTAAATAGGTATTCACTCCCGGAGGCACAAAAAATGTAAGTAAAAATACTTGTATTATTTTTGTGGGGGTGATTCTTTAGGGTAGGAAAAAGCCAATGTTATGCTATAAAAAAATGCATGGGTTCAACGCAATATTTTAATATTAACTGCATTATGGGGTGCAGGGATGCATTCTAGGGATTATGTATGATAAAGAATGCTAGGATTAGTATGGGTATGACAACTGGTATTAAAATTTACGTGGTTTGAAATATTGATGTGGTTTTGGTTTATATTAAACTATCAATAACGATGACTAGTAATTTGTACTAATTAACACTTTGTAAATTAAAAAAAATATCGGATCGAAATATAAACGAGACCACAATGTGTCGATACAAGTGACGCGAGCTTTGGCTTTTTTTGACAAGATAATGTAATTTTATATTTTTCGGATATATTGACGTTTAAAATATATTTGGTTTTGCTGCTATACTTTTATTATTTTGGAAAAGATTTGAAAATTGAAGTTTTAAATATTCTACTTGAACATTTACTTTAAGATATTTTATTACACAACATATTAAAAAAATATATTCGATATAAAAAACCTGTCCTGATAAACAAAAAAAACTCCATACACACATTCATCGAGGGAGTAACATCGTTCTACACTTCGATATTAGTCTAATATTCGGCTTACCCTCTTATTAAAAAACCAAGGGCCATTTGTATGTATTTATATTTATAGTGTGCAAATATGAAGGTCCCTGTCAATAAATCTATATGGAAGATCCCCATGGGCTAATTTTGATAAAACATTTTTGTATTAAAATATTCCCTTTAAAATGCCAATAAAAAATCTAATGCACTCTTATTTAAATTATTTATGGTGCATAAAAAAACATAAAAGAAGAATTTGTTGCTATATTAAAAATATATCATTGCGTGGAAAGAGTAAGCAGCACATACGAAAGTCGTACGCCCACCCGTTTCGGCCATGCAGTGTGAATTGATAATTAACTTAGATCCTTTCGAAACTACAGGAGAAGAAATTGTGGTTTGATTTACAGAAAATTTTGAATGTATGTTACGATATTTTTCACTAATAATATTTATGAAATATACAAAAATCAAAATAATTATTTATTATTTCATCTATTAAACGATAGAGCGACCACATTTCATTAATACATTAAAACAAAGCAACCCCTACCTCTCATTACACACGCCATAACTACAGTACGTGTTTCTTACACTTGCACTAGAAATTCTTTACAGTACTTTCACATTATGAAACTTTGCCAGTTGTGTCGTAAAAGAAACAATTAAAGCTGAAAACTATTGTAATCTCAACCATGAGCAACCTCTAGAGTGGCGTAAAGAAGAACGTGATCAAACCTTTGTTACTTAGAAAGCATTAGAAATTTTACAGCGTTATATTGCTAAACCTTATAATTTTGTTGAAATTTTTAAATTTTATACTTAGTTCGTTAAAATTTTATACTTAGAAATAAGACGAAAAATATTGTTTTTATCTTATATTTGGAAGTTTAATACAATTATAACATCTTAAGTAGGGAAACAAATTCTGTAAATAGTGATTGTGATTTTGTTCTAAAACTTATTTAAAGAAAGGATATTTTTTAAAGACAGTGTCTTAACACTAGGTTCTCTCCACATTAGAAAAAAAAAATTTCTTAATTGAACATAAGTTAATTAATTACTTCAATTTTTTATTATAGTGATGTCACATAATAACCCTGAAGAAATTAAACTAAACAATTAATAACGTTTTTAATTTGCTTTACACGGGGTCTACTTAGACTCACAATATATTGTGGCTACTACAATTTTCCTTTTTATATCACGAAAATGCTCCAATTTATTTATTGGGCAAAAAGGCACAAAAACAAGAAACGTAATGAAAGTTTTTATTAGTAGGTACACATAAGACATTGTTTCTTTTAATACTCTGTTAAAATTCTTACATGTTAATAACAAGTACATGTACAATGAAAGTAGTCGCAATCAGACATTTTATAAAGAAAAATTTAATAAAAAATTCTTAAAAAAAATTACTGAACTGCAATTGTTAAAACTTTATAACCGCATTCATTAAAAATGTTAATTTAAACATAACTAAACCCTTACATATACTAAACCTTACATATATACATGCAACCTTAATCCTTGAAGTCCATGACTGTCTGATGCTCTAAATACTCTAATCATATTATTAACATTTCTTCTTACTAATTCGTTGCAATTTAAGTATTTTAATACATAGGATTAGATAATATGGGACAAAATACAAATAGCATATAAATATATGGTACATGAACATATTTTTATGGATATCTAAAGAAACGTAAGTAACAACGACTAATAATATATCCATTTCTCAAAGGTACTTAATTTTTTGCTCTATTGACATTTTCAATGATAGATACCTTAAAGAAATTGTCGAAATGAGTCGTCTTTTTCAAATAACAACCTAAATCCCATCAATCGCTTTCACTCATTTCCAATGTCCGCTCCGTGAAATATTATACTTATCTGTCGGTAAAATCACGCCTGCGAAAACTATTGCGGCGTCAAGAAATAATATTTCACTTAGATTATTAGGGATCCTTGGTTTTAAAATAACTATAATAATATATAGATTGTGTATTGAAGATGGTTTATTTTTTGTATCTAGTACATTGGTAAAGTAAAATTTGTCGGAATTTAAGATATCTATTTTATCTCAATGAGGCTAGTCGTGACTGTAAATGCGATTGGTTGTGGGTTCGATCTCCACTCGAAGAAATAAAGTATTTATTTAAAAAAGAATTATTTTCATTTCTGGAGTCGAAGAAAAAAAAGAAAGTGGGGTCGGAGTGTCATTATACTAAGTTCCCTCTGCATACCCTGTTTTCTGCGGGATACAGCGTCAAGCTGATTTTTTTTAAGTTACTAATTTTCTGTATGCATCTTATAACATTATCTGTTCTTGACAAAAAAAAGAAGAGATAGTAAAGAATTGAAGAGAGATTTGTTTTTTTTTTTTAAATAATATACGGAACCATTATTTTTATACGAACATCCGTCCTCGATCATTTCTTTCCTATAGTAAATAATATACTCTGTCTATGAGATATTTTTATTTGCTATCCGATCACGTGGCGAGCCTCAGGCCATTTTGATTTTTTGAAGTGTGCCAATATTAGTGTTACGAATGACTCTTGCGTGATTGGTTCCATGTTTTTATTTCTGTCATAATCTATTATTACTATTTGATAGAGAACTCTTGTTATAAGAGATTTTTAATTTACTAGGACCTTGTGTACTATGTACTATGCAAACACACAGATAAAACATAATATAGATACAATTGTTTTAATAATATATACATCTGTTTTTTGTTCACATCTCTACTGCTATTCACTCGCTCGCAGCTTCACCGGATTGAAGTTACCTACTATTTATTTACTAATCTAAAATAATTGCATAAATTTGACACTTAAAGAAAAATATCTTTAGGTTAAAAAAATCAATTCAGTTTAATAAAACTTTTGTTTACTGTTGCATATTAGAGCCCCTGCACAACGGTGACCATGTTAATAAGGTATTATATTAATTAGTATAGTCTCTTTCAAATAAAAAAATCTAATTAAGAATCTGGTTAGACAAAAAATAAAGTTTCATTCTAGATATTAGCGTAGGAAGTAAAAACATTAATCAAATTAAATAATATATAAGTAGCAACTTGACTTAACTTTCATGTAAACAAAATTTATATAAATAAAGTAAGCACTTCTAGATAAATATCAGTAATTGTTTAATTATTCTATACGTATAATTGTGTTACAGGATAGGGATTCAAAGAGATCCCCTATTTAGTTGGGCATGCCTTTGTATTGATGCGTGCTATACATCGAATTCCACCCTTTAACTAATGCAATAAGATTACAAAGGGTTGCAGCCAGACTCTACAGACGTGTATTTGGTGATACAATGTCAATTCTTTTTTTCTTAATATTTTAGTTTTTGGTGATATAAAGTTAATTTTTTTTTTCTAAATATTATAAACGAAATTGAGTCGATGAATACCCCGTAAAATATTATTCAGTAAGATATAGCAAAATAACATTAATAAGACAGCATTTTAAGTCATGGTATTTTAGAATACATTTTTTTATTGCTTTTTTTTTTATAAAATGATTCGTGATTCTTTAGATCTTTATAATAAAGAAACTGATTAATTTGCTTACTAACAGAAATTGCAGGATTTGGATTAATTGCTTCAGGATCCGTCTTCAGCTGTAAGAATGTACCATATGATTATATTAAGACATGATTTTCTTGTAAATACCAAATGCCATGATTATTCTAGAATTAGAAGAAATTAAACTTCTTATATTTTATTACAAACCCGCAGCTTGATCTGTTTACATGGTAAAATAACATGGATATCCTACATTACAATTTTGATTTTAGAATTTAATTAAATTAAATCCCTCTCTGTACAGCATAACGAATCACCATTGACGTTTTCGCGAGGCGTTAACTGGCAACCGAAGGGTGGGCTACGCTATATTATAGCCATTACGGACAATCGTTTAGTCATCTAACATAACATCTATGGAATGACCATGAGATTAATAATTTTGTAAGTTTTCGAAGAAACTTAATATCAGAAAGAAAATTTATTTCATTATTTTTGTAATGCCAGAATTAGTTTGCTAAAATAAAGTTTTTTTTTGCACTTATACATATATTATAAAAAAGCTTCACGCTTTGTCCTGCACATAGAATGATAGGTAGAGGGAACATGGGTACCTAGTGGTAAGACCTCCTTACCGCCGATCTTATCCTTTCCCTACTTACCGCCGAATTCTGTTTTATTTTATCTTTATGTATAAATTAATTTTTAACAAAAAGAAAAACCGACTTCTAACAACGAACTAAAAAGTGAAAAATAATTATATAAAGATTTTGTAATTTTGAAGTCGGTGCCAAGTAAAACAAACAGGCTTAGTAATTAGATATTGTAGTAAAGGTGTTGTAGCATTAGTTTGACACCGACTTCAAAATTATAAAATCTTTATATAATTATTTTTCACTTTTTAGTTCGTTGTTAGAAGTCGGTTTTTGTTTTTGTTAAAAATTAATTTATTTTACGATTTTTAGTGATGGGTAGATCTTAAAATGATGCTTCTTGAACGAGTGGTGATGGTGGTGGTAGTGGTTGTGATTGTTCTTTGTAAAACTTCATTTAATTAGCTATTATTTTTGTGCAAAGTTACATTTTGGTATAGAACATACATAATAAAAAGTATTCGGGTGAATTCGGAATCTCCCTTTTTTGAAGTTGGTTGAAAATGAGAACATTCTCTTTTTTGAGATTGGTTGTAAAGAAATGCAACGATCAGGAATCTCACCTCTGACATCAATTTAAAAAGTTTTTGCTTGTAACTATTACAGTATAATCAATTTTTTACCAAAAAAAAACAAACTTTCTTAATTTTCACCTGATTCCATAATCGGAACCTAACCAAACTTTCATCAAATTATCCTTGAAGTGTATCCTTTCAAATAAAAAAAGAATCATCAAAATCGGTCGGCGCGACATTGAGTTATTCGGCTATTTGTCGCGCACATACATATGTGAAAAAAAAAAAAAAAAATACAGTCGAATTGATAACCTCCTTTTCTTACAGAAGTCGGTTAAAAATAGCAACTTGTGACAATACTTCGGCAGTATTACCTGTATGTAGCAAGATTAAAATTAAACGCCATCTAGTATAAAAAGTAAGAACTACTATAGCATGTATGTACTACTTGCTGTAAAGAGCGCCATCTGTTATATAGTAAATATTACTATAATACCTTAAACGGATTTCTTTGGCTTGACACTAGGTAGCACTTTTAATTTAATTTAATTAAATAAGAATAATTATTATGAAATTAAGAAAGCAATATTGAAATTAAATAAAAATATTTATAGTTAAATAATATAAAAATGCATAAATATGACTCATTCGATGCTCTAGCTCGATCGAGCTAATTCTTAAGACTGGGAAAAAGTAATATTTCTTTGAAGGAATTTAAACGTTTGTCTTATATTGGTAAAATTAAATAAACATTAGTCTTAGGGTAATGGAACACAACACACAAACAAGAATGGACGTGTATTGATTGTATTGAAGTCAGCAGGGCTATGTGATCAAACAGAGTATAAAGCCGCTTAGTTATTGTGTACTACGTCGGTACAGCTAGTAACTTATAAGCATAAATGTATTAACACTGCCATCTAGTACTGTTTAGTGGAAGCACAACTAAAACAATCATAATTCCAAGAAAATCCGCTAGATGGTAGAATTTTTTTTAATTGAAATATAGAAAATAAAATAAAAAAAATTGAGAATTTGAAATAAATATATCCAAAAAAAAATATTACAAGTAGTTAGGGTTGCCTGATGACCGGAAAATCTACGATTGCCCTGGAATTTTTGGGCGGTGGAACTCACTTGTTGCCAAAGGGAGGAAATGAAAACTTTAAATAATTAATTTTCCTGATGAGGATACAAATCCACAAACGATGCGCTTACAGTCACACACTGCGCCGCGACGGCTTTTATTTTCTTTTTATTTTCTGGTCATCTATCTACATGTGAGAAGTCAATTTAAAAAAAGGCTTAGTTTCTGAACGTTAATATACAATAACTCTGAGATAAATTAATAATACTTTTAAGGCTTAAAGGGAGCTTTAATATAAGTAAAAATATATTGAGGGAAAATTTATTACATTACGTCAGCATATATGTGCTGAAATATATATTTCAGCACATATTTTTCTACCGTATCTAACCCAAACATATTCATCCAGCAACCGCAATGTTTATCCTCCCTAAACAGTCCCTATTTAATTAACAGCAATGTAAACAACATTAGGGCGACCGCAAGAGACCCGTTGCTCGCATCGAATGTCCCCATCTTACTGTATGTCTTTAGTTTCACTTTAGAGGTACGAGCACATTAGAAACTTAGAACTAAAGGTTTTAAATTAATCTCACTACTTAACTAAACTTTGATTATGTTTCAGTTTCAAAAACCTTTGTAAACTTTCAGGCTGTCTTAACTGTTTGGATTAAATTGGAATTTTGTTCTGCCTTTAACTATGTTTTGGTACAGAATATATAATTACTAAATAATAATTTCGAATTTCATAATTTTTTTTTCTTATAATTTCATATGTTCAAATTGTTACTCATAGTGTAATAGGATATAAATTATTATATATGACGGCGCGTTGCTATGTATTAGTTTTAATTATAATTTCGCAATTATTACATTTCGATTTTAATTGATTTATATAATGGATTATATTAGAAGAATATTTAAAATGGAGCGGGTAACCCCGAATAGGGTAGTAGGTGTAGCCACGAGTTATAGCAGATGTCATTGGTTGACAGCTATGGCGTGAGATGTTCACCAATTAACCTATTGGCTCCTAATCTATTGTAATTTTGTTAATCTTGTGAGATTTATTGTAAAACTGTTATGTAAACGAGTAATAAGACATTGTAGAATATAAGTGTGACTTTTATTTAAACATCTCTGTTGCTACAACGCCCACAAATGAATGGTAACAGCCAAGACCGCTTTGAGGCCCCTTCTGATGCTTCTACATCCTATATCTTATAAAACAAAGTCGCTTTTCGTGTCTGTCTGAACTTTCTAACTCTTCTTCTTCTAAACCACCCAACGGATTTTTATGCAGTTTTCACCATTAGGTCGAGTATTTCTGAGGGAAGGTTTATATATAGTTTATTATTTGTACATTCTTATGTAAATTAACATAAATACGATAAATGTGTCTAAAGTCCTACCCATTGACACACTTTCGCGCATGCGCTGCTTTAATGGTAAGTACTACATGAAAATAATGTTCTGGAGTATTGTTCCTCTTAATAAGATCTACAAAAAAGTCCGCGAGAGCATATTTTTATCTTTTAAGGATAACGTGTAGTGATCATATTTCTGTCTAAAAATTGTAATTTCAATACATTTTTTATTGTGAGGGATATTTTTCCATAATGTTATTAATCCTTATCCTTTAAAATACTTTATTAATTTTCTACGTTAAACGAAGATAAAATTTCCTTCTTACACTATTTCGAAATTCCGAATAGTTTTAGAGAAAAACGCATTTAATTGTTGACACATCTCGCCGTTGACACATCAGCTGTATGTTACTCAAGTTTCTTATCCCCTACTCTCAGCATATAAATAAGTATATTAGTTACGTTGGCCATTTAATGTAGATCAAAACTGTCTTTTACTTTTTTTCATCTTAATAAGTACTTTAGAAGTTGTTACAATATCAAAACAATCTTGCTGCGAAACGCGCCCCGCGACGTTTTGCTTATACAAGCGCGTCATGAGCAGTCATCGGTGGTTCAGTGGTAGAATGCTCGCCTGCCACGCGGGCGGCCCGGGTTCGATTCCCGGCCAATGCATTCTATTTAATTTTCCTCACAGGCAGCCACGTAGTGCTTGCTTTTCATTACGGACAGAATACCCTCTTCAGCATTAACCACAAGCTCGAAAAAAAAACCCGCCCGCTATAGAGGCATAGCAACAAAGATTTAGATGCGTTTGCACGTATTGGATAATTGGAGTTGAATGTATTATTTAAGCGCGATATATTTGGTTTCATATTTTTTGTAGTAGTTATTAGTAGGTAGGTTTTTGTTTATAATTTCTTCCGTTTAAAAATAGTCATTTAACTATTCAAAAATAGTCATTTAAACATATTTTAATATGTACTTGAAAAGATTAGTAGCACAGATTTAAAATTACAGTACCTACTAAAAAATCCTTGCCGAGTAAAACAATTGGAAAATCCTTATTGGAACTACGAAAATGCGGGTTGCATTAGAGTTTAATTAATTTTCACATTATCTTAAGTGCTTTGCAAACATACATTATATGAATAATCCAGTACTAAAAGCGGGCGAAGCCGCAAGGGGGTCGCTAGTATATATATAATTCAAATTATATTACTGAGCTCTATTACTACACCCAATGCATATAAAAAGCTCTTAAATACAGTGTTAAAATGAGCTGCTAAATTAAAAAGAAAGCTTCACATAAAAATACAAAAACGTAGGGTAGGTAATTCTTTTGTTTGTGTTCTTTTGAGCAAAAGTAATATCTAACTTCAATACAAAAAGGATTTGTAAGTATGCAAGTGAACAACACGCATCCACCCTTTGAGTAAGTACATTAGAAAGACATTTAAGGTAAAAAAGAAAAAGTAAGTGCCTAGTGCCTACCTAGTCTATGGTACAGTGCATTTACGTACATTGTTAGGTACAAGTTTCAATAGAAACATAATAAAAGTAGCTCGTATATTACAAAAAGCTACTTTTAACGCTATGATATTATGATATAAAGTAAAACGTAGCTACTTTTTTGTAGTTTAACGCTTTTTCTGGCATAATAAGACGGACAAAGAGATCTTAGTGTCTAAAAATTCCCTTCACCGCTATTATATTTTAAAAAAAATTAAAGCTGTCGTGGCACAGTTTAATTTTAGCTTAGTATTTCCACAATTTAGAGACATGTGGTCTTGACAGACGGACAGACATACATACATAAGGTTTCCGCTTTATTCTTTTTAAAACTCGGAAAGGAGTTATAAGGCCTTGATTAATATACAATGAATATATGAAACATAGATATTAATTTAATTAAAGATTTTATAGTATTAATATTTGGATATCTTCAGAACCTTGCAGAATAGTGGTCCTATATTTTTCGAAATTTATTTGAATATTAACACAAAATAACTATTGATACACCTTTACATATTTAAATATCTCTATATGGAATAACATCGCGATTTCTGGCTTTATCTTTCAAAGTCGACTAACGACTACATCAAAAGGCTAATCGACAGACTCTGATGCCATACAATTAGAGGCAACCACATTTCGACGTGGAATCGGCTTAATTGGTCAGAAAAAGCTTTATTTTAACGTACGAGTTACGATGTAAGGGCCGTTACTGACTTAAATTTAAAAGCTCCTTGAAGTTTTGCGTGTTTGTTGTTCATATTATAGAGCATTTATTTCAATATTTAGGTATTCAATACGTGAAGGAGAAAAGTTAACATATAAAACTGTTATTTCCAGTGTGGTTAGACATAGTCTCTTAAAATAGAGTACCCTAACACTAAATTATGCTCACCTACAGTCGTCAGAAGTCAGAAGGAAAAATAAGCACCATTTTAATAATTCTTCTCATATTTATTTTATTCCCTTTAATAACATTTTAAATTCAAAATTATTTATAACAATAATTATATTCTTTGATTCCAGCGACTCTTCAACAACAACAATAATATTATATTCTGATACTTTTGCGTACAAACGTTTAATAGTACAACCGAAATTAAAAGCAATTCAGTTTGAAAAGAAACAGAGAAATAAATTTGCAAAGATATTTTCATAAAAGCCTTTGTTCGCGTCTCGTTTCTGAAATAAACTGGTGTAAAATTTTGCTCGAAGTGATAAGGCGAGAGGTAATTTTTACGAGCACATTTGCCGTAACAATAATAACAACTCGCAACTAATTAAAAGTAGGGCGCGGACTCACGGGAAAGGGGCTCCTTACCTTGATAATGTAGGGAGAGTAAACAAAAAAAAATATTTTTTTGGTCAATATGATATTCTAAATTATTATTTATTAGTGTGTCTAATGTATGCAACATAATATTTTTATTTTATTTCTATCATATGTGAATGACTTTAAGATAAAATTTCTTTTTGTTTCATGTCGTCAGCCATATAGACAACCACATGTAGAAAAAAAGCCAAATCGATGTTTTGCTAACCCTACCAAGAAAATGTCTTGTAATTAGTAAGTTGAGAGCTAAATATTACATTTATGATATGTAAATTTTACTCAGCGAGCTAGTACGCTTAATCCGAACTTTATTAACTATGTTCTAATTTCTAAGAAGATTCCGTTAATGTTTTCCAGTTTACCCTTAGACATTCAAATTATTACTTAGTTTTAATATCTTTGAGTGCTTAAAATTCACTGGCTAGTGATACTTTAGAAGTAAATAAAGCTTCTTACAGTTTGTTGACTTTGTTTAGTGTTCAAAAGTTTAATTCCTTTATACTGTAGGTAATAGGTATACATCTAAGTTGTTCCTACTATTATAACAATTTGTAATTCTAATTCAGCTTTTTCATTTTTGAACAGTTTTTTATTTAATTATATATTTCACGTCCGATAGTAGGTGGTTCCGCAATATGCATGTCCTATCATGTCCATGTGGTGATGATACCACTTTCGCTGGCCTGCAGATGGTGGAGTACGGCCCAACAACTCCTGTGAAGACCTCAGCGCTTTGCCTTGTTTAGTACCCCAAATTAACTACAAAGTCTTCTGTTCTGTTTTATGGCATTCTGAACGTCGCAGCTGAGCATATGCACTAATCATTTCGCTAATGTCTCGTTTTATAGAGAACACACAAAAGAGGTGATCTATAAAGATTTTATGAAATAAATAAGTTTTACAGTTTTACAGTCTACAGTCTACACTATAAATAATATATTTATGCATGATTCCATAAAAGAAAATTTATATTTAATACATATTCAGTGCATATGGGCGAGACCAGGTGATAATAGAATATAACAATCGGTTTAGCTGTCTGGAAGTCTTAGGAAGTTTTGTAATGCACCAGCTTTTCGTAAACTTGACTCAAAACTTTGAGTGCTTCTTAACATAAAAATGAATATTTAATTTTTTATAGTCGTAGCAGTATAGCTTTTAGCACAGTACTGTGTACTGTACCGTACTGTGTTATTTACTTATTTGTATCTTTACTTTTTTAGTGTATTGTTATTAGATTATAATTATAGTATATATCGTTTATAAAAATAGTAGTAGTCATCGCTAGTAATTATAAGCCTGTTTAATAATATTTAACCTTAGTTTTATAACATAATCGAATATTTGCTATAATTTCATTCTAGGCGAAGACTCCTTGAACCAAGAAACGTTTATTTTTAAGAATTTTAACCTAATTAATAGTAAAAAGTTATATTTATACTAATTTTCAAAATAATAATTTTATAACATCTTTCCTTTACGATGAATAAGAGGATTACAATTTTGTGATTCACGCTTGAAGGACAAAAGTTGAAATATTTATGCGATACTCATGTAGTGAATCGAATGTTTTGAATGACTTGAACATCATTAATTATTACGTCCTTAAAAGGATTTTTCATCCAATTAACAATTCGACGTATTATTTTTAACTATGGGATTCTTGGTGGCATACTTAAGGTATTTGTAATGACGTATAAAGGAGGATAAACACCCGATTTATTATAAAGTAAGTAGGTTTTTTTAAATTGTTATTACCTTAAGTCAAAACAAAACTTCTCCGCTTTCCGCTCGAATTCGAGATATTGGCATTGCGTGTTGAGTTGCGTACCTCAACAATGTGCTAGATCTTGTCAGGCTGGTAGAGTGAAAATAATGCTTTTACCCGAGACGGAATCGAACCCATAACCGCAATACTTATAGCATAACGATGTAGTGTTATAGATGTCTTATATTTATTCACGTAGTCGTATTTATTACGAAATAGCTAGGCTAGCTAGCTAATTTGTAATAAATAGTATTTTTTTTCCAATAAAAGTTCTATTGGTAATATATATAATTGCTATATCCCAGGCTGATCGACCATTCTCTCCAATGGGAAGCGAATCCATATTTACCGTATAGTACTCGTACTTCATGCCCATCCAGAGGATGTCCTGACTAATATCTGTCCGATATTTATTTGTGGGCATACGGGTACGCGACCCCGGATCCTCGAGCCGCCACTCTTACATCCTCATCCAGTCCGTAAGAATGGTGTCCTAACTCCCCCCCCTTCCCCTCCTCCTTTCCTTAGCTCCCTCCTTTTACCTATCCTACCCCTTCTATTTTCCTCTCCCCCCGGTTTTTCCCCACAAGGGGGTTTTGGTGGTCAGACGGCAGTCGCTCCATGTAAAAAACCGCCATCCGCCGACATAATGAAAAGTCACAGAAAGAAACTGGGTACGGCTAGGGCGTCGCCGCTAAACGACGCGCAGGCACATCGCCCTACACCTGCGATAAGTGGGCAAGGGCTACCGTGTCAAGTACGGGCACGGTTAAAGACGCGAGTACCCAGACGGAAACTCCGCTTTGCAACGTGGAATATTGGCTCTCTAACCGGACGATGCAGGGAACTCGCAGATGTACTCATGAGACGTCGGGTCCAGTGTGCTTTCCTCCAGGAAACTCGCTGGAAGGGCAATAAGTCCCGTAACATCGGACAGGGTTACCGGCTTATATACACTGGGTCACCTTCAGGTAGAAACGGTGTAGCGGTAGTGCTTTCTGAAGAGCTTCAGAATGGGCTCCTTGAAGTTGACCGTCGCTCCGACCACTTGATGCGAGTGAGGGTACTGATTGAGGGCGTTATCACAAACTTAATCAGTGCCTATGCTCCCCAGGCGGGATGTAGCGCGGCCGAAAAGGAGACATTCTGGGAGCAGTATGAAGGGGTGCTACTTGCTGTGCCGTCTACCGAAGTGGTCTTAGTTGGGGGGGACTTGAACGGGCACGTCGGTAGGGCTGCTGAGCCGTATGAACGTGTTCACGGGGGTTTTGGGCACGGTCTTCGCAATGCAGAGGGAGAAAACATTCTGAGAACCTGTATTGCGTCTGATCTGGCCGTCGTGAATACGTTCTTCCAAAAGAATTCTCAGCACCTTATCACGTATAAGTGCGGGTCCCACTCAACTCAAATAGACTACTTATTGACCAGACGGTGTCATATGGGCAGGGTAACTAACTGTAAGGTCATTCCAGGCGAGAGCCTAACGGCCCAACATCGTCTTCTTGTCATGGACTTTAACGTCACTCCGAAGAAGAAAGTAGCCGAGAAACGTAGGCCTCGGATCAAGTGGTGGTTGCTGAATGGACCGAAGCAGACCGACTTCCTGGCAGAGGTGAAAAGTCATAATCTTTCGACTAACACCGAGACTGCTCAGGATGCTTGGGATCGGGCTCAGTCGGCAATCATTGCGGCAGGCAGGCGAGTTCTTGGCGTTTTTAGGGGAGGACGTGTCATCGACAGGGAGACATGGTGGTGGAATGACGAGGTCCAGGAGGTGACTCGTGAAAAGAAGGCTGCCTTTAAGAAGTGGCAGGAATCCAACTCTCCTGAAGACAGACTGGAGTACACAGTAGCTAAACGTACCAGTAAAAGAGCTGTAGCCAGAGCCCACAGTGAGAGTTTGTCACCATTGTATGATAAACTTGAAACTGTGGAGGGGCAGAAGCTCATTTACAAACTGGCACGTTCCCGGGATAAAGTGACGCAAGATATCGCAAAATGTCTTTGCGTCAGAGATTCCCAGGGCACGCTGCTCTGTAATCATGACTCTGTGAAGGAGAGGTGGAGAAGCTACTTCCAGGAGTTGCTGAATACTCAGCACCCATGCAGTCTTCATCATGACCCACCGCCTAACCTCGGACTTATTGCCCCAATAACCCTTGACGAAACACGTAATTGCCTTCGACGCATGAAGAACGGAAAAGCGGTGGGACCTGACGACATTCCGATCGAAGCGTGGAAATCGTTGGGCTCTCTTGGTGTGCTCATGCTTACTGACCTTTTTAACCATATCTTGAACACTGGTAAGATGCCGCATCAGTGGCGGCTTAGCTTTATTACCCCTATTTACAAGGGAAGGGGCAGTGTTCAAGATTGTGGTAGTTATAGGGGCATTAAGCTTATGAGTCATACCATGAAGCTCTTCGAGCGCATGATCGACCTCAGGCTCCGCCGAGAGTGTACTGTCTCTGAGTCTCAATATGGATTTCAGCCAGGATCGGGCACCATGGACGCCATTTTCGCCCTCAGAACTTTGATGGAGGCATACAGGGAAAAAAGGAGAGCTCTGCACGTGGCCTTTTTAGATCTGCAGAAGGCCTTTGACTGTGTGCCTCGTCAGTGTATCTGGTGGGCATTGCGATCCAAAGGGATCCCTGAGGCCTATATTGAGATTATCAGGGGCATGTACCACGATTCCGCTTCTATGGTTAGGACTGCTGTTGGCGACACTAGACCCTTCCCGATTACAGTGGGGGTTCACCAGGGCTCGGCTCTTAGTCCGTTCTTATTCAATGTAGTGCTCGACACTGTCTCGGCTCACATCCAGGACCAGCCTCCATGGCTGATGATGTATGCCGACGACATAGCACTCATTGCCGAGAACCGACTGACGCTGGAGCGTAAAGTGAACCTCTGGAAGGGTATGCTTGAGAACGGCGGTCTTAAACTAAATGTGTCGAAGACAGAGTACATGGCCTGCGGGAGCCGGGACTCGAGCACCATCCTTATAGGTCCTGAGCCAGCCGTTAAGTCGGAGAAGTTCAGGTACCTTGGATCCGTTATGCACGAGTCTGGAGGCATCGACCACGATGTCCATGGCCGGATAAGCGCTGCCTGGGCCAAATGGCGGGAGGTCACTGGTGTGGTCTGCGACCGCAGAATACCGCCCAAGCTCAAGGGGCTGATATACAAGAGCATCGTCCGACCGGTTCTTTTATACGGCAGCGAATGTTGGCCAGCACTATCTCGGCACACTCTGGAGCTTCACGAGCCAATGGTCTAACCACCGAGGACGCAAAAGATCGTGCAAAGTGGAGTAGGTTAAGTAGGAAGGCAGACCCTGGTAATAGCCGGGATTAATGCCAGGAAGAAGAAGAGTACTCGTACTTCATGCACGGACGTGCATACGCTACGACGCGACGGTGGCGTTTCACACATTACTGTCTCACATACAAGGAATGCCATTAATTAAAATATTTCTACCATTACGAAAAATTTCGAATTCTTATTTACGAAGGGCGCGACTGAATTTTAAGGAATGAAAAAAACTATACTAATCATAATTGCATTACCGCAAGCTATTTTGGTTCTTATTTCGTCATCGGAGAGTGCAGAATAACTTAACTAATCATAAAAATAGGTTTTAAGCACGTAACATGACATCAGGTATAAAAAACCACCCTTAAAGACCCAATCTATAGCAAAGATCAGAGAAACTACAACGAAAGGCATTCGGAACAATTAAAATGATCGTCAACCTTTATCGTTAATAACGTTTTGAAGCAAAAAATGAATATTTTGTTTACATTTATTAGTAAAGTGGCGAGGGTTCATAAATCAAGCCGTGTAAGATGAATTGACTTGGTGTCAGCGCGACGACATTTTGTCGCGTTGACGTCACTTATTTCTGAGGATTGTTGTAAATCATCTATTTATTAAAACTTGACAAAAGGTAAAGAATGATTTGCGTTGATTGTTTTTTTTGTTGTTGTTGTTGTTGTTATAATTTGATTAGAGCTACAGTTCAAATTAAGTCGTTTAGAGTTATACCTACATGCAAAATGCGGTAGTCTTGAGTTTGAAACTTTTATTAGGAAATACAGAGACGATGGTTCTTCTTTAACATACGAAAGTATTCTAAATGAAATAAAGACAAATTTTGTTTTCATTATATTAAAAAGAAACCATTTGTTCAATAAAATTCTATTAAATCTAATTGCTTTACGTGAATTAAATAACCCAACATGTTGCTTACTTTGATCTCTTGTATTTAATTATATTTGTATATAAACTTTAAAATATATCGTTTATTCCCAAAGGAATATCAAATCTCAGCAGGTCTGGGACCAAATTCTTGACCTTTTCGAAGATTCTCTAAGCTTTTACGACCCATTGTTTCGTAATTATTTTTAGTAGAACATACAAACTATTTTACTAAACTAGCTTAGCGTTGGTGGGTTGGCTTGTAAAATTTTATTTCTCGCATTTTTCGGGTAGGGTAAGCAAAGTTATTTTCGCCGTTTTGCGTGTAATGTGGCGGCATTTCACTCTTAGCTTAGTGTTAAGACACTGCGTGTTAAGTGGCAGAGCTCAACACCGATAATATCTCCAATTTGTATGGAAATCGGATCGTGAAGTGTCTTGACGCGACGTTCTTTTCTCCAATGCAGGATAAAGCGAAAACGTAAAAAAATATATAATATACCAAAACCCACACAACAAACAAATAAGAAAGATTAACATAAATTAAAATTATTACTATAAAGTACATTGTTAGGAGCTTATGAGTTACTGCCGTTCTCTTTCACTGCTTTTATTTTCACAAAAGGGAATTAAACTAGGCTAATCAAAATTTTTGTTCAAGATTTATAGTTATTATCGGCGAAATAAAAAGTCATAATTAAAACTTAAACGGCATTCATACAGCAATAATCATTAATCTCGGGCCTAAAAACTACTTTCTGTACGGACTTGGGTAGGAAATTGTATTATAAATACTTTGTTCCTCGACTTTCAGTTATGCGAATGTTCTTTTGTTTAGTTAAGTGCTCATTAAGACGTTTTAGTTCATTTTAGCCAAAACGCGAGGGTTAACGTTTTGCGCCAGTTGAAAATATTATATTATGTAAGGAAAATTACCTTAAGATAATTTATTGAGGCTTGAAACCCAACAGGTTATGGGTTCAATTCCCACTCGGTGAAGGTGTCGAGGTAAAGCGCAGTGTTGAATTCCACCACTCAACACGCAGTGTCTCTGGAAGTGGGAAGGATTAATAAAATGATGGAAGGATTAAAAAAATGGCGCATGGAAAAATGGCGTTTAGTATACTAGATGTACTGTACTGCAAATATTTTATCTAAGCATCCACCATTTTTAAATTAGAAAACCGAAACTTTCAAAGTAAATTCTAAATGTTTTACTAATTACTATTATTGACGCTCTTTTAGTAAGTATGTGAGTCAGATGTTCTTTATCGTGTTACTTTTAAAAAGTCTTCGTATCGGAAACAAGAGTCACATTTCTGGAGTATCCCACTAACGTATCATTACGAAGGGTATTAGGGCACATGCCGGCCGCATCTAAAAAATGTCACGTTTTCTATCACAAAAAGTGCCAAATTAACTTTTTAAAGGAAACGATCTGTTTTGGTCGAGCCACGTGTGACAGCAGCGTTGGCGTCAAATTCTATTTCGGCGTGACGCCACATGGTGCTTGTTGATACTTACTTTGTCGTCGATGTTACTTCATTGGGGTTATATATTTTTAGCATCATTCGGATTGATGAGCCCACGTTTGTTAGCTTAACTTGACTTTAATATATCCGTGATATATCGGCCGTCGTCCCGCTACCGACAAAGAAGGGTATTTTATGAATTATTCTCCGTTACACCTTCATATTTCTATTTATCGTTGTAAAAGTAAATAACAAAGGGAGCTTATACGAAAACGTAACGCCTCAATCTGTATTTCATTTCCACAAGCAAATGTATTCAATAGTCAGAATAGGAAAAGACAAAACATTGTTATTTTGTTTCTTCAAAAGAGCCCTTAAGGAATTTGTGGAAATATCATTCCTGCATAGGAGGATGCGAAAACTTATACACGAGAGGAGGTTTGTTTAGTTGGATATAAGATAAAAAGGAGCATTCTTAACTGGTTCCGACATTATATTCGCATTTGGAGATCAAAGACCGTGTCGTGACATACGGCTGGAAAAAACTTTGGAAGGCGTCGCTGGAACATGGCTGGAGGGCTCTCAAGTAACAGCGCACTCGAGGGAGCTGGGCTTTGTAACAAAATGCATACATTAAAGTGTAAGAATGTTGGAGATAGGGAGAGTAATACTGCGGGTCCCTCGGGTAGTATGTTTCGGCGATTACGCGGACGGAATTTCCCAACTGGAACTTGGCTTCTTGGCAAAATAGTTTGCACGTATTACTGGCCTCTTTGCGTATTTTCAGAGTCAAAGCGCTCTTGAACACTTCTCTGTATGTTTCAAAGTATTTGAAAGGCAAATTAGGTGGAAGTTGTAGGAGCTCGATACAGTAACGTAAATAGTTGAAGTAATTAGCTACCCTGTCTTAGAAGCCGTGCAAAACTTTTAGCATGAATTTAATATATTGTATAATTTTATCTTTCTTGTTGTAATATTGCGTAAATAAATGTAGCTCTAAGATATTCTGTTTATAATGAAAATGTTTACTGCCTACGATTTCTATGTATTAATATTTTAGCAATACCTTTCATATAAATTATTAGTTAATTATGAGCTATAAAATGAAATTTTAACAAAGAAAGTTCATATTCGATTTACTTTTGTTATACTGTAGCCATTTATTTAGTTAAGATTAACACATAATATATAATTCTTTTCTAATATATTAATTGCTAATTTCATCCTTAACAATTAAAGGCAGACAATATTAATCTATTATACAAACACGAACACAGGCTACGTACGATGCCGATGTAACAAATAGAAAACTTGGCGAACAATCTCAATTCGGGGCCCACGGGATAGCGTCTGGCGTAATGCATACTATGTGAGATAAACCTTTCTGCGGATTGTGCCTCGAATATTGGTTATTATGTATACACGTACTATGGAAACGGTATGATGGATGGAAAGTGTTAAATTATAGACATATAATTTTGGTGAAATAAATGATGTTTTTTTCATGTCATTATACTTACTGTGGACAAATAGAACAGATAGATATAAATTTTAAAGTAACTCAACACGCTATGCCTCTAGTGTTCAGCGGAACGTAAGGAACGGAAGTGTATTAATGGGAACGGAGTGTCTTAACCTAGATGACAGGAAATACAATAAATATTAACAAATACTAAGTGAATTGGAAACTATATGAATGATGTTCAATCACTTAAAAGACGATGATGTGAAATATGTAAATTAACCCTAATTTAGACACCCGCCTAGAAGTAATAAAGAGTGTTACCATATTACAAAAAATTGTTTCGCCTTTAATCTTCATAATACAAAATATAAAATACAATATATCTAAATATTGTTCAACAAGCGCACGTTCCAACATTTAATTTCATGAATGGCCATTTTTACGGGGGTGCCTTTATGTCGCATCTTGAAATACGCAATAACTGCTAAGAGACGCAGCGGTGATAAACTTGCCCAGCGCTGTCAGGACAAAGGATTTCTACCGGCCAATGAAGGTTCAGGGTTGCCAGATTTTATATCAGTTAAAGTTTTCAATTTTTATTTTAATAATTTTTAAAAGTTTTATGCTTGTGTTATCTGTGATGTGTATTGAGTAAAATATAAATAATCTATGATATATAAAAGGACTTGTCCTCACTGACTGAGGTAAGACGCGCGCACAGCCGTAACCGCTGATGATAGAAACGTGAAATTTGGACAGATGTTTACTTTCGTAATCTGGATATCCACTAAGAAGGGATTTTGAAAAATTTTAACCCTAAAGGGATGAAATAGGGGTTGAAAGTTTATATGGAAAAAAAATTTAATCGGCACCGATTTGTATAAAATTTGAAATTTAGATTTTTAAAAGCATTTAATTGAATACGTGTTTCATCGTTTTCTAGAATTCTCTCCCTAAGGGTGCAAATAAGGGGTTGAAAGGTTGTATGGAAACATCTTTAAAACGCCACCGATTATTGTAAAATTTGAAATTTTGACTATTAAAAATATTTAATTGAGCATGTGTTTCATGGTTCTTTAGAATTCACCCCCTAAGGGTGCAAATAAGGGGTTGAAAGTTTGTATGGAAAAATCTTTAAAACGCCACCGATTATTATAAAATTTGAAATTTAGACTCTTAAAAATATTTAATTGAATATGTGTTTCATGGTTTTTTAGAATTCACCCCTAAATACGCAAGCGAAGCTGTGCGCGTCCGCTAGTCTATGATATACTTATAGTACAACACATTATGTTGATACTGGAATTTGTGTTTTAATTGAAAACTTACTTTTTTTACAACAATTTTTAATTAAATTTCGTTAATCAAACATCGAAAAAAATATTATGAAAAATGAAGAAGTTATACATTAAAAATGATTTATTTATAATATAGACTGTATTGTACTTGTGTTTAAAACATGGTGCCAAAACCATCGTTCGTCAATTAAGACCACATTTTGCATTTATTACCCACAAAACTTGAATGTATGTAATGATTTTTCAATTATTCGTAATTAAACAATTATAATTTTACCTTCATGTCCTAGTTACCATCTTGAAGAACAATATTTGCAATTTTTTATGTAAATGTAAGTAAGACATTATTAACGCTTTGTAACTCATCGGTTGAACTAATAAGAAATTATTTAACATAGTCGCTTACTTAAGAAAAATATTGTTATTTTCTTGTTGGTAACCCTGCTTGAACCAATTTTATGCTGTAAATCCATAGGGTACATTTAGCTCCCTTCAAACTCATGCGATATTGCGTTTTTTCTAAACCGCAAGCCTCCCCTTGACTTGTTCGTTTTATGTAGTCACGCCAATATTTGACCGGTATATGGTGAAGCAGAACTTAATTTTAACGATCTTATATAATCTTTTTTTGATTTCTACGTATTTTATTTATAAGGTGAAGTAAGTGGAGAGAATTTAATTATACGTTTTTTCATTTTCCGCTGATTTTACATACTACGAGTCGGGTAAAGAAATTCAATGTTGAACATTGTCTCAAAATTGTTTAAAATTAAACTTTTAAGCCGCATTAATCGCTTATATTTAGCACTAGCAACACGCTCGGGACTTCACCCGCATATACTACAAAATGATTTATTTTTTGATCTGAATGACTTCGGTTTATTAGGTTCTAATTAATTTTCTCACATATCTTCTGTGTATAAAGAGTTAGAAATTTACTATTTTAATAGATAAGTGCTTAATACAAAATACACACGATTAATCTGGCTTAAAAATCTCATTTCAAATATGTTAAAATCGCTAAAATCAAAGAATTTATTTAAACGTACAATACACACTTATATAGGTCACAATTACATCTTATTTGGCCTTTGGATTTCTTCGTTTGGATATTAAGTTTTTTTTCTTAATAACATAAGCAATAGACAATCTAAGATTTTATGCCATATAACTAAAAACATTTATATTCCTAATAGCTATGGGATGTAAGAATTCTTATTTTCATATTGCTAACTTACTCTTGCATAAATATTGTGCATACAAGACAAACAATTTGTGAGCATTGCTCCCATGAGAGTATTGGATTGCTCATCGCGACGGCTCTTATATCTTTTTTGTATTTATTGTCTTTTACCCTCGGATAAGTTATCGAAAATATAATCCCTCTTTATGTAGAGAAACTTCCACAGCTGATTACAGAGTTTGGGAGACAGGATGATATTTGTATGGATTAATTAATTAGTTCACAATGTTTCTTAGATTTTGTTGTGTCTGTTTTTAATGTCCTATTTTTATATACTGACAAATTTTCATATTTTATGAAATACAAAAAAATAAAAACATTTTCCTCGTACGTGATCAAATTTACTTTTCTATTAGGTTAGACACTAGCTATCTCCACGCGTTTTCGTCTGTTTGAACTATGTATATGAATATTTTTATTATATGGTTTGATTTTTAGTTTGAGGAGAATTAGTGAAAATGTTTAGTTATTTCATATCTGTATAGATAGACTGTACGTGCGCGTGTACGATATCGTGTTAACCCTGATGTCACTGCAGTTCCGGGTAAAAAGTAGCCTATATGTTGCTTCAAAATCCCCACTATCTTTCTGTAAAAATTTGTTTATCTGCTCTGGAGATTAACCCAGACAAACATAAAACAAGAAAGACAGACAAAAAATTAAAAAGTAATACCATGCAAAAGCTATATGCACTTAAAAAATCCATTTATTTTAATATCACAGATATATACACAATTTTATTTACATATATTATGTGCGTACTATATAATATAGTTATTACATTGTTATTCAAACTTCATACATCCCATTCAATTTCTTTTACCAATACTTTTCAGAAGTTTACAGTTTCTTTCCGAACTGGCAGGGTTATAACTTTTAGAGAGTACAATAGTTAGTTCTTCTTTGTTTGTGGCTTTGGAAAGAGTGCAATAGTTGTATGAAGATATAAATTAATTTTACAGAACGATTATAACTGCATTAACAATTGTTTTAGCTTCATGCTGTAACCAGCAAACAGCAGCAGCAGAGTAGGCTGAGGGAATCTGGTGTTAAGTCTGTTCCCCAAATTCCGCCATATTCTGAACGCCATTTTTTGCCTCGATACCAGAACACATAAATGAAAATATTTAATATTTAATTTGCCCTGGTGGAAATCAAACCCCCAACTTTATGTTTACGGTCACACTCTTGTGCCCCTGCGCAACAACTAGACTCTTCACCTTTGGTATGATAAAATGCGGCGTTGGGGATCCACATCTCACACTCAATACACAATCTCTCAGATTGGGGCGGAGAGTTGAGAGCAAAAACCTTTTCTATTACCTTTTGTGTGTATACTCGTAGCTTTAATATGAATTACTTTTCCTTAAATATTATTAAGTACGAAGCAAAATGGCTACGTCTGTCAAATCAAATACCCATATCTTTTCCAAACTGTACCGATACAGTTACAGTTGGTCTCAATATAATTAAGTTAAATGTTGCTTGAAAATATTATTATACGTAATTGTGACCCTTCATAAAATTTATGTAACAATAGCTTTAGATGTACAATATTATTTATGTTCAAATAAAAAAATATAATTCGTACATTTTAGATTATTTCCGTTGGAAGTCGGGGCGGGGGCACAAGCGTGCGACTGTAAACGCAACGGGTTTGATTCCCGCTCTGGGAAGTAAAAAAAATTGTCATTCAAAATACAATGCCCCGAGAATTCAGCGAAAAGAGAGAACGGAGTGTCTCACCACAAGGTTCCCAGCTTCGCTCTGCCTGCCCTGTGCGGATACAGTATGAAGCTAAAAAAATAAATAAATACATACAATATTCCAATATTTATATCCGATCCACATTATTCCTACCAAGATAATAATCAAGGGTTTCTTTGCGGCTAGAAATATGAAATCCCGGCCTAACTCCCGGGGGATTAATATTGTTTTATCGCTAACTATAAATAACGAATGAATTCAATAGCCGCGGTGCAGAATTATAAGTTTTTTACACACTATTGAAAAAGTTTTTCCGAATTCAATCTTGCGGGGATTTTCTACGATCACATTATATTCTGGGGCGGAGGTCTGAGACAGGATAAAGGAGGTTACGGCTAATGTTTTGTAATTTCGCCATTTACTGAGATAAAGAAACACAAATATATATTATTTTCTTTTTTTCGTGTAAGCTAAGTTATATAATAAACGAAATTAATTTTGTGTTTTATGTCACTTGTAGTAAAATACTCGTGTTTTTGTGGTTTTCATTAGAAAATAAGACACATAAAATGTGAATCATTCGGGAGAGTTTAATATATTTCTATTTTCCTGCACTAGTAGACGAATGGCGGCGTTTGAGTTGAACGTATAGAGTTTCGCCACTCAAAACTCTATTTCTTGAAAATTCGGCAGAAAGAGCAGAAATTCCCTGTATTGGTAACTGGGAAGCAACTTTAAAAACATAAGCAATACAAACAAAGATTAAAAATCTATATTTTTGCATCAACTATTAATTATTACCATAAAATAATAAAAATATTATACGTAGCAAAAATACCGTAGCACATACAGAGAGAGAGATTAAGTTATAAAAATTACAATAACACCAAATTGGCTAAGCAAGCGTAACTGAAAATAAATAATAATTTCTACGACTTTATCATGAATAATTGGCAATTTTCACGTGTGTCTTATTTTATGTAACAGTAAGATTGCGTCATTACTCACGGCCTTACTACGTTCCGTTTGTACGCATTTTCTATGCGGAAATTGTATGTTAGCTTCAATTTCAGTTAATTTACGAGATCCAGTCAACTAAGAAAATACTTTTATATTAATATTAATTATGTTTTCGTATCTGTTCTATGTGTGAGGACAGAGAGTGGAGATCAGCGACTCATCTTACTTCCTACTTCTATTATCTTAATATTATAAATGTGACAGCTTGTGAGGAGCTTCCACTTTTAGATTTAGATAAAACTTTACAGCAATATAGCTCTGACATCAGAATAACACATTGGCTGTAATTTGTGTAACTATTTTGTGTAAATTGGTAATACTATTAATTATAAAATGCCAATCAAAATGTGGTGTTTTGAAACTTGAATGAGAAATGGGGAACAGAGTGTCTACACTAGGTTTCTTATTACGTTCTTTCCACCTATCCTATTATACATGGAATAAATGTTTCTAAAACTATATCAAAATTACCTAAAGCTTTGGGAGCCAAGTTAAATATTAAGCTCACTACGGCCTTGTTCTCTTTATCTGTCCTACCCTTATATTTTATTCACTAAGATATTATTCAATTTACTTCGAATATTTTTCAGGGATTTTTGGAGCCTTTCTACGCTTCGAAATGAGTTTACTTTGACGTAATGTAAAAAAAATATTTCGAATTACGTGATATAGTATTATCCACATACCTGTGAAAGATTGAAATTTATGGTTTAGGAAAATGATAGTGATGTATTACTTTTTTTGTTCATTTTTCCAAAGGAATTGCTAAAAGTATTCCTTAGACAAATATTTGATGTTTCCGATTAAAATATCAAATTTAATTACCTTTTATCTACTGGTAAACACATTTTAAGTTGTTTTATAAGAATTTTAAATTTAAATACCTATTATAGCTAACTGGCCATATTTTTCATACGTCAGTTACGTCAACTTTCAAATATGCGTGAATAAATACAAGTTTGTTCACCCCAGCCAAATATGACATGCACCCTTCAGTAAGACAAATTATTTCATTTCCCTCCAAAGGGACCATACGTGACTCCCAACGATCATTACTTCAGCAGCAGCGACGTACCTACAAGTGGATAAGTAAGATTTTGACAAATATATATAATGTATTTATTATAACGATAATCTTTATGTGTTATATATTTGAGGCCAGCGTAAACGCAATTATTGTGTATTCCAGTTCCATAGAGGGAAATGGTTTATTTAATATTTTCATATTCTCACTTAAACGTAAACGGAAAAAACGGAGAACGGAGTGACGTAATTTTAACTTACAGTAGTTTCATTGCTTCTGGGGTCAAAGTTCAAATCAAATACGATAAAATATTTATGTTAAACAATAATATCTTAGATGGTATTCTAATCGGTGGTATGTCATTGAGAGGCTTGAATGGACGACAGACTGATGTTGGTGGATATTATGATAATGATGATAACCAGAGTGGAGAAAAATAGAAAAATAGTAGTAATTTTAGTCAATTATTAAATAATGAAGTGAACTTTTTAGATCTTGTCTGTTTCGCAGATTGTTTTATCCATGTTCATTTTCTATTACACATTATAAATAATTTAAAACGACAATAGATTTAAAAAAAACAAAAAAATATTTTATATAGGTTTTATCTAAAAGACATTATGGAATGGAGTCTCTTAACATTAGGCTCCCTCTGTCTATCCTGTTGTGTGCGGGATACAGCGTGAAGCTGATTTAATTTAATTTGGATTTTAATTTAAAATATCCTAGTGTCCAATTTATAACACAGAAAAAAAATCAAACACTTTATAATTAGTCATTTTGGCAGCCTAACAATTTATATACATGACTAGCAATAAGTTTAATTCGTTCTAACACACTAAATGACGACAATTGTAAAGAGCTTTTGTACATAATGCATTGTCGTGCAAGCATGATTCATTTGTCACAATTCTACCCTAATTTCAACCCATTCAAGGGAGAAAAATTGTGTTTTCGCATTAAAGTGACGGTATTTTTATTTTTATATATTTTGAGTGTATCCTTTCTATATCTATCTAATTGTAATCAAATGTATAAATAAATTATAAGCAAAAAAACATTTTTAGAAAAAGCTTTTATTTAAACGCTTTAAAAAGGAGAAAATAATTTTTTTCTTTTAAATTTTAACTATCAACTCATAACCTCATTGTACACAATTTATATGATCATAAAAGCTTGTCGCGCGATTTACTTGTGTAACTAAACTAGTGCTAATTTAATTATGTAAAATCTGCTAAGTTTCAATTTTTAAAGTTTCAATTTAATTAAATATTGATTAACGCGACAAGCTTTTATGATCATATAAATTGTGTACAATGAGGTTATGAGTTGATAGTTAAAATTTAAAAGAAAAAAATTATTTTCTCCTTTTTAAAGCGTTTAAATAAAAGCTTTTTCTAAAAATGTTTTTTTGCTTATAATTTATTTTTTACTTTTTAGTTACCACTGGCTAGGTTTCTCACACTAGAGACATGTACCACGATTCCTCTTCTATGGTTAGGAATGCTGTTGGCGACACTAGACCCTTCCTGATTACAGTGGGGGTTCACCAGGGCTCGACTCTTAGTCCGTTCTTATTCAATGTAGTACAGCCTCCATGGCTGATGATGTATGCTGACGACATAGCACTCATTGACAAGAACCGACTGACGCTGGAGCGTAAAGTGAACCTCTGGAAGGGTACGCTTGAGAACCGCGATCTTTAACTAAATGTGTCGAAGACCGAGTACATGGCCTGCGGGAGCCCGGACTCGAGCACGATCCTTATAGGTCCTGAGCCAGCCGTTAAGTCAGAAAAGTTCAGGTACCTTGGATCCGTTATGCACGAGTCTGGAGGCATCGATCACGATGTCCATGGCCGGATAATGCTGCCTGGGCCAAATGGCGGGAGGTCACTGGTGTGGTCTGTGACCGAAGAAAACCGCCAAGCTCAAGGGACTGATATACAAGAGCATCATACGACCGGTTCTTTTATACGGCAGCGAATGTTGGCCAGCACTATCTCGGCACACTCAGGAGCTTCACGTCACGGAAATGAAGATGCTGAGGTGGATGTGCGGCGTAACGCGGTCTGACCGCATACGCAACACATTCGTTCGAGGTAGTCTTGGGGTCCGTGACGTAGCGGATAAGCTCCAAGAGCGCCGCCTGAGATGATATGGCCACGCGCCGGTCTAAGAACTAAGTCGGATGCAAGTGCCTTGCTATATCAGTTCCTGGAGTGAGACCACCTGGACGCCCAAGGAAGCGCTGGTCGGATGTCGTGATGCCGGATATGAGAGCCAATGGTCTAACCACTGAGGACGCTAAAGACCGCGCAAAGTGGAGTAGGTTGAGTAGAAACGCAGACCCTGGCAATAGCCGGGATTAATGCCAAGAGGATTCTTCCTCCTGGCACTTCAACCTTCAACCTTCTGGTTTCTCACACTAGATGTCATATTATTTTTCTAATTATTCTCGGCAAGCTCTTTCATTTGATACCCGTATTGCAGATGTGCATAAATAATAACTATTCCGCCATCTTAGATGTTCCGCCATATTGGATTTAGAAAAATGTCACATTTTTCGAGTTACTCTCAACGAGCCCTTTCAATAGATATTCATATTGTACAAGTAGACTAAAATTACCTATTTGGCTATCTTGGATGGTCCGCCATATTGGATTTAGAATGACGTTAGATTATTTTTCGAGTTGCTCTCAATGAGCCCTTTCATTTGATATCCATATTGCAGAATTGCAAAAATAATAACTATTCGTACATCTTGGATGGTCCCCCATATTGGATTTAGAATGACGTCACATTATTTCCCAAGTTGCTCTCAAGAAGTCCTTTCATTTGATACCCATATTATAGAAGTGCATTAAATATAACTATTCCGCCATCTTGGATGGTCCGCTTTATTAGATTTAGAATGACGTCACATCATTTTTCAAGTTGCTCTCAAGAAGCCCTTTCATTTGATACGCGTAATATACAAGTGCATCAAAAATAACTATTCTGTTACTTTGGATGGTTCGCCATATTGGATTCAGAATGACGTTACACTATTTTTCCAGTTACTCTCAACAAGCCCTTTCATTTGATACCCATATTATAGAAGTTCATGAAATATAACTATTCCGCCATCCTGGATGGTCCGCCATATTGTATTTAGAATGAAGTCACAAACCTTATCGTGCATTGTCATCCAAACCAATCGTGTATACAAAATTTCAGCTCAATCGTACGAACATACCTTTCATTATATGAAAGCACAAAAACTTGAATCGGCACGATTCTATTGGATTTCAAGTGATGTCACATTATTTTTCTAATAGTTCTCGGCAAGATCTTTCATTTGATACCCATATTGCAGAAGTGCATAAATAATAACTATTCCGCCATCTTAGATGTTCCGCCATATTGGATTTAGTATAACGTCACATTATTTTTAGAGTTACGGTCAACGACCCATTTCATTTAATATCTATATTGTAGAAGTAGACCAAATAGATACTCGGCTATCTTCGATATCCTCCTTATGGGATTTAGAGTGACATCACATTATTTTTCAAGTTGCTCTCAACGAGTCCTTTCATTTGATACCCATATTGTAGAAGTACATTAAAAATAACAATTCCGCCATCTTGTATGGTCCGCCATATTACATTTAGAATGACGTCACATATTTTATCGTGCATTGTCATCCAAAGTAAACGTGTATACAAAATTTTAGCTCAATCGTTTGACGATATCTACTTCAAAATTGAGCTCTAAGATTTCACCCGAACCCACATACATACATTGCAAGTTAAATAAAAGCTTTTAAAATATATAGGATATTTGATCATCACGTGATTGTAAGGTGCTGTTTTTAACTTCCGACTTGTTCTAATAAATAAATAAAAAAAGAAATAAATATAAATATTTCGTTATGACTCTAGTCATCCTTTTATTTTTATAATAAGACTAGCGGCCCGCCCGCGGCTTCACCCGCGTGAACTACGTTATTATTAATTTCTGTCTCCATGAGTACCTACGTCCTATAAATGACATCCATGCAAAATTTGAGACTCCTAGCATATGTAGTAACGAAGTTTCATACAAACTTTCAACCCCAAAAACAACCCCTTAGAAGTCGAATATTGCAAATTCTCGTCTTAGCGAGCACCTACGTCCTATAAGTAACTCCTGTGCAAAATTTCAGGTTCCTAGCACATGTAGTTTCTGAGATTTCGTGATGAGGGAGTGACCTTTCGATTTTATATATATAGATAACTTCCATATTAAACCTAATGAAAATTAGACAATTTATTTTATAAACATTTTTTATATTATGTCAGTATCAAATATAAAAGTCCAAATTAGAAGAAATATAATTAATACAGGTCTGCAAATATCTAATATTAATTTTTTTCGCTGTGGTAACAAGCATGCTTCGAAAACTCGATGGAAAGTTGGAAATGAAAATGTTTTAATGAGAACGATGTATCTTAACATTACGTGCCCAGGTTCCCTCTGCCTACCCTGCTATGTGCGGAAAACGGCGAGAAGCTCAAAAAAATAGACGTAGTTAGACCTACCTACAGATTATTTTGTGTAATTATATACTATGACCGTAAGCCCCACATATAATTAATGATATACCAAGTAAAACCATAATATAAACACATCAATCAAAATAAATCTCTTATTTAGACACATTTACACAGCAAATCATAGTATCCATTTTCTAAATTGCTCAAATTTAAATGTAATTAAACTTCAATTGTGGTCGGTTGAGGCACTACTAATTCTACCACAATTAGGAGCTCTAAATGCATATAGGAATGTGAATTTTGGCAGCTAAATTTCATATTACCTAAATTCACTTCACTTAAATCTTTGATAGTACTTTCCTTAACGCACTCTGTCATAGTCAAAGTAAAGGTCCAACGGTAATTGTCCTTTGGAGGCAGGACCCATAATTAGGTCCGTTTAATGTTCTGGAAAAACAATTTCATAAAACATCTCCTCGCCGTCCGCATAAAAAGAAATAAGACACTAAATAAACGTCTACTTTCATGGATCGCTTCACGTTTACGCGACGACGAAAACTGCAGTTATCCTTTTGTCATTGTGATGTCGAGCTTACATTCCGTTTTCGTTAAAGCCAAAATTAAAATTGCTATAGGGTGTCGGTGATATTGCTATCGGGAATTCCACATACTAGAAATTTTCTTCCACCCTTATCACTAAGTAATACAGGCGATAATGAAATAATCAATTGAAAGTCCAACTTTTCCGTATATTCACTATATGCACTTACATAGCTTGCTGCGCTTTTATAGCAAATCGTTTGTCGAGTGGTTCTCTGGAAAATTGCTACAGTCTAGTGGACATTAATTTCTTTTAGTCACATGTAAAATGGAGGGTATTTCTCACTGGTCACACTGCGAGTACCGAGGGTCAGCAGTGTGGAAATAATGAGTGATTCTTGTGATATCACAATTATTATTTACTGTCATATACGCGTGTATTGTTTTTAACTAATAATTACGAAATTTACTTGTAATAAAACTTTAACATAAGGTAAAAGTTAAAATTTAAATATTACAAAGATACTTTTACATCTATAAATATAAAACTATCATATTCAAACTAATTTCACGCAGACTACGTCAGAAGTGACCGCTAACGGAACGTCAACGTTAACGGAAACCGGCAATCTGTAATAATAGTTATTACTCTAATTGAATATACCTATAATACTCACTTTCCGTTATCTGCGGAACTTATTAAGATAAGCCATCACTGATAAAGCCCGTTTGTCTTATTGGTCTGAACGGATGAAATAGATAAATTAGGTAACCCACCCCCATTATCGATATCCTGATGGACAGTTTCAGATTATAAGCACACTTAGTGGAATTAAATATGATTGCTCGAAATAGTTTTATTCATTAACTAAGAGATGAATGGATTAAATCCCAATTTATTTGATAAAATATTTATCAAATTTATTTTGGTAAACATTTTACCGAATACGTTGCGTTTATATTTGAAATATTTGTATCGAAATTAATATTAATATTTGTTATATATGGACGTTTAACTGGCGTCAAAAATGCTTATATATTTCTTTTATAACATTTTAAAATGCTTGTCACAAAGTTAATTATAAATTATAAATATATTGGAATTCCGTATAGAGAATTTAACGACCTACACTTGTATAAGCGATTGACTGCAACGAGACTTGTTCGTACGTTCACATTTAGCCATGTCGATGAACTTACGGAAAATACACAGTTTCGACGTAAAACGCTGCTTTTGAAAATGAATTATAAATTTTAATAAACTTTAAACCTTTCCTGTTTGTATTTAATAATTCTACACTACGAGTTACCTTACTGACTAGATTATATTTGGACTTCTTAAATTTTCTGATCACACCTGATAACTGATAAGTAAGTAATATTCAAAACTTGAACTTCAAAACAGAAAGAAAACAAAGAAGAAAATGAGAAAAATACAGTGATCGCATACTAAAAGGATTAGCACTAAATTGTATAATATACTAGCGACCCCCTCGCGGCTTCGCCCGCTTTAACTATTAAATTATTCATATAATGTATGTTTGCAAAGCACTTAAGATAATGTGAAAATTAATTAAACCCTAATGCAACCCGCATTTTCGTAATTCCAATAAGGATTTTCCAATTGTTTTAAAATAAACACAAATAAATAACACAAATAACAGAAAACTTAAACGAAACAAATTATAAACAACAGACTACCTACTATTCTCTTACCCAAAAATACTTAAACGAAAGATGTAACCAACTGGCTGGCTGGCTGCCTGTGAGGAATATTAAATAGAATGCATCGGCCGGGAATCGAACCCGGGCCGCCCGCGTGGCAGGCGAGCATTTTACCACTGAACCACCAGCCGTTTCGCAGCAAGGATTTTTTGATATTGTAACAACTTCCAAAGTACTTATTAAAATGAAAAACAGTAAAAGACAGTTTTGATCTACATTAAATGGCCAACGTAACTAATGTACTTATTTATATGCTGAGAGTAAGGGATAAGTGAAACTTGAGTAACATACAGCTGATGTGTCAACGGCGGGATGTGTCAACAATTAAATGCGTTTTTCTGTAAAACTATTCGGAATTTCGAAATATTGTAAACAGCAAATTTTATCTTCGTTTAACGTAGAAAATTAATAAAGTATTTTAAAGGATAAGGACTAATACCATTATGGAAAAATGTCCCTCACAATAAAAAATATATTGAAATTATAATTTTTAGACAAAAATATGATCACTACACGTTATTCTTAAAAGATACGAATATGCTGTTGCGGACTTTTTTGTAAATCTTACTAAGAGGAACAATACTTCAGTACATTATTTTCATATAGTACGAACCATTAAAGCAGTGCATGCGCGAAAGTGTCTCAACGGGTAGGACTTTATCACTAGAAGTGCCGAAGATTGATACCCCCCTTGAACCGCCGTCGTGACAAATTTGTCCCATTCTACTTATTACGTTGATTGTTGGTATAATACAAAAAAAATATTATTAAAATAATTCGTAAAATATGTAGACCATATTTAATAATCAATTCTTATTCTTTTACAAACATAAAAGTACCAAAAAATAAAACACAAAAAAAGAATCAAATATTTCTAATACGTTCTAAGGGCGTGACAACTAACTGAATAACTCTTACAAAATTATAAGTTATTGAAATTAGTTAATATTATTGTTAGGCCAAGTAATGCATTAATATATTCTTCATCAGTGATACATCACAGATGAATTATAACATTGCGTGGTAATGCCTCCAGAATTCGGCGGAAAATGCCAGCGGAGTGCATAGCACTAGGTTCCCAGGTTCCCTCTACCTACCCTACAATTGCCCACATTTGGTATCAAGTGTTTTTCTCAAATTCAAGCCTAGCTTAGTCATCCTTTCATCTGATACCTCACTTGGACTAGCGGCAAAATTTAGTATTGACACCAATTTTACCCCACTTTTCAGGCTATTATTTTTAAAGATTTATACATAAATTTATAGTTTTCAGATTTTTTCCTGTACTAGTACTACATGTAGATGCTAGCTGCCAAATTTCATAATTCTAAGTTAACTGAAAGTACCTTATTAATTTGATTCCTTTTATAGTGTCGAAATACATGTTTTTTACTATAGAAATAGTCATATCTTTTTTTAAGGGCGCTTTTTCAGGAAATCAAGGGACTGTAGTTCGTCATATAGTTCATATTCATATACTCATATGAATATCAACTCGGTTTCTCCA
This sequence comes from Heliconius melpomene rosina, assembly GCF_056956725.1. Lineage (NCBI taxonomy): Eukaryota > Metazoa > Arthropoda > Insecta > Lepidoptera > Nymphalidae > Heliconius > Heliconius melpomene. Next base: position 6,695,526 of record NC_140406.1, on the reverse strand, counting down.
AGCATTCCTGAGATAAAGGCACAGACAGACGGATGGACACAAAAATGATCTTATAAGGGTTTTTTTTCCTTAAAAGCTACAGAACCCTAAATACTTAGGCATTGACTGCTAAACCTACTATTAAATTTTTTTCCGCCCCCGCATTGCCCTTTCCCCTCCATTTTCCATGAAAATATGTCAAACTATATCCTCAAATAATAAAATAATAATGGCGGGACAAAAATGACCCAGCGGCAGTTCTAGGTAAATCTAATTTTTTTTCAAAAAGTATGACTGCTATAAAATTATTTATATTTTTAATTAAATAAAGGTGTAAAATTGGTAATAGTAAAAAAAAATCATCTACATAAATTAACAAATAAAAAAGTTATATACAATCAACCTTGCGTTTGGGTCAAAAATGGGACGGCGGCGCTTCTAGTGTTATACACATTTATCGTATTTATGTTAACTTACATAAGAATGTACAAATAATAAACTATATATAAACCTTCCCTGAGAAATACTCGACCTAATGGTGAAAACCGCATCAAAATCCGTTGCGTGGTTTAGAAGAAGAAGAGTTAGAAAGTTCAGACAGACACGAAAAGCGATTTTGTTTTATAAGATATAGGATAGGATAGGATAACGGTAATGTATGTATGTACCGTTACCGTTATATATATTTGACACAATTTCTCTATAACTAATTATAATTCAAATGTTTTTGCGTGACCAGTAGTAATAAATAAAAAAAGCTGAAACATTCAAAAATTGTCATTTTTCATAATAGTTAATTTATTTTAAAACGTAAAACGAAACCGACAGTGACTAATAGAGAAATATGCAAGTGTCAGATTGGGTACGGTGCATGTGATGGCAGTCGAAATTGCAGGCGACGTTTAGTCACGCCAGTGCCTTTAGTTATACTTGCAACTATTTGTATGGATTGTGTTCTCATTGGGGTGCTTATCTGTATTTTTGTTTGTAATTTTGAGGCATTTGTGGTGCAGAAGGACAGCGTCTGACTGTAAAGGTAAAGGTAATGTTCGTGAGTTCGATTCCTGTGCTGGTGGTATTGAGTTCGGACACTCAATCGTAATGCTAAGAAAATTCAGTGTCTTAACACTTTGCTAAGCGGTAAAAATAGTGAAGCTTTTTTTATATTTTTATGCATTATTTCTGGCTAGTAGATACTATACTTCTTTTATTTCTTCCCACTTCTTCCTTTTAGTATTACCGGTACCTACTATTTACGAGGAAACAAATATTTATCTTATATAAGCTCATCAATTTCTATTTTTAATGTTCTACTTAAACTATACTAAATCATAGATTGTAGATTCTATTTCCATCTAAGATAAATGTTTATAGGACAATCATAAATAAGCTTGTGATATCTTTCTTTAGTAAGTCTTTGTATTAAATTTATTTTGTACAAACGAAGATTCATAAGAATAAATTCGCTTAGAAAATAAATGTAGCCTTATAATTTGAACAGTTATGTACAACGTACTCCCCATCAGGGAAATAAATTACGCAAACAATTAAATATCGGCAATAATACGAACATGGGGTGCGACAATTTGTCTAGACTGGTCCGGTGGGGTAGCCCTCTCCGTGGACTATACAGCGTGTTTTAAAGTCTTAATACTAAATTTATTATAGGGTTAGTCCTGCTTTTTTATTTTATCCTGTTTATCGGCATATAAATACTTTAAAAAGTGATTTGATATGTTGTATTATTTAATTAAATATAGACAGTATTACAGTTTCTAATTTCTTTCTTACGCTATGTGTAAAACGTGAACGTTATTGTATTACTGAGAGAAGCTAGTAAAAAATTCACATTTCCAGGAAAGTAACTGAAGCTTAAGTATAGCTATAAAATGGACATAACCTATACAGTTTAAAGAACAATATTTCATAACACATTTACAAAGTAACTATTTAAGATCACACTGTATATTTGCTTTGTATAAGAGTAGATTGTGTAGTTAATGTAATTATGAGGCCGTTGCGTAAACGGCCCTGACTTGTTGCGATTAAGGAATTGTCTCTGGTCGAGTGGTAAGTAGCATTTTGTTATATAAAATGAAACAATAAAGAAAATTGTGTATAATTTTAAATTTCAGAATAATTAAATTTTTGACGTTTTCAATATTTTACAGGAGTCGGAAGTCGAGAAGTGAATTGTCCTTGGATTACTATGAAAGTTATAATAGAGAAACACCAAGTATTTATTAGTATTTTGTTAGCATTAATACATTTGGGAACCTAGAGTTAGGACACTTCTGTTTCCCACTTTTCGTCGAATTCTGGAGGAGTTGCGTGTGGAATATCGAAACTCAACGCCGCGCTTTCACGCCTCGTTACCGAAAGAAATGAAAATTATTAAGTAGCGTTTCCTGGAGTGGGAATCTTGTGTCCCTGCTCCGCGACCATAATTAACATAATGCACGAAACAAATGATAAAATTTATGTAAATATTATATAGTTTTAAAACTTCTTAATCTCAACTTTTAAATACATATATAATAATAATCCTGTAAAAATGTATATCTGTAGTTTTAAAAATTATCCGCATTAGCCTATACACCTTATATTTTATGAAAAAAAAAACCATGGTAACAGTATAAAATGTTGACAACTGCTGTCTAAAATTAGAAGCAAATGCTTTACATTCATCGAAAAGTTAATTAAACTGGCCCTATGCTCTGCGAGTGCTACATGGAAGCGTAACAAATTATTGTAATTTATAGTATTTTTATTGTTTAATATTATACCAAAAAGAAACAGTTATATGTATAGTATATATTTCTGAGTTGTTAATATCAAAGTTATCTATCTAATTTATTATTAATATCTTTGACTATTGGGTATTTTCACAATGGCAGATTCATTATTGCTTTCTTATGCTAAACCTAGTTTTAGTTCGCAACCTCGTTTGTAGGCGTTCTACGCCGCATAATTTTCGCTGTAGGTTGTCTTTTACTCATTCAGTAACAAACCAGTTTACTATTATTTATATTTTTACTTTCATGCTGTATCCCACACATAGCAGCAGGGTAAGGAAGAGAGAACCTGGAAACCTAGCCACTTCGTTCCCATTGAGACACTTCCGTCTCCCAATTACCGCGAAATCTGTAGAAATTGTGTGTTAAATGACGAAAATCAACGCCGCGTTCTGCCTGGACACCAGAGCCAAGAAATAAAAATATTAATTATTTCATTTCTTCGAGTGCGAATAGAACTCACAACCTGTCTCATTTAAAGCCACACTTTGTGCCCCTGCGCCACAAATGACCATTTCTGGTACATACTTGTTATTACTTTCAAATAAATTAAATATTATTTACACAAACATTGACCCATTTCAAGTTAAACGATTACCTGAATTAAGGCAATTTTAAGCACAGTTAGGCATTATACCGCGAGGTAATAGACTATGTTGGGGGCAATTACTTACAGGAATAGACCAATTAATCGCCTGAGCTCGGTGTACTACACAAATGTGATGCTGCGAGACCGAGTTACTAAATTACTTGAAATATGTCGGCGCTACCTAATATTATAAGTGTTTCCTCTCATTCTCCAACAAATGATATCACGTTAGCTTCCGGATATCAAGCTTAGATAACATCGAATATTTACTGTGAAATGGGCTATGATTAATCCTATATCTTATAAAACAAAGTCGCTTTTCGTGTCTGTCTGAACTTTCTAACTCTTCTTCTTCTAAACCACCCAACGGATTTTTATGCGGTTTTCACCATTAGGTCAAGTATTTCGCAGGTAAGGTTTATATATAGTTTATTATTTGTACATTCTTATGTAAATTAACATAAATACGATAAATGTGTCTAAAGTCCTACCCGTTGAGACACTTTCGCGCATGCGCTGCTTTAATGGTAAGTCGTACATGAAAATAATGTACTGGAGTATTGTTCCTCTTAATAAGATCTACAAAAAAGTCCGCGAGAGCATATTTTTATCTTTTAAGAATAACGTGTAGTGATCATATTTCTGTCTAAAAATAGTAATTTCAATATATTTTTTATTGTGAGGGATATTTTTCCATAATAGTATTAATCCTTATCCTTTAAAATACTTTATAAATTTTCTACGTTAAACGAAGATAAAATTGGCTTTTTACACTATTTCGAAATTGCGAGTAGTATTAGAGAAAAACGCATTTAATTGTTGACACATCACGCCGTTGACACATCAGCTGTGCCGACTCAAGTTTTACTTATCCCTTACTCTCAGCATATAAATAAGTATATTAGTTACGTTGGCCATTTAATGTAGATCAAAACTGTCTTTTACTGTTTTTTCATTTTAATAAGTACTTTAGAAGTTGTTACAATATCAAAACATCCTTGCTGCGAAACGCGCCCCGCGACGTTTTGCTTATACAAGCGCGTCATGAGCAGTCATCGGTGGTTCAGTGGTAGAATGCTCACCTGCCACGCGGGCCCGGGTTCGATTCCCGGCCAATGCATTCTATTTAATTTTCCTCACAGGCAGCCACGTAGTGCTTGCTTTTCATCAGGGACAGAATACCTTCTTCAGCATTAACCACAAGCTCGAAAAAAAAACCCACCCGCTATAGAGGCATAGCAACGAAGATTTAGATGGGTTTGCACGTATTGGATAATTGGAGTTGAATGTATTATTTCAGCGCGATATGTTTGGTTTCATATTTTTTGTAGTAGTTATTAGTAGGTAGGCTTTTGTTTATAATTTCTTCCGTTTAAAAATAGTCATTTAACTATCTAAAAATGGTCATTGAAATATATTTTAATAAGTACTTGAAAAGATTAGTAGCACAGATTTAAAATTTCGGTACCTACTAAAAATCCTTGCAGTGTAAAACAATTGGAAAATCCTTATTGAAACTACGAAAATGCGGGTTGCATTAGGGTTTAATTAATTTTCATAATATCTTAAGTGCTTTGCAAACAAACATTATATGAATAATCCAGTAGTAAAAGCGGGCGAAGCCGCAAGGGGGTCGCTAGTTTTATATACGTTTGAAATGAAATATGTGTACTTTTATTATAAATTCGAGCCCGTCAAGGCGTAGTGGAAGCATGTGACTGTAATGGGATGGTTGTGGATTCGATTCCTACTCGGATGAAAGAATTATTATTTATTGATACTTTCATTTCTTCGTTTAGATACCAACACAAAAGCGAGATATTGAGTTCCCCCACTCACCGTGCAATGCCTCAAAAATTCGGCGGAAAGTGGGGAACGGAGTGTCTTACCACTAAGTCACCCCTATCTACAATGCTATATACGGGATATCACGTGAAACTAAAAAAAAAAAATAATTTTATATGGGTACACCCGCAGGTGGTTAAGAGTGGAGTATGACACATTCTAATTACCCCAGATAACTTTGACTGCAGGTATAGCGGGTTAAATTTAATCGACAATCTCAAGTAATATAATATAGCGTTCGTCAATAACGATAGAACACAAAAATAATAATTCAATTCGAACCAGTGATTAGATTAGTGCGTTCAACCAAACAAACTATTCAACTTTGTAGTAATAGTATAGAAAAAGGCGTGATAACTATTGTGCTTATCTTAAACTCGATTTTATATATTACAAAGGACTCTAAATTATGAACGATTTCTACGTAAAAGAAATTCCACTTACATGAAAGTAGGTTTGGTAAGGAATTCTACTCGTAGTTAGGACTAAGGCTGTGATCTTATCTGCTAAGATATAGTATAGTGCTAACATTTTATTAAGTAAATATTTTTGTTTAATTTTATTTGATGTGAAGAAAATATCTTAAAACACGCAAGCAACACTTTGTGTTTACTGACTCACCTTTTTAACCTCCGACGCGAAAGGAGGGGTGTTATAAGTTTTACCTGTCTGTCTGTGGCACCGTAGCTCCTAAATGAATGATGCGATTTGATTGCGACTCTTTTTTTTCTCCTTGTTCTTGGTGATTCTTAGCTATGATTTATTAAAATAACATTAATAGTTTAGGAGCTGCAAGCACTTTTCCAAAACGAGGTAGTTTACAACAGGTTGGGGTGTTTTTAATAATCATGATTACTTCATATAATTTTAGGATGCGACGAGCGAAATAAATTATAATATATATTTAAAACAGAGTCGAATAGATATAGGACATTATATACTTATTATTTTTAGGCTTGAGGGATAAAGCGTGGATTCAATGAATAGACAACATGTAAGCTCAAAGTTTTCTATCTGGTTTTAAATAAGTTTTTATTCTTTATATATTGTTCACCTGAAATTCTTTTCAAAGGTAGGCATTTTCAAATATAAATTCGATTAAGCAAGCGTGTACCGTACTCGAGGCAGAACACGCGCGTTGGAAGTGCAGTAGTTTATCGACACCTACCTGATTTTTTTAACTAAAAATACGTATACCATTAAATACTATGTTATTGTTGTGTTTTAAATTATATTATTTTTTCATTTTTGGTCCATTTAGTTTTAAATAAGAAAATCTAATGTTTTCTAAGTATTTGTTTTTTTTTAGTGAGGAAGGTAGAAAGACTCGCAATTTAAATAAAAATAGTTAAAATGTTAGTTTTTCAAGACGCTTTGAGTATTGTTTTAATTTTATATATATCTACACCTTTACAGATATTATTCTTCACTACATGATCCACATTTTTTTACCTAACTGAAAATAATTCAATACCTCCAGTGAGAATCGAACTCACAATATTCTCGTTTACAGACAAGCTGTGCCACCACGATGACGTCATACATATGTCTCAAAATACAATATTTATTTAACTTTAATTTATGACGAAACTACAATTAACCGACGTGTTTATTTACAAGCATATCCTTAGCGCCTAGCAACGTAAGCGGAACGCGAATTAATTTAGTTTATAATTGAAATTCTCTAGAGAATTTGTGTGTCTCATACGCCTGAGGCGGCGCACGTGTCGCTCTGAGTGCGACAGCACATCGCTTTCATCTAGTACTGTGCTATTGAATAAATTGATTAAATTTGAAAATATTGCTGTGACTATTTTAGTACAGATCTTACTTGGTAGGTAACCTCACATAGTAGATTGACTCTAACTGAACAATTTTATTAATATCCTATTCCAGATATACTTGCATTATTACTATTCATAATATTAAAAGATAAAAAAAGATTTAAACATATCTCTCTCTTCAATTACATTGGTTTCACGGTATTTGAAGAAACTGAAAAGACTTACACGCGCGAACATATACCTACCAGTTTTCTTCTTAATAAATACTTCTATTTTTTTATTTAAAATGTATGAGTTTTACATGATAAAAACAGTTCACTTCACTTCAAATGCTGTAACACATAGTAAAATTTTAACTAAATATTTATATTTCTTGCTTATCCTTCGAATTGAGGCTTGTGTGTAAAGACAATACTTAGATACTAATATACACATTAAATTAAATACTAAAATACTTAAGCCCTAATATAAATACATATATAGTTCCAATCATGACAACTACTACAAGTAAAACGAGATGCGTATTCGTGCACCCCCAATACAAACCTGTCACATCTGAAAGAAAAATGAGAAATTTATACAATCGTTATCTTAGATAAGGCTCGGAAGCGTTCTAGGCTTAGATAGCCATTTTATTTTAATGCGAGACGACAACAAATAGGGAATAAATATTCCTTTTTTATTGTTGACTTGTGATGCGCTGTTATTTGGGGTGAGGGGATGTGCGACGAATTGTGGTCGCAATTATTAGAGATAGGACCGGATTTATATAACTGTCAGAATATCTAGCATCAAGTTACATCAATTTCTGACCAGCCTCGAATTTGCTTTACAAATAATTTTGGACCTCATATTTTCGGCCGTACACCATAAAAGCTAGGGTTCCGTTTGAACCAACTGAGTGCAGATTATAAATTAAACATGCAAAGAGGGGGATAACAAAAATAAATTTCGTGTATCTGTATTTTTTCACACCGACGTATAAATAAAATAACAGTGCCTATCGTATTCACTTGAATTTTTCCCTATATTTGTTTTAGCATACGTAAAAACAGCTTCACGCTGTATCCCGCACACATTAGGGTAGGTAGAGGGAGTTTAGTGTTAAGACACTCCGTTCCCCCTTTCTGCCGAATTCTGCAGGATAATTAATAAGTAATAATAATAATGATTTAATTGATGTATTGAGTAGCAGAACTCAAGCGCCCTTTGCCTCAACGAAATTATAAACTTAAATAAATATTTCATTTCCTCAAGTGGGAATTGAACCCACAACCAGTCGCGTCACATGTGTTACAGTCACACGCTTATGCCTCTGCGCTACGACTGGCTTCAAACATACAAACGTGGTAAGCATATTTCAAATATATTGAACTTTAAGCTTAGGGGTTGTTCTGGCGGAGTGGTAATAAAAACAATCATCTTTATTTCTTTTCTATAGTGAAAATATAAGAAATACACACTGCATTATGGGACAGGGTAAACTCAACTTTTTAGGGGAGCAAAAAATTGTGCCCTAGTGATGTATGGCAACACTTTTGCGTTCAGAATTTAAACATCTCGTTTTAGAAACTGTTACTCACGGGTAAGGGCGTGAGACTGACCCTTAATAAATTTTGCATGACGTCAAGGATTACTGAAAAATTATGCCCTACAACTTCTATATATTTACTGAAAAAACTGTATACTTAGCTGCTTTGTGAAATAAATATGTTGGGAAATGAATATATTGTTTATTTCATTTGTTATCTTCACTTTATATTTAAAAAGGAACTCTTTAAAAAATTGGAAATTATAATCATAGTTCTAATTAAACTAACCAATCCTAAATAACATCAAACAGCCCTTCATAATAGCTAAACGTTGATAATATAAATAAATAACAAAGGAACAATATAAATAAATGGCCATAAGGGTAAATGTAGCGCGAGCTACATATTATAATGGCAAAGTTTATCTTGTCGCTTTTCATCTCGTTTCGAGTTGGTTAGATGCGGTGGTTAGAGATTGCAATCCATTCAATACTAGCAGTGACCCTGGCCATATGTCACGATGTTAAATTTAATTTTGTAATTGCGAACGTCAAAAGTTCAGTATTTTAAGCAAAAGTAGTCGTTTTTTTCCCTTCGTTTTTTCCCGTCTAGCTTACTCTATAAGCAGAGGGAACATAGTGTTAAGGTTCCCCAATTTATAGCATTACATGTATGTTTTTTTAGTTTCCTGCTTTATCCGGCGTAGGTAGTGGAAATCGAACTCACAACCGTCGCATTTACAGAGTGGTTGGAGAACAGAGTGTATTAACACTAGGTTATATTTGCATATTTATATAAGAGACAACTTCACACTAAACAAAAGAAAATAAAATACTAATACGTAATTCCAAAACGGATTAAACTCGTGGTTATTTTAAATTCAAGTACAACAATCTATTTTTGTTTGTCCCCGTATCTACTAAGTAGGCACTCAATTTGTTTTGCCAGCGGCGAACGCGTACCCGCAGGCAGTTCAACAGTTCTTTTAATCTCTCCATTTGTCGTACGTCTCCTCTAATAGTAAAAATCCATTTAAAACTAACGCATATGTGGGGGTTGTATTCCTATATATTTTTTTATGTCGATTTAAAATTACATACGGACGCCAGAGATTTATAACTTAGGTTCGATCATTATTTTTATAGCTATTGCTCTTTGAATTTATTGCTGCACTGTTTGAATTTAGTGACTATTAAGAATAAATATATTTTACTGCATCTCACGCTTAATAAAAAAAAGCAGCTTCACAGCAGATTGGCAGGGGGGTTAGTGTTTAGACACTTCGCTCCCCATTTTTCGCCAAATTCTGGAGGCATGATGCATGGTGGAGCTCAACGCCGAGCTTTTGCCCGAACACCAGAGCGAAGAATTGAAAATATTAAATATTTCATTCCCCGAGTGGGAGTTGAACCCATAACCTGTTGCGTATACAATCACACGCTGATGCCCCTGTGCCACTACTGGCCACTGTAAATTAAAAATAATCATTTCGTCTAATCTCTCTATGCACTAAAATCTCTAATGTATTGAAATTTCTTAGAGTTGTTACTATCATACTAAGAGAAGATCTTTTTATAGATATTATATTCAAACTTAATACATGCTTTCAGGGTGGAATCTCTTATAAATATTACTTTGCAATGTAAATTGTAAATGAATACGTTTTTAATAAATAATATAAGCTAATTAAGAGCTCTTGTCGCTACAGTACTTGCTACTTTTTCTAACGTTAAAAAGAATTCAATATGAAATAGGTTCTGCAATGTACAAGAATGGATGTGGCATTCTTTATAATATTTCTTTTACCTACTATTGATTTAACAATAAATAATAAGTATGTTTAATAATAAAAATAATAAATTGTCATAAAAACACTTGAAGAATAAGCTATTTTAACGGTACTGGATTTTCTATCATTTTAGTTGAAAAATAATCACCGGATCCATATTCTTAGATTAGTAATAAAAGTCTTTTCTGGCAATAAAAAATGTTAGAGCTTTTGAAGTTTCATCTTTTTAAATATAAAACGTAAAGTTTTTAATTACGGTTATTAATATTTTTAATATAATCGATGGACTTAAAAAAATATACAGAAAAAAGTACTATTTACCTTGATATTTGCCGTATTCAAAATATATAGCTTAGTACATCCGTTACGCCCTTGCACCCTCTTAGAACCCCAGCGCTCTTAACTCCAGAGACATGTCGCATCTTAAAATGTATGTAGATTGGTAAATATAATAAATTGCGCATATTTAGCTAGTAATGGTCCTGTGATGGGCGAGGGTGGTAAACGTTACAAAGTGTTCAAATTATTTCAGTTTTTATGAAGCTTTTCCCCTTTTTCTGTAGAAATATAAAGTTTATAGACTGCGCTTAGTGACAAATCATTCAATCCTACGCTAAACGCGGCTTCGCCCGCTTTAACATATTGTTACATTACGGCCAAAATATTTTCATATATTGTGCCTATGTGTTATTCTGATGTTTAAGCTTTATTACTGGAACGTGTCCTTTAAATCCGTTCAGTAGTTTTGGCGTCAAAGTGGAACAAACATCCATCCTCACAAACTTTTGCATTTATAATATTAGTAAGAAATAGATAAATTTTTGTGAAAAGCATATATATACACATGTACATGTATTACACATGTACATACATGTGTGAAATTTAAACACATAATTAACTTGTAGAATATTAGAGTCTAGTAAAGTAGATTATACCCCATTTCAACTCAACGCCAACTTTTTCATTTCTTTTTTCAAATGAAGCGAAGTAAACTTTTGCAATATAATTTAGCTCTACCAATTTTATTATAGAAGAGTATTGGGTAATACGAAACAAAATGAAACTATTTGAAATTTTATTACATTCCGATCTATTCTATTGAGAGTACTTAATTTCGAATAATATGAAAAGTTTTACAACACGATCCAACTTGCGGTTGCAAACTACACTATAAACTGAAAAATATTGGCACAGACCGAAGAATAAATCGGGTTTTATATGTATTTAAGTCAGCAATACGTATACAATGGAAAAATAATCAAAATTTTACATCTGTGTGCCGCTTTTTCATATATTTTGAACGTGAATGGTTGCATCAACATACGGGAAGTTTATCTGCAGTTATTATCTAATAGTTGTTAGGGAGAGTCTACTAACAAAAGAGATAAAGCGTAATTGTGATTTAAATCACTCTCATAAATGTTATTGTACCTCGATTTTTAAGGGTTAAATCCGACAAAAATAAAAAAAATAAACAAAAAATTCCATTTCAATGATTGCACTTTTAAGTACAGAAAATCACGTAGGTATTCTTCTGTCAAAAGTGTCAAATAAAGCAGAATTACTCCCAATAAGGGTGCCAATTTGGCCCGCGACATGTCAACAGTGTAAAAAGGGCGTTAAAAGAGGGGCTTTCCTTTGAAAAATTGTCAGTGTTGATTTGATTAGAAATTCGAATTTACTTATATTTAAACCTGTTATTTTGTTATTTATTCACTGTTCTCTTATTATTAGTTATCAATGTGAAATGGTTGTATCATACATAAACATAATCTATAATCATTTAATATTTATTATTTATTTAATATTTATTTAATTTATTTAATACTATAAGATTAATAAAATATGTAACAGAACTTTTCTTATTTGTTTTTAAATTTGAATTTAACAATTAACAAGTGCAATATGAACAACAAAATAATGGTAATAGCTTATATAAAAACTTCTAATGAAAAGAGATTAAACGAAAACGAAAATGTATTAAACATTTTCATTTGTGAGTACAATAATAATAATAATAATCTTTCCTGTCGCCATTCGGACGGTTCCTATCGGAAGCGTTTCACCATTGATTTTTCCGCAAATAATATACTGTATCTCCCAATTCGTTTCATTCGGGTGCATTGTTTCATCTGGCACCCTATTCCTCCCTTGCTCTATCCTGTCGCATGGTTCTGAGTGCATTAGTTTCGCTTAAACACATACGGCACGCAGTGCTTTTGGTTTCCTGGACGTCGGTTGACACGTGACTCGTAGTATAAAAGACTCCACGCCTGATCAAATCGCATAGATGTGAAAAGAATTGCCCATATTATATAATATTGTAGGGTGTGTCAGTCCATTCGTATGGCAATGACGTAATTTCGCTAATGATTATTATTATATGTTTTTTTTTTATAAATCTAGAAATTCCAGTTACTATTAATAGTTAGATATAAAATAAATATGTAAATAGGATTGAACTGTATATTTTTGATCAGTTTGCACGCAAATGCCACTGATTGACCGCCTCGTCATGTTTATTTGGCTATTCAATTTGGTTGTGTAAATTTGTTATTAGTTTCGTGTGTGTTTAGTTTGGTTACGTTTACATTGAATTTTTGACTGTCCACTGATTAGTGTTTGGTTAATCTAGGGTAACTTTTTTTTTATATTTCATAGCCTATATAGGTACATACTATAAATTTATTTGTAAAAATATAAACATTTCTGTATAGCCATAAAAAATATGGCTTATGATTTTGAAACTCATTCTTTCATCTCTTAAGATTAGAAAATATTTTGTATAAAATAAGTAGAGCGATACGTTTACGCTCCGTCTTTGTCTGCCGCATTAGATAAGCATATAAATCGACTAGATAGCTAATCAACTTTGACGTTTCATGCAAATCTGTTTCGCCCTTTTTTATCTTCAGCTCTTTCATTGTATAACCTGATTAGACGAGCCCTGATAGAACCCTCCTCTATAAGGGTGCTAAATAAGATGCGACGTTTTCCGCCTTAGGCACCTTTGATAGTATTTTTAAAGCTACGTCACGAACTCGAACCTCTCTTTTATTGGTCGCCATTATGATAATTACATTAAGAGCTGTCCGCTGTCGATACTTCGTCTTCTCGAATTTGTTCTGTTGTCACGCTAAGACGTCTGCCTCTTGAATATTGATCAGCTCATTTGCGAAAATCGCACCTATTGTCGACGTGACAGTTTTATTTTACCGAGCCCTCAGCTTATATCTTTCTTAGGTCGCAAATCACATTATGTGAAATTAAAATTGGGCTCACAAAATTTTCGTGTTCTTGTAATATGATTACTGAGAATGGCTGACATTAATTTTTAATTTTCTTTTCTATATATTATTGGAATTTGATTTAATATTAAATTTTTTGTAACGACAGTTCTGAGAAAATAAAATATTCAATATACTTTAGAAATGTATAGAATAATAACATCTTAGATGAGACTAGCTAGAGATGAGCTATCAACAGTCACAGCTTGTATACAAAAAGTATGAATACAAATTGTGTTTTTGCAATAATATCAAAACGACGTTCAAATGAAATTCCATTTGCTTGTTCGTTGTATTTCAAACGGTTTCCAGTTGTAAAATAAACAGGTTTTATTTATTTAAAATGTCAAAACGTTTTTTCAGTAGACTTATTTCAATAGTCGATTGTTCGGAACTTTGGTGTGTCCAGCGAGTATTTTATTAAAAAATTCCAGAATTTTTAAACGAATCTATGTCACAGTCGTTTTGTTATGTTTTTCTATATAACTATTTCAAAACTTGGTTTAGTAAATTATGAAATTTGTTATATACATACTCGGTATTATGAGTAAGACATTATTATTACAAAAGAATAAAATGTATTTATTTTTTATTTGGAATGTTGAGACTATCGTAGTAAGTTGGCATAACAGTAGTGACTGACTGCAGATGTGACGTTTGTGGGTTCGATTTCCAATTGAGATAGTTCATAATTTTAATTTATCCGCTACGGAAGTCAAAGAAGGGTGCTAAGTTTCACCGATAGGCAAACAGTTTCTCCACTTCGGGTAGAACGTTATAATGAGAGATAAAAATCGATTTTTATCTGCCTACTTCTCAAATGCGAGATAAAAATCGAAGCTAAAAAATCTATTAGTTATTTAAAAAGTTTAAATTAAAAGACGAATTTTTATTAATATTCTTTCCGTGATATCTCAATTTTTAATACATTCACCGTAGTGTTAAATTTGTATTTGTTAAATCATGCACAGGAGAATAAAGCAGTGTTCAACAAAAAACTATAAGGGTTGTTCAAACCCTTTTAAAACGTTGTTTTCTTTTTATATCCATCGGAGCGTGAAAATGTAGGCGAATAAAAGCGCCGTGTTAGCGGATTAATGAAATTGAACTGAAAAAATTATAATATATTAAAGGATAACAGCTATAGTTTTCAAATTAAGTTTTTACGTAATGGCTATTGGTTCAAATACAAATAGGGGTGAGATTGAATTGATTTATAGTTTGATAGTAGAGCAAATAGCTCGATTATATGTTATTATTTAGTACAATCTCAATATTAAAAATATATTAAGATCTTTTACCAATTTTTTAGAATGCGATGCTCAAATTGCAAGATGTCATACATATAAACCTGAAGAAAATAACGCTAACTGAGCTTTTCTTTAAGAAATATATCCATACCTATATTATAAATTCGAAAGTAACTCTGTCTGTCTGTCTGTCTGTCTGTCTTTTCCGCAATCAGGGCCAAACCGCTAATTTAATTGTGATAAAATACTCATATAGACATACTTGAGGGTCCCGGGATGAACATAGGATACTTTTTTTTTCTCATATTTGTAATATTTTCGTTATATACCAATATATTAAAATAATTAATTTGACAAGGAATTTATTCCGCCATGTTAATAACAATCGTCGCTACGCGTTGCTAAGCAACGGCTTGCAAAGTTTGCTGTTTTAAGAAAACGTCACCCACAGTGAGTTTGCTTAATGCATACATGGTGCGCGCCGATATAGATTTATACAAATCTCTTTATACAAATCATTAACAAAAATTAGATGATTTCTATAATTTGATATTCATCCTTATGAAAATAAATATAATAGTCACTTTTAGCATTTCATCTAGATGGAAATTATAGTTTACTGTATAACATTCTAATAAATAATTAAGATGTGACTGACTCCAAATGACCTAGCCTTCGGGCGGCATAATATGAGTATGACCGACGCGAACGGGCGGATGACTTTGATGATTTTGTAAATTTTTATAGATTTTCGAATTACTATTATTTTTTATGTAATTATTTGCTGCTTATAATTAATTTATCTCAGTTTGGTTATCTATACCGATGTTATACACTTAAAATATCGTAATTTTAATCATTTGAGATTTTATTTAATATTGTTCGCAAAAATTAATAATTATTTAATATAGAAAAATGTTTAGTACGCGCGCACAGCAAACTTTAGGTTTTTTTTCTAATATTAAGAATTTCCTTTAGTTACTTTTACTTCTTTGGTTTGTTCATTTCGGTTACTCAGATATTTTTTCTAATAATAAATTTCCACTTATTATTTTTTTTTAACTTATTTTAATGATTTAGGCTTATATTTTCGCGGGCGTAGCCGCGTCCGGGCCCACTAGTTATCTATATATATAAAAGGACTTGTCCTCACTGACTGAGGTAAGACGCGCGCACAGCCGTAACCGCTGATGATAGAAACATGGAATTTGGACAGATGTTAACTTTCGTAATCTGGACATCCACTAAGAATGGATTTTGAAAAATTATAACCCTAAAGGGGTGAAATAGGGGTTAAAAGTTTGTATGGAAAAAAAATTAAATCGGCACCGATTTTTATAAAATTTGAAATTCAGACTCTTAAAAGTATTTAATTGAACACGTGTTTCACGGTTTTTTAGAATTTACCCCCTAAGGGTGCTAATAAGGGGTGAAAGTTTGTATGGAAAAATCTTTAAATCGCCACCGATTTTTATAAAATTTGAAATTTAGACTCTTAAAAATATTTCATTGAACACATGTTTCGTGGTTTATTTTAATTCACCCCTAAGGGTGCAAATAAGCGGGCGAAGCTGCGCGCGTCCGCTAGTAAAATATAAAAATACAAAAACATCTACAATACATCCATAAAAACAAATAAAAACCATTACCCATTCCTCAATATTTAATAGTAAACATAAACCAAAGCAGTCACACGACCTAAATACCTTCAAAGTAGTGCTAATTTAAATTCATTTCGTAGTATTCAAGCCGTATTTAACTCATACACACCGTTTTTGCTGAAACTTCCTCTGTCTAATGAGCCGCGTGCTGTGTGGAAGTTTCGCGAAATCTTCCAACATGTTCTACTAACTTCCATATTCTGTATCGTTCATAACTTGCTCAAATGAGTAGATTCTATTTATGTGAATACAAGTTCTTTTTTTATAAATTATCGATTTTTTTTTTAATTTTAGTAGAAAAATAAATTGTTAAGATGTATGAAGATTTATAAGAGTCGTATCGCAGCGACACAGCATCTGACTGTAAGTCCGACGGTAGCAGGTTCGATTTCCAATTGGGGGAACGACTTATTTCAATTGTCTCGCTGTGGTAATGAGGCAAGGCGCGGCGATGCTGTCAATTTGAATTTGAATTTTAAGGAAATTACTCTTTACACTGAATTATCTCTACATATTCTGCTATAATACATGTACGTGAAATGAAGAAAGTTCACTCACAATTTTGGTTTGCTGCTTAAATAAGAATTCTTTAACAAAAGCTACTGAACTTGGTAAAAAGGGTTCTAAAAATAAAGTAAAAACCTATAACGTTTATTAAAAATCATATTAAATTTTAAAAAAATATATGACAAAGAATGACGCTTAAGTAAAACTCGACTTTTTCATAAGATTATAATAGCTGTTTCAAATGCAGATCACGATGTTTAAATATAAATTTAGCAAAATTTTATATCATATTTATATTGTTCTTTATATTTTATTATAATAATATAAGTATATTTTCATATTCCGCATACTTATAGCTGTGTCTAGGGAAATTATGTAAGAAAATATAAAGAAAAGTAAAATTACTATACTTTTGCAAGGAGGTTAGATGTTTACTATTTTTGATAAGTGTTACACAAAGGAAATACAAACTATATCAATACAGGATAAAGTAAATAATACGTCTGCCAGCTGTATATCTATTTTATTTTAGCTGAGGCCATTGTGGAATAGCACCTGATTGTAAACACGATGGCTTAGGGTTCGATTTCCAATCGGGGGAATGAATTATTGCAAATTTCTTGCTCTGATAAGAAAATGTCACAGAGCACGCAACATCTCGATTTAAATGGGGAACAAGGTTTCTATATGCGGGATATAGCATGAAAGTAAAGAAAAAGCTGGAAACGGAGAGTTAATAAATTGAAACTGTATAAAATATGAGAAACGCTTTCTTGAAAATAATAAAACAAAATATCTTCCAGTTATGAAATATAAAAATAAATAAAATGCAATTTTGTTCTTTTAAAGTGTACAATTATGTACCTACATGAGAGACGAACGTTCCCGACGTCTTGAAGGATTCTTAAAAAATACACTTACCTACGAGTACAAGCGCACACGTTAATGTTACTTGACTTCTGTGACTTTATAATGACATTTATTTTAATGTTACTCGTATATTCCTTGTAGAATGTAATATGTATAGTCAATGTAAATTGTTCTTTATTATATTATATACGTAATAAGTACAAAGGGTGAAGTAATTTTTTATTTCCTCATTTAAGAGGTGGAGTATTTCCTTATTGGTATATTTGTCAGGATATATAGTTCTCCAATTTCATCAACTTGAGGGATATTGACACAGGCGTTTCATCGAGTAAAACATTCTCACTGTGCCATGACAGTGTCAATATGGTAATAATAGTAATAAATTTAAATTAATGTATTATTTAAGTAGTCTGTTTTACATGTGTATAAAATAAATATCAATTTATTTGTTCTGGGAAATGAGTAACAAATAAATTACAGTAGAACCACATCGTCGATTCACAAAATAATGCCATTGCATTTAAATTTGGTTTTCGTATTGTGGGACAGTAACCTTTTTCTACGATAACTGATAGGCGAAACTTTTCCAATCAGGAACTGAAAGAAATTTAAATATAAATTGAAACCCCAAATGTTTGTTCAGTAAAAAGTGGTCACTTGGTAATGAAAAGCGACGTGCGTGTTGATTATATTGAAAGACCTTTTATACTTTTTCTTACATATATACTTATAAATAAATATATAGTAGCTAATATGAAAGTAAACAGAAATTGTTTCTATACCAAAGATTTATAAAAGAATTTTGAAAAAAGTATAGTAGAAGTAATTCTACGTACCTACTTCAAATATAAAAGAGTAATAAAGTAAATTGGAATCCAAAATATTTGGGTATATACAAACGTTTGGTTCAAAATAATAAAAAAATATATATTTGCCCCCATGAAACTAATAAAGCACCTGAGCACCAAAATTGAATATTCAATAAAAAATTCAAAGAAACAAATTAACGGAAAACCACCACCTACAGCCAACATATTGCAAATCGAGTACAATTTTATTACGTGTGCCCGCACTCGTGGAGCAAGATTAAAATACGAAATCCACACAATACGAGAATGAAAAATTTCATAAGGCTGCAATGAAGCGAGCAATTATTTCCCAAGAGTCCCAGTACAGATATGCCGGCTCAGTTCCTAGACTTCCCCTATTTGTCGACTTGATGAAGCGAACTCGTGTGGATTGTATAAATACTTTACGCTGACTGCGATCTCGTTGCCTGATTGTAATAGCATTAATCACTTTTTATTATAAATTTTGTTGTAATATAAGTATGTTTCATTTTGGATTAATAATATATTTTTCTTTGCTCGGGATTCTCTAGAAACTTTAAAAATTTCGCTTGAAAGTAGAATTCAATGCGATGTCTATTCTATCATTTAGAAGAACCAGTTCTAACGTACTAAACGAAAATTCTCTATTTAATTTCATTCTTAAATAGTTTCTGAAGTATACTCATTAAAAAAACTAAAAGTTTGCCAATAATATCACAAAATATGTATTGAATTTGCTACGTACTGTAGAAAAGTGTTCGATTTCTGCTGAATGCGCCGAATTTTCAATTTGGCCAGGAATATACGAAATCGGGTTCTATTCAATTGATCTCTAGAAGAATACAATTCAATTTCAAAAAGACAACTCTATGAATTATTTATTATAAGTATCTAAGTGTAATAGTTTATGCGGTAAGCGATACTTGCTATTTTAAAGTTGGGCAAGACACTTTAATTTCCCGGTGGAAGTGAAGGAGCTCATAATTCATAACAAGTTAATATTTTGTCAGTTTGCATTTGTTACGAACGCATGCCTTTGAAGTTTTGCTCCAACTCGAGAACGGTTTTATGCTCCGTAATTAAGAATCTTATTTGAGGCAATTTCCAAATAAATTGGCTTGGAGCTAAATTGATTTTTTATTATTCTAACGCCGTTATTTTAATTGAGCTCATACACCTAATAATTAAATTTTGTTAAATCTTTCTATATATACATTCGAGACTGGAGATTGTATCAAAGAGGCCGTTTCCGTGAGATCAACCAGCGATATATGAACGATTCTTTTGAAGTTCATCCAAGTTTAAAGCTTAAGAAGTTGCTTGGTATCGGATATTCAGTCTACCGTGATCCTTATCTAATTAAAAGCCTTTTTTCATCATATAAATATTCTCTTTAATCTTGGAATAATGATACTGAATAGTTTAGCTTTGTTGTTAATTATTATTTATATTTTAATAAACATACATATACATATCTATTGTACCGTAAAGGATAGGTGCCTATACATGGAAGATAAATAAGAAAAATGATATTGGTGGCATTTAATTACATAATAGAACCAAAATCAATGTTTTTTTTCCTTTTGTCTGTTGGCTTGTGCGTTTACGTTCATGTTAAGGTCAGAAAAGGCTTCACTGATTTAATTGTAGTTTTCACTATTGTATTTTTAGAAATAATTGTTTAATTGATTTGGCAGAAAGTTTACTTTTAAATATAGATATTATTTTTAAAATGGTATTATAATTAGAAAACGTGTAAAACAAAAAAAATGCTGAGTATATGCATAGCATATTACATTCCAATATATAAATGCAGAGAAAGAAATGCCATGGAGCATTACAAAAGTTTAAGAGTTTCACAAACAGATATATATTTTCAAGTACATACATTTATCCTTTTACTTTGAACCGAGCTCTATAAAGGTATACCTGGAAGAGTAATATTATACGATAAAAAATCTCGACTCTCGCATAGACACCAAAAGAAATGTTGACTTTATCTTGAAGTCGTTTTAATAAAATGCTCTACGATCGTTCTTCTAGAGAATATTCCGATAAGTTTCGATAAAGGCTTCGAAGGCGCGGTTCTGATTTCCTTTCATTTCCTTTTAGGAAACTTAAATAGAACTGAGACTTCCCTGACGACGGGGCACCGAATCAATTATTTGTGTTACAAAACTTTTGTTCTATTTTCTCCGTAATAGAGAAACCTAGTTTTTCTTATCTAATGTAACAAATCTTATAAGTAGTTGTTTTGATAGTTTTATGTTACTTTTATTATTTATTTATGTTTAATATTAGATATAATTTAACGAATACTCTGTTATTAGTTATCAATATATATTTGCATTATTTAATAAATATTGCAAATATGATATGTCGCACATGTGTGTGATTGTAACGCGGCGGATGTGGGTTCAAACCCCACTCGAGGGAATGAATTAATATTTATTCATATTTTCATTTCCTAGCTCTGGTAAATGGCATCAAGTTCCGCCACTCAACACGCAATGCCTCGAAAAATTCGGCGGAAAGTGGGAGACGGAGTATCTTGACACTGGTTCTAGGTTCCCTCTACCTATCCTGCTGTGCATGGGATGTGTGTGTGGGACCTGTGCCACGACAGCTTCTAGTTATTCATATTTTAAAACTAGCGACCCTCTTGCGGCTTCGCCCGCTTTAACTACTGGATTATTCATGTAATGTGTGTTTGCAAAGCACTTAAGATAATGTGAAAATTAATTAAACCCTAATGCAACCCGCATTTTCGTAGTTTCAATAAGGATTTTCCAATTGTTTTACACAGCAAGGATTTTTTAGTAGGTACCGTAATTTTAAATCTGTGCTACTAATCTTTTCAAGTACTTATTAAAATTTAAATGACTATTTTTAGATAGTTAAATGACTATTTTTAAAGGGAAGAAACATATAAACAAAAACCTACCTCCTACTAACTACTACAAATAATATGAAACCAAATATATCGCGCTGAAATAATAAATTCAACTCCAATTATCCAATACGTGCAATCGCATTTTTTTCGAGCTTGTGGTTAATGCTGAAGAGGGTATTCTGTCCCTGATGAAAAGCAAGCACTACGTGGCTGCCTGTGAGGAAAATTAAATAGAATGCATCGGCCGGAAATCGAACCCGGGCCGCCCGCGTGGCAGGCGAGCATTCTACCACTGAACCACCGATGCGTGTAAGGCAGGCGGGCGCGGCGGATGCACGGCGAGTGGCGAGCCGTTTCGCAGCAAGGATTTTTTGATATTGTAACATCTTCTACAGTACTTATTAAAATGAAAAACAGTAAAAGACAGGTTTGGTCTACATGAAATGGCCAACGTAACTAATATACTTATTTATATGCTGAGAGTAAGGGATAAGTGAAACTTGAGTAACATACAGCTGATGTGTCAACGGCGGGATGTGTCAACAATTAAATGCGTTTTTCTGTAAAACTATTCGCAATTTCGAAATATTGTAAAAAGGAAGTTTTATCTTCGTTTAACGTAGAAAATTAATAAAGTATTTTAAAGGATAAGGATTAATACCATTATGGAAAAATATCCCTCACAATAAAAAATATATTGAAATTATTATTTTTAGACAGAAAAATGATAACTACACGTTATTCTGAAAAGATACGAATATGCCGTCGCGGACTTTTTTGTAGATCATATTAAGAGGAACAATACTCCAGTACATTTTTTCATGTAGTACTTACCATTAAAGCAGCGCATGCGCGAAAGTGTCTCAACGGGTGGGACTTTATACACATTTATCGTATTTATGTTAATTTACATAAGAATGTACAAATAATAAACAATATATAAACCTTCTACGAAAAACACTCGACTTAATGGTGAAGACCGCATCAAAATCCGTTGGGTGGTTTAGAAGAAGAAGAGTTAGAAACAACAGACAGACACGAAAAGCGACTTTGTTTTATAAGATATAGGATAAAATAGAAAATAATGATAAGTATAATCGCATTAACAAGGAACATTATTTTCATAAAACAAATGGAAACACAAATTTTTATATTTGTTTGACGATCGTGCTCAGTTTGCTAGGATTTGTGCCATGCGTGCGAATCATAGTGCTGAGTGGATTATTTAGTCTCAACGAGCGGTGAAAACGTATACATACAATATGAGAATATTTAATTAATACCTACTAAATTATTTTTTTATGTTTTATATTTATACTAGTGGACCCCGAACGCGGCTACGCCCGCTTGAACTATACGAATATTTATTAAATTATTTTCAGTTTTCAATAGAGAAATGCATTAAGCAAGCTCATTTTGGGTGACGTTTTATAACAACAATCTTTGCAAATCGTTGCTTAGCAACGCGACGGTTGTTATTAACATGGCGGAATAAATTGCATGTCAAATAATAAGTATTTTAATATATTGGTATATATCGAAAATATTACAAATATGAGAAAAAAAAGTATCCTATGTTCATCCGGAGACCCTCAAGTATCTCTATATGAGTATTTTATCACAATTAAATTAGCGGTTTGGCCCTGATCGCTTAAAAGACAGACAGACAGACAGAGTTACTTTCGAATTTATAATATAGGTATGGATTCTTGTTCTTTTTTAAAATACCAGGGTATCTTCTGTTGTAAATAAATTCACTTTTAATGAAATTAGTTTTAAAAGCATTATTAGTTATACAAAAAAATTGTGTCAGTCTACATAACCCATATAAATAAAAAAAGACAAATATTCTAAAATTCTTCCATTGGCAATGGGAGCGGTGATTCCCTCTTCTTTTAAGCAGTCTCAGTATGTCTATAGAGATATTTCTCTTTGAGTAAATGTTACACTTATTTCTACATAATTTTTGGATTTATTGATTGTTTAGAACTTCATGCATAAAGGAGAATAGGTAGAGGAAACCTAGTAGTAAGATACTTTGTTCCTCACGTTCAACCGAACTTTCGAGTCATGGCTAGTTGATTGGTGGAACGCCGGCCGCGCTGTCTATTACCAAAGCAAGGATAAAATATTCAATAATTCATTCCCACGAGTGGAAATCGAACCCACTACTGTTGCGTTTATCGCGTCTCAGATGTACTTAATATACTCAAAGAAAAAGAATAAAAATAGGAACAAAAGGTAACAATTTAAGTTATAGATGCAGTATAACTTGCAACTGGCTCATCAGCAAATTGTAGACTACCTGTATTACTACGGGGACAAAAGTTTTGGCGTAAAGCTCAACTTCTGACACAAACTTGTGATTTTCATTAAATTTCGTCTTTCGTTTTTAATTATCATCTTTAGTTACTCCCCTAGAGCAGATACTGTTCTTGATCTTGTTATTATTGACATTTGAATGTTTATAATAATTTTTGTTATGATATTATGTATGTTTGCAAAAGACGAATGTACTCATTTGCTGTACAAACCTCATTTCTAGTATTATGATCTCGAGCGATGCTTCTTACTTGTCTTCTTACATCTGCAAAGCTTATTGCACAAAATAAAAAGTATAGCGTGAAGCTAAGATGAAAAATTAAATACAATAAAATTTAAATAATCTTGCACAATAAATTTGAACATATATTGGATACTTTAGGATAACACGTAGAACTGTAGGTTGTCAATGATAATAAAAAGAACAGTAAAGAAAAATAAAATAAAATGTCAACGACATATTCTATAATGGCGTAAAGAATAGTATTACACATTTATAGTGTCTTACCAGATTTGAATTGATAGACTACCTGCAACTTAAAGTGAATAAGCAACGACGCTCACACTCTGCCATACAAACTTTCAACTTGCAAGATTTGCGAAAATACCAGCTTTATTTTAAAGGCAGGTGGACACAGTTGTCACATGTTTCTAATATATTTTTTAACCCTGTCTTCATATACAGGGTAAAACAAGAAATACTAATATACATACGTATACAAAATAATGAGCTTGTTAAAGTTAAAGTAAAATTAAAATTAGTGATTAGTAAAGCGATGAACGACGACTGTTGAATGATTTTTTTTCTTTTTCTTTCTTTATTCGTTCTCCGCTTTATGTCCAAAACACGTACTGTGTAACAGAACTTAACGCCTTACTTCGTCTAACAGAGCATGAAAATGAAAATAATTCATTTACCCTGATGAACACCAAACCATCTTTACTATGAATACTCTCTCACTGCGCTACGATGGCTTCGAATAAGTTTTTTAAGAGACATTGCATGTTGAGTTGCAGAATTTAACGCTGTGCTTTACCTCATTACTAGAGTGAATATTTCATATTCTCGATTGGGAATCGAACTCATAATCTATCGTGTTTACATTCGTACAATTATGCTCCTGTGCCACGAAGAGCATCGATAATAATAAGTTATACAATTTTCAAATTTATATTCCTATTCTAAATTATAGTGTAGTCTTAGTTTTAGAATACGTAGCACTTACACTAGCTTCTAAAGTGGATTTAGAGACACCTTCCATACGTTGTAGGTTGTTAAGAATTTATTTTTATATGATTTAAAAATTATATTTGAATAGATTTTGCATACTTTTTCGTACTTTATTATTATATTGTTGTGTTCTTTGTTTTTATAACTATGTAACTTATAATATTAATTACTTCTGTTTTTGTTAAAATTTGTCAAACTGTGTAAGAAATGTATTTAAAGTTAATCAAAACCAAAGTAAGGCTTATCTGTTATTTAGTAATGACATCGCTATTTCCTTATTTCATCTAATCTTCATTCTGTATCCGTCTTTCATCTAATCTTCATTAAAGTTAATGTAAATTAAAGTCATCTTATTTATTTACTTAACAACAAAATATCTGTATGTATGTACATTGCAATTAGCTAGCGCGTAGCTAGAGGCAATTTGGAAGACGTTTACTTCGTAGGGGTGACAAATATAGTTACAAATAAGTAGTGTTCCTATTTATTTGAATTGAAGTATTTAAACTTAAATATGATTACTTATATTTTAATAGACCGTCGTGAGGGTATCGGACGCAGCGGCACAGCGTCTGACCGTAAAGACAACGGTAGTGGGTTTGATTCCCATTCTGTTCCATGACTCCACACGACATGTCTTGAAAATTAGGCTTAGTGCCCTAACACTAGACTCCCTCTACCGACTCTGTTATGTGTGGGAGCGAGACCGTAACGTTAAAAAAATTAAGAACCAAGACCAAGAATTGCTTCTCTTATATGCGTATCTTATAGTAGAAATGATCTATATATCTATAATGAATAATGAATATCTTATCTATAATGAATATCTTATAGTAGATGCGTATCTTATAGTAAAATGTCCTTTTTTATAAAAATTGTAGATTAATAAATTCGTAATATTAAATTTCTACCTCCGTTATAAAAAACTGCACTAACAAAACTAACAAACGGACATAACTTTCAAAATTAAGTCTTGTTTTTTTAAAAAAATGGTATACTTTAAAATTACAAGTTGTGCCAACCCTATTACTATACTTATCTGAATGATAACGATTATTGGCGTCTCTACAGCCTTAGCTTGAATTCGCTGCTCAAATTCTCTACGCCACTGGATTCTAAGGAAGTTGGTACTTTCCAGCAATAACAATTACTGGGAACATTTATTGAAAATAAAAAAAAAAAACACTTACTTTTTTAGTGTTTAATAATGAAGAATCTTAAAATGTACTACAATATATATTTAATATGGTTTTCTTTTGGCATTGTTTTGGAGTGAAAACAATAATTCCAGTAAATAAGTAGTTTCGGAGTTTATCTAATATAACAAAAAAAATACTTTTTTAAAATATCAAATATTATATAAATTGTTTACTTTAAGATTTGATTTTTTATTTTAGATTGCGATTAATATTAAAATGGTGATGATATTATATTGTATTTTCAAATATAATAGATATGCCTTTTGTAAACTGATATTATGTTAATGAAACGGGTAAAATGCTTATTGCGATTCATTCGATTCGATCACATTGTTACGATTTTTGACTCCAGATGTATCTGTAAAAGGCAATCAACGATACGAACGATATATTTACAATCGATATGACAATTATTTTGTGTAGTCACGTTTTTAATCTATTATAAATTAAATAGATTTATAAAGGTGTCGCATCAGCACAGTATCTAACAGTAAATGCGACGGTTATTGGTTCGGTTCTTACTAAGGTAATGAGTTTGTTATTTTTTTCGCTCTGGTAAAAAACAAAGCATGGTGTAGTGTTCCTCCACTCTCCGTACAATTATCCAAATATATAGAATGTGCTTTAATTAGTTCGACTTTACTTACGACTGTCTAAATGTGCATATATTATTTCCAAACTAGAATTTTAACAAATTGTGAGAACATGTCTATGAAATGGTAAGGTCAATTTTCAATGCACCAAACATATACAATAAATTGCGGCACGTGTTCTCATCATCTAGTATCACCAGAATGCAATAAATTCTTATTTAAAAGGCAATTTATTGAGAGATGTTGCTGCTTTAACTATTAACCACAATTATTTCAAACCCTTTCTGCTATTACATGTGCCCATAAAATTGGTATTTACCTAAGTTAAATGATAGAGATAATTGATATAAATGGACGTTTCCAATTAAAATTAATTGATAGTAGAGCAAGGAGGGCAAAAAGATCATGTGTTTAGTTCTTTTAAAGTTACTCTAGAAATAGGCCTAGCATAGTAACTGCAATATAAAAATTAAATAACACTATAAATATAATTACTGACAACTCGTTAACCGGAATATGGAAATACTCATATTACAATTGTAAAGATACGAAGAACATAGGCAGATAATTGAAAACTGTAAAATACAGAGATATCCTCACTTGTTCTTTTGATATTATATGGAATATCTAGTGCTAAGATACTTCCGTTCTCCATTTTCAGTCGAATTCTGGAGGTGTTGCATGCTGAGTGGCAAAACTCAAATCCACCCTTGACCTGTAAAGATAAATTGAATGCTACATTTTATCTCTCTCTCTCTCTCTCTATTCTATCAGTCGTGTGTCATAGTCATACAGTCTACGTTTAAGCCCATACTGCCAATGGCTTGTGAAACCTTCCAAATTAACCATAATTTTCATCTCCAGTCAATATTGATATATAAACTTTCGGAACCCCCGTCGTGTTATGACTGCTTAGAATTTATATTCTATTGCATTATCTATTACACCATGAAGTTAGTGTGATATTAAGTATATTTGTGATTTTTATTTCAATGCCATCAATTTTGTAATAATTTGAGGGATATTTTTATTTTTTATAAGTTAAGGTGAGTGACAGTATCTGTTCATATTAACCTATATTCTATATCAACACTACATTTTGTAAATATTTAAGGGCATCGTGGCGCAGAACCATAAGCTTACTACTGTTAACACGTTGTGGGTTCGATTCCTAATATTTTCATTTTCTTGCTGTAGTGTGTTGAGTGACACTAGGTTCTCAGGTTTCCCTTGCTTATCCTGCTATATACAAGATGTAGCGTTAAGTTTAAAAAATACAAAAAATATATCATGAATAATTTTATATTAAATAAAAATTAAAAGTATTTTTCGTAAATTATAAATAGAATTAATTATAAAGTTATTCAATTCATCCCTAAAAGGATTAAAATGAGGAAATTGTAACATTTAAAACTTATCTAAACTGCTAAAAACAATAACGTTGTATCAAAGAGCATCTATTCACAGTCCCATCATATTGGAGCCGAGCTTTATTTACAGTTGCCTTTCAATTGAAAACTTTCGTAATAAATAAGCTGTATTTAAACAAATGACAAAGTTCTTCCTATATACATATATATTATATATACATATATCTTACATAGGATCGGACTAAGTTTTTGTAGGAACATATAAATTTATATCTAAGGTAAATTATGTATTACATATTCCTCCCCTTTATGAGTAGGGTCAGAGACAAGTCCACAATTTATACCTTTTAATCGTCGATTTGTAAACTTTGTTTGCTAAAACATGTTTCAAGCGGCTTTTAGGTTTATTTTGGGTAAGTTGTTTCGTGTAGTTCTAATATAATTTAGATTTAATTTTACTATTTTAATAATATTTACCCTCAATTGAAAAATAAATAAAAAAATAAATAGTTAAAATCCTACAAGATCTTTTCTATTACTTATTTCTGTGTTAAAAATTATTTAAGAACAATATAATAAGTACTTGAATTTTAAATTAATAATATTATTTTGATATCATGTTTATGTCGAGAACAATGACTTCCGCAACTGTCTTTTTCTACGCAGATAGCGTGCCAAACAGCAAACTGCCAACTATGTCACGGTAACTCCTCTTGCCAACTATACTATTTTCGAGATCCTGAGATTCCTCTGAATGTGCATTACTTATTATGTGTCTAGTGGTACAATTGACGACGTTGCTATGATAATATTATAATATTGTAAAAATAATATGATTTTCTAACTATATTCAAATACTTAAACGTTTTACTTCGCATAATAGGATGAGATAACCAAGTGCCTCCGTTCTCTACTTTCTGTCCGAATAGAAGGGGTATTGAGACAGAGCATGAAGATGAAAAAAAAAATTCCACCGAATCCGATCGAATCCACAGTTACGGCGATTGCTGCGTTATGACGGTGCATACATACTTTTAAATTATAAATATTAGATAACATAAAATTATATTTTACACAGTACGAAAGTGATGTTTCTAATATATTAAACTAAAATATACACATATATATTTTTGGTTAAAACTTTGAATTAACAAAGGAATGAGATGAAAAGCTCTCCCTTTTAAAAATATTTTTAAGTAGCCAAAAGCTTATTCACAATATTATTTTCGAGATAGCAATATCAAATGAAAAGATTTTAATAATCCATCCTTAAGCGTACATTGTGCCTACATACTCGTATATTGAAGATTTCGTAAAAGAAAATTAGATTTTGAATATGAGTAAATAGTTTTAGAAATTTTCGAGAGTATCACGATAAGGTCAAAGGTTTAACACTCGGGTTAGATGTAAAAATATTTTATTATAGGTACTTGTTTTATATTAGATGCTATCTGATAAACACTGATATAATTTTATAGACAATAAAAAAAATACTTTTAAATTGTTTCTGCACATAGCATGATAGATAGAGCGTAGACACTTCATTCTCCACTTTCTGCCTAAACTCGATATATCGTTGAATGACAAAATTCACAGCCAATCGTTGCCGTGCCAGAGTGGGGAAGTCAAAATCATACATTCCTAAATGAGAATCGAACCCATAACGATCGCATTATAGTTATATAAAGCCAAATTTTACTATTATTTGAATAAAGTTTTTATAAAACTGTTAAGTCATTTTGAATCATAAAAATCGTCGTCTTCTAAGCATTCGATAGAGAATAGATAAAAAAAAACGTATGGCACTAATAAAAGATATCACCTGTCCTTGCCTTGTAAGAGTTGAGATTGTAATTAATAAAAAAATAAAAGTGAACTGACGAATGACGGTCCAAAACGCATTTAATATTTGATAAGGGTAACAAATTGGATAAAGATAGTACCACTCGGGGACAACGAGATCGTAAATGCATCTTAGTGATAGCTTGTGTTGAGATATCAATATATGGATTTTAAGATTTTTTATTAGCTGTATAAAAAAATTTGTAGAGGCCGTTGTGAGGCAGGGGGACATGCATGTGCCTGTATTGCGATGATGTTTGATTTCCATTCAGGGGGATTGATTAATATTTTCATTTCTTCGCTCTGGCCCGAGGACAAAAATCTGGCGTTGGTTCCGGCACTCCTGCCTGCCTTGAAAAAATCGGCAGAAAGTGGGGAACGGCTTAGAGAAACTAATGTTAAGACTGTCTTAACATTAAGTTCTCTTTGCCTACCCTCCTTAATTTTTTATCTGGCATGTGATTTATTGAAAATTATTACCTACTAATAAAGTTAAAATAAAGTCTTATCCACATTATTCCTTGAATTGTCCTTGAATGGCAAGTCTCGGCGGTTCAATATCAATGATGTTAGTAATCTTAAGGTATTTAATTTGAATATCTCATGTTATCTCTATCTTATACTTTGAGTTATCGCTAAAACGTCTATCAGAGGTTTAGATTGTACTTTTAATAAAAAAACTAACTTGATTAAAGCAAGAAACTTCATTTCACAGTATAAAAACGACTAACAGTAAAAAATTGTGGGATTTTAATTTTTTTATTGTGTTTTTAACGCCTTTGTTGGTTATATATCGTACCGAAAGAGATCGATAAATATTTAGTAAATATATTGTATCGACAGACGCATATCGTGGCGTTGAGTTCCGCCGTACAACTCTTAATGCCTCGCGCGGCAGAAAATGCGAAACGGAGTGTTTTAGCACTAGGTTTTCCTTGTCGACCCTGCAATATGCAGGCGTGAAGCTGAAAAAAATGGAGAGTCTACTTACCGAACAATATAAAGGAGATGCATTAAGCTGGAAAAAATCTAGAAAACTTATTATATACCCCGTTTCGTACTAAAACTAAACTGACGACTACTCGTGTGATTTAATAAAACCAATTTAACGTTTGTAACATTCTTTCAATTGAAAAGATAAAGCTTTCAACTGCTCTTTGAAAATATTTTTTTCATTATCAATAACATCGTCATGTTCTTGTTTACAATTTCAATTGCATCTTTAGATAAATATATTATATATAGTATTAATTATTTATAATTTATAAAAAACGTAAGAAACGTTTAATTTAGTAAATATGCACTCTACCTACTTATCTTGCTATTATTTACAAAGACTAAAAAATGTTTATAGTTTGCGATTTAAGTACACAAATGTACAATTTTCTTCAAAATTCAATGTTATATATCAATATTTATTTTACAATAAGTAAATAATATTACGATATCCAGATTAAATCACTAACATATATTAAACTTAACTATATATATGTTTTTCTTCAAGATAATTTTGAACGATAAACATTTGAATGGAAACGATATTTCAAGGCTTAAAGTATAGATATTCTGTTATGTGAGCTACGCAAGATTAAGGTAATAGTAATGCTCCTTTGTGCCACTCGGGTGAGTCATAATCTATATTTACAACGACCTGTAAGGAGTTTCTATCTTATTTGTATCACAATATATGCCTATGAGATTTCACTTATGATAGGGAAATTTGTATTTTATTTATTTATGTTTGTATGTATAATCTATTTTAAAGGTCAATGTGAAAGGAAATCCATTTGAGTAAAGTTATTTTGTTTTTACGCATAATAGTTTAAAAATCTATCTATATAATTTTTTTTGATACCAAATGGCTGACATAAAGCACAGTTGAAACTACGCAGTGTAGAACTCTGAATTTCGGTATGTACATTACTTGAGAAATTTAGGGTAACTAAGAAGAAGAGGAAGAAAGAAAAAATGTGCCTTTAGGTTCACACAAATGCGAAATATTGCGAAAATAATGCATATGTAAAACTAATTTCTTATAAAATGTAATTGAAATGGTCCGAGTCTCCTTATCTCATCACTAACTTTTCCAAATAAAAAACAAAATTCATCAAAAAATACTTAAACTTCCACCGTTAGCATTTATTTAGTGAAGACGCGACCTTACTGTCTAATGACACGACAAAACGCAGTAAACACAGCTAGTGTTATAAATTTTAGTGAATTTTAGATTAAACTGATTTGCATATCTTAGTAATTGTCGCGCTAAGTTGAAAGTTGCGTGTATACTAAATATTATCACATTTCACGTAGAATTGTTATTGATGACATACACGAGTATGTCATTTTAGTACAGTACATACGAATGTAGGTAGTGGTATCTTTCATCTGACATACAGGTATTTGGGTGTGGTGTGGTGGTATGTGAGGGTGCATAATATTTCATTACGAATTTTATTATTTTATTTTCTTTTGGCGTGACTTTAGGCGATGATAGTTCAAATTCAGATCTAGAATTTATTAACGAAACGAAATGAAAAATTGTTTAAGATATAAGATGAACAGAATTTGAAGTTACGTTTCTTATAAAACGTAGAGTAGAAATGTACAATGTTTGATGTTCTATAGATATTTCTAGATACTTGATATTACTTTTGTACCTTTTGTAACTTTGGAACGTATTGCCACGAAGATGATTGGTTGGCCTGTTAAAATATTTTAAGAAGACTTCAATGAATAATAATTTAACATATTGGAATCTATCTCAGAATCCAGATTTAACAAACACTATATTGATACGTGTAATATTTATTTAATGAAAGTGTCACGATGTACCTACCGCAATCTCTTAACTTACCCCGGTTCTCTTATTACCGCCACAATCACGTTTACAACTGTGCCATGAGGGCTTCATAAATAAATAATAATTAAAATAAAACATACAATAAAAAAGTTCCTTATACATAATCGTCCCACAAGGATCTCTACGCTCTATCCAGCTTCCCGAATCCTTGCCTAGATCGTCGGTTCACCATATACATGGTCAATTGCTTACAATAATTTCAATACTTATATTGAAAACAAAACAGAAACCTTCGTAATTGTGAATTACGATTCACATTCTAGTTAACTGCAACGATATTTTAAATATATTATTATCATAATCTGCAAAATAGGTCTTAAATGTTAAGATAATACATATAAACGAGTACAAAATGATGCACGTCCGCACTTTAAGATTACATGTGAAATTATCGCAGTACCTATTCTCGATACACCCACACGATTGATTCGCAACGCCGCCCACGCACAGGTAAATCGTAAATCAACACTGCCATTCGTTAACGAACGCTGTTCAAATAGGGGCCATGTCCTATAAAAATGCATAAAACAATAAATGAAATCAATTCGTCAGTTTTTTTTTGTTTAAAAACAAACAGTTGTGTTTTTATAATTTTCATTTTTAAGTGAATGTTTTTTTTTGTTTTGAGTAAAAATAAGCTGTATCTCGCGTGCACCAGGTTAGGTAGAGGGAACCTAGTGTTATGACCCTTTTTCACTTTTCATCCAATTTTCGAAATATTATGTGTTGGGTGACTAAACTCAGCACCGTTTTGTCTTGTTGACAGAGGGATGAAATTAAAGTAATTCATTCTGCCTAGTGAGGACCGAGTCCACAACCGTCGCACTTACAGACAAGCTGCGCCGCTATGCCATAAAGGCTTCAACTGTTGTTTTATTTGTAAGATTTTATTTCTACTGAATAATTACTATATATTGCCCACGACTGTCATTAAAAATATAAAAATTATATTTTTAATCTTCACGCATCTCTTGTCAATCGCGTCAAAGATAATCTCCAGACACATTGCTTGTCAATTTGCGCCCTTTTATAAGATTGCGTGCTAGATTAGTATTTTATTTTATTTTTTATTTTAGCTTCACAATGTATCCCGCATATAGAAGGCTAGGCAGAGGGCACCTAGTGTTACGACTTTCCATTCCCAACTATCTGCTGATTTTGTTTCGAGGCATTGAGTGTTGATAAGCGGAACTGAAAGCCGCGCTTTGACTTGTTATCAGAACGAAGAAATGGAAATAATAAAAAAACATAATTCGTTTCCACGAGTGGGTATAGAACCAAAAACCGTCGAGCTTATAGCTTATGCCACTCCACCACGACCTTTATTTTTAAATATATTTTTGTACGTAGCGGACAATCCAGTGTCAAGGAAGCCTGTTTTTCATTCGTCCTCTAAATTAGATGTTAAAAATTACTTAAACTATAACCTTTTATTTTAGTAAAGAACACACAACCACCATTACAGTTAGTCACCATTTCAGTTCAGTTTAGTTCAGCCTATACAAGCGAACATTTTCTAAACTTTTTCAAACATATTTTAACGTAACCCAATCGTATTTTTAAAATAGAATATAAATAATAAAAGGATTTAGAGAATTACATTTAATCTTTACTAAAAAAATATTCGGTTGACCATTCACTTTTCTATTACGTGTTATATTTTAAATCGTAACAATTAAACTTGAAACAAAGCTTTTAACTTCAAAACGTGAGGATTATTGATGGGGTAAAAGAATGTATTTATCGTAAAAAAGTCTATAAAGCTTAGCACTTAGAGTTTATTTCTCGATAACATTTTTTTACTTTTCATGTTAGTTACGGATTGGCGTTTTGGCAATACAGTACGCGCAAAACGATAGCTTATTGACTTTAGATCCAAGATCGGTTGTGGTTAAATTTAGTTCATCGTTACTAAGAGACAAATTTTTGGCAGGAGTAATTAATTTTAACAAAGCTAATAAAGAGGATAAGTTAAGTACAGCGCATCTTGGGTTATCTGGAGAAAAGAAACCAGTTTTTATTACAGAGCACTTGTCGTCTACAGCTAAGGATATCTACGCTGCAGCTCGTATTTTTGCCAAAGAAAAAAATTATCGTTTTGTTTGGTCGCGTAACGGCAATATATTTTTACGAAAATCGATTTCTAGTGACAAATTATTAGTGAAATCTAAGGACCACTTAGTTACTTTAGCATAAGGATTGTTTCAAGTATTGCTTCTTGATTGTAAAAAAAAAAAGATGAGTTATCACTTTAATATATTTTATCAAAACGTTAGAGGTATGAGAACAAAAACAAATGAAATATATCTTTCTGTCCTTAATTCAAATTACGATATAATAATTTTTACAGAAACTTGGCTTAATTGTGGTGTACTGAATAATGAGTTAATAGATGATAGATACTATGTGTTTCGTAGGGACCGTGAATCCGGTCAATCGTGTAAATTGGATGGAGGAGGAGTTTTAATAGCAGTGTTAAAAAAGTTTAAATGTTATAGGATCAGCTCGTGGGAAACCAACTGCGAAGATATCTGGGTCAATATAATTTTAAATTCAAAATCTATTTATATATGTGCTGTATATATTCCCTCTCCACTCAATATTTCCACTCTTGAACAATTTACACAGAATGTTGAACAAATAATAGTTAACGAACAATCACATGCTGTTGTTGTTGGCGATTTTAATATCTCGTCATTGAAATGGAGTTCTGCTGATCACACTTGTATATTAACTCCAAGCAATAGCAGTAAGGCAGTATCCATCATCAGTGATTTCATGGCATTAACAAATCTATTTCAATTTAATTGCGTCAGTAATGTATATGGTAAAACATTAGATCTTGTGTTTGGTACAATCAATAATATAAAGGTAAAGAAAAGTAATTTCTCTGTATGCTCTGTGGATAATTTTCATCCGCCTTTAGATATCAACCTTAGAACAGACTACGATGATTCATTATTAGCTACAAATTCTATAATAAAGCACGATTTTAGAAATGCGGACTATGGACAAATAAACAAATTTCTTCGAGATATAGATTGGGAATCTTTATTTAGTAAATGTGACAATATTAATGAAATGACTGATATCTTTTACATACAAATACGAAAAATTATAGATAAATGCATTAAGAAAAAAGTAGTTAAGCAAAATTCACCTTATCCAGCATGGTACTCAAATAAATTAAAAAGACGGCTTGCGGAGAAAAATAAATATAGGATACAGTTTAAAAAATACGGTAATCCGTTGGACGAAATTGAATTCAAAATATTGAGAGAGAGGTGTGAAATTCTTATTAACTTAGAATATAAAAATTACATTACTAACGTTGAAAATAATATTAAAATTAATCCAAAATTCTTCTACTCTTATATTAAGATGAAGCGTTCTAACAAATGCAACTTCCCTGCTTTAATGACTTTGAACGGCGTTTCGTCAACCAATGGATCTGATATTTGCAATCAATTTGCAACGCACTTCTCAAGTGTGTATACTTCACAAAATTTGACAACACTTCATCCATATAAAGCTACATTGTTAAATTGCACTTCAGAGTTGTCAAAAATAAACATCCAAGAGAAGGATATTGTCGATAAATTAAAATGTATTGATACAAATAAGGGCACTGGACCGGACAATATACCTCCCTTTTTTGTTAAACAGTGTGCTGTCCATCTAGCTAAGCCTCTATTCTTATTATTTAATAAATCTTTATGTGTAGGTGAATTCCCGTGTTCATGGAAAGTTGCAAAAGTTGTCCCCGTCTTTAAGGCCGGTGATAGAAAAGATATTTCAAATTATAGACCAATTTCCATATTGTCAGTTTTTTCTAAAATATTCGAGTCATTAATTTGCCCAGTGCTCACGTGGCATATGAAATCAGAAATTATAGAAAATCAACATGGTTTTATCACAAAACGATCCACTCTGTCGAATTTGGCAATAGTTGTTGATGATTTAGCTATGGCGTTGGATAATTCTGAACAGGTAGATTGCGTTTATACAGACTTCGCCAAAGCATTCGACGTCGTCGATCATAGTATTTTATTAAATAAACTTAGTGTGTATGGTATCAATGGCAATCTAATTAAATGGCTTAGGTCTTACTTGTTGAATCGTAAAATGAATGTAGTCTTAGGGGGATATCTGTCGCAAACGTTTATTGCGACCTCTGGTGTCCCTCAAGGTTCCATTCTTGGCCCCACATTGTTTGGGTTTTTTATAAACGATATACACGACTGTTTTAGGCATAGTAGATTTCAATTATATGCTGACGATCTTAAAATATACAGCAAAATTATTAACATAGCCGACTCGATTAAATTACAACAAGATTTGGATAGACTTTCATTGTGGTGTGATAATAATAACTTAAAAATGAATCATCTCAAATGTCACATTTTAACATTTAGCCGTAAAGTTAAAAATATTAACTTTAACTATTCTATAAATGGAAATATTTTAGGAAGAGTCAACCAAATTAGCGATCTTGGGATCATATTAGACAATAAGTTAAGTTTTATTCCACATTTAGACGACATAATAAAAAAGGCACTAAAATTGCTAGGTTTCATTTTGCGAGCCTCAAAAGAATTTAAAAGATCTAGTACCAAAATAACATTATTTAACTCTATAATACGTAGTAAGCTTGAATATTGTTCTATTGCATGGAATCCTCATTACAAGTCACATGAAAACAGATTAGAAAGAGTACAGAAGAGATTTTTACGTCAATTGGCTTACAAAGATAACTTGCTGAAACAAACTAAAAGCTATTCCGATCACTTAAGATTTTATAATGCCCTTTCTTTATCTAATCGTAGAGATTTACTTGATCTTTGCTTCTTACATAAGATTATAAATGGGGGTATAGATAGTCCAAATTTGTTACACAGAATAGGTTTAGCAGTACCAAGGCACAATTCTAGAAGCCACAATAAAAATAAGCACACTTTTAAAGTGCGTTTCTGTAGGAGTAACATAGGCAAAGCAGCTCCATTAAATAGAAGTCTAATATTATATAACAGCATATTCAAAAAAGCAGCTTTAGATATATTTAAACAACCTATATCATCTTTCAAACTACAAACAAAAAAAAATATGTTTTCTCTTAAAAAATAATTATCAATTAACTTGAAATTATTAGTTATGTTTTTTAATAGGTAAAATCATTGTTAAATTTTTGTGTTCTGTTTCTTATATAGTACTTATAAGTTTTTTATTTTTATTATACTTTATATAAATTATTATATTTTATATATATATATATATTTTGAAGTGTAAGTAATGTTAGTGTAGAATGATTTGTATTGTGTTTGTTTTCTGTTGTTTTTCTTTTTTATTTCATGCATGTCAAGTTAGCCTGTAAGTGGGGTATACAATTAATGTAGTACTCGCGTAAGATTGTTTTTGTTTTTAGTGTTTGTATTATTATTGTATACAACGTTGGCTTCCTATTAAATAAAATAAAATAAAATAAAATATGTGTTAAATTGCTGAATGAAGCGATGTATGAAGTGGTAAGAGAGGTAGGGGCAGACCTCGGTTGACCTTCGAAAACACAGTTTCAAAAATACTGGAGGAAGGTCACGCAAAAAGCATTAGGACCCCCCGGAGGGCGTGTATGAAGACGATGATGATAGTGGACGAGGCGAAAGAGGTATTTAGAGATCCTTTTTAACTACCTATGGATACATCGTGAACTAACTATCTAACTTAACTTAGTTAAGCTAATTATATTTCTTAAATATAATATGGCTTAACTTTTTTAGAGAATGTATAAAAATACTTCTTCCAGTGCTCTAACCACTAAGCCTTATCAAACTACGTCGAAATTCTTATACGCTTGTATTTAGAGATCCTTTTTAACTACCTATGGATACATCGTGAACTAACTATCTAACTTAACTTAGTTAAGCTAATTATATTTCTTAAATATAATATGGCTTAACTTTTTTAAAGAATGTATAAAAAGACTTCTTCCAGTGCTCTAACCACTAAGCCTTATCAAACTACGTCGAAATTCTTATACGCTTGTTTCAACTTATTCATCTCTTAGTACGTCTATTTCTTAGGGAGATTTTTACAAATTACAACGACCCAAATATAATTACTTAACATTATCATTTGGCAAAAAAAAATGCTATTAAATAAATATTTTTGACGTATTTAAATCGTTATTCCTTTTTTTACTTAAGATTATTACGTATTTATTACTTAAGAATAAAGGAATATTTTTCTTTCCTAATAAATTGTGGAATAACACTTTTAATGCGTCAAAAATAATGTGGTGTTGTTAATACGAAGTTTAATGAAGCGGTTCCGCTGACTCCGGAAGACAGTGGGAGAAGCGAGCTCACGTAAATTTTCTTCGTAATTGTGCGTGCTTTTGTATTGTTTGTGGGGTGGATGAAAAAATGTGCAGTTTATTTGCATGAGTATGGCAAGAAATGAAAACCCAGCCAGTCTTATTTACTCTTATTTTATGGCAGACGCAATGAAAGGGCGAAATAACTTTCTGTGATATATCTTCTTGCTATTAAAACCTTTTTGTTTAAAAATATAAAGGCTGTAAAAGAAACATAATGAAGATGATGAAGCTTATTCTTCTTTTCTGATGCCCAATATAATATTTTTTTCAGTTTTCGTTGCCTTGTAAATAATGGTAAACTTTGGTTATTTATTTCTGAATACAATCATTTTTTGTAATAATATAGAAAATAATCAAAATTATGTAAAACCAACTTAACCAACCAAAATAAATTATATACTAAATATCTTGGTATAACCAATCTCAACAAAATGGAACGTAAGAACCCTCTAGAACTTAACTAACCTAATCATGCCGACTTAGAGATTTAGAGCGAGATGCCTTTAATTGTAATGGGGATTAACTTTTATCTGATAGAGACTAGTGTGACCATTTGTAATAACATATTTATTCCTCTCGTTTGACAGTTCTGGGCGGCGCGATCTCGCGATAGCGCTTCGATCTAAACCGTACTAAATGCAATTAGATGGCATTTTTTATAATTACACTCAAAATTGCACTTTATTTTGAATGTAATAGAAGTGTTATTGTATTAGATTTGCTATTTAAGCTCCGTAATTTTAGTGTTACTATTTAAAACTTTTAACGGCGCTTTTTATATAGTTTTTGTTATGTGTAAATCGTTGAAATAGATTTTATTTCAAGTAAATTGTAGTAAGTTATTACTAGTAACTTAATTTTAATTTATAATAATATATGGACTTCTTATATAGTTACTTATTAATTTTTATTTTCACATTTTTCAGCAAAGTCTCATCACCTCGTAACTTAGAAGAGACGACGAAGAACGACCGAT
Organism: Heliconius melpomene rosina; assembly: GCF_056956725.1. Classification (NCBI taxonomy): domain Eukaryota; kingdom Metazoa; phylum Arthropoda; class Insecta; order Lepidoptera; family Nymphalidae; genus Heliconius; species Heliconius melpomene. The sequence goes on along the minus strand of NC_140406.1, from coordinate 6,655,149 downwards.
TCTGTACGTCAATATGTTAAAGATCTATTTAGGCCTTCATAGCAATATTTTGGGTAAGAGAATCAATCATTGCCCTTTTTTTAAATAAATAAAGCACAGTTTTAGTTAGTTTCCAAAGAAATGTGAAACCATACCATTATATCTTAATTTTTTTACTTATTATACAAATAAAAAATATTTTATTTTTATATTGACTGTTTTATTAAATATATTTTCTTTTAATCATTCAATTATTAATTATTATTTTCCGTCACTGTCTTGATAATAAATATTATTCTTAGTCACACAAAATTTAGTTTTTATTAACTATTACTTGTAGAATATACATATTTTGTTAATGCAAGATTAAATAGGCCAGCATTACAATTATCATGTACCCTGAATGATTTGCTTTTATTAAGCGAGTCATTAGAAAAAACTGCATTTCACGTATTTAATAACTTCCCAAAATACACACCCTGTACAAGAAATCTATTAACGTCAACAGGAACGTTTTAGCAATCTATCAAGCGGAACCCTTGTAAATGAAAAACGGTTTCGTCTATAGGTAGAGTACCTCTATAGGCGTAATAAAGTTGTAATTTTTCATAATATTTTAAGACTATTTCTTCCTTGTATTCGATTCAAAATATTCAATGCGGTTAATATGACTCAGGTTATTATAACGACTCTTATCATCTCTTAAAGCGCGGCGTTGAGTTCTGCCACTCAACACGCAATGCCTACAGAATTGTGGGGAACGGAGTGTCTTAACACTAAGTTCCCTCTGCCTACCCTGCTGAATTATTATTATTTGCTTAATGCATGACAGTGTGGAACAGTTCCTCCACTCAACACGCAGATGAAAAACGGAGAATGAAGAATGAGTGAATGATTGAGAAAAAGAGGGTCTTGACACTAGTCTACTTTGCTATATGCATGATTATTAAAAAGTAAACCCGAAAAAATAAAAGATAAATAAATTATTAAAAATTAACCACATTTCAAACTGCTATTGCTCAATACAGGTCCCACGCTTTTACTGCAGGTAGATGAAAACATTTACTCGGTAATGGGACATTCGCTTCAGCTACGATGTGATAATCAAATTTTCATATTCGTGTCTAATTTAATATATTTTTTATTATTACTATTAGCACTTTACTATAACCAGTTTAGAATTATACATTAATAGAATTTCCAACTTCGTAATCTACAGCTTTATTATACAAATTGCGTTTATATTTTACAATTGATGTTTTATTGCTATAATAATCAATTAATGGAAATAGGGTTCATAGTAACATCGTTAAATAAAAATATATAAAATGACTATAAAATATAGCTATTGCTTATTAATGTTTAAGAATATATTTATTTATACTATAAAGATTTTTATTAGACTTTATGAATGATAGCGCAGTACATCACTATTCGTATTATTTGTCGATGCGGTGGAAGCGCAGCACGAGACATGGTGAATTACTTCACGTGACATTTACGGTATTCACGACTGCATAATCTATCGATTTCTGGTTACATTAAAATGGTCTTAAATTTTATGTGCTGTTACTGATGGCGTTTGAAGTCAAAATATTATTTCACATGCATTGTAATCGGCTTTGAGAATTGCTTTGAATTATTGAAAATGTTGAACATTTTTTAGGGTTCCGTATGTCAAATGGAATAATCAGGTAGGTTCACATTAATATTAAATATTCAAGTTTAGTTTGTAGTCGGCGTTATTACGTTAAAAAAAATTTCGAAACCAAAAGATAGTGCTTCGTTTAAAGCAAAAAGTATTTTATTTTAATCGATGTTACATAGCAATTTATTTTCTTAACGATCTCAGTACTTTCATGTTATATAGGTATTTCATGTATTTGTCTTAAAAACACTTCTAAGTAAACATCAGCCCTACAAAGACGTTGATTGAATGGTAATACAACACTCAAGGAAGCGAGCCCAAACACATCCTGTTATTTTATTTTATCTTCATTCTCCTGGAAACATGCGAGGCCTATTTGCGGGTATCGGTGGCTGTGTTATTGGAATTGTGGGAAAGAATCGCACAAACTGTAGGTACATTTATAAAGGAATCATCCTTGTTTACATTTCGCTATATATTTAGAGATTTTTTTTATTATGTGAACTCAGTATATTAATATATACCTATATTTGTGTAAAGGAAATGCTTTAGGGTGGTTCTGCGACTAAATATAAGCGTTAAAGAGTGTGGGTTCAATTTTCACTTGTATAAATGAACATCTTCCCTTACTGTAGTAAAAAAACTAAATACGACGTTAAGCTCCGCCATCCAACACGTAATGTCAAGCAAATTGGAGGTATAGTGGGGAACGGTTCTATCTACATCTCGCTAAATCTCTAATAAAATTTGCCACTTGACTAAAAATTTTACAAAAATCAATACAAACGATATTTAATTTATATCTATTTGCCTTATATACGCGCAAGTGTCGTTTAAACTAAATTACATTCAACAAAGAACGCAACGCTATTCTTCGCCCGTACAGTACAAATTGAGACGTCTTTAGAAATCACATGACGGAAATGAATTTAATTTATCGACGAGACACCTCGGTTGTGTTGGACAATTATTAAAATACAATATTTTTGTTACAACTAATTTCGACTCTATTCCGATTCACATTGAAACTAATTTGCCAAATCAAAAATAAATCTATTGCTTGTGATAAGTGTGCTGAAGTGACACAAGTTAATAGGATTTTAACAAAAAGCTAAATATTTATTATACGAAGAATATATAACAATAGGTAGGTAAGTCCGTCGCGTCGTTTGTTGGATTTCTCAACGATGTCAACATCTGCTCTTTTACTTGTATACTAACTTAGTAACTTAAAATAAATATTTACTATTTATTCAATTAAGCGAATATTTGTTGAGATTTTCGTATTTTTTTATTTGCGAATCAATTTTAATGTAATAGTGCAATAAGTCGATTTAAATAGTGACATATTCGTGGTGTGACGTTTTTAGGTTTTGACCCGATGGTTGTAAGTTCGATTACTACTCGGGGGAATGAATTTATTTTAATTCCCCGCTATGGTAGATAACACCATTTAAAACACGTCTTGACTTCGGGCGGAAAGTAAAGAGTGGAAGCTAGTTTCTCTCTGCCTACCCTGTCATATACAGGATGAAGCTGAATTAAATTTGATATAAAATTGAATAAAGCACACCATGAATGGAGGTTTCTTTTTTATTCAAAGAAAATATAGAAACGAATTTAAATTAAAGAAAATATAGTGTGAGTCAAAAATAATATCTGACGTAGCGCAGAAGCACCAAATTTGGCTGTAAACGGAACTGGTTGTGGGTTCAATACCCTCTCGGGAAAATGCAATATTTATTTAAATGTATATTTTCATTTCTTCGCTCTGGTGTGGAGGCAAAGCGTGGTGTTGAGTTTACAACACGCAATGTCTCCAGTATTTGGCGGAAAGTGGGGAACGGAGTATCTTGTCCTCTAGCTACCCTGCTGTTTGCGGGATACAGCAAAAAACTGATAGTGTGAATCAGTTCCACGCACCGATTATTCGGTGATTCGGATTGTACTTTGTTTCTGTGATATACGTAATATTTATTTTGTAAAGCCTCGATATTTGTAATAGTTTCATCTTGATACCTCCACTACTCGTATATCCAGATAAATGGTACTGACAGACGAAAGGGCTCTGTTATTTTCTTCTGAGGTATGGACCGTATGGAATCCTAAGAATCAGAAATAAATATATGTACATTACGAAATCTATAACGTGACAAAAAAAGAAACGAATAAGTTGTCGCTTTTGCATTATGTTCGAGGTGCTTATGAAAGAATGAAGATAAAATGATAATGCTAGAAATAATGCTAGGAATAAGCTATCATCACAAAATAATATTTATCATAATACATTGATTGACCGTATTTTCATTTTGTATGAAGTAAATTTTCTTTATCCTCAAACATTTTTCCGAGGACTAAAACTTTTCTTATTGAAACTTACCCGAGGCTGAGGGATAATGTGGTATTTCCAAAGGATTTATGGAAGTCTGATTAGGTCAAAGAATATCCACAATATTATAACAACTCTTTATTTTTTCCGAACTTATATTGCTATTATAGCTTTAGGTGTTTCTTATTATTTCAGTAAATACTTACTATTACTTTATTATAAGATCAGATGAGTACAGTTTCTATTTAACTTTAGCCTATAACTTGTGGGAGCAAGTAGGAGAGTATATAGAGGGCACCTATGGTTGTCATTTGGATCCCTCCTTCACATTTTTTAAGACATTGCGTCTTGAATGGAGGAACTCGATGTAGATGTCTCGTTGCCAGAGCGGATTAATGATAACAATTTATCCCCACTATTTTTAAGGTTTTGTTCAGCATCACGTTGTATCCCGTACATATAGCAGGGTAGGCAGAGGGAATCTAGTATAGTAACACTCTGTTCCCATTATGATGTTTCCATACCCCACTTTCCGCTGAATTCAACTCAACTCACTGGGAACTTAACGACACGTTACCAAAGCGAATCAAACCCACAACCTGTCGAGTTTATAGTCGCACGCTTGCACCTCTTCATCTCGACTGATCTCAAAATATATGGCCATAGAAGTTTCAATGCAAAAATAACATAAAAACTTTTATAAGCTTAACGATGTACGAAAAATGTTCAATTTCAAAATTTATTAAAAACTAGTTTTAATTTAGCGCAATATGTAAAGTGTGTACAACTGTGAAACTCACATTCTCGCGTCGAGTTTATTTTCCAATAGTACAATTTGCAGTTAAGTTGAGTTCAGTACTTTTTGGAATTAACAAAAGCATTTGTTTGCAGTACATTTAGTTGGAGCGAGGGGAAATTGCATGGATTTACTTGTAGTAATATGCATGTATAGTAGGTTGAAAATTGCACTGAAGATTATCACCAACATAGGTGATATATTCCAATATAATAGAAATCGCGAATTTATTTCACTTTTGTATGAAATTAACTACAAATATAAATTTGTAATTATTTTTTTCATGAAATATCTATAAATATTGATATGATATGGTAAGATCTCACATCTTGCCAAATTTCGTAAATGTAAGTTCACGGGAAGTAGCAAGATTTTGATTAAGCGGCAAAATCCTCGAGACAGACGGACAACAAAATGTTCCTATAACGGTCTCATTTTTACTATTTGAGGTACAGAATCCTAAAAATATTAAAATTGCACATTATATAGAAGATTGAAACAAATATTTATCGAAAATTAGATAACTGTTCATTAAAAAAATCTCAATCTCGAGGGCGTCTATGTAAGTTAACACCCATTGTTTGAAAATGTCTGATAAATCTGATATTTAAATCGTATGTCTCACTATCTATAGAATACCTTATTTAGTATCTTGCATATTTTACTTTGCACATGTTTCAACAGAATCACGATCACAACGTGATTTTGAACTCGCAAAGCCTTATATGACGAGTCAATTTCCAAAGTTCCCTAAATGCTTTACAACATTAAACCTTATTATAAGGTATTAAATATATAATAAAATGTGAGATAAAATTCCACTTCCCGCTGGGACACGTTGGCGGCTATCTCGACATCAAATTGAGATAGCGAGGTCAGTTTTAGCACGCAAACCTTTGTACGAGATGAGATAAAGTATTTTGTGTTCGAAATTATATATTGAATGTGGATCATTTAAATGTCACTTGTGTTTTTCTTTTTCTTAAAAATATGTTTTTAAATTTATTTTTATAATTTATTATTCTGAAATATTACTTTAACCAAAAATTAGTACCAACGGGAACCAAGTTATTAATAAAAGTTTACGTTATCTTACTATTTTCTTGTATATGCCAAAATAATTAATTAATAAAAATTACTTGTCTATGACAACTAAGACTATTAAAAAAAATTCTACTAGTGTAAAATTTTATATCTGTCTATGTCCATATTTACATAATATAATCAACATTTATGCTTAACATCAAATTATTACAAGTTGCGAACTTATCTTCAGATTACTTTCTTTATTGATCGTCTCGATCAATGATTTCAAGGTTATAGCGATTTAGAGCATAAACACAACAAAGAGATGTTTCCGAGTTGACTTTCAAACGTTTACTTTAGAAACAAGCCGACATGTACAAGTCTTAACTGACATAAACATTTTAGATAAGACATTCTCTGCATTTCTAAGGCTTTTGGTGTGTAATATTGTTATTTCTATATACTGAAATTATATAACCTAGACTAAATTAAAGATCAGTATTATAAATTCTATATAAATTTTATATATCCTATTTATACTATAAATGTGAAAATTCGTGAAGATGAATGTAAACCTAAACTTTACTGTAATGTAGCTTATATTTACGCAAAAAAATCATGTGACATCAAAGACAGAAATGATTTGAACTCATGTTGAACACATAACTGTGTGTGAACATACACAGGTTTCACAATCTTAATATGTAGATATTGATAGTGTAACACCAATATCGTGTAATGGCCCAAAACACATAAGACCGATATTTGTTAATTACTATATACTCGTACATTTTATTATAATTAGTATACATTTATGAAAAATATTCATTTATGCAGTTTCTTTTAAGCATTGGAGTTTATATAATATGAAAAATATTTTCTAAATAAAAAAGTACTTATACCTTTTAAAAAATACGAAGATACTGGCTACTATTCCATAAATTAACTTTGTTATTGGTTCACTCACATCAGGCTTAATCTAAAGTGGACAACAATTGGGCCATTCTGACAATCAGTTCTACTATTTAATGTCCTGCAGAGTTTGCTAGAATAGCGATGTATTTATGTAGGTATATACATTGCGCCTTACAAAGCTAGAGTGACCTCATTTGTAACAGCCTGACTGGGGAATAAAGAATAAATCTTTATTGTATAACAAGATAACAATCCAATTTTTTTTTTCTTAAAAAGATTTTTTTATTACCATTAATTGTAATAAAATATATTTTTTTATGTAATTTTAGGTTCAACAATTAAAACAGTATTAAATTCAACTCACAACTGTACCAGCGAATTAAATAAATTTGGTTCTTTTTAGGGGTTATTTAGGGCTTATTTAGGGGTGAATTCTAATAAACCATGAAACACGTGTTCAATGAAATATTTTTAAGAGTCTAAATTTCAAATTTTATAAAAATCTGCTGTGCGTGCGTCTTACCTCAGTCAGTGAGGACAAGTCCTTTTATATATATATAGATTAAACTAAAATAAATAGATAAAAACAGAGCGATTAAACGTTATGTTATCCTCCTTTTTCTACAAGAACAGAGTTTAATGAATATCAATTTAAATGACTTCCAGCAATTTTCAGTTTAAACATAATAGTCTCTAAGAATATCCATTACAATGCAAATTGTCTGCGCTTTTACAGCGAACGAGTTGCTCGTCGTTTACTTTTTTCCCCCTCAGTTCCTGCCCACCTTAAATGGACTGTGACCGAGTTAGGTCGGAAGCGCCGTGTCAACTTGTCGTATACGTCACCTGGGCAACTAAATATAGACTAAATATAGAGCACTATAACTGTATGATATATTTTCAATGAATAATGACAGATTTATTTTAATCAGTGGTGTAGAATAAGCTTTTTAAAGATTAAATATAATTTGTCTTAATATATTTTTTTATTATGTGCTGATTTTACAAGGAGGAAGGTAACTATCGGGCATCCGAAACGTAAGGTATATGATATGGTAAGTATAGATAATGTGATGCCAAAGTCTTGTGGGTGTTTGATTCCTATTCGAGAAAATTAATCTTTTTCTTTTCCTGCCTATGGTAAAAAAGATAAAAGACCGGCGTTGAATGCTGAAATTTAACACGAAAATTTCTACAAACTTTTCGAAAAATTGTCAGGAAGTGTAGACCGGTCTAAAGGCGTGGTTCTCTCCGAATAAACTTGTTATAGCGGTAGCGTGGAGCTAAATGGAATTTTTTAATAAAATATATACATATTTATATTATTATAGCTCGTAAATATTTTAATCAACATAGTTCACATTTAAAACAAAAATAAAAGTAACGTTCTATTCCTAAATAATAGCACAGTACCTAAAAGTCATATTTTATGGCATTATTAAAATACTTTTTCATATTGTTTTAAAAATAAAGTAAATATGAAAATATATATTTTTTAACTATTTTATATTTCGGCCGTGCGTCAAGATAAAATGATAAATGAGTTTTTGACGACCGTCAATTCACACAATAGTTTTCTATTTTGGTTGCGCTTGAAACATTCACAAAGGAGACATACATATGTATATACAACCTAATATATGTTTAATACTTGGAAAGTTTTCTACTAGCTTACAGAGACCCATTACCTAGTAGGTCAGTGGAATGTACTAAAAATAAAAAAAAAATATTATAGAAAAATATTTTATACAAATTTTAGCTCACAATTGCATTCATATATGTAGGCGAGGTATGGTAATAAAATATTACCAAAGTAATACTATATTTTTATTAAAATAAAGCAATAAGTGAAGTCATGTCTTACATCTCGTGATTTAAATATTACAACTGACTTTATTGAATTAATCAAAATAAATAGAGGGAGTAATCCTACTAATATTATAAATGTGAAAGCTTGTGAGGATGATCGTTCTTTCCAATTTCACACAAAAACTGCTGAACGGATTTAGGTGAAACTTTTCAGTTACATAGCTTATATATCAGAATAATACGTATAGTTAGGCTGAATGTTATATTTTATATAATATATTTCGCCCAAATAACTCAATAAATGAGGAAACAAAATAGAACAATCCTGTCGAAGCTTTATTCCTCAATAAACATTTCATTCATTCATTGGAATTAGAACTAGGTATATTTGGAACCAAATTAGTGAACATTAAACTTTAACAATAAAAGTCTATATAAATTAAACGGATGTCGAATAACAAGTTACTTTTGAGTTGACGAGACGCATATTGAAGCAGTAAAACAGTTTATTTTCTATTTTTATTACGTTTTGTATTTTTTTTTATAATGGGTAATAAGATGAATCTAAATAAAATAATAAAGGAGTATATATTGATATATTTATTCCTCATATATTACATAATATTTAATTCAAATAAGAGTGTTCAATCCATACAAAGCACCGCCGCGTTAAGTTTCGCCATTTAAAACGCGATGAATTTAGACATAAAGTGGAGATAAGCGTAGTGTCTTAGCACTATTTTGTCTCCAACAATCCTGCGTAGCATGAAAAATATACATTTACTTTAGTTTCTATAATAATTTATTGTAGAACACCGGCCGGTGATTAGAATAACTTACAAGCATCAAAATTAGAATCATTACGACAGTAGGTCGGGCGGGCTATCGTGAATGCCGTTCTACGGTAATTAATTGCTTTTATTTATGTCTTTAATTTTAAAATTAGAATGTTAGAAAATAGCTGTTACATTTTTATAATGCTTTCAATAAAAGTATTTAAATTATTAGCATTATAAATAAATCTTTAAATACTGGTCAAATATCCTATATCTTATAAAACAAAGTCGCTTTTTGTGTCTGTCTGAACTTTCTAACTCTTCTTCTTCTAAACCACCCAACGGATTTGGATGCGGTTTTCACCATTAGGTCGAGTATTTCTCAGGGAAGGTTTATATATAGTTTATTATTTGTACATTCTTATGTAAATTAACATAAATACGATAAATATGTATAAAGTCCTACCCGCTGAGACACTTTGGCGCATGCGCTGCTTTAATGGTAAATACTACATGAAAAAAATGTACTGGAGTATTGTTCCTCTTAATAAGATCTACAAAAAAGTCCGCGATGGCATATTCATATCTTTTAAGAATAACGTGTAGTGATCATATTTCTGTCTAAAAATAGTAATTTCAATATATTTTTTATTGTGAGGGATATTTCTCCATAATGGTATTAATCCTTATCCTTTAAAATACTTTATTAAATTTCTACGTTAAACGAAGATAAAATTTGCTTTTTAAACTATTTCGAAATTGCGAATAGTTTTAGAGAAAAACGCATTTAATTATTGACACATCACGCCGTTCGCACATCAGCTGTATCGAGTCAAGTTTCACTTATCCCTTACTCTCAGCATATAAATAAGTATATTAGTTACGTTGACCATTTAATGTAGATCAAAACTGTCTTTTCTGTTTTTCATGTTAATAAGTACTTTAGAAGTTGTTACAATATCAAAAAATCCTTGCTGCGAAACGCGCCTCGCGACGTTATGCTTATACAAGCGAGTCCGCCGCGCCCGCCTGCCTTACACGCATCGGTGGTTCAGTGGTAGAATGCTCGCCTGCCACGCGGGCAGCCCGGGTTCAATTTCCGGCCGATGCATTCTATTTAATTTTCGTCACAGGCAGCCACGTAGTGCTTGCTTTTCATCAGGGACAGAATACCCTCATACCCTCATAATTCGAGTTGAATGTATTATTTAATGTCATTTAACTATCTAAAAATAGTCATTTAAATATATTTTAATAAGTACTTGAAAAGATTAGTAGCACAGTTTTAAAATTACGGTACCTACTAAAAAATCCTTGCTGTGTAAAACAATTGGAAAATCCTTATTGAAACTACGAAAATGCGGGTTGCATTAGGGTTTAATTAATTTTCACATTATCTTAAGTGCTTTGCAAACATACATTATATGAATAACCCAGTAGTAAAAGCGGGCGAAGCCGCAATAGGGTCGCTAGTTCCATATAAAAAACAGTTTTATGCTCTTTCCCGTATTAAAGAATAGGCAGACAGATCCCTTATTTTCCTCTATTTTATATATTGTACTTATTAATTATATAATAATACTAGGTGCCTGCCCGTTGTATCACCTGCGTGAACTACGTTATTATTAATTCATGAGTACCTACTTATAAGTGACGTCCATGCAAAATTTGAGGCTCCTAGCATTTGTAATAACGAAGTTTCATACAAACTTTCAATTCCAAAAACAACCCCTTAGCAATCGAATATTGCAAATTCCCGTCTTAGCGAGCACCTACGTCCTATAAGTATCTCCTATGCAAAATTTGAGATTCCTAGCACTTGTAGTTTCTGAGATTTCGTGATGAGTGAGTGACCTTTCGATTTTATATATATAGATAAATTTTCACTATAATTATACTAGTAATTACTATTTATAACTGCGCAATCTATTTCATCTTTCACCAATACCTCAATCGATTAAGATGTCACGAACTGAGCGTGTAAGTTTTAACACAAGTAAAGCGTTTACTTATAAATTATTCAGTATAATTTCCTTTTGTCGATACTGTCATATTGCTTAATTTCTCTTTGGAAGTACTTTGTATCATTACAAAGCTAACTATGTAGCTGAGATAGTAAGTTCTCGATGCTAAGTACGTTAGATACCAAAGTTTCGAATCTTCCTTGAAGTTAGTAATTGAATATACTGAAGTACTGTAAGTTGTTATTAATGAAAAAATAGAGAGAGGCCATGGTGGCGCAGTGATAGTAAATTATGGTTGTTATTCGATCCCCACTCGGGGGAATCAATTATTTTAGGGCAGAAAATGGAATGAAGGAATGAGTGTCTTAACACTGAGTGCTCTCTGTCTGTCCTATTTTACGGGTCGGAAGCTGAAAAAATATTTTAAGGAATTAGTAATGTTAGTTTTTTTAATAAACCATATCAATATAGTCTATTAAGACTTACATAAAGATGATTTTAAATACGCTTTCATGTCGTTAAGTTATATTTTAGTAGCGTTAAACGGAGAAAAAGACATTAAGATTTTAGAATTGTTAAAAAATTGACTTTAAAAACAATTAACACTATGGTTAAATATGTCAACAGAATTAATCGTCATTTCACAATATTTATACAAAAAAGATCTAATTTTGCTCAAATCTTCCACACAATTAATTTCCAGAAAACATTAATCAAAGGAAAGATAGAGTATTCTAATTATAGTATATGAAGGCAATTAAGGCGTTCAATAAGACTTTTTTTGTGTAACATTGTTCCTGTGTTGGGTGTAGGGCTGTCCAGTTTGACTCCTGCTGTTTCAATTAAACCACTGACAATAGTCAAATGCCCGACCAAAAAGTATTAAAGATTCCGATAGGCCGACGTTGTTCTTGTAATGGCAGGCTTGATACTTTAATAGTTATTATTTTTATAATGAATGTTGAACAATTGCTTATAAATAATATTTGAAATTTACTATTATTATAATAATTACGTGTGTATATAAATGTGCTACGTAAGTGTAAAAATATTTAAAAGAAATAATTTCATCAGTAAATTATTATAAAATTCAAATATATTAATAACCTTATAACAGAAATATAATACTTATCAATAATACTTATAATATGTTATTTATCAGAAGTAATTTAAAATAAAAAAATCTAGTTCAGTGTACTTATAGGTTAGTGTTATAAAAAGTTATTATAATTAACCTACTTGTTTTGATAGATTATTCGCTAATGATGATGGATCTTAAAAACCCTCGTCTTACATAATTCACTTGGTAATAATTCATAGTTGTAAGAGTGATAGATGTCAATGTAATTACTTTAGTTCTTAATAAAAAAGCTCGAGAGATATAAACGAACTGGCCATTTTACTTTTATGATCTTTTAGGCGACATGACTAAATATGAAAATCAAATTAAAATCAGGCTGTGGTGGCGCATGAGCTCAAGGAAGTGAGTATAACGTGTCGGTTTTGGGTTCGATCCCCACTTGAAAGAATGAATTATAATTTAAAAATATTTTCATTCGCTCAGGCAATAAGGCAAATGCAGGTCACGCAATACGTCGGAAAATTCGACGGAAAGTGGGGAACGGATTGTCTTAACAGTTTTTCTTCAGCGTAAAACTAATGAATAAATATTTAATTCGACAGCATTTCTGCATATGTAATTAATAAATATTTACATTGAAATATATAGAAGCGTCGCGAGTAAATAAAAAATAATAAATACGTCCCTAACGGAGTGTGAAACAAAAATCACCATCATATCAATTCAGGCAACCACCTTCGTTAAAACGGCCAAAAAACAATCTTAAATACCAATAACCCACTACCATTTTGACGTGTAAATTTTACCAGTCACCAAAATAGACTATTTAAATATATCTCTCTCCAATTGATTATTGTCCTAGATTAACGAACCATATCATTACGGCTAATGAATCGGCCGAGCGATCTTATCTACCCATCAACGTCAGTCTAAAATCTATTACGGGCAGTTAGCATATATTATAATGAAACAGTTATGTTTGATCGTACCAAGTTAGTTGCTTAGGTTGCGGAATGACTGCGTCCGGTTAGCTATAGAAATAACCAATAGGGTTGGATATATAGTACTTATCTACACATATACAAAGATATATATATCCACAGATATGTCACTCTTATTATCGGTTCCGTTGAGCTCCGCTACTCAACACGCAATGCCTCCAGAATTGGATTTAGCTTGGGAAGCGAAAATGCCTTAATGGGATAGGAGTATCTTGATATTAGGTTCCCAGGTTCCCTCTGTCTACATTTTTATGCATGGGTAGCTGTGTGAAGTTTAACATAATATTAATAATAATATAAATAACATGTATTTGTATAAAACATCATAAAGTTATATTTTTGCATAAGTCGACTCATTCTTTTGACTGTGCCTCGACACTATTGCCTTATTTATTTATACATATATTGTGGAACTTTTTTTTAATGTAATGATATATATTTCAAAAATTGCTACAAGTCCTTAATGTTTAAAAAGATATGTATATATATTTTATAACAAGCAAGTATGGAGAGAACAACCGCAGTCTTGTCCTGGTCTTGAAAAATGTAGGTAGCACAGTGCCGTGTGCCATAAACCTATTGTACTCCACTCTTTATAATACTGTCTTGAATATTTCAGCACAGGTTTCTTCGGTACAAAATTGAAATTCATAAATGTAATATGAATAAACTTCTATCGTACTTTACTATGTTCGAATAAAGTGCATTATATTCTTTTATATTTTTATATAGAAGGATTTACATGAGTATCGGTTTGGTTATCGTTTATTTTAACTCACTCAGTTCTAGAGAGCGGAGTGAAATAATTACAAAGTATAAAACTATTTGCTGGTGGAAATGTAAAGCCTAAGCAGCACCCGCTCATTTCTCTTTCGAGGCTTCCTATACTTTCTACATCTCTAACTTCGCCAAAGAATATTTTTATCATTGTTTTCCAACATTGGTCAACAAGATAAGCAACCTTAACATAGCAACGTATTCTATGAGGCAGAGACACCTCACAAGTTCCCACCCCTAGAATAAATAAAAAAAAAATAACTAAAACAAAAGATAATTAATTAACTAACTTGTGTTATTTAAATTATTTTCTTTCTGAAAAAGAGGTCGTCAAAGTTTGTCTTAGGGATTATTAATTGTGAATATTAAAAGCCTTCGATCGAAGCTTAGCTAAGTCGCTAGTGAAGTAATAAATATTTAAATATTGAGCCACATTTTCAAATAGTAGTAAAGAAATTTACCAATTCGACTCATGTACCAACTCGGCTGCGGTAAAGTTTCTGATATTAATCCATACTTTATCCATAAAACCTTTAGATATTGCTTCTAGTGCCTATTTGAAACATGTGCTATAATAACTTACGAACAATAAAACGCTTAAGTATTCTTTTATTTTATTTTAATTTTAGTGGTTATACTCGTAGTTCCGGAAGTGTGATTTATATGTAGATTTCGAACATGTGGTAAAAAATAAGGTCATAATGTAAAGATGAATATATAATAGTTGGATTAAAAATAAAATATATTTTGAACTAATATTATTAACTGAACCACTTAACACATTATGTCTGCACATTTATAAATACTTTTATTCATATCATCCATTGACATCATATGTAAATAGGTAATGTATGTAACTTTATTTTTAAATTACCTTATTTTTATTATCCATATAATAAATAATAACCAAAAGCAAGGTATGGTATTAAAAAATAACATTTAAAAATTAATCATGTACATTTTTCTGCGTAATACATTTCTACGCTAATTTTTAGTGCAATAAACGCTTAAGAACTACTGTTCTTAAAGTTCACAATATTCAAAGGCAAAAACAGAAAGAAATTTATAATATATTTTTTTATTGAGATATTGTTATAGCACTACTTTTTGAAGCAAGCTTTGAGTCGAGAAACTTCGCTGATTATAACTTCTTCAAGTTAAATTAAACAAAAAATGGAAACTTTAACAAACCATTAAAGAAAGATTAAACCTTGAGAGAATTCATCAAAGCTTTTAAAGTTAGTTCTGGCTTAACCATTGCAACTATGAGTTTGAACCAAACTCTGAACTTGCAGATACTTGGGAAAACCCGAGCGTACTAACGAAAAAAGCGGCTTAATTGAAACTGTAAACTTTTTAATCGCTCCTTAGGTCTTATGTTTCCTGGAAAATGAGTGAAAGTTTCATAAAAATATAATGAAGTGGAAATATTTTCCTCCTTAACGCTTAATGCGGTACGCGTTGACGCTTCGCGATACTTCTTCTTGTTTCTTTATATTTCAGAGTATAATAAAAAAAATATAAACATATTTAAATTAATATATAGTATGCATTTATTGTTTAATATAATATTTATACATAATTATAAATTAAAACTCAGCAAATTATTCTAATTTTTAATATTTTTTACGTTATATAATCAAATAAAATAGAGACATGTACGGTTCACGAGGCTTAAGCTGAAAATTTTATAATGATCTATAATAATATTTTGTATGTAAAGAATCGCGTAACTTACATCGAGTTTAGTAAGAATAAGTAAACCCAAAAGAAAACAAGTCAGATTTTTGAGCATAAATAGTAGGCATATTTTTCTAAATATCTTATTTATAGTACTGATTGAAAAATCTAGTTACCCTAATAATAATAATTTATAATATTAATAACTAACGAAATATGGACACTGTATTTTTTATTTTTTTTATTTTATTACATAAGTATATCAAATTATATTTCATTGTATTGCCTTAATTTGGTACTAATGTTCAAAATGCAAAAATTTAATTAAATCATCATTCCAATAAGACGAAGCCAATGAATATAAAACTTTTAGTTGAAGAAATTTTATTTTACGACATTATTCTTTTAATGGCTCTGTTGCATGACTCCCGGGTACAGTTTCAAAGGAAAACATTCCTATTGCAGCTATGGGACGTATTAAATTTTGTGAAGCGACGAAGTTTGCTGGAACATCAGTATAGTCTTCCTTAATATTCATTTGGTACGGAACATTTTATTTCACTGAAGAATTCCCACGGAAACCAATGCCATCATTATAATGGCCGCATTTGAAAATGTTGTCAGATTTTAAATTATATTTATTGTTATTATTATTGTTGTCTTAGGTAATATAATGGTGGAATATACAAATAAGAAACTTATATTTGGTTAGCTACAATTGTTATTAAAATTAAGGTATTTATATTATGAAAGATTAGAGCTTAAATATAGATGAATATTTGAAAGAAAAATATTGAATTGATAAAAGATCAGACTTTGCCCACTAATATGAATGTAACGTTCATTGAAATGTGTTTAATAATTTCATGCATTTTTCCTGTTAATTTTATAAACTACTGATAAACTTTAAATGTACTTTTCAAAATAAGTCTAACTATGTTTTGAAGTAAATCCACATCAGTACAATTAAAACTTGTAATGCCATTTGCCATTTGAACTACTTTTAACTTCACACAATTCAAGCGTAGAAAACTTCGGTCAGTTATATTTTCTTATAGCGTTATTTTCTTCTATATTATTGTTGAAGTATTGTGTAATATAAATGTGGGGGTAACATTTTATGTTTTTTTAATAATAGAAGCAAATTGTTTCAGATTTTGATAGGTCATAGTGTCGCAGATAGTTATGGGTTCGATTTCTCAATGCGTGATATAATAATTTTAATTATCTAAATTTTAGTTATCAGCATACTTAAATAATAAGCCAATTTTCCCTAAACACACTTAAATAATATATATTAAATATTCGTATAGTAAAAGCAGGCGATGCCATGCGTGGGCCGCTAGTAATGATATATAGTCAAAACTTAATTTCGGTTTTAATTGCATTTATATACCAATTCTCTTAACATGTAATGGAATTATTGGAAAATTTCAGGTAAAATGGTATTAGTGCTAGACAAACTTTTATAAAACAAAATTAAGTGCAATGAACTACAAAGGTCACACACAAGTAATTTAACTTTAATATACAGAAATTTTATTTAAATAGAGCTTCAAAGCTCATAATAATTAGATTCGTAAGTAATTTGCCAAGAAAAAATGTGCTTATCATAATATTTTTATTCCATGGTTTATATTAAAGATATAATTTACCTATTGTTATAATTATAATAATTTATTTACTACTATTTATATAAATGTTATTTTATGTTATATTTTTTATAATTTCACGCCTTATCACTACTTACTCACTGATTCGTTTACTATTTTCAGCTGTATTAAAATGTTGGGTACGAGAATTAATTATACACAAAAATTATATTATACATAATATTACAAATTTTTACGCTCAACGAAATAGATAAGAAGAAGTTTGAAAATTATTACAATAAATAAAACGAGGAAGGGACGTACCAGATGAACGTTCTAAGTGTAAACTCGCTCATTGAATTAATTAGTTTTACTTTCAAGCATATTTTCAAGCCAGTATTCCATTGCTCAGAGACCTTTGTTAGACATACTCCAAATTTTCATATATATTTTAAGTTTACATCATTGAATAGTCCCAAATTGCTCCTTTAATCCTTTAACTATGTTAGAAGATATATTCAAGATGTTTTGAAGGACTTTCACTTGTTAGTGTTGTATAAGTAGTTTGTTATCAATAAACTTTTGTTACTATAAATATATTATGTTGGTATAGTCAGTGATCTGGTGGTTCTCACTAATAGATAGAGAGATTTTAGAGGAAGGAATTTAATCTATTTTATGTTAAACCCGAAAATATAAGAAAAAAATATATATATTATTTTATTCTCCAGTGGCAAATAACAAATAACGTGTACCTACACTGTAGTAGAGTACAGTGATTGCGAAGCCTCATAACGAACACATAGCATTGTATTAAATATAGGTCTATTTTTTCACGAATACATATTCATTTCTAAAAGGTATTTTCTTTACTTTGTCTACTTAACTCAAAAAAATGTTTTGTATTTTCTTACTAATTAATTAAATAAGCAATAATAATGAAATGTATTTTATTTTTTTTTATATTTTTAAATGTATCTTTTTTATAATAATTTATATTTAAAAATGTAAAATTGATTCGCTTATTTAATAAAAGTATATCTATGAAATGTATTTCATTATTATTACAAGAAAATAAAACAATTACTGAATTTTATAAAAGAAAAAGCTGACACACGACCACGAATCATTTAAACGATCAGGATGGGATGGACAGAAAGCCAAAAATAAGCTGGAGGCGTGGGCGTTCTGTGAAAAACTATGAAAGGCAGTCGCCTTGAACTGATGGGGCTGAATTGACGTAAATGTGCGTTATATTTATTACTGCTGGCTTAATCAGCACAATCTTGATAAAGCAGAATGTATAGAATAAAAGAATAATAAGAATGAAATTTATTTTTTCGTTTTACTATAATGGAGGTC
Source organism: Heliconius melpomene rosina (assembly GCF_056956725.1). Classification (NCBI taxonomy): domain Eukaryota; kingdom Metazoa; phylum Arthropoda; class Insecta; order Lepidoptera; family Nymphalidae; genus Heliconius; species Heliconius melpomene. The sequence continues at coordinate 6,636,414 of NC_140406.1, read as the reverse complement.
GTCAATGTCTGATTGTGAACGCAACGGTTGTAGATTCGATTTCTATTCGCGGCAATAAATTCTGTCACTCAAGACGCGAGTCTCGGAGTAACATAAGGTTCCTTCTGCCTACCCTAGGTACTCTAAGCGGGACACAATGTGAAGTTCAAAAATAAACTTTAATAGAGCCTAAGTGAAACGACATATGTAGGTACCTACTTACATTGATTTAATTATGCTACTTTAGTGTAAACGTTTTTTTTTTCATGTGACAACTGGTGACAAAACATTGTTTTCTGTAAGTTTTATATTGTGGATTTTATAAACGATTCTTCTTAAAATAAACATATTTCTTAAGATTTTGGTTACAAAGTAAAGAGAGTGTAATTTTTAATGTAAATTAAAAGAATAGTTTAAATACAATAACAATGATAAATTTGTAAAACGTATCTGCTTGACAACATTTTACCATATGGACAGCGTGCCATAATAACAATATGTGACAGTTGGAGAACGTTCCTTTGACAGAAATACCTTTATCTTTTTCTTTCTATGGAGCTATTTTAATAAAGTTATATTTATATTAATTACATGTGCGATAATACCATACAAATACACCTTCAATTATAAAATGTATTGAACGTTTCATAATTTTATTTTACGGAAAAACCATACAAACTTGTGCCTCAATTTTCCTTTCGCTTCAATTGCTACATATTTAATAAATAACTTATTATATCGATAAATAAAATATAAAATTATTTAAAGTCGTCGAAACATACAAAAATAATTTTAAAATTTTAATCTTAGTAAAGAATTAAAATTTAAATACAAAAACAGAAATTTGAAAATTTAAGATACAATTTAAAATTAATCTAAAATGCCCGAGGTGATAGAAAACAAAGTATCCTTTCTATTTTATGAGAACCCTTTGTTCTGTTAATTGCAATATTATGTCCAAAATTTTAACTGTCGTTAGTGTTTGATCAGAAATATAAATTAATAATGCTGTACAGACTGCGTAACAGAAGTGCCAATTTTCATTTGCATTTTGCAACTGATAGAAGAATAATTAGTTCTTCTTTTTTTAAATGTGTTCCCGGTCTTGCGAGAAGAATTTAATGTAAGATAAAAAACGTCGTTCTGATAAAACTTAGGTTAATGTCGATGATATCAAAGTGGAACACAGCTACAATATAAATGCTCCGAAAAATTCCTTTTGTAAACGCGTTTTATATTTTTACTCAAATTAAAAAAAAATCACAATTTTATTACTTTTACGAAAAATATATGAACCATTGTCCAAAATAAGATTTTTCCGAAAATTCCGAGAAAGAAAAAGATTTCTTGCAATCATGCATCTAATTTACAAAAAACAGCCTTCCCTACGGTAGTTCGGTAGCATGTAGTTTATTTAGAAGGAATTCTTCATTTATTTGCCTTAAGTAAACCTTAAAGGCACGAACCTAATTACGTCTCTAATAAATATTCACTAGCGATAAACTTGAGGAATAATTTACGATCGTGTAAACGTTTAATTTTGCTACGGATTCGAAATTCTGTTCGCATAGATCTTTCTGACGTTGGCGCTATCAGTACTGGAATGTGAGGGTCCATGTGATAATGGCTGGATTTAGACATTTTAATGTTGTGTATAGAATTATTGCTCCTGAAATATAATTAATTATTTTCCAAGTATTGCAATATGTTTTAATTGTTAAATTTAATTCAAAATTTGCTTAATGATTGATCTATGACTAATAATTTAATGTTTAGTTATTTAGTTAACCATTACGATACGTTTTTAATGCATAGTGCTTTATGTATGTATAATTATGTGGTCCTATACGATGTACGTAAAGGGTAAAAAAAATATTAATATTTCATTATGAATTCGTGATATTTTTGGGTTTGGAACAATTGTGTCTCTTAGTAAAAGTTGCATTAAAATCCGTTGCATATTTTAAAACAATTAGTCGTACATCGGGGAAAAGGATTTTAGCTTACACTATATAAAGATAAAAAGAAACAGAAAATAACACAGAAACGTATACATAACTAAACAAACAATAGAGAAATGGAACGGCACGAGCATACTAGCCTGCAATATCATGAGAATGATCCAGGACCGTCACGTTCGGTGCTCCCCAGCGGTGATACTGCGGCTTACGCAGAGTAGAAAGTTTGATTAAAGTTGTATAATCAGTACTAAGTATAATTAAGTAAATCATGTTTAAGTAACCGCGGATGTTGAGGTTACATGTTAAGAGCTGCGATGCCTTGAAACTTGTACTTCAGGCGTGTGTTGTTAAATTACTTCGTTATGCTATATGTTCACATATAGAATTACTTCATTAATATTTTATTATTCTAATTCTAAATTTGTCATTGTAAATTAGCTCTAATTTAGTAATTTTCTGTCAATCTAAAATTAGTGAAAGTTTATATGATCTTAGAGTCCGTCGTGGCATAGAGGCATAGCACAGTGTCTGACTGTAATGACGACGATAGTGTGTCAATTCTCCTTTAAGAATTGATTTGTTTCTTTCTCATCTAGTAAGAAGACATAGCGCGGCGTTGATTTCCGCCACTACATCCGCAATGTACCGAGAATTTGGCAAAAAGTGTGGAAAACAGAGTGCCTTAACACTAGGTTCCCTCTGCGTGATATACGCGATAAAGCGTGAACCTATAAAGAAAACAAGAAAATGATTAGGTTCATCTAGAAACGTAGTTGTAGTGTAGTTCAATGAAAATTCCTCGGTAAAAGTAATCTCTTACATAAGGTGGAAATTCCTTTGTTTGTATCACAATGTTACAAGTTAGAGGGACTTTTGATCAGTGTAGTAATCAAGTAGGTAAGTCCAGTAATACCTCCTAAAGCCGCCCGACTTTTTTAATTAACAACGACTCTGTTTCTCCCCAGCCTATTTTGCCCGGTTACATTTTCCCTGATGTTATTTCTGCGGAATCCCGCTGAGGACTTTTTTATAATTCATTAATAGGTTAGCAACGGGCCAGTTTCATTTGCAGTAAACCGCGGTTTGTTTTTCAAAGAATGTTTTAAGAATTAGCGTCGAACGAGCCTTAGCAGTCAGTATATGAAAACTCAAAAATTCTATTTAAATGTATGGAAGTGGAACAAACCAGATAACATTCTGTCAAGTAGTCTTTCACGTCATTAGCGCCGACCACCGGCTTATGGCCTTGCCAGGAAACTCCACTTCAAACTGCGATAAAACACATTTTCTGAGATATTTTCTCACACAACTTTTTAATGCTGTGTCGACGTAAAGGGGTCTTAGCGAGATACGGAGCTCTTTAATGGTTTACTGGAGTGGTCATGGCCTTACTTCCCTTACGACTGAGTTAGTGTGTACTTAGCTTGTAATGGAACATCATAATAATATGATGCACACTTCAATCTCTGTTGAATACAGTATTATAAGGTGACCTCAAAAAAACATATTTGTGCAATAAAAACACAGCATTCTTATTTGATTAACTTAAAATTATTAAGTAAATTTTAGTTCAGCACAACTTACAAGCAAAATTATAATACATATAATATGTTTATATATCTATGAAGGACTTCGCGATTTTTAGAGGTAAGTCTTCCTCTTCTTGTTTCTGGCATTAATCCCGGCTGCCGGGGTCAGAGCTAAGTATAACAGTGTAAAATATTATTCATGTACAGTTTAGTTCAAAACAGTCTCATTTTAAAGATGACGGCAAAAATAACATACTTATACATATTTTCAAGCCCTTTGAATAAGAGAAGAAAAACCCGATACCGAAATGACAATACTTTCAAAAAAAAAGAATATTATTTTGTTTTTATTTTGCAATAGCTTTTCCAAAATATACTTTAGGCAGTCAGCCATTTAATAGCTTAAATGTGGTCAAAAATGAAGGAAAAGAAATGTGACGTAATTGCGTTCGTGACTCCGCGAAGACGTCTAACAGTACTGTAATGAGCACTCCGGAAAGACTTTTAAAATCCCAGCTCCTTCATTCCTTGTCTTTAAGTTCCTTGAAATAACATTTTTAATATTCTTTGGAGTATTTCTTTTGATGGAAATGTACTTTTTATCAATTATTAAAATGTTCGATAAACAGAATCTATTTTAGCTAGAGGAAAATTATTTCAGGCTTTCATTATATATTACTTGAAAATTTATAACTTTCTGAACATAAATATAAACTAAAAATTATTATACATCAGCACATTGTATCATCGTTTCAAAGTTTATGAAATAGTACACATAAAAATAAAATTGGAATTTATACCCCCAATATATTTTTACCTTGCGGTAGTAGGGAAATATGTAGTTTTCAAAGTCATCTGGCACAAACTGGCTCTCTTAAACTAAGCAGACACTAAAGTTTCACTGTTTCAACGAGTAAAGCGAGAAAGTTTCAAATTTGCGGTCGAGATGATGGTTCTTCTATTTACACAGCAGTAAAATAAGCACGATGATAAAATGGCTCTGGCGCCTTTTGTTTTATTTCAAGTATAGTTATTCAAAAATAATAATTTCTTCTCGTTCGAATATTCTCAAGAACAAGAAAATATAAAACAATATTATTTTCATTTAAATTTAATGTATAGTAAACATTACATACACATACTTTAATAGATTCGTAATTAAGTGTATGTGAGAATGTTTAATGACGTTAATAATGATTTATTCATACATTAGTTACAGCGTGATATTTTTTTTCAGTAATGTACCTATTACAAAATATGTGTGTTTAGTGATAGAACTCAACGCCGCGCTTTTCTCTTGTTACCAGATTCAGGATTTTACGATAATACTAAATTTTCATTTCATTTCCCCGAGTGGGAATAGAAGCCATTACCTTTGTGTTTTCAGTCAGACGCTCACACATTGCCCTAAAACGTGACGTCTCAAATAACAATTGTAAATGTGACTCTAAGATAGATTGATGAAATTAAAAGTGATTTTTGAATGTATTTAAGCACGTACTGTAAGCCTACTTAACAATTATGAGCTAACAATTCAACTGCATGTTTTTTTGTATATACATATGTGCATTTCAATACTAAAATATTTAAGTCGTATATTTAAAAGTTCGTATAAATATCAATATTTTGAGCAAGATAAAGAATAAGCTTGAAAAGTATATTACATTTATTACCTACATAGCTTTACATCTCATTGAACCCTTCATTGTGGTAGATTTCATTTAAGGTTTTCACGCGTACTTAACCTCTTATAGGTACCACTTTTTATATCATACTTCTTACTTAGCGATTTTCTTTTAGAAAATCTACTAAGGGCTTTTTACAATACGTTGAATAAAAAGAAAAGTAAAATAAAGATAAAAAAATATATTAATGTTTAAAGATGTATTTAAAGGTGTGTTTCCTTCCACCTACATTATTATTATTACTTATATTCACATTATTTCATAGAGAGAAAGGCAGTATTTTTGCTTTTCTCCCCCCATCATCCCCCAATCCCCTAGTATTAAGATTCCCCGTTCTCCACTTTTCAACTGAATTCAAGACACTGGGTAACAGCTGTGAGGCCCCACAATCATCACGTCTACATCCAGATGCTGATTGCTAACCTATACAGAACAATGCTTAAGTCCACAAAGCAGCTTTAATAAAACAAATTATTAAGATAATCATAAAGATATAAGGCAAAAACACAAAAAAAACTGTACTTAATGAAAAATGGTAGGAGCACATTTTTGAAAAAAAAAAAATTGATATAGCATCTATAAGAATTTTGGCATTGGTTACATATTGGTAATGGCGTCCAAGTCAAAACAATAACAGTGTATGGCTTGAGGCCTATAATAAGGTTGTGTTTGCCTTTTGGCGAGTGGCCAACATCTTGTATTTGGGAGCATACGAGTACACAGTTTATATCTGCAACAATATAGGGTAAATACCAGAGCAAAGTTTATCTAATAGGTTAAGTTAGATAAGTGAAGTATTAATGGTTAATTACTTTTGTTATATAAAATATATTTTCTTTCTACTTGCATTTATTTCTTGGTTAGTATTATAGTTGACGTATTAAAAAGTATGAATGAAACTATATAAATATTAGGACATATGTATTTAATTAAATAATTTTAATAAAATTAATCTATATATATAAAAGGACTTGTCCTCACTGACTGAGGTAAGACGCACGCACAGCCGTAACCGCTGTGCGTAGAAATGTGAAATTTGGATATCTGTTTACTTTCGTAATCTGGACATCCACTAAGAAGGGATTTTAAAAAGTTTTAACCCTAAAGGCGCGAAATAGGGGTTGAAAGTTTGTATGGAAAAAAATTTAAATCGGCACCGATTTTTATAAAATTTGAAATTTAGATTTTTAAAAGTATTTAATTGAACACGTATATCATCGTTTTCTAGAATTCTTCCCCTAAGGGTACAAATAAGGGGATGAAAGTTTGTATAGAATTTTTTTTAAAATCGGCACCAATTTTTACAATTTTTGGAATTCAGACTCTTAAAAGTATTTAATTGAACACATGTTTCATGGTTTTCTTGAATTCGTCCCTAAGGGTGCAAATAAGGGGTTGAAAGTTTGTATAGAAAAATCTTTAAAACGCCACCGATTATAATAAAATTTTAAATTTAGACTCCTAAAATTATTAATTTGAATATGTGTTTCATGGTTTTCTAGAATTCACCCCCTCAGGGTGCAAATAAGGAGATGCAAGTTTGTATGAAAAAGTTATTAAATCGCCACCGATTTTTACAAAATTTAAAATTTAGACTCTTAAAAATATTTAATTGAACACATGTTTCGTGGTTTGTTAGAATTCACCCCTAAATAAGCAAGCGAAGCTGCGCGCGTCCGCTAGTTAAATATAAATTTACAAAGATGTATTTATTTAAAGAGAAAGCATAAAAAATAGACCGACACAAATTGTATAGTACAAATACAACGAAATACTAGAACACCAAATATGTCGGCCAAATTTGAACAATAACTGTGAACTCTATACACTATTTATGAAGTGTACAATGTACATACATGAAGCCGTATTAACGATTTTTGGCAAGTATACACTCGTAAATAGAACTGAATAATAAACAAATGTTTCCCTTCAGCTATGAAATTCACACGTTTCACAGTGCCAATAAAAGTAGGTCATTATTATAAGTATCATATTTAGAAATATTATTGGTGAACTCATTTCATTTCAGTAAATAAATATTTTTACCTTTCGAGAGAAACCTTTTCCATATAACCTTATTTAAACAAAAAAACCACAAAATATCCACAGAATATAGTGAGACATACATATATTCGAAGTAACTTTATTTATACAAGCGAATAGAAGACAATAACAGAACGTTTAACAACACATCCAATGTTATATTATCTCGTACAGTAAAAGTTTGATATTCGAAATTTAAGATAGCGACAGGTGTTTTTAACGGCCACTCCGAGATTTAGTACCAGATGATTCCCCATTAATCTCGTTTAGACAAGTATAAATGAAAGTTAAAGCAAGTGTTGCGTTATAGTAAGAACACAGTGTTTTAACTGAGTATGACTGAGTTAGGTTCGATTTCCACTTGAGGAAATCAAGTATTTTCATGTCTTCGCTTTGATGTCGAGGCAAAGCGCGACATGGAGTTCCGCCACTCAACACGTAATGGTCTCCAGATTCGGCAGAAAATGGGGATCGGAGTGTCTTAACACTAGGTTCTGTTTGCTTAGTGCAGAATACAGCGTGTAGCTGAAAAAAAAACTATGTTCTAAAATGAACCAGTGGTAAATGCCTGGAGCATTTAAAATAATACAGCAATAACTTTAAACGTAGAGTGTTTTTATTTAAGATATTTAGTCGCAATCTTGTTAACACCTTCTCAAAGTTTTTAATAAGACTGGACTGAACACCTATATATTTTATAGGCTGTTTTTCAACCTCCTGGTTTATTCATGTCGTAACACATTTACTGACTAGCAATGTATGACTGACATTATAGAATCACCACATCAGAACACCCGAGGCGAGTAGAACAAGTTTCAACATAATTGAATTTCCAAAATCGGCAAACTGCTGTAACTCTGATATTCCTTGAAATAATCTTTTATACTGTTTGGTTTCTTGGTAAAAACTTGTGCGTAACTAAGCGCGGGGGCTTTCGAAAGCATTTTGCTAGCAGAGGTCCATGTAGTTTGTATAACAGCAAAAACATTTTACACAGTTCTGGCGGTCATTTTGACATAATTCTAAATTTGGCAACTGGAAACCGTATACTAAATTATTCTCCGACGTTTAAGTATTTAAAAGCGAACTAGATGAAGTAGTAACAAACTCTTGACGACCTAAGTTTTTATTGGAACAAGAAGGTAACTTTGTAGAAAAGCACAATATAGGTAAAGTTTTTCTTTGAAAATTTACCATGTATTGAATTTTTAACATCTGTGTAGGATGAAAGTGCTCTCTGAATGATGATTGTACAGGAAAAACTTCCTTGTATATTATCAATTTAGAATATGCAAGACAGGGTTTTGAGAGAAAAGTTATTAAAACTTAATTCTTGCGAGTTTCTCTAAGGCTGTAGGTATTCCCAAAGCAAACTCTCTGCGGTATCTACTTTTCTTAGTATTAACATTGAATATTAACTACAATACTACGAATTTGACGTTCAAGTTCTGTCGTTTTAAATCAATTTGTTAACTTGTGGGAAAATATAATGTAAAAAATGATGTATGCTTTTTTATTTTTACTTTTTATTTCGTATATTGCGTGGACAGAAGAAACCGAATATATGAGACATATGCAATGTTTGTCTTGCTTGGGTTCTTACAACAATAGAGAAATGAAAATAATTCATTCCTTCAACTGGAAGTCAAATCCACAACCATCACATCCTCAGTCAAACATCTGCACCACGATACCTTTATAATAAATCTAAATAGAATAAAACGCTCAAAACACATTTTTTTCTCTGAACACGCATTTTAACGTATTTCGTGAACATAAAAGATTTTGAACAATGGTGGGAATCGAAACAATCACAAATAAATTTACAAGTCGGCTGTTATAAAACTATAAAATTGGGGAACGGATGAATTCCCGACAGGAGTAAATGTTTTCTTAAAATATTTAAGAATATTAAGGAAAATTAGTTCATTTTTAAAAAAAATATTTATTAAAATCAGTAAAATACAGTACATGGTTTATTCTACCTTAGATACCTATAACTTTTAAACAAAGCCTAACAGAGTTTAAATTATTGTACTAGGTGTAAGACATAAGAAATATTAACCTGTAGTTATTTTTAAAATTACCCTACCCTAAAATATATAATAATAAAACAATTTCCGCTAGTGTCTTAATTACAAACAACTTTAGCATAATTAAGATTTAGAAGCGCAACGACACGGGGTTCATCAGACCGGCATAGAATTGTCTCGGTTGTGTGTGACATTCTCCGTCGTAGTGGAATGATTGCAGTTGTCACTGCACTGTGCTAACCACATAATTTTGCAAAGATTTTGTGTGCATGTTGTAAGTATATGTTTTTTACGGTTTTCTTTTTTTGTAATTATGTGGGGGTAAGGGACCACAGTCCCTTTGGTCTAAAACCGAGTACTTTAAATTTATAGGGCACGTATTGTCTATTATTAAAGGAAAACAGGAAAAAGATTTAATATTTGGTAATAGCTTAGAGAAAAATAGCATAGTAAGTAGTGAAGATTGATTAAAAATTAGTCGTCACTTTACAATCAGGTTTTAACGTACAATATTTTGACCTCATAACATAAACAAAGAACATGTTTTTTTAAAACATTGCCCTAGATGAAATTTGATCTCAAGATAGTGGTGTATAAGCTTAATATAATTTCGCACATGCACTTCGACGACGTCATAGATCTTTCATCTTTATATAATATTTAGGTTTTATTTATTTTATTTTCCTTCAATTAATGGTAAGGAAATAGTAAATTCCATCTCTATTACAACTAGATCAACAATACACAAACAGTACCTACAGTGTCGTTACCAAAACTGTATTACAGACTGTAAGATTGCAGTTTGCATTGTGAATCTGTGGAGCTCCTGGGGCTTTATTAACTTCTCGTTACTACGATCTACATGAATACAGACTGTCTTACATTGCAAATAATGATTCCTTTATAATTTAAATAATAGTATAATGGTGTATTTATTAATATTCTGATTGTAGTATATATTATAGATGTTTTATTTATTTTTTTAAATCGTATATTATACTTTTTGTACAAAATGTCTTAAGCCAATAAGCTTTTCTAAGCTTTTTTTGGGTTTATGCATAATATGCCTAACAGGATATATAGAGTAGTTCTAAAACCTTCAAGCTGTAGCTCATATGTAGCAGGATAGGCAAAGGGAACCTAGTATCTTTATAATTATAATATTATATAATATTTTTCTTATTACCTCATTCTTACTATGAGAACGAGTAAATAAAAAAAATATTTCCGAGTAGGGATCAATCCCACCACCTTTGCTTTTACAGTCAGACCGTGTCTACGATCGCATTACCCACCGAGGAGAATGTAGAAGCTTACTTTTTCTCTATTTTGATGTCATTATGCGGTTATGGCAAAGAGAATTGTTCTCAAAATGATATTTTCAATTAAAAATATTAAAACAACATTTCAGTTTAAAATTTTAAATCCCTTTGATTTTTTTGGTGGCTACAGTACATGAAGTTGCTCGTTAGTGCGAACTTTTTCAGTACTGGTGACGTTTCAGCTGGTTGATGGATTAATTTTTGGTAAGCTTTTGATAATTCTAGCATGAATGTGAACTCACAACAATCGTGTATATACTAACACATATTTTTCTGAGCCACGACGGCTAAGCCTTAGCTTTGTTTTTATTACCCAATTTATTTTTCTATCAACGTAAGTTAGCCTTTGGCTACACAGTGTCTAGTGCAAAGTGAGTGCAAATGTGAAATCCCTTCTGGGCCACTCAAGCACCTTTAAAGGCGAGCATTAAATACACAATTTGCTGGGTGTTGAAAGAAACTAGCGCCGTAAGGCATTTTATGCTTACTTAAAGAATTAAATAGCATCGTATAAGCGAATGACAGGATTTTTGTTGAATATGAAAAACGAATAAAATTTAATGAAATAGTTGTATTCAAATTATTTTCATTTTTCTATGAGTAGAAAGTTTCTTGACTTAAGCTATACCAGAAGGTCAATTTTAAGCCGATTGTCAGTTTCTATTTTAAGTAAAAATGTTATACCTACTCGAGAAAATGAAATATATTCATTTTATTTGTTCTGGTAATGAGCCAAAATGTCTCCAGAATTGGGCAGAAAGTGTGGAACGGAAGTGTCTTAATGGGAACAGAGAGTCATTACACCAAGTTTCCTCTGCGTTCTCTGTTATATGCAGGATAAAACGTGAAGCTAAAAAAGATGAAGCTTTTGTAAGAGATGAGCATAATTATACAAAGAACTTAGTTCTCATTCTAATGAATAATAAAATATTTAAGTTATTAAAACATTTTAGAGAGCAGGTACTCAAATATAAACTTTGTAAACATTTCAAAGGTTAAATTTGGAATGTTAACTAATATTATTTTTGGCAAAACGCCACCTCCAGATTTGGATACAATCCAGGTAATGTAAAGTAGACCTTTTAAAGTTAACTACGAATAATATTCGTTTTCTGAATAATTACAATAAACAATTCAAAGTTTAAGTAAATTTAAAGGTTTCACATTATAAGACACTATTCAGAGAGTACCTAGTGTCTAGAAACTCCGTTCTCCGCTATATTTACTTAATTTAAATATATTAAACCTTACTACAATTTTGATGTTAAAGTAAATTTTAACTTTAAACTCTTGTTAGAAAGATAAAGGCTACAACATACTAGATGATATTATTTGCATATAAAAGAGTTCAGATGTGGTAATACTTTTCATAAAATATTTGAAACATTCCCTCTTTCCGCTTTAGACAGCTTGTAATATGGTGAATTTTCTTTAACTAGAAAAGAATAACGTATAGGAAACTGTTAGCTTCTTGACCTGAGCTACATATCTTACGATAAACTTAAATAACATAACGATTTTATATGAATATAGTATTTTTGTATCTTCTCTATTAAATAGAGTAAGTAAAGAATAGCAGTAATCTTCTATTTATTTAGAGACGTAATTAATAATTGTTACATACAGCGTCCTTTCCAGTGTGCTCTCAATTACAATATTAATAAAAAATATATATAATATATTAATAATAAAATAAACATACAAACAGAAAGTAATTCATTTTATATGGTAACTAGACTGACATAATTGCATCGGTCGCTCCTGCAAAACGTCCACCAGTAATTGTACAAAGGCCTGGTCAAACAGCCGCGCCAAGTATAGCCTTCACGTCGAATAGCTTTGACACCACAAATTTAATTTTCCACAAATCCTTGAATACTAAGAGAAATGCTGAAATTTTAAAAATAAATTGTTTGTTAATACTGAAAGTTATAAAATATAAACTTATAGTATTAGGGAATTAAATAGTCATTTAAAAGACTAATTAAAGTCAAGTCCAGTCAAAGTTATAATCAAAATTTAATAGTAAAAAAAATATTAGAACTATTTTTATTAAAATCTTTGGTTTTCTCGATTTTCACACATTTTTAATGAAACTTTTTGACTAATTTTAACTAATTCCGTATATTTGGAATTATAAGTTTTTGATAAGCTGAACACTGAACTGGCTGCCTGGTGTACCGCTCTTGCAGGACGAGCTGACCCTGCTGGGGCAATTAAAAAATAGTAGACGGTAGTTTGTTATAGTAATTATGTCAATTGACAGATAGATGCCACCTCAGTCTATCCATGACGACCGACTGCAGAGTATTCGAAACTCCAAATATACTTATGCGATTAATTCGAATAAGTTTCATTTACAACATTTGTAAAAAAAATTAAGTACATACGTGTACACTAACCTCACGACACTAACTTGTTTTACTTTAGAAAAATCTTCATTCTGTCTAGACAAGAACTTATAAAGTAGATAGCTCCATTTGCATTCAGTGAATCAAGTGTCACCGAAATGTTTTCTTTTTATGCATAATGTCTACTACATCATATAAGTTTAAGACAGCTAGATATTTATATTGTTGTACAAGTTAAAAAAAGATATATATGTATATAAAATTATACAAACTAGTCACTTCACCCAATTCAATAAAACAGTGGTTCTATAGCAATTTTGTGTAAAAAAATTAAATTTATATAATATTTCTATTCCTAATCTGATTAAATTCAAACAAGCAACAAGTAGTGAAAACTGCATTCAAATTGGTCAAGTCGTATCTGAGATTAACGTTATTACAAACATACATACACTCATTTAAAAAAAAATAATAAGATTTATAAACTTTTATTTTGCTAAACTGTAGGTAATAATCGTAAGGAAGCTAGAAACTATTAGTTTGTCATTGTCCAATTATAACAATACGATCTCGAATACGCAATTAATTTGATGAGGCTTGCATTAATCATGGTTCAATGGCTTGCAGATGGAAATTGCTATAACTACTACAGTTAACAAACACATCTCAAGTAGTTCGAAGTGATTTACTTGAAATGGTTATCATTATAAAATCAATATGTTGGAATCTAATGATAAAATTGTATGTAAACCAAAAAAATATTTTTTTTGATATAAATAATTAATTTTGTTATTAAAAACGTGTCTTTGCGCCAAGTAAAGTTACATAAATCGATAATTGTAATAAAAGGTAATGTTATATAAATGAGCTTTTCTACGACCACTTACTTAAAAAATCTCAATATCAAAACAAAAGAATACTTCTAATGACTATCTTAATCTGAATGATTAATTACAATTAAATATTGTATAGATTAGTATGCGAGTCATGTTTAGAAATTTCCAAGTCGGTGGTCAGTGATTCCCGTTGGAATGAAGATCGCCACTGTAGTACCGATAGGGTTACTCTTTAAGAATTCTCTTCGTGTACCATAGATCTATAGCAACGTATTAACAAAAAACACATAATATAATCAAAAGATATTATAAGCGTTTATTTGGTCTGGCCGTATATTGTATGAAATTCGCTGAGTAAATAAAGTATTTCTCTTTAACCTAGAATTATAAAATTTGATAAGAACCGAGATCTCATAGTATAATTACAGAAAACATCCGTATACCCCAGAAAAGAAAAACGTTGATTTACAATTATGAAATTACAACAGTACCTTCGGTAGACGCATCGCTCTTGACCGGTTTTCTGGCGTAAATATATATCATTTTATAAATGAAAATATTTTTCATACGAGTACTTTTTTACATATTTTCAAAGTCGGTATTGAATTTACAACTTTCGACGACGATATTGCCGTATCTATATTTTATTTGACTGTGGACAACATTTTTATGCTGCCATGTAATACAATAGCCTATGGTCAACCTCCACAGCTCATTGCATTCGAACTCGTTCAACTTACGAATATTTCTCATGCCTTAAACTTCGTGTTTGAACATTGCTTTTAACATTTAATTTAGTTAACTAAATTACTATATAAATAATTTAATTATTTAAATTTACTAAAAATAGAACCCATCGTTCAAGAAGCCTAGATAAAACGGTAGGACGGTTTCCAAGAGGTGCAGCTTCATATTCCGCTATGCTTAATTTTTTATATGTTTATTTTTTATACGTTTAAATAACCTAGTTATTATTTGTATATTTTAATCCAAAACCATGGCTTAAATATATGTAAATAATAAAAGAATGTACATAAATATAAAAATAATGAATAAGTTTCATTCAAATTTTGATAATGATTGGTGTCACGCATCTGCAATTGCATATTCCATTGTTGGACATTTAATACAATTTCACTGAAACATTGGCATTTAATGCATTTATCTGTTTGAAATATTTTCCTCAAATATTTAATTATAAAATTAATAAAATATGTTTACGAAACTGACTCCATTCAATTCATATACACTATTTTGTTGTAGTTACACCTTACTCCCCCAAATTAAGTTGAAAAGATCCACTTTAAAGAGCTCTGTTCTTTTTTTTTTTCATCTCGCACATAGTAGCGTAGACAGAGGGACCCTAGGAACCTACTGTTATGATACTCCATTCCCATCAATACACTTCTCTTCCCCAATTTCAGTCGTATTCTGGAGGTAATGCGTGGCGAAATTCAACACCGGGCTTTGCCTCGTTACCAGAGCTAAGAAAGTGAAAAAAATATATATTTTATTTCCTCAAGTGTAAATCGAACCTAGAACCTGTCTATTTATACAAAACAACAGTGCCATAACGTCATAACATATGACTAATACCAACCAAGACTACTTACAGTATAATCAACCAGAATGCCAGAAACCGAGCCTATCTCACGCAATCAAACGCTGCGCATCGCTAATTGTCTTTCTGATTACACCTCTACAATTAACCACATCAGGCGACGCCGCCGACCGGACGGTTGCCAATAGGTTAATTATTGTAGGCTGTATTGTTATTATGCTGATAAGTGGTTGGGTTTAGTAGTAATGGATGACGTAGGGCCTTGGTTTGGGAAGCATGTTGGAAGTTGTGAAGAAGATACGAGTCTGTTCGAGACTGTAAACGCGACGTTTATGGGTTTGATTTCTATTTGTGGAAAAAAATAATTATTATTTGCATTTTCTCGGCGCGGTGTTCAGTATCGTCACTCAACACGCAATGCCTCAGAGTTCGGTAGAAAGTATCTATTATTTGTTCAAAGAAATAATTATTACTTCATACTCAAATTAAAAACAAATATCTAAATATATCAAACCATAATTTCAAACTATACTATGCAACTACTATGCAACTATACTATATTCCAAGCGAAACAAAACAACTCTCAACACTTATTATATTAGTTACGCAAATTTCCACCTCGTGGTACCATAGATACCTTGTCACTTGTGTTATAAATCGACTTTAAACATGGGTTTCCTATTATCCTGTCAATCAGAGGCCGCTGAACGCTCCAGGGCCAGGATGCTATGACATGATCATGACTTATATAATGCACACCTCGTTATGTGTTAACAACCACATTTGCTCACGACGCGATGCTTATCCGTTGGACTTCAGTGCATTTTATATTGTATGTTTGGAATAAAATAAAGATAGGATATTCTTCTAGTAATTGGTCAGTTTTCAAAATTTTGGGTAATGGATGTGTCATAAAAGTCACTCTAAATATCTTCTATTTTCCTGACTTATCTAGGTGAATTAAAGATCATTAAGAAATTAGTTAAAAAACTATATTTAGTAACATTTTTAAAATAACATTTTTAAAACAAGAAAATATTGACATCGTTTGTCTAGTAAAGCACATCTTTTAACTATTGCGCGGATTTGGATGGAACTATTTGTTTTCTTTGTTCATAATTGCAACTTGCCTATCTGCTGCATGATGATAGGTGGTAAATAGAACTAGCATTACGTCCACTCAAACGAAGCTCGGCAATTAGATTATCGGCAATATTAAATATACTCAGCCTTACATAATATAAAGAAAAAAAGACAAACGATAATTATCACATCAATAACGTTTAACTCGTACATGGTTGTACCAAATTGGCACGTGAATGACATATTCACAAAATATCGTTTCGCATTAGCTTTTAACCTCATTTACTTCCGGCAGAAAATATGTTACAATGGAACACAGCCGACATTGATGCGGTGTTATTGAAATGTTATTTCTATTAACGTCTATTTCAAAGCAACTGTTGTTTGATTGTTTCCATTAGTAAGGAATATTATATTTAATACGATACGATTATTATATTTAATACGATATTAATTTTATACGATTAGATATTGAGGCCATCATGACCCAGTGGTGGCGCCTGACTGTGACTGTAAACGCGATGGTTGTAGATTCAACGGAATTAATTCTATTAATTTCCGTCTGGCAAAAGATAAATGGGAAATGCAAGTATTTAAATAGGAACAAAATGTTCCCATGTTCCCTCTGTCTACCTGTCTACTAC
The DNA here is from genome assembly GCF_056956725.1 of Heliconius melpomene rosina. Lineage (NCBI taxonomy): Eukaryota > Metazoa > Arthropoda > Insecta > Lepidoptera > Nymphalidae > Heliconius > Heliconius melpomene. The sequence goes on along the minus strand of NC_140406.1, from coordinate 6,619,387 downwards.
AGACACTAAAATCTAATATAAACAAATTACTGAATTATTTTTACGTTGTTTTCTGCTATTAGCGTGAATCTTCTGTTAATAGACCCAGTTCCCCGCGTACCGCTTAATTTTCAAGATATTGCTTTTTGGGTGGCAGAACTCAATAGTGCGCTTTGTCTTGTTACCAGAGCGACGGAATAACAATTACTCAACGCCGAGTCCAAACTGAACCTACAACCATTGCGGTTGCTGTTATACGCCATACCGCTGTGCTGCTACGGCACAATGTTCTTCATATTTTATATGATAATTGCACGAAGCAGTATTTAGGAAGCTTTTTATTTTTTTTACATAAAAAAAACACTATTCAAATTGTAGCTATATATAGTTAATGTTATTCGCAATGCGGTAGAGCCTGTGAAAATCTCCGTATAAAAGTAGCAACTTCCAATTTAGGAGCGAAGCAAACTTATTATTCCTTCCTATTTTCCCCAACAAGAGAAACTAATCTAAAGAAAATTTTCGAGTCTCTGAGAAGAAAATAAGCTTATAAGGAAGTGCAGTTTACTTGCATGAATACCGCCTAAGAGTACCGACCGGCAACAAACTTTAAATTAAAGTTTTTCAACAGAAATAAGAAACGATGTTGTGGCGCGCACTGTGAACTGAACTAAGTAATTATATTTCAAGCATATGGCTGAGATTTGTCATTCCAACGTACTAGAAAAGATTTAAAACATTTTTTGTGTACTTTAATTATTATAAATAGTTATGTTATTTTTAATTTCCTATAGTATTCTCTTAGGGTTACACAGTGACTGATTAAACGATTACAAAAAGGACACGTGAAACCGTTTAGTCGTCTCTCATAGGAATTATATCAACAATTTCAAAAACTCAGCATCTACTATAGAAATGTATAAATATTTCAAGTAGTAGGAATTTTTTCTACCTTTCTAAGTATCTGAAGATGGGATCCTAGTGTTAAGACACTCTGTCCCCATTAAAACACTTACGCTCTCTTCTGGAGGCATTAGGTGTTGAGTGGCGGAACTTAACGCCGCAAATATATAGTTTTATAAGATATTTATTATTTAGATTCATTGATCTCTCAGTTGTATGCTTGTTTTTCATATACTATATCCAGTTCTTGTACACTTTGTTTAATGAACTGCAGCGTAGAAGTTTTGCAGTTTTGTCGACATACCAAACTTATTTATTTTGTTTGTCGGAGTTTCCTTGTATGCACTTGTTTTCATTAAGTAAAATACCTTCAAACAATTTTTGTCACAATTTTAGATATGAGAACGTTACGTTAATATATTTCAATTTTCAACGTTAAGTTAGGACGTAGAGGATACACTACACATTTTCTATAAAATAGGTTCATACATAAATGAGACGAGTATATGGACACATATGTTTATATATATTAATCGTTCTTAGTAGATATGTAAGTATATGTTTAATTGAAAGAAACACAAACAACAATGTTTTTCAATATAGTACCCACTAATCGCCCGCAACTTCGTTTGCGTGATCATTACAACGTGAAATTATGTTCTTTTCTGAGAAAGTCTGACAAATCCTCTCACAGTGTTTCCAACACTTCCATAGGGGGTAACATGTTAAATTTGACTGTTTTACGTCCAGTAGTGCGCATTTTTAATCAGTTACAGAATTTTTTTATATAAGTAGAATTAGGTATTTTATGAAAATAAGCGTCAATTATAGGAATATACTCTTAATTACATAAAAGTAATAACTGACCAGTACTTCTCAAATAAATTCACATTCTGAACAGCTAATATTGCAAATGCATTGCGTTTATCTCACGCACCGATGGTTGCAATCCGTACCCTTCCTTCATTTGATATCATACAGTACGAGTATATTAGCTTTAATGGATTAACCTTTTATGTGATTGGAATACCATAAAGTAATTTAGAAATATGCTATTTGAGTCTAATTTTTTATGTTTATTTATTCATATATCCTTTTTTTTACCTAATAGATGATTGAAATGAGTTATAAAGCGTTTTTAATATTGAAGAGCAGATTTTTTAAACTAGCCATTCTCCCGATCTTACTTGAGTACTATTTAATTTATGACTATAGTTTTTAGTAACATTTTTTTATGCAAATCCTGCAGTAATATTGTACTTGTCCATATATAGATTCTGGTAATTATTTAGTTTATTTTATATAAGCAATCAATAATAAATATAATAATACCGCTTGCACCTTATACTCACATAGCACACTCAATCAGTCTAAAACACATAGAAGACTAATGTTTCCCAGGTTTCCATTTAAAAACGAAATGAATACAATCGAGGGTTGCGGCTCCTTTATCACATTATTCGCATACAAAAGCACGTAGTACCACTAAATTCTTGCACAGGGCCATTTAGCGTGCCCGTCGCACTTACTGCTACGTTTTACTGCCAACTTGCATTATTGAAGTACACTCCCGCACAAAATCTTTATACATTCGCAAAATTATTTATGGACTTTGCATTTTATAAGGCCCCAAGAATTTCTAGTCTTTCGCGTTTGGAGCGCTTACGCGAGATGAGAGCTGATGCGGATTATAGCGTTTGTTGAGGAATATCATGTTCTAAGCTTTTATATGTAATAAGTATGTTGTTTAGGATTTATTATTTGATGGCTATACACATAGCAATAATACAAGCTTATATTTCTTTTTTAAGTAAAGAAAGAATTTGTAAATAAAAAATATCTTGGTAATGTTTACTATCATTATACAGGCTAAATGTTACCAAAATTTCAGCAATATCTATGAAAAATGCGTATAATGCTTAGGTGTAATAGACTTCTTTTGAATAAATTAGTCTGACATCTCCACCAACAAAGAGTTTTGTATTTTGTAATTACTCCGCTCCCTAGCTCCGCTCCGCTCCGCTTCACTCCGCTCCCTAGAACTAACCTAGGGCATTTTAACTCTTTCGGCACGCTCAGTTATTTCTACCCGGCTAATTACTAGTGAAAATACATGTATGCAGCTTACTTTTGCGAGTTCAAAATAGTCCTTAATGGGTCCGCTCCGCCTCCGATGGAAAACGGACTTTTGTATTGGAATCCATAACGTGCAGACTAAACTCTATAACAGTATTTATTAATCATATAAAATTATAATTATTCCACATACAAAACATAAATAAGATATTCAATTAATAAATTAAATAAGGCATAAAAGTACAGTAAAAATTGATTGCGCAAATTAAATTTAATTACTAGCACTTGCTACGGACTTTAATGAAGGAAAGCACTCAGTGAAAAGTATTCAGTAAAGTAATATTAAATCATATTCATGTTTACGATCTACGAGTATGAGTACTGGATGTTTACCTAATTGTTTTATTGCTTTTACATATAACTTTTTATGCTTATGAAGGAAAAAAATATAATGTTTTTAATTTTTTTTATATGTTATTAGTAAAAATGTATATTGAAATGAAATTAAATGTTGATTTCATTGAGATATTTTAAGTATGTATTTATTATGTGTTGAATTTATGTTGAATTTAATAAAATTAATTATATTTTTTTAGCTGCACGCGCTGTATTCTGCACATAGAAGGGAAGGCATAGGGAACCTGGGAACTTAATATTAAGAAACTCCGTTTCTATGAAAACAGTCCCGTTCTCCACTTTCTGATCAATATTTGCAAATGAAAAATATTCAAGAAACGATGCAAAGCATATTTTTCATATGAAATAAATAACCGATTTGACTCAAGCTATAAGATAATATGTGATATCTATTTAAATTCACAGCTCGTATTGTACTAGGTTATATCTTGTCTACAGTAACAAATAGGTTGAACTTTTCCAATCAGAAACTGGAAAAAATTTAAATATAAATTGGAGTCACAAAGCCTCGGGTCTAACACGAAGTGGTCACTTTGTAATGAAAACCGACATGTGTTGTACATACATATTGTAAAGGCTTATTTTTAAAATACATTTTAAAGGTTAAAGGATATTTAAACATTTTTAGTATTTTACAATTTTCTCCTCTGCTATTCCTACTTTTCTTCTTCAACTTCTCTAGACACACTTGAAAAAAATATCTAAAATATTCCAGAAAATTCAATTCAAACAAAATTAATCTCTGAAATAAGTAATGAATTAACAATTACCATATTTACCATCAGTTACCAATGATATAAAGAGTAATTTTTTTTTTAACACTGCTTTTTCTTAATTTCTTACGAGACATTGCATACTCGGAAGTGTAGCGTGTATTCGAAGGAGTGACTTAACAAAGAGCATGCTTGACGGTGAATACAATTCAATCCCCCTGGAAGGATATAACCTACGATCATCGCGTGTACATTTATAGGCTGTTCCTCTGATTTTCGGCCTCAATAGTATTTTTTAGCATCCCGCATTATATAGCAGGGTAGGCAGAGTGAATTTAATGCTAAGACATTTCCTACTTACCGTCGAATTTTCGAGACATTACGTGTTGACGGAATTCAAAGTCGCCTTTTTCCTTTTTACCAGAGCGAAAAAATTTAAATATTAAATATTTATTTCCCCCGAGCGGAAATCGAACTCACTACCGTTGTGTTTACAGTAAGACACTATTTTACTGTGCCCTGATAATATAATAAGTAGTTAATAAATGTTAAAAAAGTTAAAAAGAACCAAATCGACCAGATAACTAACTAAAGGTTTCACTAAACAATCGCCACCCATCGAGGGTGGGAACAAAAAATTCCATAGCACTGAATAAAGCGCGCAATTATTTCCCTAGAGCCTTAATACAGATACGGCTTTTTTCATAAACTTTCCATGTTCGTTGATTCGCCGAGTTTGCGTGGATTGTGTAACTAGTTTTTGTGCTGATTTTGTTAAATGAAATAAAAGAATATAACGATAAGTTCAAATTATAGAATTAATGTATTTAGAATTATGACTGAATTAGGATGTATAATATTATTTAAACACGTTTTGCAGCAGTAGTTTGGTCCATAGGTTGACATAGATTGATATGGTTAAATGACTATATTCTAGTCGTGTTTATCACCAAACCTACTACTATAATATTTATTTTCAATTCAATGAAATACTACAGTTATTATTATTATTGCACCTCTTCAACAGCTTTCACAGCATTTCTCTTCACAAACTTAGTAAGAAATTTGGTTATATTTTCTTTAACATGACCTTATGACAATTCCTCGGTATACTAGCCTGAGACCTTAATTTTTAAATTTTTGTACAAAATAAAATAAATATTTAATTACATCATTTAAAACCTACTTGCAATTTTTGACATTAAGTATGAGGTAGCGAAATCCTAAAGCAATAACTTCAAACTTGTACCTACTATATTACCGCCTGTAAAACTTTCAGATTTTTTCTTAAAAAACTTATACTTTCCTTTTTATTTAAGCAAATTATAAAGAATAGAAAGTATTATCTTTACAATATCTTTATTTAAATTTGCGATTTTTGCTGAATGTAGCGAAATTACAATAATCTTACAAAACGAGCACGATGCAATAGATCACTATTGAAGAATTGCATTTCAATTTGGAACTGAATTATTTATTGCGTAGCTTCTACTGTACCTGGCCGTCATAAAGTAGTAACAGGACACTTTAATTTCCCCGGGGTGATAGCGCAGGAGATAATTCAAGCGAAGTTTAACGTTTTGTCAGTTCACACTTATGTATCTAACCTGTAGTCTATGAGTATCATAAGTTATTGATTATATTTAACATTCTTTATTCGGAACACGCAAATCCCGCATAGAGATCTGAGTGCAAAGAGTTGCATAACCTAAAAAGGCCTTTAATGAATATAAATTTGTTATTATTCAGCTTCACGCTATATCCCGCATGTAGCAGGCAGAGGGAGCTTAATGTTAAGTACTACTCCAGACTCCACTCTAGAAGAATTACGTGTTGAGTGGCGTAACTCAACGCCGAGTTCGACCCCGACACCAGAGCAAATAAAATGAAAATATTAAATATTTCATTCTTTGAGTGGGAATTTCATTTCTTTGGTGTCACGTGGGCACACGTTTGGGCCCCTGTGCTACGATTGGCTTAGGTCACTGCATCAACTCCCTACTTCTATTATAACAAAAAAAAACAATTACCTAAGCAAGCAGGTGAAAAACAATAAAAAATAATTAAAAACAAACTCGAACCGACATTGGCCAAATATATACTCAAGTTAATTAGTGTACTTACAGTCTCGCAATTCGAAGTGGCCCCAACATTTTAATGAACCCAATAATTCGCCTGACCCTAATGTTTGTTCATTATTTATTGATGGCACTAATCCATTACGTACTCGTACACGGTCCACACCAAGTGATCGAAATAGATTTGAAATGGAGGTGTCAAGCTACCGGATTGACAACGCGAAACGAATGAACCAGCAGTGTCGTATTTCCCTGGAGAATTAAATATTCTATCAGTTTTTTCTAAATATTTGGTCAGCTATGACATGGCTAAATATAGTGCATGGTGTATTGTTACCAATATTTTTAGTATAGATTAAATAATAATTTTATTGTTTTTTTTTTTTCAAATCAGAGTAGGCAGACTGGGACAGGGATATTTTTTTATCTATTCGAGAAACTGTAAAAATTAAATTATTTAGGACTACTTTTCTAAAGTCTTCAATAGCGCTTTTCAGTGTAATTTCAGAGAGCTGTAATAATGTATGTTAATAAAATAAAAAACTAAATTATACTCACTCTTAATGATGATGATACCACCATCATTAAAATTGGCAATTATACGTAGCTTAGATATAAAATACAGTCGAATTGATAACCTCCTTTTCTTACAGAAGTCGGTTAAAAATATTATGGTACCAACGGGGTGGTGTGACGATGGAGCCAGGACCTGAATATTGAAACTCTTCAGAGGTTAGCAGCAAACCATACGAGTTTAGGCTCATATTACTCGTATATGTATTTCCAAAGTGTGTTTTTAGTATGTTTCTAAATTGTGTATATTATAATTTTATATATAAAACTTATATGACTTACATTCCCATAACCAATAACAACAATTATGTTTTCTATCAATATTTTGGTTAAAATTCAAATCATATTTGTACTGACTTTATTTATATATAGCAAAATAACCATATTCCAAACAGTTCCACGAATTTAAAGTTCATTAAAACGTGTGACAATCGAAAAACATTTCGATAGCACCGCCGTTTTCATCCAGACCACTGACAAAGGATGAAATTGCCGAATACGCTAATTAATAATACAAGAATCGTCTGGCCAAACAGTGCCGCTGTTTGGTTTATAGAGGCTATTATGTAATGACTAAAGAGTTGCCAGTGCAGTAAAAGCAACTTTAATTAACTAGCTTCCCACTCTCTCTGTGTGAACAGCTCGTGAGATTTAAAGTGATTGATTTTGTGATGTTTTTAATTATTTTTAGGTTTTTTAACCTAATTTTTTAAAGATATGTTCTAAATGTATTTTAACATACATTATATCTTCAAAATAATTATAACTTTGTTTTGATTTAAGCTTTTTTTTTATTTATTTCAAATTTGCTAGTCCTATTTTTAACACCAAAGTGGTTACTACCATAAGATTCAATGTGTTACAGAATTTCCAAAAAAAAACCTCGTGAAATATCGCTGTATACACAAGGCTCATAATATAATTTTATTTTTTTTGAATAAGTAAGCATTTCATCCAGCACCGGACCAGCATATCCGTACATTTATATACCAAGCTGTTATATTTAAACTTTTCATTAAAAATAAACTTTTTATAAAATTTCCAAATTTAAAAAGCTATTTACAAAATGATTACAAAAAATATAAAGGCAGTTTTTTTTGTATAACAATCACACAAAAACAACATAATAATAACTGCAAAAACAAAATTATCCATCGCAAAGTATTTTTCCCTGAGCACCCCTCAAATTACCTTCGAGGAGGCTTTCAAATATCAATTATGTCGCCGTCTCTGTCTTGGTGATTAATTAATTAGCGACCAACTGCAATTACTCGTGCACGTTGCTATGACGTTATTATTGTCTTTTGAGGAAAGATTCACAATTTTGAATATAAATTTGTTGGTTTTTGTGTATTTTATTGTTTTGGACGTAGTATAGTGCATATAGTTTTTAGGAGATCATTGTGATGCAGGGATCATATTCTGACTGTAAAAGCGACGGCTAAGGGTTCGACTGCCACTCATGGCAAAATAATTGTTATTGTTATCTCGCTGTGGCAAAATGATAAAGCGCAGTGCGGGGAGCGGAGTGTTTTAACACTAGGTTACCTCCTCCTTGCGGTAACAATTACAATATGCAAGTTAACTACAGTATTGTTTATATAACAAATAGTTATAAAAAACATATTATTTGTTGTAGAAACTTGTATGTATTAAATATTACAATTTTTATAACCATTTAATAAAATATAATATTTTTAATGTTCCATTTTCCATGAATATTAATTTCAGACTTTAGTTCAATCAATATTGCAATCATCTTAGCAAGCTAAGTAAATAATAACCAAAACGACTCAACACTAAACACTATAATTTTGTTGTCAGCCGGTAATCGGCCATAATTGATTATACATTATGGGTTATTTGAAGTGACAAATCCTAGCGAGCTATTAGTAACAAAGAATAGCCCCTCGTTCTCACTCCAAATACAATGTGCTGACTGCTGGGCTTGTGCGGAGTGTATGTGACAGAATAATAAGCTTACACCCTGTGATATTGGATTTGTAAATAGTGTTTTTGTAATACTATATTTGTTACGAAGTAAAATTGTTTTTCATTGGAAATTTTATATAATATATTTATTGGAAAATTGTATATTTATATTGTCGAGGCCGTCGCGTAACTATAAACACGACGGTTGTGGGTTTGATTCTCATTCGGGAGAATGAAATTCATAGATAATTTGAACATTATATGCTCAATTTACACTCTGAAATATTAACATTTTTACGTTTTTCAAGTTTTTAAATTCAGTTTAACAATAAACAATATTGAAAGATTCGATTACTTGTAACATATTTGTATCAGATATTGAACTTTTGATTGAAAATTCATAGTCAAATTTAATATTAAACTTTCTTTTGAGTGTTAATAATATTGAGTATTTTGAAAAGCTCTATTTGCTCTAGAGTGTTATATCTATTGTAAGCTCTTTGATCTCACATACATATATATATATATATATATATATATATATATATATATATATATATATATGTATATATATATATGTGAGAAGAAAGCTCGATAATTTAACCACACATAAAAGTACTAGTATTTTAGTAAATCACAATAAGCGACATTTTATTAAAGTGTTTCTTTTAACTACCACTGTTTAGAGAGACTGGTACTGCACTGGTAGAGCAGCTATCTAAATGTTACTTTTGCTGATTGTTCAAAGGTTCTCCTGCAAACATCAAAAGTTGACTAGAGCTCTTGTGAAAGCCCAATTACAGAGGTGAAGCTAGTAAGATCAACATAACACTATCATTCCAAATTAAACGTATATGGAAACTAAAATATCAATATTTGTATTCTAATATAATAATATAATACAGATTATACTTAGGCCTTTTATTTTTCGTAACATAACATTGGATTGACATTTTTATAGGCGGCCATCGTCAACACACAATATCTCAATGGAGTAAACCTGAACCTGAACACCTAGTGTTCTTTGCATACTCTACAATAAGGATGCAGAAAAAATATATAAGAAAAAATACAGAACCTTTGATAGAAAAAGATAATAAAAAAATAAAAAGGCCTAATCATTTTTGAGCACAAAATCCTGGTAAAAAATATTGATATCATAGGACTTAAATATTTAAATTTATATATTCTATCTACAGTTACTCATATCAATTTAATACGCACGACATTTCCTATTTAACTTTATTTTTTGTCCGGTCAGAGGTCTCATTTGATCTATCGACAAAATAAAATATTCTGTCCAAACGCTCCACCCAGTTTCATTGAAATATAAATTTAAATAGTGTCCGTGCTTTTGCATAAACATTATAGATTTTTATTATTTAAATTTATTTCTTTGTGTTATCAATAACATTTTATGTGGGCGTATTCATTTTGGCCTATGATAGAAAAGAATGTTCTACACCTCCTGTTACTTATTCTCTACATGTTACTATTTTATTTATGACAGTTTTGTATGAGAGAAGTGTTGGTCGTAGGTATTTCAAGAAAATTTAAATTTTGTAAAGTCATTTGGCGGATAAATTAATATGAAGTCGGAATAAAAATATTTTCGTATTGTTCATACAAAGGAAAATATTTTTTTAGAAAATATTTTTACTTCTTTATAATACGTATGTGCCATTTTGATCGATGACTTGTTGCCATATTATGTTTAGTGCCATGATCCCATTCCTGTAGAAATTCTGCGATTTCCCTAAAACACAACCAGACGCTTTTATAGTCACACTTTACTGACTGACTGGCCTCGAAAAAAAACCAAATCTCTATGAAATAATGAACCGAGTATTTTTACATAACTTTTTTATCACAGAAATTTAAATTTTACACTCTAAAAATAAGAAAAGCACTACCCACGTGATATACAATTTAAATTTAATTCAAAACCAATATTATCTCATGCATATAAACATACGTACATATTTCTAACAATTAGTTTTCAACTACCTTACTTGTTAAACAAACTTAGAGCGAGCTTGCATCTGTCTTGTGTGGGTGACAGCCCACATGATCGTTATTCTTTTGTTTCGCTATCTAGTTTCTGAATATGTACAGTCATATAATATTCTAACCGAAAGTAAATAATATACTGTCGGATATTAAGTTAATTTATGTAGGTATAGTTTATACTTATAATAAAATCGTAAAAATCGATCTGTAAATGGAAAATTTATAAGAATAAGTGTTATTATTACTATACATTTAATAACTAAAAATAATGATCTCTCTGCTCTGCGGTTGTTCACTCTAATCTCAGAAATGACTTAACCGATTTTATTGCAGTTTTCACTATTGTATTTTGGGAAGCTTCCCTTTACATTTAGTGTGCGTTTTATAGTGTTGTTATTCTTCCCAATAACGAGTTGAGGATAAAATAAAAAAAAATCTCACAAAAAATTACATATTATTAAATAACTATATGCGGCGCAGACAAACAAAGAAATGAGTCACCATAAAAAAAAACAAAAAAATAGCGCCTTACGGCTTAAGAGCCTAATGATAACAATTGAAAAAAAAAACATCTTTGACAATTTGTACCACAGTATCAGTATATCAGAGACATCGATCGATAGGTACAATACCCTCTATTAAATTACCGTACATGGATATGATAATGCGTTAAGAAAACGAATAAAATTTTATGTATTATATATAGCTTTTATGTTTATTGTTGTAAGGACGTTTATTGCTTACTTGAAGACTGTATAGACTATCGCATTCCTTGCTTTGTGTAACACATATTATGCTGATGAGATGGGCGAAACCCCTGTTGATATACATTCGAAGTTATTGTCATTATTAAATAAAAGGTAAAGTCGTATTTTAAAAGGCAATTTATTCTATCGATGGTCAATCGATAATACTTAGTCATGTTTCGTCTGTTTTTTTATTGTTTTTATATAACTGATTTATATATTAAAATAAAATACGTTTGGCTTTCAATTATTATACTATATTAAATAAGGCATCGCTTATAAGATGAGGACATACTAGAAGACGTGCTGGTGTGTTCAAAGGTACAGCAACCCTGTTCAACTATTAAATTTCAAACCCTTTACGGCATCAGGAGATATCCCATAAAATTGGTATTTACCCAAATTAAACGATCGTCGTAATTGATACAAATGGGTCTTCTAGTTAAAGGTAATTGATGGAAACACGTAGTGCATTAAGACTCAGATAAGTTACCAACTAATTGTTCCAAGTCAGGATTCATCAGATGGCCGTTGGCATCTTATGACAAAGCATATTTAACGCTTTAATAAACATGCCGGTCACTTACAACTGTCACCTTGTAAGTGGAATATATTACAGAATTTCTATTTGGGTTATATTGTTTTAGCTATGCAAATTGAAATGATGAATGGTGTTCTTGAAGTTCATTTAGGATATGATTTTATATAAAGTTTGTAAAGATTAGCAATCAAATATTTTCTTTATTCTAAAATAACTGTTGAAATATAATATTTGAATAATAAAATATGAATATGTTGCCTAAACGTGTCGCGAAAGCTGTTGTACAACGCTACTACTATCAATCAATCAATCAAAAATACTTTATTGCACAAAGATACATAAAGGTACATGAGAATTATAGTATTTTAACATAGCGCAAGGGCGGCGTTATCACTGTAAGTGATCTCTTACAGGCAACCTTTTATTTACAAAAACTAATAATAGGAGATCATAGTTGGCGGACGCTGCACAAAGATATTTTTGTTATATATCATACATCCATACCTTCCATACCTATATTATAAATTCGAAAGTAACTCTGTCTGTCTGTCTGTCTGTCTGTCTGTCTGTCTTTTACGCAATCAGGGCCAAACCGCTAATTTAATTGTGATAAAATACTCATATAGAGATACTTGAGGGTCTCGGGATATAGGATACTTTTTTTTCTCATATTTGTAATATTATCGATATATACCAATATATTAAAATACTTATTAATTTGACATGCAATTTATTCCGCCATGTTTATAACAATCGCCGTTGCTAAGCAACGATTTACAAAGTTTGTTGTTAGAAAACGTCACCCAAAATGAGCTTGCTTAACGCATCTCTCTATTGAAAACTGAAAGTAATTTCATAAATATATTTAATAAATATTCGTATAGTTCAAGCGGGCGTAGCCGCGTTCGGGTCCACTAGTTTATATATAAATTCAATAAATACATATATACATACATACAATCATACATATATAAATAAAGTAATATATATACATATAAACATACATATATAATAATACTATCTTACCAGAGGGAGAGAAAACTCGAGTATGAATCGAACCCACAACCTGTCGCGTTCACAGTCGCACCCTTATATCCCTGCGCCATTACAGGCCTCAATAATCATAATATAAAATAAATAAAATGTGCAAAAAATTGTGAAAGAACCTCATTTCAAAAAATATATTTAAAAAAATACCATATTAAAGCTTACCACCCATGTGATATTACACACTTATATTTCCAGACAAAAATTCAAAGTATATAATACCACTGTAGATACATTAATATCGAATTGAGTTTCTGCTGATTTTTCCCTCCATGAGTTAATGTACCTAATGGTATCGTTCAAAGGGACCCTATTCGGGGCATATTACATTCGTAACACGTTTTCATTTTCCGAGGGCACCAATTGATACCGTACAACGTTGTTAATGAATGTGAAAACCGATAGACATCGGTTACAATCACGCCCATACATTTTTATAACCGAATTGAATGTTCTTTAATAAAATATTCAAATGTAATCTTCGAAGGTATTCTTTACATGTTTTCTTATGTATTACAATGCTTTTTTATTGTTGTTTAAGCATTGTAGAGTCTTGTTGTTAGAGCATTTTAGTAGGTATCATTGGTCAAACCAATTTGCATATTTCGTATATTTTATTAATATATTTAACTAATCTTTCATTATAAATAAATGTTATTATAGCTACTAAAAGTTTTAAAAATGTAAAAAAATATGCAATTGTAATAATAAATGGTGACTATTCTATATCCCAATTGCTGTGTATGTAAACAAAAACACACCTTACGTAATAAAATACTATGTAAATTACTTTATAGGGCTTCTCTGACACCCTGGTGACATATTGTCATTCTCAAATATCGAAATGACATTTGATTTTGAGGTGAAATATATCGATTACGGGCGGAAGCTTAGGCAAGTGAAGCGGAAACTATTTTTTCAGTGAAAATCGAACTCCATTAACGCGTAATGTAACAGATATTACTTTTATATTTATAGGCTATCAAAGGAAATGTGCAAGTAGGAGTCGTGCGATTTTATAACTTCCTGTAGCCAGATTATGAACCTATTATAGTTTTTATGTAGTCTTATAATTTAATCGAATATCTTTAAGACTCGAAGAGTACTCGAGAATCGAAAGTACCTTTAAGACTTTAAAAGCGACTGGTTGTGGTTTCGATCCTCATTTCTTCGCTCTAGCATGAAGGCCAGCGTTGAGTTCCGCAATTCAAGATGCCATACCTCGAAAAAGGGGGGAAGTGTGAAATGGAGTGTCTTACTATATTCACTCTCTCTCTGCCCTGCTATGTGCGGGATACAGCGTGAAGCTGATTTAATTTATTGGATTATAATATTATTATTTATATTCGTGGCTTCCATCGTGGCCCAACGCCATAGCGTACATTTCACTATAGTCATGATGGCCGTGGGATCGATTCCTTCTTGGGTCAATTATTTTCTTCTTCTCATTTTAATAACAATACAAAGTGCAGCGTGGAATTCCGTTACTCAACACGCAATGTCTCGAAAAGTGGGGATCGGAATGTTTTACTAGTCAGTGTCCTTTTCCTCCACTACTCTTTATGTGGTTTACAATGTCAAGCTATAAAAGAATATGTAGAAGAAGAAGTATAAAAGAATATGTGTAAGAAGCTTGATATTTTTTGTATTACACAAAATGTAAAAGAAAAATATTTTCATCATTTTCATTCAACCGTAAAACTATAAACAATGAACCAAAGATATTAGCGCATCTGCAAATATTTCTGTAGATGAAAACAAAACTTTATCATTTCTTCTAATGAGAAAATATTTTTATGGCATCTATTTAGTTTATTGTCATAATTTGATGAAATACGGAGAGAGATATTTGGTTATTTTTATTTGTACTTTTTTCAATAAAAGGTTCTTTTTGGTTCATGATATTGTTTTGATTATTTAAACGCATAATGTAGTTAAAGGTTAACATTTTATTATCGTTTTATCGGTAAAAAAACCTACAGGTAAAATTAAAAAAAAAGTAACTTTTAAAATAGCAAGTAGTTATTATACACTGTGAATTTAGAATGTGATAATACCAGAATCAAAATGTACTCCAACTGGAAAATTACTTGTATTTCGATGATTAACATTCCTTCGAATAAAATTTCAACAGCCAGTCTGAAAAACACAAATCTAAATACTTCAAATATGAAAGGAATTAAAGGAAATGAATGTATAGGAAAATAAATATTAATATTTATTTTCTAAATACTTTGATTTCTATAAAGAAACGACAACTGTCGTGGCACTGTGGCAGGATCTGATTGTTAATGTGACGGCTCTGGGTTTGATTTCAAATCGGGGGAATGAATTATTTTTATATCCTTTAAGAGGAAAGAGAATAAGTGCGCTTGAGCGCAAAGTGGAGAAAGGAGTGTCTTAACACTAGGTTCCCTCTGCCTACCCTGCTAAGTGCGGGAAACAACGTGAAGCTGAAAAAAAAAAACGAAATATCCTCACCTAGAATTACATTACTAATATTAGGTACAGGAAAACCCATAAAATTCAGCCGATTCGATAATCGGAGGATTTCGTGTGATCATTGAATTACAAATGGACTAACGATAAATGGTGATCATAAAAAGCTATCACCTGTCCTCGCCATATGCGGCTGTGCTTGTAATTAATAAAAAAACTGACGGGCGGACGCCTAAAACGCATTTAATTCTTGATAAGGGTAACAAATTGGATGAAGATAGCAAGGGCTCGGAGACAGCGAGATCGTAAGTGCATTGCCGTGATAACTTGTTTTGTTTGTGTTTTCTTTGGAATATATGGACATGGTGTCGATTTATTTACTTTTCCATTTAAATTTCGTTTTAAATATTTTGTTGATATAAATATATACTTAGAAGCCGTCGTGGTAACGTGACGATGTCAGAAATCCGGGAACAGAGTGATTAGGTTACTTCTGCCTAGTGCTATGTGTGGGGCAGTCTAAAGCTGGAAAAAAAATTTAAAATATTTCTATTTTGATGCCATGCTATAGTAAGCGTTTCATATATAACTTTCAATAGTTAAGCTCGATGTAAAATTAAATTTAATTTTAATTTTATTATTGTACTTATCCATGTTATTATTTCATTTCTCGCTTAAGAACTCGATATCATTGATATGATAGCGAAATGATATAACCATTTCTTTTAAATATAACATATTAATTCTAGCCAAATATAACTATTTAAAATAATCGGAAGTATTAATTTTAATTGTATTATAAAAATTAATAACTTGTAATAACATAATAACACTTAAGTAATTCGAACTTAAATAACGTGTATTTATCTTCATATCTAATAAGTCGAGGAATATAATTATATATTACTCAGTTATATATATTCGACACATGATATTTTGAGACATTGCGTGTTTATGGCGGAACCCAACGCCGCCTTTAGTTTAACTAAAGTGGAGTAAGAAATATGTTTTAAAATATAAACGTTACCCAGCGCGGAAATCAAATCCAAAATTATCACATTATACAGTCAGATATTTACAGCCACAGTGTTAAAAAAAATATTATGAAACTTAATTATGTGAACACATCTTAAGCTCTTTTAATATCATCTTGATATTAATATTCTTTAAGACGGTCTTATATTGTAGAAATGTTAAATAAGCTTTCGTATTAAGAAGCACAGTAACATTAATATGATTACTGGACATGTTAAAAATTCTATTATTTAACAGTATATAATAATATGCACCTATTTATAATATTTGTATTTTTTTTATAGAATAGAGATAATGAAATAATTACTTTATTTTATATAATCGCGATTGGGTGGGGTTTCTATTCTTCTCGTCTTCTCATGTCTTTCGTTCATTTCTTCTCGATGAAATGAACTGTATAATATTTTCATTTTCTCGGTCTGGGAACGAGGAAGAGCCCTGAATGCCCTCAGGATTCCCAGGTTCCCTCTGTTAATCCTGCTATGTGCTATTTACAGCGTGAAGCCAAAAAAATGCATTTTTTTTCTATATAGCATTTTTCATACATAATTTCATTTTGATATATTGAAATTTAAATATATGACTTAAAATTCAACAAAATTACATTTTAAAAGTGTAAAATACTTTTATTGCCTGACAGATATATTACTACAGAATGGCGGCGATAACCAGTTACTTTAAACAGTCGCCCCTTTATCGTCGCATATCACGACACATCGCAGTAAAAGCCTAGTTATAAATTCTATCGAGTTAAAGGAGTTTTAGTCAAATATGATTTGCTTGTGTACTTGTCAAGTTAGTATGTTGCGTGTAAACGACCTATCATCACTACCTTGTTGTAAGGTTATTGATGGCATCATTAATTTACTTTATATTTGTGTGGTTAAGTTGCATATTTTTCTTTTATTATTTATTAAATATGTTAATTTTTCTTTTATAGCTTCACGCTTTATCCTGTATATGGTAGTAGGTATGGTAGATAGGTGTCAAAACACTCCATCCTTCGCTATTGCTCGAATTCGTTTTTATGGAATAATGGATCCTACTCGTATATAAAAAGGACATAGTGGAAATATTCAAAGGTTTTTCAAAATTTGAAACTGTTTTATGAAAGTATTCTATTTTATTCTTTTGTAAAAAACCATGACGTAAATAAAAGAATAATTAATTCACATATTTATCTGTCATATTTGTATGATGATAGCAAACATAAATAAAAAAAAACAATTGATTCCGTTAAACTATCACCAACATTAATATTTAAATGAAGAAAATATAAAACACACTTTTATTTTTATTAAAAAAAGATTTTTATGGCATAATTTAACTACCGACTATAATCAAAGAGCCAGCTCGCGTCACTTTTTCAAGCTATACCGCGTATATAAAAATTTAATTCATATGTGGAAATCAAATGAAGTCGACTTCCATTTCTCCCCCCAGGGCTTAATGAGCGTTACGTCCATATATACTGTATATGATTTTTTTGAGTAATTAGAACGTTTGCGTACTGAATCAGAGTCGGCCCTTTTTAATTTGTAAAGGACGCGATTTCATGTCGAGTTTATTTTTAATGCGCTTATAAAAGGTACTCTCTCTCGTTTTGCACTTTCTGGTGTGGATTTTTTTTCTCTATTTTGTAGTTAGTTTCGTTTGTGGGGTAGTAAAGTTTTGCTGTGTTATTATTAATTATGCCGCTTATTAATTTAATTGAATGGGATATTTTTTTTTAATCGATAAAATATTTCCCTTTACGTAACCGTTTATCGATGGAATGATAAGGTGAATATTATGTATAGCAATGGCGCGGCGTTAAGTTCTGTCATTCAACGTACAATGTCTCGATTTGGGGCATACGGTGTACGGAATGTCTTAACATCAGATTTTCTCTGTCTTCTTTGCAGTGCGGGAAAATGTTGTATTAAAATTAATATCGTACATAAGCAATGTATTTTCTTATTTGAAAACAAATAAGGAAATAACTTTCACTCTTTACTTTTACTCAAGATAATCCGGAATTATTGTCTAAATAATTTACAGTTTGTGCCGCCCTCTCAATATCTCGCTTATTATTCACCCTTTTGATTCTGTATTTCTGGAAAAATCAAAACAATTAAACATTGAATGGAGCTTAAGTCTCAATAGGGGTGAATTCTTAAACCTATTATTAAAAATATTCGAAAACAATATTCGCGTATTTCAAGAGCAAACTGTATGGGATTTGAAATAAAGTTTAATATGGAAAAAAAATCTTTTGTCATCACAAATACGTGTTAGGCCATGATTTAGCGCTTTTGGAAACCCAGCGCATTGGAAATTATGACCTATAGGCTGCAAATATGAACCAAGTTACCATTCAAATTAACGGTGGCACCCTGTTAAATTTAATGGTTATTTCACTTACATTTGGTTGATGAAGTGTGTTGATAATTTGGAATTTAATGAATCCAGTCTGCGGTGTGCTGGAGGTAGAAAAAAGCTAGCGAGCGCAAATTTCCATTATAATTGTGCATCTATTGTTTTTGTTATGAAGCGAACGAAAGCGTTTTCTACGGGTTTATTGTCTGAGAGCACTTTAGAGCATACGGCTCCTTAATTTTTTGAAAAGATAGAATAATTAATACTTGGGCGAGGGTCGTGAAATTGCCACTTACTTTACTTTATACGATGATGATTCTTTTAGTATATGATTTTAATTTTGTCAATGGCGTGATCAAAACGACGCCTTTTGTTAATTGTTAATCACTATAATTAATAAAATATAATAATAATAGAAGTACATATCATTTCTTTTACATAAACAATGATTTTACTAATAATATTCAAAAACTGCCAAAAGCGTTAAATTGTAGTCTCTTCAGCAAAAATTCTGTTTCTTAGAAAAAAGAAATTAAAGTGACGTGTGTCACGTGTCACATTTTCTTTACGTCAAAACTAAAAAAAAAACGTAAACACATCCATCAATTAACCAAAAAAAAAAAATTAAAAAATCACACAAATTTATCTTATTTTCCTTTTAAAATTATCGATTGCACCCGTCACGAAGTCCGACAGTAAACAGCCACGGGTATAATTCGTCGCCTAATGAATGGCGCAATGCAAAAGGAATTTTCTGTTGAGACTCAGACGGTTAATGAGTGCAAATCATTTCGAATTGCATTCCCGGTATTGTGGATGACACTTTATTAAGTGCGAATTGAGTGGTGGACGCAACGCTTTGCTAATATGTGTGTTTGATTTTGTATTGCAGTTTATGTTTTTGTGGGTTTTTGTTTGTGTGGAATTGTGGTTTGTGATGCTGTTTGTGTTTTTTATTAGTTTCACGCTACAGGGAAGGCAGAGGGAGCCTAGAGTTAGGACACTCCGCTCCCAATTCTGGAAGCATTGTGTGTTGGATGCGGAACTCAACGCCGCGCTTTGTCTCGACACCAACAACGAAGATATCACAATATTAAATATTTTATTTTATTTACCTCGCGTTTACAAGTAGGTACTTACGTAGGCTTATACCACCACCATACACGGAATGTCTCGACTTCACGCGGAAAGCAGAGAGAGAATAAGAACACTGGTTCGGTTGGAAAACTTAGTGTCAATACACTCCGCGTTATATGCGCTTTAAGAATACATACCCCATACAACTTTGTTAGCAATGTGGTCAAAGTAACATTATATCCAAGTTCATGGTCGTTACTTATTTTGTGATTGGTACATTTTTCGCCCGTCAATCCTCATCATGCCTCAATAATATTTTTGGACGTCAGATTTTGGTCTTCGATAAAACGAGCCCGCCCAATCTATCGTTGCTTTAATGGATTGTATTTAGAGAACTAATGGTTTCTCAAAGAACAAGTAGGAGTAGATGGCTCGGAAAAACTGATATAGCAATGCGTTTTAGGTAAACTAAAGCTGAGACTAGTTTTGTTTAATTATAATTAAACAATTAAAGAATATTAATAAAAGTTTTTGGAAATGCAAAATATATAAATTTAGTACATTATAAACTCTGTATTATGTATTTTACATAAGTAGCTTTTACTACAAAAATATAACTAAACTATGACTACAGCATTATTTTCTTCTTAAAATATTTGTTTCACAACTCTCGTTATAATCTTTGATTCTAAGGCTTCCAGTAGGTATCATATCAGATAAGTTTAAATTGAATCGCCTTCAAAATTGACTGAAGGCTAGTCACTGAGTCGACACTCTGAGGCACAAATTAATTAGAAGTTCCTTCACACATTCAATGATACAGTTACCTCTTAGCGTACTCGTTTGATACTGTATATGAATGTACTATATTTAAATTCCAATAGTTATATCATTTAATTTATCGTCGTTTTGCTGGTGAAGTAAGAAAGAAAGAACTTTGGCCTTGAAATATATTTGTTTAGGTTATTGCTTAACAAGCAAAAGTTAGGGTACAGAGTGAAAAATAATAATGCTAACTATGCCTATACTGTAAACACAAACATTGACGATATTATCGATATTATCATCGAATCTGGTAATACAAAAAAATCTTTTCATCTTCACGCTGTATCTCACAGAAGCAGTCACCTACTTTCCGTGCAATTCAAAGGCTTAGCCTGTTGAGTGGCGGAATTAAACGCCGCGCTTTGCCTCGACACCAGATCGAAAAGAAAAAATATATTATTATAATTGTAAGTAAGGTGGAACCCAACACCACGCCTTGAATATAATTAGAAGTGTAAATTAATTACTTTTAACTCTACGAACTCTATAACACGCACAAATTAAAAGGAACTTTCCGAATTGTTTTGTTTTCTTTTGGTTTTAGTTTTTTATATATTTTAATATATAATATTTGACTTGTGAATTTTATATCTTTTTGCTATCAATATATTACTTTTATAAGGTTTTAAATTATAAACCAGAGTGCAGCAAGTTACAATACTGCGTCATTTGTTACTATCGAATAAAACGCAGCATGAGACATCGTAAATCACCATATGTGACATATACGATTACTGCAGCTGCATAATCCGTCGAAAAATAGTATCCTGCACAATGAGTTGAAGTTTTTTAAATATTTATACAGCTCTCAAGGAGGGAATGATAATGTAGTGTCGTAAATTAAAAGTTAAAGATTACGATTTTTATATTATTGTGAACGTCTGTATATCAAGTCGAAAAGTTTGTACGGTGTGGGAATTTTGAATATCAATCTATTAGGTATAACTGTTAACTTTCGTATTGAAAATAATATATAAAGTTTTATTATTTTGGAAGAAATTATTAAAATAAGAAATTTAATATCTTATCGTCTTATTAGGTTAGTTCTGAGCTTCTAACAACTTCATACGTATTTACATAACAATAAATAATGTAGATAATAACTAAAAAGAAATAGAGGTATAAATATTTATAACAAACATGTACCTGTTAATATAAAACTAACATAAAAAAATAAAAAGTATGTATTTTTATCTTTAAAAAAAAAACGAAAATAGCCAATTTATAATTATAAATGTACTATAAAGTCGATATATGGTTCAAATATAATCTAAACGATAGACTTGACGGCCGGAAGCAGCAATTTGCTAAAAACAACGCTTCTGTCTTGCAAGTTGAACAAATCGCTTAGCGAAAACATTAGCCACGGCTCAAAGGCTTTTCAAAGCAAATTGCACGTGAAATTCGACAGGCAATGCTTTTGAGACGTAAAATCTTGTGCCGATATTGTGATCACCCCGCCTTGTTTAAACTTAGATTGTATTGCCGAATAAGCCTTAACAAGACTGCAGAAGTTGGAAGTTTTAATATTGGTATAATAGGATAGACTTATTTTGGGCTAATTTTAAGATTTGTATTTTGTTTTTAAATTTTAAGCTGTTTTGGGGTTATGTTTTAATATTTTACATCTAAAGAAATTATCTATAAGGAGATCTTGGTACTTATAGTATAGTTGATGAATTATAATAATAATATTAGAAGAAAAACAAGAAAGAAGAAAACTATTTAGATAGAGAAGAAAACTATATAATATCATGATATTTAAGTAACACAACCTTAACTTCTTCCTATATATATTTCTGGCAAATGCCTTGACAGTTACTTTAACTGAGGCTTTTTGAGTATAAATGCGATGGTCGTGTGTTTGACTCCCAGTCAGGGTAATGAATTGTTTTTATTTCCTCGCTTTAGTAACAAAGCGCGTAAATTTCCACTCACATACGCAATAGTTCCAAAATTAGACGATAAAGTTGAGAATGGAGTATCTTAATACTAGGTTACTTCTACATAGACTTTAGCGGCATTCATTTTAATCAAAACAAGCCGGTACTTATCAATTAAATTATACAACATTACTTATATTTAATTAAATTTTACGCTCAGCTGGAGTGACTGCTATTACATATAAGTCCAAAATATCATCAGTTTCTTTGACTTCAAGTGATGACGAAATATTGACATTTTGTACAAAGATGAACTAGCAGGTAAGGTATGCATTTTAATACTTAACAATATTATGCTTAACTTAATAAGGCATAATATCAACAAAAGATATCGGCGTATCACTGCGGCGTTCCGTGGGCGTGCCCGAGTGTTTACTCTGGTCTTTGTAAGTCTCGTCAGTGTAAATACTTTTATCGTTATTGACATTGTGTCGAGTTACCGTCTACTGGACTTATGTAAATAAATATTACTTGTAAATAACATACAGGTACCTTGTATTGAGAAGTGCTTCCACATTTTTGTTGTGTTAAATCGAAATCGAATTATAAATGTTAAAACCACGCATCATTAAAAATTAATGGATGACAAATGTTCATAATAAAAGACAAGAAAAGGAGAATCTTACAAAATTATACGGCGGAAACAAATTTCATTTATTGACAACTCATTCAAGAGATATCTCAATTGTATGGGACAATGCGGTAAACAAATTTATAAGTGCATTCACAGACAATTTTATTATTTATTTATAAGGACGATAATTCTATGACTTTTCCCATTTTAAAACTTGCTGATACAGCGCTGAAATGACAAAACTTAATGGGACTTTAACAAATAACTAAGCATTTTGTAATTCGAGGAATATATCCAATAGTCTTGCTAACAAAAGGATTTTGGTCCTCATTTGTTATAGTCCTTGTCCAATGTCAACATCTGGCATTTTTTTTAAAGACGGGCTTGAAATAGATATTTGTCCAACTAGCCAGAAAATCAGGAACTATTGTGTTTTTATAAGAAAGGTGGTAATAAGTTTATTTTGACAATTGCTTTAGATTTGCTTAGGTTGTGCATATTGCATGATTATATTTAAAACGCACCTTTTAAGTAAGTTTAACTTTGCATAATAAATTAGTAGGTAAAAAAGTCTCCCTTGAAAATTGAATTTTATTAATTTTCTTTTGAGAAATAAATCTTTTTTTTTTATATTTATAGTACCTAGTCGGTATAGGTAATATATTTTACACACACGTTACATACGGCCTTTGTCCATAATGAGTCATTTATTTGTATGTGAAACATGGGGGAAGCATCTCATAGTTCTTTATCTGCACTGCGTGATAAAAGAAAACACTTGGTTAAACAAACGAAATTTAAAGTACAATTAACAACCAAAATGATAATTATTTATAGCTTTCTGTGATGTTTAACACTTTATTTTCAGCATAAATTAGACTTATTCATCGTATAATTTTATTATTGTTTTCATCGGTTGACAGAAATGGAACAGAATTTCATAGCTTTAGATACCAACAAATATGTGATGCAAATTTATCGAGTGACAATTAGCATTGCGAAACTCAATTAAACTTGAAAAACTTAATTGAAAATCAGAAAAATATATGCATATTCGATTGATTGATTTTTTTTAATAACATGAATAATATACCGATAGATTCTAACTTGCTTAGTATTAATAAATGTAAGCAGACGTAATAAATGAAAGTAATTTTAAAGAAACTGTATTGTATTGTGAATTAACCGACAGTAGGGCATTGTTGAAAAGTAGAGAACGGAGTGTCTTAATACTAGATTCTCTCTGCCTACCTTGCTGTAAAAAACAAGAAACTATTTTTAATTATTTTATTTATGGTAACATGTTCATCTAAACCATGCATATATTAGTATGTCAATGTCTATGTAGGCACTAGGCACTTTGCAGGCATGTCGCGCAAAGGTGTTTTACCCAAGTTTCTGAGTTAATTACTAGTCTCTTAAGTAAAGCAAACAGTAAAATGTTATGTTAAAACGTATTGTAAAATTAAATATTTAATATTATTATAAATTTCAATATTGCAATATTACCTAGTATTTTAATAAAATACACTTAATTAAATATGTCACTAAATTCTGCTTCTCTAAGCACTCATCAACTTTTTTCTTGTGATTTAATAACAAGCAAGTATATTTCGATTTGTATTAACAATAAACTAGATAGTTACAGCTATACGCATAAATACGCCAGTTGCAATATCTGTCTGGGGCGCCGAGTATGCAAGCCTAAGACCACTAAAATGTTCATAGAAGTGATATTTATGAAATTTATTTTAATTTGTGAATTCAGTTCAATTTACGGAGAGTTTTTACACTAGCGTGCACCATCTTTGTTAATGCAGCCGAGAAGGCTAAAGAAAAAAAATACTTTTCCTTATATGTATTTTTACGTGGCGAATAGCAAAATTACTAAGTGACATGTAAGTACAAAGATATAGAGAAATAGTATTATAAGAAGAAAATTATAATGTTGTTATAAATGCTTGTATAAAATAATTCTTAAACATGCCATTTCCTTCACTCTCCACACTCTACAATGTGAACCGTTTAAATGTACTGCGAACTGCCTGCGGCGGAATTTAATAAAAACATCTCAGCTTAATTGTGTTTATAAAACAAATTTACGATGTGAATACTCATAATGTCAACTCGTTTATGATAAAAATGTAAATATGAAGCAGTAAAATTATTTATTGCTCTCACATGTTAGCGTATCACGTAAAAGTCATTTATTTATAAGGTTTTATTTGAATTTTTTTGTTGAACTTTTACTGAAATTATAATATGTGAAGTTGGTTATAATTGTTGCCAAGTTTATATTATATAGGTTTTACAGGTAATTTAATGGTTGTAATTTCTTATCCTACTTCCAAAATTTATAAATTATAATTTTATTAATCTTAAAGGTTATGTTTTGTACATCAATATTGTTTAATATTTTTCCTGGATCTGCCCAGTAATTGTGAAAAAAATATAAATTAATATTTAATTATACGCAAAATTAATACAAAATACCTAAGTGAACAAAGTTTAATTTTGGTAACGAAAACTATTCATTCCTTGAAATAAGGTTAGAGATTCATTTAAGTTGTATTAAAATCGATTCAGAAGCTTTTAATTATTTATTACAATATTAAAGGAGATGACTAATATAAATTTAATGATTAAGTTAGATAACATGACTATTTTTTTTTCATATGATATTTATTCTATATGATTTTATAACACGAGAATATTTATTATAAACGACATTTTATTACTTTTAACACTTCTTTTTATTTTCATATTAAGAGTCAAATTTTCATTAACAAAAACTTCACCTAAGTCTTAATTAAAATTCTGCCATCTAGCATAAAGCAGCATGACTTATTATACTATGTTGATAAATCTATTTGGCACGGGCACTGCGTCGTACAACTTTATTTGTCGAACAACTCGTGGACCCAGCTGAGTGATGACGCCAAATGGGAGATATCTCTCACTGAAATTAGCATTCATAAGCCGACACAGACAACATAAATAATATCAAATATTCGACATACTACGAATCGTGAGGAATATATATTTTACCATATATATTGTACATACGCGTAGTAAATTATTTTTATTAAAAATAATAATAATAATAATATAATTTATTCATAAACAAAATTACAAAAAAAAAACAATTTATAACGATAATAACCGCATTAGTTGTAAACTGTGTGGCAGTTATTAACGCCCGCCTCACAAGCATCCATTCATAAATTAGTATGATCAAAATGAGTTCAATTACAAAAAAAAAAAAAGAAAAAACTTTAAAATATAACAAATGATAAAACTAATAATTAAAAAAGCATGCAATAGTAGTATTAAAAATTAATTAATTAAAAGAAAAAATAAAATAAAAAGGTATACAATAAACAAAACATTATTAGAGTGATCGATGTGCATGATGTTTATATGTTGTGTGTGAGTTTGCGTGTGTGGATGTGTGTATGTGTGTGTGGACGTGTGTGCGTGTGTGGATGTGTGTGTGCGTACGTATGATGGCTTCATCGGTATCAAGCTATACGATCAATAGGTTCTCTGTCTGATCATAATCTAAGTTTAATAACCAGTCAGTCAATTTAGTTTTACATTGATACAACGTTAGGGGATATATTTTTAATTCTTTATTTATTTTATTATATAGTATGGGGCTTAAGTAATAAAATAGGCGATTTGCAGAGACAGTGCGTCGTGACTCTATTGAGCAAACCTTATCAACTCTTCGTTTCCCGCAATTGTTCTGCGGATCGAATGGGGTGAGCCTATGCCTCCGTAAAATAGAGCGCAGAACGAATAATTGACGGACACTTAAAACTTTACAAATGTCATATAGTTCGGCAGTTGGAA
The DNA here is from genome assembly GCF_056956725.1 of Heliconius melpomene rosina. Classification (NCBI taxonomy): domain Eukaryota; kingdom Metazoa; phylum Arthropoda; class Insecta; order Lepidoptera; family Nymphalidae; genus Heliconius; species Heliconius melpomene. The sequence goes on along the minus strand of NC_140406.1, from coordinate 6,592,266 downwards.
AACGGGTAGGTTTAGATGTCATAACCTTAAGTATACATCTCTGTGCTTTTTCTAGTGGGAGTAAGATTGATTTAGGAGCACCACCCCATGCCGGTATGCAGTAAGTAAGAATCGATTGGACAAGTGCGAAATAAACCATCTTAGCAATTTCTATACTAGCTCCAGATCTTAATTGTTTGAAAATGTATATTATTTTTCGTATACGGGCACTTAAAGCTAGTATATGATTCCTCCAGGTGAGATTCTCATCTATAATAACACCAAGGTATTTTATAGTGGAAGATCTATTAATATTACTACAATGGCAAATTGGACTTAATTCTGGGTGGCATCTACGAGCAATTATAGAAAAAGAAATGGGTGGCAACGAGCGTTTCGGGCCTAGAGTTATAAATTGGGTTTTATCCACATTTAATGTTACCCTGTGACAGGACAACCAGCTTATTACGATGGCTAAAGCTTTCTCACCATGCTCGCGTGTCTCGGCCCAACTGTTACCGTACACAAGCAAAGCGGTATCATCTGCATAAGAAATAATTTTGGTATTTGGAACAGAAAGGTTGCAAAGTTGATTAGCGTAGATTAAAAATAGAGTTGGTCCCAATACGCTACCCTGAGGTACTCCAAAAGAGACGTTTGCTTCATTGCTAATATTATTATTAATGTTTACTGCTTGTGTTCTGTCAGATAAATAACTTTTAAAGAGATCCAAGACAATTCCCCTAATACCAATATTTTCCAATTTGCTGTAAAGGATCGGTAGTGAAACCGTGTCAAAGGCCTTAGAAATGTCCAGAAATATGGCAAGAGTCTTTTTTCTATTATTGATATTTTGGGCAGCCTCATCAACTAAATTCGAGAGCGCATCCTCGGTTGAGCTACCACTTCTAAAACCATATTGGTTAGGAGAAAGCAAGTTGTATCTACCTAAGTAGGAGACAAGTCTATTATTAATAAGCTTTTCCAAGATCTTAGATAGGGCACTTAGAACAGATATGGGTCTGTAGTTACTGAAGCTGGCCTTACATCCGTTTTTATAAATTGGGTGAACGACAGCCTTTTTAAAGATTTTGGGAAATACCCCCTGGGATAAGCAGAGGTTACAAATCCAAGAAATAGGTGGGGTAAGTACATTTACCGAAGCTTTAAGGACAGAGGACGATATACCGTCCCACCCTACCGCGCAATGGCTTTTAAGATTAAGAATTATGGATCTAATTTCTGAATTATCAGTTTCATTAATAACCATTGAATTAGGTATTACCTGGGCGGCAGTGTACGGTAGGTACATCTGAGGAGCACTATTGAAATGATCGGCAGAAGCAAGTTTTTTCCCTATATTAGCAAAGTAATCGTTTACATTATTGACTGCTGAGATTGGATCGTTATCTAATTGCAAGAGATTGCTTGAGACCTTAGTATTCTCTTTAGTGTTATTTATAATTGTTTTAACAACGGTCCATGTCCTTTTTGTGTTTTTGCTAGCTTTCTGGAACTCGATATTTTCATAATTAGCTTTAATTTTTTTTAACAGATTGTTACAGAAATTTTTATAACGAACATAACTGATTTTAGATATTGGATCATCGGGATTCTTTTTCGTATTTTTATATAGTTTATCGCGATTTCTTATACATCGGAGCAATCCAGGAGTGATCCATGGTTTTATAATTCTTTTTCTGCAAGAGATGATGCGGGTGTATTTTTGTATAGCAGAGGTTATTGTTAATACCAATTTTTCTGCTGCACCTTCTGGATCTCTGTTACTTAAAATATCAGTAAAATCAGATGTTTCTAGTACACGAGTAACTGACGATTCATCCACGTAAGTGGCAGTTTCAGATGTTAATATATTTCTGTTTTGAAGTTCACAGCAAACCAATATAGGACAGTGATCAGTGAGAGGTGCGTCCAGCACATATGTAGAAGATTTCCTGCTACTTCGAAGGAGTATGTGGTCTATACAGTTCTCATTACGGGTGGGAAATAGGTGCGCTGGTATAAGACCATGTGTTGCGCATAGATTTAAATATTCTTCCGCTTGCGAATCATTTGACGAGCCGCTAATATTGATATTTAAATCACCAATAAGGACTATTGTTTTGGACTTTGTTAGCGAAGTCAGTACATCATCCAAGCTGTTTAAGAACACATTAATACAACGGTAAGAGGGAGATCGATACAAAGCAAGAATGACATGGGTAGTAGAAAGCGTAATTTGGAGGCAATTTGCCTCACAAAAACTGGGCTCAATAACCTCACATAATAAAGTATCTTTGGTATACACGATGAGACCGTCATTTTGATTTGTATAGCCCGACTTAAACGATCGGAAGTTCGGCAGTACGGGAATTATAGAAGTCTTACTCAGCCAGCATTCCGATAAAACCAGAATGTCAACTTTGTAACTCAACCTGTCAAGAAGAACCAAAAGCGAGTCAAAATTGCAATTTATACTTCGTATATTTACATGAAGAATTTTTATACCACTAATATGAGTCAAGGATTCCTTACATTGCTCGGGAGAACAGAGTTGAGAATCAGCTACCAATAAGTCATCAATATTATCAAGTAAATTTTTGTGACCCATTATTTAATTCTGTTTGAAAAACGTATGTGCTAGTAACCAGCTCTCCAAAGTTTGGTGACATATTATTTATTTTTAATATAGCAGAAAGAAATAAGTTTTTAAATCCAAATACTTTTTTAATAATGGTACAAATGAAAGCTTTACCAACCCGTACACTGAAAGAGGCGATGTAACTGTTATTATACAAAACGGTAAGTAATATTAAACTGGTGAGTGTATGTGTAATAGTGTAATTATGTAAGTACATGAAATCCCATAAAAAATATACACAATATTTAAATTGAATTAAAATACAAGAATATAAAACTAAATTTGACATATTAATATAAAAATAAGTGTACACATTTGAATTGACTAGTCATTTTTTTACTGGTATATCAGATAAATCACTTTCACTTCTAACAACTATAAGTTTATCTTCTTCCTTCTTCCGTAATAGCACCTTGCCGTTAGAAATCCAGCAGTGTGAGTATTTGTTTAGCTTAGCGAAGTCACGGGCAAGGAAAAAAAGTCTTTTCATTTTGGGTGTCAGACTCTCAGATATAAATAATGGTTTTGGCGGTCCTGGTAGCTTTAATTTATCCGTAGTTAGTCTAATATTTTCTCTATTACCCTTTCTGTACATTTGAATAATTTTTTCTTTGATCATCACCCCTGTAAAGTCCACCAGGACTGTGCGGTTCGATGAGTCACGTGAATTAATGCGAAATACATCTTTGACTTCGTGTGATTTGATAGAAACGTTTAAGCTGTTCCCTATAGAGATAACTGTATTTAATAGTTTGTCCTTTGTCTCAGAAGGTGCTGATGGTACATTTTTTATTTCGATGCATGTTGACCTTGACAAGCGTTCATAGTTTTCCATTTTGATTTCTAAAGACTGTATTTGAAGAAGATTTTGTTGTTTGTCCTTCTCTAATTTGTCAATCTGAGTAATAATGGAATCATATTTCTGCGACAGAAACTCAACAGATGTTTGTATTTCAACATTTTGTCTTTTAATTTCTTCCACAGCTTTCCACAGCACACAAAAAAATATATGCTTCAGTATTGTAAGAATGTAGGTGATAAATTATGTCCTATCTGGTATCCTATTTATATTGTTGAAGAAACCTATGTAACTTTACTTATAATATAAAAAGTAAAAGTAAAATTTCGTCAAATAAAAATATCGTGCCTAAGAATTACGTTTACGTTTCGCTACGTAGTAGAATAAACAGTAGATAATTTTCTCTTTCATAACATCGTGCTACATAGAATATTATTAAAAGAAATTTCAAAACTATAAATAAAATATACAATTAAACATATATGTAAGAAAAAATCAGACTATAATACCCAAATTCCTCCAGACCACTTTTTCATATAATATAATAGAAGACGAGCCAACAATCGCAATTGGAACACGTTATTAACGACTAGCCGTCTATTAAACTATTCTGTATTCGAGTCGTCTAGTTGTCATGTTACTTTGAGAATATTGCTACAGTTCTTGGCCACAAATATGATGCCACCCCCGAGGTAGCGCGATGTTCTACTTCACAGTTTGCTTATTAATTGCATGTTATAAATATGTATATATATATATTTGACTGTTCAAACGAATATCCATGTAAAATAGTACTTATTTATGTCCATCTATTTATTTAATTAGATAAATTAAGTTTCTCGTAAATATCTCCCAAAATGTAGAAAATAGAAGAGAAGCCAATTGTAAGGCATTCCAAAAAACGCTATTATATTAATATTTAACATTTCAATATAGCCAGTAGTAGTCAACAATTGTCAAACATATTTGCCAGTGTACCTACTGCGATGACAGTAAAATAAAATTCCTATATTATGTGTATATAGAAAATATTTTACGAGAAGAGAGATATTGAACGTATTTTGAACTTACGATTCAATTACAACGTAAGTTTAATTATAATGGAATATTTTTTTTTGTATATAAAAAAAAATATTATAAATATTTTCACCAATAAATTCTATTTTTACTCAAATCCCACGCTTATTTTAACCTTGCACATACTAAAACTGAAACGGTCACAAGTGTTAGCAGAATCGTGTAGCCATTTTATGAAGACTGTTCTACGACCAGTGGACTGTCTACAGAAAAATATTCTTTATTCACAAGTAATAAGACATAATGTGATGGAAAGTACCAGGACCACAGTACTGGGCTATCTTCTCATCAGATTAAGATAGCGGTAAGGTCAAGATCGGCACGAGCGAATACATGGAGTAAAGAAGTTGCCACAATGCTGGCATTTGCATCTTACATCTTTTGTATGGAAAATGGAACATCTAAATGTCAGTCTTGTTTCGTTATTATAGATACGGATGATTATGATGTTAAGATTTATTATACAGATAATAAATAATTAATACACATCTTTAGAAGCATTTACATTTTACTATATAATTAATGAAGTTAATTTGAATTATATATTAAAAAACATATTTAGATAGATAAATATACAAAAAAATATTGATCCATTTTTTTACGCAGTTCTTCCAACCATATTTCCACTATCTTCGCTTCCACATAGGAAATCACGTAACATATAAGAACTTTTAAGCGTAAACAACTAAATAATCCATTCGACTAAGCCATACAACAATTAGCATCACTACAATCGTTAGATATAGTTGTTAGTATTGCAACAATACCGGTAGAGCGAGAGAGTACCGGTAGAGCGTAGTTCTTATTCAGTTAGTTGGTACATAGCATTCGTGACTTACATTCTGTATAAAACAATTCTCGGACAAAGGGTACGGGCCACGAGTCGCCAACAAAGGAACAATGTGATGCAGGAGATGCTTGTGCTTCATTTCGATTGTAGACAAGTTAGATTTCAATTCACGTTGTATAGCCATATACTACCATATGGAGTAGGATTAGGTTAAATACGATGGTCGTGGGGTCGATTCCCACTTAGGGGAAGGAGTTATTTTCATTGCCTTGCTCTAGTAAAGACAAAGTGTGACGTACGGGTCTGCCTCGCAACAAGTAATGTCTCAAAAAATGGATAGTGTCTGGGGAAAGGAGTGTTTTAACCCTAGTTTCCACTGCATTCATTGCTACATGTAAGATACAGCGGAAAAATAAAAAAATAAGTATGAATATCTACATTCTTTCGGAGCAGGCTTTCAAGCGCTCATATTATTAAAAGATCTCTCTACGCTAGCGTAACCTACTTCCCCATTAATTAATCGAGTAATCACTTTCCATGATGAAATGAAAACATTGATGTTACCTCGTATTTTTCACTTACGAATATTTGGTTTTAATTACAGGTATTGTAAAAGAATTTTAGGTCAGGTGTACAAGCTCAGCTGGTTTAAAGTAATTTCCTTGTAACTTTTTAAGATTTTGTGAGGAATGGTAATCTATTGCAGTAGGCTTTCCATTTATATTTTCATATTCATATATTTTTTTCATTTCATTATTGTTGTGAAAAGTCACACTATACCTTTCTTTTCCACTCATTTAGTACATAGCTACATACAAAATCCATATATCATTTAACTGCAGCGAGAAATACCGCAGAAATTTCAAGAAGATATAACCAGTTTAAACATTTTGGACAATCTGAAATAGAGATCAATTGAAACTATTGTGCTATTGTACATCTCGCAGGGATTCCTATAATTGTGATGAATCTATCTTGCCGTAGTCAGTCCGTCTCCAGACCACCCACCAGTATAACTGTATAAGATGTAAAAACGTATCGTTTTATCCATAAATCGTATTCCATTGATGGTATTGCTTATTTAATCTGCTACGTAGAATTGAATGGTCAAAATATATGTCAAAGATGACTGTCGTGGTCGAAATGATGAATGATGATGATAAGAAAGCTAAAAGTATAAGGATAGTATTTTATTTGCGATTTAATTATCCATTCAATATGTTTATTATTAATAAAATATGTATACATTTACTTTAAATTATAAAAAAAACATATATTATGGTAAATAGTTCCCGTTGCTATTTTGCTGGGAAAAATAAGATGAATGATGAGCCCTGGACTAAAGTTGTAAAACATGTAAACATGTGAAATATTTACTTTACCCAGAGCAAGATAGCCAGGAGTCAGGACATCACGTTCCACACTTTCCACCAAATTTTCAAGACATTACGATTTGCCGCAACACAATGCGCCGCTTTGTCTACCAGAGCGAAGAAAAAACATAATGTAAATATAATCACTTCATCAACTGAGGATCGACCCCACAACCAAAAGTTAAAAGACACACACTATTCCACTGCGTCAGAACGACCTCAGATTGTGTGTTAATAAATATGTCAAATGTAAAATATCTTCAACACCATTGGAACCTCCATACAGGCCTTTCCTTTGTTTAGTTAGACCGCTTCCTAACTAGACTGTCTAGATGGTCGTAAGGATGAAAACAGTCGTACATTACCTGTTAAATTCTACCTTTATCACAATATATGGGAATTTTCTGAATTTTACTGATATAGATATATTTACAAAAAATATATATTCATATATGATCAATACAACCAATATGAAACGTCTCTACGCCAACATTGTAGCAGCTCGTATAAAAATGTGCATATGAAATAAATGTCCATGCATCACATTATATATTGCAGTACTAAATAACGATAACCGCATGCATTGAATCGCTGACCTATAAAATGAAATATTTATGAATGCATAGGTTCGGATGAGCATATGCTAACTAACCTGTCTATTTTAAAGGTGGAGGCCGGATGTCTATTACAATGCAAATTATCTCTGTCACCACAATGAACGGGTTACCTGTCTAAAACTTTTTGTACAGCTTCCGACCCCGAATCGGACTTTGGTCGAGTTTGCCAGTTGCAACGTTAGTAACGATTTCCTGGCATTTTGTCCTAGGCAATTATATAAAACATTTAATTCTCATCCTAAATTAGATTTCCAGTTTAATTTGTTGGCCACTTTTTGGACATGCTACAAAATTTTATTACAGATTTTAGTTAATTAGAGGTATTATAGAATTAATTCTGCCGAATGTGGTGAGTTTTGTATAGAAATACACATATCTACTATAATCAAATGAAATGTAAAACATATTTTATGTTATAACATATACGTCAACGTAACAAAATCTATTGAAATTTTGAAACAATATCGAATAGAATGCATTTTCATATAACAATAAAATATTTAGCTAAACAATTGGCTTCCATTATATTAATTTGAAATGGCGAATTTTGATACTTGTACAGTTGCACAATTAACGTTATTATCACCGCAATGAACTGGTGATGTGTACTAAACTGTATCGACATCGACAGGGTGACCAAGCGGCAAAATTTAATTGCGTCGTCCAATCGTGCACCAACATACACAAATATTGACTAAACTCTTAATAAAGTATAATGGACACTGTACATCATTGTGGGAACACCGAACTGCGTTTAACTTTGGACGAGGTGATGTATATTCATCACCTACATTTACTCTTGCTAATCGATGAACATTATGAAACACGGAAAATATTTTTAGACATCATTCGTTGGATGTGGTCGTAAATACACTATTATCACAGTATGAACTTTTCAGTTGCATTTTCTTGCTTTATATTATATTTTAAAATCTGTGAGTGAAATAGTAAAAATATTTTGTCATAATTACAGTAACAAAGGGAGAAATTTATGATATAATTACAGAAACATTTTAAGAGACGTATTCTTTAGGAACAAAATAACATTTACTAAATACATAATTATTTAAATCTGTCCGAGTGTTTGTCATACATAACTTAATAAGTAAATGATTAGATTCAATTTATGAGAATCTATATATTATAGGTATTTCCTCGGTCTAATTACACAAAGTGCGACATTGGGTTTCGCCTTAATTTAATAACGTCCGTAGATGGGTAGAATAATGAATGAAATATCGTTTCACTAGCTTTTCTCTACGTAGCCCGCAAAATGTTAGATATGTTTAATAAGTGTGTGATAAAAAAGAGGCCGTAAGTTCAGTGGTATTGGGATTCGATTTTCACATAGAGAAATGATTTTTTTCATTTTTTCGCTATGGTAACAACACAAAGCGCGATGGTCAGTTCCACCAATTAATACACAATGTCTCGAAAATTGGTCGTTTCGTGGGTAACGAAGTGTTTTAACACTACAATTCCTATACACGGGATGCAGCGTTAGGCTACAAATAAAAAAAATGAGAAAGTTATCGTATGTATTATTTTTTTAGAACCTTAATTAACCTTTAAAGCCTATACCAAACGACCAAACGACCAAATAAGAATACAACTCCGATAATTAGATAATAAATATTTATAAACGGATAGCAGGTATTTCATCATGTTGTCGATGCTCTGTTGCATTTTTTGTTGAATCTTTTAAAAAATCTTACGTTAAGTATAGTACGTTATTATTTAAAGTGCACTTTATTCCTTACAAATAAGGTTGAAATTTGAATAGCGTTATAATTTCTTAAGATATTATGGGGGAACCGTGAATAATCAGAAGAATACTTCTTTGCAACCGCTTTGCAAATGAGATTTCACAGTTACCTAGTTAGGGGTAAATGTAATATAAGTTTACAATGCGTTGTTCTTGTTATAGGTAATGTTGTTATAAGATATGTGGTGTTATAATAGGCTTTAGTTTAAGTTCAAAATACGCTATTTTATGTAGGTATATTTTTTTCATCAGCCTATCGCCGTCCACTGCCAACCAAGGGCGCCAAGGGGCCAAGGGGCCATTTATAAGGGCCAAAATTTGTGTTTTTGTATAAATTGATAACTAGACTATAAACTATATGGTATGTAGTAGATTTTTTACTAATACCAAATTAGCTGTTTGTGAATCTTTTCTAAATCTTTTTTTTCGGTCTAGGTAGATAAAAAATGATACTGGGGCTACTGTAAATTAATTTTCTCTGCATTAAGAACATGAGGAACATATTATTCCAATTATTCATATAGTAGTGTAGTACAAATATACTTTACTATGTTTTGTCACAGATGATAAAACATAATTTTTGGTATTAATTTTAATAATTAATTATCAGTTGGTTTATTTATTGATGCCATAACAACAGTATAAAAATAAATTATTTGTTTTTTATATAACGACTATAAAGTGTTACAAGACTGTACCTACTTACTATTTTATTGCCCTCTCTGGATTCGGTCATTCGAAATAAAATTTTAATTAGATCATGTCTTTTTATAAAATATATTAGACTTTCTTTACAACATTCGTCTCAACGTTTCGATGGTCCCTGGGTAAAATATAGAAAATGAAAAATCGCAAATATTTTTATTGCTCTTTTGAGATTACTACTAAGATTTAAATGAGATATTTTTTAAAACTTCAAAGGAAAGTGTTGTTTATGCGTTTTTTAAACGTAGATGTATATACTTATTCAAGAACTACCTTTATTTAAGAAGTTTTCGATTACATACAGATTACTTTAAGTAAGTTCAAGAAAGCAATTTGCTACTTTTAGCTTTCGATACTTTATTTATTTTTGACAATTTTAGTATTTTGTTATATAGAATTTGCAGTTATAAGTGTAAATCTATCTATTTTTCCAACCTACTCAATCGTTTATAATTAAACGTCGGAGTAGGTTGGAAAAATGGCTCCAATAGGCAATAAATACTAAGCTAAAAATGTATTTTTTTTGTCATTAAATAATTTTTACAGCCTTGCAAAATAATGCAGATGTGAAAATATAAGAGTCGCCAATATATTTTAACTTTATCTGATTAATACTTCTGTTCATAAAATAAAAGATAAGAAGTAATTTAGCAAAGAACACCGACCGCAAAAGTAATAGATCTTTAACGAACTCATAAAGACTTTATGGACGACACAAGAATGTCAGACAATAAAACAATAAAAAAGCAAAATACAAAACAAAGAAAAACTATAAATTAGGTGACATAGAGCCTCACAAACTGTACCGGCCCACAGACTGGACCGACATTGGGCTGTTAAAAGAAATTTATTGTTCATCAAGACCGGAGTAGCCTCATTGTCGTAAATTTTTGTGTAATACGAGTAGATTGATACTAGATGATAGTTGAAAAGCACTAAATAAAAACAATTGTTAATTTTTTTGAAGTAAAATAGAAGATGTAGTATTAATGCTGATGAAATATAAAAGAAGATAGCTTAATTAATTACGAGTAGGTAAAATATTTTTAGGAAATACTTATATCAAGTTATAATTGACGTATAGATTAGGCTAAATATTTTCGTGTATCGTAATTCTCTGTAATAATTACCACCTATTTTGTATAGGTACTTCATTTTTATTAAAAAAAAATTCTTCTAACCTGCACCTATCGTTAACAACCAGGGTTTTTGCAACTCTGCTACGATAGCGTCATTTATCGTTCTAATAACTATCATAATAATTGTTTTAATAAAAAAAAAGACTCCGTTGATTGAACTATTCAATAAATGCTCATATTAAGCTAGACAAAAGCGAGATCACTGACTGAAAGCCTATTGTTTTACAAACTGAATGTACCTATAACTTCCCAAAGGCGTTTAAACAAATCTTGTGCCAATATTATTTATATGTCAAATGCTACAATCAAATTCAATTAAAATAAGTTTTATATTTTGAAGGCTTTCATAAAATCGATATTACTGTTTAAGCTTTTATCAATAAATTTGAAACTAAGAATTAAGTTATGTGTACCGGACGGGCGGAACTCAAGCGAATGAGCCGCTGACGCCCTGCACACTATAGGTTCGGGTCGTGGGGACACGGAGTATGCTGAGACCCCAAGACGTTCTTGTCAGACGTTCTGATAAGAACGTTGAAACAGGAGGTTGGAGCAGGATATTGAAACACGATCTTGAATGCGGTATAACGGTCGGTGACTGTCGGCTTCTTTAACTGTTTCTTGTTTCCGATGTTCCTTGTTTCCTTGACTTGTTGCTGTGCTCGCTGTTGGTTGCCGACTGACGCTGTGCATATTATTCTTTCTTCCGACCCGTGGGCCGGGAAGCGATTGCAGGGTGTTAGCCCTTATTTCGCTGCTTCAATCTCCACCCATTACTATGGGTGCGTCTTTGGGGAGGCATATAGCCAGGGGAGTAGGAGTGCGCCTGTTGTATGTGACAGGGGCACAGGGGGGGGGGAACTAACTCAGAGGGAAGGACGAGCTATGCGCCACCTGGGCGGTCAAGCTCAGCCGGGTGAGACCCTCGGTTACCCCGAGGGAGGCCCAGCTTAAGCGACCAGCGACCAAGGTGGCAGCTCAGGAGTCGGATTCGGGATCGGATTCAGGGGGGGGGGAGAGGAGATCCCTCGGAAGGCGACGCACGTCAGGGGGCCGCGTGTGCCACGGCGCGATGCTGCGAAGGTGCAGGTGGTCCGAGACATCCGCACGGCGAAACGCGTTGGACGCGAGCCGGCGGATGTGATCCTCCAGGCTCTCTATTCTCAGGTCACGCTGGAGAGTGGCGTTCCTGACGAAGTAGGGAGCCTGGGTAACGCGCCGGAGGGCAACGTTCTGGACCACCTGCAGGATGTTGCGTTGGCGGGAACTCGCTAGGGCGTACCACGCCGGGGCGGCGTAGGTGAGATGCGGCCTGACGTACGTCTTGTACAATGCGAGCTTCAAACGGAGGGGGAGACGGGACCTGAAGAGGGGGCGCAGCAAATGCAGCGCCACTTTTGCCGCGTTCGCGGCCTTCTTGACATGCCCCATCATCGAGAGCCTCCGGTCAACCACGACGCCGAGGTAGGTCGCGGTGGGCTTCCAGTGGATCTGCTGGCCCTGCAGGCTCAGCGGAGGAGGCAGGCTCAAGTGGCGCCCCAGAGAGATGATCTGGGTCTTGGCCACGTTGAGCGAGAGCCTCCACTCCGCGAGCCAGTTCGGCAGCAGATTGAGTGCTCGCTGGAGCTTGACGGCGGCGTGATTGGCATTGAGGCTCTTCGTAAGTAGGGCCACGTCATCGGCGTATAGGGCGAGCATGGTACCTTCTTCTACTGGCAGGTCGTCGGTGTACCAAGAGTAGAGCGCAGGGGAGAGGATACTCCCCTGGGGTACACCGGCGGCGATCTGGTGGGTGCAGGAGCGGGCGTGTTCTACCCTCACGCAGAAGGAGCGTCCGCTCAGGTAGGCGGCTACAGTGGTCGCGAGGTGATGCGGGGTGCCAGCACGGAGCACCTTGAGGAGGAGCCCCGGGTGCCAGACACGGTCGAACGCGCTGGCCACGTCGAGGAAGGCTGCAGCAGCACTCTCCTTCCTGTTAGCTGCTGCTGCAGCGAAGTGCAGCACCCTGGCCACCTGGAGCGTAGTGGAGTGGCCACTGCGGAAGCCAAACTGTTCTTGCCGCGGCTGGAGGTGCGGCAGGAGAAGCGGAAGGAGTAGCTTCTCGAACAGTTTGGCGACGGAGCTCAGTAGAGTTATAGGCCTGTAGGCGTCGGCGTGGCGGGTATTCTTGCCGGCCTTGGGGAGCATAACGACCAGGCCCTCCTTCCACGCCTGGGGGAAGTAACCCAGGCGCAGAATGGCGCTGAAGAGCCTGGCCAATGCTGCGATGGTCTTCGTAGGTAAATGCTGGAGTGCCGCATTGGTGACGCCGTCCAAACCCGGCGCCTTCCTGGGCTTAAGCCGGCCGATTGCCTTCTTGACGGCAGTCGGCGAGATGAACGGTGGCGGCGGCAGAGGAAGTTCAGGAGCAGCGAGACGGGAAGACACTTCCGCTTCCATCTGCGCGTGAAGTGCTGGACGCTCACTTGGGTTGGGCTGGAACGTCGTCGCTAGGTGCTCCGCCAGGATCGCGGCTCTCTCCTCCGCAGAGTAGCGGAGAGAGCCGTCGGGGTGGAGGAGCGGACCAGTGGGCGGCTTCTTTTTCATTAACTGGCGGCTGAGTAGGTTGAGCGAGGGCTGGTCCTCGCTTGCCCTCTGGATGCGGCGCTCCCAAGCGTCGGAAGCGTCCTCATCGAGCGCGGCCCTAATGCGCTCGATGAGTTGGTTGACCTTTGTTTTGATCGCTGGGTCCCTGGTCGTCTGCCACTCGGTGCGAAGCTTCCGTTTTTGTTTGATGAGCTTGGCGACGTGCCCAGGGATCGGCGGGAGGCGGTGCGAGCTTGGGGGTGCCGTCGCTGCCTGCATCGCGTCCTGGATGGACGTGGTGATGTCGGCGGCCAGGTTGTCGATGGCAGCGGAGTCTGAGAGCGGGGGGATGTGCGTCGGCTTCGTGGCGAGGGAGGCTTCGAAGCGCTCCCAGGTGATCCGGCCTCGGGCCGGAGGTGGTTTGGCCAGGGTCAGCCCGCCGGAGAGAGTAGCCAGGACGGGCTGATGGTCCGACCCGAAGGCGTCGGGCAGCGTCTCGAGGTCCACGGTCTCCAGGCCTCGGTACACCGCCAGGTCGATGGTGGTGGGTGCGTAGCAATCGGCGTAGTGGTAATGGGTGGGCTGGTCAGGTCCAGCCACCTCGTATCCAGCGCGCTGGGCATCTCTCAGGAGGCGGCGTCCGTCGGGGCAGGCGAAGGAGCAACGCCAGGCGGGGTGCTTGGCGTTGAAGTCCCCGGCTGCCAGCGTTGGTGTGGTGCTGTCAAGGATCGCCCGAAGCTCGCTGACCACCAGCGGACGGGAGCTCGGGCGATATATGGCGAAGAGCCTCAGAGGTTTGGAGGCGTGGTGGATCTCGACACCCAGCGATTGGAAAGACTGGGTGCCGAGGTCGGGCAGCGGCGAGAAGACGATCCCTCTTCGGATCGCAATGAGGAGACCTCGAAAAGGGGTGTCCGTGGTGGAGTCCAGCCGTAGAGTATGGAACCCAGGCAGGTTGGCCGAGAAATCCGATGGCAGATGGGTTTCATTGATGAGCGCGACGTCGATTCGTTGGTCGCGCAGCATGAGCCGGAGGAACTTCTTCCTCCTCCTCAAGCCGCAGGCGTTCCAGTAGAGTATCCGTAGGTGGTCAAACATTGAGGAGGAGGTTCTTCATCCCCTCAAGGACGCACTGAACAGGGTCCCGACCTTCCCTCAGGGCGATGAGTACGTCCTTGAGGGTGTCGATTGCTCTGTCCATGGCCACTTGCGCCGGCGGGTGGGAACTGGCCGGTGGTTGCTCATTTGTTGTTGTTGTTGTTGGTCGCCGGGCGGCATCAGGGGCCGCGGGGGTGACGGTAAGAGTGGCTGCTGCTGCGGGGGGAGGTTGGGGTTGACTCTCCCTCTGCCTCCTGGTCCTCTTCCCCCCCCTCTTGTGTTTCCTGCCGGCGCCCCTGGTCGTCGGGGGGTTGGCAGGGGCCATCAGGGTTGGTGCATTCTCGTCTGCGTTGACCATGCTAGTGGAAGCCGGTGGGGCGCCCCTGGTTGGGCGGGGCGCCGATTGGGAGAGGGCCACGGTGCCGGCCCTCTTGTTCCTGTACTCCTTGCGGAACTGCGGGCACGCGGTGAAGTTCGCCGGGTGGGCGCCCCCGCAGTTGATGCAGGTGGCGGGCTCGTCGCGAGGGCGCGGGCAGTCGCGCGCAAGGTGCTCTTCCCCGCACCTTACGCAGGCCAGGCGGCGGTGGCACCCATGGCTTGAGTGCCGGAACGCCTGGCAGCGATGGCACTGCGCCGGGCCCCGCTTGCTCCTCCAGGCTTCCACTTTGACACCTGGCATGTTGAGGAGCTCCGTTATTTGGAAGATGCCAGGTACCAGGTCCGGGGTGTTCGTCAGGATCGCGTAAAATATGCACCCAGGCCGGCCCATCCTTGCCTTGATTGGACGGGCGTACTCGGCCTGGAAGCCGAGCTCTCGTAGGGCGTCGGTGATCTCGTCGGGTGTAGTCGTTGCAGGTAGCCCCCTGATGGCTACCTTTCTGCTTTTCTCCGCGGGCAAGGCGTAAGAAAACCAGGAGATGGGCTCCGTCTTCTCGAGGTCCGAGAGGTAGCGTTGGATGACGCGGTATTCCTCCTCGGACTCGGGAGAGAAGCGCACACCCTGTCCAAAGGGGCGTGCATTGGGGGCGTGGCCAAGGCGGTCGCGGAGCGCGCGGAAGTGGCGCGCCCAGTCGGGTAGCTTCTCGACCACGAGAGGCGGGAAGCGCGGTTTCGGTGGCTGGGGCGCGGCCGAGGTGGTGGCCGGCGCCGGCGTCGGTGCTGCGGCCGCAGCGGCCGGAGCGGTGCGGCTCGGGCCCGGGCCGGGGGCCCTGAGCGCGTCAGCGAAGGTGCCTGCGTTCGAGGCATCCGGCTGGCTGCCGGTAGTGTTGGAGGCGGCAGGTGGCATCGTCCGAGGATCCCGCTGGCGTAGGCGGGGGTCGCGTGGGTTGGGAGGCGGGGCGGCGCGCGGTTGCGCGCACACGCGCTTGGCAGCCTCCTCATCGGCATCGTCTGTGGGCCGAGGACGTCTAGCGGGCGTTAGCGATAGAACGCCCAACAGCGGGTCGGCGGCGGCAGCGGCCGCGCCGGCGCATTCCAGCTCCTTTCCCTTGTCGTTCAGGTACATGGCAATATGTACCATGAGCGACCGGGAAAGAGCTCCGCGCTTCTGCAACTCGGACACAACGAGCATGTCCGAGTGTAGGCGCGACTGCGGCGAAAGCTCGTCCTCGACGCGGGGTGGCGCGGAGGGGGAGCGCTGCGGTTGCTGCATCTCCCTGGAGGCGGCCCTGGAGGGTCGCTGCGGCTTCGGTGTCATCATCAGTGGTGTCATCGTCTCAAAAGGGGCGGTCATCCTCTCGGCGGAAGTGGGCGGAGCGTCGGGAGGGCACGCGGTAATATCGCGTGCCTCCGGTGTCCGTCGTGCATCTTCGGCTTGGAGGGGCCTGCGGGGTGCAGGGCCGGGGGGGGTGGCTGCTATGGTCGGCATACTCCGACCTGGGGTCGCGGAGGCGCGAGGGCGCGAGCGAGAGCGGTCTCGCTGGGCGCCGCTGCGGCCGCTCATGATGAGCTGGCGGCGTTAGTGCCCGCACGCGGCAGTCATCGATCGCGTAACGCGATCGCGAGATCGGTGTGAGACGCGAGGGCGTCGGTATCCGTCGCGGCGCCACGGGGCGCTGGCGAAACTCGACAATGATTTCAATACGAAATAGTGGAGAGTTTCTTGATACTATAGGACTCGTGCCGCTGGAGTGCGCAGAGGTGCTTACTCGACGGCGGGCAGGCGATCCCTGACGCTGTGCCGCCCGGCGCGCGCCTTTTATACCCGAGGCGGTCGGAGCGGATAACGGTAAAAAGAGCCGAGAGTCACCGAGCCGTTTTGACTTTATTTATCGAAAATTTTCACTATGATTTCGGTACATTTACATTTATATCTTTATAACTAAAACTCGGATGTTCTTACAATTTATACATATAGAAAGTATACAAAAATGTCTATTAAACGATATATAATACATTATACTATTAAATTATTAACTATTAGGAAACAACGAAAAACACGAAAAGTATGATGAAATTCACACAAGTAATCACGATAAAACATCTCTCATTAATTATTCACAAACATACGGTATATATAAATGTGTTATTAAGCTACAGAAAACTATGATAAACAATAATCAATAATAAATTTTACTATACGGAAGTTACTATTATATAAAAAGGCGATTATCGCGGCAAATCATAGTACAACTATACAAATACGATATAAAGTCGAAAATTATTATCTAAAACAGAACCCAAATCTATTTATAATCATTATTCAATGTAATTACTTATTTATTTAGGAATAAACATTATTAATTTCGAAAAAAAAAAAAAAAAAAACACTAATAATAACATTCAAACTATAAGAGTGGTATGACGTCACTTTTGCCGAACGAAACAGTCTCAAACATGTCGTGACGAGTCCACGGCCGATGATGCGCTTTCGCGTCGTTGCGTTGTCGCGAACATTTCTCCCGCCGTGCAGAATCAGGTCTCGATGTGATGCTGCATCTTTCCCGCGGTGAGCGACGACGTCTTCTTACTTTGGAAGCGGAACGAGTTTTTTGGTTGGCCTTTTCAATAGACCACCCTTAGTGCGTACTTCAACTATTCGCACTTGTCCATCTGCACCTGGATACACTTTTTCTATGCGTCCTCTTGGCCACGTATTTCTTGGAAGTTGTGAGTCGGCTATAAGTACTGGATCACCTATTTCATAAGTAGGGCCTCGACCATGAGGCTCCCGCCGGTGTTGAAGTTCAGGGAGATATTCGCGAACCCAGCGTCTCCAAAACATGTCCGCTAATATCTGTGAGCGTCTCCACTGCTTTTTGCTATCAATGTCGTCCTCACTAAATGTGCCAGGTAGAGGTAGACGAGCTGAACCCCCAAGTAAAAAGTGATTGGGTGTTATAGATTCGTCGTCGTCATTGTTTACAGAAACATGTGTGAGGGGACGACTATTCACAGTATATTCTACTTCGCAGAGTAATGTAGCCAAAATTTCTTCTCGGGGATATCTCTCACGAAGAATCGTATGTAGAGCCGTTTTCACGCAGCGAACAAGACGTTCCCACGCGCCTCCCATGAATGGTGCAGATGGTGTTATGAAACGCCATGCGATGCCTCGACGACTGGCTTCTTCTTTGAATGCTTCTCGAAGTTCTTTGTCTGCTCCATGCATGTTTGTACCATTATCTGAGTAAATTTCGGAAGGACATCCTCGACGTGCAGCGAATCTTCGCAATGCAAGTATGGCAGAGTCTGCGCTTAAGCTGGCGGCAATTTCCAGGTGAACTGCTCTTGTGGTAAGACACGTGAAGAGTGCGACGTAACGTTTCACGTGTTGTCTGCCGACGACTACTGTGAGAGGGCCAAAATAATCTAAGCCGGTGTATGTAAATGGTCTTCGATGATGGGCGAGACGGGATTTGGGATGATCACCCGTAGAAGGCTGTGGCGGTTGTGCCTTGCGAATACGACACTTCAGGCACTGATGAACTATCCTTTTCACGGTGGGACGAAGACGAATTACCCAAAAATGTTGACGTACTTCATTTACTATTATTTCAGTGCTGCTGTGGTGAAGACAACGGTGTGTCCAATCAATATATAGCTGTGTGATGTAGTTATCTCCATCTAAGACTTGTGGTTTCTTTGTTTCGTCTTTTATTCCCTCGGCGGCGGCTATACGGCTGCGAAGAACGACAATGTCATCTCGGAGTTCTACGGGTAATGAATGAAGGCGACTTTGTTTGGCAATAGTCCGGTTGTATCTTAAGTCTGCGATATCTTCATTGAATGATTCCTCTTGAGAGGTTCGGATGAGAAGATTTTCTGCTTTTGTGATGTACTTCGAATCTAATATCAGAAAATTGTTGGAATCCATAGATTTCTTGCCATGTAGAGTAGTAGATTTCTTTGCCAATGTTTCTCTTCGTTTGTTCCACGTAGGATCAGATTCCATATTTCTACGTGTTCGCTTATAAAAGATCTTCTCTTTTTTATTTCTGCAGATATCTAAAAATTGCAAGACTCTAGCTGTGGCACGAAGTAGTCGCTCCCATTTTGAGAAGCGTTGTGGATCAGGAATTGCTTCGCGTAATTTTGTCTTCGGCTGGAGTTCTTTAACGGTAAAGGTATGTTCTTCACCAGTATTGTTTGACACGACCGGTTTTTCGATAGGCCAGGTACTCGGATTTTCTTTCAAGAAGGCAGGCCCGTGATACCATTCATGATCGGCTCCAAAATCAGATGGTACTTCTCTAGTGGCTATATCGGCGACATTGAGCTTAGAAGGTACCCAACGCCATTCTTCCACTTTGGTATATTCTTCAATGGCTGCTAGTCTATGTGCGACAAATGGCTTATAAGATCTGGCTCCATTTCTTATCCACGTCAGAACTGTCTTACTGTCTGTCCAAAAGATTTTGCATTCCGGCGCTATACGATGTTCTTTTATGACAGCTTCCGCTATGCGAACTCCCATGACGGCTGCTTGTAGTTCCAAACGAGGAATTGACATAACCTTGAGCGGGGCTACTTTCGCTTTAGCCATGATCATGTTGACTTGAACCTTTCCATCCGGAGCAACCACCCTCCAATATGCAGCTGCTGCGTAGGCCGTTTCACTGGCGTCGCTGAATATATGTAACTGTATAGATGTGGCGTTACTATAACCAGAGTAGCATCGAGGTAAGCTCACATTTTTCAGTTTCTGGAGATGCAGCATCCATTCTGCCCACTGCTTGGAGAGATCTTCGTCCAGATGTTGATCCCAATCTATTATTCTTCGCCATGATTCCTGGAGAATTTGCTTAGCCCGAATAGTAACCGGTGAGGCGAAACCAAGTGGGTCATAGAGCGACATAACTATCTTTAGAGCTTCTCTCTTCGTAGGGGTTGTTTTATTTAATAAACTAGGCGGTAATCTTGCCAGTTTTAAATTGAATCGTAATTCATCGGTTGACGGTCTCCACATTAAACCCAAAATCTTTTCTTCTTTGGTACCCAGGTTAATAACTTCTGTCATATTTGATTGTGATTCCAGTTCATTTATTATTTTCGGGATATTTGAAACCCACTTGCAGAGTTTGAAACAAGCTTCTCCGTGGATATGTTGGACCTTCTTGGAAGTCTCTATAGCTTCTTCTATACTTCGGAAACTGTCTAGGTAGTCATCCATATAGTGGTTGTGGATGATAGCTTCCACTGCTTCTGGATGCGTGTCGGTGTACCTTTTTGCGTTCCAATCTTTAGCGAATATCGCGGTGCATGGTGAACTCGCAGCTCCAAATATAAGCGACGTCATGCGATATTCCTCAGGAGTTCCCTCCCGCCGGTGTCCTCTCCACAGGTAGCGAAGGGCATCCCTATCTTGAGGCCTTACTTTGACTTGCATAAACATTTCGGCTATGTCGGCTGATACAGCGAAAGCATGACGGCGAAATCTCATCATGACTCCAGGAAGCGATTGGAGAAGGTCTGGTCCAGTCAGGAGGAAATCGTTTAGTGACATACCTTTGGTTTTGGCAGCGGCGTCGTGAACAATGCGAAGCTTCTCTGGTTTACCTGGGTTTTGCACGTCGAAGTGTGGCAGGTACCATGTTCTGCCTGGAGAGATACTTTTAGGCGCCACCTCAGCGTAGCCCTTCTGGACGAGTGATTCTATTTGTTCGGTGTATCTCCTTTTCAGTTCAGGATCACGATCAATTTTTCTCTCTATTGATATGAGCCTCTTCAGCGCCGACTCATAATTATTAACCATGATGCTGTTCTCTGCTTTCCATAAAAGTGCGGTCTCAATGTGTCCGTCTTGTAAACGGTGTATATTTTTCTTCAAAATATTTTCAGCCTTTATTTCAGGATCAGAGTCTGGCCGACGCGGATTAATTATAAGAGATTCTAAGGCAAAGTAATCTCTCAGTTGCTCATCCATTTTATCTTCGTAGGTAGTAACTCGATTGACGAAGTGGATTTTCTGACCCAATGTCCTATTGTGCGCACCATGGAGCACCCATCCGAGCGACGTGAGTGAAGCGATCGGTTGGTTTTTCGGTCCTATACGGACATCTTCGGCGAGTAATAAATTCCAGTTATCTTGGCCGATTAGAATTTTAGGCGTGGCTGAGTCGTAGGCGAGTTTGTTCTTCAAATCTATCAAATGGTCGCAGGCAGCTAAATCTTCTTTACGAATCGTTTGTGGGGAAAGATTAAGACACGGAACGGTGCGAGCTGTAAAGCTAATCTTCTTTTTCTGTGAATTAGCAAGTGTCACAGTAACACGCCTTGATCCCGGCGTTTCAATAACTATATCCCCGATTGCTTCCATCTTTAGAGGATCCAGCCGTCCCTCAGCACCGACTTCGTTTGCCAAAGCTTCATCTATGAGAGATACAGTTGATCCGTCGTCTAATAGAGCGTATGCAGAGGTTTCTCCCGCCGGTCCATGAACTCTGACTGGTATGATTTTAAGGTAAGCATGCGCCTTTGATGGTATCCATGCGTTGGCCACGGTTTCTTTTTCTTCTTGTTGATTACGATTTTCTGATTTCTCCTTTTTATCATAGTGTAGTAATCGATGATGAGTACCGATGCATCCCTTAGTATTGCACTTCTGTGGTTTACAAGAATGTCCCGATTGCCTGAACCGCAGGCATCTGAAGCACAGTCGGTGTTCTTTGGCGAGTTCCCATCTTTTATCTGAGTTGGCATCTTGAAATTTCTTGCAGCTAATACTGTGATGACCTTCTTTGTTACAAATTTTGCACGTACTTTTCACCATTCCGTGAAATCTATTAGTTTTCCTTTCTTCGGTAGTATTGTGCGTTCTATGTATCACACGACGAGTAGGCTCTGAGTGCGGGATCTCTGTTGAATAAGGTGTGCGACATGCTGCTTGTTTGGTGAGAAACTCGCTGAAGTGCGTCAGGTCTGGTTTGAATATAGATGCTTGTTCCTCGTACCACCTGGTACATAACGACGATGGTAGCTTTTCACGAAGGGCCCTCGTTATATCTGGTGCAGTAATAAAGTTGTGTAAATCGAGGGCGCGAAACAGATTGACACTGCTTCTTACTTTACTGGCGAATGCATGTATCTCCTTTGGATTGTCAGCACAACGAGGTAGAGATCGAAGCTTGTCATATTCACTATATGCGATTGTATCTGGGCGACCGAAATTCATTTCAAGTTCTTCTATGATGGCATCCGGTTTTGAATGAGCTATGAGTTGTGTATCGACGACTTCCAATGCTTTTCCAGTTAGGCTTCTTCGAATTCTGGCTGTATTTTCGACTTCATTGAAGTATCCCTTAGTGTTTTCATATATGGCTCTGTATGATAGCCATTCATTTAACATTCCACTATATGTAGGAAGATCCATGATGACTTTGGACGCGACGGGATAATTGTATGACAATGATGGAGGTAACATTGTAGGTTTAGGTACCTCTGTTTTCATACACAACGATGTAGGAACGGTTTCGGCTTTTTCACATCTTTTCTTCAAATTTTCTATTTCTTTTTTTAGCTCCTCTATTTCCTTCGTTGAATCTCTCTGTATTGCTTGTTGATTTTCGGAATTGTTAACGATATTCGGAAGTTGAGGCATTATATATGATGGTGTCGGTAGTGGTTGCCTCGGTACGTCTGCACATGGTGTTAGTGATTTTTGTACGATTTGTGCATTATCTTCAATCCAGGAGCTAACGTAGTCGGTTTTCGATATATTATCTTCCTGGGATTCTGAACTATCTGATTCAGCATCTTCCAGAGCTAATTGTGCGAGTTCAAGCTTGATGCGAAGTATTTCTTCACGAGCATTTCTTGCTTTACGTCTGGATTTCGTAGACTTCTTTGAGTTTGCACGTTTCGAAGTTGTTAACTTTATTTGTGTGCTTTCAAGTTGTTCCTCTTTGTTAATTGAAATAATTCTCGAGTCTTCCTTTTCGTCACTTGGTACTATTAAATTCTTTTCTATTACGGAATCCTCTTGTGTGTTTGTAGGCGGGTGTGTCACCTCTGTGTGACTAGATGAAGGTTCAGCTTCATATCTCAATCCCTCGGATCGACCTCTTGATCTTGTGATAGGCATCTTAGCAATTGACCGACGATAATTAGTAAAAACTCACCAAGATGCACGAAGATTCTCGGAGACGAACGACGACACTCGAAGGCGGACGCACAAACACTCACGACGACTCACGATGACGCTCGAAGACAGACGCACAAAACACTCACGACGACTCACGATAACGCTCGAAGGCGGATGCACAAAACACTCACGGCGTGACTTATGGCGCGACGGAAATGTGACGTCAGCGCAGTAGCGAGCGCGACAGTCAATACGGATGCGCAACGCGACGGCGATTGCGAGCGCGGAAACACTGTACGGTGGAGCACTGCGCGATGGAGCACTACGCGATAGAGCACTATAACACTCGAAGGCGGATGCACAAAGTTCTCGGAGACGGACGATAACACTTGAAGACGGACGCACAAAACACTCGCGACTGACTTACGACGCGACGGAAGTTGTGACGTCAGCGCAGTAGCGAGCGCGACAGTCAATACGAATGCGAAAACGCGACGGTGATTGCGTTTGCGAGCGCGACGGAAAACACTTCGCGATAGAGCACTACGCGACGGGGCACTGCGCGACGGAGCACTGTGCGACGGAGCACTTCGCGATGGAGCACTGCGATGACTTGCACGATGACTTGCACGATGACGGATGATGCTTCAGCTTCGGTGAGGAGTCCCCAGATCCGGCTCGAAGGACCAGCACGATGTACCGGACGGGCGGAACTCAAGCGAATGAGCCGCTGACGCCCTGCACACTATAGGTTCGGGTCGTGGGGACACGGAGTATGCTGAGACCCCAAGACGTTCTTGTCAGACGTTCTGATAAGAACGTTGAAACAGGAGGTTGGAGCAGGATATTGAAACACGATCTTGAATGCGGTATAACGGTCGGTGACTGTCGGCTTCTTTAACTGTTTCTTGTTTCCGATGTTCCTTGTTTCCTTGACTTGTTGCTGTGCTCGCTGTTGGTTGCCGACTGACGCTGTGCCGCCCGGCGCGCGCCTTTTATACCCGAGGCGGTCGGAGCGGATAACGGTAAAAAGAGCCGAGAGTCACCGAGCCGTTTTGACTTTATTTATCGAAAATTTTCACTATGATTTCGGTACATTTACATTTATATCTTTATAACTAAAACTCGGATGTTCTTACAATTTATACATATAGAAAGTATACAAAAATGTCTATTAAACGATATATAATACATTATACTATTAAATTATTAACTATTAGGAAACAACGAAAAACACGAAAAGTATGATGAAATTCACACAAGTAATCACGATAAAACATCTCTCATTAATTATTCACAAACATACGGTATATATAAATGTGTTATTAAGCTACAGAAAACTATGATAAACAATAATCAATAATAAATTTTACTATACGGAAGTTACTATTATATAAAAAGGCGATTATCGCGGCAAATCATAGTACAACTATACAAATACGATATAAAGTCGAAAATTATTATCTAAAACAGAACCCAAATCTATTTATAATCATTATTCAATGTAATTACTTATTTATTTAGGAATAAACATTATTAATTTCGAAAAAACACTAATAATAACATTCAAACTATAAGAGTGGTATGACGTCACTTTTGCCGAACGAAACAGTCTCAAACATGTCGTGACGAGTCCACGGCCGATGATGCGCTTTCGCGTCGTTGCGTTGTCGCGAACATTATGAACATTTTGTTTATCTAGCCCCAATGAGATTCTATTTAATATTATTTTAAAGTGTGCTTACGAAGATGTATAATATTTCAAGACATATTTTATTTATTGGACACCATTAAATGTATGGAAATAGTAAAGAAACATGTAAAAAGATAAAAATCAATTTCAACGTCGACCGCACATACATACTTATAAACTTAGTAAATTTTTGTTAGAGAGCAAACTAGGTCTCAATAGAATTGTCGATTGTCCCAGATTAACGAACCATATCATTACGGCAAATGAATCGGCCGAGCGATGTTATCTACCCATCAATGTCAGTTCAAAATCTATTACAAGCTGTTAGTATGTTTTAAAATGAAACATTAATAACATAGTTAATATGATGTTTTAAATATGATGTTTGGATTAAAGAGTTTCGTGGACCGCTCCACATAAAACGATGATAGAACAAAGGCCGCCCCTATTTCATTAAACATTAGAAATTAGAAGAACAGTTAACGCACTTTCTATACGTTTGTAAACTGTTCTGTAAATATATTTAATCATCTTTTTAGTAGGTTCCCGTTTCCTGATTAGCAAGGTGGACAGAAAGAACCTCTTGTCTTTTTTTTAACTTCATGCTATATCCCACACGTAGCAGGCAACCTGGGAACCTAGTATTAATACACTCGTTTTTCTATTAAGACACTTCTGTTTCCCACTTTTCGCCGAATTCTATAAGTATTGCGCAAAACAACGCCGCGTTTTAACAGAGCAAAGTAAAATTAAATTAAATTCGAACTCAGAACATTAAATTGAAGAATACATACAAATTTTACTCTACGACGATCGAAAGCCACAGTATATATTTTTTACTTTTATTCTCTTAGAACAATGTGGAGGTATTACATTTTCTTTTTTAGTACTTACTTTCATACTCTTTACTTTTCATTTACTCTATTTTCATTATAAAAGTGTGTTATATTAACAAGACGCTTGCTGTGAAAAAATAAACTGTAGCTACCATTAATATTTTACAAAAGATCTCTTTAAAATTGAACCTCGTGCATTCAAAGATAGAGATCTAAAGCAACAAAAAGTGAATAAACCAGACTAACAACAAAGGATGCATTTAGTCTAAATGGATCAAAACCCTTATCAGTGCGGAGTCATCAATTCTGATACGAAGTGACTACAGATAGTATGGGACAAGGGCGGTCCTGTCCCTCTCGCAATCGATGTCTGGGTGTCACATGCAGTGCCAATGCATTCTATTTAATAATGAAATTTGTATTTACATACCTATCGCAAAAAGTAAATAAGTTTTGCTTTAGGCTTCTTTTTTTAATTTAGGCTTTAGGCAATGAGAACCTAGTGTGACACCTTATTCTTCACTTTCGGTCAGGACGAGACATTACATATTTGGTGGCCGAACCCAACGCTGTATTTTTCCTGCCTACTAAATAAGAATTTAACGTTACCATAATAAAATATTATTACAGATAATATTCCTCGAATTTCTTTGATATATACCGTTTTCCTTACCCAGGTAAATTCACTTACACGAACAAACTCAATTACCTGAAGCTAAATGAAAATGTACTGTCACTGAGCACTTTTGATTAGTATCTCTTCATTAAGAACGAGTGTTTACTGAAATTAAGATATCCGATAGGATCTTATTTAATCATTTATTTAGGTCAAGTCAGCTTCGTTATTAATAAATGGTGAGAAGCTCGTTTCGTTTGCTCTTTTAGTGAAAAATATGCGCATGATAATTAAGTATATATCAATGAATAACTATTTCAAAATAATAATATTCGTTCTAGATTCGTAGTTTAGATAATTATGAATCTAGACGGTTGGTAAATTGTAAAAACAAGTACTTAAATGAACGATATTTACAGATTTTTATTTGAGAAATATAAACCAAAAACGGTCTTAACATTTTTCACAAATGTATAGTATTAATTTCTATTAGGAGTTAAGGAATCAATATTCCAATAATTGTTATTACGTTTCATATTTCTAAATCAACAACTTTACTGTCGTATGATAAAATCAGAAATCTATTCAAAATATCCTAGAATTCCTATTTGTTCCGCTCGCTCTCAGTAGGGTATTGGCATTTTCCTTCAAATTATTATCGACGAAGATATGATATTGTATATGGCTTATTATACTCACTAGGTTACCAATATATGAGGAAATTAACAGGATATTCTTAAAAATAAAAATAAAATAAATAATAATTGAATATATTTTTTTTTTAATTACAAGAATAATTAATATTAGCCTTACAAAACCATATCAAAAATCCCAAACAATATTCTAAAATAACGAAAAATTGTAGATAAATAAAAAAAATTATAACTTCCAAAAAGAAACAAATTTGAAGTCACCCTACAGAAGACAGCAAGCACCTTTAAAATATATTTTAAATGTTTTAATGGTGCCGCCGGTGTAAAAAATTAACCAAAGGGACAGGTGCGAAATCTTTCCACAGCGGGGGTCTCAGCCCGACGAGTCAACCCATAACCTTAATTGATAGGAATCGTTAACCTTTAAACGTTAGTTCCTTCAACATAAATACTCAGATTGTAATCTTATTTTTTTTCTCTGTTATTTTATACTTCCTTTAGTTATTGTTTTATTTTCGGGTGCCTTTTCGAGTCGACAGATCGTTATTTCGTAATAAGCAGTCCGTTCGTCCGTTGTCATTTGATATCATCGAGATTATTGGAGTGAGATAGTTTGAATAGACCTGGCACTGTCGTTTTGGTTATCGGTTATAATATTTAGAGTCAAATTGTTATGTACTTTAGATAGATATTTTTTTGTTGATACTAATAAAATTGATATGCTTTTTGTTTAAAATATTCAAATTAAGGGTGTTGAACATTTTTGAGACAGACAACAGATTAATAATTTTTTTTTTCAGGCCAGTTATGGCGCAGTGACAACGCGACTGTAAACGCGAAAAGTTTTGGGTTCAATTTCCACTCGAGGAAATTAAATATTTAATATTCTCATTACCAAAGTCTGGTAATGAAGCAAAGAAAAGACACTTTCAAAGTGCGTTGACTTGAGTTCCGCCACCCAAAAGTAATAGCAACGGAACGTCAATAGGAACAGAATGCCTTAACACTAGGTTCCCAGGTTCCCTCGGCTTATCCCGTTATGTGCAAGGTACAGTTTGAAGCTAAAAAAAATAAAAAAATACGACGACAAAATAAAAAATAATATGTATAATATATTAAAGATTAAAATTTCAACGTTAATAAATTTACTATAGTGAATCAACATTTTTCTCCTGAAAGAAGAAAATTACTAGCATTGAAGTATTTAAAATATTTTATTATATTAAGTAACGATAATACTTTGCAAAGAATGTGATATTGAAAAATCCTCGTTGATGAGTTTTTAATAAAGGGTTAACTTCATTATAAAAATGGGGTAAGCATTTCAGTGACTTTATGCTTAAACTTAACTTAGTTTCTAATAATTTATGCGACCTATTGCTTCTTTAAAATATAAAAAGATTTTTTTCTCTGTTTCTCGGTCAATCCCGCATATTTCAGGGTATGGAGAGGAATGATTTTAAATAATATTTAATAAATTATTAAATGTAATCAGATACGTTCTTACATATATTTACAATATATTACTTGTCTAATAAATTAAATGTATATAGTACAAAGTATATTATTTTGTAAATAGACACTTTATTTAATGCAAATTTTAATATTATATTTGAAAATAAAAATATAATATTATCATTTCTGTATTTTACAGTTTTGAAATAACACGACTATAAATGTCACATTATATTATTCATATTCTGAAACGTGCTAATGGGAGACATTCCTAGACTTACTCTTAAGCGGCAGCCGCAGGAATTTGTTTATATTTTCATTTGTTTTCTTGTATTTATTTATTATCTCATATATTTTACGATAAAAATAGCTTATTAAAGCGATTTAGATAAAAATAGCTTAGTAAAAATATATAACACATTTTACTTTATCAAAATTGCAAACTGAGTGACGGAACATAAACCTCCATTTTGTATTGGCAGATTTGAGAAATATATGTTATTTACTATATGGAACTATTATTTACATTTATAGTTTATTTAATATAGTAATTTATTTATTTATCATTTATGTACATTCATAAAATCATACATACATTTATTAAAATTTAAATATTTTATGTAACGTTAGAAGCCGGAAGTGGTTAGCGTTTTTAAAATAATACGATAAAAAATACATACCCTATATGTTTCCAACGTTGCACGTAATTACAATAAGTGTCATGTATCACTAAATAACAACACTACGCACTAGACACCTTCCAATCAGGGCTTCCGCCTACAAGCAACTGTTCCCGTTTGACACAATTCCACTGTTTTTGTCTTTTTCACTTAAATCTACCCACTTTTACACGAGTAACAGTAAGTATTCGTATTAAAGTTTGTTTATATGAAAGCGCTCGCTGCCGTCGACCAAACTACTAAGGAGTTGTCATTTTCACATCTACCCTCTTGTCGACGGCATATAATAATTATAACAGTCGATGCTTGCCACTCGATGCGCTTTCTATAGGTTCCATTTCATTCATTCATTCTCAGTTAATTATTAATATTATTGTAATTATCGTGTTCTCTTTTATATATATATGTTTGTGGTTGACTTTTGTATAAACTGTGTGTACTTTAAAGTGGTGTTGAATATATTGAGTGCTAAGCGTGTGTATATACATAATTAATATTCCTGCTGAACTCACTGCTGAGACACCTCAATTACACCAGGTTAGTGTCATTTTATTTTTTTATGTCGTCCACTGAAAATATTAATTTAAATATTAATTACAAAATACCCTACTGTTTGTAATTACAAACTTATTCAAAGACGTTATTTAAAACAAACGGTTTAATGTTACTGTCAGTGTGATACTAGTACTACAAATATTGGAACAGAACTAAATTTCTACCTATATGGGCACGGATTTAGAAAAACGATGCAATATAGTCGGTAAACATTCCGTTGCAGCACAGTTTACTATGTAATATCCCGTAGCGTGTTGTTCCGGGTACTATGTCGCTTCGTACTGACCTAACTACTAACGTATACTGTTTTTAGACTGTAAGCGATACTATGGATATTATATCTATAGTATCGCTTGACATATCTTTGCTTTATGCAGAGTAGGTATTGACAAAGAATATAATTTTGTATTAGTACTTTATAAGTTTTCGTAATGTACATCTGAAATGAAGACATGGCAGTAAATACTATATTATTCAGGATATACACAGTTCTCTAAATAGACTATTAAGAAGATTTATTTATTTAACTTATATACATATTATATGTTTAGTACTCACAACCTTTACGTACAATAGACACTGTAGTCCTATATCTAAACAAAACGATAAAATTTCAGAATTTTTATGTAAAATTCTTTATGATTTGTAAATGTAAAAAAAAATGTATATCTAGTCTGTAAGCCACGGCTTTAGCTTTTGAAACGTACTAAGTACTAAAGCTGGCTATGTATATGCGGTATCCTGACCAAAATATTTACGAGAAGGTTTAGTTAAAGCCTCGCCTAGTTTCATTTGACTTTTTTCCAAACCACAAAACCGACGAGGTCGTACTTAGGAAATTAGGAAAAAAGATTCCATAATTAAATTTAAGAGAGCTTACGAGATTCTTGTCTAATGGTACACAAAATAAAAAATATACTTTAAATATTCTGAGATTCTTTCGCATATTTGAGGTCTTTGTAGTTAGAAAGCACAAGCTTTTGCAGTTAGAATTTATTTATTGGCAATAGCCCCGCAGCATTCATTTGGAAAATGTTAGTCGTAGATTTCCTTTCAGTAAACGTTCGGTTCGTCCTTTAGGATCCACAGGATATTCCATTTAAATCGGGTAAAGAAGTTTTGGTAGACATTGTCCATTGCAAACGACCATTGTGGTTTGAATTTAAGCGCGTTATTGCAATTTTAAATATGTATTTTTCTTTAACTTTTAGGTTTGATTATTAAATAATGGACCATGAAAATTGTTCGTGAAAACAATATCCTCCAAACATTATAAATCGAAATTAGTTATTTATTATAATCTTATTTATTATAATCTCCGATAAGTTAGTTATTTTTATTAACATATGCATTAAAATTATATAAAGATAAAATTATAAATATTAAATATCTATAACCTATAGATTTCCATTAACCTGACAATACCAAAGCAATTAGTCTATCATTTTAATCTATTTATAGTAATTCAGGGTGTCCGCCGTGACGTCACGTGCATCTGATTGGGGATGCCATTAATCATGGGGACAGACATGTCAACCTGTCAGGTCTTCGCTACTCACGCTACTATTAGTAACATTGTAAGGCATTAACATTGTCAAAAGGTTTAGCATTTCAAGTACGGTGACTTTCGTTTTAGATGGAGAGTTATTATAATTCCTATACTAGTGGCGATGCGAATATTAAAAATACCTAATATGAATATTAAAGTTTAATTCGTTTTGTATTTAATTTGCCATTTTTACTTAATTAATATATTTGGAATCAATGTTGGCGATAGAAGTTTTTGGAACGATAACTTGTATTACTTAGATTCTGCAAGACGAGGCCTAAGCAGATATATTACAGAATATTTCTGTTTTTTTTTTTCTACATTATTAGACAGTATTAACACTCTATTCTCTTTGCATTTTCTAACATTACGCATTGTTAATTCTGTCTTTATATTTAAATAACTAACTAAATCTTATAATAATAGATTTCTATGTTGTACAATTCCACATGTTATTTATCCTGAAACATAACCCAAATGTCGAACGGAAACAAGTTTCGTATTAAGTGTCTCATTAAGAATGTTATGAATGTTATTTGGGCGGACGCAAATATATCACAATTATGTTTGACACCTGGTATTCTCTATTATTACGTTTAATATATTTATATTGATAAGTTAACTACATTTATTCGGAAAATAAATGTTTTTTTATTAATAACATTTTGTTATTATTATATTGTATATATTTAATCACATTTTGGCTATCTATTACACTTTTTCGGTACTAAATATTACCTAAAAAAACATACAATTAATAAAAAAACAATTAATTTATCTCTACTATATTAAAATTAACCATAATACCAATTTAGTTATCTGTACTACTGTATAAGAAAAACATAATATATATCTTATTTAAATATATTTGTAATTTGTTGTTATCTCAAATTTAAATATAAATAATCCAATTAAGGCGACTATGTACTTTGCTTTCGTTAAACTTATGCATTGAGTAATTAACGAAATGAATTTTCATTGAAATTCTCAAATATTTCATGTTAATTCAATTATTTATTGTTTCAGACGAAGCTCTTCAGAATATTTCATTAGCAAAATTCATCTTTTTCAATAGCATATTCAATGTCATCTTTATTATTTGTATTTAAAATTTTACCGTCTACTAACTTTGATATAATTGGATATTAAAATTATTTCTTATTTTAATATTAATTTACTTAATCTTTCTTTTTTAGCTATACCCGCACAAAGCAAAGTAGGCAGGGAACATGGAAAACTAGTGTTAAGGCATTGTGTTGATTGGCGGAACTAAACGCCGTGCTTTGTCTTGTTACTAGACCGAAAGATGAAATATCAAATATTTCATTTCTACAACCAGTCACGTTCACAGACGCACGTTTGTGCCCCTATACCACGATAGGCTCACGTAAGTACTAACCATTTGTTAAAAAATAATATTTTCCTCATATTATAAGCACAGTAACGTTAAAACATTTCTTATCGAACTACGATAGTAGGGAAGAAGGGAGAAGGGAGATGAAATGATGAACAAGTCAATTACACGTGATGTCTATCCCTTGGCATTCGGGATAATTGATTTGCAGACGCTGACAAGACTTTTTTGGATAACTAAGCGAAAAGTAGAGTTAATTAAGAGATTTTTTGTATGCTCATTGGTCTGAGATTATTTCTTTTCGCTATGTCGTGGTTATCGAAGTCTATCGTTGCGTAATTATAAAATAAATAATTGTAGTAGTTAGGGAAATGGTTTTAAAAATAGAGTTGGAAAACGTATAAAAAATTTACATAGCTGGATTCGATCCCGCGCCTCTTGGAAGTTATCAAATTTGAAATTTACATTTTACAAATGGTTTTCAAAAAACAAAACGTTGAAATGATTAATATTATTATTTTATTTATACTGCCACTCAACACACAGTAAAATTTCAGTGAAAAATTGATTGTTTTCCCTGCTTAGCATAGTGGTGTGATAAAGCAAACAAATTAAAAAAATACTAAGTATATGGTGTTAAATATTTTGTACGGCTTTTTTTATTTGCTAAAATAAATATTTACATCAGCATTTTTTTCTACAAATAAAGTAATTTTACTTTACGTTTATAGAAATATATGCTCAGAGGTGCAATTGCCGTTGCTATAACAGCTTGATAAATGATTGACTGCATGACTCGAAAATGTTGCCCCAAACGATCACCTCGCTTACGTAACGACGTCTATTTTCCACTCCGATTTATATTTTTATTTGCAGCAATTTATTTATCAATACTGTATTTATTGTAATTGTATATAATATTTTAACCGTATAGAAGCTGTCGTAGGGCGGTGGTCTTGAATGTAAAGACAACGGTAGTGGGTTCGATTTATACTCGGGGGATTGAGTATATTAGTTTGAAATTAAATTTTAAATATTAACAGGATATAGTGAAGTATAAAAAATGCTGATTATAGTTATATGAGATTTTGGTTTCTGTCCACTCTTAGGTGTTGAGTAATACTTCATTTAATTAATATACCATAATTCATACATAAACCAAACATAGAAACTAATTCTTGATTTAAAAAGAAAATAACAAAAATTCACGAACATAAATCTTATTTCAATATATTCTCCACAAATATATATAAATGCGTTGTTTCATTCAAACGATGTAAAGATTAGGTCCCCTGTTGGATCATCTATCAATTTACGAGCTGTCGCGACATCGGCATCGTCTCAATCCGAGCGTCTATAATTTTTGATCAAAGGGACTATTATAGTATACCCAGACCCGTATAGGATTTTAGATTTTATAACGGGCTAGAAATACTTTGCTATTTCTTATAAATATTAATGTTTGTATTTTTTATTTATGTAATTTATATAGTTTTGTAAGTCTAAGGAAAAATAATTTGCAACAGTTAATATAAGAAAATAAATATAAAAGGTGATGTGGCCTATACTATATGGTATATACTTGTATAGTATATGGATATACAGACACACATTCATAAAGTAACAACTTCAATAAAAACAGTAATCTATATATATAAAAGGACTTGTCCTCACTGACTGAGGTAAGACGCACGCACAGCCTTAACCGCTGTGCGTAGAAACGTTAAATTTGGACAAAAGTTTACTTTCGTAATCTGGACATCCACTAAGAAGGTATTTTGAAAAATTTTAACCCTAAAGGGGTGAAATAGGGGTTCAAAGTTTGTATGGAAAAAAATTTAAATCGGCACCGATTTTTATAAAATTTGAAATTTAGATTTCTAAAAGTATTTAATTGAACACGTGTTTCATCGTTTTCTAGAATTCTCTCCCTAAGGGTGGAAATAAGGGGTTGAAAGTTTGTATAGGTTTTTTTAAATCGTCACCAATTTTCATAAAATTTGAAATTCAGACTCTTAAACGTATATAATTAAACACATGTTTCATGGTTTTCTAGAATTCACCCCCTAAGGGTGCAAATAAGGGGTTGAAAGTTTGTATGGAAAAATCTTTAAATCGCCACCAATTAAAAAAATATAAAATTTTATATTTAGACTTTAAAATATTTCATCGAACACATGTTTCATGGGTTATTAGAATTCACCCCTAAATACGCAAGCGAAGCTGCGCGCGTCCGCTAGTTTTACTATAATATTAAATTAAAATTCAAGCGACGTGAGAAATATCTCATTCAATATATGAGATAAAATATCTAAATGCAGCTATCAAATGAGAGGCGTAAAAATAGAACCCTTCCATTATAAAATTCTACTAAAACACATCCATTGTTTCAAAGTCAATAGAAATGCATAAAATGAAGATAAAATAGAAATGAAGTTAAGCGAAAATCTTTTAACGAATAGACTTAAAGTGACGGGACTCCTAAATCCCTAACCCAATTTCTCAATACTACATTGTAAAAGGGGCGCAAACGACGAACATCGTTAGTGCAAAGATGCTGTTCATTGGATTAATTAGTTCTCCTTTCAAGTAAGGCTGACATACTTTGCTAGCCGGTAGCCAAGTTCAGAGTATACTTATTAGTTGGGACGTGTAAGTTTACGTTGTGACTAAAAAGTTTCAATATCCTGTTAGCTTTTAACTATGTTAAATAAAGAATGCCTCAAAAGCTTTCATTTTTCATAACTGTTTATATGATATTGTAATAAAAGAAAGAATAAACATTAAAATAATTAATAGGCCAGCCGTGACGCCACTGCACAATATATGACTGTCAACACGATAGATTATGGATTCGATTCCCACTCGAGAAAATGAAATATATTATTTCTATTTTCTCCCATATGGTGTTGAGATAAAGCGCGGCGTGGGGTTCCGTCTCAATTGTAGACGCATTTCTCAACACGCTTCAGCATTTGGTGGAATTCGGGGAACGGAGTATCTTAACACTAGATTTCCTCGATTTTAATTTTAAATATACATATTAATTGACCTAATTCATATTAACTTTATTATGTAAGTAATTTTATAATTATGTTAATAAATACGTATATAATACGACAAACTATATTTTTTGTTAATAATTATTATCATATTTAAAATACGAGTAAGATTCTTTTTTAATTTAAGATACATTTTTGGAAAATCGACCGACCGTATACGTGTAATAATCACGAAAATCAAATATCTTATAATTATTATCATAATTTGTAATATGAAAACTGATAGCAGAATGACTTATTTGGAAATAACTTTTTAAATAAACGAAAAATACCGTAGACGCTCATATATCTCTCTCACTCTATCTTTTAGCCCTGAAATGCAGCCGACTCTTAAAGGCTGAGTACATAATAGTTAATATATAATGAATCCTAAGATAAGTGCAAATACAACCAAGTATACCTTGACGTGAGTCGACAATCTAAATTCTAAACGCTGCCATACGAGTATACTGTTTATACAGACGAATGTTTAATCTATAAGCTCCAGTTACGCAAATCTTGAAGACGAACCTAATTACGTCGTAATAAATAATTATTCACTACCGATAAACTTGGCTCATAATTTACGTTGGTGTAAACAGTTAATTTTGTATCGGATTTAAAATGTTGTACTCGTAAATATTGGGTAAGTTATTTCGAATTGTTTATAAATAACTTCATATACTTATTTTAAAAATTATACTTCCCTTGAGTTAGCTTTTTTATACATTTTGTTGAATTATTGAATTTGTTGTTGAATTATTTTTTATTGAATTTGTTTCTGTATCAATGAGACTACGAGTATTTCCTAATAATTAAGGTTTTTATTATTATTTTAAAATAATTATTAATAGAAGCCGTGAATTTGTACTACATTTTAATAATAAACGAACAAGAAAATAATCATGAGTCATGCTGCAATCGACAATTGGAGTATTTTTTAGCTTCGCTTACACACTGTATCCTGCACATAGCAGCGTAGGCAGAGGGAACCTAGGAACCTAATGTTATGAACCGCTACGAACCGTTTCCGTTCCACCCACCGCCGAAATTTGAAAGCATTGAGTGTTGAGTGTCAAAACTCAACGCAACGATTTGCTTTGTTGCCCAGAGCGAAGAAATAAAGATAATAAATATTTAATTTCCTCGAGTTGGCATCGAACCCACAAATCACATGACTGTGCCCCTTTTAAAATCATTAATTAATTGTTAACTCATACTGCTTGTACAAACAATATAACTGACAAATTTCAATGTAACCATTAATGAGTACTTAAAGCTCACTCATATCTCGCACCAGAATATATTAAAATTTAAATACAAACGTAATTTCAAATTCTAAACTTATTCAACTTCGCCGTACATGCGTGGGAACTTCTAAACACGTCTCTGATATTAAATACAAGTTAAATAAAGATGATACCACCGAGGATTGTCTCTTCACTTGGATCTTATTTGAGAAACAAGTTTAATTTTAATAAATTTCGTTAAAGTTTCTTAGAAAATGAATTTATTAAATTAGTATAAAACAACAGTGTAAAAGTTTTGTGATACTTACAAGTGATGCGAAAGAATTTTAGACTTTTCTTATCTTGTTTTCAAGGAAAATTTCTTTTGTTACCAAGTAACTCTACGAATTTAATTAATAAATTATCTATACCTAAAGCAAATTACGCAATTATATAGCTTATAAAGGCTGTACCGACAGGAAGTAGGGACGAATTTGTATTTGATGATATTTCGTCTCCACAATCTATAAAAAGACCTCGCAAGTAAAAAAAATCGTATATATATTTTTTTGTTCTAGAAATAACTGCTAATTGAAATGCCACGAATTTAAAATAGAAGATATGAATTCAAACATTCGTATGATGTTGATGGAAGAAAAACGCAAATGTAAACAAAATATGAGATCTGTGATATGCATGCTAATGTATTCTGATGCTCTTTTTATGACTATTTTGGGATTTTAAAACAAACTATAAAAACTAATTGAACTTTTTAGGTAGTACTATTAAGTACAAAAATTATATTTTTAAAGAAAAACTCAGATTTCCATAGTGAAATTTAAAATAGTCAAATATATAGTTGCATTACTTCAATTAGGGATACAAAATTACATTCGCAAATATTTTTATATTTATATTATTGCATTAACAACAAAGTTCAAAAATCCACAACACTTCGTTCTAAATCTTCTAAAAGAAAAACGAGAAACTTCCATACTTAATGAAGACATACATTTCTACTTAAATACATTTAAGCTCCCATGTACTCCTAATCTGTTTTACAATGAAACCACCGGGGAAAAGTTCTCATCCGTCCTACAAACACAAGTTAAAAATCAAAATCGACAAAGTTATCCTTGATTAATCCCCATTTGTATTGTCTTAGATCAAATAAGTGGAAGTAAAAGCGGCGCCTATATAAACACGCTATCTAATGTGTTTGCCTCTAATTCCAAAGTTGCGAGAACAACCGTTATACTCACCTATACACAGTCGGATTATTTGTACATTCCGCTCCCTTCAATTATTCCTTTCTTGATTTTTATTGACATGGAAAAGGAAGTAAATAGGAAACCTCAAGCATAAATATTTTCCGATTCGTAGGAAAATGTCATATCTAGGTAACATCACTATCGTAGTACATAAGTAGTATTATAAGTTGTTTTATTTTTATCTTACTCTATCGTTTGATGTTTTCCTCAGATCGAATAGTAAGGATCCAATGATAATTTACTACGTTTTCAATTTCTATGCGGAAAGGAGCAGGTTAAACCGGAAAAAGTAGAGTATATTGTGACATTTTTTATTCTTCGTATCTTATTGTGGGATTGAAGGCTGCACTTCTTCTCGCTAGAAAGTTTCCCGAGTAGGAATCGAAACCACAACTTATCACGTTTACAGTCGTACGATTGTATCACTGCGCCACGACTCACATATATTATAATTATATGTAAGTATAATGAAGTATAATCTCAAATTAAATGATATTTTACATATTTAATTGAGATTTTACTTTTTATTATTCTTACAAAAAATATGTAAATAAGGAACTGTTAATAATAATAGTCTTTTTACTTAAATATTTTTTAATTGTTGATTAATTTAATAGACAAATTTATAATAATAAAAATATATTTACACTTTTGCATTTTGTCCAATAAATAATTACTAGTTCACCCGTACGATCATTAGCATTTGATCCGTAAAATCCACATACGGGCGACTTCACAAAGGACGTCATAATTCAAAAGTTTATAAACGGTATGTGCATTAAAATTTGCAATTTTATTGTTTTGTCACACAGGTAAAAAATTATATTACGGCACTTATTTAGGACCCATTTTCTCAAAAAGTCATAGTTCATACAAAATTAGGCATATACTCTAACTTGGTTAACCTTTATAATTTGTAGGTATATCCTGTTGACCTACAATCAGGAAACTGGTACGTAACACTCAGATACTATCAAAATAGATATCGAACCCAGAGCCACCTTTATCGTCATCGTGATGATATTGTGATGATCTTTACAATGTCAATGTAGGGAACGTAGTATCTTAATACTAGGTTCCCTCTGCCTACCCTGCTGTTTACGGGATAGAACGTTTTGTTTTTTTTGGCAATATTATAGTAATAATATAAATTTTTAGCTTCATGCTCTATACCGCACATAACAGAGTAAGCAAGGGGGACCTGGAAACATAGTGGTAAGGAACTTCCGTTCCCTACTTTCTGCGGACTTTTTGATATCGATTAGTGGAAGTCAACGCCGCACTTTGCCTCCCTACCAGACCAAGAAATCCCATTCCCTAGAATGGGAATAACTTCACTTTACTGGGACTAACTGTAATTTAAATCTTCAAACAGTATGTTTAAAATAACACTATTTACACATTCAAATGGCAAAGAAGTTTGATTAAGTAGGATACAACCGAAAGTTTCTACGTCCCCACACTAAGTAAGATAAATATTCATGAGACTTACGAAAACTTATTTGGATGCCAGTGTTTGTACATTTGCAAAGAAAATTGTAATGGCCCATTGGCACACATTACATTGCCTTGCTTAAAATGTTTAGAGAGATTTGGCTTTATGTGCTTAAGTTTTCTGCATATTCAATGGAGGTATAGTACCTACTTTGATCTTTTACCGACGACGTCTAAAATAAATATTGTATGTTTGGAGAAACTCATGTTACATTTTAAAATGAATTTATTTAAATTGATATTTACAAGCACTTTACGATGTGATTTTAATTTGATGTCAGTTATGTCAGTCGTATGCTACGGTGCTACTGGGTTTTTCTTTAGTTTTTTTTCCAAGGAAACGATCTTTTTGTTCTTTTGTATTATATATTTTATTTTGATAATTTCATGTAGGTATTCGGTAGAATAAGGTAAATCTAATGAAATATATATTTATATAATATAAATACATTTTTTGGCTATAATTAGTCCAATGCTGTTCACCATTGCTGTTTATAAAATATAAAGAAAGTATTAACTAAACGTACTTATTATATCTATATTGAGACGTACTACATAACTTTAAGAAAACAAAGAGACCTCTTACATGAAGATTTCCTTTTAGTGGAACTTTAATGTTTTTCTTAAAGGTATTAAGTAAAAGAAAGGTAAAATTCAGAAGTGGTTCTCGCTGTCATTACGGTTCACTTTGTGAAGAGGCTTTTATAAGAGATCTTGGCAACCTCTTTACTATCAATTCTCGGTCTTACCCAATACTACCTTATTTCAAGAGTTTGGGAATTATATAATAATTATAATGTTAAATTTTAAAAGAAAGATGAAATCGGTCAAATGCGAGTTGAACTCACCGAAAGTTTTGTACCAATTTCGGAATTGTAAGTCAAAGGGACTTCCCTATACAGATTACAAAAATTGACAAACCTGAGTGCGTTTGCATTCATTTTGTACATAAACAAATACTGTTATACAGTTTTATTACCAATACCTTTATCATTTATACAAACTATATTTATTTATATCCGTAACTCTTGAATATAATGAATTTATTTATAATATTATTTATTATATAGTTTACGTATAATGAAAACGAGACCTAACTTTACACAAGTAATTTCTTTTATCTAACCACACTAAAGCACCAAATTCTAAGATGATGGAGTGCCTTAACACTAGGCTCCCACGACATGCGGGATACAGAGTGAAGCTAAAAAAATATATATACCACACAAAATTAGCGACACAGCCTAATCATTATGAACTAGAGGACGGTTAATCCGCAACAACCCAGCCCAAACAATTTAACGCACGCGGCTCACGGCCGCTTTATCATTGCCCTACATTGTTACAACTACAAGGGATCATATAAATTAAGCGAACACCCGAATGTAAGATGCTGGCTACGTGCCCATACTCGAGTTGATCTTGCTTTAGACTTAATCTAAACTAATTACTGTATGGGACTTAATTATATTTTTGTTAATTTCAAGTATTGTGAAGATGCAAAATCTTAGCTACTCTATGTTTTTATTTGCTTTCTCTTTGATCTATAAAAAAACTTTATCAGTTTATGTCAACTTATGAATATGATATATGATTTTGTGGGATTTCATACAATTCACATATATATTAGAGAACGATGATATATATTTATTTAGGCTTCCAAGTACTTACATAGGCTTAATTTTCTGAATATGTGTAATTGTGTTTTATATGTCGATCCACACAACTGAAACTAAAAAGGTTAAAACAGGCGAAATATAAAGAGCAGAACAATCTTTTCACAAAAAGACAGATAGATAGATTAGATATTTCCTTACTAAAGTCCCATTTTCCATAATAAAAAAATGCGAAAAAAATAGGTAAACATTAAAATAATGAACGTAAACAATAACATATTCACAAAGCTTAGTTAATGACAATTATGTCTAAAATAAACGTTTCATATATCACAAGTGCGTCTGCACAGTGTTAACGACTTTGGCAACCGTTCCAGCACGAATGTACGTGGAATTAAACAATCATATAAACAAACTATTTCCTTTTGGTTTGTGAATTGAGATTACATCATTGCAAAATATATATATATGTATGATAAAATAATCATTTTTTACCGAAATTCTTAAAATATGGGGCCACGACGCGACGGTGCAGTGACACAGTGTATTTATTGTAAACGTGACGGTTGTGGGTTTGATTCCCAATTTGACTCGGGAAAATGAATTATGATCCTTTCCTCGATTTGGATGACAAAACGCAAAAGACTTGAACCGAGTTCCATCAGGCAATGAACAATGTCCCGAAAATTGGTAGGAGAGTGCAATACTTTTAAAACTCTTTAATATTTTATGTTCCCCATTCGAAAGAATGGCTATATTTTAAATTATTTTCGTTCTTCCGTTCTGGTAGCCAGGTTGCACTGTTAGGTTCCACCACGTATGTCTCGAGGATTGGGCGGGAAGTGAGCAACGAGTGTCTTAACACAAGGTTCCCTCTGCCTTCCCTACTACGCAGGAAAAAGTGTCAAGCTACTAAATATTCTAAGACTACAAAGATTGTGATGCTTTGAATTATAATACAATAGTATTAACAACAAGACAGCGACAGGTGTTTTTAACGAGCAATTCAAAATTTAGTACCGAAAGATTTGCTATTAAACTCATTTAGACAGTCTTGGAGAGAAGTGGGAAAACAAACATTGTATTAAGAAAACATTTCAAATTCTTTATGTAATCTTCAGTTTATATTTGCTGTAAATTGTTTGAAACGAACTGGAGCTAGAATCTTCTTATAGTACTTATATAAAACAATAGAATATATATGTCTCTTATTTCTGTTTTCATGTAATTTGTAATACGATATAATAATATATGAATATATAAATATTCATTGAAATTTACTTGGTTTAACATATACTGGCTGATACTTTTATGAGTATTAAATAGCTTTTGTTTTAGCTATGTATATTAGATACTTGTACGATTTAGTAGATTTGATCTTATTTTGGCAGTATATTCTACTACTGTAAAGACATTTGTTTTTTATATCGTTTTTATATTTATCTCATAACTAAGTTTATAAAATAAAAGATAGAGTAATCAAGCAAGGTTTTATTCGAAAACTTATTCATTTTCGTTTTAATTTAGGTACTTGTTAATAGAGGCCGAATTTCTTGTGCCAATTTATTTATTTTTATTTGCAAGTAAATAGAAAAGAAAACAGATAACAAAAATTAAAAAGTATAATTAAATTTTAAACGAAATTGCTTTTTCTAAAAATCATAAATAATAATAATCACAGACTAAAGTATTACATTTACTTCTACAAATATATATGAAGAATTAGTACACAAATTTACATAAAAGATAAATACAAGATAAACTTGAGTGGTTGAGAGACAATTTTACTGTTATTTTATATAAAATCACACAGTCGTAATATTTACTAGAAAAACTTTTACACTATTCGAGCACTTCAACGCCAGACTAAACACATATTTACGATTTGTTATATGGCTAAAGTTTTTAATATAAAAATGTAACAATAAAACTTGGTAAAATTTTATATTTAATATCTTATGCCTTTTATCAAGATTATCCTCAGGATGTCATAGCGCAGTTGCACAGTCTATGGCTGGCTGTAAATACGTAGGTTATGGATTTGATTTCCATTCGGGGGAATGAATTATTTCAGATTATCAATGTTCCTTTCTTCTGGTAACAAAATAAAGCGTGATGATGTATAATTGTGAATAAAGGAAAAAAAAACATTTGTTGACGTTGATCTCCTAGTGCAGACAGCGTTAGAATGTAATTAAGTTAGTTATGGGTTCGATCCGAAAATTTTCTTTCGAATTTCGGAATGAAGAGAATGGAGTATTTTGACATCAAGTTCTCACAACATATCTTAAGCATAATAAGGCGTGAAACTGATAAAAGAAGAAAAAATATTTCGAATTAGTTTCGCGATTCGAATATGAAATTCAAGACATTCATTGTACATATGTATGTAACAACAGGGCCACAAAAGCGTCAATATTTTCTTAAAATATTTTTAAAATGGCCAAACTAAATTTATTTAAATTGTGCCCCTTGAAGTATGTCGTTACGGAAGGCAGCGAAAACCGTCGTCGACAAATAAAAGGAATTTTATAAAATACGTCGATGCGAATCTAAACAATCACACTTCGAATTTCATTGTTAAGGCGACAGAACGACAAACATCTCAGAACAATGGCCACTCTCTTATATTGTTAAAAATGTTATGTCGAATAAAATAAACTAAGTAAATTGAAAATTTATACATGTACATATTATTATGTTTATTTTTATATACCCTTGTGGGATTATGCCATAAAATCGATCAAAATTGTAAAATTGACTTTTATATATATATTTTATGAGTTGATTATATTTTACTGAATAATTATATATTACTTAATTTTGTTATCATATTTTTGATATGTTTTGGATTTTGTACGATAAGGCGGAAGAGTGGTGGTTTTTACACCAATCCATCTTTTTTTCATCCACTATATGAAAAAAGACTAAAATATTAAAAAAATATTACATTGTATGGGACTCGGACCCTCATTCAATGATAAATATTTTACAATATTCTTTTTCAGCTTTCAAAACTAGAAATATTAAACTTAATTCATAATAGATTAAAATATACAGGATTTTTAAAAATGGCCAAGTTATGAAAAATTAAACTAGAACGCCTAAGAGAGTACTAGACTTACATAGAAAAGTTAATTAATGTGCTACCAA
Source organism: Heliconius melpomene rosina (assembly GCF_056956725.1). NCBI lineage: Eukaryota > Metazoa > Arthropoda > Insecta > Lepidoptera > Nymphalidae > Heliconius > Heliconius melpomene. The sequence goes on along the minus strand of NC_140406.1, from coordinate 6,548,002 downwards.
GTGAAAAGTAAATGTAGTTGGATGAAAAAGGCGCTTAACTATGTTTAAAATATAAGCCACATAGAAGCTCTGGTTCTTAATGATAAAAATATTCAATATACAGCGGTATTTACGGTCTTTGTTCCTGTTACCTTCCGGGTCACTAATTTTTGAATCATTATTTTTACATATTCCTCACCATAGACAAAAACAATAAATAGGTCATATATTACACCGTTCTTTTTAATCTCTCTTTTTTAAAGACACTGCATCTTGGGTAACGGAACCTAACGCCGCATTGTGTCTTACAACTTGCATTCCATTCTAAACGGGATGAAACACACATACGTCGCACAAAGCTTACTAAAATTTATATATTGTGTATCGTATTTTTAGTGCCCAAATCTACCTATTTCTAATATTTTAAATAGCATAGATTTAGCAAGATAAGTAATAAACTTAATTTTAAGACACTTTGTGAGATTAACGACAACATCTAATTCATAAATTTTCTTGAGAGTAGGAATAGAATTCCCTACCATTGCTCTTACATAAATTAAGTAGGCCACGATGACACCAATTTTTATTACAGCATGTACGAGTATGTTGGTTACATTATTAAGCTTTGTCGAATACAAAAATAAAGCACAAACGAAGTTGTTGATTTATGTAACAGAAAACATGACGAAGACTTGGTTTCTAATAAAAATTTAATAGGATTGATGATGGAATATATGGGATAGTATAAAACAGAATACCAGAAAACTCCATTGCGCTCGGTGTATTGACACATGTTATTTTCTCTGATGCTCTCATAAAACCTGGCAATCTTATCTCCCTCAACGACTTTTGAATAATATATACTGAGAATAGTGCCTCAGCAATCGTTTCAAAAATATATTTTTATCTTATAAACACATTATTTTATCTATGAAAACTTCAATTTTATCATTCTTCTGTGTTTCTTACGTAGAACGTATGGTGTAAACTGTTTTAAATTAGTTACATTAGTAAAAAAGAAATTAACATACGAGAAAAATTTAAAATAGTATAATTTACTAGTCGACGGAATAAATTCGTAACAAATTATACTTCTTATTATAAATTCTAACATTCACATTATAAATTCTAACATAAAAATTTAAACATGGCATTGATCGATCTGCGATTGTCTTATCTTAGTAATTTTTCCACATTTTTATGTCCCACATGGACCCCTCGAACGGAAACTGAGAATTTAAGCAATGATATCTTCCCAAATCTCTGAACTTTATGTCAACGATATATTACTGTCGCTTCTGACGTATGGACCTCTTATTATATGGCCAGATTCTTTGATTGTTGCTTTAATTATACGCGATAACAACTTATAGGAATCTTATAAGGGTCCAACTTGTTTTTTTATAACTTTTTTATTACTATAGAATTTCTGAATATCAGTAAAAGTATAAGAAACTTTAAAACTCAGTATTTATCCTATCCTATCCTATATCTTATAAAACAAAGTCGCTTTTTGTGTCTGTCTGAACTTTCTAACTCTTCTTCTTCTAAACCACCCAACGGATTTGGATGCGGTTTTCACCATTAGGTCGAATATTTCTCAGGGAAGGTTTATATATAGTTTATTATTTGTAAATTCTTATGTAAATTAACATAAATACGATAAATGTGTATAAAGTCCTACCCACTGAGACACTTTGGCGCATGCGCTGCTTTAATGGTAAGTACTACATGAAAAAAATGTACTGGAGTATTGTACCTCTTAATAAGATCTACAAAAAAGTCCGCGATGGCATATTCATATCTTTTAAGAATAACGTGTAGTGATCATATTTCTGTCTAAAAATAGTAATTTCAATATATTTTTTATTGTGAGGGATATTTTTCCATAATGGTATTAATCCTTATCCTTTAAAATACTTTATTAAATTTCTACGTTAAACGAAGATAAAATTTGCTTTTTAAACTATTTCGAAATTGCGAATAGTTTTAGAGAAAAACGCATTTAATTATTGACACATCACGCCGTTCACACATCAACTGCATCGAGTCAAGTTTCACTTATCCCTTACTCTCAGCATATAAATAAGTATATTAGTTACGTTGGCCATTTAATGTAGATCAAAACTGTCTTTTCTGTTTTTCATTTTAATAAGTACTTTAGAAGTTGTTACAATATCAAAAAATCCTTGCTGCGAAACGCGCCTCGCGACGTTATGCTTATACAAGCGAGTCCGCCGCGCCCGCCTGCCTTACACGCATCGGTGGTTCAGTGGTAGAATGCTCGCCTGCCACGCGGGCAGCCCGGGTTCAATTCCCGGCCGATGCATTCTATTTAATTTTCGTCACAGGCAGCCACGTAGTGCTTGCTTTTCATCAGGGACAGAATACCCTCTTCAGCATTAACCACAAGCTCGAAAAAAAAACCCGCCTGCCTTTATAGCAACGAAGATTTAGATGCGTTTGCACGTATTGGATAATTCGAGTTGAATGTATTATTTAATGTCATTTAACTATCTAAAAATAGTAATTTAAATATATTTTAATAAGTACTTGAAAAGATTAGTAGCACAGATTTAAAATTACGGTACCTAATAAAAAATCCTTGCTGTGTAAAACAATTGGAAAATCCTTATTGAAACTACGAAAATGCGGGTTGCATTAGGGTTTAATTAATTTTCACATTATCTTAAGTGCTTTGCAAATATAATATAAATGAATAATCCAGTAGTAAAAGCGGGCGAAGCCGCAATAGGGTCGCTAGTTGTTTATAAAATAACAGACATGTTGTCGGTAACTTTAATTAAATATCACGAGCTATTGCTCGTCGACTCGACAATAAAGGCCTTACTTGGAATAATTGTGATTTTTTAAATCCCCTCTGGCCCACTCAGGCGCCTCTGATGGCAAGCAATAAACGAGTATTAAACACACAATTTGCTATGTGTTGAAAGAAACTAAGGCCTGCAGGCACTGAATTCCTTAGATTAAAAAATAAATTACCTATACAAAGATCTCTTAACAAATCGAATCCGTTTTTGCTAAAAATAACTATAAAATTATATAGTCTTTAGGAATAAGGTAATGGAAATTATGAAAAGATTGGCTACGTTATTATTTATTTGGCTAGTATTGGAAATAATTCTTTTCTACAAAAATAATTTTGTAGGTACAATATATAATATTTGGGCAGATACAAAGCTATATAATGGTAGCTATTAGCACAGTGTTTGTGTTGCATTGTTAAAAAGAAATTTAGGTATTTTATTGTACAAATGATTCTTTATGAAATTTATAGTATTTTTTAGTAAAATTAATAATTATATGTACCTTATAATGTTGGTGCTATGAGTAAATTACAGAACCTATATGTATAGTATGATAAAAGTTTAAAGGGTTCCGTACCGCAAAATAACAGAAAAGAACTCTTATAGGATCACTTTTTTGTCTGTCTGTTCGTCTGTCAAGAGCATTTATCTCGAGATCGCGTAGATGTATCACGAAAGATTCATATAAAATACGTGCAAATGTCTACCAACTTAAACTTGTCCATTTTTTCAAATTGGTCTTCCCGTTAGCATACAATCCTAAAATTGATCCGACTCGCATTTGACCGGTTATTTTTTTCATCGAATATCATTTCAACCCATGCCCATCATACAACCTAGTTCCATCTGTGTCATAATATAATATCGATACTATTTCTCTCCACATACTGTTCTTAGCTCAGAATTATCGTGCCAGCGCTAACCACCACTTATTATCATTTTATCTGTTCGAAGCGGCTACACTGTTATTATATTCCGGTAAAGGCGCAATGATCACGTCTACCGTGGATTGTGATGTGTAGTTGTGTTATGTTATGTTGGTTTTATTTATTTGTTATTGTTGAAACAAATAGCTTGGAAACGAGGTTGTTTTTAACAAAATAGTATGTTGAGACTTTTTAATAGTAATTTCATGAACGGTTTTTTAGTTACATATTTCGATTATAAAAAGCTTCATGATATATGCCATATGTAGCAGAATAGGCAGAAGAAATTTTGTGCTTAAGACACTCCGTTCTCCATTTTCCGCCGAATTCTTTAGGCGTGTTGAGTGGCGAAACTGAACGCCGCGCTCTGCCTCGACATCAAAACGAAAATATAAAGTATTTAATAATAGTTATTTTTTAAATAAATAGATATATGTATAGCTATAACTGACATACTAAGAGTTTAAATATAGACTTACTAGCGACCCCCTTGCGGCTTCGCCCGCTTTTACTACTGGATTATTCATATAATGTATGTTTGCACTTAAAATAATGTGAAAATTAATTAAACCCTAATGCAACCCGCATTTTCGTAGTTTCAATGAGGATTTTCCAATTGTTTTACACAGCAAGGATTTTTTAGTAGGTACCAAAATCTGTGCTACTAATCTTTTCAAGTACTTATTAAAATATATTTAAATGACTAATTTTAGATAGTTAAATTACTATTTTTAAACGGAAGAAATTATAAACAAAAACCTGCCTACTAATGACTACTACAAAAAATATGAAACCAAATATATCGCGCTGAAGTAAAACATTCAACTCGAATTATCCAATACGTGCAAACGCATCTAAATCTTCGCTGCTATAGAGGCAGGCGGGTTTTTTTTTTCGAGCTTGTGATTAATGCTGAAAAGGGTGTTCTGTCCCTGATGAAAAGGAAGCACGACGTGGCTGCCTGTGAGGAAAATTAAATAGAATGCATCGGCCGGGAATTGAACCCGGGCCGCCCGCGTGGCAGGCGAGCGTTCTACCACTGAACCACCGATGCGTGTAAGGCAGGCGGGCGCGGCGGGCGCGGCGGACGCATGGCGAGTGGCGAGCCGTTTCGCAGCAAGGATTTTTTGATATTGTAACAACTTCTAAAGTACTTATTAAAATAAAAAACAGTAAAAGACAGTTTGGATCTACATTAAATGGCCAACGTAACTAATGTACTTATTTATATGCTGAGAGTAAGGGATAAGTGAAACTTGAGTCGATACAGCTGAAGTGTCAACGGCGTGATGTGTCAACAATTAAATGCGTTTTTCTCCAAAACTTTTCGCAATTTCGAAATTGTGTGAAAAGCAAATTTTATCTTCCTTTAACGTAGAAATTTAATAAAGTATTTTAAAGGATAAGGATTAATACCATTATAGAAAAATATCCCTCACAATAAAAAATATATTGAAATTATTATTTTTAGACAGAAAAATGATCACTACACGTTATTCTTAAAAGATATGAATATGCCATCGCGGACTTTTTTGTAGATCTTATTAAGAGGAACAATACTCCAATACATTTTGTTCATGTAGTACTTACCATCAAAGCAGCGCATGCGCGAAAGTGTCTCAACGGGTATGACTTTATCCATATTTATCGTATTTATGTTAATTTACATAAGAATGTACAAATAATAAACTATATATAAACCTTCTACGAAAAAAACTCGACCTAATGGTGAAAACCGCATAAAAATCCGTTGTGTGGTTTAGAAGAAGAAGAGTTAGAAACAACAGACAGACACGAAAAGCGACTTTGTTTTATAAGATATAGGAAATACGATGGACATAAATATTAGGTATGCACCTATATTCTTCAATATGACTTACTGCTCAACTTTTTAAATATTTTTAAATAAAATATTACTTTAAAACTATAAGTATATTTTATAAGCATTTTTGGAAAAAAATCTGTTTTATAATTTATATAAAATAATAAAATTACAAATACACCAGAGGCACATTTTAAATTTATTTTTGTAACATATTCTGAATAACGGGTTATAATTTAAAAATTCATAACATAAAGAACTGTACGAGATAATATTATTTGCATATAAAAGAGTTCAGCTGTGGTAATAATTTTCATGAAAACTCTAGACAACCTTATAATATCCGGGAAATTCCTTTAACTAAGGAAGAATAACGCTTAGGAGATTACAGTAGCCACTTTAGTTTCATACATGATTTTTGTGCTTCACTATAAAGAATCGTTCTATTTTTTATTTTTTTATCTTACTGTTTTATATAAAAACTTTCGTTTGAGTGATTTTTATAATTTAAATAAAATAAAAAAAATATGCATTAGAAAGTACCTACTCTTTTTAACCGACTTCTGTAAGAAAAGGAGGTTATCAATTCGACTGTTTTTTTTTTTTTTATTTATTTTTTTATGTTTGTTACCTCATAACTTTTGACTGGGTGAACCGATTTTGATAATTTTTTTTTTATTTGAAAGGTGAAGCTTCCCGAATGGTCCCATTTTTTTTTGGTCCATGTCTGACTGAAGTTATTCGTCGGTGCCAAGTAAAACAAACAGGCTTAGTAATTAGATATTGTAGTAAAGGTGTTGTAGCATTAGTTTGACACCGACTTCAAAATTATAAAATCTTTATATAATTATTTTTCACTTTTTAGTTCGTTGTTAGAAGTCGGTTTTTGTTTTTGTTAAAAATTAGTTTATTAGTTTGTTGTTAGAAGTCGGTTTTTGTTTTTGTTAAAAATTAATTTATTTGTGAATGTCAACATTTTTAGGTATTATTTGATAAGAAGCAAAATAAAAAAAATTAACATAACACTGCCATATTTTTGACAATATATATTTTTTTGTGACATAAAACATACACGTTGCTATCCTATCCAGCTAATATTATAAATGTAAAAGTTTGTGAGGATGGATGTTTGTTCCGCTATCACCCAAAAACTACTGAGCAGATTTAGGTGAAACTTTACAGTGACATAGCTTATATATAAGAATAACACATAGTCTATTAGTATATAAGTTTATGTATCATAAATATATAAGTTTAGGAGGCCACCGTATAAGCCGCTTGTTGGCCGCTAGTATAATATTTAAATACTAACAATCTACTGCCTATGGTTGCAAACTTTGTCAGAAGATGAATTAGTTTCACAAGGTTTAGACATTAACTACTTTATATAAAGCTCAGCTTAGCTTCAGCTTTAGTAGATTTGTAAATTTCTTTTATCTCTCTTCCTATCTCTCTCGTGTCGCACAGTGTGCAAATGTACTAACTAAATATATTTTGTGATATTACAGATACTGGAAAAAATATTAAGTATTTTATTTTAAAATAGAATCTATTTGCATTATTAACAAATTAAGTTATAATATTTTTTTTTATTTAATATAAATATATTTTCGTATTTTAAAACGTATTTTCTATTTATATTACTTTAAATTTAAATATAACAAAAAGTTTATTCCACGAAATTCTTTTTTCAGTTATATCTCGCGAAGTTTAAATTAATTTCTTAATTCAACTTCTGTATAGGTACTGTTCTTAAACAATTTATTGTTCCACCAGAGAGTACAGACAGAGAAACTTCATAAGTACTAACTTTGAATATACATCTGAGTTTTCGTTGCTTTTTATATTTAACGCTATACTGAACCACGAAAAGTTTTGCTTAAATTTGTACTCTGTTTCAACTTTGACTATTAGATAAGAAATAAAAAAGTTTGGTTGCTTCGTAGTGATATATTTTACAACTTTATATTAACAGTGTATTAGTTGTATTACTTTATGGTTTATATAACGGTATTGGGCTTCAGTATTTTATCCATCACTTAGGATTATTACTTGAGTTTAAGAGAATTTAATTCTATAAAAAATATAAAGATTTTTATATTCGAATAACCATTTTTTTGTGTTAAATAATTATAATGACTTACTAATTTTATCATTGTTTATATAAAAACTAGGTATATTTCAAAGAAAAAAACACAAAAGCCAATATAAATAGATAGCAGATATGAATTTAACACTTATAAATTTATTTCATTTATTTAAATACATTCTAACATTATTTTCAACATTTGTTTATCAGCTTCAGTAACTAGATAAATAAGGATTGTATTTCAAGTCAAATGTTATTTTTAAATTATTTTTAACATAGAAAACTTACATCTCGTCTAGACTAAATCTTATAAAGCAAACAGCTTCGTTTGCATTTACAGAAACAAATGTTGCCAAAATTTCGCCTTATTGTGGATTTTTCGCCGAATTTTAAATTATGTTAAATAATCGTACAGCTGAAATAAGAGTTTGAGGCCCCTTTTTAACAAGCAGAATTCTAAATGACCTCCACAAGGCATTCTTATATTAATTTTTATTAAGTCTTCATCTTCTTCGGCTTAAAGTTAATCCTCTTTTGCGGTCAAGATTTTGGTATTAAACCTTTTGTAATGAAGTGCCCACTTGGTCCCTCTTGCTTGTATTCTTAGATTATTATTCTTTTTATAAAGAGAAAATGTATTTGTAAAATAAATGAAGTAGAAAAAGAAAATAACTATATTTATTGAATACTAGCGGCCCGCTCGCGGTTTCACCCGCGTGAGCTATGTTATTATTAATTTCTGTCTCCATGACTACGTCCTAGTGACGTCTATGCAAAATTTGAGACTCCTAGCATTTGTAGTAACGAAGTTTCATACAAACATTCGACCCCAAAAACAACCCCTTAGAAGTCGAATATTGCAAATTCCCGTCTTAGCGAGCACCAACGTCCTATAAATAACTCCTATGCAAAATTTGAGATTCCTAGCACATGTAGTTTCTGAGATTTCGTGATGAGTGAAATACATTTAACAGAAGTAGAGCATCAATGTAAATCCAGCAAGATCTACCATAATTACAATTTTTACTTGATTGACTTCTACTATATTATTATTAAATATTGACTTGTCCTTACAATTATGAATGTACGATAGACGCACGTATTGTACGATTCTCTTCAAAATAAATAATAACGCGATGAAAACATATGTAATTATTTTTTGTTTAGTAAACACCGCAAGAACATTTTTTTTGTTTATATTTCGAACCAGGTATATCAATCAATGTTCAAAAAGTTGTATTGTTGAGTGGTTGAACTCTATGCCTGCCTCGTAAGCAAACCGAAGAAGGGAAAATAATAAATATTTAATTTCCTCGAGAGGGCATCGAACCCAAAACCTATCCTGTACAGTTCCACCCTTGTGCCACTGTGTTTCTCTAGTAATTTAATAACCTAATGTGTACCTATAATTTCTAAAAACCAAATATGCAATATTTATTCTCAATTACTAAATTTAACTGATTAAAGGTGATCATTGTAAGGAGGGTTGCCATTAGTTTATGGTTGCCCAATTATAACAATACACACATGACTGCGTAATTAATTTGATGAGTTGTGTATTACGCGTTAACTACTTAATGCGAACTATTGACGTTTCATATATGCCTAAATATATATTATACCAGCATACCGCTATTGTACCTTCGTGGTTTTGCGGGCGAAGCCGCGAGCGGATATAATTCTGTTGGAATTTTACACATTTTTAGCTTTTTAGTTATATTCTCCATAGCTAATAATCTAGTGTTAAGAGACTTCCGTAGGCATTGCGTGTGTAACTTAACACACGTACGTGCTTTGGCCTGTTACCAGAGCAAGCAAATGAAAATACTAAATATTTTATTCCCTAAGTAAGTATTGAACCCATAATCGTCACGTTTATAGTCGCATCCTTGTTTCTATGCGTCCACGATGGCTTCTTGAAAATTCATGCTTGGTACGTTTTATTTAATTTAAGCTTAATAACTAGAATATTTAAGTAGTACGATAATATTCTAACTGCGTTAGCTATTACATTCGCCTGTAACTAATAGTAATAATCTATTGTACTTTTTCCCCTCTTTTTGCATCTTTTCAATGTGTAGATAGAGATATTCTAATAAATGGGTGCTTAGAGACAAATTTTAGGTATTGTCTTTTTGGTTGAGAAACTCAACTTCTAAAATCCTTTCTGAAAATAAAAATGAGGAAGAAGTAGATACTATTACAGTTTCAGTTTTAACTTGATACATTGTCTTGTCTTAAGTAAATAATAATTCGGATGGCCAATTCAAGTCCCGTTGGAATAGAAATTGCCACCGTAAGCACTGATAGGGTTACTCTTTAAGAATTTCCTCCAATATTTCATAGTGTAGTAAATAATTAGACATGGCAATTATCATTGAAAATAAATGTTGATTTATTTATTATGCAAATTATTTATTTATATACTATAGTACAATTTTTGACTGTATACTGTGGTTATCACTTCAATTTTCGCTAAAACTAATGATTGTATTAAAACTATTTTCATATTTTGTTTAAACAGTGTTACATTATATTAGTTTTGGAAGTCCAAGTATTTTATATTCGTGTAATTAAATTATCAGAAACATAATAATTATGCTATATTTTCTTATTTAGTAGTAGTATATTAATAATGTTTTAGATATTATGAAGAAATAACTTTGGTTGGAAACAAAATTATCTGAACAAAAAAATATGCTTATACATGTATGTATATAGTACATACTATTTTACACTGACCATGTCCAGTCGTTATTATGTCTACATTTTTTTTGTAACTCCCGTGTAACACAATAGCCTATGGTCAGCCTTTACGGCTCATTGCGTCTAGACCCATTCCACTTTTGTTCCCAGAAGCGGTGTTAACATAATGTAGTTAACTTTATAAAACTCTGATATTTTACAATACTTTCTTATTCTTATTTTAGTCACATGTGCCAATTTTAAATGTTGCTATATTTTTAGTTGTTCTTGTAAACATCTATATATATAAAATCGAAGGGTCACTCACTCATCACGAAATTTCAGAAACTACAAGTGCTAGGAATCTTAAATGTTGCATAGGAGTTACTTATAGGACGTAGGTGCTCGCTAAGACGGGAATTTGCAATATTCGACTTCTAAGGGGTTGTTTTTGGGGTTGAAAGTTTGTATGAAACTTCGTTACTACAAATGCTAGGAGTCTCAAATTTTGCATGGACGTCACTTATAGGACGTAGGTACTCATGGAGACAGAAATTGATAGTAACGTAGTTCACGCGGGCGAAGCTGTGGGCGGGCCGCTAGTTATTAATAATTCTACGTGCTAGAGTTATAAAAGGATAGTGAAATAATAGAACTTATTTATTATATAACTTTCTATGCTTTAGAAAATATTTGAAGTATTTTTCACAGTCTCTGCATGAACATATTTAGTATCTCAATAACGAAGTTTCTTAACCCTAGGTTCCAAGGTTCCCTCTGCCTACCCTGTTTATGTGTAGAATACAGCGTGAAACAAAATAACAAATATTTAATCCTATTCATATTTAAATAACGAAAAACTAGTAACAACGAACATATTAATATTATTTTTCACGTTTTCAACAGAAACAAAAATAGTGTGGTTCAATTGAGGTTGTTTTATCAGTTGCGAATTCGATTGACGCTTCCACGCGAGTAATCGGTTTAAGAGACTATTATTTGAATTCGGCGCATTTCGGATTAATTAATGAATGAAAAGGGTCCGAGTTACTCATTTTGTATGGATTGAAATCCCTATGTAATCAATCGCCAGTTTTACAGTGGCTTGAATGAAATCAAATTTAACAATTTTACATATGAAACGTTTGTTAGACCGTCATTTTGAGTTTAAAACGTATGTATTTCGTGTTTTACATTTTTGCCAATCATTTCAAAATTGTGTCGTGGTCTAAAGAAAAATTAAAAAAATTACTAGGTTTCAAAGTGTAAATCAAGGACGTAGGTTCGAATACTATACTTAAAATTTAGGAGTTTTTTGTGAATGAATTAAGCGCCTGATACGGAAAAATTGATATAGAAATTTAATAAGAAAAGACTGTAATAAAATATTGATTTATCATAAAGTAGACGTTATTTAATAGCTTATTTTATAGAAAACATATTTTTTTCTTTTTTTATTTTGTATCTTTGAAATAAATAAATAAATAAAATATACAAGACGAGCATACATTAGCTACACAGTTATGCAGTACAGTTAATTAGACTTGAACATTATCTCACCGTGCAAGGAAGTAAGCCATATAAAGTTATAGGTTTTTTAATATGCTACATGATACTATAGCTCAACACTTTAAGCTAAGCTGCCATACAAGGTGAGATCCAAGTTTTATGATAATCATAACCGTTACACTTCAGGCGTGTGAAGCCAACCAGGCAAATATTTTGTAAGTCTTCCTACATTTTGTACGGACGTAGCATACATTTTTGTTCCTTTGTAATATACTCGTATTTGCTTATTTATTTTTATATGTTTTTGGGTTTTAGTTGACAAAACTGAATAACTCCTTTTTCGCACAGTGTATGTAGATAACGTCCTTTATGACAAATATTTCTTAAATTTATTTCTTGGAAAAGATTTTACTGTGGGTCAATACTTTCTTGAAGGCCTATTTGGTTGAATATTTATTATAAAATATTTAATTTTTTATTTATCTAAATAAAAAAAAAGTTTTAGCTTCCATGACTTAACTTGCAAAATATTTGTTTAACTACAAAGCGAAGATCGAATACCCTATAAATTATAGGAGTTGCGTGAGGATAAAAAAAAACTATACGATAGTCAGTCGAGTTTCAAATTGAATGCACAATAAACGTGTGCAACGGACAGCGTTAATTAGACACGTCTCAACTGCCACTGCACTTTTATATCTCGAAATTGATTTTGTTTAAGTTTTCACTCAGTCGAATGAAAACTTTGTTTTGTGTTAATATTATTAATGAAATATTTACCTATGATAAAAATCATAGGTCACTTTAAAATTTATTATATAAATATTATCATTTTATACAAAGTAACTAATATTCTTAATACTTATCAATGAATCGTTCATATCATAGATATGTAAATGTATACAATTCTTACCAAAAACTGTCAACATTACGCGAGACCTACGTCTTTACGTCTCCTCTTTCAAATAACGAATAATAAAAAATTTTCAAAATAAAATATTATCAAGAAAAACACACTAAAAGATAAGATTCTAATAGGTAAAAACACAAATGTGAATATAATCTTCCTACCTGACCATAACTCTTAGTGTTTGCCTCCCAACGCTTCCGCCTACTGCAAGTACGAGTATACGCGATTACCGTAAAAATTAACTGGTTGGTAGCGCATAAGCAATGTTACTTGTAGACGGGGATTTTGCATCTAATGAGCATAACACCGCATAAAGACAACTTAGTGTGAGATACACGCGCAAATAGCGCTGTTTTGCTTGTAATGGGAGTTTTAGTAATATTTTCCTTCGCATACCTGTTCTATAATATGTAAACTGAATATCTTTTGAATATAGTCTTATATGGAATTGTTTTGTTTGGTTTTTTTTATATATGTCCATCATTTATTTCCTTCTTTTTTTTGTATTTGACTTTTTCATACAATATTTCTCATTCACCAGCTGTATCCCACATATAACAGAGTAAGTAAAGAAAATATAAATGGGGAGATATGAAAATATAAATAAATAATAATTAATTACTTCGATTGGGGATTGAACCCGCAACCATCGCTAACAGTAACACTCTTGTGACGGCCTCGACCGCAAAAATATTTCTAAGTACATATTAATATTAATCTTTAGATTTGTTAAATTTCGCTATAGGCACTAAAGCAGTTATACAGACATCCTATTTTGTTAACTCGTTAAACCATGAAGGCGTTAGCACACAACACCATTAAATTTGTATATATGGTTATACTATTCAAATATATGTTAAAATTAAAATGGCTACCAAAATTCACTGCAAAACAAATTAAGTTTCGTTTAACAGAGCTTAGTGCAGCAAACGTTTAATCCCTCGCATCTAAGTTGAGTCGTTACATGGAAAGAGGACACGCAGTGCGGTAGCGGAAGGGCGCACACGGACTTACGTTTCATGTATTCTGAGAGAACGGCCAGTAGAACAGGAGCAGGAATAATTATGTGAGAAGTAAATATAACTTAAAATATGTGCCTATATTTTACTTGCCTACATAAATGATTAAAAACGATATAAATACTTAAACAAAAATTATGAAAGTACTGTTTTGAGAGAATTTTCGTATGTAATTAGAATTACATTCAATATGAATATTATTAATTTAAATTAGTTATTTATTACTTATTTTAACCGACATAGTACTTCTCCCTACTCTATTACAGGTCGGTACAAGAAAACACAGCAAAATAAATCATCTAGAAAAATATTTATTAAGAACTTACCTAATAATATATATAGTAAACAGTATTTTGCCCAAAGTAATTGACAAATTACTCTCTCGTTGACATCATTTGATAGTCTCTACAATAAAAGAACTTTCTAGTGATTTTCATACAAACCTACAACTTATCACATAAACGAATGTTTACCTAAAGTATATTTATTTTTTCTTGTAACTTTATCTTCAAGAAAAACAACCTGTCATAAAAAGTCATATAAAATATTGGCAAAGTTATTCGTCTACGAAAGACTGTTGCAAGATTTTCTTACCTTGCCTAGTTCATTTTCATTTAATTTGACGTGCGATATAGATATTGGCAATATATCTTGATAAATTACCTAATTGTACCTAAATTAAAGTACGGACTGACGTAAAAACGATTTATTACTTTCGTATCTAAATATTTGATACAAACTTTCAAACAAAGTAAGCTATGTAAGTATTTTTATATACGAGCAAAAAATATAGGTTTAGTTTCGTTGTTTCTTTTCTTTTAATAGTATTATGTTTTATTTTGTTCTTTATAGTTATCTACGAATTTCAATATCATAAAGATTTTAATTAAATAAGAATTAAGGCTTTTGAAAAAGTTCAAGTAAGTATATTCATAGAAAGTTAAATTCAGATAAATATTTGCTTATATGAAATGACTCGAATAATCATTAAAACAAAATCTCACCTTAGTCCTAGCAATATCATATTAATTTTAGTTCAAGATTAAAACATATCTATGAATACGCAAAAATGTAAGATAAAAGTAAGTGTATCGCACGTTATAACACTAAAGAAGCCAATCGAGTTTATTTTTATCTCAGAAATTCACGATTCGTTTCCTATTCATACACTGGAGGGGTTTTTTAACTCGTTACATCGATCACGTACAGATAATACTACAATGAACCATACAAATTTTCGCTAGAGCTTACGCCTGCTGTACTATAAATATTTATAGCCTACAATGGATTTTAAACTTTAACTTCTGTTATATACGATTTAAATCAAATTTAAAGTGGGTAGGTGAAGTTGTTTTTAATTTGATTGTAAGGTCAGTGTCGGCGAGTAAGCAGAGAAGACATGATCCTGACTGGTGGGCTCATGGTCCACACCTCGTTATGTGTTAACAGCCACATTCGCTCACGACGCGATAGTTATCCGGCGAACTTCAAACGCCAGCCAGCTTTCTTAGTTTTTGAAATGTAATGATTGTGAGACCTACGTGATTGGGTGGCTATTTATGTTGGTATTATAATATTTTGTTATTGTTTTTTTTTTAATATTGGTTTCTAAAATAGATAGAGTAGATGTAAGTTTCAATTTAATATAATTAAATATTAGAAGCAACATTTTGAACAAAAGTAACCTTGATTCCATAATCTATTTTAAATATAGGTCACTTTGAAGATATTTTATAGTGCATGGCGTTTCCTTCAAACAACTATAGATGTCTTAGAAAATTTATTAACTTTAACTACAGACGCTCGTAAAATTTTCATTACGATTGATGCGATATACATTATAAAATAAAATTAGTCATTAAAATATTATTATCGAGAATAAAAATGCGATTACATGTAATGATTATAGAATTTTATATTGTTTTTTTTTATAAATAATCACTAATATATATATTTTTAAATATATTTCTGAAATTTAAATGCGAACTAAAAATTAAGCGAACTCATCTTTAAAATACTGGAGATGACTTTATTCAATTTAACAGGGAAAGCAGAAAAAAGGTTGTGTGGACACACTAACTTCATCACATTCCACTCGAATTCAAGACATTGCGTCTCTCTCTCGTTGTTTTACCAAAGCCGAAATGATAATAGCAAATACTAATATATTAGTAAGCGAAAGCTATTCAAATAATTAAATAAAAAAAATAAATAATCGTAAAACTCAAACCGGCGAAGCCGCGAGCGAATCGCTAGTTATAAATAAAATATAACATTTCATTTTCACAACCACATATCAAAATAAAATTAAACATTTTACGTATTTCCAAAGCCTCTCGCAGCAAATTCACATAAAAATAACGATGTAGGCTCAAAGGATATCAATCTTCAATACATTACACCCTAACTACTCAAGAAGAGTATGATAAACGGCCCTTTATGTAGACGGCGGAGTGTAATTTTACTGTTCTATAAATGAAGATAAGATTGCAGTCTCGAACACCATTTACCCGTCGACGCCCATACCGACACATCGTTTTGTTATGCGTTTTTTCGTAGTGCATTTTCATATTGAAGATGTACGTATGCAATTTTATATTATTCTTATAGATTTTGTATTATATTTTTCTTAATTTTTAACCAAAACAGCAATTTCTCACGCTTTTTTCAAAAGATTTGATTAGAGCAATTGAATAACGAGGCAAAAGCACGGCGTTAAGTTCCGACAATCAACACGCAATGCCACAAGAGTTCGGTGAAAAGTGAAGAACGGAAATGTCGTAAGGGTAACAGAGATTCTTAAAAATAGGTTCCCAGGTTTTCTCTGCATAAACTGCTATGTGTGGGGTACAATATGAAGCTAAAAAAATGTTGTTTATGTTTTTCATTTAACATACTTGTTGTGGAATTTTAATAATTTAATTAATTATTTTTTAAATAACTTCTAAACATATTTGAAATATAGATTCGTATAAATAGTCATACAATTCGAATGCATAGGAACCTAGTACCAGGCTTTAATTTAATCTACTGCAGAGTCATTAAGAATTGAACCTATAGACTACCGTGGGTACCGTCAAAGGAAAAGATCAGAAAAGGTCCATCTGCACTAGAATAGCGAGGAATGGACGTCATTTGATATACAAATGTGATATGATACCCACAATGAACGTATTAAAAAGTTTGTTACTCAAATTGGAATATTGCAAAGTTCGTACCCTATGGGATTAACGTATGCTGATGAGACATTGAGGTCAGAAACAGTTATATAGCATACGAGGAATACACAAACTCTCTGTTTACATAAATCAACTCGGCACTAGCTTGAGGGATCGGCGCCATTGAAAGGCGTCAGCGTTTCGAAACAATGCGGCTTAAAATTATTTTTTTTTCATCTTCACACAGTATTCCGTATGTTGCAGGGTATGCAGAAAAAGTCCAATATTAATAAACTCCACTCCTGATTTTCATTAATTTTATAACTAAATGTGAGAGTACATGTAGAAATATCTTTTCTTTTCTTTCTGCATGATAGGTGGAGAAAATCTTATGAAGATTATTTTTACTTTTCATACAAATTCGAGACATAGAAAGTCACATTGCTTTTAGGAGAAAACAATGCTTCCTTGTCCTTATCAGAGATAAAAACATGAAATAAATATGAAAATCATTACATAAATATATTAAATAAATACTAGTATATATAGTACAAGCGGGCAAAGCCACGCGGGTCCGCTAGTATAAAATATAATCACCCCCCAAGTACCTAGTAAAATTCTGAATTACCGAGCATAATTAAATAAAATGTTAAAACTTTTATTCGTAACATTATTAAGTAGGTATCATAGTCTAATTAAAACTAACGTCAACGCCTAACGAAGTTCATAAGAGTCATAAGAAAATATTATAATTTTGTTTTATGCTCACTGTAATGTTTAATAAGTGCTGTAATTCACAGTATATTTTAGGAATATAAATACTAGTGTTTTGCTCGTGGCTTCTCCCGTCTGCCTGTAACTATTTTACACATCTTTTTCCCTTTATTATCATTCTCTTTTTATTTAATTTACCAATACAAATAGAAATGTATATATGTAGATCTTTAAATATATATAATAAGCCTTCTTCTTGAAAGAGGTATGACTCACTCGTGTCAAGCGATTAAAATCGGTAGCTTTGAAAGATTTAAGCGTACAAGAGGTGTGTAGAAACTTCGTTTAATACTATGCAGAGAATTCAGATTAAGAAAACATTTCATATTACTTTTGTATATTTATGTTTTTTAAATTTATCTGATTTTATATATCGCCATATTCTGCTCTTTAAACCCAACCCTCATCCGCCTCTAGAGCTTGTTATCTATCGTCTTGTGGGGATCCCTCGGCCTTCATTACAATTTTCGTCTAATATTACATACAAGTAATAGACTGAAACCAATAGACTCTACGAGTATGAGCGGTTTCCTTTTTTAATGACTTCGAAGTTTTATTATTTGATTCGAACTGGAGTTGCCATTTAAGGATGCCTTTCTCAACTTATTTGGGTATTCAAAAGAATATTTAAAATGTAAATTATTTTCAAATATTGTACAAATCTATGCAAATCGTAATCATAAAAGTTAGATATGCTTTGTGTTCATAATTTGTAATTTTGTTCTTATAGAGAGCAACTTTATTGAAGGAGAGCTTTTTACAACTTGCTAAATTAAGTTAGATATTATATTTAAAGAAAAAAAATAAATCAGCTTCACGCTGATACACTATACACACAGAAGGGAAGGCAGAGGGAACTTAGTGTTCAGACACTCTGTTCCCGCGTTCCGCCGAATTGTTTTAGAGGCATTGCGTGTTCAGTGAACAACAAATCAACACCGGGCTTTTGTCTTGGTGCCAGAGCGAACAAATGAAAATATTAATAAATAACAATTCAATCCTTCGAGTGGGAATCGAACCCACGATCTTCGATTACGGTGAAACTTTAATGCCTCTGCGCCACGACAGCTTCTAAAAGTTTAAGAGAGCTATAAGAGCTTTTAAAAGTAGCAAAATTAAGTTAGATATTATATTAAAAAGACAGACTTAAAGTATCCTATGAAGCTTAAAAGTCACGTGTTCATAAAACTAAATCATATTCCCGCTAACAGATTATCTGCTAAGTCTGAAGTTTTGAAGCCAGTCGTTTAATATGTTGCAGAGGAAGTTCCCTAGATTGAAGCTTGAAGTTGATTCACGCAACGATGTGGGTATATTATACGTATAGAGACTATAATACATATACTATTGTATGAATATGAAAAGTTTTCACTCACGAAATTCTCATGAACTTAATATGTGTTCGCTAACTGTGAATTATGATGTTTTGAAATTTCTTTGTAGACGTATCTGGTTACTTGTTTATATAAATATATGTTTTAGTTTGTATTCTTGAAATTTACATTTATTTTGCTGTCTGTATGTATGTAGAAAATGTTTGTTTGTAAAATATGAAATATGTTTTTTTAATTTTATAAAATCATCATTTGATGCCACTGTCGCGTCGTACAGTATAACAACTTCTAACTACATATAAAGGAGAAGATTGGCGGTTCAATTTCCACTTGACCGAATTTTCATATTGTTATATTATAATTTTAAATTCTTGCTCCGTTAAATTTCGCAAATTCGTAGAAAACGGACAAACAAATATATTTACGTAAAGAGTACTTCTCCTACCCTAAACTTATCCTGTTATTCGGGAAAAAAATTTTAGAAAAACGCTGTTTCCGTTCTAACTTACTACTATACATAAACCTAAGTTACTTAAAAAAGATACTAGAAAGATTCGATATTAATACATCATTTATCTTATCTATTCTATTTGCTTATAAAAATACGTAGTCTATATTATAGGAACTCTACATATACAAAATTCTTAGCTATCCATTGTCTGACGAACACGATCTGCCGTGGCAAAGGGCAAAAGCTATGGTCTAAAATATTGTGCAACCTGCTGTGAGAATATTTCACGCCAATATATCAGTAACCTAAGTCTAGCATGCTCGTCTACAGCATTGAAACCTTAATTTAAATGTCAAAATGAAATTTTCTTTTAGAATTTTCTATTTTTTAAATTAATAAAAAAATGATTATTGCTTATTTTGTTTTTAAAATTAAATATTTTCTTAACTTAAATCTATACTAATACTAGTGGACCCGGACGCGGCTACGCCTGCTTCAACTATAAGAATATTTATTAAATATATTCATTAAATTATTTTCAATATTCAATAGAATTAGTAAGAAAATATAAGCTTAAATAATCAAAAAGAATAATAAGTAGATACACATTATTAGAAAAAAATATCTGAGTTATTGAAATTAACCAACAAAAGGATTAAAAGTAACTAAAGGATAGATATTCTTAATATTAGAAAAAGTACCTAAAGTTTTCCTTGCGTGCGTACATAGATATCGACTCTACGAAATAACTAAACATTTCTCTCTATTAAGCAGGATAATTTTAGCGGGCAATATCAAATAAAATAAGAAGAGAACCAAAGTGTAGCTTGAATTAATTATAAACAGCAAATAATTACATAAACATTTACGAAAATGTATGAAAATTTATAAAACCGTCAACGTCATCTGCCCGTTCGCGTCGGTCATACTGTGCCGCCCGTAGGTTAGGTCATTTGGAATCAGTGACATCTCCTTAATTATTTATTAGAATATTATACAGTAAACTATAATTTCAATCTAGATAAAATGTTAATAGTGACTATTATATTTATTTTCATAAGGATGAATATCAAAATGTCGCGGTAACGGTTGCGTAGCGACGCGACGGTTGTTATTAACATGGCAGAATAAATTGCATGTCAAATTAGAAAGTACTTTAAAATATCTATACTAATATAATAAAGCGGAAGAGTTTGTTTGTTTGTTTGTTTGTTTGTTTGTTTGTTTGTTTGAACGCTAAGATCTCTGGATCTACTGGTCCGATTTACATTGTTTTTGTTTTGTATGAAAGCTGCATACTTCAGAAGTGCTATAGGCTATATAACATTACGTTACACATATAAACTAATATATTTTAAAGTACTTTCTAATTTGACATGCAATTTATTCTGCCATGTTAATAACAACCGTCGCGTCGCTACGCAACCGTTACCGCGACATTTTGATATTGATCCTTATGAAAATAAATATAATAGTCACTCTTAGCATTTCATCTAGATTGAAATTATAGTTTACTGTATGACATTCTAATAAATAATTAAGAAGATGTCACTGATTCGAAATGACCTAGCCTTCGGGCGGCATAGTATGAGTACCTATGACCGACGCGAACGGGCAGATGACGTTGATGGTTTTATAAATTTTCGTATATTTTCGAACTTTAATTGCTGTTTATATTTAATTTAAAATATACTTTGGTTCTCTTCTTATTTTATTTCATATTGTTGGCAAAAAATATTTTTAGGTAGTTTTTAGGTACGGGTTCTAGGTACTTTTTCTAATATTAAGAATATCCTTTCCAGATATTTTTTCTAATAATATGTCTCTAACTATTATTCTTTTTGATTATTTAAGCTTATATTTTCTTACTAATTCTATTGAAAACTGAAAATATATTTAATAAATATTCTTATAGTTTGAGCAGGCGTAGCCGCGTCCGGGTCCACTAGTATTAGTATATATGTGTAATGTAATGTTATATAGCCTATAGCACTTCTGAAGAATGCAGCTTTCATACAAAACAAAAACAATGAAAATCGGACCAGTAGATCCAGAGATCTTAGCGTTCAAACAAACAAACAAACAAACAAACAAACAAACAAACTCTTCCGCTTTATTATATTAGTATAGATAATAAAGCGGAAGAGTTTATTTGTTTGTTTGTTTGAACGCTAAGATCTCTGGATCTACTGGATCGATTTACTTTGTTTTTGTTTTGTATGAAAGCTGCATTCTTCAGAAGTGCTATAGGCTATATAATATTACATTACACATATATACTAATAAATTAAAATACTTTCTAATCTGACATACAATTTATTCTGCCATGTTAATAACAACCGTCGTCGCTACGCGACCGCGTTCGTTACCGCGTCATTTTGATATTCATCCTTATGAAAATAAATATAATAGTCACTTTTAGCATTTCATCTAGATTGAAATTATTTCTATAGAAATTATATTCTTATATTTCAAGCAGGCGTAGCCGCGTCCGGGTCCGCTAGTTAGGTATAATTTGACTACTACTCGGGTGTTAAAAACTCTCTAGAAATTAATGTGCCACTAATTATATGATTCTGAAAGTGGATTATAATATTTTACACGTTTTTAATGAAATACCGTATTGAAGTACCATTACAAGTTTTCATATTTAAAAAAATATTAAAGGTACGAAAAATTCTTAAAATTAATTTTATTTAGTAATTAAATATAACAAATGGTCATCATTTTCGGATATTTGTTTATTGACAAGCTAGTGATTTCTAAAGCGCGAATAAAGACACAATAAACAATTCATTCCTATAAAATTCTAGCGAACAAAACATACTTGTTAACTTGTTTTATTATTGTAACATAATGGTAATAATAACTTAGTAATAATATATTATATAATTTTCTCATGAAACGGGAGACGTATTGCTTAGCTATTTAAAATATTTTTCATTATATACTACGAAAAAGCTTCTCAAAATTTCTAAATCAAGCTTCATATAAACCACAATATTATTTTATTTCTAAGATTTGCTTGGGGCGTTTGTGAACTAATTAAAACAACATTATTTTACTTAAAAGAAATTAAGTTAGATTTCTTGCTAAACAGCTTTCCTTTGTAGAATCAACACTAATATTTTAGTTTGCATAATGGTTAATGTGAGCATGACGTTATTTTAGAATAAATCTAATTATACAAAGACGATTTCAGTTGTAATTTATAGAAATTTTGAACATATTTTGTATATTATTTTTCTTTTGTTATAGTCATTTTTAAATAAAATAATTTAATTGACTTTTAAATTAATTTATTTTATTTGACTAAGTGTCTATTAAAAGACGACTAAGCACAATTTTAAATCACTACATTACCAGAGTTCTACCCAAATTTGATAATATTTAAATTTTAAGACTAATTTTTTTTTATAAAAAAGTAAAATTTACTAGAGACCATTCTGAGAAAATCTTAGTAGTCTACATAAAGAATTGCGAAAGTCATTTAATATAAATCTCTATTCAAGTACTTATGTGTCGTCGTGCGGATTTCATTCCATATTTAATGTTAAAGTTTACTGTTAAAAATGTTATAAAACGTTTAAGTAAGTATATTTATAAATATTTTAAAAACTACTTTACGTTTTAAGCCGACGCCATCGATTTCCAAAACAGTGTTTGACTAATTTGTATATTCTTTTAACCAATAATAGAAAACATGAAATGAAGTATGCAGGACAAGAAGGCCCCCGTAACGCAGTGGCACCAGGGAATGACAGTAATAGCGACAGGTGTGGGTTCGATTCGAACTTGGAGAAATGAATTATTTAATACCTTTATTCTTTATCTCTGGTAACAAGACAAATGCTGCGTAGAATACGAGCTACACCATTAAACCAACAAAGAAAACAGAACATCGGTATAAGTTTACATAAAATAAAATAACATTTTAATAGAACAAACCACTCCAGAACCATCATCAGAGCGCACCACACATACATAAAAGCTGAATACAATTATCATTCATCTCAAACCAATTACCTCATAGTAATAAATAAAAATGCATAAAGCGTTAAAAATATTAAAAGGTAAGCCGGCATTTTTATTACATCCATACTGACTACTAGAGAAATATGACAGCCGAATTAATGTACACCATGATTTAGATAATGATAACGAATCCAACTTAATAGTTTTAATAACATAACATAAAATTTTTCTATTTAATGATCAAATATAAATAACAAGTAGTTAAATATATCTAAAGCTTTAAAGCTTTCAATCTATATATATGTAATTAATGAAATCAGTTTCCATTTGGAATCTCTTGAATTTAGTTTGGGTGGTTATGACGGTGCCTTTTTACTGTAAATTCTATAGTGTTTATCTCGTTTATTTATATTAATGTGATCTTTTGAATGTTGTAAACATTTATTTTGGTGCGCTCTACCGATGAATCTCTTTTTGATTACTTTTTAGGAACAGATTAGTTTGAGCTTGTCAACATGTAATTCAATTGAATTAAGTTTTTGAGGCCAGTCGTGACGCATAATTCTTCAGAATTCGGCGGAAAGTGGGGAACAGAATGTCTTAATACTAGATTTCCTCTGTCTATCCTGCTGTGTGCGGGATACAGCGTGAAAGTAACGTTAAATTGACTTATAGCAATTAAAGTTATCGTAAGTACTTAACTTAAAATTGCAGTCTGGCTCGTTTTGCCGACATTGTTTAAGGCAATATTTCCGTTTTATTACAGCTTCCACTGACTGTAACTCATTAAATTTTCATACAAGGTCCGCACTCTAACTTACTGTTGCTGTTTTATAGAGGAAGTTCTGTTTAGAATTGGCTATTTTATTTTATAGTTTATAGTCGTCAAGTAATTTGATGTATTATATTAATTTGTTTTTAAATTAACGCTTGTAGACGAATAACGTTTCTTTAATTATAGGAGACTAGCGGACGCGCGCAGCTTCGCTTACGTATTTAGGGGTGAATTCTAATAAACTATGAAACATGTGTTCAATGAAATATTTTTAAGAGTCTAAATTTCAAATTTTATAAAAATTGGTGGCGTTTTAAAGATTTTTCCAAAAAAACTTTCAACCCCTTATTTGCACCCTTAGGGGGTGAATTCTAGAAAACCATGAAACACATGTTCAATTACATATTTTTAAGAGTCTAAATATCAAATTTTATAAAAATCGGTGGCGATTTAAGAATTTTTCCATACAAACTTTCAACCCTTTATTAGCACCCTTAGAGGGAGAATTCTAGAAAACGATGAAACACGTGTTCAATTAAATACTTATAAAAATCTAAATTTCAAATTTTATAAAAATCGGTGCCGATTAAATTTTTTTTCCATACTAACTTTCAACCCCTATTTCACCCCTTTCAGGTTAAAATTTTTCAAAATCCCTTCTTAGTGGATGTCCAGATTACGAAAGTAAACTTTTGTCCAAATTTAACGTTTCTACCATAAGCGGTTACGGCTGTGCGTGCGTCTTACCTCAGTCAGTGAGGACAAGTCCTTTTATATATATAGATATTTAAAGAAAGGTTATTTACTGTGCCTTTGAAATCAAGTCTCATACGATAGACAAATTACTGTGATGTCATTATAGGGCCCTCACATATTACCACAAATATTTTCCCCCTTATCCTCCCTTACTTATTGCATGTTGGGTGGCATAGTTTAACACCGTCCATATAATTAGTAAAAAATATAATAACTACGACAAATTTGTTTAGCTGTTCAGCTACACGATTAAACTTTCCATCAAGGCTTGCGTGTTGAGTGGTGGAAATATTAAAAAATATTTATTCAATCCCCCGAGTGTGAACCGAACCCGCAACTGTCGCGTTACAGTCACGAGCTTGTCCTCCTGCTGCGACGGCCTCGGTATGTAAATCATTTTCGTAATTATTAAATCCACGAGCAACTTAAAAATTTTAACCATCAAATAGGTTCTAATATAATAATCTGATATGACCAAGAAAAATAACTCTGACAAAATAAGTTGTACATAGACAGAATTTTATTTCCTAATGAAAAGTATCAATATCCGATATTAAATTCAATAGTAGCCGACAGTAAGTATGTATTTTTCTTCAATTTAATATGAACTTTATTCAAATTATTTAAAGCTTAAGTTTTAGTGAGCTTTTCAATAGGTGTTGTAAACTCAGAAGCAAATGTCATGGGCTTTAAGATGATATCTTGGCCACCGTTAACGATGGTTAAGTCGAATGGAAACAAGAAACGTCATATCTATTACTTGTAGAGGCAGTGATCGTATGCTGTTCATTTTGTATTAAATTAATAGTTTTATTAAACTGGTTTCTTGAGAGTACTGCAGCGTAGGAATTAACAAAAACTATTAAAAAAAAATACACCGTAGCCTCAACCTTATGTTCATTAAAATGTATTATTTAGTTATTTCAAAATAATAATCGATTAAAAGTAACAAAATCTAATAAAAAAGTAAGATTAACTATAATTAATTACTGTCAATTTTTGCTTAATTTCTGTCTTTTGATTATTATTTTTGGTTAGGTTAATAAAACGAGGTGGTAAAATTTTCCAAATAGTATTATTTATTGTACACTTTTTCAGTAAGCATGAATTCAAGACTTTAACATTTACTATTTCAAGTGTTAAACATCACGACCAGTTGTGGGTTAAAGGCACCAGTACTTGACTTATAAGGAACGAGTCAAATGCAAGTCGAACTCGAACATCGAGAGTTTCATATCAATTCCAGGCAACAATAAACTTATAAAAGTTGACAAATTTAAGTTTGCGATTGTATGTACTCATTTTCAAAGAAATGAACTACAAATATAAGTTTTTTAACGATTTTTTTCTCTGAAATAGGTATTTGCGTTTCTATGCGTTATCAATTTTTGGATTTTTTTCGTTATTTGTATTATAAGTTCCAATATGTCAAATTTCATAATAGTAAATCCACGGAAAGTGTCCTCTAGGCTTTGATTTCGCGGCAACCTTCATACGAAATTCAGCAACACCGATGTTTAAATGTGATGATCTATTATATTATAATTATTACCTATTATATTATATTAATGATCTATTATATTATATATATTTATATATATTCTTAGAGGCCGTAGATTGGAATATTATTTATTAATTTCAGCTTGTTTTGATAGAAAGACAACGAAGTGATCCTACAAGGGTTCCGATATTTCCTTTTGTGTACAAAAATAATAAATATATGTTTTTCTTACAAAATAATAAACTTTCCTACCATTTCCTTCACTTTGCAATACAGTAGCATTCGCACCTCTGCTTTAGATACAAACACTAACAAAATCCAATTAGACACATCTTGATTTGTATTGAATGATCACCACGATATACAATCGTTAACTGGCTAATAGTAACTGACGAATTCCATTTTAAAATCACACCAATATCGATTCTAAGTTCATGTAGCAAAGGTCAATATGGTATGGACATAAATACTTAGACTTAAATACTAAGACTAGTAGTATTTGCTTGTTAGGGGGCCCCAGTTTATTCGTGTTGAGGTGCTAACTCACTTCGGTGGTCATGATTTCTGTTGACCTGTAGATGCATATTGGATCATCGATATATTTGTGAATATATTTCACAAGTTATTTTATCAAAATAACTTGTGGATTATTTGGAAATACCTTTTTATTATTATATTGAATTTATTATTATATGAGAGAACGTATAGCTGTCTCTGTTTCCCACGCAATGCATAATTTTCATTATTTCGTTACAAAATGAATTTAAACTTAAAAGCATTGAAATGAACAATTAAAAATATATTTATAGAAGTTTTGTAAACGTCTAAGTGTCTTAACTCTGGGATCCCAGGTTCTCTAAGCTTACATATAATATGAACAAAACCTAATAATATTTTACGAAACTAAACAACACATGTAGACAAAGCTGGCGTAAATCACTAGTTATTCACAATTTTCATAGACGCTACTCTTGATTGAGTGAGCTCCGTGCCAACTTATCATACGTTTATATGAAACTAGCTTGCTAGTGTTCATTAATTAAATTCACCCTCGTTATTATCAACACCTGCTCTTGAAAAGCGTTTAATAATGGCATCAAGCAACAGCTGTGAGTGGTCGACGAAACGGTAGTTTCAGCGTGAAGGAAAATTCAAAACGTATAATTGAAAAGTCTGCTCTGCTATGCTATGTTATTAGTAATTATTAAATTATTTATTGCAAAATAATATTGATGTTAAATGGTTGTTCCCAATTTTGGATGAAGAAGAACTTCTTAGAAATTTATTACTTTGAAATCGTAATATTATGTAAACATATAAAAATAAAATCGGTTATGTCCGAATCAGACTTCGCTCACCGTTGGTTCAAATCAAAGTGCGAAATAGATACAAATAAAATCCAGGTTGAAAAGAAATATAGAAGCTAAACAAAATTATAAGTGATTAAATTGAAAGTGTTAGAAAGTTTAACTGGAACTAACTACAGCTCTTAAAATATAGGCTGTAACACAATAGTGGGCCGAACAAAGACTCAATCAGAGAATTTCGATGAAAACGCGTTCTCTATTTTGAGAAAGCTAATTATAAAAGGTAATCTGAGTCGATTCATTTACTTGCGCAAGCGAGTTCTCGATTACAATTCGACGTATCGCCTACTCTCTACCAATGCAACTCCAAAAGATCGGCTCGATTATTTAATGAATGGCTTATCGCCATCTGAATGTTACTTTATACGAATAATAAAAGTAATTTAATATAGATACTACATATTCAGAAATAAAGCAATATATTTAAATATTTTATTTCTCAATTAAACATTTATTTTAACTTTTAGTCTATGCAGTTCAGAAATAAAAAAAACGCACACAATTTTTCAAACCGCAGGTAATGTAAACAATCAATTCCCACTCGCGGAAATTAATGAGTAATTAATTATTAACCGACTTCTGTAAGAAAAGGAGGTTATCAATTCGACTGTATTTTTTATTTTTTTTATTTTTTTTTTATGTTTGTTACCTCATAACTTTTGACTGGGTGAACGGATTTTGAAATTTTTTTTTTTGTTTGAAAGGTGAAGCTTCCAGAATGGTCCCATTTTTTTTTGGTCCATGTCTGACAATGGTATCTATGAGAAAATCACATAAGTCTTAAATTTGCATTATATATAATAACTCAATGTCGCGCCAACCGATTTTGATGATTCTTTTTTTATTTGAAAGGATACACTTCAAGGATAATTTGGTGAAAGTTTGGTTAGGTTTCGATTATAGAATCCGGAGAAAATTGAGAAAGTTTGTTTTTTTTGGTCAAAAATTTATTATACTGTAATAGTTACAAAAACTTTTTAAATTGATGTCAGAAGTGAGATTCCTGATCGTTGCATTTCTTTTCAACCAACCTCAAAAAAGAGGATGTTCTCATTTTCAACCAACTTCAAAAAAGGGAGATTCTCAATTCGCCCGAATACTTTTTATGTATGTTCTTGTCAATATACCAAAGTGTAACTTTGCACAAAAATAATACCTAATTAAATAAAGTTTTGCATAGGACAACCACAACCACTCGTTGACAACCACTACCACCACCATCACTACTCGTTTAAGAAGCATTATTTTAAGATCTACCCATCACTTAAAATCGTAAAATAAATTAATTTTTAACAAAAAGAAAACCGACTTCTAACAACGAACTAAAAAGTGAAAAATAATTATACAAAGATTTTATAATTTTGAAGTCGGTGTCGAGCTAATGCTACAACACCTTTACTACAATATCTAATTACTAAGCCTGTTTGTTTTACTTGGCACCGACTTCAAAATTATAAAATCTTTGTATAATTATTTTTCACTTTTTAGTTCGTTGTTAGAAGTCGGTTTTCTTTTTGTTAAAAATTAATTTATTTTATTAATTAAGGTCTGTAGTTGCACAGAGGCACAAGCGTGCATCTGTAAACGTGGCAGGATGTGGGTTCGATTTCCACTCGAGGAAACGAAATATTTAAAATTTTCATTTCCTGGTATCAAGGCAAATAACAATGAGATGCTAGAATAAAATAAAGCGTGCCTTAATAAAATATTTTTTATAATCAACTGAGCTGCGATGGTTTTACTTATTATCCACTAGATATATAAATGTTTTTTACTCTTGAAATAGGTAAGTATATTACCTTAGAAGATCAATGTGACGTGGGAGACTAGCCTCGAGCGGAATCGTTTGGTCATTCTTTATAGCGCTATTAGGACCATTCCGTCCAAGCGAAAACAGATTTGAGGGCGTTATGTAAAATATATGAGTTTGCAGATCCTTAGCGATGCTTGTACCGTATATAGTCATCAATAACATAACTTAGATCTGGTTGAGATTCGAAATAATTTATGATAATGTGCAAAAGGCGAAAATAGCTTAAACGATAAGAAGTATAAAATTAAATATTATGCATAGTTATTATATTCCTGTACCTATACTTTTTAAATGGCCTTGTTATGCGAAATAGACAAGGATAACTCAGAGATATTGAGAGCTATACCTAAAAAAATTAAAAACCTAAAATGATGGACCAATAATGATGAAAATTATAAACATATTTTCACGTAAGGCGAAAAAATTTACAAAAAAAATTAGTACAATATCGCTATGTCCTAGCCTAGCTCTTTGCCGGTAGTTAGAAACGTAACTCAGCTGCCAATACCCCAGCGGCGATGTCGATTATGCAAATGGATACCGACTTTTTAACTAAATACCGCGTTTCAACTGCCTTTTGCCTTTCAATGGTACATTTACATAGACGCCAGTATTCACTTCTTCATAGCACGTAGCGTTATTAATGACTTTCAAGTTGTCTTATTATCTTCATTTGTAGGTATTTGGTTCTTATTTTTTTAATTATGTATAATATTATTATAGATACATTTATATATATTATATATACATTCTAGTTATATTTTACCTGCCTTTATTATACACATATTAATTTTATATTCAAATCTTACTTAGCTGTTTATTTTAGTAAATCATACATAGCAGACATTATGGACGTGTACGTAAATAGTTTCCTTATATTTTTTTGTACTTTTATGAACATTATATGTATAATTAATATATAGTTTTTTGTAATAATCATAATAATCATAATTATCCAAAACACCTGTTTAATTCTAAAATAAATCGCCATACTTCATCCAACTTAACCACAAACTATTTATTCACATTAGCCTTTTACCGTGAGTTAAGACAGTCACATAAAGTAGAGGCACAATTTGTTGCAAATAACGATGCTTCGGCTCAATTGAATGGATATTGAAGATTGGAAACTTAACTTTAACTTAAGCAAAGACTTTGTATCCAATTTAACGACGAACATTGGTGCCAGTAGTATATAAATAACTATGAGTATATACTCGTATATAACTAACTATTCATATGTTTTTTCGCTTATATTATTATACGACACGATAAGTACGATAGGCATAGAAATAGTGGGGAGGGGATCAGGTGGTCCGTTCGTACCTTAGAATAATCCCTCTATATGAAAAGATCTGTTCAAAGCACCAGTCCAAGCACCAAATTTCTCTGGAAAATATCTCTAGATACCCATGACGATAGGTATCGAGTGTCGCGTGGAAATGAAATAACTAATATCGTGCTTTTTCCTATAAGAAAAAAAGAGTTTAACCTCAAGCATTTCCTTGTACCTATATAGATCGATCCCACACCACGTATGTATTTTGTTACATCACCATTTTATATTATATTCAGTCAAATCAATTATTAATTTATTATAAAATTGTAAAAACATAATTGAAAACAAATAGTATGCAAAAAAATATACGTAGGTAACCAGACTTTTTATTTTTAACATTTCTAGACTTAGAGCGTCCAGCAATTCAATATATTTCGTTTATTTTCCAAACACTAAATCCTCGTTTGAATTGCAAAGTTAGTTTAAAATATTTCACGTAAATGTTAAAGCCTATTCTGGATCGAAGGATCCGAAATAAATTTCGGCAATAGCAGAGTTCTGCAGTTAAACCACCATTAATTTCCTAGGAAAGAACTAATGGTGAATCTTTTGTGAAAGGCTTACTGGGCCCAATCCCATTGTCCACGACATGTAGACGTACGCTAATGGGCTTTTTGAATGCAAATTACGTTTAGTGCGTATTTTATAGCGCAATTAATCCTACAGCTAACTAATTGCTGAAAGGACCGAATATACTTTATGTTTTATGTCCTTGTAAGAAAAGGAGAAAAAGAAATTGTAATAAATAAGTGAAAAGCTAAAATATTTGGATGTTTGTTACTTTTTATATTTTTTAAGAAAATGGCAAAGATTCCAATTCGATGTTTGTCCCGATCTTTAAAAAGTATAAAAAACACAATTTAATAATTTATAAATAGAATACTAACTTAAGAAAATTGATTCAAATATTTTGATAAGATAGCTTCAAATACAATAATAATTTATCATAGCTTGATACATTTTAATATGTTTCATCTTTATTTTTACTTTCTGTGTACATAACTAACATCAATCATAATTAAACAAACAAATTGAAATGACTATTTTAAAATGAGTCGGAATAAATTATCGAAAAGAACAATCTATCAATCAAAATATTAATCTACTTTAAAACACATTAACGTTAGACGATAAACAGAAAAAAATTAAACGATTGGAATATTTTCTTAAAAAGTCTTATTAATCTTTAAATCCTTCATAAATATTATTATTTTTATTTTAAACTCTGTTTTGAAAATAAAAATGAAAGAACTTAATAATGAGTTCGTCATTTTTAAAATTGTTTGGTCACAAGGCATAGCGCAGTGTTTAGTTTCGTCACACAACACATAATGTCTTGAAAAATATACAGCAGAGGTAAAATATGTTATTAGATATACTTAAAACAGCTATTATTACCGAATCCTTTATCAATCATTTAAACAACCTCAATTTAAATATCACGAAAACATCGTAAAATCATTTGTCTCTTCCTTTACTTCGACACAGTTCTACCTCCCTCCAAGCAGTTCAACTAGAAAACCTTGTCCATTTAAAATGACTATCAGATTATTAGTAATAAAATGTCTAAAAACAGGGCGGATGTTGCTTGACGTAGGGCTGACATAGCGACGCCATAATAATATGTGGTTTGTAACCTCGTTATCGTACAAAAACGGCATAGGTTATGCTCCGTTGACGGCCCCTGGCGCGGTCACGCCTTCAATGTAGGTATGTATGTGGAGTATGTGAAGTCATGGTCAAGCGATCAGAGTTCGGGCTTGTTGAGTTAAAAGTATTTTAATTATTTAATTTGTTGATATACGTATATAAGTAGTTATCTACTGGGTGTAGAAGGTGCATGTTTTCTAATGTCAGACATTAGAATTTAAGAAGTAGTGATTTATTTCAATATTTTAATGTGGAAAATGTCTGGATTTGAAATATTTTATTTGCACAGTTCTGTGTATGTCCTACGAAAGGTATAGAGTACTATAAAATACTACCTACTATCATTTAGCAAGCAGCAACACTCAATTAAAAAAGCATTGTAATTATTATTATATTATTTTTTAAGTCTTTTTAATTAAAAAAAAATAATATTTTTCTCACCGTGTCTCATTATGAAAAATAAACTAATGATATCATTATAGAGAACAAAATTATTTTTTGTTTGCGAAGTCACTTTAATAAAACTTTACTTATAGCGCAATTGGCATTACCTTTAAATTTAATTGTTATTTTCAAAGTTTGTGCATGCGGCTCGTTCAACGATGAGTCTTGGACTTGAGATAGAGAGAATTATTCTCATTAAGCTATCCATTTAAAAGCAGGTAAATTTTAATTACTTTAACGAATTTATCATATTTTCCTTTGAGCTCCGCTAATGAAATAAGAGAACGAACAGGACCACGAGTGAGCTCTAGAATTTTTATAACCATTTTAAATTCAAGAAAATAACTTTATCAATTTTCTAGAGAAAATTGTTTACAATGCTACAGGCGTCTTTGGAGACGTCTCATCATTATGACTAACTCGATAACCGTAGATGTCTTTTGAAGCCACTTCGCGCCCAAAACAAAACGAAGACTTTTACGACTCCATTCTCAAGCACGGCGGTAATTAACAACAACTGATTTATTACGTAGAGAATTCGCTTTCAACATTTCATATCATAATCTAAATACGTTTTATTGTACCGGGATAGACATTCGAAGGCAATTAATTACACGTAACACGACTTAACGACAATTTGAAGAGAGTCCCCCAAGTGCTTCGTAATAAAGACGCGAATTAAGTAAGTAATTGATTTCCATTTCACTTTTGTGTTTGACTGCCTGAAGAGTTCGTAAAACAGAACTCGGAATAGTAGATTCCGTCAATTGGATTGATCTTCTTCCTAAAGTTGATTAAAATGAAAATTAGGCAGCTAACTTTATGTTAATTATTCTGATATTTTCAAAAGAATAATTATTCAGCTGTAAATACGAAATAGGACAATAAAGATCCTCCTCCATTAAAACCGAGCGTAGTCTTATTTACTTATACCTAATATTTAAATAGAAACAATTTTAAAAATGAAACATTTGTTTTTATATGGTGCTGTAAAAACATAAATTTGACGAACGTTGCTGACTTTATTTCGGGTAATTCCGGACGTCCATCGGAGTATGTCAGAATGGGCTAACATTGTTTTACTGTCCGACCGGCAATTGTGTCGGTGACAAAACACTGTGCCCAAAAACTCTAAGAGAACTGCTGGCAATAAAAGTCACATACCCCGGCTTATTACCGCCATAACAATTTAAGGAAGCCGAAAGGGTGGCGCTGAATTTGGACCAAACTTTCGTTTGCGACTAAGTCTTCTGGATTGTTTTATAAACAATGTTTACAACAGGAACTTTATGGTCCACTTGTTTTATCTTGTTTCACACTGCGACACTATTGTCGGCAATTCGTTTGAACAATTTATTCTACAAAAGTTATGATAATGAAAAGATTTCGCTTCTCACTACAAAAGAACTTGTCCTTCGCGTGAATTATATATGAATACTTTCGTTCTCGTTTACTACTTTTTACCAGTATTTTTCCTTCTGAAACAATATATATTTACAACAAAATGCTTTATGACGTCTACAAGTAATATTTGAAAGTGAAACTTGGCCATGAGTCAAAGCTGTCTTTGAGAATAAAAGATGTCACATTTATTGTTTTTCTTTGATGTTAACATGTAGCCTATAATTTGATCTTGACTTGCTAAGCTTTGTGTTTTTATAGGTCTTTTGTAAGATCAGTCACGTTTCATAATGTCTTTTGATATATACAAGTAGCCACTTATTCATATGAAGTTGTCAAAACGCATTCGACGAGTATGAATGTTGGCGATTGCAGTTTCTATTAGTATTTTGATAACAAAATTAAGTTTACAGTTAATACAAAATGAGTGCATACAATCGTATGCACCTAGATAGAATAAAGTGATTCTTTAAGGCTTATATTTATTATTTTTAAGATACGGAACCCTAATGCTCAATGAAATTTGCCTAAATGTAAATTGCTTGTAAAAATACACAACACTTACAATCGATCATCATAATGCAAATTGATCATAAATATACAAAGAAAAAAAAACACAAAATATCTCAGATATAAAGTATAAGTACTGAAATAGGGGAGCAGAAGTCGGAAGAGCGATTCGTGACTGACTTTTGCCCTGAATAATTTACTTGGTGTTCCCGCAGGCGCCGTGGCATACGATGCTCATGTCTAAAACCGCATGCATAGCGATGACTTTGACTAGCACTTGTTATTTTCCTTTGGTAAACGGGTACCGTATAAAATTTATATCACGAGCTTGCATGTTCACTAGTTGGTAGGTTATGAGGCAGAGTCTAGCTAGATAAAGTGTTTTAACTCTATTTTTTTATTCTAGGAGGCCAGACGCAAGTTATGGCGAAGGGTCACAGAGTGTGAAACGCGACGTACTGTGGGTTCGATCCCCACTCGAGGAGATGAAATATTTACTTAAATTTCCAATTTCATTTCTTCGTTATGGTATTTAAACTAAGCGCATCGTTGAGTTCCGCCACTTAACACGTAATTCCTCCAGAAATTGGCGGAAAGTGGAGAACGGAGTATGTCTTAGTGCATTCAGCACTGTCTGTATGCGAGATATATCGTAAAGCTGATTTTTTTAACCTAAGAATCTAAATTACCCGCACTTCTAATTGTTTTGACATGAAATTTCGACATTATATTGTATTAGATTACGATACATTGTTATGGTAGGTACCATCGAGCTGTTCTAGTGATGGAATTGGTTGATAGCTGATGGAATCTAAAACTGCTTACTAGTAAACATATTGATTATGTTCAACTCTCAACTCAAAAAAACAACATATTAATAAAACGAGTGGTCTTATTAGTATGTTCTATTTTTTCTTAAAGTAATTTTTACAATTATTGTTTATGTCTATAAATAACTGCTTTATAAAAGATATTACACGAATTAAATAAGGTACACTTTACTTTATAATAATCAAATATAAAAAGCACTTTATTACTTATTTTTACTGGAAAAGCTAAAATAAAAAGAATTTAATTAATAAACTTCGCCTTTACGTTTATCAATATTAATTCTTAATACTCGTTGATTGGCTGTAATAGAAAAAAACATTCTATGATTCTTTCAATTTCATCTTTTCGGAGCCATCAAAAAGCTTGAGAATATTTAATAAGAGATGATTAGGTATCCATTTCAAAACATTTACTTCGTCGCTTGATCCCTTCTTAATTTCCAAATTACTGTTATACTGACGTTGGGCACGATGAAGATCCTTGTTATGAGGCCGAATCCACCCAATAAATTATAAATAAGACAAGACGTCGTCTTATTAGTCGTTAAATGTTTTTTTTTTATAAATGTGAAAATTTTTATTTTCTAACGTTGGCAGACCAGCTGCCTCACAAAAAGTGTACCGTTCCCAAATTATATACGAGTATAATATAATACGAGGCTTGTTAACTTTGGATGTTGGAATAGCTCCTTGTAGCCAGAAAATTTTAAATTTAAAGAGGCCTTAGAGATTATTCTTATGAAAGTATTAAATTTTCGTGGAGTCTTTTTAACTAAATTATATTTCGGTTTTCATATTTAGCTATACGTATAATCGAAGCAGGCATAGATAAGTTAAAAAATAAATTATTCCCAAATTTCTTTAGGTCATTTAATAAACTTGTAGGAATTGTATAATTGTCGCGTTAAACCTTATAATATGCTGTTACATGTTTATATTATTATTTTTAACTCTGCAATTCTAACTCTAAATTTTATTCTATTACAACAATGAATTAATTTACATAATATAAATCATCACGAATATATAAAAGGTATATGAATAATTATTTTAAATACATAATATATTTATATGTAGGTACATATACATAAATAAAAAATAATAGAATCTAATTAATTAAAACAGGCGTCGGTGTTTTACATAGGAAACGTAGCTAGTTAATTTTATAGCCGGTTATACTCGTACGTGTGTGAAGCACAAAAAAATCTTGATACTGTCCGTGCTCGCCCTTGTAAATTAAGGACTCGTTGAGCATAAAGTGGCGGCCAATTAAGGAGTTTATAGTCGAAATACGTTATACAATAATAAATTCTACAATGCCTTTCCACAACCCTATTAATTACTTGGCCGGTTTTCGATATAATTGCGATCGACACGAACCTTTATTTATTCATAGAAACCCATCGGTTATAAATTATGTCTGTAGTATTGTTTTTTTTCTTTAGGCGTGGATAATTGTTTTCTATCAAAAGTGATAAATAAGTCAATATTTTATATATATTTTTAATATAAAACGTATTTATACTTGTAGAGATCCCTATTTCATAAATTAATTATTTACATATTAAAACAATTGTAGGTATGGGCATTAAAAATGGTACTCTAAAAATTAATCTAAAGTCATGGTTTCCTTGTTATGTGAAAAAATTAGACTTCAAAATGTAAAACATATTGGATGAAACTTTTTTGTAAACTATCACAATATTCTTAAAGAAAAATATTTTTTATCATCTAACATATTACCTATACGTAATTTACGCTGCAATAAAGAGATTATGTAATACCTATTAGTCCCACAAAAATACACAAACATATTTTGTGTTAATTGTAGGCAAACGAATGATATACGCGTTCTGCCCTATTCTAATGATAAAAAGTAGGTTGTATACCTAATATAGAAGTGATATAAATCTCTCTAATTTATATCTAAAGTATAATAAGAGGAAAGTGTATTTACAGCGCTGTAAGGTAGAATGTCCAGTTGCCACATTATTTATGGGTTAGACTTGGAGAGTCAACCGTCTGGAAGAGTAAATAAAGTTAGTAAAATATATATGTAGGTATGTTTATATATATTATATATCCGTGTTAAATATTTTAATTTAATATTGGTTAAATATTTTATATTGATATTAATACAATTATTAAAAATAAACCAACCATAAAAAAAAACAATAAACCAATACTTATTATTAAGCATATATCAATATTTCACTATTAACAGTCGTTTAGTGAAGACGGAAAACGGAGAATATTATTTTTTAAGCCACTTAAAAGCGAAACAGAATATTTTTTTACTTATAACGATGTAGTAAATGAAAGTTGTTTTAGTTAAAAAATAATTATCTGGATACAAAAGTAACACAAAAAATTTATTTTGGTATATAGTTCCAGAGCGCAATTTAACTATTCTATTTTAAAATAGAAACGTAGGAAGTTAAGCAAAATGTCACGAGGATCTATATTTATATTTTAAACGAGAAGATTGACACCATCCTAATGTGGTTTGAACGTGCCTGACTGACCACATTTGTTTGGGATACAAATCTTACTCAATATAGATATTATAAATATATAAATCGCAGATATTATAAATCTTGATTTTTACCCAATAATATAGGTATGTGGTCGTCGTTGTGAGCAAAGCGTCTTATTGTGGAATTTCAGTTATGGGTTTGATTTTCATTAAGAACTGCCTAATATCAACAAAAACAAGCCGCGGCGTTGAGTTCCGCCATTCAAACAATGTGCCGAAAACTAGGCGGTGCATGGGTAACAAAATATATTAAAACTGGACGCCATCTGTTTATAAGGCAGTGTCAAACTAATTTATATTTTCAATTTACTTTCATAAGTATAATATAAATTCACACTATTTACCACGAAAATGCAACGAATGCATAATAGAAAAAAGAAAAAGAGACATTTCAGTAATTTTTGATCATTGTATCACAATATTCATTTCAATATACATATATTGTAAAATACACCACTTTCGAAACCGACAAAGGATAACGCATCAATGGAAATATTCAGAATTCGTAATTACACTCGTTCGTTTGTATATATATAGGTACGTATGAGTGTACGTATGTATGTTACCAATGAAATTTTGCAACGACAACATGTTCGGGGGAAATTCGAGTTGGAAATTTTATTAAAAAGAGAATATCGATTTTAAATAATTACTTAACACTTTCTGTCGTCGGAAATCACACCTTTAAGGCTTTAAATAAAAAGCCTCGTCCCTCAACACGGCTTCACTTGAGGGACTAATAATCGCTAACAAGACAGACATACGTATTATAAGGATGTTTCGTCGATAATAAC
The DNA here is from genome assembly GCF_056956725.1 of Heliconius melpomene rosina. Classification (NCBI taxonomy): domain Eukaryota; kingdom Metazoa; phylum Arthropoda; class Insecta; order Lepidoptera; family Nymphalidae; genus Heliconius; species Heliconius melpomene. Next base: position 6,508,827 of record NC_140406.1, on the reverse strand, counting down.
ATCGATAAAATTAGACTATTTGAATAAAATTCCTTGAGGTCCTTTTAACGAATGGTTAAAAGGAGTAGTGAGTTCTGTGTTTACCATTAGTTGCAATATAATTATAAACACAAAAGTGTTAAATTAGTAGAAAAAAAAATAATTTATATAAGGCATTTTTATGATGTAGCCACAATTTCTTTTTCCATTACAGTAAGACTATATATTTAAAAAAAAATACGACAATATTTGAACCCGCTCCTTAGTCAACTTATCACTAATATTAACTTAACAAAATTCTCGATAAGAATTTATCGATATATTCCATCACTATCGTATTTGGGCAGGTGGCGAAACAGACAAAGGCCATATCATTATGTTGTCTTGTTACCGGCGCTCGCGCATCCCAACCGAAGCGCGATAATTCAAAGTAATTACTTCGTATACTAATAACTACGCTGTGGAACACTTCCCATGATCATTTTGGTTATACTGCTCAAATTAAGTGGTAACGTATGTTTAATTGATGAAAGTTTTTATTTTGTTCCCCTTTTTTAGTGTTTGGATTTTTTTTTATATTAACTTTTTTTATAGAAAATATAGTGACTGATCACTAAATCTTTTCTCTTACGTTAAAATATTTGTTAATACGAAACGTGTTGGATTAAAGAAGCCACAAAATATTATCATGAGTTCAAAGGAATTTCGGATTTTTCAAAGGAAGTTCCTTTCTCCACTCAATTGGCACTGTTACTTAGGCACGTTCCAATGCACCAAAAAGGTGCCAGTAAAAAAAACCTACATCATTTATATAGGTATTTTAAGCATAAAAAATAAGGTAAAAAAACAGTACTTAAGAAATTAACCAAAATTAATCTTTAGCGTTTCTTCTATGTATGTATATATAAAATAAAAGCAACATTTATTCCATTAATTAATGGTTAAGAAAATAATCCATATAAATAAACTCGTCAAAAGAAGTTTAGACGTTATCACATTAGTACAGTCGATAATTACCTACTAGTTTTATGGGCGTTCTCGTATACATCATTTGTGTTAAGATGTTATTTTAAATTACATTCAACCTTGAACTTGCTTAGACTCTACGGTCGTGAGATTTATTTATCTGTAGAGTTTCTTATTCGGATCATTAAAGAGAGTACAACATTTCTAAGTTTTATTTGGTTTTGATTATAATGGAATCATATTTTTTCTTTCTAATATGAAATTATATATAATTGAAATATCATTTGTAAGATCTCAAAATATTCTTAAAATATATGTTTTATTAATTTTCGTTTGTTTTCAGTTTTAATAATTTACTTAGCTTTCTAAATGTTCGTAAATTAAGGCTTAGAAATATATTTCAATTTTAGGATCAATCTAAGTTGTTATCATATAAATAAATAAATAATTCTCTGTTCTGGATAAGCAATCAAATCGGTGAGTTTCAATTTAGATATTAATAAATATCGGTAGTTATGTTACCTATATATCATAGAAATTTTTAAAGGCTTTTGAGGCTATACTGCGTGAAGGTAACAATATAATAATAAGCCAATTTTATGTTGTATATTTTATAAGGTGCGTAATTTTCATGTAATCGGTATTTACATAAAAAATCCACATTACTGTAATCGATATTAACATAAGAAAACCCCATGTTTATAAAATATTTCAATATGTAAAAGTACTTATATGCTATATGCATGTTGCATCTACCTGAAGAGACTCAAATCTGGGCATAAAGCCAAAGCTGGACTGCACCCTCGCCAATACTTATGCCAAATTCTTCTTTTATTGCCCTTAAGGATAACGTCCAAATGGACTACTAGACGAAGAAATCATTTTAATTTGACATATATGTTACAGTATGCAAGTTACTCGTATATTAAACTTTGGAATATTGTAGACTCTATTAATGCATTGCGGCCATAACGGAAAAAATTACATTTGTTTAAAACTGAGCCTGTTAGGTTATGGATCTATTTGTTTTAGAAATTTATAAAGGGTAAAACAGACAAAAATAAGCCTAAGTTTGCTTAGTTTCATAATAAATATCCCAATCGATTCTTAAACCAACAGAAAAACCTCAAAATATCCTCTTGATAATTAGCTTAAGAAATGCAAATATTTTAATGAAAGCACTCGCTCTATTTCCGTTTCGTTTCTCCATCTCTAAACAAATGGCGACAAAAAAAATATTGTAATAAATGACATCAAGTATATGGATAATATGGCTGAAGGTTACAATTACGTTATATGAAAAAAATATATTAATTAAATTAATTCAACATTGCTAGTGATAAGTATACAAAACTATATCTACAGTACACTACCATAAATTACTATAATATATTAAATTAAATACAAATTATCGATAAAAAATCGACCATTTAGAAAAGTAATCAAAATTTAAATTTTTCAATTGATAAGACCAAAATTTATTCCAACCAAGGCAATAAATAAGACGCGTTTCTGAGTCCGCAAAGATAATTATGACAGAATAAACGGATTCAAATTAATTAATAATCTTTACTTCATTTATAATGATCCCATAAAGTTTTAAATTGAATACAATAATGATTATTGATTGAAGATATCGATTGATTTCTTCTGAAAAGGAAAATGTTTTGGATGTGAAATAAAATAATCTAGATACTTATAAAGCCATCGAGGAGTAGGTTCGATCCACGCTCAAGATAATGATTTATTATATATTTATCTAGCAGGATAATTGGCAGCGTTGAGTTCTTAACACACTCTTGAATTCGAGTAGAAACGGAGAACATAGTACCTTGACACTACATTCTCTTTGTCTACTTTTCTATACAATCTATATAGAGTATGACCTAGTTGAGAATTATAAGGATATAGCGTGAATCCAGCAAAAACATATTTAATTATATTAAACTACATTTAGTATAACCCATATAAACTAAGGATTACTTCATTATAAATGAAATAATATATGCTAATGTATGATAATACTAAGATCGTTTTAGCACAAATGATGAACATTATAAAATCCCAGATTAACTTTTCCATTTTTGCTTTAAAATTAAAGCTCAAGTAAGATTAAAGTGGACATGATTTTAATATGAATAATATGTCAAGTATTTAGGAATATCCTATATCTTATAAAACAAAGTCGCTTTTCGTGTCTGTCTGTTGTTTCTAACTCTTCTTCTTCTAAACCACCCAATGGATTTTTATGCGGTTTTCACTATTAGGTCGAGTATTTTTCGTAGAAGGTTTATATATAGTTTATTATTTGTACATTCTTATGTAAATTAACATAAATACGATAAATATGTATAAAGTCCTACCCGTTGAGACACTTTCGCGCATGCGCTGCTTTAATGGTAAGTACTACATGAAAAAAATGTACTGGAGTATTGTTCCTCTTAATAAGATCTACAAAAAAGTCCGCGAGAGCATATTTTTATCTTTTAAGGATAACGTGTAGTGATCATATTTCTGTCTAAAAATAGTAATTTCAATATATTTTTTATTGTGAGGGATATTTTTCCGTAATGGTACTAATCCTTATCCTTTAAAATACTTTATTAATTTTCTACGTTAAACGAAGATAAAATTAGCTTTTTACACTATTTCTAAATTGCGAATAGTTATAGAGAAAAACGCATTTAATTGTTGACACATCACGCCGTTGACTCATCAGCTGTGCCGACTCAAGTTTTACTTATCCCTTACTCTCAGCATATAAATAAGTATGTTAGTTACGTTGGCCATTTAATGTAGACCAAAACTGTGTTTTACTGTTTTTTCATGTTAATAAGTACTTTAGAAGTTGTTACAATATCAAAAAATCCTTGCTGCGAAACGCGCCTCGCGACGTTTTGCTTATTTATACACAAGCGCGTGATGAGCAGTCATCGGTGGTTCAGTGGTAGAATGCTCGCCTGTCACGCGGGCGGCCCGGGTTCGATTCCCGGCCGATGCATTCTATATAATTTTCCTCACAGGCAGCCACGTAGTGCCTCGAAAACAAGCTCGAAAAAAACACCCGCCTGCCTCTATAGCAAAGAATGTATTAGTTATTAGTAGGTAGGTTTTTGTTTATAATTTCTTCCGTTTAAAAATAGTCATTTAAATATCTAGAAATAGTCATTTAAATATATAATAATAAGTACTTGAAAAGATTAGTAGCACAGATTTAAAATTACAGTACTAAAAAATTCTTGCTGATTAACGGTTCGCCGCCCACCACGCGTCCGTCGTGCCCCGCAACATTTTGCTTATAATAGTGGATCCGCCGCACCCGCCTGGCTTCTTTCCCCCGGGCATGGAAGGAAGGCCTGCTCATTATGCTGTTGAGGGATATCGATCTATAATCCTTCTTAGTACGGTTGCCAAGTTGTTCGAGATTTTCACTTCTTCAGTCACACATCCACCCACAAAACGAGCAGTTTGGCGAGTGGGTATACCACTCTGGGTAAACTACGCAACAGTGATCAACCGAGAGAGAGTATGAGTGAGCAATAGCAGTCTTCCTTGGCGTAGCGCGCGTATTCTACCGCGTCTGGCACCCGGGCTTACTTCATAAAGTGATCAGAGCGGGCACCCCCAAGCACGTCGCGCATGTCTTTGCCGCTCTGCTTTGTTAGTGACAGGACATGTTGCGTGAGAGTTGAGAGTGCTAGCAGCGACCCGATCGCTGCCGTTGTCCCAGTCAGAATTTTGTCACCTGCTCTCTACGTACTATACATTGATGACATCACAATGCCCTAGCGAGTATTACTCAACGAGGAATCCTGTAGGTCGTACGGAACCTCACCCTCCGGCGAGTGACGCAGGCACCATACTACGTGAACACCACGCGCCACTCACCGCAACCTAAAAATAGAAACCCTAGAGGTACACATTGGTCGCCTCGCGTCCAACGTATTCCGTTGCGCCGGTGTATCGGGTCACCTGCACCTAAGGAGCAGCACTCCGCATACCCGGCCGCCCGAGGTCAGACGTCTTCTTCCGAGGAACTTTCTATCCTTCTCCAAATCCGACTCATGAGCAGTCATCTTGGTCGTTTAATCTAGGCCTTCCTCAAGAAACCGAGTGTTCAATTCCAATCCCCTCCCCTTCCATGTGTCTGCTCTAAAGCAGGTTTTCGCCTGGGACCACGGTCGGACCAACGCTCTGATGTCGTTCTGAGCTACTACGGAGATGGCCGAGAGAATGCTTCAATTCTGCGCCTGGCAAAGTAAATTTAGAAGTGATTGCACGTATTTTGGAGTTATCCAATAATTATAATGTATTTCCACGCGACATAGTTGGTTACATCTTTCGTTTAAGTATTTTTGGGTAAGAGAATAGTAGGTAGTCTGTTGTTTATAATTTCTTTCGTTTAAGTTTTCTGTTATTTGTGTTATTTATTTGTGTTTATTTTAAAACAATTGGAAAATTCTTATTGGAATTACGAAAATGCGGGTTGCATTAGGGTTTAATTAATTTTCACATTATCTTAAGTGCTTTGCAAACATACATTATATGAATAATTCAGTAGTTAAGGCGGGCGAAGCCGCGAGCGGGTCGCAATTTCAATATATTTTTTATTGTGAGCCATATTTTTCCATAATGGTATTAATCCTTATCCTTTAAAATACTTTATTAATTTTCTACGTTAAATGAAGATAAAATTTGCTTTTTACACTTTTTCGAAATTGCGAATAGTTTTACAGAAAAACGCATTTAATTGTTGACACATCCCGCCGTTGACACATCAGCTGTATGTTACTCAAGTTTCACTTATCCCTTACTCTCAACATATAAATAAGTATATTAGTTACGTTGGCCATTTAATGTAGATCAAAACTGTCTTTAACTGTTTTTCATTTTAATAAATACTTTAGAAGTTGTTACAATATCAAAAAATCCTTGCTGCGAAACGGCTCGCCACTCGCCATGCGTCCGCCGCGTCGCCTGCCTCACACGCATCGGTGGTTCAGTGGTAGAATGCTCGCCTGCCACGCGGGCGGCCCGGGTTTGATTCCTGGCCGATGCATTCTATTTAATTTTCCTCACAGGCAGCCACGTAGTGCTTGCTTTTCATCAGGGACAGAATGTTTCAATTTCATCGTTTGCACGTATTGGATAATTGGAGTTGAATGTATTATTTCAGCGCGATATATTTGGTGTCATATTTTTTGTAGTAGTTATTACTAATAACTTATTAGTAGGTAGGTTTTTGTTTCTAATTTCTTCCGTTTAAAAATAGTCATTTAACTATCTAAAAATAGTCATTTAAATATATTTTAATAAGTACTTGAAAAGATTAGTAGCACAGATTTAAAATTACGCTACCTACTAAAAAATCCTTGCTGTGTAAAACAATTGGAAAATCCTTATTGAAACTACGAAAATGCGGCTTGCATTAGGGTTTAATTAATTTTCACATTATCTTAAGTGCTTTGCAAACATACATTACATGAATAATCCAGTAGTTAAAGCGGGCGAAGCCGCAAGAGGGTCGCTAGTATTTAATAAAAAAATAAATACATATATTACTTATATAAAAACACGATTAACACGTTACGAACACGTTATGTTTGTTTAAGTCGGATAGTTTACTATGGTGTGTACAAATTATAATGACTTGAGTTCAAATTCAAAATTACAAATGAAACAATTTGGTGTGCATCGTTAATTAATTTTACGTTATCTTAGAGACTTAGTTTGAAAGAAAAAAATAGAAAATAGAAAACTAAAATATGCTATAACATCGAAAATGTTATTGGATACTGCTGTTCACTTTAAAAAAAACTAATATTTGCTTTTATTGAACTCATATTTAACACTAAAGCTGTATTTAATTGACCTGTATAATAAACTTGAATATTTGAACAAAATTAAATATCGTTCATATAAACTTATTTCATAACTATAGCTGTCACGCCGACAAATTCTGCCATTAATTAAAAACTTGTTAACTCAGAAAATAATGTGAAACACGCGTATCCCTATTTCAGTAGTGTCAAATTCAAAGCGCATTATTAACACGTCGGTCGTAGCACGTCGTATCTCGCGCACGTGAAACTCATAACATTCATAAAATGATTACGTGAGAAGAACTAAGTGTACGTCGTCTGGCTTTCCGACTGAAGCCGCGTACTACTATGTCGCTTTCTAAGAGTACAGTTAGAACCTATTTAGTTGACTTGTTGGTAAAATTTTAGTCTAATATGCCATTTTTATTTTTATTGAATTAAAATGGCGGAAAGAGGAAAATGGAAGTGTCTTAATAGGAACAGAGTGTGTTAGATGATGACAGCGTTCTCTTCAATATGTTTGAAGCTATCTTTTTTTTAATTTGTCTTAGATTATATTTTTTAAGTATTTATTTTAATTCTATATTTTTCTACGGTTCCTTTTTAAATAACTAAAAGGTTTAAAACAAAGGCATTTTGGACTTCAAATTTTAATACGAACCGTACAGAGTGTGACCTAGTTGAGAATTATGGCTTAGAATTTTCTTACAAATGAAAAAAAAAACATATAAAATGACTTCTCGTATATTAAGGATTATTGTAATCATTTTTTTTATAAAATTCATTATTTATTTGTACAATCCGAAGTATAATTGATTTAATTTCTATATAGTTTATAACTAAGTCCATTTCGGCAATAATAGTTTGTTGAAATTCTACAACAAACATCATAAATTCTCTATTTTATTATAAACATTATGCTCATTTTATTATAATTTGGCTGTAATTAAAGCGATATGTCGACATGACAAACAATAATTACCCCGCCAAATAATCAGCCATCAATGGCAGTACAAAATTTATGGACAATTTTAAAGTTAATTTAATTATCACACTGCATAATAGTACAAAGATAGTAAAAAAAACAACTCTACACAAACGACTCAGAGAATAAAATAATATGAATACACCTTTATCGATAGCAGTATCTGCTTGGCTTACGAGCGGTAATTACGAAAGAATTATGTCACTCTTTTGTTTCCGTTCAGTATGTAAATACACAGACACACAAACAAATTCCAACTCATTAAGGTGTAAATTATTTTGATCCTTTTATCTCTTCCGTTTTTACAGTGCTATTTTCGTACAATTTGGTTAAAACTATTTCGATTACGTTATATTTGTTGGAGTGGTAAATGCATTTTTTACCGTGCACATGTGGTTAATTCAAAGTTAATAGGGTGGTAATGCGCTTTTTATGTTAATTACGTAATTAAACGGTGACGTTAATAATAATACAATAGAGCCAACTAATTAGCTGAATTCGATGTAAATCATGCTTTGGTTGAATTAATATGGGATTAAAATGTAATTATTTCATTAACATACATACGTTTTGGTATGCAGATTAAAGAATTATATTGGTTCTAAATGAATGTTTTAAAGTCAGAGAGATATTGATTGATATACGCATAATACCATTAATATAGTCTCATAACTAAATTTATCTAGAAATCGGCAGAAAGTGGGAAGCAGATTGGACGAACTTAACACCAGGCTCCCTCTGCCTACACTGCTACATGGATACAGAGTGTGAAGCTGATATTTTTATAATTGAATTTACTAAATCTCTTATAAGAAATATATTAAATGAATATAAATTAAAACATACAATTTAAGTATCATAACTATAACAAATACAGTACAGATTGTAAATCAATGTAAATAAAATTTATTTTGTCTGTCAGAGCGGGAAAATGAAAATAATTTATCATACCCCAAAGAGGTGATCGAACCCACTACGTTCGTCTTTACAATCAGTTGCTCTCCCATTGCAGCGACGCGACGGCCTCTAATTTTTTTCATCATTTTATTAAAGTTTGCTTAAGTTTTAAAACAATAACTTAGAACAAGCTAACTCCGACTCAGTCTAAAACTCAAAAGGTATTTACAATGCAAACATCGACGCCAGACTCCTTTGTTCCTACCCTCATTTGGCTGCAAGACCCTTTAGCCATCTACCCCATTAAGCAAAAAATTAAAAAAATATAAAAAAGTAAATTAAAAGCCGAGTCTAGAGTCCGGGCTATTTAGGCGTATATAAAAGTGTTTAATTAAACTGTTGTTATTGATGGGGTCGCCACTAGGTGGCGTTTAATCAACAGCTCGCCATTCTCAATGTTTTTCTTCTATTTTTCCTTCATTGTGATACTGAGATAGTGAATGCTTATAATGGTGGGCTTTAATCACGATCTAAGGATAACTCGTATTTGCCGGAGTATTTGTAAATAGTATACTCACTTCATTTTATTCTAAATTATTTTGTTTTTCTTGTAATCTTTATTTTTTAAAACTATAATAAAACTGGAAAAGTGAAGGAAAGAGTAAAAAAATTTGTACACTGAATAAGTATCATTCAAAAGAATTATATTATTGAAAATTTCGTTAAAACCCAATTTCTTCGCCGAAATTCATTAAAAAGCTAAAGCGACATTTCAAAATGACTGTAGTTGCACAAGAATGTAATTGAAATGTCAGCATTAATTTGTAACTTTGTTTTAAGACAGCGCCTTAAACCGAGCGTTAGTAAGAATGCAATTCCATTAATTTAAATTATTTTGCGGGCTGATGTAATTTGTTGGAGATTTCACTTTAATTTGCACCTCTACTATTTTGTACTGGCATACTTGGGGACATTAATTCATTAATAAAATGGTTTTAGAAATAGGTACGTTATGAGCCAAGTTGCTACTAAAGCTTTTGGTAGCTTTAAGAGTAATTTTGGTATTTAATTGTTCTCGTCGATGTTAAGTTTTTAAAAAAGTGAAAACTATTACCAAAGTACAAATTCGTTTTATCTAGACTAGAGGCCTTCGGGGCGCAAGGTCATACTGGTGCAACTGTAAACGCGATGGTAGTGAGTGCGATTCGCACTCCATAATATAAATCCTATCCTATATCTTATAAAACAAAGTCGCTTTTCGTGTCTGTCTGTTGTTTCTAACTCTTCTTCTTCTAAACCACCCAACGGATTTTCATGCGGTTTTCACCATTAGGTCGAGTATTTTTCGTAGAAGGTTAATATATAGTTTATTATTTGTACATTCTTATGTAAATTAACATAAATACGATAAATGTGTATAAAGTCCTACCCGTTGAGACACTTTGGCGCATGCGCTGCTTTAATGGTAAATACTACATGAAAAAAATGTACTGGAGTATTGTTCCTCTTAATAAGATCTACAAAAAAGTCCGCGAGAGCATATTCGTATCTTTTAAGAATAACGTGTAGTGATCATATTTCCGTCTAAAAATAGTAATTTCAATATATTTTTTATTGTGAGGGATATTTTTCCATAATGGTATTAATCCTTATCCTTTAAAATACTTTATTAAATTTCTACGTTAAACGAAGATAAAATTTGCTTTTTAAACTGATTCGAAATTGCAAATAGTCGAACACACATCAACTGTATCGAGTCAAGTTTCACTTATCCCTTACTCTCAGCATATAAATAAGTATATTAGTTACGTTGGCCATTTAATGTAGATCAAAACTGTCTTTTATGTTTTTCATTTTAATAAGTACTTTAGAAGTTGTTACAATATCAAAAAATCCTTGCTGCGAAACGCGCCTCGCGACGTTATGCTTATACAAGCGAGTCCGCCGCGCCCGCCTGCCTTACAAGCATCGGTGGTTCAGTGGTAGAATGCTCGCCTGCCACGTGGGCAGCCCGGGTTCAATTCCCGGCCAATGCATTCTATTTAATTTTCGTCACAGGCAGCCACGTAATGCTTGCTTTTCATCAGGGACAGAATACCCTCTTCAGCATTAACCACAAGCTCGAAAAAAAAAACCCGCCTGCCTTTATAGCAACGAAGATTTAGATGCGTTTGCACGTATTGGATAATTCGAGTTGAATGTATTATTTAATGTCATTTAACTATCTAAAAATAGTAATTTAAATATATTTTAATAAGTACTTGAAAAGTTTAGTAGCACAGATTTAAAATTACGGTACCTACTAAAAAATCCTTGCTGTGTAAAACAATTGGAAAATCCTTATTGAAACTACGAAAATGCGGGTAGCATTAGGGTTTAATTAATTTTCACATTATCTTAAGTGCTTTGCAAACATACATTATATGAATAATCCAGTAGTAAAAGCGGGCGAAGCCGCAATAGGGTCGCTAGTATTTTAATATTTTCATTTCATCGTGGACGAGACAAAGCGCGGTGTTGAGTTCCACGACATAACACACGATGCCGCCAGAGTTCGGTGGAAAGTGAGGAACTTAAGAATCTGTTTGGGGACGGAATGTACTAACAGTAGTTTCCCAGGTTCCGTCTGCCTACTCTCCTATGTGCAGGATACAGAGTGAAGCTAAAAAGATTAAATTAAAGCTAAAAAGTTTAATACCGTAATTTCTGACGTTCTAATTTACTTTGATCTAAATTCTTTATTCTTTATTCTTATTAAATTCTTTTGATCTAAATTTTTTTCTTTTTCTAACCATTACTTATGAGCGTTCACCTTAATTTACAAATAATTACATAACAGTTCGTGTTATTTAATTTATTCTATAAAACAAAATATTTCTACTGAATCGTCAAACAAATGAAAATGTAATGTAGATTTTATATTGAGAACATCACATTTATTTATGAATGTTCCTCCCCAGTAATTGGTAGGTATTAAAAATGGACACACATCCACTTTTGTGAGCTTTCACAAATGGATTTCATTTATTCGAAATGGAAAATAAACTGAACACAAACAGAAATGCTGTGTTAACAAGTAATTTGAATTGACACTAAGTGCATGTTCATGATTCGGGAAATAAAGAAAAATATCTCAGCCTATGTTATGAATAGAAATATTTTATATATTCTATTGATTAACATTAATATTTATTATATTTAGGCCGATCCGCCGGCCGGTTAGAGGCCGTCGTGGACCTGTGGCACTAGGGTGTGACTGTAACGCGACGGTTGTGGGTTCGATCCCCACTCGAGGAAGTGAAATATTTATTTACGTTTATATTTCCATTTCTTCGCTCTGGTGTCGAGGCAAAGCGCGGCGTTGAGTTCTGGTACTCAACACGCAACGCCTCCAGAATTCGGCAGAAAGTCTTTGTCTTAACACTAGGTTTCCTCTGCCTACCCTGCTGTATGCGGGATACATCGTGAAGCTGATTTTTTTATTATATTTATTATGACGCGTTTGTACAATTGTTTATAATAGTTATAATTTTTGTATAAGGTAGCTTATGTAAATGACTTGATTGTCGCCGCTCTGATGGGACAAAGCCAGGAGTTAAGTTGCGCTACTTAACACGTTATGTCTAGATTTTATCTCCCTATCCTGTTATAGATGTGATAAAGCCTGAAAAATAATTGTCATATATTTACTAAAAATATAATATACATTATTGTATCGCATTAAAAATATAATAAACTAACTAAAATATCGTCTGTCACGAGGAGTTTTATCTAGTACAATTTTTAGTGGTTATCATTTTAAAAATGTTCGTAAATCTCAACAGTTCAAATTCGGAACACCAGTTTAAAACCGGTGCCAGCTGTCAGGCGAGACATGGTCGGTTCCGGTCCGTCATTTATTTTGTTTAATATAACTTTGCTTTATGGTAAAGTACATGTAGGCTGAATAAATATACACTTTTGTCTTTCCTGTGCATTTTCTGGTTCTAGGACATATTAGTGTACTCGTTTAGTTATATTTTAATTTTTACAACTCTTCTTGAAAGTGTGCAGGGCTGATGATGTTACCTATTTAATAATTAGTTGCAAGTTATAGTTATAATTTTAGAAATATACCTTTTAAAATATATATGTATTTAATAATATCAAAGTTTTTCTGACTAATTACATACTTAAAAGTTATCAATTTGACTTCCAATCGGTAAATTTATAATATTAAAAAATATATTTGTTTTCTTTAATTACACAAATTTAACTGTAGGTTTCGCCATATTATAAGTTTTATTAGTTGCTTTTTTAATAAACACTACGTACCAACAGTTTTATCTCACTAAATTTTAAAGGAAATAAAAAAAAAATATTAATGTATATTCTTTTAAATACGAATAGTAAAGATAATATAATATCTCACTGCAGTTATAAATGTGGTTTCAACATTAAACTGCGCTGCGGCGTCTGTTTCGACATTAATTTTGTAATTAAGTGAACGATTTAATCGAATGTTTAATTCGTTTGTGGCTCTCCGATGTGTCTGATTGTTGTTCTTATTTTCTTTATCATTTAAATTTTAATCTATTATTTTAGGATAATTATTCTACCCATTGATTCTGGTTAAAATAAACTATACTCAAAAATCTCTGTTAAGAGAGAAATCTTTTGAGTAGGCCTTTACCGATATAGGGTGCTCGGTACTAATACTCAGTTATGATTATACAATATTTTTTTCTTAAATATTTCTACAATCATTAAGATAAATCAAAAATAATTATGATAACCAAAATATAATTAACAACTTAAATAGTACTTATATATCTATGTAAAATCAGTTTTAAATGTCAACTAAAACCACCAAGAACAATCTTCCAAAACGTTACCTCACACATGAAAATTCGAAAGTGTCATTATTATAAACACTAAAAATAACAGTTCAAGAGATGCAAATACTTCACATTTCACAATCAAACATCAATTTCATTTTACTTATTATTGGACATTGCTATTCAAATATAAACCTTATTTACTATTAAAATATGACTTTTCGATTAAATTTTGATTGTCGATATACAGTTTTAATAACTTAACGTTTATACTCACATTTTGGAAGTAATTGCTGTAATAACAGAAATCATAATATGCCGAATATGTAGAGATGTTGACCGTTCGTTGTGTTGAAATTATCATCGGATTTTCCCTTGTATTTATGGTATTATAAGGTATATTTTTCTATATATGTCCCATATATGGTACAAACCTGTCAATAATAGCGTTGGCCTTTGCTCTGAGCGGTGTCGAAAACATATTTATGTGTTTAATAATATAATTATCTCGTAAGTCGTGTATCAGATGATGCGTAATTTTATGAGTTTATTCGCGCCATGGGAATGTTATGGCGAACTAATAACCATAAATAATATAGATGATAGTGCTATGGAGAAAGTGCGAACTGTATTTCGTTTTGAACGTTCATTAATTTTAGAGTACTTAGTTTTTGTATCAATTTTTTTTTATTATAATCTAAGCTACGATTAACATAAGCTTGCTATACTTACACAATAAAAGCAATCAACTATTAGTTTAATTTCAATATTTTGTCAAGAATCATACATAATAAGTTAATTATATTTTTCACATTTTCATATTATTTTAATTTGTTTCACAAGGGCTAACCTATCCCATACACAAACATACATACACAATATCTAAGTAAAATAACGAACAAGCCTAAAGCTTAGCACGTGTAGCGTTACGGTCTATAGCGACAATAATTTAACGTCAGTGGCACTTGCATTGAAACCGCAATACAATTTAAGACCTATGCAATAAGACCGCATTGTCTGCCATATCGTGTTACTTGTATTAAACTCGTAGCTTAGATTATGTTGTTTTTTTTATTCGTTTTCGTTTTTGCTTTAAGTTGTATCCCGCATTTAGCGGGTTAGGCAAAGGCAACTTGATATTGGAACTCAACACCTAGAAGAGAAGCTCTGCCACTAAGGTACAACGGATTTTATATATGTAGATTAAAAACTACACATTTAATAAAAAAAGAACAATCTAAATAGATATATTGTTCTATATCCCCACACTATACACGTTAAACGGAATAATAAATTTTGTCAAGAAATATAACAATTGCAAGACCATTTTAACTTTTAACCGGAGCTTAAATCTTTCAAGACCAAATGCCTTATTCACCAGTGAGTCTGATGAAATGGTACACCAGCCAAGCGAACCGTGTGGAGATGGTTCCATAAAAAACTCATAAAACTTTAACAGAGGAAAATCAAGGGGTTTCGAATCTAAGAAGTTTCGTTAGTAAAATTTATATTTTGTGGATTTTAAGGCTGTATATTAAACGTGGGTATTATTTACGTATATTATTTAGGATAGCATTTACTTTTATTTAGCAAACTTCGTTTCGCGAATATGTAGGGCGATATGAGTGGTATTAAGTTCTGCCACTCAACACGCAATGCCTCGAGAATTCGGCGGAAAATAGAGAACGGAAGTGTGTTAACACTTGATGGGAACCAAGTGTTAACACACTGCTTCCATTTATTTCATTCCTTCCACACAGATTCCATCTGCCTACCTTGCAATATGTGGGATACAGTCTAAAGCTAAAAAAAGATTGATTGAGATTACAAGAACTTTATGGAGGGGAAATGGATTAATTATATTTAAAATGTTTTCATTTCCTCATTACAGTAAGGTGTCACGTTAAGTTCTCCACCCAACAGACATGGAGGCAAGGCATTTTGACATTTGGTTCTTTGTGCATCCTCCTAAGCGGCAACTATTAGGTATAACTTATTAACATCTTTCAAAACACGAAAGAAATATTAATTTTCGTCTGAAGAAATCGGTACAATTAAGAGCAATCGCTTAAACGATTAATTAATTAAGCCAATAAAGATATCTACGACTGTTTCAATTAAACATATCGTCAAGACATACAATTGAAGTTACGTCATATATCGTATTGTGAATAACGGAGGGCATTTAGTTAACAACTTCATGTACAAATTGCATCCTATAGACGATGTGTCTTATCGATTCTTCTTACTAAGCCAAAGTATAGTGGGTTTGATTCCCATTTACAATAAATATTTGTATTTATTTATTTGTATTTGTATTGTTATTTTGCCTAACTGTCAATTTACTCATTAGGTTCAAGTTAATATTTTATTCGTAGCAGTAAAAAAGATATAAAACAAAATAAGATGTCATAATTGATTTTCGCATTTTTAAAATGAGTTTTGTTCAATATTGATGTAGTCATTTTAAAAAAATGTTAGTGCTTGGATTCGACGCAAACTATAAGCAAAAATATTAAATATGTCACACAGATGTTCTGATATCTCATTAAAATTATAATAATTAATCATTTAAAATTTAATTAGTACTGTTACTTACGTAGGATAGTATGGATTAATATATTGGCAGTTTGAAATGCGTAAATTATTTAGTATAAACATGTACGTAAATCGGTATTTAAAGAAATAGTGAATATTTAAAAAAACTCTCCCGTTACTGAGTACAACGCACAATACCAACTAAGCAGCGTAGGAACCTGAAATTTGACTCGTTTGTTATTGAGTCCTTGGAGAGTATAGTGAAGCATTAAAAGATGATTCCTATTTAAGTTAAAAAAAACTAGATTTTACCTTTTATAGCCCGACTAAACGAAACGGTGGGCTATACCTCGTTCATAATAAAACAAGAAAAGCTATCCACCAAAATATTTATCTAATAAAAAAATAGGATAAAATCCTTCAATTTCTAAAACAGCCCTAAAGCAGTATACCAAAATATCCATCATAGAGATAAACGGCTATATCGTTGAATCAGTAATAATCACCTTTAGATAAATCCTCCTCATGTTAGCGCGAGGCGAAAAACTTTCGCTTCACAAGATAGTCATTAGGTACCCTCATAATATACGGATAGCTGGTTCGACGCGCTCTTCAATCTATCCATAACTCTACAATACGGTGGAAGAGTTGTGGCCCATTAGGCTATAGGCTTTCTAAATTTCTACATATCACTTATTCGGGACGAATATAGTCAAAAGTTAGGAAATATCCTGAAATCAAATCTACGCAGCCATCAGCTAACTTCAGAGCAGCCACAACTCGTCAACCGTACTGTACACGTAAGAGGATTGCCTCTATAAGGATATCGCAACAAATTGACTGTAATTTTGTTTTTTCTTCTCACGAGCACAAATCTGAATAGATCTCAAAGTAACCGTAGGATCGCGGTTAGATCTCACGAACGCGAGAAAATTGCTTATGTGAATCCATTTGGCTAGTATGCTCTTTCGCGCTAGCTCAGTCGTTCGATATGGGACTTTTATGACTGTGAACTGTGTTGATAGCTGTATTAGAATTTTATATTTATATTTCAAAGTATTAGAGATATTAAATCTACTTTGCGTTAGGAAAGAATATTCTTGCAGCCTCGTTGGCAATTGCAGATGATGATTATAGTAATGTCTAAAAGTTTCATGCATTTGAAATTTTATTACCCCGAGTGACAATCAAACAATGATCCATTTCCGTGGAAAGAAGGAAACAGAGTATCTTAACACTAGGTTTCCAAATTCCCTCTGATGCGTCCTGCTATGTGCAGGACACAGCGTGCAGCTAAAAAAGGATAAAACCCAAATAGTTAAAGAGTTAACACTATCAACCACGCTTACGAGTATACCTATCCTAAAAAAGTCTCCCACATTCATACACGATACAACTATTCCAACCAAAAGATAATTCGAACGAAATGACTGGGCAATAGCTAGAAAAACTCAAATGATCATTACAAACGTTAATTATACTTAAAAGTAAACATGTAGTAGGTGAAGAATGACAGCGGCTCTACAAACCAGACGTGGCTTGGGGCTACATGAAATAATGGTTGCTATCAACTTGAGTCAGCATAATTATATATGGGAATATGAGAAAAAAAGAAAAACAGTATACACAATGATCACTGAATTTTAAAGTAATTATTATAATGCAATTACTGGCACGGAATAGTTTTTAGTATTTTTTTGTTGATTTACATTTTGAAGATACATACGTTTGTATAAATAGGTCTTTTAAAATTAATGTCTTTATCTTTGTTGCTAATATGCTTTTCAATGTGAGTTTAGAAGTAATGACGTTATGGTGCAGGGGCCCAGGCCTGTGACGGTTGAGCGTTCGATTCCCACTCGAGGGAACAAACTATTTTATAATTCCATTTCCTCCTCTTTTCTTCCTTTTGTAAATAGCTTTCACTGTACACCATCAAGAGTATTAAATACTTTTAATTATTAACAACGCCTACAAAATTCTATTATTACTCATAAGCTTAAAATTTAATAACTGCTAATGCTGTGTGGTATATTGTACAATAATTTCCAAACAAGTTCTGGCTTATCGTTTTATACCGGAAGTAGAACGTGTTAACGCTAGAAAAATGGGTGGTAACTGTTTTTTCACATTTTTATTACTTTTCTATTTTGTTATGACGTTAAAAATAGTCGTTAATAACTATTTACATAATAAAATAAAAAAAATAATAAATACAATGACTTTTTAGAAAGTAACACTAAGATCTGACTGTTATTAGTTCAACAAGTGTTATGAGTTCCATTACTACTCGAACATCCTTTCATTTCTTATTGTTACTTAGCTATCATATAAACAAGATATTTCTTAGGGGCTGTAGATTTATTATGAATTATGTTATTAATAATGTCGTATATCTAATAACACAAAACACAAAAAAATAAAATAAACAATACAATATCTAGTTATCGCAATATTTAACCGCTTTTTGATCTAAAGAAAATTTACAACAGGCCAGCTAGCGTGCGCAATGAATAATTTTCAAACATTTTAAAGGAACGAAGCAAGTTTATATGCGAGTTGAGTAATTGCTACCATTATACGACTGTACAATACTCTCGCTAAGGAACACTACACACCATAAATTCCATTTTACGCCTTTGATTAGCTAAAGCTCATGTTACATTACTACAGGCGTTGTATTCGTATTCGTACGCGGTGGTTGCAACTCGTGCGTTTCACTGAGCGTGGACCACCCTCTCGGCTTCTTTTATAAGGATTTTTTATTACTTTATAATTGTATATTATTTATTAATAGAACTGTATAAATATAGATTATTTTTTGCTGTATCCCACACTTAGTGGGTAGATGGAACCTGGGAACCTAGTGTCAGGAAACACTCCGTTCCCATTAAGATAATTCCTTTCCTCACTTTCTGCAGAATTCTAGAGGCATTCCGTGTTGAGTGGCGGAAATAAACTCAAATATTTATTTTCCTCGAGTGGCAATTGAATCCATAACCTGTCGCGTTTACGGTCGCACGCTTGTGTCCCTGCGCCACGACTGGCCTGATTTAAGGTTTTACTTTTAAGACGTTTTTACTTTTTTTTATATAAGACGAATTAGCTAAAATTTGGCATGTGGATTCAATGAGGAGTACAGAAAAGCACCAAGACAAGAGTTTAAAGAACAGAGAAAAATAATTTGTTTATTCTTTTTTATGTAATCCGATAGGTGTAGGTACTATTTACACAGTAGGACTATTATATATTACTATTTTTATATTTAAATAATTGTTTATATATTGGAATTTGTCTGTATATATTTTAGGAAAAATTTAAATTTAATAATGCAACCTGTTAAAAAACCTGTTAAAATTCCAATCGAATAAATAATTTATTCTTTTCGAAATTGACCTTTTCTTTTGTAGCTTGACGAAAAAGTATAGTTAATGACCGAAGATTCGCTCCACTGCGAGACGTCAAGTATAACAAATGATCCAAAAGTACGATGAGATAATTCCGACGTATCTTATTATAAAATTATTATCGATTTGGCAAGCTTCAGCACGGTTATTATTCTAAATCATATTTCTATTTTGTGAATGTATGAGCATTAATTTAATTAATAATTTAATTTTGATTCTAATTTAGATGGATAGATATTCCAAATAGCCTTGATACCAAAACCTAGAATGTGTATTATTTGCCTAAAATCAAATAAAATAGGCAAACAGAAAAAAAATATGAAAAATATTAATAAAATAATTATATTAAACGTTTTAAAATCTAACATAATTATACTCTGACATACATAATAGAAAATTACAATTTAATTTACTTAATTATTATTACTTTTTCTATACTGTAGAAATACCATATCAAAGGGACTAAGAGACGCAGTTCCTACGTAATTTATTAAGTAACTACATCGGCTCATTGTGTGATATATCCACACTCAACTAATGGTATTGGATGCAAAAAACAACGAATGAGAGATACAATTCAAACTAAAAGTAGATTCATATTAAAAAACTCGATACAATTTCGTAGTCGGACATAGCAGGATGACATTGCTGTACTTTGATTAATAGTCTCTACGATTGAAACCGAACCCCCACTGACAAACCAAATGGAATATCTAAGCCACTGTGCCTTTTGATATCGGCGCCAACCGCCTTTAATTTATGTATTGGATATATTCGATTCAATTAGTATATAAATATTACATGTATGCCTAATGATGTAGAAAAATTGAAATTTGGTATTTTTTCTTTTTCGAGAAGGTTATGTATTCCTTATTATGTATTTGTATTTTCTATATATTAATATTATGTAGAATATTAATTTAAAAACATTAAAATTAGAAGGTATAACCGTACTCTAAGCTAGTATCTATTTGTGATATGTAATTTTAAAATAAACTTAACATGACAAAGCTACCGAGCTATATTTTTTTATTATAAGTATAACTTACCAAACTATACTTTTCTTCTTTCTTCAAAAAAAAAGAAAAAAGAGAGAGAAAATAATTATTGATTTTTAACAACACTTTAATTTATACTTTAAAAAAATAATCATTCACAATTAATTTTATACGTAACTAATAAATATTACAAAGACGTATAATACCCGATATTACGAGTTAGCGAGCAAAGTTTTACGACTTAACATGTTCTTGAACAACGTCCTTACTATCTTGTTAAATAAAAATATTTTATGCTTTTTAAAACATCCCGTATCGGCACCTTTGTATTGTTTATGATACAGGTGGATATAAATTAGTTCAATGAACAGAAACCCGCTCTTAGGGTTCCACACTGAGCGGGTTGAATCGGTTAATTTGATACATTTTTTTGTCTTGTATTGTACGTGAAATGACTCGTAGAGTCCTTGATCTCAACGAGGTGTAACTAAATGGTCAAATTCTAAAGAAATTTATATCCGTTCGTAGTCGCTCGTGATCGTAGATGATTACGCATGCTCCGGTTATCATTCGAATCTTTAATTAAGTAATTATTGAACCCTTTTAATTGTAGCTCTCACTGAATAGCTAGTTGTTAGAATTGAAGCATGATAGTAAAATATTATTGTGTTGTGAAATAGAAGAAATATACGCAAGAACGAAAGAATATAACTACTTTTGTTTTATTTTTAGTTAATTAGTTTTAATCCAATATATTAAAAAAGGCCGTCGTAGCGCAGCGGCACAAGGGTGTGGCTGTAACGTGACGGTTGTGGGTTCGATCCCCACTCGAGGAAGTTCAATATTTATTTACGTTTATATTTTCATTTCTTCGCTCTGGTGTCGAGGCAAAGCTCTGAGTTGAATTCTGCCCCTCAACACGCAATGCCTCCAAAATTCAGCAGAAAGTAGGGAACGGAGTGTCTTAACACTAGGTACCCTCTGCCTACCCTGTTGTGTGCGGGATACAGCGTGATATTAAAAAAATCCAATTAATTATAATTTACATTTTTATATTCGTCAACTACAGTCGAAATTCAAAATATATGTAATAGATACGTTTAAAATATTTTTTTCAATGATTGCTCGCCGTGCTCGCGCCGATGGCTGACCGTGTTGTGTGGAGTTATCATCCTCGTATAATCAACCTTATAATGTATAGACTACTGTCTGTATATGATTTATAATGGCTTCCGTCTAGGACATCATTCCTCTACGATGATTTTCAATCACATCCGACGCTTCGTTAGTGGGTATCGCAGATCAGTAATAAGAGCTCATAATATAATAGAAGTGGCAGGAGTTTGAGGAATAATAATTTATTTATAAGTATTTTTTCCCAGGTTCCCACGAGTTCCTACGAGCCCATAACTGTCGCGTTTACAGACACATATACTTACTTTTATCTTTATATCACTTTTGTATGGTTATTATATTTTTGACCTACTTAAAAATAGCTGAAAAATTACATATATGACGATAAAGATATTAGTATGTGTAAATGGGAGCGACTTAAATAGTAGACCAGTACTGGACACTCAACGAGTAATATCTAAATATCGGGCAGAATGTGGAGAATAAATATCTTAACTCTACGTTTCTCCTACCTTATTAGATTCATACAGATCAAAAAACCTATAGGCTGTCTATACAATTGTAAGCCAACGTGTTGTACCGTTGGCAACATCAACAAGTAGCACAACACATGTAAATAAATTGAACCGGGCATTCCCGCGGGTCGATCTATCAGTAATTCACGTACCATTATCAATCAAAGAATAATGATTGATGGTATACTTTCCTCGGTAGCCAGATATCTTGTCTGGCTGTTGTTAATTAAGATGTCTATGTTTTGCTGACTGTTGATGGTAGCTATTATAAAAAGCTACCCATTGTATCCCACACATAGCAGGGTAGGCAGAGGGAATTTGGGAACCTAGTGTTGAGATACTCTGTTCCCATTAAAATACTTCCATTTCCCACTTTTCACTGCACTTTATTTATGTAGAGAACGAAATGAAGTTAGTCATGTTAGGTAAGAGCTGCAAGAAATCTAGTACTGTTACGGTAGGTACCTACATAAGCCAATGCAATCAAAATCTATAATAAGCATAGAACTGACCTGCTACTCTGATATCAACTTATAATGAGGACAACTCTACCTTTAAATAGCTAAAAATCAATAAAGCAACTATAGTGGGTTAACTGGGCACAGTTTTGCAATATACCTATGCATATTCTTTTATGGTCATTCAATTGTCAAAATTGTCTATAGAACTTTTAGTTCTATAGACATATGTATATTTATTTAATAAAATATTTTTTACCACTTTTAAATAATTCAAAACCTATTTTGATAGCAATCTAAATATACACAATAGCAATTAATTTATTATGCTCAAATTAAGTATTAATTCTCGAATAAACAATTTAACTTAAAACGGATAATTAATTAGAATCTTTAATCTATATATATAAAATTGAAAGGTCACTCACTCATCACGAAATCTCAGAAACTACATGTGCTAGGAGTCTCAAATTTTGCATAGGAGTTACTTATAGGACGTAGGTGCTCGCTAAGACGGAAATTTACAATATTCGACTTCGATTCGAAGGGGTTGTTTTTGGGGTCGAAAGTTTGTATGAAACTTCGTTACTACAAATGCTAGGAGTCTCAAATTTTGCATAGACGTCACTAGGACGTAGTCATGGAGACAGAAATTAATAATAACATAGTTCACGCGGGTGAAACCGCGAGCGGGCCGCTAGTTTTCTATAAACTAAGTTTTATAGCAATTTAGTATAAAATATAAACCGTGTGTTACTTTCAAACCTCCACCAGATAACATAAAGTATTACAGTTTTTCCTTTGTATGTAGGCATATTAAATACTACAGGCGTCGTTATACAGATTTTATCACCTTTATCTTCACAGCTCGGTTTAAAGATCTTATAAAATAAGATCCGTTAACTTTATTCGATAATAACAAAAGGAATTTGATGTTATCTTTCTTCGCAAATCTAATATATTGCATTAAAAATTATAAATCACTATATAAATCGGAAAAAAAAATACTGAGAGTAGTCTCACTACATTCTTTCTTTAAAATAACCTCAACATAAATATAATATATACATTTTGTTAACTTAGTTCACGAGAGAGAACCTAGGAACATAGCGTTGAGATACTCCGTTCCCATTAAGATACTTTCCAGTGAATTCTCGAGCTTCAAAATACCTATAATATAACTATTGGAATACCGACTAATATTATTAAAAAGATAATCACAGCATCGAGTACAATAATTTATGTTTATTAGCTATTTAATAGCACTACTAAATACAAATAGTCGTTATCTAATCATAAAACAAATAAAACTCTAACAACAGAATTCTTGTAGGTATCTCAAATTGTATGTGAAATTCGAAGTGTAAATGGATTTTTTTACGATTTTCGAGACATTGCGAAACTTATGTATTAAATTTTATTACGCTTTTACTGATGTAAAAGTTCCATTAAGTCTTTGAGGTCTTCCTAATTTTATTTCGAGTGTTCATTCATATTATTGTAATGGAAAAGAATTTATTAAAACTTATTTATATTTTTTTCTAATGCTGTATTCCGCAGCTATACAGGGTGGACAGAGTGAATTAAGACACTCCGTTCTCCATTTTCCGATTGGTGAAACTCAATGCCATGCTTTCTTTCATTCCAACAGCGACGCAATGAAAATAATTAGCTCCCTCGAGTGGAACCTAATCCTCTAATGTCGACTTTACAGACAGACGCTATCCCTTATAATTTATTTATATTTATTTATTACTTAAGTTTAAAGTAATTTTTATATATTTCCGACAATGTCTTCCTTATACATGATATTCTTAATTAAATCTCTTACAAATATACTTTATAACAAACAACAATTTTATAAAATCTAATACTGAACATAGTTTACGAAGTGAACACGAGAATATATCGGTTAAAATTTTATGGCCTCCTATTTGAGAAGATAACTCGAGCTCACCTTACCACCTTACAAGCTAAACTTGGGAAAAGCTCTAGTGATTATCTTGTTACAAAGCGCACTCGTATTAGGATAGTTGTTGGTGCAAAGGCATAGTAAGCTTCATGATTAAAGTGCCCTGGACGTGAATCGCCAAGAAAGTGTCCAAAATTCCCTAAAGAAACAAATGATAACACAAATTATTCCAAATCAGCACCACCACCCAACTTGCAATGTCTCAAAAAATGGGCGGTGCATGGAGAACGGAGTGTCTCAACACTAGGTTCCTTCGGCCTACCATGGTATGCCGGAAAAAATAAACTAAAAATATATTAGTCATATAATACGTAATAAATATTTATTATAAGAAAAATATTTATTAATTGTTATAAAAGTAAAAGCTTTGTCAAAGCCCGACTGTGTTTAAATTGTTAAAAGGATTCTGCAATCTTCTAATGTTAATTTAATCCTATCGACTTTGGCCCAAAGTCTTGAATCTTACCATAAGTGAGCCCGTCTCTTATAGATAGATATTTATTTTACCTTTTGTCATTTATATTATCAATTTATATAAGAATGTTAATTATTTATTTTAAATATTGAAATTTCTTTAATTCAAATTTTCTATACTGTAATATCAGTTTCACGCTCTATCCCGTACGCGGCAACTTAGAGTGAACTTAGTGTTAAGACATTCAGTTTCTCACTTTCCGCCGAGTTTTAGAGGCATTACGTGTTGAGTAGCGGAACTCAACGCCGCGCTTCCTTTGCCTCGACACCAGAGCGAAGAAAAGGAAATATAAAATAAAATAAATATTGTATTTCCTCGAGTGGGGATCGAACCCACAACCACTCGCGTTTACAGTCACATTTTACTCGCGTTTACAGCCACAACTGGCCTTAATTTTTTATTAAAAAATAATTAAAACAGGATCACAGCTCTAGAAAAAAATAGCGCAATGCAGCTAACTTAAATGGCAGCTTGCATACACATATTATACAAGACAGACTGATTAAAATATAAAGCTTAAACAAGTTTTTTTATATAATGAATAAAAAAGATATAGGGCGTTAAGGCAGTGCAACCCGCTGTGAATGGTATAATTTGCTTGGTCGCAGGACAGGGGTACCGCGCGGCGAGCGACGGACTAACAAGGCTACGTTTGATGTTTCAGAAATAAATAACTTAGATGCAATAAATAGCCTTATAAAATTAATTATGTGTTAAAAAATAAAATTGTGAAATATTTCTACTATACTACTCAATAAACTCGACAGCTACAGCTTTAAGTTTCAACCTTATTTCAGGGAATAATTATAAATTAAAAAAGGAAGAAAGAATAACGTATTTTTTAATGAAAATATGTAATAAGTTAAAGTTAGAGTATTATAATTTTTTGCCGCTATGTGAGAAAAATATATAAACAAAAAAGTATTTTACGAAATTTAAATAATAATAGTATTTTATAATATTTTAGACCTGGATTTATCAGAAATCTATCCACGCTATTTACAAAAGCAGTAAGAAATTAAAATCAGTTTTATAATTGACACAAAAGAGGCTATATAACAAACGGTCGCTCAGGTTCAGAAACTATTCTTTTTGTGTTTTTTGTTTCCCATAACTTTTTTCTCTAGAGTCGCGCTTTAGAGTTATTTTTTACTTATTCCATAGATTCGCACGAAATTTCAAACAGGTGATAAATAGAGAGGTTTTGTCCTATACACATTTTTTACTTGGTTAACCATTCTATAATAGTAGAATATTTTTATTATAATAAGTATTATCACAGTACTATACAAGTATTATATCTAAATACATATATATAAAAATATTATATGTATAAATTATAATCTTTCATACACATACAGAAAAAAAATATAGACAGAATAGTTTATTTTCTCAAATTCGTGCTACACATGTCATAAGTTAGATTAATAATAATTTAAATAATTAAAATTATTTAAAAATACTCTAATATATATGTATACTTCGACTCTGTTCTACGACCACGCGTTTTAGGAACCTTTTTAAATAATGAACGACTCCGATAGTGATAATGTTTGCTACCTGAGCGTGGGTGCCTTCTCAACACTGACGGTGAAATATTACCGGCCAGCCTTGTCACACAAAAATGCACAAGCAGGACAGATTATAACCATTTTTAAAGGACCAAAAAAGGACAAAATATATTTTTTTCTCAAATCTAAGAATCATTAATTGGTTTAATTCTCTTTCGAGGATATTAATTTGGTGATTCACGACTGTCAAGGTTCATAATTTTTGATTTTGAACGCTGTCAAAAGAATTTTGGACTTTTGTGTCGGACGGCATATTTACCCACCTTTGGTTTGGGTCATTGTAAATTCTGAATCGCGCTATGGCCGTGACTGTCAACACATTTATATTAAACGCTGCTGAGAAGGAAGTATTTTTTAATCCTAATCGTATTTCCTGAAGGAAGTTTACTTTTGATTTTTTAAGTAAAATTTATGAGTTTTAAGCTTTATATGGTTTTTGTGGGAATTATAATGTGTGGTCTCCGTGTGGGGTATGTAATATTTGTAAATTTATTCAGTATATATAATATTTCAAGTTACCATTTCTTTCACGTAGCAGTCGGTTAAGCGAACTGATTTTGATAAAACAAAATGCATAATTCTCTAAAAATACATCGTTACAGTTCATATCTAATGATCTCATCCATTTATTTAAAAAAAAATACTAGGTATATTAAATAGATACATGTGAATAATCTTCACCAGTCAATGAATTCATTATAAAATCTGTAATTTCCAGTTAATATAAATAGATTATTATATTTTAATATAGATGAGTGGAAATCGAACTCGCAACCAGTCGAGTTTACAGTCGCAAGCTCGTGCACCTGCGACACGAATGACCTCATTGAAACTCACATAATTGATGTTATTCTATTAAATAAATTTCTATCCAATTATCATAATATAAACAATTTACATTATAAATACAATCTTAAATCAATTCAATCTCATTTAATTATCTTAAAAGCTCTTGACGTAGCCAGATAAAATATTATTCAGACAAAGACATTCAAAATTTATACTACGAATTTAAAGTAATTTGTTGGAACACGTCTTTCTATTATAAAATATAAGTCTTTAGGATTTTAGTTTTTTGTTTAAAAGTTTCAGAATATGAATTTTTATGCCTATTTTTTTCAGCTTAATGTCAGTTTCGTCAGAGGCCGCTGTAGCACAAGCACGCGATTGTAAACTCGACGGTAATGGTGTCGATTCCCATTCAGGGGAATAAAATATTTAATAGTTTCATTTCTCCGCTCTTGTAATTACCAAAGTGGCGAAGTACAGCGTTGAGTTCCGTCATACATCATGCAATGCCCTTAGAACTTCGGAGGAAAATGCTAAACGGAAATATCTTAATAGGAACGAAATGTCATAACACTAGGCCCCCCAGGTTACCCTCTACCTACCATGCTATGTACGGGATACAACGTGACGCAAATAAATGTTATATAAAAAAAAAACACGATACAAATTAAAGCACAACCATAGAAATTATATAAAATTCATACATTTTAAGCATAGTACTTAAATAAAGGTAATTATATACGATTGGTTCAAATATAAATCAGTTTACCGACATGCCAAAAAGCATTATAAACGCTCGGTCATTATACCCGTAGTGACGGGCCGGTGATCAATTGTTTACAGTGATTAAAACTTGATAGTCACAAATTGTTCTCAAAGTTGTTTCTTCCTACGCAGTTTCCAATACGTATCGTCTTAACAAAAAGACTAATAAGCTTTTAGTGTCGCTTTCCACTGGTAGAGCTGACTGTTTTTAAGCTTTTTGAGCTTTTTGAGTTGATTTTGTATGAATTATTTATTTTTTAATGATTAATTAAATTGTTCTTAAGAATGTCTATGAAATTTACAGGAAAAATATAATATATTTTTTTATTTTTTCAATATTCTTAGAGTGTAGTTTATTCATCATTGCTGTTGCATCTGATCTTGTTAGAAAATAATTTGTAATAACCTGTGTAGGATAAGGAAGATATTTTCTTACTATAAATTTATGTTGAAGCTATATATCACTATACTTTTAGTGGAAAAAAATCTTTAAAATTATGATTGATCGTCATTCATTTCGGAAAGTGACGGAATGTGAACACTTTAGAGTTGGAACTCATCGCCGTACATGTTTTGTGAAACAACAAAGTAACATGTGTTCCCAAAAACATAATTTAACTCCGTAATTACGTCACCGGCTTTTTTTTCTTTAATTATAACAAACGATGTGACATGTACATGTGTTATGGTAATCATGGTATGCTTCAAATAACCGTAATAATGTATATAAATCATTTTATCTAATTTAAATGTAAAATTTCGGTATATTTAAGGTATAATAAATTATTTTTCTAATGAACACTAACAAAGATTGGCAGTATGGTGATTATTTATATTTTTTTTTTTTCATCTCGTACATCCCACTCCTTACAGAATTGGCAGAGGACTCAGTGATATATCATTCTGTTATCCACTGTCCACCTATTGTATGTAAGTTTCCAACTAGGTACCTATATATTTAAAAAGATCAAGATACCTGAGTATCTACATGAGTTGAGCGTGAAAATCAGCAACTGAAATGAATCCTACTCCACATTTCCGCGCAAGTCGAAACTTAGTGTTCTTCGTGCGGAGTTTAACGCTATTCGTCTTACAATGACGGAAAACCTCGCCTGAGACCTACATGAGGTCATTATATAATGAATACAGAATATTTTCTGCTGGATTTAATATTTTTATATTTCTGTTATCTTTAATATGGTACATCGCGCTTGTACCACCTACATATTTCATAGTAAGTTATTTATCTCCTGTCCAACGCATAATTGTAAATTTTTTATATGTCAATATCTAGTTATTTTACAAAAAAAAACAGAATACATCAATACATAGCGCGACGTTGTTAGCAATTTATTAAAAATAATTTGTACAACTATTCCGAATGACTTGTTTTATATTAACGACCATAAATATTTATAATAAAAATTACTTTGACAAAATATATCCTGTTAAGGCGAAATTTATTGGGTGTTTTTGTATAATTAGGTTGCTTTAAAATATATCTATAGCTTTCAATTTATTATGTAGTTTTTTTGGAACTTAGTATCTATTAAAAAATTTAGTTATTCTCTATCTGAAACACTTCTTAATAAATTTTTCTATATCTTATAATTATCATTTATTTTTTAAACATTTTACATATATATATTTTTATTTCTAACTATATTAATAAATATATTTTTTGTAGTAGTTACGTCTTCCGGTATCAAAAGTTAAGAAAAGAAATTCAATTTAATTTCATTGTAAGAATAAATAATCCTTTTATTCCTTAAGCATAAACGTCAGCTGAGTAAAAGAAAAATACCGATGCGGCGGCGACGTCTATCTTTTCATAGTCAACTTAACTAAAAGGATTAAAATGATATCTACCATCGTCTAACAGCCGTGTGGTCCGCGAAGCGTGAACAGAACTCTTTTGTTACGTTAAGCTCTTAATACCTTTATACCATAGTTACTTTTTAATTTTTCCTTTAGAATTTTTAAAAGGGTTGGATTCGTAATCTACGTTTTCTTTGTTGCTTTCACGGATTTGCTCACCTGGTGTTAAATTTTTATTTTGCCAGGTTAATGGAACTAATAAAACGTGGTTTCGCATTTTTTATATTGTTAAAACGTTATGTAATAGATAATTGTTCAAAGTTTTGTATGGTTTGGTTAGTTTGTTACTTTTTTACATGAATGGTCCTTTAGCCGGATAGACAGAGGGAACCTTAGAACTCAGTATTGTCACTCTGTTCCCATTAAGACACTTCTGTTTCCCACTCTCCGTCGAATTCTGGACGCATTGCATGTTGAGTGGAATTCAATGCCGAGCATTGGGTTACCAGAATGAGAAATATAAAATACTAGTGGACCCGAACGCGGCTACGCCCGCTTGATCTATACGAATATTTATTAAATATACTATGAAAATATTCTCAGTTATCAGATGCGTTAAGCAAGCTCATTTTGGGTGACGTTTTCTAACAACAAAGTTTCCAAATCGTTGCTTAGCAACGGCGGTTGTTATTAACATGGCGGAATAAATAGCATGTCAAATTAATAAGTATTTTAATATATTGATATATATCGAAATTATTACAAATATGAGAAAAAAAAGTATCCTATGTTCATCCCGGGACCCTCAAGCATCTCTATATGAGTATTTTATCACAATTAAATTAGCGGTTTGGCCCTGATTGCGTAAAAGACAGACAGACAGACAGACAGACAGACAGACAGACAGACAGACAGACAGAACCCACAACATACGCATTTACAGCCGCACACTTGTGCCCCTGCGCTACGACTTTCTTCAAAGATGTATTTGACTTAATCACATATTTTAAAATTGTACGTAATTTTATGTACCTAATTAAGCTTTTTTAATTTTTTTTAAAATCGTTCCAAAAACATGTTACGTTATGTCAAAAAAATACTATTAAAAAAATTTGATAGATGTCATAAATTTATATGATTATATTATTACTAAAATATAATCAACTTATTATGTAATTTTGATTAATATCGGAGACACACGTCTATCTATATATTTTTTTTAACAGCTTTTTTTCATTTATGGAAAACAATATTGTAAACTTATCAGTTTCCATTGGATATTCAATTTATTTATGTACAATATCTAAGAAACTGGGTACTATGATATTTAGCATGCAAATGTAAATATAAATAATATTGTGGGAAATTAATTAAAGCTCATAAGAAATATAAGTATAATTTAAAATTTTCCCAAACTTCCTTAAACAGCTGATGTCTACGTTCATTGAAAGTCCGTAGCCGAGATACATGCGGCCAATCTCTTAAAGCTTCGTAAAAAATAATTTATTGTAATAAGTCTTCGTGAACGTTCGCCACCGCTCGGCTCATCACAGCCCGCACCCCTCCCTGCCGCTCAGCGTATATTCTACGCGTAACGCGACTGCAATACCTCTACTCACTTTAGTTAACTCTACGCCGCGTCGAGGCACGGTCGCGTCGCTCGATGCTCTGGCCGGAAAAACGTTTATTGAAATTACGATTATACGCGTTTTAGTTTTCAAACATAGAAGATTCCAAAAATATTCACAATTAAAAGGACTATAACGAACATTGTTTACGTATAAAAAGTACATTTAAGTGACGTTTTTAATATATCGAAAAGTGAACAGTTATGTTACAGTTTTGTTTACAACATAAAGGACTTGGTATTGTGACTGAAAAACTAGTCAATATGTGCATCATAAGTTCAAGAACTGTTTATTAAAATTGTTACTAAAATTGGTTCATAAATTGATGGATTCTTTACATCCGGCAAGGGGACGCAACAAACGCATGCCGTCGGAAAAAACATGACACTGAGCCAACCGTGCTTTGTTTTCCCTCTTCCTTGATATTTTATTTCTTCCAAAATGGCTATTCAGCGACTATCGTCAAGAAATACAATTTTTAGCCAAGTTATATTTTGGTTTGTCATTGGACTGAACGTGGCAGATCAAAGTTCATTACCACTCAAATATGAAGCACCAGATGATTGTCAATGGTGGCTGCGGGGACCAAACGACGCCCATGAAGTTTCACTCACGTGTAAACTGCGTACCATAAACAGTGAATTTGACACAACAAATTTTAGTGTTATACCTTCAGAGCACACGACTTCGTTACGAATAGAGTGTAATGAAGAAATGATGTACAAGAGTTCATTAGATGACCGCAGTTTCGCACATCTAGTCAAACTACGTGAACTTATTTTGGATAACTGTAAAATTGGAAGATGGCCGCTTGGTGTACTTTCCGGTTTGAGGGACCTACGAAACTTAACGATTAGAACTAAAAACACCGAGTGGGCTGCAATGAGCCTAGAAATCGCTCCAGAAAGCTTTACAGCTGTTCGTCAGTTAGAAAAGTTAGATTTGAGTTTCAATAATATTTGGTCATTCCCTGAAAATTTATTTTGCCCATTGACAAACTTAGTGTATTTAAATGTGTCATCTAATCGCCTACAAGATGTAAGTGACTTAGGTTTTAGAGAGAGAGCAATGCATCAAGCTCTAATTAGCGAACATGAGGGACCCTCTCCGTCAACTTCGTCATTACCTCATTCAACATGCTCTTTAGATATTGAAGTGCTAGATGCATCAAGCAATCAATTTGTGCTTATGCCAGAAAATGGTTTTATGGCTTTGCGAAGACTCAAAGAGCTCCATATACACGATAATGAGATTTCTATGGTGGCTGATAAAGCTTTGTCTGGTTTGAAACAGTTGCAAATAATAGATTTATCCAACAATAAGATTGTTGCACTTCCACAAGATTTATTTAGAGATTGTCGGCCAGTTATTAAGGAAATATACTTACAAAATAATTCCATTAGTGTTCTGTCACCGAGTCTTTTCGCTAACTTAGATCAGCTGTTGGCATTAGATTTGTCTAACAACCATTTGACAAGCACATGGATAAATGAAAACACATTTACTGGTCTTATCAGAATGGTGCTTTTAAACTTATCAAATAACAGATTGACAAAACTGGACCCAAGAATATTTAAAGACTTATATACGCTTCAGATATTAAATGTTCAACATAATATGCTAGAATCTATTGCTGCAGATACTTTTGCACCGATGAATAATTTGCATACTCTTATTTTATCGTATAACAAGATTTCACACATTGATGCTTACGCCTTAAACGGCCTGTACGTATTGTCACTTCTATCTATAGATAATAACCATCTTGAAGAACTTCACCCTGAGGCATTTCGAAATACTTCTTCTTTGCAAGATTTGAATTTAAATGGAAATCGCTTAAAGAAAGTGCCCATAGCGCTAAGAAATATGCGCTTACTAAGAACTCTTGATCTCGGTGAAAATCAGATAACTTCATTAGAAGAACCTGGCTTTGTCGGTTTACATAATGTGTATGGATTACGGCTTATTGGAAATAAAATTGAAAATATAAGCAAGGACGTCTTTACAGACTTGCCAACTCTGCAAATTTTGAACTTGGCACGAAATAAATTAAAGCACATCGATAAAAATGCCTTTGAGAGTCTATCGAATTTGCAAGCTGTTAGATTAGATGCCAACCGACTTACTGACATTCAAGGACTTTTTGTAAATATACCTTCTTTATTGTGGTTAAACGTATCAGATAACCAAATAGAATGGTTTGACTACACCGTAATTCCAACGGGACTTCAGTGGTTAGACGTTCACAGCAACAACATCAAAGAATTAAGCAATAATTATCGCTTAGACAAAGAGTTACGTCTTCAAACGTTAGACGCGAGCTTCAATAAAATGACAAAAATATCTACTTTTTCAATTCCCAGCAGTATCGAGCTGCTGTTCTTGAATGATAATCAAATTACACAAGTTGAGGCCCAAACTTTTGTTGGAAAAACCAATTTAACGAGAGTCGATTTGTATGCAAATCAAATAACTAGTATGGACCTTAATGCGCTTCGTTTGACTCCAGTCGATCCAGGAAGACCCCTACCCGAATTTTATATTGGTGGAAATCCATTTCAATGTGACTGTACAATGGAGTGGCTGCAGCGTATAAACAAACTCGACCACTTAAGGCAACATCCTAGAGTTATGGACTTAGAGAGCATATATTGCAAGTTACTTTATAATCGTGAAAGGACCTATATTCCACTCATTGAAGCGGAATCATCTCAGTTTTTGTGTACATACAAAACTCACTGTTTTACATTGTGCCATTGTTGTGATTTCGACGCGTGTGATTGTGAAATGACGTGCCCATCGAACTGTACGTGCTATCACGACCAGCCGTGGTCAGCGAACATTGTGGACTGTTCCGCTGCCGGCTACTCGGAGATACCGAGCACTATACCTATGGACGCAACCGAACTATATTTAGACGGTAATAACTTTGGTGGTTTAACAAGCCATGCCTTTATTGGTCGTAAAAATTTAAAAATATTATATGCAAATAATTCAAATATTGACGCATTGTATAATAATACATTTAGTGGACTAAAACGTTTAACTGTGCTGCATTTGGAAAAAAATAATATCAAAGAATTGTTAGGCTTCGAATTGTCACCCCTAGAGAATTTACGTGAATTACATCTACAAGACAATAAAATATATTATATCGATAATCGCACGTTTATGGAGTTGCGGCATTTAGAAGTACTGAGATTGGAGGGAAATAATATTTATAGCTTCGCTGTATGGCAATTCACGCTAAATCCATATTTGGTAGAAATAAGTCTCTCTCGCAATTTTTGGTCTTGCGACTGTCAATATATGAATAAATTTAGAAATTGGTTTAAAAATAATTTAGGAAAAGTGGAAGACTCAGATAAAATCACTTGCGTTTTTGACAACGTGACAAACGCAGTTGGGCCCCATATGTCAGATTTTAATTCTACAATTTGTACCAGTCACGTCGGCGGAAGCTCATCTATAATTGAAAATCAAGTAATTAATGACTATCTGCCGTTGCTACTAATTTCGCTTTTTGTATTTATCCTGAGCTCGGTACTAATATGTGGAATATTTTACTGGCGACGAGAGCTAAGAGTATGGATTTACTATCATTGTGGATTCAGAATGTGCTATAAAAGTACTACATTCGACGAAGAAGCTGACAAAGATAGGCTATTTGATGCCTACATTAGCTACAGCGTGAAAGATGAGGCATTCGTCGCTCAGATGTTAGCGCCCGGGCTGGAATCGACGGACCCGAGTTTCCGGCTCTGCCTACATTACCGCGATTTCAATGCGTCGACATACGTAGCCGACACTATTATCGAGGCCGTGGAATCTTCAAAACGAACTATCATTGTTCTTTCCAAGAACTTTATAAATAACGAGTGGTGTCGATTCGAATTCAAAACTGCATTACACGAAGTGTTAAAAGAGAGACGAAGAAGACTGATAATAATACTGTTAGGTGACCTCCCGAAGCGGGATATCGATCCCGAGTTACGGTTGTGTTTAAAAGCCAATACGTGCATCGAGTGGGGAGATAGACAATTTTGGCAAAAACTAAGGTTTGCTATGCCAGACTTGCGAAAGTGTCAGTATCACCGGTCGACAGTGAATATTTACGCGTCGGTGTCGCCGGTGGGGGCCGGGCGGGCCCCGGCGCCGCCCCCGCCGCCGCCGGCCGGCAAGCTGCCACCGCTGCTGGCGGACGGGCTGGGCGAGCGACTCGCGCCCGCCGCCCTGCACGCGCGCGACCCACGCATGCCGCCGCACGCCCAGCTCTGGGCGTAGCGTATGCTTCAACGCAGGTAAATCTCAATCTGCGACGCTTAAGCGTATTAGTCCAATAAAGTGATAATTGTTTTAAGTTATTCGTACTTGTATTTATTGTATAGTAAATATGTCACGCCATTAGTAAGCATTTATCTGTACATTTGAAATTTCGTTTTTAAGTTTAAAAAATAATTTATTAATAATTTCCTAATTTCTGCGATAATAATTTATAAATAGATAGGACTTCACTATATATCCATGTAAAATACTAATTAAGTACCTACTGCTCTATGAATATTATTATTATAAATTGTCGCTTAAATTATATCATGCCAAAGTTATGAACTTAAAAGCATTATGTACAAATTTTACTGCATTTATATTATAGTCTGTTATATAAAAAATATATTATTACAAATATGTAAATAGATATATCTGATCATTGTATATAGTTGTATATAATTGGAGGAAGAATTCTCGGAGAACATTTGAAATACACATTTCATTTTTTAATTTGCTTTGTTTTATTTTTTCCACTACCATTTTGTTTGCCTTTGTTTCTTTTTTAGTAATTTTAAAAACGTAAATATTTTTTTTTATGGTAAGTATTTTTTTCATTTAAAAATTGTTTTGAAGTTTTTATTTTCAACAATCTTTTACTTTTTTATCAACAAAAGTTAAAAAATCAATATAAAAATAAAAAAAATATTAAAATAAATATATTTGTAAATGAGAAAGTTAAATTAACTGTAATTTAAAAGCATAGAAATCCAAAATCTTATATGACATACCTACTATAAAAATTCAAAATGATTACAAAATTCATTTTACATATTAAAATTTTGAATCCAACCTCAACATAATGATACGATTGTGTTGTTTTATAGAGAATTCTACGCTAAGTAACAAACAAAAGGTTCACGCTATTCCCGAGTCACAAACCACATGGACAGAACAACCGTACCATAGTTTCTTCGCATTACATTTTCAGCCAGAATGTGTATAGCAGATTAGACAGAGGGAGCCAAGGCACTCCGTCCTCTACGTACCGTCCAATTTTGAGTGGCGGAACTCTACACCGCGCTCAGTATTTTGACCAGAGAGAGGAGAGGAAAGAAAGAATTCATTACAATCGAGACGAACACACAACTGTCGCGCTTACAGTCAGACGCTGTACACTTAGCTTATGAAGAATTAAATACTCTAAAATTAAATGTTACATAGCTTTTTAACCTTAATAGTTTCACTAAATTGACATATATTGAATATCCAGTAATAAAATACCATCGTCCACATGTACATCTATAATTTAGAATTCCGAATCATATTCTTCTAACATTATCACATAGAAAACGAATCAAAACGAAATCAACATACATATATTTTTGACGTCCACCCTTATCACAACGCGGACGACGGCGACGGGTCAGCATAGAAATAATGGGAAAACTTGTTTTTATTAGCCCAAAATCCAAATGTAGAGGGACGGTATGTTGCGTGACATTATCTGATAGATAGGTATTTATGTCTCTCACATGAATAAAGTTAGATATACGACCAAGATTAGACACGCTAGCGGTCGATTAAAATTGTTTAAACTTGTCCCGATAACTGTAGACTTAGTTTCGGTTGTATTGTACGTTTGTATGTATATATTTGATTCTTTTGAAAAATTTTATGCAATTTTGTACGCTATGAACTGTGATTCAGTTATTGTATAATTTAACAGATAGCTTTGATGATTTTCGAGATGCTATATTCCTCTGCTTTTTATGTTAAATAAACACTTTATTACACATTTTAATGTAATCAGTCTTATTGCTAACAAACAGTTTACATATTTTTATGATTTTAATTAAAATTCGGAGAACATATCTATTAAAAATGTTTACAAAAAAACTGATGAAAACCCTACATAAGTAGTTAAAAGGAAAATACAAACACATTGAAAACAAAATTTATTTGCAAACTTTTATAACTTTGTGCCGAAACTTGAAATCCACAAATATAACTTAAGTTTAGGATTAGGAAACCAAAAGGTCCCGAAATAAATGGATTTATCTCTGATATGAACTCCGGTAACTTTTGGGGACAAAGAAGAAGTGATTGATAGAATACTCAAATTTAAATTATTTTTCGAGTCAGTAAATTATTTTCCACTCAGGGGATGAATTATTTAATATTTTCATTTACTTGCTCCGGTAAGAAGGCAAAGCGCGGCTGTATGCAACTTTATATTTCTGAATAAAATCCTACGTACTTATATCTAATAAATGCTAAAAGAAATGATATAATTTACTATCATGTCATCAATGCTTAATTAATATTTCAAATGGAAATTTATTTAAATCAATAATATACTTTCTATCATGATGAAATATCAGATAAGGCAAAAAGAATTTGGGACATTCTCAAGATTTCGAATATTCATTGTTGCATGTAAAAAAGTCAACTGATTATAAAAATATAATTTACAATTCAGATAGGATTTAGTAAATTAGTCTCTTGTATACGAGTATTGTTCAATTTTTTTACTACCTTTTAGAGACTTAGACCAATAATCTAAAAAAGAATTGCTCAAAATTCAATTATAGATTTACCTAATAATTAAACAGAAATATTTATGTAACTTTTCATACAGTGGTAATAAAAAATAGAAAAAAAAATTACCTAAATACAACAGTATTTCAAATAGCGAATACATTTAAATTCTAAAATCCTTCTATTTGCCTCAAACACAATGTTTATATAACAGAACACAAACGCAACGCAACTATACAAATTTAAATACCCTCGAGTTCAAGATTTACAAGGAAAAGCAAAAACATATTTAAATCTATTTAAAGTAAAATAGAAATTCATTACTCTATTTACTCAAACGGAGACTTATAGAGAGCC
The DNA here is from genome assembly GCF_056956725.1 of Heliconius melpomene rosina. Lineage (NCBI taxonomy): Eukaryota > Metazoa > Arthropoda > Insecta > Lepidoptera > Nymphalidae > Heliconius > Heliconius melpomene. The sequence continues at coordinate 6,470,129 of NC_140406.1, read as the reverse complement.
ATCTGCTTTGAAAACACTGTATGGGATGACAAAAGATGCATGCGCAATTTAATAGCATCCTAGCATCAGAGAATACACACAAGATATGAAAAAATGCACATTGTCATCCGATAATCCTTTCGTACTTCTGGCGATGTCACCAAAAGAGATCAGCTTTCGCCTAGGCAACGGTATTGGGTTTGCGTAACTCAATACAACATTTATTAAACGTCTCATCAAATTGTACCTTCTGACTTGGTATTAAGGATCAAATCATCGTTCAGCAATAAAGGAATGTTAACCACACATGGACAATTGTGGACAAAAGCAACGAATATAATGTCCCATCCCTTAATCACATGCACCGCTGCCCTCGAAAATATTTAGCCCTAATAGATAATCATTGGAACGCATCTATTTGTACACATTTCTATTCGGATCGGGACAAATGAATTTATCCACTTACATTACTAAGTTGAAAATTCTTAATGCTTGTCGACATGTTAAAAGTATGTATTAAATTAGTATTTTAAGGACAAAAACTATTTGGGAGCAACCATTAGTTTAATCTTAGATGTACATCTCAATACTGCTATTTTAAACAAACGACTAGTTATTTTAAGAATAATCCTGCATATTAAGTCTTTTCGAAATCATGGTGACAAATGTCAGTTCGCACCCTAAAAGGTCTACGCAGTGATCTAAATTTAACTAGCAGTAACTCAGGATTAAAGACAGAACTTCAAAGATGGTGGGACTTTTGCACTTTTAATATTCCTTTGACTGTTAACCTTTGAAGAGTCCTAATCATCTCGAATATGAGATATTTCAGTTAATAGCTCATTGAAGAGACCGTCATCATGGGCTTCCTATTTCCCAGAGCTTCAACCCAAATGTCGTTTTAATGTCCTTCTCCTAATAAATCTCTCAACTTTACTACAGTATGCAGAGTTCATTAATTTTTTTATTCTATACTTAGGTATTATAAGATAGACGAGGTTTATTACATGTAATTCTTATATTAATTTTAAATAAATTTGATTAAATTAATACAAACATATAATATTTTTGGAAATTAATTCCGTCAACAATATAAAGTATATTTTTTCGGACATCAATAAAGTGATTAGCCGAAGCAAAGTTAAGAAATCGTTATTATTACTGAATTAAAATAATATTCTTATTTCATGTAAATACATAAAGATTATGACAGGGTTTAAGTTTAGTGATTACTAGGATTAACATTATGAACAACGTAGGTACTAGTATTAGATATGCGTTATCCCGGTGCCAGGAATATGGCTGAGATAACCCAAAGACAACAGTTTCCAGCCCCGAGTGCCAATAATTGACTATCAAACTTGATATATCGCTTCACAGCGATAGTTAGCTAAATTATAGGCGGCATATCTCTTGAGAGCAAATCGTTTTGCTAAGAGCAGATCGGCCCGATTATGCTTCTTTTAACAGTAATATAGACGGTATTATGACGAATGAATGATAATAATTGAGACCAGTTGCGCATGGACACAAGCGTGTGATTGTAAACGCGACAGGTTGTGGGTTCGATTGCCATTTGAGGAATTGAAATATTTGCTATTTTTTTTTCGTTCTGGTGCTAAGGCAAAGCATGGCGTTAAGTTCCGTCAGTAAGCAATGCCTAGAGAATTCGGTGAAAAGTGGGGAAAGAAGTGTCTTAACTCTTAACATTTAATTTCATCTGCCTAGCCTTCTATATGCGGGATACAGTGTGAAGCTGAAAATAGAACCAAAGAATGATAATATCTATAGAATAATTTATCTGTTTAGAAGTTTAACTTTTAAGAAGAATTGTATATTTTGATAGAAATACAGTAAAATTATATTTTTTAATATATTTTCAGATAGGTATATGTACGAGTATACGGGTATATTTGCTTTCAAAGTATCCCTATCAATTAGTTTCCAAATGACGGATTAATTTGATGACTATTAATTATTAAATACAGTCTGCGGTCGGGATTCAACCATTTGTTTAATTGGTTAAAATGTTTCATGAGGAAAATTGGTAAATATAAAATTGTGTATATTTCTCATTTATTGAAGCTTTGCAACCGTCAGTCTACTATATTAATATATAAAAGTAATGAATAGAATCATTTTGACAATATGTGTGATATTAGAAGAAATAAATTAGATTCTGTTTAAAGGAATCAAAACATTCAGTGTATTTTTGTTCATCAAAGTAATTTTTTTTGGGCAAATTTCTAGAACATTTCTGATACAGAAAGCCCTTTTTTTTCAAAATCATCACTTATGTCATACTGTATTAGATAATGAGACATTATATTATACTGAAAGCAATTATTATTTTTTCTATTTTTACTGATATTCTTTTTAGCGTCACGCTGTATCCCGCACACAGCAGGGCAGGCAGAGAGAACCGAGTTCTAAAACACTCCGTTCTCCATTCACTGATATTAGTGACTGATTTAAAATTTACAATAAACCGCCACCTCAGTATGAAACAACAAACCATATTTTTTATGCTCATCAAATATTTAGGATACGGTCATAATTTACAATGACTTTGCGCTGCTTAAGCTTGGGGTTGTGAAAATTTAATCAAAATGTACACCCCTCGAGTATTGTAATGGCAATGAGCCTGGGTACAACACAAATATATGCCAAAATTTATTATTATTACTTAATTATAATTCGATCGTTTAAATATATGAACGGGTTACCTTTAAATCTTTCGTAGCTGTTTTTTGATTCGATAATTATGAATCATGTTTTTGTTGTATATATATTTTGTTTTAATGAAGCTTATTTTATAATTTTGTTGACAAAGTAAAGTAAACAATAACCTATTTGTTATTTTGTTCAAGTTCAACAATATATGTACTCTTAAATTAGTACACATTTACGTACTATTTTTTGATTAATATAATAATATTATAATTATTATACATATATGCATACATCTGTATTGAAAATAATTAATGTAGGTTTAACTTATTAAATATTTTACATACTGTTTTTATTTTATATAAAAAAAAACATATTATAAAACTAAAGAATCTCAGGAGTTACTAGTTCGTCTTGAAATGTATTTTGTGTTTGATAGTCCTTTGATTGTGGAAGACTTTAGGCTATATTATATCACATTTATCGTTTTATACAGTTACTAGTTATTTCCATTTAGAATTCCATTTTAGGGCGAAACCACTGAAAAAGTTGATATATTAATAAAAACCAGTCAATTTTAGTGTCTTAACCGAGATGTAAATAATTCTATTTTTATTTATAAAAATACCTTATTACTAAATACTATCAATTTTAAATAGAGCGCTAAAAGCCCAGCTTAAAACAAAAGTGGATAATTTAACGAGACAGTGAAGGTGAAACTAAACGTCGCACTGCGCTGGTACTTGCCTGGAGCAATAACAAAACGCTATTTATTTTTTTTATCACATTCACCTTTATGAATATTAGATTTTTATCATAAAATAAAGTAAATTGATCCTTAATTCTAAAGATTAATAAATGCTAAATTGATTAAAGTTATATATAATACAATAATTTAATATATTTTTTGCTTTAAATTATATAAATAATTACAACATTTTTATTCATTACATATATTTTTTAAACACCTCCACATTAAATATTCCAGGAGCGTACAGAAATTCATTAATTTTAGTTTGTCATCCACCACTAATTTGTATAATTTACAAGAGTTCACTAATGACTCGGTTTCCGGCAACAAATCAATAAAATATAAAATCCCCGTGTTTTTATATACGCCAGTTAAAGCTGTGAACTTATTTATGTCACTTTAGAGAAATATTAGTTAGGGGCGCTCGTCGGAACGAGGTTTTAATATCGTCGTTTATTTTTTTAAAAGTTTGAACTAGTTATATAATGTTTGAAAATGTCGAGTTAGGCTACAGTAAAATGCTATTTTTAAAAGGTTTTTTTAATTAAAGAATTAAAATAAAATTATATTATTCATATTTTTTTTGAAACCGTCGTGGCGTAGTGGCACAAGAATGTGAATGTAAGGCGAAGGTTGTGAGTTCGATCACCACTCGGGGGAATGATTTGTTATTTATTAATATTTTCATTTCTTCGCTCTAGCACCAAGGTAAAAGCCCGGCGTTAAGTTTCGCCACTCAAAACGCCAGCTCGGAACGGAGCGTCTTAACACTAGGCACCTCCCCTATCCTGCTATATGCGGGATAGAGCGTGAAGCTGATTAAGATGATTTTTTTTGAGATATTGAGAAATAATATACCTTTTTACTTGTAAAGTTACACTTGTTAGGTAATCCCTATTTTCTATCACAAATCAAGCGAATTTATTTATTGATTAATTTAAATTTGAATCCCTACACATTTTCCATTAGAACACAAATAACGAACTACAAATAATTTAAAAGTTTTAAGTATTACATATATACATATATATGTATATATAAATAGGTATACCGTGTTCAAATCGTCACCCCTTATCAAGGCAATGCCTGCAGGGACAAACAAAACATATTTTATGCGTGCCTCCACACACTCGCGCGATCAATGCCTCCGCTTTAATATTCACACAAATACAGTGACCTATTTTCAAAGTAACACAGTTTTGTATAGGATTTTTAGATTTCTGAAATATCTACCTGTGTATTTTTTTTATTTTCTTCATGAATCTCCGCCATTTTGTTTGTATGGTGTTGATACTCTAGGGAATGTTCACTCCGTATTCTATTTTTTGACTAGTATTGACTTAGGAGGTCGTAGTGACGCAAAGGGACAATATCTGTAAACGTAGTAGTTGTATGTTTGATCTTTATTTGAGGAGAATGTGCTATTTTCATTTACCCTCTGTGATAGTACGACGTTGCGTTCCACCACTCGATACGCAATGTTTTCTTAATTCTGTTGGAAAGAGGAGAGCATAGTGACTTAACTCTTCTATACTTTTATGGGACAAAAATATAACATTAGCTGTTAAAAGTACTATTATGTAAAAGCAATGCCAAGTATTGAATTTTTTCTAACAAAACTGTGAAACAGCTTCAAAGATTTGAACCCATAAACATCCTATGAGTACATTGAGAGACGGTGCAACCGTACAACCATATTATATTACAAAATAACATAATATGACTTTCTAAACACCTTATATTTATGTAGCGTTAAATAAATTTTGAAGTAAATTTCTATACGATAATAAATATAAAAAAAAAACGATACTTGTATTTCCTCTAACGCCTGAGGTCAAATTTAATTATCATGTAGATGACGAGTATTATTACTAACTCCGAACGCCTACAGTAACGTTTAAATCAGTGATCTATTCCTTGTCAGCTCATATTTCAGTACTAAACAATGGTTTTAATAGTGTGGATGCTCGAAAATAATTATTTGAAATCGTTTTAAATAAATCAATACGTAAAATTAGAGTCGGCCTGTACAAATGATTTAGATGATGTGCTGGTTTGTGAATACAAATAGGATAAATAAATTACTATATGTGGTATGTCTAATATATTTTGTTTTAGTGTAAAATTAAGATGAGATTGATGATAAAAAATAATAATAAAAGTAATTGTTCTTATAGGGTTGTTATGTGGAGAAGCGTCCAATACCTTTAGTAGAACCATATTGCCACTATAATATATTTCTTTTGGATCTTATTTATGTAAGTCTGTATTTTTCATTTGTTTTTATTGTTTTAAATAAATGAACTAAAAAGCTTACATATACATATGTACATAAAGGATAGGCTAAAAAAATAATTCTATCTAATATCAAAAATCGGGGATAAGCTCTACTTAGCCTTACCAGTCATCAACAAATGCATAGAGCACGACTTAAGCCACGGGTGGTTAAAAACTAGAAACATTTCGCCAAAATGCTACAAGGTCAGTGACCTCAAACGAACATAGTAATGTTATTATATTTTTCGAGTCAGGCACGTATTCGTCACGATTAAGCTCAACGCCTTCAACTTGATTGTTCAGATAGTAGTTAACGACCGTATTTTTGTTGAACCATCTCTAATTTAATACATTTTTATGTTTTGGACCTCTTTTGTTATCATTCATTTATATTAAGCCAGTTACTAAATACTGAGTATTTTATTTAACATAATACCTACTTATAACAAGAATTCAGCTTTAAGCCGCGCAATATCTTTCTCGAGATTCAAAGTATAGGATTAGGAATTCGCGAGGATTTGCTTGGAGGATGGGGAAAATTGGGAACTGTTCCCTTCACCACGCATCTAACAAAGCCAGCCCTCTTACGAAACGAAATGTTTACTCTGGAGTCTTAATGAAATTTTGTTTGTATATCCCATCATGTTTTATATTAAATTAATACGAAAACATCATACTTATACAAAATATTTATCTTATCTAAAACCATTATTATATAACTAATTTTCTTTTATTAAACTTCTAACCAATGAGATTAAAACAACATGTAGTAATAACAAACCTTTTATTAGAGGGATACATGAAAGCTATTACGTTATAGCCCAAACATCACACTGCTCCAAATCAACTTTGTTTTATTGTATCTTGCTAAGAAGATCAGCCATTAGGTGGACTAATGGCATTTATTCGTCGGCCACATTCCTTAATTTATCGTTGTAGCGGAATATAGGTAATTTAATTACTCGGAACGCTTCTTAGCTAACGTTTATCGTCATTATAGATGTTACTGCATAACAGTTCTTACTATTTATAAATCGCGATTTGTATGCCTTCCCACAATTTCAAGCTCTTCACTCAACATTTTTGTGGCGGTCTCCTTTGTGTTGTGTTGTGATGCATTGTTAACTCGTTTCCCACTTGTATTATTTAATTTAGATACTAATTCTTTTATCAGTATGCATCTAAGAATTTTTACTGTGGCAACTGCACGTGGTTTTTTTACATTTTAAACAATCGCCGTTATAAAGAAATTGTTGTTGAACACGCAACTATTCGCATTATGAGGAATACAATATTATAGCTCATTTGGCACTTGTCTGACTATACGTAATGATTATAGGTTCAAATCACATTTATTTTCTACTTGGAATTGTTATAAATAGATAATATATATTTTCATAGAATATTTAATTAAATACATAAAGCTATTAAAAAAAATCAAGAAGTAGATATATCTTCTTTATAAATCTATATTTTTTCTATAATATAGCTATAACTAGCTATAAGTAATTGTATAATAAATACGAAAGAAGTGAAAGTATTTGAAGTACAAAATACGATCTTCTGTCAAATTTTTAAGTGCCTGTTGTGTTTTCAATTTTAAAAGGACTCACGATATCGATCTCATTCTAATATTCTATTTTGACGTCGTAACAATGCCGATTTTTAGGGCACCAATTAAAAATTCTATAGAATATCTTCCGTGCAAGTCAGAATTCTTATAACCCAACAGTTATTGTTGTTTTTTGTTGAATTCACTTTTTATTTATATATTCACTTTCTATTCCTCAGTCAGAAGACAAAGATTTTAACAATGCAAGTATTAAACTTTATTATTAACCAAAAAGATATTTTTTTTTAATTTTGGTTATTTTATAAATTTATGGAAGCTTCCTGTGAAACTACTGAAATAAATATTATTGTAATACATAGATTTATAGAGTGAACAGTCACTCCGATTAGCATTTTCAACTCATTTAATATACATACTATATATTACATAACAAAAACACTAGTTATATTAACAAAACTTTTATTATTACTTAAACATACAATCTCTAAACAACGATTGACATATTTGTATTCGGATCAAAAAAAGAATTGTATCACAAATAGATCCCAACATTAAATTATCATTCGATATCGATTATTACATTTTCAAACAAAATATAAGAAAGGATCAACTCTAACTCCCTTTTCATTTGTCCTTGAGGAGATTAGTTCCCGGGGCAACCCAATGTCCATTGTCGTTCGCTTTTACCGATATAAGGATTGGCGATCATAAACGAAAGTTTGGACCGATATTAATATTTACTACTTCGAATGTATACGAAGGAAACACTTTCCCTACTAAGTTATAAATAGTTTTATGTTGCCCACCCTTTAAATAGCTTAACAAGGGATTTTTATGGCCATTTCGATGAAACTTTTACGTTTTGTTATTAGTCCTTAAAGAGCGTTCGAGGTGTATTATGGTGACTTTCAATTATTAATAGAGTTTTAATGAGTTTAATTTCATATTTTAAATCACCTTTACAATTAGGAGAATATCTCACGCTTTTTCCTCTATAGTACTCTGTTATAGAAGAAAAAGTGTGAAGCTGCTTTATTTTATGTAAAATATTAAAGTATATTTTTTTGTTTTTGGTCTAAACCCACATAAACGAAAAGATAGCAGCTGTCAGCTAATGAAATATTAATTTATATTTTTATAGTTTAATGTATTAATATAATAAATATGCTTGTCAAATATCCGAAATTATCTTTATGACCACTTTTTATAGTCTTGCAAATCGCTATCAAAACATTGTTTAATGTCCATCTTTATCGCCTAAAGTATATATTAAGTAATTTAGTTGAATTATGAAACCTTCTCGGTGACCCACATAAAAGAAATATAAACAATAAAACCTTTTATAATACGACAACTTTAACACGTTCGTAGATTTACTGCCGCGTTATGTATAAGATTATTAAAGTAATCTTTTGTGGAGAAATTAATTGCGTTTGATATTAGAAAGAAAAATATGTTAGTTTTTATTAATAAATGTTTATTTAGATGCTCGGGGAGCTATTGTGATTTTTACTCTGGTTCATAGATGATTTTATTTAAAGTATAATATGAATTGAATGAATTTGAATTTTTAACATAACAAAACATAACTTGCAGTTCAGACAATCAAAGTTTTAAAATGATATTTTTGGATACATTTATTTATTTAAAATAATCAATAATAAGCATGGCAATGTTTAATACGGATTGAAAACGGAGAACAGAGTGTCACAATAGCTCTACCTACCCAGCAGTGTGGGAAAATGTATTAAGCTCAAATAATAATAAAAATATATTTAATCCTAGAATCAAACTTACAAAGTAAGTTATAAACTCATAATCCACAATCAGTAATGATTTATCTATTTGAAATATTAATATTGCCTACACACGGAACCAATTGGCTCTCTAAGTCTCTACACAAATAAATTACCTTCTTCACAAAAATCGTTTAGACAATTTGTTTAAATTACTTTCTCATGCTAATTCTGTTCGTGTAGCGAATATATATTGTATAGGAAGGCTGTATTGGTATTTTACTAAGATCTCTCGTCGTTAAAATGATGTATGGTTATACTTATAATAAAATCGTTTTAGGAAATCACATTTTTATTCTGTTATTTAAAATAAGCTGAATATAACTTTATATTATATTTTTATTTTTTATGAATTTTATGTACTATTCATTCAATTGTAGGTTCACTTTACGATTACGAATGGAGATCAAGTATGACATTTGAGACTGTCTTGGCACAATGTGACAGCGATAAGCGTGAAGGTTGTAGATTTGACACCCGCTCAAGGGAACGGAATATTTTCATTTCTCCATTTTGTTAACTCAAAATGTATTTAAGTTCCGCCATTTTAACTCGAGTCAAATCCGGACAGAAAGTGGATAGTGGAGTGTTTTGACACTAAATTTCCTCTGCTGTGCTGTCTAGATGTAAATATAAAAAAATAGGTTCCATAACTCATTACGTCGCATAAACACAAATTAAAAGAAAAAACTAAACAAAATAAATCAACAGACACCCAAGAAAATACGTACTTAACTAATATTGAGTAAACATCGTAAATAATCAACTCAACGTGGTAAATAAATAGTCAGTGTTCAAAGACGGTATCTGATCTGAGGTCCAGACGTAGAACCTGAAAAGCGATATTAAAGTGCCTGATAGGGAATACTGTAGGAGGTGCAAAGTTTGCATTAAAAGATAATGAGTATGGATGTGCTCGCGTCTGGGAAATTAATATACATTAGCTAGCTTTGATACTGACGTACGTATCTACATAGATTTAATATACGTATTAGTTAAATTAGACGTAGTAAGATGGCTGTGATGGTTGTAGATTCAATTCCCATCGAGGGGAATAGTGAATTGTTGGTGAAATGAGGCAATAATATATTACAAAATTATAATTTTATTAACAACAAAGTCTATAGAATAATATTGCGATTTTAATAATAAAAAAGCAATGTCAGGAATTCAAATTAAAAATTTATCGATTGTAGAGCCAAAATATCTAAAGAGTTTCTTTAATAAGTTGTTATCAAAATATCAATTTGAATTACAGTGATAGCGAATCATTCAATGTGTACACAATAAAAAATAAATAACAGATTTTAAATATTTTTAGCTTTATTGAACTGTGAAATATTTTATCTATCGTAGCTTATTCATAATATACTAGATGAGGAATGTAAAGCTACGTACAATTACGTTTTGGAATTCTCAATTTATGTACGAAGTTTAAAAGGAAGACTTATCTCCTCTCTTCTGAAAGATACCAAAGCTACATTGTTAAAGGTCAAACCCGGCGCTTAACAGATTATAAAGTATTTTGTGTTTGAATAACAAATATTTGTAGCTTATACACTTTAATCCTTAGATATAGGTACAATTTTCATTTTGTATAAAATTTAATTGATATTACTCATAATAAACCGATTATAGATCTTCATTGGGAATAAAATTAGGATTATTAAGTGCCTTAACACTAGGTTCCCAGGCTCCCTCTGCTTATTATGAGCGTGATATAGCTAGACAAATATTATTATGCATATTATGAAATATTAACAAGACCTTACTTAAATTTACGTTGCCTTTAAAGTGATGTTTTTTTTTATTTATAACTTTGTTATACAAAGCGAAGTGCTGACGTAAAGCCTCGGAAATTGTGCAGAATATACGGAAATAATTGTCCTAATACTAGGTGCCTCTTAAAACAACATATAATATATATATTTATACTACTATCAAGAAGACATATGGTGGGAACTATCATAATTTTGATATATTCTATTTCAAATATCAATTTCTTTCAAAGACGTTTCAAGCGTAAATATATGCACAGGACACATACAGCATGTTCAAATTATAACAACGTAGCCGAGAACAAATAGATTTTTAAAATAATCCATCAACGTCACCGAAGTGTCATGAAACGTTTTCAATTACAAACTGTAGGCGTTGCGTTTGCGCCTTCGATCGCGATCGACTGTCTTGTTTCTACGGTATGGTAAAAGATGAGCTGATGTATTGAAGATGATACTTTTTAAATTAATAAAAATTTTAAACTTTTTTTGAAAATAGTTCATTAATACTTTTTTCATAAGCTATTAAAAATATTATTAATAGTAATGTTTTTTTGTTTTATACCTACCTAAGCAAAACATCTTACACTAGTTTAGTGCAAGTATTATGTTAAATCATCCTTCCTATATCCGGATCAAACATTTTTGGGATTTGAACACCTAACTATCACCCTTAGATAGATTCGTTGCAACCAATGCCATTGGAATTACTTAAAGAAATATCATGATGGTGAAAAATTTTTTTTTCTTTAATCTAAATAAACAGATTTATATTATACATATGTATATTATAGCATTATATGAAAAAGTTATTTTGAAAGAAGTGTATTAGCTAAATACATAAACTTTTTATTTTCCTAGTTTCTCTTGGTACTTAAGCCTTACGCCTGGCGAGTAATTTCTAACGAAATCAGGATCATTATTCAAGTTTATTTAGCACTTAAACTACCAACGTTGGGCTCGTTTCCATTACTATAAACTATTAAAATAAATATTATACTGCTAGGAATATATTAATAAGGGAATAGTGATTATAAATCATATTGTAAATTTTCTATTCTATTCTCTCTCTATTCTCTTATGAAAGAGAGTTATATTCCAAGAACATTTATTCGTACACAACGTCCATTTACGTTTATATATAATATAATATTAAAATAGATATTACTTTTATCAATAGGTACGTTCCCAATCGAACTGAATACGCCGTCAAATAATCATTAATTTTTATGAAATTCCATAGAGATTCTAAATTACCTTATTAACCAAGCAATGGTCCCATATATGATAATCAAAATGACCAAATTAGGGTTCTTTTATTGGCAGTCATTATATTTATTCTTACACTTGCCTCTTGCTGTCTATTGTTACCAATGCGTCATATTATTATTAAGATGTTATCGCATGTTGAAAGCCAGGTGGGCTTGTGATCTTAGAATTTCAGTGAAAAGCTAATTCGTGCACTGTGTTTTAATAATAATAAAAAAAATCTAATCGCAATTAAAATTTAAATATCTATGAGATTGATTAAATCATAAAAATCTCTTATTATTATAAATCTTATAATTAAAAACAAATCCATTAAAGTGGCATTTATAAAATTTGTTAAAATTATATTGAACCTTACATCCAGTTACTCCAACGATTCAATATGATTTAATATCTATTAAAAAATATAACATTTTTAAATTCCTAAATCAATTTTGTGTAGCAAAATGTTAGTGTAAATGATTTAAAGGCAAAGAGGACTTAACGCCAAGTAGATAGCAAGCCGACGGCCGTTTTGTAGTCTATATTTACTGCCTTAAAGTTCCCTCCAGCATACCAATAAATAACTACAGGCTAAACGAATCGGACAGTTCTTAACTAAATACCTTCCAGTAACTTGGAAACTGCAAATAGACACGATTTAAAAGTTTTAAATGTAGCTAAATTTGTAGTTTTATATTGGAAATTAATCTTAATAATAAATTATATATTGTTTTATATATAATAATTGTTAAAAAAAGAGACCGAACATATTTCTTTTTACGAATGGGAAACGAATTCATAAATATATTTAATATCACGTACCTTAAAAAAACTATAGATAAATAATAAATTCGAATCAAAATTTCCACTGGAAGAAGGCTATACCTACATACTACTATATAAAATATATTGAAAGTTAAATATTATAGTGTATCTATTTTACAATAATTTTCAAAGTTAAAAATGATTTATAAACTCAAGAAAAAGCAACAATAATGATATAAAATTGAAATACAAATATTTTTCTTTTATTCCTTAAAGCTCGATACTGAAAGCAGTTTGCAATAGAAAGCTCACCCGATCTAATCTCATACGATTGAGCGAGCGCACGGGGCCAATGGATCACTAGCTTACGTTACATCACCGATCTTGACTTCTTTACCTATATGTTTATCTTCATTCGCTCTAAATTTTGTTTTAGTACATTTTGTTATTAAAAATTAAATATTTAAATCGGTGGAAAGTAGGAAACGGAGTGTTTTAACACACCTCCCTCTGCCTACCTTACTGTTTATGGGATACAGCGAGAGCTCATTAAATAAAATTTAAAAATGATATATTAATTTATTTAAGTTTTTCATCGCTACTCTAAAGGTTCGTGGAATTAAATATTTGACTAAAAGCTATATTTTATTTCAGTTTAAGTTTTCCCTTAATATAATAATTTTTCTTTTAAATATCAAACAATATTTATTTAAACTATAACTAAGGTAACATTATATTACGAAGGAAGATTGGCCTTTTATACATATATAACTTAACAACTACTATATAAAAGGAATATTAGTTACTTCCTAAAGTCTCTAACGTATAACTTGATTCACGTCAAAACAGTGACTTTGATTTTTTCCGGATATGCCCTGGAGAGTGATGAATGGAATCCCCATGTGCTCTCCTGTCGATGTAAAGCGTTAACCTTTGTATGTATTTGCACAATATCATTTCCCTTTAACTTTTCGTATAGACAGCATATAGAGACTATAAAATTTTTATCTTTTTACATATTAGAATATAAGTTTTTTCAGTTCTACAACAGAACAGAAAAGTAATTAAAACCTAATTTTTGTGGTTGCAATTTTCTTTTAAGTCTAAGAATTAAAGAAGTGTTAAAAATACAATATTAAATAATATAAAAAAATATAACCGAATCGACTATTCCGTTGGGTGTATAGCGTTAACATGAAATATGCCTTCATATTAAATAAGTTGCACACTTTTAAAAAACATTAGGCAGCCATCCAATATTCAACTAAATGGTACATTGCTAGGATTCTACTTAGCTTGACTGTGTTATATTCTTATTATATATATGCACCGCATATAGCAAGATAGATAGAGGGAACCTGGGAACCTAGTATTAAAACACTTCGTTCCTTACTTAGACACTTCAATTTCAACACACTTTCCCCACTTTTATCAGAGCTAGAAGCTTAATTAGAATCTCTCTTGGTTAACACACCAAATATAAACATTAAATAGCTGATGACGCTGCTTCAAGAAGATCTTAATAAAATAAATCTTATATTATATACAAACATGAACAAAACTGAACATTTTCATATGGGAATAGAACTTACGACCACAGCGCTTGTTATCGGACACGTGCCACAATGGTTCTTCGATATAATCTGTCGATATGACGGCTACAGACAGATAGGTTGTCCATTTAACACCTATAGCTACTGTATTGCCTTAGCTAATGCTAACCGTCACTTAATTTGAATATAGCCGTAAATTGTTATAAATAAAATATGATTTAGTGTCGAATATGCCTTGTGAAGAATAAATTTAGAATGAGAGAATATTTTTTTTTAGAAGTATTAAATATGTTTTTAGTAATAAATATTGACGATCATTTTATTATGAAGCTATTCGCTCTGGTGTCGAGGCACAGGGCAGCGTTGAGTTCTGCCACTCAACACGCTATGCCTCCAGAATTCGGCAGAAAGTGGGAAACGAAATGTCTTAACACTAGGTTCCCTTTACCTACCCTGCGTGCCCTAAAATAGTATACTGAATTACAAAAATAAAACCAAAAAAAAATCATTTTTAAACAATATCCATGCATTCTAAAATATGAAAATAGCTGGAAAGCAGCTTAAAGGTGTTCGAAGTCTTCATTCAAGGGAATATTCTCTCAGAATATCCTATTAGATTGGTTGTAACATAATATTATGTGCATACATAATATTGAAGTTACACAAAGGGAATGCGGGACACATATTCGATGTCAATAGGTATTTCGATGCAGACTTGCTTTATCTAAGTAGATAGTGATTTAGTGGAAAATAAATTAATTTTTTGCGGTACATATAAGTGATAGTTAAGTATAGTATAAATGCTAACTGAAAGGCACATTATTATTTATTATTTTCTATAATAATTGGAATAATTTGAGCTTCACTCAAAGAAATTATTTTATTGCACGGCGTTGAGATCCTCACTCACTAATGGCTTGGAAAGTGGGCAAAGGAATGTTCCCTAGGTTTCTTCCAAATTTGTGAAACCTTTTTTTCTATTCTCTATGTAAATACGACATACTCTCATGATTAAACAATCAAAAACATATGAAATAAATAACAAAATTTTATTACGTACATACATACATACATATATCGTTTTTATTTCTTACATATTTATACTATACAGAAGTTCTTTTAGTGTGGCTCTTCATATTATCGTTGCCAATTGCTTGACGCTGTGATATTAAAGTGCACCATTTGGCAAGAGCGTTGGGCGCCCTGAGACGCGTTGCTAAGTATGATACGTTTTTTAACAAACCTAGAAATAGGACGCGAAATTGAAATGAAAAATAAAATGAAATACAAATAAAATTTTAAACGAATGCTGTGGGAATTTGGAATTGAATTCAACGATTTGCTTTTTCTAGAACATTTTCGTTTTATTTCGTATATACTGCCATCTCTGTATACAGTAGGTTACAGGTAGGTTCCAGAATATTAAATATATATTTATGTAATTCACTATCTATAGATATGAAAAGTGAATAAATATATATTTAACCTATAACATATAGAAAACAAACGAGATCTGAAACCGAAACTTACTGTACATATCAACTTTTTACTTAGTTAAAATTTCTTTTGCAATTTTTTTATAATCATAGAAGCAGTTAAGTAAAGATATGTTTGACTGAACACAAGTAATAGTTGAAAAGCAACCCATCATTTTCCTTATACTTACACGCAAAATACTAAAAAGAAGAAGATAACTTGACGATAACATTAATTCTAAGCTTAAATACCGTTTAAACATTTTACATAAATATAATATGTAAACATGTCCTTTAATATAAACATTTTTGGTAGCTCCTACCTTTTTTCAATTCGTTGCTTGATAAATGAGCCCTCGATATTAAGCTTCATTGGGTTTCAATGCGTCATACATTGCCACCAGAGCTCTCTTTTAAACAGATAAGTTGATGTGCAACTTGGTGAGCCTTGTCATTTATATATTCTTTACAAGAAAAGTTTTTTTTTGGAAGAATATTTACTTATACTATAAACCTGTTTAGATGTTTGGATAAATATAGCTAACATAATCTGAAAAGACATTATTTTTTTCTGGTATACTATTATACTATATACAGGTACTATATATTTATGAGATTTAACCATATTTTCCGAACTTGGGCTTAAAAAAATATATAATACCTAAATATTCTTTATTTGTTTTTTAGCTTGTGAAGATGAAGATGAACCCCTCATATAGCACAGTAGGGAACTTAGACACTCCGTTTACCATTTTCCGCCGAGACACCATGTGTTGAGTAATAAACCTGCATATAACAGCTAAGTTAGCCATAAGTTTTATAAACATCTAGCACGAGGCTTATGACAGCTTTTGTTCTTTATGAAAAGCTGGGTCTACTATAAATTATGAACAATACCATTTATATAAAGTATGAGGGCAAATACAGGCCAATTGTACTAGAATTGTGAACAAAGGACTAAACTCATATGGAGGTTATATATATATAATTTAGATCATAGTAATATCTAATTACTGTAGTAAGTAATTAATTATGACGCCAATTAAACATATATTTAATAAGATTTTGTTAAAGAAATTCATACAGTGGAAAATTAATTAAATTTTCACTGCTATGAACAAGTGGAGTTATAGAATAAAAGCATACATTCCACTGAGTTTCTATAGATTAACCATGTTAGATGATTTGAATAGGTTCAAGCTTAATACGTTCAGTTAATTATTTTGTTGAATGACGTGTAATTCATAATACCATTTTATGTAAGTGTATATAAGACAAGAGGTCGTCTGTGGCGCAGGGGTAAGCGTGCGAGTGTAAACTCGATGGTCTTGGGTTCAATTCCCACTCGGGGGAATTTAATATTTAACATTTTATGTTATTACAAGTTTAAGTTTAAATATTTGGAGTAAAAAATGTGATCGGTGAGTGCATTTATTTTTGCCATATTAAGAAAAAAAACAAACAAGAGAAGCACTTCATTTTAAACATCCTCTCAAACTAATATATAGAAACTACCTACTGTGCCATCCTACGTGCATAGACCCTCTTACATGTAAGTTATAAACCGTAACTTTAATAACTATAGTATGCTGTTACCTTAGTATAAGGAGACATATACACTAATTCTTTTTGCTTCACGCTGTATCCCTTATGTAACAGGGTATGCAAAGAGAGCGTAGTGTTAAGACACTCCGCTCTCCACTTTCCGCCTTATTCTGGAGATATTATATATTAAGTGGCGAAACTTAACGCCACGCTTTGTTTCTACATCAGAGCGTGAACATACATCAACTGAAAATATTAATATTCCGAGTGGGAATCGAACCCACAACCTATCGCGCTCACAGTCACACACTTGTGCTCTTGCGGCACGACTGACATCAAATACATTAGTTAAATTTTCTAATTAAATAATACAAAGTACAGTAATGGCTAATCTTTAGATTGTTAATTATACACATTATACCTATAGATAAAAAGTTTTGATATATTTTTTAAATGACATATTATATTTTTTTTCTTATGCATTAGCAGCCTCAACACTTTAGTTTCTACTAAATTAACTTAAAATATAAGTATAATTAAAATAATAGTATCATAAAATAAATCAATATGTGTATTTACCCTACATTTTTATATAAATAAATACAGAATAATTTAGTTTCTTTTTCAAATTTCGCTTGCATTTTCCTCTTTGATACTGCTATTCAATGTGATATCTGCTTTACGATGCACAACATGCCATCTCTCTCGCTTTATCGGGACTCCATTTATCTAGGTTAACTATGAAACTTGATAGAAACGATGTTTCCTCGAAGCACCAACCTTGCATTATATATTGCTTACACTTTCGTACTACTCATTACGAATTTTTGGCTTTAAAACTGCTATTTGGACATCATTGAATGAGAATAATAAAAAATAAGAAATATAAAAAAAAATAAGATCTATTCAAAAGCTACAGGTTCAAATCCTGCTGAAAATAAACTTAAACAGAAACCCGACGTATTTAAAAGATCATCGATAAAACAAGTTAAGATTTTAGCGGCATGCTGAGTTATCTAAAGGCTTAATAAGGTGTGAATTTTGTTTTAATCAGATGCGCCTGCGCAGTTGACGGTTATCAACAATCGGTCCTCTTAATTGTTGGCCGGTGCATGTTGGGCTTTAATTAGTGAAAACGGTTGCCCCTTATCTACTATACATCTTTGATTTTGAATGCAATTACTGTTCCTCTCAATGCATAAGAGACAAGCAACTGATAAGTTATTGCTGTGCGTGAATGTAATTGGATTATTTTTTATGCGGTCTTTTTGGTTTTATATGTACTCTTATTTTTTTACTTTTTTAACGTGAAGGGACGGTGGCGATTCAAATTAATAGGAATATATGTATGTGGGACCTAGGAAGTGACAGATGTAGATGGTCGAAATACCTACTAAAATTTCATAGTCCTCCTTCGACCGCATCTAGTCGGCAGAAACGGGGACTAAAATCTTCTGTGAACACTTTATTATATCTTATACTTTGGCCTTATCACACTTTCTATTATGTTATAAAAGATAGTTTCGATGGGTCACTTTGTGTTAAGACTGAATAATAGCGGATACATTATGCTATATGGTTTTTTTTATTATTACTAAATAGTTTTAATAATATTTACCCAATTTCCCATAAATCGAGATCTATGTTACATCGGAGTTCTATATGTGCATCTGACGGATGTGTGCCCAAAATAGCTTCTGACATACTGAAAATTGAAGGTTGCAATAAATTAGTCACAAGTGTCCTCAATACGAATTTATTGAGGCTTAAGTGTTTTGAATATTTTGTCCATATAAGTAATGATTATTTTTTTTTAGAATATATACGAATATTTTTAATTTTGAAATTGAATTAAACGAACTAGTTTGTATTTAACAATACAAAATTAATAATAAAAAAATGATGTTTTTTTAAATTATAACTAATACGAATTGTTACAAAAATCTACGCACATTTAATATATTACATTTGCAATCATAATAATAGTCTAATATTAAATATTCAAAGTTCGGTTCCTCGTATTAACTCATTTCAATTCACCCAACAATTTCTACTTAATCAAACATAATACATACATTGTCAACTAAACAGACACCTTTTGATGCCTGCCATGCATAATGTTGATACCAATCACATAATTAATAACATATTCTCTCAGAGCCCCGGGATTAGTGTTTATAACACGTGATTACATATTACATATTCAAACCGTATTTGCTGGGCTGAAAATGTTAGATTCATAGAAGAAAATCACATTCATTACACGAACTAGGAACTCAATTAAATCGTAGAACGTGTAATAAGAGCTCTCGAACAGCCGCTGTTGATGTACCACGATTCTACAATTGTAGCCGTGCGTGTCTACTTCTGAAATATTAAAACGACTTTGCTAACTTCGTCAGTTTGAAATGTTGTTATGCTATAATATATAAACAAGAGAATTTACATAACAATTGACTATTATAGCACAGTTGCAAGCTAATTCACAAAATCTGAGGTATGTGGGTTTAAATTTAAATCAGGGACTAATTTCATTAATTTGACGCGTAACGTTTTTCTAGTCTTGTTGCTTGAAAAAATGCATTGCATAAATTGCATATTTTTTTTTTATTATCTTCTTTATTTTCCACATAAAACAGAGAAACGGAGTATGCTATTTTATATAAATATCTCTAATATTAATATCTCAATGTTCTCAAAAGTTATTGTGTACTCTGTCGACATTATATTACACCAGCTATCGAGTTATATTCAGTTGCCAACTCGTAGGTTGTCTGTCCTAGTTGGACGAAAGCAGTCCTTGAAAATTCCATATTTAGGGAAAAAAAACAAAGACAAGTTAATTATATCCGGAACTATCATCTTATTTTGTCGAACTAGACCGAAATATCAATTTATATTACATCACCTCAAAATTAATTTAAAACTATATTCATCATATATACTTACGCTGCAATTTCACCAATTCTGCTAGTTCGTCTTCTGAATTATTCAGCTATGAGATTTAACAGATTATATATCTTAAGGTTACGAGGTCAGGTATAGTGAGCACTATGTTTATTATGTTTCTAATGTTAGACTGATGCTCTTCAGTCTTTAAGTATTAACTTATATTATTTTATAACCTTAGTTAGTTATGATTAAATGCACATGTATGGCACAGAGTCTGACCGGTAAACAGGAAGGGTGTGAGTTCAATTCCAACCTGGGGAATGAGATGTTTTGGTAATAAAGCAAAACCCAATGTTTTCGTGAGGTCCACTACACAACGTGTAATGTCTCAAAAATTGGAAATTGGATGGTGAAATGACAAAACATTATAAGGAATTACATTTTACGCTTAATATTTGTCTTACAATAAGTTAAAATATGACTAAAAGGATACTGTCAAGTAAAATATAGACACATTTGAAAATAACAAAAGACTTAAAATACAGTAGAAAATTAAAAATATACTTCGATATTATAAAAAAATCACAATATTTTACAACAGACCTTGTCGCTCCATAAATACTTTCTCAAAAATATCGTTAAGCGGTTTGTTTTTCATTTTTACTTTTAAGGTGGCTTAAGTAATGATTTTTCGTTCCGATTTCAGCTATTTTCTTAGAAGATATTTTTCTTAAGGTGCGGTTTTACCCCTTTTGACTTTACTCACTAAAAGAAACTGAAGTAAAACGCTATTTAGCTTCCCATTGAACGTAACAAAGAATGAGGAACGGAATAATGTCAAATTTCGGTCGACAAATTAGAAGACCTTTTCCAGGCAAGTACCTATTTAAAAACAAAATGTTTTTCGTGGCTTTTCCGCGTCGCTTAAGCGGTTTATTTAGGGGAGTTATTTATGGGCTACAATGATTAAAATAAACTCGCTTTTTAATTGTGAATGTTTATGTTTGTAAACTTTACAACTTTTGTTACATTTGCGAGGTGGTTAACCAAAACAATGGAAACAAAAACGTTTATAAATTTTAGATTACTTTTATGTTTACGCGTTTCCTCTGCTTTATTGGGTAGGGAGATAAATGAGTGAGATATCACTCTGTCCTCCGCTTGTTGTCTTTTTAGTGATATTGAATATTGTACGTTGAAATTTCATGTTGCATTTTACTCAACTAGTACGTAGAAATGCCTATACTTTAAAAAGAGCCTTCATCAGGGTTTGAAACCACAACTTGTGGGTGCAATCACGACCCAATTGCGGCGAGATGACGCATGTGAATTTGCTAACGATAATATTGGTAGTACTAAATAAATGAAATTGGGCATAGCAAAAAATACGTTAGTTTTTATACATGAAAAATTTCTTACTACGCCAGCTAATATATATTTAAATAAAGTGAAATTATTTTATTTTATATTTATTATTTGAAATTAATAATGGGTACCCTATGTCAGAGCATTGTTAAATTTTGTTCAGCTCCTAGAACAGAACCCACTACCATCACGTTTACAGTCAGACGGTGCCCATAATGGCCCCAATGGCCTTCGTAATATTAGAAATATTAATAAAAATGTGGAATATCTATAGTTAATGGATTACGCAACAAAGTTTCATGAATGAAACTCTGAACGACTTTACTCCGAAGATATGAGGGTCAGAAGCAATTTTTCAGATATTAATTTGAAACAATCGTAAAATTTCATGTAGCCTCCAAAAGTTATGGCTTCTTCTAGAGGAAAAACATATTTCTCTTGAAATTTATCTTAACTTTTTTTGCTCAGTATTTATATTTGAGATTCAAGAATTACAGTTCTGTGTTCCCTATATTATGGTTTTGCTATTATACTTTCAGAACATTGAAGGACTATATAGATATATCGTAACCGAGTTCTAAAAAATTGTCGTGTGGAATAAACAAATTCTATGTAAAAATTGATAAAAAATTATAACTATAGAACAATTTTAAAAGGTTACTAAATAAAAAACAGAGCAGGGGAATCTATTTTTGACAATATAATTAGGAGTTCAAATTTAATTTGGGGAGAATATTTTAATTTAAAACAAAAAAGTGTCCATCACGCAAACCACTTAATATGCAAGTATCTAAAAAGGCGAAAAGCCAAATATTTATTTTTGCTTTTGCCTATTTCCCATTCAAAAATATCGAATTAATTTAGTTAAAACTTTGTGACATTTAAATCTGGCGGGGGAGCAGCAAGAGCAGGACAATCGTATAACTTTTTGAGAAATATTTTCACACTATTAGTTTATATTATAAAAAGTTTTTACTTGCTTTCAGCTCATAAAATAAAAGCTATCTTTATTGTGAAAATTTAAATAGTGTTGTTTTACTGAAAAGCTTATAAAAAGCACAAAGTCGACGTTAAAAGGAAACGAAGATTCTTCAATCCAGATTTTTAAACATTATTTGTTTTAACCGTCCGCTTCGCGTACAATATGTACCTATATCAAAATTGGTAGAAAATGTTCAAACGTAACAAAATCTACTTCAACATAAAAATTATAACAAGATATATTAGTATTAAAAATCGATTTTCGAGAATCAAATAACGAAACACATTTATCATCTCAAAAGATGTAAACAAGATTCCGAGCAACGCCTATTCGAATGAACTCGAAATTATCCAAACTTTTTTCTTCGTCCCAAACGATCGCGTGAGGTTTTATAATACAAATTTGATGACGTTTATTTTTATGCTATAACGTATAACGAGTCGACAAGAATCGAGACAATAAGGCTTGATATGCATTTACTATTATAATGATATGTACAAATGAATCATTCTGATTTTCACATTATAATACAATAACAATAGCTATTATTATTTTATATGTAGGTATAATTATAATTTAATTATTATTTATCAAAAATTATAATACAGGAGGAAGGTTGAATTAATACAAAATAAATTAAATATATAATTATCGGGGTCGTCAAGACAGACAGTTGTGGTTCGATTCCCACTTATTAAGGAAGATATATTTAATCTTTACATTTCTTCGCCCTGGAAACCAAGCAAAGCGCGGCGTTGAGTTCCGTGTTTGGTACTCTTATTCGCTACAAAAAAAATCTAGTTGTTTAGCTAGTACAATCAGTGATTTTAATAATTACTTTGTGTTGAAGGTAATATAAAATGAAATTGACAGAAATACAGACCATAAATAAAAAGACTTACATATATTCTAAAAATTTTTCAAAATTAATATAACAAAAAATAACTTTGCATTCAAAAACGTGCTAAACGGGCTCACACAAAACAAAACCCGTACAATACACCAAAATAGCGATTAGATTTTTTATTCATTTGTTTCGTAATAGTAAATGTAGTTCCAGCCTAATCTCATCATTCAAGGCTGATGAGATGAGATAATGATTATTGCCCACGGCTGTTGATCTGACCGCTGCCCGAATTCAACAGAATGTAATTTAGTTACCCAAACGACACGTTCATAATATGTACGTACTTGCTAATTTATTATATCTTTCTATAATATGCATAATATATATGTATATGCATAATATGCATATACATATCAGCGATTTCAATTTCACTATGTATTCTATGTATCGTAAAAGTATCTTAGTAGCGTAAACAGATGTAACTCAGCTCTCCGTTCCTCGCTTTCCGTCAAATTCTGGAGGCATAGGGTGTATATACTAGCGGAACTTAACGCCGCGTTTTGTTTGGTTGTCAGAGTGAGAAAATTAAAATATTTAATATTTAATTTCTTCGAGTGGGAATCGAACTTACAACCTCTTGCCTTAACAGTCATACGATCATGCGCCTGTGCTACGGATGACCTCAGTTTATAATATATGTGTTAATTACAACTAATTTAACGTTTAAGAATAGTGTTTGTAATATTGTTATATAGGAATTTATATTCAAAAGTAAAAATACGATATTGCTAATAACAATAAGATATACCTATACAATCGTAGGAATAATATTTAGCTGTAAATTTGCATATTAATCACTATCATTAACTCGTTCGCTAAGATTTTTTTACGTATCCACCATAATTTAATCATCATTACAGTTTTTATAAAAACTAATATGTGAATAAAAATTTATTTTAACATTTTATAGCAACGCACAAAGAAACAGTAGATATATCACAATAAAAAAACTAAATCCACTTACGGCTTTGTAAATCCCATACAAATACACCAAGCTAACATTGTACAATATAATGAAAACACAATATGTACAAAAAAAACTTCGCAACCAAAATCTTACACAAGCTATTTGCTATTGTCAGATATTGAATAAGATGATTTATCATCGACCCTCAACTATAATCAATTTATCTTTGACCGGAACTGCAAAAACTTGGACGAACTAACAGAAAGAGCGATACTTACAAGACTTATTACTAACCACACAATATAACACTTCAACGTTGTTATACAATTTTTTTCTACAGCACTATCGTAAAAGTGTCATGCCACAATAAGAGATCCATCACACGAGGAAGTGGTGGAACGTGAAAAATAATATCAGTGACCCTATTCCTGAGATTTGCATCCAGACGAGTAATAGGGGAATTTATCATACTTCGCTTAGAAGGAAAAAAATCGTGAACATTTATCTAACGTTAAATATATATTGGGCGGTTCATATGATTTCTAAGTAAACATTTACCTTCGAATATCATAATAAAACAAGTTAATATTTGTTCTGTTTAGCATAAAAATGGATTTTTTCAAGTGTTCGTGCTGAGTTTTGTTACGTATGAGAATATAATTTTGGCAGCTAATTCTTGTTAGCACTTTTAAAATTTTACATTTAACAAAAATTTGGATTCGGATTTTTATTATTTTATTTATTAAACCTAATCAGAACCCAACTCACAGGTCTCTCCAGAAGAAAGAAACAAGTTTCTTTGTTCAAATAATTATATGCGTATATTAGTAAACTAAAAGAATAAAACTATCGTTTTAATATTGAGAGTACAACAAAACATACAATAATACTAACATTAGATAGATATTCGTAATTGGAATATTTTGCCAAATTATGCAAATTCAATCAAATGATTCCGATGGACTGAATTTTCATTCATTATTGAACGAAATTTGGGTGTCATGTCATTATTTACAATTTGCATATTTAAATCCAAATATGTGTTGCAATATTGGAATATTTAATTTATGAAAAATATTCGTATTTTTTTTTTATTTTTCCATTTTGATCCAATTTTTGAGACTGAGTTGTCTTGTTACCAGAGCAAGGAAAATGAAAATAATTCACTCCTCCAAGTAGAAGTTGAACCCGTTGAATATACTTCGTGTTTACATATTTTTTTTCGTTTATTGTATGAAATATTTAAAAATTATTATTATAATAACCTCATATCAATTCCATCATCAAAATTTTATGTTTTACATAAAAAACGGACATATGTATAACATCACCATAACTAGCCTAATTTATGTTAAAATATAAATATATTGCCTTCGCATATTTACACAAGTGGAATCTAAGATTATTATCACGAAATCAAGATACTCAGACATCTAAACTAAAAATACATTTTCTAAATGGTTCCGTTGAATTCATATAATGAATAATTAATGATACATACCATATTAATTATTAAATAATTAAATGGAAGCTCCCACTCATATCTCATTGTGTTTTTCTCTCAAAACATCTCAATTCAAATAAATCATACTTTTTGCATCGGCCTGTTTATACTTTACTGAAATGCCTTAAGAATTTCATAACGGAGAATTTGCTTGAGGCAGCTAATAAAAACGAAATTGATTTGTGATTGCCGCGGTCGGGGTTTCAAATATAATCTAACTAATAAAGATTAAATTCTGCTACCCTTTTGAACCCTTCGAACCCTTTCCTAAGAGATACGCACTTTTGAAGTTATTGAAGTTTTAATAAAAGACGCACGATATTTTAATTTACTGCAAGAAGAAAGATTAATTTGAATAATTGAACATTCTTGCAATATAAAAACTATTTTAGATTTTTTAAAGTAACAGCATCTGGCAAAAAATAGAACTAAGAAATTCAATTGAAAATTAAATTATGGTTTGATTTTGGTCTTCTCGTACAAGGACTAGTATTTATTAAAATAACCAGTCAAATACATGTCACTACGTGGGTTCCTTACAAATTTCGTGACTGTAGTTCAACAGAAACCACTACTACACTACACGTAACGCTATATAAGAAGTTTATACCATTATTTATTTACGTTTTGTACGTAATTTTTTAAATAATATATAAATAAATACTCATTCATCGTTTACCAGGCTCTGCGTTTTTCATCTGAGTCAAATTTACTGCTTTTTACCACAAAATTTAAATTGTTAGCACTAATACCATTAACAAGATACATCCTAGATGCGCATGAGAAACTTGCCAGTTTTAATAATCATATAACTGATATAAATCTCAATCGTCATACGTGGAGTCAGGATTTGCTAATTAATGTTAGCCTGGCAAACTGTCTCGTTCCTACTGTTTATCTCTGCATGTTATCATACTTAAGGTTAAGACTTAAGATGCTTGACGCAGCATCTCTGATTTATCTTCAACAGTATTGAGTGTAAAACATCCTTATTTAAATACGAGCTTTTAAAAAAAATACGTCACAAATCTATTAAAAACTGATCAGCTAGAAAGAATAATTACACATCTTGTTTACTTATAATCAAAGAACAATTTTTGTTTCAATATTATAAAGTACTTTTTATAGAATTTGAATATTCCATATTATTGACCAATTACATATTATTTGTTTTTATGTTCACTCTGTATCCCGCGTATACAGTAGAGTCGGCAGAGTGAACCTAGTCTTCAGACATTTAGTTCCCAACTTTCAACCCCATTTTCGTAACAATGCGTGATGAGTGGCGGTACTAAACGCTGCATATTCACCAAAACTCAAAATATAGATCACATATAATGTGTAACATATATTTCAATAACATTTATCTAAATTCAAATGACTATAACTTTAATTAAAATCAACTGAAGAACTTATGTTGAGCAATACTTCCATCGGTTAGCACGTGTCCGTTCATAACTTTGCACCGCTATTGTTTCTTTATTACGACGCTGTCGGGGGCTATTTGCATTAATCGCCTGCTTTATAATACTCTTAACATGGTCTTTGTGATATTGAAGATATTATTTCTTAATAAGAAATAGATTTCTTTAGTTTTTTAGCTTGAGTTAAAGTTGTTATGAAGTTTTTTTAAAATAGAAAAAATATTTCATGGAAATGAAAGTTTTATTATACAATGATTAAAAAAAATGCTTTAACATATTTTTACAATGTCTGTAATAATAGTAGATTGTAAAATCTAAAATATAATACCTATTTACTAAATATGGAAAAAATATCTTAAACTAAGAATGTCAAGCAGATGGTGCTAATAAATTAAGTTAGAAAGTCCAATAAGCTTAATGCCTGCTAAATTGAAAATCACCAGACGCCTCTTAACACAAAACATCAAAGTAATGGATACACAACATGTACAGTCAACAAATTAATATACAAAACTTGAGCTCGGCAAGCCTAAAAATAATAGAATCAAAGGGGCTCGTGAACGAAGATTATTCTATTTACGTTAATGTCACAGGCGTGAGGAAGCGTTTAAATCCACTCATTAATTATTGTCACGCTAAATATATAATACATCGAGCATTCGCTGCCCTCTAACTCCTTTATGAGGAACGAAATAACAAGGACGTAAGTGGCCAACAGATTGATGGACGAAGAAAAAACGTGTTTTCAAAATTAACCACGCTCCAAAGCTTAGCCCTAAAATGATATAATGCCCTCGTGAAAATGGTAGGGACATTAAAAATCATTTTGTCATCTTCAGTAATTTATGGACTCTGCCCGAAGATATTACTACATGCTATTTACGGAACTTTATGACGGTTTAGATTATGCTTCGTGTTTATACTTCCGCCAAATAAAAATAGATGATCGATATTGTTTGTTGATGTTATAATGTTTCGTGAGACGTGTGTTCTTTAAGTGTAAAGGCCGAGTCACTGGTGATAATTATATGAGTTTACTTGTAATACAGCTGAGACTTACTATTGAAAGTATAAAGTACAGTATTGCTGTGTCAATGGTATATAAGATATTGTTTTCTTTAATTTATTGTGGCTTAGACGAATATAAGACTTTAATGAGGAATAATTTTATATATGGGCAACGTCATAGTACTAGAATATAAGATGCTATTCAAAAATACAAATTTTGTTTCTTTCTAAGCTTGCGCCAATCAACTAATAATCATCCAAAATAAATTTTACAAACACAAGAAATTCCAAACGAAATAAACAAAAACCAATTTAAATTATCTATACTAGAGCTTATGAATTATTTTATTACTCACGAAAATGTATGAGTCCAATAACTTTTAATGATTAAGTACGAAGTGTAATACAAAAAGTCATCACGCTTGCTCGGAGAGATTGCTATAAATCTCTCCCAGTACAATCACGTACACTCCCTATAGACAAGTGTTATAATTAAGTTAAATTCACCGAGCTACTCACGGTCCGCGCGTTCAACTCGCAAGCATTTATATAACTTAGCGGACTTTATTTTTATTTACTTCTTTTATCTTCTTGCACTGTATTTGAAGTTATTAAATGTTTCCTTGTACCTTTTTCCTCGTTTCTAATTGAAATATATTGTAACAGAAATAGCGGTGGCTTTAATAGTTAAAGTTAATTTGAAGCTTAACTGAGATGCTTTGTTCAGTATAATATCTACTAGTTGGTAAGTAAATATATTTACTATATATAAATATATATATATATATATATATATATATATATATATATATTGATATATCAAGGCAGTATTTCTGATATGATTCGAAATTGATTTTTATTTCTTCATTATATAGTACTTATGTATGAACTTGTGACAGGACTAAAAAAAATTATAAGAAATACATTGTTTCGATCTGGACATGGCCGACAATATATACTGCCACTCAGCACGCAATTAATCCAAATAATAGTAATTAGAGAGCCTTATTCTTTTTTTGTCTTCTGTTTTTCAAGCAGAATTTCTTTGAACATAAAAAAAAAGATATTATCTTGTAACTTTTGTGTGTAACATATTTGTACCGAACCGTATCTGCACAGATGGTGGTATACTGGCAAGCGAAGGCAAAGGCAAAGAACAAAAACATTATTGAACTACTAATAATACTCGCACGCCTTACTAATTAGCTTTAGCTACCATACGATGAACAGTTAATCGATGTTACATAGTAATTTGTTTTAAGAGGACCATTCGTCACACATTTAAGAAATTTGAATGCTCGGCATATGTTGAAAACTTTTTGTTTTTGTCCTTTAAGTTGACATAACTTATGAAAATACTGTTTTTAAGTTAAGATATTTTTATATACGATATATTGTTAATAAAATAGTTACCTCCGAACCAAAGATAGTACTTTAAATATTTTCGGCTAGTACCTATACAAAATGAACATTTTAATACAATCACTTATTCTACGCCCAAAATAAAACAAAAGCTACACCAAAATAGACAACATGAATAATAAAATGAAATACTACAGCAATCTGTCTATAACTTCGAAATTGTCCATTGAACTGAGGTAGAACGAAGTTCTGAATAAATTATTTCCTCTTCAACTAAGTGGTCAGTGCACAATGCGACATAATAGCTGACATATTATGTCTTTGTGCTGACCTGAATGAGTCTATTGCGCAATACCGACCGCGTTGCCTTTATACTCAAATATACATGCACCAAAATGTACGAATAATATTGCTTTATCTTATTTTAGATAAAAAAAACGTATAAGATCAATAACGTTTGATCTTCCTTTGAACTGTGAAGTACGATTAAACATAACAAGCACTCTCTCTAAGTTTAAAAATTATACTTTTACAAATCTAAATAAAGGGCAAATAAACATTTGATAGAAGAAAGTATCATACCAATACAGTAAAAAAAGAATATTCAATAGTAACATTTCACCTATCTCTTTATCTTCGAACCTTGACCTTTATTTGGCACACGCAAACCGTTCTGACAATATCAAAAGCTCCGGCTTCATTCAATATTCCTACCGACAACTTTATCGAACTGTGACTTTCTTTGAAGGTATTCCCTTTTATTTTATTGCAGACGTCATCGACGGCCCGATGATTTACGGCCCGGATTCCAGAGACAAATGTCTCCAGTGGGTTTCTTTTGAATTTTTTGCGCATTCGCGGTGCGTTGCTTATATTTAACGCTGATTAAACTGTAAAATTACGATTCTAAAAGATTTTTTGACAGATGCGGCCCAGAATAATAACATTTGGTATGTTTGTGCGTCCGAAAATGTAAAGGTAGCGGTGTAAAGCAAAACGGGCTTTGTAGATACCGAAATCCACTTATAGCATAAAGAGCACAAAGGGATCTTTGGCAAATTGTAAAATATACACGTAATTATTCTATTCGAGTGTGACGAAGCGTTTAGATTTTTGGTCCTCAGTTGTAAAGGTACTCGAGGTTTGTGAATACATGTTACAATATAAGTAGCAGACGGTACGGCCCGCGATATTGTGATAGGTGTCTATAATTTTAGCACGCTTCGTTTTTGTGTTAAGTGTATCGTATTGTCGGGTCGAAAATAGCCACCGTTTATAATTAGCTGGGAAGAATACAACGCATTTTTTTAAAGTACTAATATATTTTTATATTGTTTAATACTATTAATAATCTGTATTATGAGTTGAAGAGTCAATTTGTAAACTATAACATCATAAAAAGAAAGTATACAACATAATCAATTATATTACAACCCACCCATTCTTCACAACCCTAAGTAGATAATATTATGAAATATTAGCCGTCTATCGGATCGCCGTCTATCAGCAGTTTTTTTTCTCTTTGTCCGTATTATTTTTTGATGAAATTTATAAATTTTTATGAATGAGTTCCCCGCCCCTTCTCACTCGATTGTTTTGTCAGCCAAACACCTGGACTCAAATAAACGTAACGGAACGATTCAAGATGGCGACCTCACATTATATAGTGTTTCAAGTACTTATAGTGTTAAAAGCACTAATGAATCCTCTTTTGTTTTGTACTCGCCAACAAATGGATTTTGCTTTTTCATTATTTCGCATCCATTAAATGAATGCTATAAATTACTATTGTGCTGTGATGATGTTAGTATTTAATAGTTAAGAACCTTTTGAATAGAATGTGTTATTGAAAGTGAATTATGTTATATCGTCAGATATATAATTTTATTGTTGAGAAAGCACAAGTTTGACCGATTTTGCCACGAGGGCATCTAATTTCAATAAAAATATATCCTAATAAGATAGGAACGCTATTAATGGTACCATCATTTAATTTCATTGAGAAATAGTAAATTAAATGCCCAAAGAAAACTTGCTTATCTATATAAGTAACGACATGGATAGTTAACGTTAAACAGAAGGCCGATTTCTATTTCACAATTAAAGAATACTAAAATAAATCGTAAATTAATTTCCAATCTTTATTGTATTACATCCATTTAAAATTCTTTCAAAATACCGCATCGTTGCTTCGTAGATATCAAAAATTAATAGATTTGGAGTCTCATTAATCTAAAACCGATAAGCCTTATATCCGAGGACTAAAGCTGTTTATTGAGTGACATGGGCTATCTAAGGTGCACTGGGCTCGTTCTGACCTGAATTATTAATTATAATCGGCCTGTTTTACATAATTTTGTTATTAGACATGAGTTAAATTATTGGGCTCTGTTTTAGCGGCATCGTAAATATTCCTGTTATATTCGGTTACTGTTGGATAATATGTACTTAATTAATTCCTGGTTCGTTAGATACTTTGAAGCTCGTACGTTTCTCATTTTGTGGCTAATTCATGATAATAATATTGAATGTTAATTTTCTTGTTGTGTTTGATGAAATTGGGCTGGTTGGTCGTTGATTTGTAACATGCTTGTTAAGATTAGTGATAGCATTATTCTTCATTCTTCTCTTCTTGCATGATTTTGAGGTAATATGTTATAATTGTTGATGATGACTTTAACCTTAATATGATTTTACGATGTCTACGGTGAATAAGCCGATAAGTTTCCAAATTATTTTTCGGAATTTTTTACTCTAACGCCAATATGCCACAACATCCACGTAAAGCCAATTTCTACCGAATTCTGGAGGTATTGCGTGTTGAGGGGCAGAACTCCGCCGCGCTTTGCCTCGACACAAGGAGGAAGAAATGGAAATGTAAAAAGCTATCCAATAAATCATCCAACATATTTGTTTCCTGAAAACATATATTAATAAAAATTTGCTAAAATTATAGAATGGAATAATATTTCTGCCGCTAATTTAACGTTTCGCGCGTCGCTGGGCACATTTGATTCCACGTCACATACGAGCCATGTATTATCGCGATAATAACGGCCATGAGACCCCAATGTTAATAGTTTATCATGGTTTCGTTGGTAATGAATTGTTAACGATATTAAATGTGCATATGAATGAATCCGTCCGTACAATGATGTATCGACGTGCTAAAGATGAGCAATATATTCACATCATAGATAATATAAGAGCCATACATATATAACAATTTGAAGTATTAATTAATTTTAACATTAAATGGATTGCTATATATTTGTAGGCAAATTCATGCTTTGAGTTCAAATGACTATAACTTTTTTAATGAACCGATTTTGATGAAACAAACTTTAGATGTTAAGCTGGGTTAAAAAAAGAAATTGGTGAAAGTTTTACGTAAATCGGTTCAGTACTTTCAGAGATTAGCGTGACCATACATACAGACAGACAGACAAACAGACAGGAAATTCAAAAAAAATATTTTTGCTTTCTATTATTCTTTTTAAGGGCCCCTCTATCCATTTCAGTCAAAAATACTAAATGTACAGACAAAATATTTTTACTGTTTTATTATATATAGAGATAATACAGTAAATATTTTTGTTCTTATATAAATATAGACCTTTTACCTCTTTTTACATTAAGCTCTTCCCGTTAGCATTTCTATTCTGTATGTCTCCATCCTATGATTTATTACTTAAGCGACAAAAAGCATTTCTTACTTACTTGCATGTATTCGTACACAACATATCCAAGTTGCGTAAATCCAACCCACTTCTTGCGCCGGTAAGGCTTCATATCGAAATTTACCACAAAATATGGGAAACATTTTATGAAGTGCGTTCTACTGTAACGAGATAGGCTACAGTCAATTTCGGCCATTGTTATTAGGATAAGCGAACGTAAATTCCGGATATATTTATAGCCACTCTCAGTTTCCGTATCATTTTAGTAAAGCCTACTAGTGTTTTTCTACGTGATCGGCCTGTAACATGGAGATAGGGTTTTGTTTACTAGAACCCTTTTTATGTAGGCACAGATTTTTTGTTTATTGTTAAATGCTCTTAACCCTACCCTAATATTTTTCCATTTTTATTTACCTAGAGGTCATCTCAGGCGCTCAGTGTTTACAGAGCAAGCTACCTGGCGCTACTGCTTCTCTTTATATATTTTGCTTATGCTTCACAAAGTTTCTTAAATATTTTTTTTTGTGAGGAAATTTAGTACTATACCTGTTAAAAGTAATCCAATTCTAATATTATGTTAGGTTCATATTATATAAATCTAAATAAAAATTCTTCGAGATAAACATCTAATATAATTATACTTCATTGTAATATTAAAAAAAAAATAAAGAAAGATTCGACATCAAACGAACGATTTAATAGACGGATAATTTGTGTTCCTTGACAATTGTACAAGGCACTGATTCAATATTCCAAATACACCCAAAGTAGAATCCATCAGTGACCCTTTTATCTCTAACCAGAAAATCATTAGATCACCTTACTTTATAAGTAGACCCATCTCTTTATGAGGTACACGAGATCTCTACTGAAAGGTAAAGGATAAGGGCGTTGTTATAACAAAAGCAACTTTGACTTGTCTTTTACATACTAGCGACCCAAACGCAGCTTTGCACGCATAAGCGTACGTTGGTTATATTATAGCTATTTTATTGTAGTTTTATCTAAATTGTTTTAGTGATTAGTAGGATAATGTTCGTATGTTAGGGTAGATTTAACTATCAGCACTTACGTCGCGGATTTGATTTTATTTTCCTAAACATTTGAGAATAGTTGAGATTTCTTTTGTCGTTCTGTTTGGGTTTTTGCCAAAGCAATATATTCTTCTACTGTCAAGTATTAATATTATTTTTCTTTATATATTCATAGTATATTCTATGGAAAAAATTGTAAGTATTATTAGTTGCCCCATATAAATATATATGACGTGTTGCAATTCAACTAAGCCCATTCAGGAAACAACGGTATTAACATAAATATCTTGCATATTGTAATTTGAAATCATAGTTACTACGTAGAGTCAGATAGATAGGTCTTAACTGTATAACATAAGAACCAGTTGTTTATTTCGCTGTTCTTATGTACCTATATAATGGCTTACATAGGTTTATATAAAATAAAAAAAATAACATATTAGATATCCTACACACTTACTTCCAATACTTTGAGTTTTTGTTTTTAAATACATTTAAAATAACTCCTAGAAATTAGCATAAAATATTTCTATAATCAAAATCTATAGAATTCTATCAATTCATATTTTCTTTATAAAATGATTCATCTTTTATTCTATATCACCAATAAGCTATATTTCAAAAATTCGATACACGATTTATTCCACCTCCCAGTACCGATAACAATAATATTAAACTTAAAGAATCTCCGCGACAAATAAAAGCGCTATAACCTTTTCTTTGTGCTTATTA
Organism: Heliconius melpomene rosina; assembly: GCF_056956725.1. Lineage (NCBI taxonomy): Eukaryota > Metazoa > Arthropoda > Insecta > Lepidoptera > Nymphalidae > Heliconius > Heliconius melpomene. Next base: position 6,434,919 of record NC_140406.1, on the reverse strand, counting down.
ATTCATATTACACGGCCGCTTAGGCCTCTTGACGGAATGACAAAAGATGGTCTTCGCACGACCACAAAAGTCAATGGATCGTACCGGACTGTATATAATAAATGACTATGCCTATCTTTTAAGATACCAACGTTGAAAGTACTCGTACACGTGAGTTTTTGTTACTTTTTCTGTCGACCGCGTTTATTTGTGTACGGGGACAATTTATCTTACGACGTGAGTCGTATGAATGAATAAGCTTACGGTCAACGGAATACATTTATGATTTTGCTAAAAGTATGAAGAATTTTCTATTATGTGTAATATGTTAAAATATTTCGTTCTATATATTATATTCTGATGCAGAATATTATTATTTCGTGTAAGCTTATTTTCTAAAAAAAATCTGGCTTAGGCTACTCCTCTCAAAGATTTTAAGAGAGTGGGACGCAATTCTTCCTACTTTGGTGACCAAACACAGTTAATACAATATTCCTTTTTATATTATTCCTTTAGGCGTACACAGCGCAAAGACATAAAAATACACACAAAATTAGATTTACAATTCTATTTCATCTCCATTTAGTTATTTTTAGAATAAAAATCTTTTCATATCGGAAATTCAATAAAGAAAAAGTTTGTCCAATTGTGGCACTTTGCCGCATCGCGGCCTATCTTCCCTTCGTCCTCGCCCCGTCGCGCGTCGACCCAACGAGTAATATGGCATATTTGTTGGTTATTTAGTTGTAATGCGGATTAAAAATATTTGCAATATTATTCTTTTTATATTACGAGATCATTTTTATATAACGAAATTACTTCAGTTTATATTCAAAATATAGTACTAAGTTACAAAGTTAATTATATAATAAGTAAGTAAAGGCAATTACCTACTCAAACTCACATAGATCTTGCTGATATGTTGATCTATATATAATTTTCGTGTATCAGTTATTTCGTTATAAAGATAACGAAAAATTTACCATTTATTTTCACACTAAACAGTATAAATTATATCAACTTTTTAAACATCAAATATATTTATTATATTTGACATCAAAAACTACGAACATCCAACCAATTCATTGCGAATGCTTACTGACAGACGGTATATAATATAAGTACTGAATAATGTTATACGAAATAAGTCCTTTGAAAGATAATATCTATCATAGATCAAGCTAAGTCGAATTCATCTCACGAAATATGATTTTTTATGTACTTCAATAGAACACATCAAAGTTTCTCTACATCTCGGCTACCCTCTTCAATTGTCTATTCGACGCCATATCTTTTCTTTTTGAGTACTTACGATAATCCAGGTTTATGGTAATATTGTATAACAAAGCTTGGGCAATGATAGAGTTGTAGTAAAGCAAAAAAATGTATATTCATTTCTTTATTGTTTTCCATTTTTAGGCCTCTGAAAAGAATAATGTTTTCTAAAAAAAAATATTTTCTTTCCTAAGTGTAGAATAACACTTTACATAGTATTAAAATAATTTTATACTATGTACCCAGCATATGTGACAAAGATGGTGCTGCAACAGTTAATTTATATTATATTAAACTATGCTAAGAATTGATGCTAAAGTCGTTTAATTATTTTATATAAACTTTCACACACATTACTATTATTGGTACTAAAGTTAATATTTCTAAATTGTAAGTTAACTAACTCTATTATGTACTTTAACTGAAATATCTCACAAGAGCTTTCAAACGAAAATCTACTAAGAAACTTTACTGAGAATATAAAAATGAAGATAAGTTCCAGTAATTTGTTAACTAAAGTGTCAAAACTAATAAAAACTAAGAGCTGGAGTGAACTTCAGAATTTTTGTTACAAATAACGCTGTAATATTATCGTTTGTATTTTTCTAATGTTTTTCTTCGTAGACCCAACTTTAATTAATTTCTTAAATTTTGTTTTTCTAATGAATTATATTTGCTTATAAGATAGTCGTTGACTTTTCATTATCGCTCTTAAAGTAAAAATAATTAAATTGTCTAGTGCAAATGAAAAATATTATATTTAATAAAATTGAAATCTGTCGTGGCGCAGAGTTATCAAATCGATTCCCAGTTGAGGCAATTATATTTTAAATATTTTCATTCCTGCGCTCTGATTAATCCAAATGCCGTTTTGTTTACACACAAATAGCATTATGAACATACTACTGTAGGTAAAATGTGCAATCAGCTTGTAGAACATGGTACTAACTTTTGCAATAATTTCAATGTACTTACAAATTTTTGAAATGTAATAAAATAAATATAGCATTCTTTTTTATATACTAAATATAACAAAGCATCTTTATTCAAAATATTTGTGTGGACCAAGCAATTGTCAGTCAATACTAAAAAATATATTTTTACTTAACTATATTTATTTAATTTATTCTCATACTATATGTTCATGAATTAAATAACTTGACTACTGAAATATTACTTATATTACATAACCTGTACATTGTGAATGTACAGGTGATGTGATAGCTTACCTCAGTAGGTACTCAATAGGTAAGTTAGCACGTACCTAATATAGTTGTAGGTACAACTTATTCTTAGTCGAGATTTACAAGTTTTATAATTACTACTACTTAAAATCCGCAGTAGAAGAGTGCACGTGGTTCCATTTTCCACGAGCAGGAATAATTATATTAAAATCATCTTCATTCTCCTGGTTACGTATAATGTCTCGAAAATTAGTAAATATCTTACAGAAGGATCTCTCTCTACAAAAATATAGAAATGAAACATAACTTAAAATCAAATTAAAAAATGATATTCAGAAACACACAGTAAAATAAATACTACACATACATACATAATACATACATCCATACAAATATCCGAACCCATGGACCATGAGTATCCACTCTCTTCTTTTGTCTCTCATACTCGTTGTATTCGATAACAAAACCGTTTTGTTGGAAGCGCGTAGGCACTTAGAATACTGGGGCAGGTACGGTTGCTTGTTCAAAGTTCATTTCACATTCAAAATACGGTCACATAAAAATTAAAAAGAAAATTTAGAATGCTTTATGGAAATGTAACAATTCCAAGCTACTAAAGAATGTATGGTATTTAATATTTGTGTATTGAATTATGGTGTATTAGAATAGTAAAGTGTTGAAGAAAATGTATGTTTATGCTTCTTTTACTAATAATATATTAAAAATAAAATTATGAAATATCGATAGATCTTAATTTAAAATGTAATAGGCATCCCTATTACACACAATTACTTTCTGCACTTTTCGTCTGTCTGCCTTTGAAAGCCACGTACGTTGTGACGTGGCGAAACTCAACGCCGCATTGACTTAAAAGAAAATTAAAATAATTTATTATTCGACTGTGGACCAAAACCAAAACTGTATGTACATTTTGATCCTGACTGACCTATCCCACAAAGATGTCTAAGAATATACTAATTTTAAGCAATAATATGTGTAGTCCTCTAATGAAACGTCCGTTATCATTAAGTGTTCGATATCATTGTAACACTGCGACAAAGTTCACTGCTCTTCAAACGACACTTCCAACACCATATTTTTGTCGTCGAAACAATAAAACTGACCTATTTATTGTCATATTCAATCAGATAAGCTTAAATTTCAGGTCATTAACACTCACGATAACATTTATTTCTTAGGAAAGCTCAGTTTTTATTTTGTTATTCTTTCGATAAAAATATCACATATGAGAGTTAGTAGGATATTTTTCTTTTTAATCTTAAGTACGATCGCTGGTACATTCTAGACTATGTATATTATAATAATATGAGAAGTGAAAGGGTAGACATTAATCAAAAAATCGACTACTAGATAAGAAGTTACCGGAATTAGGCATTCTCGGTGGTTCACAGATATCGTAATAGTGATATATGACCTATCTAGTTATTACCATATACATGACAACTCCATTAAGAAGCGAGGACACGTGTAGGGTCCAGGGAAAAACAAGAAATGTTATTTATGATTGAGATAATATTTTAATTTGGGTAAGCATTTTATTAATGAGCTTTAATATTCATTAACTCTTTTTTTTGTTTCACGCTGTATCCCGTATGTGGCAAAGTAGGCAATAGATAGGTAGTTCCCGCTTAATTTTCTAGGTATTTCGAGTTATGTGGTGGAAGTTAATGCCACCTCGAAATGAACATACCTAATTTATTCTCCTGGGGCTCGAACACACAAACAGTGTTAACACTTTTGAGTGAACATTATTAAAAAAATATATAAATATACTCGTATAAAATTATAACTGTGCTAAATTTGCTGCTCTGTCCGGGTAATTATCGTAAAATTGGATATTAAATTTTTGCTTGCTTACATACTTTCTATGTTCATTCCATTTTCATATAAGGACATAAAGTGGTCCCAGTGTATAGATAAAACTGTCATCAGCACATATTATTGTAGATTGAAAAAAGAAAAAAAATAATCAAAAAAATATTCAATTTAGCTTATAAAATGACATTTAATTTTTAATACAATAAAATAATCAACACAAAAACATAATTCTCATTAAAATTCCTTTGAAAGGGTGGTCTTACAAATTAAATGGTGGATTAAAGTATACTTTTTATTCTCGAAACAACACAAAATCTGCTCACAATTACACGGTTTAGCTACCGGTTACGCTTTTATAACACAAGTCATTTCCTTCTTTTTACTTACTGGCATCCATGTCTAATATTCTATTATAGCAGCCACATTTTGATTTTGTGTATATTATTGTACATAAATCATAATCTGCCTATAAAAGGTAAAACTAAATATACTTATAAAAATTACTTATAAAAAATACTCAGTTAAATATTATATTAATATATTATTTATTCAATATCAAATAGAAATAAATTCAGCAGAAAATGGGGCACGGAGTGTTATAACACTAGGTTCCCTCTGCCAGCCTGTTGAGTGCGGGATACAGCGTGAAGCTGATTAAAAAACAAAATTCTTTAAAATAAAATTAAAACCGTAAAACTAAACATTTAACAGCCAATTACTTACAAGTAAAGGTTAACGACGCTACCATCAGTTATAAACCCAAGCGAATATTCTACCGCTACCCAATTAGATACGTGTTAATGTTGTTACATAGCAAATGTAATTTTAAATTATCCTCTTTATTACCCACATAAACCATAGAGTGTGGATCGACGTCCATATATTAGCGATCGTATCATAAAGAGGTAGAGGTAGGAAGAGGTAGGAACTCATTTACGAATAAGTTTTTGCCGTTTGTTTTCACACAACAATCTTGCTTTACGTAATGAGTTAGCAGCCGGTTCCGCTGTCGGGCCGTGACTCATTCATATCGTATTGTGAATTTGGTGGGAGGAGCTATTGCCCTCACTACCGGCCTTCCCACTTGATCGCGTAAAACAAGACGGCGATACGCTCGACGAACTGTTAAACAAAAAACCGAACTATCCGATTCTATAATTTTTAAACTAGGATAGAAAAATGGGGGCCGATTGAAGGCTTCCCCTCATTAATAAGCTATTAGATTACGTGATGTCGCACGGACCGATTGGTAGGCCATAGGGAATCCCAATAAACGCTCCCCCCACTTCCACTTGGATGGCTGTTCGAGATTCAAAAGAAGCCCTTTTGAACGCACAAAACAAAACGGCTGCTCAAAAAGACCCCGCTCTAATTCTCTTTACGATCTCCGATTTCAATTGCTCCTTCAGAAATTTGAATTTAGGGAGGGACAAAGTTTTGTCACGTAGGGTCGCCGGTGGAACTGTATGATACATGAAATGCGGGCTCGACTCATAGGTACCCCATTAGCGAGAGTGCCCGAGCCGGGGGCGATATCGGAACGAAATATCAGATTAACAAAAAGTAAAGAAATATCTATATAAGTAAAGCTACCGAGCAAATACTACTAAGGCCGCTCTGTTATTAAATATTTTATTTAATACTTTATTTTTTACTGACTTAATTCAGTCAATAACGATGTATGTATTCAAAACCCTTTGAATTAAATAAAGCTCGATGATACAATAGTTTTTTGTCACCGATTCCGCGCGTGTATACGTTGGGTACCATTTTGTCCCCTTTCTGATGGTTTTTGATAAGATTCAGTTTTTTTTTTGTGTCCCATTATTATGCGACATTGTGCAAAGCTTTAACGCGGATAAGATCTTTGATATGTCACTAAGGTTTTAACATTTTTTATTTCAAAGGAGTAAGCTTTTCATACATAACAAAACACGTTGCATGAAATTAAAAAAAAACGAAAAGTATAATATTCTCCCACGATAAAAATTATTATCATTTTTAGATAGAGAAATAAAAATAGTATTTTTTAAATAATTCTCAATGTCGAACGTTTCAATAGGACAAACAAAAGCTGGTGCTATGCAATTTTTCTTTGAGACCCTCTTAGTTGGCCGAGTCAGCTCTTAAGAAGCACAGTACAATTTGGATCCGATTACATGTCCGAAGATGCGAGATTGTTTGTCGTTCCGCCGTTTGACTTGTTTACTCTCTTCAACTATTATATACTTCGACTAATGTTTTCTCTTTTAGTGGTTTGAGCACAATCTCGAGTTACTTGTAACTACAACTTGCCAAGAAAATACGAGTATGTCCTACAAATACGGTGTATTAACTAAGCCAGCGATCAATCTGTTTTATTGAACTTCGATCTAGTTTCCTTTATATCATTCATCTTGTTTTCTAACTAACTTAATATATAGATAAGTGGTTTATCTGGTTTCATTTATTGAGTTAAAGTGACATTAAATATATATATATTTTATACAAATATATTTTTATAGAGAAAGGTTCCCTCTGCCTACCCTGCTGTGTGTGGAATACAGCGTGACGTTAAAAAATACATTTAAAAAGAATTATAATAATATTTTAAAACTGTTATTGCTTAACCATTAATATCAATAACTTTGTCTTTACTGCCTAAAAGTCAATAAAGCACCAAGTTAATGTACCCATATTTCGGCCATTACGATTTATTCGGTGGATAGATCGTAATAATGCTGTATATTCCATTTTTACTCATCCCTCAACGATAAATCGACTTTACATTTATTACGGCCATGTAATAATATTTAACTCCTGTTTTGTTTTTTACCCGATACCAATATCACACCAAGGTTTTATTGAAAAACCAATTTTATAGGTTTAATAAAATTTATGTTTCTAAAGGTCTCTGAGATAAATACGAAACAAAGTGTTCGGAGACGTGAATTCGGAGGTTATGTTTTACGAGTTACACTTACAAAGCTCGCTCTTGAGTAATGTAAATAGTAATATAAATTTTATATTGTTTGTTTTTAGAGAAATATATTCCTCGAAAATTACTCAAATTTGTATATCGTTGTCTTTCCAGTCGTAAATTCTAAACATTTATGATAATAACAAATATATTATGACCAAAGCTTAAAAGAACTTATAAGAAATTTATTCATATTTTTATTATTTATGTATAGATAACTTTATAAGATTTAAAGTATTATTATAGCTATAATAATATTTTAACATTATTACAAAGGATGTATATACCATAGACGTAAATGCACGTATTTTTTTACTTTTTTCCTTTTTCTTTCAAACAATTCGTTCATTAATGTATATCTAAACCATTCCAGGAATATCGTCACTTCGGCGGTTAGCTTCACTGTAACAGCTGCCGATTGCGTCTTTAGATTGTACAAAATTTAATCCTCGCGCAAAATCGTATTGAATTTCTTTTTCACTCGATTTATTGCGTTTCTTTATACGATGAGTGTATCCATCCCGACTGTCGCCAAAAGTTGAATTTTACCGTTCTCAAATTACACGGTAGCTTCTTTGCACTGCTTCATTGAAAATTTTTATTTGTATCGGCTTCATCAATGTACTTTTTTTTACAATTTTCTATGCTATTTGGTTGTTATTGTAGGTGTTGCTTTGGGCGTATTTTGTGAGGTTATGCAGGCTGAAGTCAGAAAGCTACTTTGGCGATATTAGCTGAGTTAAATGTCAAATTGGCCATTAGTTGTATAAAGCAAAAACTTTTACTTTGTATAAAGCAAAGACTTTTACTTTTATGTGCTGTTGAATCTTGTGTTTGTAGGTATACTAACGTGTCAATTAATTTACGTAATATTTATTAGACAAATTCTAAAACTTGTGGCTTTAAATGTTAAATTCATGATATGTATACTTAAATAACATTTCCAAATAATCTCTGACCAAAATTCTATCATTATCAAAAGTAAAGTTTAAAATTTGAAAACATTTTCCTTTGTTCCTGATACGATCTAACAAGTACTTTTTTATTGTACGTACCATCCGCCGTGCGAATTCAATACAAATCAAATGAACGCCAAATTAACTTTTAGTCTACAAAAAACTAGACTGCAGCTGTAAGAAAAGACAAGTGATGCATTTAAAACAATATTTACTTTGCAATATACAATAAAAGACTGTAAACATGAAGAGCAATTACTACATCGGTAGCATATTTGTTTAGGACTGAGAAATTGAAGTGTTTTCGAGCATGCCAAGACATTTTGTCGTGATATTTCTTCAACTCCCGTACATCTTTCCATAGCAGTATATATTAGCTTCTAATACGCGATAACAGTCCTTATTTCTTTTGAGATATGAGAGAAAATTCTATTTTTTCATATAAATATAATACCATTGTTTGAACTATGTATGAGTAAACGCGAAGCTCGTAAGCCCACCATTCGATTGTGTAAATAATACTGAAGTAGAGACAATAATGATTCGAACAATCGTTGTAGATATAATGTGTTTGATTTATTAAGCGATGGGTACTCCTGATTTATATCGTGTAACTGGTTTGAAGCTGTGATGTATTGTTTTAGATATAGGGTGTCCTGATTCGTTAATGAAATATTAGAATCGTTTGATTAAACCAATGTATACGGTGTGGTATATACGATTGTTCATTTGGTAGCGTTTCGGGTGGTATTCTCGTTTGATATTGATCGTTTATATTGTTTTATTGATGACGTGTCAATTTTGTTTGTATTAATCGTGTGTTATTTTTGATGAATAAATTTAAAATTAATTATTCTTATATGAATTGGACATATAATTTTCTTCAAATTTCCTAATTATTATTGTTTCTCCAACATATTATGAAAGATTTAATTCGTATCTACTAGATTCAAAGTATATCAATCTACTGTGAACTAAATAGGCTATAACATATGTGGTTAAAAAAAAGTAACACTTATGAATAAACGACACTTCTATTTAAGATGATGATTCACAACACATTATTCTATGTTTATTTAGTCACTTAACAACGTGTGATATATGATGAGCATTCCTGACTAACGGCCACTGGGTTTTATTAGTGTTTTATGATGAATATGCAAGCAATAAGGCTGGGCGTATACTAGTTTTTTAATGTTTCTAAATAATGGTATTATAAATGTTATTTCTATTTTATTGTTATGGCGATTGTAGGCCTTTGTGATGAAGAGGAACAGCATCACGCTGTAAAAGCGATAATGCCACTCATGGTAGTTGATTTTCATATCAACGATCGCCATAGCAACGATTTTTATATTTTACTTTATTTTCATATCTAGGTTACTTTAGTATTCCACTTAGCAAATAATTTCTCCTTTCTCTATATATAAATTTAATGACAAAATACTCAAACAGGTGTCAAAAGACAAAACCTTTATCGTAGACGAGGAAATACTTTAAAAATTACTTAACGAAGTATGCAGACGCCGTCGTCGACCACTTCTAGTGTAATAAAAACACTGCGTTTCTCACTCTCGAGCCCAACTTGTGGAAATGTTAAAATATTTCATCTTTATAACGTGAATTAGAAAGTTTGAGAAGTTTTCATTTTCGTTGGAAAATCGAGTTTATGTCTCATCCCGCAATTCGCATCTGCGTAGAATGGCTCGATAGTACAGACTGGGGACAACAGATTGAAGTTATCTTCGTTACCAAAAGGCCGTAACTGCCAAAGTCATACATCTATTGTGTCCACTCGAAAAGAAACCCTATTTCCTATAAATAGAACTCAAAATATATCATTTTGAAGTATAATATAAAATGCAATAGGAATTGTAGGTACAATGATAGTAGGTGCGCCAGATGTTGCGGTTACGAAATTCGGCGTAACTAAAAGCTTCGCTGAAGTAATAAGGGTGGTTTGCTTAAACATACGCGTATATAATTATTGTAATATTCATTATTATTTTGATACAGATATAAATAAATGTTATCTTACTTTAATCTAAGTATACTGCATTTCACAATTTTTATCATTAAATATCATTGGGTGGCAATATCATAATAATATTATTATATTTATAAAATTGTAGATATCTTTTTGAGATAGAAACCTATTTCATTTTTACTTAACTGAAATATATAAAATGGAAGTCAATATTTATTATCCTTGAAAGTAAAGTTATTCTTAATTTGTATATTTACTTAATTGTTACCATGTTTTGGAGCTTATTTCTTAGAAAAGCAATTAACCTTCGAATATTAACGCTATACACAAAAGGACTTAATAATGAAAATTAAAAATTATATTATGAATAACAATTTGATTAATAAATAGCTAAAATTATTCATAGTTTAGATTATAGTATGAAAATAAAATTAATAACATTTTAAGGGTATGGATAGACAACCAAGATTTAAAGTAAACTAAATGAAGATCTTACATTTATGTTAATAGTTAACTATTAGAAAATATTTACAAATTAAATAAAATAAAATTATATAGCATAATATTTAAAAAATAATAATATTCATATTTATGCCATATTCCCATACGCTTTACTTTTTAAATCCCGGAACTGACTTCATTTGACTCTATCGAACCCACCCAAAGTAATATAAATGGATTTAAATAAAAAATCCTAATAAAAACAGCGAAACACAAAACAATAAAAACCTAGTTGGTATACCATTAAAATAATTAATTCGAACCGAATCCATTTATGTCATATCCGCACTGATTATATAACAGTCAAAGGCCTTTGAATCGAGTAATTTTATGTGTTTTCAATTGGTGAATTACTCCACTGTGCGGCCCTTTATGATTAAACCAACACTATTGTCAACTACAAAGGGAACCTAGCCAGGTAACCGTCCCACCAATTACCGGGTATTGTCATAAAAAAAGATCCCGGAGACATTTTGAACATGTCATTCAAAGAATTTTTGTCAACGATCAGTACATTTTCGACTTTATATTATATAGAAAATAGAAAATGTGATATCTTTGTCGTTCTAAAGAATTGTATTTTTGTCCTTCAGAATGTCATATGTCGTTGGTATTGTTATATTTATTTCTATAGCCACTGCTTCTTGCTGCTTTAAGTTCGTTTTTTAGATTTCATACACCTGCTTGCTTCTTATTTTAAAATGTTATCCTCAACTTTTTATTATTTCTCACGTAGATAACAAGGATATGCCTCCCCCCCATTTCACTCTAATATATCTCTACTGAATATAAATAACAGCATATAAAATGTTTTAAGAACATTGTATATTTAATTATAAATATATATATGGAAATTAACATATTTGTTGTTTTAACATATAATTACCAAAAATGAATATCTCCTAATAAAAAAATCCCATTAACTAATATAAAGATAACCTCCAGACACTAAAACAAACTTAAATAGACAAGCACAATGTATAGTTTGTTAACAAAATGTTAGTACAACACGTTCGAGATCAAAGCTTCACCGACAGACGCTATGACTTCGAAATGATATAGCCCCAAAGCTAATTATACAGTCTGTTTGCACAAATATTTATATATAAAGCCTCGATTATAGTAGCTGAATATATAATAATAATGTAGCTAATTTGTTATACCTATATACATACGTAGATGAAAATAATCATACAAAAAACATAAAAAAACGAATTGAATTGATAACCTCCTCCTTTTACAGAAGTCGGTTAATAAACTAAGGCCTACTTAAGCATCTTAGCGAAACAAGTAAATAATTATCCAATAATATTATTAAGGAAAACAACATCTTAACACACAGTAATTAAACGTAACAGGAAGTAATTAACGTTACAGGAAGAACAAAAGGTAAATTCAGTATGACAATATATGTAGTATTATTTTTTTTTAAATATAAGGTTATAAAATGTATACTGTGTCTGTTTCTATGTAAGTAAAGAGATAAATGGTTAAAAAAATATTTTAAGCGATGAGTATGGGTTCATTTTTTTCAATAAACACAATATTTTAATTTTCAAATACATTTTTACAACATAGAGATATTTCATTGTTTAAAAATGAGCTATTACTGAATGAACTATTACTGTCATCAGTATTTTTTTCTCCAGTAACGCGCAGGTGGAACATAAATTATTTTTCAGTTTTCATTATTTAAGCAATAAACAAATAAAGACCTGATACAGTATAACTCTACAATTATTAGCTTCCAGTAGTTTTATACATATGAGGTCTAAATCGTAGAATCTCGAACAGATTGACCATTTGTTGAGTAATGATCCTACGAATTTCTTATTTGCATAGAATAAAGGTACTACCAATCTTGTTTTATCTCATGTTCTTCTCGATGTCCGCCAAGGCTCGATCATTTATCCCGTCGTATTTATTCAACACAATGGCCGCCACCTTCATACATTCACATGACGGACCCCTTAGTAATTAAAAAAACTCCGACGAATAAGACCGGCGATTTTTATCGCTCGTCGAATCATACAGCGATGGTACCACGTAGGCGTTTTCTGTAACACCCATTATAAGTTTAAAGATACTACCTCGTACCGTTTTCTTTAACTTAACTCATTAAATACGTACGTAATTGTTTATAATTATAAATTTTAAACCTGGCAACAGTTTCGTTTTGATTCTTAATGGGCCTGTGAGAATGTGATACTTTATCTTTTCCATTTGAACTCTTACAATCTTAAAGCTTGGGTTTCCTTTAACTATATTCAATTTTATTGCTTTGTAAAAAGATATATTTTTGAAATTAAAGTTCTAGTTAAATTTGTACCTATAATTTAACTAAAATGTAGTGAAAGAAATCATGAGCTTGCAGTGACAGTGGTTTGTTTGACCCTCAGTGGTTACGTGACGATAACACTTCACGTTTTAATTATTGTTATGGTCCTCTTTAAGATTAAGCTTCGGATGGTGTGATAATTATCATAATTTTATTCATTCGTTTGAAACTTCTGGAACTTTGTAATTCAAATCGTTTGGTCAAATTTATCTTGAATAATAAAGATACAAATTATTTATTATATTTTAATTTAGTTCTTTTTATTTCGCTATCACAAGATTTATGGGTGGAATTAATTTAAATTATATAAGTACATCTTTAAGAAAATTTATATATTTTTTGTAATTTCACTAATATATTTAAATATATATTTAAATAAGTATCAACATTATTAAAAAGTATAATATAAAAATATATATGGGCACTATTACTTTTATGTCTTCATAAACGTAGCACCTAAAATGGATATAATGTCTGATATCATTTTCAAATGTAAGCAATATTTCTTTTAGGTGTACTTTTTTTTCCAATAAAGTATTTCTTTTTAGAAATAAGCATTTACATCTTTTACTGATATTGACACTATGATTAGTAACAGACTGACAGACAACAGACTGAAAATGTGAAGTGAAAATTACATTTAACAATATAATTTGTACTAGGATAAAATGCATTAAAATATTAAGATAATTCTTATCATAAGAACATATTTTATCAGCAGACATATTAAAATTCAGATCTTCTAAAAATATCAACAGAAAAATTAATTACGATAAAACAAAAATTGTAAATCCAATAACTTTAGAATCGATATCACCATATGAATATTTATTGAATAATAACTTAACTCATAAGACAGACTCAGCAGACCAAAGATCACTAAAAGGCATGTTCAGTGGATGATATACATATATTTAACTAATATGATGCCAGCTCATCAATATGCATAACGCTAGGATGGCTGTTCGCTATCGAAGGAGGGTAATTGTAGACAGAAACTTCGTAACTAATTTAACATTTAAGATCAAAATATTTACCCTCGTTCATGAAGTGTATTTAAATTATACAGTATGGTAGAAATGTTGTTATTATACATATTTGCATACACATAATTAATGGAGTTATAGACGTTATTTTATATTATACTTGTATATGGGAAATAAACTTATATTATAACATTATGCATGGCGCGGCGTTAAGTTCCGCCACTCAATACGCAAAGCCTTCGGTGGAAGGTGGGGAACGAAATTATCTCGAAGTTAAAAGAGAGATGTTAACCCAGGGTTCCCTTTGCCTTGTCTACCCTGCTAGTGTGGGATACAGTGTGAAAATAACATTATATAAACGAGATACATTTTGAAAGTGAACCCTCATTTTACATATTTTGTATCCTGGAAAAGCAAAAAAAAACCCGTGAGATGCCGCAGGCGAGTTTTTGTTACGCGCACAGGATGCTTTTGAGCCGCTACTTAAAAAGATTGGCTCTTCAATATCACTATAGGGAATAGCAAATTAATTATAGTTATATTTTTTAGTAAAAATAATACTTTTACAGTCACAAATAATACACAGTTAAGTGTAGTATAAAAATATAATATATATTTTTTCATCGGTTCATAAACATAAAAGAGGACACATTCACATTTCATTCACATTTTTATTTTCCAATTTCAACGTAATCACAAAGTAATACGCCATCAAACGAGAATATGCGCGAAATAAACACAGACACGCGAAAATGACTATAATCTTAGAGCATCCTTCGTAAAATCCATAATCTAAACAAGGTAACAAAATATTGATGTTAATAACTATGCAAAATAACGAATACACCATATGGCATCATAATAAAATTTAATAGGTCTCAAATCTCAATCATGTTTGCTGTTCCCAACGTTGTTATTAGGTGCCTTGTTACCATTCTCTTTCCTGCTCGGCCACCAAATTAAAAGGGAATCGGGCGCCCAGATAGCCGTCTGATCTGACGATTCCAGTATATTATTTTTTTAGTTCCACACTTATTAAAGTTATTTAGGTTTTTTTTTAGTATTTTAGTTCTATTAGTGTTAACTGGTTAAGTAGCGTTTAATAAAAGTATGTGTATTATAATTAAAATTTGGATAATATTATAAAAAGAATTGAAGTGAATTTCTCATTATACTTGTTCAAAAGAAGGAATTATTTACATGCAAAATTTGATCGCACTTGTTTGGGCTGAATTCGTATAGTTTAATTTATAGTTCCAATTTACCATTTTTAAGGTTAAATAAGTAGTTTTGCAAATAGCATCAACATTATATTTAAATTTTTCAAAAATATCTACGGATACACTAAAACTAAACAATAAACATTTAAATAAGTACAGAACCCTTCACTATATAGACACCAGTTTAACTTGACCAATTTTGTAGTTTCTGTTACCTATATTTGTGGCTGGCGTCGTTACCCGAGGCGGCGAGGGAGCCCAATTATGTAATTACTTGTTAGAAGATATGTTTTTATCACGTCCACCCCTGTCTATTCGATGATAATTTGTAACTTTTGGTTTTCACGTCATTACCCACAAATTTAGTTGAAGTTTTACTAACATATGTCGACCAAGTGGTTTTTAGCCTCGGAATTGAGAAAATGATTATTGAATAATTATCCATATGCCCAAAAAAGGGTAGAGTTAATTCACTTTACATACAATGTAGGTGCAAACATATTTTCTGAGAATAGCAGGCCTTTAATGATATGCCAACACGAATTTCAGTTTAAGTTAATTTCGCATTCTATCTTTCAACACTTTCGCACATTGTTTTTCGTAATAAACGCTTATTTTCTGGATAATTTTGTCCCGGCACGGTTTTAACAATAGAGGGTCAATAATATGCGTAATCTTGTCAGTGGGATGTTATACTTGCTTGACGACTGTGATTTGTGTAGAGCAGTTTTATTGAGTATATTTTAATATTAATAATATAGTAATAATCGATTTCTTGTAATAATCAGTTTCACGCTGTATCCCGCACATAGCACGGTAGGCAGAGGGAACCTAATGTTAAGACGCTCCGTTCCCGTATTTGCCTGTGTTTTTAAATTAGATTTTTTTTTTATTTTTGACATCGTTTTATCTCTTTAGAAGAATGAAAGTAAATAAAAAAATTGAAATAAACAAATGGATACTTAGGATACAATTCTTTAACAGTATTACTGTACAAAGATAATATTTTAAAAAATGATAAAAAGAAAAATTACATTAAAAATATTTATTTGCTGATCAAATGGAATTAGAAAACAAAGTTCAGCACATAAGCAAATTATAAGTTGCTGACAATCAAAGCTTTAAAATTATCTTTTCATATGACTGTTATTATCGTTGTAGCGAGTTGCTTGAACTTGGAACGTGAATTTGAATGAAATATTGATTACCAATAATGTTATGACGTTATTATATTAAAATACTAGCGGACGCGCGCAACTTCGCCCGCTTATTTGCACCCTTAGGGGTGAATTAAAATAAACCACGAAACATGTGTTCAATGAAATATTTTTAAGAGTCTAAATTTCAAATTTTATAAAAATCGGTGGCGATTTAAAGATTTTTCCATACAAACTTTCACCCCTTATTGGCACCCTTAGGGGGTAAATTCTAAAAAACCGTGAAACAAGTGTTCAATTAAATATTTTTAAAAATCTAAATTTCAAATTTTATAAAAATCGGTGCCGATTTAAATTTTTTTCCATACAAACTTTCAATCCCTATTATACCCCTTTAGGGTTAAAATTTTTCAAAATCCCTTCTTAGTGGCTGTCCAGATTACGAAAGTAAACAACTGTCCAAATTTAACGTTTCTCCCATCAGCGGTTACGGCTGTGCGTGCGTCTTACCTCTCAGTCAGTGAGGACAAGTCCTTTTATATATATAGATAAAATAGGCAATATTTCATAACACAAAAACAGGAACTAAAAGAATAATAATAACTTAAGCATTAAATAATATTTAATTAGCAGCTCTATATAGTTTCCCTGTTCCTCTGACCGTTATAACAGGTCTAATCAAAAAATCATTTTAACAATGTGAGTTTGTCCGACACGGCCGTTTGCTTCACACAAACGACTTATAAAATAAAAATGAATTTTAGAATCTAGTTTATAAAATAATAAAATTATCGACGAAACAAGATCAAACAGATTTTGTATGTTAATTTTTAAAAGTATATTAATTTACTATTTTTCATTTTCATGATTTACTCATAATTTGCGACATAAATAATAGGAATTTATGTAATGGACGCGACCGACGCGTTATTACAGCAACGCTAGCTTCTATTAGCAAGAAATTCAAAACTATTGCATGCCACTATTACAAAGTAAATATTTAAAAACTTTACCTCGACATCAGAGCGAAGAAATGAAAATTAAAAAATATTTTATTTCTTCGGGTGGGCATCGAACCCACAAACTGTCATATTTACAGTCACACCCTTGTGCCCTGCGCCACGACTAATCTAAAATATATTACATAATAATAAAAAATATTTATAGAAATTATTTATTTATTATTATTATGCAGTGTAGTTTGCATGCAGTGGCATGCAGTAAAAATTCATTCCTCACTGCCACAGAGGTGAGCGCTCCATAGTAACCTTGCATGTTGGGTCGCGGCAGACAACGATGCCCTTTGTGCTTGCTGTACCGGATAAAATTTAAAGTTATTATCTTTTTATTCTAATTAATATATCATTAATTAGCATTTTATGTTGCCTCTTTCATTCAGTAGCACTTAAACCTTTTTATTTAACGTTTTGTACATGTAACACCAGCAAAAAAATATAACTGCCATATCACTTAACTTTTTAAGTCATATTTACAAAAAAATAAAAATACAGTTATTTATAAATAAGAGTAACAAAGGTCAAATCTTAATAATAAGTGGAAATAGATGACAAAGTAATTTACTAGTGGAAAAAAGAATTCTTGTTTTAAAATATGATACGTATTTTTCGTTCGTTGGAACTTAACGCCGCACTTTATCATAAACAGGAAAATGAAAATAGTCAACAGTTCGATTTTCATCAAGTGGAAATCGAACCCACAATCAACGAGTTCACTGTTACATTCGTATAACAAAGAACGTCGATATTATGAAACACATTTGTCCTTTATAGAAATGTATTAAAATTGGATCTTTCTTTGACAAAAAAAAGGATTATATTGAAAACCGTAGTTTTCTAACTATTACTATTATATAAGTATAACAAAATTTCATCTTCGTTACTTTGGAAGCGCTCAATGAAAATATTATGTTATGAAATTTAAAAAAAGATATTTATTAAGAGCTGGCGTGTCTGTTTATTCATTGAAGCATATTCTCTCTATAAAATGTGACTGGGTATGTAGGTCAAAAACTAGGTTACAATTTTATATCATGATGTTTCAAAAGGCATATTTTTAAAAGTATCGTATACAATATTATTGCAATATTTTAATATTCTAATAAGATATCGATTATATAGCTATTTCCAGGATTTTTTTTATTTATATTAATATTTCTTCTATTAAAGCTCTAAATCATTTCTTCTTATAAAAGAATATTGTCAATGCAATCTTTCAAAAGGACAAAATATATTTTTTATGTAATTTTTTTATAGCTTCACGCTGTATCTGTAGTGAGAATCGATGCTACACCCGTCGCGTTATTGTCTCGCCCCTGCGCTACAACGGCCTCAAACGATATTTCTCGCATCACATAATAAATATTTTATATTCTAGTCTTCATTCTAATATAATTTGCATTCCACTAGAAACATTTTGTCTATTTGGTAAAATCGTATTAATATTCGTTCTTTAGTTTGTAAGATTGAAGTCTACATTTTTATTTTTATACAAGATTAATTTAAATACATATTCGTGCAAGGTTTAATCAAGTGGGAATCGAACCCTCAACCGTCGTATTTGTAAGCAGATGGAATTTTTTACTAATTGTCTTTAATTAATTGATTTTATTAAATGATTTAAGTAAGCATTTCATTCTTAATCTTTCACATTCGTTCACTTATATGAATGATATGAAAATATCAGAAACTAAATTTACTAATGCAAAATATAAAGTAAATTGTAAATATAAAAAGAATCTTACATAAATAAAAAAATGTATTCTCGGTCAAGGGTCTCAATGTTTCTGGTATCGGAAAAGGAAATATGCATAATTTACGTGGTGTTGGGAAGCTATGAATATTGAGGATATTTTGAGTAGGGTTGTAGTCTCAGGTGAATAAATATATAGTTGTAGAACATTAATAAAGTCTATTAATATGACATTTTAGATAATGGTGTCATTTTTTTTTTTTCAGTGTTAAGATACTCCTTTGCCATTAAGACTCTTCCATTTTCCATTTTCCGCCCAATTCTGGTGGCATCGTGTGTTGAATGACGAAATATAACGCCGCGTTCTGCCTCGACACCAGAAAGATGAAATGAAAATATTAAGAAAATAGAAAATAAAAAAAGCAATATTTCCTTTATTGTATTATCTATTTTTTTTATACAATCGATAAGAGAATACTATGAACATTGCTTTGCTTCTGTATTGGACGTGTGCCATTTCAAGAAAAACTATTAAGCTTTGTTCATAACTGCAGAGTACAACAAGTATTCTGAAGTTGACTGGAAAGATAGGTTTTATAAATAAAACTTGAAAACTACTAACGGTACAGAAAAGCTAAATTATTGAGAAAAAAAAAACATTTTTTTTTTCATTAAAAATATAGAAAACCATTTAATTTGACATGACTATATCTTGCGCCAGTTGACTCGCATTAACTCTAAATCAAATTAATAGAAATGGATTACATCTGAAAAGAATAACACAACTATAACTTCATACTTCATTTTTCAGATTTAACCTTACTTTTTTACCCAAAAAAAGCGAGTTTCACAAATATAAAAAAATATATACAAATCAGGTTACCGGAAGTCGTTATTTTTTTTTAAATAAACATGTTTATACAGCAAACCGTGTGTTAGAATCCGGCAAGCCAATAATTCTAGTCTGACTTATCCTCGTCTATAAATCTTGCTGACCGAGTCCGAAAACATAAAAGTCGGGCTTAATTTACCGCTCAAGATAATGATACAATTGCAAATTACCCACGATCCGTTGAACTGTTTATATTCATCCCTTATGTTTTGTGGTCCACCCTTCTTAAAGAGTTGCTATTTTTAAATTTGAATTTCCGGATATGTACAGTTTATTTTATACTTATAAAACTTTATAAATATATCTACGTGTACACATGATTATAAAGCTTAAAAATAATACTAGGACACTCTATTTATAAATAAAGTGACCTAGTATTGTTTTACAACCATGTAAGTGCCTTAGGTTTTTTTTATAGAAAAAACAAGGTAAACGCCGCCGCCCACGACCCCGTGTAATACTAGGCGTTGCCGGCCTTAAGTTGATAAAATTAATTACTAAATATTAACACATCGAACCTATGTATAATTAAAATTTATATACTTTAAACGCAATACCTCCAGAATTCGACGAAAAATGAGAGAGAGTTTTAGCACTGAGTTCTCTCTGCCAATCCTGCTGTGCGGGATACAGCGTGACGCTGAAATAAAAATGTACTTTTGAAGCCACCAAGCCTAAACTATAAGTAAAATTAGCTATCTTTAGTTAAACTGGAATAACGTTGAGGGATATAAGCGTATTTGTGTAAAGGAGGAAGGGTAAGCCAATATCTTTCGGTTTGAAAGGAGACTAGGTAAATGAAATTATGCGGTGGCACGCAGTCTTCTTTACCCCTCCCGACCTAACTCATGATTCTGCTTATCTCGCGTCGGGATCGGAAAATTTAAATGCGATTTCGACAACCCCTTCTAGGGCTTGTGTAAACGTAAATTTGTAACCCCTTACCGTTATCTCGACTGGCAAATTATTTAAGTGGTGGATATTTTCAAAGGAATTGAGTAAACGTTGCATATTAATAGATATTTCTATTGGAAAGTTTTTATCGGAAATGCCAGGGAATATTATTAAAGTGAAAAGTGTATCTTTTCGATATACAAAGAAGCAATTAAAATTCATTATTTTCCTTGTGTGAGAATGGACACACATTATAAATTGACAAATTCTTTAATAGAAACATATATATCTTCTTTTTAAAAATATTATCTAACTCATCATTCTCTATTTTCTCTCTCATCTTATTCTTACTTACATTAACTTTATGTAAATATAACATATAAAATAATTGAATCCATTTAACGTAGGAAACATAGAGACGGATTCTATGAAGCAAATTGTTACTTAACTCTGCATTCACCATATTCCTATGTATGTATACGTTAACTGAAAATTCGTAACCTCAAATAGTTTTGCACTTTACCTAGTTTGTGGCTAAAACAATTTACCTATAAATGTTCCTAGGTACTTTACAAACAACACGCGGTTTTGGATAATGCCCGGACTGAAGCAAATATTTGAGTTTTGATATTAACAACGGAATGTGCCTATTATATATTTAGGTACTACATATATGTATTTAGCACAAGTAAGCAAATATTATAGCCTTAATTATTTATCAATGGTTTGAAAAATAAATTAATAAAATATTTTTCTGTGTCAAAAATAAAGTAGTGTGGAACTTAGTGCTAAGATACATCGTTACCCACTTTCCGTCAAATTTTTGAGGCATTGCGTGATAAGTGGTTGAAGTCAACGACGCACGTATTGCCTTGGTAGCAGAGCGAAGAAATGAAAATATTAATATAATATTGTTATTCATTCTCCCGAGTGGGAATCGAACCTACAACCATCGCGTTACACTCACACCCTTGTGCCCCTGCGCCACGAGGGCCTTCACGTTTTTAGTTGGCTTATTTTATTTCTTATACACGTTAGTTTTTCTAATTCATTAAACTATTGACTAGCCACGCATAGTAAATGTGATACTGCAGCATCAATAAATCGTAACTAACTTTGTACTTTAACTATAAAAGCAAAGTTTGCTCTAAGATTTTTAAAACTAAAGCATTTTGTAATATTGATCTTCTTATAAAGAAAATTAAAAGGTTTCCTTTTCTTATATTGCCAGCAAGTACATTAATTGTCATGCTATTTTAACATTTTCATCTTTTTGGTCTAAAACATCATAAAAAACAGTTTATCACTTCACTCTGAAAGTGTTTTTTAGTATTTTAACTAAATTAATAAAATACTTAACATTTTAGATAACTAACTTTAAGCTTATATATTTTTTACTTTTTAAAATTAATGAATTTTTAATTCAAAATAAGTTTAAATTCCTTAACTAGGTCACAAACGATAGTATTTTCAAACGCTCATCTCACTGCACTTGAATGTACCCCAATTACGGGCACACTGTGAACTAAAGGGGAAAAGAAATAAAAGATAGACCAAAAACATCGAAACCGTTTCAGTCATTCGACCTGTCGCGTCAACAGCTGCGACCAACACTTCTATCGCTATAAATGTCAAAGGAAGCAAAAAAATTGAGTGACTCTAAGTATATATATATATATATATATATATAACTTGACAATAAAAGAAAAAAACATTTTATTTTGTTATTAGTATTGGTATTTAAAAAAATATTTATTATATAATAGTTATTTTCAATTCATATTTTTGTATAAAAAGTTACTGTTATAAATCGTCGAAAGGATACCGTCGCGGAGAATTTACACTGCTAGAATACTCACTCTCCTCTGGTTTGGTGATATTATTTTCTTTTTATTATTTATTATAATAACATTATTAATGTCACATTAAAGGCAAAAAAAATATGAGGAATCAAAGTATATCTAATGCTGTCATTGATTCAATTATATACGCCAGGGAATTGTCATTCGATTCCGAAAGAATAATGTGGACGTAGCCAGAATAATAATTACGTTACAAACATAATTATTATGTTTTACATTATAAAATTTGAGCATTTTTAAATATTCTCACTTGTAAGAAATTATGAATAAATAAATAAAGTATAAGGTAAATATATATTAACGAAATTTGTATTCAATAACGAGATTTAACCAGCTATCTCTAGACATAATATAATAAGTATTATTATTTAATCTCATAAACAAAACCAAAGGATATACCTATACTTTTCAAAAGATTATCCACTACATTCTATCATTATATGACAACAGCATTTGGATGTCACATAAAATAAAAGCGTATGGTATAGCGCGCACTAGTGATTTTTGTCACCGTGACTGTTGCGTGACTGTCACCGTGTACATTACACTTAATGAAGGTGCGCGCATTTGGATACGTGACAATTGGGTGACTTTTTGTCCGCGGAGGCCGGCAACACGCCGGTGACGCAACTGTCACCGCGTCCATAGATTTGTATGCCCGTGCGCGCATTAGCAACTAAATGTCACCTCCCCCTTGCGGTTTCCATACTAGTCGTCTTCCGCATAAACATGAAACAGCAGCGTGTTGCATTGCAGCACCGAATTTTTATTTCAAGAATGGCGTCAAGTTCATCAACAAGGCAAAACGTGTGTTTTCATGAAGATGAAATAGACAATGACAATACTGATTGACGAAATTGAGTTGAGGCTATTGCTCTATGACAAATGAAAAGTTGAAAGCCAATATTTTCTATGTTTGCTTTTTTTTCTATTTCTTAATATAAGTGCACAGACAACCATCTCTTCGAAATTCATTTTATCAAATGTAAAAAATTTCGTCACTGTCATCGCAAGTGCGCGCAGTCGCGAAAAGTATGGTGACATGTCAGTGACAAAAAACTTATTGTCACCGTGACAAAAGTCACCAGTGCGCGCTAAGGGTTAATGTGACAAGATTAACGCAAAATTATTCCACCGCGTCCCCTTTTCCACTCTGTCGGTTAATACACGAAAATGCCTTTATTGAAACATAAATATAAATTTCAATAACGACCAATGTCTGTATTGGTTCGTGGTTTCTTTATAAGTAATATAAAAGCATGAAATACCATTGGGAATTCAGCAAAGTGATAAAACTGTAATTTGGGCAAAATGTATTGATAAATATTATATTTTTGCATATATAACGTTTGTTTACAATATATGTAGGTACATGAATAAAATATTAAGTGAAGAACTTCGTTCTGTTCTTCGTTCATCTTGTCAATAGATTGTCCTTGTTTTTGCTTTTATTGTGAATAAAAAGATTTGGTTAACGGAGTGTCTTAACACTAGGTTCCCTCTGAGTAGCCTGCGGTATGCGGGATAGAGTGTGAAGCTGGAAAAAAAATTACGGAATTACGTGTGGCGACTCGGTCGAGTTACATGGGACTCATGAACTAGCAGGTGTAGGCCTACTAGAACTCACAATCTTTAACCGTCATTAGCTGGGGGGGGGGGGGGGTTTGAAAAGTGCCAATGGACACAATCTTAGCATAGTATTGTTTATTATAAAAGTAGGTTAAAATTAAATTACTCATTAGTCAACGTAATGGCTAGATCGTAATATAATATTATTAGTGTAAGTAAATTCGTATACGCTAATAATAAATAAATAAAAAAAAATAAAAAATTAGCTGGGGGTTCGAGTGCCAAGATATTTTTACTTGGACCTACTTTACACAGTATGAAGGGTAAAAGCTGAATATAATGTTCGTGTATAAGTACGTGGAAAGGCACAAAAAAAATCCACTTCACACTGTATCCCGCACATAGCAAGGTGGCAGAGGGAACCTAGTGTTACGACACTCTGTTCCCCACTCACACACATGTTTCACGTGGAAAGACACTTTATCATTACCCATCTTGAAACATAAAAATGTTAATAAAAAGAATTACATGTTACAGCATAAATTTTAATAATAATTTAAGCTAAGCTATTGATACAAAAGTATCCAATAATATTAGATTATAGCCCATATTACATATCAACAAATAAAAAACACACGAAGTAAATACTTATCACATATTAGCTGACTAACGAAATAAGATTAGGTATTAACTCGGATAATACAAATCTATTTGTCCAACTACGAAATATGAAACAATATTTGCTCCAAAAATAAGTAGCTGAATTATTACTAGGGAACTCTTATTCCTGAGTAAATAAGGATTGGAATCAAGCAGTGCATTTTATTGTTATTAAGATGATTTAAATAAGGTACCCGTTGTACCTACAGGTTCCTATTACACTAACGTTAAATATTATTTTCTTTTGATATTATAATTTAGACAAATAATATGTGAGGTAGATAAAAGGTTAAAACACTATAGTGCCTCAGTGAGGCAATAATTGCGGGTTCAAATTCGACTAGGACGAAAGATTACATTTTTATAATTATTTATTTTTATATTATTCCAATTGGAGTTCAACAAAGTTATCTTTATCTATCTCACAGGAGAAGAGTACCTAAAGCGTAAATACTTTCGCTTGATTAATTAATTATATTTACATAATTTAAATTTTACTGTAAATTATTACTAAAATTCCTAATATTGATAATAATTTCTATAAACAAATATTTACCCAATATTATTTTAAAATAACTTGCTTCTCAAATTTCTCTAAGCCAGTGCAATAGGTACCTAAGCCTAAGCCGGTTACGTCCCTCCCTATTTTCTGATGGAGATTTATGTCAGGGGATCAAAAAGTTTGCAATCCCGCACTGTACATCAACATTTGTTTGTAATATAGACAGTTACTCTTAGTGAATTGATATTGATGATGTTGTGAATTCTTTGAAAAATATCATTACATTACAATATAGAGTAAAATTGAATTGAATTTGTATACAAATAAATTATTTCCGCTGCATCGAGCATGGTAGGCAGAGGCAACCTAGTGTCAAAACACTCCGTTCCTCACATTCCGTCCAATTTTCGTAATATTGTGTGTTAAGTTGTGGAAGTTAATGTCGTGCTTTTATAATATATAAGGAAGTTTATGTCTATATTATTTTACTTTGCAATACTAATGTTATTAGATTTGTTATGGGCAAGTGATGCGTATCATATGACGAAGTCAGTTGTTTTAGTTAAAAGCTAAAAACTGTTTTAAAATATACAATATATATATTTTTGTAAAAACAATAGAATATGTAGATATATGTAAATATATTTTAACTTACAATATAACTTTATAGTATATTCAAATCAGAGGTTACGAGTTCAAATTGTTTATACGGTCGAAGTATTTTTTGTATTAAATTCTTTATTCTTTTATATTTTTTATTTTTTAATACTAAAATATGTTCAGTAAACTGGCTTAAATGTAGAGAATATATAATCCTATTTTACTACCCCTATTAACATATAATTTAAAAAAAGTCTAGACTTTTATGTTACTTGGGGCATAAAAATAGTAAAACCGTGTGTCCTACATGCCTTCTCTTGCATAAATAACACAATAAAACCCTAGTTTTTGCCATCAAAAGCGAACCAACCCCGTATTTACTCTATGCTTGTACTATTTATTTATGGTACTGCTGTTTAATGATTACCCTTGCTTTGATATTGAATCTAAATATGAATTTCTGTATTAGCTAAGCTTATTATTCAAATATTATTTTATTATAGCTGAATTGGTTTTTTGAAATTTTAGTATTGTACTAATGCAAAATAAATAAGTATTTTTTCACAAAATATGAATTAATTTATTTCACTTCCACGTTTAATTACCATTTTTTTAATTATAATTTAATTGGTAAGTACAAAAAATTTAATAGCTCAAATAAGTAGAAAAGAGACGTCTCAAGTGAGCTTTTTGGCAGAATAATATATCTATATATTTAACTTTTAATAACGAAACATAAACATAGAATTGGTTCATCTTAATGAGCTTTTGAAACTATAACCGCTAGATGTATTTTTACTAAATTACTTTTCGATGGACAGAAACGTTCTTTCAGCTCGGTGATACTACCAAAATAACGCTGTCAACAGTTAAAAGAAACTCAACACTAAAATGTTACATAGTCGACGTTTCAACTATATATTACAGTGAAATACAATTAATGCTAACCAAAGCTTTTAAATTATGGGTTACGCGTAATTTAATTCGTTTTCATATATTTTTATAAAAATAATATTGTTTTATTAATTTCTATGTATTTTTTGCAATTGTCATTATTTTTCGCCGGGTACCAATACCTAATACGACGTTGTCGTAACCCACACCTTCAATTTAAAATATTATTTGTAGAGTGGCGGAACTCAAAAGCTGCTAAATTATTATATAGTATATAATTAGTATTCATGAAAATTACTCCTTCGCAAAGAAATCAAATCGATGGGTCCGAAAAGCTGAGGATCGAGTGTCATGGCGAGAATTGGCGAAGGCCTATGTCCAGCAGTGGATAAAAGATGGCTGTCGATGATGATGATGATGATGAAAGAAATCAAACCTACAATTATCTTAATTATAATCAAATACTGTCATGACAAAAAACATATCTATATAAATAACTAAAATAAAATTAAGAAACTCAACTTAATAGAAACATACAAAAGAAAACATAAGTCACTGATGGAACTAGTTATGGCACAATAAATTTATTAGGTCAGTTAACTTGAATTTGTGGTGTTACGTGCAGTATGACGTAATTGTCCAAGTTTGTACTGCAGATGAGAATGAACTGCTTCTCCAAATTAATACGAATGGTGCTTCTAGATGCGCTCTCCATATAAGTTATTAACTTGTAGTTTATTTAGTGCTTTGCTTCTGGTGTATTATTTATTTTATAACTGTTTGTGTCAGTTTTGTGTGGATTTTTGAAGTTTTTGTGTCGATTTGTACCTTTTTTTTTAAATTTTTTGTTTTATTACTTGATAGTCAGTCGATGTTTCTTTTAATAGAATTTACTTAGAATATGATAAATGATAGTCTTAAATTTTCTTAAATCAAGATACGTCGAGATATAAAATTTTAAATAAATAAGAATCAATTTCTAAGCTTCATAGAAATATTACGAGGGAAAGTTTCAAATAAACCATTATGGGACAAGTGGGAGAGAATAATAAAGAAAATAAGAGTTGCAGTGACCGATATTTCATATATTACAAATTTTTACCATATAATAAAAACTGAATTGAATTTCAATTGAATTTTAACGTATTCAATATTAATTTACTTTTAACTTTATATAACCACATAATATATGACATATAATATATTTTGTGGTTATATAAAGTAACCTATTTCAATAGTTTACACCGCATAAATGATCCACATATAGTCAGCTTCTGTGTAATCCTAACTCGGATTACGGATCACATTAATACTGTAATTGTGTAGCAATTACTATGCTTTACAGTTAATAATGTCACTATTAGATGAATAAATACAAAATTATGGTGTTTTGTTAAAATTACAGCATATTAAATAGTTCTATTATTTTTTTATTTAACTAGCAGTGTTAATATTTATATGTATGAAAATGATTCATTTTTTTTATTTAATATATTTTTTATAGTTATTCAATTGTTATTCTATTCTTTTATGAAATTATGTCAATGATGTGGCTAGTAGCTTGTAGTAGTAATATATTGCTATTAGATGAGATCTGATGAACTGAACAACAACGAGCGGAACTGGCTGCTTAACGTCCTAGCACAGCGAATGAAGGAGTTACTTTAACTTCTTTTATTAATGTGAACGAATATTTTAGAGGCTGTCATGGCGAAAGGTCACAAGGGTGTGACTATAACGCGACGATTATGGGTTCCATCCCTATTCTGTCAAATGAATTATTTTTTACATAAAAATAAAGATAACGCCTGCCTTAAAGCATATATTTCTGACATGTTTTTAGAGCAGCTTTATGCTGTATTCCTGGTGGAATCAGATCGAAGAAATGAAAATATTAAATATTTTATTTCCTCGAGTGGGAATCAAACCCATAACCTGTCAAATTTGCAGCAATGCACCACGACTGGCTTCAATAGAAATATTATATAGAACACATCAACCAATATAAATACAATATCTCCTTAA
The DNA here is from genome assembly GCF_056956725.1 of Heliconius melpomene rosina. Classification (NCBI taxonomy): domain Eukaryota; kingdom Metazoa; phylum Arthropoda; class Insecta; order Lepidoptera; family Nymphalidae; genus Heliconius; species Heliconius melpomene. Next base: position 6,405,931 of record NC_140406.1, on the reverse strand, counting down.
TAGACGAACATCTCGTAACATAGTTAGTAAATATTATTATATTGTGTTAAGCAATAATAGGTTAGTTTGTCGCTTTACATCAGAATGACAGGTCCGCCTCGATGAACCGGAATTAAGCTGGTTCACAAAGCTTTGAATATTGTCAATATTGTCTTTGTAAGCGAACTCAATATCCGTGACGTGACGCATAGCACGCAGCGTGTCCAAAAATTTGTTAATATATAGGCGTTTTCGGATATTTCATCATATTTTAATAACCTATGTTGAATTTTAGATAGTAGGAATGTATGAAAAACATCGGCAGCAAAATCGGTGTATAGAATTTTTAATAAACCTGGTAGCTTAAATGAAAATCGTTTTAAAAATGTTTCAGTTCAAACACTAGTACATACTAGTTGAAATGAAAGGAGTCATGAGTTATACTAGTAGATTGATGGGATTTTTCAGCCAGGCCAGTTGTAGCCCAGACATAAATGCGACAGGTTGGGGGTTCGATTTCCATTCGAGGAAATGAAATATTTAATATTTTCATTTCTTCGCTCTGGTAACTAGGAAAAGCACTAGATTCCCAGGTTCCCTCTGCCTACTTTGCTATGTGCAGGCTAAAAAAATGGCGTAATTATTTGCCATAAAAAACATACTTACCCAGCGTGCACTTAACTAAAACTAGTCACGTAGCAGGTTAAATCAAAACAGTAGTTACAGCGGGTCGTTTGCATGAAATAATGCTTAATTTCAATTCTGTGTAAATATGTAAAGTCGTATGAAACAATGCCAATAAACTTTAATACAGTATTATAGTTTAACAGAAGGGTGCATTGGTGACTTGAAAATTGATTATGCAAATTTTTATATCGAATATTCATTCGTCACGCTATACAGCGTTTTTGTTGCAATTTCGTTTAAACAAGTTTATTAACATACTGTATAGTAATAAAATTGTTCGATTGATTTTGCTTGCCCCATTTATTAAAAGCCATTGTTGCGCAATGGTTATAACATGCCCGCATAAAACGATTGTTATGAGTTCGATCCTCAATCGGTGGAATGATTTCCTTGAATGCGACATTTGGTAGAGCTAATTAACAAGGAAGGTCTTAAAATTACGCGTAAATAGAGATCGGAGAGTCTTAACAAGTAAATCTCGTGAATTTACTTGTAAATCTAGTTTGCTATATAGGAAAAATTCAAATGACAAATAATATAACCATTTTTTTATTTATGACGCTATAATTACAGCATAGTTTATCTTTGAAGCAATTTGCCATACAATTTTCAGTATTAACATTCTCATTCCGTAGACTATAATAATATAAAGTCATTCGATTGATTTCGCTCGGCTCATTTATTGTGGATTCATAATATTACAATGACAATGTTCCCAGTTTATATGAGCTCGTTTTTAATATCATTAAGACTGTTCGTTGTTCATAGTTCATCATTTTTTTCAATTTAACTTCCACGGTACGTAACTGTTATTGTCATAGGAGAAATTAAATATGGTAATTTGTGTTTTTTTATTGAGTTTACTATAGTTACGTTAATGGTAAAGAAAGAAATGTTTTAAATAATTAATACTACTACTGAAACGTTTAAAAGAGCAGAGAAAACGCAGAGCTAAGGCACTCTTCTATATATTGTCCAACCATTTGAAACATCGGATGTTGGTGACCCAACTTTCCAAAGCATAAAAAAGAATGTTATATATAGGGTAAAACCCGGATAGTTGCCACACTTTTTGAAAAAGCTCTTTTGTTAGAAATGTATACCACTACATTACCTATTCAATGTGTGTTCTTAAACATAGTATATTAATCTTCTAACTTAGCCAATTTTTTCAAATATAAATATTATTAATTTTGAGTACAGCCTGTTTTACGTGGCCTCTAAAAAAGGGGATAGTTGCCTACTATGGCGGATACTAGCCTAACGTTAAAAATGGTTCGGGGGATACTTGCCTGTCTATTTTTTTTTCAAATAAAAACGAACTTATATTAATTTAAGTAATCATTTTTTGTTATTGAACACAATCTTTCATTAAGTATTAATCAAAGTCAATATAATTATAAAATTACAACAAAATAGACTCCAAAATGGTAATTAAGTATCCAAAATAATAATTAAATATTACTATTTATTTTAAAGGTAGAACAACAATAAAAATAAGAATTAACTTTGGCATAGCATCTATTAAATAAGTATTCAGTTCTAATTACTTACTGAGATCCTTTATAATTATTACCTAAACAACACTTAAAAGTACTAAGGTTTTAAAATTTTAAATTTGAACATGTAATTTTTTAATTTAAAAAAATAATTAAATATTAGTATTTATCTTAAATATTAAAAATAATTATGGGAATAACTTTGGCATTAGTATTGATTATTACCAGAAGCCAAGGTTTTAAATTTGCCACATCTCATGCAATGGTTTTTGAATGTTGTACAAGTTTCATGCAACCACATTCGACACATCTCACATTGTATCCAATCTGATTTTGATTTAGTTAAATTATATTTTTCAAAACATTCTACACAATAATTATGAACTTTAACTTCTTTGTTGGTATTTCATTTTTTTGAATTTGCTAATTGATATTGCTATTTTGAATTTCTTAAGGTTCGAGAGGATATGCCATAAATCCGGGATAATTCGTTGATACTTTTTTGTTTTTTATTTAGATCTTCGAACGCAAGTGCTAAGCTATCTTCTGTCCAGCTGATGTGGCGCGGCACCACGCCTGGCTTTCATTTATACTTGCGAAGCATTTTGCTGTTGAGAATTTATTTTATTTAAGATAAACTATAGTAAAGGCCAATAAAAATATCACCAAGAAAAAAAGGTAAAACCAAATGAAAAAAATAACTAAGAAAAAAATCTGTTTGCTCGTTAAAATGTGTAGTTACGGATAGTTGCCCCAGGGCAACAATCCGCAAAAGACAGTAAGGCAACTATCCTTTTTGATACGGATACTTGCCCTTTTTATTTACAAAATAAATAAAACATATTTAACAACAAAACGTTTATTACAGTGCAATTTAAACTCTAATGCAATCAAAGAAATAATTATTTTACTGAAACCGCAATTAGTTATAATTATATTTAACGGAGATTACTTGCCAATATAATTCTGACGCTCGTCAAAGTATCATCGCGAAAGATTTTTACTCACACGGACAAAACTCGTGCACCTACTTCGACAGCTGATGCGGCACCGAGTCCTACGCGGGGGACGCTTCTTATTATGATCAAAAAGAAACACTGTAAACACGTCTAACATAGAGCATTTGAAACTGAGGCAAGTATCCGTCCGAGGCAACTATCCGGGTTTTACCCTATAGTTTACTATGCTAATAGATCCAAATGTACGTATTAAAATATATACACACTTCATCAAAACACTAATAACTATAAATATGATAATATTAATTATTGTAATTAATTGTCATACATTATAACGATTTATATTATAAATCATATTTACTTTACTATAAAATAGCATAAAAATTATTTCGAACACAGGTATCACCTAGTACAGCCGGATATTATGCCGGATGCCGGAATAATCCTTATTTAGTAATAACTTTCCCTTCTTAGTGGCAATTATTTGACTACCCTTTTTTACTAACAAAACATATATTTTTAATAATTTTGATCTTATTTTGTATGAGACAAATTTTAAAAAAGCAGATTGTAATTGGCTAACCAATTTTATATTTTGAGATTTGCTAAAAATTATAAATAAATCCACTACTAGCCTTTTAATATGAGTTAAAATAATCCTTATAAAAAATATTAATACAATTTATCATATTCTATACCGAATATCATAAAAAAATATCTTTAGCCATAAAACTATATCTGTATATATGTATTTATAGTAGTACGATATAAACATCTTCGCTACTGCCACAGCCAATTACATTTTTGTAGGACCGGAATTCCTCAATTTAACACACCGGTTTAGGAGCTATAAGTAACCCAGTTATGCTCTTATAATCGAAGCTAACGTTGTGATGATGAAGATAAATTTAAACTCAATGTCACGGCACTATACATTTAAAACGTTGCGTGCTCAACCGAGGGTCATTATAGGTCTCCATTAATCATAGTTTTAATAACAATTTAACCCCAACCAGATTAATATATCTTCGTTTAACGCCAAAGTAATCAAGTTTTATCATTCAAATGAATTAAAATATACCATTTTTTTATCGATGTCGCGGTACATCGAGTGCTGTTGCGAGTTTCGCCTTTTGTTATTTACTTACTGCCCTATTAACTGTGGCAAGATGTAATAATCTCGAATATCTCATTGTGTTTTTTAACCGAACATGCGGGGTCGTAATAAATAATAAGCGCGACGTATATTTTTATATTATGCTACAATGTCAAATTTAAATGTAGGGTTGGACGCGTTTAGCTAAATGAGAATAATGTCAATGGAGTTAGGGTAGAGCTATTTTATTGCAATGCGGCGAACGTTTGTTACAACCTACTATGAATTATACTTTGTGAACGACTAAACGCATCATTATATAGCATTCATAGGGGCCGAAAATTATATCGTTTGTTTATATTTCCCATGACTTTGTTTCTTTTTAATCAAAATCATTATTATTTATACAATAATGAAATGTTTTGTTTTCTGGAAGTATTTAAATATAATATTTGTTTTATGGTCTAAAAACAGTATTTAACGTGTAATATCATCACATACGTTTTTGTTTTTCAATAAATGTACATTATTATGCATATTTTTGCTAATATTTATCAAATCTACACGTTTCTGCAAGATAACGTATTACAATATGTCTTTTTCTATATTTTTAATAATTTTAAAGCATATTCGGGCCATACCATTATATAAAATCAGAACTGCCATAAAAATATAATTTAATAAGAAATCAAATATATTTCATCAATCAAAAACTGATTGACACAATCTGTTACACAGTTGTAACAGTCCAGGTGCCTAACAACGTAATTGGCCAGCTTGAATCTCATACTGTTAGAGGGTAGTTCTCAGCATGTAAATCGATAGATTGTTCGAATTCGCCTCCTGGGGCTGCCCCAAATTATTGGTTTGGCCTAGAGCTGTTAAATGTAAATATATTCCTTAATAAGCTACGTTTACTATTGTTATAGTCATTATTATCAAGAAAAACGATATTGCCATATGTTTCAGAATAGCATAGTCGGACAATTCCGCTTTATTAGTTAAAAGCATGTTCAGTCCAATTAAGTAATAGTTCATATAATTAGATAAAGTTTATATATTGTTAGATTTTATTTATTTATATTATTACTTGGAACACCGTTTTTATAGAGCGATTGAAAGTAGAAATATTTATTATGAGTGCCAATAAACTTTGATTTAATTAATATAATAGATAAATATCTAAGTACAGTAATGGAAGTTATATGAATATTAACGCAGCCTAAAGCCTCTATTCACTATTTTTAAGTCTAATTTCGAGATAATACGTCGTCGTCGTCGTCGTAATATAAATAATTAAAACATATAAATAAGAATAGAACCTGTCCCCATTGCGTATATAGTTTATCACTGCGTCACTTTACCCTTAAAAAAATAAATAGAGTACAATAAATCTACAAATAAATTGTATTAAAAAACATTAACTGTTAAATTAGCGTGCTTTATCTTTATTAATCGTTGTATCGCTTCAACACAGTAATGGTTGCCACAAACACATATAAGGAGGTGCATGTACGAGTTTGTATGGAGGTACGCGCACACGCTAGTGCGGGCCCACGCGTTCACCCTCGCGTTTCATTAAATACGTTTCCGCATATCACACACTATATCATTTCCTTTTTGGTGATGTGCTATTTGTCGATAAAAATTATATTTTTTGAAATTTATTTTAGATAATTTTAGTATTATTTGAATTTTAAATAATAAATATCATAATTTTGATAATTAAAATTAAAGATAATTTAAATTATCATGACGTAACTATTATGACCTAAAACTATCAATAGTTTTCAAGTGATGTAGTATCAAACTAAAGCACTCTAAAACTTATAGCAGTTGAAAATTAATTTTAAATGAGTTGAGGCTAGTCATGGTGTAGGGACAGGTTATAGGTTTGACGTTGGGACGAATTATTGAATATTTCCATTTTTACTCAGGTGTGGAGGAAAGCGCGGCGTTGAATTCCGCCACTCAACACGCAACGACTTCAGAGTGCAGTTGAAAGTGGGGAATGGAGTGCTTAACACCAGACTCCCTCTGGCTACCCTGCTGCATGCGAGATACAGCGTGAAGCTAAAAAAATGTATTTAAAATATATTTTTGCTTTGGTACTTTTGTATAATAACAAAAGGTTTTTTTTTTTTCATTTAAAAACTAAATTCTTAACATAATAATCCCTTATTAGCAAAATTAATCTCCATCATAGGACTAACGTATATAAAAATAACAACAAATTTATTATTTAACTCACTTTACATATTAAACTCGATATATTACAAAGAAAACAAATATCGATAACGGTAAAGCTTCACAGCCTTACCCTCATAACCATGGGAAGCTATTTGCGGATTCAATCAAATCCACAGAATGGTAATATTATCGGCTTAAAAACATTTTGTTTACCAACTGAGTAACTCTTTCCCACCGATAAATCTTGCTTAAATAGAAATTGAACGTAGAGTTACATCACTTCTATAACAAACAAAACATTATTATATTTTAGTTAAAAAATAATTTTCTTCACTCATTTCTGAATAATAGGTATTAGTGCCACGCAACCTTTGTTACTGAGCTACTGCCGACATTAAATAACTTGCCTATTAAAATATTATTACAATCACTTGTTATTATTGTAAATTGTTAGTTTTGTTTGTTCAAGTAATCTTTTATTATTATAATAACTTTTTCTTTTAATTTTTTAAACGTAAACGTTTTGTGAGGTTAAAGTTGGAAATCAATTTTAATATTTTTCCTAGTTTTTTTCTTATATGCGTTACATATACCTAGGTATATATTATTATAAATATATATTTTTAAATTAAAAAATCTACAATAATAAACTATACACTATATTCAACAAAAATAAAACATGCTAATATAAGCTTTAATTCCCAACTGATTTTCATACAAATAACCATAGAAACAATGCCAAAACAATATTATCGACTGTATCAGTATCAATTTGAGGTCGTTCCTGCGTTAAATTTTAGAGGGTTGATTGGCTGGTAACGGGGGTTTGACACAATGCATTCGATGTAACCAAATGGTTGCTATACAGATTTTGACTATAGTTTACATTAATGTAATGGTATATCCTATAACAGTCGCCTTCGAGATGGTGTTTACTTTGTAGTTGCTGAGATTAGCATGTTTAAATAAACAAATTCAGGTTTATACTTTATAATTGTATAGATAAGTAAATCTATAAAATATATTCAAATTATAATTTCTTTTACATTTAGTCAAAACACACACACATAAATACACAGAAACAAAATCGAAGATACAAAATCAAAAAACAATCTTTCTTTTAAACCATTTCATTTTGAACACGCCTCAATCCCATTTTACTACTAAGATAGATAAATTAAAAAGAATTAGGAAGAGATATAAAACGTATTTAATCTCATAAAAGACCAGTTTTATGAGCCATACACGTTTAACAGATACATGTACATTGTAGTTTCAAATGATAATTAGAGACCACCAAAGTAGTCTTTTCATTTCCTATGTCGAGTGTTGATTAGCGAAAACGTGTCAAGCGACGGAAATCCGGTGAATTTTTAAGTAACTGACAATTTCATACGATAGTGTTTATATTTGAATGTTTAATTTATTTATTTTATCGTCATTGGAAAATAGTGAGAATATTTTTTTTTTGTGAAATAAGAATATTAAAAAAGAAGCAAAGGGCTGTCATTATTATATTATACAGATTGATAAAACTGGCAATATGAGGTTGAGAGAAAATTTACGATTTTCGAAAAATTTGTATTTATTTCAAAGTTAATTTTGGTTATATGCTATGCATAGTATTTCTTAAGTTTGATGTTTTTTATATTATCTACTAATATCAAATTTAAGAAATACTTATAACAGATACGGTATGGGGAACGGAGGTGTCTTAACAGTAGGTTCCCAGGTTCCCTCTGCCTACCCTACTATGTGAGGCATACAGCGTGAAGCTCACTCATATTTATAACGGATATGTGATAAAAAGGCACTCTAATAAAACTCGTAATAATTAATCAACTTGAATGTGCCTCAAGATAATTTAAAACAAAATTTATGTTTAGAATATGTAAAAAATTAAAAGCTTTTATCTATATCTAATTAAACATAGGCAATAGATAGATAGGCGCCGACATCATAAATTTTATGATCGCTTAATTATTTTATTTATATACCTTTACGGTCCATTACGGGGCCCAGCATTATCATTTTGTCATGCTCGACCAATTATATGTTTTTATAATTTAAATTAGATTTTATTGCTATATATATTATAAAAATAAAACAAGAATAACAAATCTAACTATTATCTAATAATATGAAATAAGAAGCTTTTCTTAAAAAAAACATACTTTATATTTTTTTAAACAATTACAGAATTTTATCAGGTTAATATAGATTAAGAAATGTTAATTTATTTGATTACAACTGATATTTTTAATATTATTTTATAACCACGCAAATAATAGCATGCAATATACCAAATAGCCTTTGAATTATGAGACTACTATTAGACGGTACGCTAGGGCTAGTAGATACCGAACCTATAAAAGAAACCTATCAATATCACCGAAAGTAGTGCTGTTATAGGTAAAAAACTAGAGAACTGGATTTTAACACCAATTAAAATTAAAATCAGCTTCCGCTGGACACAGCGGGGTAGGCAGAGGGAACCTAGTGTTAAGACACTCCGTTTCCCACTGAAACACTAATCTCCTTCACATTAAAACATACCAAAAAAAAAACAAAGATCGGAAATATCCACACAAGGATGAATCATAAGATATCTCCATCATTAGTTCGCTTCAATACTTAAACGAAACGAGTTCCACGGTAAATATTTGGCTTGCCATACAAATGAATACATTTTAACACAATAGAACTTCCATTTTGACCGATGGCTATGTTTGCATGGACAATTCTCGCTGCGCCGGTTTGTGCCACCGCAGTAAGCCTTCGTTTTATGGCTACGAATACCTGGTATATATGAACATGGGTATTCTAGTGGCCGATAGATGTGACAAGTCATTGAGTGTAATTGGTTGTTTATTTATAAAGTGAAAGACAATAGTTTTGTCAAATAAGAAGATTGGTGTATAATTAGAATGTATAATAATTAATAATTAACAATAATAAAATTAAATGAAACAAGAGTATTATAAAGTCATTAGGTGTTTTTTAAAGTTTCAATTGTCCTACCTGGTTACTGAGTAAGTTAAAATGGCGCTAACTGATCCAGTTAGGAGTAAGTTAACCTTGAGTTACAGTCATAAAACAGGGAATAACAGAAATGCTATTATAGCTCGATTCTTCTCCTTATTTATGTAATTTTATATTTTAAATATATTTTTGCTATTTTATACCTATCTAGGTAGACGCAGGAACAAAGTGTAAGTCATAAAATTCAACAAACCGACAGAGAGACAAACTTTTTAAAATTATTTGTAAAAACATGGTGATTTAACTTGCGATGCTTTAATTTTGTTATATGATAGAAGATCGTCAATTAAAGTAAATTACGATTAACGTACATAATTAACATTAAATAAACTAAACGAATTTCGTTGTGGCAACAAAGCTTAAAAAGCTTCTATTCTATACTAAAACAACACAATCTAGCACAAAATAACCACTCAGTATTTCTTTTAAGTGTCCTAAGAATATTTTTATACCTTAGTTCCGATTCAATAAGTTTCGCACTTAGTTGGTCTCATGATTGATCGTACATACATTTCTCCAATATATTTATTCTTAGTAACGATAGAATGTTGCTATAACCAATACAAGTGTAGTATGTCAGTTGTTAGTTTACTTTAGTTCAAATTGGCAATTAGGTTTATTATGAACAATCTTCAAAACAGCGTGTTACGTAGTATTTATTTTTTGTATTTACTTCTATATAATTTACGAAATGTATTTTTTCGTGCTTTACTTAATAATAGATTATTTAAACCTAAAAGCCTGAAGATGTCATTGTAAATAGGCTACTAAAAAGAAAGCAGGCCTCTCTAAATTAATAATTTGCTAATAATTTTCCATACAACATAAAAAAGTGGCGGCAGAATTTCTACATACATTATTGTAATAGATGATTATTACGAGAAAAGCTCCATAACGGACTTTTCGAGTAATTTTTCTGTAAATTTGCTTATTAAATGATAAAACTCAACGGACAAATAAACAACAAAAATAATTTAAAAGTAATCATTTACCCTGAATAAGTCTCAAACCCAAAACCATCGTATTATTATCCGAATACTGTCCTACTGAACCACAATGGAATCAATATTACCTATACACACGCTAATTACAACCAATATTGAATTATTAAACAATGTAAACACATTGTAAGTTTTATTATTAGTTTATATAGACATCTACGAAGTTGTTTTATAATAGAGCAAGACAACTTGCCAACAATTTGCAACTGAATATTAATTACACGACTTCTGAAAGGAATTACTTAATTCTTTGATTACAGGGCACTGTATAGACGTTAACGTTTAATTGCTTTCACAACTAAGTTTCACGACAGCGAAATATGCTAATAATGCGGTAGTAGTCGTCATTATTTTTTTCTATTACACAAATGTGTTTTTTTTTGTTGTTTCGTGCTGTATGTACGTAAGTTAGTGTTAAGACATTTTGCTCTTCACTTTCTACTAGAGTTTAGCACTAACTGGGGGTGTTTGGATCCAGTCCACAACCATTGCGTTTACGATCAGAATTTAAGTCAATATTTTTAGGTGTTCATTAAATTAAAATAGAGTCTAAATTAAGGTACAGCTCAACACGCAATGTCTCGAGGATTCTTCGGAAAGTAGCGACCGAAAGTGTTCTAATAGGGACAGAGTGTCGTAACACTATGTTTTCAGGCTCTCTCTGTATATCCTGCGGGATACAGCAATTATAATTCGTTACATTTTTCCAGTTCCCCTACTAAAGAAACATTAAGAATACAAGGCGACGGCACAATAAATTACAGAAATTCACAAATTCTTCAACACTTTTCTACATCTTTGAATACTTCAAGGTGGATTAAAAAGGTTTCCATCGTATGAGCATACTATTATTATTCCTTACAGTCCCTCAGAGCTCAGGGTGAGCTATTATTCATCTTTTTCCGAGGGCGGTTTTTTATTGCTAGACATGAAAAATACCAGAAAATTCACCCGGTCTGTTCAAAATAGCTGGATTAATTCAAAAGGCACTTATTTCAAATTGGATTTTACTCGAGTAGCAACTTGGGTACCTGCGCCTTAGTTCCGATTCAATAAGTGCAAAAGTTGGTCTCTTGATTCATCGCACATACATGTGTGTGTGTGTGTGTGTGTGTTCGTTGTTTTATCGTATAAGTATGTAACATCCAGATTTAATATGAAATGTAAAAATCATGAACTATTATTTTATAGAAAAAGTACAGAGAATCACTTAAAATATCACTATGTCTAAACAGAAACATCACAGAAGAGTGTTACAGTAGATTGGCGGAACAGTAAAAACATTTTGGCTAATAGTTTCTAGAAGAATTATTATATACATATATATTTTTTATATATTTTACCGGTTTCACGCTATATCACGCATATAGCAGGGTAGCCAGAGGGAACCTAGTGTTAAGACACTCTATATCCCAATTTCCATCGAATTCTGTAAGTGTTTTAAGTGGTGCTTTGCTCCAACACGAAAGCGAAGAAATGGAAATATAGGTACATTTACATAAATATTTAATTTCCTCGAATGTGGATCGAACCCACAACCAATCGCGTTTACAATCACACTTTGCACCACGGCGCCACGACGGCCTCAAACACTTACCATCCTATATCTTATAAAACAAAGTCGCTTTTCGTGTCTGTCTGTTGTTTCTAACTCTTCTTCTTCTAAACCACCCATAATATAGTTTATTATTTGTACATTCTTATGTAAATTAACATAAATACGACAAATGTGTATAAAGTCCTACCCGTTGAGACACTTTCGCGCATGCGCTGCTCTTATGGTAAGCACTACATGAAAATAATGTACTGGAGTATTGTTCCTCTTAATAAGATCTACAAAAAAGTCCGCGACGGCATATTCGTATCTTTTAAGAATAACGTGTAGTGATCATATTTCTGTCTAAAAATTGTTATTTCAATATATTTTTTATTGTGAGGGATATTTTTCCATAATGGTATTAATCCTTATCCTTTAAAATACTTTATTAATTTTCTACGTTAAACGTAGATAAAATTTGCGGTTTATACTATTTCGAAATTGCGAATAGTTTTAGAGAAAAACGCATTTAATTGTTAACATATCACGCCGTTCACACATCAGCTATATCGAGTCAAGTTTCACTTATCCCTTACTCTCAACATATAAATAAGTATATTAGTTACGTTGGCCATTTAATGTAGATCAAAACTGTCTTTTACTGTTTTTCATTTTAATAAGTACTTTAGAAGTTGTTACAATATCAAAAAATCCTTGCTGCGAAACCGCTCGCCACTCGCCATGCGTCCGCCGCGCGCATTACACGCATTGGTGGTCCAGTGGTAGAATGCTCGCCTGCAACGCGGGCGGCCCGGGTTCGATTCCCGGCCGCTGCATTCTATTTAATTTTCCTCACAGGCAGCCACGTAGTGCTTGCTTTTCATCAGGGACAGAATACCCTCTTCAGCATTAACCACAAGCTCGAAAAAAAACCCGCCTGCCTTTATAGCAACGAAAATTTAATGCGTTTGCACGTATTGGATAATTGGAGTTGAATGTATTATTTCAGCGTGATATATTTGGTTTCATATTTTTTGTAGTAGTTATTAGTAGGTAGGTTTTTGTTTATAATTTCTTCAAAGTTTTTAAGTGTAAAAATAGTCATTTAACTATCTAAAAATAGTAATTTATATATATTTTAATAAGTACTTGAAAAGATTAGTAGCACAGATTTAAAATTACGGTACCTACTAAAAAATCCTTGCTGTGTAAAACAATTGGAAAATCCTTATTGAAACTACTAAAATGCGGGTTGCATTAGGGTTTAATTAATTTTCACATTATCTTAAGTGCTTTGCAAACATACATTATATGAATAATCCAGTAGTAAAAGCGGGCGAAGCCGCAAGAGGGTCGCTAGTATTACAATATATTTATTCCAAACGTCGATTGCATGTTCAGTATGCATGCACATAAACATGTACATGATGCCATACAGTCTCTTAGCTAAGTCAATATCGTTGCCCCCATGCCAGAAGTTCCTTCTAATACAACTGGAGGTAAAGTTAAATACACCCCATGTTTACACAAATGAGTGTAGGCGTAGTGTATCAAGAAGCATGATATGGTCAGAATTATAATTTTCACCTTTGCTGACTATATATTTGTACAATTGTATTTTGAGGACGATCTGATGGTAATTGCGGTGGACGTGGGTTCAGTTTCTGATTGTGCAATCATTCGATTGAAGAAATGTCGATTTTTTTTAATATTTGCATTTTTCTGGTTTTGTCAGATAACGTAGGCATTGAATTATGGGGAAGTAAGATAAAGCTGATGCCATGATATTGATAATAATTGTAGAAGGGAAAAAATAAATAAAACACTTAGGAATCGACTTTTCTACTATTTTATTAAATAACAGATAGATAGATTTACAGTACAAAATTAAAATAAATATAAATAACAAAACACCACAATGACACATTACTACTAAACCATTCCAACACTATGACTAGACGGAATATTAACAGAATAAATCCACATCTCTACGAATTTCAAATACAAACCCCAGCACTGCTATACTCGTATGTTCGGAGACGCCTTTGTTTCGTCCACAAAGCTTGTTCCAATTGTAGGCTGTCACAATGTAACTTGCTTTCCGATTACCATTACAAGTACCAGTGCAATGTTAAAATTTAACCGGTAAATATTTTAACTGGTAAGTATTATGAGCCCTAATTGGAAGAGGAACAATGATGTAGTGATGCTAGCAGCGTTGCTTGTTTACATGGAGAAATTTGCACACTTATCTATTTGCGATTTGTGTTTGTGTGCTCATTATTTTTTATATTTATTGTGTGTATGTATGTGTTTGTGTTATTAGAATATTTTCTATACTTGAATGTAATATTTATGTATAACTTTACTTAGTTTACATAAGGCGTATTATCTACAAAAGTCTACTTTGATATTAAGTAAATACTAGACGCCAACCGTATGACTGTAAAAGTGACTAATTGTGGGTTCCCCCACTCGTAGAAATGACATATTTAATATTTTTATACGCTCTGATGTCCAGGTAGGGCGCTGCGTTGAGTTACGCCAGTCTACATGCAATTACTCCAAAATTTAGCAGAAAACGAATAACTGAGTGTCTTAGCACTAGTTTAAATACAAATTACAAATTACAAAAGTTACAAATTAGACTATAGTCTGTGGTATACCACATATTGATATTTAAAACATAAACTTTATGACTGATCTTACCTGAGTAAAGAAAAACCCAAATTTACCTTTAAAAAATACTAAAAGCCCGTAATAATAATTCCATAATCACAAGTAACTGGGGCATCTGACCGTTCTCAAATAATAGAAATTGTGTTTAATTATTCAAGTCCAACGCTGTTTCGCTCCCGTCTGACCTATCATCGCCAACAGATTTGAATTAAATAGCTTTAATATTTAACTTACTGCTTTGATACTTTGAACAGTTACACTATAAAGCTTATCTTCTGAATTATTAATATGGAATATATATTATACTAGTGGGTGCGCGCAGCTTCGCCCGCTTATTTGGACCCTTAGGCGTGAATTCTAATAAACCATGAAACATGTGTTCAATAAAATATTTTTAAGAGTCTAAATTTCAAATTTTATAAAAATCGGTGGCGATTTAAAGATTTTTCCATACAAACTTTCAACCCCTTATTTACACCCTTAGGGGGACAATTCTAGAAAACGATGAAATACGTGTTCAATTAAATACCTTTAAAAATCTAAATTTCAAATTTTATAAAAATCGGTGCCGATTTAAATTTTTTTCCATACAAACTTTCTACCCCTATTTCACCCCTTTATGGTTAAAATTTTTCAAAACCCCTTCTTAGTGGATGTCCAGATTACGAAAGTAAACATATGTCCAAATTTCACGTTTCGACCATCAGCGGTTACGGCTGTGCGCGCGTCTTACCTCAGTCAGTGAGGACAAGTCCTTTTATATATATAGATAATCGTATAATTTGATAATTTTCCAGAATTTATTATATTATTTTAAGTAAATATAGCTTAGTGAGGGAATTGTTACATTTATTTTTTACTAGTGACACCGCGGGCCTTCGCCCGCTTATTTATGTGTACTAAAAATAACATATATTATTTTTCTTTTTTCAGTGCATCCACTGAAGGCACTGCGTACACCTGGTTGGACACCAGGATCGAGTTCAGCTCACCATACTCTCGTCGTAGAAGCTCCAATTCCACGGTATACGAGAGTGACTGATGGTGCGACAGCTTCGACCAGCTCGAAGAGGTGCTACTCTGATGGACACTAAGTGCAAATCAAATTCAAATTAATAGTGACATTTGTGAAATTACAACCTTTTGGACACAATCCAAACCCAAAGTCAAATGTAGGATCGATTTTAAATTTTAATTTTTGTATATATATCTTATTAATCATGATACAATGTATGTAAAGAATAAGTTTCATATAAGTGTAAATAGATATGTGAAAAATTAATGATATCATGTCAAGATATATTTCAAAACGAAATCCTATTTCGCCAATTTAGAGTAACTCACAGAGCACGATCTCGGTGAATGTTACAAAATTTCTGTATAAAATTCATGTTCGTTGCTGGAATCTTCAGAACATCTTTTCCCATAAATTCGCTAATATTCTCGCATTTACTTCGAGCCGAGAGTAAGCGCAAAACTTCTTCTTGCTTACTGAAAATGAATATTTATGACGTACAACGAGTAACGCTCCATTTATATACAAATTTTGATATTCCAGTTACTTACAAAAAATACAATATAGCTCCTATAAAAAATGTAATATAAGCCATATTGAACATCAGTTCGTGAACTTATAAAAGATGCACACCTTCCTACCCATGACAATTTATATTGTATACGATAATTATATATTTATATAATATATGTATATGTTACTAATGAAACTATTGTATAGGCTACCCTTATATTTATCCCTTTTACTAATCTACAGTATAGGACTATAATATACTATGCTTATTTTCTTTAAAATTCATAATTTTCAATAATCCTGTATATAAAACAGTGTTTTCGTGTACGTATTAAATAATATCTGATAAAATGTTGTATAAAAATCTTGTAAATACCTACAACTTTACTTAATCTTCTTAAAAATGTTAAATATGTAAGTTATATTCTATTGATTACGAATTTCATTATTTCAATATAAGTGTAAAGGGACAGAGTAAGTTAAAACCACAATTTCTAATTAAAGCCTCTTAAAAAGAGATTGTTTGTAAAAAATTGCTAAATTCTTCAGTCTGTTTTGCATAAAATTATCTTGAATTTTTCTCCTTACACGTATTTACCTTATGATAAGTCTAAAATATAATATAAATAAGTATATAACGTAATACATATTAACTATATAAGATTTATTTTTGTAATGTAGAACGTTCCAGGTTTCAAGACACACGACCCTTAAATTTAAATTTGTACAAAATATGTATTTAATATATAAGTACTAAGGCTGCTTAAAAACATAATATTCTTTTATTATGGCATCTGACACAAAGGGCTCTCGGAATTGAAATTGTTAGACTGCAAGTAGCATAAGATGGACTTGAAAGGGCTTATGATTTCCTTTTTTTTCTTCTCTTGAGCTGCTGCATGCTGTACCTCGTATAGCAGGGTATGCAGAGGGAACCTATTGTTAAGACACTCCTCCCTTTTCGCCGAATTTTTCAAGGCATTACGTGTTGAGTGGCGGAGGTCAACACCTCGCTTTTGCCTTTACCAGAACGAAGAAATGAAAATATGAATAAATAATAATTCATAATATGAATTCTAGCTGCGATATTTATTTAATTATATTTAATTTAATATTCGAATTGTTGAGTGACTTTTTTTTTATTGTACATAGGCAAGCATTTGTCCGCTATCTCACCTGGTGGTAAGTGACGATGCGAACGAAGGTGGAGCTTGCTTGCCTAGGTAGTGCCTATTCACTTTTTTACAGAGGGCCAGGTTATACTTGTCGGGGAACAGTTCAGCAGGCAGGGAGTTCCACTCCTTAGCCGTTCGCATTAGGAAAGTAGGCTCTCACCATTATTGCGAATACTACTTCCTAAGGTTATTTATCTGCAATATTCATTAAATAAGATCAATTGTTATCTATTTATAAAGTAATTTCGAGTTAACTAAACATATTTAACAGTAAGCTGTACTTATCGTACGAAGATCGTCCACAATATAGCATTGTTAAGTTTATAATGGCATGCACTGGCAATACTAGTTCAAACATTCCTATTTATTATTAAAATAGTACTACATAAGTTGCTTATACTATAAAATTTGTCGTTTAAAAGTAATTTTGTCACCTTACGTCGTGTCCAAATCGGAGTTATGAATGTGTCATTGAAATAATTTCCATAATTCCACATTATCATTTATATTAAATGATTATACAAAAAGCATTTCTCACCGAGTGTTTTGTATAGTTTTCAATAAAGTCATATGAATAAAGAGACTAATATTTATTTTAACAACCTTATATTTATTTTACTTTTTTTGGTCCTATCATTACTGTCATATGCAAAATATAAACAGCCTCCTGGTTTTTTTTTTTTTCAAGAAAAAAGATACAATTATCGAAATTGAAAAGGCCGTTGATAGTGTTTGAACTCAATTACGCGCCATGTCTAACCTGGGCAAAAAAAAATGTATTTGTTTAAGCCGTATCTCACACATAAGGTTAAGCTGAGGGAACCTGGGAACCTAATTTTGGGACACTTTTTTCCCATTAAGATACTCCCATTTCCCACATTGTGTGTTGAGTGGCAGAACAAACTCCGCGCTTTGCCAGGTCGACGAAATAAAAATATTAAATAATTGATTCTCCCGAGTGGGAATCGAACCCATAATAGTGTAATAGTTATATAGAATAATTTCTTCAATTAGATTTAGCATAAGCACACTAACACAATTGATAAATGGATTTCTTCTCCCTACTAATTGTTACAGGCAAAGTTTTTGTGTATCGCCGCCACGGTAAGTTCAAGTCCGGAACGAATCGATCTACGTGTCTCGTATTACAGAAGCTTTGATTTGAACTGATTGGAGAGTTTTATGTATATATTATGAATTATCTAAAACCTTAGACCCTTTGTATTTTTATTTAATATACCAGTATATTATTATTTATAATACTTTTCAATTTTACATTAGTACAGTATTTTAAAACAAACTCTCAACTATTTGTTTATTTAGGTTAAAATACGTATATATATTGGATTTGAACCGATATCCTAATAACATATATGTAAAAAATCTTAAATTTTAATTTTTACCACAAAATTTACCTTACAAGCAAGTACGTGCTGCATAATCTATTTCATTTGTAAGCGTCATGGTCACGAAGCGTATTGAAAAGTTTCACCTGAGTTTGATTTATTCGATTGCAGTCGGAACTCCGACGTCGGTTGCATTCATCAGGATTCCATTTGGACGCCTGTTTCCCAAGTGTTAATCGGACACCAACTGAGTTACTTGACAAAAATTTTTTAGCTCCACGATGTGTTCCACACATAGCACGGTAGGCAGAGGAAACCTGGGAATCTAACCCTGAACCCTGTGTTGAGACACTCTGTTTCCTTGAAGACATTTCCGTTTGCCTCGTTACCAGAACGAAGAAATGAATATTGAACCTGTCACATTTACAGTCATATGTTTATGATATGAGTAGTAAAAAAAACACAACATAAAAGAACTTAAAAATCCATTAATTAAACAAAAATCACACGACGAATCCCAACATGGTGCTCATCAAATATTCGGTAGTTACTTAACATAATAAACTTCACTTGAAAAGTAATTAAAGCATCATGGCATCCCCATTAACTTCACTTCCGCCTGAATGTTAAACCAGTACCATACTACCAGCTTATTCCACTCTTATTAAGGTAGTAGTGAGAAATCAAAGCTTATTAGTGACGGGCGCTCGGCAGTATGTTGATTTGATAATGTTATCGTATCCATTTATGTGGAAACTCGTCTAAGAAGCTTAATTGAAGTAAATTATATATGTGTTTTGGGAGTTTGAGTGAAACGTGTAATCTCGAGAACTGTTGAGTTTATTTACTCATTTATTTTGAGACAGAAGTCAATGTATGTATGTATGTAATTTAATAGGAATTTGTATATTTTAAATATTTTTTTTTTCATATCAAATGTAATATTTAATTTTGTTAATAATAATCAATGATATTAATAAGACAAAGCTTTAGCAAAATACTTCAAATTATACGAATTACAGGTAAAATCAATACAAATGTGTTACTATCCTATCAAATTTCCATAAATACACAAATGATTTTGACGGTAGCTCGCCATGTATTTGATCAATGGACCTACCAGCGCTTCGAACGTTAGAAACTAATTCTCACGCCAAAGTCAATAAGTCGAACATTTGTTTACAAATACCTACAATGGAAAACCATATGGATTTATCATTCAAAATCTCTGTATACTTTAAATCTATCGCTATTAGGTGCATAATGAGGCAACGCACACAAAATTCTTGACAATATTGACTTTGTGAACACTAATAGAAAATTCAAAAGTGGGAACCAGTTAGAAAGAAACATTGGATATGTTAATTTTACTATATGACTGTTATTATGAGTTAAATCCACAAAATCTGATATCAAATTAAAATGTTAGAAAGAAATAAAGATATAAATATTTCAAAATATATATATATATATATATATATATATATATACAATTGTCGGTATTTCCATATAGATAGCGTAATAATAAATGGATAAAATATCGTTAATACTATTTCAAACGTCGGTACGATACCGCAAATCTTGCTTAAACGCACACAGATTATGTATTTTAAGACATTAATCCGCTTTTTATATCCACTCCAGGGATACACCTACAGACGGTTTGTACGGATACTTTACGAGAATTTAAGTGACTACTGATTATTAGACTCTTAAAAGGGAGGCTTTTCTCGTAATAACGTGTAAGTAAAGCAAATAAATTTCAACTTTATTGGTATCGTCAATTTTGTATTTAATAGCTTCTTCTATTAAGAATTGGTTCTTCATCGTTTTTCTTAAATATATTACAGTAATAAACAGCAAGCAAGTTTATTTTGAACTTTTTCATTTCATTCATGAAATTCATTCATTTCATGTATGTCTCTTTTATGTCATATATGACATAAAAGAGACATACATAAATATAATTTTATTCGTTCTTATATATACATAAAAATAATTATTTTTTTAATTTTATACGTTCCATTGAAATAGTCAACAAGTTGCAGATTATAATGAACTGTCAAATTTTAGTACAGTTCGCGAGGCTTTAGTTTGCTCACGCAAATGCAATTTGTGTAAGTAATTTTAAATGTGGAGCCAGGAAAAAAATATTAAAAATAAAGTTGATTTATTATTAGAAAAACTAAAACATGAGGCTAGTCGTCGCGTATGGACATAAAGCGTATTTTTTATATTACTTGTATATTATTACTTTCACTTTTATCTAGTAAGACTAGTAAAAGAAGTAGTAGACTAGTAAAAGAAGGTGTGGATCAATTGTCAAAAAGCGGAATAAGCTGGTTACGGCCAAAGAAGTGGCCAAAATGAAAATATTACGAATTTAAATTCTAATAAATAAAATTTAGTTCCAGTTTGACATAGCAACGGAAAATCGAATCAACAATTACTATCTCTCTGTCTCACTGCGCTACGATGGCATCTTTTAAAGTTTAAATTTTCTTACAAAAAGCAAACAATGGCTGACTATACCAACATAAATTTCGTGTAATTCGCACATTCAAACGTAGTTAAATCCCATATTTATAGAAATTAATAATGCCTATTCAAAATCAAAGGCCCCCTTAATCTCGCCTTAAAAGGTTAAGGTCCTCTTATTCGTTCAGTTTGTATTGCTACAAATAGTGTTAACAACATGGTACATGTCCGTGTACAGGCGACATCGCAAATAGAGAATAAGAAAAAACTATAAAACATTCCTTAGATTTACAGATCAAATCATTCTTTTTATGTTGTAAGAATATTAATAAAATTGTATATTTTACGATTTTTGTATTTTTTAAAAATTTTTTTTAAGGTTTTTTTTGTTCTCTTACTATAAGTACCTACCTATATTCTCAAGAGTAGGTAATTTAAGGTAAGAGTAGGTAAGTAGTGAGAAATTTAATATTTGTCCTGTGTTCTTTCTAATATTATCCTATGATTGATATAATTCAAAATCGCTCTTTGGCTCACATACACATATCCACTAATTACAATAAAATATATATAAGAATATATTTCGCTCACATTGTTCAATAAAAACAGCACTAAACACTAAATTCCCTCTGCCTAGAGTAGGCTATGAGCGGGATACATAAATCTGAAACAAAAGTTAAAGCAGACGAAGCCGCGTTTCGGTCGCTAGTTTATACACATATTTATAAGCATTTATACGACCACTCAGTCATTGCCACCTGAACCTGATGCAAGTAGTTAATGCGTGCCATTGTCGACGTACGCCGCATTCAGAGGCGAAATAATCAAAATATAAATCACTGGGCGCGAAAGATAAAATATATGTGTCCGAGAGCCGTATTCAAGAGCTAGCTTTTAGCGGAGGATATTTAGATCTTTTGATTTAATATTTTAATGGTGCATGTTAGACTTACAAAACTAAAAAAAATACAACAAATGGATGTGGAAATAAAAACTTTATTATTTATAGCTTAACGTTTTTTTTCCCGCAAAGCACTGTTACTCAACTGTAGTGTCTAGACACTATTCTTTGCTTTCTGTAAAATTTTGACTTTACAGTAAACAGATTCGATTACTTTCTCGTACAATATTTTTAAAGTATTATTTGACACATTATTCACATTCACGTGATTAATTTCGATGTGGCTTGATAAGACCGCATGGCTTAGCGGTAAGAGCGCTTGGACCGTTTCTAGGAGACGCAGGTTCAAATTCCAAAGCCTTTAGAAGTTTCCTAAAATGTTATTTCAAACTGTTTTCTGCCTTTATCTACCTCACCTTCCAAGAGAGAAGCGTGAAATGAATATATTACGTGGGAACGTTATTAAAACAATATTATAACTACGCATATTTACAACTAATTTGCATTTACCCTCGACTCTGCTCGCATGGTTAGACAAATTTGCATTATTTAATTTGGTAGAATACGCCACGAATAATTAATTAATTAATGAAAACTCATTTTATATAATACGTAACAATACAAACTGGAGTTATGTATTGGGAATAAAATATTTCATATTTTCATTTCCTCGCTCTGGTAACGAGACAAAGCGTGGCGTTGTGTTACGCCACTCAACATACAATACCTCCAAAGTTCGACAGAAAGTGGTGGTGGTTCGGAAGTGTCTTAATGGAGACGGAGTAAATTAACACTAGGTTCCCTCTACCTACGGTAGGTATTTAAAATTTAAAGTGTGTATGAAGTTACAAAACAAGAAAAAACAAACATCAACCATTACCTCATCAAAAAACAGATAGCTGTCAAAACATCAAAATTGTCTTGAAAAAAAAAACATATCTCACAACTCACAAGTAATGTAAACTCTTTGAAGGGAAAGCGTCAATAAAAATACCCGCCCATTCAAGATCAGTCATGTAACGCCTACGCATATTGTATGTAAAACTGTGTGCATGTGCTAGTCTTGTAGCCGTGGTTTACATTTTTTTTAGGTTCTCGCTATTCAAATATAGGTGGTTTCAGATATAGGTATATAACTAAGTTAACAATAGGAAACCTAATTTAGTGATTGACTTAGTAGTCTAAGGGGAATAATCCTGTAAAGAAAATAAATAAAATTTGAGGACATCGTGGGACGGCGTATCCAAAAACGTTAAGGGGGGTTCCAAACCTAACCCTAAATAAAACAGAACCCTATCACAAAGATTCCACTGTCCATCCGTCTGTGACCAGGTTATCCAGGTAATCGTTATTATCAAATAAAAATAAATATGAATCTTAACTTCGAATATACATTTTTTTTTATATTTCTTAAGCAACATGCTTTTAAAGTTTCTATCAAAAAATAATTATCACTCACCGAAGCCTCGCGCCGCGCCGGCCTATTGTAAATTAGCCACCTAAACTAATATCACAAGAGCAGATCTTCCAAAACATGAATCTCTATCAAATGATGAATACGTAATACAGTAGATGCTGAATATTTACGCTAAAATACTTGGCAGGCAATGAAAACTTTAGCAACTACTTGACTATTCGGAATGAGTTTGAAATAGCGGCCGCGGTGGCTCGTAATCTTAAATATAGTTTCTCTATACATAAGTTGTATAATTGTTTGTAAATTTAAATATGGATATAAATTTATATAAGGAGATTTTAACCAATATTAAATATAGAGAGACCATATAGAGAGAGAGAGAAAATATATTATATAACTGGAAGATACTTACTTAATAAAAATGTTGATTTTGTTAACACATGTACAGAACAGACACTCGGCAAACCTTCTGAATTTGAGACATTTAGTGGATGTGGATTAAGTTGCGTCAAAAGCCAATTCTCTTTAAAGTATAAATATTTTAAGTGTTCCTTGAAAATATAATCTTATCTATAAGGATATTCTACACTCACTTATTTCAAGATTTTCTTAAAATTGGTTTCTTCTTTCATTCAAGAAATTAGTGATTAAGCTATAAATAATCTAAAATATTTGTTTTGCTATTTCTAAACATTACAGCGCTATTGTCGAAAATTTGTTTTCAAATCCACACTGAGTTGTAAGAATGGCTTACAGTCATATCTACGTTAGATACATGGAATATAAGTGTATTATATGATAATAAATAAACATAATTTACATAAAATAATATTAATAACATTGTGAAGTGATTGTCATTCGAAATTGATTATGACACGAAAGAGGCCGCACCTTTATTATGCGAGTAAAAGTCAAAGTTCAGAGTAATTTTAATATTAATATGGATGACAATCCGTTTCAAATTATATATAATATAGATAACATATTGCTTAATGTAAAATAACTTTAGGTTCCAATAATATGGTTTAATATGTTAATGCATCAATGCTTAAATTTCGTAAAAATTATAAACGTAAGAAAAAAATATCCAATAACGAATGGACATATTATCTATGCTTATATTATAATATCAAACAGTTTGTTGTCGAGGCCAGTCGTGGCGCATGAGCCCCACAAGCGTGTGAGTGTAAACGCGAAAGGTTGTGGGTTTGATTCCCACTCTCAGAAATGAAATATTTAATATTTTCTCGTGAATAGTTCTAGTATTGAGGCAATGCCTGCAGAATTTTAAAACTCAAAAATGAAAGTGTCTTTTTAGGAACAGAGTCTTATCACAAGGTTCCCAGGTTCCCTCTATATGTGAGATGTATCTCACATATTGAGGGAACCTGGAACTCACGCTGTAGCGTGAAACGTGCAGTTTATTCTGACGAGTTCAACGTAGTCCTTAATGCTTCCTCTCCGGCTTAACGTCTTTGTTATTATCTTTTGACTATGGGTTTTGATATTTAAAGGTTAAAGAAAATTTTCTATAGAGTACGTTTTTTAACAATAAGTTATAAAAAAAATCGTTTAGTCATTATTTTGCCTTATTGTAAAAATTAAAAGGTACAGAACATAAATGCCTATCACGATAACTCCACAACATCGGGTTTTAAATAGAAAAACAAAATAAATTCAACTGTTACCCCATAATTCTATTATCTAAAAATGTTCATACAACACAACCAAATAAACCATAACCCAACCACAATGCCAAAATAACATTAAATGTACTAAACGTCAATTAAAACACATGTAACACCATAAATTACTCATAAAAGTACCATCAACAACCATGCTGTAAAACATTTAGCAATACATCTCTTATCTCATACCTACATATGACACTGTTCCTGACAAGCTACGACATATGAATACAAGGATGTTACACGTTCACGGACCGTTTGAATATAAATCAATGGCCTAACGTAAAATACGAGTATGAGTATATATGTATATACGAATTGAGTGCTATTCAGTTTGTCCGACAGAAACTAGCGAAGTTGAAAGATTTAGGGATGAATGCATTATATTTATGTCTTTTTGTCTTTTTGTGTCTGGACGCTTGAAAATGTCTTGTTTTAAATATGTGGAATGATTGAAATATGTACTGAAAAGCTGAGATGTTCGAAATAACGAAAAATCTGTGTTTATTTTTCATGTCTATAACATGATATTAATAATAATAATAATATTCTTTATTGTACACCCAAAAATATAACACAAGAAAAGGAATCAAGATCAGAAAGAAATGTACAAAAGGCGGCGGTATCGCTAAAACAGCGATCTTTTCCAGGCAACCTTAAGGCATAGGACGTAAAACGTAGGAAAGGGTTGGGGGTGTGAATAATAAATTTAATAAAATACATAAAAATAATAAAATATTGAATATTATTGAAATAAATTCTTATAATTAAAGATTTTTAATGAAAATATAATATAACAATTATCCGATTTGAACCAACGCTTTTTGAATATCATTCAATTACTATGCATAGTCAGTTTTCGTATTGTTTTAAGATAAGCGCAAAATTCTCAACACCACCACAAAATCCCCTACATTATATCCTTAGTAAAGTATGTTAGTTCGATAAACAAATAACCCACTTCGTTCGAACATGCAAGAACATCAAATAGTTTCAGATTAACCTCTTTTGGTATGTTTACATTTCGATCGTGACGTCCCCTAATAAATTTTAATCTACGGTCTACCTTTTATCTACGGGTCGTCGTTTAACGTCTTAAATATAATAAAATTTTGATATTTTAGAAAATATTTATACTAGCTACTAGCACAACATTTGGTTTATTAATGCTTTCAGAGAAATTATGATTAGTCTAATATCCGGAGACTAGAGAAGAGACTCTGGTCGTAAGTCACCCCGCGAAAATATAATCTGTCTATTTCAATTAACTATAATAGTTCAGGAGAAACTAGTGACAGACAGACATACGGACGGACAGTGGAGTCTCCCGATTTAGACTTTGGGTACGAAACCCTAAGAAGTATTCCATAAAATTAATTATCAACGTAAAACAATGCTTATAAATAATATTTATTCGTTCAGAACTAAAAGTCAGTTTTTTTTAATAATTTTATGTGTTTTTTTTTATTCACCAACGCTAATTACAACGAGATGCTTATTACACTGAGTGTAATGAAATAAAACTGCAGTTGTAGCACTGGAACATTTATATAGGAGACTGTAAATAAAAGCTCGTTAACGTTTCAAAATTGGCTAACGAAATTATAGTTTAAGTTAAATATATTTGAGAATTTTAAGTATCTTATTTTAATTTAAATACCTATTTAGTAAAAAGATTTTATTATCTCAAGGCGATCTGAATAATTACGTTTAATTCTATGAGATCTATACGATGATGGTGGTATCAAATTTCCAACAGAATGATGTTTTATATTTAGGTTCCTATACTGAGTATATAAACTGAATTACTTTTAAATATGGTTATGAATATTTATATCAGTTGTAGGTCCTAAGAAGATTTTTCCTGTTTTGTTATTTCTAAATTTACTTGTATATAACTAAGCTGGAGCAAGAAACATTTGACCAGTTAGAAGAGTGGCGTTGAGTTACTCCATAATGGAGTTTCTTAACTATTAACACATATCTTAGAAAATGTTATTATAATATTATCATATTATTAAATTACATCATTAAATCAAAACTAATAAAAGCATTGTTAAATAAATTAATAATACTCAAAGCATATTTCAGTAAAGTGAATTAAGTTATTAACTTTGAGGGCACGTTACACCCGCGAGAGTAATTGTGTTACATATTAAGTGTGAAGAAGGTTTCATTTAAAAGTATATTTGTTATTATAAAGTAGCGCAGTGGTTACTTTTTTTTGAACATAAATTTATTAAACATGTCACAATCATACTAGCTCGTACATTTTTTTTTACATTTAATTACATTTCGCTACGTGGATTTCCTCTTATAATTACTTTAGGCATTACAATGTCTCAGTGGGAATGGAACGTCTTAACACTCGTAAATAAAAACAGTGACCTCCATCAACATAATTTAAGAAATAAAAATAAGCTTGCTGTGCCCTTCTCTAGGCTCCATAAAGTGTCTCACTCATTCGTAGGTCAAAGTATACACTTTTATAACAAACTTCCAAACGACATGGTTAATTTATCACTGAACAAATTTAAAAAAGTGGTAAAGCACAGGCTCTGCCAAAAAGCATATTACTCTGTTAAATATTATGTTCGCGATAAAGATGTTTGGAAATGAGTTGCTCTATTTCTAAGTTGAAATTGTTAATTGTAATTTGTAACAAATATTGGCATTTAAAAAGAGTGGCCATGAGTTTCTTTGCCTGTATCTTCTCATGACCATTTGAACGGGCTTTTTTCAAGTCAAAATTGCACATTTTTTTTGGTTATTTTGTTTTGCATTTTTTTTCTACTTTTATGACATGTCCAAGTAAATGTTAAGCATTTTTATGGATTAAAGATATTTTGACTTTGACTTTTATTTTGACTAAGTTACCATCTACCCTCTATCTATCTACTCTGCTATGTGCGAAATACAACAAAAGAAAAAAAATCTAAACTCCTATTACGAAGCCTGTTCTTAAAATACAACGAAATTAGATTTGCGTAGAACGAAATTAATTATTATAGCAATTTTTAATCACAAATTCTACTATTAATTAAACATACTAAAAACTAAAACGAAAACTGGTAGTTTAAACAATCAAAGTATATAATTTTCCATCTTGTTATATCACATTCGGCCTTACTACAGTAATAAATTATGTTAAATAAGTACACAAATTAATGGTGCGTCATGGCATCGTCGACACCTGCTGGGACCGGCCTGACAGCGGGATGTCTTTAAAGCAGATTTGCATATTAAGCCAGATGAGTGCCATATTAACTTAAGCTATTACATGTTTCATTTTTTACGCTTGCTTTTTTTTGCTTTTATTTCTCTCTCGCGTATAGCATCATAGACAGAGAAATCTAGTGATAAGACACTTTGTGGCGTAACCTAACGCCGCGGTATGTCTTATCAGAAAATGTAATAATATAATGACTCCCCCAAGTCTCTAGCCCTCAAACAATTATAATTGTAAGCTACACTACACTATATATATTTTTTTTTATTTTCATATAAATAGTAAAGGCATGTACCTACCTATATGTTAAAATTATATTTATAACTCTTTTAGTTAAATAATATCTAGCTCAAAATTCCATATCCGTTTATTAGAGTCATTTCGTATGACACAGACCCACCCACGTTTCATTTGCATAAATTATTCTGATTAATTTATGACCTTTGATCTCAATAAGGAAAGTGGTAATATTTACAAAGAATGCTTGTTTATATTACACAAATTTGGTAAAACCGTTTTCTACTTGTTCTAGGTTCACGCTATATAGCAGAGAAGGCAGAGGGAACCACTTTCTACCGAACTCTGTAGGTATTGTGCGTTGGGTAACGGGACTCAACGCCGCACTTTGCCACATTACCAGAGCGATAAATTGAAAATATTAAATATTTCATTTACTCGAGTGGAAATCAAACCCACAACCTGTCGCATTTACAATCACACGCCGCTAGTAAAACTTTCTACTCCAATTTATCTCATAGTTTATTGAATCGATGCCGCCTCTTGCCGTGCATGTCCCAAGATACCGTAAATACACCGGCGAGTGTCTCATTGGTAACGTTTAGAAGCAATTCCGAGCTATAAAGTAGTATGCGTGGGATGTTAACATGGCCATTGGCCAGCTGTGTTAGACCTACGCTACACTTCAAGAGATCCAATGTTTGTTTTGCACTGTCTATTATATACCTAATTGGGGATAGATGGACCGATTTAATCTGGTTTAACAATGGCAAAAAGCGATTTCTGTGTAAATTTGTGTTATTTTATGTATTGTATCTACTACTATGCTTTGTGTTTATATAATTTAGTTTTTAAACTTATGTGTTTTAAGATTATTTTTAACTATTTTGGTATTGTAATGTTTGGTATAAATATTTGACTGGACAGTGACTGATGAGACGGGATGGTTAAGAGTTCAATCGAATCAAATCCAATGAATTATTTTCGTTTCTTTTTGGTCGAACATATGACTTTAATTTTAAGAGAAAGAGGAGAATGTAGTGTTTTGATACTAAGTTCTTCCTCCAAAAAATAAATTATTTATTAAGAATCTTAACGTAAGTTACGTTTTCCTTATTCATTATTCTGTTTTGTTCTTTGATTATAGCGTTCCGAACTAATTATTAATTCAATATAACATGTATATTAAAAAAAACTCTTCTCTCAACTCGTCAACTATGCAGCCTCCTTACCGGTAAATTCAGATCAATCCTCGAATAAAAAACTGAAGTCAGCAGATAGATAATAAATTTCATCTTAACAATGCAGTCAGCTAATCCATTATCGAAGAAATTGCGCCAATTATTATCGGCGTTGGGAAAAGAGATCTTTTTCCAAATGGACTTTAATTTTTACGACAGAACCTCCGATGTCGATGTCAGCCGTGACGGGACGTGATGCGCGGCGATTCTCTTTGAAGTTCTTCCTTACCAAGTCCGTGGATAAGTCATATTTTTAGGAAAAAAATCGTTATTATAGTGCTGCACTACTATTTAGATATAAATAATATTTATTTCTAGAATAATATACTAGTTGTATTAACTATTTTTGTAAAAAAAATGATTGAGTGTTTTTTTGATGTCATATGAATTATATAGATATTGTATATATAGTTTTTTTACCTTTTCCTTTATTTATAGTATAGAACAAATAATATTATTATTAGTATTTAAGAAACCATAATCGTTAATGTTATAAAGCTGTTTCGTGATCAGAAAAACATAAAAAAAGCGCTCTTTGTTAATAATTATTAAAAATTAACATAACATTGCATATATTATAAATTGTAATTACATAAAATAAATTAACATATAACACATACATATAATTTTAATATAATTATTTTAATATAAAAAAAAATAACAAAATTATAATATTATAATTATTCGCTATACAAGATAATACATGTTAAAAGACTTTACAACGGTGTACTGATGAAATATTAAATTAATTCGTTAATGACACAACATGGGCTTTATTTGCGTGCGGTGATCGTAATATACAAAGCACTGAGCGTACACGAACAACGCCCACCTTCCGAGCTTACATGAGACTGTTATTTTGTTCAATAATTTATTGAAAATACAATAAATTTATTACATAATGATTTTGAACGCGACTGGTTCGGGTGCGGGTTCGATCCCCACTCGAGGAAATCATATAATTATTGAAATTTATATTTTCATTTCTTAGCTATGATTTCAAGACAAAGGGCGGCGTTGAGTTTCGCCTCCATAATTCAATGGAAAGTGGAAAATTTTGTAACTTAACACTAAGTACCCTTATCCACCCTGCTGTGAAACAACGTGAAGCTAACTTAATTTAATTTATTTAATTTTATTGTTTTAACTGAAAATAAGATAAGTGTTGAAAAATGGTTCAATTTTAGTACGTTAAAAAACATTTTATACCCTGTAAAATTGAAGTGTCATGCCGTAGCTTATTGTTTAAAACGACAAAAGAATTCAATAGCTTAGTTTTTTGCATAAAATAATTTGACATACTCCTACCACATTTATATATATGAATATATAGTATACTAAAGTATATATCTTATATACTTGAGTATACCACGCATATTTTAAAAAAGTATTTATATATCTTATATATGAATACCATTTTAAAGTATGTGTGGCCAATAAATATTAATTTTACAATTTTGAATCTGAAGCTGAAATATATTTTTTATGGTTTATTTATTTAAAAAATAAGGTATTTTTATTTTTATTTAAGATAAGCGATTACTAGTGTTAGCCAGCGACAAATACATTTAGCGCAGGTTACGCTTTCAAATAATTTTAATTGAATAATTTTCATTTTTTTTTCAAAAACCATAAATCTTAATATTCAACTTTTAACACCGCACTCCTAGTACGAGCAGCAAATGTTAACTTTGCTGCCACAAGCGGGTCAATGAAGCCCTTTGATACGCTCTCACCTGCATCATCGAGCACCCTGGTCTTTCATGGACAGACACTTAGCCGGTACTTAACCTGACCTATAGATGTTTACTTTTGTAAGTACCTCCGTATATAGCCAATAACTTAAGTGTTATTAACGCAATCTCGATGCTTCGCTTAGTAATGATTATGATTAAGATATTAAGTAGGGTAGATATGATAATATTTTTTGGTGAAATTTACACTGTTTTGATGACGAAAAAGTAATTATTTACAAGCCTTAGGTACATTTTAAGTTGAAAAGTTATTTAAACAAATCTCTTGAACACACTTGAAAGGTAGGTATTATGTATTCCAACATAAATATAAGTACCTACAAATATCAAAGCAAGAACCACTCCACATCTTAATCTTTTATGTAAGGTATAGAGCATATCGCTATAATTTATTTACAAGAGATCCAGTAAACGTGACTACACATAATACTTGTTACTTCTATATTATGAAATATTATTTATTTTTATAAAATAAAATATAAAGGACATGTTTTTGTAAAATATTTCGTGAATCTTTTGAATGAACTCTGATAAAAAGGGTGTTTGTATACAGTGGGTCCGGTCTCAATTTGAATCATAATAGTGTTTGAAATTTATTTGATCATAAAACGCGAGTGTTACCGAGTTGGCTTATGACAAAGGTTTTTTATCGCGCCCGGTGAACGGCAGTAAATTGTGCGTGGCCTGTCATAGCAAAGCGGTGGCTGCAGTACTAACAATCTGTCTGTTTTCTTATTATAGACAGCCACTCTAAAGAAATTTACGATACATTCGTAAGGTGCGTTAAAAAGAACCTACGTACTAGCTACGTACAAGAATTAAATACATAATATTATTACTTCTTACGAACGTAAGTATGTAAGTACATACATGCATTTACGATTTAATTTAATTCTCTTTAGACATAAGACAGAAGAAGACATATCCCGCTGAGCCATCAATGTTTTATCGTCAATTTTTTCCAATTCAGGAATTTACTACCAATTTAAAAAAGATAAAAATTTTATGGCAGACATTGATATCTTATAGCTGCTTGGAAAATCGGTAAAACGTCGTTTCCTTCGATTAAAACTGAGGGAATCCAGAAAATGTTTCTCATCATATTTTACACTACGGTAACCTTAGTAAATATTCTATCTTCATATTATTTTAATTTCGAAGTGAGCAGAGAAGTCTTCAATTTTTTATGAATATTCGCCCTTCGAATGATTCAAACCTACAACTACTCTTAACTAAGTAGGACTATTATTATCTAATACCGACACATGACAGAGAGCGCGGACTATCTTTCATCCCCAATTTTCAAATCTTATAGAACGAACAATTTAAATTTACAAAGAGGGAGAATAAAGATGAAATTAACATACTTTTAAGCCGACATAAATTTGTATATATTTTAATTTTAATATTTTCACATATTGAAGGAAGAAAATTTTTTATACGTTTATTTTTTAAATAACTATACGAGTACACAAACTCTAAATGTATAGTTTTCCTTTTAAAGATCAAAATATTGAAACTTAAAAAAACTACAATACAAAATCATAGTTAATTTTGCTTAAAAAGTCTTCACCTTCTCAAACCAACTAATGAAACTTACCTAAGTAGAACACAATAAACCAAAACCATGCATTAATAATGAAGAAGAAAAATTATACATTATACATTACTGCCCCATATAAACAACTAGAACGTAGAAGTAGCGAGGGTTACAAAGAGAAGGAATAAGGAATGACACCAAAATTACTCATCCCTGGATTACACCTAAACCGAATTAGACATTTTTATTTGAGGCCGAAGTGAAACTGCAATAATACTTTCCCTTTAATATTATGAGAAGTTCAAAACGACGTACAATAAGCAATTTGAGTCAGCGTAAAGAGGCTGTTTTTGTTCTAATTTAGTACAATCATTATGCATATTGCATGCCACACTTGCTTTGTTTTTCGATAAACAGTGCCCATTTTCCAACGGGCTTTCCCTTTTTCCGCCTTTTTATTATTAAAGGATCGCATTTGTATGAATGTAAATACCAAATGTTGGAATATGCTTCGTTTTATTTAAATCTGATGCAATAGCATTGTTGGTAGAAACATTTTCTTAGGGCTGAAAGAATCTTGTGATGGTTTGTGCACTTTGTGATGATAAAAAATGAAAATAGCGAAAAATATTCAAGAAATAAAAGACTAGTAAAATATTAGAAACAGATTTCAATTTTCAATACTTTGACTTTCGTGTTGGTGACCCGGTTTATGTATACAGAGTGGGTAAATGATAAAATGTAAAGGATTTATTAACTTTTGAAAAGGAGAATGTTGATAACTGTAAGAAAGTTACGTAAAAATCTAAGTCTTAAAAGGGTGTGTATGTATGTACATAATACGACAGCCATATACACAAATTATGGTATTGGACTCTAAATTTCTTCTACCTATCTCTACAGGAATAAATATTAATTTCAATATTTAATTATTTATTTTTTCATATAATATATCGTTAATATCCACAAAAAAGTTTTATAATATCAAACGAAACCACTCATAATTTATTTTCGCTAGAGAATACACACGCCTAAATCCCCAATTTGGTTTGAGCATGTTATTATTAAATATAATCTTATTTTTTATTGTTGACAAGCAACACCCTCGCTTCACTAAGCCTTTGTATCACACCTTTGTTGAATTTCATATTTTGTAAAAATAACTCTTTTAATGTGTAGAATAATAATTCGGAGTATTTTTCACAGGGTGTAATTGTAAGAATTAGTGATTAAGCTTTAGAAGGCCAGTCGTAGCGCATGGGCACAAGCGAGTGATTGTATACTTGGCAGGTTGTGGTTCAATTCAAGGAAAATAAATATTTTTTTCCTGTTGGCAAAGGCCTTTTCCTGTTCCTGTGGCAAAGCAGTGTTGACTTCCACCACTCATCACACAATGCCTCTAGAATTCGGTGTAAAATGGAGAGTGGAGTGTCTTAACACTACACATCTACTCTGCTACATGCGGGATAGTGTGAAGTTGAAAAAAACGAATCCCTCGAATAGGAATTAATTATCTCAAGAAAATCTTCAAGATTTTACCTTATTTTACTATGTTAGTATATACACAGCCCTACTCTCTTAGAACTAATGTTTGTCCCAACAACTAGCCTTGCAGAGTTAGTTTGCATATAAGATTTAGTCTCCGTCGTTATTGCTTCTATCATCAATGTTTGGTCTAGTTTATAAACAGAATATGAACTGAGGACCATCTAACTTGACTGTATAATGCTAGATGCAAATATTTGTGTAAGCTACTTTATTATGTTTGTGGAAGTCTGGAATTGTAATACAAGGGTAACTGAGGTTGTTTCTGAGTGTAAGTGATAACTTACAGGTAGGGAGGTATCCCTGTAAGGGATGTTATAGTTGTAAGTATGGGATGTTTAGTCCAAAAATGTCTTATAAAATGTAATATTTTCTATTATTACATTTTATATTCTTCTACAGGTATGTAAAAATTAAAGAGTTAATTATAATGATGGCCGTGAATTTTATTCCTACTAGAGGATTTTTTTTTCAATTTCACGCTGTATCCTGCATATAGCAGAGTAGAAAGACGAAGCCTAAAGACACGAATTCTAGAGGCATTGCGCGTTGAGTGGTAGTACTCTTTTTAAATAATATACGTGTAACATGTCTAAAAAATGGGAAATACCTATAAGGTATATATAACGGAGTATCTTAACATTGTTGTTTATCTGCATCCCCATAGAACATATGAAATATATAATCCAAGTTAAATTCTTGAAATCGCGGATTAAAATGCCCCTCATTTTTTCGATATTACTTCCAAATTTTGCATTCTTAGTGTAGAATAACAGTTTATAAAAAATCTAAAGCTATTAAAACATTTCAATTCACTGAAAATATTACAAATATAACTTAATAATAAATTATCCTGCCAAAAATATTTACTAAGTCCTAAATAACTCGGGTCTTTGTTTGCTTAGGTCGAGATTATAAGATATTTCACGTTATCCCTAAGGCTAGATGAATACCATTGTGAAATAGATTAAGAGAAAGAATTGGCTGCGTGGAAGTAAATCTGAAGAGATTGGGAAAAAGCTATCAAAGCCGTCTGACGGAGATTCATTTACGAGTATGCTATATAAGTTGTTTATTAGAGTGTATGTTTAAAATCTATATATATAATAAATATATAAGAAAATCAATAGAATTCCAAACAATAGTTTTTCAATTTTTGTCTGTTTGTCTGTGCGTTTGTGTACGCCAATCTCAAAAACGGCTTAAGCGATTTAAATGCACTTTTCAGCACAGCACAGAGTAGAGAAATAATTCATTTCTTCGAGTAGGAATCGAACCCACCATCGAGTCAGACATAGTACCACGACGCGCGACGGCTTTATGGATAGTTTTGATAAAATATAACAATATATCTATTATTACGTTTTATTTCGATGATTTTCTTGTAGCCCAGAAATACAAACATTAGTAATTTATAATTTTATAACATTAACACTTCTATATTTATATTTATAAAGGACACGAATACATCAAAAAAAATTGAGTTGTTTGACTGTTTGTAAGTAAAGGCACGTAAAGCTTTGTTCAATATTTTCCTTATAAAAAATATAGCGGAAAAGAAAATATATACTACCAGGACTTAATAAAAGTAGATATGGGTAGGTGTGATGTGATCTTCTATGTAAGATTTCGTATGTGTGCTGCAGTATACAAGGGATGGTCAACACGTGACGAGCATGATGAATGAGGAGGGATCACGCCTCTAGGGACCTCTGAGAGATGAAAGGAACCTGTCGGTAGAATATAATATACGCTTAAAACAATGCTCTGTGACATTAATCTTAAGGTTTTATTCCCATATTCGATACAACTTAACGTACGTACGGTCTACAAAAAAATCAAGAGACGAATTAATAAGTACTCTAATTTTGTGGAAATCGAATGAGAGATTTTCTGCAGCTGATTTAAAGTTCCAAATTGCTTGGCGTGTTGGAGCAGT
Source organism: Heliconius melpomene rosina (assembly GCF_056956725.1). Lineage (NCBI taxonomy): Eukaryota > Metazoa > Arthropoda > Insecta > Lepidoptera > Nymphalidae > Heliconius > Heliconius melpomene. The sequence goes on along the minus strand of NC_140406.1, from coordinate 6,369,244 downwards.
TTGCGCAAAATGTTACCAATCCTTAGAGAGAACGAAGAAAGATCTGGAATTTAAAACAGTGAAGTTGAAAGTCAAGTGGACTTTAACTGTAGAATATATACAGTAGCCATTTCTTTGAGTAAATATAATAAATCAAGTAAATCTATTTCTTTTAGTAACAGTCTGTCTATTTTGCAATATTAAATGCTTATGTAATATAAGCACAAGCTTATTAAAAAAATCTATTTCACATAATATTTAATGTATAGGTACTTAGCCATATTTACCTAAATATTTTAGTCAACAGAACAAAATTATAACATAAAAATACATATATTGTTTACCAATTAAAAACTATATTTAAACCATTACATTTATGGCACATCCTGGATCTGTTTCTAGAATAAAAACAAACAGACGACGGAAGAGTTCGTTGCACTAGCTCTTAAATGTTTGCTTAGGTGTGGTAATGTTTGAATACAAACCTATAAAATGAATTGGCCCTGCCAGAAACATTCCTAGTTGGGACTTGCATCTAAAACAACTGATTAAATCTATACACATATGTTCATGTGGATACATATGAATAGATACTAATGAAAATAATATTTAAGCTTTGGCTAAGAAGAAATCTCACTCACAGTACGGAAAGGGAATCTAGTATTTAAATACTCTGTTCCCAACTTTTCGCCTAATATTAGAAACATTACTAGTCAAGTAACGACGTCTTTCATTGTCTCTTATTCCTACTACGTAAATATGGATGGTCTATGATAACTAAATTTATTTTTTTCATATATATCATGCAGGTCTCACAGAGAGTATGATGACAAATCACTATTTCCGCCTTCAAAAATCATCGTTGCACGATGTCTGTCCTAACACCAAGAAGTTATTTGTATTTCTTGTACAAATATTCATTATTATATCTCTTATAAAAACATCCGTGGACATATGTACACACAATATACAATGAAAGTACACATATGCATGTGAATAAAATGGACAAACTAACCCAGTTTCTATTACAATATGAAACTTTTGATTCAGTTGAGGTCTCTTCCGGATTCTCTTCGGATTAAAGTTTCAATCTTATTTAAAGGGTTAAAGTTGTTATTTCTTGTTCTGTAGTTATAAAGGTTTCTAAGTATCGATAAGATCTTCGTTTATTCAATTTTCATGAATTAGACAAAAATATTTTTATATAAGTGATTGAATCCAAAATCACTTTTATCCAAAAATTATTTTAGGTACGAAATATCAAAATATATATTTTAACAAACAAAAAGGCATGACACTGTGAAAATAATTTTTCTTAGCTTGGCGGGGCCGGTAATCGAAAAGGGACTACGCCTTCTCATAAGAGCAAAAACCCTTTGAAAACGATCGGCATTTGTCCAAAAAATATCTTTGCATTCAACGGCACGCGTCCGGCGCCGTCTACCCGCTTGATGACCCACCCGTGAATAAAATCTACTTTGCACCCAATAAAACTTTCTTGTAGAGGATATTGGAAACAATACCTTTGACTCACAATTTTTCACCCCCACAATATCGGAAATGATGATTATATTGCTCTTTTGATTTGAAACGCGATATCTCTTCAGAGATACTTTGTCAATATTTATCCTTTACTGTCTTTGGTGGAGTACATTTTAAAAAGGTGAAAGTAAAAACGTTCGTCTGCTTTATTATGGTCTGCTGTTATACGGATATCTAGTTCAAAAGCATCGTTATAAAACCTTATAATGAAATATAAAAACATATTCTATAAAATATTTAAGCGTAAAGTCACAAGGAAAATAGTACAGATTATTTGCTTATATTTGAACTTCGAGATCACAGTACCGATGCTATTGGAGAGAGGTGGAAATGAAGGTTACAATCATGAGGAACGCTAACACGGTATGTATGAAGAGGTTGATGGCAGATGGGTGACGAGGCGAAAGAGATCTCCATTCTTGATAACTTTTATGTTAGGCACAAAGCGTGAAGTAAAAAATATTGGCTTACCAACAAAATGAAATCAAGTACATAACTAGGACATAATCATCAATTTTTAGCGAACCTTTAAACAATAGAGACAAAGTATCCTCAAATTAGACAAAGGCGGTATTAATACGGAAGCCATTAAATTGAGATAAGCGCCACAACAGATTGGGTGGCGCCCTTAGGGTGGTATTAGTCCGTAAGTCCTGATAACTGAGAGGGTGTGGGTTGGGATGTAGATTAGCTTGATGTAGAAGTGCCAAATATGGATGGCTAGTTTTTAATTTATTGCATTTTTCTATTTTATCGAGAATTTGCAAGTTGTATATGGAGCTAGTGATGAAAGTGACACTTGATTTTATTTTAATTTCATATCGCTTATTTAGTGCAACAATGATATATCTGCACATTTGGAAATGTTAATGAGATGTAATTGCAGTTTTTAGATAGTGTTTTCGTTTACATTGGCATATATAACATGTTTTTTTAAGAGAGAACTGACGAGAATAATAAATACCTTTTAATTTAAAATACCTTTAAGCAAGGAGGAGCAAGCCTATCACTAATTCCATTTTTTATGTTTTCTACCTTTCCGAAATTTGTCATAATATAGTTGCGAAAAATAAAAAAAAATACTTGCCATAAAAACTAGTTTTCACACAATATTCCATACATAAACAGACATACAATAATACACCATGCTAATCACATAATCTGTGACCAGTTCCACAGGGTGTCTGTGTCGCTTGTAATTGGAACGCCGGCGGCCGGCCAGTTTGTCGTCCCACAATCAACACGACGTGATGCGAAATCCGATGCGTCCGCTATATTGTAGATTGCAGTAATCATTACCTCCGGCAATCATAGGGTGATTTAAACTTCCATATTGTACAAAAAGTCACTTCGATAGGAATTTTCATATGGATTAGCTTATTATATTGTGCCTATAGGACGTGACTTCTTTAAGAACTTTTAAAAATTTCTAAGATATTCTTTTTGTGTGTATATTTTTTTATATCGTATTTTGTATGTTTGAAGACAAATTATATTGCCATTATCTTGATAATAGGACTCGAACCTAAAACCTTTGAATGCAGAGCATTTCACAAGTTTGTGGTAAATTGTAACTGTTTTCCTGCACCTATATTTATCTATGAATAGAAGACAATTTTACAATTCTATTTTAAGCCACTTGTTGTTGAAATTTTAAATGTAAAATTTAATTTTTTTTTTGAAGTCCAAAGACAATTTAATATTTTAAATACATATTATAATACATAAATATATATGTATACTTAAAACAAAATTGCTTAACATAATACGTTCCTAATATTCCATAATTTTTGCATAATTACATACTTAAAAACCTAGAAAACAAAAAAAAACAAATTTTATTACAATTTTTAAACAACTAACCCGAAGTAGACCGCCCGTTAACATAATATTGATATCGTTACGTCTGACAATAAATTTTTTAAATGGTAAATTAATAAACGTTTAAAATTTTAATAACAATTTAAAGCGTCACTTTTATGCTAATACAAATCAGTGACGGCTGCTATTTAAATATGCTTACGAGAGACATTCAGAAACTTGCGATGGAATATGATAGTTTAAATTGTTATTTAATGATAATTAGGATTGACATTGATTAGAAAACCTTACTAGTATAATAAATGTGGATGTTTGTTCCACTTTGACGCCAAAACTGCTGAATGGATTTTGGTGAAACTTTACATTAATATAGCCTGTACTCAGGATAACATATAGGCATATAAGTCATGTAAAGATTTTATACAATTTGGCATAAAGTTTAAGTGGGCAAAGCCACGTTTCGATTACTAGTTTTCTATTACGTTTAAGCAAGATAGAACTATCATATTGAATTGGGAACCAAGTGTGAAATTCCGTTCCCATTAAGACACTTTCATTTTCCACTGTCCATCGAATTCTGGAAGAATTGCAAGTTGAGTAGCGGAACTCAACGCCGCGCTTTGAGTCGTTATGAGAGGGAGGAAAATGAAAAAATTAAATATTTTATTTCCTCGAGTAGGAATCTAACGCTCAACCTGTCTTGTGCTCTTGTGCCAAAACCGTCCTCAAATCTGGATTTATAATTATTAATCATTGCAAACTTATGTTTGTAGTTTATTTTATACAAAATGAGTGCATACACCCGCAAATTTAAGTTTGTTAGCTTTATTCCGCACAGGGGCCGCTACTTTATAAAAAAAATATTGTTATAATTTTCAAGTAAAATTGTAAGAGACTTTTCTGGAGTAGCTAGGTCTAAATTTGCGTCATTAAACATTTTCGTAAACAGAAATATGTAAATTAGGTAAATGCGACGTTTCGTATAAAAGGCATTTAAAAATTAAGGCTTACAATGCTTGTTTGCGTTACCCTGTTATGAAATTACCCGAGATGATCCCGAGATAAAAGCGAGAAAATTTAGAAACATAATGATAATACTCCCGCACTTGAAGCAAAATTTGTAATTAGTTTAACGAAATATAGAGTGGGTGGTGTTATGGTGGGAAGATTTACATACACTGCGTAAGTGAAATTTGTTATTCTACTAACTCAATATCTCAGCTTGGTGCTTCCTCCCGCATATAGCAGAAAAGAGATATCCTAGTTAACTACGCCCCAATTCGAAACATTAGATATTCTCCAAAAGAAAAGATATCCTCTATTAATAGATAATAGAGTACTTTTCTATTGACAATTCTATTTCATATAAAATCTGTTTTTCTTTTAAAAATAATAAAGCAAACAAACACCGATTTTCAATAGATATTTGGTCACGCTATGTTTCTTATGCACGCCGTTAATGCAGCATTAGGTATGATATCCACATAATTGTGCTTATATTCATTATCGAATGTCAATGCCCACATATAGTATTTCTGAGTTAAATTTATGTTTAAATGTCCCTTCAAAATTGTACTTGTACTGCGGTATCTAAAATTACAGATATCTATTATATTGTAGAATAATTAACCAACTTTTAACAAACCGTTTCTATCGGACGTGCCGCTTTTCTTTGAGAGTGCCATTTACAAAAATCGTTTTGATAGAGTTCGATAATTTGAAAAAATGCTAGCTTTTTATCATTTGTACTGACTTCTTAGCATTACCGTTACAGAGAGACATGATTAAGCCCGTGACCTCACTCACGCTTCCAATCCGTGATGGTATACAAGTGCACCAATACTTTTTATTACATAACGGCAACTTAAACGTTTATCCACCATTTAAACAGATTTAAAAATCTACTTTCATGATTCTCTTAAGTATTACATTCGCAATATAAAACACGTCTCAAGTTTATCTAATAACTAAATTGATTTTGCATGGGATATTTATGTATCCAATACTCACATGGGGCCAATGTTTATGTGTTTTAATAGAAGTGACATTTTCTCAATATAGTCTACAAAGCTTGGCGTGGCATGCTTCGCTAACACGTTGTTTCGATATGGCTGGATAAAGGAACAATTGTATATAACAATACAACTAAAATTAAAAATATATTATGTTTTATATTCCAAAGGGACTCTTTGACGCTTTTAATTGAATTTGACGATTGACGGAAACCAATCATTCTTTAACAAACACACATAAAAAGGTAAAAAATTAATTACTCTCGGGAAGATAGATAATTGACAGAATCAACGCCAAGAGAAAGAAATCTTACAATATTTTACAAGTATTTATATTATGAGAACTTTTTATGAGGAAATTATGACAAGATACAGGTAATGTATTATTCCATTACTTGGTGCCCCTTATGTGAAATTCGTTAGTAATTTCCAAAGGTTTCCCATAGCCTCCACAGACCTTTACAGCTTTTGTAATAGAGGTAAATTGGATACTTACAGCTTTCCTGCACCCCACGTTTGATTGAATTTGCTAGGGTTCTAAGACATAGTTAAAACAAATTCCCAAAAGGCATTGCTTGTTTCGACGTCAATTTTGATCGCAAAATCCTTAGTAAAACAAGAAGGGGATGGTATTCGAGTGATTAATTATTTATTTATTAACTTGAGAGGCTTATGTTTTCAGTTCACAAGTCTTGAAGATTTAAGACTTACCCCTACATCAAAGGTGTTGCGCGTCGTTATTACATTGCAGTAATATTTAACCTATATGAACCATAGCCGCATGTATAATATAATACCTTATGTACTTTTTGTTTACATCAAATTAACGACTTTAAACAATTAATATTTTATTATTGAATAACTTTATAATATCATCAACAAATACAAATTTCTAGCTCGAAATTTTCCCAAATAAGGTAAACAAAGGACGATTAGTAAATAGTTGATATCAAGGATGAACTTAAACCTGGATAAAATGAACTTAGAGATACGTATTTAGCATTTAATACCTCTTCATTTGTGCTCTAATTGCCTTTAACTTATAAAGGCTTAGCTATGGTTCAGTAACCATAATATAATTTAATTGTCTAGAATTTAGACAATATTCTGATATTATAGTAATATATAGAGAAACTTTGGTTATTTAGTGGAGCATTACGTGAAGAGTGGGCCAAATTTCAAGAAATATCTTTCTAATTCTTTTAAAAAGATAGAAAATATTTATAACGTTGTGTTTGTTCATGACTACGTCGTCCATGTTCTCTTAACTAAACAAATTTTCAATTGCGAAGCGTTAATGAAAATTGACGCTTATTTTATCCCCTAAACGTGAAAGTAAATATTTGGCAAAGGAGTCTAATGAACCTTTCATAATTAGTTATGATTAAATTGAAAATTTACATTTGATACAGCTGGAATATAGGCCATAAATAAAATCTGGGGAGTGATAAATTTGAATAATAATTCTATTATCAAGCACGTATATTTGATATGAATTATTTATTACAGCTATTCTATCTGTAGGAGTATTATCTTAAAATAGCAAGTAATTTAAAGGAATATTATTTAAATTTCAATTAACAAATGTTATTTTTCATTTAATTTTATTTAGTAAATGTAGATTATAATTTAGATTGTAAATAGGCAGTAAGCATACTTTAATATTTTACATATTAATTATTTATGACATCTAGACGCACTTAGATTAGGTTAGCTTTCCTATAAAGACTGTCAATGATGTAAAACGAGATCTGAAACTACCCAATTGAAAATATGAATCCACGACCACCTTCACAACAAGTAAATACCATAAAAACACAATAAAAGCTGTAATGGTGCTTTCGAGATTTGCGAATACATATATATCAACGTCAATACGTCAGTAATTGTAGCCATCAATATTTAACTGTAAATCTACTTGTTATTCGAATGTTTAAAAAGGTGTAATTATTTGTCGCGTTTAAATCCAATATAGCTCGAGCATTTCTCTCACAATGGCTGCAGCGTGCGCACGTCTATCTCGCGACGAAAATAAATCGTATCCCATTTTAATTAATTACTACAAATTGTTAAAGAAAAGACTTCATTTGTACTCGTATTTCGTTTTTGTCTATACATTAATTCGTCAATTTCCTTGTTTCTATGTGGGGCTTGTTTGAGCAGAGCACAAAGAGTGTTGTAGACCGGAAAATTTAGTTGTTTAGACTGCATGTACCGTAGTAAATAGATATATAGAATGTGTATGTATTAGAGTTGTTTGAACGGCGTGTAGGAAGTCCCTTTTACATTTAACTCGACCCTCGCGACTGTTTACTGGACGGTTGTTTGAGGTTTATTAATGAAATGAGATAGAGTAGTTCATTTAAATGCAATTAAATAGAATTACTTTTTTCTTTTTATAGCTTCACGCTGTATCCCGCTCATAGCAGAGTAGATAGAGGGAATCTAGGAACCAAGTGTTAAGACACTCCCGTTCTCCACCTTTTGCTGAATTTTGGAAGTTTTGAATGTTGAGTTCTGCTTCGTTACCAGAGAGAGGAAATAAAAATATTAAAAATTGCATAGCTTCGAGTGGGAATCAAACCCATAGCCAGTTGTGATCACAGTTGCACACTTATACCTCTGGGCCACGACTGGCCTCAGAGAACAAAATTACTTACTTACATTGGTATATTTAGAAAAGACATTTAAGATTATGGATATTTTTAAATGCTGCGGATTTGAACCTCAATCGGAAGTAAACACTTCTTTAGTTTCTTTTAAACTTTCAAAGTTTAGCTCATTGGAAAACTCCAATGAGCTAAACTCGTGACACGCTACGCTAGTATTTGCTTTTTATTTATAATATTATATATGCAATATCTAAAGTAATATAAACATTGTACAACAGATTGTTATTATATTGTATTAAAAGGCACTTTGAGGACCTAACTACAAAGGCGATTCATTAGATAGCTACCGAGAATTTATCAGAAATCAATATTTATTGTATAACTAAATCGTTTCCCTAAGTCTACTAGCCACGCCTTCCAAGAATTTTAAGTCTTATTTGGAAGGTTACAAAATATTTGTAAACGCTATCTTCGTTGTTACCAAAATAGTTAAGTAATTAACGCTAAGCTCGCCGCCATGGACTGTTTGTGCCTATAAAATCGTATAGGGGTACGGTACGAGATGGATACGGGTGGTCGGCCGCAGGACTTGCTAGCTGTTGACATGTAGAAAATCACCCCATTCTACGCACTGATTAACAAATTTTCTTCAATTTCCACCCCTATTTGTTCTTACACTGTCCAAATAGCTGTGATCCTATTTTAATTAATTCCTCGTGCAAAGATTTACAAAATGTAGTTTTGCATAATAGAATTTTGTTATATAATTAAATATGGTAGGTATTGTGAGAGTATGAACACGGGTTTTAGTTTTGTTTGTGTATAAATATAGCGTACTAATAAAGAAAAATACAGACTTTTTTATTTTTCCATTCTCCTTTTCGTAACTAGGTACCTACTTGATAGTTGTAAATGCAGGTTCAAAATCCAAATAAATTTTGTCATCTAAATGTGTTATTAGATTATATGTATGTTAATGCGACAAAACTTACGTAGTAAAAACAGTTTAAAATTAATCACATAAGATTCACGTTTAAAAATAAGCGAAGCTTTAAGACATTTCTTGTTGGACGTCGAACAAGAAGAAAAGTTTCTTTGAAAACATTCATTTTCCCGAGTCATAATTGAACTTTTAACTATCGCATTTACAGTCGGATGCTATCCCGCTGAGCCATGACGGCCTTTTATGCAAAATCAATTATCCTCCCACCATTTTTGTTTATCTTTACAGATACAATGTCGTTGTTATATTCGTATTATAAAATTCCTTTCTTCCCGAATGAACCAGAGCTGTGTTTAAGTTCAAACAGATTGGTTGTCTCTATTGTTTGTCCGGAACCTTTTTGGTAGTATTTCCCGCGAGACGCCCTGACCGCTCTTTGTCGTTCTCATTTCAGGGGATAAAGGAAAATTATGAGAGAGTGTATTTGGTATAATCTTGCATCTGTCATAACTGGGACGAGTCGATTTGTTTAGACGATGTATTTATTAATGTATACATTATTTTATCTCCATCGTTAATAATATTTTATAATACAAACAAAACTAAGAAAATGACATAACAAAGAGACATACATTTCAAACACACCAATTAATATAAATCCACATACAGACATGTTCATACAACTATAGTAGGTAAAGGTGTTAGTTGCAGATCGACCATGAAACCAGCCGTGCGTGTCTAACTTCAGTGCGTACTTACTACAAATACGTATATAACTGTTAAGCCAGCACATTACCTCGTCCAGTGCTACATTAATTACAGAGACACTGCCAGCTCAGTGAGCGAACAGCTGTATAACAAACATTCCTATAGATATGGGAGTTAATAATGTAAACCAAAAAATAGTTTATGCTTTTGAAATCGTAGATTAATCGATAGGTATTTTTTGAGCTTAAAATAATTTTAATTATGATTTTATATTTAATGTAAATCATTTTTATATTGATAAAGTAGTAGGTTCTGCTAACCAGTATGTATATGTGTAAAAATACAATAAATGTTCAATTTATATTGAATCGATATGTAACGACGACATTAAAATAATGTATTGTATTAGAATCAAAAATTAAAAATAATATGAATGAATTACAAACAGTTTATGATTTTTTTTCTTCTTCTTTTCCTTAAAGTGCTTCTCCAACTAGTGAAGGTTGGTTTATGATTTTTTTTAAAAAGCGTTTTGTATTTAATACAGGAAGTCTCACTTTTAATATTTATCCATATGGTATTACGACTTAGTCATCAAGCATATTTAAATCAAAAAAAAAACAAATCTCAAGCAACCTACATAATTAAATATTTTCTCCATAGATAGAAATAAAATGGATAATAATGTTAATCTAAGCTTTTTACTATAGCTTAGAGTTCCGATCTACACAAGATTCTTATAACAAAAAAAGATATTTGTTTAATCTCGCTTAAGTAAGCACTATACGGCAGAAGCGATCGAAGCACAGTTATTAGTTTAACCACCGCCGGTAATACCAACATGCCTATCGCTTTTTGCTGGCGGCCTCCCCTTTTATACTCAATTTTTCTCATTAAGTATCATTTCTAAGGTGTGATGGAATCCAATATTTCTTATACTTTAAATGTGTATAAATTTTTATTTCTCAAGTCATACTGTTGTTTTATTTTTGTTGTTTTAATATTATTTAAGTGTTTATAACCAGTCTATAGTAATTAGTTCATAATATTTTTAATAAAGCTTACCATGCCTATGCCTTGTATAGTGGAGTAGAACGAGAGAAATTAGTAAGGCACAGGTTTTCCACATTCCACCTAATTTAATGATATTCTATATTAAGTGGTAAAACATAGGAAACATAAAAATTTTAATGTAATAATTTTTACGGAGACAAATTTCATTCAAATCATTTTTGTTTGATGATTTGTATTTTTTTATATGAATTAATAGGTAAGTAAGAAATGAATGATAGAATGCAAAGACAAGTTATATATATTTACAACTTACTTAATGATAATAATAAGTTACCCAGCTTCCACGATTGAAGCGCTTCCATCAGTAACTATCGCTCTTGGTAAATAAACAAAATTGTCATAAGATTAAATGAGAAATACACTATTATCTTTATTATGTATATATAAAATAAATATGTAGTATATGTATATGTTTATTAAAATACTATTACAGTAATGCAAAAGTAAGAACACAGAATATTGCAGTTAACATCAACGTAATATACGTTGACTTCCATTGAAAACACATTTCCATCTAAAAGTGGTTCTAGTTTCAGCTGTATTCACATCTTGCAAATGCGCTCTGAAATTTTAAACCCACATCTAGTTGTACGTGAGAAAAACTTCTTTCATATTTGTTCAGACCATTTTGTATCAGACTTTATTAATTTAACTTTTTTTTTTAGTTTTTTACTTTTTAATTGTTGATTAATTTCTATATAGGTGTCTCAACCCCCCCTCTAGGCATACATATAAACCCACAACCTAAAGCTTAAAAAATCTATTAATTACTTACCCAAAAAAAAGAAACCCCCCACTTATACAGAAGAAAATTAGAGAGTAGTTTGTTTAACATTGCTATCAGGCAGGTACTCATTTTTACAATTCCTTTTCACCGTCCAGCGGTTCCCAGAAGCACTGTCGGTAGCACTTTATTGCGATTTGTTTAAACAGTGAATAATTAAAGCTCGAAATGAATGACTCGACGTTTTTAATCCTCGTCGTACTTTTTAATTTTTTTTTTCTCATTTTGTGTGAGAACCATTTTATGAGAAGACAATGGACTTCCCTTGTTAAATAGTTACGATCTCATTAATCAAGTCTGTCTTTTAATTTGCAACAGAGTTAAGCGCGACTGTCAAAGAAGGATAAAAGTTACTTAAATACGAATAGAAGCTATTTCGAATTCATTTCCCGAGTGGTAAAAAAGTTGGCTAGCGTTGTGGGCATTATTTATAAATCTCTGTTTTAAGATGACAAAGGAAACTAGTGTAAAAACTCTCTGTTTTTACTTATTTGGCAATAATGTTAACAAAAAATAAATATATATTCGTGGGAGGCTGTCAATTTAACAAAGCCGTTGTTAACATTTGCATTAAAATTGTGACAAAGGCTATTTATTGTACTGTAATTCATCACTATGTGGTATTATTGTAGATCACTGATATCATTGAAACTGTTACAATGAAAATAAATCAATGACTATAAATATTTGCTTGATCATCAGAAATAGTCTCTGGTCATCTATTTTGTTATATAGCAATACTAAAACCTATAATAGACTAATGATGACCCCATTGATATGTTATATGTCGAACGGTAAACGTGATGGTCGTGGGTTCAATTTTTCTCAGGGAAATTATTAATTATTATACTTTCATTTGTCAACTTTAGTAAAATAAAGCACTGTGTTGAGTTGCACCGGTCAAAATTCAATGTCTTAAATTCCGACCGAAGTATTTCTTCTCTTTCGAGAAGTATTTTTACACTAGGTAATCGTTGCCTAACCTGCTATGCGGAAAAGGCGTGAATCTAAAAAAAAGTGCACATTTTCTTTGACTTTCCCACTAAGCTGCCAATATTAGTTATTTATCAGCTACACGCTGTTTCCCGCACTCAGCAGGGTAGGCAGAGGGAACCTTGTGTTAAGACACCAGAGCGAAATGAAAATAAATATTTAATTACCTCGAGTGGGGCTCGAACTCACAATCAATCGCGTTTACAAGCACACTTGCGCGCCGACTGGTCTCTGTTATTACCTAGTTTTTTATCAAAAACTATTTAACATTAAAACCTACAAACTTATATTTTATCAAACAACAAATTCATTATGCACATTGTAATCGTATCACGAAAGTACAGTACCGACATGAATTATATATAGAAACGGGAGAAAGCAAAACAAACCCTTGTTCCGCCGTTCTAAACGCTCGGATGCCGGCAGTAAGTCAGGTTTCAGGTAAAGCCTTATAAATTATTTACTTGCTGAGCAAAGAACTAAAGTATTTAGCGGTAAGCACGGAGTACACGTCGGATTTCTTTGGGAGTAGGTTTTTCTTTTTAGTAGTTACTGGTTTAAGTTTGGGGTTCCTTATTATTAGAGATACATTTTGATGATTTTTTTATTTATAAATGTAAATCAAAAGGCGAGGATAAGTCTAAGATGAGCTTTGAGTTTATAATGTTTTTTTCACCAGAATGGTCTAAATTATACTAATTTTATTTAATAAACAAAGAGATTTTAAAAATAATTATAAAAACTAATTCTAAAAAGCCAAATAAATTAATTATTAATAAGTAATAGTTGACAAGGTAAAATAATTTAAGAAAAGTTGTTTGCAACTACAATAAAAACTAAATGAAAATCATAATGAAATTTATCATGCTCATAAAAATATTCTTGTGCTTTTAAAATTACTTAGCAGTCTAGAATAAATTGTGTTAATATTAATTTAGAAACTTAAACTGTTTATGTTGCCCTAGAGACCAAAGAATTTGTGAAAAGAAAATTAAAATTTATTGTTTTGGTCATTATTACATTTAAATAAATGGCCGAACTTTTTAATTATTTATATTAGTTATCTAGATTTTAAGAAAATATAATTGAAACAGAAATCGGAATTACGTTCTTCATTTCATTCAGGTAAAGAGAAGTCGAAGAAATCATCACCCACTTTTCACTAAAATAAATTGGCAGAAGCAGAGAGAATCTATTAACTTCATAAGTTGCGTGTTGAGTGGAGGAATTTAATATGCGTTCTCGTTATATTAATTTCCTCGCTCTGGTAAATTATAGTATGGTAGTATGGTACTGAGTGGGAATCGAATCCACAATTATCGCGATTATAGTAAAACTATTGTAATAAAATGGTTATAATATTTTATTGTGTCTACCTATTACAAATATACAATTTTAGATCATAGACGTTACACACATACTTTCACAGTATAAAATAATAAACTTTATTTATTATAATATAAACAACGTAACTTCTAATGATTATGTTCAAATATTTTTTTATTGACTTTTATCATCAAAAAATCACTGTATTTTTAACAGGAGTGAGTAATTAAATTGAAATATTTTACAAGCTTTACAACCATATGGGAGGGAATATTTATTAAATTTATAAAACAAACAAGAACAGGTTGGTTCAAACCCTTTGCGTATAGCAGCAATAGCTACTAAGAGTATACCATAGAAGTGGTATAAGTACGAATGAATGATTCTCTAATCATAATATTTGAAATATTATTTCTTGTCGTAATAGGTCAGAGGACAAACGTAACATTTGTTGTTAGAAAGTAAAGAATTTTTTTTAATAATCTTTTAAATCTTTTAATTACATAAATTATGCATCTGCTTTTGTAAAATTTAGTAAAATTTTACATTCAAGTAATTTTTTTGTGTTAGGTCTTTGAGTTTGCAGTGGAAAGACGACTGACTATAAATGCAACGATTATGGTTTCGATCCCCAGTAATGGAAAAAATGTTCTTTCGGTTATCTTTGGACAAAATTTGGGAGCTCAAAATAAATAATATAAATAGTTGTTTAACTATTAATAATAAAAATCCCCACATCTCTTTACGGAATAAGTAACAGCAGACCTAACTAAGTTACAGTCATATTGCTACTACAAGAATACTTAAATAAATGCATGCCATTTCCAAGTAACATATCTTTCTCTACGGATGCTAATATAAAATTAATAAAACGATAACACTACCATACAATAAGCGGGCAATTAAAGAGTAAAGATAACGACCATTGTTATTTAAGATTTATGTGGGACTACATACATACGAGGACGTGCATATTATGTACTTTTGCTAACCTATTCCTATTCTTTTCGACTTTAAACTTAATTCCACTTATAGGTAAAAGGGAACCTAGTTTTAAGTTAATTTGTTTTTTGCTTTTGCCTTATTAACTGCAATATCAGTAAAAAAAGTTAAATCACGTATCCTCTATATAAGCCATACACACATTCTCGAATAGAACCTGACATTGTAACATTCTCTGCGGACATTAATATTAAATTCATACTAAAACTAAGAAACGTCGAAGATATAAATAATATATATACTAAGTTCGATATAAATATTGTGAAACGACGTTAAATTATAATATTTCTTGATCAGAATTACAAAGTTTTCGAAATATCTTCTCGAAAGATGTTTTAAACGTAACAAAAATTGTATTAGTAAGTTTCTTACTTTAAGCATTGAAAAGTAAAGATTCTTTTGATAAATTTTACTTGCGGTTCATCCATATTCCATTTAAGTGCTTTCCAGTTTATTTTATCTTAAATACTTATGTTTCTCAATATTCGTTGATGAAAATGGAAACATTTTATAAGAACAAATAAATAAAGAATATCTTCTTTTCCCCATTTATGAAAGGCAAAGCGCGGCGTTGAATTACACCACTCAACAGGCAATGCCTCCAGAATTCGGAAAAAATTGGGGATATATTAACACTACATTCCCTCTGCCTACCCGGTTAAATGCGGGATACAGCGTGAATGTGAAAAAAAGAAACCGTTTCAAATATTAGAAACAGAAATAGCGACAATGTTATTTTGATTTTTCGTAGCGTATGTTATAAACATCTAAAAGGGCGTTCTAGCCAAATTTTATCCTCGGGGATTCACACTGACGTATTTTATAGTGCTGTGCAGTTACATTTTAGAGCCGGCTTTTTTAAAGCCGTGTCTGATAGGACAGATTTGACCGGAGTCGTTAAAGGATTTACTTTTGGCACGAGTTTGACGATGGCGACACTTAAAAATATTATTTAGATTTAAAATTTTGATGTTATTTATGAATATTATAATTTGAGCTTTGAGACGCTTCGAGTTTGTTACTATAAAAAAATTGTATATATAGCTTTATAGTTGTTTTTTAGGTTCTTTGATATTTATAACGAAGTTTGGAAAATAAATTCTTATATTTTAGTTCTTATATTTTAGAAAAAATATCTTATATTTTATAGAAAAAACGTTATAGATATGATGTGTCTCTCTGCCTAGCGCCTACTATTTGTTGCGCCCACAATAATCTTTTTTTTTATTATAAGCACCTAACTATAATATAGGCGTTTTCTATGTGTTACAGCACACTTCAGCGCCATTTTTTAACGAAATTATTTAGTAAATTACCAATTTCAAATATTTTTCACAATTTTATCTAATTGCAAACATTTCTCTAGTCGGATTCAAATCTACAACCACCCCATTTATCATATAAATATTTATGATGCCATTTACCTCATAATTTCGTATATAAAACCAACCAGTCATTGAAATTCCGACTCCATGGCTTACTTAATCCTGAACATTGATAGTATATTAATGGCCTCGTCAGTATGATGTAATTATTATAAATGGTCCGGGATAAAATATTATTATGCTACGTAAGGAACTTTTTGGCTGTACCGCGAGGAGTTGCCTCTCTTAATTACTGCGTATGTAATCTGATTTATGTTACTTTTATATGTAAAGTTAATGTATTTGTGATTGGACTTTTGTATTGCTTTGTTACGTTTTCTTTTGAAATAATCGATTCGATTCTCGTTTCATATCGATAATTGTTAAGAAGCTTATTTATAAAATTTTAAATATAGGTCGCGTATGAACCGTTTACACATGACATTTTTTCCAAAATCTTCATCTAGATCGCACTTCTAGCGTATTACGAAACCAAAAGTACAATTTCACGTTCCCTCTAAAATTGTCTACTAAATATTAGAAATATTTCCAATAATTACTCAAAAAATGCGACAACTAAATAAGAAACACTATTTAAAAGATCAGAACTAAAATAATACTTGTAAGTATTTCAACTTCCTTACCTACTATAATCACAAAAATAATCTTTTCAATCTAAACCCAAGGTGCGATGATCTAGCACTATAACGATTAATTACTGTTACATAAAAATACTTGCCGTCAATCAATACACTTCGTTTTGACGTTGAAGGCTTATTAGCGGAATTATAAGTGAAGCGTAATTATCTACTCACGAGGAACTTGTAAGGCTTTCAATGTATTGAAGAGGTAGTATTAATAATTTCTTACTTTTCCTTATATTTTTATAATAAATATTATTATTGTGAAAGACACTATTAATAGTTAAGAGCTTTTTAGTATTGGTATTGATATGGTCTTTGTTCATTGGTATTCATATTATGAAGTGTTTTGAGGCAGCTTAATTGAAATTGGTAAAAGCAGTTTGTTCTTCATCTAAATATAATAAAAAGCTTTGAAACGGTAGAAACAAGTTATGGTTTAATGTTTGTCAGTCATATTAATATTTAATAATACATTAATTCTATTTTTCTGTTATAATTTTTTTTTCAACAAATAGAATATTAATAATTTGATGATTTTTAATTCTGTTTAAGTTTTCTCTATCACTAAAAATCGTGTTCGTTCTGATAGGTCCTGGTGGAAGAGCTAACGAGTCTTTCTGTCCTGAACTTGCCTTAAAGCAAACAACAAATAAATAAACATAAAAAAAAAATTTACATACCAAAACAAAATTTATCCTTATACAATATACATACATATATAATTTTAACCCACTCAACAGCAATAGAAGTTAAAAACCAATACAAAGCTTCTACCAGAGCCCTAAATGTCCGTGGGGTATAATCGTGATTCAGTTCATATTCACAATAAGGTGCGTACAGCTCTGCTATTACCCTGTCACAGTCGACCTGAGTAAAAAACCCATTAGTATGTGATACTTCGACACGACCGCTAATTATAGACCCGTTTGTTTGGTGAAAATTAAAATATATGGAATTCTTAGTGCGTTAAACACACGTGTTGATCAATTCAATAAATATTTTACTAATTTTTATAATTTGCTTAATTTGTATTGACAAGTAGTAGGAAGCTACTCGTACGTGTGGAACAAATCTTGTGAATGTTAATATTCGTAAAGGTAATTAAAGTTAGAGATGTTTTAATAAAATGTTATAGGAGAAAAAAATATGAAAAATTCCATATAGTATACAAAATTTTATGATAAAAATCGTAATAAACAGTTTTATATTTTTTAATTGGTTCATGTATGATTTAAATTAGGTAGCTAAGTATATAATCGAAATAGGATATTTACATAGTATATATTTTATTGTTTTCAATATACCTATAGCGATACGGCGCAGTTGCACATCATCTGATGATTGTGAGTTCGATTTCCACTAAGGGGAATTATTACTTTTTTATATAAAAAACAGAGGCAAAATTGAGGTCCACTACTCAAAACGCAAAGTATCAAAAATTTCACGAAAAGTAGGGAAAGGAGTGTACTAGCAGTTTGCCTCACCTGCTATATTCGAGATACAGCACGAAAGAAACTATTTATAAGCTATACACTCAAAATCTATATAACTCCACTGACTCCCAATATAACAATCTAATTATAAACAGGCGTTCATTTATTCCCACTCATGACTTAGCAAGTTGGAATATGGCACACCACCACCAACCAGTATAAATGCTGACGTTCCTTAAATCACCGGATATTACAGCCGTTGCATGTTCTAACTCCGAACGTATTAAGAGACCGTGTGCGGTTCATTGGCAATAAATTATACAATTGGTGGAAATTTAGACGAGACACGTTGGGGAATTGCGGTTGTTTAAATTCAGTAACAATTGATCCTGTGTCTGGAAAGTTGGGAACTAAACACGTAAGTTGCGGCCTGCCGACGTACTAATATTGTGCCAAGACCACTTTCATAACTTCGCCTATATTAACCCACGGGTAAGTATTTGGATTGTTTAAGCATGTAACGAGAGATGATATATGAAGTACGAACGCGGTTCAGAGCTGATTCAATTTAGTTCAGTACATGTTCTGTTTGCCGTGAATAGTTGAGTTCCCTTGTGCTAAATGTGGTGGAGTATGATTAAAAATTTATCTTTCTAAATTAATGTAGAACAATTTTTAAATTAAATAATTTGGAATACTTCTTGTTTGATGATATGAAAAAATCTAATAAATACGTTGTATCTGTCGTTGAAACTGAGTGCGCTACATATAGGTTACGCATTGATGTTGATTGGATACCATACATCTTCGCCTCGACCCATTTTTCTTTTTCAATGTATCCTCGTAGTGTATTTCCTGGAACCGTTCACTTTGTTGGGTATATGCAAAGCTTTTTTAATAAGAGTTCGGGCTCGTTTTATATCTTTCCTTCGTCTCGAGGAAAATGTCAGCAATCTGTGGCAAAATCCTACTTTATTGTTATTGTACCGCATTTATTCGAGACTCAACCAAAAAAGATATAAACCTGGGAACCGTTTGAAAGTAAATAACTTACTGGTTGGGACGCACGAAGCCTTTTGTACGGGTGGATTGCTGAGATAACAATTATTGGTCTTTTATAGAACCCACGCTGCCAATCGGCCAATAGACTCGAGGCGGCTATTGCTACGAGAAAAATGGTTATCTTTGTTTGCACACATCCTATTGGGAAAAATATCCTTATTAAGTATCGTAATACTTACTCATAAATTATGAGAAAAAAATATATTTGAACTTCACAACTTTAAGTATAATTAAATAAAAGATCAAAGTGCTTACAATCTTAAAACGACCTTCGATTTTTCATGTTTAATCTAATTTTCTTTTTTCTAGCTCTAATGAAAACACGAGCGACTCAAGTCAAACATGGCTAAAGGAAGACATCAAAGCTGCAGATTTGATATTATCTAGGAGTTAAAGCTGCAAGAGCTTGGTTCAATTTAGGCCCACTGCCATATTTTGATTGTAGCAAAAAATATTATCTTAGCTCCCGTAACGTTATTTTATTAAGGCTATCAAAAAAAGACCTTTTTGGGTCCGTCGTGACTGGAAAAGTGACAAGTGTGGGATCGATTCCCACTCGGAGGATTGAATTATCTTTTATTCGGCGGCTCTAGAATTCGGCGGAAAGTAAGGGGGCGGAATGCCATAACAGGCTCAATCTGCCTACCCTGCAAATGGCATACAGCTTGAAGCTGAGAAAAAAACACATTACATTACCTTAAAAATCAAAATTAAACTTAGAACTCGCATACAGTGATTATGCAAGTGTTAAAGTATATCTTTTTATTTTTGTTTCTCGAGCCAGAAAGAAAGTAAATCCAAATCATATGCTAATATAGCATTAATTCTTTAGAATACTTCGAATGTGAGGAGGACTTCACTCGACTTGTTATTCAAATGCTCTCCCGAAGGGCGTTGACGAATTATAAAAATTAAATTTCACTAAAAAGCACCTCGCATTTTATTCATCGCTCCCCGTCTCTAGACGTGAACGAGTCGATGCTCACTACAAGATTTTCCCTAACAGAAGTGGACGAAAGGTTAGGTTTTACTGGAAGTGGAAGGACTTTCTTTTTTTATGGTATTCTAACATAATATTGTTTATTTTCTGCACAAATCATATAAACTTTTTAACTAATACATTGCGTGTAATTCATTACTGTAAAGTTTTAATAATTCGTTATCATGTTTTAAGCTATTAACTTTTCAATGCATATTTTAGACTTTTTAATTCAATTCATTTCAAAAACTTGTTATATTTAAAATATTACTAGTCACTACTTTTTAACTATTAAATTTTCTCATCGATGTTCAAGAGCTTTAAAATAGTTTCCTACAAAAATATGTATAGTAATAATTATGACTTGTTAGTAGTAGTAATAATTATTACTTGTATAGTATTTGAGATTGTGGATTCATTTATGTAGATATAAACTAGCAACCCAAACGCCGTTTCACCCTCTTAAACTTATTCTTTATTATATCTAAATTATATTTAAAAATGTTCAGACAAACTATAGCCTGTGTTATTCTATTGTATAAGCCTTTTACTGTAGTTTCATCTAAATCCGTTCTGTAGTTTTTGCGTGAAAATGTAACAAACATCCATACTCACAAGCCTTTACTTTTGAAATATTAATAAGATAAGATACTTAAAACGTCAGCACTTCCAGTACAAATATATTATACTAACCCAAAGCTCTTGTGTAGCGAAAGATTTTCATATTCAATTACAAATAGACAAGTGCGTCTCGAGTGTCGCCTTTGACGGTGTCACGGTTAAATTCATTGGGCGGAGGGCCGGGTCGGATTAGCAAGGCACGTCATGTAAAATTTTATGCCATTTAAATCTTGAGAACTTTTTAGAATATTTATTTTTAATTTTAATAAAGTTTCTTATGAGAATGTTAATTGAAATAACTTTGTCGTTATGTACAAATTAGGGGTGTAAACTACCTGCAAGGTCTTAAATAAGTTGTTAAATTAAATTTCAAATACTTATTTGCTCTACATTTATAAGTATTACTATAACATTAATAATTAAGTCTTAAATTTCTCTTAGCTTTGCATCGTGTAAATATAAACGTGGCTAACCACGTACATATGATGAAAAACGAAATATCTTGACACTGGGTGCTCCCTGGCTCTACTCACTACCCTGCGTGCTACCCTACGATATAATGCGTGAAACGAGAAAACGTACATAATATGTTTATAGTAAACATTTAACTATCAAAATTATTATTATCATACATAAATTATTATTCGCTTAATAAATGTGTAAGCAAATAATTTTTAACATACGAGTATATATCTATAACAAAATTTAATAAGCCTCATATCATATTATGCCAATATAATACACATCGACGGCAATAAGACCACAAATCCGTAAAACGAGATATAATATTTCACGTACATATTGTATGTATATAATATAGTCATAATATCAACATACTAATACTATAATTGTGAATGTAAGTTGTTTGTTACACTTTCACGCCAAAACTACTCAACTGATTAGCATGAAACTTTGTGCACATATTCTTAGGGGAATTAAAAAGAACATAGATTTTTTTTTATTAAATATCTTTTTCTTTTTAATATTTTTCAAACCCTTACCCAACAAGTTTATGCAGACAAAGCCATGTGTGACTGTCTAGTGTTATATATTAATATAAATATATTGCTACAACTGGCGCACAGTGTATTACGAACTGCTTCAAAGATCAAACGAAATATATGCAAAGGGGAGCATCTCGACACGACCCGAGTCGACTGGGTACGAGCCAATATGCAGGCTTTGTGCTAGAAATGTTTTATGTAATTAGCTAAAGCGCTTAAATACGTAGGGAGGGATAGTTGAATAGAATTTTTAAATTTTCCTAATGAATGTTTAGATTGGATGTACAAATTTCATAGCGTTATATTTGAATATAGATTATTATTGGGGTTGTTTAATAGATCTTTTATATACCCCTTCAGTGACATGTGTCCAAATAAGGGAAGTATGTTATCCTCTAATCCACAAAGCAGGTATTTGGACTCGGTGTAGGAAATGAAAACCAAAGGAGATTAAAATAACGTCTACGGTTAATTATTTATTAATCTTGTAGATGCAATGTGGATTTTTTGTGGGTATAATGAAATAAAATGTTAAAATTAATTGTAATGTCATCAACCATTCATTTTTTACTATAAATTTACAATGAAATCTTGAAATATATTCTGCATACTTACTTCTGTAATCATGTATATTCCATAACTAAAAAATCTATGCTGCTCTACATGTAACCAAACTTAGAAAATAGTAAAACGATACCTTGTTATTTTTATAGAAATACGATATTGCTATAAATATACAAAAATATCTGTTAAATATTAATAATAAGATAGAGAAACACACTTAATTCTTGTAATGTTATTTTAATTCGTCAATATAATGATATGCGTATACGAATTAACATTTAAATTAACCACCCACCGAGAATTAGTCGGTTAACGGATAACGTATCGAAATATTAAATGACACTAGCAATTTAACTGGTTCGTTACATATTAGGTACATATCGTCGTTGGGAGTCCGCTTTACCTGGACCAAATCCTTTAATCCCCATTTGTGGTCATTCTACAGATTAAGATAACAATAATAATTTTTTTATCATTTGTCAACTAACTGTCAAATTATGAACGAATTGAAAGGTAGAGCAGCTGAATATTAAATTAAGAAATCGCATAAAGAAATGAATTCATTTCAAAGGGTTTTAGTTCGCAGTGTTGATTTTTCTGACACGGCCATTGTTAATGTGTGAATGTGAAATTTAAATTTAAAAGCGGCGAGTTTGTCCGGAACAAGTTAAAAGAAACACAATGCTGTCATTTATTGTAATGTTCGACGACGGTAAAGGGGTGGACAATTTATTTTTCTTGTATCCAACGATAACTGAATCTATTCTTTATCTGAATATATCATTTTATACGGTTAGTAAATATATCTTATATAATATTAATTATAAAAAATATATACTTTTTATATAACTGTGTGAATTCAAACGCTTCGTACATAAGAAACCATTGTTGTTACTTATAAAATACCAGAAGCTGGTCGGGATCCTTATTATATAAAAACGGCAAAAAATAATTCTGTTGTATGTGGGAGCCCCACAAAATTTTTACTTTTTTGTCTGTGAAAATTTCATCTATCTATCTATCACGATTCGAAACATCCTGATCACAGACGAACGTATAAATAGCAAAGTCTTAGTAATAGGTTCTCATTTTATTTTTTGGCTGCAGAACCCTAAGAGGGTACATTGTTCGAAGTAGTGTGAAAATATAACGTTTATAATAATTGTAACTACTTACTGGAAATTGACAGTCAGTTATAACTGACTGACTGAATTATTATAAAAACATATTACAAGAACGGTATAGGTCATTTAAAATATTTAAATTACCTATGGTATTTCACATTGCAAAAGTTATTTATAATTTCTAATAAAGTATTCACAAAGTTACATTAAACATTTTTACTATAAAATAAAAAAGTACCTGTGAATTTATTTCCGCAATTTTATTTTATTTTATATTGCTTTGTTATTTTGACAGGCGCTTAAAGTTATAAATTGCACTTTTTAAATAATTTGTTTTAATTAATATAATGTCAATCGTTTTATTTTTAATTTGTAGATTCAGTTATGAAAACTAGACATTAAAAATGAATTTAAAACTCAACGAAATCACGAAAATACATTACTCATACAACAACCTGGTCTGTGAAGTAAAAGCCAACTCTCAGCTCGAAATTTGTGGCTGATTTCATTAATATTTTCCAGCATATTTTCAAGCAAACGCTTCGCACTTGACCTATTTTACTATGCACTGTGCAGATATAGAGCGAAATTCGGTACAAGCCGCTCTCATCTGTGAATAGTGTTTGCGGGAACTTAAATCAACGAAATAATAATAATAATAAATAATAAGGTAAAGATTCTCTTTTGAGTTTTGACTGACGAGTTGCCTACTGCTATACCGGATTAAGAATTAACTAGCGTTTACACATGTTTATAAATACACGATAAGTGCAGGTTCGAATCTTACCCAAAAATATATTTTAAGCAATTACATTTAAATATATATAACCTTTTCGGCGGCCTGTGTCCAATGTGTGCGACGTTAGTTTTCACATTAGGCTGGTTGTTGAAAAATTTCTAATTCGCTAAATGAAAATTTCAAAAAAGCTTTTCCAGAATTTCGAGTTGAGTAGCGGAACTCAACCCTGGTTTGCCTGGGAATCGAACCCACAACCGTCGCGTTTACAGTCGCACGCCTCTGCCGGTGACAGACCTCGTAAATCTATACATGTGTATATAAATGCGACATATTTCTCTGCGTTTCATAAGAAAATAAACAATTACCTTGAAATTTACTCGTAAGCTAAAATATTTATTTAATAACCCAAATGGCTAGCTAATGTTTAACGGATGAGCTAGGATGGTTTATGGAAATAATAAGAGATGGATTACTATCGGGTTCAAGTAGGATCACTGTCGGCCGCTATTAGACAGGGATAATACGGGGGTTTTTGCTAAAAACCTTTATAAGCTAACATTGATACGTTGCAAATTCTAATAAATTTTAGTTTTACTACAGTTGAATATATTTTTTATGAATTGAATTTTCGTTAGTCGATTCGATGCTGATATTTTTTTTATTATTGAAAACATTTTTTTATTTCATAAAAATTAAATAACTTCACTCTGTATATTGCACACATCAGAGTTAGCAGAAGGAACCTAGTGTTAAGACACTCCATTCACTACTTTCCGTCGAATTCTGGAGGCATTGCTTGTTGAGTGGCGGAACTCAACGCCGAGCTTTGTCTAGACACCAGAGCGAAGAAATGAACATATAAATTTAAATAAATATTTCATTTCACAGAGGGGGGATCGAACCCATAACCAGTCGCGTTTACAGTCACACTTTGTGCCCCTACGCCACGACTTCTTGAGTCAAATCCTAGAGAAATTGTTCGAGTTACTTTTTATTAATATTTTCCCATATACTCTGTTAGTAATAGATAAATATAAAATGCTTTTTCGATTTTTTTTTTCTATTTTCTTTTATAAAATTACTTACACTTCGTCACAGGAGATTGAAAATTATTAAATTACATTTGCCAATCTAATAAAAATTACTTTATAATTAGGTTAAATAAAGAAAAATTTCAAAATGTCTTTTCCAAAGACAGCAAAGGTCGACATTAATTATAATTCCGGTAATTGTGTATGACAGGTTCAAGTGACAACTCACGTTAAAAATCAAGCGGTGCTTTAAATTTATTTTTTAAGCTTCACGCTTGAAACTTCGCTTCAGCTTTCTTGTAGCCTGCATTTAGCAGGGTAACCAGAGGGAGCCTAGTGTTAAAACACTCCGATCCTCACTTTATAGAACGAAGAAACGTAAATTTCATTTCTATTAAAAATATTAAGTCTCTTAATATTAAGTTACAGCTAGGTTCTCTCGACTATTTGTAGGAGATGAGTAAAAAAAGTTACGAGAAACACCAAGTGTGACTGAAAACGTGACAGGTTCTATGTGTTTTAGCACTAGGTTCCCTCTGTTCCCTCTGCCTTCCCTGACACGTATGGGATACAACGTAATACTAAAAAAAAAAAAGAAAAGAAATACATTTCAAGAGCAATTTACTTTGTAAATATCTTTCATTTTATGAGTCGTAAAACACTAGACGAAATAAAAATTATGTCATACGACATGAACTGTAATTACAGTAAGTATTAGGGGAGCGAAATTACAATTTATCGTTGTGTGGTGTTGTCATTATTTTATTCCTATAACATTATACATACTTATGTGCAACATAAATAGTGTATTAAATTTTATGTTAAACAGAAATTTACCAGAATACTTTTAAAAAAATTAAAACTAATACTAATTACTTACGTTTATATATATTTATGTAACATACCTAAGTATTTATATTGTATTTTAAATATTCTTTTACACTTAGATAAGAAACAAAAATTCTGTTATTTAATACAGTCCAAATATGAAGAACCTTAAAAAATATTATTATTATATTTTAAAAAGTCCAAAGACGAAGAACTATTGCGTAAATAAATAGAATTACACATAATAGCTTATTTAGTTTTCGATGAAAATCATTTAACAATCGTTAAAATATTTTGAAAAATACATGTGAAATTCTTAGTAATATTTTTTGCGATATTTTCTTTTTGAAATTGGTTCCTCTTTATAATGGTTTCTCTTTTCTAAGTTTTTAAACCAATCTTCATTCAATTTGCCTCTGCCCTCAACTACAAGAGTTGGTAGTCTCGCTCTCGACAATAATCCTTGCAAGGCTTGCAATAAAAACGACAACAGCGACATTGAAACAACAATATTTATCGGATCGAATCCTATTGAATGATGATGATACGTCGGTGCGTAATTAGCAGAAGCACTTACTCCAAATCCAGAACTACCATAATGACTGCCAAAACTTCTAGAACTTGTTGTTTTCTTTACAATATTTTCATTATTTTCTGAAATAGGTGATTCAATTTGGTACTCGGTATTAACGATTTTTCGCTTCAATCTATCTGACGCTTTCACATTACCAGTTTTAGAATCCTGATTCATATCTCGTATTTTCCTCAACACCGTTTGGGCGTTCAATTGTATTTTATTGAGTAGCACCTGAATTTTGGAACTCTGCTCTTTTATCACTCTCGTCATATACTCTTTGAAGTTTTGCATTGACGGCGTCACGTTCGTAACTTGCTCCTTTGAAATATCGGATTTCACAAAATTTAAGTGTAAAATTGCAAACAAAATGACTGTGAACAACGACATGCTTACAAGAAATGATTTATGGGAGAAAAGTGGGAAATACATGAACTTTGTACGGATTATAAAGTTAAAATGAATATGTGCCTCGTACTTTGATTTATATTTATCGTGAATTCGAGGTTCGTTAAATGAGAAAATGGCATCGGCAACTCGTGTAGGAGACAGCGGCCGCCAGCTGTGCGTCATTTATATATTCTAGTTTCTAGTTCCTATTAAGCTAACCATACATGGAAGATACAAAGGATTCAAATGTTGTACCTTAATTAGATCAATGATCAAAATGTTAATGCGGACTAAGGGACACGTCTTTCATATAACATACGATTTACTCTGATGCCCCTTGTGGAAATGTCTTGAATTTTTTTTTTATTATTTTATTTTTTAAAAAATAAAAAAATATTTGTATTTTAATTTGCCAAAGATATAATTTATTATATTATATATTTTCAATTATCAAATATATTTTTCGTAAATAATATTTAAAAGGCTTAAATTTCGTAATTAAAATTAAGTAAATAAAATTTGGATTAAAAGAAGTAGATTTTTACACACCTGCTCTTATACTATAAAGAGCATGGCGTATGATTTCTCGTTGCCCTGACATTTGACCTAGCTGATCACACTAATTCACAGAACACAATGCGACAGATACAGTTGAAAGTTTGTATGATTGATACCACATTTCTTCTAAACAAAGTAAATAATTTAATAAGAGCTACTATAACCGAACCGTAACTGTCGTGCTAATAAGTTGAATGAAAATTATGGTATGGTTTATAACAAGCATACGAAACACATTTTGTTACAAGTACAAGTTAATAATTTTGTATAACGATATTAAATACGATTAAATATATTTTAAATAAATTGCTAGTCCTGGCGCAGGGGCACAAAGTGTGACTATAAAATCGATTGGTTGTGGTTTCGATTCCCGCTCGACGAAATTAAATATTTATTTAAATTTATATTTTCATTCCTTCTCTCTGGTGTAGAGGCAAAGCCCGGTGAGTTCGGCCACTCAACACACAATGCCTCCTGATTTCGGCGAAAGTGGGGAACGGAGAGACTTAACACTAGGTTCTCTCTGCCTACCCTGCTGTGTGCGGGATACAGCGTGAAGCTGATTTGATTTTGATTGTATATGAAACTTTAACAAAATGTACATAATTATATGCTGCAGTTTTCTTCTCATAATTTAAATATAGAATACATTAATAAGGAGTTTTTAACTGATTCTGGGTTTAGTGATTGTAATTTTAATGAGTGAAAAGAATAAAATTTATATACTTTTGGGATTTACCTTTCTGCAAATTTATTAGTGTGATTGAATTGAAGTTAATGTGAAGATTTTCGGAAAGTTTACCAAACATAGCCAAGCAATTTTTCAAAATTCGAACAAAGATGTAAGCAAAATATGAAGAACACAGAAGCGCCCTCTATAATTTTAAACTTGAATTAACAGTAGCTATAAATGTCATACAAGCGCAATGGAAGTGCAACACGGCCATCTGTTGAGCAAATTTTAAAGTAGTAAAATTAATAAAATATATAGACAAAATATCACTTTAATTTAATCAACTTTTATATAACATATATATTGACATTTATATATAATAGAATTATCTTAAAATTACAGGTAAATATTAAAAAAATGCGCATGAGCAGTCGACAGTGGCGACATCTATATTATAATGGAGCACATACGTCATACGAATCGAACTCTCAGATATCATGCTAAGTAGTGCGTGTATATGCTACTAGATGTCGCTCCTTACATTTAAATGATAAATTGAACGAGACTACTTAAAACATTTTATATTTTTATTAATTTTATTCAATTTCAAATAATTTTATTCAAAGTAAGAAGTTACCACCCACATTTTTTGAACGTCAAATAATTTACCACCAGTTCACTAAACTTAATGCCTCAGACCTGAGAAGAATTGGCGCAAGAAACTCAGCGGGACTTATTTATTTTAATTTTTTTATTTGACCAACTTTTAACTTCAATGATATTGTTGCTTTTGTCCTGTCCTTAGTTCTACGAGTCGAATTCACGACATTGCTTATTAAGTAGCGAAATTTTACTTCGGTGTATCTTTACAAGAGCAGAGAAATTAAAATAATTCAGAAAAATATAAAATTCAATTACCAATTGAATAAACATAACAAACATAATAATGAATTTCAATTATTATGCATACTATAAATGTACTCTAAACTGACATTAATACAAAATTATTACAATACATGTTTGCACTCCGCAAACATTACATATAAAATTTAATGCTCCAAATCAAATATACACTTAAAATAGCGCTCGTATGTATCCAGCGTGTTGACCTAATTATGTGACAAGATAATAGCGATTGTTAATTAACTGATTAATTAGCTTTATTTATCTAATGTTGCTGTGATTGAAATGTCAGTGTTTCAGAATTGTGGTTTACATTACAGAAACAACACCAGGTTGACCTGTTTAAATTCATATACTTATCGATTTGATGAATTAACACCTTTTTAGGGCTTTATTTGTATATCAACATAAGATATATTTTATTTAGAAGGCAAGATGGAAGTTAAGATGGCTAATGGAACTTCCATTAGCCATCTCCTAGTTCCACTGTCAGGTTTTCATAATCAGAAGAAAGTTTTCTTCTGAATACATTTTTATTAAACGTAAACGTGCCATTTTATTGCAGTTTTCTTGGAAAAATTAACAAATCAATTGAAATAAAATTTCATTTACTAATTTAGCTGTCATTATAGCTCTTAAAAACGCGCCAAAAATACCAAATATTACAATTCTAAAAACATTTTTAGTTACCGCAACCGTCAACTAGTGGGCGGTAGTGGACTTAATAATTACGTCCAAGAGTACGAAATGACATTGATTATTGGAAATTGGATCCAAGAATAGTATATGGGGCCCCTGATCAAAGAATGGAAAATATTTTTCAATATGAATTCCGTAAAGTGAGAATCAAACCCACTGAAAAATATTTTTAGAAATTCAGATATAACACATAAACAAACTGCGTAAATATGTTATTAAAGTTACCAACCATAAAACATTTAAGAAGAAATCTTATACGCACCAAAGAAGTGAAGCCGAGCTATAATTATTGTGTACAAAAAAGTAAAAATTAGGCTTCACTTAATTTAAACACACTCAGTACACATTTACTGCACATACCGGTTAATTAACAAATTAAGTTAACATTAACTCATTAGTAAAACATCGTTATCCTAAAACGTCTAAAACCTGCGTTAGAATGAGTCTTATGCAAACAAAAAGTTTTTTATCTTGATGCATAATTATCGAGGGCGGAAGGGCCGTTGTCGTACAAAATAGAAAGTGGGAACTTGATACAAATGGTTGGGCTCCCGATATTAATTCCTCGTTTGTTAGACTACGCGGCGATTTTTCTAAGCCTGGTACGGTTAATTGTAACGAAACGACGATTAGACAGAGAAAAATGTGGAGAGGATTTTTTATGAATATTTAAATATACAGTTTTTGTAAATTTGAGGTAATTATGACCTATTAAGGAAGTAAATAATATATAATTAGCTAAAACGTTGAAGTATATTTTCCTTACTTTGTAAAAAATATTTTACAAAGAACAAAAACATGCTTAAATTATGCATATACTTTTCTTATATACACATATATTCTTAATATTAAGGAATGGGATAAATAGAATCCTAACATTTTAAAAATACAAATAAAAAGCCAAGATTTACGCAAGCGAAGTAGTGGGAAATAATTAATATCATACAAACAGATATTTATGTGTAAAAATATTGTAAATATTTTTTTTTTACAATATTTTTTTAGGTTTTCTCTGTGTATCCGCAAAATATGGGATAAAGCGAGAAGGTGAAAAAAGTGATATTTGGGTTACCTCTACAACATTGATGTGAATATTTATGTGTAAACCTATTTTTTTAGATTATATTCCACAATATCGTTAAACTAATAACAAAGAGCCTATTCTATCAACACCGTTCAGGTGCTCACGTTCACTTAACAATGAGAAAAAACTCTACATATGAAAATACCTCATTAAGACAGCCTTTATCTTTCGTGTTAATCAGTGGGCGTGGACAACTAAAATCTATTTGGGAACACATAAAATGTCTAATGCACATCAGTTTGAACCTAAAATTACTCGTTTAACTTAACATATAAAGTTTAAATTTGCTTGGCGTTGAGATTGACTTATTATCTGTTGGTTTTGCAGCCTGTCTAAGTTAACTAGTGTCTTATAACGACTTTAAATTTATTGGCACATCCTAACACAATTAATCGTGAATTAAGACGTCCGTCTGTATGTATGGTTTAATTTAACAATTACATATACATGTTGAAAGGGTAGAATTACATTTAATAGTAGAATACTATAGATCGATATCTAATGACGTAAACTAATTTAGACTTACTACTAGATTTAGAAATTATATTATTGTATTCTTTTATTAGCTTCACGGTGAGGGAACCTAGGAACCTAGTGTTAAGATACTCTGTTCCCATTTCCCACTTTCCGTCGATTGGGCAGGCATTGCGCATGGATTGTGTGGAACATAAAGCGTGATATTTATAACTCTTCATATTATATACTTAATCTTATTTCTTTTTACCTTTACGCATCTTTACATTTTTACGGGATAAGGAAAGAATACAAATGTACGCCGTTCCTACATTTTGTAATTTAGTTCAGCTCCTATGAATAATTTGACACTGATTTGGTACATAGCTATTGTATTAAGGTCATCGTGGCGCAGTGAGGCAGGGTTTGACTATGAACACCACGATTATGGGCTCGATTCCTGCTAAAATAAATTTCATTTCCACTCTCTCTTCTAGATTCCTTCTAGTACCTATCTACCCGACTATAACAAGCTAAAAATAAATTAAATATTATCTAATTTACTTTTAACAACCGTTCGTAAATGTTTCTTATAAGATACGGCCAAATATGAAAATTTATCAAATATTCATAATTATATTAAATATTGATATCAAATCTTGTTTATGTAAATGTAAATTATATTAATTTTGTTCTATTTATATTTAATTAAGATATATGAGTGTTAATTCTGTTTGTTTGCAGAGCTTTCGTCTTATTTTGATAAAAGGATCGGCCAAGCGGGCCGCTACTTAACGCTTTAAGACCAGCACAACTGGCTATCTTTTTTAGAATTAAAATATAATAATTTAATGTTATATTTCTGTTATGTTGTACTTGAGTTATTTTATCTAACGGACGAGGATATATCACAAAACGCAGAAGATATAAGGAAATAAAACAAATTCGCTCGTATTTTGCTTTGCTTAGACATTTCATTGTCGACTTTCTGCTCAACAACGAGGCAGTGTGTTGAGTGGCGCAACTCAGCGCCGCGTTATGTCTTTCCACAGGAATGAATTTAAAAAAATATATTTCCACGAATGGTTATCAGAATCTACCTCAATCCGCCAAAATAAATATAATAGAAGTTCCTACATCATTTTCGATAGGTATGTGTCTATATCTGTTTATTTATCATCCCCGGGCCTAAAATAATCCGCTTAAATAAATGTCACCGTAAACATTTTAAAATTGACAGTTTATTGAACTACTTTCATCAGATAAGGCTGAAACAATTCACACTCGTATTCAATTTGCCGGCAGCGTTGTTGGGAAATAATTAAAAATGCAATTAAAAAGCCCACATAAATCCGTCACTACTCCACCCAACGGTTTAACATAAAGTTACTATGAACATTTTGTTTTTTAGGGTCCCGCTATTATATATTAAAATCTTATTGCGGGACCCTAAACACTTGTCTTGGTCTTTGGTTCTGTCGATTTTTATAGTTTTATTATAAAAAATATTATAAAGAATACTATTAGAAAGAAATTCTATTAGCGTGTCTGAGTCGGTTTTGTTTATTTTCAGTTTGAAACGACTAAAATGTTACTGATATGCTAGATTTAAAATTAATTAGTTATTACCAACTTCGTCAAGTTTAGTTTTGGTATTTACAACTATTATAAAATGTAACTTGCAAGGCCATAAAGTCCAGCCTCCCCCAGAAAATATCTCTAGATACGCCCATGGGGAACAAACAGTAAGGAGCTGACCGATTGTGCGAGCTCAAGCACCTACATTATGTAAGCTTTTTTTTACTTTACGCTATATTCTCACGTAGCAAGGTTGGCAGAGCAGGCACTGGGAACCCAGTGTTAAGACACTCCGTTCCCGTAGTCACTTTCCGCTGAATTCTGGAAGTATTGTCTGTGGAGTGTCGAAACTCAACTCTATACTTTGAGTCATTACCAAAGTAAAGTCTGTGCTACAACTAGTCTCACATGTATACATTTCTCATTGAAATTAATATTAATATAATAATTCTAGTTTCTGTATAAATAAATTGAATATGTCGCAATTAAATATTGGACTAACTAGTTGCAAGTGACTTCACAAATATGGATATCGATTTATTAAGCTATATAAGGATTGCCTAGAAACTATCTTGTATTGATATTTTTTATATTATTAAGTATGAAATGTATTGTTGGTATGTTGTTTGTGTGTTATTCTTTTAAATGCCAATTTTAGTTATTACATTTAAGTGGTTTTTATAAAATTCAGAATGCATTTAAATAAAAATTATGTCTCATATATTTTGTAATTAGCCTTCGTGGCGCCACCATAAAGATTTGTTCGAAGGCTTTTTGGGCAATTTTTTTGTTTTTCTACATGCATATGCATAAAATTGTAGAAAAAAACATTAATGAGGCATTTTAAGATATGAACAAAAATGCAGTGCAAGCCAACAAAGTGTAGAATTTAGATGTTTTTTTTCTCGACTCAGTATTATGTAGACATGTAAAGTTAAAAAAGAAATGCTGTAGAAGTTAATGCATAAAAATCAAATTATGACTCACATGGACAGATGAGTTGGAGACTTTAATTTTATAGCTATAATATAATTTAAACCAATAAATTGGTATTTTTATTTCCTTATATTATTTCTCAAGATTGTAACAAAGTAAGAAGTGAATAAAATATATCAATTGTTATGATATCAGGATGAAGTAACTAAACTAAAAAAGCTGCAATTTATAATAAATCATAGACCCTTAGAAAAGTCTCTGACACTTTTTATTAAAATCCAAATGAAAGAAATAACTTGATCATATTAATTCTATAAATATCACTTTAATACAAAAAAGTACAGACATATCCAAAATATTAAACTAGTATACTATACAAAAGGACAACAAACGTAAAGTCAATAAATTGTTTCACTTTTTATGTATCTTATTAATTGTAGCACAGGTGTAGGCAGGTGTGTTTGTTTATCATTAAATTGCCCAATTTCTTCCCTTAGAGCGGCACGCAACTGTATATTGTATTAACGAAATCAATTTTATTTATCGAGGGGTAGCAATTCATTTTATGATACGATATCATTGTAATAAATATAACGGTAACGTATTCTATTGGCTTCATAATGGTTTCTACGAAAATGACTGGCAAAATGTGGAATTTGATTATAAAAAACACATATACATCTTTACAAAATATTAACATTCTCTAGACGCAGTTGGAAAATGAATGCCAGTAAATGTGATGATTGTGGGATCAATTCCCGCTTGTGACAATATTTTTATATATTAAATTATTATTTAAATAAAAATGTTTTTCATAAAACTGATGACACTTAGAAAAAAGTAATTAACCCTTCGTCAGCAGTCGGGTTATTTTTAGCCCGATTGCTGCTATTTCGTATTAAAGTTGATTGTGTGGCTCAATGAACGAAATTATAGACGTTAATGCATACGATTAAAATTAATTTATCTAACATCGTCACTTTATACCGAATTGATAAAAAAATACAATAATTAACA
Organism: Heliconius melpomene rosina; assembly: GCF_056956725.1. Lineage (NCBI taxonomy): Eukaryota > Metazoa > Arthropoda > Insecta > Lepidoptera > Nymphalidae > Heliconius > Heliconius melpomene. The sequence continues at coordinate 6,334,190 of NC_140406.1, read as the reverse complement.
TTTGGTCAAAATGTGTGCAATGGAAAAAAAATAATACAATATGTTTTTATTATTAAACATGAATTTATTACTTGAAATATAAAATTGAATCTTAAAGCTAGATTATTATTAAAAACTCTAATATTAAAACCAAACTTAAAATAGTTATAGTAAAAGTACATATTGTCGTCCATCGTGATATACTCATACATTACACATGCTTATAATGTTACAAATTATATTAAGTTAAAATCAAATAAAAGCATTCTTTAAAATTAAATAAAAAGAATAACTCAGTTCATTTTGACCCTTCTATCAATACATGGATCAGATAGATACATATTCAATTTCATCATATTTAGTAACACTCAATGTTAGGTAGACCAATCCACTGTTGCATATAGTGGTAGTACATCTAATACAAAATAAGTTTTATTTTAATAACTTCGCGCTGTATACCGCAAATAGCAGGGTAGGCAGTTGAGACCTAGTGTTAGGACACTCCGTTTCCCACACATATTAAATGCATTTTCCAAACAATGACTCGTATTGAGGGGTTAACTCAAAGCCGTATTTTGCCTTGTTACAAGAGCGAAAACCTAATAAGCATATATTCCCCTGAGCGGGAATTGAACCCACAACTATCGCGGCTATAGTCAAATACTGAGTTACGAGGGTCTTATGCGGGACACAGCTTTAAGATAGAAAAGAAATCTTAAATTAGTGTCCATTTTATATATTTCCATGTTTTCATCTCTGGAGTAATAAAAAAATATGCCTTAAAAAACTTAAATGTGGTGAACAAAGCATAGAGTTACAAAATTCTTAAATGCAAAACTTAAAAAATATTCTCTTTAATATTTTCTATAATATCGCATCTGCAGTTTACATTAAAAAACACGAAAAAACTAAACAAACATTAATTAAAACGTCGCTCTTAACTAGCGTGGAACTTAAAACTTTTAGGGTCCTTAATTATCTTGCTGTTAATTTAAAACTGCTCTCTCTAGCTTAGAGACAATAAAATTGGCAAGAGACCGTGTTTCATTATTGTTTTTACTCTCATTTACTGCTCGCTTTCAATTATTTATCGTAGTCTTGATAATGACAGTCGTAAAATGTCGATATTTGGTCCAAATTAAAATTTCGGAGTTAAGTCAGTATAAAAGTTATCGAACTCAAATATTTGCATATTATGGAAAATTTCTTTAATTTTTCTTAAGTTTTTTATCACTTGTAAAAATATAAGTGAAATAAGTTAGTTTTGAGTTTGGTCATTTTTATACTGGATGAGCTTAATATTAATAGTTGAACAGAATAATATGTACCTTAGAAAGAAAAGAAAATCAAGGCAAAAATTATATAAGCAAAATTATAAGAAATTATTTTCATTTCCGTTACAAATTACTAGACATCGGATTATTAAACATTCTCAGTTGTATATAAATAATCATAAAATACTTGAATTTACAGATTACTGCGTCAGTTTAAATATTTAATTTATTGAAAAAACATTAACATAATAAGTCATTTTGTTACATAAATTTTATTTAAGAATCATTTTTCATTTACTATTTTATTTCATGCTGGTTGTTACAAAATTTGCATAACCTTTATACAAAATAATTGGTACTACAGTTAAAATCATTTTATAAATTCTATTTGAAAACTTTAAAATAACGTTTCTTTTAGTATTTTTATTGGTCTCTATATAAAATTCTAAGCTAAAATGAATTTATTTTACTATTTATCTAATGTATGTTATCAGAGGCAATTGATATTTCATCAATGTCAAAATTTAACTAAATAAAAACGCTTTTAGTTTATCAGCTTTTTAAAATGGAAATAGATTTTAAATATAGAGAGCCTCATGCAAATAAAGAAAAAAACATTTTATCCAAATGTACATACTTTTTCATTAGTAATTTATAAAATGCCTTTAAAAAAAATGTAAATTCATTAAAAATACAAGTTAATTGTAGAAATAACCGACTATGAGTATTTTTTGTATTATTAATCCTTAAATTATAAGAAAATTGTATATTTTGGTAATAAACACGAAATTTAAAATCGATATCCAATTGTACCCAAAATCGAGAATTTAGGATTCTTAATAAATACTGTTTTTACTATAACATGCTTATATTTTAAAATTAATCCTCACTAAAATTACATGCAAGTTCTGTCTATGAAATGCTATTTGTAAATTTAGTAACAATTCATAAATTTATAATTTCAAATTCATTTCATTTCATTCATCATCATTTTTAACTCAGTATTCAGCATTTAAAGCAGCAACAATAGTACAAAACAGTACAAAACTATAATAATCCGATGCCCATAATAAATAAATAAATAAAATATTAAGTATGAGTACTAGACAAAGCGGCTGCTATGCTCGAGCTGGTGATGGGCGGCTGCGGGATGAGGAGGTCGGCGAGGCGGCCGGCCTCGCGCAGCCCCGAGAGGAACGCGCCGTGCACCGTCGCGGGGTAGTTGCGCATTGTGTGCTCACCTTATACAGGATTTTTTAAGGATTTTTAGGAACAACAATTTTTAAATACTATTGTTTTTGGTTATTAAATACCACCAATATTTTTTTTCTGATATAACTTCCCGTTCCCAAACCGTTACGATTTTATTATAAGTATAGATTAGTTTGTCTAAAATAATAATGTTATTAGATCATGAAAGCAATTCCCATCACAAAATAAATAATTTGGTAAAACAAGTCGCTAGAGTATAATATATTATTCTTACCGGCAAAAAATCTATATATTAATTATTAATAATGTTACCAGCAAAAAACAGTCTATTCTCTCCAGAAGTGTCCGGCACTGGTGCCGCCAGCAGGTCATAGTCAGTTCCCGAGGAACCCACCGCCACGAAGCTGTAGGAACCGCGGGCGAAGGGGTCTGCACGCCATCTGTATGTGTAGGAGTACGAATCTAATATTATCTATACTAGATAACCAATTGACGCGTACAATGTATAAGCGTTGCCATAGCAACGTGTATGTAACTTTATAAAAATAGTTTATTGTCAAACGAATGGTGTGTGTTAAATTTATTTCGTTAATATAATGATTTTTTATGTATAATTTAACAAAATATATTAATTAGGATGCTAAGAAATGCTTTTACGTGTTTACTGTAAATGTTTAACTTTGTTGCTTATTTTTAACTTTACGCGGTATTCTGCAATATAGCAGGGTAGGGGGAACTTAACGCCGCGCTTTACCTCGGTACCAGAACGAGGAAAATGAAAATAGTACATATTTCATTTCCTCGAGTGGGAATCGAACCAACACACTTTTTGCTTTTACTGTCACACCCTTGTACCCCTGACTCCTTAGCCAGCCACAACTGGCCTCAAATATAAAATATTCTTATTGATATAAAAAATTCACATTCTAATATTCTTATCAAAATATATAATAAACTAGCGGCCCGCTCGCGGTTTCACCCGCGTGAACTATGTTATTATTAATTTCTGTCTCCATGGCTACGTCCTAGTGACGTCTATGCAAAATTTGAGACTCCTAGCATTTAGTAACGAATGACAAAGACAAATGTCATTAGTAACGAAGTTTCATAAAAACTTTCAACCTACAAAACAACCCCTTAGAAGTCGAATATTACAAATTCCCGTCTTAGCGAGCACCTACGTCCTATAACTAACTTCTATACAAAATCTGAGATTCCTAGCACTTGTAGTTTCTGAGATTTCGTGATGAGTGAGTGACCTTTCGATTTTATATATATAGATAAGACAATATTCTCTACTTTTCTCCTAACACAAAAGCCTGGTATAAACATAGTTTATACAAGGCGTTCAAAGAAAACATATAAAATTCCTTGACCACAAAGTTTACCCAATGATCTGTACGAGTAGGTACACATTGTCGTGTGTTTATAATTTCCGGCATAAGCTCTAAATATGTATTTTCAATACCATTTGAGGCGCTGAAAAGCCACAACGCAAATTCCGCCAACATTTACGACGCAAACCATCATTTACCATAAGACTTTTCAATAATTCAAAGCCAGCTTTACCGCAAACATTTTAATAACCTAAATAACGACTACAATGTCATATTCAAAGGGCAAAACAATACAAATAGACGGTATTGTATGCATAAACGGAACGTTTCGTGAGCGAATTTTGTGATCGTTCAAATGGAAGTATTGACGTCAATTTGTGTACGCTAAAGGGGAGGCAGAGAGAGAAATATTTTTTAGACACTTAAGGTACTATAGCCTATACCGTAGATGAAGTTCTAAGGGCGATTAACACACAATTCTAGCAACATCGGTCTAGTTTAGTGCAAACCAGCTCTGCGAACTGAATACAAAACGTGTATTGCAAATACTAGGTTGAAAGGCCGGGCATGTCTACGTCATGGGGTAATGGAATTTATTAACATAACCACTCGTATTGCATTCCGCCGGACGGATATAGAGCAATTTGAAAATCGAAACTGCGCGATTTAGCGTTCCAGCTGTAGCTGAGTCTCCTAAATCGGACTAGAAATGTTTTTTAAAACTGAATAGGATTTTAACAGGAGCTTATTGTGTTGTTTATGTATGCCATACAATTTGAATATATTGAATGATGAATTGTATATTTGATAAGCTATACCTACGTGCTTCGTGTATTTTTAATTTAGTTTTGGAGCTTGTTTATAAAATATTGTTTGAAGTAAAGGTTCACAAATATCCATCATATATTATGTAGGCAGAATTAAAATATCCTATCAATATTACCAAAGATAAGTAACAAGAGACAAATACAACTACAATAACTTAAATAAAAGCTCAAATTATAAAAAGATACATTATTTAATAACGAAAGTAATTTCGTTCTAACATTAAAGCAATCTAAAATCTATATATTACCTGGTAACAACACATTCCTTGGGCTGTGGGACCGCCGCGTGTCCAAATATACTCTTCAGTACTGCAATGCACCGTCCCACTATGACGTCATCGGTGACGTTCTCCATTACCGCCGCGGCCTCCCCTGCGACCAGAGCCAGGAGGACCGGCGCGCTGTATAAGTTCCAGAATAGGAACAGCTCACCTGTTTGTGGATGAAATGTATATTACAAGTATAGTAGATATAAAATAGGGTATTAATTAACCCAATTTAATTTTTTTTTTACATATTGATATTTTCCAGTTTGATTCATTCTTAAGAAAGGTAAAAACTTTAAATTAACACCCATGTAAAATATTATTTATTACTAATCTAATGTGTTGTGTATATATTGTAAATTTGTGTTTGCTTTGTTTTAGGTGAAGGCTGTACTAACACAGGATCTCTTTTTTTTACATGTATTCTATAATTGTGAATATTTATCTTTTTTATTACCGGTCAATTTCCTTCGTGTGTTTTCCATACAACGTGACATTGGCGAAATGAATTGTGCTCAACTGGCACACTCGAAACGCCATATATCAATCAATCAATCAAGAAAGGTAAATTAAAATAACGTTATATAAAAACACTCTGTTCTCCACTTTTCGCTTATTTAGCCAACTTTGGCGCGTTGTGTGGCTAAACTCAATACCACAGTTTGTGTTAAATTTCGTACAGAAATATTTTAACTATAGGAATAACCCTGATTGGGAGGTGAAATTAGAAATCAGATAATTTCTAATTATGCAAAATATATCTTATACTGTAATCAGAATGTAGGTACTGTTATATATATTTTGTTATATGTTTTTTTTTCTTTTAAAATATACAAAACAATTTCAGTAATTTATCTCGTTTAATATTCTTTATAGACGAATATTAACACTTGATGCCTTTTAAATTAAAAATAAGAAAAATTCAACAAAGAGGTCCGGCTCAGCATTTTTCCATTAAAGAGTTTGAAATAAAAGCTTACGTAGAAATGTCGGCATTTTAAAAGGAACAATTGAGAATAGCCACGACGACGACGACGACGCTTAAAATGAAAGTATTTATTTGCATGCGCGAAATACTTACTTCGACATACGTACATACATAGGGCTTACGTTGATATTAAATAGATATGGGTATGGAATTAAGTAAGATTAATGATATAGTGGTAGGGATAAATTAACCTAGTGAATAAGTAACCCAATAAGGTCATAATGAGGTCCACGATGCTACTAAATGACTCTAGATCGAACGATATTCGAGTATCGAGCACGTGTTCCCACATAACTTTGCAGCTGATACCGACTGATATCCAATGTTTTACACAGAAACTAAATTAGATTTAAAAAAAAAACAACCACATTGTTCCGGTATTCCCATCAAAAACGTTAACTTGGTTAGCAGAGTACCGATACAAAGAGCTAAAGCAAGGTGTACAAAGGCATAACATAAAAAATAGCTTGTCTTGACTGGTTGCCGTGATTTATAACCCGGGGCTCCCCTCAGGGTTGCTCGGTGGCGTTAAATTATTCAGCTTTTAATTCGTTATCGCGTTGGCCACCGCTGTTTCTACATTTTACACTATTTACACCGGGAAATAATTTACGAGTATCATCCTCGGGGAGTGGACGCGGCGTGGTTAATTTGCGGGGTTCTGGAGCGCGTTAGTATTGATATCACACACACATACACACACGCGCGCGTCTTTAAATATTATTATTATGTTTGCAAGTAATTAGAGGTACCGTTTACACCTAAATGAGGTTAGATTACGCAAATTTGATTTATACTAGTTGTGAAACGAGCAGGATACACTGAAACTATTAACGTCATGTAATATCTAAACACTAGACTAGTTGACTATGGAACATAAAAATAGTTTTTGAGTTCGAATCAGTACTTTGGTCATTAGCGCGTTCAAGTAAAGTGACTTGTCGTTTTTGCAATATTAGAACCGATGTAGGTTCTTCTATTGACGGGGAAAACATTTAATATTTTCATTTCCTCGCACTAGTAACGAGGCAAAGCGCGGCGTTTAGTTCCACCGCTCAACACGCAACGCCCAGATAATTCGGCAGAAAGTGGGGAATGAAGAAGGTACCTTAATGTGAACGGAGTGTCTTAACTTTAGGTTCCTAGGTAACGCTAAAAATACAAAACTAAATTATGAAGTGGATAAAAATAATGAAAAATCACTATGTTATTCTCTTTATTCCAAACATACACACAGCAACATGTGCGGGCTAATGGAACTTTGCTAGGCTTTTTATTATAAGAATTTAAATTTTTCCCGTACATGAATTTTTATTCGCAATTTCCACATTAATTACGAGTTGGTGCCTATGGCGTAGGTGCTATATAGCAGGGTAGACAAATAGAACTTGGTGTTAAGATACTCCGTTCCCCACTTTTCGATCAATTTTTGAGATATTGCGTGTTATGTCACGAAGTTCAACGCCGCTCTTACTCTTGTTACCACATCAAGGGTGGGCAACCATAGCAAGATAGGCAGAAGGATCCAGGGAACCTAATGTCAATAACCTCTGTTTCCGTTCCCCACTTTCGCATTGAGTGGCGAAACTCAATGCCGCGCTTTGCTAATAGGATTTAAATCTATTTATAAGTTTATCTACTATTTTAAATATAAAATTAAATACAAATAAGCAAATAAATCTTAATTTGTTTTATACAAATTCAGCATAAATTACTAACTATTGTTTATAATTACGTAAACTTACCTCTGCTGGCGGTAGTCGTGCCGACATGTCCAAAGAGATTGGCGCTCGGGTCCCAGAAGGTTCTTTCAAAACATAGCACTACCTTATTTAGGTTTCCATAGCCGAGCCGTTTTATGGCTGCTACCTATAATAAAATTTAATTAAGATCATCAAAAGTACGGAGAAAATTAGTTTCTATTTAAAATATATTAATAAGATACTTTACATTTAAATAGAAACAGAGGTATACAGGTATATTAAATATAATATAGTATGTTATTACTTTACATTCACACGCAACACATAAGAGAGATCGGATGTACCTTAATTTAGACAAACATAATGCTAATTATATAATTTATATATAAAAAGCTCAGTGATTTTTTCACTCAAACGTATTTGTCCTTACCAAAGCCCTATCATAGTTTGCCATAAAAGAAATGTGCACTTTAAAGATAGAATATCATAGTTTACCAGAATTACCAGTTTTACCAGCACGAAGAAATGGCACACTTTCGTTACGTGTCCGAAAAAATAAAAAAAGGAGTAGTTTTTGTCTACATAATCGAGGAAATGATAATAACTTAAATTAAATACAATCAATAAATAAAATTTAACATACAAAAAAATATCAACCGTGCGATACTCCTGGCAGATATTAAAAATATATATCCAGACAGTTTAACATTAATAAAGGACTCACTTTCCAATCAGGCAATGGCGGATCGAACTTAACGAAGTTCTGTTGATTTTGGCCGTTGTTCGCGACCGCCACCTTCAACACTCCCAGGGGCAGCGTGCACAGGATCACGTCGCCTTAAATACAACTCGTTATAAGTAAAAAGCCACGTTGATAAATAAAAAATATAAGAACTTGGGAAGGAAACATAATCATATTCTGTAGAGTAAAATGATTTTATTTTTGTATTGATATTGCTTTCTTAATGAAGTAGTTGTTTGGTACTTTTTTTAAATACGAATGGTTTATGAATATTTTGTTATACTGTGGACAACTTGTAAATAAGAGTAGATCGATAAAAAATTGTACAAATTCTTTTATTTTAAAATTTAAACTTTTACATGTCCTTGACAAGGATAATTCTAGTTAAAAAACATATCGATAGTATAAAACAATGTTAAAAAAATTAAGTCTATTTTTATTTTCCTCATTCAATAATTGTTTCACAATAAAACATCTCAACACAAACTCGGTTTGCTGAAAGTATTGAAACTTTTAATACCATTTACTTTTAAACTTCAAATGAGACAACTGTACTTACTTGTTAAGGAAAGCACTTCTACAGTCTCGCTTACAGCATTATAAATTATAAGTTATAGCATTGTACTAGCGGCACAATTTCCAGTAATAATTGAAATTGCTTTCCAAACTATTAATGTAATGAAAGTGGTCTCTATTCTATTCTATTCTATATACTGTCAGTATAGGTAGTCCATTATAGCGCGAGCCGAGGCGTGTGTAGATATTTTTGCAAGGGTTGATGGTGTAACGATATCTGTAAATGTATGGGATCGGCCGTCAAATGAAAAGGCCGCGGGCTAGAAGCAATCACCGTGAAAGCCTGACCTTAACTAACAAAGCCGCAACAACTTCCACATTCTGAATAAAGTGCTCTTTACAGTAATTGCGACCACGTGTGTTTTCATTAGCCCAATGCATACATAAATAGTGAGTGAAAATTTCTACTATAAATATGCCTCGGCCACTTCAAAAACACGCTTTTACTATTTTGATGATTAACAAAGAGAATGTACGAAAAAAATAGGAAATAAATTAACAAACATATGTATCTATAGCAAAACTAACATAAATAGTATTAAAATAGATACCGCCGACAGGCTTAGATTTTTTTGTATGGCGTAGCTTGAGTGTAGGTTACCGCCTCTTTAGCGTCTACTGCCTGTCCACAAACTCCGCCTGTATGCAAATGGGCATCGCTCGCAGCGACCGGCGTGCCGGCGGGCCGGGTTGCAAGCCGCCAGGTCAACAGAGGCCCGAACGTATTTTTGCGCCTCGTCAAAGTAAAATTAACGCGTTAGAATTGCAAATCATTCCGCGACAAAGAAACGACAAGGAGCCGCCGACGGCGTTGTGGATTTTTCTAATAACCTCCATTGCGGTGACGAGACAGCTTGCTTTTCTGTTTTTGCGAATCTCTTTTAATATTATGGTTACGGAAACTTATTTTTTATAATAAATATATAGGTACGTATTCAACGTCGGTGTGCTCATCAGAGGATGAACCAATATTTTATATAAGCTACATATTAAACATTGTATGAAAGGAATGTCGATCATGTCCGTGGTAAATTAAAAATGGATTCTAAAACAAAGTTGTAATAAAAATAAAGAGAAATCTCATGTATGTGAAGTCAGTGAGCGCTTTACAGATTACGTTCATACATAACTGTCATCGATGCATAATTTACTCGTAAGGAATATAAGGCAATAATTTATAGACGCATTTTATATCTATCCAAAAGACACGATGATATAGTGCCGTACATTAATTTGCCATACGAAAGGGCAGTTTTAATCAAAAATACATAGCCATAAAGTAAAGTAAAGTAAAATATTCTTTATTGCACACCAAATAATTAATTACAAATGTGTTTATAATGATACAAAAAACAGCACAATAGGCGGCCTTATTGCTAAGCCAGCAATCTCTCCCAGGCAACCTTTGGATAGAGGAGAGCATTAATTAAATTAGGAGGGGTGCACTAAATAAATCTAAGTACTAAATAAAATATATAAATGGGCAAATATATACACATATACATACATACATTTATATATACACAAACATACATACATAAATACATACATACAAACACACCTACATACACATATACATATATAATAAGATTTTGTGGGAACAGTAAACGTATTAATTAAATTAAATTTGTCAACTATACTTAAGATTCTCAAAGTGTCAAATAATATTCCTTCAGCCTTTTTTTAAAGGTCATTAAAGTTCGAGATTGCCTTATTTTAACGGGTAAAGAGTTCCACAAGCGAACAGATTTAACAGAAAAGGAATTTGTGAAGAAGGAAGAAGAGTGGCAAGGGATTTTAAGAGATAATGTGTATTGGGACCGGAGGGAGAAATTATGTGATTCACATAAAAACTTAAATCGTTCTTTGAGGTATGAAGGGGAAGATGGATTAAACAGAACGTTATACAGAAGACAAAGAACATGAGTATTCCGGCGAAATCGGATAGGGAGCCACTTGAGCTTTTTACGAAATTCGGAAATATGATCGTATTTGCGGAGTCCAAAGATGAACCTTACGCAGACGTTTTGAAGACGCTCGAGTTTATTTAATTGCTCCTCCTTTAGGTCAAGGTAACAACAATCGGCATAATCAAGAATTGGTAGTAGGAGTGATTGTGCCAGCGCAACTTTAGTAGGGATGGGTAGAAAGTTACGTAATCGACGTAGTGATGCGGCAGCTGAAAAAAGTTTCCTGCTTACTTCACAGATTTGTGGCTTCCAAGATAGATGTTGGTCGAATATAATTCCTAAATTCTTAACTTTCTCAGTAAAAGGAATTATTACTCCGTCAAGCAATATATTAGGTAAATCGTTAAATGTGATTTGACAAATAAGCCTTGGACTACCTATTATAATAGCTTGCGTTTTCTTAGGATTTATAATTAAGCCTAATGATTTACTACGTGTAGAAATATTAGCGAGTTCTTGAGATAATGCTGTTATAGTATTCGGAAGATTATGCAACGGACATTGACGATAAATTTGAAGATCGTCAGCGTAAAGATGGTAGGGAGAAGCAAGATTGTGACAGAAATAGTTAATAAAGAGAGAAAATAAGAGAGGAGACAACACGCCACCTTGCGGAACACCAGCACGCACCGAGGTCCATTCAGAATAGGAATCCTGAATTCGGATACGTTGCTTGCGACCATACAAGTAAGAGTGAAACCAATCAATCACTTTAGGAGATATGTTAAGAGAATACATAATTGTCAATAGAATGTCAAAATCTATGGTATTAAAGGCGTTACTAAAATCGAGCAAAGTCATTAAGGTAACTTGATGATTATCTATACCTGAACGAATATCATCTGATACGTTAACTAGTGCAGTAGTCGTACTATGACCAGGCCTAAAGCCGGACTGTAAGGAATTAAGTAGGTTATTGCTCACCAGATATTTACTAAATTGTTGGTTTACGAGACGTTCAAGGATTTTTGAAAGGAATGGTAAAATTGAAATAGGCCGGTAATCTGACATGGAGGAAGGATTGCGGTTTTTAGGCAATGGAGTTAATTGGGCCTCTTTCCAAGCTGGAGGAAAGGTACTGGTGTTTATGGAAAGGTTGAAAATTTCGGTAAGAACAGGAATCAGGATGTCAAGGATTGGTATGATCATTTTACGACTAATGCAATCAAGGCCAACAGCATCAGAAGTAATCGCCAATATATTCTCTTTAACATCACTTTCGGTGAATTGAGCGAAATTAAAAATAGGATTTGTAGGAGTGGGCAAGGCACGAATTTGATTTTGGGAACTTAATTTAGTGGTTGCATCAATTGTAACAGAAGGGGAGAAATGTTTATTTAATTTGTTCAGATCAATATTACAAGGATTGGTGTATTGCTTTGCCTTCCCAACTCCAAGTGTCTTGAGAAATTTCCAGATTTTTTCTGTGTTGTCTTCTTCAACAACAGATTTATGGATATGGCGTCGTTGACTATCCCTACACATCATGTTACAACGATTCCGAGCCTTAGCATATTTCTCACGGTTACTGTCTGAAGAGTTGTTTTTGTATTTAGCTTTGGCAATAATTTTCTTTTGTTGTAATTTTTTTATGTCCTCTGTAAGCCAGGGAGCTGGTAGATGCTTAACACGTACAGGTCTAATAGGTGCATGATTATCGTACAGTTGGATTATAAGTGAATTGAAAGCACATACCTGATGCTCTACAGTACTTTCTTTGTAGACTATGTTCCAATCAATTTTTGTAGCATCTTCTCGCAAACGTTCTAAATCCATACTCGCAAAGTTACGCTGGAGAAGAATTCTTGATTTTGCTTTGGGCGGTTTAACTTTATAGGACAGAAAGATGAGGTCATGATACGAGAATGCAGTGGCATTACATTGACCATGTATTTCAACATGATCAATGGAAGAGACTAAGATTAAATCTAAAAGAGAAGGAGTACAGTTAGGAAATGAGTGAGTAGAGGATAGAGGCAGAATGTGCATATTAACACTATTTACAACGGCCTTTAACCGATCCGATCGGCTATTATTTCTCAGCAGACATGTATTAAAATCTCCCATGATAACTGAGTGCTCATATGAAGGACTCAGTTTTTCAAGCAGAACTTCAAGAGATTCGAAATAATCCACAGTAAGTGACGGGCTATAGTACACACCCAGAAGAATTTTTGTATGTGTGAACGATAGTTCAATAAAAAGATGTTCAGGGCTAGCGGCGTCACTTGCATTATAATGAGAGTAGTCGAGAACTGTAAATGGTATATGAGAGCGGAGATAAATTGCAACACCCCCACCAGTGCGCCCTGTGCGATCATTTCGAATCAGATGAAATCCAGGTAACGAATAAGCTATTGATGGCAGACAGGGCTTTAACCATGACTCTGATATCAGTATGGCGTGCGCATTAGTATTTTCAAAAGAGGAGAGAAGATCAGGATAATGAGCTGGAATACTCTGTGCATTTATGTGAACCACATTTAGATTTTTTGGAAAAGGAGAAAGATGAAAATTCAGACACTCATTTAAAGAAGGAATGCTTTGATAACTGTTGTTAGATAAATCTTCTGAAACAGAAGAAGAAGAGAGAAAAGGATTTGTTTCAGAGGAGGTTTCAGACATTTAAATAACGATACTGAAAATCAATTTCAGACATTTAAATAACGATACTGAAATGCCATAGTACAAACTAAACATGTGTTGAGTAATTTATATGGTTAAAACGATCTCTTTGTAAAACTAAATATACGATTTGTTTGCTAAATTGCTTAACACAAGTAATAAATCGATTTTCATGGAAAAACATCGATATTAAAATTATCTTTTTATTTGTGTGTTGTATTTAAATATTGTAAAAGAACCATTTTCAAAAACGAGCTGTATATTTTTCTTAATGAATATTATTAAGAACAATTAATATAAAATGAAAGAGTATATTCCATAGTAAATTATCATCCCTAAGTAAGACAAGGTCAATAATTATACTGACTAAAATACTCTTCAAATTTGGAAACTTCCGAGTTTTAGCTCATACATTTCAGCACGTGACAAATTTCCATAGCCCGGATATTTAGAAGGAGATACCTTTAAATGTTTGCGGCTGGTTCGGGGCGCGCGGGTTGACAGCCTTCACGGTGACACCGGGACCGCCGTATGATATCTCTGTGACTGCGGTGCCGAGCCTGATGTCCAACCCGTCCGACAGAGCCACTGGCACGCACGAGTAACCGTTGCGAACTGTAACAAATATTAAAGAATTTATATTATATGGCAATTATGAGTAATTCTTTATATAGTATAGTCATTTAATTCCTAGTGAAAGATCTTTTCATTTTACAAAAGTAAAATATGAAAAAGTCAAATGGCTGATCTTAAGATGTGTAACAAGAATTGTTTGTGGAATTTGGAGCCATGGCCAATGAATCCAGTAGTGATATATATTCAAATTTAACATCTCTATACATTTTAACATAATAGTAGATATATCTTTCACTATTTCATACAACATTCATCAACTTAAATTAACAATTTTTGTAGTAAAAATTCTTGACACGAGATAGCTAAAATCTCATTTTGAGCTACAATGTTCATTATTCCTTCAACATTTTATAATGGAATCTGCGGTTTCTAAAGAACCTAGTTAAAAGCGGTTGAACTTTTCATAGTGAAAGACTCAAACTATGATTTATACTGAGCTTTTCCATGGGAAAAGAATACAAAATAAATACGTGTACGGTTTACCTAAGAAAAGCAATAAATGGCCTTTGTTTCCATTTTGAATTTAATACGTATATTAAATAAATAAAAGAACTTTAGCAAAGAGGAAGTTGAAGTGTATAGTTATTAAGTTAGCTAACTAATACGTATAACAAAAATCTATTAAGGAAAGAGTAATCGAAATAAACATTTCTAAGTGACTCAAAGCTTTTAATATGCTAGAAACACATACAATTGTAGAAATAAACTAATAAATTTATTTATAAGATAATAAGCTGGGCTCTAAACCAATATTATCTTAAGCAGAATTTTATTTTTATTTAACTGTAGTAGTAGGTTTTCTAAGAAATTACAATTTTAGAAGATTCATATTATATAGTTAATATACAAAATTAAACAACAATACAAAGTTAAATTTAACTCTTAATACTTCATGCACAGATTTCTACTATAAAGTAGTTTTCAATTAGGTTGATAGCGTCACAATAGCGTCATGGCGCGGACTCCCTATTGTGCTTTAATAACTTAAGTGGATTCTCAGTGCACTATAAAGGCTCACACTCAACGTTGGCTAGAAGTGTCAATCTTGCATATAAAATAAAGGTATAACTGATAGAATGTAAGTATATAAATTAATTACTTTGGTTTCGATTTCTGCTTGAAAAAACTTTTACAACAATAAATACTCAATTAAAAATACATTATTAATGGGTAAAACTCCAAGCGATTACAAATAAAGCATGTATGTCATTAAAAATAAATAGTTTAAACATATTTTCACACTTAACGAGACACTATGAATCCAACAAAAATATCTACATTTATTTACATAGCATTGTGAGAATCATCATAATAATATACAAAAGAATAAATATCAAATATTTTATTAAAATGAAAATGATACCGAGGTGTGGACATTAAGTACACTTGTAATAAATAAGATATGCATGAGTGAAATAAGAAAATGACAAAGAATAGCCACCCACACTTTCGTTCGTCATGAGGAAGGAACAATGTTTACACAATGTGTGGGTGAAACATATACAATGGGAAGGGTTTATTTCTTTACTTTTATTATAAAACTTAATGATTTACGAACACTTAAATTATTTCCCAAAAAAATTCAAAAAGAAATATGATTTTTTTATTCAATAGGATTTCGAAAGTTAAATCGGGTACGAATCAGAATAGAAAATGTTTGTTGGGAATATTTCTTATAAGACAAAAATAAATAGTATCTTATTAAAAATTCTTACTTTATATAATTGTAATAATAATACTATCATTCTTAGTAGCATTGCACTTGCTAAATAAACAACACAGTCGTTTCTAATTTACTAAATAAGAACGAAAAACAACATTTTACAAGAAGCAGGTCATTACGGTGGTAATTTTCATGAGCAAATATTACCTAGATATGGTAACAGCGGCAAATAATTAAATGCTAAGTGACCTGTCTCTCTCGGGGCACGCGAGGGCGCACTTTAAATGCAAGCTGGCAACACTGAAGTTAAACCATATTACGTCGCCGTCGTCACTGGCCATTCGGACAAACTGACCGAAACTACACGATTAGGGTCATACTCGTAACTTCAGATGTGCTGAAGCGGTATATGAAGGGTATATAAACTGAATTATTAGGTTGTGTAAAATTAAACTGTAATAACAGTTGGACTAACTTGCTCTTATTATTATTATTAGCTTTAAGTTTAATGTTTAAATTATTCATTAGAATATGCTGCAATTGTAAAGTAATTTTGATAATAGTGTTTTAAATTATGAATATGTTTTAATTACATAAATATAATGTGATGATGTTGTTTTGCATTCAGTCTTTGGAGACCAAAAAATATATTAATAATTTTTACATATAATATATTTTGTATATATTTGAGAACAACAAACAGCGCCGTATAACCTACTTAATTTATAGAAAAGTTCATATTTTTTCTTATTTATCATATAAGAAGATATTTTTGTATTTTAAAACGTCATGTATGTTTATTATTCATATAAATAAAACAGGAGTGAAATATTATAAAATTACTATTTTTAAACATTCTAATATTATCTTGTAATATTTACCAAAATTAAAGTACCACCATCTATAAAACCAAAGCGCTCAACGTCCAAGCGAAATCAAAGCATGACATTATTCTAGGCCATGCCTCAGGACTACGCGTACGAAATCCTAATGAATGGCAACCCTAAGTACGATAAAAGCCCGCGAATGGGGGCAGAGACAAACGGGGCGTTGCGTTTCAAAGGGTACTAAAACAACGTAAAGTAGAATTAATGTTATTTAATTTTGCCTTATTATAAAAGCAAACTGGAACAAATATGGATGTGTTTGCTTAACTTTGAAAATAAAGGGGGAAAATTAAATATTCGTCATTTCGTAATGGGATTAATTGATCTGAATTATCGTACAACTCCTGTTATAAATTCTAATTCAATAATATAATAAAATAATATTTGAGCATAAAAATGAATAAGAAAAATATTTTTCTTTGTATGTTATAAACAAAAATACAAGTTCACTTCGCAGTCGTTTATAGTATTTAAATATTATTCATACAAATCGATTGAGCTTTCGTGGTGTGCTTGTAGTGAAGTATTCTGAAAATTGTAACAAGCCCGCTATGCATTTATTTAAGATACTACACTACTGGATGTGCTATATTTTATGAAAAGAAAAACACAATTTCAAATGTTCACAGACAATAAAGCACGATGGGGTAACGAGTAAGGTTTACGAGGATAATGCAGTATTAAATAATCGAACAGGCTAGTAATGGCGAAGGAGGATAAAAGTGTGATTCTAAGTACGACAGGTACTGGTTTCGATTCCCACATAATTATATATTTATCGCGAAATATTGATTTTATAATTATTGAACTCCTATATATGTTGCATGTTACTATCTCGTATATTTAAAAAAGAAAAATACTATCTTCTGTATTTCAAAAGAAAACAAAGTGTTATTATTTTAGAGCTATCGACAAAAGTGTATCTCTTCAACTAGGTCTAAATCTTCGGTGACGAAGCCCGAACATCCTTTGCGCGTTAGCATAGTTCATGCACCCACGGAACTTCTCATTGTCGGTAGTTTTAGAACCCCTTTAGCAATTTTGGCTTTGTGGTTGTATGGAATTTTTGCTTTGCTATCTAACCCGCGCGATATTGCCATGCGGCTTCCAATTTACCGACGTCTGAATAACTAAAGTTTTCATAGAAAGTTTAAAATTTTGTATTGCTTTGTAAAATACATAATATATTTTCACTTCAACGACATATAGACAAATAATAACGGTATTCGAGTCAATAAAAACAATCATAAAATAAAAACGTCACTGATTAGATTGTTTATAAGATTACAGAGACTCGATGTGATTTAAGGTGGTGTTATAAAAGTTTAAGACTATATGTTCGTTTTTTATAGCAGAACTCAGTATTTAATAACATTTTAACAAAAAATGCTATATATAAAACAACTGTATGAAACATTTATTTACATTGGAAACATAAATTCTTAGCAAAATTTAATCCAAGATAGGCCCGCTACCTGTGTAGATAAGTGTTGTTTATGCTACGTGGTACACCAGAATTTACGATCGCCGAATTTAATTCAGAAATCGCCCATTAGCGCGACGCGACGAAAAAATACGCACAATTCGTTGCTTCGAGAACATTAATTTAAGCTTAATTTGAATAATTCCGCGTGACGATGCTTTCAAATAGCTGTAATTAAAGGTATGCTTGTGTAGTACGGCTTTGTGTAAAGCGTAGAGTAATAAGTATTATTAAGTGGTTAATAAATTTACAAAAAATGGCAAAAAAAACTGTATAGCGTAAAATGCCTGAAGACCTTTCTCCTAGAATAATAAACTAAATTCATGCTAAACGACATTTAGGCTAAAATAGAAAAGAATATATAAATTTGTACTTTTGCAAATATACCTTATAGGGAACGCTAAATTCCTGCAATTGTCTTAGAAACATCGTCAATAGCTAAATCAAAAGTTAACCCATAATCATTAAATATTCCAAGCGACGACTCACACAAGTTGTAATTGAAAACGTTAGATCTAATTTAACGTTCACATCGGACGGACGACCGGACCAAATGAACTGCATGCCAACATACAAATGTATGCAAATAAATTGATTTGACGTTAAACAAATAGAACTAAATACACTTAATCGCACTGAACAAACTTACGAATTGGCACAACAAACGGCGAACGCAAACCGAATGAGATATCACCAATCGAGTTAATAATCGAAACAATTGAATTTCGCTCGGCGTTCATTCGGTAGCTAATTATTCAAACAACCAGTAATTTACTATTAAAATATTAAAATTTTAATCATTCATTTTTCGTCGGGCAGATTTTTCATGTCACCGTAGCGACAACAGATGATCCATGATGTTTACTCATGCCATCATAAAGGTTTTAATCAATATTCGACTGTCTTTTTACAATGAAAATATACATTTATGTACATATGTATATCTATAATTTTTATTTATCGTTACATATCCCCCTTATCCTATAGGATAGGCAGCGCAAAAGTAATAAACGTATCGTTACGGATGGGTGCGTGTTTGGGATCCTTTCAAAACTTTATTAACTCTTAATTGGTACAAATTTCATTAACGAATAATTTCCTTTGAAATTTTTTTAACGGTTTATTGTTTTTTTTTTTTTTTTTTAAAAAAAACAAAATAAAAACAGTTTGTTTACTTAGAACATGACAAAATGGCACTCCATAATAATGTAATAAATATTTCTATACTTATTTATATTTAGAATATTGGTATTAATTTTTTAATAAACTACAGGCGTATACCTTATTTAATGGCAATGAAAAGTTATTGATTTGAGTCCACTTTGCGTTGGAGAATGACGGCATAAACTTCACGCTTTATACACAAAACTTGAAGTTTAGTGCAGCCCACTAAAATTTATGGCGACTGCTTTAGGAAGGTTAATAATGTTGAGATAATATTTATTTGTAATCAAACGGCCAGAAATAACAGGCGTAAGGCGAGACAAATTTATTCATACCTGTTGTAAAAACTTTGATTTGCTCTTGTAATTTTTAATAAATGATACCTAACATTTTTAAATTACATTATGCACCCTCGCTGTGGCCAGTAACAGTATTGTATACGGGTACGTTGCCCAAAGTGAAAAATACAGTGTTTGCGCAGTGTCTGCAGCCCGGCAGCAGGAATCTCCCATTATTAGGGACTATGCAAGCTTTCGTGTGAATTATACAACGTTTTTTTATACACGATGTCTGCAATGGCGGTACTGTATTTTTTTATTTCATGTATGTAAATTTGTTACCACGAAACAGCAGAAATGTAATATAGTGTATATCTAAGTTTTCTACAGTTCTACTAAATCCAAGTCCAAAAAGTGATGAAGCAGCACACTTTTGTTCCAATAACCCTCGCATATTATTTATAGTATAACAAAATAAAAACAATGAATACCTATATACGGACTATTTTCAACGCTGTACCAATAAATTGTGGATAATAGGTGACACACTTTAAGCGAACAGACATAAATGATCAATTTATTACAACGGTTACTGCGAAGATCTAATAATTAGTGTGTTCGCGTTAAGCTAATCGACTGGTACTTGACGAGGGTCGGGATAGGTCGCCGCGCGCTCTGCCGGCCGAGCTGGAAACACAACTTGAACCATTATTCGACAGACGCGCTTCGACGCTTCTCAGCCCTTTGACGTCGAAAGGCCCATTAGCATGGAGTGCCTACTTGATCTCATCAGTTAATTACTGACCTCAACATTAACTCGTATGAAATTAGAAAACATCTCGATAATTACGAGTGACAGCTAAGTTATGTTCGATA
This sequence comes from Heliconius melpomene rosina, assembly GCF_056956725.1. Lineage (NCBI taxonomy): Eukaryota > Metazoa > Arthropoda > Insecta > Lepidoptera > Nymphalidae > Heliconius > Heliconius melpomene. Next base: position 6,313,704 of record NC_140406.1, on the reverse strand, counting down.
GATGGTGTGTTTACTAACAACGAACGATCTCGGTCGTCCTAATGCATAATTTAATAGTTCGCTTTAATCATCATATGTAAAACGTTCGAAGGTGAAAAATATTTAAACGAGGGACGTCTCGAAATGAAGGCAGCGGAATCGTCAAATGAAACTGTTGATTGCGTACCGCGCAAAGTTACGCTCCGTCAATCGGAATTTTATTTACTCGGTCGTTCAAAAAACAAATATGATGGCTTTTAATTTATGAGCGCGTCCGTTGAGCTCTGATCAACCGATACTATAACACAGCATACACTCGTAGCCGGCAGACGAGCCGTTCAAATTCGTGATACATGTTTTATTTGATCTTTTTATGGGTGCTCGTTTGTGCCGTGACGACGGTGTTCGAGCTAATGGAGATATCGTATCTGTCATATCAAGAATATATCGTTTGACAGTTTTATTGCGATTGCATGCGATGTTCAGATAAAAGACACGATTTAGGGGTGAGGATAACTCGGTCTGAAGTGAGTGGGTGTTCACAACTTATTTTTCCGCGACAAATATCTCTTAGTTAACTTTTGAGAAGGTAACTTACTCAAAAGGTAACAGGACAGAACAAAACAATGCAGTAATAACGGCTTAATGTTCTTTTATAAAATAATTAACATCTGATTTTTGAAAGTTTTTAACAAATTACTATAATATAAGTAAAATAAACTAAAAAAACAATGTGAAATAAAATTATAACGTAAATAATATCCTAGGATGATTCCCAACGTTTATGGTAGTATGAACCAAATAATAATTAATGTTCATAAAACTTTAATAATATATACAAAGACGTATCTACCTATAAAATTTAATACATAATAACGAAAATTCTTAATTTCTCTTAGATCGTTACGAAAATAGTGTGTACGGTGTAATCAGTCGTGAGTCGACTGAAAAAATCGTAATAAAATAAAAAAAGGTTTTTTTTAATATAAGAAAAAGAACTCATATACATAATTTAAATAACCTACAATTAAAAATATATATATAAAACAAACACTTAAAATACGCGCCCATTTTACATACAAGCATAAACCAGTTCCGACAAAGAAACAAAACGAATCCCTAGTTAACCGCGTCGACGGCCGACGGTTATTCTTTAGCGCAATTTGCTCGCAGTCGCCACTAAGTAGCCATTTAAAAGTAGATCACTCACCTGGTGCCGGCCACCAGCACACACCAATGATTTCATTCAACGTGACGCAGCTTAAAAGATATCAGATAATAAAAGTACCGTGGACGCACATCGATGCGTTTAATCGTATAAAGTGACCGCGTTCATATTTAATTGGTTACTAATAGAGAGGTATTTAGCTCGTTTAGCAAATAGTCTGAGATATAAAATGTTACATACTTTTTTTAGAAAACGTATAAACGGGCTCAAATGCCGCTATGTTAAATTTTTTATACGTTTTCTAAAAAAAAATATAATATTTTTATTCTAATCACAGTTTAGGAATCTTAGCACTGTTCTATGTAATTATTGCTTTAAAATTAACTAGATTAGTCATTATCTCTTCAACGAATACAAATATTTAGGTCAATTATAGCCCATGAAATCTAAACTAAGTATTAATCACCCTTAACGCATCCGCATTTAACGTAACATTGTTTATTAATTATTACATTGCCGCAACACGTGTGCATTAACATATGCAATTAGCAACCATCAATCCAAGCTAGAATCCATAATCAGAAATCAATTATCATCGCATAATATACATTGTATACTTAATAGGTTTACCCTCTGCTTGACGCTGAACTAATTAGTTAAAGCACTAAGCTAAGAGAGTTTCCTATATAGGTACTTGAAGTATAGTCAATCTAGATTGGCTTGTGGAACTAAATATGTGGAGGGGAAACCTCAACAATTTGCAATAATACGATAGAGTCAAAGACCTAATTAAATGCTAAGCAAGTTTATACAAACAATACATTATTTACCAATTATACATGGAATAATACAATAAAATCAGATCTCTGGTGCATAAAACAATGGATTAATTTATAAAGACACATTAAAAACGATAGCACGAAATATACAATAAGATCAAAAGTAAATCTGACTTCTAAACATATCAAGACGTGCAAATCTACATCAGCCTGACAGTCCTATACTGCATATTCTGTGCGAGTCGTTTCTATTGCATAAAGCCTCTTGCATTTAACGCTCCCGTGCTTTTGATTTACAAAAGGACGTGAGCAAGATTTAAAAGATGCCGAAATCAGATCTTTGGATCGTGTAGACGTCTCCATCGACTGACAGACGTCGGGACAAAAAGGGTTTGCCTTGTAAGTCAGCACATCAGGACGTCCGAGTGGACTGCAGGCAAATCAGATATGAAAAAGCAATAAACTTGTGGTGAATAAAAGACAACGTATTGTAGATTGTATAGTCAATACCAAAAATAAACAAAAATAACATAAAATAATTAAGCTGTCGTAATCGCTGTAATTGAGTATTAAATTAACGCTATCGCTGAGCAAGGCGAAGGTGATAGTTGATGGTAAGCTATTCTTGTGATGGGACTATTGCTTGAAATACCTTTTAAAAATATATTTCAAACGTATTTAAAAGGCTATAAGCTTAGAAAAAAAATACGAAAAAAAAGTCAACCTGTATTCGATCATCAACAACAAATGTAAATACAAAATTTAATATACAACATACAACAAAAATTATATATCTTATTTTGAATTTACCTTTGATCCAAGCATCACATCTCCTCGCAACTAAATCAAACGCGTTGCAAAATCATCCACCTTCAATAAAATTCAATAAAATATTCAAAATATAATAATTATATACGACCACGTAAATATCGATGACATCGTAACGAGGTTACTTTATGATGATTTTATAAGCAATATTAAACCAGGCAAGTAAATTGCGGCCAGTTGTTGCGTAGGGGCACAAACGTGCGCCTGTAACCGCGACAGATTGTGGGTTCGATTCCCTCTCGAATAAATTAATAACAAAGCATAGCAGGAGTTGAGTTCCGCCACTCTACATGCAATGCCTCTACAATTCGGCGGAAAGTGGGGAACGAAGTTCTTAATAGGAATGGAGTGCTTTATGTATGGGATACAGCGTAAAGCTGAAAAACAGAATTAGAGTAAACCAATGTGCAAAAATTACCACAATTTTTGGGTGTTTTAATATTCAATACACGTTGTACACCTATAATAAAATTAATTCTTTGAAAATGTTGCCATATTATTTACATCGATTAAAATTTAATTATCGTATACTAATAACTTTTGAACACTTTATATTAAGTATAATGTTTATTATTCATTGAGGTTACTTACATGAAATTTATCTAAAAGGTAAAATCTTCCCCTTGAAAATGAGTAAGCGAAACCTCCGCGCCGCTGCCTTTAATTTGTCTTTTGACGTGATATGTGTCGACAAGTTTATGTTGGAGATGGGTTATGAAAGTAATATACGTTTCTTGGTATTAATAAGCGGATACCTTTGAGCACTCTTAAATTTATACGAAATATCTTTGGATGTTAGTATATTTCTGTACATTTTATTTGTTATGGTAAAATTTAAACAAAGATTATGTTGAAAGATGAATATGTAAATGCATGTTAGTGTGTTACGCTTTCACGCCAAAACTACTCAATTGAATATCATGAATCTTTGCACACATATTTTAGAGGTATTCGAACGGACAAAGGATACTTTTTATAAAACAATATATATTTTCAAAAATAAATTTAAGCGAATAAAGCCGCATTTGTGTCTCTAGTATTTATATAAAACAGATTACTGTCGTGTTATTATTCATCTATCTCATTTTTTAAATAAAGCCATTTTCAATCTTATATTTCTAACTTGAAACTGTCTTTGCTTACTCCGCGAAATACGGAAAATGAGTTAAGAAAATTTAAATAAGTGTAACTTTTTATTGCAATACATTGCCGCAACACGTGTGCATTTCTTTGTTTTTGAACAAATACCTATGTTTTTTAGCATTATATAAACAAAGAGAATAAATTTTATGTACAAATAATTGCCTAAAGAAGTGACATTGCATATGTATATTTTCAGTAATATTCGATATTACATTTGAAATGATGCATTCTACATTAGACCCGATGTACGGTCGTGATCCAAGCGTAAACGATGATTACTTATTTTCTCCGAATCAGTAAAACCGAGCGAGACAATCACCTCGGGCGGAAGGTTGCTATATAAACATTTATTGACCATAAATCCCAAATGATAAACGCATTATACTGCCTTTCTCATTAAAGGCTTGATTTTGTATAAGAAACTTTTACGCCTCCTCGAATATTTACGCGATGCACTAAAATATGTTCCAGTATTTATTTGTCAGTTTTTTTAATAAGCTCCAAATCGATCGTTAATGCACGCACAGCTTTGTTTTTTATCTAAATCGAACTGATATATCTCATACTACACATACATTTATAGGCATAGGTACTTGTAGGTATTGTTTTTTTTATCGTCATACTGTACCCTGTCATATCTCTGTAGGCAGAATTAACATAGTGTTAAGACACTCCGTTCCTCATTTTCCGCCGAATTCTGAAGTTGAATGGAGGAAAATATACATTTTAATAAATATGTATTTCATTCCTTCGAATGGGGATCGAACCCACAACCAGTCGCGTTTATAGTCACGCATTTGTGCTCCTGCGCCACAACTGGCCTCAACAATATAAATAAAAATAAAAAATATTAATAATTTGCTATTATATTCATATAACAAACAGTACATTTCCCACATATCAGTATAATATCTTTGTAAAATATTACACAATAGTACTCTTCATAATAATCAGTACGTCGAAGTCAAAACAAATGAGAATCTCATCATCAGGTTCATATTTCTTATACAAATAAATTAATAAAACGTTTACTCAACTAACGGATGCCGACAATTAAATATCTAATTATTGGAACTTTTATTTACTGCCTCAGTATTTATTGATACTATGAATCTTAAATATATGTGTTTGTATAGGTACCTATGACAGGAATAAATAAATATGAAAGTTGTAATGAAAAGTGTGAAATATTTTAGATTGTAAATAAATTTGTGTCACTTTTAAATTTGAATGTTATGTATGATTTGTAATATTTATAATATTAGACATTAAAAATGACTGGTTAATGTCCTCTGTGCCTTTATGTCTTAATTTCCAAAATTCAATATGCCTATAAAATTTCACAATGTAAACAGTCTAGTAGTGAAAATCACAATAAAACCTACGCAATACTAACTTAGTTTAAAAGATTAAAACATACTTCAATCGGTAGTGATTTTGTTTAAGACTATGAAAAGATAACGAAGACTAATAACATTTTAAACATCCCATCGCGTAAACAAAAACTAAAATAATAAACATAAAATAAGCTATTAATAGTTAGTGTGAAGCAAAACGGAGCATTGTCGTGTAAATCAGCCAGCTAAGCCTGCGGAAGTGTCGCCTTTATAACTCGTAAATCAGTGGGCTTATCGGTTTACGTGGCCGTCCCGCCGCCCCGTCCGCGAAATATGCAACTGAGCGCCTTAATCGAAAAGGAAAGACAATACAAGAACAACATATTTACTGCATATTTTGCACACAATTGAATTGACGTACATAGGTATGTATGTGTTTATACAATGTTATTTGTATCTCGGATTCCCAGAGATTGTTTTCTATTATGGCAATGAAGATGGTAAGGCGGCAGCTAGTCTATACTAATATAATAAAGCGGAAGAGTTTGTTTGTTTGTTTGTTTGTTTGTTTGTTTGAACGCTAAGATCTCTGGATATACTGGTCCGATTTTCATTGTTTTTGTTTTGTATGAAAGCTGCATTCTTCAGAAGTGCTATAGGGTATATAACATTACATTACACATATATACTAATATATTTTAAAGTACTTTCTAATTTGACATGCAATTTATTCTGCCATGTTAATAACAACCGTCGCGTCGCTACGCAACCGTTACCGCGACATTTTGATATTCATCCTTATGAAAATAAATATAATAGTCACTATTAACATTTTATCTAGATTGAAATTATAGTTTACTGTATAACATTCTAATAAATAATTAAGGAGATGTCACTGATTCCAAATAAAATAAATGTTTATGTAATTATTTGCTGTTTATAATTAATTTAAGCTACACTTTGGTTCTCTTCTTATTTTATTTGATATTGCCCGCTAAAATTATCCTGCTTAATAGAGAGAAATGTTTAGTTATTTCGTAGAGTCGATATCTATGTACGCACGCACGGAAAACTTTAGGTACTTTTTCTAATATTAAGAATATCTATCCTTTAGTTAGTTTTAATCCTTTTGTTGGTTAATTTCAATAACTCAGATATTTTTTTCTAATAATGTGTATCTACTTATTATTCTTTTTGATTATTAAACTTATATTTTCTTACTAATTCTATTGAAAATTGAAAATAATTTAATGAATATATTTAATAAATATTCTTATAGTTGAAGCAGGCGTAGCCGCGTCCGGGTCCACTAGTATATTTTATTATAAAACGAGTTGTTAAGGCTAGAAAATGTAGTTCTAGTTAAATGGTGCATAATTTAGTGTTCTATGTTTCTTTGTTTGTTCATTTATTCATAGGTTTTAAGCGTCAGTTGTATATATGTATATTTTTATTACTTCACCAATGTCACAAAATAAATTGAAAAATATCTTAAAAATAAAAGTTTAGCCCAAAGCCCATATTATCCTCCTCATATCAAGAAGAATTAAAAAGGTAACAACATATATATATATATATATATGTTGTTATACAAAACAAACAAAACAAATATACATACATACATATTGAATTAAAATTTACCATTACACCTAATATATAATTTTTTATAGACTGATACTTATAAAGATTTATTTAAGGTTTATAGCAACATTCGAATACGTGTATTTTGTGAATATTTATAGCCTGCGTAATAACCGGCGAGAGTTATATCCCGTTGAGGCCAGGCCGACAAATTGTCCACCCGTTGTGAATTTGTATGCGTCACCATTTCACATTCTCTTTCATTATTTGAAATCTTTATTTCCATTTTGTCGTTCTTATTTCTTGTTTTTATATGTCACCCCCCCGTTAAATGAAGAAGAAAAAGGAAAATTATGATATCGCAATTTATTTTAAGTATATATCATTGCAGCATATCATTGTATTATCAAAGAGAGAAAATTATCAAATTGTTTTATTTATTACTTCCATGTATTTAAGAGTACAAAAGAATCTCTTAGCGTCAATGGCGCACCTCAGATATAATATATCTACTAGTCTATAAGTATTGCATTTAAAGAATCAGTATCCAAATGTAACTTTGACATTCAAACCGTTTAACTGGCACGATCGGAATGCCATAATTAAAGAACAAAACAGAATAGAACATAAATCTTTTGTCATTTTAAATTAAACTCTTTAACTGAAACTCTATAAGCGGATTAATCACGTACATTTAGTATAATACTCTTTTTGGAAACTGACATTTCGAACTGCTTGCAGTAGACGGTGGTCACGGGTAATACTTTTATCATCTTGTCAAAAAACGCCAAATTCTGTCCAGGCTTAAAGCACACTAATAGACATAAAGTAGAAAGTAGACACTAAGTAGATATAAAACACTCTTAAAAACGCAAAATACATATCCACTATTAGACCAATAAATCACAATCAGATATGCATATTAAAAATTACAAGATCTTAACGTGAATTTTGCAAAATCACAGTGTATTGTGCGAAGTGCAATATGACACGAGCGCGGATTTACTGCCGGCCATTAGTCAAACAATATCAGAGTCATCCCGCCGCGCTGATCGAACACTCGATAGTCCCTGGATTCCTGTAGCGAAATCTATCACTGTGGAAATATCTGCACGTCAGAGATATTTGAAGAATTCGCTGCAATTTATAAAGTAGTTCAAATATTTTGTAATGCATTTTTTATTTCCTGTACAGATATTATTTATGTTCATACAATCATGTATCTCTTTACACTTTAACGGTCAAGTAGTACGATATGAGTAGGTACTTTGGACATTTCAATTGTAACTTTCCATTTTCTACCGCGCCTAATTGTGTATCACTTAATAAATTTATTTGTGAAGCCGTCGAGGTGCAGAGTAACCATTCGGGGGAATGAAATATTTAATATTTTTATTTCTGCGCTCTGGTAACTATTGCCTCAAGCGCGAAGTTAGGTTCTGCCACTCAACACTCAATGCCTCGAGAATTTGCCGAAAAGTGGAAATAAGTGTCATAAAGGAAATAGAATGTTTTAACACTAGGTTCCGTATTCCCCCTGCCTATTCCCCTGCTATGTATGGGATACAAAACTAACATATCTTTGTTCCTTTGTCCAATTAAACTACTAAAAAAGGCAGAACATAAAAAAAATCCCCTACCAAAATCCAATCCAATCTACAAATTCTTTTTTAACTGGCAGCTAATATTTGTAATAACGGTCCGCACTTTGTTTCAAGTCAGTCAATAGTGAAATCACAAGTCGATATTGCATTTGGTGTACTGTCGGACGGTTGATTGACAGGCGTCGGGGTTAGATTAGATATATAAACGTTACACTATCTCGTACGGTGGAGCTCACTTTGTATGTAAATGTGTGTCACAAGACGGACACGCGGCCAGCATTCGCCAAGTGACGCTGCCTTCCAGACCCTTGGTGAGATCTGACCGTTCACCGGATACGTTCATTCTATAACGCTTTCATAAATTATTCTTAAGCATTGTTCTTAATTTCGTTGCGAGAAAGTACCTAGGGGAGAGCGGGGCTAAAAGTTACCGAGGTAAGTTGTTCCGATGGAAATAATTTCGCGGAGAAAAGTGATAGGAATATTTAGTAAACATATAGTGAAATGCAATGTGATAGCGCACCCGTGGCCAGCATATTGAACAATCCAGTGGCACCCGAAACCAATGGAATAGCACACGGGTGTCATTGGTGCACAATTGTAAATATTTTTGCATTTCATATTTTTGGTCTATCTCACAAATTTTAACGATTAGCCTCGAATATGTTAGTGTTTTTTTTACATTATATTACCTACTATTTCAGAACATTATTTGTAAATTATTTATGTTTTCTATATCTTATTTATATTTAATTTTATTTCAACACGTGTTTTTGGGGCATGTTGTGACCTGTTGTAGTGACGAAAAACTTTCGCCAATTCATTTGTACCAATAATGGGATGTAAATATTGTAATTTTTCATATTAAAAAATATTGTAATTTAGTAACATGCGGACTTATGCTCGGAAATCAACTCGAGGTTATGTATCATATGAGTTGATGCAAAAAGCAGAGGATGTAGTTTTCAAAGATTGCAGGAATAAGATAAAAACTGTTACCAAAGAATTACATATACATATTAAGTGCGAAAACCTAAAGGTATAAAATTTTTGTTTATTATTTTGGTTTAACAAAATCAAAATAAGTTTTATTTTATGTAAAATTATCTTTTACTTTTTAGTTCCGTTGTTTTTCGGTTCGGGTTTTTTTTTGTTCAAAATTAATTCTTTTTACGATTTTAAGTGAAAAGTACCTTAAAAGGATACTTCTTAAACGAGTGTTGGTTGTGGTGGTAGTGGTTGTTAACGAGTGGCATCTGTTGTGATATGTAGAACTTGACTCAATTAGGTATTATTTTTGTGGAAACTAACATTTTGGTATATTAACAAGAAAATACATAAAGAATATTCGGGCGAAATGGGAACCTCTCCCTTTTTTGAAGTCGGTTGAAAATGAAAACTTCTTTATTGAGGTTGGTTGAAAAAAAATGCAACGATGAGGAATCTTACTTCTGACAATAATTTTAACAAAGTTTTCCCTTGTAACTATTCCAGTATAATTAATATTTACCAAAATAAAAACAAATTTTCTTAATTTTGAGCGGATTTTATAATCAGAACCTAACCAAACTTTCATCAAACTATCCTTGAAGTGTATCCTTTCAAATAAGAAAAGAATCATTAGAATCGGTTGGCGTGATATTGAGTTATTCGTCATTTTGCCGCACACGTACCAATACAAATTTAATACTTATGTGATTTTCTCATAGACACCATTGTTAAAAATAGACCAAAAAAAAATTGGTTCCCACATGGGAAGCACTACCTTTCAAATAAAAAAAAACATCAATATCGGTTCACCTAATCAAAAGTTATGAAGTAACATACATAAAAAAAAGAAACAGTCGAATTGATAATCTCCTTTTCTTACAGAAGTCGGTTAAAAAAGATTTGCTTTAGCGCCTGGTGGATATTATGATACTGTTGATTATTCCTTAAATAAACAGGCTTTGTTCGATTATTTATTGTTTTTTATTTTGCAAATAATAGCTTTAAAAATATGGTAACAATTTACCCCTGTCTGTTAACAACTTGCCCCAAGTCGGGGTAAGTTGTTACTTTCCGACTTCAGTCATAAAAAAAATCATAATAAAAAAGTCTTACAAAGAATACCCCAAATTACTGTTTTAATTGCAAGTCTAGATATGTAAGTTCAATTTGATTATATTGTATAAATACTAAAATCAAGTATTCGTAGCAATATTTGAGGTTAAAAAAAAATCGGAACTTTTGGCCCCGCTCTCCCCTACTTGGGTGACTAATGTGTACCGATAAATTTAAGAAACGTCAACTCTATGTGTACATTTCATAAGTTATATTAAAAGTAAAACGATCTATTTCTTTTGCTTATTTGCTCTAATGCATGAAGTTTTAGGTTTATATAATTTTAATTGGTATAAAAATGTTATGTCTAGAATTTCGTTTCACTATTGCAAGCGCAGAGGAGGACTGTGAATGAGACAAGTTGTAGGTTCGGTTCCCATTCGAGGATCATGGAGGGTCTTAATAGGTTTCCAGGAGTATCTTAATACTAGGTTTCCAGGTTCCCTCGACCTACTATCTGCTATGTGTAGATTACAGTGTGAAGCTTTGAATAAATATTGCTATAATATTTATTATAAAATAGAAATATTTAATATAAATTATTTGTTTATTTTCATTTTAATAGTCTATGAAAAAATACATTCTAAAACCTAAACTAAAATATTCAAATAATAGATTAGATAGGATTCTATGCCAATAGACTAAATTATTAATTAATTGATTGTATAGTAGAATAGTACTTTAGATGAGCGCAAGCTATGCATATTAGAGGAACCGGTCGTTCCCAATAGAATATCAAGATTGCTGTTATAGAGCACCTTTGCACTTAGCAACATTCACCTTACTTAATACACGTTACATAATAAATCAACTAGTTAACTTTAGTTATCTTTTACAAGATTGTTAAGAGAAAAGTTTATTGTTCAGTGCAGCCACAATTCAACGTAGTAATGGGTTCAAATTAAATGCAATACTTGTAAGATAAACTGCGTCGTTAAATTCAGTTTACCCAGTATGGGAGATAAAAAAAAAATAGTGTATCAAGCGCACTTTCAAGATGCAGGAGATGCGTTAAGATCATAAATCAAACTAAATAAACGTGTAGAATGAAATGAATAAATGCAACAGTTGCACACTTGCTACAGCAATTGAAATTCATGAGACAACCTTGGGCGATACGAATCAAAAAGATTCTAAATTGATATTTTCTGGATACAAAGCAAACGTTGAGTGAATAATAACGCTTCGATGGAAGAGATGATGTGGAGCAAAGGCGTCGCGGAGTTATTGGCTTCGAAACCGTTCTCATATTCGATGCTTCACTTTAAAATGTAATACAATTCTCTGGTCTGGATATTGAATACTTGACAAAAATATGATACTTTTTCGATTTAAAACTCGCATAGATTATCACTTTATTTTAGCCAAAGTAAATGAAGACTTGTAAGTAAAATAAATAAGGATAAAAGTATTTAAAGATACTTCTACAAAGACATTGAATATAGTCGTAATACATATGAGAGATATATTAAGCTGCGTTAAATTACAAACACGCATTTATACATAAGTACCGTGAAGTTTGCACTTAAGAATAGATTATAGAATATATTTTTACGATTAACATTCCTATAATCCACATCCAATACAAATTTTTTACAACTTGCAAACTATTATTTCATATTTACGCAATCGTTTTATACTAGTTCAGCAGAATAATTTACTGTAATGGCACATAAACGTCCTACGAAACGGCGACGTATTGAGAGAAATATAATAAGCTTAGAGGCTATTCAGGTTCATTTCTTAGTAAAGGTGATTTCCGAGCGGAGACCGCCAGACTTGCAACTATAGAATTTCTACAATCTAGTAAATAAAGTATTTAATCGCCTATACTTCACAATCTGCTCCTGACGTAACTGCAGCAATAAAAGGTCGTTTCAAAAGTGGCGTACCCAATTTTCATGACTCTATAAATGTCACAGCATGAAAATTTAAACAAGTATCATCGTAAACATAGTAGAGAGACTCACTGAATGCGGATTTTGTATACATTACACTTTAATAAAATTAATTGTTGAGACGGATGTTAAGATTTATTTTTGCGTTTTATTGCGAAAAGTTTGCTTAAGCAGTATTGTGTTTTAAAATAAAAGTAAAATATCTTGCTATAAGAGTAAACTTTGAGAGAAATACCCATATCAATAAAAACAAATTAGCTCTGAAAAAACAAGCTCTATTTGTCTGTCTGTTTTCATTTCTTATTGTCAATGTGCAAACGTGTAAACAAGGGGCGTGAGTGGAAAAATCGTGCAATTTTCCGGATGCCGTTAAAGCTAATATGGCCTTCGGAGGCGGCAGTCGATTAATCTCTGTCGACCGCGATGAGCTCCAACTGCTCGATATAAAGCACCAATCAAAGTTGAGCTCCGATATTTCAAACAATATCCTTATTGTGAATATAGAAAACGAAGATCACTGTAGTCTGGTTCAAGATTTTGATGGGTCCCTTTGAAAATGAAACGAGGGGTGATCAAACCGTTACTCTTTGGTAGTAGAAATTATGAGTGCATCGGAACGTTCAGAGATAAGAGTGATATTAAAATACAATAAGTTTTCGATATAAAAACAGACAATTCTTGATATCAATGCCCTACATACAAATATTTGAATATACGACTAGCTGCTAAAAGCAATAGGTAGAAAACGAAGTAAATTATACTTGCAGTATATCCCACAATCTGTGTTGCCAAATACTATCTTGAGAAAAGACGAAAATTTTAAACAATTTAAGTATAAAAGTGGATATTGTTCGCCAAAAGCAGGATATAGAAATAATATATTATAATTAATAGTAGTTTCACTCTTTATTCATTAGTTGCGTGATAGACAATAATATGCAATATTTTTATAACAGGAAGACTTTAATATACTTTTAACAATAACTGTTAGGTTTACTCTGTACTTTCTCTGTATACTTAAATGCTCAAAGTTTATATTTCTCGAAATTGTTAGTAACTTATTACAAATTGAAAATAGTTTAAAAATCCACGATATACTGGACCATGCATGTCCTGGTAAAATCGCACAACCCATCATATTTGTTTGTCGGAGATTATACATAATATAATATTTAATAAAAAAATATATATTTCCCTCAAAGACAAAGCTTATTGAGATACGTAAAATCAAAACTGTGAAGCGTAACTGACCACATTCCGATTTAGTCCCGTAGGGCCCGGAAGCGTAATGCCAGTGAGCACATTTCAATGCAAATAAGAGCATTTAGTCGGTGCCTACTGTGATCATTACTACGTTACAGCCCGCCTGGGAATGCGGAGCTTAACCACTAAAATCATACAGAAACATTTCAAGAGCTCGAACTGCTCATAAAATTATCATCTTTTTTACATCTTTTTTTCTAACTTTCTAATTAAAAAAGTAAGCTTAATAAGTTAGTGTATTCTTTTTCAGCATGATATATAAAAATAAATTGATAGCATAGTTAAAAATTAAAATTTGTAGATTGCCTCAGGTCAATCAAACCTAAAGCAAACATCATGTAAAGTTAAATACAAAGGCGATAATTTCTACGAGGTCATAAGCTAATATCCAATTACACCAAAACAGTGTAGAGTATAGAACATACCGATAGTGATATTGTATGGCCATGATATATACAGAAACTGGACGGCCATAAAGAAATCAACGCTGTACAATTGCAAAGTAGACGAGACGAGACTTGGTCGTGAGGCTTCAACGACGGGTGCTTTTTAATGTATGAAACATAGGATCGAGCGGTATACAGATGCCCATTCCCAGAGGCATTAAGTTATTAGCTAGGCGTTTGGTTCCGATGCGAGCTCGGACACGGCATATAACGTTTTAGTCTTCAATTTGAATTCAATGGACGGAATTAGAGTCGAAACGGGCGGCACGCTCGCGTACTACTCCGATAAAGTATCTACAATATGTGTTGCTGAGTTTTCTCAGGTGTTGCGTTTTCGTTTAGATTTTACTGTCTATAAACTGTATGCTGTTATTGTCGTAAACTGAAAATATCACGATTTTTCAAAGTAACAATTGCAAGAATTATAAAATAAAAAAACATACTAATAGGTCTGTTAATTAACATTTAAAAACGCTTACAGAGCCAATGTATTGACTTGTGTTGGATATATCTAGGATTCTTTTTGGTTGACACAAAATTTTTAAAAATTTTTAAACCGAAAAAAATCTAAAATTCAAGTACATAGATTGATGATACTATTTAACTATATAAAACGAACTTCAGACTTCACATTTACTTCTTATGTAATAAATATTAATTTAATCGTTCCAAAGTTAGGTCGTATCGTAGCGCGGACGCACGTAAATCTGCTTACAGTTAATTAGGTTAATTGAAGTCATTAATCGAGACGATCGCGACAACCACCGTATCGTGTTCAATTAACTAACGAATGGTGGTAATTCGATTATATAATTTCACATTGATAGATAGAGCTTTGCTTGTTATACTAAACGGCAATGACAATATTTCAAGAAAAGACCTTTGAATATATATTTAAAACATATTTTAAATCTTTCTTACTGTCTTATAATTCTGTACGTTATTTGTAACCCATTTCTATTATGAAAGGTTACTCACGGGCAATATAAAATTAACAAATAAAAAACACAATGAGGCATACGAGTGTGTTATAATAAACCATTTTGTAATAGCTTTATCACATCCTATAGAATTTTAGTAACAAATGTAAAGTTTTATATGAATTTGTGTATAGTTAACAAAAATAAATCAACTTACAAGTATCCTTTATTCATTTGATTTATCTACTTATACACAAAGTGAAATATACCCTTAATACATTTAGACCCGCAGAGAAGGGTTAGTGTACCTACGGTAAATATTGTAACATGTGGAATAAAGTGGTATTTGAGCGACCTTAGGGCACATTTTATCGACAAACATACTTTTTTTGTTTACTTTCAGAAATATGTAGAATTAAAATATGCTAGCTATTTAAAACATTAGAATTTAAATAATAATTTCAAAAGTATTTATTAAAACGTTTTACATTAAATTACAAAATTTACACTTTTTCTTTAATAGTCTCTCCTTATTTTTCACGTACCAATATAATAACATTATGATTAAAATATTTAAGCAAACTATATAAATAACTAATTTATTAATACACCTAAAAACTTCAATGCTGACTGCATTCCTTTCACATACAATTAGCCCGGCAGATATTGAACAATTTGTATACACATAATATCACCACGTCACATAATACTTTACAAACCCTGTGAAAACAGCACACCCCCAGACAGCAGCGCTCGTCAAAGCCTTATCGCGCGTGCACAATAAAACAAACAAGTTCGTGGCGACGCAGCTTTTGTTTATCGTTTAACTCGACGCAATGCTGAATATCTTAATCCTAAACAAATATGGGCCCGTACCCAATAAATGTTCTATCTCTCTCACGAAGTGGGGACCGGCAGAAATGCACCGGGATACGATAAACAATAAAACGGTAAAGGAAGGATTAAATCGGCAAGTCGCCGGCAATAATATAAACAACTGATTAAACCGGCCGATCACAAAAGGAGACATTAGTTAGGGGCCGGGCCGCGTAACCTAACGATAATGGGAGAAATGATAGCGAGAACTTGGCCGGGGTATGCACGAATAGCAAAAACGAAAGCGGCTGAATCCTAATGAATACGCTTCGTGGCTTTATCAATATTTATTGTAAATCCGATTGGTTTTTACTAAGTTTGTAATAATTGGATGTTATATATTGTATTTGTGTATATTTTTGTTATTATAATTCTAAGTAGCCATAATAAGCTTCAAACAAAACAATGACACATTCAAAGCTTTTAATCACGCTGGTTATAATTAGGCAGAGAAATGCACGGACACGCCGCGTGAACGATAATTGATTAAGCGTTTTTAATTAACAAGTAAGTAGCGAACATTTGAAATTATGATATGGGTAAATGTTTAATCAATTTAAGACGAATTTCTACTAACTGCATTTCATAATAGTAATGTATAAACCCTTTCGTATGTATATAAAAATTATTAATACAAATACTCAAATTTGTTCAAATAAACAAACTATTAATAAAGAATAATATTACATTTATAACTGACATAAAAAAATTGTTATTATCAGAAACAAACCAATCCATCGTAAGCTTATAAACTAGACCAAGCCTAATTATACAGCGCTATCGCGTCGAGCACTCGCTAATTTCCTTGGACCGCTCGCCTTTCGTCCGACAACTTCTAGACTGTGGACGTGATCGCGAGACAGATACCGGATGATTTATTTATTATCCCTCCCGCTTAAATTCGCCCGATTTATGAAAATGTTGTTCTGAAATTCTCGTAAATAATAAACGTGCCACTAAAATGTTCGTTCAAATTTATAATTTCATACAGAAAAGATAAATATTAATACAAAATGAAGAGTTATTAAAGTTACTCAGAATCGCTATTTCATATTATTATATTTTAAAAAGTAGGCAGAGGGAACCTACTGTTAAAACCCTCCGTTCCTCATTGATTAATATTATTTAAAAAAAATAATAACCTAGTCTTTCATTTTAAATATTTCTCTCAAAGTTAAAAACGTCAAAGGCATTAGAAAAATAAAACGTAAAATTCTAACTGCTCCACTAACTTACAAAGGGGCCGCGCCATGCCTCTTTAAGAAGTGTCCTAGAGGCGTCATGGTACTTTGCAAAGCAAACTATTCCAACAATAATAATTTATTAAGCGAGAATTTGGTCAACTTTATGATTTGTTTTATTTCGCGCTGGGCATTCATCAGAACATGATAAATCAATTATCGGTGTTGGTATATAATATTTGTGTTAGGTACTAGTAGTTATATTGTACTGTAAAAATGCTTTTTTAGGTGGTAATATTTTTAATAATGTCAATTTAGAGACAAAAATATTGGTGAAAGAAAAATAAAAAAGGATTATTACAACAAAGATCACGACTCAGTAAACGTTTCTATTTCATATATTCATTCGAAATTATAATAACACAATAGATCTTAAATATTACTTTGAATAAGAAAAACCAATGAAAACGAAAAATTGCTAGTTCAAAAAGCAATTTATGCTTTATATCTTGTTTAAGATGAGATAAAATGAAAAGTATATGTAATAACATCTTTTTATCGGCCTACATTTTCTTAGCAGTTAATAACGAAAAGGGGGAAAAATAGCGATGTTGATAATCCTGGCAGACGTCAGGACATCCGGACGCGACGGTCCGGCCGGGATAAGATTCTGATACTACCGGGGACGGGGAGATCGTTGTGACAATGGCCGCCAGACGTACCTATATACTCGTACTACGGCAGCTGACATCTTTTGTATTAAACGGAATTATTTCTTTTAAAATTGAATCGAGATTTCTCTCGTTGCTATCCTTTGTGTATCATCTTGATATGTTCGGAACTTTAGTTTCAGTGTTGTTTGTAGCAAATAGGAAGTGTCTTATTTATTATTATTATTTATTTGCTGTAAAATGTGAAACGATGTTATTAGTTTTAATCGAGATAGTTAAGTTAATTATTTGTGAAAGATATACAAAAGACGTATAATATTCTTTTTATTACAGTAGTGACAAATGATTTGATACTAAATTTTTTAACCAAAAAGGGAAATCTTAAACTATAATATAACTTAAAATTTCCCTAAAGCGGTATTTATATCCACAATCATTGAGTACAATGCAAGACCATCTTGACTAACGATGCCTTTTCCTATAAAAAGGAAAAATGTGGAGGCAAAAAATGAAGACAATGTAAAACGCCTTTCGTATTAGAACAGCATTTAGAACACGGTTTTATAAAACACGGCACACATTCACAAAGCGACAAATCGCAGTATGTGGACGAGCTTTACTTGCTCGTATGTCAGTCACCTAGTTTTGAAAGCCAGTCGTGATACAGGAATAGAAGCGTGTGACTTTAAACGCAACAGGTTGTGGGTTCGATTCCCATTTATAGCTAATTTATTTTATTTATTTATTTAAAATAGTATTACTAAAAGTTAATTATATAGACATTTTGTTTTTATGAAGAGTAAACATAAGTTGAATGACTTAAGAGATTTCTTCAAAGTCATATAGTACAAATAAAATAATTGAAAAATAGATAATTTTTCATTGTTGTTCAAGATTTATATAAATTTTATATTATTATATTCAAATGAAGGTTACAATAGATACCCACATAAAATAATAGCATTCTACTTTTATTGTACAATTTAATCTGTGAACAGTAAAAACTACTGCATCTCACGCATCTAAAGTCCGCATCGAATTTGTTTTATTCATTATTCAAAAAATGTCTCTTTTTAAGAGTGTCGGGCGGAGATGTCGTGTGCGGGAAAAACATGAACCAGCTTTAAAAATGTTAAAACATAAGACCATATATTATATATGTAGGTATGCTGTAAATGCTAGCATTTTCTAGCTAGCAACGTCTAGACGTTTATTATGAGTTTTAATTAATTTCAACAGTTATTTAATAATAATGATTCGTAAATTCGTAATGTTCGTTCGTATAGACATAGATTAAGAAAAATATAATCCAGATTCAATTTTAAATAAATTAAAATTAATATTATTTAATTCAGGTTACATAATTCCAAAGTTCTATAATTAAACAGTTAACTATTAAACTTTATTATAATAGTAACTTATGTTTTTAAACATGTCTATCTATTGAATATTACAAGATTTAAGCAAATCTCAGTTCGATCTACAATATAAAATAGTTTTATTCATCAAAAATGATCATAACATTGACTATAGTTTTGGACAGACAGACGTATATATAAATAAAACATGTTACGATTTACAAACAATGGAACATCGGCTGCCGCCTTGTCGTCCGCGCATAGCCAAAATGCCAATGATGTGGCGTCAATTTAAACACGGACCTCAACTAAGAAATTAGTTGAAATAAATAAGAAAAGAAAAGAAAGATAAAATATCTTAACATATATAACGTTTATTGCCTACCTTTATATACTATTTGTATGCTTCGAAGTCAACAGAAACAAAATTCCTGTTTGAAGAGGTCCTTGGTGTAATGTTGTAGTTTTAGATATCTTGTATATTATTGTAGAATAACACATATTTTTTTCGTTTTTGATATTAATCTGAATTATTCATATTAATATGATCGTATACTATTAAACGACACCGTGTAAACATTCCGTCGTAATTTAAATTACAATGCCACTCATTAATAATAATTTTACGTGTACGAAATTTAATAAAAGTGAAACCTACTGAAAGAGCTTTACATTGTTTCACAGGAGGATGGTTGTTAATTAATAATTGGAAATATATAAAACAACGCACGTGATTATTTACCTGTAAGAATAATTTCGTAAGTAAAATTTCGAATTGCATTAACTTACAGTAAAATCATAATAATCATGGATATGAGTTAAACGTCTATGGCATTTTGCAGCTATCGATTATTGACTTTAAAAAAATAAACGTAGCCAATTAAAATTATCCTAAAATATTATAATAATTATTAGGGTTGGTTTTTAAATATTAAACCTATTAAAATAAAATTATGTCAATATTGTATCCAATGTACCTACCATATATTTATAAATATAAAATAAATACTAATATCTACATCTACATATATAATAAATAATATACCTCAAAGCAAAGCTCAAGCAGCGTACAACTAACATTTTCTATCCATTGTAGCACGAACAATAATTTGCAAACGAAGCTTATAAGCACCTAAGACGCGATGGGATCAAATAACGTTGGTTTAGATGCATTAGGCTTTCGCGTCTAATCCTTTTCCCTTAAGTTGGATTGCTATTGGTGGCTTACCTTAAACTCCACCGTCTGACATCGTGTTTGTAGGCCTGATACACCGCATGTTCGTTAGATTTGTTGAGTAGAGTAAAGCCTGTGTTGTCATGGCACCAATAATCCTTCGTATTATGTTCTATTGTATTTCAAATGTGAAGCTTATTAAGGTTATTAATCAATAATTACGAAAATTGTTGAATAATAAACTTTTTTATTGAAGCTTCACGATGTATCCCATAGGTATATGATGAAATACTTAATATTTCATTTCCTAGAGTGGACATCGACCCCACAACCTGTCGCGCTAACAGTCACACGCTTGTGCCCCTAAATTTTCAAATATTTACAAAACTATGAATAAATTATTACAGGTAATCTAAATACGTACCTACCTATATAATTCTATAAACAAAAAACTTTAAATCATCGAGTTACAGGAAATTTACGGCATAATTTTGAGAGCTGGCAATTAGAATAATGAATAACTGGATGTCCCAGCAACACAGATAATAGACGACAAGTAAAATTATAGGACGGAATTACAATTAAATAAAGCATTTATGCCTTTAATTTAAATATTGAAATTCAATGAGAGCTCTACAGTTTCATATTAAATGCATTATTTCAATGCGGCACGTGAGCCACACTGTGTGCTCATTATTTTATAGAACGATAAATTCTTAATGAACTACGCCGATGGTGCGAATGGTGTAAAATTATTTTATTATAACTTTTATATCAGCCGGAGGTAATCATAGTTACAGCCTATTAAAATACGAAGTCTATATTTTACATTGTTGTCAAATAGCGTGATAACTGTTTTCGAGCAACACATACAATACTTATTTATTAATAAAAGTCTAAATAGCTTCATAACTTATTGAATTAGTAATTATTATTTATTATTAGTAACAAACATTATTATATAAATAAAATTGTAAAATGCACGATTTATAAAAAAAATGCGATTGAATAGCGTGCAATGTAAAACCGGGCGCGGATTTACAAGCTTCTACGTTTAAAATTTCTATTTCACAGATTATCATATTTTTTTTTTATTTACGCTATATTGCGCATATAGCAGAGTAAGTAGAGGGAACTTGGGAACCTTAATTAACACTTCCGTTCTCCACCTTCCGCCACATTTTTGAGGTATTTTTGCCTCGTTACCAAAGCGATTAATATTCCAACAGTTCCTTAATGACCTTACTATTTGTAACCTTCAACGATCTGAATTTACGTACACTTGTTCTTGAGAAATACTGGAAGTATCAACTCTGTTGTCAACGATCTAATCCGGGATGCGATCAAAAGCGCTCATTAACTAGATTTATGGATGAAACATAGACTCTGCGACGACGTCGTGCAACATCTTATTTACGGTGGTCAGATTGCCAAGATACAGCCGGGTGCCTTATGAGGATAGCACTGCAAACATACTATAAAAGCAATGAAAAAATATATGTACCTACTATATGAGTTATAGTAAGTTATATAAACAACACTATTGTATCTAAATACATATATGTTATTACATGTAACTTATATATTGTAATCTCTGTAAGTAAATTCTGTTCCCTTGTTCTGTTAATCTATTATTATAACTTAGCTATACGTACCGGATAACAATTACAAGTAACAAAAGCGAGGAAAAAGTATAAACCGCGCACGTAAGATTCAGAAACGAAATCCATATAGCAGCATATCGGCGAGTTCGTGCGAACCGACCGACGGCGGTCGTATCGACTCGCCTGTAATCCGATAATAATGAATAGAGAATAGTACGAGCATGCTCCAGTTGAAAGTTCCCGAACAACTAGGAGGCACGAGGGTTTTATCGCGAGGCATAATTTGGCCTCACCGTCACGCGCTGTCCGCTCGTATTTATCGTAAAACTCGATAGTTCCCGAGGGTATTGTGAAGAAATACACAATAACCCGACCCGAAGGTGTAATCACTAATCTATGAGTGTGCCATAAAAATGCTGCAGAAGCGAATAATTTAAGCAGCCACGCTGGAATGCAGTGTAAACACATATTACTCTTACGCTAGCGTTGTTTTGCTTTCGTACATTTTTCAAACCACTTGCATTTTTGAGGGTTACTTTACATTTCAAATTATCATTTAAAAAATTGTAAAATGTAATTTCGCATTTCAATTTTAACGTACTTCGATAAAAATATGTGCTGTTTTCACGTTCAATAAAAGTTTTATCTGTTAAATAAAATACGCACATATCAATATTTTTTTGTAAACCAGGACGATCTATGTAAAAAAGAAATCTATATATAATATAATCTATATATCCTTAAATTTCATAAATAAAAAAATAATGGATATTATGCTTTAAATTATAACATTAAAAAGCTGGATTTAGGACATAAAACTAATATAATGGTCCACACCATATTTTCTTTACGTCAGTGACAACGTTGCAGAAATATAAAGTATTTACTATATAGAAATATAGAAAAAACACTTTTAGTGGTTAAATGTGACATAAAGTATTCGTAGGATACAAGCTTTACTCCGATCACGTATTTTAGTTTGAAATTCGAAAACGTAAATTCAGCGTCTGAATATAAAAATTCAAGGGGCGACGTGTGCAAGTGAAGGGGTGACTGCGGGCACCGGATGTGGTGGTTCTGTCAGAAGGCGAGCGATTTACGAAAACTATTAACGACGTGTACGAATATAACGGCATTTTATATCGTTTACGTTATCAAAGTTAGCTCTATAATTCTGAATTTCAAATTACTTGATACTACATACAGTAAATGAAACAATTCAGGGATCAGCGATAATTTATAAAAATTTATAAAAATCTTTTAGCGCTTTTAATTGCAATTAAGAAGAAATTTAAGTTTTTTATTGCTTGAATTATACTGAAACTAAAATTCTTTCCAAACAAAATAAATTTCCAAAAATATTAACGCACGCTAAAAATATATAAAACCCCTTACACTACAACCATTCCCTAACAAACCGCATCGCCACTCGCTGTCACCTACCCACCGATTTACTGAAAATTGACATCTCACACCGACAGAGATCTCGGCTCTATCGTGAACACTTTATTTATTTTTGTTATGATGACAAAATGTAAGAGTTTAGTTAATGCTGTATGAATCACTTAAATATTTTGTTTTTCTTATACTAATATTATAAAATATCAAATAAGCGTATATAAAAAAAAACCACATAAAAGTATTCCGATACTCGAATAAACTACGAAATATAACAATATCTAACTTTACCGTTTAACACTCTAAAAAAATGGATAACACGAAGCGAGTTTTTAATCTGACCATAAAACTTTTACTAAACAGGCCAATTGATTTTTTATAATCGAAAGGAAACGGGCGTACCCTCGTCGGCGTTACGACCAATCAATTCCCTATATTAGACTTCCGTTAGAAAACAAACTGGGTCCGACTCGAGGAATCTTTTGTTCTATTGTGGCGCGCTCTTTGTTCTACTCTCGTATAAATTATTTTCCTTGGATCTTTCTTAGCTCCGATCCCGTTCCATTTCGCCCATATTAGTTCCAGTCGATGCGTAACAATTACTGCCTTTATATCTTGGATGACGCGAAAATCATCATCTATCCTACAATTTTACGCTCCAGTGTTACATGAATTCGAGTCAAATGAAACCCATAGATTAAATAAACAATTTCGGTAGTAACACAAAATGTATGGCAGTTCATTAAACTCATGTGTATGTGTACACATAGTAAATAAAAGTTCAAATATATTAGTTTATTACATGCTTTAATAATAAAAAAGATTCCGTAGTGATGTTTATTACTTTTAAAATTCCGAATATAATTCTTTATGTATTCTCCGTTGTCGAATGAAAAATTTTAAAGGATACTTTCATTAACGTATATCATAAAATATACATAAATATGAGTGATTAAGGTAGACACCGTAGCGGGGGGCAGCGAATGTGAGCAATGTCAAGAGAAATTACTTTTTTATGAGCTGATGCAAACATTGTAAGATATGTATGCGCTCGCGTAATAAGGTTCACTTGTTTAAATTAAACTTTAACGACATACGGGTTCCTTTACGATCCTTTATTCACATTTAATCATAATATACCACTAGGGCTTCTAATTGTAAAATTATTAATAATGACTTTAAAAACCCAAAGCTCATTTAAAAGGCATTCCATTAAACCGTTATGGGGAAATAAAAAAGGGGAATAGTAGAATTTAAGTTACTGACAATAAAGACATAACTCAAAGTGTAGCTATTCACACAATCTAGCTGTAATTACTATGATAAAAGGTGCCGGAGTGGAGACGATATATCGCCGCCACTGCCGCGATAGCGCCCGCCTTTGATTGATGTCATCAGCACTTATGAGTTCAACTAGAAAAACGTTAACAGTACCCGCCACTAATGGAGAACGTTATCCATCAGCCCAAAATTAAGATGTAAAACTAAACTAACCACTAACTGGTATCTTTATCTAAATTACGACACAATTTTTTATAGAAACAATTACAGTGAGGTTACGTGCGACCAGCGGCGACGAGCGGGTTGAAACGAGTGTTGGATGTAAAATGAACGTTGAAACGAAGGCTTCCGTGCGAGAGCGTCACTTAGAATAATTAAGCACCCCGATATCAGCGGCTCCTCGAGGCTACAATGGTTGTTGAGTTGAAGTGCCCTGGCGCGGGCTCGTAAGAACAATTGTTTGGTTTATGTCATAAGTGAACTGTTTTTTTTTTCTATTATAAATTTAACTCTTTTATTATATATTTAAAAAAGTATATACACAGATAAAGATTATACATAAAAATAAATAATCCTTAAACATGTGATAAAAAATTATTAATTCATGCTATTTAGAACCAAGGATTTTTTTATAAAACTTTAATATCTCTATATTGTAACGAACCGAAATAAACTTATGAAACAAATCTTTTAAATATAAATATAAAAATAATCGGTTTACTAAACTAACCACTAACTAGAATATATAAGCTAACCATATAGGATATATACTTTAAAATATACCTTCTACTTCTTTACACACAGACTACGCTCCAACTGTTGCTCCCCTCAGGTGAAGTCCTCACCCACTTGTAGGAAAAACAAATTTCATTCATTACGTTTTAAAAAACGTCTCGTGGCTTCACGCTTAATTTATTTTTATGTACCAACTCCATCCTGAGGCTCCATAAATTGAAACAATGTAACTGTTCTTCTAAGAACTAAAAATAAATTTAATTCAATATGGTGCTTCAACCACATTGTTGGTACCTAAAATAATTTAAATATTGCTTAGCTTATTAACATAAAGTAAGATATTTATAAAAAATGAAAAATAATTATTTAAATAAATAGCAGGTACCTGATATTAGATAGTTGATCATAAGACCATCCTCCCAATTTCTGTTCAGTTATTGAATTAAATAAATGTATTTTTTACACATTTGTATCACGTACTGATCTCCTAATAGGAAGTCGTTACTAATATAAAGTGCCTCAGCTAGAAGAGTGCATTCGATCGTATAGAATAAAAGCTCAATCTGTTCATATTTAGGTGACCGTTGGACGCACGGAGGCGGAGTATTAGACGTTTGCTGTAGACAGGAATGCGGTCTGATCATTTTACACTTGGTCGAGTTTCAATTTGCCACGAACGGTGCTTGTTTATCGAGATCTTCAATGATCGCATGTATGAAAACAGATTTTAGCATGGCTGCCTCGCCTTTGTTCAGCCTTTTTCTTATATGTGAAGGGTTTCCTAGTTGTCAAGCTTCTAGCTATCTTTACTGCTTCTTATTTTCTAATTTAATCTGCTTGGTATAAGAAATTACTGATACATTCTTTACATTTATTATGTATGTTATAATCTACGATCGTTATGTCCCAGCTCGTCTCAGCAATACTTTCGTTGTAAAATAACAACTAATGCTTCAAAATAAGTAGTTAATATTTAAACATGCTTTTGTATAATATAATTTATATACAAGATTAAATATTTTGGACATACGGACCTATAACTTCCACGATCTCTTGGAAGAAGTCGTAAAAAATTAAAACTTGGTAAATGGAATCGAATACACGTAAATATAAAATAAGATCAGCCATCAAAATGTTCTTTCATAAGGAAGTGTTCAAAATAATGATGATTCATCGTTACACTGTTAATGTTATGAACTAACGTGTTAGCTGTCTGTTCTTACAATAGAATATCTTTCAGTATTTTTATATAGAGAATTATAAAATAATCAAATTGATGAATATATTGATCCTCTTAATAATAATTAAAGAGTCATACAATAGCATATCTTAGATTGTATATTATATAATCAATAGTCAAATTTAATTTATTCCTGAGTCAATATTCTTTGACTGTCTTTAAATATTACTTTCAAGCAAACGTTAGTTTGTTATCATAATGAGTGTTTGCTTGAGTGATAATCGAACCTACAACTATCGCTTTTATAGACTAACTTTTCATATTGCAGCAAAATGCAGTCTCGAGGAGAATTGTTGTGATAACAAATGAGATAGAAGGGGACAAGGGAGCCAATCACCATACATCACCGGGAAGTATTCAAATAAAACCAAAAAACAAAGGGATATCAGGTTTTTTGTGCTAAAGTAAAACAAATTGTAGCAACTGGAGATCATATCGGTCTAGGCGCCTTCAAACACTTGAAAACTAATTAAGATCAGATGCTTTTCTATGGCGATAACTTGCACAGACAGACGTTGGATGGGCGGTCTTGTTTGTGTGCTGGCAATCAAAACAATTAACTTTTTGTCGGATACACTGTTCTCCTTTATTAAAAGAAACCAATACATAAGGCAGGTATGTTGGTTTAAACGACAAAGAGATCAGGATTTCTAATGGAATATTTATTTTGAACGTATCTTGTAAGAATGTTAAAATATTTTTATATCTTTTTAGTATTTATATAAATAATGTATATCAAATATGTGCCCATGAAAGGCAACAAAATATCGACCCATTCTCATGCTTAAAATACTTGAGGTAGTATAAAAATATCGAATGAAATCATCATAAACCAAATAAAATAAAATCGCTCTAAGCTCTGCGTGGCGATCAGAGCGTGAAATAAATAAAATAGAAGCGCCGCGCAAATGAGTAAAAATAAAAGTAAAAAATGGTCGAGTGCGACTTTATTCGCGTTTTGAGTGTTCCGTGTTACCTTAATAGTATAAATAACAATTTTAAATCATTTTATATAAATTGATGAATAAAGCACACACATTTAATTCTTTACTTATTTTATGAAAATCCTAAATGTTGATTCCGTTAATAAGCTTTAGTTTAACTTATTTCCATGTTTCCTTTTAACTAAAAAAAAAAATATAACACAAAACAAATAACAACAAACTTACTAATGAAATTCTCCATCATATCCATTATGCGAGGAACGCTAAAAAAACACGTATAAAAATCGTCGCGTTAATTTTCCAGCGAGATTTCCCAACAGTCGCCGGGCAGGGGGGACGCGTGCACCGGACACATGAATTAAAAACGTTAACAATGCCATCTCGACGGGCTCCTTAATGAACGCCGCCTCAGGCACCTCCGGCAATGTTCCGTTGGAAAACCTTGCGCGCGTTAAATTATTTAGAAACGTTCAATCTAATCTTTATTGAGCTTCGAGCTTAAAAATTTACATTTTTGGTTAAATTCACATTTAAAAATTATTCTCAACTTAAATGTACTTATATTTTTGGAATTTAATAAAAAAATTATCACCTTATAAAAACATATGATGTGTATATGGTATGTTCTATGTGTATAAATGTTGAACAACTGTGCGTTAAATTGTAAAGTAATATAATCGTATAATTAACCTAGTAAATAGCAACCAGCATAGTTGTAATGCCGTAAAAGAGCAAAATTTCTGCAGTAAGGGAGAAAAACGTTATTGAAAAAGAATCGAGCTGATATATAAATAAAATACGGGTTCAGCTATAGGCGGCTTGTTATCGCATGCCTCGATCGTGGCTATTAAATTAAATTGGCAGTTATTTTATAGAGCGGTGAGCACAGTTTCCTTTGCACAGCGACGACGCGCCTCTGGGTCGTTATAATAATGTGAACTTCGGGAATTGTGGCGATCGTGGAGAAGAATATAGTCTTGGCATATTTAGTGTTATTATTAAGTGACTTGAAATAACGTCCGATCTTAGGCTTCGTAATTGATGTGTAAATACACTATATACAAATACTTATTGTAAATATTTTTCAGTTATATAATAAAGTAAAATCTGCTCTAAAATTACTAAAAATATTAAGTTAATATTTACTTAATTTATAACTTAATTAAA
Source organism: Heliconius melpomene rosina (assembly GCF_056956725.1). NCBI lineage: Eukaryota > Metazoa > Arthropoda > Insecta > Lepidoptera > Nymphalidae > Heliconius > Heliconius melpomene. Next base: position 6,285,026 of record NC_140406.1, on the reverse strand, counting down.
ATTAAATTATAAATTTAACATTAATTAACAATCAAAATATTTTATTTATCAATCTACTGCACGACTGTCGATGTTGCTTGCAGCATCAGAAAGAATTTCTTTTACATACATAATAATTGCGAGTTGTCTCGAGGCGTCACGATCCTGATGCATAATGACAAAGTACATACTGACGTGAAAATTGCTCTGCACTTCTTCTACATTAAACCTGAATGTTATAAGTCTCACATACTCAATTATAATAACTTCCTTCGCGTGGGTGTCTCTTTAGTGTATTATCCGAATAAACTCACAATGTTGGTATGTTACAAAATTATGTTTACTTAGAGATACAAGTATATTATAACAACAATATTTAATAAACGTATATTAAAAATGGTATAGATTAGAAAACAAAGATTAGCCTTGCTTTAATTTTAACGTGAATTTCTGAATTAATTTCCATTTGAAAATCAACTTAAATTCCATTATTGATTATTAAGTAAATTAAACAAAATTCACATACATAAGGTGCAAGGCAGAGACAAAAAATAAAAACGTAAATGTCATGACAGTTAAATCTCGGGGTCGTAACAAGGTTTCTTGAGAAAGCACTTGGATTGCCTGTTCGTTCAAATGCAATTTGCCTGAACAGGGAACGCTATAAATGTGAAACGTTTTAACTCCTAGAGCGTTCATGCGATACAGAACAATTAACAATGGATTACATTTTAGATTCATTATTTTTTATTTCTGATAACAACACTATCACTGACATTTGAGTGTTGACAAGTTATAATTAACGTTAAATAAAATGTCATATTCGGTTTAGTTAAATAAGAGAACTGAATGAATGAATGAATGTAAATATTTCCTCTAGATTATATACATAAGGGAGTAATTGTAATATTTATTTTAAAAATATTAGAAAATATTTTAAATCAAGTAATAAACATTAAAAAGAATAATGTACCTCTAAGTCATGTATCCATTTAGATTTGTTTGTTCATCATCTATTAACGCTCTCGTTGAACTATATCACTTTGATAAAATACAAGTAAAACTGCGGCCACCACAGTAATAAAGACGCAAATTAAAGCCACACAACGTTATTGTCGTGTGAAACGAGTAAAAACGAAAACTATGGCATACACGTTTCATTGTGATTGAAACGACATACGCGTTCCATAATAAAAATGGCATATAATGGTAGAGTTAATGATGTTAAATGTAGCGTGAACTTTTATAATGGAAACATTATTTAAAGACATCACGTAATAATGAAATTACCTGCTTTGTGAATGACTTATACGTCATTATGATGATTATTTAATGTTTGAAATTCTGATACCATTTTCGAATTACTTGACTGTAAATATTAATATAACTTATTAGGCTACAGCTATTTCAAACATGTTCTGTCTATCTCGAGTAGTTTTAGACAAAGGTTTCATTAATTAATAAACTTTAGTACAATAACAAATTACGTACGTAAATTCAAATAGATTTAAAATTATTACAATATAATTTATTCAACCTTTGAATATTTTTTATTGATACGTTTTTTTATTATCGTAGCTTTCTTATAACTTAAATTCCTTCTTTATGAATTAGTTAAATAAAAGTACAATTTAGACATAAACATTATATAGATTCTAACCAACGATAATCGGACGCTTCCAGACCAGTTCCACCTATGTTGAGACAGAATTAAATAATATATTAAGCTCACTATATGTGTACCAAGAACTTTTTCAATTTACATTATAAGTTGACAAAGTTATTAACACTATCTTTATCCATCGTCATATTGATGATCCCAATTAAAAACATCTCAAACCTATCTAGATACGACATTCAACGAGACGCGAATACAAAAAAAAATTACCAAGCTACCGTCTTTGTAACTACAGTGGACATTTAGGCCGTAATACCATTACTATTAACAGATAATACTCAAGTATAATCTAAAGGAATATTATTTGCAATGAAACGAGACGTGCAAGCAAAGTGCGAAGTAACCAGTATCGCCGGCGGCACTCTGCGACTTACAATCTTGCTAACGTGGTGCCAACCGATAATTTAATTGGGTACGTACCTGACGTTTAATCAATACATTTGATTAAATTAATTAAACATTCGAGATGCGCTTTTATGGTACAGCATTACGTGCTTTGGCGGCGAGGACTTCCATTTTGAGACGTGATAAGGATCGGTGGACCGTCATTTCTTTGCTTGCGCCGGGGCGCTTAGATATAAATTTGTCATTAAGTTATCCTTGCAAGATATTTTATCTGGTGTGTTGTATAATTGTTTCCAATGCTATATTTTATTTAAGTTTTGTTCTTATTGTACTTACAAGAAGACGAAGTGAGTGCCTACAGTTTTTACAATTATTTTTAATGTTCGATTTTATGGATTTTCTTAATTGACTTTATGGATAGCGATTATTTTTCTTATTAAAATAGTTTTATAATTATCATTATTTTTGTACCGTCATGCATCTTGCACTTGTAAGACCAAATGTCGGACTTTGTCTAACCAGACTAGGATGATGAACATATTTTAATTCCTTTAAATGGAGCCTACAATCATCCTGTATTTGTTACTTGCTAACTGAATCACGATGCCGTAATATAACATTTAATAAAAAACGAATATTGAGGTTATGAAAAAAATAATTTCGGCAATGTAAGTACATTTTCTCTTGTGATATCATTTTAATATGATACCACGTAGCACGCGTGAATTAACAATAATATAACGCCCTCAGGACAAAGACAAAGCGAAGATAATGTACACGTCAAAGTAAATGAATTCTTGTTGAATTTACTATGTAGGTTGACAAATGATTACCCTAAAATGTTACATTAAATACAGCTGCTGTATATATACACTAACCTACGTAATCTAGATACAAAATAAATACAAAGACAAAGAACGGTATATATGTAATCTAGAAAAATAAAATTACTTTATCTTTGTGGAGTAGGTGTCTAATATATTATTGCGGCTTTAACGAAAAAAAAAGTTTTACTCATTTGAAATAGAATTAAATTAATATAAGTAATAACTTTAAATGACAACCAATTAACGTTCTCCACGTGTATTTATCCAACAGACCAAACGAGCTCATCTAAACATAACTATAATAATCACAAAAATATGACGACTTAAAAGAATTTCAAGTAATAAGAGCTGTCCGAACTCATATACACGGCCTTCTTGATTCAATACGGGAGATAACGACAAAAAATATCAACCAAATTATACTTAGCGGTACGCTTCTGTCGTATAAATAAAAAAATCAATATACGGACACGGGCCGGGGTAACGATTAGTGTCACTGTGATTACGCGTAATGTTATTTATACAGAGAGGTACATGTAATTTGACCACCATCTATGTGTAATGATCTCTCTGTCAGTTTAAATTGGCCAGTCACAAAAAACACCCGTGAGAGTTGCACAAGATATCGATATTGAATTCACTTTCTAAACCCATTAGTGTTATAGTACTTTGTTATTACTATTCAAAAGTCGTTATTTGTTATTGTATTAGAGTTTTCGTCGGACCATAAAATCGCCGTTCCAAATTTCCCTGTGGTGTGGTTTACAAATGTTTATTTTTGCAATTGTTTTAGAACGGAATATTGACATTTAAATATTTTATCATTGATATCGAAGTATTAATAAAAAATGGAAACGAGACATTTTTATTAAGATACAGATTTATTTAATTCAGTTGTAATGATCTAAGGATTCTTGTAAAACGTAAGACAGCGTTCATAAATAATGTCACATTCGCAACAAAATATAAGTTGACGCAAAAAGTGATACAAAGGCGAAGCATTCGATACCTTTTCGTAGAAGAGGAGAAAAGAATTCAAATTTAAAAGGCCGCGAAAAATTCTAAAATCAAAAAAAGGACAAGAGACATAGCGGACGATCCGAACATGTTAACAACGAAATTGAGAATAGCTTACAGTTTAGCAAGGAAAACCTTTATATCTTCTTTTGCGACGTGTTACTTTGCAGTTTGATTCTAATATTTTATGTATGCGATTCTACCGGTCCGTAGATGAGCCCTTGTAAAACCAAGTCTACATATATCATTATGATATTTCTCAATTAGTAAAATTTTGCACAATAAAATAAACCACATTACGTTATACTACTTTGCCCTATGCAAAAAATTGGAATAATTTTAACTTCTTCATATTAAGATTAATGATGAAATCTGTGGGTAATCTAGGTTCTTATAGACTTGTAAATCATAATAATGACTATAAATTAGATTAATTTTAAAAAATATATAATGCTATCTAGATTGTCTGCTGGTATAAACTAATAAGAGTCAGTATGTTAGAAGCTAAACATGAGCAAATCCGTTGCACGTAAGTGAAATTAACGTTAAACTATATAGAACTGTATTAAAGTCGTTTCCCAATTCCCCCTTCGGTGGCGAACGCGCGAAAATGTTGAAAGCAGAGGCATATATTTTATTCATCCCTTTTACATGCCGAGCCTCGATGGTCGTTCGATAAAGCCGCACTAAACAAAAATAAGCAGAACGAATAAGTGTACCTGTCACTCCTGTCTTGTTTTTATTTCCAAAATTTGTATAATATATTCTGACCAGTGTCGCGCCAACAGCAGATTTTGTTGCACAAAAAGTGAAACGATTGAAAACAATAGAAACGATCAAAATTGATAGTTCTAGTATGAAGCTACTCTTACACACCCTGGAATTTGGATTATAATCATTTGATCCGCTGCTATCGATGTAATTAAACTATTTTTCTCAGAGACTTGGTTTCCGAAATATTCTAAATTTTGAAGACACGCTGCGATTCCCCGAATGTGGATCGGCGATACGTGTCAGTCATTCCATGTATGTTACGATTTCTTGAAACGCCGTGACTTTTGTAGAAATATTTGACGACACGGTGCTAGAGATATGTTCTCACGTGTTTTTGTTAGTATTAAGATATGTTAATAAAATATATTGATCGAATTTAAACTAGTTACTACTAAATTAATCAATAGATATATTATATCAAAAGTCGTCTATGTTGAAAAGAAAGTAAACTCCATGTTCACAGTTTCGACAGAACTCTATTAAACTCTTGCTACGTACACATTACATATACACTTACCTAACAAATACAATATATTTCAATACATAAAAGAAACACACCAACAAAGCTATCGGCAATGGCTTTCCTTTAAATCTGCTTTAAATCTCACAAATGCGAGATTCAGACAGCGATTAGTTAATAGCACACTAATCCATTAGACTTTTGTGATAGAAAATAAAAAGCGTCTATCTAAGCGGTGTCGTTGCGAGCGGCGGCCGGTGTCCGCCGTCACAATAGCACAATTAAAATGCCAACAAGTCTGCTGCCAGCCCAATCCAATTACAGTGGACAAGGATTCCAACGAGTAATTGGGAGCGGGGTTGCACAGTAGCGCTGGTGAAATACGTAGACGCGTCTACACGATTAGATGTACTCAGATTTACTATCAGATACATTTAAAAGATTGCTATTGATTTTTTACGTATTGACTTTTGAAACATAAAATTATATATAGTTAACCGTATATTTTAATATATAAAACAATCTAATATCTTAAATAAATATTTTTGTAATTAATAATATTAAAAAATCCGTTTATATTTTGCAATAAATAAATGTAAGGACTAAATTTATTCAAAATTAGCCTAACAATTCAGAGACAAAAGCGTTATAACAAAGAAAACAAGTAAGTTTTTAAGATGTGAGACAGCCTAAAGTAGACAATACTTGGACTTGATCGAAAAGAAACAATGCGAAATTTTAAAACAAACTACCCGAAGCGCTTTCGCAGTAAAACAACCAATATCATTGTATAGGACTTTCAGTTAAGTCTTCTATTCCGTTTAAAATGAAATATAAATGGAATTATATTTTCTATGTAAACATACATACGAATAAATGGAGCCTTTATATTCGTTTTGATATAATTTGAATGCAATTGTGTCTTTAAAGTATAAATAAATACCTTTTAAAACAAGATATTCAAATTTCGTATACATTAGTATTTCGAAATGAAACATTTTCAAACGTGTATGCAAATAAAACTATGACATGTGTTTTCGCTGACATAAAATTTGCAGACGAGACGAAGCAAGGCAAGTCTAACAAAAAACTTTTCGTTCAACAAGCGGACTACAAGCTGAACTAATCTCGGAATCTGAACACTCCTAAAGGTCCAAACTTTGCTTTGGGAAAATAAAGAGTGCATTTTCTCATTGAAAAACTTTTATATCCGATTTACGTGTTTCCACTCCGGTTATCGATTTTAAGTAAAACATACATATGTTTTACTATTGTCTAATGGTATAAAGTAACATGTAATATTATATTAACAAATATTTATGTTACAGCTTCATGCTTGTTTGTCCCACATAGCAGAGCAGAGAGAGCCTGAATTCAAAACACTCTGTTCTCTACTTTTTGCCTGATTTGAAGGCATTTTGTTTTCAGTGGCGGAACTCAATACTACGCTTTGTTTTACCAGAGCGGAGAAATTATAGTAATCCATTCTTCTGAGTGGGGATCGAACCCACAGCCACAGCTGATATGATCAGAAACTGCTTTAAAGTAATATGCAGCATCTAGAAGTCATTTAACAAAAATACAATACGATAATCTATATATACGAGGAATCGTATAAAAGGACTTGTCCTCACTGACTGAGGTAAGACGCACGCACATCCGTAACCGCTGTGCGTAGAAACGTTAAATTTGGACAAAAGTTTACTTTCGTAATCTGGACATCCACTAAGAAGGGATTTTGAAAAATTTTAACCCTAAAGGGGTGAAATAGGGGTTCAAAGTCTGTGTGGAACAAAATTTAAATCGGCACCGATTTTTATAAAATTTGAAATTTAGATTTTTAAAAGTATTTAATTGAACACGTGTTTCATCGTTTTCTAGAATTCTCCCCCTAAGGGTGCAAATAAGGGGTTGAAAGTTTGTATAGGTTTTTTTTAAATCGTCACCAATTTTTATAAAATTTGAAATTCAGACTCTTAAACGTATATAATTAAACACATGTTTCATGGTTTTCTAGAATTCACCCCCTAAGGGTGCAAATAAGGGGTTGAAAGTTTGTATGGAAAAATCTTTAAATCGCCATCGATTTTTATAAAATTTGAAATTTAGACTCTTAAAAATATTTCATTGTACAGATGTTTCATGGGTTATTAGAATTCACCCTTAAATACACAAGCGAAGCTGCGCGCGTCCACTAGTCTATATATATAAAAGGACTTGTCCTCACTGACTGAGGTAAGACGCACGCACAGCCGTAACCGCTGGTGGTAGAAACGTGAAATTTGGACAGATGTTTACTTTTGTAATCTGGACATCCACTAAGAAGGGATTTTAAAAAAATTTAATCCTAAAGGGGTGAAATAGGGGTTAAAAGTTTGTATGGAAAAAAAATTAAATCGGCACCGATTCTTATAAAACTTAAAATTCAGACTCTTAAAAGTATTTAATTGAACACATGTTTCATGGTTTTCCAGAATTCTTCCCCTAAGGGTGCAAATAAGGGGTTGAAAGTTTGTATAGATTTTTTTTTAAACCGGCACCAATTTTTATAACATTTGAAATTCAGACTCCTTAAAATATTTAATTAAACATGTGTTTCATGGTTTTCTAGAATTCACCCCCTAAGGGTGCTAATAAGGGGTTGAAAGTTTGTATGGAAAAATCCTTAAATCGCCACCGTATTTTATGAAAATTGAAATTTAGACTCTTAAAAATATTTCATTGAACACATGTTTCATGGTTTATTAGAATTCACCCCTAAATAAGCTAGCGAAGCTGCGCGCGTCCGCTAGTTTATTATAAATTTAATAACAAAAAAAAATAGCCATAAAAAAAAATATTCCTACAAAATTATTTTAAGACGCTACGCGACTCCTAAGCTAACGTACTACCCAACATACCATATTTTTATATACACAGGAATCTTTACACTTAAAGGATAAGGTTATAACTACCTTTGAAATATTTACGAAACATTACAAACAAAATGTTATTGTATTACAAAAGCTGCGCTCATTAAATGTCAAACGCTAAATGTAATAGCATTCCGTGTCACAATTGACTTTAGCGTGATCGTATGTCCTTTCTTGTAGGTAACGACTATCTTATATAAACTTATCACCACAATTAACTCCAAAACCTTTATGTTGATATATTATTATATCTATGCTCGAGGATTACTGGCTACGCAACATATTATGGCCGATTAATGTAGGCGCTATCGGGATAACGTTATTTCTTTCGAGATATTCAAATAGGAAAATCGTTTGGCCTTTATTTATTTGGACGTATCTTATCAGTTTTATAGCTGGCAAGAAGGTGCCAAGCTCTGATAGACTGTTAATGTGCTTGACAATGCATCAGATAGCCGGAGTTGCTACTGACGTTAATAAACGTATTAAACTAGTTTATGTCGTTAAACGATTAGCGTTTACAATTTTATAGCTGTAGATAAATAAAAACAATCTTTTGATACCGATATAGTATAACGACTTAGTATTTCCTAGTAGATAATTAAAAAGTGATAGCTATACATATTAGCAATAAATAATGTGAATAATATTGAACAAATTCGATAAAAAAAATGTTAAAACGTTTACATTTGCAGCGAAATGCGTCTATAAATCTCCAACACACTATATATCAGCCAGATTAAAATAGAATTTTGAGAAAAACACGAGACATCCACAGCTTCAGAGGCGTTACTTAAAATGTATTTGCGCATTGTTAGCTTTCCGTTGGAAGGAGCAGCACGTAACATAAATTCCGAGCGCAGTGGGCACGATCCAGAATGAAATCGACAGTGTATAAATCGTCGAGTATCTTTTCAGGCGGACGATAGCGGTAGACCCCGACGGCGACGCACCGTAAATTAAACCGTAAAAGAGTGAACCTGCAGATACTGCACGTACCGAAAGGACTTAAGTTGAGAGAGACATGGCCGCTAAGTGGCCTATCGTGTTTCGAAATCAAAAACCCAAGATGTCAAAGAAAAAGGGGGACACTGTATAGATGACACTCCCGTTAATCAAGATGAAAGAGGTGAAACGTACAACTGGTTAACAAGCTGAGTTACGTTCTAGATTACGTTAGAACTAACCGCGTGCTTAGCTAAATTAAGTGGCGTAATTACCAATGACGGTGTAGCTGGGATAATCTCGCCTCTCGCCACCAGTTGTATTTTATAACAAAATTAAAAATATTAAATGCATAGTGTATCTCCCCTGGTATATTTTGTTTACTGTACGCATATTTATCATATTTAGTTTTACTAACTTTGCGTAAACAACGTTAGCGAAGGGTGCAGGATAATATCACGGTTGAGATGGCTAAGACAAAGGAACAACGTTAGGTCCCACCACTTAATACGTAGCATGAAATATTTAATCATTCTGCTTGTCGAGAGTCGTGTCAACATGTTTAGTATATTTAATGTTAAATAATATATGCTACTCATAGTATGTTTTATTTTATTTTTTAATTAGAAAAATCCCCTAAATTAAAAAGCACCAATCGTGGCGCAGGGGTCCAAAGTGCGTCTGTAAACGCGACTGGCTGTGGGTTCTATCTATCTTCTATCTTCGCTCTGGTGACAAGGCAAAGCGTGGCGTTGAGTTTTGTCACTCAGCACATGCCTCCAGAATTCTACGGAAAGTGAGGAACGGAGTGTCTTAATACTACGCTCTCTACCGTGTGCGGGATACAGCGTGAAGCTTCACGCTTTAATTAAAAAAAACTCATAGTTTTAAAGAATATATAAATTTTTAAAATATAATATCTCTTTTCATAATGTAATTACTGCTCATCTCGTTTTCACAGTTATCTATTTAACTAAACTCAAAGTTCGTTAATCCAACGGGGTTCAATACAAAGGAGGTTGTGGTGAGCCTGAAAATTAAGTTGGTTCGCTCTATTGCCTTTGAATTAAGCCACCGCTGCGCCATAGATGCGAATATTAATTGTCTTTTGTTTCAGCAGTATCCTGAATAAATTCATCAAAAAAATGTATAAATTTAATATGAATATACAATAATTGGTTGACGACAGTATTAGGTCGTGATTATTAAAGAAGGTTTGATTACCGATTTCTTCCTTAGGTAAAACTATAATCATAATTTAGCTTATAACAAGTAGCTTATCCTCGTAGGTACTAAACTATGAAGATTATTCGTGCATAGCAGTTATTGTCATGTTTTACGCACCAACATATATTTCGATAGAATTTCCTCTATTTTCGATAAAACTGGCCGCGTATTTGCATTTTTATTATCCAGTTAAAGCTTTCTATGTCCACTGAAAATATTTCAGATCCGCATGAACATTTATTAGAGGCATTAGTTGTAACGTAACGGTTCGCTGTAAATTTTCGGTCAACATAAAAGTTACATGCTCGCTCGAGTTGAGCAAATAAAAATTATTACACAAATATAACTTATCCTGTGTTTAAAGCCACTCAATTTGATCAAGAGGCAGATATATAAAAGGCATAACGTGATTTAGTAATAAATTGCTTTATTTATATAAAAAGCGAAGCAAAAAATTTTTATGCCTTTAATAGCAATAATCTAATTTATAATAATTAGATTATTACACTTTTTTACATAAGAATATTGACCACATTTTTTCGTTTTAATACGCTGCGTTAAAGACGACAGAACCGAGTGCCAAGTAATTATAATAATGAACGGATTATACTATTACAGTAGAAATTTGTATATTTTAAGAAAAAAAATGTGTAGGTATTATATAATACATTCTTTTAATATAAAACAGGTACAATATTTACTTTCATCGCTAGGTCCCAAAGATTGTAACATACATTAGACATGTTGATCTATAAGGCGGCCAAATTCTTCCAACGATATACAAATCAACACTTGCACTGTTTTAGCTACTAAAGTTACTCGTAAACGGATTGTCGACAGGACCTGAGGCATATCGTGACCCGCCTCGCTGTACCACTTCACATTATTTACGGTTTTTATTATGGTGTAAAAATGCGCGAAATCTTACTTTGAGGGCACGCCTCGCCTGGATCCACGCGTCGATAGCCACGTCGTGAGCTTCGTGATGCAGTATATAAATCACCGAAATGTCGATTCATAATATTCGATACTTCTTCAATATTTTAAGCTAATAAGATTTGTTTTATACATAAAATATGAAATGGTAAAAGATTCTAATATGAAAAAAAATTAACAAAAAAATCTTATACGAAATAAATTAAGAATGTTGTATACGATTTTAAAAACCAAAATAAGTTATATCAAAAAATAAAAGACAGTATAAATGTAAAATAATAATAACCTTTTACATTTTATGCAACTTGTCAACGCGACGCCCTTTTAACCGTTTTCAGTAGATACAGTGTTCGTTTAGAATTTAATTTACCAAACGAACAAAGCTTTTACCTTGTCACAATTCATTGTGGCAACATTCGTGCTCGGCCGCGTTGCATTTTCATTGTTTTATTCACGGATACTTCTATAAGAAGATCGTTAACATCTTTCGACTTTTAAGCCAATGAAGAATTGCCCAATGAGAAAAATATGCCATATAGATAAATACTTAAGAATTCTCATTCGTAATAAAATTAATTTAAGTAATATATCTCTTATATATGATACAAGAGCTGTTTATTCAAAAGAAATTTAAAAATATACTGCTTAATATAACATTTCTAACTACATAACCTAAAGGCAAACTATATAACAGTAGGTTTAACATACAAGTGTCCCTCAAATAGTCTAAATGTAACCAATGCACGAAAAAAAGGTGTAACAAAAATTTGAATAGAAAATGCTTTTTTAGATTGGAAATCTGTTGATATGGCACGCCACGACCATAGAGGCTAACATTTCTTAAATAAAAACCTACCCTTCCTTTCAAGCCTCCAATGAAAGGGAAGGGTGCGCGGTATCGTTGTAGATGCGAGGAGCACTTGAACTTGTTAAGTTGATCTCTTCGCAGTTCTGTTTGGAATTCTATGAAGCCAGTTCATTGATGTATGGTGGAAAGCTTTTAGTTGCTAGTGATTTTCGAACAGGAATAACAATATTAAGATCGACAAAGCTTTTATGGCGCTCTAAAATTACAAACTATTTCAACAATATTCTGGGAGTCCGTACGGAGTTACATTGTGTCAGAAAGTGGAAAGTTATGTCGTTACGATTATATAAAATGGTATAATCTCTGAAATAATAATCTATGCAAATAATAAAAATGTAACTGATCGTTATATGTATACGGAAAGTATATGAGAAAAATTATTATTGGGGGCATTTATTAAAGGCATAAAAGAATGCTCTTCTTTTAATTTTTAGGAAGGATTACGCTTGTTAAGTCTGGTGGGGAATTTCACTGACAAATAAATATTATTGAAATTTGAGTTCACCGGTGTACGGTGGTACAGTTTGGTTGACTGTAGTTGCGGTGGTTGCGATTTCGATCCTCACTTACAGAAATCATAATATTTCAATTGTTTTTGTTGTTAATCCAGTATGACAAAGTTAACTTGCAACTTAAAAAGCAACGAATTTATTTAAAAAGCAGTGATCGATATGTTTTGGCACTACATTTTTTTTACCTATCTGCTACAAGATTGAGAAACAATGCAAACAAGATTGTAAATGGAAGTAACATAGTAAGAATCCGAAAGTCTACCCAGACGAAGATGCCAGCGGCCACTACTTTGAAAAATTCCTAATTTGTATGGAAATCTCGCGTCACGTCGCGAAAATACAAACTGTATGAGTGACACAAAACGTGCGCTTTTTGACTTCACCCTAATGAAAAATGCTTTAGAAAATACCACAAAATAACTTCACCAAGATGACCTATAAAGCGTACTTGAATTAATCTCGTTAAAATCCTTGCCGGGTAGTTTTTAAACAAACTAAGGGGGAGGAATGGGGCTCGATGGGGAGGCGGGGACGTGACGCAAGCGACGCAGCGGCCGCATCTAATTAAAGGGGACACTCATTTCGTCCGCGACAATTTTACGCTCGGATTTAAGACTTCGCACAGTAAAACGTAGGGATTTACGATCGACAACTCCCCGGGCGACGGATAATTTTCTCGATTGTACCTTTTAATGAGTTCGAGACGTGCGTCCGACAGTATTATGGGTTAATATTTTACGCGTGTTGCGAATGTCACGATCTTGTTAAGATCGCTATCGAAATATCAATTGCTGTGATGCAGTTGTAAATCTAGGCACAGACGATAAAATATTCGAACATTTCAACATTTGTGAAAACATATTAAGATCTTGCACTAGATACTGTTAAAATTAAAATTATGTTTTAAAGCTATTAGCAATAAATCTATGTAAAACGACAGCTGAAATAGTTTCAAATTTACATTACGTTTATCTATATATATAAAATCGAAAGGTCACTCACTCATTACGAAATCTCAGAAACTACATGTGCTAGGAATCTCAAATTTTGCATAGGAGTTACTTATAGGACGTAGGTGCTCGCAATTTTCGACTTCCAAGGGGTTGTTTTAGGGTCGAAAGTTTGTATGAAATTTCGTTACTACAAATGCTTGGAGTCTCAAATTTTGCATAGACGTCACTAGGACGTAGTCATGGAGACAGAAATTAATAATAACATAGTTCACGCGGGTGTAACCGCGAGCGGGCCGCTAGTTTTACATATACATATTTTCATTGTGAGACATAACAATGTAATAATGTAAGCGATAAATGAATCCAAGCCGGACCGAAGCGCTATTATCCAATTAACAGTTTCTGTTTCTTGCTAAATATACTGAACTTTTATACAAAGTAATATTATTTTTAGGACTTCTGCATACTATATTTTTAAAATCAATTTAAATTGCGTAAATATTTTTCGGTACATTATTATGTCCAAAAAATAAAATTCCATTAAGAAATAATTATAATTACACTAGATTAAACAAAGTAAGTTAATTGTTTTATAAAAAAACATTTAGCAATTACAAAAAATAAAAGGAAATAAAATCTACAAAATATAATGACAAACATACACTAAATATAATAACAAAAACGCCTCGCAGTATAAATACATGTAAATAAAAATCTTGATATACAACCTCATAAACGATCACTATTCATATCTTAAGTATGCGTATCGCTTCGCTAACGCATCTACATTATTGTTTGCAAATCATTTAACACTTTTATAATTTATGTGGCGTTGTAGTTATTACAATCTGGTGTTGGTATTTCAAGTATAAAACTTGTTTTCTCAATAAGTAATATGAAGTTAGTATCACAAAATTAGTTTTATGTCCTTACTTTTGTAAGCTACTTTGGTTTTGATAAAAATATAATTTTTTTAACTTCACGCTGTATCCTGCACCTAGAAGAGTACACAGAAAGAACTAAGTGTTAAGACAACTCCGTTTCCCACTTTTCGCATTTACAAATGTTTAAGTATGCAATATACCTACCCAAAACATATGTATATGGAAACTCTATTATTATGGAAAAAAAATCTAAATATTGAATTCAAATATAAAATATTGAAGCAGGAAATCACGTAACTTGTTTCGAAAGCTTCACGCTATAATAGAAAATCCACTATTTCTAAGCATATATTTTAACCTGAAGGCTTCGCAGAATATAGAAATAAGCTCATATGCCAAACCCTTCAGAATTAATGATGTTAGTGAACCATGAAGGCGCAGTATTATTAAAAGGTTCCGTTATCGCCTCCTTTAAAGTAAATTATGTAGCCGTCAAGGTTTATTTATCAATGAAGTGAAATCGTATTATCTGGAAGTGTCCGAGATTGAAACAATGAGATCCAGCACTTGCCGCGCTCGTAACTAACCGTGGGCCGTTACAATGAAAGAAGGATAAATCTACAGGTGATTTTGCGCTGCTGTTGCGATTAAACATTTTTATTGTTAAGGTGAAATAAAAATAAAACAATATTTTTTTCTCATATTATTATTGTTTTGTCGTCATATCTAATGTAATTTTTTGATTAATTTAAAGTTTGATCAGTAAAAAAACATTAGAACGAATTTCTTTTTAAATTATAAATAATAAAGATAAAATTAAGATAAGATTTCGTTGCATATTTGTTTGTTTTTGCGTGGTTTCAAGTGAAGAATATAGGTACATGTATGTAGATATATTTTTTATATAGATATACAACACTCATTCAAAACAACACTTTATAAATGCAATAGAGAAGTAACAAATTATTGAGTTCTCGAATGTTTAGATCAAAGGATTGTGCTTAGTCCGTGTTTACGACGGAGGCTATACAGAGCAGATTTATAGAGGCTCATGTCACCTGCCATCCGCAACACTAGATGCTTCGGAAGTTGACCAGAGAGATATAAAATATAGTGCAACCTATGTATCTAGTAATAGAGTCTGCATTCGATTGATATACGGGAGTGGAGTGCGAAGTGGACAGCCGGAGACAACCGATACGACGGCCACCGTGACAGCGGTATTGTTTCAGCGCGATACAACACCACCAGCTAATTTATATCGATAGCGCAATCTTGTTCATGGCCAGGCCAGCACTACGGTGCGACGTAAGAGACTTCAGTTTCAACTCTGCAATTCTGCATAGCGCAGTTATTAGTCATTGTTGAGGAGCGTCATGCCCAGTGTGCGTACAAATCTGAATCATGGCAAGATAGATTTACAATTTCGATCAACGTCAACTATTGTTAGTAACTAATTATCATATTCGAAGCATTGTTTTGTTATATACGAAATACATTTATTTTTCAGAATCACGTCTCCATTTTATGAAACGGTCGCGTTATTTTGTAATTTAACGCTTTGCCTCATTCCATACGGCATATGGACACAAAATTACATTGCGAGTCTCTCTCCACAATCCAATGTAAAATAAATTAAGTCTGCGTACACAAAATAACTGAGAACAGATTAGATTTGCGGGTGCGAGATACTGTCGGAATCAAATTTTGTTTACATTAAAAACATGTCCGTATAAAGTCAGGATCATTTTATCAGCGCGGGAGCCACAAGGCGCGCGCGGGTGTGTATGAGGCGTTGTCGCGTGGAGTGCTGCTTACGTGTTGTGAATATCCCGACGTGGTGTATGTAAACAAATTTGCCAACTTTTGATTAGATCAAGAACAGTGAACGCGACTGAAATAAAAGACTACTTTGAGGAACGACACAATGCGGCTCCCATTTTTGTCACATCGAACTTTAGTGGTTCCGCTCTTGTGATTTAGTGGAGTTTTATTCCAAAGAGATTTGAACATAAGTTATTCACTTGCTTTTTCTTCGGAAAGTTAAAAAAGGTTTGCCTTTCTTTGCAAATTTTGTCATTTCAATTTATAGATAAAATAAATAGTTTCTTTACATTTGTAAAAAACCTACGAAAACCTTGTAGTAGACACTTAAAGGAGCGTGAGATTCATATTCAGAATTATCATAAGCACTTGAAATAAAAAAAATATTTATAAAAAAAAGTAGGAAAATAAACTCGTTCATTTGTGGTAAAAAACAAAAATTAAGCAATAAAATGTTAATGAAGGAAATTCGCGCAAAATGTGCCCGTATGTAATGTACTAAAAATGGTATGAGAAAAGCCAAATAAATCTCACATATATTATGGATGCAAAGTAAATAAAAAGTGTATAAAAAGTTTATATGCCAGTAGCCTGGTGTATACTTAGTTAGAATGCGAAAACGCGGTTACATTTCAGATTTGGTACATTAAACTTTATACGAATGTAGCTAAATTGGACCGTTGGTTAGTTTGTTCTTTGCCAAGTTTTTTCCTGTCCAGGCATCGAGGACCGAGGGAAATGGCCGTGGACTAGGTAATTGTGTTAAAACTTTCATCAGGAAGTGTGAATTTTCTGAAAGCGGCGAGGCCAATGTTACCACCGCACCTACAACTTTAATTTGTTTCAAAATTGCTTTGGAAAAAACAAATAAGGAGGATAAACAGGTATCTTGAGACTTACTTTTTTTTACGTTTATAAACTATAATTTTGTAAGCCTTACGTAGGATCCAGGATATTGCTTTCGAATCATTTAGTGTTAAGGAATTACCTGATAATGTCAATTTATGTCAGTCTCTTCTTAGTCCAGATAAATGTTCGATATATTAATAACCTTATTGAGAATGTGTTTCTATTTAGAATTAGGTAAAATTCATTTTTTTTTTATTTAATAAAAAAAAACAACATTAATCAACATACTTCTGCAAACAATTTTGTAAAATTACTTTTTTTAAATTAAATTAATCATTTCTTTTATTTAATTATGGTTTTTCTCTATATTATGTAACATGAACTACTATCAAAGGAATACCTAATTAAAATGTATTTCATAACTTATAACGTCATATCTTTCATTCAAAGAGATGGATTGCGGGGGACCACTGCATACAAATGTGGTGTACGTGACTCTAAGACCGCAAGACAGGATGGCGCCTTGTGCTTAAAATGTAAATATTACTAAGTGAAAAAGATATTAAAAAAATCACATATATATATATACAGTAAAAAACAAGTTTCTGTTTCTATTTAAGTAAGGTGTAGAAAAGTTATGTTATACAATGTATTATTACACAATAAATTATTAACATGCTTAATTTATTTTCAAATATTAGACCTTAATAAGCAATAAAAAATATGCAAATGAGAGAATCTGTCAAAAAATATTTTTAACAAACAGTGCCGAGTTCTTTATAAGAAAAATCCAATCTGTGCGGGATGGCGGCTGTCGGTTATTTTAAAAAAATCTTTCTTATAATACTTACATATGAATTATTGATGAAGCATTAAATGCGGCGGCTTATTACACCGCATTATGAAAACGAGCTAGGAACATCCATTATCGCTGAATATTTACGACGATTTAGTTATAGATGATTTGACTCTAATATGGGTGTATAAACATTTTTAAATACACTTATGTAAATCGTTCAAGTAAAATCAGCATTACAGGGATTGTAATAATGTTAAAAGTATTTACCCATACCACCAACACTTAGAAGTGCAGTCATGGCGCAGGGACAGATTGTGGGTTCGATTCCCACTCGAGAAAATTAAATATTTAATATCTTCATTTATGCGCTCGGTTACCACGAAATATTTCCAGAACGGCATTAAGTGGGGAGTGAAGTGTCTTAACAATAGGCTCCTTCTTTCTAGCTTGCTACATGCGGGACACAGCGTGAAGCTGAAAAGGAAACACTTAATGAATGATAATAATATGAAATTTAATGAGCCATAATAATAATTGGACATTAAACTCAAACATAAGTGTATGTAGAATGCAATGTAACAGAACTTCTACAAAGTTGCAAACGAGTAGACAGCAGAGTATGCGACCGCAAGATCGATCACGCGTGACACATCAACCACAACAATAGACGGAAGTTGTTATTACCAAAATATATGGAAATTTGAATCCATTATCCATCGGTATATCCAGAAGAAGCTTTTACTGCTATTGCCAGTGGGCACTATTTGCATTTCATTATTAGTAGCTTACTACTCCATCTCACTTTAGTGAACAACACGTTTCAATTTCAGTCGCATCAGACGTCGGACTCAAGGCGATATGCGTTGAATATTAATTAATTTCACATGATCAATTCTGTGTGAAAACGAGCTGAAACTTACGAGGTGACGTTTAATATTCTATGAAAGTAATTCCATTATATTTCACTGCTAGGCAGCTAAGAGATAATAGTAATTTTATTCTAAAAATAAGTAGTCAAATAACATAATTATATATTATGCATATTTTCTATCTTTGTTATTCATTTTATGTAATTTGTGCAGTGGTAAAAATATAGCATTACTTCGGGTTCTATTTTTTGCTTACACTCATCACACTGCATCTGCTGTATTGATTAAAATATTACATACACACAAAATAAAAAAGAAGCCCTTTCGTGGCACAGTGGCACAAAGGTAAGACTGTAAGCGCGACGGTTGTGGGTTCGATTCCCACTTCACCTCCTCGCATTGGTAAAAAGATATCGCATAATTCGTAGGAAGGTGAAAAACAGCAGTGTCTTAATGGGGAACAAATAGGAATTCCTTTACCTACCCTGATAGGTAAATTATTGAAATATTTTATATTACATTAAAAGTCAAGAAAATTCATTCTCCACTTTCGCTCGAATTAAGACAATTCGTGTGAAGGCCATTTTATACTAAACAAGAAAAATGTAATCCAATTCAATTATATATAGTTTATAATTAAATTTATCTAAAAATACAGTGTACATCATCATTCAAACTGTAAGTTTAAAATAAAAAAAAAACATTTTATAGCCGCATAGTTGGAACGAAGCGTTTATATTAGCTTTCCATTTTTAGTGAAGCGGACATAATCGTTAAGTCGTCTTTGACTTCCTAACAGTGCAAGGGAAGAAGAAGAAGAAATAAGCTCTACTACTAAAACTTAGAGCTTATATTACTGAACTTTGAGATATTAATTCAATTCGATAATAAAGTTATTGGGAGAGGTAATAAGATTAACAAGGTGTAGAGAGCGTAAATCACATTGCATTACGCACTCGATGACAGTCCGGACGCCCGTATCGCATTACAGTGGATTAATTGCAGCTCAGCCCGCCGCGACAAGAGCGATGGCTGCGTGCGCGCATTATATCTTTAATTAAAAATAATATACATGTATGTCGATGCTATAAAATTATACAAGTTAATTTTCCGATATATTTAAATTATTCTCATTTTTTTTTTCTTTATTTAGATTAATTATAATTTATGTTAAGTACCACCCAAGTTAAAATCTTTACGAGTTAAGTTTATTGCATCAATTTATGTAAACATTAAACTTTTTAACGATTTATGTTTAATACGTTTTACGGTCGCAAATCCAATTTAATTTGACTAAAACCTCATGTACATGTAATGATT
The DNA here is from genome assembly GCF_056956725.1 of Heliconius melpomene rosina. Classification (NCBI taxonomy): domain Eukaryota; kingdom Metazoa; phylum Arthropoda; class Insecta; order Lepidoptera; family Nymphalidae; genus Heliconius; species Heliconius melpomene. Next base: position 6,265,048 of record NC_140406.1, on the reverse strand, counting down.
ACCTGGAACAGATGATAAGGAACTTGAATTACAGCCTTAACCCTGGTTTGAGTAAATGGCGTGCGTCATTATATGGAAGTGTAACGAGCGCTTTCGGATCACAACAAATCATCTCAGTAACCTCGCCCCGTTCACTAAAATGTAATATAAAAATAATTCACCATAAAATCTTTTAAATGATCTGTTTTCGGCCAAAAACTTGTTTATTTTATATCCACGTGCATATCCATATTTTGTTGAGTATTCAGAGCGAATTTAGTGACACTGGCATTCTATTTTTCACTCCAGTACACATAATTTTTTTATTTGACCTGATAAAAATATTTTAAAATACAGTTATTTAAATCATATTAAAAGAATTTGGATTTTTAACTATTACTTTTCAGCAAAGATCGTGCCATCTGCGCTATACCAAAATTTACTATTAACTAGCCAGAGCCTAAAACAATATTAACATTCCACGTAAAATGTCTATTCACTATAGGTACATTACATGTCCTAAACTAGTGTTAAGACAGTTCGTTCCAAAACTCTGAAAGAATATAACAATTCATTCCCTCGAAAAATGCAAATCGAACCCACAAACGTAGCGTTGACGGTCACATTTTGTACCACTAGGCCACGACCGCCTCTTAAAATATCTATTGTATAAAGAATAAGAAGCGCGATGTGCAAATAAATAATTGCTCTTCCATAAAAGGATCTGGTGGCCAGTCGCGAACGTAGTTATATCCTTAAGAGAAAACATAGTTTTTGTTTTGTACCGTTTCATTAATAACACCAGTAAAGTTATTCCAAATACATAAATGGCACAACTAGTTTTTATAGGAGCGCTTGTTCCCCTGTTGCTTGGAAGTGTCTACAATTCGTTACTTATGTTAAAAGTATTTGATATATCTAATATATTACATATGGAATATATATATTTTGACGTAGTATCTAACAAAACGCAATGATTCCGAATACATGTATTTTTGAAGATAAAAATTGTACTTAAGAGTTTACGTTTTCCTTCAGTATCAATTGTGGTGTTAAGAGAAAATCAGATCGACCCAGAACTCAATAACTCTAAAGTAACAAGAATACAGAACAGCGTATTTTATCAATAGATTTTATCTCGTTTTGTTGAAATTATAGAACTCAAAATAAAGTAAATATCAATATAAGCAAACAAAACAACAATATATATAAAAATTCACATACATATAGTCTACAATTATGTTTTTTACACCGGCGATATTTCTCAGGAGAACCTATAATACGTACAAAGCCGACGTAAAACACAAAAACGAGTGGTAGCGTTGTCTCACGCGCGTTGCGATCTATAATTATTTCTAGGCAGTAAAAGTGGATACCACCGGTCCCAACCACAAATATGGAAAACATCCTCGTCAACTTTATTGCTAGCATTGGCTTAAACAATGATACTGGTAAAGCTACAAAAAAAAATTGATCACATATCCTTAACTTAAATTCTACAATTTAAATTAAATAAGAAAAACGTTATAGCTGTAATAATGAGAAAGTTGGTGGAAAAAGTTATAAAATATTTTTTTATAATAAATTTTGATTCAATATAAAACATTACACTTATATTTAATCGAAGACATTAAAACTAATATAATCGATGCTTATTTGAAATATTTTTTTAGATTATTATAACTACTACCTGGACTTACTATTTACAGTGATATCTGATGTCTGTTGAATATTGCACATATATTATAGCACATTTTTTTTTGAATAGGAGTCGAACTTAGAACCTAGTTGTTGATACTTCTATAAACATAGAACAACTAAGATAACCATAGCTAGAAATATTAAACGTATAGTATATTTTTTATATTTAAACATGGCACGGCATGGCATTGGCATTGGATGATAGCTATGAAGAACCGTACATTATCTTTTCTACATGACCATTTGTATCACACGTGAGGTCCTTATACAGACCAATATACTATTAATATGACATTACAGTTAAATGACACTAGTTCTACCTAATTTGTAGATAGAGCACTTGCTTTATTAAATAAAAGAAAGATATTGTACTTGTATATCCTGCATCTTAACATTCCTGAGATCCGCTACAGTTAATGCATTGCATACCAATTTAAAAATATTTAATGTCAAACAATTAATTAATGATTTTAACAGGTTATAAAAAGGAATACCTAAAAATAAAAAAGAACAAACTTTATCCGAAAAAAAAATAATTTCACAAGTTTATTATTTTGTATTTTACAGAACAATCTTTATTTCATATCGCCACATATAAAACACGTTAATCCACTCTCAAACTGCTGAGGCAATAGTATCACTTTATACGCGTTCTCTCAAGAAAATCTCCCCCATTCTAAACCCACATTCATAAAATGAAATATAACTACTTAATGAAATGTCAAGACAAATTTTACTACTAAGAAAAAAATTACAGCTATAAAATGAAATATTTTATGTTAATTAGTTAATTAAGTCACGTTTATCTTTACATCAGATGTAATTAAGGCTAAGATAAGCGCGATGGACACGATATCACGAGACACAAGACGAGCATGTGTGCATATCAGCGCGAGTACGGGCTGTGCTTGATTTACGAGCGCCAACAACATTAAATAACATCTAGATCTAACATTGCTATAAATTTATGGTCGCATTGTAAATCTGCCGTGTGTATCGACGGTCAAATCATGTAGCCAAACTATATCATTCATTGACATAGCTCGCGGTCCGGCCGTGTGTACATGCATAGCGCGATGAGCGCTTGAGTGAAAATCTATTATTATATTCTTATATCTATACTCATTCTTTATAGTTGACGTACGTCATGCCTTGTTCCTTGTTTAATATTTCCTTTGCTATAATAAACAATAAAATTATGTGAATTATCTTATACATAATAAGGGTTTGAGAATGAAAAAAACTAATATGAAATTTTTCAACATCACACCGATAAGATTAAGAAATTACTACATTGTTTTCAACTTACTGCCCATAGTAAAAGTTATTCAGTTAGCTGGTCGGAATCAAGGGCGCACTATTTCCAACCAGGAGAGAAGACATAAAACATTGAATTCAAATTCAAAAGTTAAGTCACCAAAATGAACAGTGATTAACAGAGTTATTATTAAATTTATTTTATATAATAAAAATCATAACAGCATTTAATTCATCGTCATAGACATTACATAAATGGCAAACTCATGTAACGGAAACATACCCGTAGCGAGCGTCCATGCTATAAAACTTCCTTTGCTGTTATGACAATGTTTGACAACTTGGAAAACACACAGAACACGTTTACGATAGGGATTCCTTTGGGGACAACAACCTATTCTAAATAATATTGATGAAATGTAGTTAAAATGATAATTTATGATATTATATTATTATACTTATATTTTATTTTTATAAAAATAGTTTTTTTAATATTTTTTAAATAAAATTAAAAAAATATTTAAGAAAAATAATGTGTTCGAACTTATATGTAAGTATAAGCATTTCTTTAGGCTGCTAGACGAAACATTGCATTGTGTTTCGTCACCCAACTTATTATAACTATTGCGTATTAAATAAGCAAAACAAAGTTTATTCTCTATATATATCAAAATCGTTCTGCAGATTATATATTACTAACAACTTACAACTAACCAGTTTTTGTAGTATAATATCGAAGTATATGTTTATAAGTCAATAACAGTCTCCAAACATAACGAACGTTAAATCATTTAGAAAGTAAAGTTCACGTTTTAATCATCCATATTATCTAGCAAAGAAATGAGCACATGAGCACAAAAAAAGTGATTTTGATCGATAAACCAAACACGTAGTTACTCTGGTGCGGTGGTTCCGACGCCTTCACTGACGCATTCCGCAGTAGATATAATAATACGACTACAAATCGGTGACCGTTAAAAATAAATTATAAATAACGAGCGGGCAATAAACGAGCTGTTCGCAGGTCGCCGATGCAGGCAGATAAATCACGGCCGACTCTGCCTTTGTTATAGTGTGAGTATTACGAATGGAAAATCTGATGACCCTGTAGCAATTTTTTTAGATTTAGTATTATGGCCGGTTCATTTTTCATTTAAGATATAAACCAAGTTTCAGAAATTGATATATCGTAAATAAGTGTTATCAAAAAGATAAGGCTTTATTATTGACTCAATAATTAAGTTTTAATCTTTTATTTTCTTAGGACTTTTATCATAATTTCACACTGTAGGCGTCAAAACTAAAGAAGTGGGGCACCTGTATTTGTAAATCAAACTGCAAACATCCACAAACGTGTATAATTGCCAGCAGGATAAGCAAATCACGCAGTCAAACTTGCTACAAAGGTGTTAACTACTCTGTCGAGTGGCTTTCGACACCTACCAATTATCGTTCAACTGATATCTACATTGAACCTTCAAATAAACGGTTACTTCCGACGGAGCTTACAATCACAATAATGATATGGTAGGTATATTGGGTTACCTGAAAATATACCGTTACATACGCAAATATCACGGACTCCATAGTAATTAAGCAGATCTTCATTTTATTGTTTCTTCATTATCACTAATTATATTAAAATTTAACATACATAGTAAAACCCGGATAGTTGCCTCGGACGGATACTTGCCTCAGTTTCAAATGCTCTATGTTAGACGTGTTTACAGTGTTTCTTTTTGACTCGGTGCCGCATCAGCTGTCGAAGTAGGTGCACGAGTTTTGTCCGTGTGAGTTAAAATCTTCCGCGACGATACTTTGACGAGCGTCAGAATTATATTGGCAAGTAATCTCCGTTAAATATAATTATAACTAATTGCGGTTTCAGTAAAATAATTATTTATTTGATTGCATTAGAGTTTAAATTGCACTGTAATAAACGTTTTGTTGTTAAATATGTTTTATTTATTTTGTAAATAAAAAGGGCAAGTATCCGTATCAAAAAGGATAGTTGCCTTACTGTCTTTTGCGGATTGTTGCCCTGGGGCAACTATCCGTAACTACACATTTTAACGAGCAAACAGATTTTTTTCTTAGTTATTTTTTTCATTTGGTTTTACCTTTTTTTCTTGGTGATATTTTTATTGGGCTTTACTATAGTTTATCTTAAATAAAATAAATTCTCAACAGCAAAATGCCTCGCAAGTATAAACGAAAGCCAGGTGTGGTGCCGCGCCACATCAGCTGGACAGAAGATAGCTTAGCACTTGCGTTCGAAGATCTAAATAAAAAACAAAAAAGTATCAACGAAATATCCCGGATTTATGACATATCCTCTCGAACCTTAAGAAATTCAAAATAGCAATATCAATTAGCAAATTCAAAAAAATGAAATACCAACAAAGAAGTTAAAGTTGATAATTATTGTGTAGAATGTTTTGAAAATTATAATTTAACTAAATCAAAATCAGATTGGATACAATGTGAGATGTGTCGAATGTGGTTGCATGAAACTTGTACAACATTCAAAAACCATTGCATGAGATGTGGCAAGTTGAAAACCTTGGCTTCTGGTAATAATCAATACTAATGCCAAAGTTATTCCCATAATTATTTTTAATATTTAAGATAAATACTAATATTTAATTATTTTTTTAAATTAAAAAATTACATGTTCAAATTTAAAATTTTAAAACCTTAGTACTTTTAAGTGTTGTTTAGGTAATAATTATAAAGGATCTCAGTAAGTAATTAGAACTGAATACTTATTTAATAGATGCTAAGCCAAAGTTAATTCTTATTTTTATTGTTGTTTTACCTTTAAAATAAATAGTAATATTTAATTATTATTTTGGATACTTAATTACCATTTTGGAGTCTATTTTGTTGTAATTTTATAATTATATTGACTTTGATTAATACTTAATGAAAGATTGTGTTCAATAACAAAAAGTGATTACTTAAATTAATATAAGTTCATTTTTATTTGAAAAAAAAATAGACAGGCAAGTATCCCCTGAACCATTTTTAACGTTAGGCTAGTATCCGCCATAGTAGGCAACTATCCCCTTTTTTAGAGGCTACTAAAACAGGCAGTACTCAAAATTAATAATATTTATATTTGAAAAAATTGGCTAAGTTAGAAGATTAATATACTATGTTTAAGAACACACATTGAATAGGTAATGTAGTGGTATACATTTCTAACAAAAGAGCTTTTTCAAAAAGTGTGGCAACTATCCGGGGTTTACCCTGTATGTATACTATTTGCATCCTCACTCTATCTCAATTTGATATTTCCTCTGCCTTAAGGCTGCCTATCAGAATTGCTATTTAGCAATACTTGTCTCACTGTAGGTATGCATTATATTTCGGTGTATTTTCTTTGGTGTAGTAAATTCATTTTAATAATTTAACATTGGTGTAATCGCACAGTACAATGTTTAATAATTAAATTTTGCATAACCCAAGTTAATTAATTATCAATATCAAATTTCCTATAATTATAAAATGAAATCCAATACCAAATGGACGACTCTGAAAATGTGCCCACTGCGGAATTAAAATTCAAAATCATACGGTTCACTTGCAGCTGGCGATAATGGTTGGCAGAAATATCGAGGTTGGCCGAATTTCCTCTCGAATTAAGCCTTAAGGCGAAGGACCTACGACCCGATACGTTAAAAACGCTTTTAAGGGAAATTGCTTGTTATTTTTCCATAGTGAGTCAATTTTTTACTCGCCGTTCTCAAATTGGTAGGCGGAGTTTGCATAACGGCTCAAAAAATTGGGTCGTAAGCGGGACGTTCTAAGATGCGATTTAATTTATTGAGTAATAATGCAAATATACTGGCTGTTATTATAATATAATATATAATTATAAAATACAAACAACTAAAATAATTACTAAACATATATAATTAACATTTCTGTAAATAAATAGAATGTGTGACGAAAAATACAAATCTCTATGGAAAATGTATTTGTGTAAAAGTAAATTCTATAAATTTCCATACCCCGCAATAAGGACCGTTTTGCATACTTGCAGCAACACGCAATTCCCATTTCATGTTAGTAGCAGGTGCCGACATAGACTAAGACGGATCCAATCATCGAGTTAGCCTCATCGGAAACTTGATACTTTAATGGTCGGTTCCACGCTTGCTGAGAACGTAAAAAATTGCGAGGATGTTTAATTATTTTGCCACGCGAGTGAATAGCATGGTGCAAACCGGTGCGGTGCTTGCCTCTTAGAGAGTCGTGAAGATGACGTGCTCTCGTACTTGTATATATATTTTAAACATTTTAAATCTGAAATTATATTTTAAATGTAATTATTTTATCACATTCACAGCCTAAAGTCGGGATAATGTAGTAATACAAATATAAATGTAACATTTTTTATAAAATGGTATTTTTTAACAATGATGGTAGTTTTAAATGTGCTGTATTCTGAGGCAAAAGAGAGACTTTGTTGTGTTAATACTGCCCTTCATGATATAATGATAACAGGATAATTACGCTTGAGAGTGTAAAAACAAACTAGTTGCTATTATATATTGGACAGTTACCACTTCGGTTTGTGTCTACAACTTTAAGTAAAATAATACAAGTATTTGTACGTGTATACTATAAATATTACTAGTTGCTCAAGCTTGATAACTTGTTTAATTAAAACTTCAAAATATTCTACAATGTAACACCTTTTTTAATCTCAATTCATCATGTTTATTTAAATGTCTTCACCTTTCACATTCATTAGGAATGTTTAGAAGATTTACAACGCGGTGATTAATACTAACTTATTATCTTGGTATGTCATCATCATCCAACAATTCTCATGAGAAATAGGACTTCGGCTTTCTTAGGGACTCATCATAGTACCTATATAATCTATACTAATATAATAAAGCGGAAGAGTTTGTTTGTTTGTTTGTTTGTTTGTTTGTTTGTTTGTTTGTTTGAACGCTAAGATCTCTGGATCTACTGGTCCGATTTTCATTGTTTTTGTTTTGTATGAAAGCTGCATTCTCCAGAAGTGCTATAGGCTATATAACATTACATTACACATATAAACTAATATATTTTAAAGTACATTCTAATTTGACATGCAATTTATTCTGCCATGTTAATAACAACCGTCGTTGCTACGCGACCGCTACCGCGACGTTTTGATATTCATCCTTATGAAAATAAATATAATAGTCACTTTTAGCCTTTTATCTAGATTGAAATTATAGTTTACTGTGTAACATTCTAATAAATAATTAAGGAGATGTCACTGATTCCAAATGACCTAACCACCTAGCGGGCGGCACAGTATGACCGACGCGAACGGGCAGATGACGTTGACGGTTTTATAAATTTTCACACATTTTCGAACTTTATTTGTTGTTTATAATTAATTTAAAATACACTTTGATTCTCTTCTTATTTTATTTGATATTGCCCGCTAAAATTATCCTACTTAATAGAGAGAAAGGTTTAGTTATTTCGTAGAGTCGATATCTATGTACGCACGTACGGAAAACTTTAGGTACTTTTTCTAATATTAAGAATACCTATCCTTTAGTTACTTTTAATCCTTTTGTTGGTTCATTTCAATAACTCAGATATTTTTTTCTAATAATGTGTATCTACTTATTATTCTTTTTGATTATTTGAGCTTATATTTTCTTACTAATTCTATTGAGAATAGAAAATAATTTCATGAATATATTTAATAAATATTCTTATAGTTGAAGCAGGCGTAGCCGCGTCCGGGTCCACTAGTATAATATATAAGTTAGTCCCAAAAGTTTTGTAAATTGGACGAATTAAGTTTTCCAGTAAGGAAATTCCGATCCCTTAATATTTATGCAAACGACTACCAACATCAAAGCTCATGTAATTTCACTTATTAATAAAACTCAATTCTTAAAGATTTTCAAAGTTAAAAAATAAAATTAGAATATCGGATAGCGAATGAATCTTATTCTAACGATATAATGATAAAGAGCCTCGTATATCAAACTACGAAAGGCGTAACACGTGAATATGTAATATTTCTATTAAATAAGCTTTACGAATAGACTTAAATCTAAAGAAGCAAATAAATACCAGTAATCACACGGAGCAGAGTTCGCGTGATCTTACATATAAATCGTCCGCTTTTTGAACTTGTAATAAATCAGATTAATTTAAAATTCAACTTGTATCCCATAAATAACAATTATAATTGCATTTAGATTGTTTTCATCTTGAAATATACGAATATGTTTAATGATTGCATATGAAATATAGTATTAAAAAAATTGTATAGCTTTATCTAAATGATACGTTCAGTTTTATACGCAATACATTAATATATACATACTTTTCAGCAACATAGTTAAGTCGAAAACAATTCATTATTTTTGAAACACAAATAAGACGAAAGAGAAAAGGCAAATCATCTAAAGAATCAACATAATTTCCATTCTCAACAGCGGGGAGGCCAGCACTCCTCTGACACGCCAATTAAATACCAATTGGTTGCCAGTTACAAATAAATTTATTTCACGCCTTTACTTTTATCTTGTATCGCTTGAATTGTTCTTTCTTTAACAATCGCGACGTGTTAAGTGTACTTGCGAGTTACTTCAGTTTGCAACAAAATTGAAATATGGTTAAATAAATTTGTGATTTTTAATTATTTTGAAATGAGCTAAAATATCCATTTAAATGTATTACGAAAAAATATTATGTTTACATTTTTATTTTCTGTACTTAGAGATACGTTACAAATACAAACAAGCGGTAAAAAAGTAATCCAACGAGTATAAATCGAGACGTGACGAAGAAAACCACATCATTAAAGCGATCTCCAACAAAATAGGTTTGAAAAACTTTTACTGAGCCAGAATTATATATAAAATCGAAAAGGAACAAGAAAGTAAAACTCAATTCGCCGCGGCTGGTAAGAAATTTACATAGTAATTCGCAAATAGGCATCGCGCCCTTTAAAATAGATTTCAAAAGAGCCTATCGTTAACACTTTGTGACGCCGCGCTCGATCAAGGGCGAGGTGCTCGTAGAGTGAGATGAATTGAACTTCGAAATACCTGTACAGCGTACACCCATTGATACGTTTACACCGCATATTTAAGACCGAAGGTATCTCCGTAGATCTTACAAAAAGCCGCCTCGGTGCACATACTTCGTCCGCGTAATGATTGCCCACCATATCGAACCAAGGAATCCCTTGTAAAAATGACCGCCTTATAATAGGGTACCTGCGCATTTTCGGCGAGATTTCTTATTCGTTTCTTATCATCTCATTTTAATCTCGAGCTTGTTATGATGCTTATACTGGAGGGCGCTCGGAGAGTGAAGTGATTGAAGCGCTTGATGTTTTGCTCATATTCCTTTTTTGACTGCTTCTGCAGATTTGTTTACGAAAAAATGAGATATACACAAGTGGGCATCTAATAATCGTACCGTGTAATAGAATTATAATACGAAAAAATATTCAAGGGATTGAATTATTATTTATTAATATTTTCATATCTTTACTCTGGTACCAAGGCAAAGCGAGGCGTTCAGTTCCGCCATTCAACATGCAATGCCTCAAAAATTCGGTGGAAAGTAGATAACGGAGTGTTTTAACACTAGGTTCTCTCTACCTACTCTAGTATATGCGGGATACAGGGTAAGTTAAAAATGAAAATATTTAAATTATGAGAATATTCATATTTCATCGATAAAATAATAACAGAATCTAACAGTTAATAAGCCAAGCGATAGAAACCTGATTTAGCACCGCCACTTGTAATTGAAAACCTTTGGGTATCTATATGAATCGTAGTCGGCTTATCTAGCTGTTTATACGCCAGCCTACACGAATCTAAAGACACAGAGGGAGAATACACGAGACTAAATTGTACAGATACGACAAGCGCAAACGTTAAAATTAATATATTTTGTAATAATTTTAGACGAATAAAGATAACTGTTTTTATATTTTAGTAAAAAATTCATTAAAAACACTTTTGTATTATAGCTAAAACTATCATTGAATTTAAAGTTATTTAGTATTGTTTTGTTTAATATTAATAATATTAAACTTATTTTAAGGAGCTGGTACTGAAAACGAACCTAATGTCAAGACAATCAGTTTTTCGCTTTTGGCCTTATAAGACTTATTAAAACTTATCTCTCCGTGTATGTTTCACATAGACGGATAGGCAGGGGGAACCTAGGAACTTCCTACTTCCCAACAAATTCTTGCATAGCATTGCATGTTGATTGATGGAATTGAAAAGGCGAGGAAATGAAAATATTAAATATTTTATTCCCCAAGTGGGAAGCGTACTCACAATTGTCGCATTTACAGTTAAACTTATTTTGATATCCTATATCTTATAAAACAAAGTCGCTTTTCGTGTCTGTCTGTTGTTTCTAACTCTTCTTCTTCTAAACCACCCAACGGATTTTGATGCGGTTTTCACCATTAGGTCGAGTATTTTTTGTAGAAGGTTTATATATAGTTTATTATTTGTACATTCTTATGTAAATTAACATAAATACGATAAATGTGTATAAAGTCCTACCCGTTGAGACACTTTCGCGCATGCGCTGCTTTAATGGTAAGTATTACATGAAAAAAATGTACTGGAGTATTGTTCCTCTTAATAAGATCTACAAAAAAGTCCGCGACGGCATATTCGTATATTTTAAGAATAACGTGTAGTGACCATTTTTCTGTCTAAAAATAATAATTTCAATATATTTTTTATTGTGTGTCATATTTTTCCATAATGGTATTAATCCTTATCCTTTAAAATATTTTATTAATTTTCTACGTTTAACGAAGATAAAATTTGCTTTATACACTATTTCGAAATTGCGAATAGTTTTACAGAAAAACGCGTTTAATTGTTGACACATCCCGCCGTTGACACATCAGCTGTATGTTACTCAAGTTTCACTTATCCCTTACTCTCAGCATATAAATAAGTATATTAGTTACGTTGGCCATTTAATGTAGACCAAAACTGTCTTTTACTGTTTTTCATTTTAATAAGTACTTTAGAAGTTGTTACAATATCAAAAAATCCTTGCTGCGAAACGGCTCGCCACTCGCCATGCGTCCGCCGCGCCCACCTGCCTTACACGCATCGGTGGTTCAGTGGTAGAATACTCGCCTGCCACGCGGGCGGCCCGGGTTCGATTCCCGGCCGAAGCATTCTATTTAATGTTCCTCAAAGGCAGCCACGTAGTGCTTTCTTTTTATCAGGGACAGAATACTCTCTTCAGCATTAACCACAAGCTCGAAAATAAAGCCTGCCTTTATAGCAACGAAGATTTAGATGCGTTTGCACGTATTGGATAATTCGAGTTAGGGGAATTGTGCTCAAGATGGCATACTATGATAAGATGACACACTACCAATATTGATGAAACTATTAGCGCTAAGTGCGATCTTGTGACGTTTTAGGGAGTGTCTGTAGATGCAGCTAGTGCTTAAATTCAGTATGGCTGAAAGTAAATGCAGATGGGCAAGTAATTCATGTTTTCCTTATTTTCAATTGCAACAAATTTTTCTTTCGCTTTTGCTCGGTGGTGAAAAGACATGTAAGATAAAGATTTTCTATTTGAACTAATTATAAATGTATAATACGATTATTATATGACACAACTAACGCTAAAAGCGCATCTTAACATATAAACTTTTGTCACAACGGTTAAAATTAAATTCATATATCTATTGGGTAAGATGACATACAAAACGTGAGTATAAGATGACATACTATCTTACCCTTATAAATAGAATCGATGTATTTTTTTTGCTTTACCTACAAAATGCCTGGTAATTACAAACGAATATATATTGGTCACAAGAAGACATGGATAAGGCTGCTAGAGCAAGGGCATTCAATAGCCGCAAGTGACGAAGCTTATTTCCCTTTTAGAAAAGGATGTGACTGATAACGGAATTCAACCTCATAAAATTTGCAACATGTATGAATCTGACCTTGATACTGTTTAAAAGCCCCCCAGCAAAGAAGAAATAATTTATTTGTGAACTATGCTCGACAAATAATGATGATATTTTTATGCCACATACTAAGTATGTCATTTTACCCTGTAGATATGTCGTCTTACACTGGTCGCCCTAAGTGCGATTTTTGTTTGTTTTTATGATGTTTGAAAGATGATTGTTCTGAAACTAAAATAATTTCGTTGATTATGAAATATACAATAGTATACGCAATATGCTGTTCTTAGATGACTTTATTTATTTGAAATATTTGTCTTCAAACAAAAAGTATGTCATCTTAAGCACAATTCCCCTAAATGTATTATTTCAGCGCGATATATTTGGTTTCATATTCTTTGTAGTAGTTATTAGTAGGTAGGTTTTTGTTTATAATTTCTTCCGTTTAAAAATAGTCATTTAACTATCTAAAAATAGTCATTTAAATATATTTTAATAAGTACTTGAAAAGATTAGTAGCACAGATTTAAAATTACGGTACCTACTAAAAAATCCTTGCTGTGTAAAACAATTGGAAAATCCTTATTGAAACTACGAAAATGCGGGTTGCATTAGGGTTTAATTAATTTTCACATTATCTTAAGTGCTTTGCAAACATACATTATATGAATAATCCAGTTGTTAAAGCGGGCGAAGCCGCAAGAGGGTCGCTAGTATTATATAAAATATTTTTTTACCTACTTCATTTCTATAAACAACACAATATATTCTCCTATGTTTTAAATACTTATTCCATGTAATAATGGCTGAACATTGCAGATGGAAAATAGCGGGATTCATTTTAATATGATCGGGATAGTTTCAAGATACTAAGTAAAGTTAAGTAATGCAAACAGTTCTGAGAACTACCGTCTTAACGGTAATGTGGTGATCATTCCGGATGGCGTGGAGATTAAAACAAAGTTTTATGGGAAAACTTCTATTTTGTTTGTTTATTTTGTATTTTTCTATTGTGCATACTTTGTAACGTTAATAGGTGCGTATATGCTTGTAGATACATTACAAACATTCAACAGGAAAAAATAATACCTATACATATACTAATACGTGAAGCAAAAACTTTATACCCTTTGTTACGAAAATTGTACGGACGGAGGAGTCTCAAATTTTGCACTGTTATTATTTTTAAAGAGAAGGAATTCAGAATAATAATATATTTTAAATAACGCTTGAAAATTATATTAAATTATTCAATAATAAAAGCATATGTTTGACAATATACACATTTGTATAAAGTAACATACACATCGCATTGTTCTCTAGTATCTACTTATAAAAAGACATAATATTATAGAATGAATCTATTACAAATCCCAAAGTAATGTTAGGTATTGTTAAATAAAGAAGAGGAATACTGTATGTGACCCAAGGAGGAGAAAAGGAGGAAAAGAGGACAAAACCTAATCCGAGAAAACGAAATAACATACTTATCCGCCCTTTACAGTTTATGACATTAATCACTTTTAACAGTTTGCAATTATTTTATTAAGAAACGCATGTAAAATTTAATATATCAGTAGATAAAAAAAATATAAAATAAAGTAAAACGTGAACACATTTGATTTAATAGTAATGTCACAGTAATATGGAATAATAAATATAAACATGGCAATTCAGTATTAAGTCAGTACTCAGTATTACTTCAAATCTGGCGTTATACGACGTCACTGACGTCAAAGTCAAGTAGGTATGTGACTACGCATCGTGGGAAATACTCGTATAATGTACCTACAGCCATCCCATGACCCTGCAACGGTACGATGCGGGCGATTACGCAACCCGTTCGATTGGACCTTACCAGTACCACTTCACTATGCTGAAATAAGAAAAATATTAGTAATGCAAGTATTAGAGGCTGTGTGAGTAATGTTTCTGTAAGCGCGATGGTTACGAGTTCGTTCTCCGCTCGGATTAATTATTGTCATTTTCCCACATCGACAAGACAGATACATAAAAAGGTAACCATTTAAATACAATAAAAAATAAGTTGCTCTAATAGGAAACTTTTTATAAAAAAATCAAGCAGTTAAAATTTCCGTCCGTACGTATTTTCTTTGAAAACTGTTAGATACACTATTCGAAGCGGGCGTTCCGCAAACACTCTAGCTATGTAATTTTCTCGTTAGGTCACATCGCTGCTTTTAGCTGTATTTTGTATGTTCTCAACACAATCATGTTTGAATTTCGTCTTACAGGTAAGGAATTTGTGTTTACCTGCTGTATCATAATATATTATTTTCTCACTTAAGAATGGATACAATGAAATCGTCATTACTAGCAACGTCATTAGCATCTTCGTATGTCTAACATGCAAGTGTGTATAAGTTATATTTCGTATCAATATATAGTAATTTTAATACGAATAACAGACACTACAGTAGTATAGATTTAATTTGTCTAAGTAGGAGCAGTGGTTATGGGTTCAAATTTTACTAGACGACATTCTTTAATATAAAATACAGGTTAAACATATTCTTGTTATCTAAATGAGAACAAGGTGGATTCAAGACAATTTGCCTATTCCTTAAACTTTAGAGAACGGCTAACAATAAAATATAATTTACATAAACTATAATAACAGAAGAGTTCCAAAATGTTATAAATTGTTTTACAACTAATAAACTTAGAAGTTCGTATCTAAAGTATACATTTTCCAGTTTAGAATTCCGTTCTATGCTAATGTTCCCAATTAGCCGACGGGCATAGTTGGACGAAAACCTAGCTATTTCTGCAGCTGCTATTATTGTATCCTAGAACTGTGAAACGCCGACAGCAATGTTGAAATGGACTTTATCTAGGTGCCCTAATTTCGATCCCAGGATTTACACTAAGTGGGTTTTGGAATTAAATAAGGTCATTTTTATCTTGCAGAATATTAATTACAATTAATGGTTTACACGCTTTCATCATATTTTTATTCAACATGACATATCTAGTTGTTAAAATACACGCGACGGGTATGAGTCCAAATTGTATTTTTTAACTTCTCTTATCTTAACAGACGGACATATGACGAAATGATCCTATAAGGATTTCGGTTTTTCCTTTGAGATACGGAACCATAAAGATGCGTAGTCTCTACAAAATTTAGAAATTAATGAATATCGAAATGATAGTGACAAATCACTTCATTATACACCTTCCGCCTATACATCACATTGCATGCTAAATAATACCCTTAAATTTATCACGATATCTGGCTCAGTAAACGATAATAAACCTTCAAGATAGCTTGTCTACATAAGTCAATGCTTTGCATTAACGCATAGCCCCTTACTCTCTACTATATAATAATCGCCTCTGTTAGGTTACATTGGGCACAGCTTGAAACTAGATAATAAATTTTGTATTTATGGATTGTTTTGTATGAAATTTACTTGATAAGAGAAGTCTTATTTCTATGTAACAATACAAAACAGTATTATGGTATTAGTTGCCTGTTAGTTACTATAACGTTATATAACCTATAGGTACAATTTAGTGCATTTCCTCTAAAATCTATAGCAAAATCTTATTTGAATAGAGTGAATGAGAAACGAACGAGTCTATCTCATTGGAATATAAGTTGACAACTTAAGACTCTCAACTTGTAATGGAGTGCGCAACAAATCACTCGTTGCATACACTTTTCACCTACCGTGAGGTTTGAATAAAATATTTGTAGCAATTTCTCAGAATTCTCAAGCTGCAATTGAAAATCTTTTACAAGTAGACCAAAGTATTTTTTTTCAAGAACTATGAGATTCTAAATCTATGAGATTCGAAAAAAAAAATTCTTAACGAATGAGTGGGTACACTTTATAATTCTAAATAATATACTATCCATTTTGTACAACGAGACTGCGTCTTATTAGAAATTTGATGCCAATGAGTGAAAATATGTTATAAGATAATAATTTCACAATAACCGCCTGAGCTACACCGATAGTAAATTCGATCCGAATTCGAGAGAATGTTTAAATTTAGGTTATGTAAATTTTTCTGCTCTAACAGACAAAGCGTAACGTTGAATTCCGCCCCTAAACAATAAAATTTCCTAATGGGTAGAAAATTGGTTAGAAAGTGGGGAACGTCTACCCATGAAGACCCGAACATGAAAAATAGTGAAGCTACTTTTTCCTTAAAAAATATAAAATAATTATTGGAAATATTAATGTTGTAAGCTTTATAATTAAATTAAAATGTGTTTATTCGGTTTAGAAATTAAACTTAACTACCCTACTAGACAACATAGTACCTATACGGTAAACTACCGACTTAGGTACCTACGTTAATACTTTACTTTTTCACTTTTCATGTATACATAAGAAAATATTTTTGTAAAGATTTTCTCTCTTAAGTATATTAATATGCTCGTCATATAAACAAGTGAAAAATAAATAATTACAGTTTATTATATACAACCGTAAAATTAATTCAACAAACAAACACTTGTCACTTACATCCAGTTTAATGAGTTGATTGTGGTATCTTTTACCACATATCTCTCGATCGCATCGCATCGATACACAGTCAGATGAGGACACATATCTTTGTAGGTATGTAATCATATAAAATTGCAGCAAACGATATGTCATATGTCAATGATGTCGATAAAATAATGATAGGTCATTTATTAATTTTTATTTATCATACAAGATAGTGGCTTCTGTATGTCTACGCCTTTTATTTATAAATTAAATTGCTTTTGTATTTATTTTAAGGAGCCTTTTTGTTCAACAGTAATTGAGATAGGCTTGACTCAGATACAAAATAAGAAGATAAGTTTCACTATCTGTTTAAATTGCATCGTGTAAGATTAATATTAGTTACTGGACACGAACGTTTTGAGCAAAAAATAAATAGAAACATAAAGGGACACCATTTTTTTTTTTTTTTTTTTTTTCGGACTTGACTTTAATGCTGTTAGCCTTACTGGCCTTTACAGCGACACCGGGTGGGTAGGGAAGAGGGTACTCTGTCCCTGAAAATATGCAGGCACTGTGTGGCTGCCTGTGGGGAGTGCCGACGACGCAAGGGCGCCCCCTGCGGGGCTCGAACCTCGGCTTGCGGTCGTCGAGCGGGCTGGGAATTTCCCTATTCTAAGCAAAGCCGGCCGCGACACAGAAGCCGCGACCGGGGGATAAAATTAGACTAATCTAAGGGAGCTAACGGTCCCTAACCGCTGGACCCGACGGCGCCGAGGCGCCGCCGGGCCGTGAGATAAGCTAGACTACGTCGTCGATTCCGGCGACGACGGTGTGTGTGTCGTGCGTGTGTAGTGTGTTTGCTACCTACGTACGGGCCGTTTGCTACGGTAATGGCGTCATCGGGGTCTAAGAGGACGCTACGCGGGCGTCTACGAATCGCGTGAGGCGTGTAATTACACGCCTCAGCGACGAGGGGGTTCGCGTGCGAGCCTGCGCGCTCAAAGTAGCGCTTCGCTAAGCGTTTGCAGTGCTCGTGAATCGATTCCAGTTCAAAATCTCTATGTAGGTCGACATTACGCACGTACCAGGGGGAACCTGATGCGATGCGCAGGAATTTATTTTGCACTTTTTGCAAGGGAGCAAGCTTGGTGTGCGCGAACGCAACGCAAGCGTAAGTAAGGACAGGTCTAATACAAGCTTTGTATAGTGTCAGCTTATTTCTAAGTGACATTTTACTATTCTTGTTTATGAGATAATATAATCTATTGAGAATGTACTTTGCTTTATTGCAGACTTTTGTAATGTGGGGATTGAAAGTTAATCTAGAGTCTAGAGTGACACCTAGATATTTGACCTGTTTTTCCCAGGGAATGGGTTTGTCTAAGAGATGGATGGTAGAGACTCTTATATTTTTATTGAGAGGGAAGAGTATTGCTTTACTCTTCTCGGGATTGACTTCGATTCTCCATTGGCGGAACCACTCACCGAGTGCGCGGGCCGCTTTCTGGAGTCGATCTTTTAATAGGATAGTACAACGCGAGGTTGTGAAGAGGGCTGTATCGTCGGCGTACATAGCCAGGTGAACACCCGGAGTGAGCGGGATATCACTGGAGTACAACGAGTACAGGATAGGACTTAGCGTAGAGCCTTGTGGCACGCCTGCGCGGAGGAGGCGGGGGGAAGAGAGAGTGCCTTCGACTTTATAGCGAAAGTATCTATTCGAGAGAAAGTCCCGCAGGATGTGTACGAGACAGTCTGGCAAGCCGTAAACGGCGCGCAGCTTGTAAATCAAGCCGTTATGCCAGACTTTATCGAAAGCTTTCGCTATATCGAGAAAAATAGCAGCTGTATTGCTGTGAGAAGGATCCCTAAGGTTGTATCGAGCTATATGCTCTACAACACGGTGGACTTGATGTATGGCGGAATGTTTCTTTCTGAAACCGAATTGCTCATTGCAGAGCAGAGAGTCGGCCTCTACCACCTCTGAGAGTCTAACGAGAATGATTCTCTCGTAAATTTTACCTAAACAGCTGAGAAGGCTGATAGGTCGATAACTGGACGGGATATTCCGCGGCTTATTAGGCTTGGGAATGCCTATGACTATGGCCTCCTTCCATTCGTCGGGGAATGAGCACGACTTAAGAAGGGAATTGAAAATTATGACCAATAGAGATATGAACTGAGCCGGTAGGGACTTGAACATTCTATTAGACAATTTATCGGGCCCCGGGGCCTTCCTATCTTTGAGGTTTTTGATGATGACTTTGACCTCGTCTTCAGAGGTCGGGCGGAGCGGTTCCCCTTGCGGGGGCGTCAGCGCCCATTCTGCGACCGCGGAATCCACACGCGCAATGTGGCTCGGATCGCAGGGCTGACTACTCGGGGTACATTGAGCCTCTAAACTGTCAGCGAGACATTCCGCTTTTTCGGTGTCATCGGCGGCAATTGAACAATCTGACCTAACTAGAGGAGGCATAGTCGAGAGACAATCGACTCTAAAAGCTCGCGACAGCGCCCAGAATGCCTGGTGCGATGGAGCGAGCCCCTCGAGCTTCTTATCCCACGACTCACCGCGCAGAAGTTCGAATTCGAATCGAACTCTCCTCTTTAATCTGTAAAATTCCCTACGATTGTTGTCAGTCGGGTAGGTATCGTGTCGTCGCATAGCTACGTTCCTGCGTCTAATCAATCGCCTGAGCTTTTCTGAGATATCAAACCTACCGTCGGGCAAGTTTGTTACCTCTTTCGAACAACTCTGGATTGTATTTAAAATATAATCGGTAAATTTATTCGCCGCGTCTATCGCTAGCGCCGCGGAGTCGGCGATGCCAGGTATTAAATCCTTAAGAGGGGATTCATTCGAGCGGAGGAGCTTTGCAAATCTCCTCCAGTCGACCACAGTTTTGGTGGGAGGGCCTGAGGGGCGCTCGTCACCTAACTTGAGAATAACAGGACGATGGTCCGAATCTAGGTCGAGAATGGTATCTATTGAACGTTGCGACAGTGCAACGTTCGAAAGTATGGCAATATCGAGTACATCGCCTGTGCCGAGGACACTAAAGCGAGTGGGAGAAGGCGGGCCTATAACACAAGCGTTATATTTCTCAGTGAAGGCTAGAAGCCTCTTGCCGCTGACATTAGTCATCGACGAATTCCAAAGTCTATGTTTGCAATTGAAATCCCCGATCAGAAGGACCGAGTCTCCCATACTAAGTAGCGCCAAAATGTCGCTTTCTAATAATTGCCTAGACGGCGAACGATAAACAGAAGCTATAATTAAAGGCTGATGGCCTGTGAGGAATACCTGACACACCGACGCCTCGGCTGCTTCGAGAGACGGAGGGTCGAGTGGTATACAGTGTAAATTCTTCTTGTAATAAATCATAGTGCCTCCACCGTGGGTGGCTCTATCATTTCTTACAATCCTGTAGTTCGCAATGCCAGGACTACGAACAGCAGGTTTAAGAAAAGTCTCCTGTATACATAAGATATCTAATTGATGGGCGTGCGCGAAGGCGCTCACAGCCTCTTTTTGGCGTTTGACACCGTTTGCGTTAAAGGTCGCTATTGACAGGGCTCTAGGTTTAATACGCGCGAGTTGCGAGTCAGCGGGCCGTGGGGTAAATCTATTGATGACCGCCATTGGAAAAATTTAAACCGCGACGAAGCCTTGAATGGCTTCGATGAGATCTATATGATCTATAATAACTTGAGCGCGATCGTCGGAACCGTTCGTGTTCCTAAGTTTCGCCGCGAGGACTTTGATTTCTTTGAAATCAAAACATCTAGCGAATCTTAACACAAGTGCTAAGTCGCTAGCGTTAGAAGAGGGGGCGGGCGCGGCGCGGGAATGCGCGGGTGCGGGCGCGGGCGCGGCGCGGGAAGGCGCCGGGCGCAAGGGCGCGGTCGCGGTCGCGCCGGAGGGCGCGAGCGCGGGGCGGGGAGCCGCTACCTGAGGGGTAGGCGGCTGTACCGGTGCCGCGGCGAGGGCGACGACCGGTGTAGGTGCGGGTTTAAACCACGCATTCTCTTTAGGGAGAGGGGCGGGCTCGTATTGAGTAGGAGCCGGCTCCTTTTTATTGGAGGTGCGCTTTTTGCCTCCGCGCCTAGTGCGTCTGCGCGGCGCGCGGGAACATCCGCGATAGTTCGCGGGATGGCCCTGCGTCTCGCATAGCACGCAGCTTGGGGGCACAGCGGGATCGGGGACTTTGCGGGGACAATCCGCAGTCGCGTGATCGTCTAGGCACTTAACGCACCTAGGCCGCGCGAAACAATTGCGGGCAGAGTGCCCGTATAATTGGCAGCGATGACACTGCCCAATGAGACCCCTCGTATGTGGGGGTTCGACTCTGATGCCGGTGAGAGAACACACCGACCTCAGATTGAATATTTCCTTTCCCTCCTTAGTGAGGTCAAGGATGACTAATACGATATCGAATTTCGCTTTGGTACGCGAATTATAGAGACGGTGCGCCTGGCGCACGGGGTAGCCTTTGCTACGAAGGTCATCTAACACGAGATCGACTTCGATCTCTTTGGGAATGCCCTTGAGAACGACGCGCAATTGGCGCTCGTCCTCCAGGGCGTAAGAGTGGTACCCTATCTGGTACTCACGAAGGAAAGAGGTAAATTGTCGGTGTTCCGACGAAGACCTAACTTGGATTTTGATTCCAACCTGCGTTAAGCGCGCGGTGGAATATTGGACATTGTGGCTATTGAGCCACTGCGACACTTTGCCCCATTTGTGCTTATCTTGCACATAAATGGGCGGCGGGGGTTTAACGCGGGGCGCGCGGGGGGGTACATCCTCTTCCCGCTCAACCGCAGAGGCGGGGGCAGGGGAGGGGAAAACCGTTAAGTCGTTCGCGCGGGAACGCCGGCCGTCGGGTTTGTTCGCCTTTTTGGGCGGGGGGGGGGCCTTAGGGGCCCTGGCCTTACGCTTGGCCGAGCGCGATCCGACGGTCTCGAAACCGTCATCGTCCGAATCGGAGGACAGGCAAGTGCCCTCCTCCATCTCTACCTCAGTCTGGATCGGCGTAGGGGCACGAGAATGCTCCCTCGGCGGGGCGACTCCGAGGTCGCAAGGCCCACCGGAGAACATCGGCTCATCTTCGGCACTCGGGCCGGCAGCTGAAGGCTGCATTTCGGCGTCCGGGCCGACCTCTGGCGCGCTAGGCGAGCTAGGCGCATCGTGTCGCGTTTGCGCGAACTTCATCACGGCGTTGAATGCCTCCCCGTGGAAGGTCTCTAAGTACCTCAGCAGCTCGGAGCTACTGAGGCCGGCCATGCTTTGTCTCTCCCCTCACCTTGCGGCGAGGGACGGGGTGTGTGCTTTAAAACTAACACTATATATAACAAGCAAAATCTACCGTCGGTGAACAGTAGGTGAGTACCTATCTAATAACAACTGTGTATTCACTTACTGAACAAACAATCCGGACGCTGGAAACGAGCGATGCGGGACTCGGCAACCACAGGGCAACGCAGCGCAGCAGGACGCCACGCAGCTCAGCAGTCGCAGGAATCCGCAGCACAACACTAATATAAATACAGTATCACTTCGACAAGGGATCGAAATAAATATAATAGCCCAATTGTGCGACCTCACCGAAGCAAGGCCGAATCGGATCTCAAGGGACACCAGAGATCGGGCGCAATAAGTAATGGGCCGGGCTCGCTGCGGCCATCGATTGCGCGCGTTATCTCAATAAAGAGCAACAGACTGCGTTCATTAACACTTTGACACAGCGCAATCATAAATTGTGGAACCCTGCCGTGACCCCTTGCACACCCGCACACCCCGCACACCCGCGCACCCGCTACCTGGCCCTTGGCCCGCATTCTACTTTTTGCCATTTCCATTGTTTTTAGTAGACTCCATAAAACCGTAACGGCCCGATCTCCGATACGAAGGCAGGTGCTATTCTTCACACGTTTCCATTTTAATTATAACATTTTTTTGACAAATTGTGCGTTACAAATATATTACAATTTGTGCAAAATAAAAGGCAGGTGTGGAAAATGATCACTCATCGCTGTTTGTCTTATCTCACTTTTTATACTCAGGATGACCACCGACCATCGAATCAATTTCAATGGAATCTTGACATAGGACCGATAATATTTTTTTCTGGGAAATGTACAAGAAAAATAAATTACGCCAAACGATAAAAGTCGATGTCATTCATCAATAAAGGTAATTTATTCTTAACAGGTAAGAATATAAAATTAATGTGAGTAATTCCAAGCGACGAAATCAACAGTACTAACTGTCCAAAGCTATCGCCAAGTACATAAAATATGGTACCCCAAGTTACAAACATGGAAAGTCATTAAACCAACCGGCATGGCACTTAGGATACTCCTATAACTGTCTGGCCAAGCATAAAGATCAATATCTCAGTGGCTCGCTGCCAAATCTTTTTAATATCGTCCCAGACGCAACTGAAGAGTGGTTACAAGCGATAACAACAAAACTATTACGTCAACAATTCGTTTGCGAATTGGTCAGACGGCTGACAGTATCAGTAGCTAGGTAAATTTTATTATGCAGCACAAAAGGAAATCTTCCGTGAAAATGCTTTCTATGAAAAAAAAATTAAACTAGACCAAGATATTCCATGGTGTCCTCGACAAAGTTTCCCGAGCTATCTTGCGGTCACGGCCAACTTTTAATGAGTGCTGCTTCGGCCTTATTTCTAAGGAGCAATAGTTTGTGAAAATTAAGTGGGCGTCTGCATAAGATATATACTTCAAGTTGTTTTGCATATTTAATTCCTCATTTTATAAATGATGATTAAAAAAGATTTAAAAGTAATGTCGTGGTGTCCTCTGGGTACCCTAATATATGCAGCATACAGTATAAAACTGAGGAGGAGGAGGTAACGACGAAATAATTTATTATTTAAGCATTTTGCCCTTAAGTATAATCTAATATTTAAATTTATAAAAAGTAGAGAACAAAATGTCTGTGACATTAGGTAGGTTAGGTATCCTTCTTGCATCTCTTTCCGTCTTCATATCATCATTAACGGCAAATTAATGCGGATCTTTTCTAAACAGCCTAACAATACATTTACTTAAGTAAACATAACTTCACAATTGGATACACCATAATATAAATAGCTTATCTGATAAACATTTGGAGCCTAAAAAATGTTAGTTCCTTAAAATTAATACCTCAATAAAAGGCGTGTGAATAAAGGCGTCAAGTTTCACACCGTGTCGCTCCTGCAGCCCAAACAACGAAATAAACACTTATTATCATATAACAAACAATGACAAAAAATCTATAAACTGAAGCTCTAATGACTCGATAGTTCCTGGGATGAATGCCAACTAAATTAGGGAGGAAATAGCAATAAAATATCTTTTATAGAGGTCTATTCGGTAAAGAAGCAGACGTTTAGTCTGTTAAATGAATACAAATTAAATAACTTAGAGAAGTTTGTTAAGTTTTAGATTGGAATTTAATATTTATTTATCTTCCTGATTTTTATAATATTAACAGAGAGTACGTAGTTTTCAGTCCTTATATCCTGTAATTTCGCTCAAAACCCCAAAAAATTGAATACCAAAAATTAAGTTCAAAACCGTTTTAACTGTCTCGTCTTAATGGCGCCAAAAACATGTTCTTTTATATATATTTTTAAGACAACTGTTGCGATTGACGTACAAAAAATTGCTTCCGCCTTAGAAAAAAGTGCCTTTGAGAGAGCTTTCGAGAAATGTTCAAAATGTAGAAATGTGATTTTTTTTGTAGCGTTATTCCACTTTATCCTGCGAACTTAGTGTTAAGACATTACGTTCTTTAACACTGATACCGAGAGATCGCTCAATGGCGCATTTTGACTTACCACAACAGGGAAATGAAATTAATTAATTCGAATACGAACCCACAAC
This sequence comes from Heliconius melpomene rosina, assembly GCF_056956725.1. Taxonomy (NCBI): domain Eukaryota; kingdom Metazoa; phylum Arthropoda; class Insecta; order Lepidoptera; family Nymphalidae; genus Heliconius; species Heliconius melpomene. The sequence goes on along the minus strand of NC_140406.1, from coordinate 6,239,782 downwards.
CATTTTTTATTTCTTTTTATATGTTTTCTAAAAAATATTCCCTAAGTGTGGAATGTGTTAAACACTTAAAAATAAATTAATTAAGTAAACTTAGCAATACATTTTACTATACACAATTTACTTCGTTTCGTTTAGGATATTAGTATACAATAAACGTATAAACAAAGACTATATTACAACGAAATAAAAAAAAACATTCTCATATCAGTCTTGTCAACAATTTTAACATATTTAGTAAACAAAAGACATCCTAAAACGTTTTAAAGCGATGTTTTATTTAAATATTACAAATACTGTTTTTTAAAAGAAAATTAATAGAAAGAAGTTATTCAAAACACATTTATCGTTACAGCATCAGCATAGAAATGTATGGTGATCTAGTAGGAGCTACCGAACGCGTAATAAAATTTGTAATATTATCACGAACAACAGTCTGGGCGGTAAACAAGAGGTTTATGTACATATACATGAACACTAAAAAGAGAATCTTACAGTAAAATTACTACAGTCATAGTAACAATCTTTTTTCACCTTCACGCTGTATCCCGCATGTAGCAGGGTAGACAAAGAGGGCCTATTGTTAAGACTTTCCACTCCCCACTTTCCGCAGAAATTGGAATGGAATCAAATTTAAATTACGTGACTTAATTGGAAAAGAAAAATATGTAACTAAAGCGATTTTTTGTTTTTTACCAAATCGACTCAGAAGAGTAATTAAAAATATTTTCAGTTTTATCTTCTTATTTAATACACAACATTTTTGATCAACTTCTCGTCGAAGCAGAGTGAACTAACTAGGTTCTCCCTGCTTAGACTACGTAGAAAAACATTGCGGAAGACATAAAATAAATGTTATATATTTTATACTTTATGCATTCAACACAATAACTAGTTATCCTATAGAGATAAATATAAAATATGACTGCTTATAATCCAAAATTTACGACCGGACCTAAAAAACAACAAGATAAAACTGTTAAAAAGTTTCGAAGGCAGGAAGCTAACAAAAACTACAAACATATCCGCTCCGAATAGAGACATAACTGGTTGTCACATAATAAGAAAAAAAATACAAAATGTTTCTATACTAAAAACTTTACGAATAAAAGCATGAAATATTTATTGTCAGCTCCACAGTAGCGACGAAATGTTATTAAACAAACAATTCGCCCATTTGACGCTTCTTCGGTCAGGAGACCAAATAATTGATTCTTTCCGGGGCGTGGTGCGTCGACGATGGCTATTGTGAAAGCTAGGGACGTCCGTTGACAAATAATATTCTATTCCAAAAGGCAGCCTGGGAAATTCCTTCTCATTTCTGACGCTAAACGAAACCTCGCACGCCAACAATGATCGCGACGTAGCTCCAAATTAAAAAGGAATTGAACGTCGTGAAGCTATGACAATATGTCAACAACATTGTCCGGTCGTGTTTATGATAAATAAGATCAAAGCTGGGCACGTCCATGAAAATAAAAAGGCTCTAATATAGGCCATCGTTTTTTTATTATTATTTTCGAGTGACAGCATTAAAGGGGAAATTAGTAACGGTCTACTAACTCGATAATAGCATGGCGTGACACATTAAGCTATATGATAAATAAAACTTTTTTCGTTGTAACCATAAAAACATAAGGAAAAATAAAAAGAAATGTAATGGTTGCGGACTGCTCACTTAACTAATAGTAGGCTCGAATACGACCTGCTGAACGATTTCGTATCCTATCATTATAAAATATTTAGCGATACATCTAATTTTGTTAATAATACAGAGTCATTTTAAATAGAATGCTCGTAATAGCTAGGCAACCGAGCGCAGTACGCCCCTAAGTTTAAGGTAATGATCGGTTCTGAAACCCCCATGCAAGATTAATTCATTCGAGGGATTCAAATAATAAAGAAAGAAACGACAAAAAACTAAAACGGCTGATAAATATCCGTCCCTACCCGGCCCTAATGCATTTAAGAAGACCTCGAGCGCAGAACGATCGAACTGGAGTAGAGATAACATCCTTCCCAAATATAATAAATTTAACCGATAACATTCTACATAAACAAAGACGTCCGACTAATTGTTTTTCGTAACCTATCATTATGGCAGAGTTCCCAAGCGAGCTGCACGTATATGAGCCCAAGTTAAACAAAGTTGTTCGTTGAGAAAATTAATTAACTATGAAAACCTAGACTGCGCAACTAATCCAGTCCGTGCCCGCGTGGCGTCCATATACTTGTGTATGTTGCGTAAATTAATTACGTTTAATGACTACAAGGCTTGAACTGCAACTTGACTACATGTGTAGTGTTTGTGTATAACAAAAACAAAATTAAATTGAACATCACTTGGCTTGCAAATAAACCAAACAAAGTCAGTAAAATAGGTGTAATGGACCCTATTTCTAAAAAGGCCTTCACAAATTTCGCAGAAGACACCCAAGACTTTAAGCTACTGTCGGCGGCCTTACTTTCATTTTTATACAATATTGTTTGACTATGCTTAATGTCCTTCAATACTCACCGTTTTACTTACATTTCACGAATGAATGCTCAGTAGTAGCCGTTTACGATTTCAGGGTGGCTGCGCCGTTTTATGAAAAAAAAAATAGAGTTTCATAGTTGTATTGTTTAACTTTATTACTATTGCGACAATTACTATTAAAAGTATTATTACGTTACAAAATTGAAACAAATACATTGGTAAAAGAACTGCACAACAAAATACACTTTCTTTGTTATTTGTAAGTAAATGACCAGCTACAATAACTTTGTAAAGCAGCTGTTGAACAGTTGTCACGTGTCTTACTGAGCCTTATGACTTACGCGGGCCTAAATTTAAACTCAATTTTAGAAAATATATTTAGTTTGAAAAATGTTTTCTTGGTCTGTTTGTATGAAAAACACTCAATATCTCCAAAAACGGGAAAATGGATAACCGAATTAAAATTATATTATGTTTGTTGCTGATCCCAAAAGATACTCGGAGAGTAGCATGTTTGAAAGTGAATATATGAGTTAAAATTACTTTACTATTTTACAGTGATATTATCCAAGCAATTCTGCTTTTAATTTATGTTTTATTGTTACTTAGCAAACGACAAGCTCTCACAAATTTCTCACTTAATCTCTCTATAGGAATGGAGTACTTCTTCGGGCACGTTCTATGAATCATTTCGAACAAGCTACAAGATATGATCAATAATATGATATAAAAGGAAACCCGTACAAGACTTTGTAAGGCGAAACAAATTGCAATATTAAAAATGTGGTTACCAGACTACGCACATTTAAGACTTTTTCTATATTTAAAATTCATATACATTTTTATATTAACCCTATAGCAATACGCTACGTGTTATTTCTATTTAAGAAAGCGAAATTGTAAAACGAAACTTTTCAGAATTTTAATATGCCTCATTCTCTTTCTTATACTCTTCTATTGACATATCATAATGTCTGCGTAAATTATATATTTTTGTTTGTAATTTCTTTTCAATAAGTAACCTATCCATATGTAGATTTATATCATGTATTATATAATTCGTACAACTATTGTATTTATCAAGTAACTAAACTATATATTTTGTCATTTTTACTTTCAATTATTATTTTATTATGTAAACAACTTTTAAAAATAAAAAATAAAATTTACTTCATGAATTTATTGTGTTAGTATATATCAATATATTATATAGTATAACTTACTATATATTATTTAAAAAAAAAACAATTTATGTTCCTTTATTATAAAAACACTTAAAACAAGTTCTAGAAAAGTTGTAAAGAAATTAAGATTGATGACACATTAGGTTAAAACTAACAAAAAATGCCACACGTGACAAAAGCAATACGACACTAATGTCTTTGCCAAGTTTTGGGACAACTGTTTTATCCTCGAAGAGAACTGATATGGACCTTGCTTGGAAAACAAATATAAGTTAAAGAGATGAACCAATTTAAATTAAATCATATAATTTTTATGATATGACCAGTAAATGAAATAGTAGTTTATTGTACGTATAATGCTCATAAAATTATTAAATGTATCGATAATATTATTAGTTTTTAAATTTTGTTCGACTTAACTTAAAAAAGAACATGAAAATTAATATATCGTTTCGACCACGTTTCAATTTAAAATAGAAATACCCGTAGTATTCTTACGTTTTATTAGGGCTAGGTTAATAAAACAAACAAAGGCGGCAGAGAGTGAAAGGATCCAAGGATATTCAAAGGACAATAGAAAATGATATTTTTGTTTAACAAATGCTCAATATCACTCTTTTATACGTAAATATTAGAGCAAATGTTTAAAGGATCCGACAACGTTGTTGCTTTCAATAGAGTCCGTGCAATATTTGGTGAGTCAGTTATTACCACGAACCAATGCCAATATATATTTAATAGTGACTGATTGACAATAGTGAAATGAAATTTTTAATCTTGCGTTCAAATCAGACCGATAAACCACAAGACATTTGTTACAATGTTAAAATAGACGCCAAAATATTACGGTCGACACTGAACCGCAAAACAATTTTAATGGAGCCATTAAAAAGTGATAGTAACAAATTACTTTTTATCTGCTAGCGTTTACTTGGTACAAATGTTGCGGCAATTTTTAGAACAGGAAATACCTACATACTTTAAAGCATCTTATTACAAACCAAAACGTTAAGTTAATAAAAAAATAATGAGCGCAACGACTAAACAAGATTAAAAACATTTGTCTCAAAAATTGAAATATAGCTCTAACCCACCAAATATTCATACGAGCGTTGATGATGTAATCAAGTTGACATTCAAAGTGTGAGGTCCGGGGGAGCGATTCATTACAATTTGTTACCAAAACAGTGTGACGTGAAACAACCGCCCGCGATCCGTCATTAATTATTACGGGAGCCACTCGAAAGCGCCCCCCACGTTTAACGTGAAAAAAGTGGGCGCCACGAGAGCTGAGCGTGAACGTTCCGGTGGCGGGTTTTGCATTGCCCAGCGTCCGTCCTAACAAAACAATGTCGGTGTATAGAACGGTCTTTGTCGGCCGCGACTATTAGAACGAATTGCCGTACGTGCTCCGGGATGATTCTCTTTTACTCCTCTTTACTACCTTCAGTTCGCACATTCCTTTATTTGCTTTACACATCTCGTCCGCACTGACTACCGTTGGAATTCTAAATTGCTCCTTCGTTGAATGAACGCAAGCGATAGCCGTCCAGTGTTCAAGTGTAATAGGTGCATTATTTCGGATCTGAATCATAGTATGAAAGATTTATTGAAGTAAAAATTACAAAAAATAAAAATAAAAAATAACAATGGTTTAAATGTCATGACGTAATTTTACAAAAAGTAAAAGATAGTCTACATTCTTTAAAACAATTGATTTGCAAATCTTTATTGTTATTGTTTGTTTTAAAAGGACGAAATTAAACAATAACATTTTAAGAATTCTTGGAGACACGTAATTAAAAAGTTATGCTGTTACGTTCCAAAGTAAAATGTTTTTAATAAATGCAATGCTTTTATAGACAACTTTTCACTCAGGGTCTGAAAAATTTAACTTTTTTTAAGCAATTAGTTATTGAATATAATTAATAAACTTGTGTTTCAATACCGAAAAATAATGTCAACTTTTATTATATAATAGTTATTCTAAGATCTAGAAAATATTTTACATAGATTTTCTTCCTAAAGCAGACTCATCTTGACAGAATAAACCACGAAGAGGGCCGACGTGTACTTTTTTGTTATAAATATATTGATTATAAAATTGATGTCTATGACAATCAAATGCTAATAGACAATTATTCAGTGTGGAAATTCTTTTAGAAATTGACTTTGGCAAATAAATCGTAAGGTAAAAAAATACTATCAGTAGAACAACAGCTTTAGAAAAAGTCAGTTATCAAAGTTGAAAATAGAGCAAAAATAACATAGTCACGTTTTTGTGTCCCGCGGGATGACCAAAGTTTTGGAAACGAAGCACCTGTTCTATTAAAGCATCAAACACTTTTGTTCTCATACAATAGGCAGTAAATTGCATCCATTATTTTCCACACCCTGCAAGAATAGCAGGTAAATGACATATTGCGGTTAAGTTATATAGTAAAGCGTCGATTATCCGAACTGATTAGGGACTTGGTGTTCGGATAATCGAACTGTTTTTAATATAGAAACAAAACTAGAATAGGAAAAAAATTGCATAGCATAATAAAGTATATAGCATATAGCATAATAAAGTAAATAAGACGGACACGTTAGAAACGGTAAAATAAATAATCAATGAAATTTATCAATTATGAAATAACAGTATAATGTAATGCTCAATATAATTCATCATAAGCTGACAATAGTGATAAAAACAATCCGTTACACTGAATCGCTTCCATCACTTTGCAAAAACTAATGTGTAACATGTCTCTGTCATAAAGTCCCGGAAAAAAATTAAACGCCTCTCCTGGATTGTTCAGCTCATATATAAATTATACATTATATGGCAATAACAATCGTTGATCTGTAATTATAATAAGGCACACGAGTCACGTTCGATGGATGTTTAGTTGAAGAATAAACATAAGATGCGTGATAAAGATACTTACACATACCAATTTTCTTAGTGAAATTATATTAACACGTATAGTCTAAAATACCTCACACTCCTTAATGAAAAATAAAAAAAACTATAAAACTATAAGCTATAACTATTTTTCTTTAAAATCATAAATTTAAACAGAATAAATGTAAAAGTAACAGAAATAGAAACAGGAGATAATTTCATCGCACAAGGACTTCAAGTTGGGTGCGGTATATGTTATTAAGCTTAATATCTGATATCAGATCAGTCAACTAGCTATAATTGCAACAAAATAGCTTAAGATCTGCGTTAGAAAATCTTAACGCCTATAGTAGACTATAAAATTACAGGCTCGTAGTGCTTACTAACCAGGTAGCTTTTACTGGTTATAAGGTACTTAGTAACAAGGTCATAATGAACCTAAACATTTCACCTTCTAATATTTATCATCCGATTTTTAAAGTGCGTAATATTTTCCAGTAACTATCTGGTTTCTTGCTTGCTACCATGACCTTAGTCAACCTTACCAACACACGGCTATTAAAGTTGCGCCAGAATATGCGCCAGCGCATAAAAACCATGTCGAATCGGGCACAATACGCGGTCTCGAACGCATTAATGATACTCCAAAAACAATAACTTTCTATTTACTTTAAATTTATTTATTGAATAATAATATTCGGATTTCGTTCTGTTTTACGATAAAATAATTTTATTTATATCTATTAAACGTAATTATCATAGAAATATAGGCTATCTACCTATATATGCTTCTTTGAAGTAGATAATATTTTTTTCTCCACTTTGATTTAAACAAATGAGATAAAATATCCAAATATTTTTAAGAAAAGTTGAATAAATATTCATAGAAGCAGGATTATTTTGATCGATTACATTATAGAGAGATAAGAGATGAAACTATAGTAAATATTAATCTTACGTTGTAATGTGTCATAATAACAATCTATTAATTATTATTTAACAATATCATATCTGGAAGTTGTGACAGGAAATAAAATTGATTATAAACATTAGATAGTTGACAACCCTAAAAAATTTAGAGTTTTAATTTACATAGCGTTATTTTTTTTCATAACAGATAAAAATGTTATATCAGATACACAAATAATTAACAATTTAACGTATCATTGAAAAGAAATTAATTATCATTTAATAAACAATATAAAATTATATTTTTTATATACCTTATACATTCTATAATTATAAAATAATGATTAAAAAACCGGACAAGCGCGAGTCTGATCCGCTCTCCGAGAGTTCCATATAAATTTTGCCTCTGTGTAAAGCTATTATTTTTTAGGATTTAACAACAAATGTATAGTTTTCAGTTTTTTCTGGGCTAGTACTAACTGTAGGTGCTAGTTGCTAAATTTAAAAATTGTAGGTCAACTGGAAGTACCTTTTTAATTTTGATTTCCTTTATAGTGTCTAAATACGCGCTTTTTGCGATATAAATTACCATATCTTTAAATATACACATCTTTCGTAAATGTAGAAATACATTTTTTCCTTTTGAAGTCAACTTGATATCTCCAAGCGTTCCTAAGATAAAGGCTCTTGACAAACAGACAGACAGAGAGACGGACGGACCATAAAGTGATCTTATGAGGGTTCCTTTTCCTTAAGAGATACGGAACCCTAAAACACTCATAGCTAACAAGAACATCGGACAATCGCACAAGCATCAAATCGATTAGTCGTAGCGTTATTTGTTTTCATAATCAGAAATCCACGCGTACTTGTTGTGAGAAGGAGTACAAACATGTTAAACTGTTAGTCACGGTGGCTGTTTTTGTGTACATTCGACGTTAACACATGCATTTAAAACCCAGGGTCGCGCACCGGGGAGATCGCACACGTTTCTAATTAAAGCATCAAAGCGACGTACATACGAGTACCTAGCGAACCCAGTAAAGTTATTCATGCAAATGACTGAAATTGTCCTTATAACAACGGGAGCGTGGCGTTATCTGGAATGCGTGTGATACGACCACGCAGCGCTGAATAAACGCCCCGTGAAGTCGTAAAAACAGGCCACGGTAACTCTAAAGGACGCCTATAAATTCTTTATTTTATGATGGCGAGCATATATTTAATTCTGAGAGCGTCCACGCTGTTTCCTTTTTGTCATATAAACAAAATTTATTGAATTTTTTTTAAAGAACCGTCGTCCGTCGATATCGAGTAATAATAAAACATTACAAAATGTTGGAGGCGCTAATGATCTCTCGTAACGAGTAATCTTGTTGTAAATAAACCGTATATCAAAACTAAGTAGTCTGTGGACAGATATTTGATTGAAAAACGCTCGTTTCATATCAATGATCAGAAAATTACTTATATAAAACTTTATAAAATTCTATTTCAAATAATAAACATAAAATTTATTTATTAATTTCAATTTTCCATTTATTTGTATTTACATTAGTTACAAAATTATATTTTTATGTATACACGTTCGATTTGACTACGCGCACCGAGCACCTAATGCTAACTAGAGAGTTCTAGAGAGCTAACACTACTTTTAATGTTTTAATGTACCAGGAAGCTATGAGTATGCCTATTAGTAATAACAGCTGTAATCAACATAAATATACCTTTTTTATATTAGAAAAGCAGTAAAATCTTAAGTAATTACAGTGTAGACTGTTTTCACTTAGATGAACATATTAAAACTCTACTCCTTAAAATTTTACTCCTGATACAACAATATTATTTTATTACCTACCTATGCGTATTTCGAAACTAATTATGGCCTTCTATTAGCCCTAGTATTAGCATTAGCATACCAACTACATTAAAACGTAAGATTTATATATATTTTAATAGGTACTTACTAATGTAATTTTAATTTGAAATAGTTAAATTAACATTTATACTACACATATAAAGGTAAATACCTTACAATTATGAAAAAACTTAACTTTAAGTAGGTCCTTAATTATCCGGCTCTTTAATTATTAACATTCATACAATCAGGTTTAACGCAATAGGTTGAAAATAAATTAATCCTACAGCTAAGCTTTCCTCGGATTGGCTAGGCTCGTGGGTTCAATCCCCGCTCGGGGAATATATTTTATTTTTTGATTTCCTCCCTCTGGTAAGCAAGATAAACCGCGACGTTAAGTTTCAGCACTCACAAAGCAATGCCTCGATAAATTTGGCGGCAAGTGGGCAACGAAGTGTAATAACACTACTAAGTTATTACTAATTTCCCTGTGCCTACCTAAAGTTAAAAAATACATTATTATATTTAATTTTTTTATGTGATAATAAATATATAGTTAAAAATGTATATATTGCAATGCGAAATATTCACAAAGACTTATTCATTCCAGTGAAACGGTTCCGATCAAAGAATGATTTTTCTTAATAAAGCAAACTGTTAGTTCAGGTGCCGAGATTTAGAGTCAACATTTACAAAAGGTAAATGTCAGATATCATATTTCTATGGAAACATTGTGTTATGCAAGATCGAGTTTACTTAGGATGTGCAAAATCGAGCCGGTCATCATTCTTTAATCAGTGAATTTTATTTGCTATAATTTATACGTAAAAACATCTTTTGTCTATAATAAAGAAATTGATAAGGCATAACAAGCTTTTAAAATGCAAATAAACAACGATCAAACTATAAATGTCAAAATAATAAAATGACTATAAAAATCCTTTTAATAACATTTGCTGTTTTGTGTCAAATTTGTCAACGGGCCTGAATCTAAATTACATATTTAGTAGATAAGAGAACTATATTGGTATCAAGTGGCCCATTCACGAGATTTCTTAATTTTTATAGTGTTCAAATTTGAATGTTTTCCATGGACAACGATAAAGAAATGTGAAGAACTCGGTTGTCATTCGTTTAAATGCGGCCAAGACTCGTAACCGCCCACATCAAGAGAGGCAGTGACGCCGCAAAACCGATACATGTGAAAATAGTTCATAAGAATAAACAAATATCTATTCAACTAGTTTTCATGTTCGTCGGAATGTATGTCATAAATATTGAATACCGATCGCATTTACTATACGATACTGTATTGAGGATTTGAGATTTAAGATTCGTAGCTGTCGGTTCTATGAACATGTCATTATTATTGGTTATCTCATATTTAATTTATGCTCGTTTGTGTTACATTTAAGCCCGAGGGTACTAATATTTATTCAATTCACAATCGGACAACCATGTTCTGAGTAAGTTAACTAAGTTCCAGTATGAACATTAATCTTTTGTATGAAAATTACTATTATATTCATTCATCTTATCATTTCGTTCGAAGGGGCACAAAGTCTGACTAAAAAACTGACTGATTGTGGGTTCGATCTCCACTCGAGGAAATGAAATATTTATTTATATTTATATTTATAAATTGAGCTTTTGAAATTATAAATAAGTACAAATACACCACGATGTTTGTTAATATTTACAAACACAAACGATACGCAACTGTGAATCACGATCCAAATACGCACGATAACAATCAAGTAAATCACAAAACTCGTTACTTTTTCAAACAGCACAATCAAGCAATTCCGATGAAATCATCTCATGACGAGTTGGGAATGGAATAAAATGTTTGCATCATTATTTCGTGTTTTCCTAAGAGCGGAGTAATCCACGCTACAGGCCCATTGTAAGACACTCGACAAGTGATATAAATGGAAAATTATATGTAATACCAGAAAGGAGGCTTACATTATTAAAACTCTCGCAGCCAAACAAAGGAATTTATTTTATCTACTAATTAGAGAACGAGAAAACACGTTTTTCTCGGCAGTTCAGTTAGCTTTTAATTCTAAAATCAGTAGTTTTCGCTTTTAATTCAAACATGCTTGACCTACTACTTTATTTAAAGAGCTTGTAATTTTTAAAATCTAAAGCTGGGTTTTGAATTAATTTTACGATTCAAATTTTCTTTAAAGTATGTTCAAAGCCAGTAAAACAAATAAGACCTCGTTATACTTTGAAACTAGTAACAATAGAGCGATTGGCAGAGAATATATATTCCACCATTTTGTTTACTTTTTCAAATATCGAGCATCTCCAGAATATACCCCGGAATCGTCGAGGCATGTCGGCACGACCGGTGGCAGGTGCCGTCGGTCACGTGCAATTGCAACTAAAAGACAGAAACATTGCGAAGCTTCCGAAACGTTAACAACGTATATACAGTGCGGTGAAAGAAATGTATTAGTAGTGATTTTAATTGTACCTTATAAAGAATACAATATTAATTGTATTTTTTAAAATAAATATTTAAAAAACTTTTTCAACAAACAATAAAAAACTAGGAAGTATTTCAAAGAAAATAACAGTCAAAAAGATATTCACCTGTGTTTTATAATTTTTCTAAACTAGGAAAAAATAGGAACAATGACATGGACCTGGGATAAAAAATAGAATATTATACAAATCTTCAAATATTAAAGATAAATGTACGGTTACAGGCAGGCTTTAACAAAAAGTACATCTTTGTTCCCAAACCTTAGCTTCTCATCTCGCTAAATCCTTTTCCTTACAAATAATACGGCCGCTACCTATCCTCTAACAGGTTCGTTTGATGGTTGGATAACAAACAATACTAAACAATAGACAATAATCGTTGTTCGTTTATGGACTGTAATCCTGTTTTGTGGTAAGACGCAAACTTACTAATTATACTAAGGAATGTATCTTTAGGTAACTTAGAATGGAGAAAACAATGTTACCTTGAAATAAGGTAAAATATTTTTTACGTTTTAATTTCTATCTTTTTAAAGTGAGAACCAGTGAAGATGAATAATGTACGAAATAAATATTTATATGATGTCTTTTATGGCATATATGCATATGGCATATATGCATACATTTTAAATTTGTGGTCCAGATACTAAAACAACACTTTCTATCTTCATCTCCGTAAGATGAGGTTTTAACTTAATCTGGAATGTTCAGTAATTTGCTTATGTTCATGCTAATATAATTATGTACAACACCTGCAAATTTAAATTAATTACGTATCCGTTTAGTTATTTATTTCGTGAATTATTTATTGCTGTTTTAAAATTGTAAGCATACATACGAGTACTAATATATATTTTACCTTAACCTCACTGTGCAGTGCGGCTTTATGTAAAGCGGGTTTTACTATAAATGAAGAATAGTTACTCGACTACAAACTAAGTAATTTATAAGATAGCATTGAGAAAGCAAAATTTAATGAGTAATTAAAAATACGAATAAAATAGTGACATGATCGAAATTCGATCACATTTTTCTGTGAAGCTTATAAATGGCTGTCACTAAAAGCAATAAAGTAAACGGTTGCTTTAAAACGTCTAGACTAAAGCTATTTAACTTTGTAGATTTCTTAGACTGAGCTAATTTGAACGAGATTTTAACAGTCAAGTAAAAATAGTACAAACTATACGTAAATAAAAACTGTTTTGCATATAAAAAATAACTCTTTATGTCATTTGAGACAAAGTGCGCTTGAGTTGCGTGTTGAGTTCCGCTACTCTACATGCAAAGCCTCAAAAACTCAGCGAAAAGTGGGGAACGGAAGTGTCTTCATAAGTTTTATCTGATTTGATAATAAGATTATGTAACATTTTACGTATTAGTGGAGAGTTGGTAAATGATTTGCCTGAAGCTTATACTAATAAATGTAAACGAGAATTTCTAGCAAAAACCCCCTTTTCTAATGTTCATTCACATATTAGATAGTAGTACCTTTACTAATTGTTATACAGGGTGGAATTGTCAGTCCCACTTTAAATACACAGTTTTAACTACTCTATAAAAGCCTAATATAATTCAAAAAAAAAATAATCCCAAAAATGAAAAAGTTATTTTTTCAAACAAAATAAATAATAAAATTAACGTTTTAAAATAAAACTCCATTTGTAAAGTATAACATAAGCACGCACACACTTACCTCTCAAAGCTGCAACGTCGCACACGTATGTGTGCGTCACACGAAATACAGGTATGGATAAAAATCGTGAAATTAAAAAAAAATCTTACGGCCAAACTGTTCAGGTACCTTGATTAATTTCTTAAGTTCTGAGATTGAAATATTTTACCCTTTATGCAGTTTCAGTAAAAGGAGCGCTACCTCTTCCATCCTGTATATTGAGTTTTAATTTAAATTTTTAATTCTCAAAAAATAATATAATTATATAAAAAGTATTTTGTTGCATTATCTAATTTGTAATAAGAAATATTCTCTATATTTTTAAGAGTATAGATTAATAGAGTAGTTTTAGTAGGCATCAATAGCCAGTTTCAATTATTAGGTTATATTTTTGTTACTTTAAAACAATATTTAATTTCATTATCTATCCTTTAACATAAAATTGACTAAAACGTATTATCCAAAAAGTATATAAATGATAAAAACAAGATTGCTCCTATAATATAGTGTTCATTCCGAATACACTCAAGCCATTAATTATAACTTATCCGTGAAAGGTAAAAAAACATACAAATCATGACCATAAATAACTATTTGAATAGCACTTATATGATACATGACCAAAGATATACATTAATCGAATGTGTGAAAAGTATGACTCTATAAAAATATGGCGTTGACGTTACGGTAGTTGGCGGAGTCGACTCTATTAATCATATAGTTGACGCCTATTGGGTGTGGCTTCAATTTATTAATTTGTAAGGAATAGTTTATTCTGAATTATAGTACAATGGTCGAGCGATTACATAAAATAATTTGTCTTACAATGAATATTATGGCATGATTACGTTGTCGGTGACATGTGATATACCTACTACTATTAATAACTATGTCATTTAAACACCGCAATTTTATTTATTTTAATGTGGTGGCCAAGTTGCTAATTGAACATTCATATATTATTACCAAGGATACCGTACTTAAAATATAAAAATATAATATAAGAAAAGTTAAATACCAGTATTTAATGCTTTCAATAAACGTTATAACATAGCAGTACTTACTGTACTCATATCAGCTTATTTATGACTACAAATGACCGGAAATTAAACAATTCAATACAGATATACATTTTAAACGAAGCTAAATTAAATTAATTTACATATATCATTATATTATTAATGATATTCTGAGTGCAGGAGCTAATTGCGCCTAGATAGCACTTGCTACTGCTGCAGAGCCGGTTAATTATACCTGGTTGCAAAGTGGTTTACCAGCTCAGGTATTTATTAGAGTCTAACTAAGGTTAATAGGTAATTCTATTATCATTAGCTGCATATTGGTAAATTTGAAATTTAAAATCGATGAAAACCTTAGTACGACTTTAACAAGCTTTGGCAACGTTCTGTGGATGTAAGAGGGTTAAGTAAAAAGAATATTCCGAAACGATAACTAGAATAAGAATAAAATCGTACTTTAGAAATATAAAACATTAGCACGAGGCCAATGCACATGAATGCTTGTAATGAAATATTTCCTTTTCAAAGTAAGCGTGAATTGTTAAAACTGACCTAGTTCTCAAGCCACTGCTATAGCTATAAAATCCCTAATCTGTACTACTTGAAATTAAACTATTATTTTATTCTACTGTATTTCCAAAAGTATTGCACATAAATTTTAATAAGTAAAAAAAATAAGATAGAAATGTAAATATTTAACAGACAAGTCATCGTTGGGTTCGCGGCACCGCGAGCTGTCCGAAGAGAGATTCGATCGAATCTATCACAGTCACATGCCTAAAATAATACTCCATCAACATGAAACCACTATCCATCAAATAGTTACCTCTCTCAGAAGCAACGTCGTGCAATGGGACAGGGTCTGACTGTAAATGTTATGGTTGAGGGTTCGATTCCTACTGTACATTTACTGTCTACTGTCATTTCTGTCATTTCTTCTGTTTTGGCGAGAGGCAAGACGCTATGTTGAATTCCACAAACATCTTAAATAGAGATAACATACAAAAAAACTTTTTTTTGGTATAGGTACTATACCAATCATATCTAATGAAGTATACTTTATGTACGGCTATGTAGGAAAATCCGTAAAGCTATAAGCAAAGTTTCTTCTTACATAGGCATATTTGGCTTAAATCAAAGATTGTGGAGGCCATAGTGGTACAGTCGTGCAACTGTAAAAGCGAAGGTTGTGGGTTCGATTTTCACTCCTGGGAATTAAAATTTAATTATTTCATCCGCATTCATAACGAGGCAAAGCACGATGATGAGTTTCGCCATTCAATATGCAATGCCTCAAGAATTCGGCGGAATGTAGGGAAAAACAAATCATAGATTGTGAATTTATATCCATTTACGATATGTCGCTATGGATTGGAAATTCAGCTTAAAAAAGAAACAAATACCGGTACATAATGTTAATTATATTAAATTAATAAAGCCCACAGATATTGATTAACTTTTTACTATTGATGAATCAATAGTACATACAAAAATAGTGTATCTATAAACAATATTATATAAATCAATATATGGAATATTTTTAAAAAAAATGGTTATTATGTTTTCCTTTTCATTATAAGTTATTGTCTAATAAATTTGAATACAGAATAAATACATGTGATAAACACGAGTTGTTATATATGGATGAAAAAGGACAACAACGGAGCCAATCGCGTCTCTCGAGTTTAAATTATTTATGTAAATTATTTCGACCGCTCAAAATTATATTTCAGCATCGACGTGATTAATGTAGACAGATTTTTCACTTGGCTTCTTTCTAACGAAACGATCAAACAAACGGCGCTGCGATTGGTAAGCACTCAGACGAATGTCTGCTGGGAATTCATTAGAATCTCTTCGGAAAAATAATAGCCTTGATTTTACAATATTGTTTGGCTGACAAATAGGATGTCATGGCAAAAAACGATTTTCTTTTTACTTATTAAGGAAGCTCAGCGCGTTCGTTATTGAACGCGATGTTAAATCCTATAAAGGCCCTTTTGGTCACGAAATTAGGGATGATGTGGTATCTAAATTCTAAAGGCACAAACAAAACACAATGCATTAAAATTCCTAAGGTTATGGGGCTTTCTTTAAATTAAGTGTAGGTATTATAATGAAAAATGTATGGACCGACCGTGATTCGAGACCTGTACTCAAGTGATATTTCCGACAGGGGCCGAGGGGCGCATGCGTTTAATGAAATCAAAAGGATTAAGAGCATCTGCCTGCTTGTTATTCAAATCGATTGGGAGCTCGTTTATCATTTTAAATAAGCTACTGCTTAGATAAATTCGGGGTGTGGTTCGTGTGCAACAAAGGAAGCGGTGTTCAGTAGCCCAATTAACAAACCAGTTGTATTATGAAATGAATAAAGGCAACTGACTTTGTGGTATGCTGGAATAAAACTTACTGACAAATTAGCTTTTAGATGACTAAGCGTCGTACAGACCTAGTTGACCCCTTACAAATTTTAAGTCACTCTTTATTTCTTGAATGCCATTCAGAATATTTTGACTTACATTGCAATATATGCATATTACGAAATTAATCATTATGATTTTAAATATATATGTTGTAATACAAAAAAAGAAAATTTAGTTATAATACTAATCATACATAAATACTTTAATTTCAATATTAATCATCATTTGAGTCTAGGGACATATTTTGTATTTTTTTTTTTTCAAATGAAGAATTAACCTTAGAAAACACATACACACACACATCTTGACGTTACTTGAGAAATACTTGAGATGTTATGTGCGCCAATAATTATTTAGTGAAGTTATCTACATTGCAACCTATATAATATTAATTAATTTATTTATTTTTACATAAACCTTCTTAATAACAAAAGTAAATATTTCTCTTATCAACAAAACACAAACATCGACTAGATAATGTTACAAATCACAGAGAATTGTCGAGGTGTTTAGAAGATTGGGCACAGTCGTCCTGCCGAGTCAAACCTTTGATAATGTCTTTGAAGTAACGAAAGGGAAGAATAAATCTCGGTTAATTGGAACGCGTCGGTGCTTGCGACAACATAATGTGCACGTTTTGTTTGCTTCGTACTTCTTTACCGAGCTGATTGTAACAAATTAACAGGCTAATGACTATGGGAACTTTAATATTGTTGAAGAGAAGGTATTGTCAGTCCAAGTTGGAGAGTAAGTTTGGAACTTGGTGTTCCTAGAGGCTGTATTCTGAACATATTTATAATATAAAGTAAAGTAGGGCATAAAACGAGACTTTATGTACTCATAAAGTAAAAATGTAAGACGTATAACTAAGCCCGTTAGGCCTTGTAAGCCTTCATACTTTATTACGTGGAGCTCGTTGAATATATAAATTTCTTCTTGTTTGTTTATTACATAAATTAATATATTGAGTCTTGGCGAAAACAGCCTCATATATAGTAAACATAAATTTACATTATTGACATTTAACTTTTCATAATATAAAATTCTTTTAAATTCTTTTTCCCTAGAAGTCACATGAGGTTGATACATAACATATGTTTATTAATTTGTTAATTTCAATCTTTATTTCGATTCTTTAAATTTTGTTTATTGAAAACTAAGTCACAACCAAGCATTACACGTTTTGTATCCTAATCCAAAATTACATAAATGGTACTTAGTTAAAATATAGCTATAAAGTAATTCAAACGAATTACAAAAACAAATCCGTACAATTAATTATTATTATACTAAAAGAAATATTAATATTTATTTTCGAGACCATATTGCAACACATACCAACTCCAACAAAAACAAAGCAGCATATGTTCGCATATGCTATGCTAATAAAAAAAAATATTTACTAGCAACAAACGAAGTCGTGTTCCATATTGAAGGGTTGAGAAATCGATCAGATGATAAGATCCTAACGTATTGTACAAATAGTTTCACTTTAGTGCTCCAACAAAAAAAGGCCGTTGTACACTCAGGACCGGCCATTGTTAAACGTTTTATTGTTGCTAGTGGTAGTATCGTTTGATTAATCTATTTTTCATTTAAATTAGACATCAAATAGATTGCAGGTGTAATTATTGTTACGCTAGTAACATAATGTAAACAATGGGAGTGTTATGTACTGACATTAGATAATTATGGGATTTGATAATTGCATAGTCATTGCTTATATCGTTGACATGCTAAATCTGATTAATTAAAAAATATATATTAATAAAATAATACAATAATAATTGATACATTACACTCGAGTCGAGCGAGCGAGCCCGTTGTAGCGCACAAGCGTGTTACTGTAACGCGACCGTTGTGGGTTCGATTCCCCCTCGGGGAAATGAATTATTATTTATCAATATTTTCATTTTTTCGCTCTGGTACCGCTAAGTCGGATAAGTTATGCCGTTCAATACACTAGGTTCCCTAGGCTTAACCTACTATATGAGGGACGCAGCGTGAAGCTGAAAAATAAAAGAAAATAAAACGACGAAGCTTACATTGTAATAAACGTTATTTAAATCATACGAGTATGCGAAACGCGGCAGCAAAAAAAACGGTCAATAGCTGTAGCTGGCGGCAAATCGCTCGGCAAACATTAGTTAAGCGCGCGTGAAATTATCTATGTGACTCTGCGTCCGTACATATATTATGTAAACCCATTTTATTACGCGCAGGAAATCCCTCCCTGTGTAGATGAGCTTTAGAAGCCTTTAGATATAAATAATTAAATATTAATAAAAATATAATGTGAAGGTGCAGTATTATCTACGCCGTCTGGCCTCAGTTTACGTTTTGCAGATGAATCCACACGGCTGAGCAGCAGGAGCAGAGTTGTGTCTAAACGGACTATGCGTGCACACTACGGTGACTATTTTCAACTATAAATAGTTGGTAAATTATATTATAAAGATAATATATGATTGAGATAAGACTATTTATTTTAAACTAAAAATAGTTGGTAAATTAGTGTAATTTTACTTACTTGTTTATACACGCACGATATTTGTAACGCAACATACCTGAAATCAAAAGGCAATATTTATAGAAGCCATCATAAAATTATCAAATATGAAAGCCGGTTAAAAATTGATTTCTTACAACGATTAACCCTTGAAAAGGTTTTTATATTGCACTATTATTCCAAAATAACGCGTACCCTTTGTCCGAGATACGATAAAAACCGAATAGTATAAATGTTTAATTTCTATACCTGCATTTCACGGGTTATAAAAAACCTTATGAGCAGCAGGGGTGAGCCGATGGAATCGACATTCTGTTTTTATTCAATAACCGTACCGTTCGAGGAACGATTCGTATTACATAAGCTTTTGTTATTTTTAAATTGACTGAAACTCAACTCGATCGAATGCGGTGAAATTATTGTTACTTAAGAATATCGCAATTTATTTTTGCAGTTAGATTTTAACAATATATTATTTTAGTTTATGAATTCTTTTGGAATTCCACAAGTTTAAAAATTGCAATAAATAATCAAGCAGAATAAAACAAACATTTTAGTCATCGAGACGTAGTGTTGCAGTGGCACAAGCGTGTGATTGTAAACGTGACGGTTATTTATGGATTCGATTCCCACCATTCCATTCGGAGGAATGAATTTTCATTTAATTTTCTTTTTTACATTTCCTCACTCAAATTCCACCACTCAACATTTCGAGGCTGAATTTTTCGAGCCATAGCGTGTTATTAATTTATTTATTTGATATAAGATTTAAAGTCTTAAGGAACCCATTAATAATAAAACTAAATAGAAAAAACACTAGCACTTGTTATTTTGCAAAAATGCTCACTTAACTATAGAAGTTAAAAAAGTCGGCGACGCTAAAAGGGGATTCTAAGTCAAATACCAATTGCTTGTACGAAATCGAAGATTCTATTCAATTCTTTGTCGTAGCGATTTGATTAAAGTAAAGGAGGCGATCACATGTGATGCCGGCGGAAGTATCGCGTTTACAAACGAGCACCGCCTGCATTGTGACCAGAGCGAGGAGCGCCTCTGCTGGAAGGAAATCAGACTCCGGTATAAAGGCGGAGACGGTGATCATCGAGCAGGTTAAATTGAAATACTTACCATCTGTATGGGAATAAATGGCGTATCGCGAGTCGCGTAAGATATGGGCGTGTAATGTCTCTTTATTCATTGTATGTAACCTTTTAAGTGGCTTTAAGGTGTTAAAATGAAAGCTTTGATGGAATCTCATATTACGTTTTATTGAATTTCTAGTTTTTGTATTTTTTTTCTTATTTGCATCAAAGCAAAAAAAACTCTTTTCGTTTAATAATATTAACATTTAATATTTAAAGAATTTACTACAAAATATAAAAAATATGATGCAAATAATAAGTCTCGAACCTAGAGTTATCATAATTGTCTGTAAAATTGATGTACTATGCTATAAAAATTGATTATATCATTAAGGTTGCCGCTCTTAACGATCAGAGCGGTGCATGCACAGCACACCTCCAGTTGGAACGCAGGCAATTAAACCTTTCAAACGAGTGTATAACAGGTATGTTTTAAGCATTGACACGGGCGAAGTGAGGTCCCGAGCAGCGCCGGTTCACGATGAGTTTTCGCGGCAGGAGACCTCGCGCCTAATTTCTTGGCGCGACGCAGTCTTGCGATTTATTTTAAATGAGATCCTTTGTCGCGCCCCCGCTGTGCTAACATCAATAATTTGCCACAGCGTAGATTAAAACTGATTAAGACGCTAAACTATTTGTGGTACTGTGGCCCAATCGTTATAATGCATAATGAATTATGTAATTTATATATGGTCGGTTTCAAATAATTCATTATATACTTAGTATATTTTATTACTAAATAAATTATTAAATAAAAATATTTTCTATGACAATTCACGTACATTGAGATATTTTTATATTTATGAATATCGAAATTTTTTATAGTACTCGTATTGTATTTGATGTACCTATAAAATGAGAATAGAAATAGCAATTTACCAAGCTCTTACTTACTTTTAATATATATTTATGAAAGACTTAAACCCTATTTAGCGAAACCTTTGTTGTGAATAATCACAAAATAATAATTTTATGAAAAGTTAATTTTTCTCCCGTTCGCGTTCATGTCAAGTTGGACAGAATTCATCATGGGTATATCACGCGGAATGGCCGTTCAGTTCAATATCCGCGCTGGCAGTAATTACCGCCGAGGATCGCTCCACAATCGGGGGGAACACTGTCAAACTTAATCGATTCTCGTTAAATACCGATGTATACAGTTTTAACAGACTAAGCTCACCCATAAACGTTAACGACCTACGACTTCCTTAACAAAATCCACTTCCATGCGTGACAACAATATTGTAACGTAGGAAGCGAGTAATTTCGCAGTACGCGTAGGTGGTGCGATTTGTTACCGCAAATCTTGCGAGAGATTTATTAATTTTCCTCGCTTCGCTCTTCTCCTTTCTAGTGTGCAATGCGGACGTTGTAATAGCCATGTACGGACAGATGATGCAGATAGTGATGTATTGGATTACAATTATCATATCAACGTTTCGATCGGGCGGCTTTATAGAGACGATAAAACGAGCAGCTGAACCTTTGAAAATAAAACGACACCTTTAATGAGACGAGCCAGGTCAGAATGTGAGAATCGAATAGACGGGTAGCCTTATATCGCGTTTAAGGATCTTAAGGTTATTTTAAATTTTTCCTTTTCGTTTTGTTACGTATAATATAGGCTTAATTATGTTAATGCCTATTTTGTTTAAGCTGTATCGATTTTCAGATAGCGGATACAAACGCATTTTAACAATGTAACACTTTCTTTTAAAAAAAATATTTTATTTATAGCTATTTTTTCATTTAGCCAAGATAGCGGAGAAAGTTCAGTTCAGTTTTTAATTTCTTAATTTATGGCAGCAGAGAAAGTTCTCTATGACATTAAAGTTCACACTTCACTTAGACAAGAGTGAAATAACACTATTGAAGTGTCATAGACATTGGACAAACATTGGTGTGGAGCAAAACCCTTGACCCCAGCTCCACAGTGCATAGGTGTCAAACTTTGTGGCGAGCAATTGACACCACGCAAGGCGTCCACGCGTGAGAATATTTGAACAAATAACCTCGTAGTTTATTCTAGCACCGGTAATGAATCATTTCGTTAACGGTCAACTTAACACTTGGAAATATCGAATACATTTGAACGTACATTAACCTCAAAAGCGATTTACATAAAAAAGTCTAACTAGGTGCCGGAGAAGTAACAAAATCACAAATGGAACCAAAACTACATATCATATTTTCAACTATTATATAAATAACTTGTTTCCATATTGGTATTTTATACAGTTCATCTAATGTAGTCGTCATTTGATATCTATGACATATGACAAAAAATAATAGGTAATTTCTATGACACAGTCGTCAACTTTTAAAAATATTCAAGCGTTACCGAAACTATGACCGCTTAGATCAAATTACAGTGGAAGTCGCGGATTCAAATACAACCAGTCCAGTCCAGTTTGGATAACAGCCGTATAAGAAACGGTTATCTATTAATCATAGAAATACAGGAGGCCTTCGTGTTGTACCGTTTGTATATTGTGGGTTCGATTCCCACTGAATGAAATATCTAATATTTTTCGCGGTCTGGTAACGCAAGCAAAATGGAAGTGTGATTAATAGTTATAGGTATTGTGATAATTAAGAATAGTAAAGTAATTAAGTATGCGATAGGAAATATATCTAAATAACTATATATAAACTATTTATGGATAAGGAAGAAATATTACGACAAGGCAACACCCAATTAAGCTAAAATTTCCAAATTTGTTACTTCGTTAAAGCGGACACGAGTCGATCATTTTGCTCACTAATTGAACCACCTTCCTAGTTACAAAACAATAAACTTTAGTTACTTAGAAAATTGTTATTCTACAGATAATTATTATGATAAATAACTATTCAAGATAAAAATATTTAAGAAACATTATTTTTAATCAAGTTCTAATATATCTCTACTAAACGTCATTAAGCTTTTCAAAAAAGCTATGATTAAATCAGCATCACGTTGTATCCCGCACACAGCAAGATAGGCAGAGGAAACTTAATTGGTTAAGACACTTCGTTCCTCACTTTCCGCCGAATTCTGGAGGCATTGCGTGCGGAGCTCAACTCCGCGTTTTGGCTCGACACCAGAGCGAAGAAATGAGTTTTTCCGAAAGACTATTCAGTTATATTTCCTCGAATGGAGATCGAACCCACAACCAGTCTAGTTTAAGGTCACATTTTGTGCCCCTGCGCGACGACAGGTATTAAGCTATGATTTTAATACATATGACAAAAAGTAAGTATAAATAGTATCATCTTAAGCTATATAGTAATAATCAATACATTTTTATGTTCAGGGAAGTTATAAAGATTCCCGTAGCATGACTTCAAAGGTCTTATTTTATTTTAAAATACATAAAATATTAATACACTATCCATAACAAGGTGTTAATTTGGCGCTATAACGGACTAAATGTCCCAGGTTTGACGACTCATAAAGAGACGTACCCCACACGGAGTTTGGTGCACGCCCCCATAAATTACACACGACATGCACATTATACATACATCTACTACATTTACACTTAGTTTGGTGAAGTTCAGTTTGAAACACGACGCGGTTGTCTACGATCGTTAAAATTACATAATTATTCATAATAACGAGAATCGACGGCGCGCAGCCTCAGATTTATGACAGATGGTAAATACCGGAATGGTAGTAAAATTTATTTACCTACTCAAATTTACTTCGTGTACCTATACTGTACAGTACCGAAAGGCGTTTAATTATTTTATGTTTATCCATATATGTATATGTTTGCAAATCGTACACACATACTACACATGTAAAGCTGATTAAAATAATTAATTTAATGTCTATTGCTAATATACTAAAGGACCCTAGAAATAACTAAATACAAATCCGAACGATAATTAACCGAAACTTAATAGATTAATATGAAAAAGAAAGGAACAAAAAAGCTAAAGGTATGTAGAGAGATATGTTCAAGTGCCTATAGCTTAAAAGTGATTCATAAAACGGGCAATTAAGATGTCATCGACACATTGAGATTTATAAGTAGCAATTATACGCGCCTAATCCTACATGAATATTGAACATCTAAGAGCTATAAACAGCTTTACAATTACACGGTGATGAGGAAATAACGGCCGTCGTCAATAAATAAACACTTGCTAAGGCAATTTCATTGGTTAAAATATTTTATATATGTATCTATACTACATTAAATATAGTTAAAATGCGAATTATATATTATTTTAATAATAGAAAACGGTTTAATTAACTTTATTACATGTAGTTATTATAATATATTACATTAGCAGAGGTACAAAGTGTGACTATAAATACGACTGGTAGTGGGTTCGACTCCACTCGAGGAAATAAAATATTCATTAAGCCCAGCGTGGAGTTCGTCATCTCCACACGTAATGCCTCCAGAATTCAGCGCAAAGTAAGGAACGGAGTGTCTTAACTCATATAAAAATAACAAAAATAACTAGAAATACGCATAATGATTATCACATCATATCCTTATTTTCATATAGTTTTAACTGTACTCGTATATTTGTACTGAACTACTAAGAACTAATAATGTAAAACAATTAGTAGAAAGAAGGAAATGAATAGTTTACAAATTTGTTAAAACTTGCGCCTTAAATGGTACACATTACTTGACAGTAGAAATAATATAACGTTTGAAACTAGCGAGTAAGCATCAAATTTTTAACGCTCGCTGAACACAGCAATGACATCTTGCTAAGTGCCCTCTTGTTTGCTCTACAAATATTTGTAGAAATGCCAAGTACACAGTTTTAACATACAAATATATTATTATTAAATATTAATTGTACATACAAATTTCAACATGTTGTGAGTTAAGAATATTGATTAAAATCCACCAATATCAACTAGCTCTATCGGTATATTTTCAATTTGTAACTTCACGTATTTGTTCGCAAACGATAGTTCCACACAAATAAGTTAATGTAAAGGCAAAGCTCAATTTAAGTTAGAAGAGCTATATAAAATGTTTCTCAGGTAAACACAGATAAAGGCCGCAAGTTATTTCCGCTCACTCCGCTGGATGTTCCGCTTACAATAAAACCGCATATACGAGTAGGTACAGATATCGTTCTGCGCCCCTTCTCCTCTCCGGGGATCCCCGCAATAATGCTCAATTTTAGTGAAAACAACCATAACTCAAAGCAGTGCACTCTGTCGTCTGTGTTCCTTTCTTCCTAGCAATTTCTATTACCATATAGACGCGCTACTTTTCAATTCTTTTCCATTAAAGTTGCCGCATCGCCGTGCGTTCCGCTGCCGACTACGTCTATTCTAAAAATACATTTATAAGACGCTCTTTACTCGACCGCTGCAGTCCCCTGCGAATGACATTCTATTGCGAATTTCAAAGTATATTTTCACATGAGGAAAAGTGCCTCCGGTCAATGAAGCTTCCGGTCCGCTCCGGATGCTGCGATTCATCCTTTGCAAGCTTCCTGCTTCAAAATTAAACAGTTGGTAATTGTGTTCTAAGTAGATAATTAGATTTTCATAATTACATTTTAATTAGGTTTTAAAACTTGTTTATACGATTTACAGTTACTACTGGCTTATAGTGCAAAAATATGTATGATCGACCTCCCAATTTGTCATAACAACTAAAATCCATAACCAAAACACCACCCAACAATGTGTATTGCTTTGTGTTTGACAAAACCGGCTGGGCATTCTTCGGCGAATAAAGACATCTTCATTGGTAGCCGTCGGGAATTATTTGTTATGTTTAACAAATAAATAAGATGGATTTTATATCACAATAGATAATTGCCGTGTCCCAAAACCGAACTTAACACAGGGATGCTGACAAAAATAAGTTTATCAAACGAGAGATGGGCTCGCGAGATAAATACTGGGAGCGTATTATTACCCCTTTCAGTCAATTCCTGTGAGACAAGTTTGAAAAAATATCAAGTGCATACACAGATAAAAGAGCCAGCTGTCTACCCATAAATTATTCCCATTCTTTAAATTTATGTAAAATATACCATTAGAATTTAGAATAATAATGAAGCAAGCAAATGCGAGATGTAAGCTAAGTTCTTCTTTTTGATATCTCTAATAACTTCAACACAATTATTGTTTAGTAATTATAAATAGAGTTAGGCACGCCTTTCTTTGCAATAATATTTATTACAAAGTATTTCATTGCCTAGTATCAGTCTTAGCGATTATTATTACTAAAATAATAAACAGTAGATACCTATGCAAGTAAACTTTTTAACTTATAATAATAAATTAATTCTATATTATGCAGAGGCAACTTGCAAGTTCGAGCATGATCAAACTCACGATCCTTGCCCGTGATCAAAACTTATCGTAGTACAATATGTATTACCATAAAAGATTTACCGTACGACAACTCTTTTAGTTTACGTGGTATATGAATTCGTTTGTTCACGAAATTGCATACATTGTCATAATATTTGTTCTTACATGTGCCCGACATGGAATGCCATTGTTTATTGCTTCGAAAAATAATCATTTCAATTTACAATATTAACTATATGTACAAATAAGTTTTTTTAAGGCTAGTCGTGGTGCAGGGGCACACGCGTACTACTGTAAGCGCGACAGGATGTGGGTTCGATCCCCACTCCAGGAAAGGAAATATTTAATATTTTCATTTCTTAGCTCTTGCGTGCCATTCTGCCACTCAATACGTAATGCCTCCAGAATTCGGTGGAAAATTTAGAGCGGAGTGTCTTAACACTAAGCTCCCTCTGCCTAACCAGTTACAATTACATGCAAAATACACCCTACAGCTCTAAGACAACTCTACATAAAAATTCAATAACCTATCCAAGAGCAATCAATAAAACGACAAGAACGACATTTAATATTTTCATACATCCCACTATATCAATTTCACACCTCTGATAAATGATAATTATACAAAATTTAAAACTTAAAAAAAAAAGACCATATCAATATTTCATAAGATCAATTAGCAGGGTGCGCGATAATCGCGGACGACGTAAGTAGGCTCGCGAGAGCCGGCAGGGGCACGCATCATTTGCCGCCCGTCCGCCGCGATTAACTCCCGCACACTGACATGGGTGGGTGACCGACTGTAATTACAAATTGAGGATCGTTTACGGTTACCATCATAGTTTAGCTGAAATAAAATATAGAATATTTTTGAAAGTATGTAAAATATATAATGTATATTTAGAAAAAAAACTCGTTAAGATAACGAATTAATTATATTTGTAACGAGATTTATCTCATGTCAAGATGTTATGATATTTATTTATTTATTTATACATATATTGTATTTGCATTTGTAATATTATTATTAGCTTCTCCTGGTTAGCTAGCTGTATCCTGCACATAGCAGGTTAGACGGAGGGGAAACTGGGAACCTAGTATTAAGAAATCGTTCCTATTAAACATTCCGTTCCCTACTTTTCGCCGAATTTTGTAGGCATTGCTGTCTAGGGGCAGAATTCAACGCCGCGCTTTGCTTTCGTTATTAAATATTTAATTTCTTTTAGTGGAATTCGAACCCACAACCTGTCGCATCTACAAACGCACGCTTGTATCCCTGCGCCACGAATAGCCTTAAATCTCGCTTAAAAAGATTTAATCTATCTATACTAATATAATAAAGCGAAAGAGTTTGTTTGTTTGTTTGTTTGTTTGAACGCTAAGATCTCTGGATCTACTGGATCGATTTACTTTGTTTTTGTTTTGTATGAAAGCTGCATTCCTCATAAGTGCTATAGGCTATATAACATAACATTACACATATATACTAATAAATTAAAATACTTTCTAATTTGACATGCAATTTATTCTGCCATGTTAATAACAACCGTCGTCGCTACGCGACCGCGTTCGTTACCGCGTCATTTTGATATTCATCCTTATGAAAATAAATATAATAGTCACTTTTAGCATTTCATCTAGATTGAAATTATATTTCTATAGAAATTATATTCTTATATTTCAAGCACGCGTAGCCGCGTCCGGGTCCGCTAGTATTACCTAAGTATTATAATACGTCAAAAATCTTATTAAAATGCATTTCAACCTTCAACAGCGATGCTTGATTGTATTCGGCGCTACGGTCTCCAGCGTCGTATAACTTGAAAATATGTCGGACATTTAATTTTGTTTTTTTTTATATTCAAGGACATATTGTATTAGATAAAGGATGAGCCGTAATAGCGCCGCGTCATCTACGTTAGTAATGCACCTCCTGGCGGGGCGTCACCCTTAGCGTGAAAGAAACGCATTTTATTACGATACAGCGTCCTTAAAAAAGTAAATATTAATAAATTTAAAAGAGACGCTCACGGTTCGGTCTCTCAAATATATTTATTCAAATAAGTCGCAATCAACCCGACCGTAAAAACACGCAGAGGGTTGAAGGGCCAGCAGTTTTATTAATATTAAACGAACGCTTCAGTTGACACAAATTGGCGATAAGCGAGAGGAGTAACTCGTAAATTTGTATATTTCTCTCGTAATTTAATATTTGAATGTTTGCTAAACAAGATAAGAAATATAATAGTCAACACTGACCAAAGCAACTGTTAGTTGAGGAACAGAATAAATAAATTATATCAATGGCAACTATAAATGATTCGGTGTGAGAAGCAATCAAACGTGGTTTGGTCGAAGTTGCGTTTCGCCAATATTATTATCGCTATGAAACAATAGCTAATAGCTGGTTTGAGCACGCGAAGTAATTTCATGTTGGTTGAAATAATGCCGCAGTTAAAGTTTCGTCGACCTTATTTAAAAGGAGGTGACCGGTTGATAAAAAGTGTTTGTATTAAAAAAAAATATATGCAATCCATTTCGCTAGTACCTATCTACTAGTGCAATATCGTGGTACATAAATTGGTCTCTGAGTTAAGCTTTTTGGTGCAATTTCATTTAATTCATTGCCCAGTTTTTAAACGTAATACACAAACCGAGAATCTCAACTACCAAAGTGCGGTGACCGTTAAGAACATAATTTTCATTGTTAGCGACATTCTCCTTTAACTGCTACCATTCCAACGGATACTCGGCCTCGACGACTAAAGCACTTAATTAAGGGCAATTTATATTAACAGGTCCACTACCCGGGAGGCTAAATAATTATCAACGATAAACGTCTTTGGGTAGTAAACGTAAACATACAAACATTGTATTATAGAAATTGTGTAGATTAAAAACGCCCACACAAACTAAATTGCACCGAAATAAAATATAATCTATATGGAGTGAACACATGTAGAGCAAGTTTCAACCCGTTTCCAACATTTCTCACCCAATTTAATGGAGGCCGGGTGCAATGTTGTCGTTCGTAGACAACTATCTAATAAAAAGTTTCCCGACATCGTAGTAACTTCAACCAACAACTAATGTGAGCTATTCGAGTGTCGCTCTAGTGGCACTTACACGAGTGAGTCGACGGGAATGGAATGTCCACTATAGACCACTTTATAAAACCAAACAACAATAGAAATTAAATTTAATATATCGCTATAACAATCATTAGAATTGAATTAACTATTATTCTATTTGTCAATAAATCGTACGTGGTTAACAAATTGATTTATTTTTTTTACGCTATAGTATGTACGTATAGCACTTTAGTTATATTAATAAGTGTGAGGTGTTTCACCTCAGCGAGGAGTGCGCGGGCGTCGGAGCCCCGCTGTGCGCAGTGCCTCAGGAATCTGCAGTTTAATTTATCGCAAACAATCGCATTACCATATCACTAACGTAATGCGGCCGAATCCATGTATCCGCCTTAAATGGTTTTTCGAGTCCTTTGTTGTCCAAATTTATGAACACTGTATATACAGTTTCGTTTTACCAGTATTATTTGTTTAAATGTGTAAAACAAGATAATGAAGCATTTTTACACAAACATTTGGTTCTGTGTGTTCGGTAGAAAAAATGTTAAATGTACTGAAATAATTGTCATTTATCCGTTGTAGGCTTCATTGAAACCTGATGAGCATTATGATTTAGAGATGATATATAGATGCGAGAAAATGTAATATTTGATATTTTCCTAGCTCTGATGACGAAGCAAAGCGCGACGTTGAGTTCCGCCACTCAACACACAATGCCTCCAAAATTCAGCGAAACATGGGAGTTAATGGGAACGGAATGTCTTAACACTAAGTTTCCAGGTTACACCTACCTAACTTGTTGTTTGCTAGATACAGCCTGGAGCTAAAAAAATAACTGGTGTCTCAGATACAATTTATTATGATATTTTATTATATATACCACTATGTGCAACTTTATCATATGTATGTAATCTTCTAAAAGACTTTATAAAAGTAGAGAAAGAAAATATATATTTATAGAAAAATAAACCGTATCTCATGTTACCTATAATGGCCTACTTTTCATAAATATTAAAGCAAGAGGCCATCATTTTAATGTATTATTCAAATCAAGCCTCAACAAAGGGCTCCCATAGTTGAGTATAGCTGAGGTCGAGTTTCAAAGCAACTATCATAGCCCATAAGTAACACAATACTCTTTACTGGGAGTGGTTGAACAAAATCTATATGGCTAATTGTATAAAATAACCAGTTTAACATATTTTAATATTATATATAAAGGACCCTTGTAAGCTATTTATTTGATCTAACAAATGTAGATATGAAAGGGTTATAAATTATAATTAAAAATCATAAGACTATTATAATTTTTTTTAAATTATGAAACTAATTTTAGAATACACTTATTACCTTTATTCGATCTACAAACGCCATGAAAACCGTAAACCGTTCGATACGTTCAAGAAAACATTCATGCAAAAAATAACAACTACAAGAAATACAATTTTCACACAATGCTACAAACATGCGAATAAATAATATAACACGGGCCCCCGTTAGTAGGTAACGCCAATTGTAATATTTTGACCGCTAACAACCGTGCTTACTTCATTATGTAGGGATTAAAATTTTTACTCTGGCAGCATTGTTAAACGTTAAATCTGGTACGAAATATGCCCACTGAATAACATATGGCTACAAAGAATAACACCATTCAAAGTTGAGTCCTGATTGACGCGAGATCCTAGCAACGTGAATATTAGTTGGTTTCCATTTATATTATGTTTTTTTTTGTGCGTTACTTTTATTGCTCTATTGTTAAGCTTCTGTCAGCCGCAGCGATACAAGAAACTTCTAATTGAGTAACACAATGAACGACTTTTTAACACTTAATGCTAAATTTTTTACTCGATGAAATATAATTGATTGTTGAATAAAAAACTCACATTTATATCAAGAAAACCATATTGCTGTCAGCATTATGTTTGAAATAGGCATAGTAAATGCAATGAACTGGTATTATTGCCACGATAAATATGACGCAATGCCTCCACAATTCGGCGGAAAGTGGGGAACAGAAGTGTCTTAATGTAAACGGAGTGTTTTAACACTAGGTTCTCAGGTTCCCTCTGCCTACCTTGCCATGTTTAAAACAAAGTAGCTGACACTGCAGTAAAGAGCCACCATGTAAATTATTTCGCTGGGTTACTTAAATTATCGGGCCCAGGCCGCCATAAAATATCTACCAACACTGGAAATTTTATAAGAAAAGAATACGTTGCCGTATTTTATTAAAGCACAGTCTGTTTGTATTCGGGCATAAAAGTATTATATTAATCTTTAACGGTGTGCATCTTCGGTATACATACATACATATTTATGTGGTCGTTCGATAAGCGCGCCAGTTGGCCACGACGAGTCTTAGCAAATTTTATCTCTAAAGCAAATAATAGTAATATGCAAACAAATATTATTAATTCCTTTTAGTTCCTCCGTTTAGAAAGATCTTATAAATTAAACGAATAGCTCTAGTTTACATTACAAGTGAGTAACGTTCTATTACCACTGTGAGGCCAGTCGTGGCAAAGCGACAGGCTATGGGTTCGTTACCCACTTGAGGAAATGTTTATTTAATATTTTTATTTCTTCGCTCTCGTGTAGAGGCGAAGCGCGGTTTTAAGTTATATCTCTAAACACGCAATGCCTCCAGAACTCTGCGGAAAATGCAGTGTCTAAACACTAGGCTCCCTGCGGGTACAGCGTGATGGTAAATATATATATATTACAATACAATACAAATCAGAACAATAATGTGATTGTAATCTTTTATAGTTCTACAAATGCAATTCAACGTCATTATTAATTTCAGCCCCGCACAAGATAAGATATTGGAAGAATTTAATCAACAACAATAGCAGCTCGTATAGCAATATATCAGGACACTCATTGACAGAACAAATTAGAAGAGTATCGAGTGCGAACATAACAAAGGCTGCAATTGAAATTTCTAAGATGCCTGTAACATTTTTCTTGGCGGTATCACGTACCGCCCGACGGGGGATGCCTCGGAACTTTGTACGAAATTCTACACAATAACGTTCTTCCGTTTATAATTGTACCGCGAATGCTGTATAAGTTGGTACGTGACGCACAATCGGAATGCCCGATAACAGTCGATAACAAATTATACAAAATTGTGCAAGGAATTCCTATTTCATTGTGGCGTCATGTTTATCACCGTACAAATTCCTGTTTTGAATTTATAAGAACATCATCATGAAATATGTAAAAAAATATTTGTTTATTCTACATCTATTTAGAGTGTGATTTAGTCAATAAAAAAGAAAGTTACCAAACTATTTCCTGTATTTTAATTACCTTTTTAGAAAGATTTCTTCAAAACTGAGACGTCAAGTAGCAAATAAAATTTTAAGTATCATAATATTTTTTTTACTTCATAAAAAATCTAAAATTACTTAGAAAAAAAACATGTAAATATATTAGACATTGCTATTAAATCGGGGCACGTACACGATCATAAGTCACTTCCACAATGAAAACATTGTTCATAATATAATAAAGAGTGAAACAAAAAAACCCAATCGTATGCCGATTACTATTAGATGTGTTTAGTGAGCGAGCCGTTCAATCAATCATACGTCATTAGTCAGCGCCTACGATCGCCATTCAACGTAGAC
The DNA here is from genome assembly GCF_056956725.1 of Heliconius melpomene rosina. Lineage (NCBI taxonomy): Eukaryota > Metazoa > Arthropoda > Insecta > Lepidoptera > Nymphalidae > Heliconius > Heliconius melpomene. The sequence goes on along the minus strand of NC_140406.1, from coordinate 6,206,182 downwards.
AATGCGAATAGTACCGACGACTCGTCAAAGAAAATTGCCAGAGTCAGTTACGTGTTTTAATATTGACAGGTTACAGTTATTATTTCTTAATTTTTATATAGAGATAGACGCATCTATGGATTTAATTGTAATGTTTATTGACTTGTGCTTTACGTAAACTTGATACTTTAATATTTAAACCAAAGTTACTACCAATGTATGAGTGTAAAATATTAAAACTATTTGTTAAAACTATTCTTACAGAAAATTGCACAAAAATACAAATATAAATACCAAGAAATAATCAGCAAGATCCATAACTTCTGACATTGAATAGTGTTCAATTAGCAGATGCCATACTCGTATATCGTGAGGTGCCTACGCCGAGCAGATGCGGCCGATTGTTGGCGAATAACAAAGTGAGCCGGGCACCGCGACAGTTTCTAATTGTGCCGCGACAGTGCGTAATCTAACCGGTCCTATTGGTTGGCACGTTGCAACCCTGGCTATGAATATCAACGAGCATGGAGTTAAAATGTTTATATTTTCTTCATTTATCTATATTAAAAATTTACAGCAAAAAAAAAATATACTATATTGTTTATAAAACAACCTAATGGTATTTTAAAATTGAAAATCAGGTCAATTATTTTTAGCAATAATTGTATAACCTTTAAAGACTTTCCTTGTATTGTTCTTCATTTATAATTGTAAACGTACATTTTGTGAATCTCATAAACCTTTTAAACTTAATTATGTGTAAAGATATTTCCGAATGCAATAAAAATGATATCACCACTCTATTCATCCCTGGCTCCACCGACACCCCGTAGGTTGCCAGGTGTCGGGGCACTCGAATAAGCTCGAGTTGACTCTCGCGCGCCAAATTGCCCGTGTTGCGATCTGATGCACTACTATGGGTTCTTTAGTCGCTTGGAAAATCATTTCAACTTAACGCTTTATGCTCAACTACTTTTTATATAAAGAAAACAGTTTTGGAGAATGTGTAGAATAGAACAGCAACCTTACCTTATGTGACGAAACTATCGTCGGCTTAGAGTGTAAACCTGCTAAAAGCCTATTAAGCAAATTATCGGGAGAGACAAAAAAGGTCTTTTAAAAACTTTGATTATAATTAATATGAAAAAGGTTTTTACAATTTTGAAAATTCATTTAAATTCTCTACTGACATAAAATAAATGTTAACTTTGTATTTTTTAACACTTGCGAATAGATTTAGCAGGTTTACATCATCATTGCGATATTGAAAAGTTCATTACCTGCAACAAAAAAAAAATTGTTAAAAATCTTAATATTACTCGATGGTCATTTTTTATGTTAGTCATTTCATATACATGGTCTCTTTGGCAGGATGTTAATTAGAAATTTACGTGGGAATTTATTAATAGGTCGGCCGTGTATCCGATTAGATAACAAACTAGTTCATTACTCGCGTTGGATAAAGGTTCGTACGTGAATCGAGTACTATTCGGTGTTGGTGCCTTTGTTTTAGGGTCAAAATCTTTAGTTTAAGTTTGTCCAGGATCCCCACAATGTAGGCATGATGAGGCAGTAGCAAACAATACAAGGCTTCGCTCGGGGGCGGGTTTGACGCGCAGTTGAGGAATGATCAGCCGCGTGGAAATGACGACTTAATGGATTATACATGTCGGCCGACATCGAGATAAGTGTCACCCGCGTATCGGCCCTGTCGCCGGAGATTAGGAACCAAAATTACAAAAATTAATAACATAATGAAAATCTACTACGGAATCGTTTTACGCTTGATGAACTCACGCGATAGTACAAAATAAGAAATGACTCATTACTTATCTGTTATTGCATATTTTATCTGTGACGTAGTTTTATTGAAAATATATTAGACACGAATTGTCACACTGTGACTCACATTGTACGAATCATATTTTACTGTATTTAATATTAAAAAGAATATTAATTAATTCGACGACATAATTAGGATTATCAAATACCTGTCAAAACATGACCTTCAATTTCGTAAAATAAATTTAACTTAGTGTTTTACTTATGCTTTTGTATTTTTTACAATACTAAGTTGATATTCATATAAAAGTTCAATAAATTGCTTTAATAAAAGTACAAATCTACAACAAAGTAGTAAAAGTAATATACAAGTAAGTAGGTGTGAACATAATTTTCCGCATCGTACAAAACAATAAGTCTTTGTTGAAGTGCTGAGAATTCGTGTATGAATCAAGAAGGCAAGTGACCCACATCACACGGGCCCACGCGCTGTCCTACCATACGGACAGTTGCGTGACGACTTGGACCATCGTAAATTGAATACAGACACTCTATAACGAGCTATGGATAACAGCCATCTAACATACGTTAAACAGCCTACAATAACCCACGATTTACCGGCAATCTATTCTTTTATAAAATACAAGCAACGCCTATCCACTTACGACAAAAAGTCAAAAGATCACCCGCTGGTCTTTTGTGGTGTCACAACTTGGTCGAAAAAACGATTCACGGCTCCCCGTGATATATGGACTCAAGCTGTACCTCAATTCCAGTTATACCGTCTGCTATGTATGCTTAACAGGAACGATAATTTAAAATCTTTTGCAAGCCCTTAAATAACATTAATCATGTAAGTACAAGTATACTTATTATTCATTCATATTGCAGCTACTAGCCTTATAATATGAAAAAAAACAGTTACAACAGACAAGTAATTAAACATTGTATTTATTCATTATAGATATATCTACCTATAGAAATAGACAAAAATAATTATAATATAAATGTGCCAATATATAAATAATAATTATTAAAAAAGAACAGATTATAGTACATGCAATTTAAGTTAAATTTGAGATTATTTGATATATGAATCAACCATGTGAAATGTAATTTGATATAAATCCGAGCGGCAATTAGTTTAATAAAATGTTTTCAGCAAATTGGTACCTTCCCAAAGCATACTGTTTAGATGTTTAATTTGATTACGGGTTACAAGTAGAGCGATGAGAAATTATATTAAAACCGTTTAAGTTAAATAAAGGGCGATGCAGATTCTCAGAAAGTGCAATTATTTTTTTACACAAATAACAAAATGTTTGATGGTTTATTTTATTGGATATAAAATATTATTTATGTATAAGTAAATCTATACACAATTATATCTAAATTGATTCTTGCGTATTAGTAATGATGATGATAGTACTCAGTAGTACATTTCATTAATATAATCTAATATTTTTTTTATTTAATTAAGACAACAGCATCCATCTAATGTTGAAACATTCGCAATATTATATAGACGAGCTGCTTTTAAGAATACAAGCGGCGACCTCGGCAATGGTCTAGCGCACTACCTGGGCAGCTGTCTCAAACCCCCACCCAGCATTGTGAGCTTACCCCGCAACCATTCCTGTCCCGCTCACACCTAAGCATCAAACGTATTGAGCGTCATAAAAAGCGGTTTCATTTACTAGTGTAGCGTGTATTTGTGTAGATGTGTGCGTCCAATGTACTTTTATGTTACGAAGCTTCGTAAAGTAGTAGAGCTAAAGGTAAAGCTCTAAAGGAGGCGGTTAGAACGTTTCAGCCCCGGGCGTCGATTTACCTGTTGGAACGCGTGAACCGGCACGGCCTTGTGCGCGAGCGCAGCGCAGGTTTGACTCTGAGTTAGTTCCACCCCAGACTCCGGCGCGAGCGAACGTGTTACGATACTCGCGTCGAGTTGCAAACACGATCTTGTGCAATTAATGCTTACGCGGAATAAGAGTTGAGTGGCCGACTAAAGGCGTGCGCTCCTTAAGATTTACTAAGGCGATAATGCTATTAAGTGCAAATATAGTGTTCAATTATAAATAAAACTATGCAAAAGTTATAGTGAAGTTAAGTGAAAGGAGAACGATGTGTTCTATGTGGCTTACGAGCGCTTTATTAGCGCTTAGCGCTTTACCAGTGTGGAGCGCGTCTTTGTCGGCAACGACGGGAACGCGATATCAAGCTCCCGATGAATGCCGTTGGAATAATGAAGATGAAGAATCTGGAGTCACGTTACTGTGTCGATTAAGGACTATAAATAGTGAATTAGAAAATACAAATTTTAGTGCTATTCAACCACATCTTACTGTGCGACTACGACTCGAATGTAGCGATGCTCTTTTCTTCCAAAGCTCTCTTGCCCCGGGAAGTTTTCGCCAACTTATAGAATTGAGAGAACTTACAATTGAATATTGCAAAATTGGAAATCTGTCAGATGGTGCTTTTACAGGTCTCCGAGAACTTAGGAACTTGACTATACGAACTCATAACACCGATTGGTCTACAATGTCATTAGAAGTTACGCCTACTGCGTTTTCAAGGGATGTGCAAAATCTTGAACGCCTTGATCTTAGTGAAAATAATATGTTATCTTTTCCTGAAGGAGCTCTATGTTCCTTAAGAAATTTGGGATATCTAAATATGACAGGCAATAGAATGAGAGATGTTACCCATTTTCAATTTTCATCAGCTCATCGACATCCGACAGAAAAATGTGGTGATAATTTATTAATTTTGGATTTATCTAGAAATCTCATCGACACCATACCGCCTGGCCTCCTCTCAGGGTTAAGACTGTTACAAAAGTTATATTTACAAGGAAATGGATTAAATTCAGTGGCCGATAGAGCCTTAGAGGGTCTCATATCATTGACAACCGTCAGATTCTCTGATAATCAACTAACAAGCTTACCACCTGAACTGTTTAGTGATACTAAAGAGTTAAAGGAAATATATTTCAATAACAATACAATTACTGTTTTAGCTCCGGGTTTATTTAGTGATTTAGTGCAATTACTTGTATTGGACTTATCTTACAATGAATTAACATCTGATTGGATTAATACGTCTACATTTTATGGACTAAAACGACTCATGTTTTTAGATTTCTCTCACAATAGAGTTTCTAAGCTTGAAATAGCATTGTTTAGAGACTTAAATAGTTTGCAAATATTAAAAATGCAAGATAATTACATTGAACACATACCAGAAAACGTTTTTAGTACTCTTGGAAATTTACACACTTTGATATTATCTAATAATAGACTTACAAATATTGAAAGCTTTGCCTTTATGGGACTCCCAGGTTTATCTGTTTTATCCATTGACAGTAATCTTATCACAAAAATACATCCGCATGCTTTACGTAATTGCACTTCATTACAAGATCTACATTTAAATGGGAATAGATTAGATGAGGTGCCTATAGCCTTGAGAGAAATACCACAGTTAAAATCTCTTGATTTGGGAGAGAATCTGCTAGTCAACATTGAAAATGCTTCTTTTATGGCAATGCAACAGATGTACGGTTTGAGATTAACAGAAAATAATATTGGAAATATTAGCAAAGGCGTTTTTGATAAGATGAAATCTTTAAAAATTTTAAATTTATCAAGAAATAAGATTCATAAAATTGAAGCTGGTGCCTTTGACGGAAATATAAATTTACAAGCAATACGATTGGACGGTAATTACTTGGCCGATATTGATGGACTTTTTGCCAAGTTACCAAATTTAGTATGGCTGAACATTTCTGATAATCGTTTAAAATTGTTCGATTACGCTATGATACCGACTGGGTTGCAATGGCTGGACATTCACGCTAACAGAATTGCTGAACTTGGGAATTACTTTGAAATTGAATCGCAGTTATCGCTTAGCACTTTCGACGCTAGCTCTAATAGATTAACTGAAATAACGGGAAGCGCTATACCAAATTCCGTGGAAATGTTATATTTGAATGATAATTTAATATCAAAAGTACAATCTTATACTTTCTTTAAAAAACCAAATCTAACAAGAGTTGACCTGTATGGTAATAAGATAACTAGCCTAGACCCCAACTCACTAAGAATATCCGCCGTTCCGCAAGACAAATCAGTGCCTGAGTTTTTCATAGGGGGTAATCCTTTAGAATGCGATTGTACAATGGAATGGTTGCAAAAAATAAATACTGGAAATCGAGCTAGAACCCAACCTAAGCTAATGGACTTGGATAGTATATATTGCAAATTACTTTACAATCGAGGCAACGCTTATGTGCCTTTGGTAGAAGCCGCATCCCATCAGTTTTTGTGCAAATACGAGTTTCATTGTTTTGCACTTTGTCACTGTTGTGATTTTGACGCATGCGATTGTAAAATGACATGCCCGAATAATTGTACTTGTTACCATGACCAATCTTGGTCGGCGAATGTCGTAGAGTGCTCTAACGCTGGATATGTTAACACATTACCCGAAAGAATACCTATGGAAGCTACGCAGTTATATTTAGACGGTAATGACATAAAAATGCTCCCAAGTCACGCCTTCATTGGAAGAAAAAGATTAAAAATATTATATTTAAACTCATCGAATATAGAAACCATTCATAACAGGACATTTAATGGTTTAAAAGAGTTAGAAGTGTTGCACCTTGACCATAACAAATTAATAACAATAGAAGGACAGGAATTTAACGGTTTGGACAATCTACGTGAATTATATGTAAATAATAACAAAATAAAAACAATCGGAAAGGAAATGTTTAATCATATGCCAAGGTTAAAAATATTACATCTTGATCACAACGCGTTAGTAACATTATCAATATGGCAAATTAATCCAGCTGTAACTGCAATTACTTTATCATATAATCCTTGGTCATGTGATTGTGAATTCACTGAAATGTTTCGAGAATGGACAAAGCGTGTGAACACAGTGACGGACGCATCTTCTATAAAATGTGTATATTCTAAAACCAATTCAACCGCCGTAGCAATTTACAATGAAAGTATGTTTGAAGACTCCAGATATGGCTTTAAAATAATTGAAGAAAACGGAACAATATGTACCGGATTACCAAGTATAAATAACAGTATAAACGGAAATTTGACCTCTACAAAAACTGTTATTAACGACGAAGAAACTAATTACGTTTTTGTTATTATTGTCACACTCATTGCATTCATTGTATTGGTTTTTATACCAATAATTATGTGCAAATATGGCCATGACATTAGAGTGCGAATTTATGCTTGGTGCGGAGTTAAGTTGTGTTCTAAAGAAGATGAAGACCATGATGAGCGTGAAAAGCTATATGACGTCTTCGTAAGTTATAGCTCCAAAGACGAGCAATGGGTCACCGACGCCCTAGCACCCGTTCTGGAAGACGCGAATCCTCCATACAAACTTTATTTACACTATCGTGATCTTCCTGTTGGTGGATACGTAACCGATAACATAACAAAAGCAATGGAATCTTCGCGTCGTACAATAATGGTGCTTAGTGAGAACTTCATCAAGTCTGAGTGGTCAGGGTTTGAATTACAAGTGTTAAGAGACAGACGTAAGAAATTAATAGTGATATTACTAGGTGATGTGCCTCAGAAAGAACTAAACCCGGAAGTAAAATTGTACTTAAAAGCAAATAAATATTTGTGTTCTAGTGATAAACTTTTCTGGGAAAAACTTAAATATGCTCTGCCTAAAGTTTACGAAAAACCGAGAAATCGTGGAATGCCAAGTCCCAGGGCGGATGCTGTCCCAATGCACAGAAATCACCACCCCAGAAGTCACTTAGGGGCTCTACCACCACCGCCAGTTCACGGAGCTCACCCTGTATTACCACCCCATCCATCGTTAGGGTCCCATCAAATTCCACCCCGGGGTTCACCTCGTAACCTTTCTGTTCATGTTTAATGTGAAATTTTACCAAGGTGCAGAGACTTTTAGTGAATGTGATGGCTAGTCGGTTATAGTAGGTATTGTATATATTATAATATTCGTTTTAGACTAAGTCTGTAAATTGTAAAATTTATAAATACTAAGCATTTGTCACTTATATTTTAGAAATAATGGTAAAATAAACGTCAACTTTGCATTGTATTTGTATATTGTGTTGATCTTTACGAGCTGTGCTTGTAGGGCAAATCATTGATTAAAAATAAGTTAACTTGAAATGGCATTTTTGCCAATATCTGTGATACTTTAGTACTTAGTTAGTTAGAAACACTAGGTTAAAATGTATATTTTGTAATTTAGTCACAAAAAATTAACGTATTTATTGTAAAAATTCAAAAAAGGACTGTGTCAAAAAGTGATAATGAGAATAAATAAGATTTTTAAACATATCATTTCTTTTATTTTTCATTTAAAAAAAGCTTAAATAATAAATTATTAAATTGTAGATTTTAATAACATATTATATGGAACGGAAACCAGTTATAATATATTTGTAATATTAAAACACCAATTAATATAGTCAAATGTTGGTTACTATTTTTTTTGTATGAAATCCAAAATAGATGTAAAATTATTTTTTTAAATAAATATTTTTATAATAAAAATAGCCCCAAAGTAATGATTGAGGATTATTAAACTTAGGGCTCTTATATAAACAAAAAAAGAGAAATGTTTTAGGTTTAAAAATAATAGCTTAAACTTATAATTTCTAATGAAATAAAATTAGCATTTATTTTAGCATAAATACTAATTAATCTAGAATTATTTTAGATCTCAAATAGTCAAGTAACAGAGAAAAAAGGATAAATAATATTTATTTTAGTACAATAAATTTAACCTGAGTTGGTTTAATTAATTAGAGACCTTATATTTTATTTATACAAGTTATTTATATTAAATATAAAATACTATGCTTAAATCTAATTAATAACAAAGATTAACGTTTACAGTTATATAAAGTAAGCATTCTAATTTTGAACTAATCATATAGGCTATATTAACAAAAACATTGCTAGAAATAACAAAATATGTAAAATATTACCAACGCTAAATAAAGCACGTCCAATTCTCGCTAGTATCCGGTAAAAAATTATCTAGTTAAATAATGGCAACGGCGTAACTATCGAGTTGAGTCGAGAGCCATTTAAAAGAGCGGCTCCCATAGGCGAGCATATTGCATATCAGGTTTTTTATGCTGTAAGGACTCGGCCGTCGACCGAACCTTCAATCTAAGTTAACGAGCGCCCGCAGCCTAAGTATGTGTGAAACAAGTGGATGCGAACAAAAGCTTTGTGCGGTTTCTATTTATTGAAATTGGAAGTGATACGATGTTTATAACTATAAAGAGAAAATCCAATAAGCCTTGTTAGAGATTAATGGTCAACTTAAAGGGATAATACAAGAACTTCGAATATTATTTTCTTATTAGCAATAGTGAAATATTTTATATTGAAAAATATAATATACTTTTATAATCCACAAAACATTTTCCATCTTTCTTGATTACTTATGATTGTTTTAATTTGTTTAATAATGAACTTTGCTATTTACAATAACAAGATTTATTATATTAGTATAGATTATTCATATTTCCTAAGGATTGTATACATATTTATTAGTTTTGCACAATATATTATTTATAGGTAACATTTACAATTTTTGGAGCTACTATCAACTTTGTATATAATACTAATATAATAAAGCGGAAGAATTTGTCTGTTTGTTTGAGCTTTATCATTAATAAAAAGTTATCTATAGACCGCTTCATGTTTAGTAATGATCTTGAACAGTTTTGACTGAATGATATTAAAATGGCTAATATAAACAGATAAGATAATTTTAATCTAAGATAATTTTCAAAGCAATAATTTTAAGTGTATGTTACAAAATTTACTCATATCAAAATAAAATACTTTAAATTTAACCTACAATAGATACATAATCAAGTATTAGAAGAAATTATGAAGATGCGTCGAGGTAAACTCTAATAAATTAAAAAAATAATAAAACATTACTGAATTTACAACGGCTAAAACCCATTAAGAAGCACATAGCAGCGGACACTATAAAATCAAGTAAGCCGAAAAAATATCTGCATTATCCATCGAGTGAAAATTAATCCATACTCAAGAAGGAAAAAAATCGTTCCCTTTCCCCATTCAAAAGCAAAAATTTAAGTACATAATAAGCAATTTAAAGATAAAAATCAGTACTGTCAGTCAAATTCAGAAATATTTTTAATGGATTTTCATGAAGGCGCCTAAAGTAGTTGTCAGCACGAGTAAAACATGTAAATGCACCTAAATTGATTTTTCGACAGTTTGATTACAAAAATAATGTGCGTTAATACCCAAAACAAATTTAAAACGAACCTTACAATCGTATTGAAATCTTTTTTCATTTTAAGTAAGTTGAAGTTAAGTAATATTGATGAAAACGGATATAGCGAATTTATTTTATAATATTTACAGAGTGAATGAAACACGGAGAGGATAAACGAAAGATTTTTAAACAAAATATTTAATTTATATATATGATTGATAAAAATAAAAATAAATAATGATTATTATTATAAGACAAGAAAATATTAAAATATCAAGGTGCGTCGATAGAGCAACAAATTGCAATTAATTTTAGTTTTTTTTATTATCATCCTAGTTTATACCTACTACAAATATATTTAAAAAAAATTATATTTTACTATATAATATTAGTCTTTATAGCTCGTATATTTAATAAAATAAAACATATTTTTTTGGTTTTCTATAAAAAAATATATTTTTTCACAATAATATCAACCTCCAAAATGAGAGTAATTTTAGGTCTATTTTAGCATAATTAAAAGAAAATACATCGCTTTAATAATATAATATTTACAAGGACGCTGTCTTACGTCCTTCTTGACTTGATCAAACAAATAAATATTAGATGTGAGTATCTAGGCATGTTTTCTTTTCTTTTAGTTTCTAAGGATCATAAATTAAGCTAGAGAATAAGACAAGGTGAAAAAATAAACGCGACGCCGCACTGTGTACAACATTAATCAGAGCTCTGAGAAGGCGTAGAGAATTTATTTTACGATTGTTACAGTGTCGATGAAACGTTAAAAATGCTGTCGGTTTATATTGAAACATTCGACGCATTGTTCGAGCCGATGGGTCCGATAACGCACCGGTGCGCGGTGTGCCCTCTCCGGCACCTTGTTGATTTTCCAACGTAAACTGTCGAACATCGGCCGTAACTAGTTTCTTTTTTATGAGTACTGGTTTAGTGGAACGGAACGCAACGATGGTACGATTAAACTCTAGAGATATCATAATCACCGGTCTGCATTTATCGAACGTATAATCGGAGAGCGGTAATAAATTTGTCTCATTTTAATATCCTAGAGCGTGTTATGTACGACCACAAACGCGCTCGGTGTTGGAGGATCGGACCTCGTTAGAGGTGGGTAAAAACGCGCCCGTAACTGCGCCGCCCGCGCCATACGAAAGAGTTCAACGAGCTATACACATACGAGTACATATATATCGCACCTAACTAAGTGCCTATAACTTTTATTTTTTGGTGTACAATTTAAAAATATCACATTTGAAATCATAAATAAGTATGTATATAGTTCAAAATAGTTAATATAATATAGTTTATAAAGATTCTATGTATATTATTTTAATAGAAGTATTTTTAAATAAGCTGCAACTTTAGCAATTTATTTTAAAACTAATTCTAGGCAATTCAATAGAACAAGCTTGGGAACTAAAGCTACTTAATTAGTAGAGATATTCGGGTGAGAATGTTGCCGACAGATAGCATAGATTTTTATCATTTAATCTTTATAATTCCAATTAAGATATGCAAACAATAGCTTAGAGCTATTGTTACCTATGAATACATAATGTTTTACCAGTATGACATAAAAAATATAGCGTTTTAAGTAACTCGTCGGTTGATAAAAAATAATTTGTATGTTTATATAAATACTACAGTGTACCTATATTAAGAAGACAGCTATGGACAGTACTGAGCACTAGTTGGTCAATGAATCATCATGTAATCGTTACATGTTTATAAAAAAAACATATCAAACGGAAGTAGCACTTTTAGTCAAATATCACACTTGACGAACAAATAACACTTACACACTGATTCTAGAGGCTCAGACCACACGTAGTTAAGTTTCATAAATGCTTTAATCTTCCGATAAACTGTAGGTGTAACAAATTATATAAAATTCTGCCAATTATAGGACAACGGGAAATACAACTTATAAAAGTTGACAAACTTAAATTTGTGAAAGTATGCACTCATTTTGTATGAAATGAACAACAAATATAACGTTTTTTAAGGTTTTATCTGTAATATAAATATAAAAAAAATGTATTTTTTTTATTTGTACTGTATTTTTTTTTGTATCAAACATTTAAAGTACATAAATTACAAAAATCTATTTTGACTTTATTTTTTTACAATCAAAGTAGCTTTAAACTTACCGTTCTCGAAGTAGTTATCTAGTAAGTAGTAAATACAGGATTATCGTATATTTGACCACATCAACAGCACCCTTGTTGATGTACCGGAATAAATATTTGCTTTACTCGTACTGATTATGGTAGTTTACGTAGTTAATCTCAGTTGTACCGGAATTTTTGTAGCGGCTTCTCAGATACGACAATTAATTAATTAGTACTTGTATATCGTTTGTATGAGAACATTATTATTATTATTTTTTTTATAATTAAAAGAATTGTTGACTTTTGACGCACTGAGATATTTTTTTTATCAAAAAAACAAATTTTTACTACTTATAAAAAAAAGTATGTACAATGTATATTATCCATATCTATATTATAAATTCGAAAGTAACTCTGTCTGTCTGTCTGTCTGTCTTTTACGCAATCAGGGCCAAACCGCTAATTTAATTGTGATAAAATACTCATATAGAGATACTTGAGGGTCTCGGGATGAACATAGGATACTTTTTTTTCTCATATTTGTATTATTTTCGATATATACCAATATATAAAAATATTTATTAATTTGACATGCAATTTATTCCGCCATTTTAAGAACAACTGTCGTTGCTAGGCAACGATTTGCAAAGTTTGTTGTTAGAAAACGCCACCCAAAATGAGCTTCCTTAACGCATCTCTCTATTGACAACTGAAAATAATTTCATAAATATATTTAATAAATATTCGTATAGTTCAAGCGGGCGTAGCCGCGTTCGGGTCCACTAGTTACGTTATAAGTTGTAAAAGTCAGTGTAGAACTTACACAACTATTTTGCTAAAAGTTTTTTCTTTATAAAATAGAATCATTTTAAAATAATAAACCTTATTTTTTGACTTATAATTGCTATAAGGCTAAAACATAACTATCCATTACCCAAAAAAAAAATAATCAAAGTTCCTTTGAATAGTCTACCAAACTTCGATAGATATTAGCAATAGTGCTTTATATTATAGGTTTAAACAATATAACGTTCTTGTTTTAACATTATATAGATGACTCATCACACTAACGATCTTCATTAAACGCGAAACAATTTCGACGCAAATTATATACTGTTATAAACGACTACCTTAATTAAGTTGCCTGCATGAGATTAATTTGATTATCACATTCTTATTTCAATTATATTAACAGGGCATTATTATTTCGACAAAGCTATTTGCTGGTATGTATTTTGTGAGATATAGATCAGACGGAAAAGTCGTTATAATAATGTGTACGATATTATTATGTTATATTCTTACACAACACTATCATTGTAATTTCGTTGAGAAAAAACTTTTATAATAAGATATTGATATTGATATTGATAATAAGAAATTGCAAAATTAATAAAAAAAATAATAGCACTAATATGTATTCGCCTCTTTATGAATTTACATTTTTATGTTTAATTATAATAAGTATTTATCTACATAATTATGTTCAATATTTTTTTTTTCAGCTTCACGGTGTTTACCGCATGAAGCAGGGCAGACAGGAGGAGCCTAGTGTTAAAACACACCGTTCCCCAATTCCGCCGAATTATGATAGGCATTGAGTGTTGAGTGGCGGGACTCAATGACGTTTTTTGCCTCGAAACCAGAGCGAAAATATTAAATTTTCAATATTTTATGTCCTCGTGTGGGAATCAAGTAATTGGATATAATAAGTTGTGTGTAATCTATATATATAAAAGGACTTGTCCTCACTGACTGAGGTAAGACGCACGCACAGTCGTAACTGCTGTGCGTAGAAACGTGGAATTTGGACAGATGTTTACTTTCATAATCTGGACATCCACTAAGAAGGGATTTTGAAAAATTTTAATTCTAAAGGGGTGAAATAGAGGTTGAAAGTTTGTATGAAAAAAAAATTAAATCGGCACCGATTCTTATAAAATTTGAAATTCAGACTCTTAAAAGTATTTAATTGAACACATGTTTCATGAATTTCTAGAATTCTTCCCCTAAGGGTGCAAATAAGGAGTTGAAAGTTTGTATGGAAAAATTCTTAAATCGCCACCGATTTTTATAAAATTTGATATTTAGACTCTTAAAAATATTTCATTGAACACATGTTTCATGGGTTAGAATTCCCCCTAAATACGCAAGCGAAGCTGCGCGCGTCCGTTAGTAGGTAATAATGGGATTTAATGTTTAATTATTTCTTTTGTCTATTTGCAGTTAAGATATACTTAAATTTTTTTTTTATTATAAATAAGCTTTCAGCCATTTCAGGTGAGAAATAAAATATCTATGCTGAATTTTACTATAATTTTATTATATACTTTTTACAATTTAGACTACACAAATAATTTGTCCCAAATATTTTTGTTACATGCCGTTACTTTGAGGTGCTCGACATGTTGTAATGGATAGAAGTATTTAACAAGAAGATAATATCTTAACAAAAGCGATTTAGTACGTCGTCTTGTTTAGGTACTTGCATACACATACATACATGTGTACCTATTGGCTATATGAACAGTGTAACATGAGCTCTTTATTTCTTAACAAACGTTAAGCTATATAAAGATATTTATAGCAATCGCGGATCATTTAATGGTAGCTTATCTTAAATATATTGACCCCGAGTGCAAACCAGCTAATAAATGCTATATCAGAACCTCATAACATTAAAACATTAAGAATAATTTAGAAGCAGGAAACTCTGTTATAAGGATTATATTTTAAAATTGTTCTTGTATATTGAGATAACAATTGCTTATTCTCCAACCCCACCATAATCCCCCCTCGAGATCATCATCAATTATGTGTAACCCAGGCTCTTTTATACTAATTTTACTGGTATCTACTGTAGATACAACATCCTTATATTATATTTTTTCAATTTCAGACAGCAATTAATTTAGCATGTTTGATGTTAATTGTGCCTAAGTAATCAATATTTTCGTTGTGTTGAGTCTTAAATTTCTTTTCGTTTTTAAAATTAACATTGATTAATTAAAATAAACGTATTATATAAAAATAGTTGTCAGTATTGTGTCATATGGAAAAATAATCAAAACTAGTTCGAGGTCCCATTGTCAATGTTACCCGAAAAAATAAAATTAGCTAGATTGACTGTACCTACTTTGTTAAAAAAAGTTTTTAATAAATAGCAGAAAGTCATGCTACATGTGAAGATTGCAAAAAATTATGTTTGTGTGTAACATAAAAATCAAAAATAAATATAATCATATATTTATTATATATTTAAAATATAAAAAAATGTTTTAAAAAATATGACAACAGATTTTAATTAAAAGCAAAAATATTTTTTGAAAGCAAATCCCAGGGTCGGCCAGCGAAAGCGAGAGAGCTGTTCCTTTGTCGACCGTCACTCTACACAAATTATGCGACGGCTTTTGCTCATTAATAGCAATTTTATTTGCTCTTATTTAATTTAGCATTTATTCAATCTGCCCCCGGCGCGAGACGGTATAATGCGTAGTGGTCTTATATCTCACCTTTTGTGACAGAGCTCATTGAGGGCGAGGTGTCGGGATGTGTTCCCGCGGCTCGAGGCTCGGGCTCGTCTCGGCTTACACGTTTAGCTCTGATGCCTTTCATCGCGCACAAAATGTAATTGAATCCCACAGAATCCTACGCACTCGGTAAGATTTAATAGGGCATTTAAATACTCGCATTGGCCATTGTGCATCGGTTTTGTGCGCTATAATTCATTGCGACCGCAGCGCAGCTAGCTTTCCGCGGGGTGTCGCGTCGTGTGTTAGACAAAGTGCTCTCAGTTGTAACCGCCGCGTGCGGTTCCACATTTATTAACATAAACTATATACTGTTCATATAAGTATCTGTATGGAAACGTGAATTCGGAATATTGCACCTAGACTTCAATTTTAATGTGAACGTAAAATTACTAAATGCTTCATAACAATACTTCACTCGCATTATGTGCAAAAATAAATATAAATGAAAAGTTAATACGAATAGATAATGTAAGTGGAAATGTGCAAAGTTGTTTCTCATTCAGTATAATACATATGTAAGTAGACATATCCCGGGAAGCTCGCATACGAAATGCTAACGAGCGTCATACCCTCGAGGTGCAATCCTTTACTTTAACACTTTACTATAGATTTAAAATTAACTAGAAGTCTGTAACTCAAAGCAGCTGTTACAGGGAATTATTCTCGATAGTTGAGTGCGAGTGGAGATGTATCGAAGCCGCCATCTAAGGGTTTATTATTTGTGAGGCGCGCTAGAAAACTCATGTCAAAGAATCATGATGCTATGTACACGAGCGCGTCAGGTGCTCGTAAAATTGAAAATAGCTCGTAAATCACAAGTGCTGAGTAGAATGGCAAATTGCTGGAAGTACGCGAGCGCGCATTTTGTTTGTTGATCGCTGATTCTAAATTTTTGAAATACTTCATATAAATTTTCTATTAATCACATATAATAATAATAGGTTTTTAATACCTTATCTGTCCATAAATAACATTATTTGATATTGACGTTTACTATTTCATTTGGAATTCAAATATAAATTTCTAAATGAATACACAGAAGACGATAATAACAATATAAACGTTGTCTGCTTGTAAGATCCGTTAGATGCTACGATACCACAGACCGACAACACTCAAATGTAATGTTATACTACTTAGCTATAGAGGCAGCGTGCAGTGGGCGGTATATAAATTAAGTTTTATAAGAGATTAATATGGGACAGTAGAAAACACATACCCTACTGTTTTTGTTGGTCTGCGAGCCGTAAATAAAAAATTGAAAGACGAGGTACTGTATGTCAACTATAAAAACGCAATATCGTATACATCGATCAGTTTGTACATACGTTAACAATAGAGCGACCATTGTGGACTGCTATCTAATCGTAATGAATATAAATTCCCAGATGACATTTACGATCAGTGCACGCCGTGATACTGCCTCTATATAAACGCGTTAGATACATTTTTTTAACTCACGTATACTGCAACAATAAAGTACTTTGGTATATCGCGAGCGTCGATTGTAACATAACCGACGTAAAATTCAATTTTATCTCCCTATTTACAAACCAATATTTATGAGAATGAAATATTTTTTACGTGAGTACGTCACACTCGTTATATTTATCTGTTTCAGTGGTGTTATATTATGTAGGTATATTGTTCGAGGTCCGCGAAATACTATCTACTACCTATAATGAATTTAATCTCCATATCTTCGCATTTTAAAGTGTTACTTTTATACTTCTGATTCCTCATATAAAAATGCATAGCATAACCTCATCAGAATTCTTTACACGAATTTATGGATTTCTAATTAATAAAACACTTATCTTAAGTGGATATCAATGTAAATATCTCGTCAGAAAAGACAATTACATTACAAATCACGTAACCTGTAAATAGCTGAGCGCTTCTGTGGAACAGGTTCTTGAAATAAATCTTATCAATACTATTAAAACTAATGTCTCCGTTTTAGGCACCTAGTTTTAATGAGTATCGTCAGTTCTTTGCAGATAAAAAATACATTCGTGACTAGCTAATGACACAAATTAAGTTTCGAATTATACATTAGGTTTTTATTCAGTTTCTAAAAAGCTGACATACCAACGAGTTTCGGACTTAACTTTTGCTCTGTTAATTAATTCCTTTTAACCTTAATAAATATATTACATTTATTATACATAAACCTCGTGATAAAGTTCATGTCGTTGAATCTTGTAATCTTATCGTAAATATCTTTAATCTAACGTAGGTAATGTGTTACTAGTACGTTATCGACGGGTTGCAAAGGTCAGATAATAATCACTTCGCGTAAAAAAAGTAGTTAAATAACTTTCTGGGTTGCAATATCATTCATCAAAAAAAGGTATACATTTAGTGTAAACGTATACATATAAAAATCAGGCACTCTGTTCAAAAAATTAACAAGAATATATTTTCTTTGATTTGAATGTTTAAAAAACTAATTAAAATAATAAACGAAATCGATAAATCCATGAATTAATTATCATAAATAATTAATATGACCGGAAAACAGTAGCAAAATTCGAGTATAGGTATAATAAAAACTACAATTCTTTGATATTAAGTAATAAGTACTTTCATTTATGGAAATTCTATGATATTTCAGGTTCACTCTATAACCTTAACAGAATTTTCTGTGGTATTTAAAATATATACAAATTAATTTACAATAGCCTTCTAAAATCCTTAAACATGTCTACATACGTACCATTAATTTTAATTCAAATGTTAAACACATACATACCTGCCTTTAAACCTTTACATCATTATTTTACAAATGGATTTAGGTACGTGTATCGAAACATTCATAGTATTTACGATATAATGAGCGAGTGAATTATTTAATACAATGACATCTATTGCTATATAATTTTGTATGTAAGCAGTTGTTGTTATTACGCGCTTTGGCAATTCATTCCGTATAATGAGGGCGTCTACCAGCTGTCATTAGAGAACAGAAACTATACAATTCTAGGTTAAGCAAAATATTGCATATTCCGTAGCAAATTTACTATAAAATTTATTTTTTGAAAATATAGTTTCTTTTATCTATTAAGTATAAAGTGACTATCCTTACTCTATCCAGTTAAAGCTTAAATTCTATAATTATGTATTTAAATTTTATTTACTGTTTCATATTAAACAACATTTCTTAAAAATTTAATCTTGCATGCTTAAAACGAAGTCTTTAGGCGACGACTTCGTCGAATTTATTTTATTTTGATTGTCCATTGGTATCGGTTACTAAAACGTTTTTGATGGAACTATAACAATTTTTAGAACTTGTTATAAATTTTTGTGTATTATGTGTTCACAAATGTACATATTTACATTTCTATACAAAATTACATTGTATTCTACAAAAGTGGAGAACGGTGGGTCTTAACACTAGATTATTTACCTCGCAAATGCGATCGCAGAAAAAAATCCCCATAATTTTAAAAAATATACACACACTAGAAACAATTCAATGCTAAAATATTTTATTACTATATTCTTAACAAGCTGAGCGTGTTAATGATTTTAAAGGTCAAGGAAGTTCACATGTTATATAATTTGCATAGTTTATTTAAACGTTTAGACACGGTTAATTGGTATGTTCGTTAAGACCTAATGTATTTATTCTAATTTCGAATCTTTATTGGTCGTAAATTACAGCGAAACACATTTTATCTCATTTAATCAAGAGCATCTATGTTGTAGATGATGTAACTGCATGGAGAACACAAAATAATTCGAACCATTTTATATTCTGTAATTCGAATATTACAGAATATAAAATGGTTCAGAAGGTTACATTTTTCTCTCTCGAAAACTCTATTAATATAGTTTCAGAAACAACAACTTCATGCCTAGGTCGCTGTCCATCGCGATGGTCGCGGGTATACTAACCAAAAAAGTTAAATATACCCAAAAATATAACATAACAAGAATATAGAAAGCCAAATAAGTAAACAAGAGTTTCACATAATACGTTATTAGGTTCGATATTGGCATCATTATACCAATCCGCCAGCCAATAAAGCAGACACTTGACATATGTCTTGCCATTACGTCAGCGAAGTAAATACATCACGGCGAGTCTTAATCAAAGGACCACGGAGATTAATACTCGGACAGGGGAAGAACGCGAATGGAATTAGGAACAGCGTAAAGTAACAAAAGGATGACTAGGAAAAAGTAGCATCATCCGTTAAATTACGTTACACTGCCCATAAACAAAAACTTTATCCTTTATTCGTTTGACAGCTAGATTATTTTTCTGATCTATGCGAGCTTAACAGCGAATACAACGATATAATAGAAATGAATTGTATAGAGTATCAGTTTATTCGTTTTATATTTTGTAGAATATATTTTATGTTACCTGAGCGTAAAGAATGTCATTATGAGTAGAAAAAGAAATATGATATACCTAAGGTGTGTAGTATCAAAATTGTATCACTATTTCCATATTAATTAAATCGACCGCAAAAGCAAGATAATAGTGTTACCTTAAGCCCACTTCATAATTGATTTATCGCGGTCGCTTTGCAGAAAAAAGCAAACTTTTCTAATAGCAGGGCGGATGAGACCCGCAGAAGGGTTAATTAAAACGAATGGACGGTCATCCGCGAGTAGAATGTCGAAGTTTAGCGGATCACCAATTTCAATGTTTTAATATTATTACAAACTCAGGCCCACGTTTCTTTAATTAAAATTAACGACGCAAAACTCTGACAGTCAAACGAATTATTGGTACAGAAGCAAACTTTTAATTAGTTCTACATCTTGCGATACTTTTATGCCTTATGTTGTAAGTAAGAATTTATAAAAAGTACATATAAATATTCAATAGTTCTGGTTTATATGATACAACTATCTACAAACATAGTTTAGTGGTTATGGATAGAACATTTTTTTATATAAGTCCTTTTATAATTAGTAATAACCTAAATCTGTTAATTTAACATAAACGGGAGTTGCCAACTTGTCTGAGAAAATAAAGAAGTCGTGACGCAGGGGCAAAGGCCTGTAACGTAAACGCGAGAGTTGTGGGTTCGATTCCCATTTGAGGGAAATGTTTAATATGTAATATATACAATAAGTAGGTATATGAAATATATATAATATTTTTGTTTCTCTACTCTGGTACCGAAACAAAGCGCGGCGGTGAATTCAGTGGATTTCCCAGGGTCACCAAGTTCTCCCGGCCTACCATATCTTACACATGCGGCATACACTTTAAAGCTAAAAAAAGACTACCGAAACCTTAACCTTAACCGAAAAAACCAATTTTCTGTGTATCTCACTCAAATAAAATAATTTACTTGTCAACGTCAAATATTTTCTTACAAATGATTTTTATAATCACACATATAAATTAGAATAATAACGCGGATGTTATTTTTTATCAAAGCAAGCTTTCATTTTATTTGATAATCAGTTCATGAATTTAAGATTTCACGGTGTGGGCTTACAAATCTAAATCCGTCGTTTGATTATCAAAAAATAACAGTAGATTTAAAATAGAATATATAATACTTAGGCTGTTTTTTCCACAAAAACAATTAAGCTTAAAAAAGATTAATCACATTTTATTTGTATTTAAAGG
This sequence comes from Heliconius melpomene rosina, assembly GCF_056956725.1. Taxonomy (NCBI): domain Eukaryota; kingdom Metazoa; phylum Arthropoda; class Insecta; order Lepidoptera; family Nymphalidae; genus Heliconius; species Heliconius melpomene. Next base: position 6,184,853 of record NC_140406.1, on the reverse strand, counting down.
TAACACTGAAAAAAATCATGAACTTTAAAGCTACGGTTGTGCAGTGCGGTTGACTTAAATAAAATCAAAAATAAATATTGAGCAGGATTGAACCGAGACAGAATATATAACGTATAAGAACATGTGTTAATTCATCAATGCATTAAATAATATTACAGAGATATATATTACTTCGTAATGGACACTTAAACATTTCTTTATTACTAATTAATATTATCCCAGTATATGAAACGATACAAGTGCCGGACTCCATATTCACACCTCATGAAGCCCCAGGGCGTACAGACCGGTTACCAAACGAGGTCCAGAGGTACAGCGTCCACTAAATAATATGTAGTATAAAGATCAATACAGTTGAAAATGTTGTGTATACAATGGTACAATAAATATAAAAAAAGACGTTATATATTCTAAGTCATGGTAAATTTCCAAGTAGATTACATGTTCTTCTACACATATTAATAAAGAAATATTTTTAATACTTTCTACATACAATATGCAATAGTAATAAAAACAAGATTACAAACATAATAGCACCAAATATACTGGAAAGCGACATAGTTTAGTGGACGACCAATATCAAATATCTTTTAATTTGAGCACACTACTTTGGCGCCTACGCAGCGCGGCGTAAACATATCGTGAGATGGGATCAATGAATATTAAGCAACCTTCGAAACAATTTCCAGCAACATTATCGAGATAAAATAAATAATTCCCCAAAATAAACACGAAAAGAAACGTTGATTGCTTCATAAATTGTCAAAAAGTTACCTCGTGCTGATGAGGTTTGCAGATCGTTTTTTACTCGAAACATATGAATACACTCGGCAAATTGATCAATAAATAAAAAGGATGCTCTTATATTCTGCTCTTCATAAATAAATTACTTATTCGAAACTAATTGAGATAAATGCATCTCGGTAGATTCATTATTACTTTTATTAGGAACGTTAAATTTAAAAGATTAAAATAACTTAATTTAGTCCGCGCAGTATTTGCAATCTGCAAAAATAAACGCCACGCTAACTTCATATGTTATAATACGAGGAAAAAAGCTACTGGCGTGTTTGTTACAACGAATAGAACAAAAACTAATATTGGTAGTTATGAAAAATATTAAGCGAAAAGTTTTGGTAACTCGCCATATGGACAAGATTGCCTTTTAGTTTTTCAATATCCTATCGGAAAGCAAAAAAGTTTTAGTTGTTATATTGTATTAATCACAGAAATCTTACTTATATATTAAGTTTTAGTAATATTACAATTTGAAATATATAATAATACATTTGTTTTCTTTTTTTAAATATAAAGTGAGGTTATTGAAAGTGTAAAACAATTATCAAAGTGTTCATAATTTAAAACTCTAAAAATCATTTTAAAATAAAGCTTTACTTGTGACATTAATAAGAACTGCCGGTTATTGTATTCAATCTTCTCCTATTTCAGATTACTGAATTGGAAATAGTCACAAGGGACTAGCTTCGTAACACGATCAGTGTGTACGGGTGCCTTGTCTTGTAAGAAACACGATTTTTACTGACTTTCTCATTGAATATGATGCGATTTGATAAGCGGACCAGCATGCTGTCTTAATTTTTACAAAGAATACAAAATTAAATGGAGAAAAGTGGTATAGCCTGCACACAAAATACATTGCAATACAATCTCGACAAATGCAGATTAAATCTACTTACAACTAAATTATTATTATAACCAATAAGACTTCTCAGTGCACTATAAAAAAATGATGTCGTTGGCTGTGGTTTCAAAAATAGTGTGCGAAATTTGCTTTATTTAAATGTAATGGCCGTCCACAACTTCGTATACGTGATTTTTATTCGCCACATTGCATGTGCTGATCTTAACGCCGCGGTTTGTTGTACACGAGCTATTTTATATAAAATTAATCGCGTAATCAAAACCTATAGGCTACTTCTCGTGAACTTCAGTTATGAATCTTGCCATGAAGTGAGAACTTACTATAAAAAAAAATGAAAAATCCAAAAAGTGCAATGCTTCAATAAAAGTCCGAGCAAGAGAGCGTACCAACTTATAAACATAAATAATAATCATTACACACACAAACAATATAGGTTGCGATGTTATCAATAACGCTACTAAAGTGAACGCTGACACAAGGACCGCCGGACAGGGCAATGATGAATGTACCACTCCCGGTCACCGTGTACGTATGAGTGAACATGATACCGTTAACAAAACGTACATCAAACAAGACAAATTGCTTACGTTCCTAATATTCGGACACCTCGACATTGAAGCAGACCACGCTGATATCTAAATCTAACATCTACGTGTTCAGATAACGAGATAACTCGATCACCCTGATGGGACATGGAGTCTCTGCTGCTGGCCAATTAACTGTAAAGCTTTCTAAATTGTTTTGTATCGGGCGCGTAGTTTACGTTTCCTGAGAGCATCTCTTAAATTTACTTTAATATTGATTGATAGTAAACGAAAAAAATATGTTAATGTTAAAATTTTCTTTTTAGGTATTTTTCGTTATATGAACCATATAATTTTAGTTAAATGTATCATATTTGCTGGGTTACCCAATATTTTATTTACACGGAGTACATATTTATGTGTTGTCTATCGCACATCAATATGGAACGCATAATCAATATGTTAATATCGGAGATAAGAAATTTAGATTTCTCCACATAAAACATACAGACGCCGACGTGGAACAAGAGTAGCTAGAATTCTTCGGAGATAGGATCATAAATAAGGCCGGTTAAAATGGTGAACGGCTGATGAGTTTTATCTTTAAGTTTCTATTATGCAAATGGCACAATTTAAATCCAAGATTATTTAATGTTTCCAATTGTGAGAATCTCGATTTGGTTATAACTAATAGGTACATATCATACATAAGTCGTCTCCAATATCATTATGGCTTATGCTCTTGGCGTAATTACTTTTACGACGACAAATGTTATCAACTATCACTCGTCTGGGTAATTTGATGAATCAAGGATTATTTTAGTAAGAATATAATTAAAAATTCTACAACATCGCCGTAAAATCGTGATTGGCTCCAAGTGAAAACTCGTTACGGCCGATCGTAAAAGTCGACAATAATTAGCCGGCCACAACCGCGAGCACCGATATGAGCTGATTACGAAAGAAATACAGTCGTAGCGTTGATTTATTGTGCGTTGCCTTCGGTTTCATCGCCTCTGCTTACAAATAACGATAAGCAAGCAACGCGTGTTGTTAATAAAGTTCATCTCAAGAAGATATTCTTTAATTTTAACTGGTGAAGCAAACCTTATATGGAAATTAATGTAACCTATAGTTTATTAATTAATGATAAATTTTGCCCAAAAATTATGACAGCTTCATTCTATAATTGAGGCTCCTAGGTTCCCTCTGCCTACCCTGCTACGTGCGGGCGGACATTTAATCTTAGCGGTTATATAATATTGAATTTAATCATCGACTAGAAGTAATTAATACTGACCACCATAATACAGGGACACGGCGGAAATGTACAACAAATTACCGTTAATTGCTTCATACGGTAAATTAATAACAATATAAATCCTAGTGATTTATATTGTTATTAATAAATAAAAATATTAAATATTAAAATTTTTTCTATTTTAATGAATTAAATTAGTTAATTTAAGAAAAATATTATCATTCGGACAATATTAAGAAATAAAAGATTAAATTCTAATAAGCCTTTACATATAAATACTTTTATATATACATATGTCTACTAATGTAACGCGTGCGACCCCGAGTTCACGGGTCTTTCTCTCAATCATCACTGCTTCGTCAAACATGAGTAATATTTACACATGCAGTAATTAAACGTTTATTAAACATGAGTTACAAATTGTGATAAGTCTTGTGTAGAACATTAAAGAATATATGAAGACAAATTAAGCTAGTCTTTCATATATATAAAAAAATAAATCTTAAACTTTTTATGTTTATAAAAATCCTATAAACCTACATAATAACCGTAGTTTTAAACTATGGAATAACATGCCTAAATTAACATATTTAAAAAATAGGCAATGGCAAAATAAATGCATTTCGTTTGTTAAGATCACGATTTACATTCTCATATTACTTATTTTACTTTACATCCACGAGTATTGCTCTCGTTCCTTAAGGAAATAGCATACTTTAACTCGCTTTTATTGATGAAAAATGCAAATTTGAGAATATAGTTTCGTTTGCATGGGATGTAACTTACAATAATTATGGCAGTTAGAGTATAAAATGTTAAATATATAGTCGATATAAACATGCCCCGCTCTTTTAATTTGATTCGTATTATTTTTACGACTTCTGAAGAAGGAAGAGACGGCGGTCACTTTAAGTGGCAGTTTATATGAAATGCCACTTGCCTACCCACGTCGACATTTTTAGGCGGATACAAGAATTCCATTTGACAACTCTGTAAAAATTAATAAATAAACCAAAGGAAGTCATGCATATTACTAGTCCACTATGTAGCGGAAAGGAAATAAAAACTTCGAATATTTAATTACTAATAAAAAATATATGCGCATGACTCAATAATTGCAACACTTACTACATACAAAATAATTAATGGTATATTGAAACTTTTCACTATCATAGTATGAGTAATGATTGGTTTAGAAATATAAACCAATATTTAATAAAACAAAAAATGCGATGTCAAAAGGAATTTAACTAACTTCTTTTCTCTTTAACTTCTTCTTCTTTTCTTTTATAAAATTTTAAAGAGTAGGCCTAATTTATAACGTGGAGCGACAATTAGTCACACCAAAAAAAAATACTGTACTTACAAATTTTCCAATTAGTATATCGATAGAGCGCTGATATAAAATCTTTACATCGACAAGATAGCCTATCTAAGCAGAAGCCAGGTTAATCAAGTCAGCGGTATCTGGATTATGTCATTAAAACTTCATCACACGCTCATCCGTTGAGTTAACTGGACTTCAAAGTCAACGTATATTATAAAATTACAATCTTTGTGCATAATAACAACCTTCAAGTAAACTCTTTTTGCGTTACTACACGTAGCTATGTTATATGTATAGTAGCTATGTTTATGTACGTAGTGGCACCACATATATCTACTAAAGCATTGGATACCCGTACATGTTGCTGTACCCCGCATGCAGCAGGAGAGGAAGCCGCTCGCTACTTACCACCAAATTGTGGTTGAGAACATTGCGTAGAGTAAAGCGCGGCGTTGAGTTCTGCTACTCAACACGCAATGCCTATAGAATTAGGCAGAAAGTGGGGAACGGAGTGTCTTACTTAACACTAGTTTCCCTTTGTCTACCCTGCTGTGTGCGGGATACAGCGTAAAACTGGAATAATTTTAATAATACATAAATTTATTATAAACTAGCGACCCCTTTGCGGCTTCGCCCGCTTTTACTACTGGATTATTCATATAATGTATGTTTGCAAAGCACTTAAGATAATGTGAAAATTAATTAAACTCTAATGCAGCCCGCATTTTCGTAGTTTCAATAAGGATTTTCCAATTGTTTTACACAGCAAGGATTTTTTAGTAGGTACCGTAATTTTAAATCTGTGCTACTAATCTTTTCAAGTACTTATTAAGATATATTTAAATGACTATTTTTAGATAGTTAAATGACAATTTTTAAACGGAAGAAATTATAAACAAAAGCCTACCTACTAATAACTACTACAAAAAATATGAAACCAAATATATCGCGCTGAAATAATACATTCAACTCCAATTATCCAATACGTGCAAACGCATCTAAATCTTCGTTGCTATAGAGGCAGGCGGGTTTTTTTTCGAGCTTGTGGTTAATGCTGTTAAAACAGCGACACCGGTTGGGTAGGCACTACGTGGCTGCCTGTGAGGAAAATTAAATAGAATGCATCGGCCGGGAATCGAACACGGGCCGCCCGCGTGGCAGGCGAGCATTCTACCACTGAACCACCGAAGCGTGTAAGGCAGGCGGGCGCGGCGGACGCATGGCGAGTGGCGAGCCGTTTCGCAGCAAAGATTTTTTGATATTGTAACAACTTCTAAAGTACTTATTAAAATGAAAAACAGTAAAAAACAGTTTTGATCTACATTAAATGGCCAACGTAACTAATATACTTATTTATATGCTGAGAGTAAGGGATAAGTGAAACTTGAGTAACATACAGCTGATGTGTCAACGGCGTGATGTGTCAACGGCGTGATGTGTCAACAATTAAATGCGTTTTTCTCTAAAATTATTCGCAATTTCGAAATATTGTAAAAAGCAAATTTTATCTTCGTTTAACGTAGAAAATTAATAAAGTATTTTAAAGGATAAGGATTAATACCATTATTGAAAAATATCCCTCACAATAAAAAATATATCGAAATTACAATTTTTAGACAGAAATATGATCACTACACGTTATTCTTAAAAGATATGAATATGCTCTCGCTGACTTTTTTGTAGATCTTATTAAGAGGAACAATACTCCAGTACATTTTTTTCATGTAGTACTTACCATTAAAGCAGCGCATGCGCGAAAGTGTCTCAACGGGTAGGACTTTAGACACATTTATCGTATTTATGTTAATTTACATAAGAATGTACAAAAAATAAACTATATATAAACCTTCCCTGAAAAATACTCGACCTAATGGTGAAAACGGCATAAAAATCCGTTGGGTGGTTTAGAAGAAGAAGAGTTAGAAAGTTCAGACAGACACAAAAAGCGACTTTGTTTTATAAGATATAGGATACAGAAAAAGTTGGGAGATTTAGACGGAAAAATCATTAGTAATTACTCAACCTACAAAACAAATTAAAACGAGTATATCAGAACGTTCGATCGAAAATATGAAATAGGTTAAGAAACGAGACTTGCGTTTGATTTTGTCGAAAACAATCTACAAAGCGGTCGCAGTTGTTTGATACGCAAAAACCGCTAGTGTTGTGGCCGCAAGCGAAACGAGTTGCAGTTTTTGTGAGAACGTCGAAGTCAGTGTCGCGCGGCGCGTCGCCACTCAGATGCGACCCTTTCTAATTGGTCTACCTGTTGCGTTGCCTTACTATTTTTTCAGCTCCGCGGCGAATACGCTCGGTGATGAGCACTCTACGTGAAGAGTTTCGTAATGTCCCACTAGGCTATTTTTCTTTCCTTTTTTTTTCCGTTTATGCCTTTTTTGTGAAAGCTGTCGAGAAAAGAAGAAATGTTCCTGCCAAATATAGGATCATAGATCCTTAGCAGTTTATACAACAAAATTAAAAATCTTTTTCTGTATAAATAGAAAACTCTTGCATAATAACAATTTAAGAACCTCAAATCCCTCATTCAAAGACGAACCACTAACTTAAAAGTTCAAAGCATCGCACAGCACGCCGTAACTACCGTTCGGCGTTACAATAAAACATTCAGTTAAACTCTGTGATGTCCACCGTAGAGTCCGCCGCGATGATCGGTCTCGCCGCTTCCAATGACCAGGGCGGTGGTCCGTGACGCCGGGCGGCCGAGTGCGCGCGGCAACGCTCCGACGCGTACGCCGATTCTCCACGCGCTTCTGCCGTGCGACCAGATACGGCCGGAAACCGAGTGACAACACAACAAAAACTCACATTCATTCATACTTTTTTCCCACAAGCACCTGATTCGACGACGGACAGGTTGACGATATCGATTATTTGGTCCGTTACAGTAAGTTGGTTTTGCATATTTTTGGATATTTATTGAAATATTTATATGGATATGTAAATAATAAACGTAAAAATTTATTCTTATTTATAATTTCAACGTTGTCAATAGTCTGAAAACATAATACATATTTTAATAATAAGAATTCTTTGGACATCTCGTGGTGAGTTCGTAATACAAGCACGAAATTGATAACATACTAAGATGTAGAATGGCTAAAACAAAACATAATATGATGTATGCATTCACAAGATACAAGATCTCTTCGTCTTGGATGGAAAGTGGGACAACTTATCGCGTTAGAATTATATGTGTGTATCGTAGTTTTATGTGCCGCTATTGTACTCCTTATTTATTACAATATATATTTGTAGTATAAAAAATGTAATTGAATTAATTCGTTTTATATATTTTAATAAATTTCTCAAGTTACATTAATAAAAAATTACTCTTTAATTTTGGAAATACATGTAGAAGCTAGATCCAATATATTAGCAGTATCTCGCAATACTACTTCCTTACTTGATCGCTGTGGAACGATAATCAGCGGGTGGCCATATTATCGCCTGCAGTTGTGGCCACCAACCATGGTTTTGACGTGGCTTGATTTGTGCGCGAGCGCCGCGATCTATCCCCTGTGCCAATTTATTGCCTTATCTAGCTAGACCCATAGCGGGATCGACGAATTAGAGCGGTCGGCCTCGTTGCCGCACGGAATACGCTAGCGGTGAGAGAACAATCTCAACATTTACAACGCGATATAAGGCGTACTATAGCATATTTAAATTACGACTGTGTGTGTCCTATATAAAACATCATATGTATAGCAATGGCAATAGTGGAATAGGTTCTATTTATGTAAACCATAACTACGATTGGTATAAAACTAATTAATACAATCAAGGCATTTTGGCCAGAACATATTAATATTCTTATGTAATTTTGTAACATTTCTAAAAGTAGGTAAGTTCCCGCATCACGTTAACAAATCACAATAAAGTAAGATTGAGTCATAGAACTAATTTAGAAGTAATAGGCTTGAACAGCTAATCACACGAGCCGATAAAGGTACGCTTGTAAAAGTAGCATAAAAACAGTAATTAATGTAGCGAGAGTTCGTTTAACCAAAACCATTGTTTTCAAACGAAGCAAGCATTTTAAGACTTAAAACAATCATAACGAATTATTAAAAGGAGAAGCGTAAGAAAAATATAATATAATTAAATTTTATTTGTATAACTCTCACATAACTTTTCTATTTTTATCGATAAATAACAAAAAATAGTAACAAATAAAAAGAAAAAAAAACATCAACTATATAACATTAACATAGAGCTATATTTTACCATATTGTTGACATACATTCGACCTAAATCCTAAGCCGTAAATGTTTTCATTACGTAAAATTTAACGTTTAACGGCACATATGTACACTCGCCGACTCACTATCCATTACAAACGTGATTGAAAATCGTAAATATCTGGTGTGCGCACGTGACACAATACGTACATACATAAACTATTCCGCCCGGATCCAATTTCGATGAAATTTAATGTAAATGCATGAATTTCCCCATGCCACTCGCACAATTAGTGTCGAGAACTGACATTTGCATATGTGATACTGAAATTTCAGTATACCTATTCCGCGAAGCTCTATCGAGTTCAAAACTTGGCAAGGACGAGTAACGAGGTAACCTCGGCGCTGTTGCTTGATATACATACCTCGTGTTCGACATAAGGCTGGCGGACTCAACGAGTGCCATGATATTAATACACGATGCATCCTCGAGTCTCGAGTTATGCCGCAAAAAGTATAAGCATGTGCGCTCTACAAGTAGCTATTAGTCTCGTTATCTTTATCGCGTATGGTGGCATGCGCCGTGCACCCGATGCTTCTTAAAGCAGATTTGTCATAAAAACCCGACAGGTGTAGCGCATAAAGAACTTAGATAGTAAATCCAATACACCGACAGTGTGCCATACTCGAATATCACATGTCAATATCACCTGTCAGTATGCAAAAATGTGTTCAACAAAAAAAAAAGAGTTACACCTAAAAAAACTCGGTTAAAAGCATACCATAATGAAAGGTTAGATAATTATAAGAGATAAAATTCAATATTTGATAGCTACTTTACCAATTACTTTACGCTTAGTGCACAGCCAATCAAATATCAATTCCATTTGATCCGTCTGAGCAGCTTAGCATCGCTTGTTAGCGGGTGACTACTGCCTCTCCTACTGTCTACTGCATAGACCCTGCCTGTGCGAATAAAGATACGCTCGACTGAATACTGCTAGGTAAACAGGTTTTAGGATAGGACTCATTATTTATATAATAAAACAACAAGACCCGATTAGAATATTTAATATTACAATCAAAATATAGTTATTGTTTTATAATCGTCTCGTATTAAAATCTTGAAATTTATTTGAAGTACTTTAATTAAGAAAAATCATAAATCAATAATCACTACAGCAATTAAAAACGCCCACAGTTCGAATAAAGTACAAAAAATAATCATCGAAAATAATGAAATTCAATTTTAGTTCTTAATCTGAGGATCATTAATATAAAATATCTTTATTAAACACAAATTGCAAACGGATGCTTTAAAACAGTATTTTTTGTTTGATATTGTATATCGCACATTTCAGGGCAGGCAGAGAGGGAACTTGGAGACCTAGTGGTAAGACACTCCGTACGCATTAAGACAATTCCGTGCCGCACTTTCGCCGAAATCTGAAAACGTGGCACCCTCTCTAGTTACCAGAGCATGCAGAAATGAAAATATTTAATTTCCTAGACTGGGACTCCAATTCACAACCTGTCGCGTTCAAGTCGCACGTTTGAGGACCTACGCAACGACTGATCTCAAAACAAAAAAACGATCGGCTTCAGTAAAAAAAACCTTTTAAAATAATATTGTTAGATATTATAATGCGTTTATTTTCAGATATTATTAAATTATTGTTTTATTGGTATCTTTTTAATATTATTGACTTATTTTCAAATGTACTAATGATTGAAAGCATATGTGAATCAACTGGAAGAGCTTATCTTATTAAGCAAATATATTATGAAAACACAAAACCAATAGCATAGCTATAGGTGCACCGCATCAATATGCTCACGGCATAGCAGACTTCATATCGTAAAGCCATCAAACAATGATACGACGACGTTCGTTTAAGATTAAATTTGAGCCCACGCTCGCATAGCAAGTAGAGCGGAGACTGGACCGACGCGACGCGAAAACACCAGCGGAACAATTTATTCAAATAGCATTTTATTTCATTTGCCTACCGAAGCATTGAGATGGATGGTCGCCGCACAAATACCGCTTTAATTTTGAACGCCAATCGAAATAAATGAAAGAAACTCTAATGGACGCATTTATACAACAATTACCTGTTATCAAAGAGCAATTAAAGAGGCAACGCGCGAACCGAGAGACCCGCCCCGCACGCTCGATTTACTTTTGACTTCGATTAATCGTTCTTTTTGTTCGGATCCAATCTTGCCCATTTGCATAAGAATGTTACTGTAGGAATATTAGTCGTTCAGTGTAGTGGCATGTTCGATTTTTTTCTAACTTCATGCGATTACTTATCTAAGGGGATCGCGCTGAATGCGGTCGCTGTGAAGACACTCGTTGAGCAGTTTCGAGATATTCCACTCAATAATAAAGAAGGGATTTCTATTGAAATTCTCACCTACTTCACTCATTGATTCTATAAATAAACATAGTTTGAAATAGTTGCGTATTTATTTAAACGAGGCATTGACATGTTGACAAGGTTGATGAGTCATGATTTGAGACGCCCGCGCCGGCTATGTTCCGAAGACTGGACGTGCGGCGTTTGCGCAGCTTGGCCGGACGGAGAATGTTGCATTCACGAAATTTGAATATTACAACAACTTTTTCAAGGTAATTTATAATATAAAGAAATAAATATCTAGATTTTTTATATAGAGACAAATAATTATTCATATAATATTTGTATCTATTTCTATATTACAAGAATTTGACCAGTAATATATATAGAAAAATATAAGAAATTTACTATTACTTTATTAACTGTACTTGTGTATTACAATACACTATTGAACGGCAGGTGTCTATACGCTATGGGAAGCGCGGCCGTGCGCGTCCGAACTGTACCGCGACTAATCGCCGCTAATTACGACGATACCCACCAAAAGACACCGAAGGAAATCGTGTAAATCTCGCCTGAGCATGGAGTAACTAATTTCAGATCTGCTTCTTAAGCTCCGCTCCGCTTTTACTACTGGATTATTCATATAATGTATGTTTGCAAAGCACTTAAGATAATGTGAAAATTAATTAAACTCTAATGCAGCCCGCATTTTCGTAGTTTCAATAAGGATTTTCCAATTGTTTTACACAGCAAGGATTTTTTAGTAGGTACCGTAATTTTAAATCTGTGCTACTAATCTTTTCAAGTACTTATTAAGATATATTTAAATGACTATTTTTAGATAGTTAAATGACAATTTTTAAACGGAAGAAATTATAAACAAAAGCCTACCTACTAATAACTACTACAAAAAATATGAAACCAAATATATCGCGCTGAAATAATACATTCAACTCCAATTATCCAATACGTGCAAACGCATCTAAATCTTCGTTGCTATAGAGGCAGGCGGGTTTTTTTTCGAGCTTGTGGTTAATGCTGTTAAAACAGCGACACCGGTTGGGTAGGCACTACGTGGCTGCCTGTGAGGAAAATTAAATAGAATGCATCGGCCGGGAATCGAACACGGGCCGCCCGCGTGGCAGGCGAGCATTCTACCACTGAACCACCGAAGCGTGTAAGGCAGGCGGGCGCGGCGGACGCATGGCGAGTGGCGAGCCGTTTCGCAGCAAAGATTTTTTGATATTGTAACAACTTCTAAAGTACTTATTAAAATGAAAAACAGTAAAAAACAGTTTTGATCTACATTAAATGGCCAACGTAACTAATATACTTATTTATATGCTGAGAGTAAGGGATAAGTGAAACTTGAGTAACATAAAGCTGATGTGCCAACGGCGTGATGTGTCAACAATTAAATGCGTTTTTCTCTAAAATTATTCGCAATTTCGAAATATTGTAAAAAGCAAATTTTATCTTCGTTTAACGTAGAAAATTAATAAAGTATTTTAAAGGATAAGGATTAATACCATTATTGAAAAATATCCCTCACAATAAAAAATATATCGAAATTACAATTTTTAGACAGAAATATGATCACTACACGTTATTCTTAAAAGATATGAATATGCTCTCGCTGACTTTTTTGTAGATCTTATTAAGAGGAACAATACTCCAGTACATTTTTTTCATGTAGTACTTACCATTAAAGCAGCGCATGCGCGAAAGTGTCTCAACGGGTAGGACTTTAGACACATTTATCGTATTTATGTTAATTTACATAAGAATGTACAAAAAATAAACTATATATAAACCTTCCCTGAAAAATACTCGACCTAATGGTGAAAACGGCATAAAAATCCGTTGGGTGGTTTAGAAGAAGAAGAGTTAGAAAGTTCAGACAGACACAAAAAGCGACTTTGTTTTATAAGATATAGGATTACTAAGAAAAATAATTTTAAGATCTTAATTAGTAATATAAAGTAAACTAAAAATATATTATGCACACATGCTTCAAACACTAAAAGAACGAGAGAATAAGAATACATAAATCGCAATTAGGTTGAATAAAAAGCGACTCGAGGGTTATCAAAAAACACCGATACGTGAAAAGTGTCTCAGTCGGTTCCAGATCAATATCTTAATACACACGTTTGAATATTCACCACGACGAGCAAAGACGCATAATTTAAACATTGTAACTAATTTAAGATTAAAACACTTCTTATGTCGAGCAAGTAAATAAATTGTGAATGAACTGTATTTAATAAACTTATTTACATAAATGAGAACATTTGTAATGGGAATATTATATTTCAGAGGAAGTGTGTAGTGTTGACATATCCAATTTTGAGTCCTTAATGTGACATGTTTGACATTTATTTTAAAGCTTCATTACATCTCGTTAATTTTATTATCATTTCAAAACACTAAATTCTTATGAATAATATTATTATAGGATACATATGGAACGATATGCGTTCATCCTATAATATTATTTTGGAATAAATACCTACATAGCGAGTAAAAGAATAAATAAATAAAACTAAAGAAGTCCAAAGAGAATTAAATAAAAGCAGATATTGTCACAGAGCGTCTAATATGGTTGTGGGTTCGATCGCTGCGGGTTTGAGTCCCATTCCGGGACATAAAATCTTACATTCCCTCACTCTGGCAAGACAAGGCGCGGAGTTGAATACTGCCGCCTCATACGCAATGTCTCTGCCTAACCCAGGTACGAATATATAATATTTTAATATCGAGAGATTATTAATTTAAGCGAATATATATTGTATAGTTTATATAAAAAGGAATAAACAATGTATAACTTGTATAATTTTTTTCACATTGCAGCTCTTTTAGTCCACAAATATGATAATTAACCACTTAAACTAAATTGGTAATCGTTTCTTTTTATTTTTGAACTTAACGACTTAATTGAGTTAAAAATATACCGTGTGTCATTGTACGAGCTATTTTCTAAGAAATACTTATTTAAAATATATACATAAAATAATCTTATATTCTCGTTGTATTATTTTCGGTAAAAATTATAGTTCCTCCAAAAATTGTAGGTCAACGAAGCCCCAAATTGTAGAAAACTTTTATATAACCACATTGATACCCTTAAAAGACATCTTATTCACGCCTATTTAAAATATTTTTGATTTTCAGGCCTGCTTGGATATATTTCATAATATAATATCCTTCTATCCACTTCATAAAAATAAAACTTATTTTGTAGTAGAAGCCATGTTTATAAATAAATAAAATAAACAATTACTTACGTTGATGTAGAAAACATAGTTACAACCAAAAACAAAATATTAATAAAACTTAGTTATCAAGGATGATGAGGAGTCAAGTACAGTGCGCAGGCGCCGTATACACATCTTTCGGTTCGGCTATTAACTCTACAAGATCAATGGGCTTTCGACTCGTGGGCGGAACGCTTCATTAACTATTATAACATAAAAGCAGCCCGAACTGATTAGTTCCTTGAATGTAACCCATATTATAAGCGCTATTTATTCTGGCATTTTTATTACAATCTAAAATTTCTATTGTTATTTAATACTTTCATTGGTCGTAATAATACAAACACGGAACACCTACGGAACATAAGAAATACAATACCAACACGCTCTACAATACAAAGTAAAATGTCGTTTGTTGATATCGGCGGTCACAAGATGAGTAATAGGGAGGCTACCAGACTGGAACTATACGAATTACGCAGTAGCATGGAGTTATCTGATTATAAATATTATTGTCCATTCTTTTAGGTGAGACGATCATTAATCGAGGAGTCGATAGCGCAGGTATCGCTTACGAGCCGCATTGTTGCTCTACGGCTTGTTTCTATTTATCACGACGCCTTTAATATTGTTTTTGTACACAAAGCTGTGCTGGACAATATTCTGGAACAGATGGCTTTATCGCATGACAAGAACACTTACAACTATAATTTATTAAGTTTAGATTATCAGCGAGACATTTAGTTTTCGTTACCTGTGTATGTAAGTAAATCAAAATGGCATATGTTATTCGAACTTGGCAAGACTTGTACCTGTTCCTGGCATGTAGGTAACGTATAAGTTTTTTATAGCTAAAAAATAATTCTATAATATAAAAAGTAACAAAATGTTAATTATGAAAACAAGAAGTACAGTTTTTTTTTCTTTATTCTTTACATTTCCCAACAATAACTAAGTCAAACAACTTTTACCTACATCATTAAGGACTTAAATGAGTTTAATTACATAATAAGGTATCTACATAGTCTACAGCTAATCACCTTTGTGTGTCACGCATATTAAAGCCACGATTTCATCAAAGTTAAAATGATTTGCATATAAATTACTTTCGTTGATGCGTAAATCTACGTGTTGCTCATAAGGAATAGAAATTAATGTGGTAGGTGTCTCCGCCGGGCAGCGAGGGACAACTTAAGCCGACATCCGTCAACGCCGTCCGTGATCGTCGAATCGAAGATCAATGCTAAGCCCGGCTTATTGAACTTCAACGGATTCAGATCGGACAAACTCGTTCCGAGTTCATCGGTCGCACCACCTATACTACGACTATTCACATGCTTAACTTTTGAAAATCTGACAGACATTCCGTTCATTAATCTCTCATGTGATGTTATGTGAGCCCACGTATGTAGGTATATAGGAAACTACAAGAATATACAAAAAAAAATTCAAAATCAAGGACATCGTAACTTATTAAAATTCAACCACCTTTTAAAATATCCAACCTTATTTATATACTAAGTATAAAGTGTAGTTATACATAACTACATAAATGTACAAACACATCTATGGCAATCATTAATACCACTGTAGATACTATCAGCCTACCAATAGGCGGTATTGAATTTTTAATCATCGTAAAACGCCTAATCGACAACAACGTTTCACAAATTAAAAAAAAGGCTCGAATTCGAGCACATAATGTAGAGGAGGATAATTTTGTTTATAATAGGGATACGGGGGTGGAAGGGACGTATTTATTCTATTTGCCGAACGTGCCCCGGCGCCGCGGCGGGTGTTTGACGATGCAAATTTATCGCGGCGCTACGTAAAATGCGGACCTCATTGATTCGCAGATGCCGCTCATTACGAGGCGACGCGCGACGGTGGAGCCGTGCGGCGTCAGTTACTCGCCGTCCGATGGACTTCTAATTCAAACGATTGTTAGCCAGAAAGGATTTGCAATTTTAATCTACTATGAAACAACCTTAATTACATATTAAAGTATGCTTAAAGTTACTAGACATTTTAGGTCGACGTTATTTTCTTAACTGGAAATGATATAAAGAAATATAGATAGAAAAAAATCTTTATGTGCATGCAAAAAAATATAATCACATTAATTATATGTGACTTTTTATTTCTTCTTCAATTAATAATGATTCAACTGAAAAGAGTAATCTAATTACGTCACACATCAGTGACAAATCTAGCATTAATATTAAACAATGTATTGCAACGAGCAATATTTAAATTACACTTAAATATAAATTATGCAAGTACCCGAAACGTCCATTAGCATAAACCGTTGATACACACAACGTGTTACCGTGAAGTCGGAACGTGTTCCACAAACGCAACAGCATTTTACATCGTCACTTGCAAATATACATCGGTGCAATGTAAAACAACTGTAAAAAATATAAGACATCTTGAATAAACAAACATCCGGAAATGTGTTTTACATTCTGCAGTTTTTGTGTTTTTTATTGCCATTAGTTAATAGCAATTTAAATATTAATATTGTATTTAGGTCAGGCGTGACTGTGACTGTAAAGGCGACAGACAGGTTGTGGGTTCGATTACTACCCGAGGAAATGATATATTTGATAGTTTGATTTCTTCGCTCTTATGTCGAGGCATAGCGCGGCGTTGAATTCTGCCACTCTCCAGCAATCCCTACAAAATCGAGCGTGTAGTGGGTAGCGGTGTTCTTAACACTAGGCTATCTTTGACTACCCTTATACAAGCGACATACAGCATAAATCTGAAAGCAAATTAATGAATCAGTCATAATAAATATCCATACAAAATATAACATAGTAAAAGTAGCACAACATAATAATTAATATATTATAATTCTATTAGTATTACCACGGTTTTTTAATCCAAGAGTTCGATATTACTACAAAAAAAGCCCATTCTATACAAACATTAGAAAATTCATCGACACACAATTAGAGAAGTGTTGAGACGTTAATATGCACAAACTAATGTCTGTGTAAAGTCGGAGCGTGTTCAATGAACGCAACAGCAGTTTACACCGCCGGCCGCAGCCCGCAGCCTGCAGCACACCAGTGCGGTGTAATACTGCCGGAGACTGCTCTTAGCGTAATGCTCTTAAGGCGTGAACACACCCGGTGCAGTTCTGTGTAGCGACTAGCGACTAGCGATCGTAGATTACACTTTATCATGTTTGTATCTGTGTACACCAACATATTGTTTCGAAGCCACAATGTATATCTATGGAGATTTCTGTTTGAAATTTAGGACTTGACATTTATTATTACGCGTGTATGTAAATAAGCTGTGTAGAAAAATATAACATTAATCAGCTAACAAAATATTTGAATCAACTAAGTAGCGACCGAAGCAACATTGTTCAACAAATCTGAAACATTTAATACGAGCTCGATCACGCTATACAAGGAGTGCCCTTATTTTCTGCACAACTTCACAAAATTGATGGTTTCACCTCGTAAATGCAAAACAATCTTAGTATCCCACTCGCTCATCGCATGCCAGACAACGTAGTAATCATTGTTTTCGAAACAAAAAGAGAACGACACTGTTCAACTATACTCGTATATATGGACGTGAGAGAAAACCGAACGCCGCCATGGTGTTCCGATAAGTTTATGATAAATAGCTTTCGAGTTTTACTTGCCCCTTACTCATTGCATTCTTTTTAATATCGAGACCATTTCAGTCTACTATCTATGCACCATCAAATGCATATGAATCACTTATACACATTGAGAAGATTTCTTCTACTCAAATCATTGTAGCTTAGTTTGAAAGTGTTCGATATCAAGCGATGGTTCTATGTTCGAAGTCCATTCAGGAGTCATTCATTCAAATTCAAATATCATAATTAAAGATCGACAGGAAGAATTCTACAGGTTTGGAATTCGTAGATGAATTTCATACAAAATGCAGCAAAAACAATGCATTAACACTTTCTACTTTTGATTGCGTTGCCTTAGAAGCTAAATTACTGCCTGCGTTAATGTGAATTGTAAAATTACATGTCTTTTTTTAATTAAGGTAGGTAGGTTACATCATTATATTTGACGAGAGTATTATAACGAAGCCCTTTTAGGAAAGTAACCACAAGCATTTCGTACCCAGCACAAAAAAAATAACGTATCGTATGAGCATAGGTATAAAAAATATATATAGGTACATACATATTAAAATAAAATAACACATCTAAGTAAATACAAGAATCAAAAACTATATTACTATATGGCATTACATATAAAATATTCATTTTAGTTGGTCTTAAATAAATTACGCTGTCGCAAATTAAGATTATTTAAGTGTAAACAAAAGTTAGCGAGAAATTGTCCTATACTTCTTAAAAAAAATATATATCATAAAATGAAACAAGATATAGAAAGCTAAATTAATAGCTTTCTATAAGAAAGCCCTTATATTAGAACACAGGTTGAAGTATCGCATTGGTGTCAGTCGGTTCGCGTGATCACGCTCGGTGGGATTCCTCACTCATTTAGAGGATCAGTTTACCCGACATTCCTCGCAGTCAGTGTCGATGTTTTTATAGAGCCGCAGGCTAATTCATCGCATTTTGTGCTACCCTTTGTTTACACGCTGTCTCTTCGTTGAACGTTACTAGTGTATTATTATTTATATTTAAAATACGTTTTATAAGCAAGAAGATGAGAAAAATCTGTGTAAGGGTGAAAATAAAGTATAATAAATTTCATTTCGATAAATAAATTTGCCAAATTCAAACAATTATTGTTTGAAATAAAGATTTTTTTTAATTTTTGTTTATTTTGGCAAATTTGGAATTATTACAGCCATATATTAGAAAGATTGATATAGATGCAAAACCTACATGGATTTAATAGCCTGAATTAAAGTTAATATTCTATTTTATATTAAGTGCTGAAAATGTTATTCATATTACGTTGGTTTTAGGCATTATTATTTCAGTTGTGATCTTCAGTGAGAAACTGCCTAATTTGCATTAAGAACGCACGAAGTAGCGACGACAATAAGCCGCCTTAATGTAAAGTTAACCAGATGATAATTTGCTATCGCACAAATAAGCATCTGGTCGGCTACACCGAGTTACGCAAGACAAAACGCTGGCTCGGCTTGTAACACGTAACCACTTCATAATTGCGGCCGTAGATCATAAACCTGATACGCCATAGGGTTGTTACTTTCCCCTAGTGAAACATTAATGATCGAAATAAATTGTATTAATCAATATAAAAATAAATAACAATATTAGAATTGTTTATAATAACAAATTACCTTTGATAAGTAAAATATAAGGACAGAAATCATCAAAGATTTTAGTTTATATTCACGACAGCCCTACTTGTAACAGCCTAGAGAGGCTGTATGCTTACGTAGACCGTAAGGCGCACGAGCGTTGTCGAAAGTGAGTTGCAGAGAGCGATATGCCACCCTAAAGAATGAATGTCCGCGTGACTAATATTTTACGCAGTTACCGATTAAGAAAGCGGTCATATGTGGTCTTGTAGCTCCAAGCAAGTAGACACTGTAGATAGACAAGTACATAATCTTGCTGATTCGGAGCAATGTTAGACTTTATTATAGATACAAGAGATATTTGCTTAGAAATTAAACTTCACACACAACGTGACTATTATTAGCAATAGTATTGAATGTAGTTTTAATTATAGAAATAAATGAACTAAGCCCTTTAAATGTCAATCGCCGAATTACACTTCGACAAAAAAACAA
Organism: Heliconius melpomene rosina; assembly: GCF_056956725.1. Lineage (NCBI taxonomy): Eukaryota > Metazoa > Arthropoda > Insecta > Lepidoptera > Nymphalidae > Heliconius > Heliconius melpomene. The sequence goes on along the minus strand of NC_140406.1, from coordinate 6,164,508 downwards.
TAGTATATTTAGGCCTAATTTTTATGACAGTTTAAAGAAAATAACTAACTCTACAGCACAAACAGCAACAACAACAAAATCGAAAAACGATAGCAACAAGCATTTAAATAACATTATCAATTATATGTCATCATCATTGCCAGTGATGTTTTCACTCGAGTTAGCCGCGTTACCTTTCAAAAGCGTCGACTCATAAACAAAACGACCTATGAACTTAATAACAAAGCGAGGCGGGCGTGCGAAACGGGAGATGCATCGCGACTTGCAATAATTCTTTCGGGGCCCATCGCACCTAGAAACTTGAGGCGATATAAGTTAGCGTCCCGTCTTTGTTGCTACGAAACCGCCCGCAGAACTTCGAGTTCGAATTGATTGCGCGAGATAATAACTCCTTAACAGACTATATTGTAAATGTTGTGACCCAAATCTTATTGTCTTACTTCTATAGCGTTGAAATATGAGAATGAATCTTAATTTTTTTATAATTTATTTTTATTTTACTACTATCTTATTTTTAGGAACCGCATGACAAGGTCAGCGAGTGTGGACACAATGACAACGGACAAATTGCTGCTGCTATCTGATATTAAGAGTCGTGACTGTAAAAGGATTTCCATTTAATATTAGTTGTGACATTTAGAAGACCTTGTTCTAATATTATTTGAACTGAGTAACGGTCACTAGCCCACTTATTAGTAAGTTATCAAAAATATTGTACGTATTATTTTCTTAATTTTATTTTAGTTTAGTTTAAAAAAACGCGCTATCTTCTCGTTAAAAACTTACTTTGAATTTTATTTGAATTAGATTAAAAGGTCACATTACTAAAGTGAAACATTGTTTTAATTCAGTAATGTGACCTTCTGACATACTTCAAATTTACATAATTACAATAAAAACAATAAAGCATATTATTACGAAAAAAAATCGCAATCAATCAACATAATACACGAACAAATTCTATATTACAATATCGTACTCCGCTCATAACAATGGTACAAATACTATGATCATTTGTTACAACAATATGCTGACAGCAGATGCATAATCTCGTTTACGCGGCACCTTGTTATTGAAACTGACAAGCGGTCACAGCAGCATTACCCATCGCTTCGCTTATAACGAATAAATTAAGATAAAAGAAACGTAGCTATCCTCGAGTTCAATTACAGCGACTCACACAGTGATTAGACGTTCCACCGGAGTGAGGCTCCATCGTGGTAACTTGAATTATTAAACGGCCAGCATTGTCGTAGTAACATTGAACATGACGTGGATTGATCATAGATGCTTTGGAAGTTATTTAATTGCCTTAGTTCTTAACAACATTTTAATGTTTATTTGGGTTTACTTTTTAAGGAGGTAGTTGTGAAAGTATTCATCTGATTAATTAATAGGTTTGTACGTAAACGTAATGTTTAATATTTGAAACTAGCTACCAGCTATTAATTTTAGTCTTAATATTTATTATAACATAAATTGTGTTTAACTTTTCTCTAAAGCTATACAGTACTTTTAGAATATCCACCCTGCATCCACAAACAACAATGAATGCATGTAAATGAGGCATTTTATTGGACGGCCAGAGACCGGCGCAACTATGTTGAATGAAGTAATAGAAGCCTTACAACCAGTCACTCGTTATCTGGACCAGAAGGGTGACCTTCAACTCCACGCGGCATGAATACAGAGTAGTGTAATAACCAGAGACACTGGGAGGTACCTACTCGTAGATGGCGGACGTTTTCGTATGCAAAAAGCGTTAAGTGTTAGCCGGCGCGGTTGTACGGGCCGAACATTAAACAAGAGTTTGCAGGCTAAAATAGAAATGGGATATTTGAGTAGGGTTCTTTCGCGAACGCAATTGTACTCGGACGTGTCTTGTTAGCGAATGCGCTATGCAAATTGCGGTCGACTAGGTTGAGCCAAATCGCTATTGTTAGTGACAGGCTGATGGTAGGTTCACCGCACCAAAACTGATCTTCGTTTTTCGAATTTTAAACAGATTTGCTAATGGATATTTCGAACTTTTTAGTGTACTCCGGCACGCGTTATAAGCTGCTTTCGCAGAAATAATGCTTAATGCAAAACACTGAGGATAAAAACATATTTCACAATCCTGACACGTTATAAATACTTATATGACGTGTATTTTTTTTATTTACGCTCTATCTCGCACATAGCAGGGTAAACAGAAGGAACCTGGGAACCTAGTGCAAAGATATTCTATTCTCCGTCCATTAAGTCACTTTCCCGTTCCCCCAATTTTCGCCCAATTCTAGAGGCATTGTGTGTTGAGTGACGGAAATCAACGTAAACAAGTTAAACCTACCAACAAAACTAGATATTTAATATAAAAATATTATAATTTTATATTTTATAGCATTTTTGTTACTCGTAGATTTATTATTCAGAAGGGACATTCCAGGCGTGCAACTAGTAAAACGTGATTATAAGTAACGCACGCTAACAAAGCCGTAGAAATTGCTATTACGCACAGAACTAAGCAAAAATAAAATAAAAATATTAAAATAGCAGGCAGTTTTCTTAAAATGACTCATCGAGACTAACTTCATTTAACAGAAAATTGTATCGATAATGAACCTTATAATAACATACTTAACGCAATGTATATTATTGTCAGAAATAACTATTTTATTTATATTAAAATTTTTTTTAAGAGGTCAATCGTAGCGCAGGGGCACAAGTGTATCGTGAACGCGACAGGTAGTTGTGTTCGATCCCCACTCGAGGAAATGAAATATTTATAATTTAATTTCATCGCCCTGGTGTCTGAAAATGGAGAACGGAGCGTCTTAACACTATGTCGGCCTACTTTACAGTGTGCGGGATACAGCGTAAGGATGTATTATTGGAAGGCTTATTGTAATCATTTGTCACAACATTATTTAATACATTGTCTCTTTTGTGACCGCTTGTGAGATCGACACGTAACACCGCACTAAAATATAGTAGCTATTCAACTTAAATCACTAGATATTCAGATACATGATATGCTTCAGTAACACCTGTAAATATACGTTAAAGGAAAATATTATTTTAAAGCAGGTTGCTAATTTAATATTTGAATTTAAAATTAGAGTTTTCCATAGTTGTATACATAAATTAAGAGTTAATTAAGTAGATGTTTCTTAAAGTAACTTTGTATTGCTTAAACGATTTTTGATACTAAAGTTAAAAAGTTAAATAATAGATAATTGCACTAAAATGTCACGAAGTGTACCTTATATTCTTTAAACATACTCATTATTCGCTAGACGACCGAAGTGAACCCGACATCGGTCATTCTAACAAACACGACTGTATTATGTTTGCAATAAATTAAACCTGGAAGTGAGCATATATTCACGACTTTAATACGTTTCAAGAATATTTATAGTAAGTACTGCACAGTACTATACGATAGATTTCTTACATAGACTTACGTCTTACATTTGTAAAGTTAAATGTGTTATATATATTTTTACATACATTTTCAATTTATTTATTGTGAAATGTTTAGAAAAAAAGAAAATTCCATATTTCTTAAAAAATAAAATTCATCGTCAACACAATTTGAATACGTACAATTATTTGTAATAATAAGTTCCATTTAAATATCCGACAGTGAACATACTTGTAAATTGTAGTACCTATTTATCAAGTGCGATGATCATAAATCAAATTAAAAGACGGTCCTAAAGCAATCCAAGTGAGCGGTGTGCGTAAAGCGCCGATTAAGACGGCACTTATTCGAACGACTAAATCCGAAACGCCTATCACTGGCGTGCGCGTCATAAATTTAATAATTAATTTTAATTTTATTGTAAGAATCGAGGCTTTCGTGTCGACTTAAGGAGAGATTTGCAAGGCAAAGCCGTCGCCGCCGCCATCTGCCTTATCATTAAACGTTCAGAATCTTTCACCCGCGTCCCGCAATGCGCTATAATTGTTTGCGAATAAAAGAATCCAACTAAAAAGGGTTCGACGCGAAACACGAAACACCCCAGTCAAAAGCCATCATTGTAATAGAGTTTCCTTCCCGGTCGTCAGGCGGCTACAGTATAGTCGGTAAAACATTTTGAACGGAAAGTAAGTTGAATTTAACTTAGCGGAAAATGGTCAAAGCGGGTCCCTGCGAGCATAGCTATGTAAAGAAAATGTTTTTCTTGAGTAATTTAAAAATATCACAAAAATACACCTTCTCTTTACCTGCTCTTGCAAAAGATTTCAGGTCCCTCATTAGTCTAAATTTAGTGCAACAACTTTAATGCAACGTTAGTATTTTACATTTTGTAAGTATAAGAAATAATGATGATTATTTTAATATATTAATTAAATATGACAAAATATGTTCATTTGATTTATAATAAACTGAATACATACCAACATGCAATGTATGTTGTGTATGTGTGTGTGTATTGTTTTTATTAAAAAAATTAAGAAAAATATTAATATTGAAACGATTTCATCGTTTGCCACCGATCACAATGTGTTTAATAAAATTATATTTTAATATAATAATCAATATAAAATCAGGTATAACGAACATTATTTATAACACACAAAACCCAAAATTTCAACAAAACCACCACGGAACCTAACTACAGTTATTCACGAAATCGCAATAGAAAAAAAGGAATTGCGCGAGGTTCGCTAAGAAATGCATACATATATTGAGTGCATCTGTACAAAAAGGTACAATCTCGCCGAGATAGGATAACAAGATAACAAGCGTGGAGCGGCAGACTTAGACAGATAAAAACATGGGGAGCCTACGCATGAACGTGTACCTTATTTACTTAAACGAAGCCCGCATTAAGTGCCTCGGGAGCCAACTTTACGCAGTTTGCAGTTGCATTCCATGTTAATTACTCTCTAACGTAAAAAATGCCGAATGATCTTTTCATGTTACATACAAACATCAAAAGATCATTCGGAAATGATTATTTTTATCAAAAAATCTAGAGGATTATATAGTAAAATTTGCAATATAATACTAATTATACTAATTGATTATATTATTTCTTAATAAAAACAATATATATTATAAAAAAAATTGTCCACTTTAGATATTTATTAATATAAATATTTATACAAGACAAGTGAGTGCCTATGCCTAAAATATGAATTTACAATTCTAGTCAAGCTTACCCTTATTTTTATCACAAAGAGAATCGTGTTGTTACACGAAATCTGCCTACAATCATAGCGGCTTTGAGATCATCTTTGTCACACACAAGAAAAATTATATTTGGTCCAAGTTATTTCAATAAGAGTAGTTTGTTACATACAAATCTATATTATAAGTTAAAGTACCTTAAAAGTTATGAGCAATTTTAATATTTCACGTCGTATCTCGCTTATAGAACGGTAGAAAGTACGCAAAGTCGCACTGCGTCACGACAGCCCCAACAAATATCATATGCAAATTAAGCATAAAATTATATATAGCACATATACAGTATTTGAAAACTGCAAATTTCAATATGAAAATAAAATAAGAGGAAAATACATTCAACATAATGCATAACCTTGTTTCTAGACTTGTGTATAATGTAAATATTGTTACAAAGGTTTGTTTATTCCATATGGATTTTGACCGCCTCCGTACTGGTCCGTCCGTGTATCTATAACTTGAGCGCAGCCGCTGTACTCTACCCACTCACGTGACACTCGACGATCACAGCGTGAGAAATTACCTGTTCAATTGCATGAATCTCTCCTTATGAAAAGGATTTTCAATTATCTCGCGCTCTATGTTTAAAGTGAATCTCTTGTCTTTTATAACTTGGAGGGTTTACATATTTTTGAACAAACAACATAATTATCAGATGTTGCGTGAGAAATTACGCCTTGATTCAAGAATACGCACAAGAAAAGGAAATACGGTTAAATTTGTTAAAAGTTATACTTTTACAAAATGCTTATTATTATTCATCCCTTCATAAATAAATTTTAAAAATTTCTAAAACTAAAGACGGCTTACAGGTGATGATAATGATGATGATGATAATAATAATATACGAGTATAATAGCTTAAAGATTTAATGTTTCCTTGTCTAAAACTTAAAGCAATATTTGTATTTCATCTATACAGAAATTTACAGAGATAAAATATCAAGCAAATAAACGAGATCCGATATTTCAGGATTTGAAAAAAACATTCAAGTTCCATATACTCGGCTACATAAATATATTCAAAGGCAAAGTAAATATTATTTGATTTCTTAATGCAAACACGATCACTACATGGCGATTAAATAAACAGACGGACAAACGCTCATCAGATATTGAAGAGGCTTAGAATAATATAATCATTGAGGTAGAGTGATCAAGCTCTAATGTAAAGGTGAGAACGGGGTGTATTTATTACTTAATGGAATATAAGCAATTAGACCGGTTGATGGGATCAGTAGCGCTGACAAGGTGCAAACGAGAGTGGACGGACCGGATACGTCAGCATAAAAATAAAACAATGCCGAGGAATTACCATAGAGCAAGAGCGGAACGGAGGGATAATGTGAAATACGATCAAACAAGAAGGTCCATATTTGTTCAAGAAATAATGGGCACTTTAACATGACGTATTTAATAGTGAAAATATGCTTTAAATACAAAATATCGTTATTTCCTTAACGTTAATTGGAATGAAGTCTCCAGTCGAGTTATTATAGCATGAAATAGAATAAATATGGTGACATAAGGCAATAGTTCGTTAAGTGAGCGTGTGTGAAGGCGCCGAAAGCGTTCAACTCTGCTGACTCAGCAACGACGCACTACCGCGCACCACCATTAGAGAAACTTATCATTACGTCGCAGTCGCGCGTATACTTCGCAGAACCAGAACCTAAACCAACCAGTCATCTAACTTAGGGTTGTCTCTGACGAAAATTATTATTCTAAATTCTTTATATATTATTAGTTATTATTATATATACTTGTTTCATTCACACTTATTGTATCTTTTGGATACCGTCACTAAAAATGAGCTAGCGAAAAAACACTATATTTTCAACTTACACAATATGAATTTTACAGGTGTATAAAGCGTTTACTGCTTCAATTTTTAATATTAATTACTGGTTCTGTTATAGTTATAGCTAATTATTTAAAGAAAATTATTTGTATAACTTAAGGGGGTCTTATTGATTTTTATAGATTTTTTCAGCTTCACGTTATATCCTAATGTCATGACACTCCGCTTCCCACTTTTCGCCGAATTCTATAGGCATTACGTGTTGATTTTCAGAACTCAACGCCACGCTTTGACTCGACAGCTGTGCGAAGAAACTAAAATATTAAATATTTATTCATTTCCTCGAGTGAGAAGCGAACCCACAATTTGCCGCGTTTACAGTCACACGCTTTTGCCCCTGCGCCAAGGCTGAGCTCAAAGATTTTTCTTTAATATATAAAAATCAAAGAAAAGCGTATTCATTACATTTTAAATATTACATGGGATTTCTTGGAGGTTTTCTAAGAAAATTTACTACGACACAAAAGTAGAAAACTGAGTTCACGTTATCCTACATTTTATAAGTAACAACCCTTAGTTCTATCAATTAACACCGCCACCAATTTGTTCAGATAAAAACGACCATGACTAGATGTCGATACGTCCTTGTTACTACTGTGCGTTTTAACAAAGGTGCTTTATAATAACATACTTAAAAAAATATATTTAATAGCTACCGAGTGCCGTGGCCGAATTTATTACTTAATATAATATAACTTATATTGATAGGCCACAAATTAATAATGAAAGGCATTTTACTGAAAGTTATCGATGCTTAGATATAATATGATTTTCTATGAAATTGCTCTACAAAAGAAATGTTAAAAAAATTATAATATTATACAATTATTACTTAATATTTGATATTTATAATAAAATTTTACTGTAAAACGGGACATATTCAATGACAAAAGATATAACAACGGTATAAAAACTTTGTCGTTCTTAAATGATAAGTACCTGTCGATTAAACAAAATCTAAATATGATATGTTTAATATAAAGAAATATTATTTATTTTTTACTTTCTATCAACCGCATATTTTCCTATAATAAAATAAGCAAATAGGTAAAAATATTTATCAAGCAAACAAAACGTTTCTACAGTACAGAAGTAACACTATAAAAAAAACTGAACAATAACAATAAATGAAGATATTCAATTTTGTTCAATTGCTCATACACGAATTGATTATCTATAGCTGGTTCAGCCACACATTCGCTTCGCCTCTTCACGACATCCAATTAAAGTAGAATCACTGTGACTCGGCATCAATACAAAATTAGTTACAGTTACTGGTTTTCGCGTTAATCAACAAAAAATGTTACTATTATAAGCACAAAGAATTGTCCTGAAACAAATTACCATGAAAGAGGTAGTTATTTGCATCACTACATATCTGAGAAGCGGTAGCCAAATATTGTGACAAGTCGAATACAGTCTAGAAAGAAAATCGATGAAATAAATGTACATTGCGTTTTGTTCCTGTAGGTCTGTTTAGAATATTTACAATTCTTACTAATTCTACGATCGGAGAGAGTAGAAATTCTATATATACTCGTAGCATTTACTTTACTAGTTTTAAGCAACTAGTTCACTAGTTTTTTTCAAATAGCTTAAAACTAATATCAAAAATTACCAAAACAAATTGAAATTATAAAATATATATGCAATATTTACCTTTAGTAAGACAACCATAATGTACATAACAGAGAAAAAAAAATATAAAAAAAGTATGTAATAATCAAATTCACATATCAATTTTATAAACTATACGACGCGACGACACCAGCAAAGCTGATGTACGTCAACACACCGTATATAACTCATTGTGCTGTCACCGAATTAACAGACAGAATCAAAATAATCCGCTATCTATTATACTGTAATAATATTCATACAATTAACCCAGGGAATGGTGCCAATGGTGCCAGTTGTACAGTTGTCGTGCGGAGTACTCGTATGACTCTTCATTTAGTTCATTTAACGTCAGCGGAGTACATTAATTAATGAATAACGTTCTTAATTTTATTTGTAAGCAATATCTTATCTAATTACAATTATTTTAGAAGGTTTTTTGTATTAGGGAAATATATGTATGTTTAAAAATTATGTGATGTCATTTTGTGATGGACAGGTGTGCAAAACACAAATATGTATAACAAATAGTAGGTACAGAGATGTAAAAATAATTTTTGCTTAGTAGAATAAATATAGAATTTGCTTTCTGCCTTATCTGAAATGGACATGAGAGCAAATATGGCACACCTCGCACTAGCACAATCTTAAACACAGAAAAATGCCTTTGACAGAATAGATGACTCCAAATTATACAAATTACAAAGCTTTTTTTAGCTTTTTAATGAAAACATTTTAGTAGACTAGTAGCAACAATATGTCCCACGTTATATAAATTAAATTTTGATTTCTATCTCAAATCATACATATGGAGAAACCGCAAACAATATTCTACATAATATCAAGCAATGTTATTCTGTGCACGATAGTGAAAGACTGCACCGGTTTTATTAATACGGCACTGATAAGTCAGACAATAGACGAAGTCGGGATACTACAGATGGAATCGTTGTGGCGTCAAATGAGATGTTAGCCGCGAGCCAATCTGCAGTTCAATTTGCTTTAAAATAGGAGCACGCGCGTCCTCGGTGCAGGCAAATTTGAATAATTATAAGCTTTATAAGACCTTAACTTGAATATTTTTGTAAAAGCAAAGTTTAATTAAGTTTAAGTACATAATGTTTAAAATATTTAGTCTAATGTAGCGGAATTTAATATAATTTTTAATTTTTATAAAAATTTAGTTTGTTGTTTATATAGAGATTCTATGTATGTATAGTATTCAAAAGGGTGCGTGCGTGTAAAGATATGTTGCCGGAATGTTTATATGCCAATAAAATTTCATATATTTTGACATTTAAACTAGCTTTATTTAAATTATATATTACTTAAAAAATTAAAAGAGTTCATAGAGTACACTTTCCACATTCTTTAGTATATAGTTAGTTGAGTTATTACATATGTACTTTAGTTAAATTTGACCACACAAAACGAAATAAAGTTAAATAAACTAAGACAGATGTAGAGCAAATTGCATTACTGGAGGGGAAGACGCATGGTGGGGTACTATTTAATTATCCTGTGGCGGAAATGAGAGGCGGGGTCGCTTTGACCCCACCCGCGGTCAAAATGGCTGCCGATGTTACAATTACACTCTTTTATCAATCAACGGAAGTCAGCACTTTAAATATTTAAATAAAGAAGTTACCATAAATGCCCTTTGTACCCTACTGTATACATTTGCTGTGTAAATGCGACAGATATTAAAAATGGTTGACTCATCTTCAAAGTACATAGATACGCTCAGACAAAACATATGCAAGAGATATAAGTTCAACTATTATAGAAATTAAATTGTGGAGAGAAATGTTCATTGTTCCATCAATTATTCTCTAAGGACTTAATTATTATACTGCAAAATTTAAAAACGCATTGGTACCAATTATTAGTTCAGCAGTTTCTTATAACTTAGCTAAAGTATAGAATTCATATATCTTAGTGTATGCCGAAAATATTAATTTATTTTTTCAAAAGTTCATCAAGTTTTTTTAAAAGTTCATGTATTAATTATTATTTTGCACTCCATTCCTTCCTTTTAAATCAGTTGAAAATTTATTAGTTTCTCATATTTTATTTAAAACCAATTCTATGTCATATTATTTTAATAATTTAGTTGTAACAATATCATATATTTAATTAAAATAAAGATATTTTATTAAAATATAGTCAGTAAATATGCTTATAGCTTTATACTATTATATTGACATTTTTATCTCGTTGTTGTAATATTTATTGTGCGTTATCTAGAAGCGACGTCGGATACGCTGACGCTAAGTAACTTAGCGTGGATAATCGCACGCTAACTCGATCGCGCCTCCGATACTCATCTTACATAATAATTAAGTCTGTCTATAAAGGTGGTAAATATACAACATGTTTAAAACTAGAGTTCACTTCAAGTAAATTTAATAAGTTCAATAAATTTTAAAAGAAAGTAAAAAAATAACATTAAAAGATCTACAGCCAATAAGACTTTTGAGCGTTTGAGTAAAAATATCATTTTTATTTCCAGCAGATAAAATGTAGTAATAGTCACCTCTCTCTGTATTTTCGCTGCGATAGCTGAACAGACTAGACAAAAGCCTATTTTATAAATACAAAAAGTCATCTACATACCTACTACTAAGTACCTTTTACTTGGTTAATCAAACTATCGCTACAACACAACGATCAGATTCATTGCATAAATTTTTCATTTTCTAGGCATAGCGCGGCGTTGAATTTTGCCACTCAACGCAATAGGTACCTCCAGAATTCACTGGAAATGGGGAACGGTGTCATAAGGTGACGGAGACAATGTGTTACTGCGAACGGAGTGTCTTAACACTAGGTTTCCAGGTTCCTTTGCCTACCATGCTATATGCGTGAGGATTAGGGATGAGTTCGATATAACAAAACGTAACTTGTAACCGATACGATGCCGAAACCATACCATATCGATATCTGTTTCTAAAAAACCGTTATCATAGAAACTTATCAAAACTATCAGATGCGTATTAAAACTTAAAATCACACACAGCAACTATCGCAACGAAAACGTAAAAACGAAAACTTCGCATAACACGAACTAAGTAACTACCTCTCTTTCTAACTATATGTTTCTCACGAGTGTAAAAGAAATGAAGCGAATATCCGATAACTTGCATCTATAAGATATTATTACTTTACGTTACAAAAAAGAACTTCTATATAATGGGAATAAGGTTGAAATTTGGTTAAAATATTCATATTATTTTCACACTTGAGTGGATTCGACTTTTAAATTCTAAACGTTTGTTTTTAAGTGACAAATGCTTATTTGAAATTTATTTTCAAATTTTTAATATTTTAGAAATAGTTTAGTATTGTATTTAGTCCTTTGCGATACGTATTGCGGACGAGGTTTCCTTAAAAATTGTGCATTTCAGTGTGTGTATATACTTTTTTTTAACAACAATTTCTATATAGTTTAAAGTTAATTAGTGTTAGTGTATAGCTTAAATATATTAGTGTATATAGACATAATTTTTTTCTTAAAAATGTCGCGTAAAGTCTCTCATCTCTCTGTATACTTGGTGATTTATTTTATATTCATAATACTTTTAAAAAACGCAACCAGCGTTTAATGTCAATTTGCCTTCATTTTATATCGTTAAAAATGATTTAACGTTTGTAAACTGTATTATCAATATCGATATCTGAAAACCGTTTTTGATATCGTTATGAAAACCATATATCGGTTACATAACCGTTATCGAAAAAAAACGATAACGCCCATGCCTAGTGAGGATATAATAAAAAAATATTTTTTTTAAAAAAAATCTATAGAATGTTGAATCTATGCTATGGTATAGGTATATACCATAGCCAGACCATAATCTAAGCAATACATGCATATTTTTCTACTGAATCATTTATTTACACGTCAATCATTAAAATCATACATACATACATAATTATAAAAATCATATCTAATAATGGCAAGCATTTCATCATTAAATTAAGCTTTACAATTTCTTTCTCGGTTACACAAAAAAATGTTTTAACAATGAAGCGCCCGTTGAAATCTTTTGTTACGTTGTCAAATATAATCTATTCTCGCTCTCAACACCGGAAATTATTACAGCGCCCCGACTCTTCGGAGAAGGTCGTTCACTTGTAAAAATGGCGAACATTTCTCAAGTAAGTAAACAACTTTAAAGTATTTGAATGTTCGTATTTATTTAAATTAGTTTGAGAGTTAAAAATAAATAAAATACCATAATATGAAGTCGAGCATTTATCGGTTTTGCATAAATCGTAATTTACATGGTTAATTAAGACATTTGAGACTCGTTGCATTATCATTTCATTTGCATGCTCATATAATTTTATCGTTTTGTGTTCATAAAACTTCGACTTCTAAGATGTTGTATTTTAGGTACAAGTTGCACATAAAGCATACCACATAACGAAGACATCCACATCTTATCATTTAAAGTTTAGATCAGTATAATCTACTGATAAATATGTATCGAAAAGCCAAAATAGAGATAACAAATAAAAATATATATATCTTGAGTGATCATTGTTGTTATGTTTCTTTTTTTCTTTTTAATTTTTAACCGAATGAAAAAATTGATTACAATTTTTTCATTCGGATATGGACACAAAGGATGACTAATGATGGATAATTATTAAATTAGATATTTCCTTCACTAAAAATTTATCTTGTAATAAATATAATAAAAAATAAAAAAAGCTATTTAACATAATTTTACAAAAAACGAAAGTATTTTTAAGGCTATTTTATTTAGTTTAGAAGAACTCCTTCTCAGGTAAAGGCATCCTCCAATGCTTGCCAACGTTCCCTTTTTTGAGCAGTTCTAGTTCAAGAGTAGCGAGCCAACTTAACTATATCTATATATTCCATATCGTCATCCTTTGTGTCCATCTCTCACCTTAGAGTCGCGCAACATAGCTGCTTCTATTTCAGTTAGTGTTAAGTTTAGAGTATCAGTCGTTTTTGTAATAAATAAACTAACTAAGAATTTTAAAATTGAAAGCGTCCTCTTTTTTTACAAATACGTAGGTTCATATTTGGCATAACACGTAGGTACACGCTCTCAATGAATCACACGCACAATTATTGTCATTTTCGTAATTGCTATCATCTAATTGTCGATTTCAATCTGACGGCAACAAATTTAAAAATGCAATTCAAGATTAAACAGCAACATGGCCCTCCTACGTTTTAAGTAGAAACAATAAATTCATCGACACTAATTGGTGGTTTTCTTCCATTTATCAGCTCATTACATCACAGTAGCGCGAATAAAATAAAATATCTGTGCAGAGCAGTCCGTGCACCTTGGGCAGATCATTCGCATGCGATAAGCGTCGGTCAGGCACATCGTAAATTCAAAGAGCAGGCTCTGCCAAACTCCAGGCCTGATTATGCGCTTTAATCACTTGTACGTCTATACTACACATTCGTTGAAGAAATTTCAAATTCAATTTATATACAGCTACAGATATAATATCTATCTACATATGATTATGTATTATATCGATAAGAATATCTGATGTGAAACAAATGATGACTGTGAGCAATAACCCCACTAAAATAATAATATGTATTACACTAAAATATAAATAGTAAGTCAAATGTCGTTTATTGAACATTCTAATTATAATGCTAATTATTTAATTAATTGAACGTGTTTCGATATCCCTATGTCGAATAAACCATACTTATTCAATTTAGCCAAAATATTAAATGTACCTACTTCCTTTTACTTAGTATTCCATATTAAGATAGCAACAAAGAATAATACGTGTAAATATAGCATCGCTGCTTGTTCATTAGCTTTGTAATATTTATTACCGTCGATAGTTATTCATTTAATGTAAATAATGTTACGCAAAACTCCATACATCGATATTCAATAGTTTCGGTAACATTTACAATGCATGCACGCGTGCCAGACGAAGCATTCGCAATACAAATATCGTTCCACAGTTCCATTACAACATTCAGTCTATAAGAAAATAAAAGGTCTCAAATTTACATAGCACGAATGAACCCGGAGCTCCATAGAAATCAGTTTATTTCATTACATCTCTTTTCATCACGATATGCCACTAAAGATCCGACGCGAGAGCAAGGGGGAACGCGAATCAACGTGACAACTTGCGCGCGCTATTAAATGTCAACCAGAACCAAATTCAATTTCATTTTCAACATCGGTTTATGCGCGTGAGCAACAATGCTCGTGCGCATTGTTTCCTACGCGATCGTAACTTGAACACAAATAATGCAGTCGGTGGCACTATTAGCAATATTAATTATTTCACGTTTACGACGGATTGGTAAAATTACAATTACTCTTTAATTAATTTTCACGCATCTTTTGCATTTTTTGGAGTCTATAAAGAAAATTTACTTATGTCCACATGAGTTACAACTTCTTTCCTAGATAGAGACAAGGAGCTGAGTGACTTATATTTTCCTGATTAAGAGTTTAAGATGAGAGAACTTGCATTGTCAGCATTGTGTTATTTCTATGCATTTTTGAAAACATATTTTTTATCATTTGAAACATATTTTTTATCCAGGAATTCACGTGGAGTCGAGATTTGCGCGAAGAAAACCGTGTTTACATTTACTGTCGCCGAGGTATACAGATATAAATAAAAACACCAAATATTTTTCAAATACAAATTAAATCTCAAAAGATTTAAATTACAATTTATTTAGTGTGTTGTACACTGAATAGTATACACTGTCCATACACTGTAGTAACCAATTTTCTCTACATATACTTAAATAATAATAATAAATAAATCATAAAAAAGTTCAAACGGGCGAAGTCGCAAGCGGGTCACTCAGTTATGTAATAAATTGTAGGCACATAAATTATAATAATAAAACTGGATATATTTAAAATGGTGGTTTTGAATAAAACGATTAATTTGTCAAGCAATATTAGTAAAACTAGAACAATCGTAGCTTGTATATTTAAATTTTATAGACTCGTTTATTAAGCTCAGTTCATTCCATTCAGTTCATCGTTTTATATCAAACAGATGTAATAATAAATTTAATACTTTATAACTTCACTATTATACATTTATATTCTTTTTATAATTTACATAGAAGTAAATTAAATTTTATTAAATATATCTACATATTGTATGCTAAAATACTTTATACAAATATGCAATAATCGGTTTATTAGTCAGATGGCTTCGTTAAGATAAATTTATCAGAAAAATAAAAAAAAAACTATATCTATACAAACAATTTTATAGACGTAAAACCAGTCTGTATTGGATACAACCGAGGCAATTAGTACTTAGGCCCATGAGCGACAGCGTGCCTAATCCGATTACGCCTAGTTGAAGCCGCCTATCCACCATACCGCAAGCGTCGTATATTGCTATTGCTATGAAATAATTCGTCCCATACGTTTTAATGTTATATTTCAAATAATATATTTTTAATACAATATATTATACGTATACCGTACCAAAATAAGCCCTATACATACGAAAATATAGCTAACAAAGAAACAAGCTATAAGATCTAGAATCTAGATGAATATGTAATATATTGAACACTATAAATTAAGTGTAGAGTCGCCTTTATCGTAGAATCGCGACTGTGCTGTCAACCAACAATACATGAGAACAAATTCCTTTGTCATGACAGATACCAGAACCAACGAGATTAACTTACGAGTACTACTTAAATAACGCCCTTTCCAATTATATTAGAAAGACAAACAGTCACTGTAGTCTCTCTCTTTTTACACTTAATACGTGTTTTTGTCGGTAATATTTTAAAATTAAAAAATATTGCATCTTAAAAGTTTTAATTATGACAGGAACCTCTTTTACGTATGTTATTAAAATATTTTAATTTTATTGTCAAGTATATTTTCGGTATGAATTAATTGTTCATCGGATAGAAGGCTTCGCGCTGATCGATAACAAGTATATAACGACTACAGTATCCTTAATATCTTGTTTTTTTGTTATATTGGCCATTTTAAATTAAATTTAAAATAAATAAAAAGAAAAGAATACAAGCTATACAATATATAAATTACTTAATAATTCTACTAGAATTCTAATTTCGTTTTCGTTGTGAGGTTTAGCATTAGCTCTTGTTATGAAACTTCGACTTCCACGTCCATAATATTAATAACATGGTATTGTTGTTTCCTAATATATATTGTTATCAATCGTCTAATTTGACGTATATAAACACTTAATGCAAATCCAGAGACATATACTATGTACATGGGCTATAACACAACAATTGTAACTCCTTCAATTAAAGCTTTTTTAAGCATCATTTATGCAATGTGATTATAACTGCCTTATACATCATTATCAACTGAGTATTCCGTTTCAATCGACCGCATCTCATCTATTCTCTTACTATTGCTATTATATCGTTTGAAACGTTGAATAATATAAATATCGACGTCAATTGATTTTGATGGGCAACATTATCGACGTTTAAAGAGTGGAAAATCTGGTCCGCTCACCGAGGAAGTTTACGTGAAGGCGGTGAATAGATACATAAAACACTCCATTTGTGAGCGGAGTCTCGCCGCCCTACATGCAAATCAAGTCACGGCTCAACCTAAATAACATCAGATACATCCATCCAGCTTTGAATGACTCGCTCGGTACAAGCAAATAATGAGCCAATTATATTTATCACAGAATGACACCGCCGCAATCATATCGCAATTTAGATACGGTAAATATTTGGAAAAACTATTAAAAATAGATTTACCTACTGATGAGTAACTTTGTTTACCAGAAATCTATTAAACTATACTATGCATACTTCCTTGTCAAATGACAGACAGATACATAAACAAAAAAAGTACATATTATGAATCTAAGCAAGTACTACATTCCTTTTTTCTATTACACAATTTTCTATTCTACAATTGGTTAATACAAGATGTCCAAAGTATACAAAAGACGAATCCAGTCTTTGTTTGCTGCACACACATAGTATCATTACGATCAGACTATGATATTCAAGATGCTATTACAAAACTACTATAGCTATTATGCACAAAGTCGGAGGCTGGCAGGTCACGTTACACTGGTTGCTTATTATTAAATTACCCGCATTAAGTTTGAACGCGCTCTATTTGTCACCGCTCCAGTTTCGCCGCAAAGCCATGGGAAGTTGTTACGAACTACATTCTATGTCATAGAACGATCTAAATTAACTTATTATTATGACTCAGTAGGACCAACCATTGACTCCACTGAATCTAATATCGGAAATGACCAATTATTTTTTAAATTTTTATTTAGGAATGGAGATAAAATAACATAGCAATAACAATTTTATAAGAAAAGAAAACAAAGACTTAATTTTTTGCGTAAAGTGTTATTTCACAATAAAGATATATTTTTAGAAATGTCTGAAAATTGAACCTAGCTTGGACGGTTTTCAATTGCCGGGATTCGAGAATCAGACATTTATTTTTTTATACGTGTAACACGAAAACAATTCTAATGTATATAATTATTAAAATATGCATTTCTAAGTACAAGTAAAAAGAGGTTAATCTAAACACTACCGGTGACTTTCCAATTTTGCGTGTACAAAATCATTTTGTACCGCAGCTTGATAGTTATTGTGATAGAACACAGACCTATTTTATTGAAATTATGTAATATTTACAGTTAATGGGCTACCAATTGCTGGATATTATTATTATATTATTTAAAAATAACAAATGATATCTTAGGTAAATAAAGAAAACCAAAAGTTGCCACTTTTCACATTATTATACATGTAATATTTAAAATTCAAAAAGTTTGAAAGTATATTACCCGATAACTTGCTAAAGTAAAGTATCATGATGAGCCTCAAGGGATAAATTGTATTGATAAAACTCAAGTGGAGCGAAGCTTCTTTTCACGCGTAATCTGTTTAAGGCTGAAATACAAAATTATCTCCCAAACATATGAAGTTTGCGCGGTGGCCATCAATCATTTGGCTGGAGGGGCGCGGAAAGCCGGCACTGTGTAAACCGACGGAAGGAACTCTTAGGAAAGCTACGAATAATACAACACGTATCAATCATAGATTCTGCGACAATCGATCATCAGTTTCCAATAAAGAAAATTCGTATTATTAAAAGCAAAAAATACACTCCCAGTTAATGGAATTGATTTCAATAATGTGTTCGCAGTAATAAAATATACTAATACTTCTATTGGCATAATATAATTGAGTCTTCTTTCAAAATACAATAAATTATTTAAATGAATAATAATTATTATATTTCGCAGAGGGAGAAAATGACCTCACGTGAGATTGAGTTTAAAATTGGCATGTCTCAATAATCGACGGCACCGATCTCTTCCGCGAAGAGCGGCTGCTGCCGCGAGCCAGTCAAACGACAAGTGCACAAAGGGCACAGAAAGATAGAATAATAAAAACACCGCAGGGCGCTTAAGCAGGTTATATTTAATACATATTTCAACTGTTTTATAATAATGTTATCTATAAATATCTATCTATCAAAACACCAACAATTTTATTATATATTGTGGTATATGATTTACTTCAGTAACCAAAGCATACAACAAATACTTGATACAAGCCAAAAAAAGATTAATCAAACAACGATGAAATGTATAGGAACCATCAAATAAACTGTGTTTTTACATACATTCATATATAGTCATGTGTATGTATACCTGCATGCATGCATGACTACAGCTATGTCCTACCTAAAAGGTGCAAAATAAAAAAAATATGAGAGTACGTATAAATAAAAATCAAACTTGATCAAAAATAAAAACAAAATTATTGGCATCACTGAGCATTGTAGTATGAAAACTGGACATGTATAGGACCGTTGCGGCTACCGCAAAAGGAATCTTCCAGGAGACTGGTTTTATAAGTAGATAACAACATGGGCTATAGTGCTATGCTTTTTAGCAATCTACACACTTTTTTAATGTTCTAAGATAATCAATGAATTATAATAAGACGAGAAGGTTCACTCAGCCTGTCTCAGTCACGTTTAATCTTTATTATTATTTTTTTATCAATAGTTAGACAAACCTTAACCCGCTCGCGACTTCGTTAGATAGAACTACATAATTATTAATATAGGTATGTTCATTACTTTCCTTTTCTTACAATACTATAAATATTTTATAAACAATTAAAAATTAAAAATCATTTTTGTATCACTCTTAATCTCCCACGTACAGACACAGATCCATTATGATTTATTATAAGTATAGATATTATAAGAAGAATAAACTACTTTAACGAAATAAAGTTAATAAAACGCGCAATCTGTTCAGTGATGTTATATCTACATATTATTATAGAGTTCACTGTTTACTTATTAAATAATTTCATTGATATTCAATACAAAGTTTGAATTAATCGGTAGTAATGAAACAACAAGTAATGTAAGCAGCTATATTCATTTAGCCGAGTTAGCTAATTTATCCGCTATTTAGCTGGTAAACGTGAGATCGGTATCACATGGCAGTGCCTGAGCGGCTGAGCGCATTCAGAATCGCGGCGGGCGGGCTCAAACTGCACGAAACTGGGAAACAATTATTTATTGCAGTGCCGATTGGTGCAATGATGCAGGTGATACGTACGTATCAAATTTGGTTGAACTGCTATAATTTAAAAAATATATTATGAAGATGGTTATAATATAAATAATCTTATAAGTATTAAAGAAATATTTATAAATATTTTATAAATGGTGAAGTAGGAGAAATTGATTACGATTAATCTATATTATCAATGATTATAACATGTACAATGTAAATCGCAATTTAGCCTTAGGATTGCCATTAAAAAGCCCACAAACTCGCCATAAGGAGCAGTTAGGATACAATCACGGCTATCGCGGGGCCCCGACGTAGCGAGAACATTCAAATTATCGAGAGGCTAGATCCACCGATCCATAATCGCTGCGTTCATTTGTAACCGGCTAACAGTACAAGAAAATATCTCTATCAGATAGCGAGCGACGCTGAGCCTCAATATTATTCAGAACTACGAAAAACAATCGTGCCTCGTTAAACTCAGATAGTGGATTCGCGATTACTTTACTGCGAGGGCTTCTCTTATCTAATGTTGAATTTTATTATATCTTTAATGCGCTTAGAACTATTCCTTTTAGCAAATTAAAGACAACAATGTTCATTTACTTTACTTCGAACATTGCAAATAAAATTAATTCTAAAGTTTACTCGTAACAAACCACAATATAACAAGAATATCCTTTTTTTTATAATATGAACGAATGATTTGGAATCTGAATGGCTAATATAATACCTAATACAGTGTGGTGTTTATGTTATGATTGATATTATAAAGACTTTTAATTCTTGGTAGTAGAAATCGGATACATTATATTTAAAGCAGGAAAAACTATACGAATCCGCTTTTTTAATTAGAATATGTTAGTAAAGAAACCTTTAACGTCAACGTATCAATCGGAGAAGCTATAGGTCGAAGCTATCGGTCGATGCTAATGAGGCCGGCCGGTTAAAGGGACAATTGTTTGCCAGTAACTGTAGCTTTTCTTTGGGACGGTTTAAGGCTCTATTTCTAGAAAGACGTTGATTAATCACTTCCCAACTTTGCAGGAATTGTGCTACTGTGTTGCGAATTCAATTGAAAATTTAAATTGAAGAAAACGTGTTCTCGGTGAAGTAAGAGTAAATCAAGTCTGTCTAATGAACCGAGGGGAGTACAAATAGGTGAAGTTAGACGGTTCGTTCGATGCTTACATTAATTTCCTGGTAATAAACATTAAACAAACAGACGGGTCGTGTCGTGAACATCACCGTTGCGCAAGGCAATTAGATCGACATTTGGCGGGTGACGGCACAGAGAGGGTTACGTATAGCGTCGTTGTTTGCTCAACATCCACTCACTGCCTGCGCCTGTAAATTGGGGCTTGTATATAATTATGTATCGCTTTAAATTCAATGTGTTTTACGTGTTATTATACTGTAGCAATCATAAATTTCTTGCGTAAGGAATACGTACCTGTAAGTCAATAAATAAGTATCTTGTTCTTATATTTCAACTAGCGACCCCCTTGCGGCTTCGCCCGCTTTTACTACTGGATTATTCAGTATGTTTGCAAAGCATTTAAGATAATGTGAAAATTAATTAAACTCTAATGCATCCCGCATTTTCGTAGTTTCAATAAGGATTTTCCAATTGTTTTACTCGGCAAGGATTTTTTAGTAGGTACCGTAATTTTAAATCTGTGCTACTAATCTTTTCAAGTACTTATTAAAATATATTTAAATTACTATTTTTAAATAGTTAAATGACATTAAATAATACATTCAACTCGAATTATCCAATACGTGCAAACGCATCTAAATCTTCGTTGCTATAAAGGCAGGAGGGTTTTTTTTTCGAGCTTGTGGTTAATGCTGAAGAGGGTATTCTGTCCCTGATGAAAAGCAAGCACTACGTGGCTGCCTGTGACGAAAATTAAATAGAATGCATCGGCCGGGAATTGAACCCGGGGTGCCCGCGTGGCAGGCGAGCATTTTACCACTGAACCACCGATGCGTGTAAGGCAGGCGGGCGCGGCGGACTCGCTTGTATAAGCATAACGTCGCGTGGCGCGTTTCGCAGCAAGGATTTTTTGATATTGTAACAACTTCTAAAGTACTTATTAAAATGAAAAACAGAAAAGACATTTTTGATCTACATTAAATGGCCAACGTAACTAATATACTTATTTATATGCTGAGTGTAAGGGATAAGTGAAACTTGACTCGATACAGTTGATGTGTGAACGGCGTGATGTGTCAATAATTAAATGCGTTTTTCTCTAAAACTATTCGCAATTTCGAAATATTGTAAAAAGCAAATTTTATCTTCGTTTAACGTAGAAATTTAGTAAAGTATTTTAAAGGATAAGGATTAATACCATTATGGAAAAATATCCCTCACAATAAAAAATATATTGAAATTACTATTTTTAGACAGAAATATGATCACTACACGTTATCCTTAAAAGATAAAAATATGCTATCGCGGACTTTTTTGTAGATCTTATTAAGAGGAACAATACTCTAGTACATTATTTTCATGTAGTACTGACCATTAAAGCAGCGCATGCGCGAAAGTGTCTCAACGGGTAGGACTTTATACATATTTATCGTATTTATGTTAATTTATATAAGAATGTACAAATAATAAACTATATATAAACCTTCCCTGAGAAATACTCGACCTAATGGTGAAGACCGCATAAAAATCCGTTGGGTGGTTTAGAAGAAGAAGAGTTAGAAAGTTCAGACAGACACAAAAAGCGACTTTGTTTTATAAGATATAGGATAAAGCTAGTGTGAAAAATATAAGACATACATCCAATAAATCTAGTCGCTCCACTATCGGTAAAGTATACAAATACGAAATTGATTGCTTCGTGTGGCGAGTGACATTTCAGTATCCGCTTGGAAGTGTAAGGGGGTCGGGATGGGCGCGGGGGTAGCACTTCACACTGACATTTGAATAGCCGAGACCCGGCATGTACTGGCACTCAACGACGGGCAACGAGAAGCGACAATGTTCCCAGGACAACAAACAACCTTACCATTGAAAAGAAAATTTACTTTATTCAAAGCACAATGAAACTTCTTATTTTTCAAGTGTCCCTCCTGACACCGTGCCAATATATGGAAACACACGATGGTAGCAAATAAATTATTCTTAAGTGCTAAATTTTAAAATATATAAAATATAATGAAAGATTAAAACAATTAAAATTACATTTTTTTAATATAAAGCAATATTAACAAAAAAATACATTACATTTGTTCAGAATTTTTTCACAAATATTTTGGAAGGCATTATAAAACGAACGTGACTCGCTATCCGACGTACGTGTTGTAGATTATACAGCATATATCAAACAATAAATGCGTTTTAGTGTTTCTGCATTAGATTATCTATGCGTGATACGTGTCCTGAAATAATAGTATAGCCAGCCGTTAAAACCGGTTACTAAAACGATTGAAATAATGTTACATAGTTTCGATTTTATCTATATGACTAAGAATTTTCAATATGACGCTTATCCAAGGCACGAAATGTGCATAGCGCATGACGTATTAGGTCAAATTTAAATTTAAACTTAAAACTTAAAGCTAAACTTTAAGCTTAAAACTTAAAATGTTTTCTTAAAATTCATAAGAAAATATAAAAAACAAAACTTCGAACGATCACGTTGACGTTTGTCATCTGTTTTACAACGGTCATATTTAAACACATGTGATTAAGAATATAGGCTGATGTCCATGCGCCATATGCACAAAGCACGCGGCGTCTAAAAAATCTGTTAATAATCTTAAAAAAATATCAGTACGCATTCAATATGTTCTGTAAAGGATACTTGTCACATGTGTCGGAATGCGACAGCATTCTTTTCAATATTTTATGATTAAAATATTTTTAATAAAATGATAATCATCTATTTAAATACTAAACGACCATATGTCTCCTAAGTTGTATCGAGACTTTTTTATTTGTAGCAAAATTGAAAGCAGCATATTAAACAGTCAAATTGTATTTTTCCCGCCGTCTCTATAATAAAAAGATTCGAAAGAAATGTTACTATTGAAAAACTTTCTTCGTTCGTAAACATTATAAATCTAATATAATATACCATTCTAGCAATATTAATCTTCCACAGATTACCTGCAATTAACCTTACTAATATAAGTATAAAAATAGGAATACGAAAACGTAGCTGAAAGCCTATTCACCACCCGTACCGCTAATTGCCGCGCCTCCAAGACATAAACAATTAACAGTTACTCATCGTTCACAATGGAATAGTATATTACTTGTAGGAGTTTGTTACGACGTTGCCGCTCAGTATAAAGCAAAGGCCAAGCACGTTTGGACAACGAGTATTCGCATAACGGCCCCTTATAGGAAACATCTGAATCCTGTTCTGTACACGTCTATAGATATGCATCATACGATCGTTTCCAAGAGTGGATGTAGCGATAGATTTCTTCGTATAAATTATGTATTTGTATGTGAAAATATTAAAATGTAGCCACTGCCCACTACAGTGTATTAAAATGCCGACTTCATTATTTAATCTTTTTTATTAAATCCTATAAATCTACAATTCTTGTAACAAAAATTCGTTGAAATTCATCAGTGATCGTGTAATCACGAACTTTCTATAACAGGTGAAAATGGTTGCATCACGACAGGCTTTGAGTTTGAATATGAATTAAGGAAATATAACGCGAACGTGTCTAGTCAATAAGCAAGCAAATTACTACATTATTAACGTTATGAAGGTGGATTATATAGTTCAGGAATAAGCTTTTTAAATAACCATTTTCATGTTTAAAGAATATATAATAGATAGGTACTATGACTATATTGAAATTCTTTGCATATCATTGCATCTTAAACATTATCCAAGCCTCACCAATAAAAATATACGTTTACAATCATATCACGCTAAAAATTAATAATTGTTACGACTTATACGTTTTTTTTTTGCTAAAAAAATTCGTATCAACTTTAAATTAAATTACAATATATAAATAACTAGTGGACCCGAACGCGGCTACGCCCGCTTGAACTATACGAATATTTATTAAATATATTTATGAAATTATTTTCAGTTTTCAATAGAGAGATGCGTTAAGCAAGTTCATTTTGGGTGACGTTTTCTAACAACAAGCTTTGCAAACCGTTGCTTAGCAATGACGGTTGTTATTAACATGGCGGAATAAATTGCTTGTCAAATTAATAAATATTTTAATATATTGGTATATATCGAAAATATTACAAATATGAGAAAAAAAAAGTATCCTATGTTCATCCCAATATCCTCAAGTATCTCTATATGAGAATTTTATCACAATTAAATTAGCGGTTTGGCCCTGATTGCGTAAAAGACAGACAGGCAGACAGACAGACAGACAGACAGAGTTACTTTCGAATTTATAATATAGGTATGGATTTTATTATTTTACATATATAAATTTGAATTTTACCAAAAGCATACCATAATAAGTAGCTAACGCTTACATCAATAAAAAAGTTAAAGCGTCCTCACGCTTCATCGACCAAATAGATCAATTACAATGTGGTATTGCTGCGCATGATTAGCCGTTTAGGTTAGGGTGACTGTATAAGTCAACAAGCACTAAAATAAGCCGAGTTTGAAGCTTTATTCTCTAGAACACTCAAAGTATTTAACTTCTCCTATGATGTCTAAAATATAGCAACATTATAGAATTTAAAATTAAAAAAAAAAATCAAATATAAATAACGGCAAGAATATTTAAATAACAATACAACTATTTTAAAATCTTTATCACTATGTGCATACAATACGATTGTGACCTACATTACACAGTATGATTAGAATGATTGGTCAATTACCATCTTAAGTCACTGGGTGCAGGCCCTAACAATTTGAACGTCGGCGGTTTTGAGTTACGGTGCACCGCGACCGGTCTGATGGTTTATTATCGAGAACATCTCTTCCGCCCTTGTTGGTCCGCGATCTTGTGTCGCTGCATAACGGATCTAATGGCGGTGCATCCGCGTTATTAATCTTACTATTGTATTAGCTACAAGCACGTCACAACATGTACAGGCACTGATAACAGTAATGGAAATACTCGGTGATTCGATCAATAACTACGATTACAGTTACCGGACACCTTTTATCGTAAATCTGCTGAAGGAAACACTTGTAGGTATCTATGGATGAGAGTTGTTCAGAATATTATGAATTATTTGTTGCATAATAAATATTTTTACTTATTTACAAGAAATGATGGTCATCACGCTACCACTAATTTAATTATATATGTACAAAACAATTATATTGATTTTTAAAATACCATATAAACGTTACTGTAAAAAACAATAGGAGCATCTGTCGCGTGCACACGCCCACTATCATCTAGGCGCTATGCAGTGCTCTCCTACCCTCGCTCCAATTACGATAACCATCACTCAAGGCGAGCGGAACGAAAGGAGGCAGGTACCGGTTAAAACGTAAAATTACACTTAAATTTTTACTCAGCGGAGCACACGGTAAAAAACAAATATTCTCATGGCAAGTATCGACGGAACGTGACCGGCCTTCGTCAAAATAGTCGGCCGTTGTCTTATTGGGCGGCACTTCACGCCGCGCGGGCGAAGTGCTAAAGTGTAAAAAGATGCAGAGAAATTTATAAGCTCGACGTCACGATTATTGAATAATGACTTCACAAATTAGCGTCCGCCCGCTTTAAATTATAATCTAATGTGCGATCATAAATCTGAAATAATAATGTGGATAATTTATCGCTCGCAGCTCTCATTACGATTCGCGGACGCGATCCTTTATCACGGAAAGGAAAATTTAAGTTGTAGCACATTTGCATAAGCAATGGTGGCAAGATAAAACGCAGGACTGATTACGCCGTGGTACATTATAAGCTTATTTATACAGCGGTTCGTTAAGTTGGATAGCCGTAGGGAGCAGACATTTGTACGCGGCTGTGGAACGATGTGTTTTTACAAGATCGGCATGTGCTACAGAAAATCCAACAAATGACCGGGCGTCATCTATCAAAAACGTTAACGAGCTCAGATGCCGCGGGAATTTACAATCACTGCTTCAATAATATAGAATGAGGTTGATGAAATATCAAAAGCCTCTACCTAATTTAACTTTTGGAATAGAGTCAAAACAGTGTGTCTCCCTAATAAGATAGTAATTTACGATCACGTTTCTACATAAAAATATCAGAAACGATTTACATTCTCATTCCTAATGACAATTATTTATAAGCGTTATATTTTGTTGTTATTTGTGTTTAATGCTTAATTAATTATATTCAATCTCCCTTCTTACGGGACTGTTAAATTTATACTTGTAATATAACGTATATATCAATAAACATACACAAACTTTCATTTTAGAATATTTATTTCATTAGAAATACTTAAGGCAAAGGTAGCTATTACGACGTATACATATGAATAGTATCACATAACAATTTATTACTATTGCTCGAAAATGTTTTAACTATCAAAGTGACTCTACTGGAAATAAATTAATCCCGCGCCTTTAGAATGAGATCTCAGGGCCCCCAGACCTACGTCATTTTAACAAAGCAAGCAAAAATTTTATTTTGTTGATTAATAGTCTAATATGTAGTTAAGACTGTATGCGTACTTACTAACTTGAAAGTGGAGTCTAGACTTGTTTTTAAAAAAGTTATTATTTATATCATGTAATCGAATATACCCGTAGATAAAAGAACATTGCAGTACAGTATAATCCATATATTTTCAAGACAAGTACATAAATAAGAAAATACGTAATTTCTTAAGAGAAGGCACTTTCATATACACTTCTCGAATAAATTATTTGTTTCAAAATAAAAAAATTGTCACGTATATATAAAATGAACTTAGGAAAAAACATCTTCATAAAATATTTTCGCGAGATGGAAATAAAAACTTGAGTGTTTCTTTTAAAACCTTCCTTGCTGTAAAACCTCTAAATTATATCACTAGACTCTTAACGCGAACACATGACACTGACACACGATGTTATCTTTATGCCGAATAAAATAATTAACGGGGCGAAGTTCTATTATACTAAACTCACCATATGCCATAGTTATTATATTTTGTGAATAGAAGTTTTCATTTCGTGCAGATACTCCAATTAATGTTGCCTATCTATTGAAAACCGTTAACTTTCTATCATATTTTTTATATCATAGCCTTTAATGCTTTTTTTACCTTATTATAACACAATGAATTTTATTACATTTTTATGCTTTCTCCGTTCTTTATTTCCTATTCAACTAGGTAGACTGTGTATTTTAACGGTTTTATCCTTAACGTATGACTAAATCATGTAGATGTCTTTTAATAAACACAAGCATTTCCTTGAGTACAATTTAAGAGTGGAATTTAAATTATTTATAGTAGTTGCCACAACATGCAATGCCTCCAAAATTCGGAAAGTGGGCAAAAGAAGTGTTTTAATGGAAACAAAGTGTCTTAACACTAGAATACCAGTTCCTTTTGCATACCCGGCTATGTGTAGGATGCTGTTGCAAGAAGCTAAAATATTTAAATTGCAAATGGAAATTTAAAATTTTAATAATATTTATTTAAACATTTTTAAAGTAAAAAAGTACGATACGAAAAAATCCAATTTCAAGTGAACGGTGAATTTGATGTATAAAATGATAAATTTTAAATGAAAAATTGTTAATTCGTTGCGTAAAAGTATGAATTCGGAGTTAAAAGCCTATAAAACACATTTATTATAAAATATAAATCATAAAGGTAGCTTGACGTAAACGTAAACGTCACACTTTGTATATAACAACGTCAATAGTGCCAACAAAACGCAACAACTAAAACCGTACGTCCACTACTCTTAGAGACTCACGGGTGGTCCCAGCGGGGGTCTAATCCCACTCTCTTACAATGTCCATAACTCAGTGATTCGCGCAAATATTGCCTTGATTATCTAACGCGACATTCAATACTTTATCCACGACGGAAAGGCACTAAAATAATCCTATAGGATATATTATATTAATATACATAAATGACGTAGCGGGAAATAATTTCAACTGTATGGGCCATAAAGTGGCGAAGGTAATGGGATAACTAAAAAGATTGCGTGACGGTGAATAAAATGAGCTTGCGGTCGGTTTCAATTTGCGCGCACATCACTCGTTAGTACCAACTGAGGAGCTAACGCAAAAAGGGCTAACTAATTTGTAAACTAATTTCAGTGTTAACCGCCAATAAGTGTTCAGAGAAGCTAAATACTTAATTAATGATGATTACTTCGTACTTTAACAGGCACACGAGTATACGCTGTAATGAAAAATAATAAGCCTGTAATTTTGGTAACATATCGATCTTTCTTTACAATAACTTATTTATCAAAAAGCAATATGTGTTTACCTCTCGTGTTTGTCTAAGTTCAAGTGTTCAATCGAGAGCTTTTAAGTCAATATAATCCAACGAGCGTAGAAACTTGTTTCATTTGAACGTATGTAAAAGTTTTGATTAATCCGCAATTGCTTACATAAATATGTGTATAGAGTAGCAGAAAACTTTAAAAGCTCTTAAGCTTACGTTTGAACTTGTATTAAATTAAAATTATTGATTGAAGTATATTCATAACATTTCAAAACATAATCTATTAATTACTTTTTTAACATTTTCTGATAAATTAAGACAAGCTATTTGTTTACTTTCACGCTACATCCCGCACATAGCAAGGGCACCTGGGAATCTAGTGTTAAAACACTGCATTCCCATTAAGACACTTCCGTTTCTTACTTTCAGCGGACTTCTGGAGGTATTGTGTGTTGGCGAACCCACAACGACTGGCCTCAATTTTAAAAGCAATAATTAAAAAATAGTAATAATTTTCTTTTCCTTTAAAAAAACACAAAATACTCAATATGAACATAAAAGTGCTACAACGAAAAACGTATTTTATCGGAGCACACACAACTATTAAGATTTAGATTGGATCTATACTGTGAGATTAAGTGCTGCATAAGACGTTGCATTGCGGAGAAACTAAGCGTAAATATAATTTTCGAGAGTCAATTTAGTTCGCTAACGAGATTGGATGAAAGGCGGGAGGTTTATTAAGTTCCATCAGGCGAGTCTGTGGCGACATCGCACAAACGAGCCGCAGTAGACCACAGCGTCACGCGGCTGAATAAGCTACCAGGTAACTTAGCCTGCGATCTCCTTAGATGGTTTAATTTATTTGGATATATAAATATTTGTATTATATTACAAATTTAAAAACAAAAAGATAAGCAGGATAAACATATTATGAAACTGCACTGACGAGTAAGACGTTATTTTTTTTTTGCTACGAACGAGAATCGATCCTCCAACTATCATATTTACCTACGTTTGCCACGATAAACAATGTCATATAAAAAGATACTACCTATCTAATAGCAAATTATAATTTAAAAACTATAACTTTCAGCTCGAAGACAGTGACAAATCAGATGTCATGTTTTCTAATACATATCTGCAGTCAACAATTTTCTCGTAGCCGCAGTGGAAGTCATGCGAGGCTCTTGAAAGATGTGGCGGCATGAGTTACAAGACAGTCTATATAATTGTTAAATTTGCATCCATAATAATGGCTAACGAGTAAGATTGCGATCAACCAGTTCGCGCCGCAACGACAAGTTGATTGGAATCGATCGCAACCGGCCTTTGAACAAAGTGACTCTGGTTATATCGATAACATCGATTGGAACTAGTCGATAGTTTCTATATATATTTTGATAGATTCTAGTATATTTCAAATAATATATATCTATAACTATGTAGATATATGAAAGTCATAATTCTTCTAAAACTAAATATAATTTGTTTAAATAAAACGTTCGTTTATTCATACTCTATGTACTCTAATACATTTTCTGCCTAACCTGCAAGAACATATACATAACTATATACATAAGTATATTGTCAACAAGATATAAATAATCATTCATAACTCATAATTACTGTTAAAGTGATTAATTTAATTCACTCTAACTAATCATAAACAATAATCAAAATAAAAGATAAAAATATTAAATAAGCTAATAACATTTGGAACATCCCAAACTATTTAACAAGGAACTAAATCCCTAATAGAACATCGAATCTTTTATCGACATCCAACACGCGAACTGTAATCGTGGCGAGCGATAGGGATGGGTCACTAATTACTGTTATTAGACAAGTTGCTGGCTGGACCCTCGGGACGGTGGTCACTGGCACCGATGCAACACGCATGCGTCAACTTTGTTTGAATTACAAACGTATGAGTACCAGTATGTATCTACATACGTCTATGATTAATAGCACGAGGGACTAATTTAACTGGATATTTATAACAAGCCACCCAGTGGATTACGTTCACACATCATATCTAAATGCGATCTTAGCTTCACGTGTTTATTAATTAAGCAGCTGTCGTATATGTTTATTAAAGGAACGTCCTTATAGAACCTTATCCAACACTTTATTACAAAACCTGATCAATCATGTAATAGGGGCCTCGTAAAAGTCGATAAAATTGTTAATGTAATAAATCACTACTGATTAAAATTATATCGATACCCATTAATAACACTACTTAAGGTAAAAATGTTTTGATATCAAATTTATTTCCGTTATGATATATCTTTAATTGTTTTTACGTACCAATATTACTATATTTTAATTTTAAAACTATTCAATTTGGTTATGTACGTACCTATATGTAGGATAAATTTATAGATTAAGGTCATAATTTGACTGAGACTGAATTATTTGGTATAAATTTTATTATTGTTAAATGAACATAATAATTCAAATTTATTTGTAGTTTGATACAAATTACAGATAGAATATCTCATAAATAGACAGGAGGCACGTGCTAAATGTGTAATTTCCAATCTAACAGTAATAATAATAAAATATTTGAACGACAGTTGTAGAATTTAAATTTATTGCTGAATAATACAATAACGCCCACATTGTTAACTGGGAGAATAATATTAGTAGCCAGTCCTAAAACAAAGATAACTAACTTAAACACAAAATAATTCAAGCATTCTGGAATTAAGAATATTTAAAGTTTGAAACGATAATAAATAATGGAAGCCCGTGTTAAGCACCCAGGGCACACAAAAAAGGGAATTTTTACAGTGGGGTCACGACTATTGGGAATAAAAAACATCAGCGCTTAGTAAAAAGAGTATATGTAACACGCACCGGGAGACAAAATTGCACGTGTAGCAGATGTGTTTAATTACTGAGCGGTCATAATTACGAAAAGAGTTGAGCTTCTTTACGAGCGAAAACGAAATTGTACTTTGACACTGGAAGCAATAAATGAAGGAATATAAATAAAATTTTGTGACATTTAATTATTGAAATAAAATAAATCTTACAATTTATTTTATGGAAATGTTAAAGTTTAGCAAAATCCTTGTAAATTTTTTAAATTATTTTATATTATACATGATTTAAACGGTGTCAGTGATCTCAGTTTCAGTATTCTATTTGAAATATAATACACGTCATACCTTTACACATTTTTAAACACAATTTGCGAAAGCTAAACAAATAAAATATCAACACGTTGCTAACACGACCCATAAAGCGGTGGACCATGTTAATATTTGTTTTAATAACGTCAAAATATTTTATAAAAATATGAGCTGCGCGTAGAAATTAATTGGTGAGTTAGACCTTTTTTATTGCTATTGCGTCCAGGAGGCTCAACGTTATATTAGCTTAACAAGATCCCCGAGATAAAGGGTTTAAAAAGCGTAACGCATGGCGGTGTAATTTCCAAATTAAAGATACAATATGACTAAAATTTCATTATTTTCCTTTTAAATTACAAAATTTCGTTTTACATATATTTTTTACTAGCGGCCCGTTCGCGGTTTCACCCGCGTGTACAATACACAATACAATACAATAATATGTGTGTAATATGTTATTATTAATTTCTGTCTCCATGACTACGTCCTAGTGACGTCTATGCAAAATTTGAGACTCCTAGCATTTGTAATAACGAAGTTTCATACCAACTTTCGACCCCAAAAACAACCCCTTAGAAATCGAATATTGCAAATTCCCGTCTTAGCGAGCACCTACGTGCTATAAATAACTCCTATGCAAAATTTGAGATTCCTAGCACATGTAGTTTCTGAGATTTCGTGATGAGTGAGTGACCTTTCGATTTTATATATATAGATGATTAAAATAATTAGGGATAACCTAGTGTTAAGATACTCCGTTTTCTGTCCAAATTTGAGACACTGCACGTTGAGTGGCGGAACTCGCGAAGTAATGGAGATTATTTAATCAGGTATATAACACCATCCAATATATCCATATTGGTAATTTAATCGAACCCAAAAGAGACCGTAACAGTCCCAAAGGATGTACCTATTTTATATAAAATGTACTTACTAAATGTGTAGTTATATATTAGGATTCTATTTAACATTATAAATTAATGAGGCTTTAAAGATTAATGTAACTGACTACGTATAAAAAGGACTATACAAAAGTAAACTAAATAAAATAATAAGCTTCATTAAACATAACGATCATTGTGCAACGCGTACAGACAAAAACCGGTCAATTGCGAGTCGGGCTCACACACCGATGATTCCGTACCAATTTCATGGTCGTAGGTTAACGGAAAGTAACTACAACTTATAAAAGTTGACAATTTAACTTTGCTCGCGTAATCACTATTTAAGTTTCGTACATAAATAGTGTATACGCCCGCAAACAAACATGAGTTTGTAATTTATTCTGAGATATACATATGTACCTAAAAATGTACTGTAAGTACTTTGCCAAATCGTATAATTGTGGGTCTACTGGTAAGTGTAGGAATTGATAAACGAGGATAAAATGGATTAGATCTGAATATATTACATTATTGTCAGCTTGATAGCAATCATGATTAAAATTGTCTGAACAGACATCTGTATGTCTGTTACAACAAAGATATCCTTTAAAAGTAAGGAATCCTAAAAATTAATTCGATTGAAAGTACTGAGATAAAACTCTATAAGGAACGAATGAGACGCGGCATGTGAAAATTTAGAGAAACGCACGTCCCACGCAAGTTGCACGCGAATAGTGGGCGAGTGGTAACACACATTGAATATATCATGCGGTGCTGTCTTGTTACGCTTAAAGTGGCCTTAGAAAGAAATTTTAATTTACACCAATTAAATTCATTATTTCTAAGAATTTCTAGTCAAAAATTATAAAATACGAAATTAATCCAGCAAAGACCAGTCGTAGCGTATCGGCATAAAGTGCGACTGTAAACGCGGCTGGTTGTGGGTTCGATCCCCACTCGAGCAAATGAAATATTTATTCAAATCTATATTTTCTTCGCTCTGATGTCGAGGCAAAACGCGACGTTGAGTTACTTTTGATAATTTTCTTTCCGGGTACATATAAATGAGCAAAATGTCGGAAAGCCTAACTTCAGGGCGGTTACGACTCGGCGACCGAATTGTAAATATGCTGATTGTTCAACTAATACCAGAACCCATACGTATGAAATTGAGCCAGTAAAGCTTAGAGTGCGTCTTCCGGAAAAATATGTATTTATATATAGGTATTTAAATCACACGGACTATAAAGTAAGATAATTCCTAATATAATAAGCATATTAAGTATAGAGATGTTATTGGACGAATAAAAAGTTGTAAACACCAAAAACTTTTGCCCTATACAAGATTTACTATGTGCGTCCAAACACGCAGTGCCGATCCGATCGCATGCGTGTCGCCTTATCGCGCACGACTCGCTAAATTAACTCTCCTTATGAAGACATACGACGACCTGCGTGCACTCCATTCAATGCTTTTGCTAACTTTATTTACCTACATTTGATTTTATATAATAAAATCAACTAAAAGATTATTAATTAATTAAACTTAATTTATCGTTGCCTAAATTAAATTAATCAAATAAAAGTTCATACAAAGTTAATACGAAGTTCATACGAAAAATAAAAAAGTTTTCCTAAGGTAAAAAGACAGCATTTATAAATATTTATACTTTGCATCTTTATATTTTAGACCACATAACGACATTTCCACTAAAGGTTTCTGATCCATTTCAACGCACAATGAATACGAAATAAGAAATCAACGCAACCGCACTTACCCTAAGCAATTTTCTTTCATAGCCAATATTTCTAGCGGCTTCGCGAGGCGCCACTAAAATATGGAGCTCGAGCATGGATTTTTGTTTAGTGTGCAATTTTCAATCGGAATAGACATATATCACGTTTTGCGCAACCTGAACGCAACCAAAATGGCCTAATAAATCCAAAAGTCCATTTTCATATAAAAGAAAACCGATTAAGGAGTTCTGCGATAGCGATCTCTCGAATGAAGCTATATATTTTCATGATCGAACGAATTCAAGATAACAAGCAGTTGACGGGAGGTGCGTGAGGAAATTGAAAAGAAAAATGTCACTCATATAGTCTAGTTTAGTAATGTCTGTCTGAAAATAGTTAAAATACATATACTCATAATATACGCATTTAGTTTTATTGTTTCTTATCTTTATATATCAAGAATCTAATAAGCTTACATAACGTTTATAATTTGATTACAACAAATTATGCTTGTTTAGTAATTACGTATATATAAATAAAATAAATTTGTGTCGAAATTAATGTTAGACAATGCAAAAAAACGTGCGAAAAATATTACAAGAAAAACACAAGTTTATTTTAAGCATTGTTAGAAAAATAAAGACATTATTTATGTCTTCCCAAGAATATAAAGAAATTACCGGCCGTAATAGAAACGCCTTCGCCACATTACAAAGTCACGCACCACTGTTTCATATAATTTTTCAACAATTTCACAACACGTCCCTTTTGGTAAATTGTCATTATTAAAAGTTTTCCTGTGCACTCTAAATAGCATCTTTAATAAGATTAAAACCAATTCACTTATTTTTACAAAATCAAAGTGGATACAATTAAAGAAGGTACTTATTAAGAAATAATTTGGAAATAAATCCAGTCTATAGCGCTTTAACAAAAATGTTAAAACTTTCTTATCTCACAAATATATTGAAGCAATCAAAAGGAACGCCGAATTATTTTAATTTCATAAATACGTAGAGCATTTCAGCCTCATTTCGCAATTGTAAGAAAATTGGGCCGAACATTGCTGCGCCATATTAAATTCTTCCTGTTTAATCAAAAGTATAAGGTAAGAATTATAAACGATAAAATCCCTGTACATCGACGATACGAAAAGAAAAGTCGGCAAATAAATAGCTGGCGATGTTTCAAAAAATGGGTAAATTGCCGGGGTGAGTTTGCGGGCACGCCTTTTATCTGTAGCGTCTATCAGGCTCACGTCACCGTTGTTTATACAGATAAGGGCAGAAAGCAGTTTATAAAAACAAAATGTATCGACGCGTACAACAATGGCGAATTAAAATGATCTTCCGTTGTTCAATTCGCAAAGTGTGTATTCCATATTATCGCAAAAAAAAACAAGTTCTCATTCGCCCTGGATTTAATGTATTAAATATAAATTAGAGTGAAAATATGCAGGGCAATTACATACAATAAGTTGAACAATAAATCTGCTATCGTAAAGAGCATAGAGTGTATTTTGTACGTTTGTTTTTAGATAAAAAATAATGAGTTCAACCATTATCCCTCTAGTTGCCGTGTAACAAATGTTGTTATGCAAAACTAGTGCAGATAAAATATAATGCAGTAAATACAAATAACTGACCACTCGCAGCGATCACTGGCATGATTAAGAAAAAGAAGCTAGAGCGGGAGCATGATACAAAAGCAGCATGATAACAGAAAAACGAAAAACGCCCGCAAGCAGACGATATCTACTTGCCTTAGTTATTAAATATTAAAATAAGCCGAGCATTCCGACACGAGTCCCCGAGATACGCTAGATTATTGCAAACACAATGAAAGCGCAGGATCCAATTGCTTTCTCGCGTTATCAGAGATAGAACATCTCTTACTTATAGCTTACAATAAAAATTTGCATAAATGATTAATGTCAATCGTGTTCATTAGAGACGACCCGGGGACAAAATCGTGTATTAATAACCTTTAACGAGTTTAAAGGCCAGCGCCGTATTCCCGATGTCTGCAGAATGCTATAAATCGAAACGTACATTGCTTCACCGTGGCCCGAAATTGTATCGGTTGCTTAAGCATTGTGCCGGAGCCGGTCGCCGCCCACTTACCTGAAACAATACATCATTACAATATCATTATGAAGCTTCTTGACACATGACACGCAATAAATTAAATAATTAAGCATATTTTTCTGATAAGATAAACTCAATTCAAAAGAAGATATAAAATTGACACCGACATGTCTATGATTTTTGAGGATAATATTGCTGAAGTACCGGCTTATTTACCAAGTTACGTTCACTTGCAATTTCTAGCACTTATCGTTTAGTTCTGCCATATTGAATACTAACAAGACACTTAAAACCAATAATAATTAAATCACTTGCCTCCTACTCTATCTGCAACGTCTATCTATACGCCTATTAAATCTAACCTCTGTTATTATTAATTTAACTCAGGATTGCGTCTAGAACTTATTACAGACTAGTTTTTTGATATAGTTTTTTTTATATAGTTATTGTTTTTAGATAGTATATATTATGACTAAATAAATACTCATACAATATATTATAAAGAATTAGTGATGATGCATAAGAAAATAAAATATTTTGAGTTCTGTTTAAAGGGATATTCGTTAGGCACTCACCATTTCTGCTTGACTATACAAGACGCCGCAACCTGATAGCAAGCAGTGCTACGATAAGATTTTATTTAGTAGCATTAGTACTCGCAGTGGCTTATCGGAATTCTGCCCAAGAGACTAGTAAACGAAGACTTGTATATTTATTTCATCGGTCGATTTCTCTATATAAGATACAAATACTTAAAAGATTTATGGTAAAATTTTCGAATTGTTATTTAATTTGTATAAATGGATAAATAATTTTATTCAGAAATATGTTAGGTGTCTGATAATTTAACAATTTATATGATTAAAGATGTTTAAATAGACAGTAATTAATATTTTTCTATAACATAGAACTATCGCACTTCCAAAGCACAGCCAAATAAATATTTATATTTTTATATAAAATTTTCCCATAGAAACTATTAATTTATGTAGCTAAAACCCTGTTCTTAATATCTACTGACAGGGATCAGAATAATAAACGGATAATCTATTCGTGATACACGGCTTGTTTAACTAAGGGCCGCGTTCTCATGGCTATCGTCGTCCAGATCTGTCGTCGTGTGCAGGCGCCAATGTTCGCTAATGTTATTTAATTAACTCGTATTCATTATCGAAGGACGCGTGCGTTCGTAGCGAGATCTACAGGTGCTCGGAGGGAGACAGACCACCGACGCAAACGCTCACCTTCTGGATCTTTTTATTTTGTTCATTTACTTTCAAATGATAAATTGAGTAGGTATTATTGTTGTAATTGAGTATTGGGACCAGTCGTGGCGCAGGGGCACAAATGTGTTATCAACACGACTAGTCGGGAGTCGATCCTCACTCGAGAAAATGAAATATTTCTTTAATTTTTTTTTCATTTCGTCACCCTGGTGTCGAGGCAAAGCACAGCGTTGAGTTCTGTCCTCCAGAATTCGGCAGGAAATGGGAGACGGAGTGTCTCAACACTAAGTTCACTCTGCCTACCCTACTGTGTGCGGAATATAGCGTGAAGCTGATTATTATAATATAAAATATTTTATATAAAACTTTATAATTTCAATTCTGAAATCCTGCACGTATATATCCACAAGAAGGTTCTATAATATGACTTTTACAAATCATATTATTAACTTCATAGTGTGGCGGGAGATAACTTTAAAGTTACATATTAATCCAGGCGTCAGGCGAGTCGCGCTTTGTCGGATCTCAGTGGGTGAAATATATAGACCATAAATATTCGGTGGGTGCCATGAAGAGATAGCTGGAGCAAAGTCAGGTAACCAAAATGTATTACGTTTTAAGTCTTAGTACGTGATGCACGATGTGCTGTAAAAAAATTAAGCCGACTTTAATTTTGGGGTGTAGTTATATCTATATATATAAAAGGACTTGTCCTCACTGACTGAGGTAAGACGCACGCACAGCCGTAACCGCTGATGGTAGAAACGTGAAATTTGGACAGATGTTTACTTTCATAATCTGGACATCCACTAAGAAGGGATTTTGAAAAATTTTAATCCTAAAGGGGTGAAATAGGGGTAGAAAGTTTGTATGGAAAAAAAATTAAATCTGCACCGATTTTTATAAAATTTGATATTTAGATTTTTAAAAGTATTTAATTGAACACGTGTTTCATAGTTTTCTAGAATTCTCCCCCTAAGGGTGCAAATAAGGGATTGAAAGTTTGTATGCAATAATCTTTAAATGGCCAACGATTCTTATAAAATTTGAAACTTAGACTCTTAAAAGTATTTAATTGAACACATGTTTCATGGTTTTCTAGAATTCTCTCCCTAAGGGTGCAAATAAGGGGTTGAAAGTTTGTATGGGAAAATTCTTAAATCGCCACCGATTTTTATAAAATTTGATATTTAGACTCTTAAAAATATTTAATTGAACATATGTTTCATGGTTTTCTAGAGTTCACCCCCTAAGGGTGCAAATAAGGGGTTGAAAGTTTGTATGGAAAAATCTTTAAATCGCCACCGATTTTTATAAAATGTTTCATGGGTTATTAGAATTCACCCTTAAATACGCAAGCGAAGCTGCGCGCGTCCGCTAGTTAATACATATAAAAAACGGACAAGCGGAAGTCGGGCTCGCCCACTGAAGGTTCCGTACAAAAATAAGAGGTCTCGAACTCATTATAAATTCAAGCTTGGCTTAGCCAGAGCCCTTTTGATCTGATACCTCACTTGAACTAGCGGCTCTAATAAAAAATGTTGCCCCACTTTTAAGGCTATTATTTTTCAGGATTTAACTTTTCCTAAACTAGTGCAACCTATAGATGCTAGCTGCCAAATTTAATAATTCATGCAGTAACCTAATCAAATCCCACTTTATTATCTGTCGTTTTTCTCCTACATTTAAGTTAATCTAAATAACGTTTATGCTTATGACCAACTGCTATAATTAGCAAATTAATATTTCGGCAATATGTAGATTCGTTTATTCGATAAATAATGATCACAAAATGTTATGAGGTCAAAATATTAGCATCCAATAGTGTAATAATATATTGCTTCTTTAACTTTTTTAATATCTAGTCGCTGACAGTAGGAGTGGCTGACCTCGATAAGGTTAAACAGTATTGCAATAAAGCACACAAAGAATACCATTAACTTCTCGTTGTCTTTTGCAATATCTTATCTTTTAATAAAACAGCTATATTTTTATGTAAACATTTTCGCACAAGAATATAACATAAAAAAACTTAATTTAACCAAATAATAATTTTACAAAACAAGTCATTTAAAATTCTATCGTCCCTATATGTATATAAGATAATCGACAATCCTTGTAATATTATGCAAAGAACGGCTTTAAATCAATCGTAAATGGCAAATAAGTGGATATAAAAATGTGCGGTGACAATAATAGCGCGCATGACGAGCTCCGCGTCGCGTCCAGTCGACTCGGGCCGTCCTCTTATCGCTGGTTCGACGATAAAAATCTTGGATGTGTTTTGAAAGAAAATTTACAAGTTTGTCCGCTAATAACCATATACATGTCAGTGTGATGTCTGCCCGAGCGGCCGGCGACGCTTACGACCCCAATAGAAATCCGATTTATGATCGTACCCTCAGGAGAAGGGTACAGCGTTTTACAACTCAATTTAAAACACGACATATTTCTCTTTATCTCAGAACCATTTCTGACACCAATAAAAACAGTTTCTTAATGGATATAATGAAGGTGTAAACAGATCCAGCTCTCCGACTCGGTCATAACATCTAATAAGTATTGCCTTTATATATTTACTTAAGAAAAGCAACATATTCTAATTTACTTATTATAAAAAAACAATTGTCTAAGTTTACTTAATATAATCATTGACATAGAGTATTAGATATAATAAAGTTATTCATAGTTATAAGGCGGAAGAAATAGAAGCGACGCGACGTCATAATGGAAAGTGACGTAACATTATTTCGTAAAACGGCAACGTCTCAATCGCGTGATCTTTTTACATCAAAAGCCTCTATTGAATCAGTTGATGGGGCACCATTACGAGAGCAACACGTCAATCAATTGCACAACAGGGAAAGTTACGTGTTTAATGCCAGGACAGTAACGGTTACTCTACAATTTGAAGACACATTAACTTTAAGCAACTACACATATTGTATAAAATCTATATTTAAAGTTCTTCAACTTCCTAAAACATGTTGCATATTTTTTCTTAAAAATATTTACCTTTTCAGCTTTTCGCTTTCTCTTGTTTCCAAAGCTAAAGATAATGTTCTCCAAATGTCACATAAATTTAATATAAAACATAATTAAGAATTATTAAATTATTAGGTAAGGAAGCAAAAGCGTGGCGTTAGGCTCCGATACTCAACACGCCGAATGCTCGCCGAAAGTGGGGAACGGAAGTGTCTTAATATAAACGTAGTGTTTTAACACTAAATTTACAAGATCGTTCTGCCTTGCTATTTGCGCTATACGACGTGAAGCTAACAAAAAAATATTTAATATTACTTATAATTCCGTCCGACGCTCTTCATATGAAATTATTTGAATTCAGACACATATGCTCAACAACTTAATTGCACAGTACGTGCGATGTTGGTTCGGCAATCAACAGATTACAAAGAGGGTACGATACATCAGTCTCGGTAGGCATTATAATATCGCGGAGTTAATATTCATTGTGATGTCGCTGCGTAGGCCGGCACACTCCTAGACCAGGCCGGGACACGCTCAGAGACAATACAATTTGCATTTGGGCGTTACCATCTGTCAACCAGGATATTCACATTAACTAATCCGTTGAGATCACACTTATTGTATCTTATTGCTCTACAGTCACTCAATTATAATAAATACATCGTTTTATTTCCTATAGATATATAACTATAAAATAACACTGCCATTTATCATGGTTACATTCTGTAATCTTATGAAATACCCTACACTTGCGTATATGATAATACCGCTGCAGGAAGTGAGGATCGCACCTCGCATCTGAATAAGAACCAAAAAGCAGTTTTCATTTCGCCTAGCAAAGCACTTACTCCGAAAATACGGTGTGGAGCTTAAGGGGCATTGTACATTCGAAAAGCGTCGCGCCGAGCCGCGAGCCACTAGTGCCATGCAATAATGCGCTTACAGCACTCAGTGGTCGAGGGTCTTTATAATTCCATTCTTCGAAGGTACAGACCGACTTGGGTTAAGTCGAAAGCCGTGTTGCTTCTGAAAGACTTATTATAGTGACGCTTTTCTTACTCTTTTAGCCGCTTTATGAAATTCTTTTACATTTACACTTTTTATAAAATGAAAAAACATTGTTAATTGAAATGAGTAAAAATATACCAAAATGTTGTCACACAATAAGTTATTGTTGTTTTATAAAATTAATGGAAATAAAATCTATTTCACAATTCAGTCGTAAATCACTGGCGTGTATGGATGGTGCAACAATTAAAGGACGACTATAAAAGACAGTATTTTTTCAATGAACTAATTAATGAGTAGCGTTTGTTAGAGGACGAGTCACAGCAAAAGTTATCGTGCCGATAAATAAGAACAAATGTGTTACACGTACCGTACTGTAAGACCCTTACTGCCTCTTTATTTCTTCCTTAATGTCTTAAGCAATACTGTATAATTTCTTTCAAGAAGGCAGAACGTTCCAAAGCTTTTTCTTAATTTGTTATAAATAAGATAGTATCTACAATAATTATATCCAAGCCAAGTATAAAACAGCATTATGTAACAATTAACAGAGAAATGCATTTCGTTCGCATCGTTTTCCCTTTGAGACTGGATTGCTTATCGATATTTAAACCCTCAACTACTGTTATCACCTAACTCCACAACGGCGATATTTATATAAGTATATAATATATAATATTATTTTTTAGTTACAAACAAAATTGGACCGACAAATACGCCGCATGTAAGTATTAAAATCTGCGGCACGACGACGATTTGTAAGACAGCGGCCGAAACACGTAGTACCGGGACAATAAACGAATCCTAACATGTCCGGATATTGTCGGACTCGCCTTTATTGCTACATATTTTAGAGAGACAAGTCACAAGTACAGAGAGTCGTGTGTTGCTTAAATGACATTTATACCTTCACATATAAAACGTTATAATGGTGTTATATTTTTGTTGGTTATTGAAATCGAATTACTTGTGCAATATAAATATGTGTATTATAAATGTAATGGAAGGAAATTCAATTTTCTTTAATAGAATTGATGTCATACATAATGTATTCAAATTGTAACTAAATTTATGAAGAAAATTACACAAAGATTCGAACTTGCAAAAGAAAGAGACATAAGTAATAGGCTTCAGGTACCAAATATATAATTCATTTCTAAATTATCTTGTACTTTCCGTTTTACACAGAAGGCAGAAAGCAAAGTTAAGACACTCCTCTCTTCTTCTCGATTAGATTCCCACTCGGGGTTCCACAAACTCATAACACATCCGACCATCGCAATTACAGACACTTTCCCACTCCGCCACGATCTCTCATAGTTAAATTAAAACATACACAATAAAAAAAGAACTTGTTAAGACAAAAAATCTAAAGTTAATAAATAAATATTTTACAACGATCACATTAAAAATGTCAATAAAACATTTGAAATTTACTCGTTTAATGTTAACGCTTCAGTAAATTAATTAAAAACATGCCAAGATGAATCTAAATTAATGAAAATACTTAATATGAGGCTTTATGGTATACTATAAAACGCTATAAAAGTGAGCATTATCAGCTGAGACATCTAAACACCTTCGCTGGGTAAACAAAATAATAAAAACAACGTCATCGCGATGTACCTATATACCTAAATGTTGACTTTATCCATCAATGCAATCCGACGGATATGTTCTAAATCGAGCGCGTTTCATTAACCTCCAATCGAGTTAATGATCGTCGAACTTTTTCGCTCAAATAAACATTAAGAGAATGTACGGCGCAACCGAGGAACCTTTTACCGGAATTACGTTGTGGCTAAGTGCTCCCTTTTAGTAAGCTTCGTACGATGACGTTGCATACATAAGTGTATCGAAATTAGATCTCTGAATCACAAGTACGACAAACATTGTGAAAACAGCATGAATAATATAACATAACTATTATTTGTTGTTGCTTTTTTCTATACAATTCAAATCAACATAGTAAGGCACAACCTTCATAGCATTTAGAAACGGAACAACTTTGGACATTACATATATTACAAACTTTATAAAGTTTTCATATCTTCATTAAAGAAAACTGTGTCTGTAGTGAATACGCTCTACATGGTGGGTATAGAATAGTGAACGAGATTAAAACTTTGCCACTTGAAAGTGCAGTGGCCACATGGCTGAAGTGAAATTTACTCTGAACAAAAGTTAATATAAGCGGAATTTGTCCTTTGGCAAGCAGT
Organism: Heliconius melpomene rosina; assembly: GCF_056956725.1. NCBI lineage: Eukaryota > Metazoa > Arthropoda > Insecta > Lepidoptera > Nymphalidae > Heliconius > Heliconius melpomene. The sequence goes on along the minus strand of NC_140406.1, from coordinate 6,119,610 downwards.
TTGCGGCGTGGCCCAAGTTATAACTTTGCTTGCAGGGAACTCTCGAATTCAACAAGGCAGACGTAGACAGTTGGACACCTGCGTTTTATTTTACTGATTATCTTACCACGTTATGATTTTAAGTTCAAATTTATAATTATTTTATTTTATATTAAAATAATTTAATTAACTAAACAAAACATATAAAACATTAAAAAGAAACAAAAAAAATATGGAATGACCTGGAGCCGTAGTGGTGCAGCAGTACTACATCTGACTGTAAACGCAACGATTTTGATTTCGATGCCCACTCGGGTCATTGAATTATTTTCATTTCCTCGAAGACTGGATGGAAAAATGGGAAAATGGGTTGAAACTGTCTTCATATTAAAATCACTCTGCATTGGCTATAAGTGTTGGATACACATATATATTTAAAAAAGTTTTTTTTTCGATATTTTTAAGTAATAATATAGCCTTCGTATATTTGTTAAGCTCTAAAATGTAATGAAGTAAATTAAAAATCTCAATTTAATTAACGGAACATTGCGAGCATTTTTTTATTTTCGTATCAGATATATGTAGTCCACTTCATAAGTAATTACATCGGCAGTGTTTAAAAACATTCCTCCATATAACCATAATTCATCTGCCAAGTGATTAAATGTATATTTAATTACTTATATAATTGTTCACTAATTGTCCAAGTCGAATTTATCGACAGTGGTCTGGAGTCTAAAAATCATGTTTTTATATTTCTCCTCGTCGTCATGTCCTACCAAGAAATTTAGTTAAAAAATACTTAAAGTAAAGAGACTCTATAATTCAAATTGAACTATCTTTATTGAACTAAAACTAAGTATATCAAAACACACTTTTCTACTCCCACCTTTTATTAAATATACGTATTTCTATAATCTAAGCAAAGCTCTTAGCCAGCTCTCGTCTGGCATGCATAAACATCTATGAAGCTGCAAATGAGGTCGGTGATAGCGCTTGGAAGTTACTAAGCATAAATTAAAACAAGTATTTCTGTAAAAAGTTGATAAATGGCTATCCACAGGCGGCGTGACAAAAAAGGGAACTGACGTCAAGCGAAGCGCTAACGTGTTTCATTTTGCACTCTAGGCAACATCTGGCCGCTTTCAGCATGAGCAAATTGTGAAGCTATCAGCGTGGATTTAGGGATATCGTAAATTTCTTTTTAACAATTGTCCTATATATATAGATACAGCAATTATATAAAATGAAACCATTAAACTTTACACAATCTCAATGAAATATCTCTCCCTAAATAAAATTTAGATTGTTTTATATAATGTGAAAATTTGATTAGTAAGTACAGTAAACTCAGACCTATGCAAAAACGGACATACATAAGCTCTTGTATATGTTTTAAGTTGTTTAGCAAATATCATTGCCGCCACCTACGTAGAAATTCAATTCATGGCAATATATTTCAGAAGACGACAGTACAAGATGCTCGTGGAATGTAATACAGGTCGCAACAACGTTTATAAAACCGCAATAAGGCACCATTAGAGTCCACAGACAGAATGTTGAGACCTCTGAAATGCGCAATAAAACGACATATACTCGCATGTATGCACTAGCGAATAATTCAACTTGGCGCCTAATGAAAATTATATGTATCATAAAGTAACTGCAATGCTTTATACACTTTACCACAACATAAAATTATAATACAAACATATACATACAGTATATCAATTTAACTGCTTAAACATTAAAAGTAACAAAAAATATTTACAAACATTTTAAATTTACAAAACTAAAGATTAAATTGTCGTTTATTGTCACATACTCGTATAGAACATACCAGTCCCACGAACTATCCTTACACCGAAAGTTGAGTAATCCAGAAACGTTCCCTTTAATTGGTTTACCACAGACCTCTATTAACGAAATAAGATGGGAAATCAGAGTATTAGCATAACAGTAAATTCAATTAGGGTTCACAAAGAGGATTACAACTTTAACAATGAACGGAAAGTTAAAGCTGAAGCCCAATAAACTAACGTAGAATAATCAAAATTTGAACGAGTGCGATTATTCGGTTAAAATGAAGTTCACGTTCTGTTCGTGTGGAAAATTTAATTTGCATTATTGAAGGCATTCATAATGTTTGATTTAATTGAAATATAATGTGAATATGTATTGAGTGCGATCTATATTGCATCTTAAATAGTATTAAAATAATATCTGTATATACTCGTAACTGTGTGCCTACAATAATTCCCTTCTTCACTACATTGTGATCGTTCTTAATAAATATTTTACTCACGGTAGAGCCTACTTCATACGTTTATTATTGGAAATTGCGTATAGATATTAGATAAGTTAGTTACATTGCACCTTTATTCATCTTAGAAAAAAGTGTAAACAACCGAGCTTAAAACTTAATTAATATAAATCATAATTTTAAAGAAAATCTACAATTACCAGTATCTTTAGAATCAATGTTTCATAACAACTAAAATGAATTTTGATTGCAAAGCATAGTAAACAAGGTGTGATACCAATACTATCAAACGCCTGTCAATTAGAAGCACAAAGCTTGCGAATTGAACGCGCACAGCATATTTGTCGCTTTTCACAAACAGCGCGCCCGGTTTATCGCGATGTGCTAGTTACTTTTAAGCCTCTTACCCTTCTCTAACGCTTGTTTCAATAGACGCTGCGTGATATCTGAGCAATTTATGAGACTCTCTTCGATGATTTATAAGAAAACCTATCGGTTACAATTAGATATCATTTTGTACATTGAATAACATTTCGTGTCGTAATTCTAATGTTAAATTTATACTATTATAAGTAAACATATATATATTTACTAAAATGTATCTATGCACGTGGCCATACTATAAGAAATCTCGATATCTTTTTTTTCGCTTTTATCGCGCTGTATAGTGTATAGGGTAGTGAAAGAGTATCTGGTAAACTAGTATTAAGGCACTCCGTTCCCGTTAACACGTTTCCGTTACCTACTTTCCGCCGAGTTCTGGAGGCATTATGTGTTAATAGCAACGCCACACTTTAAATCGTTACCAGAGCGACGAAATAAAAAAAATTACACTAAACTTCCGTCCTCTCATTATTAATAACTAATTTATATTAACATAAAACAAAAACGGCTGCTTTGTTGAAGATATTTACGCAAAAACAACACCTTCACAGCGCTAATAACAACATTTACGGGCGTATTGATAAGAAATTATAGGATTTGTCACGGCAATTACTGTTTCAACATACTGTAGCTTTCGGCGAATGCAAATTACTTCTAACACGATAAGCATTTAGGTCGCAGTGTGACGTCACTGAACTATAGCAAAACTCGTGAAAGCCACAAGACGAACAATGTATACGCTTGCGCAACTCAACGATCAGAGGGAACAATGGAGTATTAATAGAGCCATTCGTCGTCTCATTTCTATTCATCCACGCCCCCGACGCCTTCGCGGGCAACCGTCGCGATCTACGTCCTCATATTTTTGAGCTAACCATAATTGTGTTATTGAAATTATAGTATGTGCTTTCGTCAAAATTACAGCTAACATCTGTAGGCGTTCTGGTACCAAAGTAAAAGAAGATTTTTTTAAGCACACGCATAATTAAGATTTTTTATTCAAACAAATTGTTAAATATTTTCGAACAAGAAGCCATTCGTGGCACAGTGGCACAAGCTTGTGAGTGTAAACACACACAGACAGGTTGTAGGTTCGATTCCTACTCGAGGAAATGAAATATCAAATATCATTTCTTCGCTGTGTCGAGGCAATAGCGCTGGGTTGAGTTCCGACTCTCAATACGCAATACCACCATAATTCGGCGGAAAGTGGGGGACGGAGTGTCTTAACACTAGACTCTATTTGCCTATTCCGCTACATGCGGGTACAGCTGATAAGCTTAGCTTCATGCTGTTCACGCACGCTTCTCAAAAAAAAAGTAATAAATAAAGAGAAAAGAGTAATTTACATATAATTAGATTATTTCACCGCCTATATATAAATACCTACTATTATTAACTGAATAAGTTCTTAAAGCAATGCGTCCGGATATTTTATTCATAGAGCGCGTGATAAATGAGGTATAAGTCTCAGCTGTATCTCATACATTATTGCCTCACGCGTGGTCTTATCAAAAACTTGTTGCCGCTACGAGCCTGACTATAAAACTATCATTCCCTCGTAAAGGCCACCGCGAGGACTCGCCCGAGTATAATTTCTCATTGGTAGAACGCAGGTAAACATATAAATTTACTTGTAGCTTTATTACAAAATTAAGAATACTCAATGTATAATTAGTGTCAATGTATTTTATTACTCTACGAACAATATGTAAATTAAACACACACCTACAGTGTGATACCAGAATGATGAACATTTACGTAACGATGATAAAAAATCTGAAAAATTAAATTGGTTACGCTGTAATATCATAAATTTATATCCACCGATAACTACTGTACTTGTAAACGAGAAGCAATTTAAATTCAATCGTAAACTTAATCCAGTTCCTGACGTAATGTGCGGACTCGACCATGCAACCAAACAAGCCTTATGTATAAAGTACCGGCCTAACAAAATACGATATCCCGGTAAATATAATAATTCTACGAGTCACGATAGCGTTTCATGGAACGGTTAACAATCGTTCAATTTGTAGGGCCTGTGGCACCGAGGCTCTACAATGGCGCTGCACGCGACTTACTGCCCGAGTCGACGTTCTCATACGTAGGATAACGCGCAACAATCAAGATGTCATTTTTCAACTACCCACGCTGGACATTGGAATAAGAATTATGGCCGACAACGCACGCATCGTCCCGTGAGTGTCGCGATACATATCACCTGGTTGAATACTACCAGCAGCGAACAGACTCACTCCATATGTTCCCATAGCTTATGTGACCAGCAAACTACATTTAAATAATCATGAAATAAACTACTGGATTAATCTAAAATATATATTTTTTAAACGGTTTTATTTAGCTCACCCCGTTTGTTTATTTATTTGTTTGTTTGGGTCAAATTTAGTAATTGAAATTTAACCCTCTTCCCGTTAACCGATTGATCTGAAATTTGGTATACGCCTTTGATTCTGGTGACAATACAATTATCCATATTCAATATTATTGTGAATCCAAGATGGCCGCCGCTACAAGATGGCGGACAACTTAGTTTTTTTCAATCCCATCAATATGGATATCAAATGAAAGGGCTTGTCAAGTAGAATTCAGTGGACTATACAAAATCAAAATCCAAGATGGCCGCCACTACAAGATGGCGGACAAGTTAGTTTTTTTCAATCCTATCAATACGGGTATCAAATGAAAGGGCTTGTCAAGCAGAATTCAGTGGACTATACAAAATCAAAATCCAAGATGGCCGCCGCTACAAGATGGCGGACAAGTTAGTTTTTTCGATCCCATCAATATGGGTATCAAATGAAAGGGCTTGTCAAGTAGAATTCAGTAGACTATACAAAATCAAAATCAAAGATGGCCACTGCTACAAAATGGCGGATAATGTAGTTTTCAATCCCATCAATATGGGTATCAAAATAAAGGGCTTGGTAAGTATAATACAGTATACTATACACAATTACAATATGAATCTCCCACCTAAGTCAAGATCTGGTATCCTGTCGAGGACTGTGTGGCTATAGGGTGCCTAAAAATGAGACGTCGCTAGGGGTACACCACCCAAGGTAAAAGGTAAAAGCGCGCCGAGAACTGTATGGCACTAGGTGGATAAAAATGATATGTCGTTAGCGTTTTCCCCTCAAGATTCAGGCACATCTTGTTGTACATAGCCTTGCTCGTCTATTGGACCTCTGGGGGGGTCGATCGTAACATTCTCCATTAACCTTGCAATAATGAGGCACTCAACGAATTGAATAGTAGGAGAAATAAAAACTAAAAACTTAAAAATAAAAAAGTAAAAAAAAAAATTTAAGTTAAACGGTTTTATATTGCAGATAAATGTACTAAAAAATAAAAAATAATTTCATGGAAATTATGATTACTAAAATAAAATCGTGGGGCACGTCCAATATCTACAATCGAAAGACATGGCATGAGACTTCACCCACCTAGTGGTAAGTAGAAAGTGTCCCCACGATTTTATTTTAGTAATCATAATTTCCATGAAATTATTTTTTATTTTTTAGTACATTTATCTGCAATATAAAACCGTTTAACTTAAAATTTTTTTTTTACTTTTTTATTTCCAAAATATTTTAAATTGTTGAAACATAATCGCGTGAAAACCCTTTTATGTATTGTAAATAAGTGGTAACATTCATGACATTTATGTTATACTTATCGAGAAAATTCACAGAAGCAAGATAATTTACATACAGTGAAAGATGGAAACAGGAGGCAGGAAATAATAGTAATTATTGACACGAACGATCGCCCGAAGCGAAAATCCGCCATACGCTTAAAGATCACAAGTAAGCACTAATTCGAAAATTCCACACTCATAACGGAGAGAACCCTTAGGGCGGGACGGCAACGTCCAAACTCGTTTGGGATTCGAAATAGCTATTCACTGCGAAATTATACATGGATAATGTGCCTGATAACTCAAAATGTTATAACGGTGATTTCGATGCACTAGCAAATGCTATAAGTCGATGTTGTATTGGTGAACATTAATAATACCTTACTCGTGACCTCAGGTACTTGTATCAAAAGTTTTCTTTCGTGTATATAACCGTGTATAGTCTTTTCTAAGCTTGCACATATTTTAAGTATATATTTTTAATCAATACCATTATTTGTAATATTTCATATGAAAATCTTACAGAACTTGTTGTGTACCTACATGCTTTCCTGCACTCAACTCGCATCATTAGAATGAACGTAATGATTATCATTGTTAACGTTAAGTGGATAATAAGTTTAAGCTAACGTGTTACTTGTTAGCCGACAAGTTATGGAACTTTTAAGATACCCTTTTTTATGAATAACACAATGTTATAAAATATATTATTAGGGTTTTATTTATTGTCATTATTTTATAGTATTACTAGCAGACCCGCGAACTTCGTATCGCTTAAAAGTCGATTTTTTTTTAAATATGTATTCTGCTAATCGCGGCACCGGATCAGCTAGTAAGATAAAATAAATAAATACTTAAATCATTTTTAATTCTTATAATATTCATTAAAAATGATAATAAAAATAACAATTTCTGATATCTTATTATGATGCCTACTTATTATATTTTATTTCATTTTTACTTATTCTAATTTCAGTTTCATTTTCATTGTAGTACTTTATGGTACCTGTTATTTTTTGTTTGGTTATCTGGCGCGTAAACAAACAGAGCAGATGGTTTTCTAACACAGGAATAGGCAACATACAACAGACCATGCGAGAAACATGAGTTTTCTATATTAATACCACAAACACATAATAACTGCCCCTGGGATTTGTTTATAGTCATTGCGAAAGCAAGCCGTACTGGAAACTGTAGTCTTTTCCGCTCGAATGGTATGTCAGTCGAAATCATTGGGATGCGGGGTATCAAAACGTCCTTTATACTTTCCTTTCAATATGATTGCTTCTATTACATTATTCATTATTTTTTTATCGCTAATCGTGTGCCGTTACAAAGTTTCAGTTGGTTAATATTCCACAACATTATAACTACACATTCAAGTTTTAATTGAAGGTTGTGAGGCGGCAATCCTGGCAAATCAAGTGAATTTAAAAATTCCGGTGGATAGTTCACGACATCATCTTCATTAGTTGCCGTATCAACTGACTTATGTGTCCTTAGTTTGCCAGGAATGCCATCTAGAAAATTTATATTTAATTCATTTACATCAGTCTGTTTGGCAGCCAGTAAAGCTCTTTCGCTCAACCAATTATGGAATAAATAATCAGCAACATTTCAGCAACATTTGGAAGCACTTTATGAATGAGTTCATCTTTTGATTACGTTAACTGACAAAAACTATCAGGAAAGGTGATGCAGCCAGTCAGCGCATATACAGGAAGTTTTCCATTACCAATATCAATGAGTTGTTTAGAGAATATGTCTCCAGATTGATCATTTTGCAACATGACTCGCATATTCTTGTTTAAATGTAATACCTTGACATGTTTCCACAACTTTGAGGATTTTAAACATGAATTCAGTTCATCAGCTTGCATTGAACGTGGAACCACTGGCAATCTTCCTCTTGATAATAAAATCATTGCGCCACCAAATTGATTGGCAAACTGAGTTTTTACAATAACCTTATAATATTGGCAAGCTGAGTTCATAGGTCCAATAGCAACACAGCTGTAGGGACTGCTGGCATCAATTGATATATCGTAACAAAAAGCAGCTCGATTCAAATTTGCATCATTATCAGTCAACTGTCGTGCTCACGTTCATTGCAATCTTTACGTTCTGGGAGTACGATTATATTCTTTTGCCTAAATTTGTCCACCGCCTTATAGAAGGCATATTTAGTAAGTCACAAATACACAACACTTTATTAATATTATAAAAATTTGTGGCTTTTAGATTTAATAATATAGATGCACAATGAGACGTTTACATTTCAAATGACATCTTACCATAGAAATATTGACAAATATTGACATTAATAGACCGAGATCCCAGGGCCCCCAGACCTACATCATTTTAACAAAGCTGAAATTTTGAGGATTGATAGTCTAATATGTACTTAAGACTCTCTAACTTAAAAAACCTTCAGAGATAGTGCCAACTTAAAGCACACTTTCAGTTGCGTTAAAGAAGAAAGTCTCTTTTTTTTCATTTATTTATGTACCACACAAGAAAGAAAGTACAGAAAACTTATGACAATAGAAAAAATGTGTACAATGGATAACTTATCTCTAATAGAGATCTCTACCAGAAACCCTTGAATGTAGGGGATGTTAAAAGAAATGATTCGGGTGCGGTATTTTAATATAATGTTAATAATAATAATAATAAAAAATCTACATACAAATGTACATAACATTAATCAATATTACTATACTTACATTAATATATAAAATGACATAAAAGAGTTGAAACAGAAAAGGAAATTAATAAAAAAAAGACAAAGCGACTACTAAAGATTCTAATTGAGATTAAGAAATGTTGTTTTAATTTGATTTTAATAGTATTTAGAGATGGATTGCCCGACAGTATAGAGTTAGGTAGTAAGTTCCATAAGTGCACTGCTTGAACTATGAAGGATTTTTCATAGAAAGAGGTATTAAATATAGGGCACTCAAGCTTTCTTAGAGTTACACATGAGCGTACAGGTCTTTCACTTGGAAGTGTCAATTGAAAACGCTCCCTTAAGTAAGGAAGATAATTTTTATATATGTTTTAAAGTAAAAAATGTATATTTCACATTCTTTCACGTGGACCTTTACTTCTGCAAGACGTCATAAAGTTTCTTTAAAATTGGGGCAAATTACATTAAAGTAAAACTAAAATTTAAAATATATTATTTACGGACTATTTCAAGACCCCTCTAGCCCCAGACCCTAAGCAACCAGATCAATCCGATGGCTTTATCATTTTCCCAGAAAGAGATATACCGTTATTTTTCTCTACCTCTGAAAGGATCCCATTTTCAAGTTAGTGAGTAAGCATACTGTCTTAACTACGTGTAAGACTAATAGTCCTCAAAATTTCACCTTTGCTAAAATGATGTCAGTCTGGCAGCTCTGGGTTCTTGGGCTATAATATTTGTACGATACTAACGTCACTCAATTGTTTTGCCTTCCAGGAATCCAGCTACTAACATTTAAACTTTATAGTAGGGTATTAAAGTCCAAATTGACTTTTAAGTAGATATTAATACGAATCTTTTGTATGGGAATATAGAAAAGTCATGTTTTTGGACCATTTCTGGTAATTTTTTAAATTTTTCTGTCCATTAGAACCATCCTCGTACTTCAAGGAATATTATAGAAAAAATAGCAAAATCGTTACAGCTACTCTCGAGATTTGCGCTTAGCAACACATTCAGCGATTAATTTTTATAAAAAAAGAAGATATTTTGTATATTTTTTTGATATTATAAAATTACTTTTGCCTCGTTCCAGAGTGAGATAATGAAAATATTAAATATTTCATTTCTTCGAACAGGAATCGAATCCAGAATCTGTCGTGTTTATAGTCCTGTGCTTGTGCCACTGCGCCACAACGGCCTTCAAAATTATAAGAATGTAATCTTTTTTTCTGTGATACACATATATGTTACCGATTTATGGATTTTCTTTTTAAATGTTATTTAATTTATGTATATATTTACTTAATATATTTACTTAAATTTATATCATTTGGTGTTGAACCATTTAAAATAATAAGTATGGTATTACGTAAACGTCAAAACAAATGTTTATTACGTACAGTAATTTATTTTAAGATGACAGATCATATTATTTTAAAGTTTCGCTGGGTGACTGGGGTTCCACATTGTGGTAGGATCGATTTTTTTATGTCAACAGAAAATGCTCATCACGTTGAATAACTTTTCCTAATTCGTTGTATTGATATCTCTTATAGATTAGGCGGGCTGCTAGGGTCTCACATCAGGTATTCGGGCTATCAAAATAAATTATAGCCTATATGTTACCGAAGACTAATAGCTATGCAACAAAAGAAGTTTCATTTAAATCCGTCCAGTAGTTTTTGAGTTAAAGAGTCACAACAGACAGACAGACAAGAATTCCAAAAATCATATTTTTACCTTCTATTAGTTGTATTGAGTCCCCCTGAAGTGTTTTTTTTAGTTTATATTCAATGTACAGATTTTACCCCCTTTACAGTTTTATTATATATATAGATATAGATATAGATTAGGATTTTATTCATTGGAAAAGTAACTTTATTGTCCATTGTTTCTTAATTTTTTTGTTTTCTGTTTTTTGTCTCGTTTATTTTTATTTTTCTCTTTAGAAACATAATATTTATCTATCGTAATGGACCAGACATTTACACTATTTTCTTTGTAAAAGTCTCTTACTTGAAAAATATGGTATATATTAAGGTTAGCATTTTAGAATTATCACAATAAATCCAAAATGCTAAAAAAATATATATATAAAAATGTATAGTTGTAGCTATATTGAAGTTTCGCGAGTACGTTGTCGTATCTTCAATAATTTCTATCATCATCATCATCAGTGTAGTATGGTACATATAGTTAACTTTGATATCTTATAGATTTAGTTAAAATTTACAAACAGTGTATTTAATTTAATTAATATAGCATTAGTTCATTATTAAATATTAATCAAAATGCAAAGTTAAATACCGAAGTAAATACATACTAGTTTCATAATTAACATCGTACTGCATACAATTTTATCTATCGATATTCCTCATGCTCAGAGGCGGAATGTCCTTTTAAGGAAAACTATTTCTATTGGAAACTTTTGTTTGCGACACAATGGTTAATATATTGCTTGCATGTAGATGGAATTGTTGCAAAACTCTAACGAGTACCAGTACCTACTGCAGTTGATCGAAGTTATTGCCTCTGGTGTACACGAATGACTATAATTACAGCTAAAGCGATGACTCGTTTATTTTGCTACCCGATCGATCAAGTGTCGACACAGATTGGTTCATGATTTATGAACTTAATGTGCTAACCTTTAACCCACTTAAAGAGCTTTAACCGTAACATTTTATACTTATCGTGTTACAAAATTTAAGACAAAATACTAATATATGTATATTATAAGCATTCATTGTGTTTTTGCAAGGAACTTGTGAAAAAACAATGTACCAGTTAAGTGTATTGCTTGAAAAGCTCGTATACTAAATTAAAATTAAATGTAGTTTAGCGACATATTTAATATTAGGGAACAAAAATTTCTAATATACAAGAAACGTTTTAGGGGTTTTTAGTATTAGTTTGATTATTTTGTATTATAATTTTATAATAATTTCAGTTTTTGAAAAAATGACGAGAAATATGAGCGCTGCTAGCGTGAAAGAAAATTATATTCGATTTATCAAATGGTTGATTATTGGAAAATTTTATTAATCGAAGTTTTACAGTAACATGCATTTATAAAAAGCATACTAATCGAAATAAACATTTAATATATTTACAAACTGAAATACGTTTTAAAAGCTCTTGCCATATACTAAAAACTTTAAAGCTTTGGACTTTATAGAAAGTTCTACAATTTCAGCACTGAGTTCACATATTACACAGCGAATCTGTGTAATCCATGCGGGCACATAGTAAAGTTTAAATTTAGTGTATTATTAATATTATGCATATTGTTTGTCTGGAGACATCGAAATATGATAAAATTTAAGAATAATATTAAGAAAAAAGAGAATAACGAAAAGAATAATAATAAACGAATAACAATAAAACTACAGTTTAGATAGATGTGCCAAAGTTCATGCTATTATACATACATATGTACATACATATTACGCTCATTTTATTGTTTGTATAATAAAATTTAAGTTTTAATTGCATGTTTCAAAAATTATAATTTTGAATTTTTCCCTGGTAAATTGCAAAATTAACAAGGTAAATTGCCGACGGTATGTTAGTTAGTAGGTAGCTGTGAAAGTTTACTATCGCACGCTATGACAGGACATGAATTTCCTGTTTCGCGATCCAAACTGTAATTATCAGCTAATCAACAAGTTTAACTAAGTATTGCGAATTACGATAAAAACATCTAACTATTTTTAAGTATCTACGTGTCTTTACAATACTTGCTTTATTATTATGTTTTATTAGTGGAAGCCTTAAAATGAATCCCATTATATGAATAAATACATATTTCATATTATAAGCACATGCTTAAATCGAAAGTTTGTAGTGTATATAAATAATAATTATTAAAAATGTTAATAAAATTTGTACAGTGTACGCTATTTCCTGCACGTAAACAAGCAAGCAAGGCAAGTTCCCAGGTTCAAGGTTCTCCTTTATTCCTGAGAACCCAGAGTCAAGATAGTTAGTTTCCTATTAAAATACTCCCTTCCGTCGGATTACTTTCCGACGAATTCGTAAGTGGCAGAACTTAACGCCACGCTTTGCGGCTTCATTAGAGCGATTCAATGAAAATATTAAATATTTCATTTGCCCGCGACTTTGAATCCAGCCCCCGACCGTCGTTTATTGTCACACCATGAGTCCTGCACTACGACGACCTCACACATATGAATACTTTCTAAAAGTGTTATATTAGGGCGATGCAATAATTGCATTGCATTGCATTGCAAAGTGTTCAAATTCCTTGTTAAAAAACTTTCAAATAATTATTAGTCATTGTACCCAATACCATTATTAAAAGTATATAAATATGTATACCTCAGCGCCATAAATTGATTAAACTGAAATAACAGATAGATTGTCACCAGGCTTTAATCTGCACATAGTGTAAACATAGCGAAACTAGTGTCAAAATTCTCCGTTCTCCGCTTTCAAGCTGGATTTCAGATATTGTGTGGCGAAACTCAATTCCTCGCTATATCTTACCAGAGCGAGAAAATCGAAATTTATTTAAACATGTCAGTGGGCACCCAACATGCAACTATCGTTAACAACCAAATACTATTCCACTGCCCCACGATGACCTATATGCATTTCATAGATTATGTGTTAATGTATACATGAGACCATCATGGCGAAGCACAAGTGTATGACTATAAACAAGACTGTTGTGAGTTCGATTCCCATTCAAGAGAATTAAATATTTAATATTTTGCATTTTCTCGCTCTGATAACAAAGCAAAGCGTGACGTTGAATTCCGCCACTCAACACACAATGCACTGTAAATTCAGTGGGAAGTGAGAAACAGTGCCTTGACACTAGTTTTCCTCTGCCTATCCTGATATATATGAGTATCCCGGTTTAAAGCTTAAAATAAATCAATCAACAAATACCTGTCAAATGGTTCCCAGTGAACTCGAAGTCATCGTCTTGATCCCAGTGCTTCAGTGAGAGGTTGCCCAGCGGCGTTGCGTTTGCAAACTCCAGATTGGCAAAATGCCAGTCGAGTATTTGTCTATCGCGCACAGACAGATATACCGAGCTGTGAATATGTTTATTGGGATTATTATACATTATTAATATATCTTAGCTGTCTCTTGTCTGAGCTCTAGTGTCAAGGAAAAGCGTCGCGGTGAGTTCCGCCAATAATCAAGCAAAGCCTCCAGCATTCGGCGGACAAATGGGGTGTCTTAACACTAAGTTCCCTCTGCCTACCCTGCTGTAAGCGGCATACATACAGCATAACGCAAAAACAAAAACGTTGAAGTGCCGAAATCATAAACATATTTAATGGACAATTTCATGTAAAACTAGGCACATTCCAAACGCATTGCAAAATAGATTTTTTTTTAAATACATTTATAATATAATCATGTAAAATAATCCTAAATATTATTTTAAATCTTCAAAAAGCGAATCCACATAAACACGTAGTTAAAATTCACCAACATCAGTAAGTCTTAACTTATTAGGAAAGATAATTAATTTTGTACTAAGCCCAATTGAACAAAATGTTTCTTTGTTGTTGAAGTTAAAGCCATTTGTTTCCGATTCTTCGTAATTAATTATAAACAAGTTTTATTCCTTTGTAAAACAATTTAAACCTTACCGATTTTAAGGAAAATCTTAAATGTTTTAATGTGTGTTATGTTTTAAACTGTTTAATAAAAAGTTATTTGACTGATTTAAGTAAAAATAAATAATGCTCTAGAGTCTGGAATAACAAACACGCCTGTTTGATTTGAATTAAAATAATAAGTACTTTCTAGAGGTCATCGTAGCGCAGTGTAACAGCGTTTGATGGCAAACGCGAATCTATAACGGATTCGATCACCGCTCGGGAAACTGAAGACGAAGACGGCCTCAAAATAAAAAAATATAAACAATTTGATATTACTTAAAAAACCATACGCTAGAGACGCAGAGTCAATTCAATTCATTTTGTCTAATGGTTGTGGAGCAAATTGGCTCTACGGATAAATTGATAAACACTGTCCAGACACAAAAGTGTTAGCACACACAAAAATTAGGCTTACCTTGGTGATTTTCGTACTTAACCCTAATAAATCTCTAAAAAAACAATATTATTAAAAAAATAACCTACCTCGGCGGATTAGATTCAAGATGTGTCAGTTTATCCTCAATACTGGTATTCTGTGTCATCATAGCCTCGTATTCGTTGCACAATATGTTCATTTCTCTGTTGAGTCTACGCAAATTGAACTCTTGTAATATGCTCGCGTCGCCCGATACGACCTTATCTTTCTCTGAGAGCAATGCTTCCTTTTCAATTTTCATCGATTTTAATAATTCTTTTATGTCGGACATTCTGGAAGAAAATTATGCTGTTAGTACAGAAAATTAATAAATGTATAAAAGATTTTTTAACTTCACACTGTATCCCATATATATCTGAGTAGCCGGAGGGAACCCAGTGTTAATATTCCGTTCCCCATTATTCCGCCGTATTTTCGAAATGCGTTTGCAAACAACGAGTTGTGCCACTGCGCTATGACGGCCATAAGAAAAAAAATTGTAATAATGTAAAAATATATTAAAAAAACTTACTTGTTAATGTTATTCTTAAGTTTCTCTTGTAGAGTGATGACTGCTTTTAAATGTTGAATCTGAGTATGGAAACAAAATATATAGAACAATTTTCGTTCATAAAGCATAAAAATTACCATAGAATTAAAATCTAAAATTAGTGTGAAATAAATTTCAGAAAATGAAGTTAAGTCAACAAATGTTATTGAATATATTAGTTAATTTAACAGATATGTCACTCAATTCTTAACTTTTGGCCCATTATGAGTTCGATTACCACATGGAGTAATTGATTATTTATATATCCTTCTTCTGGTATCAAGACAAACCGTTCCGACGTTGAGTTCCGCCACCCAATCCGCAACTCTAACACGAAACATTCTAACACTAGGTTCCCTCTGCCTACCCTGCTATATATACAGCGTGTAACTATAAAATAGCTATATATACCTGTTTATGTTTAACATTCTTCTGTTGCAATTTAATAACCCATTCCAAAGCTTGCCCCAAAGAAACCGGCGTATCGTTGTAATAGTTAAAGTCAACTTGATGTGATAAATACGACGTGGCATCTAACAAGCGGTTAAATTCACGTTCCACCTGCAAATTAAATACGGTTTAAATTAATTTAACATCTCTTCATTTACCTACAAACTCCCTAAAGCGATGTGATTCTTTTACTTTGCTTGGTTTAAGTTAAGACTAAAATCTACACTAAGAACGGAGTGTACATATAGTGTTAAGACACTCCGTTCCACACTTCAAATTCTGGAAGCGTTACGTATTGAGTGGCGGAATTCAACGCCACGCTTGGCCTCGACACCAGAGAAAAGAAATAGAAATATACATTTAAATAAATATTTCATTTCCTTGAGGATTTAACCCACAACCAGTCGCGTTTACAGTCACACTTTGTATCCCTGCTCCACGACTGGCCTTAAAATATTATTATAAAAGATTAAAACTCATTACCATTTCATCTTTATGTTTAGGAACTTGGTTTCCAGTTGCTTCATAAAGCGGACATTTTTGTTTAATTTTATGCAATTCCATGTTCATTTGTACTGACAATGTTGTAACGGGATTTCCACCTAAGCCGGTCACCACCATTGCACCTACAAAATTATAAATGAATATAGAAAATTGTATACAAAATTTTATATTTTTTCAAGCTTCACTCTCTATCTCACATATAGCAGGGTAAAGAGAAAACCTTATAGAATAGTATTAACAACCTTAACTAAGCACCTTCTAATTTTTGATACATTTCGTTATAATAAGTTGCGGAACTCAACGCCGCTAGTCACAATTGAAGCTAGAAAAATACAAAAAAAAACATAATACCAATACCTAGATCAGCAACATAAGGTCCCTTTCTGTAAGTGACGACCCTACCACCCACTCTATCTCTACCTTCTAATATAACTACTTCACATCCAAATGACTGTAGCTGACGTGCTGCAGCTAGTCCTGAAACTCCTGGAATAGAAATTTGCATGTTTAGTTACTGGCTTCTACCTACAGTTTTGATCATCTGATCACATAGAAATAACTATATAACACAGGACATATTTTAAATATGCAAGACACAGTTACAGTGCATTATATCAAACTATTAAAATTATGTAATATATTCTTCCTCGATAAATGGATGTGTCATCAGGGCATTCAACCAAACAAATTCCTCAGTTTTACAAAATTTGTATACATTTTATTGACATGATTAAAATAAAGAACATGCATTAAAGTATCAAATTAAGTTAGAGAGTGAGAATTGAGTCAGAATTGTGTTACAAGTTTTTTTTACATTGATTCATTAATTGATTGGGTGATGGATGGATACAGATCAAGCTAAATTTAGAGATTTATTTCAATAAAAAAGTAAAAGAAATACAGAATAAAAATTACCTGCACCAATTATGATAACTTTAGGTCTTTGTTTTCCTTTTGGTGGAGATGGTATGGGCGTAACCCTTTCATATATACCATAGTTGATAAATCCATGCCTTTCTAAAAACGCGTGAGTTCTTAACACTAAGGCTGGATCGGCGTTATAGGGAGGCTGAAGGAAAGAAAATTTTTTTACATACATTTTTTTAAATGTATAATTTTTTCTATACTTAGCTTTGCTTCACACTTTATCCCTGGCGGAGTAGTCAGAGAGAATGGAGCACCAAACTCTACGGAATTTACAGTGGAGGACGGAGCTACAATTTTTTTATACAATTTCTAAAATATCTTTTTATCCTCAGTGTGGAATAATACTTTAAAATCATTCAATAATCATCAAATAAGTAGCACATCATGATATAAATCATCATCAATAAATAGCATTCTCTCTTGCCTGATTATATGTAAGCAATAATCCTATCTCCATAGATACTTTAGAAGCAATTCATTCCCAACTATAATTTATTACTTACTTCTATTTTCTGTGCAGCATTTTCTTGTGTCAATTGTTTTTTAGGATCTTCAAACCACAATTTTAATAAACGATTTCTTATTTGAACAAATGTGTGGCTTGATGGCCCCTGTAGATCTGAAAAACATTCTGCTTCCAAAGATGACATTTTGTCAAATGGTAGTCTTGATTGAAATGCTGCTCCTTCCAAGCTGAAATTTTTTTCGATTTTTTTTTTATTTTTCTTTCAAAATATTGTGGTTGTTTCGGTACAGTGGGCCATTATATGACTATGAATATGATTGTTATTGGTTTGCATCTCATTGTGAGAATGAATTATTTTCTTTTTTTTGGCCTTTAGGTTGCCCCTGCCTACTCTGCTTAATCAGATCAGCATGAAACTAAAAATTATTGTTTTTAAACATAGCAATTGAATAAAATTTTACAGAATATGATACACCTCAAGATAGCTTACATAAAAAAAATTACAGTGAAGACCCATATATATAGATGACTGGTTAACTCATTGTTTACAAACATGTTCATCATCATTATGTTTGAACTCCAGATTTGTTTTACACTGCTTTTCATAATCACTAATTTGATTTTGAACTAGCCTCCATAAATTTTATGTTTGTTCACCATAATACTAAGCTGAAGAAGGCAGGGTTGCAGGAAGGCGGTTGAAGTAAGTGTTTTGGTCTTTCTCAATATGTGTTCACTTTATAAAAAATACATCTAAGTATTGTAATTTAATTTTGATATTTAAATTCTCTTACCTGTTAAGCATTTCTTTATAATTAATTTCCTCGATGTCTTCAGTTTTCGTTTCCTCAATAATAATGGGTTTTTCATCTTTTTTAGAATCAGTTGTACGGCTTGAAGAAGATTCTCGGCGGCCAGCTACAGAAGTAGGACTAGAAGGGGTAATTTTACTTTTTTCTGATTGATCTGATTCCGAATCATCTTGTTTCAATTTTTCATCTAATTCGCGGTTTTCGGCCTAAAATCAATAAACATAACCTCGACATAAAAACAAACAAAATGCTATGAGACTAAAATGTTTATTTTAATACCTTAGCACGCTTGCGACGACTCATTTTTAAAAAATTTCACTCCTTTATTCTTGTAAAAACCGTTAAAATAGTTGATATTCTTATTTATATAGTTATCCCCGCATTCGGCGGAAAGTAAATATTCTTATTTCTTATACAAAATCAAAACAATCACATAGAATGACTTTGACATTCAATTTATGTGTTGCTATACGAAAAAGAAATCGATTTAAATTTTGATTGAATAATTATGGATTGATTGAATATACGGTACGTTACAGTACTGAAAACGTTTGTCTTCTTACCTTTAAATGTGGAAATCATGTACGGTAATTTAGACGTAACAATAATAATTTTATTTAAAGTATTTTTGACTTTATAATTCTAATGAAACATAATAAAAGACTAAAACAAAATTTTCATAGTTCAATATTTTATTTTAATATATAAGCCACATATTTACAGATTCACTATGTTATATTACAAGCTGTTGCATTTTCGTTTGATAATCGTCTCGTTTTTTTTTATTTATAGACTTTTTCTAAAATGGCTCTGCAAAAGGCTTTCGTCGGCGTATCCAGCAATTTCTTGAGGTATTATTGAACTTTCTTCAAGGGACCCACAAGGACGGCACATGCACTCTAATGGGGCTTTCGTAGACACCTGTAAATATTATTTATTATTAGTTTATATTTAAGTTAAACATTTTATTTAAAAATACAAAGTAACTTATTAAATGGCACCTCCGATGTCCGACAACGAGCAGAAATATGTATAGTGCGTGCGACTGTGAGAACGACCCGTTGTGGATTCAATTCCGAGGAAATTAAATATTCAAGGAAATTAACGATTTAATATTTTCGCTTGGTTTCGAGGCAAAGCGCGGCGTTGAGTTTCGCCGCTCCACACGCAATAGCTCCAAAATTCGGCGGAAGATTACTATACTACGGAACACTACTTTGTTACATGCGAGATACAGAGTAAAGCTGAAAATATAAAATGAAGGTTTAATAATTTCTATGATTACCTTTCTGAATCTTTTCTCTTCACTTTTAGCTTTTGGACAGAATAAAACTACCGTTGCTTCTCGTTCCCCTGATTCCTGACAGCAATTGCAAGAACGTTCCATCTGCCATATTTTGCTACCAGAGACCTTTAATACATTGTTATCAAAACTATTAAAAAGTAACTGCAATAATAATTGCTCAAAGCTGTCTTGGCGCAGGGTCCACAAGCGTGTGACTAGTGAGCGTTCTATTTCCACTTATTTATATTTTCATTTCCTCGCTTTGGTAAAGGGGCCAAGTGCAGCGTTGAGTTTCGTCACTCAACACGCAATGCCTTAAAAATTCTTCGGAAAATGGAGAATTGATCCGTCTCAATGGGGAATGGAGTGTGTTAACACTAGGTAAAAGGCATATTATTTCATATAATATTTGTATTACCTGTACGTAGCTACTACATTTCCCAATACAAGCATATGAAGGAATCGGTTTCGGTACACAACCAGGATGTTGTAGAACATGAATAACAGGAGTCATTTGACACTCTTGGCCTATAAAAATATTTTTGTTAAATTAACACTTTCCACATAAAAGAGTATAATAAATAAATATTTAATCCAATCGAACCTGGAGGTAATTGTACTTCCTGACCATTAACATTTTTTTCACTCAAAAAAGTAACTGACAAAAAGACTAAAGAAAAATAAATTGCACTAAAACCAAACATGATCACGTAAGTAAAGTAGACTTTTTCTTAATATGGGAGTTATAGCTCGAGTGAAGAATTTCAGAGCCAATCGTGCTTATAAAGGGCTTAAATGACCTCATCATCGTGTATTTATAAAATACATGTTTAATAGGGAATACATTGAATTCATTTTAGCAAACGTTCCCCCGATGGGATACATAGATTTCAAGCAGTGTGAACACGATATCCATAATGGATTTTTCTTTAATGTCAGATTTAAGTTAAAATATTACTTAATCTAATAATAATATTTTTACTAAGCTAGTGCTACATCAGAGTTACTTTATATGTGATAACCTAAAAGAAATATCATGTGGCTGTCATTATTACCCCGGCTTTGCCCATTTAGTGATCTTACAATTTTTCCTGAAAATTTCAATACCCTACGGAATACGAATAGAATAAGTACCTACGTGTTAATTTTCGATGAACTATATACAGTCAATATATAGTTGATCGAATGTGTTAAGTTTCTTAATAAGTGAAATAAACCTATGAACTTTCCATGGATTAAATACATTTAGTTTTTACCGAAATACTTAACTACTAACCGTAAATTCAATATTTTTTATAATAGAACTTAAACATTCCCTCCTTTTAAACAAGGTACAACATTGGTTAGGGCCACTTACAAGAAGTGAATAGATAAATTAAGAGCACACGTTAAATCCCGCATACGGACAGCTGGGTAAGCATTGGGAATGTTAAACATTTTTTTTGTGTTTTCCATTTTATCGTACAATCTCCTTTGTTTGTTCTCCATACAACGTGACATTGACGAAGTGATTAGTGCTCAACTCGCACGCTCGAGGCGCCATAAAATACCAACTTAACTGAACTGAACTGTCATCTCCACACCACCTGCGGCCAGCAGCCTCCTGCGATCTTGATCAGATCTTTTCTTTTATGTAAAAGGACAAGGCAAACGAGCGTTTGGGTCACCTGATGGTAAGTGATCACCGCCGCCCACGTCCCCGTGCAACACCAGAGGAGCTACAAGAGCGTTGCCGGTCTTTAAGGTGTAGACGCGTTTTTTGGAAGTACCCAAGTCATATCGACCTGGAAACACTGCCACGGGTAGGCCATTTCACAGTTCCGTGGCGCATGGAAGGAAGTTCCTACGAAACCACACAGTAATGGAGTGCCACATGTCCAGGTGGTGTGGATGATATTTAAGCTTGTGAAGTACTGTACGGTTAGAAAATTTGGCGGCAGGTAATATGTAAAACAGTTCCTCAGAACACTCCCCCTGATAAATGCGGTAGAGAACGCACAGGAGGAGACGTCTCTACGCAAAGATATATAAGGTAACCGCTGAACTTTGTCTGGTTGGTATTTTCCCTAGTTATACTAGTTCTTATAGCCGTGCAAATGAGAACTACGGCCACGAGACTTCGTTCGTCTATTCTGAGTCTTGCCAAAATTTTGTTACTAAAGATATATTATTATTAGGACGTTTTTTACTCACAATATCACATATAATTTGTAGGGGCTTATAGACGGTAGGGAAGCCGGAACGGTAGAGATACGTTTTTTCTGGAAATCCTAGAGCCGTAGATGTGAATATATGATTTGAACTTCAACTCGATATCTCCAAGCGTCCCTGAGATAGTGGTATTGACAGACAGATAGACGGACGGATAACAAGATCTTATAAGAGTTCTTTTTTACCTTAAAAGGTACAGAACCCTAAAAATATCTAACTGATATCAAATAAACAAAAATAATAAGTAAACCAAAGAAAAATATTAATTAAAAAAACTAAGCAAAACCAGCTATATTATCAAGGTAAAATAAATATTTAAAAGTAATAAAATTAAAAGTAACACAATCTATACTATAGTAAAAAGTAAAACTACGATAGTAAAGAAATAAATAATGCTATGGGAAGATATATGCTATCGCCGAATTTTAATTCGTTTTTTTAAAGGATTACAATATATTCGTTACAACATCTAACATAAACATAATTATATCATATTTTAATAGATTTTTTAAAGGACAACATTTTAGTAAAACATTATTTTTATGTGTCTCATAAGTTTGAGCCATCGCATGTAAACGTTGAAGAAACTCATTTTGGGCGACCTTTTCTTAAAGGAACAAAATTTCTTGTTGCTTAGCAACGGTTGGTTAGGAATTGGGTTCGAGTCCTGGCGGGCGCCCTTGCTGTCAATAACATCCTCCCAAGTAGCCACGTCGTGCTTGCACTTTCTCTAAAAGTATGAAAACTGGTTGTTATTGACTGAATGTATAAATTTTATAATCAATCTCTTGGTAAATGCAGCATAGTAAAAGTAATTTTATTGTGGGCAGGCGAAGCCGCGAGTGAGCAGTAGTATAGACAGGATGTTTTTGTCATCACCACTTTAAAAGAAACCACAATTTTAACTACTCTCTAAAAGCTCTATACAATTATATCAAAAGAGATTTTGCCCAAAATGAAAAAGTGTTTTTTTTGAAGCAAAATAATTCATGAAATTATTAATGTAAAATAAAACGCCATTTATTAAGAACAACGCACGCAGACATAAACTACATTATTTTTGTAGTAGTGTTTACGTTATTAGTTACGTTATTCGTAACTGCATCGTACGTAATAATGCCCCCCGGCATGTACGAGTATGAAGAGGTTGATGACAGTGGACGAGGCGAAAGAGGTATGTAGAGACCGTAGCGTTTGGCACTCCGGTTCTCTCTGATTATGGATATAGCGTGAAGCTATGTTAATTATTTTTTTTAAGTATGGGTTTCAAATATAATTCCCTATATGATGCTCTCGTAAAAGGAACGCAGACGCTTCCACTCTATATATAAAATATTTGACTCAAAATATTTTATATAGGTGGAAGCGGTTATGGTTTGTAGTAATGTTTAAAATTTTAAAATTGAAAGTTATTAAAAAATAGCTATCGACACTCTTTTTGAACCATCCTGGGATATAATTAAGTATGTATATCTCCGTATAAGTCATAGGGCTTTAGACCCAGTTGCGGTTTTAGCCGTTGGCTCTGACGCCGTTACTGACTATAACTACATTACGTTGTAAGTTACTATTCCCAATGTATGTTTTGAAATTATAAAATATTATACTAGGTTTTTTGAATCCATACCTATATTATAAATTCGAAAGTAACTCTGTCTGTCTATCTTTTACGCAATCAGGGCCAAGCCGCTAATTTAATTGTGATGAAATACTCATATAGAGATACTTGAGGGTTCTGGGATGAACATAGGACATTTTTTTCATTTTTGTAATGTTGTCGATATATAGTAATATGTTAAAATACTTATTAATTTGACATGCAATTTATTCTGCCATATTAATAACAATTGTCGCTATGCGACCTTTGCTAAGCAATGATTTGCAAAGTTTGTTCTTTTAAGAAAACGTCACCCAAAATGAGCTTTATTTTTTACTTTCATACTTTTTCTAATATTAAGAATTTCCTTTAGTTACTTTTACTTCTTTTGTTTGTTCATTTCAATTACTCAGATATTTTTTCTAATATCTACTTATTATTAAAAATCTCCACTTATTCTTTTTTAGCTTATTTTAATTATTTAGGCTTATATTTTCTTACTAATTCTATTGAAAACTGAAAATAATTTCATAAATATATTTAATAAATATTTGTATAGTTCAAGCGGGCGTAGCCGCGTTCGGGTCCACTAGTAATCATATAAATCTTTTATTTATAGTAAACTAGCGACCCTCTTGCGGCTTCGCCCGCTTTAACTACTGGATTATTCATATAATGTATGTTTGCAAAGCACTTAAGATAATGTGAAAATTAATTAAACCCTAATGCAACCCGTATTTTCGTAGTTTCCATAAGGATTTCCCAATTGTTTTACACAGCAAGGATTTTTTAGTAGGTACCGTAATTTTAAATCTGTGCTACTAATCTTTTCAAGTACTTATTAAAATATATTTAAATGAGTATTTTAGATAGTTAAATGACTATTTTTAAACGGAAGAAATTATAAACAAAAACCTACCTACTAATAACTACTACAAAAAATATGAAACCAAATATATCGCGCTGAAATAATACATTCAACTGAAATTATCCAATATGTGAAACGCATCTAAATCTTCTTTGCTATAGAGGCAGACGGGTTTTTTTGAGATTGTGATGAATGCTGTTAAAACAGCGATTCCGTTTGGGTGGCTGCCTGTGAGGAAAATTAATTAGAATGCATCGGCCGGGAATCGAACCCGGGCCGCCCGCGTGGCAGGGAAGCATTCTACCACTGAACCACCGATGCGTGTAAGGCAGGCGGGCGCGGCGGACGCGCTTGTATAAGCAAAATGTCGCGGGGCGCGTTTCGCAGCAAGGATTTTTTGATATTGTAACAACTTCTAAAGTAATTATTAAAATGAAAAACAGTAAAAGACAGTTTTGGTCTACATTAAATGGCCAACGTAACTAATATACTTATTTATATGCTGAGAGTAAGGGATAAGTGAAACTTGACTCGATACAGCTGATGTGTGAACGGCGTGATGTGTCAACAATTAAATGCGTTTTTTCTAAAACTATTCGTAATTTCGAAATAGTGTACAAAGTAAATTTTATCTTCGTTTAACGTAGAAAATTAATAAAGTACTTTAAAGTATAAGGATTAATACCATAATGGAAAAATATCCCTCAGAATAAAAAATATATGAAATTACAATTTTTAGACAGAAATATGATCACTACACGTTATTCTTAAAAGATATATGCCGAATATGCCGTCGCGGACTTTTTTGTAGATCTTATTAAGAGGAACAATACTCCAGTACATTATTTTCATATAGTACTTACCATTAAAGCAGCGCATGCGCGAAAGTGTCTCAACGGGTAGGACTTTATACACATTTATCGTATTTATGTTAAATTACATAAGAATTTACAAATAATAAACTATATATAAACCTTCCCTGAGAAATACTCGACCTAATGGGGAAAACCGCATCAAAATCCGTTGGGTGGCTTGGAAGAAGAAGAGTTAGAAAGTTCAGACAGACACAAAAAGCGACTTTGTTTTATAACATATAGGATGCAACATACTAATTAATATTCGTGAGAATATTTGTAATATTTAGTTAATATTTTTTACAATTATATTAATTGAGAACGGAGTACACAGTGTAATATGTCGGTAATATTATTGGACGTGAGGTATTTGAATAAAAACTACAACATTTTCAATTTTTATATATTGATAGAATCTTTTTAATTCTGTTTCATATCGTCCAGTCATCTACAAAACTATTGACTAGTTAAAAAAACGTTTTGCAAGCTCATCTTTTAGTATTTACATTTTTATTTGCCGATCATAAGATAATTTTTTGTTTTTTAACGACTGTAATCTCCACATTTGTAGCATTTACACTCAGCAGGCTCTCTTAGACGAACTTCCATAATAGCGCGGTCTTCATCTTCAAATCTTAATCCATCAGCATCGTAGCAATGAGTAAGGGTCACTAACCGCTCTCTAAGATAATTTTCCTTACAGCAAAAACATTCCTATAATTAATAATATTTAAGTATTAAAATTATTACCGTCCTTTTCTCTATTAAAAATTAAATAAAAAAACTTGAATAAATGTCATACTTTTAAGAAGCCCGTTGGTGTGACGACACTAGGCTGAACTTGACTATTGCATATACCTTCACATTTGTTGACACTAACTTCGCCGCTACATGATCTTACTAAGGTGCCCATTTCATCATATTCCTCTATAAATAAATTAAAACATCAATTAAGTTTTATCAGTTTGTACAGAAATTTTGTTACATATGTTTCCATAAAATTAAAAGTCAACTTAATATTTTTGATATTTTTTCATAGTTCTTAAGTTCTTTCGAATAAAATAATATTACAAAAAAAATGTTATTTACCTTTGGTAACATGAATATCAGTTGGAATTGTCTCACAATTTTCGTCCGCGTAACATTTTATAGACACAAATAATAATACTTCTAAGACAAGAAGAGTTAAACTTTTGAAAGAAAGAGCCATTTTATAATTTGTTAGTTCTTTACTACACTGCGTATAAAATGTAACTGACTTTTCTCGTATTTTTCAGCCTTTTTATATAAAATTGACGTTGCTTTACTTTAACTCCTGCAAGAGTATAATAATGGCCGTGTCATGTTTATCAACGGGAGATTTGTGATTGAGTAGAATATGTTGTACTATAATGACATAACTTAAGTTATACTAACATTAAAATGTCTAAATAGACTTTAAAGAAAAAAATATTGTCGAAGTAAATAAATTTAAAATTAAGTTTTATATACTTTAATAAAAACCATCGCATCATCGCAGAACGTCATTATTCATTCATTGTAAAGTGTGTGACTATATTTTGTGATATTGAATAGATTTCTCCACTTAAAAAGGAGAAGATTATCTCTAAGTTACCTTGATACATGTGGAAAGTGTAAAGGAAAAAACACAACTTTAAATAATCAATATTAATATATAATATAAAATTAAGTAATTTAATTTCAAATTTAATTATAATAAAATTGTCATAAATAGTGGTAATTTAGGAAAAAGATTATAATATACGGTACCATATTTTGACCCTGAGACAATTTCAGCTTTATTGCTAATCTGTGATCAAAATATCGATTTTAGCATAGTGCAATTGTATATTTTGAAGCAACCAATAGCTATTTGAATTGTCATTGTCATTTAATGTCAAAAAAAAAGCCACCCGTGAGTGGCAAATCTTCTATAGAATTGAGTAAATTTATGTGATAGAGTCACATAAAGCATTTGAAATATCTGAACAATGCTAGGTTTAAGAAATATCATGGATGGAAATATATTATTGATAGTAGTTTTAATATTCTCATGGGCCGAATATTTGTGGGAGTTGTATCTTTCTCTGCGCCAGGTAAGCCAATTTATTACCTTCATGTTTATTTGTATCAATCTTATTCTTTTAATTTATTTCATTCTTCTTATTCTTTAACTTAATGTTAAAACTTATTTCATTTAATTTAAACCATTAATTGTTAAACATTCCAAATTTTATCTTTCAATATACATATATACATTTTAAGGTTATTTAAAAAACATTAAGTATAAGCTAAAGTAAAATGATGTTGTAAATATAAATTTAATTTATTTTATTATATTCATAATTTGATTTATTATATTTATTTGTCATTATTTCCAGCGCAAGATCTATAAGACCAATAATACAATCCCAGAAGACTTAAAGGAAATGCTAAATGAGGAGTCATTTAAAAAAGCTAGAATTTATGGATTAGATAAGTCACAATTTAGAATAGTAAAGGAATTTCACAATATAGTACTAAGTTCAATAATTCTTTACAATGGTTGGATATATTCTGCATGGCAAAAGTCAGAAAATATAGCTGCTCTATTTAATATTAATCCAGACCAAGAAATAACAATTAGTTGTGTCTTTATGACTTTTGTAACAGTGTTTAATTTTGTTGTATATCTTCCATTTTCTATATATGAAGTATTTGTTCTTGAAGAAAAACATGGATTCAATAAACAAACTGTAGGATTCTTTATAAAAGACCATATAAAGTCACTAGCTCTTGCGTTAGTTATTACAATACCTGTTATATCTATAGTTATTTATATTATCATGTTAGGTGGTAATATGTTTGTGGTTTGGTTATGGCTATTCTGTACTGTTGTTTCTTTGATTCTTTTGACTCTTTACCCTTCCGTGATTGCCCCACTATTTGATAAATTTGTTCCTTTGCCTGATGGTGATCTTAGAAAAGGTATAGAAAACCTAGCATCTAGACTAAATTTTCCATTGTCACAAGTTTATATTGTAGAAGGCTCAAAAAGATCAGCTCACAGTAATGCATATTTCAGTGGTTTATTTGGTTCTAAAAGAATTGTATTATTTGACACATTGATTGAGAAATTTGATGAAGAAAAAAAGGAGACAACTGGTTGCACGAATAATGAAATTTTAGGTATTTTAGCTCATGAATTAGGTCACTGGAGTTGTAATCACATTAATAAATCTATTGTTCTCACAGAAATAAATCTGCTCCTTCTTTTTACTGCGTTTGGCCTGCTATTCAGATATTCCTTGCTCTACACCTCATTAGGATTCCCACCGGGCCAAGAGCCCATTATAATAGGCCTAATAGTAGTCATGCAACTTATATTGGCACCATACAATTCTCTGTTGTCATATTTTTCAACTGCATTATCTAGGAAATTTGAATTTGAAGCAGACAACTTTGCTGTTTCCTTAGACTATCCCTTAGAACTGCGATCAGCACTGATTAAATTAGGCAAAGATAATTTGGACTACCCCATATATGATAAATTATACTCTGCATGGTACCACTCTCACCCTACCTTGTTACATAGAATTGAAAACATCAAATCACAAACAAACACTAAAAAAATTAAGTAAATATATTTACTATATGTATCATATTTTTTGTAGTACAATTAAATTTAAACTATTTTTATAGTGTGTTAAATCAAAAAAAATAAAAAAAAAAATCTCTGAAATGCATTTATGTTTTTTTTTATATTTTGAGTTGATTTTATATATTAAATGGGCATTTAGCTAATGATCTTTTTCAAATTTCAGATTGCTATTTTTACAGAGTTAAAATGTGTGTATTAAATGTAATTCTATTGTCTACTATTAAACATTTAAATGGTCTAAGCCCTGTGTGATAGTGCACAAATGTATATAAAATAATAAAGAAATGGCAAAAAAATCACAAATAATTGTGTCTAGAGTAAGAATATATTATGTTTTGAAACCAACATTTAAATGCATTTACAAATACGTATACCTAAAGTTACTATATTACCAGATAAGTGAGATTTTCTCTAAAATAATATCTTAAATTTATTTGTTGTTTTTAAAGTCAAAAAAGGATTTGTAAGTTCTGTACCCTCATACTATTGAATATATAGAATATGTAATAATAATGAATATACTTCTTGGGACTCACAATTTGTTTGTTTTATAAAACCACATAATCATTATTGTACAAACAATCTATTTAATTAAATTAATTGACACTGTGTATTTTGGGTTCGATTCAATTTCGGGGTAAGTAATTATTTTAATTTCCTCGCTTTTGTAAGAAGACAAGGCGTGGCGTTGAATTCCGCCACTCGATTAGTAATATCTTGAAAATTGGAGTACGTAGAAACGGAATTTGTTAACACTAGGTTCCCTCTGCGTATAGAGTAAGAAACTTCAATATTCAAACATTACGATTTCTATTTTATTTCTTACAATAAACGGGCATTGCGCGTTGATTGGCGGAACTCAACGCCGAATGTTGTCTCAACTCAATGATGAAATTGTGCCCCTATGCCATGACAGCCTCAATTTTATTTCTTCATAACTTTATTTCTACCAAAAAAAGGTAATCAAGTACATAAGTATATGTATGTACAGTAAATAATAATGTCAATTTTATGTAGGTACTCAAAACAGCTTTCGAATATTTTAAAATATTAAAAAAAAATAAGTAGATAAATTTTTACTAAATCTTAATATTCGGACACTTTCAGAACTGTATAATTTCTAAAGTAGTTTTATTTTTATTACGCAAGTTTTAATGTCATGTGGGGTAACCATTCTGTTTTATTACTTCTTTTAAACATTGTTGTATGTTACTTGACCATAACATGTACTACGTAACTGTAAACATAACTGTATATAGGGGATGTTTTTAAACAACTGAATTATCCCGATACCAAATATATTTATAAGCTAAAAGCAAAGTAGGTACAAACGAAGTAAATTAAAATAATTTCAATAATATATATACCTAGTTATTCCTAGTTAAAATCGTAGGTATTGATTGTTTTAGTAATCTATTTGAAACCTCAATTAAGTAGATTATTACAGAGTAAAATTAAAATAATGAAATTTTACATTTAGTCAATGTTTATTAACTTCTTTAATCTCAAGTTCAGCTTCCTCTAATGTATCTGGCAGGGGTTTGTCTTTCGTTTCTGGCAACGGTGCAAGTAAGGCCAATTGACCAAATGACATTACACCCAAAAGAACAAGAGGTAGATCTGGTTTTACATCGTTTAAGCTGACCACTACAGGCGCTACCATTGATGCTATACGAGCAAATATGGTAACTCCAGCGACACCGACATTGCGGCCAACAGTTGGAAATAGCTCTCCAGTAAGTAAATATAACGCTGGTACCGTACCCTGATGATAATAATTATAAAATATTATATTTATTTTTAAAATCAGATCTTATCAAAATCTATAATTTTTTTAAATTATATTTTTTTTAGATACCAGTATAAAAATCTACTAAATTATAGGAAATTACGTCATAAAAATTCAGGCGGGACAATATAAAATATGGCATAAATTAAAAATGATTATAGGTATTTACCGATAATCCAGCAAATCCTAATCCAGCGAAAAGTAATCTTGGCCAATCACTTACATACCTGTCTTTTGGCACACATATAATGAATATAAAACAAAATGCCGTTATCGTTTGAAATATCCACACAGAAGTTTTCCGACCACATTTTGTAACAATGAAAAGGCATAATACACCTCCGAACACATAAATTATTCCACTTATTGCAACAGTAAGAAATATGTTTCCAATTAGACCAAGATATTGAGAAAATGTATAGAATGACAAACCAGTACAAAACCTGGAACGTAAAAGTTCGTTAATTTAAATTATCATGACCAAAAACAAGCATTTACAGGGTCACAGTAAAATTACCAATTTATCGATAAAAGTAAAGTTTTAAGCCTCATGCTTCTAGATTTTACAAATGACATAAAACCTGGGACGATGCGTTTACGGCTTTTACAATCACTCAAAGTCTGTAAAACTTCTTCAAAATATTTTTCTCGGTTATTCTGTTTAGCAGCTAGTCCTATGACTTCTGAAAGTATAGGGAATTTCACCTTGCAAAAAAATAATACTTATTTTAAATGTTTACCTTATTTATGTTAGCTCAAAGTAAACGTGTTATAATGTAGACAAGAAACACTTTTCCATCCCATATCTGAGCTGATCAAAATATTTTGAGAATAACATTCCATGAATTAATTAAGTGGGCGGAAGCTGAAAAATGGAGTGTGTTAACTCTAAGTTCCCTGCCTGCCCTGCTAAATGCGAGATACAGCGTGAAGCCAAAATATCGAGTCCATAAACGTCACGTCATGCCAACCACAAAATTAATAAATTTACTACGCGTTCCTCATACAACGTGACATTGGCGATTAATTAGTGCTCAACTGGCATGCTCGAAGCGCCATAAATTAAGAACTGGACTGAAATTTACTACGCTTTACAATCAAAACAAAACAAATATAAAATGTAGGTATGTATATTATAGGCCGTTGAATAAGTACTTAAAGCTTTTTCATTTTGTCGGGTAGCCAATAGCCATCGTGGTGATTCTGGTAGCACAAACCAGTACAGCATATAAAGTGAAGATAGTGTTGCTAAAGCAAATTCTAATTTTCTCCAGTCTCGTAACCAATACGCTAATATAGCCATAACGGTATTCCCAAGTCCAAAAGGTAATTGGTAGACAACTGGTATTGTTGTTCTATATTTACCACTTACAATCTATAAATACAATGTTTAATTTTCCTTATTAGTAAGAAATACCTAATATTCTACGTAATCATATTATATGTCAGGAATATCGTGATGTAGTCTAGGTTCTTATGGCAAACACTTTTTAAAAAATACAATAAATATGATGAGGCCGTCGTGATTCAGCGACACACGTGCGGCTGTAAATGCGACGGTTTTGGGTCCGATTCCCACTCGGGAGAATGAATTATTATTTATTAATATTTTCATTCTTCAGTCTGGTACGACGACAAAGCGCGGCGGTTACTTTCCGCCATTCAACAAATCTTGCCTCTAAAAATCGGCGTAAAGTGGGGAACAGAGTCTCTAAAATAATATAGATTCGCTCTGCCTACCGTGCTTTATGCGCTACACAGCATAAAGCTGAAAAAATTATGACTAAATTAGACATTGTACCTATTGTGTTTTTTAATTTGTAAACAACTAGGTACATTATAATGTGAATTCACCTCCATACTTATAACAAATGATATAATGCCTATGCCACCCGAAGCAATAGCTAATAAACACCAATTTATTAGAAATATCCAATATGATGGCAGCACACTTGTGATAAAGCCCGTGACACATTGCATAGTTATTCCGACCATTAAAGGGATTTTGCGGCCATACTGATCAGCTACAACTCCAAATATTATACCACCGACGAGAACACCCCACATCATGACACATTGTGTTAGCTATAGATGATCAAGATATTTATATTTTATCAGCTAAATTAAAATTAATTAAAAGTTTCTAAAAAAAAGTAAATTCATTTTTTTTACTTTTGCCATTACGTGTGATTGGCGAAACTTAACGTCTCGCTTTGCCTCGATACCAGAGCGAAGAAATAAAAATATTTAATATTTCATTTCCTCGAGTGGGAATCGAACCCACAACTCGTCGCGTTCACAGTTAAGCACTTGTGTTCATGCGAGTCACGACCACAGTTTATTTGAATAATTTGTTAAATAATATACCCTACGTATATCTTACGTGTATAAGCCAGTGTTTGGAGCAGACTAAATTAAAATCAGACGTTATGGTTCGGTTAAAAGTGGTCGTATCGTATACAAATTTTGGACATTCAACTAACGGGATTAGAGTTCTATCCATATACGGTTTTATGAAAAGTACATCAGGATCATAGATTATACATGGATGTTCCTGATTTTTCTGAATTTAAATATTTGAAACATTTTTTAAAATGATCATTAAACAAATACATTTTAATTACTAATAAATACAAAATGTAATTTAAAAATAATTATTTTTATTTAAAAAACAGAGATCTGATATCAGAAACAACAACTTCGTAACAGACAACAGTTATCTCTGTGATAGTAAACGTATCTACGCCTTTATATTGTTAAGCATGTAAGTACCTAATATTATTATGGTAGGAAATAAAAGTATAAAGATTTAAGATTTGTATCTTTGGGATTATGATTTATCTAGATTCTATGATAAATGTCCAACTTAACATAAAACGATCCTTACAGGCGCGCATATATCTCTCCATTCAATTTCTGAATATTGGCTGAAAAAATCAGGTTTTGCGCACCAAAAATCTTGTGGTGGTGCCATAAAAATAATATTCAATTGATACCAGGCCAAAGGTAATTTTAATAGTGCCATATAAATGCTTATCCAACATTGCCATTTCCCAAAATCTCCCAGTACCGTCGATAACAGTTTATCCGCATTACAGTCTGTTCCTGTAAACATTGCACTGTAACCATATGCAAAGAATTCTGTTTGTATAAGGTATATAAGATTCTTTTATATTTGCAAATTGATTTGACTATAACTCGTGACTGTCTTCTGATGTTGACTAGATTATTATATTAGATTTTTAAATCGTAACTAATAATAAGATAATAACATAACATCATTTGTCATATACTGTCTATCTATTTATATTTTTGTATTTACTGCAAACTTTTGACAAACTTTGAGAATATTATACAATAATGTTGCCATTACGATCAAAACTATAAATTTGTATTCAGAATCTTACTTTTAAACAATATATAAATATTTTAATTTCGAGAGTTTACAGTCACACTGTTTTAATAAGTTCGGTAATTATCATAAAATCATGGCAATATCCAATTCTAATTCCTTTACCTATTATCATTACCTAACAATACCTCTTCAAAACAATAAATTTAATAAATACGATACTATACGCACTGTAATCCCTTCTGAAATATGATTACAAATTTAACTAAATATTTTGCTTTATAATCTGTGTTTTGTTGCCGTCTATGACACTGCCTCCCTTCTCCCTGCCTATTTTAATGAATGAAAAACGAGTGTTTAGTATTAGTTTTTAATTGCATTTACAATTTATGAAAATTGTTAGATATTTCTGCTGGATGTGTATATTTGGAAGCTAACAAGGATGCCTCTGGCCAATGCCACTGACCCATGGCGAATGCAGACGGTTGGAGATGTCACAGTATGTTA
Organism: Heliconius melpomene rosina; assembly: GCF_056956725.1. NCBI lineage: Eukaryota > Metazoa > Arthropoda > Insecta > Lepidoptera > Nymphalidae > Heliconius > Heliconius melpomene. The sequence goes on along the minus strand of NC_140406.1, from coordinate 6,084,759 downwards.
TTATTTTTTAATGTTGTTTGCCTATTTGATAAATACACGTATTTTCCTATTAGATTACTCATTTTCACTTCTTTGTAATGTAAATATATGACGTCTTATTACTACTGCGTTTAGGATGTCTGGTTTTACTATCAGTTTTGTTTAGACGCCCATTTGTAGTGGTTTGCATTTTAGTTATTTTGTTAAGTGTGTAAGAGTAATTAATTTCTTTTAGTTAATAATTAAATTGAAGTAATGAGTTTTACATTGACTGCCTGTATTTATCTTATATAAATAAAATTTTCTGTGATTTTGATGCCATATGTTTTAATACAGATTTTTTTCTAATAAAGAAAATATTTCAAAATAATTTTTATTTTATATTTAATAAATTATTTTTTATATTTAATGTATAAATTGTACTACTTTTCTATATGTCAATTATTACTTCTAGCGTGGCATTACCGCCCAAGCTGTAAACAGTCTTCCAATGGTTGTTGAAAATCTAGCAGAGTCTCGACAAACTTCTACAACTGAAAGCAGTGAATCAAATGTGTCCAATATAGATCAAAACTATGAGAGGGAAGTGGAACTACAAGATGTTGTTAAAGAAGGACATGAGAAAGCTGATCCTTCTCAATTTGAACTACTCAAAGTCCTAGGTGAAGGTTCCTTTGGTAAAGTCTTTTTGGTCCGAAAAGTGTCAGGTCCAGATACAGGCACTCTTTACGCAATGAAGGTAAATAATGTCAAATTCGATTTGAATTTACTCAATACACAAGTAATTAAGACCATGACAGACAATGTGACAATTATGAATTTGATATCCAATCAGGGTAATGAGTTTTATTGTGTTCTAACATTTCAACAAAAACAAAAACAACAGCCATTCTGTATCTGTAAAATTGAGAATGGGAATTTTACATTGAGTTCCCATCCTCTTTCCTGTTACATGTGAGGTAAAAAAATCCTTTCATATTTTACCTTGTCTATTTATGTACAGATTAGACTGGAACAAATACTGACCACAAATTTCTAAATGGGAATGTTTTATATGATATTAGTTATCTATTCATATGCATATTTTTAGAATTACCTTATCTGTTCTATCTCCATTGTACACCATAGCTTGGAAATGGTTGCAAATACATTTATTATTTATTTGTACTGATATCCAATTAGTTTTTATGAGCACATTATGATTACTTGTGTCTTGTTAATGAGTCATATGTGATAAAGCACATATGTGAAATTCCAAGTTTAGAATTAAAATTCCAAGGTCTTTAAATATTTTTTCTAACAGTTATTATGAATATATTCAAATTACATATTTTATTTACGACAGTTACTAGGACAGGCTGATGATGGTGATGATGATGATGATGATGATGATGATGAGTTACTAAAAAAATATAATATGTCTGGACTGTAAATGCTACAAATATTTACTTAATTTCCTTAGGAAATCTGATATATTACAGTGTTGAGGTACACCTCTTAAAATTTGAGAGGGACCTGAGAAACACAGTGTCTTAACACTAGGTTCCCTCTGCTTACCATGCTTCATGTTGAATACAGCATGAAGCTAAAAATAATAAAAATATGTACATTTCATCTGGGTTACTAAAAAAGGGAAACATATAAGACAGTTTTTGTATATCATTAAATTTCCTACAAGAATATATTTTGGTTTTTATACTAATACTATTTGATAAATCACAATAAAATTTCAAATGAAAAACAACCAAAATTCCCTTTTTTAGTTTTATAAGAAATCGAAAATCATGATAAGACACTTCTTAATACAAAAATTATTAGCTGCCCTTTTAACAAACATATTTTTTCTGTATCCAGGACAATATTTACACTATAATTAAAAAACACATATATTTATTACAGGTACTTAAAAAAGCAACACTAAAAGTAAGGGATAGAGAGCGTACAAAAATGGAGCGAAATATTTTAGTTGAAATGGGCCATCCATTTATTGTTAAACTACATTATGCATTTCAAACTGCGGGCAAACTGTATTTAATATTAGATTTCTTAAGGGGTGGTGATTTATTTTCGAGACTCAGTAAAGAGGTTTGTGTTGAACTTTTTATTTTTAGCTACACACTGTATCTATACTAATCTTAACTACTATTATATCCTGTTAATCATTTTGATGTAAACCTAGATTTATCTCAATTTTCATTGAACCCACAGTTTGTGTCATTTGTTATACAAATTATAGTTAGTTGATTTGACCACACTCTTGAACAATAAGGCAAATGTTATCATGACACAGACATGTATGTAACTAATGATGGTGGTTATAGGTTTAATCCCCACACAATTCAATTAATAATGTTCATTTCTCCCACTCAATTCAGGACATTTCTTGCGTTTAGTTCTCTGGACCCATACATACCCATATATATTTACCGTATGAAGCATGAAACTTTTTTAAAAAAAATATTATTATTATAACAATAAAAATAAATTTGTTTAGACATTTTTGATGCAAATGTTGTTAATTTTGCAGGTTATGTTTACAGAAGAGGATGTAAAATTTTATTTGGCCGAATTAGCGTTAGCATTAGAACATGTTCACAAATTAGGTATAATATACAGGGATCTGAAGCCAGAAAATATTTTATTAGATGCAGACGGGCATATAGCACTGACTGACTTTGGGCTTTCAAAACTACCTCCAACTGACAAAGCATATAGTTTTTGTGGTACTGTTGAATATATGGCACCAGAAGTTGTTAATAGAAAAGGACATACAATGGCAGCTGATTGGTGGTCATTTGGAGTGTTAATGGTATATATATCTTTTATATAAATTTTATATATTTTTTTAGTTTCACACTGTATTATATACACATATAATAAACTAAAATCCATAAATATAATTAAATTGTATCTGTTCACACTGCACATGAAAGATATTATTAGACATTTATCATTATAATAGCACCCAAAACAATAAATTTTAAAATTTTCGTCTGTCTGTGCCGTTTGTGCTCGTTAATCTCAGAAACAGCTTAACCAATTTAAATGGGTTTAAATTGGTTAATCCGTTTTACACTATTGTTTTTTCACAAACTTTCCTTAATATTTTGTGATTATTTATGTAAATCGGTTCATTTAGTATTTGGTTCAACAAAATTGCTTCAAAATAATTGTTTATTGAATTGGCTGAAATTTTAGTTTTCCAAGTGTGGATATTTTAAAAATGATAATGGTATTAGAATACGACAGTAATTCAGATTAGTAAATACATAAGTACTTAGGACCAGGCCAAATTTATTATATTTCATATAATTAAATTATCCTAATAAGGAATTAGTAAGTAACTGACCTAAATATGTAATATAACAGGAAACAATATTCATAAATCTCATATTTTACAGTAACATAATTATTTATATTATAAAATATATTTCTTAATAAACATGGGATTGATCACGACATAAAGTTTTAAAGTAATAATATTATGGTGCTAAATAATCATTTTTAAAATAGACAGTCATAAAATTATTTACATTATTTATTGCATATTGTTTTGAGGCCAGTGGTGGCGCAGTGGCACCGGTGTGCGATTATAAACAACAAGTTGTGCGTTCGAACTCAACTCGAGGAAATTAAATATTTAATATTTTCATTTCCTTGCTTTAGTAAAGCACGGCGTTGAAATCCGCTACTCCACACGCAATGCCTCCAGAATTCGGCGAAAAGTAACGAAAGGGGCGTCTTAACACTAGGTTCCCTCGGTCCACCCTGCTAGATGCTGTTTAAATCGTGTACATTCCACTTTTCAACGTCACTATGTATTCCGGATATAGTACATATAATTTTATATAGGGAACAGATTTGAGCGAAAGACTTTCGCCCAATTTACGAAACTTGCGTTGTACGGCCTCTTAATAATATGAAATGATTGTAAATTTTCATCTATATTTTAAATAACATAAATTTGTAAATATTTTTGATATGAATTAAATTAACTTATTACTTTTTTGTAGTTTGAGATGTTAACAGGAAATCTACCATTTCACGGTTCAACGAGACATGAAACTATGACACAAATACTTAAAGCCAAATTAGGAATGCCGTCAAATTTGAGTGAAGAGGCTCAGTCGCTTTTGCGTGCCTTGTTCAAAAGGAATCCACATAATAGGTAATATCTCGTCTAAAAAAATATAACTTTTGTAGACAAATGACACTATAATAATATTTTAATTTAACCTAATAGTTCTCCAGCATAGCATGTTGAATATCTCACATACTCTTCAGCTCCTTAACATTAATATAGATGTATAATATTAATAATTCAAAATAAGTTAGAAAGATCCTAACAAATTCTAAGTGCGGCAGTTTTGCGTAAATAGTAAATATTTTGATTTATTTCTTAATCAAAGTGTCGAAATTGGATTATTAATATCTCAATTGGCACAAGGTTCTGGTATTTAAAAAAATTAAGAAAAGAAACAATGCAAGAACATCTTGCCCCGGGCGCCGCTCATAAAGGGGCGCCAAATAGTCCGCAATACTATTTAAACATAGATATGAAATGATATTGTCTTCGACTGGGGGACGCTGTAAAAGTATTTTACCTCGGGCGCGAGTTAAGCTTACTACGCCACTGTATATGAATAATTATATTGTGTATATGTCTTTAAATTGTTCTTTTTATTTATAGACTAGGAGCAGGACCCAATGGTATTGAAGATATAAAAAACCATGAATTCTTTGCTAACATACATTGGGACGCGTTATTAAGAAAAGAGGTAAGTTAATTTACTGACTTTGTTTTTTACCAATTGTCTGTTATATTGTACAAGTACATGTCTGATAAAAAAGAGTGTACAACATTTGTTGTAATTATCTCTAGAAATGCAACAAAAATGCTTTTTTGTTGGTTGCTACCTTATAGTATATAATATATCATCTATATATATAAAAGGACTTGTCCTCACTGACTGAGGTAAGACGCACGCACAGCCGTAACCGCTGATGGTAGAAACGTGGAATTTGGACAGATGTTTACTTTCGTATTCTGGACATCCACTAAGAAGGGATTTTGAAAAATTTTAACCCTAAAGGGGTAAAATAGGGGTTGAAAGTTTGTATGGAAAAAAAATTAAATCGGCACTGATTTTTATAAAATTTGAAATTTAGATTTTTAAAAGTATTTAATTGAACACGTGTTTCATCGTTTTCTAGAATTCTCCCCCTAAGGGTGCAAATAAGGGGTTGAAAGTTTGTATAGAATTTTTTTAAATCGGCACTAATTTTTATAAAATTTGAAATTCAGCCTCTTAAAAGTATTTAATTGAACACATGTTTCGTGGTTTTCTAGAATTTTTCCCCTAAGGGTGCAAATAAGGGGTTGAAAGTTTGTATGGAAAAATCTTTAAAACGCCACCGATTATTATGAAATTTGAAATTTAGACTCTTAAAAATATTTAATTGAACATGTGTTTCATAGTTTTCTAGAATTCACCCCCTGAGGGTGCAAATAAGGGATGGAAATTTTGTATGGAAAAATCTTTAAATCGCCACCGATTTTTATAAAATTTGAAATTTAGACTCTTAAAAATATTTAATTGAAAATATGTTTCGTGGTTTATTAGAATTCACCCCTAATTAAGCAAGCGAAGCTGCGCGCGTCCGCTAGTATAAAATAAATACAAAAATAAGACTGTTGCGACTGTAAACGCGCGGTTGTAGGATTCCCTATCAGAGAAATAACTTATTTTTATTTCCTCGCTCTTATAACAAAGTAAAGCATGGTGTTGAGCTTCAGGAAAATGAAGTGTCTTATCGGTAGGCTCCCTCAGCCTACCCAACCATGTGTATACGGAATACAGCGTTAAGCTAATAACTATAAAAATAGACATAGTAATTTCAAAATGATTCCAATTTTGTTGCTAGGTCATCCCCCCGTTCAGGCCGGCGGTGTCGCGCGCAGATGACGCCTTCTACTTCGACTCGGAGTTCACTTGCCGCACGCCGCGCGACTCCCCCGGGGTGCCCGCTTCGGCCAATGCTCACGAATTGTTTAGGTCTTTTGCATTTTTTAATCTTCACGCCGTTATGTTATCAGGCATTACAGAGTAGATAGAGATAATCTACCGTTAAACGAGACGAGACAATAATTATATGAAGTCATGTGAACATTAATGCTACGCGCGAATGCAAATAAGTGTCGTTTTACTTAACTATATTTGTGTTATATTTATAATACAATTGAATTTCTTAAATTACAAAGAAATACCAACTAAAAACTAGTCATTAACAATGCAATAAAATTATATTTGTAAGCTTTCTAATTTTTGTTATAAGAATAAAATAAATAAAAATTATAATATTTTAAATTTTCACAGAGGTTTCAGTTTTGTGGCGCCATGTCTTCTAAACGATGATGATAATAAAACTGTCACAAATCAAAATCACGTTACGCAAACGAAAACTTCGACGGAGGAGTTCTGGGCTGGTTTTGTCAATAGAAATAACTTTTTTGATGAATATAGGTAACTATGTTTTTATGTTTCACATTATATAAGTATATAGGTGAGTAGGCAGAGGGAAGTGTTAATATTTATTATTCTTGACTACCAGAACCCGCGCCAAAGAAATGACAATTACAAAATAATAATAATTTCTCCAAGAGGAAAATGAACCCACGTTTACAGTTAGACGCTGTATTAAGTGCGACATTTGGGAAGGACTTTTTTGGTTATCCGCTTCGGTTATACGTTTTCGAAAAAGCATTTTAAACATAATAAATTATTGTTATTTTTACAGGTTAATGGGTGAACTAGGTACGGGATCGTTTTCCGTAGTGCGTCTCTGTGAACACAAAGCGAGCCGTACTCAGTATGCTGTTAAAATAATGGACAAACTACAGTACGACCCCAGAGAGGAAATTGAAATTTTATTGAGGTAGTCTTTTTTATTTGTAATGATTTTTTTTTGTGTTTTGCCACATAGGTAAATTTGCAATAAATTTGCAATACATGCAGTATTTAATGCACATAGATGACGTCACTTTTACGTTTTTTCGCACATAGTTGAGTAGGCTAAGGAAATTTAATATAAACATAGCTGGAGTGGGGAAAAGACTCCGTGGTTAGTTAGTGTGTCATTAATATTTAGATAGATAGATAAAACTCTTTATTGCATACATAAAGGAAATAAAAAAAATTACAAGACAAATAAAATACTAATATAAAAACAAATAGAAAAGAAACAATAAACATATTTTGCTGCTTGTGCATAGAGGTAGTATGCAAAGCCAACCTTATCCCTGTTAGTAATATCTTACAGGTAACCTTTAACATAAATATTTAATAGTAAAGGATATCTTGGTAGTGTGTAACATATTAAAGAGTAAAATGAATACAAATAACATAATAAGTTTTAATTGTAAATAATAGTTTATTTGTTTTTTATACACCATTTAAATAGCTATATAAATCCCTACAGATACAGCCAGCACCCGCATATAATAACGCTGCGCGGCGTGTACGCGGAGGGCGGGCGCATCCTGGCCGTCACGGAGCTATGCCGAGGCGGCGAGCTGCTCGAACACATCACGCGGCGCCGCCACTTGCCCGAACGCGAGGCGGCGCCCCTCCTGCGCAACGTGCTGCACGCCGTGCACTACCTGCACCGCCACACCGTGGTCCACAGGTGCGCTGTGTGTATACGTGCGTGTGTGTGCGAGTCGTGGCCGTTCTCATGTTAAATCTTATAATTATGTTGTGCTTTATTGACTAGATATAAAAGTTAGATATTTAGTTTTGTTTGCCCTTATTCTTCCCAAGTTAACAATACCAAAAAATCAGAAAGTATAACTTCAAGCCGGTCATAACTCATCAACCGAACTGCACATATTAATAACCAATTGTTTCACATTTCCAGAGACATAAAACCCTCGAACATACTATTCGCGACAGCAGACCGCAAGGCGTCAGACGTGCGCCTCGTGGACTTCGGCCTCGCCAAGCAACTACGTGCTGAGAACGGCCTCCTTATGACGCCGTGCTACACCGCCAACTTCGTGGCGCCCGAGGTGTTGAAGCGCGCCGGTTATGACGCCGCCTGTGATATATGGAGCTTAGGTGGCTTTGCTTAGATATTTGTTAACTATAGTTACTATACTTTGTTTTTGGCTGAGGTTTTGTTCACCAAATAGATTCAATCCTTTTGCTGTATACTGCAATATCAATAAAAAAAAAGTCAATATCACACTAAAACAAAAGAACAAAAGAGCAGGAAAGGTCACGTACCACCAATGTTCGTAGTGGGTTTTATATAATAATAAAAAAATAAATACTAAAGATTCTGTCATAAGTAACTCTTAATGAAATTATTTGATGGTCTATCAATTTCATCTAAAAAGGACCACATTACATTAGTATCGCTTGAGGGGTATAATGTGCTTAGGTAATTATTACTGCGGTCGTCGTTGCCCGCTACGATAACCGCAAGTGAAGAGATGGTTGTAGGTTCAATTCCTACTTAAAGTGAAGAGACAAAGTGCGGCATTAAGTCCATTAAGCAACTTCTCCAAACCGGGCAGAAAAATGTGGAAGTGTTTGAAGATTCCCTCTGGGATACAGAAAATGTCTAAGAAAACGATTTGGGACTCTAAAAATAAATATTAAATATAATATTTGTTGGATATTTAATGTTAAATTTGATTATAATTTCAGGTGTTTTGGCCTACATAATGTTATCTGGTAGAACACCCTTTGCTTCTACTGGTGACGATACACCTGAAGCGATTTTAGCTAGGATTGAATCTGGAAAGGTAATTATTTATGATTATATATTAGAAATAAATGATTTATTTTTATTATATAAAAACTACTAACATTAATGCATCATAATTAGACTGGGGTCTAAAAAGTAAATCCGGTACTGGCGTGTATTTTGTGTAACAGCGACTACTGCCCGAGTCCTTTTATGTCTCTTCATGTGTTCCAATATAAAATTCTATGAATAAATTATAGGTAGAAATGTCCACCGGCGCCTGGAGTCGCGTCTCCACAGAAGCCCGCGCCTGCATACGTCGCATGCTGCAACTCGAGCCCGCCCAGCGACCGCGAGCCCACGACCTGTTGCGGGAGACGTGGATCAGTCGCGACTACAACGACCCCGCCGACCTCAGTGACCCCACGCATGTTGACCCCGTCGACCCCAGTGACCCCGTCGACGGGGATCTGAGACGCGCCGTTGATCTCACTTACCAGGTGAGTGTGTGCGTATATTAAGCGCTTGGGCACGCGCGTGTGCGTTTGTGGATGCATATGTATGTGTAAAAAGTGAGTGGAAACTAATTATTATTTAACGTGTGTAGGCACACCCACGTGTGACTGTCATCACAATATACAGAGCAAATCAATGTTCAATTAATCAAATTTCCTTTTTAACAATATATTTTTACATTTTATTATATTTAAATAAATAGTGGAGACTTTCATGGACAATCCACAACAACAACAACATCAATGACAACTACAGCCGATATATCACACACCATTACATAAACAAATGTGAACACTTGTGACAACATTATATTCATACAGGTCGTTATTACACATGAATCACACGTAGCTGTGTGTTAATATAACACGTGATCTGACATTAACACATGATGTCACATCCATATGTGATGTGAGATTACATATATGGATACATAATCTCACACCAACCCGTGATCTCACATCCACACTTATGTGATCTAACGTCCACATAATATGTAATATCGCGTCCACATATGTGATTCATATCCACACATGTGATGTCAGGTAAGCACATTACATATAGTCTCACATCCACATGTGTGATCTTACATCCAGACATGTGATGTCTCGCCCAAACATTCATCCAAGTCAGTGTAGTCGCTTAGGAGTGATGTGAGAAAAACATAATAAAATTAAATAATACATTTTTACAAAATTAACTTGTTTTATTACTAAATTTACAGGCAATGACGTCAGCACCCCTCACTCCACACATACTAGGACCCGTCACACAATCCACATTAGCACAACGTCGAATTAAACCGCAACGTCGGTTCCCGCCCACACAAGTGTAAAAGGAACCCGATTTCACATATCAGATCTTAGACATCTTTTTTATTTAAAATCCCGTCTAATGTTTTTTCGTCCCTGTAAATATTTTGGGAAATCTTATATGCCAAATTTCAGGTACGCGCAAGTTTCGATTGTACGCTGTCTGTTAATCACTCTGTAAGGAAAGTTTTGTACATAATATATTAATGAAAGTTGAGACGTACATATGTATGAATCATACAAGCAAATAAAGCAATCTTCATCAGTTCAATATATGGAAAATTAAAGAAAACATATTTTCTTACTAATTCCTGAACAACTTATAGAATCTTACAGATATTATAATACAGTGTAGTATACAATTTAAAAATAATTTAAAAGATATCGTCACCATTATTGAGTTATTTGCTTTTGTAACATTCATATACTACTCAATTTTCTTACTAAATACTAAATATTTTGACAACTTTAGTTTTTACTGTCTTTATTATGTTATTTGTTTAGATTTCCTAAAATTATGATACTAAAGTATATAGGTTATCCTTAAGTTAGTTACACAATTTTTTTTCCGTGACATAACAGTTATAGTCATTAAACACAAATTCAGGAGATACAGATTTATTTATTTTTTTTTAATAAAAAAAAAAGTTCTACATTTTTTTGATTTTGAAAGAAAGTGTTACATAAAAGATTATTTACACAAATAACTAAAATAATTAAATTTCAAATAATCATATTTTGGTTAAAACATCAAACGTCTTCGATAAAAATATATTTTTTTATAAAATTTTATTCTTGTTCTTATTCTATTCTTTGATCAATTTTAAAATAAATTTCATATATGTTGTATGTAAACGGATATCAAGTATTTAACCAAAGTTTTCAAATACATTCTTTAATCTTTACTTAAATTATTAAGTTTTACAATTAAGTTAATATTGTTAAGTATCTTCCTACTATTCAATTTTTATTTAATAGTAGACACTGATATATTTAAAAATATGAAAAATATTTATATTGAGTTAAAAAAAACAGTTTATTTAGTATTTATATTTTCTTTTATAGATATTTTATTTTTTTATATAGTAAGTGAGAATATTTAAAAGGCTGTTGTACCTACAGAATTGACAGATTGAGTGTTTTATTAGAATTAAGACAGTCATTTATTATGAAATGAAGAAAAAAACATTATTCCAAAATCAGTTATCACATTTAATAAAAGATTGTCTATATATTTATTCAATATATATATAAATTAAAATAATACTTTTTAATATTGTAACTTTTCTTTTTTCATTATCTTGTCAAAAATCTTGTATACGAACTTTGGAATATTATGTCACAAGTGTGTTTCATTGTTCTTATAATATTCCAATTGTAAAATATTTTAGGAAATTTAGATTACGTTCATGGGTTTGTGTTTACTTGTTCAAATCCCGCTTCATTGAACAATTTTTATACGTTTTCTAAAATATTTTTCCTATCTTTAGCATGGAATAATACTTCAAAAATTTTAAAGTTATATTCAAACTGTCCCTATTCTAAGATAACGATAAGTCAATATTCTGTATACATTGAAAGTGTGTATACATTGAAAATGAGTGTGAAAAATGTTTAACAGTTTATATTTACATACATAAAAATGTCTATTTATAATTATTTGTACAACATTTCTACGTCTTTTAATATTTTTTATGCAGTCATATATAATAATTTAATGAACAGACGACATACGTCAAATATAATTCCTAAAATCTCAGATTACTTGATAAATGTTGGCAATTTTTTGGTTTATTTTTATATAATGTTTAAAGGAAACACGCGACAGAAATATCTAGAAAAACATAATGAAATGCCATTCAAAAATGACCAATGACACTTAAGCGGAAGTGGCGAGGGTGGTCGAAATTGTGACATTGTGTGAGCAGGGCCCCCGCTTTGTCACATTTCCAAATTCTTGCGCGAAATTTAGAACATTAGTTATTTCTAAACCAGAGGAACACGGAGAGGTCGCATTTCCAAATATAAGTATTAAAGCACGAAAATTATGTGAACAAAAGTTGTTACTCAGCTGGAGTTTTTATTTAACGATTTTTATGTATAATCTGAAATTCGTGTGACATAATTTATGTATGGCCACGAATTGCTGTCAATATAATTGAAAATATTAAATTAAGTTTTCTCTGCTTTTTTGCTTTATTTTCTAATCTTGACTGTTTTATCTTTTTGCCTTTTATTGTGTAATCTGAGTATAGTATTACAATATTGTAAATCTTGTGTCCATTTTACAGCACTAACTATTTACTCTTGTATCTATCTTTTTTGATATATTTTTTTATATGTCAATTGCCCCAAATGTAGTTATCTGATTCGCATTATATTTTAGTAATATGCATTCCAAACATTTTACGCTATTAGTCAAGTAGAATTTACTTGAATATAATATAGGGCAAGTCTTCCTAAAAATAATGTAAATTATAAGAAAAAAAAACGATATTTTTTTTAAACACTCGTTGCTTACCCACCTCTCTTTAGTCTAACTGTGCCATTATAAAAGACCCGTAAAGTCGTTTTTTTATATGTGCAATTAATTATTCGGCGCTTTAAAGGAATATTTAATATTAGTTTTTACAGTATTAATTTTAATCGTATTACTTCTAGCTTTACATTGTGCATAAATTATTTCACTATTTGCGGAAATACTATAAACTACAAAGTCAGAACACTTGGACGTTTTCCAAGAGGAGGCGTTCCTCCTAAAATTTTTAAAAGTTTCCTATAAGCTTTTTTATCTTTAGTGTGAAACTTTCACTATAAAAAAATACAGGATTGATAACCTTAATTGATAAAAGAAAGGGATTCTTACAGAAGTTGGTTTACAATACTAAAACGACTACAAACTTATTTAAAGCTCATTTTTTTTCTGTTTTTAGTAATTTGAGAAGTAATTTATGTATAGAAACAGTGACATAAATTATTATGTATATTTTTGTATGAAATAAAAATATAATTATATCCCTTAAATTAAGATACATAGAAGTAAGTTTTAAATGAGATTTATGAAAAGTATATTTTTGTCATTGTTTATTTACGCTATAGTTATGTTTTCATAAGCTATAATGGTTTTGTATTCAATATTATTTACTAAAATGGCCTAACGTGCTCACAAAATTATAAAAAAATCTAAAAATTTTGTAAGCTAACATGTCGTCTAAATTAGTATGTAAGTCTACCATGTCTATTTCGTTGTATGCTTTAACTAATGTTAGATATATAATTCAGAGTAATTTAATTAGTTTTAAATATATTGATATTATACGATAACATACTTTTTTGGTGATTAATATATAGATAGCAGGGATGGGACAATTTTCTCAAAAATCTAATTTCCGTAATAATATTTTTCTTAAATTTGTATAAGTATAAATTACAATCATATCACATCAGTTAACTGAGAGAGATTGTAAAAGTAATAAACGAAATGTGTTAACGAATAGTATGTTAACGTAAAATGTCTTATTATAATAATATTCCCAATATATAAATAAAACATAACAAGTCAGTGTTACATGATAAAACTTAAAATTTGCATTTATTTACAAATCAATCTTTCAATCAATCTAATCAATTTTATTGGTTGAATTGCATTTTAATGAAATATGTATGTAAAAAATATATTAATATCAATTTTACTTTTCTTTAGCCATACTTTTATTTATAAGTATACTGACTCAAAAATATCCCGAAATAAACAGTATTGTTTCTTAGTAGATATTTTATTATACATTAGAAATTTAAGTAAATATTTTACATGTGGGGTTTATGGTTTAGGTAATAATTGACATATATTTTTATATCTTATTATGATAATTATAATAAGATATATATTATTAATATAATTCTATACATGGTATCTGCATTATTCATTCAATTGCTATGTTTTATACTATGCAGATTAAAAATATTTAACCAAAGATTTTTTTATATAAGTTATAAATATCTATTAATAAAAGAAGTGGATGATTAAAAATACGTCATTCAGGCACAGAGATTAATAAATATATATAAAATAAAATATTTATACGTATATATAAAATACTTTTTAAAAATACTTTATCTACAATTGTCATAGTAGCTGGATTTAAATCATAAATTATATACTCAATTGGACAAATAATGTATTAAGAGCTACACTTCTCTAAGTACAGTATTATAAACATCTCTTGCTATACATTATTGTAAATAAATATTTTTTGAAGCAAAAAGTACTAATTAACTTTTTTATTTTCACACTGGTGCTCATATTTTAATTGTTCACTTCTATTCCCAATATGTTGTTTCAAAGTATACAAATATAATTCTTATTAATTGATGTAAATGTTGTTGATGTATTGTTGTTAAGTGGAAATAATAGGGTGCTCACTTTGGATAGAAATTGTACATACATTATCAAATATAAGAGGTACTCGTTAGATGTCACAAAAACTTACATATTCCTAATTTAAACTTATATTACGTACTGTCAATATACGAAATATTCACAATATTAATATAATTTGTATCTAAAGTAAGTTACCCTAAAAAGATCATTAGTTGGCGTACGTACTTATATGATAAGAAATACCGACTAAAAGATCAACAATTATATTTTCTTTAAATAATTTAGCATAATATTTAAGTTGAAATATAAAAAATATATTTTATAATATTGAATGTTATTGGTACAGTTATCTATGATACTTTAGCAATTACGCGGCATAATATGTATATGGAAAGTTATTTACCACTTTGATCAAATATCGCATCAATTATTTAAATTAAATTTTAATCCTATGTATAAGACAACCCTAAATCAATTCATACAAAATTAGATATATTTATAAGATATTACATACGTAACATGCAAAAAAGGAATTGAATCTAAATATTAGATGCTTCAACTATATAGTACATGTTAAATAACTACAATTTACTTAGAAATAATTTTGGTACATATCTGATGTGGAACTTGTCATTAAATGATCATATCATGGTTATATTGAAATCTTCTGTAACAAACTCATATAAACATGTAGGAAGCAGGGACGTTGTGGGGCTCCCTATCGGTTTTCCGTAATAAAAAACTATCTGTATCCGTAACTAAAGCTTATATAAAATTTTTCGATAATTTCGGATAGGTATATGTGATGTCGAAATGAAACTTCATATGATAGGTTTTTCATTTTAACGACACGCCCGAAGTATCGATAAGTACGAAGAACTTGTTACTATAAACAGATAAATATTTCACAAACAATGAAACAGCCATTATCGTTACAAGAATATAATAAATACCTGTCAAAAAATACTTTTCTAAAAAAACTAGCATACGGATTCGAAATAATCTGAAACGGATTTATATCCGTTCCAGATAATTTCGATTTAATTTAATTAAATTCGGCTATAAAATTAATAGATAATCCGAATTAATTTTATAGCCGAAATCGACGCCGCTGTAGTACTCTTCGTATCCCAAATGTTATATTATATCCGTAACATCTCTGGAAAGACGCTTAAAGTACAAAATAAACGTAATAATACTTTTTTTAATTTTTCAAAAACATAAGAATTGGGTGTTATACTATAATAATAATTATTTCGCATTTGGAGGAAAAGTTACTATTTGAAAAAATATTTATAATCCAGTTATGGGAAATTATTATTATTAATAAAATACCCTGTTATAATTCTATCAAGTGAAATTTCATGAATTGTAAATACTTTTTTTATCAAAACATGTAAACACTTCACATATTATTTAAATGTATACAAAATACACATAAAGTGCATCACATAAGTATGACATTCTAATATATAACGCATATGGGAAATACGTAGTAGTGTAGGCAGTGAGAATTTAGTGTTAAAAAGATTCTTAATTTCTAACTTTGCACCAAATTTTCGAGATGTTAAGTACTGAGTGGCGGAGCATAACGCCGCGTTTTGTCTACCAGAGCGAAATAAAAATGAAGAAATAAATAATTATTCTCCTAATGGGAATCGAACTCACAACTGCAGCGCTTAGTCAGACGCCACTGCAATGATTTTTAATTAAATGTAGAAACTTTCTATCACATTATTTAAGCAATTCAAAAAAAAAGTTAAGAATCACAAGATGTAGGCTGTATTAATGTCACAATTGCCTCTAAGATGCGCATGCACTGTATGAAATGATAATGTTCAAAATTTCACTATTTTGCTATAGAGAGTTAGATCTCGGTGATATAGATTAAAAATTAAGTAATTAGATTGATGATTTTATATTATGAATGATTTAGGTCTTATGTAGAAGAATTTAATTGAAATATTATTTAAGCAAGTTAAAAAATATATATATTTACATATTATAGTTTGTTTTCGATTTGTATGTGATTTAATAAAATAACTAAACTTATTATTTAGTAAACATGACATCTACTTATATTTCAAATAATTTCTTCTACATAAGATATAAATGAATCCATTTTGAGTGAGGCTCGCCTGCACACTTGTTGAGTAATTAAAACAGACAAATATTTTCTTACTAGCTAACCTACACTGTTGTAGTTTTATTCTATGACACTATTTAAATAAATTGTTATTCACAAAAAGATTTTATACATGGTTACAAGTGAACTGGACCACAGAATATAAATGATTATGGCTAAAGCTAATATTTGTGGTTGGTGTTAATGTTGTTTTGTCACATCTATTTTTCTATCTAAAGTATGAATCGACTTAATAACAATAATTTCTTAAAGTAGGCTCATATGTATAATGATAAAATGTAATATATTGTTGATATTGCTTATATTGATGTTTTATTTCTTTAACTTTTTATTACCTTTGATTTTTTATATATATAATAAAGAAGTAAAAATGGTCTCTACATTGAATATATTTAGAAAAAAATATTTGGAGGTGGGGGGGGGCTGGGTTTGGTTTGTGGCCGGGTTTAGAAACAGTAATAGAGCCCAAATCCACAAAAAAAATGTCTGTTTATTTGAATGTAAGGTCCAATAAAAAAAAAAACTATTTTTTCATTACAAGTACATAATGACAAAAAATGGAATGGATGTGTGGTTAAATAATAAATATATATTGTAAGAGTATAATATATTTAATAAAAATCATCTTACATCTTAAACAAAGACTAGTGTTTACTTAACATTAACATTTTTTAATGAAGATGCCCTAATTGAACCCTTATTGGGCACTATTAACGGACTTGCTTTATAACATGCAATGCATTCATCATTTGTTTTAAGATCTGGTGCACAAGTTTCAAATATCTTTTTCTTAGGGTTCAATTGTGGTTCAGGTTCCCTTGGGTACCCTTCACAAAGTACAAGGTCTCCGGGAATGGCACCATTAGGTGGTATAAGAACTTCTACCTTTTCAGGTGAAGATGCACACATGACCATGGCCTCAGAGGTTACTCCACGCATCTGCAATAAGTATGTTATGTTTAATTATATATATATACTAGCGGCCCGCTCGCGGTTTCACCCGTGTGAACTATGTTATTATTAATTTCTGTCTCCATGACTACGTCCTAGTGACGTCTATGCAAAATTTGAGACTGATTTGATTTGTAGTAACAAAGTTTCATACAAACTTTCAACCCCAAAAACAACCCCTTGGAAGTAGAATATTGCAAATTCCCGTCTTAGCAAGCACCTATGTCCTATAAGTAACTCCTATGCAATATTTGAGATTCCTAGCACTTGTAGTTTCTGAGATTTCGTGATGAGTGAGTGACCTTTCGATATTATATATATAGATTCTAATGAAATCTTTATAGTGTGTTGTGGAATGTTCAGTAAAAAACATAACGAGTCTTGTACATATTGAAAGTTGTGAGACAGAATCTTACTAAGACAAGACAAGATGATTGTTGGTTTCATTCCCATTCAGGGAAGTGAATTGTTATATCTCTGGAAAGTCAGTGCCATTATGCATGCTATGAGTAGCAGGCATAATGACACATGCTGTTTTAAATTCGTACAGAAAGTGAATAGAGTATATTTATATTAAGTTGTGCATAGGGGTAGGCACGTCATGGAAAAGATAATTCTTCAGTACTCACTTTCACTGGTTTTAAGTTACAAAGCACCATGACGATTCTGTCCCTCATTTCTTCAATAGGAATATGATTGACTAACCCCGATACAACTGTTCTGGGCTTGTCTTCACCACAGTCAATCTTCTCTACATACAAAGTATCAGCATCAGGATGTTTATTGATGTCGATAATTTTGCCAATACGTAAATCTAACTTTCTAATATCCACCACGGAATCACTGGGTGGAGCTACGGCGGTTTTTTCTTTACTATTCTTAGCTTCTTTATCTTTCTTTCCTTTTTTGACAGCTGGTTCTACATTTTCTTTAGGAATTTGTTGTTCCAATATTACATTTACTGGTGTTTTTCCAGGCAGAGGGTATTGTTTCTTTCCGTTCAATGTTTCTAACTTTATTAACTCTGCTTTAGCTGTTTCAATTTGATTTACTAAAGATGCATTCTCTTGGGTCAATTCTTTTATTTTTACTTCCACTTTATGTTTTGTAACTTCCTCAAGCTAAAATTATAAACATAATAATTCTCAAGACAATTAACACTATAAAATAATATATTTAATTCATTGTATTTAAAATAAATAATATAATCAAGAATTTGCCACTTAACCTTAGCTTTAAGATCTGCCACAAGTTTTTCGGCTTTTTCAACATTATTTATCAGCTTTGGTGGAATAGTACTAGACATCTTTCTTACAAAAATACGCGGAAGCATATACAATAATAATATAAATAAATTATCCGTAAAATAAATAATAAAAATCTTCAAAAAGTCCAATCTGTGTTAAATGGTGCCGGGGTGGGGGGGGGGGGGGGGGGCGTGGCTCTTTAAGTGATGCCATATTTAAAAATAAATGAATATACTTATTTTAAAATATATTATATGAGTACCGGTAGAAAAATATATAAAAAAAATAAAGCTGTCAGTTTTATTTTCTTAATTTTGGCTTTATTTAATTACATAATTTTTAAAGATAATAAAACTGACTACGATACAGCGATAAGTATATAATGTAGTTAATAGTTACATATTACTTAAAATACGTTTGCTTACTAATCGGTATACCGATTAATATAATATACAACATATTATATTAATATTAATGACAATAAACTATATAGGTATCGTAACGGATATTAATATTATACGAGATATTCATATTAATATTATAGCGAGGTAAATAGTATCGGTATTTTTAAATATACCTGTAACAATGAAACTTACGTGGCCAATATACTGGCAATAACAATAATAATAAAAAAAAGAAACCAACATGGCTGTTGGAATGGCGTCATAAATAGTTACTGACGTTGTTTATATTTGTGCAAAAATTGATTCTAATTATTTAACGATATATACGATTTTATTTAAAGTGAGTTTTAAATACAATGTAAGGACTGTTATAGCTGTGTTAATGGATGTTATATAATAATGTTATAAGAATCTTGCTAAGAAACAATGTCAAACAATACTGTCGGCTCGTCGGGGCATGCTCCCGGCAAAATACGTGGACCTGGAAGACCACCAAAACGCACATGCACTTGGTGTGCTGAAAGTAAAACTCCTTTAAAATATGTGTTACCGACGGAAAATGGAAAAAAAGAATTTTGTTCCGAAACGTGTTTGTCAGAATTTCGACAAGCATATAGCAAGGGAGCCTGTCTTCATTGTGATAATGTTATCCGTGGCAATGCTCCATCAAGTAGCAAAAATTTTTGTTCCACTTATTGTCTTAATAAATATCAAAAGAAAAATGAGAAAAGGACGACTTCCCCTCAGTCTGGAAATGGAGCGAATGGTACTGAAACGCACTCTAATAACAACTCCACGGGGCCATTCTACGATATTTATCAATTTTTTGATTGGACTGAATATATGAAAGAAACAAATAGTGTTGCTGCCCCTCAAGATTGTTTTAAACAAGCTCCTGTACCACCTGTAAATGATTTTAAAGTAAATATGAAATTGGAAGCATTGGATCCAAGAAATCTAACTTCTACTTGTATAGCTACAGTTGTAGGTGTATTAGGGCCACGGTTGAGGTTAAGACTAGATGGTAGTGATAATAAAAATGACTTTTGGAGACTGGTTGATGCTGGTGATATACACACAATTGGCCACTGTGAAAAAAATGATGGAATGCTGCAACCTCCACTGGGTTTTCGTATGAATGCTAGTAGTTGGCCTATGTTTTTGCTCAAGACATTGAATGGAGCTGAAATGGCTCCAGGAAAAGTTTTTCAGGCTGAGCCGCCAACTCCTAAATCAAATTTGTTTGTTGTTGGGCAAAAGTTAGAAGCTGTTGACAAGAAAAATCCTCAGCTCATATGTTGTGCAACAGTTGGAGCGGTGAAAAATGATCAAATACATGTAACATTTGATGGGTGGCGAGGTGCTTTTGACTATTGGTGTAGATATGACTCAAGAGATATATTTCCAGTTGGTTGGTGTGCAAGGGCAGGACATCCGTTGCAACCACCAGGTCAAAAAAGTGCTAGTGCTCCATCAAGGTAAAAATATTGTCTTTTGTTTTTTTCAGTTTCATGTTTTGTCATGCATTTGCAAAGGTAACCAAGAGTCAAGACCAAAGAAATGAAGACATTGTGTGTTGAGTTGTAGAACTCAACATTGTTCTGTCTTACTAATGTCAGATAATGAAAAAAAGTAAATTGGAAATTGAGCCCACATACTCCACATTATAGTCATAATCATAATTCCGCTTTGCCACAATTATACATACTTGTAATTCAATATTAAGTCAATTTATATTTTGATAATTGAATATGTTTCTTTTCTATATTTACTGTTTTCTTTATTATTTGCAACAAGATTGAATTTTTAAGAATAAGAATTTGTAATGTCTCAAAAAGCTGGTAGTATGTGGGCAACATATTTTGTATCTTAACACCCTCTGGTTACCCTATATAAGGGTGTGACGAAAATAATTGTGAGATATGTTTTTTGCTTAAACTTTATCTCTTTCAGATTTAAATTACGTCCAAGTGGCATTCCAAATCCAGCATTACCAGAAGGCGGTTCCACTGGCACTGGCAATACAAATAGTACAAACACTGTAACACCAGTAGCAAATATAGTGTTGCGTATACGGAGTAGTTGTTCTGGAGGCAGTGCATCATTACCTACCTCAGTCACAGGTGTTGGAGCTTCAGGGGCTGCGGAAAACTTGGTTAAGGAGTTATTGAACTGTCACCCAGACTCTCAAAAGTTGACTAGAGCAATTCTCACTGCCTCAAGTAGTTACTCTAATATAACTAATGTACAGGTATTTATTGATTTTGATTTTATTTTTTCTTTATTAGCATAAAAATAAATACATTTGAACAAGACTCCAGTCGTGGGGCAGAAGCACGACTGTAAATGTGACAGTTTGTAGGTCCAGTAGAAAATGTAATATTTATTATTTTCATTCCTTTGCTCTGGTCTGGTATATATCCTACTGTGTGCGGGATAATGTGTGAAGGTGATATACCTCTTAATAGTGACAATAGGATGTAATATTAAAACAAGTCAATTGTGTAACCCAAAAAAAAATTACTTTATCTAAACTAAATAAATATTTCAGTTCCTTGAGTGGGGATCAAACCCACAACTAGTCAGTTTACAGTGACACTTTTGTGCCCCTATGCCACGCTTGGTCTCTAAAGAGAAGTTGTAGAACAAAAATTAAATAATCCATTACCTACCCTATTATTAAATGTACATAATTAAATTTACGATATAAAGAATTTTTGGAAATACTTAGTTAATTTATATAAAATGACATTCTTTCCAGGTCTCATCAGGAACTAAAAGTTATTCAGTAAAAGTGCCTCTAGATTTATCAACAGAGGAACTAAAAAACTGGTTGAAGCTAATATGCACAAGTGTGGGATGCTGTGTGGGAATGATAGAAGTAGATACAGGTGAGGCCGCTGGAAGACCTTGTACTCTGTGCGGTGAATCTACGTCTAATAGTGTTACTTCAGCTGCGGTGAAACGGCCAAATGTAAGTGTTGTTTTGTTATTTGGTGAGAGAGAATGCTATGTTTTTTTTATTTTTAAATGTTGTTTTAATGTTGCAAATGATAATTCTAAGCAATTATCTTTGGGCAGCGGAAATTTGGAAAAATCTCCCTAGAGAGATGCTAGAAAAAGATGTGGCCTGATTAGAACATATGGCTTAGCTGGTCAGAGCGCTTGGACGGGTTCAAAACCCCAAGCATTAATTTTTTTTATGTTTTCTTAAATATAAAAAAAAACATTTAATAAGTGATACAAATTTACAGATTATGTTATAAGATACCATACTAACATACACACATCACAGATGGTGCAAATGGGTTTAGAATAGAGCAAATTATTAGATATATTACAAGATAAATGCATGTAGATTTCAGATAACAGGAGATATGTTAATTCAATAGTAAATATTGGCAAGGTATTTTATAGGAATGCACTGTAAATTAGGTATAACTGTTTATTTGAGGATAATTATATTATTTTCAATTCTAATACATTTCCTCTATTTCTAGTGCCTATATTTTTTAAATTTATATTAACAATACACTCTTTGGTTGGCTTAGCAGATTTTTAACACTAATAATGACAGACTATATTATATAGCATCTTACCAACTTAATAACAACTGTAATGCAGAGTTTTAAATGGTAATCACAGTGCCTCCTAATTTGCGAAAATCAACAAGGATTGCAGTATGTATGGCGCACATGTTTTGTTATTTTATTATCTATATTATTGAGTATAATAATTAATATGTTGTAGGCTTCATATGCTACATACATACTGTCTCTTTGGTTTCAATATTTCTATTGAATATGTGAAATGGTTTTTGGTAGTGATAAAGTATTCCTAAACTTTCATATAATAGACAAACACAAATGTATTTCTTTCCTTCTATTTAACGGCCTCTCCATATAACACATCTTACAAATCAAGAGCAGAGAGCGACAAAGTTAAGTTTGTGTTTAAGCTTAAAAATCTATACTTCTATACTAATATAATAAAGCGGAAGAGTTTGTTTGTTTGTTTGTTTGAACGCTAAGATCTCTGGATCTACTGGATCGATTTACTTTGCTTTTGTTTTGTATGAAAGCTGCATTCTTCAGAAGTGCTATAGGCTATATAATATTACATTACACATATATACTAATAAATTAAAATACTTTCTAATTTGACATGCATCGTCATTTTGATATTCATCCTTATGAAAATAAATATAATAGTCACTTTTAGCATTTCATCTAGATTGAAATTATATTTCTATAGAAATTATATTCTTATATTTCAAGCAGGCGTAGCCGCGTCCGGGTCCGCTAGTATTAAATAAAGTGACTGCCCAAGTGCAAGTCAGATTCCTGTACAAATGATTCCATACCATTATCTTTATCAACACCTTTCTCTACTCTTTCTTCTTCTTTATTCTTTCTCTTCTTTACTCTTTCTCTGGAAAATGCAAGCATTCTGTGGCTGCCTGTGAACAATTTACAGTTTTCGCTTCCCATATAAAACAGGAGGAGTCACCTCCAATCGCGCCGCTGACGTCCTTCTCCATACAAACTATAACTTTGCTAAATTTCACGCACCTCGTCCGCATATATAAACAGGAATACAATTTACAGTTTTCTCTTTCTCTCTTTAAAAAAAAAAACAGGAGTCGCCTCCGATCGCGCCGCTGACGTCCCCGGAGCCGGCGGGCAAGATGGCGCGCGTGTCGCCTGAGCGGCCCGAGCCGGCGTCGTCCACAACAGGCGCGCCGCCGCCGCCCCCGCCCGCCGCGCCGCCCGCCGATTGGTCCGTGGAGGATGTCATCGGGTTCATCGCGGCCGCCGACCACGCGCTCGCCGCGCACGCCGATTTGTTTAGGAAGCATGTGAGTTTACGGTGTATTGATATTGTGAAATATATCTATATCACTATATATATATATATATATATATATATATATATATATATATATATATATAGTTTAATATTTTGTCGTGGCGCAGAAGCGCAAAGTGTGCTGCAAAACCGATTGGTTGTGGGTTCCATCTTCAATCGAGAAAATGAAATATTTATTGATATTTTTTCATTTATTCGTTCTGGTGTCGAGGCAAAACGCGGCGTTGAATTCCGTCGCGCGATGCCTCCAGAATTTGGTGGAAAGTGGGAAATAGAGTGTTTTAACACTGGGATCCCTCTGCCTAATCAGCTGTATGCGGGATACAGCGCGAAGCTGATATTTATTGCAACCTCTTATTGCAAAAGGATTTTGATAATAACTTGTTTTGCATATAGGTGTTGGAATTGTTGCTTTAGATCGAAATAAGAGCCTGAAACATTTGACACAGTTGACACCTGAGCCACAATGTCATCGCAAAGTTACAACCTTCATAATTAATAATTTATTAATAGTACAATCGATATCGAATTCATAATTCTGCCACTTGTGCCAATATTTGATAAGTCACTATCGATTTTGTATAATATCGAGGTTATTATCTCGATTGTTATTATTTCTTGTCATTATCGTCGTATAGGACTATCGTGCAGGGATAGCGTAGCATAGCGTGTGGCTGGTGGGTCCGATTCTCCCTCGAGAAATTAATTGTTTTCATTTCTTCCTTCTCGTAGTAACGACACTAAACGCTACAGTGAGCTTTCGCGACGCTCTCAAATTGTAATTTTGAAAAAAAAAATAATGAAAAGTGGTTTCCTTCTGCCTGCCTATCCACTGTGTGAGGGATACAATGTGTCACAAGAAAAGCATAAATGATAAATAGGTAAATTTTAATGTTATTTCTCTAATTTTCAGGAAATCGACGGGAAGGCGCTATTATTATTAAATTCAGATATGATGATGAAATATATGGGTTTAAAACTCGGACCCGCATTGAAAATATGTAATTTGGTATCAAAAATAAAGAATCGCCGACATTACAGCACTTAGTTGTAGGTATTAATTTGCACTAGAGGTTTTGAAACTGTGAGTTTCTATTTTTTTATATTATATTATAAATAGCATTTGCTTAAGTATTTTTTCACGCATTTCGTAAGGAAAGCTTCATTTATAACAAATAATTGAATCTCGGCAGTTTTTTATATTATATTGGTTATTATGGAATGGTTATGAATGATTCTCAATTGATATTTTGTGTATAGTTTATATTCAATATTCTTTCTTAAATTATCTAATAGATTATTTTTTGTCAATAATAATAAATTTGATCAAAAAGGAAAAATCGTTAATATACGTAAAACTAACGGTGATACAGTGTTTGTCCATAAACGCGATGATTGTGAGCTTGAATCACACTCAGGGAAATTAATTATTTTCATTTCCTCGCTCTGGTAAGAACAAAAAGCGCGGCGTTAAGTTGCAACAATCTACACACAATTTCCTGTGCGTAGGGAAAAAGGTGGTAGGTTCCCACTGCGTATCCTAGTATATAGAAATATTATTGGTGAATTCTATTTGTATAAAAATTGTTTGTGAGAAAACTCGTAACCAATGAACCGATTAATTGAATCATTCGTAATCGTTAATAAAATGAATATTTAAAGAGCAAAAATAACAGTACAAAACACTTGTTGAATAATAAAACAGCTCATTCATATAAAATAATGCTGTTCCAAATTCTTTTATAGGTATGTAACTTTTTTTAATAATATTCTCGTAAGATAATTTAAATATAGTCATTGTATATAAGTATTTTATTGAGTGAACATGCATTTAATGTAGTTTATACTCAATAGCACATTGTATTATCAAGTTTTATTGTATATTTCGCTTTATTAATATATCTAGTGAATAATCAAATAGATTTTTAATTGTTTTTGGGATTGTCGTTTTTTGGATGGTTTCTAATCTCTAGTGCTCAAAGTTAATTGTGGAAAAGAAATTGATAAACTATTTGATTGTTCCTTAGGTTTTTATCTCGTTACTATTACTATTGTATATGGTATGTTGGGGTAAGATTGTTAATGGATCAAAACTTTATTATATTAAATTGCCGGCAAATTAAGCATTTTTTTTATTTTAGTCTCACTTATCGATAACTGAATAAAATGGCGTCCGTTTAGTGTGATTAACATTCGAAAATTATGCCTAATTAGTGGGTAGTTTGATTATTTTTTGGTTCTTGCCTGTTAGCGATCTTACCCCGATATGCTATATACTTTTGTATTTGGCTAGTCGTATGCAAATTGTGCATAATGAAGGAACCTGTTACTATTTGCCTATAATTATAATTGCACTGTAGTGACTTGAAAACGTTTATTTGTAATTTGAATATCGGATTTGTATGTATTTTTTATAATGATACCTTAATATAAATATCATCCACACTATTTTATTGCAATACTAATTAGTTAACTTATAAATTAGTTTAGAATTATAATTTTCTTTAAATTGATTACATTTTAAATTAGTCTCGGTATTGTCGTATAGGAGACGAAATAATAATTATTAATTTTCTTTAATAATCTGCCAACTAATATATAACATATACTATTATAATTGTATGGTAAACTAATACTAAACATAAAAAAAACATTTACTGAAATAATAGCCTTATATTCATTATAAGAAATATATTAAAAAAATAAATATATACAAATTGTTCGCATCTAAAATATAATAAACTGCTTGAACTATTTATATTTTGTACTAACATCTCTTAAATAAAGTCATTTATTTTGAATCTATAAAATATAAAATTAAATCATTATTTTTGAGTTCATTTTAGCAATTTAATAATATACAATACATATAATCCGATATTTGATTATAATTATTTGATAAACACAAACTAAGTATTAAACATTGACGCAAACATAAATAGGTTAAAAACATTTACAATTTGTAACACTTATATTATATAAATTCTAATTGCCCGTGTACAGAAATTTTATTGTAGATTAGGGTTTAGTGCCTTTCAAATAATAATTAGGTGTACTTAAAACCTGTCCCAAAAGGGGCCTTCCATAAATTGCAGAACACGAGTTTTTATTAGCTTCACACTGTATCCCGCATGTTGCAGAGAATACAGAGGGAACCTAGATCTCTTGTTAAGTACTTTTTCGAGGGAATATGCTATTCATCGCCCCTGTCGCACAACCCGCAAGTAAAGAGTCCGACACTGTGCGTTATGACGGCCTCTTGTTTTTCGTTCATTAATTTTTATGTCTTTTATAAAATATTTATCTTACTCTTAACATAATACCTACTATTAATAATCCACCACATGTGTGGAGTAACACTTTAAAAACGTTAAAGGGGGCAACGCCTCTTAATGCCTTACCCTCCTTTATGTGTGACGTCTTTTATGGATGGTCCCTAATAGAGTACGCGCTGACCTCAAAAAAAACTCCAATAATATAATAATTGTTCTCGACATTGTACGAAATTTCTTTTTTATTGGGAGAAATTATTATTTTGACATTTGAGATTTAGTAAATATCAATTTATTTTGTTATTCGATTAATTCGGACGAGAAGTGAATAAACAGACCGATTCCTTCTGTCTATCGTTTTAAAGCCGGTTAAATACCGAAACAATTCGCTTTTATATCTATTCTGTTTAAAACAAGAATGGCAGATTTTATTTTAAATTTCAAATCTTACCTGTCACATTTCTCTCAACAATAAAGGTAATTTAATAACAATAAAATATTTACAAAGACAATAGAATGTTTATTACAACAGATTTAGTTATAGAGTTCAATAGCCCTTTGTATTATAATTTTTTCCTAGTAATGTTCCTTATTTATCATTTTTTATATTTTTCACGTTTAATATTTCATTTAATATTTTGTTAGAGATGGTCAATTATGAATGATTGTAATTGAATAAAATAACCGATTATATCATATAATCGATATGTTATATCATTCATAATGTTCGTCGTAATGTTAAATATAATTTGCCATTTGAAGGGTTATTGTAATGTGATATTTCACTGTTATCTGTTATCGTGATAAATAATTAAAAAAATATAATAAAATTATGTTTTGGCGTTAGTTAAGTAATATTATAAGTTAAACATGACAACTACTAAGGTGTAGATCACTTATATAATTATTGTTGCTGTAAATAATTGAATTCAGTATATATATATTTATTTTATTGAGATTCAGTTATTAGCTTATTCTAGCTAGATAAGCTATCACTTTATTATTAGATAAAAAAAAATATTTTACAATGTATTTACTACTGTATGTTGTATTTATTCTATTCATTTATTATATTTTGTATACGGGAGTATATGCTTTGAAATATCAATGATTTAATTTGTTTTTCATTCCTTTATAATTTATTAATTAATCAAATCAAAATGAAAAATGTAGCAATAAATATAATGGTATTTAATATAATATGTATTTGTTATTCGGACTACAGTACTGTAGGTAAAGTATGTATGTCTGTATATAGTACATAGATAACAATAGGATGTGAGTATTCACGTTGCAAAGCTATTATTTTATTACGGTAGATTTTTTTATAGTTTTTATGTAAATAGCTGGAATAATTGGAAAAAGATGTGTATAAATAAAATAAAGTTCTAATATATGACGTGTTTTTTATTTTTATAATATATTATTTATGAATCCTCTAGGGCAGAGGTCGGCAACGTTTTTAATGTAAAGAATGAAATACTAAATTAAAAATTCATGGCGGGGGCCAACTATTTTTTTACATAACAAATATAAAAAAATATGTTCCCTTGTCTTTTTCCCTAAAAAATGTAACCTCGGTAAAAGTATAAATAAATTTGATGTAGGTACTATAGTGGTAGTTAAACATTGAGTATTTATTATGTATTATTAAAAGTCAAGATAACATCATTGAGTTACTATTGATAAAAATATCAAAACGTTTATTATCGGCAGGTTCCTTATCACAATATATTGTAGGTAACTACAGATGTATGTTTATGCTCTTTAACAAAACAGTAATTCGATTTATATCAATATTTTATATAATTTTGATCTAAGATTTTAAATATATTGTGTATAAATTGCAATTAAAAAAAGATTTTAATAAAAAACTACATTTTTATTTTTAGGTGAATTTGATGAACTTTCGAAAATACATAATAAGTAATTATATCATTTTTGAGCTTAATGTTCTTAAAAAGTTTGTATATTTTATCTGCTTAGATATATCGGTCGTTATTTAATGATAATAACGATAGGCGCCCATAATATTTTATCGTTACATATAATAGTAAGTTGCAATAAACCAATTAGGAGAATTATAAACCGCTTTTACTTATGTATGAGTAGATATAATTCGCAAATTATAATAAACTAGCTACCCATGCTCGGCTGCTAAATATGTATTATAAACGAAATCTTTATATAAATTGTAGCATGTGCTCCTTATGTTTGCCCAAGCTACGTCATTGTTTCATCTAAGTTCGTTCAGTATTTTATGCGTGAAAGTAGAGCAAAGTTGCACATTAATAATATTAGTAGGACTAGATGTTAAGTTTACACATCTCGTAAACGCTCTCATAGTACTTTTTACTCCATGTAATTTTTTTCACCTTGATGTTGTATTCTACATGCAGCAGAATAGGCAGAGGGGGAGCCCAGTGTTAAGACACTTCGCTCCTCACTTTTCACCGAATTCTGGAGGCATTGCGTGTTGATTCACTGAAATAATTAATATTTTGACTAAAATAACCCATTTATTAAATATACTTAAATAAATACTTATTCGTATAGTTCAAGTGGTCGAAGCCGTGGGGGGTCTGCTAGTTGATTAACGCTAATAAGTAGTACTGATATGGTATATAATCGAACATTAATAAATTTTATTAATTTATTGTACGGAAAATTACATAAATTATGTCATTGCTTGTAAAATAATTTATAATAATCTACTTTATCATCAAATAATCATAATGAAACCAATAAAAATATAAAAGTTTTTAATATCTTAATTTTTGTTGATACTGGTGCTCTTTTTTCTTATTTTTATTGTTAATAATTTTTTTCTTTAAGAATTTTTCTGTTTTTACTATAAAGCATACTTTAAAAAATAATTATACATATACATATGCATATGCATACTTTAATAAATACCATAGTATTTATCTATAATCACTCGAGTAAAAATATACTATGTGAAAAAAATATTTCGATGCGTTACAGCAAATTTTTACTGGGACATAGGAACCTGGCCTTTTCTCAGAAAGTCGATTAAAAGTGAGGCATGATGAGATACGTTGTCGTATCTTTTACTTCAGTTAGAGACGTCGAGACGAAGCGATGAAATACGCTATATTATGTACTTTTTATTCTAATTCATACTTTTTAACCGAAAAAAGAGGAGGTTCTACTCGTTAACTACAGTTTTTTTATGTTTGTCAATAATTTCTCGTGACTGATTCTAGAAATAATTTTTCAGTTTGAAAGAGTGTAACTTTCGTTGGTAGAATTACTACCAAGTCAATATCTGATAATGGAATAACATGGAAATCGGAGTCACACCTCAAATTCTATAGACACGTACTATATGTTTGATATACTTATATTTTTTATAACAATCATGTCAATCAATTATCATATTTAAGTATATTATTTTAATTCGAGAACATTTTTAGAATTGTGTACTTTTTAGAATGAGAATTTAAATAGATATGGGTATGGTATTCTATGCAGATCTGAGTTACGCTACGTACGAAATTCTAAACATTTTCTAACGTATTAATATTAACATATTTCTTGTATATCAGAATAGAATTTTCCAGCTTGTTTATTAGGTAGTTAGTTTGTATATTTTTTCTAGACGAGTCTCGAGAGTAAACAGTTTAATCTCTATTTCTCTTGCTCTTATGTTGTAATCAGCAGATTATACTATGAATAAGATAACTTTTGTTTTGTTATTGTGTCAAACTGCTTAAACATTTTGTTATCAGTAACATATTATTCAATGAAATTGGGAAAACATTGAAACCACTATAACATAAAATGTTATAAAGATGCCTGCTAATACATATAGTTATTATGGTTTTGGAAAGTTTTTGAGTATACTTTTCATATTTTATAATCATTTGTATTTGGTTACGATTTTCACCGCTTGTCTCAAAGTTGTTTAATTATTTGAAAGATGTAGGAAAAAATACTTCACGTTTAATTACGTTTATGTTATGTATGGCTACTAGAACATAATGCCGCCTGCTCGCTTCGAAAGCCAGCATCCTCTCGCTTCGCTCGCTATAATGATAAATAATCTATACTCTACATATAATAAAACCGATTTTGTTTTCACTACTTTGCTTAGGCAGTTGTATATATAAAGAACCAAAAAAGGGGTAGATTTTTAGACATTGCCTTGTATGCGGAAAATGGAGAACGGAGTCTCTTGCACTGCACTCTCTCTGTCGGCTGTCCGCTTTGTTATACGCGATTTAGGCACAAATCTATATATTAAAAATAAATTTATTGGATAATTAATAATATCAAGAACTATGAATAAGTAAGAAGACTTTTATTACTATAATAGATCCAGCTACGTTTAGCACTAGCTATTAACGAGGAAATATTTTTGTATGCTTGACCTTTAATTAAGGTCAAGAATATTTTGATATATTGTATTTATTTTTCCTCTAGATTGTTACTGTTCTTTTATTAATTAATTTTTATTTTGACTGTTTAAAACATTATTAAACTTAGCTTATAAATTTGCTATCAATTCCTTATGTGATATTAACATTATGTTGAGGACAGTTGTGGGTTCGATTCCCTCTCGATCAAATGAAATATTTAATATTTTAATTTCTTCGCTCTGGTGTCGAGGCCAAGCGAGCCATTTAGTTCCGCGAGTCTGCCTTTACAATAGGCTCTCTCTGTTACATGAAGCTTAAAAAACAGTACAATAAGGTAAAAAGTTTTCTCAGCTTTACACTTTTTCTTAGGCAGACAGAAATAACCTAATGTGAAGACTGCACTAGTTTTGACATTAGTTTCCTTCTGATTTGATCTGGACCTTGTTCTCTTACTTAGTGGCGGCACTCAACGCTGCAGTATGTATAAGAAAAATAAAGTCTTATGTATTTTTTGATATGTTAATCTTATAATATTTATTTAAATGATCGGTCGTCGGGAGGAAAAGTCGTCAGCTACAACGAAATACTGACGTAGTGGCCAGATCGTTCAACTTTACTTACCGCAATTATTTGTCTTATGTTTCATGCAATATAAAAACAAGTTTATTCCATGAAACATTTTATTTTATTGTGAGGATCAATGTGGACACTATAAAACAAGTCTTCGTTTAAACGGTTGTTTTTGCGAACCTGCAAAGAAATTTAACTTAAGTTATAAAATTAACTTAAGTTAT
Source organism: Heliconius melpomene rosina (assembly GCF_056956725.1). Classification (NCBI taxonomy): domain Eukaryota; kingdom Metazoa; phylum Arthropoda; class Insecta; order Lepidoptera; family Nymphalidae; genus Heliconius; species Heliconius melpomene. The sequence goes on along the minus strand of NC_140406.1, from coordinate 6,052,258 downwards.
CAAGTCATAATATACTTACTTTCTATATTCTAGCCTCTAATGCATACTATAATTTGCAAAATGTAAAAGCTTATGATAAATTATACTACATTGACTCAGCACTCGAGAATTTACTTTACACTACTATTACTTTTACTTTTATGTATACCTAACTATATACCCATAATCTACTTAATTACTATACTTTACACCTAAAGAACTAACTATATGAACTGTGTTGTAAATATTTTAAAATTAGTTAAATTTTAAAATATTTACATCACAGCGATTACCGTTGTAAATAACAGTTAGTTATCAGTTGTTCATAAAATATTTATTTCGTCACGTACAATAATAATTATTGAAATAAATAAAAAAGACAGCGCGAGAGTTGCGGCAAGGCGCGCGCGCATTGCAAGTAAACTGAGGCAAAGCCAGTCTGTTGCCGTAAGCCATTGAGGGAACAGTCGGCTTCGGCAGCGACTCTCCTCATGAGAGACAGGCGTGTGTGATACCGGAACAGTGCTCTGTGACAAAAGTTAAGACAACAAAAGTTACAATGGAGCTACAAAATTCCAAAGAGGAAAATGGTAAGAATATTATTGGTGAAAGTAGCAAATACCAACGGCCTAGATTTTGCGAATCTACCGACCTTGTTTATGGTTGACATGGTGAAGGATTAAAAACAATACAATATTGTAAATTTTGTTATATGTAGATGTCATGGTACTGGCAACGTTAAAATTGAAAGGAAACATATGGGTAGTGGGTACACCGCACAAGTGCATTAAATTAAATAAGCAGTCTTTCAAATGACTATTTAAAAAAATAACTTTCTTTTATAGCTTAGTATATACATAATAACTTAAGTAAATCTGTTAATATATTCTTCATTAATATTTATTGTAAAAACATTAAGCCAAAAAAATAAATAAAAAGTAAAAAAAATACAATAATAAATATTTAATGTGAATGTATACTGACCTACATTGCATTATATTATTACGACATATTATACATAATATATTGTTTATTCTCCATATCACACTGCATAAAATATGTACTTAAATTTATTAATAATGATAAGTGTATGAATATTAAAAAACTGACTCGTTTGTCGACATTTGCGAATGTCGATAGTAATAATGCATATGCAATACAAATAATTCTGATACTTCATTAATATTAAGAAAAAATATGTAGATTTCAATATGCTAAAAACGTTTTTTCTCATTGTCAAAATAATAAAAGTGGTTGAGCAAGGTCTTATATTTAGGATAAAATAGTGTATTTATATAAATCTTGAAGAGTATAGCCTCGAAATAAAAACCGAATCTGTTCAATGTTGACTTTTTTGCTCATCAGTTGAACACTCAATGTAACTGCCTTTGGCCATATCTGGTTCAGATTCTTTTTTTTGAGTTTCCGCATATATCAGGGCTGGCGGACGGAACTTAGTGATCAGACACTCCATTCACCACTCTCCTATGAATTTTCGAGATATTGCCTGTTGTTATTGTGTGTTTTGTCATATTACCAGAGTGAGAAAATGAAAATATTAAATAATTCATTTCACCTAGCGGGAATGGATCCCGTGACTGTCGCGTTTACACGCTCTGCCACTGCCACGACGACATAATATTAAAAAAGTATTTTTTTTATATTTACCATTTACTATAAAAATATGTTAATTACTCCACTTTTTGGAAAGGTTATTCATTTCTATTACAGAATTTAAATTTTTTTTAGATCTATTTTGTTTTAAATTTGTTATTAGTAGCGATAATATTTTATTTATGTTTTAAGATTATAAAACCTTAAAAGACGGGATAGCATAATAAAATAAACAAATGAGAATATATGAAAATTTATTATGAGCATGGCTCAACGTGCTTTTGGTTTTTCCCTGTTTTTGGTAAAATGCCAAACTGGTATATATGATGGTATTCCCCAAACTGGTATTCTCCATACGCATGGTCTGCATATGGCAAATCAATTTAATTTCATCTTAAGGTTGCCATTGCCTTTCTTCGTTGTAATGTTATTAAAAAACCTATTTAATTCTTATTCATTTCTCTTATCAAGTAAATATGCATACAATTTTATATCTACCAACCGTCAGTTCTGTGTTGGTTGCGTCAAGAATACTGTTTATAAAATAAATAGTCCGTCAGATATGTATTTTATAACATACGCTTATCAAATATAGATGGACTTCTGGATGTCCATCTATTTATGGCTTTATCACTTGTTGACATAAATGTTCTTTCTTTGATGATAAATTGAATGATTTAATTAAAAGTCTAATGCCAAAGAGTATGAGGGAAATCCCATGGCGGATAAACGTCTCCAGTGTATCAGGGCAAGGGTCGCTTTATTATGGGTGTCGGGTAATTTACAACAAATATAAACAAATATTATAAAATATCAATATTTATTAACCATACAATACGTGTAAACAAACTTTCGAATACAATTTCAGCCTTTACTTATCGTGTTGGGCAAAATACTACCTACCTACCGCATCATCCGTCCCGACCAATAAGCAAAGTTCTGCCTTGCCTTTTGATATTCTTTATTGGCGTAAAAAAGTTAGAAAAGAAAAAAATAACTCCAGACCGTTGAAAATATGTAACATTTTATCTCTATAGAATATGTTTTATAAATAACTTATTTTGTTTCTGTCATTGGAGAGGTATCTACTTAAAATAAAAAATAGTGCAAATAATAGAATAACCTTTCGTATTCACATAAACAATGCTTTAATAAATATGTAAATATCACCAGTTTACTAAATTTGGAATATTTTAGTTGGAATATATTATTGACATTTAAAAGTGGTTGTTGTTGTTGTTCTTTAATTATGGCGATCCGAGCGTGCCAGTTTAAAAGTGGTGATAACCACGTGAGATGAGGCGACACGTGACATTGCGAGTTCCATTTACTTTTTCTTTATTTGAGTCACTTGTTTTTTTCATTCAGTTAAATGGAAAACTTTTAACATATTATAAAATGTGTAATTAAATTTAAATATTTATCTTAAAATGTTGAAAATTTTAAAATTTCTTTACATATTTTGTATTAATAAAATAATCAGTGATTCATCACAGTTAAAATTTTATGTACAGTTTTTTTATTTACAGTTCTTATAAAGTATTAATTTTCATCATATATTAAACTGTAAAATGTTTTTTATAATATACGTAACAAAACGGAGAGTTGGGAGCGGAGTGTGTAAAGACTAGGCCGTCATTACTTGCCCTGCATGTGTGAGTTACAGCAAAAAGCAATTTTCTTAAATATATTGTTACTTATATTAATATCCCATATTTTGACTTAGAGTCGTACCTAGAGGTCTTTGCAATTAAATTGAATTACTTAAATACCATATAAAGAATTTTGTATAATAAAAAGGAGGAATTAATTTAAAATTACAATATTTTCGATAAATTACCATTATCATTCCATTCGTTAATTCACATACTTTTTTATTTAAATTATTCAGATTAATAACAAAATAGTTACATCGCAAGTTGATCGTGTTGTACTCTGTCGGTTGTATAGCGGTCTCGCTTGCACGCTCGGCTCAGACGGAACGTGACAATGAGTCATGTTTTTTGTGTGACTGTACGCAGCCGGCGTTTATCGATTTAACGTTATCACATTAAAATATTACCCTACAATTCCTACAACACATTAAGTACCAGAATTTGAAATTACATTTGAGACAAAAAATAGTACCTGTATTAATCACAAATTCTCATATTTTTCGCTTTCGATTATGTTAAAAAGGCGTTCCGCTAAAGAAGATCCGACGTGGACGTTTCTTTGGAAACGAGTTCTTTAAAATATAAAATGGTAATTATATTATGTTCATTGCGACCTTGAACTTCGGGGGCTTAGTGGAATAGAGATGAAAAGTTATTCTTCTCATTATGTAAACAGAAATTCGGACCCTTTTATAATTTATACTTTTTACATTAACAGTATCTAAATCTTTAGATTAAATTTTAAAAAATTATTTAATATTTATGTATTCATGCGACCATCACGGAGCTGTTGGTATATATAGTTTTGATTTCGATTCCCCCTGAAAGAATTCCCGTTTTCATACTTATATTATTAGTTTCATTTCCTTGATTTGATAAGGCAACGTGCGACGTTATGTAACACCACCCAACATATGCATTATGTTTCGTGGCGTTACCTGTTTGATACATTTTTGAAATATTACAAAAATCGACGAATCGAGCAAACATGGACGTAAGAATAGAGAAAATATTTATATAATTGTTGCTCTCAATAGAAATGTAATCTTTATGAGTGAGTAACGTGAGTAAGTTTTCCATTGCAATTTGTAGAATTGTATTGTAGCAATCTTGCGTATATTAATAATTAATGGTATTTTTCTTTATATGTTATACTTATTACTTTTGATTATGATTGCACACCTAAACATATAAACGTTGGATAATTCATTTTATTTCATATTTAAAGAGATAGAAAAGTTTTAATAGACAATATTTCTTGGCCATAATCGATATAATATAAGATTTGGCCATATAATAATAATAAATAAAATATAGTAGTAAATAATCGTGAAAAAGTTGAGAAACTAACTACGGATATAGTAGTAAATAACATGATATAATTTTTTCCAGATATTAAATCAGAAAAATCACCACAGCAAGATCTCATTCAGAAGGTGACGGGATCTTTTGGCAAATATCAATTGTACTTATGTATATTGATATTTTTAACGAAATTTCCTGTTGCTTTCCACCAAATGGCCATTATATTCTTATCACCGAAGGTAGAGTACACATGTATAGGTTCTAGCCATAATGAAACATGCCCGTGTCCAAACCCAGAGTACGACACATCGATATTTACAAATACTATTATAATGGAATGGGATTTAATATGTGACAGAAAATGGTTAACTAGCTTCACACAAACTTTATTTCAATTGGGAACTCTATTAGGGAGCGTGTTTTTTGGAATGGCATCCGATAGGTGAGAAATTATCATTATTTTCTATCTAAACTCTTATTTAATTATATCTTAAATGTTAAAGATTATTGAAATTTGAAAAATTTTACACAATTATTTATTAATGTTCTATTATGCAGTACATACTTTTTTTTTTTCATTTCTAGATTTGGACGGAAAAAACCTTTGTTGGTAGCCGTTGTCATCCAAGTGTCGATGGGAGTTGTAGCAGCATATGTCCCAGAATTTTGGACTTTTACATTCGTAAGATTTTTAATTGGCATGTCCGTCGGTGGAACAATGGTTACCGGCTTCGTGATGGTCATGGAGTTTGTTGGGACAAAATATCGAGATGTTATATCAGCGTTATATCAAGTTCCGTTCAATTTGGGTCACATGCTGTTGCCCGTATTTGGATATTACTTCAGAGATTATGAGAAATTCCAACTTGCCATTTCTATACCTGCTGCAGTATTGCTGGCTTATTTCTTTTTAATTCCTGAAACTCCACGTTGGTTGATAGCAGTTAAAAGAACAGATGAAGCTATTGTTATATTGGAACGAGTCGCTAAAGTGTAAGCTTTCAAAGTTATAAATTTGTCTAAAACTTTTGTAAATTTATTAAATTGAAAAAATTATATATTTTTTTTTAATTACAGAAATAAACGCCCGACAGAAAATATTCGCACCGATATTGAATTATATCAACAATCAGTGGAAGCAAGTCAGCTAAAAAAAGGAAATATATTGGATCTGTTCCGTACTCCAAATCTTCGTAAAAACATAGCTGCTATGTCATTCAACTGGTTAACATGCAGCTATTGCTTCTATGGAGTATCACAATACGTGGGACAATTGAGCGGAAACGTTTTTATCAACGTCGCTCTGAGCGCTAGCGTCACGTTGCTAGGCACTTTATCGTCGATACCTTTAATGAAAGTATGTGGTAGGCGAACTATTCTAATAGTATTCAACTTTATATGTGCATTATGTTTGTTAATATTATCTGTCATTCCAGAAGGTATTGGTTCAGTTATATGTGCCAGCATAGGAGTGGTAGCTAGTTTCATAGTTTTCGTTGTAGTCTATTTGTACTGTACTGAATTGTTCCCTACGGTTGTACGAAATGCTGCTCTAGGGTTTTCGTCAATGATGGCTCGAGTAGGTTCTATGATAGCACCGTTTGTCATTGAAATGAGGGACGTTGCGACGTGGATACCGCCGGTACTTTTTGCAGTTTTCCCACTCATAGCTACATTTATAACATTAGTTCTTCCTGAAACTAAGGGTTGTGAATTAATGACCACGATAGAAGAAGGAGAACAATTCGGTAAAAAGAAATCATCCAGCGATAAAGCGTAACAAATAGAAATTATTCAATAATTAGAAATTATAAAATAAATTGTAAATATTTATAGATTTAATAAATGTTAAGTTATTTTATTATTTTACTTACAAGTGCTCCCGTAGCAACGATAAAAAAAAATTACTTTCTATATGTAATGTAAAGATGCATTTTTAAAATAAAAATATTATTAAAAAACCTGATTAAAAATATATTTTTATTTTTATAATAAATAGTTGCTACACTGTATATTTTTTTTTTCTATTATTTCCTTTAAAAAATCTTGTGACATGTTCACTATGAGTTTAATGTAATTTTAGTATATTAAGTTGATAATTAAAAAAAAAAAATTACATGTGTCCATAATTATATAAGGTAAAAATCCCAAATATATTTACTATTCAGTAATAACAAAGAAAGTTAATTTTAACTCGTAAAGCCGTGACTCGCGTCTCTTGCATAACAACATAAGAAAAATCTTAAGTGTTTTGTTGTCTTATAAATGTCAATATTTATCTTATATTATGTGATAAATATTTCATTATGCGTAACATTTTTCTGATAAAATGTTGTAAATTTTGACATTTGATTGACCTAATGCATTCTTTTGTATTGTGAATTTTTAGGGTTCCGTACCTTTTAAGAAAAAAAGGAACCCTTATCAGAATTCTTTGTTGTCCGTCCGTCTATCTGACTGTCTGTCTGTCTGTTAAAAGACTTTATCTCAGGAATGTTTGGAGATATCGTGTTGAAATTCAAACCATATTCTCAAATCTACGGCCCCATAATTTCTGAATTCTGAATTTGAAAGGGCTTTAGAGCCCTAAGCGACTTTAGAGGCTAAGCTAAGCTAAAAGTTCAGAAAAAGCTCGAGACCTCCAATTTTTGTACTGAACCCTCGGTGCGCTCGGTCCCGACGACTGTCCTATCCGCATCGGATATTTACGACCAAGATACAAGAAAATCCATATTTTTTTATTTTTATTATATTATGTGTATAATATTAATTTAGTTCCAAGAAATATTTAAGACATCAAAGCTAGCGGTAGTGACTTATACGATAGATTAAACTGCTGGTTGTGAAAGTTGTTTATGTGACGAGTACAGTTGAATTAGGCATATTTAAAAATATATTCAAAACTAGCGACCCACTTGAACTACACTATTATTTATTTACTAAACTGAATTACTTTCGTGTTCTAATAAAATTATCATTTTTAAGACTATATCTATGTTACTATGTTCCTTTTTTATAACACTTTTCTGTTATGACGTAAAACCTATTATAAATATTACAAAGACGTCAATGTAACAAATCTGAGGAACGTATTCTTTACTTGGCAATGTTCGTAACGTTTTTACAAGCAAACATATTAATAAACGAGACAAAACAAATTTCTACATATAATTAAATTGTAACTGATCGCTGTCTGTAGATGGAAGATATTATGATATTAGAAATAATATTACGAGTTATGAAACCCTAAAGATTCCTCAAGAAAAAAATCGATTAATATTTGAAAACTTCTGTCATTTTCATATCATTCTTAATAAAATATTAGATACAAGACATTCAGGTATTCATAGGAAATTCACGCTTGATAAACCTGTCAAAGTTAATCCAATCAGGTAGTATTGCCGGATATCTGTTAAAGGGATGAATGACAAATTTCAAATCTCCTAAACGATAAACGATATCTATTCGAGATGACATACTTCGTCTGAAATTTTAAATGGTGACTAATAAAATATGTAAGAATTTGTCAAAATATTAATACATATATAAGTATGTATACATTTTTAAAATGTCTGAACTCCCCCAATGGGATTGAACTCACAACCTTTGTTACCAGCCAGTTACAAATAAAATAACGAAAGAATAAAATATCGTTAAATTCATTCATACAACGCATAGGATCTTATACGGAACATTCAATTTATTTAATTTTCAATTACAATTGACGTGTTAGGTGCGGATATACCTCGTTATTTTTTTAACTAGTGATGTGGTTATAACAATCGTGACCACAAACGTAAGGTATTTCAATTGTTTTACATACATACGCTGTTTACTAAACCACGGATGTTACTTATTAAGTATGTAGGTAATGTACAATGTTTTTATTTTAGTCATAACTCTCCGTTAATAATATCAATTTTAATATTGTATAAATGTTTTTTGTACGTTCACGCACTTTAACTTATATTTACGTATATCCAAAGAGAGTACATGTTTTAGATATAAAGTCTGTCGATTAAATAGACACTTTGCAATGATCCACGATGGCGTTATACTTACAATAGCAATAAATGTTTTATGCATCAATTTAAAATCATCGATTTTATCTTCACACATCTCTGACTTAAGACTAGTGCCCGTAACTAGTAATAGGAGGCAGGGAGAAATACTATTTAGACATTAGGTACGTCCTCCGCCCATTACAAGTAATGGGTAAGTGAATTATGAAATTATCATAATACCTGTATGTAGGCCGTCGTGGTGCAGGAGCAGTGACTGTAAAAGCGACTTTTGCGGGTTCGATTCGGGAAAATGAAATATTTTATTCTCATATCATCGCTTTGGGAACAAAATAAATCGACTTGCATATCACCCACTCAACACACAACACCTGGAGAATACGATGGAAGTTGGGAACGGAAGTGTTTTAATGGAATCGAGTGTCTTAACACTAGGTGATTCCTAGTAGATCCTACTGCCTATCCTGTTATGTGCGGAATACATCGTGAAGCTAAAAATACTTCTTTTTTAAGAAAAAAAAAGAGTATTATTAGGTATTTTGTATAGTGTACACGTAAGCCTACATGCCCTACATAATATGTTCGTACTCTTTAAATCTTTCTCTAAAATAACACGTTTTCTGAATACCTACGTCATATTTACCTTTATAATTATAGCGAGCCTCGCTAAATATAGTATAAGTTGCGTAAAGCTAATGTAATGGAAGTCAGATCATAAGGGTTCTAATCTAGACAGTACTAGGGTTTCCCCAACCCCTCGTCAGTACAGGCCGGCCGTCATGGCGGCAGGCTTGCTGGTTTGTGGTGCATGGTATTATACCATATTAGCCGGTGAGACTAATTTACGCTAATTTTTAGTTTTACTTTTGTCTCATCTTTATTGAATTAACATAATCACTCTCCTTTTACCGTTCCAATTTTGAATTTTATATTTATTTATATACATAAAAATATGTAGTAAATTATATTTATTGCTATATTATATCTATATGTAGTACTTTTATTTTAAATTTAATTCATTTTCTTTTACTACATTATAATTTCAGGTTTTTACATTTTATACTGTCCTGTTATGTACTTGATGTTTATAAAACACATGTTGTATAGAAAAGTCGTTGACGTGCTCTTTGCTCTATGGGAACTGTATCCTGTGGTAAAGTATCAACAAACATTCATTGAGTTTGACGTTAGGCCGAGAATTTTCTTCTAAAATCTATTTAATTATTAAACAATATATGTCTCTAGGCATTGTTCCAATGGATTTGCAAGACGGAACTCCATCATTATGGTGATTACGTCAATCCTGATGAATCTACAATAATAGTAATGAACCATCGTACGAGAGTTGACTGGAATTATGTTTGGATTGCTTTGTATCACGCGACTCAAAAACCTATTAGAAATGTAGAATGTATATGCAGAGAAAAAAATAATATCTCGTTGGAACCCAAACCTGATGTGTATGATGTTTTGTCTAGAGGAATATCTAAGATTAAATTTGTTTTAAAAGATGAAATTAAAGCTGTTCCTGGAATGGGTAAGTGATTTATTTTACTTTTTAATTAAAAAAAAACTAGTAAAATATCGGTCAATGGAGTCGAACCTACCCACCAAGGGCTATGTACCGACCAATTTCAAGATTGCAGATGAATAGGGCGTACCTATTATAATTATAATACGCATTCATTTTGTATGAAATGTCACTTCTTGCCAAATTTTATAGAATGAACTACAAATATAAGCTTATATTGATTTGCTCTAAGAAATACCTATAACTTTTCATTTTTTTCCTTCCTTTGTATTGTATGTTTTCGCTTCATGCAAAATTTCATAACGTAGGTCCACGGGAAGTACCCTATAAGTTTAGATTACGCGACGAATTTCATACAAAACGCAGCAAAACGATACATAAATACTCGTATCTTTTAATTGCCTTAATTTGAAAGCTTCATGTTTTCTTTGCTCAAGGGACTATAGACCTAAATATTTGGTATACATTTCAGCTTGAAACTTCTACGCGATTATAAGATAAATAATCTTGTTAGACGGACGGACAAACAACAAAGTAATCTTTTACAGTCGGATATCCATTTTTTCCCATTTGAGATACGGAACCCTAAAAAAGGGATAATCTGAATATTATATTAGAAACTCAAAAACACGACATGTCATTTTATTTGGATAAGCCATATTGCGTGCTTTCATCGTACGAGTATCATCATACATAAACAGTCCCTTGAGGAATGATCGTTATTACATTAAAGTAAATGTTAGCCATTTAACCAATAAGTACATCATACACTTTACTTAATCAACACAGCCTTCTTTTTTAAACGACTTCTTTTACTTCTATGAAAATCTTCTATTTTGCTTCTATTTTGCGGCAGACTAAATTAATAAGTCACTTTATTCCTTACTTTAGGCAATGGACCTTAAAACTAAAAAAAACACTGACGTAAAATTTTTAAACACTATTTTCTTTTTAGGATGGATAATGCAGTTAAACTTTTTCCTTTACGTCAAGCGGAATTGGCAGGAAGATCAAGTTAATATGTCTCAGTTTATAGACTACTATAAAAGGCTGCGATATCATCAGAGGATAGTGCTATTTCCTGAAGGCACTGATTTGAGCGAAGATAATAAGCGTCGAAGCGAAAAATTTGCTCTATCGAAGCAGTTGCCGGTTTGTAGAGTAGAGACCTTGTGATTTAGTATTTTGATATAGTTGTATTTTGTAGATTCAATATCCGCGTGCTGTTAGTTTGCATGTTTGTATTTATAGTATATAGCTAGATAGCATCGTAGCCACAAAGGTGTGACTGGAACGCGACGGTTGTGGGTTCGATCCCCACTCGAGGAAGTGAAATATTTATTTACGTTTATATTTCCAAGACAAAGCGAGGCGTTGAGTTCTGCCACTCAACACGCAATCCCTCCAGGATTCGGCAGGTCATTAACCTCTTGATCGAAAAAAAGACAAATTCATATAAGAAATCTACATAAGTGAATAATATTATTTTCCTTGACATTTGGTGAAACCGTTAATTTCACCCACTTTGAATGATCTAGCAATATTTAATTAACTTTTATTATACATTCCTTGATTGTATAGCCTTTAGTTTATCTCAAGATTATGTCAGAATGTTGACAGTAGTTTTATGTTTACATGCTTAATACTACGGAAGATGTAAAATTTTATATATGTAATAATTACTGACTTTTTATATCTTTTATTATATTGTACGTATTTTGCGGCTGTAATGTAAATCAGATGATAGAATTTAGATCTACGCTTTCAGATCAGAGTGCTATCTACTAATCTATTATTCTTGTTCTAAGTCAGTGACATTTGACCTGAAAATATATTTTACTTCATTATAATTATGAAAGGGGGACCTTTACTATTAATATTTTACCTCTATATTTTAAATATATACTCGTATATTAATGATATAGAGACCAGTGGTAGCGCAGCAGCTCGAGCTGTGACTTTACTTGTTTACACGCGACTGATTGTGGACCGATCTACACTCGAGGAAACAAAAATCTTTTTTTAAATATATATTTCCATGTCCTTGTTCTGGTGTCGAGGCAATTCAACACGCAACGCCTCCAAAATTCAGCGGAAAGTAGGGAACGGAGAGTCTAACATTAGGTTTCCTTTGTCTTGTCGCATGCGGGATACTGCGTGAAGCTGATTTAATTATGATTTTCTTAATTATAAAAACACATATTGATATGTAAAAAATGTATTTATAGAATTATGAATTTGTTCTGCATCCTCGTACGACCGGTTGGGCAGTTCTTTGTACTCGCATGAGGAGCAGCGGTTTGACGTCAGTGTACGACGTCACTGTCGCATACGATAATCCTGCTCAAACTGAAATGGATTTATTGCATGGAAATATGCCTAAGCATGTGCATTTCTACTTTAAACGGTAATATTTTAATATTATATTTATCGCATACTTAATAAAAATATACCAACATATTGTTTTAAAGTTAAAATGTAATGAAAATTTTCTTATATTTTATGAAAAATTATATATGCACAATGCACTAAAATGTGAACAATAACGAACACAAGTTGTCAACAAAATGTCAACAATGTATTTTAGAATATGTCACACTTTATATAATATGTCACGTTATATAACATACATAATATGTCACACATTTGAGTTAATTATCTACTTGTGTAAAGAGTAAAAATCATAGTAACTTCAAAATATGGTAACAATATATGAGATAGAAGCCATAAAATAAAGTTGGTTATTCATAAAAAATGTTTTTAGTGATGTACAACAAAGGCAACTCTTAAATCTTATGGCGTTTCGTGCGTGTCACTTAGGCACAAATCATTTAGCCCATGTTAAAAAATAATCCATCTTAAAAAATATATACCAATATTATATATGACATATCGTATTACCATATTTAGATCTTCGTATTAACATTATTTTCGTATTGTATTAAAAACTGTTAAATTACAATAAGTATATTAATTATTATAATTAAAAGTGTATTGAACTTATTTTCATAACTAAAACGGCGATGCAATACAAATTAAATTTATGCATCTACTGCATCAATATTCATGAAGTAACTTAATTTTACTTTTCACTTTGTATTGGTAAGAATATATTTTTATGTCTCATAATGTCTGCGGAATTGACCGCATATTTAAATGGACAAAACTGGTTCTTTCACCTTGACTAGATAATATAACTAACATTCATTTATTCCGAAGCCTTGTAAAATGCGGCTGTATAAGAAACTGTTGCATATAAGACTTAACGTGCATATGAAACAATGTGTTAATAAAATATCCATAATATTTATTTTTCTTTGTTGTGTTTTTGAAAAAAATATATCAGCCAGAGTATTAAACATTACCTAAATCTATATACAGTAACATTTTAAAAATATAAAAATTATTTACTTTATTTTTAAAATAATATTTTCTTATAATTAAAATTCATATATTTTACGTCTCCGATATTTCGGAAAACGGTTAAAGAGAATATTTATTATTCAATATCTTTCACTCTTTTTTCATCATCTTTTGACTAAATAAGGTAAATGATTTCTTAAGTGGAATTGAACAAATACGATATAAACTATAGAGCTAGGCAGACCTTAACTAATTAGACCACATGAATGCTTATGTTTCAGACATGCCATTGAGGATTTACCTTTCGAAGAAGACGAATTAAGAACATGGCTTCAAGACCGTTGGAAGGAAAAAAATATAAGTCTTGAAAGGTTTCATAGAGAAGGTACTAACTGTCAAGTTAAAATATAATTTAAGTACCTATATATACCTTTTTTATCTATTTTCTAAATCATTAGTGGCCAGGTATGCCGCAGAGGACAGGATGTGGGTTCGATTCCCAAAATATTTAATATTTTTATTTCCCCGCTCTAGTAACGATGCAAATCGCGGCGTTGAGTTTTGCCACTCAACGTACAATTTCTTCAGGGTTCGACGGAAATTGGGGAACGGATGAGAAGGGAGTGTTTTAACACTAGGTCCCCAAGATCCCTCTGCCTAAACTGCTACGTGCTGCTACGTACTGCGTAAGCTATATATAACTTTTTTACATATTCTCTACAAAATGCAAAATAATAACTATGAATATACTTTTTAATTGGGATGTAACAATTTCATGATTAATTTGAGCCTAATGAATGATGACCCCGTTCTTTAATTTTCATTCAAACAAAAATATTCCAAGTAAGGGTTATAAAACACAATGCTATATGGTCTGGCCAAACCAGGAAATCGGAAATTTTAATATGTTAAATATATAAATTGGCATTTTAATTTATGAAATCAACGTCGGCTTCATCAACTTACAACATCAACACAATAAATAATATAATCATAAATTATTATTTCATCTTTGCGAAATTCTTTTCTTCTATTTCATAAGACACCAAGATAGTTGTAAACATAAGTAAAATATATTATGGAGCTAGGCAGTGGTATTAAAAGTATGAATATTTCAATTCTTATTTTTTATACAATTCCATTCTTTTCCACTCAGCTCTTTACTTTACCGGTGATTGAGGAATTATCATTTCAACTTAATTAAGTACCTTATTTTTAAGGTATGAACGTACACGTGCTAAACACTTCCGGTACAACCACATGACTGAGAAACATTAGTAATAGGAACCGCCTAAACGTCACCATCTCCAAAGATTGGATATAAGATGGTAAAAAGTAGAGAGTAGAGTCTGCTGCTGCTGGGGAGATTTTTCGTAACGCCAATTAATCATCCCCTAACAAATCTGTTTATACTTAAAAATTGCTAGCAGATTTACTCATAGGAAAATAATCCTTAAAGTGTTATATTGTTTCAGGTCATTTCATAGACTTCACTACAAAGATCGCTCCCCTGAAGAGAGAATCTCAGTCTCTTGCCGTTGCCAAATTAGCATTTATTTTTTGGACATTTATAGACGTTTTATTTATTTACTGCTTGTACGTTAGCGTGATTTTTAAATTTTGGGTTATTTATCACACCTTACTGTTTGTTCTAGTCACTAAGTATTTTGGCGGATTTCATAATATACAATATAGAATACTTAACAAAGTAAAAATGTAATAAGTTTATTTAAATTTTCCTAATTATTGTCTTCAGTATAAGATAATTTTAGTATGTTGGTATTGATTAATGAAAATGACAATATAATAAATAACTATTTATAACTTGTTTCATTTAAAAAAAAACCCTAATATGTGACTTTGAAGAATTGAGTAAAAAATATAAATGTAAAATTAGTATGGTATGCAATTTTTTTTAATTTCACATTGTATTCCGCGTATAGTAGGATAGGCAGAGGGAACCTAGTGCTAAGACACTATCCCCACTTTCCGTCAAATTTTCGAGGCATTGCGTGTTGAGTGACGGAACTCAACGTTCGCTTCTTGCTTTAGTACGAGAGCGGAGAAATGAAAATGTTAATAAATAATAATACATTATACTGAGAGGGAATCAAACCCAGAATCGTTACAGTCACACGCTTGTGCATCTGCACCATTACGGCCTCATGATATGTAATTGAAGGAATAAACATAAGATTCCAAAATAAAGAGCAAATTACGCTTTTATTTTTTAAATACGCTTTTATTTTTTTCAGTTTGCTTTATAGTATTCAACAATACAGTATCTTTAGTTTCCGGTAAAAAGTAACATAGTGATCCGGCACCAATGATCAAAATGGTAAATATTAGTATTGAAACCCAATCAATTCCAATATTAACTATAAACGGTGCGATAAATCCTCCAAATCTTCCGAAAACTGAAACGAATCCCATTGCAGAATTACGTATAACTGTTGGAAAAATTTCCGAGGAGTACAAATATAGTTGAACAAAAGCTGAGTAGGCGCCTGTCAGACCGACTATAGCAAAAGCTAGTTGTGGATATCTCATCGTATTTGGTATAACTAAATACATCAACAGTGAAATTCCGGCAGCAGCAAAGCTTGTGATGACACCAATTTTTCTTCTTAAATATAATGAAGACAAAACGACTATTACTAATCCAGGTGCATGGCTGACTGCGGACAGCAATACATTTAGATAAATGTTTCCTTCCAGACGTCCAATGTACTGATTGACACCAAAGAATGTATGTGAACAGCACATCCATACAAACGCCATTATTAATGTGTAGGTTCTGATCTTCGATGTCTTGAATAGATCTAAGTACGATCCATATTGTACTTTATCTTGTTGGTGAATTTCTAGTATTGCTTTTTCCACTATGTCTCTTACATTTTCAGTAGGTCGATTGTTCCTGGAAATATATAATGGTTGGAAAAATATATGGTAAATTTATAATTACTTTTAACTTGTAGAAGAAATGTAGTTTATATTTATATATTTGTATCAATTGTAATAGATATACATTTCATGTGCTGTATTTCACAACAAAATTAAGTGAAATTATCAAGACGGTTGAGTAATGGGTAGTCTCAGAAGCATTAGTAAACTATTGAAATATTTTGTTTTTATAAAAGTTATAATGACTAAATTTTCTCTCAGGAAAGCTCAATTTTAAACGATTACGCTTAAGCTAATTTATAGTAAACTTTAAAAATATTGTATGCAATATGTACTGAAGATAAAAACTAAATCATTCCTATAAATTGGGTTTAGTTGGGCTTTTGCTTTAAAAAATATTTAGGCGTATTTATATCAAACAAAAAATATATCACAAAAACTACTTACTTTCGAGCTATATGAGTTAAAACTTCAACAGCTCTTTCTTTATGGCCCATAGTAATAAGCCATCTAGGAGATTCAGGTATGAGGTAGTAGTAAAATATCACAAAAAACCACGGCAAGGAGGTCGCTAACTGTAGATATCTCCAGTCGCGTAAAAAGTATGCGATAAATGGTAATGTTATATATGCAAATACATAGGCTGTCTCGATAAGACCTGTTAAATACGGTCGAAATGATTTGCCGCTTAGTTCAATTATGATTATATAGCAGCTAAGCAGGGTCCCTCCAACTCCAGTTCCTATCAGGAAACGTAAGGCAATAAACATCCATAGTTCCGTTGCTAAAACAGAAAGTGCCACAAAAATCACTTCTGTTAACAGGGCTAGTAGACATGCTATTTTGCGACCATATCTGCAAAAAAAAAGTAAATAAAGCAGACATAAAGACAGGGGCAACATTTTATACAATTATTAATTCGTAATGAAATACATGTTTCATAATATGAGGCTAATCGTAGCAACTGGAGCACAATCGTACGACTGTAACAGTGACAGTGTGTGGATTCGATGCCCACTCAAGAATGTAAATTAGGTAATTAAAATTTTCATTTCTTATTGTGAATGCAATGCTTACAAAAATTGGAGGAAAAGTGGGGAACCGAAGTCTCTTAAACTGAATGGAGTGTTGTAACACTAGATAATTAATACCTTCTTAATCCTGGTAAGGATAATACAATCATAATTATATTTAAAGCTGACTTACAATCTAACGATTTGAATAGGAACTTACCTGTCAGATATAAAACCAAATAATAAATTCCCAACTAAAATACCAATTTGTAGCATAGATTGTGTCAGGCTTGCCAAATGTTTTTTGTCACATATTAAATCAAAAGTGGTAGTTACCGAGTTCTCAATCGAACTGGTGTCGTATCTAGGATTCTCGCACGGGCAATGATTGGTAAGATTATAAGCATTATCATCCATACAAACATAATCTACATTTGGTATAATAAATACAATATTTGTCAATTGATATTCTGTAGGGAACCTTCCAATAGTTACAAGGAACAGAATCCAAGTTTGATATTTGCCAAAGCGACCTATGATAGTTTCTATGGCATCGTCTGCTGATAGCATTGTTTTGAAACTGTAACAATCATTTCGTTTAGACATATATTCCATTCGGCATAAGAATATGAAAATAATAAAGAGAAATCGTTGCATAATTTCATAATCAAAACATTAAGAAAGTAGAGGGCAGTCGTGACACGGGAACAAGCTTGCGAGTATAAATGCGACAGGTTGTTGGTTTGGTTCCCACTCTAGGAAAGGGAATATTTTATATTCTCACTTCCTCGAGTGCGGAGTGTCTTAACATGAGTGCGGGTTCTGCATCATAAGTAACGTATTTTTTTTAAAAACATGAATAATGAATGCTGAAGTAATAATATATTTTTTTTAGAGTTGCACTTTGTTTTACCGTTTTTTCAAAATATAATAAATTACTAATAATTTTAGAACCTCCTATACAAACTTTCCCGAATGAAGCTTACCTAAAGCTTATTGTCAGGTAGTATTTAACCGATATTTAGATGAAGCATACTCATTGTACTTACATTTTTTTTTGTTTTTAAAATAATCACTATAAAAAATAAATCCTTATAGTTCTTCGGTTAAATTTAAATATATTTAAAATTTAGAAAATATTATTTTGTGAGAAGTAAACACTAGCACAAAAGTTAACTGTTAGATGATCAACATCTTTTTGTGTCCAAATCTTTTTTATATTTGTTCTTATAAATAAAAAACGCACGGTAAAAATTGCGCCAAGTCTACTATGACTAAAAAAATTGTATTATACATAATATTTTATTATATAACATATTTTCATTTACTATAATAAATTGCTGAAAACGTAATACCAATTGTATTATTATTGCAAGAATAATTATTTTATTATTAGTATTAATAATCATTACAGTAATGTATAATACAAAAAATTGTGCGATATTAAAATTAATGTAGAAATGTCTATTAACAGAAATTATAGATTAATTTAATAAAAACTTAGTTAATTATTTATATTTTTTCAATAATATTCAATATTGTTAATTAATTTTGTAATAGTTTGAACTATCATTTCTAATGTATTAAAACATATAATACATATAACTTGGCTCATTACACTACCTAAAAAAATAAAGTGCTTCATGAGAAAATATATCTATAAGATTTAAGTAGGTAGGTTATAAGATCAGCTTATCTGTTAGTTTATCCCTAATATAATTTTGAATAAAAATACGCAAGTAATGCAAAGCCACAATGTTCGGTTTTTGCTTCGTAATTTATAAACATTGTAAAACTAGATGTAACTGGTACGTATTTGATTTTGAGAGATTTTGAGACGCACGTGATAAATGTGTGAAAAAACCTCATGTGGGGGAATATAAACAATATTTAATATATAGATTTTCTCTGATATGATTAAAAAATCAAGAAAATTCCTTCTTTTCCTATTCTAATACAGATGTCCCCATTGACGGCTCCTAATTAAGACCGCAATAGTTGTGGGCACGATCTCTGCGAAATGAATTCTATTCATTTTCTCGTTTTGGTAGCTAAGTATGTACTGTATGAGTTCTATGTGATTTTTAAAACAAAAATGGTATTTAGCGACTACTAGAGTGTAGTGTTTGTGTTTCTATATCTATCATGACCGCAGCTAATAAAAATATTTGAAGTATAATCTGATTCTTTTTTCTCTAGTATATTTTGGATTTCACTATGTAATTTAAGAAAAATGTAATCATAAAAATACATTAAAAAACACTAAAAGTTAAATACAATGAATAAAAAATATAGTCATTTAATTTCTTTTAAAAAAAATATATTTTTCGAATTTCTACTAAAACTAATTAGAACCAATAAAAACTCGTATATTTTTATTTTTAAAAGTTTTATGGAGTCGGTTTTTGTTTTTTTTTTTCATTATTAGAACAGTAGATTAAATTTGCAACTGATAAATCTTTTTAGTTAAACATTTGTCATACGTGAAGCTTTCCACAACGAAGCTACATACAAAATAAGCTTAGAAAGGTTAAATTTGAAATGTATGCTGACATACGACTCTATTTATTGACTTACACATTGTAAAGAGGAGGAAAATGTAACATTTCTTATCTTGCTCTGAAACTAACAAGTACTCGACTGACTAGATGACTAGCAATTTTAATGTTATGTGTGTACGTGAGGGCTAAATCTAAACGAAAAGAAGCAAAAAAACTCACAATGCAGAGACTTTGTTGACTATATGTATCTACACGCACGGACTTTAAAAAATGTAAAATATAACATAATATTATATTAATTATTTCAAAGTAAAAAAAAATAAAAATAACAAATGATATTATTCATACTAATACAGGATTGATCAATTTTAGTAAAAGCACAGCCTAATAAGCTTTCATAGAGTAATTAAAACTGTGCAACTGCAACTAAAACAAAAGTGATTTTGCCAAAAAAGATTATTTTTCATATAAAATAAATAATAAAATTATCGTTGTAAAAGAAACGAACGAACTTTGAACAGTGTTTAGGATATTATATAAAACAGGACATAAAATGGGACGATCCTTTCTCGTTTGAGTACGTTTTAAGTGAATGAAAAATCGCAGATCGACAACGTTTAGTAGTATTTTTGGAGTAGTAGATATTTACGTCATTGTTATCACACGTAATATATATAGTACGGATAAAAAATAATGATACGTCTAAATTGCTGACGAATCTTGATAAACTTTTTTTAGAAACGGGTTTGAAATATTTTACTGTATATGTTGCACCAGTAAAAGAAACATAGTCGCCACCACCAGCTATACTTGTATGTATATTTAAAAATTTAAATGGCGGAAGTCATTTTAGTTTTTGTTTAAGTTTCTGTTCAGTTTCACGCTGTATCCCGCACTCAGCAGGGTAGACAAGAGGAAAAGGGTTAAGACGCCGAATTCTAGAGGTACGGCGTGTAGAGATTAAATGAAACCTATCGTATTATACATATAATATGTGTCAATAAAATTTTGAGGTTTCCCTCGATTTCCCTGAAATTTTATCAGATCACTTTAAGGAGATGGGGAGATGGGGGGGGGGGGATGGGTAACGGAAATGTCTTTACGGGAAACAAATGTCTTATAATATTAGATTCCAGGTTCCTTCTGGATATACTGTGCGCGATACGGCGTGATGCTCAAGAAAATATTATTTTACGTTCTTTTAGAATTAAATCACTTCTGGTGCTATTAAGAAAGGATGTAGTACATTTATCTATATATATAAAATTGAAAGGTCACTCACTCATCACGAAATGCTAGGAACCTCAAATTTTGCATAGGAGTTACTTATAGGACGTAGGTGCTCGCTAAGACGGGAATTTGCAATATTCGACTTCTAAGGGGTTGTTTTTGGGGTCGAAAGTTTGTATGAAACTACGTTACTACAAATGCCTAGCATTTGTAGTCTCAAATTTTGCATAGACGTCACTAGGACGTAGTCATAGAGACAGAAATTAATAATAACATAGTTCACGCGGGTGAAACCGCGAGCGGGCCGCTAGTATGATATAAATAGAAATTACACCAAGTCCCTACAATTTTTAATGTCGTTCAGTTTTTATCACGATATTAAAGTATCTAATAAATTGACGTATTACATATTTTAATACGATTATTAAATATATCTGATATAGGATATTGTTTAAGATTAAGAAGTTCACGTATTATTTATAATCAAAAAATAAATAAATCAACATTATAAAAGGTGATAAAAAATATCTGGAAAATTATAATATGACAGTTATTTGTAGAATATGCAGCGCAAAAACATAAAAAAAACAAATAAGATTGTAAAAACTTTTTTATTGAATAACAATATAAAAATTGCGTGTTGAGTGGTGAACTCAATGCCGCGCTCTGCCGCGTTATCAGAGTTAGGAAATGAAAATATTAAATATTCCTCACATATTCCTCCTTCCTCCTTCATTTCCTCGAGTCACCGCGCCACGACTGTTTATTACATTTTCAAACATTTCAAAACAAAGGAAAAACATTTTACTATTATATATTTATTATACCTAAACTAAATTATTACTTATAATTATAATAATATTTTTTACTATAAATTACCTTTTAATTTGCTTCTGCCTTTTTTTTCCGTTTGATCAATAGTATTTAAAAGTACAGTATCTTTTGTTTCAGGTAAGAAATAACACAAACATCCAGCGCAAAAAGACAAAGAACTAAATATAACTATAGAGACCCATTCGATTCCTATATTTACAACAAAGGGTGCAATAAGTCCACCAAATCTAGCAAAAACAGATACTAAACCCATAGCAGAATTTCGTATGACTGTTGGAAAGATTTCTGATGAATATAAATAAATTTGAACAAATGCTGTATATGCGCCAGTGAGACCTATAAGAGCAAAAGTAAGCTCTACCGCTCTCATGTTGCTCGGTATGATTAAGAAAATTAGTAAAGATATTCCAGCAGTAAAAAAACTTATAATGACACCAACTTTTCGCCTTAAATACAACGATGCAAGTACAACTAACAATAATCCGGGTATAAGACTTACAGCTGATAGCATGACGTTTAGGTAGATATTTCCTTGAAGTCGACCAATATATTGATTTACACCAAAGAAACTATTTGCGCAGCACATCCATATAAATGCCATAATTAAAGTGTAGGCCCTGACTTTGGGAGTTTTGAATAGATCCATATAGGTGCCATGTTGTTTTCGATCCTCTTTCTCAATTTCTTTTATTACATTTTCGACAGTTGACCTTATATTATCTGTTGAAAGGTTGTTTCTGGAAATAAATCAAAGATATATTAGCGCATAGAATATAAAATATTACGATTTTAAATATACGAGTATGCTTACCTTTTAGCTATATTCGTTAATAGGTCAATTGCCTTTTCTTTATGGCCCATTGTTATAAGCCATCTAGGAGATTCAGGAATTAGAAAATAGTAAAATACTACAAAACACCAAGGAAGAGATGTAGCTAACTGTAATTGCCCCCAATCTCGTAAAAAGTATGCAAATATTGGAAGTGTAAAATAGGCTATTATATACGATATTTCGATTAAGCCAGTAAGATATGGTCTAAATGATTTGCCACTTAATTCAATGATCATCACATAACAACACAGCATAATTCCTCCTACAGCAGCCCCAATTAAAAATCGACAGATGACGAACATCCATAATTCGGTTGCAGCTACTGACAATGCAGTGAAAATAACCTGTGACAACATTGCAAGTAAACATGCCATTTTACGTCCATACCTGAGAACAAATACAAATCATTTAATTACTCATCATCCTTCTCTCAGCCTTCATTAAAATGATCTATATGGATGGATTTTCATAGCACTCCTTGGTAATTAAGATTAATGATTATAAAGTAAAGCATTTCACTTACCTATCTGATATATGACCAAATATTAAGCTACCACCAAGAATACCAACTTGTAGAATAGATTGAGCTAAGCTTGCTAAATGACTTTTTTCACATATTAAATCCCATGTTGTAGTGACAGAATTAACAATTGTACTGTTGTCGTAAACGGGGTTTTTACAGGGGCAGTAATTAGTCTTATTAAAGGCGTCTTCATCCATACATACATAATCAACACTCGGCAAAAGAAATACTACGTTAGATATCTGATATTCGGAGGGAAACCTTGCAATTGTAACTAAAAAGAAAATCCAAGTTTGGTATTTACCAAAACGACCGATGAGGCTTTCTATTGCATCGTCAGCTGATGACATATTATTTGATCTGAAATTAAATTTATGTAGAGATTTTACCAACTGTTTTTTTTTTTTACAAAAAATATAAGAAATGATTCAGGGTGTCTGTACTAATTAAAAAATAATTTCGACTCACGTGTGCTCCAAAACAATTATTTAATAACATTAACCAAGATGTTTATTTAATAGATGTAAATTACGCAAAATCAAACTGCTTAGACAATATATTTTCATTCCTAATCATTTTGATACGTTATCACTGACAATGAAAGCGACATTTATTGTGTATATATACTTGCCAAGTCACATGTATATCTACATAAGATACAAAACCTTATTGACTATATTATTAAAATTCGGTCTTTTCATTTTCACTACAAATTGTCTATTTGATCTTGTACAATAGACTTGCTAATGACGAAATTGTTTTCAATACTACATAAAAGACTGAAACAAAAAGTAAACAGATCAATATTTAAATGAAACCATATGTTTTTCCTTTATAAAAGAATTTATTTCATAATTTAGTAAGTATCTCAGTATTTTTGTACATTCTACGTTGGGTGTGTATGATAGTTACACTTTTATTTCATTTTATATTCTCACGTATATTATCAAAATTCATTCTGATTATTTTTTTTGCAACAAAAAAAAATTGTGCAAAATTGTTGACTAAGACATTCCAAGACATACATACATACATACATTCCAGACATATTTAATGAAACTACCCAAAACAATTCATAGTCTATATGTTATCAGCACCTGTATAATCCGGTATTTAATATAATATCTTGGTATCGGATATCTTATAGAATGCTTAAAATGTATGTGTGAATACTTAAAATGTAGGTACTTAAAATACTTAAAATATATTATTTAGTTACATTGTCGAAGTGATTAGTGCTCAGTTGGCACGCTCAAACGTGTTACGTCATAAATTAAGAACTGGACTGAACTGATATATTATTTATTTTATTATTTGCCTATTATATACAATATCGAATTCACAGACGGTAACGTATGTAAAACATGAGAGCAAGAAAGGGTGTGAAATGTCCATGTGGATTTTTATTTATTCGAACTACTAACGCCATCCCAGCAACAGGCGCGGCGGTTTGAATTTCAAGTTAGGTGAGGTTGGTGGGTTGTTATAACCTAACAACGAAAAAAACATAAACCTACTTTTGAGAACTTCAGAGAAGTCTATATGAGGTCCATTTCGAGCTCAAGCCGCAGTGAGAATGAAAGTGTTGATCAATGCAATTACAAACACTCTTGTACTTATGACATAAAACCGCTTCCAATCTGTAAACAATTTTTTTTTAAATATAAATAGAAGAACTATCTTCACAAATACCAGTATTTTTAAGTTCATTTTCATGATTCACATTCTTCTAATGTATCGGGCAATTTTTTCCCTTTGGTATCAGGAAATATGATACAAAGACAGGCTCCAATTAGTGGAATCACACCAAAAGCGACCGGAGGCAGCTAAATCTTATAACGAGCTAATGTGGCTACGAAAGGAGCTACCATAAAACCAATTCTAGACTATCTATATGAAATATTTCATATAGATAGTCTAGAATCTACTATCTATAAGAAATAGTCATCTATTTGTCTATTTAGAATTGTTGGAAGGGTAAAACAAACAATAACCAAACCAAAATCGAAATTTCGGTCGGTCACTGAATAAAATAACTCCACACTTAAGTGCAATAGGTCATCTATATTACTTATTTTGTGTAATAATTAGATCCATTTGTTATGGCTCCTAGATTTGATTTTAAATCTAATATTTTTATCAAATAAAAGAACTTATCTGGAATGTAAATAAATATTTTATTAATAAATTCTTATTAAAACTAATTATCACAGCCTATTTATATAGACTTTTATACATTATCAACTTTCTTAAAAACACGATATTTCACAAAAAAAAATACAAACTTAAATTTGTAGTTCATTTCATACAATGAATGCGTACGCCTAGAATTCAAATTTGTTAACTTGATCGGTTTTTTTTAATAATGTTTAAAAACACTTTAAAATCTAAAACTAACACATAATCTTTAATGAGTACATAATTATGCAATAGAATTTATTTATAGACTAGTAAGTTACTAAAATAGAGTTGCGAAAGTTCATTGCGGCTTATAACAATTATGACCGTATGAAAATATTTAAAGGTTAATAAGCTCGTTGATAAAATGAAATTTAAAACTTGTTAATATTTTTAGAATTTTGCCCATACAGGAAACAATTAAACGTAACATGATCAAATATTTATGAACAACAAAACAAACAAACAAAATTAAGCAATTTGGAAATTAATTGTCTTCATCTTTTTAAATATCTATTGTATTACATTATGTTATACCCTTTTTATATTTATAACAGTTATATCTAAAAACATGTTTAAATCTCTGCAAATATATTGAAAGTATGCTTCAAATATATTAAAGCCTATACAAACGGTTTATTTACTAAATTATAAATAAAAGGAGTATTTTCACAATATATTTTAGAGTTCGTGTTCATACTTGTTCAACTTCTTCTAATGTATCAGGCAAATCTTTTCCTCTCGTATCAGGTAATATAATACAAAGACCGGCACCAATAAGTGGGACAGTACCAAAAGCGACCGGTGGCAGCCAAGCGACAGTTTGAGCTAACGTAGCTACGAAAGGAGCTACCATAGAACCTATTCTTGCTATAGTTGACGAAAGTCCCACGCCAGAGTTCCTTAAAACCGTAGGGAATAACTCTCCTGCATATAAGTATACCGTTGCAAAGGATATGCTAGTACCCCATAGTCCGATGCAACCTAAAGTTAGGTGGCTGATGTCAGATTGTGGGATGATCACAATTAACAAACAGCTAATGCCTGTTATACAATTAGCACATATAAGCGTGATTTTACGACCGAGCATTTTGTTCGCGTAAATCGATATAATGGTGCCGGGGACCTGTAACAAAGTAAATGGCAATTCAATCAAAGATCAATATTGATAATAAAGAATTAGCATGCATATAGGAGTCAAACGCTTACCAATATTACAGCAGATATAGCGACGTTTATAAATATATTCCCTGATGCATTTCCAATATATTGGGACACTCCGAAGAAACAGAAACCATTGACGAACCAGTTGAAGCAAATAGCAAGGGTTCTTGCACGTAGACGTGGTGTTTTGAATAGATCTAGGAAAGATGCGCGCTCTTGTTTATTACTTTTCACCTCTAGTGCCATCTTTTGTATTGAAGTTACTATGTTTTCCGTTGGCCGCCGATTTCTGAAAATGGTGATACAATAATTTAGTGTATCATATTTCCTTAAGCACTATATAAAATATTATTATAGTTATTTTTATTGTAGCATCAAAAATATTTATTATATCCATTTTAACATACTCGTGAACATTGTCTATATTTGTAAGACATTAGTAATTAGGAAATCTTAATATAACTTTGTAAGTTTAAATATTTTGTACATCTACGTAAAAAAAAATGTAATACCTTTTAGCAACTGTCTCCAATATGTGGACAGCGTCATCAGTCCTACCAACTGTTAAAAGCCATCTTGGCGATTCAGGAAGTAAAAAGTAATAACTTAAAAGCAAGATAGACGGCACAGATATGGCCAATTGAAACGTGTTCCAACTGCGTATGTAATATCCAAATAATGGCAAAGTCAAGTAGCCAACGTTAAAAGGTATTTGATAGATTATCCCAATAGTGTCTCGGTACTTGGTGCCTATAATCTCCATTATGAGAACAAAGCTGGTCACCATGATACCACCAATAGCAACAGCCATTATGAACCGTAATGCCGTGAACATATACCAGTTGACAGAAAATGCACTGGCTATACCAGTAATCAACTGAACTATGACTGCAGCCAAGAATGGTATTCTGCGCCCAAATCTGAAACGAAAACGTATAATCTATTTAACAACATATACTATTATATACTGATGAAAAATTAAATAAAAATTTTGTAGACATCGCGCGGCGTTGAGTTGTGCATCGCAAAGCGTAATATAAAATATTTAAGTGTTTAACATTAAGTTTTGTCTTTCTACTTTTACTTGTAAAGTACATTTTTACTTTATTATAGTTTGTTCTATTTAATTAAAATTCTTATATGAGAAACCAATTAGGTTTGTATTTTGTTTATAATTTATAATAATATCTACAAATTCATCACTCAATAATGTCCTAATTTTTTAAGGGTAATGGAGTTTCTTAACACTAGGCTCCCAGGTTAAGGAACCTGGGAGCCTAGTGTTGTGAAGTGAAGGTAGAAGGCTACCTTCCCTGCTATATGCAAGATTCGGCTAAGCTAATTAGCCTATGTACTGTATGACCTCTAATAAGCATAAAGCAAACGGTGTTTCTTAAATACGTATTTTTGTAATTCAGTTTGAAGTACATGATATCAATTCAAGAAGTTTTTTTTTATTTAGGTAAAATAATTGCTTGATCAAAAATAATAAATAATAAATAGTGATGTGCCAATACTTACTAGCCATGGCATAAACGATAATGGTTTGCTTTCTAAAAATAATTACGCAATATTATTAATTGATATGATATAAGACTCGTTTCTATAACGTTTAATATGCTTCTTGCCACGGTTTTGTCTGTAAATTAACAGATTTTTCTAAATAGCTGGAAAATTTATTTAAATAAACTATTATTTGATACAAAGTATTACGAACTATCACGATTTTATAGTTGCGATTTGTTTTTTTTTTGTTATTAAAAATGCATGAACACTCACGTGTGACAATTACCTATTAAAACAACATTTGTTAAAGTGCTATCATCCGGACCCCTGCGTGACTTGTGAGATTGTACTGGATGTGCTAATTCAGTAAGGATGACCTCCAACGGGTAATCATCTTAACTCTCTTCGTATTTTTTTTTCAAAATAATGTTTTCTACCGCGTCTATTTTATGTACAGATTTCGGTTTTTTACGTTATTTTTAATGGCGATCGTTTTAAAATATTTATAATACTTTTAAATATAAAAAATACCCTACTAACCTGTCTGCAAGATGTCCAAAGACCATATTTCCTACAAGAATTCCAAGCATGAAAATGGTTTGTGTAAAATTTTTCAGCCACGCGCTTGCACATATAAGATTCCATTGTGACACAATCGTTTCTTCAAAAATACTGTGGTCATATTTATATGCACTGCAGTTTGAGAAACATTGGTTATTGATCCATTCTTCGTGGTCGGCACAAGAAAAATCCATAGGAGGCGCCAAAAATATTATGCTCATTTGATGCCAGGCTACTGGGAATCTTGTGAGAAAGATTAAAAAGCACATCCATAGTTGCCACTTCCCAATTGCACCGATGGCTTTAGTTATGGGGTCTTGCACAACCTGCTCGCTTTCTACATTCTTTGTTTCTTTCTCAGACACTGTAACAAATAGAAAGTAATATTTTTTTAATATGGTTCGTAATTTTTGGAAACTATGAAAAGGAATGTGAAATTATACTAAATACATATTCAATTCCACTCAGATTGGGTTTTCTAATATTGATTATATGAAACTGCGTATTTTACTTCTATTTTGTCAAATATTTGTTTGACTAAAAATATAAATTGTAATTGTGTATGTGTACCGGTATTGTTCCACCATGCAGCTGTTTTCCACTTACTGGTAGTTATAAAATAAGGAACCGCGATTTCAGATCAATTCTTCTATCAAAAGTATCTATTTTGTATATTATATAACTCAATATCAGCAATATGACATATTTTATTATACTGCTGCTCTTTAAGTTCATATATAAATAACTGGCAACTTAAACTATTTTTTCTTTCCTTTTAGAATTATAATTTGAATTTAGAATGTACCTATTTTGTAATTCCTACGGCTTTACATTGCTAGAATTCATACGTACAGTGAAATGTTGTGAATTTATTTGAACTAATATAAAATTATAAATTGTAATGTAAAACAAAGTGTGACTGTAAAAGCGACTGGTTGTGGGTTCGATCCCCACTCGAGTACTTTACATGTTCTATTTAACTTGTATGATATATTTGATCGGATGGAATCTTGCAACTCAATTTTAAAGCATAGTTAAGTATATCTTCACTAGATTAAGCTGAAATTTTGTTTAAACGTTTAGTTTGGATATTAGTTTTATGATGTCATTTTAAATCCACCATGGTGGTATACTCAGGATGGCGGATATTTTCTCAATGCATTTCTTCAGTATAGGTCTGTTATGAAATGGCTTAAAAAAGTAAATAAAATAAAAACTTGGTCCACAACTAAGTAAATACGAGTGTTTAAATCTCGTGACAATCTTTTTAATCATAGAAATTGTTTGATAACGTTATAAGTTGATAGTAAACGTTTATAGGAAAAGTTTAATTAATACTTTTTTTATTTATTTTGAAATAGACAATTGGACATGGTTCTTTGGTGTCTACCTCAAAGTCAATGAACCGAAAGAAGTTTAGAAGTAGAATAAGTGTAGAAGTCTTCTTCTACATTTTCGTTGTCGTTCGCGTTGAACAGAAACACACGGAGAGAGATCATTAGATTTAGAATCAGACATTTTTTTATCGATATAAATACAATTTAGCCAATTATAAACTATGAACTTCATTTAGATTTCTGTATCTATTTTGTGGAGTAACTCACCCAATCTATCCTGAACACTGAACTCTTCATCTTCTTCCGGGCAAGACATAACAAAATTTTATTAATAGAGATTTAAGACGTGGTATAGTTTGCGCAAAGATTTTTTTTCTGTAAAGTGCGTCACAGAGCGGCCTGTACAGCTGTTGGCCATGGAATGGTTCTATCACTATTTCGAAGTTATGCGGCACCATAGAGATGCGAATATCATATAAGATAAGCGGGGACATGTACATATGTAGTATATGATTTACTACCTTACAGTAATACGAATTCGTTTTGACTAACAATTACAATTTTGTCAAAGCATGTCAACACGTAAGGAGGTGCTTCATCTTCAATCCATTAAAGAAAGATAATTCTTAAGGACAAACATTTAAGCATTAGAACAATTAGTCGGGCGTAATTACGGGCGTCAAACTGCATCAACTAAGTCATTGAAGCCTCATATTCATAGTTTTAAAAGCTTTTCGGTCTTGAGTGTAGGTACAACAAGGCAAAAATATATTGAAACGCCTGACAATTCCACTCCACAACAGAGAATGCTCTTGTTATTTCTGAACACAAAATTTTATGTATATGTATAATATCAAAAACGATATTTTACTAAAATATTAAAATAATTATTATTCCTTTGCGACTTCATTAATGTTTAACAAATAATAACTCAACAATATGTTTTTTGCGTTATCAAGATTGCCACTATTTGTTGTCAACATACAGACGCGTCCACTCTGTAGACTTCTACACGTGTAAAAAGAAATATGTATGTACACGTGCGCCGTAGCAGGATAAAGATCTATCTAAATTCTGTAGTGTCAGTAAGTGATAAAATCAATCTTTATAGATAAATATATATAATAATAGCTGCTACATCATACTTGTTCTGTCACGTGTGAATTCGGATGCGCACACGTTACTTTTTAATTATATATTATCGTCCAAAAAGCGTGAATTGACATATAATCATTGTAAATATTAGATTATTACTTTAATATCATGACTCTAAAGTTTTTAATCTTCACGCCTTATTCCTTAGTAATGACTCTCATTTTACCGCATTCACCTGCAAGAGCGTTGAATGTACTCAATGCTTCAATTTATCGAGCAAAGCATGAAATTGACAATAAATAGTTAATTTCACCAAGTGGGAATCGAAGCCATAACCATCATCTTTACAATCAAGCGGATAACATTTGCCACTAAAATGTTTGTTTTTTTTAATGAAATACTGTGTCGCCCCAGGAATGGTCGTAGACGCATGGGTTAACTGATTCTTTGCCATACCTACCTATTTCACCCCGATTGTTCTATTTAAAAATATTGAATAGAAACCAAACAATAAATGGTTAAATAATATATGTTACTAAATATAACTAACATAATTAATAAGTAAAATTGTTATTAAAACGCAAATACTGTACCCAGTGTACTGTACTCTTTATTTTAACATAAACAATCCAAGCCATGTTGATCATCTCAATTTTACAGATGCACCTTAATAAAGATTCTTTGTGGGTTCTCCCACGTTTGATATAATATGACGTTTAAGCACTGAAGTGAAGCAGTAAGTAGGAGTCTGCGAGACAGGTGGCGTCGGGCTGTCTTCGTGTTCTTATCTTGACTAACGCCCAATGTTAATAATCAATCCTAATCCATAAATTGCAACCATAGATTGAAATAGACAGAGATGGAGGACGGCATGCAGGTTAGTGATTGGATAGACATGTTGAACAATACAAGATTGACGTTAACTGGAGATAGGAGATACATTATTAACATTGGGCGTAAGAGACATAATGATAATTACTGTCATTTGACCTAACCGAAATAATACATTAAATATACACTAACTTATTCACTACTATTTCACACTATATTTAGAATTGGCTGTATGTTTGGTTTAAAAAATCACTTTTCGACTAAAGCTCTATTTTATAAAGAGCAATTTCACAAATGTACCGAAAGCCTTCCAATTCTGATATGAAAAAATATTTTTGAAATAACTTTAAAAAATAAAGCAAGAGAAGTCTTTCCAATGTTAAATTTTGATTTTTTTTTGTCAGTAACAGTATTCATTTTCTAAATATTTACCATCAAGATTAAGAAATATTTACCACCATTTAAAAACAAGTAGGTACAGGTATTACAGCAATTACGAATATATAAAATAGTTGTCAATATTTTTTGTTAATATAATTTCATATTCTTTCATTTTTGTATTTTTTTTTCTTTTTATTCTATTAAGACAAAGATAACACATAGTAATAAGCCACTACTGTAAATAACCATTCATTTTGAAATAATGTGAACGAAGCGGTAAAATCCAACGCCGCATTTACTACTGTTTATATTGAAAAATTCGAATATTATAACTGTAATATTAAAATAATATATTTGTCGAATATTTTAGGTTTTAATGACTTTCATATTTGTGCTAGATGTCACCTGCGAGTACTAGTACTTGTGGTGAAATGGACAATGCAGAATAGTCTTGTGCCAAAAAAAAATCTTTACACAATGTAACGAGTAATATTAGTATCCATAGATATGAATTTTTTTTTTTTAGATATGGAGAGCAAACAAAAAGTAACATTGTCTTTGAAGAGAAACCTGTTGCTTGAATTTCAATTACAACGTGAACATAACAAGTACATACAAAAAATGTAACAATACATTGAAAATGTGTCTAAAAGGATGATTCGCAAAATGTAAACACTTTATATATTATTTATGTAGCCTACAATAATATTTTATAATTTGTTTCTCACACTTGTTTATGTCAATAGTATTTATTAAGTATTTAAGTTTTGAAAATTTATTGTCTACTGTGAGAACTATTTGAACTGTGAAATTGTTATATTTTGGAATAAAATTATCATAATTTAGCCACAATCCAATCGCTCATTTCATCAGAAGTAAGCGATTTAAGAATACGAATTGGATTTGTGAGTTTAAAAAGATAGCCGTGGTCA
This sequence comes from Heliconius melpomene rosina, assembly GCF_056956725.1. Classification (NCBI taxonomy): domain Eukaryota; kingdom Metazoa; phylum Arthropoda; class Insecta; order Lepidoptera; family Nymphalidae; genus Heliconius; species Heliconius melpomene. The sequence goes on along the minus strand of NC_140406.1, from coordinate 6,018,967 downwards.
AGTTTCACCAGGACGTTCCAGAGGGAACCAAGTGGTAAGACACTCCTCTCCCCACTTTCCTTCACAATCTTTTAAAATTTTGGAGGTTTTGCGTGTTGAGTGGTGGAACTCAACGAAAATAACAATGAATATAACAATGAACAACGAAAATAACAATGAATATATAATTAATACTTAAAAATATATTACATGTAGGTTATTAATTTATAAATAAAAGAAGACGTATCTAGATAAGAAACGATACAAATCTTTATAAATGATTGAAAAGTAATCAGAATGAGCTTGTTCATTTTTATCTTAACATTGCCTCATATAAATCTAATTTATCAGATTGTGTTAATGTATCTGCGTAAATTAGATATTATTTTAGATTTTAGATTTGATTTGACTGCAATACATTTTAATTCATTCATGTAAAAATCTAGTTATAATCGGTTTTAACTATACTAAAGGGTATGTATGGGTGTAAGTATAATTATTTTTTTTATTATTTTATAAGATCCAAGAGTTTCACAAATTAAAATATCTAAATGATTTGCTGGAAATTAATTATTAGGCAGCAAAATATTTATTATTTTTGAATTTCATAATTTTTGATACAACCTTCTAAAAGGCTCGTATATAAATGTTAAATATAATAATAACTTTTTTAACTTTTCGGAGGGAAATGTAGTGCAGTGACTATAAATGTAATAAAAAAGTATAAGTAATAAATTCTGTACATTGAATATAACATTTAAAAAATAATTAACTTTAACTAAATAGAAGCCAACTATATAATTTCTACCTGTGGGTACTTATATCTGTCGTTTTGCTGTGAAAAGCGGTCATGAAAAATTACTGCTCGAATTTTGACCGAACTTTTCTAGTTATATAGCTATTAGTCCTTGGTAGCAAATGGGCAATAATTCATTTTGAATTTATAAAATGTAATTTATTTTGAAATTATTTTGGGTGTACATGAATAAAAATTCTCGTACAATACTTAAATGTTATATCCTGTAAAATAAAAACTTTTGGGTATTATATTATATATATATTCCAAATCTTTGCATTGTTCAAGTGAATTAATCGTGAATTGATCTAGTTTTATAGATTCATGATTCATAATATTCATTAATACTTATATGACTTGGCACAATAATAGATATATTATCTGATATTTGATTTAAAATGAATTGACATAATTCGCTACAAGTAAAGATTAATAATAAGACTCCACACCAACTAATGGGCGACTACCGGAAACGTATCTATTTTACAAATAGTATAAGGAGCAAAAATTCATAAACTTCAGGTTTCATTATAGGTACTTAGTTCTAGTTTCATTGTACCGACATGCCTTCCTCCATCTTCGTCATTTTAGAATGATTGACGGAACCCAAAGCAGCTTTTATGCCCTTTGATCATTACATAAAATAATAATAATAATTTATACTTAACTCTTCTTGCTTTCAGTTTAATTAAGAATATACTTCACATTGTGAATTAAATTTGAAAGCTTCTCAAACAACATTTTTTTAATCAATTTTTCAACTTAAATGCTAGTCATAATGATTTTAATTTAATTATTTCTGATAGCACCTTGGACGTCTTTATAAGATCGAGTGTGTTCAGCGTAATACAAAAGCTTTTTAGCATTCAGTTTCAAGTATAATTAAATACTACTTACACATATTTACTTCGCATATGTAAATACTTACTTCGTTTAAATAAACATCATTGTGTTTAATACATAAGTTTATAAAAAAAAAACTACTATATATCTATTCACATAATTTCTACTTTCTGTTCATTTAAAAATGTCATTACAGGATATGCAAAGGGAACCTGGGAACCTAGTGCTAAGACACTCTGTTCCCATTAAGACACTTCCGCTACCCACTTTCCGCCGAATTATGCTAGAATTGTAGTGGTAGCAACGTTCCCAAAAAATAAAATTTTTAAATATTTGATTTCCTCGAGTGGGAATCGAATCCACAACCTGTCATGTTTACAATCACACGCTTGTGCCAATGGCTGTCCACGTGTGTCCTTTAAAAATGTTTAAAAATTGCATAAGCGCCACGATGATATCGAAACAATAAGTTCGAGCTCACGTTTTTTCCCGGTATTATGCGAGAACCTATTGTTAAAACCCTCCGTTCTCTAATTTCCGCTCTAATTTTCGAGAGATTTCGAAAAGTTGTTCACGCGACCACGGATTGTCGACTTTCCTATACTATCATTTGAAGTATTGAAAAAAAAATATTAGCATGTTATGTTACGTTATTAGCAAGTTTATTTTTTTAGCACGCTAAAAATATTTTGTGAAAGCTGAAACTGTTTCAGTAAAAAAAATTTACCTAACCAATTATATAGAATTTTTAGTACATAGACATATTTCGGATGTATAATAGGTAATGAGCACAATATTTTGGCAAATTTAGGGGTATGAGTCATATTTTCGTGTCATATATTAAAAAAACATGTGTTCTTATAATAAGCAAAAATAACAATTTTTGTTCTTATAATTACAAAAAAAAAAAGGTGCAGGGTCTTACATAAGTAAGTTGCTTAAAATTATGTAGAGCCAAAAAAGTGGTAATTTTAGTACGAATATTGCAAATTGTTCTTCACAAAAATTATAATAAAAAAAAGTAATAGAAATGCTTTTGTAAAAAATTAAGTACAAATAAAAAAAAATCTTTATAAAATTTAAATTAAGAATAATGTAAAAAAGTATAGGCCTCCGTGCCATACGCTTTTTAATTTTTTAATTTTGTCACAAAATCTGTTTTTTTTTTATTTTTTAACTATAGTTCATTTATTATGTTTCGTAGGTTTTTTTTATAAAAGCGTGTTTTTAGTTTTTTAATTCTTTTTGTTATAATCTGGAATTCTCGTTGACCTACAAGCCGCTACAGAACCGTCGATGGGAAAGTTCGACTCGCACTTGACCGGCTTATTTAATTTATAATCGTACATTGTAATCGGTCTTTTAAAGTATGCAAAATTTTAAATTCTCTCAAAATCACGTTCAAAGTTTCCGTTACAAGCATACATATGTACATATTATTTAGATACGACACACACGACTAAAGCTAATAAAAGCGTGTCAATAAAACGAAACTTCCAATAACATACCTTTAAGCGACAAGATAAAAATAAAAATTAACCTTGATATAAAAATATACAAGTATACCTATGCATAGTTGTATATTTATGTTTTAAAGTCTGGAAATAAATTATAAAAATCAGCAACAGCCTAGGCAGAGTTCTAATTTTAAGTTGAATCTTAAATAAAATAATTAGAAGAATTGAATGGTATCTTATTTTAAAAAATTTAAATAAGATGCCATACTTTTTATAAACTTTATATATATATAAATTTATAAGAGACTAAAATCAAAATATATTTCATATTAATTAAACATTATTATTTTGTTTATTAATTGTCAAAATCACCGACATGTATATATCATGTAATCTACAATAGATTTTTCGATGTTACATAAATTTCGCAATTTTCTCAATTTAATAAAAAATATTAGAAAAAAATTATAACTTACTTTTTTTGTGTGATTCCAGAAAATGGTTTTTTTTCTCACAACGTAAAATATATTGACCACAGAAAACGCCGAGATAGAACGTGGTCCGCAGTTGACGGTGCTGCGTTCAAACACGTATTGATAATAAAACGATTTGCACCCTATATAAGTTATATTTATGTTTACTAGTGGCGAAACTAAGGAAAATCTATCCAAAGCTCGCACCAACACTAGCCAACCGTTAAGATCAAACGTCAAGTAATTATCGATCTTAACAGAAAAATCATTAGGTTCCTTTTGAAGCCCCCAAAACCGGATTTAACCAGTCACATTTGACTTCTTGCAATTAAATACTTAGAGAGTAATTACTTAGATACTAGTCGCAATGGTTCAGGAAAATATTAATTTTTGCTACTTAGGTGTATTACGCTTAAATATAAACAAACACGTTTGTGGATTTTCCTTAAGAAAAAAATATATTAAATTAATGTTTTGTTTTTAATTTAATATAATAATTATAATGTGGCGTCAACAACACGATCCTACCATATAAAACCTGATTGTATTACGTGTAGATATTACGTGTTTATGTACATAAAATATATGTAATACTGTCCAGAATATGGGTTTGATTTTCTTAAACATATTTTTAAAAATAAATTTTATTATTGAACTTTCTTACATTTATTTATATATTTTTTTAATACTTACATTAATTGGTATTAAAAAAAAAGTCGTTAAAGTCTGAATAAAGTACAGTAACTTTGAAGTTTAAAGTATCACTTGCAATAATTATGTTTTGTTTGGTTCGTGACAAGGTAGCAACTTGATAATATTGAAAAAATACAAAAAAAATGTAAAAGAGAACATTACGCTAACCCAATTGCGAATTTATAAAAATAAGTTGTAAACACGTGAGATTTTTTTTATTTGTGTTATCATTAAAATTAAATATTATTTATTATATTCAGGACACATTTTTTTAATTAAACTTAAATTTAGAATATTTTTCAACAGTCTACTAATAAATTATAGAGTAGTTTTTATTTTACATTTCAGTATATTTATAAGTGTTTATCTAATTCAAAGTAACAAAAATAAATACCTATAGTTCATTTAAATTTATTAAAAAAAAATCAGCTTCACGCTGTATCCCGCACACAGCAGGGCAGGCAGAAGGAAAGGAACCTAGTGTTCAGACACTCTGCTCCCTACTTTCCGCCGAATTCTGGAAGCATTGCGTATTGAGTAGCGGAGCTCAAAGCCGATCTTTGCCTCGGCACCAGAGCGAAGAAATGAAAATATAAACGTAAATAAATATTTCATTTCCTCAAGTGGGGATGGAACCCACAACCGCTGCGCCACGACGGCCATCTTATTTCTTAATACCAAAATATTACATAAGTACATTATTTGCAACCTTTTTTTATCATGGAGTCAGGCTTTCAGACAGTACAACATAAGAACAGTACTAGCAGCTTACGACTAGAAACATATATGGGAAACCCTTCACTACAAAAATACTCCACTCCCCATTTTCCGCTAATTCTCAAGGCATTGCGTGAGAATGAGTGGCGGAACTCAACGCCGCTGTTTACCTCGGCACCAGAGCGAAGAAATGAACCAACAACCTATAGCGCTTGAACCTCTGCACCACAACGGGCCTAAATATTTATTACTTAGTATAAATTGTAGGTGAATAGTAAAAGTACCGCTACCAGTGACTTAGTACATACTTATTTCATGGTAAGTAACGTTTGAAGTTGAAAATTTTAGTGAATTACCATTCACGTAACAGGAAAACTTCTACTTCTAAGTAAATATTAAAATAGTCAATATACAGGCTCGGATTAAACATGGTTTCACTGCCGGATTTAATTTTTTTCTATAATAAGTATGTAAACAATTTCAAGTCATAATTTAAAAAGAAAACATGATCCCACCAAAAACATCCTGTAAAAACTAGCCAAGTCTCGATGAAGCTGTTTCTTTCTCTATAAAAAGTAATGAAACCTTTAGGTAAAGCCATTATATTAATAAATTTTTTGTAGAACATTCCCATAAATTAGGACCCGCATACACCATGTAAACGTACAGAAAAAGTCGCCAAAATGGAAATCCTTGGCTCCCGTAGCCTCGGTCTGTGGTGGTCGAGGAGGAGCACCATGAGGTTTTAGGGGTAGTGTGGACCACGATAAAAAAAGGTATACTCTGCAGTAACCTATACTCTGCAGTTATACCTTTGCCATTTTTAATGAAAGTAATTTTTATGAACATGTTTTTTTAATGATACATGTTCATGTTATTTTTAATTGATACATGTTAGTAGAATAGATTACATATTTATGTAGATTATAGATAAATGTTTTTAGAGAATCCAACATCATTAACAACATCATTAACATATCATCGAAAAAATAATGGTTGCCACTTGTCAGCTCTCAGTAAGCCATAACCATGGGTTGCCAGGTGTAATGAACAGGTGTTTGATTGTTAATTATTAGCATTTACGTGTTTTTTATTTATATATCAAATTAATATTTCTTTTTTTATACTATAACAAGTGGTTGCTCAAATAAGTACCTACCTACCGCAAGATGAGGTTGGCATCATTTGAATATTTTTTTCCATTCTGAATGGCTGTGACTGCTGTGAGCAAACAAGACCATAATATAGACGATATATAGTAAACCGTACTTCGATTAATTTTGATGAGATTTTTTTATTTTGATGAGATTTTATTATTTTGAAGTAGGTAGGTAGGTACGGTTCTACAATAGGAGGTTATTTGATTACAAATTAAGTACATGTAATTCCAAAAAAAACAGGATGTTTGTATGGTCCCGGTGGTATGTTTCGGGGCACCCGGGACACAAGCGAAAAATGGGACGTCTAGGTTATTATAATCATTCAGTAACCAAACCCCCGCCCCGCGCGGCTCGTAGGCTAGGTCATTATGAATCAGTGATATCACCTAAAATATGTATTAAAATGATATAATGATGAAATGCAAAAAATATTATTAGGTATATTAATTAAATACACCAAATCATAAAAAAATATCTTAAACTACCTATCTTCTAAATGATACAACCGAATAACATACCTACTTTAAACGACTAACTTTATCTTTAAAAAGGAATCTTGATGAGAAAATAATTTATTTTGATAATAGATTCGTGTTTTATTCATGAAAAATATATCTCACCTTCACATAACATTTCTTTCTTCAATAAAAAAGCCTTTGGAGTGATTCAAATATAAAAGCTCGCTGTACAGCAGACCTTTTTACTGAACTAATAGAGACCAACATTTTTGATTATGTCTGTCTCTATGGAACAATTGAATCAGCGCACACCAGTAAAACATCACATCTTGCCCAATTTCCGCTGATATGATATACATATGCCAACACTTTTCTCTGATCTTTTATTCAATGATGATGAAATATAGCCTATACCCTACTTTACCTCTTTATTATGTTAGAATAGATCATTACTTACTTCGCATGTGAAATACTTAATGTTTCTACATGCTATTTTTTTCACAAATCACAACTCTCCCTAAGGGGAGAAAACAGTGCAAGAAGAATGAGTGACAGGGCTCAACGCCGCGGTTTGCCTTACCAGATTAAAGAATTAAAAATATTTTTCTTTATTCATTCGTCATTGTACATCATAACGTTAGCAAGCCATGACATTGCAGTTGTGAAGGATAAACGTTTAGATACATCATTATCTGTCTACGTAAAGAAAAATAATAGGGTTTTATCAGTCATTTATTGTAAATATAAGATTTAATCTAATATTCGTAGATTTATCACATAAACCCTTTCGCCTAATTGGTCACGTTACACGACTCTTTAAATTCCATATTATAAAAAAATAAGAACACACACTTAATATGAAGTAAATTAAAAAAAATACTAAGTAAATGCCATTCGATATAAAATAAGAACAATTTACGTGGCAATTCGTAGACACACGCATTTTAATATTTAAGTACAAAGTAAAAAATCACCAAGTCCTCGCTTGTACTTCATATTTAAAAAAAAATGTTTATAATTTATTTATTTATAAAAAAATATTAAAACACTTGTTTTAATTACATTGATCTTTGATAAAAATAGGTAAGAGGAGTTTGTTTCACTTAGTGTAAAGGAATTTACCTTTGCACATTAAATACGACATTATTAAACAGAATTTTGTTATTGTCAAAAAAATAATGCATTTTAAAAAGATTTGTGTGATTTTAAGCTATAGAAAAAAATATTTCAAAAATAAAATTATAAGTACACAGTTATCACAAAAATAAAATACACATTAAAACATCCTATCTACTTATTAATTAAGTTTCATTAAATTCACACTGTGTTAATTACAATATAAAGAAATATCATAATAATGAAAAAAGTATATCGAACAGGAATACAGATAATTGATGGACTGAAATATTTATTTTGCTTACATTCAATTCTCCATGTGGTGTTAAAATGTAATGCATGACATTTAATTACTAGTAAATTCAACACAAGAAAATAAGCCTTTTTGACAAATAAAAACCCTTATTCTATTGTGTATAGAAGTAGTAAAATAGTGCATTTAATTAATATAAAAATGATGTGCTAAAAAGTGTTTTCTTTAGTAGTCAAAATATAAATTATAGATTTAGTTCAGAAAATACATGGCGTGTGCTACATTTTCTATTTAATTGTTATAACTACGTATTGGCATAATTAATTAATAATTGCAATCTAATTGGTAATTATTTTAAAATTTTTAATTTAATATCTTATGGTTTTATCTCCACATATCGAAATAGACTTTAAAATTAAGAATAATTTAAAAAATAACCTTTTTTATAGGTTTGTGATTTTTTAAATTATTTTCACTCAGAATTAAATGTCAAAAATAGATTATTCGCTTTTTTTAGAACGAAATTAAGAAAAGATTCCTTTGAAATTAATATAAAAAAAGAATAATTATATAAAATGTATAATATATGAAAGTGATTTAACCTTGAAAATCTTTAGAGAAACGCAAATATAATTCATATAAATATTAAAGATACAATTTAAGTGAGATTATTCCTATTTTGGGCTTCGTCCAAATTATATCAAAAACTTTTTGCATGCCAAACATTAAACATGCCTAATGACTACAATCCGGTTTGTTGAGTTTCTATTGTATTTATTATTTATGCACGACTTTTATGGCAATAATATGATTTATCCTACTTAACACTAAAATGGACTTAATACACTTAGTATTTAAAATTCAGAATTGATAATAATAATAAGACACACAAATTGCATTTAACTAACATAAGAATGACTTATATTTAACAAATTCATTATCAAGCTGAAAATATTATTATTATAACTAAATATTTATAGTACATATCATTTATGTATAATTATAACGTTAAAATATGACTAACAATGAATTTGTTAAAATATTTCTTTTTTACCACTGATTAGTTTTCTAAAAGTATAATGCTATCTCTTTCTAATCAAAGTAAAAAAAAGAATAGCATGACAGTAAGGTCGAGTCGTGGCCGCCCGGAGGTTTTCTTAGATTATGTGCATTGTTCACTTAGAAAGAAAATAATCAAAATTGAGAAAAAAACCTAATATTAAATCTACGCAGCGGTCTGCAACTAAGTTCAAAGCGGCCACGACACGTCGACCGTACTGTATTTAGGTAGTTTAATGAAATAATACCCACTAAAAAGACAGTGGTAAATAGAAAGCTTACTTAATTTTATGCATACACACAAAAAAAAATATGAAACATACACACTTTATTATCTAAGTCACTTAAAGTAAAAAAAAGTTGACAATCAGTACAAAATAAAAAGTTTCAAGACATATTTTATGCTATTTATATAATTTTGACTATATTGCGATCACAAATTTGACTACACTAAATAATCTAAAGCACTCAAGTTTATAGAATATAATGATAGTACTCTTTTTTATAATTCATTACTTATTGCCTTTCAGCGTTCTTCATTCTTTTGAGACCGTCGTTGCTCTGACTGTAAACGTGAGGGTTGTGGGTTCGATTCCCACTCGGGGGAATGAATAAAAAGTCGACAAATAGGATACAGCGTAATGTTAAGAAAATATTTGACTTTTCAACTTATAAGACATCAATTTTAATAATGCAAATGTGTCATATGATATTTTATGTAAACGTGTGCTTTAAAATATAAGTATCACAAAATTTAATTTCATAATTTCTACGTCTAACCATAATAAATATTAATAGTAAAGGCACCATTAAAATTGTAAGGTGATAAAACGAGATCACGAGAAATGGACATAAATAGATTAAATGTATTACAATAAATTAATTCAATGATTGATGATTATAATGGAGAAAAAAATGTTAGTGTATTTATATTAAATATAATAAATAAATAAAAATTAAGTTTTAGGGCAATAAATTTAGTAAATCATTTTACAATACTTTGCTATAAAGCCGTCATTTGTACAAATACCTCAGAAAAGAAAGACGTCATCCACCATCCGCCTGATAAATTATCGAAACTTATCAATCAGTTCAGTGTATTAAAATAAATTGATAATCTAACTCTAAATGAATAGTCAGAATGTTGCTATATGCATAAGATAAATAATTAGTTATGTTTAATTCACGTCAATTTGTACAAATACTTAAAAAAAAAAAAAAAACTGCATTCATCTGATAATTATCATTATTAAATATCATTAACAAGAACCTACCAAACACACAGCAAACGGTCCCTCCAAAAAAAAAATAAGAAATATAATTTTAAAGAAAGAACGAATTAATTAGAATTAGCTTCCGGTTCAAACAAAGCTGCTTGTGACAATGAGATTTGTTGAGACCTCGGTAAAGGTCTTACAATTAAGGCTTTAACGCAGGGTGCTAATAAATATATAAGAACTGCTATTGCTACAATGGAGAATGCACAGAGCGCCCATTGAGCCGCTTTTATAGTAACTTCTGTGTCCGGAATTGTTTTTTTTAATTGGCATAATGACAGTAATGATGTAGAGTAATTGTATGGACCAGTTATACGGGAATTTGGTCCACAGTCGGACTCCTGCCAGCCTATCCAACCTGATGACCGTTTAAAGAGTACCTGTAAATAAAATGTTTTACTTTTTTTTGCTTCAAGCTGTGTTCCATACATAGTAGGATAGGCAGAGGGAACCTGGGAACTTAAGTGTTAAGACATTGCCTCCTCCGTTCCTTACGTGTTGTGTGACGGAGCTCAGCGCTGCGATGTGCAGCGTTACCAGAAAGAGGAAACTAAAGTAATAAATATTTAATTTCAACAACCGTCGTATACATAGTCGCACTTTGGTGCCCCTGCGCCTTAATAATATATTGTCATATATTTTTTAAAACTTTCTTCATGGTTATAAGGTTCCTAGCCATTATTCTTGAGAGTGGTGGTTGTGGGTTCGATCTCACTGTGGGGAACAAATTGTATTAAAACACAACATACAATACACAATTTGGGCGGATACGGTCAATTTTTCTATCTTGACACTCTCTTTGCCTACTTTGCCATTACTAAAACATGCACCTTTCACGTGATTCTAATGTTTATTGTGAACTATTAAATGTTAACTATTAAAAAAAAAACTAACCTGTAACCCCTCCATCGCAGTATATCCCAGTACAGTTTCATCACATCCAGCCTCTAGGCCTAATTTATAGCAATACTGTGAGACGGTACCGCCTTCGCCACTGTTATTAAACGCTGTCATCACTCGTACATAGTTCTGTAGAAATGTCTCATTTAAATTAGGATTTAAGTTTTTTTGTAGTTACACGCTATAGAGCGTGATAGACGCTACAGACGCTATTGACCTTCTATATGCGGGATAGCCCGCATATAGAAGGGTAGGCAGAGAGAACATTGTGTTGAGACACTACATTCTTCCTGGCATGACTAAATATTTTTCTATTAAAGTCCCAGCCTCCCTCTGCCTACCTTCCTAGACCTTCAGGATGTTAAGAAGAAAAAAATTGTAATTTTTTTATTACTCAATAATTATAAATAGCAGCGGGTAAGTAAAAAAATGTTATTTTGTTTGTTGTTTTACATAAAATATGTTGAATTTATTCACAAAGAAAAGAATAACAAAAAATATATTGGATTTAAATTTACTTTCTCTAACTTGCCTAATTTACATACATTTTAGTTATTTAGTTAAATATTTTGTTACCTGTGGCGTTATTTCCAATGTAAAATATTCATTATCATTGTTAGCACTAAGTAAATCTATCCCTATTGATGGTAACGTCCAATCTTGAGGTTCAGGCCAACATGCAGCCTGAAACAGAATATTTTTTATATCTATCATATGTTCATATAAATAAAGTTGAAGTGTCTGTCTGTAATTTCAAAAAAACTGTTTTTAAATATTTGATATTGCATTGCATATTTGAACAGCTGGACTTATTTTCACTAAAAGATATAGTGGATTGTGGAGCAATATATAGGTGACTTTTTATCCCGGAATTTTACATGAGATCGGTAAATACCTGATCTTGCGGATTGTCGATTGTCTCTGGGTTTGCCGTGCGTTTAGCGTATTACCTCCTACCTCATCATCATCATCATCATCAGCCTGTCCTCGTCCACTGCTGGACATAGGCCTCTCCAATGGCACGCCACTGAGCTCGATCTTCAGCTTTTCGCATCCAGCCGCTGCCCGCCACTTTACGAATATCGTCACCCCATCTAGCTGGAGGACGTCCTACATTACGCTTGCCGAGGCGTGGTCTCCACTGTAGAACGCGCTTACTCCAACGGTCATCGGTTCTGCGGCAAATGTGACCAGCCCATTGCCACTTCAGCCTGCTAATCCTTTGGGCTATGTCGATAGCATTGGTTCTCTGTCGGATAACTTCATTTTGAATTCGATCCTTCAGAGATATTCCAAGCATAGCCCTTTCCATAGCACGCTGAGCGACTTTAAGCTGGTGGACCAATCGCACTGTCAGTGTCCACGTCTCGGCTCCGTATGTCATAACTGGTAGGACGCACTCATTAAAGACCTTCGTCTTTAGACTTTGCGGTATTGATGACGAAAAGACATCACGCAGTTGCCCATATGCCGCCCAACCAAGTTGTATTCTTCTGCGAGCCTCCATCTCGAAGTTGTTTCTACCTAACTGTACAGTTTGACCAAGATAGACATATTCCTGAACAACTTCGAGAGGTACTCCATGAAGTGCAATCGGTTCCGGAATTACATGTTCGTTGAACATTATCTTGGTTTTATCCAAGTTCATCCGAAGACCGATGCGAGCAGAAGACTCATCCAAGGTGCTCAACATATATTGCAGGTCCTGCACGGTTTCAGCAAAAATGATAATATCGTCTGCAAACCGCAAGTGTGAGAGAAATTTGCCATCTATGTTTATGCCCCGTCCTTTCCAGTGCAGCGTCTTGAACATATCCTCCAATGCATTAGTGAATAATTTGGGAGAAATTACGTCACCTTGTCTCACTCCTCGATGCAGGTGGATAAATTTAGACTGCTGATTCTGTACTTGGACGGTCATAGTCGCTGCATTATAAAGGCTTCCCAACACTTTGATATATCGCCAATCGACTTGGCACCGTTGCAAGGACTCAAGAACAGACCAGATTTCAATGGTGTCGAAGGCTTTCTCATAGTCCACAAACGCTAGGCACAAGGGAAGATTATACTCTTCGGTCTTCTGTATAATCTGCCGTACCGTGTGAATATGGTCTATGGTACTATAGCCTTTGCGAAATGCGGCCTGTTCGGCAGGTTGAAATTCATCAAGTCTACGCGCAAGACGATTCGTGATGACCCTAGAAAACAGCTTATAGACATGGCTCAACAAGGAAATTGGTCGGTAGTTTTTCAATAGGGTTTTGTCTCCCTTTTTGAAAAACAAGACGACAATACTGTTGCTCCATGCCTTTGGAGTTTTTCCCGAAAACAAGACGGAATTGAATATACGTTGGAGACATGTAAGTATAGGTTTTCCGCCTGCTTTTAGTAATTCCGTCGTTATTCCGTCTTCTCCTGGTGCTTTTCTATTCTTAAGCTGCCCCAAGGCCATCGAAATTTCGTCCTGTGTTACTTCCGGCAAGTTGTCTGTGAGGCGGCGTGATAAAGTGGCTCTGGGATCTTCCGATTCGGGCTTGGGACGGGACGCTTTTGAAGCATAAAGTTTACCGTAGAAATCCTCAATTTCCATAAGAATTTCCGGCTTGGAGGCGACAACTTCTCCATTAGAATTGGTCAACTTCGTCAGATGACTTCGGCCTAATCGTCGAGCGAAGACTTTTGACCCCTGATTTCGCTCGATCGCTTCTTTTATACAACGTGTATTGGAGCTTCGGAGGTCGCGTCTTACCAGCTTAGATATTTGCTTATTCAAATTTGATGAAGTGCCAGTGGGATTTTCACGTCGCCTTTGCATTAGCCGTAGAGATTCCCCCGAAAGTTTGGATTTCTTAGTAGAATTTTGCGTCTGGTAAAATTTTGTCCCTTCATCACGAAGAATTCCCACCACTTGGTCTAGCTTATGGTCAATGTTAACGTCGCTTGTAGTTTCCAGGACAGCAAATCGGTTCTCCAGTTTCATCTGAAATGGTTCAGACCCAGCAACAGTTTGAAGCAGATTTGGTCGAAGTGTCGATTTTATGAGACGTAGGCGTTCGAGTTTATAGTGAACATTTAGAGTGCCTCGTACAAGACGATGATCACTTCCCGTGTTAAACCTAGTGACGACGGAGACATCCCTAAATATTCGTCTTTTGTCCTCCTACCTAGATATGAGATAACATTTTTCTATTAAATACGATAATTTTTACGCCCAAAATCAAATACAAAGATCTAGATTAAATCACTGATAGTGTTTTTTATTTATTGTTACTTTAAATGTTACTTATAAACTATACAAATTAGTTTAACTTATCACAAAAAGTAACCAAATCAAACTTACTTCTCCATGAAACCAAAATTCATCTAATATTAGCATATTAGATGCCTGCGCTGCACTTCTCAGTTCATTGACTACCTGAAAAAAAATATAAATAAGAAAGAAAACAACAATAATAACTAATTTGAGACATTGTGTACTGAGTGGTGTAATTTAACATCACACTTCTCTTACTATAACGGGGATTGAACCCATAACCCAACCATAACAGGGTGACACAACAGGCACAATCCATACAGGATGTGTGAATGTTTTTAAAAAGTATGAGTAAAATTTTTTTGATTATAGAATATAGAGAAATAATTGAAAATAACATGTAATAAAGTTTTAGGTATAGCGCGCACTAGTGATTTTTGTCACCGTGACTGTTGCATTACTGTCACCATGTACATTACACTTAATGAAGGGGCGCGCATTTGGATACGTGACAATTGGGTGACTTTTTGTCCGCGGAGGACGGCAACACGCCGGTGACGCAACTGTCACCGCGTCCATAGATTTGTATGCCCGTGCGCGCATTAGCAACTAAATGTCACCTCCCCCTTGCGGTTTCCATACTAGTCGTCTTCCGCATAAACATGAAACAGCATTTTTATTTCAAGAATGGCGTCAAGCTCATCACCAAGGCAAAATGTATGTTTTAATGAAGATAAAATAGACAATGACAACACTGATTGACGAAATTGAGTTAAGGCCATTGCTCTATGACAAATGAAAAGTTGAAAGCCAATATTTTCTACATTTGCTTTTTTTTCTATTTCTTAATATAAGTGCACAGACAACCATCTCTTCGAGATCCATTTTATCAAATGTAAAAAATTTCGTCACTGTCATCGCAAGTGCGCGCAGTGGCGAAAAGTATGGTGACATGTCAGTGACAAAAAAAATATTGTCACCGTGACAAAAGTCACCAGTGCGCGCTAAGCCTTAATATAACTAAAAATTGCTATGCAATAAACAAAAACACTAAAACAGTTTGACAGCTTCATGTAATAAGAAATATCCATACTTGAATACAAAACTACTAATGAAATCTGTGGGAAAACACACAAAATATATTTTTTCGAGTATTTTATTGCACACTTATGGTATTACGGTATTTTTGAATGAAGCAATATCTTGAAAACGAAAAATTTCGGGCGCTACTTTATGGGAGAAAATATGTGAAAATAACCTCCTCCTCTGTATCAATTTATCTGTAGATTTACGAATAAAAAAATATATAAAATATTACCTCTCTAAACACAATATCAGGTAATCTAATATTAGTTGTTCCACTGTCAACTATGCTTTTCTCTTTATTTAATTTCATACATGTCTCTTTATAGTGCTCATCATCACTTGTGATATTGTTTACAGTTTTATTTCTATTTGTCAATACATGAATTGATAACACTCCCACCACATACCATCTTCTTTGTAAAATTGGTGTTTTAAATATAAATGGACTTGAAGGTGCTATACTGTCATCTGAAAAAGGTAAAAATGTGATTTTTTTATATCAATATAGGCAGAAGGGCCTATAGTTAGGACACGTCGTTAACCATTACATACTTCTGTTCCTCAGTTTCTGTCGAATTCTTGAGGCATGGCTTGCCGAGTGGCAGAACTCAACGCCATTCTTTACCTCATTGCCAGAATGAAGAAATGAAAATATTACATGTATCATGTCCCCTGAGTTGAAATCAAACTCACAATTATTAAGCATTTACAGTCAGAAGTTTGAGCCCCTGCACCACAGCGGCCTCAGTTGTACATATAATAACAATTAACTTGTATATTACCAATAATTTCAAATCTTCCATAATGTGTAGCATTTGTTGGACTCACAACACCACACAGTTTGAGCTGGAATGACATATCTTTGTATAGAGTTTTGTCTACCGAGTCTAACCATGAACCTACTATCACATCATCTCCCCACGCACCCACTGGTAAATATGCTAGTCCTAGAAGACCCTGGAAATAATATTTTATATGTAGTTTGGGGTCACCCCTAGAATATGTCTACACATATTTCTTGACTTTTAAGATATATATAGATAACTGGCAAATATATTTCAAACTTAATATTGAATAATGAAACTATATTAAAATTTGAACCATCATTAATCAGATTTCAAATTCATTAAAATTTTACATTTCCATATAAAAATATGTAAAATTGCTCATCATGTAAAATTAATATAATCCAGTTACACTAAAACGGTAAAAGTGGTGTCTGTTGGGTATACATATGACATACAAAAAACCAGTTAACAAATATACTTATCCTATAGATAGCATTTTCGTTATTAGCAATATGAATATATCTATATATATAAAATCGAAAAGTCACTCACTCATCACGAAATCTCAGAAACTACATGTGCTAGGAATCTCAAATTTTGCATAGGAGTTGTTTATAGGACGTAGGTGCTCGCTAAGAGAATTTGCAATATTTGACTTCTAAGGGGTTGTTTTTGGGGTTGAAAGTTTGTATAGAACTTAGTTACTACAAATTCTAGGAGTCTCAAATTTTGCATGGACGTCACTTATAGGACGTAGGTACTCAAGGAGTCAAAAATTAACAATAACGTAGTTCACGCAGGCGAAGCCGCGTGCGGGCCGCTAGTTTGGTATATAATTTAGATTAGTATTGAGTCTTAAATTTTTTGATAAATCATATATTTTTTTTATTCAATTTTAATATCAATTTCTATAAAAACAATTGATTACCTGCCATGCTGAGCCATTCATGAAGAATTTATGACTACTTTTAATGAGAGCTAATTCACTTGTCACTTCTGGTATACTTTTGATTGATGGAAATTTAACATAATCAAATGCTAATTCACCTTTCCAAGTACCTTGAGAATATTTAGCTACTACCTGAAATGTTATATTTTTATAAGTAGAGGCTTGACATAAAGCTGAGCTTGATATAACACTTCAGCTTCATCCCGTATTCCCCATACAGCAGGGAAGGCAGAAGGAATCCTTGTCATAGCATGTCTTAAATTACATCACAAGGCTGTTGTGGCACAAGAGCGCAACTGGAAGCAGGGCAGTTGTGGGTTCAATTAACAATTGGAGGAATCAAATATTTTAATGTCTTCATTTCCTCCATCCGATAAAGAGGAAAATCATGGTGTTGTGTTCCACCACTAAGCACATTGAGTTCACCTCAAGCATTGGGCATGAAGAAAAAAATTATAAATTGAATTTATATGGAAAGCAAGAATGTGTATAGCAGGCATAGATCTGACACTAGATTTTATCTATCTACCCTGCTATATAAAAAATACAGCATACTTTGATGATGATAAATTTATGTACGAATCTATCCATTTTGATGTAAATATAATTAAAGTTCATCTTACCTCTTTATTTGTCAAAAAAATACTATATGATTTATCAGAGTGAAAATATTCATCATTATCTTTTCTGGGATATGATGCAATGGCCAATGTAGTACTCCCTGTATCAACTAAAACATTAAGCTGAAATAAAATAAAATATTATTTATTATATTACACATACTGGTCATAAAAAGTATCTAATCGTTCCATTTAATTTTCTTAATCGGTAAACGAATTTTATTGAGACTAAGCGATTTTTAAAGAAAAATGTTCTTATTAATCATATATTTACTTTTTGTGGAGGATGTCCAATTTCAATTTCCAATGCGTAGGCTTGCCCGGCATCGCCATATAAATTAAAATCTTCACACGTAGACTTATTTACGACAATAAAAAGAAAAAAGTAACTCAAACTTTTTAGGAACATTATTGCCCTTCAACCATAATGTTTTAGAAGTGGATATAAATACAGCACTTTATAGTAATAATTCAATAATGCATATATAAGATATTTTTTCACGGTTAACTCCAACGGACTTAAGGCTTCTCATTTAAGAAGTTTTTGAGTGGCTTCTATTGACCGAAAACTCAATACACATACTTGGTGAACATAATACAATTGCATCTCAAGAAGACATTGACATTTGACACCAACTTGACACTTTAATTCTATAGTTATATTTTTTTAGGCAGGTAGCTCGAAATGGAATTTTCAAATATTGTAATACCGTTATTTTACGAGAAGCAAAAGAAAATAATAAAGAAACATTTTAATATTTATAAGTCACACAATTTTACACAGTACGGTACGGTATCGTATTGCCTGAAAAATAGTTTGATTTTATTTTATGTTTATATTCGATTTCGATATAAACATAAAACTCACTTATGGGTTTTACTATAGGGTTTTACTCTAGGGGTTTACTCAAGGGTTTTACTCCTATATAAGAACAAAATAGAATTTACGCAACCGTAGTTTATTTTATCAGACTTGCTGACTTTATGAAATATATTATAGTCAATTGTGACATTTAGTCTGTAACCTGTATTAGGATAAAATTTTGGCGCGTATTTAGACTTCTATAATTTCTAAATCGAAACTTCACAAATCACAATTCAGTATTCACAACTCAATTCGATTCGGATTTGTTAACAATAGATGTTAATTTAATAAAAAGTATAATCCAACAAGTAATTTAATAACATCTAAATAAAATGACTTTGTGGGTTGATAAACACAGACCAAAAGATTTAATGAAATTGGATTATCACAAAGAACAAGCTGTCGGATTAAAAAGTTTAATACAGCAAAGTGACTTTCCTCATCTACTAGTTTACGGACCTTTGGGCGCTGGTAAAAAGACAAGAATAATGTGCTTATTACGAGAGCTTTATGGATCCGGTGTAGAACGAGCAAGACAAGAAACCATGCATTTTACAACACCTTCAAACAAGAAGATTGAGATTATGACTGTAAGTAGTAATTATCACATTGAAGTAAATCCCACCGATGCTGGAATATATGACCGGGTTGTTATCATGGATTTAGTTAAAAATGTCGCACAAACACATCAAATTGACTCTTCTGGCCAACGTGAGTTTAAAGTTGTAATTTTAAACGAAGTGGACTACCTTACAAAAGACGCTCAACACGCGCTACGTCGCACCATGGAAAAATACGTTGCAACTTGCCGCTTAATTCTTATAGCAAATTCTATATCACGTGTAATTCCCGCAATTAGATCTCGTTGCTTGGCTATAAGAGTGCCAGCACCAACTATAGATGAAATAGTTAATGTTTTACATACTGTTTGTAAAAAAGAGGGCTTAACTCTACCTTCTGAGTTAGCAGTGCGTATTGCTAATGCTGCAAATCGTAATTTAAGAAGAGCAATTTTGATGTGCGAAGCTTGCAAGGTTGAGCAATATCCTTTTAGAACAGACCAAGAGCTGCCTGTACCTGATTGGCAAATTTTCATTAGAGATATAGCCAAAATTATGTTGTCAGAACAATCTCCAGCAAAACTGGGTGAAGTACGACAAAAACTTTATGAACTTTTAATACATGGAATACCACCAGAGGAGATTTTTTCTTCATTATTAGATGATCTTATAGCTAACTGTGATATGACTTTGAAATGTCAAATTATTAAATATGCAGCCAATTATGAACATAGAATGAGGCAGGGTAATAAACCTATTTTCCATCTTGAAGCATTTGCAGCAAAATTTATGACCATATACAAAAATTATGTTGAAGAATCTCTTGGGGATGCTTTTTAGTTATTATGTTTTCAATATATAATATATATTTTAAGCAGATATCTTGTTTATTAATAAAACATAATAATTATATTTTGTGGAAAACAATATTATACTTGTAACTAATTTTAAAGGTAAATAATTAAATTTAAGATATTTTTCAAATTATTTAGTTTATATTTTTTTATCTTGTGTAGCAGTTTAGGCGGAAAGAATATAGTCTCCACTATCTATCCTTATCTATCTATCTGGATCAATCCCAGAATAGCATGTTAAATACAACAGAAAATAACATTGTGCACTGTTTTCCCAGAATGGAGTAATGGAAATAGTGTTTTTCCTCATGTAAAAATCAAGCCTTTATGTTAACAGTGATATGATGCATTGGGCACAATATATCTAAGTTACATTGAAAATAAAAACACTAACCGTACTTTTGGTTTTCCAAAGATTCTGTAATTTACAAATTAAGTATATTTTAATATTTTGAAATATTATAGCAGTAATGGATAAATAAAACTTTCAAAAAGTGATAGAAATAAAAGAACCATCTTTATAATAACTTATTTATTTTGATATTTGTAATAATGTCTAGCAGGTATACTTCTTGCAAATAGTCTAATATTATCCACTATTGAGTGCATTACAGCTACTGTTATTTCATTTGATAAATGATCTAATATTGTAGGCCTTTTTAATAGTACTTGTTCCATTACTTTTGCATCTTCTGGAACAGCTGTAAAAAAAAACTTTAAATACAAACATTTGTTATGATAGTAAATTATTTGAATATTTTCCATCCATGCTTAATAGATAAGTTTAACATTTATTTAATATTATACAACTAAGTACAGTGAATATTTAACAAGATAAAATTAATAATTATTTGGCTTTTTGCATACTTGCATTTATTTTAAAATAGTTAATTTAGTAACTTGCCTGATTGTAAGAAGAAAAATGGTGTTCGTTCGTTTCGTACCGCAACTCTTTCAGGGCCTATCAAAATGTAATCTTGGTTATCATAGCCTCTTTGCCCTGCCCATGGGTAAGTTATATTGCTTTCAACATCCTCTGAAAGATAAAATTCAAATTCTTCAATTCAATTTCAAATTTAAAATCAATTGAAATGTCTGACTACAATAGTACAATAGTAGACAATAGTTGTTGCTTCAATCTTCATTTTAGGGAATGTTAAATTTAAATTATTTTCACTTTTTCATTGTAAAATATACCTGAATATAATTAAATTGTAAATTTTTTATTTTTTGTTTTAATGTTATTTACGCTATTAACTTCACGTTGTATTCCGCATATAGCAGGGTAGGCCGAGGGAAACTTGTGTTAAGACTAACACTAGGTTCCCTCTGCCTACCCGTCCGAGTAGTGTCTAAATATTTGTGTAATAAATATTTCACTTCCTCGAGTGGGGATCAAACCCACAACCCTAAACTGTTGAGGTATCTTGACTATGTAGTTAGCTATTTATGCTACAGTTACAAAAGATTCGAAGTAGTGGATCATATCTCAAAAAAACTTATCAGCTCATGCTAGCTTCGTAGGATCGACGAGTCAACAACATCGACAATCAATAAATTGAAGAGAGTACTTAATTGTTAAATAATATAAAAACTGTTTTAAAAGAAACCTACTTAGACTGTTAAGTATATACTTATGTACTTATTCAACAAACCTACCATATTGGTACATATAATTTCAATGTCTGTGGTCAGAGTGCTGATACATAAATTAAATTGAATTTCACTGGTAAAATTTCACGTTAATTTCGCTTCAACGAGTTCAACGAGGCCAACAGCCAAAATGAATACATTAATTCGTCGCTCCCTAAGTAAATAACATACCTATAGGTACATCTCCAAATACATCATTTATAGGAAAACGATTACGAAGTTCAAACATTAATCTGGATTATATGATGTTGAAAATGATAGAAATTGTCATGTCATTTTAAGGGTATTCCACTAAAATAGAAGCTATACCTCCCTATAGCTTCTATTTTGTAATAAATATAAACTTAAATATTAACGTAATTATTGCTCCAAGTAATTAGTTAATGATTAGTAGGTAAGTATGTAATATTAGTAGGTAATATGATTTTTCTTTTTTAAAGTTTTTTTTATTATAAGGAAATCAATATTAATAATAATAAGTAGGCGTGTCAAGTCCTACTTATAATGTTATAATAGCTCATCTGTAACTAACATAACTTTTTATTTAAAAAAATACCATACTTAGTTACATTAAATTTACCTACAGTTGAATTTATAAATTTTAGAACTTGGCTCGATGAACCAACTTGATGTCTTATCATTTATATATGTTATACAATAGGTACATAATATTATGTTGAGTATTTCAAAGATGAACTTACGTATGTCCATTGTTATTTGGGCGAAGAAAGGGTCTATTCTCGCCGCTGTCATCATTGAAATTTCGCCTGTGATGTGTAGGTCGCTTATGAATTTAACGCCGTTTTTGCCTCCAGGCAAATTAAATCTACAAATTAGGAACTTAGATTCATTTTTTTTTACTAAAATTATTGTCAATAGTGCCTTTTTTATTAATTTAATAATTGAAAAATATAAATTGAGGCCAGTCGTGGCGCAGAGGCACTAGCGTGCGATTAAAACCGCTACAGGTTTTGAGCTTGCTTCCCACTCGAGGAAATTAAATATTTAACTGGTAATGAGGCAAAAGCGCGATGTTAAATTCCGCCATTTAACGTGCAAAGTGAAGAACGGAATTGTCTTAATGGGAACGAAGTTTCTTAACTCTAGGTTCCCAGGTTTCTTCTGCCTGGCCTGCTCTGCGCATGATAAAGCGTGAAGCAAAGAAAAAGAAAAATATAATGTGTATATTGAAGTTGAGAAGATATTTCACTCTGGTTCTGTCTATATTATTGTAAATGCTTTTGAAGTAATCGCTGTCTTTTCTTGTAGTAATTTTTACTGTAAAGCGCCACCTAGTGGCTATATCATTCTCCTCAACAATTAACTGGTAGGTTAGATTGTTTTATGAGAGCTTACTTAATAGGCGATATTCCAATTATTTATTAAAAATACTTTAAAAAAAATTAAATATAGAAAAAAATGGATTAAAAACTACTTATAAGTCAATACTTATCACAATATATTTCTTGTTTAAGATGTCAGAGTCAATGTCTCAAAAAAAAAAAAATGGATATCATCAATTGATTATTGATAATAATAACAAATTTCATTTATTTTTGAATATTTTGTTGACTTTTACGAGAGTACAAACTCTTATTAATATGATTTTATTTCAGTAACACAAAGGCAATAATACTTTTATGTATAACAAAAAATATTAATACATATAAAAAAAGAACTTAAATAGTGTCCTTAAAAGTTACGAGTTAAGCAATATTTTAGACAAAACTGTGGATTTACATTATGGAGGTGCTGGGATTTGAACCCAGGACTTTCAGCATGCGAAGCAGACACTCTACCACTGAGTTACACCCCCAGTTATAAAATTGTTCTAAAATACTATACCTATGTATTAACCAACAAAAATAAATATTTAAACTAAAGTGTTAACTAAATAAGTATTATTTAAACTTTTTATATCCTGTTGTTATTCATTGCTATATTAAAACGTAAGTTACATACTTAATGCGTGTTAACACAATATAATTACAAAATTCAATTATTAATTATTAGGTATAACATGATACCTACTAGAAAATGTAGTCCTTCGACGTTATACGAGTATATAACCAAATGTGTATTTAATTAATTTGTAATATATCTTATAAGTACTCGATTGTACTTGACCGAATTATTTAAAATTATAATACTTTAAAATTAGGCTTAGCCATTGAGCGCAAAAATATTATTATAAACGATTTTCCTTTCTATGAATAAATAAATATTTAAATAAGGCCAGTCGTGGGGCAGAGGCCAAAGTGTGCGACTGTAACGGCGACTGGTAGAGAGTTCGATTCCTACTCGATGAAATGAAATATTTAATATTTTCATTTCCTCGCTCTGGTGTGGAGGTGAGGTGGCAGTTGAGAAATTTCATAATATTAGTAGAAAGTGGGATTAATAAATAAAAATTGCCTACCCTAGGTGATTCAATAGACGTTTAAAATAAATAATAATAATAAAAAAAGATATTAAGCTTACTTTCTTTCAGCGAGTTTTGTCCATTTTGCACCTGTTACGTTGATACGCCTCATTAAAAATGACAGTTGCTCTCCTGGAAGAGCAACTGTTAGGCTATTTAAGTAAAGTGGGTCAATTGACTTCATTCCAACGTATTCTGAATCCATTAAGAAGAAAAATGTTCGGAGCCCACGTCGTAGGCATGCAACGCCATCAGATCGGCAAGCTGGGAATGGTAGTGGTGAAGTGGCTGTAAGCAAAGATTTTTTTTAAATATGTGCAACTTAACAGTTAAACCTTAAATCTCATCAAAAACACAAATGTGGAGTGAGAGCCAAGTATAATGTTCACCGATAAAAGAATGTAAGATCTAGATACCAAATTTACTCGACAATTATTTTACGTACAGGCTTCATTATATTTGCAACTTAATTAGTAGTTATTCGTACTTCCAGTTTGTACTGGACTACTAGTTTGATATTTGATTTGGTGTATGGTGGTAATAATAGCCAAGTCAAATTAAGACCTTATATTAAATACAGAACTTAGCACCCATATAAACCCCCCAATCTTTTATCGGTGAATATTAAACTTGGCTTTCATTTCAAATTTTTGTTTTTGATCATAACTTTTTGTAAATAAATTATTATTTATCGGAAATATTAGGTTATTTTTAAAATCACTATATTTTCCTACGTTCTACGATCTGACTTTCATACTTTCCTTTTTTTATTTTCTTAATAGTAAATCATTATCAATAACTACCATTTTTCTAATGACATTATCATATAAAAATATATACAAATAGGTATCTACTTAAAGATACTTAATTAAAAAACAATTTCAGATACCTTTTAGTGCAGTTAATTAATTTGGGTTTTTATTATAATTTTATTGCAGTAATCAAATATGAGGATCTTATAATACACTGCAACTTTAAACCATAAATACAAGATAATTTGTCCTTATCGTGTTACTTAGAATAAACGTGTAATTTAAATCTCTTTATAATTATGCCCTGATTAGGTTCCTTATTTATTGACGATACGTCCTCTAAGTAATTAATAAAGCCTTGGATGAGTAAGCCCTAACCACTGATTAAATACTTTACTTAGTCATAAGACTGGGAAAAAGATAAGACCGGACAACGTTATTTATATCTTGAAAAGCGAGTTTTATATTCTATGTTCTTACAAATATTTTAACTAAGAATGCACATAAATGACTTAACATTTTATTTTTAACATATTTTTAGCCGATAATTGTATACATATTATTAAATTGATACATGTACCTATCATTTTACTTGCCATCATAGCGCAGTGGAACACTGTTTGAGTGTAAATACGATGGTTATGGGTTCGATTCCCACTGGGAATTGAATTCATTTCATTTCTCCGCTCTGTTGGCGGTGTTGAGTTCTTCCACTCAACACGCAATATTTCAAATTCTTGGGAAAAGTTGGCAATAGAGTACATAGTGTAAACAATAAATTCTTTATGCCTATCCTGCTATATGGAATATACAACTTGAAGTTAAAAAAGTTTATTATTTATTTAATAAGAAGATATTTTTAAATGATCATAAAAGCAATTTGGTAGGTATGTCAATATTTCTTGTATTTAATAACTATGCAAATAAAATCATAAAACTAATTTGCCATGCCTCTTGAAGTTTAAAGGATTAATAATGAAAGATTTCGACGTAAGTATATTGTAAAACACGAAATTGGTCCCCTTGTAGCCGTGACGGCATTGAAGGAAAAACACAAGTTCCACTTTATCTAACAGATACCGATCATTTAATAAATTAGTCTGGGTTTTAACAATTAATTAAATTATAATTTTTAAATCAGTGATGATATAGGAAAAAATAACGAATGGTGTAATTTTTATATAAATTAAAATTAATCACTTATTTTTATTTTTTTTTGTAAAACCACAGTAAAAAATAAAAAAAATATTTGACAGAAAAAAAAACAAAACAGCGACTGCATAAGACTAAAAAGAAAATCAACAAGACTAATAGTTTATTAGGATTAACAATAATTTGACTGTATTATAATGGGTATGAACAGATATCCATTAAGAGAAATAATAATTAAGAATAGAAATAAAAGTTAAATGGTTTATGGTAAAAGTTTTGTTGGAAAATCAAGTGTCTTGTTTCTCTTTGCCTGCTATAAGCACACAAACAAAGTTGCGTGCGGCCACTAGTAATATAATTAAAAAAGTTATTTGTTTTTAATTTTCTCCCGGTTCCAACTCACAAGTATAAGAGTAAAGTCAATGAGAACACGTTGCCATAATATCGTCCATAGTATATGTAAAGGACTTATAAAAACTTCAATGGTGTGTTGCGGCCTAGCCTTTGTAGTTTTGATTACACCTAAGTCATTATAAAAGCACGCATTTTTATGGTTTCAAATTGTAGGGCAATTTAGAAATTTATTTTCAATAGCACAAGATTAGATTCTATAAATCTCAATTATCGTTATTAAAAAGACACAAAAAAATACAATATATATATCCATTAAAAAGATAATAATAATATTAAAAACAAACTGAGTAAATTCATACGTACTCGTAGATGAAAATTATATTTTTTTGCGTACTTTGTACCTACTCTAAGTTTCAATTCAAGTTATTGATATTATTACCGTCATTTATGTACTTATCAACTGTAAATGAAAGGATTTATCATTAGGTTCTTTCTTTTCTGCCCCATACGTCCTCAGAATAAAAAAAAAAAAACTTTATTTCGCAATTAATTCAAGTAAGTTTTCAAGTTAGTTTAATTTATAGGTAAAACCTATACAAAAAGTCGATAGTCCTCGTTGCACGGACACGGAGAATTTATACTATGTGCATTTTTCATCTAGACCGAAAGGTTTCGGATGATCAACTTTATGGTGGCCGCTGAAATTTTATGAAAAAAAAAACAAATTTCTCGTTGGTCATCAATCAGTTGGCTTTATAATCGAAAAGGTCTATTTGGCAAGACAGTGTTTTTATTGAACGTATAAATGATATGTTAATAATAAAAAAAAATTTTTAGAGGTTAATGGTTCTCTTGCCAATGTCAGTCAGCAACTTCTAAATTAAAATAATTTTCGTATTATGCAATTTTAAGTTTTATGCTTGTTAACTGTGGAAGTAAAAGACGGATATAATAAATTTAATAGAAAGTTAAAGTAACATATTTTAATTATTAATGCCTATAATTAAGTAAAAAGGAAATACTTTTACCGTATTACTTATATTATAAAATAGATAAGCATTTTTGTCTATTTATAGATACTTATAATATACACAGAAACAAAAAAAAATATTTCCACATGTACGCGCCAGTGCGTCCAAATATTTTATGCACGCGTTATCACGGCATACTAACATACATTACAAAATAATAAAACTTTAACTATAACAATGATTAACTAAAGTTATATCATATAAGATATTATAGATGGGTATAGAAGCGTTGCCCAAACATTACTAAATATTTCTTAAACTGTCACAGCTATGTGTAGGCAGAGTCTTAAATATTGAAATGTCCATGTCATAAACTGATATGACCTGATACGTATCTACGGTTAAAATAGTTTCGTGATTTTCAAACGAGTTCAATGTTAACTTCACTTCTCAGTCAATCAATTTCGATAACAACTATGTCTTTCACCGCATGGGTTAAGCTTGTATTGCCCGCGGCTTCACCTACATTCACAGATAATGCTCTAATTACATCAACGAAAATAATTGAGAATGTTATATAAAAAAACCAGTAGGCCGATATGACACTCGTTGCTTAAGGTCCCGAAGCCTTCGTCATATAGGCGTTTCCTATTTTAAAATGTAAATGTATATGTAGAATGTTTGCACTGTGTAATTATTTTGAAAAATTCGCCTCAGGACATTTTTTTTGATTGCCAAAAAAATCAAAATAATTTCAAAATCGGCTAATTAGTATAAAATAGAGTTGATTTCATTGATTCTATTTGTAAGTAATTCGTGGCACAATTTTTAATTATTACTAGATTTATACTATTAAATTATATGATTTATAATTATATGTTTATTTTGTATGTTGCTTAATATGCACGTTTATATATTTACATTAACTTATTCCAGTATCTTTATTCACATGTGTACTCGTAAGTAGAATATTATTTATTTCAATTTTATTGAAAAACCTAGCCCTTTTGTATCAAAAATATAAATTAATTATTGCTATGTACATTATACCCATTTGTTTAAGCTTCACGCGGTATACCGCACAAAGCAGGTTTGGTAGAGGGCACTTAGGAACTTAGTGTCAAAGAGTGTGGGGAACGGGAAACGGAAAAACATTAGGTTATGAGAACGTGTGTCCGTTCCCATTAAGACACTTCCGTTCTCCTCATCGGACATTTTTGTTAATTGTATAATTTACCTCGTAAATTGTAATATTTTAGTAACGTATGGAATTTTAGATATTTTTATATCTAAAAGATGAATAGAGATGTTAACAACCATTTTAGTATAAATTATCTCTGCCTAAATCATTTAAACAAAATCTAACCCAGAATACTCAGTTTCAAATAGTTTTAGTAAGAAGTAACAACTAATTGATGTATATTTAATATGTTATATAATATTTTTACAAAAGGTTTAATGGCGGAACGGACATTGTCTAAGTTATCTGGCCTCGGAAACGTTCGTTTTAATATAGTAATTACTCTTTCGAGTAAGAGTCCGTACTACGATGGCATTGGCATTTTTATGTTATTTATATAATTTGTCTCGTAATATAAAAAATATTTAAATAATATTTGGAATTTTAGGTCAGTCAGTTTTTGCGGTTAATCGTGGCAAGGAGGCACAAGTGAGCGACTGTGAACGCGACGGGTTGTGGGTTTGATTCTCATTTAAAAATTTAATATTCAATTAAATAGTTAATATTTTTATTTCTTTGCTTTGTAACGAAGTACAGTGTGGTTTTGAATTCTGAAACTCAACACGCAATGTCTCTTTACACATTTTCCACTCTCCGTTCTCCACTTTCCGCCGAATTCTTTAATTCGGCGGAAAGTGGTAGATTCCCTGTACCTACTCTGCTATGTGCAGGATACAAAGTGAAGCTGATAATATATAAAAAAAGAAGTTATTTATTATGAAATTGCACATTATTACGTATATTATATACCTACTCACTTAAGTAATACTTACCTTCGATATCAAAATCAAGTATTATACTAATTAATTAATTATGAAGTAAACTCTGACGTTTATAAAAAGTTTATTGATTTTAATAAAACTTTACAAATACACAAAAAAGTAATAATAAAAATAAATAGCTTCAATCTTCTATATGTATAAAAGGACTTGTCCTCACTGACTGAGGTAAGACGCACGCACAGCCGTAACCGCAGATGGTAGAAACGGGAAATTTGGACAGATGTTTACTTTTGTAATCTGGACATCCACTAAGAAGGGATTTTGAAAAATTTTAACCCTTAAGGGGTGAAATAGGGGTTGAAAGTTTGTATGGAAAAAGTTTTAAATCTGCACCAATTTTTATGAAATTTGAAATTCAGACTTTTAAAAATATTTCATTGAATACATGTTTCATCATTTTTTAGAATACACCCCCTAAGGATGCAAATAAGGGGTTGAAAGTTTGTATAGAAAAATCTTTAAATCGCCACCGATTTTTATAAAATTTGAAAATTAGACTCTCAAAAATATTTCATTGAACACATGTTTCGTGGTTTATTAGAATTCACCCTTAAATAAGCGAGCGAAGCTGCGCGCGGTCGCTAGTTAGTAAATAAAAGATGTCAGAGTGGAGTGGTCTGGATGTATGTGTCCAAATACAAATACAAATGATTGAGCATTCAAATCTATTGAGGTAAAAATGTATATTTGCATTATATGTAATTACTTGGCCTCACCAAATAATGCGCGGAATTGAAATCTGACACGCCTATCTAAATAGGAAAAATGAAGTACTTAATAGCTAATGTTAAGTTCGCAAAATTTGCATAATTTGTAGAGAGATTAACAATCTAAGAATAATTGAAAATATACAAAATAAAAGTGACGTTACATAACTTAAAATGTAATAACATTAATAGCAAAAGGTCTATTCTATTTATTTTAATAATTAATTAATATTATCTTATTAGGTAATTTTACAAATTGCAATTTGAAATACCTAAGGCACTATACATTTAATGATTTTAGTCGTACGATTGGGTCGACCACCCAACAAGCAGAGGCATGTAGGCGGAATATTGATAATGCAATAATTTAAAATCTCAAAGACCAGCTACACCCAAAATTACTATGCCGATATCAAATTATAAATATGCAATTACAATTTATATTACGTATTTTATTACAATAAAAAAAATATTACAAAATATTATTTAAGTTTTGATTATTCAATCCTATGACTTAATTTCGCCATATTAATAAATGAAACACTTAAAATATTAATATGAAATATTTATGAAACAATCATTATATTATTATTTCAGTAACAAAAAAAATATTAAATTAAATTAATTAATTAATTAATTTAATAAAGATAAGAAATCAATACTCACATTCATTTTCAAAATTAATAAACTGACTATCACAAATTTGCGTATAATAAATGACGCCGAGCACACAGGCGAAAAGTCGTATGCAATTGAATAACATCTTGCCGATACTAATAAGTCAAGAAAAGGACCGACGGTCGCACCACTTTTATACACACTGACCTTTGTTATTACTTTTTGCAAAAAGAAAAGTTTGTTCCTCGCCCAGAGTTGGTTGGGGTGACGAGTGTTGAAATATATTAGAATGTGAGTAATTAATTATAATTTATAGTTATTTATTATTTGATAAAAGTAAGTGTCATTTTTATATATGTATATCTTGGTATGGAAATTAAATGATATGTCATTGAATTATTGTGTAAGAATTAATTTTGTGTTCGATTACTAAAAATAAAGATTGTCAATGAAACTCTATGTTAGAGTAATATGGTTAGTTAATTTATTATCTTAGTATGTACATACACAATTAATGTATTTTTTCTTAGTAATTATTATTTTCATAATTTTATTCAACTTATATTTTGTACAATAACTATTATCAAAGCCACTTCGCATAAAAAAATTATATATATCTATTGAAATATAATAAATAACACATTGTGACGCTCATAGGCTTCAAATGCTACACATTTGAAGTTATTCTTTTTCTGAAAGTAGTAACTACTTTAAATACCTACCTAGATTCATGTCTCATTTTAAGCCTAGTAAACTACAATTAAGAAATGTTTTATTTAAAAACTGGCTTAATATCATAGACAATAATTCTAATAGTTTTGTAGCCATTTTGATTTCTATGACCTTATTATTTTAATTCAGTCCTTAAACTACAAATGTAAGAGACAAGCTGCAGTGGGGCATGGGCACAGATGTGCTACTGGAAACTCGATGGTTGAGGATTCGATCCTATACGGGGAATGAAAGGCTTAATATTTTTAATTCCTCGCTCTGCTAAGGAGCCAAAGTGTGGTGCTCGTTTCCACAACAGTTAATGCCTCAATAATTTGGCAGAAGGCGGGGAACGGAAGTGTCTTAATGGGGAATGGAGTGTCTTAACACTAGGTTTCCAGGTTCCCTCTGCCTACTCTGCTCGTGGCACTAAATGGCACATCAATTATTTCCATTTCCATGCTTTGGTTAGACAAAGCATAGCGTAGAGGTCTGTCTTTCAATACACAATGTCTGGAATACGGGCGGAAAGTGGAAGCGGTGTTTTCACTCTGAGTTGACCCTCTCTGTCTATGTTCTGCTATATAAATATGCACATGTGTGAAGCTGAAAAAAAAATACGACCACAAAAGTCTAGTTTAGTCTAAAATCAATTATACATTCCTTTGAATTTTTAAATTTTTTTAATATAGTAACAATACTTTTTAGTACCTTATAAATAAATGTTTCAATTATTGCCTAATAAAACAAGTGTCTCATATAGCAAAACAAAGTAGTAGGAATATCAATTGGAATAGATATCTGTTATATAATATGTCTCCAATCAAGTCAATATCAAACGTTGTCTACTAAAAATAGATTAACGTTTTATATGTATGCGTACTAAACTTAAATAGTTTTTACGACTTTAACAAAATTTATATGGTTGATTGCTGGTGGTATGGTGGTCGTGGCGCTGTAAACCGACTGGTTGTGTGTTCAATCCCCACTCGAGGAAGTAAAATATTAATATAAAATATATATTTTCATTTCTTTGCTCTGGTGTCGAAGCAAGGGGTGCAAGGGGTCCGCAATGCCTCCAGAATTCGGCGGAAAGTGGGGAACGGAGAATCTTAACATGAGGTTACCTCTGCCTACCCTGTTGTGTGCTGATTTAATTTAATTAAATTTTGATTTAAATGGGGGTTGTTATGATAACAACCGGGTAACATAGTTTTCTTTTAAAGGGCTGTGAGAGAAAACATAGTGAGTGCCACATTTATAGTATTTTTAGTATTTTTCACAACATTAATGGTTATCTCTTCATATACCTACTTATGCCCTCAAGCTTTTAAGTCAAACTTCCGCTAGTATCATCGTCACTGATTATGAAGGTCGAGCAAGGTCAAACAAGGTCATTCTCTAGAGATGTAAGTATAATGTATATTACATAAATTTTGACTCATATCATGTTTTTAGTATTTATGTTAATATTTATCGTATTTTTATATGTATTTCACACATACCAGAGTAAGCAGAGTCAACCGGGGAACCTAGTATGAAGACACTTCTGTTCCCCATTTTCTGCAGAATCCTGGATGCATGGAGCATTACGTGATGTGAGGCAGGACACAACGCCGCGCCTTGCTTCTTTACCAACGCGAGAAAATCAAAATATTAAATATTTTACTTCTTTAGGTCGAAATCGAACTCACAACCGCGTTTACAGCGCTATGCTACAACTACCTCAGTCTATCGTTTTCTATAAGGAAAATTAAAAAAAATACACTTACACAATAGATGAATTTCATTAATTCGCTCGAGTGATCCCTGAAAACCGGCTGTGTAATCAGTATTACTCAAGAACAGGTATGGGTGTGTCTTGCGCGGCTCCCTAATATAAATTTGCAACGACTATGAACCACAAGTTAATTTTCTAATTTATTGATACTTTATTATTAAGACACACAATAGTGTTCTTTATTCGTCGGACAGATCAAATTTTTTGTTAGGCTTTTAGCAGGACTTCTGTCAAAACCTCATTCAATTTCGTGGGTAGATCCTGAGTCATTTGCTTCCTATAGATATCAATCACAGAAATTAGACACTAATCTACTAACTATATTTACGATACAAATGAAAAATCGACGAAAGCAATAAATTTTACAGTATTTGATTGATCATATAAATTACTTATCACGTTACATATAAATTATTCATAACATGCTATTAACGCTTATAAGTAGTTTTAACAGGCAGTTATAATATCATTGATATAATACGTAAGTTTCATATCTAACAAAAAATAGAGTGATAGTGATATGACACATTTCTCCACTTTTTTTAGAAATAAGGTGAAATTTAACGCCCTTACCATTTTATGACCGATGTTAAATTTTATTGAAAATATTAATATTAATTACCTGGAAAATCGTTGAAAAGAGGGGAACGAAGTCTTAACAATAGATTCCCTTTGCTAACCCTGGATATATGAGGGATACTGTATGAAGTAGAAATAAAAGGAAAAAATGCTTCAATTCCATTTGAACCCAATAAAAGAGTCAGTAAAGTGGAAGATGAACACTATCACGCGTTTAAACGCTTTATTTTTTTTTACTTTTAATTTTTTCCATTAATGATTATTTCATTTTTAAACAGCGGGCATGTCAAGCCAAGTTCAAGGCAAAAGGAAAACTAGTGCTGCAGCAGCTAAGTGATGTCATGACATTACTATTTTCGAATGATTCATGAACTATATAGACAATTTTGAATAAATAAACTGACTACGTAATTTAAAATCTTATTTAAGATTTTATTTTACAATAGATGTATATAAACATTTGGTTTTGGTATTTAGTCATGTTCTAAACAAATTTAACTAAAAACAACTAAATTCACATCGAAAACATTAACAATGAAAATTGTAATAATAAATTAATAAGATACATAATTTTAAGTACAGCGACTTTAATTAAGATCTGTATTGATAAGTAATATAATGAACATAATATTCTTAAAATATATCTTCTTTGACAAAAAATCCTATAAAAACATGCTAACCTATTCCATAAAATTATTTTTGTTTTTAAAAGTAAAATAAATAATGAGGTTAATTACATACAATATGTTTATATTAATACACAGTTACACAGAAAAAGATAGTAAAATGAAAAATTAATGTTATATTTTGATATTATTTTTATTTTTAAAGTATGTTTAGCTAAAAAAATATTAGAAACGTTTTTGGGCTACTTAAAACCGACCAATTTTAACTACTCACGTTTTGTAAGCTAATGGTGTCATAATAGATATAAAAAGTATTTTATTATAATTTAGCAAAATAGCTATTACAAAAGTAAAGGTCAAAATATACATTGTGTATTATAAAATTACTCTAAATAATAGTCCAATAGTCCAATCACACTAGCGGCGAGAATTCGAAAAAAATTAACTAAAAAATATTACATTGCATTTGAATTTATATATATTAGAAAAGTTAGAAAATTCCAATGAAATATAAGTCAACGATGCCATTATATTTGACGTATACAAAATTTAAAACCAAATAGTACTCAATGTTTAGTTTATCGATAATAACGTGGATTTAAGAGTAAGTTAGTGAACTTCAAGGCAAGGATTTCGTCATAAGCTCAAGCTTAACAATGCAATGTTAAGAAAATTCTTTTCTATAAGCAATATAAAATTGGAATTACTTTTATATATGTAAATAATATATATGTGTATTTAATAATATACTATTACAACAGTACTTTATATAAAATTGAAGATATTTCTTTCTGAGGAAAATG
The DNA here is from genome assembly GCF_056956725.1 of Heliconius melpomene rosina. Taxonomy (NCBI): domain Eukaryota; kingdom Metazoa; phylum Arthropoda; class Insecta; order Lepidoptera; family Nymphalidae; genus Heliconius; species Heliconius melpomene. The sequence continues at coordinate 5,983,661 of NC_140406.1, read as the reverse complement.
AGCAGAGAGCGAAGTTATAGCCTAATTATAAATATAAAAAAAAATAAATAACGCATCCTAATTATTTTATTCTTTTAATAAGTGCACTGTGTATTTTCTGTTAACAATTACAAACGTATTTATAAAGTTTATTCAGACTTCATAAGGCAAAATAGATCATGGCAAATAAACAAAAAATATATATTATATTTATATAAAAAAATACTTACTATTTTTTTATATTTTCTTAACCTGAAAGCTAGGGATGCTTGTGGATTTGAATCTTTTCTAAGGTAATATAAGTGAAATAGTATAGATAATATTGAATTCCACCATTCAGATCGCGAAAACAAAATTGGTGTGATGCCAATTTTCACAAGTTGCTCTCTACTGTTCTATAAGATAATCTTATAAAATTGAAAAGAAAAAAAGCATATTTTTTTATATTTTCTTAAGTAAATTTTAAAATATATTTTTTTTCTTTAATTAGTATGCGACTATTAAATAAAATTTTCGTACGTTTAAATTAATTATAAAATAAATCACTTTAACACACAATAAAAATATAAAGTAACATTTAAATGTAAATATATTTACTTTTAAATGCAAAATTGCAGATATGCATAATAATTACAAAAAAGTAACTAATTTGAATTTATCATTTAATGATAAAAAATAAACATTTAAATGTGTTTTTAATAATTTAATGTCCTCTATCGCGTCTACGTCAATCACGTCCATATGCATATATTTTGAGACTACTTGTATAAAACGTGAGGCGTCCAATCAGTAGTAGAGTTATACATACCTGTATTCTTTCTTAGTACATTATAGGGAATTGGGAGCATAATGAATCCTTTATTGGCTTTTAATAAGCCATGGTTATAATAATATTTATAAGTTAAAAAGTTTTTTATTTTGGTTAATAATATTTAGTTACAGGTCGTAATAGCACAATGGATCTCAAATTTTAAATACAATGGCTGTGGGTTCGATCGTTTCGTAGGGGAATATAATTAAATTATTTTAATTTGTTCACTTTTTCTAGGCATGGACGTAGCGGGGTTGGGTTGTGCTCTCCTCAAAATAGTCTAGTGTCCACCCAGAATATTTACCAGCAAAAAATTGAGCCTGAAAAATAAAAAAGAGAGAAAAGAGATCTTCATATATGACAATGCTTGTAAGACAAAGCATGACGCTGGCTTCTGCCACTCAACGGAAAACGGAAAATGGAATGAAATGAGAATGTCAATGCCTTTCAACTTGCTTATTGCTCTTTATTTATGGCTTTCGAGCGTGCTTGGCGCTTCACAGATAGTTAATTGGAATCTATTTACCTATTGAAATGTCACTTTTTCATCTTCTTACGTTACGCTTCGTTATGAATTTAACTAGTTATCATTTAAAAATATATAAAATTAGTGTTATTTAATTTGATAATATTTCTATGTCTTTATTAGATGCTCAATAAATATATAGAAATAAAGAAAGGGTGAGAATAAAAATGTAACAATAAGTGTGTTTCAAAGCTAAAAAGCGGCTAAATCTAACACTTTCTGTCTTAAAAAATATTTAGTAATATTTTTATTCTTGTCGCATACAAATTTATATTTACTTTCGATACGGTATTATCGTGACATGTGTTTCGGTCATGCTTTTAAGAGTGTAGTTGAACGGTCCGCTTCAAACTTATCGTGTTTGAACCCCGTAAAGGTTTGTTGATTTAAGAATGCAAATTTATATAACTTATAAGTCCAAAAGGACTCGAAGAATAATGAGTTGTTTTTATAAAATGTACATACTCAGGTGCTGTTCTAATGTAAAACGTTTTAAATTATATTTCCCACGATTTTAAGCCTTATTAGTTTACATTAACTCCTACAATTGTGTATGACGCGTTTTACCAAAATTGGACGCGTATATGTAATTTTTTATTCAAATTCAACAAGCAGGGACCAGAATAATGTGTATTATTTATTTTGGCTGAGCCACGAATTTATATTTTTATTGTTAAAGCTAGATGGTAGATTCTTGTACGCTTAAAATATAAATGAACTGTATAATTGATATTTATTTTCATAGCATTATTTTATTTGTATTTAAGTATTTTGTATTTAAAAACAGTATAGTTAAAAATAAATCTGCATACAAATAAATTTGAAAAATGGAATTTTATTCAGGGTTTCTGTAAAATATTTACAGCGAGTCTCGTTTTCTCTCGGTATGACTTCTTTAAGAATGTTGTTGGGACTTGGGTCATGTCTAGTCTGTATTCTATAGTGCAGCAAGTACATAAGTATGTATGTTTGTGAGGAATTGTGTAGCATACAGTTCAAGCAACCGTGAAAAGAGCTTTTCTGAATTCATGTTATAAAATATGAATTGAGTAGACTGTTCAATTCGTTACAATTAATATTAAATACATATGGTTTTATATTATTATTAATAACAATATTTATGTTTTTTAAGCGCTGTGCTGTATAAATGGTTTTTAGAGAAAGCATGATTCATTGTCACGTTCCATCTGAGCTAAGCGTGTAAGCGAGAACGCGGAACAAACAATAGAGAGGCAGGATCGGCTTTATTATTAGTCTGTAAAATTTAAGTAAAAAATTATGTTGCAGTCAAATGATGTTAACTATAATGTACCTATAGAAGAGAAAATAATCCCAGGGATTCATCACACCTTTGTGATGGTAAGTAATACTGGTACAGCTTTTTCGAAAAATATTTTTTTTTCCTACAAATTATACATATTGATTTTTTTAAAAAGTTTTGCTGATAACATTAAAAACATTTAGCTACTCTAACTTAATATTCTAGTTACTTAGGTAGGTATTAAAGTTACTTAGGTACCTATACAAAATATCAATAATAAAAGATTTTAAATCTTCGAAGTTAAGTATGGGACTGGAGTTAAGTTCTCTAGTAATTAAAAGGGAATTTTTAAATTTTTTATGCTCTCCTCAATTTAAACAGCAATAGCTTCTTCTTCATTTTTATATATTGACGCCATTTTGAGGTACCTATATATGTACATTAACTTGATAATGAAATTCAAAAAATATAATTTTATTTCCTTTAAAATTGCGATATTGATGGTGGTCCAAACCGCCCCTATCTAACCAGCTCCAGAAAATAAATGTTCCTTAGTGGGAATTTAACTCACCAGGGTTACAGTGAGATACTATCCAAATAAACTACGGCTACGTATTTTTTTATTAAAATCAGTAAATAAACGAGGACTCGATATATCAATGTTCGTTTTATGTTCGCCTGGCTCAGTTACCTACATCCCCTTTTATCTGAAATTCCTACATCGAAACAAATGTATGCAATACGACTCGCTGCTTCATAGTACGTAGAGTTACTCTTCGATTCCTTTTGATAGGATTTAAGCAAAGAAATAAAAATAAAAAAATATGTAGGTAATTCAGCATATGGTTTTAGGCATTTTTTTTGTTTTTAACGTTGTTTACGATATCTCTTATAAGTTTATCTATTTCTTATAATTGTGATAAGTTCATTAAAACAGTATTTATCACTTATATGATAAATCAGTAGTAATTCTTACGCATTCATAAAATACCAAGAATACTGGTGTTTGCCTTTTATCTATATTTAATTTACTCGAGTGAGTATCGAACCTACAACTTGTCGGGTTTACAGTGACAATACCAAATATTTTTTTGTTTATAGGCTTATTTTTGTTTCCTAGCTCTTTAATATTTTCATTTACTCTCTTAGCTCTGGTAATTTGCAATGTGTCCAGAATTCAGTGGAAAGTGGGTTTCCCCTTTTTTATTCTTTCGAAAATCTCTTAATGTAAACAGAGTGTCTTAACACTAGGTTCCCCGATTGCCTACACCTACCCTACTATTTGCAGTGAGATTGTAAAAAATATGATATTCTACTATGATTTCTCACTTCAAAAATTGTTGTTTGTACATTTCTATTTTACCTTCACGCACCCTCATATTATATTCAACACGACTCGATGGGGCAGGATATTTACAGAGAACAAACTGTTAAGATACTCCGTTATTCATATCCGCCATTTTCAACAATATTATTTAAGAAGACATATCCGGTGTCGACATTGGAATCACGAAAATAAATATAATTTCATCATCATCATGGGGGGAATCCTTCATGATCATTTGGGGTATGAATCCACGAATACCGCTTTAACGTTTCGACGTACTCGTATAGTTACTATGTTAATTAAGAAATATCCAACTTGTAAATATTTATTGTATGCATTAATTTATTCCTAACTCGTGTCAGTTATCTGTTATGCTTATGAGATAATAACTTATTTGTTACATTTATTAATATTTGTTATAATAACATTATCTTCAGTACAGTTCAAGGGTCGAAGAAGGATTGCTGAGATGACTAGAATTTTAAACTACCGTGTAAACAATTATTTTATAGTCACATAAATTATAAGCCATAAATGTATTTACTATTCTTGACGCCCAAGGAAGCGCTGGTTGGATGTCGTGATGCAGGACATGAGAGCCAATGATCTAACCACCGAGGACGCAAAAGACCGTGCAAAGTGAAGTAGGTTGAGTAGATAGTAATAGCCGGGATTAATGCCATGAAGAAGAAGAAGGAAGAAGAAGAAATATATTTACTATAAACATGTATGAAATGTTTTATTATGACTATAGGTATATTAATATTTTTTAAATGCGCATATTTAGTTCTAAATCTTTAACTTTAATTGTAATCATGGGATATTTCCTATAGTTATTTTTAGTAATATATCTTCCCAGATGAATGGGGAAAAGTAGCGTTTATTTATAATTTCAAAGTGGGGAACAGAGTGTCCTAACACTAGGTCCCTCTGCATGTGTGAGGGATAGAGAGTGAAGATGATTTAATGTTCACTTATTTTTTTTACTTTTACTTATTTTGTTTGTTTCTTTTTAATTACTGTGAAAACTAATTGGAAATCGAACTCACAACCTTTTACGTTTAGCACGCTTGTCATGAATGGTCTCATTAATTTAATAAAACAAAATGTTTGTTAATAATCAATTTATTACGTTAATATTCAGTTGTTTGTTGCAATAATGAGATTTAAAAATTAGATGTAGGTATATATTTCTAATCATCTTTAATAAATGCACTTCTGGGCAAAATTTTAGCAGCCGCTCGGATGTTATGCACGACGGTCACATACGCTTTCTCTACAATTTTACAGAAAATGTTTTGTTGGATTTCTTTCCTTTTGGCGTTGTATTTTTGATTTTTTTCCTTCAGATCTTTATCTATAAAAAATAATTAACATTATAAGTTAATCTAAATGATAAATGTTTCAATTAAACTAGTGGACTCTTCAATACAAAAACTCGTCAATAAAAAACTCTTCAATGAAAAACGTTTATAAAAGAATAACTAACCTGATATTAATGCCTCTCTCAATTCGGAACTTATGGTCACTTCCGGTTCACTCACCGCCTGGCAAGTTGTAGTTTCAGGTCCAACTTCATAATGTTCGACGCCTTTGTTGTCAAGTTTATAATCGTAGCCGTATCTAGTTGTTCCTAAAGCAGCTGTGGATATTAAAATCATTATTAATTAAAAGTTAAAAAAAAAACGTGAGTTTCTCGGAACGCCCTATAGAGTTGATACAGTTATTACTTAATTTTTATCAATATGATAATGTAAATAAAGGTCAATGATTAATAAAATCTCTTATCGATTGTAAAATATATTTTATTCATAGTTACAATTTTTGAATATGTAAATTAGAAGCATTATGCCATACGAAGAGAGGAGAGAGAAGCATTTGTCCGTTGCCTGTCTGCCATTGCTGTATGCAGACAGAGTGGCGGTCAGGCGGTCAGACTGACCGTAACGATGCGTTACTTATGGGAGGGTAAAACGCTTCGAGCTGTTTGCCCCCCTATAAAAAGTAATCACTCCTAAAATAATATATTTACTTTTTATGTATACATGTAAAATATATTATTATATTATGAATGAAGTATATTTTTATATAAGTCCTTTATTAACTGCAAATTTAAGTAACATTACTAAATTACTTACTGCATTTTGTCTATATAGCAGACTATAGAGTTGAGCAAAGAATTTTTATGAAATATTCCTTCGAAAAATTCATATTATGATATAGGTAGTAGTTCATATTTTGATATAGGTATATTTAAACTAATGATATACAAAATATAATTTAATTAAATGATTATTTAATTTAACATATTTTTGTAATCATAAATATAGATATTTTTTGGTTTTATTATTCATTAAATAGATCATAGTGTTGGGGGCAGCATAATTTATAACCAAAAGATATTTTAAAAGTCCTTAATAAATTATAAATAACACTTTTTGGCGACGAAGCTTAAACATATTCACATAAGAGATGTTTGCACAGCAATGTTGCTTTAAAGAGTTAAAATTAGCTTAACTAGAAAGCTCGGATTTAGAGAAATGTCGGGTCCACGCTTCGGACAGGAGATTAATCGTGAACCAAATTCTCTTGGCGTTTACATTTTAACAACTTTTGAATTGTTTAATATACGAATATACTGTTTACATTAGTGACGTTATGCGAAAAGTTTCTAAATGTATCGTTATTTAATTTAAGCTAGTTTCTTTACCAACAAAATCGCATTTCAAATATTAATAAAATATTAAACTAAAATTGCTTATTGCGACACCTAAAATTAAAATATATGAAAATTAAATATATATTTTTAAATATAATTCCTATTTTTTATATGGCCTCAAATTATTTATACAACTCAATATCTATTCGAAATAGAAATAAACGAGTAGATTTGATTCTGCAATTATTATTTTAAAATTATAGTTTGAGATAACATATTTTTTTTACTATGTACGACTTACTTCCTTTTATTATGTATGCACCGGAAAATGCTCTAGATCCTTTATTGTGTTCTATCGTGACATCCCCGACTATTGTCAAGTCCATACGAGTCTGCAGCAATACGGATTTCTTATTTTTATCCATTCTGTTAAATAAATAACATAAGAATTAAATTACTGACTATTTAGCTCTGTTAATTTCAAAATACATTGTATATTTGTAGCGTTATGGTTTATCTTGCATTTAGCAAGGTAGGCAGAAAGAACCTAGTGTCAAGACACTAGGCTTTTTGTCATGACACACCATTCTCAACTTTCTTCATTATTGATTAGTGGTGGATATTGAACCCACATCTCTTGCGCCTACAATCAGGCTGTGCCACTTTCCTTTCATGCAGGAAATTTAATTAATAAGTATAGTTAAATTTTCTATTGAGATCTCACCTTAATTCAGAAAACTGTTGATCCTTCAGACCGGTTACATTAAGGTTCTTGTAATGTAATATCGTATCCGCCTTCTCACCCAATTTAATTTCAAGGGATGGAATAACCAAAGGGTCTATGGCCTTGATGTCGTATGCCGGTATACCTTTGCATGTTTTTTCTAGAAATTGCTGTGTTGTTTTACTCAAGCATTCTGTATCCTCTACTGCGCAGGCTATAAGAAGTGACCCTAAAAATTAAGCAATTATGCATAAAGTTTCTCTTATACTTTAAGAATTATTTAGTAGTTTTACTACATAAAAGGTTTTTTCCAGAAAACCCTCACAACACAGTATTTTTAGTATTTAAAAGGCGACAATAAAATACATAGGACCGTAAAGTAATGTTGTAATACATAATAGTACTATGCTATATAAAAATTGTAATTTATAGGTATCTTATTTAAGGATCCTATTACTCATATGGAGCTTAATGTAATAAATAAATTAATTTGTATTGATTAACATTTTTGTATTCATTTAAATATTGGTATATAAATGATTACAAATACCTCATATATTTCACATTTCTTTACTGATTTCAAATCCTACAGAAAATTAGGGTTTTGAGGAAAATAAGTAAGTTTTAGTGTTTTATCACTATTCATTACATTATTTAAATTGTGGGTAATGCAAGATTAATGTAAAGTCATAAACCAATGTAAAGCTTTATAAATGGTTACTAATTTGTTATTATAACGATAATTTCTGAAAAATGTTGTTTAAAACATTAAGTATTAGTGCTAAATAATATAACTACTTGATGTTAAATTATATTATATGGCCAGCTGGTATTGAGGTAATATATATAATATAGTAAATATTTCTAATATTTAAGATATGATGGCAGTCATCATGTAGTAAATAGTAATTACTAATTAAGAAGTGATTAAACACACTTATTATTTATCTTTTCGCTCCAAGTAAGTGTATATGTACACATTCTTAAGCCATGATATATTGAAAACCATCGTACTTATATTACTTAAGGGAATAGAATTCTTTCGTTCATATATTATTAAAATTTTTATTTCTCAATAATTGTATCAAAATATTGTTATTAATATTACTAAGGCAAGGATGCAATTATGATTTTATTATCATAAGCATTCTTTAGAATGGGATTTGAACCCATAAGAAATTGCTCGAGTTAAAGTTGACTTCTCCTAAATGTTGGCGTATTGTTCCTAGTAGATAGAATAAATAAATAGAACCTACCCCCATCACACAGAACGCTCGTTGAAAATACAAGAAGCAAGAACACACTCAAATAATCCATCCTGCCAGGTCAAATCTCACAGACAACTGATAAAGAACTAAAATCGTTTCCGTTAGTACATGTCCCGTATATATGATCATAATGTTAGTGCAAATATCGTTATAAAGAAAATAACTTCGCTACGTACTGAGGTCAGATATTATCAGCGAGACAAGCGTTTGATAGTATTAAATGTAATTGTCACTGTTATTGTGCTTCTCGTTGTTTTTTTTTTAATATTATATTATTAGAAGTCGAAAGCGGTATTTAAAAAAACAAGATAGAAACATATCGTCTATATTTTCCAAATTATTCCGAAAGAGGTTCTACGTAATTGTAATAAGTGATATGTATTATCTAATAACAATACTTCACACGAGCTTCCTTCCAATAAGGGCTGTTGTCTACAAGCAACTACCCACGTTTCACACAATTCCACTGCTTTTTAGTCGTTTTCATCGACATCTACCCTCTTTTACACGAGTACGCTAACAATATTTATATTAAAAAATAATTATGGAAATTATTGTCTTAGCTTCACTCTGTATTCCGCACACAGCAGGATTGGCAGAGGGAACACAGTATTAATATATTCCATTCCCCACTTTCCGGCGAATTTTTCACTCTTTCATGAAAATATTAAAATATAATAATTAATTCCCTCGAGTGGAGATCGAACCCGCAAATGTTTCGTTACAGTCACATCGTTGCCCCTGCGCCATGACTGTCTTAGTATATAATAGAAACTACTACATTATCCAGTGTTTGTTATATTACTATGTAATACGAGTAACGTTTCACGTATCTCCGTATAAGCGAGAGCCGGGTTCATATATAACTCGATAAGAAATACAATTTATTCCAGTTTTGTATGGCACAAGGAATTTATTTGCTTTTAATTCTCTTTTTTTCTAATATGCGCTAAAAGTCTACAAGCTTTTTTTTAGTTCAGAAGTCTCTTTGGCCACCTTCAGGTTTTTTAATGGTGTATTGTAATTTACAAATTAAATCATTTTATTTGATTATGAAAATTTTATTGTAATTGCAAGTGGGAATTAAATTTGGAAGATTTTACAAGGCAAATTAAATAAAAATATCTAAAAAAAATATTTGTAATACTAAATTATTTCATATTGCATGTTATTTTAATTTAGTCATTTACCATTTCTCTCTGTGAGGATACATGTTCATAAAAAAGGAAGTCTTTAAAAATTTACTTATTAGAACAATTGGATAATTCACTTACTATCAGGGGCCGTGGCGACGATAACTTTTGACATTTGCACGATAAAACATTTTAAAAAGACGTCAAGAACAAGTACTTTTTTTGTATTTTTAGATCTAGAAATCTAGAAATCATACGCCTATAGCATGTTATATACGTGAAATATTTGTGTAAGCAATGCGTATGTCTTTACCTATTATTGCATTCCATATATGGATTACTATAATTGAACATAGTCCTGGGTAATTATTGAACAATCTGTTTACATTGCTATATGTTTTTATTTATTGAAAATGCAATTAGATATTACTTTGTAAATAATCCTTTTGTTTGTACATATACTTTTAATTGATATCTACTACTGATGATTGATAAATTTTAATTTTAAAATTATTTGCGTAAGATTAAGAGGAATAAAATATTTAATATTTTTATTTCTTTGATCTGGTAACAAAGGAAAGTTGCACTCAATTCAGCACGCAATGCCTCGAGAAGTCGGCGGAAAGTGGAGGACGGAGAGTTTTAACACCACCTAGGGTAGGTAGTGGGATACCACGAGAGGTTATAAGAAAAATGAACATATTGAGTGACTCTGTGAAAAATAGTTAAAGTCAATTAATATGCATATAGCTAGATATCATCTATGCATATTACGTATATATGTATCTAATATGTTTCCACGGTCCATTTGTCTATTTCTAAATATGTTACAGCTTTGTGCCAGTGTTAGCTAGAGTGTGTTTTTGAAGTCTCTTTGACGAGATGTGTACTAAGTTTATATTTATCAATAAGTTTTAATAATCAATTGATGACGATTTTTTAAAAGATAAATATATAAATGATTTTTAAAGTGACTCTAAATACACTAAAATAACTGTATTTCTTTCTAATTCTACCAACTTCGCTAACCATTGTCAAAAACTATTATTTCATATTGAAGTTTAAACGGCCGATATCGGTTTCGGCACACTATTCGCCTTTGAATGGAATCATCTATACAAAACGCAGTGAATAGCATGAGCTAAAACCATGAAAGGATAGAAGTATAGACAAATCTAGTTTATATTCAAAAATTTGTTACTTTTCTCTCGTCTAAATGTTTTTGAATTTCCAGCCACTTGGCAAGTCATCCACGTGCCAACAATTGCGTTTTTGGGCGTGTAAGCCTTATGTATGGCTGTAAACGTGTTACGAACATTTGAAACGTGTTCAATTTAACAGAGAAATAAAATTGTTACGACGCAAGGTGAGTTATCTAGGGGCCGAATTCTTAACCTTGTGTGACATTGGTTATTATAAAATGTATCATATCCATGAGTTCTTAGTATTTCACTAAGTCAAATTATGCAAGGTATCTGGTATCGAGGCTTTTGTACTGCAATGGAAGGATGTGCTTAATCGATGTTTGGCATGGTAACGAGTTGAAGTTCCAGCAGTATATGTTTTTTTTAGAAAAAGTATTTTTTTTCTCTCTTGGAAGTCAAAATGATTGTATAATGTTTACTGCCTACTGATAATGTTATATAACTTGCAATTTTTACTCTTAATTTTAAAGATTTTAGTGAATATTAGAGAATAAAAATATCATTTTCAATATTAGAAAAACAAAATATTACACATTTTAGTATAGTACGGAAAAAATAGTACATAAAAACAATATAGAAAAAAAATTGAATTGTGTAACAAGTAAAGATTTAGTAACATATTAAAATCTATGTTTTCTTTATAGTGTTCTAACTTTTATACTAATATGAACACATAGATTGCTTTTTTCTTTATACAGGCACCTTATAAGGGAGATTTAATATTAGCCAAAATTGTAAGAGATATGTAATATATTAAATCAAATTTGATATTAGTTATTTAATGTCCACAATAAATATTAGACGCCTTTTGCGTCCCGTTTTAATAGCATTATTATTTTTAATAGTACAAAAGTGCTTTCGCATTTATAATAGGATTAATTATTTCAATAGTAGGCTGTAGCGAAAACTAAACGTTCAGTAATACCCTTCCGTAAATCATTGAACCACTAAACTAATATTTAATGTATTTTCCAATTAAGTTTTAGAATATTTATAGCATACGAATTTTAGAATTCCTTCTTTACTTAGCCGACTGCCTTTATGTTTTATTAAAATGTATCTATTAACAAATTAACTTAGTTAGTTACGCCATCGTGGCGCAGCGCCATAAAGGTGTGACTGTAACGCGACGGTTGTGGGTTCGATCCCCACTCGAGGAAGGGAAATATTTATTTACATTAATATTTTCATTTGAGGCCAGTTGTGGCGCACGGACCATTGGACTAATCCATTCATGACATAGAATTATTTAAACTTTCGTTTAACACTAATAAACAAAATGAAACTGTATATTAATTGTAACGGTTGACCCATTTCGGTAACTGCCCATAAATGTCATCGAGACCTTCGCAGCTTGTTGGAACGTTTTATAGACTGGTAAACTTGAAATGGAGAAAAGTAAAAATCCTTTTCGGTCAGCACTTTATAAGACACTTTATAAGATATATAAGCTATCTGAGGATTAGCTACGTTTCAGTGACGATTGGTGCTGTAATGCTTGTAATTAACACTGAAGTTATTTTTTTATGGAAAAAGGACAAGGCAAATGAGCGTTCGGGTCACCTGATGGTCATCACCGCCGTCCACGACCCCTTGCAACACCAGAGGAGCTACAGGTGCGTTGCCGGGTTTTAAGGTGGAGATAGACGCGCTTTTGATTCATTTATAATTATTTTATTTTGGGCATAATGAAGCAATGAAGAAGCAATTACCATAGTTTCATTCTCTATATTCACAATACATATATTTAAAGGAAAACCGTATATCTATTATAAACTCAACAGTTATAAATTTTACATGAAACAAGGCCAATTAATAATTTAACGGTTCCGGGAAACGCCTACAATAATATAGATACCTATGAATTATTATGAAATTACACATACCATATCTCCCCAGTATAATTTGCAGCCAAAATTATAACATTCAGTCAGGCATAATATCTTAATTGCATAATAAAGTGTTTCATTAGCCCAAATAAGAGTTCTTCGTTTTCTGTCCGAATTCGAAAAACTGAGTGTTATATTGGCGGAGCTTAACGCTACATTTTGTCTTTATTTTGAAGCGATCATCGAATTCACAACCATCACATATGAAGACAGATACTGCCACCCATTATTTCACGATAATCTCGACATAGACTGTGGTTTCAAATAACAATTAAAATGGGAACGAAAATGAATTTCTTATTAATATAATATAATTCTGATATTAATATAAAACTTGGCTGTTATGAAGAGTAGCTATCATAATAACAACTACAGCGACCCCTTTCACTATTGCGTGACGATAGCTGATTAACAAACGATATCAACGTTGTTAACAGTGTTCGAAACATTTTGCATAACGGAATAACTTAAACGGATGATAATTTCATGCGTCAGGAGTTAGCTCTATGTTCATTGAACACTACGTATTAGTAATTATTGGATATCCGTATGAAATTTATGATAATATCCATATTTTGAGATTTTGTACAAATATATTTCAGAGGCCGTCTAGACGAGATGAATTATTTCTCCATCTCTACCTCTTCTGCCACTCAACGTGCGATGCTTCGTAAATGTGGCCGAATATGGGATCTGTTCTCCTGTCTTAGCGGTAGGTACTTTCTGTCTACCCTGCTATATAAGTAGAAAAAGTTCCATTTTCCCCTATACACTACTAAAGTTGCCAACAATGACTAGTGTAGTTATAAAAATATTTTGTTTTCCACATTGTTAACAAATGTGTAGGTATATGCCGTCCTTGTCACACGACACTAATTTATTTGATTTAATTAAGAATTTAAATAGAGAATAATGTACATTAATGATTCATACAGAAATGTCAACAAAATATAGCTAATGACGGATAAATACTGTTAAATATTCTATTCATTGCAGTTGTTGGTGTTTCGGTGTCTCGCTTTATGTCGCTTTGTTAAATTAAACTTAATGATCTAAATGCTAATTGGTATCTGTGATAGTCTATATGTTAAGAATATACTCCTTAGCTTTTCTCATTAAAGACATCTTAGAGAGACTTTATCCTTTAAGCTTTGACAATTATTTGAAGAAGGTATATTTTATCGACATATTTTGTAAAAAAAAATTTTCTTAATTGATATATATCAAACATATATTATACAAATAAGTCCAAAAACCATAAACAATACATCTTAAAAAGAATTTCAAAATTTTATTTTTTCAATTAACAGTAAGCATTACATTTCTTTTTAAGATTTTCTTTGTTCTACATTAAAGCACGTTGTGTTGACATAAAATAAAGTAAAATTAGACAGTCTGTTTTTCAGTAGATATGTTTGCGAAACACTGTTTTCATAATATTGGGGCTTTGCTGAAGCCGGAAATTAATTAACTTAATGGAAACAATTATTGTAAATATTAACCAAGTCTAACATTAAGCCTGAACTTCTCGCGAGGGATCGCAATTAAATTGAAATAGAGAAATTCCAATTTGCGAGAGTCATTCCTTCAAATTGTTATGACTTAAGTAACAAATACTAACTGGACTCGTTGAGCACATTTCGTTTTACGAATGTTGTTATTATTAATTACTTGTTTACTTCGGCTTCGTTCCATTACGATTATATGAAAATGAAGGTTCAAGCCTCCTTAAGCTTTGTAAGAATCTGAATATTTTATGTTTTGAAGACATTGCGTCGTTATGAAAAGACTCAACTGAAAGTTGTAATCTCTTACTGTTATGATTATCTGCTAGTATACTCAAATGCATTTTGAAAGTTAAGTATAATATTATAAATGTATAAGAATTTTACTAAATATTAAGTTTTCTTCATTATCATGGCTTCATTCTCACTCTCTGTCTTTTTTCATTGGTGGAGTCCAGAGGCTTTTTTTCCTTTTATGGTGCGCTTCTGAGCTCGACTTTCATAACGAACAGACTAAAGTATACTATAATAGTATATGAATTTAAAAAAAACTGAAAAAAATAAAAATAGTATAAAATAGCATTCTTACAATAGCATTATTTTGCTCATGCATATTTAACCGATGTACAAAGAAAATAATAAAAAAACGAGACCCAAATAATGGCATTTTAATTTTGATCCAGTTAAGCAATAATGAACACCGACATTGTCGCTCGCTTCTGTTTTAATCCACGTAATTTATCGAAGCTGGGCGTGAATGTACAGACAGGCGGTCATTCAGCTTTGGTAGTTTTATTAATTGAAATTCGTTGAGTGGCGAACGACTTTTATGTCAGCGGTGGTTACATATGTTTATACTTTGAATTTGTACGTATTTTGTATATATATATATATATATATATATATATATATATATATATAATGTATATACTATTTTTTTATAATGTTTTTTTGTCTAACTTATACAAATATTTATAAGTGATAACAGTTTTCAACCTTGTGCGTGGTATATAGCAGTTTCTAGTACAGGAGAAAAGAAGTGACTTATGTATAGATTCTCTTTACATTTCATACAAAATGTAAAATTTAGGATTCAAAAAGTGTTATCTAAATGTATCAACAATCATAATACATTTGCTTGAACCTGTCATATATTATTTATTGTAAAATGCGCTTACTAGTTACTATTATGAAATAACATTTGATAAGTGAATCTAATTAACCTTAGGTATTATTTATATAGTCATTAATTTTACTTTGTAGTTTGTTAGTTTGTGTGTATTACAAATATTTGTACTATACATATCTAAACACAGATTTCATTACACATGAATGTGGATTGAAATCTCATTTCATTTAAATATTGTCCTGCCCCTGGGCTGGCTTAATAAAATGTAGAAATGCCGTCGTAGTCATAGTGTCGTCTGTCCGTCTGTCCGGGCAAACTACGGCGTTGAGTTTCGCCGTAAGACACTCAATACCTCTAGAATTTGGCTGTAAGTGTGAAGCTGAGAGTGAGACTCACTCCTTACCAGTGCGGGGAAATAAAAATAATTGCATCGAATGGGAATCGAACACAAGCGTCGCGTTGATAATCACACACTCTACCCCTGCGCCATTTACAGAGAAAATTATATTTTTTAATTTTCATAAAAACAAAGTAATGCGTGATATTATTTCCTATTAAAGTGCTAGGGAAAAATGATTCGAAGATAATCTGTACTTGGAGTCAGATTAATGGTGAGTTCGCAAATAATCTCTTTGTAAATAAAATGAGGATGGCGCAATGATGGATTAAACCTTAATTGGGATGACAACAGCAAATGTCCTTTAATTTTTGCGACATTACCACTGATAAATTGTGAGACTTCAGTAGCATTCAACAAAAATATTTTGCAACATCTAATGGCTTTTAAATTTAGGCAATGGTTTTTATACTTCATTGCCGGTATAGTAGTAAATTAGTGTCAAAAATACTTGTTAACACAGCAGGCTAAGCAGAGAGAACCTAGTGTTAAGACACTAGTTTAACCATTTTCCGCTTCATAACTATAATGAGTGTTGAGTAGCGGAACTCAACACCAAGCTTTACCTCGACGCCAGAGTAAAAAAAAATATTTTTTCTTTTTAAACATCTGTTTAGGATTTATATAAACAAACACTTTAAATTCATTTCCTATTTTCCGCCTATTTCCCGCCCAGACACGTTCCAGTTGTACTACGACGATAATATAACATATTTTATATTACTGAAATAAAATGATTTCTTTATTAGTATTTTTTTAACGATATATTTTAATCATCCATACGAGGTAGAGCAACCTTTCTACGTTAAGCCGCTGCATTCATTCAATTACTAGATGGTCCGCAAAATTTAACCCACAAATTACTTTAGCAGAAACAGGGGAAATCTCTCGTAAAAACTTTTACAGCCAAGTCCACGCCACATTGGGATTTATTAATATAGTTCCACAGCAGATGAATATTTTACGATATTACTTACTAGTTTACTACCTACTCTTATTTATAACTTCATGGCCATATTTCTTAGAGGGTGCTAAGAAATATTGGATACTTGAAGGAAAAGAAAATATTTTTATAGTTATTATTGTAATAACAAAATAAATATTTATAGAGTTTGTAAACTGATACTTAAGAGCACTGTATCTTATAGGGTTGAATACCCTAGAATGTTATATTTCATAGGGTATTCAACCCTGTGAGATATAATATTTACTACAATTTAACAAAATCAAGATGCACCTTATATAAGTAGAAATGCAAATATTTATGATAAGATTATTGCTAATAAGTATTTACAAGACAAATATCTTTTTTGGCACGTCTCGCTTTTCTTAATTGAATGTCATTGATAAACAAAAGAGGCGATACTTTACACAGTTGAGTAGGAATTAATGAATAAATGAATAAGTCTAACAAATGAAAATAATGTAAAATTTTTATTTGTATTATGAAAATTTTATCTGGATATAGAATTCCTTAAATTTATTGATATTCCTCTCATTATTATTTTAATAATAAATCTTTATATTTATTCAAGTTATTACTGTAAAGAATACTGAAAATCAGATATTTTATAAGAAAAAGCAATAACGTAATGAAACGATGAAAATCTTACATCAAAGCTCAAAGGCATCAATGCTTTCCATATTATTAATAACCAAATAGGGAGGGCCGATTTCTTAAGTGATAGTAGGTAATTAGGAATAATAATGTAGAAATTTAATAACGTTTTAATTTTTTATTTTTTTAGATTGACACTGTATCCAAGTACGTGGGTAAGCAAATGGAAACCACGGAAGATAAGTTTCCCAGTTTCTGATTAGTTGCGTGTTGAGTGATGGAACTTAACGTCGCACTTTGTCTTCTTATTAGAGCGAGGAAGTGAAAATAACTTATTCCCTCGAGTTGGAATCGAAGCCACAATCGTTAGCTTTAGCTTTTTCCCAATGCTTTCTATTAATTTGATATTTGTTAATTTTTTTAGATATTGACAAATCCAATTATTAGGGACTAAACGTGTCATAACTCTTGTCTTGGCTTTCAATATTGTAAAAATCGCAATATTTTAAAACCAAATCTGCTTTTTTTAAAATAAAACCGATTTTCCATTACGTTCCCAGAATACAGCGAGAAGCTAAGACAAAGGATTATTCTAATAGAAATTCTCGAAACCTTAAAAAAAACTACAATAAAATTAATCGAGACATTCTTTTATACTGTTAACTAAAATTTAATTAGAATTGTTAAGCTTCAACTTATTATATTAGTTTCATTATCACAAATCTCTACCTTCAAATGATTATTGTGGACGAGCATTTCCAATGAATAACGAATTACAAAAGTCTTTGATCAGTAAACGGAATGAATCTTTCCGCTCCAAAGAGTTTTTATAATAACATTGAAAAATAACAGCGTTAATTTGGGATGAAAATAAAATTAAAACAATTGACTTAATAGATAAAAGGGATTTCATTCATTTACTTTGTTTCAATGGACACTCAATGTTTTTCAGGAAATTAAATTACGTAGGAAATTAAACAAATAAAAAAATATTTTATTAAAAAATGAGAAATCGAGGCTGTCGTGGTGCAGCTGAACCGGCAAGGGTGTGACTGTAACGCAAATGATTATTTATTAATATTTTCATTTCTTCGCTCTGGCACCAACGCAAAAGCCCGACGTTGGGTTCCTCTAGTCAAACCGCCAAGCCCTGAAAAACTCGGCAGGTAGTATGGGAGTGTTTTAACACTAAGTTCCCTCTGCTAACCCTGTTATATGCGGGATTCAGCATGAAGCTCATTAATGAGCAATCCATTATTGCGATGATGTCAAAAAGAAATGTTTACACACAAATTGAAACATTAGTTAATATAATGACTAAATATATCTTTATTACTATGAATGAATTGTTAAAAAGATAAAAATATTTATAACAGTAATCTATTAAAAAGTGTCTCTTGTTAGAAACTGATGTGAAAAGTTCAACGACAAGTATACATGATACATATAATATCAGAAAAGTAATTTCTGTGTAACTACTTTAAAGTTTATCAGTAGAAAATTAGATTAAGCATCGCTTTTACTTTAAGCTTCGCTGCCAAGTAACTTATAATGAGTTGACCTACAATGCAAGAATTTTCTTGACATTTGCAAAACTATGTTAATACATTCTATTACAAGTAAGACAAGTATAAAAAAGTTTTCGTTAAAGTGGTATCGCTGCCGTTCCACTGTAGTCTCTCATGAGATTATTCACAATAGTCGATCTTGTTACGAAATCTTTTTGTATATGAAAAAGAGTAAATAATTCGCTTACGTATTTCAAGTATATTGGGTTATTTCTCTTTACTTATTATTTGCAGATTTTTAATTGTAGCCGTTGTGGTGGATATTAACTGAGTCTAATGTAAATGTAAACGTAATAATTGTTGATTCAATTTCCACTTGAGACAATGAATTATTATCATTTTTCTTACTCAAAATAGTAAAAAGACAAAGCTCTACGTCCAATTTCAACACTTGCATGGCTGCAAAAATAAATGCACTATATTCTGTGTGAAATCCAGGTCCATGATTATACGAGAAGTAAAATGAACAGTGGTCGGAGCCACTTAACTGCGGTCAGTGCAAAACTTCACGATCTCATTTTTGCAGCACTGTTGAATTAGTTTAATTTTGGAATGTGTTGGAAGCTAGCTTTAGACTTAACAGATATATACGGATATATTCTGTATATTCGAGATATGTTATCGTAACATTTTGACTCGCTTTTGCTCTGAAGGAGAAATTCTTCTACTATATTTTATACTAGGGGTCCGCTGGCGGCTTCGCCCGCTTATCACCCGCTTATGATCAAATAACATAATTTAAACGACTAATTATTTTCATGAAATTAAAGGAAAGCTGCGGTACTTGTGGTTTCTTTTTATTCACCCAAAGTGGTGCTTAGAGGATTTTTTTATTTTTGATTTATAAATATTTATCAAGGGTTTATTTATAGAGTATATTTATATTAGGGTATTTATTTATTGGAGAGGCCTATTTCCAGCAGTGGACGAGGACAGGCTGATGATGATGATGATGATGATGATTTATTTATAAATCAAAATATAAAGATATCCAAAACTTCGTCATTAATAAGCTAATAATAATATGTCAGTCAAATCTGCTTATGTAAATTTAGCTGCAAATGATAAGGCACTGTGTGTTGCGACAACGTAAGCGATCTCTATACTATAACATGACGTCAGTTGTCAGTAACAGATGGCTCTTAATCAAGTTATTATTAGATCTTCAATAGCCGCCGTCATGAAGGAATGACTGTTACGTAGCTGATGTAAGTAAAATGTAGGTGGCCACAAAAAATATTATACTAGTATAGACAAGATATTTAAAAAATATGTAGTATCGAGCAAATTATGATCATTTTCGTACATTTGGTCATATCCTTGTGTCTTATGTCAATGTCTTAAATTATTCTTTCGGCTCTGCTATGTAAAAAAATAGTAAACCTCTTTGTTTAAATAAAACGTAATGAAAAGAGCGATATTTGTTATGCGAAAGTACATTTCCAATATCTGCCGTGATTGTTTAAGCTGAGTAATAGAATCGATATTCTCTTTCCAAAGACAAATAATTAATGTCTAGGACTTAATTTATTTACTTAGTATATCTTTGAGTAGATTTACTTGTCATTAACGAGGCAAGCCTAATAATAATATTGAATTTTGTATGAAATTAAAATTAAATTAGCTTATGCGCACATTACGCTGTATCCCGCACACGGCAGTGTAGGCAGAGGGAACATAGTGTTAAGACACTCTACTCTCTACTTTCCGCCGCATGGGAACGGAGTGTCTTAACAAAAGGTTCCATCTGCCTACTCTGCTGTGTGCGGGATACAGAGTGAAGCGGATTTGATTTATTTATTTTGTAATTATTCATCAGCCACATCAGAAATGTAAAATTGACCAGTTTAATTAAAATCACGAAATTATAATGAAGATGAAATCATACTCATTTTTTACTATTTTAAAACAGTAGAGTTGTAAAAGGACTAAACAAAATAATTTTAGCAATATTAATAATAAGTACTGTTTCTGTTAAATTAATATACAACAAAGAAACATTCTGTTTTCTTCTATGAACAAAATTTTACTTATTGAAAGTTAAATTATTTAGATTCGCCAAAATAGAAAATCAAACCTAAGTGAAGTTTATTTAAAACAATCTCAACGTATTAACTGCTCAAAGATTTATTGGTTACATTTGTTGCCGTCCTCCCCTGTAGATACCCTTATAAATTTAAGGCTTCGATTGTATACTTAAGAAATTGTCAAATAATATTATGTTTAAAATATTGATGAGTTGCAGGATTTTAATAAGAAAAAAAATACTTAATTATTCTTAAATATTTGTATGATAATTATATCAGTATTCGTTTGCTCTTAATTTAATATTTTTAAATATAAGATTAGATATAATACTAAATTTATAACACAGGTGGTTGGATGGTGAGTGAGGATTTCCTCATTTCAGTTAGGCAGCAAAATATGTTCGCAAAATTTTGTTAAATAACTTTTCACACGCCAAATGTTACAGGTAAAATGTAATTTATATACCTTTTGCGTAACTTTATAAAGAATACGAGTACTTATGTTTAAAAAATCAAATAATGAAGACTACTTGTTAATACATGTTAGTTTATAATCTCAATCACATTTGTTTTCTATTAAATTAGGAAAATACAGCTCTTTGTTAGCTTTGTTATATATATATACTAGCGACCCCATTGCGGCTTCGCCCTCTTTTACTACTGGATTATTCATATAATGTATGTTTGCAAAGCACTTAAGATGATGTGAAAATTTATTAAACTCTAATGCAACCCGCATTTTCGTAGTTTCAATAAGGATTTTCCAATTGTTTTACACAGCAAGGATTTTTTAGTAGGTACCGTAATTTTAAATCTGTGCTACTAATCTTTTCAAGTACTTATTAAAATATATTTAAATTACTATTTTTAGATAGTTAAATGACATTAAATAATACATTCAACTCGAATTATCCAATACGTGCAAACGCATCTAAATCTTCGTTGCTATAAAGGCAGGCGGGTTTTTTTTTTCGAGCTTGTGGTTAATGCTGAAGAGGGTATTCTGTCCCTGATGAAAAGCAAGCACGACGTGGCTGCCTGTGAGTAAAATTAAATAGAATGCATCGGCCGGGAATCGAACGCGGGCCGCCCGCGTGGCAGGCGAGCATTCTACCACTGAACCACCGATGCGTGTAAGGCAGGCGGGCGCGGCGGACGCGCTTGTATAAGTAAAACGTCGAGGCGAGCCGTTTCGCAGCAAGGATTTTTTGATATTGTAACCACTTCTAAAGTACTTATTAAAATGAAAAACAGCAAAAGACAGTTTTGATCTACATTAAATGACCAACGTAACTAATATACTTATTTATATGCTGAGAGTAAGGGATAAGTGAAACTTGAGTAACATGCAGCTGATGTGTCAACAATTAAATGCGTTTTTCTCTAAAACTATTCGCAATTTCGAAATAGTGTAAAAAGCAAATTTTATCTTCGTTTAACGTAGAAAATTAATAAAGTATTTTAAAGGATAAGGATTAATACCATTATGGAAAAATATCCCTCACAATAAAAAATATATTGAAATTACAATTTTTATACAGAAATATGATCACTACACGTTATTCTTAAAAGATACGAATATGCCGTCGCGGACTTTTTTGTAGATCTTATTAAGAGGAACAATACTCCGCTACATTATGTTCATGTAGTAGTTACCATTAAAGCAGCGCATGCGCGAAAGTGTCTCAACAGGTAGGACTTTATACACATTTATCGTATTTATGTTAATTTACATAAGAATTTACAAATAATAAACTATATATAAACCTTTCCTGAGAAATACTCGAACTAATGGTGAAAACCGCATCAAAATCCGTTGGGTGGTTTAGAAGAAGAAGAGTTAGAAAGTTCAGACAGACACGAAAAGCGACTTTGTTTTATAAGATATAGGATATATATATTTATTTATATACACACACACCATAAGTGTAAGTATTACACACCCTAAGTACCTTTTCAATGGTAATAGAAGTAGAATATATTTTAAAAATTAAAATATAATTACTATTTAAATGTACTAACTTTTTGTCATTTAAGAAGAATACTAAATGACCCTATTTAAAATGGGAAAGTCGCTAAGAAGTGGGAAAACGAGCTAATAAATTAAGTACTTTGGTCATTCCGTGAAAAAGTATCATTGAAAATTTATCAACCTTTTCTCATACATTTTATAGATTAAATTGAAATTATTGTTAAATCATGTCAGTTTTTATTGAATTAAATTATGATTTTTTTGTCTATTTTTTCTTAGAACCGTTCATCGCACTTTGATGGTATCTAAACATAAGTTACTAAATTAATAACTAAACATAACTTGAGAAAAGAGGCCAGTCGTGGCGCTGAGACACAAGAGTGCTACGTTGAGTTCCACAACTCAACATATTTCATGTTACTTCAAAATTCGGCAGAAAACGGGAAGTGGAGTGTTTTAACACTATTCTCCCTCTGCAAACCCTGCTGCATGCGGTAAAAAGAGTAAAACTGAAAAAAATAAAGTAGAGTTATGAATCTCAAAGTGCTTAGTAAATAATTAGGTACATAAAATCATATCGCGTTGAATTGGGAGCCAAAATTTATAAATCAAACTAATCAAAGTTATAAATCAAAGGTAATAAAACATAATGAAGCAAATATCAGAAACTACTGATCGCATAATCATTATGGATCTAAACAGGTGTAAATATTCCATTCTGCCACATTGTAGTAATTATCTGTAATCAATGTATGATATTCACTTCATATCTATTACTCGACAAATAGAATATTATTATGCTATAAATTAACTAAATGTGAAACTATGGCTTTTTAATTAACTCTTGTGGTTGCAGTTGTGCAACCGATATTGTGATAAGTTCGCAATATAGAATGAACATATTCATTCTATATTGATGACATCAAAAAATATTCATTATTTTTCTTGTTTTGCGTAACTTACGTACTTGCTTTACCGTAGTAGCAGAACAAGCCCAAACAATACATTCCTATTTCGTTCGTAGAGCGTGGTTTTGCGCTAATGATAAATGATGCTTAGAGCCCCCCGTCTTAATGACACTTCTCTATTGTACAGCTTAAGTGTTTAATCGAGGCGAACAAACAGATAAGCATCACATTATAATATATGTATCTACCTACCTATATATATTTGGTTAGTATTTATACCTAAAAGTGTGGACTTGTGATCCCTTTTAATGTTGAATGACGTATTAAAGGCCGAACTCAACGTCGAACTTTTTGCCCAGATGCCAGAGCAAAGAAATGGAAATATTAAGAAATAACAGAACACAAAATATTTATTTACTGCGGTGTGTTGAAAGATTTACAAGTATAAAGGATGAAAAATGAAGTGAAATATATTTATAAGTCTAAAAGATGAAAGAAAGAAAATTAAAGGTGAACACCATTTTAATTCTAAAAAAGTTTTACTTTATGATAAACTCTTTACTCCTTTAAATACTAGAACTTTGGTTCGTTAGTATAAATTAATTCAACATTCATTCGACATTCAAAGAAAAACGAAATACTAAGTTTAAGTTCTTGTAATGAACATAAAAGTTAGTGGGAATAGAGATCTGAACATCCTTAAATCGCTATAATTATATCTTTAGCTCTTACTGAGAATGAACAACGACGAAGAAAACCTAAAAATATTTTTTTAATTATTATTCATCGATTCCCTATTTGATATAGTTCGTCGATTATTACTTTATTCATTTTTACGATACGTTTGATTGTCTATTTGGTGATTTTTTATTAATATCAAATCATTAGTACCACTCACAAGTTAAGACGAATTGATTGACGTAAGAATCATTAAAATCGGCTTACCTATTTGGTCTCTACAGGGCTACGCAGGAATAAACATACGCATACAAATATTCTTATGTTATATTGAGTAATGAACATGTATGTTCTTTTTATGTATTGTTTGACTTGTAATTGTTATTACCAATAAATTATGATTATTACGATTATTAGTAAAAAAGTATGATTCAAGCCAAAAACAACTCCTCTACGATAATGTCAGTAGCTGTTAAAATTATTGGTTATGATATTTAAATTTAATATTATACTAGTATTACTGCTTTAGCAAAGTTTTGGTTAAAACTATTAATTGATTATAATTGATTAATTTTATATGTTTGCACTGTAAGCTAATTCGTTTTAGAAATATATACAATGCGGCTTTTCCCTAAAGCCGCATTTCTAGCCTGAGGGATAAAATCAAAATCAGTTATTCCTTGCCATATTTAAAAAGGGGATGCTTATACTGTGATTTAAATTTCAATTTGTTTATACTGGCATCGTATCCCTATATTTATTTTACATTAGACTATAATGTGCATAAGGATATTATAATACGACACGGGGATTTTCCGAACAATATTTATATACGCATTTTTAAATAGAAATTAGACGTTATTAGAAAGAACGCACAATATTCATTATAAAAAGGAAAAATAATAACAATTTATTGATTCATCTTTAATATTTTTTGAACTACCGTTTAGCTATTTATTAATAAACTTCTGGCCACGTGATGGAAGCTCAGAATATTAAGTTTGAAAAGTAATTTATACCTTATTGATCCACCGACTAACTAACTCGGAAGTTTGCGAAATAACAAAAGCTATTACTTACCAACAAAATATATACAAAGAGTAAATATTCCGAAACCGACAATCTCTATGTAATTAATGAAGTGATTCAGCACAGATTCGAAGAGGGCAGAAGTATTTGGCTTCGCGATCACGAATTTGCTTCAATTAGATTGCTAATATAAGAGCCCCTAAAAGATACAGATTCGCAAATCAAAGTTAGAATCGCTATGATAAAAGATAACTTAATGTATATATTATCGTAAATATCACATAAATAAATGATTGTAAAAATATTTATAGATTAATAAAAATCTATCAATTAATATATTTATAGAAATTAGAGTCAAGAAAAAATCGAATTAAATATAAAAGGACGGACGCTGTAGGTTTATGGCATGTTAACGAAAATAGAAAGTGTGTGTAATATAAAATAATATATTTTTCCAGAATAGGAGATCAGTCACGTTCCCAATGCTACGATTCAGTGCTACGACTGTCATGTTAAAGTATACAAGTCCTAAATCCTAACATGAGTTGTCGATTAGAGAAACATTTTATTAATTTTAGATATTGATTTTTTTGTATAGTTTTTTTAAGTAAGTAGACTGATTTTTTTAAAAAATAAAAAGATAAAAATATCATAACTGTATATTCTTTCTAATAATCAGGTCAAGAAATTAATATCACTTCCAAGAAACTTCTCATAAAAAAAGTTAATAATCTGATGGTTCAAATTATTAGCAAGGGTCTTCAGATTTAAATAAGATCATAAATATTTTAATATTAGACTGCGCTGTTAAATTTGGCTGAAGCAATATTTCATTTACTGTTCAATTTGAATATTAAAACATTGATTGAAAAGTTAACCGATTATGAAGTTATTAAATTTGTTTAATGTGCTGCCTTTATCGGTGGATACTTGTTTTGACTACTAAGCCAGTGATTGAAGATCCCTGCCAGACAGACACCCCCAAATCCTATGAGCTATAATCCTATGAGAATATTGGTAGCAAATAATATGTTTTACACTTTAGTATATTAGATTCTTAGACGCTTATAAGAGTTTAGAGTTGTTTGGTAGGGGGTAAAAACGAAAAGTGTCAAGAAGTGTCTGGCAAATTGTAGTTACATAAAAAAAATATTGAAAAAAAAACGTTACAGTTTGACAACCTAATTGATTTATAAAAAAGGAGCATTTTACTATGAAGATGAAGTTTCGATTTACTGTGAAGGCTTTCAAGCAGAATTAGGAACTCTCGACGGTCGCCTTTCCCATGAATAAAGTCTCTACATTGTCTTAGTTGGTAGTAGCAAAGTTTGATTAAAATGTAACACTCACAGGTATGTGCTATGGTGGAATTTACACATAGTTAACTTGAGATAATTTGCGACTATTTTGATTGGGGTGCAAAATTAATTCTTGTAAAACTTTGAATAAAATAGACTCGTTGTCATTACATTTTTCAATGATGAATGTATAATTATATTTAACTTTCGTGATTCTAGGTACAAACATAAATGAAATACTTTACATTTATTTATAAATTAAATATTGTTTTTTTATCTTGTTTTTGAGGTATGTATAAAATACGTTAAAAAAGTTTCATATAAAAATAATAAGAAAATATGGTTTAAACTCACGTACCGTAGCCAATGATTTATTTTGGCAATTCACAAGCTTTATAAAGGATTTTAAAATATTGCACTTTGTTGTGGAGCGTTCTGGTGAAGACTAAATTTCACCGGAAAAAGACATAACTCTTATGCACGTTTTGCATTCTCTTGAAACCCATATATTGATTTGAATCAATATACACATTTTTCACAAAGTAATTTTTCACAGTAATGGTATTACAAAAATTGTGAAAATTTAACAAATATTGAAACGGGAGAAATATGCATTGTTATTTAATCTATATCTCTAGGTTTTATTACCAGCACCAATAAGAATGGAGACCTAACCACTACGGTCTCCGATATCTTTTTCGACTCTATTGATAGTCGAAACCCCTCTTATTTACTCAAAGAGGGTGTCAAAGTGAATCAACATCCTGGACGTTCAAAGACTATTCAATCATAATTAAAGGCCCGCATGTAGCGGATACGATTGGAACGGGCATAGCAAGTCTTTGGAATGGTCCATCAAACCATTCGAGAAACGATCTAACCACTGTAAGATTTTATTAAACTTTAGTTGAACACTAATGGACCCGGACGCGGCTACGCCTGCTTGAACTATAAGAATATTTATTAAATATTATATAATATATTTATTTTTATAAGGATGAATATCAAAATATAATTTCATTTTGGGTGACGTTTTCTTAAAACAACAAAGAAATCTTTGCAAACCGTTGCTTAGCAACGACGGTTGTTATTAACATGGCAGAATAAATTGCATGTCAAATTAGAAAGTATTTTAATTTATTAGTACATATGTGTAATATAATATTATATAGCCTATAGCACTTCTGAAGAATGCAGCTTTCATACAAAAGAAAAACAATGTAAATCGGACCGGTAGATCCAGAGATCTTAGCGTTCAAACAAACAAACAAACAAACAAACAAACTCTTCCGCTTTATTATATTAGTATAGATAGATAGATTAAGTAAAAGTGAAGTTTAGAAACTCAAAAATCGCAATTAAGCCGTTTTAAACAAATTCATTGTATTTCTCCGTACAACTGTCCATTGTTTCACAAACGCATACAGATGGTTGACTTTAGAAAGATTCATTTGATATTTCCCAGGATAGAACGTGTAATTCTATCCTGTTTCCGGAATTATCCACCCATTGTTATAATGGAAGCGTTCAGTGATGCGTTAACACCGGTACTGGTTTTTACATGTTTGTATATACTAATAGAAAAGAATATATATATTTGTAGATAGAAAGAATTCTAATGTATAATAAGCAAGAATATTAAAGCTGTAGGTATTATGCATTCTTGCAATTTTGCAATTAAAGTATAACAGGCTACTCTACAAATTTTAAAAATTAAATGTCTTGTACAGCAAACTTAACGATAAAGTGGGCTTATAATATTTTATTTTGCGTCTTAAAAGCTTGAAGCTTTGAAAGCGTCAAAAAAGTATAAAAAATTTATTACTCGAATGAATTTTATATAAAAGAGGAATCTCTTTAAACTCAGCTAGTTTTGAACGTAAAAGAATCATATGTAGTTTTAATAAAAGTTTTCATCAATAAAAAATAACAACCAGGTGACTCTTCTTTTATTTAAGGCAGTCGTGGCCTAGGGGCATAAGAATGTGGCGTAACGCGATGGTTGTGTGCTCGATCCCTTTTTGAGGGAATGAGTTATTATTGATATGAAAAAAGTTTTCTGTTGTACAAAACAAACGCGCACCGGTCTCTGGTTCCTGGCGTTCTTTGGTCGCTGGACTAAAGACTGGTACAAGATGGTTGCCTATTAGCCGAAATTAAATGCGTTTAGTGGACATAATAATAATAATATGCAGTTAAATAATAATAATATTATTATAATAGTATAGTGCGTAAATTTATGTCTCAAATTTGAACCCTACATCCCCGAATTAGTAGTACATTAATAAATTAAAACATATTTTCTTTATTCTAACTATGCACTTGGCCTAGGCCCGTGCTTAGTTTTTCATTACCTTCATCTTCGAAGAGATTTTAAAATAAAACAAAAACATAATAATATGTAGTTAAATAATAATAATAATAATATGTAGTTATATATACAATATGCGCAAATATATATTTTTGGGGTACGGAGTGCCTTAACTCTAGGTACCCTCTGTCTACCCTGATGTGTGCGGTATACAGCGTGAAGTTATATATATTTGTGGATGCCGTTGTGCCCAACTTGGGACGATTAGTTAATAATATTTTTTATTACATAATTCACTAATTTATTTAAAAAATAATATTACATTTCATTATTTGTTATTTTATTTATTATTTTAAGCTGACCAAACTCTACTTAAGAATAAAAGAAGGTCGAAACAAATCCACTTAGAAATGTCTTAAGGAGTTCTTTTTTGTTTAAAACTTTTCTGGTCCTTTTACTTTATCCCAACATTTGTCTTATATATAAATAGTAA
Organism: Heliconius melpomene rosina; assembly: GCF_056956725.1. Taxonomy (NCBI): domain Eukaryota; kingdom Metazoa; phylum Arthropoda; class Insecta; order Lepidoptera; family Nymphalidae; genus Heliconius; species Heliconius melpomene. The sequence goes on along the minus strand of NC_140406.1, from coordinate 5,954,006 downwards.
TTTTAAATATCGTTGTTTTATTTGGCTCATTTAAAGTTGGTATTGTAACTTAATTTTACATATAAGTATGTTTACGTAAAACAATTGAACATACATCATCGTCCATTGTAATAAAAATCAAGTTCTATTGTTTTTTTTTTTAATTATATTGTTTTTTAATTTATTGCGTAAGTAAGACATATAAGGAGGAGGACAACGAATGCAATACAATGTCCGTATCATATGAGTAACAATCACTACTCCTTAAACATTTTATACGCAAAAAAATTACTATATCAAAAAAAGTACTGCAAATTCAATGAATTACTTAGCAAACACGGATATCAAAAAAATGTAAACGACCAATATGTTCCAATATTAGCTTTTAAACGAAACGTAATGGGTCGACTAAATTACTTACAAATGGACCTATAAATGTACAATTTTAAAGATTTATTACCGGCCCACGGTGAATTGCGGCTTTCAATTTAATTTCCTAAATATTCGAACTCCGCTTGTGGAAAAAAATATAATATTGCCTTTTGATATTTTGCTTTTGTGTGTAAAAATGTTTTGAATATTTGCAAACATGTGATACATCGTTTTGGCATTGCTGCATTGGTAATATTAAATTCTCTGAACGTTGTGAGTGATGCTGGCTTATCGACTGGTTGCAGGTAAATGGACACCTCTTTGGTATATATTTGGTTGACTGGGAAGAAGCCATTAACGTTCACAGCTACGAATGTTGCAATATGGTTGCTTTACAATTTAAATGAAAATACATACGTTATCTAGGTGATTCGTGTTTTACAAAAATATGGACCGTTTATTTTGAAAGTGGTGTAAGTCCATTTTTGAGAAAAATGAGCTATCACATAATTCACGCTTAATTTAATATAATTTTTTTATATATAACTTGTCCGTGTTTAATTTCTCAAAAAAACTCATGTTTTGAACAACTTAATATCGGTCGGTAAATGAAATTGCATAATCATCGACATATTAACCTTTAATTTTCTCGAAACAAAAGAAAATAGACTTACACCACTCTCAAAATAAACGGTCCATATATTAAATATGAAGTTAAAATATGTCTTTTGTGTCGTAAGTCCCAGTTAAAGATGCTCTTCCGTAAATAAAAAAAGAGATTTAAAAGTAGTCAATCATCATAATGGGACTATCACACTATCAATTATTAACTATTTTATGATTCCAGTACATTTTCAGCGTATTGTCATTAAGCTAGCCTTATAAAACCTTCAGTGATTATTTTACATAAATACCAGCATTTTTAATATTAGTCCTGGAAAAAATCACTAGCCATTTCTTTTTTCCTCCGGAAGTTTTCTTACAATTCCCCAACCCAAAGACCAATGTTGACATGTCGATAGCGTTGATAGCATATAATGTATAAAGAAATATATATGTATATTTAGTGTTTATTTCAAGAAAAAAGTACTTACATATGATAAATGAAATAGCAATTGTAAACATGCTAATAAATGTCAAGGAGAATATAATTAACAATTATTATTATAACAATAAATCTTTTTTTACTGTGTTCTGACGTGCGTGTAAATGTCGACTGTTTTTACGGAATTACGACAATTGTAAATTTTTGTTGATATCTGCGAACTATCCGTTAGATCTAACTAACCGTTTTCATAATCTTATGGTGACATACTCGTATACATAGATAACTTATATTTCCTTATTATGATCTTTAGCTTAGCGTTACTTTAATATATGATAAAATTTTGCTCTACTGGATTTATTTAACAATTTTATATAATACATAAACATAAAATTATATTATTCATGGCTAATATAAAAAATATGAAATACAATAAACGACATTGTATAAATAAATATAATCTCTCGTAAGGATCGGTATTTGACGTGTATCTTTGTTTAATCAAGTAAAATATATATCAAAGGGATTGCATTCGTTTGGAAAAACGTAGGGATCTTTTCCGACGCTTTTAACAGGATCTTTCGATATATTAAGATTTATGTTTTGCAAAGAAACCAAAATATATTCGCTCAATACCTTGCCATTTATATAAAAAAAATCATTTTCGCTTTATTCCACACTGTATGCCCCGTTTTGCAGGGTAGACAGTGAAAAGAGGAGAACTGCGTGCTAAAACACTCAGTTCACCGCTTTCTGTTCGAGTCCGACACATGTGTGAAACATAATGGTGAAACATAACGCCGCGCCTTGTCTAATTCATTATCCTTTTATAACTATTTGTCTTAACCGAGACGAGGACGAAGCGGAACTTAAAGTTTCTAAATTATAAGTAGCGGACCTGGTATACGATGTCCTGACCGGAGAGGAATTCTTATATTCATTCTGTTCTTCTTCTTCCTGGCATTAATCCCGGCTATTACCAGGGTCTGCCTTCCTGCTTAACCTACTCCACTTTGCACGATCTTTTGCGTCCTCGGTGGTTAGACCATTGGCTCTCATGTCCTGCATCACGACATCCAACCAGCGCTTCCTTGGGCGTCCGGGAGGTCGCGCCCCAGGAACTAGTATAGCAAGGCACTTGCGTCCGACATAGTTCTTAGGCCGGCGCGCAACGTGGCCAAACCATCTCAAGCGACGCTCTTGGAGCTTATCCGCTACGTCACGGACCCCAAGACTACCTCGAATGAATGTGTTGCGTATGCGGTCAGACCGCGTTACGCCGCACATCCACCTCAGCATCTTCATTTCCGTGACGTGAAGCTCCAGAGTGTGCCGAGATAGTGCTGGCCAACATTCGCTGCCGTATAAAAGAACCGGTCGGACGATGCTCTTGTATATCAGCCCCTTGAGCTTGGGCGGTATTCTGCGGTCGCAGACCACACCAGTGACCTCCCGCCATTTGGCCCAGGCAGCGCTTATCCGGCCATGGACATCGTGGTCGATGCCTCCAGACTCGTGCATAACGGATCCAAGGTACCTGAACTTCTCCGACTTAACGGCTGGCTCAGGACCTATAAGGATGGTGCTCGAGTCCCGGCTCCCGCAGACCATGTACTCTGTCTTCGACACATTTAGTTTAAGACCGCCGTTCTCAAGCGTACCCTTCCAGAGGTTCACTTTACGCTCCAGCGTCAGTCGGTTCTCGGCAATGAGTGCTATGTCGTCGGCATACATCATCAGCCATGGAGGCTGGTCCTGGATGTGAGCCGAGACAGTATCCAGCACTACATTGAATAAGAACGGACTAAGAGCCGAGCCCTGGTGAACCCCCACTGTAATCGGGAAGGGTCTAGTGTCGCCAACAGCAGTCCTAACCATAGAAGCGGAATCGTGGTACATGCCTCTGATAATCTCAATATAGGCCTCAGGGATCCCTTTGGATCGCAACGCCCACCAGATACACTGACGAGGCACACAGTCAAAGGCCTTCTGCAGATCTAAAAAGGCCACGTGCAGAGCTCTCCTTTTTTCCCTGTATGCCTCCATCAAAGTTCTGAGGGCGAAAATGGCGTCCATGGTGCCCGATCCTGGCTGAAATCCATATTGAGACTCAGAGACAGTACACTCTCGGCGGAGCCTGAGGTCGATCATGCGCTCGAAGAGCTTCATGGTATGACTCATAAGCTTAATGCCCCTATAACTACCACAATCTTGAACACTGCCCCTTCCCTTGTAAATAGGGGTAATAAAGCTAAGCCGCCACTGATGCGGCATCTTACCAGTGTTCAAGATATGGTTAAAAAGGTCAGTAAGCATGAGCACACCAAGAGAGCCCAACGATTTCCACGCTTCGATCGGAATGTCGTCAGGTCCCACCGCTTTTCCGTTCTTCATGCGTCGAAGGCAATTACGTGTTTCGTCAAGGGTTATTGGGGCAATAAGTCCGAGGTTAGGCGGTGGGTCGTGATGAAGACTGCATGGGTGCTGAGTATTTAGCAACTCCTGGAAGTAGCTTCTCCACCTCTCCTTCACAGAGTCATGATTACAGAGCAGCGTACCCTGGGAATCTCTGACGCAAAGACATTTTGCAATATCTTGCGTCACTTTATCCCGGGAACGTGCCAGTTTGTAAATGAGCTTCTGCCCCTCCACAGTTTCAAGTTTATCATACAATGGTGACAAACTCTCACTGCGGGCTCTGGCTACAGCTCTTTTACTGGCACGTTTAGCTACTGTGTACTCCAGTCTGTCTTCAGGAGAGTTGGATTCCTGCCACTTCTTAAAGGCAGCCTTCTTTTCACGAGTCACCTCCTGGACCTCGTCATTCCACCACCATGTCTCCCTGTCGATGACACGTCCTCCCCTAGAAACGCCAAGAACTCGCCTGCCTGCCGCAATGATTGCCGACTGAGCCCGATCCCAAGCATCCTGAGCAGTCTCGGTGTCAGTCGAAAGATTATGACTTTTCACCTCTGCCAGGAAGTCGGTCTGCATCGGTCCATTCAGCAACCACCACTTGATCCGAGGCCTACGTTTCTCGGCTACTTTCTTCTTCGGAGTGACGTTAAAATCCATGACAAGAAGACGATGTTGGGCCGTTAGGCTTTCGCCTGGAATGACCTTACAGTTAGTTACCCTGCCCATATGACACCGTCTGGTCAATAAGTAGTCTATTTGAGTTGAGTGGGACCCGCACTTATACGTGATAAGGTGCTGAGAATTCTTTTGGAAGAACGTATCTTATATTCATTCTGTTATTTATACTAATTGCAATTGTTTGCAATTGCATTCTGTTATTTATACTAACGAATGCAATCCCTTTGATATATATTGTAATTCAGGCAGTATGATTTTGAATGAAGCGGAGAAATATTGCTATAATTATATTTTATTGAGATACATTTTGAGGGTTAAATAAATATTATCATGTAATTTTTAGGTAATTAGGTTTAACTGAACAGTAATAAAATACCCAGCGGCAGGTACCAGGTCAAACAGTCCAACAGATCACTCCCCATGATAAATGCAGTAGAGAGCTCACAACGCGGAGACGTCTCTACGTAAAACCAAATGTCTAGCCTTTTACAAATAATTGGGTCCCTAATGATTCGAACTGGCTGTACTGTAATGCGATCGAATTATGATTTTTTTACAATTTCATTCTTTTTCCAACTTAGAGCAAGGCAGAATGTACTATTTTAACAAGTGATACGTTCATATTACAAAGATTAATACATTTTCATACAGATTAAGGTAAAAAACAATCATAGATATAGGTAAGTACAATTAAAATTATAAAATATATCTAGTTTGTTATTTTTTATACCTTAGATATACAATAGAGTTTTGGCAAAAAATTATCAAATTTAAGAATTTTTTTCATAAATTTCTAAAAAAAATACAAAAAAAGTATTTTTTACATAAGCTTAACTATAATGTTAGTTATTTGACAGATATTTCATTATAATTACGTGGTGTTTAACCGGTTACCGCTACGACTGGTAATGTTACTAAGAGAATGGCATGGTCTATGACTGTAGTTAGTAGCCCAAAGCCTTTTGCGCACGCGGCCGTGCGAGGTAGCGTCGGTCGTTTATCATTTAGAGGTTCTTTTGATAAATTTATTTGAGACTGCGTATAGAAATGTGTTAAAATAGTTATCAATAGTTCCAATTTTTTAACAGGTTTGTTGATTTTTTTTTATATTTGATATATCATTTTAAATCTTTGTTGTGAAGGAGAAAAAAGAGATGCTAATAATTTAAGTAATCTGTTAAATTTCATAACATATATTTCGAAAATAAACTTACTTTGTGGAAAACGTCATTGAACCATCAAAATAATATTTAATCTGCGCAATTATTAGCCAAAGCCATTGTTTTAAACCATTATACGTCTATCAAACAAAACAATAGATTAATTTCAAATTCTACTCAGGAGCCATTGCAGCAGCCTTACAATAGATATCTGATAAATAGCAAAACAATGATAACTTTACTGTTTTTTTAATCATGCAAATTGTGTTAATTGAAAATATCTATTTCTATTAATGTTTAGATTCGCTCTCGATTGTTTTTCTTCAATCAATTATAATATATTAATCGCTTAGAATGGAAAATATTGTGTAGGATAATAAAAAATCTAACTCTTCTTAATGAATATTCTTTTATGATTTATGTATTTGATGAGTTTGTAAAGAATCGAATTCTAATTCAATGTGATTAAAAAGTTAAAGCATCAAATAATAAATAATTAAAGGTTTTGAAAATACTGTAGCCGTTGTGGCGCAGAGTTTATTAATTTGATTCTCATCTCTCAGAATCGAAATTCGAAATGTCTTATATTTACATTTCTTCGCACTAGTAGTGAGGTAAAGCGCGTCGTTTAGTTTCGTTATTCTACACTTAATGTCTCAAGAATTCAGCGAAAAGTAGGGAACAGAAGTATTTTAATAGGGAACAGAGTAACTTAACACAAGCTTTCCAGGTTCCCTTTACCTACTCTGCTAGGTGCGAGAATACAGCATGAAGCTAAAAAAAAACTAACTTAAACGTTTCTTTTTATTACGGCTCAAAGGTTATTCGCGGAACATGTCATGAAGCAAGAAAATTATAATGGACATTATTAGTTTCTATATAATAATTTTATATTAATAAAATTTTATTTCTAATATTTTTTATAATATTTATATTATTTAAATATTCATTCAGTCATAGAGAGACACTAAGTTTTAAATCATAAATTATAAAAATAAGTAAATAAAAGTAGGTACTACTGTAATACCTCAATGATTACTTTTTCTTTGTAATGAACTGTCAAACACAATTTTAAACAAAACTATTGCGAACTGTTGAATGATTAAGTTTAAGATCGACTTAAGAGTTCTTCGAGAATAATAACTTCGTAATCACAAGCTTAGAACATTTGTTAAATATTCATAACAATTTCTTATTCTGTAAAGGTAATAAATAACCAAGCATTTAAATAATCATAATTTAAATATCATTTTGTTTTTAAGAAATGTGTTTGTATGTTTTTTTTTAAATAATTTATTTATTTATTAAAAGTTAATGCAATCGCATGTGAGATTTTTTTATTGTTTACAATAGTTACGGGTTCGAAATGCGGCGTTTATTTTCGTCATCTGAAATGAAATATTTTATAATAATTGGAAGTGGAAAACGAAATAATGTGGTGTGAATAAGGTAGATAGAGGTAAAAAGGGAGCTGTGCATGTGGCTTTTTTCTTTTTTAGATCTGCAGAGGGCCTTTGACTTTGTGCCTCGTCACTGTATTTGGTGGGAATGGCTCCCCAAACCTCCAAAGGGCTCCCCGATGATTATAGACATCTACCACGACTCTGCTTCTATAGTTAGGACTTCTGTTGGCGACACCTAACCCTTCCAGATTTCAGGCAGTGTTCAGGTCTTGGTTCTTTAACAACGGCCTCGATCTTTCTTATAAAATACACCAGACGCTTAGAGAAAAGAAAAAAAAATCTCGTATGACTAAATTTTAAATGTGACAGAGACTTATGCAATATAAGCAATAGACGATTTATGCAATAAATAGTTTTTATTTTTTAACAAATAAAAACTATTTAACCAAAACGTTAGTATAATAGTTATACAATTAAGGCTTGCATAAATGTGAAGAAGCATTCGCAATGGCGGATACGAAACGAGCGCAATTACCTACATATAAATTATATTCAACTCATTTCGTTCGTACGAGATATAATTATAAATACATTTCGAAATAAAATTATGAGATGTCGTGATGTAAATAAAATTAAAAGGGCCTTAATAGATAGATAAAGGGCTGGCTTTAAAAATTCCTTTCTTTTCGTAAGTTGAAAAAAATCTAAAAAGAGGGCACAAGAGTGTGACTGTAACGCGACGGTTGTGGGTTCGATCCCCACTCGAGGAAGTGAAATATTTATTTACGTTTATATTTCCATTTCTTTGCTCTGGTGTAGAGGCAAAGCGCGGCGTTGATTTCTGCCCCTCAACATGCAATGCTTCCAGAAATCGCCAGAAAGAGGGGGACGGAGTGTCTCAACACTAGGTTCCCTCTGCCTACCCTGCCGTGTAAAGGATACAGCGTCAAGCTGATTTTAAAAATATATGGATGTATTAGCGGTATATATAATATTTTTGTATAAACTTGTAACTTGTAGGGGACTGACGAAAGATGATGCAAGATGAAGTGAAAGTAACAATTTCAACATCATTGATATAACCATCGCATAAGATACGGTACGAATGATTCCAGTAATTCAATACCCTGAAAATTCTAATACTAATAATATTATTACATGTAAAGGAAGCTAGAGCATTTTGTAGAGTTTGAAGAGAGAGAGAGAAAACTTCTTCGTCTAAGTCATACTATTCAATTTTTTGTTTCTAATTTTAACAAAGCCGATAAAGAAAATGAGATAGACATTTAAATGGACACTAACATAACACTAAACGTCCACGACGTCAAAAATATTGGTTTGCTATGCAAATATTAAATTCATGTGAAAAATTATAATATTATAAAAAAAAAACTATTTATTTGTATATATTATTTAAATTCGTTGTAAATTATATTTAATCTACGGAAACTCAATGTCAAGTTAGTATAAAGATGTTAATTACAATAGTATACAACACATTTTAACAAATGTATAAAGTTATACCTCATAAAATATTTATACGTAGATACATAGTTAAATTCGTAACTACGAAAGGGTTAAAAGGGTTACTTCTTAAACCCGAGTATAAAAGTTTTTACCGGCGTTATTTTTTAAATATTAAGTGTATGTTTATAACATAATAATTAAATTCTAAAAACTATAACTATCATCTTTTATCTATTACCAAAGCATAAATACAAATATGCATATTTTTAATCGTTTAATAATTCGCAAAAGGGAAAAAAATAATTGACATGCAGTTTGACATTGATTACGTCGAAAATAAGTTGTCAAAAGCAACATTTATGTTATATCATAAAATTATGGTACATTTATTATAATTCAATTTTATCTTTTCAGTCGAGATGAGACAATCAACTCCGTTGCTGCTTCTGGCGGTATTCATTTCATACACTCACACAGTAAGTTGCTTATTTTCATAGGTTTTGACACCGTTGTATATTGGAATCTTTGGAATACTTGAAACTTGTAATGATTGTTAGTTTCAAATACGTTATTTATTCGTTTCACTGCCGTCACCAAAAGTGGCCTTAAACAAACCACTCATTAAGTAATCTAGTTGACCGGAAAGAACATGTTGCAATCACGACATTTTAAAAAAATATTGTAAAGAGAAAAAATACCATTATTTGTATTATGTCTATACCGAGTTTGGGGTTAACTAAGTGGAAGTTGAATCTTTGTGGTGCAAGCCGCGTATCCAATTTTATATAACTTTATACTTTAGTAATTTCTTATTGTATGATTCAAAGAAATAATTTATGACAGCTAATTAATGAGGAATTCCTGGTATAATGATATTACAATTATTAAATGATTTACATTCACCAGAGGCAAAATATTTTGGCCTATTACAGTCAATTTTATATTCAATTTATACGAAGTAATAAGTGTAGACACAAAATAGTAATAAAATATACCAACAATACTGGTATAACGAGTTGGATTATTACAACGTTGAATTTTTTATTACGGGCGGCGTATTTAGAAAGATACTATGATTGTTTTTTTATCTTCAGTTATTAAGAATATAACTAAAAATATAAACATATATATCATCGAAGTGGCCAGCACCGTCTCCGATTTTTACCTTCAACACATTATAGATATTAAGTGTTGTGTAGCGTAACACGACGCCGTTTTGGCTCATAGAACTCGATATTACCAGACCAGAAATGAAAATATTTCAATGTCGCGCTTAGATTTTTATGAAATTATTTTTATAAAAAAATATTCTCTTGATATAAGGATATAAGATTTAATTAACATTGTCACTTTATGTTCCTGTAATATTGCTATATAACATATTGGCTAACATAAAAATACCTAATGGTTTTCTAATTGACGTCACGTGTTGAATTTTTATTTGAATATTGACCTCTCCACTGGCAAAGTCAAATATAGTATTTTGTAATGTTTGAATTATTTGGCGTCGTCTTGTTTTTTTTTTGTTTTTGATATTTTATTTTCCTTAAAAATGTAAAGTATCTTTGTGTAAAGGAAAATTCTAAAGAAAATTGTCTTAATTAAATTGATCTTTTGTTTTATTAGGCGGTTTAAGTAATAAATAGATACTTACATATAATTTTGGAAGGTTATCTTAAAGCTTAAACTAGATAATTAAATAATATATTTGTATATTAGTCATTTCTTTCTCTTAGTTTACAACGATGGGGAACCTGAGATCAGCTACTTATCACCCAGAATTAATACGGTTTGGATAAATGAAAACCCCCAATAAGTGCCTTTATAAGTTCTCTCTTATTTTCCATATTTTTATGTAGTATAGTAGCTAAATATGATAAATTGTTAAATGCACCATCATGTTGGCAGTCATTACAGCTTATAATATATTGTAATAAAGGTAACTGCAGAGAGGAAGCCAATTTAGTGTCGTTAAGGCTACGTACGACACACAGGTGAGGTGCCTTTAATTAAGAAATTTCGACTGATAGAAGCTTTGTTACAATTACTCTAGTATTCCTCAGAAATACTTACACACATCCTTATTGAGGCAATAATTATTCAATGAGCATTAACATATGCCAGTCACATACAATACAAAGTACATTTATAAGTCTTCCTATATATTTATTATTCTTATAGGTTATTTTATATTATTATCATAATGATACTGACTGGTTGAGGTCAGTCGTGGTGCAGGGCAAACTGTGCGTTTGTGGGTTCGATTGCTACTCGCGGAATTTAAATATTTAATATTTTAATTTCTTCGCTCTGGTGTCGATGCAAAGCGCGGCGTTGAGTTCCGCCACTCCTTCCGCCTGCAGCATTCAGCGGAAAGTGAGTCTTAACATTAGGTTTCCCCTGGCCTACCCTGCTACTTCAAAGATCACGATGTTTGAAGTAGAAGGGTAGGTCATGGGAAACCTAATGTTTCCTTCATTACAGTGTAAATCTATAAAACATGGTACTGGCTTACTATAATATATTAATTGGATACTCAAAACATGACGAAAATAAGTCAAGCTACAGTGTGGAGAAATATTATTACTTACTTGTCTTCTATAAAAAAGAACTTCTCTAATAAGATAATTATATGTAAAACAAATACATATATAAAATAAACATGCCATGTTAAGCATAGCATTAATATATGTTATAATATTATTTAATTAATACGTGCGTGATATGTGGCATAATTCTCCCAATTAAGTGTTTATACCAGGAAGCTACCACTCAATAACGTTAAAGACAATGCGGTAATTAATAATTTATATGATACACATTTTATTAAATCAAGATAAATATAGATTTACGATTTAAACCTGATTTGGGATGATGTTAATAGGTACATTTTTTAGTATAAAATATTGGAGACAGATTTATTAAAAAATAAAAAATTCCATTCTTTTCATACCGAAATTTTGAGACATCGTACCAACATATTTCTGAAGGAAAAAAGGAATTCCGCACATTATTTCAAAATATCGAGGAAACTAAACATTCCTTTGGGAGAAGATCCAGCCGGTTACAAATTTTCCACGTTATATTAGAATTTGATTTATTATATTAAAATATATTCTGGTTAGTAGAATATCTAAATATAAAATGTTCAAGACAATGACGACATTAACCAAATATTTAAGATTTTAAGTCACGTATTTTTGTAAGCTGCGATGAATATTTGGACAGGCAAGGAGTACTTTATACAAGAAAACAAATAGTCCATTATCATTTATTTGGAGTTCCAACTAATTATGTATATATGTATATTGACATAGATATATGAAATTGGCTAGCAACCATATTTTTATTGACTTTTTATGAATTTATGAATTCGTAATTTATTTAGTTTAAATAACAAAGCTATAGCTTTGGATCTCCAAATATTGAAATGTGTTTATTCATCAAAAGCATCAAAGCTTTGATCTGAAACATATTATTTGAGTATATTAAACCTGCCGTTACGAAAGAGTACTTTATTTTTAGTTATGAAATATATATACTTACGATATACTCGTATCTGTAGTATTGGCAAACATATATTTTAATCACTTTGCCTTCGCACATAAAAGAAGCACGAGGTTTCAATATTTTAATAATAAATAGCTTTGAAAACTTTAATGACAAAACAGATAGACTGTTGGTTCGATTTTCACTCAAATTAATTAATTATTTCACTTCCTCGTCCAAGCAATACAAGTACTATGCCTGATTGTTTTACGCAAACCAATACGCGATGTGGCGAATTTGCACGGAACGACCGAGGCGAGAGTATTTTGATTTTATTCTTTCTTCAAGAGCATAGTAGAGTCATCAAAGTTTATGTACGGCATCCAAGAGAAGTAGGTCCAAAACTTGCTCTTCTATCGCATTACTGTCAAAATGTATTAATTGCCTTTTTTAGTCTGTATATTAAGATTCAGTCAAGTTTACGTGATTCAGAAGAACATTTTAGTAAAAAAGAACTCCTATTTCATATATAACATTTTTTTTAGTATAAGTTGCTTGTTCACAATATAAAGTGAGTGCACATATTTTGTATTTACAAACAAACTAACATGTTGAACGTAACATACATTTAGTAAAAATGAAAATATAGCTCGGAAAGCAATTATCGGAACTTTTTATTTAAAAGAATAAATGGAGAATAACGTTTTTCAGAGCACACGGTAGTACCTATTCCATTGGAAAACAAAAAGTCGACAAAATAACAATTCCCGGGATGATTTTTTGATTGTATTAGTGTTGTAGTGTTAACAAGTGCCAGTGCTGTGAAACAGGTTAATTATTTTCAGTTAAAATTGTAATTCAATCATTCGTTTGTTTTTTCGTTTTATTTGCTTTAAGTCTAAGGAAAATATAATTAATCATGAGGATATCTTTAAGATTGGATTAGTTTAACGGTGATACAAATAAAACAATGGAAGATAAAATAGATTTATATGGCAAACAATTCTCTTTTTATGTACTTCACTTAAACTCGGTATTAAAAAAAAAAAAAAGTAAAAATATAAAATGAATTGAATATAGAATAAGATGACATGAAAAATTATTGCTACATCCCACATAAAGCCGGGTAGTTAGAACCTAGGGTTAATATATTCCGTAAGTTAATTATCTTAAAGACGAGTATTAATAAACATTGACACATAATTAACTATGACCATTACACCATCAGAGTTAATAGATAATACCCAAAAAACCATTATATCTATCTGGTAGTACAAAAATTAGATACAAGAGATGTTTGTAGTTTTAATCAATTATTAATTATTATTTCTGATAGATAATAATGTAGCAGTGAGCTCAACATCATATCGTTACACTAGTACTTATGTAACATAGTCCTTTGTCTATCATTGTGTTTAATATTCTAATTATTTTTTTAATTAACAGCTTCTCTGTTTTTTACTGTCATTGTAATAACAAAGGAAACATATGTATAAAAAAGGAAATATGCGATTCTAATCTCATTCCCCATTTTCTCTAATTCTGGAGGCATTGCATGTTAAGCGCCGGAACTGTACGCCGCGCTTTTCCTCGACACCAGAGTGAAGAAATGAAAATATTAAATATTTAATTTCCTCGAGTGGGAATCGAACCCACAATGTGTCGAATTTACAGTCGGTCGCTTGTGTATGTATGGATTTAAACTTATTTGTTAAATAAAAAAATAAATATTATTTGAAGTAAAGTAAATACCATATAAAATTGGGACATAGCGTGTTAGACTCTTATTTAAATGATGAGAAAGGTAACTGGAACTTTATTGTATTCTGATTTCATTGTGGTTGTTGCGGATTGTCCTAAATAAAACCTACCTACCTTAATGTAAGTGCAAATGATAATTTAGAAAGGAAAAAATAAATTATTATTTTTTTTCTGAACTAGTAATACCTGTAGTAACTAGCTGTCAAATTTTATATTTCTAGGTATCCTATGAATTTTAATTCCCTTTATAGTGTCGAAATACGCGTTTTTTGGGATATGATAACGGCCACATCTTTTTTCTATGTAGATACAGAAATATATTTTTGTTCAGGAAATCATGGGGCCGTAGATCTGAGTAGGTATATGGTTTGAATTTCAACAAGATATCTTCAAGCGTTCCTGAGATAAAGGGTCTGGACAGACAGACAGATTCATAGACGGACGGACAACTGAGTGATCTTATAAGGGTTCCTCTTTTCTTTAAAAAGTATGGAATCCTAAAAATAAAGTAAAATGTATATTACATATATATAAATAAACACGTACTTATAACTTTAACGATGTATATAATATAACATCTATATACATCTAACGCACTATATACTATACAATGTTGCCAAAATTTATCTAGAAAAGACAGCCAACAAGCAATGAGTGGTCCAGAATTTTAGTGCTTACTTAAATCTTTTTAGATTTAATGTTATCTATTGTACATATCAAATCGTATATGGACTTTATATTGTTTTTTATTATTATTAATTATTGTTTTTTTTTATTTAATAACTTATTCTGATGAATCTTATAACTCATATAGTTTTTACGTTTTTATTAGCTATAATTATAGCAAATTATATGTAGATAATTGCGCTGAGTGTATGACTATAGGTCATGGAAAAATACTACAGGTTGATGATTTTATATATTAAAAAACAGTTTAGTAAATAAATCAACTTGTATACTAGAGACCTTTGTAATGAAGTAAAACAGCATAATATGACTCTAAAAATAAAACTAACTTAACTTCACGCTTTATCCCTACTGGGGTAGTCAGAGAGAACAGAAGGCCAATCTCTACGGTCTCTACATACCTCTTTCGCCTCGTCCACTGTCATCAACCTCTTCATACATGCCCTCCGCGGGGTATTCATGCTTTTTAAAGGCTTATGTTTCTGAAGATCAACTGAGGTCTCCCCCTACATTTCACTTTTCTATCATAAATCTTTTTTGCCATTCTTTCATCACTCATTCGTTCGACATGCCCAGACCAGCTGAGCACGGTCTTCTTAATTTTCTCCTAATTAACGTTGTTTTTATAGTTTCTTCAAATTTCTGCAGTGGCAAATTTAAAACGCATTGCAGAATACTATTATACTCGTAGAGACGTATAGTTAGACCCATGAATTATTTACTTTCTGGAGGCGATAATTAGGTGTTATACAAGTTTGCTTTTGCTTCTCGAACGTATCGTATGTATGTATGTCACTGTTTTTGTTATATGCACAATGTTTGTAGGTTCGAGTAATTGTATTTAAAATAACATGTTTAACTTACGAGGCTATCATGGCGCACAAGGGCGTGCGACTGTAAACACGAAGAAGTTGGTTGTTCGATTCTCAATCGATGAAAACAATAATTTAATATTTAATTAGTCGCCATGCCTCAATAATTAGGCGGTAAGTGAAGAACGAAAGTTTTTTATTATGTTTAAACAAAATGTGTACTCATCAAGATCCTAGAATCCCTCTTCATACTCTGTTTTGCGAAAAATTAGTTTAAAATTAGCGTTAAATATAAATAAAAATAGATATATTTGTTATTGATACAATATAAGACATTTAATTTATTAGACAGTGTAAAAGGACTAAAAAATTACGTACTCTTGACGTCAATAGGATATGTGATACAAATCTGAAGGTCTTCAACCTGACTTCCGCGCATGGAATATTTTTGTTTGTTTTTGTTTATACGAAGCATAATGTTAATACAATCTTAAAAATTATTAACAATAAAGTACGATAGGGCTTATAAACAGGTTATTACGATAGGATACTAAGTAAAAAGATTAACAATTTAAATACTTTGTACAAATATTGTAATAGTATATATATATCCCAATTTTAACTTGTCACCTTAGTTATAATTTATTAAAATTATAATGACATAATTTTTATATACATATTCATAAACAGAACGTAAGCAATCTACGTATGAAAAAATTGTGATAGAAGATCACTTTATGATTTTATTTTTTTTATGTCAATTCTTAACTGTTTCCTGCTCTGGTATGGCTCAATACAAATAATATTAGAAATTTTAAGTCCATTACTAAGCATTTTTACAAAAAAACTATAATATAATTATATTTTTTTGATAATAGTTTAGTTTATATTTTCGATTTCACATTACACGAAATATTTGCAATAACGTTATCCTGTTACAATAAAAACATTTAATGTTATTACAAAATCGTTCAGAACGGTCATTAGTAATACACAAGTACTTCCCGAGTGAGCCAACGTTGGACGTCACTTAGCTTGTAATACCTTTGAATTGCCGTTAGCTAATCCAATGTCGAGCAATAAAAGTACTATATAAATATATAATAGTATCAATTAACTATTGATACTTTGATTACTTTATTTGAATACGTATTTAAAAGGTTCTTTATTTTACTTGCATGTAGAAGAACTCGGTTCAACAATCCATTATGTTCTACGGTTCGTTGATTATAAATATACATTAGGCGAAGCGAGCGAAGGCGTATTGTATATAATATATCATATTTTTTTATAACCAAACCTCAAAAACAGTCATAACTGTATAGTTTATATTAATATGTACATTTGTAATTTTCTTTCCGCTGTAGATAGGTATTTTCCAATACTTATGTCAGTTTAGTCGTGGCGCAGGCGCGTGTAGTAAGTAAACGCGATAGGTTGTGAGTTCGAATCCCACTCGAGGAAATTATTTTAATAGTTCGCATTTTAATTTTCTCGTTCTGGTAACGAAGCAAAGCGTGGCGTTGATTTCTGCTACTTATCTAATAGGCAATAAGTCAAGAATTTTGCGCAAATGACATCTTTAGTACATAAGACATCTAAGTATACTTAATAATAGAGTAAAATTAAATATTCAAAATTGTTAAGAATGTTTAAGATGTTCTAGAAACTTTTTTGTAGATCGTGTTCATAAATAAATGTATATCATTAATTTTAATTAATTCTTTTATTGGTGTAAATTTGTTATTAAATCTCGTATCTTGTATATAATATCTCCTCAAAAACTAGCATATACTAATTTGGTCAGAACGAGAGATTTTTATGTTTCTTTAGTCAAAGGCAAAAAAACGTAATTTTCTTTGGCTTTGACTAACCATTAGTGCCAAAGCATTGACGTTTTACTGTAACAATATAAACAACATTCTCACTCACTGGATTGACTATAAAAGGTATAACTAAAATATTCTAGTAATAACTATAGAATATTAAATTGTAATAATGTTGAATCATTTAATTTAATATACTAGTTTAAATCGTATGATTATTTGTACTGCTGAATATTATATTTACTTATAATCAATCAATTACACACTAAATAAATACATTGCGAATATAAACATCAGTGCAGGTGTAATTATTTTACAATGTAATTTACGGAAAATCCTGTTTAATAATTAAGCGAGATTAATAAGTGCTTAACCTAACTTGTAGGTATAATAAACATGCGTTTTGCTTTTTTTGTGGCAATGACGTGTTGTTTATAACGAATATACCACATTACATAAATTTATATTCATATTATGAATAATTTAATAACAACATGCTCTAAAGAATATTTTAAATATATGAAGTAAAAAATACACTATGAACAATAATGAAAATTAAAATATTTCACAATAAGAATTATTTTTGTAATAAAAGATTTATTTTCATAATTATTTTATTCTTTCATTTCAGAATTTATATAAAATCGTATATACATATATGATAATGTAACAATTATTCATTACAATATTTTTGTTGCAGGCACCTCAGTTCATCTCTTTCAAAGATGGAAAACTAGGAGTCAACTTTGCCGGCTACCATGCTGGCGTCGGTATTGGTGGTCTGTTAGGTAATCCTATATTATTTTATGTGGTTATAGACAACTTTTTATTTCTGTACGCTTACTGCTTCCTCTTGAAATTTGCACAGAAAATTATGATATTTATCATATCTCTGTGTTTTGCTCCGACTTTTTGCTAAAAAAAAATATTACACGAGGTTTATTCGTTGCTTATGAAATATTACAAAGATTTTATGAGTATAAAAACATTATTTAATTACTTACGATTATTTTAGTATCTACTAAATATAAAACAAGACGATCTTACAAAGTCTGTATCATAAGTGAGTTAAGTTTTCAAAGGCGCATTCGCGAGAACGCTAAATCTTCCACACAATACGCAGTAGGTTATATATTAATATATATATATATATATATATATATATATATATATATATATATAAATAGTACAAAAAAAGACTTTGTCACAGTTTTTCCTGTTCAAATTATTAACCCAGATGTCTTCATGCCACATGCAATTACGAAACACTGCCCTTCTACGCGCAAAGAACATGTAATCACCCAAGATGTAATCTTATAATTATATATTGTGTAATAACTTATAAACTACCGCAATAAACGAGATGTGTTGAGATTTTAGTTTAGTTTTAGCACAAGGCGAAATAAAAAAAAATTTTTTGACTTGTACAAATAAAAGTAATATTTAAAGTTTTTAAGAAATGGAAAAAGAATATTTGTTCTATAACATTTTAATGGTAATATAAGCAGGTGGAGCTGGAGGAGCTGGAGGTTTATACGCTGAAGCTGGCACTCCTACTGGCCAATCAGCTAGAGCAGGCTTAGGCGGGTCAGTGAGCGAAAAGGGAGGCGCAGCAGGTTTGTTCTGTTATTTAGAAATATTCAATGTCATTAATGTGGCGATTATTGTTTTCCGTAATTATCAATTACAGACAATGAATCTAGTGGTAAAACTCTTCGCATACTTTTTGCCTACATTACACGTTTGTCACATTTTCTGTTATCACATCAAAGAAATAAATATAACTGGTATTTTTTTTCCCATTTATAATATTTTTTATAACTTCTCGCCCGCTCATAGCAGGGTAGGCAGAGGGAACAGAGACTCAGAGACTTTAGACACTCTGTTATTACTATGATATTTTTGTTTCCTACTTTCCTCCCAATGAGGAAGGCATTTCGAGTTGAGTTGCGGAACTTAACTCGAGGCAAAGAGTGGCGGTTTCTAAAATTAATAACGGACTTTAATAAAAATAAATCGGAAATAAACGGACTTTAATAAAATTAATTAATCATAATAATCAAAACATAGAAGATATGTGTAAGTTTATTGTAAATACGCTAGGATGACTTCCATTGTAATATTTTAACGTCATTGGCAATTCTAAAGAACAGGATAAATAGCTGCAAATGTGTATAACACAGCAAATCCCCTAGTATTTATGTATACATGTCCATTTGTCCAAGTATTTTGATAAATACACTCAATATTTATTTTTTTATTTTATGTGGCATACAGGTGGACTTTATGCAGGAGCTACAGCCGGAGGTAATATTAAAGCATCAGCTGGTCTTGCTGGTGGAGTGGGAGCTGAACACTCAGCGGGAGCAGGATATGCTTCAGCCCAGGCTGGACCCAATTACGCAGCGTCTGGAATGGTAGGTGACAATCTAAGCGACATTCGCAAAAGACGAAAAGAAGAAAAGCAAAGAAGGAAGGAAGCTAAGCGAGCTCACCAAAAGAAAATTCAGATGTTCATATAATAATAAAACATAATACAACCGGAGGAATTTTGTTTTGAATAATGAAATAATGATAAATTATAAAGATAGTAGTAGTACATAATAGATTTTATAAAAGTATCATTTCATTTTGGAATAAAATTTTAACTTAATTATATTTTTTTTATTTTTTATATAACGGAAAAAAATTAAAAAGTTGTTTTTTACAAATAGATGAAACAAGGTAAACACAAGTTGTAAAATATGCAATGTGCATGTTTAAAAGTGATTTAATTAATTTACCTTAATAAGTCACTCTATTTGCACTACACAATGCATGACAATGTCTAATAGCTTCTTCTGCATTTTTCACATAAGGAATATTTGCTTCAATATCATTTATTGTATAATATCATTATATAGTATCATTTATAGTATAGCAGTAGTACGAACATTATCATGTAGTACCATATAATACCATAACCTCATATAGTACCACGTAGAATCATTTCAATTAATTCAATTTAATTGTAATTTATTAGCACTCATTTTAATAACATTTTACTATTTTAGGGAGGTGAATCATCCATAGAAGGCGCATCAGAATTTTCCTTCTCATCTAAACATATCGTACCTTCAGTTCATCAAGTTGAAGTAAAGCCTATTGAGAAAAAGATACATGCTGAGTTCAATGTCGATGCTTTTAATGAAGTCCAACCATTGCCTTCTCATGTGGATACTGAAGTAAAAACACATATCGAAAAGAAAATTGTACATGAAAATGTACAACCAGTAATAGTTAAAGAAGTGAGTTGTCTACAGGAAGTCCCTAGTAAATCTGGGCAAAAACGGATATTAGTCTCTGACTTTCAAAGTTATTTAGGTAGATTAGTAAATTTTGCATTTATACCAGGTTTAAATGCAGGAATGAGGCGAAATTCTCATCATAATTATGAAATCGTACCCCAAATTTGTTTTAGAATTTGAATGAAACAGCACAACAGCCTTAAAATGCAGCCAAATATTTTTAAATGCAGAATGTGCTAACCAGAAATATTTAACATCTTCTATATGATAGAATAATTGTTTTAATCAACTATCAATTAGAATAAATGTAAATTGAAAGAATTCTTAATATAATATTTTAAATTACTCTAACAATATTTCACTGTATCGAAAATTATTCTAATAAAAGCGCACTTTGTCCTAACTAATGATTTCAGGTAATGTAACATTTATAAAAAAGTGTAATATTTTTTTTTTATATTATAGGTATATGTTCAACCTCCACCAACTACAGTCGTTGAAAAGGAAATTATTCACATGCATTATAAACCAAGGAGACATCATTTTCGTAAAACAGCTTACGTCGGTGGTTATATAGGAGGACAAGGTGACGTTGGGACTCCTGTTTTATACAAAACTGTTGAACCACAGATTCAAAAAAGAAT
This sequence comes from Heliconius melpomene rosina, assembly GCF_056956725.1. Taxonomy (NCBI): domain Eukaryota; kingdom Metazoa; phylum Arthropoda; class Insecta; order Lepidoptera; family Nymphalidae; genus Heliconius; species Heliconius melpomene. The sequence goes on along the minus strand of NC_140406.1, from coordinate 5,932,978 downwards.
AGATGTAGCAGCTGAATCATCTGCCCATGCTGATGCAGGCGCTGCGATTGAAGGAAGTGTGGGCGGTGGAGCTGGTGCCGGTCATGTGTACACTAAGCAAGTGACATATCAAAAAAGTCCCACGTTCTTTGAAGACATATTTAACGTAAGTAACGACTAAACAAAATACTGAAATACTTATAGATATATAATAATATGGAAAGATTTTTTATAATATGGAATAATGGAATTCTTTTTCAGATTCCAATATCAACATTGAAAGCAGTGGGTAGTTTTCTAGGAAATACTGCTGCTAATACAAATGTATCCGTGCAAAAAAGTGCCATCGTACAAGCAGGTGGTTACTATTAAAATAATTCCTATTGGATGTAGTATTTGTTTATAAATATAAATTATTATTTTTGGTTTTTTGGTACAAGATTTTTACGTTTCAGTAAAATTGCTCAAACAAAGTGATTTACAGTAAATAAAAAATTTAAAATATTAAGACTTCTCGTAATAAGAATCCCAGATCCTTTTCCTTTAGCCAAGAGCATGAACAATCTGGTTTATTATCAGATTCAAGTGAAACAAGGGAAATAACGCTTTCATTTAAATTTCCGCTGCCGCTTTTAATTTCACGGAAAAAATATTTTTATTCCCTTTTTACGGCCTCGGTAGCGACCTGCGGCCAAATACTAGCAGGGATAATCTTGGCATCTCCGTTTCCTTCGCAATTTTAATGATGTTTTTTTAGCTTTACGGAGTTATTACGAAACTGTAATATTAAACTTCACAATATTAAATTCATTCGCTTGTAAATTTCTTTATTTTAGCCAAAATTTTAAATCTTTGCATGTGGAATATTGAACTGAGAAAACTTCACACTGTCTAGTGTACATATATGTATATGTAGATATGTTTAATTCCTTTTTTATTTAATATTACAACATTTTCAGAATCAGATTCAGTAACATTAAAACATGATCCATCACTTTCATCATCTACTTCATCCGCATCATCTGAGGCTCATGTTTCAATTGAAACACCAAATCCTTCAAAATTCATTGAAGACATATTCGCTGTAAGTCTATCAGCATGCATTTAAAAGTGACAATAACTTTATTTATTTAATAATATTATGGGTTCGATTTGCTGTCAAACTAATAATCAATTAATTTACTGGGGCTAACTTCTTTCAGTTTTTTTTAGATTTATGTTTTTATTGTTTTCTTCTCACTTTCTCTTTAAATATGCTTATTACTAATATTTCAGCAAAAATGGTGAAAGGATACTAACAGTTTGAAAACTATTATTTAGTATTTTATAAAGTATTTTTCTCCATACATACTCGTATTTCATGCGAATGGTGATTTAGTAAAGTAAAGTAGTAAGTAAAGTATCTTATGAGTATAGTAAGTAAAAGTTATTTTGTGTAAATGTAATGTGTAAGTATTTTCTTTAAGTACCTATTTTTTTATTTTTCATAAAAAAATATAATTAAAATGAAATAAAATTTTATGAATTAAATAAAATTAAATCGACCTTAAGACGTCGAAATTCGTATAAAACATAATAATTAAAACGCTTATTTATACTATAATTATGTTTTAGATACCAATTAATACATTGGGTGCAGTGAATAAATTTCTACAAAATAATGTTGGAAGGAAAACTGTTCAGGTGCGTAATAAGTTTCTATAATAGAGCAGTATCAAGTATAATTTTACAATAGTTTGCATATTTACACATTTTTTAATTGTTCTCTATAATTTATATATACCTAATATTTTTTTAAAAAATATTGTAATCCAAACGTAAGAAAACATTACTTAAATACGTTATAAATAGTAATAGTTCATTACGCAAAGAAATCGGAGTGGGAAATACCTGTGGTCGTACTGTTAACTTTTAACCCGCTAGGGAAATAGCAAGAAGCTATACAAGTTACAGTAGAAGTTTCTTAATAATGTTTATTTAGCAACATTACCTAAACAAAATAGAAATATACTGAAATAATTTTACACTTTTAAATCTCGCCACATTTTTAAATCCAACATAATATACTTTAATTTAGCTCCCACGTCAAAATTTTCAGCTATTTCTTTCCCACTACATATAAATAAATATTTTTAAAATACATCTTTTATTTGAATTTATTTATTGTAATATTGTTGTCTTGTTAGGTAGGTGAAGACGGAAGTGTCGACGCAGGAAGAGTAAGACGTGGACCTCACGCGAGGCGGAAAGCTCACAAGCAAGTAGTTATTGTTGAGGAAACACCCGTAAAACCGGAAGAATAACATTTGACTAAATAAATTTATGATTAAAATTGTACATATATGTATAGTTTATGTATAAAAAATAATATTACGTTGTTCCAAAACGTAAATTTTAATAAAGTAATATCTGTAAATATGGGTCTTTTTCTTTTATAAATTCTCGTACAAATAAAGAGGTCACAAAGAAAATAATATTGGCAATGATTATAACAGTAATATAAAATCTGCGATACAGGGAAGTGTTATTAAAGTAATGAGCTTTGTGAAGCTGCCAGACTCGTTTGGCTTACGTCTACTGTATCCCAGTAGTTTACTATCCATATCTGTCTAATTAGCCGTTGCCTATTCGATTTCGCTAAAGTTCCAAAACCATTTCTAAACCAGTTATTACCAGCCAACATAGGAAGTAGTATTGAGTTTATTAGATGTATTAATTTCGCTTTACGACTTCCAAAGCTTTCGTTATTATTTTGCTAGCAGAATTTATTTATATTATACTCATCGTCCTATTTAATGAATCTAAGCAATTATTAATTACTATCAACCCCCAAAGGACTTTGCCCGCTTCTTTTTTATTCCATCGTATTCAAATGTATAAAGGAAAACTAGTTGATTGTTTTAATAAGCGACTGCAATATAATGCAGCAGGTGTATTCTGTGGGTTCGATTCCCACTCGAGGAAATAAAATATATTTGCATTTTTCTCTCTGACAACCAGGCAAAGCGCGGCAATACTTCCAGAATTCGGAATGTCTTAACACTAATTTCCTAGGTTTCCCTCTGCCTACTCTGCTATTTGGGGGATATAGCGCGAGGCTAAAAAAAATGTATGGTTACTATAAGCTTAGTAATATTTAATGTGTCTATACACTTAATTAATAATAGTTTAAATCTTTTGAGATTTTATTTCATCAAATCATTTATACTATGGAATACAACAACAAAAGTAACAATGGAATCACAAAAACGCAATGAAGGTTTAGGCTTTATCTCTCTATCTAACTTGAGATTAATAAAATTTAAAAATACTCAATTTCGACTTCATAATTATTAAGCGACCTCCCATTATGTGTATATTGGAGATGTTAATTCCATTAATTTTGGAGCTTACCCAGGATTATGAGCAATAATTACCTTTATATATAACTAGCGGACGCGCGCAGCTTCGCTTGCCTATTTAAGGGTGAATTCTAATAAACCATGAAACATATGTTCAATGAAATATTTTTAAGTCTAAATTTCAAATTTTATAAAAATCGGTGGCGATTTAAAGATTTTTCCATACAAACTTTCAACCCCTTATTTCCACCCTTAGGGGGTGAATTCTAGAAAACCATGAAACATGTGTTTAATTGTATACGTTTAAGAGCCTGAATTTCAAATTTTATGAAAATTGGTGACGATTTAAAAAAAACCTATACAAATTTTCAACCCCTTATTTGCACCCTTAGGGGGAGAATTCTAGAAAACGATGAAACATGTGTTCAATTAAATACTTTTAAAAATCTAAATTTCAAATTTTATAAAAATCGGTGCCGATTTAAATTTTTTTCCATACAAACTGAACCCCTATTTCACCCCTTTAGAGTTAAAATATTTCAAAATCCCTTCTTAGTGGATGTCCAGATTACGAAAGTAAACTTTTGTCCAAATTTAACGTTTCTACCATCAGCGGTTAAGGCTGTGCGTGCATCTTACCTCAGTCAGTGAGGACAAGTCCTTTTCTATACTAATATAATAAAGCGGAAGAGTTTGTTTGTTTGTTTGTTTGTTTGTTTGTTTGTTTGTTTGTTTGAACGCTAAGATCTCTGGATCTACTGGTCTGATTTACATTGTTTTTGTTTTGTATAAAAGCTGCATTCTTCAGAAGTGCTGTAGGCTATATAATATTACATTACACATATAAACTAATATATTTTAAAGTACTTTCTAATTTGACATGCAATTTATTCTGCCATGTTAATAACAACCGTCGCGTCGCTACGCAACCGTTACCGCGACATTTTGATATTCATCCTTATGAAGTTTGATAAATAATTAAGGAGATGTCACTAATTCGAAATGACCTTCCGCCTTCGGGCGGCATAGTAGGAGTATGTCCGACGCGAAAATATTCTTATAGTTCAAGCAGGCGTAGCCGCGTCCGGGTCCACTAGTTATATATATAGATGAACTGCACTTAACGATATATATTATTTAGCATATTTGTTTTGTATTTGTACCAAGCTGTTTAAGCTTTCATCGTCCACTACTCGGTATAAATCTCCGCAAATATCCAAACATCCCACTTGATGACTGCCTGCGAAATTAAATTGGGTCGTCCCTAGGGCAAGTTAATTGCACCCTAATCAAACTTGTCACAACTTGCCTAAAATTGGCTGTTTGGGAATTTTATATCTACCGTTACTCCGTGTTACATTGCTAGTTAGTGTAGTTTTTAGCTTAAAATCCATATAGTGAGATTTTTGCAATTTGCTATATTTTAACGATATGTATAATTTTAGAAAAGGTTGAAGATAATTTTAATATAATATTTGAAATTATAGTTTATTAAACATTTTTTAAATAAGTTACAAGTTTGGATGTGTGGAATGATGAGACAAGGTGGTTATAATATGTGAACGGCATGGCACGTAATTCAATTTTAGTCTAGAAGCCGAATTCTAACAATTTTAAAATGAAAATATTGCATAAACAAGACAAGGCAAACGAGCGTAGGCTTCATTTAATGGTAAGTGATCACCGCGATCGTGTTTCTTGAAGGATACTCTGTATCGATCTGGAAACACTGCCGAAGGTAAGCCATTCCACATTTGCGTGGCGTGTGGTGCTGCTGAAACCGCACGGTAATGGAGTTCCACATATCCAGATAATGTGTGTGATATTTGAATTTGTCACGTAGGTTAGTATTAAACTCACTCTCCAGATTTAAGTTCAGAAATACTTTTTTTTAAATATTTTTTATTAATTTGTTAGGGGGCACTATGTGTGCTGCAATCGACTGGTCGTGAGTTCGATCCCCACTCGAGGAAAGGAAATATTAATTTTAATTTATATTTTAATTTCTTCGTTCTGGTGTTTAGGCAAAACGCGGCGTTTAGTTCCGCCACTCAGATTTGTATTATAGAAATTAAATGAATCATTTAAGGTAATGACGTTTATTTATGTATTAGTGTGTACGTTTGTACATCAAAGTTACAGATAAACATTTGAGAGCCATGTTGTGCGAGCGTTTGCACTTCAATGCAGACAAGTTTCTGGCAGTACCTACTGAAAGGCAAACTTGTTAATTCCTTAAATAAATAAAATGATTTCAAGCTACATCTTTTATATTGACTTTTCCTTCAACTTCAAGGATTTTCATCTGAAAAAATTTAAGCATATCTATGCTTCAATATTTTTTTACTTGTTGCAGGATAAATCTAATAGAAATGTGCAGAATAGTTGTTGAAGTAACATTTTTTTTTGTTTATCGAAAAACATGTAGAACATTAAAAATTGTCAGTAAAATTCTTTTAAATTTATCCAAAACAAACAACAAAAGCGATAGTTAGCCGTAATTGAGATTTTCCTGGCTGAGGCTTTGTTTGTTGAGTGGCGGATCTCAACGCCGAACTTTTGCCTCGACACTGGAGCGAAGAAATGAAAATATTAAATATTTAATTTCTTCGAGTGAAAATCGAACTCACAACCTGCCGCTTTTACAGTCACACGTTTGTATCATTGCGCTACGACTGTCCTCGTAATACGTTTCATACCAAAATTGTCAGCAATTATATACGAGTACTTCATACACACTTACCTATATATAAATGAAATTAAACAAAAGTTATCCAGAGTGCGGGTGTGGTGGAAATGTGTTCCGGTGAGCACCAGAGTAAATATCTCATTAAGATTTTCTCTTAAATTTTAAAACAGTGTGAATATTTGCATCTGCTACACTTAATTAAGTTATAAGTAAAGAAAAATGAGGCCTCGTTTCAAAGGATTTGGCTCTGTTTATATAGGTCGCCAAATGTGCTAATATTGTTATACTAGGAACTCGCCCGCGGCTCTGCCTGCTTGAATTACACGATTATTTATTTAATACAATGTAGGTACGTTCGTTTTCTAATATATGGAAATTAATATCTTTAATAAAAAAATAAAGTAATGTAATTATCTTAATATAGCATTATGTACTATGTAAGCTGTTTCAGTTTGTTCTTGTTATTTTTTTTATATATATCTTCACTAATTTCCCAACCAATTATAAATAAATTTTCATGATTCTTATTTAGTACTAGCGGACGCGCGCAGCTTCGCTTGCGTATTTAGGGGGTGAATTCTAATAACCCAATTCTAATCCCATGAAACATGTGTTCAATGAAATATTTTTAAGAGTCTAAATTTCAAATTTTATAAAAATCGGTGGCGATTTAAAGATTTTTCCATACAAACTTTCAACCCCTTATTTGCACCCTTAGGGGGTGAATTCTAGAAAACCATGAAACACGTGTTCAATTAAATACTTTTAAAAATCTAAATTTCAAATTCTGTAAAAATCGGTGCCGATTTAATTTTTTTTCCATACAAACTTTGAACCCCTATTTCACCCCTTTAGGGTTAAAATTTTTCAAAATCCCTTCTTAGTGGATGTCCAGATTACAAAAGTAAACATCTGTCCAAATTTCACGTTTCTATGCACAGCGGTTACGGCTGTGCGTTCGTCTTACCTCAGTCAGTGAGGACAAGTCCTTTTATATATATAGATTGTAGCACCTGTGTCAGAGGTTGTCCTATATAATAGATAACAAATCATAAATTAAATGAATTACTTCAGCACTTTTAAAGAAAATAATAATACAAAAAATATACAAGAACTAACGCCTGCTCGTATATGCACATGTTTGTTATCTTCTGTTAATATTGCTTAATTTCTATATTTAGGCGTTTTATTTATTAAGACATATAAATAAAATAAAAAAAAACATACCATGATACAATACAAATATAATCCTATAATACAAATTGTACTATAATCAGCATAAAATTAAAAAAAATATATATTGAGAAACGATTCTAGTTATTATACTAAAAAGAATATAAAAATAACGAAATCTGTTACAACTGCCTGCAAAGCAAAAGTTTAACTTTTTATATACTTTTATTTCAACAAAGGATCTGGTAAATACTAAGCGCCGCCGGCCGCTGCATTCATTCAATTAAAACGAGAACACTCAAAAAAGTTCACTACAAATAACTTTGGTATGTCACAAGTGAATTCGCTCGTAAAACTTTTATATTCAAGCTTTTGTATTCGTTTATATACTTAGTTTAAAAGTGGTTGCATATACATGTGAAATGCATTCATTTACTTTCAGCAATGAAAATGCAATAGAGAGGATCTCGGCCTGTCTAGAACTTTCATCGCTTCACTTTCAGAACGTATTTCAAAGGTGGCATTAGAAGGATAATATCTAAGTTTAGGAAGAGAGTTAGAGGTGAGCATTGAAGTGAGACTACAAAGGGGTGTGTTACAGTAATATTTAGTTTTAATTTCAAAAACGAATAAGTTATACATGTTTAAATATAAATTATTATTCATAACGATATATAATTTAAAATATGCATATATAATCGACATGTAATTTCGCTCGCTTATTTCTAATTTATATTTTGTTTATTTAATTTATTATGTATTTGGACATTTTTGTTCATTCTGCATTAAGTAGAAAGGTACGATTTTTAAACTATTTTTTTTAGGGAAATACAGAGTACTAGATCAGTCGGGGGCACAAGCGTGTAGTCACACAGTCACTACTATAGACATCATCATCATCATCATCATCATCATCAGCCTGTCCTCGTCCATTGCTGGACATAAGCCTCTCCAATGGCACGCCACTGAGCTCGATCTTCTATAGACATAAAAAAACTATAAAAATAAATAATTTTTATTTATGTATATTTGATTTAGAACTTATAATAAATAAGTAAAAGCTACACTAATAACCTTATAAAGTGTTATATTTCAAGAAGCGAAGTCAAATGAAAGGGTTATTGGAATCGCAGAAAGGTCGGGTTTATACAACGCTCGGTTTTCTCAACGTGTTTGTTGAGGTTTAATACTTCTTAGAGATTGTGTTCACTGTAGGATAATTCAATTACATAACAAGATGTTTTGATATAACGGAAATATAAGACCTTTACATAATATTATGTGTGAATACAGGTTTTTGCTTCTGTGATATTTGAACGAGACGGATTAGGTACCTATATTAAATAATATTATTACCTTTGCCACGTCTTGTCGCTATCGTAGCTGGTCAGCTATTATTTCAAATGGTATCTGTACCTTTGAACCTTTGATATGGAGATGAGTTTAATCTTGAATTGAGATAATAATTGAAATAAATTATTTATTTTCTTTTTAATAATTATTAAAAGAATCTTACATGCGTATTTCTAAATGAAAAATTACATTTAACTAGCAAATAATAAATAATGAAAATTACGCATTCTGAGTAAAATTAAATCACAAAGTTCACATACTTTTCTTTAACAATGACTTGCGTATATCGATACTGTAGTTGGCGCAAAAACCAAGAATTCGAGTGGCCGAAATAGAAGGTATTTGGAAAGTTGTTCGCACGTAATATATGTAAGACCTTATTACGTATACTGAATACCTTCTACAAATATCTATTGAATAACTGTGGTGTAGGTATCTAAACATAAATATTATATATATCCACAAGAGGCTAGCTCCGCCTTGCGACTTCGCTCGAATATTGAAATGATTAAAGTGATGTTACAAATATAGTATGTAACCTTCACCGGTAAGTAGACTAATACAAAAAGGTTTATTCATTTTGAACTAGTAGGTCCTAAGATTAGAGCGTTCATCCAAACTGAATTTCCAAGGTGTAAACTAAACTTCTATGTGAAGATTTTTTTATCTATTAACAAATTAATTAAACATTAAAAAACGTAAGTTTTATATGATGAACTATTTTAGATGAAATGAACTGCAAATATATGCAAATATATAACTGCAATAAATTTCTAGTTTTCGGATTGATCTTATAATTCTGCTATAAATTGTCGATAGAAAATATACAGGTTTTGATTGCATGGTACATTTCATACAAAGTACGGCAAAACGATACGTAAATGTATGTTGCGTTAAATAAGAAGCTTATTTTTTTTGTATTCTAAAAGACCGTAGACCGCCACTGGATACCACTCGAAGCGAAATAATCCTTTAAGGAATCACTTTTTTTTCTTCTAAGATACGGAACCCAAAAGTATTATAATTGTATAAAATATATTGTGACTAATGCTAAAATCGATCAATAAGAGAAAAAGAGTTCAGATTCTTACAAAAGAAACATATATTACAAATATATAAACTAAAGATAAGTAGAATTTTTTTCTTGGCGTGAAAATGGAATGAACATTGCTCGTACACTTCGACAGGGATTTACTTACGCGTCTTGAATCTGTAAACTTTAATTTAAGCTACTCGATAAAGTACTGTCTGTGAATACATTATTACTATAGATCTGCAAAAAAATGCTAAAATAGACATAAAAATAATTAAATTATTGTTATATTTTTTATTATAATAGTAATTAACCTTTTACCACTTTTCAAAAGTTACAATAATTTCGAATATTTCTTATTATTACGCAGCTTATTTAAAGTAGCCCACTTAACCCTTTATTGATTGCTCGTTATTTCCTGTCCTTTTAAACCAATTTATTTTTTAGTCTAAAGTTACTTACCCAACTTACCCAAGGCCGTGATTTGTCAGGTACATGAACAGAATATTAAAATATTCAATTGGTAAATCACCCTATATAATTATATCGAAATACATCTTGGCTGCCTCACATAGAAAACGAAACAACTTTTTCTGCATATATAGCTCTTATTTGTTCATTTAACGCTCGATTTAGACCTTTTATCGGAGCTTTTTTGTATTTATAGTGTTTTCTCACAAGAATACTTGGCAACCCACTTTTATAGCGACATCAAGTGTGTGTGTTTTTTTTTTGGAAATATTAATATAAATATTGTTTATTAATAAATATTTTACAACATTGGTTTCTTTTCACCCACATATATGTTGATATAAAGAGCGGATAGCTATTTAGAGTGAAATAAATATAGTGATAATACACATGATCTTTTGGTGCTATTATTTAGATATTTACACATACACTTACAATAGTAACTTTTTAACGTCCTTAACGTCGGCTTATAAATTATTTTTTTAAACTTACAGCTTATCTTGCTTCTTAAAAAGAGAATAATATCGAAAATCAAAAGAATTTTTTCCACTCATCAAACGAATATTTATTCTGAATACTTACTTAAAACCTTCAAACGGACCCTATAACTTTGCTTCTTTCCTTTGAATGTCGTCCTTTAGGAATATACAATTTGATTATTAGCGTTCAAGGGAATTAGAACAATTTTTAACGCCTTGAAGTTAAACGTACATGCGATTCAAATAAATTTATTTATGGTCATGAAGAGTTCGGATAATCCGAATAGTATGTAAATCCTAGAAATTCAATTTCGTTAGAAATTGTCGGTATAATATTATAATAGGAAAACTAGATTCTAGCAAAGCGAAAATAAGATGATTTCCCAGTGTAATGCAACTTCTTTAAGGATGGTTAACATAACCATCCTTTCCCATTTTATACGTTTATACAGGAACAATATAATTAAATTTTTCTGTAGATGCGATACTCAATGATGATTAATAAAAAATGCAAACAATATCTTGAATTGAATATATTAATTTACATATATATATATATATATATATATATATATAATATTTTTACTTACATACTTAAAGCTGAGATTATGTTTATACGAAAATAGTAATTTCAATAATTTTATTTAATTCCAGATTAAATTCGAACATGACTTTATTCACCAATAGAACTAGCGAAACTCGTTATTTGTATGCAAATAAAATTTACAAGTTTACACATATTTTGATAAAATATTATAAGTTTATGCTTCGCTTGGCAATATCTTCATTACTTGAGAGTTGAGAATTTAATAAATATATGTCTAGACATCAAGTCCTAAAATTATATTGCATTTTTTCATTGCGTAGTAAAGAAATGAAAGAATTTTATGTTATACAAGACATCAGTTACTTTGTTACAATTTAGTCAGTGTTATTGTCCCATTTTGATATTGTTTTAATGTATCAGATTAGAATTCACAAAGTAAGGTCTGTAAACACAACTATCTACGCCTGCACATAGTATCTGTAAGGAGTACCTACGATACGAAATTTTTTAATCATAAATGTTAACTATTAAAGTTTGCACTTAAAAATGCACCAGTGCATTTGCAAGCGCACTCTATGCATTTAATAATGCACCAGTTCTAGTGAACGCGCACTCTTTGAACATGAATCTAGATGAAAGTTGTGGCACAGGGGCAGGACAAATTAAACTTCTAAGTCAACACATTGAAAAGAGGGAAGCTCATAGTGTTTATCCTTCGTTTTATCATATTTTCTATGAAATTCGCCGTCACATCGCCAAACCTGCAGTGTATAGAACATACGAGATAGAGACCCAGAATTGTAAAATTTGGCTGGTAGTGAGACGTTATAATTCAAAGGACAATGCCCATAAATAACGCCGTCCCCCTTTGCATCAAGTTGAAGCTTGTCTTGGTAATGTATAATTAATCAATAATTATAAAAAAATAATTTATAATGTAAAAATATCAGCTTCACGCTGTATCCCGCATACAGCAGGGAAGGCAGAGGGAACCTCGTGTTAAGACACTCCACTCTCCACTTTCCGCCGAATTCTGGAGGCATTGCGTGTTGATTGGCTGAATTCAACGTCGCGCTTCCCACCGACATCAGAGCGAAGAAATAAAAATATAAATTTAAATGAATATTTCCTTTTCTCGAGTGGGGATCGAACCCACAACCATTCTATTTTGCAACATATTTTGTGCTCCTGCGCCACGACTGGCCTCAAATACGGATGTATATTCAATTTGGCTCTTTTGATCTTTATAATAAAAAGAATAGTCTTTTGTTTATTCAACTTTATCTTTGCTCTCTAATCTAATTTGAAAGCAGCTTTTGATATCTTGTTTTTTAATTCCTTCTCGACAAAAACAGTAGATTAAACCAGTAGTAGATTTATAAATAATTTTTTGCAATACAAGTAATATATTATATCTTAAAATATATATGAAATATGTATAATAGAATACATATTTGTACGTAACGATATAATATTACTTACAGCTTACAAGGAAACATGAGTAAAAAGAACACGAGGCAAGAATAATCGGATTTGCAGAGCGCATTTCTAACTAGGACTTTGTAATGTAAAAAAGATTAGTGCCTCGCTGCCACCGGCTGCAACCAAGTGCAGCGGATCGTAAATGCGCCTCACGTGATCCTTTTGTCATGCTCCGGAGCCTCTATGCAATCCTTCGTGCTTGAAATATTGATATTATTATTGTAATATACGTTTTACTCAGTAAAACTAAATATTACTCCTATTCATAATAATAAACTTGTAAGCTAATGAAAATTTATTTATAAATGTGTAAAATAAAATTGAAATATACCGCTTTTTATAAATTTGGCAGAGATTTCTCCTTCTTGTATAGATCCATAAATATTAATATTTATGCATTTCAAACTTATAAAAACGAAAATAGTCACTTGTATTATGCATTTTACTCTTAGTAAAATTCGTACCCACAACTATCGACTAGACTAGACTAGATATAACATAAATATACCGTGGTGGCGTATTATATGGCTACGTTTATTTAAATTGTTTAAAACTTGGGGACAAAGTTGAGCTTCTGCTAAAGTAGCTACAGACTGATAAAGCTAATTTAGCATAACAACAGACTTTGATGTTGTAAATTCTATTGGATAAGTTAGTGAGTTCTAATTGTCAATAGATTTCTGTTAGAGGAAACACAAAGGTACAAGTTTGGATAATTAATCATATTACATAATAGATCGAATATTTTTGATTATTACTTATTATTTTAATGGCTTAAAGCTTTGCCTTCTCTAATTTCCGCCTAAATTTGAGATATTTGTTTAATTCTAGACAAAACCGTGCGTTTTATTCCACCAGTAAAAACGCAATGTCTCGAAAATTGAGCTCAAAGCTATATTTTCCAGAGTGAGTAAGATTTTATTTACTCGCTATGGAAAACTCTACTGTTAGTTGCATTCGTTAGTGTACATTGCAGCATATCCAGAGTAAATCTCCCGTTAAGACACTTCGTTCCCCATTTTCCTGCAAATTCTGCAATGATGTGATGAGTGACGGAACTCAACGCCATCTTTTCCTCGATATCAGAGCAAATAAATGAAAATATGTATGAAAAATAAAAAATAATTTCAATAAAATAGTTTAATATTAGACTGATCTTATTAATTTGGTCAAGGCCAATAGCGACTTAACTCAAGCGATGATGCTCATTAGTGCACTTAGCCAGACATTTATGCTAGAAAATTTATACGTTAAAATGAACACTAAAAAAAATGTTTATTAGAATTTTCTCTCTGAATAGGCTATATAACCACAGTATAACAATGTATATTAGCTTATTTAATTATTTATGTTATCATTTTATAATATTTTATTATCATTTTTTTTACTTATAATAAAGCCTTAACGGCCTGCAACGCACCTATTGTACCAACAACCACTGGTGTTCCACGGGGTCGTGGTCGGCGGTGATTATTTATCATCCAGTGACGCGAATCGCGAAAGCGTTCTATTCAATAAACACTCATAATATTTAAATAGCATCGTTGAAATATTTTTCCAAAGAAAAAATGCTAGTAAAATATTAAACATATTCTGTATAAATACATGATGTTTGTGGGCATATTAATAATAAAAGAAGCACACGTTATATTTACCGTTAAATACTAAAAAACGCGGCGTAGCAGTAAATTTTAATATTACTAAAACTTGATATATGCAGAAAGTAGAAAATGTATTCTTTCTAAACACATTTTAAAGCGCACATTTCATTTCCGCGCGGTATGTTTGCGAATTTCGAGATAAATGTACTCGCGACGCGTTCTGCTCGGAATTTATTCTAGTTATGAAACTGCAGAGCGGTCAAGTGCCAGTCGAACGCGATGAGCATTCCCATAAGGTTCACGTTTTGCTCTCTTCTCTGTATATATTATAGTTATGCGTATAACTTAGCATTTTGAACGCTTGAAGATTTCTCAGTGTTCTGCGTGATATTAGCTGCCCCAATAAAATGCACCAATATTCATTATTTCTTCGGTCCACCTGTTCTTTATTATAAAATGATATTACAAAGATGATAAATTTAGAATGGGAATGCTTATCGTGATCGAATAAATATAAATAAACCTATCAGGCTTAGATCTAAACCTATTAGGCTTAGACTCAGCCAGTAAACACTGAATAAAGCTAAATTTCTAATCTGTGAAGAGCCCTCTTGAGATTTTACTACATGTTTTATTCTTGCTTAATATTAATCATAATTATTATTTAAAATACTAATATATTACAGACAAAATTATTACAACCAAACAGAAATACAAGCATGATAAAAACTTAAATGTACATTAACATCCGATCATTTAGTTTAAATTGGAATAAAAATATAACGAGAATCGTTCATTCGAGTTTTTTCAAATACATTAGTATTTGCAATCACTAAAATAAATTTACAATTCTCTATAAATTGATAAATGCTCACTGACCTTGTAAGGGTAAATAATTTTATAAGAAAACGTATTTAAATATTTAAATAACTCTTATTTTTTAGGGTTCTGTACCACAAAAGAAAAAAAACCTGGAATCCTTATAGGATTACTTTGTTGAATGTCTATCCTTTTATATCGAGATCGCGTGGAGGTATGAAGATGAATTTAGTATCGAATATTTAAAACAGACTTGAAACGCAGAAAAAAGGTTTCAATGTCAATCTAATCAAAAGATACGAGTATTTATACATGATTTTTGCTACATTTTTTAAGAAATTTGAGCTTAAAAAGATTGTCTTTTAAATATTATAGTTTAAATTTGAAATTTCTTAATAATTAAAATATGAGTTTTATAAATAAATAATATATATTTCTCTATAAGTAAAAAACATTTACTTTTTGAATGTTTTGTGTAAATTCTCAAGGCATTTATAAAATACTAGAAAGTTCTTTGATTGATAACTTTATAACATGGTTATTTCCAAATCACAGGCAGACACCTTAACTTATAAAAGAGAAATAAACTACATCTCTATAAAACTAAAGCAAGTTTAAAAATTATAAAAATTAATTATATTTCTCTGCACTAATAATTATTAAGCAGCAAAACACAAGGACTACGGTTCTCTACGAAGACACTTATTAGGTACAAATTAAGCGTGTTTCTCGTCACTTTGGCGTACATTTTCCTTCCTCTGGGAAATAAGATGTTTCTTAATAAACCTCGTGCAGAGTATCTACACTAATTTAATTAGCAGTTCCAGCTAATAGATACTTCGTCGTTTTATGTTTATTCCTTTATTAAGTTGAGGTTTTTACGTGTAGTACACACATCTGACACACGAGTCTTATTCCATAATATATATGATAATATATTAAGTATATAATTTTATTTTTTAGATATTTTATATAATTTTTATAATTTCCTTCGAGAACACAGTTATTGCCCGCCGGGTCGCATGTGGAAGACATCCAGAGGGGAATTTTGACCTATTCCTCGCCTCAGACTTGTCTTGATATTTTGGGTGACAGTGGGTCGTCTGATAACGAGTGGTTTGATCATATTTATAAACTAGCGACCCTCTTGCGGCTTCGCCCGCTTTAACTACTGGATTATTCATGTAATATATGTTTGCAAAGCACTTAAGATAATGTGAAAATTAATGAAACCCTAATGCAACCCGCATTTTTGTAGTTTCAATAAGGATTTTCCAATTGTTTTACACAGCAAGGATTTTTTAGCAGGTACCGTAATTTTAAATCTGTGCTACTAATCTTTTCAAGTACTTATTAAAATATATTTAAATGACTATTTTTAGATAGTTAAATGACTATTTTTAAACGGAAGGAATTATAAACAAAAACCTACCTACTAATAACTACTACAAAAAATATGAAACCAAATATATCGCGCTTAAATAATACATTCAACTCCAATTATCCAATACGTGCAAACGCATCTAACTAAATCTTCGTTCCTATAGAGCCAGCCGGGTTTCTTTTTGAGCTTGTGCTTAATGCTGAAAGGGATATTCTGTCCCTGATGAAAAGCAAGCACGACGTGGCTGCCTGTGAGGAAAATTAAATAGAATGCATGAGCCCGGAATCGAACCCGGGCCGCCGGCGTGGCAGGCGAGCATTCTACCACTGAACCACCGATGCGTGTAAGGCAGGCGAGCGCGGCGGACGCATGGCGAGTGGCGAGCCGTTTCGCAGCAAGGATTTTTTGATATTGTAACAACTTCTAAAGTACTTATTAAAATGAAAAACAGTAAAAGACAGTTTTGGTCTACATTAAATGGCCAACGTAACTAATGTACTTATTTATATGCTGAGAGTAAGAGATAAGTGAAACTTGAGTAACATATAGCTGATGTGTCAACGGCGGGATGTGTCAACAATTAAATGCGTTTTTCTGTAAAACTATTCGCAATTTCGAAATATTGTAAAATGCAAATTTTATCTTCGTTTAACGTAGAAAATTAATAAAGTATTTTAAAGGATAAGGATTAATACCATTATGGAAAAATATCCCTCACAATAAAAAATATATTAAAAATTATTATTTTTAAACAGAAAAATGATCACTACACGTTATTCTTAAAAGATACGAATATGCTCTCGCGGACTTTTCTGTAGATCTTATTAAGAGGAAATGCTCCAGTACATTTTTTTCATGTAGTACTTACCATTAGAGCAGCGCATGCGCGAAAGTGTCTCAACGGGTCGGACTTGATACACATTTATCGTATTTATGTTAATTTACATAAGAATGTACAAATAATAAACTATATATAAACCTTCTACGAAAAACACCCGACTTAATGGTGAAGACCGCATCAAAATCCGTTGGGTGGTTTAGAAGAAGAAGAGTTAGAAACAACAGACAGACACGAAAAGCGACTTTGTTTTATAAGATATAGGATGTAGTTTGGCCGCCTTCATGTATATATGAACTTTATTAAATGTTTTAGCGGTATATTAAACCGAAAAATTTTGCACACTCGATATATTCCTCAATAATTCGGAGGCACGTGGCGAACGGAAATATTTTAATGGGAATGGAGTGTCTAAGCACTAGGTTCCCAGGTTCTCTCTGCGTAATTTGCGGGATAGAATAATAAAACTTAGATATCAAACTACTATAAAAGTTCAGTTCAAAATAATAGACCAGTGCAGTTGATTTTTTGCGCTTAGATATTCACTGCAAAAAAGTCCTTTATACTCTACAAAGGTTTGAATTCCGAAAAACGTCAATAAAACAGTCCGTTTGTTCGTCAATTGCAAAAAATTATTTAATATATTTTTTTTATTTTAGAAATACAAAAATATTCAAAATTAACTAATACATCTATTTCATTATGGGATGGCGTAAAATTTTGTTTAATATTTATCTTAAGATATCTATAAAAAGTTCGACAACATGTATGAAAATACCACTTACATTTATTTGCCTTATCTAAGCAATAACATTAAATAGTCCATTACGGCTTTATACTTACTTGCATTTGGTACGTTTCCTTTCTAGTCCGCGTTTGTGGGAATAGAGCCATATGGCTTACTAAGCCCCTAAGCTCCACAGATTAGGCACTTTTCACAACAACATGTTCGTTCGTGTTGCTACTATTTATTGAATCAACGTATGTTAAGAAACGACTAGACTAGCTATAATACCACTATTACATACTTCATGTACCATGAATCATAAATGTCATAAATAAATCAGTCAAATCAGTCATAAATAAATAAGTAAACATTATAATAAATTTTAAATTAAAGCTTTAAGATTTGGCTAATATAACGTGTTAGAGACTAAGGTCTACCATACATTTTTTATTCTATTATCCATTATTATGAATTGAAATGTTGGATTTTTTTTAGGCCTCTGTGTAGCCCCACAAATTTGAATTTAGGTTTATACTCAGAACAACGTAATCTTAATAATGTAAGTTTTTTTTCATAAATCACAGGACACAACCTATCATTACTGAAATAATTAATAGTTTCACATTAAATAACGTTAATACAATAATATCAATAATAAAATTATTTATTTTTAAAATTTTACAATGGTTTAGTTTTAAAACAATAATTTACATTTAACAATTTTAGTCTAATTATATTTTGATACAAATATCGAATTCACAATTGAAATTACAGCAATATACGAACTGAAACACAATCATCATCAACTACATACATTTTCGACGTGCGATGGTTTCAGCAAATGGCTTACTATCAATGGTCTGTACGTCGAGATGTTTATTCATTTAATGTGCTGTTAACAATGCGGAACTGATAATGGATAGAGCTAAAACAAACGGCAACAGTAATGATTTTACATTAAATATATGCTTTTGCTTAATATTGTTAGCTTGCCACCGATAACAATAGGTATCTCTATAAAACTGATATTGCACAATTTTAAGTCACAAATCAATTATATTATAATAGTTTAAGATGTACTTACAATAATTCTAAATTTAGATATGTAAATTATATAATGTCTACCTAAAATAAATGTTAATCCATACCTATATTATAAATTCGAATGTAATTCTGCTTATCTGTCTGTGACTGATCCGACTGTAATAAAATTTCATAGAGATAATTGAGTGCCTTGGGATGGGTTACTTTTTACGTAGGTTACTTTTTTCTCACAATTTTATTTTTAAGTGATAAATAAATATCCTGATAGAGGTGTATATATTCAGACTTTTTTATATTTCTCGGAATATTATTACCCATTAAGTAAATATTTCATAATTTATTATTAACACTAGCGACCCTCTTGCGGCTTCGCCCGCTTTAACTACTGGATTATTCATATAATGTATGTTTGCAAAGCACTTAAGATAATATGAAAATTAATTAAACTCTAATGCAACCCGCATTTTTGTAGTTTCAATAAGGATTTTCCAATTGTTTTACACAGCAAGGATTTTTTAGTAGGTACTGTAATTTTAAATCTGTGCTACTAATCTTTTCAAGTACTTATTAAAATATATTTAAATGACTATTTTTAGATAGTTAAATGACTATTTTTAAACGGAAGAAATTATAAACAAAAACCTACCTACTAATAACTACTACAAAAATGTAAAACAAAATATATCGCGCTTAAATACTACATTCAACTCCAATTATCCAATACGTGCAAACGCATCTAACTAAGTCTTCGTTGCTATAGAGGCAGGCGGGTTTTTTTTTCGAGATTGTGGTTAATGCTGAAGAGGGTATTCTGTCCCTGATGAAAAGCAAGCACGACGTGGCTGCCTGTGAGGAAAATTAAATAGAATGCATGGGCCGGGAATCGAACCCGGGCCGCCCGCGTGGCAGGCAAGCATTCTACCACTGAACCACCGATGCGTGTAAGGCAAGCGGGCACGGCGGACGCATGGCGAGTGGCGAGCCGTTTCGCAGCAAGGATTTTTTTGGTATTGTAACAACTTCTAAAGTACTTATTAAAATGAAAAACAGTAAAAGACAGTTTTGGTCTACATTAAATGGCCAACGTAACTAATGTACTTTTTATATGCTGAGAGTAAGGGATAAGTGAAACTTGAGTAACATACAGCTGATGAGTCAACGGCGGGATGTGTCAACAATTAAATGCGTTTTTCTGTAAAACTATTCGCAATTTCGAAATATTGTAAAAAGCAAATTTTATCTTCGTTTAACGTAGAAAATTAATAAAATATTTTAAAGGATAAGGATTAATACCATTATGGAAAAATATCCCTCACAATAAAAAATATATTGAAATTATTATTTTTAGACAGAAAAATGATCACTACACGTTATTCTTAAAAGATATGAATATGCTCTCGCGGACTTTTTTGTAGATCTTATTAAGAGGAACAATACTCTAGTACATTTTTTTCATGTAGTACTTACCATTAGAGCAGCGCATGCGCGAAAGTGTCTCAACGGGTAGGACTTTATACACATTTATCGTATTTATGTTAATTTACATAAGAATGTACAAATAATAAACTATATATAAACCTTCTACGAAAAACACTCGACTTAATGGTGAAGACCGCATCAAAATCCGTTGGGTGGTTTAGAAGAAGAAGAGTTAGAAAGAACAGACAGACACGAAAAGCGACTTTGTTTTTATTAAACGGTTTTATTTAGCTCACCCCGTTTGTTTATTTGTTTGTTTGGGTCAAATTTAGTAATTGAAATTTAACCCTCTTCCCGTTAACCGATTGATCTGAAATTTGGTATACGCCTTTGATTCTGGTGACAATACAATTATCCATATTCAATATTATTGTGAATCCAAGATGGCCGCCGCTACAAGATGGCGGACAACTTAGTTTTTTCAATCCCATCAATATGGGTATCAAATGAAAGGGCTTGTCAATTAGAATTCAGTGGACTATACAAAATCAAAATCCAAGATGGCCAACACTACAAGATGGCGGACAAGTTAGTTTTTTTCAATCCTATCAATACGGGTATCAAATGAAAGGGCTTGTCAAGTATAATTCAGTGGACTACACAAAATCAAAATCCAAGATGGCCGCCGCTACAAGATGGCGGACAAGTTAGTTTTTTTCGATCCCATCAATATGGGTATCAAATGAAAGGGCTTGTCAAGTAGAATTCAGGGCACTATACAAAATCAAAATCAAAGATGGCCACTGCTACAAAATGGCGGATAATGTAGTTTTCAATCCCATCAATATGGGTATCAAAATAAAGGGCTTGGTAAGTATAATACAGTATACTATACACAATTACAATATGAATCTCCCACCTAAGTCAAGATCTGGTATCCTGTCGAGGACTGTGTGGCTATAGGGTGCCTAAAAATGAGGTAAAAGGTAAAAGCGCGCCGAGAACTGTATGGCACTAGGTGGATAAAAATGATATGTCGTTAGCGTTTTCCCCTCAAGATTCAGGCACATCTTGTTGTACATAGCCTTGCTCCTCTATTGGACCTCTGGGGGGTCGATCGTAACATTCTCCATTAACCTTGCAATAATGAGGCACTCAACGAATTGAATAGTAGGAGAAATAAAAACTAAAAACTTAAAAATAAAAAAGTAAAAAAAAATTTTTAAGTTAAACGGTTTTATATTGCAGATAAATGTACTAAAAAATAAAAAACAATTTCATGGAAATTATGATTACTAAAATAAAATCGTGGGGCACGTCCAATATCTACAATCGAAAGACATGGCATGAGACTTCACCCACCTAGTGGTAAGTAGAAAGTGTCCCCACGATTTTATTTTAGTAATCATAATTTCCATGAAATTGTTTTTTATTTTTTAGTACATTTATCTGCAATATAAAACCGTTTAACTTAAAATTTTTTTTTTACTTTTATAAGATATAGGATGTTGCTGTCATTTGTTTTTGTTTATTCTATCTTCACGCCTTATTCCTAGTCTGGAGGTAGAGTCAGAAAAAATAGGTTATATATTTATTATAATAAAAACAGAGGTTCAGATGTCGCTTTAAAGATAGAAGGGATGCGTAATTAAGTTTTTAGTTAAGGTATACGTAATTAAGGTTTTAGTCGAGTTTGCCTTACCAAATGTTAAAAAACATAATTTTAATGTAATAATTAAAGGAGAACCTTTTAATGTGTCGGAATCAGCTATTTTCTTAGGTGTTACTATAGATTCCAAATTCCAGTGGAACGCTCATCTGGAAGCACTTGCGGATAAACTCAGCTCTGCCGC
Source organism: Heliconius melpomene rosina (assembly GCF_056956725.1). Lineage (NCBI taxonomy): Eukaryota > Metazoa > Arthropoda > Insecta > Lepidoptera > Nymphalidae > Heliconius > Heliconius melpomene. The sequence continues at coordinate 5,910,746 of NC_140406.1, read as the reverse complement.
GTTCGCAATTAAGAAAGTAAGACAAATGACGGACGTTGAAACTGCCCGACTAGTCTACTTTAGCTATTTTCATAGTATTTTATCTTATGGAATGCTGCTATGGGGCAGTGCTTCAGATATCAATTCAATATTTATTCTCCAAAAAAGAGCCGTAAGATATATTTATAATCTAAGAGCTCGAGATTCTCTGCGAGATGTTTTCAAAGATGCAGGTATTATTACAGTTGCTTCCCAATTTCTATACTATAACATTCTCTTTGTCCGACAAAATATACATTGTCATAGCAAAAATAGTGACAGTCATACGATAGAAACGAGAAATAAAGATAAGCTTGTTACACCAAGTTTTCGCCTCCAGAAAGTTAATAAATCTTTTATGGGTCTGAGTATACGTGTATATAATAAAATTCCGCAGTGTATTCTTAGTTTGCCACTACAAAAATTTAAAATATCTGTAAAAAAAATTCTAACAAGTAAAGCCTATTACACTGTTCAAGAATATTTAGAGGATAAGCATGTATGGAATTAATGTCTATTGAATGTAATGCAGGATAGCTGCCAGCTAATGTAATAGATTGTACCATTGATTTTGAAAAGAGCAACTGTTGAGTTTCTTGCCGGCTCTTCTCAGCAGAACTGCCTTCCGAACCGGTGGTAGCTTTTTGTTCATATGTTCATTCGACGATTCAAAAGTGCTTATAATAATTGCCTATTTGAATAAAGAATATTTTGAATTTGAATTTGAATTTAATAAATAATATCGTTGATTTAATAAAATCTATTCATTATTAATGATGTTAGACTTGAAGAGTTCATCATTCGGCGGTAAAAGGCTTTTATTAGAACAACCTCGCTTTTAATTATGTATACATATTGACAAGAATTCCTCCTAATGAAATATACTACAAGTTAAAATTCATAAGAGGAAATTCCGAAATTGAGACTTCCTTATATATATTTAATAAAAAGATATTACTTCTTCAACTTCACTGTTTTTGTCAGTTTTATACTTTATTTGGAGTGGCGGAATTCAACACCGAAGGTTTAAATTGAAAAATAAAAATAATTGAAAATTGAGGTCAATGTTTCCCGTTTGAGCGGAAAATCGTGGTAAACGGAAGGTCTACGAGAACGGAATTGCGGTCAGCAACTAGTATAGGTATGACAAAATAACTAAGAGCAATTTTTGTAAGAATTTTCCCCATTTTTCCCATAAATAATGGTTCTCTAAAACTATTCTACTTTAAGAATCCAATTATTGTCACAATGCGCTTTTAACGAGCGGTGCTACGAAAGTGCCAAAGCAGCGTTTTCGTTGTTCATTTACTACTAACGTCTTAATCTTGTTAAAAAGTGAACACAGTTCAAAATTTTGTACCTGAAAATTTATTGTTTACATAATATATAAAATAACAAAATGTAATTACTTTGATTTAAATATAAATTATGTTTCTATGACAAATAAGTATATTATGGAAAACATTGTTTTTGTTAAGTGACATAATAATTATTTATATAGTAAAGGAATATAGCTATATAAATAACTGTTCGAATATGACACATAAACACATTCTAAGTGTCCATGATAACTCTGACTCCAGGTACTGTGTGTTACAATGAAACTGTTAACGTGCTATAATATAGGCGAGAAAAGTCCTCGTCACGATTATTTTCAATACGAGTTCAACAAAAAAATTTCTTTTGCTAAAGTCTAATATATAGTTTTTATAGTTCAACAATATTTTAAATCTATTTATAAGTGAGGAACAGAGTATCTTAACATTAGGTTCCCTCTAGTTACCCTGCTATATGGAAGATACAGCGCGAAGCTGATTTAACTTTGATTTAATTTGTTTATCTTTTAATAGAAGATTAAACAAATTATTAATTCACTTATAGTTTAGTATGAGCTGACATTAAGACAGATAGTTAACGGGCTGGAATTGTCTGAAGGTTTCCCACGATTACAGACTGACTTTTTTCAAAGGACAAGTCTTTTCATAAAGAACTGTGTTACGGTGTCAACGTATTTCATAGAGGCGCACTTATTTCGATATTTTTGCTTTTTCTCTTAATAACAGTAGAAAACAAATGTATTTAAAATATATCTATTTTATTCAGTATCTGGATATATTTGCGTATATTATAGACTTTTTGGAAGTGAATAGAGTCAAGTCAAAGTATTATAGTTATACAAAAAAAATATATAATTTTTCTATTACTATTTAGCTTTGTGTTTAGTAAGGTATATAGGTATATGGAAAATAAAGAAAATAAAACTAAGTAAAAAATACTTATCTTTACGGTTGCTTTCAAATGTATATTTATTTATTTATTTTAACACTTTATTATACCATTATTGAACTTAAATTGAATTTACAAACATAAATTAACTTATAGTTGTAAACTAAATAAAAAATATAGGTTATAATTATAAATAGTATATTTCCGATGTTTCACAGTACATAACCGTTTGTAATCAACCATAGAAATCGGCAAATGTGTCTGAATAACTTCAAAGACAAAGTTTAAGTTATTTAAAACCTATTTCACAGTTGAATGAAGTTCAGATATCGAAGATAAATGGAAAATTACGATTGAAAAGACTTGTGCGAAATAGTTGGCGGTGTCCCAAAACAAAAATTAAATTAAATTAAATTTTTGCAGTAGAAAAAAAAGGAAAAATAGAAATTTGTAGATAAAAACTATAACAATTTTTATAGTATTAACGTATTATTAATTAATAATTGAATTAATCACATTTAATTATTTCTTATAGTTTAGCTGGATCATTACAGTTCTACATCGTATGTGCTAGTCTTCGAAATCAATAATAGCGTAGATCCTGCCTTGGCTTAATAGCTACTCTACAAATGGACAAATAAAAATTTTGAAAGTCATAGATTGGTGTTATGCGTTATTCTTTTTATATTACCCTAAATGATGTTTTCATAAAAGTATAAAATGTAAGAATAATGCATTTTTTACTGTTTTATTAAAGTATCATGTTTTTTTTAGCATAAATTTCTATTTATATGTAAAAAAAAACAGAATATAGGAACAAAACAAAACAAAAACTATAATCCGGTATTATTACATTATAAAGTGCGTACATAATATACGAACGATTCACAATATGTCAAGATATTGGGTCTACGCCAAAGCTTCTTGACCCTGTTTACTTAACCTTGTAATTTATTGTTCCTAAGATTGATTGATTTGTTACTATAGATACTAGCTATCAGACTAAAATGGATCTCGTTTCTGCTGCTGCTCCTGGTGCTGAAAGCAATTTGGATATAATCTTAGATATAAAATAAATTAGAACACGCCTTAACTAATAATATGTTAGGCATACTGAAACCTAATCATTATTGAAATTATAATTATAATAAGTTTCTTATTATGTAGTACTAGCAGACCCGCGAACTTCGTATCGCCTAACAGTCGATTTTTTTTTATTCTGCTATTAGCGACACCGGGTCAGCTAGTAAGATAAAAAAAATAAAAACTTAAATCATTTTTAATTCTTATAATATTCATTAAAAATTATATATATATATACTTTATTGCACTTAAAAATTACATACAAGTAAAACAAAATTGAAAAATTGAAAATTATAATAAAAATAACAATTTCCGATATCTTATTATGATGCCTACTTATTTTTTTTTTTTTATTTTTACTTATTCTAAATTCAGTTTCATTTTCATTGTAGTACTTTATGGTACACGTTATTTTTTGTTTGGTTATCTGGCGCGTAAACAAACAGAGCAGATGGTTTTCCAACACGGGAACAGGCAACATACAACAGACCATGCGCGAAACATGAGTTTTCTATATTAATACCACAAACACTTAATAACTGCCCCTGGGATTTGTACGGTTCCAGTACGGCTTGCTTTCGCAATGACTATAAGTCATTGCGAAAGCAAGCCGTACTGGAAACTGTAGTCTTTTAAGCTCGAATGGTATGTCAGTCTAAATCATTGATGCTCCGCATCATCAAAAAGTCTTCTCCTTTATACTTTCCTTTTAATATGATTGCTTCTATTACGTTATTCATTATTTTTTTATCGCTAATCGTGTGCCGTTACAAAGTTTCAGTTGGTTAATATTTCGCAACATTATAACTACACATTCAAGCTTTAATTGAAGGCTGTGAGGCGGCAATCCTGGCAAATCAAGTGAATTTAAAAATTCCGGTGGATAGTTCACGACTTCATGTTCATTAGTTGCCGTATCAACTGACTTATGTGTCCTTATTTTGCCAGGAATACCATCTTGAAAATTTATATTTAATTCATTTACATCAGTGTGTTTGGCAGCCAGTAAAGCTCTTTCGCTCAACCAATTATGGAATAAATAATCAGCAACATTTGGAAGCACTATATGAATGAGTTCATCTTTTGATTACGTTAACTGACAAGAACTATCAGGAAAGGTGATGCAGCCAGTCAGCGCATCTACAGGAAGTTTGCCATTACCAATATCAATGAGTTGTTTAGAGAATATGTCTCCAGATTGATCATTTTGCAACATGACACGCATATTCTTGCTTAAATGTAATACTTTGACATGTTTCCACAATTTCGAGGACTTTAAACATGAATTCAGTTCATCAGCTTGCATTGAACGTGGAACCACTGGCAATCCTCCTCCTTATAATGAAATCATTGCGCCACCAAATTGATTGGCAAACTGAGTTTTTACAATAACCTTACAATATTGGCAAGCAGAGTTCATAGGTCCAATAGCAACACAGGTGTAGGCACTGCTGGCATCAATTGATATATCGTAACAAAAAGCAGCTCGATTCAAATTTGCAACATTATCAGTCAACTATCGTGGTCACGTTCATTGCAATTTTCACGTTCTGCGTACGATTAGATTCTTCTGGCTAAATTTGTCCACCGCCTTATAGAAGGCATTTTTTGTAAGTCACAAATACACAACACTTTATTAATTTTATAAAATTTGTGGCTTTTAGATTTAGTAATATAGACGCACAATGAGACGTTTACATTTCAATTGACATCTTACCATAGAAATATTGACAAATATTGACATTAATAGACTGAGATCCCAGGGCCCCCAGACCTACATCATTTTAACAAAGCTGAAATTTTGAGGATGTCTAGAATGTACTTAAGACTCTCTAACTTAAAAAACCTTCAGAGATAGTGCCAACTCAAAGCACACTTTCAGTTGCGTTAAAGAAGAAAGTCTCTTTTTTTTCTCATTTATTTATGTACCACACAATAAAGAAAGTACAGAAAACTTACGATAACAGAAAAAATGTGTACAATGGATAACTTATCTCTAATAGAGATCTCTACCAAAAACCCTTGAATGTAGCGGATGTTAAAAGAAATGATTCGGGTGCGGTATTTTAATATAATGTTAATAATAATAATACACACAAATATACATAATAGTAATCAATATTACTATACCTACATAAATATATACAATGGCATAAAAGAGTTGAAACAGAAAAAGAAAATTAATAAAAAAAAGACAAAGCGATTACTAAAGATTCTAATTGAGTTTTAGAAATGTTGTTTTAATTTGATTTTAATAGTATTTAGAGATGGATTGCCCGACAGTATAGAGTTAGGTAGTGAGTTCCATAAGCGCACTGCTTTAACTGTGAAGGATTTTTCATAGAAAGAGGTATTAAATATAAGGCACTCAAGCTTTCTTAGAGTTACACATGAGCGTACAGGTCTTTCACTTGGAAGTGTCAATTGAAAACGCTCCCTTAAGTAAGGAAGAGAGTTTTTATATATGTTTTAAAGTAAAAAATGTATATTTCACATTCTTTCACGTGGACCTTTACTTCTGCCAGACGTCATAAAGGTTCTTTAAAATTGGGGCAAATTACATTAAAGTAAATCTAAAATTTATAATATATTATTTACGGACTATTTCAAGACCCCTCTAGCCCCAGACCCTAAGCAACCAGATCAATCCGATGGCTTTATCATTTTTCCAAAAAGAGATATACCGTTTTTTTTCTCTACCTCTGAAAGGATCCCATTTTCAAGTTAGTGAGTAAGCATACTGTCACTGTGTAAGTTAACTACATGTAAGACTAATAGTCCTCAAAATTTCACTAAAATGACGTCGGTCTGGCAGCTCTGGGTTCTTGGGCTATAATATTTATACGATACTAACGTCACTCAATTGTTTTGCCTTCCAGGAATCCAGCTACTATCATTTAAACTTTATAGTAGTGTATATGTATTAAAGTCCAAATTGACTTTTAAGTAGATATTAATACGAATCTTTTGTATGGGAATATAGAAAAGTCATGTTTCTGTCCCTTAGAACCATCCCCGTACTTCAAGGAATATTATATAAAAAGAATTACTGAAATCGGTTCAGCTGATCTCGAGATTTGCGCTTAGCAACACATTCAGCGAGTAATTTTTATAAAAAAGAAGATATTTCGTATATTGTTTTGATATTATAAAATTACTTTTGCCTCCTTCCAGAGTGAGGTAATGAAAATATTAAATATTTCATTTCTTCAAGTAGGAATCGAACTCAGAACCTGTCGTGTATACAGTCCGGCTTGTGCCACTGCGCCACAACGGGCCTCAAAATTATAAGAATTTATTTTTTTTTATTTGTGATACACATATATGTTACCGATTTATGGATTTTCTTTTTAAATTTTATTTAATTTGTATATATTTATTAAAAATATTTACTTAAATTTATATCATTTGGTGTTGAACTATTTTAAATAATAATTATGGTATTACGTAAACGTCAAAACAAATGTTTATTACGTTGAATAATTTATTTTAAGACGACTGACGAATTATATGTAATAAAGTTTAGATGGGTGACTGGGGTTCCACATTGGATCCAATTTTTTTTTATGTCAACAGAAAATGCTCATCACGTTGAATAACTTTTCCTAATTCGTTGTATTGATATCTCTTGTAGGTTAGGCGGGCTGCTAGGGTCTCACATCAGGTATTCGGACTATTAAAATAAATTATAGCCTATATGTTGCCGAAGACTAATAGCTATGCAACAAAAGAAGTTTCATTTAAATCTGTCCAGTAGTTTTTGAGTTAAAGAGTCACAACAGACAGACAGACAAGAATTCCAAAAATCATATTTTTACCTTCTATTAGTTGTATTGAGTCCCCCTGAAGTGTTTTTTTTAGTTTATATTCAATGTACAGATTTTACCCCCTTTACAGTTTTATTATACAGGGTGAGTCATATTGAACTTTCCGGTTTTGGAAGGACGTTGCACGAAGAAGGGAAGGAGTAGAAGGGTGGGGATGGTGTCATTAGACGCGCCATGACATGCAGTTTTAGTGTGAGCAATGGCTTGGTCGGGACAACATCGTGCGTTCGTAGTTGAAGAGTTTATTAAAAATGGCGGCTCCGTGATCACAACACAGCGTGCGTTCCGTTTACATTTTGCTATTGGTCGACGTGATCCCATTCCCACTGGACCAACAATCAGAAATTGGGTATCAAATTTTAGAGCAACATCATCAGCATTAAAAACAAGACCACAAGGCCGAATTAGGACGTCAACGTCAGCGGAAAACGTGGATAGAGTGCGGGCTTCAATTCAACAATCCCCTCGGCGTTCTGTTCGGAAACATGCCGCTTCACTAGGATTATCTTTCAGTAGTGTCCGCAGAATACTGCATAGAGACCTTAAATTTCACCCATACAAGATTCAGGTAGTGCAAGAATTAACAGTTAGAGACTTAGACACACGAACAAATTTATGCCGCGACATTCAGCAGATCCCCCGCACTGCTGTTTTGATCTTCAGTGATGAGGCACATTTTCACCTCGCCGGAACTGTCAACAAACAGAATTTTCGATACTGGGCTGAGAATAACCCACGAAACCTACACGAACGACCACTTCACAGCCCTCGAGTGACAGTGTGGTGCGCTATTGCAGAGTTTGGTGTGTGGGGTCCCTATTTTTTTGAAGAAGATGGTCAAGTCGTCACAGTTACCTCTGCTCGGTATTGCGACATGCTTGAAACTTTTCTGAAACCGAAATTGGAGGAATTAACGCAGAATCATGACAACGATAACATCTGGTTCCAACAAGATGGTGCTACAGCCCATACATCCAGGCGTTCAATGGAAATCCTGCGACAAATGTTTCCCGGTCATCTCATTTCTTTGCGAGGTGACGTTGGGTGGCCGCCGATATCACCTGATTTAACCCCCTGCGATTTCTTTCTCTGGGGTTACCTGAAGGAAAAGGTGTACACGCATCGTCCCCGAACCATCGATGAACTGAAGGCTGCAATCACGGAAGAAATCAATGCTATTCCGCTGAATATGACTCGACGAGTAATGGACAACTTCCGGGAAAGGCTTCAGCAGTGTGTGGTCAATGGAGGTAGACATTTACAGGATATCATTTTTAAAACCAACTAAATTAAAACTGCATGTTATGTGCTTTCAAACAATAAAATAATTTTTACTGCATGTCGCTTTGTTTTTAATACACACCTTATTGAAATCGGAAAGTTCAATATGACTCACCCTGTATATATAGATTTTATATAATTTTCATGTGACATATAAGAAAAATATATAAAAGCTTTTAATAAAAAGTTAAAATGATGGTAATATCTATACTAATATAATAAAGCGGAAGAGTTTGTTTGTTTGTTTGTTTGTTTGTTTGTTTGAACGCTAAGATCTCTGGATCTACTGATCCGATTTACATTGTTTTTGTTTTGTACGAAAGCTGCATTCTTCAGAAGTGCTATAGGCTATATAACATTACATTATACATATAAATTAATATATTTTAAAGTACTTTCTAATTTGACATGCAATTTATTCTGCCTTGTTAATAACAACCGTCGCGTCGCTACGCAACCGTTACCGCGACATTTTGATATTCGTCCTTATGAAAATAAATATAATAGTCACTTTTAGCATTTTATCTAGATTGAAATTATAGTTTACTGTATAACATTCTAATAAATAATTAAGGAGATGTCACTGATTCCAAATGACCTAGCCTACGGGCGGCACAGTATGAGTATGACCGACGCGAACGGGCAGATGACGTTGATGGTTTTATAAATTTTCATACATTTTCGAACTATTGTTAATTTTTGTGTAAATATTTGCTGTTTATAATAAATTTAAACTACACTTTGATTCTCTTCTTATTTTATTTGATATTGCCCGCTAAAATTATCCTATTTAATATAGAAAAATGTTTAGTTATTGCATAGAGTCGATATCTATGTACGCGTGCACGGAAAACTTAAGGTACTTTTTCTATTATTAAGAATATCTATCCTTTAGTTACTTTTAATGCTTTTGTTGGTTCATTTCAATAACTCAGATATTTTTTTCTAATAATACGTCTCTGTTTATTATTCTTTTCGATTATTTAAGCTTATATTTTCTTACTAATTCTATTGAAAATTGAAAAAAAATCCATGAATATATTTAATAAATATTTTTATAGTTGAAGCAGGCGTAGCCGCGTCCGGGTCCGCTAGTATTATGATAATTGTAGAATTTATTAGAGCTTCATTATTAATTGAAGAATTTATTAGAGATATTATTTCTTTCGCTTTCTTAAGCGCAAATAATAATAACTTTAATTATCGATAATATGTCGTCAGGTTGTGGGTTCGATTTTTATTCGAGGAAATGAAATATTTAATATTTTGACCTACCTACTCTACTATGTGCGAGATACAATGGAAGTAAAAGAAATAAAATAATAAGTATCTCTTTTTCATTTTTAAGTAACAAATTTTTGTTAATAAAATGTTCGAGAAGTGGTTTCAATATGGGAATAATAAATGGAGCAGCGGCACCTGTAATGTAATTAATCACAACTCTTTCAATGTAATTGGAAATAGAATGATTCTAGCCACGAGGCCAATGGCCTAGGGACACAAGCCTGTATTTGTAAACCAAGCGTATGACAGGCTGTGGGGTCGCTCAAGAAAATGAAATATTAAATATTTCATTTTTCATTTTTTTTTAATATTTTTATTTCTTTTTATTTTTCATAGTTTTTTTCATCTCGGTAACTACGCAAAGCGCGGCGTTGAATTCTATCATTCAACACTCAATGCTTTTAAAATTTGGCGGAAAGTGAGCAACGGTGGTCTTAATACTACGTTCCCTCTGCTTGCGTTGCTATGTAATTTAAAAAGAATGATGCTATACAGTGTTGCAAATAAGTGTTTGAAATAACACTAGTTATTTAAAAAAAAATGATCTTCCGACACATATTTACATATTCTTATAAACTGATTAATTGATTATACGGATGGAAATTTAAATATATTTTAACGAAAAAAAATCCAACTCAAAAAGAACATAAGAATGACCAAAAATATAAAATACAAAACTAATTCCGCCCTGAAGTTCTGAACTTCTAAAGCTTTAATATATTTAGCTTTATCTGGAACATAATTTGTAAAACAGTAGAAAGTCTAATTAAAACCAGTACCGCTTCTCGGCAATAACGAAAAAGTTAAAATAGGATTTATAATTTTGGTCATGAGGTCATCGTCGTACTATTTAGACTTGCCTATCATTTGCTGAAATGATTGTTATTGGTTCTAGTAAAGTAATAGTGTACTTATGTTATATTATGACATACATTACTTCCTTCAATTCAAATAAGAATTCAAAGCGAATTTTTAAAACTGAATTTAAAAATAATCGAATAATATGTTAGAGTGAATGATAAGTTTTAAAAAATTTGTTACCTGGAAGTGATTTGTCAAAAGAATTAATTTAATAAAAATTCCACAAGATCGCTTTAAGTATTTTCTTCTCACGAACAAGGCGAGTGGCTTTCAGCCAACTAGAAGCATGTTGAAATAACGTGGAGGATACACAATACCTGTGATATTAAAAGAAGGGTGCTTACTCATAAGCTAAATGATAGTTAGACTTATTGTTTATGTCTAGTAATAATAAAACCGGTCAAGTGCGAGTTGGATTTGTATCGATTTTATAGTTTTAATTTATTCATAAAAAATATACATAAACGTTTGTATCTTTTGTTGACTTGACATTAATTTCTACGTTTAATTTACAACAAAATATTTTTTTAATTAAATAGGTAATAACCAGAGCGATGAAAATATTAAATATTTCATTTTCGTCCAATGAGAACAGAACCTGTCCCATTTACAGTTACACCCTTGTGGCCCTGCGCACAACAAAACATTTTCAAATTGCAATACAGCAGATCAATAAATAAATTAGGTGCAATAAGTGGGGCTGCAGTGAGATCTCGACTCGTGATAATGTGCTATCTCGTTCACTATCTCTATTCAAAGCAGCTGCCGTACGAAAGGTTATTGAGCATTAACAACCAGATATTAAGCTCGTTTGTTTGAATTTTCAATGATGGAAATTAAATTTCTTTCTTTTGTGTATTTCTTTAACAAATTATTTTAATACCAATATGTTATACTGAATATGTATATATAAATTATAGAGTATTTACGAAGAGATATTGTAGTTATTATAAGAAACTTATATCTTGAGACCCGTCGTGTCGTAAGGGCACAAAGTGTAAACGAGACAGGTTGTGGGTTTGATTCCTACTCGAAGAAATGAAATATTTAATATTTTCATTTCTTCGCTCTGGGGTCGAGGCAATGCGCGGCGTTATGTTCCGCCATTCTACATGCTCTTACTATACAAAAAACTTATATATTTTGTATATTAACTCTACTGAGAAAAAGCATGTTTTGCTCGTATAAGTCCAATAAAATTTAGATTGGAATAAAAATGTGTGAAGCATCTTTAAATTGGATCGCTTAAAGGTACTTTGCTATAAAAATGTATTATTGAGGTATTTGTAGGGATGTTTTTAAAGTCGTCGTGCTCCATTTCTTGCATCTTTGCCCGGCGTCCGAGCGTGTCTGTAGAATGCAATTTGGGAGTCGTTTTCAAACTTATTATAGGTATTTACGATACTTTTCAATATTTTAGATACGTCGTAGTTTATGTGTAGGTGCCAAATTCCATAATTCTAGGCCAACTAGAAGTACTCTATTAATTTTGATTTGAGTCTCAATGTCAAACAGTGTCGAAATACGCGTTTTTTTGCTATTTAAAGCTATTATTTTTTTGGACAAACGTATAGTTTTCCAATTTTTTTCATGAACTAGTACTAGGAGATGCTAGCTGCCAAATTTCATAATTCTAGCTTTACCGGAAGTACCCTATTAATTTTGATTCTCTTCGTAGGGAATGAAATAAATAATATGTTCCTTTTATAAACCTCTAATAATTAATTAATAATATATTAATTTACCAGCAAAAAAATTCATAAGTTACTGATGTGTTAAGCTTCTTAATTCTTCTCTTAATCTTTTAAGAAATTTTCTTATAATGTCTTTTTACATGAACACATTCGCCAAGTCACTATTCCTAAGTGGAAAAACCAAGTTTTCGTGGGCCATTGACTCGTGTATAATTTTATTAAAATTAATCTCATGTTACGAGATTGCGGTTAGTGAAAACGTTTTTAGTACCAACTAAAAAGCTCATTTATGAATATAGTTATATTTTATACACGTTCCTTATTCTTATCTTTAATTTTTATTTACTTTAAGTTAACATAGTTAAAAGTAGTTGGTAAAAGAAAAGAAAAGAAATACAATTTATTTACGATCACTCTATTATAATATTTAATACTTTACGTCAGTTAATACGAGTGTAAAACGTCTTACATTACCTTTGATGGAGTTCTAATCGATATTCACAAATGACTATCAAATGGTGTGAAACTAATAACCCCATTAATCTAAGCATTGACGACAAGACGTTGAAACCAATTTCACGAATATCAAGAGCGCTTATATTATGTTGTATATAATATACTCTACGATAATGTGAAAGATTTCTTACATTTATTTTTTAAATAAGAACATTTGTTTATTACTAACTTAACTTCTGTTTATAAATTCAATTTTCTATAACACATCACATTATTAAGACAGAAGCAAAGAAACGTTATATTGGAAGATAAAAATCTTATGATCTAGCCTGGGGCTAAGCAAGTCGAAATTGATACGATTATATTGAAAACCTACATTTTAGGTAGTAGTAAATATTATACATTGGAATATATGTAAGAAAAAATGTTATTGGGGACTACTGAGTTTCGCCACTCATTTAACAATTCGATTGGAAAGCAAAGAATTTAGTCTCTAAAATTTAATTAGCTTCTTCTATCCTGTTATTCAGGATGAAATTTCAATATGAAACTGATATTCTAGTCTGATAAAGGTTATTCGTTGAAGAATTTTCAATTTATTTATTAGCGCAGGTGTTTCATTTACTGTAGCGACAATTTCGCAGCGGCCAACCGCACTTTAACTTGGAAATGGAAACTACTTTATAAGTTACCCTACTTATTATTCCCAAAAATTTTCTATCAATATTTTGTTTCATACAAATAATATCAAGTTTATTCGTCGAAGTTTAGCTTTTTGTTTTACATAAATGGTTAGGGCATTTAAAAATATGATAAGGTACTATCATAATAACGTAAGACACCATTTTTTAAGACGAATTGAAATAGTTTTTTTGGTTTTGTCAACTGATTATTTTTTACTCTTTTCTAAATTACAAAAAAGATGTCACTTATTCTTATATAATATGTACTTGTACATCAAAATCTTCCATTCTCCACTTTCAGTACTAACGCTTTTGCTTACACAATACAAATATGAGTAAATGCTTCGGCGGTGTAAATGTGTAAAACCTTTTAAGGTTCACATTTGCGAGGTTAAAGCTTCCAGCACATGACAATACTTTATTTCAACCCTCATTTACTTAAAATTTTGAAGTACTGAATTGAAGTGCATGGCTTTAATGTTTTTAATATTACCCCTAAAAGATATATTTGTGTAAAAACACCCAGGCATATTTCTTTTTTAGTCGCTACAATTTTTTATATTTGTCACAGCAGTTGGGTGTAGTCTTTGAAGACGCGGGAGTAGGGGTCCACATTTATTCGATGCTCTCAAGTAAATATTATTTCCAATTATTATTAAAATTGATATATGTAAAAAAATTGCATTTTATTACAGCTGCTGTTAATGTATTATAATTATATTGGAATAATGAGCTAAACTTATTTGAGCAGAATTCTTGTTACATATTAAATTTAACTAAAACCTCATTTCAAAGTTTCATATGGAAGTTTAACTAGTTTGTGGCATCAAATTGAAGGATTTTAAGCCACGAAGTACCATATATTATAGAGCATTCGATTGTTTCACAAATAACAAAATATGTTAAATTTAATGTTCAAATTGACCTCAGTTTGCACATTAAATACAAATACAGGTAAATACATGTACTACAGGTAAAGGCGTCTGATACCATTGAAATTTCTTACAATAAGTAGATATTATTTTAATTGTAATATCAAACAAGCAGTTATATATAAAGAAATAATATAATTAAGATTATTATATATTAATAATACACAATTTTTGAAGATATTTTAATATTATGCTCTTCTGTTTTTAACTTACACATATTTTGTACTAACCAAAAAAATTAAATCTCCAAGTGAAACTGACGTTCAGAATTTTCAAAAATATAAAAGTTAACTTAGTTTATTATTTTGCAAATATCTTTTATTCTGTTAAAGGAACAAATATATTAAGATAGATTTGATGGAGCTTATTACAAAATCTCTAAAATATACCATCAATAATTACAATCCAACTATGCAATCGTGAAGGAACAATTCAGGTTTGTCTGATAGCAAACCTGCAAAGTATTTATCACAAAGGGGTGTGCAAGTACGAAACAAGGAATAGGAATATATGGGTAACTTTGTCGGTTGTAAAACCAGGGTGAGCCGTTTGGGTGAAATTTTGAGTTAAAAGATGCGCACAACTTCACACACTCGTAGCCGCCGTCGTAACTCGTTTCTGAACATCTGCGGCAACCCACTTAGCTGCGAATGAGGTTGTGGCTACACTTTGTTTGCCGCACGTGGTATATCTTAGCATGGTTTAAAATAAGCTTACATTTACATTGTTGTATATAATTGCTTATTTTATTTTTAAAGAAATAATCGGAATAATGCAGCAAATGCAGCATAATAAAAATATTATGTCGCTAGTCAAAATATATTGGTTACTCTACGTTCACTTAGAATTATGAAACGTGTTCTATCTTACAGTATACTAAAAGAAAAAAATGGTCAGAAAAAAATTGTAACTTATATTTATACTAAATTTTACTTTCATACGGACGTACGCACTAATTGCAAAATGTATAAATCTGTCAATTTTTATAAATTATGCTTCTAGTTAAACAAGAATCGTAGAATAAGTAGGTACGAGTATGGATCCCTCGTGGGGCGAGCCCGAGAGAGTGGAAATATTAACATAATTTACTTCCTCGAATAGAGAGTGAACCTACAACCATTGCGTTAAACGTTGTCCCACTGCACCATAATATATAAAGTTAAGTATTTTTTTGTTAGCTTATATTATAACATAAATACTATTTATGTTGAAAGAAACCATCTAAAGATCATGTAACAGTGTGTGCCGTTGCGAAAATAAGGTTATTTCCTATAATAGGAAACTTCTAGGAACTTACCATATAGGAATACGAGTTGTTGTATAACAAAGGTTTTGCTACTAACACTAAGATCAATCAGCTCTCTTGTACTGGAATGCTTTATACTAAAGTCGAACTAGTAAGTTCTAACCTAGTTTAACTATTTATATTTAGTTAGTTTACATTCTCATTACTCGGTTTCCTATTGATAAACTTAATTCTCCGTTCTCCGTTTTCTCAATATGATATAGTGTAATAATAAAGGCATAAAATTCCCAGCTTTATAAATAACATAAATTTTTTTATGTATATTACTTACATGCTTGGCCAAGCTTGTAATGAAAATATTTTGAATAGTTATTTCTCTCTCACTTTAATATTAGCAAGCTTTAAATTTAAGTACTTTGTATTCTGTAAAATACTAATATTAATATACTTTAACTGTTGGTTTATAATTCAGATCGGATTCCCAAAACAAATTAACCCTAAAGTTATTGAAACTATAAAACCACCTATTAGAAAACTTTCCATTATAAATATTGTAAAAGAAAAATATATGAAAAAAATATATGAAACTACCAGTTACGTTTTATTATTAGACTAGAAAATATATATTACTAGCGGACGCACGCAGCTTCGCTTGCGTATTTAGGGGTGAATTCTAAAAAACCACGAAACATGTGTTCAATGGAATATTTTTAAGAGTCTAAATTTCAAATTTTATAAAAATCGGTGGCGATTTAAAGATTTTTCCATACAAACTTTCAACCTTAGGGGGTGAATTCTAGAAAACCATGAAACACGTATTCAATTAAATACTTTTAAAAATCTAAATTTCAAATTCTGTAAAAATCGGTGCCGATTTAATTTTTTTTCCATACAAACTTTGAACCCCTATTTCACCCCTTTAGGGTTAAAATTTTTCAAAATCCCTTCTTAGTGGATGTCCAGATTACAAAAGTAAACATCTGTCCAAATTTCACGTTTCTACGCACAGCGCTTACGGCTGTGCGTGCGTCTTACCTCAGTCAGTGAGGACAAGTCCTTTTATATATATAGATTACTAGTGGACCCGAACGCGGCTACGCCCGCCTGAACTATACGAATATTTATTAAATATATTTATGAAATTATTTTCAGTTTTCAATAGAGAGATGTGTTAAGCAAGCTCATTTTGGGTGACGTTTTCTAACAACAAATTTTGCAAATCGTTGCTTAGCAACGCGACGGCTGTTATTAACATGGCGGAATAAATTGCATGTCAAATTAATAAGTATTTTAATATATATCGAAAATATTACAAATATGAGAAAAAAAAGTATCCTATGTTCATCCCGGGACCCTCAAGTATCTCTATATGAGTATTTTATCACAATTAAATTAGCGGTTTGGCCCTGATTGCGGAAAAGACAGACAGACAGACAGAGTTACTTTCGAATTTATAATATAGGTATGGATAAAATATGTTTATTAATATAATAAGGTCAGGTTACACGTAATCTAATGATTACTCGTTTTCTAATTTACGCTCTACTTAGTAGTGCTCAAAGTCTACGCACCCAGATCTTTAGCCCAACAATATTTTGTTAAAATATCAAATCAAGTCAGCTTCATGCTGTATCGCGTGCACAGCAGGGTAGGTAGAAGAAAGTGTTAACCTAGTGTTAAGACACACCGTTTCGACACACTTTCCGATGAATTCTGGAGGCAGTGCTCTTTGCCCCAACACCAGTGTGAAGAAAATGTATATATAAATTTAAATAAATATTTAATTTTCACGAGTGGGGATCGAACCCACGACCAGTCGCATTCGCCTCTAAAGGAATATAAAATAAACTATGTTTTTTTCACTAGCCGTAGATGATGTTATAAAGTTTCGTAATAAAAATCACATTTTGTTCTCTTTTTCATTCGAAAGCTTATTAGAAACTTCTATTTACTATAGTAAATATCTGCTAATGAAAGTGCCTTTGCTTTTACTCTAGACTCGAACCATGTCCTCGAGCTGTGAAACTTATTCCACGAACAGTCTTTGGGGAAGTTTTTCAAGAGTTTTTCTAGTTAAAATGAGAAATTTGTGCTCTGCACCACAATGCAACTGCGAACCTTCCCACATCCATTATCTTTCCGGTCTGTTACATTCTTAAAGAATATTCTTTCTGCCTTGCATTTCATTTCGACAAAAAATAAGACGCTTGGATTATATTATGGCATTTATATTGTGTTGAGTTTTAAGGCATGTTTCTGTATTAATATTTCTTAGTTGCTTGGTTTTAGGTAGAGTAATCCTGGGAACTTAGTTTTAAGATACTTCGTTCCCAAACAGACACTTCCGTTCCCCATATTTTGCCGAATTCTTAAGGCATTGCGTGTTGAACGTTTGATCTCGATGTCACGTTTTGAAACGAAAATATTAAATAGAGTGGGAATCGAAACCACGACCTTTCGCGTTTAGATTAGCATGTTTGTGCTCCTATGCCATAACTGGTCTCAAAATTAAAAGCATAATGTACAGCATGCACATAATATTCTAAGTAAGACCCAGCTTTAATTTAAAAAGTGACTTACGAGTGGATGGCGCTTAATTAAACGTTTAAGTCATAGAATAAAACGGCTTGCTCTAATTACTGAAAGTTATTTTTACTAAAATTTACATTTTTACAATTTTAATAGGGAGAAAAGCTTCAAGATATTAAGCTTAAGATTTTTATTAAATCATCAGGATTAAATTTTTAAAAGCACGTTTAAAAATGTAGAAACGTTTGTTTTTTCATCATCATACTGAGCCAGATAAACAATATTTCTAGGGTTCTGTGCCTTTTAAGAAAGAAGGAACCCTTTTTGTTCATCCGTCCTTCCATCCGTTCGTCTGTCTTTCGATAACTTCTTAACTTATTTAAGTAATAATATGTCTATACTAAGGGATGTACTTGTAATAGTAAAAGTGTCGTAGAAAAGAAATTCATCGTAGAATATTATATTTTATTTATATAATTTTAAAGAGTATGATAAAATAAAACCGTGTCATTTTCCGCAAACCATCCACACGAGAGCATAACGCGGCTGATTTCCCCTCGGGGCGGATATTATAGGACAAACAACGAGTTCACTTTAGTGAAGATTAATGCGACCCGATTCCCAAACTTCAATACAACCCACTCAAGATGGGCTTCGCTTTCTTAACATAGGCCTTTTTTGTTAATAAAATTGGGTAAAGCTTTATTATTTTCTATATATTATTTTATGGTAATTTAATGAAAGTAATATATAAAAATAATAATTACTAGAAACATAAACACCAAAATTAATGTTATATACGTACTCGTATACATTGTGATCATAAAAATACAGTAAAGACACTCAGTTCTCCACTTCGTTTTATTTGTTGTAGAACCTGACGTTAAACTTTTTAAATTGATTGTGGAAAAAAAGTTACCAAAATGGAATTGAACACATAATTGTATAGTATGGTATTAGTCAAGAGCAATTACATACGTGCTGAAAGCCAATATATCACTAAGCCTATTAATTTACTTACTAGAGATCAGTTTAAAACTTGGATTACAATGGATTTAAAAGATTGCAATATTATTAAATATTGTAAGTACATATATTGTTAACTATAAGTGAAAGTTGGTCACTAAAGTGGCAATCATATTTTTTTATGGAAAGGAAAACGAGCGTACAGGTATCACGATGACAAGTGATCATCAGTCATGATGACAATTTAAGGCTGTTCTTTTTGTAGTGGGGTGCCACGTTATCAGATGGTAATTATGAGTATGTAGGATTAATAGTTCTTAAATGTTTTGTAAAAGCTTTGTATAAAGGCGTGTTCGCTTAAGTTATTATTTGTAATTGAATGTGAACATTTTTTTATATTATACTAATAGATTTTTTCAAGAGGCTATTAAAATATTTGTTTAGTAGTTGGTTTTTCTTATATTCACTTTACTTGGTGTTGACAGATCCCCAATATCCGCACTATTTAGGGAAATCACGAGACCCATTGTCAAACTGAATATACAAGGAAAATAGGAAAATTTATGTGTAAATGTATATATTTATGTACTTCATGCCCTAAGTGGAAATTTTGTAACTGGTTTGGATTTAACTGTAATCCAGTTACGAAGTAAAGATAAAAAGCCTTATTCGTTATCTACATTACATATATAATCACTAGAACTACGAAGACTCGGCAAATGTCAATAGATTTAGAGCAAGCATCCTCGTTATACTGCACAAACAATTAAATAAGAAAAAAAGTGAACGAACCGCCCTGCCATTACATTTTCAGGAAGCCAATGGCAGATGTACATTTTGCTCTTCCGTTCGAAGTTATTTAAGTCTATTTTGTTCAATATTATTTTATTTCTTAATTTTTAATTCAACATTAGGAATATTACTTTGTTTTGCTTCAGCAGAGAAATGAAATAATTAATTTCCTCGATAACGGATTGAACCCGCAACTGTCGCGTCCGCAGTTACACGCCGTTCCACCGTGCCACGATGTCTTCTCTGTTCATATAAAATCCAATTAAAATATTTTTAATGTATATACGTTGTTATGTATCTAGCGGGTATATGTATATAAATAATTACGTAGCGTGAGCCAGCACAACAGTGATATCATTATTGTATTTATAAGTTTAAATGAATCATATTAATCAAATTGATTGCGGTAAAACATTGTACTCTTGCGTTAAATTTATCATACAAAATTGCTTCTTTTACTCGACTGTCAATAATTTGTGAATAAATGTAAATAATTAATGTTTATTCTTTATTTGCTTTTATTTGTTTATTGAAAAATACATTTTTTTATGCTATCTCACTTTAGACTAACTAACTAACTCGGGACTATTACCTTTTTAAGTAAATACAATCTTGTCATATTAAGTTCCTGGCTATCAATCGTTTTCTACACGCCTCTTTATAATTAGACACTATTAATTTAAATAACTTAGGTTGTTTAGTATATATGCATAATAAAAATGTTAAGTAAATCAAAGATATACGATAAGATAAGAGATGTTAAAATGTTACAAGTTGAATGAAATAACGTAATTAAGAACTTTTGTTAACCAAGTAGTTTCGGTACCTGAGAATTTGCTCTAGACAGTACAGTCTCAATTATTTAATTTAAATATAACTTTGCAGGCTCTACAGCGAAAATTAAAATTGTGAAGTCGTTGATAATTTTGTTGTAGATACAGTATTTAATGCTCTGCTGTACGTATGAAAATATCTCTGCCATTAAAATTAGTCGTTTGTAATATTAATAAATATACTTTATATGACTAATATTATATATACTAATAAGTATTGGACTTCCGGTGGTTATATACGACGGACGCTTGTCAAAACGCTCCTCGGTATTTAATTGCAAACTGTGTCTAAATATCAAATCGCTTATCTCAGTGCCGCTGTTGAGGTTTTGTGAGAGAAAATACACCGTCCTACGACAAGAAATCACGAAAATATTTATCAACAGTGCTAAAAATAATAAGATTCGTGTGGCATATTTTACATACCAAGGTTATCTGTCATTCATTTAAAAAGACAAAAATATCGGTCATAGACAAATAGACAACAAAGGCGTCATTGCTACCAACATAAGAAAAATTAAGGCTGCGTTCAGAAGTTAAACTGTGAAATCAAATAACGTTATCAAAGTGCACAATGACTTCAGAATTATCACCAGAAATGTCACTTCTTTTAGCGAAAATGACTGAACAGCTTAATATCCAAACAAAAACCATAACGGAAACAATTACCGCAAAAGTGATGGAAAAAGTTGAAGAAAAAATTAAGCCTATTATTCAAGAAAATAACAAATTAAAAATGGAAGTGGAAACATTGAATAGAAAAATTGAGGTTCTCCAGATAAATGAAAAAAGGAAAAACGTAATACTTCATGGTATTCCCGAAGCAGCCGAAGAAAAACAGGACGACTTGAATACCCTGGTCATATCTACGCTAACGGATATCGACGTACAAATCTGCCAAGGAGAAATCGACAGAGTTCGTAGATTGGGTAAAAAGAATACGGAAGATAGCAAGATAAGGCCAATTCTCCTCACAATGACAACCCAAGGGAAAAAAAATCAGATACTGAGAAATAAAAGGATGATGAAAGGTGGTTCATATATCACTCAGGACCTGCCAAAAGATATATATATAAAAAACAAACAAAAACAACTCAACAACAAAAAAGAAATTGAGAAAAGAAAAAGGTCGGAAACTCCTAGTCCGCAAAGTGTGACAAGTGAATTAAATAAGGAACCAAAGTTAAAAAAACTGAATGCCTTTCAATACTTTCGCGGAAGATCATCATCTCTGTCAGACAAGACTACAACGAAAAACCAGTAATAGTTTACCCCCAACCGGAAAAAAACAACAATATCAAGTAAATTATAGAAGTCTCCCAACACGGTTGGTCCCCGCGGGAGAACTAGACCACTACCCTCTAACCAAAAGATGTGAAGTATTTAACATAGCAACACTTAACACAAGAACTCTTAGGACTCCAGAAAGTTTAATAGAGCTAAGAAAGGCCCTTGAAGAAATTAAATTTGATATCTTGGGCATTAGTGAAATGAGAAGACAAGGCGAAAAAATAGAAGAACATGATGATTTCATCTTATACCATAAAGGAGGCCCAACTGACCAAAGAGGTGTTGGTTTTTTGATCAAAAAGTACCTTAAAAGCAATATTCAAGAATTTGTTGGAATCTCAGATAGAATAGCGGTACTGGTAATTGCTCTTCCTGAATACAAGAAACCATGGTCTTTAATACAAGTTTACGCTCCGACTGAACAAGCAGAATTAACTGAACTCGAACACTTTTATGAAGATTTATCACATACAATAAAAAAGGAAAGAAGTAACAATATCCTCCTAATGGGGGACTTTAATGCACAAGTAGGCACCAAAATGAATACTGCAGAACATGTCCTTGGAGAATTTGGTCATGGCAAGAGAAGTCACAACGGTCAGAAACTGGTTGAATTTCTTATGGAACATAACTTAACAGTAATGAACTCAGTTTTCCTGAAAAATTACAAAAATAAATGGACATGGATTTCTCCTGGTGGCAAATACAAAAACGAGATAGATTATATTATAAGCAACTCACCAACCAGTTTCACGGATACTACAGTTATATCCAGACTAAGTTTCTTTACCGATCACCGTATGGTTCGCAGCTCTCTAAAGAAATTCCCACCCAGAACCTGCCAAAACTTCAGAAGCAACACTAATCGTCCTGTAGCAAGAAACCTGTGCAACGTAAGTTGCATAAAATTCATAAAAGATTCAAAAAGCATTATGATAGATAAAAACACAGAGGCAACACAAAAATATACAAAATTGGAAAGCCTATTACAGAACCAAGTAGCTTTAAAAAAGGAAAGAAAAAGCAATAAACTTGAACTAAGTGAGCAAACTATGCAACTAGTCAACGAAAGGAAGGAACTATTAGGGAAGAAAAGAAACAAAGATAACTTGAAAGCTATTGCTGAAACGAGCAAGAACATAAGAACTAGTATAAGGAAGGATCGCAAAACTAAAAGACTGCAAACTCTGCAATACTATATACAGAGAACTGGAGGTGTGAAACAAGCACTAATAGAGCTTCGAGAGTCAGGCAAAGAATGGGTACCGAAACTGAATAGAAAGTCTAAAACTATCACACAAAGGAAGCATATAAAAGAAATCGCAACAGAATTTTTTAGCCAGTTGTACCAAAAACAAAATCTTACTGCCGAACCCAAACAAATCCAAGAAATAATCGAACCTAATCTAGATGCTGTCCCTACTATTTTGTCAAGTGAAGTAGAAAAAGCAATAACAATCCAAAAGCCAGGAAAATCCCCTGGGCCAGATTTTATTACAAACGAACTCCTACAAGGAAGTAAAGAGGTGTTGGTGCCTATTCTTACCCAGATCTTCAATGAGTTGCTAAAGACCAATTCCGTACCAGAGCGATGGAAACAATCGCATATCATCTTGATTCACAAAAAGGGCGATAAAGAAGATATAGAAAACTACCGACCCATTAGTCTTATCTCTCACATTTATAAAATATTTGCAAAGATACTACTGGATAGAATCAGCCCTACATTAGACGAACAGCAACCTGTTGAACAAGCAGGGTTTAGAAAGGGGTTTTCAACCATTGACCACATCCATACACTCAAACAGATTATTGAAAAGTACAAAGAGTTCAATAAAACTATATATATAGCGTTTATCGATTACGCAAAGGCATTCGATAGTGTAAGCCACGACTGCATAGACGAGGCCCTCTTACATCAAGGTATACCAGTAGAATACATAAAAATCATTAAAACCATATATACCAATAGTAAAGGTAGGATAAAATTAGAAGAATTAGGGGACGAATTTGAAATAAGCAGAGGAGTGAGGCAGGGAGATCCACTGTCTCCTAAACTGTTTTCAGCAGTCCTGGAAAACACTTTCCGAAAATTAAATTGGGAAAATTTTGGTTTAAATATAAATGGGAAAAGGTTGAACCATCTACGTTTCGCCGACGACATAGTGTTGTTTGAAGAAAACCCAGCTAATTTGCAAATTATGTTGCAGAGCTTAAACGAAGAGAGTGTAAAAATAGGTCTTAAAATTAACACCAACAAAACAAAAGTAATGACCAATTCATTTAGGCACGAGATGAAAATAGAAAACAACACCTTGTCATACACGGACAGCTACACATACTTAGGCCAAATCATTTCAACCAAAGACCAAATTTCAGCCGAAATAAATACAAGGATTGCATTAGGATGGAAAAAATACTGGTCCCTTAAAGAGATAATGAAATCTAAACTTATAAGTATGGCATTAAAAAAGAAAACCTTTGAGGTCTGCATTCTTCCATGCCTAACATATGGGTGCGAAACATGGGCATTGACAAAATCTCTAAGAGAAAAACTTGCTAAATGTCAAAGGGCTATGGAGAGGAGCATATTAGGTTGGAAAAGAAATGACAGAATAAGGAATACCGAACTCCGAGCCAATACTAAATTGGTGGACATACTGACCAAAATAGATCAACAGAAATGGAGATGGACAGGGCATATGATGCGAGACACGAAAGGTAAATGGAGTCAGGTGGTAACGGAATGGTACCCAAGAGATGGCAAGCGAAGCCGCGGGAGGCAACACACAAGATGGGAGGACGAAATTAAGCTAACGGTAGGATCAAATTGGAGAAGAGTCACACGGGACAGGATGCAATGGAAGATGTTAGAGGAGGCCTATGCCAAGAGGCACACCGAATATAGAGACATTCTGTAACTTTAGTTGTAATATTTTGTACTAAATATGAATGTATAAGTGTAACTTAATTTCGGAATAAACGGGCTTATTATTATTATTATTATTATATGACTAATATTCAGAATAGATCAAACAAAATAAATAAAACATTACTATATTTAATACTAAGTAAATGATATTGAAGAACTCATTATTTTGTTACAGTTTTTCTAAGAAAAGCGTCTGATATTTTTATATGTAATATATAATTTAGGCAGTAATGATTTACCTCTTGACGATTCCAGCTCGTGTAGCACTTGTGATTTAGCTATCTTTTCTTACTTGTCAATATAATATATCTATTGCTATATTTATTTAACAAATCTTTTGAAATTATATCTATATTAATTTATTTTGTTATATATGAAATAGTAATATTTCAACAACCCTATTAGTTAATTTTAAGCATGATATAATACAGTTGGTATATTTTCTCCGTAACTTTTAAGTAGTTCATCAAACAAATGATTAAAATATGATTAAAAGGTGCAAAAGGTCATAATTATATATATATATATATATATATATATATCTACCTAAAATATAAACTGTATGACCAGTGATATATTTCATCGATTATTAACTCTTACTAAAACGGATATTGCTGCGATGTTTTTCTCTGATAAACTCATTTCGTCCCCCATCAGAAGAACACAAGATAATAAATGTTCTCATTACTGGGGATATTGGGTTGGGCAGTCGAAGTCCTTTGAATTTAGTTATATACAATGGGCCCCTGCGCGGCTTCGTCCGTTGCGAATATTACATTAAATATATAATTATAAAATAATAATAAATGTAAATAAACAAAATAATTTTATTATGAAATATTTAATGAAATATTTCATTTGCTCGAATGGGAAATGAACCCATAGCCTGGCGCGTTTACAGTCACACTCTTAGGCGCTGCGCCACTAGTGGCCTCTAAATACCAAAGTAAGACATTAAGTAATGTAAAGTTTATATTTTAACACAATTAGATTAATTACTTGCAATTTTGTTTGTATATATTTTGGAACAAAAGTCAGTATCAACATTTATTTTCAAAAACATAGAAACAATATATAACATTTTATTAACCCATTCACTTCATAGACCAATCTGTGAAAACCTTTTAAATGTTATCTACATATTATAAATTTGGTGATTCGAACAATTCCTCCTTGCGATGTTTTTACCTTAAGTTGCACAGTTTGGAAATGTTGATATCATTCTTTAAATAAATTTCTTTACAAATACATACACGTATCTACTTGGAAAAGAATATATAAGAAAGTTAGGAATTTATTGCTTATATTTTTAAAATCATTGCATTATTATGTGGCACAAACGACCATCGACTAACAAGCAACACCTGAGTCTTCAGAGCAGTTAGGGCGTCGATATTTGAACGACCGGCCTTGAGCCCAAACTGGCGTTAACGTAACATACGCCCATCATGGTTCCTGACACTGTATCCTCTGCTAATCAGAGGAACACGTGGAAAACCGACGTCGTGCTGGATTATTCGCTGCTAAGCAATTATTAGCTAAGGAATATATCCTCTAGGCAATAATTACTCGCCTAATGTAATTACTGTTCATAATAATCACCCGCCCAGGACAAGTAGCACGCTATACTGCTCGTTCACTCGAATGCGACTTCGTATTTCGAAACTT
This sequence comes from Heliconius melpomene rosina, assembly GCF_056956725.1. Taxonomy (NCBI): domain Eukaryota; kingdom Metazoa; phylum Arthropoda; class Insecta; order Lepidoptera; family Nymphalidae; genus Heliconius; species Heliconius melpomene. The sequence continues at coordinate 5,884,145 of NC_140406.1, read as the reverse complement.
ATATATCTATCTTAACAGTAGGTTAAATGTTATTATTAATTCCAGTTGTTCAGATCAGCTGGTACATCTGGATCCCAAACAAAGAGATTTATACGGAGCTCAATAAATTTGGAAATCACGTCCTAATCAAATGAATTAAGTAATAAATGACTTTTGGCACCGCCTGTAAGAGACAGATGAAATTCGTTATCGAACGAATAAGCTTTGAATATTGGAACAAAAATTTTACTTATTACGAGTGGTTGTTAAATTACAACAATAGTACATTGTGTAAAATATACAATACATGATCTTGTTGACATTATTTTTGGCCTAAATATTTTATTAGCTCTAAAATAATAAATAAGTCATTAGGTACCTATAACTGGTATATACTTAAGTAAAGAGGCACGTTAAGAGAAAAAAGGGGAACTCTGTTTGTGTGTCTGTCTGTCAAGATCATTAATTAATTTTTAAGATCGCTTGAAGATATGAAGCTAAAATTAATAAAGAAAACCTTGGTGAACAATTCATTGGACAACAGAAAAAAGCTTTTTAGTCAATGCAAGCAAGCTTTTAAGTCAATGTATTTAATAGATATGAGCGTTTATTATTTATTAGACAAAAAAAAATGTATTATATAAAAATATGAAAATTAAATAAAATTATCGTTAGACTAATTTCGATTGCGTCACATAAGCAGCATTTTCATTACCCGCTAATTAAAAAATATATAAATATAAAGCATTGAAATATATTTTATAACAACGTTTTCTGTTCCAATATTTCTAGCTTCTAAAAGCAAGCGTTTATAAATGAATCTTGCGTATTAAATTTCTTATTTTCTTTCACAACACGAACTACCCTGCCGTCGCAGTATTCATATTTCAGCTAGACTTCTATTATTGAAAGACTGAATAAAATTATTTAATTTTATAGGTTTTTTCAAACGTAGTTAGTACAATAGACGATAGGACCTACTTAATAAAATTTGTCTTAGATTGAATTACAGTGTTTGACATTTTGTTATTTTTTATTAAAATGTATTATATAAGTAAATTAAATATTATATAACTCTAAAGGCACTACAGTGATTAAATTGAACGACCTCTGACTGGATACGACGGGCTCACATTTACCTAATCAGTTAAATATGCATATTAATAATAAAGATATTTTTTCGGTCCGATAAGATAGTGTCAGTATATAAAGCTTTTAAAATAAGCGAAAGGGGTGGTCTTCTCTACAAAATGCAGAAAGTAGGAATATGTATAAAAGTAAAGTTTAAATTAACATTTAAGGAAATTTTACTCGCGTTAAAAATTCAGATTGAGATTTCTTGTACAGTGAATAGTAAGTATATTATATAGTAAGAAAATTATTACTGTGCATAAGATAATATTTTTTATGCAGTAAAATAAGTTCGATGTATCTTATGCAAATGTCTATAAAAAAATGCAATAAAAATAGGTATTTGCTTAAAATTTTCATATTTACATGAAAGATGTATATTAGATTTCGTTATTAAAATTGCAACGATTGCATTTTGAGATAACCCATGGAAATTGCATACTACATACAAAATCGATGATCTTGATGTCGTCTTCATGTAGATTGAACAATAGCTGTCTGTTAGTTCACAAAGGGAGCAATTGCGGGAGCGTTTTGAAATTTGCTGCTCCCCAGATTATAGCTCTTTGTCCGAGTCACGGCCATCTCCTCGGGCCACAATTTAAAGATCAATCTAGCTATAAAGAAAATATAACTTAATTTCCGCTGCTTTCTACACTTTACCTTTATTGAAATATTTGCTTAAATGTTTGTTGTGATATTATCCTATCCTATATCTTATAAAACAAAGTCGCTTTTCGTGTCTGTCTGTTGTTTCTAACTCTTCTTCTTCTAAACCACCCAACGGATCTTGAAGCGGTTTTCACCATTAGGTCGAGTATTTTTCGTAGAAGGTTTATATATAGTTTATTATTTGTACATTCTTATGTAAATTAACATAAATACGATAAATGTGTATAAAGTCCTACCCGTTGAGACACTTTCGCGCATGCGCTGCTCTAATGGTAAGTACTACATGAAAAAAATGTACTGGAGTATTGTTCCTCTTAATACGATCTACAAAAAAGTCAGCGAGAGCATATTCGTATCTTTTAAGAATAACGTGTAGTGATAATTTTTCTGTCTACAAATAATAATTTCAATATATTTCTTATTGTGAGTCATATTTTTCCATAATAGTTTTAATCCTTATCCTTTAAAATACTTTATTAATTTTCTACGTTAAACGAAGATAAAATTTGCTTTTCACACTATTTCGAAATTGCGAATAGTTTTAGAGAAAAACGCATTTAATTGTTGACACATTCCGCCGTTGACACATCAGCTGTAACTTACTCAAGTTTCACTTTCCCCTTACTCTCAGCATATAAATAAGTATATTAGTTACGTTGGCCATTTAATGTAGATCAAAACTGTCTTTTACTGTTTTTCATTTTAATAAGTACTTTAGAAATTGTTACAATATCAAAAAATCCTTGCTGCGAAACGGCTCGCCACTCGCCATGCGTCTGCCGCGCCCGCCTGCCTTACACGCATCGGTGGTTCAGTGGTATAATGCTCGCCTGCCACGCGGGCGGCCCGGGTTCGATTCCCGGCCGATGCATTCTATTTAGTTTTCCTCACAGACAGCCACGTAGTGCTTGCTTTTCATCAAGGACAGAATACCCTCTTCAGCATTAACCACAAGCTCGAAAAAAAAAACCCGCCTGCCTTTATAGCAACGAAGATTTAGATGCGTTTGCACGTATTGGATAATTGGAGTTGAATGAATTATTTTTTGTAGTAGTTATTAGTAGGTAGGTTTTTGTTTATAATTTCTTCCGTTTAAAAATAGTCATTTAACTATCTAAAAATAGTCATTTAAATATATTTTAATAAGTACTTGAAAATATTAGTAGCACAGATTTAAAATTACGGTACTTACTAAAAAATCTTTGCTGTGTAAAACAATTGGAAAATCCTTATTGAAACTACGAAAATGCGGGTTGCATGAGGGTTTAATTAATTTTCACATTATCTTAAGTGCTTTGCAAACATACATTATATGAATAATCCAGTAGTAAAAGCGGGCGAAGCCGCAAGAGGATCGCTAGTATTCAGTAAAATAATTTGTGCAAATTATTCACTTACCATAAGGAGAATTGTACGGTTGTTTGTTTTACTCTTTCTATAGTAAAAAAAATCTTAACTTATATAAGGTTATATATGTATATAAGAATAAAATAAGTTAAACATAAAATAATTAATTTTAATCTGAACAAAGGCTAAATTGTCAATAACTTTATCGTCCTACGGGATATTAGGGAGATTGACATTGTCAATCAAAAATTTTTATTACACTCAGAAAACAGGCTTGGATTGAAAAACTTGGACAAAATATAGTTACAGCTTCTCGAATAGTAAACGATTTTTTTGTTTGAAACACAGATTCCTATATTTCCAAGTGTGCAGATGACTATTTATTTGTTTAGATGAAAAAATATACCTACTATATTTTACATATTTATGAACATAATTAAATAAAAGCATAAAAATATTTTTTTGACAAAAATCTACACCATGTTCAATCTTTGCATACATATTTAAACGTTTTAAACCCTGTATGGGACGTAACTAAAATAAAACAAGAAACTTGTTTTTATAACTTGGCTACAATTAGAGCAGAGTGCTTTACACTCGAATACTCGATGCACTCTGTAGATACAGTAGTACGTGCGTATTGCGGTGCACCACTAACTAACATTTCGTATAAAACCCCGGCACAAAGTAACCATTTTGTTTAACGTATTGTCTTTCCAACAATGCCTGCATTATGTGCTTACATTTAAATGTAAAAATAGAACATTTACGGTGAAACGAAGTTATCACAAGTTTCTCATATAAATTTAATTCAAAAGCTTTGCAAAACTGGATATAAATTATAACTTTGGCATATTTTAGTTTTTTATATGATTTAATTTCATAATCAAGTTTAATTTCATTACTTTTTTGTGTTGCTTGATATAATAGCGATTGTAAATTGACAATGATTTGCTTTTCTTTATATCCCGCACAGAGCTGGGCAGAGGGTGCTTGGAAACCTAGTGTAAAGACATTAAGGTCATTCTTTTCATGTACTTTTACTATATTATACTTCAACTAATTTACACTAGTCTAGTCTATACAGCTTTAAGTTGAAATAATGGATGTAATTTATTAGATCACTGAGCTAACATCTTAGAAATGAGTCTATTGTGTGTGTTACTCCGGTGAAGCAGACAATAGAAAACCTATTATTACACTTGAAAGGTTAAAGACAATGTCACTAGATAATTACTTACTTTTTAATTCGTTTTCAGAAAGTAACGTAATCGAAACCATTGCTCGTCTCTTTTTTCTCAACTTCACACACCATGTACTACATTCGGCCTAGTATAGGCTTACTATAGCAGGGTAGGCAGTGGAAATGTCTAAGAAACTACGTTCCCTACATTCGGCCTAATTTTTGCACTACGTGTTCTGGTACTTTGCTAGTAGAGCATAGAAAAGCCAAGTAGGAATTGAACCCATATTAATCTCGTATTTTATTGACTCTTGATTTCCTTGCCTACACTGCTATAGAGAAAAAGCGTGAAGCTGCTAAATAAGGCTCTAATGAAATGTAATAAATATTCTTAGCTCCGAGGACGCGAGCTTAAATCTGCAACGTTCAAATTTTAATATCTGTAAAATTTTAGCTACTTTTCTTTAATCTTTCCCGGATAATTAAGCCCTGGGACACCCAATTTTGTCAGACGGGGTCCAACTAAGCCACGACTTCACTTTTTATGGAGAATCTGTAAATATGTATAAATATGTAGATTGTAGATATGAAATTTCAATATTTGCGATAATTCTCGTACATGGTAAAATATTTCTTTATTTCTATTTTCTTGAAAAACAATAATAGACAACGACATGTCGTAAGTCATTTGTAAGTAAACGTCGCGAATATTGAAATTGTTTTCACGCTACGTATGTTTATTAGAGATAAAGATTGACAAGTTACAGACGTTACACGATGCTTACATTTTTCTCATGATATCGTGCGTCTAATAAGAAAATTTAGTCACGTTTTGGTTTGAAAAATATAATAAATTAATACAATATAAAAAGAGCTATATTTATTATAATAAATGCATATTTCACTATGATATTCTTAATTTTCGTCTTAGTGATATGCATAAAATTATTTATGGAACTTTATGCAATATTCCAAAATCACATGAAACAGGAATCGTAATCTTAAATTGCTATCTAAGTTGCTTCGTTGCTTCGTGCCAGCCACAGAATGAAAGCAGAATAATAAATATTCTTTTTAAAAATGAATATGCAAGAAATACTAACAACAAATATCGACTCCGTTATAATAGGAGCAACTACTGTAATATAAGTACATGCGTATATCTCTATAGTTTTGTTATTTACTTTTATTTCTATAACAACACATTCAGTTTGTAGCTTATTAATGTACAGACACTGCTATAAGATAAAGGAAGAGCTATTAGAAAATATTTTAAGTAAACACTGAACACCAGTCGTAGCTCAAAGTGTGACTTTAAATGTGACAGGTTGTGGATCCCACTCCCACTTAGGGTACCATTCACATAAACATTGAATATTTAAATAATGATAATTATGTATGAAATGCTACAAAGATATCGAACTGGAGAATTATTTCAAAAATACTGTTTGATATTTTTGCAAATAAGCTTACAGAAATAAATAGGATCAAAGAAAATAATTTACTTTAAACGAAATAAGATTTCCTGATGGCATATACATATATAATATTATATAGAATGAGAGTGCTTCCGAGATTAATCTGTAAAATGAAAGAATTGATAAAATAAGGAAAAAATTACCTTCGGTTTTTTTTATGGTTTTGTTAAAAATAAAATAAGTCGTTGTTTTTAAATTAATAATTACTCAAAGACAGCAAAAAATGAAAAGCAATGAATATACGAGTACAAGAAGATCAAAACCGAAATTTCTGAAATAAAATATGTGTACATTATAATATTCATATGCAGGAACAAATATTTTGAAACGGCAGTAAAAGATCATTTGTCATACAGAATGACGTAATAAAGAACTAAGAAAAACATCGAGAAAATATCCGGTTCATAGGAAGACTTGAGTAATACGTCTCTCATAATTCACCGCCGAAGTCTACTTTTTATAAATCTTTTGCTCCTATCTTTCAATGTCTTTCGGCGTGCTATTTTAATAATAATAAAAAAAGTAAATAAATAAATTTCAGTAAGAAGAATTTTGGAGGCATTATGTGTTAAGTGGCGAAACTCTACACCGCGCTTTGCTTCGTTAACAAAGTGAACTAAAGAGAATATTAAACATGTAATTCGTTCCCCAGAGTGGAGATCAAACCCACAATTATCGCTTTTACAGTCGCACGCTTGTTCTACTGCGCTACGACGGCCTCAAAACTCTAATTTTGTTACTTTTTCTATACTTTTTCGAAAAGTGCTTTTTTGGGATTTTTTTTAATAATCATAATAGTCAAGCTTTATAAACGATATCGTTTTTATTTAGGTTAAGCTATACTAAACTCTATGGGAGATATTATCTCCATGTGATATCAAAGCTGCCATAGCCACAATTATGAAAATTTTGATACCTGGAGTAATATTTATAATGACATTCATGATGTCTGTTGTACTTACCCTTGTAATTAACAGAAAAGGAAGATTAAATTCTCTTACTTTGTCTTTCCTTTATGTTCTTTTTTCAAATATGGGAGATATAAATATAATTTTATCTCAAAATAGTCAAATGCTATTGATTTTATACAATATATTTTTTTCTGTACTCTAAAGGACGGTAGACCTGATTATTTGATACTCTAGGCCTTGACAGACGAACAGACGGACAACAAAGTCATCCTATAAGGGTTTAGATAATATCTGGATTATACTCATATATATACAATACCAACTATAAGTATATAATATATTCTATGAACTGTTCAAGAAAACGATTTTCTTAAGTTGAGTTTTATTGCAATGGCCAAAGTTTCCGGTAGAAGTTAACTTTAAGCTCCTCGGGTTTAACATAAAATAAAAGTAACTTTTTAGCCGCCTTTTGTCAATATCAATAAATAACTTTATGAAAATATTTAGATGATTAGAGTTTATAGACATAGGTATATATTCATAAAATAATATTTCAAAAGTGCCAAGTTGTTATTACTTTCATTATAAAATATTATAATATATGTATAAGACTAAAATAAAAATCAGCTTCAAGCTGTACCTCGCGCACAGCAGGATAAGCAGAGGGAACCTATTGTTAAGACATTCCGTTCCCCACTTTCTGCGGAATTCGGGGGCATTGCGTGTTGAGTGGCAAAACTCAACTCCACGTTTTTTCCTCGACACCAGAGCTAAGAAATGAAAATATAAATATTTCATCGCCTCGAGTGGGGATCGAACCCACAACCAGTCGGTTTTACAATCACACTTTGTGTGCTAGAATAAATAAAGAATAAGAAGGCTATATTTTTATCAAGGTGAATTTCTAAGCCGTAGAAAATTTTGCTGACAATTGGTGAAATCCATTTTATTTCCTCCAAAAACACGGTGATTGGCCACTTTTTGTTATCTTCAATGGACCGTAAACTATCTGAATAAAATGAGGAATATCCAAGATTTCCTGAAAGCAAGAATAAAAAAGGAAAAAGGACAATAACAAATCTTGATAGGTCTCGTGACTAATAAATAGTTATGGCGAGTTGACTCACACACTGGCTCGACGCATGGCGTAACTCTTCTAAATACATTTTAGTAAAACGTTTAGGCTTTGTTATTAATCGGTTGGTTCTATTTCTGAGCTACGATGCCACAGGCAGACATACATGTGCAGACAACATACATAGACGTCAAAATTTATTATTGTTTAATAAAAACAGGGGTTAATAAAAAATGTTTCAATGTAATCTCGATGTTACAGATGATTATAGGTTTTTTCCCTCTTAAATATACGATTGCATATAGGAATAATTGTGTTCCATCTTATAATTTTGCTCTTCACTGAAGAGGAGCCCTCGACAATAGAGGCGTCGTATTGTGTCCGCGACCGAGCACGTCTCGGCAAATTGAATGTATCACCAAATACACAGAACGGTTTACGAGTATAGGGATTAAGATTTATTTCTCAAATTACATTTTCTAGCTCCAATTTTATATGTTTTCCGCATATTTTCCATCATTGCCGTATTGATAGTTAGATTTTTTCATTTCATATTAAATAAAATACATGTATCCAGTATTATAGGTAATAAAAATATAATAAAATACATTTTTATCGTTTTATATTAGATTGCTAGTCAATGTTTCAATATGATGAAAGGTATACACGTTTGGCCTTGGTTATTATAAAAAAAACTAGATTTTGGCCAATAACAGTTATTTTATAAATAGCAATAATATAAGTAAGAAAATTCTTTAAGTGGTTTGTCTGAATTATTTCGCAAAAGTGCAATTGAGTGTAGGACAAAGAGCCAAATGTAACCAAAAATATGGAACAATTTTGAAAACGTTTCCTTTGTATGGGTCAAGTAAAGGGTACCGATCAATTTTTATGGTCTTTAAAGGTACGATTTTATATTTTCAACGAGAGTATCGTTTCCAATGTAGAATATGTTAACTTTTAAAGAGCTTTGCCTTTTGTTCATGGATATCAGTACAGAGAGCTTTTCAAGTGATTGGAAAAGAGTGAATCTTTTTATAAATGCAAATTGCCGTAGACATTATTGGCCATTTTTTGCTTTGACCAACACGAGACACTAAATAGTTTTAAAGACTTATATTTTATGAATTTTAGATTTTCTTTATAGCTAGAGGACATTCAATCTGCAAGGCAGCTTTAATGTATCTAAATATAGAAGTTGAATTCAGGAAATATCAGTCTATATATAACAGCCATCGGCAAACGATAACTGAAAAATATTTCTTATAAATCTTAATTTTGCCACTTCAATTAAGACTCGTTAACACAAGTTACCGTACCGTATGACAATACGGTTGCGCTTACAATAAATGTCAAAAATTGGAAGATGAAACCATGATGAAAGAAAACTTATTATTTCTTCTAATCAAACTTGTTACCTTAACATTATAACTCCCATTTTTAAACATAACGTATACAATTTTCGTGTTCTAAAAACTGAAAAATCTATTTACATAAAAGGACAAACTTTTTTGTAACAATATTTCACATTTTACTTTTATATCAGAAAAGTTTTGTGTGAAAAATGTTGCCTGTGTAATAAGTGTCTGGGGGTTAGCTAAAGAATAAATTATTTGGTAACTTAATTATCTCAGTATTAGGATAGCTTCTATTTTTCTTTAATTTTAATTCTATAACTGTTTGATAATATTATTATAATCTAATTTTACGATTTTTGTTGTAGTTATTATAGAATTTGTGGTAAATAAACTATGAAGGTTACTACATAGCTTCTACTATTTTCTTATATGTAAATGTGATCACGAATCCGATCCAAGAAGTCCGTTGGGCTAAATCGCTTTCCCTCAGATTAAGTCGTAATTTCATTCGCTCGATTTATACTTCTAAACTAAAATTATTATTACATTTTCTAGCTAGTATGTAGGCTACTAGCTTTGCTACTCAAGAAAATAAATATTAAAATAATTAAAAAAATTAAAGACAGGTACCTGTGTATGCGGGAAAAAACGAGAAGCTGTTATAACATGTAAATAATACATTGTAGATATATCACACTTACAAGCTAGTATTAGTAAATTAAATTAAATTATGTTATATATTAAATTACTTTAATTAAGTCAAGCTCAGATACTTGTGAACTCATAAACAGATAACTATATTAAGCTTCATAACATTTATATAACAAACTTATGAAATAAATTAATATTAATAGTAACAGTTGTAAATATTAAACTGGAGTGGTGCCAGTTCCAAAAGGCATATCGCTTCTTGAGTTATGTACCTAGTATAAACTAACGAGCTAAACGTGAAAATAACTTTGCCTGTCTGTCACCTTTTCACAAACCACTGAACTAGACTTAAAATATTTGGCAAGTCCGTAGTCCGGATTTTTGAGGCGAATAAGCAGGAAATAAATATTTATCACACATATATTTAGACCACACTTTATTATGTTTTAATAAAAAAATATAATTTTGGTTATATATTTTTTACGCAATGAAGAAATAGAAAATATTGATTCTAAGGAAATGGAAGCAACTAATTCTTTTGTACAGAGATCGAACTCAAAATAATTAAATTTACGATTAGACCATGTCCCATGACCACATATTTGTGGGTCTTAACGTAAAACAGTATTATTCTTGGGTTCTAATATACATAGGCCATAGGCTCACACTGCAACCCCTTCAACAATAATCTATAAATGGAAGTCGTGGTATCGGTGAAAATTATGCAAATCTAAAAGTTATCTGTCCCTCAACAAACATTATAGAGGGTTGCAAATATCTGATACGGGTTAAACAAACCAAATTATACCACTGGCTTGAGATTCGATCTTTTGTGAACACAAATGAGCTATTTTAGTACTTTTCCTCGTAGTATTGGTGAATATCACTTTTATTTATCTTGCATAATTGTATGGAGTTACCCAACTCTTTTTAAACAGATGTGTTCTATTTTTATAAGTTTCATTTTAAGAAACTATTACGTTAAAGAATGTTATTTTACTATACACCGGCTAGTCTTCAAATATTTCAGCATTTATGACGTATATGTCATATACAATATATATCATAATATATATTGTATATCACATATACATTACATATACGAAGACATATCTTCTTTATAAAGTGCTGTATTGAAAATCTTACTGATAATTTTTAAACTATAATTAGATAATATACCAAGCCTGTTAAAATCTAAAACCAATATTATAATCCAACAATAAAGTATATATATAGAAATACTACACACATCACAAAAATGGCTTAACAAGCAACGAATTTTTAGCTACATTTGATTACAAAAAATATGAACGATCTATAAAACCATTACGTATCAAATATAATAGTAGACTTTTATGTCTACAATAAAAACAAACGTTATATAAACTATATGGTCGTCATATATCCTAATCATTTAAATGGGTTTTAGACGAAGGTTCAACATTTTACAATGCTGGAGCTGAGATTATACTGCAGTTAAATTTGCTTGTATCGTAAAATAGTATTAACCAATGGCTAAATGCAGATAATGTTTCTGGTAAATCAATTATTTATCACACATAGCTAAATTGATTAAATTACAGTTTACGTTCCGTTAGAATCACAGAACGTGTGGTAACAGCAAGGCAAATACAAATATTGATCACGAACAGCTTCAAATCTCAGGATAGGATATAATGTGTAATTGTAAATATCAAAAAAATAACAAGACGTTATCGATTAACTTGATATATTATTTATCAGCCTAATATCACTGTTATTACTATAATTTTCACCCGAGACAAAGTTGAAGCGGAACTCGCCGCCGCCTGTACATTGTTCTACTAAAGCAGGGATATGAATATAGTTATTTTCTTTGAGTTATTTTCTTTCGTTGAGTAAGACAAAAAGTAACAAAAACATTCAATCTTTTTTCTTTCTTAACTCATACTGTCTAATCTATACTAATCTAATTTATAAAAGCTAAATTGAAGCTTTTCATAGTTTCAAATTATGTTTTAATTTATTAAATCTAATATTATCTCAAATATAAAGCAGTTTAAAACAAAATTACATACCAACAAACAATGGCAAACGTTCTTTAATCTACAAGAATGAAAGCGGGACGCACTTACACAATATTAAATATACTGATATTTAAACGACGACGCGACGTGATGACATTGTACAATATGCATGGAACTTGTATTTGCATATCTATATGAAGAAAATATGTTTAATTAAAAAATATTTTCCCAAAACAAAATAATTGTATTTACTGACATAAAGTAGGACAAACCTGTCTTTACGTTTTGGTCGCCGGTTCAAATCTCAAATAAATGCGTATAAATATCTAAGGTTTTATTTCACCTGAATATTTCCTAATTTTGCTTAACATTTATACTTATAATTTTACTACTAGATAGCTCAAAAGAATTTTTTCCATAAAATTTAAGTAAAATTTTATAAAAAGTTTCCTTGCTTATTTTGTATTGAAAATTGGAGAACACCTATATAGTTTTTAATATAATATGAATAATTTCACTATTATGTGAATCATAAAAATTACTCATTCATTTTTTATATTAATAACATATTTAAGTTACAGACAATATAATATAGGGTTGATGAAATTGATTTACTTCTAATTATTATAAGAGCACAAGTACGTATGTGTATACAAGTACCAAGATGCCAAATACGAGTACAACGAAATTACAGCTTTATATATAACACAGGCATGTGTTGACGCCATATATCTCGTCGGCAAGGAAGAAACAGCCTTATCGAAAAATTTCATAATAAACTGAACTGAGAACGACTATGAAAAATATAGGATATAGTCGGTACTAATAAAAGCTCGCGGGGAAAATAACGGAAATTACACTACATGCAAGCTTAAACGAAGCTAGCAAGTTGTATAGCATTATATAAAACAAAAGATTACCTAAGGCATTTATATTACAAAGTTCTACTTAATAATAGATTATTCTAAATTGTTATTATTATATATAAAAATGTTATTAACATTGAGGAAAGGTTCAATAAACACTAAAATAAAAAAAAAATAATAAAAGGCCAGTCATGGCGCAGGGGCACAAAGTATGGTTGTAAACACAGTAGTGGGTTCGATTCCCATTTGAGAATATGAATTATTTAATATTTTTATTTTTTCACCCTGGTGTCGAGGCAAAACGAGGCGTTGAGTTTGCCAATCAACATACAATTCCACCAGTATTCGGCGGAAATTAGGAACGGAGTGTCTTAATGTTAGGTTCCCTCAGCCTGCCCTGGTGTGTGCGGGTTACACGGTGAAACTAAAACAAAGTAAATGAAAATAAATCACAAAGTAAATTATTTTAATAAAACAACCTAATTATGTATCCAAATATTTCATAAAATAAACCTAAGCAAATGTTACGACTTATATAGCATATGTATATTAACTTTATGAAATTTCTCATAAGTAACCTTTTTAGGTCGACATCAAAGGTACATAGGCATCTGAAAGAACCTTTAATTATAGTATTATATTTATACACATATTTAAGGTAGACCTCTTTCAACTGTATGAGTAAGGAATATGAATGAAATTATTGGCGTTTTAATAAAAACTGGAAAAAGTGGTTTGAATACCTTTTCTCTCTCATTTTTGATGTTAATAAAGTCAGATTGTTATTTAGTTATAAATCAATATAATTTGCCTTTAGTTTTTGTTAAACAAAGTCAAATATTCAAAATTCTATAATTTTATATTTAAATATATGGTAACAATTTTAAAGGATTTACTATTATACAAATATCTACTGTGTATGGGTTTCAAAAATTAAATTAAATGATGGCTATATTTTTAAACACCTTTTTTATAACATAAATACTTTCCTTAGGCCATAAATAGCAGGGAAACTTGTCACGCTATGTGTTCATAGATCCACACAAACTGCCCTAGTATAAAAGGATATGTCAAAAGATATTATAGGCGAACAGAATAAAATTTCAACGTTATAAAATTACGTTACAAATTTAAGTATACCAACCTTATCTTGCTTAATTAACCGTTTACTGGCATCGTGATGGCTGGGCGCCCATCGTGCGCGATATTGATTGGAATATCTGACTGCAGTGAGAACCCGGTCTTAAAATGGAAGCATTTCAATTCCAAACAATTCAAAATGTGATTTTCCTTTTACTTAAAATAAATTAATAACAGTTTGTTCTATAATTTTGGTTTACCCCAAACGGATGTTTTGCTTATCTAACCTGTCTACATTCTATTATGATAGAGTTAATGGTATCCTAAATTATTCATAAATATAGGGCAAAAGGAAATTTTATGCCCATATTATAGCGAGTTCAAGCTCGGATGCTTAGAAGCTCATAGAAAATTTACATGCACAAAATCTCGTAGGTCGTTATTCTTCGAGCATATAAGTCATGTTTAATGATTTTACGTACAAAGATACCTTTTTAAAATATACAATGTATTTTCTTAATGCGTTTATCTGAAAAAGGAAAATCATTATTTTCATTGTATAAAATAAAATTTATCACTTTATAAGTAATACGGATTTGTATTACATAAATAAATGGGAAAGGGCTTATAATAAGCCATTGTAATGTCATAATGATTTATTGAGATAAAATTTAATATTGAATTTCATTTGTAATAATTAAAAAATAACCAATTTTACAGCTTAAGGTAAATTTTTGTCAACTTATTCTTGTATAGCTTTATGCTGGGAACCTAGTTTAAGGATATTCAATTTCCATTAAAATATTTCCGAATTCTTGAGGCGAGTGGTTGCACTCAACGCCACGCTTTGCCTTGTTACGCTTCTGCCCCTGCACCACGACAATCAAAACAATATTTTATTTCATTGAAAGTTTAGTTCATTACGATTTTAGAAGTATTTTAGTAACTTAAAATACTGTATGCCTATTGTACACATCATAATAAAAATATACTACGACTTTTCTACAAAACGTATATTTTACGACCATAATATAATAAAACACGTAGATTGCATCGTCATAACAAATGCGTTCTACGCGAGCTGAATTACATTTAACAGTAGAGCGAAATCCGGAATGTTCAACAATGTCTGCTTATGGCTTAATTTACTTAACTGCCATAAAATCTGTTTTCAATTATATATGTATATAATTTTATTTTATTATACATAGTTGAAAAATTTAATATTTGCAACATAAAAAAATACTTTTTACATTTTAAGAGTTCCGTAATTCATAAGGTAAAAACGGACTCCTTATAGGATCATTTTGTTGTAAGTCTGTTCTTCTGTAAAGACTCACGAGAATAGAGGAATGGATCATATTATTTACCAGCTTATACAACAACACTTTATCTCTGAGATCACAATGTTTCTCCAAAGATATGTATATCTTTAAAAATCTTAATAGTTATCTAAGTAATGTTTTTTTTTATTTTAAATAACCATAAATTTTCACTTTCGGAAGTTTCAGTTTTGACTTCATGCCAAATTTCATAACTGTAGTTTCACGGAGAGTATCCTATAGGTTTTTATTACGCAGTGAATTTCATACAAAATGCGACAATAACAATGCACAAATGCTCCTATACTTTGGTTATATTGACTTGGTAGCTTAATTTTTGAATATTCGATGTTGATTTAAGATTGATACCTCCACGCGATCTCGAGATAAATGGTCTTGACAAACAGACTGACACTAGTGTTTCTAAAAGTGTATTTTTTTCCTTAACCGTTTTAAGAATCGTTTCCTTACGGAATCCTAAAAATTATTAAAGTATGAAATTTCGATGAGATTTTAATTGTAAATTATACATTTACCTCGCACTGATGAGAAACCATATTGGAATTATCAGTTCAATTCGTTCAGTCGAAACCAAATAAATTAATATAAGCTGTATAATTCCATTTCATTCACCATTATCGCTTCCAGAATTCCTGCACTATTTGTTAAGGCTCGGATAACCAATCAAATTTGCATTATCGAGTGCCTTTTAGAAATTTCGTCCTGAAATTGTGAGATTTGAGTATTTTGCTTGATTAGGGATAATCAACTGTATTAGGTATATTAAATTAGAGTCTGGTTTCTTATTGTATTAAATCTCTATAGAATAAATGAAGGTTTTTTTTCTATTTTTCAAGGCTAACAAAATTACTATTTTATTTTGAGAACCCGAAAGGCGCAAGAATATAATTATGCTGCTTTATTGTCGTGTAGGTAGTGCTCATATAATAATAAATATTTTAAAATAATTTTAGATGGAAATTATAGTAAGCATTATAACGCCAGAAAATTTTTACTTTACTTGAAGCCTATGTCATACATTACATAGAGCCTTCGTAGAACAGTTGACTATAAAGGCAAAGGTGGTGGTTTCTATCTCCACTTTGATGAATTATAGTTTAAATCTCCGCTCTGGTATAAGAAGCGCGCATTGCATTTTGCGACTCAAAAAGCCATGTTTACATTTTGATGAAAATTAAGGAACGGAATATCTCAACAATAAAGAAGCGGGTAACGGCGTGGAGCAGAATGTACTTACATAATGATGTCTGATTGCAAATGAATTAAAATAAATTTATGATTAAAGAGTTAATAAAATGTAATTTAAGATTTTATTATCCGAGATCTACGATATCGATCTATTTTGAATTCAGGCAAATGACCACAACTGAGCCTAGTTCTATTTGCTACGTCGTGTGTTCTTTATACAACGTGATATTAGTGAAGTGATTTGTGCTCAACTGGCACGTTCGGAAAGCCATAATTAAATAACAAACAATTAGATCTATTTTCAGTTGCTGTATTGGAGACTGTATAAGAAATAAATAAATGTTTCTTTTGTATTTTTTAGTGTTATTGAATATTTTGATTTCTAAATATATATTTTTTTAATTTGTTAATTCTTTTTTCATATTTTCATGAACAAGATGCGAATATGAATGTAAAAAGGCGTATTGCTGCCACTAGTAGTGTGCAAGTAGATGAGAGGTATGTAGAAACCATAACATTCTCTGGTTTTCTCTGGATAAAAAAAATTACATAATGGCTAACTGATACATTACCATTAATAAATAGCTGTGATGCTCAAACAATATGAATTGAAGCATTTAAGATGCAAGGGGTTTTAAAAATGTATCATATTTTGAATTATATATAAAAAAAAATATTAAGAAAACCAAAACATTAAATAAATAGAAGGAAGTAATTTCAGGTACATGATGCCAATGTATCTTTAACTTTGTAAATATACTGCTGTAGATAAACTAAAATAACTATGTTGCCTCTCGTTACTCAGAACATAGCCGCGGGTAAAAGCAGAATTAAGGTGACTTCATATACTTTAAGTTGCGATGTTTGCAACTGACTTCGCGGAATTCCTTTAATATTTTCTATGCGAATTTCTCAAGAGAAAATTTTATTTATGTTTACATTTTAATGTAAAAATATTCTTAAATGAGTTTTACTAACGTGTTTTTTTTTGTTAAAATATATTTATAAAACTTTTGGTCATATTTGTTTTTGCCAAAGTAGCTTACGTGAGGTATGTGTAGGAATCGTTATTAACTGATACATGCTAACTTAATTGATATATTGCTATCCGAAGAATAATACCATTATCACCTTGTGATACCTTATGTCCATCTTCACATTACATTAGCTTATAAACAAAAAGCTTCAGTTTTACTAAGTTACTAATACATTGGCTCTTCATACCTTTATTCTTTGATTTGTCATAAAAATACCTTTCAAAATAATTGAAACAATCTCAGCATCATAATAACATAACTTTACATTATTTGAAAATATAACTAGAATTTCACGTTGAAATTTGAAGCTAGAATAAATATGTAAAGGAATAAATTGAATATTTGATACAATTTCTCTTGTCCGAAAATATTTCAAGAACATGAACACAAGTGAATGATACCCGAGTCGTCTGAACTCTGAAGAAACTCGGTCAAGCATACGTTTGTCTTACTCAGGTGCTTATTTATTTACGAAGGTTTCTGAGATAACACTTTATAGAAGCTCAGTTGTATATTTGACTAGTATGATGATATTTTTTGTTTAAGTACTTGTAGGGAATGTGTTCATTTTAAGCGTGCGCATATAACGTGACTGTTGCGGGTTCGATTCCCATTCGGGGGAACGGGATATGTAATATATTCAATGCTTCGTCTGTAAATGCTATAGGCAACGGAGTAGGTTTCCAGGTTCCACTGGCCTACATAAGATTACATATAAAGAAATAATGGATGAAATGAACTGTAATATAACAGTATTAATTCCATTACCTAATACAGTACAAATATTTATAATCATTATGTCTAAATTTAAAAGTTTATTAATCCTTTGAAAGCTTTTACAACTCGAAAATTTACTTAAAATTTCTGCATAAATAGCATATAATAAAACAACTGTTGTTGTCTATCAGTGGCAATTAGTACAAGTGGCGCTGAAAATCATATTTCCATAGTGAATATTTATATTTTTCATGCATATTCCTTGAAAAATACTTTTATTAACTAAATAAAAGTATTTTTACAAATAAATTCGAATTTATTACACCAAATTGTGTAAAAATATATTGTGTGAACATAGTATTGTACGCCATAAAATCCCGAGATGTACGACAATCTTACAACATGTGGAAAATATTTCAACCAAAAAAAAAACACAAATGTTACAATCAGTTAGTCACGGTAGGAGAGGTACAAAAATGCTTTGAAAAAAGATTTTTTTTAACAAAATACTCGTAGATCTCATTTTTTATATCTTCACACTGTATCCTGTACATAAGAGAACAGGCAGAGGGAACCTGGGAACCTAATGTGAAGACACACCGTTCTCATTATGACACTTCCGTTACGCATTTTCCACTGAATTCTTTAGGCATTGCGTGTTAGTGTAGAGGTATAGTGAGTCGAATGAACACAGACGAAAATCTTTAAAAAAAAACTTAACTGAGAAAGTTAAGAGTTACTACAAGGATTTATAGAAGTTAATTATGTACATTAGTTAAATTTTGATATCATAGAAACCTATTTGTGTATACGAGTACAAGCTTTATATTGTGTAATTTATTTTATAAAACTTTCTTTTGAAGCATAAAATTTGTATTTTTTTATATCTCATATATTTTAAAAACCTACTCTTTACGAACCATATTTTGCTAATGAAAAAATAATGATAGCAATTTCATAATACTTAATTGGCCTATTTAACATTTTTTAATAACATAAATGCCATAGTGGCGTAGCAAGGCAACCTTTCAAGCAGCGTTCCAATGTATATTATAGCAAGTTGCAAATTCTGTCTATTAAAAAATCATTAATAATATGCTATTAAAGAGTATATTAAAATATGGAATGTGCGAAACTTTATACGAAGTTAAGATATAAATTTATTCTCTATCTTTTTAGACTCTACTCCGCGAACATATTAATTTATACACATTATAAAGTTTGCCTTACTTTAAATGAAGAATAATGAAATAGTCGCTAAGTCACAGCTTGTTCATAATATTAATGTGAAAACTTCGGTAATTATATTTAATAAGCCGTAAATTGTCAGAAGTATCCGATAATAGGACTGTGAGCTTTATTTGATTGCGAACAAATTGGATTACTAAATAAATTTTATGAGTAAATTATACGTTACATAAATTATTAAATTAAAACAACCAGTTTGTGTATTCGCGCATTTATGTATGGAAAATATTATTTCATGCTTAGGTAGATTCTTTTCAGTATTAACTTAGACAGACATATGGACATCAGAGTGACCATATAAGGGTTTTGTTTAGTCCTTGAGGCTAGTCGAGGCGCAGCGGCACACAGTGTGCTGCAAAATCAGGGCAGGGACAGGTTGTGGGTTCGATCCCTACCCGAAGAAATGAAATATTAAATCAAATTTATAATAATTTCCGTTCACAATATGTGAAACGTTTTAGTTTGTAGGTATACTCAAGCATATAAATGTTAGAGTATATAGGCTTAGATACCGCTAAGATTATCCAGATTGGTAGTGCATAAACAACGTAACACAATACAGGCAGCTGGTGAGGTACCTTACGTATGGAAAACATATGTGCTTACAGGTAGGTATACAACAATTATAATATGCATAAATTTGCATAATTAGTGGTATAGAAATCATTTAAGAAGATATAATTTTGATGCATTTATATGTAAAAAATAGTATATTTTTATCTATTCTCTTCTTGATTTGTAGAATAGTTATGTATAAACAGACAACATCGTTATTTCATATAGTGACAAGAAAATCTGCTACTAAACATGAGATATATATATATATAAAGCGGAAGAGTTTGTTTGTTTGTTTGTATATATATATATATATATATATATATATATATATATATATTGCCTAAAAAATACATGACAACATACATTTAAATCATCGACGTTTTATGAGACTCCATTAAAGGTTTTGACTATACACCAAGAGAAATGTTTACCCACTTCCATTACCTCAAAGCTTCGGCTAACACGTGGTCGGAACTGGCTTTCTCGAAATTGCCGAATAAGGTACGGTTTATATTGAATTTTATCTAAATAAAGAATTATGTAATATTTTTGGAAATGATTATTCTGTTTTTTTAATGTAATTAAAATATTATAATATGTGACAAAATTGAGGATTTTGCGTACTGCTACATACTTGTAACATAGCGCACGGAGAATGGAGAATGGTGGTTTTTATCTATAATTACCACTTCAGTATATTTCATTTCTCTATGCTACACTTACAAATGAAATAGAAAAAGTGGTTGTCTGTTAAATCTGATTAAGAGTCATCATTTAACGTGATATAAGATATATATAATAAAACAATGCATATTTTATGCATTAAATTGAATTATTATCACTGAATTATCATACGAACGAATTTCGTATATTACAAAGGAGTTTTTTTTTAACAATTGACTTTGATTTAGGTACACTCATTTATTCAAATATTATTATTTTTTTGCTTAAATTAAGCAGATTGATCACAAGTATCATTTCAAACGTTAAGCTAATGAACGCACCCTTATAATATATATTAAAGGGTACGTGTTTACAATACATACATCAAATATTAGCGTTTTAATATTTGATAATAATTAATCTACATTATTGAAATGGTTAAAATTCTTAAAGGATATTGATTCTACTTCGGTCGTAGTAAATTGGTAAATTATAATGGGTTTGCTATTTTACGATATATGTATGCTCTATCCAATTTTCTTGTGTAAAGATAATTAATAATCAATAACGTTAATGGTAGGTAGTCTTATAAGACATGTAAAGTTATGTTTATGGTACAATGTGTATCTGTGTTAAAAGTATATAAAGTGCTTTAAAGAAATGAAAATTATATCCTATATCTTATAAAACAAAGTCGCTTTTCGTGTCTGTCTGAACTTTCTAACTCTTCTTCTTCTAAACCACCCAACGGATTTTTATGCGGTTTTCACCATTAGGTCGAGTATTTTTCAGGGAAGGTTTATATATAGTTTATTATTTGTACATTCTTATGTAAATTAAGATAAATACAATAAATGTGTCTAAAGTCCTACCCGTTGAGACACTTTCGCGCATGCGCTGCTTTAATGGTAAGTACTACATGAAAAAAATGTACTGGAGTATAGTACCTCTTAATAAGATCTACAAAAAAGTCCGCGAGAGCATATTTTTATCTTTTAAGGATAACGTGTAGTGATCATATTTCTGTCTAAAAATAGTAATTTCAATATATTTTTTATTGTGAGCCATATTTTCCCATAATGGTATTAATCCTTATCCTTTAAAATACTTTATTGATTTTCACTTTTACTTTATTGATAAAATTTGCTTTTTACACTTTTTCGAAATTGCGAATAGTTTTAGAGAAAAACGCATTTAATTGTTGACACATCACGCCGTTGACACATCAGCTGTATGTTACTCAAGTTTTACTTATCCCTTACTCTCAGCATATAAATAAGTATGTTAGTTACGTTGGCCATTTAATGTAGATGAACTGTCTTTTACTGTTTTTTCATTTTAATAAGTACTTTAGAAGTTGTTAAAATACTAAAACATCCTTGCTGCGAAACGCGCCCCGCGACGTTTTGCTTATACAAGCGCGTCATGAGCAGTCATCGGTGGTTCAGTGGTAGAATGCTCGCCTGCCACGCGGGCGGCCCGGGTCCGATTCCCGGCCAATGCATTCTATTTAATTTTCCTCACAGGCAGCCACGTAGTGCTTGCTTTTCATCAGGGACAGAATACCCTCTTCAGCATTAACCACAAGCTCGAAAAAAAAAACCCGCCCGCTATAGAGGCATAGCAACGAAGATTTAGATGCGTTTGCACGTATTGGATAATTGGAGTTGAATGTATTATTTCAGCGCGATATATTTGGTTTCATATTTTTTGTAGTAGTTATTAGTAGGAAGGCTTTTGTTTATAACTTCTTCCGTTTAAAAATAGTCATTTAACTATCTAAAAATAGTCATTTAAATATATTTTAATAAGTACTTGAAAAGATTAGTAGCACAGATTTAAAATTACGATACCTACTAAAAAATCCTTGCCGAGTAAAACAATTGGAAAATCCTTATTGGAACTACGAAAATGCGGGTTGCATTAGAGTTTAATTAATTTTCACATTATCTTAAGTGCTTTGCAAACATACATTATATGAATAATCCAGTAGTAAAAGCGGGCGAAGCCGCAAGGGGGTCGCTAGTATTAAAATATACCTCGATGTTTTTTTATTACTTTTGTTTTTATTTATTTATTTTAGCTTCGCGTTTTTCCCCTTAAGAGAAAAGATACAGATAACCTAATGTCTTAAATTTGTTGTTCACCCCTTCCACATGATTTCGAGACATTGACATACTCAGGTAAAATATATTTTCCAATATGTGTACATTTAATAATACGAAATCTAGTCTAAGCGACAATTCAACAACATTAATCTATATATCTGTTCAAAACACCATACTTAATTGAGTTACTTGTTATTTGATGCTATACAGACACTGATCAGTTACGACTTTTTTTAAAACAATTAAAACTTCCTTATGGCAATTACGAAATTGCGATCTTGAGGTTTTAATAGTTTTCACTTTAGAAATCTTAAGTGCGATATAAACATACGTTATACATATATTAAAACACGAACGTAATTCAGCATATTAAATAATTAATTTATTAATAAACTACTAAGCAAGCAAAGTCGCAAGCGGTCACTAGTATTATATAAATATGGATACTGGTTAACAAGACAAGCGTTCAATGTTCATATTATCTGGTTGTCGTACTTAAATGGTCTCAACACGACCATGTTGCAACGCCATATAGCGGTGACATTACAACGTTGGCTTAGGTATGCTTGTACAGCATGTATTACTATTGTAGAATGAATTTGTATATTTTATGTATGTACTATAACTTTTATTTCATGATTTCGACTCTTTCAAACAGACATGAGAAATTTCCAATCAAATGAGTTCTCTCTCCTTTCATATTAAAAACACACAAATATATTATTAGTATTAGATAACAGCCGTTATTCCAAAAGTACTATTTTATAAAACTGTATTATTACCCGATTGTGTTATCATCTTCAAAGTAAAATCGTAGAGCGCTCAATCCCTGACAAGAGAGAGTGAAATAAGGACATTTGTATTCCGCAAATATAACGACTTTAATCGTGGTACCTCCAGTTTATTGCCGTCACGAAATGCTGAATGAATAAGTATGACGTCCCACGTCAGATTTTTGATAAATAAAAATAAAACGATCGACGGCGAGAAATGTATGTAGAAGTAATATAGAATCGTGAAAGCCAATCGTGGCTTAGGAGTACAAGCGTGTAATAGCTTTATAGAATTAATGGTCATTAAATAATAAATAATTCATATATGATTGTTATCATAAATAATGTTTTGTAATTGACATTTGACACTTGTCATTGATTTGGCGTTTAGAATATCCATCTATGCTTTGGTAGTTAAGTAATGGATTACTATAGAACTATGATTATATTTAATAGATTTATAAAGTTAATAGTAATTAAATAATAAATAATACATATATGATAATTACAATAAATAATATTTTATAATTGATAATGGACACTTGTCTAGGATTTGTAGTTTGATACATCTGCCTATGATTTGCTGGCTGGTGATATAAAACAATGGAATTACGATAATATTTGACTTATAGGATTATTGAAAATGTATTATATATCCTCGGCGATCTTTATTATAAATGTTACAAGATTTATCATTATTATAATGTTCAGTGAATCAACTATTATTGTAATTGCAAATGTGGTACGTATAGTACAGGTAAGTTATATGTATTTATCAGTATAAATAGTTTATGAATCAGCCCAGTAGCTGGAGCAGTGAAAGGCGAGTGTTGTTATAACGTAAAGGGATCCCTTAAGCCTACAATTGTGGTTACAAGTCCACGGCACTGCTCCAAGCTTCAGATCATTTAAAAGGTAACATAACGTTACTTATGGCTACCATCCGCTTCTGATGTTGGTTCGATACGACAATCCTATAATTCATTCAGACAATTATTCTAATTTATTTCTATTTATATTATCTACTATCATGATTCTAACATCAGAAGTGGGATCGGCTCACTCTCACTCCCACTTTCAAGAGAAATAATATCCTGACACTCTTCAAAGTTTTAATGTTTTGTAATTGTGTAATATGTAAATTACAATGAAATCGTAATAAAAGGAAGATAATAAAAAAGGAGTTGGATTGACTTTGTTTGTGGCTAAATTGTCTGGCTCTATGTTTAAAGTTAAACAGTCAAATCATATTCGAGGTGACGGAATCAATCATACAACATTAATTTACCAAAGTTAATTGTTAATTCAATAATAAAAAAGGGTAAGTAATGTGTGATAGATTCTGCATTAAGTTGTGTAGTAAAAGACTTACTTAAAAGTATACATGTTAGCAGCAAAGAAGTTAATTAATAATAAAAGTTGTTATTTAAAATGGCATTTTACAAAAGCAATGTTAAAACTATATCTGAAGTATTATAAGTATTATATAGTTTTATTTTAATTCATTGAGAAAAAAGACATTATAAGAATTTTAATTCTAGTTTTTCTAAAGCACCTTAAAATTTTAAAGTAATTCAAAGAAACAACTATTATATTTATCTTTTAAAATAAAACCCTCATAAGGTTATTTATATAGGAAGTCAGAACTAAAGTATCCATATGTTAACACATTCTCAATACCAGATTCACATGATATTTTAATGAATGGAAATGATGAAATACTAATATTGAAATAGTGAAAGATTTAAAAATATATATATATTTTTATTTATTGGAAATTATTTAGAATTTGCATCAATATAATTTCAATTTAGAAAAATTGTTACAACTTAGCATTATATTTGTTTTAAAATCAGAAACATTAAGAATGGTGAATTACAAGTAAAAATAAGAATAAATTTCCCTTTTCAAAGTGAATATTATTAATATTATATTTGAATTATTTGATTGGTGACAGTTAATTTCCATAAAGTTTAATTAATATTGATTTTATACATTTTTAATCTGAAAATATTACCAAAATATATAGTAGGTTCACTGTACTATTAGGTTACTTAGTTATTATTTATTATTACAATAAAACATTATGACAAAGTAAATTATGCTATGTCTTACAAAAAGGTTTAATCAGTTAGTTTGTGTATAGTATTTCAATGGTCTTGTTATATAAGAATACTGATAAAAATTATATAAATAAACTTTTTAAATTATGACTTGTTAGGATGTTTGTCAGTTACTTGGAATTTCTGTAGTGACAAACTTAGATTATATTATTTATTAATATATATATATATATAATTCCACAAGGAATAATAAAAGTTTCAATACTAATTGCGGAATTTAATTAAAAGACATGTTACATAGGCTTCAGGTCGTCCATTAACAATTTGTTAACTTTTTGGAGGCAATTTATTGGAGTTAGTGACTTATCTTTATTTTTTTTTGTTGTTGAGTATATTGTTGGTCAAATAAAATATTTTGTTTATTTATTCTGGAAAGATAATAGTATAGTAAGTATATTAGATCAGAATCCAAGCTCTTCTTATTGAAGATTAATTTACAAATTGAGTAATTTTAAAGTTTTCTTATGAAACAATAGAAAATGTTTTATTTTATTAAATATCTAAGTACTTCTGGTAATTTTACTAAATAAATTGTTTGTGAGACATCTAATAGACATTTTAATAAAATGAACAATTTCGGCCTTTAGTTACAATGAATTTATCTTGAATCTTAAGTAATGTTTTTGTCAATAATATTTCATTTGACATGTGTTATGTTTACTTATTTAAATGATGCTGCTTCAGTTAACCTCTCCATGTCTAGTAATATTAAACCAATAAGACATTTTATAGGGTTCAACAAGGGACTTTCGTAAGTCACGATTTTGTTTACAAACTGTCAGATTTAGTAAATTAGTGGAAATGAACCGAAAATCTTATTTTAGTAGTAGAGCTCTGAGAGAGGTGTGGTTAAAAACATGTAATACCTCTTGATGAAAAATGGTAAATAGAAAAACATATCAATTGTTTAGCCGGAATATCTAAGCATAGGCATATAGTATTACTTTCACAGACTTAAGTATCATATGTAATGAACCGTCAGGTTAGCCGAACGGATTGTGAGAAATTAGGCTTTTTCATTTTAAATACGACAGTCTCTTCATTTTAAATACACGGACTTTCGTCTTGCTCGGAGCTTGTTCATTTGTATATTCTGACAGTCAGATCAAATGAGTTACTTTTATGTCATATTTGTACAATATATGAAGTAAATGAATTTATCCATATCTATACTAATATAATAAAGCGGAAGAGTTTGTTTGTTTGTTTGTTTGTTTGAACGCTAAGATCTCTGGATCTACTGGATCGATTTACTTTGTTTTTGTTTTGTATGAAAGCTGCATTCTTCAGAAGTGCTATAGGCTATATAATATTACATAACACATATATACTAATAAATTAAAATACTTTCTAATTTGACATGCAATTTATTCTACCATGTTAATAACAACCGTCGTCGCTACGCGACCGCGTTCGTTACCGCGTCATTTTGATATTCATCCTTATGAAAATAAATATAATAGTCACTTTTAGCATTTCATATAGATTGAAATTACATTTCTATATAAATTATATTCTTATATTTCAAGCAGGCGTAGCCGCGTCCGGGTCCGCTAGTATTATATACAAATCAATGTGGTAATTAATTAAAAGCTTTTATTTTACTAGCTATAAATGAATTGAGATGAGAATGACGTATTATTTAGAGGTATTAAAATAATAAAAGTTATGGAATAGGAAATAAAATAGATCTATACAGTGATGCTAATACGATTTAAAGGCATTTATAAAATATATAAAATTCATGAATCTATTCAAAATATAAATTAGTGTCATTACTATTGAGTATAATGATATGTTTTGGAAAATGTGTAGTTGAAATATTGCTGTTGAAAATGCCATATATAAAATGTTATATAAAAAATATTACATTTAAAGATTACACCATTGAACTGAATTTTTATTAAATATATTTTTATATATTGTGTTATTTATATATTACATTTCATATATTATGTTATTTATATATTATATTTCATATATTATGTTATTCATATATTATATATCTTCTTCTTCTTCTTAATGTGCTTCTCCAACTAGTGAAGGTTGGCAGTCAACTTCGCAGACTTAGTCCTGTCCCTAGCCAAATGAATCAAATCTAAGGCGATTTTAATTCCAGTCCATTCCTTGATGTTCCATAGCCATGACTTACTTCTACCGCCGGTTTTCATATACATTGGTATTGGTATTGGTTATATATACATTGGATGTGAGTGATGTGATCAGTTCCTGGAGTGAGACCTCCCGGACGCCCAAGGAAGGTTGGATGTCGTGATGCAGGACATGAGAGCCAATGATCTAACCATCGAGGACGCAAAAGACTGTGTAAAGTGGAGTAGGTTGAGTAGGAGGGCAGACCCTGGCAATAACCGGGATTAGTGCCAGGAGGAAGAAGAAGATATTATATATACATTATATGTTTTTATATAATATATAAATATTTTATCTATCCGCTGGTCGATCACATACTTGGCATTAGCTGGTTGCACTGGCAGCGGGTGAATGCAGTTGATGTGTCTATTTATGTGACTTATGTATTATAAATATTTTATCTATCCGCTGGTCGATCACATACTTGGCATCAGCTGGTTGCACTGGCAGCGGGTGAATGCAGTTGATGTGTCTATTTATGTGACTTATGTATTATAAATATTTTATCTATCCGCTGGTCGATCACATACTTGGCATCGGCTGGTCGCACTGGCAGCGGGTGATTGCAGTTGATGTGTCTTATGTATGTGGCTCATGACTCTGACATATTTATATTATTGTAAGGTCTATACAAGTGGATTTGATGATAAAATGTTGAGATGTACCTATAACTTCGGGGACGAAGTTGTGTCAGTTTGGCCGTAATAGCTTTATAGAATTAATGGTCATTAAATAATAAATAATTCATATATGATTGTTATCATAAATAATGTTTTGTAATTGACATTTGACACTTGTCATTGATTTGGCGTTTAGAATATCCATCTATGCTTTGGTAGTTAAGTAATGGATTACTATAGAACTATGATTATATTTAATAGATTTATAAAGTTAATAGTAATTAAATAATAAATAATACATATATGATAATTACAATAAATAATATTTTATAATTGATAATGGACACTTGTCTAGGATTTGTAGTTTGATACATCTGCCTATGATTTGCTGGCTGGTGATATAAAACAATGGAATTACGATAATATTTGACTTATAGGATTATTGAAAATGTATTATATATCCTCGGCGATCTTTATTATAAATGTTACAAGATTTATCATTATTATAATGTTCAGTGAATCAACTATTATTGTAATTGCAAATGTGGTACGTATAGTACAGGTAAGTTATATGTATTTATCAGTATAAATAGTTTATGAATCAGCCCAGTAGCTGGAGCAGTGAAAGGCGAGTGTTGTTATAACGTAAAGGGATCCCTTAAGCCTACAATTGTGGTTACAAGTCCACGGCACTGCTCCAAGCTTCAGATCATTTAAAAGGTAACATAACGTTACTTATGGCTACCATCCGCTTCTGATGTTGGTTCGATACGACAATCCTATAATTCATTCAGACAATTATTCTAATTTATTTCTATTTATATTATCTACTATCATGATTCTAACACGTGCGACAGTAAGCGCGACAGATTGTGGGTTAAATTCATATTTGAGGAAATAAATATTTAAATAAATCAGCATTTAATATTTTCATTCTTTCTTTCAAGACACAGTGCGGCGTTGGGTTCCGCCATTATACGTAGATGTTACGTGTACACACTACGGTAGAAAACGAAAAATGGGTTCTTGACATGACTAGATTCCCTCGGCCCATTCTACCATACAGCATGACGAAGCGTGAAGCTTCAATTCACACAAAACATTAAACAGTCCAATTAGTGTTTTTACTTCTGTAATTTATGCCAAATTGTATATTTTTTTATCTGTAAATAATTCTAATTACTTCTATTTGACAATTCTCAAAGATACGCAAAAAAATTCGGCCAGGAAAATTCACTTACCGAATTTAAAGAAACCCTGAAAAGTAAAAACTCCTTTGACGCTTTTGGTTCGGCATTAGGCGGTTTGAGTAAAAATTTATTCATTTAAATAAGGTTCGCTGCTGGGCTTTAACTCAAAAAATCCTGTGTGTAAAAGAATATTTAGAGAATATACAAAAGAGAAAATCACTACATCCAAATTCTTATTATGTCACTGTTTCTATAGAATTACTTTACATCGTATACATTCTTCAAATGTTATATAATTTATGCACTTGCACATTTATCGCATCTTACTTGGTCAAAACAAAGGAGTTTCAATACTTTAGTCATTTTTTTTCCAATTTTAACATATAGATCTGTAAACACTTTTCTACTCCATTTGTGGGACAGGGGCACATGCGTATGACTGTAAGCTCGACCGGTTGTGAGCTCGATTTCTATTCGAGGAATTGTAATATTTAATATTTTCATTTCTTCATCCTGGTGGAGATGCAAAGCATGACGTCGAGTTCTGCCACTCATTGAAAAGTGGAAAACGGAAGTGCATTAATGAGTATGGAGTGTTCTAACACTAAGTTCCCAGATTTTCTCTGCCTACCCTGCTATGTACATAATAAAGCTTGAAGCTGAAAAAACTTTTTCTACTAACTGACTGATGAATTCCAAGTTAAAATTGTCTGTATATTGCGTCGACACGCGTTCAAGACCCATGAAGATTCAAAGCTAAATTAATGATGTCACGCCTAACACATGTAAATTGTAATTTTTCTAGTCTACGCCTCGGAGTACCAGTGCTTATACATAACTCTCATACATTCGCATTAACCTGGATTCAGAGTATTGCCAGGTTTCAAGTCCCTCATTCAATACCAAATGAATTCTGTCGACTTTAAACACGCATTACTTTTAATAAAAGATAACAAAATAAAAGATACTGGTTTTATTTACGATTTATTAAAAAACATATGTAAAGCAACATTACTTTCTAAATAAACTACAAAATTCTATTTGATTATTTATATGATATACATAACCATTTACTTTTTTTGTTTTTAAATTGTTACTCTAAACTTAAGAAAGAAGAATATTTTGTTTAGATTTTTTTCTTTTTGTATAAAACTTTATGCCTCTTGAAGCCGTCCAAGCACTCTGACCAATAAACCATACGTTCTCATCAATTTACGATCATAAATTAGTTGTACCTAATGTATAAGGATTGATGAAAATGTATGGATTAGTGTGTCCTTTAATTAAAGAATGTAGGTTTCTTGGATGAACGTTTAAGCTGTTTCCAAGGGTCACGGCTTGAAATCCCGCTACGTTCTTTTTAATATGTTTTCTAAAAAAAAAAATTACCTTACTATTTCATTAAATAGAAAGTAAATGTTATTTCTTCCTAATTTAATGTATAATTAAAATGTACTTTACACGTTACGCCTAACATTCAAACTAAGGACATTAAAAATGTATATTTAACAGCATAATTTGACCACGAAAAGTACTCTTCAGTCAGCGATTTTTTTTATTTCGTGTACAATGGTTGGTCGCTTCGCGGTTAAGAGATAGCTCTTGAGAGAAGGACTTTGGGGTAAATAATTTTATTGCATTAAGGAAATACGGAAGTATACTGAAGATATTTTTTAACGTAAAATCTCTACATAGTAATAAATATAAAGTAAATTTGTTTTTAGTATAAAAATATTGTGTCTGTTCTTACGCCTGTACGTAATTTTTTACTATAACATATAATTTTTATGAGAATTTTAATTATTTATTTATTATTATTTTACATGCTTTCCACAAGTTTTAATTATTTTCATTTGACTGACGGAACAAAGCCACATGGTAAAGCCTAGTTATACTCGTACTATAAAATTAGTATTGTGTTCTTTTAAAACAAAGGGCCTGAACCAATTGTGGTTCCACATCAACGTTCATATTTAATAACGCGCACCAGGTCTCCTAAGATATTCTTATTCAACTCTAGTAGCGTTGAGACTCGCTTTGACTGAATAGGTTACCTACTTAACTCACTATATTCTAGGCCAAGGACAGTTGGTTTTCACGTGGAAGCATTCGTTTTACGTTACAGTTTTACATACACTTGAATACCAGAGAAGATACGTACTAAAACGTACGTATCTAGCGCCGAGAGTTTTAATTTAAAACAAGAGTTTTATGTGCACGGAGCTAAATATTCAGATATAATGCCTCCAAATATATTTATTTTGTAGTTTAAATTTAATATATATATTTTTAACCATGCACATTGTGATTAATTAATGGCTTGCGCTGACTTTGCTTAGTTGCGAAATAATATTTCCTTTCAAATTACAAGTCACTTTATTGACATATACAAATTATATACAGTACTAGCGGCCCGCCCGCGGCTTCGCCTGCGTGAGCTACTTTATCATTAATTTCTGTCTCCATGAGAACCTACGTCCTATAAGTGACGTCCATGCAAAACTTGAGACTCCTAGCATTTGTAGTAACGAAGTTTCATGCAAACTTTCAACCCCAAAAACAACCCCTTAGAAGTCGAATATTACAAATTCCCGTCTTAGCGAGCACCTACGACCTATAAGTAACTCCTATGCAAAATTTCAGATTCCTAGCACATGTAGTTTCTGAGATTTCGTGATGAGTGAGTGACCTTTCGATTTTATATATATAGATACATATTTTTATATATTCATGTTTTTCACAAACTATACACACGAATCCAAATTAGTCTTAATCATTTTTATTTTAAGAATTTCACCTTGGCAACTCATTAGCACTACAATCCTATGGGATTATTTTCGTTTCTATTTCATTTTAAAATAAAAAGCCCCTATTAGAAGAGAATTCGAGAATATAACAGTTGAGCACTAAATTACGAAAAATATGGATGGGGAAAAAAATTGCAATTTCCAATCTGTGTATGAGTCTGCGTGAGTGGGTTTTCAAATATAGAAGAACATACTATATACATTATACAAAATTTTGTTGTTGAAATTTTAGTGCAAGCAGCCTGTGAAATTCTGGTAAAGATTATTCAACATAGTGCCATCTGCCCATGGAAACCGATAATAAATACAGAGATAGAGTGCTATTTGTGGCTTCGTCCTCCACCTCCCGCCGTTCCGGACACCAGCGGGGACGCACTGGTGAGCGTCACCTTGAGGGACGTCCTATCAATGCGCTCTCTCGATGTGTACGTGGCAGATAGAATGTTGCAGCCCTCGTTAAGGCTGGCAAGGGTCGCTACTGGCAAGCCTTCGATCGTTGACCCCATATTTATACATTATCGGTAATAAAAAGGGGGACAAAGTGTGCTGCAAAATCGACTGGTTGTGGGTTCGATCCCTATTCGAGGAAAAGAAATACTTATATTTTCATTTGTTCACTCTGGTGTCGAGGCAAAGCGCGGCGTTGAGTTCCGCCCCTCAACACGCAATGCCTCCAGAATTCGGCGGAAAGTGGCAAACGGAGTGTGTTAACACTAGGTGCCCCCTGCCTACCCTGTTGTGAGTGGGACAGCGTGAAGCAGATTTTTATAAAAACAATGTCATATCTGCATCACTTCGACGTCCAATCGTCGACGCGTAAACCCCAGTGACGGTATTTAACAATTTATACCAATTCTACCGAAACCGCAAACGCTACCGCGCCCCGCGGGGACAAAGGTAGATAGGGTATTGCATTTAACATTGGCGGTGTTGACTACAGGCGTACACACTGTATTGCCGTTGTTACACTCGCTTTACACTTTAGCAGCTATTTAAAATTAATGACCCTTTCTGTTACTGTTATATATTTTTTTGCTTTTTGTTATTTATCAATTTATTTTTCTTTATCAAATAATAATAAAAACCACTACATAATCCACATAGACCATGGCCTAAAAGTTAAATAACGACGTATTTTCTACTATAAATAAAAATTTTAAACTAACTTCATTAAAATTAGTGCTAAGTATGTAATAGCATATTCATTCTGGGACCGTCTAAATCGTATCAATCAAACGTTAGATCTTCTTTGAATAATTAACCACCGCTCTACAGAACGAAGTTATTCACTTTACTCAATTACAGCTCTGGTACTTTTAAGCTTAATGAATTCAGTTACAATACTAAACTATAATTTAATAATACCGCAAGAAACTGTGAGTTACAAACACTTGTAGTGGCTGGTTATTATGGATTCAAATGAATAATATCTCATAATATGAACGGAATATGAGTTCAGGTTCCCTCCGTCTACTCTACCATGTGGAGAATATAGCTTGAAGTTAAAAATAGAGAAATATTTTTTAACGAAAAAAAAACTGACTTTTAACAATTTAAGACTTAATGACATAGTCAGAACTGGACTTAATAAGTTTAAAGCTTTCAAATAAAAAAAAGAATATTCAAAATCTGTTCGCCGAGTCCTAAGTTCTAGGGATAACAAAAAATATTCGTATCGATTACCTTAACATAAGTCCTTTTACAGAAGTCGATTAAAAACCAGCACAGTGTATAATGTATATACATTTGAACGGTCAACACAACAATATCTATATACGAGTAACTATAATATTATAAACTAAGTTATAAACTTTTAAGGTTAAAAGCAAAGTTTTCTTCGTGCTATTCTGTTTACGTCATTAACTCGTGGCCTTTCCATAAAATATTCAAGCATAAATTGACTGGACCGGAGTGGTTAGTTAAATCTTTTAGGGATATAAACTTAAATATAATATATATTATGTAAAAATATTGGCATTATTTATATACTTATTAATAGTTTCTTAAATACAAGTCATCTTAACATAGATTAGCTATACAGTTAGTGTAATTTTGTAGAAGCCACTATAACAAAACAAGGCTCGGCGTTGAATTTCGCCACTCTTCAGAATTCAGTGGCACGTAACCCGCAAGCTATGTGCACGATAGATCGTAAGGATTAAAACAAGTTTTAAAATTTTTTATACTAATGTAACGTTATATGATTTTTACAAAATTTTTTAGTACATATTTCTTAACAATAAATGTGTGAATAACTAATTTTTTTCATTTAATTTGTGCATTCCTGCAATAAATACATCTTAGCCGTTTACCGCTAAAAGCATTAATCTTACCATATCAATGGAGATTTTTACCGTTTTCCGCATTCAAAAACACTGTGAAAGATTTAGTAGCGTACATATAAAAATGCGAGCGGATTGAGAGAAACGAATTATTATTGTTCTGGTTCAGTGGAAAAGGTGAGACACAAAGAGAACCACCCGAGTCAGGAGGGCAAATATATTGTTGAAAATACGCTTTAAACGCTCGCCAAATGCTCGATAAAAGGCAATGGAGTAAGCTTTGTTAACTTCATGTTTCGTATATTTTAAGTGATACGTAATTGGGACGGGGAGAATTCTATTGTATTATTCGTATATTTCGTACGTCATTTAAGGCGATGTGGAGGATTATTAAATGAAATGACAATATTTTTTGAGTATGTTATAAGGATAATTAAATTTTAATGAATTTAAAATGATAATATTAGTCACACATTTTTTTAAATTTATGGTAAATAATTATTATGTCAGGCCACTCATGGCGCAGATGCACAAGCGCGCGAATGTAAACGTGACAGGTTTTGGGTTTGATTACCACTCGAGTAAATAAAATAATCTTTGTTCTGGTGTCAAAGCAAATATCGTGGTGCGGGAGTCAGCGTGAAGCTAAAAAAATATACCTATTTTATTTTCCATCACAAATACTCTCTCTAAAATATATGACATTTATCCCAAATATTATTATTATATACATATATAAAATGTAACCTCAAAATCCTTTGATCGTATTTTATCTACTGTCAAACAATTGAAAGTGATAAATTGACATCAATATGAATGGAATAGTCGTTTTTTACGCAATTTGATTTTTGATATAGATTATATTGTGATTTGAATAACGACGTAAAGTAACTGGTTTTATAATAATGTTTTTGATATTCTATTTTCTTTTGTACAGTATGCTACACCACTTATAATTATGTAATAGTAATAAAATGTGTATGGTATATAAACGTATTGATAAATTATAACATATTTATATTTTATGGTAATAAATTATTACAGTTTCAAACATTAAACCTTTATAAATATGTACATATAAAGCCGTATACATTCATAAATTACTTTAAATATGTTAAAAAATAATCTCTGCAATATAAAACATTTTAGTAGATGTTTTTCCGGTTTTTACAAAACACACAGAGCGTGATCGGGGAAGTGGCTGTATTCGTGACATGTCTAAATTACATTTTTAATCCTCATGAAAGCCAAATTCAGGAAGTACTCCGAGTGCTGTTTAATTTAGTGATATAATGATATTTTATTTGAGGACTAATATAAACATGTTTAATATAAGAGAAATAATGTGGTTTTTAAACAATGTAGAAATAGCAAATAAGATAAATATATATATTTCTATATAATGGTACATATATGTACACCAATATTCCTAAAAAAAAAATAAAATGTTATTCCACTCTTCAGAAAGAAAGATACTTATTTAGAATCCGTATAAAAAATTGAACGTAGCGGGATTTGAACCCGCGCCTTTTGGAAATCATTCAAGAGTAACTCCAATATTTTCTTGAATATATTCCAAACCCCAACCATCGATCACATGCCGCCAATAGACAAATATGAACTGCAACACAACGCAAAATGTAACGAATAATTGTTAACAAAAAAAACTGATTTTCAGCTGATGCCTCGATCCGAACCTAAATTAAACACGTTTCCTCGAGTGGGATCAAACCGACAACCGTCACGTTCCAGTCACACCCTAGTGCCGCTGCGCCTCTCTCTCGGATCTCCAAAATAACTAAAACAACTACATAAATAAATACCAGATTCTAAGAATTTGTATATTCACGTTTGGACCGCTGCTTCTCAGTAAACAATAGTGAAGCGAAAGAATTGATTCAGTTGTAACTATTATTATTTTATGTTTTAAATTTCCACGCTTTAAATATTTCCATAGAAATGAAATCCCTTGAGAAAATTTTTACAACGATTCTATCTAAGTCCGCTGAAGCGATATTCACGCCTCGTGTCGCAATTAAATTGTATGTATTTTTTCTTCTTTTACTTGTAACCAGTTGCTATTATTTACTATTTTGAAACTTTATTTTAAATATAAAATGCCATATTTTTCAATGGCACAACTAAGTAAAAAATATTTTAACTAAATGTGAGAGTTGTTATTTTTTTAAGTGTGTGCTTAGAACCTATGTTTTTGTTTCAGTTAAAAGTTAAGAATGGGTTAATTTACTACTTAAAAAAATGTGTTTATAATTGAATTAATATCTTTTTAAATACGATCTTTGAAGAATGAAGTTTTATAATAAAATATTAATTTATCTTAATATTAGATATTATTTGTATACTTTTTATATTGTCATATTATTATAGCATATTTTATTATTTAATAGACTATGAAAGGTGAAAATCTTAGCTTGTCTTCGTTGTAATAAGTATTCAATCAATCGCTTTCGTTTCAGTAACATACATTTGCGTGTTTATTTCCATTTATCGGCAAATATCTCAACAAAACAACCCTTCAGCTTCCCCCGACTGATTTCAAAGAACTTTAGATTTGTTTCGTTAAACCTCTCTTAACGCTGATTACTTTCTTAATAAACCTAAAGATGTTTGACGGTAGCCTTTCAGTAAATTTTAAATTATGGGCATCGCTTTTAATCATTTAAATAAACTTGAGCTGATGGATGACATGGCTATTTAATGGACCAATTACTCTAAAATGAAATTGTTAACAAATTAAGCCTAAAATTAACTTAATAATGGTTAAAATGTAGGGGAGACTTATTGAAATGTACTGTAGATTTGCTAAGACCTCGACATTAATAAAAATTATGCCAAAATTTGTGAACATGCATGTACTCTTGCCAATGGTCAGGGATAACTCATTGTGTGAATGTGGCCTGGACGACGATTCCCTCTCCGACATCATTTTCTCCTTCTCCATGTTAACTAAGTAAATTCGTCCTTTATATGCTTAAAGGACTGTCAACGCTTGTGTTTAGTTCGTTATGTATTTTTTATGTAAATATATTAATATTTTATGTAATTATACATATATAAATACGATTTCTGTAAATAGCAGCTTGAGTTGAGATGAAGAAAACTACACTACTATTTTTATTTCTAAGCCTATCAATTGTTATTCATGCTAATAATTATAAACAATATTGAAACAAAAGAATTATATTTCAGCAAGCGCATCGTTGCGTTTAAGTATACAGTTAATTAAGTTTAGAATAGATTATTATTAATATACAAGATTGAAACGTTATATTTTAATTATGATGTATTCCTTTAAAATTAATTATTCGCAAAAATTCATTCACACACATATCACACTAAAAGGGCAAAACCATAGACAGACCTTCCAATTTGCAACCTGTCATCGAAATAGCAGAACCGATGGTTGGAAGATTTTTCGGAATATTTCTCTAACAAAATGTATAATAGCAGTGCACCAAGTACTGTTTGGGGTACATTGAAAAATGTGTCGTATAATTCTGCCTGTAAAACATATGAAAAGATTCGTAGATTTTACAATGATAGAATCACATTAAAATAATAGGATTGGAAGTTGGTAATTTAAGGAGATTACCACTACGGGATCTATGGTCGAGGCTTTTTATGTCAGTCTCGAAGAAATTTCCGTAAGAAACGATAAACTATCGCCATAAATTACTTAAACCTAGCGTCCACATATATGTCGTGCATATATTATTTTGTAAGACAGTTCTCAAACTTCTTGGAAGCTACAACTGTTTTGCGGTGGAAACTCTCGACTTCTAT
Organism: Heliconius melpomene rosina; assembly: GCF_056956725.1. Lineage (NCBI taxonomy): Eukaryota > Metazoa > Arthropoda > Insecta > Lepidoptera > Nymphalidae > Heliconius > Heliconius melpomene. The sequence continues at coordinate 5,845,796 of NC_140406.1, read as the reverse complement.
CCGCGATGACCACAAACGACGCTCTTCCTCAGCTTCTGGGTGCGCAAAAACTAAGTGTGGACAGCTGGTGTTTGAGAGACAATGTATAAGGCAAATACATATACTAAATACTTATTAAAAAAATATATATACACTTAAATATTACGTTTTTATGGTAATGAGGTTACTAGAATTTTAAAATTTCCATGATATTCCACTACATTCTATATCGCCATATAACATATGAGAAATGGATAACAAAATATTGAATTCCTTTGCAGCAAGCATGGAGTGCCTTAATGTGGTATCAATAATATTAAGCAATGTAATATACCGGATCAATTATAAATATTAAAATATGAAAAAAAGAGGAATTTCTAAGTAAGACGCTATAGAAAAACTTTATACAAGAGATTCCCTGAGCCTTAAATATATTGTTAGCGTACTCGTGTAAAAGTGGAATTGTGTCAAACGCGGGCAGTTGCTGGTAGGCAACGGCAACTCGCTTTTACCTCGTGAGGTGTTTAATGGTAAGAAGAACATAAAAAAAAACAAATAATGGACACCAAATCTTTTAGGGATTCAGAGATAACTGTTAAGGTAAAAGTTGCAATACGTGTTTTTTTTATTTCGCCATCAGAAAATATCTTTCCAACAAAATATTTACCAATTTGCCAATTTTTTATTGGTAATATATGGAATTATGGTAATTTATAGAATTATTATTATTATGGTAATTTATGGAACTTATAGATATTATACAATACAAATTAAGTATGTTTACATAATTCTTGGCAATTTTCTCGTGCAAGTATTACAGTAATAGAACGTTGATGGTTATTTAAAACGTTATCACAGTTAATTTAAACCGCGTTGCGGGTAAAGTGCAATTAAAACAATGATATTATTGTCTTTCTCGTTCCCAATGTTAAATATTATATTTTGCAAACCGCAGCACTTGTACAAACTGTGAAACAGGATAAGGCTATTCAGTTAATGATATAATCTATTTCAACGAAATTTTATATGGTTGAAAATATTTCATTTTAATCTTTAAAATGTATAATTATTTAAAAAGCTAGCTAGGTAGATTTGCATTTTTTTATCGTTTTGTGTTATAATTTCTTATAAAAATATTTGTGTTTTTTGTTTTTCACTGTGTTATTCAATTTAAACGATATATTACTTATAATTAAATATACAGGGTGTCCCAGGAGTCAACGATAAAACGAAAACAGGTGATAGACCAAGTCGTGACAGTTATGAGAAAAATATAAAAAAAAATCTGTGTCATGTATTTTTCATATTATATTGATTTATAACGCTAGTGCTCGAGTCCGGGCTCTCGCAGGCCATATACTCGATCTTTGACACATTGCCAATATGCATTTCATTCATGGAGAACGGTTATGTAATGCTAATGCTGCAGCTAGAATGTATCGGAAAAGATACCAAAACGTTGAACGTCATCCCGATTATCGTGTATTTAGATTTTTCTCTCTTCAACAAAGAAGTAATCCAGCAAGTATTATACCATTTCGGAATCCAGATTAAATGCGCCAACTTTTAAAGTTACTTGCAAAAACAGTGTAGTACATTTTTTTTATAGTACAGTCGGTTAAAGTTGGGTGTACTAAATGTTTTGAATTTAATGTTTGGCAAAAACACGGCATTTTATTGAAAACTGATGCAGGTATGGTTCAATCTTAAACGGTAATTCACAGAAGGGTTACTCATGATTACATTACAGAAAAAAAAATTAAAAAAAAGTAATATTTGTAGTCTTAGGACTTGAAAAATCATCACAGGGTGTCGGTTTTTCCGATATTTTTTTAAATCAATATAATAAGAAAAATACATGACACAGATTTTTTTTTATATTTTTCTCATAACTGTCACGACTTGGTCTATCACCTGTTTTCGTTTTATTGTTGTCTCCTGGGACACCCTGTATATATTTCATTAACATTAGCGTGTCATTTAAATTCTAACTAAAGTAGTGATTGAACCCACAATCATAGCTTACAGTCTCCCACTAACTGCTTCAAGTATTTATTAGCTTAAATACAACAACTTGACGATACAAAATAGACGTTATAAATGTAAGAAATAACATACTATATTTATGTTGTATAAATATCTTATGCAAACAAAGTTGTAGTGGAAGCGAGCATAACATTATACCTATCTGTAGTAACTATAACACCTGCTCGTAACAAATATAGTACCGTTCACTTTGAGATAGTATAAGCTATTAAAATGTTACCGAGGCACTGATTGCGCTGGTGCTATTTTCTTAGAACTAAAGAAAATTTATAAACGTATTTTTTTATTAATCACAAATACGTTAGTAACGAAGTTTTATTTAAAATACGAGTATTTCCAAATAAAAGAAATACCACCACAATACTAGACGGCTATGTAAATGGTTCAAGAAAATATTTTGAAACGTTACCTAAAACAGAAGGAATAAGATTTTTAAGTTCTTTAACTATTTTTATAAGAAACCAAAGTTTGCTCTAGCGGAATAGTAAGTTTCAAAATTCTTTGTCTTCTGTTTAAAATGAATAATTCACCGTTCATTTATTGTTACAGAACTTATTCTGGATAGTTGGAAACGTTTCTCCGTATAAAAAAAAATATAAAACATACATTCCTAGAAAAGACTCCAGTTTGGCTAATTTCACTCGAGATTTTCTTTTCATTACGTTCGTAATAGAAGCAAAATATATTTTTAATCATAGTCGCAGTTCAGAAATTTACATATTTAGATGAGATTCTAGCTTAAATTATTAACACTGTAACTGTCAATTTCAACATTATAATTCTGACATAACATTTTAAATTCTATAACAAACAATATATAATTAGGTTTCAGAAGTGAAATATCAAAAGAAAACTACACAACACTAATGTTACAAATACAATCTTATTTATTAAAAATCAAAATAACTATAAACTGAAGTTTATATAACTAGAAACTTATATAAAACACCAACAACATTCGAAAACACATATAGGTATTTACTCAGTGTTAATTATAGCAGCTCTTTTAAGCAATTCACATTATTTATTAATTAAAACATTTAAATTACTTTATAACTTGCTAATAATGATCTATTAACAACCTAATAACAAATCACATCGACTACAACACGTGTAACCTCAAGTATATGAGAGCCAAATATGTCCTCCCGCTTAAATTAGTAACTTAATAATAAAATGAAAAGAGCGGGAGCGGAAGACATTGACAGTGACATTGACACATTGCAGTACTATATTTGACAGTTGACATTTGTAGCACAGAAGTCTCCTAACTCGGCCATTCTGACCCTGCGTCGTCCCCGACGTAGCTGATCCAGTTGCCTGATCACATGCTGGTGCATCCCGATTAGCCCCAAAGTCATCGGCGTCGTTTCATGGCTGTATTGATGAAAATTCTACAGTAGTACCATATTCGCTGTCTTCATCATCTAAAATTTTAAGTTTATAAATGTCTAAACATTACAACATAAACGGATAGGCAATCAAAATATACAGACAAAAGATATAAAAATAAAAAGTTTTGAGAGCTCTCATTTTTAACCCTGTAAAATCTTCATATCCAAGTATGTTCAGTCCGGTGCAGCAAACTCCGGAACCTGTGAACAGAACAGTCAGAAGGCGTCCCCTCTGTCTGCCAGGACCAAATGTCCACATAGACGTCACATGGTCCACAAAGACCAAACGTCAGCAAGGACCAAACGTCCACAAGGCCATAATGTCAGCAAGGACCAAATGTCCACCTTGACCACAAGGACCAAACGTCCTTCAGAGCCACATGCTCTTCACAAAATCTTTCAGGGCCACACACCCGTCAAAATTTCTCAGGCCATATGCCTCATCAGACCAAACGTCTGATACAAGTCAAAGTCAAAAGTCAAAGTCAAAACACCCAACCCAACCCCATGTCTGTGCCCAAAGGGACCACACATCCAATTGAACTCAATAAGCAAACTGCCACATTACACCAGTATTGTACACTAAGCCCCACCTTGGTTGTCAGACAAAAATTAAACATTTAGAAAAAGAATTAATGGAGGAAGAGAAAAATAAAATGTCGGTCTGTATGTATGTAAGCCTATAATGATTTAGAAAGAAATTGTGCTAGACAACAAAGCAAGAATTAGTGCAATACAGTTAAAATAACTTGTCAATAAAAAGGCAGTACAAATTTCCAGTTACTAATCCCCATGCCATTGTACCATGTTAGAGCTCCTCGAGTGGTTTAACTACCACCACTCAATAATTAATTGCCTCAGTCTTATAGAAGCTCGGCCTAACCTGACCTCTATTTATAATTCAACCAACATGTTCAATTTCTGTTGAAGTAATAAACATATTCGAAATTTTATGGGAAAATCGGTTTTTTTTTTTTTTTGTTTGAGTATTAATAGTAACTGAATCCCATCATAACGCATTATCAACACGTCATCAACATATTCTAAAACATGACCACATTCAATATGTGTTTACATAAAATATGACAACATTCAACACATGTTTACATAAAATATTCATAACCACCACCACCACCAAATTATCCGTGTGTGATCATCAATCAAAGGGAGAAGATAGCTTCCTCCGACATTCAACCCTTTCAGTGCCCCACAATCAACACATATCCAGTCATACACACTTTGGATTGCACCCGCCAACACACATACAACACTCCTCTCTTCAAGATAGCTGACAATTTCATGTACTTTAAGCTTTTCCCCACCCCATATGGAAGATAAGCATTTTCCCATATTTACCGTTGTTTGCACATTTAATGGCACCGGCGATCGAATAATGTGAAAATTTATTTATTATGTACATAAGAGAATCCAGCTAATAACTTAAGTGGTACATTAATGTGTTGCCAAACGCTGAATGTGCTGACAGACACTTCAATACAGACACACACTTCAGACACACTTCACACTTCAGACCAGGACAGACACTTCAATAGACATTCCTAGGCATTGTTTACTCCTCACTATTTAAGTTGTCTGAAATTGTCTCCTATATCATAAACGATAAATTATTATTTACTATAAACATTCTTCTGGTTTCAATTTCCCATTTTAATTCGTTTAAAATAATTCAAACTCTGTAACCTCATAATAGTAATACACAGAAATCTTTTGCTACAATAATCCCTCCCAATTACTTATATAGCTATTAATAGAGGTAAGTCTAAATATTGTATCCTCAGTTATATAAGTAATAGTTGTAAAGTTAGTCTTAGCAAAAATTATTTATGTAGTAATCTTAATGAACTTGATGTAATCGGTAATCCTATTTGTGAAACCGAAATTATGTCTATGTATGTTATGGCTTTTAATTCACTTCCTACTATTTGTAAAACAAATTTTATTTTAGGAAATTTACATTTTTATCAATCACTAGGTAATAATTGATGGGTCTTTATTTATTCAAATCTACTAAATTGCATGTTAATTGTAATAACAATGATTTCAATGTAACTTTATTTGACACTGGAATTTTAACTTTGAAGCTGAATTTATTTACTCAGAATGTTACCTACAACATATGTTACAGATGTAATTAATTAATTATTAATATTTAGTCTCCATATACATTCTACCATTAGGCATGAAAATATTACATTTGGTTTTATTAACATAAAACTTACAATTTTTATATTTACTTGTTATGTAAAATTTATTAGTTCAATTAATCCAACAATTAAATTAAATTCTACTCATTCTGATTTCAATCTTATAGCAGACAATTGTTGCAATTGCACATAAATTAAAAATATTAATAATCCTAATTTGTTTAATTTAATAAATCCTAAGTTATATACAAGGTTTGCACCCTTATCTGCAGCATTGCATCACTTCAATACTATGTATGCATTAATAAGTCATTAGTATAAAACATAGTTAGTCTACCTGAAACTCTCCTAACAGCCACACATTTTTCTATATCCACTGTGACTCAATTCTATTTGTTTTATTATTGAGACTAATTAATATGTTTTAAATTATTACCAAATCTCTTTTTAATTGATTAAATCTTTTTTTTTTAAAACAACTTTAAGCCAAATGTACATAACAGCACACACATTCTACATACAATAACATCAGCATCTGTAATAGCTAGAACAGGCATGCAAGATCTCAGAACAACTATCAAGTCGGCTCCAAGCGAGAGCTCATCAATAGCCAAGGAAACAAAACCATTTCCTTCCAACAAATTAACAGTATTACTCACCCTCTAAGGTACAGTTTATTGATTCTCCCTCACACAACTAACATTTCAAAACAAACAAAGGTTACAAGTCATACTGCTACCATTTCTAGGTTTCCTTATCCAATGTTACTCACACCCCCTTCACCAACCATAAAATGGTTCCAATCTAAAAGAATTGTGTAACGGACGCCCAATTATTAAGCTATGAATCTCTTGTCTTTCCTTTTTTTTTTTTAGTCACTATGAATTATGCTCAACTGGCAAGCTCGAAACGCCATATATCAAGAATTCAATTCAATTCACTAAGCCCTATATACATTGACAAGAATCATCTCTAGGCAAACTGGCACCCGTCCCTCCTCTAGCACACTAAGCACAACCACAGGACTCTTCAGAATCAGCCTGCATAAAACATCAACCACCTATGATCACCAGTAATCACTCACTCACTCATTCAACCATGAACATCACCCTTAAGGCGCCCAGAGTCATGTGATAAACATTCTGAATCATTCCAGTTATTAGCACTTCTAACCCTCTCCACCTCCTCATACTATAGCTCAATATCATTGATAACAGAGTCAGTTTGATATGAAATATTATAGTTTTGTATTATTCAACTATTTAAAGATTTTATTGCATCAGAAAGATTACGGGCTAACTTGGTAACCCCTGAAGTACATTGAGAAGGTGATGAGGTATCAGAGGCCATACTTTCAGATAATGCACCTTTGGGAAAAGTATCAAATCTAACAGTTAATCATTTAAATTTGTTTTTAACAAACTAGCATGACAGGTTGAATTATGAGAAGAAATATTATTTTGTGTACCTTTTTCAAGTTTGTCTAATCTCCAAAGAAATGCATTGTAATGCTCACCAATAGAGGCACTCAGATACCTGGAGACACACAGAGACGCGTCGCGCATTGCAAGCAGAAGCGCGCATACACGTGCGGGGACGCGTCGCTCATCAGTATCAGAGGCGCGCAGACACGCTCGGGAACCGCATCGAGAACAGTAGCGCGCAGATACGCGCGGGGACCGCATTGCGAGCAGTGGCGCGCAGATATGCGCGGGGACCGCATCGCGAGCAGTCTCGCAGACGCATCGCACATTGCGAGCAGAGGGTGTACAGACGCACACCAAGATGCGCAGGAATGCGTCGCACATCGCGAGCTGAGGGCGTGCAGAGGCACACCAAGACGCCCAGGTAAGCGTCGCGCATCGCGAGCTGAGCGCGTGCAGAGGCACACCAAGACGCGCAGGAAAGCGTCGCGCATCGCGAGCTGAGGTCGTGCAGAGGCACACCAAGACGCGCAGGAAAGCGTCGCGCATCGCGAGCTGAGCGCGTGCAGAGGCACACCAAGACGCGCAGGAAAGCGTCGCGCATCGCGAGCTGAGGGCGTGCAGAGGCACACCAAGACGCTCAGGTAACCGTCGCGCATCGCGAGCTGAGGGCGTGCAGAGGCACACCAAGACGCTCAGGTAAGCGTCGCGCATCGCGAGCTGAGGGCGTGCAGAGGCACACCAAGACGCTCAGGTAAGCGTCGCGCATCGCGAGCTGAGGGCGTGCAGAGGCACACCAAGACGCTCAGGTAAGCGTCGCGCATCGCGAGCTGAGGGCGTGCAGAGACACACCAAGACGTGCAGAAAAGCGTCGCACGTCGCCAGCAGAGGTACACAGAGACGCGCGGGGACGCGTCGCTTGTCGTGGGAGCAGAAGCACCTCATAGCGGCACGGCGGCGGCATGAATGTCCTGCAACAGAACCATGAAAGCACCAGCGCGAGCGCTCGAGACACCCTTAGCGCTCGAGTCCCATAACATGGCTTTCAAATGACTTAACCTAACTCGCTAACCGCGACCACGTGTCATGTCCGGTCGACGTGATTTGTTTTGTGATTTACTTCCAGCATCACCCAAATTTAACACTGTATTTCTATATAGGCAATAAATAATTTAAGAAAAGAGAAATGATGAAACTGGTGTTTTATTTGCTTTCACAAAAATAACAAAATTATAAGGTACAAGGATCTGGCCTGATGGGCTTAGATAGGTATCCCACTTCTGAAATTAGGATTCAGAAGTGAAATATCAAAAGAAAACTACACAACACTAATGTTACAAATACAATCTTATTTATTAAAAATCAAAATAACTATAAACTGAAGTTTATATAACTAGAAACTTATATAAAACACCAACAACATTCGAAAACACATATAGGTATTTACTCAGTGTTAATTATAGCAGCTCTTTTAAGCAATTCACATTATTTATTAATTAAAACATTTAAATTACTTTATAACTTGCTAATAATGATCTATTAACAACCTAATAACAAATCACATCGACTACAACACGTGTAACCTCAAGTATATGAGAGCCAAATATGTCCTCCCGCTTAAATTAGTAACTTAATAATAAAATGAAAAGAGCGGGAGCGGAAGACATTGACAGTGACATTGACACATTGCAGTACTATATTTGACAGTTGACATTTGTAGCACAGAAGTCTCCTAACTATATATATTTTATTAATCTCAAACTACTAAAATCTTTTTCATATTCAATTAAATTGTTGAATTAAATTGATGAAACTAAATTTCATCCATCTAATCTTCTTTCTCTATTTGGATGTTCAGGATCAGGGTCAGCTATTATTATATTACCTTTGAGCATGATATGTATTTATTAAAATACAAACAAAAAGTGAAATTCTTCGGAAAATTAATTAACTATAATTCTTTTTATCATATAAATACTCACAAAACTTAGGATACAATGCTATATGAAAAAATAACTAAAACACATATTGAAAGGAAAGAATTATTCAAAACAACAAAGTAAGAATGTAGAAAGAATTTCTAAGAGAATTTCGAAGAAAATACAGAATAAATTTCTATAAAAGTTTTATAAGCTTCTTACTGAATATATTATTAATATTTGTATTTCAATTGAAGTTGAAATTTGCTCACAAAGAAGTCCACGTGTAATAGGATATAGTGCATATAGAGCACTTTACATCAACAACAAGTTCCTTTGTACCGATGTCTATCTTAACGGTTGCTTATCAAAACAATGAAGCTATAAGTTTCAATGGAAAGTCATTCTCCATATCACATTATTTTCTATTAAATTCTAAATATACTGTGTTATTGTATATCTGGGCTGTTTTAGGTATGTATGTTAGGTACATACATGTATCTTACAAAAAAATATGAGATATAGTTTTTATTTTGTTCTACTACATTATATACCTCCTACTAGTGTATAAAGTATATTATATAAAAAATAAAACATTTGTCTTTAAAATTTTACAGCTTCATAAAACTTCACTCAGAGCTCCGAACAAAGTGCTATTTCATAAATTGCGACCTCAATCCCTTATTTCCCATCTTGTATATAAAAAAAAGGTTATCGGGAAAATAATTACCGCTCACGTCGATCAGCACAAAGTGAGTTACTTTCCTTTGGCCTTTCATATTTACAGGTGTACAAAAACTACGTTATAAATCAAAGTTTGGGCCCCTTTTTATAACGTTTTATTTTGTTGTAACGAAAATATCGTACTCTGATGACGATCGACGGTATGGTTAAATCAGGTTTGACAGGTGTTTAAGAACTTCCTTTGAAATGGTACCGAATACAATAAATACAAAAATCTTTAATACATTAAATGTATACTAAAATAGCACGTATAACTTACGTATTTATATTTACACAAAAAATCTTTACCGATTGTTATACCTAAATATTTTTTTATTATTAATAAACGAATTGTTATCGAAATCTTCATAGATTTATAATATATGAACATTTGTTTTTTAGTCTCACGCCGCCGTATCCCATACAAAACATGGCCGGCAGAGAAGTCTGTTCAGTAGAGATAGAAGATACGTAATGGATGTAGAAAGGTGTATTGCTGCCGGTAACAGGGTTAATGGAACCTTAGCTGCATTGATTACATTGAACGAATGAGTTATGAAAGAATGGAAAAAAAATATTTATGACAGAAAAGTGAGCGGTAAGGAAAAGCGAGATAGGGAGAGATCTCGGTTGACTTTTGCAAACACAGTATCAAAGATACTGGAGGAAGATTTCCACAATAATCGGCTTAACGTGGAGACACGAAACTTACATACATTATTGGAGTATTTTTGTATCGCGAGTTTAAATATAATAGAAGCAACGAAAAAAGCAATATTTTCGGAGACACGTCATCCATCCAAGGTTACCGACTATCATCTATAGGCGGGTGTCTTACGATAAGGAGTATAAGTATATAAGAACGTTGATATTATGCAAAATGGCCTACATTAATATTCTTTTCAGTCTTTCATAGAATGTACAAGAACTCTTGTGAACTTAGCACATCACATACATATCTGGTGATAAAACGTTGTAAATTACTATAATAAATAGTATTTTTGAGGTATATAATATGTCATATTGTTTAATTTATTTTTCTTACAGCTTTATTAAAAAAAAATCCTTTTAAAGCCAAATATTATATTATTTGATCGGATATTTTTTTATTTGATCGGATAGTCATATAAAATATGTAAAAAAACTCTTGTCATTTAATATCTGATGATGGGAAGCGAGGCTTGAATATTAAAATATTGAAACAACTGAAATTTTATTGAAACTGTTTAAATGTGTAACCAATAATTGCTTTTCAGCAAAACTCATATTTTCCCAAACGAAATTAGTGATATTAATACAAATATTTATTACATAAAACATTGAACTATTAGATAAAAAGTAATTATTAACCTTTACAAAAGTCGAAGTTTATATAGCTAACTAAATATTTATTAAACAAAAAAATGCCTGGCATTGAAATCAATAAATTAATTTGAAACCCATTAAAATCAATAAATACATTATTATAATCACATGAATACTCCTATCGGGTTCATTTTCCACAAGTTACAAGGCTATGTCCGTTCGACTCACGGTGGGGGCATTGAGCTATCGTCCTCCCATAACTCCAGTACAAACTTGGAAATATTCGATTTACATTTCTAAATATTTTATTAAAAAAAATCATTTCAATAAAATATGATTCAATAAATGATGTAAAAATTATTTAACATAATTTTTTAGATGAAAAATTAAACAGAATTAATAAGTGAGCAATTAGTATAATATTTTATGATTCAACTATATCGTTTTCCCGCTTAATTAATTTTTTCTTCGTCTTTATGTAGCTCTCATGAGAAATAAAAGGTAATCTATCAATGAACCTACTCCATTCATCTCTTTTAATACTGTACGATTGCTGTATATTTTGTCTGAATAGACAAGCTTGAAAATGTACGAGTACAGGTTAGATATTACTATCGTTCAATACTATGAAACAGCGTTTTACAATATTTTTAACAATTTTAAAGTATTATTCCACACTTAATTTTAAAAGAAAATTTATTTTTACAACATGTATAAATTTGTACAACGTAGTAGGATTTGAACCCGCGCCTCTTGGAAACGATCCGAGCATAGCGTTTACAAGTCTTGAATGCGTTACAGCTACTCGAGCCCGTAAGAGCACGTTCAAATTATGCTAGCTAGCTTTTACAAGCTTTTCATACAACATATTAATATTTATATTGTACCTCGTAGGTACATATATAATATGTTATTTACATATAAATAGTTTTTGTCGTAATATATACGTATGAGATAAATAAAAACACACCTTTGAAATGTATGCAACCATTTTCGTAACACGACTAGGAGACATATAAAAATGTATTCTTTATGAAAACAATATAAAGGCCGACATGAGGTAGTGAACATTGTACCTACTAGTCAAGTTGGAGACGACAGGCAAACAAAAGTGATCTTAGATAACATTCATTTTGCTTTCTTTCGCTATTATTATATTATTATTTGTTAGCTTGGCATTTCTAAAAATATCCAACAGAATGTAATTGAAATATTTTGTATTCATCCAACCCAAGTTAGTTCACAATTGTAATACTAAATATCAAGTGTCTTTGATAAAATATAACAACCAGACTGACGTAATGATATCATCTAGTTTGGTTATTACATACAGTTCTTCGAAAATGCACCATTCTGTATACTTTGGAATATAGAGTTTTTGTACATATACTTATTTCATATAACTATACATGAATAAACTGTCTGGGATGATATCTCCCTATTATATCTAACGATTGTTGTTAGCTTGACATCCCAAAAAATAAACGAAGTAAGGTCGATTATGATTTACTTGAATAAAACATAAAACATGTTGATAAAGTATCTCATATTCCCTTCAGTCTTCATCATGACCAAAGATAGCATTATGTACTAACATAGTTTTAATTAAGTTGTGCGAATCGCCGTGTATGTAGACCCTCCGTTATCTTGCCGGACCCTATCCTCATAACACAATTATAGTTGACGATTTGTTTCTACACGAGATTAACTTGGGATCAAAGATGAAACTTACTATTTAAATTAATTAATTACAAGTTGAAAGCTCCTAACCTTTAATATAAAAATATACCTACCATTTTAATTAGTAGACGCGTCTATTAGTTTTCAGACGTCTTTGACATTATTACTTGAAGTAAGCTAAGTGGTAATTAATTTTACCTTCACGGGTCTTCTGAACGACTACAATACACTCTTCATTATGAAAGCCTATTTTATTTTAGGTTTTAGTTTTAGGGTTTCATACTTTAAAAAGTAAAAACGGAATCCTTGTAACAAGGAGGAGGAGGATCGCGGAGGTATCAAGTTAAAATGAATATCAAATATTCAAATCCATTTTCTTAATATCTATTGATTTTTAATTTATTTGTCTTGTAAGTACTAATTTTATACAAAAACGATTAATTATATTCATATCTTTTGATTTTGTTGAACTATAGACCTAATACTCGATAATAATTAATATTGATACCTCCACGCGATCACGATATAAATGGTCTTGAAAGGTGGATGACAAAGTAATTCTATTAAGGTTCCGATTTTCATTTCGGTTTCTTTTTCAATCAAACATTTACTTCTAATACTGTGTCATTCCATATATATCATTGCAATGATTCCAACATTAACTATAATATATAAGATAAAAATGAAATACAATAACAAACTAAACTTGATTGAGCAAACTAAATAACATTGTTTTTGTTCAATTAACAAAACTAATTTTCTCCAAGCCTCCTGTTATTTTTTCATAATTTTTAATAAAGAATTTCGTCCAATATTTACTTTAAATTAAATATAAATTGTTTTTCTAATTTAATAGTATAGTATACTCGGTATAAAATTTTATTTAAAACATAGTACTCCATATAAATTTTAATAGCTTCCAACTCTTAATAAAAACTTTTTTTATATCCATTCTATCGTTTATATAAAAGCTATTAACGATATTGGAAATCGCCCAAAGTTGCAAACGATAGTGGAATACGTCACGCCGGAGCCGGTCGTAGACTGTTTTATGGCTCAGTCTTTGCAAAACTAACTAAGGCCAAAATAAATAATCTACTTCTAGAAATCTAATATAAGAAATATTATATCTATATTATAAGCAAAACTTTTACGCATATTTTTCAATAAATTTCGAATAATATAGCATTACTTGACGAATTTTATGTTTTCTCAACTAAAGTGCCTCTTAATTAAAGCATAGTTTTTTAAGCGTTGATTATTTTTTACGAATTTCACATAAGTTTATCTGTTTACAAAATTAAATTCATTTTAATTCAAAATTTATGTAACGCTAGTATTAAATTTATCATATGAATTATTATAAAAATGTGATTTAAGTTTTCAACGAACAAAAATAATAAAACATAGCAAGCATAGCTTAGCAAATGTATCCCAAACTAAATCCGTATCCTCACCTGACTGACCTCTACGTTGACCACGAAGTGTCCTGGCTGCCGTCGCTGTCGTTAAGCTCATGCCGTCACCGACCACTAATATTACGTTCCTTGTGAAAAAAAGGATAAATTATATTTAACTTTACATTATTATAAATTTACATTACAAATGTAGTGTCAAAAGTGTATTGATTTATGCATCAGATTTGCTTTTATTATTGATTGAGGCCATTGTGGCAGGCAGAAGCACAAGCGTGCGACTGTAACCCAATAGTTGTTGGATTGATTCCCATTCATGATTCAAATCAAATATTTGATATTTTCACATTTTCGCTCTACTATAGAAGCAAAGCCCAGGGTTGAGTTCCGCCACTCAACATACAATATCTCAAGAATTTTGTACCTACTCTATGGTATATAATTGTGGTTTAATTCCTTGTGTTCAGCTTTATCAGTATCATACAAAAAGCTGAAGTTTGCACACACTACGATAATAATATAGTCTAGTAGCAACATGGTGTCGCTACCGATCATTAAAGACAAACTCGCTTTATATATGCTAATTCGCTTCTAATAAGCATTCAAATTACGTACAAATGGTTCAATCAACTCAAAGACAATACAGGCCTATTAATATAGCTGCATATAATAGATGTATAATGTATATTAATATATCATTAATTGTTAATTAATTGAAATCCCCCGATAAACAAAGTTTTTCAAATATTTTTCATAATACAATATAGAATAGGCAAAATAAGATGACATAACATTTTTGTAAATTATTGTACATATATATAGGTATGCTATTTAGTATAATATAATAAATAGCTTAAAATAACACATACCTTTCTCTATAAAAATAAACAAAATAAAATATTAAATCTATTTGGCTTAGGTATATAAGCGATGCTAGCAAAACAATATTAAATGACTCACTTTGCAACAGGATTTTTCTCTAAAGCTTACTGAAGGCGTTTTTGTAGTGTGTCTTGTGCTTGTGCATACCAATATTGAGGATCTGAAAATTAAAATAATTTATTTTTTCTAAACAATGAAAGCTTTTCCCGTGATACTATTTTATGGTGTTCACTTATAGAGAAATTGAAAAAAATGGACGGTATTTTTTACGCTTTCTTTTAAAACAAATTAAATTACTGTGTATAATATATTGCTTACCTATATGTCAATCAAATCCGAAATTACGGGAAAAAAGATAAGGGAGAAGTGGCATGAAAGAGTTTACTAAATGAAGCAAAAAAATATACTTTTAATTAAAGAAATTAAGATTTTTTTTCCTCAAATTATTATCTATTTATTAAACTAGGTAATTTCGTACGAAATAACCCTTAAATACAATAAAATATTCATTTTAAAAAATGTGTCATTTGGCTCTTTCATAACATTTCGGTATTGAAAGAGCCATTAAAAGTTATGAAAGAGCCAGTCCTATATTATGAGGTATAACAGTGAAAATTATGGTAAACAATATTAAATAAAAACGATTTAATAATTCTTATTAAAAAGTAATGGTTTTTTGAATTTTATCAGTCATTTTAAGTAGATAATTCTAACAAACTTTTTAATCTTACATTATTCAGACCAATCACATTATATGAATCCTTTGAGCCAATCATCACTCGCATTTTCAATTTCTTTCCACTTATCTAGGCAGAAACTATTGGCCATGGCCAATTTAATTCTTCAATTACTGATTTCTCGGGTCTTTTTCGTTTTTTCTTTCGGCTTTTTCAAGGCCCGTCCACCCGGCTCTTTCATAACTTATTCTATAAAAAAATGTAACCTCCAAAATGACAACGATATCAAAACTTTTCAAACACAATTTTAATGCAGTTACAAGGCCAAATATATACATAAACTCCATCTATATTCCAATTACCCGTATTTGTTTACAATAAAATACTAAAAAACAACTCAAAGGATTAAAATAGTTACTTTGGAATGCCAAAAACTTCAACTCGACGTATCGGCGTCCGTTGGTTCCGATCAACTGTAAAATTTTTGTGGGTGGCGGGAAATCAATATTGCCATTTAAAAATAAAATATTCTAACGAATCCGTTCCTAAACTACTATAATATTGCAAGTGGCTCTTTCAAAACCTGGCTCCTTCATGCCACTTCTCCCTTATATGATATTTCATTTAATACCAGTCAATTGTATTTAAATCACTCCTTTATATAAAGTCGATATTTATATTTATTGTATTTATGTTACATACGAAAATAATTTCATTTATAATATTATTACTGATATATAATACAATATTATATCCACTTATATATTTTCATTATATTATTATTTCAATAGTACTGTAAAGAAATAATACTCCTTGGTTAAATAGAGATTTCAAGTTTACCACTTCGAGTTTACCTCTTCGAGTGTTAAAACATTTATTTTCATTTTCCCTAGAAGTTCTTGCGGGATATAGCGTAAACTAGCTTCCACGAATAAGCTCAAGCACTTTAATTTGAAGTTCTACAAGAATTATGTTTGCGGTATTATTTATACAGCTAACTAATAAAAAAAATACTAAATCAATAAAAAAAAAAGAATTTAAAAAGCTATTATTAATTTATACATTTGAAGAAAAACAAATATTCAAGACGATATATATATCCATATTTACTCCAAATAAATCCTTATTTACAATTCTTATCTCACGAAACAAACACAATTGAAACGTAAATATAAATGCAAATTTTTAAAGCAAAGTGCGAGTTTATGTAGCTAATACATAGCGTTTGTATTGTAATAAAAACCCTCAATAAAATTTGAACACAGATAAAACGTCCATTCGGACGTGTTTAACCTTTGGAGTAAAAGTACGAAACTGCCACATGTGCAAACGTCGGGTGTACCAAATTATATCGTGATTTACATAGAATTAACTGGGTCTTTAAAACTGTATTATGTGCATATATTATTTATGTACATTTATTTATATTTCGTTGTCAACTGGTTTTACATTACTTGAACTTGGAGAGATATACTTTTTATTTCCTGTATGAATTCATTCACACTACTATATCTATGATAGTTCCAAATTGACTTGTTTGATATGGTTAATTTTTTTTTCTTTGATTATAATACCCATCAGCAATTTAGAATAGAATTTTACAGTGTTGCTAAAACATTTAATATATTCATATAAAATTAATCAGTGAAAATGTGGTAAAATTTAATTTCCTTTTTATCATTCTCCCTTTTACAGTTACATTAACATTATATTTTATTTATAGTATATGTCGAACATTTACTTTTCGGACTTTTACATGATAAAACTATTCTGGCAAAACTTCTTGTAATACAATTCTCATAAAAAACCAATGTAACGATATGAAAAAGCTGACATAAACAGTCCAGTTACTCATATATTTGTTGTCATGAAGTCTGACTTATTTATAGATAGTCGTTCTATGAGACAAATAACACAATATTTCATTAATATTGTTTTTTTTTCTTGCGGAAATATTTTTTGCGGTATATTTTCTTTGAAGTGAAGAGGGTGGTTTTTATAGCAAATTTTACGTAGTGTTCCAAATTTCAATATATGTAAAACAGTTATGATCTGGTACCACAGGTATTAGTGTATTGTATATCTATAAATTTTCTTTTTTCAGATTTTTCTATTTGTATTGTAAGTTCTCACTTCGTGCCAAATTTTTTAACTGTAGGTCCACGAGAAATATCCTAATAAAATAATATAAAATGCAGCAAAAACTATGCATAAACTTTCGTATCTCTTCATAGCGTTGACTTAGAAGTTTGATGATGTATGTGCTCTACGGAATATTAATACATAGTTTATATTAATTTCAGTTTGATACATCCACACAGTCTAGATATGGTAAAAAAAACTGGTTAAGTGTAATTTGAAGATTTTAGATCAACTGAGAAAACGAAGTATAATAACTTACGTTGACAAACATAGAAATATATCATTTGTAATGATTTTTCTTTGTGAAATACCTATAATTTTTTCGCAACTTTTCCTTCAATTGTGCTATAAGCCGCTACTCCGTACAAAATTAGAGTAAGTACCCCGTAGGGAAGTATCCCGTAGGTTTAGATTCCTTTACAAGTTTTGATAATTTTCGGCATAAAGGCTGTATCTTATGATTGCGTTAGCTTAGAAGATTGATTTATTCACAACTTCAAAAACTAAAAAAGGTTTGTATTTGAATTGAATGTAAATTTTAACTTGATAACTCCGCACGTTCCTCAGAAACAGGGACAGACGGACAACGAAGTGATCCTATAAGGTTTCCGTTCTTTCCTTTTAAGGTACAATACCCTAAAAATAGAATAATAAAATTTATTATTACAGGCACAACACTCTAAGATGAAAAGCAGCAATCGTACAAGGTTCGACCGACAATCGCTGTCAAGAATAACATCAAAGCAATCTCTAAATCCCACTTGGTCTCCGTTCAAGTAGCATTATTGCGTTTGACACACAACTTGTCTCGAACTTCGAAGATATTTACTTATCTCGGTCTCTCGGGAAGTTAAATTAGGATCGTTTCGAATATTTTAGTAATGACTAGTACGAAAAGGATATATTTTTTTCAATAGAACTTTTTTTCTTAGTTTTACGCTGTAACCCGCATTTAGCAGGATAAGAAGAGAGAACCTAGTATCAAAACACTCCGTTCTGGGCAGAGAGAACCTAGTGTCAAATAAAATGTAACATAATTTAAAAGTATACAAAGAAAAACCATTACATACGATTTTTTATTAAAACTGTTTCTTGTAAGAAAAAAAAGAAATCGAATGTTTTTTTCGTCCCAAAAAAGAAAACTAAGCTTCCGCAAACAAATATTTCACCGGGAAAAGTTTAATCTGTCTTTATAGGTACTTGGGACAATATCATGGTTTTTGTCAACACCGAGAAGGAAGATACGGAGACAACATATGATAATAAGTTCGTATCTCATCTTGTACCTTTCACGACGATATGTGAGAAACGCGTAAACCCGGAACCTCTGTTTAAGGTTCGCGATACGCTTCATAAATTGAAATCGTAAATATAATTTTCACAATATATTTACTTGACGCTTCGGTAAACATACGTTTCACATTAAATCATTCAACCGCTCTTGTTTTTTGTGTTGTTTTTCGAACTCAACTGGCGGCAAAAAATGAAATAATTAATTTTTCAATTTCGTACATGATCAATTTTGTCAGTTGGACTATTTTATTGTGCATATCTGAATGTCGTCAGAATATATGACGATTTTATTGTAACACTTTATTATAAATTTATTCAATTATTTATCTTTTTATGTGACTATTTAATTTAATTTAAAATTACATAAACATCTAACATACCATAAATATCGGTGTATTTTGGTAGAATCTTTTTCTATTTACAGCATGTCAGACGGCTTCACCTCTACCAGGACCATACCAACATCAGTCAGTATAGAAATATACCTCATCCAAAAATATTTTTGAAACTGAAAAATAAATCTTAACAAGGATAATACAAGTGTACATATAACTTTTAAATGAGATTGCATTCTTTTCATTATTTCTCTCAAGCGTATCTTTCTCCTCCTAAGTTTTGAAAGTTTCTTTAAGATTAGACATTTCTAAGTCCAATAACGTGGCCTTTGAAATTCGAAGCGAGCGAAAACTTTACCCTTTCGATATCTGTTCAAACTTCATTTTACAAATAAGCCAAACTATAATATTCCTTGAAATACCAACATTTATTTATTATTGCCAAATAGTTATATATCGGGTTTGTTAGAGTGTATCTAATAACTTATAGTTTCAATGTTTAACTAAATGTGTTATAACCTACATTCCTAATTAATTACACAATAATAGTATTTGTTATTATTTTGATTACATACCTAAGCTTATTTTAAATAGTATATTATATACTTTATATTAAACATTTTAAATACCAAATACAAAAGAACAATGATCATAATATTAGTACAAAAATACTCTCAGAATAATACCGAAGCTCTTAAGTAACGAGACATACTCAACCTATTTTACTAAAGAGGTACACGCAAATGAGACTTGTAAGTACAAACAGCGATAATTTCAAACAATTTACCCAAAAACCCTTATTTATTCTGACTTTCAGAGAAAAAAGCAAGCAAGGGTACATTTTGAGTCACGCAACACGAAATCACATCAGCTGGATTGCTTTTGTGTAATTACAGAAATGAAGGAGCCGCTTAAGAAAATCCACAAAGTGCCCATTAAAATACCAACGTTCTGTAAAAACATGAAAGTATGTTCAACTGTTTGTGATATTTCTTATGTGCTTCTCAGAAATTTCTGAGAAGAGCCTAGAGCTCATACTCTAGAGTATGACTGACTGTAACGCGACGATGGTGGGTTATAAAATATAGTACTCGAATTAAAATAAAATCCTTTATTGTAGTCTTTAGCTTCGCTCTAGTCTAAGTAGGTTTCACATTTATCTACAATCTTTATGAAGGTATTGGAGTGGAATCTCTTAGGAAATAAGATTATAGAGTGGAGGGTCGAGCTAAATTGACATTCTTAGAAGATTCAATTACATAACAATTGTGGACATCGAGATTATTTGTTTTAAGCAATACGTAACTATGTAATACTTTTATTATTTATTATAAATATAGCTTTATTAACTAACCTGTTTTTATTAATTTTGATTTGATTTATATAATACACTTAAATGTTAAAGAAAAATAAAAAATTATTAACATGCTTGGTATTTTGTCTTTTCTACACATACCTATACGTAAATACAAGTATGAATATAGAGTAAAAATCAGGATGAATATGAAGAACGGAGATTAAGACCATTAACTAAAAGTCTCATTACATAAAAACGTATTACGAGTATTTTATATTGGTTTAGGACAAACAAAAAAACTGTAGAATAAAAGTAAATAATTAAATTTTTGTTTATATTTTGATCGCTTCTATGTAGCATGACTAACTGCGATTCTAATTATTTCTAAACGTATAATAAAATTAATTGTAGCCGGCGCTGTAAAAGTTTTACTATGCTAACGATTATTTGTGTATTATTGTTACTTGTAATTTACCTTCGTGTTTATGAGAAATTGTTAGTATACTAAGAAAGTAGTACTTATTTACTATTTTCTATATTATAGAACATGCAGATTATAAGCAAAAGTTCCACCGTTTAATTAATAGCCGGTCAATTATTGTTATATTTAATTAAATTTACCTTTGTTTATTTAATTTATGTTCATTTTTTTTTATTCACTAAATAAATTTCATGTATTCTTTAAAGGAATATCCTACAACTATATAAAAGTTGTGGAAATATTTCCATTGATTTTATTAAAAGAGAATATTACAGATTGATTTTTTAGCGTTAATGGCTTAATCCGTTTGAATTTACAGTCCAATAACTATTCTATAGCCATTGCATTTTTTTATATTTATTTTATAAATGAATAAAAAATATTATAGCTAGTTTTACCTGGAATCATAGCTATAAAGCTTTATTCAACTGAATTCTGAAAGCTTTCATAAAATAGTTTTTAGATATCAAAATATCAAACAATATATTTTTTTAATTTTCATTTCCTAAAAAGATAAGATTGAAAGAATGAATAAAATGATTATTAAAAATAAAGCATTATTTGTCCACATTATATAAGCCCTGGCGCGGCTTCGTCTGCTTGAATAATACGAATATTTACCTAATATTATTTTAAAGTGAATTTAGCCAAATAAATAGATCATTCTAGTATGGTTATTGGTTATCTATACTATGACACACTTAATAAATCGTTATTTAAATATTTCGGGGTTTATTTGATTTTACTCGTAAAAATTATCGCATAAAGAAATTTTCTTGTTCGTATTTGATTGCATAATAGGTAGGTACGCTCAAATCCAATCCTGTAGGATTTTTAGGATCAAAAGTTTATGTTAGTCTATATCATCTTTTATAAAAGGTCCATTAAATTGGTCCAACTATCCTGTAGATTAGATGGGACTAACAGGAAGACAAAAAAGGACAAAATATTTGCTCTATATGGAAGAATGTCTGCCTTTTCAGACTATAATTTAGTTAAAACGGACAAAGTTCAAAAAGAAAAAAAGAAGTATTTCAAAGTTCAAAAATACTTCATCCTTGTGTGTGGGCGTCAACATCACAACCATTTTAAGGCCCATAACACATGTCATTTATACTCTTGATGGAAATGTCGAATAAATATGGTGGTAAACGATTAATGCAGATTCCTCTCTAAACATAAACTGATAATATACATAATTGTAGAACTCTATTAAAGTTATCAGATTTAATATTTGCAGCTTCCAACGAACTATTAATGACTTTCATAAGTAAACATATTATAAGCTATCGTAATGAGAAAAGTAATTGTTGGTAAAATAGATGGAAATACTATCAAGACTTACAAGTTCTAATTAAATATATAGGAAAAAACGCTTCTACCTAAGCTTTTATTTGGGTTAATTAGACTTTGACTAGCATTGTTTATAGCCAATTATTTTACCATATTGCTATAAATCTTATAGGCGCTGCCACCATATTAAGGTAGTAAGAATGTTCGTGATTGAATGTGATAGTTATGTTAAAAATCACATTGGTGAATAGTATAAGGTTTTGATAATGTGTATTCTTCAGTTTAGCGTTAAAGGATAGGCCGTTTGCATAAAAAAAAACTCAAATTCGTCTTAGCATTAACTTACGTCCTGCATTAAAAATAAAATGTAAAAATTGTGTATAAAAACAACGGAATTGCAAAATTGTTATCACCCATCCTGCAATATGTAAAAATATTTTCTTTCTCTAAATAAAATTAGTTTACGATAGATTTTCCATAAAAATAATTGAGATAGTACCCACCTAGCTGGACATTAGTATAACATACGGATCTTCTTCATTTATCACGATGGCAATAAGCACAAACCTCCATAAATCCGCGTCGAGCGCACATTGTACGTATATCGTACTTAATGATACCGCAAATAAAAAGGCTTTTACAATTGTGGACACGATCCTGCCATAAAGGAATGCGGTAATGGCGATTACTTATTTATAGAACAAATCGAGGGTCGTTTCGTTTAAAATTATTTAGCAAATATAAGGGTGAAGACCGTGGAGAATTCAAAAAGATATTTACATTATATTTGGACTTCTATTTTGATTTATTTTTTTATCATCACGATATATCCCACATATGCACATAACGCATATGCAAGAACATATGCTAATATTTTGACATATATTTTTTTTATATAAACTTGCTTTTAAAGTAAGAAAAAGAAAAATTAAAATAATTACGCAAATCGGTCTTTTGATTAAAAAATACTAAAACAAGATAGAAATTATTTATAATATTTTATTGTTAATATAATACATATTTAGCTTTACGACTAAATAAAAAAAATATAGTTAAATTCATCAGCTTTCATTACTAGCATGGATGTTGTAACGAAAATGTT
This sequence comes from Heliconius melpomene rosina, assembly GCF_056956725.1. Lineage (NCBI taxonomy): Eukaryota > Metazoa > Arthropoda > Insecta > Lepidoptera > Nymphalidae > Heliconius > Heliconius melpomene. Next base: position 5,822,244 of record NC_140406.1, on the reverse strand, counting down.
CAAAGTCCGTACATACGTACATTAGTGAAAGTAAACAGTATTCACTTGTTACAAGTGTTATCGAAGTACCTAAAATAATATTTGACCGGTTAGTTTATCAACAAGCGAATTTGCAAATAGAATTTTATTTTTGTTCAGTTCATGGGAAAGCAACACTTCTATTTTGTTCATGTTCCTCTTACAAGATAAAGTGAAAAGTCGCTGCCCGCAACTTAATTAAAACATGAGTCATTGTTTTATCCGTCTCGTCGGAATTTTAAAATTTTAGTGTTGGCAAAACCCTTTAATAGTGCTTTCTATAGGGATATGCCTCTCTCTAAGGATAGGTTCGTGAGTTAAGGCATGCTAATTTTAGCTTTCTTTTCAGTAGTTTCGACTGAGGACACTGGCGTCACTCAGTAACTTAAGAATTTCATATATCAAAATATCTTGGGGCTGTGGTGACGCGAGGGCACAAGGGTGTGACTATAACGCGATGGTTGTACACCAAGGCAAAAGCCCGGCATTCAGTTCTACGACTCAATACGCAATGCCCCGAAAAATTCAGCGGAAAGAGGGGAACGGAGAGTGTTAACACTAAGTTCTCCTGCAGTTCCGCATGCAGCAGGGTAGGCATCCAGGTGTATGCGGGACACAGCATGAAGATGATTTTTTATTTTATGAACCTATTTAAGATAGATAACGTAAACTTAAAAAGAATATTTTTATTTATTTTTATACAAAATCTTCTATATGTTCTTAAAATTATTGAACAATATACAATAAACAATGCATACAATACTAATTGACATTGAAAAAATATATATCACTATCATGTTTCTTTTACGTAAGTAAGAATTGAATTGTTGATTATAGCTCTAATGTTTCAAAACGGACCTCCATTCGAAACATAATAGGGTCATAATCAGAAAAAGTGCACATTTTGTGTCTTTTCTTGTCCCGCTACTTTGAATGCGTTTTAAAAATACAATTTTAAAGATAATTTAAATATTTTGCCATTTAAGATAAATTTACTTATTAACTTAAAGATTTTTGTAATATTTTAAATGTATTAAGGCTTTTAATAGTATTTTTTGTTAGTTGCAAAAAACTTTTCAAAATGCTTCCATACAATTTTTCGTGTCCCATTCACCACTTTACTTTTTAAAAATTGGTTTGTTACGAATATTTATGGTTTTATTTGATTTCAGATATGTTTCTATTACTTTACTTTATGCATAATATTAAAAAGAACTACTTTTATTGATACATTATTTAATAAATAATATATATTAATTAACTAAATTTGTCCCAAAATATTGTCTTTTTGTTACTCAGGGCTAGTAACGTACAATTAAAATATGAACGCAATTATTTTGGATGGTATTTAATATTAGTTTTTATTGTGGCACCATTATTCTAAAAGTCAATGCTGTCGTAGCTACAACCAGTAGTGTTCTCGCTGCAGTTGAGGGGTTCAAATGTTTTAAAGGGAATGCGTAAAATTACATCTCAGGGTTATAAACGGCTTTTATTTTGGTAAGTATTCTATAATTTGGTTTTCTTTTTTATGTTATTTGCTTCTTTTTACAAAATCTCAAAAAAGAACGTCAGTGCTTGCACATGCAACACGTGGCTTATGAGCAAATATTTAAAAAGGTTAGAATTTCTCAGACTTCATTCTCAATTTCGTTATATTTCGTTACGTAACGAAACTGAGAAAATATGAAGCCTAGTTCACAATTGCGGTACCAATGTTGTCTTATATATGTTTATAATAAAATTTTATCGAACCGGTGCTTGTATATGGAAGATATGTATATAAGAAAAAAAAATTGCTGGCATATGAAAAAAACTATTAGTGACTTTTCATAACGTAAAGTAACCAAAAATAATGATTTTTAAGTTTTTTTGCTTGTTTGCTTGTTTGTCTATGTGTTTGTGCACGCTAATCTCAGAAACAGCTAAACCGATTTAGTTAAAATTTATTTTTATTCTTTCTGAAATTAGTTGTGATTTTGTGATTATTATTTTTGATATATATTTTTGTATTTTCAGTAAGCGTAAGCTCCTATGTCAAATGCTGAAACAAATGCTTTTTTTTTTAGTTATAGAGAACGTCTTAAAAAGACCAATCCTATTAAATATGAAGATATGCGGAATAAACACTTACAAAGAATTAAACTTAATTCCAATGATAACGACTCAAATTTTGATATATTTTAAAGTGAATTTAATTTTATCATTAACTTTGTGATCTCTAACTAGAAATATAACTTTATTACGTTACGAACTAGCATTATTATATTGTTAATATTCTCACTTTGTTATGTTTTCTTCTTACATTTATAATCTGTTAATTCAACGATTGAACCTTTAAAATTTTGATCTGTGTCTCATTAAATAAAAAAAACAATAGTTTTATTCATATAATATCGTTATTTTGTTGTGTATAATGCCTTATGTCATCAGTTTCGTAACAAACTTTATCAGTGTTGTTACTTATCAGTTACGTTACGAATTCGAAAATGTCCACTTTTCTGATTATGACCCAATACCTTTTCAAGAGGTGTCACTGCCGATAATGTATCATAGACGTTTGATGGAACTGCTGCACGTTACGGCCTATTGATACACGAACAACGCTTATGAAGTGTTTAGCTAAGCGTTATATCTAGGCAAGTTTACCAATATTTTACTTCTTCTTTTGAATATGAGTCTATAAAAGAATATGCTTACTGTTATATTTACACAGCGTATATAATAATATTAATAATCCCAATATTGTTACATTATTAAATGAAAAAATCAGGACGGCTGTACGGAGAATAACAAATATGATTATAATACTGGAACAAATTAAAAATATATCTTGGTAACCACTTATAATAGCTACGAGTTATAAGAAAGAATAAAGCAAGTCATTTTGTGGTTCGAAATCTAACCTTTTTAATCAGCTGGGCCTCTATGACAGTATTTCAATCGAAACATGACAAGGAAAAGATCCCGTCATTGACTGGGTCCCTGGTACATGGAGGCGACTTAGGAGATTGCCTCTGTATTTGTTTTGCAATTTTCCTTGAGCTGAGAGCAGTACATTATTAGATCAAGGATTTTCTACTTCAGCATACGATCGCTTCACTCCATTTATGTCTAGGCTTGTAACAAATGCTGCTATACAATCTAAATGGGATACATTGAGTTAAAATTTATAGATTTTACACTTTACGTATATAAATTTGTTTAATAATTTTGAAATAATATAAGCGGAATATATAATTTATTCTATATTATAATTTACTGTACGAGCCTACATACTGACGTCAACAAAGGCGTGAACAAAAATAAATTAATCTTTCTATCAAAACCTAAAAATCTATCAGAATATACGTCCACAGTTATAATGGGACACCACGACTTTAATTAAACGTAATGGACGTCGCCATTACCTCATGGGCTACACTATAATTTATAGTCCACAGAGAGCAAAGGGATGCCCTGGTCTTTTGATTATAAAACCGCTTTTCCTCCAATCTACTTTCAAACATATATTAGCTCACCCCTCCCTTTCACTCATACACCGGCTTTGAAATAATTTGTATACTCTACCTGTAGTATGTATATTATTACATATCTGATAATACATGTAAAGGAACTTTTCATGACTATCGATCGATTCTATTGAAGCCTTATTATAATTCTGAATCGAATCTAGGCTACGGCTTTTGAGCCATTGACTTAATACTCATCCTTACAATTTTCAAATCTTTTATAAGAAGTTTATAGCTTAGCTTCACGCTTTTTCTCTTCAGAGATAGTCAGAACGGAGAGAGAACGGAGCGCCAAATGCTAGAAAAGAAGTTTTTTTTTATTAAAAATTTAATTTAGTATAATGTTTTAAATAGATGCACAGATCTATCATTATTTAGGTTTATGCTACTTCCTCCAATAAAATGGAAAAGCGTAGAGGAAAATCAACCGGCACCAGTGTACAGTGGAGACAGTAGCGTGCATTAGCATCTTATGTTAATATTTTGTAATACTTTGCAAGTGGATAAAGTAGATACCGATTTCCATACGGAATTTATTCGCTATAAGATATTCGCAACGAATAAAGGTAATGTTTACAGCCATGAAAATATTACAAGCATTTTGATTTTAAATGCGATACACATTATTTACCAGAATAAGCGTGACACGTAACACAACGCCTTCAAGCTTATGGTAATACTTTTGCAAACTCATTTGAATATTATTACCTTTTGAGTGGCGTTACTCATGTCTGGGGAACCCGTTTAGAGATTTATGTGCTCATAAGGTGTAAAGTTCACAATAGGAATCGATCATGTGAGAAATATGATAGGTACTATTGTAATATTATACTTTCCACAATATATAATATTTTTTTATATATATTTTTATGAATTTCTTTTCAGCTTCACGTTGTATCTTGCATGTAGCAGAGTAGACAGAAAGAGACATCAGAGAGAAGAAATAAAAAATATATATTTGTATTATGTTACTCTGTATTTAGCATATAGCAGACAGAGGGAACCTGGTAAACTATTATTAAGACACTTTGTTTCCATTAATTACACTTCCGTTCCCCACTTTTCATTGAATTCTAGAAGCACTACGCGCTGAGTTGTGGACTTTAACGCTCGCTTTGCCTCGTTATCAGAACGAGGAAATTAAAATCAAACCTGGGACCTTTCGCGTTGACAGTCGCATGCTTGTACCCCTGCGCCACGAATGAACTCAACAAATATTGCTACACCGACTATATAACATGGATATGTATGAATGAAAAATAAAATGACAGTTATCGTATGACTGTGATAGCAGATCAAGCAGAGAAAATCTAATAGGACAATCATAAGCAGAGAAATGAAAAAAACATTGTGTCAGTAGGAATCGAAACTACAACCGTTGCCTACAATTACACGGTCTACCGGCCGTTATTCATTAAAAAATAACTAATTAAAAAGTTATGACGAGAAAACATCAAGAAAAAACCTTTTATTTTCATATACAAATGTCCGTGTTAGCAGGAATCAAATCTAGTTTTAATTAGACCGTTTGTTCTGTTTGAATCAAACAATGGGACGTCTCTCAAAGCCTTTATTTTATATATGAACTCATTCAATTAACTTTAAATTAAATTTTCTTAAAGGCAAACTAATCGCTGTAGCATTAAGTCATAAACAATATGAAACGCTGAGGAAAAGAAAAGAAAGAAAGAAATTTAACTTTATTATTAAAAATTAAATGGGACAGTTAGAAATTAAATATGTTACTTATGAGAATATTCATTATTTGTCAGAAATATTAATAAGGAAGCTTCAAAATTTTACTTCTACTTTTAGATGAAATACTATCGATATCTCCTTTCCAACAGAACAAAGAAGCCTCTCAAGGCTCTACTAATCGTCAATCGTAACTAAATTCGTATATAACGTAAAACAAAACAACATATGTACGAGCAAAACTAGTAATCCATATCTGTCGGGAAAAAGCCGATACTCAGACAGGCTCATGTAAAATAATAATATTAACATGAATATTCAATGTTAATTATATAATTTGAAACCATATTTATAATATTTAGCTTATGTTTTACTTTGATGTTAAAACTTGGTACATTCATATACAGGCTGGAAGCGTTTGCGCTGGGGGCAGCATATAGGAAAAAATATTTCAAACCTAAAAAAATATTAAGATAATCAACAGTTTAGACGTTTGTTTGTTTTTCAATTCACTATGTTTATCCATACTGTTCTACGTATGATTCAGTTAATTATTATAAACTTAGTATAAGAAATTATATAGGAATAAGCCCCAAAATTTGAAGTCTTGCCCAGATAATGCACCTTTCAAATCTTTAGCCAACTGCCACAAAAGCCGGGGCAGTTCTGCGGTCATATTCAGACTTTCATTTTTGGCACTCTATGTAAGAGGATTTTTACAAAAAAATCAAAGAAATAGCTATATAATAATGTAATAATTATCATAAATCGATACTTTAATTTTCTTTTCTCCTTAGTGTAAAATGGGATCTCTGAATAGAAAACTGATTTTCTGTTATAATTGTAAATAAATTAAAATTTATTCTTTATAGACTGGGATCCGGCCGTTGAATCCTGCATATACGAGTTTTCTTAATTAAACCTATATTAATGAATACATGATTAGTAGAATAGATTACACCTGGGTTGCCTGGAAGAATTCTGCCGCAATCACCTTTAATTACATTTTTTCGTAACTCGTTTTTGGAGAAAATTGCACCAATACGTTTTTTATATGAATCGCACATCATTTGAAAGATAATCCCATAAGGAATTGGAAAATTAAGGGTTGCCAGCTCTCAGTCTGCCGCAAGTCTAGGATTGCCTGGTTTAAACATGTCACTAAATGTTAATAATTTGCACTGATGTGTTTTTTTAATGAATTATATATCAAATTAAAGCTTATTTTTTTCTGAACACTATAAAACAGGGTTGCCTGGAAAATTCCTGCCGCAAACAGGGGTTGCCAGCGTTTGAAATATTTTATTCCGGTTCCGTTTGACTATGAGAATAGACGATGAAATGCGCAGTCTGCCTTATGTTTTAAAGTAAAATATTATATAATAGAAGGTCAATCTTAAAATCAATGTTTATTCTTATTGTTCAACTGTTAAATGATGATTTTAATCATATTAAGTACACGCAGAAAACTATTTAAAGATGAGATCATTCTTATTTTTCAAGTAAAATAATAATCCATAATATTGAGTCTTCGCAAAATTTATTTTATAAATAATAATATTTAGTTAAATAAAAGGGTTATTTAAAACAACTAAATTATTTAATTAAGTAAATGTTTACAAATATCGATCTACTATAAGGTATTAATTACAACATGTTTCTTTAATATAATGAGAGGTGACAATTATCGCGGATATTTTTTTTATTAATTAAGAAAATGTGGAAAATTACATTTCAATAAACAATCTCTCTCTCTCTCTCTTCGCCCTCTGCTTGTTTGATTTGACAACGCCGTCCGTATCCGTAGAAAAAACTATGGCGCCCATCTTTTTGGTACGAATATTTACGTTTTTGCAAAGTAAATGAAAACTATTCAACTAATAAAAACTATTAAAAAATATAGATTAAAAAATGTCGCTAGCAAGAACTTCTCCGTCTATGCTGATAGTTTTTAAGGTATTTAGGTCTGAAAGAATTGTTCTTATAATTATAATAAAGCATAATCACTCACTAACGTCCCTAACTTAGTATAATCAAAACTGAGGCAACTCCCACGGCCACAATTGTCTACATTTTATTAAACTATATAATATTAAATATTAAAGTATACTTACGTTTTGCATTAGAAAATAATTAAAAAATACTTCTTTATATTTTTGTTTTAAAATAATGAACTTTTTGTAATACTGTAAATGATAACTGTGCATTGTGTCACTATTTAAAAAAATGTCACTGTATTTAAAATTCATTTTTTGGCGAAACAATAACATAATTTTACACTTTTGGAGAGATTCCTTGTTAAATTCTATCACATTTTCACTCCTGCCGCACAAAAAACACATCTTCATTTTTGTCAAGTAAAAACGTCTTTACTCCAAAACGAAAGATAAGTAACTAAGTAATATGCTCAAAAACAACTCATTTGGCCATCTGCACTTTTATTACATTTAGAAACAATACATCTTCGAAAATAATATTATTGCATTTGGTTTGCTTTGTATCGCGCCGCAAAATGTTTATCTATAGTAAAAAATAGCCAACTAATTGATATTTGGCGACTCTTGGTCATAAACCGTAAATAGCGTTTATTAGTCGGCATTACTGTCGGATTTTCTTCGAATTATTTTGCTAACTTAATTTTGTTTATTATAATTCTATTATATATATTTCTTTCCTATGCAAATTATTAAAAATTGCGTGAGAAAAAAAAAATTGCGGCAAGCCTTGTCAAATCAAACAAGTAGAGGACGAAGAGAGAGAGTTCATTGAAATGTATTTTTCAATATAATTAATAAAAAAAATATCCGCAATAATGGTCACTCTTCATTATATTAAGGGAACATGATGTATATGTATATATATTAATAGTTTATAGTAGATCAATATTTGTAAACATTTATTTAACTGCATAATTTAATTGTTTCAAAATGGTAATTTAAATTAATAAATAAATATTAGTATTTAGAAAATAGATTTTGCAAAGACTCAATATTATAGATTCATTATTTTACTTTAAAAATAAGGATGATTTCTTCTGCCCCATGATCTTTAAATAGTTTTCTGCGTGTACTCAATATGATTAAAATCATCATTTAACAGGTGAACAATTAGAATAAACATTGATTTTAAGATTGACCTTCTATTATATAATATTTTACTTTAAAACATAAGGCAGACTGCGCATTTCATCGTCTATTCTCATAGTCAAACGGAACCGGAATAAAATATTTCAAACGCTGGCAACCCCTGTTTGTGGCAGGAATTTTCCAGGCAACCCTGTTTTATAGTGTTCAGAAAAAAATAAGCTTTAATTTGATATATAATTCATTAAAAAAACACATGAGTGCAAATTATTAACATTTAGTGACATGTTTAAACCAGGCAATCCTAGACTTGCGGCAGACTGAGAGCTGGCAACCCTTAATTTTCCAATTCCTTATGGGATTATCTTTCAAATGATGTGCGATTCATATAAAAAACGTATTGGTGCAATTTTCTCCAAAAACGAGTTACGAAAAAATGTAATTAAAGGTGATTGCGGCAGGATTCTTCCAGGCAACCCAGGTGTAATCTGTTCTACTAATCATGTATTATTCATTAATATAGGTTTAATTAAGAAAACTCGTATATGCAGGATTCAACGGCCGGATCCCAGGGTATTATATCATCTTTATTTGTGTTATGGTTTTTTTTCGCGTTATACTGTGGCTCAATGGAATAGCCGCTGATTATAAGCGTGATGGTAATGGGTTCTTTTTTCACTCGAAGAAACAAATTATTTTCACTTTTGCTCTAGTAAAAGTTTGGAACACACAATATTTGGAATACCGGCTATAGGTGACGAGGAGAAGAGTGTTTTAACAAAGATATTCTACCAAGTTCTTCACCAAGTAAAGCAATCACAATTTCATTAAATATATTATGTAGGTGATGAAACAGAATTACAAATGCTATTCAGGTAAGAGGCTTTGTGGTGATGGGATTGCTCCAAAGGAATGCCGCATGATTGTGTAACGCTCGTTACTTTTTATTATTCTCATTACCAACCGTAGTGCTAGTATGGAGATTCCATATCCATGAATCTAGGGCGAATTGTGCCTGAAAACAAAGTGGTTACACCATACTATTTACAGTTAAACTCTGCAATTTCGTACGATAGGAAGAAGTTGTTTTATTTGTCGCTGTTTTGGTAATTTTATCAACAAAGTGTTAACCAGTGACTGGCAATAGAAATAGTTTGCAATATATTAAAATGCTAAAACTAGAGAATCATATATTTTTTTGTCAGTATACCTTACAAATAAAAATTTTAACTTTTTAAAAACCAATTAACTTAAAATTAATATTTTCTTGGTCTATAGTAATTTAATTAAATTTTAATATATTTGACAAACTTTTGGAACTAGCTTTTGGATTGTGCTTAAAAAATAAATTATATTTGTTCTACGTATTAAATTTTTATTTTAAAAATGTGGCGTAATATAGTATCTGAACGGGCATAGCGCCAGATATGCTAAAACTGAACTTTCTGCTCGTATATTAGGAGAAACGAATGTGAAAACTTAAAATTTTATATTATAATATATGTAAGATATAAAAAAGCATAGTCGAAATTCGAATTTTACTCAAGCTTTTATATAAATGACTAAGTTTATTTTTATTATTTAATAAATGGGTAGGTATAACAATAACAATGGAAACAAACTCTACGTATAATAAGCCCTACAATACTTAGACTAACTTTTATGCATAAGCCGATTGTGCATAATGCATTTCAAAGGTGCTTTTATGTACGACTTAAAAACAAACATTCAATAAATTTTAAACTTTCCTAGAAATGAAAGACATAAGTATTTTTTTTATTATAGAGGTGAGTTTAGTTTATAAGCTTAACAAATGAACATAGTAGGAAAATAGCATATAATAACTTTTATAAAAAATTGGTACTATGGTTTATTTTGTTTCTGACGTAATATTTTCTTAAATTTTTTGAAGTCTATGGCGAGAAAACACACGCACACTTGTGTCCCTGAGCCTAGACGGACTCAGTTTGTATGCTCATGTATATATTTGTCTATATTTTTGTATATATTTGTTTGTATATATTTTTTAAAACTTCAAAATATCATGCAAAAAAAAATTTGATCCATTGCCTCGAACGCCCGCAAATATCGACGAAATTCAAAATGTTGCCACACCGCTTTGTCGAAAAAATTAAAATCTGTTCCAAAGCCAATTTGTATTGAAATATGTTAGTTACTTTATGAATAGCCAAATCCCGTTACTGTGTTAAAGTGTGTATATATAGTAAGATCGATGTCGCCCTGAAGTCAGCTGCAAGTGGCTGTGCAGATTGGATTTAAGGATTGTTTTTGTAGAAGTGAAAACTTCGACAGTGAAAAGAGACAAGCACATAAATTCAAGATTTAACTTGGGACAAAGGATATATGTAATTTCAAACTTTAGTTACCTCTATATAAGCCTCTTATATAATTTATCTATAATACAGATTTTTGTAAAATACACAGATTTTTTTTGCTAACTTTATAAAATGCTTAATTCATATTATTCTTAAAACATAATATTAACGTCATTATATAATAAACTTGTCAAAGTATAGAGAGATATAAAAGGCACAGATATCTAATTTTCTTTATGACATGATCCTATCATCGCCTTGTTATTTCCTTCTTTCTAAAGTAAGGCCTATTACATAGTAATATTTATATAAGCTAAATCAATTTATATAAGATCAATTCTCTGAAAGAAATTTATGCAAATGTTCTAAAACTAAAGTAGGTTTAAATCAAACATTAATTATTTCATGAACATTTAAGTTGCCAATGTTCAGATTCTATTCAGCTGATGTTTCCCATAGCGTGTGCCAAGCCGTTATACTGCACGCAATGTGAGTAAAGTAGTCAGGGAGCCATTATATTAATGAAAAATTAAAATACAAGTATATTCATATTCAAATTCAAAATATTATTTTTTCAAATAGGCAATTATTATAATCACTTTTGAATCGTCGAATGAACATATGAACAAAAAGCTACCACCGGTTCGGAAGGCAGTTCTGCTGAGAAGAGCCGGCAAGAAACTCAACAGTTCCTCTTTTCAAAATCAATGGTACAATTTATTACATTAGCTGGCAGCTATCCTGCATAACATTCAATAGACATTAATTCTATACATATTTATCCTTTAAATATTCCTGAACAGTGTAATAAGCTTTACTTGTTAGAATTTTTTTTACAGATATTTTAAATATTATTTTTTTTATTAAGAGTTATTAAAATAATATTGAAATTACTACAAACTGAAAAGCGGAATAATTAATCTTGTAAATATTAATCTTAATTACAATCAAAGCGGGTAGTACGTATTTATGTACATGTATATAGTTTTCAAATCGCGTCTTAATATTAATATAATGTTATTCTTTCATTTATAGCTTAGTAATGTATATAACAATTATTTACGTGTCAACACTCCTCGACTGTATCGAGGATTTGGCTAATGAAAATTGATTACCAAAGTTGAGATATATAAAACAAGCATTAGACGAAAAGCAACCGAAAAGTTTATCCAGACTCAAGGCCAATATTTGTCTTTAACAAGATTGCTCCCGTTAAATCATACAATAGCTATAAATTTCTCCACCAAATTAATACTATAAATTAGGAATATTTTGCTTAAAAGGATCGTGGGAACGTAATTATAAATTATTACGCTCTTCTTGTTGTATATATAGATTTTTGGTATTTTAATTTCTAATTGAAGGCACTTCTAACCTCAGAAAATACAGGAGAAATCGGTTAAATGCAAATCGGACTCGCCCACCACCACGCGCTTTCGTACCCATTTCAGGATGGTACGTCCGGTAAGGATCTAGTGTTTTTTTCTATTTGCCTTAAACTTAGAGGTAATATTATAAAAAGTCCTTTATATAGAAGGTATTTTTGTTAAAAATAATGAATAATTCAAGCACATACAGTTATGCATACATATAATAATAAACAAGGTAAATTTTATTGCACGTTGTTAATATAATTTGATCCGACCTTAATCCTAATATAATCAGCACTAGGCTTACCCGTATGACGTATAATTATATTGCAATAGAATGTATTAATTATATTCTGTTACTATACAATATTTTTTTATCATATCATTCATTTTTATCATAAATAAAAATTAATTAATAATTTCATTATTAAAAAAGATTTTTTATCATTGAACTTTTACAGTGAACTTTATTTTTTGTATACTTGGGAAACTATTGGACGGCACCCAAAGCCAAACAGTCTGATTAGACCGAACATTATACAGCTAAGACACAATATTAGCTATAACAAATTGAAGCCCTTAGTTGGATTTGAATCCGTAGCCTTATAGATACATTCATCCTGTTAAAGTTAATATAAAATATGTAACTTTTATATAAAGTAATACTAAAATGAAATAACAAATCACTATTCCTATTATTGTTATAATATGATATTGACTATTCACAATAACAACTATCCAGTAAAATATTAGTAAAGTTTCAAATTGCTTCCTAATTAATGATATTGTCCAATCTATATGCTTACCGGCATTATTTCGGTATTCTATACGATACCTCAGCAATGTATGGAAGATCTAGCTCCAAAATGTTAAAATATTAAAGTTAAAGTAACTTACAATATTTTATACAAATAAGATACTAGTATTGTATATTATTTATTAAGTAGATGATACATATTTAAGTTTATGTGCTTCAAAAGGACAAAACGGAACCCTTATAGGGTCACCCTTGTCGATCTGTCCATCTGTCAAAGGCATTTATCTTGAGATTGCGTGGATGTATCAAAAATACTTAAGTCTACGGTCCCTTGGATTACAGAAAAAATAAAGCTTCTAATAACCGCAATTATAAGAAATGAGTGTCTATTCATCGTTATTGGTGCATTTTATAAGAAACAAATTTGCAGTACGAATAAAGGATAAATTCCAAAAAGAGATATTTTTAAAAATTAATCATTTGAGACATTAAATTAATACTCATTCCCCCCGAGCAGGAACCCATAACACATTGGCGGCTTTATTAATTTTTTTAAGAAGGCATATTTATTAGATTATTATTTATATATGTAATATTTATTTATTATAATGTAAATTCTGAATTTATAACACCATCTAGTAGTACAAATATGAGAGCTATTCAAATCGTATGAATAGGGTTTCCATATTATACGACGTGTCAAGCCATCACGTTGCGTATTGTCTTATCTAGGTCAAATCAAGCTGGCTATGGTTACTGAAGAAAATCAAACAAAACTTTCTATACAAAGTATTTATTCAATATTTTCAAATTTTTATAATTAAAAATACAATACAATTATCAGTAATAGATATATAGTACCTATAGACACTGACCTAAGAAGTGAGGTAAGCATTGTATCATATTTTTGCAATAGCCCCAGAGCAGTAAACAAATTCTTAAATGGCGTAATAGACTTAATTAACCAGTGAAGAAAACAAAGTTGAAGTCAACAACTAGGGAAAGTTTCTAAATTAAAGAAAATGGCCATAAATCAAATTTTGCAAAATTTAATAAATTAAATTTAATTAAATTTATTATTATCAAATTAATTAAACCAAGAAAGCTGCTGGTGATGTTATTACCACCCGTACTTGGTTAATTCGATTTATATATGTATTTGCTATAATGTAGTCACTAGCTTTAACACTAGGTTCTCTTTGACTACTCTGAAAAATTACTTAAATACTATTAATTTAAATAAACGATTCCCTTTCAATTGTATTCACTACCGAGGTAAAGTATTTAATAGACAACTATATTTATAACATTTTATACTTATCGTGGATGACCCTGGTACATACATACATATATTGTACGTATATTATATATTGTATAGAAGATAGATTTGCCGATTGCCGGTATCACATACATCTACAATCTTCATAAAGCTAATTCTAAAAATCACAATACAAACGAAAATCTTTCTCACTATAAATATGTAAAGCAAAGCAAGAACCGAGCGTAGTGTGAACATGTTATCTTAATTGTCTTTTTAGTTAAATGTAGACACAATAAATGTGTTTTTTTTCGATTCTTTACTTACATATATAAAAAGGTACCTATTGAAAACAACCATTTAAAAACTATTTGAATTTCAAAGTCGTCAAAATATATTTATCCTTTCGCAAAAATGCAATCAAATAAAATTGTGATAAAAAGCTTTCTAAAATTGAATGTGCTTTGAGAATAAAAAGTAATCTATACGATTTTCGGAAACAAAAGATAAAGGACCGTAGAGTCGGTCATTGGGCGGTAAATGCCGACGACGTCTCTATCTCTCACGCCTCCCGGCAACATCCCTCGATGGAGATTATGACGGAATCCACCACTTTTACGATTCGGCTTTTAACTTCGTTCTCAAGGTATTTATAATTTCGTTATGAATTTAAATACATCAAATATAGATTTGTAGCTCCGTCCTCTAGATTTAATTTGCTATTTGCTGGAATGACGAGTAAATGATTCGTCGTGGTGACAAAAACAAATCTTACTACGTTTGCATGTTATTAAAATATATTAAAACAATTTAAACTTATAATATCTTTTCAAGTATACATACAAAACAAGGCGCTACGTTGAGTTACGCCAACCATCGAGTAATGTCTCAAGAATTCGGCAGAGCGTAGGGAACGGAGTGTCTTAACACTAGGTTTCTAGTTTCCATCTCACTACTCTGCTAAGAAAATATGCGAACAGCGTACGACATTAATACATAAAAAAATTAATTTTATTAAGTAATGCCAAACTTGGTAAATATCATTTAATAAAAAAATGTTATTAATCCTTATAATGCTTTTCTTATATTTAATGCCCTGCAATATTGTAAATTCTATACAACATAGTAATTAAACTTTTATAGCGGAAAAACAGGTACGATTATAGTAAATCATAAAATATAATTTCTATGTGGCTTCACTAAGTAATATCCTTTATTACTTGCACTTGCATTAATATATCTATCTTCTACTTATTTCCACTAAGACTAGTTAGTAGACTAGTTTTAATTATAATAATGTCTTTACTCAACTCACTGAAAGTATAAATCTCTATGCGATTCGTGATTTTCTTTTTAGACACTTTAAATAATTTTAAAGTGTAATAATAAGAAATTGTTAATTTAGTTTTTTTTTCTGCATTTTAGAAATGTTGTAGTAATAACCTAGTACAATAAAACCTTATTCTTCACTGTCCTCACAAACAACCATTGCCGCACTTCATTAACCGCAAAAACAATGTTACATTAAGTTTAATCAGTCCATGATAATAAAATAGTTTAAATACACATATTATTATTATTATATATTTAGTATACGAATTACAGTCGCGTTATGTTTTGCCAGAGCAGGAAAACGAAAATAGTTCTTTCTCCCGAGTCGGAATTGAACGCGCAATCGCGTTTCCAATCATACATAATATTAATAATCGTAGATTAAAATATTTGAAAATTATTTTCATATTGTAGAGATCAAATAACTTTATGTAGGTCAGAGATATCCATATTCATATCCATATATCCTTCAATTTAATTAACTATTATAAAAAATAAAAATATACCACCTATGCCTTGTACCATTTATTGTTATCTAAGCCATTATTCTTGCACTAAAAAATATTAAATGTAAATATTTAATTTTAACTTGCTATATTTATCTATGATATTAATAAATCTGTGAATCGAACCCACAACAAGTGTTCTAACAGTTGTACGCTTGTGTCCCTGCGCCAGGACGGCTATACACTCGGTGAAGCTTTATAAAGGCAAAATTATGCGCAAAGTAAAATATCATTTGCATTTCAGTTCCAGTTTTACAAATAACATCTTTTTATTATATTTCAAAAGCGCTAAGAAGCATAGAAGAGACTTGCTAGTTTATAATACGAAGTAGAGTAAAAGTTGGTTCACAAGTCAGTTTAAGTCCCGGAAAATGTCTGTAAGCAAGTTGTAGTTTACAAATTACGTAACATCTATATACTTGTATATAAAATCGAAAGGTCACTCACTCATCACGAAATCTCAGAAACTACATGTGCTAGGAATCTCAAATTTTGCATAGGATTTACTTATAGGACGTAGGTGCTCGCTAAGGCGGGAATTTGCAATATTCGATTTCTAAGGGGTTGTTTTTGGGGTCAAAACTTTGTATGAAACTTCGTTACTACAAATGCTAGGAGTCTCAAATTTTGCATAGACGTCACTAGGACGTAGTCATGGAGACAGAAATTAATAATAACATAGTTCACACGGGTGAAACCGTGAGGGGGCCGCTAGTATAACATATACATATGTTGACACATATCATCATAGACATATGAACGAATATTTAAGCTTATTTTAATAGTAATAATAATACTTAATGGCACTGAAAAGAAAGACAAAAATTACTATTCTTGATAGACATTATCTTTCGATAGTGTTGACTTCTAAGCTTGATATTTTCTGTGCTCGAAGGACTATAGATTTGAATATATAATATTAATTTTAGCTTTACAACTACCAACGATCTAGAAATAAATGATCTTGACACACAGACAACAAAGTGATCCTATAAAAGTTTTCTTTTTTTTTCTTTGAAGATACAGAACACTAAAAAAAATATTGTTACCCGTAGAAGAGAAAATGTAAAGTTAAACAAACAGATATAAATATATATTTTATTATTTTTTTAATAAATATTGAACAAATTACCATAAAATATATATGGGAGCATTTCTGAAGTAACCTAACCCTAACCCCCTAACCTAACCAGTGAAAATAAAATTATCAAAATCGAACTGCTCAATAAAAGAAATCTCCAGTTTAAACATAAAAAAAAATTAAAGCATCAAACTCAGAACCAAAAGTCATAATTCAAGCGAGGCAAAGGTGATAAAGCAAATTAGTAAATATCAGAAATTACTGATCGCATAACCATTATGGATCTAAACAGGTGTAAATATTCCATTTTGCCACATTCTAGTAATTACCTGTAATCAATTTATGATATTCACTTTATATCTATTACTCGACAAATAGAATATTATTATGCTATAAATTTACTAAATGTGACACTATGGCTTTTCAATTAACTCTTGTGGTTGCATTTGTGCAACAGTGTAGTGTGAAGTTCGCAGTATAGAATGAACATAGCGTTATTGTGAAATCGAAATGTTTTTTTTATTTGTCATGTTTAATCCACATACAGCAGGTTAAACAAAAAAAGTGTAAAGACAAGTAAATAGTAAAGTAAATACGATGTATATAAGAACATAATTTATGTTCTACTTTTACTGATCATATTCTTGTTTTTAACCTAAAATAAAAAAAACCCAGCATTTTTCTACAATAGCAACCGTAAACAAATATACGAGTACATGTCATTATAAGTACTGTGTGCTCGAGTACCAATTCGCCAGACTTACCCAAATGTACGAACTATACGAACATTCCGAGCACATATTCCTATTACGTAGCTTTATCCTTCCGTTCGTTATGATATTGCTTGGGTATAAGTTAGTAAATAGCGAAACTGCTTTGTAATTACCTTACGGTAATTGATTTTATTACTTTTTGATATAATTAATATGATTTCTGTATAAAACCCTTTAAGTCATTTATTTTTATTGTCACGATATAATAGTTACGGAATCACTCTAGATAAGTGTACTAGTAAGATTACTATTATATTACTAATCACTAAGCATATTTTTATCAGTTAAACTGTATAAATAATATCCAAATAATAATGCACCTGTAACAAATATATATTACGAGCGGCCCGCTCGCGGCTTCACCCGCGTGAACAATGTTATTATTATTTTCTGTTTCCATGGCTACGTCCGAGTGACATCTATGCAAAATTTGAGACTCCTAGCATTTGTAGTAACAAAGTTTCATACAAACTTTCGACCCCAAAAACAACCCCTTATAAGTCGAATATTGCAAATTCCCGTCTTAGCGAGCACCTACGTCCTATATATAACTCCTATGCAAAATTTGAGATTCCTAGCACATGTTGTTTCTGAGATTTCGTGATGAGTGAGTGACCTTTCGATTTTATATATGTAGATAAATATTCTTTAAAAAAATCCAAAATTCTTAGTTAAGACATTTTTTTTGTTATTTACTTAAAAAAGTTCATTTAAATTTGCTAATTAGATACTTTTGTAACGTTTATTTTCTGTCCAGTAAAGGAAAGATTAAAGAAAATTTGGCTTGTATTTAAACTAAGTTGGACTGTATGCAGTTACAAGCTGACGCCAAGACGTGCTTCCGGACTGCACATTTTTCCTTAAACTTTGGTCCAGCAAATATTTAGTAAAAGAGTTTGCTACTGAAGTATTCAGTATGAAAATAATTTAAATATTATTAAAAAATACGCTTAAAAAGCACAACATCTAATTTGAATTAATTAAATTATTACCTAGCATATTATTTATACTTATAATAAAAAAATGTTACTGATCGCTCTATATATGTAATATATGAAAAAAAAAAGTATAAATGGGGGCATTTATCAATGTAATAGAACAGAAAACAATGTTTTTTTATTTTTGTCTGTTCGTCTGTGAGCTTGTTCATGTTAATCTTAGAATCGGACCACACGATTTAAATGTAGTTTACAATAGTACAAGTACAGTTGCCTTTTAAATGATAATGTTATTAGAATATGAAATTCATTAAATAAATAAATAGGTAAATAAAATAATAAATATAATTCATTAAATAAATTGTAAATAAATAAATTTGTGTAATACTAGCGGGCGAAGCCGCGAGCGGGTCGCTAGTTCTATCTAAATGTACTCATATACGAAATGCACAATTTAAATATTGCACACAAAATAAACTTTTACATACTGATGTCATAAACTTTACCGAACAAGAACCAGTGCGGCTATCTTCTCACTCTCTCTACCACTTGGGGAGGGAGTGGGGTGACGGTAACAAGGCTGGGCCCTTTGACCGTTGGTATCTGACGATGCCCATTAATATGGGCACGGCTTTAGAATTGGAGCGAACTCCGGGGGATTATACAATGTTGGAGGAGAAGGAAAGGTATTGGAGGGATGAGCGTGTGCCGAAGGGGCGGTCAACCCAGCCAGGTGAGACCCTTGGTTGCCCCAAGGGAGGCCCGGCTAGGCGACCAGCGACCACTGTCGGCGCTCAGGAGTCGGAAATGGGGATTAGGTCTCGGGGAGTGTTGCGGGCATCTGGAGGGCGTGTGTGTAGTGGTGCTATGTCTATGAGATGTGTGTGGCTGGAGGTGTCGGCTCGGCGGAACGCATTGGTTGCGAGTCGGCTCACGTGTTCCTCCAGGCTCTCGATGCGGAGGTCTCTATGCAGAGTTGCATTCCTCACGCAGAATGGAGCCTGAGTGACGCGGCGAAGTGCGATGTTTTGCACGACTTGCAACTTCTTGCGGAGTCCTGTGCGGGCCAGCGCGTACCACGCCGGCGCGGCATACGTTAGGTGAGGCCTAACGTATGCTTTGTACATCTGTGTTTTGACGCGCAGCGGGAGGCGGGATCGGAGAAGCGGCCCGATGATGTGAAGGGCCGCCTTTGCTGCATTCGAAGCTTTGGTGACTTGAGGTTTCATCGTTAATCTGGAGTCGAGTTTGACCCCCAGATACGTGACCTCTCTAAGCCACGGGATTTGCTGTCCTGAGATGACTATCGGCGGCGGTTTGCGGGATCTGGCGTTGAAAATGATGTTCTGTGTTTTAGTTGTGTTCAGTGTGAGCCTCCATTCGGCCAACCATGGTGGCAGGAGGTCGAGGGCTCGCTGCAACTTCCCTGCGGCGTGTGTGGCGTTGAATGACGTGGTTACTAGCGCTATGTCATCTGCATATAGCGCTAGTGTGGCATCGGCGGAGACTGGGATGTCGTCTGTGTAGATGGAGTATAGCAGAGGCGACCAGATGCTCCCCTGCGGTACTCCGGCGGAGATAGGGTGGCTGCTGGAAATCGCACTCTCCACCCTAACGCGGAAGCTTCTGTTGGTGAGGAAGGCCGCGACTAAGCGGCAGGTGTGCAGTGGTGTGTCGAGTCGGAGGAGCTTGGCCACTAGCCCGGGGTGCCAAACCCGGTCGAATGCCCGAGCTACGTCCAAGAAGGCTGCTGTTGCACTCTCCTTCTTATTTGTTGCAGTGGTGATGTGGTGAATCGTCCTCGCAAGCTGCAGTGTAGTGGAATGACCGCTTCTGAATCCAAACTGCTCTACGCGGGGCGTGAAGTTGGCCTGGATCAGCGGCATTGCGAGCTTCTCGAAAAGTTTCGAGAGCGCGCTCAGAAGTGTAATCGGCCGGTACCCCTCAGGACTTCGCGTGCTCTTCCCAGGCTTGGCGAGCATTATAACTAGGCCCTCCTTCCACGACTGAGGGAAGTAACCCAGTCGCAGAATGGCGTTGAAGAGCCTAGTTATGGCTGCAATGGTGCGAACAGGTGCGTGGCGCAGGGCTCCGTTGGTAATACCATCGCCACCCGGCGCTTCCCTGGCGTTGAGGCGTACGGCGGCCTTCTTCACTGCAGTCGGCGAGAAGAAGTGTGGTGTTGATATGGTGTCAGGCTGCAAGCGTCTCTCTACCTCCTCCTCGAGGCGCTTGTGGTGTTCGGGCTTCATGCTAGGGTTGGGCGCGAATTGTGTTGCCAGATAGGTGGCCATGATCTCCGCTCTCTCCGCCGCTGCATAGCGGAGAGTACCATCTTGGTGTAGTAGCGGTCTCACTGGTGCAGGCCTTTTGGTTATTTGCCTGCACAGTTTATGGAGGGAAGTCTGGTCCTCGCTGGCGGCCATAATTCGCGCCTCCCATGTTTCGGCCGAGGTGTTGTCGAGGGCCGCGCGGATAGCTTCAATAAGGTGATTGAGGCGGGTCTTCTTTGCTGGCTCGCGGGTCCTCTGCCATTCCTTCCGAACTTTCCGTTTCTCCTCCAGCATTTTGGTGATGTGGTGTGGAGTGCGGGCAAGTCGGTGGGAATGCGGTGTGTCTGTGGCTTCTTCCATAGCCTTGGCGATGGTTTTAGCCAATGTAGCCTCCAGGCGATCAATGCTGGCAGGAGTGTCGAGCGCCTCCGTTCTGGGCGGTGTGTTTGCTTGAAGTATGGCCGTGTATTTGGGCCAACAGATGTGTCGTCGTGTCGGAGGGCGCCGCGCTAGCGCTAGAGTGCCCGCAATAGTGGCTAAGACCGGTAGGTGGTCCGAGCCGTGCGAGTCTTGCAGCGTCTCCAGCGTTAGAGCGTCCACGCCCTTGTGTACAGCAAAGTCGATCGTGGAGACTTGAGTGTGTGTTCGCCCCCAGTAGTGAGTCGGTTCGTCCGGTGCAGATATGTAGTAACCGTGTTGATTGGCGTCTGAGTAGAGTTGTCGACCGGCGGTGCAGGCAACGCGACCGTGCCAAGCCGGGTGTTTGGCATTCCAGTCTCCGGCGGCGATGGTAGGGTGCACTTGATGAAGCAATGCTCTGACCTCGTCTGTCACCAGAGAGAGGTGACATGGGCGGTAAATGGCGTAGACGTGCAGAGTTTTGCCTCCCAGTTGTAGCTCTACGCCGAGAGACAGGAATGACGTCGTGTTAGGTCCAGTGATCGGTGTGTGTACAATGGTTCTTCTCACAGCTACCAACAGGCTGCGATGAATGCTGTCTTGATGTTGTGCGTCTAAGCGTATGATGTGGTAGCCCGGCAGATTGACGTTGTCCGCTGGGCGGAGATGGGTTTCGCTGATGAGGGCCAGGTCAATGTTCTGGTCCCTCAGTGTCGTGCGCAGGAGTTGGATTTTGTTTTTGATTCCCGCGGCGTTCCAGAAGATGAGTCGAAGCTTATCCATTGATGAGTTTCATCATGCCCTCTATGACCGTCTTGACCGGGTCTCGACCTTCCCTCAGGGCGATTAGTACCTCCTGGAGGGTGTCGATGGCTCGGCCTAAGACGATGCTGTCACGTCCGGTGTTCAGTGTTGTAGCCGCGCCGGTGGTGTTGGCGTGGCTAGTCGTGGCTGGTCCTGAGGCCGCCGAAGGTGTCGGTTTCCCAGCGGAGGGAAGAGGGTCATCTCTGCGAGATCTATTCCCTTTCCCTCGCTTCTTGTGTCTGGCGCCTCTCTCTGTCGGCGGGTTGGCGGGCGCCATGAGAGAGGCAGCGGTGGCTTCGGCGGCTACTGTGTTCGTTGTAACCGGAGGGGGCCTAGTTGGCCTCGTGTTAGCGGCAGTCAGGGCGACGGTGCCGGCCCTCTTGTTTCTGGCCTCCTTCTTGAATTGCGGGCATGCGGTGTGGTTGGCGGGGTGTGGCCCGCCGCAGTTTGCGCATGTCGCGGGTTCCTCTTTGGGGCGAGTACAGTCCCGCGCGAAGTGCTCCTCCCCGCACCTCACGCAGGCCTTACGCCGATGGCACCCGTGGCTGGAGTGCCTGAATGCTTGGCATCTGTGGCATTGGGCGGGGCCTTTCTTCCCGCGCCAGGCCTCAATGGTTATGCCCGACATATATAAAAGTTCCTTGACTTCGTAGATGGCGGGCAGCAGGTTGGGCGAGTTGGTTAGGATGGCGTAGAAGATGCAGCCAGGCCGCCCCATCCTGGCTCTGATAGGCCTCACAAATTCGGCCTGGAAACCCTTCTCTGCCAGGGCCTCGATGATTTCCTCGGGAGTTGTAGATGCCGGGAGCCCTCTGATTGCGACCTTTTTGTTCAGGTCCGAAGGGAGGGCGTAGGAGAACCATGACAGATTTTCCTCCTTTTCCAGGTCGTGTAGGTATCTCTGCACCGTCCTGTACTCGTCTGTGGAGCCCGGTGTGAATTTGATGCCCTTTCCGAGAGGGCGTGCGTTGGGCGCATGGCCTAGTAGGTCCTTCAGCTTCTTAAAATGCATAGTCCAGTTTGGGAGGTCCTCCACGATAAGCGGTGGAAGCCTCGGCTTGACTGGAGTAGGAGGAGTCGGTGTGGCGGTCGTGGTGTTGCTGGCTCCCGCGGCTAGTGCGCCGGCGAAAGTAGGTCCGGCTGTGCTTGGGCCCGGTTGAGTGTCCGGGCGAATGCGTGGGTCGCGAGGATTGCAGACCCTCTTAGGTGTGTGTGTCTTGTCTGAATGGTCCGTCATCTCGGTGTCCTGTCCTGTGGTGTCTATTTGCTGGCTCCTATCGTGCAGGAACGTGGCAATGTGCGCCAATAGTGCCTGGGATATGGAGCCTTGTATCTTGGCTATTGCAGCCAGGTCGGCGTTTAATACCGACATCTCGTCGGGGTTCTGTGTTGCAGCGGGGCGCGGCGTTGGCGGCCGCACCCTGGTTGTGGTCCTCTCTGTAGATCTCGAGGGAGAGCTAGCTCTTCCCTCGGCTGTGGTGGTGGTGGCAGTGGGCGGATGCGCGGTAGTCCCAGCGCGGTCCTGCGTCCTCTGCTTGTCCTCGGGGGAGGAGAATCCTCCTGGCGGCGTTTTGTCTCTGCTGGCTGGTGTCGTCGGGCGTTGCAGCGATGCTCGAATGCGAGAGCGCGAGCGATCTCGCCTCAAGCCGCTACGGCCGGTCATGATGCAGCGGTGTCACGTCAAAGTCCGCCTGTGGTAGCCATCGATAGAGTTTTGACGTCTATCGCAAGCTCGGTGTGAGCGACGACTGGCGTCGCGGTCTCGTCGCAGCGCCTCAGGGCGCAGGTGATATCCACAAATAGTTTACGGGAAAATATTTGCAATATCTGGAGTAGGTAGGAAGGCTCGTACCACTGGAGATAGCAGATGCTTACTCAACGGCGGCTTGCCAGTCCGAACAAGAACCAAAATAACTTCAGCAAAGTAAACAACGGAGCCTCGATAATAGTTCTCGAGTGGCGCATAATACGTAATGAGCAATTGGTAAGCTCTATTATATGGTTCCTATTGAATGTTGATCGAAGTTTTTCATTAATTCAAGGCACTTCCTATGTGATGTTATGGGATTTATATTTTCCATAAAACACGAATAATTGATATTAATTATATTTTCTACGTAGAATTTGAATATATATAATATTCTTTATTGCACAAAATATACATAAGAAAACAATAAAATACATTTAGTTTGCATTTTAGTATATATTTGGGTTTATAATGAAGAAATTGTTATCTTTAACTATTAGTATTTACTTTTTATGTTTTGAACCTTAAAGATTGGATAAAATTCTCGCTACTGAAAAGTGTATGACTGTACGGTCTGATGTCATTCGATAGTTGTCAGTTCGATTTTTATTCCGAGGTATGCTAATATCAATATTATTTTTACTACATAATCTCTAAAACACAACGTCTCTTAAGTGTCTAAGACTGAATTGACTTTCTGTTCTTTTTGCTTACTCTGCTACACTTAAAAGAATCAGTTAAAAACATAATTACTTTTTTTTCGAACATATACGTTAAAGGTATGGATATTCAGTAATATTTACTTCACCGTCATAAGAGAACAAGCCCAAACAATACATTCCTATTTCGTTCGTAGAGCGTGGTTTTGCGCTAATGATAAATGACGCTTAGAGTCCCCCGTCTTAATGACACTTCTCTATTGTACAGCTTAAGTGCTTGATCGAGGCGAACAAACAGATAAGCATCACGTTATATGTATTATATATGATGTATATATCTATATACATTTGGTTAGTATTCATACCTAGAAGTGTGGACATGTGATCCTTTAAGTCAGCCAGTAAAAGCTATTACTTACCAACAAAATATATACAAAGAGTATTCCGAAGCCGACAATCTCTATGTAATTAATGAAGTGATTCAGCACAGATTCGAAGAGGGTAGAAGTATTTGGCTTCGAATTTGCCTCAATTAGATTGCTAATATAAGAGCCCCTAAAAGATACAGAATTACGAATCAAAGTTCGAATCGCTATTACAAAAGATCAATTTATATATAATTATATAATAACGTTTGAATCACACAAAGAATTGATCCTAAAATATTTAGAAGTTAATGAAAATGTTTTTTTAGAGTTATAATCTAATTATAACGATAGATATTTCATGTTTCGTTAAAAATTTTATAAGTACTATAAACTAAAATTGAATGAAAACAATATAATCGTATTTAAAAGTTATCCATATAAAAGCGGATTGACGGCTCTCTTACCAGATTTATAACTCTACACTTAATGGCGTTTTCAGTTTGATGGCTTGACATTTCTAAGATATGTTCTATTAAGAGATATCAAGTTACAGATCCTCGTCATAATTGAACAATGCTACTACATCATGGACGTTATCTATATATATAAAATCGAAGGGTCCCTGACTCATCACGAAATCTTAGAAACTACATGTGTCAGGAATCTTAAATTTTGCATAGGAGTTATTTATAGGACGTAGGTGCTCATTAAACTGGAATTTGCAATATTCGACTTCCAAGGGGTTGTTTTGGGGTTGAAAGTTTGTATGAAACTTCGTTACTACAAATACTAGGAGTTTCAAATTTTGCATGGACGTCACTTATAGAACGTAGGTACCTACTCATGGAGACAGAAATTAATAATAACGTAGTTCACACAGGCGAAGCCGTGGGCGGGCCGCTAGTACATAATATATTATTATCCATACCTATATTATAAATTCGAAAGTAACTCTGTCTGTCTGTCTGTCTGTCCTTTACGCAATCAGGGCCAAACCGCTAATTAAATTGTGATAAAATACTCATATAGAGATACTTGAGGGTCCCGGGATGAACATAGGATACTTTTTTTTTTCATATTTGTAATATTTTCGATATATACCAATATATTAAAATAATTAATTTGACAAGCAATTTATTCCGCCATGTTAATAACAATCGTCGCTACGCGTTGCTAAGCAACGGCTTGCAAAGTTTGTTGTTTTAAGAAAACGTCACCCAAAGTGAGTTTGCTTAATGCATACATGGCGCGCGCTGATATAGATTTGTATACATTAACAAAAATTAGATGATTTCTATAATTTGATATTCATCCTTATGAAAATAAATATAATGGTCACTTTTAGCATTTCAACTAGATTGAAATTATAGTTTACTGTATAACATTCTAATAAATAATTAAGATGTCACTGATTCCAAATGACCTAGCCTACGAGTGGTATAGTATGACCGACGCGAATGGGCAGATGACTTTGATGGTTTTGTAATTTTTTATATATTTTCGAATTACTATTATTTTTTATGTAATTATTTGCTGCTTATAATTAATTTATCTCAGTTTGGTTATCCATACCGATGTTATGCACTTAAAATATCGTAATTTAAATCATTTGGGATTTTATTTAATATTGTTCGCAAAAATTAATAATTATTTAATATAGAAAAATGTTTAGGACGCGCGCACGGTAAACTTTCGGTACTTTTACTTCTTTTGTTTGTTCATTTCGGTTACTCAGATATTTTTTCTAATAATAAATCTCCACTTATTATTATTTTTTAACTTATTTTAGTTATTTAGGCTTATATTTTCGCGGGCGTAGCCGCGTCCGGGCCCACTAGTCTTAGTATAGTTATATTGTTGTGGACAAAATCATTCTTAATAATATCTATATGAATTTCAACTGATAGTATAAAGTAAAAGTGCAGCGTTTAGCTCCGCTACTCATTACGCGAACTATGTATTTATTTTTTTCTTAATGTAAACATGATAAAGTAACGTATAAAGAATTTAGATAAAATATTAGATTGTTACATGTCACTAATACAGCATGAATAATAAAATGCATGACAAATATGACACTATTCCAAAGACGATCGTACTCCAGAGAGTGTGGAAATCTCAGCAAACAAACTGAGAAAATTGAACGCAGAGCAAACCTGGCCTTCACTCAATTTGAATAATCCGCGCATGCTTCGACGACTTGCTGCTGACTTGAAATATAATATTATATTTGCTTTCTTATTCATATTTCAAATAAACTAACAACTATTTTAAA
The DNA here is from genome assembly GCF_056956725.1 of Heliconius melpomene rosina. NCBI lineage: Eukaryota > Metazoa > Arthropoda > Insecta > Lepidoptera > Nymphalidae > Heliconius > Heliconius melpomene. The sequence continues at coordinate 5,795,060 of NC_140406.1, read as the reverse complement.
TTTTTGATGCAGGCATTGTGGTAAATACTATTTAAGTTATTTTAATCTCATTTAAAAGGCTAAAATATCTACTTTAAAAAATGCCAGTATGTTAGATGTGCGCGCATCGCGTAAAAAGGACAAAATCAACATTTAATCATTGTTTCATTGCAATCGCTTCACTTTATTAAAATATATTTTAAGTGTTTAAGAAGTTTGTTTTCGAGAAAACAAAAACAGAGACATGCAACACCATCTATTGACTGCAAATAATATTCTAAAATCTTCATATCGCAAAAAACATATTATTGAGCTATTATTCCTTAAGCTTTTAATAGCTAAAAAAATTAATATATCAGAAAGAAATAGTCTTAACACTTATTTTCAATTAATATATTTTTATATTAAGTGTTACAATACAATACAATACAATACAATATACTTTATTGCACATAAAAATTTACACAAATTATATACAAAATACTTTGTAAGTGTTACTTAACATAAAAATGTTATATTTTTAACTGCGTTCAATTGAGTTTTTATCAAGGTCAGTTCACGTCGCTAAACTTCCGGACGGGTATAAACGTATAATATTTTAATTATTGAAGTCGGTATATTTCTTTTAAATATGTATGTGTGTTAAAATAATTATAATATACGTTATCATCCCAAGCAAAAACACATTAGACATCAATAAAAGTGCGCTACAAACATATATTTATAAGAACACTAACGCAATTTATTTTACCTACCTATTAAATAAATATTCGTTTAGACCCAGCGGGCGAAGCCGCCAGCAAATGGACAGTATTTATCCAAAATGTCTATAATGATTGCTCTTATTTCGTTAATGTAACAGTATAAAAATTCATAGATATAGTACATATCTATGGACATCCATCCATACATAATATTAACACACCAATACATTTGAGCACCTAGGGATTTAAGCTATAGTGCATATAAAGTGACATATTTACTATGTACTATATAATATGTATAACATTGGCATAGCATTAAAATTTAATTATTTTTAATTCCTTTACTATTATTCATTAAATTCGTGTAGACGGTCCAAGATCTGAGAAATGTTAACTACTAAAATATCTCAACATAAATAAGCAAACAGATTCGACGTGACCAAACTTAATGGAACGTGATTGAAGCAGTGTGTGTTGAAGTCTATTTTAGATATTGGAAATATTTGTTTCTAATGATTCTATGATTATGTGTACTTTAAACGTCAATTAGATTTTGTAAAACTAATAATAGAAACGAACTTTGTCATATGAACAAAAAAATAATTCGTAGAAGTATGGCGTTAATATCTACTAGGTAATTAATACGTAGGTATTCACACTTTAAATGTAAACTTAATTGACATATATATTTTTAACGACTTTTCACATTTTTTCAAGAGCATTATAAGAAACTAGAAGTTCTTTAGTATGGAAGATTAGATATTTGCGACTGTGATCTATTACAGCGTATCTCGTAGGTGAGAAAAGATCCTTTATGTGCAACATCGTTAATCTTAGTCGACGTTTAATTCCAGCCAAGTCGATCTATTTGCGTTATTGATAATGAATTAGCTGTTAAATAATGATTTATGAACGTTATAAGAAGAATATTTACAACGTAGGATAAAAAAAGATGAAATTTATCCAATCTTTTTTGCTAGATTTTTGGTTTATAAAAGTGTTTTTGATTCAGATGATTAACAAAAAACGTAATCCATTAATAAGTCTCACAGTATATGACAGTGTTAATGAATACTCGATTTCTAATTCTCGAAGCATATTTTTTTTTAAATATATTAAAAAAAATACATTTAAAGGCATTGTAGAGAAGTTTGACAACATGACCGTGAACGCAATGGTAGTGGATTCGACCTACGCTCGGGAGAAATATTTTTTCATTAGGGATTACCCTATCTTGTGTGCAATCAAACACTAAAATATTTCCTTATTTATATTTAAAACTAGTGGACCCCGACGCGGCTACGCCTGCTTGAACTATAAAAATATTTATTAAATATTATATAATATATTTATTTTTATGAGGATATCAAAATATAAGTTCATTTTGGGTGACGTTTTCTTAAAACAACAAAGAAACTTTGCAAACCGGTGCTTAGCAACGACGGTTGTTATTAACATGGCAGAATAAATTACATGTCAAATTAGAAAGTATTTTAATTTATTAGTACATATGTGTAATGTAATATTATATAGCCTATAGCACTTCTGAAGAATGCAGCTTTCATACAAAACAAAAACAAAGTAAATCGGACCAGTAGATCCAGAGATCTTAGCGTTCAAACAAACAAACAAACAAACAAACTCTTCCGCTTTATTATATTAGTATAGATTAATAAAAATAAATAAATACTGATAAAAATAAATACTGATTTTAAATATAAATTAATTTATATTTAAAATCAGTATTTATTTTTATGCTTATAGAACCTAACGTTAAACTACAACACGTTTCCTTGTCCTGGTTTCACCCATCGAATCTGCAATGTGTCTAAAATAGATAGTTTTAATTATGAACTATATAGATAATAAATAAAGATAAAAAAAAGAAAGAAAGTAGAAAAAGTCTGGAAATACTTTGACAAAAGTTATAAAATTGTAAGAAACGAATTGTATTATTTAAAGTATTTTGTAAAGGAAATTTTTCAACGTCCTGTATTAATTGAATGAGTGCACTGGCTTGCGGCGCTTTATATTTATCAGGAGAATTTCTATTTTATTTTATGAAAGATTTCTTTGAGTAAAATATATATTGAATTTATTTATAAATATTACGTTTAGTTATATATAAATCTGTTAATGGTTATTACATTTATCATGCATGCTTCTGCCTTACTAATTGCTATTCACATCTAAACGATTAATAAGTAAGTTTTTCTGAGGCAGTAAAAGTGGTTAATCTGTAGCTTTGCTTATAACTTGTCAAGCAAAGTGAGACAATAAGAATGTCTGGATGTGGGGAGTGACGTGACTCACTTACTATATCAGTTCTGTTAAGTAAATGATTGCATGCTTGTTCTCAAAATTAGAAATCAGTTCGTTGACAGCAGGCACGGAGTGATAAATTCACTTAATATAAATAATATAATACTCTACGAATTAATTCTTAAAATATTACTTATGTATATATACTAGATTTATGCTTTCAAACAAAATAACCTACGACTGTTGTGCATTGGAATAATTAAATAAAACCATCCTTACAGCACGTAATGACTTTTAATTTATAAAGCAATTAAATTTTTGACTTTCAGCTTTCACTGTGGTTCTGTTCAACAATGATATGTGTTTTATATGTGTACTTTTACAGAGAAATATAATATGCTGTAATTTCAACAGAGAAATTAAATCTGTTGGAAATATAAATAACGGAGTAGTACATAAACTTTTATAAAATAGCTTTCTGTTTGAACGAATAAAAAATATGTTGAAATGAGTAAAATGTGGTAGATGAAATGATATTGTATATAGTTCTCACAGCCTAAGTGAAAAATAAATGCCATCTTCATAGCACAAATGTAAAAAACTAAAAAGCTAAATTAAAATTATGTCTAATAAGGAATCAAATATAAAAAAAAAATTAAACACGATTTGTTTGAAACATTAAAAATCTTTCTTTTCAAGCAATTACAAAATTTATTATGTAAAATTACTATTTGCATGTAAAACAAAATGAGATTTACAAAAGTTTAACCGTAAGTGTGTTACAGTACAATTTGTCATGTCAAATTCGTTTAATAAATCTGTCCAAGTGCGCCACATTATGTCACAATATGCAATGCGTGTGTGTGGCTTTGTATGACCGAGTATAATTTTATGGTTGCTATCGCTATATTATTACTTACAATTGCCTCACCGATAATAATGGCCGCAAATTTATTATTTTAACTGCCGTGTGCCCTATGCAAATTATGAAATATTATTGCATTTCGCAAGTGAAAATGTTCATAAAATTTTCAAATAATTTCCTTTGATGATTTAAAAAAAATCCTTTATTTCACATAATACTTGTTTCAATGGTTTTTAATTATTTATGAATGTGAAAATTAATTGGGCCAGTTGTATCGCAGGTTCTGGGTTCCCCACTCGGGGAGATGAAATATTTATTTAAATTTATATTTCCATTTTTTCGCTCTGGTGTCAAACAGTGCCACTTTGTGCCCTTGCGCTACGACTGATGGCGCTATATATATTAATATCTAATATTAAACATGAATATTCTTACTTAATTGTTTTTTAGTTTATGTTTTCAGTAAAAAGGAAGTATGTGTTATATAATAACATTTTATATTTTTAAAATAGGAGAGGTCAGTCACGTTCCCAATGCTACGATTCAGCGCTACGACAGTCGTGTTAAAGTATACAACTATATTAATCCCTATACAAGTTGTCGAATTGATTTTACTATTTCTTATTTTTTTAAAATAAACAGTAAGACCGACTTTTGTAAAAACTAAATATTCTAAGGAAACAATTTCATTACTTTATCTTCTTTGTAATAATCAGTCAAAAGAAATTAAAATCATTTCCAAGAAAACTCTCATAAAAAAAGTTAATAATGTGATGGTTCAAATTATTAGCAAGGGTCTTCAGATTTAAATAAGATCATAAATATTTTAATATTAGACTGCGCTGTTAAATTTGGCTGAAGCAATATTTCATTTACTGTTCAATTTGAATATTAAAACATTGATTGAAAAGTTAAGCGATTAATAAATTTATTAAATTTTGTTCGATATACTGCTTTGTCAGTGACTACTAAACTAGATTTTGAAGATTTGATATCTATAGATATATTTATATCAAAAACGTTACTAGTAAATTAGGAAATTAGGTTACCTATCCATATCACATATACTATTTATTACCTACAAGAAATTAAATTCTGTACCTAGTTTCAACCCAAAGGTTAGGTAGGTCCATATATATGTATTGAGATAAACACAAAAGTAAATATTTAATTATTCAATTTACCTAATCTGCATTTCATCTCTAAATGATAAGTATAATCGGTTTGTCATTCTAACATGTGATATCTACGTAGTAGTAGGGGAGACTCGAGAAAATATCTCATGGTAAAATCAAAATCTTCCAATTAAAACCGCGAATTTTAGTAGCTAATGCTTATATATTTTAAAGTAAGTATAGAGTGATATTAATAGTTGTATTTATTAAAAATGTTATTCGGACTGCGGTTTGAGAGTAATTGAAAATTTCTCTAACAAATCAATAATTCCAAAAAAAAATCTGTACATTTTTGATTATTCGTTAATATCATCTTAAAAGTGAATAAAAAAATATTCGGACTCATTAGTCGTAGTAGAAATAAGTACGTTACAGAAATTGACTGCAATAATAACAACACCTTTAAAAAACTTGCGAAAACTTTATTAGGAAAATTTATGTTAGTGTAACTTTTATTATTATTACATTTAATTTAATTTTTACTTTTACCGTACATTTTATTACAAACAAAATTAGCCTAATGGGCCTGAACATACAATGATTGAAGGAAATTTCATTCCGGAAAAGCTTATTTGCTTCGTATTTCCATGCAAGGATTTTGTATCTGTGGACGAGTACCGTTGAAGTGATAAACCACCGTTGTATATTTACATTTCGGTATATTTCCGAAATATTCACTTTTAGTAAATAGTCCTTTCCAAAACACAGTCAGTATTTCAGTTTCGCATCTGAATTCTAGGAATACGTTCTAGAAGTAAAATCATTTGTTACAGGTTTGTGGTATTATTTTGCAACTGTTTCTTTAATAAATTGGTTATTAAATAATATATACTTTTATTTTATATTATTCCATTCATTATTGATTTTATTACAAGAAGGCATCTGGCATATTCTTTTAAATTCTTTAGTGTTACGTAAAATAATTCTACGATTGAACAAGTGAGTATTTTTAAGATGGCTAGTAGTATTATGAACTACAGTAAAAGGTCACTGAAGGGAAATAAAATACAAGGAAGAATATTAATACTCCGTTTCTGATTACTCGTACAATCGAAAGACATTATTTATTCAAATATGATAATAAAAGTTGGAGACCTTTCGAACTTTGTTATTATTGACTTGTCGCTAGAAAAGTTGTTTGCGTGGATTTTAATAATTTTTCACACAAAATAAGCGTGAAAATAGTATCTTCTATATTTTATAAGCAAATATATCTGTATTAAACGTAATATTTAAGATATTTCGTTAAAAGGTTCCACAAAATACTTTTACTATACTGAGGTCGATGAGTGTAGTGAGATGTATGTAGAGTACTTAACTTAAGCTGGGTTTTATCTCAGACAGTCTACGCTAATGAAAGTGGACTACTAGGTTGTGTTTTTATGAAAACTAACATTACACCATAATCACTGTTGTGAAACAGCTGAGTGGTATACAATGAGGTTCGAATCAGTGAAATACTCGTTTTTATATGTATAAATACTATTTTAATTATAAATATATATAGAATCATTGGAAAAAATTAGAAAACTTTTCAAAATCATGTTATGTTTCTAAGAATATAAATATTTTATTCACATACTGTAGTCAATACTTTTCTATAAAGCTGGCCACCAAATAAAATATATTTATATACCTAAACTAGCGACCCCCTTGCGGCTTCGCCCGCTTTTACTACTGGATTATTCATATAATGTATGTTTGCAAAGCACTTAATATAATGTGAAAATTAATTAAACCCTAATGCAACCCGCATATTCGTAGTTTCAATAAGGATTTTCCAATTGTTTTACACAGCAAGGATTTTTTAGTAGGTACCGTAATTTTAAATCTGTGCTACTAATCTTTTCAAGTACTTATTAAAATATATTTAAATGACTATTTTTAGATAGTTAAATGACTATTTTTAAACGGAAGAAATTATAAACAAAAGCCTACCTACTAATAACTACTACCAAAAATATATCGCGCTGAAATAATACATTCAACTCTAATTATCCAATACGTACAAACGCATCTAAATCTTCGTTGCTATAAAGGCAGGCGGGTTTTTTTTTTGCTTGTGGTTAATGCTGAAGAGGGTATTCTGTCCCTGATGAAAAGCAAGCACTACGTGGCTGCCTGTGAGGAAAATTAAATAGAATGCATCGGCCGGGAATCAAACACGGGCCGCCCGCGTGGCAGGCGAGCATTCTACCACTGAACCACCGATGCGTGTAAGGCAGGCGGGCGCGGCGGACGCATGGCGAGTGGCGAGCCGTTTCGCAGCAAGGATTTTTTGATATTGTAACAACTTCTAAAGTACTTATTAAAATGAAAAACAGTAAAGACAGTTTTGATCTACATTAAATGGCCAACGTAACTAATATACTTATTTATATACTGAGAGTAAGGGATAAGTGAAACTTGAGTAACATACAGCTGATGCGTGAACGGCGGGATGTGTCAACAATTAAATGCATTTTTCTGTAAAACTATTCGCAATTTCGAAATAGTGTAAAAAGCAAATTTTATCTTCGTTTAACGTAGAAAATTAATAAAGTATTTTAAAGGATAAGGATTAATACCATTATGGAAAAATATCCCTCACAATAAAAAATATATTGAAATTACAATTTTTAGACAGAAATATGATCACTACACGTTATTCTTAAAAGATACGAATATGCTCTCGCGGACTTTTTTGTAGATCTTATTAAGAGGAACAATACTCCAGTACATTATTTTCATGTAGTACTTACCATTAAAGCAGCGCATGCGCAAAAGTGTCTCAACGGGTAGGACTTTATACATATTTATCGTATTTATGTTAATTTACATAAGAATGTACAAATAATAAACTATATATAAACCTTCTACGAAAAATACTCGACCTGATGGTGAAAATCGCATCAAAATTCGTTGGGTGGTTTAGAAGAAGAAGAGTTAGAAACAACAGACAGACACGAAAAGCGACTTTGTTTTATAAGATATAGGATAATGGAAATTCAATGAAAGATACATTTATTTACGTTTTTATTCCCGCAGATTTCATAATATACTTAGCTAAAATATGTAAAGAAAATGTAGAAAAATATGTGAAATCGCTATATGAAAAACAAACATGTGAAGATGAAGTTTCCGTTCACTGTGAAGGCTTTCAAGCAGAATCAGGAACGCTCGACGGTCGCCTTTCCCATGAATAAAGTCACTTCATTGTCTTAGTTGGTAGCAAAGTTTGATTAAAATTTAAACACTCACAGGTATGTGCTATGGTGGGGTTTACATATAGTTGAGGTAACTTGAGATAACTTGCGACTACTTTGATTGGGGTGCTAAGTTAAGTCTCGTGGACGGCATCACAATTTCTTCAAAACTAAATCTTTAAAATAAATATTTTTAAAGAATAAAATAGAATCATTGTCAACGATAAATAGTAAAAGTTTTATATTCTAAAAGCATAATATATTATATTTTATTTTTGTTGCTGACAAGGTTAATTACACTGTTATCACACATTTTTTTATTAAGATATCATTATTTTATTAATCTTTCTTTTCAGCTGTGTGTCAAAAATGCGTTAAAAAGTTTAGTATAAAAGTGTCAAAAATGCGTTAAAAAAGTTTAGTATAAAAATAATAAGAAGAAATGGTTTTATAAAGACATCTCTTTAGAGAACCAGTCTTACATTTTAAAAATCTTACATGAAAATATTTAAAACCACAGAAAATATTTTATGCTTAAGCAAGCTTTCTTCTAAGTATATCTCGTTTAATCACGCGCTCACCGAGGTCTTCTGTAAATATCAAAGTAGTAAAGCAATTCATACTATTTGTATATTTTTTTATAATAAACATAAGGTTGAAATAATACAAATTAATATTTAAGTCTTATTAAAATATAATAAAATGTTTAGTATTAAGCATTTTATTTTAATTAAAAATATATTATAGAAGTGTTTGCTTGAGTATACGATACTTTATTTGTATAGCTAAAAAATTAACATATGTTTTCGAAACAAATTGATATTTATGTTGCGACTAGGATCAATGGGTCGGAAAAAACCAAGTCAAGTATAAGCCGAAGCAAGGAAGATGAATCGAAGGTTTTACTTGATTCATAGCTGCCTTTTATTTTAAACGCCTCCGTTTTGTATTTACACTTTTTATATTGAATGAAGGATATGTGTGCGTAATGTTGTACTAACATTTTAAATATGTCATTATCATAATGAAGATTCACATCTTTATGGTGCATTTCATGCTAGTCAGTCTTTCCATTGCATTTAATCATGGCTTCCTTGGGCTGACTCCAAGAATAGTTATAGCAACGTATTTCCTTCTGAAAAAGTTCCTAGGTCGGCGGTAACGTAGTCATACCATCTCATCTATATGTATTAAAATAATTAGCAAACTAAACGATGTCTAGTTATTAAGGCTACTCTCGAAATCGGTTGAGTATAAATAGAAATGTATTTTAAATTAGGATAATTCAATAAGGTTTAAGTTGAAAATCTTGTAGTACATCTCAAAGGGAACGGAGTTTGCTAAATAATTCGGTAATTTCGGTAAACCTCTAAGCAGAACAGTTTTAAAGCTACACAATGAATAACGTCGAAATAATGAATGGTAAAATTCACTAAAGTGGTGGAAATACGCCAACTTGTTTAAACTTGCTCACGAAACGTAGCCGATGATTTATTTTGGCAATTCACAAGCTTTATAAAGGATTTTAAAATATTGCACTTTGTTGTGGAGCGTTCTGGTGAAGACTAAATTTCACCGGAAAAAGACATAACTCTTATGCACGTTTTGTATTCTCTTGAAACCGATATATTGATTTGAATCAATACACACATTTTTCATGAAAAGTAATGGTCTCGCTTACAAAAATAGTGGAAATTTAAGAAATGTTGAAATGGGAAAATATATTTATAAGGATATTGTTTGTATATTTTATCCCTAGCACCAGATGTAATAATAGCTTTATTGTTAGTTGACATCTTTCTTATCTCGATAAGAAAGATTTCAACGATAAGCGGATACGATAGGAACAGGCTATAGGCTAGCCTTAGAATGGTGTATCAAACAATTCAAGTAGCGATCTAACCACTGTGATATAAAACGGAATAAATATTTACCTGCTACGAAATCAGTGAACATACATACAAAAAACAACATAGGTACAGTTTATTTGAGGAGGTCTTTTTTAACTCAGTAAAAATGAATTATTTCTCGTATTTTTAACATTACTTACTAAACATTATTGACGTTACACTTGAAAAATACATGAAAAACACGCTATGTAAGAACAATTCAATACACAGAAGACTGCACAATAATGCAATTGAACGAATACAATCTGTGTATATTTGATTTGAAGAGATTCGATTTTCTAGTCCATTTGATTGGGCGCAACTAGGATTCATATTTGATGATTTCGATCACGCGTGTCGATGAATGATACATAGTGATATGTCACTTTGTTCTTTTACTATAAAATAGAAGGTATCGTGGATAATGTATTGACGTACATTTTTAAAAACCTTTTCCATACCTCAGTACGGAATCTTAAAACGTGAAATCCAAAGAAAATAAAACCGGCCAAGTGCGAGCGGGGTTCGCGCACCGAAGCTTCCGCACTAACTTCGGGTTTATAAGTAAGAAACAGGAAAGTAGATCGTACAAAAATTTGCAAACCTAAGTTTGGGGGCGTATGCACTCGTTTTGTATGAAATAAATTACAAATAATAGTTTGTAATGATTGTTTGCTACGAAATGCCTATAATTTTTCACTTTTCGGATTTTTCCCTTTATTTATATTGTAAGTTCTCACTTCGTGCCAAATTTCACAACTTAGGTAAGTCTATGGGAAGTACTCTATAGGATTTTGATTATTCGGCGAATTTCATATAAAATGCAGTAAAAACTGCAGAAATCATCGTTAATCAAGTATTCTATTGTTTTTTAATTAACGTGAGTATGACCTATTATAAGACAGAGGACAACGAATCCAATAAAAATGTAGTAGTAATAGTTATAATCATAGTAATAATTATCGTTAAAAATATACTCTAGAAAAAAAAATTGAAATTCCAACTTTTGTTCCAACAAGTTTGCAATATAAAAGCTGTACTCGAAATATTTACATCACAAAAATGTGAACGACCAAAAATATGTTTCAATATTAGCTTTTAAACGAAACGTAATGGGTCGACTAAATTACTTACAAATGGACCTATAAATGTACAATTTTAAAGATTTATTACCGGCCCACGGTGAATTGCGGTTTTCAATTTAATTTTCTAATTAATCGAACTCCGCATGTGGAAAAAGTTATAATATTTAGCTTTCATATTTAATATTTTGCTTTTGTATGATAAAAAGTTTTTGAATATTTGCAAAGAAGTCGTTCCTAGGAAATGTATCTAGATACATCGTTATGGCATTGCTGCATTAGTAATATTAAATTCTCTGAACGTTGTGAGTGATGGTTGCTGGCTTATCGACTATTTACTAACTACCACAGAGGTGTCCAAATAACTACCACAGAGGTGTCCATTTAGGTAAATGGACACCTCTGTGGTAGTTATTTGGCTGACTGGGAATAAGCCATTGATGTTCATAACTTTGACAGTTGTAATGTAGTAGCTTTACAATTTAAATATACATATACGTTACCTAGGTGTTCGTGTTTAACAAAAATATATTTAAAACGTAGTAAGTATGGATATTCGAAAAGTGTTGTACTTGAATCATAAATGTATGATCAAAAGCTTAATAATTATTTTTAACCTCTACTTAAAGTAATTCAAGCATTTACTTGTAGAGTTGTAGATCATGTAAAAGTTTTTTTTGTCTTAATTCCTATTTAAGCATTGTATCAGTTCTTACATCTTAAATGGAAGTAATTGTTAGTTCTATCTATTTTATCGAACGTTGATTTAATGAAAATAAACAGATATAATCTATATATATAAAAGGACTTGTCCTCACTGACTGAGGTAAGACGCACGCACAGCCGTAACCGCTGTGCGTAGAAACGTCAAATTTGGACAGATGTTTCCTTTAGTAATCTGGACATCCACTAAGAAGGGATTTTGAAAAATTTTTACCCTAAAGGGGTGAAATAGGGGTTCAAAGTTTGTATGGAAAAAAAATTAAATCGGCACCGATTTTTATAAAATTTGAAATTTAGATTTTTAAAAGTATTTAATTGAACACGTGTTTCATCGTTTTCTAGAATTCTCCCCCTAAGGGTGCAAATAAGGGGTTGTAAGTTTGTATAGATTTTTTTTTAAATCGGCACCAGTTTTTATAAAATTTGAAATTCGGACTCTTAAAAGTATTTAATTGAAAACATATTTCATGGTTTTCTAGAATTCTTCCCCTAAGGGTGCAAATAAGGGGTTGAAAGTTTGTATGGAAAAATCTTTAAAACGCCACCGATTATTATAATATTTTTAATTTAGACTCTTAAGAATATTTAATTGAACATGTGTTTCATGGTTTTCTAGAATTTACTCCCTAAGGGTGCAAATAAGGGGTTGAAAGTTTGTATGGAAAAATCTTTAAATCGCCACCGATTTTTATAAAATTTGAAATTTAGACTCTTAAAAATATTTCATTGAACACATGTTTCGTGGTTTATTAGAATTCGCCCCTAATTCCGTAAGCAAAGCTGCGCGCGTCCGCTAGTTAATGATATAATGATTATAAACATTTTACAAGAAAAATAAAAAAAACAATGTAAAATCAGAAAAAAATAAACACATTTTACGCATAGACATAGCGCATAAAATAATAAAGAATAAAACGAGTACAAATAAGATAATAAGAATTATTTTGATAGAACTAAATAAAATCTAAATTAAAAACAACAAAGTAATCCTGTAAGGCTTCCGTTTTTATATTTTCAGGTACAGAACCTTAAAAATAAGCTAGCATAAAAATATCTGTTAAATACACCGTGCTCGCTGTTACTACTTAATTTATTCTAGTAAAGGTTAAGGTCACCGCAAGTAGGTCGTAGAACTTTACTTGGAAATTGTCTTTGTACAAATACGAGTATGTTTAATCATATTTATATTATAATATTTAACTATGACTATAAATATTTTAATAGGGTTGTTTATATATAAATACTTCTTTAAATTTACCTATATATTATCTGTGCATCTTTCAAGGCTGAAAGAGCTTAATGTTATGGTACTTTGTTCTTGAACGGAGAAATGAAAATATATAAATAAATATAAATATAATAATTATATTTTCCATATGGAATATGTAGATATGCACATTATAAATCAGTACATAATATTAGTTAGTTAAACATACATACGTGACTTGAAATCACTGAATATTTCACATAGTTAAGTCAGTTGGTAAATTGTCTCCATATCCAAATCCAGGTAGCTAATGAAGTACGAAATTATTCATATGAGTTGGGTTGAGGGTTGCTGTATTACATTTATTAAGTCGTGGCCAGCGACGCTTACTTGGATTAAAATGTATATACCTAGAGGTAATCTGTTAGTTCATCCCTTTTACTCTTGCGTTGTAACCTTGTAACAGATTTTAGACGCTCCTCGTACAGGACTATCAAATTAGCAGCTTTTGCTTGATTTTAGTTAGAAATGTAACCTGTACATCTATATCAGTTGCCATTTTAGGGCATAAATATTGCGTTTAGACATTCCATAGCTAAAACTAAGTAACTCAGTAGATAAATTCATTTCATTATCACAATGAACGTCGCCGTTACTGAATACAAATGACATAACCCTATGTTATATAGCTTTATTACTGAAAAGTTTAATCGAAATCCGTTCAGTAGTTCTTCTAGCTTCATGCTGTATGCTACGTAGCAGGGTAGGACTCTTTTCGTTACCAGAGCGAGGAAATGAAAATATTAAATATTTCATTACGTCGAGTGGGAATCGAACTCACAAACTGTTGCGTTTACAGTCGTACAAACGTTGAACAATCAACCATTCTAATAAATTTTTACATTTATAATATTAGTAGGATTATTAGGGTTCATATTGTTGTAGTATTGCACGAAAAACATGAATATGCCTCATCTTTTACAATAACAAGAAAGCTTTTGAGAGAACACTTAAAAGAAGGGCTCTTTAAAATATATAGAGTGAAGTTTTAAGCTAAGAATGAATGAGTTTACACAAATTCTTTTTTTTATTAAATGAATATAAAATAACAATTATGTTTACTTAGAGAAATATAATGTAATGGAATGGTTATATACAATTGTGGTTTTATATGAATAAAGCTCATAAATAAACTCAATATTAAAACATGCAATGTTAGTTAGAGGATTAGTACGTAACTAGGTTCTTCCATTTCTGTAGTTTTCAGAATTGGGATTTGGTACTCAGTGCGTGTGGTCTAAAAAGCGGGCCTCTGTAATAAATCTCGCGATTGAAGCTTTGCTAAACTTTTTTGACATATTGACAGTGGGAAGCTTAAAAAGGGAAAAAAATGGCATCAGTTGTGATATTGTGGGAATACGTAAATAATACTGATAATGTTGGTATAAACGTTAGAATATAAAATTACAAACCTATATAATTAATATATTGAAGCTATATTATATTTTATGACATTATTGCATTATAAAATATATCGAGAAATAATTATATTATATGTAGAATTTAATTCAAGGAAAAGTACTTGCGTATGATACAAGGAATAGCGGTAATTAATATGCTAATTAATGTCAAGGAGAATACAATTAACAATTATTATTAATACAATTAATTAATTTTTAATAGAAAGAAAAACCGATTTCTAACTAGGAACTAAAAGTAAAAAATAATTTCACAAAGATTTTATAGTTTTGAAATTGGTGTAAAGCTAATGCTACAACTACCTTTCTACAATATCTAATTACTATCACATTATATGTATATATAATTGGAGAGGAAAATCAAGATATATAATATTTATTTTTAGTTAAACATATTAAATTATAACTAACTAGGGTAGATTTAGTTCTCAACTACGGAGCTTAATCGGGAAGACGAATTGAATTTCAAATAGCTACACTAACTGCGCTGCTGAAGCTAAATTAATTCGCGTTTAACTTACCGATTTTGCAGCAGAGATTATAATATACGGAAATTACTTTGTCACTTAGTATAAGTCTTCTTCTCTTCTTCATCTTGAAGTAATTCTCAGTGTGATGGCTAAGTATTTAAAGAGCATGTCCAGCTTTTACTTTGACAATAAATTTAGTGTCTTAGCTGTAACGTAATCGTATCTTTTTACTTATGTTACTATATTATTCATTATATCAAAATGTAGGTAACCTTTTTGGTGAAAATAACTTAACCATAATTTAAAACCATTAAATGTTTATTACAATATTTTAGAGTGAAATATAATAAAACGACAATGTATAAATAAATATAATTCTCGTAAAGATCGGTCTTTGACGTGTATCTTTGTTTAATCAGGTAAAATATATATCAAAGGGATTGCATTCGTTTGGAAATAAGTATTTTCCGGCGCTTCTAACAGGATCCGTTCGACATATTAAGATTTATGTTCTGCAAAGTAACCAAAAGATATTTCTCTCTCAAACTCAATCTTTCATTTATATAAAAAAATATATATATTTTTAGCAGAATAGAAAGTGAGAAAACGTAGTGTTAAACACTCAGGTCTCCGCTCTCCGTCCCAGTTCGAGATATGTGTGTCCTACTCCTCTATTGTCCTTTTACTGCTATTTGTTATAAAGAGACGATTTTTTAAACTTTTAACTTCAAAATACTTGTGGATTTCTCTAGAATGATATATTCTATGCGTGAGCCCATTAGTCGTATGGAATAGTTTATTTTTAATTTAAATAGTTACTAACTATTAGATAACAGTTATAATATAGGAATATCGGAAATTCAGTCTTTAAAACTCGGACTTATAAGTTCAAAGTTTTTAACATAATAAAATGTTTGATAAAATTTTTAACACAATAAACTTCAAAACTTAAAAACTACAATTTCATAGACTACATTCAGCTTTACTATGCTAATTGGAGTTTGATTAAATTTAGTATTGATATTTATTATAATTTAATTTATTTATAAGTTCACATAACTTATTCAATATTTAAAAAAAATCATAAAAGTTTTGTTTGAGCTGTCAACCAATATTGTCATTTTTTTGTATGGAAATATATTTATTTAACAACTAGTGGGCCCGGACGCGGCTATGCCCGCGAAAATATAAGCCTAAATCATTAAAATAAGTTAAAAAATAATAATAAGTGGAGATTTATTATTAGAAAAAATATCTGAGTAACCGAAATGAACAAACAAAAGAAGTAAAAGTAACTAAAGGAAATTCTTAATATTAGAAAAAAAAACCTAAAGTCTGCTGTGCGCGCGTACTAAACATTTTTCTATATTAAATAATTATTAATTTTTGCGAACAATATTAAATAAAATCTCAAATGATTAAAATTACGATATTTTAAGTGTATAACATCGGTATAGATAACCGAACTGAGATAAATTAATTATAAGCAGCAAATAATTACATAAAAAATTATAGTAATTCGAAAATCTATAAAAATTTACAAAATCATCAAAGTCATCTGCCCGTTCGCGTCGGTCATACTCATACTATGCCGCCCGAAGGCTAGGTCTTGGCTAGGCTAGGTTGGAATCAGTCACATCTTAATTATTTATTAGAATGTTATACAGTAAACTATAATTTCCATCTAGATGAAATGCTGAAAGTGACTATTATATTTATTTTCATAAGGATGAATATCAAATTATAGAAATCATCTAATTTTTGTTAATGTATACAAATCTATATCGGCGCGCACCATGTATGCATTAAGCAAACTCACAACAACTCATTTGGGTGACGTTTTCTTAAAACAGCAAACTTTGCAAGCCGTTGCTTAGCAACGCGTAGCGACGATTGTTATTAACATGGCGGAATAAATTCCTTGTCAAATTAATTATTTTAATATATTGGTATATAACGAAAATATTACAAATATGAGAAAAAAAAAGTATCCTATGTTCATCCCGGGACCCTCAAGTATCTCTATATGAGTATTTTATCACAATTAAATTAGCGGTTTGGCCCTGATTGCGTAAAAGACAGACAGACAGACAGACAGCGTTACTTTCGAATTTATAATATAGGTATGGATGTACCTTTACCTTTACCTGTACCTTTTAAAAATACTATTTTTTTACATAAGCAGCAAATAAAAAGCTTAAATCAATCCTATACAATTCGGACTTTTCAATTGATGTTACTGAATTTAAAACGCGCGGAGCGCGTGGCCAAGTTTTTTTACGAACAGAACTGGCGAGCAGCACCGTGTGTTATTTTACACGAACCATTTGAAGCCACTTTTTACCTATTCGTAACTCAAAAACTATTCCACCTAAACCTATCATATTTGGCTCAAATATTTAGACCCCCTACCTGTATACGTGCATTAAATTTCATAAACACAGCTCAAACAGTTATTTAGATAATGACGTCCAAAAATCGTAAATTTTTAGGGGGGTGACTGACCTATAGACCTTAATGTTAACCAAGTTCCAGATGACCTGGAATGGTGAAATTTAGCATCCGGTTAAGTAATTGGGTGTATGTAAAGGAAAAAATCCGAAACTAGTATTTTTTTAACATTTTCTTATAATTTTTCAATAAATAGATTCAATTAGGAACATTTACTTATAGTGTAGCGCCTGGCATAATATAAGAGCAATGCATTATTTATATATTGTTGCTTTTATTTATGTCACACGTTAGTAAATATTTTATTTGTTTTGTAGACTAACTTCACTATTACTTACGTAAGCCATCTACAACAACATGATGCTTTCAAGTATATTTTAAGATAAGATATGTCTCCATTTGTAGCTGAAAATGACTCTAATTTATGTCCTGAGAAAGCCTGTCATCATGTGGACTTCAAGGGCTTCACGTAAAAATATAAAAATATAATAAATGGATTAACATCCTTCATTATTATTTATTCCTAGCGGACGCGCGCAGCTTCGCTTGCGTATTTAGGGGTGAATTCTAATAACCCATGAAACATGTGTTCAATGAAATATTTTTAAGAGTCTAAACTTAAAAAGTTTATTAAAATCGGTGGCGGTTTAAAGATTTTTCCATACAAACTTTCAACCCCTTATTTGCACCCTTAGCGGGAGAATTCTAGAAAACTATGAAACACGTATTCAATTAAATACTTTTAAAAATCTAAATTTCAAATTTTATAAAAATCGGTGCCGATTTAAAAAAAAATCCATACAAACTTTCAACCCCTATTTCACCCCTTAAGAGTAAAAATTTTTCAAAATCCCTTCTTAGTGGATGTCCAGATTACGAAAGTAAACGTCTGTCCAAACTTTACGTTTCTACCATCAGTGGTTACGGCTGTGAGTGCGTCTTACCTCAGTCAGCGAGGACAAGTCCTTTTATATATGTAAATAATAAATGGATTAACATCCTTCATTATTATTTATTATAATTTAAACATATGTTTTAGTACTTATTATACTAAGAGTATTTGCATAGTCGATTAACGTATTTGATATTAAATTATTATTACAATATTTAAGTACTAAGTCCTATATAAGATCCTATAAGGGTTCTGTTTTATTGCTTTCGAGGTACAGAACCCTAAGACAGAAAAAAAATACACTAAAAAATAAATATAAAAAATATATATATATTGATAGAAATATATATAAAATTTAATAATAATATACGATAGTATATTATCTGTAAGGCCAGTCGTGGCACCGGGGCACAAAGTGTGTCTGTAAAACGGACTAGTTGTGAGTTCGATTCCCACTCGAGGAATTGAAATATTTATTTAAAATTATATTTCCACCAAGGCAAAGCGCGGCGTAGAGTTCCGCCACTCAACACGCAATGCCTCCAGAATTCGATGGAAAGTGGAGTTACTGAGTGTCTTAACACTAGATTCTCTCTGTCTACTCTGCTGTGTGCGGGATACAGCGTGAAGCTGGTTTGATTTTTAATTTGATATATGCAGCCTACCAGCTATCTTAACAGAAGTAATTGTAAAGTAATTATTAACAGTAAAAATTTAAGTAATTGTTAATAAAAAAAATAAGAGAAAAAAAGAGAAAATTAAAAATTACTTAAACAAAATAATAAAAAGTAAATAAATCTGCTTTACGATGTATCCCACACATAGCGGGGTAGACAGAGGGAACCTAGTGTTAAGACACTCAGTTCCCCTCTTTCCATCGAACTCTGGAGGCATTGCGTGTTGAGTTATTCCAACAAAATAATAAAATTAGAAAAAAATAATAATTATTATTTCAGATTTCTAAACGCAGCATACATTAATTACTTTCTAATCTGACAACTGTCATTTAATCAACAAAATAAAAACTATAGTCGAGATTCATAGATAAATATAATAAATTTTCATATATAGGGGAATTGTGCTCAAGATGGCATACTATGATAAGATGACACACTACCAATATTGATGAAACTATTAGCGCTAAGTGCGATCTTGTGACGTTTTAGAGAGTGTCTGTAGATGCAGCTAGTGCTTAAATTCAGTATGGGTGCAAATTAATGCAGATGGGCAAATAATTCATGTTTTCGTTTTTTTCAATTGCAACAAATTTTTCTTTCGCTTTTGCTTGATGGTGAAAAGATATGTAAGATAAAGATTTTCTATTTGAACTTATTATAAATGTAAAATAGGATTATTATATGACACAACTAACGCTAAAAGCGCATCCTAACCTATAAACTTTTGTCACAACGGTTAAAATTAAATTCATATATCTATTGGGTAAGATGACATAAAAAACGTGAGTATAAGATGGCATACTATCTTACCCTTATAAATAGAATCGATATATTTTTTTTGCTTTACGTACAAAATGCCTGGCAATTACAAACGAATATATATTGGTCACAAGAAGACATGGATAAGGCTGCTAGAGCAAAGGCATTCAATAGCCGCAGGTGACGAAGTTTATTTCCCTTTTGGAAAAGGAAGTGACTGATAACGGAATCCAACCTCATAAAATTTGCAACATGTATGAATCTGGCGTTAATACTGTTTAAAAGCCCCTCAGCAAAGAAGAAACTATTTATTTGTGAACTATGCTCGACATATAATGATGGCGTTTTTATGCCACATACTAAGTGGCATACTAAAAAAAAAAAAAGTATGTCATTTTACCCTGTAGATATGTCGTCTTACACTGGTCGACCTAAGTGCGATTTTTGTTTGTTTTTATGATGTTTGAAAGATGATTGTTCTGAAACTAAAATAATTTCGTTGATTATGAAATATATAATAATACGCAATATGCTGTTCTCAGATGACTTTATTTATTTGAAATATTTGTCTTCAAACAAAAAGTATGTCATCTTAAGCACAATTCCCCTAATTAAATATCGTCTTAAGAGTAATAAAACATAATGTTATTGACCACAATAAAAAAGTAAATAAAAAGGCGCTCATATTTTAATGGTTTTTTTGGCCTGGGTTTCATGATTTTACTGGTTTTAGGAACACTTGTGAAAACGGCAGAGAACGAAGTCGACCTTGGGATCATATCAATTCAGATTGGTACCGTCAGTACTTAATAAACTTATTGTTTATATTTTTTCCAAGACATGTTGAACAATGAGTCGTTCAATAGAATTGCTTGTGGTTGAAACAAGAACTTACACCGAATTGTTCCAATGCCTCCCGATGGGAGCTGTCTCTTCCATGCTATTGCATATTCTTTGTTTGAGCGTATTGATATACAACAAACTAATAAATTGCGCGAGACTATAGTAGAGTACGTATGGCGTAACTGGAATGATTTAAGTATCTACACTAGCGCTCGAAACGGGAATCCTTACTCTTCTAAAGAAGACATGCTTTGCTTAACTACGTACGGAGCTACTTCTGAAATAAAGGCTGCAGTAGATTTGTACAATATTAAGATAGAAGTGTATTATCACAATGGTGTCCTACTTGGTTTATTCGGCGAAGAGAAATGTCCTATGAAGCGCTTACTCTAAACTATGTTTTAATAAAAAAGTAAAAAAAAAATTTTAAGTTAAACGGTTTTATATTGCAGATAAATGTACTAAAAGCTAAAAAATAATTTCATAGAAATTATGATTACTAAAATTTAATCGTGGGGCACGTCCAATATCTACAATTGAAAGACATAGCGTGAGACTTCACCCACCTAGTGGTAAGTAGCAAGTGTCCCCACGATTTTATTTTAGTAATCATAATTTCTATGAAATTATTTTTTAGCTTTTAGTACATTTATCTGCAATATAAAACCGTTTAACTTAAAATTTTTTTTTTACTTTTTTATTTTTAAGTTTTTAGTTTTTATTTCTCATGCTATTCAATTCGTTGAAATGAGGCTCGATGTCTCATTATTGCAAGGTTAATGGAGAATGTTACGAACGACCCCCCAGAGGTCCAATAGAGGGACAAGGCTATGTACAACAAGATGTGCCTGAATCTTGAGGGGAAAACGCTAACGACATATCATTTTTATCCACCTAGTGCCATACAGTTCTCGGCGCGCTTTTACCTTTTACCTTGGGTGGTACCCCTAGCGACGTATCATTTTTAGGCACCCTATAGCCACACAGTCCTCGACAGGATACCAGATTTTGACTTAGGTGGGAGATTCATATTGTAATTGTGTATAGTATACTGTATTATACTTACCAAGCCCTTTATTTTGATACCCATATTGATGGGATTGAAAACTACATTATCCGCCATTTTGTAGCAGTGGCCATCTTTGATTTTGATCTTGTATAGTGCACTGAATTCTACTTGACAAGCCCTTTCATTTGATACCCATATTGATGGGATCGAAAAAACTAACTTGTACGCCATCTTGTAGCGGCGGCCATCTTGGATTTTGATTTTGTATAGTCCACTGAATTCTGCTTGACAAGCCCTTTCATTTGATACCCGTATTGATAGGATTGAAAAAAACTAACTTGTCCGCCATCTTATAGTGGCGGCCATCTTGGATTTTGATTTTGTATAGTCCACTG
Source organism: Heliconius melpomene rosina (assembly GCF_056956725.1). Taxonomy (NCBI): domain Eukaryota; kingdom Metazoa; phylum Arthropoda; class Insecta; order Lepidoptera; family Nymphalidae; genus Heliconius; species Heliconius melpomene. The sequence continues at coordinate 5,773,015 of NC_140406.1, read as the reverse complement.
AATTCTAATTGACAAGCCCTTTCATTTGATATCCATATTGATGGGATTGAAAAAAACTAAGTTGTCCGCCATCTTGTAGCGGCGGCCATCTTGGATTCACAATAATATTGAATATGGATAATTGTATTGTCACCAGAATCAAAGGCGTATACCAAATTTCAGATCAATCGGTTAACGGGAAGAGGGTTAAATTTCAATTACTAAATTTGACCCAAACAAACAAACAAACGGGGTGAGCTAAATAAAACCGTTTAAAAAGAGCAACTCTTGAGTTTCTTGCCGTAGTAGCTTCCTATAGGAAAAGTACTTGTAATCTTCCTACTTATAATTTCTGAACAAAAAGTAATGATATCCCATCAAAAACATAAATGTAAAATGAAAGCCAAGTTTTGTAATAAAACGTATCCTTTCAGCGATAAAAGAGGTGAGATGTAAATGTATGCCAAGTTCAATGGTCAGTCCTGAAATTTATTTTTAACAATATTAAATATTTTATAACAACTGAAAATGCCCATTCTTCTTACAACTTGGAGACTTTATTTATGTGTAATATCTGACTTGGCTAGTTTTCAAATTAATTTACATCGATATAAATGAATGTATTCAAATTCTATTCTACTCAGATTCTACTGTAAATTCTTATGAAAACTAGCCAAGTCAGATATTGCACATAAATAAAGTCTCCAAGTTGTAAGAAGAATGAGCATTTTCAGTTGTTATAAAATATTTTATATTGTTAAAAATAAATTTCAGGACTGACCATTGAACTTGGCATACATTTACATCTCACCTCTTTTATCGCTGAAAGGATACGTTTTATTACAAAACTTGGCTTTCATTTTACATTTATGTTTTTGATGGGATAATCACTTTACATTACTGGCTCTAGAGTTTTCGCGTGTGTAAATTTTCATCATATTTCAAATAGCATTATACCTATAGGCTTATCAGCTTTGAGTTATTAATATTAACAGGCTAATACTATTAGTCTAAATAGTATTTTAAGCTATAAAATTGATTAGAATAGAATATATATAAGAGATTTCTGTACGAAGGCACCTATAGACGGCTAGCGTTTTTTAAAGGGGTAAGAAATTATATTAAGATGACTTGATAATATGATGAATGAATGGAGGAATTAATTTTGGTGCTCTGGTAACAAACTGCGGCGTTAAGTTCCGCCACTAAGCACACTACCTCAAGCTTTAGGTGGAAAGTGGGGAATGGAATGGCTTAAACTAGATTACTTCTGCCTTTCTTGCTTTATGCGGAAAACAGCGTTAAGCTAAAAAAAACTTGATAATATCACTTATTTCGCAACAAAATCTATATAAATCATAAGTTGGTTTTTATATTTTACTCGACTGCCACAATATGCTAGAGTTCTATCACGTAATTATAACTTTATTTTCACATATACATTGACTTAAAGCACTGTGGCCTTCGACCGCACTTCTCGGGAAAACCAGATGGTGTTATATAAAACTTTGGCTTTATTTTTGTAAGTTCACTTATTTTAATGAATAATAAATAAGGCACTTTTAATGTTTTAAAAGAAACATACTTTACTTGAATTTGTAAGCGATGAATAAAATAGCTGACATCGTTTCGTAGTTAGTTTAATTTACAATCGGATTGAGATAAAGCACGGTGTTAAAATACGTTACTCGAAAAATGTCTAAAACAGTGTTAATAAAAATATTAATAGTTTAATAATTATTTAGATGATTTAGCAGTAATATTGTCAATCGATCGATTTGGCCATTGTTCAGTAGAAATACATTGTCTGCTCAGTATGGAAACAAATATTGAGGTAGACTGTTTCGAATTCCGTAAACATACCGTGTTCCACATCGCTCCTGAGAATACATATTATTCGTATGCCATCCTATCTCAGTTGAAATCTGGACCTTGAGTATAAATAAATGAAATGCAGCGTTGAGTTACGCCATCCTAATCCCCACGTGGGATAAAAAATAACGTATAAATTTATTACTTACAATTTTTTTTTGTGGTTTATCTTCTTTATTTTGGTTGAAATATAGTTAATTTCAATTCCCTATTATAAAACTTCTTTAATATTTATACAAATACTAGCGACCCTATTGCGGCTTCGCCCGCTTTTACTACTGGATTATTCATATAATGTATGTTTGCAAAGCACTTAAGATAATGTGAAAATTAATTAAACCCTAATGCAACCCGCATTTTCGTAGTTGCAATAAGGATTTTCCAATTGTTTTACACAGCAAGGATTTTTTAGTAGATACCGTAATTTTAAATCTGTGCTACTAATCTTTTTAAGTACTTATTAAAATATATTTAAATTACTATTTGTAGATAGTTAAATGACATTAAATAATACATTCAACTTCAATTATCCAATACGTGCAAACGCATCTAAATCTTCGTTGCTATAAAGGCAGGCGGGTTTTTTTTTTCGAGCTTGTGGTTAATGCTGAAGAGGGTATTCTGTCTCTGATGAAAAGCAAGCACTACGTGGCTGCCTGTGACGAAAATTAAATAGAATGCATCGGCCGGGAATTGAACCCGGGCTGCCCGCGTGGCAGGCGAGCATTCTACCACTGAACCACCGATGCGTGTAAGGCAGGCGGGCGCGGCGGACTCGCTTGTATAAGCATAACGTCGCGAGGCGCGTTTCGCAGCAAGGATTTTTTGATATTGTAACAACTTCTAAAGTACTTATTAAAATGAAAAACAGAAAAGACAGTTTTGATCTACATTAAATGGCCAACGTAACTAATATACTTATTTATATGCTGAGAGTAAGGGATAAGTGAAACTTGACTCGATACAGTTGATGTGTGAACGGCGTGATGTGTCAATAATTAAATGCGTTTTTCTCTAAAACTATTCGCAATTTTGAAATAGTTTAAAAAGCAAATTTTATCTTCGTTTAACGTAGAAATTTAATAAAGTATTTTAAAGGATAAGGATTAATACCATTATGGAGAAATATCCCTCACAATAAAAAATATATTGAAATTACAATTTTTAGACAGACATATGATCACTACACGTTATTCTTAAAAGATACGAATATGCCGTCGCCGACTTTTTTGTAGATCTTATTAAGAGGAACAATACTCCAGTACATTTTTTTCATGTAGTATTTACCATTAAAGCAGCGCATGCGCCAAAGTGTCTCAGCGGGTAGGACTTTATACACATTTATCGTATTTATGTTAATTTACATAAGAATGTACAAATAATAAACTATATATAAACCTTCCCTGAGAAATACTCGACCTAATGGTGAAAACCAAATCCGTTGGGTGGTTTAGAAGAAGAAGAGTTAGAAAGTTCAGACAGACACAAAAAGCGACTTTGTTTTATAAGATATAGGATAGGATGTCTAGTAAAATAATATACATATTTTTTTATAGTAAAATCAGATGTTAATATTAAACATAGTTAGTAACTGATGAATCTAGTTCAAATACTTGTCCCCAAACTTTCGATCCTGAAATCAGAGTTTAGCCCAACACGGTTGGTTGATCTGCACCACTAAAGTTTGTCACTAGGCTTTGACCATTAGCATGTAATAGTCAGCTTTATTTGGAAACTTCCTCGTATTGTGTACCCTGCTCGTTTAACTCCACGAGGTCACAGTTGAACCGAGAATACTACCCCTTTTGTTACTGTATTTGTATTTCTATTTTATTATACAGTTAACTGTTTACTTAGCTTCTACTGTGCTAAGCATTTACAGCTTAATTAGATTTAATTTTAAAATACATGTTTTGAGCATTTGGCTTTTAAAAAAATCGTTTTCTACGATTTATTATATGAGGAAGGGAGTTATTTTTTGCTAAGCTCTCTCGGATAACTATGATAAAAGCGTAAGATCCGTAACGATAAAGGAGACATTTTTTAAAGAAAAATGTCTATAGCCTTTCAAAGATTATTGGATTCCCAATAATTCGAATGGCTGTACGTTGTATATGATAAAATTATGATTTTTTTTTAAATATAAATGTAAGTATATATTTTATTTCCTCGAGTGAGGATCGAACCCACAACTATCGCGTTACAGTCACACCCTTGTACCGCTGCGCCGCGACGACCTCGCAATATAATTATAATGCCCCTAATTATAATAATTTTCATTAGGCTTTAAGTATCTTATAATATTTTTTATATTATAAGTAAGAATATGTAGTAGGAAGTATACAGGTAAAAAAAAGAAACGTGTTTGTCATAAGCGGAGTTTTAAATGAATACGTTTTTAAAATGTTATAAGGAAATATTAAAATAAAAAAATCATACATAAAAAAAGTTAAGTAGCGCACAATATTATGTATGTCATCTGTGTGCGTGAACCACTTTACCCGGAGTAGCATATGGAATATTTTAAAATAGGAAGGACAAGAACTAAAGTGAAAGTATTTTTTTTTTCATAGTATCGAGTAAAGTTACTACACTTTTAAATTTCACTATCCTATATTCTATTATTAGCTTACACTATTGTGGAGCTTATATGATTGGATAAAATTTACTTTCATTTCGCTTCATTTAAAGAGAATGTGATTATTTATTAAGCCTTATTATTAATAATTAATAATAACATTAACATTTGCAAATCTTATAATGATTCATATTTGCGTCTCCTGCAAGATTTCAAAAGGTACAAATGCCATATTATTATTATTATATCCAAATGAGCAATATATCAATAAATAATCAGGCCAGGCTCATATCACCAGTCGTGGCACAGGTGCACAAAGTGTGACCCTAAACGCGACAGGTTGTTGGTTCGATTCCCATTCGAGGTAATGAAATATTTAATATTTTCACTTCTTACTACTGATCCACAATAATATGCAATTGTACTTATAAGTCTTAAGTACGCCTGGGATATCAATAAAATTAACAAAATAAAAAAAGATACAGAAATTAAGAAAATAAAGATACAGAAATTAAGAAAATAAAGATACAGATAAATAAAGAACATATTAATTCAATTGTAAATTGTTAGACTCCATTGAATGTTTATTTAGTGTTTTGATAATAACCGTATATAAATATTTCTATAATAGTTGTTAAAAAAACCAACAGGAAAATTATACTCTTTGGAAATACCCAATCTGCAGTAATCTCATCAATTATGTAAAAACCGTATAAAAATACTAAAATTAATTACTTATTTGTAAAGCTTTAACATTTAAAAATACTTAAAAGTAATTTCTATACTTATATATTTTTTTATTTCTATGAAACATGAATTTTAATCAGTCTGTCTGCCTTATATCTATAGTCAAATATGTATAATTTGTTTTAAGCACTAATTATTCCCAAAAGCGTGTCAATATATTCTGACAAATTATTTTAAAAGAATTAATTATATTACCTGTCTAATAGTAACTGGGTAAATGATTTCAAAATAACAATGTATGAAATATTACAAGTTACAAAAACTTGATGTAATACTCGTATAACAGCTAATGTTAACTAGTTACTACAAGTAAACTTTTACCTTGTTGATATAAGGAGTATATTTTTTTCGAACAAGAGCTAAAATTTAAGTAGTTAGTACTATCCTGCCCAAAGCAGGATAGTGAGAGGGACCTTGGGAACTTAGTTTAACAGCTCTTCGTTCTCCATTAAGATCCCACCTTCTTTCCGTACTTTACTTTTCTACCGATTTCTTGACGCATTACGTGTAGAGTGCTGGAACTCAACGACGCGCGTTCCCAGAGCGAGGAAATGAAAATGTTACTCCTAAATATATCATACCCTTGAGTTGGAATTGAACTCTCAACCGCCGCGTTTACAATCGCTTGTTGCACTGTGCCACAACGGCCTCAATAATTTCTATTAAAATTTACTAAAAAATAAAATCTTAACAAATTATGGATGGCTTTTTGAATGTAAAAATATTATTGAATTAATAAAATATGTCAGTAACCGGAAGGTAGAGAACTTACTGAATTTCTAGAAAGATATTTCTAGAAAGTGTGAAAATATTACCATGAAAATGCAGCTTTACAAGTCAAACAGATAATGAGATGAACAAAATTATTTTATAACAATGCAAATGGTAATAATGAACGATAATTCTTATGAAAGAAATGAAAATAATGATTATCAGACGTAAGTTTTGCACTACAACACTTTTAAAGCACTACATATAATCACTACATGTAATCTGTTATTTTTTATACCTTAGTTAATTAAAATACATACTTATCCATTTTTTTTATTTCTAAAAAAATAATTTCCGTATTAAAACAAATAAAAACTTTTTTTTCATATAAGCTTAACTGTAATATTATTTATTGGCCACATATTTAATTATAATGACATCGTGTTTAACCGGTTACCGCTACTACTGGTAATATTACCAAGAGAACGGCATGGTCTATGACTGTAGTTAGTAGCCCAAAGCCTTTTGCGCACGCGGCCGTGTGAGGTAGCGTCGGTTGTTTGTCATTTAGAGGTTCTTTCGATAAATTTATTTGAGACGATAAATGTGTTAAATATATCAATAGTGCCAAATTTTTAACAGGTTAGTTGACAATTTTTTTTATATTTTAATTTTATATTTCGCATATGATTTTAAGGCGTTGTTTCCAAAGAAAAATAGTAATGTTGCCAATTTAAGCAATCTGCTAAATTTCATAACATATATTTTGAAAATAAGCTTACTTTGTGGAAAACGTCATTGAAACGTCAAAATAATATTTAATCTGCGCAATTATTAGCCAAAGCCATTGTTTTAAATCATTATACGTCTATCAAACAAAACAATAGATTAATTTCAAATTCTACTCAGGAGCCATTGCAGCAACTTTACAATAGATATCTGATAAATAGCAAAACAATGAGAACTTTACTGTTTTTTTAATCATGCAAAATGTGTTAATTGAAAATATCTATTTCTATTAATGTTTAGATTCTCTCTCGATTGTTTTTCTTCAATCAATTATAATATATTAATCGCTTAGAAAGGAAAAATATTATATAGGATAATAAAAAATCTAACTCTTCTTAATGAATCATTTCTCTATTAATTATGTATTTGATGAGTTTTAGAAGAATCGAAGTTGAATAATATATTCGTATAGTATAAATTGTATTATTTGAAATAGAAATCACCAAATAATTAAACGTTGAAAATATTTCTTAAGGGTTGTTAAGCGTTTAAAGCACTTTAAGTGCGTGTTAAGTGGCGGAACTCGACCAGGAATCAAACCAACAACCTGTCGCGTTTATAATCACACGTGGCCTCATGTACCTATAAATATCAAAAATAAATAAAAGTACTTCTACTTTGATATGGTATGGTATGGTTCTTTAAATCTGGCGATCCTAGCGTGCCAGTTGAGCACGTATCAGTTCGCCAATGTCACGTTGTATGGAGAAGACTTCTACTTTAATATCTTTGTAAATACTTTTTCTTTGTTGAGTTGTCAATTGAACTGTCAAAAACAATTTTAAGATAAACTATTGCAAACTGCCAAATGATTAAGGTTAAGTTAGACTTAAGAGTTCTTCAAGAATAATAACTTCGTAATCACAAGCTTAGAACATCTGTTAAATATTCATAACAATTTCTTATTTTGTAAAGGTTATTACAAATCGAAATTTTAATATTATTTTGTTGTTTAGAAATATACTTATATGTTTATTTTTTTCATTATTCATTTATTTATTAAAAGTTGATAACTTTTCATTGTTCACGATAATTTTATTATCGGTTCGATGGGTCGGATATAATGTGTGGCGTTTATTTCCGCAAAATGCAATACAGTAATTGCAAGTGGAACATGGAATGATATATTGCAAGACTCTATCTTTTTTTCTATAGCTTCACGCTGTAAACATAGGCAGAGAAATTCTGGGAATCTATTATTAGGAATCTCCGTTCCCCATTAAGACACTTCCGTTCTTCACTTTTCGCTAAATTCTTAAGGTAATAGGTACATGTTGAGTAAAGGAACTTAACGCCGCTTTTGCTTCGTTACCAGAATGAGGAATTGAAAATATTTAATACTTTATACCCTTGAGTGGGAATCGATCGACGATTTATGTCTAAATTTGAAAGGTAATAGAGATTTAAGCAATAGCTTTTTAGCAAACAAAAACTATTTAACCAAAACGTTAGTTTAATAGTTAAACAATTAAGGCTTACATAAATGTGAAGAAGCATTCGCAATGGCGGATACAAAACGAGCGCAATTACATATAAAGTATATATAGCCCATAGCTACGTATTGCATTCATACGAAAATATAATTATAAATGAATTTTGAAACAAAATTATGAGATGTCATGAGGAAAATAAAATTAAAGCTATAACTGTTGGCTTTAAAAATAATTAGTTTTCATTCATAGTACGGAAATTGCACGAAAATTATTTTTTGTTTATTAAAAAAAATGTTTTTAATAAATAAAAATGTCAAAATATTATAACTATTTCATTAATAGTTAATTTTTTTTAACTTTTAGCCATCGTTTATGAGTAGGTAGGTACCCATGCGAACAGATTTCTACAATTTCAGAACTCTACAATTTATAAGAAACAGAGTAATGACTCTATATTTTGCGCTTATTTACCATAGAAAGCACATATTCTCCTTTGTAAAATTTTAAATTAGCTCAGTGTCTGTGCCATATAGATATAAACAGTGCAAAGTTATTATAAACACTATATTTATTAATGACCAAAAGTGACAGTGTGACAACCAATAAGCAAAAGATCACGACCATTTTCCAAACTTAGCTTGTAATACTATTTTCTGCTATTCTCTCTATTACATATCCTTGTAGGATTTATAATAGAGAGCTCTTTTTATTCTTATTTTATACAAATACCTGCAAGATTCTTACTGAAGGCGAAAATAAGGAAACTATATTAAAACGTCTATATTTATAGACGGCCCGTAATTGAAATATTATATTGTTATCAAAAATAATATTTGCATAATATAATGAAATTATGGTACATTTATGTAATTCAATTTTATCTTTTCAGTCGAGATGAGACAATCAACTCCGTTGCTGCTTCTGGCGGTATTCATTTCATACACTCACTCAGTAAGTTGCTTATTCTTATATTTTTGACGCCATTATAGCATACATGAAACTGAACACACAGCAGGATAGGCAGAGGGAACCTACTGTTAAGACAATCCGTTCCCCACTTTCCGCCGAATTCTGAAGGCTTTGCCTCGACACCAGAGCGATGAAATGAAAATATAAATGTAAATAAATATTTTATTTCCTATAGGGGATCGAACCCAGAACCGTAGCGTTACACTCTTACACTTGTGCCGCCGCGCCATAGATAAAAATCTACACTATTTGTACTGTGTCTAAATCAAGTTTGAGTTTAACTAAGTGGAAGCTGAAACTTTATAGTATAAGCAGCGTATCCAATTTTATATAAGTTTATACCTCAGTAATTTATTTTTTGTATGATTCAGAGATATAATTTACGACAGCTAATTAATGAGGAATTTCTGGTATAATGATATTATAATTATTAAATGATTCACATTCACCAGAGGCAGAGGTATTTCTGTTTATTACAGAAAAAAATATATTAAATTTATATAAAGTAATAAGTGTAAACACGAAAGAGTAATAAAATTTAGCAACAACACTGGTATGACGAGTAGGATTATTACTTGAACTTGAAACGTTGATTTTTTATTATCAAAGGCGTATCTATTATATTGTATTGTTTTTTTATCTTCAGTTATTAACAAAACATATTCTATTATGTCATCAAAGTGACAAGTCCGTCCCTGATTTTTATTATCATCACATTATATATAATAATATTCTGTGATATGTAGCGTAACACAACGCCGCGTTTTGCCTCACTACATTTTTTTAAAATATGCAGTACAAAAGTATAGGTGGTTCTGTATATGTAGTAGTTTTTTTAGCTTTTCATTGTATCCCAGACTAGCGGACGTGCGCAGCTTCGCTTGCCTATTTAAGGGTGAATTCTAATAACCCATGAAACATGTGTTCAATGAAATATTTTTAAGTCTAAATTTCAAATTTTATAAAAATTTTATAAATATTTTTCCATACAAACTTTCAACCCCTTATTTGCACCCTTAGGGGGTGAATTCTAGAAAACCATGAAACATGTGTTTAATTATATACGTTTAAGAGTCTGAATTTCAAATTTTATGAAAATTGGTGATGATTTAAAAAAAACCTATACAAACATTCAACTCCTTATTTGCACCCTTAGGGGGAGAATTCTAGAAAATGATGAAACACGTGTTCAATTAAATACTTTTAAAAATCTAAATTTCAAATTTTATAAAAATCGATGCCGATTTAAAATTTTTTCCATACAAACTTTGAACCCCTATTACCCCTTTAGGGTTAAAATTTTTCAAAATCCCTTCTTAGTGGATGTCCAGATTACGAAAGTAAACTTTTGTCCCAATTTCACGTTTCTACGCACAGCGGTTACGGCTGTGCGTGCGTCTTACCTCAGTCAGTGAGGACAAGTCCTTTTATATATATAGATATAGCAAAATGAGCAGAGTGTTAAGATACTCCGATCCCCAATTTCCGCCCAATTTTCCAAATATTGATATATCAACGCCGGGCTTAGCCCTTTTACTAGAGCGAGGAATTGGAAATAATCCATTCCCCAAATGGGAATCAAACCTTCAACTGTCACACTTAGACGTTTCACCGCTCAATTGACCTTTGTAAAGCTATTTTTATAAAAATACAATCTCTTGATATAAGGATATAATATTTAATTAGCATTGACACTTTATGTTCCTGTAATATCGCCATTTAACATATTGACTGACATAAAAATAACTCTCACATATAGTAATGGTTTTTAGTTGACGTCACGAGCTAAATTGTTATTTGAATGTTGACTGGCAAAGTCAAATATAGATTTTGTAATGTTTGTTTAGCTCCGTCTCGTTTTTATTTAATATTTTGTTTTTATTTAAAATTTTTAAAAAAATATATATTGTTATTAAATTGATCTTTTGTTTTATTAGCTGGTGATTGTAAATATTCGTAAACATAATTTTGTTGATATTTATAAAAAAGAAATATTGTTATAATGGTAACTGCAGAGAGGAAACCAATTTAGTGTCGTTAAGGCTACGTACGACACAGAAATAATGTGCCGTTAATTAAGAAACTTTAACTGATAGAAGGTTTGCTACAATTACTCAGCTCCACGCTGTATCCCATATACAATAGGGTAGGCAGAGGGAACCTAGTGTTAAAACACTCCGTTCCCCACTTTCCTCCGAACTTTTCGAGTTATTTCGTGTTGAGTGGCGGAATTCAATGCCAAGATTTTTGCCATGGTGCCAGAACGAAGAAATGGAAAATGAATATCCGTCGAGTGGGGATCACTCTGAAGCACCTCGTTCATCATTACTCTTGTATTCATCAGGAATATTTACACACATCCTTATTGAGGCAATAATTATTATTTAATGAGCATTTAACATATGCCAGTCACACATACATACATTTATATCCTTAAATATGTTATGTTATTCTTAAATGTTCATGTTATATTATTATTACATTTTATTTTATACACATGGCTTAGTTGAGATATTCCATAATCATTATGGTTCTAGCCTAACTACTACTAATCTATAGTATATAAATTGTTAGAACACTTAAAACATAAGAACCTTGAGTCGAGCTACAGTGTGGAAAGCAGAAAAATATTACTGGAGCTTTGTCTACAAAAAACATCTCCATTAAAGTTTTTTTTAGCGTCAGCCTGTATCCCGCCCACAGAAGGGTAGGCAGAGAACCTAGTGTTAAGACACTCCGTTCGTCATTTTCCGCCGAATTCTGGAGGAATAGCGTGTTGAGTATTTAAACTTTATTTACGATGATGTTAATATGTAGGTACGTACTTTCGTATCAGTATAAAATATTTGTGATAGAAATACATGAAAAATTATAAATTTCTTTTTTTGCATTCCGATAATTTTAGACGTTGTATGTACATATTTCCGACCGCAAAAAATAGTTGCGCACATTACATGAAAATATCGAGAAAACTTAACATTCCTGTGGGATTTGGTCGAGTCAGTAAGAATTTTTCCATAATAGTTTTAGAATTTGATTTATACGGATTATGATACTAAAAATATTCTGGTTTAAATATAAAGTGTTCAAGACAATGACGACATTGACCAAATATTTAAGATTTTAAGTCACGTATTTTTGTAAGCTGCTATGAATATTTGGACAGGCAAGGAGTACTTTATACAAGAAAACAAATAGTCCATTATCATTTATTTGAAGTTCCAACTGATTATGTAAATATATGTTGTATATTGACATAGATATATGAAATTGACTGTTGACTATTTTTTTATTGGTACTTTTTACGTGAGTAAGTTTTTATATTGGGAATTTATTTAATTTAAATTAAGCTATAACTTTTGATCTCGAAATATTGCAATGAGTTTATTCATCAAAAGCATTCAGCGCTTTGATCTGAAACACAGTATGTAAGTATATTAAATCTGCTGCCAGGAAAGACTACTTTATCTTTAGCTTCTATATATGTACTATGTATATATATATATTTACTGAGATATCTGTAATATCCTATCCTATATCTTATAAAACAAAGTCGCTTTTCGTGTCTGTCTGTTGTTTCTAACTCTTCTTCTTTTAAGCCACCCAACGGATTTTGTTGCGGTTTTCACCATTAGGTCGAGTATTTTTCGTAGAAGGTTTATATATAGTTTATTATTTGTACATTCTTATGTACATTAACATAAATACGACAAATGTGTATAAAGTCCTACCCGTTGAGACACTTTCGCGCATGCGCTGCTTTAATGTAGTACTTACTACATGAAAAATATGTACTGGAGTATTGTTCCTCTTAACAAGATCTACAAAAAAGTCCGCGAGAGCATATTCGTATCTTTTAAGAATAACGTGTAGTGATCATTTTTCTGTCTAAAAATAATAATTTCCATATATTTTTTATTGTGAGTCATATTTTTCCATAATGGTATTAATCCTTATCCTTTAAAATACTTTATTAATTTTCTACGTTAAACGAAGATAAAATTTGCTTTTTACACTATTTCGAAATTGCGAATAGTTTTACAGAAAAACGCATTTAATTGTTGACACATCCCGCGGTTGACACATCAGCTGTATGTTACTCAAGTTTCACTTATCCCTTACTCACAGCATATAAATAAATATATTAATTATGTTGGCCATTTAATGTAGATCAAAACTGTCTTTTACTGTTTTTCATTTTAATAAGTACTTTAGAAGTTGTTACAATATCAAAAAATCCTTGCTGCGAAACGGCTCGCCACTCGCCATGAGTCTGCCGTGCCCGCTTGCCTTACACGCATCGGTGGTTCAGTGGTAGTATGCTCGCTTGACACGCGGGTGGCCCGGGTTCGATTCCCGGAATACCCTCTTCAGCATTAACCACAAGCTCTAAAAAAAGAAACCCGCCTGCCTTTATAGCAACGAAGATTTAAATGCGTTTGCACGTATTGGATAATTGGAGTTGAATGTATTATTTCAGCGCGATATATTTGGTTTCATATTTTTTGTAGTAGTTATTAGCAGGTAGGTTTTTGTTTATAATTTCTTCCGTTTAAAATAATAATAATAATAACGTGACGTGGATACTGCTTCATCATTGTCTTGGTTACAGTTCGGGGATCTTTTCGGAGAAACTGAAGGTTTTGTCTGTGCAATTATGGACGAAGTTATCAAGACACGGAACTACCAGAGACATATTATGAAAGATGGCACTATCGACATCTGCCGGGCGTGTCATCGACCTGGGGAGTCCCTCAGACATATTGTCTCTGGTTGTTCTCATCTTGCTAATGGTGAGTATTTGCATAGACACAATCAAGTAGCCAAGATAATACACCAGCAACTTGCTCTTCAATAAGGCCTTGTAGAATTGGAGGTGCCTTACTACAGGTACAATCTCATGTCAGTTCTTAAAAATAGCTGTGCTTTGCTCTACTGGGATCGGTCTATTATTACTGACAGGTACATTGTTGCCAATAGACCTGATATAGTACTAGTAGACCGAGCGGCGCGCCGCGCAGTGATTGTTGACGTTACTATCCCACATGATGAAAATCTCGTGAAGGCCGAAAAAGAAAAACAATCTAAATATTTGGACCTAGCCCATGAGATTACCGCCATGTGGGATGTCAATGCGACTATCATTGTGCCGATAGTGGTTTCGGTTAACGGCTTAATAGCGAAAAGCCTCGACCAACACCTTAAGAGGCTATCGCTTAGCTGTTGGATCAAGAACCGGATACAGTAAGTAGTAAAGGCAGTATTACTTGAGACGGCACGTATTGTGCGGAGGTTCCTCTCTCTGGAGCCCTAGCCACCGATGGCTTGGACCCTCGTCCCGCCCTCGGAAGAGTGGTTTTTTTATATTTTTAAATGTATCTTTTTTTTTATAATAATTTATATTTAAAAATGTAAAATTGATTCGCTAATTTAATAAAAGTATATGCTGTATAATAATAATAAGCCTTTTATTTCACATATCACTTTTTTTTTTACAAATATTGTTAGTTAGATATTAGTAGTAAAAGTAAATGATTAAATATCTTAGTAAATCCGTTTAAAAATAGTCATTTAAATATATTTTAATAAGTACTTGAAAAGATTTGTAGCACAGATTTAAAATTACGGTACCTACTAAAAAATTCTTGCTGTGTAAAACAATTGGAAAATCCTTATTGAAACTACGAAAATGCGGGTTGCATTAGGGTTTAATTAATTTTCACATTATCTTAAGTGATTTGCAAACATACATTATATGAATAATCCAGTAGCAAAAGCGGGCGAAGCCGCAACAGGGTCGCTAGTTAGTAAATATAATAGGTTCCCTCAGTCTACCCTACCCTGTACAGGATACAGTATGAAGCTGATTTATTTTTTTTATTTACAGTGCATGTGCATGTCTTTAACATGCTTAAGATAACTTTATTTACAAAACAGACACGGCTGTGGGTTCGATTTCCACTCGAGGCAATTAATTATTTCATTTCGTCGTCCTACTAAAACAAGGACCATGCCTCATTGATTTCCACTATCCAATACACAATCTAACGAATTCGCACAGAAAGACCGAGACGACAAGTATAGAGTCTCTTGATCTTGTACCTTCTGCTAAACTGCTATATGCTGTGAAAATTTATTTTAAGTCTTTCAGTAATTGACATGGAAGTATTGAATATTTTGGTAAAAACTCTCATATTTCATGTGCAACATTATTATTTTTTCTAGTTTATAAGTTGCTTGTTTACAATATAAAGTGAGTGTATATATTGTATTTTCACACAAACCAACACGTTGAACGTAACGTACATTCACTGAAAATAAAAATATAGCTCGAAAAGCAATTATCGGAACTTTTTATTTAAAAGAATAAATGGAGAATAACGTTTTTCACAGCACACGGTAGTGCCTATTCCATTGGAAAACAAAAAGTCGACAAAATAACAATTCCCGGGATGATTTTTTGATTGTATTAGTGTTGTAGTGTTAACAAGTGCCAGTGCTGTGAAATAGGTTAATTATCTTCAGTTAAAATTGTAATTCAATCATTCGTTTGTTTTCTTTATTTGTTTGTTTTATCTGGTTTTGTTTTAAGGAAGTCTAAGAAAAATATCTGATTAATCACGAGCATTTCTTTAGGATTGGATTAGAATGTCGATAGTACAAATAAAGAAACGGAGAACAAACAAGATTTATATGCCAATTAATTCTGTTTTTTTTTTAATAAATATAAAATTCGGTTTTAAAAATATAAATTTTTTTTAAATAAATTGAATAGTAAATTAAATTAATTAGAAAGCAATTTTAAAAAATCAGTAATATAAAATACTGGACCTTTTTAGGAATATGTAGAATGTCTGCACAATTATGCATAGTAAATTTGAAGTAATGTCTCTATAGGTTTTGATTACGTGGCGAATTTACCTATAAATGCGCCATTTTTACCTTTTGAGGTACGGAATCCTAAAAAATGTAAAAGCAATGTTTGTAGTTTTAATCAATTATTATTTATTATTGCTGATAGATAATAATGTTGCAATGAGCTCAACATCATATCGTTACATCGGTACTTATGTAACATAATGATCCTTTGTCCATTATTGTATTTAATATTCTAATCATTGTTTTTAATTCATAACTTCAACGTTTTTTTTTGCTTTATTTGCATTGTTATTACAAAACAACATATATTAATGGCAACATAATCCACTTTTTTTTTATTTTTCTTTTATGGAAAAATACAAGGCAACAAATACAACGAGTGTACGTGTCACCTAATGGTAAGATGTAAGTCGTCGTCTTCCCCAGCCCCGTATAACACCGGAAAGCTATAGAGGAGCTACAGATGGGTTGCCGGCTTTTAAGGTATAGGAGATAGACGCGCTTTTTGAAAAACTCCAGGTCCAATCGACCTGGAAACATTGCCGCAGGTAAGTTCCACAGTTGCGTGACGCGTGGTAAGAAGTTCCTACACACAGTAGTGGAGTACCACGTATCCAGATGGTGTGGATGGTTCTTGTGTTTGTGACGTTATGTGTGGTTGGAAAATTTGACGCTAGCTAACAGATCAAATAGTTCTCCAGAACATTCCCCGTGATAAATGCGACAGAAAACGCGGAAAAATCTCTACGCAAAGCTATTATGTTAAGCCTTTCAAAGGTCACTGGGTCCCCAACGATTCAAACGAATCACACTTGTAATATTTATATTAACAGAAGTAAAATAAACGTATTTTTTGTATATTTACATTATACTTTGAAAAATTGAGACATAGCGTGTCTAAATGTCTAAAATGTCTAAATAATGTCTCTTATTAAAATAATGAGAAAGGTACCTAACTGGAACTAACTATATTGTATTCTGATTTCATTGTGGTTGTTGCGGATTGACCTAAATAAAACCTATTTAATTGAATATTACAAGTGCAAAATAATAATAATTTTCATTTAAAAATAAATTACTCGTGAGCGTGTTTCGCTGCTCGTCCTTTTTTCGCTTCGCTTGTCAGAATCTGCATGTTTCGCTCATTGTAATAAACAAAAAATTAAACTTTTTGAACAAGAACGGATACTAGAAAATAACTCTGTCTGTCTATCTGTCTTTTACGCAATCAGGGCCAAACCGCTAATTTAATTGTGATAAAATACTCACATAGAGATACTTGAGGGTCTCGGGATGAACATGGGATACTTTTTTTTCTCATATTTGTAATATTTTCGAAATATACCAATATATTAAAATACTTATTAATTTGACATGCAATTTGTTCCGCTTTGTTAGAAAACGTCACCCAAAATAAGCTTGCTTAACACATCTCTCTATTGAAAACTGAAAATAATTTCATAAATATATTTAATAAATGTTCGTATAATTAAAGCGGGCGTAGCCGCGTTCGGATCCACTAGTTATACATATAAAGTAAAATGTATATTGTGGGTATAAATAAAGACATCCTCATGACTTTTACGATGTCTATAATATAACTTATATATATATTTGATAATAGCACAATGTTGCCAAAACTTATCTAGAAAAGACCGCCAACAAGCAATGAGTGGCCCAGTTTTTTAGTGCTTACTAAAATCTTTTTAAATTTTATGTTATCTCTCGTACCGTTACAAATCGTATAAGGAATTTATATTGTTTTTTATAATTATATATTTTTTAAAATTTTGTATGATACTAGCGGCCCGCTCGCGGTTTCACCTGCGTGAACTATGTTATTATCAATTTCGGTCTCCATGACTACGTCCTAGTGACATCTACGCAAAATTTGAGACTCCTAGCATTTGTAGTAACGAAATTTCATACAAACTTTCGACCCCAAAAACAACCCCTTAGAAATCGAATATTGCAAATTCCCGTCTTAGCGAGCACCTACGTTCTATAAGTAACTCCTATGCAAAATTTGAGATTCCTAGCACTTGTAGTTTCTGAGATTTCGTGATGAGTGACCTTTCGATTTTTTATATATAGATATAGATGATCGTACAGGGGAACAAGCATATGTCTTTAGACGCGGCAGGCTGTGGTTTCAATTCCAACTCGAGGAAATAAAATATTTAATATTTTCACATCTTCGCTCAGATATCGAGGCAAAGCGCGGCGTTGAGTTCCGCCACTCAGACTGCAATGTCGACAGAAATCGGCGGAAAGTGAGAATGGGTGTCTCTTACCACTAGACTTCCTCTGCCTACTCTGCTATATGCGTGAGTAAAAAAAATAATAACTTATTAATTATGATTAATCTTGTAACTCATATAGTTTTTATAGCAAATTATACGTAATTGCGTTGAGCGTATGACTAAAGGTCATGGAAATTTACTATACATTGATGTTTCTATCATAATTGCTAGTATTTAATGAACTTGTGAGGCAAAAAGTATACATTAATAAACAGCTTAGTAAAAAATATATTACAATTACTATTATACTAGAGACCATTCTGTCGCAGTAAATTGCATCTGTAAACATCTGGAAAATTCAAAATTTTAAATATTCTTTATTCAAATATATTTTTGCAAGCACTTTTGAATCGTTGAATGGACATAAAGTTACCACCGGCTCAGAAGACAATTCTGCTGAGATGAGCCCGCAAGAAATTCAAAAGTTTCTCTTTCCAATAATTATATTGGAAAAAATTGTAACAATCCTGTTACAATACAAACATTTAGTGTTATTACAAAATCATTCAGAACGGTCGTTAGTAATACACAAGTACTTCCCGAGTGAGCCAACGTTGGACGTCACTTAGCTTGTAATACCTTTGACTTGTCGTTAGCTAATCCAATGTCGAGCAATAAAAGTACTACATAAATATGTATATCGAATTGGTAGAGTAAAATAAATTTAATGTCTTTTCCGTCTCTGTTTACATATGAATATGTATTATAGCTAGGTATGAATATTTATGAAGATTTTTTAAAAATTTATTTGCATGTAGAGGAACTCAGTTCAATGTTTCCATTCTGTTCTGTTCTACGCCTTTCGTTAATTATAAATATACATTAGGTGAAACTAGGAAGGCAAATTGGGCAAATTAGGCAAATTAGGCAAATTGGGCCGTATCCCGTACACAGCAGAGTAGGCAGAGGGAACCTTGTGTTAAGACACACCGTTCCTAATTTTCCGCCGTATTCTGGAGACATTGCGTGTTGAGTGGCGGAATTCAATGCCGCTATTTGCCTTGACACTCTGGTGTGAAGAAATGAAAATATAAATTTAAATAAATATTTTATTTCCTTGAGTGACTTGACTCCATAACCAATCGTGTTTGGCACACACTTGCTCTCCTGCGCCACGACTGGGCTCTAATTAATATTAACTATACTGTTATGCGTATTCATACTAATGTGTGATTATAAATAAGTATATGTAAGGATTAGTACAGTTGTTACATAGGTTTATGTAAATGCATTTGTTACACGTTTGATTTCCCCTCAAGATAATATGCAATATGTATATTATTTTTGTATGAGAAATAAGTTAAGTTTTCAAAGTTTAAACTAACATATTGTAATGATTACTTTACTAGTATTATGTTGAATCATTTAATTTAATATTCAAAATATTCATTTAAATCTCACAATCATTTGTTCTACTGAATATTATATAGCGATTAATTTGCACACTTCAAATAAATACGTTACGAATATAAACATCAATGCAGGTGGAATTATTTAACATTATAATTTACGGAAAATCCCGCTCAATAATTAGTGGGATTATTAAATCTGTATATATTAAACTTACGTTATACTTTTTTGTTACTTCACCTTGTTTATAAGGAATGTACGCATTTTAGCATATTATATTATGTTTATATTTAATATTATACCTAATAACAAATGATAATAATTTAATAACAAAAAGCTTCTAAAGATAAATATATTTTTTTTGGGAAACAAAAATATGTTAAGTAAAAAATACAAGATATAAACATAATATTATAATTTATACAATAATATAAAATAATATATATTTCATTATTTTTTTATACTTCTTAAATCTTGCTCACAGTAGTCTAACTTTATATAGGTAGGTACATATTATATGATAAATAAAATAGATAAGATAAATACTTTTAATACAGAACTTACTTATAAGTATAATATATTATTCATAATTTTATTATATGTATGTAATTAATATTGATTACAATATTTTTGTTGCAGGCACCCCAGTTCATCTCTTTCAAAGATGGAAAACTAGGAGTCAACTTTGGCGGCTACCATGCTGGCGTTGGTATTGGTGGTCTGTTAGGTAATCCTATATGTTTATCTATGCACATGGTTATATATTTATTTCTGTTTACTACTAGTTTTTTAAACTTCAGAAAAAACAATGATATTATAGTCTGTTTTATTGATGTTTAAAGAAAACATTGCACGAGTTTTCAATTTAAAACATTACAATGGTTTTATATATATAAAGATATTATTTACTTACTTACAAGTATTTTACTATTAAGTGGTGGAAATCACAAAATTTTACAAAGCCTATATCAAAAATAAATTAAATTTTCAAAATCGTCTGCATTTGCCTCTCCATCATCCGGGACTCTCAATCCTCCGCACAATACGCAGCAGTAGGTATAAACAACATACATAAATAGTAGAAAAACAACTTAATCACAATTCTTACAGTTAAAAAAAATTACTAACTCAGATATCTTCATAGTACATGCAATTACGAAACGCTGCCCTTTTACGCGCAAAGAACATAATCAAGAAGTAATCTCATAATTATATATTGTGTAATAACTTTTAAAACACTGCAATAAACGAGATGTGTGGCATTCATCCTCTACTACAACAAGGTGAAATATAAATGAAAGATTTTCTTATATTTTCGTTTTTTTTTTTCATAAATAATAACTTAATAAATATATGTATCTACTAAAACAATTATTACACTACTAACAAACACTATTTCAGTGAAGGACTCACTTTAGTTTATAAGAAACTTTATGTCAATAATATGCATAAATATGTCCATCCAAGCATACTTTATATTACTTTCTATAATATTTTAATGGTAATGTAAGCAGGTGGAGCTGGAGGAGCTGGAGGCTTATACGCTGAAGCTGGCACTCCTACTGGCCAATCAGCAAGAGCAGGACTTGGAGGGTCAGTGAGTGAAAACGGAGGCGCAGCAGGTTCGTACAATTAATTATCTAAAAATATTTAATGTAATTAATCTGGTGATTATTCTTTTCCGTAATTATCAAAAAATAATGGGCCGTCATGGCGCAAGTGTGTACCCTGTATGTGCCCTGCGTGGATTTCCGCCACTCAACACGCAATGCTTTGAAAAATTCAGCTGATAGTGGGGAACGGAGTGTCTTAACACTAGAAGCGCCGCCGTCCCATTTTTGTCCCAAACGCAAGGTTGATTGTTTATAACTTTTTTGTTTGTTAATGTATGTAGATGAAACTTTTTGACTATTACCAATTTTACACCTTTATTTAATTAAAAATATAAATAATTTTATAGCAGTCATACTTTTTGAAAAAAAATGAGATTTACCTAGAACTGCCGCTGGGTCATTTTTGTCCCGCCATTATTATTTTATTATTTGAGGGTATAATTTGACATATTTTCATGCCTCGGGGTCGAGGTGGAGGTGAAAGGACGATGCGGGGGCGGAAAAAAATTGAATAGTAGGTTTAGCAGTCAATACCTAAGTTTTTAGGGTTCTGTAGCTTTTAAGGAAAAAAAAACCCTTATAAGATCATTTTTTGTCCATCCGGCTGTCTTTGCCTTTATCTCAGGAACGCTTGGAGAAATCGAGTTGATATTCATATGAGTATATGAATATCAACTATATGACGATCTACAGTCCCTTGATTTCCTGAAAAAGCGCCCTTAAAAAAAGATATGACCATTTATATAGTAAAAAACGTGTATTTCGACACTATAAAGGGAATCAAATTAATAAGGTACTTTCAGTTAACTTAGAATTATGAAATTTGGCAGTTAGCATCTACATGTAGTACTAGTACAGGAAAAAATCTGAAAACTATACATTTATGCATAAATCTTAAAAAATAATAGCCTGAAAAGTGGGGTAAAATTGGTGTCAACACTAAATTTTGCCGCTAGTTCAAGTGAGGTACCAGATGAAAGGATGACTAAGCTAGGCCTGAATTTTAGAAAAACACTCGATACCAAATGTGGGCAATTGTAGGGTAGGTGGAGGGAACCTGGGAACCTAGTGCTATGCACTTCGCTGGCATTTTCCGCCGAATTCTGGAGGCATTACTATGCAATGTTATAAATCATCTGTGATGTATCACTGATGAAGAATATATTAATGCATTACTTGGCCTAATAATAATTTTAACTAATTTCAATAACTTATAATTTTGTAAGAGTTATTCAGTTAGTTGTCACGACCTTAGAACGTATTTGAAATATTTGATTCTTTCTTTGTGTTTGGTTTTTTGGTACTTTTATGTGTGTTAAAGAACAAAAATTGATTATTTAAGATGATCTACATATTTTACGAATTATTTTAATAATATTTTTTTTGTATTATACCAAAAATCAACATAATAAGTAGAATGGGACAAATTTGTCACGACGGCGGTTCAAGGGGGGTCTCAATCTTCGGCACTTCTAGTGTTAACACTAGGTTCCCTCTACCTACCCTGCTGTGTGAGGAGGGCCTACACTTCACTTTTCGCCTACTTTCACGTTTTGGTTGGGAGAACTGAACATCACTCACCTGATCGAAGGAATAAAAATACCTTATAGAATATTTTTTAAAAATTTTATTTTGGAAATACCACCATTGCTTACAACACAGATATTTTCAAACACATTACTATGACTAAAGGGCGTAATAAAGAGCTACAAATGAGTGTACAGCACATATCTTAGTTTATAATATGTATACATACAGGTCCAATTATCCACGTGTTTTGTTTGATATGCACTTAAAAAAAATAAAAATAAGTTTGACATTACAGGTGGACTTTATGCAGGAGCTACAGCTGGAGGTAATATCAAAGCATCCGCTGGTCTTGCTGGTGGAGTGGGAGCTGAACACTCAGCGGGAGCAGGATATGCTTCAGCCCAAGCTGGACCTCATTACGCAGCATCTGGCATGGTAGGTCACAATCTAAAGGACATTCGCAAAAGGCGAAAGCAAGAAAAGCAAAGAAGGAAGGAAGCCAAGAGAGTTCATCAAAAGAAAATTCTGATATTTTAATATAATAATAAAATATAGAATACAACTGGACGAAGTTTGTCTTAATAATAAAATGATTAAAAGTTATAAAGATAGCAGTAGTAGTACATAATAGATTTTATATGGGTATAATTGAGTTTTTGAAATAAAATTTGATTTTTTTATATATTTTTTATTTTTTATATGAATTAAAAAAAAAATTTGCAAATCGATGAAACAAGGTAAAGATAAGTTGTAAATTATGCAATGTGCATGTTTAACAGTGATTTAACTAATTAGCCTTAATAAGTCACTCTATTTGATTACACAATGCATCTCTAATAGCTTGTGTATGTTCACTGCATTGTCGCAAAAGGAATGTTTGCTTTACTATCACAATATTGTATAACATAATATCCTAATAGAATCATTTATAGTACCAAATAGTATCATGTAGTACCATATAATACCATAACATCATATTGTATCATAGAGTGTAATAGTGTCACGTAGAGTCTCTCATTTGCATTTCAATTTTAAATTATTAGCAGTATTTTTAATAACATTTAACTCTTTTAGGGAGGTGAATCGTCCATAGGAGGTGCATCAGAATTTTCCTTCTCATCTAAACATATCGTACCTCCAGTTCATCATGTTGAAGTAAAGCCTATTGAGAAAAAAATACATGCTGAGTTTAATGTTGATGCTTTTAATGAAGTCCAACCATTGCCTTCTCATGTGGATACTGAAGTAAAAACACATATCGAAAAGAAAATTGTACATGAAAACGTATAACCAGTAATAATTAAAGAAGTGAGTAGCCTACAGGAAGTCCATATTAAATCTGGACAAAAACGGATATTAGTCTTTGACCTTCAAAGTTTTTTAGGTAGTTTAGTAAATTTTGCATTTACAACAGGTTTAAACGCACTAATGGGGCGAAATTCACATCAAAATTATGAAATCGTATCCCAGGTTTGTTTTAGAATTACAATGAAACAGCAAGAAAAGCTTAGGAAGCAGCCAAATATTTTTAATGTAAATTGTGCTAATAAGAAATATTTAACATCTTCTATATGACAGAATAATCATTTTAAATATATATGTAAATCAATTGCAATAAATATAAATTAAAATAATTGTTAATAGAATATAAGATAACTTTAAATTAATCTAACAATATCTCACTTTGTCGAATATCACTCTAATAAAAATGCACTTTGTGCTAACTAATAACTTCAGGTTGCGGACCATTTATAAAAAAATATCAATATCTTAATATTATAGGTATATGTGCAACCTCCACCAACTAAAGTCGTTGAAAAGGAAATTATCCACACGCATTATAAACCAAGGAGACATCATTTCCATAAAACAGCTTTCGTCGGTGGTTATATAGGAGGACAAGGTGACGTTGGGACTCCTGTAGTATACAAAACTGTTGAACCACAGATTCAAAAAAGAATAGATGTAGCAGCTGAATCCTTTGCCCATGCTGATGCAGGCGCTGCGATTGAAGGAAGTGTGGGTGGTGGAGCTGGTGCCGATCATGTATACACCAAACAAGTGACATATCAAAAAAATCCCACGTTCTTTGAAGACATACTCAACGTAAGTAACGATTAGACAAAATACTGAAATACTAATGCGTATAATATAATATAGAATGATTTTTTACCGAAATTCATTTTTCAGATTCCAATGTCAACATTGAAAGCAGTGAGTAGTTTTCTAGGAAATACTGCTGCTAATACAAATGTATCCGTCCAAAAAAGTGCCAGCGTTCAAGCAGGTGGTTACTATTAAAATAATTACTACACAGGATGAAATATTTATATATTGTTTACGTTACATTTGTTTATAAATGTCAATTATTATTTTTGGTATTTTGGTATAGAATGATTTTTACGTTTCAGTAAAATTGCTCAAACAAAGTCATTTACAATAAATATAAAATATTAAATATTAAGACTTCTCGTAATAAAAACCCCAGATCCTTTTCCTTTAGCGAAGAGCATGAACAATCTGGTTTATTATCAGATTCAAGTGAAACAAGGGAAATAACGCTTTCATTTAAATTTCCGCTGCCGCTTTTAATTTCACGGAAAAAATATTTTTATTCCCTTTTTACGGCCTCGGTAGCGACCTGCGGCCAAATACTGGCAGGGATAATCTTGGCATCTCCGTTTCCTTCGCAATTTTAATGATGTTTTTTACTTTTACCGAGTTATTAAGAAACTGTAATATTCAACTTCACAAGAAATAAAATTTACAATAGCCTGCTATTTCGAATATAATTTGAATTCGCTCGTGTATTTTTAATATTTTAAAATATTTGCATGTGTAATATTCCACTGAGAAAACTTCATACTTTCTATTCATAGATACATAGATATGTAATATATGACTTAATTTTTTAAAATTTCATTTATTCAATATTATAATATTTTCAGAATCAGATTCAGTAACATTAAAACATGATCCATCACTTTCATCATCTACTTCATCCGCCTCATCTGCAGCTCATGTTTCAATTGAAACACCAAATCCTTCAAAATTCATTGAAGACATATTCGCTGTAAGTCTATCAGTCTGTATATAAAAAATAAGTAATGGCAGTGACTTAATTTATTTAAAAACATTATTATTAACTAACATTATCAGTTTGATTTGTGTCATATAAAAAAAAACCCGGTAAAATGTTCCCGGTTTGTATAATTTTCTTTCAAACACAAAATTCACCAGACTCAATTCTTCCCTAAAATACAGGTTTGTTAGCCCCTAGCTTAGGCGTTAGGGAACCAATTTATAAGTGTATAACTTGTACAAGCCTCTTTCATGTTAATTTATTGTTTTAGTAGTAACCTTCTTTGTAGAAAATAAAAATACAGAATTATTATTATTTCATAATTTACTGGTGCTTACTTTTCAGTTTATTTTACGTATTTATGTTTTCTCGTTTTCTTCTAGTTTTATTTTTGTATATTCTCATTATTAACATTTCAGCAAAAATGGTGGTGGATATTAACTGTTTGAAAATTATTATTTATTAATTCATAAATTATTTTTCTATGTGCATATATTATGCTTATTGTGAATATAAGTAGTAAGTAAAAGTTATGTTGTGTAAGTGTAATGTGTAAGTATTTTTTTTTTGTTAAGTACCTGTTCAAAATAAAATTTTACAAAATGAATACGACCTTAAGACGTCGAAATTGGTATAGAATATGATAAATTTTAAATTGTTATTAAAACACTTTTTATTCATATTGTAATTATGTTTTAGATACCAATTAATACATTGGGTGCTGTGAATAAATTTCTACAAAATAATGTTGGAAGAAAAACTGTTCAGGTGCGTTATAAGTCTCCATAATGGAGCAGTACCTAGTAGATTTTTTCCAAACTCTTTGCATATTAACAATATTTTTTTAATTGTTCTGAATAGTTTATATTAATTGAAATATATATATATATAAGAACATTAAGAGAACATTACCTATATATATTATAAATAGTAATAGTTCATTACACAAAGAAAGCGGAGTGAGAAATACTTGTGGTTGTACTATTTATTTGCAACCCGCTAGGGAAATAGCAAGAAACTATACATTTTATAGTAGAAAAAAGTTTCTTTATAACTCTTTTGCTAAGCAAACAAAACAGACATATGTGTGGAATAATTTAGTTAATCTAAAGTTGCATATTTAAATCCCACATGTACTTTAACTTGGACTTTGTTTTGTACTTTGGTTAGACGTTAAGATCGTCCAGTGGACAGACTACTGCTACTGAGCTACGACAGCTTCAATAGCACTTCTTCCTCACTATATTTGGATAAATATTCTTTAAGCAAATCTACGAATTTATTTGTAATATTGTGTCTTGTCAGGTAGGTGAAGACGGAAGTGTCGACGCAGGAAGAGTGAGGCGTGGACCTCACGCGAGGCGGAAAGCTCACAAGCAAGTAGTTATTGTTGAGGAAACACCCGTACAACCGGAAGAATAACATTTGACTATAAATAAATTTATGATTAAAATTGTACATATATGTATAAATTATGTATAAAAAGTAATATTACGTTGTTCCAAAACGTAAATTTTAATAAAGTAATATCTATAAATATGGGTCTTTTTCTTTTATAAATTCTCGTACAGATAAACAGGTCACAAAGAAAATAATATTGGCAATGATTATAATAGTAATATAAAGTCTGCGATACAGGGAAGTGTTATTAAAGTAATGAGCTCTGTGAAGCTGCCAGACTCGTTTGGCTTACGTCTACTGTATCCCAGTAGTTTACTATCCATATCTGTCTTATTAGCCGTTTCGGTACATATTCGCTTTACGCCTTCCAAGGCTTTTGCTATTATATGTTTATTACCATGTAGATGTTATATAAACATGAGGAGACTCGAATTTGATTCCAATAAAAACTTGTGTTAGTTATTTGAAGAAACATTTTTTATATACGACTACATTGAAAAATACAAATTACAAACAAATCAAACTACTACAAAAAATTTTAGTAAACTGCCAAATTTAAGAGAATTCTATATGCTTGTTACAATAATTTATAATACTCTATTTTTATTTTACAAATCGAAAAACAATAACAAGCATATAGAAATCTATTAAATTTGGCAATTTACTAAAAAAACAAATATTTATTGCAACAAACATTAAATGGATAATGGTTAATAATACTAATGACTAGACGCCGTGTAATGGAGGCTGTTGGAGTGCAATGGGGCTGCGTCTCACTATAATTTTTTTTAAGAGATTTCTTTTAGAAGTGGGCCCTTGTCAATTAAAATGCCCTTTTTAAATTTTTGTATGTTTTGTTTTGTGCAATAAAGAATATATAATTCTCACTCGAGGAATTATTTTCATTCCTCGCTCTGGTGATAAATTGCGGCGTTGAGTTTCGCCGCTCGAGACGCAATGTCTCAAAAATTGGGCGGAAAGTGTGAAAGACGTTATTATTGTTCGAAGACGTTTACTTTATCTAGATGTTATAAAAGTGTAAAGGTGTGCAAGGGTTTTCATTGAATGTATTAATGCTTATTAAAATAATAAAAATATATTTTTAGTATATTGTATATCTTAAAACTATATATTTAATATAGAACAAAAAGCATACATACATATAATATGTGTCATGCATTTTATACTAAAAATTGTTAGCAATGTGCAATATGTCCATATTTTCCTACATATAAATTAAATTTAACAAAAGTTATCTAGAGTGCGGGTGTGGTGGAAAATGTGTTCCGGTGAGCACCAGAGTAAATATCTCATTAAGGTTTTCTCTTAAAATTTAAAACACTGAATATTTGCATCTGCTACTGTAATTTAAGTTATAAGTAAGCAAAAATGAGGCCTCGTTTCAAAGGATTTGGCCCTGTATATATGGGTCGCCAAGATGTGCTAATATTTTTATACTAGCGACGCGTCCGGCCGGCTTCACCCGCTTGAACTACACTGTTATATTTTGTTTAATATAAGGATTTATGTACGATCGTGTTCTAATATACTCGTACACACATATGTTTGCAACGCACTTATAGTGATATCTTATGTGAAAATTGTTAAAACCATTGATAAAAATTAAGATAATATGTTTTTTTATATATTTTTTTAATTGTTTAAATAAATAAAAAATGTAACTTCCGACTTCAGAAAGGAGGAGCTTATCAATTTTAATTATATAGATATGTCCAGTGATGCTTCAACCACTTATGAATGAATTTTCGAATTGGCACCAACGTCAAAATAATTCCATAATTTATTCCAGAATATATTATTAATAAGCAACTAAATTATTATTGAAAAACGATTCTAGTTATTATACGAAAAAGAACATTAAAAAAATTGTTTCAATTGCCTGAAAAGCAAAACACTTAAGTGCTATAAAAACTTAGCATCTATTTTTATTTCAACAAAGGCTCTGGTAAATATTAAGCGCCGCCAGCCGCTGCGTTCATTCAATTAAAACGAGGACACTCAAACAAGTTCACTACAAATAACTTTGGCTTGTAAAAAGTGAATTCACTAGTAAAACTTTTATAACCATGCTTGTGCGTACATTGCATTGTGTATTGAATGGCGGAATTCAACGCCGCGCTTTGCGTCGACACTAGAGCGATGAAACGGAAATATAAATTTAAATAAATATTTAATTTCCTCGAGTGGAAATCAAACCCACAACCAGTCATGTACTACTGTCACACTGTTTTCCAAGTTTAAGTAGAGAGAGGTAATTTTTTTTGTAATGTAGGAGCGAGATGCGACGTGAATAAAAAAGTCAGTTATAACAAAGAGTTAAATAATACAATAGTATTATTTGACCCATAATCCTCGGTAGGAGCGCGGGTCTCAGAAATTCGTAAGATTGGCCTTAATTGGCCTTTAATATTTTACCTAACCCGTCAGGAAATATTATTAATTCTGCCTTTAACAAAACATGCCAATATACATTTTTTGTGTTTTTCTATTATTTGATACAAATTGTTAGCGTTCCTAAATAATAAATTTATTATGTTGAAATATATAAAATATTTATTATACAAAAAGATTATAACCGTTTAACAACTTATTTAGCTAATTTGTACAAACAATTAACGTTACAAAAGGTAATTTTATTTCACAGTAAATAACTACGTTATTAAAGCTATCTCTTATCTACAACTAAATTTGGTACACGGAACATCTAATTAAAGGGAAATTTACTCCACAAAACAACACCGAGACTCGACTTGAAATTAGTATTCCGAAAAGTGTATAAAGTACATTAGTGATACAATGGAGGAATATTTTCAGGCATATTAAGAGAAGTTACGGAAACTAAAATTTAACCTTTTAATATAAACATGAAAGCAGTAATACGCTTCAACAAGCGGATAAGCTCTGTTGTTTTAAAATAATAAACAATTTTGAGCCGTAACGATTAATTAAAATTGTTTTATCTGCGTACCTCAACTTTTAGGTAGATACACCACGCTCTTAAATATCTGCTTAAGAGAAAACAGTCCTTATCCGATAATACATATAGCATTATGGGTGACGCAGTCCTACCGTGTTTTGTCTAACTAAATAAAGTATTGGGTTATTCGGAAAGTAATTTCGTTTCTATTTGTTAAAATGAACGACAGTTTTCTAATAATGAATAAATGTTTTGGTAAAAGATGTCCATTCTGATCCAACAGAAATAAAAAAGTTATTTTTTTCTGGTAGTAGCATGACTCCACGCTCATAAAAATTGACATACACAATAAAAATTGACTTCTTCATTTAAAGTAAAAGTATTACACTCCAAAAAACATTACATTGAGCAATAAAAATAATTATCCAATGGTGCCAAATCTAGAGAATATGGTGGATGTAGCTGTGTATCCCATTCCAGCTGCAAAAGCTTTTGGCAAGTGATCAAACTTTTATGGGGGGGACCGCCCTATAATTATCATCATTATCTTGGTGGAACACAACACCTTTTCTGTTGATTAATTCTGACCTATCTGTAGAAATGCATCGTTCATTGTCCAGTTGATCGCAGGTGTTTTCCAATTTAATTGTTATGTTACCGGGTAAAAGGTCAGGCTTTTCAAGTGGTCAATCTTATCAAATACTGTTAATTACTTGTTAATTAGTGTTGATTACAGTCAACACCTGAGCTATCGAAGTTTTTAGTTGCACGAATTATTCATGAATTTATGATTACGAACCATTTCAAAAAAGTCATTAAAACAAATATTTTTTTCGAATTTTTAGGAAATGTTTTAGTAAAAAAGTTAAGTTTAAAATTAGACTGATTTTATTAATCTGGTCAAGGCCAATATGGTGGATTAGCGATGACGCTCTTTTGTGGTGCACGTTGCTAGAGATTTATGCTAGAATGTTTATGCGCTGAAATGAACACTAGACACGTTTATTAGAATTTTCTCTGTGGATATGCTGTAAACTACTATATTATGACTTACAGTCTGTTTAATTCTTTATTTTGTCATTATTACTTACGTACTATTTATATCTATAGTTATAATAAAATAACTAATCGGTGTCGCTACATTGAAGATATATGTGAAAAAATATTATTGGAAGCATTTAACAATCCAGTAGAAGCCATAAATGATGATTTTTAAAATTTTTGCCTGTTTTTTATCTTTGTTCTATAATTATTGTCCATTTTCGAGACATTGCACGTTATATAGCGATACCTGATATGTACTTTACTATTTAAATATGAATAGATTAAATATAATCATTCATTTAGTAGATATCGAATTTCCTTCTCGTTTACAGAAATTTATTTTATGGTGTTTATCACGATAAATAAATTAATTAATTATTCCTAAAATTTCACACACCAATTTCTTGCAACTTATGACGCAGATGGTACCAAGAAGTCATACGATGTAGGGGTGAGTGGCTTAATACATTGGTTTTAGGGGGAGGAAGACAAAATAATTTTCGATTTTATCAACGACTGCCAGGACGTAGCAAACAAGTGGTACAAAACTGTTCCTGAGTGTAGAGATGCTGATGTTATATTTACGAATTTAAAAAATATATAACTGTATTTATTGTCCAAAACCGAAATAACACGAGATAAAACCATAACTAAAAGCAAGTATACTTGTTATACTGATTATATATATTCTTATTAAAAAATAAAATAAATTCTATTCATTAAATAGTGATAATATTTATTTAAGTAGTTTCACTAAAACATTTTTTTCAAAGAGCTTTTTTTTTAAATGTTAAAATGCTAATAAAATATTAAATATAATCTGTATTAAATACATGATATTTGTGGGCATATTAATTTTATCAAAGAAAAACATTTTATATTTACCGTTAAATACTAAAAAACGCGGCGTACCATTAAATTTTAATATTACTGAAATTTGATATATGCAGAAAGTAGAAAATGTATTCTTTCTAAATACATTTTAAAGCGCACATTTCATTTCCGCGCGGTATGTTTGCGAATTTCCAAATAAATGTACTCGCGACGCGTTCTGCTCGGAATTTATTCGAGTTATGAAACTGCGGTACGGTCAAGTGCCAGTCGAACGCGATGAGCATTCCCATAAGGTTCTCGTTATGGGAATGCTTAAATAAAGGCGGCCCTGTATTCTTGATTATTAAACTACATAAACTATAGTATTGGCAAAAAAAATATAAAAAGAAATTACTACTAAGTTACAGTTAATGCGAAAAATCTTGTAAATTACGACGCAGCGCCCGTAAGAAGCTTGGGCACAAATTATATTCAACTTTTC
Organism: Heliconius melpomene rosina; assembly: GCF_056956725.1. Classification (NCBI taxonomy): domain Eukaryota; kingdom Metazoa; phylum Arthropoda; class Insecta; order Lepidoptera; family Nymphalidae; genus Heliconius; species Heliconius melpomene. The sequence continues at coordinate 5,740,482 of NC_140406.1, read as the reverse complement.
ACCTGTTACGGGCAGAAACAGAAAAACGATATATTGTATTGTCAAAATAATTATAAATAAATATTTTTTTTATTAATCGACTTATTCTAATTATTAGTTGTAGATAAAAGTTTTAAACTTAGAAGTTTTGACATCACGTAAGATTGGACAATTGTAGAGAAAATCCATTGGAGCTCCACTTTATAGTGAGACGTGTTCTGAATTTAAAATGTCGACAGTATTTGCTTGTGTCTTAGCTAAGCAGAGAAGTAAAATGCTAATAAACATTCAATATTTACTTTTAATGATTTGATTATCATTAAAAGGAAACTGGCTGGTAATTAATGATCATTGTTTTAAATTGAACAATTACAATAATCATCATCATTTAAATCGGTTTTTTTCTGCAGTAATAAAATTATTAGGCTCACTTCCTCGTAAAGTTTTCTCAAGTCTTTTTCAGATTTTCTCAAATTTTCGATAAAAAATATAACTTTTTACATTTAATAAATAAGAAATTCTTAATTTATCAATCACGACTGAATTCATACTTTAATTTATATTGATGCCAATTCCATTCAAATATATTTTGTATAAAATTAAAATTTCTCAATTGAAATATGTTTCAATTGAAAAATTGACTATGTATTTCTCTAGAAGTACAGTAAAGTAAAAAAAGTCATTATTTAGGTCTTGAATATTTTGTGTAGTAAAAATTGGTCCAGCTGTTCCGGAGGTTATCCAGAATAAACAGAAAGACAGATACATAGATAGAAAGAAAAAAATATTGTATGTACTTGAAAAAACACGGTTATTTCGAAAATCACAAACCGACACTTCAACTTTAGTTATATATATAACTAAAGATTTTCGAAGGAAACTATTAACTTAAAAACTTATAAAAATTGATAAAATAAATCGTTGTCTCTATAATAATAATAATTATGAAGCTGCAAACGATAACGGCTATATTTCTGTACGAAGGCACTTATTAGGTACAAATTAAGAGTGTTTCTCGTCACTTTGACGTATATTTTCCTTCCTCTGGGAAATAAGATGTTTCTTAATAAACCTCGTGCAGAGTATCTACACTAATTTAATTAGCAATTCCAGCTAATAGATACTCTCTCGTTTTATGTTTATTCCTTTATTAAGTTGAGGAGGACTTTATGTGTCTGATACACAAGGCTTATATTGTTTATTTCATAGTGTTACAAAATGTATTAAATATATCATATTTATATACTGTAGCGACATAATTGACTTTTTTAAACTCTTGAAAAAGCAACAACTGTTGTACGTATGAATATTACATCAGTTACAAGATTTTCATATTTCATGGTCACGAGACGACACGATTACGTTGACAATATTTATTCATTATTTCTATCGCTGAGAATAATAATCTCATAATCGGGAAATAAATCAACCAATTAATAAAATAAAAATAAAAAGCTATGACAAAAATAAAGTTAATGCTTATTTCAAGAAAAAAAATTACATTATTGTACCGTTTGCCCACAATGGGGGCATTTGTGGAAACATTAGAAATTCGCTTTGCCCCCACTTTATTGTCCTTTGTCGGCATCACGACCGCCTCCATTGGGAACCATTTCAACAGATCCTTTGAATTGCCGAATAAAGAAATCTTTAAAATATTTTAATTCAACACTGTAATTACGATTAACCACCGAGGAGTAGTAAAAGGTAATTTAAATTCATCGACCAATAAGTCCTTGTTGTTCAACTTTCTGTATGTGATAGTCGATATCTGGTACGATTCATACTTACGTGTAAATATTATTAAATTATATGTAATTAAATTTATTTTACTTACGAAATAAATAATAATAATATTCATGAATATTCAACTAAGTTTGAATGTTGATGAAAAGATAACATATTTCAAGATTTTATTCGGATATATTTTTGTAAGAAATATATTTTATAAGTAAACAAATTTATCAGCTCTATTATTTTTTTCTTTATAAAATATATAATTTTATAAAGAAAAAGATCTACATTCCAAAAATATTACATGAAAAAGAATCATTTATATATCTAGAGGTTATTATAGCTTAGTTTTCAGGATTATCTCTCGTAGATTAGCAGTATACTGGTCTGCTGTTGGCGACACTCGGGCACTTACTGGCATAGATAACAATCGCATAGACTGCATAGAGTAATGAGGTCTGTTTTAGGTGAGGCAACTTTATTCAAAATCAATTATTATACAATTATACATTTATTGCAATTTTGATGGCTGCCAGTGTTGCCGCACTAGGATACCTGTATTACGGAATACAGTACCAACCCCATCAGAATTGATAACATTTATAAACAAGTATTACTTGAAAATTGATATTTTATATTCTGATTTTAGACAATTTATTAATTAAGACAACCTAAAGGATTATTTAAGGATATCATATATCATATCATAAGGTGTGATAAAAACATATAAATGTATATTTATCATAATAGAAATTTAAAAAAATACACTAATAAGAGTCCTGGCGCAGCGCAAGCATCTTTCACTAGATATGCGACTGTAAACGTGACAGGTTATAGGTTCGATTTTCTCTCGAGGATATGAAATATTTAATATTTTCCTTTACTCGGTCTGGTAACGAAGCAAAAAGAGAGGCGTTGAATCCTGCCACAGAACACGGAATGCCTCCGAAATTTGCCAGAAAGTGGGGAACGGAAGTGTCTTAATGGGTGTCTAATGAGCTTAAAGCTAAAAATAAGTTAATATGAATTTTGATATTAAAAAAAGCCATAAATAATACATAAGTACAATTTTAATAAGCTTAGTAAGATATAGTGCCAAAGGTAAAAAGTAAATATACATAACAGAAATTCCCACATCACTTACTTATAACAAAATAAAAGAATAAAATAAAAAATGGGCGTTCAAATAACACTTATTTTTGAATAGACTGTAAACATTGTAATATTACTTTAATATTTCAAGCGTAAGATAATAAATATAAAGTATTTCATGACATACAGTCAACAAAGGAGATATAAATTTAAAACGTTGTAAGCGAGACCAGTGAACAAACGACCAAAAATGGATATCTTTATTCTTCATGTTTTATTCTTTGCTATATAGCCTATATGGCCTAAAGTGAAAAGTAGTTCTTTTATATCAATGTACAGAATTAATCCCTTTTAAAGAATTTTTGTATGTTTAAAAGTTTATCACTTTAATAAGAAGTGAATAATTAAAAGGTTTTATGTTTCATGGTCATTCTTTGTTTTTCAGTTTTTGTCGGTTAATTTTATTATTTTATTTTTAGTGCTAATACAAAAATAAATAATATATAATAAGAGATATAAAAGCTTTTTTAGATTTTGATATTTTGAATAATTAACATACATATCTTAGAAATTAAATAAATCAACCTATAAATATATGACAAAAATGCAGTGAACTAACGACTAAAAATAGATACCTAACCTTTACTCTTCATGTTTTATTCTTTGCTTTAGTTTTAGTAAAAGGTCAGTGCTATCGTGATTGTAACAAACAGTGTATAACGAAATGAAATGTCTCAAATTCACATGGAAAGCGGAGAATTGAACACTGACTAGTTTCTTTTTGCCATTTTTCCTAGATTTGTATGTCAATATTAATCATGGCATAACATTTATTGTACAATATTCATTAAAATAACAAATTCAAGGCTAATTTATATTAGAGAACGAGAAAATTTCAATATTTAACTTTAACATTTATTTTGAATAACATAATAAAATTGAAATTAAATACTTCCAAACTCGAATAACATTTTAATTTCAGGTCGTTCCGTAAAATCTTTTATGTCGATTTGGCACGTTGTGCCGCCGAGTATTCCACAACAAATTTCCATAGGGATTAAGTCAAACAGGTTGAGGTATTTAGAGGTGTTACAAGCGATTATTCTAAGTGACAGATTTCGTTAATCTTACCAGACGTGTTCGCTATCGCCTACCGGATATTGTCAAAGGATTAATGTGTCCGTTGCATTGTCTATCATTAATTAAATAAAAAATTAAAATTATTTTAAAAAATACTAACAAATTTCTTTTTTATATAAAAATATTAATTCTACTATTCCACTAGTATTAAACTTACCTAATATTTTACTAATTTGGTAATTGTGAAAATTTGAAGGACCAATTTTGTAGGTAAATAATTTCGTTATTAGAAATAAGCGGCTTGTACTATTTCTATGAATAACAATTATTTGAGGCAGCAATATCTCTATTCAGAGGCATTGTTTATTTTAATACTACTGTAAATATTTATTATATAAATTAAATATCTGAGATTTAAAATTAACTTTGTTTTTCAAGTGTATTTATAGTTATTTATATATCATGTTTATCTCAGTATAAAGATGTGCCCCTATTTTCCACCAAATTTAGGAAGCATTGCGTGTTGGGTGGCTGAACTCAACGCCTTAACACCAGAGCGAAGAAATAGAAATATAAATTTAAATAAATATTTCATCTCCTTGAGTGGAGATCGAACCCACAACCAGTCGGTTTTATAGTCACACTTTGTGCCTCTGCGCTACGATTGACCTCACAATGGTAACCTATAGGTCATGGGAACCTGTAGGATAGTTATTATAGGTTTTGACCTATAGAGCTATCCTATAAGTTCCCGCGGATGGGCAATTATGAAATTTAGAATTAAGACTTACAATAAAGGAAAAAAAAATTACAATCTTTTAACTTACCGTCGGTGAGCAAGTTCGACACGCACTATATACATAGGTTTTTCTTATGAAAATAATAATATTTGTTTGACATAATACAATATTATCTTTGGTCCCAATAACAACATTTTTACGTAGAGTTTGAAGTTAGTATTCATTCGCAAAATGTGCGAGGTTTGGGAAGGTAAATTTAATAAATTATTTAGATGGAATTTGTACCTTACAAATTCCATCTAAATAATGGGATCAATTATTTTATATTAGACTAAGTACTGAAATATGAAACGCTAAATCTACATAAAAGATAATAAAAATTTTCTACCATAAATTTATATTATTCTATAGATATTTTATACTTGTATAATTTTATAAGATATAAACTAACCATAAGCAGTTGAAACAATAGAATATAACAGAGACACTCGAGGGAAGATATTATTGAATTTGTAGCATTCTATAGAACAATGTAGCTCCAAGATTTGTTATACCCATAGGACGATCGACGGTATCTATGGACATAATAACTTAGATAGCCAACTATAACTTTATATTGTTGCCTTTTAACCAAAACAAGGATGATAATGATTTGTCAAAATATTATAGATATTTTTTTAAATATTGGTTTTTGAAAAACAATTTTATATAGATAGATGAACTTAATGTCAAAAATATAAGTTATTACACTTTAAATAAGATTTTGGCGTGGCTTAATAAATTTTCAGGGAAAATGTCGCCGGCACATATTGAGAGGAATAAAAAATGAAAGCTAAGTTTTTATTGTCTTTGGTCAAACTCATCATTCATTTTCAAGGCGTTGAAGATATTTAGCTCATATTATCAGGATTATGATGGATGGCTCAGTGCTTGTAACTTTCTTCCAGCAAAACCTAGGACGATAGATAAGCAGCACAGGCATATTAGTCTAAATATGTAGATACCTACATATTACTATACTACATTATATATACATATAATTAGCATTTTCACGGCTGTTTGCACGGTTTTAAAAAAATGGTGTCGTCTTCGTTGAAACTCAATAATCGACCGATCGATCGATGGTAAGAGTGGAGTTAAATCTCAGTAGAATGAAAATTAACTAAAATAATTGTATTGGCCTTTACGACTCAGAATACAAACTTAAATCTAAAGAATGACAAAAATCAAATTTTAATTATAATTGTGTAAAAAATATTGTAAATGGAAAGTAATCTTTGTTGCCATATAATATACCTTTGTTTGAAAGGGACGATTTCGTGACTGAATTATGAAATTAAATATGAAAATCCGATCCTCTGAAATTGATATTTAGGTCGGCCAATGAATATTGATGGCCGCGATCATATAATATATGAAATCACGATTTTTGTTGGAGATTAAAGGATTATGTATAAAGCCTTTCTACACAATAAATGTATGAATATTTTAAGAAAATTCTACTTCCATATAGGTAATAATATCAGATTCTTATTATATCTAGATTATCAGATTCGGAGTCAGAGTTCTATATTATAGACTATACACAAACCTACTACTTTGTCTAAATAGATTGGTCGAATATTCAAATTTGCCATTCTGCTAGTTAAATCCTACATATCTATATAATGGTGTTACTTTTTCAAAGCTTAATTATCGTTATAAACAAACAGAATAAGTGAAAATAAGTCACGTTTTCAAACTCAACTTAGCTCACAGGTAAGGTAATGCGCCTTGGCCTGCTTAGAGTGTCTACGTGCACTGGTTTAGATATAACGGATCATTCAATAATAACCAAGCTTCCAGTATGTGGAAGTAAGCTAGGGGAGACGTAGGTTCATAGTTATATAGGAAAATGGGGGGTTAAAAAAAGTGTTTTAAAGATTTTCTTAGTAATTGATATAATTTAAAATTAATTGACAAAATAGAGAGGCCAATCGTGGCGACAGGTTATTGGTTCGAATCCCACTCGAGAAAATTTAAAATTTAATATTTTCATTTACTCGCTTTGGTAATGATGCAAAGCAAAGGCAAATCCTCCTGAATTTGGCAGAAAGTGGTGAACGGAAATGTTTTAATGAGAACGGAGTGTCTAGACATTAGATTTTCACTTTCCCTCTATGTGCAAAATACAAAGTGAAGCTAAAAAAAAATAAAAAATGACAAAATATTTTCATTTCTTCTGTTTGTCTTTATAATATGAATAATATTTGTAAAAAAATAATTTATTAAAAACTTTCACAATTAAGGCCATAATTCCCAACTTATTAATAAAGTAAAGTCAAACAGAGAGCTAAGTACATTTCTCATTATAAAACTATGTATGGTTCAATTTAAACTTACAGTACAAAGCGTAGAAGCTGTACAAGGCGGCTTAGACAAATCATAAAAAAGTCGTGATTCTCGGAAGTTTCATAGTCTTTTAATCGTCCTCTGCTTTTATAAGCTATGTTATCAAAGTAACCGTATTACGCGTCAACGTATCTAAGAAGAACTATATACAAACTTAAAAGTAAAGTTGTTATTATAATATTAATAATAATATATTCAAAACGAAAGCGGCAGTGTTTCCAGGTCGGTACGATATGGGTACCTTCAAAAAGCGCGTCTATCTCCACCTTAAAGGCCGGCAACGCACCTGTAGCTCCTCCGGTGCTGCACGGGGTCGTGGGCGGCGGTGATCATCATCAGGTGACCCGAACGCTCGTTTGCCTTGTCCTTCTTCCATAAAAAAAAAAAAATTCAAAACGAAATCGGTTTAGGACTTATTCGGAAATAAATCCATACCTATATTATAAATTCGAAAGTAACTCTGTCTGTCTGTCTGTCTGTCTGTCTTTTACGCAATCAGGGTCAAATCGCTAATTTAATTGTGATAAAATACTCATATAGAGATACTTGAGGGTCTCGGGATGAACATAGGATACTCTTTTTTCTCATATTTGTAATATTTTCGATATATATCAATATATTAAAATACTTATTAATTTGACATGCAATTTATTCCGCCATGTTTATAACAACCGCCGTTGCTAAGCAACGATTTGCAAAGTTTGTTGTTAGAAAACGTCACCCAAAATGAGCTTGCTTAACGCATCTCTCTATTGAAAATTGAAAATAATTTCATAAATATATTTAATAAATATTCGTATAGTTCGAGCGGGCGTAGCCGCGTTCGGGTCCACTAGTAAATAAATAAAATATTTGCGAATTTTGTACTATAATTATTTGTTGCTACACCTACTCGTATACCTACTTATTTTTATCCCAAATAATTTATTGTTAGCGTACTCGTCCAACCTTATTTATATTTTTTTCTTAATTTTAAGATGATTTACGACCACGAAGAATTTTTTTTACATAAATAAACACTCAAAATGTATCATACAAATAACGATAGTACAATAACAGAAAACATTAATGTAGATTTAGAAACTTTTTAATACGTTACTAAAATAACAAAGTAAAATTGAAAATATTTTGGGCAAGTTTGATTTATTATCTGTGTAACCACACCGGCCGTAGTGAAGCTTCACAAAGCCCTCACAGATGGCGAACAATATCGCGGAATATTCGTTAATCCGCCGGACGAGAACCAATCTGTCAACCTTTGCTCTCGTCGGACAAAATGTAAAATGTAAAATGATTGTCATGGCAGGAAGCCCACAATTAATATTGAAATAAATATTGTTATAGCTAAAGCAGATTTATATTTAGAACAAGCTAGCCAATGAATATTGATAACTGATCGACGTGATATGTAGTTTTTATGTTTCCGTGAGGAAAATTTTAGGAAAGCATTTTGAAACTGTTTTATCTTACAACTTTTAGGTTGTATTTAAATTTTTATTTTCATCATAATATTTAATATTCAATTTAATAAATTTATTCTGTCTTGGATGTCACTAAAGCAATTACGAAAGCTATTCTGAAGTTAAATATTTTATTCACATACTAAAATGTTAACCGAAAATAAATTTTGCAATATAGAGCGCAGTACAAGAATTTGTATTAGACAGCATGATAGGGGTAAACTTTGGACTGAATAAAGCAACTTTAAACGTAGTAAAAGTTACTGTTTACTTTTTTTTATTTATTACTGTAATATAACAGCAAAAAATGTATCAACTGTAAAAGATCGACTTCACAATTGACAGCGATTTATAAATACGGATTTAACAGGCAATGTCTGAAATTCGTGTAGAATGGGGAGAACATGGTGCCTTGGGTTTTCTTTGCCTATTCTGCTACATGCGGACACAGTGCTAAGCTGAAAAGAAATTTTGGTGATGAATCTCTATCGACTTTAATCAACCTTTAAATTGTTTGAAATATAAGACCCCGGGAGAATCAAAACCACAGATTCTCTAGAAAACAATATTAATTTATAATTGCTACTCAAAAACCACTCTCAGTTTTCATAGACTAAAAATAAGTTAAACTATAATAATAAATTAAAAGTTAAACTATAACATAGATAAAATAACATCAAACCACATCTTTGTCTAATTCTGAAAATCAAATAAGAAAATACAAATAAAAAATAACTGGGAAACATTATTACTGTGGCGGATATTTATCATCTAAATGTAAAGGATATTCAATTACATGGACAGATTCACAATTCCTTTGGTGTATTATCTATTTTATCTTTATTTTTGTACTGTATTTTACTTAAAGGCTTTATGTGGCATTAGTATATCGGTATTTAATCAGCATATTGCATTTTTTTTTAGTATTAAATTTAATATTAAATCTTCGTTTCTAAGCTTTTATAAATAGTATTTCGCTCTTAAATTGGTATGTAGGCCCCGGAGAGTGAGTTCGACTCGCAATTAATTGTTTTTTTTATTTGAAAAATATAAAAATATTAAAAAATAACTAAAACATCTATTATCTTATACTAATGGGATGGTTTAAAAGTTTATTTGATACCTATTTAAGCTATTTATAAAAAATCCATATATTTCGCCCACACGTACAAACATATTACTTACAGTTGCCTTATCTAAAGAATAACATTAAATAGTCCATTACGACTTTATATTTATTTGCATTTTGTACGTTTCCTTTTTAGTCCGCGTTTGTGGGAATACAGCCAAATGGTTTACTAAGCCCCTAGGCTCTACAGATTAGGCTCTTTTTCAGGACAACATGTTCGTTCATGTTACTACTATATATAGAATCAAATTATTTTATTCGACGATATACTAATACTAATTTTCTATAGCTATAAGTATAAATAGTACTCTTCGATATTTCATGTACAGTGAGGTGATAAACAAATAAATGATATTGAGTATTGATTGAGGCAAGTGGCGTAGGCGCACAACAATGTGACACGTAAGCGCGATGTAAACGCCACAGGTTGTGAGTTCGATTCCCAGAACAGAGGAAATGAAATACTAGGTTAATATTTTCCTTTCGCTATGGTTTCTAGGCAATGTTTGGCGTTGAGTCCCGTTACTCAATAAGCAATGCCTTCAGAATTTGGCGGAAAGTGGGGACTAAAACTAATTAATAGTTTCACAATAAAAGACGTTGTCCCAATACAAAATGGCGTGAGTCAATAATAATTATATCGTTTTTTACAATTTTACATTAGTTTTTGGTTTAGTTTATTTGTGTTTTTTAATTATATTTCTTTAGAATTGCGAGAAAATTAGTTATTTTACTTATATTATATTTTCGAATTCGCATTCGAAATTACACCTACTCGTATATACGAACAGAAACACAATCATCATCAACTACGTACATTTTCAACGTGCAATGGTTTCAGCAATTGGCTGTACTATCAATGGTCTGTACGTCGAGATGTTTATTCATTTAATGTGCTGCTAACAATGCGGAACTGATAATGGATATATATATGGCTAAAAGAAACGGCAACAGTAATGGTTTTACATTTAAAAAATGCTTTTGCCTACTATTATTAAACTGTTACCGATAATTATATTATTGTTTAAAAAATATATACGAATAAGACATATGAAAAAACATGTTGATATTTAGTGTCCTAAGTATAATTGTATAATAATAATATAATAATTGTGATTTATAAAATAATTATATTTTATTGCCATATAAATGTAATCTAAGATTAAAACGAAATAAAATTATTGATGAAAGTGTCAAACTACAGATTTATTTTACACGTATTTTGAATCAATGTATTTATGCATTCACATTGTTGTCCAGTCAGTTGCACTGTTCCGGTGATATGTAGGCGTAGTTAATGGTGATGGGAAAACATGTCACTGTATATTATATAGTCAGGGGATTATTCGTTATAGAACTGAATGAATTTTCTACTAAATTTCTGTAAAATAGTAAAATGTTTCGACCATGTTTTCAGTGATTATTTATATTAATTTATGGTATTTTAAGATATATAGGGTAAAACCCGGATAGTTGCCCCACTTTTTGAAAAAGCTCTTTTGTTAGAAATGTATACCACTACATTACCTATTCAATGTGTGTTCTTAAACATAGTATATTAATCTTCTAACTTAGCCAATTTTTTCAAATATAAATATTATTAATTTTGAGTACAGCCTGTTTTACGTGGCCTCTAAAAAAGGGGATAGTTGCCTACTATGGCGGATACTAGCCTAACGTTAAAAATGGTTCGGGGGATACTTGCCTGTCTATTTTTTTTTCAAATAAAAACGAATTTATATTAATTTAAGTAATCATTTTTTGTTATTGAACACAATCTTTCATTAAATATTAATCAAAGTCAATATAATTATAAAATTACGACAAAATAGACTCCAAAATGGTAATTAAGTATCCAAAATAATAATTAAATATTACTATTTATTTTAAAGGTAGAACAACAATAAAAATAAGAATTAACTTTGGCATAGCATCTATTAAATAAGTATTCAGTTCTAATTACTTACTGAGATCCTTTATAATTATTACCTAAACAACACTTAAAAGTACTAAGGTTTTAAAATTTTAAATTTGAACATGTAATTTTTTAATTTAAAAAAATAATTAAATATTAGTATTTATCTTAAATATTAAAAATAATTATGGGAATAACTTTGGCATTAGTATTGATTATTACCAGAAGCCAAGGTTTTCAATTTGCCACATCTCATGCAATGGTTTTTGAATGTTGTACAAGTTTCATGCAACCACATTCGACACATCTCACATTGTATCCAATCTGATTTTGATTTAGTTAAATTATAATTTTCAAAACATTCTACACAATAATTATCAACTTTAACTTCTTTGTTGGAATTTAATTTTTTTGAATTTGCTAATTGATATTGCTATTTTGAATTTCTTAAGGTTCGAGAGGATATGCCATAAATCCGGGATATTTCGTTGATACTTTTTTGTTTTTTATTTAGATCTTGGAACGCAAGTGCTAAGCTATCTTCTGTCCAGCTGACGTGGCGCGGCACCACGCCTGGCTTTCGTTTATACTTGCGAGGCATTTTGCTGTTGAGAATTTATTTTATTTAAGATAAACTATAGTAAAGCCCAATAAAAATATCACCAAGAAAAAAAGGTAAAACCAAATGAAAAAAATAACTAAGAAAAAAATCTGTTTGCTCGTTAAAATGTGTAGTTACGGATAGTTGCCCCAGGGCACCAATCCGCAAAAGACAGTAAGGCAACTATCCTTTTTGATACGGATACTTGCCCTTTTTATTTACAAAATAAATAAAACATATTTAACAAGAAAACGTTTATTACAGTGCAATTTAAACTCTAATGCAATCAAAGAAATAATTATTTTACTGAAACCGCAATTAGTTATAATTATATTTAACGGAGATTACTTGCCAATATAATTCTGACGCTCGTCAAAGTATCATCGCGGAAGATTTTTACTCACACGGACAAAACTCGTGCACCTACTTCGACAGCTGATGCGGCACCGAGGCCTACGCGGGGGACGCTTCTTATTATGATCAAAAAGAAACACTGTAAACACGTCTAACATAGAGCATTTGAAACTGAGGCAAGTATCCGTCCGAGGCAACTATCCGGGTTTTACCCTATGCGAAATTAAAAACCGTGGCGTAATGTTAATCGTATGTATAATTAAATTATTCTATACAATATTTATATAATGTATGGAATACCTGGGACGTCCAGGTAATATATGAAAAATTATGAGTATTATTTTCCGTTACATATTTTATTTAGATTATGAATACAGTTCCCAGGAATTGTATAGAATTCCTGCTGTTTCACCGGCAATAGAACTTGGTCTTTATTCTTATATTCGATACATATATAAGTATCAATAATTACACTCGTCATACCTCCTTATACAATTATTTAATTCCAACCGGCATCTTTTCAATGGTTTTTTTGCAAAAAGCGTTGAGCTCTTCCTATTGAGTCAGTTAAAAAATAAATTTAATGATATTAGTTGTTACATCTTCATTGGTGCTCCAAGTAATACTTGTATTGTTATTAATCTTTACATAATATATATAAGTTATATAGCATACAAAAAGTAACAAAATATAGAAAAAATAAAAAAAAGTCGACTACTTAAAATCATTATCACTGTAAAGTTACTAGATAAATTATTCATTATGTTTTGTTGGAGCAACTCTAGAGTCAAAATTTTGTCTTTAACTTTTGGCAAGTTATAAAATAATTTTCGAATGATAAAAAATTTATACCTGAGAAAACTTTTTTGGTTGAAAAGATTCAATTTACAGTCTTCCGCTTAGGAATAATTCAATAAGGCAGAGTTGGGTCATCACGATTTCAGAGCGCTAAAGAGAACCTACTTACTTAATTTAACAATTTGCTTCAGTGTTGGCTGTGGTCGGCCGTCTACTTTTGAATAAATTAAAAATGAGCAGTAGGTTTCAGTTGAATTTCAATTTCAGTCTTTTATTCATTAAATTTATTTTTAACCCGAAAAACATATATATTGGGGTAAAATGATGAACTTAACAAGACAAGAAAAAAATAACTTCATATTCTTTAATTATCAAGGAGGAAGAAATTTTACATTTAAAAATATAATAAATTAATTTTTAACAAAAACAAAAACCGACTTCTAACAACGAACTAAAAAGTGAAAAATAATTATATAAAGATTTTATAATTTTGAAGTCGGTGCCAAGTAAAACAAACAGGCTTAGTAATTAGATATTGTAGTAAAGGTGTTGTAGCGTTAGTTTGACACCGACTTCAAAATTATAAAATCTTTATATAATTATTTTTCACTTTTTAGTTCGTTGTTAGAAGTCGGTTTTTGTTTTTGTTAAAAATTAATTTATTTTACGATTTTTAGTGATGGGTAGATCTTAAAATGATGCTTCTTGAACGAGTGGTGATGGTGGTGGTAGTGGTTGTCAACGAGTGGTTGTGATTGTTCTAAGTAAAACTTCATTTAATTAGCTATTATTTTTGTGCAAAGTTACATTTTGGTATATTGACAAGAACAAACATAATAATAAAAAGTATTCGGGTGAATTCGGAATCTCCCTTTTTTGCGATTGGTTGAAAAGAAATGCAACGATCAGGAATCTCACTTGTGACATCTATTTAAAAAGTTTTTGCTTGTAACTATTACAGTATAATTAATTTTTGACCAAAAAAAACAAACTTTCTCAATTTTCTCCGGATTCCATAATCGAAACCTAACCAAACTTTCACCAAATTATCCTTGAAGTGTATCCTTTCAAATAAAAAAAGAATCATCAAAATCGGTTGGCGCAACATTGAGTTATTCGGCTATTAGTCGCGCACATGCATAATGCAAATTTAAGACTTATGTGATTTTCTCATGGATACCATTGTCAGACATGGACCAAAAAAAAATGGGACCATTCGGGAAGCTATACCTTTCAAATAAAAAAAAAATTATCAAAATCGGTCCACCCAGTTAAAAGTTATGAGGTAACAAACATTAAAAAAAAAAAAAAAAAAAAAAAAAAAATAAAAAAATAAAAAAAATACAGTCGAATTGATAACCTCCTTTTCTTACAGAAGTCGGTTAAAAAATACTCTCCCCACTGGGTGGGTGGGTATAAGCCATCGATTGCTAAGGCTTCAAAGAGAGGAACCTTCTGCATCCGGTTCTTGATCCAACAGCTAAGTGATAGTTAAGCCTCCTAGGATGTAAATCAGGGCTTATCTAGTGACAAGCAATATCTATATATATAAAATCGAAAGGTCACTCACTCATCACGAAATCTCAGAAATTACAAGTGCTAGGAATCTCAAATTTTGTGTAAGAGTTACTTATAGGACGTAGGTGCTCGCTAAGACGGGAATTTGCAATATTCGACTTCTAAGGGGTTTTTTTTGGTGTTGAAAGTTTGTATAAAACTTCGTTATTACAAATGCTAGGAGTGCATGGACGTCACTTATAGGACGTAGGTACTCATGGAGACAGAAATTAATAATAATGTAGTTCACGCAGGCGAAGCCGCGGGCGGGCCGCTAGTTTATTATAATTTTACAACAACATTGATTTACATTCTTATCAAATACAATATTTCTCATTAACTAACAATCAAAAGATCATCCCCAAGAAATATGAAACGCCTAAAAATCTTTAATCGTTCAGAATTTAATATTCGATTTAGGCCACTGATGGATGATTAATACCGTCCATAATTAAAACGACCCTTGTTAAATTCGCCAATTTACACTTGACCCTACCCAACGGATTAATGACTTCTAATAAAGTTCGTTCATATAAAAGAGAGAATACTCGTAATTTCCGGATTTTAGTTAACCGTTAAAAGCAAAGGATTTCTTTTAAGAGATTAAGCAATATTGCCTTTTTTTAATTATTATTTTTTACCATCA
Source organism: Heliconius melpomene rosina (assembly GCF_056956725.1). Lineage (NCBI taxonomy): Eukaryota > Metazoa > Arthropoda > Insecta > Lepidoptera > Nymphalidae > Heliconius > Heliconius melpomene. Next base: position 5,725,006 of record NC_140406.1, on the reverse strand, counting down.
ACTGAGTCCGATCCGTTTGCCACTTTCTGTCTAATTTCCGAGACATTACGTGTTAAATGATGAAAACTCAACCTCGTATTTTGTCTTGTTACCATAGCGATTAAACGAGAATAATCATTTCCCGAGTGGGAATCGAACCCATGACTGTTGGATCTACAGTCACACACTATAATGCTATAATATTTTTTAACTTATTTTAATTATTTAGGCTTATATTTTCGCGGGCGTAGCCGCGTCCGGGCCCACTAGTTATTAATATGGCGGAATAAATTGCATGTCAAATTAATAAATTAAAAAATTGCAAATATAAAATAAAAATATTGCAAATATGAGAAAAAAAAAGTATCCTATGTTCATCCCGGGACCCTCAAGTATCTCTATATGAGTATTTTATCACAATTAAATTAGCGGTTTGGCCCTGATTGCGTAAAAGACAGACAGACAGACAGACAGACAGACAGACAGACAGACAGACAGAGTTACTTTCGAATTTATAATATAGGTATGGATAACCGTCGTTGCTAAGCAACGATTCGCAAAGTTTGTTGTTAGAAAACGTCACCCAAAATGAGCTTGCTTAACGCATCTCTCTATTGAAAACCGAAAATAATTTCATATAATATTTAATTCAGAAATATATTTAATAAATAATCGTATAGTTGAAGCGGGCGTAGCCGCGTCCGGGCCCACTAGTATATGATATAAAAAAAAGTAAAGTTATCAGTCAAGTACAAATTAGTCTCTAGAACTTAATATTGCTTCAAATATATTATGCACTCGCTATTAAGTTTTTGAAATATTTCAATTTATATTGATCTTTAAAAAATGTTAAAATTACCTTATTTAATAAAATTACATACATATGTTGGCTTTAGTATTTTGTTACATACAATTTATTTTAACGTTGATTCATTTACTTTTATATTTGTAAGATGTTAGTGCAGAAATAAATTAAAAATAAATTGCTATTAAAGAATCTAGTTTGGACACAGAAGGCGCTACCATTAATTCTCTATTAGCAAAAACTGCTCCGTAAATTGTCTGGCCGCAGACAACATCCTTTCATGAAAGTTAATGCAAGTTTTTGATTTGTAGGTTAGTTTTTATAAGTATTTATTATATTGTATTCATTAATAAAGCCATCGTGGCGCAGTGGGATACCATGTCTATGAATGTGATAGTTGTAGGTTCGATCAACACTCATCGGAATGAATTTTATTTAAAAAATATATCAATTTTAATAAATAATTCATTTCCTCGAGTGGGGATCGAATCCACAACCAGTCACGTCTACAATCACACACTTGTGACACTTGTATTGTTTTTACTTATTATATGGTTAATTTAAAAAGGTCGTTACTGTCAACTGTATGTCATGGTTTTATTTTTCAAACCCCATTTAGGAATTTCGATACACAACCATCGCAACATACACACATATATATATATATATATATATATATAATATACCCATATATAACATACACAACATATATGATGACAACATAAAATATACAGAGTATTTTTGTCAGCACCACTTAAATGTGCGGGATACAGTGTGAAACTGAAAGAAAAAAATATATGAAAAATCCAGCTTTTTTCTTTATATTTATAAACCATGGTTTAATTAATACAAAGTTCAGCTATGGAATGGTATCCCTAGAGATTTTAAAGTAAGCTAGAGCCACAGAGCCAATAAAATGATTGGATCGCTAATTCCCTGCACTGTTTATTAAAGCTCAAATAAGTAAATTTACATAAATCCATCCTTATATTAGGAAATACTGCTATTAAGACACCCATAGGGTTTAATTATTTCATGGCCGTATTCAAACAATCAGTCAAGTTTGTTATCAACTTAGGTGTGAAATTAGTATGATTTTTATCTATAAATGTGGCAGTTTTAAGTCCTCGTCGTCGCATTTATAAATTTCGTCATAATGATCATTAAAACTATTTCTATTTGTATTTTGCACTGACCCAACAATAGTTTCATACCTGCCAAAATTTACTCGAACACATCTGAAAACGACATTCACACATATAGTTTAAAAAAAATGTTTTATATTTTTTGTAAAATAGCATAATTAATACATCGGTTTATAAAGACTAGTTAGCTCTATATTTTTTAATTATTATTTGGCAAAAAAAATCGTAAAATATAAGTCATATTATTAAATAGTTGTCCATTTTTAAGCCAATTAAACTTTTACTAGGTTGGCTTTAAACAGACAGAGGTCATTTAAAGTTCCGTGCCAAGTCAGTAAAAATGTGATAAGCAATGAAGTGCTACGGAAACCTTTAAGCTGATAGCGTCTGTTTTTATTGCTTGACCTATTTTATAAAACTCGATTACGCACAGATGTTTAGTACTGGCCTGGTTAAGATTAAACGTGGCATTGAACAACAATGAAATCTCGTTATCTAACTTAAAAGTCGTTATAAACAGAAGAAAATAGGAAATTAATTTAATTCCGCCATTCAATACACAACATCTTAGAAATTGGGCGAAAAGTGGGGAACTACATTGCCTACACTGGTATATGTGGGATACAATTTAAAATAAAAAAAAAACTTAAAAAAGTAAAAAGCAACAAATATTATTTCTCATTACTTTTTAAGAATAATGCTCATCTGTTGAATGCAGACAAAGCGAAGATTTTTTTAAAAAATACTTGTGTACTAGGCATTTTTGGCACTAGGTCAAGTGGTTGCAAGATACTTTACAGTAGAGTGCAATTTCAGAGATTTTATGGAAGACGATGAATTTTGTGGTTTGTTTTAGTTAAGTTTAACAAAGAATAAATTAATATTATTTCAAAAGCATTCTAGATATATATTAATATCAATAATTTAACTTATTATTTTTAAATTTTCTTTGAAGTAATTAAAATATTATTTTCTACATTTTAGTTTTTGACTTAAATTTGTGGATATAAAGGTCCTCTGGTGTTACACGGCGTCATGGGCGGCATCACTTACCATCAGGTGACCCGTGATTATGTACACACATATTCTATATACATGTAATTAAAGGCTTTGTAAAAATAAATTTCATGAGGTCATTATTTAGAAAAAAAAATAAAAAATCAGTTTCCACAAGGTAATTTATCAAAAGAATTAATTTTGTGAAAATTTCCACAAAATCGCTTTAAGTATTTTCTTCTCACGAACAAGGCGAGTGGCTTTCAGCCAACTAGAAGCATGTTGAAATAACTTGGAAGATACACAATACCTGTGATATTAAAAGAAGGATAGCTATTTGTAAGCTAAATGATAGTTGGTCTTATTGTTGCTGCTAACAGAAAAACAATTTAGGCATTTATAATGTACTAAAGACATTTATGTTACTTTTACTTTGAATTTCTGCGGAACTCTTTTATCTAAACTTTTAAGTTAGTTGAACATTGATTGCGAAAGGTCAAGAAACAAAAGTTTATCAGTGATTTTTAATTGTTTATACATATATTTAATTTTAGGATCTACAGAGTAAAATTATCAAACCATCGTAATTTAACCATTTACTTAATGTAATTGATGTTTTGAAAGTATCATGAAAAGGAAGAAAGGCAGCTATTTGAACGGGTAATGTTAAAAATGTTTGCCTTTTAAGAAGTGACTATCATATAAATTACATACATAATATGAAAGAATATCGATTATTTCAGAATATATTACAAAACGCCATTTTGAAGTTGCAATACTGCAGATCAATACATCAGGTGCAATAAGTGGGGCTGCAGTGAGATCTCGACTTGTGATAATGTGCTATCTCGTTCACTATCTCTATTCAAAGCAGCTGCCGAATACGGAAACTTATTGAGCATTAACAACCCGATATTAAGCTCGTTTGTTTGAATTTTCAATGAAGGAAATTAAATTTCTGTGACCTTTTGGTTTAATTTTTTTTTTGACAATTCATTTTAATACAAATATTACATTTTCAATATGTACATATGTACGAAGTAACATCGAAAAGAGCGTGGCGCAAAGGCACAAAGTGTAACTGTAAACGCAACAGGTTATGGGTTCGATTCCCACTCAAGGAAATGAAATATTTAATATTTTCATTTCATTGCTTTGGTGCCGAGGCAAAACTTAGTTAAATTTCGCCACTCAAGAATTCAGAGGAAAATGGGGAACGTTAAAAATCTATTAACAGTTCCTTATTAAATGGACAACATCCAATACAACAATACGAGTAACTTTTCAATATCTTTGGAGAATATATTCAATATTACAAAGCGTATATATAATATTAGTATAGATTGTAATATCATCATGAATAAACATAATACCAATATAATTTCCTGTTAAGCTCTAATACCACTCATATCGGAAAGCAGTTGCTTTAGACAGTCGAAATTAAACCCAAATTATTGTGCAACTTGATAATATGAATGTATTTACTAAATGTATAAACGCTATAATAATTACAAGTAAACAATTTCATACAAATTAAATATGATATAATAAGTTATTATATATAAGTTGATCTAATATATATTTTTTATCTTCTATTAGTTTTATATGTGTATAATATAGGTAGTTTTCATTCGTCATTCGTCATTATTGAGTAATAATTTACAGGAAATATTTACTTCACTGATAAAAAGTAATGAAGCGGCATTTTATTATTCTATGAGAGGTAAAACTAACACAAAGTACAATTCCACCAATACTAGTAAATAATCGTGCAAGTTCTCCAACAAAATTTAGTTTGGAATAAAAATGTGTAAAGCATCTTCGAATTGGATCGTTTAAGGTTACTTTGCCATAAAAATATAACGGCAGCCATTTTCCACGACCCGCATACAGGAGGTATTTGTGGGGATGTTTTTAAAGTCGTGCTCCATTTCTTGCATCTTTGTCCGGCTTCCGATCGTGCCTGAGAAAAGTGGGAGTCGTTTACTAATTTCTTATAGAAATATACGATAATTTTCAATATTTTAGTTACGTCATAGCTTATGTATTAAAGATATTTAGACATTTGTATTATTTATGTTTTTTTAACTAAAAATCTAAACTATTTTGTTCCTAAATATTTTTTTTCGTCGTTCGTTCCTATTAAGACACTTCCGTTTCCGTTCCGCTGAATTCTAATGGGCGAAACTCACCTCACTTTGCCTCATTACTAGAGCGAGTAAATGAAAACGTATAATATTTTATTCCCCCGAGAGTGAATCGAACCCAAAACCGTCGCATTTACAGACGCACCCTTGTGCCCCAGCGGCCCCACGACGGCCCCTATTTATACATGATATCACATACTGGGTATGATGCTATCACATTCTGCTACTAAATATATTCTCGTACATTTTCTACAGTAGAGATACCTCAAAGATGTTGGAGTTCCTCGTCATGAAAGTGGCTGACACGGCTTATATACCCCAGTATCGCTAATTACCTTGCCTAGCTTGCCTTTTCCTACTTTGCCATAATGACTTCGTTGAAAATGTCTGGGAAAAGTTCCATTCATTCTGATGTTATTCAAATGTTGTTTTTTTTTTTAGTATTTTTTAACTAATTATAATGTTTTTATGACTTTAAAGGTATGATATTATTATAATTGGTGTAGAAATAATATGAAATATTATAAAAAGTGAGATTTTTTTTTGTAATAATAGATATTTCCAATACTTTGTTGTTCATATACTTTTTTGTGATTTTAAACTTGTATATGTATACTATGTACATATGTAACAAATTTTGTCATATTACATATGCACGTAAAATTAATAATATGAACGCACAATCGAAAAGCGAACAAGCGGGATAAGTCATGAAGAGAAAAAAATATATAAATTTAAAGTTTACCTAACGTATTTCCTTGGCCTGTACAGTGAAACTATCAAACTGTAGCAATATTTGATTTTTTTTTTAAATAAAAATGTTATAAGAAAATTAAGGATTTTCTTATAACATTTTTTCACCTCAATTTTTCTTGTCATAAAATATTCTAGATCAATTTTAGCGTTATTGGAAATCCTTAAAGCATTTAACTAATATATTTTTTTAAATCGGCGGAAACTGGGGAACGCAGTGTCTTAACACAAGGTTCCCTTTGCTTACCCTGCTATTCGCGGGATACAGCGGAAAGCTGTTTTTTTTTAAGATAACAAACCCGAAGAATAATATGTTTGTAATAATAAATTTGCTTCTTAACATCTGAATTCATGCTTCTTTCAATTCAATTTACCGCTGAAACCTTAATCCGTATGGTTTCTAAGAAAATCACTTGGCGACAAGCCACCAAGTCTTTGGAGTAATAACTTACTCTATTATTTACACAGGCAAAACTCTTCCATATAGATTTAGATAGATTTCCTAAAACCATTCATATTATTTAAGTAAAAGAAATTACAAAGGCGTTTGTTCTACAAGCAACTATATACTTCGCACAAGTATTTAAAGAGGCAATTTTCTTCAAAACCAGTATGAACGAAATTGCTGTACCTACTCTTCAGTCGCACTTATTCGTATATAGGGAATTGAACAATAGACGACCCCTTTTTATTACAACATTACCAGTACAGCCTAACAGACTATAAGTGTCAAACTTAGTGATCATCTCCTCGAAGCCTGTCGTTAAAATTGACCCACTAAAACACGTGAACTGTTTAAAATTATCTTAAGAGTTAAAAGTTATTTCCTTTTTCCAACTGTTAAAGAAGGGTTATGTATGAATTATTCATTTTTACGCTGTTTCGTCGATCTTTTGTTGGGTGTAAAGAGAGGATCTAATGTTACGTCACTAAATTTCCCATGTAAAAAACGGAAAAAAATTAAACATATATCAAATAACACCATAAATTTTGAAAACAATTATCTGTATAATTTTAAAATAAATATTATAATGAAAAAAAAACAGCAACTTTTATTGCTGCCCGTTGAATACCACACCTAGTAGGGTAGGCAAAGTAAAAGAAAACTAGGAATATAGTATTAGAACACTTTCGTTTACCCCTTTCCGCCGAATTCCTAACGCATTGCGAGTGCGTGTTCATATTTTGTACTCATTTTTTTACACTATAGGAGGATAAGCAAAGAGTGCCTAGAACCCTAAGTTGGGTAATTAATAAATTAAGTATTCGCCAAATATATAAAAATGACTACGTAAAGATTGGAATCATAAAAAAGAATGAGGAAGCAATTTTATAAAATACCTATATAGAAAAATGTATTTAATATGTATGTAAATATTACAGTATTTTCTGATGCAAATCCATACTGAGTACGCAACAGCAATACGTTTGTTTGAATACAATGCAAAGCCTAATGGCGAACTGACACATTTGGCTGAGCTAACAAATGAGCAGCACACATGGTGAGACAGTTTCATCCGATCATCCGATCATCATATATACAGTATATTACAAGTTACAGCCCGCGTGCAATATTGCGTTTTTGTTAAACTTGATACAAAGTGGTTATCATCGAAACGCAGTTTGACTATCTGGAACCTCAATAATATTGGGTAATTAGGCCGAGAAAGCAAGAAAAAAAGAAAAGATCTTTAAAACACCAGGTCTTTAAATATTTTTACTTTTTTTTGTATTCATACTAAGAAACGTATAAAAAATTCTTGAAATTTTTCAAATTAAAAAAAAATCCGACTACATTTACACAAGGAAACTTAAAAAATAAAATAAAACTATATAAAAAGTATAAAAAATACTTATCATAAATTTTTATCTATTGAATTTCAAAAAGATAAGCAACTATATCTCTGTGCTCAATAGGAACTACGATCTGACAGACCATTAAGCGTGCTCGGGGGTGGCACCGCTATTTGTATCACGATTTATGAACTGCCCTGAAACCATCTGTCCTCGCAAACTGACCAATAGTGTTTGCGATTGGTGCTCCTATTTTCACTCGTGTATTGACAGAAAGTTTTAAAAGCTACTTATATATTTTTATTGGTATTCATACTTTTTGTTTTCTAAGTATTTAAATATTTTTTCTATAGCCATTGTCTCCTGGAGGCATTGCGTGTTGAGTGGCGGAACTTAACTCCGCACTTTGCCTCGAAACCAGAGCTAAGAAATGATAATATAAATGTTAATAAATATTTCATATTCTTTCATAAGCTTAGAGTCACACACCCTTTTACCCGTGCATCACGACAGCCACTGTTAATTAATATAATGTTATTATTTATAATATCTATGGTAATTCAGTTATCATAACGCCCTCTTAAGTTTAGTGAAAGTGCTGGCAGGATAAGAACAGACGGACAAAAAAATTGTTTATTTGTGTTTTAGTATCGTGTAAATAACTGAGTGTATGCACTAGAAAAAAAAAGATTATTTTGAAATCACAGATAGACACTTCTATTATATTTCTATGCATAGAAGATTAACGACACAAGTTAGACATTCTCCAGATATAAACTTTGATGCTCACGAATATATTTCCTTGAAGATGCACAATGATTTATTATAAAAATTTTCATTTTATATAGCATTTTGTGCGGCCATTTTCTAGAGGCTAGCATGCTTCAATTGTTTAATAATATTTTCCGCCGAATCCTGGAGGCATTGTGTGTTGATTAACGGAATTCAATACTCAACGGAATCAGATAAAACCTACTAGCCAGAAATTAATGAATTTTGGTATATTGTTATGGTAGCTTAGAGCCTGGAGGTACATCTTTATTGGGTTTCATTCCGTTATTCATTGTAGTTTTCGTGAAAAAAAAACATCGATAAAGACTTTATTTTATTACAGATTATTAGGTTTGTCGAATATAAATAATACATAACAATTATGTATATTTTTTTACTATAATATGTTTTCTAAATCTTAAAATTCCTTTCATCACAAAATTCTTTACCATATTATGCCTCAATAAGTCTCAATAGCGTCAAAGATTGTGTAGAAAACTTATGTTGCCTTACTTCAACTTGACCTTACATTAGTAAGTGGTATTTGGGCCAAATTTGATCCAGTCAAGTTATGGTCCAGTTATGTTAATTTACAAAAAAGGTTCCTTATACTTTAGTAGCCAATAAAAAATATAACAGTAAAATTCCTATACTCAATAAATCTAACTAGGGTTGAAGTATCCATCCATCCAACCTCAAGTTTTTTCCGCCATTATAGAATACTAGGGGTTCGCTCGCGGTTTCACCCGCGTGAACTATGTTATTATTAATTTCTGTCTCCATGACTACGTCCTAGTGACGTCCATGCAAAATTTGAGACTCCTAACATTTGTAGTAACGAAGTTTCATACAAACTTTCGACCCCAAAAACAATCCCTTAGAAATCGAATATTGCAAATTTCCGTCTTAGCCAACGTCTACCTACGTCCTATAAGTAACTCCTATGCAAAATTTGAGATTCCTAGCTCTTGTAGTTTCTGAGATTTCAGGATGAGTGAGTGACCTTTCGATTTTATATATATAGATAGATTTATATTCCATAGTAACGGCAAATACATAGCTAAGACTAGTTCAACCGTCCGTTGTGGATCAATGGCATAACGTCTGACTGTAAACGTGAAAGTTATGGGTTCGATTTCTACTCGGAATATAAAACGTGTACCGTTCTCCTCGAAAATTGGAGTACGAAATGTCCTAACATTAGGTTCCCTTCGAAATATTTTTTTTTTGGCAAAACAAAATGTTTTAACTTACATTAAAATTATGTACAGAAAAATACTAAGACCCGCTACGCTTAAATTTTTATACGTTGTCTAAAATATTTATCTATCCTATCGAGAAATACCACTTTAAAAATATTAAAAGTAAATACATACCGAAATAGATAAGTGTCTCCCTGCGAAATACAGGTGATACCTGAAGTAAATATTTTTAGTGTTATTTAAGCTAACAATTTATATATACAAAAAATATTAAAATAAAAACTAAACAATTTTACTTTAGTCAATACTTTAGAAAGTTGAATGTACCCATAATCTTGAAAAATTATAGTAAATACAAAATATTTTAAATGTTGAATATGACTGAATAAATTAAATTAGCATAGGAATACATTTAGAGATACATATATGAAGTGAATAAACTTTCAACTGGAGTGGTTTCCTCTGGCGTCTAGACACTTTTGCTCTCGTTTATCCGCCACGAAAAGCTCCACCCCAGCAGTTAAGATGAATTGATTTCCAGAACTAATGCACTCGTGCGTGTGGCTTTGAATGATATTTCAATAACTTTTTATGAACTTTATTATCTATTTTATTCTTTGTGGTAAATGTATCTTTAACCTATTGTAACAGGGTAGGCAGAGTCTCTTCTCCAATTTTCGAGACATTGCGTTTTGGGTAGCGGAACTAAACGCCGCGCATTTTCTCCTTATGAAGATGAATAAGAGAAATATGAAATTTATTCCTCCGAATGGGAATCGAACCATAACCTTCACGCTTACAATCAGGTGCTGTGCCATTAGGCCACATTGACAGCGTCAATAGTAAATGTTGATTTAAAGAATTGAAAAATAAATAAAGAACTTCATAAGGCATCATTTATTTGGTATAAAAGAGAAATATTTGAAACATTTTTTAAGTGTTATTCCACAATTAGGTAAGAAGAATTCTTATTTAGAAAATAAATATATAGTAAAGGAAACTGAAACGATTGCATACATTTTATAAGTCCTTAATTAATAATATAACATTGCTACTTTGAAAGAGTCTTTCATAAATTACTAATATATCATAAATTACTTATAATGTCTTTTTACATCAACACATTCGCCGAGTCACTGTTCCTAAGTGGAAAAATAAAGTTTTCATGGGCTATTAACTTGAGTACAATTTTATCAATATTAATATCATACTACAAGACTGTGATTAGTGAAAACGTCGTTAGATACACACTAGAATGATAACAACTAGAATGTTCATTTATGAATATAGTCATTAATATAATAAACTTTAATTATTCTTATAAAAATCATAGTTAAGTAGTTGTCGAAGATATGTGTTAAGTGGAAATAAAATTTAAAATAGCCACTAAATAATAATAAGTTCTAAAATAAAAATAAAACACAATTTCCCTATTTTCATTTTTTATAACATCTTAGTTTTTTCAGCGGCTTCACCCCCGTGGTTTTGTGGTAATATATCTAAGACATGTGTCATACATTCTAAGCGCCCGAGGTAACTTTGACCACACATCAAAATGATTAACGTAAATTAATACAGCCTTCCTCGATAAATGGACTATGCATTTATCGAGGAATACAGTCTTGGCTCATGGGCACAAAGTGTGCTTGTAATCGCGACTGGCTCTGCGTTCGATCCCCATTCGAGGAAATGAAATATTTACTTACATCTATATTTTAATTTCTTCGCTCTGGTGTCGAAGCAAAGTGCGGCGTTGAATTCCGCCACTCAACACGAAATGCCTCCAGAATTTGGGGTAAAATGCAGAACAATCAGAGTGTCTTAACACTAGGAGGGCCTCCATACAAGTTGGACGGTTGGAATATATTTAGAAGAGTAAAATAACTAAGAATAAGATTGTTTTTTTATGTCTTTCCTTATTTTTTGAATATTCTATATACTTTTGACTACACAGCAGGTGGTAATGTATGGTTATTAACCATAACCTTATTCAATAAAATATATATATACTATTTTATTCTCTACGTCAGTTAATACGAGTGCAAAACGTCTAACTCTACCTTTGATGGATTTCTAATCGATATTCACAAATGACTATCAAATGGTGTGAAACTAATAACCTCATTCATCTAAGCATTGACGACAAGACGTTGAAACCAATTTCACGAATATTAAGAGCGCCTATGTATATAATGATTTACGATAGTGTATAAGATTTCTTACATATTTCAGGTTTTGTGGGTTTTCTGTGAGGATATTTATTTAATAAATCCGTTTTGGTACTTATACGACTTTCTTTCACGTTCTTTCATCCTATATCTTATAAAACAAAGTCGCTTTTTGTGTCTGTCTGAACTTTCTAACTCTTCTTCTTCTAAACCACCCAACGAATTTTCATGCGGTTTTCACCATTAGGTCGAGTATTTTTCAGGAAAGGTTTATATATAGTTTATTATTTGTACATTCTTATGTAAGTTAACATAAATAAGATAAATGTGTATAAAGTCCTACCCGTTGAGACACTTTCGCGCATGCGCTGCTTTAATGGTAAGTACTACATGAAAATAATGTACTGGAGTATTGTTTCTCTTAATGAGATCTACAAAAAAATCTGCGACGGCATATTCGTATCTTTTAAAAAATAACGTGTAGTGATCATATTTCTCTCTAAAAATAATAATTTCAATATATTTTTTATTGTGAGGGATATTTTTCCATAATGGTATTAATCCTTATCCTTTAAAATACTTTATTAATTTTCTACGTTAAACGAAGATAACATTTGCTTTTTACAATATTTCGAAATTGCGAATAGTTTTATAGAAAAACGCATTTAATTGTTGACACATCCCGTCGTTGACACATCAGCTGTATGTTACTCAAGTTTCACTTATCCCTTACTCTCAGTATATAAATAAGTACATTAGTTACGTTGGCCATTTAATGTAGATCAAAACTGTTTTTTACTGTTTTTCATTTTAATAAGTACTTTAGAAGTTGTTACAATATCAAAAAATCCTTGCTGCGAAACGGCTCGCCACTCGCCATGCGTCCCGCGACGTTTTGCTTATACAAGCGCGTCCGCCGCGCCCGCCTGCCTTCCACGCATCGGTGGTTCAGTGGTAGAATGCTCGCCTGCCACGCGGGCGGCCCGGGTTCGATTCCCGGCCGATGCATTCTATTTATTTTCCTCACAGGCAGCCACGTAGTGCTTGCTTTTCATCAGGGAATACCCTCTTCAGGATTAACCACAAGCTCGAAAAAAAAAAACCGCCCGCTATAGAGGCTTAGCAACGAAGATTTAGATGCGATTGCATGTATTGGATAATTGGAGTTGAATATATTATTTCAGCGCCATATATTTGGTTTCATATTTTTTGTAGTAGTTATTAGTAGGTAGGTTTTTGTTTATAATTTCTTCCGTTTAAAAATAGTCATTTAACTATCTAAAAATAGTCATTTAAATATATTTTACTAAGTACTTGAAAAGATTAGTAGCACAAATTTAAAATTACGGTACCTACTAAAAAATCCATACTGTGTAAAACAATTGGAAAATCCTTATTGAAACTACAAAAATGCGGGTTGCATTAGGGTTTAATTAATTTTTACATTGTCTTAAGTGCTTTACAAATATACATTATATGAATAATCCAGTAGTTAAAGCGGGCGAAGCCGCAAGAGGGTCGCTAGTGTTATTATATATTTAACCTTTTTTTTAACCGACTTCTGTAAGAAAAGGAGATTATCAATTCAACTGTATTTTTTAAAAAAAAATTTTTTATGTTTGTTATCTCATAACTTTTGACTGCGTGGACCGATTTTGATAATTTATATGAAAGGTATAGCTTCCCGAATGGTCCCATTTTTTTTTGGTCCATGTCTGACCATGGTATCTATGAGAAAATCACATAAGTCTTAAATTTGCATTAGGTATGTGCGCGACAAATAGACGAATAACTCAATGTCGCGCCGACCGATTTTGATGATTCTTTTTTTATTTGAAAGGATACACTTCAAGGATAATTTGGTAAAAGTTTGGTTAGGTTCCGTTGATGGAATCCGGTCAAAATTGAGAAAGTTTGTTTTTTTTGGTAAAAAATTGATTATACTGTAATAGTTACAAGCAAACTTTTTAATTTTATGTCGGAAGTGAGATTCCTGACCGTTGTTGCATTTCTTTTTAACCAACCTCAAAATAGACAATGTTATAACAACCTTACTACAAATATCTAATTACTGAGGCTGTTTGTTTTACTTGGCACCGACTTCAAAATTATAAAATCTTTGTAAAATTATTTTTCACTTTTTAGTTCGTTGTTAGAAGTCGGCTTTTCTTTTTGTTAAAAATTAATTTATTAAAATACTTGATCTATAATTTTAATAAACTAAGTAAATTTTAAGATGACATTTAGCACACTATTAGATTTGTTATACAGGAGACTTTTTAATTATAGCGACTACTTTGACTTTGAATCTTAATATCTTATTAGAATTTTGTTACAATATTGTGAAGCTTCTGCACTTCTACTTGAGAATGAATATTACAGTTACTATTAATAAAATGCTCGTACCTTCATAACGATGCTTAATTCAAGGAAGACGATTTTCATTGTCTTCTTTAGAAACGCCATCTGCATGGCTGTCACGCTGGCGCCAAACATACTGTTCAATGGATCCCACTTCTGACATTTGTTAAAATGTCAGGAGGTAAGTATAACAAACACTTAATAACCATAATTTATTGTTTCTCTTTTACATCCACACTTCTAACACTTTACACAGCACACTTAATAGTGTTTCTATATAACACTTTACACTTGTACACGTTTTAAAACACAAAGTTTTAACAATGACACTGATTTTAAATACTTGAACACCGTCACAGTTTTACACCTTACGAGAGGCAGAATAACGACGTACTAACTCAATCCTTTATAGCCGTTCCCTTTCCTCTTTTATAAATAATTATGTGGGTACTATCATTTTATTTTTTGTAAAATACCCTCACACTAACAATTGTCTTACAATACTAAGAATACATTGTGTTTTCTTATAGATGCTTTTAACGTATTAAAATTATTTTGAAACAATGAACCGAAGAAATTTGGGCGAAATTCTTGTTACATATTAAATTTAACTAAAATCTCATTTCAAAGTTTCATATGGAAATTAAACTAGTTTGTGGCTTCAAATCCTTCATTATAGAGTATTTGATTAATAATATGTTAAATTTATGTCTGTTTAAATTAAGATGCCTGTATTAAGACGTCTGATACCTTTGAAATATCTTACAATAATTGGAAATCGTTTTAATTGTGATATCGAACAAGTAGTTATATAATAAGAAATAATATAATTAAGTTGTTAATAATACACAATTATTGAAGATATTCAAATGTACCCTGTACTCTTCTGTTTTTAATCTACAAATATTTTGTACTATTCTGAACCAACAAGTGAACTTTACGTTATTACGTTTAAAAATAAAAAAAATAAAAGTTGATTAAGTTTATTTTTTACAAATGTCTGTTATTCTGTGAAAGTGACAAATGATGGACATTTGACATATTTGTTAATCGAGTTGTATAATCGAGCTTATTACAAATTCTCTAAAAAATGTAACTATATAATATTGAAGAAATAATTTATTTCAATATCAGAGGTGCAAGTACGAAACAAGGAATAGGAATAAATATATGGGTAACTTTGTCGGTTGTAAAACCAGGGTGAGCCGTTTGGGTGAAGTTTTGAGTTAAAAGATGCGCACAACTTCACATACTCGTAGCCGCCGTCGTAACTCGTTTCTGAACATCTGCGGCAACCCACTTAGCTACGAATGAGGTTGTGGCTACACTTTGTTTGCCACACGTGGTATATCTTAGCATGGTTTAAAATAAGCTTACATTTACATTGTTGTATATAATTGGAGAGGCCTATGTCCAGCAGTGGACGAGGACAGGCTGATGATGATGATGATGATGATGATGGTGATATAATTGTATATTTTAATTTCAGTTCATCAGAGTGTATGTATGTCATATTATTATAGAAGTTGTCATGGCTTACTTCAATTTAACGCTGAAAAATGCGTATAAAATATATGATTACGAAAAGTGTTAGTCTAATCTAGCTCTAGCAGAGGCAATACTTTTTCACTGAAGTATTAGAAAAGTCAAAGATTATTCGATTTTCTTATACGTGAGGCATGTTATAGAGTCTATTTCGTGGCCTTCATCATAGATAAAGTAATTTGACGGGAGGCCATTTAGATTACGTTAAGCCCGTGTGCAAAATTGATGTGGAGTATTTCTCGATAACATTTGGTGTTGAGTATAAAGATATTATTAATGCCATGTAAAGGTTGACTGTATTATTGGGTTTTTAAAATGATGAACCCTATCTTACATACATCGATAAGAATTTCTGGTTCTCCTATGAACGATTTGTGTAAAAAAAAGTTTTTCACAAGCCGAATAAAAAAATTAAGTGAACACAGACTTATTTAAGACAATTTTCTGTATACTTAGTAAAAATTGTAGATTTCATCTATATTATACTATCGGGAAAATTAAGTCCTTACATATTAAATTGGCGTTTGGTGAAGGAGGACGAAAAAGTCGAATTGTTTTAATTATTTAGATAAGTTTATGTTTATCATTCCAGAACTTCTAATGATTTAGTTATTTAAATAGAAACGACTTCTTGGTTCAATTTAACCTTTTGAAGATACAAGTTTGCACGTTAACCACTAAAAAATTCCATTTATATGTATTTATATTGTAGTAAAATATCACTGATAATGAAAGAGCCTTTGCTTTTACTCTAGACTCGAACCATATCCTCGAGCAAAAAAAAGTAAAACTTGTTCTCCAAAGTCAAGTCAAAATATCTTTATTCCATAAAAATGCTTAACATTCACTTGGACATGTCATAAAAGATAAAAAAAATGGAAAACAAAATAACCAAAAAAAATGTGCAATTTTGACTTGAAAAAAAGCCCGTTCAAATGGTTGAGCTCATGAGAAGATACAGGCAAAGAAACTCATGGCCACTCTTTTTAAATGCCAACATTTGTTATAAATCACAATTAACAATTTTAACTTAGAAATAGAGCAACTCATTTCCAAACATCTTTATCGCGAACATAATCTTTAACAGAGTAATAAGCTTTTTGGCAGAGCCTGTGCTTTACCACTTTTTTAAATTTGTTCAGTGATAAATTAACCACGTCGTTTGGAAGTTTGTTATAAAAGTGTATACTTTGACCTACGAATGAGTGAGACACTTTATGGAGCCTAGAGAAGGGCACAGCAAGCTTATTTTTATTTCTTAAATTATATTGATGGAGGTCACTGTTTTTATTAAATTTATTAATATTCTTATGCACATATACTAAGTTGTCGTAAATATATTGGGAGTGTAGTGTGAGGATGTTAAAGTCTTTAAATTTATTCCTTAGTGACTCCCGTGGACCCATCTTATAGACTGCTCGGACAGCCCGTTTTTGGAGCACAAAAATGGTATCTATGTCAGCGGCACTAACCCAAAGTAATAGGCCGTAAGACATAATGCTATGAAAATAGCTGAAGTATACTAAACGCGCGGTGTCTCCGAACAGTCCTCGGGAAGTTTTTCAAGAGTTTTTCTAGTTAAAATGAGAAAAATTTGTGCTCTACACTACAATGCAACTGCGAACCTTCTCACATCCATTATGTTTCCGGTCTGTTACATTCTTAAAAAATATTCTTTTCGCCTTGCATTTCATTTCAATATTGAGCTTAAAATGAATTAAGACACTCGGAATATATTATGACATTTATATTATGTTAGAACTTCAAGGAATGTTTATATGTTAATTTTTCTTAGTCAAAGTGTGGCACTTGGTTTATCCAAAAATAACCTAATCTTGTAGAACTATTTATCTAAAAAACGGAGATCATATTCTAAGTAGATCCATCCTTAATTTAAAAAGTGACTTACGAGTGGATGGCGCTTAATTAAACTCTTAAGTCATACAATAAAATGGCTTGCTCTAATTACTGAAAGCTATTTTTACTAAAATTTACATTTCTGAAATTTTAATAGGGAGAGAGCTTCAAGATATTTCAACTGAGAGGAACTTAACTTAAGATTTCGTTTAATAATCAGGATGAAGTTCTTTAGAACTTGTTTATAAATATATATATTTTTTTCATCAAAAGGACGTTGTGTGAGAGTAACATTTATATGCTTTTTTTTTACACACAGCAGAGTAGGCAGAGGGAATCTAGTGTTAAGACACTCCGTTCGCCACTTTCCGCTGAATCGGGAGGCATGGCGTGTTGAGTGGCGGAACTCAACGCCGTGCTTTGCCTCGACACCAGAGCAAAGAAATGAAAATATAAATAAATATTTCATCTCCTCGAGTGGGGATCGAACCCACAATCAGTCGATTTTACAGTCACACTTTACAATATACATAATATATAATATATGCCTATAATTCTAAAGAATATGATAAAAAGCATGTCATCTTTCGCAAAAGGTCCACATGAGAGTATAACGCGGCTGATTTCCTTTCGGGACGGATATTATAGGACAAACAACGAGTTCACTTTAGTGAAGATTAATGCGACCCGATTCCCAAACTTCAATACAACTTACTCAAGATAGGCTTCGAATTTTTATGAAACAGCTTGTTTAGGCCTTTTTTGTTAATACAATGATTGAGTAAAACTTTTATTATACACATATTATTTTATAGAATGTAATGGTAGTAATATATTAAAATAAAACTTACTAGAAATAATAAGGTAAAAATTAATTTGTACATATAGCTAGATCTACATTTCAGCAGCTGTAGAACCTGATGCTGAACTTTCTCAAATGATTATGGTAAAGAAAAAAATATATTACGCTGAGTTGGATATGTAAGTAGATTATTACTAAGAAATATTTATAACTATGTGTGAAACTCACTTAATAAAAAGTGAGAAAATACTAGTACATTGTATACGGTAGTACGTGTTAAGAGTATTTACGTACTGAAAGCCCATTCATCACTGAACCTATTAATTTTAACAATATCTACATATAGAAAATAATTATTATATAACAATAGTAAAATAATTTAATCGAAATTAGCATTAATATTTGATATATTCTAAAGTTTAACATTTAACTTAAACTATGTGCTATATTCGTAACAGCTACACAAGTTCAATATATTGAGAATTCAAGTTAATTACACAATACAAGACCTTTAGGGACAAAGCTCACATTGTGTTCAGAAATATTTGTACTAGTATGTATAATATTGTATTGAAACTAAATTAACGAAGTGCTACCTAACGATTATCGTTTTCCACGTTCAGTTTGTTGTTATTAATCATAGATGAAATAGATTTTTTTTAACTATAATATATTAAAATATGTTCTATACAGAAACTTCCTTCTTATATATTTTCATAAAAATTATGAACTATGAAGATTCAATTGATAATCATATTATAAGTAACTTGTTAGTTAGTTAGTTCTTAAATCATTTGTAAAAGCATTATATTAAGGGTTATTTGCTTAAGTTATTATTTTTTAATATTTTCACGATACATGTGATTTTTTTTAAATTTTTATATATATTTTTTAATAGGCTTCTAAAATATTTTTTTAAAAGTTAAGTAAGTTAAGTAGTTTTTTCTTTACCTCCTTTAGGACTTTTAAACGGACCAGGACAATATTTCTAAAGGGATATTTAACTATCACATTTAGTTAGATGCAAACCAAATACGACTTTAAAAATAGAGACGAAATAGCCTTGTTAGTTATCCATATTAGATGTGTAATTACTATAACTACGAAGACTCGGCAACGCCAATAGATTAAAAGCAAGCATGGCTTCGTTTCAACTGAACAAACAATTAAATAAGAAAAACAGCGAGCGAACCGTCCTGACATCACATTTGCAGCAAGCCAATGGCAGATGTACATTTTCCTCTCTCGCTGAAAGTTATTTAATCTATTTTATTGGGTGTTTTTTCTTAATCTTTTAAAGTATATATTGTGGTTTTAATTTCGGGTCGCGTCAAGGCTCGTGTAATTATATGTTAAACCCAGTGCTTATTCAATTCTAGGAATCTTCAACTAAATTATTACGTTTAAAGTTACTAAAAGGAGTTATCTTTATAGTGATTTGCATTTATAGTTAAAGAGTATCTTCATACTGAATCGCTTTAGTAGTAAGCGCTATAGAAAATATATAAAAAGTATTTTCTTTACTAAGTGTGTAAGAACACTTTAAAAATGTAAAAATAAATCAAAAATTTTCTAAAAAGAACTAAAATGCACATAATTAAATTAAATAAATAAACTAAACATCAATTTCTCTCTTATCTTTTATTTTATAAACTTAACAATTAAGTACAGAACTCTAATAAATATGTATACATATAATATGTAATTATGTATATAAGCCACTCCGCCAGCAAAATAATGATATCATTATTATATTTAAAAGTTTAAATGAATAATATTAATCAAATTGATTGCGGTAAAATATTGTACTCTTGCGTTAAATTTATCATACAAAATTGGTTCTTCCACTCGATTGTAAATAAATGTTGTTGAATGTGTATTCTTTATTCCATAATTTTTTTTTTTTTCAAAGTGAGTATTGATTAACTCCCTTTTGATTAACTTGGGACAATTCCCAAGTTAATAAAAGTTTATCATACTAATTAACCTTTTTCTATACCGATCTATAATTATAATTGGACAATATTTATGTATATATAATTTAAATACCTTTAGTTGTCTAAGATATCCAAAATTATTTTAAAAAATATGATGGAGAGATTTTTTTTCGCATTACAAGTTATACCTAGAAGTGCCTAATGACAGGACATCCCATTCTGACATTTCATTCAAGAAGTTTTGTGTTGAAATGACAAGAATTTATTTATTCTTTCGATTGATGATCGAACCCGCAACCACCGCGATTACAAGCATTCCTAATGGGTCATGACAATATAATGTATAAAAAAAATATTGGATAAAAAAATATTTTTTCTCTTTATATTGATACATCAAAACTCACTCACTGGAAATTCCGTAATGATATATTTCACGTATATATGCCCGTGGCCGTGTCGCAACTTTAACATGCTTTTCGGAAATTAAAATTCGGTAACATATGTATGCCAGCCAATATGTGCTGAAAATTGAGCAAGTTAACTATTAATTAGTTGTCATGAAAACTATGCAAAATGGAGAAATAAGCCAAAACAACAATGATAGCGTTGCATATTTTTTTATCTTGGAGGATAGTAATTCTTTTAAATAGATTTGTACCGAGTAAATTTTATATGTTATATATAATACATGAATCAATTCATGTTCCCGAAAGAGCTGGAAGTGATGGTATATAAATGCTGTTAAAAATGCAGGTGTATTACATTAAAGTTTGGAACGGTATGAAACTCAAAACTTAAACGATTTCATAGGCTGTCACCTCTAGTGCTGCCGCCGCTACTGGAGTAGCTGCCTCTTGCAGCTTTTAAGTTCACGAGCAAGCAAATGCAGTTTTTTTTAATAAATTTCGTACCCGTGAGAATACCAGGATAAAAAGTAGCTTGTATGTTACTTGACAACCTCCTCTATATTTCAGTGTTAGTCTTATAAAAATCCGTTCAGCTGTTCAGGACATTAGCCCGGACAAACAAAAAAGTTAGTCGCTTATAACACTCTTGCGTTTTATGCTATTATTTAAAGTATATATATTTTTAGACTCTCTTGTATACTTTCCCTAAGCTGCAAGTGAAATAGTAGTAGTGTCTGTAGCAGCTAGATTGACACAATTCTGTTACTTTTTATAGTCTTTTCACCTACAACTACCCTCGTTTACACGAATTTGCTAACAATATCCATCATAACAGTAGGTAGAAGGCCAGTCTTGGCGCAGGGGCACTAAGTGTGACCTTGAACGTAACAAGTTATGGGTTCGATTTCCACTCGAGGAAATGAAATATTTAATATTTTCATTTCTTCGTTCTGGTGTCGATACAAACCGCGGCGTTGAGTTTCGCCACTGAACATGTAATGACTCCAAAAGCAGTAAATAGGGAACAGAGTGTCTTAAATCTAGTTTCCCTCTGCCTATCCTATTTTGTGAGCTACAATCTAAAGCTAAAAATAATAAATAGTATATGTAATTAGGTAAATGTTAAAATATAAATTCTCAATCGCTTAGACCTGCTGTGACATCCGGATCCCGAACAAAGGGTCTTATACGGAGCTCAATAAATTTGGCAATCACCTAATCAAATGAATTAAGTAATAAATGACCTTTGGCACCGCCTGTAAGAGACAGATGAAATTCGTTATCGAACGAATAAGCTTTGAATATTGGAACAAAAACTTCGTACTTATTACGAGTGGTTTTTAAATTATAACAATAAAACATTATGCAAAATATACAATACATGATCTTGTTGACATTATTGACATATCTATAATATTTATTTAATCGTTATCTATAATGGGTATATACTTAAGAAAAGATTTTATTTAAGTATTATTTTTAGGCTACCGAAGATTTAAACAAATAAATAAACTCCTTAACGATCTTCTTCTTGTTCATATGTCTGTCAAGATAATTATTCTTAAGATCGCCTGATGGTATGGCTTATAATAATTCATAAGCGCTTGTTTTTAGAAGCTAGAAATATTGAAAATTAATATGCAGTGTGTTAAATTTCTTATTTTCTTTCACAACACGAACTGCTCTGCCGTCGCACTATTCTTATCAATATATTTCAGCTGGACTTCTATAACTGAGAGACTGAATAAAGTTATTTTATAGGTTTTTTCAAGCGTAGTTAGTACAATAGCAGATAGGTACTCAATAGAACTTGTCTTTGGCCTGATTTTTTATATAAAATAAGTAAAATTGTCTAGTTTAATCATTGTTTGAAATTTTCATTGTCATTGTTTAATAAAAAAGAACTCTACAATGAAATGGATTAGATTTTTATTTCAATATAAATCTTTCATCGAGTCAATATTTAATTTAATTTTAATTAAATTATAATAATATTGAACTCGAATGGCTATCGTGGCGAAGCTGAAGGGTACAGGTACAGGTTCTATGCACCAACTTTATGAATATTTAATAATAATAAAAATATTTAATCGATCCGATAAGACAATCCAGTGTCATTATATAAAGTTATTGAAATAAACAAAAGGGGCCATGATGTAATTCATTATGTTCATGCCTTGTCTGCAAAATGCGAGAAGTATATATAAATGAGTAATTTAGACATTTTTTAAAATTCGGATACAGATTTCTTGTACCTAAGTATTTATTACTGTGTATAAGATAAAATTAGTAATAAAGTTGATATGCAAATATATATTACCTACTATTGTATAAACATGTAAAAAATGTAATGTGCATGCACTTAAAATTTTCATATTCACATGAAAGATGTATATTAGAATTTTTATACTGCAATTGCAACGATTGCATTTTCAGATAACCATGCAACTTGCATACTAAATTTAAAATCGATGATCTTGATGTCGTCTTCATGTAGATTGAACAACAGCTGTCTGTTAGTTCACAAAGGGAGCAATTGCGGGAGCGTTTTGAAATTTGCTGCTCCCCAGATTACAGCTCTTTGTCCGAGTCACGGCCATCTCCTCGGGCCACAATTTAAAGAACCACAATCTAGCTATAAAGAAAATATAACGTAATTTCCGCTGCTTTCTACACTTTATTTTTATTGAAATATTTGCTTAAACGTTGGTGGTACGTATTCTTTTATTTTGGTCGGTTTTGCACATACTTGACCTATATAAGGTAATATATATTGTTGAAGCCTCACAATTTTTTACGCATCTTTTCTCAACATTTCGCTCAAATTAGGAACATTACTTGAATGACGGAGCTTAACGGCGCGTTTTCTCTTAACAAAGTATGGGAAGAAAACATTTCCACCGAGTCGGAATAAAACCCTAACTTTTCCAACTTAACCATATCATAACAAGGGAGGCACAAGCACTGTAAACGCGAGGTTGTGAGTTCGATTCTCACTCGAGTAAATGAAATCGGCCTTATACATTTATTAAAAACCTAGTGTCTAATCTATTACTGGTCCTATCATAATAATAAAAAAAAGTTACAAGTGATGGAAGAATAAAGTTAGAAATAAAATAATAAATTTAAATCCAGACAAAGACTAGATTGTCATTTACTTTCATGGTCCTATAGGATATTAGGGAGATTGACAATAGCCGACCTCTTTTTTATTACGATATTACTGGAACGACCTTCAGTAAACAGGCTTGGATTGACAAACTTGGACAAATTTCGTCACGACTACTCGAATAGTAAACGATTTTCTTATAGAGAATTTCTTCTTAAACTTTTTTTCTATAAGTATATTTCTTAAATTTTAAAATATTAATTAATATTAATTTTAAACGTTTTAACCCCTATATGGGACGTAACTTAAATAAAACAAGAAACTTGTTTTTATAACTTGGATACAATTAGAGTAGAGTGCTTTACATTCGAATACTCGATGGACTCTGTAGATACAGTAGTACGTGCGTATTGCGGTGCACCACTGAAACATTTCGTATAAAACCCCAGCACAAAGTAACCATTTTGTTTAACGTATTGTCTTTCCAACAATGCTTGCATTATGTGCTTACATTTAAACGTAAAAATAGAACATTTACGGTGAAATGAAGTTATCTCAACTTTTTTTCTTATGAACTTTATTCAAACAATTTGTAAAACTGAATATAAATGATAACTTTAGCATATTGTAATTCTTATAAGTTTAATTTCATTAGATTTTGATAAATATACTGGATTATTGAGATCGAAAGTTCTCATTACTTTGTAAATTACGCGTAAGCTAAATAAAGAATATCAAACTGCAAATTTATTTATTTTCACTAACCACTACTGTTTATTGTATGCTGAAAGGTCAATCTTTTCATGTACTTTGGCAACGTTTAGTACAGTAATTTACCGTTGTCTAGTCTATATAGCTTTAAGTTTGAATAATGGATGTAATTTATTAGATCACTGAGCTAACGTCTTAGAAATGAGTCTATTGTGTGTGTTACTCCGGTGAAGCAGACAATAGAAGACCTATTATTACACTTGAAAGGGTAAAGACAATGTCACTAGATAATTACTTTTTAATACGTTTTCATAAAGTAATGTAATCGAAGGCATTAGTTGTCTCTTTAATTTTAAAAATAACAAAGTAATATTATTTTTATTAAATGGTATATAAGATTTGAAAATATATTTACCTACTCTTTGTATACCACTACTATATACGAGTATATCATTCCGTATAAGCAAAGAGAACTTAGTGTCATTACATTCCGTTCTCTACTAGCCACTCGAATTCGAAACATTGCATTTTGAGTGAAGTGACAACAATTCGTTCCCTCGAGAGACAAACCGACGACTATCGTTACTGTATACATAAATACAGATATGTATATACTTATGTATGGAATTTCAATATTTGCTACAATACATGGCAAAATGTATATTTATTTCTATTTACATTAAAAGCAATAATAGACAAACGACATGTCGTAAGTCATTTGTAAGTAAACGTCGTGAATATTGAAATTGTTTTCACGCTACGTATGTTTATTAGAGATGAAGATTGACAAGTTACTGACGTTACACGATGCTTACATTTTTCTCATGATATCGTGCGTCTAATAGAAATAGAAAAGAAAATTTTGTCTCGTTTTAGCTAAAAAATATATTATATATAAAAAGAGTACGTATAATAAATGCACATTCCACTATGGTACACTTAACTCAGAGTCAGTCATATGTATATTATTGAACAGTTATGCCATGTTCCAAAATAATATGAAAAATTTAATTAAAAAAATACAAAAACATAAAAAGATAAATCTACTGAGTAAATAAGTAAATCTTAAATTGTTGTAAGTAAAATATTTGATGCCTCTTATAAAGCGAAAGCTGAGTAATAAGCACAACCACAATCATTCGGTTTTATAGTCACACTTTGTACCCCAGCCCACATGTTAGTATAAATACGAAATAAAAAGGTTACTTATTTACCTACGTGTATTTCTAAGCCGTAGAAAATTTTATTGACAATTCGTGAAATCCATTTTATTTCCTCCAAAAAACACAATGATTGGCCACTTTTTGTTATCTTCAATGGACTGTAAAGTATCTGAATAAAATGAGGAATATCCAATGAATTTCTCAAAAGCAAGAATAAATAAGGGCACAAGATTTGTTATCTTGATAGTTCTCGTGACTAAAAAATGTTATACCAAGTTGACTTACACACAGACCCGGTGCGAGTCTAAGGAATAGTAATATTTTTTTGTTATCCTATCGGATCGGTTTGGGAGCTATGATGGCACAGGCAGATATGCAAAGACATGTATGTATAACTGTTTTGTCGGAATAATTGCTTATAAATACATAATCATTAATTTAACATGATTATAAATTTATTTCCATTTAAATATACTATTATATAAAGCAATAATTGTGTTCCATCTTAGAATTTTGCTCTTCACTGAAGAGGAACCCTCGACAATAGAGGCGTCGTACTGTGCCCGCGACCGAGCACGTCTCGGCAAATTGAATGTATCACCAAATACACAGAACGGTTTACGAGTATAGGGATTAAGATTTATTTCTCAAATTACATTTTTTAACTTAAATTTTTATTTTAATTTTTATTTCAGAAGAATATTTTTTCTTAAATACTCGTAGAATGTCTATTATTTCTTAAAAGTGCAATTGAGGGAAGGACAAAGAGCACAATATAATCGAAAATATGGGACAATTCTTAAAACGTTTCTACAAATGTTTCCTTTGTATGGGTCAAGTAAAGGGTACCGATCAATTTTTATGGTCTTAAAAGGTACGATTTTATATTTTCAACGAGAGTCTCGTTACCATTGTAAAATATGTGAACTTCTAGAGTGCTTTGCCTTTTGTTCATGGAGATCGGTACTGGGAGCATTTTCAAGTGATTGGAAAAGATTGAATATTTTTGGTGATGCAAATTGGCGCAGTTATTATTCACCAATTTTTGGTAATTAATAGCTACAACAGTTATTAATAGCTAAATGAAATACACTTTATTTATTAACTTTAGATTTTCTTCCTAGAGTACATCCAGTCGGCAAGCCCACTTCACTGAATCTAAACACACTTTGTGCCCCTGCGCGACGACTGGCCTCAAATATTATGCCCTAAGAAAAAGCCATATTTTTGGCTTCTGCCACTTCAATTAAAATTCCTTCACACAAGTTATGTTGTCATACTTTATGATCGCCGTGCATTTGAAAACTCAAAAATATAAAAAGTTGGAAGATAAACAAAAGTAATTTTTATAATCAATCCTATATTACTTAACATTATAACTCCCATTTTTAAACAATGTATACAACTTTCGTGATCAGCTGTAAAACCTATTTACATAAAAGGACAAACTTTTTTAAAACAATATTTCGCATTTTCCTTTTATCTCAAAAAAGTTTTGTGTGAAAAATGTTGCCCGTGTAATAAGTGTCTGGGGATAAGCTAAAGAATGAATTGTTTTGGTCGCTTAATTATCTCGGTAAGCTTTCATTTTTCTTTATCTTTTTTTTCAGTTTAAGGCAAAGGGAACATAGTGTTAAGGCAGTCCGTTCCCCATGTTTCGCCGAATTCTGGAGACGTTGCGTGTTGAGTGGCGGAACTCAACGCCGCACTTTGCTTCGACACCGGAACAAAAAATGAAAATATTAAATATTTCATTTTCTCGAGTGAGAATCGAATCTACAACTTGTCGCGTTTACACTTTGTGCCTGTGCGCCACGACTGGCCATAATCTATAACTTTTTATAGTCTTTTTCAACTACAGCTACCCTCTTTTACACGAATTTACTAACAATACCTATCATAACAGTAGGTAGGAGGCCAGTCTTGGCGCAGTGGCACTAAGTGTGACCGTGAACGTAATAAATTATAGGTTCGATTTCCACTCGAGGAAATTAAATATTTAATATTTTCATTTTTTCGCTCTGGCGTCGAAGCAAAGCGCGGCGTTGAGTTTCGCCACTCAACATGTAATGACTCCAAAAGCAGTAAATGGGGAACGGAGTGTCTTAACACTAATTTCCCTCTGCCTACACTATTTTGTGAGCTACAATCTAAAGCTAAAAATAATAAATAGTATATGTAATTAGGTAAATGTTATAATATAAATTCCTAATAGCTTAGACCTGCTGTGACATCCGGATCCCGATTTATACGGATACGATTTATACGGATTTATACGGAGCTCAATAAATTTGGCAATCACCTACTAATCAAATGAATTAAGTAATAAATGACCTTTGGCACCGCCTGTAAGAGACAGATGAAATTCGTTATCGAACGAATAAGCTTTGAATATTGGAACAAAAACTTCGTACTTATTACGAGTGGTTTTTAAATTATAACAATAAAACATTATGCAAAATATACAATACATGATCTTGTTGACATTATTGACATATCTAAAATATTAATTTAATCGTTATCTATAATGGGAATGTATTTAAGAAAAGATTTTATTTAAATATTATTTTTAGGATTCCGAACATTTAAACAAAGAAATAAACTCCTTAACGATCTTCTTCTTGTTCATATGTCTGTTCTTAAGATCGCCTGATGGTATGGCTTATAATAATTTATAAGCGTTTGTTTTTAGAAGCTAGAAATATTGAAAATTAATATGCAGTGTGTTAAATATCTTATTTTCTTTCACAACACGAACTGCACTGCCGTCGCAGTATTCTTATCAATATATTTCAGCTGGACTTCTATTATTGAAAGAGTGAATAAAATTATTTTATAGGATTTTTCAAGCATAGTTAGTACAATAGCAGATAGGTACTCAATAGAACTTGTCTTTGGCCTGATTTTTTATATAAAATAAGTAAAATTGTCTAGTTTAATCATTGTTTGAAATTTTCATTGTCATTGTTTATTAAAAAAGAACTCTACAATGAAATGGATTAGATTTTTTATTTCATTATTTATCTTTCATTGAGTCAGTATTTAATTTAATTTTAGTTAAATTATAATAATATTGAACTCGAATGGTTATCGTGGCAAAGTTGAAGGGTACAGGTACAGGTTCCATTCACCAACTTTATGAATATTAAATAATAATAAAAGCATTTAATCGATCCGATAAGACAATCTAGTGACATTATATAAAGTTATTGAAATAAACAAAAGGGGCCATAATGTAATTCATTATGTTCATGCCTTGTCTGCAAAATGTCAGAAGTATATATAATAGGAAATGTGAAAAAGTAAAGTTCAAATGTTACATAAAGAAATTTATATATTTTTTAAAATTCGGATACAGATTTCTTGTACCTAAGTATTTATTACTGCGTATAAGATACAATTAGTAATAAAGTTGATATGCAAATATATATACCTACTATTGTATAAACATAAAAAAATATGCATGCGCTTAAAATTTTCATATTCACATGAAAGATATATATTAGAATTTTTATACTGCAATTGCAACGATTGCATTTTCAGATAACCATGCAACTTGCATACTAAATTTAAAATCGATGATCTTGATGTCGTCTTCATGTAGATTGAACAACAGCTGTCTGTTAGTTCACAAAGGGAGCAATTGCGGGAGCGTTTTGAAATCTGCTGCTCCCCAGATTACAGCTCTTTGTCCGAGTCACGGCCATCTCCTCGGGCCACAATTTAAAGATCAATCTAGCTATAAAGAAAATATAACGTAATTTCCGCTGCTTTCTACACTTTACCTTTATTGAAATATTTGCTTAAACGTTGGTGGTGTGTATTCTTTTATTTTGGTCGGTTAATATATAAGGTAATATATATTGTTGAAGCTTCACAATTTTTACGCATCTTTTCTCAACATTTCGCTCAAATTAGGAACATTACTAGAATGACGGAGCTTAACGGCGCGTTTTCTCTTAACAAAGTATGGGAAGAAAACATTTCCACCGAGTCGGAATAAAACCCTAACCATAACTTTTCCAACTTAACCATATCATAACAAGGGAGGGGCACAAGCACTGTAAACGCGAGCTTGTGGGTTCGATTCTCACTCGAGTAAATGAAATCGGCGTTATACATTTATTAAAAACCTAGTGTCTAATCTATTACTGGTCCTATCATAATAATAAAAAAAAGTTACAAGTGATGGAAGAATAAAGCTAGAAATAAAATAATGAATTTAAATCCAGACAAAGGCTAGATGGTCATTTACTTTCATGGTCCTATAGGATATTAGGGAGATTGACAATAGCCGACCTCTTTTTTATTACGATATTACTGGAACGACCTTCAGTAAACAGGCTTGGATTGACAAACTTGGACAAATTTTGTTACGGCTACTCGAATAGTAAACGATTTCTTATAGAGAATTTCTTCTTAAACTTTTTTTCTAAAGGTATATTTCTTAAATTTTAAAAGATTAATGTTATTTAACTGATATGTTTCTAAGTCTACAGATAACTATTTATTTGTTGAGGTGAAGAAAAAAATTACTAAATAAATAACCTACTAACAATAGTATTACATAATTATGTATGGACATATTTACATGTCTGTGAACTTAGCAGAGCATTGTCCAGCAGATCAAAAAAAAAATGGAGTTCTCTTCGCATGCACCTGAGTTCTATAGTTCCTGATAGGTTTTATAAATAGTTCTGTCGTTTTTACCCCTGAAAAAGTTATGTAAAAAAATGATCTGCTAACTTCCCTTAGCAGATCATTTTTTTGCAAATAAAAATCGGGGCGAGATCTGCACTCATAGGGATGAATAAAATAGTTCCTGATAATTTTTAACAATAGTTCTGTTAATTTCACGAAGAAAAAAATTTTTAAACAGAAAAAAAGAACGTTCGTTTCGAAAATAGTTCGAAAGGTAAAGTAATTTTTAAAATTAATAAAATGATACTCAGACGCGAGAACTCTTTATTTTACAATAAAATATAAGTAGTTCTACGATATTTAGCCTGAAAGAAAACCAGAACTCTGAAAAAACTGCCAGCAGAGCATAGTTTAATGTATGAAATATTGAAAAATGTCTATTTTAAGTCTTCATATGTAAAGGTACTAAATATTTTTTTTTGAAAGTGTTCAGACACGGGAACTCTTGGATTTCTAACAGAATATGAGTTATTCTATTATACAAAGCCAATTGCAAAACTAGAACTCCTGTAAAAATGCTAGCAGAGCATAGTTGAAGATTGAATTTGTTGAAAAATATCAAATTAATTTGTTGAGATGCAAAAATATTTTTTAAAAATATGAATATCTTGCTCAGAAGCGAGAACTCTTCATTTTTCAACATAATACAGGTAGTTCTACGATATTTAGCCTAAAAAAAAAACCAGAACTCTGAAAAAACTGCCAGCAGAGCATAGTTGATTGTATGAAATATTGAAAAATGTCCATTTCAACTCTTAATATGTAAAAGTACTAAATAATTTATTTCTGAATGTGCTCAAACACGAGAACTCTTGTATTTCTAACAGACTATGAGTTGTTCTATAATAAAAAGCCAATTACAAAACTAGAACTCCTGTAAAAATGCCAGCAGAGCATAGTAGAAAATTCGATTTGTTGAAAAATATCAAATTAACTTGTTGCGAAGAAAAATATTTTTTAAAAATATGAATATCTTGCTCAGAAGCGAGAACTCTTCATTTTTCAACAGAATACAGGTAGTTCTACGATATTTAGCCTAAAAGAAAACCAGAACTCTGAAACAACTGCCAGCAGAGCATAGTTGATTGTATGAAATGTAGAAAAATGACAATTTTAACTCTACATATGTTAAAGTACTACATTTTTTTTTTGAAAGTGTTCCGATACGGGAACTCTTGGATTTCTAATAGAATATGAGTTATTTTATTATACAAAGCCAATTACAAAACTAGAACTCCTGTAAAAATGCCAGCAGAGCATAGTAGAAAATTCGATTTGTTGAAAAATATCAAATTAACTTGTTGCGACGAAAAATATTTTTTAAAAATATGAATATCTTGCTCAGAAGCGAGAACTCTTCATTTTTCAACAGAATACAGGTAGTTCTACGATATTTTGTCTGAATGAAAACCAGAACTCTGAAAAAACTGCCAGCAGAGCATAGTTGATTGTATGAAATGTAGAAAAATGACAATTTTAACTCTACATATGTTAAAGTACTAAATATTTTTTTTTGAAAGTGTTCAGACACGGGAACTCTTGGATTTCTAACAGAATATGAGTTATTTTATTATACAAAGCCAATTACAAAACTAGAACTCCTGTAAAAATGCCAGCAGAGCATAGTTGAAGATTGAATCTGTTGAAAAATATCAAATTAACTTGTTGCGAAGAAAAATATTTTTTTAAAATATAAATATCATTCTCAAAAGCGAGAACTCTTTATTTTACTATAGAATATAGGTAGTTCTACGATATTTAGCCTGAATGAAAACCAGAACTCTGAAAAAACTGCCAGCAGAGCATAGTTGATTGTATGAAATGTAGAAAAATGACAATTTTAACTCTTCATATGTAAAAGTACTGAATAATTTTCTATTTTAATGTGCTCAGACTCGGGAACTCTTTGATTTCAACTAGAATATGAGTAGTTCTATTATAAAAAGCCAATAATTAAACAAGAACTCCTGTAAAAATGCCAGCAGAGCATACCTGAATATTCAATTTGTCGAAAAATATCAAATTTCTTATCTGAAACGCAGAAATATTTTTTTAAAATATTAAAATCGTGCTCAGAAGCGAGAAGTCTTCATTTTTCAATAGAATACAAATAGTTCTATGATATTTAGCCTGCAACAAATACAGAACTCTGAAAAAAATATTTACTACTTGTACATATGAAGAGTTGAATTTGTCATCTTTCTACATTTCACATGTTCAACTATGCTCTGCTGGCAGTTTTTTCAGAGTTCTGGTTTTCATTCAGGCTAAATATCGTAGAACTACCTGTATTCTGTTGAAAAATGAAGAGTTCTCGCTTCTGAGCAAGATATTCATATTTTTAAAAAAATATTTTTCGTCGCAACAAGTTAATTTGATATTTTTCAACAAATCGAATTTTCTACTATGCTCTGCTGGCATTTTTACAGGAGTTCTAGTTTTGTAATTGGCTTTGTATAATACAATAACTCATATTCTATTAGAAATCCAAGAGTTCCCGTGTCGGAACACTTTCAAAAAAAAAAATTTAGTACTTTAACATATGTAGAGTTAAAATTGTCATTTTTCTACATTTCATACAATCAACTATGCTCTGCTGGCAGTTTTTTCAGAGTTCTGGTTTTCATTCAGGCTAAATATCGTAGAACTACCTATATTCTATAGTAAAATAAAGAGTTCTCGCTTTTGAGAATGATATTAATATTTTTAAAAAATATTTTTCGTCGCAACAAGTTAATTTGATATTTTTCAACAAATCGAATTTTCTACTATGCTCTGCTGGCATTTTTACAGGAGTTCTAGTTTTGTAATTGGCTTTTTATAATAGAACAACTCATATTCTGTTAGAAATACAAGAGTTCTCGTGTTTGAGCACATTCAGAAATAAATTATTTAGTACTTTTACATATGAAGAGTTGAAATGGAAATTTTTCAATATTTCATACAATCAACTATGCTCTGCTGGCAGTTGTTTCAGAGTTCTGGTTTTCTTTTAGGCTAAATATCGTAGAACTACCTGTATTCTGTTGAAAAATGAAGAGTTCTCGCTTCTGAGCAAGATATTCATATTTTTAAAAAATATTTTTCTTCGCAACAAGTTAATTTGATATTTTTCAACAAATCGAATTTTCTACTATGCTCTGCTGGCATTTTTACAGGAGTTCTAGTTTTGTAATTGGCTTTTTATTATAGAACAACTCATAGTCTGTTAGAAATACAAGAGTTCTCGTGTTTGAGCACATTCAGAAATAAATTATTTAGTACTTTTACATATGAAGAGTTGAAATGGACATTTTTCAATATTTCATACAATCAACTATGCTCTGCTGGCAGTTTTTTCAGAGTTCTGGTTTTTTTTTAGGCTAAATATCGTAGAACTACCTGTATTATGTTGAAAAATGAAGAGTTCTCGCTTCTGAGCAAGATATTCATATTTTTAAAAAATATTTTTGCATCTCAACAAATTAATTTGATATTTTTCAACAAATTCAATCTTCAACTATGCTCTGCTAGCATTTTTACAGGAGTTCTAGTTTTGCAATTGGCTTTGTATAATAGAATAACTCATATTCTGTTAGAAATCCAAGAGTTCCCGTGTCTGAACACTTTCAAAAAAAAATATTTAGTACCTTTACATATGAAGACTTAAAATAGACATTTTTCAATATTTCATACATTAAACTATGCTCTGCTGGCAGTTTTTTCAGAGTTCTGGTTTTCTTTCAGGCTAAATATCGTAGAACTACTTATATTTTATTGTAAAATAAAGAGTTCTCGCGTCTGAGTATCATTTTATTAATTTTAAAAATTACTTTACCTTTCGAACTATTTTCGAAACGAACGTTCTTTTTTTCTGTTTAAAAATTTTTTTCTTCGTGAAATTAACAGAACTATTGTTAAAAATTATCAGGAACTATTTTATTCATCCCTATGAGTGCAGATCTCGCCCCGATTTTTATTTGCAAAAAAATGATCTGCTAAGGGAAGTTAGCAGATCATTTTTTTACATAACTTTTTCAGGGGTAAAAACGACAGAACTATTTATAAAACCTATCAGGAACTATAGAACTCAGGTGCATGCGAAGAGAACTCCATTTTTTTTTTGATCTGCTGGACAATGCTCTGCTAAGTTCACAGACATCATATTTACGAGGTATCCAATGAAAGGAAGAAAATATGTTTACCGACAAACTACTATGCCATTTTTAATCTATGTATATATTAAACGTTTTAACCCCTGTATGGGACGTAACTTAAACAAAAAAAAGAAACTTATTTTTATAACTTGGATACAATTAGAGTAGAGTGCTTTACACTCGAATACTCGATACACTCTGTAGATACAGTAGTACGTGCGTATTGCGGTGCACCACTAACTAACATTTCGTATAAAACCCCGGCACAAAGTAACCATTTTGTTTAACGTATTGTCTTTCCAACAATGCTTGCATTATGTGCTTACATTTAAATGTAAAAATAGAACATTTACGGTGAAATGAAGTTATCACAAGTTTTTTCTTATAAACTTTATACAAAAAAATTGTAAAATTGAATATAAATTATAACTTGAGCATATTGTAATTTTTGTAATTTAGCTAGTTTAATTTCATTAGATTTTGATAAATATACTAGATAATTGAAATCATGGCGCAGTTCTATAGCGTCAGACTGTAAATTCGAAAGTTCTTATTACTTTGTAGCGTAAGCTATATAAAGAATAATAAACTGCAAATTTATTTTCACTAACCACTACTGTTTATTGTATGTTGAAAGGTCAATCTTTTCATGTACTTTGGCAACGTTTAGTACCGTAATTTACCGTTGTTTAGTCTAGATAGCTTTAAGTTTGAATAATGGATGTAATTTATTAGATCACTGAGCTAACGTCTTAGAAATAAGTCTATTGTGTGTGTTACTCCGGTGAAGCAGACAATAGAAGACCTATTATTACACTTGAAAGGGTAAAGACAATGTCACTAGATAATTACTTTTTAATACGTTTTTGTAATGTAATCGAAGGCATTAGTTGTCTCTTTAATTTTAAAAATAACTAAGTAATATTATTTTTATTAAATGGTATATAAGAATTTGGAAATTAGAAATATTAATTAGAAATATTAATATTATTAATAAGTAATTATTTACTCGTATTTCATCGATACATATCAACAGAGGTTAGACTTCAAATGTACAGCAATTATCTTTTTGCTTATACTGCTATATACCATTCCGTATATAGCAAAAAAAGCAAAGAGAACCTAGTGTTATGACACTTCGTTCTCCACTAGCCACTCGAATTTGAAATACTGCATTATGTGTAAAGTGACAATAATTCGTTTCCTCGAGAATTAAACCGACGTTTCTGTCAGACTCACATTTTTATAGAGAACCTGTAGATATGTATATACTTATGTATGGAATTTCAATATTTCCTACTATATATGTTTATGTATGTCTGTTAATATTTGTTTATTTCTATTTTCAATATTCAAAGCAATAATAGACAAACGACATGTTGTAAGTCATTTGTAAGTAAACGTCGCGAATATTGAAATTGTTTTCACGCTACGTATGTTTATTAGAGATGAAGATTGACAAGTTACTGATGTTACACGATGCTTACATTTTTCTCATGATATCGTGCGTCTAATAGAAATAGAAAAGAAAATTTTGTCTCGTTTTAGCTAAAAAAATATATATAAAAAGAGTACGTATAATAAATGCACATTCGACTATGGTACACTTAACTCAGAGTCAGTCATATGTTTATTATTGGACAGTTATGCCATGTTCCAAAATCATATGAAAAATTTAATTTAAAAAAATACAAATAAGATAAATCTACTGAGTAAATAAGTAAATCTTAAATTGTTGTAAGTAAAATATTTGATGCCTCTTATAAAGCGAAAGCTGAGTAATAAGCACAACCACAATCATTCGGTTTTATAGTCACACTTTGTACCCCAGCCCACATGTTAGTATAAATACGAAATAAAAAGGTTACTTATTTACCTACGTGTATTTCTAAGCCGTAGAAAATTTTATTGACAATTCGTGAAATCCATTTTATTTCCTCCAAAAAACACAATGATTGGCCACTTTTTGTTATCTTCAATGGACTGTAAAGTATCTGAATAAAATGAGGAATATCCAATGAATTTCTCAAAAGCAAGAATAAATAAGGGCACAAGATTTGTTATCTTGATAGTTCTCGTGACTAAAAAATGTTATACCAAGTTGACTTACACACAGACCCGGTGCGAGTCTAAGGAATAGTAATATTTTTTTGTTATCCTATCGGATCGGTTTGGGAGCTATGATGGCACAGGCAGATATGCAAAGACATGTATGTATAACTGTTTTGTCTGAATAATTGCTTATAAATTTATAATCATTAATTTAATATGATTATAAATTTATTTCCATTTAAATATACTATTATATAAAGCAATAATTGTGTTCCATCTTAGAATTTTGCTCTTCACTGAAGAGGAACCCTCGACAATAGAGGCGTCGTATTGTGCCCGCGACCGAGCACGTCTCGGCAAATTGAATGTATCACCAAATACACAGAACGGTTTACGAGTATAGGGATTAAGATTTATTTCTCAAATTACATTTTTTAACTTCAATTTTATATATTTTCCGAATATTTCCATCACTATTATGATTGTTGTTAAAAATTTTCACATGTAAAATTAATACATATCTATTTATATACTAAAAATATACAAAAGTATACTTCTAACGTTTTATATTAATAAATATGTAATGGGTTTTGGTTACGGTATATAAAAAAAATTTTTTGGCGAATAATTATTAGTTTACAAATAATAATACGAGTAAGAATTTTCTTTAAATAAAATGTCTTAATTATTTCTTAAAAGTGCAATTGAGGGTAGGACAAAGAGCACAATATAATCGAAAATATGGGACAATTCTTAAAACGTTTCTACAAAATGTTTCCTTTGTGTGGGTCAAGTAAAGGGTACCGATCAATTTTTATGGTCTTAAAAGGTACGATTTTATATTTTCAACGAGAGTATCGTTTCCAATGTAAAATATGTGAACTTCTAGAGTGCTTTGCCCTTTGTTCATGGAGATCGGTACTAGGAGCATTTTCAAGTAATTGGAAAAGAGTGAACATTTTTGGTGATGCAAATTGGCGCAGTTATTATTACCAATTTTTGGTTTCCATAAACAACAGTAATTAATAGCTAAATAACAAGGACGAAGGATAACAATACACTTTCTTTATTAACTTTAGATTTTCCTCTTAAAGAACATTCAGTCGGCAAGCCCACTTCACTGAATCTACACACTTTGTGACACAAATGGCCCTAAGAAAAAGCAAAATTTTTGTTTTTTGCCAATTCAATTAAAATTCCTTCACACAAGTTATGTTCTCATATTTTATGATCGCCGTGCTTTTGAAAATTCAAAAATTTAAAAAGTTGGAAGAAAAACAAAAGTAATTTTTATAATCAATCTCATACTTAACATTATAACTCCCATTTTCAAACATAATGTATACAATTTTCGTGATCAGCTGTAAAATCTATTTACATAAAAGGACAAACTTTTTTGAAACAATATTTCGCATTTTCCTTTTATCTCAAAAAAGTTTTGTGTGAAAAATGTTGCCCGTGTAATAAGTGTCTGGGGATAAGCTAAAGAATGAATTGTTTTGGTCGCTTAATTATCTCGGTAAGCTTTCATTTTTCTTTATGTTTTTTTTCAGTTTAAGGCAAAGGGAACCTAGTGTTAAGGCAGTCCGTTCCCCATGTTTCGCCGAATTCTGGAGACATTGCCTGTTGAGTGGCGGAGCTCAACGCCGCACTTTGCTTCGACACCGGAACAAAGAAATGAAAATATTAAATATTTCATTTTCTCGAGTGAGAATCGAATCTACAACTTGTCGCGTTTACACTTTGTGCCTGTGCGCCACGACTGGCCATAATAATATGAATAAATATGTTTGGTAGTTTTATTATAATTAAATTTTTGTTTGTAGTTCCTATTAAGTTTGTATTAAAAAACTATGAAAGTTATTACACAGCCTCTTTTATATTCTTATATGTAAATATGATCACGAGTCCAATCCGAGTAGTCAACGTTGGATTAAATTACTTTCCCTCAGATTAAGTCATTCGATTTATACTTAAGAAAAGAAACATTTTTTAAAATATTATGTTTCTTTAAAAAGAAGATAGTGTTAGTGGTTTTTTTTGTTTTATGTAAATAAATTTATATTACAATAGTCAAGTAATTTAAGTGAAATTCCTAAAATAAAAGTTAAAAGCACTTCAATTATTGTAAATCAATATAATGTCAAAAAATATTCATTTGTATTATATAAAAAGGTTTTAGAAATATGATATGAATTTATACGATTTTTTTCAAAGTTATACAAATTAGCTATGAAATTTTTAATTAACATTCATTACAGGAATGTTAAAATGTCAATTATTTCATGCCTAACTTGTTCTTCGTGGGTTATGAGCTATAATAAATTATGATCAAAATGAAACGAGTTTTTTTTTCAGTTATTATTTTCTTTAATACAGCTATGTTTTCAAGTATATATAGTTATTTACAAGATACCAAAAAGTCAAGAAACTATTTTAAAAAGTGCTATCCAAAGTCTGTATGTCTTTCTGTTTGTTAGGGCTAATCTGTGGAACAGCTGAATTGATTTCTATGAAACTAAGCCATACGCTCTCATCAAGCTACGTCGAAATTCTTATACGCTTGTTACAACTTTTCAGCTTTACGCTGTATCCCGCACCCACCAGGGTAGGCAGAGGAAACCTAGTGTTAATACTCTGTTTCCCACTTTCTGCCAAATTCTGAAGGCATATATCTTCTAGAAAATAGTTTTTCCTCAACTCGAATGCACTTGACTACGCTACTAAACTAGGTGAACAAAAAAAAGACAAATAATGTACGAATACCATTTTTTATGAGCATAACGTATTGCGATTTCTTCAAGGCGCTTACGTGGAAGGACATGAAACTTTCACAGACACATTTATTATGATTGTTCCTTATAAAGGATCACAATTTATAGCTTATTTTCTTGGATATAAATGTCATTTGAACAAAATTTGTGACAAAAGGCTATTTTTGTGTGTTATAAAATTTATGACAGACACTTATTGTGTTGATAGGCTCTGACTTCATCAGGATATTTCCGTTTGAAGTTATTTTCGGCAATAGTTGCTATGTTGTTTATATCAATAATAAATATTAGACGTAAAACTAGATTATGTTGATATGAAATTGGAGCCGTATAAGTAATTACTAAATTCTTATTAACCATTAATTTTTTAAAGCTATCACTTGGAGCACTGATGAAGGTGTTAATACTAATATCAATAACTTAAATTTTAACCGATTTGAATAAGAAAGATTATTGCCAAAATCAACAAAAATAAATATATATATATATATAGAGGCGATGTTTATTTATGTTTTTTTCAAGAATTTAAAAAGCAATTTACTCTTAAATACTTTATTCTTGACCTAACTTTCTATAATACGGTATATTGAAATGGACGTTTTTAAATTCCCTAATGACAACATCCATTATAATGGCACCCTAGGTCCCCCATTATGGTATAAAATTATCTGAACGAAACATCAGGGCAATATCCGCGATACGAATAAAGCTTGATGTCCGCCCAATAATTCCACGTCAAGAGGAACTCCTTATAAATGTGCCAGTAATATTTTTGATCACGTCATTGTGCATAACCATTTCAGAAATGGGGGGGAAATTTTATTAGACCTAATTTCATGCATCATAATTTTTGACTTTTATATTACTTTGAGAGTCAATTACGTTTGTGATAAAATAAAAAAACCGATCAACTGCGAGCCGGACTCGGATACCGAGGGTTCCGCACCAATTTAAGAACTATTATGTCAACAGGAAGTAAGTACAATTTATAAAAGTTGACAAACCGAAGTTTGTGGACGTTTGCATTTATTTTATATGAAATGAATAACAGTTATAAGTTCGTAATGTTTTATTCTCTAAAATATCTGTTATATTTTAAATAATATTTTTCTTCCTTTTTTTTATTGGAAATTCTCATTTCTTGCCAAATTTCATAATGGTTGGTCCACGGGAAGTATTCTATAGGTCTTGGATACGCAGCGATTTTCATATAAAACGCAGCTAAAATGAGGCACTAACGATCCTTTGATTGCGTTGATTTAGAAGCTTAATTTTTTGAGCTCCAAGGAACTATAGACTTGAATAATTGATATAATTTAAGATTGATACATCCACGCGATCGATATTTCAGATAAATACTCTTGACAGACGGACAGACAGGCGACAAAGTGATTTCATAAGGATTCCACATTTTCCTTTTGAGATGGGGAACCCCAAAAATAAATAAATAAGTAAAGTCTACTTAAAAGTGCTGATATTTTAATAATAGTCCTAAGAAGTTGGTTGGTAACACACGTACTTGCTAACAGTTCGAAATAAATATACAGATAAGTGAGTTGTATTTCATACTTGAAAAGTTACGATTAAATGTTAAAGAATATTGGCTTTTTCGCTACTGATATATGAAAATGTTTTATTTGAACATTTTACACGTGAACTATCAAAAGCGTGTTATATTGGCAATAAGTTGTGTTTCATTAATGAGCAAAAGTTGTACAAATATTTTTTTAAATAATTAAAAAAATGAAGTTATAGTTTAAATTACGAATAATTACAAAAATTAAATGGCACTAAATACATATTTTAGTATGTGGTCATAAGCTACAAAAGTATTATTCCTGGTTGTAACATCTATGGAACTCACTGCTCACACTTTGGAACATCTATAAATGGTAATCGTGGTATCGGTGAAAATTATGCAAATCTAAAAGTTATCTGTCCCTCAACAAACATTATGGAGGGTTGCAAATATCTGATACGGGTTAAACAACCCTAACTATACCACTGGCTTGAGATTCGATCTTTTGTAAACACAAATGAGCTATTTCAGTACTTTTCCTCGTAGTATTGGCGAGTATAACTTTTATTTATATTGTATAATTTTACAGGGCTACCCCAACGCCTTTTCGATAAATATATTCTATTTTTGTAAACTTTTATTTCAAGAAATCATTACAATTATATAAAAAACATATTATTTTAGTATATGGCGGCTAGTTTCCAAATATTAAAGTATTAATGATTTAAATGTGTTATGGTGATTGTTTGTAACGTGTGGTGCTAAGAATCTAATTGATAAGATTTTACAAAATAATTAGCTAATGCAAGAAGTTTATCAAAAGATTAAAAAACATTACACTTTAATAACAGAATCACATACATCTCAAAAATAGTTTAACAAGCGACAAAGTAGCTACTTCTGGAAACAATAATAATAGCACGATTACATATTAGACAATAGACTTTTTATGTCTACAATAAAAACAAAAGTCATATAAACTATAATATTATAATTTAAATGGGTTTTAGACGAAGGTTCAACATTTTACAATGCTGGAGCTGAGATTATATTGCAGTTAAATTTGCTTGTATCGTAACATAGTATTAACCAATGGCTAAATGCAGATAATGTTTCTGTTAAATCTATTATTTATCACACATAGCTAAATAGATTAAATTACAGTTTACGTTCCGTTAGAATCACAGAACGTGTGGTAACAGCAAGGCAAATACAAATATTGATCACGAACAGCTTCAAATCTCAGAATGTGTATGCCAATAGAGTTGTAACTATAAAATAAATAGTATGACGGTATCGATTATCGTTATATGTTATTTCATGTATCTCCTATATAGCAGGTTAGGTACTAGTATCCTAATACCAGTAAAATCGGTTATTGCTATAATTTTCGTCCGAGACAAACGCTTTGAGGCGAAACTTTACGCTGCACCTGAGTGCGCCGGAGAAATGAAAATAATTCTTACCCCCGGGAAGGAATAGAACTCATAATCTTCTTATAAAAACAAAAACAATAGTAGCAAAAGAAGTAATTTATGAAACTCATTTTTGCTCCTATTTTCTTTCTTAACTCACTTTGTCTTATCTACACTAATCTAATTTATAAAAAGTAAGTTGAAGTTTTTCATAGATTTCAATTGTGTTTTCATTTATTAAATTTAATATTATCTCAAATATAATGCAGTTTTAAATGAAAATTAAATACCAACAAACAATGGCGAACGTTTCTACACAAATGAAAGCGGGACGCACTTAAACATTATTAAATGTACTGATATTGAAACTCGACAAC
Source organism: Heliconius melpomene rosina (assembly GCF_056956725.1). NCBI lineage: Eukaryota > Metazoa > Arthropoda > Insecta > Lepidoptera > Nymphalidae > Heliconius > Heliconius melpomene. Next base: position 5,682,380 of record NC_140406.1, on the reverse strand, counting down.
GTGATGACATTTTACAATTTGCATGGAACTTGTATTTGCATGTCTATATGAAAATAATTTTATTTTTAAAAATTTTCGTAATAACAAAACTATATGGCTGTCATGAAGAGAGACTTACTTGACTTTACGTTTAGGTTGCCGATTCAAATCCCACGAGAAAGGCTTAGAAATATATATAATTTCTTCGTTTCTCCTGCATATTTCTTAATTAATAAACATATTAACACACACTAGTAAAATACTTAACATTTATACTTATAATTTAAATAATAAAAAACTCAAATATTTAAAATTTTATGGAAAATTCCTTTCGCATATTTCCCTCGCCAGCCTCACTTTATATGCAAAAAAATTTTAGAAGATAACGATAATTATAATTTTTAACACAGTATTGATAATTTCACTACTATGCCTATTATAAAAAATATTCATGCTCTTTTTCTTGTATTAGTAACATAATTAAGGTCCTAACAATATAGCACAGGGTTAAAAAAAATAATTAATTTAGAACTTAGAACTGGTGTAAGAGCACAAGTATGTATATATATGAATACTAGAGGACCCGGACGCGGCTACGCCTGCTTGAAATATAAGAATATAATTTCTATAGAAATATAATTTCAATCTAGATGAAATGCTAAAAGTGACTATTATATTTATTTTCATAAGGATGAATATCAAAATGACGCGGTAACGAACGCGGTCGCGTAGCGACGACGGTTGTTATTAACATGGCAGAATTTATTGCATGTCAAATTAGAAAGTATTTTAATTTATTAGTTTATATGTGTAATGTAATTTATAGCCTATAGCACTTCTGAAGAATGCAGCTTTCATACAAAACAAAAACAAAGTAAATCGATCCAGTAGATCCAGAGATCTTAGCGTTCAAACAAACAAACAAACAAACTCTTCCGCTTTATTATATTATTAGTATAGATGTCAAATACAACAGTTTTATACACATCCCTGATATTATATACCTTGTCGACAAGGCAGAAGCTGCCTTATCGGTTTATTTTCATAATAAACTGAACTGAGAACGGCTATGAAAAATATAGGAAATAGTCGGTACTAACAAAAGCTCGCGGGGAAAATAACGGAAATTACACTACACGCAAGCTTAAACGAAACTAGTAGACTATAGCAATATGTATATAAAGAATAATAGATTATGTATGTTATGCTTTATAAAAGGTTACCTAGAGGCCAGTCGTGACACAGAGGAACAAGTGTCTAACTGTATACGAGGTGGTTGTGGGTTCGATCTCAACTCGAAGAAATTAAATATTTGTTTAAATTTATATTTTCGTCATCCTATATCTTATAAAACAAAGTCGCTTTTCGTGTCTGTCTGTTGTTTCTAACTCTTCTTCTTCTAAACCACCCAACGGATTTAAATACGGTTTTCACCATTAGGTCGAGTGTTTTTCGTACAAGGTTTATATATAGTTTATTATTTGTACATTCTTATGTAAATTAACATAAATACGATAAATATGTATAAAGTCCTACCCGTTGAGACACTTTCGCGCATGCGCTGCTTTAATGGTTAGTACTACATGAAAATAATGTACTGGAGTATTGTTCCTCTCAATAAGATCTACAAAAAAGTCCGCGACGGCATATTCGTATCTTTTAAGAATAACGTGTAGTGATCATTTTTCTGTTTAAAAATAATAATTTCAATATATTTTTTATTGTGAGAGATATTTTTCCATAATGGTATTAATCCTTATCCTTTAAAATACTTTATTTATTTTCTACGTTAAACGAAGATAAAATTTGCTTTTTACACAATTTCGAAATTGCGAATAGTTTTAGAGAAAAACGCATTTAATTGTTGACACATCCCGCCGTTGACACATCAGCTGTATGTTACTCAAGTTACACTTATCCCTTACTTTCAGCATATAAATAAGTATATTAGTTACGTTGGCCATTTAATGTAGACCAAAACTGTCTTTTACTGTTTTTCATTTTAATAAGTACTTTAGAAGTTGTTACAATATCAAAAAATCCTTGCTGCGAAACGGCTCGCCCCTCGCCATGCGTCCGCTGCGCTCGCCTGCCTTACACGCATCGGTGGTTCAGTGGTAGAATGCTCGCCTGCCACGCGGGCGGCCCGGGTTCGATTCCCGGCTGATGCATTCTATTTAATTTTCCTTACAGGCAGCCACGTAGTGCTTGCTTTTCATCAGGGACAGAATACCCTCTTCAGCATTAACCACAAGTTCGAAAAAAAAACCCGCCTGCCTTTATAGCAACGAAGATTTAGATGCGTTTGCACGTATTGGATAATTGGAGTTGAATGTATTATTTCAGCGCGATATATTTGGTTTCATATTTTTTATAGTAGTTATTAGTAGGTAGGCTTTTGTTTATAATTTCTTCCGTTAAAAAATAGTCATTTAAATATATTTTAATAAGTACTTAAAGAAGAGTAAAGATTAGTAGCACAGATTTAAAATTACGGTACCTACTAAAAAATCCTTGCTGTGTAAAACAATTGGAAAATCCTTATTGAAACTTCGAAAATGCGGGTTGCATTAGGGTTTAATTAATTTTCACATTATCTTAAGTGCTTTGCAAAAGATACATTATATGAATAATCCAGTAGTAAAAGCGGGCGAAGCCGCAAGAGGGTCGCTAGTAATAATATATTATAACTTTACATTATTTGAAAATATAACATGAATTTCAAGGTAAAATTTGAAACTAGAATAAATATGTAAAGGAATTGAATATTTGATACAATTTCTCTTGTCCGAAAATATTTCAAAAACGTGAACACAAGTGAATGATACCGGGTCGTCTGAACTCTGAAGAAACTCGGTCAAGCATACGTTTGTCTTATTCAGGTGCTTATTTATTTACGAAGGTTTCTGAGATAACACTCTATAGAAGCTCAGTTTCGTATCTGAGTAGTATGATGATATTTAATGTATAAATATTTATAGGGCATATATATTTTAGGTAAGCTATTTGAAAAAGTGAATAAAATCAAAATATAAAAAGTTAATAAAAGCATATGGACTTAATCCTCTTAAATGAACTCGGAATAAAAATGCTATATAACAATATTAATTCCAGTTCGTAATATTGTACAATATAAATTTACAACAATTTCATTTATTTCAAAATTTCGAAGTTTATTAATCTATTGATAGGTCTAAAAATAAGCCTAAAATTTATTCGAAATTTCTACATAAATAACGATTAATAAACCAACTGTTGTGGCAATATGAGTGGCAATTAGTACGAGCAGAGCGCTGAAAATCGAACTTCCATTGTGAATATTTACATTATTCATGTAATTTTTTACTACCTAAAGAAAGCACGATTGATATTAGAACTGAGTGAAAATTTAAAATGGATCTTCGTATAAAAAAATAATTCAAAATGTTTATTCCTCATAAAAAACTTTTTTTAGCATAAATAAATTCGAATTTATTTCACCGAATTGTGTAAAAATATATTGTGTGAACATAGTATTGTACGCCATAAAACTCCGCGATGTACGACCATCTTACAACATGTGGAAAATATTTCAACCAGAAAATAAAACACAAATGTTACAATCAGTTACTCACGGTAGTAGAGGTACAAAAAGGCTAGAAAAAAAGAATATTTTTACAGATAATAAATTTACTAATGCGTGCTAACTACGTGCTAATTAAGATATAGTTTCACGCTATATCTTAATTAGCACGTAGCAGGATACGTATCACGTAGCGTGAAGTTTACGGAACATCTTTTCCTTTTAAAATATTAATGATAGCAATTTCATAATATGTCATTTTGACTATTTTTTATATTTTTCATTAATTAAACGTCATCGTGGTGCAGCAGCACAGCGTCTAACTATAAACAATTTAGTTTGGGTTGGAATTCTGTTAACAAGACTAAATACGAACTGAGTTCGACCACAAAACACGCGATGTCTCGAATAATTGGTCAGAAAGAGAGAAACGGAGTGATGGTTACACTTGGAACACTAGATTCCCTCTGTCTAACCTGCTATATGAAGGATACAGCGTGAACAATAAAACAATTAATGCAGAGTTCCTAAAAATGCTTAATAAAGTTAGGTAACTTTAACTTTTCAATGGTATTAGCCAAAAGTATTGGGTTTTTAAAAACTTCTCGCAGGGGTGTTACCTACAAAAGTTGTAGTAAACAGAAACTTCATGTGAACTTCAGCTTAGTTTCTTTGAGCGGATGCACGTAACTACTATCTAATAAAACGTGGACTTAAATATAATAAAAAAGAAGTGCTACTTTTTATACTTTATACATATTAACATTATGCTTGAAGACTTTTAAATTTTTAACTCTTCTTTAATGAATTAACTTGTAGGGAAAGATAGTTAAAAATTAATTCAGCTTGCTTGATTTTTAAACTATAACTTCTATTTTAAATATAACTTCCTTTCAAATTGTTTTATGGTTTTACACTCAGCATATTTTTATGAAATAATTGCCTTCCTAACTCAGTAAGTAAGTCAATCATTCAAAAGAATAAAATATTTTGAATGTAACAACTTTTAGTATTTCAATATATTAGATTATTTCAACTTGCGAAATATATCTGTTAAAAAAATAACTAATAACTATTAACGAGTATATCAAATACATATCATAAGAAAATATGGAACGTTCGAAACTTTATACGAAGTTAAGATATAAATTTATTCTCTATCTTTTTAGACTCTACTCCGCGAACATATTAATTTAAACACATTATAAAGTTTGCCTTACTTTAAATGAAGAATAACGAAGTAGTCGCTGAAGTCACATCTTGTTCATAATATTAATGTGGAAACTTCGGTAATTATATTTAATAAGCCGTAAATTGTCAGAAGTATATAAGTCCGATAATAGGACTGTGAGCTTTATTTGATTGCGAACAAATTGGATTACTAAATAAATTTTATAAGTAAATTATACGTTACATAAATTATTAAATTAAAACCAGTTGTGCGTGATAGAAAATTAAGAGGCAGTGTTACTTGTCATAGGTTTTATATATAACATTTTCATTTTATTAAAAAATAGCAAAACGAATCATTTATGAATGAAATATGAAAAATTATTTCATTCATATTAAATAATATTTAACAATACTTATTGAATGATCGGACGTAAACCAACGAAATACAACGTGGTAAAGACGTTAGACGCATACTACGAGTATATTATATGTAATATAAAATTTTAAAAATATATTTACAACATTTATTAGTTCTAATAAATAATAAAATATAATACAGTTTAAAAAAATAAAACAAAAACATATGAAAAAGCTAAAAAAAATTCTCTCCGGCGGGGAATCGAACCCCGGTCTCCCGCGAGACAGGCGGGGATACTTACCACTATACTACCGAAGATTGTGATAATGATTGCAAAATAATCGAACTAAATATCTTCTACGTATTGTTAGAAGTAACGGCTCCTCCGGTCTTGATCAAGATTAAGAGTTCTCAGGTGAATATTTCCAATATTTGTGGTAAAGATAAACCGTAATATATAAATTTAAACAGGTTTTAAATTATTACAAATTATGACATTTAACTTTGAGTTTACAATACGATCTTTACGTTGTGGGTTCGATTCCCACTTGAAGAAGTGAAATATTTATTTACGTTTATATAATCATTTCTTCCCTTTGGTGTCGAGGCGTTGAGTTCTGCCACTCAAGACGCAATGCCTACAGAATTCAGCAGAAAGTTAATAACACAGTGTGTTAACACTAGGTTCCCTTTGCCTACCCTGCTGTGTGCGAGATACAGCGTGAAGCTGGTTTTCATTTTTAATTTAATTAAACATTATAATTTAATATTTCACAATATGTAAAACCTTTGCAGTACATATACTATTCTGCTTAGGATTATATGCTATATTCCTTCGAGGTTCAGACGCTTTAGATACCGCAAAGATTATCCAGATTGGTAGTGCATAAGCAGTGTAACACTACAGGCAGCTTGTTAGCTATTCTACGTATAAACCTATGTATATATAGACATACTATAATATAAAATGTACAAGAAGAATAATTAGTGGCTTGGAAATCATCTAAGAGCATAATTTTTTGTTGAATTTGAGTATGTTTTAAAGAAACTGTAACGTATTATTCTTATGATTTTTTTCCTTCATTCTTTTGTAGAATAGTTATGTATAAATAGACTCCCTTTTCATCCATTTACAGGAAGATCTGCGACTAAACATAAATTAAGATTAAATAATAAATTATTAATTAAATAATTGTGGGTTCGATCCCCATTTGGTAGAAAGAATAATTATTATTTTAATTTCTTCGCTCTGGTAACTTTGTTACGAGAAAAAAAGAAAAGCGCGGCGTTAAGTTTCGCCACTTAACACGCAATAATAATTTTGCTAAAAAATTTTACATACATCTAAAACATAAACGTTTTATGAGAATCCATTAAAGGTTTTGACTGTACACCAAGAGAAATGTTTACCCACTTTCATTACCTCAAAGCTTCGGCTAACACGTGGTCGGAACTGGCTTTCAGAAATTGCCAAATAAGGTACGGTTTATATTGAGTTTTATTAAAATAAAGATCCATGTATGAATATGATTATTTTGTTTTTCTTATATAATTAAACTTTTATGATATCTGATACAGTATAAATACTACAGTACTGCAAGTACTACCGTACTACAGTACTGAATGGAGAGCGGAGTGGTTACCCATAATTCTTCTCAAGTATTCACTTCTCCATGCTATAGGTATAATGGAAATAAAACCCAAACGCTGTCACCCAAATGTTTCGTTCTATTCTTTTGTATTATAATTACAAAAAAACCTGGTTTTGGTATGGTCCTTTAAATCTGGCGTTCCGAGCGTGCCAATACAAAAGAACCCTATTATGTACATATTAGTGATACGACAGCCAGTGACAAATCCGTTATTCCAAATACAACTATTGTGTAAAAAAAATAACTGTATTATTATCCGATTGTGTTATCATCTTCAAAGTAAAATCATAGCGCGCTCAATCCCTCACAAGAGAGAGTGAAATAAGGACATTTGTATTCCGCAAATATAACGACTTTAATCGTAGTAGGTACCTCCAGCTTATTGCCGTCACGAAATACTGAATGAATAAGTACACCCGCCCACGTCAGATTTTTGATAAATAAAAATAAAACTACCATTTAAATATAAGATCAAAGTATCATAATTTTATCTATCGAAATGGAGCTGCTAAAAATAACTGAAGGTAAGTTTTAAAATTACGTTTTCTGTATTATGTTACGTTAATGTTTTTAAAATAGTGACAAAATTTAATTTATAAAAAATAATTACATCAGCTTCCCGTTGTATCCCGAACTCAGCATTGTAGGCAGAGAGAACCTAATGTCCTAAAAAAACCTAAACTCCGCTGCCCACTTTCAGCCGAATTTTTTGAGACATTGCGTATTGCTTGGCGGATCTGCTTTGGTGCTAAAGCGAAGAAATGAAAATATTAATAAATAATAATTCATTTCCTCGAATAGGGATCGAATCCACATTTGTCGCGTTACAGTCACGCACTTGTGCCACAGCGGCTGCGCCACGATAAACACGACATTCATTTTCATATGACAAAACGTAGCGTTAAGTACCGCCGTAACACGCAACCTCGAACTAGGGTGAAACGTTGTATGGAGTCATGGCATTAGATTCTTTCGGCCTATCCTACCATACGGGTTAAACCATGAAATTTCTATTGACACTAAAAACTAAGCAAATCAATTAGGCCTTCTTACCTTCTGTAATTTATACCAAATTGTATCTTTTTTATCTTTAACTAATTCCAATTACTTGACAATTCTCAAAGCTACGCTCGAAATTTCGCCCAGAAAAATTCACTTACCGAATTTAAAGAAAGCCTGAAAAGTAAAAACTCCTTTGACGCTTTTGGTTTGGCATTAGGCGGTTTGAGTAAAAGTTTATTCATTTAAATAGGGTTCGCTGCTGGGCTTTAATTCAGAAAGTCCTGTGTGGAAAAGAATATTTTATGAATGTACAAAAGAGAGAATCACTACATTCAAATTATTACGTCACTGTATTTTGTAGAATTACTTGAATTTTCCAAAATTCAAATAATTCTACATTTCTTTGAATTTTGTCAAAACAAAAATTTAATGCTTAAACTTACAAAATGTAGCAATACTTTATTTATTCATCTTTCAATTTTCACTTATAAATATAAATCTGTTACTATTTTTCTACTACAGTAGCGGCGCAGGGACACAAACGTGTGACTGTAAAGTAAATGAAATATTTAATATTTTTATTTCTTCGCTCTGGTGTAGAGACGAAACGTGACGCTGAGTTCCTTCACTCAATACGAAATGCCTCTAGAATTGAAGGCAGAAAGTAATAATAATAATAATAATAAATAAAATTTATTTCTCATCATATCACATTGTATACAAACAGAAAGATAAGGAGGCAATCATATGAGACTGACGCTTGTACTAAGCTCTGGGCTTGTGTTACGAGTCGCCAGGTTCCCACTCGCGGAAAGTCCAGAATATTATATTAACATGATTGAGAAAACAAATAACAGTACAATAAATATTACATTAAATAGTTGATTGCGCGTGAGTGTGTGTGTGTGTGTGTGGGGGTGTGTGTGTGTGAAGCTATTTTATTAATTTTATAGTATTGATTAATTTTATAGGAAAAATGGTTGGGAGTATATGAATGTATAAGCGATTTTAGGGATGTATAAGGGATTTCAAAACGACCTATTATATTTTTAATACATTATGCAATTATACATATTAGTTAATTAATATTTTTTCAGTAAAATCGTACGTCATGTCTAGTAGCCAGTTGGTAAGAGCTTTCTTAGTTTTCAATTTAGTCATGCCGTAAAATAGTAATTTTGTATTTAACTTATTATATAGAAAGTTACCAAGAAAAACATAAAACTTACGAGAAAAATTGGTTCTATGGGTGGATGTAGGGCATACAGTACCTTTTCTACGTTTACTGATAATCAATTTTGGGTTATAAACTAATTCTGTATGTTTTTTAAGAATCGTTTGTAGTACAAAGATTTGCCTAACAGTAAGTACATTCCATTGTTTATAAAGTTCATTTGTTGAATATAATATTGGAAGAAATGCACTTACTTTTAGGATAGCTCTTTGGGCTCTTTCCAGTTTTAGCATTTGGGACTTAAAGTGAAGAAAGGAAGTGTCTCAACGGGAACGAAGTGTCTTAACACTTAGTTCCCAGATTCCTTCTGCCTAAAAAATAGCGTGTAGCTTAAAAAAAGCTTTTCTACTAACTCTGATGAATTCCCAGCTAAAAATTGTCTGCACATTGCGTCGACAGAGCGTGCACTCAAGACCCATGAAGTTTCAAAGCAACATTAATGATGTCACGCCTAACATGTGTAACGTGCAATTTTTCCAGTCTACGCCTCGGAGTACCAGTGCTTATACAAAATTCTCATACATTCGTTTCAAGCTTCTATAAATTCATTTTAGCCTTATTTCAATATAGAAAGAATAAGTACTGTATGTCGACTCGAAAAACGCATGTGCATTATTCAGTAAGATATAATAAAATAAAAGATACAGGTTTAGTTAAAGATTTGTTCTAAAAAAATTTACGTAATGTAATGGCAACGTTATTTTCTATATGAACTACCAGATTCTGTTGGTTTATTTAGACAGTGGAAGCAATTGCGCTCTTTTACGGGAGCATATTGGGTAAAATATTTCAAAATTCAAACACGTATATATTATATTTCATGATTCGTCGACAGAGAAAACATACCAGAAATAAAATTAAACATTATAATAACTGCTTCCTGATTTAGTATACAATTAAAATGTACTTTACTCGTTATAACATAAAAATTAAGGACATCCAAAATTTATATTTAATAGCATAATTTGACCACGAAAAGTACTCTTCAGTCAGCGATTTTTTTTATTTCGTGTACAATGGTTGGTCGCTTCGCGGTTAAGAGATAGCTCTTGAGAGAAGGACTTTGGGGTAAATAATTTTATTGCATTAAAAAAATACGAAAGTATACTGAAAATATATATTTTTTTAACCTAATAGTCCTACGAGGTAATAAAATAAAAGTAAATTTAGATTTAGTATAAAAATATTGTGTCTGTTCGACGTGTAACTTCGTAAATTTTTACTATAAAGCATTATTTTAATGAGAATTAGATATTTATTTATTTCGTCTGTTTAATTAAATGTTTGATTATGTAGATATAACAGAAGTTAAAATATCCTCGAAATCTATTCCTTTAATGAGCATCCTATGTTAGGGAAAACCCCAAGGGCCATGATTCAAATAATATCAATTTAATATCAGTATGTCAATTTAATATCAGATATGTATATCTGTAGAAAAGGCGCCATTTTCTATCGATTCACAACTCAAATACCGATAGGAACTTTTTCGACGAACTAAACTATTTTTCGGACCAGTACTTTTAGTTCAACGGAACTAGCAATTTTAGTTCTACGGAAATATAACACGTATTGAGGCCACGTGACTTACTATTATTAGTTTGTAGTCTTTTTCACGTATTCTCTTCGAGAGCCAAGATTTTTCATCTAATTTATTTAGTATGTCAGTGACAATTTATTTATAGAGTACTAAGCTTTAAAGCGTAGTATAATATACAGGCACAAAAGCTAGGGGTTTGGAACAGAAGCTAAAAGTATGATTTATGATTTTTTTGTCTGTCTGTGATACTCGATTCATGTAAAAATTACCGAACGAATTTTAATGTAGTTTATGTTATTGTTATAGTTTTTTATTGGCTGTTGGTCCTCGGCAAAATATACTCGTTTACTATAATTTATATCGCAGGTATACCTGATGAACCCTATTCTAATCCCAAACTCGCGAACCGAGAGTTCCGTACCAATCTCATCATTGAAGTTCAACGAAAAGTATAACGAGAAGTAAAAACAAATGTATTTAAACCTTCTTCTCATTTGGTGTATCCGTTCCTTATTACCATAGCACAGGCAACGGCTAATCTTGTCGTCGTCGATACGAAAAAAATACAATTCAAAACGAGACTAAATCTCAAGAATAGTTGGAAAAACAGTATGAATCTTTCAAACCAATATCCACTTGTTTGATAGAGGGTACCAAATTACACATTCTTCAAGTTCCTTTTGTGGTATTTTTATTGCAGTTAGTGACTTGACAAAAGTTTCACATTACTATTCAAAGAGCTTTTCTTATATGTGTATTTCTTACGTAACGTGGCTTCTAAATTGCCTTTTTGGTGTATTTTTTAACTTTTACATACTTACATAAATTTTATATATTATATACTTTTTAAATATAAATATAGAGTTACTAATATATCGTCTATTAACTTTAGATTCCACTTTATTAATATTACAATAAATATAATAAACATAAAGAAATATTTGTTATGAACATGACATAATAAACTGTATATAAATTTTGGAAATATCGTAAACTTTTTAATAAAACAGCATATTTCTAGCTGATTAAGTACAATTTTGATATACAGATCGTAAAAAATAAAAGCAGAGAGTGAAAAAAGGGACTGCAAATGACGGCCGCTATCCATCATAGCCCTGATAATCCGAAAGCTAAAATATCTTTAGAACCCTAAAAAATGGGCGAAGAGCTCGGCTAATGCTTTGATAAAATAGGCAGTAAAATACGTTCAAATGTTTATTCCGTAATGTTTCACTTTTGTAATATGTAGATATTTACTCGATAGATTTTTATATTTTCTGAATATCCATAACTTTGATTAAAATATTGATAATTTGCTAGCAAAATTTATTCAAATATAGCGGAAGCTTTCATTGAATGAACATAAATATTTATTTTTTAATGAAAAAATATACATGCAATGTTGTAAATATTATATTTTTAATATTAATTTATTGAAATATCATAATATAGATTATGATATTTCAATAAATAAAGAGTAATGTAAAAAAATATGTAGTTCTAAAAATATTCGGAGGCATGGTACCTTAATGTTTTTCTTCATGCACATAAAATTCTTGTTTAAAATTAAAACTCTCAGCCTGAGATTTAAAACGTACGTATCTTCTTTGGTATTCAAGTGTTGAAGCTACACTTCCTACTTTTCACCCAGGTCGAGATATAAAGTGTGTACATATTATATCGATATGAACGTATTTGTTCACTTTTTTCTAAAATATTTTACCAGCGTGAAAATTAATACAAATTAAATAATTTCATATTTAAATCACTAAACAAGAATAAGTAAGTATAAAAAATCCTGCTCATATTGGACCATTTTGGCATATTATTCTGTTCAGAAACAGACATCCAAATTCCAAATCAGCCTCTAAGTACGAGTACTTTCCTCGAAATCTGTTGTTCATTTATTTCGTTCGTTTCTTATTTTCCACATATATTTGTATATACCTACATGATGTATTATAATTTACATTATGTTGTTTTTATTCTAAAACCAATACTTATACTTATCAATACTTATTAAATTAAAAACTTAAAATAAAACTACTTAAAAATACGATAACTATTATAGAGAACTATTATTTATATCTATAGTTTATTTAATATGTATCGTTTATTTATTTCAATATCGTAATTTATTTATTTATCATTTAAATACATACATTTAATAGAATTTATATATCAAACAAGAATTCGTATTTAGTATATTCATATGAAAGTGCTCGCTGCCGTCGACTGAACCGGTAAGGATATATACTCCTGCACGTAATATCTACTCCTACCCCTTTGTCGACGGCATATTTAATTTCTAACAGTCGTTGCTTGCCACTCGATGCGCTTTGCCACTAAACAATTTATACCAATTCTACCGAAACCGCAAACGCTACCGCGCCCCGCGGGGACAAAGGTAGATAGGGTATTGCATTTAACATTGGTGGTGCTGACTACAGGCGTACACACTGTATTACCGTTGTTACACTCGCTTTACAATTAGCAGCTATTTAAAATTAATGACCCTTTCTGTTACTTTTATATATTTTTTTACTTTTTGGTGTTTATCAGTTCATTTTTTTTACTTTTTATCAAATTTTCATTTTTATTTATCACTACTATAATTAAAAAATATTAATACCTTTTATATATATTGTCTTAGCGTAATAATTTACACAAATCATTCAATAATATTTATTTTATAATAAATAAAATTAGAGATTTTTTTTTATTTTCAAGGTATCATGCCTGCTATTTATGCATAAATAGCTGGGTAGGTAGAGGTAATCTAGTGTTAAAACACTCCGTTCCCTAGTTTCCAACCAATTTTCGAGAGATTATGACAGCCTTGTGCTGATTGATGGAATTCAACCCCGTGTTTTATTTTGGAAAACAAAAATATTTTTATTAAAAACATTTCCTTAAATGAATTTACAACTTTTACCTACTAACAACCGCGTCCAATATATACCTTGAAGTGGAAGTAAAAGTGTATTTTACTTTTGTTAGTAAAATTGACAAAAATAAGTTGTGATTTAAATAAATGCAAAATCTGATTTGCAATTTCAGCAAACAAATAATATAGTAGATTTTAACATAAGTGCAAATTTTTGTAGCTTGAAACTCCTCTTATGTCTACAATTCTTAACAGTTTTTAATTTAGTTAAATAAAAACTAAAATAAAATTTTATAAAACAACGTTACTTTGATTTTTTAAGAATAAATTTTTATTTATTGCCAAATTACAAGTTTTCACTCATCTTAATTATTTTACTATGTATCGTTATTTATCAATTTCATATATCAAATGATAATAAAAACTACTATTGCTTACGAAATCTACACATGCCATGTGATTTTTAACCAAATAAAATCATTACAGGTTAAAACCTTTCGTTCCTAAAAAATTAAAAAGTTAATTATAACTAGTACTAAGTATGTTATATATATATATATATATATATATATATATATATATATATATATATATATATATATATATATATATATATATATATATATATATAGCATTCATTTTGAGACCGACTTAATTTTATCAATCAAACGTTAGATCTTCTTTGAATAATTAACCACCGCTCTACAGAACGAAGTTATTCACTTTAATCAATTACAGCTCTGCTACTTTTAAGCGTAATGAATTCAGTTACAATACTAAACTATAATTTAATAATACCGCAAGAAACTGTGAGTTACAAACACTAGCTGGGCTGGTAGGGCTATGGATTCAAATCAATAGATATATATTTTTTAATGTCAGCGCACACAGCAGGGTAGACAGAAGAAACCTAGTGTTAAGACACTCCGTTCCCAATTTTTCGCCGAATTCTGGAGGCATGATGAGTGGTGGAACTCAACGCCGCGCTTGTCTCTACACCAAACCGAAGCCACGAGCGGATCGCTAGTATCTAATATTTTCATTTCCTCAACGTGCTTTACTTTGTTACTAGAGTAAAGAGAAAACATTCAGCGCAGCGTTAAGTTCCGCCAGTCAAAACTCAATTCCTCGAGTATTCGTCGGAAAATTGGTCACGGAAGTGACTTAATGGAAACGGAGTTACTTTACTTTAGGTTCCCACAACACAAACCATAACTTCGCGGAATACAGCGTGAGTCAAAAAAAAATTATACTAATGTAATGTTACCTGATTTTTAGAAAATCTTTAAATTCACAATTTTTTAGCAATAAATGGTAATAACAAACTCTTTTAATTTCATTTGTGCATTCCTGCAATACATCTTAGCCGTCTAACGCTAAAAACATAAATCTCACCATATCAATGGAGATTTTTTCCGCTTTCCGCATTCAAAAACACTGTGAAAGATTTAGTAGCGTACATATAAAAATGCGAGCGGATTGAGAGAAACGAATTATTATTCTTCTGGTTCGGTAGAAAAGGTGAGACACAAAGAGACCGACCCGAGTCAGGAGGGCAAATATATTGTTGAAAATACGGTTTAAGGGGTCTCGCTAAATGCTCGATAAAAGGCAATGGAGTAAGCTTTGTTAACTTCATGTTTCGTATATTTTATGTCATACGTAATTGGGACTACTGTATTATATTTCAAACGTCATTTATGGTGATTTGGGCGATTATTAAATCAAATACAAATAAATCTTTTTTGAATATTTTATAAGTGATATAATACGTGATTGGAAGCCTAATTGTTGTACCTACTTAAATATTAACCAATTTTTGGTAATATCTATCTATCTTTTATTGTATTGACGCATTAAATAAATACACAAACACACCTATAAGTACCAACCAAAATTGTTTTTGTTTGAAGCAAGGCCGATTATTATCTCTTATTCTATATTTTCGCATAACATAATATTAATGTGGTATTACTATAAATGAATATTCATGTAATTGATTTTAAATATTTTAATATAAAATTGTGATACTAGTATAACGTTGAGTAATTAATGAATGGAAAGATAATCCCTTGCATATTATAAATCTCTTTACTATTTCATAAACTGAATTGTGTTATATATTTAGGTATGTATATATTTTTGAATTTTTATCTATAAGGAAAATCACACATAAGTAAGAAAACAAATGAAGTTATTGCATCACTGAAACTCTACTGTTTTTAATTCGATCTCCACTCAAGCCAATTATTTATTTTAATGTCTACCCTGGTGTAACATGTTTTAAAAGGAATGATTTTTTTTTTTTTTTTTTTCTTTTTTTTTTTCGGACTTGACTTTAATGCTGTTAGCCTTACTGGCCTTTACAGCGACACCGGGTGGGTAGGGAAGAGGGTACTCTGTCCCTGAAAATATGCAGGCACTGTGTGGCTGCCTGTGGGGAGTGCCGACGACGCAAGGGCGCCCCCTGCGGGGCTCGAACCTCGGCTTGCGGTCGTCGAGCGGGCTGGGAGTTTCCCTATTCTAAGCAAAGCCGGCCGCGACACAGAAGCCGCGACCGGGGGATAAAATTAGACTAATCTAAGGGAGCTAACGGTCCCTAACCGCTGGACCCGACGGCGCCGAGGCGCCGCCGGGCCGTGAGATAAGCTAGACTACGTCGTCGATACCGGCGACGACGGTGTGTGTGTCGTGCGTGTGTAGTGTGTTTCCTACCTACGTACGGGCCGTTTGCTACGGTAATGGCGTCATCGGGGTCTAAGAGGACGCTACGCGGGCGTCTACGAATCGCGTGAGGCGTGTAATTACACGCCTCAGCGACGAGGGGGTTCGCGTGCGAGCCTGCGCGCTCAAAGTAGCGCTTCGCTAAGCGTTTGCAGTGCTCGTGAATCGATTCCAGTTCAAAATCTCTATGTAGGTCGACATTACGCACGTACCAGGGGGAACCTGATGCGATGTGCAGGAATTTATTTTGCACTTTTTGCAAGGGAGCAAGCTTGGTGTGCGCGAACGCAACGCAAGCGTAAGTAAGGACAGGTCTAATACAAGCTTTGTATAGTGTCAGCTTATTTCTAAGTGACATTTTACTATTCTTGTTTATGAGATAATATAATCTATTGAGAATGTACTTTGCTTTATTGCAGACTTTTGTAATGTGGGGTTTGAAAGTTAATCTAGAGTCTAGAGTGACACCTAGATATTTGACCTGTTTTTCCCAGGGAATGGGTTTGTCTAAGAGATGGATGGTAGAGACTCTTATATTTTTATTGAGAGGGAAGAGTATTGCTTTACTCTTCTCGGGATTGACTTCGATTCTCCATTGGCGGAACCACTCACCGAGTGCGCGGGCCGCTTTCTGGAGTCGATCTTTTAATAGGATAGTACAACGCGAGGTTGTGAAGAGGGCTGTATCGTCGGCGTACATAGCCAGGTGAACACCCGGAGTGAGCGGGATATCACTGGAGTACAACGAGTACAGGATAGGACTTAGCGTAGAGCCTTGTGGCACGCCTGCGCGGAGGAGGCGGGGGGAAGAGAGAGTGCCTTCGACTTTATAGCGAAAGTACCTATTCGAGAGAAAGTCCCGCAGGATGTGTACGAGACAGTCTGGCAAGCCGTAAACGGCGCGCAGCTTGTAAATCAAGCCGTTATGCCAGACTTTATCGAAAGCTTTCGCTATATCGAGAAAAATAGCAGC
This sequence comes from Heliconius melpomene rosina, assembly GCF_056956725.1. Taxonomy (NCBI): domain Eukaryota; kingdom Metazoa; phylum Arthropoda; class Insecta; order Lepidoptera; family Nymphalidae; genus Heliconius; species Heliconius melpomene. The sequence goes on along the minus strand of NC_140406.1, from coordinate 5,665,296 downwards.
TGTATTGCTGTGAGAAGGATCCCTAAGGTTGTATCGAGCTATATGCTCTACAACACGGTGGACTTGATGTATGGCGGAATGTTTCTTTCTGAAACCGAATTGCTCATTGCAGAGCAGAGAGTCGGCCTCTACCACCTCTGAGAGTCTAACGAGAATGATTCTCTCGTAAATTTTACCTAAACAGCTGAGAAGGCTGATAGGTCGATAACTGGACGGGATATTCCGCGGCTTATTCGGCTTGGGAATGCCTATGACTATGGCCTCCTTCCATTCGTCGGGGAATGAGCACGACTTACTAAGGGAATTGAAAATAATGACCAATAGAGATATGAACTGAGCCGGTAGGGACTTGAACATTCTATTAGACAATTTATCGGGCCCCGGGGCCTTCCTATCTTTGAGGTTTTTGATGATGACTTTGACCTCGTCTTCAGAGGTCGGGCGGAGCGGTTCCCCTTGCGGGGGCGTCAGCGCCCATTCTGCGACCGCGGAATCCACACGCGCAATGTGGCTCGGATCGCAGGGCTGACTACTCGGGGTACATTGAGCCTCTAAACTGTCAGCGAGACATTCCGCTTTTTCGGTGTCATCGGCGGCAATTGAACAATCTGACCTAACTAGAGGAGGCATAGTCGAGAGACAATCGACTCTAAAAGCTCGCGACAGCGCCCAGAATGCCTGGTGCGATGGAGCGAGCCCCTCGAGCTTCTTATCCCACGACTCACCGCGCAGAAGTTCGAATTCGAATCGAACTCTCCTCTTTAATCTGTAAAATTCCCTACGATTGTTGTCAGTCGGGTAGGTATCGTGTCGTCGCATAGCTACGTTCCTGCGTCTAATCAATCGCCTGAGCTTTTCTGAGATATCAAACCTACCGTCGGGCAAGTTTGTTACCTCTTTCGAACAACTCTGGATTGTATTTAAAATATAATCGGTAAATTTATTCGCCGCGTCTATCGCTAGCGCCGCGGAGTCGGCGATGCCAGGTATTAATTCCTTAAGAGGGGATTCATTCGAGCGGAGGAGCTTTGCAAATCTCCTCCAGTCGACCACAGTTTGGGTGGGAGGGCCAGAGGGGCGCTCGTCACCTAACTTGAGAATGACAGGACGATGGTCCGAATCTAGGTCGAGAATGGTATCTATTGAACGTTGCGACAGTGCAACGTTCGAAAGTATGGCAATATCGAGTACATCGCCTGTGCCGAGGACACTAAAGCGAGTGGGAGAAGGCGGGCCTATAACACAAGCGTTATATTTCTCTGTGAAGGCTAGAAGCCTCTTGCCGCTGACATTAGTCACCGACGAATTCCAAAGTCTATGTTTGCAATTGAAATCCCCGATCAGAAGGACCGAGTCTCCCATACTAAGTAGCGCCAAAATGTCGCTTTCTAATAATTGCCTAGACGGCGAACGATAAATAAACTGAAGCTATAATTAAAGGCTGATGGCCTGTGAGGAATACCTGACACACCGACGCCTCGGCTGCTTCGAGAGACGGAGGGTCGAGTGGTATACAGTGTAAATTCTTCTTGTAATAAATCATAGTGCCTCCACCGTGGGTGGCTCTATCATTTCTCACAATCCTGTAGTTCGCAATGCCAGGACTACGAACAGCAGGTTTAAGAAAAGTCTCCTGTATACATAAGATATCTAATTGATGGGCGTGCGCGAAGGCGCTCACAGCCTCTTTTTGGCGTTTGACACCGTTTGCGTTAAAGGTCGCTATTGACAGGGCTCTAGGTTTAATACGCGCGAGTTGCGAGTCAGCGGGCCGTGGGGTAAATCTATTTATGACCGCCATTGGAAAAATTTAAACCGCGACGAAGCCTTGAATGGCTTCGATGAGATCTATATGATCTATAATAACTTGAGCGCGATCGTCGGAACCGTTCGTGTTCCTAAGTTTCGCCGCGAGGACTTTGATTTCTTTGAAATCAAAACATCTAGCGAATCTTAGCACAAGTGCTAAGTCGCTAGCGTTAGAAGAGGGGGCGGGCGCGGCGCGGGAATGCGCGGGTGCGGGCGCGGGCGCGGCGCGGGAAGGCGCCGGGCGCAAGGGCGCGGTCGCGGTCGCGCCGGAAGGCGCGAGCGCGGGGCGGGGAGCCGCTACCTGAGGGGTAGGCGGCTGTACCGGTGCCGCGGCGAGGGCGACGACCGGTGTAGGTGCGGGTTTAAACCACGCATTCTCTTTAGGGAGAGGGGCGGGCTCGTATTGAGTAGGAGCCGGCTCCTTTTTATTGGAGGTGCGCTTTTTGCCTCCGCGCTTAGTGCGTCTGCGCGGCGCGCGGGAACATCCGCGATAGTTCGCGGGATGGCCCTGCGTCTCGCATAGCACGCAGCTTGGGGGCACAGCGGGATCGGGGACTTTGCGGGGACAATCCGCAGTCGCGTGATCGTCTAGGCACTTAACGCACCTAGGCCGCGCGAAACAATTGCGGGCAGAGTGCCCGTATAATTGGCAGCGATGACACTGCCCTATGAGACCCCTCGTATGTGGGGGTTCGACTCTGATGCCGGTGAGAGAACACACCGACCTCAGGTTGAAAATTTCCTTTCCCTCCTTAGTGAGGTCCAGGATAACAAGAACAATGTCGAATTTCGCTTTAGTGCGAGAATTGTATAGACGGTGCGCCTGGCGCACGGGGAAGCCCTTGCTTTTGAGATCGTCAAGGACGAGATCGACTTCGATCTCTTTTGGAATGCCCTTAAGGACGACGCGCAGTTGGCGCTCGTCCTCCAGGGCGTAAGAGTGGTACCCTATCTGGTACTCACGAAGGAAAGAGGTGAGTTGTCGGTGTTCCGACGAAGACCTGACTTGGATTTTAATACCTACCTGCGTTAAACGCGCGGTAGTGTATTGAATATTGTGGCTATTAAGCCACTGGGATACTTTTCCCCATTTGTGCTTCTCTTGCACATAAATGGGTGGCGGCGGTTTAATACGGGGGGCGCGGGGCGCGCGGGGGGAGTCGTCCTCTTCCCGCTCAACCGCGGAGGCGGGGGCAGGGGAGGGGGAAACCGTTAAGTCGTTCGCGCGGGAACGGCGGCCGTCGGGCTTGTTCGCCTTTTTGGGCGGGGGGGGGGCCTTAGGGGCCCTGGCCTTACGCTTGGCCGAGCGGAATCCGACGGTCTCGAAACCGTCATCATTTTCCGTATCAGAGGAAGGGCAATTGCCCACCTCCATCTCTTCACCAGACTGGATCGGTGAGGGGTCTCGGGAGTGCTCCCTCGGCGGGGCGACTCCGAGGTCGCAAAGCCCACCGGAGAGCATCTGCTCATCATCGGCGCTCGGGCCGGCAGCTGAAGGCTGCATATCGGCATCTGGGCCGAAATCGGGCGCGCTAGGCGAGCTAGGCGCGTCATGGCGCGTTTGCGCGAACTTGACCACGGCGTTATACGTATCGCCGTGGAAGGTCTCTAAGTACCTCAGCAGCTCGGAGCGACTGAGGCCGGCCATACTTTGTCTCTCCCCTCACCTTGCGGCGAGGGACGGGGTGTGTATTTTAAAACTACACTATATTTGGCAAGCAAAATCTACCGTCGGTGAACGGTAGGTGAGTACCTAACTAAAAACAACTGTGTATCCACTTACTGAACAAACAATCCGGACGCTGGAAACGAGCGATGCGGGACTCGGCAACCACAGGGCAACGCAGCGCAGCAGGACGCCACGCAGCTCAGCAGTCGCAGGAATCCGCAGCACAACACTAATATAAATACAGTAGCACTTCGACAAGGGATCGAAATAAATATAATAGCCCAATTGTGCGACCTCACCGAAGCAAGGCCGAATCGGATCTGAAAAGGAATGAAACGTCAACTATCTTTTATACCTATTGTAGTGTTTGTATCTATTAAATAGATACGTAGCATTGTCTCATGTACACTAGTAGAGGGGGGGAGTGTTGTCACGGACGCGGTGCAGGTCGGACGTGCTCCTGCGCTGCTGGTGAGCCACTGATAGTGATCCCAGGAATGGAGCTGAAAACAATTATTGTAGGATTGTGGTGGATCTCTTCGTAAACTGTCAATTTTAACGATCAGTGTATTGGAAAGGCTGAATATTAAGTTAGATCGTTAATACTTTATTAATTTACACGCATGTTATACATATGACTCAATTTAAATGTAAAGGTAGTGGGTTCGATTCCAACTGAAATGAAGGAAATTAATTAATTTCAGTTTTCAGCTCTGGCACGGCGGCGCAATATCTCGATAACGGATAACGTTACCATTATAAATATTCTGTCTCTATATACGTTACTGTTGAAAATCAAATGCTCATTTATTTTTCCCAAATATTATTGTTTCTAACATATATAAAATGTAACCTCAGTAACCGTAGAACAGATCACAGTCCGCCGTAAATCCTTTGATCGTATTTTATCTACTGTCAAACAATTGAAAGTGATAAATTGACATAAATATGAATGAAATAGTCATTTTTTACGCAATTTGATTTTTGATATAGATTATATTGTGATTTGAATACGACGATATTCTGTTTTATTTATATAGGTCTTTTGTATTATTAAGTATAAAATCGGTCAAATGTGAGTCGGACTCGCATACCGATGGATATTAATTTCAAGATTGTATGCCTACTACAGGGAAGTATATAAAAGTTGACAAAAAAAATACATTAATTTTAAAAACACATATTAAATTAATAATATATAATGGCACCTTTATTTAAATAATTGATATTTTTAATAACACAAGAATAATATATTATTATATAATTTTCTTTTAAGAGATAGTAATCAACAACATGGCGTCACAACCTCATTTTATTTTTGTACCCATTCTCGAAATACGAACAAAGAGAAATTCGAAAGTTGCAAATTAAAGACTCTTTCCGTCGAATTGTGTTTTGAATTAATTTGGATTTGTATGTAATAAAAGGTTTAGATTGGTGAGACGAAATCCGAATTCCTTCATATTTACATATCACATTATTTTTGAAGTTAATTTAAGAGTCAATCAATATAAAACGTTTATAAAAAAGTTTTATAAAAAATAAACACAAAATAATTATATGTGTACATGTAGTACTAAATTATAATATATTTTATTGTAACAAATTATTACAGTTACACACATTTATCCTGCATAGCAGAGATACGCGCAAAAGCACACAGCAAAGTAGGCGGGGGAAACCTAGTGTAAACACACTTCATTCCCCATTTCCCGCCGAATTTGATACCAGAACGAAGAAATGAAAATTTAAATTTAAGTAAATATTTCATTTTTCTAGTGGGGATCGAACACACAACCAGTCGCGTTTACTGTCACACACTTGTGCCCATGCGCCATTACTAGCCTTAAAATTAGATGCTTTAGAATTAATCTTGAAATTTTCTCCACATTCCACTCGAAAATAGTTAATTGAATGGCAGACCTTGACCTGACCTTAAAAAACTAGAAACTCACTTTACAATTCAATAACTTTTAAATTTACTTATAAAATATGAACTTACAATGAACTATAGAGTCGCTCTAAAATTTTCGGCAGTATTCAATTTAATGCAGTACCAGTTCAGCGGAAACGTTATTGACTTTGAAATTGAAATGCTCAATCTCCTTCAAAAGGTTTCATCTTTATTTGGTAACACATTAATTAATTTTCCAATAAACGTCTAAAAAATCGTCATATTTCAGTAGTCTATTTATAAATTAGATCAAATAAATACTTTATGATTAAACAAAAACCAACGTTGGCTCCCATAGTAATTTGTGATAAATAAATCTTTTAGAACATTCTCCTGCAAAACACATGGGATTTGAAATTTAAGTTGTCAAATATAGCAAAGCCTTATTTTCACATAGAAACTTTTCTCCTGCAGTAACTTTTAATCAAGTATTTGTAATATTATGTAAAAGATCTGTCGACCGAAAATTGCATCCTTTGTTGGGACTGCCGACGTTAGAGGTTTTATAGGACACAATGCAGATGGCAGGCCTAAGTGCTCTGACATTTTAAACGACTGAAACCTTTTAGTTTTCTGCACTTAACAATAGACACTTGAATGCTCATTTAGATAATCTGTACTTAAAGAATTCATTGGTGACCCTTCTGTACTAAAAAAGGCTTAAAATATATGATACAACTTCACTTCAGGATATTTATTTGTTGTCCCTGCAGTTATAGTAATTTTAGTTGAAACCTTCTTGGTTGTTCTAATACAGGGAACTAAGGTTATTACTCTAGTATTTTTTGATTATTTTAACTTAGAAGGTTAATTTGACAGACAGACAAACATACAGGCCGGATTCTATGAGAGTTCCATTTTTCATCAGTAACAAGATAATATAATAGTTGACATATTAAACAAAGCCCTTGTATATAAGAAAACACACCGTAATGTGTAGCACAAAGTAATAAAGCTAAAAACTTTGGTAATATTTATCTTTAACTTCATATATTAACGGTAATCCTCTTATTTCCCCCTATATATTTGTACTTTCTTGCATATCATTGTTCCAATCTAAGCTCTACACGAAGTTTCGATACTCGATTACGTGTTTAGGATAAAGTTTCAAAAACAAACAATTCAGGAGGTTAGATTAATTTATTCTTGTACAAATAAAAAGTATAGTTTTCCTTACGTTTACAAAAATGAATTTATCTAATATATAATTTATCTATAAAAAATATATTTATCTTAATGTTATTTAATATGTATTTGTATACTTTTAATATTCTTATATTGCTAAAGCATATTCTATTACTATGGACTTTCTGAAAGGAAAAATATCTTAGCTTGTCTTCGTAGTAATAAGTATTCAATCAATCTGTACCACGCTTTCCTTTCAATAACATGCATTTGCGTGTTTATTTCCATTTATCGGTAAATATCTCAACAAAACAACCCTTCAGCTTCTCCCGACCGATTTCAAAGAACTTTAGATTTGTTTCGTTAAACCTCTCTTAACGCTGATTACTTTCTTAATAAACCTAAAGATGTTTGACGGTAGCCTTTCAGTAAATTTTAAATTTTGGGCATCGTTTTTAATCATTTAAATAAACTTGAGCTGATGAATGACATGGCTATTTAATGGACCAATTACTCCAAAATGAAACTGTTAACAAATTAAGCTTAAAATTAGGTGAACGGTGGTACAATGTAGAAGAGATTTCTTGAAACGTACTCTAGACATGTTATGATTTAAATTTCAATTGACAATAATATTTAAATATATAAAAGGACTTGTCCTCACTGACTGAGGTAAGACGCACGCACAGCCGTAACCGCTGTGCGTAGAAACGTTAAATTTGGACAAAAGTTTACTTTCGTAATCTGGACATCCACTAAGAAGGGATTTTGAATAATTTTAACCCTAAAGGGGTGAAATAGGGGTTGAAAAATTGTATGGAAAAAAAATTTAATTCGGCACCGATTGTTATAAAATTTGAAATTTAGATTTTTAAAAGTATTTAATTGAACACGTGTTTCATCGTTTTCTAGAATTCTCCCCTTAAGGGTGCAAATAAGGGGTTGAAAGTTTGTATAGATTTTTTTAAATCGTCACCAATTTTTATAAAATTTGATATTTAGACTCTTAAAAATATTTAATTGAACATCTGTTTCATGGTTTTCTAGAATTCACCCCCTAAGGGTGCAAATAAGGGGTTGAAAGTTTGTATGGAAAAATCTTTAAATCGCCACCGATTTTTATAAAATTTGAAATTTAGACTCTTAAAAATATTTCATTGAACACATGTTTCATGGGTTATTAGAATTCACCCTTAAATACGCAAGCGAAGCTGCGCGCGTCCGCTAGTATTTAATAATGCTGAAGTCTGTGAGATCCCATTGATGTATATTTTTGGGAACGTAATATTACGCGCATATATGTAAGTAATATTTTCAAGAAAATTTATTATTTTTTTAATTGACTTTTCACCATATTCGCTTATTAGATCAAATTCAAATTCAAAATATTCTTCCTTCAAATAGACTATTTTAAGCATTTGAATCGTCGAATGAACGTATAAAAAAACCACCACCGCCCGTTCGTAAGGCAGTTCTGCTGAAACGAGCCGGCAAAAATCTCAACAGTTGCTCTTTTCAATGTCAATGGTTCAATTTAATTATTACATAAACTGGCAGCCTTAAATCTTTATCCTGTAAATATTCTTGAAAAGTGTAATAAACTTTACTTATTAGTGGTCTTACAGATATTTTAATTTTTTGTAATAGCAAACTTAGAATACATTGCGGATTTTATAACTTTTTCTAGGTGAAATCTTGACGTAACATAATACTTACATCTTTAAAAAGAACTCTCAGAAAATGTCGAGCTCTTAGGCTCTATTTATAAATACATCTCACGGCTCTTTTTTGGAGAATGAATATTGAATTTATATCTGTAGCATTGCCCCATAGCAGTATTTCATAAGAATGAATATATATGAAATACTATGAAAATAGCTATAGTAGACTAGTCAGGCAGTTTCGACGTCCGTCATTTTCAAATCCGTCCGTCCGTCAATTGCGAACGCGGCAGAGCTGAATTTATCCTCAAGTGCTTCCAGTTAGGTGTTCCATTGGAGTTTGGAATCTATAGTTATACCTAAGAAAATGCTGATTCTGTCACATTGAAAGTTTTTACTTCAATTACTATATTAAAATTATATTTTTTAACATTCGGTAAAGCAAACTCAAAACAATTATTTTTTTGGCATTTATCATAAGATTATTAATTTTAGATCTTAGTTGCCACGATATTAATTACATTCATCAACTTTACACATAATATAATACATAATTATAGACAAATTTTTGCACCTGAAAATGACTATAATTTTCAGAATTTCTTAAATAAATATAATATATAATTTAAATAGAAGTTTGTTTTTAATAAAACACTTTAAAATTTTCAGTAAGAAACGATAAACTACCGTAAATTACTGAACCCTAACTTCCCCATACATTCATTTATGTCGTACATATATTACTCTGTAAGACAGTTCTCAAACATCTTGGAAGCTACACTGTTTTGCGGTGGAAACTCTCGACCTCCATCCGCGATGACCGCAAACGACGCCCTTCCACAGCTTGTGGGTCCGCAAAAACTGAGTGTGGACAGCTGGACTTTGATCGACAATAGAATTTCATTTGCTATGTTATATGCCTTTTTAGTATTATAGCTAAAAAGTTTCAATTCTTTTATTTTATTATATTAAGTCATACGTATGAAAATGACTTCTTAACGTCGATATTAAAAAAACTTTTCTTTTGTCTGGTTAATAAAGTGCGGCGATGGGCTCAAGCACAAAGCAATATTAAAAATATTGATATTGCTATAATAGAAGAAAAATAGAGAAGTCAGATACGTCAGAGAAAAGAAAGATACGTCTGTACTAGACGTATCTTTCTATTGCCTATCATACAAATTGTTGGAAATGCAAAAAATAAAATTACTCAATCGCTCTACATGTTGTAAAGTGTGATGTTAATTAAAATTTAAATATTTTTTGGTCAAGTATTTTTTACATTTTCCTACTACTGCATGCCTGTATTGGGTTTTGTAAGTTGACATGCATTGTTTTTCTCGTGCTTCGGCCTCTTTAAAATTATTGAAACAACTTGACTAAAAAAATATTACACTTATAAATATTTTTACTCATTGTATAAATAAAAAAATATATATTAGGTAACCTACTATCTTAAGTCTACGTCACTAGGCTACCTTTGCCTCAATTGAATTATGGTGTAAATGCAAAAAAGTAGGTCAAGTAACGCAGAGAAGAGAAGCTGAAATCGTCACAGAATAAAGAATGTGAATATAAGGAATATAAAAGCCGCATAGTGAATTATTTTTAAAAGAACCTCCTATATCTTTCTTAAGCAAGATTCCAAGCTGACTCTATTAATCTTTGTCAAGGCACTGGTATACATTACATACAAAAAGATAAGGCTGTCGCCTCAAAAGAGTTCCTGAAGGTTGCTTCTTATGATGTCACTGAAAAAATTAACTATCCTGAGATTTACTACAGATTTTGTGACACGACGTGCAAGTTTTATTTGATATTGCAATTTTTATTCAAAAATATTTACAATGATCGTGTATTTTTTTTAAACTATATAACTTGTAATAACAAGTCAAATATGACTTTTAATAAAATCAGAAAATGAAATATTCTGTATTGTTTTAAAGAAACCCACATAACATTACATTTAAAATCAATACAAACATTTTATTAAACAGAAATATTACCATTTAACTTATTGAATAGGAATTATATTAATAATCACCACAATTGAGGGAGATGTATGGAATAAGCGATATGAAAGGAATCTTCACTCACATAAATACCTATTTGAGAGAGATTATGCCGACGAACTTGGGCCCATATTACCCCCATAAAACAAAGTTCAAGATACCCACGTACTATCTATATATTATAGCTAAAAGTGCTACCTGCAAAGCTTGCCAGCTAAAATTTATAATGCCATGTTTCTGTTTTGGTTCACAGCTGTGGATAATTTTATTTAATAATTTAAAATATCATTAAATTATTAATTAAGGCCAGCCGTGGTGCAGGGACACAACGCGCTAATAACGAAGCAAAGCGCGGAGTTGAGTTTTATCGCAAGGGAAAATGGGAACGGAAGTGTCTTAATGGGAACGGGCTGTCTTAACATCAATATCCACAACAACTGCGTGTACTATTAAAATTCAACCATAATACCATGTACCATTAAAGTTAAATCATTTTAATAACGTCATACAGTGACTAATTACTCCGTAGCTAAAATTGCTCTTTCAATAAGCATCTATACTGGGAACGAAGAAAAAGGAAAAATATATATTCAGGACGTGCTGCCTTGTAAATTTTCATCTCCAGAAATTATAAAAGGCAAAAAAAACTCTTCGGCTTCTATTTAATTAATATTTTTTTGTCCCACTTTTGATATCGTTCGCTATTTAAAAATTTACTAATTAAAAATCGTGTTATAAACTGAATACCAATTCTTATAATAAAATTATTTTTCACGGATAATGAATAGTGCAGTGTACACGTCAATTTACTATTCAACTAACATATCGAAATTCAATTAATAAACATTTTTATTAACAAGCGTTATATTTTTATACGAAATGGTCAATAGTAAATAACTTTGATTGTTATTTTATGTGTAAACTAATTTTATTATATTATTCAGTTCAGTTTAATTATAGCGTTAAAGTCGCACTCGGGAGAATGTAATATTTAATATTTTGATTTTCTCGCTCTGGTAAAGAGGTAGAGTTCGGCGTTGACTTCTGCCAGTACGTAAAGTGCGTGTTAATTAACACTAGGTTCCCAGATTCCCTCTGCCTACCCTGTTATGTGCGTGATACAGCGTGGAGATAAAGCGTGTCACTTTGCCAATGTCATGTCATATTTACATGTGCACAAATTATTAAACAAAGAAGATGTATCAGAAATATAGGTCAAGTTACACGATAAAATATTAAAAACAAAAAACAATATAATAAAAGTCCAGAATGTATTATAAGTATTATTTATTTATTTTATTTACATTTATCAAATATTATATTTACATTAGTGCCATATCTATGAACGATCCCTGTACAAAATATATTAGAAATGTAAATGACGTCAAAATTCCGTAGCGGACCAACTTGTGAGTATAACGCTTAATATAAGGTAGCACGCATCCATAAGAGGAGCGATAGACGAAGCGGATGAGCTTCGCGGAACTCGTTCATCTGACATGACGCTTGACGCTACTACTATACGCCGCCCGCTTGAAGCCTCATTCCTTGTTTCCTCCGCTGCTGCTACGCTACTCACTTCTGGTGGTACGCAGTTTGGAATTTTGATCTAAAACAAATATTTTATTCAATGTTTATATTAAAAAGTTACATAGCGACGATTATAAGTTCGATTGCCGTTCGAGGAAATGATTTTTTTTCATACAAGACAAGCACGGCGTTGAGCTGCGCCACACAACAGGCTATGTTTCAAAAATTAGGCGGTAATTGGGGAATGGAGTGTTTTAACACTAGGCTCTCTGTGCTTGCCATGCTATATACAGGATGAAGCGTGAAAATAAAAATAGTTGAAAGTCTGATGGGCAATAAATACTCAAGCGTGATTCTTACTATACCTGTGGTTTAGTAAAATTGAAGACAGATTCCTGGCACCGTCTCGCGTGGTGCGCCAGACACGCGGCGTACGCGATGGCGTGCGGAATATAACTTTGTTCGACAACGCCCGTGAACAAGACTGTCGCCATGGGGCCTAGACAAATAAAAGGCACCTATAAATTTTACTTCGCGTGTACTAACGAAAAATAGTAGATATATTATTATAGAACTAGAACTAGAATTATAGAACTTTTTCGTTTTTTTTTTTTGGTCGAGGCCCTCGTCGTGGTAATCAATCAAACCGTAACTGCAAATTCAGCAGAGTGGGGAACGGAGTCTTTAAACATAAGGTTCTTAGGTTTCCTCTGTTATGTGCGGTATGCACCGTGAAACAAAAAAATCTCAAAAATCATATTTAAAAAAAAATTAAATCTAGTTAAAATTATTTATAACTTCAAGTTATATAGTTAGCTTTATTTAATTATATTTTAAAAATATGGTTAACTGTCCCAGTACTTAATTACAGCTCGGCCACTGCGACTTCATTATAACTCTAGCGAGGCTGTGTATTCCTGCTATAATTAAAATACGAAATATTTTTATAATATTGTTTTTCAACTGAAACGAATAATATACTGTAATTTTTGTAGATAATTATTAAACACAAATTTTGTGCAATTATTATGGTGTGTGACCTTCTGTACTGCCACATTAAAATCTTCATATTTTACATCAAATATGTATCCTAAATTCTTCAAAAATCTTCAAAAGTTTGCACGCGAAGAATGATGACTTCGAAAGAACTGAAAGAGGTACGCCCGAAGCGTAGCTCTTGACACTTTACGTGACCTACTTTATAAAGGACATACCAGAGATAGATTTTTTAAACGATCTCTACCCTTTATTGAATGTATACACCAATTTTTAATATTTCCCTTTCGTATTCGTGATGCACTAAAAATATCAGGTATTTTCATTGCAAATACAGTGTAGTGGAAGCCAGGCTTCGAAATCAATCGAGTTTTAAAAGATCGTGAAAGAAAAATACGCTAAATTGATTTCTACGAGTATATAAAAACAAAAATTCTATCGTACATTTTTTTATATTGATTATGACCAAATATTGTAAATCCATCCGTATAATCCGTTTTGATGTTATTCCGGTTTTTAGGATTGTTTAGTATTATACATTTTTAAAAGTTTAATTTAAAATAAATCACTTATATTTTTTTATGACGTAACACGAAAAAATGAAAGGTCATTTCAGCATTCAATATTTTTTTAGGTACCTATTGCAAAGCTTTTAAATATCTTTAAATAGATATAAATGGCAAATAACTTGTTTATACCCTGCACAGCATAACTTCTTGGTTAAACTAGTTACTATATGAAACGTGGGTTGCCATTGAAACATATTATAGAAGTATACGATAGCTAACCGTAACTTTATATAAGTTTCGATGAACTTGATTTTAATTAGCAGAATGCAGACAGAAACGTATGCATGATACTATATCTAGGAAGAAATAATTATAAACTTTACCTTGCCTTCTGCCATAAAATAAGACTCATTCAGTCATGAAACTTTCATGTATACACATAAATACCCGGCATTACATTTTTTCTCCCAACTTTCTGTTATTGCGGAAGTGTATATTAAATAAACGTTAGATAGAAATGAATGACTAGTAAATTTTGAATTATTAATTTAACTTTAGACAACATTAGAAGTTCATTAAAAATATTTTGTATTTTGTATTAACACTTTATTTAAAACTTAAATAAATACATATATAAATAAGAGCTATGCATGTTTTTTTCTTGTATATCCCGCTTTTGATGAATCTATCATTTTTTTACTGAAAACGTTCAAAAATCCCTCTCTTACACGAAATAAAATCTGGCAACACCGAATTAAGTACAACTTACCCAAAGCGTACACGGGCACGTCCTCTCCGCCGTGCGTGGCCCACTGGCGCGGCACGGCCGCCGCGTGCACCGCGTCCGCCGCCGCACCCGCGACGCTGCTATTGAGCGGCAGCGCGCGCGGCGCCGCGTGGCCGGGCCCGCTGCCGTACAGCAGCGTGGTGTAGGGCAAGCTGTCTATGTCGGAGGGCTGTGTGTCTGCACCTTTGTACAGAGCAAATATTTAATAATATTAAACTCAGCTTCAACGAACAAATATTTTTACGCTCGGCTTAGCAACTCAGCAACCAGGTAGCCGGAGAGATTATGGGGATGATAAATATTATTTTTTATATTGTATCGTATGCTTTGTCTTAATGGATATAAGAAATTATTCGTTCAAGTAGGGATCGACAACAACCGTCATGTATATTATACACGATGTTATATACATAAACAAAGCTAAAAAATGTCATAGTAACATAATGTATATAACAAGCTACGTCCGTGTCCTAACAACACCGCCGTGAAATATTACATAAATAATAATGTACACACAATTAAGATCCATATTAATTATTTAAAACTGTCTAAAAGTCACTACATAAGCATTATGTTCTGAAAGAAACTGTTGAATATTACCTAAAATGGGATGTCCTCTAGGCGTCGCCTGTCCTCCAAACGTCATGACATGTCCGTGATCTGCAGTAACGACTATTAGAGTTTCCGCTGGATTTACTTTTTCCAATGCCGCTAACAACGCAGTTTCTAACTCTAGAGTCTCATCCAGAGCTCTATAAGGATTGTTGTAATGATGAGCGTGATCTATTCTGCCACCTATAAATTATGATATAATTTTAATTCTTGCCTCTAAGCTTATTATGAAAAGTATTTTCTGAATTTTTCCTGAAAAGGTTTCTATAATCAGACAATGTTTATTGATATTTTGGTATTCTAAAGCTATAGCTATGTAAGCTATGAATTGGCTAATACACTTGGATGGTGGTTAATTTTAATTTTCACATATTGTGAAACTAATATTTCACAAGTATTTTTTTTATAGCGTCTACTTTAAAAACTATAAATATGTAAAGAGAATAAGATATTACACTAAAACATAATATACAAACCTTCTAATAACAAAAAGAATCCCTTATCATTTTTCGTTAGCACAGCCAACGCAGCCCGGGTCATATCAGCTAAAGAAGGATCATCTGCCTTCACAGCTGTACCTGCCGCCGCGCCTTCTTCCGTGTCTAAGACGGCTCCGCGTTCCGCATTAAATTCCATGTGAGAATACTCAAATAAACCTGTTAAATGTTGAAATTAAATTTATTTCTGAGATTGTTTTTAAAAGTAAGAATAATATTTAAAGTTATTTTAATTTTCAGGTCAATCTCAGGGATACAAAATGTACTGTAATCGCGATTGATTGCGGGTTCGATCCCCACTCGAGGAAATGAAATATTTATTTAAATTTATATTTTCATTTCTTCGCTCGATGTCGAGGCAAAGCGCGGCTTTAAGTTCCGCCACTCAACACAAACTGCCAATTCGGTGGACAGTGGGTACGGAGTGTGTTAACACTAGGTTCCCTCTGCTTACCCTGCTGGATCCGGGATACAGCGTGAAGCTGATTCATTTATTTCTTATTTTAATTTATTTGATAATCTCTTTATCTTCAAAATGCGTAAAGTGAAGATTGGAGTGTCATTACAGAAGATTTTTTATGCTTACTCGACTAACTGTAAGAAATCAATAAATAGAAATCCATATGGATTTTTGCAGTAAATACGATATTTAAAAGTTTGTATTCAAAGTAAAATAAGGTGAAAATGACTGGTGCTCTATGAATCTAAAGAAAATGTGCATATTTTATTATCTCTTTCAACAAAAAACATCGCATTGGTATCTTAAATCATTTTGTTCGTTGGATATAAAACTATTATTGTTAACTCCAGAGGAATTAGAGCGAAGTTTAATCTATGTTGTGGATGTACAATAATGAGCGAGTTGTCCTCTTTTCAAATAAATTTAAAAAATATTTTTTTTCCTTTTATCTCTTTATATCGTGATAGACTTTTTTCCTAATTATTTTAACCGTGCTATTCCTTACAACGTGTTCGGGATCTCGTGTAACTTCTACTGAATCTTGTCGTAAACGAACAATTAACATAAGGCAGTAAATTACAAAGGTGTGCTAAATTATTCAGTCAGTGACGCTCTTGGGATATGTACCTATATTGTATAGATATAGCCAATAGACGTTATAGTAGAACATCCTAATATACCTATATAGGTACGTACATATGTATTACTTCGGGTTTCTCTATTCAATAGAGAGGAGGTACCTCCTCTTTTTAAATTTTACTGCATCGTAGCAAAAACTAGAGATAGTGTTTCATTTTCCTCGTGAATGGCAGTCAATTCACTCGATACTCATCTCTCTTTAGAAGGTCAATAGGTAGTCACGATATCTAAAATAAACTAAAAATTCTTGAATAGCCTTATATAGGTACCTGATCTCGATTTCTTTCTATAAAATTATAAAAAATATAATTATACGAAAAATTTTAATGAGACCACATATGCCAGATAATACAAAATTTTTTCTTTGTAAATGTCTACCTCTGACTTCATTTGACCGTGTTTACATTATAATCACGCTTTCTGTAATCCTCTTAGCTCATTCACATTCCAGATTCGTTTGCGACTTTTGTCCTAAAATTTTAATGTGGAATATAAAATATTACTTAGTTACTATTTATTGTGAACATGTTTGGATTTTAAGTTGCTTATGTTTTTACTGTTGCTAATTAATTTTTTTAATTATAAATAGCGATAAAATCAACAACATTATTACAATTTTTATCATGGTGAAACAAAGAAAGGGATTTCTCTATGATATTCTCTATAAATTAATTATTACCCAACAAAGCAAAATATATTTAGGCTGAGACGGAACATGTAGTTTATTAATATACAATTTAAATTAAAGTATATTTACAAAATCCTGGGCAGTTTTCTCGTGCAAATATCGTAGTAAGGAAGCGCCAATAAAACGTTGATGGTTATTTAAAACGCTATCACAGTTAATTTAAACCACGTTGCGGGTAAAGTGCAATTAAAACACTGATATTATTGTCTTTCTCATTCCCAAAGTTAAATATTATATTTTGCAAACCGCAGCTCTTGTACAAACTGTGGAACAGGATAAGTGCTATTCAGTTAATGATATAATCCGTTTCAGTGAAATTTTGAGTGTTGAAAATATTTAATTTTAATCCTTGAAATGTATATTTGAAAGCTAACTATAATGTGTTATTCAATTATCATTATTGTAGTTTTTAACATTATAATTCATTATCAGCGAAATTATCTGATATATAATTTGTATTTTAAAAAATATATATTTCATTCAAAAATACATACTTCAAGTATACAGTGTTTCTTCTCTCTTTACCACTTTAAATGAGGTAGATAATTTGAGGCAAATTCGTTTCCTTTTTGTATTAAATTTAAAATTGTATTATTTATTTATTTTTTGCTGATGATATTTTTTGCGATAACGTCTACCGAGTAGGAAATGACAAACTGTGTGTTATTATAATTGCCCTTATTTGTATGTGTTTGTAAGTAAAATTTAAGAATAGAAGGTAATCTATCTATAATCTTTCATATTTTAAGTTTCAATAACCCTACGTTTTAAAACAGATAAACTATATCTACTATAGATTATATAATTTTTTTCTTATTCTTTCTTTCTTTATTTCTTTTTTTTTTCTTGCAAACGAAGCTATAGTGGACGCGAGCGTAACATTATATGCGTAGTAACCATAACACCGCTCGTAACAAATGTAGTGCCGCTATGTAATGTACCCGCTCACTTTGAAATGCTGTAAGCTATTAAAATGTTACAGAGATAGAGATAGCGTTTTTAGCGATTTTCTTTAAACTGAAGCAATTTTCGTAACAACATACGGACATTTTTTTTTATTCATCAATTGAATTGTATTTGTAACGAAGCTTTATTTAAAAATACTTCGAAATAAAAACAAAATACTAGACGGCTATGTAAATGATTCAAGAAAATATTTTCAAATGTTGCCTAAAACGAAAGTAGTAACATTTTTAAGTTCCTTTACTATTTTTATAAGAAACCAAAGTTTACTCTCGCGGAATAGTAAGTTTCAAAATTCTTTGTCTTTTGTTTAAAATGAATAATTGGCCGTTCATTTATTGTTACGGAACTTATTCTGGATAGTTAGAAACGTTTCCTCGTATAAAATAAAGTATAAAACATTCAAGGAGCCCAATTCGCCTAATTTTATTCCAGGCTTTCTTTTCATTATGTACGCAATAGAAGAAAAAAATATTTTTAGTCGTCGTTACTCAAGAAATTTGCATATTTAGATGAGACACTATTAGTTAAACGAAATATATAAAAAACAAACAAAAATGTGATTTTAATTTCGGACTACTAAAAACTTTTTCATATTCAATTTAATATAAATATTATAAATCTTAAAAAGCCTTACCTAATAAGTAATCAACCGTCCTCGGGTCTAACTTAGCAAGTTGCTCTTTTGAATGGATATATTGGGCTCGTAATCGCCTTCTCTTCTTTTCTCTAGCCCAGTCTTCGGCTAAATTTCGTCCATCTAATCGTCTTCCTTCTCTGTTTGGATGTTCAGGGTCTACTGTTATAGTTGGTAGGAAATGCCGTCTACCTCCTCCCATTATTACCTTCATGGATATATTTTTTGATTAAAATACAAACAAAAAGTTAAGAAACAAAAAAATACTGTAATCTATTGTATTGATAGATAAAACTATTTAAAACTATAAACGATACAATGTTACGCAAAAAAATAACTTAAACACATATTGAAAAGAAATAATTATTCAAAGTACTTGCACAGATACAATTTCTAAAAGAATTTCAAAGAAAATACAGAATAAATTTCTTTGAAAGTATCATAAGCTTCTTACTTAATATATTATTAATATTTGTATTTCAATAAAGTTAAAGTTGGCTCACAAAGAAGTCCACGTGTAATAGGATATAGTGCATCTACAGTATTTTACATCAAGAATAAATTCCTTTGTACCGATGTCTGTCTTAACGGTTACTTTTATCGAAACAATGAAGTCATAAGTTTCAAAGGAATATCTATAACAGATTATATACTAAATATATTTCGCTATTGTTTGTCTGGAATCTTTTACAAGTATCCTCTTCCCTCTTATATATACATGCAACTTTTCGCGTTTACGTATAATTGTGATTTTTTATTTTTTTATTCTACTATATACAGCTAAGGACATCTAGTGACTACAATGCAACGATTGTGGGTTTAATTCTCAGTCGGGGAAATTAATTATTATTTATTAATATTATCATCTCTTTTCTCTGGCAATAAGACAAAAAATTGGCGTTGAGTTCCATCACACAACACGCAGTGCCTCGAAAAATTCGACGGAAAATGAGGAACGGAGTGCCTTAACACTAAGTTCTCTCAGTCTACGCTGCTACGTGCGGGATACAGCGTGAAGCTGTTTTTTTTTATATATATATACCTCCTACTTCTCCTATTTATATATATAAAGCATGTTATATAAAAAAATAATAAATTTGTATTTAAAATTTTACAGTTTCATCAAACTTCACTCATAGCTCCGAACAAAGTGCTATTTCATAAATTGCGACCTCAATCCCTTATTTCCCTTCTTATATAGAAAAAAAAGGTTATCGGAAAAATAATTACCGCTCACGTCGATCAGCACAAAGTGAGTTACTTTCCTTTGGCCTTTCATATTTACAGGTGTACAAAAACTTCGTTATAAATCAAAGTTTGGGCCCCTTTTATAACGTTTTATATTGTTGTAACGAAAATATCGTACTGTGATGACGATCGACGGCGCGGTTAAACCAGGCTTGACAGGTGTTTAAGAACTTCCTTTGAAATGGTACGCGAATACAATAAATACAAAATACAGGAAAGTATGCGCTGTTTATTTATATTTACATCCATACTTATTTATTACTAATAGGTACTTGTTTCGATATCTTCGAAGATTTATAATATAAAATATTTTTATATTATAAATCTTCGCTACTGTATATGTAGAAATATTAAGCGAAATGTCAGTCAATTTGACAGAAGAAACCTACAGTTCACTTAGTCTATGGAGAATAGAGGTAAAAAATGCCGTATCCGTGTATTAAAATGTGTCCATCAAAACAGATAATTGAAAGGAAATAATGACTCAAACAACTAAAGTCATTGAAAACATTAATAATCCAAACTCAGTATACTTCACCTTTCTTGATATTAGCTCCATTTCGGTCGAATAGTTCGAGCTATAATTTACTGGATATTTTTTCTGCTAAATCCTCATAATATGAGATAGTGCCCCTTATCTCTGCCCTACTTGGTCTAACTACATCAACGATTTTTGGTTTTGTTTAGAATATTTGGTGTACTGGGCTACAATTTTTATTACAGATTTCTATAATAATATACTTAACGTCGAAACATGTATCTTACATACATTATTTGAATATTCCTGTATCGCGAGTTTAGATATAATAGAAGCAAGGAAAAAAGCAATATTTTCGGAGTCACGTCCTCTATCCAAGGTTACCGACTATCATCTATAGGCGGGTGTCTTACGATAAGGAGTATAAGTATATAAGAACGTTGATATTATGCAAAATGGCCTACATTAATATTCCTTTCAGTCTTTCATAGAATATACAAGAACTCTTGTAATCTTGGCACATCACATACACATCTCGTGATAAAACGTTGTAAATTTTGCATTTTTAATATATTTAAGTAAATAATATTTCTTAAGCTTTATTAAATAAAATAATTCGTTCTAAAGCCACTCGTATTTTCTCCATATTTGAATTAATAAGGTTTAAAGTATTTAAAAAAACATATTTTCGTCATTTAATATCTCATGATGGGAAGCGAGGCTTATATAAAAATATCGAATCAATGGATATTTTGTTAAAACCGTTCAAATGTGCAACCAATAATTGCTTTTCAGCAAAACTCGTATCGTCTATTTCCCAAACGAAATGTGTGATATTAAATCCAAATTTTTTATTCCTTAAAACACCAGAACAAAATACATGAAGTATTAAATAAAATATATTAATATTTGTTAACGTTTAAAAAACTCCAAATTAATTAATATTTCGTTACGCTTATGGAATTAAAGAGCAATAAATTGCCAACTTAAAATCTATTTATTAAATAACAAAAATATTTTGATTGACTCATAATATAATTAAAATTATTATACGAGTATATATAATATTGATTATTAATTACACATTTTAAAGACCATCTGATGTATAAATAAATAAAAAAAACTCACATTAATACTCCTACCGGGTTCATTTTCCACCAGCTGCAAGGCTATGTCCTTACAGTCCCGTCTCACGGTGGGGGGCACGCGGCTGTCGTCCTCCCAGTAGCGTGACGGCGCGTGTGCGTATAGCGCAGCGGGTGTTGCGTGAGTTATACGCGCTGTTGTCACTATACCACTGGATTTACCTAAGAATTCATAATTATTAGAAGTTTTGCTTTGAAATTTAAATACCATATAAATTATGTAAAAAGCAAGAAAATATAAAAGATTTAGTAATAGCGATCAATTATTTATTAATGTTCAATAGTAAAACGAAAATGTATTATTATTCAATTAAGTATTTAAAAATTGATTTTAGATCAGTATTTTATATATAAAAAGCTTTAAAATATTTAAATGCATAACTGCAGAATAAACTTGGAAATATCCAATTTGCTTTCCTATTTATTTTATTAGAAAAAATCATTCAATAAAATGTAAAAATTGCAAATATATTTTTTCAGATGAAAAAATTAATGCAGTTGTGATAAGTGAGCAATTAGTGTTATATTTTATGATCCAACTATATCGTTTTCCCGCTTAATTAATTTTTTCTTCGTCTTTATGTAGCTCTCATGAGAAATAAAAAGCAATTTAGCAATGGACCTACTCTATTCATCTCTTTTAATAATGTACGATTGCTGTATATTTTGTCTGAATAGACAAGCTTGCAGAATGTACGAAGTACAGATTGGATATTACAGTAATATCATAATTTTAAATATTTAAATTAAAAAATGCACGCCTTTTCCTTTTGCACCCATAAAGAAATAAAAAACACAATAGTTAATAATCTAACTTAGTAATAGTTTTAAATATCCAAGTTAGTAATAGTTTTACATGGTATGGTATATTCTAGGCAAGCGTGCACCACCGTAGATTGCATCAAAGCTCACCAGACTTAATGCGGTCAAACGTAAGCCTATTCCATATATAAAAAAAACAATCCATTTTTTTATATTATCAGTTTATTTATTTAACAATAGTTCCTGGAAGACAATAAATAATCAAAATTTAATATTTTTAAATATGTTACATTAATAAATATGTTACTTTAATATTTTTAAATATGTTCTAATAAAAACAAGCTTTCTCGAGTTACAATAAAATAAAAGAATACATACTTATATACGTACACACATAGAATATTACTTTGAAAACCACTTCAAAAGTAATCAGAGTTGTAACGCACAGCCTGTATCTAAGTTACTCATATAAAGATATAAAATCAAACATGAACTAAGTTCCACTCACCAGCTTCGTGCGCCCAATCTATCAGAGAAGTGAGTTTAGAGTTAATTGCGGACGCGCAGTTATTGAACCGTCCGCTCGCATCGAGACCGAGAGTCTCGTATCGAGCCTTCACGCCGCACAAGAGGGCGGTGGCACACGCTGATGATTCGCCAGTTTGAGCGTCTATGTTGTACGTCTGTGTATAGATAGGTAGGTAATATTAAATTTAGCATTGTAATATAATGAATATTAATAAAATAAACATACGTAAAAATATTATATTATTTGTGATATTTTAAAGTGGTATTCCATACTTAGAGAGAAAAATACTTTTTCTTCGCACCTCTTGAAAACCGTCCCAGCGTAGCGTTTTATAAGTCTTGGATATGTTTCAGTTACGCGTAAGAGTACGCGTAAAACCGCGCGTTCTGAACTTTTCATATAACATATTATAATTACAATACATACATAGTTATTGTCGTCTTGTGAAAGCGAAAAACTGTACATATGTATGGAATAAATAAAAACACACCTTTGTAATTCATGCAACCTTCCTCGGAAAACGACAAGGAAACTGATAAAAAATGTATTATTTATGAACAACAGTGTAGGGGCCGACGTGAGGTCGCGAACATTTGTACTAGTAAAGTTGGAGACGACAGGCAAATAAAAGTGAGTCATGAAAATGAAACATTCATTTTGCTTTCTTTCATTATTATTATTATTATTTGTTAACTTGTTATTTCTAAAAATACGTAACAGAATATAATTGAAATATTCGGTATTCATCCAACCCAAGTTACTTCACAATTTTAATAACAAATATCTTTGATAAAATATAACAACCAGGCTGACGTAATGATATCTTCTAGTTTAGGTCTTCGAAAATGCACCATTGTATATATTTATGTATTTTGGAATAAAAAGTTGCTATAGGTACCTACATATTATACTCATTTCATATAACTATCTATACTTATAATAAATCTGTAAAAAAGTCATTTCTGTACATTGAAAATATTTAAAAAAAAATAGCTAGGGTGTTAAAGGACAATTAACAGCTTCCATTTCCAGTTAAATATTGTTACTATATTGTTTCTTTGTTTTTAGTGCAATAAAGTTTTATTATTATTATTATATACTAGCTGACACGGTGTCCCGAATAGCAGAATAAGTATTAAAAAACAAAAAATAAAGAATGACTGTTAGGCGGTACGAAGTTCGCCAGGTCAGCTAGTGCATGAATAAACAGTCTGGCATGATATATCCCTTATATCTAACGATTGTTCTATTAGTTTGACACAAAATAAATTAAGTAAGTTCGATTATGATTTATATTTGAATAAAACATACTTTACTATTGATAAAGTAACTCATATTCCCTTCAGTCTTCATCATGACCAAAGATAGCATTATATACTAACATAGTTTTAATTAAGTTGTGCGAATCGCCGTGTATGTAGACCCTACGTAATCTTGCCGGACCCTATCCTCATAACACAATTATAGTTGACGATTTGTTTCTACACGAGATTAACTTGGGATCAAAGATGGAACTTACTATTTAAATTAATTAACTACAAGTTGAAAGCTCTTCTTACCTTGTAATATAAAAAAATATAATTTTAATTAGTAGACGCGTCTATTAGTTTTCAGGCGCCTTTGACATTATTACTTGAAGTAAAATAAGTGATAATTAATTTTACCTTCACGTGTCGCCTGAAAAACTGTCATCAATCAAAATTCATCATAGACACCCAGCCACCGTATTGTCAAATTAAAAAAGAAAAACCAACGAACTACTTCTAGTGGGGTATCGTTGAATAGATATTTAAAAACATATAATTATATATTAATAATATTAAATATTAATTATATTATGATTTTATAGTATAGTACTCGATATATATATATATATTTAAAAATAGTACCTACATACAATTTTTAATAGCTTCCAACTGTTAATAAAAAACTTTTTTATATCCATTCTATCGTTTATATAAAAACTATTAACGGTATTGGAAATCGCCCAAAGTTGCAAACGATAGTGGAATACGTCACGCCGGAGCCGGCCCTAGACTGTTTTATGGCTCAGTCTTTCCGAAACTAAGGCCAAAATAATATATCAACTTCTAGAATCTCCTCTTAAGTTTTTTATTTGAAATATACTCGTAAGAAATGTTATATGTGTTTTATAAGCAAATGTTATATGAATTTCATATATGTTAATTTTTGTTAATCAAATTCAAAATTTATTTAACTCTACAATTAAAATAATCATATTAAATATTATAAAAATCTCATTTAATAATACCTTAGCAAGTGCAACAGCTGGAAATGTATCCCAAACTAAATCCGTATCCTCCCCCGACTGACCCCTACGCTGACCACGAAGTATCCTGGCTGCCGTCGCTGTTGTTAAGCTCATGCCGTCACCGACCACCAATATTACGTTCCTTGTGAAAAAAAGGTTAAATGATTACAAATATAATCTAATCCCGCTCAGGAGAATGGAATATTTAACGTTTTCACTTCTTAGCTCTAGTACGAAGTAAAGCTCGGAGATGAGTTCCGCCACTCAACACACAATGCCTCAAGAATTTGGCGGTCAGTGGGGAACGGAGTGTCTTAACACTACGTTCTCAGGTTCCCTCTGTCTACTTTGCTACGTGTGAAATTACAGCATGCATGATAATTGCCTTCTTTTATTTATTAAAACAGTTACTTTAAGCTTGCTTTAATAAAATGGATTATTTGTGTAGGGAAAATACATTAAAATCCAACCCACCCAAAAATTCAACACTCTAATTTTAATTAGTATTTGTCCTAAGCTAAAATATATTTTTTGTTAGATTTCATTCCGTTTGTACAGTTTTGTCAATATCAATAAAACAACTGAAAACAGCACTAGAGCCATACTAACACAATATCATGGTAATAATACAATCTTATAGGTGTTGCTCCCGATTATAGAAGACAAACTCGCTTTATATATGCTAATTCCTATCTTAATAAGCCTTCAAATTACATACAAACAGTTCAATCAACTCAAAGACAATACTGGCCTATTAATATAACTGCATAGACAATATATGTATATCAATAGACCATCAATTGTTTATTAATTTAAATACCCTGAAAATATAAACATAAACAAAATGAGTAAAGAAATGTCATATATTTTTAATCAGCTTCATGCTGTATCCCGCTAACGGCAGGATAGGCTGAGGGAATCTAGTGTTAAGATACTCCATTCACCATATTCTGCTGAATTCTGGAGGCATTGCGTGTTGAGAGGCAGAGTTCAACGCCACGCTTTGCCTCCACACCAGAGCGAAGAAATGAAATTATAAATTTAAATAAATATTTCATTTTCTCAAGTGGGGATCGAACACATGACCAGTTGTACTTACAGTCACACAGTTTAAATTATCAAAAATATGTATATTATACATATGTAAATGTTATTTAGTACTATATGATAAATATTCCCTATTCAAAATTAAAAAATGAAATATTAAACTTGTTTGGCTTAGGTATATAAAACGACCGATGCTAGCAAAACAATATTAAATGACTCACTTTGCAACAGGATTTTTCTCTGAAGCGTACTGGAGGCGTTTTTGTAGTGTCTCTTGTGCTTGTGCATACCAATATTGACGATCTGAAAATTAAAATATTTTATTTTTTCCGATCAATCAAATATTTCCCCTTATACTGTTATATGGAGTTCACTTATTAAGAATCAAATAATAGACGATTTAAATTTCTTTGCCTATTCTGCTATTTGCGTGAAGCTGAAAAAAAAAAATTATTACTATTTTATAATACAACACTATGTCCACATATACATTAAACTATAATTTCAATAGTACTTTAGGTATAAAGCAAATAATACTCGTGGCTTAAATAGAGATTTCAAGTATACAACTTCGAGCTTTTCGAGTGTTAAAACATTTATTTTCATTTTCACTACAAGTTCTTGTTGGATATGGCGTAAACTAGCTTCTCTTAACAAACGAATAAGCGCGAGCACTACAATTTCAGTTTGTACAAGAATTGTAGTTTCCAATAATACCGCTAACTAATACGTATAAAAACAATACCTAAATCAAATAAAAAAATTAAATAGATTTTAGTTACGGTAATATTAATAATATCAATAAAATGCAAATATTTAGCAAAAACTAAGACGATATATTTATCTATATTGACTCCAAATAAATCAATTTACATAACAAAGCCGATCTGGAAAGCCAATGTAAAGATATGAAAATGCTAACATAAACAGTCTCATTTATATGTTGCCATGAAGTCCAACTAATTTATAGAAAGTCGTTCTAAATGACAAATAACACAATATTTCATTAATATTATCTTTCTCTTTTAGGAATATTTTTTGTGGTATATTTTAGTCGCGGTAATGTATGAACATTTTTTTAAAGTGGAAAATGAAATTTAATAGTAAATTATAACATATTCACTGAATATTCAAAATAATTTAATAATATCAAAAAATATAACTTTGAAAATAATAAAATTATTGTCACGCAACATCCTAACTTATACAAGCATAAATAAAAAAAAACAGGACAAAAAAAAATATTATTACAGGTACAATATTCTAAGATGAAAAGCAGCAATCGTACAAGGTTCGACCGACTATCGCTATCAAGAATAACATCAAAGCAATCTCTAAATCCCACTTGGTCTCCATTCAAGTTCAACTTCGTAGATATTTACTTATCTCAGTCTCTCGGGGAGTCAAATTAGGATCGTTTCGAATATGTTAGTGATGTTTTATACGAAAAAATATAACAAAATGTTAATAGTGTATGTTTTCTTAAAATAACATTTTTTTTTTATTTCTGGTTGTTTACCAGCACAGGCAGAGGGAACCAAGTTTCAAAATATTCTGTTCTGGGATTTCCACCCAAATACGAAACAATTCGTGTTGGCTTTTTAATTTAAAAATAAATACATAATATTTTTTAAAATAATTGTTTATTTGATCACGGTCCTTATTTATTTATTGACTCAACCCAAAGTTTCTTTTTATTATTAATTTACTAATTTACATTATATCAGAGACAATTTTTATACTAGTAACTATCATAACTAAATTGTAAAAATAATTAAATATATTTTGTATAGACACTAGTACAATATATTAGCCGTATAAACTACAAATCGATATTTTGAATTCCAAGAATCGCCAAACTGCACTAGCCAAAGTAAAATTTGTTAGACTTATACGATTGTATCTTTCTTGTGCAGCTCGTTACCACCATCAAGAGGTTTTCGCTTACTCAGAGGAACTATACGTGCAGCATTGCTTATTTTGATAATACAAAGTGCAACGTTGCATTTTATCACACAATACTCATGTTTGGGAAAACAGGAAATTAGAAAACAGAATATCTCGACACTAGCTTCTCTCTCTTACTCTTCTATAAGCAGGAGATGAATAGGGCTATGAAAAATAAAACATGTATAATTACCGTACGGCTCCTTAGCTTCAGTATTCATCGGTGCCGGAGACAAGATCCCATTGCTGATCGTGCACATTATGATCACGATGCAGCACCAAGCACTCATGATTGATAAGCTTCATCGGTGCTAACGTTCTTCCCACAGTCACTAAGAACTCTCTTTCTCTCTCTATAACCTTCTTATAACCTGCAAGAGACAACTTTATGGTAATAATTAAAATAGATATTTATCACTTTATTTGAAACGTTCAAAGTAGAAAAACTAAAACGATTACATGGAAACTTTTATTAAAATTGTTTCTTGTAAGAAAAATAAACAATCGAATGTTTTTTTTCGTAACAAAAAAGAAAACTGTAAGCTTCCGCAAACAAATATTTCACCGGGGAAAAGTTTAATCTGTCTTTATAGGTACTTGGGGCAATATCATGATTTTCGTCAACACCGAGAAGGAAGATACACAGACAACATATGATAATAAGTTCGTATTTCATCTTGTACCTTTCACGACGATATGTGCACACTCGTAAACCCGGAACCTCTGTTTAAGGCTCGCGACGTATCGCGAAAATTGGAATTGTAAATATAATTTTTACAATATATTTACTTGACGCTTCGGTAAACATATGTTTTACATTTTACATAAGTTTATTCAATTATGTATCTTATAATTGATAAATTGTTTTATTTTTTTTAATAATCTATACTAATATAATAAAGCGAAAGAGTTTGTTTGTTTGTTTGTTTGAACGCTAAGATCTCTGGATCTACTGGTCCGATTTACTTTGTTTTTGTTTTGTATGAAAGCTGCATTCTTCAGAAGTGCTATAGGCTATATAACATTACATTACACATATATACTAATATATTTTAAAGTACTTTCTAATTTGACATGCAACTTATTCTGCCATGTTAATAACAACCGTCGCGTCGCTACGCAACCGTTACCGCGACATTTTGATATTCATCCTTATGAAAATAATTATAATAGTCACTTTTGGCATTTTATCTGGATTGAAATTATAGTTTACTGTATAACATTCTAATAAATAATTAAGGAGATGTCACTGAGTCGAAATGACCTAGCCTACGGGCGGTACAGTATGACCGACGCGAAAATATTCTTATAGTTCAAGCAGGCGTAGCCGCGTCCGGGTCCACTAGTACATACATATGTATGTCATTTTCATTGATCCTAAAAAGGATTAATTTTTAGGAATTATTTAACTAGCGTACATAGAACTTTTAAATGAGATTGCATTCTTTTCATTATTTCTCTCAAGCGTATCTTTCTCCTCCTAAGTTTTGAAAGTTTCTTTAAGATTAGAAATTTCTAAGTCCAATAGCGTGGCCTTTGAAATTCGGAGCGAGCGCCAAAGTTTACCCTTTAGATATCTGTTCAAACTTCATTTTACAAATAAACCAAACTATAATATTCCTTGAAATACCAACATTTATTTATTATTGCCAAATAGTTATATATCGGGTTTGTTAGAGTATATCTAATAACTTATATTTTCAATGTTTAACTAAATGTGCTATAACCTACATTTCTAATTAATTACGCAATAATAGTATTTGTTATAAATTTATTATAAACATGCCTATCTAAGGTTACTTTAAATAGTGAACTATGTAATTTAAATAAAACATTTCAAATACCGAATACAAAAAAAAAACTAAAATCATAATTATTATTACAATACCCAAGCTATAGTACAACGCCGAAGCTCTTAAGTAACTACACATACTCAACCTACTTTACTAAAGAGGTATACGCAAATGAGACTTGTAAGTACAAACAGCGTTAATTTCAAACAATTTACCCAAAAACCCTTAATTACTCTGACTTTCAAAGAAAAAAGCAAGGGTACATTCGTAGCGAGTCACGCAACACAAAATCACATTAGCTGGATTGCTTTTGTGTAATTACAGAAATGAAGGAGCCGCTTAAGAAAATCCACAAAGTGCCCATTAAAATACCAACGTTCTGTAAAAACATGAAAGTATGTTCAACTGTTTGTGATATTATATAATGGATTTCTAAGAAATTAGTGTGATATCATCATGGCACAATTGATTATTTTTTGACTCTATATAATAATAATTTAATATTCTTCGTATTTTAGTCATGGGAGCGTTTAAATTAAAGTTTTTTTTACTTCCCGCCTTCCATTTTGCCTTCATATAATTTCTAGTGTAGGTATTATAAATTTATCAATCAAATCAAAGTATCTCAGTAATGTACATAACATGTGCAATGTACATATTGACAGCTACAACAAAAAGTATATAGAAAAGTCAAGAAAGGAATAATTTATCACTACGCTCTGTCATCCTACTCTAAAAAGAGAAAAATACTTGAATTTAATTTAAATCCTTTTATTGTAGTTTTTACCTTCGTTCTGGTCTAACTAGGTTTCGCATTTATCTATAATCTTTATGAAGGTATTGGAGTGGAATCTCTTAGGAAATAAGATTATAGACTGGAGGGTCGAGCTAAATTGACATTCTTAGAAGATTCAATTACATAACAATTGTGGTCATCGAAACTATTTGTTTTATATCTCCTAACTATGTAATAATTATATTTTTACTTCTTGTATAATACCAGAAAAAATAAAATAGAAGTTTCTTAAACATTATATAAATTGATTGATCCACTTATAAGTGATGTATTTACGAGTATATGCTAAGCTAAAATGTTAATTTGTTAATACATTTAATTTGAGATACAGCGTAAAGCTGATTTTTTTTTTCTACGAACATGACGAGTACTTGAAGCATTCAGAAAATAGCTTTACGAGCTACTCTTATCTTATAAGCGCGTAAAATTATAGTGTACTTATTGTTTTACACAGGCAGCGTAATATTATGCACATTGTATAATTTTACGCTGTATCTCGCAGATAGCAGGGAGAAAGTACCTGAAAACCTAGTGTTAAGACACTCCATTCTCCATTAAGACTCTTTCTTTCCCACTTTCTTCAAATTCTTGAATCATTACGTGTTTAGTGGCGGAATTAGACGCCGAGCTTTGCCTCGTTACTAGAGCGAGGAAATGAAAATATTAAATATTTCATTCCCCCGAGTGGAATTGAAACCTAC
Organism: Heliconius melpomene rosina; assembly: GCF_056956725.1. NCBI lineage: Eukaryota > Metazoa > Arthropoda > Insecta > Lepidoptera > Nymphalidae > Heliconius > Heliconius melpomene. The sequence continues at coordinate 5,634,030 of NC_140406.1, read as the reverse complement.
AAGCGTCGCATTTACCGTCGCACTCTAGAGCCACTGCGCCAAGACGACCTCAGGATATTGTATAATTAATTACAAGAATAAACCACAAAGTCCACAATTGAAAAACATTCAAGTAAGAACGGCTCAACGGCTAGTCACTGTGATGAATAAAACAATAGAGGGCAAGACCCTCGTAATAACAACCACTTCACAATTGTTAATTTGGTCAGTACAAAGAGGGTATTTGGATGAATAAATTTTGTAAGGGTAACAGTACGGATAAATCGTAGGATGATTTAACAAAGATATATTCATACAAAAATGCTTCAGCATTCAGTTTTATATATGAGGAAAATATAACGATAATTTATTTTTTCGCTACAAAGATCGATTGTAGAGCAGGTGCTGGACTAATAATCCTGATTACTTTTGCAATTTTTATATTCATTTATAATAAAAGAACAAGTTGACGGCTGTTGACGTTTTTTTAATGTTAACACTTTTTTATGTTAAAAAAAGAAATGTCCTTTTTTCTGGATCTAGTAGATGCCGCTGTCTACTTTTAGTACTTTTATACATACGAGTATATAACATAACTAGGAGTGCGAACCGGACCTCAATTTTGACTTGCTGCGCTCGCAAGATCTCGGTAGTGTTCACATGTTGAGCGAAACGAGAAATGAATTATTGAATTTTTAGATTTTTTTTTCGCCTAAAACTATCTACGTGGTCATATCTATATGTTTGCAACTTTTCATCTCAATCGGTCAAACCGTTTGGGAGCTTATTGATGACAAAGAGTGTAAAAAGTCGCCAGTAAAGCGAAAACTCCAGTCATTTATGAATAAATTTTTTTTCTTCTTTTCTTTTAAAATTGAAGTTAAAATTTGATAGTCTCTTCCTTTACTAATTTTATAATGTAACTAAAATACTCGGAGCAATTTGAGGCATTGTAAAAGTAATATATACATATTTTACATGCTCAGTTATGAGGCACTTGTGGAAGTATCCTTTGAACAATTTAATTTGTAAAAGTTCCAGACTGATTGTTCATGTCGAATTCTTTCACTTTATAGCCGGTGTAAAAGTGATTCTTTTTCTGCTTCAATAGTTATGAACTATACAAAGCTCCTTTCATATTGCGTTTTTACATAAAGTCATAACAAAAAGTCATTAATTTCATTGATTTTAATACAAAAGCAACATGCTGTACTAATTTCCAATATATGTCTAGAAGGAAATAAAAAAATTCCTTGTTTATCGAAAAAAATAAGACGTAGATTGATTATTAATAAATGGAGTCTTAGTAGCATTAATTATGAGCTTAAAAGTCAAGAGAAACGAAACATGCACTAACATTTAATGTTTATTATAGCATATATATAACATGTAGAACCCTATTAAATTTATCACATTTAATATTTGCAGCTTCGAAACGAACTATTAATGACTTTCATAAGTAAACATATTATAAACTATCGCAACTTATAGTTCGGTTCATATTTATAGAAGTTTCATTCGGTTCATATTTATTTAGCTAATTGTTGGTAAAATAGATCGAAATACTATTAAAACTTTTTCTTCCAGCATTACGCTGTATCCTGCATACAGCAGAGTTTGCAGAGAGAACCTGGTGTTAAGACACTCTGTTATCCACTTTCCACCGAAATTTCTAGCATGTTTTGTAGTCAATTATTTTACTATATAGCTATAAACCTTACAGGAGCTGCCTACAATGTAAGGTGGTTGGAATGTTCGTGACTGAACGCAAAAAATGACTTTGGTGAATAATATTTTTTAACTTTTTGCAAAATTATATTCTTCAAATTGGCGTTGCGTAATAGACAGTTCATATAAAATAAAAAACCCAAATTCAAATCCTACCTACGAGTATAATGCAATATGTGCAAAATGTATTTAATTTTCTTTCCCTGAATAAAATTAGCTTCCCATAGATTTTCCATAAAAATAATTAAGATAGTACCTACCTAACTGGACATTAGTCTAACATACGGATCTTCTTCATTTATCACGATGGCAATAAGCACAAACCTCCATAAATCCGCGTCGAGCGCACATTGTACGTATATCGTACTTAATGATACCGCAAATAAAAAGGCTTTTACAATTGTGGACACGATCCTGCCATAAAGGAATGTGGTAATGGCGATTACTTATTTATAGAACAAATCAAGGCCCGTTTCGTTTAAAATTATTTAGCAAATATAAGGGTGAAGACCGTATAGACAATGAAAAAGATATTTACATTGCTTTTCAGGGTATTCAGAGAACTCAGTACCAATATAGATCTGTTATTCTTTTGTCAGTGAATTCGAGAACGGTGCATTACTTAATATTTAACTTGGCTCTCATTTCACATTTATGTTTTGATGGGACGACTACAAAACTACCAACTAATAATAGATGACAAATGCGAGGTTCACCCAGGTGCGTTACGCTTGGCATCATGTTTGCAATTTAGATAATGATTGTGGGAAACAATTTCAATTAAACTGGGTTTCCGAATTTCCAAATGTCCATTTAAATACAATTCTAATTAAAAACTAATACATTATTAATCAGAATATGTTATTTCATTTTTGTAGATTTGAGGAAGCTATTATTATGTTTTTAAATTTGATAATTTCGGAAATCGTTTAAAAATCATTATTTCTTGAAATCATTTTTACATGCCTTTGAATGACAGGTTAACAAAAATATTAGCCATGCTGATCAGGACGTTAAGCAGCATATTAAAAAACAAGATAAGTAAATAAAAAAAATGTTTTATTTCCATTTCATACAAATTCGGGTAAATAAGACATTAAATCTCACAATCCAGTAACATGACCCAGATCTTTTATAGTATGAGCCTCCATGAGTATGCATAAAATGTTAACGACGCAACCAACAACAAAAACTATCTAGATTGTGTCGCTTTTTTACCTAAAAACACTTGATAGGAACTGACTAGTTTTAATATACGTAATGTAAAAATTAAAAGATGAATTTAATAAAAAAAAATACTTCTGTAAATACAACGGTTGTTTGTTTCGATTGTCGCTCGATCTCTAATGATTTTCATTTTGTCACTCTGGCATGTCATGTACTCACAATGTTCTTATATATATACCATATATATTACAAAAAAATATTTAGATATTTGATATATAAGTAATTTAGTTATGAATGAAATATGCTTATATTTAAGCGCACTTAAAAAAAAAACAAAAATATATTTAGTATACTATTTTTAGATTAAGCTTTAAAACATATTTTTAGAAATATATTAAAAAAGAAATATTACGTATCAAAGTAGGACATTACAAATATTTCCCACTGCTCCCACAATATGGAGTAACGAGTTCAGAGCCGAGGTTTATTGCTTCGCTTTAGACCGAGTTAATCTCGCTAATTACACTACTCTAAGGTTTAGATACAATCTTGATTTCAGCATACATTTATGGTACATCAAAATTAACAACAGTCATATAAATTTACAGTAAACTAATAAAAGCAACTTATTAAAACTCCAATTGAATTATATGCGTTCCTTTATATCTTAATTAAAAAAATATAAAAATAAAATAAATACACTTCCATCGAGCATATGCTGATATTTTCTTTAATTTCATTTAAAGCAAGAAAAAGAAAAGTGAAAATAATTGTATCAAATAAGAAACCTCAATTCCAAACCGTTTAAATAAAAATACTAAGACGAGTTAGAAATTAGTCATAATATTTTTATCGTAAATATCTTAAACATTTAACCTTGCCACAAAGCAAAAATATAAATAAATAAAATAAAAAAATAATTTTATTTTTATTTAAAAATATATGTTTTTATACTAGGTACGAGAATATAGGATAGGAGAAGGAGGAGAAGGATAGGATAGAATAGGCTTCGGGAGTTTACGCATGATAAATAGTTTAAGTTTTCTTTATTTTTAATTTCTTCCTTACACAAGCTCTTCTAAACCTTCTTAAAATTTAATGAACGATGTAATAAGCAATAAATACACTAGGTACAATTTAATATTGAAAAATATTTATCTCCACCAATAAACGATTATTTTAATAAGAATAGAGTTATTGATTACAGGCTTCAGTGTTTCATTAAAGACCCAACTTCGAAACATAATGTCTTTTCAAGAGGTGTCACTGGAGATAATGTATCATAGACGTTTGATGGAACTTCTGCACGTTACAGCCTATTGATATCTGAACAACGCTTATAAGTGTTCAGTTGAGCGTTATATCTAGGCAAGTTTAGCAATTTTATACCTCTCGTTTTGAATATGAGTCTATGAAAAATACGTGAAATGCTTCTAAGAATATATAAAAAGCTTTATAGGTTCCTACTATAATTACTTTTCACTTTTTAGTATTTTTTTTTCACAAAATGATTTATTTTTTTTTTGGTTGGCTTTTACAAAAGCATGTGTTTTAGTTTTTTAACTATTATTTATTATAACTTATAATTCCCGTTGACGTACAATTCGGAAATTGGTACGAAACCCTCGATGGGTGAGTCACATTCGCACTTGACCGGTGTTTTATAATACATTGTCACCGGACCTTCATAAGAATACAAAATTTTAAATAAATATGACGTTTCAAAGCTGTTTAAAATCACGTCCAAAGTTTCCGTTACAAACATACATACGACCGAAGCTAATAAAATTTTGTTAAAAAGCAGGACAGCTGTATGAGAATAGTTATAAATATAATACCGAAACAAATTAAAAATATATCATGGCAACAACTTATAAACAGCTACGGGAAATAAGCAAGAATAAAGCAAGTCATTTTGTGGTTTGATATCGAACCTTTTCAATCAGGCGGGCCTCTATGACAGTATTTCAATCAGAACATGACAAGGAAAAGATTCCGTCATTGACTGGGTCCCTGGTACATGGAGGAACTTAGGAGATTGCCTCTGTATTTGTTTTGCGATTTTCCTTGAGCTGAGAGCAGTACATTATTAGATCAAGGATTTTCTACTTCAGCATACGATTGCTTCACTCCATTTATGTCAAAGCTTGTAACAAAAGCTACTATACAGTCTAAAAGGGAAAAAAGATTGCGATAAAATTTATAGATTTTACTTTACGTGTTCAATTTTTTTTATTAGCTTCGCGCTGTATCCCGCACACCATAGAGAGGCCGAGGGAATCTAGTCTTAACATACACTCACGTCGGACTCTCACATCGACACTCCGTTCCCTATTTTCGTTCCAAATTCTGGAGACAATGCGTGTTGAGTGGCGGAACCTAACGCCGCGCTTTGTCTCGACACCAGGGCGAAGTAATGAAATATAAATTTAAATAAATATTTCAGAGTATAAATAATTTAGTATTAAATATATTTATTTTAATATGAGCTTAGCTAACATGCTATAAAAAAGCAGACATACTACACATATAGCTAAACATAAAAATATATATATACACAAAACAAACAAAAAGTGTCAAAAAAATAAATTAATATTTCTATTTAAACCAAAATAACCTTGTAACAGAATATACATACATCTTTGAACGAATCACAGTTTTAATGGGACACCACGACTTTAATTAAACGTAATGGACGTCGCCATTACCTCATGGGCTACACTATAATTTATAGTCCACAGAGAGCAAAGGGTTTCCCTGGTCTTTGATTATAAAACCGCTTTTCCTCCAATCTACTTTCAGACATACATACTCATATATTAGCTCCCTCCTCCTTTTACTCACATATTACCTACCGCCTTTGAAATAATTTGTATACCTACTTGTATAATATATCTTGTATCATATATCTTGTAAGGAGCCTACCTTTCATGACTATCAATCGATGCCTATTTTAATTAAAGCCTTATTATAATTCTGAATCGCATCAAAGGTAGATTACTGTGCGATTGATTTAATACTCATCCTTACAATTTATGCATCTTTTAAAAGAAGTTTATTTTTATTATAAGTATATTTCTGTGTATTGTTTTAAATAGCCACGTACCTAAAATAACCTTTAATATATTGTTTGGGCTAATTCGTTTGCTCGGGTTCTATTATTATAAAAATTGGAATTATAGCAAACGAATAAAGCAAAAATAATACTCATATTTTATATATTACTAGCGGACGCGCGCAGCTTCGCTTGCGTATTTAAGGGTGAATTCTAATAACCCATGAAACATGTGTTCAATGAAATATTTTTAAGAGTCTAAATTTCAAATTTTATAAAAATCGGTGGTGATTTAAAGATTTTTCCATAAAAACTTTTAACCCCTTATTTGCACCCTTAGGGGGTGAATTCTAGAAAACGATGAAACACGTGTTCGATTAAATACTTTTAAAAATCTAAATTTCAAATTTTATAAAAATCGGTGCCGATTTAATTTTTTTTCCATACAAACTTTGAACCCCTACTTCACCCCTTTAGGGTTTAAATTTTTCAAAATCCCTTCTTAGTGGATGTCCAGATTACGAAAGTAAAAATCTGTCCAAATTCCACGTCTCTACCATCAGCGGTTAAGGCTGTGCGTGCGTCTTACCTCAGTCAGTGAGGACAAGTCCTTTTATATATATAGATACTAGCGGACGCGCGCAGCTTCGCTTGCGTATTTAAGGGTGAATTCTAAAACCCATGAAACATGTGTACAATGAAATATTTTTAAGAGCCTAAAGTAAAAGTCAAGTTTTATAAAAATCGGTGGCGATTTAAAGATTTTTCCATACAAACTTTCAACCCCTTATTTGCACCCTTAGGGGGTGAATTCTAGAAAACCATGAATCATGTGTTTAATTATATACGTTTAAGAGTCTGAATTTCAAATTTTATCAAAATTGGTGACGATTTAAAAAAAACCTATACAAACTTTCAACCCCTTATTTGCACCCTTAGGGAGAGAATTCTAGAAAACGATGAAACACGTGTTCAATTAAATACTTTTAAAAATATAAATTTCAAATTTTATAAAAATCGGTGCCGATTTAAATTTTTTTCCATACAAACTTTGAACCCCTATTTCACCCCTTTAGGGTTAAAATTTTTCAAAACACCTTCTTAGTGGATGTCCAGATTACGAAAGTAAACTTTTGTCCAAATTTAACGTTTCTACCACCAGCGGTTACGGCTGTGCGCGCGTCTTACCTCAGTCAGTGAGGACAAGTCCTTTTATATATATAGATGAACGTTCATTAGTTAAAAAGTGAGGCATAGTAGGACTATTTGGAAGAAGTTATCTTAATTAGTGCATTTAATAAAAGCATGAAATCGTAAAGTTTTGAATTTTAAGTGAAAAATGTGTAAAACACATGGTATCTACGTTTTTATACATATTTTAGTAGTAAAATAAATATTTTCATTGAAATATTAAAAAACGTAAAGGTATTTTATCGACAACAATTTTATTGTAAAAATATAACTTACGTAAAATGATAGCGTTATTTCCTCCAATAAAAACGGAAAGCGTAGAGACGTATAGAGCTCGACAGACTAATAATAAATGAACCCTCACGTAAAGTGGAGACAGTAGCGTGCATTAGCATCTTATGTTAATATTTTGTAATACTTTGCAAGTGGATAAAGTAGATACCGATTTCCATACGGAATTTATTCGCTATAAGATATTCGCAACGAATAAAGGTAATGTTTACAGCCATGAAAATATTACAAACATTTTGATTTTAAATGCGATACACATTATTTACCAGAATAAGCGTGACACGTAACACAACGCCTTCAAGCTTATGGTAATACTTTTGCAAACTCATTTGAATATTATTACCTTTTAAGTGGCGTTACTCGAGTCTGGGGAACCCGTTTAGAGATATATGTGCTCATAAGGTGTTAAGTGCACAGTAGAAATCGAACATGTGAGAAATAATGTAGGTACCTACTAATCTGATACACCAAACTAATTTATTTTAAGTATATTTTGTAGTTTAGTATTTTTAGAGAATTTGTATGACGACCTTCATAAAAACGGTGCTATGGACATTAGCATTTTTTAAAACACTAGCGCAATATATAAAAGTAAAATCTATAAACTGTAAAAATTGTTTTCTTTCTTAAATATTTCAGCAATAAAAATGTAAAGCTTAATCTCAAATTTTACTATAACAGTAAAAAATAGCGGCAAGGTAACAACAATTTATTTTTACTAATTTAAAAATGTATATTCAGCCATTACCATATACATATCTTATGATTTTTTTAATAGATCTATCGTACAGAAAATAAATTACAATATGTATAAATAAATATACAATACGTATAAATAAATAATATATTATATTCGACTGCTATAATTTTGAATTAAATTTGGGACAATGTTTTTAATTTATGTCCAAATAAAGTGGTAAATACTAAAAAGGATAAAATAGAGTGACAATGGGTTCTACCACCTAACATAAATTATTTGTTCGAGTAGGAATCAAACCGGTGATCGACACGTTTCACGTCACCGGCTGAAGATGCTGTGTTGCTGCGACGGCCTCTTTAAAAGGCAACTAATTGAAAAGCTATAACGAGAAAACAACAAGAATTAATCTTTTATTTTCAAATACGCCATGCTGGCAGAAATCAAATCTAGTTTTAATTAGACCATTGTTCAGTTTTAGTCAAACAATAAGACGTCTCTCAAAGTATTTATTCTTTATACGAACTCGTTCAATTAATTTTAAATTAAATTTTCTTAAAGGCAAACCAATAACCACAATCTAGCATTGAGTCAAAAACAATATAGAAAGTCTTAGGAAAAGCAAAAAAAAATAACTTAATTATTGAAAATGTGCTGGGTCAATTAAAAAAATCTTAATATTTTACCTATATTTACTGACTGACAGAACTATTAATAAAGAAATTTTCAAAATTTTGCATATTAAATATAAATGATATTTTATGAAAGTATCTATCTTTTTTTTCTGATAGTAAAAACTATCAGAAAAAAAAGATAGATACTTTCCAAAAGAACAAAGAAGGCTCTGAAGGCCCCACTAATCCGTTCATCCATCAAACTAACGAAATTTGTAACGTGAGCGTAACGTTACTAAATTCGTATATAACATAAAAAGAAACAACATATGTATGTATGTAGGAGCAAAACTAGTGATCCATATCCGTCGGGTAAAAGCCGATATTCCGACGGGCTCGCAACGGAATAATATTCAATGCTAATTATATATTTATTAAAATATATAATAATTAATAATATATATATTTGTTAATTATATATATATATATATATATATATATATATGTTACCTTATTTATTATATTTAGTTTATGTTTTAATTTAAACTACATATTACTACTATTATTATATATTTAGAATTATAAACATTTTTTATGCTTCATATAAAAAGTCCTAAAAATTGAATTGACTTGATAACGTCTTATCGATTAACACCGGCTGCACAGGCATACAGGCAAAGAGGGGCTTTAAATTCTGCTTCTAGTGGGGCTTCCCCACTTAGTTCTGAAATTGGGACTATAAGAGAAGAAAAGAGTGTCTTGACTTATTTATTCTACCAAATTCATCGCCAAATAAAGCAATGACAATTACATTAAAGATATTATGTAGGTGATGAAACAGAATTACAAATGCTATTCAGGTAAGAGGTTTTGTGGTGATGGGATTGCTCCAAAGGAATGCCGCATGATTGTGTAACGCTCGTTACTTTTTATTCTTCTCATTACCAACCGTAGTGCTAGTATGGAGACAGCACAGTTCCATATGAATCTAGGGCGAATTGTGCCTGAAAACAAATTGGTACAACATACTATTTACAGTTGAGCCAAGTAATTTTGTCGCTATAGCAAGAAATGTTAGATTTAACGCTATTTTCTGCCTTAAGAAAAATTTTGAAACAAGTGACTAACCGTAGTGGACGTAATTCGCAATATACCAAGATGTTAAAATTATCGCATAAATGATTATAGAATTAAATCAAATTAAATGAAATCAGCTTCACGCTATAGCGGGATATATCCCGCTCATAGCAGGGTAGGCAGAGGAAACCTAATGTTAACAAACTCCGTTCCCCACTTTCCGTCGAATTCTGAAGATATTGCGTGTTGAGTGGCGGAACTCAACGCCACGCTTTGCATTGTTACCAGACCGAGAGATCGTTTCCTTGAGTGAATATCGAACCCTCAACCTGTCGAGAGTCGCACGCTTGTGGCCCTCCATCATGATGCAGGGCCACAAGCGTGCGTTTGACTAGCCCTACATTGTAGAAGTTATGTTTATTTTTTGTCGAAATCTAAAAGTGAGATGCAAAAAATTTTTTTACACATAATCCACTGCTAGCTTTCAAATATCGACGAAATTAAAATGTTGCTATAGCGCTTCGTGGAAAGTAGAAAATCTGTTCCAAAGCCAATTTGTATTGAAATTTGTTAGTTACTTTATGAATACCAAACATCCAGTTACTCTGATGTAATAAAATTATCGACCGTACGATCGACGACTCCATGCCACCCTTAGACTAAGCTGCAGGTGGCTCCGCAGATTTGATTATGAGTTTCTTCTTCCTTTTGATTATTTTCTTCCCGAAAACAGTGCGTAAAATTTAGAAAGCCTAACTTCAGAGCGGCCACAACACGTCGACCGTACTGTATACAGTCCACGTACATATATACAGGGAGAGATTTTCCCTGAGAGATTTTCTTGCACAATCACAAAAAGAAGGACATGTCTTAAATATATTCTGGCTAAGTGAAATACTTCAGCTACAAATTCCGAGTATAATGTGTATAATAAATAGTATTCTCCGTTTTTTTTTTCTTTTAATAATATTTTTATAATATGTGTTTTAATGGTTATATTATAAAATCAAAATAAAACAATCATTAATAAATAATTATGGAAAAAATCTATAGCATGAATAAAATTTTCTATGTAAATAATTTTATTCATTATTATGTATAGAAAGAAGCGTGATTTCTTTTCTTCTTGAACAAAAATAAAATACACGCTGTGAATTCAAATAGCATTACAATCGCGCACTGCGGACGCGGAATTAACATAACTATAATTAAACGAATAAAATATGTAAATTGGTACAGAGCTATTCTTTGATAAAATAAGAATGCTTAATAATATCTTAAAATTGATCTACACGTACTCAGTGAAACACAAAATTTAAATAGAATTATACATACATACATATTTTTTTGTGTTTTTAGTTTTTTTAAAACTTCACGCTGTATCCCGCATAGCAGGGTAAGCAGAGGGAACCTAGTGTTTAGACACCATGATTCCATTTTGAGGTATTGGGAACACCCAATACCTCAAAAAGTGCGCTTTGCCTTGGTACCAGAGCGAAGAAATGAAAATATTACTAAATAATAAATCATGCCCCCGAGTAGGAATCGAACCTACAACCGTCACGTTTACAATTGCTTGTTCCACTGCACAATGACGGCCTGTATTTTTAGTTTATTAGGATAATTCGCCATTATTCTAAAAAAAACATCCAAATACATAAACAGGTACATACATAATATACTCTACTATATATAATGGCAAATATCAATAAAAGTGAATTAAAGAAAAATACCATAACTTTATAGAACAAAAGTCTTTATATACTTCATCTTGAGAGTGAAAGAATTACGTAAAAACTTGTTAAAGTATAGAGATATATAAAAAGGCACAGAAATCTAATTTTCTTTATGTCATGATCCTATCATCGCATTGTTATTTCCTTCTCACTAAAATGAGGGCCATTTCATAGTATTTTATATAAGCTTAAGTTACTTGCTACTATAATAGCCCTTAATTAGAAAGTAATTTTGTTTGTGGCACAGCGGCACAAGGGTGTGACTGTAACGCGACGGTTGTGGGTTCGATCCCCACTCGGCGAAGTGAAATATTTATTTACGTTTATATTTCCATTTCTTCGCTCTGGTGTCGAGGTTACTGCGCGGCGTTGAGTTCTGCCACTCAACACGTAATGCCTCCATAAATTGGCAGAAAGTGGGGAACGGAGTGTTTTAACACTACGTTCCCTCTGCCTACCCTGCTGTGTGCGGGATACAGCGTGAAACTGATTTATTTAAATTTTGTATGTAGTTCAATTAATGAATGAAAATAATTCTCAAATTAAAATAACAAATAACAACTCGTATTATTATTATGATATGCTATTAACCATTGACAATAACAGCTATTCAGCGAACAAAATATTAGTAAAGTTTCAAATTGCTTCGTTATTTACGATACGTTCCAGTGTATACAGTGTTAGAAACTATTGAAAATATTAAATAAAGTGGGAAAGGTAATGAATTAAAACAAGGCTTCAAATAATTATTAAACAACCAAAGGGAATTATCTAGCAGTCTAATAACAATATCTCGTTCTAAAGAATCCATCGAGTAGAGTGACGTTAGTGATCCTTTTCTTTCGGTCGCCGTTGACAGCCCATAAAAGTGCCAGCCAGTAATTAGAGTCGTTGTTATATAACCTCTATGGTCATTATTTGATTATTTCTAACAACAGTATAAATGGAAAACTCATATTTTTATATTGTGACAAAACTGTACTAATTAGTTTAACTATAAAAAGTTTAAAGTTAAAATAACTTCCTTACTTTTTTTATGCATATATACTAGTACTATTTTATTTTTTTTTGTAAAGTAAATCGAAAACCTCTCGTTGTTCTTTTCTGCGTAGAAGTCCGTTTTTTTCTGTGTGCGCGGTCCCCAAGAGTACTCGCATTAGATATTTGCAAAGATTGATAGCGTATCGCACTAACTTCACTTGTGTTTTGTGTGATACCGGAAAAGGAGGCTGTCATAGAAATTTCGCAAAAAAATATTGAATTTTAGAGGCTAATGATAATTTTTCGATATTTTGCTGTTTTGCTAATACGAGTACATTTTTTACAAATGTAACAAATGCATGTAAACAATGGCCACATTCTTTTAAATTTTAAATACGTAAAATATGTCATTGTTGGTGGATTGTGAAAATGTTGTAATGTGCCAATGAATCGAAGGAATCGAACTCACAACCTGTTCGTTTACTTTCAGCTGTGCTGCTGCGCTACGATAGCTTTAGAAGGTATAATTATTTAATTATTAATGTATGTAATATTTTTTTTACTATAATGTAAATTCAGAATTTATCATAATATTTTGTAGTACAAATATGAGAGCTATTCAAATCGTATGAATAGGGTTTCCATATTGTACGACGTGTCAAGCCATCACGTTGCGTATTGTCTTATCTAGGTCAATTCAAGCTGGCTATGGTTACTGAAGAAAATTAAACACTTGCCTTCAAAGTATTTATTCAATATTTTCTAATCTTTTGTATTTTTCATTTCTATAATAATTATTTATTAAGAACATTTTTTTACATTATTTATATAATTACAGTGTAAAACTCTTACCTACGAGTGTATATATGCAGCATCTAACGCAACGCATCTCATTTAACGCAATCAATTAAGTATCTATTTCGCAATATTTTGTATAAAATTCGCCGCGTAATAAAATCCATAGAGTATTTGCCGTACACCTATAGTTATGAAGTTTGGAAAAAATCCAAAAAGTGAAAATTTATAGGTATTTAATAGAATAAAATAATTACAAATCCACATTTGTAGTTCATTTCATACAAATTGAGTGAATAAGCCCGCAAAGTTAAGTTTGTCAGCTCTAAGAGTTCTACAGTGTACTTCCCGTTGACCTACCACCTTGGTGGGCGAGTCCATTTCCTTAATATAAATGATTTTTTGATTTTAATACCATTATCATTAAATGGTACAAAAAATATTTTTCTTATCGTGTCTATCACGTTAATCGCCCTGCCTTTAATTTCCGGATGATTGTACCTTTTATCCATCCCATTAAACGATGACGCAACAGATTTAAAGGTTTTTATTTTATCCATAGACTCTGTTTATTATATCCAGCATTTTTATAGATTCACGCCTCAATTAAATCTTTTAAAGGAAATAATGTATTATAAAACAACGAAAAAACAGGTTATCATAACTTTTTATTATATTATATTGGAGTATAAAATGAAAGCCTACTAAAATTAGAACTATTCGAAACTACATAACTACTCCAGACATTGTTACACTACTGCTATATTTATGCACTTAAAAATTAAAATAATTAAAAACCCATTACTTGAACTTTAACAATGGTTCCTTAAGTTTTAGCTGTTAATATAAATAAAAAAAAAATTGCAGCATAAAAACAACAAAATGAACCCTACAGGTTAAAATAATATGAAGTTATGATAAACGATGTGATGACATCAGTGTGACATAATTAGATCGTGTCTATTCAAATACTCGTTCAATTACGCGTTCAAATACCATTCATGGAATTTCTGTATTAATTTTGTCTTTATATATGGACTAGCGGACGCGCGCAGCTTCGCGTGCTTATTTGCACCCTTAGGGATGAATTCTAATAAACTATGAAACACGTATTCAATTAAATATTTTTAAGAGTCTGAATTTCAAATTTTATAAAAATCGGTGCCGATTTAAAAATTTTTCCATACAAACTTGCAACCCCTATTTCATCCCTTTAGAGTTAAAATTTTTCAAAATCCCTTCTTAGTGGATGTACAGATTACAAAAGTAAATACCTGTCTAAATTTCAAGTTTCTACCATCAGCGGTTACGGCTGTGCGTGCGTCTTACCTCAGTCAGTGAGGACAAGTCCTTTTATATATATAGATAACAGCTATTATTCAAGCAGTTCACATATTCAAACATCGTATGGACAGAACAATTACAGAAAAAGAAAGAAGAAAAAGAAGAAGGACAAAGGAATCTAATTTGGCTACGTGGCGCAGCATAAACGCGGTGATGATGTTTTTGATCCCAACTCGGAAGAATGGTAGACGGAGCTTAACGCCGCGTTTTGTCTACTTGATAGGCAAAAGTATCTCACAATCTATGTTATAACCTGCTTGCTATAAGGGAAAAACGTTGGACAGCTTGGCGTTGGCAAATTGGAGAAAAAAATCATATACAAAGGCTTAGTAAAGTTAACCTCATGGGACATAAAAAAAAAGCGACATTTTTTCACAATTTACAACTGTGCTCTATTTGTAAAGTAAGCCTATTGTTAAGGGACAAATAACATTTGTTGGGTTCATATATTTCGTGTGAATATTTTTCCGTCGCGACGCGTCGGTGCGAACGAAACGTGCTCAAGTTCCCTTCGGTAGTATTAACTTGGATCGCAATAATTTTTAACTCTACGTAGCGAATGTTATTGCACTTACTGTTATTACCTTAGTTTTTCTCATGATATTTGTTATTCTCTTTTTGTATATTGTATACATATATAAACTAAATATAGTTTATGTTTGTATAATAAATTTATATATATTAATGTACTTATATAGATGACATATCAAACAGGTTATCATATATATGTTTGTGTTAATATTTCATACAAATAGCTACGAGTTTAGTTTTTCAAAAATTACATCCTATCTTTGTATCATTTGTACTTACTTTACATAAAAGAAATAAAGTCCAAAAAATAACCGACACATATTAAAACATTTATTATTATTTAAAATTTGGTTTATTTCCATTTTGGTCATCTTAAATTAATTTTTGTTTTTCGTCTAAAACTATAATTACTTAATGTGTAAATAGCGTGAAATTATTGCGTATATTTTATGTAATCCATTGTTCCACGAACAGTGTGTTTAATAAATTTAATTAGTATTAATGCGACTAAACGCGATGTTGATTTGTCAGCCTGCACGCGATGTGTCTAAAATAGAATGTAAAATAGGAAGATTTATTATCTGTACGTACAAACTCTACAATTGTACAAAAGGTAATTGACGTAAAGAAGAGAATTTTAGAAGCACTACGTTGACTATAAGAATAGCAATTTATTTAAGCATGTACAAGAATATAATAGAATAGATATAAGAATGGCAGAAAATTTCACGAAGTTACAGTATTTTTTGTCCGACCTTGAGTCAGTGCTAAGCTGAAACGTGTAACGGGCGGAAGAATTCTATTTTCAGCAGTATGTTTGCAAAGGGAAGTAAAGCAGTTGTATGTTATTTGCAATGTCCATGATTTGTATATTTTGACAAAACGAATCGAAAGAGAAAGTGAAATAAAAAAAGCGAAACTTTTTCTCATTCTCAATACTTGTTACAGCTTCGGAATATAAATTGTATTTTTTGGGCGATACATTTGACCAGGATTTTCTCTTCGTATTTATTTTTCTATATCTTTTTATTTATTTATTATAATACTATAATCGTTTTTCTCTTTTGCAATAAAACGAAAACGACATAAAAAATATAATGTATTTCTTCATAATGTTTAAGTTATTTTGTCCTAAAATTGAAAGGAAACACTTTTAAAAATATAAATTATGACATGGACATTGATTTGAAGAACATGCAACACAAATAAAAAAAAACAAACTTAACACGTCAACTCAAACGGCAAGCTTTATAGCTTTATTTCATGTTATTCGGTATAACATTTTATTACTATTATATTTCATGGCTATATAGATATTCCACACGAGCTATTAACTAGGCGCATGGGTGTGGTGACATGCGTCAGCCCGCGGATTTCCGTGAGCGAGCACAATCTGTTTAACGGTGCATACGACACGCGTCAACCATCGATCTTGCTGTTAACGTATTGTTAAACTGCATATATTATGCTGTTAATGCTATTGAATTAGATAATTACATATTTAGATAATAATGAGATTTTTTTAGTTGATGTACCTAAAGGAAATTTTAATGTGGGCTCGCTCGGGACTTGCCCACCGAGGCCTCCGTACTAATTTCAGGAATTTATATTTTTTTTATAAAAGTAGACAAACTTAAGTTTGAGGGTTTATAATGATTTTTTTCAATGACATGCTTATAAATTTTCACATTTTTTCCTTTATTTGTATCATAAATTCTCACTTTGTGCCAAATTTCACAACTGTAGGTCCACGCAACCATACAAACT
The DNA here is from genome assembly GCF_056956725.1 of Heliconius melpomene rosina. Taxonomy (NCBI): domain Eukaryota; kingdom Metazoa; phylum Arthropoda; class Insecta; order Lepidoptera; family Nymphalidae; genus Heliconius; species Heliconius melpomene. The sequence continues at coordinate 5,617,077 of NC_140406.1, read as the reverse complement.
ACTATACAGTTTTTAATTACGCGGTTGCATCCAAAATGCAACAAAATCGATTCACAAATGCCCGTATCATTTGATTGTGTAGACTAAAATGCTTAATTTTTTCTTTGCTTCAAGGGACGAAAGGCTGATACCTCCATGCGATCTCGTGAAAAATAGTTCCGACAGACGGACTGGTGGACAACAAAGTAAGTCTTCCGTTTTTAACTTTTGAGGTACGGAACACTAAAAATGGTAATATTTGGAAAACTGAGTGTTTTTATATTAAATAAAAAAAATCCTATTATGTAAACACACAACTATCAGCTTTTATAGACACTACACCACTATGCCACGACGGTCTGACATAAATATTATCATCATATTTTTGCAACAACCCCAGCAGTAAACACTTTCCTAAATGGCGTTTTAATAAATATAATTAACCACTAAAGAAAACAAAGTTGAAGTCAACAACAGCAGAAATTTCTAAAGTCTAAGTGATAAATCAAATTTTACGAAATCTGATAAATTTATTTGTTATTAAATTAATTTAAACCAAGAAAGCTGCTGGTGATGTTATATAATAAGAAAGATAAATGCGTACCACCCTTATTAAGAGAATCAAATGTAGATATTTGCTATAAATTCACATAAATGGATCCCTTGGAATTGTATTCTTTACTTAGGTAAAATATGTAATGGACAACAATATTAATAATATTTTATAAATGGCCTGGTTGATCCAAGTATTTTATACACTGCCTAGTTATTGTATAGCATACCGGATTATACATACATAAATCTTGATAAAGCTACTTCTCGGAATTCACAAGTCAAACGAAAATCTTTCTCACTATAAATATGTAAAGCAAAACCAAACGTAATGTGAATATGTAATCTTAATTTTCTTATTAGCTATGTATTATACATATAATAAATGTATATTTATTTTTACTTTACTTACATTTATGAAAAAGTACCTATTGAGAACAGCCACAGAAAAGCTATTTGAATTTCAAAGCCGTCAAAATATATTTATCCTTTCGTAAAGGTTTTCACTCAAATAAAATTGTGATAAAAAGCTTTCTAAAATTGAATGTGCTTTGAGAATAAAAAGTAATCTATACGATTTTCGGAAACAAAAGATAAAGGACGGCGGAGTCGGACATTGGGCGGTAAATGCCGACGTCTTTATCTCTCACGCCTCCCGGCAACATCCCTCGATGGAGATTATGACGGAATCCACCACTTTTACGATTCGGCTTTTAACTTCGTTTTCAAGGTCTTTATAATTTCGTACTGAATTTAAGTACATCCAATATACATTAAATTTGCTGCTCGCCCGAATGACGAGTAAAAGGCTCTTGACGAGTCCAATTAGCTTAGTTTTATTAGGCTTTTCCATTTGTTAAATTATTATGTATTACAAAATCTGTTTTAGTGAATACAAAAAAAAAAACTACGTAAGCTTGTTATTAAACAAGAGCTAAGATAGATATGAATTAAATCTTCCATTGGATTTATATAAAATATTAAAATAAATTAAATTTATAGAATCTGTTAACTATGCATACAAAAAACCCACAGAAAAGTTTAAATTAAAAAGTCGATAAATAAAATATAAACATTGTCTATATTCTCACTAAATGATTGGAAATTGAACTGTCAAAGGTTGAAAGCGTTATATTTTGTTTTTAAAATATATACATTTTTATTTGACCGTTGGATAAACGATGACTTGTGCAAATTTTATCCGTACTCTTCAGTTATAACGGATTAAACTACAACTTAAATAATTTTCGCTAACCACTGTTAAATTATTTAAATTGTAGTTTTCTCGCTATGTTTTATGCAATATATTGGAGAATTAGTTGTAAAATCAGTCGTTTATTTCTAAGTTAGGATTTAACTGGCTCGTTCCCGCAGTCAATGGACAGACTAAAAACGTCTTTTCTTACCAATGACCTTACCTAAAAAACACGTGGTGAGGACGAGGTAATTGTCTGTTTTTATTATTAAATGGTTTTATTTAGCTCACCCCGTTTGTTTGTTTATTTATTTATTTGTTTGGGTCAAATTTTGTAATTGAAATTTAACCCTCTTTCCGTTAACCGATTGATCTGAAATTTGGTATACGCCTTTAATTCTGGTGACAATACAAATATCCATATTCAATATTATTGTGAATCCAAGATGGCCGCCGCTACAAGATGGCGGACAACTTACTTTTTTTCAATCCCATCAATATGGGTATCAAAATAAAGGGCTCGGTAAGTATAATACAGTATACTATATAAAATTACAATATGAATCTCCCACCCAAGTCAAGATCTGGTATCCTGTCGAAGAATGTTAGGGTGGCTAAAAATGATACGTCGCTAGGAGTACACCACCCAAGTTAAGGTAAAAGGTAAAAGCGTGCCGAGAACTGTATGGCATTAGGATATCATGGATTATGGATAAACATGATATGTTGTTAGCGTTTTCCCCTCAAGATTCAGCCACATCTTGTTGTACATAGCCTTGCCCCTCTATTGCACCTCTGGGGGGTCGACCGTAACATTATCCATTAACCTTGCAATAATGAGGGACTCAACGAATTGAATAGAATGAGAAATAAAAACTAAAAACTTAAAAATAAAAAAGAAAAAAAAAATATTTTAAGTTAAACGGTTTTATATTGCAGATAAATGTACTAAAAGCTAAAAAATAATTTCATGAAAATTATGATTACTAAAATAAAATCGTGGGGCACGCCCAATATCTACAAACGAAAGACATAGCATGACACTTCAACTTCACTTCAATAAAATATATATATTTGCTATTTACTCTAAATAGTATGCGTCATAGTAATTAAACCTTTATAGCGGTGGTGCAGATACGGTTATTGTAAATCATAAAATACAATTTCTATGCCACTGCACTAAGTAACATTATTTATACTTCCATCTGCATTTAATAAATCTACTCTCTTAGTAGAAATAAATAGATTCCTTACTTATTTCCACTAAGAGAATATTTTAATTATCATAATGTGCTTACTTAAGTCACTAAAAATGTACATTTCCATATAGTTCTTGTTTTGCTGCTCAAAAATTCACTATATTGTTTTATTAATCGTATTTATGTATAATAATTATTAATTCTAGTTTATTTTCTAAATTTTATAAATGTGGTGGAAATGACCTAGTAAAATAAAACCTCATTGTTCACTGTCCTTGCGTACAGACATTGCCGCACTTCACTAACCGCAAAAACAATGCTACATGAAGTTTAACCAGTCCGAGACAATAAAATGTTTTAAATACATGGATTATTAAACGAATGTTTTAAATACAAAAGCTTAAACATTTTATTTTGTCAGAGCAGGAAACTGAAAATAGGTCATTTTCCCTAGTGAGATTCAAACCCATATTCATTGGCTTTACAGTAATACGCTGCGATGAACTCATAGCAATGTCAGAATCGATGTCGTATTTAAAAATTTATTTTCATAGTGTTGAGATCTGTATATCTTTATCTAGGTCAGGTACTTCAATCTAATTAAGTATTATAAAAAATAGAAGCATAATAAACTTATAAAGAAATATTGAGCTCAAATAATAATAAATTGCAATCATAAAGTATTGTCACAAGCAAATAAATATCGTTAGTTCAAAAAATACATTCATTTCGTTAATTGAAAACAAATAACAATAATATCAATACATATAAATTACGTAATAACAACCTAATATAATTCTGCCTTTATGAATATATTTTCACGTTGACGTAGGTTTTCATTTTTTTGTTACCTTCCTAGTTGTAATTATCGTTTTAAATCTAAATGTAGTAAGATTGGTTAATTTCTTTTAAAATATTTTTTTAATTATCTTTTTAATTTGTTAATCATCATTAACTTTTTTTTGTTATAGAAATTTCAAGAAACACAGCGATTAATATACAAATACGTAAATATAAATATTGTGGCGCAGTTGGGAGCTATCTGACAATAATTTAAAAATTTTGACAATGATTGATAATGAATATTTCCTCTCAGAAAGTTGTTTCAATAAAATATATTCAGCCAAGCAACTTCAGCCAAGTTAAAAAGTTGGAAATGCATAATGTGTATTTTACACGAACCATTTCAAACTAATTTTGAGCCCTTCATAACTCGTAAACAAATTGATATAGGTATATTAATTAACGTTCAAAAACCAGCATTTTTGTGACTGATTTTCTTTGACCATTAACCTTATATATTAACCTGCCCAGGACAACCTTAAAGTACATTAATTTGCAAATATAATAGAACCTGTATATAAAACAATTTCGAATGAAATGTAGAGCTTTCAGAGCGAACACAGAACTCGGCATCCATATAGATCTCTCATTCTTTTGTCGGTGATGTCGAGAACGTTGATTACTTTAAATTGAACTTGGCTCTGATTTTATATGTATGTTTTTTTATGGGATACGACTAACTTACGCCAGCGAAGCCGTAGGTATAATGCTTAATCGTATTCGAAACAAATCGTTTCTTTCTGATAGAAATCTAAAATATTAATTATTCAAATCAAAGTCACTAACCTCTAAATCGCGTGTAACAACAAAAATATTAATATATTTCATGAAAAGCTATTATTTTCCGTATAATTTCCTTTATCATTTATTGTACTCGTAGCTATTCTTGCTCCAAAAAATATTAAACGTTAATATTAATACAGAAACGGAAGAGCAAAGATTCATAATAAAACACTTCCATAAATATCTAGAGGTACTTATAATAAAATCGTCATCGATGTCGTACATGGAAGATATATAAGAAAAAATATTATTTATCGTAATAGAACCAAAAAATATACATAGTTTGTCTGTATATCTATTTGTCTGTGCGTTTGTTCATGCTAATCTCAGAAACTGCTTAACCGATTGTATTTTGGCAGGGTTGTGTTTAAGAATGTTTGTTCGACAAAATTGCTAAAGTTTGCTACAGTTTTACTGAATTAGTTGAAACTTTTTTGTTTTCATAATAAATCAGAATCACGCTGTACCCCGCAAATAGCAGAGCAGGCAGAGGAACTTATTATGAAGACACTCCATCATCCACTTGCCGCCGAATACAGGCGGCATTGCGTGTTGAGTTCCGGAACTCAACGCCGCACTTTGCCTTGATACCAGAGGGAAGAAATTCAATTTAAATTGTTTTTATAATGATTATTATTATTATTAGAAAATAAAAGTAATACAGATCAGTAAATTAATAAATATGTAGTTCGCTACTTAGATTATTAATTACACTCGAATGTAAATATTAATAATATAAAACTGTTCCGTTACTAAGAGGCAGACAATGCACAATCGATGCAATTCGGCATGTAAGTAGGTTACAGAGTATTGGAGAGAATTTAGACTAGATTTCTTGAAATTCCTGCGCCGATTTTTTAAATTTAAAACTTAAAATCCACGCAAAGAAAGTTGAGGGCAACTAGTTATCGTATGAAGTAAATTAACAGTGACCGACAAAAACTGAATTGATATATTAATCTCAATAAACATGTCAATGTTAATTACTTTGATGTTCGCAATATTATAAGCCAGTGGCAAATTTTTATTTATTTTTCAAATATATGTTTCGAACTTTTAGCATCTAACTTATTTTTATAATTTTTCAGTATTTCAGCTTTTTATTAATTGCTAGATGTACTTAGCTGTTTTAAATATAATCGATATTTAATTACATTACTACGCTACAATTAACCGTTAATTTTGTTACAATTAAAATTAAAGAGAGCTGCCATTAGCCTGAGATCAACCAAAGACGGCCATTTATAAATAAATATATTGTGTATTTAAAAGAAAAATATTATGATACCATCACACAATACGTGCCCAGTAAATCCGTAATTAAAATAAAATATGAATAAGCGTATAATTATTGAAATCTAAATAAGATCGGCGAGCTTTTAATCTTCAAATAAAAAAAAGAAAAACGAAATGATATAATTACATCATAGGAATTAAAACAAAATGAAAAATAAAAAGTGGAACCTCATTAAAAATACATTTCGCGAGAGAAATCGTCAGACGAATTTCCTTTATACGATAGATATAAATTGTTTGGAAAGTAAAATGTTACAAATGACATTTTTAATGCTATTCTTATACGAGTACTTATAAAGAATTCCTATATTTACGGGAATATTAAAATATATTATTTAAAGTGGATTCAAAATTCACAGATATTTCATCTGTGGGTTTCATTAGCTAACCGCAGAGCGTGCCGTTCTTTTGCCATTTCGAAATATTTATACAAAGCCAGTAAGTTAAAATCCTAAACAAACATGACCCTTCCTAAAACCCCAATTTATTTCTCTGTGTTTTTTCATTACACACTTACCGAAGTGTTAACCCGTTAGATGTTTCATAAAAGTTATTATACAAACTTCATATTTGCTTTTAAAAAAATATTATAAGATAAAAAAATAATAAATAAATATTTGGTTTTGTATACAATGTCATATTAGGAATATAAATATATAAAAAAAGATTTTTGAATCGCTGAGAGATAGTGAATTAACACCGTTATTTATTTTGCGTGTTAAATAATAAATTTAGCTCTTATGTAATTAAATTAATTTAGTTTAAAGATCCTACTCACCGAAACAGCTTCCAATCTCTTAACTAAACTTTTTTAACACTATATTTATGTTCCACACTTAAACCTGTGCATAAAGTATATATTAAAAATATTTCTTACACTTATTTAGAAGTTTAAAACACTTACACAAACACTATTAATTATAACTTAAAAGTTTTACGTCTAGTAAGTTAGTAAAAACTTTTTTAATAATTTCAAAAAAGTTTTTTTTCTGTTTATTAATTATAATATACGTTATACAGATAATAAAATTGATATATAATTAAAATAACTATGTATGGTATGCTATCACTCTGTGATCACATTTTAGTAGCAGGACCGCTAGCCAACAAACCTCAGAACATACTGGTGCTGAAGTAAGCCAGAATTTACAACGCATGCGTCCTCCTAAACCTCGCACTTCTCTCAAACGTTACTTAAATTATACTCAAACTAAAACTATTAAAATAAACTAATATAATATTTTTGGAATATATAAAAAATATTATTAAAATTTTACGTTACGTAATTAGGAACTGTCTTTATTTGTTTCTTTAATTAAATATAATACATATAATATTGCAAATATAAAAATATGCCTAATGTCTCTTCAGGTATTATATATTTAATTTATACGTAATTATGATGATTAGTTACTTACTTTATTTTCAAGATAATATATATAACACCTACTTTTTCTTCAATTCTAGTATGATTCCGGGATAAAGTCTAACATAATAGGATAGGTAGAGTGCTCTTCACGTTCTCTTCTTCTGTGTCTTAGTCAAGACACTCCGTTCTCCACTTTCTGTTAGAATTCTACCACTTTGAGTGGCGGAACTCAACGCCGCACTTACTTATCAGGGAATTGTTAATAATTATTATTATTTTCCCCAATCGAAAAGTAACTTGCTATTAAATTGCCAATTTGAGTTGGATTAACAACGACACACATATAGTACAGAAAAATAATAAAAAAGTACGTGCAGAACATCAAATGCCATCGGATTGAAGCGAAAAGCGTAAAAGCAAAAGATTAAAAAGATTTTTTTCATTGCTTCAAATGGAATGGAAGTATTTTTCATTCGTTCTCAGATTTATTATTTTAGTTAAAGATGTAATTATGGAACTGTTTGTCGCTGAATCGAAACCTTTTTTATAAGGCTTCACGCTGTATCCCGCATAAAGCAGGGCAAGCAGACCCGACCTAGTATTAAGATACTTCGTTCTCCGTTTTCCGCCGAAATTTTCGAGGCACTGCGTGTTTAATGGGGTAACTCAGCGCCGCTCTTTGCCTATCCCAAAGTGCCTACCCCGCAGTGTACGGGATACATTGTGAACCTATAGCAGTGATGACATAGAAAATCTAATGCTAAGACACTCCCTTCTCTGCTTAACATTAAAAATACATATAAAAACGTTCCTTGTCACAATTTTTTCGTTATTGTGTCAAATATTTACAAGTTATAATATCGTAGATACGGCAACAAGTTATAAATAAGACGTGAGGGAAAGGTTGCGTTAGTACGTCATTGAGTGACCTACAATCCTTTCAATATATTTTAAAAATGTTTCAATAAATAATAACTAAAAATATACAGAGTATATAATATTATGCGTGCTTCTATATTTATTCAACAAATAAATTAAAATTATTAGTAACGAAATTTGCCATTTAGTTTTTCTTTTTTTGCTTCACGCTTTAACTCATCTACTGTTATCAACAAAATCATTTTATTAAAATAATAATAAAACATAAAAGAACTGAAAAAGATCTTATGCTCGCTCATGTTTCCCAAATTCTTGTGAATTTGGGAAACAAGAGAAAGTTGTAATTATAATTAAAACTTAAGAATCTTATAAGAGAAATACTTAGCGACATTATTTTTTTTATTCCTAGCGCTTCCAGCGCTCACAACTATTTACAGAATTAAAAAAACATAACAGCAAGAACTTTCATGTTCAATGCAAGTGAAGAAACTCTAGACCAACCATTGTACACTTACGCTTTGTGAAACAGGCTGTAGAAGTTTTTCTTTCAAAATACGACTACTGACGAGAATACACTCTTAGTGTCGTTACTAGTACAAAACTACATCAAAAGTTTTTATGCCCTGGTTACATAACTATTTTTTTTTTATTATCAAATAATTTTATTTATTTTTTAACATTTTAATAATGTACTCTCAAATTGTTGAATATAGATATACGAGTATATGATAAGATATATCGTATATGATAAGATTACAATTGTAATATGTGCATACAATCTATGCTGTTATTATAAAATTTTAAAAAAATTGTTGAGAGCGCTGTTCTCAAAAACTTATATACACATTCCTATGTCTAATATTCCATTGACAAATCTTGACAAAATATTAAAACGATATAAACCATAACACAAATCCTATAAGGTATTGCCAAACGTAGCAGCGTGGATGCGTTAAGCCTGATTTTAATAGTTTCGGAAACCTCCAGACATTAAGCCTGTCCGCCCATAAATCGCTCGAGCCCAGTTCTGGGAAGCAGCCGGCGCGCGTTCCGTTCATAAATTGCATCTGTGGTCGCCGAAACAAGCGTTAGCTTCATGTTAATTTGTTTTGGAACATTTTAAGACATTTGACCATTTTCATTTTCATATTTAATTCTTAATTAATTTTATAATATAATAATCATTAATTAATTTTAAGATCGAAGCCGTATATGAAAAGATTCGATTTTTGTGATGGAGCACGCAATATTTTTGCCGTCAATGAAAAAATTGTCTCTAATGAGTTTTTTATTAGAGACATTCTATGAAATGATATTTATTGAAAAGGACTTTGATGATAGAAAAGCTTCTAATTTAATTATTTTTATGGTTCAGTAATATTTTTAAAGGTAGAATTTTTTTTATATGGCACGGATAGCAATTGCAAATCACTCACCAGTGATTTCTGCTTATTATTTTTAAGTCAATAAATACAAAAATTCAATTTGTAGTAACCAACTGTTGGGTTGATTTCCAAGATATAAGCTTAAGTGTGCTTCAAATAACTGGACTGATATGGCTGATTTATATTTGCTGAATTATTTTTGAAAATCGACAATTAAATAAGCTTCACAATGTATCCACAACAATCCACACAAAGCAGGATAGACAGAGGGAACCTAGTGGTAAGACACTTCGTTCCCCACTTTCATTTCCTCGAGTGGAGATCGAACCCAAAACCGTCGTGTTAAAGTCACATCCTTGTGCCGCTGCGCTACGACGGCCTCACAAAATATATATAATATACAAATTATTATCAAGCATTAATCAAAATTATCATTAACCTAGATATGCCAGTTACATTTGAATTTCCCTACTACATAATATTACAACCACGTACAGTCACTTGACACATCCCATGATATTTCCCATGCTTATTTAAGGGTCATAATCAGAAAAGTGGACATTTTCGAATTCGTAACGTAACTGATAAGTAACAATACTGATAATGTTTGTTACGAAACTGATGTTATAAGGCATTATACACAACAAAATAAGAATATTATATGAATAAAACTATTGGTTTTTTTTATTTAATGAGACACAAATTAAAATTTTAAAGATTCAATCGTTGAATTAATAGATTATAAATGTAAGAAAACATAACAAAGTGACAATATTAACTATATAATAATGCTAGTTCGTAACGTAATAAACTTATATTTCTAGTTAGAGATCACAAAGTTAATGATAAAATTAAACCCACTTTAAAATATATCAAAATTTGAGTCGTTATCACGGGAATTAAGTTGAATTCTTTGTAAGTGTTTATTTCGCATATCTTCATTAATAGGATTGGTCTGTTTAAGACGTTCTCTATATCTTTTTTGTCTATCAGCATTTGACATAGGAGCCATGACGCTTACTGAAAATAAAAAATAGTTATCAATATGTATTTAATGATATTTCATGTATATTGTCTAGTACAGAACCTATTTGTTTTTAAATAAAAGCCTCACCCGCTTGAGCTACATATTTATTAATGCACTATCTCCAGAGAAAAAAAAAATTACAAAATCACAAGTAATTTCAGGAAGAATAAAAAAATGTTTTTAACTAAATCGGTTAAGCCGTTCTGAGATAAGCGCGCACAAACACATTAAACAAACAAGCAAACAGACAAAAAACTTAAAAATCATTATTTTTGGTTACTTCACGTTATCAAAAGTCACTAATTATTTTTTTCATATGCCAGCATTTTTTTTTTATATACATAATCTTCCGATGGTAACGTAATTATGAACTAGGCTTCATATTTTCTCAGTTTCGTTACGTAACGAAATATAACAAAATTGAGAATAAAATCTGAGAAATTCTAACCTTTTTAAATATTTGCTCATAAGCCACGTGTTGCATGTGCAAGCACTGAAGTTCTTTTTTGAGATTTTGTAAAAAGACGCAAATAACATAAACAAGAAAACGAAATTTTAGAATACTTACCAAAATAAAAGCCGTTTATAACCCTGAGATGTAATTTCACGCATTCCCTCTAAAACATTTGAACCCCTCAACTGCTGCGAGAACACTACTGGTTGTAGCTACGACAGCATTGACTTTAAGAATTATGGTGCCACAATAAAAAATAATATTAAACACCATTCAAAATAATTGCGTTCATAATTTAATTGTACGTTAGAAACCCTGAGTAACAAAAAGACAATATTTTGGGACAAATTTACTTAACTTATATATATTATTTACTAAATAATGTATCAATAAAAGTAGTTCTATTTAATGTTATGCATAATGTAAAGTAATATAAACACATCTGAAATCAAATAAAACCATAAATATTCGTAACAAATTTATTTTTAAAAAGTAAAGTGGTGAATGGGACAGGAAAAATTGTATGGAAGCATTTTGAAAGGATTTTTGCAACTAACAAAAAATACTATTATTAGCCATAATACATTTAAGATATTACAAAAATCTTTAAGTTAATAAGTAAATTTATCTTAAATGGCAAAATATTTAAGCTATCTTTAAAATTGTATTTTTAAAACGCATTCAAAGTAGCGGGACAAGAAAAGACACAAAATGTACACTTTTTCTGATTATGACCCTTAACCGTTTAAGGTTACCAGAACTCTCGGCTTGAATAACGCGATATCACGTATGTAATTCTCGCTTTGTCTGTCAGCACAAGCAATTTTCTTTATCCGTCGGCAATTCCGTTTATTCTGCGCGCATTATTCGAACATTTTTATACCTTTTGTTTCGAGACGTTAATTCATTTCGTTTTATACGTAAATTAAACCAAAATAGAGGAATAATTAATGCAATGCATAGTAGAACAACACAGGTTTATATTATAATTATTTTCTTATTTTTAACAAGTAAATAATACTAGAGCAAGTAAATAATGTTAGAGCATCATCTCAATTATACATTTTGATCACATCTATTCTCATATTGATTCTAATCACATAATATTCTCAGCTCACCGAGGAGAACTGCTTAACAAAACCCATAGATGAGCGTTGACCTAATATCTGATCTAGAGAGAATGTCTACCAGTCGCTACTGCTTATATATTTGCTATTGTTACTTTGACAAGCATAAAAAATGCAATTTAAAAAAAAGTACTATAAATGTAATTTTACCAGTTTCTCCCTTTATTCTGCATAGCCAACAAGATGGGGAGAATCTATTATTTAAACAATCCGCCATTTATTGAAAATTGTATTTCATGTTGAGAGTTAGAAAAAAAGGGATATGAGTTATCTTTATTTCTCCATATCGGAATAGAACCCTAAACCATCGTTTTTACAGTCCAGTGCTGTTCTATGATCTCAATTTGATTTTATGAAAAACATACGAGCTTCATGCTATTTTCCGCATAGCAGGATAAGCATACGAGACCTGGTGCTATGTCACTCCGTTTGCCTTTTCACTGAATATTCGTACTAATAATATTACGTATCTTACGTACGCTAATATTATGTACAACAGTAGCCTGGTAGAACTCAACACGGAGCAGGCAAATGAAAATAAATTCAATTACAGATACTTTTACAGACAGTTTACAGACAGGCGCTGACCAGCTGCGCCGCAACGACGGTAAATTTAAAAGTTTGAATAAAAAGTAAGAAACTTTAATCAGTAACTTCCTTGTTCCCCCATCCCTTATTTTGTAGTATAGATGCGGTTTTCTATTTCACAATGTTAAATCGTATTAATGAAATATAAACAACAGATTTTCAGCAAAATAAAATAGTCATGAAAAGTCTAACAGCCAAATTGAAAACACGTTAATCCACGCTCGTTGAATTTTAGTAAATATCATGATTGCATTACAATGTGTAATGTTTGGTAATTTTAATTACGGTAATACGATCGCAGCATTATGATTGATTTGAAATTAAAATTAAGTATTTGAATTATTTATAATTTGTTTGGGAAATATGATAATAGCACGTGAATTTCATTAAAAGTAAAAAAATACATGTGAACACACCTGTATTTTTATTTAATAGGTTAAAACGGAAGGATATTTATATTACTATACTACATACCTATAACATAATAATTTCGTTCAAACTACTAGAGTGGTTGCATTATTACAGCGGTAGTTCTGCGGTTTCGCTTAAAGCGTTTAGTAAACTGCACAAATACATGCTTTGATACAAGCAAAAGCTAACATGCTAGCATATATTGTTTAAACACAAATAGTTTTGTTGAAACTGCTATTGGAAACAATTAATTGCATCTGGGCACACAGTCTATAAAGATGAGTAGGCTATGACTTTTTAAAATTGTTTTTATTAAGAAGTAATAAAGCTTGTTTATTAAAGAAGTCCTATAATTTTTTAACTTTTTATATTTTTATTGCGAGATAGACTATGACGTAGTTCGTAGTCGTTTGGTCACCCATCTAGTCCATCCAATTAAAGACAATACGTATGCTACATTATTACGACATATTATGTTATAACTTGACTTTTATGTTCTCTAAAGTACTCCGTTTTTATACATATAACTAGTGGGCCCGGACGCGGCTACGCCCGCGAAAATATAAGCCTAAATAATTAAAATAAGTTAAAAAATAATAATAAGTGAAGATTTATTATTAGAAAAAATATCTGAGTAACCGAAATGAACAAACAAAAGAAGTAAAAGTAACTAAAGGAAATTCTTAATATTAGAAAAAGTACCTAAAGTTTGCCGTGCGCGCGTACTAAACATTTTTCTATATTAAATAATTATTAATTTTTGCGAACAATATTAAATAAAATCCCAAATGATTAAAATTACGATATTTTAAGTGTATAACATCGGTATAGATAACCGAACTGAGATAAATTAATTATAAGCAGCAAATAATTACATAAAAATAATAGTAATTCGAAAATATATAAAAATTTACAAAACCATCAAAGTCATCTGCCCGTTCGCGTCGGTCATACTATGCCGCCCGTAGGCTAGGTCATTTGGAATCAGTGACATCTTATTTATTAGAATGTTATACAGTAAACTATAATTTCCATCTAGATGAAATGCTAAAAATGACTATTATATTTATTTTCGTAAGGATGAATATCAAATTATAGAAATCATCTAATTTTTGTTAATGTATACAAATCTATATCGGCGCGCGCCATGTATGCATTAAGCAAACTCACTTTGGGTGACGTTTATAATATAGGTGACGTTTATAATATAGGTATGGATTTCTTCGCTCTGGTGTTGAGTTCCGCCACTCAACACGTAATGTCTCCAGAATTCAGCGAAAAATGGGGAACAGAGTGTCTTAACATGAGGTTCCCTCTGCGTACCCTGCTATGTGTATGTATACAGCGTAAAGCTGATTTTATCTTATTTAAATCTCACACTTCAGTAACTCTAAGCTTGATTAAAACATCTATGGAAGACTCTTATAATATTCTACAAACGGCAATCCCGGAGCAAGTGAGAAATTGTGGCGAGAACTTGACATTAACCGCGGGGAGTAGAGCAGTTAGTGCTACACCTACAGTTGATGTTTCTGCACAGCTTTTCAAAGAAAGCTTTGTATGTGAGTTAAGGATAAAACCATTTTTCTTAGATATTTCAATTAATAAATTATAAAATACTTAATTGAAAACTATTAATGCTTAATTATATAATAAATTCACTATATTGTTTTAGTTTTCTTGTTTTGTTTAATGAAAGACTGTGAACTTTATCCTTTTTTTTTAATCTTTTTATAATTGTGATATAATTGACATTAATATATATGTAACCGCATGATATAAATACAACTACATTGAATTCATTCACAAACAAACCGCAATTTGATAAAGAATCCGCATATAGAATATGATATGTATTTTAAATTACTACAGGTCGAGTTTCATTAATAAACATATATAGCACTAGTGGACCCGGACGCGGCTACGCCTGCTTCAACTATAAGAATATTCATTAAATATATTCATGAAATTATTTTCAATTCTCAATAGAATTAGTAAGAAAATATAAGCTCAAATAATCAAAAAGAATAATAAGTAGATACACATTATTAGAAAAAATTATCTGAGTTATTGAAATGAACTAACAAAAGGATTAAAAGTAACTAAAGGATAGGTATTCTTAATATTAGAAAAAGTACCTAAAGTTTTCCGTACGTGCGTACATAGATATCGACTCTACGAAATAACTAAACATTTCTCTCTATTAAGTAGGATAATTTTAGCGGGCAATATCAAATAAAATAAGAAGAGAATCAAAGTGTATTTTAAATTAATTATAAACAACAAATAAAGTTCGAAAATGTATGAAAATTTATAAAACCGTCAACGTCATCTGCCCGTTCGCGTCGGTCATACTGTGCCGCCCGCTAGGTGGCTAGGTCATTTGGAATCAGTGACATCTCCTTAATTATTTATTAGTATGTTATACAGTAAACTATAATTTCAATCTAGATAAAATGCTAAAAGTGACTATTATATTTATTTTCATAAGGATGAATATCAAAACGTCGCGGTAGCGGTCGCGTAGCAACGACGGTTGTTATTAACATGGCAGAATAAATTGCATGTCAAATTAGAATGTACTTTAAAATATATTAGTATATATGTGTAATGTAATGTTATATAGCCTATAGCACTTCTGAAGAATGCAGCTTTCATACAAAACAAAAACAATGAAAATCGGACCAGTAGATCCAGAGATCTTAGCGTTCAAACAAACAAACAAACAAACAAACAAACAAACTCTTCCGCTTTATTATATTAGTATAGATTCTTAATAATGCAATTTACTGTACTTACTAAAAGTTTAACAATATTTTAACTTTATATAGAGAAAATTTATATTTTATAGTTTTCATCCCATCATCTGTCCGGATTTCCCCGGATTTGTCCTATTTTGAATGCCGGACGTCCGGGGCTGTTTATCAGACCGGCTCAGATTTACATTTTGGGCAAATGAAAAATAAAATATTTACAATATATTTTCGGTTATGCTTATAAGCCTTTGAAGTTTAAATATTATTAAAGGTTTACAAATATTAAAATTACTCGTTGATCTAGGATTTTCGATATATAGGCTCCACTTTTAATGCTAAAATATAATATCTACGCTCAACCGAGGTACTTTTCAATATAAATAATATACTTAACAATTAAATAAACTAACTTATAAAACAACTCTGTTTTCCATTTTCCAGTCATTTTAAACAGGCTCAATTACTTACCTGCTTATGAACCCATAAGTACACCTATCACCATTCTTTACTATGCCAGACTGAGATAAATCTACGTTATAAATAGACAACCTACGCTTGAAATATAGACTGTCTTTTTATACATGCCGAAAGTAGCACCTGTAGCTCCTCTGGTGCTGCACGGGGTCGTGGGCGGCGGTGATCATCATCAGGTGACCCGAACGCTCGTTTGCCTTGTCCTTTTTCCATAAAAACAAAAAATGTACCTCGATAGCGTCAAAACATTAAATCCCACGGAATGTGCAGCAGTTATTCACAAGAGACACGAATCCACAACTTCTGTGGTAACATTGAAATTTCCACTGTACAGAGGCGTTATTGAATGCATGTCAGGATTTAATTTATGCTATGTGCTCGAGGAACTTCCGTGTTAAGCGTTCCCGGCGCACTAACTCGTTCCTTCTCCATCAATGAAAATTGCAATATAGCGTGAGGTTGACTTGTTTATAATGGTAATTCAATCGAATATTTCTTTAACTATTTGCAAAATGTTATAGTTTTCAACTACAGCTATTATAATAGAGTTTTATATTTTGACTAGTGGACCCGGACGCGGCTACGCCTGCTTGAACTATAAGAATATTTATTAAATATTATATAATATATTTATTTTTATAAGGATGAATTTCAAAATATAAGTTCATTTTGGGTGACGTTTTCTTAAAACAACAAAGAAACTTAGCAAACCGATGCTTAGCAACGACGGTTGTTATTAACATGGCATGCAGCTTTCATACAAAACAAAAACATAGTAAATCGATCCAGTAGATCCAGAGATCTTAGCGTTCAAACAAACAAACAAACTCTTCCGCTTTATTATATTAGTACTAGCGGACCCGGACGCGGCTACGCCTGCTTGAAATATAAGAATATAATTTCTATAGAAATATAATTTCAATCTAGATGAAATGCTAAAAATGACTATTATATTTATTTTCATAAGGATGAATATCAAAATGACGCGGTAACGAACGCGGTCGCGTAGCGACGACGGTTGTTATTAACATGGCAGAATAAATTGCATGTCAAATTAGAAAGTATTTTAATTTATTAGTATATATGTGTAATGTAATATTATATAGCCTATAGCACTTCTGAAGAATGCAGCTTTCATACATAACAAAAACAAAGTAAATCGATCCAGTAGATCCAGAGATCTTAGCGTTCAAACAAACAAACAAACAAACAAACAAACAAACAAACAAACAAACAAACAAACTCTTCCGCTTTATTATATTAGTATAGATAGACTAGTATAGATAAGCTGGCGGATTTGGTAACGGGAGTTTAGACTAAAACACTCTGTGCGGATAATCTGTTTTCTTTTTATACAGAACTCAAGATAATACATAGAATAAGGTTTTTTTCCTATTGGGGAATATCTTAATTACGAAATAATTACAAAGTATTTTTAGCTTCACGCTGTATCCCACACATAGAAGAGGCAGAGGGAACCTGGGAACCTAATGTTAAAATACTTCATTTTCATTAAGACACTTTCCCCATATGAGCCATTGTGTAAGTGGTGGAAATCACGTTGATTTCTCGCGCTTTACCTCGTTAGAAGTGCAAGGAAATGAAAAAACACCACTCAACATATAACGCCCACCGAATTCGGCCGAAAGTGGGGAGTGAAGAGTTAACACTACTTAACACTAGGTTTCCTCTGTCTACCCTGATACACGCTGAAGCGGAGCTGAAGCTGAAAAATTTTTAAAGCACCCATTTTCTCTAGAACCGCACATTTAAACTCTACGAGTTTTAAGTGTTCATTAAAATATATAACAGTATTAAGACGTCGACTATTCTTTATTGTTAAGAAATCTTACCCGTTAATAAAAAGAGTGCTGTCTTGTTGTTATTATTTATCGTGGCGCAGTTGTTAAAAGTTTATACACTAACGATTGTTGTAGATTTAACTAAATGCGAAGTTTTGCTTATATTAAAATTACTCTCCACACTATGTTTTCTATAGATTAGTAACACAAAATGTCTAAGATATTTCATTATAAGCTTCGAATAAAGTGACTGTAATTTATGTATATTATTATCATAACTAAATCAAATACAAACGTCTAGGGGTGCACAAATCCTGAATATCTCTGTAGATTAATCAACTGTTAATCTCATTTAACTCCAAGTCGTAATTAATGTTGCATTGTCAATTTATCATAAGGAATATTACGTTGTAATATATTGCCAGAAGTGAATATTCTGACGATTGGATATTATCTGCATAAATAATATTATATTTTTTGTCATCTACAAATAATATCTATATATATATAAAATCGAAAGGTCACTCACTCATCACGAAATCTCAGAAACTACATGTGCTAGGAATCTGAAATTTTGCATAGGAGTTACTTATAGGACGTAGGTGCTCGCTAAGACGGGAATATGCAATATTCGACTACTAAGAGGTTGTTTTTGGGGTTGAAAATTTGTATGAAACTTCGTTACTACAAATGCTAGGAGTCCCAAATTTTGCATGGACGTCACGTATAGGGCGTAGGTACTCATGGAGACAGAAATTAATAATAACGTAGTTTACGCAGGCGAAGACGCGGGCGGGCCGCTAGTTATATTATAAATCACACAAAAACACTAAACTAGAAACAATGACACCAAAATATACTGTACTGTCTACTAAGTAATGGGTTTTTTTCCATTCTTAGTAAAACAAAGAGAGGTGTCGAAAACAAAACAAAATATTTTTTTTGTATTTTATTAAAGCAGATTTATTTGATATCTGTTATTTCGTATAAATAATTACAAAAAAATATAATATAATAAAAAAAAACTCGTGAAAATCAAATATTTAATATTTTCATTTCGTTGCTTTAGTATCGAGGCAAGGCGCAGCGTTGAGTTCCACCACTCTACACGCAACGACTAAAATACATTTCAAAGTGTACGGCAAAAGTTTGTCTTTTTAAATGACTAGTTTACTATGAATAATGAGTATATATTTTTTTAATACATTAATTCTAGTAAAAGATAAACACAGTAGGTACAATAAGTGCATTTTATCTTTTATTATGATGATGAAAGCAGACCTCTATTTAAAATATAAAAGGTTTCTAAAATAACTTTTATTATTTTTGTGATATTATAATTACAAAATGTATTTTAAACGACAATTTTAAAACTACATTATATACCTACTGCTTAAATAGCGAAGTTGATAGCAGCACAAGTGTGTGACTGAAAACGTGTTCCGCCACTCCCTCCAGAATTCAGCGGAAAATAGAGAACGGAATTTCTCTACCTACTTTACTGTGTGCGGGTTAAATCGTGAAAGTGTTTTTTTTTCATAGCACATTAACATAGTACCATAACAAAGACTTATTCTTCTTGAAATTTCATTTTTAATACTATCATAATTGTAATTGCTATTTGAAACTAACCATACTATTTCCTTTTATTGATTAGAGTAAATACCCTTCAGTTGACCAAAGCTTTTATAACGTCTGGCTCCTCATTCATTAGCGTGAGAGGATCATAAAATAAGGTTACGAGCATGTCCGAGATTGCGTCACGGAGAAGAGCAAAAAACTTCTATCTTCACTGCATTTAAGTCTATTAAAGTTAAGTTACTTTGTAAGCATTTATGTAGAGTGTTGACATCGAAAAAGATTTTCTAATATAGTAAATATTATGTTTAATATCAATTTTTATAACAAAACACACATATAAATAAAACAAAACTTATCTATATATATAAAATCGATAGGTCACTCACTCATCACGAAATCTCAGAAACAACATGTGCTAGGAGTCTCAAATTTTGCATAGGAGTTATTCCACCACCTACGTCCTATAGTAGGTGGTCGCTAAGACAGGAATTTGCAATATTCGACTTCTAAAGGGTTGTTTTTGGGGTTGAAAGTTTTTATGAAACTTTGTTACTACAAATGCTCATGGATACAGAAATTAATAATAACGCAGTTCACGCAGGCGAAGCCGCGGGCGGGCCGCTAGTAACTATATAAATACAATACCTTTAATAATCAAAAGTCTTGTTCCTACATAAAGCACGGACCGCCCCCAAAATAACTTGGAATTTATTCAGTTTCCACATCAGATTAGGCGACACTGACAAATGACGCAATTGAACGACAGATAGACGCCTTGCAATCAGAGTTTTCCCAGCTATCTAATAAATCTACTTCGAAAAACTCAAATTAATCTTGCAGAAGACGATCGCTGACAGCCTTTGAATTTAAATAGTCGGAACAATCAACGCCCAGTAATCAAAGGGCGTTTGACGAAATAGCTACGTATTTACAATTTTTTGCGGATATTATAAGGTTTTACGGTACCAGTATTACCTACATTGTCTTAAATACCGGTATATTTCGTAACGGTTACAAGTATGGTATGTAGCATATTTATCAAATTGAAACTATTAAATGTGTATTGAGATAGGTTAGGTGCTGGAATAACATGTTAAGATTAATAGCTTCTACACATAGCATATGTTCGAAAACGCTTTGGGCTAAATACTATCATCGCCTTATCCCTCGCAATTAATATTGTGGTATAATACCGTAAATTTTACTTTTAATTTGATTATTTGATTTAGAACTAACATAAATTTGTTAATTAATAATTTTATTTTTAAATTATTTTGAAATCTTTAGGTTAATTTCGGTATTCTCTAACACAACGGTCTTGATTTCTCATAGAATGTCTACTCTGCCCTGCTAAGCGGGAGAAAGATTGAAATTGGTTTATTTATTGCTTATTATGCATATAATGCCGGCATCGAATAAAAAATATTTTTGAAATTATTTATTTAACCACATATTCATTTATTTATGAGTCTTCAAAATCCAACCAACCTCGTATATTATTCATGTAACTTTTACTTTACCCTAAATCCTAATCTTGTCTTTTGATTCTCACAGTGAATGCGAAAATAAGTATGTAAGGCATTAATCTTGCTACATTAGTAAAATCCTTTTCGCACAATCACAATGTCACGAACACACCTACGTAACGTTAAAAAGGTGGCTTTTTATTTACTTTTAAAACTTCGTAGACTTATCTTAGGTTTTTTATAAAAATGTATAATATAGACTGAAGAAATTTAAGTAGTTTGTAAGTTAATAAGTTGAAAACATATTTTATTTAATAATTACTTGCCTGCTAGATCAACTGGAAGTTGACTCTCTTTATTAATTTTGTTTAAAAGTGTTTTTTCACCCTTAGAGAAGAAAAATACTTATTTATTAAACGTAAAAAATTATAAACAAATATTTTTTTCATTTTAATTATTAATTCGGTATTTATCCGGTATTTTTACACTTTTTAAATGTATGAAATAACAAAAACACACCACCATAATATCAAGATAGTATAAAGTAGCATATTCATAACGTAGAGTAGCCATTTTTAATTGTTGTCTTATGTTTAAGTCTTAGGTTTCCATCTCCACGACCTCGCTTTTTCGATTAACCTACATTGCTCTTTACGCAACCTGACGGCTTGGCGCGTTATACAATATGCAAAACGTAACCCGCACTCGGTTGAATGGGTTTCATGCTTTATCCTACTTTACATTCTGAGCTCGAGCGATTGCGTAGAAGTATTTGGTGATTCGTGATATAGTGACATGATTCAATTGCAAGTTGGTTTATATAAGATCTAAATTCGTAGCTAGTTCTTTTAATTTCTTTACTTTATAACATTTATTAGGAAAATAGTAATAATTACAGTAATAGATGCATTTATATTTAAAGGTCGAAGTAACGATATTACTAACTAGTGTAAAATGAACGTGTAGAATAAATTGAGATATTTGGATACCTGTTACGTTTTGCTCAATTAAAAACGCGTCGTAAGCTATTTTTAGTCTTAAAATGTTTTTTATTTGTTTATTAATTTTAATTATTCAGGTATTGCCTCTAATATTAAGAATGTTATTTTCCCTTGCTCTACTTAACTTCTTACCGAAAAGAATTTATTCGAGCTTATTTTGATTATTTAGACTTAAATTTTCCTACTTATCCTACCGAAAACTGAAAATAATTTCATACATATATTTGATAAATATTTGTATAGTTCAAACGGGCAAAGCCGCTGGGGTCCGCTAATTTTAAATATAAATGTATTTTATATTTTCCCCTTAACATCAAGATATCAAATATATACGAGTATATATGGTATAAATTCATGATAGAATTTTCCAAACTACGTGACACACACTACGACATTAATCGACGTTAGTTCAGGCATATCTTTTCATAAATAAGATAATCACATAGTCAATAACTGTGAGCCACACTCGGCACGTACAAGCCGTCGTCGGTATAAGGAATCCACAAGATCGTTCAATCCTATGGCCATCCACTCGAAAGGATGAGACATTTGATTCCGATACCAATAAGATTATAAATAAATCATAATTTAATTAATAATTTAATGTCTTAGAAAAATTACAGAAAGATATTGTTATGCCATCTATAAAATAATAACCTTGAATTTTTTATCTGTATACAAATGTATATAGATTAAAAATCACACAACACGCAAAACCTCCATAATTCGGCAGAAAGTGGGGAACGGAGTGTCTTAACACTAGGTTCCCTCCTGCCTACCGTTGCTGTATGCGGGATACAGCGTGAAAAATCACATAAAAAATATTTCTCAAAGATATAATTTATTAGTTAAAAAAATCTAAATTGTATACTATGTAAAAACAATATATTGTTAAGTATTGAGCGAATCCCTTGTCTGCTAAGTTTGGCACACCACCAATTGCCATTATTATATACGAGCCTATTGGCACCGTCATATCTAGAATGATATTGATTTAAATCGTTAAACTATAAACTTAATACGTATCATTGTTTTTGATGGTTTAATGGGATTTAAATTGATTGATTTTAGATTTTTAATCCACTTGAGGAAATAATTATATTATAGGAGTTTCTACGGTTATCTAAAGTTTAAGATGAACGGTTCAAGATGTCGCATGTTACATCAGTAATTAATTTCCAGCAGTTTAATAAAATTTTAAGCTTTCGTTACATATTTCCTTAAACATATATTTATTGTAAATGTTATTTAGGTTAAAATTGATGATTGAATTCGTATATTATAACGATTCAATACAACGAAGGCCTAAAAATCCAATAAATTGAAAAAGAAGAAAAAAACAATATTCATATTTCAATAATCATCTCGTCCGAAACAGACATGAAATTTGTAAGAGAAAAATTGACAGCGGGTCACGAAATCCGACATGAATTTCATTGTTTTGTGACGTATAACAATAATTTCAGTGTGTCAACTTATTTTATTTTACAGAATGTAAGTGACAAAATATATTTTATCTTGCCAAAAATATACCATGTCGAGAGATAAAAGACAGAAGAGACCAAATATTTATATTTTATAATCTGTTTTAAATTTGGTAAATAATTACAAAGATCCTATGCTAAAAATCTCTTACTCCATTCTGTAATACGAATACAAGAGAAGAAAATAAACGTGAAGTGCTGAAACACGAACAATAAACAACGATGACGATATGTCGACAAACTCGATATAACTTTGGAACAAGTATAAAATGATGCAAACAGAGAGCTCCGTATCAATGCAGTCACAGTTCACACTAACTTTATTATCTCAATGGGCATACTATGAATATGAAAACAAGGGATCGCATAAATACAACTGTAGAACCACCATAATGCGAATATCGTTACATACTTATTGTGGGCAACTGTGTTTGAATGTCCTGTAATATAATTTATGTATATTATACACTTGAAAATGCAATTATTATATACTCGTATAAATTATTATAATACAAAAAACCGACGACCTCAAGAAGATAGCGGGAAGCCGCTGGATTCAAAGGGCACAGGACCGGACGGAGTGGCGAGCAATGGGGGAGGCCTATGTCCAGCAGTGGACTTTAAAAGGCTGATTGATGGAATATGAAAAAAGGACAAAGAGTATTTATGAAATATTTATTTTGATTATAATAGGTTTACTTCGAGAGGTAAACTAATAATAAAACTCTTTGTTTTCTACTTTATAAACTATTTAAGTAACATTGTATATTGAGTGACGTACATTATACAACATAAAGTTTTTTCGAGCGAGATGAGAACGAGATACATTTAACAAATGGATTTTGAAAGCACGACCGTCTCATCAAATTGGCTACTAGACCATAATGGTCCAATTTACCATAATAAAATTCAACATTGAGAAGGGCAGTACCATTGAGTTTTAGTGTAATAGTAGTATGTTATGTCAAATAGTGCCTCCGTCATAATAGGGTGTCACGTATTCACTAGCGCGCTCTACCGTGACGCTCAGCGCGGCGGCGGCGTCGCGTCGGTGGACACTTAGACTGTCCATAATCATGTCTAATATCTCTGACGCTATAGAGCTTTACCTAAAATCTATATTTATATATTTTTTTGTATGTTAAAAATATATTTTATAAAGAAACTAAGAAAGTTCAGCTTAACATTTTAAAGGATAAGGATATTTCAAAATAGAAAGGTAAACTTTTATATGGAGGTTTTTATACACTCGTACCTTACCTTCATCGTAGGGTACAAACATGCGGCTGTAAATGCAACGGTCGTGGGCTCGATTCCCATTCGAGGGAGTTAATTAATACTCGCTCTGCTAAAAGAGACAAAACGCGGTGATAACTCAATACGGAATGTGTCGCGATTTCAGTTTGGTTCCCAGGTTCTCTCTCTGTCCTCTCTCTCTCTCTGTCCCCTCTGCTATGTGCAGGACCCAACCTCCAACCGAGAAAATATCAATCATCAGTTTAATTTCGTTAATTCCAATAATTACAGATATTCTGGTATTCGTATTTCAAGTAATACCTATAACAAAATCGATTTTACATAGAGAATATTGCATTTTGCAGCTGGTTTCGTTATTAACTTTATTGGCTAACACCAATGACAACGTCAAACGCAGCAGCAAAACATAATATACTGTACAAAATAGTTTATAATGGAGCCCGATTAAAAGATTTATTATAAAATGAATGTTATGGAAGCATCACAAATTTAGCTGTAAATTTTATGCGCGATTAAAATTTATATACCGTATCTGAGCATAGTAATTCGTAAACACCTGGCCCTACATGTTGCGTTAGCAAAAACCTATTATCGTAATTGGTACTTCTGGAACTTCTGGAAGTGCTCACAAGATATAAATTTTTGAGTGATAGTTAATAATGTGTTAATATTTTAAATATTGCTTTAAAATATATTTTTAAATCTATATCATTTATACTAGCTACGCGTTAAATCAATAGAAATACTTCAAATTTTCACGATTATTTAGTAAATATAACTACAGTTCCGTTATAAATATTAAAGGATATTTGGTGTTAAATCACACAATAATGAAATGAAAAATTGGCCCGCTAATTTTCATGTTAATATTAATATAGAGAAGTCATTTGTAATTTAAAGATATAGTTGTTAGTTATATCATTACTCATTTAATGTCTTAACTAAGATAAATAACAAAATACATTTATGGTATAAATGGGCTAGACTAATTGGTAATAATGTTCAAAATGACTAGGACATTGTCGCCATATTTATTATTATTACCAGCACGATTTATTCTGTCAGGCGAGGATTTTACGAGGAATTAGTGCTTGTAACAAATTACTAGGAATTTATTGGCTAAAATAAAATCTCCATTGAAGTCTCTATAAGATGTTTGTTATGGTTAAAAAAATCTATTAAGCTAATTATAGATTTGTAATTTACTAAAGAAATAGCCCAAGATCCCAGAGCCGCCAGACCTACACCATTTTAGCAAAACTGAAATTTTGAGGGTTATTAGTCTAATATGTAGTTTAGACAGTATACTTACTAACTTGAAATTGGGGCCCTTTTAGAGGTAGATACGTAGAAGCGACGGGTTATAGAGTAGATTCTCATATGGGGAAATGAAATATGTAATATTTACATTTCCTCGCTCTTGTAACGAGGCAAAGCGCGGCGTTGAAATCCATCACTCGGCACGAAATGCCTAAAAAATTTCACGGACAGTGGGGAACGGAAGCTTCTTAATGGGAACGGAGTATCGTAACACTATGTTCCCAGGTTCTTTCTACGTAGAGCCAAAAATTGTATGAATAAATTATTTCTCCTGCAATTACAATGGAATATTATAATACTTTTTTAAATTTAAGTAAACTAGCTTACTCAGTAGCTAGTTGATTTAAGTTTATAAAGTAAAATAAGCTCAAAAGATAAGAAGAGGAAGTCTTATCTATTAACGCAATAGCTCTTACCACGACAAAGCGTGTACACTGCATGCATATATAAAGGAAAGAAAATTTCAGTGTAACATTGTATAATACATATCTTTATTAGTAGACGTGCCGTTTAATAAGAGGCAAACTTATCCTGTACTAATTCCTGTTGTTTTTAATATTAATCGATTCTTTATATGGAATATATAATAAGATGTTTATAATATGATGGGCACAAAAAATCGATAATAAAATATAATATGTATTACGATTGGCATATATTAATTATTTTTACTTATAAGATTTTTTGTTCATTTTAAAATATGTTTTATATTTGTTTAATATTAAGATAAAGATAGAGCATCGCGAAATTCTAACACTTCAATATCTCAAATTTAAAAGATCAAAAGTTTAAACAAACAAATTACCACAAGGACTCCTCTAATAACATATCGCCATCCCATGATTCTGTAAAAGAACAAGAAAACTCATTATCCCTTGCACTAAGTTACAAATAGCAGCTTCAGATTTAATTATACTTTGCTATAAGTAAATACTGTGAAGTTTCAAATAGACATCTAATTAAGTACAAATTAACAAAATTAACCGTTGATTTCTGCCTAATGTTTGTAACGTAATATTTCTAAAAGAATTAATATTTTTATTTTCTTTGTATATCTCCTACATGTTATATATGGTATGGTGGACCATCAAGAGATCAGATCGTAGATTAAATAATTGGAATATAATAAAATAATTGTCACTGTAATGTAAAATAAGTATTGTTGCCACGATGCTGCTACATCAATTTAATATACTTAATTACTTGTAAAGCTATTAATTTTAATATAGTGATCTCAAAAAACTAGACCTAGGAAACTAACTAAAACCTAGGACAGTAAAAACTCTACAATTTCATTAAATCAAACTCATTTATCATTTCTTATTCTATACTAAAAAAAATTTAAGTTAGCTAATGATAAAAAATAACTGGATATACTAATAGTTTTAGAATAAAAACGTTTATTCAAAATTTTTTTTAAAGAGTAACATTTGTTTTTGTTTCAGCTTCACGCTGTATCCTACATATAGCGAGGTATACGTGGGCAGAGGCGAAGAAAACCTAGTGCTAAGATACTCCGTTCCAAACTTTCCACCGAATTTTAGAGGCATTGCGTGATACTGGCGGAACATAACGCCGTGTTGCCTTATTACCAGAACAAAGAAATGACAACATTAATAGATAATAATTAATTCCTCCGCGTTAGAATCGAACCCACAACCGTCGCGTTTACACTCACAGGCTTGCACCATAGTCGACATATAAAGTTTAAAATATTACCATTTTTACCTAACTGTAGTGATATATAAATAGTGATATTCAGGGAACATAATATAAGTGAAGACTGTCTTCATCAAGCGAGCAAAGTTTATAAAATTAGTGTTTACTGCGAACTCAAATAGAGATTTATACACACAGAAATACCTGTACGTACAGGTACTTCTTGCTGATATAAAAGATTTGCATTTGTAGTATTTGTATTTACTTAATAACAGAATGAGTACAATGTAAATCAGAATTATTATAACGTAAAAATACGAAGATTGTATTTATATAAGACAAGATTACCATTGCACATTTGTGTATCTTTAAATGAACTGTATTTTTTATTTTCTATTTGTGCAATAAATTATTGCACGAATAGAAAATTATTGAATTATTATTATTATTAATTTAAATGTTCCAAATATTTAACATCTAACTCTGTTTATTATGCAAAGAGAAGAAACTGTTTTCCATTCCATGCTTTCACACTATTGAGGTGTTTTGGTATAGAAGTGACCGGATTGCCTGCTTAAGGGGCGAATAACCCAATTTCCTAGACGCTTGGATTCCTTTGATCGGTTCCCTACAATTTACAACCGTTTTCTGTCTAAAATCACTTGTGGTTATAAATATTTTAAACATTTTTAAAGATCGCTTTTCCACGCTTAGGAAAGAAAAATACTTTTTATACGTTTTCTACACAAATACGATACGTACCTTCTCGTAAATACAGAGACAGAGATGAGATGAGACTATGGTGAGCCAGTTGGCATGTCATCACTATTATCAACAAATCAGACCATTACTAGAAAAACTAAATATTTTATTTATTATACTTTGAGAAGAAAATTAAAATCTCTAAAAAAATATCTCATACATTCCTTTAAAACATTTGGATAAATTAAAAAGAATAATAAATTATATTATAATCCTTCAAGTATATTACGTGGACGTTATCAACTTTATAAAATGAAAGATTACAGCTAGATGTCACTTAACTCTCTTTATTATTCCGTCCAGAATAATTTCCAGTTTATTCTCCAGTTCAAGTTGCACAATGTGATTCAATTATTTAATGAAAGTGTCTGCTTCATTCACTTTAGCCAATGTTATTAAGTTATCTCAATTATAGATGAAAGGGGATTTGTTTCACTAATTACCTTCCCTTTGGTGTAAAACGTCCCCCAATTATCCAAACAATTGGCTTATTTGCATTAACGCAGACAAATTAGGGAAATGTCGTAGAAAAGAAAGGAAAACGAAAAATATTCTCGTTTTGTATCGTTACAATTTCCTTTGTTTCATTTTAGCGCACCGACATCTACTCGTAATGAAGCTTTTAACAGAGCTGCGTTTGACATCTGCATTCAACGCGTTTTAAATTAAATTGCTGATAACAAAAGCTAAGATCCACAGGTTTTGATAAGATAAGTTATCAAACGGAAGTATTTCTATTTTATTATTTCTTCAAAAGTTTAATTATAAAAAAATATATTTTTCGTTTATATTTTTTATTACTTAGGTTTGTGTTTATTATTTTTTTTAAAGCACATGATATGTCGTAGATATGTAATTTACTGAAACTACAATCAGAGATAACTAATGGTGCCATTTTGCCCAATATCGTCCACAGATCTACACAAAATTGTTAAAATATATAAAATAGTATGACGTAAATTAGCGATAGACTTCTTTAGCGACAAATATATATAACGAATTTGGTTTAAGCTATACGACCTTGCCCAACTTGTCAGAATTAACAGTAATATCTTTAT
This sequence comes from Heliconius melpomene rosina, assembly GCF_056956725.1. Taxonomy (NCBI): domain Eukaryota; kingdom Metazoa; phylum Arthropoda; class Insecta; order Lepidoptera; family Nymphalidae; genus Heliconius; species Heliconius melpomene. The sequence goes on along the minus strand of NC_140406.1, from coordinate 5,587,370 downwards.
TTTGGTGGAAAGAACGAAATTATACATAATTAACTATCTAAATACATAAAAATTTGGGACTATAATATTATATAGTTCGTCTACAAATTACGGAAATTTAATTTTAAATTATATGGTATAAAATCAAAATTGCAGTTACATTATTAAAAATAGTATCCAAAAAATATTGAACCTTAATATTGAGTCATAGAGTGCAACGTTTACAAGCCGCCTTTATACGGCTTGTGGCACTAAAATTCTAATTTACAACTTTAATTCCGTCCATAATGTCGTCCCATAGTCGTCCATTACCGCGCTACATGACCACAAATACGAACAAAAAATACTATTTACTTAAAGCTACAATACCACCGCTGTACTGGAATAATAATCAAGTGGGTACCTAATACTAGTGTTAATATTAGACAAATAAATAGGGTTATAATACCCACTTACAATTAATATAAGTAAAATCAAAATCAGCTTCACGCTATATCCCGCACACAGCAGGGTAGGCATAGGGAAGCTAGTGATAAGACACTCCGTTCCCCACTTTCTGCTGAATTCTAGGGACATTGCGTATTGAGTGACAGAACTCAACGCAGCACCTCGTCACCAGAGAGAAGAAATGCAAATATAAATTTAAATAAATACTTCATCTTCTCGAGTGGGGATCGAACCAGTTGGTTTTACAGACACACTTTGTGCCCCAGCGCCACGACTGGCCTCAACTTACAATTAATCTCATTACTATTTGTATTTGAAATTGAATTCAAAGCTCAAAAGTTAGGTAGGAATTTATTTATTTATCTATTTTTGTTGATTTCCATATCAATAGGGTATATTTTAGCAAACAATAACCAGCACGGGTACAGTCACTAAACGCTATTAATTACGAAACCTCGAAAACAGCAACCACAATTCACCTAAAAGCTTAGTAACAAGCAGTTAAATTTGGCAAAGCAATTAGTTTTGTTTTATTAAACAAATTATTTATTTTGTTTATCTATAGAAATTCTTATTGGTATAATTTAAAATTGAATTGATAAATAATTGTCATTTTGACAATAGTTTTCGTAATGTTGTACTTTGAGCGGGAATTTACCTTTTATGACTTTTAAACCACAGATAATAAATATAATAGACCATGACAATTATACTAATTCTTCGGTTCTTCGGTTGCTCTTCTGTAAATTTTAGAAAATGAAGATATGTTCATCTGACTCTTATGCCGCGATATAACTGACTCAGGCGGCTTCGCCCGCTTACCCTGTACGAATTTTCATTAAATATATTTGTGAAATTATTTTCAGCTAAGGTGGTGAATTCTAATAAACCATGTAACACGTATTCAATGAAATATTTTTAAGAGTCTGAATTTATTTTTTTATAAAAATCTGTGCCGTAGTAAAGATTTTTCCATATAAATTTTCAACCCCTATTTCACCTCTTCAGGGTTAAAATTTTTTAAAATCCCTTCTGGACACCCGTCCACATTATGAAAATAAATATGTGTATTTGACGTTTCTACTAGTTACGGCTGTGCGTGTGTCTATACCTCAGTCAATGGAAACATCCTCTTATATATATATATATATATCTATATATATATCTATATATATATATAGACATCATTATGAATTATTTTAACTAATAAAGGGTCGATTTATTTCTTATTTTGTACCTTACACGAGGTTTAAAAGCTAGAAATAAAAAGAAAAAGATGACGAAATGAAACTTCTACTATATATATTGCATGTAGTTTAAACTAAAGTCAGACCGTATAAAACATCGAGTATACGAGATACAGGTGCTTCAAAGTAAGCCACTTAAACTAACTTAAATAGAGACATAAGAGAGAGCGTATCGTATATAAAGATGGTTGATGGCACGTTTTACCCTTCTCTTCTCCGTTGCAAAGCAAATAAATGTTTTGAAAACTTATATTAAGCATTATTATTGCTAGCATCACTAAGATACAAATTTGTATTTCAAATACAATAGAAGAAAATAAACGTAAAGTGCTGAAACACGAACAATAAACAACGATGACGATATCTCGACAAACTCGATATAAGTTTGGAACAAGTATAAAATGATGCAAACAGAGAGCACCGTATCAATGCGGTCACAGTTCACACAAACTTTATTATCTCAATGGGAATACTATGAATATGAAAACAAGGGATCGCATAAATACAACTGTAGAACCACCATAATGCGAATATCGTTACATACTTATTTGAGAAAGAGATATCAATGTCTTTTAATATATAATTTATGTGTATGACTTATACTTATAAATATTCACCAAGTTATTATAATAAATCTTGTGAAAATGACAAAGAGAATTTATAAAATATTTCTTTTCATTGTAAAAGATTTATCTCGAGAGGTAAACTAGTAATAAATCTCTCTGTTCTACTACAACTAAGATAACTACAACAACTAGTAATAAAACATCGTCTGTACTTTTAGCGTCACGCTGTACACACCACACGCAGCATCCCACATACAGCAGGGTCCTCCGAGGGAACCTAGTGTTAAGACACTCCGTTCCCTATTTTCTGCCGAAGTCTGGAGGCACTGCGTGTTAAGTCGCGGAACTTACCGCCGCGCTTTGCCTTGAAACCAAAAAGAAGAAAGAAAATGCAAATATTAAATATTTATTTTCATTGAGTGGGAATCCGACCATTAATCTATCACGTTTACATAGAAATAATAAATAAATTATTAGAAATAAATTATAATATTTCAATATTTTAATTAACTAAATCGTCTGTCTAATCTTAGGTTTCTATCATATATATTGAATAATAAATACTCACTAAATATTATTAATTCATATCTATGACAGTGTGAGAAGGGTCCACAGTGTGTTTGCATCTGTAGTGTGCGGTTTCATGAAGACCTTTATCGTAATTTTAAACCTTATAAGATATTCATAGACTACAGTACTATTATATCGAGTTTTTAGAGTATTGTGAAAATAAGCATTTTGTGGGTTCAATTTCCACTCAGAAATGAAATATTCAATATTGAAAAATTTAATATTTTTATTCCATCGCTCTGGTAACGTGGCAAAGCGTGGCGTTGAGTTTCGCCACTTAAAACGCAGGGTCATCACAATTTTAGTACCAAATTCCCTCTATCTACCCTGGTATGTGCGGGATATAGTGTGCAGAACAAAAAAATCTTAGCTTATGATGTTTGATTAGAATCTCAAACAACGTTGCTTTTAGTTACGCACTCCTTAGAAACATGCTCCCTAAGATGTAGGGCGAGTGATCATGTGAAAAAATAACAATTCCTCAAGTTGATCTTCAGAACTTAAGTTTAAGTCTAGTCTAAGATTAAATTAAGAAAAGGTGGAATAAACTTGATATACCTATAGTGCATATTTGTTTGTTTTTTGCTTATAAGAAAAATGTCTTTACTGTATTGTTACAATTTAAAAAAAAACTATTTAAAATTTAAGGTACACAAATAATATAATATGGTTTATATTAGCTTGGTCACACGTTAAGAGTGTTCATTCATATTATGAAATTTTATATTTTTGTTACAATAAAAATGCCATTTTCTTCTAAATATAATAGATCATATACATTAAAAGTTATTCATATCTTCTTCCCTTCGAAACAAGAAATAAAAAACTTATAAATACATCTGGATGAAAACCATTGACAAAAATATTGTGAACATTTTAAAAATACAATATTACTAGGCATATTTTAATTCATTTGTTTCTCCAAAAAAATGAATTACTTTTTTATGTTTTCCAAGTAATTCATTTTTCAGTAGTACAAAGACAAGAGATTTATAAATAGACATCGTAAAATATTGTGTTACGCTTCCATTCTATAAAATGCTTTTGTTTACCTTACGGATAACATAAAAACGATATTTTTTATCCTTTATCCGAATAAATTGAAATAAAGGTGAAATTTTCTAAGGAATTTATATTGAAAACACGCGAAGAATTTGTATCGCCAAACGGCTTCACAAGTGTATATTTAAACCATTCCTTTTATATGTTGACTTTGTTCCTTATGGTAGAAATTTCATACTAATATTATAAATGTGAATTTAAGTTTGTTTGTAACGCCATAATCGTGAGACATTTTACATGCTACAACCATCACAAGTATCTTCTAACAACTTCATTAAAATATGAAATACAAAACTTGAAGTTGAACATGAATAACGCTGTTAAATTAAAACGTATCTACTTTGTATTGACAACATTGTTAGTTTTCTAAAGAAAAATCCACATTTACGTAAATCATTTTAGGCACGAGAGAATGAAGCAAGAATAAATAATAAGAAGGAGAAGATGAGACCTCGGTTGACCTCCTAGAATACAAAACCGTTGACGGAGTGTCACGTAAAAACGATAACTTCCTAAAGAGCCTGTATGAAGAAGTTGACAGTATAGGCAAGTATGTAGAGAATACGGACTCTTTGGCTACCCCGATCGGCATAAAGCGTAAAGACTAATATTATACGGGAATATATACTGAAACAAATTCTCTCTAGTTCTAGCTAGTTTTCTAAAATATGTCAGCCTCTGAAATCTATTATGAATTAATTTCTAAAATATACTTCGAAGGCGGCACGTGTAGAATCATTTCCAATTCGGTGTCGGTAGAGAGAGGAACACGGACAATGGAGGTGGGCGTTAACGCATATCTAAAGAGACCCCTTAAACCTACACTTGGTTCACAAGTCCCAGACACTGTCGTGAGCTCCTCATCTTGTAAAGCGATGGGCCCGGCACCCGCACTGTATATCCATAGAATGCCAAATAAGTAATTGCTTGTCATATACGTTCATATATGTACCATGGAATATTGAACTGCCTTCTTAATATCAATCAAATAATATTTAATTTAGTAAGTTCTATAGATTTTACCAATTTACTTAATTTAATTAATAGCCATATAGGTGGCTGTTTTTTTTATACGATTTTTTATGGTATAAGGCATTTTATTTTCTCTATGTGAACATAAATTTTTTTAAAACCTAGCTAACCTAGTCGAGAATTTCCATAAAAAGTTTGGACATTCGAACACATACTGTACATTTTCCTTAAATATCTTAATTAGTTAAAAAAATAATAAAAATTAACAGTTTATAATAATAACATTTTATTAACAATTACGCCACCTCATGGTGGCGATTTGTTATTGGAGGAAACATGAGTTTCTGTTAAAGAACAAGAAAGTTAATTATCCCTTGCACTAACTTATAAATAGCAGCTTCTAATTTAATTATACTTTGCTATAAGTAAACACTGCAAAGTTTCAAATAGACATCTAATTAAGTACAAATTAACAAAATTTACCTTTGATTTCTGCCTGATGTTTGTAACACGATATTTCTAAAGCAATGAATACTTTACAAAATTATTTTTTCTTATATTTTACACGATGGACCATTAACAGATTAGATGATAGAAATGAAAATAATTAAAATATAATTATTCGCTCGAATAGGAATAGAACCCATAACCGACCCGTGTATAGTAGTGTCTCATTTCCCGATTGCTGAATAAATTAATTTTCACTGTAATATATACGTAGTATCAATTTAATTCAATTATTTTTTTTATAACACTATAAATATTAATATAGTGGCCTCAAAGAACTAAACCTAGGCATAGAAAAAATTATTAAATCTAAGTCATTTATCATTTCTTATTCCATAGTAATATTTTTTTTGTTTGGTAATGATAAAAAATTACTATGTAGGTATCTACATAATTAAGTTACTATTAGTATTAATAGCGTTTTTGAAAGCAATCATTGCGCCAAACGTTTCTTACTAGCAATTAGACTTAAAATTATTTTTTAGGGAAATACCCTAATATATTTTTTATTTAATTTCCTTTTTTCTAGCTTCACGCTATATCCCGCATATAACAGAGCAGGCAGAGGGAACCTTCGGTTCCGTTCTTTTCGCAGAATTTTAGAGGCATTGCGTGTTGTGTGGCGTAACTTAACGCCGCACTTTGCCTTGTTACCGAAACAAGAAATGAATATATTCATAAAAAATAATTTATTCCCCCGAATAGCAATCGAACTCACAACCGTCGCGTTTATAATCACACGCACGTGCCACTGCGCTACGATAGTCTATATATACTATGATATATAAAGTATAAAATGTATTTTTTAAGAAATTCCAATTTAGGGAATACGATCTAAGCAAAGACCGTCTTCATCAAGCGTAATGTGTGCTAACTAGATAACAAGCACAGTTTATATAATTAGTGTTTACTGTGAACTCGGTGTACGTTTGCTTATTCAAATAGGGATTTATTCATCACACAGCAATACCTGCACGTATACTTACTGCTAGATATATAAAATTAGCATTTGTAGTATAATATATTTATATTGGTTTAATTTTTCAAGCTTCTCTATATTTCTCATATAGCAGAGTATGTAGAGGGAGCCTAGCATTAAGTCTCCGCTCTTCACTCCAATTCTGGAGGCATTGCGTTTTGAGTGGCGGAAATAAATGAAAAAATTAAATAAATACCTCGAGTGGTAATCGAACCCATAACATGTCTCTTTTACAGTTACGCGCTTGTGCACGCGCGCTAGTACCTGTGTTCTTTACTAATATTAAACATCAAAATCATTTTATTATATAAAGAGACGAAGCTGTTTTCGTTTTCATGCTTTCACAAATTTGAAATATTTCAGCTTAGAAGTGACCTGAACTGAGCTGTTTGTATATAAAATAGGTGACAGGATGCCCGCCTAAAGGGTGAATAATCCAATTTCCTAGTTGCTTGGCTTTGACCAGTTCCCTACAATTTACAACCACTTTCTGTCTAAAATCACTTGTGGTTCCTCTAAAACAGTGCCAGAGAAATTTGATATATCTATATAATAGATATAGTAGATATAAACTGAAATCTTATTAATGCATCTCTTATTTATGATTCATATAATATACAGAGAGAGGAGATTACAGTGAACCAGTTGGCAGTTCTGTAAATTAAAAATTTAAGGAAGTACCCGCCAACCTACAGTAATCAACACTAATCAAAAAATCCGACCATGACGAGAAAAGCTGAACATTTTATTTATTTTCCTTTTAGGGGTAATCTCTAAGAAAATATCCCTCGCATTCCTTTAAAACTTTTAAATAGATTAAAAACAAGATTTAAACTGTATATGGCAAGGTTGGCAGAGGGTACCTAGTTATAAGACAATCCATTCTCCACTTTCTGCCGAATTTTTGACGCATTGCGTATGGAATGGTAAAACTCAACGCCGCACTTTGTCATGGTACCAGAGAGAAGAAATAAAAATATTAATAAATGATAATTTATCCCTATATATAAATGATATTTATATATTAGAATAATTTCAAATTCTGCCTCTTATTCAAGTAGCACAGACTAATTCAATTATTTAATGAAAGTGTCTGCTTCATTTACTTCAGCCAATGTTATTAAGTTATCTCAATTATAGATGAAAGGGGATTTGTTTCACTAATTACCTTCCCTTTTGTGTAATACGTCCCTCAATTATCCAAACAGTTGGCTTATTTGCATCAACACAAACAAAATTAGAGAAATGTCGTAGAAAAGAAAGGAAAACGAAAAAATGTCTCGTTTTGTATCGTTACAATTTCCTTTGTTCCATTTTAGCGCTCCGACATCTACTCGTAATGAAGCTTTTAACAGAACTGCGTTTGACATCGACATTCAACGCGTTTGAAATTAAATGGCTGATCTACAGTTTTTGCTAAATTATCAAACGGAAGTATTAATATTAAATATTATATTTTGTGTTGTTCGAAAGCTTAAATATATAAAAAACTGTTAATTAACTATCCTATTTTTACATATGTGTGTGTGTAGTTTTAAAAAAAAATTTAAATGTTTCATGTAGTCGTAGATGTCAAATTTAACTGTAACTGCAATCAGCCTTAAAGGAAAAGACGCAGGAAAGGCGGTGGCTTCCTCGAGTGTGAATCGAACCCAATACCTCTCGCGCTTACAGTCGCATGCTTATGGGCAAGGGCATTAATAATTTTATTAATTCTTATTTTCAATTTATCACACAAAATATTTTATTTAAAACATCGTAAATTGATGAAATCACTATTTACCAAAAGGGAAATGGTCCATTTTTTATTTGAAGCAGAATTATTAAACGGATGATAGATAGCACTTGTTATTCCCTTTCGGCCTTTTGCTTTGTTATTTACGATTCTACACCTGAGACAAGTTGTAGGTACTCGAGTCGTTGATTATATTGTTATCCTTTGTAGTCCGTTTACATTCTTAGCTTTCGTACCTTGGACTTTTATAAGAAATAATTTATTTTAAGAATATAATGAATGTAGTAATGTAAACTGTGCTCGTAGTCATTGATGATTCACTGACCGGTAGAGCTTACAATAAGATAAAAAAGCGATATATTTCACAGGTAGATAGATATATGTTTACAAATGATATTTTATAATAAATTAAATTAAAATTTAAATTTACTTTCTTTTTGGGGTTATAGGATCACTTTGTTTTCCCATTGTGTGCCTGACAAGACTATTTCTCTCAAGTGGAGGTATCAAGTTAAAATTAATATAATATATTTAGAGGTCTATAGTCCCTTTAAGCACAAAAACATCAAGCTTATAAGATCAACGCAATCAAAAGATTTTGCTATATTTTGTATGAAATTCGCCGCGTAATGCAAACCTATGGATAGACCTATATTTATGAAATTTGGCATTGCGAAAGAACTTACAATATTACCTAATGAAGAGAAAATCTGAAAAGTAAAAAAACATTATAAGCTATTGGTAGTTCATTTCATACAAAATGAGTGCATATACCCAATTTATGTTTGTCAAGTTGTACTTCCCGTTACCTACAACCATGAAATTGGTGCGGAATCTGGGAACCCACTGCCTAGACACTCCCTTCCCGTAAAGACACTTCCTTTCGACACTTTTTCCTTCTTCCGACTTTTCACCGAATTTACGTCCTATTACTACTAGCACAACCACCTATTATGATAATCATATTACTTATAAATATAAATATATTATAAATATATTTTTAAAGAAATTCTAAATAAAGAAAAGTGTAAAAACTACAAAATGTAGAGTATTATAGCCATAATAATAGTGATATCAGCAGAATTAGCGTTAAACAGAATGTCTCTATTCCTGGAACACGTTCAAGTCTATATCAATGCGTTAGTAGAATCAAGAGTTCACCGCCAAGCCAAGATTCACAACAACGAAGCCGAAATGTAAATAATCGTGTATTCTGTGGAAATTGAAACAAACACCACAACCGTGCAGCAATCTACTCGTAAAATAATATAAACAAAACAAAAATAATAGGACTTTATAATTTCAATTACTCTTCAGCTTAAAAGTTTAACGGAACGTTTTTTTCTTTTGTATATTTTCGTTGCAGTAACCTTTAGTGAGATTAATAATGAAAATTACAATTCAATCTTTCTATACTTATATCCTAAAATTCGGTTTTCAATAATAGAAAGGATGATTCATGATTAAGTAGTGTATGTATGCAACAATTTTAGAATAAAGCCCAAGTATATCAAATATTTGTAAAAAAAATCGTACAAGATGTCTCTAAAAACATATTTATATCGCTTACTCATCAAAAACGGAAAATGGTGAAATAGCCACGATCGACAATTAGGTATGCAAAATAAAAATGCGCTTTCATACATACGTATAAGTATAACATACCCATGTTCAATTACGTTTTCTATTCTGAACACTGTAAAATGAGGCAACGAACTGTGTGCCCAACAAACTTGGGAAAAACTATATTTTGTATTTCTTTTTCGTTTCAGTTACGGTCATTTTTTCTGTTCCTATATTGAGAATTCAATGAAAGCAATCAATCAACGTATACGTCTAGTTCAAACATTTTGACCTATTATATATGTACGTGAAGCCGTCATGGTACGAGGGCACAAGGCTGTGCCTGTAACGCGACGGTTGTGTGTTCGATCCCCTCTCTTGAGAATTATTATTTATTAATATTTTATTTTTTTCGCTTTGGCACCAAGGCAAAATTCCGTCGTTAAGTTCCGCCATTCAACACACAATGCCTCGAAAAATACAGCAGAAAATGGGGAACGGAGTGTTTCAACACTAAGTTCACTCTGCCTATCCTGCTGTATGCGGAAAACAGCGTGAACTTAATCCTATATCTTATAAAACAAAGTCGCTTTTCGTGTCTGTCTGTTGTTTCTAACTCTTCTTCTTCTAAACCACCCAAAGGATTTAGATGCGGTTTTCACCATTAGGTCGAGTGTTTTTCGTAGAAGGTTTATATATAGTTTATTATTTGTACATTCTAATGTAAATTAACATAAATACGATAAATGTGTCTAAAGTCCTACCCATGGAGACACTTTCGCGCATGCGCTGCTTTAATGGTAAGTACTACATGAAAATAATGTACTGGAGTATTGTTCCTCTTAATAAGATCTACAAAAAAGTCCGCGAGAGCATATTTTTATCTTTTAAGGATAACGTGTAGTGATCATATTTCTGTCTAAAAATAGTAATTTCAATATATTTTTTATTGTGAGGGATATTTTTCCATAATGGTATTAATCCTTATCCTTTAAAATACTTTATTAATTTTCTACGTTAAACGAAGATAAAATTTGCTTTTTACACTATTTCGAAATTGCGAATAGTTTTAGAGAAAAACGCATTTAATTGTTGACACATCACGCCGTTGACTCATCAGCTGTGTCGACTTAAGTTTTACTTATCACTTACTCTCAGCATATAAATAAGTATATTAGTTACGTTGGCCATTTAATGTAGATCAAAACTGTCTTTTACTGTTTTTTCATTTTAATAAGTACTTTAGAAGTTGTTACAATATCAAAAAATCATTGCTGCGAAACGGCTTGCCACTCGCCATGCGTCCGCCGCGCCCGCTTGCCTTACACGCATCGGTGGTTCAGTGGTAGAATGCTCGTCTGCCACGCGGGCGGCCGGCGTTCGATTCACGGCCGAAACATTCTATTTAATTTTCCTCACAGGCAGCCACGTCGTGCTTGCTTTTCATCAGGGACAGAATACCCTCTTCAGCATTAACCACAAGCTCGAAAAAAAAAACCCGCCTGCCTCTATAGCATATTGGTTTCATATTTTTTGTAGTAGTTATTAGTAGGTAGGTTTTTGTTTGTAATTTCTTCCGTTAAAAAATAGTCAATTAAATATATTTTAATAAGTACTTGAAAAGATTAGTAGCACAGATTTAAAATTACGGTACCTACTAAAAAATCCTTGCTGTGTAAAACAATTGGAAAATCCTTATTGAAACTACGAAAATGCGGGTTGCATTAGGGTTTAATTAATTTTCACATTATCTTAAGTGCTTTGCAAACATACATTATATGAATAATCCAGTAGTAAAAGCGGGCGAAGCCGCAAGGGGGTCGCTAGTTTAATATATGTACGTTAAATACAAATATACGAGTTACGTAATTGTTTGTGGCCGTTTATGAACTTAGACCCTTATTATATAAACTTTGACTCTCCATAATAAGCTCACAGCAACAGTACTGAAGCTGTTGTTTTATTCATAGTCAGTATTAGTGCCCAGACTTAACGAAATATTATTCACTGGCTTTGTAGCGGCACTCAGTTATGGACTTGATTACCTTCTAATACTCTACTTACTTTCGCTTACATGAAATATTTTGACTAATATTTAATATTAATTAATCGATAAATATTTTCAATTATTTTAACTACTTTTTTTAACTCCAAAGCAAAGACAAAATACCTAAAATAATTTAAGAATGATATTAACCATCCAATGGCGTCGTCTCGTAAGTCAATTACTATTTTATAGAGATTTGCTGTACCTGCTATATACTGTGTGCCTGATTCACCTAAGAGAAGATATCTTGTACTTAATAGTACTTTTGAATATTAATAATACATTTGAAGAAATTTCATCGTTCTATTATTTGAGAGTCGTAGCTTAGGCATTTGACTGTAACGCGACCTTTCCATTTCAACTCGGGGCAATGAATAATTAATTATTAATATTTTCATATTCGCTCTGATACTAAGGCGTAGAGTTCCGCCACCCAACCCACAATAAATTGTAAATCTAAAATAATGTTTAAATCCATGATAGCATATTCCTCGTAATAGCTCATTTTTTGTAAAAATATTACTTAGGAATATTAAGTTATTTTTTAAACAGTTTTGATTGGTTCTGTATTAATCCTTATATAAAAAAAATTCGTTAGCTTCGACATTTAATGCAAATTAAAATTGGCTTATACACTATACTAATACTATATGAATGAAATAAATACTTCACAAAAAATTATTAATTAAAAATTTTATGCCACCAAACTATATATAAATTCTCTCTATATAAGCTCACTTTCAAGTCTTCTTGCTGCATTCGCCTTCGCGTCTTTTCGAGCAATACTGTACGCGGATTGTTCCTCCTCAACGTGGACGTACACAAAGATTTCAAATTAGTATCTACACAAAGATTTCTAATATAGATAAAGGTATTCTCCAAAGGCTTAGTAAGGTAGGCGCTACTAGGGGTGTGCAGATTCCCAATCAAACCCCCTTATTGTTCAATCATCAAAACAAAAGAATTGAAAGTTGGCTTAGAAGTTTGGTTTTTTTTGTGCTCTAGGTGACCGTAGTCCTGAATATTCGTAATTAATTTCAGTTTGATACCTCCAATCGACCTCTAAATAAATGGTCTTGACAGACGGATAGACGGACAACGAATTGATCTTACAAGGGTTTTATTTTTCTCTTTTGAGATACGGAACCCTATTATTATAGTTAGCGTTACTTTAATCGAATTAAACACTTACTTGTCGCCATCACATTTTATATTTTGCAAGGTTGTATAAAGAAAAATATCTTTAAGAAGTTTAGAATATTACGATGAAGCATAGTGATTTAGAAATCCAAGCGCACTCTGTTGACTTTCTTATCTTAATTTAATTAAACTGTCATGAAATAAACTTTTCATTTCTATGAAAGATCTTTTCATTTCACCTAATATTTTTCTTAACACGTACACCGACAGTACACTTTATAATAAATCAGTACAATTTTTGTCATAAAATTCTATGTTTGTAAATTGTAAGTAACAAAAAGATTAGCGAAGTTTGCGATACCACAGGCGACTCATTTCACAAACCTATAACAATAACTCCCCCAAAAACATACCCATACGAAACATGCTCGTTGTCTGTATTATTTTAGAAAGATATATAAATAACTTCGAATGATACTTCGAGGTAAAGTTACTTTTAACACTTTATACATGCCCTTAAATATATACATATATTGAGATATTTTTATCTTTAAAGTATCGTACGTGTATCACATATTTAATATTGAAAATAACCAATTATGTTTTCAATTTCTATTGACTATATAACCTAATATATCAATAACCTAATATAAAGAGATGCTGGTACTTACTGAAAAGTAGGGAAAGCGCCCCAATAAGAGAACACAGCTGGTATTTTCTTTTTAGGTTCATGTTGTATCACGCACACAGCAGTATAAGTGTAGGAATTTTAGTGTTAAGACACTTTCTCCATATTCCATGCAATTCTGGGCGCTGCTTAGCTACTGGATCGTCATCATCATCATCATCGATAGCCATCAATTGTCCACTGCTTGACATGAGCCTTCCCCAATTCTCGCCACCACCATCGATCTATAGCTCTGCGGACCCATTCGCTGGATTATACTCGTATGTAATACGTTGCCAGGCAACGTTTATTAAATGGCTGTCAAAGAAAATTAATGATAATTTTATTAATATTATAAATATTTTATATTGACTAGGAATATCGAAGTTACGAGGAATTTAAGATGGCTTAAAGAAATATAGTAACAATGTTTGGTGGGACCATTTATCTAGTTTGACTATGACATACAAGACTGTGGCATATTTAGGAGTCGGTTCATATGTATAACATTGTATGCCTAATAATGTGTTGGATACTGACAAATGTGGAGTGAAACGGCTCGCACTATCACTACTTTTTCCGAGAATATTTAACGTATCGTAAGAGATTTAGTTTTTCCTAACTTAAAGTAATTTAAGTATTTTTTTAATTGCTTAAAATAGTATAAAACATTTGAACTATACAACAAATAATGATTAATTCCTTACTTTTTATAACTAGTTACATTTTATTGTCCAATATATTTTTGTTTAGATTGTTTACAACTAGAAGAAAAGACAAACATTCCTTATAAGCGGTATAATATGAGGTACTATTAATCACGACGAGGAGTACGGTATCCTTGAAACAGAATGAAAATGAATTGCTGTAATATCCTTAGGAGATTTAAGCACTTCAATACCCTATATAATACAGATAGCACACATGACGTAATGAACTCTAAAGAAATGCGTAGATTCATGAGCTAAGACTCAGGCTTTATGTTTAATTAAAGTCGAGCATTTTTTATAACATTAACACGCATGTGAATATAACGCGACGGTTGTGGGCTCGATCCCTTCTCAGAAGTTGAATTATTATTTAATGATATTAAAAAACGGCGTTGTGTTACGCCACTTAATACACAATGCCTCGAAAATTCGGGGGAAAGTGCTATATGCGGGATACAGCGTGAAGATGATAAAAAGAAGATATCACTTCATATACGGTTTTCTATAAGGACCTCAGTAACTACCCATTTCTCCCTCATGCATGTTAGCCGATTTTCAGTTCTTTGAAAATTTGTGATTTTGAAAAAATCTGATCTTTGAAGAAAATTGGCAAATAAAACCCTGTTGAGTATGCCCTCGTGTTTTTTTCTCAATATAGCTCATTAGTAGGCCTTTTTATAATGTAAAACTATCGGCTTATAAATCTAACAATAGCATGGAAACAAAAATCGTTTTTAAGTAAACATTTGCTTGTGCATATTGTGCACTTGGAAAAACACGGTTATTTTGAAATCACAGACAGATCCTTTAATTTTATATTTACAAATTACATACATTATATATGTTGTGTAATATACAAAAATTATTCGAAACATAGAAAGATAACTACTATAACTGAATACTGCATAGACTAGATGTATCATTGAATATATATTACTATCATTGAATATACTCGTATTCAATTTGTATTCTATGCCAGTATCATATACAAATTAAACTAAGCAGTCTAACAAACATTGATTGGTGTACTAAAGTTCCGACTACTGAAATAGTTCCTGGGTTTATGTTATACATTGTAACTTGGAAATATCTACGAGAAATGAAATTTGCTGAAATACACCTTGACAATTGATAACTGAAAAAATATCATAATTACTTTCATGTTTTTTTAAATATTTTTACTCAATAATCAATTTATGGAATATTTTTTATAGGATAATTTTTTAAATGAATATTTTTTATAGGATTTTATGGGAACAGGAGGAAAATAGTACATTTCATTGTCCCTTATAAACTACAAATTTTACATTCACTGTTCAAACTGAAAACTTCCAAACGATATTTCGTTAATATATCAGAAATATTAAGATTAAATAAACGCGTACCTAAAGAACATATTCTTGTCGTCACTCTCCTGATGTTCTATGTGCTATTTTAGGAAACATATTAATTTCACAATTCATATATCGTATTAAACATATACGTTCATATTTTTACGAGACGAAAAATGATGAGAAAAATCTTGTAACCCTAGAAAGATAGTCATGCCTAAAATTGATTCATATTTTTTAATTGACCATAAATGGAAATATAAATGTAAATAAATATTTCACTTCCTCGAGTGTGAATCGAACCCACAACCTGTCGCGTTTACCTCATACTCGATATTTATTAGTCGCAACTAGTAATCGTACTATAGACATGTATGCAACCTGTACAGGCCAACGTGTAATTAGGCTGCTCATTTAGAGCTAACGAATGTTTGTAATCAATCACTGAATCAAGTAGTTACCGCGCGGCACCTACTAATGGAAGTTACGTGTAAAATTTGATTGATTCTATAGTTATTAGTTTAATATAAACATTATATATTTGTTTATCCTCACTCTCGTAACGAGGCAAACCGCCACTTAATACAAAATGCCTCCAAAATTCCGCGGAAAATTGGTAACGAAAGTGTCCTAATGGGAACTGAGTGTCTTAGCACAAGGTTCCTTGGTTAGGTATGTACGGGATGCAGCGTGATGTTAATATACAAAAATATATACTTATGAAAATGATGTACATTTGTTAATAACGATAGAAAATTCTTTTGGTATAGTTATCAAGTACCTACCATAACAGATGAATTTTTTCAATAATCAAAAAATCTTTTTTTCAGCTTCACTCAGCAGGGTAAGCATAGAGATTCCAGTGTCAGGACACTTCGTTTTCCAGTTTCTAATAAGTTTTTAATTTTTTTAAATCCAAAAAAAAAAAACGAATTAAAATTATACAGTAATCTGCATAGTTGAAAAATAAATGTATATGCATGGTTGTGATGTGGGTTCAAATCTTACTTTATAGTCATTCAAAATTTCCATTTCTTTAATATTAAGTTAGTCATAAAAATACAATTATAAAACCATAGTCAACAGTTCAATGAATCTGTTGTAAAAAAGCTGAAAACTTAAGCCTTGTAAAGGCGGCAATCAACAGAACAATTGCAACTTTTCAAAAGGTACCAACAAAACTAAAACTTGAACGGAATATTACAAGGAGCTGTACAATTGTTAAACAGTTGAAGAACTATTAGTGTTTCTTGAGACTTGTTGCATTTGTTTATTGACTCAATCTTTCTTTTCTTATTTATTGGTAATAAAATTCTTTATTTCTTTATTCATAACTTCATGCTATATCCTGAACATCGCAGGGTAGGCGGAGAGAACCTGGGGACCTAGTGCGAAGACACTCCGTTACCATTAACCACATTGCCTCGTTACCAGAGCGAAGAAATGAAAATAATTAATATGTCATTTCTCCGAGTGGGAATAGAACGAAAAAAAAAGATGATCGGACAAGTATTGTATTTAAATAATAAACGTAATATATATATTTATTTGAAAAATATATTCGTATTCTTTTACCTCATACAAACCTAAAATTGTTTGACTTCTAAAATATTTCAACTATTTAACATTTCGAAGAAAAAATGTTTTAACGTACATATTGCCTTACGTGACGCCACCACGTTTATTTTAGTCTCGTGCCTGCGAAATTCTATCTTGACTGATGGTTAGTGGGTCACGTGGACGGGCAGAGACAATTTATGAGTTTTTATCCTGTTTCATGGTTTTTTATGTTAGTACTTTGTAAAAAATATACTGTAAAAATTTTTGAATATTAAATAATACGTTTTATAAGGTAAAAAAGTCCTTTTGTAGCTTACATAAAATACATATAGAAATTGTATGAAACTTGAAAAATAAACTTACCAATAATAGAACCATAGAAAAAATTACGTAAGAAACAAGTGAGTATAATGTACCAAAGATATTGGTAATAAATAAGTTAATAGGAAAAAGGTGACGCATCTATTTATATATATACACTGTCCTCTAATAAAAAAATAGATAATGTCTATTTAATTGTGACAACCACACGTAACGATACGTATAATTTATTTAATTTCATAAAATATTTTTTTCGATAAGAATGAACAAAGGAGCACCAAATAAAACTGTGATTGATGAAACTAAGTATTCTAAAAGTACTTTTACACTAACATTTGCGATTGAAATTCTGAACATGGATGTTTGGCACGACTGCAACGAAGGGTGGTTAGATCTCGGACCCCATCATCAAGCTATGAAGTTACAATACCAACTGTACCCTGGAAAAACGTTTGATTTAGACATACTCATATGGCCCCATGTTGTCAAGGTTAGGATTAAATTAAAAAGCTGAAACCCGCTGAAAAGTTTATGATATGATCTTTGGGTTAACGTAATTTGATGTATAATTTGGTATTCTACATAAATTTTTGAAACTGCTATTTATAATTATACGAAATTTCCGCTATCAATTTATATTGTATGTAGGCCATACATAATACCAAATTGTATGTAAATAAACCAAAAAAAGATATGAATCACAAACTTGAAGTATTAGTGCCGTTGACACTTGTAAGTCTAAGGGCCAGTTTCACAGATTACAAATAAAGTTTCAGGTAATTAACTGATATTTAATGTAATCTACCAGGGAGAGGTTGCCGATATTTTTTTCGGATATACCGTCAAACTTTCCTGATAACCAATCTATTACAAGATTATCAAACACACAATAATTGGTTGGCAACACCACCAACGCGAGAATGTTTTTCATGTCATTATTATTACTTATAAATTATTACCATTTGGAAATGCAACAGTTGTGAGTTCGATTCAGATTCAAGAAAATGAATAATTTAATATTTCACAACAATTAATGTGACCCTTTTGAATGCAATCAACGCAAAACATGCTCTAAAATTAAAATTATCTTTGTTCCCGCCCCTTGAAACTTACAGATAACGTTTTTATCTACTATTGCTATCAGAGACCCGTGAATCCAAAAATTGTAGCTTATCTTGTAAATAAAACTATCCGGGATTTTTAAACTACTGGTTGAACTTTACATGTTTACATTATAATAGATTTGGTGTGGATATCAATATGGTTATGTACGAACGTGGCTATTTTTGGAACGACGTTGGTTTACTTTCTCAATTCGACATGCCTTCGTCGTCAGAGTGACTGACTTGAAAAATCATATAGCAATAGTAACATCTACCATGGGAGGTGGCAGTTTGAGTAACAAGTATTTATAATTTTAATATTTTTTTAAATTCAAGACGTATTTGAGGATTAGAAATAAACAAAAATTACATATAAGAGTTGTTGTAATAGCTGGTTATATTGATAATTTTGTTAAGATTTGCTTAGATTGATCGTTGGGTTCGTAGTTCACCTTGTAGTCGCCCTTTTAAAATGACAATATTCTTAACACTAAGTATTTAATTCACACAAAATTGGTAACAATTATAATAAGGTACTTTTATCTTTTATTTTCATTAAAAATGTTTTTTCCAAATAAAGAAATTAAAAATATCACTTTAATCATTATTAAACAGAGTAGGTCTTAGAATATAAAATAAATAGAATATAGACCAATTTTAATGTTACAGTGCAAAAAACGATAAAAATATAGAGGCTTATCTGCCCCCACTGAAATTCGGCGAACGACGATATTTTGGACAAGTTTTAGAGAAGGAGGACAGCTTTGAATTATTTATTCAGAATTTATTATGGAATCTAATTGAGACTTATATTCCCGCTTCATATTTAGATGGACTATTCGATACTCCTTTAAATGTCACAGGTTATTAAAAATTAAATAGTGAAGCTGATTTAATTTAATAAATCATCTTCACGCTGTATCCCGCATAAATCAGGGTAAGCAAAGGGAACCTTATGTTAAGACAATCTGTTGCCCACGCCAAATTCTGCAGACATCGCGTCCTGAATGGCGGATCTCAACGCCGCGGTTTGCCTCGACACCAGAGCGAAGAAATGAAAATATAAATTTATATAAATATTTCATTTCCTCCAGTGGGGCTCGAACCCACAACTCAAGGTCAATCTCAAGGTTATTTGCTTTATATACTTTTATTAAATAGAACGAAGATAACAATTTTAACAATATTATTTATACCTCTTAAAACTACAAATTTGAATAATACTAGACTACTTGTTTTTCTTATTAAGGAAAATAAACTTCATTTTACCTTATTATTTGGTATTATTATTTTAAGACGAAATATTGTATAGGTATATTGTACTTAAACAAATGTCTATTTCATTTTATATTTATATTTTAGATAAAAGGCATCAAGATGCTGCTATATTCAACGTACAAGAGACGATTTTGACAATAAATGAATCTACCCCTGAAAATTCAACATCCGACTCAGAAGAATTTATTAAATCGAAAAAAACAAGAAAAGATTCTAAAGTTAAAGAAAAAGAAAAGAAGAAACCTATACAAATGCAAAAAGAGAAATTTACTATAAGTTTATCGGGAGATGCTATTTTAGCTGGTGAGGTTTAACAAGCTATTTAATATTAAGTTAAATTGTAAATATCCATAAAAGTTTTTAAATTAAGGTATCCGAATTAATTTTGAAGCGTGGCCATTTTATAACCTTATACATAGTGGGAGGCCCGTCATATCACAGCGGTACAACTGTCTGACTGGTTGTGGGGGTTAGATTCTAGTTGCAATAATGAATGCGGCGTTGATTCCCGCTACTCAACACGCAATGTTTCGATGGTAACTAGGGAACAGAATGTCTTATCTATCTATCGTATATATAAGAACTAAAAAACAACTCCGGGTGGATTACTCTTCCCCAATCATCACCTTTTCCAGGTACAGGCCGAATTACTGTTTTTAACTTAAGTGGAGATCGTCCGCCAGATCATGGCAATATCGTAGCGTTAATTAGCAGTAATAACCTACCAGCGTCCGATGATTTTCCCATAATATTTGTAAACATTGAGAAAATAAGTAATTTACCCATTGAAGAATTTAAGTGTGAAAGGTAAAATTATTTTTTCTACTGGTAATATAGTAAGCTAAAAATCAGTATATATTGTATTTCCTATAGGCTTTTTTAAACACGTCTTTATTTATATCAACAGACTATCTCAAATTTATACACAATGGACAATAGATGACGAAACCCATAGTTCACAAAAGCATAATATAAATATAATAAAAACGATAAACTTCAATGACTCATATACAATTCCGTTACAGTCCTCCAAAGTCGCTGAAATTACTGCTACATTTCTGGATAACCCCTTTGAAATTCAGGTAAAATATTAATATTAGTTTACAAAATATTAATAGATTGGGAGAATATTTATATAAATTTATAAGCTTATCTAAGCCATTGTTGCTTTAGTCGTATAACTGCATCAATCGTAATTTCTTCTTTGACCTAGTCTAGTATCTAACTTCTGTCATATAGTTATTTTATTCACATTTATAAAATACTTAATTTATTTCAGCTCCGAGGAATTATATTCAAAAACCTTATAAATATTGGTAAAGAAAAAAATCCATATAGCTCGACGACTGCCAATACAATCTTTGATTACGAAGATATTCTTATAGCCACAACAAAAATAGATTTAAGTTCATTATCGAAAATGAACAATAGACTTATAAGAGGAGAATTTCCATTGTTTCCGCCGAAAGTGGCTGTAGTATACGATAGGCAGAGTTATTGTACCAATGACGTGAATGCCATCAAGATAAAACTTAAACCAAGTATCGTTATTAAACCGTCTGCAATTTTGCAAGCTCAATCCTCCTTAGAAGTATCTATAGGTTTAGTTGGATGTAAACCGAAACCATTAGATAAAGGATATTCAAGATTGTATTGCCAAACTTTTGATTCTCAAATATCAAATGCCATTTTATTAGAAATAACTAATGTAAACGAAAACATATCAAAAGAAAATAAATGCGATATCTTAACTGGTTTTCTTCTAGATACGAAAGATATTTTCTTCTTCTATATAGAAGGGCCAAAAGAGGGCATCATTTTAGAAATATTTAATGTAACAGGAATATTTCATTCCCAATTGCTTTGCTATTTTCCGTGTTCAGAAGTATTTCTAGATCGCATTTATCCTAGTATGTCTTGTACCTTTTGTTTGAGTTATTATAATAATGATAATGTTTAATTTCAATATTAAGTGTGTTATGTCTACAGATATGCCGTTCACCAAAATGAAGTTTAATGTATTTAAAACTCGTGGCTCTATAAATCGTCTGTTGAAATGCCCACAAGTATATGTTCAGCCAGCGTTACCGATACCAGCCAGAACTGTGAGTGTTTTACCGGTATTTATAATAGTGCCATAACCCTAACCTAATTTTTCGAAACATTATTCTTAAAAAAACTGTCAGATTCTAGGATTCACAAGTATTAATCATTTATAAAATTATATTGGAATTCAAAAATACTTCGCGATTCGCTGGGAAGTTTCCAGTAACGTAATAAAATCATTATTTGTTGGCAGGCGCTGCTAAAAATTGGGCGTCTGATTGCAACGAAGTTCAAAGTGGTCCCTTGTAAAAGTGAAATGCCGACTAACGAAGAGTTGAAAAGTTTCAAACTTGAGTTGTGCGTACCACCTCGTTTTGATGTAACATAACTAGAAATTGGAAGTGTTGAGAATATAATATATCTATATATTGTATTTGTTATATACAAAAAAAATACTTATTATAGTATATACTATACTTTATATACATAATACTAGACAAAGAAAATTTAGTCTCTTCTCACACAACACTCTATTCTCAACTTTATGCACTTCTTCAAATACTTTCTGATTTACATTATGTATTTAGGTAATAGCAAACGCTGTACTTTGTTGCAAGTACTGTAAGTTTTCAAGCTATCATATTTTGTACATGAAATACTACTTAGAGGCCATCGCGGTGCAGGTGCACAAGGTCTTCACTGTAATGCGACGGTTGTGTGTTCGATTACCACTCGGGGGAATTAAATATTTTTAATATTTTCATTTCTTCGAATGAAACCTGAATTACGCAATATATCAGGTTAAATAGATTCATTTAAAATAATATAAGTTTTCATGACTATAATTCTATCTTACGAAATTTTAAAACAGCTAATTAATAAAAACCTAAAACAATATTAGCTATGGGAAAGCTGAACAATTTATTCTTCTATAATTTTTTCCCGTGCTGCCATTTCAAAAGAGGATCCATATTGCATGATCTTTTTTCAGTCCGTAATTACTCTTCAGAAAGAACGACTTGTGGCAAGTTAATCAGAAAGTGTTAATATTTGAAGTGGGGGAAAATTGTGCGGTGAGGCTTGCTATGAATTTTAGAAATTCAACAAATTTATCTTGCACTTTTATATTAGCTTTTTGTTAAATTGTAAAGCGATGGAAATGTTCACGCTGAAAATGAACTTTTTCGACTATTATATAGAATTTTTCATGTGTATGATTATTTGAAAGATTATGATAATAGTTTTCTAATTAATTAACTAATATTTAGACCATATGTTTTTTCAATTTTTAAATATCATTACTACGTGAGTTTTTGAGTTTCAATGAGACGTTATTTGGACATATCTAAGTAATATTGTAGGCAGCTAGTGTTAAAACACTTCGTTTCTCACTTTCAGACGATCGAGGCTTTGCGTGATGAATGGCGGCACTCAACGCCGCTCTTTGCCTCGACACCAGAGCGAAGAAATAAAAATATAAATAAATATTTCATTTTCTCGAGTGGGGATCGAACCCATAACCGTCGCGCTAGTCACACCCTCGTGCCGCTGTGTTACGATGGCTGTCAAGTGGCAAGCAAGTTTCAGTAATCATTTATGAACTTCAGCTAAATCTTATATTTCTCAGTGCAATATTGTAAATCTACATACACATTTTTGAAGTGCTCTCATAAATTTTCCTCCTGACCGCCACTGAGCACTCTACTCTTGCTGATTGCTTTTTAACCATGCATGCAAAATTGTAAACATTAGAAGCTATTGATATAGTGCATAGAACGGATATTTATGTTATACATATTTCAAAACTTTATATATTCTAGTTTCATAATAATAATTAATAAAAAAGTTTGATTTTGTATAATTTTCCTTATAATAAAATAGTTTTACATTTTTAATTTTGACCCATTTAAAGTAAATTAAGAATTATTTTACCCCAAAATATATAGTAATTTCATTGAGTTTTGAAATAAATGTTGATTGTTCAGAACATGTCCATTACGATTAAAATAATAGAGAGTTTATAACTTCTCTAATCTAATCCAATTAACGATCCATTAAATTCACAAGTAATTTTTGATTGTCAACTTGTCAAAATGCAAACTAATATTTACCGAAAGCTTCATCCGTCAAGCCGTCATGAACGATAGCCTCTGTAACTTGAAAAGCATTCGTCCCTGTGAAAAGATTTTCTTTTATACCTTTCATACCATGTAAAATTTAGCCATAAACTGTATAATCGACTGAGGAGTCTACGTATTCTATAAAATAGTCTAGAGTTCAATAAAGGAGTATGTCAAAAGAAGGGCCATTCTATATTTGGGCTCCAGAGTGTAGCATGTCACCTGAGGGCTAAGGGCCCAGACCTACAAATGTTCCCGGGTCTTTCCATTGCGTTGGAATTGGCAAGCGCAGGGGTTTCAATGAGTAAAAATTCTACATAGACATTCATTCCTCCCAAAAGACTCGATATATATTAAAGATGTCCCCTATGAAACAACAAGAACACAGATAGATGCTGTAACGTAATAATATTATAAGTGGTAATAAATCGTTATTAATAGTATTAAATAGATCTTCAAGGGACGGTCAGTGGGTCACTTGAGCTACTAATAAGTCTAACAAGTACACTTACCTTAATACGCAAGAAAGTAAATTATACTTAATATTTATTTCTCATGGAAGTTAATATTTACCTTTTAATATCTAAGTCTATTAGTTTTTTATCATTTGTTTTATTATTCTTTGATTAATTTCAGGCCGTCGCGGCGCAACGGCACAAGGGTGTAACTGTAACGGCGGTTGTCGTTTTGATTCCCACTCATCACAAATCTGAATTTTATTTCTGAATTTGACTATTTCTTTTTAGCTACCCATAGCCGTATAACACTATTGAAAAGTTTAATTACTTAATAACAAGCTAGTATGTTATATAAGAAATACTTACAGAACTCGGCCAATTCTACAAATAAGTTTATAATTAATCTTGAATTATTTTAAAGTTCTATACGAGAATAAAAACTAGCCAACTAATATAAATAAATGGTTCTTGTTTCATCATCAAATTTGAATCCCCATTACAATGGGTAGACGTTAAAAGTATTCTCTTATAAAGAGTTAGTAACAAAACTGAATAAAATAACAATAAAAATAACTACATTATTTATGACTTCTTGTGTACGTATGCTATGCTCAAAGAGCCAAGTCGCTCAGTGAACCAAAAAACAGCTCACAACTCAACATTGTGGTTACTGTTGAATTTCCACATGGTGGAATTCGAATTATATTTAATGTAAACCAGAATTGAAATAAAATAAACGTTTAATATATAATTTATATAACAGAAATTCTTAATTTCTTAAATTTGGATCTTCATCTTCATCATCAGCCTGTCCTCGTCTACTGCTGGACATAGGCCTCTCCAATGGCACGCCACTGAGCTCGATCTTTAGCCGGGTTTAAGATAACGATTGTGAACTATAATAGTTTATACATAAATACCGATCTAATTAACATTAACATTTAACCTTGTACGCACTTGATAGTAGTTATTTATAAAACAATATGAGCATACTAACATAAACTCATGTCTTCGGTTCTATGTTATTTGAGGAAAATAAGTTATTATGTTTCTTTGCCTCGACGCCAAAGCGATTAAAATTATATACATTGCACTTTCTCGAGTGGTTCCTTTTTTAGTTTCTAGTTTTTCCTTAAATAGCACTTACTGGAAGAATTATCACATGATAGACTTTGAAATATTTAAATGCTACTTAAATTTATCCGAATTGCCATTAATTATGTATATTATGCTGTCGATGTTAACATTAACACTATTTTTGTTTTTGTGTATTTTTATTTAATCAAAGATACATTTTTTGACTATAGGCAAAAAAAATGTTTAGGTACATATTTTTTATTTTAATATTTTTTATTCCCAGTCGAATAGAGATGCAAAGTAATTTGATTTGTTTTAAAAAAAAATTACCGTCAAACATTGAGCCACTCTTCCATTTATGTATTTAATAAACATGTTTATAAAATAAATGCTTTACACGTGTCTGCGATGAATAAACTATTATTTGTGTTATATTATAGTTCTACTGTAAATGAAGCAGTTATCTATATATATAAAAGGACTTGTCCTCACTGACTGAGGTAAGACGCGCGCACAGCCGTAACCGCTGATGATAGAAACGTGAAATTTGGTCAGATGTTTACTTTCGTAATCTGGACATCCACTAAGAAGGGATTTTGAAAAATTTTAACCCTAAAGGGGAGAAATAGGGGTTGAAAGTTTGTATGGAAAAAAAATTAAATCAGCACCGATTTTTATAAAATTTGAAATTTAGATTTTTAAATGCATTTAATTGAATACGTGTTTCATCGTTTTCTAGAATTCTCTCCCTAAGGGTGCAAATAAGGGGTTGAAAGTTTGTATAGGTTTTTTTAAATCGTCACCAATTTTTATAAAATTTGAAATTCAGACTCTTAAACGTATATAATTAAACACATGTTTCATGGTTTTCTAAAATTCACCCCCTAAGGGTGCAAATAAGGGGTTGAAAGTTTGTATGCGAAAATTCTTAAATCGCCACCGATTTTTATAAAATTTGTAATTTAGACTCTTAAAAATATTTCATTGAACACATATTTCATGGGTTATTAGAATTCACCCTTAAATACGCAAGCGAAGCTGCGCGCGTCCGCTAGTCTATATATATAAAAGGACTTGTCCTCACTGACTGAGGTAAGACGCACGCACAGCCGTAACCGCTGATGGCAGAAACGTGGAATTTGGACAGATGTTTACTTTCGTAATCTGGACATCCACTAAGAAGGGATTTTGAAAAATTTTAACCCTAAAGGGGTGAAATAGGGGTTGATAGTTTGTATGGAAAAAAAATTAAATCTGCACCGATTTTTATAAAATTGTAAATTCAGACTCTTAAAAATATTTAATTGAATACGTGTTTCACGGTTTTTCAGAATTTACCCCCTAAGGGTGCCAATAAGGGGTTGAAAATTTGTATGGAAAAATGTTTAAATCGCCACCGATTTTTATAAAATTTGAAATTTAGACTCTTAAAAATATTTAATTGAACATGTGTTTCATGGTTTTCTAGAATTCACCCCCTAAGGTTGCAAATAAGGGGTTGAAAGTTTGTTTGGAAAAATCTTTAAAACGCCAGATTTTTATAAAATTTGAAATTTAGACTCTTAAAAATATTTCATTGAACACATGTTTCATAGTTTATTAGAATTCACCCCTAAATACGCAAGCGAAGCTGCGCGCGTCCGCTAGTTATCTATATATATAAAATCGAAAGGTCACTCACTCATCACGAAATCTCAGAAACTACAAGTGCGAGGAATCTCAAATTTTGCATAGGAGTTACTTATAGGACGTAGGTGCTCGCTAAGACGGAAATTTGCAATATTCGACTTCTAAGTGGTTGTTTTTGGGGTCGAAAGTTTGTATGAAACTTCGTTACTACAAATGCTAGGAGTCCCAAATTTTGCATAGGCGTCACTAGGACGTAGTCATGGAGACAGAAATTAATAATAACATAGTTCACGCGGGTGAAACCGCGAGCGGGCCCCTAGTTAGTAAATAAATACAAATGATAGTTATATTTTATGTTTGTTTTGTTTTCTTCATTATCATATCGTTTATTTAGTTATTCTATCTTGAAGTTGAGTGTGACAAATGTAGATTGCAAGGGTCCTTCAGTGGGGCGGAAGTAAAACAAACGTTGATAACTATGTTTATATTTCCAGGTTAACAAGTTTGCGAACGCCGTACGATCGATTTTATGCTATTTTGTAAATTGAATTACCCTTTTTACAATTTATATTTAACCACGTTCATTAATCGATCTTATACAATTATATTTCAAAATAAAAAGAATAGTGTAATCATATTATATTAAATATTTATTATTTATTTTATTATTGTGTGTGTGAAATATTAAATTATGTTTTACATAATCGCTGTTCGATTCAACGCATGTGAGCTCCATTTCAAGCTTTTGAATTTAAAAGCGAAAATAACAAATACATATCAATATAATATTTTTTTAGTTGAATCCACTTCAAAAGAGGTACATAAGTAACGAGTAATGATTAAAATTTTCGCTTTGTGTACACGGTACTAGGTGACCCGACCCGACCCGTGAAACAAAGAATGAAAAAAATCTATAACCAAATAACTAAATCACATAACCCCTGAAGAGTTCTACTTTTCAGTTCCTAGCGAAGTTTTCAGACCAACTTGATGATATCATATCATTATCATTAGTTACCACCTATGTTATGGGTAAATATGCAGAAATGTATATTTTTTTACAAATGTGAAAAATTTTGTATTTTAGATTTAATTACCTAAATTTATTACATAGTTACACCCTGTCTTGATAAAAACGTATTGACATTTGT
This sequence comes from Heliconius melpomene rosina, assembly GCF_056956725.1. Lineage (NCBI taxonomy): Eukaryota > Metazoa > Arthropoda > Insecta > Lepidoptera > Nymphalidae > Heliconius > Heliconius melpomene. The sequence goes on along the minus strand of NC_140406.1, from coordinate 5,559,105 downwards.
ACAATTTATCATTAATCTGTGATAAGAACATAAATAATATTATACCTAACTTTCCGATAAGAAGAATTTTCGTCCACTGTAGTGAAGTGTTGTCACGTTTCATTTGTCCCTTTCGCTTGCTTTTGTTCTTGCAATGTGCAGGATACATCCGCACAATTGGCATAGGGAGCGTGAGAATCAAGTGTTAAGCTACGTTCGTCGATCATTTCCGCCGATTTTTGGAGCGTTCCGTGTTGAGTGCCGAAACTCAACGCTGTCCTTTGCCAGAGCAAATGAAAACATTAAATATTTCATTCGACTGAGAGAGACAAAATTTCATATACCGTGAATAGTGCGTGAGTGCGGAGTACACCATGGACCTAATAAAACCGGTTAATTGCATTACGGAAGATTTCCGTATTAATTTCGGGATGGTAGGTTAACGGGATGTATACTGTATAACTTTTAAAAATTGATTTGCTGAAAACATTTGAACATCACATTTTTTTTTATATTTTATATTTTTAAACAGACAAACAGATTGTATGTGTATTTTTAATGTACTTCTCAAGTTTTTGATCATCTGTCTATTGCTATAGTTTTGTTGATAAAGTAGATTTTTTTATATCTAACCAAATATTTTGATATACATATGTGCGCACGTCACGTACCTACGCTACGTCGATATTAAGAGAAGGGGATATAGACCCTATTTATACGAAATCAAGCTTATGAATCAGTTTCTTAGGAATCTAATATTAGTGTAAGTGGACGTTTTGTAAAATAATCAAAATAATAATGGCCAGTAAATTATTAAGAAAATCGCACAATATCTTCGCTTATAAAAATGTGTAAGTAATTTTTTTTTTACATTAAAAACAATAATTTGTTGATAAAAAAAAATCATTTAATTTAAAGCATTATATTTCAACGCAGTCGCAGTTCTTAAAAATATATTATTTTACTATATTATTTTTCAATATTTATAAATTAATATTTTACAGTGTCACTCTGTATCCTTTGGTGCGTTAAGTGTGAGTAGTAAATTAAGACAATCGTTTGGCGACTTTCCGCCGAATTTTCAAAATAAAAATATTAATAAATAATAATTCATTGCTCAGAGTGGAAATGGAACCCACAGCCGTCACAACAACTGATCAACGTTTTCCTTGTGGTATTTACATCTCCTTATTTTACAGAATAAATAAAACCCAAATTGTGTCGTTTTCTATAACATGTAAGAAATACGCCAACTCTACTGTAGATGTCGAAGATGTGAAAAGATTTTCTGTCATGGATGGGTGGTGGGCGTTGGATGGCCCCGTCAAAGCTTTACATGCTTTAAATACTTTAAGGTAATAATTAAACTGATTTGAATATTCCCAAAAAGTTTAGTTACATTTCTTACAAATTTATATTTCATTTATGAAACTAAAAGAGGCAATGAAAGACAAAGAGACTATCTTTCTTTTAAATTGTAAATTCTATATTAAAATTAAATGTAGCAATATTTGTTTTCTATGTAGCGTTGTCTATTATTACTTTTCTTACCGGTTGCCGATAATCGGTAACGAGCGTTTGATAAAAACAAAGTTGAATGTCAACAATTTTTTCAAGGTTATATTGTTATAATTTTATATCAATTTATATCTTACCTATAAAAAATTCAAACGCTTAATGCGTATAGGTATATTATATAAATATAAATTTTTATATAACTTGTAATTCAATAACTTTCATTAATGTACCTAATATTGATAATATTTTATTGCACATAAAATAATATAAAGTTTACATAAAAAATAATAAATATAAATACGAGTATATCATGAAGGTACTTAAATTAAAATAATATAAAAATCCGGTTATATACCTACATACTTTATTTTTTAAGTTTTTTTTATTCAACCCTACCTTATTCTTTTAAGGTAGATAAATATAGAATATTAAAGCTTAAACTTTAAAATCATACGGGTCCAAATAAGCAGGCGAAGCTACCTGCGTCCGCTAGTATATTATATTTCTGAAACGATTACAGAATCCCGTTTATTGTAGACGGTTTAGTTAACAAGTCTTCACAAGGAAATATTTCTAAAGTTCTAAAAGGAAAAAAAATTCTAGACGTCGGTTGTGGAGGTGGAATACTATCTGAGGTATGTATACAAACTATAACAAAATAAACAAAAAAATAAATAACAAATATTATTTATTTTTCAGCGTTGCGCTGTATCCTGCACAGCAGGGTAGGCAGAGGAGACCTAGTGTTAAGTAGTGATGTTACGTTCCGGCAAAACTAAGGAACATCAGCTGTCCCATTCCGGCTTTGAAACATGTTCCAATTTTCATTCCGGTTTCGGCTATTTTTAAAGTTACCTCAAAAGGTACAAACGGAACCCTTATAGGATAACATTGATGACCATCTGTCAAGATGTACGGAGCTATTTTATTTTGGGGGCCATTTTATAATAATAATAACTGTTACGTACAATAAATGTCTTTTTTGTAATAATATCTATGGCAAGAGAGCTGTTCAGAAACAAAATACACTAACTCTTTGAATATTCATTAAGTTAATGCAATTTTTAGGCCTTGGCTAAACTAGGAGCTGAAGTAACAGGAGTCGATGCAAGCGAAGAGCTAATTAGTATTGCAAAATATCATTCTTCTAAAAACAAAGACTTACAAGAAAACATACCTGTTTATTACTCTACAACGATAGAGGTGAGTTAGCTCCTATATTAAGCCATTTATTTTGTGGCAATGCTATAAGGATTCGAAAGAAAGGTTTTTCTACAATTTCATTCATAAATACTTAAAGCGGGTTAGACAGAAATAACGTAATACACTTGTGTTTAAGCTAATGAAATATTTTGGTGGGGTTTTCATCTACAACCCGTGCGCTTAGTTGAAATAACCAGACAATAGAATTAAAGTAGATGTACATACAGATTATTTTATTAAAATTAGAAAATATTTATATAATTGCAGGAGCATGCTATTAGCAACAGCGAAAAATACGATGCTGTTGTTGCTTCGGAAATAATAGAGCATGTCAATGAACAAGAATTATTTGTCCAATCCTGTGTTCGTACTGTTAAACCAAATGGGAAATTATATTTCACAACACCAAGCAGAACAAGATTTGCGCAATTTAATATTATATTCTTATGTGAAGATATTTTTCGGGTGATACCAAAAGATACTCATCAATATGAGAAATTTGTATCACAAAAGGAACTCCAAAATATGCTACAACGTAGTAAGTAGACATTTGTCACTATAATTACTTATTACGTGAGTCCTAACATTTTGTTAATCCAGCTTCTATATTATATATCTTCAATAACCAAAAATATATTTATTCATCATTATTTCATCACGTCAGAACAATACATTATTTTATTAAATAATTAATAACTATGCTTGCTTATGTTTAAAACTTCTCCAAAATCCTCGTTACGTAATATTTGAATGTCCGTACATAAACTAAACGTTTTAATTGATAAAAAAATAAGTCAAGTTTATACAATTTTATTACGTATTTTTACAGGTGACTGTGCGGTGGAATTAATACGAGGTTTCAACTACCGTCCCTTAGCAAATAAATGGTACTGGACTAACCACAAACTATTCATGTACGCCACGCAAGCCGTTAAACTTAAGTAGATCACAGCTATATTGAATGTTAAATCATTGAAATAAAATATAAAATGTTGAACAGTATATTCAACACGTACTAATATAAGATATAAATGTATATACAGGATGGAAGCGTCAGCGCTCCTTTTACGGGAACACCATGTAGATGTTTCATTTATTAAGATGTTTATCCATACCTGTATTTCGTGTGACGCAGTAACGCATAGATAACAATAACGTAAACACATATAACTACAAAAATATTACTAAAGGTTAAATAACTTTGAACTTTGCCGCCAATACCTACGACTCGATTTCGGAATGAGGCGTGTGCGACGGTGTCCCTTTAATAGCTTTATATCTGCGCGTGTCGTGTCTTTAGCAAATGGCGTTTTATTTTTCAACCATAATTTTATCATTTATTTTGTTTGAAAAAAAATATTTTTCATTTTTGTGAAAAAATTTTTTTTTTTAATTGTATTAGGCTTTTATAGAATAGTTAAGACTGTGGTTTTATTTAAAATGGTGCTGACAAAAACACTCTGTATATCAAGTATGTATGTCATTGTGAATAAATATTTAATTGTTAATATTATTTTTTTTACTTGACCTATACAATGAAATTTTTTTCAATTTATAAATTTTTTTTTAATTAGTAAAATTATATAAAATCTTGAATATTGGGATATAATAAATAAATAATAATAAATATAATAAATAATATTCAAATTCAAATAATTTTATTCAAAATAAGAAGTTACATGCTTAATTTTTTGAACGTCAAATAATTCCACTTTCTAAAGTTAATAACCCAAGATCTCAGGGCCGCCAGACCTATGTCATTTTAGCAAAGCTGAAACTCACGTCGTCTTGTTACAATTTTTTAAAATCATGATATAGAAAATTCTCTGACGTTTTCTGGGATCCTATTGCAAAAGCGTACACACTGTCCCATAAAAGAAGTATTTCTGCATAGTAAATGCTGCCATTTATAAAATATATACATAGTAAATTTTGCTATTTTTCAATGCCAATGAGGAATGGTAATAGATCTGAAATAATGCTTCAAAGTTCGTTACAGTAAAGTTTTTACATATACAAATACACTAGTTTTTGTTTCATTAAAAATAACCAAGTAGTTTTATGATTTTACAGGCATTTGAAGTTTGCAAAAATTTCAAATGCCGCTAACAGTCCCGCGGCCGGCGGTGACGTCACAGGTCTGGCAGAACTCAATAGTCGCCAACGGTGATAGGAGACTCTCGCGCAGTACTTTGTTTGTTTGTTACTCGCTTGTGTTTAGTGTTAATACAATTAATTAAAATGGATGAAGGATTCGAAAAAGGTCAATCGGATAACCTACCTGTAATAGATGGATTTATGGTTGCCGATTATTTATCGGAAAATAGTGATTTCGTCGCCGCAGAAATGCGAGGAGTAAAAATGCGAAGGTAAGTTTTGTTGTATACCTAGTAATATTACGTCAATTTGGGGTATAGATAATAACTATCTTACGTTATTCTATTTGAAATTATTTATTTAAAACTGTAATGTAACCCAACCTAACTAGTTTCATATTGTAGGTAACGCTATTTGCGTTAAAAGTACCAAACTTTTTATTCAAATTCAAAGTAGTAAGATTGTTTTATAAGTGAAAATAATATAATAATAATATAACTAAATTCATGCAATAAGTTGAGCATGCACAATTTTTTTTAATGTAGATTTTTAATACATGTATTTTTATATATGTATATCTGAATAATATTTTTATTGTGATTATTGAAGATCGGCAAGAGAGAGTTATGGTCATGATGCGTACTATTGCGTACGTATAAGTTAAAAGAGTAGGTTATGTATGTATTGCCAAATTTAGATTACAGCAGAACACCGTGCACGTATTAAACAATATTATTGCAGCTTAGAATGCAATGAAAAGAAGCAATAATACGTAATCTGCAAAGATTGTGCCGCCAGCAGAGGTGATTGTAAACATACCATGCCATTTATAATGGGCTACATCGTCGAAACGACGAGCCTTCAACAACTGCAACCTAATCTTCTTTTTCTTGGCATTAATCCCGGCGTATGTTGCCAGGGTCTGCCTTCCTGCTTAACCTACTCCACTTTACACGATCTGTAACGTCCTGAGTGGTTCGACCATTGGCATGCATGTCCCGCATCACGACATCCAAACACCGCATTCTTGGGCGTACGGAGGTCTAGCTCCAGGGACAGGACAGACATAGCAAGGAACTTGCATCCGATATAGTTCGCCGGCGCGCAACGTTGCCATACCATGTTAGGCCACGCTCTTGGGAGCTTATCCGCTACGTCATGGATCCCAAGACTACCTCGAATGCGTCAGACCGCAGCATCTTCATTTCCGTAACGTGAAGCTCCTCAGCGTGCCGAGATAGTGCTGGCCAACATTCGCTGCCGTATAATAGAACCAGTCAGATGATGCTCTTATATATAAGCCCGTTGAGCTTGGGTGGTATTCTGCGGTCGCAGACCACACCAATAACCTCCCACCATTTGGCCCAGGCAACGCTTATCCAGCCATGGACATCGTGATCGATGCCTCCAGACTCATGCATAACGGATCCAAGGTACTTGAAACTTTTCCAACTTAACGGCTGGCTCAGGACCTATAAGGACAGTGCTCGAGTCAGAGCTCCCTCAGGCTATGTATTCGGTCTTCGACAAATTTTGTTTAAGACCGCCGTTCTCAAGCGCACCCTTCTAGAGGTTCACTTTACGCTCCAGCAGAGAAGCAACTAAGCTTCTCTTCAATGAGTGCAATGTCATCGGCATACATCATCAGCCATGGAGGCTGATCCTGGATGTGAGCCGTGACAGTCACTACAATAAATAAGAACGAACTAAAAGCCAAGCCTTGGTGAACCCCCTACTGTGAACCAGGTGGTGAACCCACCCTTGGTGAACCCAGTCCTAACCATCGCGAATCGCAATGCGGGATCGTGGTACATATCTCTGATAATGGATTTATTTGGATCGCAATGCCCTCCAAATCTGAGTAGTCTCTCCATTAAAGTACTGATTAAGTTTGTGGTAACGCCCAAGCCAAGCCAAGTGTTGTTGGAAAAAATTCACGCTTTCTAGTATCGATACTACAATAAAAATAATCAAAGCTTTAGTACAACACGCCATGAAACCGAGCAGAATAGAACTGTTTTTTTGACAAAGTACTATCAAAACTTCAATATCTTAAAATACAATGCTCGTTATACATTATGTATGTGAAAAAAAAAGATTTTAAAAATATACCTATATATTACTTATTAAACGAAACTAAATTTGTGGTGGAACGCCAGCTAAAGAAGAGCGCAAACTGCACGTGAACAAAGACGAACTGAGCGAGCGAGTTTTGCAAGACCTGTGACGTCACGCGGGTCGGTTACGGCCCGACGGAATCTCGCGTCGCGCGCTTTCTTTAAAGGACAATATCTCAAAAACTAATAGACGTATCAAAATAATTCTTTCACAAGTATTTTTTGTTTTTAAAAGACAATACGATGAGCTAGAATTTAAAATAAGTGATTATTCTCCATTATAATAACAGCCATCTCAAGGCAATTAAAATCAGAAGCTACTAACAAAAAATATAATAGAAACAAAACAATAGAGTAAAGAAAAAAATCAAATTATTAAAGAAAAACTCGTTTCGATTTTTTTACACAATATGATTTTTTACAAGGATTGTATTTTAATTGAAGCAAGTTACAAAAAAAAGCCTCTAACTGACTTATAATTATTTAATATCATTTGAAGAGGACAAAGTTGTTAAAATAAAAAAAATCGTTTCCTGCTAAATAAAAAAAAATGACTATCAATGTATTGCTATATATTTGCAGGCAAAGTCATGCCTTGTGTTCATTCAAATGCCGATATTTTTTTTAATAAACCGATTTTGATGTAACAAACTTTAGATGTTAAGTTGAGTTAAAACAAAGCAATTAGTGAAAGTTTCAACTAATTCGGTTCAGTACTTCCGAAGATAAGCGTGACCATACATACAGACTGACAAGATTGTTTCTATTGGTCTTATTAAGTATCCCTCTATCCATTTCAGTCAAAAATACGAAATGTACAGACAACATATTTTTACTGTTTTATCTATACTAATATAATAAAGCGGAAGAGTTTGTTTGTTTGTTTGTTTGTTTGTTTGAACGCTAAGATCTCTGGATCTACTGGTCCGATTTACATTGTTTTTGTTTTGTATGAAAGCTGCATTCTTCAGAAGTGCTATAGGCTATATAATATTACATTACACATATGTACTAATAAATTAAAATATTTTCTAATTTGACATGCAATTTATTCTGCCATGTTAATAACAACCGTCGTTGCTAAGTACCGGTTTGCAAAGTTTCTTTGTTGTTTTAAGAAAACGTCACCCAAAATGAACTTATATTTTGATATTCATCCTTATAAAAATAAATATATTATATAATATTTAATAAATATTCTTATAGTTCAAGCAGGCGTAGCCGCGTCCGGGTCTACTAGTTATATATATAGATAGAGATTATTAGGATTTTAAACTTTGTTATCCTATAAAAATAAACTGCTAAAAGTGATGTAGCTTTATATTACATAATTAAATGGTTAATATTGGATATTACATATCCACATACACTTACAGATAACACTCAGGTCATATCGGTATTTAATATAAATAATGGTGTGAAGCAGGGTGACCCGCTATCTTCGAAATTGTTCACCAGTGTCCTAGAAGAAGTATTCTGGAATCTAGCGGCCGGCTGGGAGGATAAGGGTATTGTTGTTTGTCAAAAAAGGCCAACAAACGATTCGATTCGCTGATGACATCGTCTTATTCTCGTCATCCGTGGTTTCTGGAGAGCTTCAGAAAAGGTTCCTTGAAGTTAACCGTGGGTGCGATCGCTTGATGCGAGTAAGGGTGCTGATTCTTGTATGTCTATACAACTCACCTAAGCTATGTACAAGTATAAATGCCAAGTTTCATGAAGATGCATATATGTATATTTTTCTTTATCTGTCTATTGCTAGTTATGTTGACAAGGTAGGTTTTTTTATATCTAACCAAATATTTTGATATATGTGCGCACGTCACGTACCTAAGCTACGTCAGGATTGCGTGTAAGGGATATAGACCCTATATATACGATATCAAGCTTATGAATCAGTTTCTTGGGAATCTAACATTAGTGCAAGTGGACGTTTTGTAAAATAATAAAAATAATAATGGCCAGTAAATTGTTAAAAAAATCGCACAAAATCTTCGCTTATAAAAATGTGTACGTGTGTTTTTACGTTTATGCAATAAAAAAAAAATAAACAATATATATCACAAATATATCACAAAATATTTATTTTACGTTATTAACAATATATTTTTGATAAAATAAAATAAGGTTTATATTTAAAGAATTATATTTTAACGGCGCAATATAATTTAAAAATATATTGTTTTACTAAATTTCAATATATATAAATTAATATTTTACAGTTTCACGCTGTATCTCACATATAGCAGGGCGGGCAGAGGGAACCTAACAACCTGTTAAGACATTCCATTCCCCACTTTCCGCCAAATTTTTGAAATTAGCGGACATATTCTTGTTATTGCAAACAAATAAAAATAATGATAATGATTCATTCCCGTGAGTGGAAATCAAACCCACAACAGCCGCGTTTTCCGCGTGATAATCTCCTTTATTTTTTACAGAATAAATAAAGCACAAATTGTATCGTTTTCTATAACATGTAAGAAATATGCCAGCTCTACTGTAGATGTCGAAGATGTGAAAAGGTTTTCTGCGGCCATGGACGGATGGTGGGCGGAGGATGGCCCCTTCAAAGCCTTATATCCTTTAAACGCCTTAAGGTAATTATTAGTTATTTATTAGTTAATTATTATAAGTAATTTGAATATTCAAAAGAATTTTACTAGTCGTAGTTAAACATTTTGTACAAATTTATATATTTCATTTATGAAACTAAACTAAAAGATTCAATGAAAGGCAAACAACAAAACTTTTCATTTTAGTTGTAGAATATCAATCACATATAAGAATTATAATAATAATGAAATTGGATATTAAAATTAAATGTAGTAATTTTTATAATAAAAATTATAATTTATTATCTTTACATATGTCGTAGTCTATTTTTACTTTTCTCATACCCAAGGTGTTGAAAATTTGTATAAAAAAAACTTTAAATTGGCGCCAATTCTTATAAAATTTAAATTCTTATGAAATTCTCTCTTAAAAATGTGTTATTGAACACGTGTTTCACGGTTTATTAGAATTCACCCCTAAGGGTAATAAGCGGGCGAAGCTGCGCGCGTCCACTAGTATTAAATATAATAACTGTATTCTATTAAATCATATATATAAATATTAAATGCTTGTTACCGATTATCGACAACAACTTTAAGCCGTATAAACAGGTGAGAAAAGTAAAAATAGACTACGACATGTGTAAAGAGAACAAATTATAGTTTTAATTATAAAAAATTTGGTTTTTATAATTTAATACTTTTTAAAATTTGTAATTCAATAACTTTTAAAAGATAAAAAAAAAATCTTATTAAAAACTTTTAAAAATAAGTACACTCATAGATACATAATAAATTATAGGTTACATACAATAAGGCATTTTGTGGCAAAAAATAATAGAAAATTGTAAGGTGTTTCATCGATTTTTATATCACATTTAAAACTTACGATCGAGACTTATTTCATTATCAAGGAAATTTTATGAAGATAATCTTCGGCTTTTATAGCATATAATTTGGACGTATATTTTTCGAGAAAATGTAAAATTAAAATAATTCAACACTGTTTACGGCGGCATGCCTAAGCTCGAGTCCCCCTTAACCGCCACTTAGTGTTCATGTCTGTATAGGTAGGATGCGGGCGAAGCCGCGAGTGGGCCGCCCGTATATTATATTTCTAAAACGATTACAGAATCCCGTTTATTGTAGACGGTTTGGTTAACAAGTCTTCACAAGAAAATATTTCTACAGTTCTAAAAGGAAAAAAAATCCTAGACGTCGGTTGCGGAGGTGGAATACTATCTGAGGTATTTATATAAACTATAACAAAATAAATATATAAATAAAACTAAATAATAAATATTATTAATTTTCTTTAGCGTTACGCTGTATACTGCACACAGCAGGGTCTGGGAACAATGGGGCCTTAGGTCTAGGTTCCCTTTGAATGAGGTAGTGCCTGGTAGAAGAACACTCCATTCTCCATTTTCCACCGAATTCTGAAGGCATTGGGTATTGAATGTCGGGACTCAACGCCGCGCTTGCCTGACACCAGAGCGAAGTAATGAATTGGAATCCAACCCACAACGCACCTGTGCCACGTCTGGCCTCAATGACAATAATTTTATCCATTTAATGATGTTAGGGAACGCGATTTAACGCGTACAATATACAAATATACGAGTAGATAAATATACCACTTTATACAAAAGAGTATATGGTCAAATATATGGCAGTGTATGTAACAATATTCTGCATATAGTTAAGAAAAATTTAGATTTTTGCTTTTTTAGAGCGTTTAAATAAAAGCTTTATCTAAAAAAGATTTTTTGCTTTTAGTTAATTGTTTTAAACTATCACACTCAAGGTAATGCTATGTTTTAGGCCTTAGCTAAACTAGGAGCTGAGGTAACCGGAGTCGATGCTAGCGAAGAGCTAATTAGTGTTGCAAAATATCATTCTTCTCAAAACAAAGACTTAAAAGAAAATGTACCCGCTTATTTCTCTACAACCATAGAGGTGAGTTAGTTCTTATATTACGCCGTTGATTTTGTGGCATTGCTGTAAGCATTTGAAAGAAAGGTGCATTTCTTTATAATAAAACTTATAATCATAAATACTTTAAGCGGGCAAGGCAGAAATGACGAAAGGTTAGGACCCTTGTTTTTAAGCCAACAAAATATTTTGGTGGGATTTTCATCTACAACCCGTGTGCTTAGTCGAAATTCCCAGACAATAGAATTAATATTATTCTATTAAAATTATGTAAATTAGAAAATATTTATATAATTGCAGGAGCACGCTATTAGCAACAGCGAAAAATACGATGCTGTTGTTGCTTCGGAAATAATAGAGCATGTCAATGAACAAGAATTATTTGTCCAATCATGTGTTCATGCTTTAAAACCAGATGGGAAATTGTTTATCACTACACCAAGTAAAACAAGATTTGCACAATTTAGTATTATATTCTTATGTGAAGATATTTTTCGGGTGATACCAAAAGATACTCATCAATATGAAAAATTTATATCACAAAAGGAACTCCAAAATATGCTACAACGTAGTAAGTAGATAACTATAGATATAAATAATATTGTGCTTTAATCAAACTTCGACAAAGTAACATCAACACTGAGAAGATCATATTAATTTTATTTATCATTATTTCGTCACGTAGGAACATCCACTACAAATGGGTTCTAATTTAAATGTACTGCTTATGTTTAAAATTTCTCAAAAATTCTCGTTACGTCATGCTTATTCAATTTTATTACGTATTTTTACAGATAACTGTGCTGTGGAATTAATACGAGGCTTCAACTACCGTCCATTAGCAAATAAATGGTACTGGACTAACCACAAACTATTCATGTACGCCACGCAAGCCGTTAAACTTAAGTAGATCACAGCTATATTGAATATTTAATCATTAAATTAAAACAATACAAATACATAAAATACAAGATACAAAATTATGTAGATTTCAACTATGTGTGTCACTGTGAATAAATCTTTAATTGTGTGAATTTATTAAAAGCTTTTATTTAAATCTAATATGACGGATCATCCCAGATGGCTTTTTAATGTAAAATAGTTATTTTTAATGTACTTCTACAATATGGGTATCAAATGAAAGGGCTTGCCGGGAATAATTAAGAAAAATAATGTGACATCACTCTAAATCCTATTATAGCACTATTGAAAATTTTGTGTTATTTTGTAAAGTAGGCAATATGCATTTTGCTCGTCCTCAGGCGCGGTCCAGTTAATATCTGGCCTAAAAGGCTTGCCTTTGCTATCATTACATTTCATTGATAACTAACTTTTACAACGTAAGAATTGAGTGAGACTAATAGGGGTCGTTGTGCATGTTATTAATACTATAAAATTTAAATTCGTCGGTCCAAAGTATGCTTTTCAGCAACGCGCCCATACAACCACCTATTTGTGTTGTTATCTAGCAAAAACTGACAGAATGTCACTCTTCTAAAGAGATCACTTTCTTCTAGTCCTTGAATGGTAGCGTGGTGGTAATGCTGCTGTCGGTCATTTCTAAATGCGCTGAAATACGTTCCAGTAGACGAATTTCATCTATTCCAGCTTAATATTTCATATATACGGCGCGTTCTTGACTATAGAGTGATTTATGATCATATAAATCAATTTTAATAAAAACTTGAATATTGGGAAATTGTCGCTTCGGAAAAAGCTTTTCGTATATTCACAATTCTAAACACAGAAAAATATAATAGAAAACATAATAGAAATAAAACAACCGTGTAAGTAAAAAGAATCGCAATTTATGTAAAAAAATTTTTCTCGTTTAAATTTTTTACAGACATATTTAAATTGAAGGCATTAAAAAATAATAATTAACTCGATGCCGTCGTGGTACAACAGCACAAGGGTGTGACTGTAACACGACGGTTGTGGGTTCCATCCCCACTCGAGGAAGTATTTATTTACGTTTATATTTCCATGTCTTCGCTCTGGGGTGGGGGAAAGCGCGGCGTTGTGTTCTGCCACTCAACACGCAAAGACGTGTTTTAACACTAGGTTCCCTACTCCTCAATCACACATCACATCTACAATTCTTCGATCAGTAAAATCTTTACCAGGGACCCGCATAATTTAAAGAGGTCCCAACTGTTAATCCTAATAAACTGTTGGTCTTGTTTATTTTCTTTTTAGATTTGTGCAGTCGGGGTATTTATTTTCTTAAATATTTTTTTTATTTACCTGACTTTACAAAAAAAATTAAAAAAATATACATATTAATTTATTGTCCTATTCTATATAATATACATGGGCGCAGGATGAAGGGTCAATACACCTTTGCCAAACTTCTACTGTTAAAATATTTATTAATAAAAACAACAAACGTAACAACGGAATCACGAAAATTCAATGAAAATAACTGAGAATCTGACGGATGACAAAATATTTTAATATAAAATGCTATTTCTATAATAAGAAAATATAATTTACTGTGTTATATCTTTCATTCATTTAGTATATTACTTCCATAAATACATAGATCAATATTTTTTAAAATTAATATAATATCTCCATCAACCCTATCATGTAAAAGAACCTTTTTTTGACATGTTTACCTTTTATCTCTTGCTTTCGTGAATCGAGTATAATGAATTATTTTTTATACTGGATAATAATTTTAAAATCAATCCATTAAAGACTCTTCACCATTGCTTAACGAAATGATAACAATGGATGAAGCTACAAAAATAAAAGAAAGAAGTAGGTATAGCCTCAACTGACAAGTTGACGTTTGAAGAAAAAAAATGCCGTGCATACAATGAGAACTATTGCACATAAAATAATATAAAATTTATATTAAAAAAGAACATATATCTATTATATCTCAATAACGTGCAACGTTGTATGTCTTCGACGGACTCTTAAACTACTGAACCGATTTTAATCAAATTTGCACACTGTGTGCAGTTTAATCCAACTAGAGCAGGGTTTCTTAAACTATGGGTCGCGACCCCTTTTGGGGTAGCAAATTTCTGGGGTCGCGAGAGATTTTAATGTCAAATATTTATATATATCTATACTAATATAATAAAGCGGAAGAGTTTGTTTGTTTGTTTGAACGCTAAGATCTCTGGATCTACTGGTCCGATTTACTTTGTTTTTGTTTTGTATGAAAGCTGCATTCTTCAGAAGTGCTATAGGCTATATAACATTACATTACACATATAAACTAATATATTTTAAAGTACTTTCTTATTTGACATGCAATTTATTCTGCCATGTTAATAACAACCGTCGCGTCGCTACGCAACCGTTACCGCGACATTTTGGTATTCATCCTTATGAAAATAAATATTAAAGTCACTTTTAGCATTTTATCTACATTGAAATTATAGTTTACTGTATAACATTTTAATAAATAATTAAGGAGATGTCAATGACGTAACCTTCGGTCGGCATAGTATGAGTATGACCGACGCGACAATATTCTTATAGTTCAAGCAGGCGTAGCCGCGTCCAGGTCCACTAGTCATTTTATAACATCACTAGTTAAATGTACTTCTGCCATTCAGCACCACATATTTATGTGAAGTTAGTTTCTCAGCTTTAACACATATTAAATCCCAATATCGTTCAGTGCTAAAAAATGTTGAAGAGGTCTTACGTCCAGCAGTTTCAAACATTCCACCAAGATTTAATTTGTTATGCAATAAAAAACAGGCGCATCCATCTCATTAAATTTCTTACTTATATTTTAATTTAATACTTATCACTCAACTACTTGAATATATTCGAGCGAATTAAGACGGTCAGAATCCACTTTTATTTTTGAAACTATAATAAATAAAATTTTATAATTTTTTGTACAATTTTTAATTTTAGATTTTTGTTTGTTTCAAAACGAATTCTAAAACTATATATTTTCATATGTATATGTATATTGTTACCTAATAAATAAATCATCAAAAATTATTGATTTATTTTTCTTTTATATTTGTATGGGGGGTCGTTAAGAAACTCGCAATCATAAATGGGGTCGTGAATGACAAAAGTTTAAGAAGCCCTGAACTATTGCTTATATTTCAATTTATAATTACAATATTATTATTTTCTTACAAATTATTTGTTTATTATTGACAGTTGACTGTCTCTCTATTAGCCAGTACATATCCCCAAGTTTACGATTTTCCTGTTCTCTTTAGCCATGATATGGTATTTCCATGTGAGCTTCCTTTCCAGATGCATTCCCAGATATTTTACTGTTTTTTGCTGAAGTAAAATCATATCTTTCAGTTTCACTGGTAGGCAGTCTCCTCTTTTGAGTGTTAATGTTACATGTATTTTTTTTGCTTTTTGCACCAAGTTGCAATTTTATCTAAATGTTCTTGAAGTTTTTCAGACGCTATGTTTGGATCTTTGTGACTTGAGAGTAGTGCCGTATCATCAGCGTAAGTCAGTCAGGTCACCAGTCTAGACTGCGTATAATACCGAACCCAGCACAAATCCCTGCGGGGCTCCAGCTTCTATGCGGAAGATAAATGATAGATTTTCCTCGACCCTGACTTGAAACAAACGGCCCTGAAGGTTGGATTTTAGAATCATGTACATATCCAAGTATAGATCTTTTCACTTCCGTAAGTGTTATTCGCTTTACGGATAGCGATACTTGTATAGCGGTTAATATGTGATACCGCTATTTAATATTATCTAATATTTATTTTACACTAAATGAGTAAAATTAAAGATCCAAATTTTGTGGAGAAATTGTCCAAATTTATTTACTGCACAGATACGTGAAGAGAAAATAATTGAACACTCACAGAAGGAAATAAAGAAATTTAGATAAATACCAAAAAGAAACACAAGCACATACAAGCTAAACTAGCACGTAATAGCAAGAAGTTAAGGTTGAAAATTGAATGCAAGCTAAGAGAGCAATGGATACACAAGTGAATGTCGCAAGCAATTCTAGCCGACTCTTTAAACGTGGCGATGCTGGCTAGCAGCCTACGACACGCATAGCAAAAAAACTCGGAACAGGTTTGAATTGTTCCAATGCGCTGCGTGCGGATGATTCTAGCAAATATAATAATTTTACATTGTAATATTAATTTTGAATAAGTAATGTTCCCTACACTTGTTTATCAGTGGGCATGATATCATCAATTTCTCTTTCTGCGTCTATGAGATCAGGATCATTAGGTGTGAACATCTTTTTAGAAAATTAGCAAATAACTCTGCCTTTTCGAAAGGCTGTCTTGACCAATCATCGTTTGGTTTTCTTAGTGCAAGAATGTGATCTTTAGGTCTTTTCAGAGATTTTGTCATCTTCCACAAAGTTATTTTAAAAAACGCACACCCTTGTCGTAATATACTGACGGTAAAGCTAACCTCAAAAACAATCGTCAAAACTACGGGCAGAGTTCAAGAACTAAAACACTAGTAACTTTCCTGTTTTCTGAGTGCGCCACTGCAACGGTCTCCCCGCCACCCCGCCGCAGCTGAGATGCAAGACAAGACATTCAGACGCGGTGTTAAAATTAAACAGCGATATTTCTATGCATTACATGCTTGACGAATCGACTGAAGTTAAGTAAATGCAAGTGAATGTGTTATAAAATACAAAAATTTAAACAATGGCCTTTAAATTGTTAGAAAAGTCGTACAAAATCATCGGCTACAAAAATCTGTAAGTAATTAATATTTTACTTATTTATTTATACAATATCAAAATAAATTCTAGCCGTTTTTAATACGCTTTTATTATGAGCTTCGGAGGTATACCTAAATGTTTGTAAAGGAAACTTTGAACGCGACTTTAACCTATTTTGAAACGTCGGATTAATTTTATTTTGCATATTTATCAAGGAATGATGACAGCGCAATAATATGAAAGAAAAAATTGTAGGTACTTAAAAAAAGTAAAAAGACAAAAGAGGGTCTTTTTACTTTTCAAAAATTAACTAACAAGTAAAAAATATTTTTTTTATAATTGAATTACGAATAATGAAAGAAAGCGGGGGTTGTTTTATAAGTGGTTTTCTCATTTTGTTGTTTTTTTTTTATTTATTTATTTATTTTACTAGAAATAATTTGTTGTTAAAATAGAATCATTTAATTCATAGATATTATGTATATATATTTACTTCAGAGTTCTTAAGAAACAAGTATTTAACTAAATTACTTATTTTTGAACAAATTCTTTTCGCGTGTAAATTTTATTTACCTTCTTTTTTACAGAATAAATAAAACACATATTGTGTCGTTTTCTATAACATGTAAGAAATATGCGAGCTCTACTGTAGATGTCGAAGATGTGAAAAGGTTTTCTGCAGTCAGGGATGGATGGTGGGCGGAGGATGGCCCCTTCAAACCCTTACATACTTTAAATTCCATACGGTAATTAAAGATTTAGAATTTATTTGGATATTCCAAAGTAGTTACTTTTCTCATTTATTTGTATTTACAAATCTATAGCTTAACTTCACACTTTATTCCTAGCGGGTTAGACAGAGAAAACGGAGCGCCAAACGCTACAGTCTCTACTTACTTATCTCTTTCGCCTCGTCCACTAAATATATAGGAATATTAAAACATTAGTAGTAAGTAGTAGTAAGTAGTTTTGCTCCAATTTCTATAATTTTGAGGCGAATTACATTATCTATACTAATATAATAAAGCGGAAGAGTTTGTTTGTTTGTTTGAACGCTAAGATCTCTGGATCTACTGGTCCGATTTACTTTGTTTTTGTTTTGTATGAAAGCTGCATTCTTCAGAAGTGCTATAGGCTATATAACATTACATTACACATATATACTAATAAATTTTAAAGTACTTTCTAATTTGACATGCAATTTATTCTGCCATGTTAATAACAACCGTCGTCGTCGCTACGCGACCGCGTTCGTTACCGCGTCATTTTGATATTCATCCTTATGAAAATAAATATAATAGTCACTTTTAGCATTTCATCTAGATTGAAATTATGTTACTATAGAAATTATATTCTTATATTTCAAGCAGGCGTAGCCGCGTCTGGGTCCGCTAGTAATATCATAAAAATGAACAGCCTAATGTTATTACATTAATGACATTAACTCGAAAGAAAAAATACAAAGTCAGAATGTTTTTAAAATTATATGACCAAAAATTTGCAGACCTATAAATTTTGACCTATAAATTGAGTTAGGCCTCTCCAATTATATAATATTAGTTAATAACCTATGTAAATCGATAGGCAGGTAAGGGCCAAATTCCAAGTTAGCTTCATGCTGTATACCGCACATGGCAGGATAGACAGAGGAAAACTGGGAATTAGGCTTAGGTTCGATTCCCACTCGACAAAATAAAATATTTAATATTTGCATTTCCTCGCTCTGGTAACAAAGCCCGACGTTGATTTCCGCCACCCAACACGCAACGACTCCAGAATCCGACGAAATGTGGGAACGGAGGTGTTTTAATGGTCATGGAGTCTCATAACTTTAGATTACTATTACATTACAGAATCCCGTTTATTGTAAACGGTTTAGTTACAAAATCTTTAGAAGAAAACAATTCTACTGTTCTAAAAGGAAAAAAGATTCTAGACGTCGGATGCGGAGGTGGAATACTTACTGAGGTAATCATAAATTTTAAAAAATACCACATTGATAATAAAACTAAATAAATAATTATTATTTAACACCTATTCTATTATTAAATATGTTTATAATTTCATGAATTTCTAGAACCATTTCGACCAAAATTGTATTAGCTATAACGTATAGCATTTTCAAATATAAAACACACTAACGCAATAGGTATTTAATATCTAAAGTAATGCTGTATTTTTAGGCGTTAGCAAAACTAGGAGCTGAGGTAACTGGAGTTGATGCAAGCGAGGAGCTAATTAGCGTTGCTGAATGTCATTCTTCTAGAAACAAAGAGTTAGAAAATAACCTACCCTCTTATTACTGTACAACGATAGAGGTGAGTTAGATATTAAGCCGTGGATGCAAAAATGTTTGAAAGAAATTTTTTCTACAATGTGCTATACTTACACACATCTCGTTAGGCATAAGGAACATTGTGTTAAGACGCCTGTTTACAGTTTTACGTACACTGTAAAAGTACTTTAGACCCAATGACGATAACCGAAGTCACGATTTATCTAAGCAAACCCAGAAAATATTTCCAGTATAAAATTTCCCTAACCGATCGGCTCGGTTTTGTCCAAAACTGGTTATCTAGGATTTCAAGACACAACCTGTGAGTTTAATAGGTATAGCCAAACACTGTAAAATTCAAGTTCTTATATTATTAATATTATTTTGTTTATATTATTGCAGGAGCATGCTATTACCAACAATGAAAAATATGATGCTCTTGTTGCTTCGGAAATAATAGAGCATGTTAGTGATCAAGAACTATTTGTCCAATCCTGTGTTCGTACTGTTAAACTAAATGGGAAATTGTTTTTCACAACACCAAGTAAAACAAGGATTGCACAATTTACTATTATATTCTTATACGAAAATATTTTTCGAGTGTTACCAAAAGATACTCATCAATATGATAAGTTTATATCACTAAAGGAACTCCGGAATATGCTAGAACTTAGTAAGTATACCTACGTTTATTAACAAACTTCGATTCCTAATGCAAACTAATTATTCTAACCTCTATATATCCTTTCATTATTGAAAATAGTATTCGGAAACTACGACAGAGTGATATCAATTAGTAAGTTTTTTAAGAACATCAGTTTCTTATCCACTCTGCTGTGAATCGACGTTTCTGTATCATTTAATTTGGGTATTCCCGCTCGGATTAGACGCATGTGATTAAAACTGCAATATATCTAGAAATAAAAGTGTTTTAATGGAAATGAATCGTCTTAACACTAGATTCCCATTAAAATTATAATTATTTTTATTGCTTTCACAACATAATGTTTTATTTTGATTGATTGATCAAAAAGTAAGACGAGCTTATAAAGTTTTTATTATATTTTTTTACAGATAACTGTGCTATGGAATTAGAACGAGGTTTCAAATACCGTCCCTTAGCAAACAAATATCATTGGACTAACCATAAACTATTCATGTCCGCCATGCAAGCCGTAAAACTTACCTAAGTAGATGATAATATTCTATAAAATATTTTTTAATTAAATGTTGAACACCATATTAAACATGTAGGGACATACTTAGGTTATAAAAATTGATACTTCAACTATATGTAGGTGCGAATAAATCTTGAATTGTATTATTTTTTTACCTAACCTTTACAATTAAAATTACCAATTTACATAATTTTATTTATTGTTCTATTCTATATGTTACAACATTCATACATACCTACTACATTCACATTATTTTACTATTTTAACTATGCGCATATCAGTGGCGTAGCTAGGGTATATGCTGCCCGGTGCGGCTTAGGAGATTTGATGCCCTTTAAAATGGTCTAAGGTCTAAAAAAAAACAAAGTGATCGTCGACTTTGATGAGTTCTAAAAAAAACGTGATCGTCGACGTTGATGCCCCTTCCCTTTTGATGCCCGGTGCGGCTTAGGGATCTTGATGGCCCTTAAAATGGTCTAAAGTCTAAAAAAAACAAAGAAAAACAAAGTAATCGTCGACTTTGATGCCCCTTTTCCTTTTGATGCCCGGTGCGACCGCACCGCTCGCACCCCCCTAGATACGCCACTGGCGCATATTGTTATGATGTTATAAAATTGAAATAAAATCAGCTTCACGCTGTATCCTGCACATAGCAGGGCAGACGGAACCTAGTGTTAAGACACTCCGTTCCCCACTTTCTGCCGAATTCTGGAGGCATTGCGTGTTGAGTGGCAGAACTCAACAGCGCGCTTTTCCTCGACTCGAATCGAATCGAGAGCGATTGAATTGAATAAACGTAAATAAATATTTCACTTTCTCGAGTAGGGATTGAACTCACAACCGTCGCGTTACCGCCGGACCAAGCTGGACCGGCTTGGTTTAACTTTTAATCCTGTACTGATTGAATTTTTTGATGCTTATATTATGTAAAGTAAAGCATCCGTTCACAACGATCTTATCGTACAATATAATATTTAAAATTTTACCATCACACCATTAGATGCATTATTTATATTTTATATGGCAATTTCTTGCTTTAGCATGGCAGCATCATAAGCTAAAGCGATTTCCTATTAGCAAAATCAATGTCAGGTGTCACATTAAATTGATCATGAAGTTGACACTTGACATTTCAGGACTTCAGGAGACGAAAAAGAATTCTATGGCGTTTGCGGCTAATTCTAAATAATAAAATAATTACAATAAATATCTGTATTTTAAATGGTCTATATGAAAATGCATGTCTTCTTAAAATTGTATAATTTTACATTTATTTAACTAGCAAGCAGAACAGTTCTATGTTACTATAACAAAATACAGTTGTAAATAATTATTGTTTGGACCGAACTCAACATGAATCCATCATTGTTTAGGAGTATGAGTGTAACTTATCCTGCTATGGTGTAAGTCTTAAGCATCTACTAATTATTTGTTTTTCTAAACTATATAGTGCACTTTACTATAAAACCCTATTTATTATAGCAAACCATATATAAATAAAATATTATGCAAACAAATAACATCTTCAACCATAGTAAACAACAAAACAGCTCCAAGAACAACTGTAGATACAACTCATGTGGAAAAACATTCACAATTAGTAAAACAATGGTGGGATCCAAATGGCCCCATGATAGCTCTGCACAGCTATAATTTAGTAAGGTAAAACATATATAAATATGACTTTTAAACTTTAGCTTCATATTATCAAGACATTGTGCATAGCAGAACTGTGTGCGTGCAATATTTTATCTCGTTACCAAAATATAAAATTTAAAAAATTCATTTCCCCGAACATAAATCAAAACCTCAACCATGATGTTTACAATCTGTTGCTATGCTGCTGAGCCACAACGGCCTTACTATCCTGCATACACCAGGGTGGGCAGAGAGAACCTAGTGTTAAGACTGTTCCCCATTTGCTGCCAATTAACAGAGGCATTGTGTATTGAGTGGGGAACAATGCCATGCTTTTCCTCGACAATAGAATGAAAAATTAAACAATGAAATATTTCATTTCCTCAAGTAGAGTTTGAACCTACAACCACACACATGTTTACAATCACACACTTGTGCCCCTGTGCCACAACTGGCCTCTACTAAGTTCTTACTACTAAATTGTACTTAAAAATAAATAATTTATTTTATTAATAACACTTTGTTTTACATGCTGTCAGGGTGCCTTTTATAAGAGATGGAATAGTTCCTCCTTCATTAGAAAGAAGAAGCATTTTACCTTTATCAAATAAAACAATTTTAGATGTTGGATGTGGAGGTGGAATTCTATCAGAGGTATTGTATATAATAATATCTTATATATTATAAAGAAAATAATGTTAAGGCATCAAATACAATAAACATATTCCCCAGTTACTGGTCCTTTTCATGGTAATAAAAATATTACATATTTTTCTCTTGAGTGAACATAGAACCCACAAAACATTTACTACATACTTGTGCCACTGAACTATGATAGCCTCAATGTATCTCTATCATGTTATTATCTTTAGCTATATACTGTATCCTGTATTGAGCAGATTGGGTAAATAGAAACTAGAGTTAACAGATTTTTCCACTACATTTTTTGAGTGTTGTGTGTTGAGTAGCATAACCTAATTCTGAATTTTGTCCACCACAACATAACAATGAAAACAAATTAAATATAATCTTTCTCCAAGGGGGAATCAAACCCACAACCATCATGTTTACATTCATATGTCTGCTCACTGTACCAAGACAGCTCCAAAATATAACACTAACTTTTAATATTTTGTACATTTTTAAAATGTTATTCTACACTTAGGAAATAAAAATACTTATTTAGATAACATATAAAACATTTATGTAGCGGGAACTCTCCAAGAGTTTCAAATCCCACTATGTTAATTTTTTTATGTTTTCTAAATAAATATTTTAATATCTCTGAAACATTTAAACTATAAATATGCTTTCTACTTAAATCATTTAAGGCCTTAGCAAGAGTGGGCGCGAATGTGACAGGAATAGATGCAAGTAAAGAACTAGTGGAATTGGCAACTGATCACAGTCAAATAGATCCAAAAATAAGCAATAATAAACCTGTATACAATTGTGAAACTATTGAGGTAGGTCAGCTTTAATTACCACCATTGAAAAAAAATTAAATTATCTTATATACTTAGTATTGGTTATTTTATTATTTCGATTGTTTGATTATTATTTATTTTTTAATTGTTAGTATTAATTGTTTAGCATAGTATTTTTTATCCTACCAGGTAAAAGCATTCTCAAAATCTTTCCAAAAGCAAAAAACATTATATTAAAATCTTAGGTTAATAAATATGAAATTCAATTATGTACCTGATTTTACCAAAGAAATATAAATATACTATATTAATTATTTTCATTATTTTGATAACATCAAATATGTAACTATATAATTAACTCAACGCCGCGCCTAATCGAACCCATAACCTGTTGCGTTTATAGTCACTCGTTTGTTGCCCTACACCGCGGATGGCCTCCGGGACTTGAGATTTTTTATATTAATATTTGGGACCTTTTCTGTAAATTCCAGGACCACGCAAAGCAATATACAAATCACTATGATGCAGTTGTTGCTTCGGAAATATTAGAACACGTGGCGGATAAAGAACTATTTATTAAATCTTGTGTACAAACTCTGAAACCTGGTGGCAAAATATTTATAACTACCCCCAATAAATCGAGACTCACACAGTTCTTGGGTATATGTGTCGCTGAATATGTATTAAAGTCTATTCCGAAAGGCACACACGAGTATGAGAAGTTCTCTACGCCTAATGAAGTCACATTTCTTTTGGAACGGAGTAAGATTTTTAGTTTTTTTTTTTATTATTATAGGATTTAAGTTCGTATTTGTATAATATGTAATGACTTCTTTATTATTATTTATGATGTTTTCTCTTTAAGTTCTTTACCAGAGGGTCCCTAATGTTAGGACACTCGGTTCTCCCCTTTTCCGCCGAAATCTCGAGGCATTACGTGTTGAGACTTGAGAAGCGGAACTCGACGACGTGATTGTCCTTGCTACTAGAGCGAAACGTGAAAATATTAAATAAATAATTCTTTTCTCCGAGCGGGAACCGAACCCACAACCATCGCATTTACTGTCACACGCTTGTGAACCTATACCTATTCTAGTACCATTCTATAACTACAATATTTTTTACAGATAACTGTCACGTACAAATTATTTACGGTTTGATGTATTATCCAATCATTAATAAGTGGGCATGGATCAGTTCCCCCATGTTGGCATTTGCTATACAAGCCGTCAAACTTGAAAATGAACAATTATAATTGTTATTAATATTACTAGTTAGTTGAAAAATATATGTTTGTCCTTATGTGTTTTATTTTATTTATTATTTTTAAATTGTACAGTACAGTCGACAAGTTGTGGCCTTCTTGAAGTTAGCTGTAGATAATTGTGGCGGTTTAAATTAAAGATTGCTCTTATTTTGAACGCATTTTCGAGTGAACAGTATGTATAAAAGTTCAGAAAGGCTACCTCCAGGTCACTATTCGTCAATTGTACTGTATATACTGGCTAAATGTTGACCAACTGAGTTTCCATGGGAACATAAAGACCGCATATATTAAAATAGGGCCTGATTGTGTATGTCACAATAATTGACTAGTCTTAAAAAAAGAAATTTGAAAATCACTAGTGAAAATAAAATATTATTCAATCATTCATAGAAAAGTAGGTTTCAAATTATATTTTTATCTTTAAGCATCTCCAGCATTTAATACAATTATGAATATTTAGATTTCAGAGATATAGATATAACTACGATAAACGTTATGCAAATTATTATGTAAAAAAACAGACAAAAGAAATTTAAAAAAAAAAAACATTAGATGACTAATTTTAAGCTTCTGGGGTGACAAATCTTGCCATCTGTCAGATTTACAAAATTAACTGTAAATGGCGTAATTGTTAATTAAAATTACAACACAAATAATCATATAAAAGTCCAATGTCTTTAATAAAGCTTTTAAAAATCCCCAGTATGTTGTTCAAAAAAGATGTTATAACGTTTCTGAAAATACGCCGCTATGATTTTGGCGGTAAGTTTTATGTTATACTAAAACTATGAATAAATTATGTGTATTCCAAAGATGTCACGGTGAAATTCATGAGTATTTTTGCAAATTACTATTGCTTAATTTATTTATATGCCTGAATATGAGATATTATTTTGTTATTATTGAGGTAAGTATATGAATAATCCTACAATTTTTAGTTTTTGATGATAAGCTTCACTACATAGCAATAAAACCAACTGCCACAATATCAAAACTTAGACAGAAAGTGTGGCACTTGCTTGATCTTCCTGATTATTGCGAAGAAATTATAATATTGAAAACTGAGGACGGTAAAGAATTGCCTTTAACTTTCTTGCGCAAGGGCAATGATCCACAGCATCCATATTACTTAGAAGTGTATCTTCCTGGGAAAGAAATGTGTTAGTTTGTTCATTTTTCATAAGGTAGATTCACTATTAAAATTAACTATGACAGTAGTAAAATAACTGCACCACGGTGGCCTTTTAATCATTAGCTAGTAAGAGAATAGATCCAATATTAGCGAAATTTTTGATGACGTTTTCTTTTCTGCTCCTAATGTAAGAGCAACAATGCACATATACCCCTTGAACTCCGTTTTCCCAAACCGGCATAATCCTTGTAACTACGATATCGTGAAACCAGTTTCACGATTTTTAACTGCTGAGTTTCAGTTTCACGATTTTTAGCCTCGGTTGTTAAAGAATGGTTAAGTAGTGTAAAAACGACGCATTAGGTATCTATGTAGATACACTCCAATATAGAGGTTAAATAACTAATGTCTTTTTTTATACTGCAATCCATTAAAGCCTCTTCGCCACTACTTAATAATATGATTACAATGGATGGAAATAAAAAAATTAAAGAAGAAAATTTAGCTTCAATCAACAATGCGTTTGAAGAAAAAATTAACCGTGAATACAATGGGAAAAACATAGATAGTGAACATTGTAAGTATAATCTATACTCTATACATTGTAAGTATAATCTATACTCAAAAGTGTAGAAGGGGTAAAAACATATAACAAATTAATAATTACAACAGTATTGTTGTAATTTCTTTATAGAAATAGGAATCAGGGAGGCATAGGGAAACTAGTGTTGAGACGCTCCGATCTTCACTATCCGCAAAATTTTTAAGACATTGTCAGATCGAAGAATCAAGGACTGAAAAGAATTAATTCCTCGAGTGGGAACCGAACCCACCCTATTAGCGTTCGTAGTAACGACATTGTACCGCTACAGCACGACGACCTCAGTTTTGACTATTTTAAAAATACTAATAAAATAATATTACTTACTATTTTTTTTGTAACAGCAACATATACTATAATGACAAATAACAAAATGATCCGCAATACTTTACCTTCGAAGCTAAATGAAAATTTGAACACTGATTATCGAAAATCCGAAATGTCGAGCAAAACATCGACCACATCCATTTTCTTCAAGATCCACGGAAGAAAAAGCAGAGATAATTTTGCAAACATTCTCCTTAAAATACAAAGTGACTTAGTGACACTAAGTAATAAATTATCAGACTTGGAAAATAGGATTCATGTTTGATAGAAATTAAAAAAATAAAACAATTACTTAGCAAAAAATTTATGTTTTATTCCCAATTTACAATAAATACTGTCCTGTACATTTATAATCGATAAAAGCACTTATTATAAAAAACTCTATATACAATGTACAAAATTAACTACCTATGTTATTATAATTTATATTTATACATTGCTTAGAATAGAATTGAAACTATTTTGAGGTAAAATTAGAAACGAGGTGACTAGTAAACCTGTTTTGCATCGTTTTGTTTAAGGTTGCCATATGCCAGTATATCAATATTAGTATAATTTTATTTTTATTTCCCATAAAATATTAATTTAAATATCTTTGTTTCAAAAATATACATAGAATATTCAATAATATTGTTGTAATAATTTTCGATTTATTTTATAACAATGATCAGCTACTAAAAATAAAAATTGTAATAATTGGACGAAGTACAACATGATATTATTTCATAATAAAATTAAGACTTAATATGTGCGTTTACGAAAAACTAAATATTTAATAAGAGTGAATATGGCAGCCCCATTTGTTTTATATAATATTATTTAATATAGACTTCAATATCTAAAGCATCATAAGCTCAATAAATATTTTTGGTTTCTACATAAAAAGATTAATTAGATATAGGAACTCTAGCTATATAGATTTAACTGGTTCCTTAGTGATAGATATATACCATAAAAATACAGCACAAATAAAGACCATATATACTTCGTGTTTAACAATTGCCTTCTAATCGACGACTGTGCTTTCTGAAACATGAAATTTATAATTTTTATTATGATGTTTTTATATGTTTTATACACCTCCACGCCTGCATCCTGCATTTAGCAGGGTAGGCAGAGGGAGCCTAGTGCTAGAGCTAGGGGAGACACTGCTCCCCCACTTTCCGCCGAACTTTGGAGGCTTTTGCGTGTTGAGTGGCGGAACTCAACAGCGCGCTTTGCCTGGACGTGTCCAGAGCGAAAAAACGAAAATATTTAATTTCTTCGAGTGGAAATCGAACTCATAAGCCGTCGCGTTTACAGTCACACGCTCGTGCCCCTGCGCCACGACTGGCCTTGGTTTTTAAGGAAATGCTTATAACTTTAATTACATTATTAAGAAAAACAATGTTTATATTATAATTTGAAGGTTAAAGCAAATATTATAATACTCTCCAGTATACCTCAATGTTTTTAACGGCAATACGATACGATACCTTTTTATTACAAATAAAAATAGTATAAACGCGGCATCACGACGAAACCGCACCCGGAAACTTATCAAGAAAGACGTGATTGAAATATATAATACGTATTGATAGTAATATCATATGCACAACATGTGTATACTACGAAATATGTTTTTAAATTGAGGCCATCGTGGCCCAGCGGCACAAAGGTGTGACTGTAACGCGATGGTTGTGGGTTCGAACCCACTCTCGAAGAAATTAAATATTTATTTAAATTTATATTTCCATTAACCTAGTGTTAAGACGCTCTGTTCTCCACTTCCCGCCGAATTTTGGAGGCTTTTGCGTGTTGAGTGGCGGAACTCAACGGCGCACTTTGCCTCGAACCTAGAGCGAAGAAATAAAAGATATAAATTTAAATAAATATTTAATTTCCTCGAAGTGTGGATCTAACCCATAACCAGTTGCTTTTATACTACTATGCTCTGATTATAAGGGATACAGAGTGAAGCTAAATTAATTTATACTACTATATATAAGTAGACTTTTTCTTCATTGACCTTTTACTGATAAATAATCGTCGCCTGCACCTTGTTTGCGTGGGTTTTAAGACAGAAAATGGAAAATTCCATTCTTAGAGAATTATGTGGTAAAACTTTTAAAAAAATGTGTTGTCAAAAATTGTTTTACAATTTTTTTTAATAGATGATTCAAAAAATATATAGGTATTACCTTGACTTCCAATTGGTATATGCTCTTAGTACAGCATTTCGTCATGACCATGAACCCGCACATCCTCTCTTGCATTCCCAAGGCATATTCTATGCTTCTTATTAAGTCATTAGTTTTTAATACTAATAAAGCTTGTCTGTCCACGTGTTCTAAGCATTGCGTGACGTGGTGTAAGAAATTTGGTAACTCATTTTGGAATGTCGATTTCTGTAAAATAAATATTAAAATTTGGAAATATATTTAAGTGAAGAGGCCAGTCGTGACGCAGTGGCACAAGCGTCAAGCGTGTGAATGAAAACGCGACAGTCATGGTTACGATTCCCACTCGGAGAATTAAGTATTTAATATTTTTATTGCCCTTGCCCTGTTAACAATGCAAAGCGCAGCGTTGAGTTTGGCCACTGAAATAACCACCACGCCACTAAATTTTCAGTTTATAATTAAGTTATATTTTGTTTATTTCTATATAAAATAGAAAAGTATACAATTATTTTCTCATATTTATTCATATATTCAAATTTATAAATAAACTAACCTCAGTTGAGGACGGTTTTGTTTTATCAATGCCTTTCAATATAACATCCCATGGACGTCCAGTTACCATACAAGCGAACAGTCCATACAACTCCTTTTGAATGCCCAAGGCTTCCGCATGTTCTCGAATTTGATCTCTATTCCTCGATATTATAGACAACCATAACTTTGAATAATGATACCTGAATTTGTCTGTAAGTTGCTATGGAAAAAAAAAAAACATACATTTTTAATATTATGATGAGTTATATCATTATTGTTTTTTAGCTTAGCCCCATATCCTGCTACATAAGAGGGTAGATAGAGGAACCTACTGTTAAGTAAAGCCCTTTGGGCTAAAAAAAATATTAAAATTTTTAAAAATTAAATTTTATATCTCAAAAATTTGAGGAATAAACTATGAGCAACAGAGTATCTTAACACTAGATCCCCGCTATCTATCCTGTTAAAAAAAAACTTACTGCATATAGACCATGGTCCAACAAAAATACAGTGACATCTTTATCTTCCGGATCTTTCTTCACTAATATATTCCCCGGATGCGGATCACTATGAACAAATCCTGTCACAAAAATCATGTGGGAGTACAGATCACCTAACTTTGTACATAAGTCAGGTCTGCTTATTTTATGTTCCTAAAAATAAGTAATATTTTTAGTTGAAGGATTAAATTGCATTTTTTAATGTTAACACAAAAATAAATTATTTCATATTGAAATACAAGACATATGAATACACATCATTAAGTCTGTTGTTGTTGATGCCATTGTGGAGCAGTGGGATAGTGTCTCACAGTAAGTGTAATAGTTGTGGGTTCAAAGTATTTTTAAATATTGTTTAATTATTTTCCTCTAATCTCGACTTGAAGGAAAAATAATTAAATCATATTTAAAAATACTCTTTTCCTAGAAACTGGAAAGACCAAATGCAGGATTCAGTTTCCTCACCAAAACCACAATGCTTAAGTCATTGTGGCTTTAGTTATAAAATCAAGGCAGAAAGTGCAGAATAGACTCTTGACATATCAATTCTTTTTTCCAATCTTACTAAACATATTTTAATAATAAAATATTTTACAAGCAATATTACTTACATCCAAATATTTGACATCATTGACTTGACCTCCACTAACATACTCCATTGTTAAAACCCTTTCTGAGCTGTAATCCCAAAATATTTTTGGGACTTTAAGCCATTTATAATTTTGAAACATCTCCGATACTTTCTCTGCATTTCTACCTTCTTGTAGAAAATCTAATTCTTTTGTAATATTTTTCTTAGTTTCATCAACTAGCCATTGCATTTCAAAATCAGGAAAAACCTTTGACATTGTCTTTATAATGAATTCCATCCATTTTAAATCAATATTTATATTTTTTCTCACAAAATGGTGTTGAACTTTAACAGCTACTTCAGAGCCATTTTTTAATTTAGCTCTATGAACTTGTGCCAATGATGCTGTCCCTAGTGGCTCTGAATCAAATTCATCAAATAGTTCATCTGGCTGTAACAGATAAGAAACAAAATCATATTTCTATCAAATATAACATGATGTAATAATTATGCAATAGAGATAAATAATCACAATAATAATAAATTCATTTTATTTTTTTTACTATATAAAGCATACTTACATCCTTTTTTAGATCTTGCCTGATCACATCATACAATTCTTCTATAGTATTTCTTGGTGCATCTTTATGCAAAATGCGCATTGTTTGAACATATTCATTTGGTAATAAATAGTCAAGTGCACCTACATGTTGTCCAACTTTTATATACACACCTTTGTTAGCTTTACATAATTTAAGTAATTTCTCTGCCCCAATTTGATGAGCTTGACTTTTGATCTGCATATATTCATCAGAACTTTTGTCCCATTCTTTGCTGTATAACATGGATTGATAAGTCCTACCGATATCTACAGCCGTATATGCGGTCCTCGTAAGTCTTACTATAGCAAACGAATTATAATCAGCATCGGAATACTTAAGAGCAACTACTCCGCTTCCAATCGTGACACCACCGAACAACGAATATTTTACAACCTTCCTTAAGTTTCTTGACAACATTTTCTATATTGTGACTTTGATTTTTATTATAAATATAACATATTATTTCATAAATTATTTTTTTATTACGGAAAACTTAACATTGTACCTAACTACCTTTACGTCAAGGAACTTGTCAACAATTAATAACTCTAACTACTCTAAGTGACAATTCGTGACTTCACTTACAAATCAACTTTGACTCATATGACACTTTCCCTTCAGTAAATCATTTTACGCAACATGCAGCCTACATCTACTCCAGCCAGCTACGATTTAAATCCATGAAAGTTAACTATCAAAACTATCGTGCTGCGTGTGGGATACAGCGTAAAGATACAGGAATAAATAAATAAATAATCTTTAAAATATAAATACTATCTAACAAATTTATTAGATAACTAGCCAACCTGGGCAGTTTCGTCCGCTTGAACTATACGAATATTTATGAAATTATTTTAATTATTTATTACTGGTTTCTTAAAAGAATCTTTTTAAAAAAAAGATGTTTATTTCTCGAAGGACTTTTAAATTCTACCGATATTACGCATTTTAGGCTTCTCGTAAGAAAAAATCCGGTCTGGATGACGGAACACTAAATCCTCAGGAATATCGTATAGTTTCACGTGACCACTATGAGAGTCTACCACCACAAAGCATTTTTCTATTAAGATCAGTAGTTGATTCTAAGCAAATAAAGCTTTTGTGTAGATTTTTTAGATAATTCTTTCTTTTACAAACTCTATTGATCACTTGTTGGTTGTTATGTTTCTCCACGCTCTTAGCTCAAATATAATGACAGATTGACTGATCAAAATAATTTCTAACAAATTATTTTGATCTGAGTTTTGTCTGAAGTTGTACTGAATTAGGGAGCGCCATTTTAAAGGTACTGAGTTATAAAGTTACACCACAAACACTTATGTTGCATTCCTAAGTTCATTGCGTGTAGTTTGTATTTATCGTTCTCGTCTCGCTAACTTAAAGATTTTGTTGATTATTATCTGAAAATTGTTCTAAATGCACCAAAAAGATATTAAATATTTAATAATAATAATAAATATTTTCGATATCACCTAAATGTACATAATATATAGCTTATCTTCGGAACATTAATGAAAATATTAAAGATTTCATTTCCTCAGGTGGAAATCAAACCTACAATCTATCGCGATTATAGTCACACGTTTGTGCCCCTGTGCCACGAGTGACTTCAAGTTCGTTTTAATATTATTTTATAAATTAGTTTTATTGTTATTT
Organism: Heliconius melpomene rosina; assembly: GCF_056956725.1. NCBI lineage: Eukaryota > Metazoa > Arthropoda > Insecta > Lepidoptera > Nymphalidae > Heliconius > Heliconius melpomene. The sequence goes on along the minus strand of NC_140406.1, from coordinate 5,526,172 downwards.
TATGTATTACCTATATTTAACATGGCAATACTAATGACGCCATATTTCTTTCTTTAGTGATCCGTTTCCGTTGACAGATCTTTTTAACTAAAATCTCTCAAAATGAAGGCTAAAGGAGAGGTAAGTTTTAAAAAAATAAAAATATTGCTGTGAAAATGCTGTATTTGAAAGTCAAAAAATTACTAAAATCATCAATAGTGGATAATGCTTGTTAAAGTGCTTAAAATTTGTGTTTATGAATGTGCTATTGTTGGATTGTGTTCGGTACACGTTGCCGCGGACTCCTACTTGTGATAAGTTTTTGTTTGAATTAAAGTTTGCTTAAACACTCCTATCAAAAGAACCATTTTAACTGCTAATGTATAATTTTAATAGAATTTATTATTTTATTACTATAAATTGTTAGATTATTGTTAACTATATTTTATAGGTTATGTCATGTTGGTGCTCAACATGTTCTAATATCGTTCACGTGAATGTCTATAATTTGAAGTCAATACTATTTGATTTTATATATAAAAGTCGTTTGCTAGTTCTTAATGTAGTACACAAATATTTACATATTTTTTTATATTTTAGTTGAAGGAATATGAAGTCATCGGCCGCAAGCTGCCGTCGGACAGTGAGCCGAAACCTCCTCTATATAAAATGAGGATCTTCTCTCCAGACCCAATTGTTGCTAAATCACGTTTCTGGTACTTCTTAAGGCAACTGAAGAAGTTCAAGAAGACTACTGGCGAAATTGTCTCAATTAAGGTAAGCAACGAAACGCGTTTTGCATTTATGTTTTTTTATCCAGGTAATTAATTTTATTAAAAATAAAATTACATTTATTTTAATTAATAAATTCAGCTTATTATTTGTTAGACGAGCCATTGCCTAGTTGACATTGCTTTTTGAAATATGATAAATAATAGGAATCTGTTACTAATCTTTTTGTCATTATTAATTAAATATATATTTGAATATCATATATTTATTATAGAAATTACTTAAGAAAATTTAGAAATTTGCCCTTAGTAGCAAATTTCTATGTGTTTAGTAGTAGTATATGTGAAACAGTCAAATATATTTTACACTGGCATTGGATTACTAATGGTCAATTGCTCAATTATAAGCAAAATGTTTTTATAATATTGTTTCTATTGAAGGTTTTAAAGTTATTGTACTGTTATTTCAAAAGGTGTATCTGATTAAGTATGGACATCATCCTCATTTTCGTGCATGTGTAAACTTATAAATGACTATGCAATGCAGAAACAATCTGTAGATATGTGTGAATTTAATTTCCAATTTCAGTTCATAAATGACTTCATCTGATCAAATATTAATAATTCTCTTGTAAATAACTAAACTTTTCATTGTTTTACAACACACTGTTTTTACTTTTTTGTTTCAAATATTTTTTTCAAATAATAAATAGGAATAATGAAACCATTAGTTATTGTTTTTATAATTTTTTTGTTGAATGTAGTGAAAGACTTGTATTGTCAGGTATCACTGCTAATGATTGTGGTGACAATAAAATTAATTATAACAAATGCATGTAAATCTTGCGTGGATAGGTTTTCATAGTTGAGTATTTATCTCCCAAAATTTGTTTAAATTTGATTTATTTGTAGTAACAAAAACAAAAGTTATTTGAGCTATTAATTTGAGGAAATTCCTTATATAATTTTATTAGATACGCTACACTATTTAAATTTAATTTATAAATATTTGAATGTAGGTGGACTCAAACCTGCACCAATGGGGAACAATTCAAAACAATTTCACCTTAGTGCTGTACAATTATCAAGGGTTCGAATCCTGCATTAAATTTTTATACAATTTTGAAAAATATATTTTGTATAATTTTATTTTTTATTCCACTCTTCTCCTATTCTAGTAGAAATAAATTGAATAGACAAATTAAATGAATTAACACTTATTTGGTGTCAATATGAAAGAGGACAATGAAGCAAGCAAGAATTAAGTCTCAAAAAAAACCTAAATTAAAGGTACAAAATATATGTTGAAAAAAAAAAACTTGTTGTTCATAAAAAACTATATGAAATTACCAAAAATTGTATATACTGAACATCATAAATTAGAAAAAATATGAAATACCTTTTTCTGTAAGCTTCTCTGTCATGGTCTTCCTGAGGTCCTGATTCCTCATCAGGATAATCCTTCATTAAAATTCAGTAGTAGTCTTAGATATCATAGTTTCTAATATGTAAAAAATTTGAAACATTTTAGTAACTAAATCTGAATAGTCTGGTTGGTACTTTATTATTCCCAAAAAACCTTTGATTACTAAAACAATTACTTTAGTTTCAATTTGTTTCATAAGGTTTGCTATTTGCAAAGTGTCTTTTATAAGAATATGGATTCATAGAACATTAAAGAGGACTGATTGCATTTAATTTTTCAATATTCATGACTGGAAACCACAAGTCTTCGTAACAGCATCCCTGCCAGGGTCGTCTCTCGCTCCCTTAATCAGGCTGAAGGAATTCTTGAATATCTCTTTTTAGAAGTAGAACTACACCATAAAAAATTCTTTTAGGCGTTTTATATTCCCCTAATGATAAAGTGAATTATTTTAGTGCTTTGGAAGATATTATGGAGAGTCTTTTTCATCATTATGACCATATAATTTGCATGGGCGACCTAAATACCTGTATGTTAAAAAATGATACTAGAAGCAACCAGCTCAAGGCACTGAATGAGTCATATAACTTGCATATTCTACCCATGTCTTCCCCCACCCATTTTTTTCCCAACTGTCGTCCTTCTCTGATTGATATTATCTCCGTCTCTAACCCTAATTTTATTATTTCTCATGGTCAAATGACTGCACCTTTCTCTTTTCACGATTTAATTTTTCTTTCTTATAAATTACGCCCTCCCAAGGTTAGAGGCAAAATTTTTCTTCAGCGCGATTTTAAGCATATTGATCTGGAACGCTTCAGGGATGATTTGAGGAACATCGACTGGTCAACCACATTGTCACTAACTAATATTGACATAGTGATATGGTACACTCGCTAACTTCTGAACTGATTAACATTTTTAATGTTCATGCCCCCGTAAGACCAGTTCGTATCAAGCATGCGCCTGCACCATGGTTAACGCCAATTATTAAACGATTTATGACTAAGCGCGATCGAGCGAAAACTAAAAACAAAAGATTTCCTTGTGAAGAAAATCTCACAGCATACAAGAAACTGCGGAACATTTGCAACAGGATGTGTAGGGATGCTAAGCGTCGCTACGTTCACAATACCATTCAGAACCTCTCTCAAGCGCAAGTTTGGAGATTCTTAGAGTCGCTTGGTATAGGTAAAGCCACTGCTGATTATCAGATCTCAGTGGATCTTAATGTCTTAAATTCTCATTTTACAAACCCAAATATAAAAATAAATGCCCACATAAAAACACATACACTTGCTTCTTTATCTCAAAATATCCTACCAGACTCAACTCCCTTTTCATTTAAAACTGTATCTGAAGAGGAAGTCAAGAAGTGTGTCCGCTCCATCTCCACTAAAGCCATTGGAAGTGACAATCTCAGTCTTGAGATGATTCTTCCCGTGTTGGATGTCATTGCACCAGTGGTCACCCACATTATCAATTTCTCGCTGACATGTAATGTCTTTCCATCACAGTGGAAGAATGCTTATGTCATTCCGTTACCCAAAACCTCGAACCCTTCCGCTATCACTGACTATCGTCCTATATCCATTTTACCTATCCTATCGAAAGTCCTTGAAACCATCGTTCATAATCAACTGTACTCTTTTCTCTCCTCAAACAATCTTCTATGTCCTTACCAATCCGGGTTCCGTCCCTTTCACAGCACAGTTAGCGCACTGCTGAATATCTCGGAGGACATTCGGTGTGCCTTGGATAACACCAAGATCACTGCAATGGTATTACTGGATTTCAGCAATGCTTTTAGCTCTGTTGACCTTGACATACTTCTTGCTACTCTTCGTGCAATTAACATTCCTTCCACAGTTTTAAACTGGTTTCACTCTTATCTCTTCGGTCGCCGACAATGTGTGAAAGCCAATGACAATACATCGTCTTGGCTTGACCTCACTGCTGGTGTTCCTCAAGGCGGCGTTCTTTCTCCTCTTCTATTTTCGGTTTTTATTAACAATATTTCAAAAGTAATTTCTTCTCCTTACCACCTGTATGCCGATGATTTGCAGTTGTATCGACATGGCTACTTACATGAATTGCCTGAGACCATCGCGCTCTTAAATGAAGATCTTGCTGCGATTCAAGACTGGGCTGAATCTTTTGGCCTATCAGTTAACCCCAAAAAATCGCAAGCAATTATAATAAGCAGTAGCAGACTTGGTAGTAAAATCAATTGGACCTCAGTGCCTAAGATACTCTACTCTGGATTTCCAATTCCATATTACGACAAAGTGAGAAATCTGGGTCTAACCTTCGACAGCAACTTGACTTGGGCATCACATATTAATGATCTTAGTAAACGTATGCACTTCTCTTATCATTCTCTGAAGCGTCTCCAATATTTCCTCCCTCATAAAACAAAAATTATGCTTGCGCAATCTCTTCTATTGCCAATTCTTGACTACGCTGACGTCTGCTATTTGGATGTGACTGAGGAGCTACTCAATAAGCTAGAGCGCCTTCAAAATCTCGCCATACGCTTCATTTACGGTCTTCGTAAGTATGATCACGTTTCCCAATTTCGAGCTCAGCTTAATTGGCTCCCAATTCGCCTTCGCCGAGATATGCACATCCTTTCACTCCTTTTTAAAATCCTTAATTATTCAAAATTCCCCTCTTATCTTCGCTCCCGGTTTCATTTACTTCCCACTCCCACACGCTCTAGGCGTTCTTGTGTCATACCGACACTTGACATACCAAAGAGTAACTCTAAATTCTTCCAAAAATCCTTTTCTGTTTATGCCGCATCCCTATGGAACCAACTTCCTAAATCTATTCAGAGAAGTCCATCTATAATGTCCTTTAAATCCCAACTTAAAAAATATCTGCTCGCATCCTTAAACTCGTAAACTTCATATTGTAATTACTTCCACATTTTCATCTCATATATCTATGTATTTCTTTTTTATTTTTTTATATATTTATTATATAACTATATGTATATATATGTGTATGTATGAAACAACTATATATTTTATATAGTATGTATATGTATATCGACATATATATTTGTTTTAATTATGTATTTATATATTGTAATATAATATGTGTATTTTGTTTTGTTTGTGCTAAATTAACTAAATGTTTAAAGTAATAACTTAATTGTACTATGATCTCACCCGCTACTTGTAACTCATCCACTTCCACTGGTTGGCTGGAAGAGATCTCTTATAGAGATAAGTCCACCTTTGCGAACTAAATGTATTTTATTGTTTTCTTATGTATATTTTGTGCAATAAAGAATATTAAGTCTTCTAAGGTCTCATGCAATATAGTGAGAAATAGTTGTCAGTGAGTGACATAGTCTATATATTAAACAGTTTTAGTATTTCTTTTTCTGCTTTAAACCTTGTTTCAGTTGGTCACCTTGTTTCAGTATGATGTGTAATTTCCCTGCCTTAATCATAATCCTCTATAAAATGTAATTTTTATATTTGTCAATTACAGGAAATTCCAGAAAAGAGTCCAGTCAAGATCAAGAACTTTGGCATCTGGCTGCGTTATGAGTCTAGGTCAGGTGTTCACAACATGTACCGCGAGTACCGTGACCTGAGCGTGGGCGGTGCTGTAACACAGTGCTACCGTGACATGGGAGCCCGTCATAGAGCTAGAGCTCATTCCATTCAGGTAAATATTTTTTTTTATTTTCATAGGGTAGACAGAGGGAACCTGGAAACCTAGTGTTAAGAGCCATTATGACGCTTTTGTTCCTCACTTTTCGTCAAATTCTCGAGGCATTGCCTGTTGAGGTGTAATACGAGTGGAAAATTAGGAATAGAGATGCAATATTACAAGCAAAATTCGACATGCTAAAAATAAATTAAATTCATAACTTTCCTGATTCCTTTTCACAACAAATTAGTTATACTAAATACTTGTTCTCTTTTGCTAAAAACATAATATTTCAACAGATCATCAAAGTAGAAGTAATCAAGGCGGCCGCCTGCCGCCGGCCACAAGTGAAGCAGTTCCACAACAGTTCCATCCGCTTCCCACTGCCCAAGCGCGTCCACCATTATAAGCGACTCAATACATTCGCTTACAAGAGACCCAGCACTTACTTCTTGTAATTTAATGATATAAACGTATAAGAATCGCCTGTGTTGTGTTTTATGTTTCTTTTTGTTAAATGTTGTTTGTTTGTTAGGTAGACAATTTTATATTTTTAATGTTCAGCTTCATGCTATATCTGGGTAGCAGCACACAGCAGAGTAGGCAGAGGGAACCTAGTGTTAGACACTCTACGTTTCCCCGATTTGTGGAGGCATTGCGTGTTGCCTGTGTGGCGAAACTCAACCAAATTTTAATATCTGGTAAATTTTTCAATTGATATTTCACCAACCATGTTGAATGTCAAGTGAATATGTAACAAATATTTAAGATATCAACAGATTCGAGAAGACATGGCCCCAGAGCCACATCAAACTCGTTAACTTATAAAACCTGAAAATTTCTGTGCACATACACCCATCACTGATTAATATTATTAGGGATGTGTAGTTTAGATGGTGGTTACTTTGGCAATTAAATAGGAAAATAAGGGTCACAAATTAGTACCTAACTTTACTTCATAAATTACAAAGTATATTAAGAACTATATTAGAAATTACGTTATACTGACATTTAGCTTGGTTTTAAACGCCTGCCAGACCCCTAAATTCTTATAAAACTACAAACTACACGCCTACAAACATTATGGAGCAAATAATATTTTTACATATTAGCTAATTATTAAGAAGATAATAGCGATACATCTGTTTAACCTTTAATAGTACTTTTGTAGTAGACATAACGTAAACACTTAGTTTACGTTATTGGTATCTATGTAACTGCGTCACACGAAATACAGGTATGGATAAACAAACGTGAAATAAAAAAAATCCTACGTCTAAACTGTTGAGGTATCTTGATTAATTTCTTTAGATATGGGTTTGAAATATTTTACCTATATGCTGTTCCCGTAAAAGGAGCACTGACGCATCCATTCTGTATATGAACACTCGCACATGCAAAGCTCAACTTTAACCTCACGGACTGTGTGTATCTATTGAATCCAAGTGAAGTACTATTGACATCTCAAGTACAGTTCTCAAATAGTAAAATCCATCAATATTATCTATCATTTATTTTAATACATTAAATAAAACACTAAAAATAATCGAAGATTTCGATTATAATTTTTAAGTAAAAAATATACATTTATTTATAACAACGTATATTAAGCCCGATACAAAGTACATTAAAATTAATTAATAAATCCTTATATATAACTAGCGGACGAGCGCAGCTTCGCCTGCTTATTTGCAGCCTTAGGGGTGAATTTTAATAAACCATGAAACACGTGTTCAATTAAATATTTTTAAGAGTCTGAATTTACAATTTTATAAAAATCAGTGCTGATTTAATTTTTTTCCATACAAACTTTCAACCCCTGTTTCACCCCTTTAGGGTTAAAATTTTTCAAAATCCCTTAGTGGATGTCCAGATTACGAAAGTAAACATCTGTCCAAATTTCATGTTTCTACCATCAGCATTACGGCTGTGCATGCGTCTTACCTCAGTCAGTGAGGACAAGTCCTTTTATATATATAGTTATTACATAAATTAATTGAAATCCCATAAAAAACTTGAAAACGTAGTAGATATTTTTTACTGTACGAGTTCAAATTATACTATTGTTGAACGATTCATTTCATTGTTTCTGTTTTAGTATCATGTAAATAACTATTCATAGTAAAACACAACAACAAACAAACAAACAATAGAAAATTAATATAAATGCACTTAATTAGTACATTAAGTATAGAGCACCTAGGGTTAAAACATTACATTCCACCCTTTACACACACATATCAATACATATCTGTTTGAATTTTTAAAATCCAAAAAAGAATTTATTTTTTTAACATTTAAAACTTATATTTTTTTACAGCCTTACGCTGCATCCCGCAAATAGCAGTGTAGGCAAAGGGAATGTGGGAACCTAATGTTAAGACACACCGTTTTCGATTAATACACTATCATTTGAATTTGGAGGCATTTAGAGCTCAGTGGAAGAACTCAACGCCGCGCTTTGCCTCGTCACCAAAGCGAGGACACACGTTAAAGATTTCATTCATTTCCTCGCATGGGAATCGAACGCACATTTGTGCCACTGCGCGAAGACTGGCAACAAAATATAGCTTTAACTTATAAAATTTAAAACTAACAATTAATATATATTTTTTAAATTTACAATATAGTTTTGACTTATAAAATTTAAAACTAACAATTAATATATATTTTTTAAATTTACAATATAGTTTTAACTTATAAAATATAAAACTAACAATTAATATATTTTTTTTAAAATTTAAAACTAAAAGTTTAAGCTGCTAATATTTTCAAGGCTAGTTTCGCCGCTGCCCGTTTCGCTTGTGACTTATTAGAGCCTACTCCGTACGCAGTGTGCTGCATACTATCCTTTGTGAAAGTGACTGGCACCATTATTTTGGGTACAGCCGAGTTGGTTGTTATGGCGTTACTGGAAATAAGAAGAAATTTTGAAATTCAAAACCGCTCTACAAATGGCGGATAGATCCCAACCGACGAATATAGAAAGAACCTCTTTTTTTAAAGACACAAATGAATTGAAAAAAATATTTATTATTATTTATTTAATTTTTAGGGAAAACAAACAGTGAATTTGTAAGTCATAAAACAAAAAATGTTACATAGAAGATGTGTTAATTAGAAAGTTTAAACAAGATTGTTTCATTTGTTTTTTAATACATTTTTTTACATATAAGATAGTATGAACTTTATGTCCCTAAATATGTATGTACATTAAATTTCCCGTTAAGAAATATTTATTCACACTAAACAAAAAAAAACTAATATCACCTTCCTTTATTTTAGATTCACATTGTATCCTGCACATAGCAGGTTAGACAGGAGGAACCTGGGAACCTAGTGCTAAGACACTCCATTCCCTATTTTCCGCCGAATTCTTCAGACAGTGCATGCTGAGTAGCGGCACTCAACATCACGCTTTACCTTGTTACCAGAGTGAGGAAACTGATATTTCATTCCGCCGAGCGGGTATTGCACCTACAACCGTCGTATCTACAGCCGCACACTTGCGCCCTGACGGCTTTAGAGTTATCAGTTTATATATAAAAAAAACTTACCCAAAACTAGGACAATGGTGTATCATCTCCATCAATACACGAACTGGTTGTTTCGGTATGCACATTGAGAATTTATCGATCTCCTTGTACATAATTTTATAGATGACCGTCCATACTCGCTGCAAGTCCCCGCCAGTGTCCAGGAAAATGGCTCCGATTAGAGCCTCGAATATGTCACTTAGACACTGAAAATACAAATTTATTATTTTGTATATATAGACCTGTTCAGTTGACCCGCGCGGTTTGAGGCGGATGGACGTACGGAGCTACAGGATGCTAAAATGGAGGATGAGACATCTATTGATTTACTAATTGACGAAATTGTACCTTAATGTTACTATCAGTTTTTCTTTTAGTGAAATGCAATATATTACGCAAGCATAAAAAAGTCAAAGTGTTGTCTTAGTGTGGAATATAAAGTCACAAGCAGGCTTAAGAAAGTCTGACTCAAAATAAGGTGAACCCAGTCTTTGCTTTCGATGACGACGTCCTAGTTAGCGGTATACAACTCATAAGCAAATAGCCTCCTCCATGTTCATTCTCGATGAATGTATACACTAGAATGCCGCGCGCAAGCCGTCGTCACGAGAACAGGTGACCCGCGCAGCAGGTGTACAGTCGCTGTTCACTGCGCCACGATGGGGTATATCATGATATCATACAACATGACGTAATGATTTAGCAATGATAATCATATTATTAAATGATTACTAAATGAAATGATATGAATGCAAGTATTTTGCAATCATTGAGTTTTTTGTTTGTTTTTGAAGGTGGCAAGGTGACCTGATGATAGATTTACACAGATACACTGATATGAAAAAGATAAAGTAAAAAACCGTCATGCAATTCTTAATACCTAAATGCTATTCATATTCATCGTATTCTAAATGTATTCTTAATACATAACTTATAAAAGCTAATAGCTATAGCTTTTATAGTATACGTATAATACAAATAAAGTGACTACTCCAATTATTCAAATTCATTTTAAATTAAAAGATTCATTGTAAATTGTTCGGTCAATATATAAATAGATACAAATAAAAGAAAGCGTCATTTAGTGTACGAATGAATCAATCATAAATAAACTTTAAAATAGAAATACCAATAATAAGTGATAGAAACGAAGCCGTCGTGGCGCAGCGTCTGACTATAAAGGCGATGGTTATGAGCTCAAATCCTATTGAAGGAAATAAATTAGATTCATTTTCTCTCTCGAAACAGACAAAGTTTAGCGTTGAGTTCAGCCACCTACAACGCAACTGTGCGCTGCATGGGGAACACGTGCGTGCGTCTTAAAAATTGTGAGGTGCGTGGGGAACAAAGTATCTTAACACCATGTTCCCACCGCCTATCCTGCTGTATGAAGAATACATTGTTAAACAGGAAAAACTAACCTTAGGAACATCTATATATTGGGCAATATGGCAATCCTCTTCATCTATAAGATAAAGTACATCTTCTACGATCTCATGTTCCCTTTCTTCTTGATGTTCAACGAAAGTCTTTATAGCGTTTTCTAGATTTGCATTTATTTGGGAACATAAGAATCTGAAATGATTACGTAAAAAATATATATGAAAGGTCGTGACGCCATGTACAGCATCTAACTGTATACTCAACTCGTGGGTTCAATCCCAACTGGATAATTGATTATATTTAAATTATTTTCGGGCACTTAAATCAAGTGCCAAGTGGAGCGATAATATATTAAGACATCTGCAATATCGTCGGTTAAGCAATTTTAGGAAGAGGCAAAACACCTTTTTAAAAACGTATGAGTTTTAGTATGAGGTTTTTACAATTTCGAATATTCTTATTATTCTTCTTTTTTGTTATCACACTATATATAATTTGAAAGAAGATTCATATTTTTTACCCCATAGAAGATTAGTTAGAAGAACTTAAAATCAAGACGGAGTGTTTTGACAATGTTCTCCATTTTTAATTAAATTATTAATAAAGGTCATCGGACTTACTTGTGTAACCCGAGTTTGACGACGTAAGAGGCGATCGTGACATTATTGACCAGAGCTGATCTCAAGTCGGTCAAGTCGCCTGGAGTCAATCTACGTCCATTTTCAAATATGTGTGATGTTATCAGGAAGTCCAAAACTGCGTCACCGAGAAACTCGAGACGCTCGTAGGAATTTGTGAAACGGTTTCGAATATACGATGAATGGGAAAATGCCTAAAAGATATTTACTTATGTAAATTTTAAAAATTATTTAATCAATTAGCAAAAAAAATGTATCATAAACAATAAACTTCACTTCACGCTATCTTATCCTGGTAGGGACAGGGTAGGGTACCTCGGAAAGCTGTGTTAAATTTCGGAGATCAACTTAAATTCCGGAAATATTAGGAAATAATTAAATTACTCAAAGAGCGACTTTGAGTATTTAATTATTTTCTGAGTGAAGATTAATCTACGGCCTTTGTGTATACACTCAGACATTAGAACACCATTGCAAAAAAAAAGATGTTAGGTATATGAAATATGTCATTGTGTTGTTTTTTGCTATACGAAGGTATAAATAAACATGTAAATGCAAATAAAATATGGATCATGAGTCATCCATCATGAAGTAAATGCTAATTATCTACGCTAATACTTTAATTTATTATTTTTTTTTGCTTTACGCTGTATCCCGCGCACAGCAGAGTACTCATTTTCCGCCTCACTCTGGTGGCATTGCGTGTAGAATGGCAGAACTCAACGCCGCGCTTTGCCTCAACAGGACGAAAATATTATTAAACAATATTTCATTTCCTCGACTGGGAATCGAACTCACAACCGGTCGCGTTCACAGTCACACGTGACTGGCCTCAAGTTTCAAGCCTTTAAAAAAATCTATCAAGTTTAAATTTATATTAAGTCCGTTTAAGTAAATAAAAAACAATTTGATAAACATACGCAAGGAACAATCTTGTTCGTTTATTAAAGTATGATGTGTAAGAAATGCCAGACACTCTTTAAATTGTTACTCATTGACTTCATTGAAATAAACTTGGCTATGACTTAAGAGTGAAAGCATGTAGGTATATTATGTTTCTTACATTATTATTGGTTATTAATTGGTCCTTAGTAGTAATTTTTCATTTTCAAATTCTCATTTTTTTTGTTCTACTAATAGGTATTATGAATGTGAAAGTTTGTGAGGATAGAGTTTGTTTCATTTTCACTATAATCTACTGAACAGATTTAGATAAACCTTTACAGTAATATTAGTAGGATTAGCCTATTTCACATAAGTTCCAGCATTAAAAGAAATTAAAGAATTTTAATATACTATCTTATAACTTTATCGAATTGAGTTAAAAAAGTGAATGAGTATTAGATAGAATGCAAATTTTCTTGATGAGTCTAAATTTTAAGTTTCAAGTTAACGTTCAATTTTATTTTCTTACAAAAATATTGCCATTCGTGGCACAAGCGTGCGACTTTAAACGCGACAAGTTGCGAGTCCCATTCCCACTAAGGGAATGAAATATTTAATATTTTCATTTCTTCGCTCTGGTAACAAGAGTATGCGCGGCGTTGAGTTCTGCTACTCAACACGCAATGCCTCAATCAGCGGCGAGCATGGGAAACGGCACGAGTCTTAGGCTCCCACTATCTACCCTGCTAAATGAGGAATACAGCAGTGTAAACTTAAAAAAAACCATATCCAAAGCTACATAATGTATGTAGCTTTGGATATTTTTTTTTAATCTATATAATTTTTTTATCTATATAATAATAATAATCTATTTTTTTCAGTTTATATTAATAACATACCTCTAACAAAAGTGACGGGTCCTTAAACTTGTAGTTAATGATCTTCTCAATATCGCTGCGACAGCTGTTTAGGAGCCAATCAATATCACTTTCAGTAGCTTTCTTTAAAGTTAAAACAGTATCAACTTTCTTACAAAGAAACTCTTTGAAATTGTCCTTAAAAAAACATAATTTTGTACAGTTTAAGCCAGAATTAACGTAAAAACAAAGTAAAAGAGTAAGTATGTACCACTAATTTTAGAAATGTGTTTTAGTTATGAAAAATTGTAACTAATTGCTTATGTTAATAATATTTAATAGAAATATAACTATTTAATAATTATTACTCAATGCCGCTTAATAGCAGATGAATAATATAATAATTAATAATAATAAAATTAATATAAAACAAAATTACCTTAGGCTGAATTATTTCCATATACTCTAAAATTCCAATGGCAGAAGTGATGCCACCACTCATCAGATAGGTTCCTAAGAGAGCTTCCACACAATCAGCTACTGACTGTAAAAATAATCTCAATATTAATAAATTACTACACGTAAAATCTATTTTAAAGTAATATTATCTATATATATAAAAGGACATGTTCCCACTGACTGAGGTAAGACGCACGGCACAGCCGTAACCGCTATGCGTAGAAACGTGAAATTTGGAAAGATATTTATTTTCGTAATCTGGATATCCACTAAGAAGGGGTTTTGAAAAATTTTAGCCCTAACGGGATGAAATAGGGGTGGATATTTTGTATGTCTAATTATTTTTCTATATTTACAGATAACAAATATTTTGAATGTTAAAAATTATATTATATCAAGAGAAATATTAACACCTATGTATCTTATTTTATCTATACGTCTTTTCCACGTTCCGAGGTGGACAACGTCACACTTTGCTTACTTAAACTAAAGAAAATAAATTTGAAATTTGTCGGACTGATATTCAATATCACAACCATAGCCCTTCGTTAGCCTCAGTATAAATCTACAATGAATACAAAACAACTGCCTCAGTGGTCGGGGAGCGCCACAGCCCCTGAATGTGAACGCTATAATTGTGGATTATCGCTCCAATTTGAGAGAATTAATTGTTTTCATTTCCTCGTTCTAGTAAGATAACAAAGCTCGAAAATTGGACAGAAAGTGGGGATCAGAGTGTCTGAACACTATGTTTCCTCTGTCTGCCTATGCTAAATGCAGGAAGCAGCTCAAAGACGATTACCTTATCTGAGACCGCCTGAGATCGCACATAGCACTGCATTGCGTTTTGCGCCTTGCCTTCCGGCTCCATTTCCGCTGTGCTGTCGATTTCTGCGCATTTTTCTTGTATTATAGTTTCGCTTTCAATAGATAAAGTGCCGCTCAACACGTCATGTAATGGGAACTGCATGCCGATCAAGAAAGTTGGCCGGATCTTCGGAAGAGGAAAGAATAATTAATATATATATAGTAAATGTTACTTAAATTTTTTAAAAACGTTTTGTATGTGTAAATGTATGTGTAAATGTTGCAGAACAACCTAAAAAATATAAAAACATTTTTAAAAAATTTTACATGTATAATATATAGATAATAGGTGTAATGTGTATGTATTAATGTCATATATTGTACTCTGATGAGTTGATTTAACATTTCATTATATTTTTTTCAATATATGTATTTCTAGTAAATATTAGGTTCAATTGTACATAATTTCGAAATATGATTATTTTTATATTGTAACAATAGATGCCGAGTATGTTCTCACATAAGCGAAATTTGATCGCTCTTAATAAAATGTAAAATATTTAATGTTTTTTTTAAATAAACAATTTTTTTACACGACACGTTTGGCTTCAGCATGTTTATTATTCATATTATCTATATATACAAAAAAAGACTTGTCCTCACTGACTGAGAGACGCACGCACAGCCGTAATCGCTAATGGTACAAACGTGAAATTTGAACAGATGTTTACTTTCGTAATCTGGACATCCACTGAGAAGGGATTTTGTAAAATTTTAACCCTAAAGGGGTGAAATAGGGGTTGAAAGTTTGTATGGAAAAAAATTTAAATCGGCACCGATTTTTATAAAATTTGAAATTTAGATTTTTGAAAGTGTTTAATTGAACACGTGTTTCATCGTTTTCTAGAATTCACCCCCTAAGAGTGCAAATAAGGGGTTGAAAGTTTGTATGGAAAAATCTTTAAATGGCCACCGATTTTTATAAAATTTGAAATTTATACTCTTAAAAATATTTCATTGAACACATGTTTCATGGTTTATTAGAATTCCCCCTAAAATAAGCAAGCGAAGCTGCGCGCGTCCGCTAGTGTTTAAATAAAATATTAGAAAACTATTAAAATAATTTATAAAACATTATAAGGTATTATTTTATGTTCACCTTCATTAAGAAATCAAATAGTTTAGTCGGTCAAAAACAAATGGGAACAATCAATCAGATGTGTCTCAATATATGATTTTAAGAACAATTTAAGACAACAGCACAATTGAAGTTCAATTCTGCTCTTTAATTATGATGTTTCGAATTTGCCAGTTGAGCACAAAATCTCGACGCCAATATCATGTTGTACAGAGATCACACGAAAGAGTTTGTACAGTAAAAAGAAAGATAAAGTTACAAGAAAGGAAAATACATGTTTAAGAGATCCACCAATGAATTGATTAGGGTAATAAAATCTTTTACTGGAAATTATCAGACACTATTCCTCTCCCTGCAAAGAAATAAACCCGGCACGCACACTGTCAATCCATGGAATGCTAAGAAGTTTCTTCTCATATAAGAACCGAATAAGCGCTTAGTAAATTATTACATCTGATAAAAAAATATATGTATGAACGTGTTACAATAATATAATAAAGATATTATTCAAGTAAGTATAAAGTGTTTGAATTGTTAAGTATATTCTACGTTTACTTTGTTCGCGAGTAACCATATATTTGAAGTTGTATATCTCGTTTGTAATACCGGCTTAAATAAATGCTAGGTAATTGTTTTCATGTTAAAGAACGACGAACGAACGACTACTGGTGTTTATTTAATTGTCTTTGTTTTGCCAATTGCCTATAAGTTTATTTTTTTGCCTCCCGCTGTATACCGCACATAACAGGGTTGGCAGAGGGCAACTAGTGTAAGGACACTCCGTTCTCATCAAGACACTTCCGTTGCCCACTTTCCGCCAAATTCTGAAGGCATTGTGTGTTGAGCGGGGGAACTCAACGCCACGTTTTGCCTCATTACCAGAGCGAGGAAATGAAAATACTAAATATTTCATATGCTGGAGTGAGAATGGAACCCACAACCTGTCGCGTCAATCATCAGTAATCCAGAACCACAACAATCAGTAATCAATTTGAAACTAAGGGTCGACCAGGTCAACCATTTGTCATACTAAAGCAAACATTCACCCCGAGCTGTAATAGAACCTCTGACCTCAGACAGATTACGCAATACAACTCACTATATCCATTTATAGTAATCTTTTAAAATTACGTGTATATTAATTCCACGTGTCCAAACCGCGAGCGATAGCCAGTATCTCTTGTGAGTTCAATACCAAATAAAAATTAGGATGACTTTAAAATTTACAATGCTCAGAAATGGCAATCATATTTTTTACAACTGCATTTTTATTACACTAGATCAGACCATTTCATAGTTTATAAACAGACTAACACGTGTGGATAAGTTATTATATTTTTTTATTCATCACAAAGACTAAAAACGATAATTAATTGCATAAGTGTCGTAATTAAAATGTAACAACACATATTGCATGTTAAAAATAAAATATAACAAATAAGTGCGATAAGTTACTTGAATTTGAAACATTATTCATCCATGGAGACTGTTATTTTAATTCAATAATTAATGTGGACACTCTAGCATTTCTGTTTTCTATGTCCAACACGAGCAAGGTCGAGGCCGAATTATAATGTTTGCGGATAGGCCGTAGACGTTACTCCTAGTACTCACGCCAATATACTCTTGAATCCGCAATTTCGGTTTGGAACGCCGGCGCTCGCGCACGTGTCTGTTATCGAGTGCGTTTTGTGTGAAAGAATGTCATAATTTTTATTCGAAAGTGAGAAAGTGATAATTATTTTTTACCGGCTCTCTTGTCTCAAATACTAAGGTATATAAAGTATATATTTTTTTATTTTACCCAAAAAACTCGTGTCTTTTTAATATGCAATGTTCATGTTATTGTACTTATTCAGCATATTGTACCTACAGATGAGTCTTAAGTGAAAGTTTAAGCGACATTTCGTTTTGACCTAATTCAAAATATTACGGTTCTTTTATTCTTTTATTGTAAGAAATCCGCTGCATACAAGTGTTTGAAAAAGTGCAAAATTTTCGAAGTACCTTCTTTTATAATTACCTGCACACCGGCACCGGCACGCTGTCTCAGGCACACAACAGGATAGGCAGAGGGAACCTAGTGTTAAGATACAACGTACTCCATTTTCCGCTGAATTCCGGAGGCAGAACTCAACGCCGCGCTTTCTCTCGACACCAGAGCAAAGAGATGAGAACATATGAATTTGAAGAAATATTTCATTCTCCTGAGTGGGGATCGAACCCACAACGTAGCTATGAAACAGTTTTTTTGACATACACAAAAGGTACAAATATGTAAATAAGGCACGGTTACCGACTCCTTGTTTAATAGACATTAGATTCAAGATAAATATTATTCGCGCCGTTTATGTGCGAAAGCCGGTGTAACTAGTCACTCAAGACGACCGTGTTAACTCACGCGTCGCATTCATATATTTTTGTACATTTCACTATTATAATTTAGTTATGAGAAAATAATTACTATATTTCATCAAAATATTTTGTCGTATATGTAATTTTACGACACCTTCTCTTATAGGTATAATGATGAAGACCGTAAGTTACATATTATTTCTTTTGTAAGGTATTATGATAATAATTGATTATTTAAAAAAAAGCAGACTACAATTATGAAAATAAAAAAAAATCTATAATTTCAATATTATGGCAGTAAACAATAAACTCGTAGACAGAAAAAGGTATTAGCATATTAAATTATCGTTTTAGTATAGTAGTGGAAGTATAAAAAGACTATAATCATTTGTTATGAATGATAAATAAATATAAGGTTATAATGATTTAAATTTATCAATATTCGTTACACGTGTATACTTATTAGATCCTATCATAAGTAGTGTACCTTCTTGTTGTAGCATTTTTGCAGAATAGGCAGGTAGGCAGAGGGAACTTGATACTTGAGACATTAGGTTTGTCACGCGTTAGACGGACTGTCCTCTAATAATAAATAAATACAAATCCATATGTAGGTACTTCCACAATGCAACAGAATAAACATTTTTGTATTATAATCTAAAATGATAATTCCACATCATGATAAATAAGTGTATTAATGATTTTTATTAGGACTTCTAATTTTTAAAATAAAGTTACATTATCCGTATTCGGTACACAAATGGCACAGTTGTCAAATGTTTTAGATGTTAAAACCACTCGCTTCGATCGTCGCAGTAGCGGCCATAGGAATTGGGTTTGGAAATTTCTACCTCAAAAGAGTACCCGATATGCCTCAGCTAGATTTGGAACGATGGTGGGCGGATAGCGTAAAGCCGGACCATGAAGACGAATCAATAAGGCCATTTAAAATAGAATTCAACGACACGGTAATTTTTACCACGTATTTTTAATTTATAACAATATTTTATTTAAGAAGTAAGCAGGTAGGTGTAATGTAACAGAAAAATTGTTCTTTTTACTTCATTGACAAAAATGATTTATGTTTAAAAAAATATATTGACTAAAATAATTAATAATAATCTATTGATATTGGAATTGAATTGAATTCTTATTGCATTTTTCAATATATCTCATATGATAAATATTGAAAAATGCAATAAGAACCTTATGCATGATTGAATTACATAACTATAGTGCTTATTGTACAAATTAGTGGAAGATTTAAAATTAAATTATCACCATTGCACTGTCGCAATGAACAATGACTTTCGTAGCAACTTCTAGTAACTATACAAAAAATTCTATTTCTATATGTCATTAACGTTATTATTACTTACATAAATTATAAATTTATCTTTTCTTTATATTATACTAAGCGGCCGAAACAACTGCTTACAGATGATCGAAGATCTGAAAATCCGATTAAGCAACAGGCGCCCTTACACCCCGCCTTTAGACGGCATGCAATCTAAATATGGAATGAATACAATATATCTGGAAAAGTTACTCAAGTACTGGTTGGAAAAGTATAATTTTAAAGAGAGATCTGACAGATTAAATCAGTTTCCCCACTTTAAAACGAAAGTTCAAGGTTTGGACATTCAATTTATAAGAGTAAAGCCTGATGTGAAAGATAAGAAAATACTCCCCCTACTCATGATGCACGGGTGGCCGAGTTCCTCCAAGGAATTTGACAAAGTAATACCTACGCTGACGACGCCGAGGGACGGATACGATTTCGTATTCGAAGTTGTCGCGGTTGATTTGCCGGGTTTTGGATTTTCAGAGGTAATAAAATGTTTACTACTGATACTTACCCTATTAATAGTTGGGGCGTATGGGAATGCAAATATTTTAATGCTTAAAATAGCCCTTACGAATGACTAAAGTGTAAAATATTTTGTTGTTTTAATTATTGCTTACAAATAAGAATTTAACAAGTGAAAATCTATTTTGTAATATTTTAAAACGATAAAACCGATTACGACTGACGTAAAATAATGCAATTATCTTTAATGATAAAGAGTTTTCGTAATTTACATTCATATAAGTATGTAATATGTATATTTATATGAAAATGATAGTGTAACTTAGCAAAATAAGCAACAGTACAAGACTTAAAGACGAAAGGACACAAGCTTTGAAATTAGGCTTCATATTGCTATCGCAATAATATGGAATACATATTATTAAGCAGCAACATAATGACGGAAAGCAATCAATAGTATTATCAAGTTATTCATTGTTAGACAAAATTATATAATTTGACAAGAAAGTGACTGTAACGCGACAGTTGTGGGTTCGATCCCTCTCGGGGGAATTAATTATTATTTATTAATATTTTTATTTCTTCGCTCTGGCACCAAGGCTGGAAACACGCAATGCTTAATAAATTCCTCGGAAGTGGGGCGTCGTATCTTAACACTACACTTCCTCTGCTTTCCCTGCTATATGCGGGATCAAGCGTGAAGGTATATATAACTAATTGTATGATGTTAGCATTTTCATAAAAAATATATCGTAATTTATTAATAATAAGTGCTGGTAAAGCTTCAGTTCTTGCTCTAATAAACAAGTGATAACTTGGAGAAATGACTTCGATATTGCAAACATTACTTATAATTTTATAACTTATAAATATCACAAAAAGTAATAAATATATTATTTATCATATTATATTATTTATAGCACGTTATATTATTCATTTAACATCATTTTGCATTACAGGGTACCAACAAACCTGGCTTGAATCCTGTACAGATCGGCATAATTATGAGAAATTTGATGAGAAGACTGGGCTTTAAGAAATTTTATATACAAGCAGGTGACTGGGGATCCCAAGTAGGGACTCATATGGCGACATTATTTCCAGACGAGATATCAGGGTAAGGTAAAATCATGTCGTATAAATATATAATAGTTTTAAGGTTAAAGCAATCGCTTACTAATCACATTGTGTGATAATAAAAACTAAGAAAAAGCAAAAAGTATGAACAATTAACTTTGCTTATTCTCTTTATTTAACTTTTCCGTATTTATTGAACAGTATAAATGACCTTTTATTTAATCAATCTGTGTCCGAAATCTTAGAAACGCGTCTTACTTTCACATGTGACGTCAGACTATGCCAAAGACTACAACAATATTAATATTGCGTTACCGGTTATCTAAATTGATTAGTATGAGAAATATTTTGAGAAAGAAGCAAAACTACCAACTA
The DNA here is from genome assembly GCF_056956725.1 of Heliconius melpomene rosina. NCBI lineage: Eukaryota > Metazoa > Arthropoda > Insecta > Lepidoptera > Nymphalidae > Heliconius > Heliconius melpomene. The sequence goes on along the minus strand of NC_140406.1, from coordinate 5,505,047 downwards.
GTAGGTAGTTAAGAAACACGGTTAATGACTTTCTGCCCTATTTAGAAATATTGTGTGTTGGTTAGCAAAATTTAACGCATACTTATGTCTTATCAAACTAAACAGATGAAAAAAAAGAATCCCCCAATAAAGAACAAAACCATAATACCTAGAAGATCGCGTACAATCAGACATCTCTTAACTGCACCATTATATTAGTGTTTTACTCTATTAAGTATATCGAAAGACAATGTTATTTATCTATATATTTTATATATATAGATAAATAACATTGTCTTCGAAGGTCGAAAGGTCACTCACTCATCACGAAATCTCAGAAACTACATGTGCTAGGAATCTCAAATTTTGCATAGGAGTTATTTATAGGACGTAGGTGCTCGCTAAGACGGGAATTTGCAATATTCGACTTCTAAGGGGTTGTTTTTGGGGTCGAAAGTTTGTATGAAACTTCGTTACTACAAATGCTAGGAGTCTCAAATTTTGCATAGACGTCACTAGGACGTAGTCATGGAGACAGAAATTAATAATAACATAGTTCACGCGGGTGAAACCGCGAGCGGGCCCCTAGTTAGTTATATACATTATTATAGGACCATGAATTTTAAATTAAATTACACAATACATAGGTAAATGTCATTCAACATAAGAGATAGAATAAATAAAAAAGAAATTTAATTGTATGCAAATTCGGTAATTTGAAATAGTCATCTTAGTAGATATTTGTTATGTTAACGTGGTTTTTATAGAGAATGTGATGATAGTGGATTTCAATTTTCAATTCAACTTTTGGGAAAAATCATGTTTAGTACAAAAAAAATATACAAATTATGTAGTTTTGCGACTGGGCACGCAATATCTCGCAATATCTCTAGTAAGAGAAGAGCGAAGTAATTTATCTAATAAAATCGATTAATAGAAAAATAATTTCAGATTCCACACAAACATGCCAGTATCTTCGAGGCCAATAAGCATGGTTAAGTACTTCGTTGGATCACTGTTCCCCAGTCTTATAGTGGATAGCAAATTTAAACAAAGATTGTATCCAATAAAAGATTATCTTATGTATTTCGTGAGAGAGGGCGGCTACTTCCATCTACATGCTACAAAACCTGATACGATTGGTATGTGTTTATTTTTATAGCTTTCATTCCCTTTTCGCCGGAATTTAGGACAATGGGTTATTGAACTCAATGCCGCACTTCATCTACCTGAGCGGAGAAATAAAAAAATAATATGCACCTTCTTGAGTGGGGATCGAACCCGCAACCATCACGATTACTCAGACGCTAGATAAATTACAGAAATGTATAATTTATAAGATATATAGTATAATATATAAATTTGTATACTTATATCGACAACGGAACACTGTATATGAGCATGTTTTTAAGTTTCTATTTATAAATATTATTTTATATATTTATCAAAAGGATATTCTTAACCGATTGCCGATTAGCCTTGAATCGCGTTATCATCTAAATAAATGTAACTACAACTATTGTTATCTTATCTAGGTGCCTTGCTTAGACGCTGTAATGCAAAAGTACTTTGACCTACTATAGTTCCCTAATTAGCAACAAATGTTTTTCGTTAATCTTGTATTAAACTCATCGTCGAACTGTGATAAATGATTAGATACTTTCTTCCCTTTTTACGTTGCAATTCAGCATCCGATTGTAAAAGCAATGATTGTGGGTTTGATTTCCATTCTGAGAAATAAAGTATTATCATTTCTTCGTTCTGGTAAGAAGCAAAGCGGGTAACGGCAAAATTTTGCCATGCCTCAAAAATTGGGCGGAAAGCGGGGAATGAAGTATCTTTACTTTAAAGCGTGAAGTTAAAAAAATAAATATTATAGATTTATACGAGTACATTTATAGGTAACAAAGTTGAATTGATAAAATCGTTAAAAACACACAAAAAACACGTTAATATTTTTCAGGTGCCGCACTTACAGACACTCCCGCTGGTATCGCAGCGTATGCGCTCGAGAAGATTGGCGTTTGCTGCCATAGAAACCAATTAGACACTTTACATGGAGGTTTAGACAATTTGGATATTGACGATCTGTTGGATACTATGACGATACTGTGGGCGAATGAGAAAATAACTTATTCCATTAGAATATACGCTGAAGCGTTCGCGTGGCCTGAAGTGTTTGTTCTACACAAGTGAGACACTATCTTCATAATGTTGTATTACAAAATCTATTATCTATACTAATATAATAAAGCGGAAGAGTTTGTTTGTTTGTTTGTTTGTTTGTTTGTTTGAACGCTAAGATCTCTGGATCTACTGGATCGATTTACTTTGTTTTTGTTTTGTATGAAAGCTGCATTCTTTAGAAGTGCTATAGGCTATATAATATTACATTACACATATATAGTAATAAATTAAAATACTTTCTAATTTGACATGCAATTTATTCTGCCATGTTAATAACAACTGTCGTCGCTACGCGACCGCGTTCATTACCGCGTCATTTTGATATTCATCCCTATGAAAATAAATATAATAGTCACTTAGCATTTCATCTAGATTGAAATTATATTTCTATATAAATTATATTCTTATATTTCAAGCAGGCGTAGCCGCGTCCGGGTCCGCTAGTTCTCTAATAATTGCACATGAACTCCTAATCAATAAGAAGATTGTGTGTACCAATTAATTGTGCATTTAAAAAAAAATAATAATAATTTAAGTTTTCTCTATAACTTACGGTCGTAATGGTGGAGTTGGACATCGTCGGACTGTAAATGTTATGTCTATGGGTTCGATCCCCATTTAGATCAAGGAGAGTTTAATTTTTTCGATCTGATGAACACAGTACAGCGTTGAGTTCCACCACTCAATGTGCACCATCTTGTAGTAATTGTAAGGTATATTACTATAGTAACTAGAAACGCGTAAACTATTTTTTTTTTTCAGCATACCAACAAAAGTACCAACGGCTGCAATCAACTTTGCACACGAAGTGATATATCAACCTGATTGGATACTTAGAGACAAATTTACAAATTTAGTCCATTCGACTACTTTAGACTTCGGCGGACACTTCGCCGCTTTGCACACGCCCAAAGCGCTAGTTGACGACGTCTTTGAATCCGTCGCCGAATTCAACAAGTTCAATGCAAAGTACAAACGTACTTAATATTATTATAGTTAAATTTTCCATTTTCGACTGATATCTATAAGTTGAACTTAAATTTGGGTGATTTGTATGTTTTTTTTCTCAGCCATTCATCATTATTATTTTTACAGGCAGATACCGATATATATCGTTTATACGTCATATAATCAGGACTTATTTACTTTATTACTTGTACGCGATATATTACTTAAAAACTGTATAAATCGATATCGACCACGTTATAAACTATTATATAAAATGACATTTTGTTGTTTAATTTGTGATCTGATATAATTGATGGTTTTTCTGACCAATTTAAGTCCAAAGTATAGATTATAAGTCCATGTCACTCAATATTCGTGTGGTTGTGTGTTTAGATTTAATTATTCATTAATTATTATCAATTAATATTGAATTTATAAGGATCATTTTACTAAATCAGTATTGTTAAATATCTTGAACGTGTTTTTAAGATTTTAATGTGGCTCTCACAAATAATTTGGACTGATTTTATATAAGTATCCTTATTTTGCCTATTTTTTATTTGTATTTGACATTTTTGTGTACTTTAGGTTAAGTGCGTTATTGTAAGAGATTCAAGAAACGATGAACGAGAAGGAACAAGACTTTCAATTTAAGATTAATTTTTGTGGTAAACGGTTAGATAATAAATATCTTGTGTAGTGTGATTGTATTCTTTCCAATTTCCCCTAATAGTGTAATATAACAAAACACATTCTACAAAACAAATATAAAAAAGGATGTTTTTTAACAAGGGCACAATTTTTCAACTTTTAGAAATCTCTAACATTAAACTGCATCTTCAATCTCAAGTTTGAAATGAAATTTGAAATTGCAATCACTTTTAAAAAAAAACACTTTTGTGCTAGAAATACTGCGTTTCTTTATACATTGGATTATCCGGATTTTTTATTATCCGAATGATTTACGACAAAAATTAGTCCGGTTAATCGAGTTTCTACTATGCTACTAAACTGAAAAATATTTAAATACACGAATGTGACGGTTCCCATTAATTTCCTTCCCGGAAAATTAATTATTATCGTTTCCTCCCTCTCGTAACAAGACAAAGCGTTGCGTTGAGTTCCGTTATTCAACACACAATTTCTTAGAAATATGGTGATGGGTGGGGAACAGAGTCCTAACACTAGGTTCCCTCTACTTACCCTGCATTATACCTACTGTTTATACAGCGTTAAGATAAAAAAAAGTCACTTACTTGATGTATTTCAATGAAAGAGATCAATTCGTTCGGTGCAAAGAAACCTGGTACTAGAAAGTCTCGTCGTGGACTAAATTGTTCTACTTTCATCCTTCCGCCCAAATTTATACGTTCTCCTGCGTAGTATAAGTTTCTGTCAACAAAGAACATCTTATAGTTTTTTGCAAAATATTCCTGCGCGGGGTTGTTCCGCCCCACTGTTTTAGAAATTGGGGGGAAAGTGGAGAATGAACACTAGGTTCAAAATGTAACTTTACCTAGTAATAGTTTAAGTGGTACTGACTCACTGATTAACTGACATTCTTATATCTTGTTGTCGTAAATTATTTTTAAATTAATATATTTAATAGTATGTGTCATGAACTTTGAGAAAAGAGACGAATGAATGCGTAAATGAACTTCTAAAGCAGAAAATTTACATTAACAATTTTAATATTAGCTTGAAAATATACAGACAACAAATAAATTTTAAGTTTAAGGAGTTAACACTCTGCATATAAACTAACCTGTTTCCAATAAGTTTTCCTTTTATATTTGTAAGTTGACCTTCATCCAGTTTAGGAAATTTGTGGAACAGGTATAAACTCGCTGCAAACTTCAAAAACGCGTCTCCTAACGTCTCCACTCTCTCCAAATTAAATGTATCGTGAGAATTTATAGTAGTAAGAGCTGCTAAAACATCACGTAGCTCCGGGCCTTTTGAAGATTTCTTTGTTAAAATATCAATTTTATCTATGTACCTGCGCGCAAGGGAAATAAATAATTTTACGATTTTTCATGAAATTTTAGGCTTCTATTGTGATATTTATGCTGGAGCTAGAAAATTATGTTTGAATTCATTTTGATTGGAAATTGTATTGTCATCGTCAGCGTTGTGGCGCAAGGGCAAAGCGACTTGCTATAAAAGACGTAGTTGTAGGTTTGATTTTGACCCGGAGGAGTAACCAAACACGGCATTGAATTCTAACTGCTTCCTATCCATATGGGGTATTGTACTTTAATATAGGTGGAACACAGTGTGAAGTTAAAAATAAAACAATAAAAGGATCTCTTGGCTTTCGTTGTATTACATATGATCTAATTATTTAAACTTTGAAAACAAAAAAAGATTCTTTCATTATTTGTATTAATAAACAAAACAACACTAACTTTAACGGCGGCGGTAATAACGCAGTGGATATGTTAACCGTGTGTGGCGGTGTTCCAAGGGTCTCTTGCTCTATTGAGAACAATGGGGACTTCACGAATGTATCGTAACACTCTATGTCCATCAATGTTACTGTTGACAGATTGCGTTCAATGTCGATGGGCTCTTGGCTTTCCTAATGGAAAATAACAATTCATTAATTACAATTGTTTGTTATATTATACTATAAACGAAGGGAGGTCCAAAAGTTCGTGGAATGAAAGGATTCTAAATTAAATGAAACAATAAATCTCTTTTTCCTTTTCAATATAATCACTCTTAAGCTGAATACATTCATTGGATCTATGGATTAATTTTTCTAATCCGTCGAAATAATATTTTTTTCTTTCGCCTCAAAATGGGCCAAAACTGCCTCCTTCACCTCACTGTCGTCGGAAAATTTCCTTCCCTTTAAGTATTTTTTTTAAATTGGGGAACAAATGAAAATCACTAGGGGCCAGGTCTGCACTGTAAGGTGGGTGGACTAATGAATCGAAACCGTGCGTGTGCATTGTAACTCTGCTCTTGTAAACTGGTGCGTTGTCTTCCAAGAGCAACACACCCTTAGCCAACTTTCCTCGACGTTTTTCTTTGATGGTCTCCTTTAATTGTTTTAGTGTCAATGCGTAGTATTGTCCGGTTATATTTCTTCCCTTTTCTTTGTAATCAATCAGTATTATCCCCTCACAATCCCAAAAAACATTAGCCGTCAACTTTCCAGCCGTCCAATCCGTTCCAAAATCTGTGCCGGTTCATCTCCACACAACTCAAAATATTGCTTTGAAGCATCGACGAACTCCTGTTTCTAAAGCGGTGTGAGCATTCTTGGTACCCATCTTGCACTGACTTTTGTCATGCCCAGATGGTCATGTAGGATCGGCAGAATTATGGTATCTCAGATAGACTGGGATCCGGCCGTTGAATCCTGCATATACCAGTTTTCTTAATTAAACCTATATTAATGAATAATACATGATTAGTAGAACAGATTACACCTGGGTTGCCTGGAAGAATCCTGCCGCAATCACCTTTAATTACATTTTTTCGTAACTCGTTTTTGGAGAAAATTGCACCAATACGTTTTTTATATGAATCGCACATCATTTGAAAGATAATCCCATAAGGAATTGGAAAATTAAGGGTTGCCAGCTCTCAGTCTGCCGCAAGTCTAGGGTTGCCTGGTTTAAACATGTCACTAAATGTTAATAATTTGCACTCATGTGTTTTTTTAATGAATTATATATCAAATTAAAGCTTATTTTTTTCTGAACACTATAAAACAGGGTTGCCTGGAAAATTCCTGCCGCAAACAGGGGTTGCCAGCGTTTGAAATATTTTATTCCGGTTCCGTTTGACTATGAGAATAGACGATGAAATGCGCAGTCTGCCTTATGTTTTAAAGTAAAATATTATATAATAGATGGTCAATCTTAAAATCAATGTTTATTCTAATTGTTCAACTGTTAAATTATGATTTTAATCATATTAAGTACACGCAGAAAACTATTTAAAGATGAAATCATTCTTATTTTTCAAGTAAAATAATAATCCATAATATTGAGTCTTCGCAAAATTTATTTTATAAATAATAATATTTAGTTAAATAAAAGGGTTATTTAAAACAACTAAATTATCTAATTAAGTAAATGTTTACAAATATCGATCTACTATAAGGTATTAATTACAACATGTTTCCTTAATATAATGAGAGGTGACAATTATCGGGGATATTTTTTTTATTAATTAAGAAAATGTGGAAAATTACATTTCAATAAACAATCTCTCTCTCTCTCTTCGCCCTCTGCTTGTTTGATTTGACAACGCCGTCCGTATCCGTAGAAAGAACCATTGGGCCCATCTTTTTGGTACGAATATTTACGTTTTTGCAAAGTAAATGAAAACTATTCAACTAATAAAAACTATTAAAAAATATAGATAAAAAAATGTCGCTAGCAAGAACTTCTCCGTCTATGCTGATAGTTTTTAAGGCATTTATTTAGGTCTGAAAGAATTGTCCTTATAATTATAATAAAGTGTAATCACTCACTAATGTCCCTAACTTAGTATAATCAAAACTGAGGCAACTCCCACGGCCACAATTGTCTACATTTTATTAAACTATATAATATTAAATATTAAAGTATACTTACGTTTTGCATTAGAAAATAATTAAAAAATACTTCTTTATATTTTTGTTTTAAAACAATGAACTTTTTGTAATACTGTATATGATAACTGTGCATTGTGTCACTATTTAAAAAAATGTCACTGTATTTAAAATTCATTTTTTGGCGAAACAATAACATAATTTTACACTTTTGGAGAGATTCCTTGTTAAATTCTATCACATTTTCACTCCTGCCGCACAAAAAACACATCTTCATTTTTGTCAAGTAAAAACGTCTTTACTCCAAAACGAAAGGTAAGTAACTAAGTAATATGCTCAAAAACAACTCATTTGGCCATCTGCACTTTCATTGCATTTAGAAACAATACATCTTCGAAAATAATTTTATTGCATTTGGTTTGCTTTGTATGGCGCCGCAAAATGTTTATCTATAGTAAAAAATAGCCAACTAATTGATATTTGCCGACTCTTGGTCATAAACCGTAAATAGCGTTTATTAGTCGGCATTACTGTCAGATTTTCTTCGAATTTATTTTGCTAACTTAGTTTTGTTTATTATAATTCTATTATATATATTTCTTTCCTATGCAAATTATTAAAAACTGCGTGAGAAAAAAAAAATTGCGGCAAGCCTTGTCAAATCAAACAAGTAGAGGACGAAGAGAGACAGTTCATTGAAATGTATTTTTCAATATAATTAATAAAAAAAATATCCGCAATAATGGTCACCCTTCATTATATTAAGGGAACATGATGTATATGTATATATATTAATAGTTTATAGTAGATCAATATTTGTAAACATTTATTTAACTAGATAATTTAATTGTTTCAAAATGGTAATTTAAATTAATAAATAAATATTAGTATTTAGAAAATAGATTTTGCAAAGACTCAATATTATAGATTCATTATTTTACTTTAAAAATAAGGATGATTTCTTCTGCCCCATGATCTTTAAATAGTTTTCTGCGTGTACTTAATATGATTAAAATCATCATTTAACAGGTGAACAATTAGAATAAACATTGATTTTAAGATTGACCATCTATTATATAATATTTTACTTTAAAACATAAGGCAGACTGCGCATTTCATCGTCTATTCTCATAGTCAAACGGAACCGGAATAAAATATTTCAAATGCTGGCAACCCCTGTTTGCGGCAGGAATTTTCCAGGCAACCCTGTTTTATAGTGTTCAGAAAAAAATAAGCTTTAATTTGATATATAATTCATTAAAAAAACACATGAGTGCAAATTATTAACATTTAGTGACATGTTTAAACCAGGCAACCCTAGACTTGCGGCAGACTGAGAGCTGGCAACCCTTAATTTTCCAATTCCTTATGGGATTATCTTTCAAATGATGTGCGATTCATATAAAAAACGTATTGGTGCAATTTTCTCCAAAAACGAGTTACGAAAAAATGTAATTAAAGGTGATTGCGGCAGGATTCTTCCAGGCAACCCAGGTGTAATCTGTTCTACTAATCATGTATTATTCATTAATATAGGTTTAATTAAGAAAACTGGTATATGCAGGATTCAACGGCCGGATCCCAGGGTAAGACTCCAACTAATGCAGATAACTATTTATTCTTCAAACGAGCGTCCTCCAGTACAAGTTATTCAACTTTTTCGATGATGTCTGATGTGGTGGCCTCAACTGGCCGTCCAGAGCAGGGGTCGTCTTCAATCGACTCTCGACCATGTTTAAAAAGACCATGCCACTTATAAATCATGGATTAACCAGGGCAATCCTCCCAATAAAAGGCTTGCATTTCATTTAAAATGGTTTGGCCATTATTTCCTTGCTTGATAAGGAATTTTATCACGGCACGGCACATGTTCAATTTTCGCCACAGTTTCAGTTTTCTTCCGTATTGATTTGTTTAGCAGGCTAGTGTTGGTAAACGAATGACGCAACAGGGCTGAAACTCTATTTATATACTAAGTTTATTTGAATAAAGAATATTTTGAATTTGAATTTGAATGATGAGCCCCAAGTAGTATGACATTAAGCGAGCCCCCCTATCCCCACTCTATCCCCTCCATTCCACGAACTTTTGGACATCCCCTCGTGGCTAGTAAAAATTGCTATTATTTTTATATAACGTATTAACTAGTTATTTATTTATAACGAGTGTAATTTATTAATGCGCTATTTTACTCCTTTTTTATGCGAGGATCGTAATTGTTTAATATATTTCTTATACTAAAAACATTGAATGGGAATTTAAATAAGTTAATACTAATTTTCATAAGTTATACTAATAATTTAACGATCGAAGATTTTTCGATCTTCAATGAATGAGTATTAATAGTTTGATCTTGAATGACGTATTAATTTGAAAGACGCTTTGTTGCATTAATATTGAATGTTTTCTATATCTGTGTGTGTTGAATTGAGAAACTGTAAATAAACGTTACTTTTAGTTTAGAGTTAATAAGTTAAGATTAGATTTCTGTAAAAAGTTACTAATGTATTTTTATAAAAATGCCACTAGAAGAAGAGGTTTAATATAGAACTATTTCTCTTTAGGGTCCGTATTTTTTAAGGAAAAAAGGAACCCTTATGAGTTCCCTTTGCTTACCCTGTCTTATGCGGGAAATAGAGTGAAGTTAAGAAGTATCGTTTTATTTCAACATAAGTGTATGTTTTACTACATTAAAAGTTTTTGTCTATAAAGTATAAAGTTGAGATTTAGGCAAATATAATTTATAACATATATAATTTATACTTACATGCCAGGGGTACTCTTTGTTTATTTTCTTTTTCTGAAGCTGATACACACTTTCTTTAACGGACATAACATTTGGAGGTTTTTGTACGCTATCGTCGATTGGATTGTTGATTCTGTAAGTTGTAAGAAAGATAATATTATGTATTGTATGTAAAGTAAATATTTTATTTTCTAATAAAATATAAAGAAAAGAAAGACATAATAATGTATTTACCTGTCAATACTTGTCACAGGCACTGGTTCTTCAACATTGGAAAGCAAAGATTTTTGGGCAATTGATAAATCTACTTCAATTGGTAGCCATTCCTCTCCTGAAAACAATAAGTGAATTAAGATAATAATATTAATAATTATTTTAGCTTCGCACTTTTAAAGAGCCTTATTACAAACGCAATTTGGGTGGAGTCTTGTAAAATATTACGTTCTTGAGCTTGCTCACAGCGGTGAGAGATGGGTCTAAAAACGTATTTACATTACATTATTTTGTTTAAATATATGTAGTTAATAAATATTTTTCAAGTTGCTACCACTATCCTTATCTTCTTCCCTGTATTGTACGTCATTTCTCTTACCATGGAAATGAAAATCACTCATTCACCCGTGGTGTGGTTTGGAGCCATCACATTTACAGTCGTTTGTCCCAACTTATTACAACTTTTATGAAACATTTATTTTCAATATATTTAATTGATTGATTGATTACCATTATAATTTTTTTTAGGCGCCGTGACAATATCTTAAGTTTTGTCGCAAAATCGGAGAATTGTAAAGATTTTGTTTGGGAAAATATTACCGTTATTTCAAGATGCTCTAAGACTAGGACTAAGACATCTATACATTAATACATGAAGCAAAAAATTCTGTACACTTTTTTTCATAAAAATTGTGTGGAGAACTATATTTAGCATAGTTATAGGTTATATAGAGAAGTGTAGAATGCTAATATTTCTTTAAAATAATGCATTTAAATACATTCAATTAAAAATAATTATCATAACACAGGTTCCGTTTCCGTTTTACAACACACACAAACTTTCGTAATACACGTTGCTATGGCAACGCATATTACATAAGCAAATTAACGCTAGTAATATTTTTGTTGAAATTTTGTAAGTAAATAAGATATCCAATACAAAGGAAGTGTTATTTTTATTTTATTATTGCCAAGATTTGTTTAGCTTACCTTTTAATAATACTTTTTGTCTAGTCTTTATACTTTTTGCAATTTCCGACCGCAGTTCATCAGCGATGAGCAGCATGTTTATTCTAGAACAAGATATAATTACGAAATGTGTTAAACTATATACGAAATAAACAGTAGTAACATTTCTTTAAATGTTAACGTATTCACTTATGTTTTAATTCAGCTCAGAAATATACATGCAAATTTATGCTTTTTGTCACTAAGGTAAATAAAGAGAAGTTCTAAGCATCAACTTTGTGGTATAGTAGTTTCATGTTTTCTGTTGTCTTATATTTCCATTTCTTCGCTCTGGTATCGAGACAAAGCGCTTCGTTGAGTTCTGCCACTCAATACGCAATACTTTCACAATTCGGCAGAAAGTGGGAAATAGAGTGTTTTAACACTAGGTTCCCTCTGCCTAACCTGCTGTGTGCGGGATTCGACGTGAAACTGATTTATTTTTTTAAAACAAATTGACTGTAAAGTATTAAGTGTTTTCTTTATTGATTTTCATATGAAAAATTGAAATTCTTACTAACCTGTGCATAATACTAGGTAGCAAAACCGCTTTATACCACAACACGCCAGGATACTCATATTTAATGCAGAATTCTGGTATGAATACTTCGGAGAAACCTCTCGGTTTATCATCGCCTTGAGTCATAGATACTAATTTCCTTTGTTTATCGGTAAACGCCTTGATGGTGGCCGCGCGAGGAAGTAAGCAATTCATACGTGTGCTTATATTGCGAACCTGTGTGCAATATTTACTTATTTTATAAATGACTCTGTCTGCTAGACTCTAGCGGCTTCGCCCGCTTGAACTATACGAATATATATTAAATATATTTATGAAAATATTTTTGGTTTAGGGGTTGAATTCTAATAAAGCATGAATTACGTGTTCAATGAAATATTTTTAAGAGTCTAAATTTCAAATCGTATATAATCGGTTTTCCTACTTCATCCCTACAGGGTTATAATTTTTCAAAATCCCTTAGTGGGTGTTCACATTATGAAAGTAAACATCTGTCCAAATTTCACGTTTCTACCATCAGCGGTTACGGCTGTGCGTGCATCTATACCTCAGTCAGTGGAGACATCTCTTTTTATGTACATTTATAGATTTTTTAACTTCTCCCACAGCTGTTAGAGGAGGTTAACAGGCCGTCGTGGCGCACCCGCACAAGGGTGTGACTGTAAAGCGACGGTTGTGGGTTCGATCCCCATTCGAGGAAATGAAATATTTATTTACATTTATATTTACATTTCTTCGCTCTGGTGTAGAGGCAAAAAGCGGCGATTATTTCCGCCACGCAACACGCAATGCCTCCAGAATTCGCCAGAAAGTGGGGAACGGAGTGTCGTAACACTAGGTTCCCTTACTTTACTTTACTTCCCTCTGCCTACCCGGCTGTGTGCGGCATACAGCGTAAAGCTTCCAAGCTTAGCTTTCAAAGATATTGTGTGTTACTTGGAACACAATGACGCGCGTTGTCTCGTTGAAATTGTTGTTTGAAATTGGGCGGTGAAAACAAATTTTCATAAAATAAATATTATAAATACCTCAAGTAACGGTTGGTCTTTTTTACCAACAATCTGAAGGTTATATTTACTGGAATAGTAGTCCTCGTATGTCTCAAAATAATCCGCATCGAATATCGACTGTGGTGTCATATATTCAAGTACGTCAGATACTATATACCTGTAAATAAATATAAATAATTAGGGGGGATATACAAAAGGGGCCGTCGTGGCGCAGAAGCGGACGACTGTAATGGCGAGGGAAAATGAAATATTTAGTATTTACATTTCCTCCCTCTGGTAACGACCGTTGGCGTTGCGTTCCGCTACGTAACATGCAATGCCTGATGAATTCGTCGGAAATTGTTTACCTCCCGTATAGTAGTAATTTTTTTTTTCAGCTTCACGTGCGGGATACAGCACACAGCAGGGTAGGCAGAGGGAACCTAGTGTGTAGACACTCCGTTTCCCCCTTTTTGCCGAATTCTGGAGGCATTGCGTGTTGAGGGACAGAACTCAATGCCGCGCTTTTTGCGTCAACACCAGAGCGAAGAAATGGAAATATAAAAGTAAATAAATATTTCACTTCCTCGAGTGGGAATCGAACCCACAACCGTCGCATTACAGTCACACCCTTGTTCCCCTGCGCCACGACGGCTTCAATAGTAATAATTTCATAAATATATTCTGCATAGATCTCGAGAAAATAAACATTTACTTTCAGAGTTGTAGCTCTCGTAGCTCCTTTACTGTACAGTAAGGGTTAGAGCAAAATAATTTGGTGTGTCACTATGCATAAAAATCTGGTTGCCTGGTTATCCTGCTGCACCTTTTAGTATGCCTAAATATTCACTTTAAAGATTGTTTGTCTACTTTAAAAAATAGTTGTAAAGACAAGATTTAAGAAGAAACATCCAAAAATAATACGTACCTGTCAGGTAATATATTTCCTCTATACCAAGGTGTAACAACTGAGTCTTTGTAGGATTCTCTAGTGATATTAAGATTCGTTCTTTCCTGGAAAACAACATATAAAATATAAGTATTAAGGAAAATATTGATGTGACTCCACACGCACCCACATGTGATCAGAGATCGATATCGATCGAACAGATCCACACAAGTAATTACTTTATTATTTACATCCACACATATAACGTACACCTTCACTTCTCTCTTCTTCATATGGGTAATTTTTTTATATCATTAGATAATAATAATTAAATAACATTTTTATTTTATTTTAAAAAATATATATATAGTTCTCGGCATTGGTATACTATAGCTAAACAGGTCAGTATTGGTATACTATAGCTAAACAGGTATTTAGTTTGATTCTTGTGAGGGTGACTATGCCGAGAATCAATCCAAATACTGCCCGATGACGTTGGTGTGATACACCCGACAAAGATAGCGACGAAAAATGTCCTGTTTTTAATAGAAATATACTGTAATGACTTACAAACTGATTTATTTCTAGAATATTTTCATTGCCAAAGCCACATTTATTTTTAAAAAAATTTGATAACTCAAGATTTTATATTACTGTGTCCATCTCCGATTGACTGATATTTGATGAAAATTTATTTTATTTTAATCCAAGAGTGGTTCTCAAATAGATCGACCGATTTCAACAGGGTTTCAGTATCAGCTCTTTCCCAAAATAATATTTTATTCCATAAGATTGATCTATTGCGGTACCAGAACGAGAAAGGGATATCTGTCGTTCCATTTTATGCAAATACCTTTTTTCTATAATAAACCTAACCTAACGTTCAACTTCCCCGTCAATATTTATGACTCGATTTCATGAATGAAACGTGTGCGACGTTGTCGCTTTGATAGGTAAGTGTCTGTGTGCGTCATTCTTTACCAATGGCGTTTTATTTTACAATGATAAAATAATCAAACATTATTTTGTTTAAAAAATCACTTTCTATTTTTGACAAAATCTATTTCGTTTTAATTGTATTAGGCTTTTATAGAGTAGTTAAAACTGTGCTTTCATTTAAAGTAATGATGACAAAAATACTCTGTATAAAGTAATAATATTAGTTGTTTAGCACCAAGAGTTAATAAATACAATTATTGGTCGTATTTCAATAACATTTCATTTTTCTTCAAGAGTATTGACTCTTGTAGTGGTCGTTGTGGTGGCGCACAGCACGGCGGCATATTATTATTATTTTATTGGGAATATGGGAATATATGGGAAAAAAATATTTTTGTTTCTTCGTTCGGAATAAGACAAGGCGCGCCGTTCAATTCCACTACCATGCAACGGGATGTCTTAACTCAAGGTACCTTACCCTTGGTGTGTGTTATGTTATGAGAGATAAAGCGTGAAATATAGAAAATACCATTGAAGAAGGCTCGGCCACTGGACGGATCTCTTTATATGTTTGCATAACGTTCCAGTCTATATCGTAGCCATTATTGTCATTGACCGGAACTATATATAAACAGTTGACTTGTCCATCGAAAGTGATAAATTTCTTTGCTATTTCCAGCACTTGGTCAAATATGAAGAAATGATATCTGCAAAAAATCAATTTCAAATTGTAAATTTTACAAAAGTACTAAAAGAATCCTTATTAGGTTGTTAGATATTTTACATTAAGAAGACATCCATCGAGTCTACAATACAACCCTTTTATTGCGACCCAGTCTTTAATGAATTTACAATAGCTAACCCATATCACAATCACAAAATATTAACTAGGTTGTCGTTTGACAGTGTACACCGTCTGATTTTAAACGAGACTGTTGTGGATTCGATGCACACTCGAGGGAAATAAATAATTTTCACCGTCCGGTAACCTCGTTCTGGTAACAAGACAAAGCGCGGCGTTCAGATGCGAAAATCCGGTTGCTCTTAGGGAACACGGTGTCTTAGAACTAGGTCCCTCCATCTACACTGCGGGTTATAGCATGAAAAAGTACTCACTCTTTAACAAGTTCAAATAAAGCCAAATCTAATTGCACACTCGCATAATTCACTTCTAAAGAGGTTTCAACTTCGCCCACTGACAAAAACATGGGAAATTTGCAAAGGCGAGGCAAAGGGTGCAAAGTTAGAAAACCGTAACCCTCCTTTCTTTTAAGCAGATTAAATAACGCCTTTTCCCTTGAGTCTTTGGGTTCTTCAAATGCTGCATTTAATTTTATCACATGTAAATAAAAAACTTGATGTTCATAATTCCAATTTTTTGGTCCATCCAAGCATTTCGGGTACTGTAAATATGGAATAGAAATATTATGATAATATAGAATATAGTTTATTGCTCATAATTAAAAAAAATATATAAATAATATTAATAATATCTATATATTAATACGTGAAGCAAAAATGTTGGTATAATTTATATAGTAGAGTGCAGAATGCCAATATTTTTTTGAAAAAAGCTTAAGAGAAATATTAAAGTAATAAAATCAACATAATACACACTAAACCTATGTTGGTGTGAAATATACACTTTTGCATAAGTGACATACACGTTGCTATGGCAACGCGTATTATTGTACGCCTCAAATAGTTATCTAGTAAATAACCGTGTATGCAAAGGCAGTCTTAAAGATTCAAGCAATCTTACAAAATACAAACACCATTTATTATGAAAGTTAAAGGGCTTGCAGTAAAAAAATGAAAATGTAAATAATGCTACAGTGTACTTAAAATATAAATAATCATATTATCTTTTATCTCCCGTCCGGTGACGCTGTCAAGATAAACCCAGGTCAACAGCAATCGAAAAAAAATATCTTTTATTTGTCCAGTCGTGGCGCAGGGGCACAAGCTTGCGGCTGGAAATGAGACAGGTTGTGGGTTCGATTCCCACTCGAGGAAATGAAATATTTAATATTTTCATTTCCTTGTTAAGTTCGCCACTCAACACTCCTCAAACAATGCCTTCAAAATATGTTTTTTTTTATGGAAAAAGGACAAGGCAAACGAGGTTCGGGTCACCTGATGGTGATCACCGCCGCCCACGACCCCGTGCAACACCAGAGAAGGTGCCAGGTGCGTTGCCGGCCTTTGAGGTGGAGATAGACGCGCTTTTTGAAGGTACCCATATCGTACCAACCTGGAAACACTGCCGCGGGTAAGCCATTCCACAGTTCAGTGGCGCGTGGAAGGAAATTTCTACGAAACCGCACAGTAGTGGAGTGCCACATATCTAGGTGGTGTGGATGATATTTAAGTTTATGACGTGCTGTGCGGTTAGAAAATTCGGCGGCAGGTAACAGGTCAAACAGTTCTTCAGGACACTCACCATGATAAAGGCGATAGAGAACGCACTGCTAGAAGACGTCTCTACGCAGAGCCAAAGTGTCAAGCCTTTCACAGCTTATTGGGTCCTTAATGATTCGAGCAGCTGTACGTTGGATACGATCAAATGGGTCAAGCTGATACTGGGGTGCACCAGCCCAGAGATGAGAACAGTACTACATATATGCCCGAACCTGGGCCCTTTATAGGGCCAATCGGTGTTTTGGCGTGAAATGCCGTCTCACTCTATTGATGACCCCCAGTTTCTTCGAGGCCAACTAGGCTTTGCTTTCCAGATGATCGCGTTACTGGCAGTCACTCGAAACATTAAGACCCAATATACTGATACTGGGCGCGGCTGTAAGGGGAGTGTTCTGAAAGACTGGCGATATGATAAATGGTTTTTTATGTGGCAACGCTCAAATTTGTGTCTTCAGGGGGTTAAATTGAACCAAGTTCTTTTCACCCCATAAGGAGACATTCTCGAGGGATGCCTCAACAGAAGACACAAGTTTATTTCGGCACTGTTCAGCATTATCCCGAAAAAGACTTACGCGGCCTGAGTCAACAGCGTCCACCATGCTATCATCTGCATAGCAATGAATGCTAGAATTCTCCAGCATGTCATTGATATGCAGAAGAAACAGCGTGGGGGACAGCATGCAGCCTTGGGGAACGCCTGCGTTCACGGGCATATGCTTGGAGCAAAAACTGTCGACAGCGACCTTGATGCTGCGCCCAGTGAGAAAGCTGGCGATCCACCTACACAAATTCTCGGGAAGCCCATAGGATGGAAGTTTAGCAAGGAGTGCCACATGCCAGACTCGACCAAAGGCCTTCGCCATGTCCAAAGTAACTGCCAGGCCCTCTCCCTGGTTGAAATATGGAGACGAAAGTGTCTTAATAGGAATGGAGTGTCTTAACGCTAGGTCCTCGGGCTCCCTCTGCCTACTTAACCTGCTATGTGCGGGATACATCGTGAAGCTAAAAATAAAATATGTTCTGAACATTTTAGTTCATTTTATTTTTCTTAGTTATGTTTGTAAATAATAATTTAGATAGTAGAAAAATTGTGAAGTTTATTAGTAACTATACTTTTAAATGATATTTGTAGTATTTTTTTTTTGAAATAAATATCACATCGTTAATTTAATTTTCTTTTTTTCAAATAAAAAAAATATTCTACAAATGCAAAGCATAGCCTCGCGAATTGTTCTTATAGTAAGCTTACCTCTTTTGGATGTTTCCTAACTCTTTTTTTTGTTCCAGGCCTTGGATTATCATTTTCTTCGTCAAACTCTTCTTCGCGCCAGTTAGGAAACAATACTTTTATTTCTTTAGCATCAAAATCTACTTTTCTGTAATAAGTTAAGGAATGAACGTATGCATTGGTTTTACTTTGTGAAGACACAGCTATCCTAATATGATACTACACAAACACATGACACGATGTTTAGATTTCATATTTCATAATTCTAGGGCAACGGGATGACCCTGTTTTGATTAAACGGCGAATCATATCAGAGTTTCATACAATAAGGATTAAAGGTCGTATCTTTTGATTATTGCTTGATCTATTGATTGCGTTGACTTAAGAAGTTAAGAAGTTTTTATGTGCTCCAAAGGGCTATGTAGAAATGGATATTTGTTATTAATATCAGCTTGTATTAATATCCACTTGCACAATATCTTTAAAAAAAGGTTACTTACAAACGGACTTACATATAGACCAACATCAGACAGAGCGTATAGGGATTATTTTTTTTTTTTAAGGTATGGAACGTTAATAATATGTTTAGTGAAAATAACACTTTTTTTCAGCTTTATGCTGTATCTCGTATATTTAGGTAGACAGAGCATTGTTATACTCTCTCACTCCGTTCCCAACTTTCCGCCGAATTCTCGAGGCATTGCGTGATGAGTGCCGGAACTCAACGCTGGCTTCGCCTTGTGACCGGGCCTGGAAATGAAAATATTATATATTTCATTTCCTCGAGTGGAAATCGAACCAACAGCCTGTCGCGTTGACAATCACACACTTGTGGCTTTGCGCTACGACGGCCTCAAACATTTATTATCCAAATTTTTTGTATAATATATACATACGCATATTGTCGTGGCAGTAATGTTTCTTCTTCCAGTTCACCGACCTCGTGCAATCTAATGCAGACATTTAATGCAGCTGAACGTTTCGCCGATTTCAAATTCAAAAGCGGTAGTCCCTTAGTAGAAAATAAATTAATTTATATTAATATCTTTGATTTTCGCGACTTCATCACATTTTAAATTATGTACATTTAGCATTATTTTTAGAATCGCTTCGACTACTTGCAGTAGTAGTCCATGGTCACGGTAGTATTCAGTAGATACGGTTCGTACGGTTCAGTAGATTTAAACAAATATATTTTTTAATTTATATTGGGAGATCACTGCATGTGACTGTAAAAGCGACATTGTGGGTTCAATTGCCTCTTGGAGGCATGTCTTTTTTTTAATTTTCGCGCTTTGGTAAGAAGACAAATAGCTATGTTGACTTTCGCTACACAGAACGGTGCATAAAGCACGCAGTATCTTAATACTAGGTTCCCTCTGTCTACCCTGCTATATGAGGGATACAGTGTAAAGTTCACTTTAGTTTCGCTTAAGGGCTCATTTTCATTAATCGTTATAGAATGGAATCAAAGTATGAGAAACTTTCGTTCACGCATGCTGTAATCATTTTCCGGGTCCGCGTGCGGGCTACGGGAGATGTCCATCCGATAAATGCGGTCGCGTGCCGGGAACACCGGCATACCGTATATACTCGTAGATAGCATACTTTCAGTAGCAGTAGTCGGGAATGCTGTATATCGACTGAGTTAACTACCAATGAAAATGAGCCGTTAAGCATTTTATGGAAATAGAAGGTAGGCGGACGACTTGGTGTTAAAAATGACTGATCTCATATTTATGCCCTGATTAACTGATCACTATCTGAACATGGAAGATACTCGTATATAAGAAAATGTATCCTCCAATAATAGATACACATATTATATGAACGTAATAGAACCTAAAATAATGTTTTTTATTTTTTTTTTTGTTTGTCTGTGCGTTTGTCCACACTGATCTTAGAAACAGATATACTGATTAAAATGCAATTTTCATTATTGTATTTTGGCAAACTTACTCTAAACATTTGTAAGTGTTTGTATTATTTAAAGCGGCTGATAAATAAAAGTTATATCAATATAAAGTATTTTATTAAATTGGCTGAAACTTTATATGCTTATGGTCTTTAAAATAATAATGTCATTAGAACACGAAAGTAATTCAGATTAGTATATAAATAATTATGTAGTTCAAGCGGGCGAAGCTGCGAGCGGGTCGCTATTTGATAAAAAAACTATATTGAACAAAAAACTTACTACGATAGCGTCTTTTACTGGACACGAGATGGGCATTACAACAGTTATGAGCCTTAGCGTTCCATTTATTGTATTAATTTTCTCCTGTATCCACATCGGCATTATTTTTGTAAAAGCATCATGGGGTAATGTGTTACAGTATCTACTTAATAAACTTATTGCTGAAGTTGCTGGCAGGCGACCTTAAAACATAAAAATAAAATTAAATCAATCAACTGAAGCTACTATGAGGTCAGTCGAGGGCGCACAGGCACAAAGTGCGACTATAAACGCGACTGGTTGTGGGTTCGATCCCCACTCAAGGAAGCGAAATATTTATTTAAATTTATATTTTTATTACTTCGCGTCGTAATACCACGTACCTCCAGGGGGTGGCGACCTAAAATGCGGCATTGAGTTCGGCCATTCAACAAGTAATCCCTCAAGAATTCGGCGGAAAGTGGGAAACGGAAGTGCCAACTAGGTGCCTAGGTTCTCTCTGTCTATCCTACTATGTGCAGGATGCAGGGTGTTATATATTATTAAAAGTGAGTTTTACTACACAGCGTGAAGCTAAAAGAAAATAAATAATACATACACCCACTATCAGTGCAATATGGTGGAACTTCGTCGGTATCGTACAAATTTTCTTGAATTTCTTCTTCAGTTGGGGCATCTCTTTCTAGAACGTTTCCGTGTAAAAGCTGAAATTAATATTTCTGTTTCATTCTACTGTTAAATTCATATATACATACATATAAAAATCTTTCCAATTAAAATTTAAATGTTGAATTTACCATTTGGGACCATTTCACTTTTATAAAGAGACAAGCATGTGTGATGCTAAAAAAAATCCCAATTTGCTGTTCGTGTAAACCGGCATCTCTTTACGATTGACATTGTGGGTTCTATACCCGCTCGAAGAGATTAACATTAAATCAGCTTCACGCTGTATCCTGGTGCCGAGGAAAAGCGCGGCGTTGAGTTCTGCCACTCAACACGCAAAGCCTCCAGGATTTGGCGGAAAGTGGGGAACGGAGTGTCTTAACACTAGGTTCCCTCTACCTACCCTGCTGTGTGCGGGATACAGCGTGAAGCTGATTTTATTTTTATCTGCGGCATTGGTCACTTTGGAAATCTTAAATGGTTGGAATTTATCTTTTAAAAGCAAATGAAATAATGAAATTGAAAATAGTTTGAAGAAATTGAAAGTAGTTTTTGATATTTTTTACATGATTTTTATAAAAAAAAATCGCGGCTCTATGTTTTCCTCACCACAGCAATCGAAATCGAATAAAAACTAATGAAAATATAATTTCAATAACAAAACTAAAGTCTTAAATTATTTGGTCCGTCTTAAATAAGTCAGCACAGCTGCACGTTAAAGAGTAGGAGAATCCGCAGAGTGCAATGATGAACACAGAATGGCAGGTACTAGCGAGAATGTCACGGTGAGACTGAAGAAGAAAGTGCTTGTTTGGGCACGTCGAACAAAAGAATGGCAAAAACGATTTACGATGGAAAAGTGAGTCATAAGAGAGATAGAGGAAGACCTCGGTTGACCTTCGTAAACACAGTAACAAAGATTGATGACATTGAACGAGGTATAAAGCGTGAAGTTAAGTTATTTTTAGAGTTGAAGTTAAAATTGCCACAAATTGTTATATATAATATATTATACTAAATTATTGTTTTCGACTTACACTATGAACATATTGTTCAATCTTCTGAAATTCTAGGTTTTTTGCTTGAAAATTAGATTTTTTCTCTACATCTACTAAAGTAACAAAACTTGCATCCTTAGACCGCGCACGTCCTGAAAATTTTTAAAAGAGCATGAGCAAGAGCAAGACAAAACAGAATAGAGAAAACTGTAATAAATATAAATCGGTTAAATCGTTTCCGAGATTAGCGTAAAGAAATGCACAGACAAACAAGCAATATTTATAGAAGGCATTGCTTTTAGTTCTATTACGCTATTAAATGCCACCAACAACTTTTTTTTATATATCTTCCATGTACAGACACCATTCTGTTACGACAGTGTCAAGCGCACGCCTTTAAAGCAATTCGATCGCGTTTATTATTATTGTTATAGTACTCATGAAGAACGTGGCTTTCATACAAAAATAAGCAAATCGAACCAGCAGATCCAGACATTTTAGCGTTTAAACAAACAAACTCTTTATTATGTTAGTATAGATATGTATATTTACCTTTGCTTTGTATATACGATCTGTATTCTGAAGGTTCGTCATAACGCAATACGAGCGTACATTGAGGCACATCAATGCCTTCTTCCAATACACTAGTTGATATGACACAATTCACATCCCTGCAATAAGTAATTAAATAAGTATATACTAGTATAATATAATAGCAACTATAGTGTAATTATGTAAAAACTAGCATAGTCCACCACCAATAATACTTTTGTATGATAAGTATTAATTGTGTATATCAATAATTATTAGTAAAATAAAATAATATTAATTATAAAAAAATGAAATGATAATAAGATAAAAAATGTACAGACGAATTGTAAATATGTATTATTAAAGTATTAAAACGAAAAAAAACGCTGTGAAGTATCATTAGAGCGAACCGTAAATAAAGGCACACGGTAAGAGTATAATATGAAATAGTATGTAAACACGAAATTTCTAATACATAAACATAATAAATTTTCGAACTGCGACTTTAATTAAATAATTTATATGTGTAAACTTGCAAAATATTTGATGCTACACTAGGTAGGGGGACCGCCCATATTCAGATATGGTGTGCTCACAAATGTGACAAATAATTATGAAATTCATGTCTTAATTTATGTATGGCTTATTTCCATTAGCCAAATACTTTTAATGCATAAATTGTAAACCTAATTACTATATTTGTAAATATATTTTTGAATAATTTGTTTAAACTTTGGAGGCGAGAGAAATATTTCAAACAGAATATTAAAAATTCGTGAGAAAAGTTGACAAAATATTTAATTATAATTTGTTAATATCATTTTATCAATCTGTATTAAGACAAAGATAAAACATAACAAAAAGTAAGAAAAAATAAAACAATATTATAATGAAAAATAAAAAATATTTAAAAAAACAATAATCGAGACTGAATAAAATTAAAAAAACAAGCCGATTAGTTTATTAGGATTAACAGTCAGGACCTCTTTAAAATATTCCTGGTAAAGATTTAATTGATTGAAAAATTATGGGTCCCGACTGATAAAATAAAAATAGCATTTTTTTACTATAGTCCTGTAAGAATTTATTTAGTCCAATGGCCAGTCCAGTCCCACAGCCGCCATGATTAACGTTATAACGTCCTCTGTCTAAGAACACTTGGCCTGCTAAGACGAATCTAAGGATACCTTAATTATTAAACACCTTCAGCAGTTCTGGAGATATGAGGTAATAAAGATTATTACAGACATACAAGATACGCGCGAAAAATAATAAGACTTCCTTAGCAGTCGGGAAAAACAAAGTAATTTGTTGGTTGTACTTTGAATACATACCCGTTTTTAAATTTTAGCAACACCTGCATGCTTAATTTTTTTGTGTAAAATTCTTCTCTTATATGTTTAAAAGGATTTACGTTGAACCCAACGATGTAATCGTGTTTTAGAAAACCAAATTCAATAGGGTTAGCAGCTTTTACATCCTTCAAAACATTGTACAAAATTTTACATGTAACCCTCTTCTGGGTGAAAATAAGGCATGATAGGGCGGTTCGTTTATGATTAACTTTGAGTAAAGCTGCAAACAAGAAATAAGAATAGTTAATGTTTTGACACCTTCCCCAATGCTTTCGCAGCTGGTCTTTTTTGTCAAATACCTAGTGTGACATGACATATGTATTTCAAAATTTTATTACAACAATTTTTTTCAAAATTATTTGTTCATTATATTTCGCCAAATTTAGGATACTTCCCTCCCGATCCTCTATACCCCTAATTTGTGACGTAAATTCAAATTCAAATTTCAAAAGCCTTTAAATCTTTTGAAATTTTAAAATAGATTCAATTTTACTTATAGTCAATTAGTAACTGTATTCGGTAGATATGGTGATTAAGCTGTCGTATTTTAAACAAGTTTAGGGTACATCCAATTAAAATGAAAATTTTGTTAAAATTATATTCTATATAAAACAATGTAGGTACATTAGTATCAATGTTAGAATTTTTATTGAGCTTCGAACTGTATACAGCATGTTATAGCACAATAGGCGGCAAACAGAACCTAGTGTTAAGACACTCCATGCCCCATGCAAATGCCGATTTTCGCGACTCTATTAACTGGCGGAATTAAAAGGCGCGCTGTATCTTGCAATGAAGAAGACAGAAAAAATAAAAATAATTAATTCCCCTAATGGGAATTGAACCCACAACTGAAAAATACCAAAATTTGTTTACTTTAAATAACATTGTTATTATTACCACCATTTTCAGCGCAGTATGCTGGATTGTATTCTTTCAGTGTAAATAAAAGTTGATGTATTTTTTGTGATGAATGTTTCAAAATCTTGTTGTATCCTTTATCCTGTGCCATGGCCTGAAGCAGAACCATTCTCGCCCTGTATTAAAAAGATATTATAATAAAAATTTGTAAGATGTATAGAAAGCAATGCCTTTTCAGATTAATATTTTGAAACTAAATAAAACATGTTTAATTCCTCCAAACTCCCAAACGTCGTGTTTATAGTCACAAGCTTGTACATCGCCTCGCCCAAGAGGCGCCACGACGAACCATGGTGAAGAAATTCATTAACAAAAAACGCACAGCTCAAGTTTCGAAATATTCAAGACGTATTGAGTGGCGAAACATAACGTCGTCTTAACTTAGTCTTTGTCTTGTCACTAGTGTGAAGAAAAGGAAAATATATGTATCCTAAAATGAAAATATATAAAAAGGACATGCTTTTGTCATCACCACAGTTTTAACTACTTTATAAAAGCCTAATACAATAAAAACAAAAGAAATTTTGCTAAAAATGAAAAAGTTATTTTTATGTGAAAAAATGAAAAAGTGAGTAATAAAATTATCATTGTAAAATTTACGCCATTTGTTAAGAATGACGCCCACAGATACAAACTTATCAAAGCGACACCGCCACACACGCCTCATTCAAGAAATTGAGTCGTAGGTATTGGCGGTAAGGTTGTTTAGGTTTATTATAGAAAATAGGTAATTGCGTAAAATAGAACGAGAGACATCCCTTTTCGGTATGTCTTTCTGGTATGTTTATAGAGAATGAAAAGTGGTAGATCGACAATGCTTAGCAGTATTTTTGTAGTAGTAGGTGTTTACGTTTTTGGTATCTGTTCGTAACTGCGTTACACATAATACAGTATGGATACAATCGTAAAATAATAAAAAAATACTCCTGAACTATTGACATATCTTGATTATTTTTTTAGGGTTTCGTACTTTTTAAGGAAAAAAGGAACCCTTATAAGATCACTCTGTTGTCCCTGTCTGTCTGTCCGTCCTTTATCTCAGGAACGCTTGGAGTTATCGGGTTGAAATTCAAACCATATACTCATATCTACGACCCCATGATTTCCTAATATAAACATATTTCCATATTTACTTTAAAAAGATATGGCATAATAGTTATAAAATGCGTATTTCGACACGATAAAGAGAATCAAAATTCATAGGGTACTACCAGTTGGCCTAGAATTATGATTTTTGGCATCTAGACATCAGCATCAGATCATCTTACTCCTAAAAAATAATAGCCTTAAATAGCAAAAAAGGCGTATTTCGACACTACAAAGGTAATCAAAATTAATAGTACAAGTTTTACATAACAATAAAACTTGTATTATTGTGGAGAGACGATGCACAGCATCTGTGAGAGGGCGCTGTATACTTCCCTTTGATTATCGAATGATTTACACTTCCGGTTGCTGTTTTCGACCAATCAGCGATTCACCGGAAGTCACGTGGTCCCAGGTGGTAGGGCGCCGAGACGTTGTAAAGGCGACACTACGCTTCTTACCTCATAGCAGATTCTCACCAGGAGCCTTAAAATGATGCTGTGCATCGTCTCTCCACAATAATACAAGTTTTATTGTTATGTAAAACTTGTACTATTATTTGGGATGTGACGATGCACAGCATCTGTGAGAGACGTGTTTATAACTCCTGGTGACCACGCACGACGCTATGTGATCTAAATCAGAATGATTGTATAAATTGATTCTGATACATTCAGATAAATTGATCTGTAAAAACACAAAAAACACGAGTAACATTGTTTTATTTATAAGCAATTTGAGAAACAAAGAATTGTAAATTGCTTAATTTTTTTTTTTTTAATTCAATTAATAATCGCTCTGCCAGAAGCGGAGCCAAAATAATTAACTTCAATTATTAGACTTACTTATAATCTGCATACAAACAAATTTTGAAAGACATTTCGCAACTCGCTGATAAGCACGAGTAGGAAAGGAAGCTTCCATAACTGTCTAAATAATAAGCTAGATGTTCTCACTTTTGATATTGATATAATAACCTATTTATATAAGTATCGATTATTATTCATGAAGCCCTTGCTTAGCCTCACCTCTAAATAAGACAACAAAATTGTTACCTTTTGTAGCCCGTTTCCGGTGGTCTAGCTAGTTTCTTAATGTAGAACCTAGAAAAACATTTTTCTTAGGATGACACCACCGTCTCTAGAGCGTAATTTTCAATAGGTCTCACCTGTTTCACCGAAATATTTCTAATCGAAATATGATGTTAGAAGAACGAGCAAGATCAAAATGCCAATGAAAATGTCGTCCGGTCTATTGGAAACTATCTCCGGCTCAGACAGCAGGTCATAGATAGAACCGGCAACCGACTCCACGCTTCCTAACATCTATAATAAATTTATAGTAAGCAGAGACGCGTTCTAGAGTGGAGACCACGCCTCGCCAAGCGTAATAATGTAGGACGTCCTTCCGCCAGGTGGGGCGACGATATTCGTAAAGTGGCGGGCAACGACTGGATGCGAAGAGTTGAAGATCGAGCTCAGTGGCGTGCCATTGGACAGGCCCACGTCCAGCAGCGGACGAGGACCGGCTGATGATGATGATGAAGTAGTTACCAGAGTTAACTTTACCTTGTAATTGAAGATATTAGTACCATATATTAATAACACAAGAGCATTTAATAGAATGCTCTACAAAATACTATGTACTTAGCCCAATAATATGTTCCAATTCAGAATTAAACTGGTCAAACCTTTGAACGCCTTTGTAAAATTTAAGACTTGATACCATCATCACACACTTTGAGTATTAACTTCATAAAAGCATCAATGAATGCTCACAAAATTACAAATAAACAATGTACAAAAGGCGGGCTTAACGCTAAAAGCATTCTCTCCTAGCCAACCTTGTCATGTGGGATCATAAGTATGCAGGTACTTAGGTACAGTTTTGAAGAAAACTGGACTTGACATACGACGTGTTAGAAAATGTGAGTATATAAGCTCATTAGTTTTTCAACCAAAATTTAGGCCGACTAATGATTATATCATTCTTCAAAGTTTAATAAAGTTATAAGTAATTGATACTACTATACATTTACATATCAAATTATCAATTTTATAATATTTCAATTATCGCTTCTTAGCTGTATTTTAGAACTACAATAGTCCACTCTCTGAAATTCGCTTTTAGAAGCAACTTTACAGTTTCAAAATTTATACCATTTAAATACAGATGTACTCAATTTAAACGTCCGATTTTCCCCGGACTTAATGATGTCGTAGACATCCAACATGCTCTCCGCCATATTGGAGTTGCGACTACGTGTACACCTCGCTAGCCAGGTTCAGTTTAGGCAAAACTCATGGCAATATGCGGCGGAATACCTACGTTACGCACGTAGCAATCGCCAAAGTATATATGTAGACATTATATAACAAGACTGTTGACAGTAATAATTAGCACAATTACCTTACACAGCCCTCATGTTCCATAAAGACGATTATTTTCATTAGCTTTCCCCAGCTTTGGAACCAAAGTTACAAAAACGAATTACACTTCTTGATAGTCTTTTTGCAATATTATTGTGTATCATACTTTATGGTATCCAACAACTTAGTAATGTCTGTAATTCTCGCATTTCATATTTTATCCTATCTGACAACTTCAGTAATAAAAGGTCGTAATACAATACAATTCACTGCTTGATAGGCCCAACTGGCGACCTTAATTTGGTCTTGATTTGCCTTCTGAATTATTTAACTGCCTTCTTTTCCTCTTTCTCCTGCTTCTTATTAACGTTTCCTTCTATTTAAATGCAAATTTTACTACTTTTTCCAAATATGAAACTTTTATAATACTTATGTGGACTTGAACCGACTGTTTTAGTCAGTTTCTAATTTAGTTTTAGACGCATTGCTTCTTTTTATCCATTACTTAACAATTCATATATCAAACTTTTTTTTTTTTGATAAACCTTTCATTATCTATTAGAAAATTTCCTATTGGTTTGCTTTGTCGAACGCGAGTCGAACTGTTTTCTATCCTTGCTTTCTCGAACCGCTTGAAAATTCTTATTGGATAAAGCCAGAGATGATATGGAGAATGCTCATTATTAAATCGAAAAGAGTTTTCAGAGCCCCCAAACCATCTACACCCGTCTCCGATATACCCAGAGGCAGGCTCCGTATTTCTCAACACAATGTATACAGAAAGATACGGTTACATTTAAATAAAGTTATTAACAGTCATGCAATACCCTTGTACTAAGTTCTGGACTTGTGTTACCAGTCGGCGGATTCTCACTCCATACTACCGATATCCGGTATGCACCGATACTTGACAATTGCTAATGTATAATTAAATGTGTTAGAGTTTTATACTCAACTCATGCTTCTCAATTTCTTTGATGCATGTACGGTTGACGAAGGTCTAACTGCTTCAAATAATCTTGGAAAAGGATTATTGGTGGTATGGAGGTAAATGGCTAGATGCATTCCCGCGATTAAACCGGGAAGGGCCTACGGAGCCCAAACCATCAGCCACTGCCTCCGATACGCTCAGAGGCAGCCTCCTTATAACTACCCCCCTCCCGTACAATTGAGAGCATTTCTAATTAAAATAGTACCGAGCTTTTTTAAATTCTAATGGACAGATAAATGCACTTTAAATAATTGGACATACCTTATGTAATAGCCCGAGTCCACCTTAAGGCAACTAAGA
Source organism: Heliconius melpomene rosina (assembly GCF_056956725.1). Lineage (NCBI taxonomy): Eukaryota > Metazoa > Arthropoda > Insecta > Lepidoptera > Nymphalidae > Heliconius > Heliconius melpomene. The sequence goes on along the minus strand of NC_140406.1, from coordinate 5,475,035 downwards.
TAAGGTGACTGGCTAGATCTTTGCCGAAGATGCCATACAGAAGATCCCGTGATTGCTAAATACTATGACGCCCATTGCTAAATGTTATGACGTTCATAGCGATGGCAGTAACCACGAAAAAGCAGCAAATCCACAATTGCTTTATCCTCACTCCTCCAGGGTTGAGAAAATAAACCTCCGATATTCCGTGTTTGAAACACTTTTCCTGCCAGGCTTTGAAATTGTCTTCGAATCCTTGTGTCTAATTCTTTCGAGTATTCGCTTGCAATTGTCAAAAGAAGCCAAAAGAAACTCCCACGCAGATTTATCCATTGTTGTTCGTTAACTCGCTTAGGATACGCTCCCAGCGAATATAACATTTCAACAAAGTTAGTAATTAACTTATTACAAATAAATAAAAAAGATTATCTAAAAATAGACAGACTTTTTATATATGTCGGAGAATGAGGTGGTTGGGACCGGAGCTTGTTCCGATCCCACTTCTGATTGTCATCGATCGGTGTCACGTCAGAGTGACAGGCAACGCCATCTGGTTTTAACAACTGGCAACTATTAAATAATCCGCTTCCCTGATATATATGATGAGAAAAGATTTTTTTTTTTTTTTTCTTTATATATTTGATAACTCGCTCAGGATACGCTCCTAACGAATTTATCGCATTTAAACGAAGGTAGTATATTAATAGATAGTATACAACTAAGTAAACTCGGTGAAAATCGATTTATTTAGTAAACTCCGTTTACATCGCATGATACTATGCCGAGAACGTCTCCAAGAGCGTTAAACAAGCGATGAGTCCTCTTGCTTTGTGCAATGCCCGTTAGCTGAATAAAATTGGGCCACAACTGCTAAAAATCTGAGACATATACCTAACTTTATTGTAGGTGATAACACAGCCGTGTTCGGTAAAGCTCAGAATCCACTACTGTATTGGTATATATAATACCAAGCAATAGAACAGTATTACATGCATGTAGATACTTGTTAAACAAGAGGTTCAAATGACTCACCCGTTGTCCATTTTTGTACCTTTGAATTTCACAAAAGAAAATTCTCTGACGAGGATGTACATCTTTGCTGGAGGCCTTCCATGAGTAGGCCCGATATAGAAATCCGGGTCACGACGTGAAGAAATTCCACCTCCAACACTACACTTACCACAGCACTTTCACTTTTAAACGATGTTACTCTATTGGGAAATAACGACGCTATGAGGTAAGAAGCGTAGTGTCGCCTTTACAACGTCTCGGCGCCCTACCACCTGGGACCACGTGACTTCCGGTGAATCGCTGATTGGTCGAAAACAGCAACCGGAAGTGTAAATCATTCGATAATCAAAGGGAAGTATACAGCGCCCTCTCACAGATGCTGTGCATCGTCACATCCCAAATAATAGGGTGTTTTTTGTCTACCTAAAATTATGAAATATGAATTTTGAGCGAGCCCAACTCTCACGTTTTCGGTTTTATTTAGGTATAGATTCGAAAGTGAAATATTTTACCCTATATGCTGCTCCACTCTATGTATCCTAGCCCTCCAAAACTGCGTTACGTAATACTTGAACGAAATATAATATTTTCATTTCCTTCACTCTGGTGACAAGACAAAGCTTGTAGTTGAGTTTCGCCACTCAACTGGATAAATACAGGGTGAGTCATATTGAACTTTCCGATTTCAATAAGGTGTGTATTAAAAACAAAGCGACATGCAGTAAAAATTATTTTATTGTTTGAAAGCACATAACATGCAGTTTTAATTTAGTTGGTTTTAAAAATGATATCCTGTAAATGTCTACCTCCATTGACCACACACTGCTGAAGCCTTTCCCGGAAGTTGTCCATTACTCGTCGAGTCATATTCAGCGGAATAGCATTGATTTCTTCCGTGATTGCAGCCTTCAGTTCATCGATGGTTCGGGGACGATGCGTGTACACCTTTTCCTTCAGGTAACCCCAGAGAAAGAAATCGCAGGGGGTTAAATCAGGTGATCTCGGCGGCCACCCAACGTCACCTCGCAAAGAAATGAGATGACCGGGAAACATTTGTCGCAGGATTTCCATTGAACGCCTGGATGTATGGGCTGTAGCACCATCTTGTTGGAACCAGATGTTATCGTTGTCATGATTCTGCGTTAATTCCTCCAATTTCGGTTTCAGAAAAGTTTCAAGCATGTCGCAATACCGAGCAGAGGTAACTGTGACGACTTGACCATCTTCTTCAAAAAAATAGGGACCCCACACACCAAACTCTGCAATAGCGCACCACACTGTCACTCGAGGGCTGTGAAGTGGTCGTTCGTGTAGGTTTCGTGGGTTATTCTCAGCCCAGTATCGAAAATTCTGTTTGTTGAGAGTTCCGGCGAGGTGAAAATGTGCCTCATCACTGAAGATCAAAACAGCAGTGCGGGGGATCTGCTGAATGTCGCGGCATAAATTTGTTCGTGTGTCTAAGTCTCTAACTGTTAATTCTTGCACTACCTGAATCTTGTATGGGTGAAATTTAAGGTCTCTATGCAGTATTCTGCGGACACTACTGAAAGATAATCCTAGTGAAGCGGCATGTTTCCGAACAGAACGCCGAGGGGATTGTTGAATTGAAGCCCGCACTCTATCCACGTTTTCCGCTGACGTTGACGTCCTAATTCGGCCTTGTGGTCTTGTTTTTAATGCTGATGATGTTGCTCTAAAATTTGATACCCAATTTCTGATTGTTGGTCCAGTGGGAATGGGATCACGTCGACCAATAGCAAAATGTAAACGGAACGCACGCTGTGTTGTGATCACGGAGCCGCCATTTTTAATAAACTCTTCAACTACGAACGCACGATGTTGTCCCGACCAAGCCATTGCTCACACTAAAACTGCATGTCATGGCGCGTCTAATGACACCATCCCCACCCTTCTACTCCTTCCCTTCTTCGTGCAACGTCCTTCCAAAACCGGAAAGTTCAATATGACTCACCCTGTATCTTGAAAATTAGGCGGTGCGTAGGTCTTAGCACTACGGATCTACCCTGCTATATACGGGATACTATAACAAATTGAATTAAAAGTGAAGCTATAACAAATAAATCACTACTTACTCAGTAGTATGTGTAATTGCTACAACATATAACAATTCCTCCTCTTCTGAAGTCACTCTACGTTTGTTTCTTTCACACAAAACTACAAACGCTACCATTCCCAAAGCGCCTGCATATATTCCCATTTCGTTTATTATGATAATTGTAGAGTCTATAGCATTTTTTAATTCTTTTTTTATCTGGAAAATATGGTATTCAATAATTATATGTAAAATATATTCTATATTGCACTAAATAAACATAGACATAAATGCTGTGCATCCCAGATTCATTTGGTGCCCACCCCATGATTTTATCTAACAAAAACTAAGTAAAACTAAGACCATTACTTAAAAAGACCCCTATTCAAGGCTAAGGTCTAGGCCCATCCTAGAAAATATCTGTAGATACACCCATGTAAATACATATACAAAAGAAGAAACGTTCAAATATATTATGTAGAACAGTGTTAAGTCAACAATTCGCGCTTTATTAAGGTACATTTCTAAAAACTTAAAAACTGACAATACAAATGGGTTTTTCTTAGTGATTATTAACGAGGCATATGTCTACGGGGGTTTTTATTGAATCAGGTTTCTTTGATTCCATAAGGAAATATTCCCGAAGGATGCCTCAAGAGATAGCACAAATTTATTTCAGCACTGTCCGTTCACTGCGCTATCCTCTGCGTAGCAATGTATTTGCTTTCGATAGCCGCAGCCCAGCGGCATAGAGTACTAGATGGACCTTTTCTGGCTTCAGTGATGGCTGGGTGGGATGTCAGCCACTCAATACGAAAAACCTCCAGAATTCGGCGAAAAGTGAGGAACAGTTCCCTCTGTCTACGCTGCTGCGGAATACAACTGATGCTGAATGCTGAAGCTGATTTAATTTCCTTTAATTTTAACAAAATAAAATATACCCTTTTAGGATCCGTAGTAATATCTGTCTGCCACGGTTTTAAATTAACGTTTTGATTGACTGTAGGTTGTGGTAAATCAAATGACATTATAATTCCTTGTAGCTCTGTAAGTAGATTGATGGCTTCTTGCGCGGGATCACATAGTATATGTTCAACTCTATAGTATTGAGCTAACTCGAGCGGATTTGTTGAATGCCTATTATATAAAAAAAAAATGTATTATTATTAGATAAGGGCAAGAAAATGTGCACAATATTTTCTAGAGCATATTATTTTGATATTCATTAAGACACAAAATTGATCTCCCCATAGGGCCATGAAGAGGTTAAGAATAAGATGTTATGAGAATGATAAGTGTATGAATGTAGTAGCACAGCACGCGACAGTTGCGTGTTCGATTCTTACTCTGGGGAATAAAATATTTCCATTTTCTTGCTTTGGAAAGAAGTCAAAGCCCGGTGTTGTGTTCAGCCGCTCTGTCTGTGTGTTCTGTCTTGAAAATTTTCTTTGTCTACCCTATTATTTACAGGATAAAACGTGAAATTAAAAACAAACTAAAAATTACACACAATACATTTTTTTTTACTTTATAAATATAGTAATGTTAACGGATCCGAAACATTAAGATCAAAATAGGGAAATAATGCGATTAAAGATAAATAAATAGATTGACATATACATGACGGTAGGACAGCTTACTCCAGCTTAGTCCAGTATGTATATATGTCATATTTGGTAAGAAAGTACAGTTGACCGTCAAGCCTATATATAGGTTATAAATAAATTATCAATATAATTCCTAAAAAGAAAGTTAAAAAACTCACAGAGACACTTCGCCCATATCATTTGCTGTAGCAATGGTAGCGTGGAATGTTGTTTCCAAATTACGCAAAATCTCTTGCACTTTGTTTAATTTCACGTTACTATTTAAAAGTGTTGCTGTTAAGCCTAAAAAAAGATTAAGTAAATCAGCTTCACGCTTTTTCCTTTATAGCAGAATAGGTAGAGGAAACCTAGTAATGAGTTTCGTTTCATATTTATATTGAAAACTTACGATCGATAGTTATTTCATCCCCAAGGAAATTCAATGAAGATAATCATTCGAGGATATAATCTATCTATTTTCGAGTAAATGTAAAATTAAAATAATTCAACGCTCTATTTACGGCTGCAAGCCTAGACTCGAGTCTCGCAGGAGGCGCGCTTGCCGCCTATGATGGCCTATAATACAGCCACGTAGTGTTCATGATTGTATAGGTAGGATGCGGGCGAAACGGACGCGGTTAACAAAATAAAAATATATTTTTATCTTCACTTCACTTTTCTGGAGATATTGAGCGGCGTTGAGTTCCACGACGCAAAAAATATCACGTTGTAAATAATTACATACGTCACTAAAGCTGAAATTTTAAAATAATATTTGTAAAATGTAGGCTTGCTAGTATAACGTAGTTTGCTTCAATTTTAAATAACGTTTAGGATGTCTAGCGGGAGTAAAGGCCCACGTAAATGGTCTGGTAATAATAAATACATATTTTTTACATTATTCTTAAAAACATATTTAAATAAGCGTTTTAACTTTAACATAGATGAGCTTGGATTTAATGTACCCTTAGTTGGCTCTGAAAGAGCGAGGGCACAGGACGAGTACGTATACCGTCTTAAATACATATTAGACTAATAATCCTAAAAATTTTAGCTTTGCTAAAATGACGTAAGTCTAGGGGCCCTGGGATCTCTGTATATTAGTGTTTTTTAAGCTTGTTTAAATAAAATGCTTCTTACCAAGAATCCGTGGTTGTTTTTCGAATGGGCACTGTTCAAATTGTTTCATCACCAATCTCATTGGATGATCATCAACTGCATGATGGCATTCATCAAATATTATAAGACTTATATCTTCCACTCTTATGTAGCTGTGTGTTATCATATCGTTCAAAATTTGACTTGTCATCACGATTACCTGTAATTATAGAAAAATATTTTAGAAAATATAACAAAAAAATGAACGTACCAAAAAATAAAGTAAGTAAAAAATTTATGAACTCAAGCCTGCATCTCATGGACGGTACACCGATAAAATGGGTTTTAAAAAAAATAGTATAAAGCTTTTATAGAACGTTTTCAAGACAATTTAAAATTAAATATGTGCAGTATTCATATATGCCATTACATATAAGACTTGATAAGCGTCAGTGCGCTAGTTTTCTTTTTCATTCGAAAAAAAGTTTCCTTGCACTGCATTATAGCTATGTTTGGTGAAAATCAGTCTAGCAGTTTAAACAGTACGCGCTTTTTTCAAGATGATGTAAGGTTTTTTTTGTCATTAGATAGAATTACTGAGCTGTTTGTGTCAGGGAGGTTTTTATTTTTTTATTTATAGTTATAAATAGGTCGGACAAAAGTATTTTCGTATTGTTCATACAAAGGAAAATATTTTTTTAGGTATAATTATTTATTTAAATCAACAAGGTAAGGTGTAAATGCCGTTTGATTAATGAAATCAAAATGGCACTTACACCGTTTTGATCAATGACTAGTTTACATTTTATGGGCAGTACCATGATCCTATTCCTGTAGAAATTTTGGAGTTTTCGATTTTATGTGGCTTTCAATTCACTGAGAAAAACACCTATCAGATATTTTTCGAAAAAAAAAAATGCCTATGTATACAACTAATGTATATCTTAAAAAGCTTGAAATAAATTGCAGGCATGTTTTAATAAGTGTTTTAACTATTATTATAGCAAAAATCGAAAATATCGGAAATCCCGGATATTGTAAAAATCGAAACCGGGATTTTAAAGACCTATTTTTCCCGGTTTGCGACCCCTAATTAAAACCAGCCAGTTACATTCAGTACAGCCAAAGAGGTTTGATTACTAATAATACGAGTACATTCAAAATACGAAATACTTTTGCCCAGACCTATTATTTGTGTAAGTTCCAACGACGTCTCATCTCAGGCCTTATGCCGCTATAAATTGTCGATTGCGCATAGCAAATCACGTATTGCCTGTAGTTACTTCTTTCGTGGCGCGTAAGTATCACATCATATTTTAGTTTTTCAAAGTACCTGATTTTTTGATAGTTCACTATCCCACTGACATTTATCCCAGTAATCCACTTTATCTTCACTACTGTAACCACCTACTCCATTCACTGGACACAACTGTTGTATTACTTTTTTCTGTAAAATTATTATTATTAGTATTTTACTAAAAACTACTCAGTGAAAATGGCATAAACGAATCAACAAATGAAATCATTTTAACGTAGCGGGATTTCAACCCGTGCCTCTGGAAGCCGTCCAAGCACTCTGACCACTGAGCCAAACCTTCTCCTCAAGCTACGTCGAAATTCTTATTCGTTTGTTACAACTTACAGTAGAAACTCGATTAACCAGACTAATTGTTGTATTTAGTCATTCGGATAATCGAATGTAAAAAGAAAAGCTGATTTTGTGCATATTATAGCAAAAGCAAAACAAAATTGTTACCTATATGTCTAGTAAAAGCAACAAGTACATATAAACTAAAATGAACGTTTATTAAGAAATTATTAACATTTTTCAACATACGACTTACAAACACAGAAATCACGCACGCAGTTACATACATTCATACATATAAATTTTCTTAGGTTTCATTGTAGTCCGGATAATCGCGAATCCGTATAATTGAGGGCCGGATAATCGAGTTTCTACTGTAATTATGTTGTTCGCATCTTTCAAATCTCGCTACGTTCAAATTCTAATCCTTCTACGTTCTAATTTTTGTATGTTTTATAAATAAGTGTTTTTCTTTCCTAGTGTGGAATGAAATCTTTTTTTGTCATCTTCACGCTGTATCCCCCCTGAAATAATTTTATATAAAATCATTTTTTATAAAAAATATTTATAAATAACATTAAAAATATTATTATTCTATTTGTTTACTTTTAGTCCCATATCACAAAGTGATTGGTATTTTGTAAAGCAAATTGGTCACCACTCTGAAAGAAGGGTGTGAAAATAATGGTCTAAGCCTGAATGCGAGTGAGACGAAGGTTCTGATATTTTAAAGAAATGAAGAGAGGACAGAATGCAATATCAGTGTGAATGGTAAGATATTAGAACAAATGAATGAAGTATGTTCAGTAGAGATGGAAGATACGAGATGGATGTGGAAAGGCGCATTGCTGCCGGTAACACGGTTAACGGAGCCTTAGCTCCATTGACGAGACGGCGAAACATTAGCACAGCTGCGCGTTTGGCTGTACAGTGTTGGTACAGACGTTCTTGTACAGCATGGACTAGCGAGAATGTCACGGTGAGAATGAAGAAGAAAAAGATTTGTGATGTGAAAAGTGAGTGGTAAAGAAGTAGGGGGAGGAGACCTCGGTTGAAAACACAGTATCAAAGATACTGGAGGAAGGTCACGTAAAAAGCATCAGGACCGGATCAGGCATGTATGAAGAGGTTGAAAGAGGTATGTAAAGACCGTAGCGTTACGTAGTTACGTTAAGTTAAATTTACACTGGGATAGCTTCTGACTGCAAGAACAAAAGTTATGAGTTTGTTCCCCACTAGGGGCAATTATTTTAAATTTTTAACTTTACACTAAATTCTCTTACATGTTGCTAAGCCTGCGATTTTTTAATACAAAAAGAGCGGCTTCAAAAGTCTGCCCAATTATGTACACCAAAAGAGTGCCAGCTCTGTGACCGTGACAAAAACGTTTCTGTTGATAAGCTAAATCGAATCAATTTTTTTTAAGGTAACCAAGGAACTGGATGTTTATCACACGCTCGCACCTTAAACAGATGATGATTGATGTGGTAAAAATGTAAAGTTATAGAAAAAGACATATACTATATTTTAATATGAATGCAAAAAATACTGTGATTTTAATAGAATTATATATATTTTGTAAAGCAAATTATAACTTACTTGTTGATTCACTAATGGAACATTGTTGACAAGAAAAAAACACCGCTTCCCACCTTCTCCCCATGGTTTTTGAAATGTCCCTCTCAGCCTTTTGATAAGTTGAATCGCAATATATGTTTTGCCAGAACCTATAATGAAACAATTGAAAACAATATTTATTACATTTTTATTTTTGAATATGACGAGTGATCAAACACAAAAAGAAATTGAGACCAGAATCAGTAACTCTTGGAAAAGATATTGGGCACTAAAAGAAGTCATACAGCTTCACGCCATCCGTACATGGTAGAAATTCCTACCGCACGAACGAAACGCTTTGAGGCTACATTCTTCTCATTCACTCATTGCCGGCATCTGTATTTTCTAAGTCATACAATATGAGGGTCTTCAAAACCAAAGTGAATAGGTATCTGCTAAGCAAGCGTGCACCACCTTAGATCGCATCAACGCTCGCCAGACTTGATGCGGTCAAACGCAAGCCTACTCAATATAAAAAAAAAAGTCATGGAAAACCCCCAGATACCATTAAAGGACAAAAAAAGGTCTTTGACACTTGTGTTATTCCATGCATGACATATGGTTGTATGGCGAAACTTAACGACGCGCTTTTGCCTTTGCGCATGATAGAAAATGGGGAAATATATAATACACAATTTATTTATTTTAATTTAAGTTAGTGTTCTCCCTCTTCTGTAGTGATAAACACAAACAACTCAAAATGTTATTATGTATTGTGTCATTATGGTGCAATTTTAAAAACCATTATAAATTTCTAGATCACTGTGATGCAAAACTTCAGCAGCTCTCTCCATACTCAAAGGATGAGTTAGTTTCCTTTCCTTATTCTAGTAAATGAGAAAGTGTGCCATTGCAGTCTGCCACATAACATGCAATGTCTTGAAATTAGGTGCATGGAATGTCTTAACTCTATGTTCACTCTGTCTACCCTGCTAATAGCAGGATACAATAATACACTATAAGGTAAAACATATATAGTACAGGCTAAAAAACGCAAAATCTATAATATCAAACCTGTGGGTAGGTGTACTATTGTATTTCTTGCAATTGCAATGTCTTCAAGCTGTGTTTGATAAACTCTTGGTAGAAGCTCCGGAAAAGTAGCCATTTTAATTATTTACTTTCTTGTTTCTAATCTGGATTTATCGTTTATCTTTTGTTGTCCTAAAATTTTTATAACAAAAATCTGCTTATTTATTGCACAATACAAAAGAAACAATAATATATATTTATTTATATACTAGTGGGCCCGGACGCGGCTACGCCCGCGAAAATATAAGCCTAAATCATTAAAATAAGTTAAAAAATAATAATAAGTGGAGATTTATTATTAGAAAAAATATCTGAGTAACCGTAATGAACAAACCAAAGAAGTAAAAGTAACTAAAGGAAATTCTTAATATTAGAAAAAAAACCTAGAGTTTGCTGTGCGCGCGTACTAAACATTTTTCTATATTAAATAATTATTAATTTTTGCGAACAATATTAAATAAAATCTCAAATGATTAAAATTACGATATTTTAAGTGTATAACATCGGTATAAATAACCAAACTGAGATAAATTAATTATAAGCAGCAAATAATTACATAAAAAATAATAGTAATTCGAAAATCTATAAAAAATTACAAAATCATCAAAGTCATCCGCCCGTTCGCGTCGGTCATACTCATGTTATGCCGCCCGAAGGCTAGGTCATTTGGAATCAGTCACATCTTAATTATTTATTAAAATGTTATACAGTAAACTATAATTTCCATCTAGATGAAATGCTAAAAGTGACTATTATATTTATTTTCATAAGGATGAATATCAAATTATAGAAATCATCTAATTTTTGTTAATGATTTGTATAAAGAGATTTGTATAAATCTATATCGGCGCGCACCATGTATGCATTAAGCAAACTCACTGTGGGTGACGTTTTCTTAAAACAGCAAACTTTGCAAGCCGTTGCTTAGCAACGCGTAGCGACGATTGTTATTAACATGGCGGAATAAATTCCTTGTCAAATTAATTATTTTAATATATTGGTATATAACGAAAATATTACAAATATGAGAAAAAAAAAGTATCCTATGTTCATCCCGGGACCCTCAAGTATCTCTATATGAGTATTTTATCACAATTAAATTAGCGGTTTGGCCCTGATTGCGGAAAAGACAGACAGACAGACAGACAGACAGACAGACAGACAGAGTTACTTTCGAATTTATAATATAGGTATGGATTAAAAAATATAAATAAGATAATAAATAGTGAACTAGTTTAAATAATTCGCCTGACCGTTCCTCACAGTAGACGTGGTTTTCGTTGTCTCCTCAAATAGTGAAGAAACTGTTTGCAATTCTATTCTTTGAGTGAAATATACTTAGTATCATAATTGCGTAAAAATATAAACAGTATTAAATAACACCGAAGTGCATCTATAGTGAGAGGAGCCCCCTACCTCATGCCCGCAGAAGCGGAACGGTTGCTATTTTTTGACTCACTGACACACTGACCCTGCGTTTGGCACGTACGCTCAATGCAAGTCCTCCTCATTTGTCAATGCATTTGCAACTTGTTGCGACTCTCGGGTTGAGACTACTTAAACAAAATAATAAGCGTAAGAGGATCGCCCGCTACCGCCACTGGTGGTGGATCACAGCCTGATCTATCAAAGTACATGTTGACGATCAAAGCTCGCAGATAACATTGCGTAGCGCTAGAGGAGGTGGAGTGTCGGCTTGCGTACATAATAATCTATAATATAATCTAATTGAGTCGACCTACCGGGGTGGTAACAACTAGATAGTTGTTATGTTTACGCATTTACGCAATGCGCGGTGGATGTTGGTTTGGTCTACAAGACTGGTGATACAAACTTTGGACAATTTATTAGTGACTACGACATTCAACAACGAAAAAGATCGGTAGTATTTGGTGATTTTAATAAAAACCTATTAGAGAATAGAAAGCGTTTAACCAAATATAAGCAAATATTACAAGAACCAGGGTATAGATTGCTAAACAAAATCAATAAAACATTCTGCACAAGAGATTCAACTACGAAAAAATCGATTATAGATCACGTAAGCACAAATTTGAAAACAAATAATTTTAAGGTTGCTATTATTAATTCATCATTATCAGACCACAAAAACAAGTATATGCAAATGAATAAATTTAAAACTCCAAGAAAGCTACAATCTACTTATGAAGCAATAAATTACGCTAAGCTATAAAAATCCTTAGAAACATCACAACAATAAACTATACAGAACTAGAAAACATAATAAATTAACATATTATTAACTGCAAGGAAACAAAAACCAAAATTTTGAACAATTTATGAGACAACTGGATTAACAAGGATATTATCGATATATTAAGTAAAAGGAACTTTCTATGGTCACAATACAAAAATAATCCAAACAATAAAGATATAAAAAATAAATTCTATTCAAAGAAAACTGAAACACCTAAGTTCATACAAAATATGAAGAATATATACTATTACAAGCTATGTACAATTTAATATTTATAATTTCTGATACAAAAGTTATTTGTAATGTTTTTAGCAAATATTTCGCAACAATTGGTTCCCTCCTTGCAAAAAAATTCCAACACAATATCACAACATTCCACATTCAATTCATACAAACTTTGAACACACCAATCATGGACTTCTATCATTCACAGTGTAGTTCCGGAGAGGTAGAGGGAATCTAGATTCAAATGTAAGTAATGGTATAGACAAAATTACCACAAAAACATTAAAATGTTTGAGCAATATAATATCAAAAGGTCTGACACAGAGTTTTAACAATCTTGTGTCCCAAGGGATTTTCCCAGACGCACTAAAATTGCAAAAATAACACCTATACATAAATCGGGTTCTTTAGACCTTAAGAGAAGTAACACTACTACTGCAATTACAGGAATAAAAAACTTTCTTTTTTAATTGGTTCACTAATCAACATTTCAAAATGCATCCCTAAAGAAATCAAATATAATATTTAAATTCTCTAGTAAAATCACATTTATTGTACTTAATTGAAATTTGGGATAATACTGGTAAATTAAATTTACAAGCACTACAAAGTAAACAAAATAAAATAATTAAACCAACAACTAAACTTTACAAAGAAACAAACATAATGAGTCTGCAACAACTTTATGTATATAATTCTTGTATTTTTATAAAGAAAAATGTAAATAAATTGATATGTTCTAATTTGACATTTATAAAACATAACAGTAAACGTAGCAGCCGCAGACCAAGCTTACTAGTTCTTCCAAAGATTAGAACCAAACTAGCTAAGAAAAATATTAATTTTGATGGAGCACAACTTTATAACAAATTACCTACATCTATGAAAAATGTAGACTCAGTTAATGAATTTAAATCTCAACTCTCAAAATATATTTTAGAAAATACCAATTTTTACAGCGGTTAAATATTTTACATATATATATATATATAAAATATTTTATATATATATAAAATATTTAACTATATATAAAACTTATACTATTTATAAAATTTACACTATATATAAAACTATGTTAAATATTTTATTTTGTTAACAGGGTAAGTACTTTGAAAGGCCATAATGATTACATTTATTGTGTTGATCACATAAGAACAACACAATAAATTGTGTGTGAAATTGTATTTCTTTTTGAGAATAAATTATTTGAACATAGTTTAATACTACTTTAGTTAAAATATTATAAGTAACAATGTATTTCAAATATTATACTCACACAACTAATACAGAATACTGGAGATAAGACTCGAGAAGAAGAAAAGAAAATCAATTTTAAATTATAAACTTATTACTAATATACAATTTTTATTAACACTAAAAATCTAACCGGCCTGTATATTATTCGCCAAACAAAATACTCCCGGTACCTACTGAATGTAAATTGCAATTACTTCTTTGCTTTAGGGATGCCCAATGATCATCGATTTTCGATTGTTAAATATCGATGTTGCATTAAATACAACATCGTAACATCGATGTCAGTAGGAACACATCGAAATTTGGTCGCGTACACGTACAACGAGTGTTCACGTGTTTATTTTAATTTAAAAAGAATTATCGTAAGCCAAAAAAAACATTACTACTTTTAGTCTTATAAATTGTCGTTTTAATAACTTTCACTTCACATTAACGTTCACTTCTTAGTTTCTAAATCGTACTTCATTATTCGTTCTCGAGTTTGGACTCGCTAGTTCATAGTTGCTATTTGCTAATTCTTTATGAGTGAAATGTGTGTCGGTTCATCTTTTATCCAATGAAAATTGTGACACTTGAAATCCTTCAATTGACATATAAAAATTCTATAATTATTTGACGACATTGGCTACCAAATTATCGTATTCTATAGTTTGTATTGTCAAATAGTACAGAAAGATAAAAATATGACTTGGCTAAGCCCCCTTGTTTTACTTAAAAATATCTTATGATATTATAATTGTTTTATTTATTGATAACTATGAATGAAGGCTAGCCCTAGCGCAGGGGCACAAAAATGTGTTGCACAATTAAAAATTTATTTAAATATATAGCTGAAGCGGAATGGATACAGCGTGAAGTTGTGGGGAAAAAAAAAGAAAAAAAAAAACATTGATGTTAGCTAAAATCGATGTTGTTCTTTCGAATTTTACCGAGCGTCCATGTTGACATCGAACTTCATTGTTGTAGATGATTCATCTAATCTTGTATAGAACAGGGGAACCCCGCTCAAAATGAAAATATTTACATAAGCCAAAAATTTAAATAACTTGATTACTGATGTTGTAAAAATTATTCAGTTATATTTTTTCTCAGTTACAAATTTTATAGTATTTTTTTTTATATAAACTAACTATAAAACACAAAAACTTTTATTCCTTTAAAAATATAGAGCTTAAATTATGTGAAGTGATCAATAATATATGTCGTCTCTCATGGGATTATTTGTATTTTTGTTCACTTAGCCTGGTCGTACAATAATATTGTCAATAAAGTACGTATTGTCAATAATATTGTGTGTGTTTGGCCGTTTTGTCAATATTATTGTAGATTTGTAGAAATTCTGTTTTTGCCACGACAATATTGGGGAGAGGCAGTGTGCGGGCGCGCTACAATATTTTAATTAAAAAAAAGACTTCAAAGGAGACAGAAGCTGAAGCTCTTTTTTCATGATAGACGACCAAAACAGTGTAAATTGTGAAAATAATATTGATATTAGTAGTAATATGGAATGGAATAGATATATTCCATAGTTATTGATAAGTTCCCATGTTTTTATAAACCCTATAAAATATTGTTTTTCTGTGGAAGTATTAATATCAACACTATTTTCACTATTTTCTTCGTCCAGCCTTAACGATAAAAATAAGCGTCCACCTCCCTTGAATTCTTTTATTCAATTAAAATATTGTAGCGCGCCCGCACACTGCCTCTCCCCAATATTGTCGTGCCAAAATCAGAATTTCTAGAAATCTACAATAATATTGACAAACCGGCCGAACACACACAATATTATTAACAATACGTACTTTATTGACAATATTATTGTACGTGTGCGGCCAGGTTTAAGGTAATTCAATGGAAGATATGTTTTATGGAATGAGCATTTTTATTTAAGGATTCTTAGAAGAATGGCATTCACCATGTTGGCAACCAAGAAGATGACAAGAAGGATATCAAATATTCAGCTAAGCTTAAAACATTTTTTGCCCAAATAATTATATACGTATACGTAAATATATCTTAAGACGCCGATAACTAAGGAAAGTTTTTGTAAATTGCAATACTAAGTACTATATTAACGATAAAGCCCCTAAAGTAATTTCAGACTGTAGGACACGTGGACAAGTCTAAAAAGAACACGTAAGTAGTGGCGCTGGTAACCACAGAGCAATGTTATCAACCTCAGGAAAGCAAAACACAAACAGCTTATGCCGTTTGTGTTTCTTTAACAACTTCGCCGTAAATTAATTATTTCAATAAAAATTATAATATTTTGATTAGATATTTGCATTTTAACTTTGTAAATCTAAAAGTACTTGTATTAATTTTAATGAATTGCTATATTTTACTGCTTTCTACTGTTTTTTAGTTCCATATTATTATATTCTTTATTTATGGCATTCCGGGCGTGCCGGTCCATTATTGTGGATTCCATTATTATTCCATTATTATGTGCATTATTAGTGTTGACCGGCACGCCCGGAATGCCATAAATAAAGAACAACAATTCTTGACATTATTATCTGCCATAAATGAAGAACTGTTGAAGAATTAAGAACTGTTATCTCTTATCTGTATTCAATATAGAATCAGTAATTCAGTCGTACTAGTATAATGTTCCTGGTATAGAATTCAGTCCATTCAATGGACCTTTGGTTATATGTGTTCTGTGGTCTATCTATAAGATAAGTCTATAAGTATAACTATCCTTTTTCAAGTTTTTTATGTTATAAAACTTATAAACTTCAAAGTATATTTCAATGATAATTTACTTATAGATTTAGAACCTTATTTTTTTATTTAAAACCATGCTTCAATCGTTTGGTTGTCTTGTGAATTATTTACTTTTAAATACATGTCTTTTATTTTTTCTCCTAACCAAAACAGTTTCACCTGGAGGTAGCTTAAAGCAATTTAATATGATATTATTGTACATTAAATGTGATACAGTTTTTATAAAACAAGACATTTTTACAGCGAATGATTTACACTTCTATGATGGATCTTCTACGGCGGATATCATCGCTGGCGATGTGTTTTTTGAAATTTTAGACCCCCCAGAGCTACGTTATTCTTATAGGATTAGACCAGCAAAGGACTTCGGTACTCCTTTCGTAAGAATGTTTTTCATATAATTCTTTACAAAACTAATAACTAATATGTTACGATCTTAATTCAGGGTTTGTTTGCAGTTGCATACTTAACACAATTGGATTTTGTTTTCACGTAAAAATTGGCTGTAATTGATGATCTATCCATCATTATCAGATTAAAAGATATACCGATTTATCAATATATAATAAAACTTTTTTCCAGAATGGTAGTATTCACTTTGAGAAGATTCGTTTAGTCCCAACACTTCCATTGCATAGTTGTTCAGATATAATAAACGCAGATGACGTATTTGGCAATATTGCTTTATCTGAGAGAGGGTAAGATCATATTTTAACTATAGTAACAAACAACAAAATGACATATTTGCATGGTGGTTATTATATTTGTGTGGAGTTTCATATTACTATTAACCTGTTCATACCAGCGTGATGCACCGGTAGTTATACTCTGTTTCTCACGCATAGATAACTTGCATACATATGTAAAGTATGGTTGTCATGATGGATTGTAGAAGCAAAATTCAAATTAAACTATATAAAATTAATATTGTTACTACATAATATATATAGTTAAAAGCTACTTTTAATTCTATTAATGTGTATATAATTTGACCACTTTTAGGGAATGTTCTTTTGTATTCAAAACTCTTAAAGCACAAGAAGTAGGTGCTCAAGCTGTTATTATAACTGAATCTATGGATAAATGGGATGATGCATTGGATCATCTTATTGAGATGGTTGATGACAGGTGAGAATATTTCAATTTAGATAAATGAGGCCATTGTGGCGTAGCAACCCAGCAACTGTCCGCAATCACAATGGTGGGTTTGAGTTCCATTTGGTGGAAAAAAATATTTTCATTTTCTCCCACTGGTAAAAAGCAAAAGCACATGATTTAGTTTTGCCACCCAACACTCAGTGTAGGGCCATATGGGGAGCAGCGTCTTAATACTAGGTTCTTTCCGTCTTCCTTACTATGTGGCAACATATAGTAAGTTTGACTGAAAGAACCTAGTGCCAGGATGCAGCTAGATTTTTTTTTTATTTTTGTATGTCAATTCTATTTCACATAATTTCAGGATGGAGCTAGATGTTAATATTCCAGCTGGATTTTTGCTTGGTAGAAGTGGTGCAACAATAATAAGGACATTAAGAAGGTTACAACAGGATTATGCTGTTATAAATATGCCAATAAACATGACACATGTGCCAATTAGTAAAATTAATCAACCACCATGGATATCATGGTAAAATTCATGTGACAAATAATATGTAATCTATACTCTGGGTTTACTCTCCATATTGATAAGATCTAATTAAACACGACAAAATTTATATAATAATTACATGAAAATTAAATTAATTATTATATGTTGTATTATTGTATTTTGCATACTAATAATTGATGAAGGTACACATAGACGAAGGAAAAAACTGTTTCATAATTTCCATTTAGGGAACATTAAGTTCAAATTAAAAATATGTTTTCAGAAGGACTTTGAAATGTTAATTTACAACAATAATTACTGTTGTTATATTGTCAGACAAATAAAACTTACAAAAACATTTTCGGTAATTTATCATAAAAAACATAAATATATATTATTTTTGGAATGAAACTCAAATCAAAGATTAATTCAAAGATTTAATATAAAACTTTTTAAATTACCAAATAAAAAAGAATTTAAAAGTGGATTTTTTATAATTATTTATGAAATATATATTATATTATAGTATGATATAAATAATTATTGAGTGGCTGAACTCGACGCTGCGCTTTGCCTCGAAATCAGAGCAAAGAAATTAAATTATAAATGTAAATAAATATTTCATCTCCTCTAGTGGGGATCAAACTCACAACCAGCTGATTTTACAGTCACACTGGTCAGGAACAGCGTCACGACTGGCCTATTATGGCCTATTATGTAAATGAATTGTTCTTTTTAAATTTTTCCCAGAATCTCATTTGGACCCAGCACCCAGTACACTTCGGTACACACAAATAAAAACAACCAAATTAGAAAATATATTTTATAAAACATAAGGATTAAAAATATATTTAGCGGGACTGAAATTTGTACTTCTGACACACATCATACAACTTCAATAAATTGTAACATGCATATAATAATTTTGAGGTGTGGGTTAGTTAGCCCTACTCGTAAGTTCAACTTTTTATAGGTTTTCAAAAAATATTTCTCCATCCTTATTGTGGAATGATTATAAAAATGTTTAAATAAAAATATATTCTGTAGAAATTTTGTTAACTTAATGTTAATAAGCGTAGACATAAAAGAATTGTGAGATTTTATCCATACATACATATATTAATGCTATATACAAAATTGAAAAATGAAATGGATATTGTATTTATAAGCAACTTAAAAATCGTGTTATTGTTTACCAAATTTATGCTAATTTCCAAACTATGATTTTTTATCATTTGGTCTATACATTTATGTATCAATGGTTAATTATTATTTATTATGATTTCTTACTTATAAACAAAACTATATGATCAAAATATATGCTCTATATTTATTAAATAATGAATAAGTATACACTTTTGAATTAGAAATGCAATATTACATATAATTTATTTTATTTGTGCTTGTTCGTTGACAAAAAAATATTTTATGAAGATGGAGAAAATAGCGTTTGTGATAATAAAAAACTATTGATTGTGTTAAAATATGAAAATTATTTTAACTGACTAACTTCATTAAGGCTTATTTAGTATTGGAAGAATTATAAGACTTTTTTGTATTTATTGTAGTGTATAAATGTTTGTTAATTTTGTGTAAAGAGAGTACAAAAATAATGATTATAATATGTTTCATAATATAACATAAACATGCTGTACCATGTACCAAAATTGGACATTTAGCAAGATTTTATTTTCTTGCCCAATGTGTTTTGCAAGAAAGCAATATCTTTGTACAAAAACTTCCAGATTTATAAAAATATACATGCAACTTAAGTTCATATTATTTGTAATGTACGTAGATCACCTGCATTTTTTTTTATTTTTAAATATTAAAAATAAACTCAAACAAATGTTTTCAAAAATTAAAACTAAGACTATTAATAATATTTATATCATTGAAAAAATGTCGACCATTTCCATTTTTGTTTGGATGTTCCTGGAATTCGGCAAAAGAGATTTTAAAATGTCGCATTTTTTATAATAAGGACAATATTCCGCACCGCTGTATCCCGCAAACAGCAGGATAGGCGGAGGGAATCTAGTGTTAAGACACTCCATTCCCCACTTTCCGAAGAATTCTGGAGGCATTGCGTGTTGAGTGGCGGAAATCAACGCCGCTCTTTGCCTCGACATCGGAGCGAAGAAATCACTTCGCCAATGTCACGTTGTAAAAATCCCCTTTCTTCAAAATCCCTTCTCCAGATTACAAAAATAAAAATCTGTCCAAATTTCACGTTTCTATCATCAGCGGTTACGGCTGTGCATCTTACTTCAGTCAGTGGGAACATGTCCTTTTATATATATAGATATATAGATTATGTTTTCTTCGATAGTACCTACTTACCTAGATATTATTCTTAACATTTACGTTGTTACTAACTCAAATAGCATTCCTCTCATTTATATCCACAGTTAGCGTATGAATGAATGTTATAAATACAACTTTGAATACTATAAAGAAATTTGCTTACTAGTCAGTCAGTTATACAACGTAGATTATGTTAGAAATAATGTTAGCACTAACAAGGAAATCGTCCATAGTCGAGTTATGATCCTAACTTTTAACGCAAGTAGCCACTTGTACTGCTCAATATTTCATATTTTTAAATAAATAATAAAATTTAAAGTGATGCTAAAATTATATAGGTATATAAAACATCGCTATCGACTATAGTTTGGTATTTTAAAAAGCTTTAGCTTACTTATGGTAGCTTAGCTTTGATGCAATTGATGAGTATATACCGACCTAATATTATGATCTCCCGTTTATTATAATATGTTATATAGGTATTGTATTGTGTTCATGAGAGTATTTTGTAATGCAAAGTATTTTGTTCAAATGAAAAATTTCAATATGTGTTCAAAATGACACGAAAAGGCAGCGTGTAAGCGATTATATTATAATAATTATAACTGTTATTTATTGTACTTAGTTAAATGGATTTTTTGCCAATAAATAATTTTCAATAAAAAAAATGTTTTATTTTTAGAACTTTTGGCGTCCTTTTAATTATAATTAGGTACGGTACGGTCAACGAGTCGTTGCCACCCCGAAGTTAGCCGTAAACGGCTGTGCAGCAATCGGCAAAAGATCGGTAAACCTAGCTTCAGAGCACCCACGACTCTTTGACCGTACTGTACATTACCTACCACTTATATTGTACAGGTTTTATTCTAAGATATACTACAATAGCAGATATTTAATGACAAGTATCTAAATCTCCGATCCCTCCGAGAGGCCGTCGTAGCGCAGGGGCACAACAACGTGTGACTAACGTGACGATTTGATTCTCACTTCGGGGAAAGAATTATTATAACAAGCGTTTATTCACATTTTATTAATATTTTTATTTCTTAGCTCTGATACCAAGGTATAAGTGCGGCGTAGAGTTCCGTCACTCAACATGCAATACCTCGAAAATTTAGCGGAAAATGGAGAACGGAATGTCTTAACACTAGGCTCCCTCTGCCTACCCCAGGGGCGTAGAAAGCTTAACTCGCGCCCGGGGTAAAATAAATCCCTTATCGGAAAATAAAAATAATAATCCTAGAGGAAAACAATCTCATGTAAAAAAAAATTGCGTGGAAAAAAGTGCAGCAGGTGCAGGTGCAGCGGGTACCTACGTAAGAAGGTAACAATTTATAGGTATACTAGTGGGCCCGGACGCGGCTACGCCCGCGAAAATATAAGCCTAAATAATTAAAATAAGTTAAAAAAAAATAATAAGTGGAGATTTATTATTGAAAAAATATCTGAGTAACCGAAATGAACAAACAAAAGAAGTAAAAGTAACTAAAGGAAATTCTTAATATTAGAAAAAGTACCTAAAGTTTGCCGTGCGCGCGTAGTAAACATTTTTCTATATTAAATAATTATTCATTTTTGCGAACAATATTAAATAAAATCTCAAATGATTAAAATTACGATATTTTAAGTGTATAACATCGGTATGGATAACCGAACTGAGATAAATTAATTATAAGCAGCAAATAATTACATAAAAAATAATAGTAATTCGAAAATATATAAAAATTTACAAAATCATCAAAGTCTGCCCGTTCGCGTCGGTCATACTATACCACTCGTAGGCTAGGTCATTTGGAATCAGTGACATCTTAATTATTTATTAGAATGTTATACAGTAAACTATAATTTCCATCAAGATGAAATGTTAAAAGTGACTATTATATTTATTTTCATAAGGATGAATATCAAATTATAGAAATCATCTAATTTTTGTTAATGTATACAAATCTATATCGGCGCGCGTCATATATGCATTAAGCAAACTCACTTTGGGTGACGTTTTCTTAAAATAGCAAACTTTGCAAGCCGTTGCTTAGCAACGCGTAGCGACGATTGTTATTAACATGGCGGAATAAATTGCTTGTCAAATTAATTATTTTAATATTTTGGTATATATCGAAAATATTACAAATATGAGAAAAAAAAAGTATCCTATGTTCATCCCGGGACCCTCAAGTATCTCTATATGAGTATTTTATCACAATTAAATTAGCGGTTTGGCCCTGATTGCGTAAAGGACAGACAGACAGACAGACAGACAGACAGAGTTACTTTCGAATTTATAATATAGGTATGGATATACAATGTTTCGACCGTACTGAATATTATTGTCTTCTGTATTAAATGATGTGAAGAAAACTGCAGTTCGTATAATGTATTTTAACTTTCAACAATTATAAAATATACTAATACTGTTGACGTTGAGCTTCAACTTGCGACCACATGAGTAGGCTTCAGGGGCCCCTTTATAGTTAACTAATACTAACCTTCACTGGTCCAGCCCAATGAAGCAAATTACTTCAAATCTAAAAATACCGCCATTTATAGACTAATTTACAATCATGGCTGCCTATCAGGGAACAATGTTGCTATAGCACATTTGATATGGCTTATTACAGATAAGTAAAATACAGCACATTATCATCGGTAAGTATAGCAAGTTAACAATACTATACCCGTAAATTTAAGTTATAAATAAGTACCTAAGAAAAGTTGTTTTAAACCTGAAAAATAAAAAGTTTTGTTCAGTTGTTTGTTACATGTAGAGAAACTAACGCAGGACCTATTTAGAAAGTGGGGCAAAGTAATAAAATATTGAAGTTGACCGTATCGCAACCATGGGAATTGTAACACATGACATATGTTTGTACCTACAGTACTTTTAATCTATTATAAAGAAAAATATATACTCTCGCTGCATATTAAAGTTAGCATATGGCGTTTAGCTCATACTTAAGAAATATAAAATGTTACGTATGTTAATTATTTAAAAAAAACAGGTAAATACTATATTTATTTTTCTTCTTATCATTGGATAGACAAAGGATAAAAATAAATAGGATTTATCATTATTGATTATTTCCTGTTAATGTGTTGGTACTTACCTATTTATACTAATAATAAGTTTGGTACGATGGTATGAAGATGATTTATTAATTTATTATTAGAAATCAAAAAAAAAAACCAACATAAAAAATATATCAATTCTTCTAGACTGGATGTACTGGGACTGACTCGTCTGAATTTTCTTTTAGTTTCAGTTAATAATGAACTTTTCCGTTATATCATCAAGAACAGCGTCGAGGGGTTCCTGGTAAAAAGTGTCTTAACACTAGGTGCCCTCTGCTTACCCTGCTAAGGGCAGCGTGAAGCTAAAAAAAACTTTGTTCAAATGACTAGTCATAATATTTTCTTACGTGTATTACATTTCTTATAATATAATATCTAACTATAACAACCACAACCACAAATATTAACGGCTTCCTTCGTAGAAGTTTACAAAATGTGGGTTCATTGCGTATGCGCATAGATATGTATAAATTTAATAGATACGCATGAACAAGCTCGAACAAGGGATATTTAAAAATTGTAATGAACTGGAAACAACGAACGAGTTTACAGTTGCAGATAACAGTTAGTGCTTAAATGAAACTACAATAATATCTAGTTAGGCAAAGTCTGGTAAATGAGTCATGGCCCCATGGGTGAAACATATTCTATGAAAATGAGACGATTTTTAATGTTGCTCTATTTAATGTTTGTTTCATCGTAGAATTCCTTTAATTTAAATAGATCTTTATAGTTCAAAAAATGATGTCTCCGTTTGATACAATATTTTTTTAACTGATAAAACTTAATATTTTCTTTTTTCAAATAAGTGTTATATAGCCTGAAGTCATCTCTGAGACACATTTTCTACGAGAAAGACATTTTCAATGCAACTGACTTGAAGATAATTATTAGAGATACTTATATTAAGTTCCTTATTTTTAATATTTTGTGTGAATTATATAAATAATATATTACTTAATATACAGAGATAAGTAAATAAAATATAAAATAAATTATAATTTTTAACAAAAAGAAAACCGACGTCAACCGGATCTCATAATCAGAACCCAACCAAACTTTCATCAAACCTTTGAAATATAGGTATCCTTTCCAAAAAAAGAATCATCGAAATCGGTTAGCGTGATAATTGAGTTATTCGTCCATTTGTCGCGGACATACTTATAGCAAATTTAAGATTTATGTGATTCTCAAATGGATAACATTGTCAGAAATAGATCAAATTAAAATTAGACTACACGGGAAGCACCAGTTTTCAAATAAAAAAAAAGTCATGAAAATCGGATCACCAAGTCAAAAGTTCTGAGGTAGGTAACAATCACAAAAAAATACAGTCGAATTTATAACCTTCTCTTATGGAAGTCCGTAAAAAAGAAGAGCGATATCATAAGTGGTGTTGTCGCTTCTTCATGATATGTAAAATATTCGATACAGTTTAGAACATTATGAACAAATGAGAAATTATGAGTTATATTTTAATAAATTATTTCAGTTTTTCTCTCTGTCTCTCCTTTCATATTTCAGTTCATCTTAGAGACAAGATGTATTAAACCGCGGAATCCAACGCCATATAATAAAACTAATAAAACCAACAACGACACGATTTCGAATGATAATTCTTTGTGTTACCAAAATTATGAAAAAATATTTAGGTGTGTAGTTATATATAGGTATATAAGTGTAATTTGAACCTTAATACAAACCAAGGATCTTGTGTGGTTAATATCATAATATCTATACAAATATTTAGGAACGGTGTCATTTTAAATAATATAATATTAAAGTTAGTGAAAACAGAGAGTTTTTAGAGTTTATTTTGTATAATTTACTGTAACTTCTAAATTATTTGACTGTATCACGCTCTAATATCCCCGGTTTAAAAGCGTACAACAATAGCCACAGTTACGCCCGTCGATTTCTCTACTGCGAACAATGTTTATGTAGAAAAAAACGGTTTTCGCTTGAGCGATCAAGCGCGACGGACACGGCGTGTGCGCTGTGCTCTATGCACGCCATCTTGGATGCGCGGATTGAGTTGCGCACGCGCACCGAGATCACATTTTATTTACTTTTATTTACTGGTTATGTAGGCAATGTTTTATTGTAAATATGTAAATACTATTGTTGAATTCGTACCCCTATTTAATCATGTATTAGATAATTTTTATAGGATTATTCTAGGACAAAACCTTACAAAACTATATTCCAAAATTTTATCAAAAAATCTGCTTCACGCTATATCCCGCACACAGCTGAGTAGGCAGAAGGAAGCTAGTGTTAAGACATTTCTTTTCCCTCATTACGCCGAAATCTAGAGGCATTACCTGTTAAGTGGCGGCACTCAACGCCACATTTTGAAAGAATAATTGAAATATTAGCCCACCCATAATATTAAGTAGGTATTTAATTTTTTTTTCTGACACGTTTTCCCTTATTACATTTTCGTTCCTTTGCACTCACCTATGACCCTCCAACGAATTTATAATTTACATAGAGAGATCCGCTGGCCTTTTTTATTCCTTATTTTTTCAGTGTTAATTCATTTCTATCTTTGACGATGGGCGTATTTGTTTATTGTGAATTGCAAATATTTCATTATTTATTATTTATGAATATGGTCGACGAGCCGGAGGTTTTCATGTAGCTTGACGATTCAAAAGGTCTTGTGATGGCCTAGTAGAATAAAGAGTACCTATTTAGATTTTGATTTGGTTTATGACTATATATATTATTATAATAATGAATAAATAATAAAATATTCAACTAAAATCATAAAAAAAATGTTACTGTAGTAATCACTGTTTGAAATCTCAATCTCTTTTTCCTAGGTACGAAGGTAGTAAATAGGTACTAGCAGAGTTTTGGTTAATACATGAATGTTAATCTGAGTTAGTATGTCCTGGCCTCATTGTCTAGATCTTGAAGCACTAATTGTTTTCGGTATCACATTCGTACCTATGTATGTGCATACGTAACCGCATTTGAGAAGGATTTGTAATTGTTTTATTTAACACCTGTATACTCAAGGACTTGGGTCAGTTTACGTAATACTAAATACCTAATAAATATTAGAAAATTTATTTGAATTCATCATTTTTTAAATCTACATAAAACTAAAACTATAAATGGGAAATCAATAATACCTACTTCGCACAAATTCCTTCGGCCGACTTGGATAGCTAATTTTGAAGAGCCTCTTTTTATGTATAAGTATAACATACATATAGGTATGACCTATTGTACAATAATTATATTCAGCCAAATCATAAGTATATGACTAGCAGATTTGGGCCATCCATAATATTCACTAAAATCTCACCATGTCACGCCACTGGACGGGTTCTTGGAAGCCAAGGGATTAGTCCGTGAACCCAAGAGGCGGAAGCCAACTAGGCATGTCACTGAGTCAAGTTATTTTCTACTGATTGGCTTGCTTAGAATATCTCACTGGAGTGTCCTACGTGGGCTTACGCAAGCCAGGAGAATAAATGATCAGAATCTTTCAAGATCAGATCTAAAATAAACTTTGATATATTAGTTCTCTTTAAATGCATAAGGAACGAAGAAGCGAAGAAGAACCAAAAAATTGCTTAGAATATGCTAAAAAAGGTATTCGATGCCAAAGGACAACATGTTTTGATATTTTATCGTCAACAATTCCTAAGTAATATAAAAAAAATAGATAGGACAAAACTGTAGATTATTATATAATCTAAAAAAATGTGTGAATGTGAATATATATTTTTTAATAATCCGTCGTCCGTCCGTTTTTAAAACGATTCTAAAAATTAAAAGAGTCACATCACTAGTAGCTCTACATGATATAGAAGACAAAATCGCTTCCCATAGTTGTTGTTGTTAGCGTCGTTCGTTACAATGTGTTTGCATTCTCACAAACTACGCAACGGATTTCAATGATATTTTTGATATTAGACAGAATGATTCGAGGACTATAAGACTTTTCATTCTCAAAAAACATACCCGAAGGATAGGAAATAAAAGGATATCTCGAGAGATATCCCTTTATTTATAGAATTTTGTCGCTTTGATACGAGTAGGTCTGTGTGCGCCATTCTTAAATGGCGTTTTATTTTACAACAATAATTCTATTATTTATTTTGTTTACAGTTTTTTATTTTTGTGGCAAAATCTCTTTTGCTTTGATTGTATTAAGGCTTTTATAGAGTAGTTAAAACTGTATATGTAGGTTTTATCAATAATTCGTGATAGAAACACTTCGTTTGTTAATATTGTTTTTGACGTGAGCTGTAGTGATTACTTTGAGACCTAGTTCGGGAGCTCGAGTTATTACGAATGTTGCAACAAAGGCGGTCGTTCCGCGTCACTGGTGGATTACAAAGAACAATAAACTACTAAGTACTTTGAAGACAGTTTATTACGTGCATCAAAACAATGCGTAACTATATGCTTTAGATGGAAATCATAACACAACTTATATACATACCTATCTAAATAAATCATTATTGTTATATATAATTCTAATTGAGCCCAGGCGTGGCGCAGTGAGTGATTGTGGGTTCGATTTCCAATCAAGGAGTTGAAATATTATATGATATAATATTTTCATTTCTTCGCTATGGTGTCATAGTAAACGCGGTGTTGAGTTCCGCCACTGGACACGCAATGCACCCACAATGCTGACCACCCAGCTACGTAACAGGATACAGCTCAAATATAATAATATAATTCTAAAAAATGTTTACGTAGAAAAGTTTAAAATATTGTTTACTAGATATGTATTAACGTTGTACTGCAAGGTTTATTAACATTATTCAACGTGACCAAAACTACGATTTCAATGAAAAAGAAAAGTGTAATTACTTATGTAAAACATTGCAGTTATACGATGTAGGGTTACTGTTTTATCGACCTTTCATTTTCGCAACGTGTCAAAACAGACGCAGTGCGCATGCGCGCGAAATTTGACATCTCTGACACTAAAACATGGATTTATACTGTCTAAACCTACATTGAAATTATAAAGCAATCATTTTCTTTGAGCGCAACAAAACCTTTACTTACTGCACGCGGTATTCATTTAGAAAGCATTCTATTTACACAACCAAAGAGAATTTGAATTTGATATCTGGTTAACATCTAAAGCCGCCATAATTTAGAAAGAATACTCGTGACTTTAAGTGATTTCGCTATTAAATGGACCTATTTTGTGAATTATGAAGCAATGAAAAGACTGAATTGTAATGTAGTCTGAGGACTAAGTACTTTAAACTGTGTTATGACTCCGTGTGAAAGTGTCTCATATGAACTGACCTAAAATGTAGAACGTTAAGACATTTGCAACATGAACTAGCCTTTAATTAGTATTAACAAAATACATATCATTATTGTGCCTGTAGATATTAATCCTTTTACATTAAATTTACTTAAAAATTTAGAAATATTCTATGGTCGTTTTATAAATATTTTCATAAAAACAATCGTGGACTTTATACACTTATACAATTATAAACACAACTGGGAAAATAAAAATTTGGTAAGTACATAATTATAATTTTAATTTAGCTTAAATTGTTTGTGCTATAGTTAGACTCCGCATATTATTATGAGTTGTAAATATCAAACACTCATTTACATATATTTCCATTTATTAAATATTCTAAAAAGGTATATGTATTTAATAAGCGGAAGGTATCGTACTTATGTGTATTTATTTTACAAATGTGTCAAAGGTATAATTTTTTTCACAATTTTGCGGGGCTATATTTTAGCTTAGAATTAAATAGTATACATAGTAAATAATGACTATTTTTTATTTATGAGTTCTGGTGGTAACCTGATTTTTTAAAGTTCTAAGCTCTACATAGAACCTAAAGTTTGTCAAGATACGTAGAGATCATAGTTTAAGTGAAATTTTCGACAGATGGCGCTCTAAAATAAACTTTCAAGCTACCAGATGCATCCTTATTAATTTAAAGTAAATAAATATAATTATATAGGTACTTATTTTGAATCGAGTTAATGTCCTACGAAAATATTTTTTAATGATACGCAGAATCGCGAAATCAACGTTGCCCTGTAATATATTGTGTAGCTGATAGGACGTGATTAAGTACGGAAAGGTCGTAAAAAGAAAGATACATTACTCTTCCCCTTTGTAAAGGTAAAATAACATTTTTGTGAATAGAAAACCAATAAGAAACACATTAACATATATTTGCTTACACATTTCCTTAACAAAGTGATAACTTGAACGAACTGACAGGAAGTCAAATAAAGGCGTGCTAGGTCAACAGAATATAACTTTTTTCTTTACTTTATATATTTTTTATACAACAATAAAAGGAATAGCGTTTTGCAGATGATTATAGGTTCAATCCCGATGTTGATTGTAACGCAATAACTATAAAAATTGGTTAAATGTGGAGAATGATGTCTTTTAACACTAGTCCTTTCTCTGCCTAACATACTAAAAAAGAAAGAATCATGAATTGAGCAATTTTATACATTGTTATATTGTTTTGTACGTCAATAATTTATTTCAATGTAATATTTTAATTGCAAAAAGTGCATTAGTTGTAAATCAATAAATTCGCTGAACACGCGCGTTTACCGTATTTCAATTGTACAAGAGTAATAAGTATTAAAATCTTTAAGAAAGTAAATAAAAACATTAATAAAAAATAAGGCTTTACAACAACTAAATTTTTTTTTTTTATATTTATTAAAAAAAAATCAGAAAGTAAATTAAAAGTTTCAATTATTAACTACCATTTGTAAATTTGTAAAGACATATTATGTCTTATGATACATATTATTACAAAAAAATATTTAAAGACTCGATCAATTACTTAAGCGCTGTTTAAAATCACTACTGGATATATATTTTGTCAATACAGATGCTCGTTCCGGTCTAGTTAAGACAAGCGTGTTTTTGGGGGCCCCTCACAACGGTATTATAAGTTATGTACTCGAAAATAGGTTTACTAGAATAATTAAAGAGTTGAATTACAACGAAATTGTTATCGTATATTAATATTATCTTGCAATACGTCATCACACTTTCCGTTAGACTACAACTGTATTTTTTTTCATTTATATGAGCCATGTTAACTTAACTATTTCTAACTTAAATATAATATTGAAATATTTGCCAGAAGAGACCTTCTGGTTTCATTAACTCATTTCAAAACTTTAATATAGAGATAATATATAGTCAAAATAAAATAGAGTCACAATCTTATCTTTTAATATATCAAAACTTTAGTAATAGATAAGGTTGACTCTATTTTTAAAAGATAGAAGTCTATTTTTAAACGTAGAGGCCGACGTAGCGCAGAAGCACAAGGATGTCACTGTAACACGGCTGTTGTGGGTTCGATACCCACTTGGGAATTAATTATTATTTATTAATATTTTTATTTTTTCGCTCTAGTACAAAGGCAAAAGCCCTACTTTGAGTTTCAACATCATTACGCAATGTCTCGTTCTCGGAAAGTGAGGAACGAAGTGTTTTAATTTAGGTTCCTTCTGCCTATCCTGCTACATGCGGGACACAGCGTGAAGCTGATTTAGAAGTAATATAAAAAATGTCGTCGTTAATAAATAAAATATGAAATAGTGAGATTATCTTGGCGCAGTGGAACTACGTCTGATTGTACACGCGAAGGTCGTGATTTCGATTTTTGAGGCAATTAATTAAGTTTCATTTCTGCTTTCGTAAGGCAAAGTGTGGTGTGCACTCAACACGCAGGATCTCGAATTTTGCTGGATGGCGAAGAACTGAGGCACATGACATTAAATTTTCTTTGCTCAACGCTACTATACGCAGGATACCGGCTAAAGCTAAAAAAAAAATATATCTTTAATAATATTAATATTATTTAAGATAAAAATTTACATTCTATTAATGTTATGACTTCATATACTTACTTATCACTTAATTTATATTTAATATACATAAATGATTTCGTCTATTGTAGCCTACATCTCAGAGACGTATCACTTATGCTACTTCCTATATAAATCAACGTTTTCGCTATCTAGATTCTAGAATTCATATTGCTTGCCAGAAATGTACTCGCATCTCTTTCATAAAATTCGACATTGCGAATATCATTTCTTGTACCAAAGAATTTTCAAGATTTTATGCTAAGCGATATTATGCATAATATATTTATTAGGCATGTACATATATATATATATATATATATATATATATATATATATATATATATATATATATATATATAGCTATATATTTAGTCTTGCCATAAATATCGTTACAAAATTTTTTTTTATTGTAAGTAACATTTATTATACTACTATTACGTCATGTTAGTTTCATACGTGCTCTTTATTTGTCTGGAAAATTCTTCGTAATCGTATGGATTTTTTCAGAAACTCTAAATTATTATGGCTTTTAGAGCAAGCCTTACTCTCTAAAACTGACCATAAATCATAATCCAATGGATTAAGATCAGGACAGGATGATGATCAGTCAGTCTTCAGCTCTGATGAAGACTGGAACGTCTTCGTCTTTATGACCCGGCACCGGGTCGTGTTTAAAGGACCATTCTTGGTTGTTGAACATGGTGTTGTTAACGGGTTTAACTACCTTCTCAATAATTATATTTTAATACACTTATGGCGATATTTCGATACCTTTCCTACAAAAATATATTGCTTCATAGCTAACACCCCATCAAACCATTACTGAAGTCGGATGATGCCCACGTTGCTCTGTGTTGACTAACTGGGAAGCTACTTTAGAGCTCTCAGCATAAATACAGTAATTTTGTTTGTTAAAATATTGCTCAATTGTAAAAATTTTCTCATCCGTAAATATATTTTTTCTGTTATCTCCCTTTGCGTACCGCTTAACTAGGTGTTTTGATTTTACCAACGTATACTTTTTTAAATTATCAGTTATTAAATTACAAAAAGAATTTCTTATAGGCTGTAAATTTGAAATGTCATCTTTAAAAATACAAGATATGGTTCTAGATGGTCCTAGATGCTGTGCCAGAGGCTGGCCTTTGGACCAGGACGACTGGTCGTGCTCTATAAATCTTATAACGTACACATATATGACTTTTTATAAAGAATGTTAATTGAGAGAGTACTTTGCTTTATGTTTATTGGTATTGTTTTCACCCATAATAAAGCAGGCGAAATATGTGTTAAGAGCGGACGCGCGGGTGCGGGCGGCCGACCGGAACGTACAGTGCCCTGGCCCAATGTGCCAGTTACGATTTGCAATTTTGCTAAATACAATATCGTAATTATCTATTATTGGCTAAGCGGATTTCTGTTACACCTGAATTGTATAAAATAATACAAATTTTATACTGTTGAAACAGTTTACTCCGGCCAATTACTGCAGTTTCTAATGTAATAGATGGAAATTTATATTTTACTATATTTAGATATATTATTTTTTACTAGCTATAGATATGGCTATATATATGTTGTATATCAAAATGGTATGAACATGGAATTTTTCAATAAATTACCACTGCCGGGACACAATGAAATGACTATAGGAACTAAATCTATTACATAACTAGCTGGATATTATCTATTTTTATTTATATTAATATACGAAGTAAATGGCGACAATAGAGCGGGACCGTAGCAAATTACAAATAAGCACTAAGCTTTGTATCTCGGATGCTCACAAAGCATTGTGGATTGTGTAAAATTATTTTCACCGTAAAATTTACTTGTCTTTTGACCAAAATTATGTAAGCGGTACTTAAAATTTCAACTTGCTGTTACATAAAATTATGAACAAGTTGAAAATTTATTGAGAGTGGAATACTTGAATATTTTATAGCTTTTTTAATATTAAAAGTTAAAATAATTGAATACAATACATAAATACAGTAAAATAGTTGCACTACCCACTAAAACATTTCGTCGATCAACATAATTTGACGCGTCCGCGCATCGCACAATAGATGAATGTGTGTCGGACGCGATTTCATTTCCTGCGGGCGCGCGTGTTGCTCCGTGCACCAATTCCCGTTGAAAATACTTTAATCATATTGATTATTGGAGATATAAAAAACGTTTGGTTACTTTGATTTATTTATATTTATTCATAAGCTTTATTTTGATTGTGATCTTTTTCCTAAATTAAATTATATAAATAATTTAGTATCTTGCCTTGCCTTGCCTAGCAAATACAACCCTGCACATGTTATATGTACATACTGTACGTCAAACGCTGCAATCATTCAAGTGACTACGCCATGTTCTGGAATGACAATATAGGTTAAGTAGGTTGCTATTGACATGTAACTAAATACATGGGAAGTAACGTCTGCGACTCTGCGTGTTATCAAGCTTTCTATCAATGCTAATTATTTTTTTTTAAGCCATGCGGTTGTCGCTAATGGTTTTCAATATTTTCGCAGAGTCTAGTGCCAGTTTATTTTATTATCGACATCCACATTTATTTTGTTTAAGTAGATTATATTGCAAAAAAAAAGGGCGTAAGTTAGCGCACATATACTACTGTGTAATTATAGTAAAGAAAAACTCACGATTTTAGGTGAAAAACTAGAACTTATTTACATATTACAAGTCATATTGTAATTTATAATCTTATCCGATTAACACCCTCGCCTCGCAATGTTAAATTTCAAGGCGTGAGCCATTTTTTATTTGTTTCTATATTTAATAGTAATAATTTTATAAACAGCAAGTAAATAACAAACTTAATACAGTCACGTAAAGCTTATAAATATAAATATATTGTACATGTTTCTTTTGAAAAGGAAAATCTTCATAAATAAGTCCGTTATTATTTGTGTAGCGTGGGCGATGTGACTGGCTGAAACGTTTTAATGCTAGAACATTCGTGTTGCACGCAGATACACTCATTTCATGTTTAAAATGATGACGGAAAAATCGCACTCCGATATATTAGTAGGTATATTTGACAAAGTTTTCACTCGTAACGTCACGTCATTATCCAAAGTGCGTCTAGGTACGAGTGCGAGTATATGTACTCTTACATCGTTTAATCACTGTGATTTGTTTCGATTGCACCGCAGTTGCGTTTTATACTCTAGAATTCATAAAAATGTTGAAAGTTTTGCAGGTTAGGATTTTTGTAAAAGTTGCGATAAAATAGATGACATTTAATAGCTAAGAATATATGTTGTATGTCATGAACGTATACCAGACATAATATAAACTCTACAAATATTTACTGTTTCAGTTTCTGATTTTATAATTTATTCAGATTTACCATGGCCATGGTAAATTTGAATTATGAAATTGTACTGAAGAATGATTTTTAATATCTTTATTTCCATAAGTATTCCAATATTGAACATTTTATATCTTAAAGTTATGACACTTTCAACTTGTGTATCTTATCATGAAAAGTCACTTGAAGAAATGAAAATATTAAAAATTTAGTTTTCCTGAATCGAACTCACAACCAGTCGCAGTTATAGTCACACACTTGTGCTCCAGCGCCACGACCGGCCTCAATGACAATAATGATTTTTAAAATTAAAATAGTATGATATCACTTACGCTTCTCAGATACACAGCTATACCGTCATATCACCGCACATAATGCAGCATCAGAACTTTTATGTGTGGAGTTGGTAAGCATTACTTGAAACGGGACCATTAATTATATCGCGATACAAAACTAACAGTGCCGCAAGAACGCGTGTAGCGGGTTTGTTCAGATGAACCTCTCAGATTAGCACATTATGTGTCTTGAACACTGTCCTTATTAAATAAAACATTGTTTTAATCTCGTTATAAAATATATGAATTATTTAAGAAAATAAAAAGAAATGTTTTTAAAAATATATATTCTTGCTTCGATGCCCTAACTTATGGTGAACGATGTCGTTTTATGGGAGTAAGCTTATGTTCAATTTATTTAATATTAATTTAAGTATACCTAATTCAAATATACACTTATTTTTCGTAATATATTCTCTTAAATAGTTAATAGCTTTTTACATGTTCATCATAAAAAATAGGCAAAGACTACCATCAGTGATCATTAAAAGTTTTAAAAGTCCTTTTCTTCAGTTTTTACGAAGAAAATTCCAAAGTGCTTAGCTTAACTGGTAATAACGGTATGCGTGCGGCAGACGGTAACCCACACAAAATTTGTTGTAACAATGGCCGCCCTGAGTAAACTACCTTTTATGATAGCAATTACTACATTATGTCCTTGTAATTTCCCCAAAACGCACTATTCTCAGAGTGTTAGTGTTTTCTTGAGCAATAAGGAATAATTGAATATGGTTCTCTCTAGCAATGTTTACTTATCGAGAAGCAATTAGAAATAGATGTAGTTACGTTATATTACTATAAGATTGCTTCAGGGGACCGCTATCGAATTTAATAATTAATACGGAGTTTGATTTGTGATGTTACAACGTAACTCCCATACGATTCTCTTTATTATATTAATTTATTTCCATAAATGATGATAATATAATAGAATATTAATGTTTTTGTGTGTTTTTGTATAATTGATTAAAAAAAAAACAATCTTTTTGCATTTACAAAAGTATAATATTTCGATTCGATTAATTAAGAAAGTAATAAGATACATCTGTTAAATAAAAAATAAATTACATGCATTACTTTAATAGATACCTGATAATATTCCGAAACGTTGATCAGATTTTTATCAAATATAGGTAAAAGCCAGCAATATTGCACGTGCTTTCGAAAAAACGATTCAAGTTGGCCTATTTATTTGAAAGCTCAGATGCTACAAAAAACACTGAGATAGAATTCAAAGTTATTATATGTTTTTTTTTGCATAAAGATAAAGTTTTCCATTACTTACAGTTTTACCTGAGGTTAAAGTATGAAGTTAGAACAAGACTCTATACTTATGTGTATACAGACGTTTGTATCTACACAGTATACGTTTTTAAATATTAAAGGATGTGTACTATTTTCCGTGCGCGAGTGTTTATCCACACCTATGTTGCAGTCGTTTTACCAACAAACTCATAAAGCATACATATATAATAAGTACGCCTGTATAGAATGGTCGGCGCCACGGCGGCGTGTTGTGGGGCGCGGTTGCCATGGCAACACCCCCACCCACACGCCCCCAGGGGTGCCACCAGCTGACCTGTCGACCTACGACGAGTAACTGTCAATGCTGTAGGGCTTGGCCAGGTCTAAACTCTTTCTTTTTGTAACCTAAATTTTAAGATATAAAGCTTCCTAAATAGGACATGTGGAATTATGTGAAGGTTACTTTTTGAACTGCATAGAAGTAAGCAGTAAGGTATATTTAATGTTTTGGACAAACATTTGTTTTGTCTAAAACTTTATTATGAAAATCTAAAAACCAACAGATCGAAGGAAAATTAGGCGGATTTTTGCTAATAGTAATTGCCTTTGTTAAAATTGTTTACAAAGGCTTAGGGTAAATAAGTTTTAATTAATTTTATTTGGACGCGGTGTAGGCCTCAAGCCCGCATTTAACTAGCGTAATGCGCTACGTTTCAAATTCCCCTGCTAATAGGGGTAAGGGCTGACGTTCAATTGATAACACACTCTAATTCTATATTATTATGTGACTTTTTGGCAGGATTTAGCAGGATAAGTAGAGGGAACCTAATGTTAAGACACGCCGTTCCCACTTTCCGCCGAATTTTCGAGGCATTTAGTGTTTAGTGGTCGAGCTGAACGTCGCGCTTTGCCTCGAGAAGAAATGAAAATATTAATAAATAATAATTTATTTCTAAGTAGGAGTCGAATCGTCAATCGTCGCATCTACAGCTACACGCTATATTATAATAAATATAGTTTTTTATTTAAATAAATTAATAATATATTCCGGTTTGAAATGTTTTCCCGTAAATTAGCATACGTGCGTACAATTATAGAATAAATAAAATTACAAAGAATATATATTGACTAATTAAAACTAACAACGAATAAAAAAGAAAAATGGTGGCTGGTGCTTTTAATATTTCAATACAATAGTATTTTTCGACTTTTCGAGCAATCGTACCACACAAATTGTAATAACAAGGCCACAAATTAATTGTTTGAACGAAAGGCTGGATACAAATCTAATCTAAAATGTAAATTACACTTAATTATATTCGAAGCCGGCGGACTGATGTGTAATTAGTCTGTGATAGCTGTAATTATTGAATATTTGTAACACTCGCGATATTTTGTTACCATACTAGAAAATTATTTAATCAATATAATGTTATTTAAAAATGTTACAGGTTGCTCCGTTAGAAACTTCTTAGTAGAGACTTCTTCTTAGTATAGACTCTCTTATGAATTCCGAGTTATAGTAAAAAAAAATTACATTAGATGACAAATAATGGTTCGTGGTATTTGAAAGTGATAGAATGTATGAATGATCCAGTAATTCTTAATCGGTAACAACAACTTAGAGAATTGGGAGAAATAACATTGTTATTTATTGAGTTCTTTGCAGCTAATATTATTTCCGTATACTGTATATACGTATACATAATATGACAATTTAATCACGTTGGAAGTATAGTAGTAATATTATTTCTAGAAATGTAACTAAAAAACCTTGCTCTATATACGAGTATATTGACACAGTAGTGGAAATCAACACATAAATTGACTTCTTTACAAATAAAAAGTGATAAATATTGATTCCATTAATAGTTAAATAAGGTGTTTTTATGATTTTCTTTACTTTGTAAGTAATCTTGGTTACAAATTATAAGATTCGTTTGAAACTATAACTTATCGACTGTTTGCTATAGTATTTGTTTAGTGTACTTTTCGGATTTTCACGAAAATTTGCATCTAAACATAATAATATTTTTGGCATTTTTCACATGAAACACATCCCTAAGTTTAAAAGTCTAGTCTAGTTCTCCATGTCCTCACAGTTATGAATACTTCAGCTTTAGATCCTTGTACCATTCACGAAGGCCGGCAAATATGTGGAAATGTTTCACGTCCGCAAGCAGGTATGTTAATAAGAGAAATTACTTAAATTATAATTAGTGAGGCACTTGTCTAATGTTCCAAAGTGTATTCAGATACTTTTTTAAGTATAAACTCGAATTTGTATGTAATAATTATAATTGCAATTACATGAGAATGTACGAAGTCTTTTAATTACGATTTAATGTATTATGTTATTAAAAGTTATGATTTGCAATTTGTTCTGGTTTTGCTCCTATTTAAAATGTTTATCTTCTTATAGCTTCTTACATTACATATATTTCAAAGGTTGTGAGTGAGTGAGTTACGCAGTAGGTTATACGTATTTTTTTTATGTAAAACGTTCTATTAGGAAAACTCTACGTCATTTTAATATAGCAAAATTTTATTTGAAACTGTCTGAAAAGAAGAATGTTTAATACACACAAATGTTTTAAGAATAATTTTAAACTTATTCAACAAAAATAAAAGTCATTGAAAAATATCTAGATTCAGTTATTAAAAGATCCTTTAAAGACTCTTTGCAATTTGTGCACAGAATAAGTATAGTATATGTTTTGGAAAATTATACTGTGACCTATATAACAGAAAATACGAGAAATTAAAATGTATGATTGTTTCTTCTGAACAAATACTCCCTACAAATACAACGTGTGGGCAGTGGATGTGTATATTTTTCATTTTATGGTTAGGAACTAAGATAGAGCAAATATATGACTTCAAAGAATTCATTTTTAGTTATACACTGTGTTTACTTTAGATTTCATTTTATTTTCTATACTAAAATAAATAAAAAAATAACTTCACACTGTATCGTACTACGCACATCACGGTAGGCAGAGGGAACCTAGTGTTAATACAATCATTCTCCGCCAAATTCTGGAGGCTTTCCGTGTTGAGAGGCGGAACTCAAGTAAAAGAAATATATTTTAATATTTTCTATATCAGAGAACTAATTTCACAAAAATATTTAAATACGTAGAATTCGTAATTATGTAGAATTCGTGTAGGTAAATGGTTGTTAAATTTTATATATTCATTCATAATGTTATTATTTATGTTCATAGTATTACACCGATCATTGTTTTTTATGATATCGTTTATAACATTATTTTTATGAAATGATGCTAATATTTTATTTTATTTAGAAATATATAGTATATAAGTGTTAACTAATATATTGGTAAGGAAAAATAAAAACTCATTAATGATGTAATTATTTTTTATAGCTATGCACTCATCGGTTCATCTGTTTATACCGATATTTATCATTTTCTATTTTCTATCTGAGTCCAAGACATTGGGTATAGAGTGATTTCAACGATGCGATTTAGTGTTTCAGAAATAAAAATAATTCATTTCGTATTCATAACCATCATCGCACTGCACTCAGGCGCTATACAACTGTGCTAATATGGTCTCGAAATAATAATACAATGATTTTATAATAACGTTGTAATGATATCACGCAATATTATTTTAATGATAGATTATTTACCTATACTTAAATTTTTAGGCTATGCTATATTATTATTTATTCATATTGACTTAATATGTATTTCTCTCTGTGCCAACATCAGTATTGTAAAAATCGATTAATGTTTTGAACATTCGTCTCCTAAATTGGTCAATTCCTTAATAACGTATTTTACATATATTAGATACCTACATATTTATGGGTTTCATAAATATAATTTAGCAATTTAAAATGAGCTTACTACAAATTGTATCCTCTTATCCTGCATTGCGGCTTGTTTTTTGACATTTATCATACGAGGTCTGGGCGGGCGTAACCCTAATAAGCTTTTTGGAACATTACCAGGTTACCTATACTCGAACTCGTACAAGCGAACAACACTACTTGTTAAAAGAAAATTTATAGGAAACTCAAATAAATTTATTATAGTATAACGTATTTATATATGATACTTTTACAACGTTCTTAATTATTTAATCAATTACAAACTAACTAACTAAACGGTAACTATTTATATCTAAATTTATAAATCTATATGAGCTTTCTAGAAATAGGTATTGTAAGAAAATATTTTAGCATTAATAAAATTCTTCAGATGAAAGTGCGAAGTTTCGTTTTTCTCGCAGCTTTCTTGTTAAAACGGGGCATTTTTCCCTCTTTTAGATAATGCAAGAAGAATTTAATAAAAGCATTGTTTTTGTAAACATTTTTTTGTATTTTTTATAACATCAAGCATAGCAAGCATTTCATTAAATTAAAATAGCAGCTATGTCTTTAAAATACTTTTTAATCCTTAAGATAACTTTAGATTTAGTATAAACATATTTGCTATTTATACATTAAATTTATGTTGAGGCCAGTCGTGGTGCAGGGGCACAAGCGTGTACCTGTAAGCACGACAGGTTGTGGGTGCGATTCAAACTCGAGGATATGAAGTATTTAATATTTTCATTTTTTCGCTCTGGAGTTCCGCCACTCAACACGCATTGCCTCATGAATTTGGCGGAAAGTGTGGGACAGAGTGTCTTAACACTAAGCTCGCTCTGCCTACAGCTGCCTACGCTAAATAACTAACACAAGCTAAATAAAAGTTTGCATTGTGAAATATGGATATACACCTGAGAAGGTGCTCTTTTTATTTGTCAAAGGTGTCGGGCCGGACACTATAAATCTCTTTGCAGTAAGTTTAAAAGCCGTAGAGCCCAATTCGCAACGAATGAAATCACGGCCTGCTAAAGTATATTTCACCCTTTTGACGACACATTATGTACATTTGCAGCGCGTAACGACACGGGCACGGCTCACAATTTCCATTAAGGCGCGCCGGAACAGGAACGACCCAAATTTCTGCCACCCTGTCCAGATTTCAACTTTAAAGGCTCACGAACTAAGAACGACAGTCGCCTGGGTATTGGGTTCATTTGTGTTAAAAATCATAGCCGTGGTGCCGCGGCCCGTGTAACACATATCGTATTAGCAAAGGACGGTATCTTACTGCAATTAGCCTCAGCTTTTTGGGAGCGCCGGTTGTGTGGGCGTCGTTTATTTTAATGCGATGGGAAACAAAACGATGCTATGAATGGGAGAACTCTTATAAAACATTTTTACAAATTTTAAGTCCAAATGAAAACTCTTAACACGTCGGAATTCTCGACTCCTTTTCATACTTGCACAGCTAACCCTTTTTAACTTTTGTACCGTCATTCACTATTTTCTTTTATTTCTTCAGTAATTAGTAGGTAGGTAGGTAGGTATATGAGGAAATTTTATAATAAAAATAATTTAAATAAAATTTTGCAACTTCATATTACAAGCTTTTAAATAAATTATTCACAAGCGTATAATATCGTGACATTTAATGCTTATAATGTATTTTGTAAAATATAATATTTTTTTTTGCTTTAATTTTTATTCCACACAGCAGGGATAGGCAGAGGGAACCTAGGAACCTAATGTTAAGATACGTCGTTCCTATTAAGACATATAATTAAAATGAATATAAATATATGATATCTAAAGCTTCTTCTACGATAGTAGGTACAAGCAAGTAAAACGAACAGATTGTACTTGAGAACACGTGGGGAAGGAATTAAGCCTGCTTATCGCAAGGCAGCGTAGGATAATTATTTATTAAAATTGTTGCCATACCAGCCCCGAGCCGCGACCATTTCAACATGTTATTAGCTACAGTGAAATTCTCGGCATAGTGTAGAGTGGCCATTGCAGTGTGCACAGATTGTGGAAATTGATTTTTTTATTAAGTATGTTAACTGTTTACATCAGTAAATGTTTTTTTTGACTGGAGGCACATCCTCCTATTTGCTTTGAATAAGTGTAATCTAAAATATTTCGGTAGTTATGTACAATCGTATGTATATACAATAAAAATTGCATTATACAAGTAAAATGTCATTTTAAAAATCATTCTAGCTTTTGTTTATTTAGTGAGACTTTGTGATAGAATATTGTAACCTTATCATGGTATCTGCACAAAAC
The DNA here is from genome assembly GCF_056956725.1 of Heliconius melpomene rosina. Classification (NCBI taxonomy): domain Eukaryota; kingdom Metazoa; phylum Arthropoda; class Insecta; order Lepidoptera; family Nymphalidae; genus Heliconius; species Heliconius melpomene. Next base: position 5,432,761 of record NC_140406.1, on the reverse strand, counting down.
TGTAAGATCATGGTTACCGCATGGAGGGGTGCACTTCGTCACTTCGTCTGGCTCGTTGCCTCGTTGCCTCGTTGACGAATTACCTTAAATTTATTCACGCCATTATTTGCAACTTTATTCTATTTTTAGTGGCATATGTAGCTATTTCTTAGTTTTGATTTTACGTGGCTTATCGTCTTATCGTGGTATATTTAGGGTAGATGATGAGAGAAGTGAATATCAAAACACTTTCTTCTTTAGAGACAGTGTATTTTGTAATAATAAATTAGGTAATAAGGTTGATATTAGTCCCTTAAATAACATAAGTATTAGCGCTAACACACATATACTATTTAAAGAGCAAAGGGCGTCTTAAATTTAATCTCTCAGTAAAAGCGATATAAACGAGAAGAAAAGTAAAAGTCTTAAATAAAGGAATGAAAAACGAGCACGTAACTCAAACTCACACGATAAGCTAGCATTTTAATTTCTTTAAGTGTAGCAAGGAATCGAGTATTTGCTTTACTTTTACTTATATATTAAAAGGCACATAGAAATTATGTTTCCCTAGTGCTAACAGGCTTCATACACTTTACTTTATGCTATATATTTTCTCAATATAACCTTATAGGACCAAAAAAGAATATTTGAATATATTTAAATATTTGTTATAAACTAATGTTTCACACATAATCTATAATGACGCAATATTTTGTCATATTCATTGTTACTCTTGCAATATCCAGGCTAGCCAAATAACAACAATACCTAGGTGTTAGGAACACGTTAAGATTATATTTTTATTTACTACTTATAGAATGTTGTTGTTAGTATGATAACAACATTAAATGTAATAAAATCTAATATAATTATATTGTAACAAGCAATCTGTTAGGACATATAATTTTTTACATTATGTTATTGTTTCTTTTTTCTAATTGTCCTGTAGGTTTTGATTACGCGGTGGATTTTATACAAAATGCATCAACATCTTCATGGATTCTTGGATTTTATACAAAATGCATCATCGACTTAGAAGCTTAATCTTTTTTGTGTTTTAAGGGGACCATAGACCTGAATTTAAATAATTTCAGATTGATACCTCCACGCGATCTCGAGATAAATGGTCTTGAAGGACGCACAGGCCGACAAAGTAAAATGCAAAGGCATCTGTTGGATGGATATTTAATTCGCATTAGCAACAAAACTTGCAAATGTCAACAGACGTGGTAACACAAAGAAATTAATGACGGCGTGCACTTTGCTAACATTATGCGAGTTTTATAAAATTTTACTCAAACAATGGCAAAATTTATAGAACTGATGCGATTCTCACTCGACGGGGCGCGCCACGTGACGTCACGATGAATCATTGTTTACAAAAAGCTCTTAGATAATAGAAGTTTAGTTCATTCCTATTTACTTGGTTGCTTCAGTTATAGTAATAACTAATAACACTAATGTGTTTAATTTTAAAATAAAATTTCTACTAATATTAAAGTTCATATATCGAGTAATCAATAAGGTATTTACAATTATATAAATTCATGGAGTATACTTTTAAAAGAAGAAAATGAAAAACTATAAAGATAATATTTTCTATAATTGTTTATTTGTCTCTTCTTTAATAATTATATATTTTAAACATAATTAAACCTACAGAAATAAAACAATTTATAATAGAATATATAATTTAAAAGAAATTAAGTTAATTTCAATGTAATGCAATTCAATGCAAATGAGGTGTCACATGTTTGTATGTAGTACCTACCTACGGTGTGACGGTGCAAACAGTATCGCAAAAAAATTCCGAATTGACATTTTAAAGCGCATTCTTCGCACGGATTGTGACGTGCGAGCGTGCGACTGTAATTGAGTTTATTCTACCCCATTGTTTATAGACATGATATGACGCCAGGTCGTGCGCGATCAAAAATTCAATTACAAAATTCGCCATTTCCTCGTCCAAAATTTACTGAACGCCAACAATTTGGCCACGTAACCTGGGTGCATTACATTAATTTCTAGTTGAGAGCTCGGGCATTAATTTGTGTCTAGCTCCGGAGGGAAACCGCAAAATACTAGTTCCGTTGCTATTCATAATAAAACCGGTGCAAGCCGCTAAGTGCTTCAACATCTGGGCACCCGGCACAACGAAATACTATTACTATGACAAAGAGCCGTGAAATAGTGCCGTCGTTCAACTTTACTTTGGCTTGTGCTCTCCTCATAAGATTAAATATTTTGTATCTAATTCAACTTTTGAAGGGGGATATTTTGCGATACTGGAAACTCACTGTACATATTATGTTATATATTGCATTTTTTCATTCCAGTCCTAACAAACTTGTATAATAACATTTCCTATGTAATGGGGGAACATCTATTTTTTTGTGTCAATAATTTTAAAGTTCAGATTATATTTTGCCAGTGTTTGGCCACAGCCCTAATCAGATTATCATTAGAGCAGGTGGAAAATCAGTTGGGATATATGAGCCTCATGATTATGTAGATTTAGAAGAAAGAACTGTGCTCTTCATATCCACCTCTCGGAAAATATTTCTTCAATTAGGGTAAACTGAACATTTAAAATGAATATCTAGAAATAGTAAAGTGCGCACTTTACTTTCAGGATTTAATTTAATTTATATTAATAATGTAATAGAGACTCGAGTACTTTTCAGAAACAGCCGTAGAGTTCGTCAGATGTTATTTGATATTTAACGTTCAAAGTGTTAAATATATTTCAATCTGTAGAAAGCTTGTAAAAGCTGCTCTATTTTAAACAAGTTAATTTGGTGTAATTTTTATGCGGGGCAATGTTGACATTTTTATTCTGGTGCAAGTTGGATGACAGAAGTTTTTATGAAAGTCGTAGTTTAGTTAAAGCGATCTCGATAGCGTCTGTAAGTGTGGCCCAAGTTATGTGCGCGCCATAAACTAGGGTCAAACTTGTCGGCACGGATCGATACGCAGGTTCATTTCAACTATCCGAGTTGGGAGTCCGGAGTGCGGACGCATGGCCGCCGCCGGACACGTCGCGTGCCAACTTTAATACAAAAATATCGATTCTTCCACAAAGCCGTGTTACCGCAATCAATATGCCTTTCCGCCCCATGCCTAATTACGCCCACCTACGTCACTCAAACATCCGTAAAAAGCCCAGCGATCAGTCAGTCAGCGCGACCCGCGAGTGCCCTCCCTGAAAAATAACGCGAGCTGAATCATTCAAAGCGCACAGGGAAACGCTTCATTGTAAACGTTTTATTTAATTTTCCCTCCATTTACTTTTTATAATTTCTGCCGGGCATAAAAAACGATCCGCAGGAAGCGCGCACACATGTACGGCTACTCCGACGCACACAGCCGCGGGAACACCTGTCTCGGGAACGAAAGGTGTGCTCGCGCGTGCCGGACAGAGATGACTATACGCGCACGGGGCGCGCGCGAGCGAGAGGCGAGGTGCGCGCGCAGGCCGCCGGCACGCCCGCCGCGCGTCCCGCTCGCGCGACCGCCCGCCCGAGAGCCGTCGCCGTCAGTCTATCGCGCGCAGAGGTAGCGCTCGTACGTGCCGCCCCTTGTCCCGACGCGACCGACACGGTGTCCGTAACTGGTGTTCGGAAAATTGTGCATGTGCGTTTTCCGACGAAGGCAGTGTGTGTGCTAGTGAGATGTGCTGTTGTTTTCTAGGTAACGGAGATCACTAGCGGTTAGAGGCAACCCGACGTGTTCTACGCCGTTAGGGGAACTTATTGGCGCGCTTTAATTTCACTTTTATTAATTTTCCCACGAAGGCTTTGCCGGCTCTCCTAATTTCGTGGATAATATATTTTTTCCATGAAACTTCATCAGCGTAAATGTAAAAATATCAGCATGTAGAGTTTCGAGAGCTCGCAACTCTTTTACTGGAAACAAATTTATGATCCGTTAATTGCTCGCGCCGCTTAGATAAGCATAACAAACTAAACGATATACTGTTGTTAGTAGATACTGTGAAATATTTCGCATTGGAATCTACATTTTGCATCAAAAATAAAAACTGTTAAGTTAAACTTGAGAATAACATTACATTAATATAGAATAAAAATTCTTGTAAACATTACACAACAAATGACGCATCTTGATATCAAAAATATTTTATTCCAATAGACAAATTCAAAATAACCATAATAAATATGATTTATATTTTACAACACTTAAAATAAAAAAATCAGAGTCTTGGCAACTTTACAAAAAAAAAGAAAACATTTTATTATAATCTAGAATAAATATTTAAAGAATCCATTCTTTTGATACTTAAGAAAATATTAGAACAAACATAAATATATATTTTAATAAGCTCTACATCGCAAGAAAAAAATAATAAACTTTTAATTTTAAAATTATCAACACGCGATTTATTGAAAATGTTTAGAATAGGCAATACAACTAACAAATTATAAAAAAAAAACTGAATTATAACAGTCACTGTCGAACAAAGCGTCTATAATTGATTACAAAAGACTTTTGAACCTTCCTAATATACACCCTTACCACATTAGGTAATTGATGTCAATGAATAAAAGAGAACCGAGCACTGGCGTCATCATTAAATTTAAGTACTTAAGAACATTATGAGAGGTTAATCGAATTAGATAGACTCTACCATCTCAGACTGGGGAATGAGCGCATAGAATCATAGGAGATCTTAAATTGGATGTAATAATGTAGAGAAATTTAACAGATACGATTTTAAGTATTTTTACAGCTTAAAAGCAACAAAAGGATATATATTATTAAGCGATAATAAATACATAAATATTTGTACATGGTATCATATAAGAATCATATAAGATTAATTATTACAATTATAAACTAAACTGATGCAATTAAAGAAAAAGAAAATGACAAGGAAAAAGTAACATTAGATACAATTTAGTAACTATAATACTTCTAAGAAGGAAATACATTCGTGGTACGCCTTACGACATGCTATGTTGTTATTACGCTGGTACAAAAAATTGTGTACCATTCTCCATTATTAGATATAATGGACGTAGAGTCGCCAATGTTCTAAGATACTTCTTGTATATATTAGATTTATGACATAAAATAGAACCTTTTGGAACATAATGAAAATTTTTAAATAAGTTTTTCTAATACATTTCTACTAGAGTTGTAAGGAATTGTTTATATTACAATATATAATTTAGAATAATATTATTAAATACTACACTATTCAAACAGTATCAAAGTCGATATTTTCTTCGATCTATACTGAGAAAACATCCTTTTAAAATTAGAATTTATAAAATGTATTTTTTTATGAATACCAAATAATGCCTTCTAATGTAACCATATAAATTGTTACTATTTATAAATAAATAGCAATTTGGGCGAATGTCGTAAGATATTTGACTGTTTCGGTAATAAAACTAGCAAAAACGGATAAATGAATATTACATTGCTAAATAACGACGGGATGGGAATAGGGCGCGCTTAGATACTCTTAACGGATTCTAATAAATTTATATTTGTCGAATATAGAACCTCCTATTTAAAGATGAGGTTGTATATTTTGAATTATCTTCCATTTTTTTTTCTTTTTACCTTCATACTTAAATATGAAATTAACAGGTAGGCTGTTTGCTAGAAATAAATTTAAAAAAAAAATCTATAATATAAAATGCTCAAGTTTCAGCAAGTTATTGTCAATAAAATCAATTTACCTATTTTAATATAAGTAAATTTTATAACGTTATATTCTTTTATGCTTCAATATGCATATCAAAATTTATGCAGTTGTAAACAAAGCTGGTGAACGTACGAACGAACGGTGTTCTTCAGTGGCTGCTGATAATCGAAAGTATTTAAATTTCATTATTACGCTTTCACATTGCACCATCCATTACTTGTAACAATACTTAAACTATTGAAACTAGAAGAAGTTCCAAATGGAAAGTGAAAACATGCTTGAAAATGTTATTCTGCAAACAGACTGATTCTAGCGGGCTTAAATTTGTTTAATGCATTTTAATTTCACTAAGTAAATAGTAGGAGAAAAGTAAAAGCAAATAATTAAGGCGTATTCTCCCCCAACATGACGCATTGCAGTATCAAAATGACCCGCGGAGTTTCATTTATTATAATTTAGGCTTTTTTTATTTTACGTCTGTAGTCCTCAACCAAGTCCACATCACGACTACATTTTTTTATTGTTTTTCTATGGTCGTAAACTTTGTCGCCATAATTACAGACGAGCGAGTCCATTCGGACTAGTCACTTGTATGAAGGCCCGTCATTGTGCCTTGTTGCGTCACGACATGACAAGACCGCAGCCGAATGTCCATGAGACCGGCTAATAGTTTGCTGGTTAAATTAATTGTGTATTTTTGTACGCGGTCTAAATATTTACAATACTATTTAAAAATAAACTTCACGCTGTATCCCGCAAACAGCAGGGTAGGCAGCACTACAAAATAATGCAGCTATTTCGAAGTTTTAAAATTCTTATAATACACGCACATCTTAGATAAGGACCTAACTAATTTTGTTAGTAAATTATGTTAATATAGACTTAGCTATTGATGTATTAAACCAAAAAGCATTAATATTTATTTATACAAGTACAATTTTAATGCGATAGTTTTTGAACCAGCAAGCATTTAGTTTGTATTGGTGTTCCAAAGGTGTAAGCGATCGAATAACATTGATTGGCAATAAAAGTATTGCTCAGTCACGCTTTCTGTCTTTCGACCTTCTTAAGTTCTTACAATATAGATAATAAAGATATGAACAATTTGTTAAACGGTACAATATTTTATTTTATTGCCAATCAATATAGGTATTTTAATATCTTTAATTGTCTGGTTTTGGTTCGGTAGTTATTGACAGCCTATTAAGCCAAAAATCGCCAGCTCTACTTTAATGAGAAGGCAGGACAAATCGACAGAGTTTTAGTAATTATCAGGTGGTATGTTATTCTCGTCGTAAGTGAGTAAATAGGTACAATTTAGGCCACTGAAGCTTCACCGCTCAGTCTGATTCAACACTTCGTTGTGGCAATTAGATTCAATTTGAGACGTGAACGCTATGGATATGAGAGTGAAGCTAACAATGGTTTATTTCTCTCGATATTAGTCCAAATATGCAGAATAACGAAAGCCCCCAAAAGTGCTAATGATTGCCAACACCTTCTGGTGTTTTCATAATTAGCCAGTAAAGACAGTAATTTTCTCTTTTCACTTTAGCATGTATCCATTAATTCAATTTAAAAATGTATTAATTTTTACTGACAATAAAAACAAGTTTCATTTAATATCGAAATTTATATGGGATGGGAGGACCGCATTATATAGATTGTATCATCAAATATCTGTAATGTGTTCGAATATTTTGCGTATAGCTTTGAGGTTATTTCAGTCGAAATTTCATTAGGTGAATGGTTCAATTGGTCGACAGAACGTTGCAGTTAATTGAATGGGCTAGTTTGCGAGCCATATGTAACAGTAGATATCACAATATCTCTTAATCAAGATGGATTTTAGGTCATTTGCCTAATTTCATTTTGAAATATGTTAATATTATATTTTAGATAATATAAATAGAATATATATTAAATTTTAACGACGAATCAGACGTTATTACACTCTCACAAAGAAATTTTAAGGGAAGTTCAGTCTTCAGAAACCCTTTGCTTATTCATCTCCAAAATAACTCGTAACAACCAACCGAAACTATTTCTTTGTGCCCAACCTCATAGTTTCCGAATTAAACTAGTCGAGGGTTTGTGTGTGCTGTAGACCGAGATATCAGTTGAAGCAGGCTTGTATTTGGATATTATTGAAAGTACATTCTATAAGAAAATACATATATAAAGAAACATATAAAAATAGAATAACATAAAGAAAACAATAAAAGATTGAAAAAAACTGTTCCTTTTATTTTGTTTGAAGTGGACTAGGTAACTTAGTGACAGATCACTTTGCTCTCTGTCATATATATATTTAATAAAGTACATACTATGATTCAACTTGGTCGTGCTCAAATAATTTGAATAGATTCTTCAATACATAATCCAATCAATATTTAGTGGCAGGCTGACGGCTCGCTAATCGACTTATTTGTAAACCTTTCTACGTATGGCTTCTATTTCTACGGTCATATAATATATGGTGAATGTTTAATTATGTTGTAAAAATATAAATATACTATAAAACACTATATCATTTAATTTTTTATTAACTATTTATAACTATGAAATAATTCTCAATTGCGCATTTTATAAACAAAACGTTTTGAATAATAATCTTAATAATTTCTACTATTATAAAGCCAGACATAATATATTTTTATTTTATTTAGTAAAATCAAATAGATTTTGTTTACAGCCCTATAAGTTATAACATATCAAAGCGTCGACGAAGTTAAGGATCTCCCGAGACTTATAATAGATGGGAACTGGAAAAGTTGTCCGGACTTATTTACCGACTTCACCGCAGCATAAATACTTCTGGATTAAAGTGTTCAGCGGTTAAGAAAATATAAACCGGGCGTATAATATTTTTTTAATCATGATGTACTTCTGTACTTGGTTGTACTTGTAACTGTAAGAAAATTCGATTCTTTAAAAATATCAGATATCGGGCAAATATGAATTAGTAGTTTCAAATAATCATTTCTCACCGTGTTATTTGCATTTGTAAGTGTATGGATATACTTGGAACTAGGGTAGGTCATAGTGTTTCTAAATAATTTAGAGGATAATTATGTTAATGACATTGTGCAGACGATTGAATCGTTTAATCGTTAATTGCGTTTAACGCAATATAACAAATTTAATTCAATACTATGATTTGATCTAGTGTAAAATTATGCAGATTAGGCCTTCGACATTCTTGTGGTTGCAAATTATGCTATGCTTATGTATGCTGTCGTTAATAAATACAATAAGCTTTAAAATTATTAATTATTAAACAATTGTACGCTATATAAATAAATTTCATTTTTGTTTTATGTACTTATTATATGAATACAAAAAAATCGTTTTGCTTGTAGATTTTACGCGAAAATCAATTTCTCAGTTTTTGATTTTATTAACTCAAGTTAAATTATATGATTGCAGAGATAGTTCAGTTAGTTTTAGACAGTAATTGCAGTTATGCTGAGCGAGTTAGATATTTGCCTGCCTAATCAGGAGGTTGGCACACTGTTCTAAAGTGCCGATCTGGGAGTTTTGGAACTAACCAATCAAGCATAATTTTATCTATTGAATATTGAAAAAATAAAGTAAATGTTAGTTAAAAGTAAAGTAAATATAATCTATATTTATTAAGAATGAATGACATTATTAAATTAAATAAGGATACATTTAAAAAGTGTTATACAGTCGAAATGTGTTAAAAGAGCTTCATTTAAATTTAAAAAAGGTGTATTTTATTTCCTCCTTATTTATAACATAGAAGTTCAAGTTCAAATCTTTAGTTTTTTGTTCACAACTTACTCACGTTTGGAACAAAAAGGTGACCTTCGTATGTCTAGTTAAGCTCACGTGACCGTGTGCGCGGGGTACTTAAATATTATGTAACTATAATAATTTTTACTATTACATTTTTCTAATGTTATTTCCTCTACATTGGTCTGCTCTTGTAGAAAAAATGTTCTAATATAATTGAATACTAGGCTGTAACACAAAACTTTACTTTTTAAACAGACACATGTGTTTTGTCATTTTTACTTCAACAAACATATTGAATGCATATACGAATTAAAACATATCGCCTGGAAATTGTAATAAATCATTCTTATATTGCGGGAAAAAAATATAATAACTTAACTAAAACTAAGAAAGTGACGAATGTTAGATAATGATATAGAATTGTAAAATATGCGATCTACAATGTGACCACTCAATTAAAGAACGAAATTAATTTGATGTGTCGTCATTGTTTAATTTATATGTTTCTAGGTGTTTATCGCGATGACTAACAAACTAAATGACCGGCAACACCCACGTACATGTGGAATCGTCTGTGTGTGAGATATAAAAGACCTTTGTTCAGTGAAAAAACATCTCAAAGTAGTTTACCCCAGAATTTATTCTAATATTCAACATGCATTCCGTGTATTTTATATTAGTCTAGTATTTATGTATTCCTACTGTATGCAAAGGGTTACTTGGTTCAGTTAATATGAATTCAGATTTTTGTAAAATTTCAATGTAGTTCATCATCATACTAAAATCGTCTTGTTTGTACGTGATATTTAAAAAAAAAATCAAAAGACAAAGATCCGTTATCATAGTTACTAAAACAACCACCCACTACTCCTAGAATCTACATCAACATATGATTTCATGGTATAGCTTTCTACTTTTCAAAGCGCGGGTGAAATACACCAGAGAGTGCTTTCCGATTTATCGATAGAGGGTGGTAAGAGGCTTCTCTTACTAATTGGACTCTGACAGAATGTGAGGTATTTTGAATTATCATTTGAGTCGATAGGTATATCGGTATATGTATTCACATCGGGTTGCCTTTACGTGCTTAGTCGTCGTCTATATCTTGCTTTAGTAATGGAATTTTCATGTATTTTTTCTTTTTTTTTCAGGATCAGTTTACATGCAGAACATCGATCAGCACGAATGAGAACAAAGTGCTTAAGCGCTAAAATAATAAAGAACAATCACTTATCGGTGTTTGGAAACCTTTAAGTTTTAACGAGCGTAGCCGATAAGTCAATTAATTCATAACACAACGTGCGTAGTGCTGCGCCGTTGTCAACATCATATATCGATATCGTCGCGTAGCGCGCGCTCATTTCTCCTGTCTGACAGTTGGTCAGTGCTCGCCGGAGTCGCGCGACTCGGCCAGCACGCCCCGACACAGCCGTGGATAACCTCGGCCAGAGCCCCCTCCCGGTGAAGAGGCTGCACGAAGCGCTTCAGAGTGCGCAAGTGAAGCGGCAGCGGCTCTCCCCCCCGTACCCCGCGACCGGCGCACCCCTGCACCCCATCCACCAGCTGGCCGTGCACCAACACATCAAGGTGCAGCAGAGTATAGTGCAGCAGAGCATCGTGCAGCAGCACCAGCTGAACCTGGCCCACCAGTCGCTGCAGAACCTGCAGGCACAGAGCTTGCAAGCGGTGCAGACGGTGCAGACGACGGGCGCGAGCGTGCAGCAGCCGCCCGGACCCGCGCAGACGCAGGGCGCGCCCTCGCCGCGACCTGCCTCGCCGCAGCATAAGAACATGGAGCTCGCGCTCTGCCAGAGCATGGACTCAGTCAACACCGCCACAACTGAGGAAGAGGTAATTTATACTTTCTTTTTTTTTAATAATAAGAGATTGCTAGTTGATCATCATCATCAATATTCTTTTAAATAGTTACAGTAATAATAACTGATTTTTTTAACATATTCTTATATTTGAAAATTAGAAAGTATTGCGAATCTGAAAACGTCTTCGTTCGTCAATAATCAGAATATATGAATAAGAATCATTATATACGATTCTGGATATATTGAAATTTATCTATTTACTTTTTAAATTACGTTTCTTACTATATATTCAGTAGTTTACCTTCAAATATATAACGAAATAAATATTAACTAATTAGAATGAACACTTTGAATTTGTTCTGTAAAACTTTGTATAAACAAAGACATAGATTTCCGTTTATAATTAATTTAACAATGGCCACTAATGCTATTTGATTTGCTGTGTCGGATGAGACTTTATGTATCATTTAAGTGATTTGTCATCGAACAATCGCAAAGTAATATCAAAGAGGTACGGCGGGAGCTATCACAATGGAGAAAACGCTCGGGTATACAATAAGCATTTACTAACACAATAAAAGGAAATTTTCCTCGCCACTATTGCAGCAGAAATGAAACATTATATATATTGCATTGTAGTTTTTGTCTTCGCTTAGTTATTATAAATAAATTTATAAAACATTAGTAAAAACAGAATATATTTATATCCACTGTGTGACCCATCGTGGTGCGGCATCTATCTGTAAACTCTATACTTGTGACTATGGGATAGATCTCTATAGACTCGCAATGGCCTATTCTGATATCATGACCAGCTAACAAGACAAAATGCGACGTTGTATTACGCCATTAAACATACAATGTTTTAAATTCGAGTGGAAAGTGGGTAACGTAGTGTCTTGCCAAACAGAGTGAAGCTTGTAAAAATATAATGAAATGTAGTTTTCTCAATCTGATGATATACATATAACTTAATTTAGTTACCCCTTAGAAGTACTGGAAAAATATATAGAGTCCCGCGCTCACACTACATTGACTTTACAATAAAATATCTTTATCGATATGTCAAAAACAGCTCTAGTCTAGTGTTGCAATTGCGTTTTATTTCTGTACAATGGCTAACGTTGTGCTAAGATGATAAGTCTTGTAATATTGAATCTATTTATGAACTAGTTTTTATAATGAAACGTCATACTATACTGCATATTTTTAAAGTATGCATATAAAATATGCAATAATATACTGCATATTTTAAATAATTATTATTTTATTAAAAGTGAATTATTTTTTTTTCAATATATTTTTTTATGGTTTCTATGTTTTTTTTGTAATTAATTTGAAAATACAGCGTAGATATTTCTTTCTAAGGTATATTACGACTACCATGTATTTAGCGAATATATGAAATAGTCTAGCTGTCGTCTGCCAAATAATAACCGTAAAAGCTCGTAAAAGACACCGTGTCTATTGAATTACATTTTTTATATTTTGGTTTAGTTCACTAATTAGATTTCGTCATATACGTTTTCACATATTTGTGATCGATATCAATCATTCTCTACCTCTAGGTATACCTACTAATACAAAAAAGGCAAATACGACATGTTTTAAATAACATCATCCGTTTCACTGCCCTTTTGAAGTAACCAACAACACAATTACTTTAAATCACATTCCGAAGAAATAAAATTCTTCTAGAAGTTAACAGTAAAAGCGAACGTAGCCTTAAAGGAATAGCGATAAATTCTTCAACATGAACCGCCAGCAGGCGAGAAGTGGGCAGCGGTTGTGTTAGCGAGACAAATAGAGTGGATGTCGCCCGCCTCGTCCCGTGCGGGGGCAGCTTTATAAATTGATTCCTATCCACTAGCGTTGTTTCTCCCTTTGTTATGAAAAACTGTAAATACATCTAAGTAGAGGGTGCTTAGTTGTGATTTCAGCATGAAAATTGTGAATGGAATGCTTTGAAAAGTGTATTTTGTGTTTTGATTTGCATTGGCTCACTTTTCATTTGACTTTTATTGCGCATTATGCTATTATGCGGAAACTAGTGCGTGAATTTTCATATAAATTAACAAGATTGTTATCTAAAATCGTGTTTATTAGAGGTCGCTTATTAATAATTAAACAAAAGAAATGAACAAAAAAAATAGTTATTTTTGATATCCTATATTTTAGGAAAAGTAAACAGTTAAAAATTTAATGAGGACATACAATATTACTTTTAGCTTTTTACAAAATTAATAAAAATTTAATCATAGCGGGATTAGAACCTGCGCCTCTTGAAAAGTCTCCCATACACACTTAAATATATCATAAATATTCTTTCCATCGATAATTCAAAGTAATTATGGGTAGCGGAAATTTGTAAAAATTACAGAGATGCCAACAAGATAAATAAGTTGTAACATGCGTATCTGAAGTTCGAGGTAGCTTTATACGGCGAAGTTATATTTAAGGGCTATATGCAAAGTAGATTCCAGCCCACAGTCATAACATAAACTGCGAAATAATAATTAATTTGAAAGTTCTCGTTACGCGAAGCGAGTTTGTCCAGCGCGTTTAGAAGTTGTCTGCGTCGCTTTGATGTGAACTCATGCACTAAGGAAAGGGGAAGGATTACAGGCGAAACCCTTTGCAAGTAGTGTGGGCGCAATCACTCAAGCGATTGATACAGCCGCACCAAGGCATGTCATACTTGCGCGTTATGGGCACCAGGTGGAACATTCTGTGGGCTAACTATCTTTAACATATATTTATGGATTTATAATACATGTATGTATTAATAATATATGTAGGTATATAAGAAAAAAAATAAGTAATTCTGTTAAGCACAATATTTTAAAAATATATTGGATATATTCAATACTTTTAGAAATATACTAGGAAAAAAAAGTATTTGCGTACGTGAATCTTGTAAATTATATAATATCCATTTATAATGTAGTATAGTTTTAATGTACGGATTATAAATAAAATATAACTGTTTTTAGACTCTACACGATTAGCAGACTCTATTGTAGTATGTACTTGTATGTAGTACCAACCTGTATCTAAAATAGCCCCTAATCATACAAGTTCATAGCAAGAATATTTTAAATTTTCCCCATAGCAAAGTTTCTGAAAATATGCAATAAAGTATCTTATATAAATATATCTATTGGAAGTTTGTACACGAAAATCTGTTTCAACGTTTCTCAAAAGTCCTTAACGAGAACTTACGTTTCTGTCGTAATCGTAGTGCAGTCGAATGGAGTGGACTCACAGATTGATGTCATTTTTGATGATCACTAGGCAACTTTCCAAATGCGTGAACGTTGAAATTATGTTGAAAATGACCGCAGTCAGACACCACGGGAAATAGGATTTTATCGTCAGTATCTTATAGAACACATCTTGCAATCAACCGCGGGTCACTTGTTTTCAATTTATTGGAATTTATAAATCAATGTCTTTATTTGCCTTGTATCAATATAAAGTAGGTCAAACACACTAAAGAGTAACGTATGGATGGATATAATATTATATACCTTTTAAAAATTTTAACTCGATAACTTTAAAATAATACACGAACAGAAAATTTTCGGTATTCTTTATAAGAATAGGTTTTTCATCACATGAAAATTTAAGCGTGTTTCAACAATTGTGGAAGCTAACAAACTCAAACCTCCAGGCATAAATTATTATTTGGTCTAGACCAAACAATATGTGAATTCAGATTGAATAGCTAAGTAGCTGCATGGTTTGTATTATATTAATATTTTATTTCCATGAAACCCAATGTTTAATTGTTATACTCGTATAGTATATATAAATAAAGTGTATATAACGTATATCCCAAAACTTGTTGACGTATTAATGTTGGAATTCTTTGAAAAAAAGTAAAGGAAATTCTTATACAATAATTTTATAAATAAAAAATTAAATAAACCAACTTCACGCTGTATCCCGCACACTAGGGTAGGCAGAGGGAACCTAGGGTTAAGACACTCCGTTTTCAAATTACCGCCGATTTTTTTATATAATAGATTAAAGTTTATATTGCTCAGTCTCCTTCTATTATTATTTTCATTCACGTATCCATTCTACCCACTTTGTAATAGTAGTGTATTATAGTGTTCCGCAAAACATGGTAGATGTAAAGATAATAACTGGTTGACGTGAGGCAGTGAGGCAGCGAGGCAGGGGTGCTGACGGGCGCGGTCGGCGCCGGCGGGTCTGCCTTCACTGGCGCCAGCACTGTCTAGCGTCACTTTAAATGTTTGCTAGGGTTTTATATTTACATTTGAGGAGCTCCTTGTGTCTAAATATAGCAACATTGTAGGAAATAGGTTATATGGTTTTTTATAAAGTAATTAATACTAATCTTAAAATATAATAAAATATTTTTTGCAATTCATATACAATAAACAAACGAGAACTTGAACTGTTTTTATGCAATGGTTGCAGAACAAAAATAGAAAGAATTAACAATAAATAAATAGTAAAGATAAGAGTAGAACAATATATTATATTATTCAATTTATTAAACGTACCTGAAAATATTATCTTCATATTTATGTAAATACCACTAAGCTATTTCAATTTAATGATATTCTTAAGTACCTGTTATAAAGACGTCTGATGATAACCCCTTTCCAGGATCGGATCGCCGATCGATTGACCAACTAGTCGCGGGAATCGGGTAACGGCCGCGCAGACAGTAGGTACCTGTAAGGTTTCCTGAAACCTGTAACTACTTTTGTTTTAGTTTGTTCACATGTTGCAACACTTTGTGATTGTTACTGTAATTATAACTTTAGTAGAGTTTTATGTACAATTTTTTTATTTATTTTTACATTTAAAAAGTCAAACCTGTATAAAATGTAACAGCTCTACACGTATTAATTAGTACTAGAAATGACTTTTTATATCTCTATCTATAAAGAAATATTTTTTATTCTAATTTACAAATGTAAATAAAAAATAATAAATAGGTATACAGTAAACTAAAAAAATCCAAATGCTTAAGAACTCTAAAATACCGCTCGCGCGATATCTCCATTGCCACTGAAGAGAAAATTATTAAATCACTCGAACTCGATCGCGGGGACATTCTTCGAACGAATTGAACAGAAGAACTCTCGTAGAGCGGAATATAGACACCTCAACCGCTCCAACAGTTTGTCCATCTAATTTGTTCGGCGGCGCTCGACTGTAAAAACAAATAGCCTTCTCACATTCCCCCTTCTCAACAATAAAGACAGATATATTCTGATAAAGAGAGGAAAAAGAAGTTCAGTTTCTTTAGAGTTGGTTTTGCGATTTGTCAATGTACTATCGCAAGTTAACTTACTTTAGTTTTGCTGATCACCTAGTCTTATTTGTTCTATATTAGGTGGTCCCTTTGTAATTATTAATCATGCTTCATCTAATGCTCTCGGTTTGGGGTTAGTCGTGGCAAAGTTTTAATTGAATTTGTTTGTCGATTTTGACTTTTTGACGGGAGCGTGTTGCGGCTTCAGAACAATTTTTAGGTAACGCTTTACAGAATTTCGCTTATGAATTCACCTGTCCCCCAACTTTATTATACGTTGATGTTTTCGAAGGAATATATCAACTTTAATTTAATTATAAATAAAGAAAATTGTTTTATAATTAAAGTTTATATTTTAAATTGTATTTAATTAACCGAATTAAATTCATACATTTCGATATCATTTCAATTCCAGTCCTCCAATTTTGAGACCAGTCGTGACACAGGGCACACAGTGTGACTGTAAATGCATTGATTCCAATTTTTTTTCCATTCATTTCTTCTGGTGTCACCAAAGTGCAGCGTTGTGTCCTGCCACTTACCACGCAATACTTCCAGAATTCGGCAGAAAATGTGGAACGGAGTGTCTTAACACTTTTCTTTTTTCCTCTGTCATGCTGTGTGCGGGATACATGGTGAAACTGAAAAAATAATTCAAAACTTCCTAAGAATCCCATACTTGAGTAATTATCTGCCTGACATTCTCAGGACTTAAAGCAATGTATAAACTATTCTTTTATTCTTCACATTCTTACTCTTTGTAAGATATTAAATTGTTTCAATTTATGTTAGCGTTTTATTAAGTATACCGCGTTCGTAGAATGTCTGCTACATATTGTTGGGAAGTTACTTTCATTGTGTTTTTGCGTGTAACTTGAGGTTGTTTCACAGAATTATATGTGTTGTTGACTATTATTTTTAGGCAAGTTATATATAACATCTTGAATGCTTTTCCAAAAAGTGATTTTGTTTTATGAACTTGCTTTACTTCTCCGAATTTAGACATGGATAACTTAAAACAAAGAAAGTATATTATTTTATTTCCTCAACTATGAACAAACGTTTGAACAACTATCACTAAGAGAAATGATCTCAATTAATATGTCATGTCTATAAAGCTGAGGGAAACAGCAATATCGGCTTAAAGCGTGAACAATGGAATGGGCGCAGAGGCTCAGCCAATAACTGTTGCTTGATTCCTCTAACGTTTTGCACCTCGGATTACCAACGCCACGTGTAAACAGAAACTTCACTTCGTCCTGTTCGTTTCGCTACAAGCTGTAGAGGGTGGGATTTATATTTCTTGTTAATGAAATATTTTCAAGTAACTATTCTATCCACAACTATTCGGTATATTAATTTTGCATATTCGAATAATAATGTTTAAGCTTTTGCATAGCTTTTAGTTTTAAAGATTTCTTAAGTTATTGCTTATTTTTTTATATTTAAAATTATGATATAATATAAATTTAGCGTATATAAAAGTGAACAGTCAAGGTATAAAGCAAAAGATCTATAGAGTAAATGGAAAGTGGAGCATATAGTGGTAAGCGTTTCCATTGCTGCTCCACTGCCCTGTAAAGGATGTAGCTCGATTATGTTTCTACGTTTAATTATAGATCAGACTGAAGTTAATAATTTTAACCGACTTTGTTTTAGAACCAAATACAGTTAACGAAATAGTTCTGTTCTTTTTCTCAGCCTGTATATTTATATTAGGCTAATTTTAAGGCTTTCTTTTATTTATATACGTTGTTTAGAAACGCTTACATTGCGTATAATTGAAAAAAATTGACATATTTTTTATGGTAGTAATTGAATCTGACCGATTATAGAATTAGCAGTTTTTATTGTGTATAGCAATTCGTAGAACGCTAGTGAAGTAATTAAGAGTACTCAGTGTAGTAGGTATTTATTGTGTACTGTGCAAGTACCTTGGCTACCAGCCAAGCAGACTTAGAGCTTCGTGAATCGTACTAATGTGCTTAAGTCGCTAGTATTTGAATGTGACGAATTAACTGAAATAAATAAACAAAAAATATTTAAAATCTGAAATATCCACTTTACAGGCTTGTAGTATTTACCATAAATGAAAAAGAGCGAACAATGTCGACAGGGACCGAACGAACTGTACTATTATACCAAATGCAAGACGAAAAACGGGGCCCGCATTGTGAGCAGAAAATCGAACTTGAATGTCGCGAGACGAAAGGCTCTTTGTGCACAATCAATGGCCCCTCGATTGCTGATAACTTTCTTTGCAGTCTAGAAGTTTGAGTTGGAAACTGCTGGCGGGTATCCGTTCTAGAGTTCTTGTGAGCAGTTTCTAATAATGAAACTGAATCAGATATAGCAATAAATGTATTTATCTTGTGTCTTGTAGGGATAAGTTCTAAGAGGGAAGACAATTAGCGACTAGATTGTCTTTTTGTGACGTGGAAACGGAAAAATCTTGTATTTCTCTTTTTATAGATTCTCATATGAAAGCGAAATTAGGGCTATTGTTAAGTTTTGTTAGAGATACAGAGGTACCTTTTAGTATCTATTGAAATGTCATTTCTAATGTAAGTCACGTTTAATCTTTCTTTTAGGACTTATTCGTATATTAGGTAAGTATACTGTTGGAAATTAATTTATTATCATATTATAACATTAAAATATTTTTCTTAAAAATCAAAACATATTTAATAATCCAATTTATGAAATTCTTATATGAATGAACGATGATTTGACGTCGCTAGTCTACATATTATGTGTAGGTACTTATACTTAGAGTTTAGCTTACATAGCATTATGCTTTAAAACTTTAATAGGGATATTAACAACGATTATAATTCAAAATCTGGGGGCATTACTGCAGAAATTAAGATGTAGCTTCGTAGCGGTCACGTACAGGGTCGCCTTGGTGGTAACACGAAGGAGCTCATCGGTCTGGCTCGTTAAGCGTCGGAGCGTGCTTTTATTACAGCAAAGCGTGCGCCGCGCGCAGGCGACACTTGAATATTAAAACATCAACTCTAGGTCATACATATTGCCCCGAAGCCGATTGTAATCGAGCGTACAGATGAGAGTCACGCACGGTTCGACTCTCCTCTCCGACTCGCCACGTCAGACGACGACCGCAATTTGTCGAGGTGAATAATTTCATCTCTGATGATGTGCCCGAGTGAGAGGCGACGTGCCGTTTGCTATACATCAAACCGGCGATAGGCAAAGGAAACATTCACTATGAATGTTATTTGGAAGGTAGATTGTAGGCAGTTTCCTGATTCTCGTCTCTTTGTATAAAATATGTTGAAACCAATGATATTTCACGCATTTCCAAATTATGAAAAGTTACATGTAAGCATCAAACTTCAAAAAGATTTTGTAATATACAAAGGTAATATTTCTTATTAAACAAAATAAATATTCTATAGTTAGTGACTTTATATTTATTTTGATTTACAGATCATCGTACTATTATCTATTTTAATTGTGCTTAAATAATAATTATGTATTAACATCCCAATAAGATTCTAATTAGATATGAATCACATTTTTAATGTAAAAGAAATCAGTTATGATAAAGGTTACTTGTAAATAGTTCTGAAAATAGTTATAAATACCACCTGCATTTACTACTGAATTCGTTAGTTTGTTATAGCTACTAAGAAGACGATAAACCAAAGTAATTACGCTCCAGATAAAATGTATCACAATGGAAATGTATTATAGTGATGCGATGTTGCAGACATTATTGATGGGCAAGAATCCACTACAGCTGTTCTAATGTGTTCCGTTGAGTGTTCGTCCGAGTCGATAATTACTTACAATGTAATTACGAAGTGTGCCAACGGGCACTGGGCGCTGGGCAGTGCCCGACTGCTTGCCCCGGCACTATTGGATACATATTTGATCGGTTTATGCGGTCAATTTAGTCGATGCTATGCGAGACCTACATACGCACTCAGGGTCGTGAATGTATGCGTTATTGATTATGATTCTATAATGCTGCTTGGATATTAATGAGGAACCCATTGCTTATTTAGGAAAAGGAGACCTGTGAAAGTTAATATTTAATAAAATATATTATTTCTTTACTACTACACTTTATAAGAGCCCTTATTAGAAATACAAATCATACCTACACGTAAATTCGGCATCGTAGTTATATAATTGAATTTATGACCATTTCACACATTAGAATTTCACGAGTGTACTTCAATGTATTGAAGCTGACTAACTTAAATATTTTTCATATAATAATTAACTTTGCAATTACTTAGTAATATAAAAAAACGCTATGTTTATCCATATTTTCTGGCAAAGCCCTAAATCCTACCTACGATTGTAATATCACGTACGTTTTAAAATATCCTTGAAGAATTTTGTAAAAGAATACAGGGGCACTCCCCTTGGGTTTGCTTTAAATGTTTTGTGGATGTAATGCAACATAAAATCGACCCTTATCCTGACATATGATTTTTTTGATGCTCACTATAGAATCAGAACTACTAAGACTTGATATTATAGGTAATACTCGACATACGTATGAGCTGTAATTTAAATTATTAAATACAATTCAACTTATGTCTAGAGTAGAAAGTGTCATTGAATTGAACTCACAACCTATCTCGATTACAGTAATGCCCTTGTCCACAGCGCCACGACTGGTCTCTAATACGTGTTTAATTAGCAAGCATACTATCTGTCACTCATCTCTACTGTCACAATACCATTCCATTGTTCTTTTATAAAAACGCAATAAAGAGCACGGAAGTGGAATAACAAATACATTAACAATATTACATTTAATCCCCCTGATGCGTTTCGAGATCATCCGGTAGTGCGGACGTCGACGGCGCGCCACAAAAGGTGCTATGATTTACAACGCATACAATATGAGAGGGCTCGCCACATTGACTGAGTGCGACTCTTCATATTATATTCTGGATTTTTTTTTTGTTATGTTTTGTAAGTTGTAGAAAAAGGTAGAGTTAGCTTGTTTGAGTTATTCTCTTATCATGATTAACATGTAACTTGAGGTTAGTCGCGGTGCAGGGGCACAAACGTGCAACTGTAAAATGATAGGTTATAGATTCGATTTCCACTCGAGAAAATGGAATATTTAATATTTTATTTCCTCTCTCTGACAGCTAGGCATAGCGCAGCTTCAAGTTCCGCCACTCAACAGGCAATGCCATCAGAATTCGGCGGAAATGGGGAACGGAAGTATCTTAAAGAGAATGGATTGTCATAATACTAGGTTCCCAGGTTAACTCTGCCTACCTTTCTACTTGCGGAGTAAAGCGTAAAGCTAAAAACATGTTACATTTAACATTGTAACCCAGTATTACGGGACCAGTTGTGTCTACATTATTGATAATCTTGTTATTTTACTACTAGTAACCCATCAACTATGAATCTAACAATAGGGTAAAAAGTAAAAACATAAATAAATGCAAAAAAACTATTTATTCCATTATAGATTATAAACTTAATTGTTTGCAATCGACTTGCAAATATCTTTTGTTCTCTTACATTAATTCAAAGAAAAATACACGTTTATTATAATTATGTACCTAAGTAAAGAATTACTTTTTTATGTTAAACTATATTTTATATTTCTTGTTAACTCTTGACAGCTATAAAAATAACAGTCGTATGCGAAAACACCCCATACCAAAACAGTCTGTATCGTAGTTATTCACTGTGGGCGCGATATTAACATTCGGAGCACATATTGCGGAGTGCGTCTTACTGCCACGAGTCTTATTATATGATTATTACTAGTTTCTACTTGCGACTTCGCGCGGCTTATGTTTGCATTTATTTATTTTATGTAGGTAGGTACAGTATTGATTTGTAATATGATCAAATTAAATAATGTTACTGCTTTTCATGATTTCGTTAATATTAGACGCATACCTTAAAGCTTCTTTTTGGCAATAATTATACCTCATTCGATCGAGGTATATTTATAATTGAAATTTGGGCACATCACTAGATGATTTAACAAAAATAAAATTGGGTGCCTCTATCCAAGACATAGTAGGCTCATAATATGTTTCTAAGCAAATATTTAATTACACAGATAATATACAGAAAAATTATAAACGTATAATTGTTACATGCCACATAATATAAAAGTCATACATACATAGATACATAGTACGACAGAATGAAAAGCTGTAGGTAATATTTTATAATTTCCTAAAGGAAGCTAGTTTAATGACAATATATTGCAAGTATATGCTTTCGCCTCGATCTGCGTCATAGGAAAGAAATGGCTGTGAGGTATATGGAACGATAACTATCTAAACTAAGATTAAGTAAGATTGCATGCTTCTGTTGTGGAATTAACAAAAAAATAATATTAACATATTTTTACATAAGTTTTTAATAGCTATATACTTCATACTATTAGCGCCTACATGTTTCAATATAGTAATTGTAGTTTACGGAAATTTGTTAAGATATATATTATATATACTTATATTAATCATCTCTGTGAAATTAATATTCAGAATATAAGCGATGTTTCAAACTATCTTATGTAATACAATTTTATATGGATACGTATTTTTACATTGTTGCTTGTAACTAAATTGATTCTTAATTGGATATTTGAAATTCAGATTACGCTAATTTTGTACGCTTGCACATTGTTGTATGTTCATGATGACCACATAAGTAATGTCAAGGAAACGTACTTATGGTGTTTCGTTGTAATATAGCAGATGGCTACAAATTTAGCTCTATTACTAAGTAAGTAGCAATTGCGCTTTCGCAATTTTACAATTTATTTTGAGTCTCTAATTACATGTGTGCTATTTTAGCGCAGCATAGGAAATACCAATTAGCAGTAATTGTTGGTGGTGGCGTTGGAAAAATATATATACCGGCCGGTTCGATTAATTAAGTCCTACGTGCGCAGCGATGTCGTGTCGTAGGCGCTGTTATCATCAAAATTTATGTTACTAGCGGATTAACGTCATATACAAAACCCACAAAACTCCATATCGACTAAGACTTAAAATTATTCAAGCGCCTAATATCTCGTAGGTATACGATTTCTCTACATGTTTCAACAATATGAATATCAGGTTTGTCACTATCATTCTGATATAAAGTAAAGATTTCCCACAAATGATATAGAAAGCCACGAAAGCGCTGTGCGGGTGGTGCATCTAATCAGCTTATTTGCCGACACGAGCTCAAAGAACGTGATTCAATAATGTGCAATGTGTGCAGTGCTTTAA
The DNA here is from genome assembly GCF_056956725.1 of Heliconius melpomene rosina. Taxonomy (NCBI): domain Eukaryota; kingdom Metazoa; phylum Arthropoda; class Insecta; order Lepidoptera; family Nymphalidae; genus Heliconius; species Heliconius melpomene. Next base: position 5,408,986 of record NC_140406.1, on the reverse strand, counting down.
CGATGCGTGGATATCGGGTGGCATCCACGTACTATGATCGATTCTATTTCAACGGCGTAAAGACTGAAACTTCAGGTTTCATTTAACTTTTCGTCCACAGTGAGGCGTTCCGTACGTATATCGATGTCTCGCGACAGTTGGCGCGCGACCAACGCGTTGTCGTTAGATGCCGATTGACCATTTCGTTTTATTTTATGCTCTCATCAGGACCTTTACAGATAAATTACTGCTAAACTCAAGAAATAGAACGAATAACTGCCTCCTAGAGGGTATTTTCATTATTTGTGATTTATGCATATTACCTACATGTATGTTCCCTTTTTATGATGTTCACCGAAATGGATTGATCATTTATATTTATTTTATAAATAAAAACAGATAGTAGATTTTTGATATCTTTAAATTAGTTATTTTTTATTTATTGGGTATATTTTCTGTAATTAAATAATAATTTATTATATTTTCCTTTATGTCAAACAAAAACACCGCCATCACTTTAATGTTTTTACTTATAATTTATCTTTAATATATTTACTTTAATAATAATCATTAATAACGCTTAAATAAAAATAAACTTACTATCAATATATATTAATTTAGTCTTGGGACATAATTCTGCAAAAGATTGGATAAGATAAAATAATATGGAAAATCCGAATATATCGTCGCTTTTCTGCGGGTTGTGCTTATTATGTAAATGCGACCCCGATGTGTTTTGTTGGTAAATTGTGGCGCAACACACGAACCCCGAAATAAATTCTATAAAATAGTTGTAGAGTTTATAGTGAAAATATTGCTTATAAACGCTCAAGGCAACCCAAAGTGAGATTTACTTTCAACTTCCAAACCCTAATTATAATAAAATAATATTGTATTTCACTTCGCAATATTGTTATAAAATTGTTAGTATATAGAGACGCTATTTACGCTTAAATGGAGAATTCGTATGTTACGTTTGTAGATAAATTCCAGATGAGAATCGAACTCAAAGCCATCATGTGCAATCAGCTACGACAAATTGACCGTACATGCATGTATGTCACATATAGTATATGTATGGTGTCTGTATTATATGTATTGTGTTGTTATTTTGAGTGAAGTACGTGATCAGCTTTACGCTGTATCAAAGCAAAGCAGGATAGGCAAAGGGAATCTGGTGTTAAGCGACTCGGATTCCCACTTTCCGCCGAATTCTGGAAGCCTTGCGTGTAGAGTGGCGGAACTCACCGCCGCGCTTTGCCTCGACACCAGAGCAAAGGCATGAAAATATAAATTTAAATAAATATTTCGTTTCGTTGAGTGGGAATGGAACCCATAACCAGTCACTTATTTAAACCGTCAGTTAAGTACGTTTAGTATGTGATATTGTGCAAACAGAATGCAACAAACATTCGACAGCAAGTTTTATAATGTACTCGTAGATTGATCTGATATTATAGAACAGTCTAGGCAGCTTACCATAATATTATTTGTTGTGCAAGTACCTAATACACGGTGTACGTATAAAGAATGACAATTGGTATTACACCCACGTCGTTATCAAGGTCGTGTGTTAGTGCGTTGTTGATATTATCGTTAGAACATGTTTTTAGTTTGCATTCGTAAGGGCCTAACGCTAATGAAATGAAAACGTTTATACTTGATGCTCATTTGATAATTTAATATTAAAATTATATACTAAATATTTAAAAATATTATATCTAAGTCGCGGTTGCAGTATAGTTTAGTATTAACTATTATTTTTAGTTTTATAACTAGGTACTCTAAATAATCTTAGGAAATTATTTTCATCTCTAGTGGATTATATATTTAAATTGGTAATACTAACTGGATATTAAACTATTATAGTTTGAGATAACATAAATTGTCGCAAAACTTTGCAGAAGATTTATTTTATGTCTGGCTAGGCAAATCGTGAAGTTGGATTTCAACAACTAGCAATATCTCTATAATCGCAGCAGATAGTAATAAGCCTTAGGTGATGGACTCAATATCCACACAGGATATAAACTGTTTATTAAACTATTAAATTACAATGAATAAAATGATTCATGCATCCCTAGCGGGCTAGTCAGAAAGAAAGGAATGCCAAACATCCAGTATACTTTGATCCTCCCGCAGGGGGCGCCCTTACAGTCGTCGACTTCCTCACAGGCAGCCACTTAGTGCTTGCATTTCTTCAGGGACAGAGTACCCTCTTCCCTACCCAACCGGTGTCGCTGTAAAAGCCAATAGGGCTAACAGCATTATCCACATGTTCGAAAAAAAAAAATACTTTGATACTGTGTTTTCGAAGGCAACCGAGGTTTCTCCTACCTCTCTTTCCGCTCACTTTTTCTTCATAATTCTTTTTGCCATTCTTTCATCACAAATTGTATCTTTAAACTAAATTATTAACATAAACTATGTTCTATATCCTAAGACTTGGCAATCTATGTAGAGCTAGCTATTCTGCCTCGCTTACTTAGCCACATGGATATGTCGCGGCCACTCCAGCGAGCGACGTGTCCAACTCCAGTGCGTCTGAAACCTCCCAGTGCAGCGTGTAATCGAGCCAAATATGAGCGCGTAATTGCTTATTTGCCTCATTTCGGATCCACTCGCGATCGTGTCCGCGCCCAGCGAAATGTGATCCGCCCGTGCGCTTTTGTTTGATTGACGGGCTGGTGGTTGAGTTGTAGTTCATTTTGTAAACACCACTTTTTGAATAATTAATATATGTATATTGAAATATTCTCAGATGCTTTTCTTCAGTGGTGGAATTTAAGACGACTATAAAATTTTTATAATTAGACTCTGTATCGACAGCAAAAAAAAAATTACTTCTCACATTGTAATTTTATCAACTTGTATGAGATATTAACCACGATAGTTGTATTGTAGCTGAATTATTAAAAATAATACACATGCAAAATACACACTTATGTGTTATTCTGATATTTCTGTGAAGTTTTCTATAAATCCGTTCCGTGGGTATTGCGTGAACTAGGAACTAACAGCCATCCTCGCGAAATTTCACATTTATAAAATTGATGGGAGTATAGTTAAGAATTTAGTGATTTTAATTTTTAATGCATACTTTGTTCTTTCCAGGTAAGGCACATGCTTCTCTTATACTAACGCGACTAGCGCTCTTTAAGGTAAGATTAAAGTGTTATACTGAACTAAGTTGGTAACTAATGCAACTAAATATTTTAGTAGCTCTTAGTATTTGAGTTTTAGTAAAAAAATAGTATTATACAATTATAACCATAATTTAAATTTTCTATATCATCGCCTGTTGAGTTAACGTCGGTATTTTGTACGTGGTGAATTCACAACATAGTGCTGATTTTGCGGTTGTGTACCAACATTCACGTCGCCATCCGTGCGTGCTTTAGTTCTGCCTGTATGGTACCTACTTGTGACGCTCAAAGGTAACTCATGCGAATGTTCCATAATATTATGAATGCACTGAGTGTTTGAGTATTAAATATAATAACATATGTAGAAAATAATATAGTGTAGGTATAGCTTAAAAACAATCGTATAATTTTCTGTTTTGGCGTATCATTTTTGGTAAAGTTTGTTTTAAATATTAATAGCAAGTAAAAAAAACAGCTCCACAATGTATCCTGCATACAGCGGGATATGCAGAAAGAACATAATGTTAAGACACTCCGTTCCCCACTTTCCGCTGAATATTTCGAGACATTGTGCGTTGAGTGGCGGAATTCAACGCCGGGCCTTGGATAGATATACATGGTGTGATATGTAGTTAGATGACACAAAATATCTTTTTATCTCTTAATCCTTCTGCTAATATAAGATTTGTCATTATTTTACAGCGTTGAGAAAATTACACTTTAGATAGTGAGTAATTATATAAATAAAACTAGATAAAGGTACAGAATTTTTACATAATAACATTTTTACACTAAATGTGTCAAAATCAAACCCGTAAATATGTGAAATAAATATCTTTGATGGATGAATATCAAGAAGAATATACAAATATAATTATGTAAAACCATAGCGTAGTTGATATTGTTAATTAAAAACCGAATGCACAAGTAGGAATGTTTTCGATTAAATATTTTGTACGTTTCTCCGAAACAATATAATATAATAAATGACAATGCAAAAAGACAGGTAGACGGACGTAGTGCCAGGGTAGTGTATGGTGCATACGGTGCAAGTATTTCGCAAGCGGTTCCAGTGATATTGCCCAAGACTACAACAATGTATAACGAGTTGCAACAATACTCCGTGGCTCGCTGACGCGTGAATTAAGTACTTGTGCTGTACGCGTACAGTGGTTCGAGGTGATAACTTATCTCTGTTATTGTTTAAGTATGAATTTAATCAGATTTACGCTGTATCCCGCATACAGCAGGGTAGGCAGAGGGAACATAGTGTTTGGAGGCATAGGAACTCAACGCCGCGCTTTGTTTCGACACCAGAGCGAAGAAAATACAAATATTATATATTTAATTTCCGCGAGTGGGAATCGAACCCACAATTTGTTTACAGCCACACTTTATGCCCCTGCACAACGATTATTAAATATAATATTTCAATATAAAGATATTGAACACTTATTGTTGTTTGTGCCTGTGGTTTTGCATGCGAGTGCTATTCTATTTAACCCGCCAATCAATTCGTGACTATCGCTTTATATTTTACCACATACGGAAAGATCACGTTGCGGATTGAATTTTTGCTCTGTCAATGGAATTATATATATTTTTTTTATTTTCGTTCCTCACATTTCAGGCTTCCTGTTTTTGAAATGGCCGTGATATAAAATATTTTAGATAGGAGGAACAATTTTCAGTTTTCAAATATGTTTTTTTAACGATTTTTCGTTATATTTGTCAACAATTGAAACAAGATATTCGTTAGATATGTATATTTATTTATTTATTTATGTTGGTATTGATTGAAGATATTCTTATTGTTAGGGCACCGTACCTACTTTAAAATGAAAAAATGAGTTCATATATGATCACTTTCATTGACGATCTATACATACCTATGTGCAAAAACATTTCAATACCTAAATCAATTAATATAGTATTCCTCATGCATGAGAGATGTAATAATTTTTCCCAATGAAGTAATCATCCATTCACAATGGTAGTCGTTTTGTATGTGCTAGTTCTTAGTTATACGTATGAATTGACAATAGTGGGAAACGGTTACTGAGTTTTAGATTTCTATCACTGTGACCTTAAGCATTTTGAGCTATTAACGCCATTTCTATAACAATGCTAAACAAAACGGTTGCATATTTTTGTTTTTTTTTTTCTACTCATGCATCTTCCGTTGCGTAACTCGTTTCAAAGCATAAAAGAAAATCCCGAAATTTATAATTCTATTACCCATTTTTCAATTGTATTGCGTTTGAAAATAAATTTTCCTATAAAACTTGATGCTTAGTTTAAAACTAAAACAACGAAACAACTGACAACACTAAATAAAGATAATGTTCCGAAGAAAAGGTTAATGAGCGCCACTGAGAGTAATAAAAATATCTTATTTCCGATAATATAACAGGACACAATTATAATCTGTAAGAATTTATAAATAGAAAAGTAGGTATAGATATTCTGTGTATAATATTTATCTACAGAAGTCAAGGCCAGCGACAAACATATCATGCTTGTTTACAAACTATACGTTTCATAATACATTATTAAGGATGCGATAATAGTTGCCTTCCGTTTCGCGTCTCGCTGACATTTACACAAGTTCAACAGATCGATGACTAAGCATTCGCCGTTAAAGGCAAAACCTGTAAAGAAATTTTGTGCTCCGCCATATAGGAAATTTTAGATTATAGATATATTAGATATAAATTATTTTTATTAGTTATTTTATATTAAAATAGAGTAAAATATTGAAAGTTAAGAAAGCGAAATATGATCATTATAAAGTTTTAGCGTTACGCTAGAACAAATGTAAAGAATGATTATTATAATGCATTCGCTGTGAAACTGTATTTGAATAGAACCATCATCCTATTTCATCATTTTCGAAATTTCAGACTGGAGTTAACATTCTCAATGGAAAAGTTATATACACGATGCATGCTTATAGCATTTAGTTTCTATTGTTCCTATTCCACTGCAGATAGTAGTTTTATGTACTCCTGCATGGGAGCCGCGCAATTTTATTAAAAGTATTTGTTTGCATGAGTATATATGCAATTGGAGTAATTTTGAGTTTATATTCTATTGTTTTTATCTGGTAGGTTCTGATAATAATTAAAATTATTACTTGCCGACCAAAATTACATTTGAAATATTTCATTGGAATTGTTGATAGAGCATTGTCTTTTTTGTTGTTTTATAATAACATATTTGTTTTTATACATATTTATAATTTTCAAATGTGTACTGTAACATTAAGCATATAAAAAATATATGCAAAAACTGAATGATATAAAAAACTTTTTATATACGATGCTTTGTATAGCTATACTATTTTTTCAAGGTTATATCAACAACTGAATACTTACAGTGAGCGAAGATGTAATTACGTTAGAAACTTTATCCCACGCCTCAGAGGTTAATATGTTACGCTAATAGACATTGATACCTTTACCTTGTGGATAAATTACCGAGATTAATTTATTTCTCGATGCCAGTTTAGATATTGTTATCGCGTTAAAGTAAGGTCTCGATAGGAACAGAACGATTTACATAGAAATGAAAAGTACGTAGCTGGTTTTTTTTCATCCGGTTTTCACATTTTCGTAGTTTTGAATTTTTTTTTGATTTTAAGTCTATTGTTTTTCTTTTTTTTTATCTTTATAAATATGAAAAGAATACTGTTATCTCATCATCACCTCGACAAAGCATCATATATAAGATGTAGGGCAGTCATCAATCAAATGGCATTGTAACAGTACCTTAGGCCACTTAACTAATGTGATGCGTTGTACAATAGTCAGTATTAGCTTGGTAATGTATAAAGGTGTGGTCCCGCGGAGGTAAGGGCGTGCCTACACGCGAACACCCCATTAGCACCGGCTATATTTCATACACTCATATAAAATGCAAGTGACGCAGTGTCCACATTTATAACAGTGTTGGGTGACATAGGAAAAAATATAATATTCGTGGGGGCATTATTTAGTAGGTAACAGACGGCCAGGAAGGTAAAAAGTTTTGGGTAAACATACATACATAACTGTCTAACTTTTTATTATGAACGTGGTTATGATGGTTTGCGGCCGCGTATTTACTTGTGTAAGGGGTTTTATTTAATTTGGCTAATGTTCTTGTTTGTTTTTCATAAATATTTATATAATAGCATGTAGTAGTCTGAATTATATTATTTTGTTACAATTATGAGCATTACATTTTTTTATTTAATTTTGAAAAATATAAAACACATAACATTTATAGCCCAACTAAGTTAGCAATATTCAAATAGCTAATGGAATTAAAACTAAATCATAAACATCTTAGACTAAAATATTATTTCAGTAACTTAATCCTCCGTTTAGCGTCTAAAGTTACCAAATCCGACTAATATTAGATACGCCAAAATTACTCCTACCCACGCATATATTGCTAGGGCCTATGAAGCGCACAAATACAAGAGGATTTATTGATCCGTTGATAAGGTATCGCCTACGGTCTTATCTATGGTGGCATATTGTTTTTGCTTTATAAAACTTCGTTAATATTAAATCGTCTGCTTTCCCCCTTAATATATTTACCAACTATTTTTTATAGGTCAAAACTAAGGTATTCATATTTGTTCTGCAATTACATTGTAGTAAAAATATACCTTTACGATGAATATGATACCTCTTTGATGCATATTTGAGGGTAGGTAATTCCGTATAATTTATAAAATAGTTTGTAGATTATTTTTATAACAATGATAAACCTGAAGAAAACTTTAGACGCTAATTCTATTGAAATACAAATATGTATACTAAATTTGACTAATGGTTTTTACTTACACTATTTTAATAGGGCATTTTAATATATACTACACATAATATGCTCGTATGTTATACGTTACTTTCAGCTGAAAAGAAGTTGCAATTTAGATTAGTCAGTGTAGTACTCTAAGTCCTGTATGTAATCGGAATGTGTTGAGCGTAATTAGAAAAGTTGGCACTACTGTAGCTTTTAATTAACATAAAGTATCTGAACTTTACTTCTCTGATTGTCACATGAATATACTCGAAACGCGCGAAGTAAAACTGGAAAGGGGCAAAACGACAATAGCACCAACTAACTAAAAAGCCAATTTTTTGAAATGTATGACGGGAACGGATAAAACGTCAAATAACACCAGTGTATATCAACTAGATGTGTATCTACCCCGACAAAAAGTAATATCACAGGAAAAATAATAATAAAACAGCAACAGTATGAGATAGGAATTAGGAGATATGTTGAAGAGTGAGGGAGAGGAAACATATTGTCAAGCACCTGCCACCCTTCACCTGGCGCGAGGTTCGTTCATATTTGATTAGGTTTCGCTGGGACGTCAGTTGTGACTAGGAATGCGAGTTGGAGCAAACTGCTAATGATACTGTCCGTTGCACAAATTACACGACATATTAAGTGCCTTATCAAATCTTATTGCCGTCTCTATTATTCATTTGTTAGTAGCTCGTGTATTGGCAATTGCTTAAGATTCTAATGGGACTAATCAACCGTAAATGTCTTTGGGTGACCTAAGTAACATCCGTTGTTTACTTTTCATTTCATACATACATTTAATAATTGAAATAAGAAAAAAATAATTGATAATTGTTTTAATATTGTAAACTTTAAATTTGTAAATAAAAGGCTAATACTAGTTTCTTTTTACTAATACCTATCTACAAATTTGCGGGACGAGGTGGGAATACTAAACAATAATATAAATAAACAATAAACTAAACAATTTCCCGCAGATGATCGACCCAAATAAATTGTAGAAAATATGATTATTTTTAATATATTTAAGGTTAATTGTGGAAATTGGAAAGGTATGGCTTTTTGATTTGAACACTGTACTTAAGAGTTGTATAAAGCGCTTAAATAAAATGGTTTTGTATAAAGAGCTTAAATAAAATGGTTGTAAAAATTTGTTAGTAGGTTTGAAGTGGTTGCTCTAAGTCATCAAATGCCCGTTAATTCTTACCTCAGGTCAGCTGAGTGGCCGACAATTGTGACCGCAAGCGTGGACGCTCTCACGATGTCCGACCGCACGTCAACTTCAGATCTAGAGTTTTAATATAGCATCATTGAATAAAACTGATTAAATATATTTTTAATTATATATTATTACTGATTAATTTATTACTCAAATCCGTGCAATTAAAAATTCAAAGAACTTATAGTTTTCAATTAAGAATATAATTATATAGACAAATCCTACGAGTATCTGAAACACTATGTTCCATATCAGTAAGATATGGAAACAACACTGAAAATGGTAAAGGTAATAATACCTAGGCAAAGGAATATTAAAAATAAATTTTCTGGTACCAGCAAAATTTATATAGCATAGCATACAAAGCATAAATTTAGCACATTTAACATGTGTAGTGTGTGCATACATATGTACGACTACATATTCATACATATGGATTGGGTTTTCAACATTTTGGGTATATTTATTAATCTTTTTTTCCTTTGCTCATATTTTTTTGTTATTTGGTAATGGGAAACTACAATGTTTAAACAATGTTATTACTTACGTACCATATAAAAACAACTAGAGTGACTCATAGATTTTTAATATGCTAGAATGTAAATTATATTCTAGTTCACCTTGATACACTTTTTTAGTACCTATGCATTAAGCGTGTGAACTAACCTATTTATTTTGTTGGAAACATTAATAATACTACCTTACCGGAAATTTAAATAACTAAAATATATAAGACTTGGCGCTAAAGGTTACTAAAATAGAAATAGGGCACTTCTTTAAATAGTTTTTTTTTCTGAATATTTTAGATGTCTACGAACACTTTGTGCAATTTTTATATTGGAAATTAATTGTAATGTATGTTCAAAATTTTTGGGCTTGCATGTAAACAAAATATATCACGTTTTGAGGTATTAAATTGTAACGAGCACAAATCGCGGCCTAATTCGTATGGAAACTGAGTTTCGGTGGCCGGATGTGCCTGCGGGCGCGGGATTCGACCGGAACTTCCTACCCCGTGTGTTGAGCCTTAGTGGCGGCTTAACTAAGTTATTAATTAATGTCCGCTGTCATCCGGTATTATATGTTTATATTTGCGTAGGCATATGATTTGGACGTGAGATTATCTTTGTTTCATTTAGATAATTACTATACTTACAATACTTATGTTTAAATAGTTTGTTGCTATCCAAATTCTATAAATTAAATTATTGGTAAAATGAAAGTCATAAATAAAAGATTTTTATGTAATTTTCCAGTTAAGTAATTAATTCGTACAAACAAGCAACTTGCGCTAGTGAAAGTGCCCCATAAATCACTTACGTAAGTGATCTGGAGATACGACAGATCGTTTCAAGTATGAACTGTGGCAATCATGGCAACGTTATTTATGACATTAGCAAATATATTAATTATATATAATTATATTATTATTATTTTCATTTCGTTGTGGTGTCGTGGAAAATTCGGCGTTGAACTCCGCCACTCAACACGCAATGCCTCCAGAATTGGGCGGAGAATGAGACCATGCCCATTCTCCGCCCAATGCCTTAACACTAGGTTCCCTTTGATTATACTCCTGCGTGCGGGATAAAGCGTGAAGCTAAATAACACTATGTACCTTATATATATACATAGGTACGAAGTAAGTAATATATAACCACAGGCAAAATGCATGTTTGGTTTTCATCAGTTAACTGCAAATTAACACTCGCTAAGTTTTGTCACAAACAAACAAACAAGTTATGTTTATATTTGCTCGTAGATTGTCATAACGGAAATTGACTAATTACCTACTTGGTGTTTGAAAATATCACTTTATATATTAAGACATATATCGTTCACTAACGTTGGTTCACTTTGACATAATAATTTCATATTTACTTACTTAGAATATAAAATAACTTATTATTATTTAAGACATACCTTTGCTTAATTTGTTTATTATGTGTTTTTTATATTTTTTTTATTTATTATATTTTCTATGTACATCAACATTTTGGTCTTATTGTGTCTAACCTAAGCTTTTTTTAAATATTTAAAGTAGAATGATGTGCAAAAAGCATTTTCTGTTGTTATATCTTCCATTATAGGGCTATTTGAAATATTCCCCTTTAAAACATGACTGTTGTCTGACCTTTCCAAACACGACATTTGGCAACTGGAACGGGGGTTAAATATCAGGTTAATGATCGTCAGTTTATTTCAATTAGCTAATTGAAATTTCTATCCCCTCGCATTTTAGTTTGTCCCTAAAAATCAGCCTGCTATGGCAATTGTTTGCTAAAAACTTAATTTGTTAAAATTGAAATAATATTTAGTTTGTAATTTTTTTTAAATGAAACGATGTTTCATTTATTTTTTGATAATGGCCATTTCTTTGTTGTCCAAAAACTATCAAATCTTTATTTTTTAAAGATATAGGTGTTCTTATTGTGAATATTCGTATTCGTAATAAACTAGACGACCTAGTAACTTTGTGATCTGAACTAAACTATGTTTGTATAGTAGCAGTAATACTAGATCTATGTGTTGATATAATATCTATAAAGTATATTTTACGTCCCTGCGTAGGGGTCGTTGGCATTTAAAGAGGACATATGCCGAGTCACCTGCCGATCCCCCTTTACACGATAACCTCCCCAACACGTGGAAATATTAAATGTTACTTGTTTTGTACTCGGTTGTCATGAGGGTGGTTATTTAAGCCGCACCATAGCACTAATGAATTTCACAAAAGACAATGTTACATTATGGGTTTTTGTTCTTCAAAATTATCTACATGTTATTTTTATAAACATAGATTTTTTTTGTGTTAGTCATTTTCTTAATAGGTCCTCATAATGCACTATCTAATCAATCCAATGAGAAATTAGTGTAACTGCTAGATTTATATTGTTTTCAGATCTAAGTCTGTAAAAGGAAAACAGTAATATTAGGTCTACTACTTCTATTATTGTTGACGCAATTCATGTAACATAAGAAGCCTAGTCATTTGTGTAGGCACAAAGTGTTCTCTCCACACTTGAGATGATTCATAAGACGTGAAGAGTAAAGATTATATTGCAATAAAAGTTCTTTCAACTCATCTTACCTCGTCTGCTAGCAGAGTGTGGGTGATCCCAAGGTCTACAAGTATTAAGAGGTATTGATGCATGCTTACAGTGGGATTATTACTTTAAGTGCCGCCGAGAGCCACCTGATACTGGTTTTGTAAGTGACGTGTTGAAGAAAGTAGAAATTGTATCGATTTTTATATCTTCAATGAAACGAAAGGGAAATGTTATTTTAATATCATTTTGGAGCAGATGAATGTGTTAATATTGATATTGCGGAATTTTAATATTTTTAGGTCTAGTTTATGAGGTCGGCTAGCGAAGTGACCAGCAAAAACAAAGACAAACCTTTTAAATTCAGTTCTGACAAAGCCGCGGGCTAGACGCTACTAAATAATACTTTTTAATAATAGTCTTTTCAGGCTCAGTTTGACATATTTTTGCATTCATTCTGTACCCTAGTATTCTTTTGTTACACGAATCATTATGCCGGGGACCGATCGCGATGGTAGACCTATTTTTTTTGGTAGCAATGATGCTGATTTCACTTTCTTATTTGCCTTCATGGATTTTTATATTTTTACCCTGTTTAAAAACAGTCATTTTATGTAGGGCAAGAAACGAAACGAAAGAAAATTAAATAAATTTGACCTGTGTTTCAAATGTGTTCAAGAAGTCAATAGATATTTTAGTTATATTTAATAAATATAAATACGAAGTTTATTATTTGATATATTTTATTTTTCATTATACAGACGTACTTACATGAAAATATATAGGTATTACAGTTCTAGTGACATGTTCAAACATCTAAATTAAGCAGCTATTTCTAGAATAAATTTCAGTCAATCTTAATAATGTTTCATTAGAACAAGATACATGGATGTTTGTGTGCTTGCCACGTCTGTTTGCTTTACTAAAAATTTATAGCGCGTTGAGATGACTCGCTCCAGAGCATTTCTGTCTTTGAACTGCCCCACGTGTCCTCTTTCTTGGTATTTTAGTGGTCTGTACATTATAGATAATTTACCAATAAATTTATGTCGTGTTTTCTTGAAACGATATTTATATATAAAACAATTTTGTTTACATTCCTGTAGTATATTATTTTAGATATGTTTATTGCGTGGTTATTATTATTTGTTTTTACTTAATAAAGAATGTACAAAAATACTTGTCAACTCACTCCGAACAAAATGATAAATGAATACATAAAAAGTTTATTTGATTTCCGTTAAAAATTACAGTTCGATGATTTTAAAGCCAACAAAGTAATGAAATCCGATTGAAAGCTTCGGCCGCCTCGTAACGCTGACTGACAATCATTAACAGTGTGAAAACAATCAAACTGACTTCAATAATCAAACATTTCCACTGTGCGCGTTGCGTTATACAATTTATTTTACAAATTCGCGTAGTTGAGACCGTCGTGGCGCAGTGGCACAAATGTGTGACGGTTGTGGGTTCAATTCCCATTCGGGAAAAAAATTAATATTTATTAATATTTTCATTTATTCGCTCTGGTTACAAGGCAAGCGCGGCGTTAAGTTCCACCACTCAACACGAATGCCTGGAAAATTGGGCAGAATGTGGGGAACTGATTAGGCTCGGTCTATCTCTACCCAGGTGTATAAGGGAAACAGCGTGACGCTGAAAATACAATTCACCTAGTTACAGTATTTGGATTGTGGCCCCTAGCACTATAAGGGCATCATGAATTATCGTATTAACAGTTACGATCACTTTTACGAGAGCCTGCGTGATCGCTCTTCGTACACTTAGATTGGAGCTCTTCTTCGTTTATGATATTTTAATAGGTATTCAAATGATGTTCTCATAAAGTGGATTTTTTATGATTTTTAAAGTGGAAGTAAAAAATGTACGTATAAGATCGCCATAGAGGTGAAACGTTAAATAGTGAATAAAATAAAAATGAATACTAGAATAGAATAGTAAATAAAGTGAATTCTACAGTTGTAATTATTAACATGATTCACATCCTCGCTCTGGACGGAGAATTATGCAACGGAGTGTCTTAATACCTACTCCTCTCTGCTTGCCTTGCAGCGTCAAGCCAAATATTCATAATTATATTATGTGGAATTCGCGTACAGTGAATAATACATATAATAATCCTTTTAAAAACACTACTTATTCGTACATATTACTGATTAAGTGTATGTTTAATGATAACATTGAAATAATAATAGTTAATTTAAATAACAATACAAGGTTCCTCTTAGAATAATTCGTTTGAGAATGGTATTAACGAGAGCTCGGGAGAAAAACTTCAATTAAGCTGTAATCCCGGAAATACAGGCACATAAAATTAAAGCACATATTAAAAAGAGCAGCTTCTGCTAAATGGACTTATAAAAAAGACGGTCTATGACCCCCGACCAGTGTAATATTTCTAAAAACAATTATGTTTGTTTCTTTTTGTACTACATTTATTTAAAGATTTACCTGGAGATTTTGTATAGTATATTATTAATATGCTATCGAAATGCATTATTCGAATGACAATTATGATTAAAACAAAACACAAATAAGTAAGTTGTAAAAATGTAAAAGTTTAAAGTGGCATTGCGACTTATCATGTAACGTACCTACGACAATATTGTCAATTTGCCAACAGACAATATCCTGTGTCGATAAGTAAATAATTATTTGGCTTCGTCTTACTTAGATAAACGTCAACGTTATATTTTGTGACGAAGAAAACTGCTTCTTCGTTCTAATTAACGTATCTTTCTAACATTTTTTATGCTAATTCACGTGTTGGGTTACTCTTAGTAATATATTTAAATAACTAAAATTTATATTATTTAACTTTATCATCTAGTTCAACCTTTCATGTTGACATTCCAGCTAGCAAAGAATCCCTCATCAAGTAATGAATGCTCCCACTCCCCCGCTCCCCCACTTCTCATCAATTGTTTCGCGTGTCTATTTGTGTTTATTCCCGGTTGCTTGTTTTCATAACACAGTGTCTGTCTTTGATGGCGGTGTGTTTGCGTTGCGGGTCGCTCTGGATACGAGTGCCTAAACTTCCTTCACGTCTCATGTCAGTTCAGAGGTGTAAGTCTGTAAGACTCATTGAAGGATATATGTTCCGATGTCAATAATTGTCATATTGTAGAGTAATGTTCATATTATTTTATTAAAACTATATTCAGTAGTCGAACCATTTGCCTTATTAACTAATTAAAAACTATTTGTCACAAAGGCTTTCGCTAACAACCTGCACCGAAATGCTAATCGGGGTGGGCTCGTTTCATATTACACGCTCCGCCAACTCTTGGCCCTCGTCCACCACATGCATCTTCCGCGAACATGGTCCCGGCATTGTTAATCCATTGTTATTTATGGTCTGCAAAATGCATAATTATTGTCGGCGCCGCTGTTATAATTTTAGCGACACTTGCGGCTCGTTTGAGTGATCTCGTAGCGAGGCGTCCGCGTTCAATATCGACAGTAATAAATTGCGCAGCGTCTCTTAGAATTAATTGCAAAACACAACATACAACCGCCGTCTAATCGCACAGACCCCGACGTCGGATCCCGGTGTGGGAATCCAATTTTACTGTAGCGACGTAAAAACGGAATCGAACAGTTCGTGTGATAACCAAAACGACAAAAACGTGCGACGTGGAAAAAAGGAGCAGCTCGGCGGCGATTTGTTTCGGTTGACGAGTAGTAGAGCAGATCGCTCATGTCGCAATTGGCCCGCCGCCGGCCCGCGCGCTGGGTCGACGACTCGGAGACTCGCAGGGAAAAGCGACAATTGGCTCATTGCGACATTGAATAGAACGCACGCGCCGCACCGCCGTATGTACTTGTATATTTTATATAAATTCATTATTATCTAAATATTTTACATATTATATTAAATTTTATGTTAACGCGTAATATTTGTTATACGATCCGTATAATAACTTATATGTAAAGTAAGGATAAAAGATTTTAATGGCAATATACCCTTCAGGGTAAACATAGAGAATTAGGAGAGACGTTTTTTGTTATTCCTTCCCATGGAGTGCACTTTTCCGGTATTTGCCGTCTCGAGGTAGAATCCATCAAAGGATTAGAGGGTGTCTCGGGGACGCGACGGGTTTATCGGAATTTTCTCGATGTGGAATAAATTATCCGCCACTTAAACGACATCGCGCAGGTTTTAAACGCTCTTCATGTTTCTACACGACGCTGAAAGGAAACCCGATTGTTATCAGCGGTTAAAGTGCTTCAATAAGTTGTTCAGGGTGAATGATTTTTCAGAACGTTTATGGATGTATGTGTTTAGAAAATAATGATTGACATGTTATAGAGATACAGGAGCTATAAAACATTTTTAAATTCAAGAAACTGCACTTTTATAAGTGTACTTATAATAAAATATACATAGTAATGTGTATAGAAACTTGGCATTTTATAAGAATCAAGCGGTTGAATAATTTTTGTGCTAAATCTCCACAAACAGCTAAAGCGAGAGGCCAGCTCAAATTTACGTTTCAATCAGCGTTTAGGACTGACGAAGATTCAACCGCAGAATTGCGAACTGAAATTATCGTCTACTATCCACACTTACATGACATACTAATCTACTTATATTACAATTGAGTATTATAGAATAATTGTATTTGCAATATTATGATAATTAGTTGATTCAATAAAATTTGAAAGTTTCATTCAATTAAGTGTAGAGTTGTTCCACCTTTTAATGTATTTCCTTTCCTCTTGGTAATATTGGTGTGTTTTGAAATACTAAGTTCCTCCGTAGCATTTTCACTGCATTCTCTACTCTGTGATGCAATCACTGCACACAGTCGTAGTCGGGAGATTATAGAATGCATGACGCAGCAACATTAAGCGGTACGTCATTTCATTTCATATACATGGAAATTGGATGTGGCTTTAATAGAGCGAGCTCTCTAAAAGACCTCTATTGAAGTCAATGAAAATGTAGCACACTTTTTCATTACAAAATTTCACAGTGAAATTACACACAGTCATAAAAAGTCAGATTACTTAATTTGTTTTTAATTATGGCCCTCCCAGTATTCTTTATTGACAGTAATAACAGGAATAAATGTTGATGTGGTGTAAGCTGGTTGCAATATGTAGGTACATGATGGCAGATTGTAGTTATTATTGTTGAGATAACATGAAAGGATTACAGCATTTTGTTTTAAGGAAGAATTTGAGCTTGAGTGTACGACTATAAAGAGTTGGTTGAAAGTCTATAATAAAATGTCACCGTGTCATTTGATAGACGTTAACGTTGCAAGCGCCCTCTAATTACCCGTCCCGTTTCCAATTGTATCCAGATCAAAGTGTTTCTGATCACAAAGGCTTTAAAAATGTCTACGTCACCGTCGGAGGCATTTCATTAATTGTTACGTTTTTGCATTGGTACGCCAATGAGGTTTTTTAATTTTGATTTTGCGCGATTAATCAAATATTAATATCTAGTTATTAATCATTATAAGAATGGATATATGATATATAGGATTGGATTTCTCATTAAAAATGAAGATAATCATAATTAATCAATATATATATATATAATATATATCATAATTAGTCTTTTATGTAGGCCACAAGCCCCGGTGTTACTTAAATCGACAGGCCATGTTACTTGTATGTAGGTAATTAAGTATATACAGTGCAGTGCGCTAGCGCAGGAAAGTAAGTGGCCAGTTTGAATATGGAAGTAAGAACGCAACGCATGGCGCTACTATTATAGGGTTATCATCAAAGATGAATATAGAACTACAAGAAATACTTCAAATACAATATACCTACTACTAATAAAATTCATAAATTTTCCGATGACATTAATATTTATAATCATAAATTGATACTTTAATTACCTATTTGAAATGTATGTAATCAATACTAGAAATATCTATGTGTACTATCGAATAAATATTTTGAGGAGTTATTCCACACCAAAGTTATAAAAATGGTACGTTAGATGTTAGTGTATAATATATAAGTTATTTAAATGATGCAGTTGTTTGCGCACACCCTAAAAACTAATGCAGGCTAAACACGTCGCACGCGCGTTCTCTCTTTGTATGTCCACAGTCGCTGCGCTAAGAATGCGTATTGAATGGTTACTCAATACTATATATAGTTTAATAAGTCGAGTATTCAACCAGGTGGATGATATTGGCACGCCCCGTTGGCTTGAGTAAAGTTAATTGATACCCTTTTACGCGCCACTAAATTTAACAGCTGACCTGTTGTTACGAAACATCCACTTTATGAGTATAAAGGAGAGTTCCTTCGTACAGCGTTAAAAGAGAGAACTTGGTGATAACTTCGCCTTTCCGTCTTACATGCCTTACCATACTTTCCTTCTTTAAATCTTTAGTAATTATTTTTCTATATAAATTTTCCATTTTAATATTTAAAAAATGAGTAAATAATGTAATTATTAAAATAAAAATATATTAGACACTTATAGATTATTCATTTATACCTTTCTTTTTCTTCCATATTTAGCAGTACTGACTTGTAGAAAATAATGTTAAGAAATTTCCGCCGTACTTACCTTTACCTACCTATTACAGTTATAATTGTTCGCCCAATTCTGTTAATAGTAGTGTATTGTGTTTTAAAGTGACTGTTTTAAAATTACATAAACACCGATATAAGATTCTGTCGACTACACGACTTCATATATGAAGTCCTAAGGGAAGTTAGCTCACGCTTGGAAAACTTATAGCTTGCATTACGCATATGCTGCTCGAGAAGTTTCTCTACTACGAAGTCATGTACATACATACATAGTTTGTATATATGCATATGTAAATGTTATCTAGGTATATTGTGTAAATATTTGTATTAGTTAAAAATATAAAAACGATTTAGATACCCAACTACATACTTGCTTGAATAAGATTATAGAAACAAAATCACGCTATCACAATAATAAAAATAGTGAAGAATTTTAAACACAGTCCAAAATATTTTATTAAGTTTGTTATCAACAAAGCTGTAGGTATACAAGGAAACTATGCTTAGGAAAGTTTTAATATGTACTAAATAGTTAACAGACATTACGGCCATCAATTCGCCGCCTCGTGGGTTATTGATTGGTATCAAGGAGGCAACTTGGCGAAACAATTCTGCGTATCGAAAATGTGCCGGCAAGTGAAACTAGTACAAGTGTCGTTAACGAAACATATTAGAAATTGGTTTCCTTACTTACCCTAATCGACCTGAACGGTAACTTTAACTATCAGTTTGATGACACTAAATACAAGTTAGTTTAGTTAGTACCTACTGTTTTCACGCTGTTTGTGTTGAGCGGTATTGTTTGTACATGAATTTAATTTTTGGTACGCAGATAATGCTTTTTGTTTTTGTAACTTCCTCTTGTATAGGAGGGAACATAGTGTTTAAACACTCCGTTCCCCACTTTCTGTCGAATTCAGGAGGTATTGTATGTTGAGTTAAATTTTAGTAGTTTAGAGGGAACAGAACACCTCACTTAACGTAAGAGAGAGCTCCTGAAAAAAAATACACCTCACAAACGTTCTGACTGCTATACAATGGCCGTTATAATATTTTTAGCAACTTAGACAATATATAAAATGATAACATATTTTAGTACTAAAATTATAATATATTTTTCAATGTACCTACTTCACTACTATAGGAAGTACTTACTCGGAAAATGGTAAATATATTTACTAATATCCGGCTACATCACATACACACAATGTAAGCGGCTTCGCCTTGTTTGTTGCGGATGCTCCATTTGCTTTTATTCGATAACTTGTTATTTAAGCATATTTTCTCTAGGAAATGATGAAGAAAAATCTTTCTATTATATTTAAAGACAAATTTTTCTTTACTTTTAAAAGGTTAAAAGCACAGTCGCTGTACACCACGTATAGCATGTGGTGTAATTTATATTAGGAACAATCGCAAACTCGCGTGTGTCTCTTATACGGTACTTGGCTATCCAAGCTATCCAATAGAAGATAAAAGTAAAAATAAAAGGAGTGGTTAATGGAATTAAATATCAAGAAAGGACCGTTGTTGCGTATCGTCGTTTGTTCGCTAGGATTGTTTTATTAATTTAAGAATGTATATAGATTTAGTTAAACTCCTTTCTATCTTAATATCATAAAACTGAAGTGTTAGCTTTGGTTGAATGCGTTATTCTCCTCCTGAGAATCTCCCACTGGTCCAAATTGAAAAAAATATTTTTATGTTGGATAGTCCATTTATCGAGGAAGGAAATCGAGGAAATCATATACATTTAACCACGAGGGCGAAGTTACAGGTAAAAGTTAGTTACAGGTTAGTTATGGGTTTCTATTTATTGCGGCAATTCGATAAGTATGAATTGAATAGTGCTTCTTGTGATTTATTATTTCAAAAGCTTATTTATAGATTTTTTATGATTCGTAACATTATCATCAAGTATTTATAGAACCCTGCATATAATTAATAATTTCTATTTTCTTCCTCTCTAATATTTATTTTAATCAATGCTTGACTGTTATTTAAATGAAAGGCAATGTCGAGTTTGTAGGTCGATTTGTACGCGTTAACTATCGTCCCTGCTGCCAATAGGTCAATCATTTTATTAGGGTTCTCACCTTGCCGACTCATTTGTTTCAAATAATGTTGTTATTAATGGTAATGGACCTCGAATGGGCTATGGGTCAAAAGCGATTAAATTGTAAATAATTGCTATTTCATTGCTATTACAACAATAATACTACATTCTATTCTACTTTTTTAGAAAACGTATAAAAATTTGAACGTAGCGGGATTTGAATTCGTGCCTCTTGGAACCGTCCGTTTTTCTTTTATAAGTGTAGATAACACTTTAAAAATGTCAAAAACAATATTTTTCTGTTAGACCTTTACATAAGATGGTAATTTTTTATTTACTTACTTTTAATTTCATATAAAATCAGGTTTTACATATTGTATATAATCGTGTATAATTAGACACCTCTCATAATTTCTATTAATGACTTTTAATACTTTTAATATTACCTACTAATAAATGATATTTCGAATAAACAAATAAGAGTTTTGTTATGTAAGAATTATTTTAATGACAACACATTAAATTCATTTATAAGACAACGTCAAATAAAGAAGTGCATTAAATAAATTTATGGTTTGCTGTACCTATAACAAAAAAAAAACATTTGGATTAAAAAGTAAATGCGAGGTGGCCCTAATGTCGTAATGCACCTGTCGCGATCGCTCAGCGCCACTGCGCCAACATCTGTTGGGGGTATGCACTTTTTTATCTTTTCACCTTATTTTGTTAACCCCTCAACGTAGGATGGTCCAGTTAGGTAATGTATTTAACAACATTTTATTCTTGTTTTGCAATGAATTTTAAAATTTGCATTTACACGAGCTTAACGACTGATGCTCTAGTTTTACATTTTTAAGCTTACGTACCCATAAAAATGTCTTTCAATTACTAATTACTGATAAGATATGATAATAACGTATAGTAAAACTGTATAGAAATAATTTCCAACATCAAAATCAGCTCTTATCCAGAGAAATTATTTTAATAAATGTCATGGCGATATTATTGTGACGTGTCTATGGCATCCTCTGACAATTGAAATGGAATATTTCTGACAAAAACACAATATTGTGAGACGGGTTGAAGGATAGTATTTTATTAATATATACATACATTATTATTTTTTATTTACTTTTCAACAAGAATAACTTGATTAATTATGCGTATAAATTAGTTAATTATTTTTATTTACCCATAACAGATTAAATATTTAACGTTTCTTATCAGTTATTTTATATATATTTTTTAATGAAAACATAGATCAGTATTTACAGGAAATCAAGGTACAAGGTAAAAGACAAATCGAATTTTCTACCATAATAGAGCGAACATCGGAAATTGAATAAAGAACAAAGTGGTAGTCGGAAATTAGCTCGAAGAGTTTTGAATTTGGAACACAAGTCGAGATCATGACCGGAATTGCGTCAGACGAGAGTTTGATGCAAGTTCGCGTAAACCGAACGCAAGGTTGCTCCTGTTTAGGTTCAACTCCTTACGGCGAGCCTTGATATGTGAATAATTTACACAAATGTGTATTTGCGTTGCAAGTTTGTTTGTGCACGTGTTCGATATCATTTACAAAGTTACATACCTACCAAACTATAGTTGTGCCTAGATCTATTCTAATCTTGCCCTCGTTATGCTTAGTGTAAAATTGATGATATCATGTCTAAAATAATTAGAAGTATGAAGTTATTTATCATGTTATATAAAATTGTTAAAAGTTATTCATTTAATTTTAGTATTTCTTCAGTGACACTATTTTAGATGAGTAAGCAAAGAAAATTTATGAATTGCTAACGTGTTTTCCATTGAAACTGAGTGCACTATACGTAATACATAGTATATAACATATAAACACGTAGTATATAACAATATGGAAATTAAACCAACGAAATAGCACTATGGTCATAAATACCCTCTCTAATATAATCGTTTCAATGAAAATATATAAATAAGCATTTTAAACAATTTGATTTGTATCGAGACGACAAAGCGCTGTCATTTCTTCCGTCTGACAAATCGCTTTGTTTGAAAAATTAGATTGGATGTTTTACAAAATGGAAACACGAACATTCATCTTTGGTAAATTATCTCTTGTTAGAATTGATTTTTATATCCAGTAGATTACATGAGCAAATATAAAAAAAATAATAATAAAAAAATTGCATTAGATTAAAAAAGTAATAAGAAATATTATTTTTTTAACACTTCCTTTAATTACAGTTCTCGGTTCCCTAAGGTACCTTGTAGTGTGCGTGTTGAAATATTTTATATTTTTACTTCTTCGCTCACATGCAATGCCTCCAGAATTCGGCGATAAATGTTTTAATGCGAACAGATTGTCATAACACTAGGTTTCCAGGGTTCCTCTGCCTACCATGGCATATGCGGGATACAGCGTGAATTAAAAAATATATTACATTTTGTGTTTAATTCTAGTTGTTTGGGCATTCATTTTACTCAAAGTAACGATCAAAATCAATCAAATAGTTTGACAATTATGCTTTTAGCTAAAGTCTGGTCAAAGTCGAAAGCTACATTAACATTAAACGCGACAGTTTTATTACATTCGTGTAATCTATGAGAGCATTCAAAAGAACGAATATTTTTAATGTCACGTGTAGAAAATTCTGAAATATTTTCTCGTCTATACAATATTAGGGTTGGGTCGTACGCACCGATATCGATATCGGTGTCGATACAAATACATTCTATCGTTTCTCGTGAACCGTGCGAGGCGGATTAGCGTCCGTAACGTCTTGATGTCGGGCATCTGCCGCGCTCCCGAACGACTCGGGGCAGATGTTTTCATATTTTTTGATGTAATATAGAAACGTATGATATTATACAAATTGCGGATTACGCTCGAGTTATTTTTAAGTATGCGCGCACTGAATTATATATGATGCGTTTGATTTTTACGTGGCTGTGTTGATTTTTAATATTTGATTAAAGAAATTTTCTAAATCTAAAGTATATTAAACACTCCTGTTGTATGAAATCCTAGTTATCATCCTATGGTTACTATTTAGAGTAAAGTGAGGAGTGAGTCGTTGCTTCCCAGGTTCCTTCTGCTGCTGTGCTGCCCTGCTATATGCGGGATTCAGCGTGAAGCTAAAAAAATAAACAAAATTTATAATTACCGCTTATAAAGCTTAAAACGTAAATTAAATTAAAATTTTGATTAAAAATTTCCGATAAAACATTCAATGATTAAATTAATTACATATACAAGTAAGTGATATTTTCTGCGATGTCACAACATTCAGCCAAAATATTTCGCGTGAGCGCTGTAACCATAACACAAATTATCCCGAGAACCGTGCGAGCTCGCGAGTTCAACGCATTCGTTTATTAAACATTTTATTTTTTTTAATCACGTATATACGTGTACTAATGAGCATAATTGAGATACGAAACTAAGCTTATATTTCAAACCACAGTTGTATATTTAGTTTTATTATACAACTATGAATCAGATTCTAATCTCGCGTGCGACATTATATAGCGCGTTACGAGAGGTTAATGGAAAGATGTGAAAATAGACCACTTTTGTTGTAAATCATGTGCATAAATACGTAGAACTATTAATTTGTGATCTTCATTTTCTTTTTTTTTTTTTCAGCTTCATATAGCAAGGAAGGCAGAGGGAACCTAGTGTTAAGAAACTCTGTTTGCCGAGTAGCGGAACTCATTAGCGCGCTTTTGACATGGTACTAAAGCGAAAAAATAAATAATAATTTATTCCTCTGAGTGGGAATCGAACCCACCGTAGCGTGACAGCAAGCACGGCTTGCGCCGTTCCTGCGCCACGACGGCTTGCCATCGCCATTTTTCAGCCAATTTGATTTGGGCGATTATATTTAACTAGATACAGAGATAAACTCGTGAGAGCTTCTGTTGGTCACCTAATAAATAATACTGTTATTTAATTTTAACGCGAGGTGTCTCTTTCCACACTGTGTGCGACCTTTAGATACTGAGCAGCGGAGCACTCATTTCAATCCAGCATATTCCGTTGGCGTGATCGCGAGTTTTATGATAAAACTCATAAAATAACGTCGTGCTGCAACTATATTTTAAATATATTGCTACCATTATAAAATTTGGCTTAGTAAAATGCTACCATATGATATAATTATATGTATTTTAAAAGCAGGCCAGTCGCGGCGCAGGGGCACCGTCGTTCGACTGTAAACTGTACAGGTGTAGGTTGAATTCCCACTCGAATATTTTCATTTCTTCATTTTCGTGACAAGAGAAAGCACGCGGCGTTAAGGTCTTCCATTAACACACAATGTCTTCAGGGTTCGGCACGAAAGTGGGGACGGGAGTGTCTTATCGGAACAGAGAGTCTTAAAATTAGATTTCCCTCTGCCTACCCTGAACCAATGCGTGCAATGCAAATAAAAAATATTCAAATAAATACGTCTTATTTCTCTGCCTACCGTACCTACCTAAAATTTACAAATACCAGTCCTTTTGTTTTATATAAAACAAACATGTGCGATTCATATAAACACTTTTAAGTTTTTATGAGGGTATATCAAAATATGTTAACGATTAATTTATAAAACAATGCCAAATATTAATAGTCGCTATTGTTTCAACGATGTCAGAAGTAATAAATATATTTAAATATTTTTCGTTGGACAGTTGGAAAATCTCCAAGTAGGTTCAGGTGTAAAAAAGTTGATTTAAATTTATTGTCGCTTTATAATGAAATTACTACAAAATATGAAATATAATATACAATAGTAAAAGAAAGTTTGTATTTTTTCATAATATTTTATTTTCAGATTGTGATATATATATAGTCCATGAGCTTTGTGAGTTATGGATAATTTTATTTTCATTATTTTGAAATATCTGAACGTTTAGTTTGTGCAGTTTTTATTGAATTTATTGTTAACTAAGCATTTGATATACGAGTATTAAATAATTGTTATGGATCTGGTTAAAACATTATAGAAAAAAATAATTGACATTAAATGAAGGAACTACAACACTAACATATATATTTTAATGTTCGCGGGCGTCGATGTTTCTATTCGCTGGTACCATTTCTCCATCACGCTTTGTTCTGAGGTCCTCGCGTATGTTGAAACTAAGAGTATTCATAAGTGTACGTATGTATTCACTCGTTCGCGGGCGTTGTTGTTTGTAAACGCTGCACTGCAATCCGGTAGTGATGCTCATGCGGATATTTGTGACAAAATATCGATATAGCTAGCTACATATTTTGTCTAATAAAGTTGACTGATTTACTAGACAGTACGAACTTACTTTAAGCAAAATTAATAATATGACTATCATTATTTAAAAACTGAAATATGATAATTATTTAAAACATATTGCTTAATTAATATCTTGGTTTTTATGGTGATATTTACTGAAGAATGTCTTGAACGAAGTTATTTGTTTCTATATATGTATCCTATCATTATATTATGTTACATGGGTTTTTCATCAACTTGGTATATATTCTACGTCTTTATCGTATGCTTTATACATACTATTGCGTCCCTAGATGGCTACTTTTTCCCACAGCCTGTTCCTAATGAGCTATGTTATGTTGCGTAACAGAGGAACAATGGAACGGGACTTTGAAAAGATAACTTTTTCTAAAACTACTATAGGTACATATATGGCTCATCCTTATATTGAAGACAAAGCTAGATAGTAAGAATAAGAATAATCCTAGTAGTGTATTTATATTTATGTCAAGGAATCTTATTATTTTAATATGCTTTTTATTATAAACCTTAAATCTTGAAATTTTGGCAGGGTTTGTTCTTGTCAATTAAATTATTAATATTTGTATAAAAGGTATATAATACAACATCCAGTGGCCCTTCAGTCTAAGGCGTGATTTTGATACGTAGAAAATTGTAAGAGTGGCATTCTTGGCTAACGCCTGTATAGATTCTAAGCGAGCAGTGACTTAGAAAGTGCTTCAATGAATGATGTGTCAGTCGTTTTTTGAAGCACGACTTCGAAACTAGTTGTTTTGTTTTGTTCGTGATCGAGATCAGCGTCTTCCATTGTATAGTATGATGCTCTACTGAAAATAAAAATTACTGACAATCTTACACGAACAAATATATTTCAAATGATATGTAATTAATTTTATCAACGCAAGAAAAAATGGATCTGCATATGTAGAGTTTTGTCTTGCATGTAAATTATAACGTTCACACGCTTTGTGTGAACTCTGTAAGGAAGTTGACATTGGTTTAAAGTCGGTTCGCTTATATTTGTGTCTCTTTATTACGGAAAATAAAACGTTAAGTTATACTAAATTTATTACAAAGTGTCGTAGAAATGTGAAACTACCACGAAATTGTAATTTTTTGTGGCTTTGCTAGAAATGGTAGCTTGAACACAAGCCGAGCAATTACTTGAAGCGACGATCTCGTCACGAAAATCTCTTAGAATATAACGGTCCACACGGGCCTCGGCCAGTGTCAGCATCACTCGTAGTAAAGTCATTTGCTCTAATGGTCTCTTCGCCGCAACCACTCTCTTTATGCATTATCGTCCAGTGAAAAGTAGGCCTTATACCCTGAGTAACAGAGCTTATCATTACTTGCAATTATTAGTCCTTTTACTGGAATGATATTGGGCCACGTCAAAGCTACTAAGTAACGAAGATACAAAAATAATTTGAAGATATAAAAGTAACTTGCATAAAATTTTGGCAGATCATCGCAATAATTTAATAGATATGATATAAAGGTCGATGTAAAAGATAAGTCTCCTTGGGGAGAAGAAAGGAGGAAATAAAACAGAATTAACCTCGCTCAATAAATTGTGTTACTTACGCCTGACATACATTTTGTATGTACCTATCACATGAAAGAAGCTACGATGATAGTATCAGTGGACGATAAATCCACATACCACCAACCCCTACCACTTATTGTTTAGCTCTAAGCTGCTTATATAATTTTGACAAAGCATTTTTAAGATAAGAAAAAAAAATAAATTTTATTATATATTTAGTTAAATTTAAGTAACGATAGTGACTTGCTATTTTATTGTTCTTTGGGCTGTTAATGAGTGATGACTTTCTCGCGATGTCTTTGTCTGAGGGCTGACAGTGACGAGAAAATGTAATCATGGCCTGTAGCTGTTTGTGAACGCTCCACGAAATAAATAATGAAACGCCTATTGACAAAAGTGGCGCTTAAAATAATGATAGCAACGCTCGGCTGATAGGAATCTAATAGCAATATTGTTATTATTTATTCACAGTAAAAGATTCTAAAGAGTAATAAAATACATATACGATTCTATAATATGCTAACAACGTTTTTCTTGATAAAATGACAAAGCATCGGTTCCGTTTGCACTAGGCTGCTTGGGTGTCGGGTAAGTGTACAGATTTAGTGCCCCGCAGGCCTGCCCGAGTAATGTTGGTAACGGATTAGGTTACCCGCCACGAGGCCGCCCCGCTACAATGTTGGACCAACGGCTTACAAAACGAAAAACTAAGGCTCTGAAATAACTCTAAAAGACTAACTTGCGAACAGGCTTCGACTTTTATGTGCAGTTAGTGTTAACGACGTGACATATTTTATTGACTTTCAGTAAGATTGTTAGTGTCGATAACTCTCCATTAGTTTGCTAGCCTAGGAGTCTAGTTATGATAGAGTTTAGCTTCGTAATCAGAAATAAAATGGTTATGTATAAATAAAATTTTTAAATTTTATAATAGTAGCAGTATAATAACGTAATCAAAAAGTTATAATATTTGCAGAGCATAGCGGCATTAGCGTTCAAGCGCACGTCGTCGACGCGTCGTGCGCGCTCCACGCTTGCCTATGCGCAACCGTCACGGTGCACGTCACTTTGTTTATGCTCTACGGTCCGCTCGGCACATGTATACGTACATACATACATACATACGTACATAATATATATATATATATATCTACTCGAGCCAAGAAATAATATAGAAAAATAAATAATCCATATATGATATCGTTCGTTATTCGCATTCTTATTTGAAAAATTAAAACGGTATCTTGTTTATAGCGTATATTCATAAACTATAAGAAAAATTGCATTTCTTAACCGATGTTGCTCTGCAATATTTTACGTTTATGAGTTATTTACACGGCTCTTTAATAACAGTGTTAAGTGAACACTTTGAAGATCCCTTTGATATCTATGGAGCCGGCTGCTCCATTTATTTGCTATTATTATTTATTATATATGCTTTTGATTTATTATTCAGCGACGAAGCTTTCAATTTCTATTCTCTGACGCATTGTTTTTGTCATTGAAATGGTTTAATATTTTTTAACATAACTATCTTTATAATATCATTTTTAAAAAATGTTATTTAAAAACTTCATAAATAGTTTTATATTCCGTGAAAGATTTTAAAAAAAATTGCAAAAATACATAATTCTAGTTAACAATTGAAACGTAACGGGATAGCGCATTGGTAAAAAGATATCAATTAACTTTTTTAGATCCCAGTTCACGAGTATCCAATCGCTCGGAGCGGCGGAGCATTCGGTCTAGAGAACGTCTTTAGTCGTGCGATTTGCTCCCGTTAAAAGAGATCGATTTGTTTTGCTCGTTTTGTACCGATTTAAATTGTATCGGCGCTGCTGGCGATAAAGGCTTCCGCGCCCGGAGCTGGGCCAGTGAAAGAAGGGGACAAATCAACAATTAATCTTGTAGCAGTTTGTTAGATGTTGCTTATTAAAGTTTCTACTATTATTTAGTTACTGCAACTATCGAAATCTCTAACGTCTGTTAGAAAGGAAGAAACAATTAACAGTAACTCATGTTTTTTTAAAATTGATTTAATTATTTTTTATTTAATTATATTTTTTATTTAATTATTATTACTTTTATCTTTAAATGTTGACATTAGAAATATTAATTATGTATTTTATGCACATAGAGGTAACCAGCACTTCTGTAGCAATTTGATGATTACGGCAACGCGGTATATATATTCAAACTTAGGTATATTTTTAAAATTACTTTATTTTTTTTGTATTACAAAACATATTATAATACGTAAAAATAAATTACTCCCTTAGTTTTTTTTACATATCAATTATCACCTACTTCGCTTTTAGTGTACTCATACGGACATTAGTTAGTGAAGTCAGGAAAAGAGCATTAAAATGTCACATGTCATAAAGTATTTTTTATCATTTAAAGTATTTTTTTAATACAAACATAGAGCATTTTATAGGTACTATAATTTACTTTTATTTACCTACGCAGTTGTATTTTAGGCCCCATAACGTTATCATTTATTTAGGAATATATTAGTAATTTAAACCCTTTTTTCTGTAATATATTTTTAATATAAAAAAATATAACTTACTTTCTCTATATAATAAGTATTTCTTAGAAAGTTAAAGTGATATCTTAGTGCTCAACCGCGAACAATGTAGTTTACAGTTTGTAACGCAGATGTTTAAAAAGAATCAACTGTTAACAAGATCGTAAAAAGGTCGGACGTAAACAGCTACCGTTGAAATTTTACAGTCACTCGTTTCCTTCTTTTTGTTTTGAGATACAATAAGATTAGAATGTACCGACACCGTCGCTATTAACTTGGAACTTATTAAGGAAGAATAATTGACTGCTCTATAAGTAAAAGAAAATATATAAGAAACGTTTTATTTTTTATTTTTACTTATTAAATAAAACGTGTTAGATTACTAAGTATCGATTAAAGTAGAGGTATATTTAACATAGATATTTTTTTTTTCATTAAAATTCATCATTAATATTTTACATTTGAGGCTCAGGGGCACAAGTAATGCAACTGTAAACGCAACGGGTTGTGGGATCGATTCCCACTCCAGGAATTTTAATAAAGAATATTTTTATTTCCTCGCTCTGGTAACGAGGCACAGTGTGGTGTTGAGTTCCGCCACTCAACACGCAATACCTTCGTCAGACCGCATTCATTTGCCAGAATTAAAATGAAGTTAAAAAATATATTTTATTAAAAACAATGCTCATTATAATATGCTATCTAAATTAATCGTAATCACAAAATATTTTAATTATGAAACTAATATTTCTGTGAATTGTGTGTGAATGTGACTGTTCCATTTATTTTAATCTTTATTATACCTCGAACTATTTAGTTTTAATATATTCTCTATGTTAACCTTGCTTTGAGTACTAATGTAACCAAAATATTACTCTTTGTTACTCATAAGATATTTATACTGAGGTAGAGTGCGTCAGAAACTACAACTAAGAAAAGCAAATACGACAATAGATTCTAATATTTGTTTTCACACCAACATTTGCCGTGGTCCCTAGGAGTTCATATGTCACTTAACGCAAGTAATCGTGTCTATTTCGTGAAAGGACCCATCCAGCTGACTGATTTACATTAAAGCCAGTAGGCCTGCCCACTCGATGAATAAATCTATCAACAATACTAACTACAAGTGTTCGCGTACTTGGTGATTTGTTGGTACGATCGGGAATGCAGCCAATTGGTTCTCATCAGAAGGTGTTATATCAACACACATTAGCGTCGTATTTTATAAATCCTTAACTATTAAATTAGTAACACATTTGAGCACTGCATCCAAGACAAATAAGCACCAAGGTTGGATGTACAAGGTGATCGGTGAAACATTTTGATCTGTTTTGAGGCCAGTCGTGGCGCAGCAACACAAAGTCTGACTCCACTCGAGGTAATGAAATATTTATTTAAATTTATATTTCCATTTCTTTGCTCTGGTATCGAGGCAAACGCGGCGTTGAGTTCCGCCACTGAGCACGCAATGCCCCTAGAATTTGACGTAAAGTGGGCAACAGAGTGTCTGCCTACTCTGCTGTTTGTGGGATACAGCGTGAAGCTGATTTGATTCTTAAGCAATCTAGTTGTTGTCTACTTCTCGGACTCTCTGCTCTTCAGTCTCTTCAATCGTTTGAATTTTATAATGTTTATTAATTATTGTTTTCTTTTTGCAGGTAAGACCAGTTGACCAAGACCAATTGACCTATCAGCTCGGTAAGCACTATTACACTCTACAGCAGGTTGCTTCTTGCATTTGCGAGAATTCTAGTCTGTTTAGTTTACAAGTAAATATTAGTAAGAGATATACAAAACTACACATGTACGCATAACATAATATACTCAACCTCACTAATCCAACAAATCTGGATAACATAAATTTCAAGGATATGAGGAGCATCGTAAAATAATCAATATAAAGGTGAAGGGAGTTTGACCAAAGTTAATCTAATCTTTTCTATAGAGTTGACATTTTCTTCTATCGATTTTTCTTTCACGACACCGCTGCAAGCGTTGTATCATTTTTATATTGTTCCCTTGAGACTTTGTAACAGCGAACGTCCCTCTATTCGTTTGCCGGCAGCGCTCAGTTATGTATTTTTTATTAGGCTTTCGTAACTCCCTTATAACTTATCTAGGGCGGTATAATCCCAGTTTTTTTTCCTTCTCAATTAGAGAGCTTATTAAAATCGGAATAGTAAATTTTATGAAGTCATTGTTGCGATAATTACAAGATGACTATTTATTTAAGCGAGTATTCTATTGAAACAATTGTTATAATGGCGGCGGTAATTAATTCGGCGTCGTGTTAAGTACGATAGGATGTGAACACATAGGTGTAGCAGTAAACTAGATGGACGTGTGCAACCGCAACGACCGGGGCGGGGGGCCGTGCCTTACCGGGCGGTCATCGGATATCTAACATATTGTGGACGGAAGTTGCATAGTATACGGTTTCACTTACAGCAACTATCGGACGCGGTCTCGATTTCAACCAGGATTGGATTGCACCGTGTCGGTTTTGTAAGCCGACTGATTGAGTTTCTGATTGAAATCCTCAATGATATGTTGCGACTGACTCTGATCAAACACTCCTATTCATTAATTTGCACAAAATATTCATTTATATATTATTTTTGTGTTTTTTGTGTAAACTAACCCAGCCTAAAGAACTATGACAACGCAAAAATGGAACCTTAAGTAATATCAAAACATTGCACGGTTTATGGATAACTAGCGTTAATAATAGATGTTTCAAAGATTAACTGCGAACTAGACCAGAGTCTTATTCAATATAATTCTCACGGCATTGAATTAAATTGCTCTTATTTAAGATTTCTGCGTGCAGAGTGACTATCACGTGGATAGGATTATTATTTACCGATAATTGTTTTTATTATCTACAACAGCTAATGTATAAGTTTATATACAGTGGGTAAAAAAAGTATTTGCACACCCTAATTTTTTGATGTTACATCTACAAAAAAACAGAATGCTTTTAGTTAATTATTGTATTTAATAGCTTAATCTATATACATTTCGAATTGGTTAATAAAATTTCTCAGAAAATAGAAATGAAAAAATGAGAAGGTATAAACACATATTTTAAAGTCAAATAAGTATTTGCACACCAACCAGCTTGTACGTATTTTGTAAAAAAAATCAATAATAAATGAAAGAAAAGACACTTAATATTTTGTGTGCATTCCATTAGTATCAATGATGGCTTGCAATCTCCCTGGCATCGATTCCAATAATTTGGACGTTGTTTAAATCGATATTTGAGCCCATTTCTGAACCAAAGCACCCTTCAAATAATTTTATTTTAAAAAATCATTTTCTTCAAATTTTAATCCAGCAGATGCCATGAATTTTCAATTGGGTGGATGTCTGGCGTTTATGGTGGAGTTTTCAACATTCTACGGACATTGTACATCACCCATTCCATAGGTTTTCATAGCTGTATGCTTAGGATCATTGTCCTGCTGAAAGTAGTATGTCTCACATACGCCTAATTTCAATGCGCTGCAAGATAAAATATCGCGCAACACTTAACCGTAATCTACTGATTTCATTATTCCTTCGATAAAAGCCAAGTTTCCCACACCATTTGCCGTCATGCAGCTTCAAACCATCACAAGACCACCGCCGGGGTTAACTGTACCTAACACATGTTTCGCCTGAAGTTCAGTATTTGGCTTGCGCCACACAAATGTTTGTCTTTCTTTTCCAAAAAGATAAAATTTGCTTTCGTCAGAAAAAAATAACATTGTACCAAAATTCTAAAGGGGTATTTAAGTATTCTTTCGCGAAAATTAGTCTTTTTGCTATATTGGCCTCACTTATGAAAGAATTTTTCCTCGCTGTTCTGCTACGAAGACCACCATTACCCAGTACGTTTCTTACAGTTTGGGCACAGACAACCTTACCTGAACTTGACGCGATATCATTTGCTAAGCTTTGAGCGCTTGTAAATGGTTTATTTTGTACCGATTTTAAAATTTGTCGCCTTTCTCTCGTACTGAGCTTCTTCGGAAGAACGGACCTTGCCTTATTTTCAACACTACCCATTTCTTCTCGGTTTTTTATAATTTACTACACAGTCGAGTAATTTAATTTTAAATTTGACCCGATTTGGCGATAACTTCAATCTTCATTACGGAGTAAAATAATTTCTTCACGCGTCGATAACGACAGTTCAAATTCTTTCGGCATGTTGGATTCAAGATTTTTTCTGAACACTAAACAAATGTCTCGTTATTAGAATACGTTTCCCGATGTTCACATGTATACGTACAATGTTCACATTTTACCTAAAGTGACAAAATGTCGCGGGAATAACATTGTATCTAGGGAATGGTTGGTGTGCAAATACTTATTTGACTTTAAAAAAGGTGTTTTTACCATCTAATTTTTTTATTTCTGTTTTCTAAGAATTTTTAATAATCAATTCTAAATATATATAGATTAAGCTATTAAATACAATAATTAACTGAAATCATTCTGTGTTTTTCTAGGTGTAATTTCAAAAAAATTAGGTGTGCAAATACTTTTTTTACCCACTGTATATTGCTGTTTTCCTCAACTAGGAAATAGAGACCGATCAGTTGTAAATGTTTCTTAAAATATGTCGTAAAAACATTCTTTTAACCGTCAATAGCAGAGATTATTAGATTAAGTAGCCAGTGAAAGTTGTTGTATAAAGGAATTAAATTACAAATTTTTCGCTTACACAAAAGACGCTCTACATATTTCTGGAGCACAATCAAATCGACTTTTAATTTGAGAAGTAATAAAAGAAAAATAATTCCACTCTTCGAGAAGCCAAAACGAATCTGTCCCTCCGCGGAGTGAGGCTACCGAATTGTTTTCCTACAATTTCATTCTGCCGGGCGACCACGGCACGGTGCCATTGTTACCAAGAAACACTGATTACTGCGCTTCGCCCAAGGCCATCCATTGTTCTATGTTGGATTTTTGCACATAATACTATGTAGCTGTAATTTTTTTTATCAAGATTATCTTGCTTGTAATTTGTCTTCAAATTAGTTACATTTAAAAACTTTAATTCGTTCATAACATAAAATTTGTATATTTTAATAATGTTTGATTTGATCAAGCTATTTTACTTTAGCGTTTAAATAAAATCTAGTGCATTGTGTAAGTTATTGTTGCCGTCATAAGCTTAGTTTATTAAGTCGTTGTTTGTGTACATGTGAAATCGTTAGAGGATAAGCATGCGTGAAACGGTGCATCGGAGTGAAAGAAATGTGTGAGCTGTGGTTGTGAGAAATATAAAATATAAGAAAATGGTGGCATGGCGTGCGTTGCAAATATTTTCTTTCACGTAAAGCCCAAAAATATCTCAGTAAGAGACAACCTAGCGACATAATTATTCTATTTAAGCAAATCTTAAATTATAAAATGGTTATCTAACAGTTAGCAACTTCAAATTAACACAACGTAAGCTACTTTCGATACTTTTTAGATAAAAATGTGTGGCTTAAAAAAATTGTTTATAGCTAAATATGCAGCGTAATCAAAATGAAATATTTTGTATAATAAAACTTTCCATCTATACTAATATAATAAAGCGGAAGAGTTTGTTTGTTTGTTTGTTTGTTTGAACGCTAAGATCTCTGGATCTACTGGATCGATTTACTTTGTTTTTGTTTTGTATGAAAGCTGCATTCTTCAGAAGTGCTATAGGCTATATAATATTACATTACACATATATACTAATAAATTAAAATACTTTCTAATTTGACATGCAATTTATTCTGCCATGTTAATAACAACCGTCGTCGCTACGCGACCGCGTTCGTTACCGCGTCATTTTGATATGACCGTATGAAAATAAATATAATAGTCACTTTTAGCATTTCATCTAGATTGAAATTATATTTCTATAGAAATTATATTCTTATATTTCAAGCAGGCGTAGCCGCGTCCGGGTCCGCCAGTAATCTATATATATAAAAGGACTTGTCCTCACTGACTGAGGTAAGACGCACGCACAGCCGTAACCGCTATGCGTAGAAACGTGAAATTTCGACAGATGTTTACTTTCGTAATCTGGACATCCACTAAGAAGGGATTTTGAAAAATTTTAACCCTAAAGGGGTAAAATAGGGGTTCAAAGTTTGTATGGAAAAAAAATAAAATCGGCACCGATTTTTATAAAATTTGAAATTTAGATTTTTAAAAGTATATAATTGAACACATGTTTCATCGTTTCTAGAATTCTCCCTCTAAGGGTGCAAATAAGGGGTTGAAAGTTTGTATGGAAAAATCTTTAAATCGCAACCGATTTTTATAAAATTTGAAATTTAGACTCTTAAAAATATTTCATCGAACACATGTTTCATGGATTATTAGAATTCACCCCTAAATACGCAAGCGAAGCTGCGCGCGTCTGCTAGTTTAATATAATGTTATATACGTAAAATTAATTTCTTGTTTTTCAATTTTATGATTGCAAGAAGTTTATATGACGTGTAAGTAGGTAATCATCCAGTGGCAGTGAAATTATAGAATCGTGTTAGTATTTCTAGGCACCAGTAATGATCCTAACGGGATATATGTATCTAATAAGTATTTCTACTTATAAAATCCAGTATAAATCACCAATATATGCGCGTGCACACGTTCCGGTGCCTAACCGCGTATGTAACTAAGTAGACCGGAAAAAAACGAACATAGCAATAATGGGATATAAAAAATTCACACTGGTAATACATTATGATGTACCTACCACAGCCATTCACAGCGCGGATGTGTGTACGTGACTATAGGAGGCAGTTCAACAAACTTTAGTAAAATTCGTATATTTTAGGGCAATTTTAATAATCTGATTATATATTGTTGGGTTAATGCAGTTTGTTGTATTTATAACTAATAATGATGATTTTGACTTTGACTTTGACGTTTATATAATGCACGAGGCATACTTTAACATAAAAACAGTATAAACCAGTTATAAACAACATTGAACATCACATGTTTAAATAACATAATTGTTTTTTATTTAATCTTTTTAATATTAAAGCTAATAGGTATTGATTATGTCGATTTCGTCACATGCCTGCGCACGCGCCGGTCAGCCGGTTATTTGCATGCAGCGACGCGCGACTGCAGGAAGCCGGGCCTAGCCCAAACTGCTCACTTCCGCCGCGTCCTGCCCTGTTATGGAGGTGTAACACACCTTTAAACTTTAATATATAGGCTTTTTGTGAACGAATTTACTTTTAATTCTAAATAATTCTATCATTTTCTTTGAGTACAAGATAATGTTATTAAAATGATGGTAAAAATCCTCTATTTTTAATGGTACATATAACATATGTATAACATATGTACATATAAATTATCTAAAATTAAACATAAGAAATACGAAATATAACTACCTACCTAATATACGTGAAATGCATTTAACTTTCTTATCTGTAAGGATTTATATTTCTTTTAATTTTTTTAAAATTTCTTTTAAAGCTAAGAAAACATATTATAAATTAACATATTACAAAGTATATTATAAATGCGCAAACTATCTAAATATTGTTTTATTATGTAGTTGTATATCTTTTATTATGTAGTAAATTAATAAATTTAATTATTTTAGTCAGTACGCCTTACATCTTTCACGAAGTGACATAAATTTAAATAACTTCTCTTTCTGATTTATTTTACATGCAAAATAAACATACCCTGACGATGGGTTAAAGTGAAAAACAAATAGTTTTAATTTGTTTTTCATGTTTTTAAAATAATTTTAACGACTTGTTTATATTTGCTACCCACTACATAACGCAGGCTGACGTATAAATTTAACCCGAGAGAACTATTTGATTCACTAGGATGAAAAATAGTCACGTTTTAATACGAACCTGGAAATATGTCGGGTGAAAATTAAATTTTCATTTATACCCGGTGATTCGTTTAAGCTAAAAAAACAATTATAGAGATTTTGATCATTGTTAAAATTAAATTGCATAGGTAAAGTTATAGATATTTCATAGAAAAAAAAAATGATTACAAACTCATATTTGTAGGCCATTTCATATAAAATGGGTACATTGGCCCACAAACTTAAGTTTGTCAACTTAAGTAAGTTATACTTCCTTTTCTTAGTCGACCTACAATCGTGAAATTGGTACGGAAGCCTACGTGCGCAAGTCCAACTCGCACTTAACCGGTTATTTAATCTATTATAACCCTTAATAATTATTTAAATCACTCTAACGACTTAGATCACACACCGTGCAAATGAATTGTTATCTCGTAATCAATCAAATACAGTCATGGTGGTGTAATTCCTTCCTTAACCAAATAGGAAAGCAATCAACGAAAATCTATTGCATTAACATATTTAAATATAATTCCGCTCACGTACACGTACGTATAAGGATCGCATTGGTTAAAACTCGAAGTGGGGCACCAACTAGTGCGGAGTTAAGCCGCGTACTCGTCTCGTATACACTCGCTGCGGTCGCCTGTTGCGTAAGATGACATCCGAGCCGCAGATTAGCATAACGCTAGTGAAGTGCATCATGCTCACTGAGTGCTTATCGATGTTAATAATTGTCGTCATGTTATAATTATATATTGTTATAACAGTTGAACGGGCTTGCACGAAATTAACATATACTTGGAATATAAATTAACGAGTATAATATTTTGCATAGTAAATTTTATAATATTGAAAAACGCATAAGAGGTTATCTTTTTATTTTTTTTCTATAATAATCAAATGAAAGATAGAAAGAAATAATATTTAAAAAACAGATTTATATTCACTTTTATTACTCTATCGACATCTAAACCCTTCTGAGGTTCGTTGTCATCAATTTCGAAATTCAACTTATTTCGTCTTATTAATCTCATTTGTATACGATGACTCATATGTTATCGAGAATATGAGTACTATTAAAGTTAACAGGTAATGTGAAAAGTTTTAGGAAATGAAAAATATGACCTATATTCCACCGATCTGTGGTGAACTATCTACCGTATGACAATATTTTAATGTATATTCGCGAGTTTTCCAAAAAACAGGAAAAAAATGCATACCTATTATTTTTTATTTAAATATTTTTATCGATATTATACCATCCTAAAAATGTAGGTACATGCCTAGCTGTAATATTCGAGGTCGTAACGTGACATGATGGAGCGAATGATTCACCGACGCGTCCACGTTTATATGTAGTTAGACTTTATTATACCTATGCGACTTTAACAGCACGCGATTATAGCTTTGTTAGTGAAATTATACAAAATTATATTCTGTCACAGATAAATATCTCATGTCTATTTCAAGTCAACGAAGGTAATAAGCGACGTTGGCTTTAATTTCTAAAATATCAAAATTGCACAACATAACGTTATCAAAAATAACGGGATATTTGATCTAAACAAGCAAGTTAAAAATTACGATGTAACCCCAAGTCCATTTGTATAGATTGCCTTATGATTCCCATATTTTGTATTCAAATTATTTTATATAAAAGAATAGAAATTAAAACAAACTAGAAGGATAGAAATAACGACAAATATCTATGTCGTCCTTATAAATAAAATTTAGGCATTTCTTCATTGTGCATCACAGATTCGGTTATTAATTTAAATTGAATTGAATTGAATTTTTGAAATATATAGTTTCGAGCGTGCCAGTTGAGCACAATTCATTTCGCCAATGTCACGTTGTATGGAAAAGACACGAAGGAAATTGACCGGTAATAAAAAAGATAAATATACACAATTATAGAATACATGTAAAAAAAAGAGATCCAGTGGTTATTGATTTGTATTTTATACTGTATTTGAGCAACGGCTCAATCATATTAACAGCTTTTATGTGACTTTTCTCGATATTTAGTTGATTAAAAGTTCAAAGATATTCTGGCATTATGTTTCCACTACTATCGCTAAAAAACATTTGTAATTTTAGAATATTTTCAGTTAAGAAATTTAATAGATTTTGGTACATTTTCATCACCACTAACGCCGACGACACAGGAAGTCATAAATACTTCGGTATGCGCTAAATAACTATAGAATGTTCGCGCTACATACACTACGTTAACGATATCTTAGAACTGAAGATATTCTTACGACTTAAAATCGATTTCTAAAGGTATCTACTATTAAAGCAAAGAACTGCATATAGCAGGGTAAGCAGATACACCTACTGTTAAGTCATTCCGTTTCTCACTTTCCGCCGAATTTCTGAGGCATTGCGTGTTGAGTGCCATGCAACGCCACGCTTTTGGTACCAGAGATATTGGCAACAAAAGGACGTAATAAAAATATTAATACATTAAATTCATTCCTCCTAATGAGAATCGAATTAGAAAATTATAGTTGTTTTCTATGTGTGTGTGTAACATCCTTAATTTAAAAGTTTAGTTTATATTGACAGAATTTTTTTAATTATGTTATTCGGAAAGAATTCTGTTTTCTCTGCCTAAAGTGTGTTAACGATGGTAAATAAATATCTTTATCTTCTACAGTATACGCCTATAATGAAAGCGCTTTAATTAAATTATAAATTGGGCCTTGTTTTGTGTGACGGAAATTTCTGGAGTGTGACGGCGTCTATTTATTCGTGGTCCCGCATCCCGATGACAGAATTATGTCGATGATGATTATATGCCCGCGCAATTTTTATCCGGCGTCGTTTATTTTAGTTCTTTTACGTAATTTTATTGATATTCCGTCGGATAGCCTTGTATCAGACGAATCTATCTTATTAAATAGAAATATCTTCATAATAAATTCAAATTATTCATTATTAATTTAGAAATAATCGCTACTAACGTATTTTTTATGACTTTAAGAATGTATAATTCTATTATTAAGCCATTCGTCTGTAAAATATATTTGTAATTTGACATACACACTTACAATACAACCAAATAGGGCATAAAGCATTTATATTAGAAGAAAATCTTCACCGCACCCCTCTTTCCCATAAATTGTAATTTCCATTCGACGGAGTACCCGAGATATCCACCAAATCGATTTTGGACCGCGCGCTCATTATTTTAACCTATTTGAATTCGATTACGAAGTAGATCAAATTTACCTTAGCTATACTTACTCGAGCAATTTTATTAAGTTGTCCCATTTGCTAATATAATCGGCAATATACAAATTAACAACGTAAATCGATAGTTATGTAATATGGATAAATTAATATAGGCTAGTCTAGTCTAGTCTAGTCTTTAAACAGACTATTGTAACCATTCGATTCTTCTTTACGATTCAAATACCGAGGTGTCAGACACCGATGCGCCCAAGATAAATTGTCATCTTTAGAATGACAAACAATGAGTTAATGGTGTTGAAAATTTAATTGATTGGCTCTCAATATAAGATTTATAGGGTTGCGTAAATTTGATTTCTCTTTAATTTATAAGCCTATTTTTTGTTCTTCGACTCTACGAGAGATTCTAAAGATATATATACATATATCCCTCTGATCTTAGGCTTTTAATCTGTATATGTGACATTGTGTAAAATAATATTTATAAGTATTTTAATAAAAACGTTTAATTTTGTAAAAGAAAAATTATAAGAATCAAATTGAAAAAAAATCTAAGGTTGGACCTATCTTAGATTTTTCTAGTATTCAAAGTCCAGTACTAACTACTCTAGAAAATATGTACACCTACATCTTCAAGTTTTAAATAATTATAAATATAATTAATATGTTTTTTAAATATGGCATCGTACTATAAATATTTTGAAGCTGACTATTAAAAATGTGTAGAAATCAAAGCTAGTGCAATGAACTCTTGGCACGCGTTGCTCGCATTTGCGCGACTTGCTAATACGTTCTCATGTAATTGAAGCGCTTGTGTTGCATGTAGAGTTATGTTATATCTTGCGTCTATACTTAAAATAAAATTGTACACTATTATATAGGTATATGTTTATAATTTATCTATATTTATAGTAGAAACAGAAAATAAGTTTAAATAATAGTTTTTTTTTACATTATTTATGACATTCTACGATAGTTATGTATATTTGCGTTATAATCATAATAATTTGTATGATTCCCATTTATTATGAGCATATTATAAGAAAGCTGATGTGAAATGTCTGCGATTATAGAACAGAACATACATTTGTATATGTACATACGTAAAGCCTTAGGCATTAGCTATATTATAAAAATGTAATGTAATCACCTTATGTAACTATGCGCTATCAAGTTATGTAATTGGTATACGATCGACTTTCATAATAAATTTACTATGTACTCTATATTTTCGTCCAAAATCGATTTTTTAACAATTGTAAGAATAATACGGAAGGAAAAATTTTTTTTTAAATTGTTTACCATATGCAAGATTAGCAATAAAGATAATGTTTCCAATATAGATATGCCGGTTTAAGTTCTCCTGTTTTATTGCTTATTTGTAAGTACCGACATTTGTTTTGTTTTATTTTCGTATTGTCAGGCAAAAATGATAACTTATATCTTAATTTTACATCAATTTATCTATTAAAACAGACTGAATTTATATTGTTTCAATTGTATAAAACTAAAACCTAAAACGCAGCAGCATTTTGCTATCCGTTCGTCGCCTTCGACGTTCGTTTGTCACGGGCTCACGGCCGCTATCACATATCGGAAGCTATAACGGCGTGCGTCGACAGTCGACAGTCGACATGCAGTTGACGTGCGCCGGATGATTCCGCGCGCGCCGCACTTTTGTGCATTGCACCCTGATTTATTTGCGCCCGCTGCGCCCGCCGTGCCCGCATCTCCTAGTCAGCGCTGTTCGAATGCTGCGGTTATGGCGTCGCGTTATTTTTAAGCAAACTGTCAATTTGTTGACTTTTCGCTTTCATTTATTTAAACAATATTTTTGCATTTTCTTTATAGAATTGCGTGTTATTGCTTTTTTTTAGCTTCACGCTGCATCCCGCGTGTGTCTTAACTACACTCCGCTGCCCAC
Organism: Heliconius melpomene rosina; assembly: GCF_056956725.1. NCBI lineage: Eukaryota > Metazoa > Arthropoda > Insecta > Lepidoptera > Nymphalidae > Heliconius > Heliconius melpomene. Next base: position 5,365,927 of record NC_140406.1, on the reverse strand, counting down.
TTTCCGCCGAATTCTTACGTGTTGAGTGGCGGAACTCAACGTCACGCTTTGCCGTGAAACCAGCACACATTTCATTACCTCGAGTGGGAATCGAAACCACAACGTGCCGCATTTACAGTCATACGCTTTTTTGCCTCTGCACCACGTCTGGCCTCTTTATAGATTAATAATAAAGGTTGTGATGAAATATATAGATCAGATCAGAATTTATATAATAAATAGTTAAGTGCAATGTTATAGTTACAAACATTTATTTATTTACGCACAATAAAAACACGCTCCCCACTACATACATTGTAAGAGTTCAACTATAATCCAAGGAGTAGATATTTATTTATTCCACAAAACAGTCAAGTTAGAATTTGTTCAGTAAAGTAAACTTAAAGTTATTATTTGTGTTAGTGTCGTGATAAACTGGTGGACGCAAACTAAACTAAAATGTAACAATTATGCTTTGTGAGATTTGCCTAATGATAATATTATATGCATATTTGTCTGAGCCATTATGACAATGAACTTTCATAGTTAACGCTGTTTGTGTACTTATTTATACGTATGCATGCTATGTTTTTATTTGCATAAAAAATCGGTAATTTTAGACATGGCTCTTTTTAAATATATTTTTTAATTAAATAAATATATTCATATAATAAAGAGACACATGAGACTATTTTTAATGATTATAAAAGGTAATAATTTTGATATATGTACATATTTTACTAAAACAGAATCCGCAAAACATTCAGGTAAACGCTGCAATTCCGTCGTTCATGTCGTATACGGTACACATAATGACGCGAGTCAGACGACAATACTTCAATAGGCATCCGAGTGAACGAGGACAACCCAAGGCTGATTAATATATCATCCGCTACCCCGGTCCCTTTTAACCCGTTTTTGCGTATCACCGTCGGAGTAAAAAGGGCTCCCATTTCAATAGGCAAGCGGTGGGGCACATTTATCATGGGGGTAATGAATTATTGGAAAAAATTCCAATAAGCCTACAGGATATCACCTATCCGTCTACTTCGAATGCAGGGCACGTAGAAAGTGACTAGTGCAAAATAGATAATGCCGACCAAATGAAATATAAAATTGAATAAATCGTTTTTTTATAAAAAATATTACGTATTAAAATAGTTTTCCGAACGACTAATAGAAATAGATTGACTCTAATGGAAATTACTAGCTTCCAATTTAACATGAGGCAAAAATATTTACTTTCAATAATACTACACCAAAATTGTTTTATTGCTTTTAAAATATTTGTGCGTTTTTATTGAAAACTCTATAGTTGCTCTGATACTAGAGTACATAAAATGGACGTAAATTAAAAGTTTCTATAAATATTTACGTTGTTTGCTATCGAAGCCCGCCGCTGGCTGTCGACACACGATTCTTTACCTGCACACATTTACCCCTATTTTTTAATATGAAACGAAATATATTTTATTACAATTAATATATTAATCCAAACGACTTCTGTATATTGCGTTCTTGTAAGAGTCTACTTCAACTGGATCTTACATTTCTAACAAATAACGAGTATTAAAGTTGTTATTCAATCTTGTACCATAACGCAAGATAATACATTAGTGGAGGCCGCTACGTCAAAACATGATTCTCTAAGTAAAATTACTTTTTCGAAGTCCCGAAGCTTAACAAGGAAAACATGAAACTTTTGACCTTTTCCCTAGATTATTAAGCCGACTTTATACTTGAGAGTTGTTAAGTGATGTTCAAAACATTACGAAATTTTCGTAATTAAATTTGTTATATTAAAAATTATAGACATTATAGCTTGTTAATTAAATATTAAAAATATGTTATGTAAAAACATTGAGAAAGTTTCTTTAACAAATTATATAGGTACCTACCTAATATAAATTTTATAAAAATAAATAACAATATGATAATATAAAATATTCTTATACTATTATTTAGTACTGGATATTTGTTTTGTTTCTGTTGGACATCTGCTTTAATATTCATAGGATAAATCTATAAATATTTAATATCAATGTAATTTATTAGTTGTTACTACAATTTGCTACGTAGCCTTTACCTTTACAAAGGCATAACCCTTAGAAAATCGGGGAATTTCTCTTTGTTATAATCATGTAGAATAGAATTTTCCAATCTGTAATGGATATATAAGTGGTTACTTAAGGATATTTTGTATATTTTTATACTTCCCTCTTATTATATAAACACAAATATTTACTTATATGCGTCTGGAGCTCACGATTTCTGTCATCGCCACTAGAAATAACTTGACTCGACGCGCTGCAGTACAGCTAAATCTTACTTACTATAAGATAATTAACAATATACCACATGCACACCCCGAAACAAAGAGTGCGCGAGCAAAGAGTTACGTAAAGCGACCCCTCCAGTAAACACGTGTGAGCAGGAAACACTGAGCACATCACTACACACAGATCTCTAGCCGTATACATCACTTGACTTATGTTTCACTTTTGTGATCGTAGAATGTCTACGATGTACTAAAGTTATTTATTTTTTATTTTTTTATAACTGTACCTTGCATGATACAGGGTAGACAGAGGAAAGGAAAACCTAGTGTTAAGTCACTCTTTTTCCATTAAGACACTTCTGTTTCCCATTTTCTGCTAAATTCTGGAAGCAGAACTCAATACCGCTCTTTGCCTCGTTACTCAGAAGTTACTTAGTCAGATTGAATTATAGTAGGAAAATAGTATATTTATTGTATGTAAATAGATGCGGAGTTTGTGATTTTTGTAAATGGACGTTAATATTCTAGTTTGCGTATCAAAAAATATCATTTTTATTAATTAAATATCAATTAAAGTAATAATAACGAAAAGGCAGATGTGGCTCATGGTTTGAAACAGATGTCAAATAAAATATAAAAACTTTGTCGTCACGTACCAATACCACTGTCCCTACATCGAAGTATTCTTTGCACGGAGATATATGATGTGTGCTTATACTGTGATGTCATCTCATCTGCCCTCACGACAAAGCGTCGAGCAGGTCAAAGGGTGAGGGGCGGGCACATTGTTAGCACGCGACCCAGGCTCAAGTGCTTTTCATGACGAGTCTCGCTACCTCCACGTCACTAAAGATTTTTTTCTCAACAGGTGAAGGAAGTTTTTAAGAGCTGCCTTAGACTCAAAGGAACACATGTTATATATAATTCTTTACTCCAAAATTTGTTAGACGAGATAAGAAAAGCGTCAGTGAAACGTAAGAAATAAATTGTAATACCGTTATAGGTATTCGTGCAAATATTTGTTGTATTTACCAATGAAGATCCAAAAAATATCAAAGATACGGACTTGGTAGGATAAGCGTGTTACGTTTACTGATGATGCTATTTTTCTCGTTATTAAAGGAAGGCACCCTTCCTTCCTGTTCCGAGCGAAAGTTGAGAGGAAACACGCCATAAAACACTTTTCCATAAGAATCAATAAAGGGTTCAACCCAACTCTATAGAAACTTCAATGATCTTTTTTTTTTTTTTTTTTTTTTTCGGACTTGACTTTAATGCTGTTAGCCTTACTGGCCTTTACAGCGACACCGGGTGGGTAGGGAAGAGGGTACTCTGTCCCTGAAAATATGCAGGCACTGTGTGGCTGCCTGTGGGGAGTGCCGACGACGCAAGGGCGCCCCCTGCGGGGCTCGAACCTCGGCTTGCGGTCGTCGAGCGGGCTGGGAGTTTCCCTATTCTAAGCAAAGCCGGCCGCGACACAGAAGCCGCGACCGGGGGATAAAATTAGACTAATCTAAGGGAGCTAACGGTCCCTAACCGCTGGACCCGACGGCGCCGAGGCGCCGCCGGGCCGTGAGATAAGCTAGACTACGTCGTCGATTCCGGCGACGACGATGTGTGTGTCGTGCGTGTGTAGTGTGTTTCCTACCTACGTACGGGCCGTTTGCTACGGTAATGGCGTCATCGGGGTCTAAGAGGACGCTACGCGGGCGTCTACGAATCGCGTGAGGCGTGTAATTACACGCCTCAGCGACGAGGGGGTTCGCGTGCGAGCCTGCGCGCTCAAAGTAGCGCTTCGCTAAGCGTTTGCAGTGCTCGTGAATCGATTCCAGTTCAAAATCTCTATGTAGGTCGACATTACGCACGTACCAGGGGGAACCTGATGCGATGCGCAGGAATTTATTTTGCACTTTTTGCAAGGGAGCAAGCTTGGTGTGCGCGAACGCAACGCAAGCGTAAGTAAGGACAGGTCTAATACAAGCTTTGTATAGTGTCAGCTTATTTCTAAGTGACATTTTACTATTCTTGTTTATGAGATAATATAATCTATTGAGAATGTACTTTGCTTTATTGCAGACTTTTGTAATGTGGGGTTTGAAAGTTAATCTAGAGTCTAGAGTGACACCTAGATATTTGACCTGTTTTTCCCAGGGAATGGGTTTGTCTAAGAGATGGATGGTAGAGACTCTTATATTTTTATTGAGAGGGAAAAGTATTGCTTTACTCTTCTCGGGATTGACTTCGATTCTCCATTGGCGGAACCACTCACCGAGTGCGCGGGCCGCTTTCTGGAGTCGATCTTTTAATAGGATAGTACAACGCGAGGTTGTGAAGAGGGCTGTATCGTCGGCGTACATAGCCAGGTGAACACCCGGAGTGAGCGGGATATCACTGGAGTACAACGAGTACAGGATAGGACTTAGCGTAGAGCCTTGTGGCACGCCTGCGCGGAGGAGGCGGGGGGAAGAGAGAGTGCCTTCGACTTTATAGCGAAAGTATCTATTCGAGAGAAAGTCCCGCAGGATGTGTACGAGACAGTCTGGCAAGCCGTAAACGGCGCGCAGCTTGTAAATCAAGCCGTTATGCCAGACTTTATCGAAAGCTTTCGCTATATCGAGAAAAATAGCAGCTGTATTGCTGTGAGAAGGATCCCTAAGGTTGTATCGAGCTATATGCTCTACAACACGGTGGACTTGATGTATGGCGGAATGTTTCTTTCTGAAACCGAATTGCTCATTGCAGAGCAGAGAGTCGGCCTCTACCACCTCTGAGAGTCTAACGAGAATGATTCTCTCGTAAATTTTACCTAAACAGCTGAGAAGGCTGATAGGTCGATAACTGGACGGGATATTACGCGGCTTATTAGGCTTGGGAATGCCTATGACTATGGCCTCCTTCCATTCGTCGGGGAATGAGCACGACTTAAGAAGGGAATTGAAAATAATGACCAATAGAGATATGAACTGAGCCGGTAGGGACTTGAACATTCTATTAGACAATTTATCGGGCCCCGGGGCCTTCCTATCTTTGAGGTTTTTGATGATGACTTTGACCTCGTCTTCAGAGGTCGGGCGGAGCGGTTCCCCTTGCGGGGGCGTCAGCGCCCATTCTGCGACCGCGGAATCCACACGCGCAATGTGGCTCGGATCGCAGGGCTGACTACTCGGGGTACATTGAGCCTCTAAACTGTCAGCGAGACATTCCGCTTTTTTGGTGTCATCGGCGGCAATTGAACAATCTGACCTAACTAGAGGAGGCATAGTCGAGAGACAATCGACTCTAAAAGCTCGCGACAGCGCCCAGAATGACTGGTGCGATGGAGCGAGCCCCTCGAGCTTCTTATCCCACGACTCACCGCGCAGAAGTTCGAATTCGAATCGAACTCTCCTCTTTAATCTGTAAAATTTCCTACGATTGTTGTCAGTCGGGTAGGTATCGTGTCGTCGCATAGCTACGTTCCTGCGTCTAATCAATCGCCTGAGCTTTTCTGAGATATCAAACCTACCGTCGGGCAAGTTTGTTACCTCTTTCGAACAACTCTGGATTGTATTTAAAATATAATCGGTAAATTTATTCGCCGCGTCTATCGCTAGCGCCGCGGAGTCGGCGATGCCAGGTATTAATTCCTTAAGAGGGGATTCATTCGAGCGGAGGAGCTTTGCAAATCTCCTCCAGTCGACCACAGTTTTGGTGGGAGGGCCAGAGGGGCGCTCGTCACCTAACTTGAGAATGACAGGACGATGGTCCGAATCTAGGTCGAGAATGGTATCTATTGAACGTTGCGACAGTGCAACGTTCGAAAGTATGGCAATATCGAGTACATCGCCTGTGCCGAGGACACTAAAGCGAGTGGGAGAAGGCGGGCCTATAACACAAGCGTTATATTTCTCTGTGAAGGCTAGAAGCCTCTTGCCGCTGACATTAGTCACCGACGAATTCCAAAGTCTATGTTTGCAATTGAAATCCCCGATACTAAGTAGCGCCAAAATGTCGCTTTCTAATAATTGCCTAGACGGCGAACGATAAACTGAAGCTATAATTAAAGGCTGATGGCCTGTGAGGAATACCTGACACACCGACGCCTCGGCTGCTTCAAGAGACGGAGGGTCGAGTGGTATACAGTGTAAATTCTTCTTGTAATAAATCATAGTGCCTCCACCGTGGGTGGCTCTATCATTTCTTACAATCCTGTAGTTCGCAATGCCAGGACTACGAACAGCAGGTTTAAGAAAAGTCTCCTGTATACATAAGATATCTAATTGATGGGCGTGCGCGAAGGCGCTCACAGCCTCTTTTTGGCGTTTGACACCGTTTGCGTTAAAGGTCGCTATTGACAGGGCTCTAGGTTTAATACGCGCGAGTTGCGAGTCAGCGGGCCGTGGGGTAAATCTATTTATGACCGCCATTGGAAAAATTTAAACCGCGACGAAGCCTTGAATGGCTTCGATGAGATCTATATGATCTATAATAACTTGAGCGCGATCGTCGGAACCGTTCGTGTTCCTAAGTTTCGCCGCGAGGACTTTGATTTCTTTGAAATCAAAACATCTAGCGAATCTTAGCACAAGTGCTAAGTCGCTAGCGTTAGAAGAGGGGGCGGGCGCGGCGCGGGAATGCGCGGGTGCGGGCGCGGGCGCGGCGCGGGAAGGCGCCGGGCGCAAGGGCGCGGTCGCGGTCGCGCCGGAAGGCGCGAGCGCGGGGCGGGGAGCCGCTACCTGAGGGGTAGGCGGCTGTATCGGTGCCGCGGCGAGGGCGACGACCGGTGTAGGTGCGGGTTTAAACCACGCATTCTCTTTAGGGAGAGGGGCGGGCTCATATTGAGTAGGAGCCGGCTCCTTTTTATTGGAGGTGCGCTTTTTGCCTCCGCGCCTAGTGCGTCTGCGCGGCGCGCGGGAACATCCGCGATAGTTCGCGGGATGGCCCTGCGTCTCGCATAGCACGCAGCTTGGGGGCACAGCGGGATCGGGGACTTTGCGGGGACAATCCGCAGTCGCGTGATCGTCTAGGCACTTAACGCACCTAGGCCGCGCGAAACAATTGCGGGCAGAGTGCCCGTATAATTGGCAGCGATGACACTGCCCTATGAGACCCCTCGTATGTGGGGGTTCGACTCTGATGCCGGTGAGAGAACACACCGACCTCAGGTTGAAAATTTCCTTTCCCTCCTTAGTGAGGTCCAGGATAACAAGAACAATGTCGAATTTCGCTTTAGTGCGAGAATTGTATAGACGGTGCGCCTGGCGCACGGGGAAGCCCTTGCTTTTGAGATCGTCAAGGACGAGATCGACTTCGATCTCTTTTGGAATGCCCTTAAGGACGACGCGCAGTTGGCGCTCGTCCTCCAGGGCGTAAGAGTGGTACCCTATCTGGTACTCACGAAGGAAAGAGGTGAGTTGTCGGTGTTCCGACGAAGACCTGACTTGGATTTTAATACCTACCTGCGTTAAACGCGCGGTAGTGTATTGAATATTGTGGCTATTAAGCCACTGGGATACTTTTCCCCATTTGTGCTTCTCTTGCACATAAATGGGTGGCGGCGGTTTAATACGGGGGGCGCGGGGCGCGCGGGGGGAGTCGTCCTCTTCCCGCTCAACCGCGGAGGCGGGGGCAGGGGAGGGGGAAACCGTTAAGTCGTTCGCGCGGGAACGGCGGCCGTCGGGCTTGTTCGCCTTTTTGGGCGGGGGGGGGGGGCCTTAGGGGCCCTGGCCTTACGCTTGGCCGAGCGGGATCCGACGGTCTCGAAACCGTCATCATTTTCCGTATCAGAGGAAGGGCAATTGCCCACCTCCATCTCTTCACCAGACTGGATCGGTGAGGGGTCGCGGGAGTGCTCCCTCGGCGGGGCGACTCCGAGGTCGCAAAGCCCACCGGAGAGCATCTGCTCATCAACGGCGCTCGGGCCGGCAGCTGAAGGCTGCATATCGGCATCTGGGCCGAAATCGGGCGCGCTAGGCGAGCTAGGTGCGTCATGGCGCGTTTGCGCGAACTTGACCGTTCGCGTCGCCGTGTCGCCGTGGAAGGTCTCTAAGTACCTCAGCAGCTCGGAGCGACTGAGGCCGGCCATACTTTGTCTCTCCCCTCACCTTGCGGCGAGGGACGGGGTGTGTATTTTAAAACTACACTATATTTGGCAAGCAAAATCTACCGTCGGTGAACGGTAGGTGAGTACCTAACTAAAAACAACTGTGTATCCACTTACTGAACAAACAATCCGGACGCTGGAAACGAGCGATGCGGGACTCGGCAACCACAGGGCAACGCAGCGCAGCAGGACGCCACGCAGCTCAGCAGTCGCAGGAATCCGCAGCACAACACTAATATAAATACAGTATCACTTCGACAAGGGATCGAAATAAATATAATAGCCCAATTGTGCGACCTCACCGAAGCAAGGCCGAATCGGATCTGCTTCAATGATCTGTATACTCTTCTATTTATACCTTTTTTTTACCAAACTCCATTTTAGTAGGTAGATATGAAACAACCTTTCGTTATAATATGTATTTAACAGTTATATAACAAACAGCGACAAAATACCACCAGGTCCTCTCATTTCACTTTGCAATATCCTGGAAATGAACACAGTTTATTAACAATTAAAATATTTCCCTAAATTCGTTTAGCTGCTGTTAATTATATCAACTGAACATAACTCATCCACCGACGACGCCTCATCAAAGTGTCTGTGCTTGTATCCCTTCTCAAGGCAAGTTTCAATTGAAACTTAGTCTTAAACTGAAGCAAAGTAGTGTTCTTGCAATACGATGGCTCAAATTCTGAAAGCGACTGCCAAAGACGGATCTTGACTCGCTGAAATTAATCCATCTTCGCTCTCAATAGGAACGAAAATGTATTAACGTCGTCCTCGAAACGCTATATTTCCTCGCTAAGATACAGCTACAATTTAGTATCGTCACTTACTTAAATGGATATAAAATGTTATTTCCTATTTTAAACACTATTACTGTGTGCTATTACTTATTCGTTTGGACTTTTTTGTTTTTTTTTTAGATAAAAAATGACATTTTAGTTTTTTTTATTTAATTATAATACATTTTAACAAATAAAATGTATCCATTTAAAACTAGTAAATAACTTAGCGTTTCTTATCTTGCGTGTTAATTTATTAAACTCCATCTAGAAAAATAGAACGTGAAGTTATTACCAAATACAAACATTTGAAAATATGTGAAGTTGTTATAGAATAAAAAAAATCTCAGAAACTACATGTGCTAGGAATCTCAAATTTTGCATAGGAGCTACTTATAGGACGTAGGTGCTCGCTAAGACGGGAATTTGCGATATTCGACTTTTAAGGCGTTGTTTTTGGGGTCGAAAGTTTGTATGAAACTTCGTTACTACAAATGACTCCTAGTGATATATATAGGTATGTATGAGTGAAAGGCACTCATCGAGCAATTTTACAAAAAGCTTTTAAGTACATATCATGTTCTTCAAAATGAAGTCTCTCCGAGCAAACTCAATCATTCTTTCTGCATTTTTTTAACGGCATTAAGTTGTCCTATCCGGAGCTATAAATGATATAAGAAATGTAGTTATTATACAATTTTATTCAGTGTTTTCTCTTTTACCTAATCGCATTAAACTTGTAAGTTTTCCTCGAACAATGCGGAAATATTTTCAGAGGAACAAACGAGGAAAATTATTGTAAACAATTTGGTGAGTATGAAAATCTGTTTTTACATAATAATGACAGGAAAGTTTTTAAATCACATTTTTTGTAAAGAATGCTTGGCTTACGGACATAAGTGTACGTCAATACGCGATATTGCTATATTTTTTCCACAGGCGTCGTATTACTTTGGTTAACTATTTTCGTTTAAGATGCAATATCTAGCACAAAACAGTTTGTAATTTGTATGAATGAGTATAAAATGCTTTTAGAGTAACGTGTTTACACTTAGGTCGTTAATTCAAACTTTGTATAGCAACAAACTTTGTTTTATGGCGTAGTAAAGTAAATATTTATAGAGTTCGCTGCAAAGGAAACAGTGTCATTAAGTATTTCAGTAATTTTCCGCATTTCTCAGCATGTAATCAACCAGTGCTGGGAACGGGTGCCTTCCCTAATTTTGGTGACATCCTATTAACCAGGCACGAGTTATTGCTCACTCCCAAGAGATCAGCCCGGTAACCATGGCAACGCGACGATGTGTGCGTAAACACTTTGTTGGTTTTCGCATTGCCGAAGTTGTAGTGTGCGATTATTGGAACTTTCTTGCGGATTCTTTTACTGCCAACTTACTCGGTGTAGTAAGGACAGGAATTTTGGTATTGAAGGCTATATATTATATTGTTATACAAGCACAGAGACATTATTAGATTTTGTAGCTTTGCCTTGTGGAGGAGCGTCTTACGCTTATGGTAGCTTGTTCTAGTCCTAGACAACGTTTGGTCGCTTGGTCAACTTGTAAGTCTACAAGACTTAAAAATACTTGTGTAAATATTGATAGATGTATAAATAGTAATTATCTATAATTATATTGTCAATTGTATCGTAAAAATATTTATGTCTCTTATATCTCGTTCACGATATTCAAGTTTTGAATATTTTTGCTATTTCGATTGTTGAAGAAAACTTCTGATCTTGATGCTTATAATACATATTATATTCTAGGTAATTATGTAATATTTTAGGCTTTATCGGCTTACTTTATTAGTAAGAATGAATAGTGACTTTTATTTTCCTATTATAATATAACTATTTATAGTATCAAGACCAGCTGAGACAATGAGATCGAGTGGGTGCTCTTGGGAATAAGGGTGTATCGTAAATGTTGAGTCGAGCAGTTTGTCTCCGACGTGTTCGGCTTATATTCGCCGCGGATTTGGTGTCTCTTATTATGTTAGTTGAGCTTGTTTGTTTGATCTTTTGAGATAACATTGTTAATTTTATTAGTTTAGAATTATGATTTAAAAGATATCTTGTTATAAGTAAATTTGAATTTGAGATGTTGCTGATAAAAGAAAGAAAATATAATATTTTCTCTATTAATTTAAAATAATTTTTCAAGTGTATGAAATTATGTAATATTTGGAATGCGCTGTCTTAATTGAAACTGTTAAAAATATGTACGAAAGTTAATTAAAAACGACAACATTATAATAAAGTACTTTGGTCGTATGCGGTGTGGCGACGAGACATTTACTGCTTCAGTAACTTTCGCTATTAGTACGTGCTTAATGAAGTATCGAAATCTATCAAGATGCTTGATAGGTTTTAGTAGACGTATTGGAACCAGGGACTGGATAGGAAATTTATTACCTTGTGAAACATCTATCTATCTATCTATATGTGCATATATTGAAATGTTCAAATTTTATTAATATTTTTTGGGACAGAATTTTCGATATTGATGTAGTATATATATACTTTTGTGTATTCAGTGTTTGTCTAAATATTAGGTATCCATGTGTTAGATGGATAAACGAACATGTTGGTTTAGTTAATGGCAAAGAAAAATGTAACGACAACATTTGCGATTACATTTTTTATTTTTAGCAGAGACATGAGAGGAAACCTAATGTGAAAACACACTCTTTCCCTCTTTTCGTCTAATTTTCAGGACATTGTATGTAGAGTATTGAAACCCAACGCCGCAGTTTTTTTACTAGTCTTTTCACTCGAATGGAGTCGAACACATAGACGAGTACAGTCAGATTTCCGTTCTTACATTTTTTATCCTCCTAATAAATAGGTTAAACTAAAACGAATAACATGTCTCTCGTAGAAGGTATCTCTTCGTTTACCACATTTTTAAAAATATATTGAAATACATTTATATATATGACTTGATATTGAGTATTGTTGTGAAGCAGCTCAAAATTTTACCGCATCAATATATGTACCACGAATATTTACAATGATAACAAGAGTGAAAAAGCAACCGACAAATATCGGTACCATTTTTACTAACCAATAAAAGCAGAGCTTGCATATCGTGATTGCCAATTTAGAAGAGAATTTCGCAACACATTCTCGCCTCCATTAAGACAACAACCCTAAGTAAACACAACGAGCGTGTGGTCACTCTGATAAGTGTTGCTAGGACCACCATATTTTCTAATTAGGAAGTCAAGAGAAACGTACAAAATAAATACTGTAGCTCCGAGAATAAATATGTATGGGGGGGTGGCTTTCTACATAATTGCGCAACCTTTCGATATTCAATTACTATTTCCATCACAAATAGAACACCTAACATAGGGATTAAGATGCAAAGACCTACCGTACACGTCACGGTAGGCATTTCAATTACGAACAATCCAAAAGAGCACAACGTGACGGAAATGGCAACGTTTCCAATAAAATTCAATGAAATCGTTTATAATGTAAGCGTCATTACATCCGGGGTGTATGGGGAAGCCTATTTTTGAATATTCTCGGCGAGGTGCGACGCGTCGATGAGAGCCTTCATGCGCCTCAAAGGTGCCGTATGCCTCTGAGCTGAACTTCTGCTGACTGAAACTCACTAATAATGAGGCTTTCATTATGTATGTTACGAACTTATAAAATGTTTTCCAACTACCTACGTACAGTCAAATGACATTTCATTTAATATACTAATGGTTCCCGCTTGAACTATACAAATATTTATTTAATATTATTTAAGTGTATTTAGGGAAAATTGATTGATTACTTTAGTATGGTTATCTATACTGTAGTTCACTTAGTAAATCGTAATTTAGGGATTTTTGGGATTTTATTGGATTTTGTTCGCAGAAGTTATCGCATTTAATAGAAAAATATTCAGTTTAGGTTTAGGTGTGAACCGCAAACGTGGGTTTTCTCTATCCCACGGGAACACTCCACAGCGCCGTCTAACTATATGCACTCGAAATAACACGACTACTTGAAATTAAAGAGAGACACATAATTTTTTATTAAACTTATAGATAATATCGAACACTTATTATACAAAAATAAGAGAATCTAGTGGCAATACACTCTGTTGAATAGTGGAACTAAGTCGTGTTTCATTTTGTCAGAGTGAGAAAGCTAAATAATACATTTTCTCATGTGGAGCCACAAACACTGTGTTTACAATCTCACGCCGTCGCTAGAGTATGAGTATAAATCTAAAGTTCATTAAGTACCTATTATACACAAAATCGGTATCAAGCATGATTATAACGGTAATTTATTATATTACGATCAGCCGTTATTAATAAAATGGATGGTGCACTGCCTCTGTTCGCTGGCTTACAGCCATTGACTAACAGGCTTTAAATTGTTTTACTGAAAGTTTGTAAAATTTTTTGCCAACTTGATGCAGTGTATGTTGTGATATATTAAACCATCCATGCATTAAAAAAATAACCTGTCAACGATTTTAACCTGTCAACGATGTTTAAGAAATATGAAATGAAAATCATGAAAATATTTAACTTTACATGAGAATCTACTTGTATGAGTGATAGTAAGTTAAGCTTTATTCTACAATATTTAATTTATTTATACTGTTTACACAACTACCAACATACCCATTAAGTAAATTAACATATTACGGGAAATAAAAGCTCAATGTTTTGTCCTATACAAAAAATATTACAAAAGATTACTAAGGACTAATAAGGACCTTTTTATAATAATAATAATATAGATTATTTCTTGTATTATATATATAATGTGTATATTTTTAAACAAGATAGTTATTTACATATTTCTATACTTATCTAATCTAATTATGATCAGGCGGGCCATCTCTATCGGTCTATAATAACATTATAATATAGGACAGTGATCCAGCAATAGGTCAATCTATTTTAATCCATCGCTTGATAGAGCTCAAATTGTGTTAGGGGAATTACAACACCCATGTCACTAACATAATAAATAATCTGGAAGAATCCTCCGGTCACCCCGCGTCAGAGCGGCCGTCAGGGAACATTTACCAAATGCCCCCTTAAAACTTGACTTGCCAAATATTTTCTCATACGTCTACGCAGGAAACGCGAACGAGTGAAATATGGATGCCCCTGTATTGCCATTCTGTAAAATGATTGGTGATTTACGGTTCGCTTTTGTTGCGCAAAACGATTGGTGTCACAGGTGACGTATGAATGCGCTATTTTTGAACTAACTTTAAATCTAAATATTATGTTATCTTTACAGCAACGGTACAAAGGCTTAAATCTATCTTAAAATACTAAGAAAATGATAGAATAATAAAATTAAAATATTTACTAAATATAAACTGAGGCCGTTGTGCTGCTCTGGCACGAAGGTACAACCACTGTGTTGAGTTTCGCCACTCAATACGCAATGCCTCGAAAAATTCGGCGGAAAGTGGGGAACGTATTGGTAACACTAGGATTCCTCTGCCTATCCTGCTGTATCTGGGTACAGCGTGAAGCAGTTTTTTTTTTTCTAAAATAAATGAATAGAAATGGAAAATAAAAGTATATCTTCTAAAGGAGAGGGATTCTGCCAAGCAGAGTTTATTTAAAATAATTCATACAGCACAAGGCGTATTAACAGTGGTACAACGAGAAAGCAACCGCAAGGAATAGTTATTCCAGTTACTCCGGTAATCACATTTGTTGTGGAATTCGCAGAGATGAGATAGGGGGTAGAGGGTAGAGGGTAGGGGGTTGGAATCAATCCACTCTCGCCGAGCCCGTTGTCACATGTCCAATCAACTGACACACTGTTCACTAGGGATAGGGATCATGATACTGGAAATACGAAACTATTGAGTGTTTGTATCTTTTTTCACAACACTTTTGATTATGTTGTTGGATGCTGACATCATTATTGTATAGTAAATACTTAAAGTAAAGTTTCTTTCATTAACTATATTTGGTAACTGCTGTGGTTAGTCTAATATCTTTTACATATTATGAATGTTACACCAGGTTTGAATGGTGAATTAGGAAGAGTTGATTTTGATTCATGAATTTGTTTAGTTATGATATAAAAATATTCGTAACGTTGTGATTGAATTCTGTAAAAATCATTTCTTATAACATCTCCTACATTCAAGGGTTTCTGGTAGAGATCTCTATTAGAGATAAGTTATCCTTTGTACACTTTTTACCTGTTGTTATAAGTTTTCTGTACTTTCTATCTTGTGTGGTACATAAATAAACGAAAAAAAAAAAAAAAAAATTAATTATAATTTTTTTTGGTTTCAGGTAAGCATCATAGCGGTGACGTAAATAAACCCTCATACGACATTTAAATCACAAAGTTAGTAAATAAATGGTTAAGAACTATTCAAAACTGCTCATAAGTTTATAACTTTACTATAGTAAATACCCATGTATCAGTGACGTGTCAAAATATTTATACAAATACTAGCGGACCCGGACGCGGCTACGCCTGCTTGAAATATAAGAATATAATTTCTATAGAAATATAATTTCAATCTAATTGAAATGCTAAAAGTGACTTTTATATTTATTTTCATAAGGATGAATATCAAAATGACGCGGTAACGAACGCGGTCGCGTAGCGACGACGGTTGTTATTAACATGGCAGAATAAATAGCATGTCAAATTAGAAAGTATTTTAATTTATTAGTATATATGTGTAATGTAATGTTATATAGCCTATAGCACTTCTGAAGAATGCAGCTTTCATACAAAACAAAAACAATGTAAATCGGACCAGTAGATCCAGAGATCTTAGCGTTCAAACAAACAAACAAACAAACTCTTCCGCTTTATTATATTACTAGTGGACCCGGACGCGGCTACGCCTGCTTGAACTATAAGAATATTTTCACGTCGGACATACTCATACTATGCCGCCCGAAGGCTAGGTCATTTCGAATCAGTGACATCTCCTTAATTATTTATCAAACTTCATAAGGATGAATATCAAAACGTCGCGGTAGCGGTCGCGTAGCAACGACGGTTGTTATTAACATGGCAGAATAAATTGCATGTCAAATTAGAATGTACTTTAAAATATATTAGTATATATGTGTAATGTAATGTTATATAGCCTATAGCACTTCTGAAGAATGCAGCTTTCATACAAAACAAAAACAATGAAAATCGGACCAGTAGATCCAGAGATCTTAGCGTTCAAACAAACAAACAAACAAACAAACAAACAAACAAACAAACAAACTCTTCCGCTTTATTATATTAGTATAGATTGTACAAATAGAAAATATAATGAATTAAAAGAAAATTAATTTTAATTAATTAACCAAAAAAGTATTTTGGAGAATTATAAAAATTCGCTAAATGTAACAACTTGTCAATTACCTTGCTCTGATGAACAAAGGTTTATGAACTGTATTTATAGGAGTTAACTCGCGTAGTGATGTTAGTTGTCCTTCCCTCTACGGCCGACCCGCAAACAATTAACTGCCCCAACTGGCAGTGCAGATACAGAATTGTTCCGATCGCTTTTTCTTTGTCATTTAGTTTTTCAACTTTTAGTATTTTTATTTTTAAATAAACAAACTTATTTGTAATTTATTAATATTTTTAACTTTTCGCTCTAAAAATGGCTCTAAATAATATTTTCAATTCTTCGCTCTAAAAATCGATAAAAAAGCGGTATTAATGCCGTGCGCTTAGCTTGGTACTAGGGCAAAAACAACACGCATTGCCTTGAAAATCCGGCGGAAAATGGGGAAAGGAGTGTCTTAACACTAGGATTCCTCTATTTTTCCTGCCGTATGCGGGATACAGCGTGAAGTTGTAAAAAAGTGGTATTTGCAAGAATCATTCAAATATTTTATTGTAAAAGTGGAAAATAACGTTTAATAACATTTACGAACCGAAATAGAAATGAAAAAATACAAGAGGATTACGCCCGTAACCTACCTGTCTATACCGTTAGGTAAAAAAAGGAAAACCAATCAATCGGATACCCTCATGCTCCGCTCGTTTTTGTTTAATTTCAACACGCCCGTATCTATCTATATAGTACAAACTACATACATTTAAACAATTCTAAACTAACATAATCTAACTTGTTGTTACGAATCTCTTTTGACAGACCAATTAGATCTGTATTACCTTTATTTTGGAACATCTGCTTTTTTAGCTTTCCTTTTTTCAATTATTCTTTATTATACAACATTAACAATCAAATCCAAGGATACTTTTTCTGTACTGTTTTCATCTGCACGTATATCTAGATTTTATAAATAAAATACAATTTTTCATATATTTTCTCATATATATAGCGTAAAGAAGATAGTTGTAATATAATAACAAGTTAGAAGATACGTAAAAGTACGAGTGAGTTTTAAATTTGAGGTAGGTATTCGTAAACTAATCCTTAAAAACAATTTTAAAAGTGATCTCCACGAACAATATTATTCTACGGAAACTTCAACGTTGACATTTCTGGCTTCATTACTCAAGTGAAATTGGTTTTCTTTATTTTACTTAGTGAGGTGACGTCAATGTAGTTTTAGTTCGCCAACTTTCGAAGTTTGTAAAATTTCAATTTTGAAAACCAAACTACAAGTTACATAATATGCAATTAAATGTTATAATCATTTTATTAGATTAAGTAAAGAAATCCCGTTAACCCTTATCGTAGCGTATCGGCCAGGGGGATGACAGGTTAAAGCCGGAGCTAGGCGGTCAACCGCTTTCATCAATTCTATTACACTGTTCCCGACAGATTGAGGTGGACTTACGGCGCGCTGAGTGACAGTCATTTATGTAATATCGTTTAAAGACAGGCACACCTCGTTCGTCCACGTTGGATAAGCTATTTATCTGATGTAAATTCCATCTATTTTAATTTAGACTTCCATTACTTTCGATACGTATTGGTATTAGGAATTTATAGGTGATCAATTTAATGTTTTCAGCTACTGCTACTTCAAACTATGGGATTAATATTTTATTTGATGTCAATTTATGATGTCACTAAACTATATATATACCTTAAATATTACAATTAAAAAATGTCTTATTACACCTTTAAATATATAATAAATGTTAAACAATTTTTATGTTATCTGTACCAACCTATATATAAAAATATTAATATGTTACTAATCAATAAAATGATTTAAATAAAAATTATCATAAGGAAAAGGAAATATGAAATTATTTATAATGTAGGTATATGTATAAAGCCGTCTTTTATAAACGATGAGGCCGTGGCTAGAATTCCTCATTATATATTGTAAAGCTACACGTGATAATATCTGTAACAAGCTGTAATACATTTACAAGTTAACAAGACGCTAACGATTTTCACCTTTCCCTTTCCTCGGTTACGAGGTAACCTGGCCGGGAAAATACAAACAAGTAAAGAAAATTCAATTTTTATTTATCTCAGAGTATTTATTATATGATGTGGTATTCGTTATTTTTCCATTAATTCCTGAAATCATTCGATATTAACTTCTGCTTCGTTCGAAACAAAAAAAAACATGAAACTAATAGCGAACATATCTTCATTTTAAAATTTATGAATTCTCTTTTGCCTTGTGCGCGAATGGAAAAATATGAATATTTTTATTCTCTTCGGAACAGTAACTCCCATTGTGTGCACCAAGGACGAAAGCACCAAATTATTCACGTAAAGCGCGTTTCTCTGAAGTTATTTCTTTATTACATCCATTCTGCTCGGTTCCTAACCTTATTTCACATGTTTTTATTGTTCTCTCAGCTTTACAGAATATAAACAGAAATTCCCTTAACAGCTCGCCTCGTTATATCTTAGTATTTATCTTCCAGAATAATTAACCATTAATAATTCAAATGAATTTGCCTACTCTTGAAGGTTCCCATTTATCCAAATAACAATTTGACTCTAAAACAAAATATAATGTAACGCCATTTTGTTGCAATTATCTATATTTAGCTCTATCTATTTTGACGAAATTTCTGCAAAATGTAAAGGACTCATACGGTTTATTTTATTAAACTAACACTAACGTGGGAGCCAGAAAATATTTTTTGGTATTATTTAAAAGTAATACATACAATGACGGTATGCTGATAAATGCTACTAATATGAAGTCTACATACCCAACGCAATGTAACACTGAATTAATTAATATAAATAACTGATTTCTCAAATCCGAAATGAAAATATCGTCAGACATTCCACGCTTCCAGATGAATACAAGGGCTTAGCAATGAATAATAGCTGTCGCTTAATAACGGCACTGT
Source organism: Heliconius melpomene rosina (assembly GCF_056956725.1). Lineage (NCBI taxonomy): Eukaryota > Metazoa > Arthropoda > Insecta > Lepidoptera > Nymphalidae > Heliconius > Heliconius melpomene. Next base: position 5,346,542 of record NC_140406.1, on the reverse strand, counting down.
AATTGCGTTATCTAGGCTCCTAGAGGGCGGCACACCCCTGCTATCCATAACCGCTGCCTCATAATTGTCTAAGATTTGAAGAGGAATCGTTACGACTGGGTACCTTTTACTCTTGTTGTTGTTATTATAGTGGATATAGTATGTTATTGTAATGTAAGAGACCAGTGGTGGCTCAGGGGCACGGGCGTGTGACTGTAAATACGATAACGATACGACGAAAATGGGCTACGAAGTGTTGTAACACTATATATACCATATTATGTGTTTTGTGTAGTGTATTTTGTCTATTCTATATATGTATATATAAGTATATATTTATTATAATTATAATGTGGGATGGCCACAGGTTCCTTTTGCCTAATCTGCTGTGTGTGGGATACAGCGTGAAGATAAAAAAAGCAGAAATAGATTATTATGATACACGTAGATATATGGCAATAGTATCAAATATATTTTAATTATGACCATATTTTATGCATTCGGTATGTTTTTACTTATATAGATTTTTCGACTTACTTAGCCAGTTCAAAGCAATTAATAGCAATATATTATGTACATAAGGTATGATGATACGATCCTCACTTATTCTATTTAAAGATATAGGCATCTGTTTGATGTTTCATCTACAAATCGGTCACAAAATGAGACAACGTCTCAAAAACTAAGCCTTAAATTGAGGTGTGAAAGAGACACGAAGCTCTCAAACGATTGATCTCGGTAATTCTTTAAGCTTCAAAGAAAAAATGTTGCGAATTTATCATTTCATAACTAGGAGAGAATTATTAGGGAGTCATTAAGTGTAGACAATAATTTCATGATAAATTTACGTTAAGAACATTAAAGTATTATTAGTTATTATGCTCTTATTTTTTGATTGCGTTCACTTAGAAGCTTGAATTTTTCTGTGCTCCAAGGGAATATATATCTTAATATTTGATGTAAATTTTAGCTTAATATCTAAACGCGATCTCGATATATGTAAATGGTCTTGACAGACGGATTATAATGTGATCCTATACGATTCCGTTTTTCTTTATTTTACCGTGTAGGTATATATAAACATTCAGGCAAATTAAATATTTGCACAGTAACCACAAGTACCACAGAATTTAAACATTTTTCTGCTACGTTATTACATCGCTATATGGTAGTGTCATTTAACAAATACATACATCCAATTTAAAGGCTTATCTGCATTTTAGCAACATTCCCCTCTTCCTGTTAATCGATTTACTCTATATTATCAGATTCACTATCCTCTGCTATACCGAATTTCCTAAAAGCAAAATTGCCGGGCTCATAGCGTAGTACTTAGTTAACTGCACCTACATTTTAGGGTAGACAGTGATTCAGAGCGCCGAGTTCATATGTGTATTGCAGTTAACGATATAAGTGTTTTCCTGGGAAGGAAAATGTTATTTAAGGCACGTAATACTTATTTTATTTCTTCCCGCAGCTTTAACAATTAACTTTAGGTTCCTACTGATATAACTTAATACAATAGTGATAGTAAAATTATATTTATCAACTTAATAATATTCGCTTTATTATTTCTAAACAAGAAGGCTAAAGTTACAGTTACCGATAACAGTTTTTTAATACCTTGCTCAACTTATTACAAAGTAGGTACTATAAAGAAATAAAAGCAAGCCAGTAGCAAAAGGTAAACGAAACACTAAACCCATCGAGTCCCAAAAAATCTCGTAGTGAAAGTGCTTGTCTAGCGTTATACAGAAAATATTGTTCGTATTTTGATTTATGGGCCTTAAAAGCGGCCCTTGTTCCACGCCTCCAGTTATTGTTTTTCCTCTTATGAAAATAGCGTAGTTTCCTCGTTGCGGTCCACTGTTTCAAACGAAGTTTCCCCGTGATTTATTCGCAAGTTAAGTTTACGTTTCGGTAAGCTAAAAGATTTTTTGCTCCCGTTGATTTTGGTCGACCTGTGGAGCAATTAGGGTTGTCCGAGTCTATTAGCCAACGTTCTGGGGTGGTGATTGTGACCACGCTAATAAATGGGAATTCTGTTGTAATAAGTAAGATTTCAGAGCAAATGGACAGGTTTGCATGTCCCTTGTCAACCGAGCTTAGTGCGACCTAATCTTGTGTACTCTAGCAAGACACGCATTACGTTGACGCGCACAATCTCCCTGATAAGCAATGTAGGATTTGTGTTCTCTACAATATCTACATATAATTTAGCAACTGCGTATTTAACCTAGCTTATACGATTTCTTTCTTAATTAACTCTTGAGATTATTGTCGTGAATTAGAAACTACTTACAATCAAATTTATTACATCTTTAAATAGATTTCTCTCTTTTTAAAATATTTTATTCATGGTTTTTTTCTATTTAGAGAAGATTTTAAATCATGGGAAATATAAAAAATACCATTGTTTTTCTAATATTTTTGATAATTACTCTCAATCGCAATAAATCTAAGACCACAAAGGTTACCTCAAAGACCATAAATATGCTGAGAGAAGACTAAGCTTTATTTCCGATTTCTCTTGAAATTTGATTCTATACTATGATACTATATCTGTCTCTTCAATATTATCCTAGTCTACGGTAGGTATGTGAACGAGTAAACTTTGCCCACCTAATGTGTCCCTTATAATTGTGCGTAGTTTGCGGTGTGACGCTGTGATACGACAAGCGTAATTGTGTAAGATTCAGCAAATAAACTTTAACAGCTACCCCTTACTGTGCGTGTTTTGTGATACTGACCTAAGCATTATATGTCCCACTTTATAGATACAGTAAGACTAATTGATTTGGGTGTTTTTTTTGTTTAACTTTTAGAGAGATTAAATATTTTATATTAGAGATTATATATATATATATATATATATATATATATATATATATATATATATATATATATGAGAGATTATATTTCATATATCTAAAGAAATTATCTCTAATGTTATTATTTATAACTATACCATATTCGTATTATAATTATCATTTTTTTTTAATTTATTATTTAACATCAAAATTTCGGTCTACAAGAAATAATTATATTTTAAACAATTTTGATAATAACAAGGATCTTTATAATATATCTTTAATATTTTAAATATGTTAAAATTACATCATACCTAATTATCTCTATAAAAATACATAAAATAAGTACTAAAAAAGTAATTTTCAAATGCTTTTAATATATTTTTCTGAATCATGTTTCTTGGTAACAACATAAAAGTTAATACGTCAAACATAATATTAACAAAGTCTTTTAACGGTGTATAATTTAAAAGTAATATTAAAATTACTTTTAATGTTCCTTAGCATTGCGTGCCGTGTGGAACAATTTGGGCGTGTTTCACCAATGTTTGTACTCGGTCGCTAGGTGACACGTCAGGTGTTCAATCCCATGGCGTATCGATTTTGTTTGATTACATCATACTTTACTCTATTCTGAGGCAAATTACTAGTGCCAGCTAATGTACTACTATATAGACATTATTTATATACGCTTTTTTTGTAATGAAATATATCGAATGGTATATTTTTATTGTAATTAAAGTAGTTACAATTAAGTTTTATATAAAGCCTGCTGATGTATTGAAAAGTAGATAGTGAAAGTAAAATGAAAGGGCTTAAAAACTTTTTAATATAATCTTTTTTTGTTTTGTTATAGTCTAAAAAATGTTTTTTATACTTTTACAATAAAGTTAAAAATATACACTCTAAGATAATTAAAAAAGGAAAATGCAAATTATGTAAAAAGAAGCATGAAATATGGGCTACAATACCCACCGTATTACTTATCGATGATACGGGAAAATCCCATAAGTCCAAACAGTATTTATTTTTGTCGTTCGATTCTACAGTCATCGCTCATGTAATACGGGATTAAGGGCCTTTATTCATCGGCGAGGACACGAATACCACTCATGTAACAAAGGAAATACCTACGCAAAGGATGGAATTTGGTGCCATTTCTTTTCAACGTCTTATTTATAACAAAAATATAATCTTTTAATGCTTTACTTTCTGATAGTGATTTTCTTTATTTGGTATATTTAGTTACATTTATTAAGTAAACAGATTATATTTATTATTATATTTATACTGTGCATTGTTTTTTAAAGTAAATGATGGTAAATAGTAGTAAAAGGTTTCGCTTCGGTTTTGGCACATTTTGACTAAAATCTAGTTTGGCCATGCTTTCGGTTTTCACAAAAATAATTTACTCAATCTACAACCAAAATAAACTATACGTCAATACTTTTTTATTACGTGCTCCAATGAATAAGAAATCCATATACTTTACTTGATATCAAAGGAGTTTCACTTTTAACCGAAACAAACCAGACCCTTTTTCGGTCGAATATAAATAATAAGTAATTAACGTCTCATGGTACAACGTTCAATTAGGATTTTTTTTTTAAAACTAGTCTAGTAGTATGGTACTCCTACCATAATATTAGTTAACTAGTTCTCTGATACAATTTTTTTGTGCATATTAAACTAATTTTGTTGATACATTATATAAGTTACTTTTTAGTTGATTGTTAAATAGTACCAATAACCAAGCCTCTTAGTCTTAAACGAGTATAACTGTTTTAAAAATGAATCCTCATTCATTTCAATGCAAAAAACACAAGGATTATCTTTATTTGGCTTCCTTGGTAATTCGCAAAGTATATCAAAGAGCCTTTGTTTAGTGCGGCATTGTTGTTCGCCCTTCGATCTGCTAAAGTTGAACGCAAGTCGGACGAGGGATTTAGACGAGTTTCGACGAAATCAGACAAGTTATATCGTATTCCTAGTGGCTTTTCACTTCCAACTTCGCTCGCGTGATGTTGATTCGACCTCAAGTTTGTTGTTTATCAGTCAGAAACATTCATTATGAGTCCAAAATCAAAATGCCTCCCACAAGTCAATCGGAAAAGTTTGCAAAGGAAAACCTTTATTTATTCTATTATTATAAAACAACCTGGCCGCAGATGGTTGACTTGCTTTAAAATATTGGGGTTGCGCTGCAAATAAAACTTACTTTTAAATTGTTTGTTTTGCCTAACAAGAGAAAATTTTGTAATATTATCTTATAATAATACGTGCTTGTGTTAGAAAGTAAAATTGGATTAAAATTGTGATTTTGGTATAGAAGAATATTAAGCCCCTATATTGCTTGCTTGACTGTTAGCTTTGTAATTTTAATGTTATTACTTAGACAAATTGCTGTGCTATTCCATTATAGCATGATGTTTCTGTTAATTAGGCAGAAAACAACTAAATACCTAACCGCACCTGCCGTGTCCACTATAATACCTACAACCAATGCGAAACATGTCTTAAATCTTATTTATATTATAAAATCAAAATTAATTAGCGTAATTACAATATAAATAAGATGTATATTGAAATATGGTGATGTCACTTCCCTAGAATGTTGCCATCTAATAGATTAACGATGAGGTATTTTCTAAAGCTCAACACGCTACAAAGCCTGATAATAAATAAAGCAGCGTCGCCCACTAAATTATTTTAGCCCATTACCGCGACAGGCCCGACACAAATTAATCACTGGAATGACACTAAAGGCGTTTAACACTTTCCTGTGGAGTAAACTGCCGCAAAACTCCTCGCCAGGACGCTAAAGTCGTTATTTCTATACAACAAGATGGGGCGTGTTTAGTCATTCTTTTAAAATCAATTGTTATTATGACAAGGTTATTAGGAAATGGGAAATTGTTAGTATAGATTAATGTTATGTAAAAATTTGGAATTGGAACCTGGAAATCACCTTAATGGAATTTGTTCTGGCGCTTATTCAAACGTGACAGCTGTATCTTGTACTATACACATATAAACATGTCTTTTAGAATTGATCTGTCTTCAAATAATTAAAATATACACAGCTATACATACTCGTGTCAAAAATTGTTATATAGTATAGAGTTAAACTATTTCAATAATAAAGAAAAGTAGTTTTGGTTAGCACTTTTATCGGTAAGTCTTTCAGTCGAAGACAAATTACCGGCGCGTTATGGTATGAGGCGTCATCTGTCACCATCGTAACTGTCAAACTGGCCGGGTTGAATCTATCACGCGCGAACTAATATCGAAGTTGAGACAAGTCGTTTGAGTTCCTCGATCGATAGGTCAACACGAGTCGAAGTTTGAGGTGCAACTCTGGAATAGCATGCTTCTTTTATTTGATGTTTCCGTAAAGTTGCCTTTGTCCTGTCCTCTAAGTAATAGCAACGATCGTCAACTACATTGTGCAGGTTTGAGCTTATAAACAAAGTAGGTAGATGCTTTTAGGAAAATATCTTTTCTAAGTATATTATTATACTTTTGGTAACGGGACAAAGTCACAATAGGCGTCTAGCTAGAAGCTAGGAGTCTAGAATATTTTCAATACAAATATCGTAATTTTAATTTTAAAAGATATATTTGTTTTCTTTGTATATGTCGATATTTGGTCCATATGTACATAATTAGAGCCTGAAGTAGGGCGTTTAAAGTGCAAATATTTAGAGTAAATTAATTAAAAAACATTTGATTTTCTCTTATTTTTTTATATAGTAATATACAAATAAGCTAATAGGAAGCGTGAAAAAGAATCAAGAATTCATTATTTCACAAAAAACTGACACAACATGAAGCAATAACAAAGCTACGATGAAAAACAAGACGAGTATAAGCGGGGGAGGAATAATATATTTATTTATATTTTCATACCCTGCGGCGACTCAACAAAGCTCTTGAGTAAAGGCCTAGTGAATCTCGGGTTGCGTTGATGTTTGCCGAAGGATATCCCGGGACAAACGAGTCCGGGGTTGACGATCCCGGGATCCCGGGATCACGACTGCGTTTAGGGACAACAATGGCGCCGTAGATACCCCGATATCGCGATATATATTATCTTTGTTGACACCACATCATGTAGGTCGTTTTTGTTACCAATTTTCTCATTGTGCCAGTGAAATAACTTTAGGCGCAATTTTTTACCGCCTTTGTACCAGTAATTGAATAAAGTAAAACAACAATAAAGGTAACTTCTTTTTACTGTGTATTATTAATGATATATATTAAAAATGTTTTATATTTCTTATCTTTGTTTCTATTTAGTAAAATTGTCTTTATTCAAATATCTGTGTGACAGTTAGAACGTACACAGGTATATAATTAACACAGAGCACGCGGTGATATTGTGTTCAAATGTTGCCTAGGTATCTATTATTAAGAGCAAAGTTATCCTTATACGAAATGTTTATAATATAGACAACAGTTCCCCTATTTTGTTTTATTGTCTGTTATATAAGAAAAACGTATTTTCATATGATTAAATTTTATTTTAATAACGAATATTCTCATGTTTGTAACTTCATCCAATATGTAACAACTTTGTTCAAATTTCCTTGTTCCGATATAGACGTTCGTTACATTATGGTTGGCTGCTTAAACAGTCTCGACTCGGCTTGGATAACTGTTTGGGTAATGGTGTGTGACATGACTAAATATTTTTTTTTATCATTGACGTCTAAGGGAAACAATGTCGTCCCTAATAAGATAAATGATTCATTGTTGTGTTCAATTTAGTCGCTATGGTAGAAAATATATCGTAAGGAATTAATACAATTTCTTAAAAAAGTATTCTTGGAGATTTCTAATTTACTTTATATATTATGGAAAAGATGAAGATGATTCATAATATTTAGTAGTAGCTAATTAACATAAAACCTTAGTTTAAGTTAAGATGATTAAAAAATTTAATATATGCATGTGTGTATTTTATCAATATAAATATTTGTTTTAATGATCGAAGTTAAAATATTTTTTTTATTTGAAAGCTGTTACTAATTTCATTAATTAATTTTTATGTTTAATTGGACATTTCTCTGTTCAGTTCATTATCCTCACTCATATTAAGTAAAGTATCACTTAATGTTAATGCACTGAAAGTAATTCATTCGCATTAGTGACATAGTATAATTTAAATTAAAAAAATCATACGCTATAGCTATGGGAACTTGTATATTATCCACTTTGTAGCGAGCACCTCCGCTCCTTGACACATCCTAGTGCCGTAGACAATTAAGACACTTGACCCCGATTGGCAAAGACCTAATATGCGGTGGGTCAATAGAGTGCGGTGTGGGTTAAAAGGCTTGATGAACTGGTTGTTTACGAGGTGCCAGTATCACCTTTGTGGTGACAATGTACGAGTATCTACTGGTATTTACGAAATTTAGTTTATAGGATAAATATTTGTTTTCATACAAATATTTATTTTGGATATTATAAAAGAGATAAGGATATAATATTACATCTAAAATATATTTTTTTATATATTCAAGGTAATACAATCGAATACAATGAAATAAATCTTGAAATCCTGTAATAAATCTTGAAGTATCTAAACGTTCCATTTAAAGGAAGCTTCGTTCTCAACACGAAGATGTTAAAGGCTTTCTACAGAGCAAATGAAAAGCTATATTGTGTATAAAGTGGGAAATATATTTTTATTTACTTTTTGTATATTATATTATATTAATATAAATATTTTTATCCTTTTCATACATGTTCATTTTTATATGAATATGACACGATGAATGTGTTTTAAATAGAGCATTAGTTGATTGAAAATATACTATATGTATAAGTATACTATATGTATATATGGGCCTAAAGTAAATATTTTGTGGTATTTTATGGAATGGTCATCATTTACAAGAAACATATCAATTCAAGTTACTGCTGCTTCAATTGCAATGCTACTTCATTAATATAACGTATATAGATAGTTTAAAATCATACTTCTTTATATTATCTATCTGTTATGTCAATAAAAATACATTTATTTAGAGAGTTATATCTGTGACAACATAATATTAAACAATTGAAAGAGTCCTAACTCAACAGTCCGTTGCCCTCGCCTATACCAGCTATCTACGTAAAATCACATTCATAAAAGATATGTATATTATCATCAGATGGATTCACAAAGTTTCACCCCGATACATAAAGAATATGAAGAAATATATTCAATATTTATGGAGAAAAAACTGTGTTTTACGAATCGTAGATCAAAACAGCGGTCTACTCCCTGGAGTAGAGAAAAAATATTAAAATATCCGACTTTTGGAAACGAAAATACACGATGTAAGAAAAGATGAGTCGGGCACAATTTTGTCGATTCGATGTCCCCAATTCGTTTGCTGAATTCTTAATGGCGCCGCAGGGTCGGCTCCGTTTCGTAATCGCGGCGTTTTCGTATTTAATGCGCGTCGGGTCGTCTGCCCGATCACACACCACAGCGCGTTCCTAACAAGAAATTAATTGATACACTGGGACTGCTGTTAATCAATTTACAATATTTTTATAATTATATTATGTTGTTATTCAATCGAGCTTAATATATTGTTTTTTTTTTATTAGGGTGGACGCAAGTTAGCTATTTTACGTACTTCGGTCTATATGTAAAAAAATATATTAGTATATTTGAGTATAATTAATTATATTAATTACGAGTAGGTACTACTGGCATACGTCAAAGTTACAAAAAAATCTCAAACGAGTGTTTTATGAACATGCTACGCTAATGCTACGTCAACACTTACTGTCTCTATACTAGTACATACAGTACCTAAGGGGTTAGGACGGATGGACGGGATCAGCTGCGTAGTATGTTCAGTGGGTCATGTCCACCTGCACACACGACGCTTGTATATGTTATCCCTACTTGGATTAATATTTATATTTAAATAAGTTTTTTTTATTAAAGATCGTCATTATTGTCTTCGAAATTTCGTTGCATGAGCATAAATTTTAACATTGTAAAATTGAAATTTATAAACTTCCATTTTTTTTAATAATGTTAAATATACCTTGGCATGGTGTTAGATTCTGCAATATTTCTTAAACAATCAGAAAGCCGGAGATATGACATTAATTAACATAATGCCAATAATTACGATTCTGTGTCATGAAAATATTGGAAAAGATAAATTGATATTAAAAATGAGATATCTTATACGGAAATGAATCAATATATTAAGTCAGATTAGATTGTTGCCCCGGGCGCGCGAGTTGATTAAGATGAGAAAAATGCCTATACATACATATATCGTGTAATATATTTTTCTTATATCCTTTTGCATTTTTTGGTCGAAAACCTAAAAATTATACAATTAATATGTATGTAAACATATACAATTAGTAACTATATAAATAAATCCTTTAAAAACTCAGATACCAAGACATTCCTTTTTCTGTTTTTCTCCTCAACGACACTTAGTGTTATATGGCGGAATTCAACGCTGCACTTTGTCTTACCAGAATGGAAAAAATAAAAGTCATCGAACTCACAACCATCACGTTTATAATCTGAATTGAACATGTAGCTTGTTTTCTCATATAGTACCTACTGTATACAGTTACAATTAAAAATATTCCCTATAATAATATACGTAGACAAAAACACAATATTACAGCGCACACAGCATGTATTGATGCATTATTATTAAAGTAACAAATAATTGTAGCGCATGCAATTTAAAAATGCAAGCACCATTGAAACAGTACAAACAAACAAACGTAACAACTGTTCGTCCATTGTTACCATTCCGGTAAAAAGTGCTCGCCTAAACAAATACCTAGCATCAACAATTAAAACGTACCTCTCTCGAATTTACTCTCGTAAATCTTCACCAATTTGATGGTTTACCAGCAGCCCTAATTCCACGCTCCCCAAATTGATCTACGTTTCCACCAGATTATTTCGTTCTAACTCGGTCTCAGCCGTGTCTTTGTTTTATTGTCTAGCTCGTCGCGATCACCTATTTTATTGTCACTCTTGTAAATATAACATTCGGTATTGTTATCTTTATTTGATTTAATATTTGTATCTTTCTTATTTTTTATTAAAAATGTATAAATGTCATAAAGAACAGTCGTGGCGTAGGGGCACTAAGTGTAACTGTTAATGCGACAGGTTCAATTCCAATCAAGGAAATAAAATATTTAATATTATCTTTTCTTCGCTCTGGTGTCGACGCAAAGCGCGGCGTTGAGTTTCGTCTGAACACTAGGTTCCCTCAAATATTACTGAACAAATATTACGAATTACGATAGTTTAGTTTAATTTCCCTTGTGATTATTCTATTAATTTATACGACAGTACGGCATCAAGTGTTCCGTCGACATTTGTAATTTCCGTTAATTTTCTCTATATACGTATTGTGTGTTCGCTATTACAACGGAATTTGGATCGCTATAGTTACACTACAGCCCTAATGAATTGTTGTCGTTGTTTATACCAGTTACTATACGTCTTACTATAGTAGGTACTAGTATATAGTAGTTCTCGTAGAGCTTAAAACAAAATATATTCAAATAAATGAAAACAGAAACGAATGACAAACTAGAGGTAGTATTTATGGAAAAACGATTCCAACAAATAAAAAGCTCCTTAAGTAAAAGTGTTCCATCCTTTTCCCGCGTGGTCGCCAGTGTAATTGATCATGGCTGCCGTAGCGAGATAATTCTGCCGTGACGTGATCCGCATTGTGCCGCTTTTATTATCGACTCCTTGTCGAGGTGCACGGGAAATGCAAAACAAACTCTCGCTAATTGGAACGGATACGACTTAATTTCCCCCAGCAGAAGTGTTAAAGCGGAGTGCTGACGTAGATACGTTTTTTACAATAACCTGTGAAATCTAATGTGAATCTTTAATTTCTTGAAATGTGAGGAGATTAGAGATTATATTATATATCAATTAATAGTTACAAATATAAATATAGTGTTACATTAACAATAACACAGAATTAACATTTTTTACAAATTTTTTATTCGTCCACTTTGCATAATAAAAATCTACATATACATATTCCTACCTATGTATTATTTTCCATATATTGATCTATACAAGTTTTATACAAAATTATAATATAAGCTAATCGTGCTAAATAATATTCTACGACCACGTACAAATTGTATATTATTCACGATTAAAATACAAAAACGGCAAAGTTCGCTTTATTTCACTGTTCATACATTTCAAGTGTTATCAGTCAAATGCTTTAATCCAGCCATTAGTATTGCGAGTAACACTTTAGTGTAGCATAAGTTTAATGCGATGCCCCGATGGTCCATAGCTATAGCTTAAGCACTTAAGCCTTGGTGTTTGGAGAGGTTTCGAGTTTGAATTCCAGGTTGAGCGGTTTGTGTTTAACTAAGTTAAATGTTTGCTGGTGCTAGGTTTTGGCCAGCGGCAAATGGATTTTATAGGGAAACTATTGAAAATTATATTATTTTAACATTTACATGTTTTATTAATAAGAATTGTAGCTTGTCTGTTTGCTGCAGAGAATTCTATACTGGAGGAGATATAAGTTGTAGATTATTGGTTAAACAAAGTATATAATAGCGAATATTTTTATCTACTTCATCGGTTCAGAAAAATGTGTGTCAACTTTCTGTTAATTTCAACAACAAAAATTTAAAGAATCCCTTTTATTAAAAGCTTATCCAGATGATCTCGAGACAGATAAAAACCTTTTAAAAGGGAAACTTAAAAAGATAAAAAGCCTCTGTAACAATTTTGTTATGCCTGTAGTCTTTACTCAATTGTCGTAAGTAACATATATATACGTTTCTGCTTTAGTGCCCATGTGAAATTAGAGATAATTACAACAAGATTGATAATACACAAGCCGCAAAGTTAAAAGAGGTCACAACTGTAATCAGGCTTATCCATTAATTACGTTATGGATTGTTGTAACCCTTCGAGGTTTCCCCGATTCGGTGCCGTGAATAGAAACAATCGTCTCTGAGGCTGAATGCAAACTCGTGCGATTGAATTAATTCTATTGCTGTGTTTAGTCTCTCCCTTAGTAAATGTAAACTTTAAGATTCCATCCGCGAACTCTGTTTCGGAAGATTTGTTACTTTTGTTTTTGATGACTCTCGTCTAAATGCTCACTTTAATTATATTATGAAAGATATTTAAAAAAACATTGTAAATATTTGGACGATGATTCTTTGGATATACCCTATGTATTAAAAAGTAATTATAAAATATATATCGTCAACATTATTTAGTTTAAAACTAAGAATAGATTCAGGTATGTTTTATGAAAACCATAGCTTTACATATCATACAAAAATAGATTGAAATATTTGGTGTACTGAATTCAATAGACTCCTTAAGACGAGAAAGAGAAGAGAGATTTCTGGCACATGACTCTGCGTTGTTTTATGTATAATTCTTATATGTAGAAAGCTGCAAGTGGATATTACATTTTGATTTGTCAAAAGTTCCTTTGTCAAAGCTACAAAGGAGATCTTGAACCACAAAGAATAGTAAAATCTTGCTTCGAAGCAACTTCTGGATAATATGCCCCAAATCCTTTTCTGCGTCTGTTTATATCAAGTTTCACTTATCCAAAAGGTATCGAAAAATTTCTATTGTTATAATCTACTAACTTTTACTTCTTAGTTTGCACTTGAGGTGAAACGCTTATCATTACGAGTGTATGAGAAATGACATATTCTAAGTGCCAAAAGTTAACTTTTACCATAGGGTAATATATATGGACCATCCAGCATAATTTCCTCAGATTAGAAGTCTAACCAAAATAATACTTCAGGATTGTAAATTTTATAATGAGTATCGAAGAAAATTATACAGTATTCTTTTATTTGTCCACACAATATATATATTCAATATGATACAATTTTAAATAATAAATATAATAGTAACCAATAATAATCATAACATGTATTCCCAATGCTCCCAATAAATTATAGCGGCTGGTTTATCCGAGATAAAATTAAACCGCCGCGCCGGCCGCCTCCGAATTACTCGCTAAATTACCGGTTGTTGTGGAAGCTCTCTATTGTTGTGCCGATTATTCCTCAATGCCTCTGACGCCCTATATGCTTATTAATTTGAGTCATTTTTCACGTCATCTCTTACTATATTCTGCTAATGATTTTAATTGTGGTAAATCAAACTAATACCGAATATATGTTCGGTATAAATATCCGGTATAAATATCCGGATATCCCAAAACATTGGTCAAAACCTATTAGTAGCATTTTACTTAATAGCCATTCACTTGCAACACAATCAAGTCGTATACACGTAGTTCTTCTCTACAGTACGAGTAGATACACATTTAAAACTAAAAGTACATTACAAAGTTAGCTTAGGTGAAGCATTTTACAAAGCATCGGTGCGGTGTCGGGGCGGTCGGGGCCAGTTAAGTTTCGAACTGAAACAATTATAATAATGGCTTACACATAAAGCAAATTGGCCGGAAGCTCATTTGATTGCCAGCATTCATGTTGTGTTCACTTATTTGTGACCTGCTTATTAATTTGATTGTAACAACTTGTTTCTGTTTCGTAACCTACTTGGAAGGTTTCACGATCATTTTGTATATATTCTACATTTTCAGTTTGGAAGTACTTGTTAGTTTTTACCTGTATAATTTGGATACAATAGTTATATATTTTTTAGTACCTAGCTACAATAATGATATTAAATTATTAAAATTAATGTTTCATAATTCATATTAATTTATTAAAACTTTATCAATCAGAACTCTACAACAATCCTCCATAGCACATATACATTGCAAGGGAAAACTTTAAAATTGTAAATTCCATTCTAAAGAAGTTTTGTTGAGAACACCTGCGTACTTGACAGTACGTGGAGTTTTCTCATGGGTAACGACGCCCGGGGTAATGGGGGGAAATAAGTCGACGTTCCTCGCGCCTAATTTGGCAACCCGACGCCCGGAATTTATAGAGGCGGGTACGGCTTGAAATATTCGAAGGCTCCACTCGGCCGTGAGTTATGAATGAAACCCGTTAAAGAAACCGGAAAATTTTTAACGTCATGCCCCCGATAGCGCGCTGTGCGAATGAAATTGATACTGTCATTTGGACGACCTCTTTTTATGCTCGTTGTTGATGTAGAAATGTCCCCGGTATACAATTTATAAATATGGAATAGCAAATTATAGATAGAAATAAGTGGATAAATAAAACTTAATATTTATATTACGTTTAATGAGTGTGAAAAATGTACAACAATACCTTGCTATTTTTCAACTACTGTATAAGCAATATAGGATGGAATACGAGTTGACTGTTGCGGTATGATTTGGTCGGGCCTTAAGAATAATCTTTATAAAAGTCTTACGGGTTTCGTGAAAATTTTTATTAAATTCTTTATAAATAAATATACCTATAGTTATTTGTGTATCAAATGTTTAAAATAATTTCTCATAAAGACATACAATGATAAGTTACACAATTATCGTTTAAGCACCAAAACGTTCGACGTTCGATGATATTTTAATTTGTATGTCAACTGCTTTATGATAGACAAGACACAAAAATCTGATTTTTAAAGTAATATTTTAATGTTATGGATACTTTTAGAGGTTGAAAGTACAAATTGAATTTTCAGTGACGTGAATATTTTATACGTTCAGTTGTTGACTTTAGCGAGCTTTGCTAAAGCCAGTGCTCACCTGTGTTGCAACATGATGTTATAACACAAGGTTAATTTGAGTATAGAGTAAAATGTAAGAAAATAACGCAGTTGTAGCCTGTACGATGAATATTGATTCAAATTTTATTTAAAACTATAAGTAAAGAGTTAAATAAAAAAAATATACAGATATCACTGTGAAGGGTTTTTAGGTATATATATTATTTTACAAAGTAGGAAAATATCGTACTATGGTAATTTTAAGGGAAAAAATTACCATAGATATTCTATTATAGCTTATTTGAACGGAGAAGTTTTGAGTATATAGTATTCCATTTGTATCTAATATAATATGCACTTAAACCTCCTGGCGCATCAGCAGTCAGGTCACGTGTCGGGCTCGATAACGCGGGATACTTTTCGATCGGCTACAGATCTTTACGAGATACGCGTGTGATGAGAAAAATTGAAACCGTTTTACTCGTCACAAAGAAAATGCTTTTGATATTACTTTGTTGTTATCATATAAAATAATATTAAGAAAATATTGTGAAATGTTAGTTAAAGAATTGGCAAGATTATTCTTAAAACCGATATAGACAGCTTCAAGCTGCTACCTCCCTACAGCAGTTTAGGCATAGGTAACCTAGTGCTAAGACGACGCCGAGCCTCGGTGCCAGAGGGAAGAAATGAAAATGTTAATAAATAATAATTTATTCCCCCGAATGGGGATCAAAACCATCCTTGTGCCCCTGCGCCACAACTCGTTAAAAAATATTTTTATTAAAAAACATCAAACAACGTAAACCACCAATACGTATTCACAACCACTGGGTCATCAATAAAACACACGCGATGTCACAAGGCCATCGCTCGCCAGCTAATTTTCATACTAAACGAGCGACTGCATTATTAAAATGTTCCGTCACGTGACAGCTCTCGTCTCTCTCCAGCATTTAAACTTCCCAGCTTTACATACCCTCCCTTTAATATAACATTGGCTCGTAAAATATTTTCCACCCTTGTAGAGCTTATCAATACATTAATGTAATTTTCTTTAATTTAATGGAGCCAAGTGGAAAATGTTCTCTCGCGTCTGTAATATTAAAGGTTTCAAACTGTTCGCTTGTATTTTAAAATTTATAATGTAAAATGCTATCATAGCAACGGCGATTATTTTAATTAGCTTTCATTGTTAAGAAGTTAAGTAATTGATGGGGTTTTGCTAAAGATTTTGATTAATATTCAGTTTATTAAAATATTATGTCTCTTATTTTTTTGTACTATAAAATTAAGTTGCAATATATTTTAGCTGTTGATTTATACCAACATATATTACCAAGTACAATTTGAAAAATTGTTTAGAAATAAACTGAAGCGAATAAATAATTCTTGAAGCTACGCTATTGCAACAATCGCGTTATTCACGACAAGTTTGCGCCATATATCTTAGCGCTCGTTGAGAGCGAGTGTCAAAACTAAAGCACTATTTCTTATATTTTATACTCACTTGGACACAAAATTGTATCAAAAAGTTTTTCAGTTAGCGAAAATTTGTCAAATATTTTTCGTGAAATATCCGATTTATTTATAAAGCTCTACAATATTTTCGTCTGGTTTTCAGTATAAAGTAAATAATGAAAAAAAGAAACAAATGCTGAAAAATTGAATATTTTCTTTTGCTTTTGTTGGTTTTTGTGTTTCATAGCTTTCATTTGATCGTATTCTATCTACCTACATATATCTACCTTCAATTTTCACATGAAATAGAATAGAATAGTAGATATGTATTTCAGAATATTTCCAGTGAAGGTAGAGGATGTTAGTGCGTGTGCAATCAGCGCTGATGCAATAAACACTTGCTGACGTAACATCAGATCTTATAATGGACTGTTGTTTCGCAGGGTATTTCAAACAAACGTATTATATAGCGCAATTAAAAATTTTACTATATAATTAACTTGTTTACAATTAAAAGTGTGAAATAAAATTTGTATCAAGTAAAGAAATTCCATAAACTTAATGAATACTATGGTATTCACTAGCTAGAAAAAATCAGAGTTAAAAAAAGCAACTGTATAATTTTCTTTTTTCATTCTTAGAAATATTCACGACTTTTTCACATAACATTTTATTGAAACAAAACTATATGTATATAATATATTCAAGTAGGTAAAAATGATTAACCTAAAAGCTTTCGTATATAAAAATGATTACAATACTTATTTCAGCATCAGTCAAATTCTTATTCCTTGTATGTTTGCGCCATCCATCTCGCAGCATTTTCATATGCTGAGAGCAGGTGTCAAAACTAAGAGACGTTAGGCTAATGTATGCAGATCGCATCTCACGAGCCACGCTCGTTGCGTCGAGTTCATCCCCCCATTACCTCTGCTTCGTTTTAGCTTGTCAGACCAAAGTGACCTAACCTGAACAAAGCCAAAAATGTTTCTTATCTGTATTTCAGAATAAGTGTTAAATATATCATATGTATCCATTGAATCATATCGATTATATCGTATTTTCTTTTTTTTAAACAAACTTATTGCAAAATTTTTAAGGTTTACGTTAAATTAGGGCTAGGCCATTTGCACTTGTAGCCTTATTTTGCATGCAGGTGCCAGTTTTTATGCTAATAAGTTTTAATTAACTTATGAACTTAGCGTCTCCATGCTCGGAGGTGGTTGTAATTTTATTACAAAATAGTTTTACTTAGGTTGCGAGGCGTGAATAATACGTCGTTATATTATTTCTTGACAACTACTGTTACAACTAATGTGTTATCGGAACTACTGAACAGAATTGTTTATTTTTTTTTTATATAGCTAATAGGCCTGAGCTGAGGCACTAGGCTTTTATGGCTAAATTAGGTGGCTAAATTACTATTAGAACCAATAACAAATATTATAACGTATGAAAATAGCATTCCTATTCAGTTTAAACTAAAAACAACAACTTTTAGATCAAGTATTTTGATGTGAAATGTAATTTATATGTCGTGCTTATATATTGATATTACTACCTCAAAACACAATTAAACCTTTGACACGTTTAGTAACAACAAACTTTCACCCCTGGGAGGTAAAATTTAATTAACGAGATTTCGTATCAGAGTTATAGTCAAAATTAATATTGCTTTATTTTATTATTGTCGTTGTAAATATTTGCTGAAATTTGGAGAATTATATTTTTAATCATTACTATTTTATTTTTGAGTCTATATTTAGTACCTAGATAGTTTATTTTGTATATGTTTATGTTGTTAGCTCGAACCTTGTCTATGTTTTCCCCTGTTGTCTTTTTTCCGCCTGACTAAAAACATTATTGAGTCGGATCGGGAGCGTGTTTTTCGAGGCATAAATATTTTTAAATAAAAAACATGTCCTAAAGGAGGATGCAGTAAGTCATGCTCCAACTTTTCCATTATAGTATCAAAAGAAATGTAACTAATAATAATAAAAAAACAGTCACAATGTACATAGAATTTCATATATAATATAACCGCTTTGTTGAAATAAATTGAACATACCCAGCTAACACAGAAGCGGTGGAATCGTTAAATATCGAATTATTTAACGTTATCAAAATAATTACACTGCGAGCGATTCAGTGTTTTTATTGACCAAGCATTCAAATGCAAACAAAATTTAAATTGATGATGTCAGCCATAATTATTCCAGTCGATTTTAATTAACATATTATCGTAATACGTTTCGCTTGTTCTACATATTTGGATGTAATTATAGTTTTTGAGGTCGGTTACGTACATATATTAGATGCAAAATAATACATTTAGGTATATATAAAATAGTTGTTATTATCGAATGCACGCAATGCACGAATTTAAAATAATTTAAATGAAAATGACGCCACTTTGATAACAATAACCTAAAATTACATATGTACAAGAGTATTTACTTAAAGTAATATTTATAACACGTTTACAAAATCGAAAAATACACACATTTCTTATATTAGTATCAACAATTATATACATATTTTTAAAGATAACTTTAGCTTGAAGCTAAATTCAATAAATTTTATATGAAATTAAATGAATATTTCTCTTAGGTATGTTTTTTTATGAAATTCAATATTCAGTTTACAATACATATAATAAGCTACTGCAATGATTAGTGCATTCGATCATCAACAAATAATATTTCTGCAGACGCCACTTCATATTATTTTCTTATACCTACCTACCTACGCCTAATGAACCGAAGAGACTGTGACGGTAAAAGTCTATATAAACGTTCTAATGGAAACATTGTTTACACGAACGAAATAGTCGATTGGAGGTGGTTTTTAAATATTCAACAAGTGCCAAGACTCTTTCGAGACAGTTTCAAGTTGCTTGGCGCAATGCATATTTAAAACAAAGAGAGGAAGCCCTAGTATATTTAAAGGAGGCAAGTGGCAAGAGATATTTACGAGAATACTTTGAATTTCAATTTGTAAATTGATTTTGGGTATTAAGAAATTGGTTTACCTCGGTTTGCGTAATGGCGGTTGTTTATGTTTGAGTTTGTCTATTTAAAAATTGAAAATGTATTTATTGGTTTGATGAGAACTTTTCCTTAAAGAGATACTTGAGTAACTTATTTTGGATTTAGTTACTGTTTTGATATTATTTCTTTATACTGATTATATATAATTGCCAGGCATCACTCGCATTTGTTGGGTTTTCTACTTACCGCGTACATATGTAAGTACTTAGTGACGTCGTAGGAGAAACTGAACGCATTGATGGATTAGTTGCTTACAGTTACACATTTTTATTTATAACTTACTAACGGCCTAAACATGGCTTGGCTGTAGCTTAAAGCTACAATTTTTTTACATAAATTGTTAAATATATGTATTCTGATGCATAAGCTATATTTCTGTATAGTTTTATCTAAAAAATTCCATTAGTTTTTACGTGAAAGAGGAACAAATATCCATCCTCACAAGCTGTCACATTTATAATATTAGTAAGAAGTAAGATATACCCTTTATTGCACAATATTTAACAATGTCACGATAATACCGTCACACTAACTAGTTTTAGTGAACAAATAGACATTATCAACGTTAATATTTCGAGACATTAAAACGGTCTCAATTAATCCGAGGGCAAGTTCAACGGAGCGCGGCACCTGTCAAACGAGCATCTTGTCTTGTCTCATCCCCTACCAGCCCACCACCCCGAGCGATCTATTAGAATACTCGTATACCAACCTACCTAAGTAAATGAAGATAATTAACGTTCAAACAAACCTCACCGAAAAGGCGATTAGACAATTTGTCCAAACTCCCAAACTGTCACATAAACAGAGTAAGATTTCAATATGGCCAGAACTTTAACTTCCAAGTCGCCATTCGCAAGTTTCATAATGTTGTCGTAAAGCTTATTCCTGTTATATAAATAATTGACTAACTTTGTAATCCTAGTCTGAGAAGTTTTAATTTTGTTCTAAGATATCATAATTTGTGCTATTAAATTTTACTTTATAATTTATTATTTGTCTGTGTTTTTGGAAGTTCTGCTTTAGATGAGAACGTTTATTTTCTTTAATATTTTAAAAGGGATGTTTGAAATTACCCAAATATTCACATTATTTTGCAATCAATATGAGATAATGCTATAATGACAAAACCAACGTAAAATATCCAATTAAAATCACATTATTTTGGTAGAATTCGTTTACGGTTATTTATTTGGGTAGATAATTTAGTCCCCTAACGTAACTTGCAAATGATATCAAATATAGCATTATACACTATTGTTTTAGAGACGACGACTGTATAGCAAGGAGCATGTTTGTATTGTCTTTTCGAAGTATTGTCTTTGTACACGATGGCGTGGCGACAATGTGAGTGCTGTAATTTGCCTCGAGATAAATCCAGCCGCGGACAGATGCTTCCTGCAATATAGTGAACTTACGCCTCGCTAAGTTATCCTGTGTTATATATATTATGTTTTATCGACGTCAATATACACTACACTAGTTCATGGAATATCGGCGCTACTTTAGATATATTGTTTAATATGCTTCAACCATTTAAAACCTCTAACATTTTAATTAAAACTTGTTTCAAGAACTATGAACAATAATTCATAAGAACGTTTGTTTCATTTCAGGTAAACAACTTTCATTTGATTGACATCGGTATGCGGTATGTTATTGAAACATTAATCTCGTCTGAAACCACGAAGTGAACTCGTCTCTTTGGCTTTGGAAATAGCTTTACGATTATTTTGTAACACATCAAAGGAGGTGATTAAATGTAGGGACGATGTACGTAGATTTTCCGACGGCGCGCGAACGCCACCTGCCAACTGTCGACACGTACTGCCAATTTAAACTGAGAACCCTCTAATTGATTCACAGCTCGTCTTGGTAACAAATATTTAACGTATATTTTAAGATAGTGTCAGATAATATCATCGGTATTGGTTGATTGATTTGGTTTTTTTTAGGGTTACCGGTACCCATAAGGTAAAATGTGATCCTATTACTAAGACTTTGTTGTCTGCCTGTCCGTCTCCAGGCTGTAGGTCATGTGATGATGATGTAGAATTATGGTGTATTTCTTGCAGTTACAAAAATAATAAAAACAGACAGAGCATATTATAAAAACAAAATAAGATAAGGGCCTAAGGACTACTAAGACCTATAAAAACGGACTTTTTTTTTCCGTTTTTATAGATCTTAGTAGTTTAGTTTAGTCCATAATCCTAGCATCCAGTTCTCGACTCGACTTAATTAATAATTAGAAAGATAAAATATTTTTAACGTATTGATATTTTTTAGAATGTTTCGAATTTAGTTTCTTATACCACTAGTCTTAAGTAAATTGTAGCCGAAAGTGACATTTTAATTAATATTTCAGTACTCCACTTAACATAGTAATATACGTATATCGGTTGTCTTTAATCTTGAATGTTTTGTGAAATCTAGAAAAATTCTAAATTATGTAGCATATGGTTGTGTAATATATAAGTTGGGGGTCCGAATAACGTTTTCGATTCAATACGGCGGCCGCTCGTAAACCGGAGAGGTAGACTGCCTCATGAATACCTTAGTTTCTTAGTTCACTTTAATAGTTAAATAGTGGAGACAGGCTAAAGGGATAACTTAACTTTGTTATCCCAGAGGAGATCCGTTACAAGATGGAACTAATGGAAACAGATCTGTTTAAGGTTAAGAAAATTATTATCAAACAATTATTAATGAAAATTTGAACTCTACACCGTATGGCAAAATGTTACATAATATGTCGAACAAAAGTTTCAAATTACAATAATTAAATACAAGGTAATTGGTATATAGTCTACTTTTTAGTTTGGATAATAATAATTTAATCGTTAGATTTAATTATGCATGTTATATTATTATTACCTTACAGAATTATCTAATTAATTATACTATAAAAATCTCTCGATACCTCCGCCATTGAATTAATTATAGTAAATTTGCCCCGATCTTACTATAAATACAGACGGAACTGCACTGTAAATTGATAGCGGTATTATCCGATCCTAGTATATCATTAAAGGCGGCTCATCTAATGCGTACAGGTAACGCAGACACGCCCTCTCAGCATTGAGTATCGGTATTCTATTTGTGCAGGCAGCCAGCTAAGCCAGCTCTCTGTATGGAGATATCCTTTAGTTCTGGTATTATTTATGTTAAAGTAGCTATTTGAATGCGTTCGTGTAGTGCTGGAGCGGAGCTGGAGTTGCTGGAGTTCTATTGATGCTATAGTAGTTAGTTAAACGGTTTTATTTAATTTCCTATGTTTAGAATTATTATAATTTGTTTATATAATTAAATATAATAAGTATGAACGTCTTCATTTATTGGCTTTGGATTCTTTCTAGGTCATCAAATGGTCTTAAAATAATAATTTTCTTAAAATAATAATAATTTAGGTTTTAGCCTCAGCACGTTAAATAATCAAAACAAGTAAATGTTTTTCGTTATTTATTTTGTTTATAAATGAAACACAAATATGAATTTTGCAACAACCTTCTTTTATTGTTATTTTTATTTTTATTACACACTACATAGATATGTCAATTCGTAAAACACCGGAAGGTTTTATTGATATTTTAAATGTTCCACGTGTTACAGCAACATGGCTGACATTTTCATTTAAAATTGAAATAGATTTTAAAAATTTAAGAAGACCCCTGTCCAAAAAACGACCTAGTTTCGATTTCGATCGTACACATGTTGAATATTTTAAGCCTCCTGACTACGTATACGTATCCCACAATAAATATTTTGTAATATATAGTAAACATTCCGAATTCATTACATTAAGGCTAATCAAATTTATTTATTAACCTTAATTTAATTAATATATTTCTTGAGGTCAGTCACACACATTCGCACAATCGTGCTACTGTAAACGTGATAGGGGGTGGGTTTAATTTTCACTCGGGAGAGTGAAATGCTTAACATTTACATTTTCTCGCTCTGGTAACGGGGCAAAACGCGGTGTTGAGTTCTGCCACTCAGTACGCAATGCCTCCGGAATTCGGTGGAAAGTGGAGAATGGAGCATCTTAACACCAGAATGAAGAAATGAAAATATTAGATATTTCATCATCGGCATGTACATGTATGTAAGTAATTCGCCAAGTCCGTAAGTATAGGATGGTTAGACTAAAGAGTCAGGCCGAGTCGAGTGCATGCAAAGAAGGCTCCAGTAGCACACGCCTTGTCAACTTTAATTCATGGCTACTAGTTAGTGATATTTTTAAAACGCGTTAATGATACGCCCAGTATACGTACCTTCGTATACGCTGCTAGCTCTAATTGCTATGTATTTTTATATTATGTAAGTGTCACATCGCCTTTCCTTCTCTGTGTATATATAAATATTATTCTAATGGAAGTTAGTTTATTGTTCATGTATGTGTACCTGCCTATCTTTTACGAATATTATAAAGGATACTAAAAATATTTATGAACAATAGTAAATTAATATAATATTATTTAAAATAAATTAAGTAAAAAGATACATTATGATTGTGAAAACAATGTTTTTATATCTCGTAAAGATTTTCTACAGCAAACAAATTGAGTGGTCCGTTAATGTTGTTGAACAGTTAAGTAAATATTTTTATATAAATGCTTTCACTCGATAGTTTTATCAGAATATATTATCATAGAGCAATAATATTCATATTTGTTTTAAGACATGCAACAACAAAATAAGGTTTTTTATTAATGTAATATATATTTCATAAAAATATCTTTGAGACACCGTTAGCTAATATAACATTTAATAATATTTCAACTAATATCTAGACGCCGGTTAAGCCCAAAGTAAAGATGACAGTATTACCTTATATCATTCTACCTCATCTATGAATGAAGATTGGATACGGAAAACAATATTTAATGACTTTAATTATCAATTTAATTGTTTAATATGTTAATACAAAAGAAAAAAAAACAATTCATACCATTTTGTAAATTCAAAAACATCTTTTAAAATCTCTTTTAATACAGCATCAACTGACATTCCCTTATGCAAAGTTGAAAAAAAAAAAAAACACGAGAACGAATTCGTAGCAGCCTCACGTATTGCGTTTGCTGTTTATATTAGAGTCGGAATACTCTTTTCTACTTATAAAGGGTTTTGCTTATTATGAACGCGCCAACTGCGGTTTTCATTTAGTTTTATTATGTAGCTTTGACTGCGTACACGAGGATGTTTAATAACTTCTTTCGTTTGCTTGTTCTCTTGAAAAAATATTTTAGTTTTAAAATCACCATTTCTTTTTTGTATTCTATGTTAATGTGTACCTACTATAGTACCTATTTTTTAGATATAACTTTAATCAAGAAATAAAAACTATTACTGATTTGTAGTGACAATTAAAAGGAACAAAGGCATAATATTTAATTTAATATTTAATTTTTAATTGGACATAATAGGTACAATGACTACATAAAAAATGTTTAATTAAAATAAACTTGTATCCGTATATAATATCAAATAGTATGTATATGAAATTTCATTCATTATCACATTCAGAGTATTTAGTAGAAAATATAAACCGACAATGTTATGATACAAATAACTTCATTAATATAATGATATTTATAATTTATAAAAGGAACAAAAACGAGACCCAATCCCGTGAAAGCTGCTTTGACGTCCTCCAGAGGATATAAAGCCCTAGAAATTACGTTAAGATGGTGCAATTTTAACGGCTTTATAATATTTATATACTAAGTGCTTTAAGACTTCAATTTGTTACTTGATTTATTAAAATATTAATATATATTTAGTTTTACTTAAGAAAATAACTTATTGATTGATATTTTAAAGATTTACTATCATATCAATTTTGTTTATACTTCTTGCTTTTTCCTGCATTTATCTAAGCCGGGTGAACCTACTGTTAAGAAACTTCATTCACCATTTCCGCTTGAGACATTGCGTGTTAAGTGGCACAACTCAGCGCCGTGGTTCATGTCTCGAGTGGATCTTATGGCAATAATTTCTAAAATTCAGTTATACAATATCCTAGGATTGTTATTTTCGTTTCATGCACACCTAGGTGTTATATCGTAAGTACATTTAAATTTTAAGAGAAAAATTAACGAAAAAACTGCAGATGCGCTGTAAATTCAAATACCAAAACAATATATTTCTCATCTGCAATACTAAGAATTATCTACCTCCAGTCAATTAGCATTAGTACGTCGGTCGGTATCGCACAGGCACAAGCGCGAGTACAGTCCCGCGAGGAGGCATCTCGTGTGAATGATGCCGAGTGTTCCGAGCGCAGCGTTGTTAAAACTCAAGCCGCGTTGAGTCGCGTGCGCTAATTGTGCTCCACGTAGAGTAGAGTGTAAGCCACACCCCCCACTCCCCCTGCTCCCCCCCCACTTCCCATCACTACCCCCCTAGACTACCTTACTGCTCCACATTCCTTGTTTCGGTCTGCCATTGTATGTGGAAAAAAATTTATGACTGTTGACATTGAGCTCGTACACACTATGCAGATGTACTCTGTATTTATGTACCTATGTATGTAACGTTGTGTGTCTTTGTGAATTTACTTCCTTCTTTGCTTGTTTCTTTCTTGTTTCATCGTTAGTGTTGAGCTTATTTAGACTTACATACAAACATACATACAAACATAGCTAGCTTTATCCCTAGCGGGGTAGTCAGAGAGACTTGCTCCATGTAAAAATTGTATTGGGCTTAATTTGAATAAGGTTGACTTGACAAGTTAATGTTAAGTAACCTAGTTACGTATATTTTCTTTTAGTTATGACATTAATTATTTTTTTGATTACTTATATCACGAAACACAGTTGTATTTTATATTTTACTAATGTAAATATATACCAATAGTATATATGTATACTAGTATGTTTAGAATAAACCTAAACGTGGATACAATTAAAGGCTGCGGTTGTAGACGCGTTCAAACGCCACACACAAAAAGGTCGATAGCAAAACTAATAAACGACGAACAAGTATTGGTAGTTTAATCGCAGCTGCACAAAACGCGAGCGACAAAACCAACCTCGAATCTGAGCCACAACAACCCTGCTGAACTTTAATTCAATCGGTGCGCTTCGGCCGTGGGGGGAGTGGGGGGGAGTGGGGGGAGGTCGGCGAAGGGAAACATGTGCGGAGACTGCGAGCCGATGTTAATTACTATTCGTGTGGCAGCCCGCACGTTGCGAATTTTGCCTCTCGATCTATGTATTTGGACATTTTGTACTAACCTACCTTCTTATCATATATAAAAATCTTGTCATGAAATATGAAATATAAGTACGTAAAAATTATATTTTAACTCATCATAATAAATAAAATTTAATTCAGTAGTAAAGCTTCGAGCTTGCGGGATGAGATTGCAGATAGAGGTGAACACAAGTAGAGTCTACGAGGCGATGTTAATTACTATCGCGCGGCCACACATCGCGAACTTTGGCGCCCGACGTGGGCACGTGGGCACTGGGTAGGCCTCGAGCCGCAAGTTTATCTTTTATAACACCGCGGCAGTCCGACAATCTTGTTAATTAACCCTTTGACGTAATGTTTGTTTTAGTCATATTATGATGGATGCTTCACTTTTCAAATTATATAGTTTTTATCTTTAATATACCTATACGAATTTAAATAAATTATTATTTAACAGCGTCCACCAGTGAGGCTCGTACTGGCCAAGGAGCACTAGAGGAAATGAAATATTTAATATTTTAATCTCTTCGCTCTGGTAACGAGGCAAATCACAGCGTTGAGTTCCGCCACTCAACACGTAATGTCTCCAGAATTCTGTGCAAAGTGGGGAGCGTGAAGTTAAAAAAAATATTTACACAATCTTGTACTACAAACAGCATGTCAACGTCCCCTTTTATTTAAAAAACATTTGTACATTAATTCCATATAACCTAAGCGTGTTCACGATTTCAATTTGAATTTTCTCGTCGTATTTCACGTGCTTGCGTCAGATACCTCAAACATTCCCATCCCTTGTTAGAAGACACCAAGCGAACGGAGGACGTACCTCGGTGCCTTTATCATGTAAATTTCTAAGATTTCCTCTTTAAACTCAATATATTTAAGTTAAACAGGAAATATATTTGGTCAAACTTCTTTGCAGTTTTAAATTGAAATCTACAAATTCTTGTTTTTATATTGGCCTGTTTAAAGATATTTCAATTTCGTCTAAATAAAATGAAGGTACTAAACAAATTTGAAATTATTTATAATGTCGTTAAACACTTTTAGCTTTTTAAAATTGGAGTCACTTTGTGTAATAAGTGCTGTTATAGGATCGATGTGGACCGGGCCGTAAGTCCATCGACATAAATTCGTATTAGTGCCAGCTCTGGTCGACTTTACGACGTCTCCGGCGTACTTATTGCTCGCTCGCGAATCTAAATATTTGCAGAGAATGGTAAATTTTGCAAGAAAACAATGTACCAAACCCGGACGATAAATTATATTAAATAATATAAACTTCACGAATTTTGTTACATTTTTAAAACATCATTTTTACTATACTTTTTGTGTAATTTAGAAGTAATTTTATTGTATTTTGTAGTGAAATCGAGTGAACGTTAAGAAGTACTTTTGCGACACAAAGAAGTGAGACTTAAGTTAATTTTGTCCAAAAGATGAACACTTAAGCGGGGACGAGATCTTCAAAGGTGTCAAGGAGTTCGGAAATTGAGAATGGAGACTTGAAAACATTCTTACAACTAATATAAATTTAACAATCTCCTCTACAGGGATTTGTGAAATTTATAGAGCTTAATCAGTTCAGTTCAGTTCTTTAATAATGGCAT
Organism: Heliconius melpomene rosina; assembly: GCF_056956725.1. Taxonomy (NCBI): domain Eukaryota; kingdom Metazoa; phylum Arthropoda; class Insecta; order Lepidoptera; family Nymphalidae; genus Heliconius; species Heliconius melpomene. The sequence continues at coordinate 5,317,753 of NC_140406.1, read as the reverse complement.
TTCGAGCGTATCAAAAGAACTTAATCTTTGTAGCAGTGAAGCTAATATATTTTATTTTTAATATAAATAGTACCTATGAACCAGTCGTGGGGCAGGGTCACAACACGTGTAACTGTAAACTCGACGGGTTGTGGATTCGATTCCCACTTGAGGAAATGAGATATTTCAAGTTTTAATTTCACAATTCTGGTATCGAAGTAGAATGCGACGTTGAGTTCCGTCACTGTCATCTCATCTTTGAAGAAAACGAAGAAATATAATATATATACTTGACTTGTTAATAATATAGTTTATATCAGATTTATTCTGATTTGCTATAGCTAGTTGCAATAAATATGACAAGATGTCTGTCAGTACGAAATTAAGTGAGTTTGTTGAGTGTAAACAGGGATAATCCTTAGCTTGACTATGATTAGCATATCGCGGGAGTCGGCGTTCGTACCCCAGAGGCATCTGCAATTTAAATCAGGGACTTGGTCGGGACCGACCGACTCCTTAGCTCGACTCGGAATTCGAGATTTACTACGATTGGATGGTTTCGGGTTCGATTTTCTGCATATTCGAGTAGATTGTATCCTTTGTGTTTGACGAAATTTCGATTTAAATACTTTAGGATTTAGTAACAGCATTTGCCTAAGATCCGAGTTATGTATCGTAAATAAAAGATATATTATTGCAATCCAAATGAAAAACATGATATTATGTGTATGTTGAAGACGCTTACGTACAAATTTAAAGTAAAATACATATTTTTTACTTTCAATACCGAAGGATAGTTTTTGTTTGTTAATTTTCATTGCTTTATTCCGTAGTATAGAAGGATTATTTCGCCCGAGAGCTATTTTGAACTCTTCTATTAATAAATCGATCAGCCATTGTATCGATCTCTATTCGTCTACGTCAGTTTAAAAATTGGGTGAGAATTTTCTACTAGAATTTACACTGAACTGGAACGCTGTGGAAAATAACCACAGATGTACAAGTCTTCCTCTGGATTTTCTTTGCTTTTCCTTATTCTGGTACGAAGAATTTAATTGCTCTTATGGGAACGTTATTTATTGCTATTATTCTTTATGCTCGCTCAATTATTTTCACAAGCTCATTTTGAATGTACTTTTATAAAACTATTCCGTTAAAGTAGAAAATATTGAATTAACCATAGCATTGTTTTACAATCTCGGGCCTCCGTAAATCATCATTCGTAGGTTTCATTCAGGTTTCATTCATATGAACAAACGTTTCATTATTATAAAAAGTGAGTTTGTACTTAAACAATATACGATTTTTTTTTAATTAATACGAATAATAAAAACCTTCTACTACGAGATATATTCCATTTTAACCTTACACTATCTTTAAGAAGCCTTTGAGTATCATAAGCCACTTTGCCAACCACGTAGTTACAGTAAGTTCTGCTGCTAAATTCAATTGAGGTTGCAAAATCTAAGCTGTGCAGCAAGTTGGGACCGATCGTATTTTCACTCGCGACAAATTTGAATTTCAACAGATAAACCTAACAGACCAATGTGTAGTATCAACAGCTCTTGCGATATTTCTACGAACGGCAATTTCGGCAAAGGGTAAGAGAGACAGTAAAGGGGAATTTTGAAGAACCCGCGCCTTATTATCTAAGGCCTCACAGTATGACCAATTAGCGGTAATTGTTTAGGTTGTCCTTTAAATTTTACTTCAGCCCTACATAAGCCCTTGTTATTTACGTCTACAAATCTTGTTTTAATCGGTTACATTGAGCATCAATTCTACCCTGTTATACATACACATTACGGATTTAACGCAATTTTTTTATTTAAAAATCTAAAATGATTTTAAGACATTTAGCTTAAATTTTCAAAAAAAGTAATACATATAGAATATAGCTAGACATATCGCGTACCTTCCCATTTTTTCATTCTCCTTCCTTTGCTAGATTCTGATTTCGATAATTATTAATAGATTATCAATAATATTACAAGATTGTTATTGTGCGTCTTATTATTAGACGCATTCATATTTTTTTAGCGATATTCATATATCAATCCACTTATTCGGTATTGAAACACCACCACCAATAATATATACGACATATCTGAATTATGATGCAAAGAGATGACAGCGATTATTGGCCATTGTTATTGAAGTGAGCAGGAGCGATTAATAATTAATTATCCATTGGACATAATTTGGGCGGATCACTGTGCGAGTGCTGTAATGGATTGGTCCGACCGACTTCAATTGATATACTATACGTGAATTATGCTCTGTTTAATGAGAGGTTAATTAAGATATGATGAAAACTTGCTACGTTACTTCTTTAGTTATATTTCTTATTTTTCTTCTATATTTAATCTTCTTTTAAAAAAAACACCATCAATAAGTAAATATAGATGGGAGAAATTGCGACCTTGAAAAGCCACGTAGTCTTGAAATATAACTCTAAATTCTTCATTAAGTGGTAAATAGTAATAATAATTGGCTTACTAGAAAATTGTATTTCTCATTTTTAATTAAATATAATATTTATTATAAACCTGGATAAGTTGTAAAACTTAGATATTTCGTTAGTTCATCGGTTCTATAAGTTAGTTGAGCGAAGCTAATTAAACATTAAGCTAATTATAAATGTAAAGTCAAATTGATATTGTTCAATCTAACAGGTTCCCAAGTTCTTAAGATCTGCTTTCGTCCCGTTTCGCTCCGATAAAGATGCAAAAATATCTTATCTCTAAACTTTTTCTTCCATGCAACAGACTCCAGCTACCCCTTTTAATAGAAATTAAACTGGCTCTCTGCTTTTAAGATAACTACCTCCTTACCGTTTAATTAAAGTTGGCTCGTTCATTTCATTTCGTAAAAAAATCGGCAATAAATAAAAGCAACCATGTATTGATTAAATAATTTAAGATGTAGTAGTGAACTCTTTTCTTCATTTATATTATCCCAACAAAGATGGTGGACGGTGGTACGTGACTGACTGAGTTTAAACAATGTCTCGGCTTATGAATATATAATTTTAAGATCTAACTTATCTAACAAGTTTCCATTATTCTATAATAGACAAAAAAATCGACCCGGGTATTGGGTCGATTAATTCGTATTTCAATTTTTAATAAATATTTATTCATATTATTCGTATTTCAATTTATTTCTTATAAAGTAGAAAAATAAATTGTTTTCCAAGTCTCATCCTTGTTTTCCAAGATATTTATTTACAGACAGTTTCGCAGTCGGCGACGAAATATCCCTTTAATGGGCGTCGGGGTGTCGAGTCCTCTGCAATTTAGATTAGTCCTTTAATTAAATTAACATTATGATCCCTATCTCAGCGGAGCAGGTGGTCGCCGATATTGCCCCGTTAGAATTCTTTCCGCTCTTTCGCTTACGTCTTTAAAATTGCAAAATGTCAAAATATTTACGATCTAACTTTGGGATTAGATATTTGTATTTAAAATATGGTTATTTAAAATGATTTGTTTTGGTTTTTTTTGTGGATATTGATTTTGTTAGCGTTATATCTGTTTACATTAGTGGATATTTCTGATTTATATTACGTTTTATATATATAACTAGCGGCCCGCTCGCGGTTACACCCGCGTGAACTATGTTATTATTAATTTCTGTCTCCATGGCTACGTCCTAGTGACGTCTATGCAAAATTTGAGACTCCTAGCATTCGTAGTAACGTAGTTTCATACAAACTTTCGACCCCAAAAACAACCCCTTAGAAGTCAAATATTGCAAATTCCCGTCTTAGCGAGCACCTACGTCCTATAAGTAACTCCTACGCAAAATTTGAGATTCCTAGCATATGTAGTTTCTGAGATTTCGTGATGAGTGAGTGACCTTTCGAGTTTATATATATAGATAAAATAACCATACAGGTAGGTATCTTTATTAAATTCCTTTGACGTATAATAAAAATAATTAGATACACATTCAATACATAAATAAAATGTTCACTCGCTGTAGCTACGTTTTCTCGTTAAACACAGTGATTTAAATCGTCACAAACAGTGCTAGTTTTCGCGATTTAACCCTCGTTTCTTTTCCAGTCTGTTTGCGTTTATTTTATCTATTTCTGAAGCAGCGGTGCTGCGGTGCCGGTCGACCGAAAAATTAGAAATATCTCTATCCCATCGCCCGCCTGAGATCGGACGGCTACGTGATTACTGAAATTGCAACATCTATTGTCTTGGATTTTGTATATTTGTTTTATTTTTGCGCTGAATTTTATTTTATACTTGTGCCTTTTGATATTATATTATATCTTATTGTAAATGGTGCTTTAATTACCTATGTTTATGCGAAGGTAGGTACTTATGTTGAATAAAAATGTGATTATTTTTATCGCTTCACGCTGTATCCCGCAAATAGTAGTTAGTAATAGTGTTAAGTGGCCGAACTCAACGCCGCGGGGAATCGAACCCACAATCTGTCGCGTTTACAAACGCACACTGGCGCCCCTGCGCCAAGACTGGTCTCACACATCGACCACCACCACCACCAATGATCAGAATATTAATTATGGAAAACTAAATGTAATGAAAAAAAATGTAACGTTATTAATTTTTACAACTGACTCCATAATACTAAAAGACACGGACGCTTACCTGCCCTCGAAGGTATGCAGTTACAGCCAATTATTTTTACTTTACGACGGACAAAAGTAAAGTTTTACCCCATCAGTGTTAGGTACCCGCAATAAGTTAGGGGTAATGGAGGATAAGGGTGAAAAGATTGTAATATTTTACAATAACGTAAGGCCGGATAAACGAAGGCGAAGCGATCGTTATAATTTTTGAATAAAAAATCTACTTTTGATTATGCCCTTCTAGAGTTTGTCTTATTTATATTTATTTCACTTTATTTGACCAAACCTGACAATATCTATTAGGCAGTTGTGAAAGTTTAAATTATTGCCGCTGACATTCATGCCCGAAGAAAAATTGCCTTCCCCAAAGAGAGAAGTTTGAGCGCTTCATACCGAAGTTTGTTTTGTCAATATTTTATTATCGCCGAGGACGCGCTCTTCGATCAAATTCGAAATCTTTTTAAATATTCCGTATTCCTAGGATTTTTTATTTTCTTTGTAATAATTATAATAAAATCTTCTTTAACCAAATGCTTACTAATCGTATACGATTTGAATTTCAAAACAGTTTGATGGAAATTATGGTTTACAAACATCGGGCCCTGTATTTATTAAAGCTCATTTGTAAATCTGAATCGTACTGAATATCAAATCCAACTCGTAATTTTGACTAGTACAAATTATTGAAAGTTTAACGGCATGACTTCAACAGTGACGTTAACAGTGTATAATTTTGTATGCAGATTTGAAGTGTAGAACGAAAAAATCTTTAGTATAAGTAATGGTCACATACAGTTGCTAATACTTAGGTACTTATTATTTCGAAATCTTGGAAAATAATAAATGAAGATAAAATAATAAAATTGAAACATAAAAAATATTTCCTGAAGTTTCTTGGTAAGTAATTTGGAACATATAAATATCTATAAGGGGAAAAAATAGCATAAATATTAACTCTAGCTATAATAAAAATAAACAAAATGATGTTGTGGCGTCGAGCATTGAAGTGAAATGATTCTTTGCTTATCATTTTTCAATGGCCCTATTCTACTGACACTTTATTTCGATTCCTTCTTGTTTTCAAATAATGAAATTCTTTGTTTTTCTTTTCGTGAACAATAGCCACTGCCAGCGAGGTGGCAACATTGTCATGTTCTTTTTTACTTCATATTGCTCACTTTTTAGTGTTATTTCTAATAAATATATTTTCAAATATTAATTTCGTCCATAGACTATCTAACTAATAACAAGCTAGGTGTGGGTGGTGTATATCTGTCACGTGCAATATACAGATAATATTTACACTTTGAAAGCTATATACACATAAGCGTATGATAAATTCGCTGTGCAGCGCCCCAGGCGTTTCCGCTTCACTCGCCTCGGATGCACGCCGGTGCGATCGATCGTGTGAATACACCTTTATCCGTTTTTTTATTTTTTATTTTCACTTATTTATAGCGAGCTATTGAATCCCGTCCTCGTACGAACACATTTTTTTTAAAGATCGATTCGTTAGCACAGCCCACAAAGTCAACTACAGTGAGGATAAATCTAGATAAAAAAATATGATATCTGAAGTTATTTATTTGCAAACCGAAAAATAACCGTTTGGATCCATACCATTCGTTATTAAATAAATACATACCAAAAATTGTAACACGGTTAAATTTTCCGCTCATAATAATTAAGTGGCGACGGTAAATCATATATGACCCTTTGGTTTGATATATTTCATGGAGCCATTTGATTAATTTCACGCCAAAAGATAACATACTACTTTGTTAATATAATGAATATATATTTTTATCAAATACTCGGTCGACTCATATATAAGTATACATTTTATTAATAATATCTATTTACTTAAGAAAGATTTTCATAATTTATTATCCCATTATTAATGATTATAATCATAAAAATTTCTAAGCGCCTATTATATTAGAAATATGACTTTATATTTATAACGGTTGCAACACTTACATTAACAACTATGGGGTATCCGCAATACTCGTAGTAGTGCAGTACTGTATGCAGCAAAACACAGTGTATTAACAGAGCGCTGCAGTACTGTGGCGTCCAGTGCACTAAATTGGTGCCGTCCGAGTGGGCTTATCGATGGTTATGCTCTGAGACGTTTGTTACATCACTTTGACTGCTCATTCACGAACGAATGATCAGTGTCACAGAGTTAGCAACGTACGGATTAACTATGGTTTTGTCCGTTGCAATCGATACTACTATTATCAGCCTTATGAAATTAAATTTGCTAATAAATTTATCGTTTCTACAGAATTATCTTAAATGAAATTTAGTAACGCGAATGTCTATAAACAGCTAATTTTTAGAAAAAAAAAATTGTAAAGTGAATTAGTGGCTTCGATCAGCACTTTAAGCTCGTTTAAATACATTTTGGTTTAGAACGTGTAAACTAACGAGATACTTTTTTGAACTAATGGAAGAAGCATTTTAAGTAGCAAAATTCCACTGTAAAAGTGCAAGGTTATTACGTACACCAGATAACTACAATTAAAAACATTTTTTTAATAATTTAGTTTACTTTAAAATTAGCTATATTATATCTCGTTTAATAATCCTTTAGTTTGCCCCCACTGTGCACACGGCGAACTGAAAAGCTTCACTGTAATCGTTATTCTCTAGACGACACCAAATAATTCATAAAGCGACGAACAAATTAGTGCTTTCTATTCCACCGAAAGAAATATTTAATATTCTTTTTCGTCGCAATAATGTCGAGCGTAGACGTTATCTGCCCCCGTAGACAGATCAAATATTCGCACGCTTTTGAAGTCGAGAAGGCGTAAAATTAAGATAAGCTTGTAATGCAAATATGTTTAATCGTGTTAATATTGTAGAAGTATTTAGCTATTAAATTAATTTTCAACATTAATTATCTCTCGAATGTTATTTATAATATTAACAATAAACTTGATATTTTGTAGAATTTATCAGAATTTTCCTCCAGAGTACTAGTATGAAACATAACTCAATGGTAGTGTAGGGATTCAAGCGCAACCGAGTGTGTAATAGGGCGACGTGAAGGGGCATTTTCAGAGTGACCGGACAACGTCGTCGCTGAAATATCTAAATGCTAGTAGCTTTGACGTATAACATAATGTTACTCGTGTAGTCGTTGTAGGTTAATGCTGTGTTACTTTCTTATAAGAAATAAATGTATGTGAGTAATGTTAATTATAATACTATTTATTGGCATTTTTTAAACGTCTACGTTGTATTTAGGTTTAGAATCTACAAATCTTTCCATATCTTATTTTATATTTGACTTAAATTCGTCGGAAGGTGGGGAATTTAAGTGTACCTATTAATATTTTAACACTAGGTTCCCTGGGTTCCTCTGCCTACCATGTTATGTGTGGAATACAGCGTGGAGCTAAAATAATATCACGTCTAACTGCACAAAATAAGCCATACCAAAACCTCCATTATTCAGCATGTCTAAGTGAGCTGATATAAACAAGCTTTTGAACCCAAAAACTGCAGAAGATGCGTAAATATCTTCAAACCTTATACCTAATTATAAATTACTAATTACTTGTACGAAATTATTTATTTGTATTTAATAAATTTAAACATGTAGAAAAAAAACATACTTACGACGTTTTATACTACTTTATTTTTGAATGACTTTGATTATGCGTTGTGCATAAAAGACATTTTTTTTATAAATTTTCCGCTACAAAAATGATTCTATAATATTAACCTGTACAAAAATAACCATTTCTTTATACGTACACAATGTAATAAAAAACATGTGTGTATATATTATATAAAGAAAAGATGCCACTTAAGTATTCTTGAGATATAATATTAAAGATTGTCCAGGAAAAATATCACGTATCGACGATACGGGGAATTCTCGTTCGTCCAACCGGAAAATAGCCGACATAAAGGTCCGACATTCTGGTGCTGGCTGAGGACGGAAGCGATAAAATATATGTGAGGGTCACCGACACCCTCGGTCGCGAAACTCATGAAAATCATAAAAAGTTTAAATTAAATTTTCTTGGTAAAATATGGCGGAACTCTCAATGTTTAAGGTAACCGCTATAAAAGCAAAGAATATTGAATAACTTAAAACTTTTCCATTAACGATAATATATTCATTTAATCCCGTTGTATATGTATGTGCATGCGATACTTAATTAAATACTGGTAGGTACAGAAATTTAATACTAAGATGACTTTACATATATCTTTGAATAGTTTAAATGTCAAAAGGAATAATGAATAGTTTTTTTCTCGTGCAATTATTGAGAATTTAACGTAAAAGACTCTGGCGCATAAATAAAATGCACAACAAGATGGCCGCGACAGTAGTCCGTGTTACCAGCGATTAATCTCCATTACCCGCACGCGGCCAATCTGCTACCAGTTCTGTTTTATTTCATTAAATGGACCCCGAATTAATACGCTCAAACGTTTACAAAGGCAAAAGAATCGACAAAGACCGCTAAAAGAAAATATGCCCCTTTTGTGTCGGTTTCTGATAAATGTCTTGCCTTTGTTTAAAAATAAACGACACAAACTTGTAGCTAATTTCAAATGGAATATTTTCATAGAAAACGGAACGTAATATTCTTTTTTTACAGAATCTTGTATAATGTATAAATAGCTATTTTATTATTGCTAGATAATATTTTTTTTGTGTTACGCTTTATCCTGCACAAAGATGAATTCATAGCATAGGAAACTGGGAACCTACAGATAGGACACTCTGTTCCCATTAAGACACTTCCATTTTCCACTTTCCGCCGATTCCAGGAGGCATTGAGTGTTGAATGGCGGAACTCTGCGCCGCGCTTAGCCTCGCTACGAGAGGAACGCTCGCTCGAATAGGAACCGATCCCACAACCTTTTACGTTTGCAGTCGCGGGCTAGTCAATCCGCACCACGACTGGGCTCAAAAATTAACTAAAGTGTGAATTCATTTTTAAATAGAAAACAAATTTAAACTTATCTTGTTTTGAATTGTTGCAGGTGCGGACATTGTTCGTCAGTGGATTGCCGATGGATGCAAAGCCACGTGAACTTTATTTGCTATTCCGAGCATATGAAGTAAGTATACGTTTAAAATAATACTGTAATATACTTATAGAATAACTTAAATTAGAAAAATGCCAGTCGCTATGTTATATAGGTATCGCTCGTCACTCCCTCAGTCACGCAACGCTAAATATTTGATATGAAAGTCGTATCAGCATGTATTATGTAAAATATTGGATAGCTGTATAAAATTGATACAATCTACCATAGGACATAGGTGGTTTTGTTAGTTTGTCGACTGGTACGGATGGTACAAGCGTGTTCGTGTTCTCAATGGTACCTGGTGCAGTGCGCCACCATTGTACGACTACGATAGGCAAATTAAATTTCGTCGAACCCAATTTATGATGTCACGATCGTAGGGATTTAGGGAAATTAGATGTGCTCGATTTTTGAGCTAATATACTATTAGATATTAGTTTACTACTTTTAAGAAGCTGTTCTTTTGTTTTGGTTTAGTTTCCATTTATTCAAAGAAATTAGAGTTGCAGAAATAAGAGTTGATATGCATTGTGTATATAAAGAGTGATTGATATTTATTTTTATTTTTATAGGGATACGAGGGTTCACTTTTAAAGGTTACCAGCAAAAATGGCAAAACAGCATCGGTAAGTATATTTCAATGTCATTTTATTTGTAATATTATGCAGTATTTGTAATTTGTTATCGACGCACTAGTAATATTTGTTAAGTACATAATATTTTTGAATTTTTTATTATGAAATAAAAATTAATTTCAATCATGCACACTAACGAAGCTAAGAATTTTTAATTGCAGCCGGTCGGTTTCGTCACATTTCACACTCGAGCTGGAGCTGAGGCGGCTAAACAAGACCTTCAGGTTAGTACTAACGCAAATCATCATAACTTAGGTTAACCAAGTAATTTAATTATATCAAATTATTCGTTAATAGTTTTAATTTAAATGTGTTAAGAGTTTATTAAAATGTTATTTTTAGGATAAAACCACTACTAACACTTAATTTTTGTATCTATACTAAAACTAATTTATAAGACAAGTTCTGCTGCAAACGCTGAAATACTGTCCCATGAACTTGAAACGCTTTCAAAAACAAAAAAGACAATCACAATATATTTGCAATAGGCCGAGATAGTTGAACACGAAAGTAAGAACGCTACTTGTAAATAATAAAAAAGAAGTACAAAGCACGGTGTTACTAAATCTTCTCATCACATGCCTCAACACAGCCAACAAGCACTATAGTTAATACTCTCATTGTAGACTTGGAATAACATTTTCCTGACTCGAGTAACCGCATCGTAAGTTATGCTAAACCCATGCACATATCGGGTCATCAAGTCGGAGCCACTAAGCTCTCAATCCCGGATATTGGAGTGAAATCGATTTGGCTACGGTGTATATAAACAACTGCATGTCACTGTTTGACATATTTCGATGTCACACCACAAGCACAGTGTTCCGGCACTTTGGCAGGCGCAGGCGGGGTTCCCATTGTGTCTAAATAAATAAAACCCGATCCGTGAAAAATTTTAAAGTTATTCATGTCAGTATTGAATCGTTCAACCAAGTCATATACAATAACTTTCGCGGTTTATAGCCAGATAGCAAAATCGAAACAAATATTATTTCAATTAGTTATTTTAATTTAGTAGTTTTAAAATAAACAAAGAGTTAGGCTTCGTCAACGTCGCCTCCACGAAGGACCGCGTGTGTCCCGTGGCGGCGCGGCCAGGCCGGTGTCATTATATCGGAGCGCCGCACCGCTCGCGGCTGTTCACAGCAGGGTGTCCGGTTCGACCCCGATATGCCGCAAACAATTCGGCTGGAGTTCGCTAAAAGCAACACGAAGGTCAGCAAGCCGAAGCCGGCCGTTGCCACAGCCGCGCCAGCTGCACACCCCGCATTGATGCACCCACTCACTGGACGTAAGTACCGCCGACGCACACACCACCCGGCGCTCGCTCGATCGTCTTCTCCAAACTTTATATTATTTAAAAACTATATCTCATCTAAGATATGTATATTTCCCCCCCTATTTACTGAATGTGGATTAACTTTTACTCCATTTTGCCAATATTAATATAGTAGGTGAGGTATCGTTGCCATGTAGTTATCTAATCGTTACACTATCCAACAAAAGAATTATCACAACACACAGATTTCATATACTTATTATATTTTGCTTGTTAGTTTATCTAAAAGTGAGTGATGGCGTGTCGAGCAAACGCAAGTTGGGCAAGTATCTGTAATCGCTTACACGTACCACGCAAGGCCTAGCGCCGCGAAGCTATTACCTATGAACTGAACTGTCGTGTTCTCAAACACTTCCTCGACACATGTTTTCATGACACTGCATCATTATCATAATAATATGATAACCGTATGTGAGACAAATTGACGATGTCGACGCGTGAAAACATTGTCTTGTACATTGTAAATATGTTAGCTCCCTGTTTGGCAGATTAATATTTTTTGTACACAATATTATTTTATTTCTCTTAGGGTGGTATTTGTCTGACTCTTGCGTTGATTATCCAGACTTAGCCAGCCCCTTCTTCCCTGGAGGAGGCGCCGAGCTGTGGCATCACCCATTAGCCTACGGAGGGGAACTGCCAGCTTTGTCGCACGGGCTCGTTCACCCCGCCATCCATCCACAGATGGCGCCCGTGCGTTCTTACCTTTGACTAGCTGCCGCCGATAGGCCACACCACGTAAGTTGTAATCTTTGAATATGACATAGTTTATAGAGGTTAGTATAAGCAATCTTAAAACGTAACTATATAAAGATAATGATATGCTTCAAACATGACGTGACCTCCAGGTTTTGTCTTCCTCTTTCTATTTTCACATAAAATATGTAATACCTAATACACGTACTAATTAGTGGTATGTTTCGTCTCCGTAGACCCCGTTGACGCTAGGCGCGTGCGTGCTGCCGGCGCCGGCGCTGGGCTCTCCGGGTGCAGCTGTGCCTGCGCACGCGCCCGCGCCCACGCACCCCGCACACGCCGCGCACCCTCACCCGCCATGCTCCACGCTCTTCGTGGCAAATCTCGGACAATTTGTATCGGAACATGAACTTAAAGAGATATTCAGCAGGTACGTTATATTTGCTTTTTGTGGATTCGACTGGAAAATTTTTTGGATCATGTTTGTATTTTTTTTTTGTTTCGTTAATATTAAACCGAAAGAAAAGTAGATTTTATCAATTTTCAGGTTTAAAATTTCTTATTTGATAATTATTAAAATAACTTCTGAACCTCATTATAAAACTTTTGTGTAATATGATGCTCTTTACAGAGTTAACTTTTTAGCTAAAAATATTATAAAATATCTAAACTGAATATTTCCAGTCGAACCAAATCGTCATTAAGTGTCTGCATGGTCGCAATGAATACTAAAGTATTCAGTTCAATAGTACTGAAACTTGTATCTTAATAATATTAACTAGAATAATAAATGTGTATTATCTACAGTGCATGTCGCACCAAATATCACAAACTCCATTGTTGGGTATTACTTGTTCTAATACATCTCACACCAATTGAAATATGAATATTTCAGTTTGTATGAGACTCGAGCCTGCACCCGTACCACTTCAAGCATGACGGTCGAACTATGTACACTTAACACACTAGTCGTATGCTATTAGCACAAACACCACATAAATGTATGAACTGTCTGTTGCACTTCAAGTTTATTTACGGTATTCATAAGGCAGAGAACTACAGAATATATAATCTATCACACACGCCAAACAAATTAGAAAACAAAAATTTACACTAAATTTTATTTATCGCTTCTATTCGAGATCAGTTGACGCATTTATATGTAAACGTTTAGACGAGACAGCTTAATAGAGAGTTGAATCGCAAACATCACTATTAGTTAGAGTCCGAGTCATGTGAGACACGAGGCATGGGTGTGGGGTACGAGTGCGGGCATATCTGAGTGTAATGGTAACAGCTGCCCGGGGTTCTCGCGGCTGCGCCTGCTGACGGGCGGCGGCGGCGCGGGCCCGGTCGCCTTCGTGGACTTCGTGTCCTCGGGAGACGCCGCCGCGGCCCTGGCCCGCCTGCAGGGCGCCCTGCTCCTCAGCTCGGAGGGCGCCATCCACCTCGAGTACGCCAGGCATAAGTTGGCACACAACGGCTGGATACTCGCACATGAAGTATGCACGCGCACTTCTCTAACACGATACCACACGGCTTCTTTTTCCTATTCAATTTTGATCTATTATCACAAAGTTAACATTAAAATCAAAGTTTAGTGACTATTTAAACCCAGTTTTAATACTTACAAACAGATATATATTTTACGATGGCCAATGATCATCAAACCGCTCTTTGTTGGAACCGTGTAGTATCTTTCAGTCAATTTAGAAGCCATACGTCATGTTTTATGGTCGAAACAATGATTTTAGTGAGCCATAAATTTTCAACCGTATGGGCTCTAACATAATTGCGTTATCATCTTGCACCTCGCACTATACTAGTAGTTCTAATAGTTAATGAACAATTGATATTGAATAGGGATGACAAACTTTCAAATATAATTCTATTAAATTATTTGAAATGTATATTATAAAAAACAGCCCCACATGCCCTAAAATATTGCTTATTCACTTGTTTAAATATTCATACGCCATTAGTACAAGGCAGTGGCGACGGTGCGTCATCCCTATAATACTTGTAGAGTAAGTGAAACACACCCTACACGACTAATTTATGCGCGCGGTTAACAGGGAGCCAAAGGCGGAGAAGAGGGCGAACAGCATTAGTTCGTTCGTGGCACTCGGCACTTGACAACCAGCTAACTGAGGGACGCGCAATCTTGATCCTCGACGACGCATCGGCACCGCCACACCAGCGAGGGAGGGGGCTGTTTGCTACGACGCGTACTCTCTACACGGCTAACGGATCAAGACTAACCAATTTACGTCAATTTAGTAAGAGCTCCCATCTCCTGCATATTTATGTTCTCCCAATATCCTAGCGTCTGGGGTGTGGTGTATTTTTTGTTGATACCAAATTTAGAGTTAAAATATATTTGTATGTAATTATTCTTATTATTAACATTCCACTTATTGTTTATCGTTCTCGATGGATTATTATTACTTTTATTGTATATGGCGTTTATTTAATTGATTTTTAATTGTAATATAAGATTTATTTACAAGTAACTTATTGTATGAACAGTTCGTACATTGTTTCTACGGGGCCGATGTGAACAACTGGGGACTTGTTATCGATATAGTGTAATGACAGAAATTAAAACACTTTAGGATATATCTCATTCGAATAAGCTAAAAACCAAAGGTGCCCTTCATAGAAAGATTACGTTTTGTTGATAAATATTTCAAGTTGAATGATTTTAAATGAAGTTGTATGTAATAATCGAATCGATTTTGTTTTAGTCTCGATAATGTTAGTATATTTAAATGAATTTTCACGACTATCTCAAATTATATTTACCTAATGCTTTTTTAGTAATTTTTATAATGTTCAATCACTCGTTAAAGCGCTGGCACACTAGCGTCGGTCTTGCGATCCTTTCTATCTGTATGTATATGGATATTTGCAATAATTGTATAAATAATATTATATAGGGGCCGCCCTCGGTTCCGCAATACAGCGAGTGCAATACGCCGCCGGCTCCGGCTCGCTCGCATCGTGTGCCGCATACTCGCTCGCGCCACGGGTCTGTCCGCACCCTAATGTCTCTCGTGCCTTGCGGAAATCTTTTCCTAGATCCGCGTGTATTCTTTATCACATCACTTTTTACGTTTTTCTTTGTTTTAAATAAATTTTTAGGACCTTGTGGACTGTACGGCACGCGTGTATACGATGCGACAGAATCGAGCACGGTTCTGTCTTGTTGCGAGAATTTAGCCTTGGCCTTATGAGAGTTATTATTAACTAAATATTATTATATGTAATCATTATATTAATAATTATTAGTAATTAAATGGCGGAGGACGCCATGCTGGATAGTGACAATTATTCTATACGCATGCTTCGACGAGCTTTTTGGTAAAGTACTAATTTAAAATTTAGTAGTTACTTTAATTGTGTAATCTTTAGGGGAATATTACATATATGTAAAATCTAGATAAGGGTATTTATTGTAGAGGATCAGCATTAAGATTAATATATTTTTTATTTTTAGCTAGTTGTCTGTCGCAAACAGGACGACGCTTAGTTACCCATGCGCGAGGGCGCGGTGACCTAAGTGACACCTCGCTGCGATATAGCAATAAACCAAAAATGATTCTTAATGTTTATATTATAAGTATCTAGAGTTGTATTCTGCTGATGTAAACATGTAAAAATTATAGAAAAAAACTAAAAAAAAAATAATCCCTGCTTAGGCTATTATATTAAGGTTTCGGATATTTGTTGGGTTGAAATCTTGACGCGATATCTAGGGAGTTTTCATACGATTGTTGTTGTAAAATACCGGAATATCCGCATGTGAATTCTTATGAAAGTCTCTTAGTCAATATTTAATAGAAGTATGTCAATTTTTGACTTAGCAAAATTTTATACGTTATTTATAGTAAACTCTACTTTGAACATGATATACCGAGCGTCGCTTATAGACCAAAGAATAAAACATATACATAACTTTTAATACTAACCTCAGACCGTACCAAACATTGTTTCCTGGCCCACATACTGGTGAAAACATTTTTAAATGTCGACTCGTTTGCAACTTGCTCCTGTACAAACCTATGTATGTCAAAGTGCATGACTTTAACTAAAAAATGTCAGTTTTATCCTTCACAATTTCCAGAATATTTTGCAATATTTGTTTCATATTATTAACATTTGCAATAAAATCATCACCAATACGTGGCGCCAGAATTAGATAAATCTTTTAGCTAATAACTATTAAAAAATGTACTGCAAATACGTTGAAATCAATTATTATTAATTTATCAGTAATATCAGTCCTAAAATATGAACTCGGTTTCTCTTATTATTATAGTATCGTATTTCACTGGTTTTAATATTAAGCTAAGTCAATGTTTACTTATTTAATTCGATATAATGCTAATTCGTTTGTAAGTAATCGTATAATAGTGTAGCAGTGATCTCCCAACCCTCGGCGCCTGACGTCCCCGGCCGCAGATAATACAACGAAAACTTTACAATTTACCTGTATTTGTTACTTTTTGAGACTTTGTGGTGCCTTTAGTGATTATCTTTTATAAACAATCTACAAATCAAAATTGTATAATGATTTTATTTGGATTAGAAATGTGAAATAATTTGATTATATAATAGTTATGTATTTAATTAAAGTCACCACAAAGCTTGTGTTTCTATAGTTTCACATAGTCGATTGTATATTTTACAATTTCATAATAATAATAATAGTGTCGGTAAGGCAAGGGTATCGCGCGAGGGCCGCGGGCGCCGCCTCGATTCCGTCCAACAGTAGCTAGCGGGTAAGAGACGTCCAGTGGCTACGAACACGGCTACGTCATTTGCGGGACTACTCGATACATATCATCGTAATATTAATGTGTAATTAGACTAATGCGGTTTCATAGAGACTTTATTCAATATCCTCTTCTACTTGTGTAACGGCCGCGTGTCACGCTATACGAGCATCTGTCGAGTTTTCGTTGTCGAAACTTCCGCTTGGTGAATATTCGCTTGGGTGTTACTAACATGGGCGACGGAGCGGCCGCGTGACATGGCCCGTGATAGGGTAGAGTGGGGGTGTAGCGTCGCCTTGCAACTTAGGTTAAGTGAAGCGGTAACACACAAACACCGTGCATCGGAAACATATCAATTCTGTGCCCCTTAATAAATAATTAAATACTAATCTAAGAGATACATATAATCAATCGTTCGGAGTATCAAATACATACTAAGTGTTGTTTTCGTACCCGAGTAATGTCGCGCAATTTATTTTAACTTACCGCAATAGATTACATTTATTTTTTATTGTTATTATATTACTTAGGCTAACGTTTAATATGGCTTAACTACCAAAATATTTTTAGCGATTCGCTTCTTATTCAGTATTAAATGAACTTGTTTTTTAACGGTGACGAGGGCTAGCGCGTCGCTAGATCTTATTTGTATATCGAGCAAATTAAACCATACAAAGTATATAGTTAGTAATTAATTGTTAGATTTGTGTGACTTGGATTATTTAAAGCTTTTAGAGCAAAGGTAAAGTGTTATTGTGGTTTAAGAAATAAAAAAAAAAACATAATGACATTGTAAAAATAGTGATAAATTTAGCTTAATTATCATTATTACAACTTTTATAGATGTTCATTAATTTCTTTTCTTACTTCATGGACTATTGTGGCATTGGAGACGTCATTGTTAATTCAAATAAATTTGAGCTCATCCTCAATCGAAGTTTTCATTCCGACATCCCTTCGAACTTACCATCTAACGGGTCTCCAAACAGAAATTCTTTGAGTCGTAGTTAGTGCTGTAAAAAGTACACCAACCGTTTTATTTGAACGTCGGCAACCAACTATTTCAACTTTGTTGTTTGTTTTGTCAATTCCTTGTTATTGAGACATTAGTGAAAATATATAGATGTATAGATTAGGATAAATTGAATTAGATATAATTATCTACAGTTGAGCTTTTAAAACTGCTTTGTAGATTTATTGCTTTATACGTACGTCGTCTTGTAAAACGAGTTTTTTCATATAGTAATATTGAACGAAAGAATTTGTTTTTCAAGGAAGGCGGTCAAACGGGCGTGAGCGCTATCAAATCTTTCTTATTTCTACTAATAATTCGTTTGTGGCAGTGTTGTATTTATGTTATAATTAGTTTTAAAGCATTATAGGGTCCAAAGATTGGGAATAAAACATATGTGACAAATCCTGTTTGTTTCTTTATCATTTTATAAGTTTAAACTTTTTCTTTGTTTTCATTTAATCCTTCTCTACTTCACCTAATATCCTAAAACATATAAAAAAATTACAAAATTAGATTTTTTATGTATGATATTTTTGTTACTTTATAATAATACCAGCTCTTAGCTTCAGCTCTCGATTCAGTATCCGAGAGTAATATTATTGTTAAATTTGTAAGAGTTAGTGCTTTAGGGCATAGAATATTATGCAAAATACAGTAAAAGCACCGTATACGGTGTTGTGCTGGAATCCAGTTTAAGTTAGGATAAATATATACGGATATGCGAAACAAAATATTTGCTGAATTTAATACTTGAATTGAAAATTTTTTCATCTCTCGTTTTTACTTAGAAGCTTTTATACTTTCATAACAATGTTACTACGCTCGTGACTTTTACTTCATTTTGTACAGGTGTGTTAAGCTTAAGCTAATAATTTATTATGTACAATTTTAAATTTCATTTTTTATTTATTAGTCTTTTATATTAATTACGATTTAAAATATTAAAAGGATAAATTATTTGGGATAAAGATAATGACAGATAATTAATTTATAAATTGTTAAAAAAATACTTAGTTTGTCTGTTGGTACCTCTTAATCCATAGAATTCTATACTGAATATAAAATAAACATAGGCATATTTGATTTGAGTATTCTGTATTTAGATTCAAATCAATGTTTATTCAATCGCTAGACAATCCTATCTGTCATATATCATTCCGAATTGTGCAAACATAAATAAAGCAACTAACCTAAATATTCATCGAAGAAAATATATTTTATATATATTTCAAGATTATATTCGTGCATTGTGATACTACGTAGAGAGAATAATAGTCACAAATGAAAAAAAGGATAAAAGGATAATTTATATAAAATAAAACTAAAAATTCAATAATAAATATGGCAGCTAAACTAAAAGAAAACAAATAAAAAAAAATGATTATCAATTTGTAAGTATTAGCTGGCGGATACTGTAGCTGACATGTCGAGATGCTGCGACGAGAGCTACAACTACAAAAGGACGAGGGAATATTGACATCTAAACTGTATATTATACTTTATTGGAAATGAACATTTAAATATTAAAAAGTTTTAAACATAATCTATGGAATTTAGAAAATAATAATTTGCTTAAATATTGTAATTTATCTGAGGACGATGCAAGTTGCACTCCTAACACCGAACTGACCTACTGAACGATGTATTATTCATATTCAAAGTTGTTATTAGCAGTTCTGCACAATATTAAGTCTGTAGTTCCCATAAACATAAATTCTTAAATTCAATCTGCTCCAGCGTAGAGGCAATCCACGCCAACCAGTGTAAAGTAAAGCGTCACTACGGTCTCTGTAATTATTTAGACAATTTGAAGCTAGTGTGACCCCATTCTAAGGCCCCGAGCAAATTAGTGAAGTAACATTAATATCACATTAGCTCCAAACTTGTGCTGTTCGCGGCTAGAGCGACATTATACAGCGTAGTTTCAAACCATCTACTAATTAAATATTCACTGAATTTCTTTTATGTCTGAGATTTTAGGATTTCGTGCTGTGTTGAGTTGAAAAAGGGTTTTGTCTAGTTTATATTTTTATTAATATGAATTACAGGCTTTAAAATAAAATATTAGATTATGTTTTTTTAAAAAGGATATGGTACCATATATTAAATTTTTTGATTTTAAGTCTTTTAATATTTGAACAATGTTAAATACTTTTCGGTAAATAATTTCAAGGAGACCACAATTTTTAAAGGTTAAAAGCTTGTAATATAATCTGAAATAATATCAAGGATTCATAAGTATGAAACTTTTCAAAGAAAAAGTATGTCAAGGGTTTTTACTTCACTCGAGTACCTGAAATTCTAACGAGAGTGCCGCAACAGATCAAATGTTTGCAGCTCACGTATAACTTATAACAATATACGACTGTCTAGAGCTCAATTTACTAAATTACACAAAAACACCAAGCTTTTAAATATTGTGTGTAGATATATCTACAAAAAATATTTTTTCGTCTTAAGTAATGAGTTCTGTTCGTACTCTTTATATGTATATAGAAGTGAATGGGAGAGCTTAAAGAGTAACAATGAAAGGCGTGCCACGACACGCTAGGAACTGTTATGCCTCCCCCGAGAGCAAACTTTAAAGGACTTTGTCTACTCCGCAAATTGCCTAGACTCTATTCGGCCACTCGTTAAAACTGGCTCAGTGCGTACATTCTACTTTAATTAAAGTTTATCCAGAACGGCCTAATTAGTAAATCTGGAATACTTAATTTTTCATTTCATTTTTGTTAAAGTTTTATACCATATCTATATTTATATATGTACTCGTATGTGTAAAAACACTACTAATGATGCTGTCTTTTTGATGACCTTAAACGAAGATGAATAAAAAGTATTCAAAGAAATTTCAATATAAAAGAACAATCGTCTTTGGAATATAATGAGAAAACCTGAAGACAAATTGGTTCGTTCTTCACTTTCCGCCCGTTGCGTGTCTTAAATAACGCCGCACTTTGTCAATTTGGAAATACAATATATACCTATATAGGGTATGCGTTAGATTTGAAACCAAAACCATTTCATGTCTGTTCTAGTATTTATTCCTCTAAAAATATTTACTATAGTTAAAAAAATATTGATGAATGAGCAACCTAACTTCTGTCAATGTTTTATAAATTTTATTAGAAAGCCAAGTTCCGCTTTTAAGGGAAATGTCTGAAATCTTTTGCTCTCAAAATTCTATGCATTCAAAAACTCCACCATGAATAGCCTTTGCTAAAAAACAGAACCCAAACCAACTTCTCGTTGTGGTTTTCTTATCTTTCAAATCAAAGCCCGGTTCAACTCGCTTGTTTAGTTTTAAACAACTTGTTTGGATAACGATTTTCTAGAGATTATGAACAATTTTACTACGTTTATATTAAATTACTCTACATTATATTAGGTATATATAAAAAGCAAACTAAAAAAAACAAGGATCACACTGAAATTGGATTGAAATTGTATTTTAAACACTAACCTTGTTAATTATAAAATATTAGTAAAAAATAAAAGTCAACAAGAAACCACAAGAGTAAATAAAATGAGAAAAACAACACGAAAAACACATACACTTTTACTAAAAATAGAATACATACGAAAGAATACTTTATATCATGACCTGGATTATTTACACTGCTAAAATATAATACGTAGACCGCAAATAGAACGTCGATCCAACTAAATCGTATATGACTTTGGACGCTTCGACATGTGACAGACGTATTCCAGATGTTCCACAAATTGAGCCCACATCAAAGACGATGTACTTACCGCGATATATTATTCTAGGAAAAATTGTATCTGAAAACTCTGTTAGGAAAATATTTTCAGATTTATAAAGCGAATGATAGTAGCAGCAAAGGCCGAGTGATGTCGAAATACATATATGTTTGTATTTCATATGAAAATGAAATGAAAACGAGTGTTTCTTTAATCTTTTTGTTATAAGCTGTTGTGTATTAAATATTATATAGGATATGATTATTGGGTACAATTTCCACTTTGTGAATTTTTTTTCGCTTCACGCTTTATCCCGGACTCAGCCGGATAAACAGAGGGAACCTAGTCTTAAGATACTTCATTCCCCATTTCCCGGATAATTCTAGAGGACTTGAGTATTGAGTGGCGGAATTCAATACCGCGCATTGCCTCGGCACCAGAGTAAAGGAATTAATGGTGGTCTACTACAACCCTGAAATTAGTACGGAACCCACAGCGGGCGAGTCCGACTCGCACTTGACTTTGAAAATATATTTGCTAAAATAAGCTAACATAAATCACTATTAAAAATATGTAACCATATCCGGTAACCTTAATTAATAATATCACAACCATCAAGCAACATTTACGTCTCATTCAAAATTTAATGTTCATATTGTCTAACCGCAATTCACTTCGATCGCAGTGATGGCGGGTTACACCTGTAATAGTAGTACAATGATTTTCAATCGTTGAAAATGTTGGTTAAGATAATAATTTGCGCTCATTGTTCGCAAATGTACGCTACAATAATGATTACCACGCACGCACTTATAAAGTTTGTACGATTGTAGGTAATAACGCAATATATGTATATATAAATAATTAATAATTGTAAAAATAAAATCGTGGGGCACGTCCAATATCTACAATCGAAAGACATGGCATGAGACTTCACCCACCTAGTGGTAAGTAGCAAGTGTCCCCACGATTTTATTTTAGTAATCATAATTTCCATGAAATTATTTTTTAGCTTTTAGTACATTTATCTTTAATATAAAACCGTTTAACTTAAAATTTTTTTTTTACTTTTTTTTTATTTGTTAAGTAATACTTTTTGCGCCTTACTATAATTTCTTGCATAAGTCCTGCACTTTTAATGGTTGCCTGTAAGAGATCACTTGCAGTGATAAGGCCGCCATTGCACATGTTAATTTAAGTACCTATGTATCCTTCTTTTTCTTTTTCTTTTCTATTTTTTTTTCTGTGTAAATTTTATATAAATATATATATATTTTTTTTCATGTGCAATAAAGTATTATTATTATTATTATTATTAAAGAAATTGATTTATTTCAAAACTTCTAGTATCAATACAAAAGATTCACAAATTTATATTTAAAACTTAGGAACATTATGGTATCGTTTAAAAAAGTCGCAATACTTAAAGATACATGACATACAAGTAACAGCCAGCTTTTAGAAGCAAGCGCGGATGAGGTAGAAGCTCTGATGGAACGCCATGTTTTTAATTAAAATGAAAAATAGAATGAGATCAACAAACGAGTACACGAGTGCCGTAGATAAAATATGAGGAGAGGATACATCAAATGCGACCGCAGTGCTGTCGGACATCATTCACGAAGTTTAGACGTAAAAGTTTGAAAGCAAACATATTTAACACGGAGTTTCCTGTCCCGAAATCAAATTAAACTTGTATGCGTCGCAATGGACTATATTAATAACGGGCTTGTGGAAAACTGGCGCCGACATTGTACATGCGTATCGTAAAAATGGAGATCATATTGAATATTTCATATCGCCTTTTTATCTCGTGAGGGCGTTAAACATTAATAAATCTTATATTCAAATTGTAAATAGACGCACAAAAACTTTAAATTAGAGATGTTAAACGTTTCAACTTTGAATGTTAAGAATTTTTGTATAAACAATCCAACAGCGTTGAACTACTGACACCATTTCTGTATTCACTACGCCTAGAGTCGTTTCTTTAAAATTTTCTAGAGTAATTAGTTACTAGTTGACATTTTTTCCCTTTTTTCATAGTGTTATTCATGAAGTTATAATAAAAAAATAAATATTTTTCATGTCTTTTATGAAAATAATTTGTATAGCTAGTGCAATTATTTTTAGCGTATTCAAAATTATTAAGGATACGAAATAGGTATATGTTTTTTTTTCTTCTGTATTAATATAAATAATAAATGAATCAAAACGATATATTTATATAAATCTATTTATTAATATATTTAAAAATATTCAACAAGTAATAGCACATTGTATACCGTAATTCCTCGTTAGCCCAAATAGCATACATTGACGCATTAAATGGGGTATTAATGTGCTATTCTGTAATGAGTGACATATCATGTGTGTCATAATAAAATATCAAACACATATTTTTTGTAAGAGTTGTACCTATACATTTTATTTTAAAGAACATAAACTATAACGTTTTTAGGGTTCCGTATTTTGTAAAGTTAAAACGGAACCCTTATAGGATTAGTTTGTTGTCTGTCTGAGGCACAGATAAAGTCAAACTTCCAAGTCAACGCAAACAAAAGATTAGAGTACTAATCAAAACCCGCAGATCTACATTTACGAAATGTGGCACTCAGTGAGCTGTGGCTTCGATTGCAATTCGAAGAACTGAAATATTTTCATTTCCTCGTTGTGGTAACGAGAGAAAGCTAGAAAAGCTAGAAAGAGTTGGGTACCGCTCTCATCATGGAATGCCTCCAAAATTCGGCGGTAAGTAGGAAACGGTAGTGTCTTAATGGAAACGGATTAACAGTATGGTTCTAGATTCCCTCTGCTTACTTTATGTGCGAGATATATTGTGAAGCTAAAAAAAATCCTAGCATTTCTGAGATAAAGGCTCTTGACAGCTAGACGGACAGACAGATGAACAACAAAGTGATTTTATAAGAATTCCTTTTTTCCTTAAGAGGTGCGGAATCCTAAAAAGAGAAACAAAATATCAAATATACACGTTCACACATTACACACCTACCTATATGAAGAACATGTAATCACCAGTACTAAGCCGTCTCCTAATAGATTAACGCGTAGTTCTAAAACCGTCCGCAACGTCTACGCAACACCTACTTACTCGACGCACTCGTAAAGCTTTCCGAATGTCGGCCGACTCAATTACGTCACTAATTGCATACTAATCCTCGCACTGAGCTCTCGACTACACTCGCACCTTTTGTGATTTGCGACTTGAGAATGGCAATCAACTGTAACTTTTCTAACGTGGCTACTTTTACCAAATTATTTTCACTTAGCTGTAGAATGTAAAATCTGAAACGAAATTGTGTATCACCTAAACATTATACGGAGTTGCCCATCCAAGCTTCTGTACCAATGTGAGGATTATAGGTCAACGGGAAATGTATCGGTAAGTTAACAAACTTAATTTTGCGGGCTTATGGTCTCATTTTGTATTCAATTAATTACAAATATAAGCTTGTAATATTTTTTTCTATAAAACACCTATACATTTTCACTTTTCGAATGTTTTCATTACTGTGCTCCTGTCCACGGGAAGTACCCCATGGGTTTGTTTCTTTTCTGTGGTTCATGGGACTATAGACCTGAATGTGTGGTATTAATTTCAACTTGTTACCTCCACGCGATCTTGAGATATGAATGGTCTTGATAGACGGACAGACGGACAACATAGAGATCCTATAAGTATCCCTTTTTTACTTTTGAGGTATGGAACCCTAAAAATGAGATGAAACAAATATAATCTTGCACCTAAAACATATACCTACTAATTGAAAATTGTAATATTACCTTATATTTATCAATTATACTTACTATAAGATACAGAAATCTTTCCAAATATCTATCTATATAAGGCAAACTACTCGACCTGGCCGTCATAAAACTTAGCGAACGGCCCGACCCAATTACGCTACTAATTACATGCTAACCTCCACAAGTCCACACTAAACACTCAGCTACATCCGTACCTTTTTGTGATTGCTTCTCGAGAACATTGTACTACGGACATTTTTTGGTTGACTTCTGACACTATCATAGAAGTAACAAATAATATATATATATATATATATATATATATATATATATATATATATATATATATATATATGTCTAAGCTATATATAATATCAATATTATTTTTATGTGACAGACATCTATAACGCTAAACAACCTTTGATAAGGCGATATTTTATTATTTCCTATAGTTTACCTGAACTATTATGGTTCTTAATCTAATGTTTAATCATACTAAAAAAAATCAGCTTCATGCTGTATCCCGCATACAGCAGGGTAGGCAGAGGGAACCTAGTGTTAACACTAGGTATACTCCGTTCCCCACTTTCGTTTAATCATACTATAAAATACAAACATAAAATTTATATAAAAGGTTCCCTCAGAGAACGTTATAATTTAAATATATAGGTGCCGCCCTCAACACAGTAAGATGCAACTATAAATAACAATATCTCACCAAGATGCGAAGTAAATTGGTATTCGTTATAAAGTTTGCGGAGCATTTCATTACAGTGATTAATAGGTATACTTAGACAATACGGCGTCTGGCGGCGGACAAATCAAGTGAGGGCAAAAAATAAAAGTGGAAAAAGGAAGGAAGCGGTCGAAAAGTAAAGTTAACTGAAAAGTAAACTGAGTTTTGTTTACATGTTTGGACGGTCCTCAAATTGTGAAGCAAGCCGCCGAGCCGGGATGTTTTAATTGAATTTGTATTGAAAAACACTTAACTCGACTTTTTGAATGAATTCAATTGATAAATTCTGTATGCACGCGAATGGGACATTGCTAACTCTACTTTTAATTGTATAAATATAGACAAATTATTAGAATTGTAGCTTTTTCGTAATTTATCTATATAGGTAGGTACATGTTTAT
Source organism: Heliconius melpomene rosina (assembly GCF_056956725.1). Lineage (NCBI taxonomy): Eukaryota > Metazoa > Arthropoda > Insecta > Lepidoptera > Nymphalidae > Heliconius > Heliconius melpomene. The sequence continues at coordinate 5,291,028 of NC_140406.1, read as the reverse complement.
AATAACAAATTGTGTTTTTTACTATTATTAATCGATTTATGCGTGAATATGATAGGTACAGTTACTTTAAGAAGTATCCGTATTCACTATTACCATTTAATTACATCAATGCAAATCAAAATCTACAATACACCTCATACATATATAAATATATTATGTGGAAGTTGTTGCGTCTTAAAAAAAGTGTAATGACGTCCAGACTATCTATCAGTGGTCAATAATTAGTTACAATATAAATTTTATATTTTTCTAAATATGATTTTACATCGACATTTTTATCGTATATGATGGTCGGTACGGTACGTACGGATGGTATAAAACCAAGCCATATTTTACTATAATATGGCCGTTTTTGTATAAATAAAAATCTATGAAATTGACTAATTTAAAATATTAAGTATATTAATATCAAATTAATAGGATGGCACATATTTTACTTCTCATTACTATTTTTAAGATGCTGCTGCATAAACGAGTGGAGTTGCTTGTGTCATATGAAATTATATTATTTTAATGTTTATATAATTTTTTAAGGACGTATATATAGAAACTGTTCAATATAAATATCAATAGGTGTCTCCAAGGCACTCCTTGGAGATAGATAGAGATATGGGAGTGGAAGTAGGAGATCTGAAGGTAAGTAATTTGCCTCTTGCAACCATGAGTCTGAAGTGTGAGAAATAGTAATAATCGTAAAAAGAAAAATAAGAATATACTAAAAGATATTAATCAAACTCTTCAAGCAACATTTACTATTTAATATTTTTATAGAACAAATAAAACTAGTCTAGTCACGTCAAAACTAGTGGATTTTAGAAGTTGAATTTATAATACATAAAAAATTAAATCATGTTAATCATGTCATATGAAGAAAAGGCACTAGTTTTGAGCAAATTTCCCATGGGAGCTCTTTTCTGGGACGTTAGGACGTAAGGTATTCTAAATATTAAGTGGAGTATCTACTAAATAAATATTTAACTAGTTTAGTTCACTGACTGATACTGGGGCGTTATTTTGTTTAAGCTAGTGGACCTATATGTATTGAATAGATAATTCTTGAAATATTTCGATTAAATTAAATTAAAATTTAATTACAATTTTCCAAAGTATTCTTTTTTACACATATGTACAAAAAAAATGTTTTAGAGAGTGCTCAAAATGTACATAACTACCAAAAATAACATATATATACATATAACATTACGTACTTATATAAAATTGCAGCTGATGCTGAAACATAAACAACAGAAAAGCAGTAACTACAGTACAAAAGGCATTAAATGAACAATGTTTAGAGGTGGCTTACGCCGATAATCCTCTTACAGCTAAAGGTTACAAATGGCTCGTACTTCTGATTATATGGCACTGACTAAAATATCTATCATACGATATTTATGTTTGTTTGTTGACTAGTTTACTAATACACTAGAAGATTAAATATGACATATTTTATGTCATACTGTTTTTCTTTTGGTATCTCATGCTGTATTGTTTTAGTTATACGCTGCACGGTAGGCAGAAGGACCCTAGTGTTAAGAGTAAAGACAATCCGCTCCCCACTTTCCGCTGAATTCTGGAAGCATTGCGTGTTGAGTGATGGAACTCAACGCCGCGTTTTGCCTCGACTCCAGAGAGAATAAAAAAAATATTAAATATTTTATTTACGAGAGTGGGAATTGAACCCACTACCTGACGCTGTTACAGTCACAAGTACATATGTGCTCCTGCGCCATGACTTGCCTCAAAGTCTGTAGTAATTAATAATTTATGGATATAATGCACTGCTAAATGTCTACTGTGAATGGTAATCTTCATCTCACATAGATGGATACTTTAATTTTACTTTGACTTTGACTTTTATAATGAAATAGAGCATAAATTGTTTGTGCTTATTATTTTCACATATTCTTAAATTTTGTGTAAGATTAGCCTGGTAGGTGCCAGGTAATAAATAAACACTATATTGTACATTACTATTTCCGTATAAGTTAATTTACGACAAAAAGGTTCTCATACAAATAAATATGTAGGTTACGTAGTACTTTTAAAGTCAGTTATATTTAAACTATGAACAAAGAATTTATGAGTAATTAACTAAAGCCTGATGTACTAAAAAGGTCGACTAATTACTAAAAGTAAAAAGTAATTACGAACTAGCGAGTGCCGCTCCTCTGCCAACTACCCATTGTCCAGTTCTATACTACAATACGTTCACACAGATCACAGGATTTTATATGTACATACATAACTAATAAATATATACTTAAGTTGATATTTTATTTTTTATTTAATTTATTTCATAAAAATAGGTATATTCCATTTAATTTATTGCTCTAATACCGATATATTTCGAGATGTCGTTTCGTCGTGTATGACGTTTGTGACATGTCTGAATAAACACGATTTATAAAGTTCAAATTACATTTATAGGAATATTTATTTACTTATACGACTTTGAGGTCAAATTACTTATAATATAAGGTTCTTAAGTTTCTTTACATCATAAGTAAGGTCTAAGATTTCTTTACGTAGAGGGAAACAGAAGAAACAGATTTAGCAACGAATATTGCTAAATCTGTTCTTGACTTGACTTCCCAGTAAAATGAGATTTATTAATTTATTAATGTTTTTTGAAATTTATCAAAAAGTAAAAAACTTATTAATTTTATATTTTAAAATCGTAGCACCTGGAGCTACGCGGTTGCTACAGGCACGGAGTAAACCGTGAAGATTGTCAAACTTATAAAATTTAACTATTATGTCAAAGATTTTATTGTGATACGTCACAGTATTGTTAATTTTTTACCTAAATAAAGACGGATTGAGTAAATAAAAAAACACTTTTTAGGCAAACCAAAGAAAGTACAGAAATTATGTGATTAATTATAAACATACAATGAATTTACGTTTAAAATTACAATCAATGAAAAAGAATTAATTAAAGTATTGTTTTTTTTTATTACTTTTATTTTTCTTAATACACCAGTGTAAAAGTTACGTGATAGAGAACAACATTTAAAACAAGCATTTCTCTTTAAGGATTTTCATTTGAAGAATAGAATTTATACTTTAAAAGTAACTTAAAATATATAAAATATATAACAAATATGGTATATATTAAGAGCTGCAAACTAATAAAATATAAACTAGTGTTGTTTGCTAGCACTAACTAGCAATAACAGGCTAAAGTGATGAAAAATATATGAAAATATCTTGTAAGTTTTCATAGAGCATAAATAATATAAACGCTACCCAGTTACCTACCCGCTGCCGACTAAACATTAATTTTGCCAGTTTAATTTCCTGCTAAGAGTGTCGCTAAAAGTTCATTTTACTTTTAAATAAATTAATGTAAGTAACACTACCTTCGGTTTTTACCCTTCTTAAAAAGCGGCATTCAGATGAGAGAAATGGTGTAGGATTTTTTTTATCAGTTTCACACTGTATTCCGCTTACAGTACTAGTATTTGGACACTCCGTTCCCCACTTTCCATCGATTTTTTTGAGGATTGTGTGGTGAGTGGAGGAACTCAACACCGAGCTTTTGCTTTTTGCAAGAGTGAAGAAATGAAAATATTAATAAATAATAATTCATTGTCTCGAGTGGAGATCGAATCCACAACCGACGCGGTACAGTCACAACCTTGCCTTCAGAATTTCATTTTGCCTTGGACTTCAGAATGAATTAAACATTTAATTTGTTTGCTATTTCTCATATATATTCTAATTTCATATTATTATAACATAAGAATATACTGAAACCAGACAAACGTTTATATGTAAATAGTGTTACGAGATCTAAGTAGTAAGCATTGCAAGGACGTGCTTTCAGGATTGTAGCTCGGCTCGGTCCTTGGATTCACTTCTAGTGGTACATACTCTACAATTTTGATGTAACCAAGATACATTACTACTGTATACGAGTACGTTTGGCTGACACTGCCTTTGTCATGATCTAGAATGTAATATAAGGATAGATGGTTGGTTTGTTAATAAATTAACGTCATATAGATATTTTTCAGAACATAACTGTTAAATACGACAACCGTTTAATCGATATTATTAGAATTAAGATTCTTTTTCTTTTTAAATTCTATAAATACCATTAGTTACAGCGAAAATACAATATATAGAAACGCGACAAAGGGAAGAAGGTAGGTTATACAATTAAGTTTGTCATTAAATGTAAAATTATTGCTCTATATTCTCCAAATAAAAGTTTCGAATAAATTAGTAATTAGTTGAAAAATCTCTAATTACCTTTAGTCAGAAAACAATAGAACTAAAGCTTTGATTCCTTTTGGTTTCTTCTCCTATTAAAAATTTAGAGTAAATAAATAAATACTTAGTTGAAAAATCTTTAAGTATCCTTAGCTAGAAAATTGAAACTTTGTTTTTTTTTCGTTTTATTAAATTGTATAAATACCAAAAATACAATACATGAAATCCTAAAAGGAAATAAGCGATTACAGAAAGCTGTTTTAAAGCAAAGCCAACTGAGGAGTGAACTATTTTGTTTACTTGTTTAGACAGTCCATGCATTGTGAGGCGCAGCGCCGAATTGGGATGTTTTCATACATTAAACACTTACAGTAAGCGGTGCATTTACGTAGTTTCCACATCAGATAACACGACAGAAACTCTCAACGAAAATATGAAACTGAACTTGTGAAGGAAATTCAGAAATATAGTTGTATTCTAAACGTATTATTACGTGAATTGAGAAAGGAAAAGATACAGCAAACTTGAAGATTCTTAAAGCAGCCGGCGTCGGGGTGAAATGTGGTGGAATACACATACGAATAGCAAGTAGCGCGCGGCGCGCGGCGTGCGGCGTACAACACGGGCCCGCGTGTAATGGGGGGCGTGACGTCACGTACGGACACAGTTCACCGCCGTGCTGTCGTATGCTGAATCGCAGAACACGCTATACTAAATGATTCTTCTCAATTTTGAGAAATACATTTTGAAGAATAAAAAAATAATTTTATGTAAATTAATTTCGTAGTGCTTTTATTTTTGATTTATGTAGTAATGGTTTTTTTAATATATCTTTAATGTTCATATTTTTATTTCGTGGTAGTCTGAATAAAACTCTGTTATTTGTCTAGAACCACTCAATAAGGAATGTCTCGAAAATTAATTCATAAAGTGGGAAATTCAATATCATAACATTAGTTCCTTTCTGTTCTGTTCCTTCTGTCTACGAGTATATACTGCTATAACCAGAATAATGCGTGGAGCTGTTTGGTTTCTTGTTTACTTAAATAAAGTGATTATATAAACAACCATTTTTAAAATGTATTTAAATGTTAATTTATTTATATAAAAAAGCTGAAAACAATGAAAATAACACAGTATGTAGTCGAAATGTTGAGTTTATCATTGAATTGAAATTTGAGCTCTCAATTCATATGAGTACATATTCATTTGATCAATTGTTACTTTATTATACAAATAAATATCTTTTACAATAAAAGTTATGCGATCGGGATCGACACAGTGAATACAACTAAATATTTCAAAATGTTTACACAAAAGAGTAGAATTGTATACACTTTAATACAAGAGTATATAAAATTTCGTTTAGAATATATAATAGAGTACTTTGTAAAAAATTATGTATTTTTTTTAAGTTTGCGTGCGAATGAACGTCTATTTACTGCCTATAAAAGCTAATTGCGAGGCCTTGGAGAATGCTTGAATTTTAGTTTGAAAGGTAGAATTTTTCATTAAAGAATTTCTGTTATTGCTTATTTTAATAAAATATTCGCTATAACACAAGCTAGTAAATATAGTTTATTTAATCTCACCTGTAGCAGAGCAGGCTAAAAGAGCCTAGTGTGAACTCTCCGCTCTCTATTTTCCGCCTATTTCTTAAGGAATTGCATGTTGAGTGGCAGAACGCAGTGCCGCGCTTTGCCTCGACAGCAGAACGAAAAAATAAAAATATTAATTATTTCGTTTTCTCGAGTAGGAATCGAACCCATACCCTGTCGTGTACACTCACACACTTGTGTGCACCACGACAGGCTTTAATTTATTTAATTGATTTTCAAATTAATCTGTTCCTTTCATTTCAGTTACGTTAAGCTAGAGGGCAATAACTAGTTAGTTAATAACAGAATAACAATGGAATTTCAAGCAGCTAACTATTCGTAGCCATTGTTTTCGTTCTCTACAGTGCCTCGTAGCAGCTGCTAGTACGTGGCTCCAGGTTCACTGTAGTACTTTCATCATATACACAAAAGAATGTACTTATAAAGTGTAACAATAGAAAACGGTACAGACCAAATAAAGTTTTTTAAGGAGGCCAATCTTGGCGTAGCGTAGGGGCATAAGCGTGTGCCTGTAAACACGACAGGATGTGGGTTCAATCTCCACTCGTGAAAAATGAAATATTTACTATCTTCATTTCTTCTCTCTGATACCAGCAAAAGTAGCAAAGTGAATGAAGTAAAGTGCGGCTGTAACAACGTATCTAAACGAATGTGAAGACACTCTCGTCGTCATTGTAAACCCTAATTGGAGATATTGCCTGCTAGTGGCGGAAAATAATTTAATAAATAAGCGTGTGCGTTGCACCACGAATGCAAGAATTAAAAATGAATGATATTATTTAGAAATATTATAATATATTTGTAAGAACATTTCACCTGTCGCAAAAAATCAAAGGTTTACATGGAGAGTCACCCAATTTGCATCACAGTGTTTAATTCTATACGGACACATACTAACTCAATGTTGACGGTGACGCGAGTGAACACTGGCTACAATGACCGTGCATTATTCATGAGACCACGTGTGACCCGCCTAGTTGGTGTCCCTCGGAAGCAATAAGGGAAATAATATATTATTTTAAAAATATTTAACGTCTCTCTCTCTCTCTCTCTCTCGTTTAAATTCACAATGTGTAAAAATATTATTTGGCTGCCTAAAATCTTATTATCTTGCTAATGCAACATATTGACATGGTCGTAACAGCCTCTAAAGTTAATAAATACATAAATCATCGTTTCATTAAAAAATATCTATTCATTAAACAATAATGTTTCATAAAAAAAATTAACTAAAATGTAATAAATATTTTTATGAAGTCACCTCAGGGAAGAACGGTTAATAATTTTTCATTATTTTTATTTACCCGTGTTTGATTGAATAAAGTACGCTCCGACACGCAATGTTTAAATAAATGGAAAAATGTATAGAAAATGGAACAAAATGCAAATATATTTATTTACCAGTAAACTCTGTCTTTTAAAACTAAATAAAATTGAAAACAAAATCAACATTATCATTGTATTATAATACATATATTGTATCAGAAGTTTAGAAATTCAACTCATACAAAACATGTTAGGATGATTAATGAATATAATTAAAAATAAAGTTAATTTGTATTTTATATTCATTAACTTTAATTACTCAAATAGTAATTACAGCTGTATATTTAAAGTAAATAAATACTTCTGAAATCTCTTAGCATCCAGAAAACACAAGAACTAGTACTTTTAATCGGTACCATATTTCGGTAACATATTTACTATGAAAAATAATATAACAATATTAATATTAAAAAGCTTAACCGATATTATTTACACGAAAAAGTTCATTCGATTGATTAAAATGCAGTTGAACACACGAAAAGAACATTGGGCTTGATACAGTAGGAAAACTAAAAAGAAAAGCCGAAGCATCGATAAGAGGAAGTGGTCTGAAAACAAAGTTAACTGAAAAGTAAACAATTTAGTTTACATGTTTTACCACACTTGTACATGTAAGGAAGGTAATAATGCTAATGGGAAAATCGAAATTATACTTAATGTTTATATTGTTATAAAATTAGAGGCCGTCATGGCGCAGCGGAACAAGGGTGCGACTGTAACGCTAAGGTTGTGGGTTCAATCCCCACTCGAGAAAAGTGAAATATTTAGTTACGTTTATATTTCCATTTCTTCGCTCTGGAGTAGAGGCAAAGCACGGCGTTGAGTTCTGCCGTTCAACATGCAACACTTCAAGAATTCGACGGAAAGTGAGGAACAGAAGTGACTTAACGATAACGGAGTGCTTTAACATTAAGTTCCCAGGTTCTCCTCCGCCTACAGCGTGAAGTTATAAAATTCAATAAAACTATTCACAAAATAATAAATATCGATATTAAAAACATCCCCTAAACGTTAAATACGTACAATTCCAATAACTACATCGGCTTTATAAAATCGATAGGCAAAATGTGGCTTTCGGTCCTAGCAGTTACATTTTACGACGGTAATTAGACGGCTGATTGCGGACTACGTTTTAGTATAACTTTAAAAAGGTTAGTATAACTGATTTTCAATACCTATTCAGTATATAAATTAAATATACCAATATATACATATTTCCATTTAAATTAAATTTTATAGAGTCACGCGCCAGCAGCGTAGCGTTTGACTGTGAGCGAGATGGTCGTTGGCTTAATTCCTGCTTGTGGGGAATACAGTGTGAAGCCGAAAAAAGAAGCGAAGAAATGCAAAAACTTGTTTGTCTTTGCCTTATACTGATGCATGAAGCTGCATGTAGCTTTAAGCCATATAAATGTATAATATTAACACAATTCAAGAACATAAAGTCTATTAAAGAACCACTTGTAGCTTGACCGCAGGTGGTCTAGTTGACCCTCCTTGATTATGTAACGGTATAGTACATAAATTGTGGTTAGATCGACCGCAAACGCATGTACTTAGCGCATGCATACACGACAGACATACGTGTAGTGTGTGTTCATATATATTCTATAGATAGAAGATTGGTTTGTTTGAAATGCTACACTTTTTAATACAAATTTGTGAATTTTAGGCATTTTAATATACAGTTTAAATCCTCGTATGGCTATTATGTCTTCAAATATGAATATTTTATTGATATTTAAAGAAACTTCTAAACAATGGTAGAATGAATGATAAGTGAAGTATTGTTTTCACTTTAGACTGGTCGTAGCAGCTGCTACGCGGCCACAGTTCTGCTACGTAGCGTTTACGAGAAACCCGATGTTTACAGTTGAGCGTACAAAAATAGCTCCCTTTCAAACCTTTGCTTTTGATACTAACATTTCTAAGAAAATAAAAGATTTTTCTACGGTTTTTATACTGGAAAAAGAAAATATATTTAACCTTAAATTATTCTATTTATATTACTGAATATAAATAACGACAATATTAAATATTTTCATAAGTTTTTGTTTCAAGCTGTATTCCGCACACAGCAGGGTAGACAGAGGGAACAATGTGTTAAAAAGTCCATAGCCAACTTTCCGCCGAATTCTGGACACCAGATCGAAGCGAAGAAATGGAAATATAAATTTTAAACAAATTGTTTTCCTCATTTCTTCGAGTGGGGATCGAACCCACAGTAGTCACACTTTGTGCCCCTGCCCCACGTCTGGCCTTATTAAATATTTTAATACTAAGTAGTTTAATATTAATCTTCGTACTACTTTCTTTTCTGTTATTCTTTATTTATTGTAATTAACAATATACAACAAACCTTTTTTATTACGACTAATTGAAATGTTTGTTTTCTTAATGAAGCTAGTAATAAGATGCACTTTAAAAAGGAAGTAAAAAATATATTATGAGTAAAAAGTATTTATTTTGTACCGTCGCAATTATCGTTTTAGCAAGCATAAGTAGAGAAATAAGTACTGTTATTAATATTATTATATACGTATTTTATCATATCATATCAATATTTAAAAATATATTAATCTTTCTTTAAGTGGTATTCAAACCTATTATCACTCCTTAGTCAGACATTGCTATCTGCGCCAGGCTGTCACCCATCAATTGACGCCAGTGTTATAAAATAAAAAACATAATATTGGAATAATAAATGAAAAACTGGAATAAGCCATCGCGGAGTCCAGTATTATGTCGCTATTAAAGCAGTTTAATTTGATACAATCACGGATTAACTTAATGTTGTGGACAACTCGATTGCTGGCAACACTGACATACATAATTCATGAGCATGTAACCTGCGTGGAGGCTGACCGGCCGAGCGGGCTGCTTCCAGCTGATAAAATATGGCCCGGCTACGTCATAACACCGGTGACAGTCACGAGCTGACAAGAGGTGGTTCACTAATTTTGATTAAATGTGCGATGTCGATAATATGTACGCAATTTTGCAAATAACTAATAAAATGCATATGAAAAAAAATATGTTTAAAATAGAAGCAATCGAGAAATACCGTTACCGTCATTTCTACTTTGAGATAAATTCATATTAAATATGTATTTATAATTTTTTATATAAAAAGTGTTCACAAATATGTGAACTATATTTAATTCCTAATACAATATAGTGCACGAATATTAAAGTACAATAAACAAATATGTTTGCACAAAGAAATAAAAACAAAGGTTCTACTCTAATTAATAGTGACAAAAATATTCGTATATACGAACGATGCACCAGTCATAACAATACAAATGCAGATACGAGGGCCTCGTAAAACAAAATGAATGGCGCCTTTATAACATATTGTCCTAACGTGAATCCGGACATGGGCTCGACTCAGAATAACGGCTGGCCCAGGCCTGTAGCTACTAATCAAATTACTACTATAATGGTAATAATTTGTTGAATGTGCACGTTTTTTTTAATAAATTGCATTCTCTATGGAACGTTTATGCATTTTTTTATTAGTTTCACGCATTATCCTGCTAATATATAGCAAGGTAGATAAAGGTAACCAAAAGCTAAGTGAGAAGCACTCCATTTTCAAATTTCCGAAATATTGCATTGTTATTCATATTCTTACCAAAACGAAGAGAATGAAAGAAGACCATTTCCCGGAGTGGTAATCGAACTCCTTCACCGTATCGTTAACCTTCGCGTTGACAGCGGAGTCAATTTTATTAGTTTACATTTAATAAAATAAAATAAAATCAGTATAGTTAACTAAAAAAACAACCTGAACTAAAACTATTTTAAAGAAAAACAATACTTGGCTATCCTTCTGATGGTTTTATAATAACGAGAAAAGACCTAAGACCTGGGGCACAAAACGATCGTATGAACAGGATGTCTCCCCCTAGCTTAAGAAAAAAAATAAAAACAATGTAACAACAGCATCAATAACTCTAAGCCAATTATAATGTCATAGATTAAACAGAAATAATTTCACTGAAACTGAACGACTAGTACTATTATGTACTGCTTAAATTAAGCTTAAGCTCTTCAACCTACATTGTTCCATTGTTATGTGCTCGAACTATGTTTCACATTCAAAAACTTTTGATCCAACTTTCATTACTGATATCGATAGTTGGATGATTTTAAAATATTTATATTGTGCAATTTGATCTTAAAAATTGTTTTCATTAAGTCTTAGCTGTTGTATTAAAAAAATATATTTACTGTGAGAGTGTAAACACGTCATTGTGGATTCGATTTCCACTCGAGGAAATGAAATATTTAATACTTTAATTTCCACTCAGGTGTCCAGAGATACTGCATAAATTCGAAAAAAGATCTTAACTGCAGTAATAACATAGACTAGAAGCAAAATATTAACGTTATCGATAAAACTATTACTGTATGACTAAAAATTAGGGCGGCAAGAGCAGTTATTGAGAAATTCTATTCTACAGGAAAAAATATGAAAAATGTGCCATTTTAAAAGCCATCACAACTTTGAAAGTCACCTCTGGATCAACCAGTTTCCATTAAATTATAATATTATGAGGTTTATAAATGAAATTTCATTTATAAAGTAAAAAATATTATTAAATTTTTAGCATTAAATATTTTTTAATTTAAAATCACGCAGTATCGAAGCGAAAGCTTACGTTTGAGAGGTATTAACTTTTAATTGAATATATTCAAATTTTACTCCACTTTAGAAAAAATAAAATTTATTTTTTTGCAATACTAACAAGATTATGTATTTCACGAATATAATATCACAAGAATCATATTATATGTACATTCAATTTTAATAAAGCTAGGAACGGTTCTAGAAACGTTCAATTCTCAATATTGCTTATAAATAGTCAAAGCCGTGTACGGTTTGTGCATTATTCGAAGAATTAAAATTTATTATAGAATAGTAATATTATAGAAATAGAAATTTCAGTATTCTTTTTTAATAGATTGTTATTTCTATATTTATAATAAAATTATAATGAAATAATTATTTTTATTTCATTGGAAAACTGAATAACTGAGTCTTGTTACAAGATACTCTCTCCTATAGCAGAGGTACAGGATAAGCAGGATGCAGGTTGCGTTTATGGTGCTGGAAAAAGGAATTGTGATGAGTATTAAGAAAATCGACGTAGTAAAATTACTAAGGTGGGCCACGACAGTTGCAATTGCAATTGCAATTTCTTTAGTACTTAGAAACTAGTGACATACAGACAGACATGAAGTCTTGAATCTGCATTTACTTACATTATAATTTTTGAACCACAAGAAATTCTTGAACTTAAATTATACTATATATTAATACCGAAATTAAAATAATGAAAGAGGTTATTTTTATAAAATACAACATGAAAGTTGTCTAAATCCCTCCGAGCGAGCCTACTTTATTTCCGTCTAACCTGTCCTGACTCTGTGACATTGCAGGAACACGCGACGACATCAAACAAGTTCAATTCAGCAAAAGCAGAGACTGACATTTCGTCGACTCTTTGCTATTGCGGTGACATCTCTTTGAAGTTAGCACAGTTTTGATCGCACTTGCATACTTTTAATATAACTACTATTATATAATGGTATGGTATATATATGATATTGACATTGCCTCCCTGTTATTTAGTAAGGTAAAAACACTTACTCAGAATCATCACCAATATTTTGAACAAATAAATTATTCTTATATAATATTATTAACTGAAAATACTGAATAGCTGCTCTAAAATAAACACTAGAATGGAGTTTCTTATGTATTTATTTGTAAACAAATAAAAAAAACTATAAACTAACAAATCATAAGTGGCTTATAAAATTTACTTTGGTTGATATTTTGGACAATACCAAATTTTTTAACAACAGAAACAACATTTTGTATTCATTGTTACTTGTTTCATGTCATACATTTCTAAGGCCCGAGGTACGTGATACGAGCCAGCGAGTCACCCCACTCTTTTCATGAAATATTTTCTACTTGACATTGTACTCTTTCTATTCAATATCCGGCAACTTCTACTCAGCTGACATACTTTATGTTAGGCTAAGACTGTTCAAAAGTACATTATAAGTTTGAGCTAATATTCTATTATTTTGAATTATAATTATAGTGTCTACGAAATAACAAGGAAACTTCTACTGCACGCGAGTATGTAATATATGCATATAATAATGATATAAATAAAGAATGTGTAAATTCAAAACTCTACCATAATATTCGAGTTTTCTCCAGAGACAAACGTAAATTAAAAATAAAAGATGGATGGACCAAAATTTTACGTTTGGGACAAAACAGCATAAAATATATTTATATGAAGGTTTACTATATTACGAATTGATGACATTTAAATATATTTTTTTAAGAAGTATTTATTTGAACTAACAGAAAATAATTTATGTCTGGTAAATTAAAAGCTTTACAAAACTTATTTAATATGTAAAATGAAAGTTAAACAAGATAATCAGATACAAATATACGACCTAAACGTAATAAATACGTTAACCACAGGGCTATTACAAAGCATTCTTTTTCCAAATCGATTGGGAATTCCGTCCCGTCTCCCAACAGGAAAATTCCATTTTCAAACAAAACTGAGAACGGAAAACTCAGAACAAAACACCTTACGCGTAAACAAAGCGCTTCAACTAAATAATATTTTATATGCAGAGAACAAATAAGGAGTATTCTATATATGTAACTTTCTCTTAAAAGTGATTGACACATTCGTTTCGAATTGTTGCCACAAAAACAATGACTTTTTGTAGTATTTTCTGCGTAACCGACATGTTGGTTCTAACTTAGAGAAGCAAACATGAAAGAGATGGATAGTATTGGACGGAACTTTGCATATTTTTTGTATTTTCTTGTAAAGATTATACACATAGTAAATGTAATAAAATCAGATAAATACATACTATAAATATAATATAATACAACATAACATCAAGAAAAAGAATAACAGTATAAAAATGTTTCCTTTAAACACACGGAGTCCTTAATCCGCTGCAGTAGAGAACGTTTCGACACTTTGATTACATTGTTAGCAGCAGTTAATAGCTTCAACTATGTCGCAAGTTACTTCCAATTGATATAATTACGAAATAAATGACGATCATCGTTTAGTCGTCTATTACTTAAACATAAACCAATATTTTACCAATTTCACAAAATATGTTTTTATTTATATTTTTTTTATAAGGAGCTGAATAGTAGATTTTTGTAAATTTTAAGTTTTAATTATTTATATAGACATTACATAGATTTATAAACAATTTCTTCAAAAGTTTAATGGCAAGTACACTGAATTAGAAGCCTCAGGGTTTTTGATAAAAAATATATATATTCCAAATTTTTAAAAACATTTTTAAAAAACAAATACTATAGTTAGGCTACATTTGTTGCTATTCGTAGTATAATACACCACGAAGCGACGCAGTTGCTAAATTTTACACAGCAAATATTGCCAGAACGTGACTCCTGCTGATCCAGACATGCACTGCCCGTATACTCACGTTTAGTGGCCGTGCACTTATTTAACAACAAATTTCAAAACAGTGTCATTTTATAGTTTTACTCCGTACCCAAAGGGTAAAACGGGATCCTATTACTAAGTTTAAGTACTGTACTGTCTATCTGTCTGCCTGTCTGCTACCAGGTTGTATCTCATGAACCGTCATAGTTCGGCAGTTGAAATTTTTATTCTACTAATATTAGAAATGTGATAGTTTGTCAGTATACTGAACGAATATAGATTACATATACAGGGTGTCCCAGGAGTCAACGATAAAACGAAACCAGGTGATAGACCAAGTCATGACAGTTATGAGAAAAATATAAAAAAAAATCTTTGTCATGTATTTTTCATATTATATTGATTTTAAAAAATATCGGAAAAACCGACACCCTGTGATGGTTTTTCAAGTCCCAGGAGTACAAATATTACTCTTTCTTCATTTTTTTTTCTGTAATGTAATCATGAGTAACCCTTCTATGAATTACAGTTTAAGATTGAAACATACCTGCATCAGTTTTCAATAAAATATCGTGTTTTTGCCAAACATTAAATTCAAAATATTTAGTACACCCAACTTTAACCGACTGTACTGTAAAAAAAATTTACTACACTGTTTTTGCAAGTAACTTTAAAAGTTGGCGCATTTAATCTGGATTCCGAAATGGTACAATCCTTGCTGGATTACTTCTTTATTGAAGAGAGAAAAATCGAAATACACGATAATCGGGATGACGTTCAGCGTTTTGGTATCTTTTCCGATACATTCTAGCTACAGTATTTGCGTTACATTCATGGAGAATGGTTATTCTCCATGAATGAAATGCATATTGGCAATGTGTCAAAGACTGAGTATATGGCCTGCGAGAGCCCGGACTCGAGCACTATCCTTATAAGTCCTGGGCCAGCCCCTAAGTCGGATAAGCGTTGCCTGGGCTAAGTGGCGGGAGGTTACTGGTGTAGTCTGTGATCACAGGATACCGTCCAAACTCAACCAAGGAGATCGTGATCGATGCCTCCAGACTCGTGCATGACGGATCCAAGGTACCTAAACTTTTCCAACTTAGGGGCTGGTCCAGGACTTATAAGGATAGTGCTCGATTCGGGCTCTCGCAGGCCATATACTCGGCCTTTGACACATTGCCAGTATGCATTTCATTCATGGAGAGTGGTTATGTAACGCAAATGCTGCAGCTAGAATGTATCGGAAAAGATATCAAAACGCTGAACGTCATCCCGATTATTGTGTATTTGGATTTTTCTCTCTTCAACAAAGAAGTAATCCAGCAAGTGTCGTATCATTTCGGAATCCAGATTAAATGCGCCAACTTTTAAAGTTACTTGCAAAAACAGTGTAGTACATTTTTTTTACAGTACAGTCGGTTAAAGTTGAGTGTAGTAAATATTTTGAATTTAATGTTTGGCAAAAACACGATATTTTATTGAAAACTGATGCAGGTATGTTTCAATCTTAAACTGTAATTCACAGAAGGGTTACTCATGATTACATTACAGAAAAAAAAATGAAGAAAGAGTAATATTTGTACTCCTGGGACTTGAAAAACCATCACAGGGTGTCGGTTTTTCCGATATTTTTTAAAATCAATATAATATGAAAAATACATGACAAAGATTTTTTTTTATATTTTTCTCATAACTGTCACGACTTGGTCTATTACCTGGTTTCGTTTTATCGTTGACTCCTGGGACACCCTGTATATATAAAATATACAAATATTTCAACAATATAAAATTTGTTCTTTTATTGACATTTTTAATAAATGTCTAAATACTGATTTAACCAGTCCCATTGCAAAGCCTCATTAAATGAATAGAAAGTACTTCCTACGGTACCAAAATGTACATAGACACAGATGTAAGCTTTGTTCAGCTCTCACATTCAAATATCTCCGCAGTCCGTTTAGATATAAGTAAGGCACCGCATACCGCCCGGTTACGACTCTAATATACCAATATAGGTAAACCGTCTAAGAGTAACGATTGCTATCGATAGTGAAAGCTCAGGGTTTTATTTATTTATTTCATAAAATATACAACAAAGAGTAAGTTGATATCTTCCTTTTTATTAAAAAGAATAACATGCTTCTATAAAAAAGTTGTCATCATAATTGAATAATTGATCAAACCTCTGAAAAATTAAACGTGAAAAATACAGAAAATTGTGTATTCAACTTCTCTATCGGGACTATGACGTGACGGCGTGGTAAGAAAACAATCTGGTGAAAAAACACACACTTCGTGCCCATTAAGACACTTCGGTGCTGCATTTTTCGTTAAATTCTATAGGCACTGAGTGTTGAGTAGCGGAAGTAAACGCCACGCATTGCCTCGACACCAAAAAGTCCTCAAGTGGAAATCAAACCCACAACGTCGCATAGTCACCTGCCCTTTCTCACCATTTTACATTCGAAAAGCACTGTAAATAATTTTTTCTTCAAATTCTGAACTACAACATGCCATTCAAATAGACATACTGTCACATCTATAAAAGTTATAAATTTTAGATATAAATATTTCAAAAATACGTGAACCCATAAAATGTGAGCTATTTTATAACATATTGTCTGGACATAAATCCGGCCATCAGGCGGCGAGTAACGGCTTGTCCGGTTATATTCCGGCGAATTAAATTACTCAGGTAATAGAAATCATTTTATGTCCGACCTGGACGGTATACAACAGTAATATAATATTCACAATACACGCTTATTTAAAATACTTGAATTTATCTCTAAAGGTAATGACTTGAATTTATCTCTAAAGATAAAATATTTAAAAAATAAAGATTTTTAATATATATATTTTTATAATATCCCTAAAAGTAATTTTGAAAAAAAAAAAACATTAAATAAGTAACAAATAAAAATTACCTGTGATAAAAGTATTGTTGTCCGAGTTCTAATGTAATAAAAATAAACTAAAAGCTAACATTTATTATTCATCAATTCAGCGTGAGTGCCGCTACTGAGAGCAACTAGAACGAGACTAAATTCTCCATATTTCCATCCATAATGGCCGCAGTTCAACCATAATATATCAATCACAATATAAAAGACCATTTTTAAAATAGAAAACCTAATTTCAATATCAAAAATAGCGCGTATTTTATTCAAATATTGCCACTGAAGCTATCAGACATGTCCAAACTTGGCTGAACGAGCTAGCTTTATTTCCGTTTGACCTGTCGCGTTCGATGCTATTCCAGGAATACACGACGACCCAGACATGTTCATTTTGCAGACAGGCCAAATGCAAGCCCTGACGGGTTGCCTCGCTACTGCAGAGACATGACTTTGCACTACCATATTTAAATATTTATACACAATTAGTTCGGTAAAATAAAACAATTGAATCTATTCAATTCATAGCATGCAAGATAAATTAGAGAACGATATTTTTATTGAAACTATTGTAGCAAATACTCGTATGGAATATATTTTTTGTTAATTCTATTTTTTTATTTTTGTTATATTTTTTTGTGAAGCAAATGAATGCGTATTTATAAGTTTGTTCCTAATAAACTAGAAAAATATACAAATTGAACACAATGTAATAGATTATCTTAGAAAACAACTATGGCAAATGGCTGATTATATTAGAAACCTATTTATTATTAATCTTAAAAAAGCCCGCAGCTATATTTAAATGTTAAATATACTTACGTGAATCTCTCACATGTGTTGATTATATGTAAACTGAGTCTAAAAACAAAATTTTATATAAAAATAACGAACATATGCTTATACTCGACAAAATCCTTTCATGGATGTGGCTCTAGAGACTTTACGGAAAACCAAAATAACTGTAAGATAAATGTAGCCTCTAAGGAATTGCATTGAAAATTCTTCAAAGCATTTTATATTTTAAATATGTTTTTTCAAATTATATTTTAGTAAATTTTGAATTATTCAATCAGACTACAGTTTGTCTTTTATTTTACTTAAATTTGAATAATTATAATTAATTGAAATTCATGTTTTATTTACTTTTACATTCGATTCAAATCAAATTAAATTAACAATTAACCTAATAATTAAATGTTAAATAAATAAAAAACTCCTTAATAAACATACCAAAGTTCGTATCTAATGAAGTTTTAGAAAACATTTTTCTTATTTAAAATACATGAGCTAGATGCATTAATACAGCCGGGTGAGCAGAATTCTTAACTATAGCTTAAGCTTTAACAACTTTAATGGACTTACGATATCCATTAGCACAGAAAATTGTCACAATTTTCTTTTGCTGTATAGATACTTCTTTTATACACTTTCCTAAAGTACTACTTACCTTAAGTATTGAAATTTATAGGTTTTAACTAGTTCTATAAGCCGTATCAAATGTTAAATGTTAACATTTTTTTTTTAAATACACGCTGTTTCCCGCAAATAACAGGATAGGCAGAGGGAATCTGGGAACCTAGTGTCCCGCCGAATTTTGGAGCCAAAAGGAATAATTCATTTCCTCGAGTGAGAATTGAACTCACAGCCGTCACGTCGCGCGTCACTAATGCATTCTCTCGAAAATTGGGCAAACTGAATGATGACTTTCTCCATCAGCCTTGAGTCAATCAAATATTTCCTATTCTCAGTACCGACGAGATGAACGAAAGTATGCATAAAAAGAAAAAAATAACTAGTCACAATGTACGTACGTGGAAAGTTTAAAACAATATAAAAACTTAAACAAAGCCGCCGGAGTAAATATCGGACCTCATAATTAGTGTTTGTAGCAAAATAAATAGTGTCGGACTGAACGCGGCGTCAAACATGTGTTAAGTTTATAACAACTTTTGAACTCGATAAGCTTCCAACTTTTTTAATTTAGAACTTATTATTTGCACATGTGCTGTGCTATGCTGTACTGTACTGTAATGAAACTGACTTTAAAAAATCTTTATTTAATATCCAGATTTCAATTATATAATTTTTTTGCAATATATTTTATTCATCGATTAAATGTGACGAAACAATTGTAGGTTTTCATCGTTGTTATTTTAAAGGTTTGATAAAAAAATGTGTAATTAAACAAAAATAAAAAAATATTGATTGTTTCATATTATTAGCATATTTAGTAGTCTAGCTAGCCGGTCTTAATATGGGTAAAATCAAAATGACCTCCCAAGCAAGGGAGAAAAATGAAAAAGAAATCCTCATGAAAGCCTGAAGTTGATGGTTTTCCCATATTAACTATGCCATTACCGTTACCGTTCAATCTACATAATGATTGATTCTACAGACACTCATGCTATCACGCATAATTTTATTTTTCAATATTTTCAAAGTATGGAAATAGATAACAAATAATAAACACAGTCACAGTTCAATTCTTTAAAGTTTCATAGAATCCTTAAATAAATGTAGTTTTTGAGTAATATTGTAATATTATAGCAGAAAGCACAACAAATATTATGGAAACGTGACTGTAGTACGGTCCATGCCTGCACTGTAACTTTACTAATATCTCCTTACACCCTTTTCGTGATATTAAAAAACGAATGGCAGCCTCGTGATTATTGGGGCAAGGTTCAACAATCCTTTACAGACATCTAAAAAATAGATTTTATACGTGCTTGGAATGTATAGTTCGAAATAATATCTGGAACTTTATATATAACTAAGTATACTTACAAATGTAGTACTTAACTTTAAAAAATTATGAATTAAACAAAAGGAACGTTGAGAAAAATCAAATATTAAATAACGTCACTGTTCCAACAACGTCCCTCATGTATTTCTTACAACTCCGACCCGCTGGAAACTTTTTATTCATGAAAACGTGTGACCGGCGCAAGATAAATTTACGATCTCTTCGAAAGTGTGTAGTTCGATTCCTGATGCAAATTTTACTGCCGCACAATAAAACCGGTGACTTTCATAAAGTATTTTGTTATGGATTCTCATCGTTGCTTCGGAACTTTTATTGCCTTTGTTTTTCTTTACCGAGACCGATAAGAAAATTCTAACATACATGTAAGCCGGACGTACTTTCTTTTATTTATATTTACTTTATTCTACAATTTAAGTATCCGAAAAATGGAAAAAATGTTGCAAACATCAAGATTCATTAATAATAAAATACTTAATGCAGCAAGAACCTCATGTGGTGAGATGATAATGCAGGCGTTAGAGTCATTATAAATTAAAATTTCTGTCCCACGTTGGGTGCCACTTCGCGGAAAATAGTTTATATTTTTTAATTTGTTTATGGTTTTAAGTAAAAAAAATAATTAACATAATTACTTGTTAATTTAATTCGAGTATTGAATTTTCCATGATTTATTGTATATTTTTTCTTTTTACCTTTACAATATGATACATATTTCCTTCTTCCACAAAAACCGCTGTTTCTGCTTTATTAATAAAATTATTTACATTATTTGCATTTATAATCGAATCATAAAGAGTATTTCATGTTTTAAATAAAATCTCATAGTGAATCTTAGATTTTTAATTTTATGAAATAGAACAAGTTGCTATAAATCAGCATAACATGACAATAAAGGTAATTCAGTACTATTGCCAAACATGATGTCCGAGGTGACCCCGGGTTTATTGTGAATGAGCCCTAATATTCCCGCCGCAGTTCATTCATCGAAAACCAGTGTTGTGTGAAAAAGTGCTGAATACGCCGTTCCGGCCGAATAGCCAACGCCAATGAAAACCTCTCGATTGAAATGTTTATCCAAACACAATAGAGTATGTGGATTAATTTTTTTTCCATATAAAAACGAATTTTCTAAGTGCCGAGCGTGTACGGGATTTATTGCACAGTCGATTGTTTGTATGACTGCGTGAATTGATATTTTTGTTTATACACATTTATAGAGAAAAACCGGTCAAGCCTAAGTCAGACTCGCCCACAGAGAGTACCTGTACCAATTTCAGGTCAATGGGAACCACAAGTTAAAGTTTTTACTACCCGTCGAACTTCATACAGAATACAGCAAAAACGATACAATAAGATGTTCGTATCGTTTGATCGCAATGACTTAGAGCTTAACTTTTTCTAAGCTTCAAGGGACTGGGCACGTAAATATTTATATTATTCTATTTGATACCTATATTTAATAATTTACGAAGCTAGCAACAAGTGTAATTAGCGCTGATACAACTTTCACAAGCTCCGCCTACTGAATAACTTTTTAAAATTCCAGATTCATTTTTTTCTTCATTTTAAAGCAACAGTTACTTTTACCATATTAAAATATTATGAAACAATGAAAAAGACTGCTTTAACGAAAAGTAAAAAGCGACGATGTTCTGGGAGTTTCCGGTCAATAAGTGAACACTCCGGTCGGAAAGAAGTTTCTCGAACACCTAATTTCCTGATTTCTTTCCTACTCAGCCAGTAATTAACTTGCGTATTGTTCGAAATTGATTATTCGTCTTCTTTGCGACTTTCTTACAATTTAAAATGATATTATTTGTAATCTACAATGAATGATGGAAAATATTATTAAAGATTTTATTTCATATCAATATTTAATAGTTTCTAGAATATTTTTGATATAATTTACCAAATAATATAAATCAAGTGAGGTGCCATAATTTCAATCAATTGTTCTTTAATCTCATTGAAACATTAAATCACGAACATTTAGTAATAAATTACTGGCAGCTCTTGTTTTGGTTGCCCAGCATAGATCTCCCGTGCAAATTAAATTACTTAATTCATCGCCATAAATTTTGACTAAATACTTTGAAGTATTAATCGGTTTTGTTCCTGCATTATCTCTAATTAAATTAATTTAAATGAATTGTTGATCAGAAGTAGAACGTATAACATTTTCAATAGCTCGTAACGGAATAATTTATTATAGAAAATCTACAATAAAATGTTTTACTCAATTTTCATTCATGTTATTTATAGTGATTCAAAGTCAACGGTAACTGGAGAAAAGTTACCATAACCCGTAATTACGTAAAAGTGAATGAAAACAGAAATTGTCACTATTTCACGTAGCTTCATTTTTACTTCAGAATTCTGTAACGTGGCATTCCTAATAAACCTGTTTCATAATAAACCATTTCTGTACGACGAAAGCGTATATACGCAACTTGCGTCGCTTTGCTGAAATATTAATATGTACGTCTGGCAGGGTACGAGCGACATTTCTTTCTAGGTTACCTAATGGATATCTAAATATATTTATTATTATAAAATTATCTTTTTGATAATACTTCTAGGAACTACATATGTTATAGGCCTCGTATTAATTGAAAAAACTTTGATTTTTGATTGAAGATTATAGTAAAATTCTATCAAACAACATACGTATTTAAATAATTTACTAATAACATGAATCGTATGTAGTGTTGACGGTGTAATAAAAAGTCTACTTACGGTTAATATTGAGTATATTCAACACCACTTTATAGTACATATAGTCAAACACTAACATATTTATAAAAGAAAACACGATAATTACAATAATATTAACAAATAACTGAGAAAACAATGGCACGTATATAAACCGCATCGAGTGGCAAATATCGACTGTAAGAATTATTTTATGCCGTCGACAAGGGGGTAGATGTGAAAACGACAAAGGCTTAGCGGTTCGGCCGATGGCAGCGAGCGCTTTCATATAGATGTACCTACTAAATTCGTAATATAAATATACTAAATATATAAATTCTATTAAATGTATGTATAATTTTATGAATGTATATAAGTGATAGATAAATAAATTACAATTTTAAAATATATAATAACTAAAACACTAAATCCTTAGAGCAAAATATGAAATTATCGTTTTGTGTTTGCATTATAAACATTTTGTAAACAATCCTTATTACTGTAAAGTTAACAGTTGGTCAAAATAACATAAAGAATAATGAAATATTGTTATCCATATAAAATTTCTTTAATTACAACCCTTGTTTCTTAAATGCGTATAAAAAAAACCAATCCCAGTATACTTGCAAGAGAAAAGCGGATAGTTTATAACGAGGCAAATTTTCTATAGCATGTTAACAAGCTCCGTGCGCGTCTATTGTTGCAGCCGCGATGTTCCTACAGACGCAGCGGCGAGCAACCTGTTGTGAAATTTTTAATTAAGTGTGGGGAGCGCTCAGTTCTTTTTTACCTTTGATAATATTGTTATCGTCTATATAATGTTGTGGTTTGTCTCAATATTACTTGTTTAACGATTTATTAAATTAAAAAATTTTATCAGCTTCACGCTGATATTCATTTTTCACGCTGTATCCCGCACATAGCAGGATAGACAGAGGGAAACTAAAGTTATGACACTCCGTTCTCACATTTTACGCTTAAATATGGAGGTATTGCGTGTTGAGTGGTGGAACTCAACGCAGCGCAGAAATGAAAATATAAATTTAAATAAATATTTCATTTCCTTGAGTGAGAATCGAACCCACAACTAGTCGAGTTTACAGTACACACGTGTGCCTCTGCCCCACGACTGCCCTCCACAACTTATTAATAAGTATAACTCTTACCCATTTTACTTAATGTAATACTAAGAAGTACCATTAAATCTATCGTAAAAATGATTGTCGTGAAACTTCGCAAAACCTATTACGTTCTAAACGTATTATTCATATTTACTACAGTTAATATCTGACTCCAAAATTTCATCTCACTCAAGGGATGCTTAAAGTTTAAATGTTTAAAAGGGTTATCAAGATGGTGAGTAGTTCTTAAATATTTAGACATGGAACGCGCAGGTAGAAACTCATCAAAGATCGTAGGCGAAGACTCGAGTGTATATCTTATATTTAACATGTATTCAAATTATTGTAATAATACATACCATTATTCAATATTAAAACGATATGAGCTAAACGATCAATTTATTTATTATTTTACGTAAAAAATATTAGAACAAGATACAGCAGAAATAATAATGTTTCCAATATTTTTTTACTTAATCATGTTTTTAATATCATCTTCAATATTTTACTTAATCTTATTTTTTATTGCTAGAACAAGACACAAGGCGAAAAATAATATTTCTAATATTTTTTTACTTAATTTTGTTGAAAATATAATCTTCAATGTTGTACTTAAATTAAATTTGTATTGTTCAACTTATTAGTGTTCTAGTCTCTAACGTTTGCTACTATTGGTACAAAAAATAAGACGTTATTAACCATATCAAGAAGCAACTTATTTTATTTGGTACTTACCTATTTTTTTTTATTTCCACCCCTCTGGTGTCCATAGCGTGAATTGTTTCTATATAGGATGGAAAATATGTCAGATTATACTTTGTGTGCTATTAACCCAATGCACAACTATCACATGCATCAATCTCTACAGTGCTATTTAAGGCTTTACTTGAGAATATTAGGTTACAAATATTCCACACTAATAAACCCTAAAAGAATGTGACGCATCCAAAAATGCGCAAAGTAAAATTGCATGAATCATTTTTAGGTGTTTCAGATACCGTCTAGCAAAAAAATGAAAGCGAGTCACCGTGCCCCGGATATTGGAGGCCAGAGCCTACGGAAGAGCGCGTCATAATCATAACTCACGGCTGTAGTATAGCATATTCACTGATTATATAATATGGGAATATTATTTTATATTATAATAAGAATTTTATATTATAAGAATATATTATTATAAGAATTTAGAAAAATCCTTTATCATTACTTTCATATACTAAAACCCAACAGAAGCTCTCTTGGCCCACACGAGACACCGCAGCAAGGCTCATGCATGCAACTACGACGTTTTAGTGGAACACCTGTCCTTTGTGTTCCATCATCTTCAGGATGCCCTTACTTACCCCCAAACCTACCTTCTTTCCAAATTCCAGCTTTCTTTGACTAGTATTTTCGGCTGTGCGTTGTCTGTAAAACTCAATTAGTAATGAAATAGCTTTACATACAATAAAGAAAATAAATATATAAATTATTAATATTTAAATCGTATATAGACAAAGCATTAATCAATACAATTTATAGATATCTGTTAGTCTTATCTTCATGTGTCATTGCAAGGTAATTTCGACTTTATTATTTTACATATGTACAATATTTCATCATAATATTGGTAAAAATAGCATCTTCTCATATCGATACACTTTTCTTAATACATATTTTAAATGGTAAAGCTAAGTAAAAATCTTCATAATGCTACTAAAAATAACAAATGATAGCAGCTATATCAATATTGAGCAACTGCAGCTTAATTGGCTAGTGTCCATCCAGGCGGGTTATTCTTGAGAGACCAAGTTCGAATTGTACTACAACTAATATTTTACTTTAATTGTATTGAATTTTGAATATACATTTATTATTACTTCGTATACAATTCTTAGTGTACCTACATATTAAATTAGTCTTATAAAAAAGTCTAAAGCTTTTATTGTTTTTAACAAAGTTATTAAATTTTCTCCAACAAAACCTAAAATAGGCATACACATGTGTACTATTAATATGTATGATATTGGTGTTATATACGCTTCTATCTATCCTTACCCTTATCGTATGATAAAAGATAACTACAGTAATCAATAACAAAATACCTAGAAAAAATGTATAAACAACAAGAGTGACACATTTACTTATTATATATTTAATATACTTCAGTCTATACATATAGCTATTTTAATATCTTAAAATATACTGGTTCAAATATTGTTTTCAAACTCACATGTAATGTAAGAAAATATCTACAAGAACGAAAAGATAGGTTAAGCCTAATATAACGTAAACAAAGACATGAGAAACAACTCACGTTAAATAAAACAATATAAGGCGAATATTACATAATTTAATATTAAAAAAAAAGATTGTTACAAAAGTTCAACATGTAAATATCTAATGATATATGGAAGTATTAAAGAAAACTCACAGCTTCCATGTATTTTTTGCTTGTTATACAAATATTAATCAAGTCATACTAGAGAGATTCATCATCTCATAAGAGGATCTTGGTTCTGGCACTGATATTGTGGCGGATATTGAGGATTATGGGGATGATATGGATAGGGTGGATAATTTGTACCATGAGGGTGATAAGGATGAGGTTGATGAGGTCCAGGAGGATAATAATGTCCCGGAGGATGATGAGGACCTGGCGGATAATGTTGCCCATCCGGATACTGCGGGTGATGAATAACATCTGGATAGCTATCGGGGCAAGGAACATCCGGGGGAAGACTGTACGGTGGCGCAGTCCACTCCATTGGGCCTCGCGGAGCAAATCGGTACCTACAATGTGGCAAACAAGGGGCGCTGCGGCAATAAGGTCCACACGGTAGACAATGCGAAGGAGCCATTCTAAAATAAAATAATTCAATTAATATATTGTTTGAAAAGTTCATAGTTAATCCTTTTAAGTTATTTTCTGACTGTAACGATGGAAGGAAAAAAAAATACAGAATATAAATATGTTTTTACAGTTTTGTGAAGAAATTAATGTACAGTTTTTCTTTTAAGTAAAGATGTGATTAATATGTATTACAATTAATTTATTATTTATATTAATTATACTTCTATATTAGAATTACAGTATACTCGTATTCAGATCACTTAACACAAACACTAGAAACTTATTTTTTCATTAAAAACAAAGAAATCCTAAAATTATTAAACTAATATAAATTTGAACTTACTCGTTTATCGTACACCAGGCACTTTTGTCGATAGAGCTCACATATTTTTTAATATATCTATCTTCTTATCGCCTTGATATGATTTACGCGATAATAATAAAAGCCAGGTGAGTAATAGGAAATTGTGAATTCATTGTATACGTAAATATGCGTCGTTTTATTTTATTTATGTAAAAATACTTAGATACGAGTACATATTAATAGAATATAATAAAAATTGGAAACAGTACATTTAAAAAAATAATATAAAATAATATTAAGAAACCATATTTAAATAGTAATAGCTTTACGCTGTATCCAGCATATAGAAAACCTAGTGTTAAGACACTCCATTATCCACTTTCTACAGAATTTTCGAAACCTTTCTGTTGTTGATTGGCGAAACTGAACGTTGCGCTTTTTGATTATATATAATATAGAATTATAGTGAATTCCTAAGAGTGAGTATCGAACCCACAACCGTCGCATTTCAATCAATAATGATAACGCGAAAAGTGAACTTAAGCGTTGCTATTATTTTCGTTTATTATGCCATAATCAAATAATAGAACAAAACATTTTTTTCGTCAATTAAGATTGATTCTGTGTCGCATCATATATTATCTTAAATTCTAGGAAAATTATCTGAATGTGACCCATATTCTATTTTACAACGGTAAAATCTTTAACAAAAATTATTTGTCTTGGGCATGATTAAAAACCATTTTTGTATTACTTTGAGAAACTTGTATATTATTGATTTTCCGGAATTTCTAATATATATATAAAAATATATTAACCATGATTTTTAAATTTGTTAGGATATCTACTTTTACCCTTATATGATTATTTTCTTTGTTTGACTAATGTAGTAAAAGATATATTCATTTTACAAACTTTACACATTACTCATTAGTGGTTTCAAAAAACATATATTTACAAGGTTTAAATTCTTTCTCTATGAAAGATCATGTATTCGGTATACCTGCTTATTCCTTATTGACGCATTTTTTTAAATAAATTTTACAAATATTTTATAAATATTTATTGGTTTTACTTAAAATATAAACAATAGAAAATATCTTAATTTATATATTAATTTTATACTTATTAATTAAACACATTTCCAAATTCATTTTTGTTAGTTACTGACATTAAATCATAATAGAGAGAGATTCATCATCTCATGAACGGGTATTGCGGATTATGTGGATTGTGAGGACCGTGGGGGTGATTAGGGTTTGGTGGATAATTTGGGCCATGGGGATGATAGGGGTGAGGTTGATGAGGTCCAGGAGGGTAATGAGGTCCTGGAGGATAATGAGATCCTGGAGGATAATGAGGTCCTGGCGGGTATTGTGGACCATCTTGAATGGGTGGATGATGAATTACATCTGGATAATTGTCAGGGCATGGAGCATCAGGTGGCAGACTATATGGCGGCGGAGTCCACTCCATAGGTCCACGCGGAGCAAATCGATACCTACAATGTGGCAAGCATGGGGCGCTACGGCAATAAGGTCCACACGGTAGACAGTGTAAAGGAGCCATTCTATAAAGAATAATTTCACATGAATACAATCCTTGGGAAGTGTTTTTTTATACATTTTTATGTGTTACATTAACTAGATTTTAATAATAAAGACGAGGAAGAATGTTACATATAATTTTTCAAGTTTTTAACAAAAGTTAAAATGCAATTAACAATGGAGAGTCATTAACATCTCGCACAGGGCAGTAAAAAAATCACTATAAATAACTGTAAATTACTATAAGTTACTTAAATAATAAAATATTATTAGTAACACCTATATTATATTTGTTTGTATGTTTGTCACTTAAAATTCTTAACACAGACACCAAAATGTAATTTAAAAATCAAATATTAATTTGAACAACTTACTCGTTTATCGTATACCAAGCACTTCCGTCGATAGAGCTCATGTATTTTTCAATGTATTGATTTGGTTATCGCTATCATATGATTTACGTGATAAGAATGAAAACCAAGTGAGGTACGATTCGATGTTATAAAATCGTAAATTAATATTGTATACATACATAACATGTAGATGTATAACAGAAACAAATGAAGTTCTTTTAATGGAAGACGTGAACCAGCTATTATATTGTATTGCAGATCGTCACTAATTTTCAGCATCAGCCAAACCTGCTGGGTACTTAAAGGAGCCATGAACGTCGTTTACGCCATACGAATGATATATTCTGGAATCTACCCTTCGGAAAGAGCAGTGCATTTCACTAGTGACAAGGGAATTGACACTAGTGACAAGAGATCTGAGAGACACCCTTTTTATCACTTTCATACAAGAGGAGAAAGAAATATTTACCAACCAGCCAGCCATCTGTATCCTTTAAAAAACTTATGGGTTCCGAGAATTAATTCCTATAAAAAGTTTTTAATAAAAACAATCGTATTTTTAATATAAAAACATACTTAGTTATGTATCATTCTTTATTTCTAGAACAGAATAAGTACTTTTAATATTTTACTTGATTAGAAAAAAATATGCTTTCTTTAAGACTTGCCATGTTGGTTTTCAATTAAGTAAATGACTTCTTAAAGTAATGACAAGTTTTTCATTTCTATCAAACACGTAAACTTAATAAATAACATATTTCTAAGAACTCGAGGCATGTACCATGAAAGAGATTCGACTGAATGCACTTTTAATTCACTTCGACATCGAAGTCGTCGTTATTTCTGTTTTTTTTTTCTATCTTCTAGTGTTCATGTTTTAAAATATATTTTAGTTTGAAACCTAGAATAAGAATGATGTGGGAAATGAAATTTCTTAATTTTATTACATTTTGTTTAAGTAAGATTTGCAAACTGTATTCTATTCTTTAAATATCAAAAAGAGCAAGAACACCAATGTATTTCATTAAAAGTTTGAAAACAAGTGTGCCATTACAAACGAACAGCTAATAAAATTCCTCAAACAATCGATTATGTATTCCGCTTCATCTTCCAACAAGGAAACTCCATTTTCCAAACACAAAACCGAGAAAAGACAACGCGGACTTAAATACCTTGTAAGTAAACGAAGCGCGATAAGTAAATACAATTTCCTTCTTTGTGAAAATTTCAAAACAAACGGACGATGAAAACTCTAAACAATCACTAAAAGATTGATATTCTTCGAGTGTCTCCAAGTTTTTGCGGGGTCTTTATAATATGAAAATAAGTAAATCATGCAAATAATATCAGGTTTATATTTATTATAAAGTTTAACCAGCTTCACGCTGTATCCGGATAGACATTTAAATAAATACATAATATTTATGTATAGTTTTATATATTGTTTCAGGTTTTAATCAGTTTGTTAAATTATAATGTGAAATATCTATTCTTTTATATAAAATAGTGTAAGCTAAATTGGATCTATTTCTTTTTCCAGATCAATAAGCCTAATAGTAACAGCAGTAGCAGAGCCAGAGCCAAAATATAAATTGGTGTTGCTTTCGGACTAAGAAATGAAGTAATGTTTTTAATGCTGGCAGATATGATTTGAAGAATAGCTAAAATTATGTTTTATTCTGTCTTGTCTCATTTCAAAATATGTAACCATGTTTTTCCAAGTGCGTATAACTTATTAATTTACACGATATCAAAACATAAACAAACTATTTTAATATTTTTATCAGTCTGTCTGTCTTTCTGTTTGTTCGAGCTAATCTTCAGAACAGCGGAACCGATTTACACATAATTACATTTAAAAATAATAATTTATTACTTCCGCTTGGACATGCTTACGTCGCTGTTGTTTGATGCATGGTTCTATCTACAGCAGTCTATAAAGCGGTGTGTAATTATGACGTGAAGTTCTTGGGTCTACCTACATATATAAATAATTTTAAGCCGCAGGACCATACTATCGAAAATATAAAATTTCTGCATTTCCCTTACAAACAAACAGAAATGATGAAAACAAATGAATGAAAAATATTGCCACTGTAAGTACATAACGTACATATTAAGTACTAGTGGACCCGAACGCGGCTAAGCCCGCTTGAACTATACGAATATTTATTAAATGTATTTATGAAATTATTTTCATTTTTCAATAGAGAGATGCGTTAAGCAAGCTCATTTTGAGTGACGTTTTCTAACAACAAACTTTGCAAATCATTGCTTAGCGACGGTTGTTATTAACATGGCAGAATAAATTGCATGTCAAATTAATAAGTATTTTAATATATTGGTATATATCGGAAATATTACAAATATGAGAAAAAAAAGTATCCTATGTTCATCCCGAGACCCTCAAGTATCTCTATATAAGTATTTTATCACAATTAAATTAGCGGTTTGGCCCTGATTGCGTAAAAGACAGACAGACAGAGTTACTTTCAAATTTATAATATAGGTATGGATGGATAACTATAGCAATATAATATTTTCACATATTCAAATTATTTATTCGTTACACACTTCAAGCTTATAATACGATCAATTGAAAAATAATACGTGAGAAATGAAAAATATTGCATATTACATACAGGTCATGGTTAAATTGGAATAAATATGGCAATATCCGATAAATATTCCACTTCCACTTGAATGGTTTGCAACAATAGCTGTGACGAACTGTGTTTTCCCAATTACTTATAGCATTTCATATCATATCTGTACAACTGATATCGAGTAATTTAAATAAAAGAGTACATATCGGTTATATTATTACAGTTGGGAACCTCAGGTGGAACACTAAGTTGTTAATATTGTTTAATATCTTTGTTTATATGGTATTGTAACTTGCAACATCAACAACAACAACAACACTCAGGTACATGTTATTTGTTAATAATTTGGACATAGTTATTATTGGTGTTAGTATTAGTAAGTTATTGGTGTAAAATTTTGTTATTTTTCTAAAATATTATCTTTTTTTTTGTAATAAATTATTAGAATAGAGTAATTCGGTATTTTTTCTATTGTAGTGATGCCACCACATGGTCCACCCGCGCCTTTCCACGGCCATCCACATGGTCCACCGGGGTCATCAATAATGATCTCTATAGGTGGTCCACCACATCACGGGCCACCACACCATGGCCCACCACACTTTGGGCCTCATCATCACGGCCCTCATCATCATGGCCCCCCGCATCACGGACCACCACATCACGGACCTCCACATCACGGACCTCCACATCACGGACCACCACATCACGGACCTCCACGTCACGGACCTCCACATCATTTCAGATAAATGGCTAATTTTATAAAATTTCTGCATATCAATACAGGTTAACGAAAGAAATGTTTTTTCTTTTATTAGTGTTTTGTTTACGTTGTAATAAGTTTACTGAATACATGTATTCAATGGTTTTTGTTAAGCTTAGCTTATAACATTTTAATCTGCTAAAAATGTAGAAAATAAATATTACTATTATTTATAACTATGAGTAGTTATTTATATTTTATCTTGGTTAGTATAGGACGTGCTCTATTAAAGGAGCACACTTATGCACTTTAAAAATTAAATATAAGTACTATGTTTGTCCACACATTTGTTTTCTAAGTATACGAAAGTACTATATATAATATATCCCTACTGAATTTTTATTAACTAATAAATCACGATATTTTGAAGAACACTACAGTGTTTACAACTATAATTAATTATTTCATACGTCCCAATAGTACGTACGAGCTTACAAGCAGTGCTGGCGTTCTTATTAAGAAAGTTTTTCCCTATAACACAATTACGTACGCCAGATGTGTTGGATAGCGTTTGCTACAAGCGTAGCAACGACCCTGATCTGTATACTAATTCGAAATATCAATACCACTTTCACGTAATAATTGTTATTGTATAAAAGATAGGTAAGCACTAAACAAGCAAAAATATATAACACATTACATTGTTTATCGCTTTTTGTATGAAATGGCGACACACCATCTTCTCTGACTCTCTGTCTCTCTCTCTCTGTGCCTTACAAAGAGAGTTGTGGGTAATAAACTTTGTTTATTCTATTGCACCTTAAAAATTTACATATTAAATAACATTGCCATCTTTTAAAATATTGTTAATCGTGTTTTTAAACTATTTCGCTGTATATGAAAGGTAAAAGGTTGAAATGTCATAAACACACCCTGTTTACCTTTGTGCCTATATTTTTATTAGCAGATACATATGCAAAATTTAATAATTCCATTTCGATATTATAAAAACATTTTTAAGCACCGAATAGATATTAAATGTTAAACGAAGCTATAGCTAATTGGATAAATTTACAAGCCAATTAATTAAATGAAATAAATTTTAAAGCATGAAAAGAGTTGAAATATGGCACAACTTTATATATAAATTTAATATTATACTCCCTACATGTAGTTCAAATGGTTCCAATATTTAAAATACTCAATTACATAAATTATTCTTGACTAGCGACTCGCTCGCGGTTTCACCCACTTGAACTACATAATATTATTTTTCAGTTTCACGCTATAACCAAATCTAGTATACACTCTGTTCCTCGTTAAATTCTTGAAGAATTGCGTTTGTTTACGTGGTTGTGCCTCGGCGCTACGACTACTTATCTGCATTAATATATGTAATTTTTAATTTACTAATTCTACATTTCATTCGTTTTCTAATATAATAATATCATTTAAAATAGAAATCATATAATTTCAAAAACAATATGTATACCTATATTGAAAAGTAAAGTTTCAGCTAATTCAATAAAACATATATTTATAGCAATTTTATCGAACAACATTCATTAAAATGGTA
Organism: Heliconius melpomene rosina; assembly: GCF_056956725.1. Lineage (NCBI taxonomy): Eukaryota > Metazoa > Arthropoda > Insecta > Lepidoptera > Nymphalidae > Heliconius > Heliconius melpomene. The sequence continues at coordinate 5,256,974 of NC_140406.1, read as the reverse complement.
TAACTTATTTATTTGTAAAGCGATTAAAATAAAACAAACAATAAAATATTAAGGGAAGCCTGCCTTAATACAATAGTGGAAACTGCAGAGATTCGAGGGAACAGACGAACTGGTAAAATAATAAAAAAAAAATAAGAATAATTACTTAGGGTTCTATTACATTAATAAATGTCCATTTATATATATTTTTATATATATGTTCCATGTACAGACACCGATCGATACGATTTTATTATAAATATATAAATAAAAATAAATAATAAATAAATATATCCGAAATGTAATTTATAACCACAAACATTGCATTTCCTTTAGGAATATTTCAATCATCAAATGTATGGTAAAACAAAACAATTAAAAACTTAATTATGCCACATACAAAGAACAAATTAAGTTTCACTAGTAGAAAAATGTGTCAATATGGAGTTTAAAGTATTTATACACCCTTTGCCTGCGGTTTCTCCCCCGTGTAATTGTATGATACTCATTCTAATTGCGGAAGATAACTCTGACCGCAGGTACAGAGGTTACATGAGACTAATGATTATGTTTGTGTGGACTATATTATAGTGTTTCTTCAATAAACATCATGACCAACTGAGCACGTTCTTCTTCATTCTCACCTAGAAGAATAGAAGTATATATAGATAATAAAGATATGATAAAAAATCCCCGTGACTGAGAGAATATCGATTACTTATAAGAACTTTAGTCTTATAGGCCTTCTTTAATAAATAGCATGTTATTTTGATAACGCCTACATTTATAAAGATAAACAACCTTGTTTCAACCTTCTATAAAAAACAATATGCCATGATGGCCAAACATCTCTCTATAAAAATATCAGAAATTCGTAGAAGTACCTAAACATAAGAAGTTACGTGAAAAGCGATCTCTCTCATGAAATAGGATCTTCCTAGAACAATAATACATCTTAATCAGCAAAGGAAAGCTCTTCGCATTCAAGCGCTCTTATTCATCTCAAATCTATTGGATTCTACAATCCACCAAATACAGACACATTCGAGAATTACTGCACTTAGATAACTAAGTAGATTCCCTTTAGTTATAGGTATATATGTTTTGAAACATATACACAAAATACAATTATAATAATTTCATTTTAAACTTCATTAATTTACATAAAAATACACATCAATTATAAAGTACAATAACCTACTATATAAAATAAGGCTAATATCTAATGTAGAATTCAAATAAAATTTATATGAAGGATCCGAAAAGGATTCCGTTATAATAAATTATATTACTAAGATAACTTTGAATAACAAGTCGAAAAGTTAAATTCATTATTTTTGTCCAGTTCAGTTCTTTTTCCGATAGAACTTACTTATCCTTTGTTTGATTCGTTATTTTTATTAAACGTCATTGTAGCAAATTGCACAACGTTTCTCCCTATGAGTTAGTTATAATACGAAATAAAGCTGCAAATGATTATATCTTAAATAATTATTTTCATATACACCATTTCATATATTGGTCGTCATTCTCGAAAATAGCAACCACTAACAAAGGTGGTTGATGCCAGTCGTGGCGTATGGGCACAAAGTGTGACTGTAAACGCGACTCCTTGTGGGTTCAATCCCCATTCGAAGAAATGAAATATTTACTTAAATTTATATTTCCCCTTCTTCGCTCTGGTGTCGAGGCAAAGCGCAGCGTTGAGTTCCACCACTCAACACGCAATTACTCTAAAATACGGCGGATATTGGGGAATTAACTGTTTCAACACTAGGTTCCCTTTGCCTTCTTCACTGTATGCGGGATACAGCGTGAAACTGATTTATGATTCATTTATTTTATTTATATCAATATTTAAAAAAACAGTTTAGCCCAATTGCATCTGACATTTCAACTTTCCACGCTGGTGGGCAATGGTGCGCGAACGAGTAAATTATGGGCGTGCGACGCGCGACGTCACTACTGCAGCCGTGAGTTACGGTTATGGCGCGCCCTTCCGTCGCCTCTGGCCTCCAATATCCGCCTTCACGAGTCGCCTTGGCTTTTTTGATAAACGTTATCTTAAACACCTATAGCTATTTATATTTGGTATACATTTCTGTTTACTATTCCAGCACACCCTAGTATTTAGACTTGTCTGCCTATCATGTCACGTTTGGTCTGGCGAAGATACAAAAAGGCGAACTCGGGAAATAAGCCTGTGAATTTACTTGCACTATTATCTATACTTCTATACTAATATAATAAAGCGGAAGAGTTTGTTTGTTTGTTTGTTTGAACGCTAAGATCTCTGGATCTACTGGTCCGATTTACATTGTTTTTGTTTTGTATGAAAGCTGCATTCTTCAGAAGTGCTATAGGCTATATAACATTACATTACACGTATATACTAATAAATTAAAATACTTTCTAATTTGACATGCAATTTATTCTGCCATGTTAATAACAACCGTCATCGCTACGCAACCGTTACCGCGACATTTTGATGTTCATCCTTATGAAAATAAATATAATAGTCACTTTTAGCATTTCATCTAGATTGAAATTATATTTCTATAGAAATAACTTCTTATTTTTCAAGCAGGCGTAGCCGCGTCCGAGTCCGCTAGTTAATAAATAAATGTGTATTGTATACATCTTATGGTTCCTTTCAACTTTACTCTTATAGTAATCTATATATATAAAATCGAAAGGTCACTCACTACAGGAAACTACATGTGCTAGAAATTACTTATAGGACGTAGGTGCTCGCTAAGACGGGAATTTGCAATATTCGACTTCTAAGGGGTTGTTTTTGGGGTCGAAAGTTTGTATGAAACTTCGTTACTACAAATGCTAGGAGTCTCAAATTTTGCATAGACGTCACTAGGACGTAGTCATGGAGACAGAAATTAATAATAACATAGTTCACGCGGGTGAAACCACGAGCGGGCCGCTAGTAATAATATAAATTTGCGTACATAATCGTTTTGCCTAATCCCAAAGACAATATCGATTTTCCAAAGTTAAACCGAATATTTATACAAATATCGAAAAGCCATTATAAATTCAATAGTGTTTCCTGTTGTAGTTGCGCCAATACAAAACTTGGAACCACTTATCACCGACATCGGCTCGTAAATCGAATAGCCTTAAGTGTTGAACATCACGAACGCTTCCAGCTCTTGGGAAACTATTTGAGATATGTATATAACGTGCGTGGGTTTCACTATATTAAATTTATATCTTGTAAATAACGAAGCCGTCGTAGTGCAGCGGCACTAGGGTGTGACTGTAACACGACGGTTGTGGGTTTGAGTCCCACTCGAGGAAGTGAAATATTTGTTTACGTTTATATTTCCATTTCTGCGCTCTGGTGTCGAGGCAAAGCGCGGCGTTGAGTTCTGCCACTCAACACGCAATGCCTCCAGAATTCAGCAAAAAGTGGGGAACTGATTGTCTTAATACTGTGTTCTCTCCCTACTCTGTTGTGTGCAGGATAAAACGTGAAGCTGAAATAAAAATAACATATGTGGTATTCATTCGAAAGAAATAGCAACTAATGTTAAAATATTAGAAAAAGTTATATAAACAAAAAAATATATTTCACAAACACGGCAATGTAACTAAATCAAATTATAACTCCGATAAGCAATAACAAATATTATTCACTCTGCACCAATTTTTGTTAACACATTTAACAAACGTTCAGTTTACTTTAAATTATACATATTTGTTTTTAACAATATTATCTTGGTATTAACGCGACAGGTTGTGAGTTCGATTCCTACTAGAGGAAATTAAATATTTAACAAATTTATATTTAGTTTAGCTCTGAAAACGAGGCAAAGCGCGGGGTTGAGTTCCGCAACTCACAATGACTCAAAACTTCGGTGATTAATAGGGAATGGAATTGGAAGCGTCATAACATTAGGTTGCCTGGTTCCCTCTACCTACCCTGCAGTGGGATACAATATGAAGGCAAAAAAACTGTGAAAAATACTGTGTATATTTTTTATGTAGCCTTAAAATAGCGCTGACTTATAGTTTTTGGTGGCTTAGAGGCCGTCGTAGCGCAGCGGCACAAGGGTGTGACTGTAACACGACGGTTGTGGGTTCGATCCCCACTCGAGGAAGTGAAATATTTATTCCAGTATTCGGCAGAAAATGGGAAACGGAGTGTCTTAACACTAGGCTACCTCTGCCTACCCTGCTGTGTGCGGGATACAGCGTGAAGCCGATTTAAAATCACCTGCAACGATATCATCGAACTATTATTACAGGTGTTAACTAATTTGTGTTGTCATAACTGTGATAGTGTTGTGTCTGTTATATAATATTATTGTTATTACAATATTATATTGAGTCAATAGTAGGTTAATAAAGCTGTAAGCTATACCTACTATATAAGTAACATCTTGATATCAGGAAATCTGATTATGTGGATTAATTAGTATTGATAATATACAGTAATATTTGACTTGGATCTAACTGAATGTAAATTAGAACTATAAGTAATAGTTAAGGCCGTAGTGGCCTGGTGGCGCAAGGTTGTAGACGTGATGGTTGTGGACTCGATTCCCACTCTATTCTGTGATAGGTAATAGGTACGCCTATTGCCTATCTAGATGTGAGATAACTATACATTTTTCTATTAAATATATCAATTTTTGTAAGCGGAATCAAATAAAAGTTTTAAAAAATATATGATTTATGAAGTACATAACAATGTAGATAAACATACTAATATAATGAGTAGTTTACTTATATAATATTAAATATATATTCGTTAAAACAAGCAAAGTGCGCGGGGGCCGCTATATAAAAAATATTTTCTCTAATTATCATAATAATTATTATATGATAATTAGAGAAAATATTTTTCGCTGCCTATCTAAAAAATATTTTCTCTAATTATCATAATAATTATTATATAATTATTCAAATAATATTCTTCAACTTTAACTTCAAAAAAAGTCCATGAACAAAGTACCTATGTAATTTATAAAATTATATAAAATGGAAAAAAGTTTAATATATTTTATTTATTTAGATTAAACATGCAATATCTAACCAAATTACGTTTCATATAAAACAGTATACCATACACATTTATAAAACAGCCCTACAACTTTATAGCGCGATGCACATTCAGATGATAATATATGGCGCAGCACCCGCATTTGTATAAAGGAATACTGACATTTATAAACTTTTACGAAGCAGTAGGACGTGGTATCATGTACGGAGATCGCGTGCACTCCAAAGACACGTAAGTAAGGAGCATACATGAATAAGTCCGTACCTTCAGAATTTATTTCAGCGGCGTCTTTCAATTTTAAATAAAAAAAATGTCTTTTACTTTAGTTAGACATGTTGTGATAGAGAAAATTTATTATATCTATACTTACGAATGGAAAACATTTGCTATTCATAATACTTTTAAAAAAAATATTGGCGTTTGTAAATTCAAATAAAATACAGTAAGTTTCAACCTTTTATAGCAAAAGAATCATACAATGACAATATCAAACTTTTCAAGATAAGTTCAATAATATTATGTATCTGTGTCGGTGTAGCGTGCACTGGCTTCCAGCCAAGGTTAGATGATTTTGAAGAAATTGGGTGCCATTTATATATATTGAGATGAATGTAAGTGTTGTGTTATAAAGTATATTTTATATACTGTTAGTATATCAAATATTCTATGTAATTTTATATTCAAGCATTTGCTGTGGGTTCAATATCCCCTCGAGGGAATGAATTTATCTCATTTAATTTCTTTGGTAAAAGGACAAAAGCGTCGCGCCTACTGATTAACCAGTGAACCTTAAAAAAATCAGAATTACGTATTGAGGATAAGATAGCTTCCCACTGGCCACTACGACGAGGATGCTAGATGGAAAGCTTGATCATCCTATCGAAGTACAGTTAACGTATGATGTACAAAATGAAAATCCTCATATAAATTATTGTAAACTGTAACATATCACTAAATCAATGAAGAATATATCGAGCTGGAGTTAAACAATTTTCAGCTTTAAAATAAATGTAAGCTATTTAGTAAGAAAATTCCCAAATTTTGTGGAGTTTATCTTAAACAGATCTTTTTGTACATGTTTTTTGTCGTCTGCCTTAAGTTTTTATTACAAAAATTTTTGGCTAGGCTCAACCCAATTTATCCCATTCCTACACCCATACTTCAAGCCATGTTTCTTCATGTTCATCTGCAGATGCGAGATCGGAGTAAATAAAAATATTGCTCTATAATTAAATATAATATTGATTTATAGATACTAATTAATAACTATAGCAGTATAATGTCTGTTTTCATAGGTTAGTCTTTGATATATACAACATAAATATTTCAATTGAAAAATGTACGTGAAAAAATTGGAAATATAAGAATTTTCAGAATATAGTTAAATTCAAAGAAAAAAGTAATATTTTACAAATATCTGAAAATATAACAGTGACGATCTGTGTTTTCCCAAATACTCATAACATTTCATATCATATTATATCTTTACAACTGATATCGAGTATTTAAATAAAAGCGTAAATGTATTGGTTTCATACAGTTGAGATCCTCAGGTGGACTACTAAGTGATTAATATTGTTTTATTTTATTTGTGTGTGTGATATTTTAAGGCGAAATACAGGTATATACATATAATTTGTTTAATGATGTTTTTTTAGTATCAATTTTTTTATTTTTTACACACTGTAGTTTTAAACAAAACTTATTTCAATGTGCAAAATCCAATATATATAATACATTTTTAAAAAAATATTTTATAATGTTGTCGTACAGTTATGTAAATTTACATTTTTTTTTATTTTAGCGTCACGCATGTCCCGTATAGAGCAGGGTAAATTCAAATTCAAAATATTCTTTATTCAAATAGCATATAAGCACTATTAAATCGTCGAATGAACATATAAACAAAAAAAATGGTGTGGTGTCGTGGGACACCAGGTAGGAACGAAGTTCCTTCGGCTAATGTAGAATCGACACAAATTACAAAAAAAGTCGTGCTCAATTTTATGTAGGTTTTCTTGATTTTTCTCTTAAATTTTGCTGATTAGTTTTTATTTAAGTACAAGAAAGTATTTAGGAAATTCAGTATCTTAGGAAATAATAAATTACTTAAAATAAAAAAACATCGTAATTCAAATTATCAACTAAAAAAAGAAAGAGGGAGAAAGAGAAAGGTATTGTACACTACTCGTCTGTATATGCGACTGTCGCGCCTGCGCACGTCGCGTTTAACGGTTTTATTCCACGCATTTTTGTTACGGTTCTACTATCACATTTTTTTCAGTTCGGTCACGCAGCGAAATCCCTATCCCTTCCAAGCCTGCCGTAAGGAACTTCGTTCCAAAAAGCGACCACCGGTTCGGTAGACTTTGAATAATTTGAATAAGTTTATCATTCTAGTGATGCCACCACATGGTCCACACAGTCCAGGCGGACCTCACCCGCCACCACATGGTCCACCAGCGCCAGGTGGTCCTCCACATCATGGGCCTCCTCCTCATGGTCCTCCAAATCCTGGTCCCCCACCACCGGGTCCCCCACATCACGGACCACCACATCATTAACATTACAGATATAAATGGGTAAATTTATGCCGTTCAAAGAAAACTACTCTTTTTCCTTTATAAGTGTTTATAATAATATATTGTAATCATTTTAACGGTAAAAATAAAATGAGAATATAAAAAGCCTTTTTATTTATTCTTCCATTATTATATATGCATCCTTAGTCTTTTACATTCAATAGAAAAATTCAATTTTTAAAAAAGTTTGTAGTAAAAGTTGTTAGTGGGAGATTTATTGTTATTTTCTTTTATTTCTTATATTTATTTATGTGATATATTTTATTTTATTATATTATTTATTTCTTTATGCAAGTAGACAGGTAAAGACTTCCTTCGAAGTTTGCAAAGTTTTCCCTTGACTGGGACAAGTCCCAGCGTGAAGCAAGTTAGGCAGAGGGAACCTAGTGTTAAGACACTCCGTTCCCCACTTTCTGCCGAATTCTGGAGGCATTGCGTGTTGAGTGGCAGAACTCAACGCCGCGCTTTTTACAAATAATTTGTAAAAGTATTTTTAGAAGGAAGTTTTTTTTTTTATTTGTAGAAGGCCTTATTTACATAGCTCCTGTAAATTAGAAACGAATGAAGCCTCTGTAAAGTTTTCCTACACTTAATTAAAAATTTCACAACAGCTTACTACAGTAGTAGTTTACTGTCTGTATACCAACAGTAAACGCACTCGGGTTTTCACTGTGCTTGGTAAAAATGTTGTTTTTATACTTTTATCTAATAAAATAAAATGATTTATTTAAAATATTAAATTATTCGTACTACTTATGTGCTTCAGCTTTAAATGAAATTGAGTACGCAAATTCAACCTACACAATTTTGTTTTAAGCAGATGTAGGAATGTATTATTTTCAACATCACTAAGAACATTAATATGGACTTAGCGAGTTCTTGCTAATTTCTATTAATGTACTTCATTACATTACATTTGACTAAGCCTGGCGTTGAGTTTCACTACTGAACACGAAACATTATTGTGAAATTGGAGTCGCTGGTGCTTTAATATTATTATTTTGCCATCAGGCCTCTGGCTATCTTGTTTTATATAGCACATACAAGGAAGCTAAAAAAATATAATTAACTTACTTAATTCTTAAGATTTTGATGTTTTTTATGTCCTAGTGTTCTTTATTCGACTTGGCCCAAAAATATATATAAGCATCAATACCCCGTTATTAAATATTTAAGCGAAAGAACAAAGAAATTTTAATCTTTGGTAGTAAAGAGATTTTAATCTCTTATTGTGTTTTATGTAAAATATCCTGGACAGCAAATATTAAAAATAATGGAAGTTGCGGTATAAATAACGCTACGAAAAGTTAATTAAAAATGAAACGACTTATTTCGCAAGCAACGAAATGCCTTTATGTATCTTGTTTTTTTTAATATGGATTTGTTAAAATTCTTTATCATTTAAGTTAAAAGAATATGAATCTAGCACGAAACGCATATTGTATAAGGGTGTATCCCACACACGAAACTTTTAGAAGCAGAGTTCGCAACATTTATGAGTTCATACCTTTGAGAAACGTTTTGCATTATTTAAAAGATACAAAAGCTCATGAGTAATACAAAGGGAATCCAATACGATACGACGGCCATTCCGATGCAAATGGCACATAGTTGAAATATGCGACACCAAATGAAATCATAAATTCCAGTAAATACGTTGCAGGAAGTACGCGCTTTGGCGAACGTTCAGTCCTTAGTGGTTTGTATTAAATTTTTAAATTATTGCAGTTTTATCCTGCGCGCTCTGCTTTGTGCAATGTTCCAACACTATTTCATTTTTCATATATTTTTATATACAAATATCCTACAATGTAACGATTAAATTCCTTTTTACATACATGTGTAGAAAATGAAAAGCGGTGTCAGGGATAGAGAGTGGATATATGTGTGTATTTTTTAAATTAACACCTACATATATCTAAATGCTTAAATAATATGAAAATTTTGTAATGCATTGCAACTACAATTAAGTTCCAGCAAATCTTGGTTCCAATAATTCACATTACTTATAGTACATTTATATTTTGTATCAACTATTAAATACACATTTCCAGGTTACATTCATGAATAGCTCACATTCAATAGTCGTTGAAATGTTGAAGATTGAAATTCCGTTAGCTAATCGATACTAATCCACAGTGCTCTGCTACTAAGGAGCTGCAGGCGCGGGGCGCCGCGGCCAGGACGATTTATGGCAGCATTAGACTCGCATTTGTAGAGAAGCGCGCTCTCGCACACTCTTGGCGGACGTTCCGCAAAGCTGTTTACCTAATCCATGAGCACAGGATTTATTATTTTGTACTCCACGAAATCGATTTTAGAGGATTTTTATACATACTCGTATATAGAACCAGGGCTGTTACTGCCCGACCTCGTCGCCTTTGTAATGTGTTCAATTAATATTTGTACAGGGCCGCGTGTTTTTGCAATACCCCGAATTAAATTTCCCGAATCATTAAAATGAGGATTATTGGGGGAAATACGGACGTTGTAATTTCGAACTTTATAATTGTATATCATATATTTCTTTTACATTCTCCATGAATACGAGACAGTATAAATAAAATTATTTTAATTTAAACTTTACTCACAGTGGGGTAAAATAATTTTATGTTCGCGTAATTAAAGCCTTCTCCGAATTGAACCTTTAAATATCAGTATTTTTCTTTACTTCCTTATCAAATTTTCCATTGGAAATTATTACTAAACTTACTAAAAACTAACTAAAAAAACGAATATTGCTAAATTTTTCTCAACTATCATACACAGTAAAATAGTTTATTAAGTTTCCAGACGTGAGCCGGATAGCATGTAACTTAATAAACGTATAAAATATAGTTAAATACAAAAAGTTTAACTTAATATTAAATTTCAACTTCTACTTTCTCGTTCTAAATTATTTGAGGACTATTAAAATTTTCATAAAACTTAAGTTTCACTTCAATAAGAACATGTCAAAAATTTAAAACATTGCATACTTTTAAGATTGCATCTTAAAACCATGATGGTGCAGTGGCGGTGACTATAAACACGATAGCTTTGCGTTCGATGCTCATTTGGGAGATTGAAGCATTTTACTTTCCTCGCTCATGTAAAACAAAACATTTAGTTTTTCCACTCAACTGTATTTCGAATTCGGGCGTAACATGGGGAATAGAATGTCTCAACATTAGGTCCTCTTTACCTACGCCAGTATATGCAGCATAACATGAAACTGAAAAAAAAAATGTTATAAAATTTTTAATATTTTTAAACTAACATAAATTTCATTAAAATTATCTGCAAAATATTTTTTATTCCAGTTATTTAATTAGACTCGCTTCATTACTCAAATCAGATTTACATTCACACCCGCGGTTCCCCAGGATAGCCTAATTTTCGTCGTCAAAACAATGAAGCCAAATTTAATTTTAAGTTTATTTTTTGCGGTAATAAGTTAGCAGTGTCGCTTTTAATTTTGAGGGCTTTTTAAGTTGACGTTAATCACTTAAGTTACAAAAAAATAAGCTTTTGGGATAATAAATCTGATGAAAAGATGTTGGCTTCGTGGGCATATTATATATGTAATTACGAACTGTGTCGTTAGATATTTATATATATTCTTTATTGCACAAATAAGAAAATAGTAAGAAAACAGTTAAAAAGTTATGTTTACAATGGCAAACAATGGTTTAATAGATAATAAATTATTTTTATTTATAAGAAAACATACTATTTAACTACGCAGACCTACTTCCGTTATCTGTTGAAGTAAATATTACAATTGTTCCACTGTAATGTTGTAATTATAAGGTATTGGAAAATATTAAACATATTTTTGTATTCTTTATTTATATTGAAAATAATATGAAATACATTTTAAAATAGCTATGTAAATATTAGGTTATTTATTTTTATACTGTAACAATATTGTACAAACAGTATAATATTAATAAAATAATATAAAAAACACTTATGAAAAATGTGTGACTTTGCATAACAAAAAAATAAAATATATACATTTCTATCTGGTTAAAAATAAATTTAAATACGAGATTGATATGGGATGATCGGGGTGATTTGAGACGGCAATCGAATTTCTACCAACTCAAGTCACGTTTCTTACCGCCCTACGGCGTGGTGTAGTGGTTGGGGTAAGAGTCTACTAATAGGGGCTATTTTAAGGATTGTATGAGATTGAGAGGGATTGAAACTCCTTTATTGCAAACCCATAAGACTAACACACCTGATGAAGAAACATAGTAGCCCCCTAAACTTTAAGAAGTAATGAAGGGTCATCATACAAAAAAATGTTAGCCCTAGCAATGCCTTAGCAAACACTTTTCAGTATGGTGGTATAAAGCGTGACGCTATAAGTAATATTTCGAAATTGGGGGGAAAACGAAAGACGGAGTATTTCTACACTTTGCCGTTATGATGAGACAATAAGTGGTCAAATAAAGTGGCTATTTGTATAAGTAAAATAATCAATTAGAATAGACTCAAACAACTTAATGACACAGACATTCCGTTATTAACTTACGACTCACTTTATAAAATGTTGCATGCATGAATATGGAATCAGAAGCTGTAAATCGTGTGCCCAACAAACACAAACTAATAAGACAAATAATAAACAAACAGATCAATAAACATTTTTTAGTTTTCCAACATAATGCCAAGTTCTAAAGGCAATACAGAAAAAGAAAAACGATCCAAAACTACCATAACCGTTTCATTTCCAATTTTTGGCGCCATGCCTGAAAATCATGCTAACTGATAAGTGCCGTGCAATTTTATTGGAGAGCTCCATTAAGAATGCGGTTAGACCCGTCGAATGGCAGCGGCGCCGCTATCGTCGCGTTAATTACCTACAAAACCCGCTCCTCGCCACTTGACCTGTGTCATTCGCCGTGGTACTTAAAATAAGTGCAGGACCATTTCCATTTGCTCTTGTGGTTTTTGATATAACCAATATCTCATTTAACTTCAGTTTAGCATTTAACTGCCAATCCTATTATATTGTTTGTAGAACTTATTTTGAAGGGGTTACGTTACAAAATTGACACGGATTGTAAGTCGTGCAAAGCAAGCAAGCGTGCGGCTGTAACCACGATGTTGAAACGACGACAGGAACGCCTTGATTCAATAACACGCAATGCCTCGAAAATTCGGCGAAAAGTGGGGAACGGACTGGCGTTGTGACTGGAACAGGAACAAAAGAAAATTTTATCTCTGTATATTTCATGAAAAAAAAGCGTAACACACATGTTATAGCCAAAAGGTGGTATTAAAAAGTAGCGATCGGATTTATTAATAGTACACTTGTATATACAAATGACAAGGTTAGTCCATGAAGTTATAACATTGCTTCAAGTGAAGGTTGTAACAAATATCAAAGGATTTATTTCTATGCTTAGAGTAAAATGCTTGAGAATATTGCATGCCACAAGACAGATGACGAGCATTTGTACGCTAGACTCTCCGGATCACTTTAAAAGATATTCTTAGAATTACCTCGTTATACTAACATATATCTTACTTTTGAACAATACTGAAACTTATAAGTGAATAGTTTTTTTATATTTATGCAAAGTTTTCCTTTGCATAATTTAATTATAAATTTTATTTATTATCAAAACTACTTTAAACCAACGGTTGATATAAATATTGGTATATAAAATTATAAAAATGTACTAAATTAAAAAAAATATAATTAAACTTATTATAGATATTTTTAAAAACGGAACATGTACAATTACACTTAACTCCGATTGTAAAGAAATAGTGATTGAATAGCTTATATAGAAAATATAAATTGTAAATGTCCGTAGCCTTTGTACACTGAAACAGTGCTCTTCAATTAAATTCCTCCATTCTCTTTCCTTATAAAACGGAATTTTAAGATAATCACGACAAGTAAAATCTCTTCAGATAAAAGAATGGTATAAATAAGGGAGGTTTGCAGTCGTATTCTTAGCTAGAATATTACAATTTCAATAGAAGAGCGAACCACATGCAACATGTCGGACAATTTATTCGTAGATAAAGTTTGGAAAGGCTCGTCGACTTCAACGGAGTACAACGAACCAATGAAAACAAGACATTACCTAATCCCCTTTTTGTGGTGGTTGAAGTTCTGGGTGGGAGCATTTGAAACGATTCCCGACTGCGGCCGCAACGCGAACTGCTCCGTACGAGAATACTTCTGAACTTCTACAATACATTACAATGTACTTTACTTGACTTAGTCCTGTATTCATATTGTCATATACTTTTCAATTTTGAAATTTCAATATGTTAAGTAAACTTATTACTATTAGACACATAATATAACCAGTGATATATCAGATTTTTGTTACTTTTTTAAGTAAAAGTTAGTTAACTAACTAATTTTACTTAAAAAACTAAAAAAAGTAAAAAATATTATTCTTATCTTTAGTAATAGTTCTAGCGATTTCATACTTAGAATGTTTCATTGAAATAAAAAGAATAATTCACAATAAACATTTCAAAACACTTAATAAATAAGGTTACTATACAATCAACCAATTCCATTATCATATTATTACTTATTATATATGCATTTAATGCATAAATCTTTTATTTACAGCTCCTAGACTTGCGAAGGTTCTATTTCAGGAAGGACAGCCGGCGTCCAGTCGCGACAACCTAAATGCAGCGAGACTGCAACGACAACGATATGCACTTTGCGTCGTGAATTTTTAATAGCCCCGGTTATTTCGGCGCGAATTGGCTAACTAACTTCGCTAATGATCCGTTTGAGCTTTTGTACAGTTGGAATAATCCTATTCGTAACCAGCTTATCGACTTTGTGAAGGAATTTAGTTTTGTTTTGAAGTTATTTTCTATTTTTAGTCATAAAAAAATCTTTTTATAAGGAAATCTGAATGTTCTGAATTTTTATTATAATTAGTAGTTTATTTGTAGGGCTAGAACTTATACAGCATGCACAGTGTGCTTTAACTTTTGATACATACAAAAATATGTATTGGAAAATATTTTCATATTATTCTCATTTTATATTAGGTAGAGTTATAGTATCGAATTATTATAAACTTAAACAGAAGAGATGTTTTTATTCTAAATATAATATATAAAAAAACAGTTAACTAACTGTTATAGTATAATAATTAAATATAAATTATTTAAATGGTTAATAACCATTTATATAAATACTTTTTATAAAAAAAAACATATAATTTATATTGAAACTAAATATCATTTAATTCATCACATAAATATTTGCATAAATATTAAATTCATAAGCGCTATTGGTCCAATGAGCTGAACAAATTGTCCGTTTCGATCAATTCCGTGAACGTGAAAATTACTCGACTGCAATAACACAGTTACACTGCATGAAGAATTTGCTCAATGCTATAGGTTTTGTTCAAAAATTTTACTTCAAAATGTCTTATAACTTTTTATATCGGTAAAACTATTATTAGAATTAACATTTTTAGTATTATATATTGACAATTTTTAATTAATTTTCTTCTAGAAGTGCAAAAAACTACTATTTAACGAATAGTCTGAAATCTCATAAATTTACACGTTTTTAATTTAAAAAATCTTGTATAATTAAAAGTTTAAAACGTAACATAGGATGGCTAATGTTTAGAATAATTTATATCTGCAAAAATGTATTATAAGCCACGGGCATAGAGAATGAAAGTTTTCACTTTAATTAAACAATCACGAAGAGTACCTACCTAAAGCCTGAGGCTAGACATTAAATATTTAATAAACTAAATTCGGTATAATAAATTGTATACAAAACATTTAATAAAATACGTCTCATATAGTTAAATTTATATTAGCGACGAGGTGCAGGGGCACGAGCATGCGACTGTTAATGCGACAGGTTGTCGGTTCATTTCCTTGTTCTGGAGTCTCCAGAATTTGGTAGAAAGTGGGGAACGGAGGTGTTTTAACACTAATACTCAGGTTCCCTTTGCCTACCCTGCTATATGCAGGACGTAGCGAAAAAAAATATACATATAGTAAAATCTATACACACAATAAAATAAAAAAACTTAAAATACACCGACGTACTACATACTCATTTGTTTATTAAAGACCAGCCTTTGCTACCGGCTAATGGAAATAATTTAAACGTACATTTCTTTGCCTTATAAATGTTTCAATTTAATTTAAATGAATATGTTAAAATACAATTGATAGAACAGATACAGATATTAGAACTCTACTCTATACTATTAGATACAGATGCTGGTATACGACTGGTACACGGTTAATTAAACTGTCAAGCGTAAAGTTGCAGGATTTGAGTAAGATACAAAGCATACTCATTATATATGCTAGTTATTATCAGTTAATTCTATATTCATATAAGAATAAACGTAACTGAAATTTTGTTAAAGAGAAATTTATTTTAAATTTTACAGTATTTAGTATTTAGAGAGAAGCAAATATAAAACTTTTTCCGGAAATATTATTTTGTAAGTAAATAGCACAATACAGGTGTGGTTGGCTATAAACATTTTTGAAATTTTCCAACCTTCAATATACAAAAAAAAAGAAAATGTAGTACTTATATAAAAATAACACATTATACAATACATCAAACACGAGAAAGCCTTTATACAGTCATATTTACCTATTATACTCGTATGTATGAGTAACAAATTTATACAAGGCCAAACCTTCTTTGACATGAATTGACAAGCGAGTACTTACGGATCTTCGAAAACAAGTTTCAAGACAATAGAAAAGAATAGTTAAATTAGAACATGAGAAAGAAGAAAGGAGATAGGAAAAATCCCCAATGGAACCTGTAAAGCCTCCTCATTGATCACAGTAACGCGTAAAGCCCTTAAAAATCCGGCAATTTATTTGGACCGTAACAAGGGTCTTTCTGGAGTTTTAAAAAAGTATTATATTTTATTGTAAATATGTTATATACTGTTTATATTGATACTGATTTTTATGTACATATATGGGTAGATATATGAGATTTTTAATTATATTCTTTAATATGAAAATAGCTTTTAAATTGAGGAGACTTTTACATTTAGTCACAATCGATTCCTTTTGTTTTTTTATTATGAAACATGTCAATTAATATAAAAACTATAAATTAAATTAAAAACTTATTTATACTTCAGTAAAGATTTTATACGGAAAGCAATTCGGAATGTGTAATAAAATAAACTATTTTATTAATAAATTGTATAAATATTAATGGTACTCCTGCTACTTAACTCGGCTCTGAAAATGTTAAATACTGAAGTGTCACTCGAGTCGCTTACGTATTTCGAACATACCTAAATGACTGTGTACATTTCAGCATCATTTATTTCAAATAAGTTCTGAAGTTTGTAATATTCTCTCACTCAGTTTCAACAATAAAGTCGAGAACTCTCATTAGCCTCACGATTTATAAACAAAGATTAACTTTTAAAGACGTAATGACTCCCAGCTAAAATTAATAGCCCTAATGGATTTTGTGAACAAAACCTTATAAGAAAATGTTATTGCGTTTTCATTCTTAATTAGCGCTTTTTATATGTGAGTAACGAATAAAAACCTAATTATTAGTTACTTTTAAAAACAACTTTTCAATCAATTTGTGTTTAATAGTATTTATATTGAGGCCAGTCGTGGCACAGGAAAACAAAGAGTGACTGTAAGCAAGACAGGAATGAAATATTTAATATTTCCATTCCCTTCGCATTCTGTCGAGGCAGGCGAGGCGTTAAGATACTCAACACGCAAAGTCTCCTGAATTCGGTGACAAATGGGAAACGGAGTATCTTAACACTAGGTTCCCTCTGCCCACCCCCCGTGCAGGATACGGGTACGCTAAAATTAAAAGTATTTAAATAAAAAATAACATATTATTCATGTATTTATGAATTCCACCGTAATTTTCCTTTACAATCTTTCCCCAGACGCGCATACCGAAAGCGACGTTACACCAATATCGAACTAATGACCCGAGCTCATTACGTCGCCGCGCCGCTAAACGATCGTCGTTATTTAAATGATATTCTAAATACTTAGATATTATCGCTTGTACATACATACATAACAAACTGACGTAACTATTTAGCCTCGATAAGATCTAGTGTTCAATGAAAGTCGAATCACGCATATCGTGCACTTTATCGGGTTCGCCCCCGTTATCTGATTTTAGCATGACTTTCAGTGGTTACCTAAATAAGGGTTCATTTTCTTATAAAATATTAAACAGTCATGCAACAGTTCCATCAATCTTTTAAGTTGGCTTTAATCGTATATTGACTCCTGTCTCTATCACACACGCCCACATTTACTAATAATTGTACTTTATAATCTACGTATATTATGAATTGTTCCCTTCCTGCCATTTGTAACATTTCCTCGTAGAGCTTATGAATATGAAAGTAATATCAAATCCGGGGCGAAGTTGTGCGCCAATTTCTTATTACGTCGAAAAATATATAAGTGTTACGAAGTGGCATTTCATAAATTACTGTTATAAAAAATCAGCTTTCCCGCTCTATCCAAACAGCCATCAAAATTTAATTTGGTAGAAAGCGCACTCAGTGAGTAATGTATGCCGAATGCCTGCGAGCGAGCTCGTCGAGTCGCCGCGCCGCTTCGGAGAACTAGCGCCGCTATTACGTCTTACTGCTTTATTTACAATTTCAGGGAGTCGAAGTAACGAAAAATATGAAACATTTCTGTTTTAAAACGTATGAATTAAACATAGTTATGTGCGAGAGTAAAATAACGGATTTTTTATGGCATATTTAATAATTTACCTTTTCATTTGTCGCTCCGATATTGTTTAATGGATTCCTACATTATATGTACATATAAGTAAATCGTTTATGTCGGTTACATCAGAGCTCATCAACGAAACTCTTGTGAGTAGTAAAAATGTCTGCCAGTCACTGTGGCCGAAAACGGTCAGCATTGTATAAGTACATCATAGCAATTATTTATATTAAAATGGCACGAATTTTAATTAACATAAAAGAGCAACCTTATTTTCTTAATTACTATCTCTATTTTTTTATTTACATAGAAACAGTTCTATAAATAGGCCTTGTAATATAAAAGTAAATTTCATATTCCTGCGATTTGGTTCTGGTAGCGCCCGTTACAAATTTATATAAATCGCGCTTCTGGCGCTTGCCACTCCTGCAAATCTTAAGTAGCAGATCACAGCAAATTAGTATCGATTAGCAAACGGAATTCCATGTTTGCCATTTGATTACCTATAACTTCTGCTTCTGGAATAATGTGTGATTCTAATATTTATAGTAACAAAATAAAATTAAGTTACTGTAAATGAATGTAAAATAAAAAACAAAAACAATTTTATTATCTGTATGTGAGTTCTGATTTTTTTTTACTATTTTACAGTTTAATATCAAATAGTGTGTTCCCATTAATCCTTATTCACATAATTAACTGAAATGACGTAAATAGTATTGAAATTCCGTAGCTCGACGTTTGACAGTTTAATTAAGCATGTACTAAGTCTGATACGAGGGTCTAACGCAAAATCAGAGTCCAATCAATCCTCTCCTCAATTATACACATTTGGAGTAAATTGGGCATTATGTCCGTCGTCATAAAATGCAAATTATTTTGCGCTTCAATGACTAAGAGGCATTCCTGTGTTTGCTTTTAAATATTTGTATTGGTAAACCCTTTTGGGTACCGCATTAAAATTCAATTTTCCCTGAAATTGTAAGGATCAGCCTAATGTGAATTATACACAGATATGCAATTAGCGTCTGCTGTCAGTGTTATGCCAGAAGCATTAACAGATATATAATATCTTACATTAAATATTATGTTTTCCATCTGTTATGTGAAATATCTAATCTTTAAGGATTCTGAGCATTACTTAAGTGTAGTAATAAATTATTTACTATTTTGTAAGTAGTAGTAAATATTTAGTATCTTGCCTGTATAATTTTATTCAAATCTGATTGGGG
This sequence comes from Heliconius melpomene rosina, assembly GCF_056956725.1. Classification (NCBI taxonomy): domain Eukaryota; kingdom Metazoa; phylum Arthropoda; class Insecta; order Lepidoptera; family Nymphalidae; genus Heliconius; species Heliconius melpomene. Next base: position 5,237,430 of record NC_140406.1, on the reverse strand, counting down.
CAATCTTAAAGAACGACATCTACTCATGCTGTATTTCAATTTTTCTAAAGTTGAGACATAAATTCTAACCTTTTGAGATTATTGTTAACTTCTAATAAATTCTAATTGAGGCAGTCCTAGTGCAGAGACACAAACGTGTGACTGTACGGGACATGTTGGGTTCGATTCCCACTCGAGAAAATGAGATATTTAATATTTTCATTTCTTCGCTCTGTTGTCAAAAAGGATAAAGTTTTTTAATAACGTTCGTAAAACTTTATATATCGGTGCAATACATCAATGTAACTAATCTTTACCCAAGCCTTTACAATAGACAAGGTATATTGAAAATAAACTGAAAGCATAACTGCAAATCTCAATAGTAACGAAATACTGTTATCTCAGCATTGGAGTGCAGTCCACCTTGCTTGCACACCGCAATTAATCAAAACGGTCAATTCACTCAACACAACGGCTTATGAAGTGGAAAAGCAGACAAGTGAGAACTTTTTTTGAGCTGCAAGTTCCGAACACCTCCAAAAGTATGTAAGTTGATAACAACTTTATAACAGAAGGTATTTTTAAAGAAACAAGTGGAAATCCAGCGCTGTTCTTTGAGATCACAACTTCATCAGATCAGATTTATACAAAGTAAAATAAATATCCGGCACGCTTATCTTGCAATCTGCGAAAAGTAAATGAGAAACGAGAATGAACAACGAAATTGATGACCGAAATTAATATTTAATATTTATTATGTTTTAAAAGTTCCAAAATATAAATATAATTAGTGTGAAGAAGTAACTGAAAAACAATTGAGTAATGTATATACATACATATATAAGAAACTTGCTGTGCTATACTAAACTGGTCGTGTACTAGTGAATATACCTATAGAAAAGGGAACCCTAACTTGTGTTTTAATTACTTAGTATCAGAGGCCGTTCGTACCGAACACTCGGGTAAATAAAAGTACAAACTGCCACAAACAGCACCAACCCGTTTTGCGGAATGAATAGAAAATCAAACGTAACTTGCTTTATGTTCACAATAAACTCTAATATTTTAAATGTTTGAGGTTTTACGAGAAATGCCACCATAGCCATAGCTACCTTTAGCTTTTCTTATTTTTTTTACCTGTTGGTCAATATGTGCTTAATTCTACAGCCTTACCTAATGTTAATATTTGTAATTATAATAGAAACGATATATTATATTACCTTAATTACATAATTCAGCAAAGTTCCTTCAAAACTAAATTTCAACTGCATTAATAATATAAATTAAAAGAGCACAGTAATACAATGTAACAATTTATCAGTAGCATTAGTAGCAAACTACAACGTATTAATTAAGAATATTAGAACTTTAGATCGTCGTTTATAGTTAATTAGGGCTATTTAATAAAATTCTTGGTGCCAACCATATTCATCCTTGTTATTAGAAGCTAGGGCTAGAATTATACAAGCTCCAGACTGTCCGTAGCAACTAGCAACTGTCATTGATGGTAGATGAACATCCGGACGTGACAGCTTAACAGCGTGACGTGACAGCGTAACGTGCCTTGCGGCGTGCCGAAGAAGTCGCGTGCACGCCAATTTGTTATATCTAACTGAAGGAAGAATTGCACAACCATAAATGCCTAAGCTGTCACTATCAGTTTTTTAACTTCACGCTGTATCCTGCACATAGCAGGTTATACAGAAGAATACAGAAGAAACCTGGGAACCTTGTGTTAAGACACTTCATTCCCCATTTTCCACCAGATTCTGGAAGTAAATTTCTTCGCTATTTGACTATACATACTCTCATATTCTTACCAAACAACAGCTAATTTGTAGTTGAGAAAGTTAGTGCTTTAATACTTAAGTCTCATAGGAAATATATAACAAGATATCTTATTCACTTTCTGAAGTTGTACAAACTTGTTTACCAGCTTGTGTGTCTATTTCTCCTCGAAGAAACGGCAACTTGGTGCTTAAAACATAAGAAACTTTATAGCTTTCGGATAACTTTTACTACTTACTCCTGACATTTGGAGAAACATCTCACTAAAATTTTCTCGCTAGCCATAATTACGTTGGTATATTTTATAGCGTCATATGAACACCGTTAAATAAATGAATATGAAAATTGCGTTTTTTTAAAAAGAATGATATCTTTAGTTAGTCATTTTGTTGTTTTATTATACTGGCAATATTTATACAAAATTAAAATACATTTTTTTACGTAATTAGTTTCAAATATGAAATAATAAATATTTATTGACATGACTTGTATATTTTCACTTGTATTTTCATTAAGATGCAAACTTTTTGAGAGTTTAGGAAAATTAGGAAAGTGCTGTAATTTTATGGCTTCACTTTGCAAGACATTATTACATTCAAAATTACGAAATTTATTAGGTATATTTTAATAATCTTCGTAAATCGTAGGTCCTAAAGATATTAAGTATAAACTCAAAATAATTTGTATTATTTACATAACATAGAAAATACATCACTGAGCCGAACCTTCTTCATCTAAATTTTACTACCAGAGAAAAAATCTGCTTCACGCTGTATCCCGCATTCAGCAGGGAACCTAGTGTTAAAACACTCCGTTCCTCGCTTTCCGTCGAATTTTTGAGGCATTGCGTTTTGACTGGCGGAATTCAACGCCTTAACTATACCTTGTTACCAGAGCGAAGAAATAAAAATATTAATAAATAACAATTCATTTCCCCAAGTGGGAATCGAACCTATAACCGTCACATTTATAGTCACACGCTTGTGCCACTGCGCCACTACAGCCCCACAATTTTAATGTTACTACAAAATCACAATTTTGTTAAAGAACTAAACGATAGAATTTCTTCATAAGCTGTTTGCTACAACATTGTACTTAAGAACGAGGTTACAAAGCTCTCCTTATTTAAGTTGCTTTAATCTCAAGAAACTGTTACTCTATTCATTTAAAGATTATCTGAAAAGGCTGTTTTATTAATGAGGATAATGATTTTAGTAAAACCCTGGCTGGCAAGTGTGAAAGGCATGTTTTATGTGTGAATGTTTAAAATACAGTGCAGTCCAGTTCAGTTCTTCATGTCATGGTGTGTTAGTAATTAGAATGTTGAATGGTGTTGGGACAGGTGAACGGTCAAACAATCGTCAGCATACATATCGCCCCATTATAACCTAATTATTAGAACAAATTGAAAATTCTATTTATACGAAATGTCGATGAGGCCAACCATGGCGCAGGCGGACAAGCGTGCGAATGTAAACGCGATAAGTTGTGAGTTCGATTTCTACTTGAGGAAATGAAATATTTAATATTTTCATTTCTTCATTCGAGGCAAAGCACAGCGTTGAGTCTCGCCATTCCAGAATTCTGCGGAATATGGAGAGCGGAGTGTCTTAACACTAGGCTTCCTCCGTCTACCCTTCTATATGCGGAATAATTAAATGTAATGTCGCAATGTAAAATCGTTAAGATTTATCATTAATAGTTTATCTAGTACACTCGAAATACAATTACTCAGTAAATATAGTATATGAAGGATTAAATCGATTAATTAGAGGGCGGATAGAGTTTGCAGAGTAAGATAATTAATTACACTTACACAATGCCACGAACGAGTGCTTACGGGGCCCGGGAGACTCGTATTCAGACATGGGTCTACGCAAAACGGTATTGAATATGTGCTGCTATTATCGTTTCTCGATCTATGAAATTTACGGGGAACCTGTGTTGTAATGTTTTTAATTATGTTGAAAATGTTGTATACGGCTTTTGGTGTTGGGTGTGTTACCATTCTTGACGCTTGTTTCCTCGTATCAGATTTAGTAGACTAAAGAATCTAGTGTCAAAACATTTCATTCTCCGCTTTTTTCCCAAATTAATGATAATAATTTAAGTGGTAAAATAGATGGGTGACAGAAATTGTCACTGGGACCAGTCTGTCACCATCTGATTTCTACCACCCAACTACAGTTTACTGTTAAAAAAATATCAATAATAATGAATAAACAAAGATTTAACAAAAAATACCGCATTCAAATCCTTTAAACGGCTATAACTGTGTTATGCAAATTTTAAACTGCATTTATAGGTTTATATCATATTATTTTAAATTATTGTGAGGTTTCCGTGCGTTCAATTGGATATATAAAAGTGATCCACAGCATTACTGCAATTAATTAAATTGACTTTAAATTGAAATATTTTATATAATTTCATAATTTTCTATAGTTTGAAGCTACTACAATTTCTAGTATCTACAACGTACTTGAACTGTTTCACCGACTACATCGACTTTTCGTAAGTATAAAACTTTTAAGCATAATGCATGCGACATTGTTGCTTCTACAATTTAGTACTGCACAAAATTGCCTCCTAAGCAAAGTTGAATAATACTTTTAATATAAAAATAGAATTTTTCATAAGTTGGTTAACTTCATGTTTTTTTATATGTATAGATATATATAATAAAATTGTAACTAATCGCTGTCTGTACATGGAAAAAAAGTCAAATTAGTAAAATAATAATCGTAAAGCTCTAACGGGTCGCAAGTATTAAAATAAATATAAGTAGTGATAAACGGAGTTTTCTAACACTAGGTTCTCTCTACCTACTCCTGAGCAAGGCAGGTGTATTTGGGTATAGCGTGAAGCTGATTTTAGTAAACTTGAGCAAAAATGATATCGTATTAATATATATAACAATTTCATTGACTACAATCTGCAGTTTCTCAAGCTTCAACTGCGACACACGTGCATTACCTTAGCAGAAGCTAAATCTCTTACAGTAACGATCCACTCGTGTATCTGCCAAAAGAAAATCTCCGCCACCTTCAAAATGACCCATGTCGTAAAACCACCTTTAGCTAAATGTAGCTTCCATTATTTATTATATAGAATTTATATTTTATTTTTTTTATATTCTACAAGAAGAATTCTTTTCTTCTTCACTTACCACTAGAAAATTAAAGACATTAGATATTGAGTGGCCTGACCAGTGTAATGAAAATAATTAATTACTCTAAGTGAAGATTTAACTCACAACTATCACTTGTACTCCTTTATCAACAAATTATTATAATTAAACGACTTAAAAAAAAGTCGAAATGTCAATATAAATAAAGTAAACGGGTACTTTTATTTATACTCACCCCAAAAGTCCTAAGTTAAGATAATAAAATTTACGTTAGTGTTAAGGTTATGTCTCGCAGATATTTTTTTCTGCGCACGTTTCAACAAAAATTATATAAAAGTGACAAAAGGAAAAGCGCCTAAAGCAAATGGCAACGTGTTCTATCTACATCGTAGAGAAATTAGCTGGCAGCAAACCCCCGTTACCCTGTTACGTACTTAGCGAGTGAGCGCACTTATCCTGAGCCTTTTATTATTTTATAACCAAATAGCACCAGACAATGTTTTAACGCCAAATTATATTTACATAAATTTTCAAGAATTATATTTGGTAGTAGAAGTATGAAATATGTGATACTGAGACGTTGTTCATTACTTTTTTGTATTCCTTTTTTTTCTGTTGTGTATTTTAAAAATAATTTTGATAGGTGAAACGAACGGGTCCACATTTTTATCTTGAAATGAATACTTAATTAAAATAATGAATTCCTTTTCAAGTGATTACATGCGACGTATTCAAACTATTAATAGCTTACAATTATATCCGGATTGTCAATTAAATCAACAGAAAGCGGCTTCATCCGGGTCGGGTGGACACAATTATTCATCAGCGGTATTAAGCCTTTAATCCGACAATATTGACTGGTCTGATCGCACAGTACCTCCTTCTGTGCGTACCGACCGACCTTGTATTCAGATGAAAGATATACCAAGGTAAAATTTATGAAATATATTTAATTATTTCTTTATTTTACTGCCGCGAGAAAGGAGAAATTACTTCGTTATGTTGTTTTGGTGTAATTGAAACGAAACGGGACAAAAAAATTAAATAATCTGTCTTATAGGAATTCCCATACGAAAACTATGAACACCTAGTGAAGCAAGAAATACCTTATTATCGGCAACCTTAACTTAACCTTTCTTTGGCAAAGCTATGTTAAAGTTAAAAATAATATTGTAAAATCGTTATTACATAGAAGAAAGTACATAAAATAAATATCAAAAAAACATAATCCAATAATAAATACAATATTTATATTTGAAGCTGCTGTTTTCCGTATAATGTTGATGTTCACGGTTATTGATTACCTTATTTTTAAGTCCTGTCCAGAATAGCTCTAGACTTCAGTAGATAAATAAAAGATAACCAGAGTCTGGTGCTAGAAAGGCTTTCTAGCTAATGGCCTTAAAATATTTCATTTTTAGAATTGTTTTGAACCGGAATTCCGCCAAGTGACAGTTAAACTGATGTGTTCCGCAACGAGAGCGGAGAGTGTACATTTATTAAATGTCTTAACTTAAGAATGAAAACGAACTTATTTTCTCTTGATAAGTGTGTTAGATTACAAGCGTTTTCTTTAATTTTATTTGTAACCTGATTTAAGATTTATAGAATTAGATACTTGAGTGCCATATAAATTTATGTATATATATTAATATTAAATTCGTGACTAAAAATGTTGAATGTAAATTTTTTGTTACTATCTTTGATGGAAATTATACTTGCCATAGTTGAGTAGCACTTTATTTTAAGGAGGTCACGTAAAATATCAAAAACTAAATCTAAAATAGAAATAAACATTCTCTTTTAATTTAAGCATCATTTTCTATAGAACTAAATATATATTATGCAAGTTTGTAATTTATTATTTAAATTTTTCTAGCCCAATAATATAATTGCCATTAATAGGTGAGAATAGTTTGAAGTTCTCTCTTCTATCCCCTGTATTAGTTTGTCTATCGATCTACCAATCACTCTGTATATTGTAATGAAATCTTTGAAAAGAAATTATAAGCTTCATACGCCAAGTTTTTTATAATTTTTATAAAACATATACCTACATACATACAGTCAGTACTAAAAACAGACAAATAATATTTCACCTAGTAAATTCAACTTGTTTAAATAATTAATAAGATCAAGTGCTTCAGTATCAACGATATAAAATAATGTAATAAATTCGGTCATGGGCGGGCCAAGGCGTAGGCGAAGTGGGCCACCGCCTGCTACGGAATTAATTTAATTTGACTAAAACAATATCTTTTCATATAAATATTTTTATTTAATGTTTATTTTTGATACAATTATACATATTATTTATTTATAAGTACTTTAGTAAGATTCGCACAATGTACAGTTGACTTATATTTTTTATATTTTCTTTATAAATTATAAATATAAAAAATATACCTACGACGAAACATGTGGGTGTTTACTGCACCTACATGTTTTGTTATATTTTTTATATCTGTATAATTTTACGTATTTTCGGACCCAATTTTGCACATATTAAGTACTTTGATGTTAAATAACATTCCAGAACAAAATAACGATAGTGTACGCGAATTGCACCTATACCTTGAAATCCATACGATATTACTTAATCCAAACATATATATATTTCATATAAAACGACATTGTTCAAATAAGAAAATACAAATTCTAAATTAAAAATAAACGCCGACACATAGTACATACTAATAACAAAGGGAAACATTAATAGATGTAATTACATAGACAGCGGCGCGCAAACACGGCATGATTTGCAAAAGCTAATTAGGCATCGCGTCGAAATAACTGACGCTATTAAAAATTCAGCACGCGAAGTGCAGATCGCTGTCGCTGCAGTCTCGCTGCATTTAGCCTGTCGTGGCTCGTGGCCGGTCGCCGCCCGCCCCCGGCCCGCCGTCACCCGCCCTCGCCCGCCCTCGCCGTCATTCCTCAAATAGACGGCGTTCCGGGTACGAGAGCTTGCATTGTCTTTATCCTATCATTTTGAACAATATTTATGTTCCTTATATTGCTTTGAGGCCAGTCGTGGCGCTGGGCACTAGTATGTAAAGGCGGAAAATTGTAAGCCTGGAGTATCTTAACACTATGTTCTCTCTGCTTACTCTGCTCTGCTGTGTGAAGCTTTGTTTTTTACTTATTATGACAATTCGCCAAGCATTTGGGCTTATCGAAACGTTCAATTACTATGGTTTGTTTTAAAAATTGCATCGAATAATATTTATATTGAATATAAATCCACCGTGCTCTTGCACTATAGCTAAATTCGAAATAGCGATCCGTGAATGTGAAAATTGATTTTGACATATCATGCTTTATTCGTGCCCGCCGCCGGTGGGGGGTTATATAATGCAAAATCCATTTCTGGATTTATCCATTAACCGTCTGAGAATAAAATGACATTTGATATTTTATTTTTAAAAATGACATGATTCGTTCGTTCTGTCGTGATACTTATAGAATTTAATATCCACGATGAATATCATAGAGTTGCTTTACCGAAAATACTTTTATGTGCACATCTTCAATATTAATATCTAAAATAAAATGTTGTTAACTTCATACGTTTCATACATACAGTAAGCAGAGAGAACATGGCTTTTAGGACAAAAGTTTTTCCATCTAGTAGGGAAAATTAATTGATAGACTGGAACTAATATTAAATGTTACCCAAACAAGCTTTAGATATACATACCTTCTACTTATATATATGTTTAAAAACCCTTAGATATATATTAATACCCTGTTATTAGGATAGATTATCGAACTATTGTTTAAAGGGCCCAAATCGATTTAGATGGCGGCCAGGTTTGTAAACTTAGATAATAATTAATTACACTGTAACAATGCCTTGGTCTTTACAGGGCCCCAGAGCATCGTAGTCAGACATCGACCTACACAAAGCCGTATTGTATTTAGGCAAATTTACTTAAACAAAAGTGATTGGCTGTATGCTTAAAATAATATATTATTATTAATAATTAATTTATTAAGTATCGCGAAAATATATGCAATTTCAGATTTACATACATACCTACTTATACGGAAAGGACTACTAATGTTTGAAAAAAACATTAAAATGATTCATTAATACAAGTAAAAATATTTAGCGTACTAAAGCTTAGGACAAGATCAAACACTATTATTTTAAATGCTGAGAAATAATTAATGAATATTTGTAATACTACTTTAGATATCATCACAACACACAAGTAATTTATTTTTATTACATTGAAGTATATTTTTTCAGCTTCAGGCTGTATCACGCATCTGGAAGGTAGGACAGAGAGAGCGTATTGCTAAGACACTCCGCCCACTTTCCGCTGAATTCTGGAGCCATTGCATGTTAAGTGGCGAAACTCAACTGAAATGAAAATATATAATATTTTAGTCCCTCGAGTTGGTTTCTTAGTTATGAACCTGTCGCGTCTATAGTCACATGCTTCTAAAATATCTTCAATAATATATAGATTTTAGAGTCACACAATATTAATAACTATGAAACTTTAAGACATATCAGTAACAAAGTATGTAAAAATTGAAACAGATTTAGTTTACGAAAATTGAAATAAATAGAGCCAATATTACGATCGGCTTTTCTGAATGCAAAAGTGCATCGTAAAGAAAAACATTGCAAGACAACCGGGTGAGTTCGGAAGTTTTCAGTCCGCTATAGAAGGCAATGCGAAAGGATGAGTTTTATATTCTTTTAGCAATACTTTAAATTAGAAATTTATCCCTATTCCAATGTAATGATATATAAAAATATAGTTTACTTTTTTTATTATAGATGCCGTCGAGGTGCAGGTTTCTACGCTCTGGTACCAAGGCAAAAGCGCAGCGTTCCGCCACTCAACACACAATACCTCGAAACTTCAGCAAAAAGTTTTGAAAGGCTAGATTCAACTACTAGATTCCCTCTACCTATCCTGCTGCATGCGGGATACAATGTGAAGCTGAAAAAAACAGTTTGTATAATCCACTTACAGGTTCTCACCTGTAAGTTTCTTAATAAAATAAGTGAACGATACGAATTTTCCTCAATCTCCATAAATAAAAAGTAGATTAAAGAGTTTCGGCTCTCACTTGGAGATCAATCAATATTGACGGGTTTTGAGCGTTAGTAAAATTAAAGCGGAATCAATCAATCAGTGCGAAACCTGTCACCCGATTGAGAGCTCCAGCTCCAATAACTTTACAAAAAAATTGACATCTACTTGACTCTCTTTAAGTTTTATATTGAAATTTTATAATATTTATTTGTGATATTCAATTAAAATTTTAAAAATAATTGAATTAATAATAAAAAAGTGTTAATAATAGATAGAAACGACGTAAGTAGGTACGTACGTAAATACATGTACGTAATGTTATGAAAAATTGTCTTTGCCTTTCTTCAATATTATTTATCCTTTCACCTGAAGTATATTTTTTTTCGTTTTTTACTAAGTAGCAGAACAAGAACTGTTTCAACTATGAGGTTCTTAATATTCCTTCTGGGTTATAAAGTAGTTTGTATAGAGTAGTTTGTTACTAAGTATCCCAATGGTGAAGGAAATTCCTCTTCTAGTATTATTTATAGTGTTAAAAAAGAAAAATCTTAAATACAACAAAAAGTATAATAAACAAAAGAAAAAATATTGTCAATTTTAGGTAAGATAATCCTGATATTATTATTATTTTTAATTTCCTAAAGTTTTTTGATTTAAAAAAAAAAACGTTAAAAACTCTACATTTAAATAGAATATTTTTTTAGTAGGTTCGATAAATGTGGAATAAGATTGATCACCGAAGGCTTTCTGACGGTAGCTGTCGTTATTAGTCCGCCGCAATTTATCAACGGCCGTCAAAAATTTACAGATATTAATATTTAAGAAATAAAAAGAAAACGATCAATTCTAAAAGTTATATAGCATGAAAAATTTAGATATTTGTAAAATATTTTTATGAATATATTAATTTTTTTTAGTATAAAGTATAACAGATAATATTTATTACCACAATATGTTTTTGGCCATTTGGTGATGTTCATCAATTTAAAAAATCTAGAAAAACTGTTTAAATAATACTTGACAGCACTCTACCCTTTTACAATTTTTTAAAAATTAAACTATATTCTTAAAAATTGGTTTATAAACATACTATATAAATAGATCTTTAAAATAATTATATAATAATTCTAAACATAAATTCTAAAAATAAATAGTTTTAGATTCCAGTCCCAATACTATGTATTGGGATTAGAAATGAATACACATTTATAAAATGTGCATTCATTAGTTTCAAATTATTAAGAAAGATTTCCCGTAGGCTTTACTGCCTGAAAATTTAAATTTATTGCATTAAAAAAATGTTATAAAGAAACTTAAATAAGTAGTAAAATACTTGTGTGCAAAAAAACCAATTGTCACAACGATAAATTATAAAAAAAAATCAAATGATATAATAAAAGCCAAAATAATTCATTATCAAAGTCGTCCAACAGACATAAATTAGAGTCAATAAAATTAACTAAAACTTGAGCATAAACTAAAAAGGCTTTTACGAATACATTATTAATTTAAACGCTTTATTAACTGCAATTTCCACTTAAGCATATATTATATGCATAAAACATAAACATATTTAATTAATACTAAAGATAAAAGGCATAAAATACGAACGCCGATGTAAATAAAGAAGCACTCGCAGTAAATTATAATGAATAGAGGTTAATTAAAAATATATATTTAATCAAGTAGAGAGCATAGTGATGTTTCAACTTGCAATTGACAGTCTGCGGGGAAATCAGCGCATAGGCCGCGAGCGCCCGATTCAAGTCTAGGTCTCATATCATCTAGTGTTACATGCATTGCGGAAGTTTTAGTCTTTAAAATACTGTTTTTTATGGTAAAACGTTTTTTTTTATTGAAATAGGGAAGTGTTTTTTTTTAATATATTAAGATATATCATGATGTTACACATGTTACAATTAGTAATCTAAGTAAAAGTAATCTTCACACTACTTTTATTATCTAAATACACAAACAGCAAAAATACATTTATTTTAAAGTTAAATGTTTATTTGCGTTTATTGTTCACCTTTAAACTTTTTTCACTAATATTATAAGATAATATAACAGACTCATCAGTTTATACATTTTTAAAAGTACATCTCTATTTTTTTATAAAAATATACTTTATGTGTATAATGGAGTGTTGTCACGATGTTATTTGCTACGAGACATCGCGCTCCCAGGGCGGTTGTTCTAAAAGCATTGTAAAACGATACACTAGTAACCACCTGTATTTCTAATGCTTTATTATATTTTAAAGAAACTCTCGTGTTTATTTACAGTCAACATAAATTTAATGCAAAAAGCATTATTTTAAAACAATATAAAATATAAATACATCTAGTGGTAAAATAGATAAAATATTTGTTTCTAAAGATAGCATTTTATAAATGTACATTTCCCTAGCCCTACTTTTTTTTAATAAAGTACTTTATTTTTTTTCTTAAGCTTTAGTCTTTATTTCAAGGTTATCGTAGTGCAATGGGAAAGCCTGTGACTGTTAACGCGATGATTTTAAGTTAGTATCCCGATCGGTGAAATGAATTACTTCCATTCCCCTGATGAGTTGAGATCCTCTATTCACATGTGTCTCTTCTGGCGAAAAAGCGAAATATCTTAACATTTAACATTAGGTTCTTGAGAGAACCTAATGCTATATATAGGAAAGATTATTTTATGCTATCATTTCGGGCAATATTGAATAAGTATATCAATTACAAGAGTCATACAAAACTTGTCAACCGCGTACTCCTTTGAGTATTCTGCGGTAAAATACGGCGTAAGTTTTCTGTTTCGAGTCCCAAATGTCGTTAAAAGTATGAAGAAACCCCATCGCCCGCTTAAACTTATTGTTATATTGTATCCAAATTATACAAAATATTTACATAAAATGTAGCCTATGTGTAATTTGTTAAGTATAGGCTAAATTACTGTAAAGTTTCATCTAAATCTGTTCAGTATTTTTTGTGTGAAAGTGGAACAGACATCCATCTTCATAAACTTTCATATTTAGTTAATATAATTAAGTTAATATTAATTAATAGTTAATAGATAGTAATAGTTAATAGTTAATAGTTAATATTAGTTAATAGTTATTAGTTATTAGTTAATATTAGTTTTAATATTAAGTTTTACGGATTACTTAGTAGGATAGTAAAATAGTCACTATATCAGATTTCCTGTCATAAAAGCAATCTATTCGTTTGGTCATCAGAGATTTATATATATTATGCTAAGATAACTTGGATGACAACATAAAATATATAAATAAATATAGGTATATTAAAAACGTAATTTAATTAAACTAATTAAATATATTTCCGTAACTTTAAGAAAATAAATATGGACAACGCTTTATGTAAAAAAGAAAACTCTAAAATTTTTTAATATGCTTAATATTTATTGCCTTAGCTCGGGTTGTCACTTATTTATGCGAACCGTCAACATTTAGGTGGTAAATTGAGAAGAAAAAAATTGACACAGGTCGAGTGGCGAAACCTTTTAATGGTATTCATGACTAATTAATGTGATGATAGCGGTGCCCGTCTTTGTGAAGCACTCTAATAAAATGGCACGACATTTACTCACGTCACGTCAATTTTCACGGCTTCCTGCCCATACGAAAATAGAACAATTTGCTTTGTCTTTTTATATTTTAGCTTTATATGTTATTTGTGGACGGAAGAACTAGGATATATATATATGCTTATACTATACAGTTATGTATATACAGAAAAATATCTAATGGACGTTTAATCTATAGAATATTAACATATCTATATCATATCTAAAGATTGCCTATAGTATAGAGAATATCTCGATTTCCGAGCGGATGCATAGAAAGGACGGCACGTGACTCGCGTTAGAAGGAATTCGATTGCCGTCCGGGATGGCCCCATCCCAAATCAATTTTAAATTAAATATTGGTTTCATATTACTATCTCATAGCTACATTCTATTTGTCAATGATAAAAAATATTTTACATGAATAAGTATAGGTAAATAAGTTTCGAAATAATGTTTATATTTGGTAAATTTTAATTTCAAGAAATCATTTAATACAATATCAATATTTTTTTTTATTACTTAAAATTAATTTTAGGCAGGAACATTTTATCGTACGTTTATTACTTTAATTGTAAATTGAAAAGATATTACGCTAGTGACGCAAACACCTAAACAAAAAAGCAACTAAAATTGAAATTATAATTTCACTCTTCACTTATAAAAGATTTAAAAAACATAAATTAATTTTTAGACGACGCAAATTAGACTGTTCTCGACAACCGTGGCCGTGAATGCAAATCAGATTTGAGTAATGAAACAAGACTAATTAGAAAGCCGGAAGAAAACTGTTGAAAAGACATGGTTTTTCTTTGGACAATTGAAACTCTAATATTGTATTAAGAGATTTTTAATTGAGGCCATCGTATATAATATTGTATTACGCAATTTTGAATTGCCTCTACGCCGCAGAGGCAGCATTTGACTGTAAACGCAATGGTTGTGGGTTCCTTCCTCACTCGGTGCAAAGATTTTTTTTATTTCTTTCCCAAATTTTTGGTTCCCTATTTCACGATATTTTGATAGTATTTCAGATTTTCCAATCACTAAGTTAGAAAAAAGTATTTGCAAATACCAAGAAAAGTTAATTACTTAGTAACAATTTTAATAATAATATTTTGATACCTAACATATTATTGTATTATTGGACCTACATTCCGTGCGTGTGTCGAGAATGATGGAATCGCGTGTAGATTCCACTACCCTTTTTTAGTTAAAAAATATACCACTATAACTCTGCTACGTGGAAATAGTCGCAATCTATTCGAAAGTTCTGAAAAATAATTACAAGTGCATTAGCGTTTAAGTAAACTTCATGATAAAGTCAACTTTTATCTAACACCGTATAAAAATTACAACCCTTAAGGCTAAAGTTAACAGTTTATAAAATAGAGATTGAGTAAAAAAAAATGTCTTATGCATATTTTTATTCTATTAAAACTAAAACTACCTATAATAATTGATACAAATACCTACAATAATAATTAATTAATTAATTTTGCTTGTATTCATACAAAAACAAATGTACAACCTCGGTCGTATTAAAGCAGCGTCGTTATAAGTCACAGCCAAACGATAACAGAACTGGGCAAATGGTTCGGTAATCATAAAACGTACACGAGATTCCGTCACGCGACAGGAATAGTGCTTTGTTTGCTGGAAAATGAAATAAAAAGGTTATTCCGGCCATGCGGGTGGGTTATCGCTACAATTATTTGGAATTGTCGATTTCAGTAGCATGCGATATTGCAGCGGAGCGCTTAGTGAAAACAAATCGATCACTGTGTTGTATTTTTTTACTTAAAAATACTTTTTTTTAATATATGTATTATTTAGCATGATAAAGAATTTTACAATTTTTAAGGTAGGTTGGTTAAGAAGAAATAAAATATCGTCTATCGCCAAATGGAAATTTCGACGTAATGGCGGACGGAGGACAGTTTTCCTTTTTTTTATTATTATTAGCTACCTCCTCAGGAAGCAAACAACTTTTACAAAGCTTTGATATCCGTAGATATACATTTGGTAAAATATATTATCCATTAGTTAGATATAATGCTATTGATAATAAATTTAAATGCCCTAAAAACACTTCAGACGGAATTTTGAAGATCAAGATAAAATAAATCTACTTCACGCTGTATCCCGCACACAGCAGGATAAGCAGAGGGAATCTAGTGATAAGACAGTCCGTTTCCTACTTTCTGCCGAATTCTAGACGCATTGCGTGTTGAGTGGCGCCGCGCTTTGCCTGGACTCCAGAGCGAAGAAATGATAATATCTTATCTTCGATCGGATGTTGAACCCACAACCGTTAATGAGTCACAGCCTTGCACCCCTGTGCCACGACTGGCCACCAATTATAATACATACATACATACTCGAAATAAATTATTCGTACTCACACCTTAATACTTTAATAAAAGTAGTTAACACGAACGCGGGGAAATAGAGCGTAATTTATTTTTGTTATCAAATTATCATTCACGCAAACGATACTTGCGTCATAATATTATAATTATAGAGAATATTTTATTACTTTTACTCACGAATAAAGTTAATGTCATATCATAAAAATGTAATTATACATTTATATACATTATATTCTTTATTGCACACAAAAAAAATTAGAAAAGTACAACTGAAAAGATATGTTTATTTGTTAATTTTAACTATTTTTAGAAATATTCAGTAGAGAAGTATAATTAAAAAACAAAACAATTTTTTTTCAGCTTCACGCTGTATCCCATATGTAATAGGCAAGGCAGAAAGCCTAATGATAAGACACCCCGCTTCCCTCGCTTTTTTGCCGAATGCTGGGAACATTGCGTGTTGAGTGGCGGACCAAGGACACGAGGACCCACCACACTTTTGCCCTTGCACCATGACTGGCCTCAAGTTACACGACATGTTAAAAATGTTCTTTAACGAAATAGCAGTAAGTAGATGTTTGTTTTTCATTTTTATATCACAAAAAAATCTGACATTATACAACGGACGGAGCGATTTAACTTTGCACTCAGACTTTATATGATAGCAAACACACCATGTCTAACCAAATCGAAAATAAATCTATATTGGTAACAACATTTAAATGTACAGCGTTAATTCACAGACGTCTATTGAACTATGGCGACCTTTTTACTTTAAAAATATTAAATTTACTCTTTATTATAAAATTATCTCTAACCTTGATTTCTATGTCCATATAACTTTATACAAACAGTTGAATACTATTTGTATAAAATTATATGCCAAAAACATTTTACTAACATTAATTCATCATATGTATGATTGATTCTAAAAATATCGAATATGGGCACGTAAATGATAACTCGAGTGTAGTAGATAAAAGTTTATTTAGCTGTAGCTATACTGAATAAACCGTCATTAGTCTATTATCGATAATGGAAATCATATCTGCTCTAGATTAAACACAACTAAATATTTATACATTATACTACATAAAATACGTGAATATTAATCAGTAAATTAATGTGCTTTCAGAATACATTAAGAAAAAATGGTAGAATCTAAAAATGTTACTTATTTTCCAGTAAAGTCCAAGGCGGCATTTAACTTGAGATGAAGATGTTACAACATTTAGTAATACATTCACATTCAAATATTACATACAATAAGAACAAAAGTTCGTCGTCACCAAAAAGTATCCATGAATTAAGTTTTATTCATTCAATATCCAACCACTCATATCCATTTAAAAAACACTTCACGTAGAACATTATTAATACATTAAAATTAATATACTTCATTAACCAAAGGTATTCAAATTCTTCTTCTTTAATGAAACATTTGTTTTAATTAAGCATCAATCACAAGAATGATGAAACCTTTCACAGTTTGCAGTATTTTTTTCCTTCATAAAATATAACTAGTACATATAATGTTTTGAATGAGAGCTTACAAATAAAATACAATATGTGTTGATGATTGAAATATTACTAAAATGAATATGGGTGATTTTTAAACATAATTGGAATATAATATTACTTAATCACTTCCTTTACTTGCTAACTAATATTAACCGTCTGACCATTTGTATCGAAAACATTTCAATGATCCTTAGAAATACTTAAAAGACAATACATTTTATTATTGAAACCCCGAACACGTGAATAATTCGTCAATCATTGTCAAGTAATATCTATACATTTAAAAGATAAGGCAAATTCATCATTTCCTGTAAAACGCGAGTACAATGGAAAAACAAAATATTATATTCATTTTGGAAAATCCTATTATTTTTGTAGCCATTTTTGATAACAAATATGATTATTATTGTCACAATGCGTAATAGATATAAGAATATATTATGTGCAAACTTCCAAGCATTTTGTAATATCACTATTAATATCATCCAAATAAACCCAAAAGGGATAAATTTCCATTTATGCTCATACAAAAAATATTAAAAAAAGAAAACAAAGAAGGATTTACATTTACAATTCAATTTGTTAGACATACATACAAACATACAGACGATAGTAAATATAAACTTATAATTAATAATGAATGCAGATATATTACTTTACATGGATGTCGGTGACCAAAAGTTCATTTCCCTTAATTCTGAGGGTTTTGGACGGAAAGTGTGTGCAGGTTTAGATAGTTTCGGCTGTTGACTCAAAGTTTCTTGAGATATCTCTTTAGGCTCTATTTTAGGTGCAGGTCCCAGATTTTCTACCGACTCTGCTAAAGAGCCGACTGGAAATAAATAAGAAAACTTTAGAAAATCATGTATTTAACACAAATTATTTTTTTGGCTAATCTAACGTAACTTATACCGCTTTTAAGTGTACCGGTTGACAGTGTTAAAGCACTTCGTGCCCCATTAGCACACTTCCGTAAGTACGGAACCCTACGTGCGTATAGCCAGATATAAACTCAATCCTCACTATGCTCAAATTGTTATGTATACTAAATAAAAGAAAATCTAAATAAAAAATAATATAAAATTAAAAAATGTTAAAAATTGTTAATATATACCTTGTAATCTATTTTCCAAAGCGTCTTCTTCAGCCAATGTAGAAGTAGAAGTTGTAAGATCCTTCTTGAATCCTAGAAGTGCAGTTGTAAGCCATGATCTATTGTTTATATCTTCCACAGGCTCGAAAGGAGACGTGAAATAACTGGAACAACATTTTATTTTAAGTAATTGCAGAATATTTTAAATTAAACACATTTTTTCTGGCGTTTTGCTTTGTTACGGTTGACGAGTCGTGGGCGTTTTGAAGGTTGGTTTTCTGAACTTTTGCACATTGTTCATTCGGGAAGACAATTCTCAAAACAAAGCGCTAAACTAGAAACAACTAACATCAGGGTCACGAATCGATTCTACTGTAAAGGATCTGTAACTGCCATAGTTATTTAAGTTAATATACAAACATAATATCTAAGAAAGGATAAACAGTATAAATTGTACCATTTCTAAAAGGACCTTCTGGTGATTCTAATTTAAAAACTAATTGCCCGAGGTATTATTGTATGTATTATTAAGTTTTTACTTCCTACTAATTGCCTCGACCGTTTTCTGACTTCTAATAAATTAGTCGTTTAACACTAGAAGCGCCGCCGTCCCATTTTTGTCCCAAACGCAAGGTTGATTGTTTATAACTTTTTTGTTTGTTAATGTATGTAGATGAAACTTTTTGAGTATTACCAATTTTACACATTTATTTAATTAAAAATATAAATAATTTTATAGCAGTCATACTTTTTGAAAAAAAATGAGATTTAGCTAGAACTGCCGCTGGGTCATTTTTGTCCCGCCATTATTATTTTATTATTTGAGGGTATAATTTGACATATTTTCATGCCTCGGGGACGAAGTGGAGGTGAAAGGACGATGCGGGGGCGGAAAAAAATTGAATAGTAGGTTTAGCAGTCTATACCTAAGTTTTTAGGGTTCTGTAGCTTTTAAGGAAAAAAAAACCCTTATAAGATCATTTTTTGTCCATCCGGCTGTCTTTGCCTTTATATCAGGAACGCTTGGAGAAATCGAGTTGATATTCATATGAGTATATGAATATCGACTATATGACGATCTACAGTCCCTTGATTTCCTGAAAAAGCACCCTTAAAAAAAGATATGACCATTTATATAGTAAAAAGCGTGTATTTCGACACTATAAAGGGAATCAAATTAATAAGGTACTTTCAGTTAACTTAGAAATATGAAATTTGGCAGTTAGCATCTACATGTAGTACTAGTACAGGAAAAAATCTATACATTTATACATAAATCTTAAAAAATAATAGCCTGAAAAGTGGGGTAAAATTGGTGTCAACACTAAATTTTGCCGCTAGTTCAAATGAGGTATGATGTAGGTGTAGGTAGGTTCAAGATGTGTGTAGGTAGGTTCAAGATGAAAGGATGACTAAGCTAGGCTTGAATTTTAGAAAAACACTCGATACCAAATGTGGGCAATTGTAGGATAGGTGGAGGGAACCTGGGAACCTAGTGCTATGCACTCCGCTGGCATTTTCCGTCGAATTCTGGAGGCATTACTATGCAATGTTATAAATCATCTATGATGTATCACTGATGAAGAATATATTAATGCATTACTTGGCCTAATAATAATATTAACTAATTTCAATAACTTATAATTTTGTAAGAGTTATTCAGTTAGTTGTCACGACCTTAGAACGTATTTGAAATATTTGATTCTTTCTTTGTGTTTGGTTTTTTGGTACTTTTATGTGTGTTAAAGAACAAAAATTGATTATTAAAGATGATCTACATATTTTACGAATTATTTTAATAATATTTTTTTTGTATTATACCAAAAATCAACATAATAAGTAGAATGGGACAAATTTGTCACGACGGCGGTTCAAGGTGGGTCTCAATCTTCGGCACTTCTAGTGTTAACAAATTATGCAAAAGAAGAGTCATTTACGACATTTGTCACTTGATCGTTCTACACGTGATCGTTGTCGATTCAAAAGTTTTGACTAATTTTATTTTTTAAAAATTATTACTATTTTAGAGTGAACGATGTTTTGATTTTGTATATAAGTTTATCTGATATTTATATCTCTTTGATATATATTATGTACTAGAGTTCCGCAGACGGCTTCGCCCGCGTGTATAGTGTAAGTTTTATTTAGTTATTTCACTTTGGGTGGATTAGCGTACAAAATTTTTTTTTAATATATTACATTATGAATATTTGATATTCTAGGTTTTACTTTAATGTGTTTTTTTTTTCACTTTGTCAATTATTGAAAATTTAATTAAATTTCGAACTAATAAATTGGTACTTTCCTAAAAAAAGATACATTCATAATTTTCACCATAACATAAAAAAGTTATTGATTAAAAGCTCTTGTTGACATTCAACATTAAATAATAATTGCCTTAATTAGAAAAAGAAATACTTTTAAATTCTAAATCTCCAAAACATTATTATAAATATGTTTATTACGTAACGATAAAAATGTTTATATCTAATCATCCAGACATCGCTCGTTCTACATAAATAACTTTTTTATAAATACGACAAATGATTGTCGTATTTGTCGTTTTTATATCCAAAATTGGAAGTAGTATTTTAGAAAGTTACCATATTTTGGAAAGCAAGCTATATTTTGGAACAAAAAATATGGCTACTGTAAAGGCGATAAAGATTCGACTCCCACTTCGAGAATAAATTGAAGTAATAATAAATCAAAAATAGTAATAATAATTACCGATTGCCATTCATTCTTCTACGGCTCGTTGGACTTGATGGTGGTGAATGCACCGGTGTGGCCGGTAGACTTTTGCTTCCACGTCTGGCTAAACTCTTAGATTTAGGCTCAGGAGCTCCTTCATCAACTGGCGTGGCGACTGTGAAACCTCGTGGCGAACGAGTTTGTATCATTTGGTGTGCCACCTATAAAAATAATAACAGACATAAATATTGCATTAAGTAGTGAAATTACATATATAGACAAATTAAGTGACATTTTCCAGAGTGGCCTTGTCTTTAGTTTCAAATTTCTCTTTTTGTGTATAGATTTTTTTATGCTTAATTTTCTGTTTGAAAATATTCTGGGGTCAGCACAACACTATTCTGGTGAGCAAAAACCATCCGACTTTCCATTCCTACGCCCATGAGTAGGGCCCAATTAAACGGGTTGAGTGTACTTTTAGAAAAGATGAACCAAAGCGGAGATGTACTCATGTCGATGTATATACATACTATGTAGTGATAGCAACGAATCTGCTACATGATTCTAGTTATGTACTAAATACTATTAATGTCGTATTTTTTTACAAAATGCTTTTTTTTCGTATTTTAATTTACATGAAATGTTCGTTAACTTAAACAAACACAACATTTGATTAGAAAATGATAACACACCACACAAATTATTTACATACGGTTCATAAATATACAAAATTGCATTCAAAATGAATTGCATTCTAACGTACATTAATGTTACAGTTATTTAGGTGAACGTATAGCTAAGTCACTGCGCGCTCGCATTTATATGGATCAACGAGCTCGGAAGTGCCTTGAGTTACTTGCAACTACTTCTGATAAAAACAACTAACATAAAAAGCTATCGGCACTATTCTTCATGCTAAAATATATCAAGTTATAAGTGAGAAACCACACCGAAGCGTGTATATGGCATCAAGCTATAAGTAATGTTAAGAATGTGGTTCATGTTATTCTAATCAAACTAAAATGCTAACTGTGTAATTAACCTTAATTTCCTTATTGAAGGCAGGATGAAAATTTTCGAATATCTAAAATTCATAATAAATATAGTAAATAAAATCATATAAGCAATAAAATAATAAGGATTTGTTGATAATATAAATAGAGGACCGCGAAAAGCAGCGGCATCTAGCTGTAACATCGGTTGTGGTCTCGATTTCTACTCGGGGGAATGAATTATGACAGAAAAAAGACAGAAAAAGACAAAAGAAAGTGCGGCGTTAAGTTCCGCGACTCAATACGGAAAAACTCGATGTTTAGTCGGTGCTAGTTCGTTCGTTCGCTAGCTCGTTTCCTCTGCCAACCCTGCCATATACGGTGTATCCCGTAAAGCTAAAAATATATATAAATTGATAATAATGCACTCTACTATGTACTAACCTTGACGACGGAACTGCCGCACGCCGCACCTTCCCCTTTGAATCCATCATCGGTGCCCGCTGGCTTGGGTTTAACGTTGGCCGATTTAACTGAAAACAATAATTATAATTACAAATAATTGTCGAAGCCGTAGTGGCACAGAGGCACAAGCGTGTGACTGTAAACACGACGATTGTGGATTCGATTCCCACTCGGGGAGACGTATTATATGATAGTTTCATTTCCGCTCTGGTAACCAGACAAAGTGTGGTGTTGAGTTCCACCACTCAACACGCAATGTCTCGAGATTCGACGGAAAGTGAGGAACGGAGAGTCTTCACACTAAGTGCTCACTTCACTCTGTCTGCCCTGCTATGCGCGGAATAGAGCGTGAAATTAAAAAAAATATATAATCAGACCACAAACAAACTGTGTAGGTACTACCAATCAATAGTTATTAATATAAATACGATACGAATGGAATCTGCCTACAATTACATAACATAGATCGTTACACTAATTGAAATATAAAGACGATTCACATTTTCGTGGTATTCAACAAGTAACTTAACTAAACATTGGCTAATAATAATATTTTAGTGAGTATTTTAATAGATTAAAATACATGAAAAATTTACTGCAAGTGTGCAATTGTGTCGAAAAAGCTATTATATTAAGTATTCACGTTTTTAAATACCTACTAACAATAAACTTTGAACAATAAAGATAAATTGCATTGAAGGCATCAATGACGTATTCGCTGCCATTCCTAATAAAAGTACAAACACTAAGCCCCGCAATTGTAAACCTTACTCAAGTCTGAGATCGATCTTGAGAGCGATTTATTAGATATTATAAATACTGGCGTAAGTAATATTTTTTTATTTATTTCATATCATTATTGATGCACAGCAAAAGCTAATATGGCAGCAGCATTATATCCTGTTTTTCGAGATAGACAAGGTTAGTATGACATTTATATACATACCTACATATATGAGAATTTAATGACACTCGTCGTTTGTAGACTTAAGTTCAATGGCCAATACATAAAAAACAAGTAATTTTGACCTATATGTTTCGATTGTTTTTTATAAAAATACACATATATAATCAAATGTCACTTAAATATAATGACCACTCGCAGAGATATAAAGAAGATATGTTATATATATTTTTTTAAATATATCCATTATATAAGTATACAGATAACTTATGACATCGTTTCCTTTATCTCAGTTAGCTTCTAAAATATTATTTTAAATCAAAAATCTGCCGAATTTTGTAGGTTAAATCTAACTGTGCAAAAGTGCTTTTATCAAAATCTTGTTACGTCAAACCACAAAACTTTGTTGTAACATTTATTTATTGGTTTCTGAACCTACATTTTCCGCACTGCCCAGTACAGTCGGGGACAGAACTTGCACTAAAATAGTGATCATCTAGTAATAATAACGACTCATTCAGTAACATATTATTAATATTTATAATCTTATTAATATAAATTTCGCAGTTTTCGTTTAAAAAATATAATAAACAATAAGGCAGAGATTTTTTATTAAAAGAAAATAAAGGTTTCCACTTTATTGCAGTAAAATTAAAACTTGTAAACATCTCTTCACATTCACTTTTCTTATGCAATCTTGTTTAATTATTTCGTGAAGTCAGTCTGTCGTGTTTACAACAGATATTTATATACCTACGACATATTATATACGATTGACCTTTAAAGAGTTTACTTTATTTAATAAAAACACTCACATATACTATATTTGTACTTTTACTATACATATGTGTGCTTTATCATTTATCTAATGCGACACGAAGTATCCTTCGAGAAATTGAAACATGACTTTTCCTACATATCGCAAACTAGTTTATTATTTATATTAAAACACAAGGCACTAAAAGAACGGAAGATAAAGTAGGAATATGTGAAACCTAAAAGTGAAATATTTCATACTTTAATAATATTCACTTAGTAAGTACTGTTGACGTAAAAACAAATAGATAGTGGTAGTAGAACCATCGTTCACGTCGTAAATTAAATTAGCATACTGTTTACTTAAGATATTTGTTTGAAATGGCTTATTTTGCCCGTGTTTACGCAGACCCTACCAACAACAATAACAAATCGGCTGTTTTATAATAAGGGAATTCAATAATATTTATCAATATACATACTTTAACGACTTACATAAAGATTAATAATAATTAATAATATTTTAATAATAATAATATTTAAAGCGATAATTTATATAGCACAGGTGTTTTTTTATATATAAAATATACATATACATATAAAATAAAGATCTAAATTATCAAAAGAAACTTGGTAAAAAATATATGAATTAAATCAGTTGAATAAACTTTAAAAAGTCAGCTAACAAACATAAGAGAAGTTATATGACATTTTTATATATGTTTCACGATTTCAATAACTCTTTAAATAAAAAAAATATTAACAATAATATTTAATAGGTTAATAACAAAATAATTCTAAATAACTACTATACTACTATATAACACTAAATTGAATTATTTCTTAAAATTATATTAAATAAGAGAATTTATTATAACTTCAAGAAATTGCAAACGCAAATAGGTACCTATAGATGAATTAAATACAAATGTACTAAAAGACAGCGCCAGTATGACTGGTCTAGATCAAAATAAACGTTTAAATAAGATTCTCACCAGCAGTATTAATAGGCGCAATGCCGTGCAAAACTTCTTGGCAGGGCTTGGTGTGTTTCGACCAATCCTTCTCTTTGATCACGTTGTATGTCGCTGACAACTCCTGTTGTTCAGTCAGGACTTTAGGAAGGTCGTTGTTGAACTTTGTTTTGCCGAATAGGACGTCTGGTTTGGGATAGCGGATGTAGAAGAACGAATCCTCTGGTGCTGGTGGTGATGAAGCGAAAGGTTCAAACTCCCTGTAAACAATAATAAGATCTTTTATTTTTACACATTTTAAATTAAACTTTTTAACTGGATGAATATCGTATATTTAGTATTATATATATTTTTTTTGGAAACCCGACGATTCGAACACTATGCAGTTGTCCGTGGCCGGGCAGTCTATTCCTGTCCCCCGAAAAATCCAGTTAAAGAGTTTTATTTAATAATTGCTGAAGATAATACATTTGTTTAGCTTAGTAAGTGATTTTATACATATTATTCTCATATTACTAGTACTGCCCTATTATTATATTCACTTAAAATAATTTCACTTCTTATTATTGTTTTTAGTTTTGATGATATAGTTGTTGTTGTAAGTACACTATACGAGTACTTACGAGATTAAATTGTTCAGAGTACTAAACTGTGCCACAATATTCCTATTTTTCATCATTTTCACACACCGTTCGCAGTTAAAACACCAATATTATAGTAATGTAAGTATAAATTATTACGTATTATAATTTATCAAAGATAATATTCAAAAGGTGTCAACGTTCACAAAATATAACTCTAACTAAAAGCTTTTAATGCCACCAATAACATTTTATAGCAAGTACTGTTGCTAGTAGTTTTAATCTTATCAAGATAATATGCCTTGTAAACTAAACAAAAATAACATGTGACGTCACTGTCGGCCGACCAATAGGATCGAATTGTACGCTCACTCCCCCAACAACACACGACATAACATACTCACCGACGTACAGGCGTACAGTCGTACAAGTACGATACACGGTGGGTAGTTAGAGGTCAAAAACATACGTTCACATTTTCGAAACATTATGGAATTCTTCGTAGCGGGGATAACGAGACTTGGCGCACAAGTTATAGGAAATATGAAATGCCAAATTATTTATATACCTTTCAAATAGACTTATATTTGAAAGGCAGACGCGAACATATTATTGCGATATAAATAGATAAATTGGCTCTGATACAAAAATTATCTTTCGACTTTCTCGACCATTGCACGTCTTGAAAATACAACGCACAATAACGCTTGTTTTAATTATGCACATTATGCATCAAACACAAAGACTATATTTGAAAGGCAGGTGTAAAATGCTCTCTTTTAAATAGAAATTGAGGACATAATGACGCAGTGGGATAGCATCAGATTGCAAACGATAGTTGCGAGTTAGATTCCCACTCGGGGGAATGAATTAATTTTATTTTCCCTTCTGCCTCTCAACGATGAGGTTTTTTTAGGTTCTTTATGTCTGAGCCTACCCTTTTATAGAGGCAGGGGTTTCTATACAAATTGTAAATGAACACACAAGAAGAGGAAATACCGAATTAATTATAGAATACTACGTCAAAAAACACAATATTGACAAATCAATTCACACATGTGATGAGATGATAAGATAACCTGAGCATAATATTTATTTAGAGATTTTTTTAAAAAGATATGTCTCTTGTATTTTCTACAAGGTTTACAGCTAAATGTTATATTATACATAGGTATATTAGAGATATATGTATAATATAACATTTAGATACAACCTATATAGATATACTTGTTAATGTTTGAAAATATCAATATTTTATGTAACTCTTGCATTTTAAATGGCTTCTGTATACTACGTAAGGCTTACATGTTTATAACATTTTTTTTTTAAGATTCTTTCGATAAAACATATTGTAACTTTGTAAAGAAGGATAAAATGTTAACATTTCATAGCAACTGTTTTTCTAGTCATTGTTCAAACAAAATATAGACACATTTTTAAAATTTATATTCATCTTTATTATAGTTTTATAGTTTTGTTAATTTTGTATTAACTTATTGAACTATTAATAAAATTTTTCATAACATAACTATACGTTTTTGATATAAAATAAAGCGTGCTTTTCTTAATAAAGATGAAGTTAAAATGTAAAACAGGAACGTTATCATTTTGTTTTTAAATAAATATAACAATTGTATCT
The DNA here is from genome assembly GCF_056956725.1 of Heliconius melpomene rosina. NCBI lineage: Eukaryota > Metazoa > Arthropoda > Insecta > Lepidoptera > Nymphalidae > Heliconius > Heliconius melpomene. The sequence goes on along the minus strand of NC_140406.1, from coordinate 5,209,918 downwards.
AGGTTCAAAACAAGCTCGGTATGTACGCACTCAGAGACAAATAATTTTAAACAAAATCTATATATGGATACATATATTGGAAACATAATAATATTATTATGCGATGCGATGTCAATTGCTCAAGATCAAGATCGATCGAAGTTGACGTCACAAGAGTATTAGTTAGATAAGGTTTCTCTAAAGTATTACATGTAAATGCTAGAATTATTACATAAATCAATTCTTGTAATGTCAATGATTAAATAAGTTTCTTATTGAATAGTATTTAAAATAAAAGAAAGTTTTATAACGTCTGTTAGTTTTATGGTCATATCTTTAGAATAATCAATAAATTAAATTGAGGTCGTTGTAGCGTAGTGGCACAAGCGGTTGTGGGTTTGATCCGCACTCGGGTTATATTTTCATTTCTTCGCTCTGGTAAAAGGCAAAAGGTCGGCGTTGAGTTACGCCATTCAACTGGCAACGCTCGAAGAATTCGGGGGAAAGTGGAAACACGGAGTGTCTTAACACTAAGCGTGGATGGCAGCATTCAAATGATTAATATATAATGTACTTAGTCTTCTTTATATTTTCCGAGATATCTATGCTAGTATTTCTAATATAACATTACGTGAAGTCGTGCATTGTTAGTATTGATTGCGTAAGTAATTGGCCCATTAAATAAATCTAACAGGTGACGCAGCACAGTTAAATATTTGTAGTTTATATAAAGAAAACTAGTAAAGCTCTATGTTGAAATAAATCGAGGGCCGACCAATTGCGACAACTTGTTTTGACCACACCTTCGCTTAGTAATGGCCTTGTGTAGGTCTGTTTGGTATACTCGTATAGCAAAACGGTTATTTTAAAATCATTTATTACAAAATCTAGCATTAGTATTATATTTTTTAATGCCTTTTGTTCTGGAAGAAAAATAGGACCAGAAAGTATGTGTGACTATAAAGAAAATTATAAATTTAAAGATAGAAAAACTACTACTGTTATTACAACTGGAAATAAATACAATTAAGTTAAGTTAAGTTAAGTTCTCCAATACCACAATTATTTTAACTTACACACTTTTTGTGCCATGATTTTCTTTTACTGTAATTTTTTGTAATATATAAATATTCACGTTTTTGAAGTGCTATTCCCACACTAAGGAAAGAAATGTACAAATTCTTATGTTTTGTAGATAAGTAATAATATTATATACTTTGTTATACTTTTTTTACGTCACAAAATATTGAAAATGAAAAGAAATATATATATTAAAATTTTACAACAGCCAAAATGTTGATATTAAAATGAATACTTCAATATGTAAACAAGTCAATGTTATCTATCTAATTTTGCGATTACAGGCATTAACAAGTCTTATTATATATAAATATGTAGATTGGGACAATTTAAAAACATGTGAAATTATTATTGAAGGGCAGAGAGAACCTAGTTTTAAGGCACTCAATTCCCCATGCACTGCCAATTTTAATTTTTGAAATATTGCTTGTAAAGTGCTGGAATGTCCTGGAGTGGAATGAACATAATTCATTGTCATTAGTGACAATTGAACTTAAAACTGACCCATTTCTCTCACTGCACCATGACAACTCCTTAATATTTATAATAATTAAGCAACCACATGATTTACTATTGTAGTTTGTGCTACTTACTTGGTTGGTTTACTTTTCATCCAAACAGGAAGAGTAAATCCATCCTTTAATTCTGGATCACTTGATGCCATCTTGATAAAATGTCTCAAACAAATTTTGAAATTTTAAGCTTTTATAATAAACTTAATAAATACTTAATATTAATACCGTAAAACACAACAATTCTGTTACAAAACATAAAAAGATATGCTACTTAGGTGTGTTTTATCTCGAGCAAAATGATAAGAAACTGATAAATGGGTGCTAACATTAATAAACTTATATATTGTTAATAAATAAGTAAAACTATTGGAAGTTGTGGTGTTCAAGACACTTGTTGAGAAGCACTTGACTTCAAATTAAGAGATGACGGAAGCATCTGCAACAAACATAAAAAAATGTAAGCTGTTGATCTTTAAATACTCTCATTATATACAAAATTGAATATAAATAGATTGATGGCTATTACTTATAAACAGACATGATAAAAGAGAAGGTTTACAGGAAACCAAATAAAGGTTCATCTTACTTTTAAGCAATTAAAAAATAATTATAAGCATAAGGGCTTTGGCTCTGACTATATATATATATTACTATATAATATATATATATTTTTTTTTAAGATCAAGATTAATCTTTATTCCTTTCTTTGTTAAACATTTTCTTATGACATGTCCATTTATACAAAGGGACCATTTATACAAAATGCTTATAAATATATAAAGTTTTACCTAATGCCTCTATAAGCATTTTTGTAATATAATTACATGTAAATACTTAAATAATATATAATCTTATATAATATATAAAGATAATAATATAATTTTCTGTAAATACTTTTTAGAATAGATTACTTTAATAAATAATTACCTGTTTATTACACTATAATTTTCTGCAATAAATGAATTCAAAAATTTTACGTTTACTATTATTATTTCAACATATATTTTTTGTATACTTATTTTATATTCATGTTTGTGTAATATATATTGCCAATAACATTTTTATTACCTCTCATATCAAAAATTTACCTAAAAGAAACCTCTGCTGAGATAAGTAAGATAAATTTACCTTTGCCAACATTATTTTGCATTTGCACTATGTATCAATCTTTCTTACTGAGTGCAATAGAGTATATACACACTTTAACCAATAATGCACTTAGTGCTATCTCTAAAAGTACTCTGGCGATTGGAACGTAATAAATAAGCAATAACTAATATATTTTCAACAAAATATTCTTCATTTTTTGTTTATATTTCGCCATTTTCACCCATGGTGTTATTAGTTATTACACTTAAAGGCCTTGATAGATATTTGCAAATAGATTTAAGTTATTATAACCTTTTAAAAACGTAGTAATGTATATAAATACACCTGTATATAATGCATTGTTAGTTATATAACTACAGTGGTGCACTCAGCGCAGTATACTATACGAATTATTAAGAGTTACGAACATAAATACCTAAACCTCATGCATGTGACATCATAATTATGTTCTAAACAAAAACACATGTATATTCTGTTAGATATGATAACATTAAAAAAAGAAATCGAAACAATAATAAACAACAAAACTTACCATATTAAAAGCAATAAAAACACAACTAGAAAACATCTTATTATTTTAACAGTGCCTTAATAAGTACACTACGTAGAGAAATGAATATTAGAGAAGTAGTAGATAAAATATAAATAAATGAAGTTTGCAAAACGGACAGATAAAAAAATAATTGTCACATATTCAACATTTCTATAATCGATTTTGATTTGGGATTCCAACTGTTTATAGACGCAAATATTCGTGTTAAATAGTTAAATAATAAAGTTTTATATAATTAATTACATACGAACAATGTAATGAAAATCAATGGACAACATATAATTTAAAACTGTTTGAATTACTTAATCAATGAAAAATGTGTTACTAACCGAACCCTTATTAGGCCGATCAAAAAATTTATCGTTTGCTTCGCGCTATCTCTTCTACACTCGGCTCGTGGAAAGTGAAGTGACATTAAATTATGATTTTGAATGCGTGCAGCCGGCGTTCTTCGATTTACAAAACGTTATCACGAATATTTTTATTATTTAATCGATGTTATATTTATTTGAATATGCGGCCCGCAATCGTTATGACATATTCGTAAGCGGTTTTTGAATAGTTCGCTGATTCTTGTGAAATCAAAAGTAAGCTAAATAATTTAGAATGCTCTCACGACTGATTAGAAAAAACAACGGACAATTTTTTTTTTAAATATTATTTCATCGAGATCAACAAATCGATAACAATTGGCAGTTTCTGACAGTTCTACAATCTGATCCATCTGATCGTTCATGATTTGGTTGTTGTTTGGTAGGTTGAATTTTTACGATAAACAAATAACTCAACACTTAGTTTATTACCTATATAAAATAATAACAAAATAAAGTTTCATATTATTTTATTGGAAAATTTATATTTTTATTCGTATAACAATGGCAAATGAGGAACCAACTGATCTTGACTGGTTGCAATTGCGCCGCGACATGGGTCCTGTGCATCATGTTGAAACTACCCAAGAAAAATTTATTAGAAAATTTGGTGAAAATCCTTTTGTTCCAATAGGTAAGTAGTTGTCAATTTTATATATCTTTATATATTCTAGTAATTGTAACCTAAAGAATATTATATAATAATTTAATAACTTATAAATTAAAATTGATTTATTTTAGGATGCCTTGCTACAGCTGGAGCTCTTTCTTACGGCTTATGGTGTTTTCGAACTGGGAGGACTCAATTGTCACAGCGAATGATGAGACTCAGAATTGTAGCCCAAGGTTTTACAATAACAGCACTTGTTGCTGGTGTTATGATGACTGCTGGAAAATCTATAAATTAATGTGTTTAATGTTATTGAAATGATAAATAAAATGTATATAAAATAAAGCACATACTAGTAATCACATAATATATCTAATAATAAATTAATTATGTTAAAAGAAATATGTTATATTTTGTTTTATTTATCATCTAGTCATCACAATCAATGATGTAGTAATTAAATGAATGACGACTAAAATCAACTGTTTGTAAATTCAAATTCAAAATATTCTTTATTCAAATAAACTATAAAAGCACTTTTGAATCGTCGAATATACATGTCAACAAAAAGCTACCACCAGTTCGGAAGGCAGTTCTGCTGAGAAGAGCCGGCAAGAAATTCAACATTTACTCTTTTCAAAGTCAATGGTATATTTTACTATTACATTAGCTGGCAGCTATCCTGCCTGACATTCAATAGACATTAATTCCATACTGATTTATCCTCTAAATATTCTTGAACAGTGTAATAAGCTTTAAGTATCCTGCACACAGCAGCGTAGGCAGATGGAACCTAGTGTTAAGACACTCTGTTCCCCACTTTCTACCGAGTTCTGGAGGCATTGCGTGTTGAGTGGCAGAATTCAACGCCGCGCTTTGCCTCGACACCAGAGCAAAGAAATGAAAATATAAAAGTAAATAAATATTTCACTTTCTCGAGCGGGGATCGAAACCACAACCATCGCGTTACAGTCGCACCATTGTACCGCTGTGCCACAACGGCCTCTGGTTTGTTTATTTAAGGATTTGTTTATTTAATTTATATTTTTTGAGTCAAGATTCAAAATTTTACTAAAAGTAAAATAAAAAAAAAACAGCTTTACGCTGTATCCCGCTCACAGCAGGGTAGACAGAGAGAACCTAGTGTTAAGTCAATGCCTTCAGAATACGGCGGAAAGTGGGGAACAGTCTTCCACTTTCCGCCATATTCTGGAATCTGGAAGCATTGTTTGTTGAGTGGCGGAATTCTACAATCTACATCACTACCAAAAGTATACTATTATTATTTTTTATATAAAGAAGATATAATTCATTTAAAATATATTTATTTTAACATATATAATAAATAAATTATTACAAAATTGAAAATACATATGGCTAAAGTGAATTTAAATATAACAGTATGTATGAATATGATAACGTGTCGCATAAAATGTAGTAATTTTTACTTTCATATTTTATTAAACTATTAAATAATACAACATGTTTATATTTATAATAAAATTTTAAAATTTAATATATACTTAGACTATCTAACTTATTAATTTATTTAGAACACAGCTAAAGCAAGTATTGAAAAGTAGAAAATCTTTATATAACCTACTACTAATAACACATATGTTATTATTGGTCTGTGCCCTGTGGAATACTTGACTTGAGTAAATGTATTCTGTGTACTTGACATACTATTGTTTTGTTTTTAAAAGCCATAAACAAAAAATATATTGATCTGTATTGTATTTTATTTTTGTATCTTAGAATAGGAATATTTCAATAAAAAATATGATTTAGACTAACAATAAATAATTCATCTGCATTACGATGAATGGATTTGTAGCCGTTCATTGTGGTGAGTTAAATTACCTGTTTGTATTTTACCTTGGTTCATTTAAACCTGACTAACATGTTAATATTTTAGGCGCGGGTTATCATAGTGATACCTTAAGAAAAGAATATCAGCGAACATGTTATTTAGCATGCCGTAAAGCAGCTGAGGCTCTGTCACTAGGAGGCAATGCCGTTGATGCTGTAGAGAAAGCCATAATAGGTTTGTAGTATAAGAAATAAAATTTTACTCATGTACAGTAATATATTTATTATTGATAATATTACATTCTAGAACTAGAAAACAGTCCATTAACAAATGCTGGATATGGATCAAATCTTAGCTGGGATGGATTAGTAGAATGCGATGCATCAATAATGAATGGACAAACCTTGCACTTTGGGGCATGTGGGGCCGTATCGAACGTTTGGAATCCAATAACATTAGCAAAACAGCTTTGTATGAAGCAATGTGAGAGCCTATCATTAGGGCGGGTACCACCTTGTATACTTACAGGTCAAGGTGCTAAAACTTGGGCAGAAAGAATGGGCTTGCAAGTAGTAGAAGAACACAAAATGATATCTACTCGTGCCTTCCGAAACTATAAGCACTGTAAGAGAAAATTAAAAAGATATTCAGTACAAAATGACTTAAAGTTCAGTCCATTGGACACTGTTGGGGCTTTATGTGTAGATTCAAATGGGGTTGTTGCTTCTGGCGCTAGTTCTGGGGGAGTCTCATTAAAGCATGAAGGACGAGTGGGTCAAGCAGCTTCATTTGGAAGTGGTGTTTGGGCAGTCACAAGTAGAGATAGTGTAAGACCTTCTATCGCAGCATGCACTTCTGGGTGTGGGGAACATCTCATTAGAACACAACTAGCTAAAAACTCAGCTGAAAGTCTACTAAATACATCTCCTACACTTGGCTTAGACAAATGCTTAAAAGAAAACTTTTTAGAGTCACCTTTCTTATGGGATATACCTGAGAGATTAGGAGGTACATTGGCCCTAACTTTTAACTCACAAATTGGAGAAGGTGAACTTCTCTGGGGCCATACAACAAAAACTATGTGTGTTGGATACATGTCTACTGAAACTGCTAAACCAAAGGTAAGCTGAAGTAAACAAAAATAAAATTAAATTATTGTGAGTATGGACTTTGTAGCACAGTGAGTCAATGTTCACTGTAAATGTAGTTCTTGTGGGCTTAATCTCCACTTGGAGGAGTGCAATGAATGTCCTTGCGCTGGAAAGGCACTCAGAGGCTTCATAATCTTAAATTTAGGCAGGAAATGGAGATAAGAGTATTGTGGCATTAGGTTCTCTGTGCTACAAAAAAATTAAGAAAAAAATATTAATATTGCTTTTTCAATTTTACAGTGTATAATTTCCCATTTGCCACCAAGAGTGGAATCTGGTCGCAAAGCTGTTGTATCAGGAGTACCATTCAAAGTGTCAATGCAGCCAGCCCCAGTATTGCAGTGGGAAATAAAGACTGAGCCAAATCTAAATGGATCTCTTTGACATGCCACAAAATATTTTGTTACTTAACATATACAGTATATATTATAAAAATTATGAATTTTTTTCAGAAAATTTATTAATTTTTAACATGAGGACCTAAAACTCCGCTTGTTGGAAGTTGTCCCAGTGCTTTCATCACTTATAAATTATAATAACTCTCCTCAGGGAACTTTCCCAGACCTTTTCGAAGAGACGCAAGATTGAGTCCTGCTATGTTAAATTTTTTATGTTTTCTAGAAAATATTTTTCTAGTGTGGTAGTGTGGAATAATAGTTTAAAAATATTAAAAATAATCATGAATAAATCTATAATTGATAATCTTAACATTGTAATAACATTGGTATATGTACTTAAATATTTTCTTTATATTGTAAAGGTGGTCCTTTAAAGATAAATAAAATATTTAAGTTGATGATTAAAAAAGAAGTTAGGTAGGTACTATATATTATATCACATACATTAAAATATCACTCTCAGTTTGATCTCTTGTAATTTAAAATGTATTCAGTAAACGATATGATATTTTTTCAATTATTTTCATAACTGTGTGCCACAAACATTTTGTGAGTTGTTCCTTATCATATAAATGTATAGTATAATTATACAAAAAAATAAATAGTGCTAAAATACACTGACAATAAACACTGCCAATTTAATTTACAATAGTGATTATGACCTCAAGTGTTCTTTAAAAAATAAGTTTAATTTTTCAAAAATATGTTAATAAAAATGCATTACTTTCAATTCTATGGATATTGGATTTATTCTTCCATCCATTATAGACCTGTTTAGTTCTGGCATTGGCATCCATAATTCAGGTGACACGTTAACGGGGAGGGAGGTGGTGGATAAAATGTGACATTGTATCACAAAGATGGGATGGGACATCATCATTGACTTAACAGAAATAATTTCGAAATTGCGCTTTTGGTTTTGTATGGTTTTTTTGATTATGGCGTTTAGATTTTGTCATTTCTACGTGTAAAATATGTAATGTGACACTAGGTAGGGGGATCCCATAAATAAATGACAAGCTAAGACAAGGGAGTCTAAAATCATGTGACTTAATATATGGATGGCACTTAATCTTCAAAAAGCCAAATTTGAAATCACACTATGTTCTAAATTTTGTTTTTTATAACGATTATAATTTTCTGCCTTGAAGTATTATGTAATTTTCTTGAAATAAACATATTCTTACATAATAAAGCTTTAATGAATGTCCTCACATATAAGAAAGTCAAACTAAGTATATCCAAGGTAAGGAAGAAAAAAGTCGTCGTTCGAGACATTTCATTGAGTGGCGGATCTTAACGCAATTTTTGGCTTATTACCAGAGCCAAGAAATAAAAAATAATTTATTCGCCCGAATGGAAATCGAACCCACAACCGTCGCATTTACAGTTAGAAGCTGTTGCCATGTCGCCCTCAATTATTTAACTATAAGAAAATTATGATTAAAAGTTTATTAAAACCACGTGCTTTCTGAGATTTATCCCCATTGAAAATTTCATAAGAGGGTAACAATAAAAAACTATAAATATTTCGATGTTTTATTCGAAAGAAGTGTGCTAAGATACGTAATTCGGTGAGAGGCGATTATTAAGTACATCACAATATAATACAAAAATAAAAACGGTTTAAAAAAAATATGATCGTATCAATAATGTCATTAATTGCCTTATTATTAAAGCACCACATAGTACCTTCTCCAAACGCAGGGTGCTTACATACGTTTAACCCACATATTCATTACAATTTCGAAATCAAATTAGATAATAAAATTAATATTTTTTTATATGAGTGTTTATTGTAAAATATGATTACGAATAAATATCAACATATATAATGAACGAGCTTAAATTATAGTATTGTTATAATCAATTAAAATGAAAATCAAGTACAAATAACTAGAATTACTATTATTCAGTCTATAAAATGTTAAACAGTTTCACACAGAATAATCTTAATAACATAACTCTAAAGCAGACTTAATGGAAGTATATGATATTAATTTCATACCAAGAAGTTGACAAGTGAATTTGCATACATATTTTTTATCGTAATTAGGATAAGGATTGTTTTTTATAAGGTGACTAAATTATTAAATCGATACAAATTTATATACTTATTTTTAGATACGTATAAAAAAATACATAGCGAAATTTGAACTCTCGCCTCTTTGAAACCGTCCAAGCGTTCGTTCTCATCAAGCGATACGTCAAAATCGTAAATTCTTATATGCTTGTTACAACTTATTTAAAGTTACGAAAGGTTTTTTTTTTACTGCACGAAACAAATATGATTTTCTGAATAACTCTTACTAAAGACCTAATTATGATTAAAAAAGTATGTACGCAAGTCGACTTATTAAGTTATTTACGCCTGATAGTTAATATTTTGTTTATACACTAAGAAATAAGAACAAAAATTGTTTTAAGGAAGAAAAATTACAATATGTATAATAATTGCAATTGTTTGTAGCTATAATTCAATATTACCCAACAATGAACATTTGTACTAAAATGTGATTTAACTTATACTATGGATATATAAATTGAATTAATTAGTAAATTGTAGTATCTAGTTTTAATTGTGATTAAATTTGTGTACAAGTGTTATATTAAATGCATTTTGTCATTAAATATCTAAAGTAACATATTATATTTTAAAAAATTATGTTACATCAAGATAAACTTGAAGGTACATCAGCAGTGATATTTTGTTTACGCAATCTACGTATTGTTTGTGAATTACAAATAGTTACTTTAATATAACGAGCATAAGTTTATATTTCCTTAACATAAAAAAAATCTCATCAAAATTATAGCTATATAATGTGTATAACTAACTGTTACATATGTCAGTGAAAAAAAAAAAGATATGAATATTATTAAGGTGTCACAGACCACTGGCAAGGGCTCTTTTATTATCATTTCATTTACAAATCTATATAAAATTTTTCCTTCCAATTATTTTAAAATATCAACCAATTTAAATATAAAATCACAACAATATATAGCCTCAAACAAAAATGTCAATTTTTTATTGTTTCACGCTGTATCTCACACACAATAAGCATCGAGGTAACATAGGGTTAAGAGACTATTATTCCCCGCACACCGCCCAATTTTCGAGAATTTGCATGTTCAGATCAGAGCTTGGAAATGAAAATAATTCAATCTCCCGAGTGAGAATCGAACCCTCAAAACCAAACCCACCAATTGCGTTTGCAGTGAGAGGCGTAAGTTTTACAAATATAAAATATCATACACTGGTGTAATATCATTTAAAAAAAAATCATCATAGGTCATCATATTATACCCAGAATTTTCTTAAATAAATGCCGATTTAATACTGGTATCATATAGTAAACACATTATAGTGTTATTTTAAAAAATGTCTAACAATATAAAAAATATCGATACAGTCACACTGTTACCACTTTCAAATCAAAGTTCAAGGCATCCTTTCAGTCTATCCAATCCAGAACATTCTATAACCAACCTATTTTCTATAATATTAATATTTATAATATAAATACATAATTATATGTATAATATGTTTGATATTTAATTAATACATACATTAATATGTTTTAAATTGATAAAGTGTCTGTCTAAGTAAACTAATTTTGTTTAAATGTTAGAAAGGACAAAAATGCTACTAGGCTCATCCAAATATTAAATAACGGGGCTATCAAATATTAAATAATTGCATGACCATTTTGACCTCGCACCTGTCTTTGTCACATTTGTAAGATGTCTCCTACGTACACGACGTGTGAAGTCACACATTTTCAAATTTACATTCCTTTTACCCCTTTTAACATCTAACGTAATTTATGGATGGCCAAAAAGGGCTGTAATTTTTTTCACATTAAATGTTAAATAATATCTTTCAAACACATCCATATTCATACCAAATGGCGGTTTCCTTTGAATTTTCAGGCTTATCGCTTCTACTTGCTCTTTTATCCCGCATTTCCTCCCGCTCCAAGTTATCATCAACAGAGCGTGATTGTTCCGACATTGGCCTATGGTTTTCTATAGGTCTTTCGTTTTGACAGGCACCGTCACCTATCACTGTAGATATTCTATTATAAACTAAATATGTTGGATTTTCTTTAACCGGAGTACTTTGGGGTTTGTTGTTTATATTGACTTCTGGGTTGTCGTCAGCCAAGTACACGGTTCTGCGAGTACCGGCTGTTCCAAACACAGGAGATGGGGTCGATACTGTAAAAGAAGCATAGCATATAATCATAATTTCAGAGCGTTTTAGACACAAATTTCAATTGACATAGAATGTCATTGATGACTTGTAAATATACATGAAAACTTTTTTAGGTTCACATATAATCCCACAATGCAAAGAAAAGTGTCAAGTCGTTCGCACTTCGTTTTTATTCTTTTACCTGAATTAGAGATATTGCGTTTTGATTAGCAAAACCCAGTACCGCGCTTTGTTTGGCTTGAGTGGGTAAATAAAAATAATTCATTTCCCTGAATGGGGATCGAATCTACAGTGTCTGCTTATAAGCAGACACTGTCCCGTTGTTTCTTGATGTGCACTGAATTAAATATTAAGCATTTGTACATATATATACAGGGTGTCCCAGGAGTCAACGATAAAACGAAAGCAGGTGATAGACCAAGTCGTGACAGTTATGAGAAAAATATAAAAAAAAATCTGTGTCATGTATTTTTTATATTATACTGATTTAAAAAAATATCGGAAAAACCGACACCCTGTGATGATTTTTCAAGTCTTAAGACTACAAATATTACTCTTTTTTCATTTTTTTTCTGTTATGTAATCATGAGTAACCCTTCTCTGAATTACAGTTTAAGATTGGAACATACCTGCATCGGTTTTCAATAAAATGCCGCGTTTTTGCCAAACATTAAATTCAAAATATTTAGTACACCCAACTTTAACCGACCGTACTATAAAAAAAATGTACTACACTGTTTTTGCAAGTAACTTTAAAAGTTGGCGCATGTCACGACTTGGTCTATCACCTGTTTTCGTTTTATCGTTGACTCCTGGGACACCCTGTATATATAAATAGATATATTGTGATAATTTAAATTGTACCTGCTGGTAAACTAGTTTCGCCTTCTATTCCTTGGAAGCTGTTTCTATGAGTGGGTGGTACAGCTTTATGTGGTCTACGTCTTAAAGAAGCTCTTATAAGGGCATCATCCCCACCCCCACTGTGAATAGAGGCCGAAGATAATCTCCTAACGAAATTACCCTCATTCATTCTTATTGGGTCAAGACTATGAATCGATCCCGACATGTCTATGTCGGATTTCTTAAGCAAGCTATCATCGAACCGTCTACTAAAACTTGAGTCACTATGTCTTGGCGATTCGACACTTGGATTAGATGATCCCTGGTCTGGATCAGAATTTTTTGACAATTTCTCCAAGTCCTGACTCCCAGGATCTGATTCACCGGACTCTGATCCTGCCAAAGTTAACTGAGACTTTGATCGATTAGCATCTTCAATCCTCTTGTTACTCCTTGAAGGGACTTTGTTTATTAAATCGGTACCGGCTTTCCGCACTCTCTTTACAAATGATGCACCAAAACCACGTCTTTTGGTTGTACAATTATCAAGCTTTTTATAATGTTCCATAATCTTCTCTTCTAGTTTCTCTTTCTGACGGCATAAAGCGTTAACTCTGTCAGCGAACATTTTTTCTTCTTCGTGGTAATGTTGTTTGTCCTTTAATGAATGCGCTAATAATTCGTGATATTGCGTTAGTAGTTGCGAGACGTGATCCATTAAAGACCTTCTGTCAGCATCCAAACTTTTATTCATTTGAATTAACATTTCGCAATGTTGGTTAGTTTTACTTATTTCTAACTCTAAGCTGGTGATCACTTCTGTTTTAGTATTTATTTCCCCTGATATTTCAGTGTTTCTTAATTTTAATTGTGCAACTTCACTCCTGATATTTCTATATTCCTCTTGCATATTTCTATATTCGTTTTTCAGCCTGTCACTGGCAGTGAACAAATTTCTGAAGTCTTCTTTTAGTTTGGAATGTTCAGCTCGAAGATTCGTTAGATTTCGCGATTCAATTTTTAGATTTTCTCGCTCTAATTCAAAATCAGAAACTTTTTTTTCGTATGTCGTCAATTTTTCTTTTAATTCTCTATTTTCTAGTTTTAAGTCTCTTATAGCTGCCTTTACAGGTTCTTTTTCGCTTAATAACATTTCATACTCTGTATTTAGTTGCTCATGAAGTGTTTGTAACGCGACTTGATCTCTTAAAAGATTATCTTGTTTATCTTTTAGTACTTCTAATTGTTTGACTATTTCTTCTTTTTCTGCTGCCAATTGACTGTTAGCAAGTTGTAGAGTCATTTGTTGTGAAATTAGAGAACCATTTTGGGAATTTAATGTTGCTACATTGACCTGAAGTTTAGCATTTTCTGCTTGACTATTTTCTAGAGACGCTTGCAAAGCAACCAAATCTGCCGTTAATTGTTCTATTTGAGGATTTGTCACATTATCATCAGTTTCTGGTTTTTCTTTATTATTACAATTACACGAAACCAATTTCAAGAAATTAGCCTTTGCAGCTATTTCTGAAACTAATGTCTCGTGATCAATGTTAGTGATAATTTTTTCTAATAACTCTTCAACACTGACATCTTTAGATATAACATCGGATGTATTGATTCCCAGTTTATCCATACAATTTCTAAGCTTGTCGAAATTTACCTTTTCTAATATAAGATCTTTTTGAAGTGTTTGTATTGTTTCTGTATCTACTTTTTTATTTGATTTCAATTCTTGTGTTTTTTGTTCCAAGTCTTGAAGGCGACCACTTAATGTTTGGTTGATTTCTATTTGTCTGGTTAATCTTTCGATTTCCTTATTTTTAAGTTCTATTTCTGTTGTAATAGTGTCTAGTGTTACATCTTTTTCTTCAACAGCTTCTCTTAATTTTGTCACTTCTCTTTGTAGATTGTGTGTTTCTTTTTCACTGTATGTCAGTTTTGTTTTGAGTTCTTCAGTTTGTATTATAAAGCGAGTGACTTTTTCGGCTTCAGGTTTTACAGCGTTTAACTCCTTAGTCCTGGAGTCTAGTGTCTTTTCGAGGTCGTCAGCCCGTCTTTGTATGGAATCACATAACATTTGAATCCGTTGTTTATCTTTTGTTAAAGATTCTAAATGTCTCTCGAAATCTTGCAGTTTGTTTTTTTCTGAATCTCTATCAATAGACTGTCTATCAATAAACGTTTTTTGGTTATCTAAAGAATCTTGCAATTTTCGGTTTTCTTCTAAAGCATTTTTAAAGACATCTTCCAACTCCCTATTTTGTTGTTTGAACCTGTTGCAATTTTCTTGTAATTGTTCACATTTTAGCGCCAATCGTTTCTTTTCTTTTTCTAATTCTAGTACTTTATCGCTACTTTCCAATAAGGACTGCTCCCTGAGACTATCGATAGTTGAGAGAAGTCTTTTATTTTCTAATTCTAATTTTAATGCTCGAGCTTGAGCATTACTAGTTAATTGTTCAGATAAACTATTTTCGCCAGATTCTAAAGTATTTTCGCATTCATTGTCAGTGTCTAAATTGCTATTATTACTTTCACTTAAAACAGATCTAGTAATATATTGCAAATGGTTGTTTTCTTCAATGAGTTCTTGAATCTTTTGTTGATCTGCATCTCGTTCCTGTGACGTGAAACCAACAAAATTAATTATAAAGTTAAAATTAAAACATCTTACACAATATATTATTGTCTTTTTCAGGCTTGCGAAGGTTATACATTTGGGCAATTAAATTTGCCCAAATGCGTAATTTTCGCTGAATAAATACAAATAAAAAAGTAAAGAAGCTTAAGAACTGTAATAAATAATTTAAATACATAGTATCAAAAATCGTTTAGGCATTGCCTTAGTCTTACAGTGAATATTTAATATTTTAAAATGTATAAGAATAATAATATGGAGTAAAAGAGTCTAAACATCTGTAGAGTTTTATCAGTTATAAAAAAACCTTTAACTTACTAGAGCAATGTCATTGGCTTCCCTCTTCAACTTAATCATCGCTGCTTCCAGTGACAAGCACTGATCTGCCCTTTTTCGGGCTCTCTGCAATTGTTCCTCTAAGGCATCCCTTGTTTCCATTAAAGCTTTATTATCTTCACGTAATTCTGCCACGCGCGTTTTATAATATTCCGCGTCAGCCAAACGTTCGCGATATCGTAGAATTTCTTGTTCCAATCTGAAATTAATGAATAAGAAGAGAAGATAATGAAATACCAGAGAAGAACTATACGACACATTAATTCGAGAGTTTAAAGCCTTCAGTTTACTAAGATAAAGAGATGAGACGTAATCTCAAAAGAGGGATTTAATAGGATATAAAAATAAAGATAGAACATAACAGTCGCTTAGTCGCTTAGTCGCGCGACATGAAAGTGTGGCGACAAGCGCTTGGACTAAAACCGTCTTAGATTTAGGAGGCGCGGGTTGGAGTGTTGTTTAGCTTTACTTTTTATCCTACACATAGTAGGGTAGACAGAGGAAACCTGGGAACCTAGTGGTGAGACATTCCGTCCCCATTAAGATATTTCCTTTCGCCACCTATCACCAAATTCTCGAGACATTTATTGTAGAGTGGTATAACTCAACAACGCGCTTTGCTTCGTTAATGCAAAATGAAAACAACAAATATTTCATCCAACAATTATTCATCCTAGTGGGAATTGAACCCACAACCTGCGTGTACCTGCCCTGCACCACAAGGTTCTAACATGTTAAATGTAATATATAAAAATACCTGTCACATCTCTCTGCCTTTTCTCTTAAAGCATCAACTTCATCTCTATAGCCGGTTGCTTTCCTAGCTTCGTTAAACCATTCCTGACTGTCTGTACGTAACTTGGCCAGAACTAGTTTCGTGTGTTCGAGCTCTTCCCTGCATTCTGATAATTGTTCTGATTTTTCTTCTCTGCAAACAATTTATAATTTTTTTTTATTTCACGCCGTATCCCGCAAGGAATAAATAATGAAAAACACAAATTTAAGCGTCTTTGAATTAATATCTCGTATAATACCTTTTTCAAAAGATTTAAAAAATTGAAAACACTTACAGTTCCTGCCTCTGTTTTCTCAATCTTGCTTTCCAGTCCGCTAGTTCCACAGCCAAATGCTGACTTTCGCCATTACTCTGATTAACACTTTGCGTAGATCTGCTTTTGCCATTTTTGTTTTCCGTTTCGTGTTCACACAAGCCTTCATTAAGTACTAGAGTGGCCCAATTTTGTAGATAATGATCGCGTTCCTTCGCCAACCTTCTCATATGGTTAAACATTGTAGGTGATTGAAATAGATCTATTGCGTCTGGTGTTAATACTACAGTTTGCATGTCTGTTACCTAAACATAAAATGTTTTATGTTATAAGAGTTGTAGCCGGCGACTTCATTTGTGTGGACTATAAAATATGAAATGTCTTTTTTCCTATTCCCGTAGTAGTAGAAATTTCAAGAAATCGTCTCTTAAGTTTAATTATTTATTGACCAAGAAACTTTTATGCCAAATTTTAGCTTTGGAATTGGAAGTCCTTCAGATTTTATATAGAATCACTTAGAAGCTATTGGCTTCCAATCTCCATTCTGGTCAATATTAGGGAAATAAATTATGTTTTTGTAGTAGGTTCTGTAACTTCCGAATGAATATCATTAATTAATAATTATTAATAAATGAATAAGCCTTGAATTATGAAAAAGCATGAATGAAATGGATATATAGTTATATATATCAGATTAACATATGTATTCATATATAAATAATAAAAGAATATGCAGTTTAGAGGAATAATAACACTTCTAAAGTCCATAAACACAAGTTTTATATAACATAAATATAATAAAACTATATCTAGAAATTTCACTTCAATAATAAAAAAAGTATTATGTCACACTATAAATGATCCAATAAAATTTCATTTAACAGACATTTATGAGCAAAATTTCCATATTGATGATTTGATTATATCAAAATGTTTATATAACATGTTAATAACGAAAGGTGTGATATATTGATAACAAAATCGTTTATTTAATAACTTTTTATAATCACAAATCATCATAGAGTAATCAAATGCTTAGTATTCATTTACAGACATGGCACTTATATGGACTTGTTATGAAGGTAAGTCAAGGTCTATGTAACAGATTAAGTCTGACTGTGGCATACATTGCCTAAACTGTTTCCTTTTGTGGTAAAATTAATGATTAAACCTTGAAATGAGTTCATCTTAAATATTTAACTTATAATTCAACTAAAAACGAATAACCTGTTCATGAATGCTTATATTTAATATATCATTAAGATAAAATTTGCAATTTCATTTTTTTATAGCTTTACACTTTTTTTCACATAGCAGGCTAGAGGAAACTTAGTGTTACGACAATCAATTCCATACACACCATCCAATTTTCAAGACTTTGCACTTTGTGTTGAGTGAGCTCAAAGCTGTGCTTTGTCTACAAGAGCAAAGAGATATAAATAATTTAAATATTGCCCTGAATGGGGGTCAAATCCACACCTTTTCAGTCAGACATTGTCACTACTGCACCATAATGGACACATAAAATTACAAAAACTACACAGGATATACAATTTGCATATCAGTAGATAGTTACTGTTCTTATAGAGCCCCTATTGGTGATAAGACCCCTATGACTTCTGAAGATAATGAAAGACAACAACACTTTTACACCAAAACACTTTAATAAACATAAGAATGCTAGCAAAAGAATAAAATTGGAGGCTGTCATAAGCGCAGAGGCATAACATGTGAATGTAAATGCAATAGCTATGTTTTCATTTCCTCACTCTGATTACAAGAAATGTGTTAGTTCTGACCCTCAACACATTGTCTCAAAACTTTTGCAGAAAGTGAAGAATGGAGTGTCTTAACTCTTACTTAATAACAGAGGGACTGTTATATGAAGGATACAGTGTTAAGCTAAAGAAATAAATAACAATATAAACAAACCTGTTTTATACATTCCACAATATTATGCTGCAAATCAACATCCAGTTCTTTAATTCTTGTGATAAATATTTCTTTATTAGGACACTGTACTGCTGCTCCTAATAAAAGAAGACTCAAAAGTTTCATATTTTCCAATCCTTCCCTTGATTCTGGTGCTTTTCCTAAGCAAATAGACTCCGGGACAACCAATAATGTCATTCCTAATTCTTCATCATACAAAGCTTTCACATTTTTTACAATAGCGTCAAAGTTTTTGACCCTACCTAGGAGTAGGGCTTGATCTTCAAGACCAGTCAATTTGGTTATGTGAAACGAAGGTTCTGGATCAATCTGGAGGTAGATATGGTGCAAGATGTCTCCATTGAATAGAGACGAATACTCCTTGATACTTGTAGCATCGGGAAGACATGATTTTAGCTGTTGAAGAATATTTTTTAATATTTTTATTGTATTCTCAAGATTATATAATATGTTTTTTAATAATATATTAATACTAAAATAAGCATCTAAACCAATATTATGTAACAAAAGTACTTTTAATATTTATAAGAAAATTTTACTATTAAATTGGACTGTTGTAGTTCAGTGACACAGTATGTATTATTATTATTGTTATGTCCTTGTAGCCCTGATGGTTGTGGGTTCAATTCCCATTCAGGGGAATGATTAAGTTTCATTTCCTTGTTCTAGTAACAAGATTCTACTACTCATCATGCAATATCTTGAAAATTGGATGGTGCTTAGTGAACAGCAGCTTAACACTAGGTCCACTCAGCCTAAATTACTATATGCAAGATACATAGTGAAACTTAAAAAAATTAATAGAAGATAAATAATAAATGTGAAAGTTTAAACTTCTTGGTATAATTTTACAAAAGGAAAACAAAAGATCAATATCTAATTAATGTAACTCAAGTCTGAGAAGATATAAAGAAAAGAGGTCAAGTTATGGTATTGTTTATAACAATGTCTCTTTTAACATTTTTTTCTTAAATTCATCTTTTGAAATTAGAAACTTAATTGACATTTTTGTATCTTAAAAAAATATCATTAACACTGTCTGGAAGTAAAAATATCTAAGTTAATAGGTAAAGCTTAACCATATTTTAGAATATAGAACAGTAGATACACATATATTAACAAATTATTGATAAAAAGCTTTCGTTTTCGTAGTTAAAAGCTGTGCACATAATGTAAGCGATGTTGTATGGCTATTTTAACTTAAAGGTGCACCTATAAATAACACACACATTCACATAAATGTACAATATTTTAAAGAACAATGAATTAAATAATACGATTAACTAGATGCATAATGATGCATTAATATTTTATGCCTAATTCAGGTACTCAGGGCACGGATGGTTGATCACTCACCCACGAAACAAGAGGTCCGCTCAAGAAGTCTTCTATCTCTGTAGCAGATGCGGCCATTCTAGTCAACTGTTAAGATGAACCCACTATATTTTTTTGGTATCGCCTGCATAACATGGTATAGAAAAAATATTTGAAATAAGTATGAATCAAAAAGTAACTAAACATCGGCAATAAAATACTAAGACCCCTCGTAGTATATGTGCAAACACCGTAACACGATTTGACAATTTGATGATATATTGACAAGAAGATGACATTAATGCAGTTAGTGTTCTTTATTTTTGGTGCAATTACATAATGAAAAACTTTAATTGCAAAACACTTACAATTAAGAAAATTAACTCGAAGAAAAATTACAATTTTCATAAATTCTTATAAAATTGTATGAAAAAATTCCTTGTCAAAATGATACCGAACGAAATATTTAAGAATATACATTTTAAATTCATACATTTGACAATGACAGTATTTTGCAAACTGCAAATCTTCAATTGACTTTAAAAATATTATCAAAAAAGAATGTAAATTTGCTATTTATTATTAATTAGTTTTAACGATGTATTCATATTAATTATTATATATGACATATATCTGAAATAAATAAAAATATTAACGGTATTAAATTTGTGAACTTCTGAGAATGTTGAGAATAAACCTATTATGAGAGATATTGCGGCAATTCTTTAAAATAAACAGTTAATTAAAACAAATAATAAAAAAAACTTTTTAACGTAGAAATGTTTTAACATTTCTATCAAAATTTATTTTATGTTCTGATTTATAATTTTGTCTGTTCTGATTTATTAACTTTTGCTTGATACAACTTAAAATGTCTACAAAAATGTTTGCAAAAACCAATAAAGTACAATTTCAAGATCTGCAACTTGATGATTACGTTCTCGAGGTATTGTTGAACTCTTAAAGCAATATTGATGAAAGTCTGTGTAACATATAATGTAGAAAAATATTACATTTTCAGAATTCAGTTCTTAAAAGTAAATTACAGAGCAAAATTGATGCCCTGTCTATAATGAGTAAAGAATTAGACAAATGTAGTATGGAACGAGATAAATATAAAATATTGGTGGAACAGTTAAAATATAAGAAAAATTTGCAAAATAAAACAAACAGTTGGGATGGGTTTACACCAACAAATATAAGTGGGAGTGAAATATTAGCAAGAACAAAAGAACATAACAACATGTTAAAAGTAGAGGTAATTTTTAAATTACTTTCAGTCTGCTATTTATATAATATTTAAATATTTCTTTGTTTCATCCTTACACTTCATGCCAGAATAACAAGGTTATTTTTGCCTAGCCTGTTCACGTAGCAGGCAATAAGAATCTATAATAAAAAAGAATCTGTCAAAATATTCCATACACTGCTTTCTGCCAAAATCAAGACAATATGTGTCCCAATGTCTTTCTTATTGTGGCCAAAATGAGACAATGGATATAATAATAATTCCATATGGAGATTAAATCCACAACCATCAAGTTTACAGTCACTGACTTCTGCAGCACAATGTCTTTAATCTCCACTAATTTCAATGAGTGCGTGATGAGTTTGATTGGTGTTAGACAGTCCATTTATTAAGGAAACTATATTATTTCATATTAATTATTTTAATGTAATCCACTGAACCTGTGATCAAAGTTACTTCAGGCACTGAGTGTGTCATGTGACACACATAACTATGTTATTTCCATTTCACCATGCAGATGAAGCTCCACTAGATATAAAGAAATGAAACATTATAAAGAAATTAAAAAAAAAGTTGCATTGTAGGTGGAAACATTAAAAAGTAAACTCGAAGAAGCAAATGGTGACATCCTGGCTTTAAGAAAACAAATGCAAAAGGGACAAAGCCTTGAAGAATTGCATGGAAATAGAAAAATATGTTTAACTTCCAAAGTGGATTTTGAACAAATGGTGCATGAGCTTGAAAAAATACAGAAAAAAGTATGACTTAATTTAAATAATTGTTTTACAAAGCTTTTAATATAATATACCTCCAGTATTTTGTCTTTCGCATGTTATGATATATAGAGAGTGATAAATTAATGTTAAAACATAAAATTGAAATTAATTAAATAAAATTTAATTGAATTAAATAAATATACTTTTTATACAGTACCAACAGATTCAATTGGACTATAGAGCTACATTAGATGAGAAAGAAGAATTGACATCAGACCGCGATTATTACAAGAGTAAAGTACAGCGTTTGAATCATCAAATAAGTTTCATATTGTCTAATAGGGTAAAATCACAGGAAATTGACCAAACAAAACCAATTGTCGACATAGATGCGTTATTGACAGAAAATAAATATCTACATGAAAGAATTACACAGTTGCAAGTTGGAAAAGAAATTGTTAAAAGAACTTTGACAAAGTACAAGGTATAAATATTTATTAATAATTTCTAACTTTACCTTTATTACAGATATAGCATGATAGGCAAAGAGAATGTAATGTCAACATACTCTGTTCTCCATTTACCATACTAAATTGAGACATTGGGTTGATTGGTGAAAGACACCACTATTTGTCATATCAGAAAAAATATCTCTTCACGGTGTATTCCACAATTGGTAGTGTAGACAGAGGGAACCTATTGTTAACACACTTGATTCTCTACTTTCCACCAAGTTTTTGAGGTATTGAGTAGAGGATCATGCCGCGCTTTGTCTCGTCACCGGAGTAAAGAAATGAAAATATTAATCATTTCATTCCCTCTGCAGTTGCATTTACACTCGCAACATTATGGGCTTGTGCCACGAAATATTCCTACGAAAATACATAATACACAAGAAAGCATCAAAAAAATATAATATTTGTTACATTTATATAATTTTTTTCAGTCATTACTTGATAAAAGAAGCAAAACTGACCCATTGATCATTAAGAAAGGATTTTCTGATGTGATGACTCAGAAACAAGGTAAATATATATATTATAAAATTATATTTTATAATAAGTAAATTGTAAGTCTTACATTTTTGTGAATTATTATGGGCTAGAGTCATAAGTCGTTTTTATGAGTCTAACCCATTAAAATATGTCTAGTCTCATTAAAATATGATGTACATCTTTTATTGTAGCACAACATTTATTATTTTACTATTAACATTCAGTCAATTTAATTACATTGTATGTATTGAAACAGTTAAATAATAAACAACAATGCAATGTATTAATATTTTTATTTAGAAATTTACACTTTACATAAATAATTCTCAATATATTATGTTACTAGTGGACCCGGACGCGGCTACGCCTGCTTCAACTATAAGAATATTTATTAAATATATTCTGAAATTATTTTCAATTCTCAATAGAATTAGTAAGAAAATATAAGCTCAAATAATCAAAAAGAATAATAAGTAGATACACATTATTAGAAAAAAATATCTGAGTTATTGAAATGAACTAACAAAAGGATTAAAAGTAACTAAAGGATAGGTATTCTTAATATTAGAAAAAGTACCTAAAGTTTTCCGTACGTGCGTACATAGATATCGACTCTACGAAATAACTAAATATTTCTCTTTATTAAGTAGGATAATTTTAGCGGGTAATATCAAATAAATATAATAAAGCGGAAGAGTTTGTTTGTCTGTTTGTTTGAACGCTAAGATCTCTGGATCTACTAGATCGATTTACTTTGTTTTTGTTTTGTATGAAAGCTGCATTCTTCAGGAGTGCTATAGGCTATATAACATTACATTACACATATAAACTAATATATTTTAAAGTACTTTCTAATTTGACATGCAATTTATTCTGCCATGTTAATAACAACCGTCGCGTCGCTACGCAACCGTTATCGCGACATTTTGATATTCATCCTTATGAAAATAAATATAATAGTCACTTTCAGCATTTCATCTAGATTGAAATTATAGTTTACTGTATAACATTCTAATAAATAATTAAGGAGATGTCACTGATTCGAAATGACCTAGCCTACGGGCGGCACAGTATGAGTATGACCGACGCGAAAATATTCTTATAGTTTAAGCAGGCGTAGCCGCGTCCGGGTCCACTAGTGTGATATAATATTGTATGTATATTCAAAGTTTTGCTCTGTAAGAACAATTGTTGAGTATGTTGCCGGCTTTTCTTAGCAAAACTGCCTTACGAGCTGGTAGTCGAGAGATATGTTCATTCGATGATTTAAAAATTATTGCAAAAGTAAAAAAAATAGTTAAGAATATTTTGAATTTGAATTTAAGGAGAGATTCATCTATATAAAGTGACCTGACATTTAAATCCAAATTTTCTGTCTGTTTAAGATTTAATGTGAGTAAATATCTCGTTATATTTTAAGTTATTTTTTAATATGGGTTCAAAAATAGTGACAAATCGTATTCCTACATATTATTAAGATATGTTCTAATTGAGTTACTAATGAAACGGGCAGACATTAGGAAAAAGAATATCTTGAAAACTAACTGAAAATTATAAAAAATAGTAACTTTCTTAATTAATGAATTTACAGCAAGTTATCACCATTATATTTAACAACGGTACCATATACCGTGAGTTTCAAATCAAGACAAAATTTTGACATGAAAATAGAAATAGATAGAAAACTGTGAAATTGTTCTACAGTTTAAAATAAATTAATAAATACTGTTACAAATATTATTTAGTGTGACTTTCGTTTTGATTGTTCCGTTGTTACGTGGTTAGACTATAATAGCTTAGTTTCGAGATGAAACGCGATCGTTGCCAGTTCAAATCAGATTGTAAAAAAAAAAATTAATTGTCTATATATAGTATACAAAGTTGCTTCCCACTGATGCGTGTATCTTTTAAATAACGCAACGGATTTTCGTGCGGTTTTCAATAAAAGAAAAAGTGTGAGAATTCAGATATATACATATATTTAATTAGTGATTAATGATTGTGGATGATTTGGAGGTTGAAGAGATTACGAATTACCGCTTACTGCTCACTTTTAAGCAATACTCTAAAACTAATGTTGCACGTTAAAGAAGAAAGAGCAACGGAATTGAGTTTCTTAACACTAAATTCTCTCTAACCTGCTAAGTACGGGATATGACGTGAAGCTAAAAATATGTATATAAAACACCTACATGATAAATATATAAAAGACTCCCAAAAATCCATACTTCACCAATTTCCCCGCCGCCATTTTCCCGTTTCCACGCTGTGGAGGCGACCTTGTGACGTCACCGCGGTTATTGATTCGCCCCATGTGGCCTTAACTGACTGTCGAAAAGAGGTTATGTTAAATATTTTCAATTTATATTTTATATATTATATTTTTGTTTTTTTTTAGTGTCACGCTGTATCCCATATGTTGAAAATATCCTTTATTTTTCCTTTAATATTTTTTTTTAAGTAAATTCTTTAGATTAAACTAAATTAAAAGTTCTTGGAGAATATCACATTAAGCTTTGAGCTTTTTCTTGTATAGAAAGGTGGAAGGTGAAGGAAACCTCAGGTTAAGATTTCTGTTTTCCTACGTTCAATTAACGGAACTTTACCGCATCGCCGTACTTCATACTGGAACAGGGAAACGTACCCACAATCATTGCGTTACAGATAGACGAGGTCCATTGCGCCAATAATCTCTAATAATATCCTATAATATTAATCCTATATCTTATAAAACAAAGTCGCTTTTCGTGTCTGTCTGAACTTTCTAACTCTTCTTCTTCTAAACCACCCAACGGATTTTTATGCGGTTTTCACCATTAGATCGAGTATTTTTCAGGGAAGGTTTATATATAGTTTATTATTTGTACATTCTTATGTAAATTAACATAAATACGATAAATGTGTCTAAAGTCCTATCCGTTGAGACACTTTCGCGCATGCGCTGCTTTAATGGTAAGTAATACGTGAAAAAAATGTACTGGAGTATTGTACCTCTTAATAAGATCTACAAAAAAGTCCGCGAGAGCATATTTTTATCTTTTAAGAATAACGTGTAGTGATCATATTTCTGTCTAAAAATAGTAATTTCAATATATTTTTTATTGTGAGGGATATTTTTCCATAATGGTATTAATCCTTATCCTTTAAAATACTTTATTAAATTTCTACGTTAAACGAAGATAAAATTTGCTTTTTAAACTATTTCGAAATTGCGAATAGTTTTAGAGAAAAACGCATTTAATTATTGACACATCACGCCGTTCACACATCAACTGTATCGAGTCAAGTTTTACTTATCCCTTACTCTCAGCATATAAATAAGTATGTTAGTTACGTTGGCCATTTAATGTAGATGAACTATCTTTTACTGTTTTTTCATTTTAATAAGTACTTTAGAAGTTGTTAAAATACTAAAACATCCTTGCTGCGAAACGCGCCTCGCGACGTTTTGCTTATTTATACACAAGCGCGTGATGAACAGTCATCGGTGGTTCAGTGGCAGAATGCTCGCCTGCCACGCGGGCGGCCCGGGTCGATTCCCGGCCGATGCATTCTATTTAATTTTCCTCACAGGCAGCCACGTAGTGCCTACCCAACCGGTGTCGCTGTTTTAACAGCATTAACTACAAGCTCGAAAAAAAACCCGCCTTCCTCTATAGCAAAGAAGATTTAGATGCGTTTCACATATTGAATAATTTCAGTTAAATGTATTATTTCAGCGCGATATTGGTTTCATATTTTTTGTATTAGTTATTAGTAGGTAGGTTTTTGTTTATAATTTCTTCCGTTTAAAAATAGTCATTTAAATATATAATAATAAGTACTTGAAAAGATTAGTAGCACAGCACGCGTCCGTCGTGCTCCGCAACATTTTGCTTATAATAGTGGATCCGCCGCACCCGCCTGGCTTCTTTCCCCCGGACATGGAAGGAAGGCCTGCTCATTATGCTGCTGAGGGATATCGATCTATAATCCTTCTTAGTGCGGTCGCCAAGTTGTTCGAGAAGTTACTCCTCTCACTTCTTCAGTCACACATCCACACACAAAGCGAGCAGAGCGGGTATACCACTCTGGGTAGACTACGCAACAGTGATCAACCGAGAGAGAGTATGAGTGTGCAATAGCAGTCTTCCTTGACGTAGCACGCGTATTCTACCGCGTCTGGCACCCGGGCTTACTTCATAAAGTGCTCAGAGCGGGCACCCCCCAGCACGTCGCGCATGTCTTTGCCGCTCTGCTTTGTAAGTGACAGGACATTTTACGTGAGAGTTGAGAGTTCTAGCAGCGACCCGATCGCTGCCGTTGTCCCAGTCAGAATTTTGTCACCTGCTCTCTACGCACTATACATTGATGACATCACAATGCCCTAGCGAGTATTACTCAACGAGGAATCCTGTAGGTCGTACGGAACCTCACCCTCCGGCGAGTGACGCAGGCACCATACTACGTGAACACCACGCGCCACTCACCGCAACCTAAAAATAGAAACCCTAGAGGTACACATTGGTCGCCTCGCGTCCAACGTATTCCGTTGCGCCGGTGTATCGGGTCACCTGCACCTAAGGAGCAGCACTCCGCATACCCGGCCGCCCGAGGTCAGACGTCTTCTTCCGAGGAACTTTCTATCCTCCTCCAAATCCGACTCATGAGCAGTCATCTTGGTCGTTTAATCTAGGCCTTCCTCAAGAAACCGAGTGTTCAATTCCAATCCCCTCCCCTTCCATGTGTCTACTCTAAAGCAGGTTTTCGCCTGGGACCACGGTCGGACCAACGCTCTGATGTCGTTCTGAGCTACTACGGAGATGGCCGAGAGAATGCTTCAATTCTGCGCCTGGCAAAGTAAATTTAGAAGTGATTGCACGTATTTTGGAGTTATCTAATAATTATAATGTATTTCCACGCGACATAGTTAGTTACATCTTTCGTTTAAGTATTTTTGGGTAAGAGAATAGTAGGCAGTCTGTTGTTTATAATTTCTTTCGTTTAAGTTTTCTGTTATTTGTGTTATTTATTTGTGTTTATTTTAAAACAATTGGAAAATTCTTATTGGAATTACGAAAATGCGGGTTGCATTATAGGGTTTAATTAATTTTCACATTATCTTAAGTGCTTTGCAAACATACATTATACGAATAATTCAGTAGTTAAGGCGGGCGAAGCCGCAAGAGGGTCGCTAGTATCAAATAAAATAAGAAGAGAATCAAAGTGTATTTTAAATTAATTATAAACAACAAATAAAGTTCCAAAATGTTTGAAAATTAATAAAACCGTCAACGTCATCTGCCCGTTCGCGTCGGTCATACTGTGCCGCCCGCTAGGTGGCTAGGTCATTTGGAATCAGTGACATCTCCTTAATTATTTATTAGTATGTTATACAGTAAACTATAATTTCAATCTAGATGAAATGCTAAAAGTGACTATTATATTTATTTTCATAAGGATGAATATCAAAACGTCGCGGTAGCGGTCGCGTAGCAACGACGGTTGTTATTAACATGGCAGAATAAATTGCATGTCAAATTAGAAAGTACTTTAAAATATATTAATTTATATGTGTAATGTAATGTTATATAGCCTATAGCACTTCTGAAGAATGCAGCTTTCATACAAAACAAAAACAATGTAAATCGGACCAGTAGATCCAGAGATCTTAGCGTTCAAACAAACAAACAAACAAACAAACTCGTCCGCTTTATTATATTAGTATAGATATTGAAAAATAAATGTAACATTTTCTGACCACCCTTTTTTTTAAATTCTAGTTCGAGAGTTCTTGGATATGAACTCAAAAACTGGTTTCAAAAGGAGCTCTGCTGCAGAACTAAAATCTTTGTGTCTTGGTTTATTTGAGGCGTTAAATGACAAATCAATTGCTCTTCAACATCAGAGAAAAACTAATCAGTAAGTAAAATTATATTTATAACTAATAAGAACCATAATGTTTCAAATAATTCTTATAAATTTTCATTTTCATTTATACATATTTAAATTTTTTACAAATAAAAAAATACATTGTATATCTGATGTATCACTAAATAGTTATATATTAGTTTCTAAATAATTATTTTTTACTCTCACCTTGTGTATCTTATTGTTACGCCGTTCCCCACATACTCCTAATTTTGGAAACATTGCATATTGAGTACCTGAACTCTACACCCTTTATCAGAGAGAAGGGGAGAACTGAAAATAATTAATTATCCTTGCAAACGGATTCAAACATAATCATTGCATTTACATTCAGACACATATTGTGCCACTACGCCATTAATGATTACTTTTATTTTAGGATTTTAGCGAATCGCATAACAGAGTTAGAAAAAACATTAGAGAGTTGGTGCAATGGACAAAAGTGCATTCCGATTTTTCCATCACAAATGTTGATTGAAGATGTATTGAATGATTCATCATCTGTTAAATCCGATGAATCCAAAGAAAAGTTAGATCATAACTATACAAACAAAATAACATATACCGACAGTGATGAAGAAATAAATAAGAGTAAAGAAGATCTATTAGAAGTTAATTGTGAAAACGATGAAGTTGGAAGTTTGTCTTCGAAAATAGTTTTACCAGAAGAACTCCAAGAATTGGTTAGAGAAGCTCTCGCTGAAATGAAATCAAGTCCTTAATAATAAAATAGGTAAATTAATGTCGAGGCCGTCGTCCAGCAGTAGTAGTGGGTTCAATTCCTATTCAGGGGAATGTTTTTTAAATTAATTTCCTCGCTCTGGTAAACAAAACAAAGCGCGGCTTAGGATTCCACTATTTAAAACGCAATGTCTCTAAAATTGGGCGTTGCGCGCTAGATGTCTTGACACTAGGATCTCTGCCTATCCTTCCTGCTACACGTGGCATGTGTTAAGGTAAAAAAGATACTTATTATAGATTATACACACATTCCTTTTAAATATAATTTTGTTCACGAATCCATATGCCATTTTTTTTTCATTTTTAAATTTCATGTTAACTATTGTATAAAATTTATTATTATCGCATTCTAGTAAAGTTACTATTTTTTATTAACTTTAGCTAATTATATTAATTTCATAATTATTTTTATTAAGTTTTATTTATAAGAAATCAGCTTTATATTTACCAAAGATTATTGCAACTGTTCTAGTCTATTTACTTAATAAATTTATATCTATAATTAATTATAAATAAATGTTATTCTTAAAGTACAAAAAAATATTTAATTAAATAAAACACCATGTATACATTCAGTCTTTTATTTATTAGAAAAATATAACGTTTAGCAAGGCTAAAACATTTGCCGCATACATTAGGTAATTGTTGATATTTTTCTACGAAAATACATTGTTTCTTGTCTAAATCTACAAGTCATTCATCTGGGTAGTGAAAATACAATTTATGAAAAATAAACACAGTTAATATATACAATTTTCATTTAATAACTTTTAAGTTATTTATAATTAATTTAAATCATTCAATATATAGCTAGTATAACCTTTGGTGGTAACAATAGCATTGTAAGTGCAAAAACACAGTTAACATATACCAAATATCAAGTAACCTAACTGGCCTGAAAAGTAAAAATAAAGGTTTCTTAAATGAAAGTGATATGAAAAAGAAATCGATATATCTGTGGCTGAAATGATTACCTTTCAATTTTTGTTTCTTCGTGTGGGGATCGAATCCACAACCAGTCGCGTTTACAGTTACACTTTGTGCCCCTACACCACGACGACGACTCTAAACATGACAATTTACGTTTTCATTGAATTTACATAATACTTTTTATACATTTGATACTTTTTATACAATTTTCGACCGAGCACTGAATTCTATTATAAATAAGAAAATTATAAGAATACTCTAAAATCTATTTTTGTTATTTATAGCAGCCCGACAAGGTTTTTATGAATTATTCGACGCAGAATACTTAATTTAGACACCTACAAAGGGGCACAAAGTAACGCCGAACTTTGCATATGGAATGTTATGCACTCAAACTGTACATGCCCCAGTTTGACTTGTGATCACAAACTTCATACAGTATTTGTCGGACTATTACACTATGCACAACAAATAAACATTGCAATTTTGCTTTGATGACTATCATAACAAATTATCTTAATACAAGTGTAACTATAACAACATTGTGTTGATTGAGTTAAATATAATATTATGTTAAATACAACTCATATATTATTTTAAATGCAATAAAGTGGACGAAGCTCTCAAATTTATATATTAATGATTTTATTTATTCAAAAATAATTTTAGTGTATTGCTCAATACAGTGATTGAACTCACTGAAACTTTTAAAAGATTCTTATATATTAAATTCAAATGTTAATAAACAATTAACTAAAATTAAAAATATAAATAACATAACATATTAAATTAACATAATGATATTATTACTTTCCATATTATTTTTCTCTAATTTTAAATTGTATCGTTTCTATAACTTTAAATTGTATTTAATTTCTATGTAACAGTAATTATACACATATACAAAACCGAGATAAAATTAATTACAGTAGAAACTCGATTAATTCGACTAATTGTTGTTATTAATCATTAGGATAATCGAAAATCTGGATAATCCAAAATCCAGCACAAAATTGTTTATATGTCTAATAGAAGAATAAAAGCAATAGGTGCATATCAACGAAAATCAACGCTTAATAAGCAATTATTGACGTTTTCCAATATACGATTTATACACATATCTATTTACATATAAATTTTCTTAGGTTTCATTGTAATAGGTTGTAAAATAGTTATCGCGGTTGATAGTCCGGATAATCGCGAATTTGTATAATCGAGGGCCGGATAATCGAGTTTCTACTGTAATTATATAATTTAGTATTAGACAACGAAGAGATGTATCTCGTTATTATGAAAATGCATAAAAAAATGTTGGATATTGCATTTGCATACATGTACATCGGCAAATTATATTATGGTAACATTTATTACATAAAAAAAGATTCTATAAAGTCGATTGATTGATTTCTTGATATATGGCGTTTCGAGCGTACCAGTTTCTATAAAGTTGGCACTAACTACTGTCAAGGTAGTCCTAATGTCAGGATGTTTGTATGACTGTACATAATATTTGCTGATATTGATTGTAAATTTTCTTTTCAATTTAAAATTTTTCATTATAAAATTCACGCTATATCCGAACCTAGTGTTACTCCATTCTCCACTTTCCCAATTTCCGTCAGAATTCAAGACGATACATGTATGGTGGAACTCAATAACGCAGTTTATCTTGTTAGATCAGGTAAATGGAAGTAATTCAAAACCTGGAGTGGGAACCCACAACTATCGTGTTTCCAAGCGGACACGATATCTGAGGCACCATGGCCTCGCACCGCACCTTAACAATTTTTAAGAAATAATATGGTAAATTACCACTTTTTATGTCATGATTTTTATCTTAAATATATAACTATTAATATACAAAATAAATTAAAATGAAAGAGGCATTCATATATAAGACATTGACTTTAGAATTTTTTGATTTCTAATTCTTGCAAGTTATACCTGCATTATTTTTGAGTTTATTAATGTTTGGAAAATGGGGAACGGAGTGTCTTAATACTAGGTTCCTTCTGCATACCCTGTTGTGTGCGGGATACAATGCTAAAAAAATTTTTGAAATTTCAAATGGCAGATAATGTTTTAAAGATTTTACTCTAAGCAAGCTAAATATAATAGTAAAATAATATACTTAGCTTTACTCTGTATCCTGCACATAGTAAGGTAGACGAAGGGAACCTGAGAACCTAGTGTTAAGATACTCCGTTCCCATTAAGACCTTCCCGTTCCCCATTTTCCGCTCACGCTAGCATGGTGTAGTGGTTGACGAGCACGGCGGAGTGGTGCGAGAGCGCGGCAGCGGGCGCGCGCAGGCGGGCCGCCAGCGTGGCAGCGCCCGCCAGCCGCGCCAGCAGCGGCCTGTGGGGGCGCTCCGAGTAGCGCTCGTAGGCCTCCAGGCCCTCCTGCAGCTTGAGGATCAGACTGTCGTAGTTCTTGCGTACCACTTCTAGGATCTGTTGGTGGGAAGATTTTAGAATTTATATGGTTGTAAATAGCATTATTTTTACTTAGATATTTTGAAATAACTGTAAGATTATATATTGTAGTTAGTTTAAAGTTCTAATATGTATGCAAAAAATATATACAATAGCAGCAACAAATTTATAAGCAATAGCATATTCTGTTGCACCAACTTTAACCAGTATTGGTTAGGTCAAATTCACGCTATAGTGCCAGAATATACCATATATTCTTTGTCCAATCTCACTACTAAGATATTCTTATATAAGAAACAATAAGAACAATCTCACTATTGTTCCGATCCAATCACGCATATAAGAATATTTTAATTAACAGATCGGAGCTAGAAGCCGTGACCGACATTATGGTGTGGATACACTCTTAAAATCCTTGTTGTAGTAGTATTATAAGGGTCTTAAAATTTCGGGAAACGTGTAAAAAATCAAACATAAAGCTATTAATAATTCAACGTGGCGAGGCGCGAGTTCAAATCTATATTCAAATTTTTAAACGTTTTCTAAAATATTTTTCTATTTTTCGTGTGGAGTACTTGTAAAATTAAAAAATCCAAATAAGGCTTTAAAAAGTCTATACCTGATCCTCAGTTGGCGTAGACAGATTTTGTGAAGCGAGCCAAGCGTCTATTTTAGGAGAAAAATGTTGTATAATGGCACGAACGTTCACTAAGCAATTGGCTAAACGTAGTGCCTCTGCTTTATACTCTCCGTCGCCGGTTGAATAACGTAGAGCTGGAAGTAATAAATTATTATGTAAAACACTTATTAAAAGCACACGCATAAAAAGTATTTTTTTATATTAAAAAAATCAAAATAATATAAAACAAAGGGTCTTAAATTTTTCGAAATGCCACAACTTAACATCCAAATATGTCCAGGCTAGTAGGTGTCGAACCCACAACTACCGCGTTTATAGCCAGACGCTGACTGCGACATGTGCTTTTACATAGGTTCATGAGTTCGATTTCCACTGGAGGAAATATGTAATATCTTTATTTCTCTTGTTGAGAGAACAAACGCAGCGTTAAGTTCCGCCACTCAACCCGCAATGCCTTCAGAATTCGCCACGCGCCACGGCGGCCTCTAATTTAACCTATAAACAATAATATAATTAAACATACCCATATAAAATAAATTATCGAATACTTGATGCATTCTAATGAGCTCGTAGTACAACTGATCGTAAGACGCAGGCGTTGGCAGGAAGGTGTCGCCGAATGTAATGAACAAATTGAATATATTTACTACCTGAAAATAAATATATATTTTTTATTTTTTCGATAAATTATTTAAATTTATTTTAGGTTAACCTTTTAAGTTCATAAAAATGATATTTTCGTTTAATATTAAATTTGATTTTTATAATACAAGTAGTAAAAAGTATATATTTGATGATTAACTTAAATTGAAGCTTTACTAAACTTAAAAAGTACATATTATTAAAATTTATAAAAACAATGTTCAATACATATTTGTACAATGGATTGTTGCAAGTAAGCTTAAGTTAACAAGCATATTATCAAATAACTTCCTTAACCCCTTTTTAATAGTTGCTGCTTTTAATGTTGCTGATTATTTATATTAATATTATTAACAAAGCATTTTGCCAATTTTAAAAGTTAAATACAAATGTATACCAAAAATTTTTCAAATAGAAAAGATTTACGACTCGACTGCACAAAGCAAAGGCTAATGCGTTAATTTAAGTTATTTTAAGCTTATACCTGGCATATGCCCTACTCTCGACTAGAACATGGTGCTAATGATGATGATAATAAAGAACTTATTTATAATGAAACAATAAAAAAACAACAAACCTGCTGTGCCATAACAAATATATTAAACCTCCTCAAAAGCGTAGTCTCATTCGTAACGAGGAACTTTAAGAGCGCTATAAGCGCCGCCCACAATGGCCGCCAGTCACGTGACAGTCGTACTCTACACCTCTTCTGGTAGCTCAGGAGACGTAATAGAACACCCACGCAGAGGGAATAGAGCTCTCCGGGAAATTTCTTTAGTAGGTGGCACATTATGAATTCTACTAGAAGATCTGGAAATAATAATATTTAATTGTAATAATACTTCATAAAAAAATTGTATTAAAAGAAAATATTTGCAATTTTCTAATAATTCTGTTTGATAAACAGACAAAAAAAAATCAAATTGTTATATTATTATTATTATTACTATCATATGGTGATAAAGCTAAGCCCAACATGAGAAATGGAGTGATCATCATCAGGTTCCCTCTGCCTACTCTGCTATATGCTGGGTATGGGATGTGGATAAATTAAAAAAAATTGGATCCACCGATAAGTGTCGAAGCCAGCGGTTGCGACGGTGGTTCCTCGGGAACAATCTTTCTATGACGCATTGGCAGTCTGTACAGTTGAACCTGTAATATAAAAAGTGGCAAATCTATTACCATAAAAAAAAGACATGAATGTCATATTTTAAAAGGTCCCAAATATGAGTATGGGACTTTTAAAATATTACATATATTATATACTATTACTGACAATCTATTTATCTATTAATTAATATAAGAAAATCTTATAATCACTATTATGACTCCCTTTTTTAAATGTAATTTACTTATGCCGTCGTGGCACAGTGGGAGGCCTCTGATTGTAAACGGGATGTAGGTCCGATTCTTACTCGGAGGAATTATTGTATTAACATGAACGTATCATATCTCCGCTCTGATAGACAGAGCGCGACATTAAGTTCTGCCCCTCAATATTTATCGTCACAAAATTGGTGTTTTATACTTTTGTGATAATCAATATAATTTACCTTAAAAGTAAGATTTTGGTCATGCATAATAGAGTTTGCAAACTGTTCCTCCACAATACACGTGAGAGTGATGAAGCACAAACTGCATTTGTTGATACTTGTTTCGGTCCGAGTGTCCGCCATTACTATTGAGCTGTCAATTGAAAAAAGAAACAACAATTAATAGTACCCATAATATTCTATAACAAATAAATTTAATGGAACTTACCAATATTGGAAAAATGTGACTAGTAAGTTTGTGGGTTGATCATTGTCTAATGCTTGTATCAGCGCTAAGTTCGGAGGACTCTGAAACATTGTTTACATTATTTTAACAGAGTTAAAAAATTCTACTAAAAAAAGTGGTAACAATATTTTGGAAGTAATCAAAACCTATTACAAAATATTGTACGTTTTTTATATTTTACTTACTTTCCACAAAATATCAAACTTACAAAAGTAACAGTTAGAGATCTTTCTCTACTATAATGTAACAATTTTCGATTAAAGCTTCAGAACCACTTATTTTTCTTACCGAAACCTTAATTTAGAATTGAATTGTCAAATAACAATACAATCTTTTAAAATATTAGTTTAGCTTTACACATTTAATGAAAATTCCCTTTTTATTATTATTGTATTTAATTTGTTGTCGTGTTTTTGAAGCCTGTCTACGGCTGACACATGAGTCATATACAAGCAAAAGCAGCAACAAATTTTTTTTTTGAAAATGCAACTATAAGTGTAATATATACGATCTATAATATGGATGCTCCCATTGTTTCTCATAAGAATATTTTACGATCTAGAATATTTTACGGTCATTATAGGATTTACATTAAGACACATTTTACGTTTTAGAATATTTTAGTGTACCTGGTGCGGGGGCAGCGTCGCGGGCGGCGAGGGCGGCGCGGACGCTGCGGCCGACGACGAGTGCGCCAGTGTCGTCATGAAATTGCGGTTGAGGTGCGCCGCCGAGTACAGCGCCAGCAGCATACCCTCTTCGCCGCCGCTGGAATTTATAATAAGTATAGTAATGGTGGAAATAAGAAATTTTTAAACCACTATAAAAATAATATATCTTATTGTAAACCTGGGGGTAATATGTACACGTAGATTTACCTAAGCTAGACAATACTAGACTCACCCAACATTGCTTTAATACAGTGGTTCCCAACCAGTTGTAAGCGGACCACCAGTGGTCCGCAGAAGCCTAAAAATGCTCCGCGAACAATTTTAATTACAGTAGATTGATTGTTGTTGTTGGATGTTTCTCGTAATTTTTTTTATGTAAATTCCTATTGAATTTTAATTAAAATTTCAGTATCATTATCATAGTTTATAATGATTATACCTATAGAGTGGTCCCTGCTAGCAATATTGATATAAAAGTGGTCCTTGAGCAAGATATAACTATGCAAAAATAAAAGTAATAGTAAATTAAAAATATTGACGTACCTATTTCTTTGTCCCCTAACAACTGGTTGTGTCTCATCACTAGTTAAAAATATACCTCCCACCATACTTGTGAGAGAGGAGAGCCAGCCTCCTCCACTAGTCTGCATTCCACCAAAAGTTGACATTACAAAATCATTTAATCCAGCTGTTATTACTTGGCCGTAACTGAAATATTAAAAAAATATTTTTAGGGTTTTCTAACTTTTAAGGAAAAAATAACTTATAAGATCACTTTGTTGTCCATCTGTCTGTCTGCCCATCTGAAAAAATCGTATTTCTATATTTACTTTAAAAATGAGACGTTTGACTTTGAGATTTACGGCATTTCAACACTATGAAGGGAATCAAAATTTGTAGTGTACTTGCGGTTGACGTAGAATTATAAAATTTAGAACATCCTGCATTTTCTTAGAGAGAGCAATAGATCACAGTGTCAAGACACTACTTTCTTCACTTCCCACACGAACGAAAATTGGGTGTTAATTGGCAGAAATCAGCACCGTTTTTTTTCTAACAGGATCAGACAAACAAAGAAAAAGCTAGTGAAAGAAAAAAAAAGAAAAAGAGAGTGAATACAGCCGTTGTGATACCATCAACGCGCTGTGGCACATTTTTTATCCTAATAGATGGATAGACATTAGGCAAAATTTTAAATAACATCTCAATTATGTTTAGAATTTTTTTTTTGAATTATTTTAATATATAGTCGGCTTTTTTTATATTTTAGCATTGATTTTTACATCTTGTATTATTCAAGTGCATATTTAATGATATTTTATAGAACATAAAAAAGATTACAGTACTTGTGTGTTTTATTTTCTGTTGCATGTTTAAATAGGTTAACAGTTGTGTAAGTGTATGTTTATCATTTGTTAGATTATGTAGTAAATTTAAATTATTTTAAAATTTTAATTACTAGTAGATAAATTTAAATTAAAAAATATTATTTTGCTAATCTTTTTTGTATAAAAAGATAAACTTATCCTGTGTAAATTTTTATTTATAGATTTCTCTTACAGGTGTTATGACCTTTAAGAGAACTAAAATAAATGCTTATTTTCACATGATAATATGTGCACTATCCAAACACATGCATATTTTTTATTTTCTTTTCTTGTTACGCTTTTGAGTGAATCTAGTGTTAGCACTCTATTCCCCATATCCACTCCTCCACTTCTATTTTTCAAGCCATTGTGTGAGTGGCAGAAATCAACAGCGCGCTATGCCTACCCAAAGCAAATATATATAAATATTATACTATCTGACATTTCACCTATAAAATGAAAATATGTTCCTCTGAGTGGAGATTGAACCTATAACCATTGTTATACACAGTCCTAATACACCACAATTTCATTTAAATATATAAATAAAATATTGCCAAACAACCTTACCCATTCAAGGCTAGTTCATCATCTAGTATGGATAACTTAACCACATATGGGTTAGCAGATTCTTGCTTTTTGTAATTAACTAAGAACATTAACAGAAGTACTACATCATATCCTGAAAAATAAAACATTCTGTATAAGTGGCCATCACGGTGGACACAATATGTGTCACATTTTAAGGTGGTATGTAATAATGGACCCTAAATTTGTGACATTACACTTCAAAATAATTATAATATATAAATATAATTCCGAAGTTATTGATTTAATATAATAAGATATATATATGTATGATGCACACAGTAGGCGACAAGTATGCAGGATACTAAAGGTCGCAAAATTTGTGTGACATCCACTGATTTATAATTAATAAAGATTTTATATAAGATATGATGCTTGGACGGAAATCTTTAAAGTACTGTTAGTAAAAAAATCAAATAAATAAGGACAACTGATGAGTTGAAAATTAGATGTAATTTTTTCACATATAGTAACAGAGGATTGCAAAATGTTTTAAAATTTTTTGGACATTATATTTTTAAAGAATATTGAAAAAAACATACCATGTTGCTGTCTTTCACTAGATGTACAAAGTAACTGTATTAAAGGTTCAAACAATGAATGTAACATTAAATGTTCAACAAGGGGATTGTCATCTATATTGTCAAATCCTGTTGCAATTATAAGAAGTAATTTCAAAACCATTGATTTTAAACTATCTGGCACATCACCTATAAAGATCAAATAAGATATAATTAAATATCACTAAATTTCAAACAAAAATTAAAAAAATAATAATAATACAATAGTTGCAAGCCTCTTTCTTTGCATTGTTCTCTATTCTAAATTAATATTTTGTTATTTTTCATATAATTGTTATTTGTCATTAAATCTATTTATGATTAGTCTCATTTTTCCTTTCCTACATTGAACTCATATGTTGATGTTTATTACATTAAACATGAAAAGTAATAACAATAACATTCTATATGATACTGATATATAAAAACGAACTATGTTGTGTTGCTGATTTTTAATGTATGATATATTTTTATAAACTAAATGCTTACTTACTTATTTATAAATAAGTCTAATAAGGAGATATTAATATTTTAAAATACACATAAGTAGATACCTCAGCTAATTATTTTTTACTTAGAATTGTAATTTGACTTTTGTACAGATTTTGAATGGATTGTAAAAAGATTTCTAACAGTAATATAATAATAAACTTTACCTGATAATATTGTACTGCAATGTTCCAATAATTTTTGCATTTTTGTGTTAGCATTGTCTGATCCTAATAATGTATATTTAATATTTATAGAAGAATCTTGTCCTGCTCTTTGGTACATAGTGGTTAAAATAGCACTAAATGTTTGTAATGCATACACCAACCTGTGAATTGTTTCTTGTTGTTATTTTATTTTTCATATTTTAGCTTTACGGCCCTATTTCACATTAAGGGTATCCAGATAGTCTGGTGTCAAGATACTCAATTTTCCACTTTCCACCTGAACTTAAATATTGTGTTGAATAATCAAACTTAATACCACACTATTTCATACCAGAGTGAGGAAATGAAAATAAATCATCCTCTCAAGTGCAAATCCACATCCAGACAACAGTGTGTTAACAGACAAATACCATGCCACAACATCACATTGACTTTGTTGACATTAAATATCCTACCTGATATGATGCTCCTGTCCTAACATTTCTATACATTGTATAACCAATAAATTAATATTATCCTTTAAGTTATTTAATTGTTCAACAGTCAGTTTCTGTATTTCGGCTTCCAGTTGTGGTATTTTTGGTTTTAATAAAAAAAACTCGTCCCAAAATGTGGGGTTATCACTTGTTAAATCATCTCCTTTGAAAAAAGATTCATATATTTGTACAACCTTTTCCTTTAAGTGTCTCTTAGATCCAGAACCACTTCTCTTACGGGTAGCCATTATTACTTATTAGTTTATTACGAGAGAATAAATATTTTTTATTTATGTATATATAATCCAAGTTACACGAGTAATAATATACCTAGTATACTACAAGTAATTATAATTAAGTTATGTAAAGTTATCTGGTAAGTAACTTAAACTTTATTATATATTTTTGATAATTTTAATTTTTATTTAGTTATGATACATATTAAATATAAAAGTTATTATTTTAGATTCGTATCGTATGAAAAGAATCATCAAGTACCGACTAAAGTAACGTCAAGTCGATTATCAACGTCATGTGTCAAACAGTTATTTTGACAGTATTTTCAAATCTGTCAGTAAAAGTGTTGCCTACTTTAGGTACAGTAATAAAATACTTTTTTTATATTATAATAATGCTAACACCCACATAGTAACAATTCTAATGTAAAAAGTGAATATTGTGATTAATTAAGATGGTACAGCGTGTATCCCAACATCAGATAGATAACTAAAAAAACTTTAATTAGAGCAAATGACAATTATTCCGCATCAAACAGAAAAAAAATACGAAAATCAGTTCAGAAATCTCAGTGTATTAGGCGTACTATAAAAAAAGATATATACCAACTAAGAGTTTCAGAAACTCCTACTTTTTGAAGTCGATGAAAAAGAAATAAATAATAATAGACTTAAGCCCGTATTGAGTAGTCTGTGCAATTAATAATCAATCTGTGTTTTTAGCCCTTTGGGTTGGGTTAATGTATTCTGTGGTTATTACTTTATTACTTATATTTTTTATAATCTATGGTGAAAACTGAAGACGAGAGTCCATCTTATCT
Organism: Heliconius melpomene rosina; assembly: GCF_056956725.1. NCBI lineage: Eukaryota > Metazoa > Arthropoda > Insecta > Lepidoptera > Nymphalidae > Heliconius > Heliconius melpomene. Next base: position 5,168,565 of record NC_140406.1, on the reverse strand, counting down.
TAATACATTTTTTATTATTGATAAATATATTATAATCTTTTCTTTTGATCAAGAAAATGAAATCTAAAAAGCGTCATCACGACAGTTCTGATGAGTCTGAAGAATCAGATGATAGTGTAAAATCAAGCAGTTCTTCAGAAAGCGAAAGTGATGATTCTTCAATATCTGAGCCCCGGCATAAGAAAAAAAGAAAACGTGCTGATTCTTCCGATTCTGATAGTAACACGGATGATCAAAAGCGCTCAAAAAAACGCAAGCATAAGAAAAAGAAAAAGAAGCACAATAAGAGAAAACGACGATCGGAATCATACGACGACATATCCGATGATGCTATTTCGATAAGTGAAGGCGAAATATCTCCTAAAAAGAAGAGAAAACATAAACATAAGCATTCTAAACGAGCTCAATCAGCTAGTGAAGGTTATTTCATAAAGGAAATTAATAATTCTTTATATAAATGATCTATCTGAATTTTTATATTTATGTTTCTTTTTTAGATGAACATTATGAAAGAGGATCAGAACGTCGGTTACACAGTGTTGTTAAAGAACACAGACCATCTTCAGAAGAAGGAAATCCACCAACCCGCACATATTATCAGTAAGTTTTACTAATTTCTTTTTATTATAAGCATTAGAAAATTCTGTTTAATGAATAGATAAAATTTTAGGAAGGAATATCATCGTTCGGAATCAGTAGAAGAATATGATCGTGGTAGAGAAAGCCAAAGATACTATCAAGAACCAAACAGGCGACATCAAGAACCCCCAGTTAGTTATAGCTATGAGAGACCACGAACTGAGAGGTGTGAAATTTAAAAATTGTTACTGTAACACAAATTATTATAATGTTTTTTACTGGACAATAAAAGCTCCTTATTCATGGATAAAAATAATGATCACATTGTCATAGTGGTACAAGTAAAAATGTTTGGCATCATCTGTTTGTGCATAATTTGTAATTCAGATTTTATGTATTTGCATCGAGCGGAACATAAGAAGGCTTTACTGTATATCTGTATTAAAAAAATTTTAAGTCATTTTTTGTTGAGTGGTGGAACTCCATACTGCACCATGTCTTATCATAACAAGAAATTGAAAATAGTTTATACCTATTCCATTGAAAATGAAGTCCATATTAGCCCCATGCTATGCCAATGCACAACTATGACCTCAAAATTTCATTATATTTATATCACATTTAAAATAATATTTTTCTTATTTAAAGATATCCCCAGCAGGATGATAGGTATGATAGACAAAGGGATAAATATGGTGCTGGTGCCCATTACATTCATAATGAGGAAGGGCACAGTGGAAGACCAAAAGATTATGAGGATTATAAGAGGTATGAACAATTATTAAGTTTATTTCCTTTTTATTCTTCATACAGCAGGATAGGCAGCAGGAACCTAGTGTTCAAGTCCCAATCTGTCCATTCCCACTTTCCACTTAAATTTATCCCTGCCCCACTACAGTGCTAATTTTGTTGAAATTAGCACTGAAATTAAAACTTAATTGAAATTAATTTTATATATGCATGTTTGTTTAGTTTAAATAAATTATCTATTTATCAGTTTTTCCAATTCAAACAGGCATTCTAGATATGAAGAACATAACATGAGAGGAGAAGACCGTGTAAGACGGGAAAGGGAGATGCCATATCAACCAAGGGAAGATATGAGAGGTAAATATAATTTATATAAATAACTAAAATTTACAAAATATAAATTAATTTTACATTTTTGAACGAAAATGTTGGTTGTATTTCATTCTCATACTATTGTTAGAAACTTCAATTGTTTGGAATGTTAAACCAGAACTCACAACATATTTAAATAATAATAAGATTCAATATATTTATTTATTAATTTAGGCTTTTCAACAGAAGAAACATTACAACATGGCCAAATTACATCAATCTATTTATAAGCTAAATGTTTTTCCAATTAAAGACAATCACAGCATGTCTCTACTAATAAAATTACTATTAGTATTAATAGGATATAGATTAAAAAGGATAAAATTGATTAAAGTAATATAAAAGTCATACAGTAATAAAGTCTTAGAAAAATGTCAAATAATTGGATGTCTTCATATAATAGATAAAAAATGACATTATTTAAAGAAAACTTTTGCAGCTGGTCTGCATCATAAATTTGCTTATTTTGTTTTTAAAAATTGTATATGTGTCATGAGCGATGTCCAAGTCGCAAATTAGTCCTTGGCCAACTCACTGTATGTACTTGAAGCCTCGCTACCAGAGAATTCTTTCCTAAATTGCTTTTGTAACATTTGGTTAATAAGGGTCTCTGATAGCGTGGTGTCATTGGTATGATGACATTTATTTTAAAAATGTTGACAAACACTAACATAAATCATTATATTCAAATGTTTTGGTTATTACTGCGAATTTTTGCTCACTATCCATGTCAATTATTCTTTGTAGTGAAGAATAAAGATTATAATATATTGTTAAGTAGTAGTTATATTGTGTGCAGTCTTAAAATTAAATTTTGAGCAGTTCAGTAATAATATTTAAATTAAATAAATTAACTTGCTAGCAACTTTAAAATGTTACTTTGTTTTATTAATGATTAAAAAGGAAGCAAGTAGAAATGTAAATTCTAAAAGTAATTTACCATTTTTAGGTAACAACAGATTTAATCGGTATGAGGATAGGGCCCCCAAGCGCAGAGAGATTGAAGAAGTGAGGGAGTATCGTGAAAGGTATTGTATATTTACAGTTCAAGAAATTATTTTTTAAATATAATTTTACAATTTATGAAATAAGAATAAAAATTTAACTTAAGTATAGCTTAATTATTATATTTCATTTCCTCGAGTGGGAATCAACCTACAACCTGTTACGTTTACGATTGTGCCCGTGATGGCCTTGGCTCATTACGCTGGCGCCATTACATAGTTGCTTATTAGCAACTATGATTTTTACTAAATAAAAAGATATTTATTCTACCCATAGACAACCGTTAATCCGTCAATCGTGTTACACCCTGTATATATATATAATTTTTTATATTTCAGCTTCACGCTGTACCCGCATTCAGCAGGGTAGGCAGAGAGAACCTAGAGTTATGACACTTCTTTCCCCAATTTTTATATTTGATTGTTTTCAATAGATAAGCTTTGAATTTTATTTATAGACGTCCTCCAGAACCTGATCGATATCGAGACAAGAACTATGAGAAGAGAGAAAGATTTTCGCCAGAAAGGTATGTCCAAACAAAACACTTTAAATACATTAAAATGCAGTCGACGAGTCGTGGCCACCCTGAAATTAAGCGTCCGGAACTTTTGCACATTGTTGACTCGGAAGTAAGTAATCAAGAGTGAGGAAAATCCTAAGATGAAATCTGCACAGCCATCTATAGCTAACTTCAGGACGGCTACCATTCATTGACCGTACTTTACATTAGTTAAGTCACTGTTAAATAAACACAAGTAGGGCTTAATAAGAGCTTTTTTTAATAATAACAAAAGTTTTGTGCATGCGTCGAGGGTTAGCGTTAAATGAATCTATTTATTTTTACAGTGACATCTCTACAGACAATTATAATGAGTTTGGTCAGAACATGTTGCAGTTGCAAAGACATTTTAATGTTTTCAACTTAAACGCTAATAATTACTCTAGGCACGTGTGAAACGATTGAAATATGTAGTTTATTATTTTACACATTTATTTTGGAAAGATCTATCCATCTATATAAATGGAGGCTGATTGTTTTCATATTATTTGATAATTTAAAATTTGTCAAAGCGTGTCCTATAGAGGAGTATAAGCAGAATACAATTGTTTATTCATATCATTCTGGAATTTTGTGGATTCGGCTGGATAATTTATTTTGGAATATAAGGAAGGATATGCATTTCAGTTTTGTAATAGAAGGATTTTGTTATAAAAGGATTTGCATCTCAGTATATATATGGATTTGTAATAAAAGGATATGCATTTCAGTTTGGTTACGCTTTTGATTTGGAAAATGAAGAATCAGGTCAGTAGGTGAATAAATAATATGATATTAGGATGAGATTAATCTTGTTGGGATTGATTAAGAGAGAAAGATGAATATAAATCTACATTTAAATAAAATTAAAAAATTGGTACAGAGATTGTACAATAATACAATACCGTGTTCTAAAATGAAAGATAACCCAAATAACTTAGCAAGATGTGGAAGATATTTACTGTTGCTTCTATTATTCTAGTATTCAAGGGATATATAAATGAAGGATATACAAAAAAGTTAAGAAATGTACAATGCATACATCAATGATGATTAATGATAAAATATTATATCTTACATGAATATCTATGGATATGTGGTAATAGAACTCAATTACCATTACTCATTATGAAATCAGAATAATCTTATTAGAGTAATAATAAACATTCTACAAGATAAGAGATTAAAAAAATAAACATTTTATCAACTGACGAACCTCCACTTGGATGAAAGATTATTTATTAAATATACTAAATATATATATTATATTCAACAACTATTATATGACATATTATCAAGCAATCTTATATTTACAAACTATTATTAATGATAATTCATACGGAAAAGTAACATATAGGTTACTGAATAGAATATAATTATTATTCCTTGTACACAATTTATATGAATTATTCTGAATATTCTTTCAGTATTTCTGTGTCATAAATGTTCGTCGTTATTATATTATAACTGAGATATCCACGATCGGATGAAAATCAGTAGGTATTTCCTGTTTCTACATATCTATGAAGGTATACAATATGGTAAGTTTCCAAGGAGTGTCAAATAACTGCATATACATCGTGTTGGGATGTTTTTGATGTTTAAACATTATTAGTAAATGCATATTTTACTTTTTTTTGTACCACCTTATTGTTGTATATTAATATTTTAATAAAAAAAAAACAATATTTTTATTGATAAGGAAAATTATGTCTGATATATAAAAAAAATAATGTCCTATATGGTGTTTTTTCTTTTACGTCCAAAACAATTATAGTATGAAAACAAATTACCACTATAGCTTTGAAACACGAAATATTGAATTACACGTGTACGTTTATTTTCGTTATGTGATTTTTGCTTTATAATTTTTATATTATAAAATAGATTGTATATAATAAAGGGACTGATTTTATATTATATCAATTTCAGAGTTCGTGATGTGCGCCGAGAGAGACCTGTTAGGCAAGAAAAACCTGTTCGCAGGTAAAATTATGATACTGTGAAACCTGGTTAATTGGGTCTCAAGTAGGGTTGCTACTTTCTAAAATAAAAAAAACCTAAAATTGCACTGTGCAAAGCCGGACATAACTAATTTTAGGCATAATTTTTACTCAATAATGAAAAAACATAATGAAAAAAATGTCAAAAACAATAATGCAAAAGTAGTTTATTTGTGTAAAATAACTTCCAAACTGCTGTTTTAATTTAATGTTTTGATTTCTAGTTGCAAATATGTGACATCACACTAGGTAAGGGTATAAGACCATCTGTAACAGTTATTACAAATATGTGGATGGCTCCTTACTGTAAAGTTAGAGAAATAAATATTAAAGAAGTCTCGCTAAACAAAATACGTAAAAAAGTCATTATAACATTATTGCCTATTAAACAGACAACCGTCGCTGTCCAAAAGTCCAGAGGTGCACTATAGAGAGAAGGAGGCGCGGCCTCGTGACCGGCGACCGGAGGACAAGAGGGTGAGGCCGGACGACAGACGGGACAGGCCACGGGAGAGGAAGTCAAGGTTTTATACATTTCTTTATTAAATTGAAAACTCACAATGTTCAAGTGCTACGAAGACCTCTACCTTCATAGAAATTTTTATAGGAGAGAGTTGTATGCTAGACTTTTTTACATATGTAAGAAAGTATACTTATATGTGAGAAATTCTAGCAGATGACTTTCTACTATACCTCAATGGACTATGAGAGAAGTAATGGAAAATAGCATAGACTTTTACACTGTAGTAATACAATTGTAAAATTAAATATTGTTTTTTGCCAGATTTGACAATGAGAACGATAAGAAGGAATATAGCTGGGGCAAGACAGAAGTAAAAAAGGAAGGTGAGAACGAAGGTGAAAAAGAAAAACCCAATTTTGGTCTCTCTGGCAAGTTGACAGCTGACGCCAATACCGTTAACGGTGTTGTCATCAAGTATACGGAACCTGACGATGCTAAACAACCTAAGCGTAGGTGGAGGTAAGATAAAATGCTAGGAATATGTATATGGTAATATTATAAATCCAAAAAGTGTCTTTGGTTGAAAGTGCGTATCTCAGCAACCATTGGTTTGAATGTAAAAAAAAAACATTTTTTGTTACCAGTTATTGTGGAAGATTAAACAAATTTTAAATTAAACTTTTAAACCGGATTATAGTTAGTACAAGCGACTCCACAATTTATTTAAAAAACACAATATCCATACATTTAAAACTAAGGTTTCAGCCAATTCAATAATATTTAATTATTGAATTGGCTGAAACTTGTAGCAATTTGCTACTTGAATTTGTAGCAATTTTGTTCTCTACACACCAAATACTTTATATTAAATATTGATATATACAGGATGAAATTGTCAGCATTTTAAATGAAACCTAACCTACTTTTTAAAAGCCTAATATAATTCAGAAAAAAATTAATTCCTAAAAATGAAAACGTTATTTTTTTAAACAAAATAAATAATAAAATTGTTGTTTTAAAATAAAACGCCATTTGTAAAGTATAACATAAACACGCACACACTTACCTGTCAAAGCGGCAACGTCGCACACGTATATGTGCGTCACACGAAATACAGGTATGGATAAATATCGTAAAATGTAAAAAAAATCCTACATCCAAACTGTTGAGGTACCTTGATTATTTTTTTAGTTCGGGTTTGAAATATTTTAACCTATATTTAGTTTCAGTTAAACGAGCGGTGTCTCTTCTACCTGTATATATACTATTTATGAACCAATTTAAATACAAAAATGCAATTCAAATTGATAACGAAACGAATACTTTTGCGATAATAAGTGCTGCAGCACAAGGTACGATGTTAAATTCCGTTCTTCAACATGCCACTGAGGGTCTTGAGTTCGGACAGAAAATGGAGTATTTTATACTTGATTCTCTATGTCCTGTTACAGAGAAAATATGTGAAGCTAAAAAGAAAAAAAGTCTTTTCTATTAATGCTTAATTTTATATTCATAATAATTAAGCTACATTTTCAGATTCTATCCGTTCAAAGGCGACAAAGCGCTACCGATACTCTACATCCACCGACAGTCGTGTTTCCTGATCGGTCGCGACAAGAAGGTGGTTGACATAGCGCTCGAACACCCATCCATCAGCAAGCAGCACTCGGCGTTGCAGTACCGCGCCACGCCCTTTACTCGCGCCGACGGCTCGCAGGGACGACGTGTTCGTCCTTATATTATTGATTTGGGTACTATACTGTACTATATTGTATTTTTATTTTTATTATTTCATACACTACAGTCCTGTTTAGAAGTTAATGTCTAAGTGCTTCTCTGCCTACCCTACTATGAGTGGGATATATAGTCCAGAATTATTATATAACATATATAATTTATATCACTCATAACTTTATTACAGAATCGGCAAACGGAACATTTGTCAACAACAAAAAGTTGGAACCGCGTCGCTATGTAGAGTTATTGGAACGAGATGTTGTCAAATTTGGTTTTTCTCAAAGAGAATACGTGTTATTGCATGAGAACAGCAAGGACGACGCTCAGGACGATGACCAAGAACTAGTCACTGGGGTCACCACAACTGAACAGATGAAGTTGGAGAAACAAGCTAAGGAAGCTGCTGCCGCTGATGGGGATTAAGGTAAATGAATATAATAATACAGTATACAGTATATAATAAACAGTATACAGTATATAATAAAAGTGGGACCTGGATAAGAGAGATTATTAAGAAGTCTCGTGTATTAACTCTATTCGTTGATTTCAAGTTTTTTCGATATATACTTTTATAATTAGGACTCAGAAGCTCAATTCTTTACATAAGACAGGTGTTTACACGTTTGTTTTTACATACATGCTTACAATAATGATAAATTTCGTTCTCCATAATTGGGGGCTCTGTAAATGAGACAAATATAATATTAAACCTGTCTAATTGGAATATTAAGAATTTTATACCAGTTATTCAAACCTCAATTAACCGGGTGTCCATGTATAGTAATGTGATGTTGAGCACTAAACACGCAAAGCATGAAGATAATGTAATAAAAATGTAAATAATAATTATAAATTATTACTTGGTTTAAACTTGTCTATGTGCAGATAAGGTTAATCACTTGTCTATAGTGCGGTAGTTCTTATGTTATGAATAGATCGAAATTGTTGAGGTTTTTATGTAATTGAAACTTAAAATTGCATGGTTAGGTTGAAGAAAGACTTTGTTGATTTTGAATGAATATATGCAGTGTATTATATATAATAATACCTTTTATATTATATATAATAATACCTTTTACATTATAAACATGTTTGTTATAATGAGCTTGACAATAATATTTTAGATGTATTTTTTTTATTTTAGGCACCTAATCTTCCTAACATTGATTCCTAACATTTCTTATGTGTAATTCCACACTAAAGATAAAGAAATATTATTAGTCCACATTTTTCTAAACTAGAATATAATTTGTTACAGGTCTGAAATGGTATGCAGTACAAATTTTATATTAGAGTCCTGTGTTGTCAGTTACTCTGTGTTAAAATGGTCTAACTCAATTGATAATTATTTCTTGTCTCTTGATAAATCTTAACTAAACATTGAGCAATTATTTTTATAACAAGCTTTACATTCCACTTTCCCTCACTAATACTAAATGTATGTCAAATTCCGTGTATTTAAAAGATAAAAAAACGTTGGAGTTAGGTCATTTTGATACAGGCAACATTTTGTTGCAGTTGTTTACAAGATATAATTTTAATTTATCTTTTATTTAAGCGTAATCAGCTTAAGCAAAAGGTTTAACTTTTTTTTTTTAAAGTATAATTCCAGATTAAGAATAGAAATATATTTTTAGAAAACATATAAAAGTTTGAACATAGTAGTATTTGAATCCGCGCCTCTTGGAAATAATCTTATTCTAAGTTATTGGATATGGAGCGGACTATGTTTTCTAAAAATATTAAAGAAATAGTGTACCTCATATTATGGAATAAAATGTCCACATGATTATAAGTGTTAATCGACGACACTTCGTGTAATAGGTGTTAGAAACAATACAATACTACGTGTTTCAAATATTTTCATTGTCTAAGAAAATAATCAACTTCTAGAATATGTACAAGTCCTATTATCAATCTTGTATTTGTAAAAAAAATATAAATGTTAGAAGTACTATTGATTTTACTTTGGTAAGCTATGATTTTTTACAGAAGTAGTTTATTTTTCATTGTTAGTATTTAAAATGGTGTAAATACATTTTTTTTTTGCTTGTGCAGCCATTCTTATTTTTAAACTGATAAGAAGTAAATGAGACATTATGTTATTCTGATTGTACCGTTTTTATTTTATTACAGAAGATCATAGAAGATCCATACATTATAAATTTTATTAAGATAATTTTTAGCAATATAATAAATGCATTATGACCATATAGTTTTATTTTGTACCTGATACATTTAGAAACGGATCCCAATTATTGTTTAATTCAGTTTAAGTTATAGCATATTTTATAACTTTTTACAAAAATCGTCGACAGCAAGGGGCCATCCATAAATTACGTCATATATTATAGGGGAGTGGACCCTAAAGTTTGTAACTTCACATTTCAAAATATAATATATCAAATTAATTTCGGAAATGTTTGAATTTAATATTTTTTTGGTGTAAATATTCAATATGTGGCGTCACACTATGGGGTGGTCTTAACCAATGGTGACAATGACGGGAAAGAGGTCAAATGAAAAAGCCATGAAATTTGTGTGACATACCTTACAGGTGGCCTCTGAAAAAACATGGACTGGATCCGTTGCTTAATACACCTACTTAGCTGCTTATTAATCTTAAACATTTACACTAATATTTACAAGATATTGGACCCCATATTTACATTTAAAATAAAATAAATAGTTAAATATTATAATATGATCTTTCGGTGGAATTATATAAAATGATTTTTCCTAATATCACAGTTTAAAATGTAGTCTTAAAAATGTGTTTGTCGAAGTCTATGTTAGGTTTTCTAGAAGGTCCGGCTTCGTGGAAGGACCTTTGTACTTCGCCGAGAGAGGCTCTTTTCGTGATGCCATTTCTCAGAGGAATGATCGTAGCGTTTGGAGGTCTAGTATTAGCTCTTAGGGAATGTGTTCTATATACAGGTTTTATAAGTCTATTCGGAGCAACTCCAACTATACTATGTCTCGAAAATGGCGCATAAGAAAATGGCGTTCGTGGTATTTCGTAACCGTCGCTGACGGTATTAGCGGGGGAGTCGCTGTCGTACATGAGTTCCAAATATTTGGGTGTTCTTTGTGGCAATAAGCGCGAGGGCTCCATTTCGTGCTCTGGGAAATCTTCATCTGTTGACAGAAAATATATAATTTCAGTACTACTGTACAGTACCTACTTAAAAATATTGAAATTGTATAACACTTCGAAAACAATAATGTTATTAACAAAGATTTAATTAATGTTTTTAATCTCTAAACCAGTTATAAAACATAAAAGATATTTAAAAAAATACTTTCTGCGGAGAAAACAATTGTGTCATTTTTTCACCAAAAAAAAAGGTGAATAAAATATTGAATATTTCAATAGCATTATGTAATATATTAGAAATTTGATGAATTTTAAAAATAATGATTATTTTTAACTAACCCAAAGCGTTGTCATTCTCGTCCAGTAGGTAGGTTCGGTTGTCGACAGCATCTGAACATGCGGCCATGCAACATATCGTATTAGTTAGGTTAATTTATTTGATAATGATATTAAAATAGGTAATTTAGTCACAATTTAATAAAATTTCCTTTTTAACATGCTAGTATGAGGTTGCAATAAGGACATGCTTTATGGGGGTCTTAAAGTGTCACTTATTAAACATTTCTAATTTGTAAGCTATTTAAGACATTTGTTTAGTGTTTCTTTTAATAGATAAGGTGTTTTGCACATTAGCAAGACATAATTTCTTCTAACGATTTTTCGTGATCAGTTCATCAAATAATTCTCAACAGAAAAAAAGGAAGATCATTGAGCAATTTTTTCTTATAACCTACATATGTAGGTAGGTACATTATGTTGATAATTGCTATATCAATATCGGACAAGTAATAGCAAACACGAACCAACAAGCGAGGCAAGCAAAAGAGAAGTGAATGTAAACCACTTACCATCGCCTAGTAACGTAAGGTAATGGGGTGTTTGCTCCGCACTGGCGGTTAATGTGATATTAGGTGAAGTTTTGTCCCTTAAAGAAGACACTACTTCGAGACAGTGTCGGAATGAGGGTCGTGCCTCCGCTGAATAACTCCAGCATTTTTGTAGTAATTCATAGCTAAAAATGTAAGGTATTATTTGTTAAAGGACATTAAATATATTGTGGATATTGTGTGTAATATATTTTATTAACTAAAGTAGGTAAGTATAGGTATATCACGTATCTCGATTCAACTCAATTATAAGAGTAATTTAAAGTAAATATTATTCTGTAAGCTATTAAAATAGGCAGCACTTATATAGCTCTATAGTTATTAAATGATTATATAGTAAGTTAATTATGCTTCAGTTACACTCACAATGCAGAGGGACAGTTCGGCGGACGATCTGGAGTACCACCAGCGCGCACCAGCGCCAGCACCTGGCGGTTAGTGCGCGCGGGATAAGGTTGCTGGCCCAGTGATAACACCTAGAGAAAGTGATATTGAAAAATGTATTGTTTGATATTAAATAATCAGCTAATTAAAAAAATATTAAGAAATATTTATATAATGACCAATTGAGGTCGTAGTGCCTTGATACAGCATCTGGCTGAAACGGGCTCGATTTCCATTCGAGATAATGAATTATTTTAATTTTTTCGCTTTGATAACAAGACAAAGCTATAAGAAAACAATAATTACCTCCCAACAGAGTACTCCCCACGCCCACACGTCCGACTGACACGAGAACACGCCGTCCACCAGACACTCCACCGCCATCCAGCGCACGGGCAAAAGTCCTTCAATATAACGGTTATTATTTTAAAATAAACAATCTTCGTGTTAACTAGTTAGCATATATCTATTGAGCCTGACATTACAATATATCGTTTATATTTTAAACTCACTATCTCTCTAATTGTATTTGTCAAATATGCTTAGAATCATGTATATTTTGTTTGGTATATACTTATATATTTACAAGCAATTAAAAAGGTGTTTTTATATAAAAAATTAAAAACCAACAATTATTAATAGTAGGGTCATAGATAATTTACGATACTAACGTAGATGACGGTACTTTCTAAGGCAGAACATTGGTTTTTTAACGTAAAACATTCCTTCAAACCCACAAATAGTACTACATAGTAAATATAAAAACAATATTTAATTACCTTCTCCCTCTTTCCTATAATAATCATTCTTATAAATATCCCTAGCGAGTCCAAAGTCGCCGATCTTAACTACTCGTTTGTCTCCCCGTCGCGCCACCAAGCAGTTCCTGCACGCCAAGTCGCGATGCACAAAATGCATTTCTTCTAAATACCGACAGCCCTTTGTTACGTCCACGCACATGTTCAGCAAGTCTAGTAGTGTCAGGGAATCGGATGTGTACTGCAAATTAATAAAAGAGTATATAATACTTTTACCTTACCTATCTACTTACTTGGATTCAGTAAACATTAAGAAGATTTCGATACATCTCTGACTCAATCAAATATTTTAAATATAAATATTCTTTCCATAAAACGATGGTCTCTACTTTCTCATTGAATTTAAATATAAACGGACATGTATTGATGTGAGTTTAAAATAAAATTATAAATTTTATTTTATTTTTTTAGAGCCAGGTGAAACTTCATTCCGCTTTCCCGTAAACCTATTTTTTTGACATGTTTTATTAATTATATTTCTAAAAAATATTCTTACAAAACTATAGCCCAAATTGTGTTCCACAATTACAGGTTAACTTAACATGCATAATGAAAATTAATAAAAAATTACAATACAGTTTAATTTATTGGAATTCTTAATGCTTACTAAAGATGCTCGTTTCGCTCGTAAATAACTTAGTAGATCACCGCCCTCCATCAATTCCATTATAATATAGTTGGGGTCGTTGTCGAGGCACACTCCCAGGAGACGTAGAATATGTTCATGTTTGAAATTCGACATTAGAGCTGCTTCTTTTAGGAATTCTGTCTTTTCTTGTTCCGTTGCCCCTTTGCGTAACGTCTTAAACAAGTAAGAATTAAGATTAGTTATACTTTTGAATGAATAATATTTATTGAAAATTTATAAAAAGATTTTTTAAAATAAAATATAAATATAATAAATAAACTAACTTTAACAGCCACTTTAGTATCAGTGTTGGAGTTGTTGATCTGCCGCGCAACGCCCTCGAACACCTCCCCGAAGGCGCCGGAGCCCAGGAACTGGGTCAGCGTGATCTGCTCGCGGCGGATGTGCGGCAGACTCGCGAGCTCCGCGTCCGACGGACAGTGAACACCCTGAAGGATATTTTAGGACATACTTTTAGGATATATAACTTTTTTTATAACTTCACCCTGTAGTCAGCTTATAGCATGATAATCAGGGGGACGGCGTGGAAAGACTGCGTTCCCCAATTTCCGAAGAATTTTTGAAACATTGGGTGTTGAGTGGCGGGACTCATAGCATCACGCTTTATTTCGCATACAGCAGGGTAAATAAAAAGAGCCAAGTTTTAAAACGCTTCACTCAACGCCCTTCACCCGAATTCTATGTTAATTCAAAATACCAAGAATATATTCACTTTTATATTAAGAAATTTATTGTTATATTAAAAGTAGTATGTACCTGGTTGTACAATATATTTGTGGAATGTCGGATTGGTAGTTGTCGCAGAGTGGCCAGCTCTACATCAGGTCCTCGTCTGACGATATTAGCGGTTAACTGACTCTCGATGGCTGCCTTCTTTTTGCTTCGGTTTTTATATGCTATATAAAAAAAATATGTTAAAATATTTATTAAAATATTTATATAAAAGAAACTTTTTCATAATCGTTTGGCATTAGATCCTTCATATTATAAAGGTAACAGATAATTCACTATTGTGTTGAAGATTTTACTATAATGGATGAGCTGGTTGCCAAATGCCATAAAATGATGTACAAACAGATTTTTTCTGTTTGTTGGTTCCAGACATCAGAAGCAAATTCTGTACTTATGTTAAATAAAGTGTAATCAATTTTAGTATTATATCAAGTAGAATATAATAAAACTAAAACACGTATAACACTCACTGTAAGCGACGCCCGCAGCCACTAGCAGCGCCAGCGCGGCGAGCGCGGCCAGCGCTGCAGCGAGCGCGGCAGGGTGCGCGCGCGCCGCCTGCAGCTCGCCGGGCGCCGAGAGTGCGCCCCACCCGTAGCTGTTGCGCGCCTGCACCTGCACCGTGAAGCCGGACGATATGATGCCCGTGTTCACCAGCCAGTACGATTCTGAAACATATTACATATTATTATTACATATTACATTTTAAAAAACAAAACACTGATATAGTAGGAAGTAGTAACTCACATACTTGAAATTGGAAAATAAAAATAACTTTATAGTAAATAGGAATACAAACTCATGTATGAAACGGTACATGCATGCATGTAGTTTTAAGCTGTAAGTTAACTCTCTCACATGGCTATATATGTACGTGCATACATAAGTACCTACTAAAAAACATATTATAGTAAGTTGCCACAAAAAGAAAATGTAAACAGCATACCTGTGCCATTGTGAAGTAGCTCGAGACCCTCGTGGACAATACGTGATTTTATATCCTCATTAATATCATCTGGCAAATTGTCCGGCAGCAGCTCACTAATATTCCTTATATTATAGTCCTCTACATTGTTATTCCTTAAAAAATATGCTAAATATTATTTTTTCATAATAACGTTTTAAAAATAAGTAAACGCGGTGATCGTTACTACGATGCCTACTCAGGAAATGTATTATTATTATATTTTTAATTCTAGCGAAATGCGGAAAATAAAATGTCTTAGCACTGGGTTCTCTCTATCGACATTTCCATAGAAAGCGTGAAGTTAAAAACAAAGATTATAGTTGCCTATTGTCTATTCTGCGGTTACTTATGGTAAAGATGAAGATAAACTGACCTATGATGAGGTCGTCCCCATATTCTGTACTCAGTAATGGGCGCCCCGCGGTGGTCTGGTTCGGCCCACCACGCGCGTAGCACTTTGTCCCCTATTGTCTCTACGCGTAACGCACCGGGAGGACCTGGCACGTCTCCTGGAAAATATTTGTAAGTTTTTAACGGATAATAATTTTTGGTTATAATTAATATATGTTTAATCTAATATTTTTTTATATTCGCTTTACATTCTGGTAATTGATTTTTCAACATTATCCATGTAGAGCGATCCCATTCGACAGCGATCAGCGACAGCAAAAGCGATCGCTCCATTTCTTTTATTTATAGATAATAAGGTCAAAATTATGATAATAAAAATAAAAATCCTTTCCTGTTTCGGTATTCTTACTTGTTGATGTTTGAATTATGGAATAATTAGTATTTTTTACAATTTTACCTAATGTTTCGAAAGTAAAACGATCATCATTTGGCCAGTGATAGGGCTGAGCGTTGGCGACGTACTGCAGGCTCAGACGGAAGCAATAGCGAGTCTTGGGTCGCAGGTTGCTGGCGGTCCACTCCGCGTTGTCGCTTTGTTTACACGGAATCCATTCATCTTTTAGACTTGATGCTTCTGTATATTCCATTGAATAACTGCAAATACATCAATATTATTGTTGTGGGGAAAATTAACTGTGATGCAATGAGGGAAAAATGGGAACTCGAAGATAACTTAAACATATTGAAAATAAAATGGGATCAAATAGAAAAAACTAACTGGGAACTTCACTATATATCAAGGGATGAAGATTCAACTTACAGAGAAAAATATGAAAATATAGAAAATATATACGATAATTTACGTAAGAAGCTGCAAAATAATATCTGGAATAACTCGCACTACGAAAGGGCTACACCGGAAATTATTATACCGGATTTTTATGGTAACTATAACCAGTGGTTAACATTTAAAGATCGCTACGTCGAAAGCGTGCATAACAATTCCATGTTGTCTAAAGCTCAAAAAATGCAACATCTTAAAACTAAACTACTTAAAGGGCGAAGCGGAGAAACTAGTTCAACATCTCGGGATCAGTGCTGAAAACTACACATCTTGCTGGGAGATTCTTACTCGATGAGTAACAAAAGGCTTTTATTTACATCTTACATAAATACATTATTAAACCAAAATTCAATACAAGAAGCAAGCGCGGCCAGCATAAGAAAGTTACATGACGTCATGCTTGAATGTTTAAACGGGCTTAGTAATATTGGTTTGGATATAACCAATTGGGATCCGATTATTGTTCATTTATTAATGCAAAAGCTGGATAAATCAACCTACAACGAATACATCAAAGACCTCAAGAAACCGAGAGATTTTCCAAATTTAGAAGAATTTACAAACTTTTTAGAATCGAAATTTATGGCCTTGGAAGCATTACAAGGAAGTAATCATCAAAAATCATCGTCAAATAAATATACACCGCCTAATAAATACTTCAATAATATATCAACAAATCGCAATAATAATTATAATACTTTTATAGGTTCGAGGCCAGTCGTTACGCGAGGGCACAAGTGTGTGACTGTCAGCGCTACTGGTTATGGGTTTGATCCCCACTCCTCTTTCCTTTCAGGAAATGAAATATTTATTTATATTTATATTTTATTTTTTTCGCTCTTCGCTCTGGTTCTGGTGGTGGCTCTAGGCAAAGTGCGGCGTTGGGTTCCACAACCAAAATGCAATGACACCTAAAGATATTCAAAATTACTATAAAAAATATCAAAATATGTAAAAGAAGACTAGTAGATATTAAATCTCTTTTTAACCGACTTCAAAAAACATCATGTTCGACGCCTATAATTTTTCTATATCCTTCGTTTGCTCCGTCACCTACGAACCGATTTCATAATTTCGTATGTATAAATAATAAGGCAACTCACGCATGCAAGTTATAGGAAGTGGGCGCGGGCCACAGCACGTAGAGGCGGTAGGCGGCGGCGCGGCGCAGCGCGAGGGGCGCAGGCGCGGGGTAGGTTCGGAGTGACAGGGCCGTGCTGTCGGCCGGCTCCTGCGAGTGGCGTGAGCGCGCGCGCACCCACACGCGGTACAGCGTGGAGGGCGACAGCCGCGTCATGTTGGCGCTGCGCCCCGACGTCACCTCGATCGTGTTGTGCTCTGTTGCATAGTTGACGACATAGCGGTAGGAGGAGTTACATGAATAGAAGAGTACAATAAATATCTCATTAAAAATGAAGAACAGCTGCAATATTCTTTGCAGGTAATTAAAAATCATCAAAAGATAGAATAACTAACATTAACTAACAAATAATAACCTTTAAATCGATGTGACGAAGATGGTGATTCATCAGTCCGCCAGTGCAGTTCGTACAACAGGCCAGGAACAGCGTTCCACTCCACTCGCGCGAGCACAGGACTTAGTACAACCACCTTGACATCTTTTGGCGCTGTCGGTGCTACAATAATTAATACTTATGTCAAGATATAACATATATACACATTTTTAAGTAGTTAACTTAATTAACTTAAACTAAATTAACTTAAAGTTAAAATAACAATAATAGAAAAATAAAATAAAACACCTATTCTAATTAACTATATCTATTTATATATATTAGATTTTAAATATGATCATAATTTAAATTAAAAATAAACGTATCTTGTTCTATCTATTTATAAAAAAGGAAAAATATAATGGGCTTTCATTCAACAGTGCAGTAATAATAGTAAGTACCTTCAGCAGCAGTCTGCGCGGGTAATGAAACGCCAACAATAGGTTTTATCTCGTGTAGTCTTCCATAATAATTTGTAGCTTCTACCACTACAGTGTAATTTGTAAATGGTTTCAATTCATTTAAAATCACTTCCTCACTTGTAGTTGTTAGATATAAACATGCTTCACGATCACAAGGACTAGTGTCATGTTTTAATCGTGGTTTATACAATACTGTATATTCTGTAGCCGCCATGTTGTATAAGAAATTTTGACAACTTGCAGGTTTAATTATAGCAGGCATTTTAAGTTTTATACTATTTGCAGATTGAGATATTACTTTTGGAATTAATGATTGAGGTGTAGGATATAAGCAATGTCTTGGTGGATACGGTTGACGGCCAGGATCTAATGCCATAATTTTATAGCCGTAAGAAGATTTCACCTGTTCAATTTTATTTCCTTTGAACTTATTTGTATAATAAATATTTTTTTCGGTTGAATTATACCAATAAATACGTTTACTATCGACAGTAATAGACATTGGTGTGAAACCATACTTTTTCTTTTCCGTAGCATTTACTACAACTTTACAATTGCAACCGTGTTCATCTGTTACTAAAATATTATGAAGCCATGGATCTATCCAAAATAAATCAAACTCATCGTTCGTTAAGTCTATTATAAAACTACTTGCAATTTGAGGACTTTCTGGACAATCACATTTATCTTGAAAATCGTTAGGCGACATAAAACCATCTGAATTATTAAAGAAAGTTCTTATATCTGAACCATCTGTCTTTGCAGTCATTAGCACTCCCAAGCCTAAATGATTAGTTTCTTCATACCAGTACAATGACCTGAAACAATTTTCTTAATTTACACACGTAATGTTTTGTAAAGATTTTTCCGTAAAATTAAAATTTTACAAGAAGACGTTTTATAAGGATATTATTTTTCTCTCGTCTATCCATTTAGTGCATTTTAATTCCAAAACCTTTTGTTGGGAAAAAACCGAGGTAGCAAACCGAGGTAGAAAAAATAAGGTAGCAAAGAGCGGGGGAGGAAGATTAAGGAAAAAGGGAAAAAAGCAGCACTTTAATGGATTGATTGAGGGTACAAAAATTGTGGCTCATAGAATCGGAGTCACGGCTTATACCCAAAACTAAATATCGCAAACTTTGGAGGACACCTATGAAGTAGGTAAACTTTATATAGACATTATCTATACTAATATAATAAAGCGGAAGAGTTTGTTTGTTTGTTTGTTTGTTTGTTTGTTTGTTTGTTTGAACGCTAAGATCTCTGGATCTACTGGATCGATTTACTTCGTTTTTGTTTTGTATGAAAGCTGCATTCTTCAGAAGTGCTATAGGCTATATAACATTACATTACACATATATACTAATAAATTAAAATACTTTCTAATTTGACATGCAATTTATTCTGCCATGTTAATAACAACCGTCGTCGCTACGCGACCGAGTTCGTTACCGCGTCATTTTGATATTTATCCTTATGCAAATAAATATAATAGTCACTTTTAGCATTTCATCTAGATTGAAATTATATTTCTATTGAAATTATATTCTTTATTTCAAGCAGGCGTAGCCGCGTCCGGGTCCGCTAGTCTTATATAGAGATGACAATTTGTTTAACATTGAACTTACCCTAACGAAGAAACTATTTGTAGACTGTCCAATGGTCGTTTCCTAGTCAAAATAAGTTCAGCATTGGGAATTCCAAGAACTGACCTATAGATGACATATGTCTCTGTTGAGGATAATTCCCTTTGTGTCCAATATATCGACCGACTCACCCAATCTACGCATATGCTGGTTGCCGTGTCATTTATTGTTGTCAACTGGAAGTTATAAAGATAAAGTAAAAAAATGATGTATATTTTTTGATGTTAGTGAATCATAATGTTTATTATGCTTACTTTATGATTTCCACTACTATTAATACTAGACGAAAATATTTCTTGAAAGCTATTAACCCAATACGCAATGTTTTCTTCAATAGCAACATCGAAATCTATGGGTACTCCAGTACTCTTTCGAATATCTTCGCTGTCCCCTGAGTCTAAATCAAGAATTTTAAGAGCCTCGTGGGAAGACATCACAATCCTAGGAATCGGGCTTATTTCATTAGATGAAGCAGAGACTATTTCAGAATATTGCCCGAAACCAGCGTCAGTGTAACCGCGGACCTGTATTGAACAAAAATCAACAGGAGTAGAAAGTAGCAAGAACCTTGTTTTATATAAGAATGTTTTATCATCATTTTGCTTCTAAAAAAATGATTTTAATAATTTAATTGGCATGAAAACAGTACGTACAATGTAATCCTCCATATGTACCTAAGAAAGTATATAAGAATAATTATATGTAGGATTAGTTCAGTCAAAGTATCAGGGAAATCTGTATGTAAAGCTATTAATTATTTAGCGGCCAATGTAATTTGACTACTTGACGGCTAACTTGTCTCAAATAATATTTGTCGACAAATAAATAAATAATTTAACTTACCCGAAAAAAGTAAGTAGAAGCGTTCGCCAGGTCAGTCAGTACAAGTTGCGTGTGCAGCGGCGAGAGGCTCGTGTCCGCGCACGCAGAGGGCGGCGTCGCCCAGCACTGCGCCTCGTAGCCACGCACCACGCCGTTACTGCGCAGTGGCACCTCCCAACGGAATATCGCATTTAATGGCCCACCACTGTAAATGTTATATAATATGTTTTATAGTATCCTTTGGATTTCAAGTAAATATGCGCAATTTTATAATTTCAAGAGATAGTAAGGCATATAATAAAACTAATATGTGACAGAATGTTCGACCCCATTATGAACGAAAGGAAAATATCGAAAAGAGTCCCTCAAAATACTACATTAGATGACAAAATTTCAATATAAATAATTTCCTAACATATATATCAAGCAAATTACCTATGCTGCGGTTGCACGTAGACACGAGGAGCACGCGGGGCGGCGGGCGGCGCTTGCGGCGTGCGCAGGGAGGCGCGCGCGCTCGCACCGCCGCCCCACTGCGTGTGCGCGCGCACCGTCACCTCCACCGAGCTGTAGGGAAGCACCGAGCGCGATGTTACTTCCAGCCATGGTACTTCTACTGTTTTCTAATAAAAAAAATATATAAATATATTATTTTAAAATGTTACTCCTATGTTGCCGCAATTAAGAAATCTTAGACTGTAAAAAATAATGTCTGTCTCAATTATATTTCTATTTATAATAAATAGTATTTTTTTTTCATTAAAATATGTATTTATAAAACATACCTCAATCTTATATTGGCCGTGGAAATGTAAACTGACGTCGTAGCACACTCTGCTGTTGTTAACATTGACCCGCGCGGACGGCGCCCAAGTCACATTGAATTGGTCCCATACACCCTTCACCGCTATTGAAGAGGACTTGATTGTTTCTGGTATCGCGATTATCATTTCTAAAAATAAGATATATTTTGTTATTTAAATACTAAACAGAAAAAATAACCTTATTTCTAATCATTTATCTATATTATAATATTATATCTATCTCGAGTAACTTAATTTCTGTAATAAAAATAATTTAAGTTTAATTAAAGATATAAGAAAAATAACGCAATTACCGCTATCCTTATGCAGAGTGGGATCTCTCACAGCTATAACATGTACACGGGGAATAAGCTCGGCGGTATATTTTCCGGCCAAGTCGGACACCACTGCTCTAGACGAGTCTTGAACCCACACTAACCTCCCACTGTAGTAACGTAAGGGCCCTAACGTTGCCGTCCCTGATAGCCGTGTCACTAATGAACTGGACACCTAGAGTTAAAAATATAATTACATTACAATTTAGTATTTTCTTTATTTAGGTTATATAACTCACATAGTAGGTATAGGGTACCTAGTATTTAGACATTCCACTTCCATTAAGTGATGTGAAGATGTGAAGTGATGTGTGAAGCGGAACACAACGACGCACATTGCCTCTTTACCAAGAGCGAGGAAATAAAAATATTTAAAAATTTTATTTCTTCGAGTGGGAATCGAACTTACAACCTCTATTATTATAAAAAGGCTGTCTTCAATAATTTTATGTTTAGGTATGGGACCATGATAAAATACATTTTACAATAGATGATACTTAGTCAGTGGCGTAGCTAGGGGGGTGCGAGCGGTGCGGTCGCATCAAACGGAAAGGGGCATCAAAGTCGACGATTATTTTTTTTAAAGGTAGCCAATGTCACATTTTAGTGTCTGACACTTGATCTACGTGAGAGTAGAAGACACTTTGTTTTTTTTTTAGACCTTAGACCATTTTAAAGGGCATCAAGTCCCCTAAGCCGCAATGGGCAGCAAATACCCTAGCTACGCCTCTGTACTTAGTAGTGTATTTATTTGTTATAACTTTGTCTTACACTACTATATAATAAGAAATAATAACCGTGAAGCTGAAAAAACCTTTAATATCTTTTTTTTTTAGATAGCACTCATAACTAGAAATAAAAAGTCTAGTAGGTATATACCTCGTTAGTTCCAACAGTAATCTGGTCGGCAGTTCGAGCACGATGCAATTCCGAGCCGTCATAACTTCGAACTAACCAATATAAGCATTTCTTCTCCAAGTCTACAGTAAGACCCATTACTGAAATATAATAATTAGTTAAATTTAACACGTCAAATATACTTAGCCCAATACTTAAACATTCTAAAGAGTTTTTGCATGATTGGGTTTATTTTAATATATATTTAGGATTTATTTGTTTATGTTAATCTCTTATGCTTATTTAATTTACTATAATTAATTATATTTTGCCTGTAAAATGTTATTACTAATATAGTATATCAATTCCCCATAAATGAATTAATCATCTACTAAAATTTACGAATCTTCGTTTCGCACAATTTCTTATTTATTGCAAATTTCCAATGTAATATTTTGAATGGGTTTTACCTTGTTTCCCGCTAAATAGTTGCGCTGGATAGTAAATTATTTTATTTTCCCCATTCAACCTAGCAGCTTCTACTGCATGTCCGGTGCTCCAATAAATATAAGCCCCCATAGAATCGATTGTCAACTCTTTAGCTACAGTCACTATAGGGACTGGTTCTCGATTTTCACCGTTAAAATTTCCACGTGTTATCTATAAAAAGATATACTTTTACGTTTATTTTTTTAAAATTATTACTAGAAATTATTAAACTTATATTAGACGTTTCAAAGAATATTTTCTTACACTTACCAACTGTTGCTTAGGATTCGACCAGTAAATCTTCTTTCCAACCCAATCGACGGCCAAGCTGCCCACGTTGTCCATGTCCGGCATTAAGCCTTCTTCATGACTTGTTATATTATACCACATCACCGTCGATGCGTTTGTTACCAGATAGAGTATGTCTCTATACCACGATATATCAGTTATATGTACATTTTTTAATCGAGATCTAAAGAAAATGACAAACAAAAATTAAACCTATCTTTAAATTATCAAAATGTATAACAAAAAATAATTACTTTTTTTTACATGGCTTAATGTAATCTTCATAAAGTGATACTTACCTATGAATCAAAGTTTGTAATTTGTCACCAGTTAAATCTGTTTGCAATAAGCCATCAGGACCAGACCACACTAAAGTACTTTGTAAGGTAGCTGGGGAATGCGTTAACGTTTTCCCAATAAATTCTGAAGACCACGGCCCTGACCCGGAGTCGGTAACTGCAGCAACTCGTATAACATATTCTGTGTCTTGTATCAAATTTTCAACGACGTAGATGCATTCATTTATTTTTTGACTAAAATAATAATGTAATAAATTTAATATAGACTAAAGTTATATAGAATGCAATTATGATTGCAAAATAATATTTAATTTAATACTAACAACTTCATTATTTGTCCAGATTTTAGTTCAGTAAGTTGTACGTAAAATGTCCACTGCTGCCAAGCTCCTGTTCCTTGATGGCCCAGCAGGTGTGGTGGTGACCATGAAACCTTTGCTCTATTAATCCCCATAACACTTTGCACGCCCAAAGGAGGATTAACTGGGACAGGAATCGGTTGAACGCTTCTCAAAGCAACTAGAACTTGCCTAGTTGCTATTGGTTTTGTATTATATGCTAAAGGATATTCATTGTGGAAGTAACTGTCGCTTTGATCGTGATACTCCTCAGTGAGCATTTCCTGGCCATTGGTCCAATAGAACAAACCATTGGCGTACGCTATTGAGCGTGCAGAGAAAAACATTGGAGTTTGTGTGTTACTTCGAAAGTCTGTTATTTCTCGTCTGAAATAATACAATAGTGTTAATAATCTTTTCTACGTTAAAGGGAGTTATAAAAAAAGTTTCAATTATTAAAATATATTATCCAGTCATAAATTGAGATTTATTGTTGTGTATTTGTTGTTAAGTTCTTACCCATCTAGAGAAACAGCTAAAACTGTGTTTCTTCGCAAATGTGCAACAAGTAATCTAAAATCAGCGTGGTCAACTGTGAAAGCTCCCAAATGTGGATCTCTCACAATCAATTCAGGGGGCGCGTCATGTCGAACTCCATTTGATATATTTGCTAAATCCAATCTGTATAAACCACCACGTTCGACGCCTTGCAATGCCCAAAATAAATATCTAAAATATTTTAACATTTTAAGTAGTTGCTATGAGTTGGTATATTTTATTATGAGAACTTTTAATTATAAAATTCTATATTAATATGAATTATTACTTACCCATTATAAGCATCCACTTCGAAGTGTATTGGACGGGAATTGAAACCAGAGAGTGCGACTAATTCATTTTTACCATCAAAATCACATCTTAATATCTCCCAACTTGAATATAGGCTTGTATTTGACAAGTTAGAACCTTCTCTTGTATAATAAACCTCACCAAGTACGTATAAATGACGGTTAAGCCAGTCCACGGATAAATCCAAAGGTTTATATGAAATATTCCCTGGAGTCAGTATGGGCTCTGACAAACTCTTTTTAGTTAGAGAACTTCGATAAACAAATCCATCAGAGACTGACACAAATAACGAATCGCTAGATAAATCGAGGCCAACACCTGCAAAGAGTTTTAAAAAAATTATCTTTGATTCGTATTTTTTTATATTAAGTATGTAGTAACTTTTATAAAATTTTAATTCTCGCAAATATTTATTTATGTCCTGGCCATATTCATGAAACTTAATCAGTAATAAAATTTATGATTTGGATAATATTTAAGTATTTATAAGCAATTAACAATTGTAATAGAATGTTGAAAATTATAACTTTCTATTAATAATATCATATTATACCTGTAATTTTATAGTCTGTGCTATATAATTCTATAGGATCTGAAAGCATGTCATTTGCAAGCGCAGCTAGAATATTGTGCTCGCCACCTAATATTAATACGGGCTGTTGACTAGGAACAGCTGAAAATAAAAAAAAATGTAATAATATTTTTTTAGTTTCACACGCCCGCGTATAAATAGGCAGAGGAAAAGTTCCTCTACTTAACAAAGTAAAATAAAAAAATTTAACCAGTTTTACCAGTGGGTACATGCGCATTTTTTTATTACATTTCATGCCAAAAGAATGAAATGAAATACCTAAATACTTACATGTAGGTAAAGGAGGTGTTTTAATTTTTACATAAGCTCTAGGCCCTTCTCCTACAGCATTTCGCATTGCTACTGATACCTCATATTCTCTAGCAGCTTCCAAATTTTGAAACATATAAAATAGAGTATTGTTAGACGCTGGCATGTCCTGTAAAAACATATTATAATTTAAGATACATACATAAATGCTTTGAAATTAATACAAATAACAATAACTAAAAATATTATAATGCAGTTACAATGTAAAGACACAATTATTTATGGATACAATTATAAAGATTTTTTTCTGGCCCAGATAGACAATAGTTGATATATACATAATATATCTAATGAATAATGTTTTATAAAGCTCCCATATGTATTATTATATTGTATTATTTTTATTATTTATTGTAATGAAAAAATATACTAACTTCCAAAGCATCGTTTGTATTGGGTTGAGTATCAGCAAGCCTAAGTACGTATGAGATGAGAGGTCCGTTAGGGAAAGGTCCAGGTTCCCATGAAATAGCGACCCTACTCGGATCAGGGGCGGCAGCTCGTAGCGCAGTTGGAGCAGAACTGGGTTTACCACTCTCTAAAGTGGATATTACCACAGAAGGTGTAGAATAGACTGGCTCTCCAGCACCACTGTGCCCAGATAGAAATATCGCAACACGAAACTGAAAATTTAAATAAGATATTTTATCCAAAATATACACCGTTCATGTTTCGAAGTTACTTTATTTTACTTATTACTTACTCTATATTTGGTGTACGGCCGTAAATTCTCTACATGAATAATGGATCTGTCTGAGAGACTCGAGTTTGAATAATACTGCCAGCTTCCAAGTAGTTCTTCATAGCGCCATTGTACGAGATAACTAAGATTTCCAAGATTTGGAGCTTCCCAAACTAATGATAAGGATGTAGCTGTAAGACTATCCGCTACGAGAGCTGGCGCAGGAGGTGTGCCAAGTAGATCTAGAAAACGAGGAAGTATATAACAAACCCTAACATTTTAGAATAGTTTTTATATATGTTAAATTTATTTAATAATAGTTAGGGAAAGTGTACCTCTAATACTCTGAAAATACATATTTAAAGCTTCATTGCAACCCATAACACAATATAATTCTCTTGAGAAAACTGCTTCTGAAGTAACATTCTGAAATAAAATTTTACGGTTCATACTTGTTCATACAATTAAGTCATATATAAGTATATATTCATATATTTTAACTTATACTCACGCAAACAGTCTGACATGAATTTTCCAACCCTTCTAACCAAAGACTGCAGCCATAGGTGCACTGTAAAAAACACATCGCTATATTTAATATGTAGAAAGGTTATTTAAATTGTTCTTAATTTTACATCGTTTATCACAAAAATATTCATTTACAAAAACGTTTTAACATTGTAATTGCGCTGATTCCCGTGTTCTACATCGCTGATAGGACTGCGTGAGGCCGCGACCCGTAATTATAAACCCGAAACAAACTGCACTGATCGAGCGTACTCATCCTCGCCTACTAATTGTATCGTGACCGACTAACATAGCTTCTAAACCATTATATATTTTCAAGTCTGTTAATACATTATTCTATGTATTTATTTTTACCTATATATGAAATTATTATTAGCCGAGAAAAGTAAGTAAACGTAGGGGTGCGGTAAAGATATGTAGAGGCACCTGCGGCGTTCGTGTAATCTTACGACCCACCGTCCGTAAAGGTCGCAACCCGACCGTGAAAATCCGTTAAAAACCGGGTTACTGTGTGAATTCTGTATACGGGTTTATTAAAAAATAAACTCGTAAGCGTCCTGTGAATACAAATAAACATTTTTTTTATTAATTTTATTTTCAGTAGGTTTAAAGGTAATAAAATAGTCGTAACAAAGAAATTAATAAGCCACTTGACTTTCAAGCAGACAAGCATTTGGTTTGTAAATGTTTAAAACTTCAAAAGTTATAACGAACATGTGCACGTTTAGACGTAAACACACGCAAAACACTCGCGAACTACTAAAAGGGATCTGTGAACAAACACTACACACGTTGCTCTAATTATTAAAGGTTAATATTTCAAAAATATTATTTTGAATACTATTGCATTTTTTTTTATTTTTAAGGACCTTCTTTAAACTTGCAAATTTATTTTTTGTGCAAATATAACATTTACTATAACGATTTATATGAAGTATCTATCTAAGTACATAGGTAAGTGTGTATATTTATTCCAGATATTGATCTCAGAATAAAAAACTTTTTAGTCATGATCCCCTCTGCCATAGTGTTCAAACAATAAGCTAATAAAATAATATACATATGTTAGTCACAAAGAATAAGTTATGGGAGATGCATGTAATTAAATAGTGCAGTTTTGTGTTATAATACATAGAAACATTTTTTTAGCCCAATCTCTATTCATTATTCATTCTACTAATTTAAAAATATCGCATGTGGTGGCAGAACTCAATATTATCTCTTATTGTTTGTCTTATATTTCATGCATTATATTAATATATATTGCATGAAATTAATGCATGAATTATATTAATATATAATGCATGCATTGTATTATATTAATAATAATTACCTTAGTGATATTCAAAATAAGATTAAGATTATACAAATAACAAAATTCATTTAGTTAAATATGTTACAATTTAAACTTGTAATTTTTTGTATTTCATGTGTTGTACAGAAAAGATATTCAATCAATTATAAAGACTAATAGCTATGGACAGCATATTTGAACGATGCTCTCTCTTCCCGTCGTTAACAGGACTTTTCCGTTACAGATATCTGACCTGTCAAAACACTCCGCCCAAATTGACACACCAATATAGTAGTCAAATATATATTATGAAAGATAAAAAAAGTCTCTCGTTTTTGAAAATGATTAAAAAAAAATGTTTATTATAAAAAGATATACCATAAGCATATATTAAGCATTTTTTATTATTATGAGTATTTTATTAAATTTTATTATTTAATCAAATTAACAGATAATAAAAGGACAACAAAGACTCGCGTGCGGCCATTTAAAAAATAGTTTTGTACACTTACGCTAAGTAAATTACCGTCTAATTAGCCAGCATCCTGTCTCGTGCCCTAATAATAACAAAACAATAGTTGGTCCCTTTGGAGTCATTAAAATTGTCGCTCCACTTAATTGTTGGAGCGATTTCGGAAACGCTCTCGGAAGTTCAATTGGGAGCGCAGGCGCACCGGATGCGATGTGAAAGCGCACACAATGTTTATTTATTAATTATAGTGTTATAATAATTTAAAATTGTTATAATTATAAATTACTATTGCCTACTATTACAATTATATTTTTTTATCTACTGAGCAATGTTTTCGGAAGATAAAACTCTGAACTTTCCAAATATCTATAATTTACCAAAAAAACCAAATGACATCATGTTACTTTTTAATTTATTTTTTTTATGTTGCTTAAGAAAGAAAAGATAACGATTGTATTTGAAGTGATTTAATATAAGATACCTTTTATCGCAACTTCTACCAAAACTAAAAGATGACCTTTCACTTAGATTTTTACAAACAAGTTTGTAAAGCACATACAATTTTGATAACACTCGTTCGCCATTTTAAACTTTTTTTATTATAACACTTACTACTGGCGCCAGTGGCTAAGATGATGTTACTATATTCTAATTTTATACGTTACTGACCTTAGATAAACTTTAAGATATAGTAGCCCATATTTATTTTATTGCACGAGGCGATCATCTACTCACATTTTAAGCGTCACGTGTAAATTTATATCTATATATATGGTATTTTCTACAAAATATATAACTATGCTAAATTATTTTTTATTACTAAAGATATTTCTAATGTCATAAAGTTTTATATTACTTAAAACTTTATTATTTATTAAACAAATACGAATATAATGAATAAATTCTGAAGGGATTGAAAATGTTATGCAGGTCACGCGCGGGCCCACGCCAAACGCTTGGTTCTGGCAATTGGATAATGTTAAGGCAAATTGGGACCCACCAGTTTGTTTCCCGTTAGCTCTTAGCTCTCGAGTGCTCTCTGTGCTCTAGTATCCTTGTTGGCCTCTACCAGTCGGCTACGTTATATCGTTTGCCACTTTAGTTGTAATTTATAAAAAGAACAACATCCTACAAAAATATTACAAAAAAGGGCACTTTTAAATATTAATGAAGACATACAGTAATCTGACAAATGATTACAACATCCTCGCTTTTACCGTTGGGCAGGCAGCAGTGACAATTGACAATATACAGTGTCGAGTTGAAAATTGTTCTATTTTTATGTATGCAACCGTTGAGAGTCCAATAAATGGACAATAAATCAAAACACTCCTTGGTTGAGTGCACTCGCTACAATTTCGCTCGACGGATGAGCTCGCAGGGGGGTGCGGTGAGGGGTGGTGGTGACGGGGACGAGGACAGACTGAATGGGCGCAGCGCGAGCGCTCGGCGGGGAACGCTGCGCCTAATGAGGAAATAAGAATTAGCGGACGACGACGCTGAATGCACTTAGTCCTTTATGGACATAGACATTCATCTAATTTAACTATAACTAGAAAAAATATTTTGATATTATACTTGTTATTTTTCGGCTTTCCAAGTTCTACACAAAGTTTGTTTTAAAGAAATTTTTAATTAATATTTTTTAGGACTTTTAGTTGTTAATAGAAATTATTTATTAAGATTTCGAAATTATAGAGTACCAATAAATATGTTATTAATCTGAATCATGAACATGTCAAATATGCTTATAATATTTAAAATTTGTTTATATTTATTTATTACTTATAACCTTAAAGGCTAATATCACCCACTGTGAATATAAAAATAGTAGCAAGGAAATGCCTTAAGTATGAGTGTTTGTTCGGATTTAGATCTTAAATGGTTGTAGCGTGTCTATGAATTAAACTGTCTGAAACTTCATTAGAGTTAATTTGTTATAATACCTTTAAGACAACGTTTAGCTAAATTTCCTTATAGTACATAGGTACGTATAGAGAAACATGTCTCTGTCTTTTAAATTTCATGAAATGTCGTCATCTAGTCGTTTTATAGACTTTATTATGAATATAAAAATATGTGGCAGGAAATTTTAATTTATTTTAATTTTATTTATATGCATACATTGAATATATTTTACCTATAAAATTAATTTGTAAGTGTAAGCTTTACAGCTAAAAAAAATTGAGCTATAAGTTAGCTTTTTGGTAATTAATGACGACTTTTTCATTATTTAAGTGATCGTTACAATGTATAAAGCAAAAACAAACAGCGCTAATTACAGTCGATTACCCGACGAAAGGGCCGAGACGTCCTTACAATGTTATCGCGCATGGTTCAATTAGCTGCCCAATTGGTAGCATACGATAAAGATAATCTTCATACGTTTGATCAGAGAGTGAAAGTTCTCGTGTGAAAATTTTATGTAGATATAATATTTATATAAGAAAATAATAAATAATTTTAATAAAATTTTTGAAAGCCTTAACGAACACAAAACATGTACTAAATATATCTAATAATTTGGTAGTAATTTTATTTTCAATTATTATATTTCAGTTGTTTTTTAAACATTAAAAATATTCAATAAAGAATATTCTAGAAATAATCAGACTTAAGCATGAGATTTTGTTTAATTTAATACTGTGTAATCTACAATTAGTATAGAGTCAAAAGTTACTCCAAATATTCATATGCATAAAAGCATGGCGAGGCACGGACCAGTCTCCTTTCAGTTCCGCTACATTTAAAAACATTGTTTTGATGGTTTTGCTCCACTGAGTGTTTGCATATATTATTTATTATAATTCGTGAAACGAAACGCACTAGATTTCCCACGATTTACTCCCATGTTACGGTATGCGCTTACATTAATTTTACTTTATTGATTTCATTAAAGCTTTTATGAATATTCATATAGGTAAGGATATAATAAATTCATGCGTAACAAAGATATTTATTATTTTGGTAAGTATTATTTTGGTATTTAAATAATAAAATATAAGAAAAATATTTAAAAATTAAAAACAACTTTTTGTAAATAATTTAACCATCAGTGCAGATGTATTGATAGCTAAGTTATACCAGGCCAATATCATTTCCGAATTCCGATAGGGGCACGTCAGACACTGTTAAGAATCACGCATCATTTAACTTCAACATTTTCACGCATCATTTTTTATTGTGGAAACATGATACAGGTGATATTAATCATAAGATATTGAAGTGCATAGCGTAGAAATATTAAGAATTTACTGTTATTAGTAGTTTGTTGTTTATTTTTAAAAAGAGAATATGAAAACTGTTGAGTTTTTTTTGTTTCGATTAATTCCGTATCCGTTGTTTGATGTTCCGTTTTTTTTTGCTCCAAACGTAAGCCTAAACAAATTGCATTAGGAAATAAACTCTTTATTTAAAAGTGCGTTGTATAAAATGGAATAAAATGAACTCTAAAATAGATCCGAGGGGAGCAGGCAGGCAACTAGCAGCTTCCTTCCTGCGTGCATCCGGCGGTGGATCTCACGCGACCCCGCCGTACTGCCATAGCCCGACCATGGTGGATGACCACCACGCCGGATAAACTCCCATTACTTTTTGTCACTGGGGTCACTAACTCATGTCTTTCATAAACTCTACAATTTTCATAAATATTGTTAATTGTTTTAGAGACAAAAAAAAAAAAAAACATATTTGAAAAAAATTGTATTCACATATTCATATTTTCCATTTAACGAAAGCACTAATTAAGGATAGGTTCGATATACTCGCGCACAGCAACTATGCTTCAACAACTCTAACTTGACTAGGTAAGCTTTAATAGCTTATGGAGTATTTACATAAGTAACCTGTTGTAAACACTGACCGTATACAGAAAGTGATGAAACAGGTATCGGTGTTGCATTTTTAACTTACACTTCTCTCCCATTCGGTGAGAGATATAGAGCACACGTGGTGTCGTCTCTGTGTCTGCTTATTTTAATTTTACAAACAAATTAAAAAAGGCATAAGGATATCCTTATTTCCTAGCTATCTATTTACTTTATTTATGCATATACTTGTGAATAATATTTAAGATACAATCCTTTTTTGCTAAATATATGAATATGGCGAAATATATTTGATAAAACCGAATACACATAAAATTAAATTGAAAATTGAAATGAAATACTTAGCAATAAAAACAAACAAACTATATTTACGTGAATAATATAAACTCTTTAGCAAAAGTTAAATACAAATTATACTCGAAATGAAATGGAAACAAGTCAATTGGTTTCAATCGCTCGGAGGGTGCGCGCCCCGAGTTGCCACTTAAGTGTTTTTGCGGGCGCGGGCGCATAAATTGGACAGACTGATAATTTTGACATAAACCAGTAGTAACTGTCACAGTTTAGGGTAACGTGCCGTTTCATGTCAATTTACGCGATCTGCTAGAATTGGTATTTGAACATAATATATGCAAGCAGTAAGCACGTTCGACAGTCGTTGAAATTGAAATCGTAGCGGTGCAGAAGTGTAGTGTCTGACGCGACGGTTGTAAGTTCGAATCACGACCTAACTTGGAGCGCGGCATTAAATTCCGCTCCTTTAAATTCCACACGCAATGTTTCGAAAATTAGACGGAAAGTATGGAGTGCAGTGTTTTAACACTACATTCGCACTATTGATAGATATCTTACAATTACATAGTTTCGATCTGGTACTTTGAAAATAATTTTATTCTTATGATTCAAAGTTACATAAAATATTTATTACATTTAAGTGCCTATATGTATAACGCTTTTATGAATAGCAAATTCTAGTGTTAGAAGGTGGAGATGATCCTGTTTACAACGATACAATGTTGTTGGTTGCGCTCTAGTTCATATGAATGTAACTTGTTTTAACGAGCACTTTATTAACCTATTTCCTCAGCCAGCGTAACTATACAGCGAGGAAGATGATCTTACTGCTTAAGCACAAATTGTATATATTATTTTCCATGAGATATTTTTCTATATTCTATTCTCTATGTCCTTTTTAATACCTCTTAGAATATATGTACAAAGTTTTATGATAATCGGTTAAGTAGTTTTGGCGTGAAAACGTAACAAACACACTAACATTCATTTACATATGGTACTAATAAAATCATTACTAGCATTATCGCCCAGCAACTTAGTAAGTGGTTATTGCTTATTGTTGAGTGTCTCTTTATGAATTCATAATCTTAATGTTTATCATTATCGAATGTTTTTGAACCAGTATTCATTAAGGCCTTATATCGCGCAAAATGTGTCAAAGGTTGGCAAAATGTGATTCAGTTATCTTTAAGTAATTATAAACGTAGGTAATTATTTTGTATAGTAACGAAGATTTGCAATCGTTTTGTATTTGTGTTATTTTTGCAAGATTAAATATTTTTTTAAGTCTAAACATCAATAATAAAATATTATTGAAAGATTTATGACATGTAGGTACCTATAAACCAGAGGCTCCCAAACTTTTTTCTATCGTAGACCCATCAGATGACAAGTGTTCAACGCGCGTTTACAACTATATACTTTTTGTTCAGGCCGTACACATGCTACGTTTGGATAAAGCGCGCGTTGTAAACGCCCGCGATCTATAGACCGCGGGCGTTTACAACAGCGCATCGATAAAGTGGTCCATATATGGACCACTTTATCGATCCAAAGTGGTCCATATAAAGACCGATAAAGTGGATCGATAAACAGCGCATCGATAAAGTGGTCCATATATGGACCACTTTATCGATCCAAAGTGGTCCATATAAAGATCGATAAAGTGGTCCATATATGGACTACTTTATCGATATAGACCACTTTGTCGCATTTCATAGACCCCTAAGTGGTCGATATAGCAGCTATTCTCAAAGAAAGAATGGCTTGTTACCTAAAGTACCACTTGTATTTAATACTATTTAGTAAGTGAAGCGGGTATAGTAATTTAATTTAATTTAAGTAATTAATTAATTGTAATTTAATTTTGTATGCTAATTATCAGAAAGATTATTAAAATATATTTTATTGTTATTTCATTTCCGCTTTAACGAAATGGCGGTTAAGCAACAAGTTATAAAATAAAAATAAATATAACAAATAATAAACTCTAGTTATCGATAGCGAAGAGAATTTTATTACAGTTGCGTTGGATGTGAACGAACAACATTCTGACATGTGAATGTATTATTCTACTCATAAATTAAGCGATATGCTCGGGTAATTGAATTATAAAATAATAGATATTGGTACTTGTTTTGAAAACAAAAACTTTGTCAACAAATTATGTTTTCATAATTTTAAATTTAATAAGTATACCACAGTATATTTCATATTAGGTATATGTAATATGTTATATATGCACATATTTTAGTTTGAAATTAAATTGCTTACAGTGTTAATAAATATTGCAACTTTTGTGCAATTGAGATTAGAGTGAATTCTGAACATATTTTCAATCTATATAAAATCTATTTTTGTATATAGATAAAATCTGTTTTATTAGTCTGACTAGTCCCATAATAACTACTTAAAATTATGAAGTGGCTATACTTAATTTAGAACAATTACTTACTTGCTGTATATTGCAATCCAGTCCACAGCTAACATCAAAATGGCCGTCACCTGTTCGATTCTGAAAAAAAAGAATCAAGTTAATCTTAAGGCTCTAAGCCAAAAAAAATGCGACAGTTATTATCAAGGTTTTTTGATAATAATCAGGTTGAACATCCACCGGACACCGACCTGATAGCTTCCGCTGCGCACGCGCAACGGAGCGTGCCGACGCGACATTAGGGCTCCATCGTTATAGTTGAGATATATACTCGCAACAGGATATAAAGAGAAATCATTTATTTAAAAATACGCTTACACTTTCCTGTTGTAATCGTAACATTTATAATATTTATATTTTTGTATAATAAAAGACCAAAAGTGAAGGAATAGAGTGTTTTTTTTTATATACTGAATTGGCTTGCGTTTGACCGCATCAAGTCTGGTGAGCGTTGATGCGATCTACGGTGGTGCACGCTTGCCTAGCAGATTATTCACTGTCACCTATTCACCTATTCACTCTATTTTTGAAGACCCTCATATTGTATGTCTTAGGAAATACAGATGCCGGCAGTGAGTTCCAATCTCTCGCAGTGCGGATGAAGAATGTAGCCTCAAAGCGTTTCGAGTGTACAGTTAATAGTGTTATGTGTAAATATAAGTTTCTTAAGCCTTACATAGCTGTGCCAGTACATTGTATTGTATTACGGTGCATTCATAAAACACAGTTTGTCTCTTATAGGATTACTCCCTTTATTATCAATCTGTTTAATAGTAGGTACAAGAAAATAAGCTGTCGCTTAATTAACTAATTATTGTTATTATGAAATCCGCAGGCAGAGAGTTATAAAAACCTCCATCCAAGGATATCAAATAACATTGTAAAACCTCTAAAGTGCGAGAGTTACCACCGGTTCCGCTCACACGCTAGCTATACTAAAGCTATACTATACGTATTATTATAAACTATAGACATTAATATCTTATTTATATGCTGTAAATGAATATGTAAACAATTAAAATCATCATCTTTCTCTAAAAAGAAACAAAAAGTACTTAGTTGAGTTGTAAGGCAGTTAGGAATTATTTGACTCTACGCCATCGTTGTGAGTTAAAATCTCAACCTAGAGGAATATTTATCTTTTTTTTCCTTTTGATAGATATGCGGACCTATAATTTAGTGAGGGTTAGACAAAATGCAGCAATGACGAAATATCTTTAAAGTAGGAGTAAAATGAGAATAGAGAGAAGATTCCTTTACGTCGCCGCGTAAATTAAAATAATAATGAATAAATTGGTTTAAAGAAAAACAATATACGGGTCATAATCAGAAAAGTGGACATTTTCGAATTCGTAACGTAACTGATAAGTAACAACACTGATAATGTTTGTTACGAAACTGATGATATAAGGCATTATACACAACAAAGTAAGGATATTATACGAATAAAACTACTGTTGTTTTTATTTAATGAGACACAAATTAAAATTTTAAAGATTCAATCGTTGAATTAACAGATTATAAATGTAAGAAAACATAACAAAGTGGCAATATTAACAATATAATAATGCTAGTTCGTAACGTAATAAACTTATATTTCTAGAGATCACAAAGTTAATGATAAAATTAAATCCACTTTAAAATATATCAAAATTTGAGTCGTTATCACTGGAATTAACTTTGTAAGTGTTTATTCCGCATATCTTCATATTTAATAGGATTGGTCTGTTTAAGACGTTCTCTATATCTTTATTGTCTTTCAGCATTTGACATAGGAGCCATGACGCTTACTGAAAATAAAAAAATATTTATCAATAAGTATTTAATAATATTTCATGTTTATTGTTTAGATCTTTAACAACGCTAGTACAAAATGTATTTGTTTTTAAATAAAAGCCTCACCCGCTTGAGCTATATATTTATTAATTCACTATCTCCAGAGAAAAAAATAGTAATTACAAAATCACAACTAATTTCAGGAAGAATAAAAAAATGTTTTTAACTAAATCGGTTAAGCCGTTTCTGAGATAAGCGTGCACAAACACATTAGACAAACAAGCAAACAGGCAAAAAACTTAAAAATCATTATTTTTGGTTACTTTACGTTATCAAAAGTCACCAATTATTTTTTTCATATGCCAGCATTTTTTTTTTATATACATATCTTCCGATGGTAACGTAATTATGAACTAGGCTTCATATTTTCTCAGTTTCGTTACGTAACGAAATATAACGCAATTGAGAATAAAGTCTGTGAAATTCTAACCTTTTTAAATATTTGCTCATAAGCCACGTGTTGCATGTGTAAGCACTGAAGTTCTTTTTTGAGATTTTGTAAAAAGAAGCAAATAACATAAACAAGAAAACGAAATTATAGAATACTTACCAAAATAAAAGCCGTTTATAACCCTGAGATGTAATTTTACATATTCCCTCTAAAACATTTGAACCCCTCAACTGCTGCGAGAACACTACTTGTTGTAGCTACGACAGCATTGACTTTTAGAATTATGGTGCCACAATAAAAACTAATATTAAACATCATCCAAAATAATTGCATTCATAATTTAATTGTACGTTACTAGCCCTGAGTAACAAAAAAGACAATATTTTGGGACAAATTTACTTAATTCATATATATTATTTATTAAATAATATATCAATAAAAGTACTTTTGTTTAATATTTTGCATAAAGTAAAGTAATATAAACATATCTGAAATCAAATAAAACCATAAACATTCGTAACAAATCAATTTTTAAAAAGTAAAGAGGTGAATGGGACACGAAAAATTGTATGGAAGCATTTTGAAAAGTTTTTTGCAACTAACAAAAAATACTATTAATAGCCATAATACATTTAAAATATTACAAAAATCTTTAAGTTAATAAGTAAATTTATCGTAAATGGCAAAATATTTAAATTATCTTTAAAATTGTATTTTTAAAACGCATTCAAAGTAGCGGGACAAGAAAAGACACAAAATGTACACTTTTTCTGATTATGACCCATACAACTTGTTCATTTAAAAAATGTCATAAACTAACATGTCATGAACTATATTATAGTAAACTAAATTAAAAAATAACTTGTAAGAAGCCAATATTGTACACTTTATTAATTATTGAATAATTTTGAATGTAAATAACCGAAATCTTTATATTTTTTTCATTTAAAAGACTGATATCAAATCGAAGTCGCCAAATTAAAATCAGATAATGGAATCCGATGAAAACCCCCGAATTATATGTACACGTTAGTACGTTGTTTCATATATTTTTTTTATAATAATCATAATTTGCGTCTTGTAGTCATCATCTAGTGACATTACTAAGCTGGTGAAATCACCAAATTAAATCAAATGCTAAAAAAGACACAATTTCTCTACGATTAGGAGTTCTTATAAATATTTAGGTACTAATAGAACGTTATTAGTATACTATCAAGTTATTCGGGTATGCTGATGATTATATCTATAATTCCTCGACTTCTAAAGGTTGTATCTTTGTACTTGTCCATAGTAACTTGTACCTATAATGGGTAAAGATTTATAAATGAACTAAATACCTATGTAGCTATTACTGAAAGAGCTGATGAAAATGTTAAAACTAATATCAATAGCTTCAATTCACAAGACTCTTTCAAAATTGTAAGTAACTAAGTAGTTGTTGTAGAGCCGTCGTAATTTTCATATATTAATAAAGTGGTCCATATAAAGATCGATAAAGTGGTCCATATACGGACCACTTTACCGATATAGACCACTTTGTAAGTAACTAAGTAGTTGTTGTAGAGCCGTCGTAATTTTCATATATTAATAACTAAAAATCAAATTACTTGTGATGAGAAGTCAACGACGTGACTTTGAATATTTAGAATACTTTTTCATAAAAAATGTTTAGAGCACTTTCAAAAATGGAAACTAAAAGGAACAGTTGATATTAGATGCATAACGTAACTGCTTAGTTAAAAAAAGTATATAATATACAATTGTACATGTTTGATGTGTGTCTATTATGCTGTAAATAAAGATTTCTTACATTACTATCTAAAACAAAAAAATATTATAATAGTTATATAACGAATTTGTGTAATATAAAAAAATCCTCGATCACAATAATTAACTTGCATATGTTGGTCACCAAGCTGCAGTACCCCACATTGATTGTGTAGTCCAAGGACGGGCGGGTGTTGGACAATACGGTTGTAGCACGCTTCTCTATATTTAGCGCGATCTCGTTGATTACTAGCTTGCTAATTGTCAACAATTAGTTGTGCATTGAACCTGCGCAAGCGCATAGTTTAGCGAATAGCATTTTGAGATTATCTGACACTAAATTTATAGTTCTATTGTGTGAAAGATGTCTTTGGAAAGAATAACATGATGATCATCACCCAACAAATAATAAAATCGTATGAATATAATTTTAAAACTAATAAAAAATACACAACGCTTGATAACCTTTTGGCAATGTTTTAGTTGATATTATTTTAAGACTGTAGTGGTTACGTAAATCAAATAAAAATAAATATTTACCTAAAATTACGTATTAATTAATAAAGCATTATATTATAAAATATTAACGAATATATTTTTTGTAAAAATAAGAATATATTAGCGAAACAGACCTGGAAAGGACATTTTTGATTGCATCGTGCCACAGCTTCCGCTCCAAATTTCATGGCGATGGAGCTATAATCGCATCCAATTGTGTGAGCGGACAAAGCCAATCCGAACAGCGACCACACGAGCCATTTGTGCCAATTCTGCGGCGGGCTCATTGTTCCCGCCGCCACTGAACCTCACTACTTACTGTCACACGAAAACAACAAACATGCCTTATTTATATTATTTATAATCATAGTATTTTCATTTTCCTTATTATCAATTTTATTTTATAAGCGCGCTTAAATCACAAATCAAAGAACTAAAGTAAGAATAACTTTAACTTTAAAGAATTTTAACAAACGCACATCGGAATAATTTTCGTAACGTTTCGTAATAACGGAACGCGGTTAGACGGTTAGACATGCGAACGCAGCAAAAGCTACTAGTCTACTGCGCGCCCATTGAGCCGTCAACAACACGTCGTGCTACGGGCACGGCTACGTCAGGGCGCTACGTCTACTAATTATTATACTTAACTTATTTTGAATTCACTTGATTCCATTAATATCTGTCCGTCTATGATATCACAATAAATGTGTTCTACAAGTGTCTTTACTTATTTACACAATTAGATATTAAAATATAAATGAACGATTTTAAAATTGTTGTCTCTGTGTCTATCATTCTGTAATTCCGAGCTAGTCTTCGGAAGAATCGTATTCTCTACTTTAAGGGACTATAGACCCGAATATTTGATTATTAATTCCACTCGTGATCTAGAGAGAAATGATCTTGACAGACGGATTGGCGGCGACAAAGTTATCCTATAAGAGTCCCGTTTTCACTTTTTGAGCCAGTTTATTGATATAAATCATTATTTTTTCTTGTAACACGTCGCCGCTGCTAACAGTTCCCCACATAACAGCAGCCTCCCCAGTATCCCCATATACTCATAAAGCGCTTACAACCTCCGCACACCGCCACTCGTTTGTTTATCTTGCTGTAATTAGAGCATCATCTTAATGGGATAATTTAATTCTAAAGTTTTATATATATACGCAGCGTTGAATTCCGCCTGTTCACATTCAAAACCTCCAGAATTCAGCGGAATGTAGAGAAAGGAGTGTCTTAACACTAAATTCCCTCTGCCTATGCTGCCTGCTGTGTGCAGGATACAGCGTGAAGCTGATTTTCTTATTTAAGTTTATTATAACACGTTATTTTTATTTAATCCATATTATAAAAATGTAAAATATTGATTGCAAAATGCAAATAGCAATTATCTTACTTTTTTCATTTTATTAATAAATCAAATGCAAGTAAGTATGTAACAAAACAATAAAAAAATTGAAAAAATATTAAGCAGCTCGATAAGTGTTTAACTTTCGTATATTTAAAAATAACAAAATCATGTATAGACAGTAAATTTATTTTTTAAGAATTATGATTTCCTAATTGTTGTCAAAATTGATTAAATATTGTCTTATTGACCTCGTACGAATTAGTATCTCAATATAATACTTTATTTTGTCGTACGTTAGAGCGAACAAGGCCAGCACTGAATGGTGGATCCTAACACCGCGTTCAATTAGTTAACTACAAGACTTCCCACGCTTTAACTGCATTCCACTTGTGAATGATTTCATTTCTGTTTCTAGGCTTTATGAAGATGTTGGAATTGTTTATCTAAATCAATTATCCGGACAAAATTTGGATTGGAACATATGTGTATCTGTATAGATTAATTCTATGATATGAAATATAAGTAAAAATATTATATTAAAATACTGTATGAAAGATAACGGCGTAATAAAATTACAATATTTATGTGACCTCCCTTTACGTGCTTCTTAAGTAGCTATTTTATTTTTACCACCCTCTTTTTAAAATTATCAGTTAAGAAATGACCAGTGCATCTTTTATAGTAAATTAAGTCCCAATTTATCTTTTTTTCACCTTTTAGATCTTCTTCTTCGAGATAAAATCTATTGCTTTCGTACAACATTTCTTCGAATCCTTTTCCTTACTGCTTTGATCGCCTTTTCCGTACTAACATTACGTGGTCAGCTTTTCTACCTGTCGCTTTTATTTTTGTTCATTTAATGTACATAAATAATTATTGTTATTGGTCCTCGGATCACGGATTACCCACTACGTTGTAAAAACAAATGCATGTGATATCTGACTACACTTCCCTGCCCCCAGGTGATTTATCGTGATTTTTGACGACGACGGCCCCTTGTGTACTACAATTAAATAAGTATATACTTTGCTCGAATTGAAGCGACACAAATTACATTATGAGTGGATTATTGTTAATGCTATCTATAAACACAAGTTTTAGTTACAAGTACTTATTACTGTAATGAGTCAATAAGGTACCACTAGCTGAAGTAGAAATAGTAGTTAAAAATGTTTAAAATGATATGAAGGTTTTGATGTCGTTCAAGAAATATATAATTTATAACTCGTAAATTTACTATGTTTTTTTGCAATACGTAAAAATAAATCATAAATCAGCTTCACGCACACATCAGGCAGAGGGAATATAGTGATAAGACACTCCGTTCCCCACTTTCCGCCGTATCCTGGAAGCATTGCGGGGTGAGTGGCGGAAATCAACGCCGCGCTTTTTGCCTCAGTACCAGAGCGAAGAAACTGAAACATATATTTAAGTAAATATTTCGTTTCCTCGAGTGGGGATCGAACCCACAACCATCGCGTTACAGTCACACCCTTGTACCCCTGCGCCACAACGACCTCAAATGTCGGAAATAATTTGTGCCACAACTCACAAGTTTGCACTCGTTTTACTTTCAGTTGGTTTTTCCCAATGGACAATACTGGATCTAGAATGGTCTTTACAGCGTCGCCGGGTGGAAAGAAGAAATATGAGCTCTGATGGATGCTTGTGAATGCTTCTATAATTTATGTACCTTCTAAAGAGATTAATTTATGATTAACGCCATCTGTGAACGTTTTAAGTACATACTTTGAATTAGTAAACAAGTGACAAGTTAACTAGATCCTATAAATTAAATCATGTGTGGATTGATAGATGGCGCTTTTTGTTAGTTATCATCTAATTTTCACGTTAATAGATGGCAGTACTGGCAATAGTTCCGAGAAATGAATACTAAAAAAAACGTCAGTAAAACAAAATTAAAAGCTATACCTTCCAATTAATTCACATTAACTCCATGTTTTTTAAGCACTAATGTAAAATTTCATACTTATAGAAGTAGTAGTAGTACTTAGTTACATTTAGTGCTGTATGTATAAATTATATTGAAATATTATATGAATGACTTTCATAATTTTATTTTAAGTATCTATTGTAGTACTAGTAAGTATATGAAA
This sequence comes from Heliconius melpomene rosina, assembly GCF_056956725.1. Taxonomy (NCBI): domain Eukaryota; kingdom Metazoa; phylum Arthropoda; class Insecta; order Lepidoptera; family Nymphalidae; genus Heliconius; species Heliconius melpomene. Next base: position 5,125,346 of record NC_140406.1, on the reverse strand, counting down.
ATAAGCGTCATCGTTACGTCCGCCATAAGACGTAAGCAAATCTTATTTTTGGACGTCTTATATTTAAAACGTGTGCGTAATACATTAATCCATTTTATCATTATTTTTTGTCTTTGTAACTGAAAATAAATCATCTCGTATAGTAAACAGTCGTTTTGAGGGATTATCAAATAGGATGTATCAAAATTTGACATTCATATACATATCTATATATGTATATCGGAAGATATGAGATTCGGTATAAGTGTGAAACCTTATCAAAAAGTGCACAGCAGCGTATAGCGAAACAAGTATTGAATGTTGTTAGAAATAAAGATAAGAGAATTTGAACGGCAAAATAAAACAAATCGCTATATCAAATTTTGTACAAGGTCTCTCAAGTCTTGACACTAAGTTCCCACCTTACCCTCCTATAGAGGAGAAAAAGTGTGAAATAATAATGAAATAATACGTGTTGGAGCAAGATGATTACGTAGTGGGTGAAAGAGATGATCTGTGTAACTAAGGTAATCTTGTTATAATCATTTTAAAAGATATTAGCATATATACATTGTTTTTGCTGCATTTTGTCTGAAATAAAACCTAAAGGGTACTTCCCGTAGACTTACAAGTTGCAGTAAAAAGCCCTCCGATGGTGGAATTTCAGCGCGCCGTCGTCGTGCTCATAACGCCGACCTAAACAAATCGTCCTCTGCCGACGGATGCGGATTCGACAAGCAACATCTCCGTCCATGCTTATAGAAGTGCTTTCGTTCTCCTAGCATTCGTCTTTCCTTTCTTTATAACTGGCACTTGCGCCATCTTTTATCAATATTTATTTTCATTTTATTGGTGAAGGTTAAGTTATTTTTATATGACTGTTACGAGAAATAATATATCTAGGTACATAAGAAATTATATAGATACGAGCGTTTTTGCTAAATTTTGTATGAAATTTAAAGCGTAATCTAAACCTATAGGGTACTTCCCGCTATTTTTTTATCGAAAGCGGTGTTATAGAAATACCGCTTTCGATAAATAATGGCGATACTAAGAATATCTGTATATATGTAGCTTACATGTAAATACATATAGTTGTTTACACGATACTAAAACATAACCAAACATTTTAATCTGTGTATCTTTTTGTTTGTCCGAGCTAATTTTCAGAACAACTGGACCGATTTTTATTGGTGTTTCGTTGAAAAATAAAGGGAATCATGGAGCAACAAACACATTAGCCACCATTTATTTTTTATGTTATAATTATAATTAGCCGCTAGTAGTTAATAAATTAATTATATATACAATTTGTATCAACTGGCAGACGAATGACCTTAATTTTGAAAGAATTTTTTAAACTTTTTTCTTTTGAATTTACAAATATCAGCTAAAATATGTTTAACATTTTATTTTAATATCTAACATACTTAATACTACATACACATAAAACGTCAACAATCATACATTCCATAATCCATGAGCTGAAATCTATAATTCGGAATAAGGAGATAATATTAAGGTGGTAAGTCGAAATCACTTATCTTACCTAACCTCACAAATCACGTATAAATAATCAGTAATTGATTATCCGAATTCTTAAAATTCAAAATACAATAAAAAATTATAATAGTTTTAAAACAACCTGAACGAATGGGTTGTAAACTAATTACAACGTAATCTGTTAAAATTTGTTTTACTTTCCAATTGGGCCTCACATTTGCTTGTAAATTGTAGGAAAAGTAAGGAAAATTGTAGGTTAATTAGTAACCCATCATCATTCTTCAATATACATTTAGATTGTAGATGTACTGACTGACTGAAAAAACGTTTGAGATATGTTGTCTATCACCTGCCTCAAATTTTATCTTTTGGCGCTTAACTTTTACGGCGCCTTATAAAAATTGATATGATGAGTCTGTCGTGGCCCAGCGGCACAAGGGTGTGACTGTAAAGAGATAGTTGTGAATTCGATCCCCACTCGAGGAAATTAACTTATGTTTCTCAATATTTCTTCAGTCTCCGAGCTATAATACTACGGCACTAAAGCAAAAGTTCGGCGTTGAGATCCGCCACTCAATACATTCCGAAAAAAATGGAACATAGCGCCTTAACACTGAGTTCCCTCTGCCGACCCTGCTATATATGAAATATATCGTGAAGCTTGAGTGAAGATTTGATTTGATTTTATTAAAAAAACTGATATTACCTACTTAATTTCCCACATACATATATATTAATTTAAAAGAGTAAAAGACAGACACATCCCAACACTACGTTAGCTGTGACCATAAAACCTAATAATATAATATATTATCACACTTACTATTGTTCATAAAACATAAAGCAAGATTTAGATAAGTGTTTATTATGTATTTTGTTTCCATTATATACCTACGCATAAGTATAGAAATGTATGCTTTTTATTTGCAAATAAATTATAGTAAATGACAATTATTTATATTGGAGTCTCATGGTATAGTTAAAAATACATTTTCAGTTATCTATGTTATATTATTATGGTATACGTACTGCCAACTGGATAATAGAGTTAGATACTAAGCATGCTTATAATATATGTATTTGTGAAATACCCTAAACGTAAACATAATTGTTGATCTAATAGATACTCCCAGAGTCAACAGTCCATTTCGAATTGGTAGAGATCCAAGAGTGCGATAGTATTGTGCCAAGTAAATAGATTCTCAGCACTTCACTACACCGAGCTTTAGTTTATGAGAAAAGACACAGGAGTCTTAAACAAAACACATTTATGGCCCCGTAAAAGTGAATTAATTTATTGTTTTAAACGAATATATAACACATAATGGCCCCCTAAGAATATTCACTACAACACTTGTAAATTTATTATTTATATCGTCGCCATATAATTGCGGTAATTGTCGGTTCTAATTTAGATAAAGATTATACTGTTGTGACTTCAGATAAAGAATTTTATTGAAGAGTTGTTATAGAAAAGTAGCGTTGAAAACATTTCTACTCACTACGCTGTAAGTGCAGTACCGAGTGAGTCGATCTGTTTGAAAACGAAAATGACTACGGATTTAGTGCAACGAGAGGTAGGTTTTTAGATTTTATAATGTAAAATATATTTTTCTTTAAAGTGTAAAAAAATATAATAACACAATATTATGAAAAATATTTAACTTTTTTGCAATATTTGATCTAAATATAAGTCAATGTGAATTATGTAATCTGCTATGAGTTTACTTTAGCATGTTATTCACATACTTGTAGGTACATAGTTACATGTAAATGAATAACACTTAAAAATAATTGTGAAGATCAATTATGGGTGAATTTAGGTATCGGTTTGAGGCCTAACTTCCATATAGATCGCTATTTCGAAAGGCTGCTAATTAATTCTTAAGAATTATTTATTCCAGTATATTATACTTATTACTTGTATATTATTATTATTTGATTAGTATTATAGCATTTTTTCAATATTCTATCATATATTTTAACATTAAACACATTATTCCACTTATTATCTTTAATAGATAATTAATTGATAGATTTTGAAACAGTTTCAGATTTTAATATTCAAATTATATAACATACAGAAAACACTTATATGTACCTATATACTGGCTTTATTTGATATTTTTCCTGAAAGCATTTCTTTGTCACGTTTTTTGCGCACGCGCAGTACCTACTGACTAACACTGGATTCATGTTTTCCATCTGTATCAACATTTCATTTTTAAATAAGGCTTATTTAATTTATTTCGTATTAATAAAGAAAATTTGAACATTCAATAATGTTTCATCTTAAAATAATTATTATTTTACTTTTATTTTGTCATAGGTACCTAATCACATACTAGGTTTGCTCGTGTATGATTAAATGGCTCTATAAATTATTTATAGTTAGTATATGTCACTTCTGTACTGATAGTGTATTACGTTTAACATTGTTACGTTCTCTAAAGCCATTTATTAAACAAAGCATACTTAATATTTTAAACGAAGCAATACTGGATACTCGTTGGGTACTTTACCTATTATTTGCAACATTTATCTTATTTATATTTATTTTATTGATATTATATATTTAGGTTATTGATAAGAATTGTGCACTTTTTCCGTTTGTATTATACAAAACATTAAATTCAAAATACACAATTTAGACAGTTCCACCACATTGACGTTATTTTCAAGCAAATTTGAGTTTGCTCTGCGCTTTTGCAAAACTTTAATTATTTTTTAATTTAAATTTAGGATAAACTTTAAGAATTATAGTTATGTAAGATAAATTTAGAATAACTTTAAATTTAAATTTAGAATAAACGCAAATATTTTATGAGTATGTTTACTTAAATAAATTATGTATGGGGACACAGCAATGCATTTTTTATGAAAAATAATATCATAAGGAAATGCTTATAATACGGAAGATTGTTGTTGAACTTATAGATATTATATGTTATATAATTATTTAGCATAAGTAATAAATCCAAATATTTTATACTAGTGGACTAGCGCGACTTCGTTGGAAGGAGTAGAATTATAAACGACTTCTTTTTCAAAAAGGAGAAGGTTCTATATTCGATAACTTTATTCCGTTTCTCCTCTGTCATTTGTAAATTTCATGTGAATATCGCTTTTTTTGAAATACCGTACTTTCTTCAACGACTAGGAGCTATCAGATATTTTTTCAAATATTATAGAGGCCTATAAAAGTCTAGGTGCTTACTATCAAGTTAATCGGGTAAGATTTTTACTTGTAGTGAATATGTTTTTATAGCATACCCAGAGGGAATCTAGTGTGAAGAGACTCCGTTACCATTAAGACAATTCCCCTGTTCCCTATGCTGATAATTGTAGGTAACATTCCTCAACCCCTTAGCTGTGTCTTTGTATTTGCCCATATTATCTTGTATACAGAGTGTTTTTGTTAGCAACTTCAAATTAAACCACAGTTTTAAGTACTCTATTTTTTAACTTAATTTTTTTAACTACTCTTTTTTCCCAATAATGAAATAGTTTTTTTTTTCAAAAAAATAAGTAATAAAATTATCTCAATATAAAAACACTCTGTATAATCTGTTGGTAAGTATAAATAAGTTTATACCTATTAACTTTTTCCAAATTTTCAATGATCTCTCGTTTTGTTACAGACAAACTGTTATAAATAATTAGATAATAATCAAATGCATTATCTTAAGTAGGTTGCTACCTAACTACCTACAAAATAACATTTTATATCTAGATAATGTTAGATATCATGTAATTCTAGATACATAGGTACTGACTAATTAAACACTGGGAATATGATATGAGTTTATAAACAGTATTAATGTTACATTTTATGCTCAAGACATTTCAGCCTTGTGGTGTAATGTATTCAGCCATTTGAAACCTTTCTGAGTCACAAAAGGTACTTTTATAAACAAATATATATTTTTTATCGGCACGCTGAATCCGCATATAGCAGGGTAAAGGGCACATGGAAACCTAGTGTTAAGACTTCTGTTCCTCGTTAGGACACATCCGTTCCCCAGTTTCCGCTGAATTCTGGAAGCATTTTCTTTGTCTGTTGAGTGAAACTCAACACTGCACTGCCTCGAGGCCAGAGCGAAGAAATGAAATTATCAAATATTTCACTTCCTCGAGTGGGAATCGAAACTGTAGCGTTAACAGTTACACGCTTGTGCTCGCACCAAGACAGCCTATAAGTCTATGTTTGTTTATAACTATACCTATAGCAAGAAATACGCTACTGGGCCAATAGATTTGCCAGTTTTAGCCACCAATTCTAAGTAAACTTGAACTAAATGAATCATCTATATAAAACCATCACGGAATTTATGGTTGACCAAATACATATTAATATCCAAAGAGCGAGTTACACGTGCTCTTCATCACGGACCACTTGTACACACTACACACCACATGCGCACGAGCACGTCGCAATGCCACACCCACATTGCATCTCCTTTCACCGGCCATATCTTATTAAACTTATATTACACATAACCAGTAATGTTAGAGTTTAGTTAAATGAAACACTTTATAACAAATAATGATAATTCAGAACGCCTTTATTATTATTACCATTGACTTCATTTGTCTTCATAAGGAAAAACTCATGTTCAAGGAAATAAGGTGCTATCATATTTTTTTAAGATTGAGACCGTCGTGGCGCAGAGGCACAAGGGTAACGCGAATGTTGCGAGTTGAATTCCTATTCTGGGGGATGATTTTTTTTTTTTTTTTCCATCCTATTTTTATTTCTTCGCTCTGGCACCAAGGCAAAAGCTCGGCGTTGAGTTCTGCCACTCAACATGCAATGCCCGTTTTAACAGTATGTTTCCTCTGCCTACCCTGCTATATTTGCAAGATACAGGATTTTATTATTTTTTCATTCTATAAGTATTTCGTGGCCACATATTAAAAAAATCTTATATGAAGTGATAAACTGATAACATTACAGCGAGTAAGTCAACTAATGAGTAATGAGTAAGTCCACTAGTATCTAAATATTGAAATATTTCACAATACTAATTCGTAATTGGTAGAGTGTGCATTGGATTGCCTTATTTTAACGTTATATTGCGTGAAGGGCATCACGTGTAGCGGCCGCGGTCGGGGGCCGGGCGTGACGTCATGCGGGGGCGGGGCGCGGGCGCGAGGCCGAGGGTGTGGTGCACATGCGCGGCCGTCTCCGCTCAAGGTGACCCTCGATTCACTGAGCAAGTGCTCCGCGTTGCGCTCTCGACTACTGCGGCCGCGATCGGTTCCTTTCACTTCTGCACGTTTCGACTTTACGGTCCAGAAAAACCGGTATTCGCTCGAACGCGGATATCAACACAACTCTTGTGCCCCGTGGAATTTATGACAGCACCCTGTGGACGCCAACGCTCCTCGTTCATCACCTCTTATCTCGGTCGTCGCGACTGACAAGACGAATCGATATGCGTCAAGCGCGAGACATCGTGAGTACCTAATGCCATGCCAAATATTTGTAAAGAAACGAGAAATATTCCATTATATTGTAAATATAATATCATGAATGTATTAACACAATGTCATATTACCAAGCAACGACAAATAAATTCATAAGAAAATTATTTAGTAGAAACATCGATACAATAACTACAAATTTAATTAACTAAATTATGTTTTAGTTGTACTATACATTCTTCTCTATAATTAAAAATAAAATTTGGACATCAATAGATCTTATTACAAGGTCGTAAGGTCAAGTCACAAGCGTCAGAGAGGTACCTATGACATTTGGATATTTTAATGAAAATTCTAGTTCAAAATTGTACTGTAACAATTTTAACTATTTTAGTTGTTTATACAACAAATAAGAATAGAATAAAAGAAATTTCTACTAAGAATAGAGCAACCACTTGATATGGAATGCAGCCTCGAAGTTTTCAAGTATTTTATTTCACTAAATGAAAAAAATACATTACTTAGGTATAATGATATCATATATAAACTCGGTACCTCTTCTCTCTAGCATAGAAGTCAGTTCTAGAATATCACATTAATATTCCAACAAAGTAATTCTTAAAGTTTGCTTAAATAGTTATGACCATCACTTATCACACGTAAATCTTAGTATTTAATGGTTATTTTCAGTTGTAACTAGTTTTTTTTTCTGAGTTACTCAAACGGAATATAAATACAATATTACAACGAATACGTTGTTGATAAGTTGTTAATCACGACCGAGCAGAGATAAGCGAATATTTTAGTAGTCTTTACACACACACACGCATTGTTAATTACTTTAGTTGCATTATTAAGAATGTAATAAATAATTAATAAGTATAATACAATACAATAGTCCATTATATTTTACAATAATAACAAATATTTATTATTAAATAAAATCGACGTGACAGAATGCTAAATATATAATGTCGATTAATCTATATGTATTATTATATTATCTATATGTATAGATTAATAATTATATTAATCTATATAACCAACCCTATTACGGATCTGTTAGTTCTATCAGCATACTATATGCTTAGAAAAAAAAAATGTAAGTAACGTATATATTTGTGTTTAATTTATATAATGGGCGCTAATTAGTAAAAAGATTATTTATTAAAATATATTTCATTATTATTTCATTTCCGCTTTAATGAAATGACGGTTAAGCAACAATTTATTAAATAAAAATAAATATAACAAATAATAAACTCCAGTAATATAATATACCTAACTGCATGAACAACTGAAATTGAAATAATTTTTGATTAACAATTAATAGTCCTACACTCCTATAGTATTCGTAACGGCTACAAGAATGGGCGGAAAATTTTAAATTAAATGTAAAGCTATCTTATCGCCGCATGAATCACTGTGAAAATTGTTATCTGAAACCAATGAGGATTTTATCAAAATACTTCAACATGGAGTAGCGTCACGCTACTATGTAGTTTGTTTTTTAGATACTTGTTTGTGAAATTATTATTTTATAATTAATTAGTCTATAAATGATCTTGTGCCTGGATTCATATATTCTAGTAGAATCATTATATCAACACGAATAAGTGCCCTAAAATATTTCTCTTAAGTCTATTAATTAATCGAAGGAAGTTACCTTGTAGGTAACCTAAATGGGGAAATACCGTAAACAGTAAAGCAAAATGCATTTTCCTGTTCAGTCTTGCTTAGTCACATGTTTAACTTTACTGTATAAGTTCTGTAAATAGGTATAGTAGGTACATAGATACTATGGTGATCATTTATAATCTGCAAACTTTTTTATATTTTTCTGTGCGTAATTAGGCACACTTAGTATAAGTTACGTTCGTCGACGCTATCATTAGCAGTCACGAGACACTCGAAAATAAACAAGTCGTACATATATAATGTACGTCAGTCATTGCCAAATATACAGGATACAAATATATTCGAATTCGCTCCATAGGTAAATTAACATAAAAATCGTATAATTTCATATATATATAATAATTCCTTATCTACAACATACCAATCCAATAGTAATTCAAAATTCAATAGTAATAAGTTGAATTATACAGCTGTTCTTAATATCATTAGATATGTATTTGAAAATAATAAAACTGTTAGGTGCAGGTAAGATATCAGATATTAATATTTATTAGATTCATTCGTTATTGGATATGTAGATTGTAGATATAATTTGAAATGTCAGGGTGACCCAAAAATTCCTAAGATGCGCCGCTACTTAGCAAACACACTCACTACCACTATCCACTACCCGTACCCAGTACCCATACTGTTGCATTTGTAAATATAGAAAGACATCGACTCGAGGAATTTCTGTGACGTCATGAGCGAGCCCACGCGTCGCCCAATCAGAATCATACAAGAAGAGGCTCGCCGGAGGAAATAAGATAAACATACTATTTATCCTTCAACTAACCCAAAATATATTATATATTTTTTTGATTTTTAATTGCCCCTAAAAGTATGTTCAAAAAAAATAAAAATTACAAAATGTACAGGTTATTTTTTTAATTTACACTCACTCATTGCATTGCACAACATATTGTCGCACTGCTCTAACTCGGTGTACATTTGCACGTTGGAGCGAGATAACACGAGTTTATTATCATGAATGAAAAAGAACGCGTCAGTCTGTAGGAAACAAGCACAATCGACGGTCATAGCTTTAGCGATTGAGACGTATTCCTCGGTTCATAGCAGCTTTGGCAAGTTGTACCGTACACATAACGCGCGTAGTGCATAAATAATCCGAAGAGTTTCGTAAAAAATACAAAATGGGTATGGCTATTAATCATTTGCCGCAGGTGAGTGTTTACAAATAAATTATCGTTACAAATTTTACATAAAAATAGATCTAGCAGCTAATGGTTTAAGCCGGGTTGAATTATTGGAAAGCAACCATAAGCGACAGTAGTAGTGTTGTAATGACCGCTTTGACCTTGTGAAACTCGTTCGCGATAAAATGGACGATTAGTTTACCGCCACTAGTTGTATATAGAAAAAATAGTAAACTAAAATTTCTTTACATATTGTTATTTGGGAATTGCACTATTACACATATTATAATTATAATTAACAAAATACGGAAAATCAATACTTGCAATGTTGAGGACAACTGTTTCTTTACAATACATATTGTATCAATGTAAATATATATTTTATACATGTTATATTAATCCAAATACATATTCAAATAATTGGATAATGTATCAAATGAAGCCAATACTTTTGAGATTATCCAACATACAAAATGACTACGAACGAATTAGAACGTTAATCTTGGGTTTTGTATTTTAGTATCAAAAATAATATTTGAAAATATACATTAATTTATATATACTGATATAGTATAATAAAAATAATATTTAAGTTTGTTAAAAAGTATATATTTTGTATATGCATTACATTACTAGAGAATGTAGAGCCGAAAATCAAGGAAAACCAGTATTAGTAAATCAGTATCGCTAAATGCCAACTTATGTTTCAATTGTTAAAAAACATATTCAACTAATATCTAATACTAATAATTTTAAATATATATTTTTATGTTTTTACTTGTAACAGATTCGCGAGGAATGCGAAATCTTCCAGTTATCAGATAAACAACTAAGGGAAATTATGAATAGACTCCACTGCGACCTAAAAAAAGGCCTCGGAAAAGACACGCATGCCAATTCTATTGTCAAATGTTGGATAACATACATACAAGATTTACCTAATGGAAAAGGTAACATTACATATTTTAGTTATATAATTTTAATAAAATATGAGTATTGCGTGGTTTTTTTGTCTTTCATAGCAGGAAGTGTTTAATCAAAGAAAAGTATTACTGTTTTATGTTTTTTTAAATAAATGGAGATAGTGTCCAAGGTAAACTCAAGGAAAATATGTAAATTGAGTTATAATATTGCATTTTCTTTTCAGAACGCGGTAAATTCTTAGCGTTGGATTTAGGTGGAACTAACTTTAGAGTGTTAATAATAAACTTAGGGGAGAACCACTTCGACATGCAGTCAAAAATTTATGCTATTCCAAACCACATAATGACTGGAACGGGGCTCGCCCTCTTTGACCACATTGCCGAGTGTTTAGCCAACTTTATGAAGGTACTAGAGTTTTGTATAACTTTACTACTCCAACAAGAAGTTATGTTTTGTTCTTTTATTGTGACGTTTCGAGCGTGCCAGTTGAGCGGAATGCGCAAGTTCCCGCGCGTAACTCTGACAACGTCCTCAACAGCCCGACAGGAATTGTCGGGCTACACCGATATACTTCTAGAGGCCGTCGTGGCACAGTGTCTGATTGATAGTAAACACAACGGTTATGAGTTCAATTCCCGTCCCGGGAAATTATTAGTTCCCATTTCTTAAGCTCTGGCTAAAAGACAAAAATCGGCGTGAAGTTCGGCCACACACTAAGCAATAACTTCAAACTTAGATAGAAAACGGAGAACGGAGTGTTTTACTACGTTTCCTTTGTCTAGTTTGCTATATGCACGATGCAGCGCGAAGCTACAAAATATACTACTCTTCTATGTTACATAAATCACAAACTTACAAATATAAATTTGTCATTTCTTTTTTTAGGAACATGACGTTTATGATGAACGTTTGGCTCTTGGTTTCACATTCAGTTTCCCGCTGCAGCAGCTCGGGTTAACTAAAGGTATATTACAACGTTGGACGAAGGGCTTCTCTTGTTCGGGTGTCGTAGGGGAAGACGTGGTACAGGGGCTCAAGGACGCTATAGCACGGAGAGGGGTGAGAATCATTTGAATACATGTTCATTTAAGTGCACCTAAACAAATATTCCACTAAATCCTTTTATTTTATTCTTTAATAAGAATAGAATAATAGCATAATCGGTAACGGAAACATCAAAAAAGTCCCTATTATCCATTAATTGCATTATTTATAGCTAATAAAAGATTTTACTATGCCAACCTATTATATCTAATCGCGCAATATAGTAACACAATACATTTCTGATAAGTTATAAATTATTATCAAAATTAGTTGAGGCCGAAAAAGCGCAACGACAAAGCGTCTGACTATAACGGTCGCGGGTTCGACTCCCACTCGAGGAAATGTATTAATGCCATTTCTTTACTGTTCCCCTGGTAATATGATAAAGCGCGGGATTTTGAGTTCCTCCATTTAATACGATCTCTAAAAATGGGCACTGTGTGGGAAACAAAATGTTTTAACAGTAGGTTCCCCTTGCCTAACCTGTTATATGCGAGAAACAACATAAAGCTAAAAAATGAATTTAAAACGGCAACATTTTCCAGGATCTTTCCTTATCTGTGATGGGAATACTTAACGATGCGACCGGGACATTAATGTCCTGTTCACATAAAAACCCCAATTGCCGAATAGGAACTATAATCGGTGAGTTGACGATGATATCAGCTCTCTTGAACTTAATGAGACATGTCCTAAGCCAATGAGAACTGAATAGAGGCTTCCAATGGAATCTCAGTTAAGACTTTTCTATTTATGCAAATACCTATTCAAAAACTATAATTTATTATGCATGCTACAATAAAATAACATTTCAACTTGTTTACTTTTTAATTGACGGTTCACAATAATATCTGGTTTCGGACAAATGTTCGGATTTTGCATGTGGCATTGTTAGGTGAAAATTATTTTCGTTCCCAACAATTTTTTATATTCTTTGGCATTTTTCCTAAATTTATTATTCATAAGTTTCAAAGGAAACTTTTAAGGGCATTGGCATGGCTTGCATGATGACTCTCAATTGGTTATTCATTATTATTTAAGTAAATACAAAATTTAAGTTCATTTGTTTTTATTTTTTAATTATTACAAAACTTATTTTTAACGATATGACCTATAAACACGAATACTTTTGATACGAATTTTTAGCAAGCGTCAGTAAACCCTGAGTTTGTTATTTTAATTATATACAGCTATAGAATTAAATCTTGACTGAGTTTTCATAACGGAGACACCTCTATAAATCATCATCAACAAACCGCCGGTTCCTATCTTCATAATGGGAATAACTTCTAAATCGCATGTTTTTCCACTCTTGTAGGACGTACAGATAGATATTTGCGCTATACTGAATGACACAACGGGAACATTGATGTCTTGCGCGTGGAAAAACCACAACTGCAAAATAGGACTCATAGTTGGTAGGTTTATTTTGTTAGAACTTGTGGTGGTCTGCATTCATACATACATTAACTGTATCTATTACTAAAGCATAATATACACTATATACATTCTAACACATTATTCATATCATCTAATAAGTATAAATTGTATTTTTTAAATGTTATTCCACACAAAGAAAAATATATTTGAAAAGTTATATATATATATATATATATATATATATATAAAGAAACTATTCCAAAAAACTCTTGGAAACGATTCCAAAAGATGTGGGTTCAGCCTGGCTGCGTTCAAATTTTTATATATTTTTAATAACATTGGTTTGTACTTAATAATTATACCCTGTGACTGACAATTCGTCATACAAATTATATGTTTTTGTTTGTTCATTTTTTTTTTATTTTCCCATGCACGTCGTATGGCGTGACTAGTTCATTTTTTGTTATATTTAATTTAAATATCGACAGCATTAATAAATTGAGATTTGCTTTTGTTTCAAAATAATTCTGCTAAAATATTCACGATTTCATGTATTATATTTTAATATAATATATTATGTTAAAGAATTGATTTTAACTATCCGTTACGCAGGTACTGGAAGTAATGCGTGCTATGTGGAAAAAACTGACAATTGTGAACTTTTTGATGGAGAACCGGGTAAACCAGATCTATTGATAAACACTGAGTGGGGTGCTTTTGGAGACGACGGCGCTTTGGACTTCGTGAGGACGGAGTTCGATAGAGAAGTCGACGCCAATTCTATTAATCCCGGCAAACAGATGTAAGCATATTTTTTTATTTGCATCACATTTTACGTCGTATCCGGCGTATAGCAGGGCAGTCAAGAGAATCTACTAAGAAAACTTTTTCCGCACGCACCGCCCTATTTCCGAGGCATTGCGTGTTGAGCAGCGGAACTTAACGTCGCTCTTTGTTTTCTTACGACGAATAAAAATATATTATATTGAAATTATATTCCAAATATGAGCAATGAAAATTAAATCTATAACTGTTTTTGATATCATACACAGGTTAACAAACTTATGATTAAATTAGTACCCAGGTTCATTGTAAGGCACAGTTTTTTTAGTGTTAGTCATTTATAAAGTCATAGACATTGATTTTTAATCACGCTAATTTTATCCCTTACAACGATTTCCCTAATTTAAAAAAACTTTTTAAACACCTCCTTAAGGTAGTATTTATACAATTTATATAGGTATTATTTTGAATAATATTAAATATTTAATTATAACAACGAATTACAGTTATAAATGTCACATGAAGCAGGTTTTATCTTAGCACACAGTTAACTAAATGTAAATTACAATACGACCTCCAAATACCTTCCAAAATTACATATTAGTAGTTGAAAAACTTATTTCTAAATAAAAAGCAAATGGATAATAACATACCTACATAAACGCAAAAAAATCGAGGCCATTCCAAACGACAGATTGTCGGTTTATTAATATATAAATTTAATTAATATGTGAAAATAAAAAAGCAGTTTTCACTTAGATCGAAATTTAGATATATTTATTTGGTATCGAAATTATTGATGTAACTTTCTCAGGAATACTATTGGACTTCCGAGATATTTTAATATATAACATGCGTTTAATATTAATAAAAACATTTCACAACACATGAAGCAAAGACTTCGAAAAAGTCACTGGATGTTGCTGCTTGAAAAAGTAGATAGATATTTACTTTTATAGGAATCAATTGTTTCTATTAGGTTACGTAATACTTATCAATTGATCGTCATGACATGAGTCACGGCACTAGTGCAATGTCAATGTAAATAAGTTCAAAGTTTAAATGTAATAAGATGTTCTTATGCATTTATTTAATGTATATTGACATAAAATAATTACACTTTGAAATTTTGAAACTTATTCGATTTATTTCGAAACTTTCATTATTAAACACGTGGGCTCATTTTATAATGTATTACTTTGCATGGATTGTCAAATATCCTGCTAATAAATATATATTTAACATATAGATATCTACATGTTTTTATTTTAATTAATAATTTTCTAAACATATTAACTTATTTACGTACTGAAATAATAACCGTCTTTAGACCTTTGTGGTAACAAATTTAATATGTGAAACTTTATCTGTTAAACACAGAAATAGCACTAAAGGACACATATAAAAAACAAACATGTGTACTAAACAAGTGATTCTAATAGGACAACTGAATCTTTTCTATTGCTTTTATTTTTTATTGCAAACAATTTGTATAAGATCAATATTTTTTTTTGAAAATACAGATTCATATTATTTTACTAAAAAATACAAAATTTTATAATTACAGCCAAGAGAAGATGATATCAGGAATGTATTTGGGAGAATTAGTTCGCTTGGTTCTGGTTAAATTCACGAAAATGGGCTTACTTTTCGGCGGACGGGGCTCAGATCTGTTATTTAGGAAGGGAAGTTTTTACACTAAATATGTATCGGAAATCGAGTCAGACAAACCGGGAGACTACACAAGCTGTATGGATGTCCTTGATGAACTAGGTGAGTTAAAATTGTATTTGGTCTAAGGAATGTTATTAATTTTAGTAGGGTAGGCAGAAGGAACAGTGTTAAAACACTCTGTTTTCCATGCCCCACTCAATTTTCATTGCGTGTTTTGATGAGTAGCGTATGCGATGATTATTATTGATATATCTCTTATTTGTAAAATAAATATTTAGTCCCATTAAACATTAATTTGGTTTTTATACCTAGAAACCTATAGCGTGGGTAAAATGATTAAAAAATAAATATTTTTCATATATAGTGTGTAGCCAATTAAATATTATTTACAATGTTTTGAATAATTGTATATTTCTGACAAAAAAAACAAGAAAGGTAATGAAATGTATGAAATAATAAATATCCTTACATAGCTTATTAAAATATTGTCATCAGAAATTTTTTAATATTAATTAATTACTATATCCGATTCATTTGCGACGATAAAACATTGTATTTTCGTGTTTAGGTGTCGTGACTATGATTTTTTTTTAATTGAAAAATTGACTATACATGATAACTATCATGATATACAAGCAGTATTATTCATAAAAAATGAGATAACGTTATCAAGTGATTTCTACTAATTAAAGTAAAGAGACCGTCGTGGGGCAGGAGAACAAGCGTATGGCCAACGCTGACTGACATAAACGTGACGGTTGTGGGTTCGATTCCTGCTCGTTGAAATAAATTATTTTATATTTTGATTTCCTCGCTTTAGTTACAAGGCAAAGCCCAACCTTAAGTTTCGTCTTTCATTAGGCAATGTTTCATGTTTCGGCGGAAAGTGGAAAACGGAGTGAATTAACATTAGATTCACTCTGCTATATGCGGATTACAGCGTGAAGCTGACAAAAAATGAATTGCAAGTGTAGGTATTGACGTAAGTAATCTACATCCCTATCGTATGTTATACAAGATCATTGTATTATAAATAAAAAATCCTATTGTATCGGCTTAACCGTCAGAATGTCTTTGTTTTCTACGGTCCGTATAACTTTGTGCTTACTATATAATACAAAAAATAACAATAAGGTAGTAACAAGATGCTAAATTTTATTGTATGTATAGATTAAATAATGTATATTTATTTTTATATTTAAAATATAATTGTAACTGTCGCTGTCTGTACATGAAATGTCTGTCTGTAAATGACATTTATCAACGTAATAGAACCCAAAACAATACCCAAAACATTTTTTTATCGGTATATCAGAAACAGCGGCCGATTTAAAGTCAGTTTTTACAATTATGAAATTGGCTGCAACTTTAGTTGGTCGCCAGTTCATTACATAAAAACCACGCGGTGTCGCAGGGCTGTCGCACGCGACGGAGGCGGACATGGCGGGTGTGCGCGTGACGTGCGAGAGCGTGTCGCGGCGCGCGGCCCACCTGGTGTCGGCGGGGCTGGCCACGCTGCTGGACAAAATGGGGGAGCCGCGCGTCACCGTCGGCATCGACGGTTCCGTGTACCGCTTCCACCCGCACTTCCACGCGCTCATGTGCGAGAAGATCGCGCAGCTCGTGCGCCCCGGCATACAGGTGAGACAGCACATACGATACTACTAATTTAGCCTACTAGTAATGATGAAGGCAACAAAACATTAAATTGTCGCCATATTGCAGACTGCTGCAGGGAACAAATACATAATAATGTTTAAGTTATTTAAAAAAAATATTACTATATAGGCAGCTAGTAAATTGTTTTTGTGTAAATTAAATATAAGCAAAATATTGACATTTATCAAGCAAGAACTAATAAACGGATTTAGACGTAACTTTACAGAATTTAGTTTATGCATCAGAATAACAGAGGATAAATTTATGTGAAGATTTTATATAATTTGGCTATAAGTATAAGGTTAAGCGGGCGAAGCCGCGCGCTAGGTACAACATAAACATATGATTGCAATCATTAATGTCTAACTTGAGAAAGCCACCTTTTGTCTTGTTAAATATTAAATATTTAATTCCGTGAGTGAAAATTAAACCCACAACCAACGCGCTTACAGTTGCACTCGCTCATGAACTATGAATTTAATATCAGTATTTTATGTTTCAATTTGATATACTGCAGCAGCTAATATAAAAAATGCCATCCTTGAACTATTATATTTTTAATTTTATTAACGTACGTAGAAAACGGGTCTTTCTTCTAAAATGTCAAGGAAAAATATGACAAGGAACACAGAAAATATCATTTATAATTGAGATATATTTTTTAATTGATTTTTTTAATAGCACACAGTAACTCGCATATACAGCAGGATAAGGAGAGAGAATCCGGAGTTAAGACACTGCGTTCCCCTCCTTTTACCCAATTTCCGAGACATTGGGTGGCCCATACACATAAATTATTAGTGGTTTTGTTTCGAAAAAAAAAACCTTGATTCAATGTATTTCAAAACACTTTCAATACTAAGTGTCGGCTGCCCTCACAAAGAAGCATATTTTACTAAGGTCATTCACTTTCACACACGCTGACGTAAAACAAGTTTCTTATACATTTTAAATTGCATTTGTAATCTTTATGTTATGATTATTTATAAGTATATATTACAATAGTAGATAAGAAAAAAGTTTTGACAATATTTATTAGCATTCGTAATTTTTTTTCCGAAAACAATGACGTTATTGTTTATAGAAAGTTTAACCTAAGTTGTTAACGTGTTTTTATATCGTGTGACATCCATTTTGTTTATTTATCTTTAATACAAAATTATATCCAAATATTCCAGTATTTCCGTTAATAGTGTTACTGGGGTCTCGAATATTTATCTATGACGATAAATGATGGCGAGCCCCTCTACGTATTGTTATTGTTGGCTGGACGATGTTCGTTCGATAACATCCAACGTCATTGAAAACAAACCGGATTTGTTTTTAATTATTATTATCTATTCCAAAATATTTGCAGAATAATTGTCAAATCAATGTATTTTAATAAACACACCCATTTAAAGTGTGAACTGCGATAGTGGGTCTTAATTATACAAGATATGGTTGCTTATAAGTAATCATTTTCTTTCTTGAACTTTGTACAATGGTACATTATTTGGACAACGTTGACCTATGATGTTATCTAAAGCTTTATTTTTTAGAACAAAACTGATAACAATAAAAAACGATAACCATTATCACATAAAAAACTATAGACGTCACTTAGTTTATCATTTATTTAGACAAGTGTAAATAAAAATAAAGGATACAAACAGTGTTACCGCGTGTGGATATCTACTTCAAGGGAATAATTACTTCTCATATTACCTTAAACATAAGAATTACGCTAAGGAACTTGTTTACGTAGAATTTGTGAAAATCAAACAAAAGAAAGTTACTTTTGTTTTTTAAAGTAATTATTACTCATTTCCAATTCTATATGTAAAGATTATTTCGCCTTTAAATAAATAAAATTAGTTTGTTTATACAAAATGTATTTGAATATGGGCAGTCATCATTAAAATGTCTAAAATCTATTTATAGCATGTTGGTAGAGGCATTTCGTGTTTATTAAATTATTACATATTGTTACAAATCTTAGTCAATATATAATAAGGTATCATGACAATAATTAATTATTGATACTTGCAATAATGCAATTGAATTTATCATTACATGTTGCTTACGATTTTCCTCATAGATAAGGTGCTTGAAAATAGAGTATATTATTAGTTTATTAAAATAATAATAATATATATGAATATTCTCTAAGGGGCCTCTACGTGTTGGACCTGTGTCCCCACGCAAGCCTTCCAAAGGACCGGGTTCTTTAGAACCCTTATAAAATAATAATAATAAGATTAATTTGAATAATATTTTTTACCAAAACTAAAGAACTGTTAACTTAATCGCGTATTTAACTTACATTTATAATTAACAATAACTTTTATAAAATACTTATTTTTAATGTAAGTAATTGTGTAATTTTCTTATAAAAGAATTCTTTACTTCATAATATTGCACTTTTTAACAACACAAAATATTGTTTCAGTTCGACCTCATGTTGTCCGAGGACGGCAGCGGGCGCGGCGCCGCGCTGGTGGCGGCGGTGGCATGCCGGCAGGCGCAGGCGTAGACAGGCAACGAGCAACGCACTACAACCGAACCTTTGTATTGCCAGATTTTAAATAATTCCACATTTAAATGGAAAATTGAAAATCAGCCTTAAATATATATGTACATTTTAAAACTAAAATGATATGTCTGGCAACACATTACTATACCTACAATACCTCACATTGTTGCTATGCTTCGAAAACTTCATATCTAATGTGTATATCGTATATTATTTTATGTTGTACATGGTATAGAGATGAATTATTTTAATATTTTATTCTATTATCACAATTACAAATGTAATTTTTTTTTCCAAGATTAGCAAAATATAAATAAGCCGGACCATCGCCACGAATACGGTTACTGTGTGGAGTCACAAAATAACATTTTGTATTTTTATATATAAACTTTTCAATATGGCGGCTGCGTTGAAAGTGCGATTGCTCTGCAATATAAGCTTTGCGTCTCGAAGTATTTTGTATAGCCCATTAGCCATAGATTATTATAGTATACCTACATAAAATCTTGATTTATAGGGATCAGAATCGGTTATATTAGACTTATTATACTTATGTTATCGTGTGCTTGGACAGACAGTTTAACTGCTCTCTGTTGAATAGAAATTTTACCGATTGTCGAATTAATAAAATTTTACAAATTTTATTATTATAAACTATGTTGTAACTTAATATTTGTTACAAACTGTCACGTAAAATTTTACAGATAGACACTAAGATTAAAAACGAGACTTAAAACTGACATGTACTTACAAAATAATATTTGTACTTTAAAAATGGGTCTAGTCATATTAACTTTATATCGGTTCCAAACGGCCATAAAAATCTAAATCGCAAATTTTTAAATTCAATCGCAAAACTTTGTAATTAAATGGCGATTTAAATAAAACATTAAAGTGATAAAAAAAAACATATTTTTAGGAAGACTGAAGTTGTATTTATATATTTTCACATTTAATTTCTTTATATGTTTATTCTTGAAACTTATAAGAGGCCATCCATAAATGACGTCACACGTTGTAGAGGTGTGACAAGTGAGGCGGGGTCCTAAAGTTCGTGACATAATATTTTAAAAGGTAAAGTAATTTAAGTATTAAACACGAAACTTATGTGAACAAAAATTTACGAATCTGCTCTTTTAATTTTGTAATATCTAGGTAAAATTTGCAATATATGCCACCGGTGCCACCATGCCACCATGCGGTCCAACAATCATTAATTTTGTGTGACGTAATTAATGAATGACCCCTAATGAACCAGAATCTTAGTGTCAATCTTTTTAGTGCACTGTCCCTGCACATCGCTTTTCTTTGCCATTTGCTATCACGTAGAGTGACTATATTTTATTCATCTGAAAATAAGTGATTCTACGTAGCGATGGTTTTTTAAAAAGAATCTATTTGTAATATATATAGTTTTTGGTATATAAATTGATATTATTTTAAGAATTCGATTTCGATTAGTTGTTCATAAAAAAACAATTGATCGTGCGGAGACAGCGGGACTGCCTCGTGCATCATTTTGTGAACTTAATGAATTCTTTCGTGTCGATTTAAGAGTGTTTTAATATTTTACTGTGATAGAACTAGGATTTATTGTAAATGTGTTTTAAGTTTTGGTTTCGTGTTTAAATCAATATATTATTCATATACAAAGTTTGTATGTTAGTTAAAATGCATCGAGATATCATACATGATGTACAAACTAAATATATGAATTAAACTTATTTCCAATTTGTAATTGTCACTCATTTAGTTGATAATTTGAATACAATGCTTAATACGATATTAGATCATAGTATGGCATCCCATCACCCCATTGAATAGTTCCTAGATTAAATAGGTGCATTTTATTTTAAGATTCGTATTTGTCAACAATTTTGTTGATAGAATGTAACATTATTGTAATATATTATTAGTGAGTTTTGTTTAATATGTTGACTTTTATAAAATTCTTATTTATTTTCTATAAAAACATATACTTAATTATTTTTAAACAAAAACAAATATTAACAGGTCTACTAATAATTTGGTTATTAAAGTGATTTTTTTTTTGGTTTCATGGTACTTTTGTACTGTAGACGATGTACTTACATAGGAACAATGAAATTGTTGAATTACCTGTTATTTTATCACAGCAATAGCAAGAATATAAATATTACTTTACTTTAAGACACTTTGTAAATAAAAATATATATATCTTTAGTAGATCAAAAAAACTATGTAGATATTATCTTTATTTTTGCTCAAATTTTTTTCTTTCGATTTGATTCCTTCATATATAAAGTTGTTAATTAACAATTAATTTTATAATTTATTCCTGTATAAATGGCAATTTGCTACATTCCACATATGTGAGGAAATCATAACAGCAAGTTTGTAATAAAAATGTTTGTAATCTAATAAATTACGGAAGCCGTCGTGAATTGGGACGTCTGACAGTAAACGCGACACTGGTGGGTTCGATTGCCACTTTCGGAAATGACTTACTTTCATTTCCTTGCATTGGTAACAAAACAAAATACATCCTTGAGTTCCACCACTTAACATGCAATAAGTTGAAAATTGGGCAGTGCACGGAAATACTTGTCTTAACACTTAAGTTCCCTCTGCCTCCCTTAATACTGGATATAATGTGAAGTTAACAAAAACTAGCAAATAATCACATATCGCCATTTGTATTTTTCGAAAGTCCATTAACATATTAGAAAATAGAGTAAAGAGCGCACTCTTTTTGTAATAAATATTCTATATATGATTTATACAATGATTATTATTGATGGTTTTATCGGCAAAATGATTAAAAATATTTTATAAATATTTATTTGATATCAATAATTAATTATGATATATGAAAATAGCTAGATCTAATTCTGGAAAGCTGTTAACAATGTTATGTCAAGAATAAATTTGTTAAAAAATTAAATATTGTATTTTTATCCATCCTTTTATGAATATTCAAAGTACCTTAAAAAAAATTGCTCTTTTTGCTACGTTGTTTTAAGTGTGCAGTAATAACCGATTCTTTTTAATACATATGTTAACAGAACTGCCTGGCCAGAGTACGAAAATTAAAATATTGACTCGATAGAGTGAACATAAAATCCACAACCATTGTTTGCGGTCAGAGGCCTTATATACTATTGTTTAAGCCAAATTTAATCTGTAGATATTTTACCTGTACATAGGAAGGGGGGAGCCGGGTGGGCCGCGGTCATCCATCCATCCATACATTATCTGCTGTATTGGTAAGAACCTCACGTCTTGATATTTTTATATTTTTTTGTTCGATTTATCAAAAGCAGAAAAAAAAGAAATAAGACGCAGTCGCCGCGCTTCAAGCCGTTGTCGCAAAACGTTCATTATATAACGGAACAATTCATTATTAACACAACCAACACAACAGAGGATTATAAAAATGATGAGGAATTTGGTGTTTAAGAATTGATATATTTTTTATTTTATTTTTATTAATGAACATTTTATTATTTTTTTTTTTTTTTCTGGCTCTACTTTTCTAAGCTCACCGGACGCTTTGTGGACTGTAGTGTGTTGTATTTGTTCAGTTAAATATTTCATGGTCAGTTAAAAATGTCAAATAAAATAAAATGCTATAAATTATTTTAATCCTCAACGAAAATAGATGGGTGTTATGAGTTTAACCCATATGTGTGTGTATCTGTGTGTCTGGTGAAACATTATTTATTTAGTTCTTGTTGTTTGAAAAGCAACTTAATTGAGTGTTCTTAGCATTATTTAATAAAATATGGCTAAACTATTTGAAAAATATCAGCGTTTTTCTAGCAGTCTGCTTACTTTTAGAGCTTTTTGTCTTGGGGTTTTCATTATCAATTATTGATATCTATATATATAAAATCGAAAGGTCACTCACTCATCACGAAATCTCAGAAACTACATGTGCTAGGAATATCAAATTTTGCATAGGAGTTACTTATAGGACGTAGGTGCTCGCTAAGACGGGAATTTGGAATATTCGATTTCTAAGGGGTTGTTTTTGAGGTTGAAAGTTTGTATGAAACTTCGTTACTACAAATGCTAGGAGTCTCAAATTTTGCATGGACGTCACTTATAGGACGTAGGTACTCATGGAGACAGAAATTAATAATAACGTAGTTCACGCAGGCGAAGCCGCGGGCGGGCCGCTAGTTAGTTATAAATAAAATTATATTTCATACTATGTGACATTACTTTATTCATAATGTTTGTCATTGTTGCAGTTTTTTCAATGGTTTCATTCACTATAATGTATATATTTTGTGTAGCAGTACAAAATGTTTTAGTATAAGGAGATATACACAATTAATTTGTTTTAATTTTTTTATATAATGAATAATCATGTAGTGGCTATTCTTAAATATTATAATATAATTAGTAATTGTTTAAAGTTATAAAAATACATTTAATGTAAACCAAAAAATCTATTTGATGTTTTTCTGATATAAGATTTTAAACCATTACATACTTTATATGTAACCCATGAAAATATATCTTAAAACAAAGAGATTTACCTATAATAACTAATTTAAGCTACTGAGATGTTCTTGAATTTTTAATTCAGCCTAAGTTCTAATTTTATAATCACTTAAATAGTCTAAAGTTATAATTAAAATAGAAATAGATCACAATCAAAAATAGAGATAACTGCATGAATCCAGTTTGGGGCCATCAATAAATGACATCACATTTCAAAATATAATCTAAGTATTATAACAAGAAATTTGTGAACAAAAATAATTTTAAAATCATGGTAGGTCAGGCAGAGGGAACCTAGTGTTTTGACATTCCACTCCTAATAGGTACTTTATCCCAATTTCTTTCATAATCTGAGGCATTGGGTATTGAGTGCCAAACTCAATGCTGTACTTCACCAACAATATACTGTGAAGTTCATGTTAAACAAATTATAAATGGCCCCTTTCAATCTTGTTTCTGATCTTAAATTTAAAGATAGCTTAAACTTACACATAACAAGCACAATCTGAAGGTGCCCTTGCAGGTTTCTTTGGTGCCGATAATCTCTTAGATGTGCCAGTTCCGTATTGTATGCCAGAGCCTATTCTCTCCGGATCTAATTCACCATTTTCAATTTTAGCAAGAATAGTTTTGGAACATTTTAAAAATGCTTCTTCAACATTTTCCCCTGTTTTAGCACTTGTTTCTAAGAACATCAATTCTATAACAACATAAAGAAGTTTCAAACATGACAACTATAATTCATGTTGCATTAAAAGTGTTCTCTAAGGGTTTCAAGAAAACTTTAAGACACAAAGTTGGGTTGTTTTATGTACTAAATATACAATATTTTTTGTGGTATAAATAAAAGCCATCTGCAGTGAGCATATTAAACTATTAGTATAATATTTGAAAATAACTTACCATTTTCTTGTGCAAATTGGCTAGCTTCTGTAAATGTTACTTCTCTAGATTCTTCTAAATCTTTTTTATTACCCACAAGTAATATAACAATATTAGGGCTTGCCAGAGTACGAGCATCCCTGAGCCAATTTGAGAGAGCATTAAATGAATCACGAGAGGTAATATCATATACAAGCAAAGCGCCCGCAGCTCCCCTGTAATATGAGCGTGTGACAGAGCGAAATCTTTCTTGTCCAGCAGTATCCCATATTTGCAATTTTGTTGATTTTCCGCCAATGTTAATAATTTTAGATCCAAACTCTACTCCGATAGTATGACATCGATCTTCTTTGACTAAAATTATAATTTTCTACCTATACTACGATTTCATTTTCATACGTCATTATGTATAAAAATAAGTAATTACTTACATTTATTGCCAATAAAGTTATTGAGTAGGCTAGATTTTCCTGTACCTGCACTCCCAATGACTAAAAACTTAAATAAATATTCTGAAACGAGGATACATTCACATAATTATAAATGTGATTTAATATTAAAGGTATTATTTATATATAATACTGAAATGTTTACCATATGATTCAGACATTGTATATTTATATTGTTTTGATTATATTACAAAATTTAAGAATAATATCAGCATATGACTATAAAAGAAACAAATATTATTATTTTCCTTTCCGGAAAACTAATATTGTACTTCGTTCCAGGTTCCAGCTGTCAACAATGCTTACACAGGCAACTAATTACAATATTGACTACGGATCATATTTTCGATGTGGCATTAAAACAAAAATAGGATAATCTATAATTAAACTATATTTTATATTTATAATAGTTTCGTAGAATAAAATATAAATATTTATTTTACTTTTAAATTTAAATAACTGACAACAATGACTGACAAGACGTATTTGAATCATACTTTATTTTTTATTATAATTTTTATCTGTGCAATTAAATTTATCAAGTCAAAGAAAAAAATCAAAATATTGAATTATAAATATTACAATTATTAGATATTAAATGAAAATTGAATAATAATAAACAAAAATGTTCACAATACGCCGATCGGTAGGTATCTGAATGAAAATTACAATATAATGAAATATAAATATCGTAACAAAACTATCTTTTTTAGATATATGCAAATGTTCATCATAATTTTAATCCTTCAAAATTAACAACTAGATCGTTTTGGGAGTACGTTAATATGATGTTTAATAAACCTGACCCGGAACGAATAAGAGTTGTAGGGCCCGACAGAGCATGTGCTGAATGGGTATTGCGAAATGGGGGAAAAGTTGTCTGGTCAGATGGAAAGAAATTGGATGATTACAATTTATTACCATCAGATGACCAATCTGTGCCAAAAATTGTAGAAATCGATGGTTCAGAGTCCTCAATATCGCATTACGGCTTTCCACATTTGAGTAGGTGTTGTTTATAATTTATATTACATTTTTTACCCGTAAATTTTTTAGCCAAGTATAATTCTACTATTTTTAGGTGGTTGCACTAAATTGCATAAAATTATACTTCATGATAATAAGTATATTGATGATAGAGCCATGAAAGGTCTGGTTTATGGTCATGCTACTTTGTTGTATGTCCAAGTTTCAAAGTGCATAAATGTAACAGATAATGGTATTAAAGAAATAAAGTCACTGAAAAACCTGAAAACTTTACTACTATTCAATTTGTCTGGTGTCAATGATCTTGAAGAATGCAAAAAATACATTCAATCATATTTGCCAAATTGTAAAATATTGGGTAAGTGAAAAACAAAAGTATTAATCAACAAGATTCTTCTTTTTATTTAATTAAAAGTACACATTTTATATATTATTTTAGGACATGAAGAGAAAATGAACAGTTAGTCATGGATGGTAGGATGCTGGAGTCAAATAGTGTGATATAATATATTTTTTAAATAATTTATATTAATCTGAAATAATTAAAATCATTATCTCCACATGGTCTGTTATTTTATTCATTTTACTCCTTTCCCAACAGCTGCATGTACATCACTGTAGCCATCCTTAATGAGCAGTTGTGCTAATTCTGTTTTAATCTTTGTAACAACAGGAGGCCCATGGTAAATAAGAGCTGTATATATTTGAACTACACTTGCTCCAGCCAGAATTTTATCATAAGCATCTTGGCCTGTAAATACTCCACCTACACCTATTATTGGTATAGTACCTAAAATAAAAAAGACATGACTACTAACATATTCTTATGCAAAGAAGTTAAAAGCAGAGTTGTGAATAGCTGGAAAAAGTACTAAAGGGGCCTAAAGGAAATAATGAAAGAAGAACTTACATATCTCAACCAAAAGTAAACTGTTTAACACCAAGAGGTCTACCTCTTTCTTGAACGACACATTGAAAAGATGGGATGACAACCTTACAAAAGTTGTGGGAACAACTTGAGATAGAATGGCCATAGTAAGGCCAGAATAGAGAAGGTTGGAGAAGAATTTTGTCACCTGGCAATTGCGTGTTCGAGTGGCGGAACCTAATGCATTGACACCAGAGCAAGGAAATGAAAATATTAAATATTAGGATATATTACATATTCCTTGAGAATAAATTGAACCTAAAATCAGTCACATTAACAGTCACATACTTGTGTCCCTGTGCCACAACTGGCCTCAATAGGTAAGTTTTATTTTCTAAATAAAGGTTTTAGTTACAAACTACCCATTGTAATTATATTTTCATACTACTAAACATATTACTTGGTTTACAATGAATTATAATTATGTCACTCAAGATTTTAGATTATAACAAGTTATCAAACTCTTAAATCTTAATGATAGTGGGTTTTGACACCTGACACTAGCAGTCCATCTATTTGATTTCATGCATCTGAGACCTACATCACATCAGCACGGAAAAATGCATATGTCTATGCATGTGCATGTAAAATATACATATTCCCACGATACCTACTTTATATAATAACTAGCGGACGCGCGCAGCTTCGCTTACTTATTTAGGGATGAATTCTAATAAACCACGAAATACGTGTTCAATGAAATATTTTTAAGTCTAAATTTCAAATTTTATAAAAATCTGTGCAGTTTTAAAAATTTTTCCATACAAACTTTCAACCTCTATTTCACCCCTTTAGAGTTAAAATTTTTCAAAATCCCTTCTTAGTGGATGTCCAGATTACGAAAGTAAACATCTGTCCAAATTTCATGTTTCTACCATCAGCGGTTACGGCTGTGCGTGCGTCTTACCTCAGTCAGTGACGACAAGTCCTTTTATATATATAGATAATAAATAGTAACAGTATCAATATCTATTTAAAATTATTTAAAAAGTTTTAATTATAAATTCTAATAAACAATATTAATGTAATAATAAAAATACCTTTAGTCAATTTATAAACTGTTTTTATCATTTCTGTAGATTTATTAGTAAGTGGTTTACCACTTAGTCCCCCAATTTCCTTATAATATTCTTGATTTTTTAATGAAGGTCGTTCAATTGTTGTATTTGAGATTATAAGACCATCTACTTTACTATCTTTTCTAGAGATCACAGCAATTATGTCTTTAATTTCTTCTAAGCTTAAATCTGGTGCCAATTTTAATAGAAGAGGAGGCTTATTTTCAATTTGCAATGAATTTAAAGATTTATTGATCTCGCACAAAAGCTTACACAACTCTTCTTTATTTTGTAGAGACCTCAATCCTGGAGTATTGGGACTGAAAAGGGAATATTACAATGAATATAAATTATAGGTAAAATAGTTAGTGAAGAGCAGTCATTCTGAAATTCTTACCTACTAATATTTATTACAAAATAATCTGCAATTTTGTAAAATTGCTTAATGCCTAAGGTATAATCATGAGCTGCATCATCTGATGTTTTATTTTTACCCAAATTTATACCTAATAAACCATTTTGCAACAATGTTTTGTCAATATTCTGTATTTTATGGAAAACTTCTTTGTGTCCCTCACTATTAAAGCCATATCTATTAATCACTGCCTCATCTTCTGGTAGTCTAAACACTCTGGGTTTGGGATTGCCAGTTTGTGGTTCAGGTGTCACTGAACCAATTTCTACAACAGAAAAACCCAAATTCCTTAATCCCGTTATTGCATCACCATGTTTATCAAATCCAGCAGCAATACCGATTGGATTACTAAGATCATATTTTAAAAATCTGGTTTTCTAAAAAAATCATTTTAATATGAAAAATAGATAAAATAAATACAGAATACCAATATAAATATAAAGTGATCAACAATTAACATAGACAATTGATCGTAACTGGTCACTAATTATTCACAATTAAGCGATTAAAATTCATAAAACTCACAAGAACTTTTGCATCTTCATAATCTTCTGATGGGAAAAAACCATATTTAATTGCAGAAACACCTATTTTATGAGCCCATTCTGGATTAAGTTGTTGACTTAACGGTTGTAGAACATTTTTATAATATCCACTAAAATCTTTTTTATAATAAATGAAATGATAGGACAAAGATCCACCCAATGTCAAGTAACATAATGATTTAATTTTTTTCTAAAAAAAAATGAAATACTGGTTACATATTCAATAAATAGCTTAAAACTATAATATAACTTATTGTGTTATGTTATTTAACAATATAAGCAATAATACAAACCAAATTGTTTTGTCTTCGACTCATTTCGAGGTTTTCATAATACCATAAATAGCCGTCATAAACATAAATATTTATAACAACATAGTTAGAATACGTATTCTTGTTAAATACAAAATAAAATGGAAAACCTACGCTAGCTTATCCGCGAGTAGTGAATAATACTTGCTTAGGTACATGCATTGTCTAATGTCTATGAATATATCATAGAACAAGTTTTGTTACATGTACTAGAGCATCGGTAATCCTATCCTGTGGTCCTTTCCTACTTAAAATTAATGTAAATTAATATTCACGTGCACTCTTTCAAAGATAGGTTGATTTTTAATTTAAATTGACACATGACACTAAAGACTAATAATTTTTATATGTAATCTGTGGTCGGGAATAAAATAAATGCTATAGGTAATAAATAATGGATACTGTACAATGTTTACTAAGAAGGTTAATTAAAACTAAATAGATTCCTATATAACTGTACGATAGTTTATATTTGGGACGTTTTTTATATTATATAACTAAGTAATACTTTCAAATAACATCTTCACTTAATATATAATTATAACGAGTAAGCGTTATTTTTTGATGAGCTATTTTTTGATTCGAGATTTTTTTGAGTTTTTGATTCACTATTTGTGTGCTTTTTGATGTATTCTTTTCAAAAAACCTTTGTTACATAAAGTTATATCTTAATATCTTACACATGATCATTGTGCCAACAGTGTTATGAAAAAGTAGAAAAATGTAGGTTTTGTTCCGTATTATTCCCTGAGCTATAATTTTAAGTAGTTACAAAGGCCTCATTTGACAGTTAATTAAGGATTATCATCCCGAATTGGCGAAAATTGTAACGCGTCATAAATAGATAAAGTTTTTCACATTCTAAATTACGCTCTAACTCTACTGGACAATAAATACAATAATAATAAATTTTAAATTAGTTATCCAATTGTTAATTAATAATTTAATATTTTTAAACTAAAAATATTAAATATTAGTGCGGCTTTCTGTCTTGATCTTGAATGACGTATTATTTCAAGGGTACTTACATTGCATATTTATTTAAATAAACGTTAGTTAAAGTAACTTACTACTTAGTTCTAGTTTAAATCACACGTGCACGCACACACCGCTAGATGCATGTACTAAGATGATGTATAGAATTTAGCATACTATAACATAAAAAATAACATGTATATATTTAAAAAATAACATATATACGGTATCGGTTATGTTTACAAAATATTACCGTTGCGGCACTCTTATTGCGCTGGTTTATTTAATATATAATCTGTTAAGCTGTATTGATCTGTGGTTTTGTTTTTCTACAAAACTCTTTGATATTGAAAATCAAAATAACAATTCGTAATCAAACATTTTGTTTGTTTATTATTGTTCACATATACCAAGTTGTCCTAAATTTATTCTTTAATAACTCGTATTTGCAATATTTTCGACAACTCAAGAAAATGAAGGCAGTTTTAATATTTGATAGTGTTAATGATTTATTATTTTCAAAATGGGATGAAACATTTTTATCAAGAATGAAATCATTTAATGGTCAAGTAAGTTTTTGAAATGTGTTATGATTTTATAATAATTATCAAAAATGACAAATTTATGAACTATGAAATATGCCCTAAACCTTAAACTATACTGTTATAATTTATCATATTTTGTTTTGAGGAAAAAGATGGTAATATAAGTGATAATAATCATGTGTCGCAACTACTATCTCCAATTATAACTTCTCAGCGAGTGATGGCTGCCCAATTTAGCAATACATATACCTCTATGCAGTGTAAGGATAACACAACCATTGTTTTTGATGAGGTTAGTTTGTAAATATTCATATTAAAAATATACTACTTTGTTCAGTTACAATCTTTTAGTACTTTATGACACGTTAGTGATTTCAATATAACCCTCTACATCTACAGTCAGATTTGCCTCTAGTTATTTCCATTTGACTATGGGGGTATAGCTGCAGGTAATATATATGAAAAATGTTATAGTAACCTATATATTAAATATGTTTAGTTAAATGTTAACAAGTGAAATATCATACTTATGCAATTTTTAAGAAAAATGTAATTAATTTCAGTGGCTTGACCATGTATTTATGATAATATGTGAAGAAGATGGTGATGATGCTCACAGAGAACTTCTTGATTGCAAAACACTTGTTCAACATATTTGTGGCCAAAACATAAACCTGTAAGCTGCTGTTATTCCATGTTTAGTACTATAACTTATCAAAGAGATAATCTTTGTTGTCTTCTGTATTTACATTTTATGAAGAAACTACAGAGTCTGCACTTCATGAAAATTCGTTCTTATATTTAATATCAATTCTCCAATTTACAAGCTCATTTCACAAATACTCTTTCCATTAGGAAAGAGTATTTATAGAAGGGAACTGATGAGAGAAAAGAAATGTTAGAACCTAATGTTAAGATACTCTGTTCCCCTCAATTTCAAGACATTGCATCAAGTAAGGAAATATTGAATAATTCTTTCCCTCAAGTAGGAATTGAACCCACAACTGTCACATTTACAGTCAGTCACACCTTAGGTGTAAGTTTTGTATATAATGAGTGTAATTTCTGTAGGCAAAAAAAAGAAGCTATTTTAATTAATGTATCTTTCAGCTTACAATCACCAGTTTATCAAGATTGGTTATCCATTTTGTTAGAAACTCGTACCAAAGGTGACTCAATACCAGGTGCAAGTGGAGTCATAGGGGAGAGTGGGGCGACAGCTGCAGCACTTAATGCTTTGAAATCAATATCTAAAGACATTAAGTGTTCACATTCCCACTATCATCTCATGTTGTTTGTTGGAGATAAGGTTTTGGCATTATATTCTAGGTATGAATATTGCTATTTTATAAATATAATAATAAACTTATTCTTTTTAGGCTTTATGCTAAAAGAGTATCTCCTACATAACAGAGTAGGTAGTGTTAAGACACTGTTCCCTTCTTTCTGCACAATTTTCGACACAAGGCATGTTGAGGGGTAGAACACAAGGAAGAAGTCGCATCATGTTAACACTCAGTATGCTGGGCCACGGTGGCCTATTAGTTAATTTATTTATTGAATGCAAGAAAAACAGCAATATGAAATTTAATACTATTAAATTCAGCACCTTACATATATATATTTCTGTGGTTTTCAGTCGTGGAAGTGAAGATCTGATGCCACCAGATTTAATACTTTTAAGTATACAATGCATTGCGGCTCAAGAATATTGGGGAGAATTGCGAGAAATGGATGATGCTACATATTGTGAAAATTCACATTTGCCATGTCAGTAATAACACCTTAATGTTTTTATATTATATTATGCAGATTTTTCACTGTTTGTGATATATTTGTGATATATTTTGTATTATATACCTGACCACAATGCAGCCCTTTGTCTTAGAGATAAAAAATTGTTTTAACATGAAAGCAAAGCCACATCAAATACACATTTGATGCTTATGACTTTGCTTAGACATTATTTTTAATACTAACTATTAATTTCTAAGATAATCCAAACAGCGTAGCTAGAAAGACATACCAAAAACTAGAATTAGGAGCAAAAAGTATATTTTTTCAGCAACTCAAACAGTTTTAATAACTAAAAAGAGTTTGCTAATTAAATATATAAATGCATATGACAAATTTAAGATTATCGTAATGAGAGTGAAGTGTCAAATAACAAAGCCAATTAGTAGTGTCGGAATAAAATATATTAATTTGTAAGCAACTCAAATATTCTAATAAGTAAAACCTATGCAAATTCTAGGTTGTCAGAACAAATCACCGCGGTATTGAATATTTAAAACAAAAAGCAAACTAGGGTTGCTAGAACGAAACATATTCACCTGTTGTTCTCCTTTTCCTCATTAAGTATAACTAAGCCATAATTTTTCAATGATTGTCAGAGATTGCTTTAAGCAATAAGACCGCATTTGGACATGTGTTTTTCTTTCTTATATTTATATACTTCTTTGTTTTGTGTGCACAATAAAATATATTGTATTCTATTCTAATTATAAATCTAATAAGTAATACATATACAAATTCAGGGTTGTCAGAACAAAACAGTGCCATAGTCAATTTATGCGCGGGCGCCGCCGCAGCGCCGTGCGCGCCGCACTCCATACACGTGGCGGAGATCGCGCCACGTGTTATATTTGCAATACTCGTTGATATGGAATTAAGGTAATTTGTTATAATTTTTTTTAGAAATGAAAAATAAATATTGTATTATATTTTTTTTATTTCTGTTATGTCATATATGTAATATATATATATATATAATAATATATTAATTTTAATAGAACATAGTGCATATAATAGAACATATATAGTGTAAACCTAGAATAGTATTCTAATTGTATGACTAACTAATAAAAATTTAACTTAATTTCCCATATTAAACTTTAAATCTCTGTATACTTCAATATTACTTCTTTTATATACTATGTTACCCTTTATAAAAGCCTATAATAGAAAAGCTTCTTACACTTTGATTATTAACCTTTTATTGATTAAAGGTTGATAAATAAATTTATGGCTTAAAGAATTAATTAGTTGAATTAGATTTTTGCCATAATTTTTAATTATCTGTTCTATTATTTATAGCATTACGAGCTTATTAAGTTTTTTTAATTGCCGAAATTGTACATTTTGCAGAGACATAGGTATTTCCGTGCATATGTCCAGTCAGATTTTATCAAATCTCCGAAGATTGTTGCTACAACGTAATTTGGAAATTCTACCCGTGACCCTCGATTCTTTGGAAGTTTCGTTAAAGAAAGTAAGAAAATTTATTTATATTAATGTTTATATAAGCTATTTCATTTTTATAAATTTTCTTGTTGTAGTCCTATGATCTATTCGAAGAACTGCGTTTGTAGTTATCTATACTTAAAATTTTAAATGTCCGTCTGTTAGCGGGACGTTAGTTTTCTCCACTCATAATGCAATTAGCTTTCTGCGCTTACATCAGAAGTAAGATATTACAAATAATTATACCCATTTGAATGGGATTCTGGGATGCTTATCATATTTTACTTAAACTAATTTAAATCTAAAAATAAATAATTACTAATTTCAGACAACAGAAGCACTCCGCAAAAATAAGGCTAATTCCACACTATGCGCGCGCGTAACAAGTCGTATGTTAGAACTACGGAAGTCATGCACAACAACTACGCCATTGACACCCGAAACGGCAGCGACCGCAATGCATACAGCCTTGGAGGCGGTCATAGAACAACTCAAACCGGATATACCGAATTTAAAATTGGAACACCCGTCAAAAGATTTAAAGAAACTACTCGCGCCCCATATACAGTTTCTATGTATAAAGGCGATGCGATACTTCAGCTTAGGATCATATCCTTTTCAATATGGTTAATATTTAACTTATACGCTGGGACCATCGTGGCGCACGTGACGGTGTGGTTTAGATTCCCTCTCTAGATCCCTTCCGGGGAATTATATATAAGAATACATAGGAAATTCTCGCTCGCTTATGTAAGAAGAATAGGCGCGGCATTGAGTTGCGCCACTTAACGCCATGTCTCAAAAAAGCGTGGGGTATGAAGTGCTGGCTTTCTTTGCTATGTTCGAAAATACAACTTCAAGTAAATAAAATATTATACTATTTATATAAAGATAATAGTACAATTATAATGATTCCTTAACGCAATCTCACAGTATCGACGGACACAGGTTCTCTAACACACAAGTATGTAGAGGAGTTCCCCGGTCTCATCCACTTTGTATATGTGGACCGCACTGCGGGACGCTTCTTGGCGCCTGACATGGCTGACTGCGTGGACATGCTGACACCGGACACGGTACATACTTCCGGCTTTACAGTTTTTCTCGCATAGTAGTACTACTATCCATTTTTTGAGTTGTATGTTGAGTACCTAGCTGCCTTGTCTACTAGAGTGGAGAAATAAAATTAATTTGAAATATTATTCAACCGAATGAGATCCAACCAAGTCTATTATGCTTATGGCCAAAGGCACGTGTAGGACTGTGCTACAAAGGCTTCAAGAGTGATTGTCATCAATTATATGAATAAATTATATATAACTTAGTTTATGCATAGATAGTATAGATACTAACCAAAGGACAGCGCAATCTTATGGTACGAATAGACTACAGCCCAATATATTGTACCTTTAAAGTTCACTGGTTGGATGCAGGTGCGTGTAACAGTGCGCACGGCGACGCGTGCGCTGCGCGAGGGATACGGCGCGGGAGTGTGGCGGCGCGGCGCGCTGCACGTGTGCGCGCTGCGCTGGTTCGAGCGACGACGTGCGCCCGCGCGCCCTTCCGCGCCCCCGCACCCCGCCGCCGTGCGCGCGCTGCCGCCGCCCGGGGACCTCGCCGGCGCCTTTTACAGGTATGTGCCCCGCCCGCCCTAAAGCCCCGCTCCATTACCCCGCTTAAAGTTATAGTTTAATATTATAGTTATCGCATTTACAGAGGTAATGAAGTCGAAATATATCGTAATTGAGGTCGATTCTTTTTCTGATGAAATTAAAATACGCCATTCAATTCCCATCTTTAAAATATAGCTAAAAATTTAATTTAATTTATAATTTGTTGCAGACAACTCGTGGAGCTGGCTTTTCCAAATGACAGTCATGGTGTAAGTGTAAAGGAATTGATATGTATCCATTTAGGATTGCTGCCGGCGTCCACCGCCGTGCAACAGGCGAGACGTTTGGCGCACTCCGTGTATGAACTGACAGGGGAAAACCCCGCTGTAGCCTCAGATTTATTATAAAATTATTATATGTGTAATTTTAACATTCTTCAATTCTTTATATAATATAGTTCATGAAACATTCCATAAAAACTATATCAATGTATTAATTATCATAATTATTTTAAGTACAGTGGACCTATGGTAATCCTATAAGCGTTTTGAAGGGCGTCGGATAATCGAATGTGTTGTGTTAATTTTCATTGTTGCATATTCCTTAATCTTTAAAACCGAGTGAAAAATGCACAAAAGGTTAAAAAGCCTAACTTCAGGGTCATAAATTGCAGATCAACTAACACCGTATATTCACTTGCTAAACTACTGAGGGATTCATTACGATTTAAGTGGTGCAAAACATATATTTTATTAATCGTCAACGTTTTATACTTTCGCTTTTGACCTGTGAAGACATTATACATGACAAAAAATCAATAAACAAGTGAACTTTTGCTTGGCCTGTTATGCACCACACAATAAATGTTTAAAGGTTTTGTTAGTAAAATAGCTAGGGTGAGTACAATACTGCTCTGAGGGTGTGCAAAGACCACCACCCCATATCTCCTATTTCTACACCTATGCAGAATCCATAACATAATTCGACTCCGGAAAGCGACGACAATCGCTTTTCGGTGTCGAATTATGTTATATAGTCAAATTGAAACTGAAACAGTAGGCGTTGACGGTCGAGTACAATTGCAATAGTAGTAACTGTCCAATTCTTCACTATATTTAGTGGTTTTGCTAAAATTCTTATTTACTATCAATTTATGGCGTCAATTGGCGTGCCGGATAAAGTTCGGATTACCGCGGGTCCATTGAATGTGATTGCCACGTATTTTATTGTATTATAACTTTTAATTTTACATGTAACCAAGTAGATGTAGCGTACTACATACATTAACATATTAACTACATAGTTATATCATAGTGTTTCTACACACTAGTTATGTCTGTGTCTATGTATAATGCTTATAAAAAATAATAGATTTTTAAGTTTGTACTTTATAATATTTTAAGTGTTATATTAATAAACTGTTGTTTTTTTTATTACTTTACTTCTCTTATTATTTTCAATCATATATTGTTAATTTGTAATAATCTGAATAATTAAAATTTCTAACATGTATATAATTAAAATAAATGTAGGATATTTATTATAACGCTATAATTTTTAAGTTTCATTTGGACTAGTCAAGATACTAAAATAGAGGTCGTCGTCGTGACGCAGCGGCGTAGCGTCACCACCTCTCTCTCTCTCTTTCTTTGACACCAAGACAAAGCGCGGCGTCTTCTTCCCTAAATTTGGACTGAAATTGAGGGTCGGACTTTTTTAACCCTCCGTCTACTTTCTATAGGTATAATATATGGCTGCTAAAAATAAATATCTATCTTAGTAGCTGAGCTAGTTTTAAGATTATTCAATCCAACTGGAAATAACTTATTGACAACTTGCAATGCTATTTATAATATGATAATTGAAATTAAAATATTGTTATAACTGAATTGTGTGTTTCAATGTTTGACATATAATTATTTTATATCATTGATAATAATTATTAAAGTTAAATTGAGACTTGGTGTTACGTAGGAGTCACCTAACTGAACAAACTCAAAACAAAATAAAAATAATGACTTATCATTAAAAAAAAACATTGCCTATCCTATGATTTGCCACAACTCTATTACTAAACATGAATAGTCTTCCTCTATACCGCTGAGTGCTTTATAATGTATAATGTTAATACTAGTAATGGTTTTTTTTTTATGGAAAAAGACATGAAAATATGAATAAATAATGATTCATTCCACCCAACGCGTTGCAGTCACACCTCTGTGCCTTTAAAATTAATCTCAGTTCAGTTTATTACCTATAACTTCTGCTAAGCTTCGCGTCCATAATTCCATATCTGTAATAGCCTTAATTTTACGTTTAAAGAAAACGATGATAAAGATAAGAAAGACGAAAGAAAAGACATAAGATGAGATGATTTTTATTTAATACAAAAATATTCTCCCCTTAGTAAATAATAATATTGGTAATAAGCTATTACCATGGTTAGATTCTATACTGGTTTTAAGTGGTATACATGTTAGTTACATACAAAATGTAAGTTAAAATCAACTGTTATCTAGTGATAGGTTCAAAAAAATAAAAAATGTAGTATGTATTTACAATGCAACATGAAAAAGACAACATTACAACTATATTGTGAAGATATTACATTTCATACAAATGATTATCAACATTTTTGCTTTGAAAAGTCTCTCACATAATAATACTTTAATGTGATATGCTTAATGAAATATTGAATATTTCAAAGAAATAAATTTAAGAACATTTACACTGTACATTAATTAATCTTTACAATATACTAATAAGCAACATGTTAACATCAAGATAAGTCCAAATCAAGATTATTTTTTTAAAATAACAAAACAAAACTGATAATGATAAATTAGACTGCTATGAAAATGGTAACTTATTATAACTAGTCAAAAGAGTAAATTTTCTTAAGGCACTTTAATACTCAGGTGAGCTACCACCAACACTCAAGTTATCATTTAAGTGTAAT
The DNA here is from genome assembly GCF_056956725.1 of Heliconius melpomene rosina. Lineage (NCBI taxonomy): Eukaryota > Metazoa > Arthropoda > Insecta > Lepidoptera > Nymphalidae > Heliconius > Heliconius melpomene. The sequence continues at coordinate 5,086,223 of NC_140406.1, read as the reverse complement.
GAATTTTTATGATTTTGATCCTCTACATCAAAAATAATCAGATCTTCATTGTAATTTCTTGCTTTCTGCAACAAACAAGTGACTTTTATTAAACAATTCATCCTAGGGGCCAGTGCTCCAGTTGTGCTAGCATTTAAATAAGTGCAACTGTTTCGGATTGCATTGAATTCGGATTTCGGATTGATTTGAATTCCACTAGGGGTATTACACATTTCTTTATTCTGGTAATAAAACAAAGCAGAGTTGAATTTCACCACTCAACACAATGACTTAAAAATTGACAGAAAGTGGGAAACAAGGTGTCATCACACTTTGTTCCCTGTGTCTACCCTGCTATATGGATGAAGCTAAAATTTAAAAGAAAATCATTTCGATATTTCATTAAGTACATAAGGGAGGACCTAGTGTCAAAGCACTATATTCTCCACAATCTACCTGAATTTGAGACATTGTGATTGGATAGACAGAAAACAAATAAAAATCTGTCTGCAAGTAAATATAATTAATTACAACTGAGGATTGAAACCATAATGGTTATTTTAATAATCAGACACTATCACACTGGGTCACAATGTAATGCAATAAAAAATATATTTAAAAAGAACTTACATTTGTGGTGCCCGATTCAGAACGTTTTTTGAGTGCACTTGCATAATTTAAAGTGGGTAATGCATGAGAACTTGATGGCATTATTATTGGGCTAGGACTTCTATCTTTAACATTTTCATTTTCAATAATTTGAACAGAATTTTCACTATCTGTATAATTTCTACTATTGCTATTAATTATTACATTTGGAATGCTGAGTATGTCAACGACTGCAGGTGTTTTTAATGCTTCAACACAAGCTTTGGCCATCTCAACATCTCTATTAATATATTGTTCTTCATTGACCTTATTGTAAGCAGCTTCCAGGTCCATCACTTGTTTATCTGCTAAAATAGCACTCATTTGCTTAATTTCTGCCTCAAGTTCTCTAATTGTACATTCATTTTTTGCTGCAATTTTAGCTTCTTTTATAAGTCTTTGATCAACTGCTTCCTGTATAGACAATATAGCATCATTTGTATTATTAGTGTGAACATTACTTTCTTTTACTATTTTATTAAATATGCAGTGAGGTGAAATTTTGTTAGCTTTTTTATAACCAGTCAGTTTTTCTCCTAAATTAGCAGTCACATCCTCAACATATTCATACATATCGAAACAGTTAATTTTACCAAATCTGTACACTACTGTGTGGGTTGAGCTTGTTGTAGACGTTTTGCTAGACAAATTGCAACAAACAAATGTCTTCTTTCCATGGTATTTATCGAAGTATTTCTGCAATCCTTTTGATATTAATTTATCTCGAAATGTAGGTTTAATACTACTATTTTTTCTATATTTATACCACCCAACAACTTCACTGGCTACATTAGATAATAGTTCTGATAAAACATCTTCCTTTATCGTTCCAGTTGGTAAATAAAATAAAGACACTGAAGGTAAAGGTAAAACAGTCCTTATCAGTATTTGAGTATCTAAACGGGCGTTATCATTTTGTGAATCTGATATATGATTTGTTATTTCTGAAGTGACCTCTCCTATGAGAAAGCCCTCCTAAAAAAATACAAAAAAATAATTAGATTGTTATGAATGGTAATAATTTTAGTACTTTTTAAAAGTGAGTAATAAGTACGTACCTGACTATGAACAGAATTCATACATTCATACAGCAAAAATGAAAGAGCAGTGCCATTAAGTGACACTTTTTCCGTGTAAGCCATTAGAAATTACAAGTTATACATTTATTAGAATTTATAAATTATAATTTATGAAATATGTATATGTAAGGTAAGTAGTAATTTTTACAAATAATTCACAATTACAAAAGTCAAATTAGTATTCATTTCAATTTTATGTCATAAAAGTTCACAGATTATATATATGTACACAAAACGGTCCAAAGTACAGTACTGTAGTACTGTACTGTAGTACGGTATCTTATACTAATAAAAAGTATAAAGAAAATGGCTAACAAATAAATTATACAAAATGCATATAGGCCCCTATATAAATTATATGTAACGTTGCGAAAATAAATTCAGAACAACCTCTATTTGGTAACTTAATATTAATTGTTTTTTTTTTAATCGGACCGATAATGAACTCTGACCGGCTCTATAGTGTGGATCTATTCCAAATAACTTTAATATAACAATATTGTTAATTCAAGTTAATATAACAATTCAAGTTAAATTACTTATGCATTTTAAGTTATAATAAATATAAATATATATTTTAACCACTGTACGGTATCATACCTGTAGTTGTTAATGTTCAAAATTTTGTAGTGTTAAATGTTAACCTTGTGGTGGAGAAGATTCGAATTGTTTCGTGTTATTTTTAACTTTCGAATTCTGGCAACACTATTCTGAAAATTTCAGTATTTTGCTGATATCGTATGGTGCGTTAGGCGATGTGCTAAAATTGAAAAGACACGAATTTACAAACATATATATGTATAAAGCTGATTATCTTACTTTATTATTGTTTTAATGATAAATTTGTGGCTTTGATAATTGATAGTTCTACTTGTAAACTTGCACCTTCAATAAGAGTGAGTCGATTTTTTCGTTCTTTAGTTTAATATATTATTATTTGATGTATTTATTTTTATTTTATTTTGTCGCTATATTGTTATAGAATTTTTTACGAAAATAAATATCCTATTGCTAAAACATATTTATATTTTTTTTATTGTATAATTTTTTTAATGCGTTTTCAAAAATATATAATAGTATAATATATTAAACAAAATACGTACTGTACTATCATATACATTAGCTATTAACAACTTTCAGATATGGAAAAATAGTTTATGCTAAAGCAGTGGTGCATTTATAATAGACATTTTAAAAATATTTTTTGTGTACAAATATCTCTTATAAATATATATAGGATTCAAAGTGCATTTTCAAAATCACACAACATGGATGGCTGCAAAAATAAAGAATGTTTATCTGGTCAAGATCAACTTTTGTCAAAAAAATATTATCGTCGAGCGGAACATAGGTAAGAAAATTTTGTTTTTAGCACTTCTAGTGCGGGTTACAAATTATAATTTATTAATATTTTCATTTCCTTGTGCTAGTAACAAGGAAGCGCGGCATTTATTTTTCCCAATCAACATACAATGCCAAAACTCGACGGAAAGTAGAGAATGGGAGTGTCTTAAAATGAAGTTACCTTTGCCTACCTTTCTTTATGCAGGATGGAGCATGAAGCTCCAAAAAAAGTAAATAGATTATATGATGTGTGATGTTAAGAGTAATATCTCCAATTGTAAATTTAGTTCTTATTTAACAATATACATGGGAAAGCTATACAATAGATATAATTTTATTTATTTAGCTTTACACTTTATTCCTAGTGCTGTAGACAGTGACCTTTCAATTGTGAAATATATAATTTAAATTGGAATAATCCACCAATTTTGTATACTTATAAGATATTTTTAATTGGTTGCAAAGGCATCACATTTCACAAAAGTATAATATTATAAAACATGATATTATAATATGCTTCTTGATAAGATTTATGAGATGACTTCATAATTTCTATAATTGTCAACATTTTTTAGTATACACTGTTGATAAGGTGTTATAATAAAGAAATACTGATATTATTACAATTGCTCGAATTGGTATTATTAATTTAGCATATTTTAGAAAGTTTTTGGTCTTCTCAGTTGTAAATACAAAAAATAATGATTTTAATATTTTATTTTGTATTTTTTTACAACATAAAAATATTGTAAAGTTGAGCTAATAACTATGTGACATGTCACTTTGTTCTCTATTCTAAGGTAAATAAGAATTTCCATACTCCTAATCCATACCTATATCAATATGCATGAAGACCTTGTTAAATTGTTCAACAATTTTTGTACTGCAACTATTGATATAGGTATGTATTTGTTGATTTACATTTACTAAATTAAATTAAAAAGGTACAAACACATTTAGGGTGACTAATTATTTTACTACTATAAGTTTCTATTTTTTTTTTTCTTACATTTAATTTCATTTATTGCATTACATTTCATCTACCTTTGTGAAACATTGTATACCTTTAGACATCTCCATTATTGTGGGATAGGCAATTTGATCACCACTCCCCATCAATTTCAGTCTCCCAAATTTAAATATTCTTTATACACCTCAGAGACTGAGCCAGATACAAATCCATACCTCATGTTTTGTTAGACATACAACTTAATGTTATTTCACATCTGCATTCTAATTTAAGCATGTTTTATCTGATGATATGAGAGTTATTTCGAAAATGACTAATTTAGTATATTTGATACATAAAACCTATGTGTAAAACTAGTAATATATTGTGATATTATAATACAATTATCCAAAAATATTTACATCAGAATCGATCTATGACCCGTCAAAATGTTATCATTAGGGATAAATAAATGATTATTTTGTTTAGCGAGTTGCTCTGCAGTAGCTACTGGACTCTTTAAACAAACGGTCGATTGTATCTAGTTATACTTAGCGTAATAAAACTACGATGCCGGATGCATTTGAAATAGCTTATCCGCTGTCGCCGTCATTAAGTCCACAAGAAATACGCGCCCGTGCCAATTCCTCGGGAAAACGTAAACCTGTAGTGACATTCCTATCTGGAAACGTTACTGTAGAGATACCAGATAAATCACAGGCCGGTGTCGACAAGCCTCTCTCGAAAAGTGACAAAGAAATCGAATTAGACAGTTTTGCGGAATCGTTAGCAACAATGCAAAGTAAATGGGTCGATAGAAGGGAATTGCAACACAGGTTTGAATATTTTTCGCAATAAACTAAGATAATTGTTACTAAAATTTGTATGAAAATATTTACTTTTTTCTATCAATATATTAAAAATATATTGCGGAAAGTGGGGAACTGACACACTTAAAATCCTGCTATGAGGGAAAAAGCGTTAGGCCATTGCGTTATCTCACTACGCCAAGATAATAGAACTACGCATACTAAGTAATTTAATTGATTTATTTAATTTATATTGACTGATTTCGGGACGATATAAGTAAGAAAAGAATGAAGAACGTATCTTTACAAAACTCACCCTCAAAAAACCACAATCTCTACTACATACGGGAGACTCGAAGTTAATTACAATTTAAAAGCTAATTCCCATTATTTGTCGAATTGCAGGTAACGGTGACGTATGTTTACAAGGTTGATACACAATTGTGTTACACTTAGTTATGATTGTAAAAGTAGTATATTATTCGAGTAAACTAAATATTTTAAATTAATTAGACTACATACTAATATGTCGTCATTATATCATAGAATTGACTACTTAATTATAACAGTAAGTTTTTAAATATTTTATAATACATGATGCTCTTACATAGGTACATGTTAACATAAACTGCTTCATGTTATTCGGGAAAATGTATAAACAATTCTTATAATTTTGCGCAGGGAACAAAGTGTCACTGTAAACGCGATTGGTTGTGGGTTCGATCCCCACTCGAGGAAATGAAATATTTATTTAAATATTTCCATTTCCACAGAATTTCCCGTCCTACTTGTGCAATTCTTCTTGGCATAATTTTCATGCAACATGATGTTCTTTCTATTAAACATCGCCAGCATTTCTTTCTTAGACCACAGTTTTGGATTTTTTTTAAAGATACTTTCCGAATTGAGCATTTCGTCCAGATTTTAAAAATCATAATATGCTAGTCTCCAAATGTCTTATTCCCTTTTATATTTTCTCTCAATAAGAATTGATACTATTTTTTTTCTTAGCCATCATTCCATGTTTCAAAACATCTTCTGTATGTATATTAGAATCTGGTGTACCTTCTTAGCTACTTGCTCTAAATTTCTACATTGTTATTTCATGCAAAAAATACTAGACTTGCTCGTGTAATAACGATTATCGCAATTATTCAACGATAACATGACCAAAAATGATAAAACGATAGCAACAGCTTGCAGAGTTGACTGGAAAGACAATAATTTAAATTATTAATTAAACCTTTGACTATGGTTATACTTTTGTAAATCTCAAAATTTAAATTTATGTTAATGTTAATGTTAATTTTATATAGATTAGTTTTGATATTGGGTTGTGAACTTTGAATTTCGATAGGATTGTTAGTTTAGGTGAACATCGTTACAAAGATATCGTTTCTTATTTTAGCTAACAAAATTAGTTAAATTACGTGCTTTGTTTAAAGATAATTAATTCCATAGGCCTATTGGAAAAATTACAAAGTGTTTTGTAGTAGCATGAAATTAGTGTTAAGTCGCTGAGCTTAGTGTCACACTTATATTTTAGTGTTTTAAGTTCAATGAAATACTTATTTAGTTATTATTTTTACTTTTTTAAATTATCTGTTGTGAATAAGCCAGACTCTTCGAATGCTTCAAAAAATTGAAAATCAAGTAATATTCATTGATGATTTTTAAGTTTTGCGAATCAGCTGTTCAAACGAGGCGGTCGCGGGGGAACTCGTTGTCGTGACTCGTGGTCGTGGGGGCTATCGTCACCGCTGGCTTGAATGGCGTCAGTATACGCGAACGCGTTTACCGCTCGACAACGTCCTCCTTGTATTTCATGGCTAGCACCATATTCTTATCGTAATAGTGTTCGTTCAGTGTATGCATAAAGTGTTGAAAGTGTTTGTATAGATGTTGATGTAATTGACAGGGATATCGCAATAAAATTATATAAATTAGGACTTGAAAGTGTTGTAAAGGATCGTATGTGCGTTGCAAAATTTTAAACGTAGTGATCCGAGGTATCTTTGACCGTAACAAAGTCATTAATTAATTATTATTATTAAGTTTATACATATGCATATTTAATTTGCAATTTACCGTATCGTAGGACTAAACTAGAGACCCTGTTATAGTCGTTCATTGCGTAAGTTCGGTACAACCGGACGGATTTGAATGTGTGAAACTTTGGTGTTAATTTAAACATTTCATTGTTTACCATCATGTCAATATTTGCTTGTTAGATCTGTTTATGCAAAATTTCCTTCTTATTTTTTTTTATTAATATTAGATTTATAATTACTTGAATAACAAATGTATTAAGTTGTTTAGACATAAATATCCTTGTAATAACGCCCTTTGTATTTTTTATTTGTGTTTTTAGAAACCGATGTATTCATCATTTTAAAAGTTTAAATAATACAGTTCAGAATATTAAACAATATGACACTTAAATGAGAGAAAGTGGGCAGCTCTGTCTGGTAAATTTATATCGATTAAGCCTCTTGGCAGATTCCCCTACCTATCCTGCATCCGCTCCCCAGTGAACTTCATTGTAACACAAGTAACCACTTACATCATCATCAATTTTCCCCATATATACGTATTATTGTAAATGATTGTAAATTGTATCAGAAATAGTCATTTCTATTATACGCTATGTAACGTTTATTCTGGATATATATTTTAAAGAAAGTATTACACGCATCACTCGTATGAACGCTATAACGAAGGTCATCTTTGTTACATTTTTTTTCATTACACTTTGTTGCTCTCAAGGATATCTTCTCAAACGCTTCCTATATTTATCAGCAATCCAAAAAGGGCAGTGCAGTTTTTCTATGATCATTAAGTACAGATTCCTAAAAATATAAGAAATAACCTAACTATAATATTAGATGAAAGTTTCTGGTCATGAAGTACCAGGGGGTTATGGTGAATGGATCATCAGACATGCTGCTAAACTCCGCTGCCACAAACGGTGGCTCGTCGTACGGCAAGGGAGACAGACATACAGCTGCTCCCAATGAGTGAGTTATTATCTATTTTTAATATGTGATTTTGTAAATTTTCCGTCATAATGTTTTTGTATGAAAATGAATCCAAAATCGGCGAAGCGCAAATTAAGTGTTTTAGCGTACCTCTATGAATAACTATAAATATTTGAATAAGTTGTTAAATCATAATTCTTTTAAAGGTACTTAAGAAAACTTAAGTTTTATTATGTTACTATGCAGTAATTTCAGTTAGCATGAGTGCCACATGAAGAGTTAAGTTACCACGTATGGTGTATTGTTTTTACATTTTTTTGGTAGATGATGGTGTGGTGTTACATATTTTATTAAATTCTGAATCCAACTTTCTTATGACAGTAACAGTTACTTGGATTTTTATGGCAGTAGATAAAGGCTATCAATATATTTGGAAAAAACTAAATTTTAACTTTTACTTAAACTTTATACCGGTTTTTACGAAAATGATGGAGGAGGAAGGAGTATGAAATTTACCAATGTTGTAGTTTATAGTTTATAGAAAAAATTCTGTGCTGGATGCGAATATTTTGTTATAATAATTTGTAAAACATATATTAAATTAATAAAATAAATATAACACCCACTACTACCATTATGTTTGACAATATAGCTACACTGTATGAAGTGACACAGGTTGCTATGGCAACGCGGTATGTCACACGTCAACGGGCTCCAATGCATATTATAAATAGGACATTATAATAGAAAATACGAATATGACAAATAATAATTTGTTATACCTGTTTAGATGTTCCGGATACATATAGATTTGTATGCACTTAACACATGGACGTGCGCCTGTGCTGTCACCTCCTATAATCATTAATCGGGAAATTACACCCACTAACGCCAGTGTTTATATCTGGACTATCACCTGACTCGACTTTCAATTCTAACGACATTGGTACTATGTTCCAATTCGAAAATAAATTTTCGTGTCGAGACCAAAATACCTGTTTTCTTTAAATGCGCATACGGAATGCATGTAATGTAAATATGTGAGATTATCATCGTATTCGGCCGACTCATCTCTGCAACGTCACAATGTTTAGGTAAACATTTTTAAAAGTTTTAATAAACATAAATGTATTTATAAAATAAAGTTGAGACCATAGTGGGCGCAGTGGGTCAATATTTAACTGTAACCGTGATGGTTCTGGGTTCGATACCCGCTAGGGAATGAATTATTTGCATTTACATGCTTTGTTAAGACAAAGTGCGGCATTAAGTTCCACCACCCAACATAGAATTCAGGCGGAAAGTAGACACCCGAGTGTCTTGACACTAGGTTCCCTCCCTATGACGTACTTACTTAATTAGGCACAATATGAAACTAAAAAATTAAATAAATTGCAAATTTCTGTATAGTTTTAAATCTGTCAACGTCAAGGTGCGTCATGCGTGTTGATTATCATTCAGGAGTCACTTGTATGAGCGATGGAAACAATTTATGATAACATGGTTCCGGCACTTTATCGCCTTAGCAATTGTTCACTAGTACCTCTTTAATCGTTTATTAAACGTAACTAACTGATTTTGAGATAACATAAAATGACGCTATAGTGCCTAAATTTATTTATTTGTTGTACCTCTATTTAAAACATTAAATTAATTATTCACGTCAGCTTTATTGATTAAATTTAAGTTAAATCAATACAATTGATGATTTATCATTATTATTTGTTTCTATAGAAATTATCATAGTACATGTATGTGCTGATATTATTTTTAAGCAGTAAAATATAACATATGGTAATTTAATAATAATTAAAAGTTGAATTTCAGCTTCAGCTTTCAGCAGCATAAAAATATTGCAGTCGATTATCACTGCATGTTTTCTTAGAACTATTAATCAACTTGTATTATTTCTGAGAAAGGCAATCTACACAGGAAGAATTAGATTAACGCAATTTTTAATGAATCATCATTCGTCACATACCTCCTTAGATGTTTGAGCTTAATGCGTTGTAAAATATTCTTAATCATTCTTTTACCATTACTATTCAAATTCTTTAATTGCCTTTACTAGACGTCGTAAAAATATACCTAAATATCCAAGTACTGTGTACTGTCCATTGTTTTTATTATTTTATGAAACATAAAGCAATTCAATAATGCAATAAGGTTTTACAATAAATCTTGTTATGTGAGAACTGTATCTATTTGTACTATAATCTCTAATTATTATTTATGGACATATGGCTGAACCCATTAGTTATTGTTCTGGATTTTTAGGCTGGTATTGTCATCATATTACCTTTCTTCTCTGAGTACGTTTAAAGCTGAGCTCATATTTATTTTTTACACGAAATATTTTATTTTGATTATAAAAAAAACGAACACTTTTGATCAAATGTTAAAAAGTCACAGATTAATAACTTCTTTATTGCTTTGTTTTGATAGTATATGCACATATTTATATTAATATGGCCATCCATGAACGGCTGTTTGATGCTCTTTTGGATTAAATAATTTAATACCTTCTGTTTACATTTATAACCTACCAAGATTTATCGGTCGCCGGTGACACTGAACTAAATTTGAGTGCACCATTTCTGTATCAACATCTGTAAATGCGTAGTTCTACAACTACTTGTATATAACACAGCAGTACTGATGCTAGTGGTCTGGAATCTAAGAATTCTATAGTAACTATGTTATTTTTGTTTCAGAATTTTCGTTAATAGATCGTTGCATTTAGAAAATGTTAAATTTTACGGATTTGATATGGATTACACTCTGGCAGGTGAGTGTGTTTAAATGTGAATCATGAATTGTTTGTTACGTCACGTCAGTAGGAAATACTGAGTTGCACGTTTGTGTAAATATTACTGTGCAGAAAATAAGGCCATTCGTTGACTACATTGAAATAAAGAGTCGGCATCAGACTAAACTACGAAAGGTTGTGGGTTCAATTCCCAATGGAGGAAATGAAATATTTAATATTTTCATCTCTGATATCGGAACGTAAGTGTCTGAATGGGAACAGAGTATCTTAACTCTAGATTCGCTCTGCCTATTCTGCTATGTGCGGGATACAGCGTGAAGCTGATAAAAAAGAAGTAAATAAAACATATATTATGAATTTATCAAAGTATATAGAAATGTCAATGAGTAGATCATAGTGAAAGTCACAGCTGGAGTAGGCTCGAGACCTATAGATGATGATGGAGTATGTAGCGTTATGCAACTATGCTAAAAATGTTTTTGCTTCACTTCGGTGCAAGGTCATTTTATCAAATGGAAGATATAAAAATATTTATTTTTATGTTTTGTATAACACGTTAATTATTGAATAATGTTCATTTGATATTATAATGTTTAAATTAAAATACGTCGAACATGTTATGAGTAAACATTAACCGGATTTTGACATTTTTTAATAATAATAAATTTCTTATTTTTCATATTTTTGTTGCTATCTTTTTTTTTATTAAGTGTTCAAATTTCCTACATAGATAGATTATATATTATTATCTATATATATTAGGAATTTAATGACCTCATTAAAAGATAGCATCTAGTTATCGCGGTTCTATTCAAATCTAGTATGAAGGTCGATGTTTGTTCATTTCAAGTGATATACCTAAAGTAAATAAACTTAGAAATAATGTTGTATTTTTATTATTAAAAAGCTATTTTATTTACAGAGTATAAATCGCCACAATATGAAAACTTAGGCTTCAATCTAACCAAAGAAAGATTAGTTCACAAAGGATACCCACAAGAAATATTAGAATTCGAATATGACCCTTCATTTCCTGTCAGGTAAGTCAATGTTACTATAGAAATAATTGCCATAGTTACATTTTTAATATAATAATGATGTATTGACATAATTAAAAATAACTTTTTTTTACTGAAGTAGGTATTACACGTGTCTGAATTTATTTTTATTTACAAACTTGCACCTTCATATCATTAGTATTTCAGACATTTTTTATATTTGTTATGGCTTTATTTTCACTAAATTATATATATTTTAAACAATTCTTAAATATATATCATTCAAAGTTTAATTGGCTTACTATGAAATAATGTATGAACATTTGCAAATATTAAATAAAGTGTGATATGCGCAATGTGTGCCGGTACTCAGTAGGTACTTGTAAATCTTAAAATATTTATGTCTCACCTTGAATTAATTCATCGTACATCTAACACTGACATCTAACAAGGTTGCCTTTGACATTAAAATATATCTTACATTCGATATGTATTGATAAACAATATTTTTAATGCTTCAAAGTGCTTCACGATTTTTTTGAAGATAGTAAACGAACGATGTATAATCTATATACAAGTATAACACATATTTCTATTAAATTAATGAATCTATAATAAAAAGGCAAGCTACACCATGATATATTTCGGAATTTACCTTTAATTTAATGGAAAATGGTACTTTGTTTAACTAAATCGAAAAAATACATTATATTTAATATTTTAAACTACGAAAAATTTGAGCTAGCTACTTCCTCTTGTTAGCCCTTTTACTTTTTATCCAAGCATAACGAAACGGAACTACGGCGTCGTCGTCTTGAAATCATCATAACACCTATAGTTTCTAATGTCGACACCATATAAACTTTCTAATTTTCTATATGAATATTAAAATTTTCTTTTCATTGCAGAGGTCTCTGGTTCGACACGTTATATGGTAACTTGTTAAAGGTAGACGCATACGGTAACATATTAGTCTGCGTTCACGGATTTGAATTTTTAAAGCAGTTAGTATATAGTATTATTATTTTTTAGTAATAATACCCTTCACCCGCAAATAGCAGGGTAGGCAGAGAGAACCTAGTGTTAAGACACTCTGAAAGAGGGGCTTTCAGCCGAATTATAGAGGCATGTAACCAGAGCGAAGAATAGAAAATATTGAATAATTAATTTCCCCCAAGTGGGACTCAAATCCACAACCATCGTATTTACACTCACACGTTTGTGCTATTTCGCCACGACGGTGTTTTTTTAAATTTATTTTCATATTATTGTTTATATATAAACAAGATTGTTGTTTCAGTTCTCAGGTATACGAATTGTATCCAAATAAATTTTTGACGCTCGACGAGTCGAGAGTGTACGTGTTGAATACATTATTCAATTTGCCCGAGACGTATCTGATAGCGTGTCTCATAGACTTCTTCACGAACTCGCCGCAGTACACGAGGTGAGTAGGGCTGGCAATGTTCCCTTTAAGTCAGTGATTATTTTTTTGTTAGCTTCACGCTATAGTAATATAGCAGAGTAGGTAGTGTCAAGTGTCAACTCACTCCTCACGCTCTGTCGAATTTACGAGGCATTGCGTGTTGGATGGTAGAAATTAACGTCGCACTTTCCTTGTTACCAGAGCGAGAATATTTAAGTGATTTACTCCCCCGAGTGGGAATCGAATCTACAACTGTCGCGTTTACAGTCAGACGCTGTGCAATGGGGACCTTTCGACAGTGAATTATGTTCATTTTAAATGTATATCACATTTAAAATAAACACGTGTACATGTTTGAAATAGCAAATTTTGCTTTACCGGCGCTTTTTAGTGGTATTGCGGTTTTTAAATTATATTCTCATTAAAATAATTCATCATTGACTTACTCGTATTCACAACACAGAAAATAAAAAAAAAAAGATTTTATTATTAATTTTAAATTGATAGGGTCGCCATAGTATAAAAAAAGTAGTAACTCATCAACAAAGAATGCGATAGCAATTCTCTTTTGAAGGTGTTTACAACCCTATATAATATTTGATAGCACGCTTTGTGTGGTGCCTATTATGTTGTAACGTGCCAATTTCATGTAACTTGACTTGATCACATTAATCCAATTCAATTTTATAATTGAAAGATTTGGTACATAATTATTATTTATTTGTTACAAAATTAATATGTATCATATATATCTTATGAAGACTATATATAGAGGTTTTCAGATAAGTTTGGTTTTTCTTAATAAGTTTTGCACATTCATTTGTTTATTTTAAATACCCAAGTAGTAAGTCATGAACTATTTAAAATATACTTCTTTTGGTGCGTGGGCACAGTTATGCGATCTGACGTGGGCGACAAGTACTCAACACTAGCATAGAAAACATTAATTGGTATATTATTAAAATAATTATACCTTTTAGTATGTAAATTTGGCAATACGACGGAAATTAAACGTTGTCTTAATTTCTACGCCTCTTTAATGATAACAATGATGATAAGGCACAAGTATGAATTGAAATAGGCAAAATGAATACCTTTTAAATATATTTTAGGGGGAAGACCGGTGTAAGATGCGGAGATTTGGCCATGTCCTTCAAATCTATATTCCAAGATGTCCGAAACGCAGTAGATTACGTCCATATACACGGGGACTTAAAGACAAAAACCACAGAAAATTTAGACTTATATTTGAAAAAGGATGACAGATTGCCAATGTTCCTGTCGAGGATACGGGAGAGTGGCGCCAAACTGTTTATTCTTACGAACAGCGATTACAACTTTACTGACAAGATTATGAATTATCTCTTCGATTTTCCTTATGGATCTCAGGTATGCTTAAGCTGTTTTTGTCTCATTATAATGTTGTATATATGTTTTATTTTTTTTTTGCGGAGAATTAACTAAGATTGATTACTATAATTTTCGTTAGTAGATTCAGGTAATTTTAGATAACTTCTCAGTAATGTTTATGTTCGGCTATATGTTATATTATACATAATATCTTAATATGAAAATATATATAATTATATAGGACTCTCTGACCACGCTGCTAGGTTATTTTTAGTTCACTCATTTTTGCAAATTTGTATGCCTATCTTGCCATATGCAAAAGTATGTATTTAGTTATATTTTTATAGTATTATGTTTTGTTTAAACTAGTATGATATATTAACTCTGTGTAATGAGGGCGACTGAAACAAATTAGCATTTTAAATGGAAACATAGCGCCTATAAAATTTGTTTGTTAGTGAATGACAGAATGAACTTAGTGCGTATATTATGAAACTCGTCAAGGTTATTTATTTGGAATGCCTCTACACTGGAAAAGGTTGCGTCACTGTGAATAAACATTCTTCATAATAGAGATTATAGTAGAAAAATTATTTATAAACAATTTTAATTTTATGCAATAATTGCACACTTAAGCTGAGACATGTGAAATATATTTCAGATCAATTCAGTTGTTTTTTGCATTTAAATATACTATTATAATATTAACACGATTTTTTAAGTTAAATTACTAATTTGTAGACAGTGTTTGAATTTGTAGAAGTTGATTATGTTGCGGTCCACGTTCCATATCATAATTTTGCATATTTACTAATCTATATATTAGTACATTTTTTCTTTCTAAGTTAGTGTGTAAAATAACATACGTATGTCGTGTAATAGGGGCATGTCATTGTTATTCTAAATAGCCGAGAGGAAAAGTACCTACGGTTGCACTTATGTAACACTACGGGGACCTCGTTCTGTGGCGTGATGATTTATCATTTAATACGTGCGCTAATTAACTTAAAAATAATATAAAATAGTTTCGATATTTTATCTTAAGTTCCAGTATATGTTTTATTATTCTTATTTTTTATTTTATGATATTCAGTTGTTACACACTATACGCAGAGAAGAAGCATTCCAATTTTAGTTTTTTGTTTTTTTTAACCAAATTGAATAAAGTAGTTATTTGTGTTTGGTCTAAAAAAATGCTTGGTTTTATAAAATATTAGATATATATTCTCAATATAAATGGAATCTCTCTCTTTGGAATGTGGTTTGCTCAGTCAACATTGTTCATATCGTGTTTGACGTTTATATTTTTATGTTTCAAAGATATTTTTTCTAAAAAGTTCATCTTGGATGTGTTAATAGATGAAAGATATAATAGACATAAGTGAAAGACATGTGTTTTGGTTCTAATGACCCAAATGGTAGTCCATTAATACCTACTCGTATGTGAAGAGAATGTTTAACGTCTATCTAATTATTATCAATGCATAGAATAGTACAAAACTTGTATTACTAAAATGTTGTATGGTAATTAGGTATATTTCTCTCATATATAATAAATGTGTGGGTTGTTTGGAATTTGCGACTCGCTATTGATAGATCTCTATATCTTATAGATTATTGATGTGGAAGTAATAAAACATTTATTGCTTAGCTTATTTTATACAAGGATTCTAGGATCTTTTATTAACAACATCACCCGTCGTCGTAAATATCTGTGGGTGGGGCATGACTTTGTTGTCAAATAAGTTGTTGACTTTTTTTTTATCTTTACACTTTTTCGCATTATACGGGATTGATAAAGAAAGCCTATTAGAAAACACTCCATTCCCTACTTTTTATTTATTAAAAAACATTGTAATTTGTTTGTTTTTTTTTGCTTACTTAACGTTATAATGAAGTATGGTTTAAATTTTCTTATGCTATAATGTCGTTTAACACATTGACATGAAACACACATATTATTGTTTTTTTATAAAGCAACGTAAGTGTAGTCTCCCTTATTAAGCATATGAAATTATACAAAGTTTACAATTTAATCATAACATAGAAGATATCAGTTTTTTTGGAAATTGGCCATATTTAGAAAATTCCATTCCAGCCTGGCGAGCCCCACAGAAACTGGAAGACATATTTCGACTGGATCGTAGTAGATGCAAAGAAACCATTATTCTTCGGTGAAGGCACAACATTACGTCAAGTTGACACACAAACGGGTGCTTTGAAGATGGGTCACCATGTTGGCCCTCTTCATGAGGGCTTAGTTTACTCTGGAGGTATGTATCAGTTTATTTTTACTATATTCAAGTATTAAATTATTTTAGAAGATTTTGTTCAGTTGTAAAATTATTTAATTAACTATTAAAGTGACTTCAACGAGGCAAATATTTTTAATCTAAATTCTTGACAGGTCGTCAAAATAACTTTATCAGCTATAAAGTTTTTTCTTGTTGATTGACTAAAAAAAAAAGCTTTAAATTACTTCCCGTATGTAAAATTATGAATTGTTAATTTTTTGAACATTTTATTTTCTTGGTTATGTAAAATAAACACTAATTGAAATGTTCTTAACCTAACCTTGACATTCTATTTCCTTGCTCGTACAAAAATTATAATTATATGTAATAGAGTGGTGGTAGAGTTTTTTATTGCCGCATATCAAAAACATAGTACTAGCACATTTAGTCATTTCATAGGTTTAATTTATTTTGAAATT
Organism: Heliconius melpomene rosina; assembly: GCF_056956725.1. NCBI lineage: Eukaryota > Metazoa > Arthropoda > Insecta > Lepidoptera > Nymphalidae > Heliconius > Heliconius melpomene. The sequence continues at coordinate 5,069,180 of NC_140406.1, read as the reverse complement.
ATATCGACTTCAATATATCTATAGTTATAGCCATCTATTCCATTATTTTTATATCGGCTTACGAAAGCTTAAATAACTATGATATCAACAAACCAACATCTAATTAATATACTTAGAATTATTGAAGTAATTAATTTATTTATATTGGCATTGACGGACGCACGGTCCTGGGATATATCTTATCATATCACCATTAAGAACTTTGAGTAGCGTACAATAACGTGATGTTACACATTCACAATATTGACGCTGTTATCCATTTGTATTTGTACATCGTTGAGGAAACTTCCGTATATTTTGTACTAAAATTGATAAGACTGTGATATTTAATTAAAGTAACATGAATTTTGGTAGCTAAACAAAAAAATACTAGCCTTGAGCTATTCCTATTTTTTTTTTAATATAACAAGTTTTATTTATAAAAGTTTTAATTAGTTTTAATAGTATAAAAGTTTATATTTTCAACGTAGATGGAATTTCTTGTGAATAATTTGATATCTTTTGTTATTTATGAGAAATATACTTACTCTAAGCACACTGTAGATGACTTGAATGTATTTGACTATTTTCAAAAAATAAAAATTGTAAAACAACCCAGTTTTACATTTAGCTGTATAATTTAGATATATGCATTTTAAAAAAAGTTATTTGTAATAGGTTCATGCGACGTATTTACCGAACTGATAAGTGCAAAAGGCAAAGACGTCCTGTACATTGGTGACCATATATTCGGAGATATCCTCAAGTCGAAGAAAATAGGCGGATGGCGCACTTTTCTCATTGTACCCGAATTAGTTCAGGAACTACACGTCTGGACCGACAAGTGCCAGTTGTTCGCCCAATTACAAAACTTGGATATACAGCTTGGCGATATGTACAAGTAAGAATTTCGTTATTTTGTATTTTTTTTACTTGACAGATCTTTAATTATTTTCAAAACCTAAAAATAATCGAAATTACAGCGGAAAACGGAGTTTCTGTTTATCATATACATACATATATGTGGGATGACGAGCGAAGAAATCAAAACTTTCGAACTTTAATGACATTTTTATAGCATTACAATTTATTTCACAATTAGCTTCACGCTGTATCCCGCACACAGTAGGGTAGGCAGAAGGAACCTAGTGTTAAGATACTCCGTTCCCCACTCTCCGCCGCGAGGACTAAGCTGAGAATAGCACGGTTTCTATTTTGACAGAATTTCAGAATACTTTTTGTAATAGCCAAATAGTCTAGTCTAGTTTAGTCTAGTTAATAGTCACATCAATTAATGGCATTTAGGTGTAGTATGAAAAGGGCTATAAAAATCATTTAAAGACGTATACGCTCATACGGTCATAAATATTTTGTTATCTCTTTTAGGTGATTATTGAAGGATAGGTCAAATAGGGTGTGATGTTATGATTTTAGTAAAAAATAAATTGATTATTATGTACTAATCATAGCTGTTTTGTTCTTTATAAAATTAAAAAAAAAAACAGTATTACTTGAGTTATTCTAGATTATAATTTGATATCAAAAATAACTTGTTATCGATAGCGTAAGGTCACCTTTACATTTTCTGTTTTGAAGGTGTTAAAACATAATTTACGTGTATTTAGCATAATAATTTGCAATCAAGAATTTATTTTGTATTTTTAGTTATATACGTACCTACACAACATTATAAAGCTTTTCTAATATGATATCAATGTTATTACATATACTGGTGGGATAATATAGATTGTTTTAGTATATAAAGTATGAAAAATATATACTTTTTCCTCATACGGGTATTACAGCTCTACTTGCAATATTAAAAAATATGTTTATCTCCACAGAGATTTGGATTCGAGTACAACAGAAAAACCGGATATTTCCAAGCTGCGTATGTCTATCCGTGACGTCACACACAAAATGGACCTCGCGTACGGAATGCTCGGTTCGCTGTTCCGATCTGGGTCTAGACAAACATTCTTCTCTTCCCAGGTAATTTTTTAAATCAATTTCTTCTTTTTATTTAATATCTTTCTTTCTCTTTCTCTAACAAGGCAAAAAAGCGCGTCGTTAAGTCCCGCTACTCAAAACGCAATACCGAGATTTCGTTTAGAACGGAGTGTCTTAACATTTATTAAATTTGAATTTAGTCTAATCTGAGTAAGATAGTAAAAATATATATAATATTATATTAATTCCTCAGAATAAGTTTTGAACCCACAATCATTAGTGATGTCTTATTTTTAGTTCTATCCATCATTCCCATTCTATTCATGGTAGTTTTAGTCGAGAATCTTGACATATTAACTATAACGCCGAGGAGGCGGGTTCAAAACGAACTATTTTTTCCAATCTTGAGTACGTTAATACGTTAAAAACTGTTAAATACTAATTAAAATATATAAATAATAACCGGCGGTGCATGTTTAGGTGGTGAGGTACGCGGACCTGTACGCGGCGTCGTTCTTGAACCTGATGTACTACCCGTTCTGCTACATGTTCCGTGCGCCCGCCATGCTCATGCCGCACGAGTCCACCGTCGCGCACGAGCAGCGCTTCACCTTCGACGCGCCCGCTATCGACCGGTACAACACTATGACGATACTAACACATCATTATCATGCAACTGCCACGACAGTACCGCGACACGCGGCTACTGGCACGTTACTATCATTCAATCACAACATCAAAGCTCAGAAACTGAACGAAGTTCCGTTTCTCAACACGTAATGCCTCAAGAATTCGGCGGAAGGTGGGGAACGGAGTGTCTTAACACTCGGTTCTCAGGTGAGGTGATCTTTCTAATCTAATATACAAATGTTTCCAGTTCAAGACACTCGAGCACACCGCGGATCTTAAGCGAGCGCGCGTTTAGCGCAGCCTGCGTCGCTGAAATATCTTCAGAGGAAACTGTCTCCGAATCATTGGATATAAAGGTAATTATTTATTATGTGTTACTTATGGTTATAAATGAGTTAAGTGGTTAGTATATAACTAGTAACTAGTACTACAAAGTATATAATATTAATTTACAGAGATTAAGAAATTTTAGTTTTAAATTGTAAAAAAATATAAATTGTAAATTCTTATTTCAAAGTTGATTAATTTTAACTGAAAAAATCTTGACCTTGAAACTACCGTAGTGTTGCTAAATCGTAAATAGTGTCGCTATATAGTAAAATAATTTAAAGGAAAATTTGCAGTTTGCTGCGCATTAAAAGTTAACTTTTATAAGATATAAAGTAAAATACTCTTAATTGCTGGTGCACAATAAAGAGTATTTTACTTTATGTTATATGATATTTATTTTATTCCAGGGCGAGCGGTCAGTGCCGCACGTGCGCCCGGAGACCCCGCAGCGCCTCACGCACACGCACGACGAGGACTGCTCCGATGACGAGGACATCTCCAAGCACAAATAGAGTGGTTAGTAGCGCCGTTTTACTTACAGCCCGAGAATCACTTGTCGAGACACGACCGCAGAATGCTTCATTTAGATACCTACATACTGGCGCCCGCTCACACTAACGTATAGTTCACTCGAGAAGAAAATAATCGAAAGTAAGACAAAAGCCTCAAATTAACCTATACTAAAGCCTTAACCGCAGCTAACTTCAGGACGGCCACGATTCGTCGTCTCAGTCTGCATTTAGAGAACGTTGTGCAGTGTTAGGACTCGGAAATTAAAGAATACTTAAATATAATCACTTTCCTGAATGAGTATTGCCATATTGAAACATTATTATTTCACCTAAGCAATTAATGTTCTAATTCTATATTATTATTTACTTTCGTAATACTATTATTATTGCGTTTGTATACATTTTTATATGATTTTTATGTTTGTTCACTATAATTTTTAATATATGAGCACTTATATTATGAGCTTACAATTTTGAAAGTCTGTACTAAAATACGTTAATGTGTTCTAAATCTTATTTTTTTTTGCAGAACCCTTACGTCTACGCGTCTGGTCAATTAATTGTTATGGTATATAATAAGAAGATTCAACGACGTACGTCTGAAGAAATGCTTTTAAAAGCAGACTCTCATTATAAAATGTTGTTCTTGTTATCAATTTGTTGAAAAACTCATTGCGAGACTAAATTTATTGATATTGTATAAATTTTGTAATATATATGCTATGGGCCAAGTGGTAAATTGGTAAAATTTCATAATATCCGGGTATTGTTTATAGTGAAATAATAAGAATGGCAATTTAATATTAGCTATACAAGTAATTAAATTGTTCGGCCGTACGTACATTTCATTTTGACAAATAAGGAAATAGTTACTTTTTATTATTTACAATGCCTAGTCATTATTTATAATACCTTGATTAATTACTTGATCCATAACATACTGACACAGTTAAAAATAGATGTATCGTGTAGTAAAATAACGCACTTTTTTTCATATAAATAGGTAATCTACGTTTTTGAAGTATACGAAATAAATAAATATGAAGTATACTTTCCTAGTTTTTCTAGTTTACTAGGTTTTTTAGTTTTCATAAAAAATAATACTAAATGTAGTTCATTCAGTAATATTTAATTTGTTTTAAAAATTTTAGTTGTAACTTCTTTTATGTAATACATAAAAGAAATATTTAACGGATTTACATATATTGTGTGAACATAAATTATTTTACTGTTCACTGTTCTGGTATGAGTCATAGTGCAGGTCCATCAGTTTTATTAAATACAATATAAATCCGTTAAGGTGCCATCTGTAAATTACGTAACAGGAATGTTATGATTATTTCATTTCATGACCCAAGGGAGAGGGCATCTCATATAATATTTCATGTAATACTTTACAATTTTACACTTAAACAATATTATATTAAAACAGCAGTCTGTTTGTTATTTTTGTTCACACCAATTCAAATTTAATACTTACGTGACGTCACGATATTAAAGATAACTCCCCCCTTGTCACTCTTACCCTTGACCTTTTATCGTGTATCGTCATTTATGAATGGCATCAAATATTACTTTGATTTTCCTTTGTTTAGTTATTCAAAGCTTTTTGCATTTTTATCTTAACTGAACTGAATACGGTTTGTAATGCTTCGCCATATTATTATAACGTATTGGGATCTGATGAGCAATGTTAAATATTGTGTGTAAGAATTCTCAATTATGATATTAATGTGTGACGGCAACTTTATATTATTTTTAATTTTACATGTAAATGTAAACATGTAACTTTTATGGACAAGCAATGATAATTTTATATATGTATATAATTTGTTAATTATGTATGATTATCGCTATATATATATAAATACAAAGGGTAACGCAATTTGAATGTTATAAGCAGTATTTGTTCATGATAAATATAATATGGAATTCATGTAAAATTTTTTTTTTATGAATTAAATCCGATTATGCCTAAAATGTACCACAATATTTTAATCTATGAACATTAATATCTCTAACATGACTATATTGTGACAAAATAACAATTATTCGTTATGTAATTTTAAATTCGAAAGAGTGCTTCCGAATAGTAATTATAAAAAGAAATTACTATGAAATGTATTCATAAGACTTGGTGGTACGTCTTAGCAGGGATGTTATGGGGCTCAGTAAACGTATCCGAAACTATCACATATTCAATATAAGATAATTTCGGATATGGGTAGAATAAATGATAATGACAGGTTTTATATTTTGCTTGGCCAAGCAGACTAGCGCTCTTAGAACGTAGTATCGTATAAGTACGATGAACTTTTGTTTCTAGAAAAAGATAACAAATGATCACAAACTGTCAATAAATTTCTCGGAAAGATAATACGTGTTACCAAAATTATCCAAAACTAATGGATCATCATCATCATCATCATCAACAGCCATCTTTTGTCCACTGTTGGACATAGGCCTTCCCCAATTCTCGCCACCACATTCGATCCTCAGCTTTTAAAACTAATGGATGATTTGAAATAATTTTGTATCCATAACCAATATCGATATTGTATTATTCTTACCATATCTATTTTCTAAATGTTATTTTCGTAACATCCCTGCATCTTAGCACAAGTAGGCATAATTGCGAAAATGAAGTGAAATATTCGAGACTGGTCAAGGAACGTGATAATAAATGAAATTGTGATGATTATTCATAGATGTTATATTTTTATTTGTTAATTTGTACATTTATGTATGTTTATATTACAATGTAAATGCTCTTTATTTTTTGTTATGAAGTTAAATGTTTATTATTTTCAGTTCAATCAACATTAATATACGTAAACGGTTAAATTACAATTAATTATTACAACACGCATACGCCCAGGGTCATATTAAATAATTATAAAACTCATGAAAAAATAATTGTTTTATCGAAAATCAATAATTTTTAAACATTACTATACTGGGTCTAAAATCAAAAAAAAAGTATGTACCTAACTAATTTTCTCTTAGACAACCGTGTTACATACTTTTTTTACAAACATAAAAAAATTAATCCGCGCCTTTTGGGAACCGTCCAAGAGGCGCGGGTTTAAATCTCGCTACGTTCAATTTTTTATGTTTCGTGTAAAGTATTTTTACAATAACCATGTTACAATTTTCACATTATCATTGAACAAGAGGGGCCGTCTTGGCGCAGCAACATCAGCTTCTGTCTGTTAGCGCGACGGTTGTGGGTTCGGTTCCCACTCGGAAGATTTCTGAACAGATTCCTTCTGTCTACTTCGCTATATGCAGGATACAGCGTGAAATTAATAAAAAAATATATGAACAAAAACAGCATTGATAAAACAACTTATTTCTTTACATCTCGATATTATTGTTGATTGAACGCTACAATGTTTAGTTATTATATATATGCAAGTAGAAGTACGAGAATTATGAAGTAACTGTTTCAATCGAAAGAGAGATTGTTACTGTAGTGTTTTTTTATGAATTTGTACCCAATCACACAAAGATTGTAGCCGAAAAATAGTATAATAAATGAATATAAATATGCAGATTTGTATTTCTTCCTTGCACTACATACCTTCATATTTTAGAATAGTTTAATCTGTCTATTTTATCTATAACCCGCAAAAAGCAAGGTAAGCAGAGAGGATCCAGTGATTAGACACTCCACACCACCCAGTTATCGAGACGTCGCGTGTTTAGTGGCCTTGTTACCAGAGCGAGGCAATGCAAATAACTCGTCCCGAACGAGAGTCTAACGCCAAACCGTCGCAATTACAATCACGCTGTCGCTGTGCCTATATGACAGCATCAAAAGTTTAATTTAACATTAAATTTCATTCTTGAATTTAATTTCAGATTAAATAAGTAGGAAATTAAAAGAATTACGAATTACAAAATCTTTATATTATTTCTATAACGTAAAGCTTGTACATAGTAAAGAAATCAATCAGCTTGGTGGTATCCTGTGGTATCTCGCACATGCAGCAAGGTAGGCAGAGGGAACATAGTGTTTAGACATTCCGTTCCCCATTTTCCACCGTATTGTGGAGGCAGTGTGTGTGCGTCTTGAGTGGCGGAACTCAACACCAGAGCGAAAAAATGAGAATATAAATTTAAATAAATATTTCATTTCATTAGCTTCACGCTGTTTTTTTGTCATTTCATCAAGTGATGATCGAACTCACAACTAGTCGCGTTAACAGTCACACTGTGCCTCTGCGCCACGACTGGTAGTAGTTTTTTATAAAAAAAACTTTGTTAAAAACACAATTATGCCATTATTACAAGAGCCTTACTAAATACAAAACAAAGAAACTGTCTTCGGCTTAGAGTGTAAATCTATATCTCTTTATTTTATTTCAAATAGCAATAGCAATTAAATCTCGCCACACAACATTGGCAGTGTGTCGAATTTAAGTGGAATGCCGAGAACGGACTGTCTTAACAAAAGGATCTCATTGCGTGCCTGCTATATGTTGGACACAGCGTGAAACCAAAGGAAAATCTCATCACTACACTTTTTATCCTTCAAAAAGTTAAACAATTTAAACAAAACGAACACGTCAGGTTTATAATAACAGTTCTTCTAAATAATCTTCAAATTCTTCTTCACGAGTTTTTTCTTCTACTTCTTGAACACCTATAACAAGTTATGAGTAGGTTAATATGTAAAAAATGATTGTTATTTTTCTTTTTTCATACACAAAATTCTATTAAGCTTTATATAATAGGTACTAAGTAAACTAGCTTTTAAGTTCGTCTGGGTGGTCTAATGAAAACAGAAGAGTTTTGTACCTAGACTGTCAGTCAAGGTGCGTGAGGTAAGTAGGTAGGTACCTAAGTGTAACTCTGTCCTACGGTACGGTGTTAGTAGGTTACACTAAAACGATAAACTATGTTATACTTAAGCCTTCAACCATCCTCGATACATGTATGCAGTTATGCACTGTCCAACACAAAAATATATTTTTTAATTTGAATCAGTTCCTATGATTAGTGCGTTCACACAAACACATTCTCTAGCTTTATAATATTAGTATACATAGTGTAGATGTAAATGTTCTATATTGAATATCGATGCTAGACTGCAATGAAATCTTAGCAGAGATTTGGAAATCCTATTTGCGTTTCTTGCAATTCAGGCAATAACATTCTAATTTTAATAGACATTTGTAGATCAACAAGGATAATTCGATAAAATACTTAAAATACGCACGGATTTACTAAGTGTTTTGGAACGTCCATACAGTATTTATAGTATTAAATTATTTTTTATTTAATCAGGTGGCAAGGAGAGGTGATGGCCACGCGATACGAATGCTCATAATAAATGAAGTTTGACATTGTATTATACGATACAAAACGTAGCGTAGCGCTTTGACGGGTTAAAGTAACTTGTTGGTACTCATAAATTAAATGTTATGGCATTTAATAATGTAATAGAACCAAAAACAATTTCTTTTTGTTTTAACAGCTTAATAGATTTTCTAATAGTTCTCATTACTGTATTTTGACAAGATTCCCCCTATATTTAGTGTTAGTTTTATTTCAATAGTTTCAATATTATTCTCATTTTACTAAGCGGGCGAAGGAGGTAAAAGCTAGTAAATAATAATTTTCATTATAAATATAAGTATACCTTTTTTCCACAACGAGTCGTCTTTATTTTCAATATTTTCCGTTGTTTCCATGGAAGTAGAAGGTTCTGATGCCTCTATGGGTTCTGTTGGCTCCGAGTCACTAATTTCGTCATCGGTGTTTGCTTTTTTGCTACTTTTTCTTTTCTTCTTTTGACTCTTTCTGAGCCTCTTAACTTCACGCTTTTTTGATTTATAATTCAATTTTTCCGAACATTCTGGGCATAGGCCTAAGAAATAGTTATAAAATAAATATGGTTTGAGATGTTGTTTTAAAAAAAGTATAGTAGATATTATAAGATAGATTATAGATCGGTTCGGTTCGGTTCTTTATTTATGGCGCTTCGAGCGTGCCAGTTGAGCACTATTCACTTCGCCAATGTCACGTTGTGTGGAGAACACACAAAGGAGATTGTACGGTAAAAAAGAGATTATATTACAAGTATAGATTAAGAGAGATAATATTAACTTCATAAACTCCCAATTTTCTTTAGTAATTTACAGCATTGTAAATAACGGATTTTAAATAGTAAATAAGTATACAAATATCAATAAATCTCAAATAGAGTTTGTGCATATTCATATAGTTTTGAAGTCGATTTTTTTAAAAATACTTTTAAAATTTATTAGTAAGTATTGCATTTAGTCACTTACGAACTTTAACGAGGGCGTTCTTTTTCTCATTATCTTCTAAGTATGCAAAATTGACTTCCCAAGATTTAAGATCACTGTCATTACTACATCTTTTGTTTCCACACTGGAATTGCCCTTTTCCCAGAACAACTTCTTTTTCAACACGCCATCTCAATGCTACCTTTTTAAATTCAAATTTACATGAAATCGTAATTCATTAGACAGAATTATTAATTATTCGCTGCATGTAAGGCATGCATATAGGGGTTTCATTTTGAACGATTTTGATTTATAATTTTTAATATAAAAGGTAGTTAAAATCTGAATATACAAAATATATACATATTTTTAAAAAAATGCACGTGTAAGTTATTATATTAGATAATTGTTGTGTAGACTGTAGATAAGTGTTCCATCAAGTTGCTATTTATATTTAGCAACAAAAAGCGACTATAGTATAAAAAAATACCAACGGCTTTACAGTTTTCAAAAATATAAGAAATATTTTAAAATTATTGGCTATTGCCTCCTATGCCAGCCTAAAGAGAATGATAATAAAACTAATTGAAATTCTGTAATTTAGCACATCGGGTAGGCATAGAGAACCTGAGAACCTAGTTTACCTAGACACTCCGTTCCCATTAAGACACTTCCGTTCCCATTTTTCGCCGAATTTTGGAGGCCGTGATGAGTGGCGGAATTAACGCCGCGTTTTGCCCTGGCACCAGAGCAAAGAAACTAAAATATTTCATTTCCTCGAGTGGGAATCGAACCTGCAGCCTGTCGCGTTGTGGCCTGTCACACGCTTGTGCCACTACGTCACGATTGGCCTCTAGGTGCTATTGCTTGCTGCTAAAACCCTATATACCTATATTTTACAACATTAAGTTATACTATTTATTAAATAAATAATAATATTTATAATAGGAATATTTATATTACATACAGTATGTATCCAATAACGAAATATGGCACTTAAAACATAATATACAACAGCAAGCATATAATGTACATAAATATTCTAAATTCCCAAATAAAAAGTAGGTCCACTAGAATTTCCATGTTCACAGTCGGTTAATCAAGGAGTGGCACCGTGGCAGGCAGATGTGCGCTACCGGCGCGGCGCGGGAGACCGCGCTATATTTAGCCTACAAAAAGGCACTACGGCCATGCCATTGTCGCGCTCCCCGATACAACGCACAAAAGAAGGTCTCGGGGGCAAAAAAGGCAATAGAGTTCCACATTCTATTCCATAGGGGACCGTCCCCATCATCCGCAGCGCAAGGGGAGTTAAACATAAATTATCTCCGATGTTGCCTTCGAAACCGTTAGCGAATGTAAATAAGTACAGCTGATTTATTTGTAGGTCAAATAGATGACAGCCATTTTATTGAACGTTTTATGTAAAAACCTTTATAAAATAATACAAACGAAATTGGTTCCAGAACGGAATCACCCGATCATTGTTTAACTACTTATTTTTTAACATTGTACAACAATTCAGATTTTGTAAATTCATATATATACAATTAAAATTACTTGTTAACATTAACGATTACTACAATACGAAATTGTTTTTAGTTTTATAAAAAAATATAATTTATCGTTAAAATGACTCAGGGACTTACTTTATTCTCTTTATACCGGCTGAGATCGCAAATACAATACTCTTTGAATAGTTTATCGTAATATTTTTTAGCTAATTGTTTTTCCCACGTGTCCGCGATTTCGTCATCTTCCCACAGAAACTTGTGGTTCTCCCTTATAATATCGAGATCCGTTCGATCTCTAGACGTGTCCCGTTTCAGTGACGCCGAGGTACCCTTGGCATTCAAACAATAAACATTAACTAGATACTTATGTAACTCATATGGATTAAGATTACGCAACCTTGCCGACATCACTAGCGCAACCTAGAACAAAGGGAAAATGACCTATTTAATTTGAGATAATAAATGAAACATGATTTGCAACAAACAACTCTTTAATAAAATCGACAATTATTACATTTCCTATAAAATTATCCATAAAATGTTCTTACTCTAATTGTCATGATGAGTTATAACAAGGTGCATTTAGATAAATATGTAAAAAATGTTGTTAAGGCGTCAATAAATAATTGTTACATTTGTGCACGAGTTAATATCTACTCTGAATATTATTGTCAGTCTTGTAGATTTTTTGTGTATTTCCATTTGGCTCTATCTAAATTCTTAATTCTATGAACGATCCATGCAACTAAAACTCTAATTATTAAATACAATAAATATATTAAATTGTAATTATTGCCTTATCTGCTAAATATAAAAAAAATGTCAATATTTATATTATTTGGTATCAACAACCAACAAAAAATAGTAGTGGCACAATAGAAAAATTAAATAGCTTTGGTGTGTTAGCCAATTATACCTTTAGAATAAGTCATAATTTAAAGTTCCATAAAGAGAATAAATACTTTATTCAATGACTTTGTCATAGCATTGCAGAATAATAAAATATATAATATGGTTAAATATATTTTCACTGTTTAACATTTGTGATGTTTGTTCCAATATTTTTTATTAATTAAACTACAATATATGTATCCTTAACTAACTATACTAATTGTTCACGATGGCTTAACTAAATCATGAAACTGAGACCATCATAACAGGAAGTCATTTTTATAGTGCCTCATTAAAATGCTTATTTATCATATAAAATATGAAAACCTATGATATATTATTCCAATTGTATATATCAATCTTTTTCTTTTATTATTTGTCTAAAGTCTAAAAAATATTTGGTTTAGCATTCCCTTAATAGTAGTATAGAATAGGCACATAAGATATAATGTATTATTGCTTTGGTTACAACACAGTACAATAAGAATCACTTGAAATACTTATCTAAAATTTGGCAAAGGTACTCTTTACAACTGGTATACAACACCTAGTAAAGGTTTACAAAAATATATATTTATTAAAGCTCTTCCAGTGAAGCAGGAACAATTATAAGATTAGTGACAAATTCAGAGTATATAAAAAGGCATTGAATTTACAGTAAATTCTTTATATCTTATACAAAAAACTAGTATATCAAGTGTTACTGAATATCTGACCTATATTCATTAAAATATCACTTTATCATATCTAAAAGGCAACTTTGGATTGAGATATGTGTGACATAGTATTAAAGCACCTGCTAAGGCATATTTTTAATATCCTAAATTATCCCAAACATGCATTTATAAACTCCATATAATATATAATCTTATTTCAAAAGCAACTACAGCACACCAAGAGTGTAAGGACACTCGCAATAGTAACACACCATAATGACTAAATTATGAACTAGAATGTGGATTTATCAATTTGGTATAAAACAATGCACATTATAATTATTAACAATCAAAATATGACTAAATTTTTGGCAATTAGAGAATTGGAAGTTTTGTGAAAAGCATCACGGAAACCTTTAATTACTTATCCTAACTCCAATAAATAATATAATTTGTGCTAGGAGTTAACAAATTATTATTTAAGTCTCTTTATTATCTACATTGTAAAGTATCCAAATAGAACTAGTCGAAATTTTTACTCAATAACAGATTTATAAACAATAAATAGGTATACATAGGTATGTGATGCTTTTTACAAGCTACCAGACTATGTCTGATTTTTATCCATGTGTTTTCTCATGTTTCTTCATATTGTCTGACCGAGTAAAAGCTTTGTCACATACTCCACAGTAGTATGACTTTTGTTTAGTATGAACGGTCATATGGCGAGACAGTTCACTCTTAGTTACAAATTTTTTCTCACAGACTGTACAAGCATGTTTGCGAACATTTAAGTGGAACTTCATGTGTATCGACAATGAACTGGATTGGGAGAAGGCTTTATGACAAAGTTCGCAAACAAAAGGACGCTCCCCTGTGTGCTTTCTTAAATGATTTGTAAACCCAGTTTTCGTGTAATCTTTTTGGCAAAGATGACAAAAATTTGATTTTGAGTCAAGCATACCAGGAAAGTGAATATTTATGTGTTTTCTGAGTTCCCAGTAGCTTGGAAATTTTTCTGAACACACATGACAAGGGTATTTTTTTTCTTCGGTGGGTTTAGCGCTGCAGTGATGTGAAGTCAGTAACTGTTCACTAGTAAACATTTGATTACATTGGCCACAAATATGACTAGCCTCTGAATCAGTAGATAGTGTCACCTCTAAATAATTTTCAATTGACATAACATTTCCATTGGAGCTATCAGCATCATCGTTTTGTATCGGGGGCATTTGATCAGTTTCATTATCTGTTATATCTTTGGTATCCATTTTTACTAAATAGTCTCTATAGTCCAACAACTCTTTACCTGAATTGTTATTATCGGGTTCTACTAGATGTAAAACGGGCGATTCACTTTGATCTCTGTCTGGTGACATTTTCTCATTATCTGAGTGTTCTGGTTTGGAGGATACGTTGTTGTCAGACTCCCAGCCATTTTCGACGATTTCTACATCGGAATCTGAATCTTCAGCACTTGAAACCGTATTATTTACTAAGTGGAACCCGATATCATCAAAACGCAACACGTTTGGGGGAAGTTTAACCCCCACAATAGCTTGAATCGCCTGCCATGAAAGCTCCTGGGGGTTGTTCTGCATATTAAATCGCACTACTCTAACCTACAAACGAGTGTTTAGGTATTACAAGAGGAACATTAAACGCTAAGAAATTAAATAAAAATAATCATAACATTTACCTGTTACGTGCACGATTTTGAAAATAAATAAGCAGATGACACTTAAATTCTACATCTAAAAATATTATGCTATACACTGCACTTCACTCCTGTATATGGATGCGTCTTTGTCATTGAATTTGAAATGGAATTGAAGTCCCCCTATCAAATGCAGCAAAGAGCGCTTTAAGCGTAGTGATGCGCTTTACTTTGGGCTAGATGGACATTGTAATGATTTATAAGTGCAGATTAAATAATAAATAGAAACATAATAATTAAGATGTTTTTACAGTAATTATCTCGAATGATTTACAAAAATAAATAAATAAAGTCATTAGTTAAGTAAAAGAAGTCAATATTTATATTTTAATTATAATTAAACCTGTTTAATTTAATTACTTGATAATATGACTCTTTTATTCATTTTTTTTAAAGAATATAGGATATAAAATAATGTAGTTGAATATTTATTATAAATTTTATTTTCTGTATGGCAATTATATGTAAGCACAGTGCATATTATATAATAATATTTGGACCGTTTATTTTGAAAGTGGTGTAAGTCCATTTTCTTATGTTTCGAGAAAATTAAAGGTTAGTATGTCGATGATTATGTAATTTCATTTACCGACCGATTTTAAGTTGTTCAAAACATGGGTTTTTTTTAAGAAATTAAACACGGACTAGTTATATTTAAAAACATTACATTAAATTAAGCATGAATTACGTGATACTCAAAAATGGACTTACACCACTTTCAAAATAAACGGTCCATGTGTTAATAATTTCAAATAAAATAAGATATTTTCAAATGTTCATTGCGATTTAAATCAACCTAAAATAAAAAACTATACTATTTTAACGTTAAGGTGATAATATTAAGAAAGTATCGTTTTATTTCTAAGTATTAATTTATTAAATAAGTGAATTAAGTTATTCTATTTCTGTAAGCATTTAGGCCTTGCTTTGCAAACTATAGGTGGATTATAAAATAAGTATAATTTTGCTCATTCTGGGGATGTCTCAGGTACAAGAGTAAGGAACATATTATACTGGCAAAGAACAGAAATGTACAAGAGTTTAACATCCTCCGACTGCTCTCAACCATGTTGCTAAGCTTGCAAAATATGCGAAAAAATAAAACAAACATAACTTTGACCGTTTTGGATCGTTATATATTTGTATTGTTGTTGGTGATGTATTTACCACGATAGTTAATTATTATTGTCGTCCAAGTTTACCTCGAGTATTATAGACTAGTGGACCCGGACGCGGCTACGCCTGCTTGAACTATAAGAATATTTTCGCGTCGGTCATACTGTGCCGCCCGTAGGCTAGGTCATTTCGAATCAGTGACATCTCCTTAATTATTTATCAAAATTCATAAGGATGAATATCAAAATGTCGCGGTACCGGTTGCGTAGCGACGCGACGGTTGTTATTAACATGGCAGAATAAATTGCATGTCAAATTAGAAAGTACTTTAATTTATTAGTTTATATGTGTAATGTAATGTTATATAGCCTATAGCACTTCTGAAGAATGCAGCTTTTATACAAAACAAAAACAATGTAAATCAGACCAGTAGATCCAGAGATCTTAGCGTTCAAACAAACAAACAAACAAACAAACAAACAAACTCTTCCGCTTTATTATATTAGTATAGATATGCGGTGCGTGGTGGGGTGACTTATATTGTGGCAGACTGACATTCTTTTCTTTATTGTTGAACGCATTGTGTCTTGTCATCTGTCAAATACACTTGGATTTTGACACTTGTGTAATTCAATTCAAAATTTGGAGGGATTTTTATTAAGTTGGTTAATTATTATTATTTATGTTTTTATTTAAATCAACACATTACGTTGTAAAACTATTTTAGATACGTTTTTATGCTGTAGTATAATCAAAGTATATGTTTTAAATATATTTCGTCGTTAAAAATGAATTCATTAGAGTCCCTGGAAGAATTTATTAAATCAAATGACAATTTTAAGAAATTTATAAACCATTCTGTAGTTCCCGATATTTGTAAGTCTGAACCTTGCATGCTTGGAGTTGATGAGGCGGGTCGTGGTCCAGTCTTGGGTAAGAAAAGCTTATATTTTTTGTAGTAAACTCATGGCCAGAGTCAATTTGCAATTAAATTAAGACCTCCTATCTACATTTTGATTTTTTTTTTCATATACTTTTGGGTTGCATTAAAATATTATTTATAAGCAGTTCAGTCTCTAATAATGTGACAATAGTTGTCTGACTAATTGATCTAGTGGTGCCACTTTCAGAATTTACAGTAACAAAATATTGAGGCTGAAAAACGATAACATTAAATTAAAATTAAATATTTTTTTATGTTGACATTGTTTTATTGTTGCACTACACAGTAAGTATAATTGTGTATTATTTTGATTTTTGTTTCATTCATTAAATGTTAACTTGACTGTGATAGCTTGATCACTGGTCCATCTTTAAAAAATCTCTAGATATAAATCTTATTTCACTTTTGCAAAGTTTATTACACCTTTATTTAAAATTTTAAATTTCATATATGTTTGTTTATCTTGGGTATGTTTTTAAAAACATATTAGTGCAAATTTTATGGTATATTTGAATATTGTAATAAAATATCAACTTTTCCATTCTATTTCAGGTCCAATGGTATATGGTATAGCATATTGCCCCTTGAACCAGAAAAATGTATTACAATCCTTAGGGTGTGCTGATTCAAAAGCACTGACAGAAGAAAAAAGAGATGAAATCTTGCTGAAAATGTTATCTGAACCAGAACCAGTTCAAAATGTTGGTTGGATTGCTGAAATAATATCTCCAAACTACATCTCAAATTCTATGTATAGACGAGCTAAGCATTCCTTGAATGAGGTATTTTTAAAATACTTATTTTAATTAAACACTAGAAACATGGTACATACCTTTTTTTCAACTAGTCCAAAATTATTAGCCATAACTGTATTTTATTTTATCTGCTCTTTAAACTAGGCTTCAAACTAGACAACTATCTCTGTCCTGCTATTTGAGAAAAAGAGTATCATAAAACTAGGTATAAGTGGAAAAAATGTACTATAAATATAGAATATATTATTGTTTTAAGGTTTCTATGAATTCTGCTATTGATTTGATCAAAAAATCATTAGAAATGGGAGCAAATATAACTGAAGTGTATGTAGACACGGTGGGACCACCGGAAAAATATCAAACAAAATTGAGTGAAATATTTCCCAATATGAAAATAACTGTAAGTAAACTTTTATTTTTCAACTTATTTTGTAATTTTAATCTGTTTTAGAGTAATGGAGGATGGGCTAATTTAATATTGGCAAAGACCATTTTTTCATTAGCTCTTTTCAACTCCCAATATAGAATATTGAAAAGCCATTATAATTAGGAAACAGGTGATAGCTTGTAACTTAAATTGACGGTCATGGCGCAGGGGCACAAAGAGTGCTGTAAAACTGACTGTTTGGATTTGATTTCCACTGTAACAAAACAAAGCGTAGGGTTGAGCTCTGCCATTTGTTTGACAATGTCATAAACTATGGGCGGAGTGTGGGGAGCAGAGAGTATTAACATTAGTTTCCCTCTGCTTACCTTGTTTGTGGGATATAGTGTTAAGTTAAAAAATATATTTTTAGGTTGCAAAAAAAGCTGACTCCATATATCCAATAGTATCAGCTGCTAGTATAGTGGCAAAAGTAACAAGGGACCATGCACTCAAAGTGTGGAAATTTCATGAAGGCCTGGAACTGGACCATAAAGAATTTGGTAGTGGGTATCCAGGAGGTATGTAGATTTTATGTGTAGTAAGAAATATCCAAAATATTATATATTTTTCCCTGACTATATTATTTACAATGTTAATGTTAAATAAAGGACAAATTATGCCAGGGGATTTTTTTTAATCATTTTGGATATTTCTTACACATATATCCATACATATAAATAAAATTGAATACAGGTTCCATCTCTAAGCTAGTCAAGTGTCCAGACATGGTCCTTTAGTATGGTGGGTTTAAGACTTCAAAGTTTTTATGAGTGGAAGGTAGAAAACGTTAAGAAAACGAGAAGAAAGGTTTTCTCTTTTGAAGTTAGGATGTTTTTGTATTTTAATAGCCTTGTGGAAAATTCTGGAATATATCTGTTTTCCTTAGTGAGGATGTGGGGTTTATCAAACCTAATGTAATGGTTGGGTTTATCCACTATATTCTCAAACACAGCTTCTGCTCAAACTCAGACTTTGGCAACAGTGAAAATCTAAAATCTTATTATTTTTATCTATCTATGTCTTTCTGTTTGTCTGGACTATTTCACGAATGAATCTCTAATATCCTAATTGGCTGAACTAATTTTTATGGGACTGATAGATAATGGGGATAAATAGTGCTACACATGTAGGCTACTTATTATCGCGGAATTCCCCCGGGAACCTGATTTACGCGGGAAAAACCTCATTTGTCATGTGCGCGTACTTACCGCCTACCTAGGTAGATATGAAATCACTAAAAGCAAAGTCAAAAAAAGTCTGAGCAAAATAAAAAAGATATTAATTTTAATCTTATAAGATTAAAATTTGTATTTATTAACTGTATAACAGTATAGATATACTAAAATAATCTCAAATAAATGGAAATATTAAATATTAACAACAAATTAAGCCATTGTGGTGCAATGGGGCAGTTTCCAAATAAAAATGGCGATAGTTGTGGGTTCTCAATTCGATTTTGACGAACTGAGTTCGTTTGTCTACAAAGTGTGAAAAGTCTTTTTTTACAATTATAACAACAGAATTGTTGAATATGCTGTATAATATATTGTTTCATGAAATATATGTATAATGCTAATAATATATTGTTATTACAGCTCTTGCCATTGCTTTTGTGTTTATTTTTTTCTTTTTACTTACAGATCCTTTGACCAAAAAATTTATACGAGAACAAATCGACCATGTTTTCGGTTACCCCCTACTAGTAAGATTTAGTTGGTCGACTGCTGAATTGATGTTGCAAGAAAAAGCAGCAAAGTGTACCTTCGAAGAAATTGAAGATACAAACAAAAAAACTGCTGGAACAAAATCTATTAGCACATTCTTCTCCCCAAAGAATGAAAAGAAACGGAAAAGACATAAATTCTTTGAAGAAAGATACTTGATGATGAGTAATGCTTTTGAATAATTGTTTTTTTGACGATTTAAATGAATTTACAATTTTTATATGTCTTTTTATTTCATAGTGAAGCTTGCTTAAACACTATTTGCCTACAAGTGACTTGGCCTTGGAATCCACACTAGTCTATTTTGGTTACTATACTTAGAAAATGAGGAACGTAATATTAACGTATCGCTAATTAGGATATTAGCACGAAAAAAGTAAAGAAAATAATTTTAAGTTACATATATTTATACAGCAATATATAAATAATTATATGAAAGAGAGAATGCTATTTAGATACCTACTGAATATATTTAATAAATTATGTGAATAAAATGTAATAATACTTTTTGTAGTGTAAATTCAACAAGTACCATACATGTTAAAACTTACAATCGATTAGCTCACTAAGTGAAAATGCATTAAGCAGTAGAAATCAACAAAATTTAAATGCATTTAATGCTATTGACGTTGTATACAGTTTTATTTTTCATTTTTGGTACCCTTCCAAATGTGCTAACAGCTTTTAAAAAATTCTATCCGCATTGTTTTAACGTGTGTCCAAATGAATGCAAAATAACACCAGGGATGAAACGTTTTAGCTTATAAAAAATACTCAATAAAATAGCTATAATTAATAAATTTGAGGTCAGTCAGGCGCAGGGGTACAAGCTCAAAAGGAACAGAATGTTCTAATACTAGATTCCCAGGTTCCCTCTAGGTGGTGTGGGATACAGCGTTAAGCTAAAAAAAAAGTAAATTGTTGGTATGTCCTTACTGTCTCTCGCCTTCTCTAATCGAAATTCGCAATCAAAATATAAAACTCCTAATAATCCTAGTTTCAGTATTATGTTGATATTTGGCTATGTAACTTTCTCAAGCAAATTGCGATCTAATAAAGATTTCTTTATGCGATGAAAGGCCGTAAGTCATACATTTATCCAAGAAGGTTAGCTCCAGCATTAGCATGCACGAGCTGTCTCGCCGCCTACTTACAATGAGCAATGCGGAACACTGGGGTCACTCGGAGAATTTAATTGTGTTCCATTATCATATTTAGGCTCTTTTACGGTAACTCAAAAGTGAAAACTGAATGGGGTTCGACGTAGCTCGTCATTCGTCAGTTGCGATTGATGGAGACAACTTCCTTGACTCGGTAGCTCAAGGATAACAAAATGGCTCTAAATCGATACATTTTCGCGATTCTGTCGTTAGTCGCTTGCGTTACAGCGATTCTCGGTCCATCTGGTAATAGTTCTAAAGTGGTGATTGTTACGAGAGCAGATACATACCTTGATGCTTATTCGAAATCTCGCGTAGATGCTGAAAAAGCGAAGGAAGGTGTGGTTATCATCACAGCGAAAGATGGAGAAAAGAAAATATCGAATCGTGATGACAGTTACAACTCTGGATACGATTATACTCCTCCGTACTCCAGCAGCGACAGTTTTAGCTCATCAGGATCACCGAGCTTCTCTAGTTCATCGAACAGCTATTTGCCACCATCAAGTTACGGACCACCAGTGAAATTTGAATCGGAAGTCACGTACAATGCTCCGCCAAATACTTACGGGCCACCAACGCCGAGTTATGGTCCGCCCGCTTCAAACTATGGCCCTCCTTCTCACTCATATGGACCTCCGGCTCCTGTTTATGGTCCACCTATTCCTAAACCTCTGCCCCCAATCTACGGCCCACCTCTGAAACCTACATATGGAGTACCGTACACAGCGCCAGGCCTGGGATTACTTGATAAATTATCTTTAAAATTAGACATTTTAACAATTGCAAAACTAATGCTGAAATTCCTTATATTCAAAAAGATCGTAACTATGATAGCTGTTGTATGCATGTTATTAGTTATACCAAAATTGATTTCTTTCAAGAAAGATAAAGATGGTGCTGGTACTGATGAAGACGATCGGCAATTTGGTAGAAAGAACTGTAAGTGTTATACATATCAAAATTCGCTATGATAATATATATATATTTTTAAATATTATGTAAATAATAATTATTTTTAGTAGTGGAGCTAACATCAGCCCAGCAGTTGTTAGACCGTGCCATGTACGTGTACGGACGTCAGAGTTCCGACTGCGGCGTCGCGTGCCGCGCTCGTCGAGTCTTAGACGACATCTATGAATTTCAACCTTATATCCAGTGAGTAAAGATTGATATTCTAAAATTTAATTCCACATGTGTCAAATGTTATGGTTATGAGATTTAAACAAAACATGAACTATGAAGCAATGCGTCGTATTCCATGTTTGCAAGTAATAAATACAAGAGATAGGAATCTCTTTTACCTGTCACGAGCAAATTAACAAAATATTTTTTTTAGAAGTTTCAACCCTGTTATTTGTGTTAGTGTCATTATGAGAATACGCTTAAACAAAATAATTCATTAATTCAATTAAGTTTAACTTGAAAACATGTTCTACCATTTTTGGTAAGGGGTATGTGGGTTCGATCGACATGTGGCCCACATGTCGATCGAACCCACAACCATTGCGTTGCAGTAACGCGCTTGTGCCCCTGCGCAACGATGACCTCAACTTTAAGTTATAATAGTAAATTTCCTCTCTATATATTATGGTTCTCAAATATCAGCCTAGTTGTATTAAATCTAAAATCCTCTAAAAGCTCTAAATGTTTTCAGATCTGGGGAGAACGCAGAATCGTAAACGATTGCAAAGAGAATTTGCGTGCCATTACAGCATTTAGCTTATAAATAGTCATTATAATTTATTAAAAAAACCTATTTATTTAATTAATGTAGTTGTAAGTTATTTATTATAAATCGATATATTTTATTTTTTGTTGTTATTTATAAATTCTTTCAAATAGTATTTATTCGATACTTTACTTTTGTATCGAGTGGTTAAACATTGTAATATATTATGTGTGATTACTTATATTTTGAAAAGTTTATTTTTTTACAGTATATAGTAAAGTAGCAAAAAAATTATTACAAATTAACAGGATATTACAATTAAGGCTCAAATGAAAATGATGCTATAAAACATTTTACAGCAATTTCAGTTAATTATCCTTCTGAAGTAATTATTTTGTCCGTAAAATGACCATGAAATAAATTGTAAATTAGAATTTTCACCAGTCGATAACCATAATTGTATAAAATGTTAGGATCATGTTCGTTACAAAATTATTTTTTTACGGCAAATTTATTATTATTTTTTATATTTATCTCGCACATTGCAGTATAGGTAGAGGAAAACTGGAAACCCAGTGTTAAGACACTTCGTTCCCATTAAGACTTCTGGAGAATTCTGGAGGCATAGCGTATTGAATTGCGGAACTTCTATTTTCCTCGAGTGGGAATCGAACCTGTACAAAAACATTATATGATAGACAAAAATACTAGAAGGTTAATTAAGGAATATTACAAATAAATCATTTACATAACGATTTCACTGATGATTTCCGTTTGGGTGAAATTTAACTTTCCCCTTATCGAGTTTGAGATCGGCGACTGTAGCTCCAAAACAATGCTACACACAGTACCGTAGTCTACTCTTGCTGAATACTAATATTGGTATCAATGCTTAAACGGCTTACAATTAGAAAATGAAGCGATAAATAATTGACTGGAGCGCATGGACGATTGCCTATAAAAAACGTAAATGTATTTTAATTCTTACTATCATAATCTCGTTTTAAAATGGTTAACAATTAGTACTTTATTGTATTTAAGTACCCTACATACTATATATGTATAGATTAAGTTCTTTTTTATTATTTTTTATAGCTTCATGCTGTATCCGGAACCTAGTGGGATAGGCAGAGGGAACTTGGGAATCTAGTGTTAAGGCACTCCGCTTCCCCACTTTCTGCACAATTTTAGAAACCAAAGTCATCACCGCACCAGAGCGAAAAAAAATCAATATTTCAAATACATCTATTAATTCTCCCGAGTGAGAATCGACGGCACTCTCTATTTCTTCGAATATGTAGAAAAATTAGCTAGTGATTATAAGAATTATCCTTATTTAAAATTAAATTCTGTTTCATCTAAACATACCTACATTTGTTCATTCTTAGGATAATTTAAGCCAATTTAAGCAATTGAGGCGGGAGTTGGTACTGCTCAGGGCACCGTTAAACTAAATCAGGAAAGATTAAACCGAGAAACGTGATAGCAAGCTTTTTTATGTCATTAATTTTAAACAGTATTTCACATGAGAGCTATAAATTTAATATCTTATTATAACAAAGAAAAATAAATATCGTTGGACATTTTGCTTTAAATAAGTACATACTTATAAATGCTCTGTCTCGGTCTCGGCGTTTTGAATAAATATTTTTTTTTAAAAAAGGATAAAATGAAACAATGAAACAATTTTACATAAATGCTCGTATATTTTCATTGCATTAACTTAGAAGCTCTATTTGATATTATTTTTAGCTTGATACCTCCACGCGATTTCGCGATAATTTTTTTGTCAGAATGCTAAATAATGAAACGAATCCTGATTATTTTATGCTTTACCGCTTTTGGCGAAAGAATCACGCATTTTTACGTGAAATGTTCAAAAATCCCACTTTTCACCGAGAAACAATCTGGCAACGCTGGGTTGAACTTCACTGTGACCTGGGTAGATACTTGAACCTGAAAAATGTAACAACCATTTAAAAATACCTATAAAATTATAACAAAGAAAGCTGAGTGAGGCTTTCACAATCGTAATCAGAGTATAAATAAAACTGTGCTTGTGTATTTTAAGTAGATATTATTGTTTTACACTAAAATGTACTCAGCGAGTGACGCATCGCTTTTTTGATTCAATTTTTACACTGACAGTTTTTTATACACGGTCCTATGTCGCTAAGCATTCATACATGTAAATTGTAAATATTATGTAATGCCAGTTCTGGCGCAACCATGTGAATGTTAACGCGAAAGTTGTGGGTTCGATTCCTACTCGAGAATTTTTTATTTCTGGTTTCGAGCCCTAGTGCTGTGTTGAGATGCGCCACTCTATCGAATGGCGCATCTAGAGAGTGACGTATCATAACATTAAAGTTAAATTTGTAATAGAAAGCTATTTTTTCTTTGTGCTACGCTCGTTCCTGGTTGCACGCAGTGCACCACATATAGGACAAATGACAATGAACTTGGCGGAAACCATTGTCACGCCCGCACCGCTACAGTGCCCCTCGCGCCTCGTATAGGCACATAGATAATGAACTATTAGCTGCCTGTTGCGCTTCGGAAATGGAGCATCGATGCCGGAATCACTTAAGGAATTTACTTTGTTTCTATTTTATACCTACGTACGTACGTACTTATCTTTACGTATAAAGATATAATATTTTGTTTTGTAAGGAGCAGAAATACGCCATATTATAGAAAGTAAATGAGCTACTTTTGAAAGAGATTGTATTCTTCTTTTCATTATTATATATATTACTCGTAATATACAATATAATATACAGCTCTATACCTCCTCTCCATATATTTAACTTACTTGTAGATGCATATTAGATGTACCTATGTAGATATAATATTACCATGAGGTCCATTATATCTTGCATCCTCTCACTTGGCATCTACTAATGATACATAAAAAAAATAATAAATATTATAAGAATTATAAAAATTTCACGCTATGTCCCTAGAGGGGTTGGTCAAAGATACTAGAGCGCCTTAACGTTACGGTTCCAGCATACATTTTCCGTCTTACGTATGAAATGTATAAATTTTGTAATAAAGAGAGTTTGCTTCGTAAATTACTATATAAAGGCAAAACAGGATCTTATTAATCAATAGTTTGTGCTTATACAATGACAATACAATGATTTCGGAAGTAAGTAATTTATGCAGCCGCACTCGCGGTCAGCATACGGACGTAGCGAAGACGTTTTATAGAGAAATTGGTGGCTGTAATATATGAATACATTTTAAAGTTGCATAAAATTCGTTAAACTGTTGTGAATTAAATGGGAACTGTAAATTAGCTAATTGGCTCGTAAAGACGTTTAAAATGGTGTAAGTATACGAGAGAAGTATTCGTACGTAGAGGTTGTGGGATGTTTATTTTCTCGTCATTCTAAGTTATCGATTTTTAGCTCTAGAAAATTTATGAAAATTTAGAAGATTTATTTAAATAACGAACTTATTTAAATATTGTCATATAATACATAACATTAAAGCTGATCTGATATAATTCTGATGATAACAGGCTTGTCAATAAATGGTAGTTACAATACAATTGAAGTAACAATTTTGCGTGTAAACTGTATGGCCACTTGATTTAGGCCATTGTAGTAATAGTGGTAGGATGGGTTAGATTGTATGAGTCAAGTGCAGGAGCGTTCGCCTGGAACGTTGGCTCACTGTGGAATCTGCACGTGGCGTCGCCACACGTGTGGACTGACGCACCTTCTACGCAAGGGTGTCAAGTGGGCGCTGATCTTAAATCTCGTTACTGGGGACCTGTGTGAACAGCGGTACAGTGTTAGTTTAGTGTTTGATAATGAAGGATATTTCAAACCAGTAAGAACGTATATAATTTTTACATTAGAATTATAAAGTAAAATTTATAAAGGTGTATCTAAAATCATTTAGAATTTCTTCTAAAACGGTGATCTTTTTTTGGTAGGTGAGTTTCAATAGCCATTTTCATAGAGCTTATCTTTAATGATGATTTTGAAGGTCATTCTAACATCATCAGCGTATATTTCAGACACTTTAAATTTAGACGACCACAATCTTTCGACATTGTCTAATTAGACTTGCGATGTAGGTACATAAGTGTTAATAACGGTTCGTGTCGGCTCTCGTCTATATTATCAAAATGTTGTTATAGAAAAACTACATTTTTAAATGGTGACAGATAATATAAAATACTAATTCATAAGGTCAGTTGATAGACAATTATAGAAGTAAAGGCAAAGAAATTTAAATGACAAAGGCTTTCATTCATCAGCAGTTGGACAAGCGGTGGTTCAAAATCTGTATTCCTATCATATTCATTAATTACTTTTTTTTGCTTATTGAGATTATTACATAATATTTATTATTTTTTTTGTAAATATTAGGTTAAACTTATTACAAAATGAAATATTCTTATAAAAATTACTGATCAGTGAATCTAATAACACCATGAACGCTATGGTAGAGTCGTCGAACCAAACCCTATTCAAAACAGATATTCGCGCGATAATACACGTCAGAATAAAAAAAAATGTTAAATAGAAAGTATATTCCTTTATTATTAATATAGAAATAACTGCATAAGTATATATTTTTTTTAAGCTAAAATATAATTAAGTTTATGCTATAACAATTAATATTTGTAAGTTGTAAGTATAATTAATATTTTATAATATGTACATCCTACCGCGTAATTACTAATATGTTCATTAATATGAAATTACAATAGGATAATATATGTATATACGATAATACGATATAAAATTAACTACATCCTCTAAACACTTGTTTTTATTATACTAGACTCATATGGTTCTAAGAAATAATAAGTTACTATTACATTTTATACATTCTATATGTATTCTATGGTAGTATAAGAAAAAGAGTAATGGTTTGAATTAGAATTCCAAAACATGTAAGACCTACATGTTCAGCAGACCGATTTGTATATTATGCAATAGTAGATTCACTGAGAAGTTTTTCATTCAAACTCTATAATAGTGTTAACATTGTTAGTTCCAAATGTATTAGATATAAATAAACTATAATAGTATGGTAATATACGTAAGGTATATATCGCGTTATATTTTATTGTGCGGTAATATACGTTAGGTATAGGCAAACCGTGGTGTTTTAGGCGCAATGCTTTCAGAATTCGACGGAAAGTGGGAAACGGAAGTGGTTTATTGTGAATACAGTGTCTAACACTAGGTTCTCAGTTTTCCTTTGTGTACCATGCTGTGCACGGGCTACAGTTTAAAGTTAAAAAATATATTATCACTTTTAGCTAAAGTGTTTCAACACTCAAATTTTTATGCTCAGTATCTATCTAGACTTATAAATCTGGAAACGCCTATACATTTAGATATACACCTACTAAATTACCATTTATGTCTAAAAGTAGGAATGTACAAAATAAATACTAACAATTTAGAAGAATAGTATTTGTTATAATTTTAGTATTAATTAATAGTGAGATATTTGTTATATTTAAATTCAAGGTGACGTATATTTCGCAATTTAAATTGGTTATCTACTCTTAGGCTCTTATCAATGCTTATCTATCATGTAAGGTTCGTAGTACGTATTCTTTAGTAGAATGTTCTCAAGTTTAAGATATAAGTCAGCATTTTAAAGTGGTATTTGAAAATAAACAATTGAAAGTAAATATTTCAATGTCGCTATTGGAGCCTGTATAATTAACAGTTATCTACATAATATAAAATAATCAAATCAATATAATTCACGAGGTAATTTGTTCGTCAATTATATAGTTTTATTTATATTTTTTTATTATTGTATGTTTATATACTTTCTTGTATAAATATCATGACATAATGTGATAGTAATTCTCTTAGGACACTTTCATATGTTAGTCTACAGTGAATCGATACCTATAGGCTATACTAGTTACGATTACAACGTCAGAGTGCATATTTCAATAGTTAAAAGTTAATAGGTGTTTAATAAGTAACATCTGTATAAAGACGATTACAATCACGCAATCGGAGGCAGGCAAGTATTGTCGGAAGAACGTTGGTGGTGGGTCGTCGTAGAAATCGCGGCTACACATCCTATAAAAAATTGAAATATATGTGTAAAGTAACTATTTTAGAAAATAGAAGGAATAATATCATAAAAATCAATAATTACTTAGATGTGTTTATTTTAATTGCCTTTAATTTAATTCTGACTCTTTTGTTACAGTGACCGACAGATGTGACGAGAGTTATTACTCACACAAGAAATTCAACAGATGTGATCTTAATTAAGATGCATATTAACCTCAGGTCAACCACCAGTGACCTATAAAGAAAACAAAGTCAAGATTTTAGATAAATGACAAGTGTTTGGATAAAATAAATAGGAGACAATGCCAGAATTAGGTCCTATGATGCGAGCGCTCGAACTGCAGCGGCTCATCGAGAACAAAGTTACAGAATGGCGCGAGAGGTCAGCCCGGGTCGCGGGGACGAGCGTGGCCGACTCTTATCAACAACCACTTCACTTCAAACGGCACATAAACAGACGCAAAAACAGCACTGAAATAAATAGAATTATCGCAAAGTACTCCAGACCCAATAAGAGGACGGACGAACATCGATTTACTTTACCAAAGTGTCCAGAGGAACCACCAGTGCGTCCCGCGAGACAAAAAAAGCCAAAGACAAACTTAAAAGCCTCGAAAAGTGAAGATAATCTTGTTAATATTGGTGTCATGGAAACTCCTGATCCAAAAGCGAATGAAGAAGTTCAACAGAGGTTTAGTTTCTCAAAGTACAATACAAAGAGTTGTGAAGATATCTCTGCATTTGTCGACGTCGGTCACACAATGAAGAGTAAAAATTTTGAAGCAAACAGCATTTTAAATGCAAAAAATGCTCCGAGCGGAAGACACACGTTGCATAGCATTTGCGAAGATGTGCCGAGTTTCACAGATTTTGGAGATAGTGGTGTTGATTTCAGACATAGCACGTCAAATTTTGTTACGTCCACACCTATTACGAACAGAAAGACATGTCCTCCTGGTGATTCTGTGTTGATGCTTAAATTCAATAAGTGTTTTAAGTACAATAGTGTTAGTGAATTGAAAAAAGGTATTTCCGAGCCCGATATCCTTAGTCAGAAATCAGTGGTTTCAGGAAGTACTTTAGATATACGTAGGCGGTGGAAGTTAATTAAGCCTCCTTTTAGAAAAGGAACTTTTGATTGCATACTTCGTTGGCGCGGAAAGAAACCAGAGGCTAATCAAAGTAGGTGAGTGACTCATGTGTATATATTTTTTTTATTACGTTACGTTTTAAGATTTTTACTATATAAAACATTTACGCTTTACGTACAAATTAATATTTAGTTACCGTTTTATATTCTAAGAAACTAGGTGTTTTTATTCAACATTTGCCAGTTGAAACTACTCTGGATTGAGCTCAATTAAGTAAAAACATGTTTTCTATGCTAGAAAGCACCTAGCGGTTCAGTGTGGACAGTTCATTTTACAACTATATTTGTATATTTATAAAAAATCGTAACTGTTACTTACTTACTAGGAAATACTTACGTGTTGGGACGTATTAATCTCTTGGTAAAAATATATATACCTTCATACCAGAGTTACCAGACTATATTCCTCGAGAACAGCGGGATTTTTATCTGTGAAATTCTAAATAACTTATAAAAAAAAAAATTAAAAAATATTTATAAAATATGGGCATACGTTGTATAACTATATATACTACATAATTCACTTTTTTAAAAACGGCAAACAAGCGATTGTTAGTTATAAATTTATAATTACTATTATTTATATAATTTACTCTAGTTGATCACTAAATAATAACTAATAACAAGCTACATACATCAGATATTTCCACATATGCTACATTTTGTAGTTTGTACACAATTAACCTTAAGCCGAAGCCCGATTGTAAATACGGTAACTCCATCTATTGCAATAATGTGAAAACTTTAGTAGTTTTTAATTTAAATTACAATTTTGGATAAAAAGTTTACAACATGAATTAAAAATAAATCTAATAGTTGTGTGGTGTAACTGTCTATGTTTTTTTTCAGTCATTATAGTATGACAAATAATATTTTTAAAGGTATATATCTAATACAGACATTTGAATGTTATTTATCTGTTATAGTAGTAAATCTTTACAAAGTAAATGCTTAAAAATTTGAAGCCTTAAAAATAAATAAATAAAAATGTTACAATTGCTTTATATGTTACTAAACTGACACAATTTTGTAATTGCCTGTCGTGTTAACACATAAATTGAATATTGAAAGATATATTTTTTATTGTTATTGATAAATTACTTTTTTTATTAAACGGACGTTATTGTATCGTATTTATAAATGATAATCTGGTATATTGTCTTTATTATTTATTTTCTGCAGACTAACGCAACGTTACGCTAAAGACCGTGCAAAGTGGAGTAGGTTGAGTAGGAAGGCAGATCCTGGCAATAGCCGGGATTAATACCAGGAAGAAGTTTTCTATAAACTTCGTAGTTACTACGGTAATATGAATACGAATTGTAACATAATTTATACATAGTGATATAGTAATACAAATGTACAATATTTACTTGAGTTACGGGTAGATGGCGTTGTTTTATAGTTATTTATATTTATTTAGATTAAATCAGCTAGCGCAACTTGTTCTATAATATTTATCACAACAAAGAAAACAAATAATAAATTTGTACAGTGCAAATTTTTGACTATACCACTCCGTAATTTAGGCAAGTATTTGTAAACCACTCCCAAGTTCGGAATCTTGAGATGCCGTTTTCATTCATAAATTATGCACCTATGAATGAAAACACAAACAGTGATGTTTTTAATTACAAACAATGTATGGCATTGGCTAGAATTGCAATGGACAGACAAAAAAAGAGAGAATAGAATAAAAAAAATTATATCAATTCGTTGTATATTGGAAACATTCTATGACATATATTTTTACAAATTTTCAAGTTTTCCCTATTTAATTAAATAAAGTTCATGTACCTGACATTTAATTTCCTTAAAATTTGCATAAACTTATATAAACTAAGTATATATTATAAATAACATGTTGGCGATATTAGCATATAATTGCAAGCTATATAAAGGAAAAAATACATAAAAAACCGAACAAGCACGAGTTGGGTTCTACCATCGAGGGTTTCGTACAAAAATTGGTGGTCTCGAGCGTTTTCTGAAGTTTAAGCTTAGCTTAACCAAAAACCCCTTTATCTGATACCTCAGTTGAACTAGCTGTTTAATACTAAATTTTGTATGAAGTGAGTACAAGTATAAGTTTGTAATGGTTTTTTTTCTATTATAAGTTGTGAGAACTTCGTGCTAAATTTTATAAATGTGAAACGAATTTCATACAAAATGCTGCAAGTCGATGCATAAATACTCGTATCTTTTGATTGCGTTTATGGTTCAAGGAACCATAGAACTATAGAATAAAAAAAATATAATATCAATACTTGATACTTCCACGCGATCTCGAGATAATTTGTCTTGACAGACAAACATGCAGATAAACAACAATGACCCAATAAGGATTCCGTTTTTACCTTTTGAAGTACGGAACCCTAAAAATGAACATTCATTATGAGTCAACGCATGTTTCATGCAATGTTTTTAGATAAAGATTGGTAATTACTGTATTGATTAAAATATTATGTAGATATTTATTTGAAATCTGTGTCTAAAGTCAGTTATATTTATATTTATAAAATAAGAAACACAAGTCAAGTAAAATAATATATTTGATATTATTTTTACATTTATCATGAGTATTTTTTCGCATTTACTAGAACGTTGAAATATCACATAGGTATATAAAGATTTTATAAGTAATTAATATAATAGCTAGCCCCCTAGCAAATGCAATTGCGCATTGTGCGCAATAAAATATTTCTTTTTTTAATGATAATATTTTTTATTTATATATTCTACTATTATTATTAGTTAGTTATTATCAAATGATGCTGTCGTGGCAGTGGGGCTCAAGGATGTGAATGTAACGCGACGATTGAGGGTTTGATTCCCACTTAAAGTAATTATTGATATTTTAGCGGAATGCCTCGAAAATTTGAAGTTTTACTTATATATTATATGGATATGATCTGAATTTATACTTTATAATTATTTTAACGATCTATTTCTGTATTGTGTATAAAAGGAAAACCTACCATATTATTATTATGTGACCTCTTCAACTAATTGTTCAAATTAATGAAGACGTAATTAGTATTTTTTCCCATGCTGGGGATTCTTAAATTGTATTTCTCACACGAAGCGTTTAATAGAATTTGGCATTAATTAAGTGTTATATAAGATTATAATTTGCAGATTACATTGCGTTGTAATATATAAGAATGACGGGAATGTATGGCAAAAACAGATGGTTTTCATCTTTAGTAAATATTTTGGCAAGTGGGTAAAGCTTAATATTAAATTTAAGAATAATGTGAAATTCTTCCAAATTATGGTTTTGATAACGCGGCGAATTTCACAAAAAAAATGGTAAAATTATGTGCTCGTGTCTTTTGATTACCCTAATTTAGAAACTTAATTTTATTTGTGCTCCCATGGATCGTAGAGCTGATTATTTTTTTCAGCTACCTGAAATCTTTACGTTATCGTGAGATC
Source organism: Heliconius melpomene rosina (assembly GCF_056956725.1). Lineage (NCBI taxonomy): Eukaryota > Metazoa > Arthropoda > Insecta > Lepidoptera > Nymphalidae > Heliconius > Heliconius melpomene. The sequence continues at coordinate 5,036,285 of NC_140406.1, read as the reverse complement.
TTGTTCTTAAGAGACAGACAGACGGATAACAAAATGATAAAGGTTTCGTTTTTTGATGTACGGAACCTTATAAATAAATTTATGAATGCCAAAGAGTCCTGATTGGTTCGGAGCTTATAAGGATACTATTGATAATATCTGAAATTTTGTTTTCATATTTTTCTTATTCTATTTTGTAATTTTATGGAAGGAATGAATTATGCAGCCTGTTTTGTACATAAAGAATGGGGAAATACCTACAGGGTACACATATACGTAATGAATAAACGTATTTACTAACTTTTATATTCCCCGGAATGGGACTTTAAGCTCATAATTGCGTAAGTCGGACATAATACAACTATTCCACAAATGGCTCCGATATTTTTGTTATTAAACCACATGTTTATTTGTGGTTTGCTTTTTACGTGTAATCTTACACGTAGGCTCAAATCACCAGTCACTGACCTAACCCAACGTTTCCATTTATTATATCCAGCTCGATGAAAAATATACGAGTATAATATACATGTAATAAGGGATAAATCAAAACTCATTCGTTTTCAGATGTTACTTATGGGTATTTATGCAAATTTTATTATCTAAATTTCAATTAATTGATTTATAAAAATAATTTATTTATTAAAGAACTAGCTCAAACTCTATGATAGTTTAAGAAAGATGGGAAATTAACTTAAGGGAATCTGATCGTATACGAAACTGGCTAATACACTTCAAACTCTATGGTAGTTGTAGAATAAAATGCTAAAAAAGTGAACAAAATATTGGCAATTTCCTACTTAACTTAACCGTTTGGGAGCGATGGGTACCTACTCCCAAGTCACAATACTCACAATAAAGAACTATTAGCATAACAATACCACGACAGCAAGTCATGACCATCTTGAAAGCAATTGTAATGCATTTTGCCTACGCACTCCACTGCATATACCTATACTAGCGGACGCGCGCAGCTTCGCTTACGTATTTAGGGGTGAATTCGAAAAAAACCACGAAACATGTGTTCAATGAAATATTTTTAAGAGTCTAAATTTCAAATTTTATAAAAATCGGTGGCGATTTAAAGATTTTTCCATACAAACTTTCAACCCCTTATTTGCACCCTTAGGGGGAGAATGCTAGAAAACGATGAAATACGTGTTCAATTAAATACTTTTAAAAATCTAAATTTCAAATTTTATACAAATCGGTGCCGATTTAAAAATTTTTCCATACAAACTTTGAACCCCTATTTCACCCCTTTAGGGTTAAAGTTTTTCAAAATCCCTTCTTAGTGGATGTCCAAATTACGAAAGTAAACATCTGCCCAAATTTCACGTTTCTATGCACAGCGGATACGTCTGTGCGTGCGTCTTACCTCAGTCAGTGAGGACAAGTCCTTTTATATATATAGATTATAGTTATAGGAACCTACACCCACAGATATTTAATATGAAATATATAAAAATATCTGTTACATCAACTAGTAATGATTAATTCAGTTATGTGATATAAGAATGTATTTATTGCTCACAACAAATTCTTGGTAAAAATTCTAAGATGCTAGTCGAGCAAGCTGTAAATATCTTTACTTAACTCATTGAATTGGACTGAATAATGGTTTACATTTGCACACAGAGTCATATAAAGGTAAATAGTTGATAATTAAACCGCCGTCGTAGTGCAAGGGTGCGACTGTAAGCGCGATGGTGTTAAGTTCGATTCCTACTCGAGATAATTAAATATTAAATATTTTCATTTTCTTGCCTTGGTAACGAGGTAAGATTTAGGCGGAATATGAGGAACGGAGACGGAACGGTCTTATTGGAAGCGGACTGTCTTAACCCTAGGTTTCCAGATTCTCTCTATGTGCGGGTTACAGTGTGAAGCTAAAGTAAAATAAAAAATAAATCAATTTAAAATATATACCTACGTAATCACTAATGTTCCTAATTTAATTTTGCTTTCTAAGATCCTAATAATAGTTCCTAATTTAATTAATTAAGATCCTAATAGTTCCTAATTTAATTTTGCTTTTTAAATTACTATATATAAAAAGTCTGTGACAAGCGCGATTGGGACTTGCCCACCGAGGGTTCCGTAGAAAAATTGGAACTGAAATTTAGGGTTAGCTTAGTCAGAGCCCTTTCATCTGATACCTCACTTGAACTAGCGGCTTTAATATCAAATTTTGCTCTTCTTAAAGTCTTCATTTTAATGATATAAGAAATAATTTTAAAGGTTTTCATTTTATAATTATAGATCAACCAAAAGTACCCTATTCATTTTGATTCCCTTTTTAGTGTCGAAATACGCGTTTCTGCGATATAAACGGCTATATATTCTAAGTAAATGTAGAACTACAACTTTTTCAGGAAATATATCTTGATATATATTTTTATTAAATTGTTAATCATCTACTGTATTATGTTAAATTAAATTAAATAATAACGCGTTTATTATTATTAAATGAAATTATTATTTAATTTCATTATATAACCTACTCCGCTATAATTATAGCGGGATTAACATCTTTAAACACAAAACCCCATATGCATAACCAGCCAATTAAATGAAATTAAATAATAATTACTATTAAATGAAATTAAATAATAATTTCATTTAATTTAATTGGCTGGTTATGCACATGGGGTTTTGTGTTTAAAGATGTTAATCCCGCTATAATGTGATTATAACAATAGCCGGGTTTCCCGCTGCCAACCTTGGGTCTCTAAAAAACTGGAGTAGGTTATAAACCTCGCACAAACAAAGCTCCAAGCAGTTTGTATTGTCAGACAGTCACCGGCAATCCGCGCTACGTGAAGCCTGAAAATTAACACGACCGGCTACTGCCATTTGTAAAACTAAAGAATATTTAAAATTATTTTAGTGTTAACTTACTTAATTTATATAGTTGTGATTTTATTAGTGTTTAAAGTGAATTAATGTTACTCTAAAAATGGATAAAACTGCTCGTGAGGACCCTTGGGGATTTGTTTATAAAAAGTTACAAGAAAAAGAAATCATCAGCCGGCGGAAGTAAGAACTTATTATTTAATCACTAGTTCTATAAAAATATATTGCAAATTAACATGAAGACTAGCAATTTTTACTTAGTCAATATTTTATTTAATATGATAACATTTGACTTTAGATAAATTGGTTGCGACATGCGCCAACTTGAATTATACATATTATTGATGAACAACTCAAAATTGCTGAAATGCTTCGTTTATCTTTTAATTGCACATAAGTGACAATAATTTTCATAGTAATTACACTTATACACACACACACACACACACACACACACACACACACAAGCACGCACAGTCACTTTTTTCTTATTATAAAAAAATAATCCATGCACAAATATTTCTCATCTTAAAACTTCGCAAAAATATAATGACGGCATCTGTTTATATTATGAATAACTGGGAATTATAATCTTGTCATGTTAGTTAGAGATTAAATTGTCTCATATAGTCATATCAAATTATCTTTTTATCTGTCACTAGGTATATGCATTTAACTGTATAAATAATTTCTTGTACTAAAGTGTTTCGTTAGATCATGCAGTAAAAAGCGGTTGGGGCAACCATTTTTGGCATTCCACCCACTGAAATCTTAGTATATATAAAGAAACATAGTAACTAAACTTCTATATATGTATATATATATATATATATAATTTCTAATCAATTTGTATATACATATATATAATTAATATCAATAGCTTTTAAACCTAAAACCATCAGTCATTGAGTCATCAGATTATTCTCCTACTTGTGTGATGTTTTGCGGTTAATATACATATCTAATTATGTATTTATGGAGTCACTACAGAAGAGTTATAATTGCTACTCACTGCAACAGATAGATAAGAAGTATATAATTGCATATGTTTATTAAAATAATGTTTACTTAAATCTTATATACCATACCTAATAGCAGTTAAAAAGTGATTTTCTCCAAGTCTATATTTTCACTTGTCTTAAATTATCTATAATTAATAAAATAGAAAATGTAGGTATTTAAAAATCTACATTTTCTTATATGAACGTATATTATGCGGTTAAACTGTCTGATCGACGTTCCTTGGCTAATAGCTTACACATGCGCATTCGATTCTCCCGAGAAAAACAGCATAACGGCACTCCTCATGCTCAACATTTAACAGTATATGCATGAGTCATATTTACTGTAAACAATAAAAGTATTTACCTTTGCTTAAGTTGGGTAAATCTGAATTTATTTTATAAAATAATGTATATCTCAGTGACATTTAATATACCCAATACCTATATGTATGTAATAGGTTCTGGTCAGCTGACTTTAAAATAAACGAAAGGTATAATATATTATGTTTCCTAAGGTTGAATTAAATTTTTATTTTTTATAGTATTTATTCAATATACTACAATATTTTAAATATCTTTGAAAATTGTGAATTGCGAATGAAAACCGAATATAAACTATACTTGCAAAGTTAATTTAGAATGGATTGCTCTACTAATTAACGTTATGTACCTTGTGTACTTGTGTGACGTGGTGTACTTATATGTAGATGTAGAAGTTTTAATTCAGTTTTGCCATTGCCACAAACAATTTGCGTAAAAAGGCTATTAACGATGTCGATTACAAGAGCTCGATTAGAAAAGTTATAATTTATATACTCAATACAGTGCTTAAGGAAAATAATATATTTCATATTGGACGCCCTATTGGCGCAGTGGCACATGGTCTAACTGTAAACATGGCGATGGATGGGTTCAATTTTATTCGGAAAATTAATTATTTTCCTTCCTCCTGTATGGTAACAAGACAAAGCAGCAAAGCACGTTTAATATCACGAAAATTCGGAAGTATAGTGTCTGTCTGTCTGCTATAGCAGGGTGGGCAGAGAGACACTGTACAACTGTACACTATACAATTGTAAATCTTAATTGGTTCAGGTAAGGTATTGTTGATTCCTCAGATTTTTTTCAGTTTTTTAAATTATATTTAATTAATATAATAAATATTTGCTAAAATAATGCTTAAGAAAGGTACCCGGTAGGTACCCGGTGTATTTCCAAGCATTAACTGCGAAGTTAATTGAAGGTCTATTCTGATCCTTAACTGCATAACGACACTCGCTATTGACAATTATTATTGTTGTCTGTTAATGCAGTTGTTATTTACGCAAAATTCCTGTCATTACATTAACTGTAATATAAATACATAACTACTATGTTTTATATAATAAATTGTACACTATTAAATGGAAAAACAAACACAAAATAATAATATCATTTATTCTTAAATATTCTTTGTATTCATATCATATACTTATTATACTTTTCGCTGCGTATAACACAGTTATTCTATTAGGACGACTAAAGAAATAGAAAGGGTTAATTAAGTACAGATTTTTTTTAATTAATTATATACAGAGTCTTAACATTACCACTCTGCCCTCTGCTTACCCTGCTGTGTGCGGGATATAGCGTGAAGCCGATCTTACTAAATATATCTATATTAAATTAATCACTTATGCTGGTAGTATTTTTAACTGTGGCGCGTTATAACTCGTAGTCTTAGCACTTACCAATTATTCAATTCCGTTGTAAGAACCTACCAAGGTTATAAAAGTACGCCTTTTGATGGAACATTAATGGGGCAGACTATTTCGAGGTCACTATATTGTTAGTTTAGTTAGTTTATTTTGTTGAAAAAAATGTAATATATAGTTTATGTTGCAAAAAAGTATATAAGACTAATACATAAGAGGCGGCGACCCTGTTTAACTAAGAAAAGATACCCAACAAATCTAAAAATAAAAAATAAAAATTCTACAAATATTACAATAAGTTAGTGTGAGCAATGAACCGAAATAATAAATTTATAATAATTTATACTTCAAAAAGTAGTTCAGCAGTTTTTGCGTAATACAAGTTTTTTATGCTTAATTTTTTGTAAGTGCATAATATGGAACTATGTATATAAAAAGTGGTATAGGTATTATATAGGTAAGATAAGTGCGTATTTACTACCAGGAAAATCTATGGCCAGAACTTAAAGTAAGTAATATGTCTTTCTTGTCATTGAATAAGAAATATCGTTATTCAGATATTTACCTACTTACAGGTATGTGATATGGCTATAAACATTATGATAAAACATCAACTAATTATTTAAATAAAGAGCTTTGACTCCTCATTCATTAAATTAAAGATTATTTTGAAGAGAATAGGAAGTCTTGATAATATAACAGTGTTTGCATACTGATTGTGTGTTATAAGAAAAGCACGTGTGTTAACGCACCTCTTTGTTGCACAGCCGAGCGCTGAGCGGTGACTGGTGAGTGTGGCTGCCTTGGATTACGTCAGTTTTATTTAGTTCACCGCCAACTAGAATCGTATATAATAATTATTCAAACACGCGTTTTAATAAAGAAAAAGAAAATTAAAACAAGTTTCCGATATCGATTGCCTAGATATGTTATTGTTAGTGCGCTTGTAAACTGTGTCTCGTGTCAGTGACCTAAGAAGTAAAACCTCCTTTGCCCAGATCAGACGCTTATTCAATGGACTGATCTCAGTTAAGTTAAGACCAGTGTTTACGTCACTGACGTACATAATATGACTCGTTGTTTTCGGTGATTCAGTCAGGTATGTTGTAATGGCATCATTGGACTTGTGAGAAAACAGTCGTATTTGCAAAGTGATAATACTCAAGGAATATTTGCAAAAATAGTAATCAAAGAAATAAAAGCATCATTTCAAAACAATGGACGAAGAATCAATGTGGAAAGGATTTTACGAAAAATTACAACAGCAAAAATCTATAGAAGAAAAGGTGCATGACTGCCGGTAAGTCTTTACACTGCTTAAATTTTAACATTCCATCTTTTTGAGTCTACCGGCAATGTCTAAGAATAATTTCTTAATTTATTTTATATATTATAATACGAGATATGTACAATTAATCCAGTTAAATAGTTTTATTTAAAAAGTGTAATAATCACGAAAATCTAATGATCTTATTTCCTTTACTTGTTATAGATTTTTTCTAAGTATTGTGTGTTAAATATTTTAAATTTTATGTATGTAGATCCATATAATAAACATTTAGCATTTAGTATAGCCATCGAAAAAATTAAATAACGATGAAAAATGATATTCAGGCCAGTCGTGGCGCAGGGGCACAAAGTGAGGCTGTAAAATCGAGTATCGACTGGTTGTGGAATCGATCTTCACTCGACCGCGGCGTTGAGTTCTGTCACTCGGCGGAAAGTGGGGAGAGTATCTTAACACTAGGTTCCCTATGCCTACTTGCGGTATGCGGGATACAGCGTGAAGTCAAATATTTTATATTGATATCATTTTATATTTTATATGACCATTTTTTATTAATGAACTAATTGAAATAAAACAAACGCTAAAAAATGTTAAGAAAAATTTACCAAAATAGAATAGTGAAAGCTGAATTTATATCGATTTAGCCATTTCTGAGATTAGCGTGTACAAACGGGCAGCCAAACAAATAAACTGTCAAACCGACTAGTAGAACCATTTAAAAAAAACATTGTTTTGGGTACCACTACACTACAAATAATCGGTTTTAATAGGCTCCCAAAAGTAGATTTTCTCATATATTGTTGTATTTTAAAAGTCTTTTTTTTTGTTTTTTATAAATGTCAATATACATCCATTCAATTAATATTTTTTGCCCGGCACTTCCAAAAATTGTACTTACAAGTACAGTTCTTTAATACTTTTACAGCCATGAACTTAAAAAGAAAATTCATTTATTATCTATGACCAACAACCTCGGCTGACAGGTGTCTGTCACTGTCAGCTGCCACTATAGAGATAGACTCGGGTCACCGGTTTATACAATATTGTATAACTCGAACTCGAGTATAAATCTTTTCAATTTTATTATTTAAGTATCTTTTTCCTGTGGCTGTTATTCGATACAATACATACGTTCGACGTTGGAACAGTATTTTTAGTGATATATCTTATCGAGTCATATTATAATTCGTTATATTTATATTATAATATTATAACATTGTTATCAGTTTTAAAAATATAAAGTTTTGTTGGAGATCAACTATATATAAGGAGTGTAATTTAGATATGATCATTTTACGAGTCGGCTTGCTTCGAACCAGTAGTATATACTTAAACGCAAATCGCACCATGCATTTATTAAAGAAAAATGCTTATATTAATGGAGAATGGGTCAACGCGCAAAGTAATGCCGTGTTTCCTGTGATGAATCCGGCTGATGATAGTGTTATTGCGGAGATTCCCGATATGGACTCCAGAGACGCTAAGAAAGCTGTTGACGCTGCTGCTAACGCTTTCCAGAGTTGGAAAGATACTACAGCAAAAGAGCGTTCTTCAATATTAAGGAAATGGTTTGACATCTGTGTAAAAAATTCCGATTCTCTAGCTCAAATAGTTACTGCTGAAGCTGGTAAACCATTGGCTGAATCAAAAGGAGAAATTGCATATGGAAATTCTTTCCTTGAGTGGTTTGCTGATACTGCCCGGCAAGTAAATGGTGAAATAATACCTAGCCCTTGGCCCAATAAGACAATAATGGTAACAAGACAGCCATTGGGAGTTGTATCTGTTATAACACCATGGAACTTTCCATTTGCTATGATTACACGAAAAGTTGGTGCACTAATGGCAGCTGGATGTACTTGTGTTATAAAACCTGCAGAGGATACTCCTTTAACTGCTCTAGCAGCTGTGCAATTAGCAGAAGAGGCTGGAGTCCCTAAAGGTGTTATTAATGTTGTTACATCAAGCCGAAAAAATGCTCCTGCCGTAGGACAAGTTATGTGCGAGGATCCAAGTGTAGGATGCATTTCATTCACAGGTTCAACTCATGTAGGTAAAATTTTATATGGAATGGCCTCAAAGGGAATAAAGCGTGTAAGTCTTGAATTAGGTGGAAATGCCCCATTTATTGTTTTCCCCTCTGCTGATATTGAACATGCAGTAGAAAATGCAATGATTGCAAAATTCAGAAATAATGGACAAGCATGTGTTTGTGCAAATAGATTTTTAATACATAAAGATGTGTTTGATAAGTTTATCCAACTTTTCAAGAATAGAATTGCACAGGGATGTGTAATGGGGCCTGGAGTAAAAGAAGGGGTGACATGTGGACCACTTATAAATATGGAACAAACAAAGAAAGTAACAGGTCTAGTACATGATGCTTTATCAAAAGGTGCAAAAGCTGTGATCGGTGGTAAACCAGCAACTGAAATTGGTAATAAATTTTTCGAGTCTACTATTCTTACAGATGTGAAGCCTGAAATGAAGATATATGGCGAAGAAATTTTTGGCCCCATCGCTGTTTGCCATAAATTTGAAACAGAAGATGAAGCTATAACAATTGCTAATAGCACAAGGAGCGGGCTCGGATCTTACGTTTTTACTAAAGAAGTTGGCCAAGCATTTAGACTTTCTCGGCGGTTAGACTTTGGTATGGTAGCTATTAATGACGGCCTACTTTCCAGTACTGAGGCTCCATTTGGAGGTATTAAAGAGTCTGGAATAGGTAGGGAGGGAAGTAAACATGGAGTTGAAGAATATACTGACATCAAATATACTTTATTTTCAGCTTTAGATAAGTAAAATTGAAATTTTTAAATCATGTTACAATATTGATATTTGCTTACAATTTAAGATAGTATATAGATATAACTATTTTATGCTCCATAATTGTTGTGTAATAATGTGCAATATATTATAAATGTCTTGAATAAAGAGACATGTTTTAAAAAATCATTCCAGTCTTCCAGTAAATGTGATTTAAAAATATAGTAAGTTAAATAATAAAAATTTGCTATAAAGAAATTTTTAATGCTAGATTTTTTTCTTGCCTATGTATATCTTAGTATTTAAAAATCATTATATTAATTACAAAATAAACTGAGAATTAAATGATAAGTCTTTTTATTTTATCTACAAGATATAAAACATTTCACCTCACCTCACGTCATTTCACCAACATTCTTTGTTCTGGCAATGAGGCAAAACGCAGCATTGAGTTGCGCTACTCAATAAGCAATATATCCAAAATTCGGTGGAAAGTGTCTTCTGTCTAGGTCCTCAGGTTCCTTCTGCCTACCCTGCTAAATACAGGATACAGAGTGAAACTAAAATAAGAAAATATATTTACATATCTTTGACATCTTATATTATGAAAAATGAAACTGTAAATCATTATTTAAAAAACAATCAACAAATAATTGTTTTGTCATGGTTTATTTCCATTATAATAGTCAGTGATGATTAAGTATTATGATCTTTGTGTTTATTAAGATATACCTAACTTGACAATATTAAATATGTTGTGTACTTCTGTAGCTTCTTTTTAAATATTTAATTTAAATACACATTCAAATTAAATATTTTAAATTGATATTAATTATATTAATTACCTAAACTTACTTTTCTTGCCCTCTATTTTCTCTCATATACCTTCTGTGTATTGGCAGAATAGTTTTTCAAACTAATATTTTTTATTTAATTCCAACATATTTAATTGACAAAATGAATAAAAATGATTTTAAATTCTTAAATTCTTAATTTTTTTATAACAGTAGATAGTCAATTCGTTTTGTAAAGTATAGCTTCGATACAATAGAGCTGATATACTTACTTACATACAATTATTTTTATTTGCCAGTCTGTCAGGCATAAACACCTTGCTGTGTTTATAGCCTACGCAGGTGGGTGGTGCAGAGTTCAAATCAACGATGCGTGGTAAACAGATGAGTTATTTTTCCATAATCTTTGTAAAACCGTGATATAATGAACATTTTCCTTTGTTTTAAATAGACCACACATATTATCCATACCTAAGTATCAGTAACAACTTTACTGTATTTAAATTTTAAATGTGAGCTTGTCATGTTGATGAAAAGTTATATTTTTGTAATTCCAGTAATAAATGCAGTATCATCGTGGTTGATGTGCATTAAAGATTTGTTGATTAAAAAGTTATAAATTATTATTAAGGTTAAAATATACATATCTATTACAATATATGTATACTGCATATATGGTACATATACTTACACTTTCTAATATACTTGATCTATTCTATATAATTATTTATTATGTATATCTACAAGTAAAATTATTTTGAATTTTCAAACAAAAAATAGTGCTAAATAGCAAGTTTTTAATGCGGATTTCAACGCTAAATTGCATAATCATTATCTCGGGTGGGTTTTGAACCCACTACATTGATTGGCTTTATAATTTCCAGATCTCTTCTATCTTGGTAGACTGACTTAAGATTAAACATTTTTTTAGCTTCACGCTGTGTATCCTGCACACAGCAGGGTAGACAGGGAACCTATGTGTTAAGACATTTATTTTTTATTAAGACATTACCATTTCCCACTTTCCACCGAATTCTGAGGACATTGCGTGTTGAGTGGAGTAAAATAAAATATTAACTAATAATGTTTAATTTCCTCGAGTGGGAATCGAACCTACAATCTGTCGCGTTTACAGTTGCACGTTTGTGCCCCTAAGCAACGACTGGCCAAACTGAAAATTTATGATTTTATTATCTTTTCAGAATCCAAGAAGTAGACGACAGTTTCTTTGAAAAATTTGGGTCAATTTTAAAACAAGCATCACAAAGAGCTGCATTAGAAGAATCTACACCTTTAGCCCCTTTAAAAGAAGAAGAAGAACAAGATGGGGAGAAAACAGTCACTGAAGTTTCTGAGAGTCGGAGTGTTACACGGGACACTGATAGCGGCAACGAGACGTTGCTTGACACAGACTCTGAGCCTGAGGACCCAGAGAAAGTTGACTTTTATGTAGAAGCTGTTGGCTGGAACGTAAGTAAAATTATATATTTATTTAGGTACTTCATTATTTTTATCTATTGAAGTCGGGTTAAAAATATAATCAAACTAGCGGCCCGCTCGCGGTTTCACCCGCGTGAACTATGTTATTATTAAGTTCTGTCTCCTTGACTACGTCCTAGTGACGACTATGCAAAATTTGAGACTCCTAGCATTTAGTAACGAATGACAAAGACAAATGTCATTAGTAACCAAGTTTCATACAAACTTTCAACCCCAAAAACAACCCCTTAGAAGTCGAATATTACAAATTCCCGTCTTAGCGAGCACCTACGTCCTATAAGTAACTCCTATGCAAAATTTCAGATTCCTAGCACTTGTAGTTTCTGAGATTTCGTGATGAGTGAGTGACCTTTCGATTTTATATATATAGATAATAACAATATCATTTGCATAGCAATATCTACATCCGCAAGTTAAAGTGAAATGTGACTTGTCATTGTTTTTACAATAATTTTATCTGTTAAATTCGAACAAATATGTACATTTTACTCGACCTTAGGTAGAGCTATGCGACTTGATTTTTTATATTTTAGTAAAAAAAGTCATTCAATAGACTAATAGGTAGGTACTTATTAAACATATTTAAACTTTTATTTACATTTTCTAATAAAATACCTTCAATAGTGTTTTTTACACGTAGTCACTAGATAAATAAAAAGGTATCTAAATATTTCTGCGTTTCTACGTAACTTCTATAGAGTGGCAAGAGCTTGTGTTGCAATAGCTTTATGTTGTTTATATTTCAGTTTGAACGGATGTAGACGTTCGTTTTTATCGTTTTACTTTAATTTGAACTAGACATTGGGTTAAGATTAAATTAGAATAAGGCATGGCGCTGTAAGTACGGATAATACAGTACGGAAATATACCACAGGCGGGTAGGATTTAACGTTGAAATTATATATTAAATTGGCTTCGTTCCAATGAATATTATAAATGACACATAAGCTTCATTGAATAAGTATAATATGGATTTTAGTTAGGTGTGAGTTAGGTTTATAAATTACATATTATTAAGTACCTACTTAACTAAAATAAGCAAAATGTTATATGTTTACTTTATTTATACTTTTTTATATAATCAAAATGGAAATATATGTTTATGTATATCAATTACATAGTATGTTTTATCTTTACGCATCTCCACTATTTAGGAATAGGATGAGGAAAAAAAAGATAGGTATCAAGAAGACCCACTATTCTTTGCTTCCTTTCTTTAAAACTTTCCATCTCGAGAATTAAAGGAAGTTTCTGCAGCACTCTATGATTTTAAACGTTGTAAGTTAGCTAGATCACTTGTTGTATCAACATTCAACACAGACTAAAAGTTGGACCAGGTATGTCCACAAAAATATACTGATGGCCCTGGTAGATGTTCCATATACTGACAGCTCTAACGCACAATGCCCCAGTCATGGCATCCTGCCAGTTCAACTAACCACGGTTATTTTGTCAACTTGACGCCAAGGTTGGTTTGAATGAAGTTCTTCAAATTTCTTAGTATCCAATTATTATGTAAGAATCGCTGTATTCTTAGCTTACTCACTTCATGCTTCGTGAAGCTAAAAATACAAAGAGCAGCAGAGGGAACCAGCAGTTTTAAAACACAGCGTTCCCCATTTTCCGTTTATTAAGTTCATTAAGTTCTGGAGGCTTGCATGTTGAGTAACGTAACTTAACGCCGCGCTTTGTCTCGACTCCAGAGCGAAGAAAATATTTCATTTCCTCGAGTGGTAATGAAACACACAAACTGTCGCCTTTTTAATAACACTCTTCTGCTCCTGCGCCATGATTAAAATAAAAAATATATTAGAAAATTTAGTTAATATTTTTACTTAAAATATTTTATTTTCTTAGTGTATATGATATACCTACATAATATCACTTATTGCAATAGTTGC